>NC_064821.1:161869848-166869848 GCF_024166365.1 Elephas maximus indicus | reverse complement strand
TAACCAAAAGGTCGGCAGTTGGAATCCACCAACCAATCCTTGGAGCAGTTCTATTCTGTCCTGTAGGGTCACTATGAGTCAGAATCGACTTGAAGACAAAGGGTTTAAACACTTAGATGCTAATACTCTTTGACCCAATAATAACACCTTGGGGGATCTAGCCTCAGGATGTAACCCAAAAGAAGGGAAAAACAACATGCACGACATATTCATTGTAGTGTTATCAAAAAAAACAAACCAAACCCACTGCCGTCGAGTCGATTCCAACTCATAGCGACCCTATAGGACAGAGTAGAACTGCCCCGTAGAGTTTCCAAGAAGTGCCTGGAGGATTCAAACTGCCGACCTTTTGGTTAGCAGCCATAGCACTTAACCACTATGCCACCTGGGTTTCCAGTTATCAATAATCATGAAAAATTAGAAACAACCTAAATGTCCAACAGTACAGGAATGGTTAAATTATCTGGGTGCTTGCTATGTGTCAGGCATTTTGTATACTTATCCCATTATCTTCACAGCAGTTATGCAAAGTGAATGTTATTTATTCCCACTTTTTAATGACTTTGTTCAAAGCCACACAGCTAATAATAGGCAGAACCTAAATTTAAACCCAGAATTATGTGACTACAAAGTGGTTATCAGTACAGATGGTAAAAAAGACTACCTGAATTCAAAACTCAGTTATACTGCTTACTAGCTGTGTGACCCTGAGAAAGTCAGTTAACCTCTCTGTGCCTCAGTCTCCTAATCTATAAAATTAAAATAATAGCACTACCTTCCTCAATAGATTAAATGAATTGATATATAAAAGTGCTCAGAGTGATGTCTGGCACATAGTAGGCTGTAGAAGTATTGGTTATTATGATTGTTATTATTTCATCATGCCATGCTGCACCATTGTTGTTGTTAGGTGCCGTTGAATCCATTTCAACTCATGGCGATCCCATGTGACACAGTAGAACTGCCCCTTAGGGTTTTCTAGGCTGTAATCTTTACTGAAGCAGGTCATCAGGTCTTTCTCCTGTTGAGCCCCTGGGTGGGTTCATACCACCAGCCTTTCAGTTAACAGCCAAGCGCTTAACCATTGCAGCACCAGGGCTCCTTAGCCATTAAATACTATAAATATTTTGAATTAACATGGTATATAATTTTGGTATAATGCTATGTGAAGTGGGAATACAAAATTGTATTACGCTATAATTATGATATAAAAAAGCATTATATAAATGGACAAGAAGATCCACAAAATAAAACTTGTTTTTTGGAATGCTAGTACTGTGGTGGATTTATTCATTTTTTTTTTAACCTTGTGATAATATTGGTTTATAAGAATAATTACAATAAGGGCTTTTTAAAAGTACCTTCATGGAATTTTCAGTAATGTGGTCGTATACCGCTGTTCCTGCTATTTAAAAACTATGCTACCTAGGGATTTACCCTCAGGCTTTGAGGGACTCAGTGTTATTGGTTGAAATGAAGCAAGGCACTGTTGCATAAAGATTAATTTCACAGGCTCTGAATAATACAAATCTGGGTTAAGTTCTGTCTCTACAGCTTAACAGCTGAATAAGTTAGGCTGATTACTCTCAGGGCCTCAGTTTTCTCACCTGTAAGTCAGAGATAATAATTGTAGCTACCTCACAGGGTTTTTTGACTAATAAGATAGTGAATGTGATACTTCCTTGACACCCTATCAAAGGCTATCACAACTGTAATTAGTAATTAGTTGTTTAATGTTGCCTCTCCAGTTAGAAGACATGCTCCACAAAGCAGGAACATTGTATCGTATTCCTGTATTTGAATGAATGCATGAATACCTTACAGGGGCATTCTGTGGCAGCTTCATCTAGAGAGATTAAATTTAGTCTTGATACAAGAAGACCTAAGCATGCTATTGGCTTCAGCTGTCACACAGGACTGCCACATCTAGTTATGAATGTTGTGCTCTGAATAGAGATACCCGGCCAAGAGGTGTGGGGAGAGTGGGGACTGAAACCTAAGCCACGGACCTGAAGGCAGGGGGTAGAAAAGGTCACAGGGCCACCACCTGGAAGCAGAGGAGCCATTTGGTAATTTGCACAAAGGCACCATCCTTCAGACTAGCAGTAGCCCAGAGTCACAGAGTCAGTTCACAAGCTCCAGAATCATCAAATTCTGGGAGAATATACTAAGGGATTAAGGTGGGATGTGGGATGTGACCAGGTGGAAAACCCTCCAATTTAATGGCAGTATTTACCTTGCTCAAGCAAGCAACCTGGCCCCATTCAACACTCCCTCACTTCCCCAAAGCTACACCCTCTGGTATCTCAGATTAACCTTTAGGTGGGGCTGAGAGCAACACTCTTTTTCCACTGGAGGACATGAGTCAGTGAACAGTGAGGTTCCACTTAATCACCACCCCCAAACAAGGTCCTTAAAATCAGGACCTAGAAAAGCAAGGAAATGATTAATATAAAAGTCAGGATAGTGATTACCCCTTGGGCAGGGCAGGGTGGGGGTAGGGACCTGATGGGAAGGGGATATACAGAGGTCTTCTAGGGTCTGGCAATGCTCTGTTTATTGTCTTGGGTGGTAGTTGCTTTATAATTAGTCAATATACTGTACTTCTTTTACGTACTTCTCTAAATGTGTTAGTACATTTCACAATTTTAAACAAAAAAAAGACAAACTAGGGAAAAAATGATCAGATTTGTATTATTAAAAGATCACTTGGGTGTTGAATGGAAAATTGATTGAAGTGGGGCAAGACCAGAGGCAGAGAAACCAATTACGAGGCAGCTGTCATAATTTGGGTGAGAGATTATAATGACCCGAGATAAGAAAGGAGCCCTGGTGGTGCAGTGGTTAAAGCACTCAGATGCTAGCCAAAAGGTTGGCAGTTCAAACCCACCAGCCATTCCACAGGCAAAAGATGTGGCAGTCTTCTTCCATAAAGATTTACAGCCTTGGAAACGCTATGGGGCAGTTCTACTCTGTCCTATAGGGTCGCTTCGAGTCAGAATCAACTCAACAGCATTGGATTCTGTTTAGTTTTTGGAGATAAGAAAAGGTAAAATATCAGGGATATAGTTTACATTATTTAAAAAAAACACAACCAGAATAAAACAGAAGTTGCCCCTCACTTTTTACCTCTCTGCTTTGGGTGAATTTGGCTTAGGAGTTATAGGCCAGAGGCAGGCACGTTTCTAAAGAGACACATAGGCTAGGATGTCCTCCTTACCTCCCTCCCTTCAGACTGACTTCAGACAGGCTTCAGACTGACCGGACCATGGCACTGAGAGCACTTTTTTCATGATACCACAATATTATCTGAGTTGAACTGGTCTCTGTCGTAATATTAACCACTCAATCATAATAGCTAATCACTCAAGTCTTTACAGAGTGTTTTTACATTACTGTGGTGGACCAGAGAGCTAGCTCCATGAGGACAAAGAGTTTTGTTTGTTTTGTTGACTGCTGTATCCTCAGTGCCTAGCACTGTGCTTGGTACATAGTAGGTGCTCTATAAACACCACTGAATAAATGGCCATATTTAATTATTATTGCTGTTAAATCTTCACAACAATCCTGTGAGGGTAGGAAAGACTAAACTAGTATCCTCATTTTATAAATTTGAAACAAAGGCTCGGGAAGATTAAGGAACACGTCAAATAGTCTAGAATTTAGTTGGCAAAAGAATCATGATTTAATTCTAGGTTTTGTGCTTCGGTTCCCTTGTTTTTTCCACTTCTTCTTCACAGCTGAAGATCGAAGGTCTGAAGTTATTACAGCTCTGAAACACCAGCTGGAAGTATTCCAAAATACATGATAGGTACTCGCAGATACCCTATTTGATCTGATGTACTTGGTTATAGGATCAATAAGGCCTATCCAGCTGATCACTGCAGCAATAACCACAGTTCCCTCAAAGGAGATGCAGTGTTGCTCTGGGTAATCAAATCCAGTTGACCCTAGGCTGCCTCGTACTCAATATTTCTCTCCATTCCCTTCACTTGCTCCTACTCTCCATCCTAGCCTTTCACATCTCCAAGCAAAAGAAGGTTAAGGAAACCCTGTTATTGCAAAAACGTATGTTCTAATATTTTTTTCTTCACCAAAAAGAAAAGTGATGAGGCAGCAGGTAATTTTGGTGCTTTTAAAAAAAAATTATGTCATCCAAATGGAATCCCAAGGGGAGGATAAAAATGTTCATTGAGCCATGAAAAGCTAGTCTTGGTCTCTTTCCTCTTAATATAAAATAAAATTAGTAATTTGAATCATTAACCACAACTTAGATACCTGGGGAACTCTGTATGTTCAATTATATTAGTATTTATTCCACTGGAACTGTGTATGTCTTCTGTAGGATTCCTAGTCAAGTGTCAAGAAATAGCAAACAAAATATCAAAGTCAGTATTTTGGAGAGAACACCTAACATACATACAAACTGCTGAGGGAAGTCAAACGTTTAGGTTGCCTTCCTTCCCTCCTGCCTGTCTGAGGTCTAATATTCATTTTAATCCAAGAGCAATTTGGTCTAGGAGAGTTGGACCATCAGAGTCAGTTAAATAGCCTATGTAACTACCATGAGAGTGTTACACACAGGACTCACCAGAAATTCATTGGCAAACTCCTCTTTCTTAATTTTCTTATCTTGGTTCTCATGCAGGAACTTCTGCAGAATTTCTCTTTGGTCCATGCTGCAGAGCAAGAGAGACAATCTATGAATAGGTTGAAGGAGGGCATGTCAAATGTGTGTCATGGCTAAGACACCACCGAGAAGCCACTGCCGCCTCCTGAGCAGAGTATGCTGAAGGCTGTGGTTTACTGACTTCATCACAAGCCCTAGAGGAAATTAGTGCGTAACCAGCCTCTGTGGTCACACAACAAAACCATCATCTCACGGCAGGGCCCTAGCGCCTTCGTTTTCAACAAAGGAGCCTGGTTACAATTCAAGTTTTTAACAAACAAGAGACTAACCAGAAAATAATGTGTGGTCTGCTTAGCTCTGAGACTGTTCCAGTCTACATTTAAGCAAAATTCACCTCTCTTCTTGCTTCACAGAGAAAAGGCAGAGTTAGAGGTCTCATGGTTTCTGCCTCTCTCCATCTCACCAGTGAGCACAAAGGCCCTGGTGTCACCTTCTATATCCTCCATTTCCAAATGAACTCTGCTTCAGTTAGGCCCAGAAAGGGAGACGGACACTTTTAGAGTCACTCAACTTTTGCGGGGAGTCTTTCTCCAAAGGTTTCTTGCCAATATGATCAGGGGCAAACTTCTGTTCATCAGAGAAGGCATTTTTTTCAGAGTATTTATTCTTAAGTTCCCCCAATAGACCTCAAACTCTCTTTGGAATGAAGCAAAGTCAGCTGCTTCTGACAGTCTATACCTCTCGCAGGACTGGGGAAGTGCTGACCTCCATTAAGGGAAGTGTGGATTTCAGGACCTCCCCCACCCCCAGGAGCCTTATGAGCTTCACTTGGATGTAAAGACTGAAAGTATTGGCCAATAAGGATTCAGAGCACAGTGACCCCCAGCAGGAGCACTGACCCAGCAATGGCATACTATCCCCCCGTTAGTAAAAAAAAAAGTAAGGCTGATTTAACTGAGGGAACAGAAAAAAAGTAAAAACAATCACCTTGCTGGCAGCAATATAACTTTCACGGTGGAAAGCCTGTTTCTAGAGAAGACATTTCTACTCTGCAGCCAGTGTCTTGGAAAAGGCCTTTGTTTCAGGAGGTCATGCCGTGCATGTGGCAATTCAGCCCTGTCTGACAGGCAAGTTGTTCCAGAAAAGGCTTCTACATCTCAGTTTGCCTAAGTTCTTTTTTCAGTGGGTACAGATCTGTCCAAGAGTGTCTAAATTAGTGCGAGAGCACCCAGAAATCAGCACATCATCTCTGTTTCGGGTAGAAGTTCAATAAAGAATATGTTAACAACATTGTTGTCGTTGTGTGCGGTCAAGTCGACTTTGGACTCATAGCGACCCTATAGGACAGAGTAGAACAGCCCCACAGGGTTTCCAAGGAGCAGCTGGTGGATTTGAACTGTCCATCGTTTGATGAGCAGCCTGAGCTCTTAACCTCTGCACTACCAGGGCTCCCCAAGAGTGTCTAAATCGGTGTGAGAACACCCAGAAACGAGCACATCATTTCT
This sequence comes from Elephas maximus indicus, assembly GCF_024166365.1. NCBI lineage: Eukaryota > Metazoa > Chordata > Mammalia > Proboscidea > Elephantidae > Elephas > Elephas maximus. The sequence continues at coordinate 166,863,713 of NC_064821.1, read as the reverse complement.
GTGTGGGTGTAGAAGTTCACTAAAGAATATGTTAACAACATCCTGAAGAAAACTGGGAAATGTATCATTAGGCCTTCCTTATGTATTTTCTTTTTTTTTATGTAAATATTAGCAATCCTTTCTGTTTTGCAACATTGTTCAAATTTCCTTTAGGAAGTCCTGATTCTGGACGCTATTAAGCTGCTTTCATTTTATTGAGCCCTACAATAGGAAAAAGAAAGGTCATTGATATAGCGTGGTTATAGGCAACTTGAAGCCAATATTCCAAATAAAGAATTTCAATACTGAGCCATGTAAATTAAAGTGGACCATAATGCTTCAGCAATATTTGTTGGAATAGAATCACATTTCTCAAATTAACCCCACTAGCCTTAAAGGAGAGTATCTCTCTGCTCTAAACAATGCAGTGTTTGATCTGGTTATTTTTAAACATATAAAATAGAGGGAAAGGTTTACATTTTAAAAAATACAAAATTTAAAGCTCACAATAACTATAATCATGTAAAAGTATATACTGTACATAGTTAAACAGAAACTAAAAGTTGCAAAAAATCAATTGTATGTGTGTGCTGGGATTAAGGGTGATTTTTAAAAACTTTCTTATACCACTTTTTAAATTAAAACATACACACATGCAAAAAAAAAAAACTATTAATTCATTCTTATTGAGTATCCACTAAATTCTAAACACTGTGTTAGGGGCTGGGCATACAATAGTGAACAAGCCAGAATATGGTTAAAAAACATACACACTAAACCAGTTAATAAAGCATTTCAGAACTAAAGAAATAGACTTAATTATTGATAAAAATAAAAATATTCCAAACTAACTTTCTTGTTTGCCAAGTAGCAAAGTATAACCCTAGAAGGAAATGATTCTGTTTTGAACAAATAAAAGATACAGTTTCATAATCTCTGTGTCCCCTTAGAATGTCCTCACTTCCATCAAAACCAGAACTTAAATAATTACAGATGCTTCATAAGATGAAATTTAAATCAATTTTCCTCAAGCCCCTATTTCAGAACAATCTCAATGTTATCGTCTCTTCTTAGGGAGGGAAGAGGTAGAGATAGATATGAGATAAGAAAGAAAAAATTGCTTAGATGTCATCCATCGCTCTTTTACCCCAAAGCTCAGGATCTGAAAATAGAGTCTTTGCCGAACTGTATCTCTTTTTTAAAAGCAAGCAGCAAGACTTAGGAGTCTGTTCCATTGTAAAACCAAAAGGCATAGAAACATCGTGAAATAACTAAACCTCAAAAACTCACTTAGCTGCAAGGCCATTTCCTGAGCAGACCACTCAAGTGAGCAAAAAACAACCTGAAGGAGAAAACAAAAACACTTCAGTTTTATTTTGAACAAATCTAAGCCTACTGCTTAATCTTTCACACTTCCTTCTACAGATACTGGAGGGCAATAGGAACAGATTGTGTTGACTCATTTGTATCTTGTGGGACAATCAAGAGTTGGGGAGGGGAACAAGTCATGCACCAAAGGTTGGCAAATACATAATTTAAGAATTTACAATGAAACATTTAAACCAGTCTGGCGTAAACCCTAAGTGAACACAACAATTCCATGCAGTAAAAGACACCGTATCAGAACCATCAAAGGTGAGCTCTAGTAGGAAGTAAAATTCTGAATAAGCGCCTGAAGCGGAGTGAGTGAAGAATTAGGGACCACTCACAGCTGCCTCACACGTCTCTGGTGTTTGTTCAGAAGGAAGATGATAACGGGTGTTGATCATACTGTCACCTGCTCCAACAAGAAGAGAATGTGCCAGTTGAAGGGAGAAACATCAATATCATGGAGATCAGGAATTAGAGGACCATAAACTTTAATCAGAGACTATCAGGGGATATTATTAGGGCAAGATAAACTGCTCAGTAGGAAAGACATTATTTCTCAGAACATCTTTCTCTCTGTGAAGAGGCGTGGGTTACCCTGGAGAAGCCATTTACTCAGTCTTAGCTTTACTTTCACTCCTCTTGCCTTTCTCTGCATCCCAGGGTCATTGATTTGATGTGGGCTATTTTTGTGTGTGTGTGTGTGTGTGTACTACTATCTGTGAAACACTCAGTCTTTTTTTTTTTTTTTTTTTTTTAACACTCTGTCCTTTGTAAACATCCTGTTGGTCACTGCCCTGCTGCTGCTATAACAGAAATACCACAAGTGGGTACCTTTAACACACAGAAATTAATTTTCCCACAGGCGAGGAGGCTCTAGGGGAAGCCTCTTTGTCTCTGTCGGCTTGAGGGGAAGGTCTTTGTTTCTTTTCAGCTTCCGTTTCTTGACTCCTTGGTGACCTTCATGTGGCATGGCATCTATGTTCTCCCATCTCTGCTCACTTGCTTAACCTGCTCTTTCATATCTCAAAAGAGATTGACTTACAACACACTCTACACTAATACTGTCTCATTAATACAACAAAGAAACTCCATTCCCATATGGCATTATAACCACAGGTATAGGAGTTAGGATTTAAAACACATATTTTGGGGGGATACAATTCAATTTATAACAGCCACCAAAGTCTATTGGTTCTTTCTCCTCCATGTCTTTTAGTTTCAACCTACCTTTTCCATTTCTGTGTTAACCATTCCCATTTTCGCATCTGGATTCCTGCAGCCATAAGCTCTTAGTTGGTCTCGTACCTCTCTCTCTCCCATTTCAGTGTCTCCTTGTAACCAGGGCTGGATGAAACTTCTTAAAACTCCACTTTAATGTTAAAAAACCAAAATGCCTGCTCATAGTCTATGGGAACAAGCCCAGATACCTCAACTTGTTACCAAGCCACTTCTAATCAAATGTCCTGATCCAACCTCTCCAACCACATCACCCACAAATCTTGTTGATTACACTACCACTTCTTTTACTACTTCTCACTGTTTCCTTTAATTTTCATCAAGATAAATAACCTTCTTTCATAAAGGCCGGTTACCCCTTTCTTCAGAAATCCTCTTATAACAATTTCACCATGACCTTCTCTTATTCTGAATCCCTTCAATATAAATCTTTATATTCAGATCTGGAAGCTTTCTAATTTTTTTTTTACATGTTCCTTGCATCTCATAAGTTTATGTAATCATGAGACCCATTATACATTCCAAAGTAGACAAAATTGCCTCCTGTAAGCTTATCAAAGGCAATGATAGTATCTTCTATGTTTTAGCATAACCCACAGTGTTTAACCTGGTCTTGAGCATCCCTAAGATACTTAGAAAAAGTCTGTTGTGATCAAATATATTACATAATATGGCTAGGCTTTGGTGAGAGATTCACTGACTCGGTAACTCACTACATTAATTATTTCAGATCTCTTGCCTGGCACAGTCTATGCTTCTAGTCTCTGGCTAGGTACTTCCACTGTGCTAGAAGCAGATGGATCTTACCTGCAGGGAGACCCAGGAACCTGGCAAAGAGTACTTCCCTGAGTGCTTCTGCCCAAGCAGCAAGGCTATTATTGTAAAAGGAGTAAACCAAGGTATGGTGCTGTGACTAAGGTGCAGGGTCCAGCCCCAGAGGGCTGTAATGGCCAGAGAGAAATGACATTCTTTATCTCCAGAATTGGCCAGTGTTTCTCCTTTGATAAACTAACACAGAATAATAAAATATCTCTAATGAAGCTTGTTTGATTTGCTCATATTTTCATAACATCATCCTCAGCAGGAAAGTCCCCTACCCGTTTTTCAATCTGCTTCTTTGTCACTACAACTTTCTAAAACCTCATTAAGCATTTCAATACACCTGCTCCACAGCAGTATGAGTCCCTGTGGACTTCACAGTCAGCTTCCCACATACCATATAGGGACTCATACTCTTCCTTAGGTTTCAGAAACATAATTCTCAAGAGGCAAATGTCAACTGATAGCTTACAATTGAAGCAATTTTTTTTTTTTTTTTTTAAGGAGAGAGTAAGGACTCTAGGTGAACCATGGCATCTGTATTAGTTTCCTGAGAATGCCCTAAAAAATAACCACGAACTTGGTGGCTTACAAGAAATATAGTCTCTCACAGTTTTGGAGACCAGAAGTCTGAAGTCAAGGAGACAGCGGAGTTAGTTCCTTTTGGAGCCTCTGAGGGAAAATCTGTTCCATGCCTCTATCCTAGTTTCTGGTGGTTGGCAGCAATCCTTGGCATTCATTGGCTTGTGGATGCATCACTCCATTCTCTGACTTTATCTTTACATGGCATTCTCTTCTCTTTATCCTCTTCTTTTCTTATAAGGACACCAGTTGTTGGATTTAGGGCCAATTCTTTCACAAAGCCCAGTTACTCTTTTCTTCAGAAATCCTACCCCTAACTCTATTTTATCATGACCTTCTCTTAGTCTGAATCCCTCTAATATAAATATATTCAGTTCTGGAAGTTTTCTTATTTTTTCACATGTTCCTTATATCTCATGTTTATTTAATAAATAAATGCAGGATGATTTTATCTAAAGACCCTTAACTACCACCCCATCTGGAGCAAGGGAGAGTGAAGAAAACCAAAGACACAAGGGAAAGATTAGTCCAAAGGACTAATGGACCACAACTACTACAGCCTCCATCAGACTGACTCCAGCACAACTAGACACTGCCTGGCTACCACCACCACTACTCTGACAGGGATCACAGTAGAGGTCCTGGACAGAGCTGGGGATAAATGTAGAACAAAATTCTAACTCTCAAAAAAAGTCCAGATTTACTGGTCTGGCAGAGACTGGAGAAACCCCAAGAGTATGGCCCCCAGACACCCTTTTAACTCAGTACTGATGTCACTCCTGAGGTTCCCCGTTCAGCCAAAGATTAGACAGGCTCATAAGCAGAACGAGGTTAAATGGGCACACTGGCCTAGGGGCAAAGCTGGTAACAGGGAACCCAAGGTCAAGAAGGGGAGAGTGTTGACATGTCATGGGGTTGGCCACCAATGTCACAAAATAGTATGTATATTAATTGTTTAATAAGAAACTAATTTGCTCTATAAACTTTCATCTAAAGTACAAAAAAATAAATAAATAATAAATCTTTAATTACAACTGCAAAGACCCCATTTCCAAATAACATTACATTCTGAAGTTCTGGGTAGGCATGAATTTTGGGGGACAGTATTCAACCTGCTACAGCATCCTGTTTAAAATATAATAAAGCCTGAAATCTCATTTTTTCTTTGTTTGATTGTTCATTCAATGTTGAGTCATTTATTCATTCATTTAATGAATATTTACAGGATCCATATACATCCAAGAGAACAGAGGTGGAGTGCTACAGAAGTGTACAACAAATTGTCTTTGTTCAAGGATCCTTTATTCTAGTAGGGAAGATAACTACATAAATAACTATAATTTAAGGCCATTTGTCATAAGATGAAGACGCCCTGGTGGCCCAGTGGTTAAGCAATAGGCTGCTGTCATGGATTGAATGACAGTATTCAATATATATGTCAACTTGTTTAGGCCATGATTCCCACACCAGCAATTTATGAGTGTTCCATTCCCTCCACAACCTCTCCAACATTTTAATGCCAGCCTTGTTGGAGTGAGATGGATTCTCATTGTAGAAGATTTGCATTTCTCTAATGCCTAATGATTGTCAGCATCTCCTCATGTATCTGTTAGCTACCTGAATGTCTTCTTTAGTGAAGTGTCTATTCATATCTTTTTCCCATTTTTTAATTGGGTTATTTGTCTTTTTGTAGTTGAGTTTTTGCAGTATCATGTAGATTTTAGAGAGCAGGTGCTGATCAGAAATGTCATAGCTAAAAACTTTTTCCCAGTCTGTAGGTAGTCTTTTTACTCTTTTGGTGAAGTCTTTGGATGAGCATAACCAAAAAAAAAAACAAGCCAGTGCTGTCGAGTCGATTCCAGGTGTTTGATTTTTAGGAGCTCCCAGTTATCTAGTGTTTCTTCTGCATTGTTAGTAATGTTTTGTATACTGTTTATGTCATGTATTAGGGCTCCTAACATTGTCCCTATTTTTTCTTCCGCAATCTTTATCGTTAGATTTTATATTTAAGTCTTTGATCCATTTTGAGCATGTTTTTGTGCATGGTGTGAGTTATGGGTCTTGTTTCATGTTTTCGCAGGTGGGTATCCAGTTATGCCAGCACCATTTGTTCAAAAGACTGTCTTTTCCCCATTTAACTGCTTTGAGGCCTTTGTCAAATATCAGCTGCTGATATGTGGGTGGATTTATGTCTGGATTCTCAATTCTGTTCCATTGGTCTATGTATCTGTTGTTGTACCAATACCAGGCTGTTTTGACTACTGTGGTGGTATAATAGGTTCTAAAATCAGGTAGGGCAAGGCCTCCCACTTTGTTCTTCTTTTTCGGTAGTGCTTTACATATCCGGGGCCTCTTGCCCTTCCATATGAAGTTGGTGATCTGTTTCTCTATCTCATTAAAAAATGTTGTTGGAATTTTGATTAGAATTGCATTAAATCTAAAGATCGCTTTGGTAGAATAGACATTTTTATAATGTTAACTCTTCCTATCCATGAGCAAGGTATTTTTTTCTACTTATGTAGGTCTCTTTTGGTTTCTTGCAGAAGTGTTTTGTAGTTTTCTTTGCATAAGTCTTTTACAACTCTGGTAAGATTTATTCCTACGTATTTTATCTTCTTGAGGACTACTGTAAATGGTATTGATTTGGTGCTTTCCACTTCAATGTTCTTTGTGTTGATGTAGAGGAATCCAACTGATTTTTGTATGTTTATCTTGTATCCCAATACTGTACTGAACTCTTCTATTAGTTTCAGTAGTTTTCTTGAGCATTCCTTAGGGTTTTCTGTGTATAAGTCATGTCATCTGCAAATAGAGATACTTTTACTTCTTCCTTGCCAATCTGGATGCCCTTTATTTCTTTATCCAGCCTAATTGCTCCGGCTAGAACCTCCAGCACTATGTTGAATAAGCGTGGTGATAAAGGGCATCCTTGTCTGGCTCCCGATCTCAAGGGAAATGCTTTCAGACTCTCTCCATTTAGGATGATGTTGGCTGTTGGCTTTGTATAAATGCCCTTTATTATGTTGAGGAATTTTCCTTCTATTCCTATTTTGCTGAGAGTTTTTATTATGAATGGGTGTTGAACTTTGTCAAATGCTTTTTCTGTCTCAATTGATAAAATCATGTGGTTCTTGTCTTTTGTTTTATTTATATGATGGATTACATTAATTGTTTTTCTAATGTTGAACCATCACTGCATAAAAAAAAAAAATTTTTTTTTTTTTTTAATCCCTGCATACCTGGTATGAATCCCAATTGGTCATGGTGAATTATTTTTTTTGATAAGTTGTTGGATTCTATTAGCTAGAATTTTGATGAGGATTTTTGTACCTAAGTTCATGAGGGATATAGGTCTACAATTTTCTTTTTTTGTGGTATCTTTAACCGGTTTTAGCATCAGGAATATGCTGGCTTCCTCGAATGAGTTTGGGAGTATTCTGTCCTTTTCTATGCTCTGAAATACCTTTAGTAGTAGTGGTTTTACCTCTTCTCTGAAAGTTTGGTAGAACTCTGTGGTGAAGCCATCTGGGCCAGGGCTTTTTTGTTGCTGGGAGTTTTTTGATTACCTTTTCAGTCTCTTCTTGTGTTACGGGTCTATTTAGTTGTTCTACCTCTGTTCGTGCTAGTTTAGGTAGGTAGTGTGTTTCTAGGAATTCATCCGTTTCTTCTAGGTTTTCAAATTTGTTTGAGTATAGTTTTTCACAGTAATCTGATATGATTCTTTTAATTTCAGTTGGGCCTGTTATAATATCGCCCATCTCATTTCTTATTCAGGTTATTTGCTTCCTCTCCTGTTTTTCTTTTGTCAGTTTGGCCAATAGTTTATTTTGTTGATTTTTACAAAAAAGCAGCTTTTGGTCTTGTTAATTCTTTCAATTGTTTTTCTGTTTTCTATTTCATTTAGTTCTGCTCTAATTTGTGTTATTTGCTTTCTTCTGGTGCCTGAGGGTTTCTTTTGTTGCTGTCTTTCTATTTGTTCAAGTTGTAAGGATAATTCTTTGATTTTGGCCCTTTCTTCTTTTTGGATGTGTGCATTTATTGATATAAATTGACCTCTGAGCACTGCTTTCACTGAGTCCCAATGGTTTTGTTAGGAAGTGTTTTCATTCTCATTGGATTCTCTGAATTTCTTTATTCCATCCTTAACGTCTTCTATAATAGTTTTTTTTTTTTTGAACAGGATATTGTTCAGTTTCCAAGTGTTTGATTTCTTTTCCCTGATTTTTCTGTTGTTGATTTCCATTTCTATGGCCTTATGGTCAGAGAAGATGCTTTGTAATATTTCACTTATTTGGATTCTGCTAAGGCTTGCTTTATGACCTAGTATGTAGTCTATTCTAGAGAATGTTCCATGTGTGTTGGAAAAGAAAGTATACTTGGCTGCTGTTGGGTGGAGTGTTCTGTATATGCCTATGAGGTCAAGTTGGTTGACTGTGGCATTTAGATCTTTCATGTCTTTATTGAGCTTCTTTCTGGATGCCCTGTCTTTCACCGAAAGTGGTGTTTTAAAGTCTCCTACTATTACTATGGAGCTGTCTATCTCACTTTTCATTGCTAATAGAGTTTGTTTTATGTATCTTGGAGCCCTGTCATTGAGTATGTAAATATTTAATTTAGTCCCTTTTTATTATTTTAATGTTGTCTTCTTTTACATAATAACATCGCTGTTTCCCTGTTTTGAGCATTTTTTTATCTTGATTTATTTTTGTGATTTCCCTGTCTGGGTTAATATCTGATTGCTCTGCCCAGTGTTCTAGTCTTGGGTTGATACCTGATATTATTGATTTTCTAACTGAAGAACTCTCTTTAGTATTTCTTGTAGTTTTGGTTTGGTTTTTATGAATTCCCTAAACTTCTGTTCTTCTGTAAATGTCCTAATTTCACCTTCATGTCTGAGAGACAGTTTTGCTGGATATAAGATTCTTGGCTGGCAAATTTTTTCCTTCAATTTTTTATATGTCATCCCATTGCCTTCTTGCCTGCATGGTTTCTGCCAAGTAGCCCGAGCTTATGCTTACTGACTCTCCTTTGCAGGTGACTTTTCGTTTATCCCTAGCTGCTCTTAAAATTCTCTCTTTATCCTTGGTTTTGGCAAGTTTGATCATAATATGTCTTGGTGACTTTCTTTTAAAATCTACCTTATGTGGAGTTCGATGAGCATCTTGGATGGATATCTTCTCATCTTTCATGATATCAGGGAAGTTTTATGCCAACAAATCTTCAACAATTCTCTCTGTATTTTCTGTTATCCCTTCCTGTTCTGGTACTCCAATCACTCATAGGTTTTTTCTCTTGATAGAATCCCACATGATTCTGAAGATTTCTTCATTTTTTTAAATTCTTTTATCTGATTTTTCTTTAAATATATTAATTAGTGTGAAGTGCTTTATCTTCAGTCTCACAAATTCTTCTTTCCACTTACTCAGTTCTGCTTCTCTGACTTTCTATTGAGTTGTTTACTTCTGTAATTGTATTGTTAATCTTCTGAATTTCTCATTGCTGTCTACAGATTTTTCCAGCTTATTAAATTTTTCATTATGTTCCTGAATTATGTTTTTAATTTCTTCAATCACTTTATCTGTGTGTTCCTTGGTTTGTTCTGTGTATTGCCTGATTTCCTTCCTGATGTCTTGAAGGATTCTGTATATTAATCTTTTGTATTCTGCCTCTGGTAATTCCAGGAAGGCACTTGCGTCTAGAAGATCCCTTGATTCTTTGTTTTGAGAGCTTGTCGAGGTGATCATGGTCTGTTTCTTTATGTGACTTGATATTTACTGTTGTCTCTGAGCAATCTATAAGTTATTGTATTAGTTTATTTTATGTTTATTTACTGTGTCATAGTTTCTGGCTTTTTTTTTGTTTTGATATGCCCAGATGGGTTGCTTTAGTGAGCTAGCTTGATTATTTTCACTTTTGGAACTCTGACATCCTGTCCCCAGATGGCTAGAGTTGTTATCAGGTATATCAGTCTAGGAGTCCATTCACTTTTCTTGTATGAATTCAGCTCAGGTGTCCAGGTAGCTGATCATCAAGTGTGTGGTACGGGCTCTGTCCTACAGTCTTAGAGGGGCAGGAGTGATTTGTGTAGGTACCAGTATCTGGTTGTAGCAGGGGGTCATACTCTGAACAAGGCAGGGGGCTCAGAATCATCCCCCACTTGTCTCTGAGGAAAGCATGTTCCTGTTCCCTAGAGCGTACGGGTGGTGGTTTCTGCAGACGGACCGTGGGCACCCAATGTTTTTGGTTGTAAGGACTGGGAGGAGCCTAGTTATCCTTGGACCCCTCTTGCAGGTGGCTGGGTGACCTGAGTGTAGTCACCAGTTCTTAGGCCCCTGATGTGGGTAGGTGAGGACCCTGTTTAATAGGCAATGCAATGTCAAACATCAAACACCCATCTCTCTGCCGCACGGCTAAAACGGTTGGAGTCTGGCAACAAGGGCCTATTCTCCTGAAATAGGGCCACACAGGTCCATGCAGAGGGGAAAGGTAATCAAAGTCCATGGACCATTTATGCCTGGACAGGAGCTGCTTCTGTCCTGAGCTCCCCCATTAGTGGAGTTGGCAAATTATCTTTTCTTCCATTTGCAAATTCATTCCTTCTCCAAGGCCAGGAGTATGGCTCTATGCACTCAACAGTGCCTATCTCAGATGCAGGGAAATCAGCCACTGATGCCAACTTGGGAATGGGGGTGGGGGGTGGGTAAAAAATACACAAGTACTTAGCTTTTGTCGAGAGTGCCATTCTTCTCTGGTTCCAGAGGTGTGAGTAGGCTGTGTGGCCGGCTGCTTCTCCCTGAAAAAACTGAGGCTCAACACTAGTATCAGCCCACTGCCATGGCTCCCAGGAATGGTGCCTGAGGGCTTCCCACGATTCAAGTCTGGTAACTCCACTCCACTTCTGAACCTTCTCTTCCTCCCCCTCCCCCTCGGTTCATTTTCTAAGCTTGCCTTTGATGTTCGGGGCTCCTAGCTTGTCATAAATATACTCGTTTCACTTGTTTTTTCAGGTCTTTGTTGTAAGAGGGCTCACTGGAAGCTTCTGTCTATTCCTCCATCTTGGTTCCACCTCCTGCAACTAATTTCACTCAATTTCCTGATTCCTCCATGTTATGAAATGTTTCATGGATTCATCATTGTTCTTTATTGATATGTGTGAATATACCATAATTTATTTATCCATTCATCCACTTACAGGCATATTGGTTACTTCCATCTTTTTGCTGTTGTAAACAGTGCTGCAATGAACGTGGGTGTGCATATTTCTCTTTGTGTAAAGGCCCTTATTTCTCTAGGATATATTCCAAGGAGTGGGATTGCTGGATCATATGGTAGTGCTATTCTTAGCTTTTTAAGGAAGTGCCAAATGGATTTCCAAAATGGTTGTATCATTTTACATTCCCACCTGCAGTGTATAAGTGGTCCAGTCTCTCCACAACGTTTCCAACATTTATTATATTGTGTTTTTTGGGTTAATGCCAGCCTCGTTGGAGTGAGATGGTATCTCATTGTAGTTTTGATTTGTATTTGTCTAATGGGTAATGATCGAGAGCATTTTTTCATGTGTATGTTAGCTGCCTGAATGTCTTCTTTGGTGGACTGCCTGTTCATATCCTTTGCCCATTTTTTAATTGGGTTATTTGCCTTTTTGTAGTTGAGTTTTTGCAATATCATGTAGATTTTAGAGATCAGATGCTGATTGGAAATGTCATAGCTAAAAACTTCTTCCCAGTCTGTAGGTAATCTTTTTACTCTTTTGGTGAAGTCTTTAGATGAGCATAGGTGTTTGATTTTTAGGAGCTCCCAGTTATTTAGTTTCTCTTCTGGTGTTTGTGCATTGTTAGTAATGTTCTGTATTCTGTTTATGCCATGTATTAGGGCTCCGAGCATTATCCTATTTTTTATTCCATGATCTTTATCGTTTCAGATTTTATATTTAGATCTTTGATCCATTTTGAGTTAGTTTTTGTGCATGGTGTGAGGTATGGGTCTTGTTTCATTTTTTTTGCAGATGAATAGCCAGTTATGCCAGCACAATTTGTTAAAGGGACTGTCTTTTCCCCATTTAACTGGCTTTGGGCCTTTGCCAAATATCAGCTGCTCATATGTGGATTGATTTATGTTTGATTCTCAGTTCTGTTCCATTGGTCTATGTATCTGTTGTACTAGTACCAGGCTTGAGTTTGTGATTGTAATTCTATGTTAAAAAGGATTAGGGTGGGATTGTAACACCCTTACCCAGGTCACACTGCTGAGCCAATGTAAAGGGAGTTTCCCTGGGGTGTGGCCTGCACCACTTTTTATCTCCAAGAGATGAAAAGGAAAGGAAAGCTAGCAGAGAAGGGGTATGTCATACCACCAAGAAAGCAGTGCTGGGAGCACAGCGAATCTTTTGGACCAGGGTCCCTGTGCTGAGAAGCTCCTAGTCCAGGGGAACATTGATGAGAAGGCCGACCGACAGAGAGAAAAAGCCTTCCCCTGGAGTTGATTCCCTGAATTTGGACTTTTAGTCCCCTTTAATGTGAAGAAATAAATTTCTCTTTGTTAAAGCCATCTATCTGTGGCATTTCTTTGCTAAAGCCATCTATCTGTGGCATTAAAAAAAAACTTTTTTTTTTTTAACAGCCTTGGAAATCCTATGGGGTGGTTCTAGTCTGTCCTATAGGGTAGCTAGGAGTCAAAATCAACTTGACAGGTATTTGGTTTTTTGGTCATAGGAGAACACAAAAGATTACTTTATTGTTAGGATTATCTGGATAGCCATCATGGAGAAAGTGACATGAGGTCTTGAAGATGTCTATAGGTAGAGCCTGAGAGAAAGCAATATCAAGCATAGGTAATAGTAATAGGAGGGTAGCTTAGTAAGTGGCTCAGTTTGGCTAGAGCATTGGGCCTGTAGAGAAGAGTTGTGCTTGATAAGGCTAGAAAGGGTGTCTGGGGCCAGACCCTGGGGAGATTAAATACCAAGCTGAAGAGTCAGACGTTATTTGATGGGCAATGGGGAACCACTGAAGATTTTTTTAAAAAAAAAAAACAGCTTTATTGAGGTAGTATTTTTTTTTTTGTAGTTTAAACTGGTTTTATTTTTAGTTGTTGTAAATATATATATAAGCACAGCATTTGCCAATTCAATGTTTTTTACATGTACAATTCAGTGACACTGATTACATTAACTATGTTGTACAACCATCACTAGTATCTGTTGGCATGTTTTCAATCACCATAAACAGATACTCAGTGCTTCCTAAGTAATGGCTCCCTTTCTTCCTCTCTACCAACTCCTGGTAACCATCAATAATCTTTGAGATCTATACATTTGTCTTTTCTAGATATTTCATATAAGTAGGATCATAGAATATCTGTCTTTTCATGACTGACATTTGACTCATTGTAATGTTTTCAAGGCTCATCCATGTTGTAGCATGTATCAGGACATCATTTCTCTTTATGACCGAGTAATATTCCATTGTATGGATATACCACATTTTGTTTATTCATTCATCTGTTGATGCACATTTAGATTGTTTCCATTTTTTGGCTGTTATGAACAGTGCTACAATGATTTGTTTGTGTCACTGCTTTCAAGACTTTTGGCCGTATTCCTAGAAGTGGAATTGCTGGGTCATATAGCCATTGTATGTTTAACTTTTTGAGGAAACAACAAACTGTTTTCCAGAGCACTTGTATTCCTACCAGCAATGGATGAGTGTTCCAAGTTCTCCACATCTTCACCAACATTTGTTTTTCTGGTTTTTTTCTTTAATAATATTTTATTGTGTTTTCAGTGAAGTTTTACACAACAGTTTTGGTTCCCATTCAACAATTTCTACACAAATTGTTCAGTGACATTGGTTACATTCCTCACAATACGTGAATATTTATAGTATTTCAGTTCTGGTTGTTCCATTTCCATAAATCTAATTTCCCTGCCTCCTTACATTCTCATCTTTGTTTTAAAGTAATTGTTGACCGTTTGGTCTCATATAGATGATTTTTTTAAAGGAACACAGTACTTTTTATTTTGTGAGCCAAGCTGTTATTTAGCAAAAGGTGACCTCAGGGACTAGTTTCAGTTCAAGGTTTAAAGAGTATCTCAGGACAATAGTCTCGGGGAATCCTCCAGTCAAGTATGTTTTTTTTTGTTGTTTGTTTTGTTTTGTTTAAGAATTTGAGGTTCTGTTCCACATTTTTCTCCCATTCTATCAGGACCCATCTATTGTGGGCCTGATCAGAACGGTTACTAGTGGTGTCCGAGCACCATCTAGTTCTTCTGGTCTATGGGTAGATGAGGCCATGGTTCATGTAGACTATCAGTCCTGTAGACTAGTTTCTTCTGAGTCTTTGGCTTCCCTCTATTCTCTTTTGCTCCAGATGAGTAGAGACCAATTGTTGTATCTTAGATGGCCACCTGAAAGTTTTTAAGACCCCAGATCCTACTCACTAAACTAGGATGTAGAACATAAACTTTATGAATTATTATGCCAATTGACATAGATGTCCCATGAGACTATGATCCTAAACCTTCAGACTCAGGAAACCAATCCTGTGAGGTGTTTCGTTATGTCTAAGAAGTAACTGTAACTATGTCCCCATGTGCTTTATTACATACACATGAACCTATATGCATAGAGTCACACACATGCATATACATATGCATACACCTATATATACCCACAATCTGTCTTGGAAGAAGTACAACCAGAATGCTCCTTAGAAACAAGGATGGCAAGACTGTGTCCTACATACTTTGGATATGTTGTCAAGAAGAATCAGTCCCTGGAGAAGGACATCATGCTTGGTAAAGTACAGGGTCAGTGGAAAAGAGGAAGACCCTCAACTAGATGGATTGACACAGTGGCTGCAACGTTGGGCTCAAGAATAATGATTGTGAGAATGGCGCAGGACCAGGCAGTGTTTCATTCTGTTGTACACAGGGTTGCTATGAGTCAGAACCGACTCAACGGCACCTAACAACAGCAACATATATATGTTCACATATACATACCTATATACATATGTGCCTACATACATACATATATACCCACACATATATATTTTGGTTATTTCAAAATTATATATGTCATAACAATTACCAAAACATCCTTTTTTCTTGTGTACATCTTAGTGACATCATTTACCTTCATCAAACTGTGCTTACTTCACCCTCATTTGGTGTTACCTTTCCTATTACCAAAAATAACAAGTGTTTACTATCTAGAGAGTGAATCTTTCTCCCCTTCCCATCCCTGGTAACCACTAATGGACATTAGTTTCTGTATATTTATCTGTTCATCTTATTTCATAAAAGTGAGAACATACAGAATTTGTTGTTTCTTTTGTGATTGACTTTTTTCACTCAGTATAGTGTCCTCCAGCTTCATCCATGTTCCAAGTTGTTTAAGAAATCCATTTTTCTTTATCACTAAGTAGTATTCCATTGTATGTATATACCACATCTTACTTACGCACTTAGCTATTGATAGGCAGTTAGGTTTCCCATCTTTTAGCTATTGTGAATAGTGCTGCAATGAACACAGGTATGCATAAGTCTGTTCATGTCACTTCTATTAGATCCCCAGGGTATATACCTAGGAGTGAAATTGCTAGGTCATATGGAAGCTCTACCTCTAATTTTTTGAAGAACTGCCATACTGTTTCCACAATGGCTGTACCATTTTGCATTCCCACCAGCAGTGGATGAGGGTTCCAGTTTCTCCACATCCCGTCCAACCCTTGTTATTTCTTTCTTTTTTTTTTTTTTTTAAATCTTAACCATCTGTCATGGATTGAATTGTGTCCCCCCAAAATATCTGTCAACTTAGCTGGGCCATGAGTCCCAGTATTATGTGATTGTCCACCATTTTATGTGATTTCCCTATGTGTTGTACATCTTATCGCTTTGATGAAATGAGATGGATTACTGGCAGTTATATTGATGAGGTATATAAGATTAGATACTATTTTAAGCCAATCTCTTTGAGATATAAAAGAGAGAAGAGAGCAGAGAGACAGGGGACCTCATACCACCAAGAAAGCAGCACTGGGAGCAGAGCGCACCCTTTGGACCTGAGGTTCCTGCACTGAGATGCTCCCAGACTAAGGGAAGACTGATGATAAGGACCTTCCTCCAGAGCTGGCAGAGAGAGAAAGCCTTCCCCTGGAGCTGGCACCCTGAATTCAGACTTCTAGCCTACTGGACTGTGAGAGGACAAACTCTTTGTTAAAGCCATCCACTTGTGGTATTTCTGTTACAGCAGCACTAAATGACCAAGACATCATCCTAGGAGTGAAGTCATATCTCATTATGGTTTTGATTTGGATCTCCCTGATGGCTAATTGTGTTGAATAACTTTTGCTTGTTGTCCGTTTGTACATCTTCTTTAATGAAATATCTATTCAAATCCTTTGCCCATTTTTCATTGAGTTGTCTTTTTTGTTAAGTTGTAGGAGTTTTTCATATATTCTAGATATTAAACTCTTATCAATATATAGTTCCCCCCAATTTTTTCCAATCTATGGGTTCTCTTCACTTTCTCGTTAAAGTTGTTTGTTGAACAAAAGTTTTTAATTTTGATGAAGTCCAATTTATCTATTTTGTCTTTTATTGCTTGTGTTTTTGGTGTTGCATCTAAGAATCATTGTTAAAAACTTGGTCCTGACATAATACCCCTATGTTTTCTTCGAAGAGTTTTATGATTTTAGTTCTTACATTTAGGTCCTTGATCTATTTTGAGTTAATTTTCATATATGGTATGAGATATGAGTCCAGCTTCATTCTTTTGCATGTGGAGATCTGGGTGTCCCAGCACCATTTATTAAAGAGATGATTCTTTTCTCATTGCATGGACTTAGCACCCTTGTCAAAAATTAATTCACTGTCTATGAAGCCAGCATAACCCTGATACCAAAACCAGGCAAAGATACCACAAAAAAAGAAAATTACAGATCAATATCTCTCATGAATATAGATGCAAAAATTCTCAACAAAATTCTAGCCAATAGAATTCAGTACCATATCAAAAAAAAATAATATACCATGACCAATTAGGATTCATACCAGGTATGCAAGGATGGTTCAACATTAGAAAATCAATCAACGTAATCCACCACATAAATAAAAAGAAAGAAAGGAATCACATGATCATCTCAATCGATGCAGAAAAGGCATTCAACAAAGTTCAACACCCATTCCTGATAAAAACTCTCCAAAAAAATAGGTATAGAAGGGAAATTTCTCAACATAATACAGGGCATCTATGCAAAACGAATGGCCAACATTGTTCTCAATGGAGAGAGGCTGAAATCATTCCCCCTGAAAACAGGAACAAGACAAGAATGCCCTTTATCACCACTCCTATTTAACATTGTGTTGGAAAGTCTTAGCTAGAGCAATAAGGCAAGAAACAGAAATAAAGGGCATCCAAACTGGTAATGAGGAAGTTAAACTCTCCCTATTTGTGGATGATATGATACTACACTTAGAAAATTCAAATGACTCCACCAGAAAACTACTGGGACTAATAGAAAGATTCAGCAGAGTCACAGGATACAAGATCAACATACAAAAATCAGTTGGATTCCTATACACCAATAAAGAGAACGATGAAAAGAAAATCAGGACAACAATACCATCTATAATAGCCCCTAAAAAAAATAAAATACTTGGGAATAAATCTAACCAGGGATGTAAAAGACCCATACAAAGAAAATTACAAAACACCACTGCAAGAAACCAAAAGAGATATACATAAATTGAAAAACATACCATGCTCATGGAGAGGTAGCCTCAACATTGTGAAAATGACAACTCTATCCAAAGTGATTTACAAATACAATGCAATACTGATCCAAATACCAACAACATTCTTTAAAGAGATGGAAAAGCTTATCATTAACTTTATATGGAAAGGGAAGAGGCCCCAGATAAAGTAGGAGGACTCGCACTACCTGACCTCACGACCTACTATACAGCTACGGTACTCAAAACAGCCTGGTACCGGTATAACGACAAATAAATTCACCAGTGGAACAGAAATGAGAACCCGGATGTAAATCCATCCACCTATGGTCACTTCATTTTTCACAAGGGCCCAAAGTCCATCAAATGGGGAAAAGACAGTCTTTTTAACAAATGGTGCTGGCAAAACTGGATGTCCATCTGCAAAAAAACAAAACAGGACACATACCTCAAACCATATACAAAAACTAACCCAAAATGGATTAAAGAGCTACATATAAAGTCAAAAACTATGAAGTTCATAGAAGAAAAAATAGGATCAACACTAAAGGCCCTAATACATAGCATTAACAGGATACAAATCACAATGAACAACACATAAGCTCCAGAGGATAAGCTAGATAACTGGCATCTTCTAAAAATTAAACACTTATGCTTATCAAAAGACTTAAGCAAAATTGTAAAAACAGAACCTACAGACTGGAAAAAAATTTGGGCTATTACAACTCAGACAGAGGTCTAATCTCTAAAATATACATGAAAATCTCATACCTCTACAACAAAAAGACAAATAATCCAATTAAAAAATGTACAAAAGATATAAACAGACACTTGACCAAAGAAGACATTCGGGTGGCCAATAGACATATGGGGAAATGCTCATGATCTCTAGCCATCAGAGAAATGCAAATCAAAACCACAATGAGATACGATCTCACCCCAGCATTACTGGAAGGTATCAATAAAACAGAAAATAACAAATGTTGGAGAGGCTGCGGGGAGATCAGAACTCTTATGCACTGCTGCTGGGAATGGAAAATGATACAACCATTTTGGAAAATGATAGAAATACCATATAATCCAGCAATCCCACTCCTAGGAATACATCTTAAGGAAATAAGAGTCGTCACATGAATAGATGTATGTATAACCACGTTCACTGCAGCTTTGTTCACAATAGCAAAAAGATGGAAACAACCTAGATGCCCATCAACAGATGAATAGATAAACAACCTATGGTACCTACACACAATGAAGTATTACACAACACTAAAAAACAACGATGAATCTGTGAAGCATCACATAACATGGATGCATCTGGAGGACATTATGCTGAGTGAAATAAGTCAATCACAGAAGGACAAATATTATATGAGACCATTACTGTAAAAACCCATGAAATGGTTTACATACGAAAACAAACAATCTTTGATGGTTACAAGGGTGGGGAGGGGTGGGGATAGAAAAAACAGTTAATAGACAATAGAAAAGTGGTAACTTTGGTGAAGGGTAAGACAGTACACAATACTGGGGAAGCCAGCACAGCCTATACAAGGCAGGGCCATGTAGCTCCATAGACACACCCAAACTCAATTGCTGGGCTGAGGGCTGTGGGGACCATGGTCTCAGGGAACATCTAGCTCAATTGGCATAACAGTTTATAAACAAAATGTTCTACATTCTACTTTGGTGAGTAGTGTCTGGGGTCTTAAAAGCCTGTGAGCAGCCATCTAGTCACTCCACTAGTCTCACCCCTTTGGGAGCAAGGAAGAATGAAGAAAACTAAAGACACAAGGGAAAGATTAGTACGAAGGACTAATTGACCACATCTACCACGGCCTCCACTAGACTGAGTCCAGTACAACTAGATGGTACCCGGCTATCACCACTGACTGCTCTGACGGGGATCACAATAGAGGGTCCCGGACAGAGCTGGAGAAAAATGTAGAACAAAATTCTAACTCAAAAATAAAGACCAGACTTGCTGACCTGACAGAGACTGGAGAAACCCTGAGAGTATGGCCCCTGGACACCCTTTCAGCTCAGTAATGAGGTCACCCCTGAGGTTCACCCTTCAGGCAAAGATTGAACAGGCCCATGGAATAAAACAAGACTAAAAAGTGCACCAGCCCTGGGGCAGGGGCTAGAAAGTAGGAGGGAACAGGAAAGCTGGTAATAGGGAACCCAGGGTTTAGAAGGGAGAGTGTTGACATGTCATGGGGTTGTTAACCAATGTCATACAACAACATGTGTACTGTTTGATGAGAAACTGGTTTGTTCTGTAAACCTTCATCTAAAGTTCAATTAAAAAAATATGGTAATAAAATTACGTCACTGTGGGTATGAGAGTTTATTTCTGGACCCTCAGTTGTATTCTATTGGTCTGTGTCTATTCTTATACCAGTACTAGACTGTTGTCCCCCCCCACCCCCCAGTGCCTTCAAGTCGAGACTGTTGTTTACTATTGCTTTATAGTATGTCTTGAAATCAGGAAGTATAAGTCCTCTTGTTTTCTTCTTCTTTTTCAAGATTGCTTTGGCTATTTGGGACCCCTTGCAGTTCCATATAAATTTGAGGACTGGTTTCTCCATTTCTGCAAAGAAGGCTATTAGAATTTTGCTCAGGATTTCACTGAATCTATAGATCACATTGAAGTAGTACTGATATCTTAACAATGTCAAGTCTTCCAATTCATAAACATGGAGTGGCTTTCCATTTCTTTAGATCTTCTTTAATCTCTTTCAACAATATTATATAATTCTCATTGCATAAATCTTTCACATCCCTGGTTAAATTTACTCCTAGGTAGTTTATTCTTTCAGATGCTACTGTAAATGGAACTGTTTTCCTAATTTCTTTTTCAGATTGCTGGTGTATAGAACTCAGCTGTTTTTTGTGTAAAACGACTGAGCCTTTGAGCTAGTTGGACAGCAATCTGGGAGGGTATGGGGTTAAAACAGGCACACAAACATAAGAAACTGAAGTTTGGGGATATGGATTTGGGAAGGAGGGAAATAAATCATACTTAGGAATCACCCACATGGAGGTGTAAAGTAAAGCTCTAAGAGTGGCTTGTGTCTGTGAAAGACAGAGTAAGCGGAGAGAAAGAAGTCAAATCCAAATCACAGGGTCTCTAAACTGCTTATGGCACAGAGCCTAAAATGTGCCAGCCCTGTACAAAATGCATTATTTGGTTTATCCCTCACAATAACTCTATGAAGTAGTTACCAAATCATCTCTGTTTTACAGATGAGACTGAGGCACAAAGAAATTATGTCCTTTGCCCAATGTCACATGACTTGTCTATGGTAGAACTGAGTTATAAAATCAGGCAATCTGAATACATTCTTAATCTCTGGGCTACACTGTCTTCTTCCTGCTGCCTTCACTTCAATTCTTCTCAAATAGGGTCGTCTAGCAGCAAAACACCCAGGTCAGAGCTGCTTTACCCATAAGCCTCATATCCTCAATCTCAAAAGATACTGCAGTGCACATGGAGCTAGATTCACTGTCTGATGTTTTATGGGCAACACAGGATAAAACAGGGAGCTGGTATAGGTAGGAGAGGAAAGAAAAAAGAAAAAGTGTTGGCTTCTAACATATATCATTTGATTTAGATTGCACTTGCTGAGACTTGGTTCAAATGGGTAGGCAGAAGAATTTTATTTCATAAACAGAACCAAAAAACCCCAAAACCAAACCTGTTGCCATCAAGTCGATTATGACTCATAGTGACCCTATAGGACAGTGTAGAACTGACCCATAGGGTTTCCAAGGAGCGGCTGGTGGATTCGAACTGCTGACCTTTTGGTTAGCAGCTGTAGCTCTTAACCAGTACGCCACCAGGGTTCCCATAAACAGAACAACATTAGTCAAATTGAAAATAGTGATTTCACCTAAGGTCAAATACTATAAAACTCACCAGCTTGAGTTTATAGTACCGTAAAAGACAAAGGGGGTGCATCAAGGATCTTACGGGTAGCGAAAAAGCTAATCTCTACTAAAGTGAATTCTGAAATCTCATTTCTGGTTTACAAACCTATTTATCCAGAACTAGAGGAAATAAACGTAACTTGAAAAAGTAAAAACATACACAGTCTTGTTGCTTTTCTGCATTTAGGGGGGCCAGATAGATGGCTAGCTGAAGGGAGGGGAAGTGGTTAGTTTTGTTAAACTTCAGCCAAAGTTGTTAATACCGCTTCTCAAAAATAGATATAGCAATGCTTTTCTTCTTGATATTGAGGTAAATAGTCTGGTTTTTGGACTTACGGATGTAGGAGTTTTTACGTGATGATTCTCTACTAATCTTAGATTATTAAGAACTATTTTGAGATATACAGATTATAGAAACCATATGCTTTGCTACTAATCACTCAGTTATAGTGAGGGCAGGGAAATATACACTCTCTATCAACGACCCAGGAGCCACAGAGCTCTCTGACTTGCCGAAGACCCTGGAGGAAGTGTAGACTATGCAAGATGTAATAAACACTCTCAGACTAAGTATCTATGAATTTAAACTTTATAACTGGCAGAAATTATCAAGGCTGCAAGAAAGTTTAAATTACTCAAGGAGAAATACTAATTTTTTTAGAGCAGAGGTCAACAGACTTTTTCTGTAAAGGGCCAGACAGTAGATGTTTTAGGCTTTATGGGTTATATGGTGTCTGCCGTAACTGCTCAACTCTGCCCTTGTAGTGTGAAAGCAGCCATAGACAACATATAAATGAGTGAGTGTGGCTGTATTCCAACTTTACTTATAAAAAACATGCAGCAGGTGCAATCTGGCCTATGGACCATAGTCTACCAAACCCTGCTCTAGAGTGATGACTCTCAAACTCTAACATGCATCAGAATCATCTGGTGAGCTAGTAAAAAAGCAGGCCCATTTTACTGGACCTATTGAGACTGGAGGACTTTCCAAGACTATTGCCCCGAGTTACTCTTCAAACTTTGAATTGAAACTATCCCCTGAAAGTCACCTTTAAACTAAGTAAAAGTTTAGCTCAAAAAGTAAAGATGGTTACTCTTGAGTACTGCATTCTTAAAAAAAATTATATAAGACCAAATGGACAACAGCTATTTTAAAGCATAGACCAGAAGGTTGGAGGACAGGGAGTTTGAGTCAGTTGGAGTGCAAAAACTAGAATAGAAATAAGGAGAATGTGGACACAATGTGAACAATGTAACCAATGTCACTGATCATTATGCCTAGAAACTGTTGAACGGGGCAGGTTTTGCTGTATATATTTTCACCAAAAATAAAATAAAACATTAAAAAAACAAAACAAAACAGGTAGGCCCATTTGCCTAGTATAATCACCCACCCCTACAGAGTCAGAACCTGTAGGACTGGGGCCTAAAAATCACTAATTTAATAAGGTCCACAAGTGGTCTATGAACCAAAGGGAAAAACGCCGTGGTATGCAACTAGATTCATCTAAATTCAGGTGGCCCTACTGTCCTAGATGTGGGCTGGCATTTCCTGCATCCTGTGGCAGCAACTGTTCTTTCTGGCCTTTCTAGTAGAAGGACATAGAAACAAAGTGCTATTTTTGCCTTCCAGTCTCTGAAATGCATGAAATAATTCTGCTCCAGTGAAATTCTAGATATGAATTTGAAAGAAAGTCCTCAACTTAAAATAGTAAGATTTTTCACACCAGAAATCCTTTAGATCGAAAAATTAGTAGAAGGACTGAGCTAAATCTGAAGGAATAGTTTCCTGTGTTCCTCTTTTTCCCCCGAATGTCTCCAGCAAAGGCCTGCCCTGTTGCCTGGAATTCTACTGCTAACAAGTCGTTATTTTGTAACATGAGGCCTTTACTTCAACAGGACCTATTAAAACTCTTATAAAAACAGAAAGTGTAAACACTTCATGGGATGAAGTTTCCAGGCTTGAAGGCAAAAAACTATAGACTTGGCGGACATCTACATCAATTGGCACAACATAGCTCTTAAAGACAATGTTCTGCATCCTACTTTAGTCAGAAGTGTTGGGGTCTTAAAAGCGTACACGTGGGCACCTAAGATACAACTATTGGTCGCTTCTATTCTGGAACAAAGGAGAGTGAAAAAAAACAGACTCAAGAGAGCAATTAATCCAAAGGACTAAGGGACCATATGAACCACAGCCTACATGACCCTGAGACCAGAACTAGATGGGTACCCGGCTACCACTACCGACTTCTGTGACTAGAATTATAACAGAGGGTCCCGGACAGAACGGGAGAAAAATGTAGAACAAAGATCAAATTCACAAAAAAGACCAGAGTTACTGGTCTGACAGAGACTGGAGGAACCCCTGAGACTACGGCCCTAAGACACCCTTCTGACCTGGAACTGAAGCCCCATTCCAGGGGACTACCTTCCAGCCAAACAATGGACAAGCCCATAAAATAAACAGTTAACACCCAAGAAAAACATGCTCCTTAGAACAATCAATTATAAGAGGGCAATATTTGCCCAAAAGCAAAGATGAGACGGCAGGAAGGGGTAGAAAATCAAGATGAAAGGAAATGGGGAACCCAGGACAAAAATGGGGAGAGTGCTGATGCATTGAGGGAATGATGCCAAGGCCACGAAAAACTTTATGTACAAACTATCAGATGGGAATCTAATTTGCTCTGTAAACTTTCACCTAATGCACAATTAAAAAAACCAGAAAGTGTAAACTTCCTGTAGGCATCTGAGAACTGCTCCCAACTTTAACAGTTGGTAGAAAATAAATTCTACACAAATGAAGAAAGTGATTTTTTGTTTGTTTTAATTGCCAAAAATCAATCATGAGATCAGTCAAAGAAGAAGTGATGTTCAGGCTGGGGAACGGCTCCATCTCTTCAGCTCTCCAGGTTTTCCTAGGAAGAACAGTGAAAATCCAGCAGTCAAAGTGATGGTCTTCAGGAACTTCATAAAGAAACCAGGGAGTGATCTGTGGATACCTCCAAGGAAATGCTGCTCTTATTACAGCATCTGTTGATACGAGCAGTGGAGGGGAATGTTCCTGCCCAGAGTCTATGACAACTAATGTTTTAATGATTACCAAGACATGGGCTTAGAATACCTTCTGTAGCTATAACTACAGCTGACAAGACCAGTTGTTTTTTGTTAGATAATATTAAGATGATTCTGAACTTTCTCAATGCATATCCAAAGGTATTAGGGAAAGAAGATCCAGAAATTTACCAAGAAGCAAGTGAAGCCAGGCTGAGATCAGAGCTCCATCACCAAAATACTTTATAAATGATTATGTATGAAAAATGGAGATTAGCTTTACAATGTCAGCAGTAAATGTCTTAGGCAGCATGACTCCAAAGTCCAACCCCCACAGGCTGAGCTTCTATTTCTCCTTTAACATGGAAAAAAAAAAAAAAATCCTGGCATTTTCAGCAAAGTAGGGAATCCTGTTGTCCTGCTTGGCTCCCAACTTACAAAAAGGGTCATGAGTTGGAGCTCCAGTTATTACTATAAAAATAATTCAAATGACTAGGAAAGCCAGGGGCTCCAACATACTTACCCAACCTCCTTGGCCCTGGATGAACTCCCGGACAGCACTGTTCCCACTGATCATATTTGTCACAGGGATGACCACCCGTCTTGCCATTTCTGGGGCCATGCGGACCACACACTCAAGAAGTTTCACTGACACTGCCAAAAAGGCTCTCCCATAAACTAAGCTGGGATCCTGAGCACACCAGGTTGTACTGAGAAATTTCACTGTGTCCTTGAGTATAGCTTCTGCCTGGGGAGAGACACAGGAAATGTCAGTGGAGTATCACTCATGAAATGCAGGATGCTACAGGTGCAGGAATCCAGTAAAGCAAGTGTATCCCAAAGAGTGGCAAATGTACCACTGGTGGTATATGAGTTAATCTTAGTAGGCAGATGGAGAAACTTCTCATTTTCATACTGTGTTTTAACTTATTATTTTACTTACAACTTTTTGTATTTACTTATATTTTATATTACAAAATATTTTAATGGCTACTAGGAAAATATGTAGTCCATCAAACCCATGATATCAGATATCATTTCTTAAAATGCATTGCCGTCGAGCTGATTTTGACTTGTTGCAACCCTACATGACAGAGTAGAGCTGCCCCATAGGGTTTCCAAGGAGCGGCTGGTAGATTTGAACTGCCAACCTTTTGGTTAACGGCTGAGGTATTTAAACCACTGTGTCACCAGGGCTCCTATCATTGCTTAGGATGAAAAAAATGATTGAAAGAAAACTTGAAAGAAAGATACTAAATAAATACTGGTGATGGTTACACGCCATCATGATTCATTATGATGAATGTGTTCATTATGATGAACATAATTAATGTCACTGAATTATATACGTTAAAAAATGTTAAAATAGAATATGCTTTGTTACGTATATTTTTACCACAATAAAAAATATTAACTACATGATAATATAGCTGGTCAAATTGTGAAGGTATTGCTTGAGTGACTCAAATCTGGGAAACTCTAAAGTAAAAAACCAATTAGTTTTCCCTCTTACTCTTCCCTTTACAAGTAACTCAGTCCAAAATCCATTAGGTGGGGCTGAGCAAGGTCTACTGGAGTGCAAAGAGGGGCCTACATTGGTCAGAGTAGGGTGCTGAAGCCCAGGCAAGCTAAGAAGGATATCCACATGGAAGGACACCTACACCTTGGTTTCTAAAAAACCAGTCTCCATTAAAAGAAACCAAGGACTCCCGGAGAAATGACTGATTTCAGGGCTGGGGTATGGAAAGTACAAGATCCTGTGTCAGAAAGTAAGGAAGTACCCAAAGAATAACAGGGACAAGTCGAAAATACAGAGTCCAATTAAAGGGACTCCCACCGGTCAAATCTGGAGCAATTTGAGCATCTGAATAATGATATTAACAGATTATAACCCATTGAATAAGGTATGAATTCAAAAGCCTAAACCAATAAAAAGAAAAAAAATTTTTTTTTTTTTATATAAAGAGTAAAATAAATGAATTGAAATTCTGATGAGCTATTTACATAGTTTCAAAGAACCTCTCCATAAAACACATTAATTACAAAGGAAAAAGGGTAATTTTATAGTGGAGAAGCCTGGCAGACACCATCATAAGTGATCAAAGTTAACACCAGTAATGGGACAAACTGAAATTTTTTGCCACTTGATAGGATGCAATGAGCAGAACACAGAAATATTTCTGGGATACTCCTACCAAAGGTACATACCTTGGCTCTATCCATAAGGAAACATCAAACAAACCCCAGGTTAAGGGGCACTCTACAAAATAACTAGTCCATAATTCTCAAGTGTCAAGACTGTGAAAATCAAGGCAATACTGAGGAAACATTTCACAATGAAAGAGACCAAAGTCTCTTTAGTCTAGGCAACTAAAATGCAGTGTTTGATTTTGGCCTGGACCTTTTTGCTATAAATGTTATTATTGGCACAACTGGCAAAACTTGCATAGGATCTGAGAATTAGAGGATAATAATGTATCAGTGCTATTTTCCTGGTTTTGACGGTTACCTTGTGGTTATATAAGAGATTGTCCTTGTTTGAAGGAAATAGACGTTAAAGTATAGAGGATGATGAAACGTCATGTCAGCTATTTACTCTCAAATGATTCAGGAGAAAAAATTCTTTGTACTATACTTGCAGCTTTTCTAAGTTTGAGATTGTTTCATCACTTTTTAAAACGAGGTGGAAAAAGTATATTCGGTCATCAGCTAACCTAGGACAGTCCCAAGACAAGAAATTGGGAGTAATAGGTCTCTATCTGTCTGAATTTGGAGTAGGCATACACTCAAGCTGTATTCAGTAGGAGAAATAGAGTGTAATAGTTAAGAGTGTGGTTCTAGAATCAGTCTAGGTTCAAATCTTAGCTTTAACATTTGCTAAGTGGTCTATTTACTTGTTTTCCTATGCCTCAGTTTCCTTAGGAGCCCTGATGGTGCAGCGGCTAAGCACTTGGCTGTGAACTGAAAGGTCAGTGGTTGGAACCCACCAGATGCTTCATGGGAGAAAGATTTGTCAGTCCGCTTGCATAAAGATTACAGCCTTGGAAACCCTATGGAGCAGTTCTATTCTGTCCTATAGGGTAGCTATGAGTCAGAATCAACTCAACAACAGGTTTTTCAGTTTCCTTACCTACTTAAATGGATATTAAGCCAGGAAACACTTATTCAGGGCCTATTGTGTACCAAAAATCAACTTGACAGCACCTAACAACAATTGTGTGCCAGGCACTGTTCTTGGTTGTGTGAATACAGTAGCCAACAAAGCAGATTAGATAGTCGCTCTCATGGTGTTAGATGCAGATGGAGACGGACTGCTCTAGAGATAACAATTTCTACAAAACCTCATAGAGCGGTATAAAGAATAAATGAGATAATAAATGTAAAACATATAAAATAGTACCTGGCACGTGGCAAATGATGAATTAATATTAGCTATTCTCTTAGTTACCTAGTGCTGCTGTAACAGAAATATCACAAGTTACGGCTTTAAGAAACAGAAATGTGTTCTCTCACAGTTTAGGAGGCTAAGAGTCTGAATTCAGGGTGCCAGCTCCAGGGGAAGGATTCCTCTCTCTCTCAGCTCCAGAGAAGTTCCTTGTCATAATTTTTTCTTGGGTCTAGGAGTTTCTCAGTGCAGGGACCCCACGTCCAAAGGATGACCTCTTCTCCTGGCTTTTTTTTCTTGGTGGTAGGAGGTCCCTCTTCTCTCTGCTCAATTCTCTCTTTTATATCTCAAAAGAGATTGACTCAAGATACAACCTAATCCTGCAGTTTGAGTCCTGCCTCATTAACATAACTGCCTCTAATCCTGTCTCATTAACATCATAGAGATTAGGATTTACAACACACAGGATAATTACATCAGATCACAAAATGGTGAACAACCACACAATACTGGGAACGATAGCATAGCCAAGTTGGGGCACACAATTCAGTCTATACAGCTATCATTATTGGCATTAGTCAGCAACATCTCATAGTACAGCATCTTAGGATCTTTATCTCCAGTACAGAGTTCAAATGCTCTTGCCACTAATCAGCATTGTTACAGATTGAATCATGTCCCCCAAAAATATGCATTGTAAATTTTAACCTCTATGCCTGTGGTTACAATCCCATTTGGGAATGGGTTGTCTTTGTTATGTTAATGAGGCAGGATAGGTGTTTCTTGAGTCAGTCTCTTTTGAGATATAAAGAGATTAAAGGAGCGAGGGGAGAGACAAATGGGGTAAGATAGATGTCAAGACACATGGAGATCTCCAAGGAACCAGGAAGCAGAAGCTGAAGAGACAAGGACCTTTCTCCAGAGCTGACAGACAGAAAGCCTTCCCCTAGAGCCAGTGCTCTGAATTCAGACTTCTAGCCTTTTAAACTGTGAGAAGATAAATTTGTTTGTTAAAGCCATCCACTTGTGGTATTTGTTACAGCAGTACTGGATAACTAAGACAAACATTCTCATCAAAAGCCATAGAAGGCTTGCTGTTGTTGTGTGTTGTCGTCAGTGCATTCCGACTCACAGCAACCCTAAAGGACAGAGCAGAAATGCCCCATAGGGTTTCCTAGGCTATAATCTTTATGTGAGCAGATTACCACATCTTTTCTCCTGTGGAGTGGCTGGTGGGTTTGAATCGCTGAACTTTCGGTTAGCAGCCAAGCACTTAACCATTGCACAGGTCTTTTTAGATAAGGCTTAGTGAGCTGCTATAAGGGTTTACCCTTCATTGCATTAGACTCATCAATTGCCTCTTCTTCTTATATATAATTTCACTGTTTTACTGGCAGACCCTGGGGGCAAAAAGATGTTTACCCTCAACAAACTGGGCTCCTGTGCAGAATAAGTACTAAAACATGCACAGAAGATATTTTGCCAAAGAATAAAGTGCTATAGATAATGTTCTATGCCACAAAGCACAGAGCTGATGAAAACCAAGTGGAGACAACCTGAAGGTGGATCGGCCTATGTTATGAGCTTTTCATCTCAATCTCACTTCAGTCTCATAGAACTGGCAGTTGGTGAATTCTAGCTGTATCTGCTTAGATGAATACAAGCCCCAATCTTTCACAAAACATTTCTAGTCATAGTAGTATAGAAGTAGTAAGAACAGGGAGTCTGAAACATAAAAGAGCAGCAAAGAGTAAAAAGAAGCAGGAACTTGACCTTTCCCTGCATGGTTTCTGCGATGATGCTTTTGGCATAAGCCTCCATTTCTTCATTGACCTGGTCACCCAACATCCGAAGGCGACCAACAACGATGGCCACGTCAAAAGAGCAAGGCTCTCCTAGGACAGAGGGAACACAATAACACCTGTCACAATCTTTGAAACAATGGCTAGTACCAGGAATCTGGGCATGGGGGAATGTTCTCTAAACTTTTAAACAATTTTGTCTTTGTTCTCTCCCAAGAACAACTTCAATGTTCTGTGGATACCAATGGTCAGAAAATCTTCCTCTGCTGCTAATCTCTCCCCTTTTCATGAAGACTTCAGGTGTTGCTGAAAGGTCAGACTTTGCCTTTTGAAACTTAAGAGGAAATAAAGAAAGCAAACTCAGATTCACTTGCTAACCTTCAACCACCACCTCAGGCCAGGAACCTTACCTGAATCTGGTTCATCCGTATGAGGTAGGTTCCGGCTAGAAACCTGCAACGTTGTGTCCAAGAAGTCTGAAAGCAGAGCGTCCACAATGCATTCCGTTTGCTTCTCAAAAGTGTGAAAGGAGTTCATTTCAGATGTTTGCTGCTGAGTTTTGCTTTTCCTCAAAACAGGTTGTATTAAGCTCAGCGGAAAGTCAGAAACACTGGTAAACCAGCAGAAGTGTTTATCTAATGTAAAGTTTCCTAATGGGACACGTAGTCCTGGAGCCTTTCCCACCACCTTCCTTCAAAAATATCTGCTCAGAAAGGTGAGACTTCTTGGAGAGCTCACCCACACACAGAACTACAAGCTTTTTGAAGACACTTTTATTTCCTTACCTAAAAGCCACACCTTAGCCAGTAATACACAGATTAATGAATAACTTTTTTATACTTAGGTAGCTGACAGAGAATTGAGGAAAAGCCTCTTGGGTAATTTCATTAAGAAATACTTCCTGTTACATTCTGTATATGATGTAATCTAACAGAAGGATTTGAAGTTAGATTAGCATTCAAATCCTAGTTTGGTATTTATTTCCCATGATCATATATCGACTATTTCCTGAGCACCTATGTGTGTTGCACTCCAGTAGGCGCTACAGATAGCACAGAAACATAACACAGCCAGTTCTTGTCCTTGTAGACCGTACATTTTAGCAGGAATGACATTAAATAACTCATCAAGTAATTTCTTGTGCTATTAAAATAGAGTGCTATGAAAATGTTAATAGGGAAAAAAACCTCCAGGGCTGGGAAGGTGTCCTTGAAATAACGTCTGAGATGAGCTCTTAAGGTTAAGTAGGGATTCACTAGGCAAAGAGGAGAAATGAGACTGTTCTAGATGGAGAGAATAGCATGTGTAAGGGCTGGGAAGGTGGCAAAGAATTTGGGCATTTGAGGAATTGCAAATAGGGATAGGAGCACTGGTGGTGCAGTGGTTAAGAGCTATGGCTTCTAACCAAAGGGTCAGCAGTTTGAATCTACCAGACACTCCTTGGAAACCCTATGGGGCAGTTCTACTCTGTCCTCTAGGGTTGTTATAAGTCAGAATCCACTCAACAGGAATGAGTTAAATGGCGATAATGCAAAGTATTTCACAGGGGAATTACGAGGATTAAATAAGAATATTGTGTGGAATGACCTAGCAGTGTCAAGATTCCTGAGTGTTAACATTCAGGAAATTTAACCAGCTCCCTTTTAGCCCAAGGCCAAAGGACCAGGATGTAAGGGATCTGAGATACACTCTTAACAAAAGGATTTTCCTAGCAGGATTAGGCTCCTTAGAAATCAGCCTATCATTGTTTTAGATGTCAGGGTTGGACAGTTACCTACAGTGGCTGCCTCCTTGATGTAGCAGAACCTGTTTCCAAGGTATTCTGACCTGATTACATTTTTCATGAGAAATTCAAGTATGAACAGTAAAACAGTTGTTCAGAATGGAATTAATATCTTACTAAATAATCACAGCAAAATCTGTTTTCTTTTCCATTCTAAAAAACAAATTATATTAAGTTGCTTTGGGGCTAGGAACAGGAATTACCCAAATGGCCATTTTCATTTGTCATTATCTAGCATTCATTCTCTGTAGAGACAAATGGGCTGAAAATCCAGTTACTACTTAGTAGGCTTCAGACTTCTATTGTCAGAAGGGCCTTTAGAAATAATTTTAGGCCAACCTCCTTTCACACTAGAGCTAGCCATTGACAATTTAAGGATTCCATCTGCAGAAGCAGCAGAAAGCAGCTTCCTCTGCCACCCACCACCCCCGCAACCCCCCGCCTGCATGACCCTTACACTAAAACTGGACTGAAAGAAAGTGCCCTGGTACTTTGGCTGTAAATTCTCCCACAGCCTTCCCATTGGTATTGGGTCAATTCTGATGGTAAGGTATATGATTAGCTATATAATTGCATGCTGGCAAGATCTAAGATTCCAGAAGGGGAGATAATGTTTTTTTCCACTAATGCCATCAAAACTAACCACAACTCCACCAGACTGATCCAGCACAACTAGATGCTGCCTGGCTACCACCACTGACTGCTCTGACAGGGATCATGGTAGAGAGTCCCGGATAGAGCTGGAGAAAAATTTAGAACAAAATTCTAACAGGAAAAAAAAAAAAAAAGACCAGACTTACTGCTCTGACAGAGACTGGAGAAACCCTGAGAGTATGGCCCCCGGACTCCCTTTTAACTCAGTACTGAAGTCACTCCTGAAGTTCATCCTTCAGCCAAAGATTAGACAGGCCCATAAAACAAAATGAGAATATATAGGCACACCAGCCCAGAGGTAAGGATGAGAAGGCAGGAGGGGACAGGAAAGCTGGTAACGGGGAACCCAAGGTCAATAAGGTGGAAGTGTGGACATGTCATGGGGGTGGCAATCAATGTCACAAAACAATATGTGTATTGTTTATTGAGAAACTAACTTGCTCTGTAAACCTTCACCTAAAAAAAAAAAAACCGGACCACAAGACCATCACACATCTTGAGCCCAGACTGCATCAAGGAGCCTCCCTCTTCCTCCCCTTCCCCTTTTCCTTACCACATAGACCCTTCCAATTTCCCAACCATGTAAGCTTCAGGCCTGTGGCCCCCTTTGTTTCCCATCACCCATGGCGTATCAAGTGGGCTCTATGGGCATAGAAGAAATCTCTGTGTCGACTCACCTGGGGTCAAAGAACATTGTGTGGGTGGGGGTTGTGGAACGGGTCCAAGATGAAATTTTACCTTTTCCTCTCCATGTCAATTATTGTGTAACTAATGAAGCTTATGAAAACATCACTGGGTATATGCCCATTATTTACTGAACTATAGCCCTGAATGAACTTACTTTTTATTTTTCATCTCCAGCTCATCACAGTATCAAATAAATTTACAACATACTCCCAAAACAATATACAAATGCAAACAAAGAATGTTTATATTATTTTAAGAGACCACCAAACTGGTGTTAAAGAGCTTGCCCAAGTCCACAAATCAGTTAAGTGGCAGAATAGAAATTTAAATCTAAGTCTGTCTCACTCAAAACTCATACTTTTCCCACAATAATAAACCATCTTCCACATTTCACTATTGATACATTTATGAGAAAATGCCACATTGGGATCTAATCTTGACTTCTTTGCATTATCTTATATAACCAATGTTGTAAGATTATATTATATAAAGAGCATCCTCTCTTATGGGCAATGTGAAATAAATTTTCCTCCTGTTTCCTCCTCTTTGGGCCTTCCACATAGCACTCTGCCAAACCACTCCTTTCTCCCAACCCACATACCTTCATACTTCAACAGTTCTAATATTGTGCTCCTCATTATTACTGACTGATCAAAGACTACAGCCTTTGGTATGGATTATACCTCAACATAAAGAAAACAAAAATCCTCACAACTGGACCAATAAGCAACATCATGATAAATGGAGAAAAGACTGTCAAGAATTTCATTTTACTTGGATCTATAATCAACACCCATGGAAGCAGCAGTCAAGAAATCAAATGATGTATTTGCATTGGGCAAATCTGCTACAAAAGACCTCCTTAAAGTGTTAAGAAGCTAAGATGTCACTTTGAGGACTAAGGTGCCCCTAACCTAAGCCACGGTGTTTTCAATCGCCTCACATGCACGCAAAAGTTGGACAATGAATAAGGAAGACCAAAGAAGAATTCATGCCTTTGAATCATGGTGTTGATGAAGAATAATAAATATACCATAGGCTGTCAGAAGAACAAATAAATCTGTCTTGGAAGAAGTACAGCCAAAATGCTCCTTAGAAGCGAAGGTGGCGAGACTTCATCTCATGTGCTTTGGACATGTTATTAGGAGGGACCAGTCCCTGGAGAAGGACATAATGCTTGGTAAAGTAGAGGGTCAGCGAAAAAGAGGAAGACCCTCAATGAGATGAACTGACACAGCGGCTGCAACAATGGGCTCAAGCACAGCAACAAACAGTCTTGAGGACGGCGTAGGACTGGGCAGTGTTTCGTTCTGTTGTACACAGGGTCGCTGTGAGTCAGAACCGGCTCAAGGGCACCTAACAACAACAAATTATTACTGGAAAATGACGAGGCCAGCATTTTTCACTACCACTTGCTTCTCTTGCCACCTGGCCACAATAATTTACATTCCTCCCCCAAAAGTTTCATCTAATTGTATCACTGCCTCGAAGTCATCATCTGCACCAGGTCGGCATGTGGGTGAGGATAGTTGGGTACAACTCCTCTCAGTATGGAGACCTATAACTAAGAAAACAAGGTCCCTGAGTGGCACAAAAGGTTTGCCTTGACTACTAATCTAAAAAAAAAAGGTTGACGATTCAAATCTACCCAGTGGCACAGCAGGACAAAGGACCTAGCGATCTGCTTCCATTAAGATTAAAGCCAAGAAAACCCCATGGAGCAGTTCTATTCTGTTAACACATGGAGTCACCATGAGTCAGAATCGACTTGACCTGACAGCGACGGAAACTAAAAACACGAGTTATTTACCCACCAATCCCCATCACCCAATATACATTAGTGTGAAAGGGATAAAATAATTATGATAGAACTCCTATAAAGAAAGGGGGAGGGGTTATGAACATAGATAACAGTCACTAGTCCAGCAGTGGAATTAAGGTCAGGAGCCATGTAAATGATTGCCTCTGCAATGTTCCACGCACTGCTGTCATTCCTGGATACTCATTACATGCGTCACATACTGCTCAGACATTAGAAGGCCGTTGTTCTAAAAGCACAGCATCAACGTCTTCTATGGATTTAAAAGACGAATGCCCACTTATATCACATCATCAAACCATAGTAAGGAATATTAAAAAATTAACTTCATAGTATACTCAAGCTTTGGTCATTTTGCTTATAAATTGGTAGAACCAGGCTACAGTCAAAATAAATCTTCATTGCGATCATTTTAAAATTACACTTTCCAAAAGCAACAATTTCATATTATGTTATGCCTCTTTTATTATAAAAATGCAACCAAACCCACTGCTGTTGGGTTTGGTTGCATAGAAAAGCAACCAAATAGAACTTAATCTTCTAATAGTTCCAATAGTTGGGATCACCTTAGTAACATCACTTATTTGACTGCTGAGCCATACCTAATTTTCCTTAGGTTATCATGTCAGTTGTAGTCTTTAATATCAAAAAATCAGTTTACTCAATTTCTACCACCTGCATCCTATTCCCTTATATAACACTTTAAATTGGCAGCACTTCACACTTCTATTTCTTTTAGTACCTAATTAAATAGCCACAGTTTAACTGAACAAGTCAAAATATGGAAAAAACAATTCTGAAGCTGTTCTGATCCCTCCCCATCTAGTTCCTGGGGATACATGGTAGGATATAAATCAGTGGTTCTCAACTGGTGGGAATCTCTGGCAATGTCTGGAGACATTTTTAACGGTTACGACTTGGGGTTGTACTGGCATCTATCGGGTAGAGGCCAACCATGCCAATTATCATCCTATAATGCACAGGGGTACCCCCCAAAACAAAGAATTATCTGGCCCCAAATGTTAGTAGTGCTGCTGTTGAGAAACCTGGGTCTAGATGGAATTCCATTATTTTCTGTAGAGTTGATATAACAAAACATACTTTATAGTACACTTAAGCTAATTACTTATTCATTCAATAAATACTTAAAAAATTAGTGAGTAATTATTACTACATGGCAGACATTGTGAAGATACAAAGACAATCACTGTCCTTAGAAATTGTGCAGGGGGAAAGCTGTTTAACAAACAACTCACAAAACCCAGGCCCTTACCAGAAAATTCAACAGTGTTATTATGTCTATTAATGGCCTCATTGAGAAAAGTGATGGGTGAAAAAATATCTAAAGGATATGCGGCCCATCTATTTATCTAGACAGCAGAAGTACTTAAATTTGGCTGGTTGCTGAAGGCTATACACTCAGGTCATGTTCTCTCAAGCCCTTGAAGAAACGCCTTCATCAAGCCCCAAGTTTGCGATGCTCTCTGCTTTCATTGAAGAACAACGTAAGAAAGTCAAGTGAAACTCTTTACTAAGTTCCCACAGCAATCTTGTACGTATGACTCAGTGCCAACTATGTGAAACCACATGGCAATTTTTTAGAAATTAAAATTGGAAAGTTTCTTCCTCTCTGATGACAACTATATATCTCTAATAACAATCATTTATCTGCTTCCCTTCACTCCAACTGCCAGCTTTCTCATAGAGCCAAATCTGAGGCTCAACTATATCAACTACATAGGCCCTTGCAGCCTATACATTTGTGTACCTCCCCATCTCCACCCCAGCTGGTCTTAACTGGTATTTTCATTTTCCCTGTTCTGGATTCTCTCGTCTTATTCATAGTTTACCATCATTTTATCTGTTCTTACCATAAGTTGTCTCAATTAATATATAAAATATGGCCAAGTATAAATAAAATTAAAAGTGAGGAAGAAAGACAAGAAAATAATCAATCTCAACAAACAATTGTAATAAGTAATTGTAATACTTAGAGATATGCATTGGCTGCTTCGACAGCTTGAAGGAGACCCCAATGAAGGCAATGAGGATCACACAAAACTTCCTGAAGGAGTTCATAACTAAGCTGAGCACTGTTACTTACATAAAAAAGATATGGGGGTGAGGAAATGTTCTAGGCAAGAAATAGAAGCAGCTGCCAATGCAGAGGTGAGAGAGAGCCTATTACATTCAGGAAATTGCAGTTCGCTTTTGCCGGAACAGAGGGTGTCTTTTGGTAGTGGTGAGACATGACACGGAAGAGGTAAGCAGAACACAGATCATAAAGGACATCAGATGCCACACTAAGGACTTCAGACTCTGGCCTAAAAAGCATGATGGGAAATATGAGAACAGTCAAGAGTTTATCTCAATAATCCAGGGTTAGAAAAAATGACCCCTATGTAAGAGAATCAGTATTCACAAATTGATTAGAAAAAACTCCAGATCCTATTCTCGCCCCATCCCCAAACCGTAATATCCGTTACCAATATTAACCATGGAAAAGTAGGGCCATTTGCCAACAGGCATAAAAGATATAAGTCAACAGTTTTTAGAAGAAAACATAAGAATCCTTATACGATCCAGCAATCCCACTCCTAGGATTATATCCTAGAGAAATAAAAGCCATCATATGAATAGACATATGCACACCCATGCTCACTGCAGCATTATTCACAATAGCAAAACGATGGAAACAACCTAGGTGTCCATCAACAGATGAATGGATAAACAAACTATGGTACATACACACAATGGAATACTACGCAATGATACAGAACAATGATGAATCTGTGAAACACCTCACAACATGGATGAATCTGGAGGGCGTTATGCTAAGTGAAATAAGTCAATTACAAAAGGACAAATACTGTATGAGACCACTATTATAAAAACTCATGAAAAGGTTTATGAACAGAAAAACAATCTTTGATGGTTACTAGGGACAGAATGGATGAGGAGGAAAAAACTCTAACTAGACAACAGGTTAAGTGGTAACTTTGGTGAAGGGTAAGACAGTACACGACACTGGAGATGGCAGTACAACTTGACTAAGGCAAGGTCATGGAAGCTTCTTAGACACATCTAAACTCCCTGAGGAACTGAATTACTGGGCTGAGGGCTGGGGACCATGTCTTGTGGGACATCTAGCTCAAGTGGCATAACACAGTTTATAAAGAAAATGTTCTACATTCTACTTTGGTGAGTAGCACCTCGGGTCTTAAAAGCTTGTGAGCGGCCATCTAAGATATGTTCGTGGGTCCCACCCCATCTGCAGCAAGAGAGAATGAAGAAAACCAAAGACACAGGGGAAGTCCGAAGGTCTAATGGACCACAACCACCACGGCCTCCAGCAGACTGGGTCCAACACAACTAGATGGTGCCTGGCTACCACCACTGACTAACAGGAATTACAA
This sequence comes from Elephas maximus indicus, assembly GCF_024166365.1. Taxonomy (NCBI): domain Eukaryota; kingdom Metazoa; phylum Chordata; class Mammalia; order Proboscidea; family Elephantidae; genus Elephas; species Elephas maximus. The sequence continues at coordinate 166,825,455 of NC_064821.1, read as the reverse complement.
TAGAGGGTCCTGAACAGAGCTGGAGAAAAATGTAGTGCAAAATTCTAACTCACAAAAAAAGACCAGACTTACTGTCTGATACAGACTGGAGAAACCCCGAAAGTATGCCCCCCAGACGCCCTTTTAACTTAGTCCTGAAGTCACTCCTGAGGTTTCCACCCCTCAGCCAAAGATTAGACATGCCCATAAAACAAAATGAGAATAAATGGGCACACCAGCTCAGGGGCAAGGATGAGAAGGCAGGACAGGACAGAACAGGAAAGCTGGTAATGGGGAACCCAAGGTCAAGACGGGAGAGTGTTGATATGTCATGGTGGTGGCGACCAATGTTACGATATGTGCATTGTTTAACGAGAAACTAATCTGCACTGTAAATCTGCATCTAAAGTACAAAAAAAACAAAAAAACAACGTTAAGAATCCTGATTCCTAGATTTCCCCGTTCTCCTTTGCATCTGATATCATATGGATTTATAAACAGCTCTAATAAGAAACATTAAGGAACTCTTGACAGCTATCCATCTTGGGACAAGCAGCCAGAATCTGCTATTATTTTATGTTTCCAATTGTTCCGATCACAGTTTCTAACACGGAAATAAAACTGCTCAGTGTCTCAGTCCTCGCCTCATTTTGTTTCACAGAGACCTGCATTTCCACGTGTTCACGGTCCAGCAGTAGTTCCGTTAAGAACAGGCAGCCACTGTCATCCTGAGCACTGAGATAGGCTTTCCACGGCTGCGCCCCGGGCCTGCTCATTGCGATGGTCTGGATGTTCACTACTTGCAGGGCCATCTGGAGGGTGTCAGGATGGACTGCTCCCTGCCAAGGCAACACTTGCTGATGAGCAACTTTGAGGCTAAGCCAAGTTTTCTCAAAACATTCAGCAGTGATCTGGTGATTGGGGACTAGTGTCAGGGCTCCAGAGTCAGGGAGTTCTTGTATCCGCTCCTTGTTCTCTTCAGGAATCAAGGGTCCTAAGAGGGTCAGAAAGCTTGTGTAAGTGAAGTTTTCAATCTATAGGAGCTACATTTTTAATTTAAATTCTTCAAAGTACACAATGTGATTTTTATCTTTGGATAAATGGCTTAAATAATGAATGACAAATATCTTTCTTGTTCACAAAGGCTCAAACGCAGGTAACAGTCTGAGATTTAGCTAGGACACTACTTTCTATTAGTCATTGCAAAAAATAAAGATTTACTATGATAAAATGTAACATAAGGGCTATTTTTACCTGATGTAGCAAAGGAGGCAGGGTTAGGAAGCTCTGGGCCATGGCGCTCTGTCCGCTGGAGTTTAGAGATGGTTGCCCAGCGGGCTTTGCCATATACTGGCACTAGTGTGTTGAAGTCTGAGGCCCAGCTATTCACAGGTCTTTCTGCCTTATCCTCCAAAAGTCCAAGAGAAGGGTCAGATTTAGGGCTGCACAGGATCTGCTTAACTTCATCAATACCGGCCAAGAGAAGGCGATAATAGAAGAGACCTCGGTCCCGTACGGCCATATCCTTTTCTTCCTCTGAGGTAAAAAAACAGGTTGAGTTAATTAAAAACAAAAACATAACAGGAAAAAAAATGGAGGGAGGAAACTAGAAAACATCCACTTTTTCTTCTCATGTCCCAGACCTGACTACCGAACAATAGAAGCTGTGAGAATTTCAATTGTGGGTTCAGGTAAGTACTATTTCCTTCTGAAGAACCTACCTATGCAGTAATATAACAAACGCCCCAGCATGTCCTGGCATTCAGCAGGTCGTGAGAGGAAAAGGCGCAGCAGCGCAGTGAGTAGCTCCATCTTCACAGCTGAAAACGTTTCTGACTTCACATTCTCTACAAAGTCCTCCAACACATAAGGAGCATTGGGAATTCTTTCCCCGTGGACCCCAAGTAGCCAAATAAGTGCCTGTTTCCCCTAGAAAATGAAGGAAGAAGAACTGGTACTCAACACTTGGCTATCCAGAACACAGGCAACAGTAGACAATTGCTGGTTTTGCTTTTTCCCTAGTGCCAGCAGAAAAGGTGTAATCTTTTATCTACTTCAGCTTGTATCAATTCACCTACTGTACCCTCTACAACAAACAGGGATGAAAATCCAAGGCACAAAAAGGAAGGAAACTAGAGACAGTTTCAAGACTCACACCTATGTTGTTAAGCTATAAGGGTTCCTCAGCTTTAGGGCCTCTGTCTCAGTTTGGAGTTTAAATGTTTCATTTCAGTGGAAGCTACTAAAATAATCTCTACAAATTACTTCATAAAACCAGTTATTAACTTAGGGAAATCTGCGAAGCTTCTTAAAAATATATGTGTCTAGGCCCCTCACCCCTGAAGATTTAAGTCAGTAGACCTGGGTGGGGTGAAGTTCAAAGCTTTATACAAATTCTGCAGGTGATTCTGAGTCTCATTCCAGCTGAAAACTCCATGGTCTAAACCTCTTACTTAAAACTGTTCAAGAAAACAACAGTATCAAAGTATGTGTAATAAAAACCATAAATAAACCCTCATTTTTTACAATTTATAACCCATTTACACCTAAAAGAGAATCTGAGACAGCAATCAACTCTGGGTGTCCACTTCAGACGCTGGGTAGAAAGAATACTGTAATTCCATTTCAGAGGGCAGGGTCTCAAGCATTTCCCCTCTGCCTAGAAGAAAAGGAGGAGTATAGTCTACCTCGCTATCTTGAATGTTCTCCTCACAGCCGGGCAGGGCCTGACACACAGCTTCGGTACACTGAGGGCACAACCAAACCAGGTCTCGGAAAGTCTGCACCACCGCTACAACACAGCCCAAAACACAAGATCACAAGGTTAGCGCCTCCATGCTGAAAGAAATTTTAAGCAATATGTACTCACATTAGATTCCTGGGTGAATTTCTGGAAAATGGGTGTTGAAGGCGTGGTCGATGATTATCTGAGAAGTGTCTAACATGGGCATTAATTTCTTGAATGAATGTTGCTCTTAATAGACTGCCGTAAGAATAAATGAGCTAATGAATGGGAAAGTACTTTGGAAAATTAAAGATGTATGCAAACATGAGGTTGTGTTGTTGTTGACTGATAACTCTGAAGACAGTATAAATGGAGCCACCAGAGCCAGGGCTAAGGTGAGGTGAGCAATATGCACAGGGTGCAAAATATAAGGAGGCAGTCAGTTGGCACCTGTGCAAACCTAAAACTGGGTGTCTCCTTAAATTTTCAATTGAGGCATCTCATCCGCCTTACTCTTGTCCCGGCCCTGGATAACATGGCCTATAGTAGACTTCCATAAAGCAAAAAAAGGGGGTACCAGTTGCCGTTGAATAAGTTCTGGCTCATGGCAACCCCATGTGTTTCAGAGTAGAACTGTGCTCCATAAGGTTTGCAATGGCTGTGATCTTTCAGAAGTAGATCACCAGGCCTTTCTTCTGAGGTGCCTCTGGGTGGATTCGAACTGCCAACTTTTCAACTGGTTAGCTGAGCACTTAACCATCTGCACCACCTAGTGACTTCTTAGAGGTAGTTATTGTTGTTGGCCGCCTTTGAGTCGATCTTGACTCATAGTGGCCCATGTGACAGAACAGAAATGCTTTGCTGTAATCTCTATGGCAGTAGATGGCCAGGTCTTTTTCCTGCAGAGCCACTGGTTGGGTTCAAACTGCCAATCTTTTGTTGGCACCACCAGGGCTCCTTGAAAAAGGAGGGGGAAACGGTAGGAAGATAACAAGCCAAGGTCATCCATTATCTACAGTACTGCTCTATAAACTTGTGGCAGTCTGTAGACTCTCTACCCTATTAGATCTTTCCTCTCCAACAGGAACAGATAATAATGCAAGGAAGACTTTTAATAAACTCTGTATGATTTATTTAACAGTAAATATTTTTTGAGCAAATACCATAGACCAGGCCCTTTACAAAAAATTCTGGAAGGGTAGCCATTACCTGTAGTGATATGCTCCTGTCGAAGGCCCAGCAACTCTGTTAGAATCTGCACACACTGATCTGTGTAGGTCCTGGCAATGCCACCTACAGAGGAACAGAATGCAGAGAGAAAGGTATCAGGTCAAACACCAGGACCTCACACTGAAATCACTTCCCACCAGCCAAAGAAAGAGGACTAGAAATATCTTAAAAAACAAACAAACAAAAAAGGTACCCCTTGCTTTTTAAAGAAGATTCTAAGTTTGCTGTAAAGGTAATTTTGTTAAAAATGATTTTATTATTATTATTTTTTTAAATTAACCACTAGAAAATCGGAAGTTCATGGAAGAAGAATTTCCCATTGAACAGAGTGGGAAACATTCAGTACAAAGGTATTTACATGGCAGCAAGACATGAGGCATGCTGCTTAGTGCAGCGAGGCCACACAGGAGCGTTCCTGCTGAGAACACCTGACAGCAGTCTGCTGACCACAGGGTTCCTACTTTCCTCTTTGCTCCCGCTTCTCTGTCCCTACAAATAACCATAGTTTATTCCAAATATGAGAGTTCCTCCGCCTTCTCTACTTGAAGCCCTCCAAAACTTAGCTCTCTGGCTAATTTCATTTTATGAATCACTCCAGCCTTAAGTTCTTGACAGAGCAGTAGGAAAATGTCTACGGATTTAAGATCTATTCTGTGTTAACCTGTACTCCACACAATACATAGCCCATGGTTGAAGCCTGATAAATGACTGGTGGTAAACTGATACCAGGCTCTGAGTCAGAAGCACTGGCTTCCAGTCCTAGTTCCAGAATTATATGATCTGTGGGCAAATTAATAATCTTTTTGTGTCTGGGTTTCTTATTTTTAACATGATGTTAATAAAATTTGTCCTCTTAACAGGGAACAAAACAGAGAATCCCTGATGGAGCAGGAAGAGAATAGTAGGATGCAGATCTTAAATTCTTGTAAAAAGACCAGGCTTAATGGTCTGACTGAGACTAGAGGGATCCTGACGGTCATGGTCCCTGGGCCCTTTGATAGTCCAAGATTGGAACCATTCCAGAAACCAACTCTACAGACAGGGATTGGCCTGGACTATAGGACAGACAACGATGCTGGTGAGGAGTGAACTTCGTGGCTCACGTAGACACATGAGATTATGTGGGCGACTCCTGCCTTGTGGCAAGATGAGAAGGAAGAGGGGGACAGGAGCTGGTTGAATGGACATGGTGAATACAGGGTAGTGAGGAGGAATGTGCTGTCTCATTAAGGGGAGAGCAGCTGGGAGTGCATGGTGGGGTCTATATGGCTTTTTGTATGAGGGACTGGCTTGATTGTAAACTTTCACCCAAAGCACAATTAATGAATTAAAAAAAAAAAGTACTATTCCCAAAGTTAATAATAATAAAAAAAAATTGTCCTTTTGCCCAACTGCCCCAAAAGACCGTGGTATGATGTACAGGGAAGCATTCTGGACGGTAGATAACAAAAGGCAATATAAATTCTAATGTTGCAGCTTAAGTTAAGCCACCAGGGCTCCTTGAAAAGAAGGTGTAAAGGTGGGGAGATAACAAGCAAGACACATGTGTTCTCTATCCTGGGAGATATGGCAAGCCCAGTCTTAAAAACAAGGCAAACTCCCTGCATCCTTGTTTGTAGCCACTGACTGAGTCTTTGGTCCAGGGTACCTTGTCTCTGAGGCAAGATTCGTTCCTTTTGCTCTCCAGAACTCCTCTGGCCACAGCTTCCTAGCTGGCTGGTCTAGGGACTCAGGAAGGAAAGGCAGTAGATACCTACCTATGGCAAAGATGGCGGCCTGTGCGAAGTCGGCAGACACGTCAGTGCAGTACCCTCGGAGCTCTTCCAGCACCTGCTGCACGTTCTCATCATTCACCAGCTCACACAGCACCTCCACCTTCTGCAGCTTGATGTAGTGGGGCTCCGAGTAGGAGCAAAAAAACTTCTTGTAGTGGCTACTAAAGTGACCTGGCAAACTATGCAAGATCTGGCGCACATGGCAGAGGGCAGCAAAACAGAGCTCGCGGCTCTCTGAGGAACAGGCAGCAAGCAAAGGTCCCTTGACTCGCACAAGCACATCCTTTTGTACATGAGGGAAGTTTTTGGCCAAGATCAGAAAGAGTTTGGTGGCCCCCATCACCACACCTGGACTACTGCTCTTGAGAAAGCTGTCCAACAGATTGAGAATGTCAAACAGCTCCTCCTCACTGCGGGGCTGGTAGCGTAGCAGAAAGTTCAGTACTTCACCCTGGCCCCACTGGTCCAGTTTTGATATTCTATACGAAAGAGGAAAAACACTATTTTAGCAACAGAATGAGGACAGTCTCCAGGCTACTGCGATGTTACCAGTTGGCTGCACATAACAAGGGAAGAATTCTTAAAAATAGGCTCTGCCAACACTCCACCCAACAGATGCGAAGTATGCTTTCTTTTCTAGTGCACATCACATATTAGGTCATAAAACAAGCCTTAGCAGAATCCAAAACATGGAAATATTAAAAAGCATCTTCTCAGACCATAAGGCCATAAAAGTAGAAATCAATAACAGAAAAACCAAGGAAAAGAAATCACATACTTGGACAGGCTTATAGAAGACATTAAGGAGGGAATAAAGAAATTCATAGAATTTAACGAGACTGGAAACACTTCCTATCAAAACCTTTGGGACACAGCGAAAGCAGTGCTCAGAGATCAATTTATATCAATAAAGGCAAACATACTTAAAGAAGAAAAAGCCAAAATCAAAGAACTGTCCCTACAACTTGAACAAATAGAAAGAGAGCAACAAAAGAAACCATCAGGGACCAAAAGAAAACAAATAATAAAAATTAGCACAGAATTATATGACTTAGAGACAGAAAAACAATTGAAAGAGTTAACAAGGCCAAAAGCTGGTTCTTTGAAAAAATTAACAAAATTGATAAACCACTGGCCAGACTGACTAAAGAAATACAGGAAAAGAAACAAATAACCTGAATAAGAAATGAGATGGGACATATCACAACAGACCCAACTGAAATTAAAAGAATCATATCAGATTTCTATGAAAAATTGTACTCTAGCAAACTTGAAAACCTAGAAGAAATGGATGAATTCCTAGAAATACACTACCTACCTAAACTAACACAAACAGAAGTAGAACTAAATAGACACATAACAAAAAAAGAGATTGAAAAGGTAATCAAAAAAACTCCCAACAAAAAAAAAAAAAGCCTTGGTCCGGATGGCTTCACTGCAGAGTTCTACCAAACTTTCAGAGAAGAGTTAACCCCATTACTACTGAAGGTATTTCAAAGCATAGAAAAAGACGGAATACTACCTAACTAATTCTATGAAGCCAGCATAACCCTGATACCAAAACCAGGTAAAGATACCGCAAAAAAAGAAAATTACAGACCTATATCTCTTATGAACATAGATGCAAAAATCCTCAACAGAATTCTAGCCAACAGAATTCAACAACATATCAAAAAAAAATAATCCACCATGACCAAGAGGGATTTATACCAGGTATGCAAGGATGGTTCAATATTAGAAAAACAGTTAATGTAATCCACCACATAAATAAAACAAAGGACAAGAACCACAGGATTTTATCAATTGATGCACAAAAGGCATTTGAGAAAGTCTAACACCCATTCGTGATAAAAACTCTCAGCAAAATAGGAATAGAAGGAAAATTCCTCAACATAATAAAGGGCATTTATACAAAGCCAACAGCCAACATCATCCTAAATGGAGAGAGCCTGAAAGCATTTCCCTTGAGAACACGAACCAGACAAGGATTCCCTTTATCACCATTCTTATTCAACATTGTGCTGGAGGTCCTAGCCACAGCAATTAGGCTGGATAAAGAAATAAAGGGCATCCAGATTGGCAAGGAAGAAGTAAAATTATCTCTATTTGCAGATGACATGACTTATACACAGAAAACCCTAAGGAATTCTCAAGAAAATTACTGAAACTAAGAGTTCGGCAGAGTATCAGGTTACAAGATAAACAGAGAAAAATCAGTTGGACTCCTCTACATCGACAAAAAGAACACCGAAGAGGAGATCACCAAATCAATACCATTCACGGTAGCCCCCAAGAAGATAAAATACTTAGGAATAAATCTTACCAAAGATGTAAAAGACCTATACAAAAAAATCTACAAGGAACTACTGCAAAAACCAAAAGGGACCTACATAAATGGAAAAACATACCTTGCTCATGGATAGGAAGACTTAATATTGTAAAAATGTCTATTCTACCAAAAGCCACCTATAGATACAATGTACTTCTGATCCAAATTCCAACAGCATTTTTTAATGAGATGGAGAAACAAATCACCAACTTCATACGGAAGGGAAAAAAGCCCAGGATAAGTAAAGCATTACTAAAAAAGAAGAACAAAGTGGGAGGACATACTCTACCTGATTTTTTATACCGCCACTGTAGTCAAAACAGCCTGGTACTGGTACAACAACAGACACATAGACCAATGGAACAGAATTGAGAATCCAAATATAAATGCATACACATATGAGCAGCTGATATTTGACAAAGGCCCAGTGTCAGTTAATTAGGGAAAAGATGGTCTTTTTAACAAATGGTGCTGGCATAACTGGATATCTATCTGCAAAAAAAATGAAACAGGACCCATACCTCACACCATGCACAAAAACTAACTCTAAATGGATCAAAGACCTAAACATAAAATCTAAAACGATAAAGATCATGGAAGAAAAAATAGGGACGTTAGGAGCCCTAATACATGGCATAAACAGAATACAAAACATTATCAAAAATGCCAAGGAGAAACCAGATAACTGGGAGCTCCTAAAAATCAAACACCTATGCTCATCTAAGGGCTTCACCAAAAGAGTAAAAAGACCACCTACAGAGTGGGAAAAAATTTTCAGCTACAACATTTCCGACCAGCGCCTGATCTCTAAAATCTACATGGCTCTGCTAAAACTCAACCACAAAAAGACAAATAACCCAATTAAAAAATGGGCAAAGGATATAACAGGCACTTCACAAAAAAAGACATTCAGGCGGCTAACAGATACATGAGGAATGCTCTCAATCATTAGCCATTAGAGAAATGCAAATCAAAACTACAATGAGATTCCATCTTACTCCAATGAGGCTGACACTAATCCCAAAAACACAAAATAATAAATGTTGGACAGGCTGTGGAGAGATTAGAACACTTACACACTGCTGGTGGGAATGTAAAATGGTACAACCACTTTGGAAATTGATTTGGCGCTTCCTTAAAAAGCTAGAAATAGAACTACCATATGACCCAGCAATCTCACTCCTCAGAATATATCCTAGCGAAATAAGAGCCTTTACACGAACAGACATATGCACGCCCATGTTTATTGCAGCACTGTTTACAACTGCAAAAAGATGGAACCAATCAAGGTGCCCATCAACGGATGAATGGATAAATTACTCACACAATGGAATACTACACATCGATAAAGAACAGTGATGAACCTGTGACACATTTCATAACATGGCGAAACCTGGAAGGCATTACACTGAGTGAAATTAGTCGGTTGCAAAAGGACAAATATTGTGTAAGACCACTATCATAAGATCTTGAGAAACAGTTTAAACTGAGAAGAACACACTCTTTTGTGGTTACGAGAAGGGGGAGGGAGGGAGGGTGGGAGAGGGGTATCTACTAAATAGACAGTAGACAAGAACTACTTTAGGTGAAGAGAAGGATAACACTTAACACAGTGGAGGTCGGCACAACTGAACTAAACCAAACCAAAGAAGTTTCCTGAATGCTTCGAAGGTCAGCGAAGCAGGGGCAGGGGTTTGGGGACCATGGTTTCAGGGGACATCTAAGTCAATTGGCATAATAAAATCTATTAAGAAAACATTCTGTATCCCACTTTGAGGAGTGGCGTCTAGGGTCTTAAATGCTACCAAGCGGCCATCTAAGATGCATCAATGAGTCTCAACCCACCTGGATCAAAGGAGAATGAAGAACACCATGAACACAAGATAATAACAAGCCCAAGAGACAGAAAGGACTACATGAACCATAGACTACATCACCCTGAAACCAGAAGAACTAGATGGTGCCTGGCCACAACCGATGACTACCCTGACAGGGAACACAACAGAGAACCCCTGAGGGAGCAGAACAGTGGGATGCAGACCCCAAATTCTCATAAAAAGACCAGACTTAATGGTATGACTGAGACTAGAAGGACCCTGGTGATCATGGCCCCCAGACCTTCTGTTGGCCCAGGACAGGAACCATCCCCAAAGCCAACTCGTCAGACATGGATTGGTCTGGACAATGGGTTGGAGAGGGATGCTGGTGAGGCGTGAGCTACTTGGTTCAGGTGGACAGTTGAGACTATGTTGGTACCTCCTGTCTGGAGAGGAGATGGGAGGGTAGAGGGGCTTAGAAGCTGGCAAAATGGTCACGAAAAGAGAGAGTAGAAGGAGGGAGCAGGCTGTCTCATGGTGGGGCGGGGGAGTAATTGGGAATATATCATAAGGTGTATGTAAGTTTTTATGTGAGAGACTGACTTGATTTGTAAACTTTCACTTAAAGCACAATAAAAATTATTATTAAAAAAAAATAAGCTCTGCCAAAAATGAATCATTCTTTTTATGTACTATTTAAAGTTTACACAAAATAGGCTTTAAATTCCAAGATGAAATGACAGTACAAATGCACACTCATCTAAGATCAAAGATGGGATCGGTATATCCTGAATCCAGATTGTCTACATTTTAAGACAGCATAAACGGCTTTAAACGGCTTAGTTTTGGGGACAAGATGATTGCAGAGGAGGGCAGAACCTTTTACCACAGTTAATGGTTATGGTTCGCTTTCTTTTCTACCTAACGGAAGTTATTCAAGACCTCTTCTTAATTCCACACATCAACAAGATCCCACCAGGATGCAGATCCCATAATAAAGGGAGCACTGAGCCATCCAAACCGATTTAAGAGATGATGGGCAATGGGCTTATTGATGACAACGCCCCCTTCCTGCTTCAGAATTTCCTCTAGCGACCTCAGGCAGTTCACAACCACAATTGGATCCTGGTCACGCAGCAAACTGTATAACTCATTTACCAGGGCACCATCTACAAAAGAGAACAGAGATCTTGTGTAAAGAAGAAAAGCTTCAGCATCACAAAGACAGAGCCAGGCAGACAAAGCTGAGCTTCTACAAACTGACACAATGACAAAATGAAAGAAACAATAAATCATCATCTCTAGCCTACATAACTAGGGCAAAGGAGCTCACTGGGCCTCGAAGAAAGGACTTCTTTAATCTCAGAAAATATCAAGTCCTGCATCTTACTCAAAAAGAAATGTATAGAAGTGGGGCCACACTATTATTTTCTACCAAAGCTACACTATCTTTTACAAAGTCATACATATAGGTGGTTCAAATGAATATTGATCACAATAGATTATACTGAAACTTACCCACTTCAGAGTCTCCTTGAAGATTATGCATCTTGGCACAGCCAAGGACTGCTACTCTCCTGACATATGAAGCCTTATCCCGTAGACCATTGAGAATAGGCTGTTGAATATATTCCTGCACACCAGGCATCCTAAACAACACATTCTGGAGTCAGCCAGATTCTGAAACACTAGTTTTAACATAACTCAACACCTATCATACTTAACAGAAGATTTAGTAAGTTTTTGAATGTGCATCTATCAATTCATAAAGAGTTAAGAGAAAGCCTCTTCCAAACTTAAAAAGCCAAAATTTGACTTTTCATTTGGAATAATGCTGCAAAGGCAGTACCAAGCCAAAAAAACCCAAACCTGTTGCCAGTTGAGTTGATTCGGACTCATAGCGGTCCTACGGGACACAGCAGAACTGTCCCACAGGGTTTCCAATGCTATAATCTTTAGGTAAGCAGACTGCCACATCTTTCTACTGTGGAGCAGCTAGAGGGTTTGAACCGCTGAGCTTTCAGTTAGCAGCTGAAGGCTTAACCACTGCACTACCAGGACTCCTTGCAAAAGCAATACAAAAGATATATACATACTCGTGTTTAGAAAATTTTAACCAAAACCAAAGACTATTTCAGTGAAAGTGAGAATGGAAAACTACCGTTAACAAAATCATATGATATAGTTCATTAAGCCAAACAATGGCAGAAAAATCTGAGTTTAGGGTACAATAGTGTTTTCCCCAGTACTAAAGAGATCAAATAAATTGGACTCATTAACCATTTGTCCCATGTCCTACTGAATTCATCAGCCGTTGAGAAAGGGGCAAGGGAAGAGGATACTCACCTAAGGCTACACATGCTCCGTAGTGCCAGCCCTCGGACCATTGGGTTGGGGTCCGAGCAGTCTTTGCACAGTGTATTGATGGCAAGGAGAGCCAGATCTGGTTTCAGGGGGGCATATGTGCACATGTACAAATAAACCAACTTCTTCTGAACAGTATCTACAGTGGCACTGGCCTTCACCATTTCCATGAAAACACTGGACATGTCCAATCCCTGAGTCATGTGCCTGAAACCAAGACACATGGCAGGAAGAAGTAAAATATAAAATCCCCGACCTACACAGAGGGAGTTGTACTTATGCATGCCTCGGTTATCCAACCAGATTGTGATCTGTTAGAGGGAAGCAACTAGGAGTAACCTCGTCTATTATACTTCACAGCATGGGCCTACAATAAACATTGTTTTTCCATTCATATTCAACAAACACTTATTGAACCCCTGTACATTCCAGTGAAATTGAGCTTTTACATTCCAGGGATATGCTCTGGGGACATAATCTTGAAGAAGGGATGGTTTCAGACCTCTAGGAGCACAATAGTAAGAAGCCAGGCAAGACCATCCCTAATTACAGTACAATATAATAAAGTATTATAATAGGAGTAATGTACAAGGTGCAAGGGGAATCCAGAAGATTGATACTGCCAGGAAGCCAACAGAAGTTTTCTTCACAGAGGAAATAACTTTAGCTTAATGAGCAGGAGCTCACTAGGCAGACATGGTAAGAGAGATAATGATACATGCTATAAGGCATGTAGACATGAGCAAGAATGGCATACTTTTGAGGGTCTATACACAGGTAGTTGAATTAGGTTGGGTGTTCCTTGGATGCTATGGTAAGAAGCTTGGATTTTATTCTGTCCATTCACTGTTTCTCAAATTGTTGTCTCCTATCAGAATCAACTGGGATGTTTGTTAAAAATGTAGATTACTGGGTTCCACGAGCATTTTTAAAAAAGCATCCCAAAGGACTTATTGTACATTCTAAAGTTTGAGAACCACAACTCTAGGCGATAAAGTATTTAGGTTTGCATACAGAGAAAATTATTCTGACTGTAATGAGAAGGCAAAGTGACCTTGGTAAGGAAGACCTCAACCAGAATAGCAGTGCCAATTAAAAAAGAAACTATAAATGCATACCATCTGACATGAGAAGGCAAGAACCAAGTGTCATCAAAGCTGACTCCCAAGTTTCTTTATGGCTTGATTGGCTTGGTGGAGACATTCAAGACAAATGTAAGCAGAAGAGTAGGTTTGGGAAGGAGGGAAGGATGTAAGCACTATTTTGCACACGTGTTTGATGAGGTATCCAAATGGAAATGCCAAGCAGGTAGTAGAATACGCAGGTATAAAGCTAAGAAATGAGGTCTAGACTAGACATATTATAAATCCAGACACCTTTAGTATGTGTAATTGGTGAAGCCTGTGATTTGAAAAGGAAACCCTGGTGGCATAGTAAAAGAAGTCCCACAAAGGCGACCGCGATGGTACCGCAAACAAACAAAATGAAAAATCAAGTCATAAAACTACCTTGTATGTAAGTTCATTGACTCATTCTGAGTGGCCCAGGATAGACAGCCCTGATGGGGACTGCAGTGGGGGAGCTAGGAGGCTAAGGGAGTCAAGCGATACCTAATCACTCGCTGGATGACATTCCGGTAACGCAGCCTATCAGCCTGAATGTGAGGGTTACACATAGCCTTCTTCAGCTCCTTTACCACGTCCTCCGAGCCAAGGTAAGGCATCTTCTCGAACAGTCACGGGGTAGTTCCCACAAATCCTACCCAGGTAACTCGTGCTCCTGGCCCTTGATGTGGGCACCTGCGTAAAAAAAAGTCAGTCAGCGAAGAAACTGAAGGCGTGACGCCGCCCGAACCTTGGCTACCCCAGGTCCCGAACCCTGGTTCTCGGCCATTCAACCCTCTTCCCTCCCCGGAAAGCCACACTCCAGGCCTTTCAGGCCCTTCCCCCGACCTCCAAGCTAGTCCGCTCCGCCCATACATCTCTGAACCCGCAAAGACGGCCTTTGGGCCCTCCGCCCGATTTCCAACCCCACCGCCGACCGCCCGGAGAGCCTCCTCCCCAGCTCCAGCCTTTCTTGCGCCCACGCGTGGTTGTCGTTACCGATGGGCCCAAGCAGGCTTTTCCGGAAGTCCCGCCCCTTAGCCGAGCGACTACACACAGCAGCTGCCATTCACCCTCTCCCTGCGAGCAGGGAGCTGAGCCTACACCCCGACCTCAGGGCGCCCTTCCCCCAACCTTTCACCTCAAGGCGCAGCCGCCAACTCCCTGTGATGGGCAATCGGAAATCGGCTACTCCGGCCTGTCTCCGCCCAGAAGCGCGCGCTTTGAGTGCCGGGCCGAGCCCTTGCTCCCGCGCGGTTGGCAGTCGTGGTCTTTCGACTGTCTTTCTCGGTTTAGGATCCCGCCGGAGCCCCTATGGGCACGGCTACTTCCTTCTTTCTACCCACTCTAATAACTTCTTTATCCACTATGCTGGCTTTGCCTTAGGATTCCTAGCCTTGTTCCTGCCCCAGCTTGACTTTTTTCGAGGCGCCGTTGGGGAAGCCTCACGCGGGAACCCTGTCCCCATGAAGATCCCACTGGTAACTCTACAGCTCCGTCACCATGAACGGGGTCCTGATTGCCCATACCCCCATCGCTGTGGACTTCTGGAGCCTGCGCCGGGCTGGTTCCGCGCGGCTTTTCTTCTTGTCCCACATGCACTCGGACCACACCGTGGGCCTGTCTAGCACCTGGGCCCGGCCCCTCTACTGCTCCCCAGTCTCTGCCCACCTCTTGCATCGTCGCCTGCAGGTATGGGGGGCTGGAGTCGGTCCCCGTAGAGCTGGGCCAGGCATCTGGGGAACTCCAAACTCAAGGGCAGAGACTTTGGGGAAGAAGGATATATGTCACTGCCTTGGAGCCTAACCGAGTGGGAACCAGGAGGACTGATTTTCCAAATTCGGGAGTTGTTTAAACCCAGAAGTGCACCTTTAGGATAGGAGTGTAGCTTCCAGCCGGCCAACTTGGATATTTCAGCTGTAAACTGGGGAGATCTTTTAGTCCCGTTGAGGACTATTCCACACTTTTCACATAAACTAGGCCTGTGTTTCCCAAACTTGCCTCATCTTGAGAATCCACCTAACGTGCTGGTTAAATATACAGATTCTCCAAGCCTTTCTTCTCCCTCACATCCCATCTGATTCAGTAGATATGGCTGATACGGGTCTTGGAAATCTGGCTGGAATTTTTCAAATCAAGTGGCCTAAGGGATTATTATGATGAGAGAAGCTTGGGAATCAACCACTGCACTTTTCTGAACTCAAAGGGTGGGGTGGAAAGAGGGAGAAGGGAGGACTCATTGCTTGAGATCCCTCATTACAGCTCCTGCCCCAGGGAGTCTCAGGATTTGGTCAGCTTCCCCTGATTCAGAAAAGGGAGGTATCAGGGAGGAGAGTCGGTGGTCACTGGGATAACCAGCTGTTTCCTCAGGTACCTAAGCAGTGGATCCGAGCCCTGGAGGTTGGTGAGAGCCACGTACTGCCTCTAGATGAAATTGGGCAAGAGACCATGACTGTAACCCTCATCGATGCCAATCACTGCCCTGGCTCTGTCATGTTTCTCTTTGAAGGATACTTTGGAACCATCCTCTACACAGGTGGGTCTCCTGAGGGGTCCCTCCCACTTTCCCAGCATACATACTACTTTTTTTGAGCAGCCCTAACTCATCATAGAAGTCAGGAGACTGTCTGGTTTCTTCTCAAATAAGAACAGTGACCCTTTCTCAATTTCCCACTAGTAGAATAATTAAAAAACAGGAGCAGAATGGGGAAATTTCCACAAAGAAGGTGTACACAAAGAAGCCCAGTGCCTAACCAGATGATGGTTTTTCCATAGGCCAGTAAACAAATGCCCATCTGTTGTTGGTGTTGGGAGAGGCTTGTCTTCTATTCTTTTGACTTTTGTCTCTGGTTGTCACAGTGACCACACTGTCTCCTCCCTGATACTTCCTGGAGCAGGGACTGTCCCTTTCCTGAATCAGGGAAACCTGACTGGATCCTGAGACTCCCCTGGAACAGAAGCTCTTATGGGGATTCCCAAGCAATCCTCTGCCTCTCTTATATTGTTCTTCCAGGTGATTTTCGATATATACCATCCATGCTAAAGGAGCCGGCCCTGAGATTGGGGAAGCAGATCCATACCTTATACCTAGACAACACCAATTGCAACCCAGCCCTGATTCTTCCTTCCCAACAAGAAGCTACCCGCCAGATTATCGAACTCATCCGGAAGTACCCACAGCATAATATAAAGATCGGTGAGTGATTTCTGTTCCTTTTCCTTACCCATAGCCAGTAAATCTAGGTTCTTTAAGGGTTCTCACATCTTTCAAGTCTTTGTACAGATCTCACCTCCTCCATAAAGCCTACCCTGATCGCTTTATTTAAAACAACCTGCCTGCCATCCCCCACCCCCACATTCCTAACTCCTGACCCCCTATGTAGTTTCATTTTCTGTCTTTTTTGTAGCACTCGTTACTTTCCAATATACACTATCCATCTTGTTTTAATGTGTTGCTACACACAAACACTCCCCCCCCACCCCCACATATGCAGCTGTAAATTCCTTGAGCTTATGGATGAAGGTGGGAAGGAGCTTTTATGTTTATGGTGTTGAGAAGCGGCAGCCAGTGTGACAGGAATATAGTGGGTGAAGGGGAGAGTATCGGGAGAAGAGGCTGAAGATGCAGGTGGGACTGGACCAAAGAGTGCTTGTAAGCCATGTCGAACTTGTTCCTATTGAAGGGATTTCAGTAGGAGAGTGACAAGATTGCACTCGTCACCTTACAATGTGTTACAAAATGTACGTGTTCATTATATTCTGTTTTTATTGTCTGTCTCCTCCCTGCTAGAATGAAAGCTCCATGATGGCAGCGCTCTTTGTTTTACTTATGGATATTTCCCAAATGCCCAGTTAGTGACCGACAGAGGCATTCAAAATATTTGTTATATAAATGAATGAAATTTATCACAACCTAGAACTTAAATGAGTGTTGTGCTTTCAATTGCATACCTTGAAAAAAACCCACCATGTGCTTATTCTAGTGATTCTACAATGGTACAAAACATTTTTAGGACTTTTCTTTTGACAAAGTTGTCTTTTGAGATGGTATATGAAAATCAATTTTTGTTTTAAAAAATACAGTAGATTTAGTTCTAAGTGTTTTTTTTGTAGTTTCCAAAATCATAGTAAGTCCTCAAAAGGAGAAAGATTTGCCACTGTTATGAATATTTTGAAACTCTTCAAGAAGTTTCAAAGAGGCGTTAAACAAAACGAAAACAAAAAACAAAGGCATTGGAAAATGATATAGCCTTCCAAGATGATTACCAAAGTGATTGAGAGATGGCCCCTACTCTCAGGATTCCTTGAATGTTTATGAAGAAATATCAGTCCTATGAGAAGAATGTAACTGATGTCATTGAACTGTACGTGTAGAAATTGTTGAATGGGTGGATGACGTACTGTGTATATTTTTACCAAAAATAAATACAGAAAAAAAAAAGATATCAGTCCTAATCAGTTTTTAGCTTTTCAGTGCAGAATTTACCCACCAGAGAAGCCCAGCTGTCCAGAAGGGTGCTGTGGTTGGGGCTTGATTAATTTTGCAAATATTTAATAAGCCCCCTACTGTATTCCAGGCCAGTCAACTTCAGTTTGCAGAAGTTGATAGAAATCTTAATTTCTTCATCTTTGGCTTTAGTGGTTGGTATGTAAATTTGAGTACTAGTTGTATTAAATGGTCTTCCTTGTATGAGTATGGTATTACGGTATCACTGACAGCATTCTACTTCAGGATTGATCTTGAAATGTTCTTTCTGATGATAAATGTGGCACCGTTCCTCTTCAGTTTGTCATTCCCAGCATAGTAGATCATATGATTGTCTGATTCAAAATGGCCAGTACCAGTCCATTTCAGCTCACTAATGCCTAGGATATCGATCTTTATGCATTCTACTTCATTTTTAACAACTTCAATTTTCCTTGATTCATGCTTTGTACATTCCATGTTCCAATTACTTGTGGATGTTTGCAGCTGTTTCTTCTCATCTTGCGTCATGCCACACCAGCAATTTAAGACCTCAAAAGCTTTATTCCATCCACGTAATTAAAGTCAACTCTACTTTGAGGAGACAGCTCTTCCTTAGTCTCTGAGTGCCTTCCAACCTGAGGGGCTCATCTTCCAGCACTATAACAATGTTCCAGTGCTATTCATAAGGTTTTCACAGGCTAGTTTTTTATTTTTCTTGGAAGTAGATTGCTAGTCAGTCTGGAAGCTCTGCTGAAACCTGCTCACCATGGGTGACACTGCTGGAATTTGAAATACCGGTAGTATAGCTTCCAGCATCACCAAACCAAACCCACTGCTGTCGAGACGATTCTGACTTATAGCGACCCTGTAGGACAGAGTAGAACCACCCCATAGAGTTTCCAAGCAGCATCTGGCAGATTCAAACTGCCGACCTCTTGGTTAGCGGCCGTAGCACTTAACCACGATGCCACCAGGGTTTCCTCCAGCAACATGCAAACCACCACAGTATGACAAACTGACAGACCACTAATGCCAAAAATGAAGAAAATGAAGATTTTTTACCAAATTCTGCAGCCTGAAGTTGATCAAATATATAATCATGATGCATTGATAATTATTGTGATTGGAATGCAAAAGTTGGAAACAAGAAGGATCAATAGTTGAAAAATGGCGTTGGTGATAGAAATGATGCCAGTGAACACAGGATAGAATTTTGCAAGACCAATGACTTATTCATTGAAAATACCTTTTCTCAACAACATAAACAACAATTATGCACGTGGACCTCACTGGATAGAATACACAGGAATCAAATTAACTACATCTGTGGAAAGAGATGATGGAGAAGTTCAATGTCACTAGTCAGAACAAGGCCAGGGGCCAACTGCAGAGGAGACCATCAGTTGCTCATATTAAGTTCAAGCTGAAGCTGAAGAAAATTAAAACAAGTCCACGACCTTAAGTATAACCCACTTGAATTTAGAGACAGTCTTAAGAATAGATCTGATGCATTGAACGCTAACGACCAAAGACCAGACGAGTTGTGGGATGATATCAAGAATACCATACATGAAGAAAACAAAAGTTTATTAAAAAGACAAGAAAGAAAGAAAAGATCAACATAAATATCAGAAGAGACTCTGAAACTTGGTCTTGAACGCAGAGTAGCTAAAAGTGAATGGAAGAAATGGTGAAGTAAAAGAGCTGAACAGATTTCAAAGGACAGCTTGGGAAGAAAAAATAAGGTGTTATAATGAAATGTGAAAAGACGTGGAGTTAGAAATCCAAAAGAACATACTCAGCCTTTCTCAAGCTGAAAGAACTGAAGAAAAAATTCAAGCCTCAAGTTACAATATTGATGGATTCTATGGGGAAAATATTAAATGACACAGAAAGCATCAAAAGAAGATGAAAGGCATACACACAGTCACTGTACCAAAAAGAATTGGTCTACATTCAACAGTTTCGTAAGGCAGCATATGATCAAGAACCGATGGTATTGGAGGAAGAAGCCCAAGCTGCACTGAAGGCATTGGCGAAAAACAAGACTCCAGTAATTGATGGAATATGAATTGAGATGTTTCACAGATGGTTGCAGTGCTGGAAGTGCTCACTTATCTATGCCAAGAAAATTGGAAAACAGCTTCCTGGTCGACTGACTGAAAGAGGTCCACGTACGGCAGTTGTCGAAAGGTGATCCAATAGAACGCGGCAACTGTCGAACAATTTCATTAATATCACATGCAAGAAAAATTTTGCTGAAGATCATGCAAAAGCAGTTGCAGCAGTACATCGACAGGACTACCAGAAATTCAAGCCAGATTCCGAAGAGGACATAGAAGGAAGGATATCATTGCTAATGTCAGATGCATCTTGGCTGAAAGCAGGGGATACCAGAAGGATGTTTACCTGTGTGATTTGTTTACTACACAAAGGCATTCGACTGTGTGGATCTTAGCAAATTATGGATAACATTTTGAAGAATGGAAGTCCCAGAACACCTAATTGTGCTCATGTAGAACCTGTACATAAACCAAGAAGCAGTTGTTTGAACAGAACATGGGGATACTCTGTGGTTTAAAGTCAGGAAAGGTGTGCATCAGGGTAATATCCTTTCACAGTACTTAGTCTGTATGCTGAGCAGATAATCTGAGAAGGTGGACTGTGTGAAGAAGAACACGGCATCAGGATTGAAGGAAAACTCATTATCTACCTGTAATATGCAGATGACACAACTGTGCTTGCTGAAAGCGAAGAGGACTCAAAGCACTTACTGATGAAGATCAAAGACTCCAGCCTTGAATATGGATTACACCTCAACATAGAGAAAAGAAAAATCCTCACAACTGGACCAATAAGCAACATCATGATAAATGGAGAAAAGGTTGAAGTTATCAAAGATTTAATTTTACGTGGATCCACAGTCCGTGGAAGCAGCAGTCAAAAAATCAACTGATGCATTGCATTGGGCAAGTCTGCTGCAAAAGATCTCTTTAAAGTGTTAAAAAACAAAGATGTCACTTTAAGGACTAAGGTGTGCCTTGCCCGGGCCATGGTATTTTTAATCACCTCATACGCATGTGAAAGCTGGACAATGAATAAGGAAGACAGAAGAAGAATTGATGCATTTTGAATTGCGGTGTTGGCAAAGATTATTGAATACACTGTGGACTGCCAGGATAATGAACAAATCTGTCTTGGAAGAAGTACAGCCAGAATGCTCCTTAGAAACGAGGATGGCGAGACTTCATCTGACATACTTTGGGCATGTTATTAGGAGGGACCAGTCCCTGCAGGACATCATGTTTGATAAAGTCAGGGGTTGGCAAAAAAAGAGAAAGAAGACCCTCAGTGAGATGGATTGACACAGTGGCTGCAACAATGGACTCAAAACATTAAGAACCGATGGTATCGAAGGAAGAAGTCCAAGCTGCACTGAAGGCATTGGCGAAAAACAAGACTTCAGGAATTAATGGAATACAAATTGAGATGTTTATAATTATGAGGATAGTGCAGGTCCGGGCTGTGTTTCGTTCTGTTGTACATAGGGTTGCTATAAATCAGAACCCACTCGATGGTACCTAACAACAACAGCAAAAGAAATATAAGTTCTTTTCAGGAGTTTACAGTTTGCTTGTGGACTTGAGACTTTCAGAAAAGGTCTGAATAAAACTATTAAATAACATCTGTTCCTCCTATTACCATAAGCTTTACCCAAATTCTGATCTTCATTTCTTTCTATATAAGTATTGGGCCTTCTAACTGGGACTTCTGCTTCCAGCTCCTTGTCATCCAAGCCATTGAAAAACACTGCTGCTGCATTATCTTTTTTCTAAAGCTCTGCTCTGATGATATTTTTCCATGATTAGGATCTTTCATATTCTCCTGTAGCCTACAGACTTCTTATTCTGACACCCAGAATCCTCCCGTATGTGGCCCAGGCAAAGGTTTTTGGCCTAGTATTTCATCTTTCTTTCTACCCATGGTTCAGTCCAACTGGGATGATCACCATTCCACCAATACACCCAGATCTTCCTAGCCTCTGTAATTTTGTTCATACTAAGCCTCTATGCTGCATTTGACAACTGTTTATCTCCTGTGCTTCAAACAGGTTTGTCCAGCTGTTCACTTGATATCTACCCCAGATATACCAGATACCTCAAACATAACACATCCAAAACTGAACTCATCATTCTATTCTTCAACCTATTCTTTGTCCTGAATTCTGAGTCTCCATCAATGACACTGCCTTCATCAGCCCAGTCTTCCCAACTAGAGATCTTGGAGTCATTCTTATTGTCCTTCTCCTTCATATCTTCTTACTTACTCAATCTTACCTATTTTGCCTCCTATAATATTTTTTCAATCCATTTCCTTTGTTCTCTCCCTGTTGTTGTATTAGCTGTCGTCAAGTCAGTCCTAAACTCATGTCGACCCCAGGCACAATGCAATGAAACACAGCCCAGTCCTGTGCCATCCCCGTAATCTGTTGTGATCCATAGAGTTTTCATTGGCTCATTTTCTGGTGGTTCAGTGGTAGTATCCTCACCTTCCATGCGGAGGCCTGGGCTCAGTTCCCAGCCAATGCACCTCATGCAGAGACGCCACGATCTGTCAGTGGAGGCTGGGGTGTTGCGATGATGGTGACCAGGTTTTAGCAGAGTTTCCAGATTAAGATGGACTAGGGAGAAAGGCCTGGTGATCTACTTCTAAAAATCTCTCCCTGTTAAACCAAAAAAGACTTTCCATGTCTATAATCTTTACGGGAGCAGACTGCCACATCTTTCCCTGCAGAGTGGCTGGTGGGTTCAAACCACCATCCTTTGGTTAGCAGTTGAGTGTTTAACCAATGTGCCACCAGGGCTCCTCTATCTCTATTAACCAAACAAACAAACAAAAAAATACCCAAACCCGTTCCCACTGAGCTGATTCCAACTCAGCTTTATCCTCTTGCTATGACAGCCTTTGGCCTTTCTGCCTTCAGCTGTATTCTGTTTTTGTAACATGTATGTATATTTTTCTCATTCAAAAATTTGTACACGTATTGTTTTGTGACATTGGTTGCAATCCCCACAATATGACAGCACTCTCCCTTTCTATCCCAAGTTCCTCCTATCCATTTGTCCAGTTTTCTTGTTCCTTCCTGTCTTGTCTTGCTTTTGAGCATGAGTTGCCCATTTGGCCTTGTATGCTTGCCTGGACTAGGAAGTACGTTCCTCACATGTGCTATTATATGCTTTATAGGCCTGTCTAATCTTTGTCTGAGAAATGGTCTTTGGGAGTGATTTCAGTTCTGAGTTAGTAGAATGTCTGAGGACCATAGTCTCGGGAGTTCTTCCAGTCTCTGTCAGACTGATAAGTCTGGTCTTTTTTCATGAATTTGAATTTTGTTCTATATCTTTCTCCCCGTGTCCAGAACTCTCTGTTGTGACCCCTGTTAGAGTGGTTGGTGGTGGTAGCCGGGTACCATCTAGTTCTGGGCTCAAGCTGGTAAGCTCTGGTTCATGTGGTTGTTTAGCCCTTTAGGTTAGTATTTCCCTTGTGTCTTTGGTTTTCTTCATATTTTATTGTTTTAGGTGAAAGTTTGCATAGCAGATTAGATTCTCATTTAAGGACTTTTATACAAATCGTTCCATTACATTGGTTACATTTTTCACAATGTGTCAACAGTCTCGTTATTTCCATTCTGTTTTGATTAATCTAGAATCCCCACTCCTCCTTAGCTTCTTATCTTTTAGGATAAATGTTGACCATTTGGTCTCATATAGTTGATTACTTAGGGAGCATAGTACTCATGGGTGGTATTGTTTATTTTATAAGCCAGTCTGTTATTTGGATGAAAGGTAACCCACTGGGAGTGGCTTTAGTTCCAGCAGCTATGTTCTTTTTTTTGTCAGACTTTCACAGAGCCACTGAATGATTCATCCAAAATGCAGACCTGACAGGCCATTTTTCTGCTTCACACCTTCAGTGGCTACCCTTCATTTAACACCAAGCTCCTTAGCAGGGCAGATGCCCAGCCCAGTGCCGTTGAGTCGATTCCGACTCATAGGCCCTCTATTATGGTCCTTGCCTACCTCTCTAGTGCCATATCTCCCCAGTCCTTTCTTTGTACTTCAGTAGCACCAAACTCACTCCTCTCGAAATGTTCAGCACCCTCTTCCTTTGCCAGGTTAACTGACCCATTCTTCATGATGTAGCTCAGTTCTCATTTTTGGGAAACTTTCCCTAACACCATCAACTGGTAGATGGTTTTCTTCTGTGCCCTTGTAATACCGTGTGCGTGTCTCTGACATTGCCCTTAACCACATTGTGTCCCCATGCAGATTGTATTTCTTTTTTTTAAGTTTTTTTTGTTGTGTTTTTAGTAAAAGTTTACACAGCAAATTAGGTTCCCACTTGACAATTTCTGCATAGATTTTCCAGCAACATTAGTTACATTTTTTACAATGTAGCAACACTGTTTAATTATAATCTGGTTGTTCTGTTTTCAGTACTCTAGTTTCCCTGCCTCATTATCTTCTCATCTTTGCTTTAGAGTAATTGTTGACCTTTTGGTCTCATATACGTGGTTTTTTAATGGAGCACAGTACTCACAGTTTATTTTGTGTGCCAATCTGTTTTTTCGCTAAAAGGTGATGTTAGGATGGTTTTGGTTCAAGGTTTAAAGAATATTTCAGGGTGATAGTCTCAGTGAGTCTTCCACTCTGAATTGGTCTAGTCTCAGTGAGTCTTCCACTCACAGTTGGTCCAGTAAGTATGGATTTTATAAGAATTTGAGTTCTGTTCCATGTTTTTTCTCCTGTTCTGTCAGGGTCCATCTATAGTGGCCCTGATCAGAATGGTCGGTAGTGGTAGCCAGGCACCATCTAGTTCTTCTAGTCTCAGAGTAGATGAGCCTACGGCTCAGGTAGGCTTTTAACTCTGTAGACTAATTTTTTCTCTGTGACTTTGGTGTCCTTCTTTCTCTTTTGCTCCTAGTGAGTAGAGGCCAATAGATGTCTCTTAGATGGCTGCTCACAAGCTTTTAAGACCCCAGATGCTACTCGCCTCACTAGGATGCAGAACAGGAACTTTGTGATGCCATTTGACTGAATTGTCCTGTGAGACTAAGGCCCTAAGCTTTCAAACTCAGAAAACCATTTTCACAAGGTGTTTGGTTAGATCTGAAAACTATCTGTCATGTATTCTCTATGAATGTGTATGTATGCACACACGTATCTACACATACATATAGATACTTCTGTGTGCACAAATGTACTCATTTTACCTACCCATATATGTGTAAATGCCTATATACCTACATGTGATCATACATTCATTTTTTGTTTATTATCGATGTTGTCGCCAAACTATGTCTATCATATTCTTTAGCACAAGCATGCTTTTCTCTTGTGAGTGTCTTAATGGCATCATTTACTTTGGTCTAGCTGTGCTCGTTACACCCATATTCTGTGTTACTTTTCTCATTTCCAGAAATAACAAGTATCTACACTCTCGAGTGATTCCCCCCTCCCCCACCCATCCCTGGGAACTACCAATGAACATTGGTCTCTGTATATGTATCTGTTCTTGTCTTGTTATAAAAGTGGGATCATACAATATTTACCCTTATGTGATTGACTTATTTCACTCAGCATTATATCCTCTACATCCATCCATGTTAAAATGTTTCCCACAATCATCATTGTTCTTCATGATGTTTAGTGTTCCATTGTATGTATGTACCACACTTTCCTTATCCATTCATCCATCGAAGGGCACTTAAGCTGTTTCCAGTTTTTTGCTATTGTAATACTGCAGTGAACGTAGGTGTAGCAGATTGTACTTCTAGAGGACTGAGACTTCTTGTTTTTTGTCTTCACAGTGCCTGACACTTGGTAGATGCCTTCCTCTTTGAACTGAATGAGTGAGTGGCTTCTGCATGCCGCCCCCCACCACTCTCATATATCTCAGCTCAAATGCCACCACTTCTGTGATATACTCCCTGATTGGCCCATGAGTTTTATGCATTTTTGTTAAACATTGGTTGATTTATTAGGATTCCCTAGT
This sequence comes from Elephas maximus indicus, assembly GCF_024166365.1. Lineage (NCBI taxonomy): Eukaryota > Metazoa > Chordata > Mammalia > Proboscidea > Elephantidae > Elephas > Elephas maximus. The sequence goes on along the minus strand of NC_064821.1, from coordinate 166,799,613 downwards.
AGCTTGATTCTGTTCCTCCTCTCACTTCCTCTAATCCTTTTAACATAACTCAGGACTCTACAGCCTGGGAAAGGAGTCTCTGCTGGAGCAGCTGGCCCTGGAGTTTCGAACATGGGTGGTGTTGAGTCCTCGGCGCCTGGAGTTGGTGCAGCTGCTGGGTCTGGCAGATGTATTCACAGTGGACGAGAATGCTGGCCGCATCCATGCTGTGGATCGTACGGAGATCTGCCGTTCCACCATGCTGCACTGGAACCGGACCCACCCTACCATTGCTATCCTTCCCACAAGCCGGAAAATCCACATCTCCCACCCTGATATCCACATCATCCCTTACTCTGACCATTCCTCCTACTCTGAGCTTCGTGCCTTTGTGGCAGCGCTGAAGCCTTGCCAGGTGGTGCCCATTGTCAGTGGACAGCCTTGTAGGCGCTACTTTCAGGACAGCCTGAGCCCCAGGCTCCCTATGCCCTTGGTTCCAGCCTCTGTGCGACGATACATGAGTTTCTCCTCTAGAAAACAGAGCTTCCTGTGGCTGCTAAAAAGGAGGCTAAAGAAGCCGAGAACCCAGGGTGTTGTGTTTGAATCTCTTGAAGAAAATGCTGATCAATGTCAACCTGACAGGGACTCAAAGGTCAAGAAAGAAAACCTTTCTCCCCAGCCTGGGAACCCTGAGCAGCAGCCCTCCCTCTGTACTTTACGGATCAAGGAGCAGTTGTTGCCAGACCTCTACAGCAAAGAATGGGATGGGTTAGTCCCTTTCTCTGAGTCTCAGGGGATGGCAACTGTGGTGACTGCCCCCTTGGGCTTGTCGGTGCAGTTAAGGTCTACAGATGAGGAGTTTACCTCTTCAAAAACTGGGGAAGAAATTGGTTTAGGGCCCCACTTGGTACCCAGTGGAGACAATGATGGCCCAGCAACCACAAGGAACCAGAGCACTTGGATGGGCCAGAAGCCTCTTCAGTCTCCCAGCAGCAGGGCTGCCCCTCTTCTGACTACCAAGTACAGGGGCCTGGCGCTGAAATACCTCCTGACTCCAGTGAACTTTTTCCAGGCAGAGTTCTCTTCCAGGAGCTTTGACCAGCAAGTGGAAAAATACCATAGAGCCCTCGCTGAAGTACAGAGGAGAGCACAGAATGATCCCCTTGTTTGATCCAGCACTGCGGTTTTGAAGATAGTGAGCGATGGCGCTATTTGTTTTGGGCCTTGCTTTTCTATCTTCCCAGGATCCCTGAGGGCTCACCTGCACCAGCACTTCCCAGTCCCTATGGAATCTTTAGTTTTGTAGTTGAGTATGTCTGAAAAGCACTTGTCATAACCCCTTCACAATATACATGAGTACTTTAAAGGTCCTGAGAAGTCCTGTGGGAACTTAATCTGTTTAATTTTATTTAATCCAGTATTTTTCAAGATTTTTTCAACATGCAGCCCTCTTATGTGTGTGCAGAACAGAGATAGAATCAAGGAAGAGCAGATTATTTCGCATTGTTATTTTGTGTGTCATGTCCCATCTGCTGTGTCCCCTTCCCCTTCTTCTTCCCAGACTAAAGTCCCTAGGTAGTTCTATTTTTAAGTTATGAACAAACTGTGGTGCTAGATAGTCAATGTGAGTTGATTAAGTAGTGGCCCAGGCAGCACGTCCCAATCCTGAATGTCACTGACTTGCTGTGACCCCATCCAAGTGATTTCCTGTTACTGCCTCTCGGAGGGAACAGGAAGCAACGAAGAGGCTTTCTTGGATCAGTGGTGAAAAATTCCACCCCTGATTCCGTCGTGAAGGACTACAGTTAGTGTCATGGGTACCCATCGAAGCAGAGCCAGCTGGGGGATAGGCAGCACTCATCAAGGCAGTACCTGTAGCCGAGCTGAACAGTAAGGCTCCCAGCTGTTTGGGGTCCCTGACAATTTGGCTGAAATAAAGTTACAAAAGATCAAATGTGCTGCCAGCTATTCCTCTGATCGTTCACATAGCTGTGATGTTTGTTGCTTCCCCTCTTCCCCCTGGGTTGAGTTGAGTAGGGACCAGGAGCTCACAGCCTGTGTGTTTTCGTATCCAGGGAAGAGACCAGGTTGCCAGCTGGCTGCAGGGGGCGGGAGTGTGCAGTTCTGCCCTGTCCTTCTGCTTCAGACCTGACAAAATGCCAAACCAGTAAGCAGGCCAGCAGATACCACGGCTGTGACGGAAAGGGCTCAGAGAGAGGGCCCAGGCTTGTAGAGCTGGACACGTGAAGAAAAACTGCTTCAGACTGGAGCCACAAACCTTAGAAATGAAGAAGGCTCTGTTCTCGTCTGGGGCTGGTAGGACGAGGGCAGCGGTGTTTTCTACTTTTGGAAGGAGATACGAAGAGTTTAGAAAGCAAAATAAAGTCTTGCTTTTGAGCAGGCTGTACACAGCTCTGTTTCGTCAGTGACCTTGGCTATGGGCCTCCCATGGGCCTACTAAAAGATGCAGCAGGCGAGTCATATGGTGCAGCAGGAAGACTTGAATCCAGGGCACCCTGGGCCAACTGCTGAAATAGTGGAGCCTCAGTTCCTCATCTGTAAAACAGACTAAAATACCTGCCTCTCATAACTGCCCTGGAGATTAAATAGTTGGTAAAATCCTAGCTCAGTGCCTAGTACATGAATGTTGTTAGCTGACATTGAGTCAGGTCCATCTCATGGCGACCCTGTGCACAAGGAGATGCTTCCTGGTCCTGTGCCATCCTCATGATCAGCTGGGGATAGGACAGTTGTGATCCATAGGATTTTCTTTGGCTGATTTTCAGAAGTAGATTGCCAGGCTTTTCTTCCTGGTCTGTCTTAGTCTAGAAGCTTCGCTGGAATCTGTTCGGTATCATAGCAACACACAAGCTTCAACTGACAGACAGGTGATGGCTGCGTATTAGGTGCACTGGTTGGGAATTGAACGCAGGTCTGCTGTGTGGAAGTTGGGAATTCTACCACTAAACCACCAGTACTTAATTAGCACATGATGCCAAAACCATTACCCTTGAGTTGATTCAGACTCACAGCAACCCTGTAGGACAGAGTAGAACTGCACCATAAGGTTTCCAAGGAGTGACTGGTGGACTTGAAGTGTCAACCTTTTGGTGAGCAGCCATAGCTCTTAACCACTGCACCAGGGCTCCTAGCACACGATACCCCGTTGCCTTTGAGTTGATTCTGACTCAAATGTTGGTTCTCTTAGCTTCTGGTTCTTTAAAAAAAACTATTCTGTATATAAAAAAAGAAACTTTGGAAATCATAAAAATATAAAGAAGAAAAAAGCAATTATTTCTCCATGCACATCAATTGATACGTTTTCTTCTAATCTTTTCCTGTGCATGTAAATTTGTCAAGTATTTTTTTTCAAAATTGGGATAATACTGTGTAAGTTTATATCCTGCATTTTACTTCCTTAACATCTCAAGCATTTCCCCATGTCCTTAAATATTATTCAAAAAAGTCATTTTTAATATTTACATAATATCCCATCATGTTGGTCGACCTTAGACCATTTCCGTATTGTTCAACATTTTGTATGCTATCTTTTCACAGTTACACATACTACAGTGAGCATCCTTGTGCAGGTATGTTGGCATTTTTCTTTATTTCCTTAGAGTAAGTTACTGGAAGTGGGATTACATTTTTAAGTTCAAGATGCAAATTCTGTCAAAGTGCCCTTCAGAAAAGGTTCCTTACAATCCTTTCTGCAGAAGAGGATAGCATTAAAATACCTCAAAGACTCATTAAGTTCACATGGTATCATTAGAACGGCACATGTCAACTCATGGAAAATCATCTCGTGTTATGTCAATAAATATTTACTAAGCTGCACAACAAGTCTTAGTCTGACTTCCTCAAGGAGCTTCTAGCAGTCTCACATCTGTGTGACCCAAAGGTGGCTGGGAGAGATATGGTTGTCCTTGGTAGAAGGGCCCCCATATTGGTGTTATCTTCTGGCCACAAGGGAAGGCTGTGTACTTCTGGCATGTGCTGTGTCGTACATGTTCCCTGAAGTGGGATTGATATGAATTCAGATGAGGACGTAGAAAGGCTTTGAGGAATTTAGTTGTTGGTGGCATGTTTGTGTTTTAATAATGGAAAAATTCCTTATTGTTCCCCTAAAGTAAATTCACATGGCTTCTTGAAGAGATCAGCAGTTGCTTTACTTGTTTGGGTTTTTAGCTCTCATGTTAAGATGCTGCATAGCGTGTATCTTTAAAACTTATTTTATTTTTAGAATCTAAGAATGGTCTTATATATTTATGAAGATCTTGCAAGTTGGGCTTGACGTTTTGGGGAAAAGGGGCTCCCTAGAGATCAGTTAATTATTTGTTTCATGATCTGTGGGAAAACTTGTGCTTTTCCACAAGGGGACTTATAGTGGCGTAAGTCTCTTTACAGAAAAATATCTCCCTGGCTGGCTTTGGAGCCCTGGTGGCACAGTGGTTAAGAGATCATCTGTTAGCCAAAAGGTCAGCAGTTCAAATCCACCAACCACTCCTTAGAAACCCTAGGGGGTAGTTCTACTCTGTCCTTTAGGGCCACTATGAGTTGGCAGCAGGTTTGGTTGGCTGGCTTTAGGCAACCATCTTTCATTCCTGGTCCAGACTGCCCTTTGTGGTAGGAAATAGACGATGAGTGAGCCGGCTTGGTCTTTTCTCAAGAAAAGGGATTTGGACCTATGAGCCCTGGTGGTGCAGTGGTTAAGCGCTCAGCCGCTAATCGATAGGTCAGTCGTTCAAACCAACCAGCCGCTCAGTGGGAGAAAGGTGTGGCATTCAGCTTCCATAAAGATGACAGCCCTGGAAACACCATGGGGTAATTCTACCCTGTCCTAGAGGGTGGCTATGAGTAGGAATGTGACTTGACACCAGTGGGTTTGGTTTGGTTTGATTTTCTCTATCTCAAGTCCACTCCCAAAGAGATGGTTTTCTGTGCATTCTTGGAGAGAAATCCTCATCTGGGGTCCCATGTGCACATGTCTTTAATGCTATCACTAGTGAGTAGCTGTTAGTCTGTTACCTGCTTTCCACCTTCCACCCTCCCCACCCGTTAGTTGTCATCAAGTTGGCTCCCACTCATGGGCTTTCCACATAAAATAAATGAAATGTTGCCCAGTCCTGCACCATCTTCAAGACACTGGTATGCTCGAGTCCGTTGCTGCAGCCACTGTGTCTTTTGAGTGCCTTGCTCAACTTTCTGCACTACATTGGATAATATTCTGTTGTGATCCGTGGAGTTTTCACTGGCTAATTTTTGGAAGTAGATTGCCAGGCCTTTCTTCCTAGTCTGTCTTAGTCTGGAAGCTCTTCTGAAACCTGTTCACAATAGGTGACCCTGCTGATATTCGAAATACCAGTGGCATAGCTTCCAGCATTATACCAACATGCAAGCCACCACAGTATGACAAACTAACAATTGAGTGGTCAGTCACCACCGCAGCAAGCTGTTTTGTATTGGGTACATGTGCTTCTTCTAGTCTCTTTCCCAGGACTTTCCACCTGCACTGGTGCAGAGTGATTCTGCTCCGCCTTATCACCACCTGAATCTACAACTGTTTGTGGGGCTCTCAGAATGATTAAGCTTGTCTTTATTTTGACCGTAATGCTTTTATTTAGCTATACCCTTCCACCGTGGCTATCTTATTCCTAGATGACTTTCTCTTTGAACACATCGTTGACTCAGCCGATCACAGAAAGCACCCAGAATCTTGGGCTTGGTTCTTCTGAACAGATAGCTTATTGAATTATCTTTCAGTCACAGAAAACTTCTGAACTAGCCTTGGGTTAGTCTTGCCCTTAAAATATTTACACATTTAAACACTATTTTATTACAGCTGTCATACCAGTCCCGGCTCCTCTCATAATATATAGAAAATTTGGGGAGTAGAGGATGAAGAGTTTGTGCTGCCCCTGTGCTACAACCCTGTCCTCAATGTGCTCACTGAAAGGTGCGCTCTTGAGGGGCTAAAAAACTTGAGTTAGACTCACTCAAGCTAACCAGCCTTTGTAGAGACAAAGCGTCAGGGTGGAACCGGACTCCTGGTGCTTAGAGTCAGGGTTTGGGGAAAACCTGGCTTCAGGAGGAAAAAAATCTTAATCAGCTCAACTTCTTCAAATTCCCACCCAGCTTCCAAACTTAAGGAGCCCTGGTGGCACAAATGGTTAAGTGCTCAGCTGCTAAAGGTTGATGGTTCAAACCCCTCCAATGGCTCTGTGGGAGGAAGACCTGAAGATCTACTTCCATAAAGACTGTTGTTGGGTGCCATCAAGTAGCGACCTCATGTGATAGAGTAGAACTGTAATCTTTACGGGAGCAGATAGCCACGTCTTTCTCTTGCAGAGCCACTGCAAACCACCAACCTCTCAGATAACAGCTGAAAGCTTAACCATTGTGCCGCCAGGGTTCCTTCCGTAAAGATTGCAACCAAGAAAACCCCATGGGGTAGTTTTACTGTCCCATGGGGTTGAATCTACACAATGGCACCTAACAATAACAAAGTTACAGGCTTAATCAGTCCACTTTCTAACTTTGCTCTTGACAGTGGAATAAAAATCTTTCCTTTATTACCTCTTACTAAGAAAACATTTCCTCTACTCGTTAATTTCCAACAACACAAACCATTCAGGGTAACATTTTAGTTCTACATAATGCAAGCCTGACCTATCCTTCCAGCCTTTTCTCCCAGGATTCCCCTGTCTGCAAGGCAGTGTGCTGTAGGGAAAGGCATGGAGTTAGATGAGTTGAGTTAGGAATAGAGATCCTGCTGCTTACTAACTGTGTATATAATCTCGGGCAAGTTACTTTTTGGCACCTCAATTTTCTCATCTTTGGAGTGGGAATAATAATGTCTACTCTTAGGGCTTGGAGGGGAATGACATGAGATTAAAGAGGCTAAAGCACTTCACAAATACATCCCATACAATTTTTTTTTCTTTAATAATTTTTATTGTGCTTTAAGTGAAAGTTTACAAAACAAGTCAGTCTCTCACACAAAAACCCATATACACCCTGCTACACACTCCCAATTACTCTCCCCCTAATGAGACAGTCCAGTCTCTCCCTCCACTCTTTCTTTTCGTGTCCATTTCGCCAGCTTCTAACACCCTCCACCCTCTCATCTCCCCTCCAGGCAGGAGATGCCAACATAGTCTCAAGTGTCCACCTGATCCAAGAAGCTCACTCCTCACCAGCATCCCTCTCCAACCCATTGTCCAGTCCAAACCTTGTCTGAAGAGTTGGCTTTGGGAATGGTTCCTGCCCAGGGCCAACAGAAGGTCTGGGGGCCATCACCACTGGGGTCCTTCTACTCTCAGTCAGACCATTAAGTCTGGTCTTTTTACCGGATTTGGGGTCTGCATCCCACTGCTCTCATGCTCTCTCAGGGGTTCTCTGTTGTGTTCCCTGTCAGGGCAGTCATTGGTTGTAGCCGGGCACCATCTAGTTCTTCCGGTCTCAGGATGCTGTAGTCGCTGGTTCATGTGGCCCTTTGTGTCTCTTGGGCTCATAATCACCTTGTGTCCTTGGTGTTCTTCATTCTCCTTTGATCCAGGTGGGTTGAGACCAGTTGATGCATCTTAGATGGGCCCTGGCAATTTTAACATTTTCTAACTGGCTGTTCACAATCATCGGTCACTTGATTAGTTTCCAAGCCCTATTTTCTACCCTCTAAAAATTGAATTTCTTCCATCCTAAGAAGCATGGGTTCTCTGTAATTTTTTTTTTTCCATAAAGCCAATTCTCCTTTATTCTGCTATTACCTTACTTTTTTTTTTAATTATCTTAACTTTTATTGAGCTTCAAGTGAACGTTTACAAATCAAGTCAGACTGTCATATATAAGTTTATATACATCTTACTCCGTACTCCCACTTGCTCTCCCCCTAATGAGTCAGCCCTTCCAGTCTCTCCTTTCGTGACAATTTTGCCAGCTTCCAGCTCTCTCTATCCTCCCATCCCCCCTCCAGACAGGAGATGCCAACACAGTCTCAAGTGTCCACCTGATATAATTAGCTCACTCTTCATCAGCATCTCTCTCCTACCCACTGTCCAGTCCCTTTCATCTCTGATGAGTTGTCTTTGGGGATGGTTCCTGTCCTGTGCCAACAGAAGGTCTGGGGACCATGACCGCCGGGATTCCTCTAGTCTCAGTCAGACCATTAAGTATGGTCTTTTTATGAGAATTTGGGGTCTACATCCCACTGATCTCCTGCTCCCTCAGGGGTTCTCTATTGTGCTCCCTGTCAGGGCAGTCATCGATTGTGGCCGGGTACCAACTAGTTCTTCTGGTCTCAGGATGATGTAGGTCTCTGGTTCTTGTGGCCCTTTCTGTCTCTTGGGCTCTTAGTTGTCGTGTGACCTTGGTGTTCTTCATTCTCCTTTGCTCCAGGTGGGTTGAGACCAATTGATGCATCTTAGATGGCCGCTTGTTAGCATTTAAGACCCCAGACGCCACATTTCAAAGTGGGATGCAGAATGTTTTCATAATAGAATTATTTTGCCAATTGACTTTGAAGTCCCCTTAAACCATGGTCCCCAAACCCCCGCCCTTGCTCCGCTGACCTTTGAAGCATTCATTTTTATCCCGGAAACTTTTTTGCTTTTGGTCCAGTCCAATTGAGCTGACCTTCCATGTATTGAGTGTTGTCCTTCCCTTCACCTAAAGCAGTTCTTATCTACTAATTAATCAGTAAAAAAACCCTCTCCCGCCCTCCCTCCCTCCCCTCCTCGTAACCACAAAAGTATGTGTTCTTCTCAGTTTATACTATTTCTCAAGATCTTATAATAGTGGTCTTATACAATATTTGTCCTTTTGCCTCTGACTTCACTCAGCATAATGCCTTCCAGGTTCCTCCATGTTATGAAATGTTTCACAGATTCCTCACTGTTCTTTATCGATGCGTAGTATTCCATTGTGTGAATATACCACAATTTGTTTACCCATTCATCCATCGATGGACACCTTGGTTGCTTCCAGCTTTTTGCATTGTAAACAGAGCTGCAATAAACATGGGTGTGCATATATCTGTTTGTGTGAAGGCTCCCATACAATTTAAAAAATTATATATTTTTATCTCATTGTCCGTGCTACACCTTAAATTCTGGTTATAGTAGATTGGTTGACATTCCCAGCACATGCCCTGCGTAGTGCTATTGGCTAGTTCTACCTTCCAAGGCTAAAAACGTCTACTGAGAGATGAGCTGATAAAGGCAGTCCAGATGAGGAGGTCCCTGGAGTCAGGCCTAGCCAGAAGGGCCATTGCCTGAGGCATCCCATGATGTATTTGTCCATATGGAAAAAGAGATTAGGGTCAAATCATGGTAAATTTCAAGTGCAATTCTGAACATTCTTACCTGAAAATTTCTAAGGGCAGGGCTGAAATTCAACAGAAGAGCAAGTGGTAAATCAGAGGCCCAGAGAGTCCAAAGATGTATGCGCAAGGACAAGGAAAAGAAATGAGAAGCTGCTTAAAGATACCGGAGGCTTTGTACACTGCTCTATGTCAAGCTGAGCTGAGCACTGGAGAACATTGTAGGTAAACAAAGGGCCAGACTCTAGGTTTGATCTTCTAGGTTCTTCTGCCACACTAGCCCTTTAAACCATCAGCCTTGATCGGTCCTGGAATTCTCCTTTTCAATTCCTACCCAAGGAAGGCAGAACCACTGGAGAAAAGAATCACACAACTGGTGTCATTACAGGTTTCAGCCTTTGGTATCTTTAAGCAGCTTCTCATTTCTTTTACTTGTCCTTGGTGCATTTCTTCTTCCATGTACTTCAAGTAGTTATTCCAAACCTTTGTGACCCTCAAACTGTTAGGACATACGAAGCCTTAAGAAGATACCGTTGAGTACCAAGGATACTAAGCCATTATACCCTGAAGTAACTTGCCCCAGCCTGGACCGTAGAAACAGGTCTGGTGTCCCCTCCCCCGTTATCCCAGCAATGGCAGAACTAGTCCTCTCATACTTCACGGTCCTGTTTAAACCTCAGTTCCTGTCAGGAGCCTAAGCCTTTAAAGTCTAAGATCTACCCTCCCCTCCCAGATACTTTCACTAGGCTCTGTGAGAACCAAATTCCCCTGTGTCCTCATTTTCTCAAAGTCTTCACCTTCCTTTCCTAATTAAAGCCTGGCTGTCCTCTGAGCACAGTGCTTTCTGGCCGGCCCTCTCAAGCAGAGGCCATTTTCTCTCTCCCTACCTCAGTGTATGAACGCGGTGTTGATGTCCTCTTGCTTTCCTTGCTGCCTCCTGACCATTATTTCCATTCCTTCCTGTGAAAATTTCTCCTCCTTTTTAAGTGCATGCCATCTGGCTATACCATCCTTGCCCCACTTCTCCTTCACAACTCTGTTGTCATTGTGGATTCCTTCAGCACCTTGGCTCCTCAGTTTCCTTGGCCTCCTCATCTCCAAAGGCCTTGTTTTCCTTCTATCTCACCACCATATTGTTATGAGAAATTGCACAACATCTGAAATCTCACTTTTGAATTTCCTTTTCTCCCAGCTTATTTGCTCAAATACCTCCTTTGCCAGTGTTTTACTACTCGTAAGCCTGCTCCTACCTTCACTTCCTACCTTGGCTTGACTGTATCCCACCATCTATCAATACAGTATCACTCTCTTGCTCCTTCTCACTCAGACACATTTGCTTGAAATACTCCAATTCTGGATAAACCATGCTATCTATCTACTCTTTGCCTGCACTGGAGCAGCTGGTTGTTGCTGGAGAAATCACTCCACCAGGCTGACTGGCTGCATTTTAAATTCATGATCTCATACATCAAAATGGCCTTGTATACTGCTGAGCAGTCCTATTGTTTCTCTAGAAGGCTCGGTTTCTTATTCTTCCTTTCTCTTCTCTTTCTCCTCCCACCCATACTACTAGGGTCTGTCAGAAAACCCTGTTGACTCTACCTTGAAACATATCCCAAATTACACTTCTTTCTACACTTTGTCTCCACCACCCTTGTCCAAGCATCTTTTGTTTCTTATCTGAGTTACTGCAGATGTGTCTCAAATGTTCTCCTGCTTCCAACCTTGTTCCCCCTCTCCCTACCAAATACACAATCTAGTCTAGCCCTGGTGGCACAATAGCTAAGTTCTCAGCTGCTAACCTAAAGGTCGGCGGTTCAAAACCACCTGGTGGCTCTCTGGGTGAAAGACCTGGCAATCAGCTTCTGTAAATGTTACAGCCTGGAAAACCCTACTGGTGATTTCTGCTGTCACATGGGGTTACTATGACTCTGAATTGACTTGACGGCACCAGCAGCAACAGTCCCCACAGCAGGCAGGGAACTGCATCTTTTTATGTAAATCAAATCGAGTTACTCCTCTGCTCAAATCCTTCAGTGGCTTTCCAGCTCAATCAGAGTGAAAACCAGAGTTCTTACGATGGACTGTGTGGCCTACGTGACCTGCCATCCATCTCTTACTACTCTCCCACCTTCCACTCACTCTTCTCCAGCTGCACTGACCTCCTTGCCATTCCTCCAATGTGCCAGGCAAGCCCCCACCTCAACTCTTCCCTCTCCCTACAATATTTTCCATCCAGAAGCCCACATGGCTCCTCACCTCTTTCATGTTTTTGCTCAGTGAGACTTTTCTTGGTCACTTTATTTAAAATTGTAACCACCCTGCCTGCCACACCCTATCCTCCTTCCCGTTTTCTACATAGAGCACTTGCACTTTCTAACACACTGTAGAGTTTACTTGTTTAGGTTAGTCTGCCTTATTCTACTAGATTATAAACTCCAGGACAGTGTTTTGTTTTCTGTCCTGGTCTGTTTCATACACTGCTGTATCCCTAGTGTTTAGAACATATGACAGCAGATTCTTAGTAATAAACATTTGTTGAATGAATAAATCAATGAATCTAGAGGAACAGATTGATTGCACATCCTTTAGGAAATCCTCCTTCAATATTATTTCTCCCAAACAGGGAATAAAACAGCGTTCTTAGCCCTCAAGGAGCTAACAACTACTGAATGCTTATTACTCTATTGGGCACTTAATATTACCTTTATACCTTGCAACTAGCCTGTGAGAAAACTAGCGCTCATAAACTCATTCCATTCGCTTTATTCATTCAACAAATATTTATCAAATACCTACTGTATGCAGGTACTGTAACCTCTATGATGTTAATGAGAGAGGATTAGAGGCAGTTATGTAAATGAGGCAGGACTCAATCTACAAAATTAGGTTTTGTTTCAAGTCAATCTCTTGAGATTTAAAAGAGAGAAGCAAGCAGAGAGACAGGGGGACCTCATACCACCAAGAAACAAGAGCCAAGAGAACAGCGTGTCCTTTGGACCAGGGGTCCCTGCGTTGAGAAGCTCCTCAACCGGGAATATTGATGACAAGGAACTGCCCCCAGAGCCGACAGAGAGAGAAAGCCTTCCCCTGGAATTGGCACCCTGAATTTGGACTTCTTTCTAGTCTACTGGACTGTGAGAGAATAAATTTCTGTTTGTTAAAGCCATCCACTTGTGGTATTTTCTGTTATAGCTGCACAAGATAACATCAAATTGTGATAAGTGGTAAGGAGAAAGTAAAACTGGCCACTGGGGGTGGGGATCAGTTTCTATATGATAGGGAAGGTGTCTCTGTGGAGTTGACGATGAAGATGAGATTTGAATGATGAAAAGGAGTCAGCCGTGTGAAAATACAGGGGGAAGAGGGTTCAGGTAGCCTCAGTGCAAAGACTGGGATGGGAATGAGCTTTGTGCCCAAGAACATCGAGCCCACGTCCAAAGAGGAGAGGAGGACTGAGCTCAGAGTGGTAGGCAGAAGTCGGACCTGGCAGTGACTTATAGATTAAAATAAGAAGCTTGGATTTTATACTAATTGTTATGGGAAGCTATCAGAATGGCCTGGTGCCATCAGACCTCCTTGTCTGCCTTCATGAGAGCGGAGGATAATCACCACCAACATCAGCCCAAAATCAGTTCCTTTGAGGTAGAGGTCAGGCATACCTCCATTCTCCAACCTTTATACCAATTCTGACACCAGCCATCCCTCCTACAGCACTCTTTACTTCTTTTCTGGGTTTGATAATTTGTTGCAGTGGTCACATAGAGCTCATGGACCATATTCACAATTATGGGGCGTATTAGGGAAGTAACAGCTTACAATTCATGATCAGGATCAAGAAGCACGTAGGCAAAGTCTCCCTTCTTCAGCCCCCTGAGGACAGGCCTCCTCTCAGTCCCCTAAGGACAGGCTTCTCTTGGCCCTGGCATCTGTCACCACCAGCTCTGCCACAGGGGCCCTTCCTGTTGCTGTCTTCAGTGTTACAGCTCTTTTAGAAGGTTCCTTGCCTCCTGTCTCTGCTTCTTCTACTTTCTGCTTCTTCCTGCTGCTTCTCTTCTGTTTCTTTTTCTCTGAAAAACCTCTGTAGGGTTGGCTGCATATATACAAAACACCTTGTCCATTTCAAGGCATGGCCCCCCCCACCAGGGGGTGGGCAAAATCTGACAAAACCCCTCTCGGTAGGCTACAGACACTTCATTTGCTTAGCAGGCTACAGTTACTTCATTCGCATAGTCTATTGTCCAGTCATTGCAGGGTGCATACCAATCCCTGGATGGGCTGCAGCCCAGGGCCAGATAAAAAGTATCAAACCACAGATTGTTTACAGCTTAGCCAGGGAATGTCAGTCAACCTGGACAAAAGTAACAGGCCCTTTGGAGTAGAAAACTAGAACAAAGGTAACTCCTTGGGACTTAGGGGAAAAATCTCTCAAGCTGTTTTGCCAAAGAACCAAGGTAAAAAGCCATATGAAGCAACTCATTTCACCACAGAAGCTAATAGAGTATTTTAAAGTGGAGGGATGATTTGATATGATAAATATTTTAAAAAGTGGAAGATGGAGAATGAGGCAAGAATGATAACAGGAACACCAGTTAGGAAATTTGCAGCACTGAGAGATATTGGTGAACTGAACTAGGTTTTTTGGAAGAAAGGGGCTTTGCATTGTGTTAGGAGATGAATTTGTTACGTCACCTCTTTAATACAAGCAGCTACAGGGAGAAAGACATACCTTCTCCTCTATTAAACTTTTACAAAGGGAGAGTGTATGTATTTTAACGTATATGTATATCTAAATATACACATATATATGGGAACAGTGGTGCAGTGGTTAAGAGCTGTGGCTGCTAACCAAAAGGTCAGCAGTTCAAATCCACTAGCAGCTCCTTGGAAACCCTATGGGGCAGTTCTACTTTGTCTTATAGAGTTGCTATGAGTTGGAATATATATGTATATAAACTATATATATATATATTCACAAGTATATACTTGTATACTAAATACGGAGAAATCAAGAAAGGAAGAGGAAAAAATGAGTAAGTTAATTTACAATGTAAGTAAATAACAGGAATATTTTGTGAACTAACACTATTTCCTATAATAGACATGTTTTATAACTTTATGTTCTTGAAAAAGAAAAACAAGCATGTTCCATGGGCTTTGGAGTAAACACAAGCCTTGGGGTTAGAGGTGACATTTCCTGAGATACTAGGGCAAGCTCTTCAGTAAAACATTTTATTTATCAGACAGTAATTATTTTTTTATTTTTAAATTGTTCTTATGAAATTTTAACTGTAAAAATTTATAGAGAATAGTGGTCCTGATCTTTGAATATCTAGATCCATAGGGAGAGATTTATAAGATACGATGAAGAACAAAGCATAGTCAAAGTCGATATAAATTAGACCTTTTGTTTAATTTACCAAGTTGAAATATTCTACATCCTACAGAAAATGTTCTAAATGAACAAGGTATTTTCTTAATTGTTTTATTGTGGTAAAAATAAACATAACAAAACAGTTGCCCAGTCAGCATGTTTTACATGTACAGTTCAGTGACATTGGCTTCCTCTGTAGTGTTGTGCAGCCTTCACCGTTACCTGTTTCCAGAAACTCAGTGCTCCCTAAGCTAAGACCCCCCTTTCCCCCCTCTCTCCCACTCCTGGTAACCACTAATGGAGTTTGGTTTCTGTACATTTGCCTGTGTCACTAAGTGGGATCATACAACATTTGTCCTTTTGTGACTGACATTTCACTCAGCATAACGTTTTCAAGATTTGTCCATGTTGTAGCATGTATCAGAACTTCATTTCTCTTTATAGCTGAGTAACATTTCATTGCATGGCTATATCACATTTTGTTTATCCTTTCATCTGTTAGGAAACCCTGGTGGCATAGTGGTTACGTGCTACGGCTGCTAACCAAAGGGACAGCAGTTTGAATCCGCTAGGCGCTCCTTGGAAACTCTAGGGGGCAGTTCTACTCTGTCCTGTAGGGTCGCTCGAAGGCGGAATCTACTCAATGGCGCTGGGTTTGGTTTTTTTTGGTTCATCTGTTAATGGACATTCAGGTTGTTTCCACGTTTTGGCTGTTGTGAACAGTGCTGCAGTGAACACTGGTGTACAGGTACCTGTCTGAGCCCCTGCTTTCAGTTCTTTTGGGTATGTACCCATGAGTGGAATTACTGGGTATAAGTCAGAAGCGACTCGATGGCACCGAACAACGACGACGACACGGTAATTTTATGTTTAACTTTTTGAGAAACCATCCAACTGTTTTTCACAGTGGCTGTACCATTTTGCATTCCCACCAGCAGTGGATGAGGGTTCCAATTTTCCCACATCCTTGCCAGCACCTGTTATTTTCCACTTTTCTGATCATAGCCTTCCTAGTTGGGTGTGAAGTGGTATCTCATTGTGGCTTTGATTTGCATCTCCATAATGACTAAGGCTACCACTCTTCTCTCAGACTGAAGAGATCCATATTTGTGCCCATTGCAAAAGAAGGTAGTCCAATGGAATAATATCATTAACATTACATGCAAGCAAAACTTTGCTGAAGATAATTTAAAAACAGTTGCAGCTGCACATTGACAGGAAACTGCCAGAAACTCAAGCAAAATTCAGAAGAGGAAGTGGAATGAAGGATATCATTGCTGATGTCAGATGAATCTTGGCTGAAAGCAGAGAATACCAGAAAGATGTTTACCTGTGTTTTACTGACTATGCAAAGGCATTTGACTGTGTGGATCGTAACAAATTATAAATAACATTGGGAAGCATGGGAATTCCAGAACACTTAATTGTGCTCACGCGGGACTTGTACATAGACCACGAGGCAGTTGTTCAAACAAAATAAGGGGATACTCTGTAGTTTAAAATCGGGAAAGTTTTGTGTCCTTTGACCATACCTATTCAATCTGTATGTTTAGCAAATAATCCCAAAAGCTGGACTATGTGGAGAAAAACAGAGCATCAGGATTGGAGGGAGACTTATTAACAACTTGCAATATGCAGATGACACGACCTTGCTTGCTGAAAGTGAAGAGGATTTGAAGCACTAACTGATAAAGATCAAAGACTACAGCCTTCAGTATGGATTACACCTCGACATGAAGAAAACAAAAATTCTCACAACTAGACCAATAAGCAACATCATGGTAAATGGAGAAAATGTTGAAGTTGTTAAGGATTTGATTTCACTTGGATCCATAGTCAATGCCCACAGAATCAGCAGTCAAGAAATCAAATAACATATTGTATAGGGCAAATCTACTGCAAAAGACCTCCTTAAAGTGTTAAAAAAGCAAAGACATCACTTTGATGACTGCCAGAAGAATGAACAAATCTGTCTTAGAAGAAGTACAACCAGAATGCTCCTTAGAAGTAAGAATAGGGAGACTTTGTCTCAAGTACTTTGGACATGTTATCAGGAGGGACTAGTCCCTGGAGAAAGAGAATCATGCTTGGTAATATAGAGGGTCAGCAAAAAAGATGAAGACCCTCAACAAGGTAGATTGACACAGTGGCTGTAACAATGGGCTCAAACATACCTACTATTGTGAGGATGACACAGGACCAGACAACTTTTTGTTCTGTTGTACATGGGGTCACTATGAGTTGGCATTGACTCAATGGCACCTCAAAACAACGACTAATGACTTCAAGTATCTTTTTATGTGTTTGTTGGTCATTTGTATATCCTCTTTGATGAAATGCCTTTTTAATTCCTTTGCCTATATTTTGATTGGGTTGTCTTTTTGTTGTTAAGTTGTAGGAGTTCTTTATATAGTCTGGATATTAAACCCTTATCAGATAACATGGTTCCCGAAAATTTTATCCCAAGTTGTAGGTTGTCTCTTCACTTTGTTGATAAAGTCTTTTGATGCACAAAACTTTTTAATCTTGATGACATGATGTCTGATTTATCTGTTTTGTCTTTTGCCACTCGTCTCTTCGTGTCATATCTGAACAAGGTATTTTTAGATTTATGGGATTGTATCTTTTCTTTGCAAAGCTTCTAGTGTATACATAATCAAAACTTGCACTCCCTTTTAATCAAGATAAGACTGAAAAATTCATATGTAGTATTATTCCATATTTTTTACAGACTTTCTGATTCAACAGACATTATCAATAGTAGTGAATTAAGCATATATTTTGGAAACAGAGCTAAAGGAATTTGCCAGTGGATTGAATGAAAGTGGCTGCTAACTGAAAGGTCACGGTTTGAACCCACCAACAATCCATAGGAGAAAGCTGTGGCAGTCTGCTACCATAAACATTTATAGCCTTGGAAACCTTATGGGCAGTTCTACTCTGTCCTTCAGGTTGTATGAGTCAGAATTAAGTTGATAGTAACAGGCTTTTTTGGCAGGGCTTGGATATAGTACCTCCACCCACCCCTACCTCCAATGGAGAGAGCCACTTACTCACCCCTTGTTGACTGCTTACAGATTTTATAAAAGAAAATAACACAAAAGTGGTAATGGGGTAAAACTAATAATAAAAGGTTAACTTACATTCATAACCAAGGATGAAGATTGTTATTCTGAAGTTTCTTAAACTCTATTTTATAGCTAGCTGAATTCTGATGCTTTGAGTACTGCAAATAACCATTCGGTAACTTACTCAGCAAAATATTTATCAGTACCAAGCACATGTCAGAAATTGTGTTAGGCAAGGGACACTTTATTAGGACTTTTTTGACTTGAGTTTATAGGAAGTACAAGATGACTTAGTACAAATAACATTCAATTATTGTTTTGGTTTTAGATTTTGTTTGGAATTGATGATAAAGATGTAAGGAATGCAGGTGGTAGAGCAACAATTGGTAAAGGTGAGACGCTACAGGACCGAGAAGGCAGGATAATGAGAGATCATGATGACCCAGAAAAAGGGAGACAAAAACACTATCCTTTGGTTTTCTTGAATAAAGGATTGTTATATGAAGAAAATGAGAGAAAGCTGGTTATGGGTAGATAGAAATGATTAAGGGGGGGAAGAGGATCTGAGGAAGGAGTAAACATTGGTTGTATGAGAATTTGAGGCATTTACTCTTTCCCCAGACTAGTCTGTGGATTGACACTTGAAAATGAGGAAAATAAGATCTCTTGTCCATTATTTCTGAATTCTGAAAAACCCCTCCCTTTAACTGCTTATGTTTGATTTTTCCTTTTTAATCCCACAGGCACACCCTTAATAATCTAAAGTCCTAATCCAGTTGTCAGTCTGTTCTGTTCTACCACCCATCACTCATGCTAGATTCACCTTTTATGAAACCAGTTAAGGTGCCAGACCAACTTTTCCTGGCCTATCCCTATGACAGGAGAATTGGTGGAGAAAGCACTCAGAATGACCTAGTTCATGATTTCTTAGATGTAGCTGAAGTGGACAGCACAGACCCAAGCAGCTTCCTTGGATATCGAGAGCTGAATATGAGTATTTACCAGAATAGATTCTATCACTCAGTTGTACCAAACCAGCCTTCCCAGTTTTTGTCAGTCACTATTCATAGGAATCACACTGCTTCTGTCACCACTGTGGCACTAAAATTACTCTCACCAAGATCAACAGTGACCTTCTAATTGTCAAATCCACTGCACACGCTTCAGTCCTTATCCAGCTTAACCTCTCAGAACCTTTGAGCATCACGGATTAGCTCCTTCTTCTAGAAGATCTCTTCTAGTTCTCTCCTTAATCAGTTAAGAATGATTTTGGCTGCAAATAATAGAAAATGTGTCTAATAGTAGCTTAAAATGTAAGGACATTTATGCACTCAAAAAGAAGTCTAGATGATCTATAGACTCCCAACCCCTATCAAAATTTCAGCAGCCTTCTTCACAGGAATGGAAAAGTCAATCCTCAAGTTTTTATGGAATTGCAAGGGACCCAGAATAGCCAAAGCAACCTTGAAAAGGAAAAACAAAGTAGGAGGACTCACACTTCCAGACTTTAAAACATATACAAAGACAGTCTGGTACTAGTATAATAGTAGGCACACAGACCAATGAGATAGAGTTGAGAGTCCAGAAATAAA
The DNA here is from genome assembly GCF_024166365.1 of Elephas maximus indicus. Classification (NCBI taxonomy): domain Eukaryota; kingdom Metazoa; phylum Chordata; class Mammalia; order Proboscidea; family Elephantidae; genus Elephas; species Elephas maximus. The sequence continues at coordinate 166,780,284 of NC_064821.1, read as the reverse complement.
CCCATACATTTATGGCCAGTTGATTTTTGACAAGGGTGTTAAATCCATCCAATGGGGAAAGAATAGTCTCGTCAAAAAATGGTGCTAGAAAACTGAATCTCCACATGCAAAAGAATGGAATTGGGCCCATAAGTCATAACCATATAAAAAGTTAGCTCAAAATGGATCAAGTACCTAAATGTGAGAACTAAAACCATGAAACTCTTAGAAGAAAACACAAGAGTAGTGCTTTGAGACCTAATTTTTGACAATTCATTGATTCATGGATACGACACCAAAAGCTCAAGTAGTAAAACACAAAATAAATTGGACTTCATCAAAATTAAAAGCTTTTGTGCGTCAAAGGACCTTATCAACAAAGTGAAAAGACAACCTATAGAGTGGGAGAAAATATCTGGGAACCACTTACCTGGTAAGGTTTTAATATCCAGAATATATAAAGAACTTTACAACTCAACAACAAAATAAAAATAGGCAAAGAACTTGAATAGAAATTTCACCAAAGAAGGTATATGACTGTTAATCCAACTCATCGAGGGTTTCCCTCATTTTCACTGACCCTCCACTTTGCCAAGCATGATGTCCCTTTCTAGCAAATGGTATTTCCTGGTGATGTGTCCAAAGTGAGTGAGTTGAAGTCTTGCCATCCTCACTTCCAAGGAGCATCCTGGCTGTACTTTCTCTAAGACAGATTTGTTTGTTCTTCTGGCAGTCCTTGGTATGTTCAGTGTTCTTCACCCACATCACAATTCAAATGCATCAATTCCGCTTTGATCTTCCTTTTTCATTGTTCAACTTTCACATGCATATGAGGCAATTGAAAAGCCATGGAATATTACTCAACCGTAAAGGGAAATGAAATTCTTATACAATGCTGAGACATGGATGAATCTGGAAGACATTATGCTGACTGAAATAAGTCAGAAACAAAATGATAAATATTATATGATCCCACTTATATAAAATATATAGAATTGGCAAATGCATAGAGGCCAGCATTTATTAGTGGTTACCAGAGGTGGGTGGGAGGGGGAAATATGAGGCTATTGCCTAAGGGGTACAGAGTTTTTAAGAGTGATGAAAATACTTGGAAATAGTGGTGATTGTTGCACAACATAGTGAATGTAATTAATGTCACTGAATTGTACACATAAAAATGGTTGAAGTGACAAATATCTTGTTATATATATTTCACCACAATAAAAATACTTAAAAAAAAAAAAAAGTCTAGAAGTGGACAGTTCCAGGTTCCTTGAGAAGCTCAACCATATCAGGACCCACTCTTTCCATCCTTAGCATGTTGACTTTTTCTGTCATTGCTATTCATTGTCACATTGTGGTCACAAGATGGCTGTGGCAGCTCCAAGCCTCATGTCTTCATGCTTTTGTCCCAACAAGAAGAGGCAGGAGCAAAAGATTTTCTTGTCTCAAGGCACTGTCTTTTTTTTATCCAAAAGGAAAAATTTTCCCAGAACCCTCCCAGCAGACTTCTTTTCATATTTCATTGGCCAGAACAGAGTCCTGTACCCATCCCTAGACCAATCATTGGCAAAGAGACATGAAATAATCAGGATTGGTTCAGACCAATTGTGATTTATCCTCTTACATAGGAGGAGGAACTTAACCATCCTTGAAATCAAAGGATCTTCCTTCTCTCTGAACAAAACTGGAATTCTATTAATAGGGAAGTGATATAGGGAGTGGCTTTTCGGTAAATGTGGCAGAGACTGGCTTTTTTTTTTTTTTTTAAACTAAATCATATCCCTTTTCCCTAAATATTCATTGAATAGGCAATGAAACATGTCTGCCACAATCCCCTACCCAAGCTTTCTCTGTTAAGGATAGCCTAAAGGAGTCTTAAAGTCTTGCAACCCTAGAGGAAGGGATCAATAGAGAAATTGTTCATTCAGGGTTAACATTCACATTCAAGACTAAAAACATCCTAAAAGAAGTAATTGTGGGCCTAGTGTCAGATATTGTTTTCTAATGTATTTTCCCACTAAAAGGAGCCAGGACTTGTCAGAGAATGACTGATTCCACAGCTAGGGCCAGGAGAGTACAAGGTAAGTCTGGAACATCTTATTGTAGCAGAAAGTAAGGAAATGCTGGGGGAAAAAAAAATGAGGACACTAAAAAACATAGGAGCCAGCTTGAAAGGGCTGGGAAATTTTAGCACCAAAATAATTAAGGACAGTAATGAATTACAAAGTATTGAAAAACATAGTAGTCATGTTGTTGTTAGCGGCTGTCAAGTCAATTTTGACTCATGGAGACACCCGTGTGCAGAATGGAACTGCTCCATAGTGTCCTAGGCTATGACCTTTCACAAGCAGATCACCAGGCCTGTCTTCTGAGGTGTGTCTGCGTTGGCTAGTAAGCCAGCCTTTCAGCTAATAGTCAAGCACTTAACCATGTGTGTCGACTGGGGTCTCCCTAGGAGTCCATAAGTCTATATCATTAATAAATAGATAACTAAACAAATAAGGGATAAGGGAGGGTTGGTACAAACAAGAATCGTCCATAGATGCTAAATCTAGGGGAACATGTTAAACGAGGAGCAGAGTATTTGCATGGTCTGAAAACGTCTTCCCGTGATTGCTTTCCACAGGATCTGCTCCACCCCAGTGTTCACTCAGGTTTCTGTTTTTCGTGGATCACCAAGCAGACATGCTCACCCACTATCTGTCAATGCCTTAATGTTTCTAAGGTCAGCCAAACGTGGGGGGACTTTAAGCCATCTCGAAGTCTCTCTTCCTGTTACTCTGGGGGTGACCTTGACTGGAGCACTGTTCCTTCTGACTTTATGTTCTCTAAACGGTAAGAAGGAAGTTTCTATGAAAATAAGCAAACAAAACTGCCCTGTGGGATTGAACACTTTTGCTAACCCTGGTCCTCTAGGGAAATAAATTTCCCTGTTCTCAACAGAATGGAACTGCTCCCATTGTTTTAAGCCAACGGAGAAACCCAGATGACTTCCCTTAAAAGGTAATATAACCACTTTAGTGCACCTTCACAAAAATGTTGGCTTTTTTGTAAGGAGGTTGAAGACGTGGAAGAGTGAGATCTGGGGAATAGAGCTTAATAGCAGAATCCTGCCTTAGCCACATCTGTCCCCTCAAAGAAGATAAGCAAATACTGTGTGGAGCAGTCAGTTTCTAAGGTTCAGATCACTGCTGTTACCTGCATTTGTATAATGGAGAAAATGCACACAGATGATGCTATAAATTCATACCAAAGCCTTTGCCAGTTCTGACTCACGGCAACCCCGTGTTACAGAGCAGAACTGCTCCATAGGGCTTTCTTGGCTGTCATTTTTATGGAAGCAGATCACCAGGCCTTTCTTCCACTGCACCACTGGGTGGGATGCCATCACCAAATTTTAGGTTAGTAGTGGAGTGCCAACAGTTTGCGCCACCCAGTCTACTTAAAAATGCCCCCCACTTTAGGAATCAACATTTTACACAGCAGGAGGTGTATGTGAAGTCCTACAGAATCTCTCGGTTGTGGGAGATGGCAACTGTAAGCTAGTTTTCATGCAGTGTCCATTTTCTCAGAATTTCATGCAGTTTCCTGAATACCCGGCCTTACTATCTACTGGTAGAGGCAAGATAATTCTGTTAACATTCGCTCGCTGCATGTTTTGAGGAGTTGGGTTCAGAACACAGCTATTCTTTCTCATATAATGCAAATATAGGTTCGCAAAGGCAGCAATGGGAGACCCGCTCCCAAGTGTCACGTGGAGGCTTACAGATTCTGTACACAGGTGTCACACTGCTGAAATATCTTTACACGGCAACGAAACATTACAGCCTAAATTGAGGTAGTTCCTCGCCAGCAGGGGGACTTCCCGGGGCGGCACTGCCTCCCCGCGTGCTGCCCAATCTCGGGGGGCGGGGGGGGGAGATGTCACACTAGGTTGTGGTGATATCACACTGGCTGCGATGACATTTTACAGCAGGACACCCTACCGCCACCAAGCACCTTTAAGTCATCGCGGAGGCAGCCGTGCGGAGGGGGCGGGGAACCCGACTCCTCCACTCGATTCACGCTGGCTCCCCACGGAGGCCCACCCACTCCCACGGCTGTCCGCGCTATGCGGGCGTCCTAGTCAGCCGGCTCCTTTGCACTTCCGCCTCAGTAGGTGTCATGGCGCAGGGCGGGTGAATGGTTCCGGCGAGGCAGGGCCGGCCGGATGGGGGCGGCCGCTCGGCGCTCAGCTCGTCGGGTCTGGCGACAACGGCGGCTGCGGAGCGAGGGGCCCGGCGGTGGCCCCGGACGACAGCAGGAGGCCGAGGCGGGAGCGCGCGGGGCCGAGGCGGCGGCGGCGGCGGCGGGAAGGGGCCGGGGTGGGCGGGAGGCTGAGGAGGCTCCCCCCGCGGGACGGGCGCGGAGGCGGCTCCGGGGGGCGGGGGCCGGGGCCGGGGCCGGGGCTGGCTCGCGCGGGGGGTATGATGACCCGGCGGCGGGGCCCCGGATCTCGTCTCCTCCGCCGCCTCCTCACAGCAGCCCCAGCTCGCGGCTGAGAACCAGACACACCGGCGGTGAGTGAGCGGGCGGACGGGCGGGCGAGCGGGCGAGCCAGCGAGGGCCTCTGCCGGGAGCGATCTCCCATCCGCTCCCCGAGGCGGGGCCGGGCTGGCTGCGGGCTCTCCTTGGGCGCCTGGCCTGCGGGGGGCGCCTCCCTTAGCGGGCCCCCGCCCTGGGCCAGGCGCGGTGTCCTGCGGCCCGGCCACTCACAGCCGCAGGAGGGGATCGTATTCTTAAGAAAGTGGGGAAACTCGGGCTTGTTTTCGGGGCAACTCCCCCATCCTCCTGCCACTTCTGTCCTGGGCGTGTTGTTGTCCTTAAATGACAGGGGGCCGCCTTGCGCCTCCTTACCCGGCCGTTTTTTTCCCGGCTGTCGTGGCCGATTGCCGGTGTGGGGCTTGTGTGTGTGTGTTTCACAGCTCTGCTTATCACCATGGTTTTTGGTTAATTTTGCTGTTTGGGACCGGGAAGCGGTGTCTGGAAAGGATGGTAATGGTGGTGGTGGCGGGGTGGGTGTGGGAGCTTTCCTATTCTCTCCGCTCATGTTCTGTAGTCGTTAAGTTTGTAAATTGCAATGACGGTGGAGACTACGTGGGACCAGCCCACCTAATATGCATCTGTGTAAGGCAGATCTAGAGGTTTGGCTCAAAGCGAAACTTTTGTTCCCTTGTCGCCACTTTCAAAGCTTTCATTAAAAAAAAAAAAAAAAATAGTGGAGGTACACCCAAACTCCTTGGTAAAGCCCACACTGTTCACAGGTCTGTGGGGAAGAGGCCCTTTTTGTGCCTAGCAACCAAGACCTGGGTGGGGCTCGGTCTCCTGGAGCGCTGGTTTAACCTCCAGTTTGTTGTGGTGACAAACCCGAAAGCAATGGCTTGTGTTTATGCTGGGCGCGCTCTCTTTCCTGTTTAGGTGGGGTGAGGTGGGGGTGAGGGCTAGGGAAGGGAGGGGGGACCCATCCCCAAGCTCCAATGTGTTTTTCTCCATTTTAATCACTGACTCAGTTATAGAGTCATCCTGAGGCAGCCCTAGGTGCTTTCTTGACTATTAGTGTCACTTTGGGAATTCTCAGTAATCACATAAAAATACCCATTTCAACTACAGACTCTACTGCCCCAGCCTTTCCTTTAGCTTATTGGTTTCCTAGTAACTCTGTTGAAAACAGAGATGTGGCTTCCTGCTCCTGATCAAGTGGGGTTAAATTAAGTGGCTGATGCCCTCTGTAAAACCTACAATTTTGCTCTTGTTTGTGTAAAGCTATTTTTGATTCCTGGTAGTTTTTTTTTTTTTTTTTTTAAAGATCCTAGGGAATGCAAATCATTACCAGCTTTTTTTTTTTTTCATGTAAGACTAAAGCTTTCAGTAAAGCATTTAACACCTACTGACGAGTCATTTTACGGAATACTTTTATTGTTCAGATGGTGATTTTGGATCATTATATGTAATTAGCTCAGAGTTCTGTGTTACAATACTGGTGTGATGATAGGATGAACAATGTCGTTAACTTTAAGATTCTGTTCCCAACTTTAAGGAGATTTTGATAAAGTATTTGGTGGAACTGGAGGCAGCCAAGCTAGTAAAACATCTGAGGAGTAAAATAGTGAATGAGATTTTGTAAATATACTTGATCCTGTTGGCCAGTAGGGCTTTTGCTGGTGATATCCTATCTCTGGAAACACTGTAGCTTTATGGGTTTAGAGCAAATTGATCGTTACAGATTTAAAACCAAACCAGAACTTCCTCCTACAAGAAAAAAAGATAATCTCAGAGCATACAGTTTTCTGGAAAATTGAATTCTTTCATTATGTGGTTTTGTTTTTATAAGCACAGCTCAGCAGACAGTGGTGTGTTGGTAGAAATCATTGAGCCAAACCTGCCTGGTGAACTTCTTGTACTTGAAATTTGTGCAGCGTGTTGTTAGACATTGTAAGTGGTCCTTTTGTAATTTGAGGAGATTCTGCAAACATGAGTTTTTTGCTTTTTTGACTTTTTTGTTTTATTGCGGTAAACATATAGGTAACAAAACATTTGCTCTTTCAGCGGTCTTCACATGTACAGCTCAGTGACATTAAATATGCTCATATTGTTCAGCCGTCACCATTAGCTTTTCCTGAATTTCTCCATTACCCAGAAGTTTCTTGATCTGCCTTTTGTTTTCATTTTCGTGACTGTGTAAAGCAATCTACTATATTTTTTCAAGGGTTTTTAAAAACTTACTATTATTAATTCCTCCCCAGTTTCTTCCCTTACAGTTCATGCCCTTCTGAACACAAATTAAGAAGGCTATTTTTCCTTTTAAATATCACTTCAGCAATCAACTGATGGCTTATTGGTTCCTTTTTTCCTTTTTATTCTCAATCTCTCTCTTCGTATTTGAAACCCAACTCCTAAATACTTAATGTATTTTTATAGCACATAAGTTGGCACTTAAAAATTTTACATCCTGTTTTTGTATTTTTTTGTACTTTTTAAAAATGTGCCATATCACCTTAGTAACATTCTAAGCTCTTTGAGGATAACAAAACTTACATTGTATTTCTTTTGGATTTTTTAAGGATATCTGATACAGTGCTTTCCCAGAGTGCTAAATGAAGAAGAATCAGAAGACCTGAATTCTTTGCTAGCATTGCTACTCATTAAAACCATTGCCAGCAAGTCGACCCTATAGGACAGAGTAGAAACGCCCTAAAGAGTTTCCAAGGCTGTAAATCTTTAAGGAAGCAGACTGCCACATCTTTCTTCTGAGGAGCAGCTGGTGGTTTCGAACTGCCGACCTTTCAGGTTAGCAGCCAGTTGCTTAACCCCTGTACCACAAGGGCTCCTCTGCCACTCATTAGTTCTGTGTAAAACTTGCTTGGCCTTTTTGGGTCTCCTTTTTCTCCGCTTGAAATTAAGGGGCTTTAGCAAGAGTCTTTTAAGGTCCTTTTTAGCTGTAGAGTTCCCATACTTTTTTGCCACTATCTTCTGCTCTAAGCAAGTAAATCTCCTGACTCTAAACTATCTTTCATTTTTCCACATCCCAGGTATATTTGCAAAAGTCATCTCATTCTTCTAAAAGAACCTCTTCCTCCTTCCATCTGCCAAACTGTTGTTACCTTAACTTGAGTCTTGTTTTCCTTCGACCTTTGTTGGCCGATCTAAACAGGTTCTTTCTTAGTGTTGTTTATGTTTCATATTGATCTGTGTTTTGTCAGATTAGACCTTTTTGTTTAGCTGGAATCTTCTTGAGGTATAGTTTGTTGTTTTTTTTTTTTTTTTACAATTTATGTTATTTGTGTTGTTGAGACTATACACAGCAAAACATACACTAATTCAAATAGTTTCTACAGGTACCATTCAGTGATACGGATTACATTCTTCCAGTTAGGCAGCCATCCTCCCCTCCTGTTCTGAGGTGTTCCTCCCCATCATCATAAACTCACTGCCCCCTAAGGTTCCTGTGTAATGTTTGGAGTTGCTTTTGTCAGTCTGATCCCATATAGACAGATCTTAAAATAGCATAATTCTCAAGGCGGCAGACGTTCTTTACTAGTTAAGCAAAACTATTGTTTGGTTTTAAGACTTTCAGGGGATATTTTTGATTTAAGGGTTAGAGGTATAGTTTTTCTACACCTTTCTTCACTTTATATACCTTGTAGATTGTCTTGTGCACATACTAAAATAATACCTTTTTATCAAACATAAAGCACCTTTTTTCTCTCTTGCTATGCATTCGTCATTCTAAATAAATCAGAGAGCTATTGAAATTTAGGGAAAAATATCCACTTAAAAGGAAAATACCACTCAGCCAGTTTACCAAAATATTAAAAAATTGTTTTAAAAGGTTGAAAATTACATAGAATTGTAGAGTTACTCCACTAGCAGCTAACACCTATTGTACACCCTATTTTTGCATGCCAGTTGGGGAACTGGCTTGTTTCACGTGGCTCTATATGAAGGAAGTGCTTACAGGAAAGAGGCTGGGAAACTACGATTCAGATGGTATCCTGAGGGTTGTATTTATTTCATCTGTATCACTATACTTAGAATACACACACACACACACATATATACGTATAAACTCAGCCCATTGCTGTCCAGTCAATTCCAACTCATAGCAACCCTATAGCACAGAGTAGATCTGCCCCATAGGGTTTCCAAGCACAGTGCCTGGTGGAGTCAAACTGCTGACCTTTTGATTAGCAGCCATAGCTCTTAACCACTATGCCACTAGGGTCTCCATATATATGTGTATATATTCTCTTGCAGACAAGAGACTAATTTCTGTCTCATTATGTGAGTATTTATCTAATTTAGTCAAAACTGCTCCTGAGGTCCCTTCACCTTTATCTATGGAGAGGTAATGTAATCTCTTTTTGGTCATTCATTCCAGCAAACATTTGACACATACTGTATGCCAGCCACTGTGATAGATGCTGTTAAGGATTGCACAGAACCCTGCCGTCAGGGAATTTGCAGTTTAGAAGAAAAGTCAAGTTTTAAATAAATAATTACAAATAGTCATACTTGGAATAAAATCCAGAGTGGCCTGGAAATCAATAAATGATCTGGCCCTTGCCTTCTTCTTTGGGACCTACTTCTACTACTTTCTCCCTTGCTCCGTTCTTTGGGACCTACTTCTACTACTTTCTCCCTTGCTCCGTTCTGTCAACACTGGTTTCTTATTCAAACAGACCAAGAATGTTGTCTTTGCACTAGCTGTCCTCTTTGACTGGAACGACTCCTTCTTGTCATTCAGATCTCAGCTTAAATGCCATCACTTCAGAATGCCTTCCCTGACCATTAAACCTAAATTGTCTCTCCTCGACCACAGGCTATCTCTTTCACCTCATTATGTTTTGTTTCATCATTACACTTATCTTCAGCTGCTATTTGTGAAATGTGTGCATCTCTCCACGCTGGAATGTAAGCCCATGAGATAAGAGATCTTGTCTATCTTGAATACCACAATATCCCTTCTGTCTAGAACAGTTCTTAGCAGGCACATAGTAGCTGCTTAGTATATATTTGTTAATGAATAAATGAAATACGTGTGGTAAGTGCTGAGAAGTAGTGGAGGATGCTATGGGATCCTTTACCAGGGAACCTAATTTGGCATGACATGGTCCTGGGAAGGCTTCCTGAGAATATTTGTCAGCAGAAAGTTGGCTAATAATAATCTAGTGGAAGGAAAATAGTTTCTCACACATGTAACAGTGTGAAATAAATGTTCCAGGTTGAGGTGAGTATTCCAGGTTGCCGGGTGGTTCTTTCATCTTGTTCCCCCATCCCTTGGGTGTTGTCTCATGGTGGAAGCTGGGTCTCCATGGGTTTCTGCTGATGGAAGGGGAAAGGAAAACAAAAGACTCACTCACATAGCGCTTTCCACTGGAGAAGGAGGACTCGTAAACATGGTCTAGGCATGTGCTTGGCGTGAAGGAGAGAGTTGATTTTGATCCAGACAACCTCTGCCACACTTAAGAAGTGAAGTTTAAAAAGCAGGGATTAGAAGGATAAATAGGAAAAGAGATGGCTAGTGGAAAATGAAGTTCAGAGAGAGAGGGAACATTCTGTGTGAAGGACTTCGGGCAATAGAAAGTAAGGCCTACTCTAGGAACTGAGAGAAATCTAGTACTACTGAGAGCTGCTGAGGGAAGAGTGGAGTGAGGCTATGAAGGTCACCAGCAGATTTTATAAAACCTGGTAATCCAAATTAGAGATTTTAGACTTTAACCTAAGGTTTTAAGGAGGGGACAGATGAGCAGTTTTAAAAGCTTCAGTTGTAAGGTGGAGAATGGATGAGGGAGGGGAAGTTTAGAAGAGGGGTTTGAGAGTATAATTTGGGGGAAACCAGTTAGGCTATTCGAGTTAAGTAGTCCAGGATTGTGCAGTAGGGGTGGAGAAAAATGGGTGGGATAGAGAGACACTTAGGTATCCTAGTGAAAAAGTTGTTTTCCCAAACTTGTCTCGCTTTATGTTTACAGAACACGTCCTCCCATTTACCTGTTTTAATGATATGAATATTGTATATATCAGAGTGTGAGCTGGGAAATATGTCCATCTGTGTATATGTTAGCTGCGGATAAGTGCTAGAAGAAGAGATCAATATGCAGTACTTATTTTAGGTTACTTGAACGACCAATTTGTTAAAAATTGTATCAGAGAGGCAAAGATTAAAGGAAGGTAGCAGGAGTTTATCAGTGGTGTGTCTGGGAAAAGATGGCAGTTAGTAAGGACTAAGGGTGAAAGTGTAAAAACATTGCCTTGGTTGTCACACCCAGCTCTTCCATTCTGGATTATTACTATTTGAGTTCTTTATAAGTAAGATTACCTCTCTTTGGGACCAAGAGTGTGGGATACCAAATAAATGTTAAGTAGAAGGGACCTTGCCAGCAAGTAGGGGAGCTATTAATCGGAATGTCTTTGGAAGCCTTGGATTCTAGCAAGACTCAGTACTATCTATGTAGCAATGAGTACAAGAACCAATAGCCTTTGCCTGTCAGTTCTTGTTTGCGATTAACATAGTGAGCAAATCTGTCATTATGTTTAGATGGTTAACCAAAAAAAAAAAAAAAAACCCAAACCCAGTGCCGTCGAGTTGATTCCAACTCATAATGACCCAATAGGACAGGGTAGAACTGCCTCACAGAGTTTCCATGGAGTGCCTGGCAGATTCGAACTGCCGACCCTTTGGTTAGCAGCTGTAGCACTTAACCACTACGCAACCAGAGTTTCCTTTGGACGGTTAAGTCCTTGGAAAATCTGGTTTGGAAGGAAAGCTCCATTCCCTGATGGAGTCAAGAGGAACAGCATTTTCAGGAAGTCAGAAATAACTTTAATTTATTGAGAGCTGTTCCCATGTGAATTGAAAATAATTTGTAATTTGTTTCGCAGAGCCTGACACATAGTAAGTTTTCCACAGATGTTAATTCTGTGCCATGTTTTGCTCGGACTTCTAAGAGAGTTGCCTGCCCGTTTGCAGAGGCCTAGTTATCATTTTGTGGAACATGGTACCTTTTTCCAGTGTCTAGAAATTGTGTTTTTTTAGCTGAATTCTAGAGTGGTGTATAAGTGAGTCTTGATTTTTCTAGCCAGTTTGGATTCTGTGTTTTCTTCGTACCCTGTGCTAGTTCAGGACAGGAGAAACCTCAGCCACTTGGTAAGAGTCCTGGTGGTCTGGTACTGATTAAGTGCAGCATGCTCTTGCTGTGGGAAAGGCCACTGAGATTGCGGGTGGTTTTTTTCCCTTTGAGTAGACTTCAGTTTGTCTTATGGAGTAAGAATTATATTTATTTATATACTCAAAGCGGTCTGAATAGTTCCCTAGAACTTGTGCTTATTGTAGTTATGGCATTATGAAGATTTGAAACCATTAATATCTCTTGTTTTGTTTATTGGGCAAAATATTGTTGGTAACATTATTCTGTTAAATGTAGTATTTTTAAAGAGGATCTCATAAGCAGACTTAAAAATTTGTTATTACATTTCAGGAATTCTTTTCATTGCTGTTACTTTATGTCCTCATATTTACGGACATAGCTACAAATCGCAAGTTTTGTATTCAAATACTTTTAAGTATATAAAGTTTGTGCTCATGATTTTTATTGGATGAATTGTTAAAATCAGTAGTTCAGCAGATACAATGGAAAACAAATTTTATTTCCTTTCATTGTTTAGCATTTTATCGATACTTTCGCATATATTTTGATAGATAAATTTGTAAAGGAGCTGCTTGGTTTTTTTTTTATTATTATATTTGGTATTGTGTCGGTAATACAGGTAGAACCAGATTTGTAAAGTAGTAACATTGGTGTTAAGTTACACCATTTTCCCTTTAAGGTTCATATGAACTATGAAAACTCTTGCTTAAAATATATCCAAACTGCATTTTAGAAAGTTGAGGATGTATTCTTCGTTCCAGCTGTCTAGTTTAGAACAGATGGTTTTTAGTTGCATTCAGGCACAACGAAATGAACACAATTGCTTTTTGATGTTCTGTAACATCCTTTGTCACGCTTCCTTCCTTTCTAGTTGTGTGTTTATTCTCTTATGACTAGTAAAATTATACTATGTGGACTGGAGTGGAAACTTCTATCATATCTCAAGAACCTCACAGATAAAAGGGAGGGACATTTAAAAAAAAATAAGCATTTGAAAGTACTATAGTTTAATATTAGTGGCAAGGATTTGTAGTTGATATGAGCTTGGTAGGCAGGGATCAGAGCATTCATCCAACAAATACCGAGTGCCTAGATATTGCCAAGGAGCCCTGGTGGCACAGTGGTTAAGCACCGGGCTGCTCACCAACAAGTCGGTGGTTCAGACTTCCCAGCCACTCCTCAGGAAAAGGACCTGGTGATGTACTCTGACAGAGCTTACAGCCTAGGAACCCCGTGGGGCAGTTCTGCTCTGTCACTGGTGTTGCTGTGAGTCGAAATGGACTTGACAGCACCTAACAACAGCTAGGCCGGAGTCCGATGTAGGCTCCAGTGATACAAACAAAAAACAAGGCTGACGTATTTACGAAATTTATTCTGTAGCTGGGAACATAGCATTAAATGAATCATTACAAGTTATAGGGGAAAAACAAGTGCTGTGGGAGTACATTGGGGGGGTGGTGGTGATTGTGGTGTGTGTAGGGAGTGAGGGGCGATTGTTAGGGAAATCTCCCCAGCAGCTATCAGTGTATTAGAGGGCCTGGAGATGACAGAATATGGAGTAACCTTCCAAGAACTGAAAGCAGAGCAGATGGCTGGAGTGGCAGAATTGAGGTGGGAAGATATTGGAAGGCAGTGGCCAAATTTTGGAGAGTTTTTAAAGGCAGACTGAGGATTATGGACTCCATCCAGAAAGCACTGAAAAGCCCTGGGGGAGGGAGGTGGTTAAGAAAGAGTGAGCAAAGCACAGTCATCCAATCTGCATTGTTTAAAAGATCCTTTGAGTGGATTCAGGAGATTAATTTAGAGGCTATTGACAATTTGAACAAGAATGGTGTCAGTGGGGGTAGAGAAAAGTGGCTGATTTGAAATATATTTAGAAAGTAGAACTGAAAAGATTTGTAAATTAGATATAATAAAGGGAGGACTGAGTCAGGATAATAATAAATGTGTGCCAGGCACTAAACACTTTACATGTATTAAATATTTAATCCTCAGAACAACCCCATTAGGTGTAGGTATTGCTGTCCCCGTTTTATAGGTGAGGAGTCCCTGGGTGGCGCCCACTGTTAAGTGCTAGACTGCTAGCCAAAAGGTTGGTGTCTGGAACTGACCCAGAGGCACTTCGGAAGACAGGCCTGGCAGTCTGCTTCTTAAAGGTCACAGTCTTGAAAACCCTACGGAGCAGTTTCTACTCCGACACACATGGGGTCACCACGAGCCCAAATCAACTTGATGGCAACTAACAACATCATAGATGAGGAAATTGAAGCTTGAGGTATTGGGTGTGTGGTGCATCCCATGATTGAGATAGTAAACTGGGGTGAGGTGGAGAGGGGTAGAGGATGATAAGTTCAGTTTCGGACATATTGCATTTGAGGTGTTGGTAAGATATCCGGGTGGCAGTAGCAGGTGAGCATTCGGTATAAGAGTTTGAAGTTTTGAAGTTCCAGAGAAGTCTCTAGAGAAATCTGGATTAGAGATATAGATTTGATAATCTTTTGCAGATGACTAATCCTGGGGCACAGTTACTGAAAAGAGGAAAGGTGTGGAGCGAAAAAATAGGGATTTGGATAGAACCCCAAGATATCCGAGGGTCAGATGGTTGAGAAGGGAGAAAGTAAATTTGAAATGGCTTGTATGCTAGGCCAGATGTTTGGACTTTATTCTCAAAGTAATCAGTTTAGGCTTTGGGTTTATTGGATTTGAGGTGCCTGTGGGACGTTCAGAGACAGAAGCTGAGCTGTTCTTACTCCAATTATCTCGCCAATATTTTTAAAGATAACTTCCCTTGGTGTCTCAGAAGATACTCTATAGGCTTATCATCCTGGTTACTTCTTTCTGGACAGTTTATCAATGGCACTCTTAAAATGCAGTAGCCAGAGCTAAACACTGTGTAACCTGAGCAGAGTGGGTAGCCTTCACTTTGTCTACCACGTTCTGGACACTGTTTCTCATGAATGTAGTTTGAGTCAGTTTATGAGGGGAGGGGAACATTATTACATCATGTTTCTCTTATCAACTGAAAGTGTTTTTTGTACATGCTGCTGCTAAGCCTTACATCTCTTATCATTGTGCTTTGTATTATTCATATTTTGGATCTAAGTATAAAAAAAACCAAACCCATTGCCATTGAATCAGTTCTGACTCATAGTGACCTAAGTATAGGAGCTTTTAGTGTTGTTAAATGTTATCTGTTAGATCCACCTTGTAGCTTCTACTCTATTGTGATCTTTTTTGGACCTGTTACTTAGCATATGAAGTATCCTACCCAACTTTGGTTCACCTGTGAATTTTACAAGCATGCCATCAGTGTCCAAATTTAGATAATTGATTAAGAAGTCAATCAGGCCAGGGATGAAGACAGAGCTCTGGAATGTGCTCTGGAGCCAGAGAGGCAGCCTGGGCTTGAATTCCAGTGCTGCCACATTAATAGCTGTGTGATTTTGGGCAAATTACTTCAACATCTTTTTACCTTAGTTTCTTTATCTGTAAAATGGAAATAGTGGTAATACCTGTTTTCAGAGGGCGGTGATAAGAATTAAAAGAGTAATTCATGTGAAGTGCTTAGACTACTGCTTGTCATGTTGTGATCAATTGTCTAAACTACTATCATTAATTATTATTTTATAGACCATACTAGGGAAACCCTGGTGGCATAGTGGTTAAGTGCTACAGCCGCTAACCAAAGGGTTGGCAGTTCGAATCCGCCAGTCGCTCCTTGGAAACTCTATGGGCCAGTTCTACCCTGTCCTATAAGGTCACTATGAGTCGGAGTCAACTCGACGGCACTGGGTTTGGTTTGGTTGGTTTAGACCATACTAGATGCTCATGCTCTTTAACAATATATCCAATTATTGTTGCGTCTCAAGGAGTGATTAAAAAAACCTATTGCCTTCGAGTTGATTCTGACTCATAGCAACCTTACAGAACAGAGTAGAACTGCCCCATAGGGTTTCCAAGGAATGGCTGATGGATTTGAACTTTTGGTTTGCAGCCGAGCTCTTAAAAGAGTGATTAAGAATGTGCAATTAAACCAAAAAGTTTAGCCTTTTAACAGGAGTATGTTTCGAAAAATGGATATGTAAAATCCAGACCAGATATATATTTATCTGTGGTTTTTCTAAATTAAAAGTTTTTCTTATATACCGATTGGAAACCCTGGTGGCATAGTGGTTAAGTGCTACAGCTGCTAACCAAAAGGTCAGCAGTTCGAATCCGCGCAGCACTCTTTGGAAACTCTTTGGGGCAATTCTACCCTGCCCTATAGGGTTGCTATGAGTAGGACTCGACGATGGCAGTGGGTTTGGTTTTTTTGGTTATTTACTGATTGAGGTGTTGTATAAAATCAAGATGGTCTCATTCTTCCTCTCTCTCAATGTAGGTATGGCATCACAGCTGCAGGTGTTTTCCCCCCCATCAGTGTCGTCCAGTGCCTTCTGCAGTGCGAAGAAACTGAAAATAGAGCCCTCTGGCTGGGATGTGTCAGGACAGGGCAGCAACGACAAATATTATAACCACAGCAAAACCCTCCCAGCCACACAAGGACAAGCCAGCTCCTCTCACCAGGTAGCAAATTTCAACATCCCTGCTTACGACCAGGGCCTCCTTCTCCCAGCTCCTGCCGTGGAGCATATTGTTGTAACAGCCGCGGATAGCTCGGGCAGTGCTGCTACGTCAACCTTCCAAAGCAGCCAGACCCTGACTCACAGGAGCAACGTTTCTTTGCTTGAGCCATATCAAAAATGTGGATTGAAAAGAAAAAGTGAAGAAGTTGACAGCAACGGTAGTGTGCAAATTATAGAAGAACATCCCCCTCTCATGCTGCAAAACAGGACTGTGGTGGGTGCTGCTGCCACGACCACCACTGTGACCACAAAGAGTAGCAGTTCTAGTGGAGAAGGGGATTACCAGCTGGTCCAGCATGAGATCCTTTGTTCTATGACCAACAGCTATGAAGTCTTGGAGTTCCTAGGCCGGGGGACATTTGGACAGGTGGCTAAGTGCTGGAAGCGGAGCACCAAGGAAATTGTGGCTATTAAAATCTTGAAGAACCACCCCTCCTATGCCAGACAAGGACAGATTGAAGTGAGCATCCTTTCCCGCCTAAGCAGTGAAAATGCTGACGAGTATAACTTTGTCCGTTCTTATGAGTGCTTTCAGCATAAGAATCACACCTGCCTTGTGTTTGAGATGCTGGAGCAGAACCTGTATGATTTCCTAAAGCAGAACAAGTTTAGTCCACTGCCACTCAAGTACATCAGGCCAATCTTACAGCAGGTGGCCACAGCCCTGATGAAGCTCAAGAGCCTTGGTCTGATTCATGCTGACCTTAAGCCTGAAAACATAATGCTGGTGGATCCAGTGCGCCAGCCCTACCGAGTGAAGGTCATTGACTTTGGTTCGGCTAGTCATGTTTCCAAAGCTGTGTGCTCAACCTACTTACAGTCACGTTACTACAGGCAAGTGGCAAATAATGAAGAGCGTGTTTTAGACTACAGATCTGTCTTTATAGTTAACACACAATAAATAACAATGGATTTGTTTGTTTACAGATTCCAAGAAAGAAGTAGGACAATATGTTTTAGCTTGTTTCACGTGTGTGGCATTCCCCTACATAACATTCTTATTTTTAAAATTTTATTTAACTGTAGAAAAATTAACTCAGTCTTATTCTGAAGGTTGTTGCTCATTGAATTATACTAGCATCTCTTTCTTTCTTTAGTACCATTATACTATTTCCCATTTTAAATATGTAAAGATGTTTTCTTATTTGTGGTGAATCTAGGTGGATGCTCTTTTTCCCCCAAGCTTATTTCTTGGCAGGTAAAATGTCTTGGGGATAAATCCAGGTTAAACTCTAGCAGCATTTTATTCTTTTACATTTTCTTTCTTGTGTAATAGTAAGACTTGGATTAGATGATTGCTAAGGTCTCTTTCTGTTTTAACATTCTTCAAAATACTTTGAACTTATTTGGCTACACTAGAATGCCCTTGACCCAAGTGTCTTATGCTTTAGTGGTTTATGTTTTTAAATGGATACATCTAACATGGCTGAAGCCCTGGTGGTGTAGTGGTTGAAACAGCTCGGCTGCTAACCAAAAGGTTGGCAGCTCAAATGCACCATCCGCTCCTTGGAAACCCAACGGGACAGATTTACTCTGTCCTATAGGGTCGTTACGAGTCAGAGCCAGCTCAATGGCACCTAACAACAACAACATGGCTGCCTTTTTAATGTATAATAATTATGGGGACAGTACTTAAATGTTGGAATATACAATCTTCTCTGTGCCATAGCCAAGGAACATTACTGAAAGAAGGGAGAAAGCTTTTATTTTTTTTGGCAGGGGGTGCAGAGACAGCTTTTTTTTTTTTCTCAGCACATCCTTATTTGTTTTTATCTATTTTTCTGTGACATTTTTCACTTGAGTGAGGTGGGGTAAAGAAACTCTTAAGAGCCTGTGGTTTCTGGTTTCATGTTGCCCTAGGCAACCTTGGCCAATCTGGAGAATCTCCTCTCCATTTATTTATTCATGACTTAGGAGATAAAGGGTCCGACTACATTTGTTTCTGATATTCTTTCTTTGAGTGACTCTGCCACCCCCACATCCATACACACAAACACATTATGTAGGTGCACTGAAGAGGTCAGCTCTGCACCCCGTTCTGAGTGCTGGGGAGGTAAGAGGCAAATAACAGCTGAGGAATGAGGATTTGATCTGCTTTTTCCTTTCTAGATCTTCACTAGTCCACTGCCTACAGATGTTCTTTAACTGTTTGTCCACCCTGTTAGAAACAAAGTGCATTATCCCTTTGTGGTAACAGAAACCAGAAAACCAAACCTGTTGCCGTTGATTCGATTCCAACTGATAGCAACGATGTAGCACAGGTTAGAACTGCCCCACAGAGTTGCCAAGAAGCAGCTGGTGGATTTGAACTACCGACCTTTTGGTTAGCAGCCAAGCTCCTAACCACTGCACTGTCAGGGCTCCAGCAGTTTTGAAATGAAAAAAGAGAGGACTCAGTAATGGGTTTGGTTTTTGTTTCGGTAGGAGCTAAGAATTATTTCATGAAATCATTTTTGATGGATTTTTCTCTCAAAGAGTAAAGAGGGTTTGAGGGATAAATTGCTCTGGCTGCTTAGCTTTCTATAATGTGTAATTCCTTTGACTAATGCTCACTGTTAGGTTGCTGGTCTTTGTACTTTTTCCTTATCCTTGTAATTTAATTGCAGCTGTCATTTGAATAATTTTGGTTTGGTTTTTATTTTGGTTTGCTTAATCCACTGGTTATTACTCTTCGACAAAAGCTTCTTGTAAATCCATAGTATTTTAGTTATTAACTATAGGTACAATTTCAGTGGAACTAAGTTTACCCCTTAAAAATGGAACTTCATTCTGTGTATATACCCCTTAAGAATAGGAGTTCATTCTGTGTATCAGGGTGTGTTCAGTATCCAGGGCTTGACTACATTTAGGATTTAACATCCGTGTTCTGTTCTGTTGCAGTAATACTTGATAATGAGCCTAAGGCAGATGGAATAGCAGCTCAGGCATTCCTTCTTCATCACTAGTTTAATTCACAGTGGATAAGCTTCTTTCATGTTGCTTTGTTGCCTGATTAGAGTCATTAAGTCCTCACCTTCTTGTCTTTCAGAAAACCTCAGTGAAATCCTTTTGGCTGGGGAAGCATTCTGGCTCCAAAGCTAGCCTTCCTCCTACCCTTTTTATTTTACATTACTTCATTTTGCTGATAACATGACAAAATATTATCAGTCGACATCAATTTTTGCTATCCTACTGTCTTTATTGGCCATGAGCATGGCTAAACAAGTCAGGCAGTGGAAAGAATATACATTATTCCCTGGCCCACCCTAAATGTAGACTGATTCCAGAAAACTTACTGTATTTAGGACTTGAGCTGTAGGGACAAAGATTTGCCCTGCTTATAAGCTCGATGGTTTTCCATTCTGAACAAACTAAAACCAAACCAAACCCATTGTTATCAAGTTGATTCCAAATCATAGTGACCCTATAGGACAGGATAGAACCGCCCCATAGGGTTTCCAAGGCTGTAAACCTTTCAGGAAGCGGACAGCCACATCTTTCTCGCATGGAGTGGCTGGGTGGGTTTGAACTGCCAACCATTTGGTTAGCACCTGGGTGCTTTAACCACTTTGCCACCAAGGTTCCTTCTGAACAGACTGGCTGGCCTTTATTTTGATTTGATATCACTTTATTTGTTATGTATGTGAGAACAAGTTCTAGAGAAGGGAAATATTTTTTCAGTTTATCCTAGACAAACAGTCCAGTTTCATCTGACAGTGAAACCACAGTTGGACCTCAGCCACAGATGCAGGAAGTTGTACTTAGGTGTTGTTGAGTCAGTTCCGACTCACAGCAACCCTATGTATGACAGAATGAAACACTGCCCGGTCCTGCGCCATCCTCACAGTCGTTGTTACGCTTGAGCCCGTTGTTGCAGCCACTGTGTCAATCCATCTTGTTGAGAGTCTTACTCTTTTTCTCTGGCCCTGTACTTTCCCGAGCATGATGTCCTTCTCAAGGAACTAATCCCTCCTGATAACATGTCCAAAGTATGTGAGATATACTCTCACCATTCTTGCTTCGCAGAAACTTTCTGAAGTTCATCTTCTGGCACTATATCAGACAGTGTTCCACTGCTCGTCATAAGGTTTTCACTGGCTAATTCTTTTCAGAAGTAGGCCATCGGGTCCTTCTTCCTCGTCTGTCTTAGTCTGGAAGCTCAGCTGAAACCTGTCTGCCACAGGTGACCCTGCTGGTATTTGAATACCGGTGTCATAGCCTCCAGCATCCCAGCAACACGCAAGCCCCCACGGTATGACAAACTGACAGACGGTGGGGGGGGGGCAGGAAGTTAGACTTTATGTAGTATCTTTGATCTGGTAAATATATTCGATGTCTTTGAAATGGAAAAGAAACAAGAGTACTCATGAAAATGACCAGAGAATGATTTATGGTCTGAAGTGATCCTAACCTCAGCTTGCTCTGGGCCCCAGTGAAATAAAGTTTTGACTTTGGAGAACTTTTTCAGTTTAAAGAAGTTTAAAGTTGGGAAATCAAAAAGAGGTAGGATAAGTGATAAGAGCTTGTTTAGTGTTTATTCTTTAAGGATGGGCTGTATGTTCAAAAAGGAGACTTAGCACGTTCAAATTGCAATTAATGCCATTTTTCTAGTGAAGCAAGGGCTGCCAGTTTTGTTTTCTTTTTTCCCGTGCTTCAACAAGTAATCTTTTTTACTGCCTAGTTGTAAGGCTGTCAGAGCCAGAAAGGGACCTAGACTAATTCTCTAACTCGGTCTTATTACACAGATGAGTACTACGAGAGTTTCAATGTCTAGGGTTTATATTACGGGATTGAGAAATAATGGAGGCCAAGGGGAAAGATGATAAGAGTAATGAAAATATTTCCAAGAACTATAACCTGAATTCAGAGTTTAAAACATTCAGTCGTCAGTCATGAACCTGCTGTAATGATTCCTTACTGTTCAGCATGAGAGAAAGTAACTCCTTGCTTCCTAGGGGGTTAGGTAAGCCTAACATTTCTAGACTCCAGTGACAGTGAAAAGTCCTCAGTGGACTGAGCAGTCTTATTATTATTTACTGCCTTTATTTACTTATTTATGTGATATTTGCCTTTTTTGTGTAGTAGATGTGTAGAATTGCTGTTTTGAGTGAGCTTTTTCTGAAGTCCTTCGCTGCTTTTGCCATCCCCAAAACAGGGTGAGACCAAGTGGAAAAACTGATTCTTTTCCAGCTAATCTTCAGTTTGTTTTTTTGAATGGGGACTGGGAGCTGGAATTAGTACTTTTCTTCATTTCCCTAAAGCTTTAAGCTTTAGAAGCCCAACAATTATTGATATTATTGCTACCTTCTTAAAGAAATAAGTTATTGCCTGGCCTGGTCACTCCCTGTGACCTACCTTTTGGACTTTAAAATGCTTTCCTAGTATGGTGGGAGTGGCAAAATCAACCGGTCGCTCTCCAATTGATGCTTGGGAACATTCTAAGCCCAGTTTTTGTTTTGGCACAAAACCGTTTGCATTCTCCCTGCCAGCTATTTTTGGCACTGTCATGAACTTGGAAATGAATGATTCTGCTCACTGAGAGTAGAAAATTTTGTTCCTTTTCAATTTTAGAGAAGGTTTTATGTTGTTTCTGGGTACTCTTGCACTCTAATTTATTAATGCTCCTACCATACTTAGGCTGTTTTAAAAACATGCCATACTAGTGGCATTTAATTGAACTCTGAAATTCAGCAGTACTGTGTGTGCCCCTAGCCACCTAAAACAGGAATATCACTTTTGAAGATTGTTTCTTTGGCTAGCAAATCCACAGTTTACATAAAATAGTACAAAAACTGATGATGTTAATAGTTCTACTTACGGCTTTAAAATAATGTAAATCTGAACAGGCCTGGGATCTTCTGCTGTTACAAACCTTTATTCTAATGAGCATTCTGGCTGTGCTTTCCAAGGATGAGGAAAGCTTCTAGGTTCTGTGGTGTCCCCCAATTTACCCAGTCCTCTAAGGGCAACTATTCATATTTAATTACTTGGGCAGGATATCCTTATTTAGAGAAATACCTTATACCCCCTCTCCCTCAATCCTTGTCCCCCGCTCCCCAAAAAGGCAGCAGTAAGCACATGTTACTTGATGATAAAGTTTGGGAAACCTAGTAGACATTCCATGAGGAGACACTGCCAGTTAGATGGCTCTTCATTGAGGGACCTACTGTTCCATTTGTTGTTGATGTTAGGTGCCACCAATTCAGTTCCGACCCATAACAACCGTATGTACAACAGAACAAAACACTGCCCGGTCCTGCGCCATCCTCAACGATCTTTGCTATGCTTGAGGCCATTGTTGCAGCCACTGTGTCATTCCATCTTATCCAGGGTCTTCCCCTTTTTTGCTGGCCCTGTACTTTACCAAGCATGATGTGCTTCTCCAAGGACTTGTCCCTCCTGGCAACATGTCTAATGTATTTGAGATGAGGTCTCGCCATCCTTACTTCTAATGAGCATTCTGGCTGTACTTCTTCCAGGACATATTTGTTCATTCTTCTGGCAGTCCATGGTATAGTCAGTATTCTTGGCCAACACCGTAATTCAAAGGCATCAATTCTTCTTCAGTCTTCTTTATTCATTGTCCAGCTTTTGCATGCATATGAGGTGATCGAAACTATCATGGCTTGGGTCAGGAACACCTTAGTCCTCAAAGTGACATCTTTGTTTTTCAACACTTTAAAGAGGTCTTTTGCAGCAGATTTGCCCAGTGCAGTACTTTGATTTCTTAACAGCTGCTTCCGTGGACGTTGATTGTGGATCCAAATAAAATGAAATCCTTGACAACTTCAGCCTTTTCTCCGTTTTATCATGATGTTGCTTTTTGGTCCAGTTGTGAGGATTTTTGTTTCCTTTATGTTGAGGTGTAATCCATACTGAAGGCTGTGGTCTTTGATCTTCATCAGTAAGTGCTTCAAGTCCTTTTCACTTTCAGCAAGCAAGGTTGTGTCATCTGCATAATGCAGGTTGTTAATGAGTCTTCCTCCAATCCTGATGCCCCGTTCTTCATATAGTCCAGCTTCTGGGATTATTTACTTAGCATACAGATTGAATAAGTACGGTGAAAGGATACAACCCAGATACAAACCTTTCTTGATTTTAAACCATGCAATATCCCCTTGTTCTGTTAAACAGCTGCCTCTTGGTCTAAGTATGGGTTCTTCATGAATGCAATTAACTGTTCTGGAATTCTCATTCTTCGCATTGTTATCCATAATTTGTTATGATCCATACAGTCGAATGCCTTTGCATAGTCAGTAAAACACATGTAAATGACTTTTGGTATTTTCTGCTTTCAGCCAGGATCCGTCTGATCTCAGCAGTGATATCACTTGTCCTACCTCCTCTTCTGAATTTGGCTTAAATTTCTGGCAGCTCCCTGTTGATGTACTATTCCCTGGCAATGCACCCGCTTTTGAATGATCTTCAGCAAAATTTTACTTGCATGCGATATTAATGATATTGTTTGATAATTTCCATATTCTCTTGGATCACCTTTCTTTGGAATGGTCACAAATATGGATCTCTTCCAGTCAAGTAGTCAGTTTGTAGTCTTCCAGATTTCTTGGCATAGATGAGTGAGCACTTCCAGTGCTGCATCCATTTGTTGAAACGTCTCACTTGGTATTCTGTCAGTTCCTGGAGCCTTGTTTTTCGCCAATGCCTTCAGTGCATCTTGGACTTCTTCCTTCTATGCCTTTGGTTCTTGATCATGTGCTACCTCCTGAAATGGTTGAATGTCAACCAATTCTTTTTGGTACAGTGACTCTGTATATTCTTTCCATCTTCTTTTTTGCTTCTTCCTGAGCCATTCAGTATTTTGCCCATAGAATCTTTCGACGCTGCAACTGAAGGCTTAAATTTTTTCTTCATTTCTTTCAGCTTGAGAAATGCTAAGTATGTTCTTTTTTGGTTTTCTAACTCCAGGTCTTTGCACATTTTATTGTAATACTTTGTCTTCTTGAGCTGCCCTTTGAAATCTTCTGTTCAGCTCTTTTACTTCATCATTACTTCAATTTGCTTTAGCTGCCCTACATTCAGGAGCAAGTTCCTGTTAAATGAGGGGCCTGCACTAGATGATCTTGGAATTTCCTTACAGATCTAAATTCTATGACCTGTAAGAAGGAAAGGAAATTTTTTAGAGAAGACGATAAAGTGTTAAAGACCTTAGATCCTGGAGCCAGATGTCCTGGACTATGTCTTTTAGTAATTGTGTGACCTTAGGTAAGTTACTTCACCTCTCAATGCCCAGTTTCTTTATCTGTATAATGGATATAATGCTTTATTACATAGAATTGAAAAGACAACATTATTTGTGTACCACTAAGAAAGTTAAGACACTGCCATTGGACTAAATTATACCATCGTTTGTAAGAATCATCTTAATTTCAGAGATGTTAAATTGTGCATTTTAGACTTGATGATACACCATTGTAATGTTGTAAGGATTAAATGACTTGACATTTATAAATAATTTAGAACAGTGTATGGCACATGTGGAAACCCTGGTGGTGTAGTGGTTAAATGCTACGGCTGCTAACTAAGAGGTCGGCAGTTCAAATCTGCCAGGCGCTCCTTGGAAACTCTATGGGGCAGTTCTACTCTGTCCTCTAGGGTTGCTATGAGTCGGAATCAACTCAACGGCTTTGGGTTTTGGTGGGTGGCACATATTAAGAACTGCGTTTAAGTGTCATCTGTAATTGATGTTAGTTTTGCCTGTTACTGTTATCATCCCCTTTTGAACCCATTTGTTTATTAACTTTAGTCACAATTTATAAAATACCCATGTATACCATCATACCAAATAGATTTATATATTTGGGTGTATACTTAAGTTTTACTTACTGAGAGACAGTATGATATACTCCAGAACCAGATTGTCACAGTTCAGATTCTAGCTCTGCCACTTACCAGCTGTGTAATTTGGGAAAAATTATTTAATCTCTTTTCCTCAGTTTCCACCTCTATAAATGGGTAACAATTATACTTTAAATGTGTCATACATATAAAGCTCTTAGTTTATGGTATTACCATAGTCTTTTCTTTGTGGTTGCTTAGGGTTGTATATCTCACTTGGAGCATTAATGGAAATGAATATTTGCAAAATCGTAGAAAGAGTCAAAGTTCTAAAATAATGGTAAATATAACAATAGTTATTATCATATCTAACACTTAAATAGGACTTACTGTGTGCCAGGCCTGTTCTAAAAACCTTAATATATTTATTTACTTAAACTTCACAACAACCCTAAGAGGTAGGTTCTCTTATTGTTTCCATTTTATAGATGAAGAATCTGAGGCATAGAGATACGAAGTAATTTGCCTGTAGCTATAATATAAATAATGAAATTGGGATTCCTATCTTGACAGGCTGGGTCTAGAGTCTGTGCTGTCAAATACCACATCTCTTCAGGGGGCATTTCTTTCACAAAGGAGTATTTATTAACCAAGCCCTTTAATTAATTTTATTTTCACAGTTAAAGAGGTGTTAAGAATTTTATCGGTAGTCTATGACTGTAATTCCAAAGTTCAGAAAGCTCTCAAAACTTAGAAGTGTTTTCCTAAATTTGGTATAAACTCATTTATTGGCAAGACTTGACTTCGACCAATATAAGGCTATTTAAAGTATTTAGCCAACTTATTGTGACTGTATGTGTTTTGTTGCAGAAATATTAATCTGTTTGATTATGGGGTGATGCCCAAATTCCAGAGCCCTGGTGGTGCAGTGGTTAAGCATTTGGCTTCTAACCAAAAGATCAGCGGTTCAAATCTACCAGCTGCTCCTTGGAAACCCTATGGGGCTGTTCTACTCTGACCTTTAGGGCTGTTATGAGTCAAAATTGATTTGATGGCAATGGGCTTAGTTTTTTTTTTTTTTTTTTTGCCCCCAAATCCATTGGGATAATTATACAGTATACGGTTTCTGTACTATATTACCTCTCTGGAATTAAAAATATTCTGAATTCCGAACACATCTGGCCCTGAGAGTTTGGGATGAAATACTGTATACCAGAGATTGTTTTTAGTATCATTAAATAAATGTACCTTTAACTGGTACTAAAACAGGACTTGGTCAACATAGTTAATTTCCCAAAATGTTTATTTTTTATATCATATTTTTATTTTTGCTAGAGCTCCTGAAATTATTCTTGGATTGCCATTTTGTGAAGCTATTGATATGTGGTCTCTGGGCTGTGTGATAGCCGAGCTGTTCCTGGGATGGCCTCTTTATCCTGGTGCTTCAGAATATGACCAGGTAAGAGCATTTGTTTGGATGCAACTAGAAAGCAAGTATTTACTAGTGAAAGAGATTTTAGAGGAAGAGAAGTACTAGTGAAGTTAGGTACCAGAGAAAGAATAGTTCAGTTACAAAGAATTTTTTAAAGAATGATTTAATTTTCTCTACCTGCTTCTTGGTCTGAAGTTATGTTTATAATTCTATAATTTGAAAAATTATTGTATTTTTTTATTATTCCAGATTGGTACTTTTCCAGCTCTGGAGTGATTTATTGGAGGCTTAGCTTTGGTTAATTAATGTATCTTGTGAGTTAAGATAGGAAAGAGAAATAAGATGAAGAGTTGGAATTTTAAGAATGAATGAGGCTTTTCTACTCTGTCCTGTAGAGTCATTATGAATCGCAGTTGACTCCGTGGTAACTGGTTTTGGTTTTATGTATGGCACACACTCTGTCAATCTGAAACACGTTAGGTCCCAGAAACTATGATGTGTATTGAGTCCTTGTTAAATAGGATTTAGGAGGGAAATCATCTGAGTTGTAAAGTATTTTAATAAATGATCTGTGTCCCAAAAGATACAAGCTTAGGAGAAGATATGCTACAGTTTCCTAAGGAGTTGCTCCATCAAGGGAAAAAGTGTCACCATGGAAGTTAATTGTAAATTTTCACTTTTTGTTCTTTGAAAAAAAATGGTTCTCCCAAATAGGCTTTAAGCTCCTTGGGGGCAGGGACCGTTTCATTCCACCAGTGTGTCCTGAGCTCCTGACACTGTGTCTGGCACATAGTAGGTACACAAGTATATTTTTGAAGAAATAAATGGTTAGTTACCTGGAATAATTAGAAAACGAGCAGTGTTTTCCCCTATTCAGTCTAGAATTTGACACCTCGCTCCATCGTAGAGTAGATGTAGTATTTATCAGCTTCCAAAAATTTCACTTTTTGGGCTTGGTTTTTTTGTTTTTAATTGTACTTTAGATGAAGGTTTACAGAACAAACGTTTCTCATTAAACAGTTAGTACACATACTGTTGTATAACATTGGTTAACAACCCCACAACATGTCAACACTCTCCTGTCTCAACCTTGGGTTCCCTATTACCAGCTTTCCTGTCCCCTCCTGCCTTCTAGTCCTTGCCCCTGGGCTGGTGTGCCCCTTTAGTCTTGTTTTGTTTTATGGGCCAATCCAATCTTTAGGTGAAGGTGAACCTCAGGAGTGACTTCATTACTGACCTGAAAGGGTTTCCGGGGGCCATCCTCTCAGGGTTTCTCCAGTCTCTGTCAAGCCAGCAAGTCTGGTCTTTCTTCTTGAGTTAGAATTTTGTTCTACGTTTTTCTCCAGCTTTGTCCAAGACCCTCTTTTGTGATCCCTTTCAGAGTAGTCAGTGTTGGTAGCCGGGCACCACCTAGTTGTACTGGACTCAGTCTGGTGGAGGCGGTGGTACATGTAGTCCATTAGTCCTTTAGGCTAATCTTTCCCTTGTATTTTTAGTTTCTTCATTCTTCCTTGCTCCCGAAGGGGTGAGACCAGTGGAGCATCCTAGATGGCTGCTCACAGGCTTTTAAGACCCCAGGTGCTACTCACCAAAGTAGAATGTAGAACATTTTCTTTGTGAACTATGTCATGCCAATTGAGGTAAATGTTCCCTGAGACCATGGTCCCTACAGCCCTCAGCCCTAGCAGTTCAGTCCGTCAGGGAGTTTGGATGTGTCTGTGGAGCTTCCACGACCTTGCCTTGTGCAGGTTGTGCTGGCTTCCCCAGTATTGTGTACTGTCTTACCCTTCGCCAAAGTTACCACTTAACCTATTGTCTATTCAGTGTTTTTCCATCCCCACCCCTCCCTTCTCTGGTAACCATCAAAGCATTTCTTTTTATGTGTAAACCTTTTCATGAGTTTTTACAGTAGTGGTTTCATGCAATATTTGTCCTTTTGTGATTGACTTAATTTCACTCAGTATAATGTCCTCCAGATTCATCCGTGTTAAGAGGTGCTTCACAGATTCACTGTTGTTCTTTATCATTATGTAATACTCCGTTGCATGTATGTACCGTGTTTGTTTATCCATTCATCTGTTGATGGGCATCTAGGTTGTTACCATCTTTTTGCTATTGTGAACGATGCTGCAATGAACATGGGTGTACAGAAGCACACTTTAGCCATCAGAGCAATGATATCGTCACATTATCTCTACACTTGTGAGAAGAAAGTGGAAAGGGCAAATAACTTCTTAGTATTATTGTTAAAATAGTTTTGACTTCATAGACCCCCTGAAAGGGTTGTGGCACTCTCCAGGGGTCCCCAAACCACACTTTGAAAACCGCTGACCTACTATATAGTAGGTGTTCAATAAATGTTGAATGAACGAACATGGTACTATCTCTCTACTGATGTGGGGATGGGGAAGCTAGACAGTTTAAAATTAAGTGTTAAATTCTGTGGTATGAGAGAGAAGCTTTGTAGCAATTCAGAGAAGGTGAAACTGACAAGAGCTAGAGTAGCCAAAGAAGAAAGGTTTGAGGAAGATTTTTTCTAATCTTTCTAATTTGATATGATTAAAAAACAAAACAAACAAGGAAAATACCTTGCATAAAAATGATTTTGTTGGAAACTATTCTGTTCTATCCTAGATATCTCCTTAAATTTTTGAACTTCGTGTCAGGAGTCTACAAAAAAACAAAAAAGATTACATGCAAAGTTTTCAAAACTAGATTTTCCTTGTAAATAGCGGATGTAGTAACAACGAAGCTACTGTATAGATACTTGAGAATTGCTTGTGAGCGGGTTACTATGTATATGTTTACAGATAAATTTCAGTGGTATTGATTAAAGAGTTAATTTCTTTACAATATTCTTCTCTTTTGCTAGAGATAATGTTTTAATGTAAAATCTTTAATGGTTTCCTTTTTCACTCCAAATTGATGTGTTGATGGTTTTGATGTTTCAGATTCGTTACATTTCACAAACACAAGGTCTGCCAGCAGAATATCTTCTCAGTGCTGGGACAAAAACTACCAGGTTTTTCAACAGAGATCCTAATTTGGGGTACCCACTGTGGAGGCTAAAGGTCTGTCTTCCCAACTGTACTACCCATTCCTGCCGCCTGTCCCCCCGCCCCATGTACACTTTTGCATTCAAAGTTTCATTAACTTCTTGAGGTGGGGAGGGAAAAGGAGAGGAGGAAGCTATGTTTGTGGGAGGAAATATTTTGAAAATTATTTCATTGTACCCATTCAACCTCATCCTTAGTTAAAAAACAAAATAAAACAAGTGCTGGTTCACTTGGCTGCAGCTTTTTGTGTGTATTTTGATCAGCAGCTGAGAGGGGGTGTAGAGAGTAATGCTTACCATTAAGTGCTATGAGGAACTGGAGTAATTTAGTAATGACTGTTTTTTTGAAACTTCTCAATAAACATGACAAAACTCAACATATTTTTCTAACTGCCCACATTAATGCCTTATATGTTTCCTTGAAACAAATGCCAACTTTTTATTTCTGACCCTGCTCCTTTAATTTGAGAAATCTCTGAGTAATTTGATAACCCTGTGGCTCTCTGCCTTTTGAGCCTGTTGTACACTTAGCATTTGAAATATCAGTTCATTTGAAAGTAGCTTTAAGAGAAAAATGGTAATGTTACTTCTTACCTGACATTCTTCAGGAGCTGTGCTGTATCAGTGTGTTACACGTTTGTTTATCACTTAAAAGGGTGGCCAGATTAGCAAGGTCATTTGTCTCCACTGGAGGATTTTTTGGTTGTAAATTACTTCCATGTTTGCCATCTGTGGTTGACAAGGTGACAACACTAGTTTCTTTGTGTTCTGTCTTTAATATAAAGTGTGAAAATAATATACAGATGGAATTTTTTTTTTAATCTCATTTATAGACACCTGAAGAGCATGAATTAGAGACTGGAATAAAATCAAAAGAAGCTCGGAAGTACATTTTTAATTGCTTAGATGACATGGCTCAGGTGAGCATGGAAAGTTTCTGAAACCAAGACATTTGTGTATCTTTTTAATCAGAGACATAATTCCATTGGCTATAGTAATGACAGATTTAATCTGTTATCTTTCTAGTATATCTTCTCAGTTTTTACAGAAAAAAATGCGTTAATATCCTGCCATGTAGTAAAAGAATATTTAAATCCTAACAAAAGATGCTTTCAGACATATATGTTCTCCCGTGTTTTTGCTTAACTGACCTTGTTTCATGTCAGTATTTTGAAATCTTGTCTCATTTTTTCTACTAAGTAAATACTTACATAAGAGCTAACTTTTTTTGAGTACTTACTATGTTTTAAACTTTGTTTAAACACCTTACATTTACTGTGTCCTGTAATCTTTTCAATAATAGAGACTTTTATATTTAAATAACAACAGTCACTTTTGTTTAACTTGTTTGCTTCCAAATCTTGAATAAAAATAACTTATTTGGCTTTATTCTACCAAAAAATTTAAGTGAAGATTTTAATTATGCACCATAAGAAGTGCTTCTTCCTATGGAAATGATTATACTGTAATAAAAAGAATTTCCTCAGGTTTCTCTCTTAATTACCCTTTAGTTTGGAGAGGGAGAAGATACTTAGTTTTAGCATTAAAGCTTAAGTGGTAAAGTATGTAATATTTCTCAATTTTTCTTGGAAAGGTGAATATGTCTACAGACTTAGAAGGAACAGACATGTTGGCAGAGAAGGCGGATAGAAGAGAATACATTGATCTGTTAAAAAAAATGCTAACAATTGATGCAGATAAAAGAATTACTCCCCTGAAAACTCTTAACCATCAATTTGTGACAATGACTCACCTTCTGGATTTTCCACATAGCAATCAGTGAGTATGGTATAGTTCGGGGCATTTTGCCCTGATAGGGCTCTCAGTTGGGATGCCATCTTATAGTAAAACGGAGTACCAATTTTAGCCTTGTATATTTCGCTTGGAGCCCTGGTGGTGCAGTAGTTAAGAGTTTGGCTGCTAACCAAGAGGTCTGCAGTTCAAATCCACCGGTCTCCCTGAAAACTCTCTGGGGCGGTTCTACTCTGTCCTGTAGGGCTGCTATGAATTGAAATCAACTCAGCAGCAATGGGTTTGGTTTTTTTGGTATATTTGGCTCATTGATGCTTTTCCTTCTTGTGAGATTAAAAATTGGATGTGTTGTTTTCCTTTTTATGGTTATACGAAAACTCTTAATTCATTTTATCTGAGAGTACTTAGGGGGGAAAAATAACTTTGATCCATGTTCATTGTGAGTTATTTGCTGTTTGTGTAAATCTAGCAGTCATTTCAGTGAATCTTCAATCTCTTTTTCAGTGTGAAGTCCTGTTTCCAGAACATGGAGATCTGCAAGCGGAGGGTTCACATGTATGATACAGTGAGTCAGATCAAGAGCCCGTTCACTACGCATGTTGCCCCCAATACAAGCACAAATCTAACCATGAGCTTCAGCAACCAGCTCAATACAGTTCACAATCAGGTATTCGGTCAATGTTTTTTGAAATTCAAGGCTAGGAAGGATAGCATAAAGAAACTAGTAAGAGTACAGTGTGAGGTAAAGGAACCAGGCTTTTGCTTTCATAGTTTTGTTGCTTTTAAAAGAATTATTTACTTGGCAAAAGTGATGGAAAGCCAGGGTAAACTGATAGACACTATTAAAAGATCATTATTAATGCCTGCTGCTCACATGCTGGTAAAAGTTAAGTACAAAGGCCTACCTATGGCCTCTTAGTCTTAATGCCATTAAATAAATGGAACCTATCATACTACTGACTACTATACTGCTGTTAGTTGCACTGACTTAAGCCAAAAGGCTCTCTTTCTCCTTGTTAAGAAAAAAATTTTATGTCTCATAACATGTGTTAAAGGGTGTTTCCAGTAATTAACTGTAAGAGGTGATTTTGCATTTGTTTGCTAACCAGGGATATTTATATTTAAGCATGTGTCTAAAAAAGTAAGCTTGCCAATTTCTTAGCTAGATCTTTTACAATGGTAAGCATGTAAGTAAGATTTGGTGGAATCTAACTTTCAAGAACTTTTTACACAGAAAGAGTTCGGGGCGTATATAGCCTCAGGTAGTACAGGACTTTTTTTTTGTTCTTTGTTTGCTTATTTGATCTTATAATATGCCTTTAATTTAGGGATTGGGAAATCCTAATTTCTGAAGCAGGAAGTTATTTCAAAGAAAGCTAACATGTTTTTTTAAACTCTTAAGTTTTTGTGGATAGATTCTGTTTATGTAAAAATACTGTTATTTCTACTTTATACCGGTATATAAATATAATCTTTTTGTTTTTAGGCCAGCGTTCTAGCTTCTAGTTCTACTGCAGCAGCTGCTACTCTTTCTCTGGCTAATTCAGATGTCTCACTGCTGAACTACCAGTCTGCTTTGTACCCGTCATCTGCAGCGCCAGTTCCTGGAGTTGCCCAGCAGGGTGTTTCCTTGCAGCCTGGAACCACCCAGATTTGCACTCAGACAGATCCATTCCAGCAAACGTTTATAGTATGTCCACCTGCTTTTCAAAGTAAGTGGGGAAGCTCCTGTATTATACGGCATTCTCTCAGATGTACCTGATTTAGGGAAATCCTTATTTTAGGCCTCTAGTTAAGTTCTTACCTTTGACAAATTTAAACTCTTTCTCTGAAAATGAAAGTAAAATTAGCTGGTATCACAAAGTGGGTTTCTGCTTTTTATATTAGTTATTTGTCTAATTATAATGCTCCCTGACACTTCGTTGGAGTTTAATATTTCCTTAATTGAACTGCCTAATATCAGTTTTCTTGCCCATTGAGGCCTTGTACCAATGTCATATATCTCATGTAAGTTTATATCTGTCAATATGCAGACTATATACATCCTGAAAAAATTTGTTGTAAACAGAATTTTTGCATATTCAATCTTATTTCTCATATTACTCCACTTAAAGTAAAAATAACGTGTTCCAAATAAAAGGCAATTGTATTCTAAACTGTAGATATCATACTTAAAAATGTAGAAACCTCAGAGAAATAAAGTCACACTCAGAGAAATAAAGATCATTCTCTAAGCGGAAAGGCTTGTGTGGGGAAGGCATTAGGGTTATCTACTTTGGCTTATGAATTGTATTGTTCCTTGCAAGCTCCTATCAACAGAGGAACAAAGTAGCTGAAAAAGGAGGCGCTGTCTCCATGTGTTACAATAAGATTATAATTTTCACATTCCTATCCTTCCTCATTTTCCTACTGTTGTACTGGAAAGCCAGTCCAGTGCTTTTTTTTCTGAAATATGGAAAATGCATATTTTTTGATTTGGTGAGCCATTCAAGTGGCTAAATTATTTTAAGGAAATTTCCTGACAACACACTTGACTTCCGCAATAGGAAGTTAGTGTCAGCACCTGTGGCAATAAACTTGTGGCAAGAAACCAGGCTTCTCATAGCACTTTACATAGAAGTGGGTAGCATTTTTATCTTTTTACTTCAGTTACTTATTGTGACTCTTTTGTTTGTTTGGTTTCTGACAGAGTCGGTGCAAGCAGAAGGAAAAGAGGGGCTAGGGGAGACTGAGAGATTACCGGGAGGACAGGAGAGCAATAGCGATGTAAACCAGGGAGAAACCACAGGGAGAGCGGAGGAGCAGATTCCAAACCTGTAAATGCAAATTAAGCCTCATGTACCAAATTATTTTCTGCATATGCTTCATAATAGTAAATTCTATACTTCGAGTTATACGTTGAGTTATGCTTCTACTAAATTTAGCAAACTAGCCTCTCCTCCCCCCTTTTCCAAAATATGTATTTCATTGGGATAGGTTTCAGATGTGCAACTCTGAAGTTTGCTGCTGCTTCTTGGGTGATACTTAAGAAATGAGACAGGAGTACTTTTGAATTCATTTAACGAAACAAAATATAAACAGAAGAGATAGAGGGAAAAAAGTAGGATATCCCCTTTTGGTATAATTAAGTAAGTGTAAGCATTGGGATTTTTTTTCCCCCCTAACTAGACAGTCTGAATAGTCTGAGACACTAGGTAGAGCAAAGTTTTAAATTTCCAAATAAAAGGGAGTTTTAAAATTAAGATGATTTATGTTATCTGATATGTATTACTCAATGTCAGATACAGTTCTAAGTGCTTTTTACATGTATTAACTTCTCACAAAAACTCTAGGAGGTAGCTAATGTCATTATCCCCAATTTATAGATGAGAAAACTATACACAATTCTTCATCTGCCCAAAGTATTATAGTGAGTTACTGGCAGAACAATGATTTAAACCCAGGCAGTGGGGTCCATAGCTTATGTATTTTTAAGGGTTATTCTGTACTGCCTATTAGTATTTAGTCTCCGGTAGCTGTAAGGGGTTTTCGATTGCTTTGCCAGCCGCAGCCATATGCTGGTTTCTGCCCAACGGTCCTTTATTCCAGGTTGCCCACTTTTCTTTCACCATCTGCTCTTTTATAAAATACCTGTATACCTAGAGGAGGATAGACTGTCACCAGCTAGGCAGTTTTATGTTTCTTTCCATACTTAAAGTTTCTTTTTTTTTAAATTGTGGTAGAGTATGTATTACAAAACATTTGCCATTTCAACCATTCTTGTGTATAATTCAGTAATATTAATTACGTTCGCCATGTTGTACAGCCATCACCACTACTTTGTTTAATGGTCTGTGAGTATGTATCTTTTTTTTTTTTGAGACCGTAGTGGCATAGTGGTTAAGTGCTGCGGCTGCTAACCAAAAGATCGGCAGTTTGAATCCACCAGGTGCTCCTTGGAAACGGGGAGTTCTACTCTGTCCTATAGGGTTGCTATGAGTTGGAATCGATTCAACGGCAGTGGGTTTGGGTTTTATCAAATAAAACCCCCCAAAACAAAAGTAATCCTTCTTAGTTCAGGATAATGGGAGACCCTTCCAAAATCGTTACCTTTTCTTATTTGTTTCCACTTGTGGTTCCCTGGAGAAACTAGTTTTAAACTAGTTTGATTGCTGTGGATTAGCCTAAATTATAGGTATCTGATACTTACTTAGAGTCATATTTGTAGTCAATACTATAAGTACTAAGGAACTCTGGTGGCACAGTGGTTAAGCACTCAACTGCTAACCAGAGGGTCAGCAGTTTGAACCCACCAGCTGCTCCACAGGAGAAAGATGTGGCAGTCTGCTTCTGTAAAGATTTACAACTTTAGAAACCTCGTGGGGCAATTCTCCTCTGCCTGTAGGGTCGCTATGAGTCAGAATCAACTTGACGGCAAGAAGTTTACTGTAAATACTACTCTCCGTACTATTCCCATTAACTAGAATAGATACACATTTCGCTTAGTGGTAACTATTCTATAGTTTTGTCTCTTTTTACTCATCACCGTGGAAGCTGTAAATGAGCTTTTATAGCGAACATTACCACCTGAAATTTCGCTTCCTCAGTTCCTCCAATTTGTAGGAGGTTTTTACTACAAGACTGATACTGTCTTGTAGTTAGCCATGTATCCTGGGAATATAGACAAAAATTTGGATGTTGCTTAGCTTTCTTATTAGATAGCATAGTCTAAGGAAGCATGACTGGCATTATTTTAATCTTGATACCTGGATTGGTTACCTCCCTTTTTTTTTTTTCCTAAATACAAGAAGCATGTTTTTTTAAGTTACTTTAAGAATGTTTCAATTAAAATTTTACTAGTCCCTCTTATTTCGAACATTTCTAGATTGTATTTTCCTTTATGTTAACCTGTTAGTAAATTACTAAAATGGAAAATTAGAAGACTAATTTGCTGAAAACAACAGTATTATGGTTATGACTTATATGGCACCTCCATAACAACATTAAGAGAAATTGATTGCTGATACCTTAGAAAATGTCACTGAAGGAATGTTGTAATTAAAATGGGCATATCCTCACTTAACGAAACTGTGGGCATTAGTGAATTGGAAGCATAATTGTTGTTATTGTTAGGTACCTTCGAGTCGGATCCGACTCATACGACCCTACGCACAACAGAACGAAACACAGCCCAGTCCTGAGCCATCCTTACAATCGTTATGCTTGAGTCCACTATTGCAGCCACTGTGCCAGTCCACCTTGTTGAGGGTCTTCCTCTTTTCCACTGACCCTGTACTTCACCAAGCATGATGTCCTTCTCCAGGGATTGATCCCTCCTGACAACATGTCTAAAGTATGTAAGACACAGTCTCACCATCCTTGCTTCTAAGGAGCATTCTGGTTGTACTTCTTCCAAGACAGATTTGTTCATTCTTTTGGCAGTCCATGGTATATTCAATATTCTTTGCTAACACCACAATTCAAAGGCATCAATTCTTCTTCAGTCTTCCTTATTCATTGTCCAGCTTTCACATGCATATGATGCGATTGAAAATACCATGGCTTTGGTCAGGCGTACCTTAGTCTTCAAGGTAACATCTTTGCTCTTCAACACTTTAAAGAGGTCCTTTGCAGCAGATTTACCCAACGCGATGCATCTTTTGATTTCTTGACTGTTGCTTCCATGGCTGTTGATTGTGGATCCAAGTAAAATGAAATCCTGGACAACTTCAATCTTTTCTCTGCTTATCATGATGTTGCTCATTGGTCCAGTTGTGAGGATTTTTGTTTTCTTTACGTTGAGGTGCAATCCATACTGAAGGCTGTGGTCCTTGATCTTCATTAGTAAGTGCTTCAAGTCCTCTTCACTTTCAGCAAGCAAGGTTGTGTCATCTGCATAATGCAGGTTGTTAATGAATCTTCTTCCAATCCTCATGCCCCATTCTCCTTCATATAGTCCAGCTCCTCGGATTATTTGCCCAGTATACAGACTGAATAGGTATGGTGAAAGAATACAACCCTAACTCACACCTTTCCTGACTTTAAACCAATCAGTATCCCCTTGTTCTGTCCGAACAACCGCCTCTTGATCTATGTAAAGTTGCCTCGTGAGCACAATTATGTGTTCTGGATTCCCATTCTTTGCAACGTTATCCGTAGTTTGTTATGATCC
This sequence comes from Elephas maximus indicus, assembly GCF_024166365.1. Classification (NCBI taxonomy): domain Eukaryota; kingdom Metazoa; phylum Chordata; class Mammalia; order Proboscidea; family Elephantidae; genus Elephas; species Elephas maximus. The sequence continues at coordinate 166,742,828 of NC_064821.1, read as the reverse complement.
ACACGGTTGAATGCCTTGCATAGTCAATAAAACACAGGTAAACATCCTTCTGGTATTCTCTGCTTTCAGCCAGGGTCCATCTGACATCAGCAATGATATCCCTGGTTCCACGTCCTCTCCTGAAACTGGCCTGAGTTTCTGGCAGTTCCCTCTTGATATACTGCTGCAACCGTTTTTGAATGATCTTCGGCAAAATTTTGGTTGCATGTGATATTAATGATATCGTTCTATAATTTCCACATTCAGTTGGATCACCTTTCTTGGGAGTAGGCATAAATATGGATCTCTTCCAGTCAGTTGGCCAGGAAGCTGTCTTCCATATTTCTTGGCATAGACGAGTGAGCACCTCCAGTGCTGCATCTGTTTGTTGCAACATCTCAATTGATATTCCATCAATTCCTGAAGCCTTGTTTTTCACCAATGCCTTCAGAGCAGCTTGGACTTCTTCCTTCGGTACCATCGGTTCCTGATCATATGCCACCTCTTGAAGTGGTTGAACATCGACTAATTCTTTTTGGTGTAATGACTCTGCGTATTCCTTCCATCTTCTTTTGATGCTTCCTGCGTTGTTTAATATTTTCCCCATGGAATCCTTCACTATTGCAACTCGAGGCTTGAATTTTTTCTTCAGTTCTTTCAGCTTGAGAAACACCAAGTGTGTTCTTCCCTTTTGGTTTTCCATCTCCAGCTCTTTGTACATGTCATTATAATAGTTTACTTTGTCTTCTCGAGCCACCCTTTGAAATCTTCTGTTCAGTTCTTTTACGTCATCAATTCTTCCTTTTGCTTTAGCTGCTCGATGTTCTAGAGCAAGTTTCAGAACCTCCTCTGACATCCATCTTGGTCTTTTCTTTTTTTCATGTCTTTCAATGACCTCTTGCTTTCTTCATGTATTTTGTCCTTGATGTCATTCCTCAGCTCGTCTGGTCTTCAGTCACTAGTGCTCAGTGCATCAAATGTATTCTTCAGATGGTCTTTAAATTCAGGTAGAATAAACTCAAGGTCATATTTTGGCTCTCGTGGACTTGCTCTGATTTTCTTCAGTTTCAGCTTGAACTTGCATATGAGCAATTGATGGTCTGTTCTACAGTTGGCCCCTGGCCTTGTTCTGACTGGTGATATTGAGCTTTTCTATTGACTTTTTCTACAGATATAATCAGTTTGATTTCTGTGTGCTCCATCTGGTAAGGAGGCATAATAGAAACTTAAAATTCTCTACATCGAAAGTTTCGATAGGTTTAGAAGAGAGCTTTGAAGTCTCTCAAGCCTTGGCAAAAGGGAGAACTCTGGAGCCCCCTTTTCCCAGGATGAGACAGTCTATTTGTAGGGAATATTTATTCAGCATTTTTGCCCAGAACATAATGAATAAAAAGGTAAATGAGACATGGTTAGTGTTTTAAAGATGGTGACAGTAGAGTAAAGCTGACATCACAGGCCTTTCCTGAAAACATTTTTTCAAAAACATTTTTGCTGCTATGGCAGCAGGGAGTTCTTTATTTTCATAGCTGTCCATTAGCCACGAAAGAGCTTTATTAAAAAGCTGTCAATGACAGGAGCAGATTTTGAAAATAGGAAGAAAGTGTGTCCGTAAAACCAAAATGTCTGTAGTTTTAATAGGCCCTGGTGGCTGCTAACCAAAAGGTTGACAGTTCAAATCCACCAGCTGCTCCTTGGAAACCCTCTGAGGCAGTTCTGCTCTGTCCTTTAGAGTCTCTCTGAGTTGGAATCAACTCAACAGCAACAAGTTTTGTGTTTTTGTTTTTTACTTTTGGCATAATTTCTTCTATTCACATACTGGTTGAAAATGAAATATGTGACTAATTTGTGAATTGAGTTATATTTTGAGGATCGGGGAAAAACATCTACTTAATACATTTTAAACAAAAGGGTAACTTAGATGATAAATTGTTGAGCTTTTCATAATTTTTTCTTATCTGATTAACCAAAAGTTATCATTATATTCAACACTTTGCTTTTAATAATTACAATTTAAAAAACACTTTTACCACTTGTATATTAAAAGGTAAATGTAACTTACTAAGTGGAGTTTTTTTTGTGTGTGTGCCTATGTGGTTAATGGGGATGAGTGTTATATTTTAAGTTTTGTTGGATAAAAATAGAATTTAGAATTTCCTTAAACCAGCCCTCCCTGTATCACACATCTTATTAACCAAGTCTCCCTTTCTTAACTCCCAAGAGTTTTATGGAACTTTGTCTTCAGTGTTTAGAAATAAAATCTGGTTACTAGATTATTTGAGCAGAAAAGCTAAAAACAAAAGAAACAGTGACTCCAGACCTATCAGAATAGTTTAACGCTGATGATGTTGTCAACAGCTGGATTACAAGCGACAACAAAGCATTCTGGATTCCCTGTGAGGATGGATAATGCCGTGCCAATTGTACCCCAGGCACCAGCTGCTCAGCCACTACAGATTCAGTCGGGAGTTCTTACACAGGTAAACGCCAGAGCAGCCTGGGTACTCAATATTGCTGAAGAAGTATTGAGAATCAGATATTTTTTCCGGGCGAATGGTATTTGCTTTAACTAAAAGATCTTTCTTGGTCGTGATTCAGTGGACTTAGAAACGAGACATCCAGATGGGACGATATACTCATTCCTAACACTAGTGCAACTCTGCCAGTGTCTTCCTTAGACTTGCAGGGACATTGAAAATCTATCTTCTGAGTAAGTTTACTCTAATTTTGAGGGATGAAGTTAATTTTTTTAACTTGGAGCTCATAAAGGTGTAATAATATACATGAAACATTTGACTCTAAAAATATAAAGTTACCCTCTTGCTCATTTAGTGGCCATGTTGCTTACTCTTTGAGAATTTCATCTGGGTTGAGAGGCTGGATCACATCCAGATGCCTCTTTAACTATTACGTTCTTTCATTCCTTGTGTTTAGCCAGGCGGTAGAAAGCTTTAAAACTTTGTACTTCCTGTGGAACGTGCTACTAAGATGATCAAGAAAATCATGAGCTATTTATATAAGCAACAAACTTCTTAAAGAAAGCTTTAAAACTTTGTACTTCCTGTGGAACGTGCTACTAAGATGATCAAGAAAATCATGAGCTATTTATATAAGCGACAAACTTCTTAAATTCTATTTGTGGCCCATGATACATGGAAAACTCTGAAATCCAAAAACCCTACTTGATGAGGATGAGGAGAAGGAACTCTCAGTAAATGCCTTAGTTAACTGACTTTTGTGGAACCAATCCCCTGAATCTGGCCCAGGAAGGATTTCTATATGTTTTTGCTTTAGGCCATTGACATTTGACCTAGTGGGCGAATGCTGTGCAGAATTGAAGGGGAAGGTTGTGTTTGGTACATACGTTTAGGCGATATGAAGTTATTATTGTTGGTAATAACTTGGGGGGAATGAAAACCCTTCTGAATCCAGATAACCTGCCTCCGTGTTTGTTTCACTCACCTGCCTGATCTACGTTTCAGGGAAGCTGTACACCACTAATGGTAGCAACTCTCCACCCTCAAGTAGCCACCATCACACCGCAGTATGCGGTGCCCTTTACTCTGAGCTGCGCAGCCGGCCGGCCGGCGCTGGTTGAACAGACTGCCGCTGTACTGGTAATTCCCCTCACTTGATTGTGTTACTAACGGAGTTTCTTCGGTTTCTTTCTTGTTTATTTTTCCTTTTTTGTTTTTGTTCTGTTTTCTTCTGGTTTTCTCATTTTTCAAAAAAAATTTTAACTTAGACTTTGCAGAGGGCATGGAAGCATGTGCCGTCTTGTGGCTGTGTTCTTGCTGCATCTGTAATGTTTCATTGTTTTCCTCCCCAACGTTTGCTGAAGCAGTGCTTGACTCTGATGTTCCTTATGGCTCTGTCAAGAGCCAGATCCCTTGATTCTTCTTTGCCAGCTTAGTGTGAGTAAAGCTCTTGGTGTAGCCTCAGAAGAGTGTCAACCCTGTTATCTGCTTTCTGCCCTATCTTTTACCCTCTGATCCTTGAGAATGAAGGAAATGGCCTTTAGTTTGGCTCTGCTACAGGTACCTGGATGGCCAAAATTTGAACTCCTTGGCAAGTTAGCTTCCTTCTTTATTTTGCTCTTTTAACCTTTTAAAAGTGCTGTGCATGTAGAAATGCTTAAGATGCTCTTAATTTATAGCTTTATTAGTTGATATTAACCTTCCTTCTATGAATACGTGAAGATAGCTCTTTTTGCCACTCGTGATCAGTGGCAGCTTATATCCGTTTAAAAATGATCCCTTTAGAAAAGTGCCTTTAGATCATATTCCATTTGTTGGTTGAAATTAAAGGTGAGCTAATTTATAGGGGTTTATAGAAAAATGTTTTACAAATGGATCTTTATACTAAGGTGAAAATTTGGCCAACAAACTTTATGCAAATACGCCTTTGTTATTAAAAGCCATGGGAATAATAACTGACTACAGCAGCAAATGAAATAGTATAGGGCTTAGAGATAGGAAAAACAAAGAAGCAGGACTTCGAGTTGTATTTTAGGATTTGTCACCTTAATAGTGATGTTTGGTTGTCTTTTGGTTTATTTGGGGGAGTTAGAATTGCTTATTGGAGATCCAGCATTTCATTACTTGAAACTTCAAAATTAGGTAAGCATTTGAAAACCTAACTGATACTTTTGAATCCTGATATTTCTACATCTTTCGAAGTAGCTTTAAATATGTCTTTTGTTGTTTCTCAAGTACTCATATAAGTGAAAACACTTCCAGAAACATACTTTGGTTGTTAGAATGTGTTCTGTTTTCAGTTTAAAAGTCTTTATCACCTCCAAATTAATTATAAGCATAAAACCTGAGTGCAAGGGAGTCAGATGTATTTCCAACCTTGATTGATCCAAGCCCCTTCCTCACCTATGGTTTCAAGGTTGGGAACGTTAGTTGACACATCTCCTTTGCTGCTTCTCTTAAGTTTGCATTAGCCATTTGCTAAGCTTTGCATATTTTTGTCCTTCTTCTGTCAAAACAGTTCGTCGCTTGGAACGCCAGAATTCTGCCTCACGTTGGAATGTTATTTCTTGCTCTGTATTAAACTACATGCTTTGTCTTGTGCAGGTGTTGGCTTATGGAAAGACGCATGGTGTGACTTAACATACTTCTCTTATTTTTTGTTTTGTTTTGTTTTGTTTTAAATTCTGCTTATGGTAGCAGACGTGTTTGCAGTTTCTCTGCTTTGAAGGCTTCTTTTTTGGAACCGGTATTTGTAACGAGTGGATCTGTTACTTGCAGAAATATTTTTGAAACAGTGCGTGTTGATGGGTTTGCAGTTCAAAATTCAAGAAACAGAACCATATGTACCCAAGCACTGTAGGTAATTGTACTGCAGAAATTCAAGTTTAAAAAGGAAACTTTCAAATCTGTTCCCATTTTCTCAGAAAATGCCAGAATTTTTCTGAGTAAGAAGTACAGAGAACGTATTTGTTACTCAGTCTATTGCAAGTGACATGGCTTGTTAAAAACTAGAAATGATGTGTTTGCTTGTAATGATCAGTTTTTATGTTGAAGTTTCTTTCTATAAATGATTTTTAAATATATCTTACATGACTATTAAAAACAAAATTTGATGCACTTTGCATCTATTTTTAAAATATTTTACTTATTGCCTTATTTTTAAATTCCACCATATGGCTATAAATGATGAGGTTAGCTTCCTCTTGCTAGCATAAGCTTGTTTGCCAAAGGATTTTGGCCTTTGGTCATCCACATCTGGCTCTGTTTTCCAAGTACTACCCTTTCAAAACAGTGAAAAATTCTGCCCTTTGTTTTATGGGTGAATTGACCCTGATGAGTTAGCTGATTAGGACTCAAATTTTGAAATTCCTGTTTTTAATCTCAAGGGAGTTCTCTTAACTCTTTCTAGGTATACATATGAAAATCTTTGTTAAAACAGTGCTCCAGCATTTAACCAGCGCCCACTGCTGAGCTTTCAGACTCCTTTCTTCTAGGGTATGATAGAAACTCTTACCACAGAGGTCTTCTTTTCTCTATACCCTGGTGATCAGGCTATGGGAGGTGGCCAAGAGAAGGCAGTGTGTTTTCTTTCCCTGTTGATAAGATTTGTAGCCTTGAGCCCCTCTGACCTTTCTTTTATAATCTCTGCAAGTTAACAATCTGCAAGAAACTTCTTTTAAGATACGAAATTTTCTTTCATCTAAAAAATGAAAGAAAAAGCTGAAAATGAGTTAAGTCTTGGGTCTCTCTGTGTGTGTTTCCTTACAGCAAGCTTGGCCTGGAGGAACCCAACAAATTCTCTTGCCTTCAACTTGGCAACAATTGCCTGGGGTAGCTCTTCACAACTCTGTCCAGCCCACAGCAGTAATTCCAGAGGCCGTGGGGAGTGGCCAGCAGCTAGCCGACTGGAGGCAAGTGCCCTGTGTTTCTCTCTGGGGTATCTGTAAGGGCAGAGCCCTTCGGGTAGAGTACCTAAGGATCTGGAGGCACTGGGAAGAAGAAAAGGAAAGGGGAAATTTATCTCCATTTGAAACCCCTGAAGAAAACCATCCATATCAGGCCAGGAAATGGAGTTATAAGAAAACTTTGAATAAAGAAAAGAATAGTAGGTTCTAAAAAAGATCATGAATCATTTACTCCAGATTTAAAGAAAGCCTTAAGCCCTTAGAAACCATACATTAAGATCCTAAGGTTTGTAATCTAAGTCTTCAACTTTAAAAATAAAACACAGCTGTATTTAGCTGTTTCAGTTGCTTTTAATACCCGATTTGGTCCTGATCCCCCCGTGTTTTTTGATTCACTCCTCTCTGTTTTTTGCTGTTGCCACAGGAATGCCCACTCTCATGGCAACCAGTACAGCACTATTATGCAGCAGCCATCCTTGCTGACTAACCACGTGACATTGGCCACCGCTCAGCCCCTGAACGTCGGCGTTGCCCATGTTGTCAGACAACAACAACCCACTTCCCTCCCTTCAAAGAAGAATAAGCAGCCTGCTCCAGTCTCTTCTAAGTAAGTCTTGATTAGAGCTGAGAGTTAGAAATGATGCCAGTTTGAGAGATCTGTTGCCCACCATTTGGAGTGTTGTGGTGTAAACACTTTTGGTAAGCAGCAGCAAGTACCTGCCAGACAGAGGAAAAGCTGACTTTCATCTGGGCATGCAAACAGGTGTGTCCTGGTTCTGATCATTCTTTCTCCAGCTACCACTTTGAATCCAGGCCTTCTTTATGATGTTTAATGTATGATGATGTTTTTATTTTTCTGCCCACTTTACAGAGTGAAATTTGACTCCAAGTTAAAGAGCATATAAAAATGAAATTTCTTTTGTATTTTGGTGTTCCTGTGCTTGGGATTTTTATAGTTCACTGCTTTAGCTTAATGATAAGGTCAAAAAGGAATCAAAGAACAAATGGAAAGAGTTCTGGGGAAGGGATGTGCAATTTTGAGGGCCAAGGGTTGAGCAGGCTTTCCTTTTGACCCTTTCCTACAGGTCCTCTCTGGATGTTCTGCCTTCCCAAGTCTATTCTCTGGTTGGAAGCAGCCCCCTTCGCACCACATCTTCTTATAATTCCCTAGTTCCTGTTCAAGATCAGCATCAGCCTATTATCATTCCAGACACTCCCAGCCCTCCTGTGAGTGTCATCACTATCCGCAGTGACACTGATGAGGAAGAGGACAACAAATACAAGCCCAGTAGGTAAGACAGGCGCAGTGGTTTCCTGGTTCTGCACCTTGTACTTTTAGCCTTAGAATCTTAGAATGCTGGCTTCAGCCAAGCGGCCCAGTTTTTTGGCTGTGAAAGGAAGGGTTAAAAAGAGATATTTTGGCTTTGGCTGAGTTTCTGTAACTGAGCATTGTTCAGTTTTTTATAATATACGTGTTCATCAGCTAAAGTAGCCTTGCAGATACAATGGCTAGCAGGTTTATATTAAGTTGACAGGCTCCTCTGGTTGGAATGCACATTATGCTACAGACATGATCCCTGCCTTCAAGGAATGTCATAATCTGAAAACAGATGCCACAACGGAAGCATATGAACAGCAATTAATTGGAAAGAATAGATAGAAAAGAGATTATTTGAAATTCATGAATTCCAGAATACAATTGCTTAATCTGAAAAGGCCTCTTTGGAAGAGGTGTAACTTAGGTAGCGCTACCTTCTCACCACCACCCCCCCAGCTATATGATGGGAAATAGTTAAGAAATAAAACAGATTATATCCTCTTACCCTGGCACCTTAGTCCAAGCCTTTAACTGGGCAGTTAACTAAGAGGGAGTGGTAAGCTTAAGAACTGTGACGCCTCTCTCAAAGTGTGAGCATAGTCAGTTGCCATGATCTGCGCTGGATCCTTTGTTGGACTTTTGGCATTAGGGATACAGAGGAGGTATTGACCCTGCTTTTTACTTAAGGAGATAAGATTCACACATGAAAGCAACTTAGGAGACGTTATAGACTCATGAAAAAATAAAGTTGAAATGAATTTGAAAGTAAGTTTAGAATAAAGTGGTTCAGATCTGTAAAATGGTAGGCTTGTAACAAAGTTTTGAAAGTGGCCATTGGAATGATGGGGGAAGAGAAGAAAAGTAAGCCTTTCAGTGAGAAAGAATGGCTTAATAGTGGTGAAAGTTATATATGAGATATACCCAGCAGGATTGCTTTGACTGGAGCTAGGTCTATTGAAAAATAGGAAAGAAGTTAGTAAGATGGGGATCAATTAGTGAAGGAATTTAAAAAAAAAGAAAGAAAAAGGTACTGTGAAAAGTTTCATTTAATATAGTAAAAGGTAACATAAAAAAGTGGTCTTAGAAGAACATCATTAAAGTAATTGTGCATCACCAACTCGAGGAATGTAATCAACGTCACTGATGGTACATGTAGAAACTGTTGAATTAGTGTATGTTTTGCTGTGTATATTGTTAACAACAACAACAAAAGCAAAATTATAAAATAATAATAGTTATGCACGGAAATGGCTAAAGAGGCGCAGTATGAAGTAGTTGTTAGAGGTGTGAACTCTGGAATCTCCTGTCCAGGGTCTGAATCCTGTCTTCGCCACTTATCAATGTGTGACCTTGGGCAAGCGCCTTGACCTCCCTATGCCTCAGCTTCCTAATCTGCAAAATGAGCATAATAGAACCTACATCATATGGTTGGGATGAGGAGTTCGTGAGGTGCAGGGAGAGTATAAAGAGTGATACGTAATAAGCACTCCGGTCACAATTTTGCTGCTGCTATTATTACGATTGTTGTCATCATCATCATTGTTATGAGGGAAAGACTGAAGACTAAGAAACATTGCTGAAAGAACAGTTGAATTTTTATGTTATTTTCTTCTACTCAGCTCTGGCCTGAAGCCGAGGTCCAATGTCATCAGTTATGTCACTGTCAACGATTCTCCAGACTCTGACTCTTCCTTGAGCAGCCCGTATTCCACTGATACCCTGAGTGCTCTTCGGGGCAATAGTGGACCTCTTCTGGAGGGGCCTGGCAGAGTCGTGGCAGATGGCACTGGCACCCGTACCATCATTGTGCCTCCCCTGAAAACTCAGCTTGGTGACTGCACTGTAGCAACCCAGGCCTCAGGTGAGTTTATCTTCACAGCTAAGGTTGAATTCTCCTCTTGAGTGTGTATGCTTAATATGCTATAATCTACTCCATATTACTTATACCAGTGGTGTAGAGACTAGTAACAAAGATATTCTTAAGGAATACTGAATTCAGAAATCAGTTTTATGCAGTATGAAATTACTTTTGGCCATCAATTTATCTTTCTACTCTTATTTTGCTGGCTTAATGTAAAAATGAGTTTGTACTTTTAGAAACATTCACTGTTGATGGGAGAAGGTGGACAACTCATGGAAGGGAGTCAATTAGATTTGCCACGGGTGATTAAACAATACAGAAGTAGACAGGAATTGATAATATTAAAAATAACTGCAAAAGTTTTCTGGCAAATAATATGTTCTTTAGATCTTTTCTCACTGAATGCCATAGCTGTGATGTTTTTTATTGGTTTTATTATTAACCTGATTGTATCCTTCTTTTTTGCTCTGTTAGATGCTGGGCTTATGTTTCATAGTTCAGTTATTGCATTACTGGGTGATGCTAGCTGCAGTAATAGAAGTTTATGTCTCACTCATATAACTTGCCAATGGAAATGTTTCTGGTTGGTAGGCCTGCAGTGAGTTAAGGACCATCTTGGGGCTTAGTTGTCCCCTAGAGTCTAGAATCCTCTAGTCAGAAGGAGAAAGAAAGTTTAGAGAGGGCACACATACTTCTTAACCTCTTTAGCCTGGAAATAGTGAAAACTGATCCCATAGTCACACCTAGATGCAAGATGGTCCAGGAAATGTAGTCCTTGTCTGCCGCTTCCCAGTGGCAACACCATACCAAGGAAGGAGAGCATAAATTTTTGGTGTCAGAGCAGCCATCTCTGCCCTACTTATATAATGTTTTCCTATGGGTTATGTTGGTGCTATGGACACAAACGGGGTTCTAATTTGAGAGAGCATTGTAATGCACCTGCTTGCTAACTGAAAGGTTGAAGGTTCTAGTCCACCCAGAGGCACCTTGGAAGAAAGGTTTGGCTACCTAATTCTGAAAAATCAGCCATTGAAAACCCTGTGGAGCACAGTTCTACTCTGACACACATGGGGTTGCCATGTATCAGAGTTAACTCAACAGCAGCTGGTTTTGTGTTAAATCTGTGTGGTTCTCCTCAGAAGTAGACTGCCCCATTGCAGACAAGGCAAAATTTCCTGATGCGTGGCTACTTAACAGAATTATTGGGAGCTCTGTCCACTAGTGGGTCAGAGAATACGGACTACCCTACAGGTTGCTTAATAAATGCTTTAGTTTTCCTTACGGGAACACTGACAAAGGGAAGCAGAATTTTGAAAATTGATCTTACTTTGCTTTCAGCTATTCTGCATCTTCTTAGAATTTGAAGAAAGTAAATGCCCAGTAAGATATAATCTTGCCTTCCTTTAAACCATTTTGACTCTTCAATATCCTAAAAATTACCAGCATCTTACTGAGTTTTATGTTGACTTTTCTGTACTTTTTTTTATCCCTTCCTACATAAAGCCATAGGCTCCTTGGGGGTAGGGAGTGTTTCGTTTATTGAAGTGAACCTTTTGAAGATCCTTTATGGAGCTTTGTAGTAAGATAGGAAAGAAATGGATAATATAGTCTCTGTTTTTCTGATATAAATGTAATTGAGGAAATAAGATACACTTGAGGCCTTAACTCTTGCAAATCACACACAAATGTGAACCAATAATGCCATCTGAGGTTTGGCTCAGTGATACTGAGCCAGATGGCTACCCATGACTAAGTAAACCCTGACCCTTTTTAGGTCTCCTGAGCAGTAAGACCAAGCCAGTGGCCTCAGTGAGTGGGCAGTCGTCTGGATGCTGTATCACTCCCACAGGGTATCGAGCTCAACGTGGGGGGACCAGCGCAGCACAGCCACTCAACCTTAGCCAGGTAAGCGCTAGGGGCTGCTGCCTTCTGTTCGGGGCCCCCCATATTGTTACTCTCTGGAGAACCCCTGTTCTGGCTGGACTGCCGAATAAAGCCAAATGAAGCCCCTTTTGTGTCGAACAATTTGGTGTTCTGTGGCCTGCGTCGTACGTGCATGTGCTGTCTCTTCATTCCCTCTGTAACTGTCTTTGGAATGTGCACTCCAGGTTTTCCATCAGACCGCCCTAGTCTATCTTGGAAGATTGGAGAAATGTCTGGAATTTAGAAAGAGCTTAGGATGCTTTAGTCAATGCCTGGTACTGCACCACCACATGCTTTGCCATGTCGAAACCAGATTTTCTTCCTTTATCTCCCAGGCCGTAAATAGCCTGAGCCTCCCACTGTTTACTTGAGTCAAGAGACATTGAAAAACTTTCTAGTCACTTCATCAACTGGGTCTAGTGTTAGCAAACTGTTGCTAGAGGCTGGGATTTGTGACTTTTTTCCCCGTCTTATTCTCTGATGGTATAGTAAGGGTCACATCATTCTATTTGTGCTCATTTTTTCCTCAGCTAAAATCCTGATGGTTATATGATGTCTACTGGTAGTGTGAATGTATAAATATCAGGGTGTAATTCTGTGTGTGTGTGTGTGTGAGAGAGAGAGTATGAACATGCAAGTGCAAACATAAGCTTGAGTTAGCACATATGTTTTAGGCTCCACATTTCAATAGAGAAATATGAAGAACTTAGAGAAGACAGAAAGCAATGGTGAGAAGAAAAGGTTAGGAAGGATTCACATTCGTTGACCTGGGGTGAGTTGAGTCAACAGTTATTAACTTGCAGGACTGAGTAACCCAGTGAGCTCTTGATTCCCCCTTTCTCTGTCATATTTAATAGAAAACTGGCTACTATCTGGGTTAGGATGTATTCTGCCAAGAGGCAGAGGGATGGATGGCTAACTTCTGACAGCATTGCCAGCCTGGGAGATTCTGTGCTATGGTAGCCTGGAAACAGTACAAGTCAGAAACTCAACTCTCAACTCGATCTTTGATGCCTTGAACCAGAGTGACCTCAAGATTCCTCACTCCCTTCTTCCTCCTTCCAGAACCAGCAGTCATCGTCAGCTCCAACCTCACAAGAGAGAAGCAACAACCCTGCCCCCCGCAGGCAGCAGGCGTTTGTGGCCCCGCTCTCCCAAGCCCCCTACGCCTTCCAGCATGGCAGCCCACTACACTCGGCGGGGCACCCACACCTGACCCCAGCCCCTGCTCACCTGCCAAGCCAGCCTCACCTGTATACGTATGCTGCTCCGACTTCTGCAGCTGCATTGGGCTCCACCAGCTCCATTGCTCATCTTTTCTCCCCGCAAGGCTCCTCAAGGCATGCTGCAGCCTACACCACCCACCCTAGCACCCTGGTACACCAGGTCCCTGTCAGTGTTGGGCCCAGCCTCCTCACTTCTGCCAGTGTGGCCCCTGCTCAGTACCAACACCAGTTTGCCACCCAGTCTTACATTGGGTCTTCCCGAGGCTCAACAATTTACACTGGATACCCGCTGAGTCCTACCAAGATCAGCCAGTATTCCTACTTGTAGTTGGTGAGCATGAGGGAGGAGGGGTCATGGCGGCCTGTTCCTGGCCGAGTTCTTAATAATGGGCTGTGGTGAGCTCCTCCCTTATCCTCTCTTCAAACTCCTTAGCCAGCAACTTGTTCTGCAGGGGCCCCCTGGAGCAGAAGGTTTTTCTCTGGGAAACCTGTCTCAGTGTTGACTGCATTGTTGTAGTCTCCCAAGTCTGCCCTATTTTTTAATTCTTTATTTTTGTGACGGCATTTTTGGTATTTGGAAGAGTTCAGGTGCCCATCTTCTGCATAGTTAACCAAGGAGAGAGATCATTCTAAAGTTACCCTTTGAGAAATAATGTTGTCTCTCTAACTTGATTTCTATAAATGCTCTTAAAAACAAGCAAAATCCTTCTTTATTTAACTTTGTTTTATTGTAATTGCCGGGCAGAGGAAAGATGCTGATAGAAGGACTTGGAGTATGATAACGAGTGAGAAAAGAAAAATCATTACTTTTTGTTTAAAAGCAGACTTACTTGCTTATTTTATTTCCAAAGCAACTGGCACACGTCTGTATTTTACCATCAGACATTTCTCCTCAAAATTTTATAAGGCATCTCTGTTTTGGGGACATTTAAACTTAGAGTGTTTTAGTTTTGTTTTCATGTCTCATTCTATTTAGTGGGAAATTGTTATTTTTGCAAAACTGGTTACATACTACTTTGGGTTACTATTGGGATTCTCTCAATTGCTCCTGTGTTAGAGAGTTGTGTTAAGGCAGCTCACCGTTTGCTAGCAACTTAACGTGAGAGAGTCTATATGGTGACAGCACCATGTATCCTTAAATTGTTTTTAAAAGTCCTTCTCTCCCTGATTCAGCTTAAAATTTATTATTAGAAAAGCCATTAAATTAAGGTGGTTATTTGGTGGTGGTGGTGGTTTTATTACATGTATTATGAAATATTGGCATTGATGAGCTTCACCTAAGGGTTGTTGGCATTGGTGAGCTTTGCCTAAAGATTAGTATGAATTTTTAATAATACACCTCTCTCTCTTTGCCTCATCTCTCCATCTTGTTTTCTGTGATTTATTTGGGGAGAAAGCTAAAGAATCTGAAACCAGATAAGAACATTGTCGTGTATAGCTTTTATATTTTAAAGTAGCTTCCTTTGTATGCCAGCAGCAAACTGAATGCTCTCTTATGATGACTTATACAATAAGTGCATGTAGGAAATGCAAAAAATATTTTAAAGATTTATTACTGAATTTAAAAATATTTTAGAAGTTTTGTAATGGTGGTGTTTTAATATTTTGCATAATTAAATATGTACATATTGATTAGAAAAAATATAACAAGCAATTTTTCCTGCTAACCCAAAATGTTATTTGTAATCAAAATGTGTAGTGATTACACTTGAATTGTGTATTTAGTGTGTATCTGATCCTCCAGTGTTACCCCGGAGATGGAATTGATGTCTCCATTGTATTTAAACCAAAATGAACTGATACTTGTTGGAATGTATGTGAACTAATTGCAATTATACTAGAGCATATTACTGTAGTGCTGAATGAGCAGGGGCATTGCCTGCAAGGAGAGGAGACCCTTGGAGTTGTTTTGCACAGGTGTGTCTGGTGAGGAGTTGTTCAGTGTGTCTCTTTCTTCCCTTCTCTCTCCTTCCCTTATTGTAGTGCCTTACATGATAATGTAGTGGTTAATAGAGTTTACAGTGAGCTTGCCTTAGGATGGACCAGCAAGCCCCCGTGGACCCTAAGCTGTTCACTGGGATTTATATCAGAACAGGATTAGTAGCTGTGTTGTGTAAATGCATTGTTCTCAGTTTCCCTGCTGCCACTGAAAAATTAAAACAGCAGCTTTTCTCCCTTACTGCCACCTCTACCCCTTTCCATTTTGGAATTTCAGCTGAGTTCTCACAGAAGCATTTTCCCCATATGGCTCTCTCACTGTGTTTAGCTACCTTGCTTCTGTGAGAATTGAAGAAGCAGGTGAGAGCAGTCAAGCCAATATTACATATGCTTTTTTTTTTTTTTCAAGTATGTGCAATCACTTTTAGAATGACATTTTTGTTTTTTTCCTTTTCCCATGTGGCAGTCCTTCCTGCAAATAGTTGACATTCCTAGTAAAATATTATTGTTGAAAAAACATGTAACAGATGTGTTTATACCAAAGAGCCTGTTGTATTGCTAACTATGTCCCCATACTATGAAGAGTTTTGTGATGCCGCTGGTGACAGGGAACTCACAGAAAGGTTTCTTAGTGGGTGAAGAACATTAAGAAGAAACCAAAGCCTGTTGAGTCATTGGGGCTTTTGAGGTTTCTTTTTAACAACTTGTATATTCTTGGGGCCCTTCAAGCTGTGAAATTGTCCTTGTACTCTCAGCTCCTGCACGGATCTGGGTCAAGTAGAGGGTACTGGGGGTGGAAACATTCCTGCCTATAAAGGATTTTGGGGAAGAAGGTTAACCCTAAGATACAGATGTGTTCCATCTGAGTTGAAGATAATCTATTTGGGGGATAATTCTAGGACTGGTTCTTTGTAGAGATGGTGTCAAGGAGGTGCAGGATGGAGATGGGAGATTTCATGGAGCCTGGTCAGCAAGCTCTGTACCGGGTCAAACTCTGAGGAGCTGTCAAGGTATTTTGGAGTTTCTTCATTGTAAGGAGTAAGGGCTTCCAAGATGGGACAGGTAGTCAGTACAGCCTACCAGGAAAATGTCCGTGTTTTCTGTATTTTTTTAGCCGTTATATTTAGTTGTGTTTTCAGCACTATATTGGTCAGGGTAGCTAAGCGGTTTGTGTAGTTTCTGTCACTAGTGTTGCACAGTTTTCTGAACAATGTGTGTGATCTTTGTGTCTCCTTTTTGCCAAGCACATTCTGATTTTCTTGCTCAAACACGTTTGGTTTCTAACGGAAACATTTTTGTTCCTTTCCTCTATAAGGGACAAGATTTGTTGTTTTTGTAAGAAATGAGATAAAATACAGGGGGAAAAAAGCAAACATCTACCCCTGCGCCCCAGTCCAATAAGTAGGTAACCATTTTTAAGATAGGAGTCTTAACTCTACCAGAAAGACAATACCAAGAGCTTGTATTGTTACCTTAATCACATCACTAGCAGTGTGTGGCTGTAAGAATTTTAGAGATTTTCGGTCTTAGTCTGCAAATTGGCATTTTAGATTTACAAAGATAAAAACTCACTTGTGTCCTGCTGAATGTGTACGTGCTCAATGTGGCTTTAGATTCTGACCCTGGGGCTTAAGGTTGCCAGCCCTGTTTGGATGAGTGGAGCCTTGTGAATTTGGTGAGCAGCTGGCCCAGGTCACAGTGGCCTGACCTCACACCAGCTTAAATGAGGTCTTAGGCTTTAAGTCCTCTCTGAGAACTTGCGTTTCCAAGTTCTCCCCTTCACCGTAAGAGAGGAAGTAGGGAAGGGTTAAGTATAGCCACTCTAGGCTCATCAGGACACATAATCACTCCAGAGTTTTTAGTAGCTCCCAGGAGGTGATACCACCGTTGGCTGAAATACCAACCCCAGGGATAAGAATCCCATCTCAAACAGTTCTGGCCATTCTGAGCTGGCCAATCCGAGCCTGCTCATCCACCGTCCTCCGCTAGAGGGGCTAAGTTTGGCTGCCTTAGCCAGGTAAGCACAGCGATGTCTGTTTTATTCAGCATTATTTTGCGAAAATCTACTGGTTGGGATGGTTTGTTTTAGGATAGGAAATGAAATTGCCTCTCAGTGACAGGAATGGCCCGAGCCTGCTTCCTATTTTGATTTTGTTTTTAAACTGATGGATGGTGCAGCATGTCTACATGGTTGTTTGTTGCTAAACTTTATATAATGTGTGGTTTCAATTCAGCTTGAAAAATAATCTCACTACATGTAGCAGTACATTATATGTACATTATATGTAATGTTAGTATTTCTGCTTTGAATCCTTGATATTGCAATGGAATTCCTACTTTATTAAATGTGTTTGATATGCTAGCTATTGTGTGTGATTTAAACTTTTTTTGCTTTCTCCCTTTTCTGGTTGTACGCTTCTTTTTACAACAATCCTCTAGAAACAGATAGTTTCTGAGAGTTACTGAGCTATGTTTGTAATGCAGATGTACTTAGGGAGTATGTAAAATAATCATTTTAACAAAAGAAATAGATATTTAAAATTTAATACTAACTACGGGAAAAGGGTCCATTGTGTAAAACATAGTTTATCTTTGGATTCAATGTTTGTCTTTGGTTTTACAAAGTAGCTTGTATTTTCAGTATTTTCTACATAATATGGTAAAATGTAGAGCAATTGCAATGCATCAATAAAATGGGTAAATTTTCTGATTCACATGGCTGTTTTTGGCTTGTGTTGTGGGGGGACAAAAGGAATCAACAAACGGCATCTTTGGATGTGGCTGAATATATTGCACCTGGACATCAGTGGAGTATTAGAGGCAAATCCATCCTTCATACAGATTTCCACAACGGAAACGAGTAGGGATTCGCATTGAACACTTCCCGAGAACGGAGTTTCCAGGGGTCTGGATGTGGCCCTAGAAAGAGGCAGAAGACTTCTGACAGGTTAATTAGACTTTGTTTCCTAGCATATTTCACTGAACATCTTAAGTTGCGGAATGAAGATAAGAATCGCCGCAAGAAGATGGTATTTTTCCCTCCTTTCAAGCTGTACTGTGAGAGGCGTGGTCCTTTCTAGAAAAGCAGCAGCTCTGATCAGATTCCTCTTGATTCTGAAGTGAATAAAATTTCTTCTGAAAGATTTGTTTACAAAAATGTTCATTTGTTTGACTTCTTTTGACACGTGTCTGTTTCAGGCTACGTGTGTCTTACCAAACCCAAAAACCAAACCCATTGCTGTCAAGTTGATTCCGACTCATAGCAACCCTCTAGGACAGAGTAGAACTGCCCCATAGAGTTTCCCAGGAGTGGCTGGTGGATTTGAACTGCTGACCTTTTGGTTAGCAGCCGTAGGACTTAACCATTATGCCACCAGGGTTTCCGGTGGCCCTTAATTCTTTTTGGGCTTCCGAATCTTTGCTGGGATGTAGAAACAAGAAATACCGAGAAACACCCTTTTGAACCATAACCAAGAGAAAGTGTTGATGGTCCGTTTGCTCTCTCCCAGTAATAGAGAAGGCAGTATACATTTGTTTTGATTTAGACTGTAACATATATATTTTTTCAGATGTTTCTTCCTAGATAAATGAAGGTAAAATTAATGTGAACTTGCTGAACACTCACCACTCTGGTAAGCGCATATATTCGAAGCTTTCAGGCTAAGGAAAGCTACTGAAGACCCAGCTCTGCTGTCATCCTCACTTCCAGACAATCAAGAGTTTATACAACTTCTTAGTGACCTGTTTGTCGTTGTTTTTATCTCAGTTATATTCTCTTAAGAGCTTGGGATAGCCCCGTAAAGTAATCGGGTACTCTGTGGGGGAAATCTGGGTTTTAGTCAGTTGGCATGTTGAGAATTGACCTGCTTTGTGGAAAATTTTCAACACAAGGTGAAATCTAAGCCTTGGTTTCCCTATTAATCAACCGATAACACCAGGTGCTCAGCACAAGATGGCGCCAGTGAGCTATAGAAGAAGTTAGAACAAATCTTGACCACGACGGCCTTTTTTCCCCCTACTTCCCTTAAACCTCTTCCAGCTTCCACTGAACAAGGCAGAAAACAATCCATTCTATCATTGCTGGAAAAGGAAGATTTAATGAAGGATGTCAGTTTAAGAAATCAGCACTGGAAGAACTCCTAAAGCAGGAATGGAATTTGCTGAATTTTCTCTGGGGCCCATTTGCCTCTGTCTCCTACAGCTAGCTCCTTTCCCTGGGTGACTGCCCAGAGGCCTCTGCCCTAGGATTTCCCATCTCCCCTCTGTTGGGGAGCCTACAGCCTAGGCGGGAGGTGGTTAAGGCTTCTGGCTCCTCTGCAGTGGGGCCATCTGTATTTGATCAATCCAGGCTGAAAGGAGGGGGTGGGGGCTGTAAAGAGACTGAAAGCATTCCAGAGTAGTGAGAGAGACCCAGAGATCCAGAAAGAGAGAAGGCACCGCCCCCCATCCCGCCTCCAAAGCTAACCCAGGGCTTGAGCGGAAGAGACAGACTACACTCCTCTGGCCCCACTCTCCCGGCTGCCATGGGGCCCAGCACTCCTTTCCTCATCTTGCTCCTTTTGTCGTGGTCGGGACCTCTTCAAGGACAGCAGCACCACCTTGTGGAGTACATGGAACGCCGACTAGCTGCCTTAGAGGTGAGGGACTCTTTTCTAGTCCAACTTGGAAGGATTCCACATCTGTTGGTTCACCCAGTTTGTCCGGGATCTGGGGGTGACAAGGCAGAGCTCTAGAAGAACCTACAGAGAATTGTATTAATAAGTAGATCCACTAAAACGCAAGCCCTCCTCTTTGCCTACATAGAGCAATTCCAAAGCAAATGCACCTTCGTGTTTTATACCTGGAATTAAATGGGTTAAAGGAACAGAGTGGAAATGAGAACTAGGATCGTGGGAAAGCATCTCAGTAGAGCTGATAATTCTGTTGAAACTGGAGGCTCAGAGAATTTGCAATTTCCTGCCTTAAGTTTGAGGTTTGTAGCATCCAAGAGGAGAATTGTGTGATGGAGCAGAGACCCCTTCCCACCTTCGTGCTCTTAGACCACCCTAGAGGCCCAGATGATTTGGCAGCACTGCTCCCAGAGAATACAGGGTGGAGGACGTGGAATAGGGGTAGGGACCTAGGTGAGTCGGGCTGGGCTTTGTGCACATTTAACATTGCTGAACATCTGGTTTCCCTTTCTATGAGAGTTGAAGGGGATGTTGAAACATGGCAGAGTTTGTGCTCCTTTTCCCATTCCTGACTCCCTGGTTGGGCCTCTTCCTGCCTGGGGGTTGTAACCCTTCAGCCCTCCCTCCCACGCCTCTGTCCCTTTAGGAGCGGCTGGCTCAGTGCCATGACCAGAGTAGTCGCCATGCAGCTGAGCTGCGGGACTTCAAGAACAAGATGCTGCCACTGCTGGAGGTAGCTGAGAAGGAGCGGGAGGCACTCAGAAATGAGGCTGACTCCATCTCAGGGAGAGTGGACCGTCTGGAGCGGGAGGTTGACTATCTGGAGACCCAGAACCCAGCTCTACCCTGTGTAGAAAATGATGAGAAGGTGATTGGAGGCCCTGGGACCAAAGGCAAGGGCAGAAGGAATGAGAAGTATGATATGTTGACAGGTAGGTGATCTGAGGGCAGGCCCCTAACACTTTCAGAACCTGCATTCTTCCTTGATTCTTTCCGTTTTTCTCCTTGTCCCAGTCCACTGTGGCTCTATCTTCTGAAACCTGTTTCGGGGAGATCTCTGTAATGGCAGTTCCATTAAAGGAGAGTTTCTGGGGACCCAGGCCTCTGTGGTGCCCTGTCTTTCCCAATTCTCTAGAATAATGGAGACAGCCACTGGGCAAATGCCTACTTTTCACCAGATAGCCCACCTTGGGGACCAGATAGTCCCACTACGTTTCCAGCTCTTCATTCTCCAATGTGGGCAAGTTATGGTTCAAATCTCCTATTTTTGGCCAACAGAAGCCAAATTCTCTAATTCTCTCCTGTCTTTCCTTTTCCTGTGCTTTTCTCCTTCCCCACCAGACTGTAGCTACACAATCTCTCAGGTGAGATCAATGAAGATCCTGAAGCGTTTCGGTGGCCCAGCTGGTCTATGGACCAAGGATCCATTGGGGCCAACAGAGAAGATCTACGTGTTAGATGGGACACAGAACGACACAGCCTTTGTCTTCCCAAGGCTGCGTGACTTCTCCCTTTCCACGGCTACCCGGAAAGCTTCCCGAGTCCGGGTGCCGTTCCCCTGGATAGGCACAGGGCAGCTGGTATATGGTGGCTTTCTCTATTACGCCCGGAGGCCTCCTGGAGGACCTGGAGGGGGTGGTGAATTGGACACTTTGCAGCTCATCAAATTCCACCTGGCAAACCGAACAGTGGTGGACAGTTCAGTATTCCCAGCAGAAGGGTTGATCCCCCCATACGGGCTGACAACAGACACCTACATTGACCTGGCAGCTGATGAGGAGGGCCTTTGGGCTGTCTATGCCACCCTAGAGGATGACAGGCACTTATGTCTGGCCAAGTTAGACCCACAGACACTGGACACAGAGCAGCAGTGGGACACCCCATGTCCCAGAGAAAATGCAGAGGCTGCCTTTGTCATCTGTGGAACCCTGTACGTTGTCTATAACACCCGCCCTGCCAGTCGGGCCCGCATCCAGTGCTCCTTTGATGCCAGTGGCACCCTGACCCCTGAACGGGCAGCGCTCCCTTATTTCCCCCGCCGATATGGTGCCCATGCCAGCCTCCGCTATAATCCCCGAGAGCGTCAGCTCTATGCCTGGGATGATGGCTACCAGATTGTCTACAAGCTGGAGATGAGGAAGAAAGAGGAGGAAGTCTGAGGCGCTAGCTTTGTTTTTTGAATCTCTCTTACTGTTGTACGTTTATTGTTGTTGTTGTTGGGTGCTGTCAAGTCCCACCAAATTTCCAGCTCTTCATTCTCCAATGTGAGCAAGTTATGGTTCAGATCTCCTATTTCTGACAAACAGAAGCCGAATTCTCACAGCCCTTTGGTTCCATATGGAACTCCAAATCTTGAGCAATTCTCTTAGAGCTAAAGAGTGAAAATCGTAAGTGGTCAATTCTGCTCTCCTGCCCCCTGGCAACAAGTTTCAGACCAGTCAAAGACGACTCTATGAGGGCAACCCCAGGGAGCAGAGAACAGAGTATTTCTTGCCTTCATTGTGAGTAGGGGATGAGGGGAATAGAAGACAACTTAGAACTTCGCCCTCTCTCCCTGTCTCTTCAGTGCCCTGAAGAATGGGACTTCCTCGCATGGTTTTGTATTGCAGCATTTTGTATTAAAAAGAAAATCCACTGCTCCTCTCCTGTGCTTGTTTGGGGTAGCCCTCAGATCGAACTTCTCCCCATGACCCTCCATTTTCCTCCTCTCATCCCACTCCCACTCCTTCAGCCACATTGAAGACTTGGCTGGGCTCTGTTTGCTGAGAGAGGAGGGCCTTCTCCAGTTACAGATTGTACTGTGAGGCGCCTGGGAAAGCCGTAGAATCCCGCCACTTTAGGAGGCTGGGCAAAGGCCTCCCTCCACACCCACCACCGTCCACAACAGCCTTCCCAGAACCACCAAAGGCACCGTGCCTCTGGCCATGAGAGACTGGGGCCCGGGGGCGGAGCTTCCAATTCCAATTCTCAGAGGTTTTTGAACCAGAAAATGCATTTTAATTGCTTTGTAGGCTAGTGTGGAAACCAGAGCCCTGAGTGCATATATTTTTAGTGAGAACTTTAAGTCTCATCTCTGTAGTGAACTGTGCCCCACCACAGACCCCCAGTCCCATCTCTGGCTCTGGTCTCTTCCGCAGACCGGGTTGCACAATTGTTCTTGGTCAGAGCCTCTCTGATTTTCCTGCTGCCACAGCGTCTGCGGTTTGGGTGGGGAGGAGGGACAGCGACCATGTCCCAGATGTTGGTCTTACCAGTTCCCCAGCTTTCCCTTTCTCCACCCTCAGCATGCCCACCCTAGTCCCAGAACCTGGCTGAAGTCTGTCCAGGAGTCCTGGAAACTTAACCCTTTCTGGCCCAGTATCCTGGCCTCTGGCTCTGGGTTGCAGAAGGCAGTCTGAGGAAGGGAGAAGAGTGGGGAAAGCCTTGGGTCTTGGACTCCTGTCTCTAGGAATCTGCTTATCTCTGTACCTGGCCCCCCATTACACCCCAGCTTATCCCGGTGTTCAGCATTCACAGGAGCAAGGCTGCTGATGGACAAGACTCTACTTTTAAGGGGAAGTTTACCTCAGGCAGCCCTGGGAGCCCTCCTAGTTATTTATCCTAATTGGGAGAGGTGAGAAATAGGCATATAATCTTCTCCCCAAAGTATGGCCCTCCTCCCCGCCCCAGGGTAGGGTGGATCAGTCAGGGCCCTGTGATCCTCCTTTTGTCTTCTTTTCTTCTCCCCTCAGGCAGAGCTGCTCCTGATGTAGGCTGGTGAGGAAGGGGAAAAGAAAGACAGCAAAGCACCTCACAAAGGCGCTATTGTGGGGAGCCTGAGGAGGGTGGGGGCTCTCTCCCATTCAGTTCTCTTCTAATGTGGGGCTGGCAACAGTAATCACTGCCTGTCAGCCCACAGAGGGGTCTGCCCACGGAACATCTGGCTCCAGCTAAGGGCGCGCAAGGAGGAGGGTGGAGGAGGAAGGGAATTCTCAGTAGAGGCCTGGAGAGGGGTCCAGATGGCAAGGAGGGGTGGCCGCATGGTGCTGTGACTGTGTGTGTGGTTGTGTGTGTGCAAGTGCACACGTGGATGCCTGTCTCCTTTCTAGTGTGACTGTGTGTGTCTGTGTCCGATAGAAAGTTACTAGAGGGTGGAGCTGTGTCTGGAATTATCCTGACGGCACCAAACATTGGGAATGGCTTTTTGATGACCTGAGGAGAGAATAGCTCTGAGACCGTGTGCGTAGATGACATCAGTGTGAGCAGCGAGTATAAAGTACATCTTTAAAGTCTCATCAGTTCCGTGAAAACCGGGTCCTTCCACCTCATACGTATGTGTGCTTGTCTTTGTGGTGTCTTTCTTTGCGTGATTCTTCAATGCGAAACGAAGAACCAGTCTTTCTTTTAGGCTTAACATTTTTCTGGAAAAGTTCACTCAGACTTTCCTGAAAGGGCAGAAATCTCTGGGGCCTTGTCAGTTATTACTTTTAGCTTTTTTTTCTCTTTGGCTTCTGTACAATAGCTAGTGCTATTTCGGAAGCGTTTTAGAAGGTGAGTGGAACTGTGTGGGCAGATCCAGTGAACTGTCCAAATTCATTAAACTAAATTATCTGCTGCTCCAGGAGACAGAGCCTTGGTAGTTGAATCCTATCATCAAAAACCAGTCTCACCACCCCTTCTTGGACCCTCCACTACTCATCGCTTGACAGAAACGGGTTATGACCTCTGGTTTGGGTTAAACAAAAGACAGCGGAAGGCAAAGGCCCTAATTGTGGGCGGGGGGATTAAGAGCCCAGAGGAAGTTCCACATCTGCCCTCAACACCTGGCCCTAAAATAATAAACAGCCAGGGACGGGGTGCTGGAATAACATCAGGAACCGGGAAGGACTGCTGCTGTGGAGACAGCTGTTCGCCAGATCATCTGGCCCTGTTGTTGCTTCTCCATCACAAGGCAGGGTAGAGAGGGCGTCCCTTACCCTCACTGTTGTGCCTAAAGTTTCCTGCCCTAACTTCCAAGTTCTCTTTGTTCTCAGTATCTTGCCCCACCTGATTGTGGTCTTAGTGTCTGCCTTCCCGAGACACCAGCGTTCTCTTGTTCATTTTAATCAAAGAATGGAAGGCAGTGTTGTCAGAGCCCTGGGTAGTGGGGAGAGGGTGGACAGAGATGTGAAGAATGAAGTTTTAGTTCAGCTGTCAACGCTTCCTCTGGGATGGGTCTTTTCCCTCCTCCTCCTCCACGTTCAGATTTTCTGGATCCCTTCTCAATCCGTCTTCTTATACAGGTGCCCCTCCTCGAAGCCCCCTTCCACTGCTCCCCATTTTTCTTAACTGGCTTCGGTCAAAGCAAAGCTTGCTCATTTTGAGGGCTGCTGAACTGCCCTGGTATTTCTCAAAAGTCTTCAGGTCTCTTTAGGGTCTGCTGTCTGCCTCTCTGTGGCTGCATTTGCAGCATGGTCTCTAGTACAAGAACCAAAAACCAAACCTGTCGCTATCGAGTCATTGCCTACTCATGGCAACACCATGTGTTAGAGTAAAACTATGCTCCATAGGGTTTTCAAGGCTGTGTCGTTTTGAAAGCAGATTGTAAGGTCTTTTTCTGTAGTGCCACAGGGTAGGTTCAAACTGCCAACCTTTAGGTTAGTAGGTGAGCACAAACAGTTTGCACCACCCGGGGACCTTTCTGGCACAGGAGGGCTTTTCTAATTCCTTCAGCTGAGGGTAGGGGCTGACCTAGTGGCTTTAACTCCTGTCAGCAGCTTCAGCCTCTGCTGGCTCCTCTGCCCCTGCAGCCTGGAAGCTGGGTGCCTCCTGCTTTGCTACCCAGGCCATCAAGGCTGGTAAACTCTCCTCTGTCTGCTTTTTAACTTCTGCTATCACAATGCAGAGTTTTCAAGATCAAATCTTTATTTATGGATTTAATAACTCCACAGAAGAATTATAAACATGGAAGCCAATGTTATTAGTTTTAAGGGCAGAGTGAGGAAGTAAAAACGAAGAACTCTTAGCATCCTCTCTCCATAACTTGGGTTCTGACAGTACCCAGAGTTGGACACCTCTCTAGAACACACTGGCATGACCTAGGTTGCCAGCCTCTGGGGGTCTGCTCAGCTCAAACTTCACCTTCTCTGAGAATGGACACCTTTACTCCCTGGTCATAGCTGTGTGGCTCACCGTGAACAATTCCAGTTCTCTCTCCTGGGGACAGAATTGCAGAACAGAGAGGTTAGATCTGAGAAAATGTATGGGCCATCTTTTGACCTACTGCAGAGAGGCAGTGTGAGCCAGGCTGCAGAGGGAAAATGATGGGGCAGACTCCTGGAGATAAGTAAAGGCAGAAGTGAGAGAGCAGCTCATTTTGACAGGTGTTCACCTTCTGGTACCAGCCACCCCTGCTGAGGTCACATTCCCATATTTTCCACAAATAACATGCCCACTTAAATAACTCGCATAGTGTGCATAGGAAAATGTTGCATGGTTGGCAAAAAATATAACACACATTCTACAGGATTTCTGAATCCTCAAATACCCCATTTTTGTTGTTGTTTTGCTTTTTGCTTATGTTAGTATAGTGCGTTTCTGTTTCCTGTAACCCATAGAACCCAAGATCCATCTGACATCAGCAATGATATCCCTCGTTCCATGTCCTCTTCTGGTTCTGGCTTGAATTTCTGGCAGTTCCCTGTTGATGTACTGCTGCAACCATTTTTGGATTATCTTCAGCAAAATTTTACTTGTTCGTGATATTCATGAAATTGTTCGATAATTTCTACGTTCTGTTGGAACCTTTCTTTGGAATGGGCACATAAATGGATCTCTTCCAGTTGGTTGGCCAGGTAGCTGTCTTACAAATTTCTTGGCGTAGATGAGTGACCGATTCCAGTGCTGCATCCATTTGTTGAAACATCTCAATTGGTATTCCGCCAATTCCTGGAGCCTTGTTTTTTGCCAGTGCCTTCAGTGCCACTTGGACTTCTTCCTTCAACACCATCAATTCTTGTTCATATGGTACCTCCTGAAATGGTTGAACATCGACCAGTTCTTCGGTGCAGTGACTGTGTATTCCTTCCATCTTCTTTTGATGCTTCCTGTGTCATTCATTCTTCCCATAGAACCTTTCGGTATTTTAACTTGAGGCTTGAATTTTTTCTTCAGTTCTTTAAGCTTGAGAAATGCCAAGCATGTTCTTCCCTTTTGCTTCTCTACCTCCAGCTCTTTGCACATGTCATTATTATACTTTTCTTTGTCCTCTCGAGTCACCCTTTGAAATTTTCTGTTCAGCTTTTTTACTTTATCATTTCTTCCATTCACTTTGTTCTTCATTCAAGAACAAATTTCAGAGTCTCTTCTGACATCCATTTTGGTCTTTTCTTTTCTGTCTTTTTAATGACTTTTTGCTTTCTTCATGTATGATGTCCTTGATGTCGTCCCACAACTCCTCAGGTCTTCTATCATTAATGTTCAATGTGTCAAATCTATTTCTTGAGGTGGTCTCTAAATTCAGGTGGCATATACTCAAGGTCATGTTTTGGCTCTGGTATACTTGTTCTGATTTTCTTCAGCTTTGACTTGAACTTGTGTATGAGCAATTGATGGTCTCTTCCTCATCCAGCCCCCGACCTTGCTCTGACTGATGATACTGAACTTTTCCATTGTCTCTTTCCACAGATGTAGTCAACTTTATTCCTGAATACGATCCATTCCCCTTCAATTTGTCATTCCCAGCATAGTAGACTATATGACGGATTCAAAATGGCCAATACCAGTCCATTTCAGCTCACTAATGCCTACGATATCAATTTTTATGTGTTCCATTTCATTTCATTTTTGACAACTTCCAATTTTCCTAGATTCCACGTTCCAATTATTTGTGGATGCTTGCAGCTGTTTCTTATTTTGAGTTGTGCCACATTAATAAATGAAGGTCCCTAAAGCTTGGCTCCATTCACGTCATTAAGGTCAACTTTGCTTTGAGGAGGCAGCTCTTCCCCAGCTGTACTTTGAGTGCCTTTGAACCTGAGAGGCTCATCTTCCAGCACTATGTCAGTGTTCTGCTGTTATTCATAAGATTTTCATTGACCAATTTTTCAGAAGTAGACCAGGTCCTTCTTCCTAGTCTGTCTTAGTCTGGAAGGTCTGCTGAAACCTGTCCACCATGGGCGACTGTGCTGGTATTTGAAATACTGGTGGCATAGCTTCTAGCATCACAGCAACATGCACGCCACCATAGTACGATAAACTGACAGATCCATGGTGGCTAACAGATGCGTGGTATATATAATAGGTGCTCAATAAATGTTCATTCCCAGGCCCATGATTCTTGTTGTCTTGATATGTGACCGTATGTCAGTGGCCATCTCTATCTGACACTAAAAAGTCTGTCTTGAACCAGAGGCTATTCAGCTGCCTTCCCTTTCCATCTGGCACATCATTCTGTAGGAGGACATTGCAGGTTTTCCACCGTGTTGTTGCCATCAAGTCAACTCCAAATCCTGACTACCGCCATGTGTACAGACTAGAATTGCTCCACAGGGTTTTCAAGACTGTGACTTTTGTCTTCCAAGGTGTCTCTGGGTGAGTTTGAACCAAGTGCTCAACCTTTTGCATCACCTGAAAAAAACAAACTCCTCTTCCCACCACAGATCTCTGCAGTACCAGTAATAATGCGGTTGACAGGTAGCCTGCACCAGCCTTCAAGGAAGAAAGCAAGGAGTGCTGAAGCATCTCCCCTTTCTCTGTCCCTAGACCAACCTTGCCAGCAGTGGTGTGGGAGTTTTTGACATTGTGCTTCCAAGCTGCCCTTTTCCTTCCACCATGTTTTGTCTCAAAGATATTTAAGTTGTTCAGCATGTACACTAGTAGCTGTCACTATTGATTTTTTAGACTTATCTGCTGTCGATTTTGACAGGTCCTTCAATGCTGTTTTGGTTGCATTTGGTCTTCTAGATATTTCTTACTGTCCTATTTCACGTGATTTTTGTTCTGTAGCTGCTGAATTTTATGTTCCACACCTGTAAATCCATGCAGTTGTCAAGTGCATCAGCTGTTCTCCATCTATTCTGATGACCCTTTTGGAATAAGGAAGATGGTATAGAAAAAGCATAGGGAGGGGAGTAAGATGACCTTTATATTTCTGTGTGATTGGTCCATGTGGCTGAGTGTCCTGGCTCTGCTACTCACCAACCGTGTGACCTTGAGCAAGATGCTAACCCCTCTGAGCCTCAGTTTGTTCGTTTGCAGAAGAGAATTATATTGCCTGGATTACTATCTCACAGGATTGGCAAACTCAAGCCTTAATACCTGTTATAGTTGAATTGGGCCCCCCCAAAATATGTGTTGTAAATCCTAACCCTGATACCTGTGGTTCTAATCCCATTTGGGAATGGGTTTTATTTGTTGTATTAATGAAGCAATATTAGTATAGGGTATGTTTTAAGTCAGTCTCTTTTGAGACATAAAAGAGCAGACTAAGCAAGCAGCAAAAAAAAAAAAAAAAAAAAAACACTGATGGGGGAAGATAGAAGATAGGCCATATGAGATCTCTAAGGATCCAAGAAACAGAAGCTGAAAAGAGACAAAGACCTTCCCCCTAGAGCCAACACAGAGACAAAGCCTTCCTCTAGATCCAGCACCCTGAATTTGGACTTCTAGCCTCCTGAACTGTGAGAAAATAAATTTCTGTTTGTTAAAGCCACCCACTTGTGGTATTTCTGTTATAGCAGCAGTAGGTAACTAAGACAATGCCTAAAGCTTTTAGAACTTCCAGGTAGGAACCTTAGGAATGGTCTAGTTTGGCTCTCTCATTTTACCATTTGAAGAAACTGAAGTCCAGAGAGGCTTTTGAAGGCAGGGATCATGCCTTATCCATTTTCCTATCCCCAGGATCCAGACAGAGTCAGGCACACACTGGGTGTCCAATAAATACTTTGTAACTGAGTTGAGTGACCAGGTCCCAGTGACATGTCTCTTAACCTCTCTTGATGACTCAGAGTTTTTGTCAACATCAATTACTATACAGTGTTGCTATGCCATGATGCCTTCAGAACCAATTATGCTTTGTAGCTTGAGGCTATTATGCCTTTCTACTTGGTGTTTCTTCTTTCTCCTCCCTTACTGTCACCTGTCAGTTCTCCCCACAGCTATCGGATCCACTCTGAGGAATCCTCATCACTGCTTTTAATCGGCTGCCCACTCCAGACTGGGGCAGAACAAGAGCGAATGGGCTTTCAAGGACTTAGAGCTGGCACCCATACCTGGCGCCTTTATTAGCGTCGCAAGGAGTGACAGAATATTTCACAGAGTAGAAGCATAGCCTATTTTAAGCTGGAAGAGACCTTGAAAGTCATCCGACCTAGCCCCCCGCAAGTCACGGAAGTATTTTCTGATTCACGGTTCCCCTACCTAGTGCTTTACACATGGTATTTTCAGTTTGCGCAGTGGCATGCAAAGCAGCTGCTTGTTTTGTGCTGGCCATGGCAAGGAAGCAATGACTTCTAGCCCCTGGAATCTCTACCCAATGACCTGGATTCTAAAGCATTCCCCCCCGCCCCCCGCCAGCAGAGGGGAGGTAAATACATATAGATGTGAATTTCACCTCTGATTTCCTGATTAAAAAAAATGACCTAGCAAATCCCTCCTCATCCCCTCTCTGTCCTTTCCAGCCTTCTAAGTCCCGATGGAGGTGAAGTATTTTTACTGTCATGTATTGCTTAGATATCTAGAGAAGCTTTAAAAATGTAAACTGGAAACACTTAAGGATAATTAAGCAGGTAAGGGGAGACATAGGGGAAATGTTAATTGTACCACTGAATTTTAAATTGAGGTAGGAGTACTCTCATTTAAGCCAAACTTCAGTATCCATTTGAAAGCGTATAAAATGCAGACAAATTATCAGCCATAAATGGTGATTTATGTTCTGTGGCTTTTAATGAGGGCAACAAAACACTCTTATTGGTTCATAGTCTGGAAAGGATCAGATTGGTCTACGCTCTTGCTGAGGGCAGCGTAGTGGAAGGGCATGGAACAGACATCTAAGATTCAAGTTTTCTGCCTGTGTGATTTCAGTTTCCTCATCTGCAAGATAAAAAGTGTTAATATTTCCCTCCCAGGTGTGTGTGATGAGTAGATGAGATAATGTATGTGAAAAATGTTTTGTAAATGATAAAGCTTCACCGATGCCGGCTGCTATTGTTCCTTATTTAGTACTTGACATAGAGTGCTCGAGGAAACCCTGGTGGAGTAGTGGGTAAGTCCTATGGCTCTTAACCAAAAGGTCGGCAGTTCAGATCCACCAGGCGCTCCTTGGAAACTCTATGGGGCAGTTCTACTCTGTCCTATAGGGTTGCTATGAGTCGGAATTGACTTGACAGCAGCGGGTTTGTAAAATGCCGACAGTTAAATCTACCAGGCGCTCCTTGGAAACTCTGTGGGCAGTCCCACTCTGTCCTATAGGGTCACTATGAGTCGGAATCAACTTGATGGCAATGGCTTTGGTTTTCTTTTTGGTATTATTACAAAAGAAACCCTGGTGGGGTAGTGATTAAGAGCTACAGCTGCTAACCAAAAGGTCAGCAGTTCGAATCCACCAGGCGCTCCTTGGAAACCCTATGGGGCAGCTCTACTCTGTCCTGTAGGGTCGATATAAGCCAGAATTTACTTGATGGCAACAAGTTATGTGCCTGCTCACAATAGTGAATAACACAGACATGGACTTGTCTTCACAGCTTTTGAACTTGTGGGATTAACCAGTACCAGTTGCCATCAAGTTGGTTCCGACCGATTTGACTCCACGTGTGTCAGGGTAGAACTACGCTCCATAGGGTTTTCAATGGCTGATTTTTCAGAAGTAGATCTCCAGGCCTTTATTCTGAAGTGCCTCTGGGTAGACTCAAACCTCCAACCTTAGTTAGCAGCTGAGCATATTAGCCATTTGCACCACCCTGGGACTTCTGGGGATAATGAGATGAATAAATAGGCAACTACATTACAGGGCAATAGGGGATATTATTGTGTCTGTGGAATCCCTGGGAGGACCTTCTACCCCAGCCTTGCTGGGGGTGGACGGGTGGACCCACTTCTGGAGGCTCCTCATTCTTTAGCCAGAAGAATGTCTGCATGGTCTCCTTTCCACACCCTGTCATGGTCACTGCCATCCCTGTCATGATCACTCAACTGGGCTGTGGCAGGAAGCTCCTAAGTGACCTCCTTGCTGAAGTGTCTGTCCTGGCTCCAGCACATTGTACAAGATACTGTTCTTACCTCACTGTATATCATTATTTGTTTATGGACCCATCTCCCCAGAATAGACTGAAACAGCACCTTGAGAGCCGGGACTATAACTTCCTCTTTACTGCTTCACTGTTAGGCTCAATGGATGTTTGAGGAAGACAGAGAGAGGAAAAGACAGGAAGGCACAAAGGAAGAAAGGAGAGTCCCTGACTCTCTATGGATGTCCTCTTCTGAGGATGTTCTCCATAAGGTTGAGGAGTGAGTGCCCCAGACACCCGGTTGTTTCACAAGTTTAAACTCTCCCGGAAGTAGCTGCTCCCCTCTTGAGTATAGAAATAGACCCAAGGGCCACTGACCAGGGAACTGCAGGCAGGAAGCAGAAGCCCAGTCTCTTTTGCACGGAGCTTTCTTTGCAAGTCTCCTGGGAACAGGGCTGGGATGCCAAGCTATATCCCCTGAAGACTAGACTCACCGATGTCAACCATGAATTCACCCTTGCCTTGGGCTGAAGCTTCTGCAGGGCGCTCACCTCTGTCTTCTGCCACCCCGCAGAAATAATAAACAGCAGCACTGTTTGCTGAGCCCTTTCCATCTGCCGGATATGAACTAAATGCAGTGATCTCATGTCATCCTCAAAACTGACCCCCAACAAATATTTAGTGAAAGCCAGGCTTTATGCTTTTGGGGGTTGAGGAGGACATATGATGACTTCTACCCCCTCAAGGAGCTTACAACTCAGTTGGGGTGGAGGGGCAGGGAGGTGATTAAGAATGGGTGATAAGATAGGTATGTCACTGGCCCTACTACCTAAGACTACCTAAGCAGTTTAGGGGAAATACTTTAAGAGAAGGACAACCTTTAGTGAGAATTCCAAGGAGGAAGAGGTTATACTCAGATGAGGGAGATTTTAAGAGGCTCCATGAAGTAATACTTGAGGTGGTCTTAGAGGAAGAATTGGATTGAAAGGGTCTTCCAGGAGGAAGGTCTAGGATGAGCGAAGGGGTAGAAGTGACTAAGCATGGGACATAGTCAGGAAATAGCAACTAGTCTATTTTTATGAGAATATAAGTTGCCTCTAAGAGTACACCTGAAAAACCCATTGCTGTCGAGTTGATTCTGACTCATAGCAACCGTATAAGACAGAGTAGAACTGCCCCATAGGGTTCCCAAGAAGAGCCTGTTGAATTTGAACTGCCAACATTTTTTGATTAGCAGCTGTAGCACTTAACCACTATGCAACCAGGGTTTCCTTTAAGACTACAGAAAGAAATAAAAGCCAAAAAGAAAAAACAAAAAACAGAAGAGGGCTATATTGCTGAGGGATCTTATTCAAGTAGAAATAATATGTTGAGGAGTCCCTTGTGGTGCAAACAGTTAACACAATCAGCTGCTAACTGAAAGACTGGAAGTTCAAGTCCACTTAGAGGCATCTCAGAAGAAAGGCCTGGCGATCTACTTCCAAAAAATCAGCCATTGAAAATCCTATGGAACACAGTTCTACTCTGACACACATACATGGAGTCACTATGAACTGGAATCAATTCGATGGCAACTAATTTTTTTTTTAAATATGTTGAAGCTGTGTAATTGCTACCATTTATTGAGCTAAAACTAAATGCATTGTCTCATTTAAGTCTTACAGCAATCCTACAGAGTACAATTGTTATTATCCCCATTTTACAGATGAGGAAACTAAGATTTTGACCCACAGTTTGCCTAAGATTACACATCCAGAAAGTAGCAGAGCCAGAAGTTGTACAAAGACCCATCTGGCTCCAAAGGCCATGCTCTTGTCCCCTTCACTGCAATGAGAATGGTTGAACTTGTCAAGGAGAATAGAAGAAGAGATTCAGAGTGCGAGGGAGCATCTATCTACATTTGGGGGAGGGGGGTTGGGAGAATGAAGAGGTGTCCATGAAGGAGAGAGATTGAGTAGAACTACTAGTCCTCAACTCTGAAGTCAAGAGAGGAGAGAGGTCTGAGAAGGAGGAGTCAGCCAGAAGTCTCAAACATTCAGAGAGGTCAAGCAGGGTGAGGGCTGAGAACTTTGGAGAGGCTGGAGGGGATTTACAGTGGGGCACAAAAGTCAGCCTGCGAGGGGTGTGAAGGAGGTGAGGCAGTGAAACAACCAGTCACTCACTGAAGAAATTCAGCGATTAGAAGGAGGACAGGGAGAGCTGTAGAGAGGGAAAGAAAGAGGAGCAAGGTTGAGAGACAGTGTTTTTGTTTCTTTTTTAAATGTATTATTAATTATAAAATTTTCAAATATATGTTCAGAAAATAATATCATAGGCAACCATGGACCACCACTGAGATTTAACAAATGTTAACATTTATGATACTTTCTACAGATCTTCTCTTTTTAAAGAACAATAGAAATTTGCAGATAAACTTACAACTAACTGCCACCCCAACTCTACAGGTTATCCCACAGGTAACCACTATCCTTAAATTAGTGTGTATTCCATACGTGTTTTTAAAATGCATGTACTGCCTATATCTGCATCCGCACAGTTTATAGTATCGTTTTGTGTGTTTTTAAAATTCCCATAAAAGGTATCTTCTGTAAATACATTTATGCCTACTGTAAACATCTCAGCATTGTTTCTGAGACTTGCCCATGATAATACATGTACCTTTGGTTCATTTACTTTAACCATTTATTGTATTTGGAATCCCTGGATGGTGCAGTTAAAGTGCTCAGCTGCTAACCAAAGATTTCAGGTTCAAGTCCACCCACAGGTCCCTTGGAAGAAAGACTTGGTGATCCACTTCTGAAAAAACAGCCATTGAAAACCCAATGGAACACAGTTCTACTCTGACACATAGAGGTCGCCATGAGTGGGAGTCAACGACAACAGGTGGTGGTGATGAATCATTGTATTAATAAGCCATATTGTTTCCTCTACTGCTAGACATCTTGATTGATTCCATTTCTTGTTGTTACAAACAGTGCTGCAGGGACATGCTTGTCCATGTCTCCTTGTGCGTATGTGGGAGAGTCACTCTGTAGACACCTAGGAGTGGAAGGACTAGTGCGTCACAGGCTTGTCCAGACTCAGTTTCACTGGGTGTTGCCACAGTACTTCCCAAGATGAGCGTTCCACTCTGCAGTCCTGATCCCCCCATCTCACCAACACTCAGTGCTATCAACGTGTTGATTTTTGCCAGTTTGATGGGTATGAAGCCATATCTCGATATTGTGTTAATTAGCATATTAGGAACACATTTTTAGGGTAGGGGAAAACTTAATTTTTTTTTTTTTTTCCTCCAAGAAAAGGTAGGAGCAAGGCAGGGACTGAAGATATCATGGTGAAAAAGAAAAACTTAGAGGGAACCTAGAGTGAGGGAGGAGAACGGAGGGAGGGGCACGGACAAGGCTTCATAGAGCGGAGGGCAAGGGGTTGAAGATAAAAACCCAAACCTGTTGCCTTCGAGTTGATTCCAACTCATAGCAGCCCTATAGGACAGAGTAGAACTGATCCATGGGATTTCCAAGGCTTTAATTTTTACAGAAGCAGACTGCCACATCTTTCTCCCACCGAGCTGCTGGTGGGTTCAAACCACTGACCTTTCCATTAGCAGCCAAGTCTTGTTGGGAACATAGTTGGCAAAATAACGTGCTGAGAGGGAGGGAAGAGGAAGCCGTTCAGAGCCTGAGGAGAGAGAGAAGTGGAACAGCCCCTGAAGTGAATACGGTAGAATCCAGCATGGCTGAGAGGACTTGAGGGAACAACTCCTCATTGCCAGCATCTCCTCCTTCTCTTGGACAATATTTTCAGCCGATAGCAACTAGAAACTGCTTGGTTTTTTGGGCCTTGTTATAGATTGAATTGTGTTCCTCCAAAATATGTGTTGGAATCCTAACTCCTATACCTGTGGGTGCAATTTTGTTTGCAAATAGGGCTTTCTTTGTTACCTTAATGAGGTCATATCAGTGTAGGGCGCATCCTAAACCTAATCACTTCTAAGATATAAAAAGTGCAGGTTAGACACAGAAAAAAGTACAACGGGGAGAAAATAAATGCCACATGAAGATCGCCAAGGAACCGAGGAATGCTAGGGCTATAGAAGCTGAAAGAGGCAAGGATCTCCTCCCAGAGCTGACAGAGAGAAAGCCTTCACCTACAGCCGTTGTCCTGAATTCCGGCTTCTAGCTTCCTGAACTGTGAGAAAATGCACTTCTGTTCTTTAAAGCCACCCACTTGTATTTCTGTTATAGCAGCACTGGGAAGCTAAGGCAGGTCGTTACTATGTGCATTTGACAGGCATTTTCCCATATAATCCTCACGACCAAGTACAGTTGTGCTATAGGCTTAGGGCAAAAAATATTTAAGGATTTTGATTGGTGTAAGGTTTATATACAGCGCTCAGCTGCTAACGAAAAGGTTGGCAAGTTCGAGCCCACCAGCTGCTTCAGGGGAGAAAGATGTGGCGGTCTGTGCCCATAAAGATTACAGCCTTGGAAACCCTATGGGGCAGTTCTACTCTGTCCTATAGTGTCTCTATGAGTTGGAATCGACTTGACGGCAGCAGGTTTGGTTTGGTTTTAAGGTTTATAAAACTCAAGTACTGTGTAGAGTGGCTGCCCCAAAAGATGGTACACCGTAGGCTGCGCTAATAGAAACACAGTGTTAACATGAAGGAGGGGGAACAGTCCTGCACTGCTCTGCCCTAATCAGGCTGGAGCAGCAATGTTCTGTTTTTGTCCTGGGTGAAGATAATTACAGCTACTGCTATTTATTAGGCACCTAAAAAAAAAAAAAAAAAAAAATTTTTTTTTTTGAATGTGTGCTAGGTCCTGCGCGATGCTTTGCCTGTGTTCTGTTTAATCCTAACAATCCTGAAAGATAGATGTTATTATTTCCATTTTATGAGTAAAGAACCTGAGCCTGCAAGAGGATAAGTTACATGCCGAGATCACTGGGAAGTGTGGAAGACAGCCCCTACTAATGAGAAGACCTATGGGCAACAAGAGCACTGTCTCATCATAATGCGAAGAGATGAAAACCTGTTGCTGATGGTCAATTCTGACTCATGGCAACCCCACGTGTTACAGATTAGAATTGCTCCATAGGGTTTTCTTGGCTATAATCTTTATGGAAGCAGATGCCCAGGACTTTCTTCCATGGAGCTGCTGGGTGGATTTGAATCTCCACCCTCTAGGTTAGCAGCTGATCACCAACCACTTGTGCCACTCAGGCTTGTATTATCAGGCTCCAAAGGTACAACTAAGCTGAATGGACATAAATTGCATGGAGAAAGAGTTCCACTTAACAAAAGGAAGAACTTTTCACCAGTTGGCATTGTGCCAGGATGTTTTGTGCTACTTTTAGTGGTGGTGAGCTCCCTGTTACTGGAGGTGTTCGAGAAAAGGCTTGGATGAATGTTGGGTGGGGATGTACAGAGGACGCCAGCATTAGATGCCCTTCACAATATTTTCCAGCATTCCAGTTTTGTTTCACTTTTCAGCAAGATAAAAAAGAGAATGTCAAGGGGGAAGAAGTTCAAAGGTATTGGAATGGTGGGCCACAGGCCAACCTTCACATGCTGCGCTTCAGGGAACGAGAAGGGCTCTTCGGCTGTTGGCGTAAGGGGTAGAGCTGGGGTCCTACCTCACTCCACCCCACATACAACCTGGCCTCAGGTGATGAGGTTTCCTGGAGATGTTAGAGGAAGAAATCTGGTGTGCATGTTTCTGCACAAGCAACCCTGCATCCATTTTTCATCAGCTCTGGCTCAGGCAGGCGGCTGGCTGTGGTCTGAATCTGATTTGTTTGCGTTTCTGTGGCAGGCAGCCGCTGTGGATGGCTGCAAAGGGAGAGATTTGCTTTGCACATAATTTAATCCAAGGGTTAGGTAATGAGTTTGCTCTCCTCAGACAACGGAGTCAACATGCTTCCCCCAACCGCCTTCGCTTGATCATTAGCAGCAGTGCTGCTCTGTGGGCCTTGTTAGGTAGAGCTCTGGCTCATGCGATCACAACTCAGAGGTGATTTACTCTAACTCCTGATACTAAAAACCTCTGAGTGAGACGTGCGGAATGAATAATGCTCTGTAGTGGATTTGTTAATGAATTTTGTCTCTGCTCGCAAACAGAAGGGACTGGCAGAAAAAGGATGTAGAGCAAGGGTGCTGGACTAGGGCAAGACTGTGATGCTCTGCAAATCAGCCTTCCTAATGATTCTGGTGAGAAAATAATCAGATACTGCTTTTGAAAAAAATCCCACGTCCTGTTTTCAGTAGGGACTTGTCATTAATTTCAGGGTAGAAGATGGCTTGGCATCTTTCTGGTATTCTTAAAATAGAAGAAATAAGCAGCCACCTTAAAAAAAAAGATTATGATCCAAGGTTTGAGTAATCTTGGCTGGCTCCTCGTTTGCATATATATGATAAAGTGTGCCCCACTTCCAGAGGTTGATTGCTGGGATGCTGGACTCAAACAAAAATTTGTTCAGCAACAGGTGAGGAGGCAGTGGGACTTCCTATCAGCTCCTCCAGGATTGATGCCTGTCCCCAGACCCTTGCCTGCTGGGTCACAGCGTCCTGCCCCAGGCCAATGGCCAGGGCCAGCTTCCTGGGCATATGACCTGTGCAGTCACACAGGGCCTCATGCTTAGAAGGACCTGTACCTGGTTTAACGTTCTGCTGTTGCTATCTTGAAATTCTTAATTCTTGAACAAGGAGCCTCGCATTTTCATTTTGGACTGGGCCCAGCAATTTACGTCACGAGCTTTGCCAGCGGCTCTTTCATTGGTGAACAGCCTTGCCCTGTGTTCATCTGCCCTTTTCCAACCTTGCCTTTTTCTCAGTAGGGCAAAGTGATAAAAAGTTTGCCCTAAAAGTATGTGCATCTGGGGTGTCTTTTAGAAAGACAGGTAATTTATTGCTTTTTAATGCCCTGATTAAACAGTAATACACCTTAATTGTGGAAGATTTGGAAAGTACAAAGACGAAAATACTCATCCATATACCCACCAGTACCAGTTTTCTATGTCGCTGCCGTGAAAAAGTACCACAAACTGGATGGCTTGTAAGAATAGGGATTTATTCTCTCACACTCTGGAGGCTGGAAGTCCTAATTCAAGGTGTCAGCAGAGCCAGGCGCTCTCTCTGAAGACTCTAGGGGGAGATCCTTCCTTGTCTCTCCCAGCTGCTGGTAGCCCATTCTTCCCTCTGTATGACATGTGTGTTTCTCTTTTAAAAGGACACCACTCAAATTGGATTAGGACCCATCCTACTCCAATGTGACTTTGTGTTAACTGATAACATCTTCACAGACCCTATTTCCAAACCAGGTCATGTTCACAGGTGGGAAGAGGGAGAGTGAGGATTTCAACATCTTTTTGTGCAAACATAATTCAATCTATAATACCACCACAACATGATATCTTTTTACAACTTTTTCTACAAATACTTTTGTTTTGCTCTGCTTTTTTTTTTTTTTAAGAAAACATTTGGATTAATTTTTATTCAGTTCAAAATAGAAAAAAAAGATAATTATAATAAACACTGATTCAAAACATACAAAATTCAGTGAGGAGGTACTGATATTTTGTATTTGTATCTGTTTTTTAAGCATAGCTGTTAAATATATGGGAGCTTAAATATGTTAGTTACTATTTACTTATTTTTTGCAGATTTAATTTGTATACTCTTGCTCACAAAGAATCAGTATATGATGCTTGACTCATTTTGTAATGGATTAGTATAATAAGACTCAAAAACTACACGTATACAAAGATAGAAAATTACAGCATCAATTTTTTTTTTAAGTTTTTATCATTTGAAGCTGCTCCCACTTTGCTTATTTGAGGGAAAATGAACAATATTATATGTTTGTTTCATTTTACATAGATCTTACATTCAATGAAGTAACTGATTATTATTTTCTTCTACTGCTCTCTTTTTTTTTTTAAATGCTGAAAGGAAAAATGTAATCGGTGAAATAAATTTTTTTTCAGTCTCTCATACAAAAATTTATACACACCTTGCTATATACTCCTAATACTCCCCCCAAATGAGACAGCACACTCCTTCCCTCGACTCTATATTTTCGTGTCCATTAGGCCAGCTTCTTACTCCCTCTGCTCTCTTATCTCGCCTCCAGACAGGAGATGCCAACATAGTCTCATATGTCTACATGATCCAAGAAGCTCATTCTTCACCAGTATCATTTTCTATCCCACAGTCCAGTCCAATCCCTGTCTAAAGAGTTGGCTATGGGAATGGCTCCCATCTTGGGCTAACAGAAGGTCTGGGGACCGTAACCTCTGGGGTCCTTCTATCCTCAGGCAGACCATTAAGTCTGGTCTTTTTATGAGAATTTGGGGCCTGCATCCCACTGCCCTCCTGCTCCCTCAGGGTCTCTCTGTTGCACTCCCTGTCGGGGCAGTCATCAGTTGTAGCCAGGCGCCATCTAGCTCTTCTGGTCTCAGGCCGATGCAGTCTCTGGTGTACGCAGTCCTTTCTGTCTCTTGGGCTCGTAATTACCTTGTGTCTTTGGTGTTCTTCATTCTCCTTTGCTCCAGGTGGGTTGAGACCAATCGATGCATCTTAGATGGCCATGTGTTAGCGTTTAAGACCCCAGATGCCACTCTCCAAAGTGGGATGCAGAATGTTTTCTTAATAGATTTTATTATGCCAATTGACTTAGATATCCCCTGAAACCATGGTTCCCAAACCCCTGCCCCTGCGACGCTGGCCTTCGAAGCGTTCAGTTTATTCAGGAAACTTCTTTGCTTTTAGTTTAGTCAGTTGTGCTGACCTCACCTGTATTGTGTGCTGTCCTTCCCTTCACCCAAAATAATTCCTATCTACTATCTAACCACTGAAAACCTCCCTCCCTCCCTCCTCCCCTCATAACCATCAAAGAATATTTTCTTCTCTGTTTAAACTTTTTCTCCAGTTATTATAATATTGGTCTTATACAATATTTGTCCTTTTGCAACTGACTAATTTCACTCAGCATAATGCCTTCCAGATTCCTCCATGTTATGAAATGTTTCATGGATTCATCATTGTTCTTTATTGATGCATAGTATTCCATTGTGTGAATATACCATAATTTATTTATCTATTCATCCATTGATGGTTACCTTGTTTGCTTCCATCTTTTTGCTATTGTAAACAGTGCTGCCATGAACATGGGTGTGCATATATCTGTTCATGTAAAGGCTCTTAGTTCTCTAGAATATATTCCAAGGAGTGGGATTGCTGGATCGTATGGTAATTCTATTTCTAGTTTTTTAAGGAAGTGCCAAATCGATTTCCTGCCAGCAGTGTAGAAGCGTTCCAGTCTCTCCACAGCCTCTCCAATATTTATTATTTTGTGTTTTTTGGATTAATGCCAGCCTTGTTGGCGTGAGATAGAACCTCATTGTAGTTTTGGTTTGTATTTCTCTAATGGCTGCTGATGTGGCGTGACTGAAAATGAGAAGAAACATCTGCAAAAGTCCATTAATAATCAGAACCTGGAATGCACGAAGTATGAATCTAGGAAAACTGGAAATCGTCAAAAATGAAATGGAACACTTAAGCATCGATATCCTAGGCATTAGTGAGCTGAAATGGACTGGTATGGGCCATCTTGAATCAGACAATCATATAGTTTACGCTGGGAATGACAACTTGAAGAGGGGTGGTGTTGCATTCATCGTCAAAA
This sequence comes from Elephas maximus indicus, assembly GCF_024166365.1. Lineage (NCBI taxonomy): Eukaryota > Metazoa > Chordata > Mammalia > Proboscidea > Elephantidae > Elephas > Elephas maximus. Next base: position 166,701,666 of record NC_064821.1, on the reverse strand, counting down.
AGAACATTTCAAGATCTATCCTGAAGTACAACGCTGTCAGAGATAGGATAATATCCATATGCCTACAAGGAAGACCAGTTAATATGACTATTATTCAAATTTACACACCAACCACTAGGGCCAAAGATGAAGAAATAGAAGATTTTTATCAGCTGCTGCAGTCTGAAATTCATCGAACATGCAATCAAGATGCATTGATAATTACTGGTAATTGGAATGCAAAAGTTGGAAACAAAGAAGAAGGATCAGTCATTGGAAAATATGGCCTTGGTGATAGAAACAATGCCGGAGATCGAATGATAGAATTTTGCAAGACCAACGACTTCTTCATTGCAAATACCTTCTTTCACAAACATAAACAGCGACTATACACATGGACCTTGCCTGATGGAACACACAGAAATCAAATTGACTACATCTGTGGAAAGACACGATGGAAAAGCTCAATATCTTCAGTCAGAACAAGGCCAGAGGCTGACTGTGGAACAGACCATCAATTGCTCATATGCAAGTTCAAGCTGAAACTGAAGAAAATCAGAGCAAGTCCACGAGAGCCAAAATATGACCTTGAGTCTATCCCATCTAAATTTAGAGACCATCTGAAGAATACATTTGATGCACTGAGCACTAGTGACTGAAGACCAGACGAGCTGAGGAATGACATCAAGGACAACATACATGGAGAAAGCAAGAGGTCATTGAAAAGACAGGAAAGAAAGAAAAGACCAAGATGGATATCAGAGGAGACTCTGAAACTCGCTCTTGAACGTCGAGCAGCTAAAGCAAAAGGAAGAATTCATGAAGTAAAAGAACGGAACAGAAGATTTCAAAGGGCCTCTCGAGGAGACAGAGTAAAGTATTATAATGACATGTGCCAAAAGCTGAAGATGGAAAACAAAAAGGGAAGAACACCCTCGGCGTTTCTCAAGCTGAAAGAACTGAAGAAAAAATTCAAGCCCTGAGTTGCAATAGTGAAGGATTCTATGGGGAAAATAATAAACGACACAGGAAACATCAAAGGAAGATGGAAGGAATACACAGAGCCATTATACCAAAAAGAATTAGTTGATGTTAAACCATTTCAAGAGGTGGCATATGATCAGGAACTGATGGTACCGAAGGAAGAAGTCCAAGCTGCTCTGAAGGCATTGGTGAAAAACAAGGCTTCAGGAATTGACAGAATGTCAATTGAGATGTTTCAACAAACAGATGCAGCGCTGGAGGTGCTCACTCATCTATGCCAAGAAATATGGAAGACAGCTTCCTGGCCAACTGACTGGAAAAGGTCCATATTTATGCCTATTCCCAAGAAAGGTGATCCAAGTGAACGTGGAAATTATAGAACAATATCATTAATATCACACGCAAGCAAAATTCTTCTGAAGATCATTCAAAAATGCTACAGCAGTATATCGAGAGGGAACTGCCAGAAATTCAGGCCAGTTTCAGAAGAGGACATGGAACCAGGGATATCATTGTTGATGTCAGATGGACCCTGACTGAAAGCAGAGAATACCAGAAAGATGTTTACCTGTGTTTTATTGACTACGCAAAGGTGTGGACTAAGCAAAAGGAAGAATTGATGAAGTAAAAGAACTGAACAGAAGATTTAAAAGGGATTCTCGAGAAGACAAAGTAAAGTGTTATAAGAACATGTGCCAAAAGCTGAAGATGGAAAACTGTGTGGATCATAACAAATTATGGATAATGTTGCGACCTGGGAATTCCAGAACACTTAATTGTGCTCGTGAGGAACCTTTACATAGATCAAGAGGCAGTTGTTCGGACAGAACAAGGGGATACTAATTGGTTTAAAGTCAGGAAAGGTGTGCGTCAGGATTGTATTCTTTCACCATACCTATTCAATCAGTATGCGAGCAAATAATCTGAGAAGCTGGAGTATATGAAGAAGAACGAGGCATCAGGATTGGAGGAAGATTCATTAACAACCTGCGTTATGCAGATGACACAACCTTGCTTGCTGAAAGTGAAGAGGACTTGAAGCACTTACTAATGAAGATCAAGGACCACAGCCTTCAGTATGGATTGCACCTCATATAAAGAAAACAAAAATCCTCACAACTGGACCAATGAACAACATCAGGATAAGCGAAGAAAGATTGAAGTTCTCAAGGATTTCATTTTACTTGGATCCACAATCAACAGCCATGGAAGCAGCAGTCAAGAAATCAAAAGACGCATCGCATTGGGTAAATCTGCTGCAAAGGACCTCTTTAAAGTGTTGAAAAACAAAGGTGTCATCTTGAAGACTAAAGTGTGCCTGACCCAAGCCATGGTATTTCCAATCACATCATATGCATGTGAAAGCTGGACAATGAATAAGGAAGACCGAAGAAGAGTTGACACCTTTGAATTGTGGTGTTGGCGAAGAATATTGAATATACCATGGGCTGCCAAAAGAACAAACAAATCTGTCTTAGAAGAAGTACAACCAGAATGCTCCTTAGAGGCAAGATTAGCAAGACCGTGTCTTACATACTTTGGACATGTTGTCAGGCGGGATCAGTCCCTGGAGAAGGACATCATGCTTGGCAGAGTACAGGGTCAGTGGAAAAGAGGAGGACCCTCAATGAGGTGGATTGACACAGTGACTGCAACAATGAGCTCAAGCATAACAGTGATTGTAAAGATAGCTCAGGACCGGGCAGTGTTTCGTTCTGTTGTGCATGGGGCCACTATGAGTCGGAACCAACTCTGGGGCACCTAACAACGACAACAACGGGTAACAGCATTTCCTCGTGCATCTGTTAGCTACCTGAATGTCTTCTTTAGTGAAGTGCCTGTTCATATCCTCTGCCCATTCTTTAATTGGGTTGTTTTTTTGTAGTTGAGTTTTTGCAGTATCATGTAGATTTTAGAGCTCAGACGCTGATTGGAAATGTCATAGCCAAATATTTGTTCCCAGTCTGTAGGTACCCTTTTTACTCTTTTCGTGAAGTCTTTGGATGAGCTTAGGTGTTTCATTTTTAGGAGCTCCCAATTATCTAGTTTCTCTTCTGCATTGTCAGTAATGTTTTGTATACTGTTTATGCCATGTATTAGGGCTCCTAATGTCCCTATTTTTTCTTCCATGATCTTTATCGTTTTAGATTTTATATTTAGGTGTTTGATCCATTTTGAGCTTGTTTTTGTGCATGGAGTGAGGTATGGGTCTTGTTTCATTTTTTTGCAGATGGATATCCAGTTATGCCAGCACCATTTGTTAAGAAGACTGTCTTTTCCCCATTTAACTGACTTCGGGCCTTTGTCACATATCAGCTGCTCACATGTGGATGGATTTATGTCTGGATTCTCAATTCTTTTCCATTGGCCTATGTTTCTGTTGTTGTACCAATACCAGGCTGTTCTGACTACTGTGGCAGTGTAATAGGTTCTAAAATCAGGTAGAGCGAGGCCTCCCACTTTGTTCTTTTTCAGTAATGCTTTACTTATCTGGTGCCTCTTTCCCTTCCATATGGACTTGGTGATTTGTTTCTCAGTCTCATTAAAAAATGTCATTGGGCTTTGAATTGGAATTACATTGTATCTATAGATGGCTTTTGGTAGAATAGACATTTTTACAATGTTAAGTCTTCCAATCCATGAGCAAGGTATGTTTTTCTACTTACATAGGTCTCTTTTGGTTTCCTGCAGTAGTGTCTTGTAGTTTTCTTTTTATTGGTCTTTTACATCTCTGGTAAGATTTATTTCTAAGTATTTTATCTTCTTGAGGGCTACTGTAAATGGTATTGATTTGGTGATTTCCTCCTCGATGTTCTTTTTGTTGGTGTAAAGGAATCCAACTGATTTTTGTATGTTTATCTTGTATCCCGATCCTCTGCTGAACTCTTCTGTTAGTTTCAGTAGTTTTCTTGAGGATTCTTTACGGTTTTCTGTATATATGATCATGTCATCTGCAAATAGAGATGCTTTTACTTATTCATTACCAGTCTGGATGGCCTGTATTTCTTTATCTAGCTTAATTGCTCTGGCTAGGACCTCCAGCACAATGTTGAATAAGAGTGGTGATAAAGGACATCCTTGTCTGGTTCCCAATTTCAAGGGGAATGCTTTCAGACTCTCCATTTAGGATGATGCTGGCTGTTGGCTTTGTATAAATGCCCTTTATTATGCTGAGGAATTTTCCTTCTATTCCTATTTTGCTGAGAGTTTTTGTCATGAATGGGTGTTAAACTTTGTCAAATGCCTTTTCTGCATCAGTTGATAAAATCATGTGGTTCTTTTGTTTTATTTATATGATGGATTACATTGATTGTTTTTCTAATGTTGAACCAGCCCTGCATACCTGGTATGAATCCCACTTGGTTATGGTGAATTATTTTTTTGATATGTTGTTGAATTCTGTTATTGTTGAGGATTTTTGCATCTAATTCATGAGGGGTATAGGTCTGTAATTTTCTTTTTTTTTTTAACTTTTATTAAGCTTCAAGTGAACGTTTACAAATCCAATCAGTCTGTCACATATAAGTTTACATACATCTTACTCCGTACTCCCACTTGCTCTCCCCCTCTTGAGTCGGCCCTTTCAGTCTCTCCTTTCATGAGAATTTTGCCGGCTTCCCTCTCTCTCTATCCTCCCATCCCCCCTCCAGACAAGAGTTGCCAACACAATCTCAAGTGTCCACCTGATATAATTAGCTCACTCTTCATCAGCGTCTCTCTCCCACCCGCTGACCAGTCCCTTTCATGTCTGATGAGTTGTCTTCGGGGATGGTTCCTGTCCTGTGCCAACAGAAGGTCTGGGGACCATGGCCGCCGGGATTCCTCCAGTCTCAGTCAGACCATTAAGTTTGGTCTTTTTATGAGAATTTGGGGTCTGCATCCCACTGATCTCCTGCTCCCTCAGGGGTCCTCTGCTGTGCTCCCTGTCAGGGCAGTCATCGATTGTGGCCGGGCAACGACTAGTTCTTCTGGTCTCAGGGTGATGTAGGTCTCTGGTTCATGTGGCCCTTTCTGTCTCGTGGGCTCTTAGTTGTCGTGTGGCCTTGGTGTTCTTCATTTTCCTTTGCTCCAGGTGGGTTGAGACCAATTGATGCATCTTAGATGGCCACTTGTTAGCATTTAAGACCCCAGACGCCACGTTTCAAAGTGGGATGCAGAATGATTTCATAATAGAATTATTTTGCCAATTGACTTAGAAGTCCCCTCAAACCATGTTCCCCAGACCCCCGCCCCTGCTCCACTGACCTTTGAAGCATTCATTTTATCCCGGAAACTTCTTTGCTTTTGGTCCAGTCCAATTGAGCTGACCTTCCATGTATGTAATTTTCTTTTTTTGTGTGTTGTCTTTACCTTGCTTTGGTATCAGGGATATGCTGGCTTCATAGAATGAGTTTGGAAGTATTGCATCGTTTTCTCTGCTCTGAAATATCTTTAGTAGTAGCGATGTTCATTCTTCTCTGAATGTTTGGCAGAACTCTGCAGTGAGACCATCGGGGCCAGGGCTTTTTTTTTTTGTTGGGAGTTTTTCGATTACCTTTTCTATCTCTTCATTTGTTATGGGTCTATTTAGTTGTTCTACCTCTGTTCGTGCTAATTTAGGTAGGTAGTGTGTTTCTAGGAATTCATCCATTTCTTCTAGGCTTTCAAATTTGTTAGAATACAATTTTTTGTAGTAATCTGATATGATTCTTTTAATTTCAGTTGGGTCTGTTGTAGTATTGCCCATCTCATTTCTTATTCGGGTTATTTACTTCCTCTCTGGTTTTTTTTTTTTTGGTCAGTTTGGCCAAAGGTTTATCAATTTTATTAGTTTTTTTCAAAGAACCAGCTTTTGGTCTTAACTCTTTTAGTTGTTTTTCTGTATTTTATTTCATTTAATTCTGCTCTAATTTTTATTATTTGCTTTCTTCTGGTGTCTGACGGTTTCTTTCGTTGTTCTCTTTCTATTTGTTCAAGTCGTAGGGATAATTCTTTGTTTTGGCCCTTTTTTTTTTTTGGATGTGTGCATTTATTGATATAAATTGACCTCTGAGCGCTGCTTTCACTGAGTCCCCAATGTTCTGATAGGAAGTGTTTTCATTCTCATTGGATTCTCCGAATTTCTTTATTCAATCCTTAGTGTCTTCTATAACCCAGTCGCTTTTGAGCAGGGTATTGTTCGGTTTCCAAGTGTTTGATTTCTTTTCCCTGCTTTTTCTGTTGTTGATTTCTACTTTTATGGGCTTATGGTCAGAGAAGACGCTTTGTAATATTTTGATGTTTTGGATTCTGCTAAGGCTCGCTTTATGACCTAATATGTAGTCTATTCTAGAGAATGTTCCATGTGCGTTGGAAAAGAAAGTATAGTTGGCTGCTGTTGGGTGGAATGTTCTGTATATGTCTATAAGGTCAAGTTGGTTGATTGTGGCATTTAGATCTTCATGTCTTTATTGAACTTCTTTCTGGATGCCCTGTCCTTCACTGAAAGTGGTGTGTTGAAGTCTCCTACTGTAATTGTGGAGCTTTCTATCTCACTTTACAATGCTGTTAGAGTTTGTTTTATGTATTTTGCAGCACTGTCATTGGGTGTATAAATATTTAATATGGTTATATCCTCCTGGTATGCTGTCCCTTTAAGCATTATAAAGTGTCTTCCTTGTCCTTTGTGGTGGATTTAACTTTAAAGTCTATTTTGTTGAAAATTAATACTGCCACTCCTGCTCTTTTTTGATTGTTGTTTGCTTGATATATTTTTTCCATCCTTTGAGTTTCAGTTTGTTTTTGTCTCTAAGTCTAAGGTGTGTCTCTTGTAGGCAGCATATAGCCAGATTGTATTTTTTAATCCATTCTGTCGCTCTCTGTCTCTTTATTGATACATTTAGTCTATTTACATTCAGCATAATTATAGATAGGTTTGAGTTTAGTGCTGTCATTTTGATGTCTTTTTTTGTGTGCTGTTGACAGTTTCTTTTTCCCACTTAATTTTTTGTGCTGAGTAGTTTATCTTTAAATATTGTCTGTTCCTCTTATTTGTTGTTGTTGATTTTGTATCTGCTGAGTCTCTATTTTTTTCTTGTATTTTATTTCGGTGAGTAGGATAGTTAGTCTCCTTTGTGATTACCTTGATATTTACCCCTATTTTTCTAAGTTTAAACCTAACTTTTATTTCTTTATATCGCCTTGTCTTCCTCTCCATATGAAAAAATCTATAACTACATTTCTTAGTCCCTTTTTATTATTTTAATAATTTCTTCTTTTACATAATGACATCACTGTTTTCCTGTTTTGAGCATTTTTTTTACCTTGATTTATTTTTGTGATTTCCGTGTCCGTGTTGACCTCTGATTGCTCTGCCCAGTGTTCTAGTCTTGGGCTGATACCTGATATTACTGATCTTCTAACCAAAGAACTACCTTTAGTATTTCTTGTAGTTTTGGTTTGGTTTTTACAAATTCCCTGAACTTTTGTTTGTCTGGAAATGTCCTAATTTCACCTTGATATATGAGAGACAGTTTTGCTGGATATATGATTCTTGGCTGGCAGTTTTTTCCTTCAATTTTTTTATGTAAGTCATCCCATTGCCTTCTTGCCTGCATGGTTTATGCATAGTATTCCAAGCTTATTCTTATTGACTCTCCTTTGTAGGTGACTTTTCATTTATCCCTAGCTGCTCTTAAAATTTTCTTTTATCTCTGGTTTTGGCAAGTTTGATTATAATATGTCTTGGTGACTGTCTTTTAAAATCTAGCTTATGTAGAGTTCGATGAGCATTTTGGATAGATATCTTCTCATCTTTCACGATACCAGGGAAGTCTTCTGCCAACAAATCTCCAACAATTCTCTCTGTATTTTCTGTTGACCCTCTCCATTGTGGTACTCCAATCACTTGTAGGTTATTTCTCTTGATAGAGTCCCACATGATTCTTAAGTTTTCTTCATTTTTTAAAATTCTTTCATCTGATTTTTCTTCAGATATAGTGGTGCTAAGTACTTTATCAGAAACCCTAGTGGCGTACCGGTTAAGTGCTATGGCTCCTAACTAGAGAGTTGGCAGTTTGAATCCACCAGGCGCTTCTTGGAAACTCTATGGGGCAGTTCTGCTCTGTCCTATAGGGTTGCTATGAGGTGGAATCAACTCGATGGCACTGGGTTTGGTTTTGGTTAAGTGCTTCATTTTCAAGCTCACCAATTCTGCCTTCCACTTGCTCAATTCTACTCCTCTGACTTTCTACTGAGTTGTCTAATTTTATAATTTTATTGTTAATGTTCTGAATTTCTGATTGCTCTGTCTCTATAGATTCTTGCAGCTTGTTAAATTTTTCATTATGTTCTTGAATAACCTTTTTAATTTCTTCAACTACTTCATCTGTGTGTTCCTTGGCTTTTTCTGCATATTGCCTGATCTCCTTCCTAATCTCGTTCCTGGTGTCTTGAAGAGTTCTCTATATTAATCTTTTGAATTCTGCATGCAGTAATTCCAGGAAAGCACCTTCATCCAGAAGATCCATTGATTCCTTGTTTTGAGAGCTTGTTGAGGCAATCATGGTCTGTTTCCTTATCTGATGTGATATTGACTGTTGTTTCTGAGTCATCTATAAGTTATTGTATTAGTTTATTTTATGTTTCCTTACTATATCCTGGCTCATTGCTTTGTTTTGTTTTGATATGCCCAAATGGGTTGCTTGAGTGAGCTAGCTTGATTATTTTCATCTTTGAAGCTCTGACGTCCTGTCACCAGATGGCTAGAGCTGTTATCAGGTATATCAGTCTAGGAGTCCATTCAGTTTTCTTGTGTGAATTCAGCTCAGGTGTCCAGGTAGCTGATCTTCAAGTGTGTGGTACAGGCTCTGTCCTACAGTCTTAGAGGGGCAGGGCTGACTGGTGTAGGTATCTGGTTGCAGCAGGGGTCACACTCTGAACAAGGTAGGGGGTTGAGAATCGTCCCCTGAGTGTCTCTGAGGAAAGCACGTCCCTGTTGCCTAGAGCGTGCAGGTGGGTGGGTTCTGCAGACGGACCATGGGCACCCATTGCTTTTGGTTGTAAGGACTGGGAGGTACCAGTTATTCTTGGACCCCTGTCGTGGGTGGCTGGGTGACCTGAGTGGAGCCACCGTCTTCAGGCCCCTAATATGGTTAGGTGAGGATGCTGTTTAATAGGCAAAACGGTGTCAAATATCCAATACGCACCTCTTCACCACACAGCTGAAACAGTTGCAGTCTGCCAACAAGGGCCTATTCTCGTGAAATAGGCCCACATAGGTCCAAGTAGAGGGAAAAGGTATTCAAAGTCCCGTGGACCATTTATGCCTGGACAGGAGCTGCTTCTGTCCTGAGTTCCCCAGTTAGTGGAGCTAGCAAATTATCTTTTACCCCAATTGTGAATTTATTTCTACTCCAAGGCTGGGAGGATGGCTATGGGCGCTTAACAGGCCTGTGTCAGATCCAGGGAAATCATCAGCCGATGAAGCCAGCATGGGGGTGGGGGAGCACAGTAAACTGTATGCAAATACTTAACTTTTGCTCAGAGCACTGTTCTCTGGTTCTGGAGGTGTGAGTAGGCTGTGCAGCTGGCTACTTGCTGCTTCTCCCTAAGGAAACTGCGGCAGCACCTGGGAATGGTGCCTGAGGGATCCTGGTGTTTCAGGTCTGGCAACTCTTCTCCGCTTCTGAACCGTCTCACCCTCCCCTGCCGCTCAGTCCATTTTCTAACTTTGCCATTCAGGGCTCCTAGCTTGTCATAAATAGAATCGTTTCACTTGTTTTGTCAGGTCTTTGTTGTAGGAGGGATTGCAGGAAGCATCTGGCTATTCCGCCATCTTGGCCCCACCTCATTGTTCTACTTTTACATTGTTGGAAATATACTGAAATAACATTTTGGAAAATACTGTTTAGAAATTCCCCATATAGCATAAGCATTTTTCCCATGTTACTATTTTTTGTTTCAGGATTTTTTTTTTTTTGATGGCTACGTAGTATTCCACTGTACAAAAATACCATCATTTTTCAATCAACCCTTTGTGTTGGGTCATTTGTGTTTATTACCCATGACACTCCAAAGAGCACCCTTATGGATTAAAAACAAAACAAAAGCCCCAAAACATTATTTTCACTGAGTAAATTCCTAGAAGGAGCCTGGGTGATGCAATTGGTTTGCAATTAGCTGCAAACACAAAGGTTGGCTGTTCAAATTCACCTAGTGGCTCCATGGACAAAAGACCTGGCAAACTGCTTCCGTTAAGATCACAGCCAAAAAGTCCTATGGAGCAGTTCTACTCCGTAACACAAAGGATAGCTCTAGATCGGGGGCCAACTCAACAGCAGACAACAACAACAAATTTCTAGAAGTCAGACTTAGTAAGACCTTTGATGTACATTGCCATATTGCCCTCTGGAGAACTATTTCAATTTACAGTGAGGAAGGGAGGAAGCAGGTGGCTGGAGGAAAGTGACAGAAGAAAAGTGAGCTCAGCTTAGCCCTTTGTGCTCTGTGGGTCAACAGTTGAATTCCCTTTCTTTCAGGTACCTATCGGGGTACATTCCAGTGATGTAGGCTAGTTTTTCCACTGCTCCAAACCTGTTCATAGAAGGTGGCTTGTCCCCGGCCTTTTACTGCCTCCATGAGCTCTGTCACAGGTCACATGAACCACAGCCATGGTGAAGGGGGAGCGCCCAGGAGTTGTTTCACATCCAGCCACTGTAGGTTGTATTATTGTTGTTGTTAGGTGCCATTGAGTTGATTTTCAACTCATGGTGACTCCATGTTACAGAGTAGAACTGCCCAATGAGGCTTTCTAGTCTGTAATCTTTACGGGAGCAGATCGCCAGGTCTTTTTCCTGCAGAGCTGCTAGGTGGGTTCTAACTACCAACGTTCCCATTAACAGTCAAGCAATTAATCATTATGCCACTAGTGCTCCTTCCACTGTAGGATACTGGCCTTGTATGTTCCGGGAAGGTTGCCACTGGGGACATTTTAGGGTGCTCAGCTTGGTTTTGGAGCCCTGGTGGTCCAGTGGTTAAGAGCTATGGCTGCTAACCAAAATGTCAGCAGTTCTAATCCACCAGCCACTCCTGGAAACCCTATGGGGCAGTTCTACTCTGTCCTGTAAGGTCGCTATGAGTCGGAATCGACTGAACAGCAACAAGTTTAGTTTTTTGGTTTTCTCTATCCTCTACTGGAGTCCGTGGGTGGTACAAATGGTTAAGCACTGGACTACTAACCAAAAGGATGGCAGTTTGAACCCACCCAGAGGTGCCTTGGAAGACCTGAAAACCCGTTGCCCTCAAGTCAATTCTGATTCGTAGCGACCATATAAGATAGAGTGGAACTGCCCCATAGGGTTTCCAAAGAGCTACTCGTGGATTCGAACTGCCAACATTTTGGTTATCAGCCATAGCCACTGCGCCACCAGGGCTCCAAAGACAGGCCTTGAGGCCTGTTTCTGAAAGGTCACAGCTTTGAAAACCCTGTGGAGCTGTTCTCGCCTGCACACATGGGTTCACCATGAGACGGAACTGACTCAATGACAACTAACAGCAACTCAGCCTCTAACGCCAGTAACAGCTGCCCTTGAGTCGATTTCGACTCATGGTGACTCCATGTGTGTCAGACTAGAACTATGCTGCGTAGGGTTTTCAGTGCTGATGTTTCAGAAGTAGATTGCCAGAGCTTTCTTCTGAGATACTCTGGGTGGACTCCAGCCTCCAACTTTTCAATTAGCAGACAAGTGCATTAACGTTTTGCACCACCCAGGGACTCCATACCTTCTACTAAGGGTCTCCAATGAGGAAAGAGAACTTCAGAGAAGGCCCTTTCCCATGGGCATGAGTGGCTGCTGCTCTTCCAGGTTCATTATGAATGTAAATGATCTCTGTTTGCATTCACACAATGAATGTGCCAGTTAATGTCATGATCATTTAGATTTTTATTTAGGTTTTTGGGAGGGTGGATGGTGAGCGGTTGATCCATTTACTACTGAGTCCTCAGCCTGTCTGACTATGTGGGAGAGGCTGCCATATGCTTCTGGTGGGGAGAGAGCTTTGGAGCTGTCTTTGAAGTGCAAGTTGAAAAATCTTTAGATGTTTCCACTCTGGGTCTGTGGCCAGGGTGACTCCCAGAAACTGGCTTCTGTGAGGGGAGGAGAGAGGTGAGGAATGTGTTCTGGGCAGCATGTGGTTGAAGTGGCATTTATAGACCAGCTGTGCAGCAGATCCCAAAGGACCCACAGCGCTCCAGGGCTTCCTTTGACCCTGTGTACCTGGGGCAGAGAAGGGAGGAGGGCAGGGTCCCTTTTTATATTTAGCTGCTGTGGTTCCACAGACCTGGAGCTCTTCTCTGCTTTAAAAGACAGTCTCTTGCCTGAATTACATTGTTTTCCCTTAACTTCTTTCTGCCTCTGCCCATGAGCCACAGGCCTACTCCTCTGGGTCTTGGGCAAGGCACTGCTGTTCCAGGGCCCTGACACGAGGTCGTGCACACCCACAGGGTGGGCGTACACCAGGGGAGAGTCGCCAGGGACAAACCACTGGCCCTCTGGCTCTTCCTCACTAGGCCCGCCCCCAGTGAGAAGAACAAAGGGCTCCCGTCTCTACAGACCACCACGAGGAATGTCCCTGGAGAGAAACCACACTGCCAGCAATGGGAACCGCCTGCTGCCTTCCTCTGCCTTTGGCTCTTCCCCACATCAACTTGGAAACGAGGGTTTCTCAGACTGGGCTCTGTAGACACAGTTTTAGGTTCTGCAAATTCTCCAAAAATTATTTGAATTTTTACTTTTCAATTTTATGATATTTTACAAAAATCCTTATACCAGATATAAAGACAAAACTTATTTTAAGTTAGTGTTTCTGCAGATGTGTTCTCAGGGATCCTATGAGAATTTTTTTTCCTTTAAAAGGGGCTGAACTTTACACAAGGTTGAGAAATACCACACAGAACCTCTAATGATAACAGCTGCCTTTGTTGAGCCCTTCATCAAGGGCAAACCTTATGCAATAGCTCAGTTAACTCCTTCAATAGTGTTAAGAAGAAGGCATCACCACCCCCATTTCCCAAAAAAGGAGAACAAAGCTTAGAGGTTAAATGGCTAGCCAGGTTCACACAGGCCAGGAAGCCAAGATGTAAATGCCTGTCTCCTTGGGTGTGACAAATGGTTAAATGCTGACTGCTAACCAAAAGATAAGAGGTTGGAGCAGAAGGGGTTGGCACTTTGCTTCTGCAAGGTCAAAGCCACGAAAACGCTGCGGAGTGCAGTTCTACTCTAACACACATGGGGTCTCTGTGAGTGGAATTGACTTAACAGCAACTGTTTTGTTGTTGTTGTTGTTGTTAACCTGTGTCAGAATCTCTACAGCAACCAATGAGAATGGGAGAGATGTGGCTCCCCAGGCTCTCCCTGGGGGTGCTGTGGAGCAGGGAGAGTCAAGACTGGAGTTAGGGTCACCAGATAGGAGGCTACGGAAGTAATGCAGGTGAAAAATGGGGCGGTCTGAGTTAAGACTCCCCATCACAGTCAGACTAAATGCCAAAGCCATTACAATGACCTGTCATGCCCCACTCTGGCTGATATGATTTCTCTCTGAACTCATCGCCCACTGGGTCTGTTAGCCAGACTAACCTCCTAGCTGATCCTTGAATATGCCTGTCATACCTGACCTCATGGCCTTTGCACTTTCTCTTTCCCCCTCCTGGAATGCTCTTTTCTTCAGATGGATACGTGGTTCACTCTCACATCTTTTTCAAGTCTTTGCTTAAAGTCTCCTTGTCATTGAAATTTTGTAGCCACTTTATTTGAAATAGTACCCCACTTCTACTCCCTATCTCACTTCCATTTTTTTTTTTCTCTCCATCCACCACACTTGATCTTTTACCTGTTTATTTTCTGTCTCCTTTCAGTAGAATGGAAGCTCCTTGAGGGCAGGGATTTGTCTGTTTGCTCACTGCTGTAGCCCCAGCACCTAGAACAGTGCTGACATGTGGTCATGGTCGTTGTTAGGTGCCCTTGAGCCAATTCCAACTCAGAACGACTCGTGTGACAAAGTAGAACCCCCCCACAGGGTTTTCTTGGTTGTAATCTTTACAGAAGCAGATCACCAGGTCTTTCTCCAGTGGAGACGCTGGGTAGGTTTGAATAGCCAACTTTTTGGTTAGCAGCTGAGCACTTAACCCTTTGCACCACCAGGGCACCTTGCCTGACACATAAAAAAGAAATCTCAATAAATATTTGCTGAGTGCATGAATTATTGACTTCATGGATGCAAGAAAAATATTCATGAAGGCAGGGGTAGTAGCAGCAGGGTTCAGAAAAGGGAGAGATGGGGAGAAATGTAGGAGAGAGAGCCAACGGGACTTGGGATTGCTGAATGTGGGGGGCAAAGGAGAGACGGGAATCAAGGCTGACCCCCAGATGTTTGGCTTGAGCATCAGGCTGGTATAGGGCCATTCATGTAGCTAGGATAAGGGTTTTAAACTTGGCTTGAGGATTGTGGGTTTCCTGTAGCCCTAAGAGGCCATCAAGGGGAGGACAGGGAGAGCGGAGGGGCCAGGCTCCAACAAGATAAAATCTGTATTTATCTATTCTGTTTCCTTGTTTTAGACTGGTTTAATTTTTAAGTCACTGAGATAGGAAATTTTGATAGATTACAGTTATTGAGATCTTACTATGTTCTAAGGTTAGGCTAAGCTTTTAATCTGGATTATCTCTTTTTGAGGAGCCTTGGTGGCACAAATGCTTAAGTGCTCAGCTGCTAACTGAAAGATCATCAGTTTGAACCCATCCAGTAGCTCCATGGAAGAAAGACCTGGCAATTTTCTCCTGTAAAGGTTACAGCCAAGAAAACCCTTTTGGGCAGTTCTACTCTGTCACATGGGGTCACCATGAGTCGAAATCAACTCAATGACGTCTAACAACAAAAACATCTCATTTTATCTAATGACAGCTCTAGCCCCTTGCCGTGGAGTGGAGCCTGTGCCCCTCTGAAAGCCAGCTGCTATGCTGATCTAGCCAATTCTTGCTGCCTCCTTTTACAATTTTTTTTTAAAGCTTAGACGTCTGGATTTTTGTGAAAAACCTCTGACTTTTACATGTTAGCAAATACAGTAATTAAAAAAAAAAAAAGGCAAAAACCTTGGACGGTCCAAAGAGGTCACCTCCCTCTGAGAGCAGCAGCTGCCCTCAGGCCCTGATTTGTCTGCTGGCAAGGATTCTTAACCTCTTTGGGTCGTGATAGTTTCTCATGAAAACTGATCTTTTCAGAAAAACAAAGCCTGAACACACAAAGATACATTTTCTTTCTGGAGTCATTGTCGTCTAAACGCGAACTTTTTAAGGGCAACAGTGACAAGAGCCTCTGGTGAACAGGCCTGAGGTACAAACTGACCCGGTGGTACCTGGATAAGGGTGATCTATATCTGAAGGGGACGATGGAGTTTGCTGGAGTCAACAACACCCCAATCTGTGTATGTCTGAGTCACGATCCTGGTACTCGTGATTGTTGTATCTACCTTTCATCCTCCAAAAACCAAACCCACTGCTGTTGAGTCCGTCGAGTCGATTCCGACTCATAGCGACCCTATAGGACAAAAGGTGGATACGATGATCATGATTACCAGGATTGTGACTCAAAGGTACACAGACTGGGGTGTTATTGACTCCAGCAAACTCCATCGCCCACTTCAGATACAGATCACCCTCATCCAGGTACCACCAGGTCAGTTCGTACCTCAGGCCTGTTCACCAGAGGCTCTTGTCACTGCCGCCTTTACAAAGTGTGCGTTTAGATGAAGATGACTCCAGGGGCACAGAAACGCCCAGAAGGAAAACGTACCTTTGTGTATTCAGGCTTTCGTCCTCAGTCTTGGATAATTCCCTTTTGTGTCGGTAAGCATGAGGTGGGTTGGACAGGGAAGCAGGCCAGGGACTGAGAGGCCTGGAGACCAGTCTGGAGGAGGTAGAAGAGCAGGTGTGGAGGGAGAAAGGGGGCTTGATGGAGAGGGAGTTTTTGAGCTGGACTTTGAAGGGTAAATAGAGCTTTAAAAGACAGACTGAGGTTTTTTTTTTTTTTTTTCTGCTCTGGGGCAAGGAGGTGGGCACAGCCTGTTTGCATCTTGAACAGGTGTTACACGCAAGAGGCCCTCCTTCAGACAAGCATGTGACCTAGCCAGGCTCCTGAACTTTCACAGGTGGATGACAGCCCATCTCCACCTCAGCCTATTAAAGAATGTGGATCTGCCCTTAACTGGTAACAGGGAGGAGCTCAACTCCATGTACTTGTCAAATAGCATGACTTTGAGCTCCCTGCAGTTGAATATTTACCAAATGTTCAATTGCAAAAAATAGCAGTAATGGAGGCAAAAGACATGCAGTCCTGCCATTCCTCTAGATTCCATAAATCTCACGTATGGATTAAGTAAGACCTTCAGAGAGCTGGGTGCCTGAAAACATAATTTTGGCCTCTGTTGGCTAGCTTTCTCAAACTGAGCTTCTTTGTTAGGCTCCTGGCCTCTTACCATAAAAATGTCTAAGGATGAGGTTCACTGCATCAGACCAGGTTCTACTTTTTGAAGACTTGTGTGGCAGCCTCCAAGATGGTCCCCAAAGAGCCTTACCTCCTAGTAGGGTGACTCATGCCTCCCTGACAGATAGGGATGACCTGTGTAACCAATAGGATATACCAGAAATGATGGAGTTTCACTTCAGAAGCTAGGACAAAAAAGGTATTGCTGCTTCCACCATTTTCTTTGTCTGGAGGAAGTCAGCTGCCATGTTGTGAAGACACTCAAACGGCCCTATGAAAAGGTCCATGAGGTGATGAACTGAGGCCTTCTGCCAATAGCCAGCAATAACTTGCTAGCCATGTGAGTGAGCCATCTTGGAAAGAGATCCTCCAACCTCAGTCAGGTGTGCAGATGACTGCAGCCTAGGCTGACATCTTATCTGCAGCCTCATGAGAAATCTTGAGCCTGAGCCACTCAGCTAAGCCACTCCTGAATTCCTAACCCTCAGAAACTGTGAAAGATAAGAAGTATTTATTGTTGTCTTGAGCTGCTAAGTTTTGGGGTAATTTGTTACATAACCAAAAAAACTGTTGTCGTCAAGTCTCCTCCGACTCCTGGCGACCCTATGTGTGTCAGGGTAGAGCTGTGCTCCACTGGGTTTCCAGTGGCTGGTTTTGGGGAATTAGATCACCAGGCCTTTCTTTAGAAGTGTCTCTGGGTAGATTCGAAGCTCCAACCTTCTAGTTAGCAGCAAAGAGCGTTAACCATTTGCACCAACCAGAGACTCCAACTTGTTACATAGCAAAAGATAACCGATATGACTTGCTAGAGTAATTTTCCTCAGGCCATTTCTCCTGGGATTGTTTTGTTTTACTATTTTTTAAATCATGTGTAAAGAAGCAAAGAGCTCTTCAAGGCCTATTAACAGCCAAACCAAAACCCACTGCCATCTAGTTGATTCCTACTCATAGCAACCCTATAGGACAGAGTAGAACTGCCCCATAGAGTTTCTGAGGAGCACCTGGTAGATTCGAACTGCCGACCTTTTGGTTAGCAGCTGTACCACTTAACCACTATGCCATCAGGGTTTCCTATTAACAGCTAGTCCCCTCCATTTCCCACTTTCTGGAGGAAACCAATTTCAAGTCCCGTAAGCTATTTCTTTGGTACTGAGACAGGGACAGAAGGCTGGACAGCCTCAAGACCAGAATAACAGGCTAGTTGATCTGGGATTCTATCCCGTGGGTGATGTTACAAGACAGCCCACACAGGCAGCCCGTGACGCACATATCCCTCTCTTAAGTTGTTTTTCAAGACCCCACTATAGGGATGGCATCTTACATATCTCTCTTGTAAGTTGTTTTTCAGGAACCCACCATAGGAGTGGCATCCTGCACATCTCTCTTGCAAGTGGTTTTTCACGACCCCGGTATGGGGATGGTGTTACAAGATAACCCACATCCTGGACTCTGACGCATGAAGTTCCATGTATCTTCCCTACAAGCTTTTTTCCAAAGAGGAGCAGAATCAGCTGATCCCCGGGGCATGCACAGTGAGAATGGGTGCCACCTTACAGTCTTGTCAAGTGGCCACTGAGATTGCTCAGTGCTGACGTGACATTGTCCAAACTGACTCCACCTTGGATTCCAGATGTACACACACCTAATTTCTTAACCCCTCTATTTCTTAGAAAGCCTCACCTTTTTCCCCAGAAAGCAATGAATAAAACATGAGATCCTTCTCACCTAAAACCCCTTATAAACTCCAGGAAAACCTCCATTCAGGGAGAGACTGGAGGCTAATGTAGGCAGAAGCCCCTCTCCGTCCCTCCCTCTGCTTTTTTCTCTGTCACTAATAAACCTTTGTTCTTGTGGAACCTCTGAGCCTCTCCTGGTCATTCTTGGTTAGAAGAAGGCAAGAACCTAGACAGGACTTGGTCCCAAGCTGGGAAGCCTTGCTCTGCAGTAGTACTAATTTCCATATCTCTAAATAACAAGGTTATACTGCTCCTTCTTGACTTCTCTGTTTTAGATATTATCCATTGATTTCCCACTCTAAAAGATGATGGTTTAGCTTTCTTTCACTATCTCCACCCCAATACATGAGCACACTTTCTTCTTCTCTCAATATATTATAACGTAAGTTTGGTTAGCTCAACATTTAGTGATTGCTTTTTTTTTTTTAGTGGAGCTATTAGTTTTCTTTTCTTGCGCTATTTGATTTTTTTCACACTGGGGATAATTATTATCTTATTTTTGTGTGTGCTTAATTTCTACGTATTTATCATGAATTCACGCCTGCACTCCCCCCCCCGCCCCAAAGTAACTAAAATTTTTAGTACTTTCAAACATATCAGGTCTTCCATCAGTTACCTCAGATGGAGACAGCAGTTTGGAGATAGCTCCTGAAACATTCTGGTGGTCTCTAGGTCTGTTGCATGGCTAACATCTCAGGATTTTCCTTTACTCTCATCCTGGAGGGTCCTTTTG
Organism: Elephas maximus indicus; assembly: GCF_024166365.1. Classification (NCBI taxonomy): domain Eukaryota; kingdom Metazoa; phylum Chordata; class Mammalia; order Proboscidea; family Elephantidae; genus Elephas; species Elephas maximus. The sequence goes on along the minus strand of NC_064821.1, from coordinate 166,682,742 downwards.
CCTCTTTCTTCTTTGGATATCCTGTTTCTTGTATTTCAATGGATTTGTTTTTATTTAAAAGCATTGCGAATGGCATACTTTATCATGTTTCTCTTTTTACATTGGCTGCTAGGAAGCTTAGCACTCAATCTATGACCACTTTAAGTAAGGTATATAGAAAGTTATGGAATGCATTTTTGCCATTTTCATTTTACCCTTGGATTTATGCAATTTCTCCTAATTTTGCTTTTCTTTCCCATTCATGATTTCTCTCTCTTTTTAATGTTGTTATGTTCACTATATCTTCGTTAACTACCTCAAATCCTTTTTTTTTTTTTGGGACAGTAGAAAGACATCTTTATTTCATTGTGCAAGGAAAGGAACAGTTCGGGCTGCTGCCACCAAGACTGCTCAGCAAGGGCAAGGGGAAAGATTACTTTAAAGGGGCTTACAAGTAGGGAGTTCATACAAGTTATATCGGTAACATTCTTTTTTTTTTTTTTTTAATAACTTTTATTAAGCTTCAAGTGAACGTTTACAAATCCAATCAGTCTGTCACATATAAGTTTACATACCTCTCACTCCCTACTCCCACTTGCTCTCCCCCTCTTGAGTCAGCCCTTTCAGTCTCTCCTTTCTTGACAATTTTGCCGGCTTCCCTCTCTCTCTATCCTCCCATCCCCCCTCCAGACAAGAGTTGCCAACACAATCTCAAGTGTCCACCTGATATAATTAGCTCACTCTTCATCAGCGTCTCTCTCCCACCCGCTGACCAGTCCCTTTCATGTCTGATGAGTTGTCTTCGGGGATGGTTCCTGTCCTGTGCCAACAGAAGGTCTGGGGACCATGGCCGCCGGGATTCCTCCAGTCTCAGTCAGACCATTAAGTTTGGTCTTTTTATGAGAATTTGGGGTCTGTATCCCACTGATCTCCTGCTCCCTCAGGGGTCCTCTGCTGTGCTCCCTGTCAGGGCAGTCATCGATTGTGGCCGGGCACCAACTAGTTCCTCTGGTCTCAGGATGATGTAGGTCTCTGGTTCATGTGGCCCTTTCTGTCTCTTGGGCTCTTAGTTGTCGTGTGGCCTTGGTGTTCTTCATTTTCCTTTGCTCCAGGTGGGTTGAGACCAATTGCTGCATCTTAGATGGCCGCTTGTTAGCATTTAAGACCCCAGACGCCACATTTCAAAGTGGGATGCAGAATGATTTCATAATAGAATTATTTTGCCAATTGACTTAGAAGTCCCCTCAAACCATGTTCCCCAGACCCCCGCACTTGCTCCCCTGACCTTTGAAGCATTCATTTTATCCCGGAAACTTCTTTGCTTTTGGTCCAGTCCAATTGAGCTGACCTTCCATGTATTGAGTGTTGTCTTTCCCTTCACCTAAAGCAGTTCTTATCTACTGATTAATCAATAAAAAACCCTCTCCCACCCTCCCTCCCTCCCCCCTTCGTAACCACAAAAGTATGTGTTCTTCTCAGGTTTACTGTTTCTCAAGATCTTATAATAGTGGTCTTATACAATATTTGTCCTTTTGCCTCTGACTAATTTCGCTCAGCATAATGTCTTCCAGGTTCCTCCATGTTATGAAATGTTTCAGAGATTCGTCACTGTTCTTTATCGATGCGTAGTATTCCATTGTGTGAATATACCACAATTTATTTACCCATTCATCCGTTGATGGACACCTTGGTTGCTTCCAACTTTTTGCTATTGTAAACAGAGCTGCAATAAACATGGGTGTGCATATATCTGTTTGTATGAAGGCTCTTGTATCTCTAGGGTATATTCCTAGGAGTGGGATTTCTGGGTTGTATGGTAGTTCTATTTCTAACTGTTTAAGATAATGCCAGATAGATTTCCAAAGTGGTTGTACCATTTTACATTCCCACCAGCAGTGTATGAGAGTTCCAATCTCTCCGCAGCCTCTCCAACATTTATTATTTTGTGTTTTTTGGATTAATGCCAGCCTTGCTGGTGTGAGATGGAATCTCATCGTAGTTTTAATTTGCATTTCTCTAATGGCTAATGATCGAGAGCATTTTCTCACATATCTGTTGGCTGCCTGAATATCTTCTTTAGTGAAATGTGTGTTCATATCCTTTGCCCACTTCTTGATTGGGTTGTTTGTCTTTTTGTGGTTGAGTTTTGACAGAATCATGTAGATTTTAGAGATCAGGCGCTGGTCAGAGATGTCATAGCTGAAAATTCTTTCCCAGTCTGTAGGTGGTCTTTTTACTCTTTTGGAGAAGTCTCTAGATGAGCATAGGTGTTTGATTTTTAGGAGCTCCCAGTTATCGGGTTTCTCTTCATCATTTTTGGTAATGTTTTGTATTCTGTTTTTACCTTGTATTAGGGCTCCTAGGGTTGTCCCAATTTTTTCTTCCACGATCTTTATCGTTTTAGTCTTTATGTTTAGGTCTTTGATCCACTTGGAGTTAGTTTTTGTGCGTGGTGTGAGGTATGGGTCCTGTTTCAGTTTTTTGCAAATGGATATCCAGTTATGCCAGCACCATTTGTTAAAAAGGCTATCTTTTCCCCAGTTAATTGACACTGGTCCTTTGTCAAATATCAGCTGCTCATACGTGGATGGATCTATGTCTGGGTTCTCAATTCTGTTCCATTGGTCTATGTGTCTGTTGGTGTACCAATACCAGGCTGTTTTGACTACTGTGGCTGTATAATAGGTTCTGAAGTCAGGTAAGGTGAGGCCTCCCACTTTCTTCTTCTTTTTCAGTAGTGCTTTGCTTATCCGGGGCTTCTTTCCCTTCTATATGAAATTGGTGATTTGTTTCTCTATCCCCTTAAAATATGACATTGGAATTTGGATCGAAAGTGCGTTAAATGTATAGATGGCTTTTGGTAGAATAGACATTTTTACTATGTTAAGTCTTCCTATCCATGAGCAGGGTATGTTTTTCCACTTAAGTATGTCCTTTTGAATTTCTTGTAGTAGAGCTTTGTAGTTTTCTTTGTATAGGTCTTTTACATCCTTGGTAAGATTTATTCCTAAGTATCTTATCTTCTTGGGGGCTACTGTGAATGGTATTGATTTGGTTATTTCCTCTTCGGTGTTCTTTTTGTTGATGTAGAGGAGTCCAAGTGATTTTTGTATGTTTATTTTATAACCTGAGACTCTGCCAAACTCTTCTATTAGTTTCAGTAGTTTTCTGGAGGATTCCTTAGGGTTTTCTGTGTATATAATCATGTCATCTGCAAATAGTGATAACTTTACTTCTTCCTTGCCAATCCGGATACCTTTTATTTCTTTGTCTAGCCTAATTGCCCTGGCTAAGACTTCCAACACGATGTTGAATAAGAGCGGTGATAAAGGGCATCCTTGTCTGGTTCCCATTCTCAAGGGAAATGCTTTCAGGTTCTCTCCATTTAGAGTGATATTGGCTGTTGGCTTTGCCCTTTATTATGTTGAGGAATTTTCCTTCAATTCCTATTTTGGTAAGAGTTTTTATCATGAATGGGTGTTGGACTTTGTCAAATGCCTTTTCTGCATCAATTGATAAGATCATGTGGTTTTTGTCTTTTGTTTTATTTATGTGATGGATTACATTAATGGTTTTTCTGATATTAAACCAGCCTTGCATACCTGGTATAAATCCCACTTGATCAGGGTGAATTATTTTTTTGATGTGTTGTTGGATTCTATTGGCTAGAATTTTGTTGAGGATTTTTGCATCTATGTTCATGAGGGATATAGGTCTAAAATTTTCTTTTTTTGTAATGTCTTTACCTGGTTTTGGTATCAGGGAGATGGTGGCTTCATAGAATGAGTTGGGTAGTATTCCGTCATTTTCTATGCTTTGGAATACCTTCAGTAGTAGTGGTGTTAACTCTTCTCTGAAAGTTTGGTAGAACTCTGCAGTGAAGCCGTCCGGGCCAGGGCTTTTTTTTGTTGGGAGTTTTTTGATTACCGTTTCAATCTCTTTTTTTGTTATGGGTTTATTTAGTTGTTCTACTTCTGAATGTGTTAGTTTAGGTAGGTAGTGTTTTTCCAGGAATTCATCCATTTCTTCTAAGTTTTCAAATTTGTTAGAGTATAATTTTTCGTAATAATCTGAAATGATTCTTTTAATCTCATTTGGTTCTGTTGTGATGTGGTCCTTCTCATTTCTTATTCGGGTTGTTTGTTTCCTTTCCTGTATTTCTTTAGTCAGTCTAGCCAATGGTTTATCAATTTTGTTAATTTTTTCAAAGAACCAGCTTTTGGCTTTGTTAATTCTTTCAATTGTTTTTCTGTTCTCTAATTCATTTAGTTCAGCTCTAATTTTTATTATTTGTTTTCTTCTGGTGCCTGATGGATTCTTTTGTTGCTCAGTTTCTATTTGTTCAAGTTGTAGGGACAGTTCTCTGATTTTGGCTCTTTCTTCTTTTTGTATGTGTGCATTTATGGATATAAATTGGCCTCTGAGCACTGCTTTTGCTGTGTCCCAGAGGTTTTGATAGGAAGTATTTTCATTCTCGTTGCTTTCTATGAATTTCCTTATTCCCTCCTTGATGTCTTCTATAACCCAGTCTTTTTTCAGGAGGGTATTGTTCATTTTCCAAGTATTTGATTTCTTTTCCCTAGTTTTGCTGTTATTGATCTCTAGTTTTATTGCCTTGTGGTCTGAGAAGATGCTTTGTAATATTTCGATGTTTTGGATTCTGCAAAGGTTTGTTTTGACCTAATATGTGGTCTATTCTAGAGAATGTTCCATGTGCGCTAGAAAAAAAAGTATATTTTGCAGCAGTTGGGTGGAGAGTTCTGTATAAGTCAATGAGGTCAAGTTGGTTGATTGTTGTAATTAGATCTTCCGTGTCTCTGTTGAGCTTCTTACTGGATGTCCTGTCCTTCTCCGAAAGTGGTGTGTTGAAGTCTCCTACTATAAATGTGGATGTATCTATCTCGCTTTTCAATTCTGTTAAAATTTGATTTATGTATCTTGCAGCCCTGTCATTGGGTGCATAAATATTTAATATGGTTATGTCTTCTTGATCAATTGTCCCTTTTATCATTATATAGTGTCCTTCTTTATCCTTTGTGGTGGATTTAAGTCTAAAGTCTATTTTGTCAGAAATTAATATTGCTACTCCTCTTCTTTTTTGCTTATTGTTTGCTTGATATACTTTTTTCCATCCTTTGAGTTTTAGTTTGTTTGTGTCTCTAAGTCTAAGGTGTGTCTCTTGTAGGCAGCATATAGAGGGATCGTGTTTCTTTATCCAGTCTGTGACTCTCTGTCTCTTTATTGGTGCATTTAGTCCATTTACATTCAGCGTAATTATAGATAAATAAGTTTTTAGTGCTGTCATTTTGATGCCTTTTTATGTGTGTTGTTGACAATTTCATTTTTCCACATACTTTTTTGTGCTGAGGTGTTTTTCTTAGTAAATTGTGAGATCCTCATTTTCATAGTGCTTGACTTTATGTTAGTTGAGTCGTTACGTTTTTCTTGGTTTTTATCTTGAGTTATAGAGTTGTTATACCTTTTTGTGGTTACCTTATTATTTACCCCTATTTTTCTAAGTAAAAACCTAACTTGTATTGTTCTATATCGCCTTGTATCACTCTCCATATGGCAGTTCAATGCCTCCTGTATTTAGTCCCTCTTTTTGATTATTGTGATCTTTTACCTATTGACTTCCATGATTCCCTGTTATGTGTATTTTTTTTTTTAATTAATCTTAATTTGTTTGTTTTTGTGATTTCCCTATTTGAGTTGATATCAGGACGTTCTGTTTTGTGACCTTGTGTTGTGCTGATATCTGATATTATTGGTTCTCTGACCAAACAATATCCTTCAGTATTTCTTGTAGCTTTGGTTTGGTTTTTGCAAATTCTCTAAACTTGTGTTTGTCTGTAAATATCTTAATTTCGCCTTCACATTTCAGAGAGAGTTTTGCTGGATATATGATCCTTGGCTGGCAGTTTTTCTCCTTCAGTGTTCTGTATATGTCGTCCCATTCCCTTCTTGCCTGCATGGGTTCTGCTGAGTAGTCAGAACATATTCTTATTGATTCTCCCTTGAAGGAAACCTTTCTTTTCTCCCTGGCTGCTTTTAAAATTTTCTGTTTATCTTTGGTTTTGGTGAGTTTGATGATAATATGTCTTGGTGTTTTTCTTTTTGTATCAATCTTAAATGGGGTTCGATGAGCATCTTGGATAGATATCCTTTCGTCTTTCATGATGTCAGGGAAGTTTTCTGTCAGGAGTTCTTCAACTATTTTCTCTGTGTTTTCTGTCCCCCCTCCCTGTTCTGGGACTCCAATCATCCACAGGTTATCCTTCTTGATAGAGTCCCACATAATTCTTAGGGTTTCTTCATTTTTTTAAATTCTTTTATCTAATTTTTTTTCAGCTATGTTGGTGTTGATTCCCTGGTCCTCCAGATGTCCCAGTCTGCATTCTAATTGCTCGAGTCTGCTCCTCTGACTTCCTAGTGCGTTGTCTAATTCTGTTATTTTATTGTTAATCTTTTGGATTTCTACATGTTGTCTCTCTATGGATTCTTGCAACTTATTAATTTTTCCAGTATGTTCTTGAATAATCTTTTTGAGTTCTTCAACAGTTTTATCAGTGTGTTCCTTGGCTTTTTCTGCAATTATCCTAATTTCATTTGTGATATCATTAAGCATTCTGTAAATTAGTTTTTTATATTCTGTATCTGATAATTCCAAGATTGTATCTTCATTTGGGAAAGATTTTGATTCTTTTGTTTGGGGGGTTGGAGAAGCTGTCATGGTCTGCTTCTTTAAGTGGTTTCATATGGATTGTTGTCTCCGCCATCACTGGGAAACTAGTTTTTCCAGAAAATCCGCTAAAAAAAATGCAGTCAGATCCCTATCAGAGTTCTCCCTCTGGCTCAGGCTATTCAGATGTTAATGAAGCCGCCTGGGGAGGGTGGGGGAGGGAACAGAGAGATAGGAGAGTAGCACCTCAGAATATAGCCAGAGTTGCTTGTCTTGCTTGGAATGACTATTATATCTGAGATTCCCGCGGGGCGCGTCGCCTATGTGTGCCGGCTGTGTGGAGATTGCCCCCGGGGGGTCTGGCCCGCTGGAGTCACGGTCAGATCCTCCGCTTCCAGCCCCACGCCCAGCGTCAAGGCTCCCCTACTGGGACGGTGCACTCTCGACTCCAAAATCAGTCGCTGCCTCCCGGGGACTTCTCGTCCCTCCAGCCGCGTGGCCGTGCCGCACCCGAGAGCCAGTTGGCCTCCTCCCGGGGTTAGTTCAGATGGGTGGAGCAGCTCCCCGTGCTTGTGCCGTGACCGAGTGTCCCGGCTGGGAAGCTGTTCTCCCCGCTCCAATACCAGTCGCTGCCTCCCGGGGACTTCTCCTACCGGCTGCGTCCCACGCCGCCCGCGCGACCCAGCTGGTCCCCTTCCCGGGGTTAGTTCAGGGGGGTGGAGCAACTCTCCGTGTTTATGCCGTACCTGCGTCCAGTCCAAATCCCTGCGGGACGGTTCCCCGGCTTGGACGCTGCTCTTTCTGCTCCAAGACCAGTCACTGCCTCCCGGGGACTTCTCCTACCGGCTGCGTCCCACGCCGCCCGTGGAACCGGCTGGTCCCCCTCCCGGGGTTAGTTCAGGGGGGTGGAGCAGCTCTCTGTGCTTGTGTCGTACCTGACTGGTACGCTGGCTCCAGGCTCTGGAAACAATCGCTGCTTCCCTGTATTAGTTCGTTCTCTGTCTCTAAATCTGTGTTTGTTGTTCAGGGTTCGTAGATTGTTATGTATGTGATCGATTCACTTGTTTTTCCGTGTCTTTGTTGTAAGAGGGATCCAAGGTAGCGTCTGCCTAGTCCGCCATCTTGGCCTCGGTCCAAATCCTTTTTTTATGTGGAGGGACAAAAGTACATGAATTTAACCCAAATGGTCAAAAGCTAGAGTGTCAGAGGATTGAACACAAGGCAAAACCCTTGAGGGTGAGCCAAGAATCAGGTGCCAGAGATGAAAGATGAACTCCACAATCCAAAGAGGCAACGGTAAGCTAAAAATTGAGACGAGGATCCAGGGGAGCCAGGGGGAAGTGAGAGCAAGTTTAAACCAGTAAAGAAGCCAGGACAGTTTTGCCATGAACTAGTGGGGGTTCTCAATTCGCTTTATGGCTCAGCAGAAGCCTTGGGTTGGGGGTTATGAGGAATGCCAAAGACTCTCTAGGTCCCCACCACAGGCTGGCCTGTTTTTCCAGTGCCCCACCTCCACTGGCTTCTGCTCTTCCTCCTGCTTCTCAGGCACCTCACTGTTCCTGCCGTTGTGGGGGGAAGTTGTGGCGAGAGTAAATGAAGGAAGGATGAAGTGGAACAAGCTTTACAGTGATCTCATTAACAGATACCAGTCTTATTTTATAGAGAGCAAATGGCTGTGTATGGAGTGTTATTTTAAGAAAGCTGGAAAATTTATTGCATCCAAGGTAAGAGGAGTCTCTTCTTCAGTCTATGCGAATTCCTTCAGTCCATGTGAATTCCTGCACCCCATCCTCATCACCTTCTTCAGAATCCCTTTCTCTCTTACATCTTCAATGTCTTCCTCTCTTCTGATTCTTTCCTCTGTAGATAGTCAAGTTGTTCTCGTCCTTTACAAAATACCCCCTTGATTCCCTCTAGTCACGTGTCTATCTTCCTCCTTCCCTTCTCAGCCAAATATCTTGAATTTTCTGCACCGCCGCCTCCACATTTCTCTGTTTGTTTCCCCACACACTGTACTGCCCTGTAGTACTTACTGCCCTCTTCACAAAGCTAATGCTTGATAATGATAAACTTTTTTTTTCCATAGATCTCAGGCACACAGGGTTGGATTAATCTACTCCTCAGTTCATGTCCCACTATCACCATTGTTTCACACAAGACCCCTGTCATGCACTCATTCATTCATTTGTTTTAACCCCATTCCCTGTCCCATCACTATTCTAATGTGTTTAATGTTGAATTTTTGAAAAACATATGGTTGTTTGTGTGCATGTATTTTTAATTTATGCAAATGGAATTCTGCTATATAGCTCATTGTCTTTCTTGCATTTTCCATTCAAGATGATGTTTTCACAATCCAGCCATGCTATTATGTTTGCATCTAGTCTATTGCTTTTAAGTGCTTCATTGTTCTCCTAAAAATAAACATTTAAACAGCATTTTTATTCCCATGGTTTTTTGTTTGTTTTGGTTTTGTATTTTAATTTGATCTTCATACTTGTGAGGAAAAAAAACCAAACCCATTGCTGTGGAGTCCAACTCATAGTAACCCTGTAGGACAGAGTAGAACTGTCCCATAGGGTTTCCAAGGAGCAGCTGGTGGATTCGAACTGATGACCTTTTGGTTAGCAGCCGAGCTCTTAACCACTGCACTACCAGGGCTCTATTATGAGGAAAGCAGGGCAAATTTTAATATCCTGTTTTGATTGAGGAGGAAGCTAAGGCTCAGAGAGATTAAGCAACCCACACTAGGTATGCAGTGTTCTTATGGTAGAACCCGAATGTGGTTCCAGTCTTCTAACACCAAGGCTGCACGCTCTAGGATCACACTCCCTTCTCAGTGTGGATGTGGCCACAGCCTCCATAAAGTGGTAAGGAACTGAGCCTGCCTTCAGGGGTAGAGGCAGAGGGTCCTGAGGCGAACCTCCTACCAGCATTCCTAGTCCATCAAAGTCGAAATCCACGCTACACGGCACTTAACAACACCAAGGCAGCTGAGGAGGAGCCTTGGTGATACACTGGTTAAGTGCTTGACTGCTAACCAAAAGGTTGGCAGTTCAAATCCTCCAGCTGCTCAATGGGAGATAGATGTAGCAGTCTGCTTCAGTAAAGATTTACAGCCTTGGAAACCCTGCGGGGCAGTTCTACTCTGTCCTATAGGATCGCTATGAGTTCGACTCGACAGTAAGAGGTTTGGTTTTTTTGGTTAGGGCAACCGGGGGTGGAGGTGGGATAAAGGACACCATGTAAAGGCAACAGCTTTGGGGGTGTTGGAATTCAAGTGAGCCAGGATAGTAGGGTGATTGCTAATTTTATGTAACAGGCACTTGACTCTCGCTTCTTCATTTACTTCCCTGAGCCACTGTTGAGTCACCTGCAGGAAAATGGTCCCCTTCCCCCACAAAGCCCAGTCTCCCAGGATTTATCCCATTTGCCCACCATCATCATCGCTTCTTAATAAGTGACTTCTGTGCTTGTTTTTCTAAATAATAAAGGTTATCAAGAGCTACGGGGCCCTGGTGGTGTAGTGATTAAGAGCTCAGGCTGCTAAGCAAAAAGTCAGCGGTTTGAATCCACCAGCCGCTCCTTGGAAACCCTGTGGGGCAGTTCTACTCTGTCCTACAGGGTGGCTATGAGTCGAAATTGACTTGACGGCAGTGAGTTTGGTGGTTGGTATCAAGAACTGTAAGTGAACCCCCCACAAAGGAGCCAGATGAGCCCTCTGTAAATCCTACCCATGAGGGAGAGTTTCCAGGGGCTCAGGCTACTGCCTTTCACCTTGTCCTCTCCCTACTACTGGAAAAAAACATGTTTCCCAAAGTCACACAGCACAAAAGTGGCACAATTGGGACTCAGAACTAGATCTTCTGATCACAGATGCTATTCCTTATCCACTAAACTCTATCAAGGGCAAGTGTCTAGTTTCTCTCTAGGAGAATCCCAGATCAGTGCCCAAGACACAGCATGAAAATGATCCTATAAAAAGAAATTGCTCCTATGTATCCTATGAGTCAGAATCACTTCGATGGCAACGGGTTTTTTTTTTTTTTTTTTTTTAACTGGAGCAACAATCATCCATTATTTAGCAACTATGCCCTGAGCCTCTGCTGGGTGTGCAACAAGCCCCGTGTGAGTGAGAAAGTTCCAGGTTGCCTTCTGTCCTCAGCGTTGCAAAGTTGTCTCCAGTGAGTCATAGGTGACCAATTCAAATGCATGCACCGTGAACTCTCTGGCAATTCTTTTCCAAACCAGGCAGGGGTAGGATGGGGGTGGGGTTGCTGCTGGATATAAAGAAAATACAGGGAAGAAGAAAAGAGAGAGAGAGAGAAGGTATGAAAGGGGACAAAAGGAAAAAAAGGAAAGACAAATGACAAGAAGAAAAGATAGACGTTTACCTATTTTCTTCAAAGAAAGCAGGTAAACTTCCTAACTCTCTAACAAATTTACATTTTCTGACATCTTACCAGGAGTCCCTGGGTGGCACAAATTGTTTAGCACTGGACTACTAGCTGAAAAGTTGGTGGTTCAAACCCACCCAGAGGAACCTTGGAAGACAGGCCTGGCAATCTGCTTTTGACAGGTCACAGCCATTAAAAACCCTATGGACCAGGTCTACTCTGACACACATAGGCTGGCCATGAGTTGTAATCGAAACAACAACAACTTACAAAGTACTTTCAGGGATGTGATCCTGCTGAACCTCATCCAAACCTCTGTTTTAAGTAAAATATTATTCCACTTCACAATGAGGAGACTGAGATTCTGAAAGGTTAGGGATTTTTTAACCTTGAAGACACTAGAAGAACTGGAAAGACCTTCAGTTTTGATGCCTAACAGTTCTGGATTCAAATCCAAACAACCTATGAATTATCAGCGAGATCTTTGTCAAGTTACTTAACATTTCTGAGCTTTGGTCTCCTCTTCTGTGGAATGAGGATGATAACAGCACCAATCTCTTAGGGTTATTCTGAGGTTTAAACATGATATTACATAGCACATAGAAACAGCTCAACAGATGCTAACTATCTTGTTTCTGTATTATTGTTGTCATTATCACCACTACTGTTACTAAAGTTTCTGGTACTACCATTACTTATAACAATATACATTCAACAGATGTTCGTTTCGCCCTACAAGACCCCACTTGCTTAAGGTAGCATAGTCATAGTAAGTGTTGGAGGCAGGCTGGCCTGTAGATTTTGACCTTCTTATCAGTAGTACCAAAAGATAATCTTCCCACAATATCTTGTTGCCCACTTCTCTTGTTGTTAGATGCTGTCAAGTCAGCTCCAACTCACAAAGACATTATGTATAACAGAATGAAATGTTGCCCAGTCCTGCACCATCCTCACAATCATTGCTATTGTTGCAGACACTGCTTCAATCCATCTTGTTAAGGGTCTGCCTCTTAAGTAACCCTGATGGCACAATGGTTAAGTGCTTGGCTGTTAACTGAAAGGTTGGTGGTTCGAACCCACCCAGTGGCTCCATCTGGTGATCTGCTTTCACACAGGTTATAGCCTAGAAAATTCCATGGTACAGTTCTGCTCTGCCACCTGGGGTAGTTCTGCTCTGCCACCTGGGGTCACCATGAGTAGAAATCAACTTGATGGCACCTAACAACAAAGAGCTAACTTGTTTTATGGACTTAAGAGTGTCTCCCATCCCTGAGCCTTCTCTATTTAGTACCTTAAAAATGCAACTAGACCATATTGTATACCACATGACCCTAAAATTCTTTCCATTTCAAAAAGGATATCCAGATATCTTATAATCATTCTTCAGAATATAAAATTATCCTCTGCTGCTTGGGGAAGAACTGGTGTGCCATCTGTATTGTAGCCTAGTATCCCAGGGCATGATGTTTCCTCTAATTATTTTTAAGTTTGAATAGATAATCAATTCTGTACTAACAGCCAACTAGGAAGCCTGAAAATAATGGGCAGAGTTTAATGTTGAGATTAATCTTAAAGCAAAGTTAATCAACACATAATCATCTTTGTGCTACAGGGTGATTAGGTATAAATGGAAGCTATTCATGTAAATGAAAATAATCAGTAATATTTTGTGCAATCAAACCAGTACTTCAAGGAATTTCTAGAGGAGAGCAAGAATCCCAAATGTGGGTGGGTAATACAATTATAACTACCAGTGTCTTTAAATTGCTTAAGGAAGGAATTGGCCACCAAGTACCTAAGATGCTTAGTACCACGCCTGGCAGTTGTAAGTGTTAAATAAATGTTAGCTCCTCCTCTTCTATATCAATTTCCTCTTCTCCTCCTCCTCCTCCTTCTTCTTATTTCTTAGCCCTAACAACGTGTATTGCTCCTTCTTAAACTAAAACAGTTCCAGGACCACTACTGTAGTAGTGAGAGTAATTATGAGCTAGGGGCTTGGAGAACCCTGTTCAGACATCTGGAAAGAAGAAAAAAACTACTCTGGGGAAGATGATTTTAGGGTTCATTAGAAAGCTCCAATAACAAATGATACTGTCTTACATAAGAAAAGCAATAGATAAAGAACCACCCAGACTAAATCTGTGGAAAGAGACAATGGAAAAGCTCAATATCATAAGTTGGAACAAGGCCAAGGGCCGACTGTGGAACAAACCATCAATCGCTCATGTGCAAGTTCAAGTTGAAGCTGAAGAAAATTAAAACAAGTGGACAAGAGCCAAAATACAAACTTGAGTATATCCCACCTGAATTTAGAGACCACCTTAAGAATAGATTTGATGCATTGAACACTAATGACTGAAGACCAGACGAGTTGTGGGATGACATCAAGGACATCATATGTGAGGAAAGCAAAAGGTCATTAAAAAGACAGGAAAGAAAGAAAAGACCAAAATGGATGTCAGAAGAGACTCTGAAACTTGCTCTTGAATAACGAGTAGCTAAAGCAAATGGAAGAAATGATGAAGTGAGAGAGCTGAACAGAAGATTTCCAAGGGCAGCTCCAGAAAACAAGGAAAAGTATAAGGAAATGTGCAAAGACCTGGAATTAGAAAACCAAAAGGGAAGAACATGCTCAGCATTTCTCAAGGTGAAAGAACTGAAGAAAAAATTCATGCCTTGTGTTGCAATATTGAAGGATCTTATGGGCAAAATATCGAATGATGCAAGAAGCATCAAAAAAAGATGGAAGGAATACACAGAGTCACTGTATCAATAAGAATTGTTTGACATTCCAGCCACTTCAGGAGGTAGCATATGATCAAGAACCAATGGTACTGAAGGAAGAGGTCCAAGCTGCATTGAAGGCACTGGTGAAAAACAAGGCTCCAAGAGTTGTCAGAATACCAACTGAGATGTTTCAACAAATGGGTGCAGTGCTGGAGGCAGTTAGTTATCTATGCCAAGAAATTTGGAAGACAGCTACCTGGCCAACTGACTGGAAGAGATCCATATCTATGCCCATTCCAAAGAAATGTGATCCAACAGAATTCAGGAATTATTGAACAATATCATTAATATCACATGCAAGTAAAATTTTGCCAAAGATAATTAAAAAATGGTTGCAGCAGTATTTCAACAGAGAACTGCCAGAAATTGAAGCGGATTCAGAAGAGGACATGGAATGAGGGATATTATTGCTGATGTCTGATGGATCTTGGCTGAAAGCAGAGAATACCAGAAAGATGTTTACTTGTGTTTTATGACTATGCAAAAGCATTTGACTGTGTGGATCGTAACAAATTATGGATAACATTGCAGAGAATGGGAATTCTAGAGCATTTAATTGTGCTCATGAGGAACCTATACATAGACCAAGAGATACAAACAGAACAAGTGTATACTGAGTGATTTAAAATCAGGAAAGGTTTGCATCAGGGTTGTATGCTTTCACCATACTTATTCAATCTGTATGCTGAGCAATAATCAGAGAAACTGAACTATAAGAGGAAGAACGCAGCATCAGGATTGGAGGAAGACTCAGTAACAACCTGCAATATGCAGATGATGCAAGCTTGCTTCCAAAGAGAACTTGAAGCGCTTATTGATGAAGATCAAAGACAGCCTTCAGTATGGATTACACTTCAACATAAAGAAAACAAAAATTCTCATGACTGAACCAATAAGCAACATCATGATAAATGGAGAAAATATTGAAGTTGTCAAGGATTTCATTTTATTTGAATCCACATTCAACACCCATGGAAGCAGCAGTCAAGAAATCAAAAGACATATTGCATTGGGCAAACCTGTTCCAAGAGAACCCTTTAAAGTGTTAAAAAGCAAAGATGTCGCTTTGATGACTAACTATTCCTGACCATGGCTTGGGTCACCTCATATGCATGTGAAAGCTAGACAATGAATAAGGAAGACAAAAGAAGAATCGATGCGTTTGAATGGCGATGCTGGTGATGCCAAAAGAATGAACAAATCTGCCTTGGAAGAAGTACAGCCAAAATGCTCCTTGGAAGGGAGGATGGTAAGACTTTGTCTCACATACTTTGGACTTATTATCAGGAGGGACCAGTCCCTGGAGAAGGACATCGTGCTTGGCAAAGTAGAGGGTCACAGAAAAAGAGAAAGACCCTCAATGAGATGAATTGACACAGTGCCTGCAACAATGGGCTCAGACGTATCTGCTATTGTGAGGATGGCGTAAGACTGAGCAATGTTTTATTCTGTTATACATAGGGTCACTATGGGTTGGAGCTGACTCGACAGCACCTAACAATAACTTATGTTAAAGCAGGGTAATAATATGATTTGGGCATTTTGGGGGATTGCTGTCTAACCCTCAGTAACCCTTTTGTCTGAGAATCCTCCCCGCCTCATCCTATTTACTTATTAGGATGGTTTCTCAATACATGTTAGCTTATGCTCGCTTGTCCAGGATTGGATTGGATCAAGAATGGATACATGTTGGGATCAAGTAACTCAAGCTGGGTCAATCAGATTCTTTCTCCTAGGAATCTGAAGTTGTGCTCAGGGACAGTGAATCAGTTTCTATTTATATGAGAACATATAAACTCAAGGGTTGCCTGGTGGCTGGCTATCAGGGAGAGAGAAACAGATAAAGTCCGTCAGCAGAGAGAAAAGAATGAAATAGTGGTGCAGAGAGAAACAGAGATGGTATTCAATGTGATTCTAGAGAAAAAGAAAAAAAAAATAGCTGATTTGATTCCTCTGGGCTTTCTAGCTCCTGGTTTAGATCTCTCCTGAGACCCAGCTCCTCTCCCTGATCTTGGGTTCTGTGAGATACTCTTGAATCTATATAATAAAATTTCCTATTTTGTTTAAGCTAGTTCAAGTGGGTTCCTTTTATTTGCAACCAAAGGAGCCTTAATGAAAACACAATGTTTAATCAAATTGCTATCCCAATACATTTTACTAAGAGAAGAGGAATTTGGATAGTTTTGTTAGGGAGTAATATTGCTCAAAATAGAGGCTGTTGTGGATTGAATTGTGTCCCCCCAAAATGTGTATCAATTCGGCTAGGCCAAGATTCCCAGTACTGTGTGATTGTCCACCATTTTGTCATCTGATGTGATTTTTCCATGTGTTGTAAATCCTACCTCTATGATGTTAATGAGGCAGAATTAGAGGCAGATATGTTAATGAGGCTGGACTCAATATAAAAGATTAGGTTGTGTCTTAAGTCAGTCTCTTTTGAGATATAAAAGAGAGAATAGAGCAGAGAGACATGGGGACCTCACACCACCAAGAAAGTAGAGCCAGGAACATGTGTCATTTGGACCTGGGGTTCCTGAGCTGAAAAGTTCCTAGTCCAGGGGAAGATTAATGACAAGGACCTTCCTCCAGAGCCAACAGAGAGAGAAAGCCTTCCCCTGGAGCTGACACCCTGGATTTGGACTTGTAGGCTACTAGACTGTGAGAGAGTAAACTCCTGTTTGTTGCAGCCATCCACTTGTATTTCTGTTATAGCACTAGATAACTAAGACAGAGGCTAATGCAAAGATTACTTAACTTTCTTTAAATCGCTTTCCTTGTTTCTCTTCCTGGTCTGGAGTAATGAAGCCAGAATGAGAATGGGTGAATGTGGTGACAGTGGGGCAAGGACAAGACACAAACAACTGTATGAGAGACTTCCTGTCCTGTGTGATGCTGGGTTCTCAGCATAGCAGTAACTGTGCCCAGTACTCATCATCTGAAGCTCAGCAGACCTTGCTTCCTGAAGAATTCTCAAGGGCCTCAAGGAACCCATTGCCACAGTTCTTGCTGCTGGACCAGGATTATCCACCCAGTGGGATTTTGAGGTGAGAAGAGCTTTTGGAGGCTTAAAAGTCAATGGTTCAGCAAAAAAAACAAAACAACAAAAAAAAAAAACCCTAGGAAATAGAGAAACCCATTTCCAAGATATGCAAATCCATCTCTTGTTTATTAGAAATAGATGCAATGCATCTGATAACAGCACCAAATATGGTCTTAATTTTAAAAAAGTCCTTTGTTTTCTTCTCTGTCCTCTGTGGAAGAAAAACACATTTCCCAAGTAGTTTGGAGTGGTGAGAAATGGAGGATGACTGGCAAGGGACTCCAATGTGTTTTCTGTGTTGGAAGTAATTAAAAATCCAGAAAGTATTTATATATGTGAGCTTGGCTAGGACAGTGAGGTCCCAAGTTTGGGGTTGGCCAAGATTGCCCAAGTGTGGAGGATGAATCTGTCTTGCTGAACAGAGAATTTCTCTATAGATCTAAAAACAAATTTTCAAGTCTCCTCCATGCACATTGTGTGATGGGTCTCTGCATGTGAAATTTTGGGACCACTCAGAAAATTCTACATTCAAGAAGATTAGACACTCCAGAAGAAAGATTTCTCGATTTCTCTGGTCTTCCAACCAGCAAGCATTTGGTAAACATCTTTTTGGGCCACAACACTGAATTAAGAGAAGCAAAAAGCAAGAGAGAGACAACAAAAGCATATTCCCCACTTTGAGAACCTTAGTATCTCATTCATGCATTCAGGCAACATTTATGAAGCACCTGTTATGTGCCAGACACTATTCTAGACAATGGAATAAAGCAGTGAACCAGGTTTGATGAGACCCCTGCTATATCATGGAGTTTAAATTTTAATAAAGAGAGACAATGAACAAGTAGAAAAGTAAATTAATGAAAAATAAAATTATAAGCTAATTTTCAGTGAATAAAGGAAATAAAACAGGATAATGAGGTGGAGTGGAGTTGGGGAATGAGGCTATTCTAAATATGGCGGTCAGGGAAGGCCTTTCTGAGGCCTGAATAGTGAGAAGGAGAAAACCAGGTGGGAAGGGAGGAAGAAGAACATTTTAGGTGAAGAAAACAATATGAAATCCTGGGGAATGTTTAAGGAGCACAAAAATGACCAGTACAGCTGGAGAGTGATAGATAGTCAATGAGGCTGCAGAGGGACAGTGAAAGCCAGATCATAGAAGCCTCATAGAAACATGGAAGAAGTTGGGTTTTAAGTGTAATGAGAAGTCTTTAGAGGGTTTTAGGGATGGGAATTGTATGCTCTGGTTTGTTTTAAAATATGAACATCCACTCTGGCTGTTTTGCGGGAGAACGGACTCCAGGAGAGCAATAGTGAAAGCAAGGAGGCTAGTTAGAAGGTAGAGCAGTGTCTTAGTTACTAGTGCTGCTGTAACAGAAATACCACAAGTGGATGGCTTTAACAGAAATTTATTCTTTCACAGTCAAGGAAGCTAAAAGTCTGAAATCAGGGTGCCAGCTCCAGGGTAAGGCTTTCTATTTCTGTTGGTTGTGGGGGAAGGTCCTTGTCATGAATTTTCCCCTGATTGAGGAGCGTCTCTGCACAGGGAACCCAAGTCCAAAGGATGTGCTCTGCTTTCTTGGTGGTAGGAGGTCTCCCTCCTCTCTGCTCTATTCTCTCTTTTATATTTCAAAAGAGATTGATTTAAGATATGACCCAATTCTGTAGATTGAGTCCTGCCTCATTAACTGCCTCTAATCCTGCCTTATTAACATCATAGAGGGTAGGGTTCACAATACACGGGAAAATTATATCAGATCACAAAATGGTGGACAACCACACAAAAGCTGGGAATCACAGTCTAGCCAAGTTGACACACACTTTTGGAGGACGCAATTCAATCCATTACAAGCAGTAAGCTCAGAGCAGAGCTGTTGGTAACTGGTACGAGGGTGGTGGCAGAGATGTGAGACGTGGTCAGATTTAATGTATAGCCTGAGTGGATGGGACTTGCTGGTGGTTCCGGTGTTGGGGATGGGTGAGGAAATCAAGGATGCCTCTTTGGATTTGGGCCTCGGCAAATGCACAGAGCCACCAACTAATATAGGGAAGATGAGACAAGGAGATGGTTTAGTGTGAAATTGAAGAACAGGCTTGGAGGGAAAAATGAAGAGTACCATTTTGTACACTTTATTATATATCCTGGCTGGGAAAACATCATAAACAGGCAAAAAACACAAGTAGTATAGAGAGCGTGGTATCCACAAGAGACCTCAGATATGTTCAATCCCCTTAATGCTTAAAATCCTTATAGCAAAGGGTCCTGTATCTCCAAGCTCCAGCTCCATCGCTTACCTAGATGATTGTGGGAATGTACTTAACTCCCCAAATTTATATTCCCTACCTGTGAAATGAGGATTAAAATAATGTCGACTTTATATGGTTGTGATGAGGATTAAAAGAGATTGTGCACATAGAGTATTTAGCACAGCTCCTCGTATATGGTAAACATGCAATGAATATTAGCTATTGCTAGTATTAATAATATCATCAGTAAGTTACTATCCCTGCCAAACAGAACCACTTACCACCAGTTCTTCTAATCCATGTAACAGTCTGTCTCCAATAAAGAATTTGATCATATGTGACTGGCGTTTTATCAGAGAAAGGGTGGAGCTGACCTCATGATACTGAGAATCATGGAATTTTTAGAGTTTGAAGGGGCCTGGGATAATTAATCCAACTCTCTTATTTTATAATTAAGAAAACAGAAGTCTAGAAATGTGATGTGATTTGTCAGAAGGCACATATCTGGACAGCAACCAAGTCTAGGAATCTGGTCTTCTCACTGCTATGCTAAGGTTCCCCCATTATACTTATTTGGTCCTATCATCAAATAGCAATAAATTTCACTACCTTCACCCTTTCCTAATCACATCACCCTTTCCTATTACCTTGCCTATCTAAAATCCAAACCTATTCCTAAGAAGAAACATCATACAAGAAGATCCAGGAGTGGGGAGGGGGGAAAGATGAACATAAAACACTTCCCCCCTTATATAACTATATTCAGAATACTGATTTTTCACTCCCTATTTGACTCTGGAAAGGCTAGGAGTAGCTGAGAGAGGTTGACAAATATAAATCTCTAAACAAACGTGATGGGTTTGTTTAGAGATTTATATTTATTATGATTTCATCAGTAGTTCTTGCAACCTGGGAAAGATGTTACTTTAAATACCTCATTCTTTAAGAAGCAATTCCAGTGCAACAAAACAAGTTAGAGTTAGGATTTTTACCTTTGGAGTAGAAAAAGCCTTAAATGTCATATCAGGGTGCCTTCAGCTGCAGGTAACATAAGAGCTGAAAAAAATGGCTAAAGCAGTGAGGGATTTGTTATCTCACATAACAAGAATGCCAGAGTTAGGTAATTCAGGGTTGTTTAACTCAGCAGCTCAGCGAGCTTGGGGCTCCCTGTAGTGGTTACTCTGGAATTCTGCAAACGTTTTCCTATGGTCACAAGATAGCTGCAGCAGCTCCATGGATTGAGTTACCAAGTAATACGAGGAGTCCAAAGACATTAATGGGCTGAGGAAAGAATGCCTTCCTTGAGTATAGGGGAGAGTGGATATCAGAACAAAATCTGAGTTCTGGCAACAAAAGAAATGAGGTGGGGCGCTTGTATGTTGAGTAGGCACTCCATATCATCTGTTGTGAGCCCTAAGAGAATGCAAGTACGAGAAAAGATCAAAATTGGGTTGATCTAATCAAGGAAGCCCTGGTGGCACAGTGGTTAAGAGCTACAGCTGCAAACGAAAAGGTTGGCAGTTCAAATCCACCAACTGCTCCTTGGAAACCCAATGGGGCAGTTCTACGCTGTCCTATAGGGTCACTATGAGTCAGAATTGACTTGATGGCAATGGGTTTTAATCCAGGAAGAGAGTCCCTGGGTGGTGCAAACAGTTAAAACTCTCAGCTGCTAACCAAAAGGTTGAAAATTCAAGTCCATCCAGAGGCACTGCAGAAGAAAGGCCTGGTGATCTACTTCCAAAGCTTCAGCCATTGAAAACCCTATGGAGTACAATTCTACTCTGACACACATTGGGTCGTTATGAGTCAGAGTCAACTTGATGACAACTGGTAATCAAGGAAGGCTTTCTGGAGTGCATGAGCTCCTAGTGAGATTAGATGTTCAAGTCCTAGATGGACTTGTTTTGTGTGACCTGTGGAAGCAAGAAGGCAGTAGAGGCAAAGAGAGAAACAGAAAGCAAATGAACTGATCCTTGCCTAGGACAGTAAACAGTTGTATTTGACCTGAGTAGAGAAGTAGCCCTGGCCAGGGAAGTTTGTTTGAATATCCTGGTCTTTCTTGGTTTTAAATTACTTGTCTTTCGAATGGCAGACGATAGACATCTCATCAAGAGAGCCAGACTGGCTGTAAGGAGCACCTACGTCTATCCCCACTCAGCAGTCCTAGGTAAAGATGCTACAAGACATCTGTGAGGAGGAACAGTGGGTCATAAGAACTATTTCTGGCTCCTACCTATGACTCCTATGACTCACTGAATGACTCAAGGTAACTCTGTACCCATCTCAATGTCCCAGGTTCCCATCCACGAAGAACCAACCACAGTATTTCCTTCCCGGCGGCAGGGACCACCAGACTGCCCTCTCTGTCTGGGGACTCTCTCTTTTCAGCTTGTCTGGCTCTTTCTCCCCCTCCCACTTCCCTGCTTTATTTTTCATTTTCTCCTTTTCCAAATAGCACTGCTCCAAAGCAGCTCAGGCACGTGTCCTGGGGATGGCTTTGCAGGCTGCCCCTGGCCATGGGAGCAGGCAGGCTTGCTTCCTATCAGCGACTCCATTTGCAGGATAAATAATGTGAACCTGAGTGCCTTCTCCCGTGGGCTGGGGGCAGATTTCCATTTTGCAGCAGGTCAGCTTCCATTGCACTAGGAGGGGGGTTTGAATGTTAATAGGCATTTCTCTCCAGGTGCCCTTCTTGTTTCTTTATAGTGCACCAGTCCCCGGGAGACCTTCTACTGGAATCCTACCGAGAGAGTATTACTTTTCTCATTGTTTTTCTTACAAATTAGTTTCTGGATTTAATGGCTCTAGTTGCTGAGCTGACTTCAAAAATTGGGCTGGAGGGTGGGGTGGGTGAGCTGGAGAGCCTGTTATGGACGCCTGGTTATTAACTGGCTCTGGGCGTGCAGGGTTTGGGATTTAGGTAGAATAAACACTTGTAGGTTTCTTAGGGTGAGGGTGGAAGCAAGCCTCCTCTTCTTCCCTTGGAAGGAATTATGTTTGTTGTTATTTTATGTTTAAGAAATTTACAGAGATTGTAGCACAAGAATTCAATAGAAAACAGATTCCCAGTGGGATGTGGGGGAGTGTTGTTCAGTTGTGGGAGAGATTTGGAATGATAGGGAGAACTAGGGATTGAACATTACTTGATGATTATCTTATTCATGTCCCCAAAATACAACCAAACCTGTTGCCATCAAGTTGATTCTGACTCATGGTGACCCCATGTGTTAACGAGTAGAGCTGTTCCAGAGGGTTTTCTTGGCTGTGATCTTTATGGGAGCAGATCACCAGGCCTTTCTTCCACAGCACAGCTGGGTGAGTTTAAACGGCAACCTTTAGGTTAGTAGCCAAGAGCAAACCATTGGTGCGACCTAGGGACCTTTTGTTAATGCCATAGAGTATAAGAATTTAAAAATCCAGGGATGCCCTGGTGCTAGGAATGTGGGCAAAAGTGTAGAGGGACAGGTGAGCAGGGACAGAGTAGAGAATCACAGTTTCAGGAGAGCAGGAATGGGGTGGGGGGTGGGCACTTGAGCTGGTGACAGGGTCTGTGAGAAAACGGGTCAGAGCTGGTAACCTGAGTGATTCATCCTTGGGTTTAGGAGGTGTTAGTCATCTCTGCAGTGAGCTGGGACCAAGAGGTGCCCTTCAGGCTGGAAACTGGAGCTGAGTGGGTGTTCCACGAGGGGCTGGAGTTTTGAAACAGGAAGATGGAAGAGGACAGTGAGAAAAACAGAAAGAAAAACTATTATTAAAAGAAAAATTTGGGAACCTGAGAAATTACGCCAAGGAGATGGTGCCATTAGTTCCCCAAGATTCAGACGGAAGACTTTTTGGTGAACAAGGAGATGCTTTATAATAAAAACCAGGCCAAAAAGTAAGTGAATGTTCCTTCAGCATAATCAGGTCAGGATAATTACTTCCCAAAGAGTAGGGTAAACACTGTGTTAATGGGAAGAATATGCACTCCTTACATATTCTAGACTGGTCAGTTGGAAGAAATCTAGCAAAGGGTATTTGCTTTTTTCCCACTCAGGGAAAAGCATACTGTAGACGTTGTTCATGGAGAGAAGCTGAAATGGAGTTGAAACATCCACTCGCTGCTCATTTTTCCTCCCCCAATCCACACAAGCATATCCACAGAGTTCTCTCAGTGAAACAGCAGAGCCCTGGGTAGAGGAAGACCACACTCACATTCACCTGAGGGAATGGCAAGACCAAGAAGAATATGGAGCTGAGTCTTGCATCATCCTGGGAGGAAAAGAATATCCTGACAGAAAACCAAAAACCAAACCAGCTGCTATTGAGTTGATTCCGACTCATGGTGACCCCAGGTGTGTCAGAATAGAACTGCTCCACAGGGTTTTCAAGGCTGTGATCTTTTGCCAGGCCCCTCCTGAGGCGCCTCAGGATGGTTTTGAACTACCAACCTTTTGGTTAATAGACAAGTGATTAACCAAGTTTGTGCTACCCAGGGGCTCTATCCTGGCAGAGGAAGGGCTGAAAAGAAAGACTGTGGAGGAAGACAGAAAGAAGTGGGACAAGAAGGGATTAGAGAGTGAGGAACAGTTCTTCAGAGGCCCTGCCTTCCTTTGTGTCATGCGGTAATGTTGTTGTTAGTTCCTGCGGAGTTGACTCCTACTCATAGCGACCGACGTATGACAGAACAAAACGCTCCCCTGTCCCCCGCCATCTTCAGGACCCTTGGAATGTTTGAGTCCATTGCTGCAGCTATTGTGTAGTGCCTTCCAACTCAGGTAGCTCATCTTTCAGCACTATATTGGACAATATTCTGTTGTGATCCATAGGGTTTTCAATGGCTAATTTCTTTCTTCCTAGTCTGTCTTAGAGCCCTGATGGTGCAGTGGTTAAGAGCTACTACAGCTGCTAACCAAAAGGTTGGCAGTTTGACTCGACCAACATCTCCTTGGAAACCTTATGGGGCAGTTCTTCTCTGTCTCATAGGGTCACTGTGAGTTGGAATTGACTCTGTGGCAATGGGCTTGGCTTCTGGTTTTAGTCTGTCTTAGTCTGGAAGTTTGCTGAAACCTGTCCACCATGGGTGACCCTGCTGGTACGTGGCATACTGGTGGCATAGTTTCTAACATCATACTCGTTCCCATTGAGTTGGTTCCAACTCATAGCGATCCTATAGCATAGAGTAGAACTGGCCCCGTAGAGTTTCCAAGGAGTGGCTGGTAGATTCGAACTGCCATCCTTTTGGATAGCAGCCAAGCTCTTAACCACTGTGCCACCAGGCCTTCATAAGGACATGCAAATCACCACAGTATGACAAACTGACAGATGAGTGGTGGCATGTAATAATAGCTATCCTTTATTTGAGGACATGCTCAAGAAGACCCTACGGGCAGTTCTACTCTGTCACATGGGGTTGCTGTGAGTCAAAAATTGACTCAACAGCACCCAAAACAGCAACTTCTCTGTTCTAAGTGTAAGACACAGTCTCACCATTCTTGCTTCCAAGGAGCACTCTGGTTGTACTTCTTCCACGACAGATTTGTTTGTTCTTTTCACAGTCTATGGTATATTTAATATTCTTCACTAACACCACAATTCAAAGGCATCAGTTTTTTCTTTTTCAGTTTTTTTTCTTATTCATAGTCCAGCTTTCACATGCAAATGAGGCAATTGAAAACACCATGGCTTGGATCTGGTACACCCTAGTCCTCAAGGTGACATCTTTGCTTTCCAACACTTTAAAGAGGTTCTTTGCAGCACATTTGCCCAGTGCAAAGTGTCTTTTGATCTCTTGACTGCTGCTTCCATGGGTGTTGATTGTGGATCCAAGTAAAATGAAACCCTTGACAACTTCAACTTTTTCTTCGTTTATCATGATGTTGCTTACTGGTCCAGTTGTGAGGGTTTTTGTTTTCTTTATGTTGAGGTGTAACCCATACTAAAGGCCGTGGTCTTTGATCTTCACCAGTAAGTGCCTCAAGTCCTTCTCACTTTCAGCAAGCAAGGTTGTGTCATCTGCATATCGCAGGCTGTTAATGAGTTTTCCTCCAATCTTGATGCCCTGTTCTTCTTCTTATAGTCTAGCTTCTCGGATTATTTGTTCAGCATACAGATGGAATAGGTATGGTGAAAGGATACAACCATGATGCACACCTTTCCTGACTTTAAGCCACGCAGTAGCCCCTTGTTTTGCTTGAATGACTGCCTCTTCATCTGTGTACAGGTTCTCACGAGCACGATTAAGTGTTCTGGAATTTCCATTCTTCGCAATGTTATCCGTAATTTGTTGTGGTTTTTAAAATTATTTTTCCTTTGGATAAAGTCAGTTAACAAACACAAGTGACTACTCCAATTACCAAGTGAATTTAGGGTGAATTATGTGTAACAAATGGGCTGTCAAGTCGTGTTATTTGAGGATTAGTTATCGTTTATTTTGAGGATGTATTGTGACTAAGATGGCCTTAATATTTCCCTCAGCTTGACTGAACTTTAGACAGGCTTCTTCCTGCCATATTTCCCTGTCCCTATCCCCTGGCCCTTACAGAGTACAGGTGGACTAATCACAGCAAAAGAAAGCATTCTGAGCCAAATGGCCATAAATTGCAAGCTCAGTAAATCACTCATTCATCCTATTGATCAATCTCCCTAACATCTTCTAATACTTTTCCATTAGCCTAACCCAGCCCTTAAAAGCACTGTTGTCCTTTGTTTCAGTGCAGTTAAGTCAGATTTAGTCCTGGTCACTCTCCCTTATTGCAATAGTATTTGAATAAAATTGTCCTTGCCTGCTTAACATTATGTGGTACAATTTTCTTTGACATGACTATTCAAGAGGGTGAAGAATGGCTAGACTGTATTAGCAAAGAGGAGACCATATTTGATAGTCCTCTGACAGACCCCCACCAGCAACTTAGATTACCCAGGCAGAGAGGATGACCAAATGGTAGATAATTCCTGTGGCATTTGGAGATTTTGAGGAAGGAGGTGCCTGTCATGAGGATTATGGGATTGGATCCAGTCAGTGATGGCCATGCCAACCAGCCATGTCACGTGGCAGCCAACGAGCGACTCAGGTCCAGTGGTGGCCCAGGACAGCAAAGGTCACAAAAGATGTGAACCCACCTTAGCACCCATCTGTACAAGTCAGTGCTCTTCAGTCAACTGCATGTAACAGAAATGGGTCAGGGTCAAGACAAGCTTTCCAGAGGACAGGGCCATAGACACCTAGAGGAGAGTGGTCAAGGGCCTCTGTTTATTCATTCATTTAATCAGCAAATGTTTCTGAGCAAGTAACTAAGCCAGACACAGTGCTAAATGGTAAGAATGTCTTGGGGGATTGCTAAATGCTATAACAGAAATACCACAAGTGGGTGGCTTTAATGAACAGAAATCTATTTTCTTACAGTTTAAGAGGCTAGAAGTTCAAATTCAGAGCACTGGCTCTAGGGTAAGGCTTTCTTTCTCCGTCAGCTCTGAAGGAAGGTCCTTGTCTCTTTTCAGCTTCTGTTCCTTGGTTTCTTGGTGATCTCCAAGTGGCATCTATCTTCTCCCACCTGTGCTTGCTTCTCTGTGCCTAATCTGCTCTTTTAATATCTCAAAAATGATTGGTTTAGGACACACCTTACACTATATGGCCTTATTTACATACAAAGAAACCCTATACCCAAATGGGATTACATCCACAAGAATAGAGGTTAAAATTTGCAACACATATTTTTGGGGAACACAGTTCAATTCATAATACAGGCATTGTGCTAAATGTTAAGGACACAGGACTTGGTTTATGTTCTCAAGGTTTTAATAGTGTAGATATACAAATAAACAAGCAAAAAAAAAATTGATTACATGAGAAATGCAGGAGCAAGCCCAGTGTGTCAGCCTGGGGTGGGGTGAGGTCAGGCGCCAGCTTCTGGGAAAGATGATATCCAAGCTGATCCTTGAAAATGAATGAGTTAGGCAAGCCTGAGGTTAGGGAAGCAGTGGCAGGAGAGGTGGATTTTCCAGGTGGAGCAAACAGTGTGTGTAAAGATCCACAGGGGGAGAGAACTTGGTAAACTTACTTCTTTATGGTTGAAAACTAATTTCAGGGGAAGTAAACTAAAGCAACATCACGAATGGGCTTGTATACTCTGTCAAGGAGTTTGTACTTTATCCTGGGGCAATGGGGAGCCGCTGAAGAGTCTTAAGAATGGCAGCAACAAAGTCATCCTGGCTAAAGTGTAGAGGGTAGTTTGGAAGGATCAGTTAGAGGGCCACTGAAATTTTCCAAGCAGCAGATAAATAATGCTGCTGTGAACCTCAGGTTGGTGCAGGACACCCAAAACCTGGGGGAGAATTCAAGTCCTCCAGCTGAAGCCTCAACGATTGTGGTGCAGAGACAACCTTCCTGCTGTGCCCTCTCTAAATTCATGACCTACAAAAACTATGAGATAATATTGATCATTGTTTTTTTAAGCTACTCAGCAGTGGGAAAATTAGTTATGAGTAATAGTTTACTAATACAGGGATTAAGATGGATTTGGCCTGAGACAATGAGGTGATTTTAAAAGTTTAATTGAAAGGAAGAACTTTTGTTCTCTTACAGGGCACTCATTCCACCTCAAAGCTTCATCCATTTTGTCTTAGGTTGGGTTCTCCAGAGAAGCAAAACCAGTAAAGCATATATATATACAGAGAGAGAGAGAGAGATTTATCTCAAGAAAGTGGCCCATGTACCTACAGGGGCTGACGAACCCAAGATTGGCAGGTCAGACAACAGACCACTGGCTCACAGGATGAAGAGGCTGCCAGATCCCAAGATCAGCAGGTAAGCTGCTAGCTCAAGTTCCAAGAACCGGATATTGGATGATGACGAGCCAGATGCACAATCCAAAGTGAGCAAAAAGCCAGTGAGGTTTGCCAGAAAGTCCATACATATTTGATGTAGGCCACACCTCCAAGGAAACTTCCTTTCAACTGATTGGCTGCTCATAGTAGATCTCATCATGGAGATGATTACGTTATATCAGATTTCATCATGGAGGTGATTACATCATTACATAACTGCCAAACTACATTATAATTGCCAAACCACTGAGAATCATAGCCCAGCCAAGTTGACACACAACCTTAACCATCACACATTTATTCACTCACACATCTATCTATCCAATCATCCAGACATTCAGCAAACATTTAGAGTGTAAGCTCCATGACAGCAAGACTCTGCCTTAGTTATTTTTCTGTCCCTGATAGCTAGAACAGTGCCTGGCACATAGCAGTCACTCAATATGTATTTGATAAAGGAACAGATAAATAATTGTTCCTCTCCTCAGAGACTTCTCAATGTAATGGTAGCAGAAAAGAATATCAATAATTATAACTCAAAAAATGCTATAATGTCTTAGGCTGGGTTCTCTAGAGAACCAAAGCCAGTAAAGCATATAGATATATGTATAGAGATATATGTATCAAAGAAATGGTTCATGCAATTGTAGAGGCTGGAACATCCCAAGTCCATGAGTCAGGATAGAGGCTTCTCCTGATTGACATAGCTGCAGGGGCTGGCAAACTCAAGATCAGCAGGTCAGAGAGCAGGCCTCTTGCTCACAGGCTGCGAAGATTGATGAATCCCCAGATTGGCTGGCAAGACCACAGATAAGCTGCTAGCTCAAGTCTCAAGAACCGGAGGTCCGACAAACAGGAGCCAGCTGCAAGATCCAGAGTGAGCAAAAGCCCACGAGCCTTGCAAGAATGTCCACTTATACTCGATGCAGGCCATAAGCCCAAGAAAACTCCCTTTCAACTGACTGGATACTTACGGCAGATCCCATCATGGAGGTGATCACATTATATCAAATCTGCTCATGGAAGTGATCACAACATCATATGACTGCCAAACCACTGAGAATTGTGGCCCAGCAAAGTTGACACACAGCCTTAACCATCACAAGAGATAAGTGTGGGGTACTATAGAGGACAGAGAAAAGGCATGTAACTCAGGGTTATAGGTCAGGAAAGGCTCTGATGCTTGAGCTGAGTTTTAAAGGATGAGAAGGAGCTGCCTAGGAACTGAAGGCAGGGCTGGCATGTGGTGCAGACACAGGAAATTTGAAAGAATGTGGAATACACAAGAGGTAGAGTTTTGGGCCACTATGGGTTTAGTTTGTTGTACTGTAGTGGCTTGTGTGTTGCTGTGGTGCTGGAAGCTATGCCACCGGTTTCAAATACCAGCAGCGTCACCCATGGTGGACAGGATTCAGTGGCTCTTCTAGGCTAATAAAGACTAGGAAGAAGGACCTGGCTGTCTACTTTTGAAAAAATTGGCCAGTGAAAACCTTATGAATAGCAGTGGAACATTGTCTGACATAGTGCCGGAAGATAAGCCCCGCAGGTTGGGTCAAAATACAACTGGGAAGAGCTGTCTCTTCAAAGTAGAGTCGACCTTAATGATGTGAATGGAGTCAAGCTTTCGAGAATTCTCATGACACCTGGCCTCAGGAGCAGCAGGAACATCTTCAGGCTAGTGCTGAGCTTTTAAGGAACTTAAGTCTCTCTTAAAATTTCTCCTCTCCACCCACCACCAACTAGCTTTTTCTCATCTCACTTACCTTTTCTCTATCTTACCTCTTATTTTCTCATCATCTTGTTCTGCTCTTAATTTCAGTTCATTTTTGTCTGCCTGGTTAACACTTGGTCACCATTCAAGATTCATTTCAAGAATCATCTCTTTTATGATAGATTTTCCTGATCAACCAGTCCCTTGGTAAAATGAACCACTTCTTATAGCCCCACCTCTACCTTTCATCCAGTCTGTTTCAATGCTCACTGCTGAAGGACTCATTCCTTTGGCTTTTCCCAGTTCAAATTCTGCAGACAGAGAATCTTATTGGTCTGTCTAATATACTTGTTTGTTGCTAGCCACCCTAAAGTTTGGCTGTCCTTGGGATGATATCTGTTCTTGGTCCTGTCAGCTGTGATACAGGGAGGTGGGCAGGGCTGTGAGGTACAGAAAGAGCCCCATAGGGCTGCTTTTTCAGCAGAGTCTGAGGGCACAGAAAATTCCCTCTGTGGCTATGAGCTTTGAGAGAACAAACATCAGGTTAAAAGTTTTGGATCTTGTAGGAGACACCTTTTGGTGTCACACCACCTTGGTCCACCTCTGATTTCAGCAGCTACAGAGGTGTATGGTTCTGTGCAAGCTCAAACTCATTGCTCGATGATGGATTCCATCTCATGCACACTCTAAAGCTTTCTCCACCTTCTGCCTCTGGACATCTCCAAGGCGATGGGAACTGCTCCACTTCGGAAGGAGTAGATGGTTAAAATGCTCTAGGACAACTTTGAGCAGTAAAGGGAGCAGAGCTAGGGGATAAATGTTCTCGCCTCTTATCTTTCAGGTGGAAAGTTCTTGGAGTGAGTTAGTAAATGTCTCAGGGGTTCTTGTAGAAATGAGCCCCCAATGCCGTCAGTAGTTGTATCTTTACTGTACCCTACATTGGATTTCTCTCTTTCCTTCTTTCTTTTTTTGCTCCCTCATGCCTGCTTTCTGGATAACCTCGTAAACTATCTGCACCGAAGTCTTTTTTTCATTATTATTCTGTTGTTGTTGTTGAAAATATACCCAGCAAAACATATACAAGTCCAACAATTTCTACATGTACAATTCAGTGACCTTGATTACATTCTTCAAGTCGTACAACCTTTCTTGCCCTCCTTTTCCAAATTGTTCCTCCCCAATTAACATAAACTCACTACTACCTAAGCTCCATATCTAACCTTTTGAGTTGCTGTTCTCAATTTGATCCCATATAGTTTCTTAAAAGAGAACAATGGTCAAGACATAGTTGCTTTACTAATTAAGCTAAACTGTTGTTTGGTTTCTGCACCTAAGCCTTAATCTTAGATTCTGCTTTTAGGGGAACTGAGATTTATTCTGACGCAATAGGGAACCCTTGAAGTATTTCTTCTTTTTGACAATAAGCTCGTAATGAACTCTAGACACTATGTTGAGCAGAGAGGATACAAGCATATATCCCTTCACTTCAGGAGCTTACAACCTCTATTATAAACTTTTCAAAATGTTTTTATTTCCATTATCTCATTTGGCCCTCTCAACAACCTTTCCGGGAAAGTAGTGCAAACATCATTATCTCCATCTTATAGAAAAAGCAAAAGGAGGCATAGAAAGGTTAAAGCAGTTTGCAAGGCCACACAGCTAATGAGAGGCCTTTTAAGCAATTAAAATCTTTGACTGGGCACATAATTTATCATAGTTGCTCTGAGAAAATAATGTTAAAAAGCAACACATTTGCTATAATTTAATTATTCCCTTGCCTTCACTGTATTTTCTTTGCGTTCTCAGTTGCGCCTCAACTTTCCAAATATTGTACTGGCTTTTAATCAGTGCTATATAATTTCTTCTGTGAAACTAGGTCAATGTACAACGTGTTAACATAACTTTCCTTTTACAGTTTAAATAAAATTTTAATAAAACCGAAAACTGAAAAGAATACAAAAAAGGAACCGTTTGATTGCCATTGCATAATTTTAAGCACAATGACATGACTGGTTTTGCAATTTAGAAAGACAAGACAGAGGATACTGTGAAGGAGAAACTGGAAGGGCAAAATTCTACATTCCCTCCCTGAGTGGCTCTATCCCTCTCCATGGCTTTAAATAACATCTTTATGCTGATGAATCACACACTTTTATCTCCAGCCCCAACTCCTCTTCTGAACTCCAGATTGGCATATCCAGCCTCCCAACTGACATCTCCTCTTGGGTATCTCACAGGCACTCAAATTTAAAGTGTCCAGAATAAAACTCCTTATTTCCACCCTTTCTCCAAACTGTTCCTCTTCCAGTGTTTCCTATCTTGATAAATAACACCATTAGAGCCCCAGTTGTTCACACCAGAAACCTAAAAGCGTTCTTGATCCCTCCTCCCACCCTCTTTATCCAATCAATTGACAATTTATACTTCCAAATATGTCTCATATTCATTTAATTCTTCCTACATGGGCCACCTCATTGGTCAAACCACAGTTTCTGTGGTTCAGGAGTCCAGGCATGGCTTAAGTGGGTCCTCTGCTCAAAGTGTCACAAACCTGCATCAGAGTATTGCCAGGCTTATTTGCATCTGAAGGCTGAAGAATCTGCTCACAAGCTCATTCAGATTGTTGGCAGGATTCATTAACTTGAGGTTCTATGACTGAGAGCCTTGTTTTTTTGTTTTGACTGGCAATTGACTGGAGGTTACCCTCAGGTCCTTGCCCTGTAGGCTTGCTCAGTATGGGTTTCCTACTTCATCAAGCCAGTAGGGAGAATCACTTGATCCAGCCTTCTATGGCTGTGTCTTATATATATGTAAGGTAATATAACCACCTACCTATTAGAATGTCTAAAATTAAAAAGACTGACCACACCAAGTGTTGGTGAGGATGTGGAGGAACTGGAACTCTCTGTTCACTGCTGATGGGGATATAAAATGTAGAACTACTTTGGAAAAAAGTTTGACAGTTTCTTAAAAAGTTAAATATACCGTATGATCTAGCCATTCCACTCCTAGGTATTTACCCAAGACAAAAGAAAGCATATGTTCATACAAACACTTGTACATGGATATTCATAGCAGCTTTATTTGTAAGAGCCAAAAATGGAAACAATCCAAATGTCCATCAACAGGTAAAAGATAAATTGTGATATACCCATATAATTGAATACTACTCAGCACTGAAAAGGAATGAACTATCAATACTTACATGGATAAGCATGACTGCATCTCAGAATAATTATGCTGAGTAAAAGAAGCCAGACCAAAAAAGAGTATACGCACTTCTCACTTATCAACATGGTTAGGTTCCAAAGACCAGGTTGTTATGTACAAATCAGCATTATGTGAAAATGGAGGAAACTACATCAGATCCTAAAATGGAGGATGACTACATCATGACATAACTGCCAAATCACATCATTACATAATTGCCAAACCATTGAGAATCATGGCCCAGTCAAGCTAACACATAACCTTAACCATCACACCCAGAGTTACTCTTGCCTCACAGCTCAGACATACATTGTTAATGTTCAAAATAGTTGGATAGTAATTTTTTATTATTGTCATAAATGTGAAACGTCAGATAATGACAGAGTTGATAAGTGAGGAGTAAGTGTATATACTGTATAATTCCCTTTATGTACAACTCTACAAAATGAAAACCAATCAATAGTTACAGAAAGCATATCAGTGGTTGCCTGGAGAGGTGGGTTGGGGAGGAATGAGACGGAAGAATTACAAAGGGACATGAGGAAACTTTTGGGGGTGATGGATATGTTTGCTTTCCTGATTGTGATGATGGTTTCATGGTGAATGCATATGTTAAGACTTATGAAATTATACACTTTAAATATGTATAATTTATTGTATGTCAGTTATACTTCAATAAAGCTGTTAAAAATAATCCTTCCACAGCTTTTCATTTTATTATGAACAAAATCCAAGGTCCAGACTCCTTACCATGCCCATAAATCTCTCCATTTTTGGTTTCTGCTTGCCTCTTCAACCTCTTCTACTTTCTCTTCCCCTTCTTCTCTAAGTTCCACTCATCCTCGTCTCCTTTCAGTTCCTCAAGACACCAGGGTCTAGGCAAAAGTTGTTCCCTCTGCCTGGAATATTCTTCTCTTTGCCTTTATCCCCTTTGCACGGCTGCCTCCTCCTCATGTTTTAGGTCTCAGCTTAAGTGTCACTGCCACAGAAAGACTTCATTGACTACCCAGTCTAGGTGGATTCCCTGTTATTCTCCCTCTTGAACCCTCTTTGTGTTCTTCATAGCACTTAGCACAAAATATAATTTTATATTTATTAGTTTACTTGTTTGTTTTCTTTCTCTCTCCCACAAGTCTATGAAGTCTGTGAGGGCAAGGTCTGTGCCCGGCACATAGCAATTGCTCTGCACATATTAATTAAATGAATGAAAAATGAGGCAGGAATATCAATTTAAAGGTTTGTGTTTTCCAGATGAGAAATGACAAGATTCTGAAACAAAGCAGTAGCAGTAGGGGTAGGAAGGAGAGATGTTCTAAGAGTCAGAATCAAAAGGACTCAGAATAAAGAGGGCAATAATGACTTCCAGATTTCTGAGTACAGATTCAGTTCTGGGCATTGTGGTATATATCTATATTTTCTCCAGTCTCCTTTTCCCTTCTTTTTGTCAGAGCCCCAATTTTCATTGGGAATATATTCCTCCCCCATTTTGTTACCAGTTACCTTGACCTAAATTTGTCAATGCTTCATGGTCCCCCTAGCCACAGTGATTGACTCAGGGTTGGGCATGTGACCTCTGCTTGTCAAAACAGAATGAGTTTCAAGATTTCTGAAGTAAATGTTGAGACAAAGACCTTCTCATTTTTTCTGTTGTATTTGATGGTAGCATGACTGACAGCTCTTTTGTAATATCTGAGAATGCATCCAACACATAGAAGAGGAGAGAGATCTGAGTCCTAGTGACATCATTTGAGCTTCTAGATCAAGTTCTGTGTGAGCCCAGAACTATCTATGGCCATTCCAATTGATCTCCTTTCCACTACAACATTTTGGATCTTCTAACACTTGCAGCTAAGAGTCTTCACTGGCACCAACATGTTTGGGGGACAGCCTGGTGGATGACTGTTGGTGACAGTTGGATACTGTGTATGAGTCAGAAACTCTGGATAGCGATCTGAACTGGAGACATAGACTTAGGAGCTAACAGTACGCGGGAGGAGTCAAAGCCAGTGAAATGGATGAGATCATCTAGGAAGATGTGCGTGCTGAGGAGAAAAGAGCCAAAGACAGGGTCTCTGAGGAACATCGGCATTACAAGCCGGACAAGTATATTAGTTTCCTGTGGTTGCTGTGACAAAGTACTACTAAGTGGGTAACTTAAAACAACAGAAACTTATCTCACAATTCTGGAGTCTAGAAGTCTAAAATCAAGATGTCTGCAGGGTTGGTTTCTTCTGGAGGTCCTGAGAAAGTAATCAACCCATGCCTGTCTTCTAGGTTCTGGTGGTTGCTGGTAATCCTGGCATCCCTTGGCTTGTAGACACATCATTTAAAACTCTGCCTCTGTCTTCACATGGCTTTCTTCCCTGTGTGTGTCTCTGTCTCTCCTCCATTTTTTTTTTTTTAAATCTCTTATAAAAACATTCTTCATTGGATTTAGGGTCCATCCTAATCCAGGATGACCTTATCTTGAGATCCTTACCTTAATTATATCTGGAAAAATCCTTATTCCAAACAAGGTAACATTTTGAGGTTTTGGGTGGATATATCTTTTGGGGGGCCACCATTCAACCCATTACAATGAATAAGAATATCCTGTGGAGGAGAATAAGAAGGGTCTGCCAGAGAGAGAGGAGGAAAACTAGAGGGATGAGTGGATTAGGGAGGTCAAATGAGGACAGCATCAAGAAGGAGGCTGAGAAAAACAGTCTCAGATGCCATGGAGAGGTCAGGAGAGATAAGAGTGGAAAAGAGTTCATGTACTTGGCAACTAGGAGCTTACAAGTGATTTTGGCCAGGACAGTTTTAATGGAATGTGGGGGCAGAGAGTGAAGGGGAAGAAAGGCAATGCAGGCATTAAGTGTGACTTACTTTTGCAAAAACATTGATTGTGACGTGAAGGAGAGAAGATGGAGAGGAATGCAGGAGTTGTTTCTGGTCACAAACCTTTTGGGTCTAACTCTCCGGTCGCCCCAGAAATACTGGAAGTTACCTAATAATATCTGACAATATATTTCTTTTTTAGTCAACTATTAGAGTAGGGTCTGTTGCCACTAATTAAGAATCCTTGGTAAGAGAGTGAGCTGAAGGAAAGTGATGAAAATCTGAAACAGTTGTGGAGAAAAGGAGTGGTTAGTAGCTGTTGAGTTGATTCTGACTCATGGCGACCCCAGGTATTACAGAGTAGAACTGCTCCATAGAGTTCTGGCTATAATCTTTGTCCGATTTGTAACAGCCAAAATTTTTTTCCCAGTGTGTAGGTTCTCTTTTTACTCTTTTGGTGAAGTCTTTTGATGAACATAAATGTTTAATTTTTAGAAGACCTTAGTTACTGGCTATAATCTTAATGGAAGCAGATCACCAGTCTTTTTCTTCCATAGTACTGCTTGGTGGGTTTGAACTCGCCAACCTTTAGGTTAGCAGTTGAGTGCAAGCTGTCTGTACCACCTAGGGACCTTGGAGAAAGGGAGAGGGCTATGAAAAAATATTTTAATAATGGAAGATAATTGAGTGTGTCTTGTTGTTGAAGGGAAAAAGCCAGCAGATAGAGAAATGTTGAAGATAAAGTGTGGAGAAGGACTGATCGAGGGAACAATGTTCTTGAGGAGGAATGGGGACAAGACGGGATCCAGGGTGGATGTGGTATGAGTGACTTTGGAAAGGTGGAGGACACCACTTTCACTGAGCCCAGAGGGTAGGCAGTAATGTTGGAAATGAAGGAAGGTAAACTGTGTGGTGGTGGGCAGGAGGTGGGTGGAGTAAGTCAATCGTGATGGCCTCTGTAGTCTCTGTTGAGAAGGAGGTGAGAGAAAGGTGATGACGTAGAAGGTAGAGTAGACTTTTATCATATTCTGGATCCTGGGCTCCCCTCCCCTCCCCTCCCCTCCCCTCCCCTCCCCTCCCCTCCCCTCCCCTCCCCTCCCCTTCCCTTCTCTTTTTCTTTTCCTTTCCTTTCCTTCATTCCTTCTTTCTTCCAATCTCACACAGAAAAGTCTCAAGTACAATACAAAGAATTTTTTTTTTCTGAATTATTTGAGAATAAGTTGCTGACATGGCATCCCCACCACTCCTGAAGACTAAGTGTGAATTTTCTACAAACAAGAATATTCTCCCACATCACCACAACAAAACCATCAAAATAGGGAAATTCAGGTAAATACATTGCTACCATTTAATCCTCAAACCCTATTCAAGTTTCACCAGTTGTTCCAGTCACGTCCATTAGAGCAAAAAGGTTCAGTCCAGGCTGACACATAGCATCATTTGTCATGCATTGCTAGTCTCTTTATCTGGAATAGTTTTCCTCAGTCTTCCTTTGATTTGCATGACTCTGGCACTTCTGAGGACTACAGACCAGTTATTTTGTAGAACAATTTTCAGCTTGGGTTTATTGTTTCTTTCTTGACACAAATATTACAGGAATGATGCTATGTTCTTCCCCCTGCATCCTATCCAGTGGGACATAATTTCTATTTGTCCCATTACTGATGTTAACTTTGATTACTTAATGGGATGTCTATCAGTCCTTTCCACTATACAGTTTAAATTTAATTTTGTAACAATTTCAAACATACAGAAAAGCTGAGTAGCACAAAACACTTTTTCTCTTGAACCATTTGAGAGCAAGTTGCTGACATGATGCCCCATCACCCTTGAATATTTAAGTGTTCTTTTTCCTATAAACCAGGACATTCCTTACACAATCACAATAAAACCATAGAAACCAAGAAATTAACCTCGATACTTTATTACCATCTAATCATCAAACCCCATTGAATTTTCACCAATTGTCCCAAATAATATCCTTTACAGCCTAAGAAGCCAGTTCAGAATCACATATTGCTCTCAGTTATGTCTTTTTAGTCTACTCAATCAGCAGACCCTCAGTATTTCCTTGATTTTTATGACCTTGACACTTTCAAAGGTTACAGGCAGTTACTTTGTACAAAGTCCTTCATTTTAGATTTGTCTCATGTTTCCTCATGATTAGATCCAGGTTAAACATCTTTGGCAGGTATGTCACAGAAGTAATATAAAGTTTCTCTTTTTTCATTTGTAACTAACAGGTATTTTTTGAGGAGGTACTTGGAGACTACCAAACTTTTAATTAATTAATATCAGTAGTGACTCATGTGTTTCTATTTTATTCAAAGGGTTACAATATTACTACTATTCTTTATTTTCATGTTCAATTTTGTTTCCAGATTTGGCCATTGTGATCCCCTTCATGCTGGCTTTTGTGTCTTTTTGACATATCTTCATCATTGTTTGAGCACTTCCTTAATTTTTGGCAAAACAAGATGTTTCAGGCTCATCTTGTACTTTCCCTGCCCCAGTGATGGGATTAGCCATTTCTCTAAGAAGTCCTGGTTGCTTTCACTGGACAATGGTATTTAGAAGCCATGACCTGGGCACTGGGCATGCTCATTACAATTGAAGGTGTTGCTGTTCTGGGTCCTCTAGCTCTGCGACAGCTGGAGAATACATACGTGCATGCGCATGTGTGTGTACGTACACACATTTACATTTGTATTCATTTCTATCTCTATTTACACTGAAAACTGAATTCACACCAACACCCCCAATTCCAATCCAAAATCACAGTGTTCATTCTAGTTTTATCCCTTTCCATATTTGTAACTCCCATCTCCAACAGCCAGAAACCTAACTTCGTTTTTCTGAATATAAATTTACTTATTTGATCAATTTCCTTATATGTAACCAATCTGCCATGGCCACTCCCCTCACCAGTAAGCATCCCCTCCTCATCCTCTTGGGCTCTGATACCCAATGCTGAGTCACTGCAACAACCCTTGCACAGATGTCCTCTTCACCCTGCCGGGGCTCCACATCTCTGCACAGTGCCCCCTTACACTGACATCCTCAGGGTCTCTCTCAGGCCTGATACCCTTGTTGGATAAACCCCCTCCTGCATGTGGACAGCCTCCTCATTCCTCTCTGACAACCTTCCCCATGTCACCTTTTTATGACAATGTCCTTATTCCACCCAGGATTCAATACCCTGCGTTGGAGTATCCTCCCCTCACTCCCTGGGCTCTGGCACTCCTCCTGCATGGGTGCCCTCCTTCCTTACCCCACTCAGGCTCCATTTTCTAGAAATCCAACTCCCTTTTTCAGCCTCCCTTGTAGCTAGGGCATGATATGTGATTCTGCCAACCAGCTGAACCCATAAACCCCAAAACACCAGGTACTGTTGAGTCAATTCTGACTCATGCAACCCCATTTGTTGCAGAGTAGAACTGCACTCCATAGGGTTTTCAAGGCTGTTTAGCAGTTTACCAGGCCTTTCTTCTGACGTGTCTCTGGGTGGGTTTGAATCGCCAACCTTTCAGTTAGTAGCCGAGGGCTTAACCATTTGCGCGCCCCAGGGACTCCCGCTGGACCCATGTGAGGCTTTAATTCAGAAGTGAACCACAGGAGCCAGCAGAAACTACCTTCTGATGACAGTGGTGGTGCAGATTTTTGCTTTTCAGGGTAAGTGGTGTTGGAGCTTCTTGTATTGGGCCCTCAGCATTATCGGTGAGAGCTGAACTATGTATGGCCAGTGGCAGGGACGGTGGGGTCTTCACAGGAGCCCCCTGCAGAATGGCTTGGGCATGTTCCTGACTGTGTAGCTGCTAAGCCTGACTCTCTGGCTTTTCTGGAGATTCTGTGACTCATCCAGTGTTCTTTAGTAACTCTTCTTCTGTTTAAACTAATCAAAGTGGAGTCTGTTGTTTGCAACTAAGGATGCTGATTTTTGTCTTCCTCATGATGCCACTATAAGTATTTGTTGATGTGGTAATTCTGCACAAATTTCACCTTCACAAGGACCTGTACTTTTCTAGATAAGGTAGTAAACAAATATTTACTAAGTTAAAGAAGTATGTATTCATGTAAAGGCTATTTAGTCAAACAAATGAGAGTTTATTTAGCTGACTCTTTAATATGCCTAATATTCCAAGATTTGCAGACAGGATATATGACACCATAGACCCTGAAACATTAGTAAACAATATATCACAATTCAGTAGCATTTTAAAGTCAGGAGTACATATCAGTATCACCAAAGAAGTTTTCTTTTTTTTTTTTTTTGTCATGCTTTAAGTGAAACTTTACAAATCGAGTCAGTCTTTCACATAAAAACTTACACACACCTTGCTATGCTCTCCTAGCTGATCTCCCTATAATGAGACAGCACCCTCCTCCTCTCCACCCTGTTTTCCCCATGTCCATTCAACCAGCTCCTGTGCCCCTCTGTCTTCTCATCTCCCCTCCAGACAAGCTTCCCACATAGTCTCATGTGTCCTTGAGCCAAGAAGCTCACTCCTCACCAGGATCATTTTCTGTCTTATAGTTCAGTCCAATCCCTGTTTGAAGAGTTGGCTTCGGGAATGGTCCAAGGAAGTTTTTTGTTTGTTTGTTTCAAATGACTGAACA
Organism: Elephas maximus indicus; assembly: GCF_024166365.1. Classification (NCBI taxonomy): domain Eukaryota; kingdom Metazoa; phylum Chordata; class Mammalia; order Proboscidea; family Elephantidae; genus Elephas; species Elephas maximus. The sequence continues at coordinate 166,642,447 of NC_064821.1, read as the reverse complement.
TCTCCCAAGAAAGTTCATATTTGGCAAGTTTGAGACAAGGCCTAGGAATATATGCTCTTAAAAAGCCCCCCAATTAATTCTGAAGTGCCACTCATAAATAAGAAGAGTGGAACTGATAGATTTTGGCTCCCTGGTGCTGTCTATTTGACTGGGTAGATAAAACGGACATAGGTCATCAGCAGAAAAGTAGGGAGGCCACGTGGTTAGTGGAAAGAGCACCAGGATTGGAGTCAGAAAACCAGGTCTAGTCTCAGCTCAGCAGGACTGAGCAGCCCTCTAACAACTTGGAGTTAAGATTGCCCTTTGTTGTTGCTGGGTGTCATCGAGTCAATTTCAATTCATGTGACCCGTGTGACAGAGTAGAACTGTCCCATAGGTTTTCTTGGCTATAATCTTCATGAAAGCAGATTGCCAGGTCTTTCTCCTGTGGAGCTGCTGTTTTCTGTTAGCATCTGAGTGCTTAACCATTGCCCCACCAGGGCTCCTTAAGTTTGCCCTTAGAGATAAACGAATAAAAACAACCTTCAATGGATGTGGTTGTATGTCTGTGGGGATAAATGAAGAGATTGTCTATAACATGGGTTTGAAGAATTTGAGAACACCCAAACTCCAGTGAAGGTGTTAGGGGAGGAATCTCAGAGAAAAAGGACTAAAAAGTGACTGTAATTAAAAAAAAAAAAAAATCAGAATCAACTTGACGGCACTGGGTCTGGGAATCTAATGATTAGATTCTAATTAGTTGCATTGTACCCATTTAAAAAAAAATCTATGTATACTGAAGAAGACTGGTCACAGTGGCCACTTTTACGTGGTCTCTGCACACATTTTTTCATTCAAATGTTACATAGAAAACAATGTAATTCGAACTCCAAAAAACAACTTGTAAAGTGATGCAAATATTTCATGCAATCCTTAAAAAAGGAAAGTGGAAATTATTTTGCATAATATACAGTAAAAATGTACTACGTGTCCTCGTTACCTATGTACTTCCCTATTCATTGTGTATCTGTTCTTCAGAAAGCTCTGCTCCCTCTTTCCAAAATCCTCCATCCCACCTGGCTCCTTCTCCACTCCTATCTATCTCATCACCCTCCTCTTGCCTTGTGGGTCTCTTTTTTCCCTTGGGGCATGCCTCTTGTAACATAAATTTCTTGTAACATACATATGATTAGCTTTTACCTTCTCCATTCCACCCATATCCTAATCCAAAAAGTAAAGGGTAGGGAAGTTGAGCAGGAATTCAGAATTTTCCTTAGAAAGCAGAGAGAGGGGTAAGACTGTGAATATTAATGTTTTTTTCCTGTCTAAAATACAAGGACTTCTTTATTAGTTAACGTTCTTTTGATACAGGTAATCAAAACCAGCTCAAGCCAGTTTAAGTCAAAGGAGAACTTATTGTATGTATTCATGGAATCAAAAAAGGAGTTGACAAATGAGGTGTCTGAAAGCGTGAGATTCAGGGCAGCTCTGGGGACTTCAGCATCAGCTCTGTGTGGGTCCTTCCTCTAGAATAAAAACCAGTTGCCAGTGAGTTGATTCTAACTCTTGATGACCCCATGTATGTCAGAGTAGAATGGTGCTCCGTAAATCACAGCTGATTTTTCGGAGCTAGATCGCTAAGTCTTTCTTCTGAGGTGCCCCTGGGTGGACTTGAACCTTCAACCGTTCAGCTAGGAGTCAAGCATATTAACTGTTTGCACCACCCAGGAACTGCCTCCTCCTCTAGAATTGTTGTTAGTTGCTGTCGATTCAGAATCATGGAGACCCAGTGTACAGAGTAGAACTGTTCCACAGGGTTTTCAAGAATGTGACCTTTCAGAAGCAGATCACCAGACCACCAAGGCACCTTTGGGTGGGTTTGAATTACCAACCTTTTGGTTAGTGGACTAGTGCTTAACCATCTGTGCCACCCAGGTTGCCTTAGGAGTGGTTTGTGGATTCAAACTGCCGACCTTTTGGTTAGCAGCCGTAGCCCTTAACCACTGCGCCACCAGGGCTCCTCCTTTAGAATAGAGGTCTCAAATTTTTCATTGTGACCCAGTGAGGAGGGGCAAAGACCTTGAAACCTTTCAAGGGTTCCCAATTTCCAATGTATAAAAGTCCATTTTACATGAATTATCACTGTACTAATAAAATTGTAAAAATATGTGTGTTTATTTTTAGATAATATAAAAGTTAACTTTACAAAAGTATGCGTATGTATATATAGGGGCATGGGTGATCCTTATTTGAAGTATAATCCATACTTTTTAAGTGTAATTACAGGCTCAAAAGATCACTATGCACAATAAAAAATCACAAAAAACTAAACTTATCATTACGAAGTTAAATGATCATGAAGCCAAATTTACAGTAATTTATAGTTAATATAATTTATAATTAATGCTCAGTGTAATTAAGCTATCAAAATTCACAGTCAATTCAAAGCAACACTGATGAAGCACTGACAATGAAATGTCATTATCCCAAATTGCAGGAATTCCAGCTATCTGTGTGTACGCACACTGTGAGAGTGCTGTGTCATTGCCAACCTCGGCATTGCGACAGCCCCTTAGCAGGATACCGGATTAGAGTTCTCAGGACATTTATGTAACAGTTAGTTTCTGAACCCTAAATTTTAGTAACTCATAATGACCTACTCAGTAGAATACTAGATGATAAACCAAAAAACGCAAACCTGTTGCCGTGGAGTCGATTCCGACTCACAGTGACCCTACAGGACAGGGTAGAACTGCCCCATAGGATTTCCAAGGCTGTAATCTTTATGGAAGCAGACTACGACATTTTTCTCCAGTGGAGTGGCTGGTGGGTTTGACCCTCCAACCTTTTGGATTAGCAGCTGAGTGCTTAACCCCTGTGCCACCAGGACTCCTTTACCAGAAAATAGAGATAAGTAGCTGCCGTTGAGTTGGCTTGGACTCGCGGTGCCCTTAAATACAACAGAATGGAACATTGCCAAGTCCTGCATCATCCTCATGATCACTGGCATGTTCAAATCCATCATTCTGGTTACTGTGCCAGTCCATTTCACCGGGGTCTTCCTCACCCTTGCTGGCTCGCTATAGACGTCATCAAACGTGATGATCGATCCCTTCTGATGACATATCCGAAGCAAGAAAGTCAGATAACATTCTGTTGTGATCCATAGGTCTTCACTGGGTAATTTTTGGATGTAGATCACCAGGCCTGCCTTTCTTCTTGTGTTTCTTAGTCTTGAAAAAAAAAGAAGCTCCACTGAAATCTGTCCACCATGGGCGACCCTGCTGGTATTTGAAATACAGGTGGCATAGCTTCCAGTAGCATAGCAACATGCAAGCCACCACAGTATGACAGATGGTGGTTCCAGAAAAGCAGTCCCTTATTATATACAAAAACCTACAGCACCATGTGCCATTTGCACGTAAGAATAGAAGCAAGGACTTGCATTTGGGGTCAGTTTGAGGCTTACCAGGGAGCTCCCATAGGGCTTTGGGAGTCTCGGCTCTAGAAATACATTGTGATTCTGTCTTAACAACTCACAACTCCTCATCTTTCTCAGATCAAAATTTCCAAATCCCAAGGCAGAAATTCTGATTAACCCAGCTTGAGCTAGATGCCTGCCTTGGACCAATTATCCATATGGAAGATGGTGGTAGATGAAGAGGGCAATTCCCGGAGAAAAAAGGGTTCCACTAAAGCCATAACAACAGCAATAAATACTGTATCAGGGTTGGAAAATTTACACCACAACTGGACATCCAGAGGAAGCTGAAATCTTTATCTTGTCTCCAACCTCTAGGTAAGTGGAAAAAAAATCTGCATTCAGTTTAATCCAAGGTAATGATGTAAACTATTGTTGTTGGGTGCCGTCGAGTCGATTTTAACTCATAGCAACCCCATGTGACAAGTAGAAGTGCCCCATAGGGTTTTCTAGACTGTAATCTTTACAGGAACAGATTGCCAGGTCTTTCTCCTGCAGAGCCGCTTTCGGTTAGCAGCCAAGTCCTTGACAATTGTGCCACCAGGGCTCCTTCATGTAAACTAATACCTCTAGGTAATACTCAATTTCTCTGTGTTAAAATGCTTGGTCTCCCAGCTTTCCCAATTTTCTGTTCATTTACCGCCTCCCCTCCTCACCGCCCCCTTGAAATTGTGTGGTGGTTCCTGGTTCCTGGGGTCTCCAGGGCTATATCTCTTCTCCCTTGTGCTGGTCACTGCTTGTACTTCTGAAGCCTGCAGCTAGCATGATTTGTGATTTGGCTTCTTGGCCTGGTCAGGGCCCCACATTGCTCCCTAGCTAACTCAGTCACCCTGTAGGGTTCTTGGCAAGGTGGAGATCCCGCTGAGTTTCTGGCTCCCCACCTCTGGTGGCCTGCTCACAGTCTTATTTATGTGAAACTCCAGGAAGACTCTGGAACTGAGAGACTCAGGAAAGCAAATTAGACCCTCATTCTGCCTGATATGGATAGACTAGGCCTCTATGTCTATCCTTTGTCATTGAGGTCTCTCTGTCCTTAGTGTTGTCCCATTATCTGGATGTTTCAGAAACTCAGTCCTCTGTGTGTGTGATGAGGTCGAGGGTGGTTTCTTTCTTTCCCTTTCTCTTTGTCACCTCTTTTTCCTATAACACCTCAGAACTGAGAGGAAAGGCTTTCATTCCTTTCTCTGGGTAATACTCCTCTTCTACCACAGAGGGCGCTTCATGGCTTGGCACCCTAAGACCTGGGTCCCCCAGATCTGGTTCTTGATACACTAAGGGGGAAGGTAAAGGAATTTGAAAATGATACCCTGTGTTTATTGAACATTTATTATGTTCCAGACACTTTCTAACTACTTCTAAGTGTTATAGTGGTCGATATGTAGAAGGTGTTGAGTAAGTATTCGCTGAATGCATGTTTTAGATATATTAGTTCATTAAATTCTCTCAACAGTTCTCTGAGGTGGATACTATTATCACTCTCATTTTACAGATAAGGAGTGTAAGTCACAGAGAAATTCAGTAACTGCCCAAGATCAATGGCGGAACCTAGGTTTGAGCCCATATATTCTGCCTGAGTCTGTCATTTTAGCTAATTGGCTATTTTACCTCTCTCAAGGCAATAGCCTGGATCTCAAGATTAGAGTCTTTCTGAGAAATCTAATTTTAAATGTCGATAGCAGAATATTAACTCTTTCTTTTTGTTTTCTTCTGTAACAATATAATCTCTCCCCAGGCAGATGAGTGCTAAGAATAATCATATACTCTGAAAGACGGAAGTGCATTAACAATTTTTCAAAATATTACCCTCTTTACAATAACGATATCGACAAGGAAAAATAATAATGATATACTAGCCAGTTGCTGTTGAGTGGATTTCTAGTCATGGAGACCCATGTGTGTCAGAATAGAACTGTGCTCCACAGGGTTTTCAATGGCTGGTTTTTTGGAAGTGGCTTACCAGGCCTTTCTTTCGAGGTGCCTCTGGGTAGATTTAAATTTCCAGATTTCGGTAAGCAGTTGAGTGCATTAGCCATTTGCACCAGGGATTCAACAATAATATAAACAAACAAATAAAAAACCCCAAAGCCGTTGCTGTTGAGTCGATTCTGGCTCATAGTGACCCTACAGGACAGAGTAGAACTGCCCCATATGGTTTCCAAAGAGTGGCTGGTGGATTTGAACTGCTGACTTTTTGATTAGCAGCCATAGCTCTTAACCACTATGCCACCAGAGCTCCAATAACGATACCAAAAAAAGAAAACAACTGTGCCCTTCGAGTCGATTCCGACTCATAGTGACCCTATAGGACATAATAGAACTGCCCCATAGAGTTTCCAAGGAATGTCTGGTGGATTTGAACTGCCGACCGTTTGGTTAGCAGACGTAGCTCTTAACCACTATGCCACCAGGTTTTCCAATAATAATACAGAAGCATGCAAATAGGAATGCCTCAGGGGCAAACATGGATGGTGCCTGTCTAAGAAGACTGTTTTGGGAGAGGAGTTCTTGGCCAGGCAGACTCAACTGCTAAGATTTCCTTGACAAGGCTACTTCTGTTGCTGTGAGAGGTCCTCAAGTTACTTAGCTGAAGGATATGTTCCAAGATGATGAAAATCTTTTACAATTGCTAGAGAATTCACTGCTCTCGGGTTTCTTACATACAGGGAGAAGATGTATTGGTTAGGTGGACTCAAGACTCTGACCTATCGGACTGTTGTAATTTTACATGGTAACTAAATAGACTGACATCTTGTAAGCTTGGGTAACTTGAGCTTCCCCTGAGAGAGATCCCCTGTCTGGCTCAGAAAAAGTCAAGTTTCTGAGCTGACAAGCCTGAGGACCAGACAAGGGGGATGGTGAATTAACCAAGGCCAACACCCCCTCATAGAACCCACCTGGGCGTCCTGGCAGCCCCAAGGATTACTCCCTGTCTCTGTTTGAGTGTGGGTTCCCCAGAAAGAAGAGCCTGAGACAAAGGCTTAAACATGAGGATTCTATTGGACAGTTGGAAACATGGAGCATGAGTGAGAGTCAGAGAGTGTGGGCAGGGACAGAGAGAGAGTAGCTTCAAAGACACATTATCAAGTGGCTACTTACTGGCTGCTAGGTTGTGTGGGACTACCTGAGTAGCTGCTTGACATGCAACTCTGAACTGTCTATCTGGGGGAAAGAAAGGGGGAGTATTTATCCATCAGCTCATTTCCTATTTGGACAAAGACTTGTACCTCCACCAAGTGGTCAAATGTTACTCCCCAGCACCCCCAAGCCCCCTCCACGTAGTCAGAGAAGCCCTGGTTGGGAATCAAGAAATGCTGAGGTGATGGCTGTCAGGCTTAACAGCATGAAGATGGTCTAAGCTCCCTGAGAACTGATCACTGCCTGAAAGACAGAGGTAAGGCTGAGAATATCTGAAGAGGTACATTAAGAGGTATGCATGTATACCAGGCTAAATAATGTCTCCCTAAAATTCACCTAATAACAAAATTCATGTCCCCAGAATGTATGAATGTGACCTTATTTGGAAACAAGGTCTTTGCAGATATAATCAACTTGAGATGAAGTCATACTGTATTAGATTGGGCCCTAAATTCAATATAATTGTTGTTGTGGTTAGGTGCCATCGAGTTGGTTCTGATTCATAGTGACCCTGTGTACAATAGAATGAAACAGTGCCCAGTCCTGCGCCATCCTCACAATCGTTGCTATGCTTGAGCCCATTGTTGCAGCCACTGTGTCACCTTCTGCAGGGGCTTGTCCTTCCTGATAATCAATATGATTAAAGTCCTTATAAGAAGAGGGAAATTTGGACACAGAGACACAGACATACAGAGGAGAAGGCTATGTGAAGATGAAGGCAGACACTGGAGCAACGCGTCTATAAGCCAAGGACTGCTGGCCACCACCAGAAGCTAGGAGAGAGGCATGGAACAATTTCCCCCTCAGAACCTTCAGAGGGAACTGACCCTGCTAACACCTTTATTTCCAACTTCTAGCCTCCAGAATTTTGAGAGAATAAGTTTGTGTTGTTTTATGCCACCTAGTTTGTGGTACCTTGTTATGGCAGCCCTAGGAAATTAATAAAAACCAACCCAAAAGATTCCAACTCATAACGACCCTATAACACAGAGTAGAACTGCAACATAGAATTTCCAAGGAGTGCCTGGTGGATTCAAACTGCTGACCTTCTGGTTAGCAGCTGTAGCTCTTAACCACTATACCACTAGGGTTTCCAGGAAACTAATACAGCATGCAATACCCACCTTCTTCAAATTGCCACACAAGCAGCCGTATGAGCTTGGGCAGGTTGTTTTGGCCCCCAGAGCTTTAGCGTCCTCACTCATAAAGGTGGGGAGCAGGGGCGATGAGGGAGCAGTAAATTCATGCTTGTATCTTTTGGTTCTGACATTTTGTCTAGAACAAAACTTCCAAATGTGACCTGAGGAGAAAGGATGGGTCAGGAACCAAACTAACAGGTGGAAGAAGGCTTCCTGGGGAAGGTGTGTCTTGGGAGTCAAGGTGAAGGAGATAGGCTGAGGGTAGAAGACGTGGGAAGGCTGTCAGAATGTGAGGAACAATGAAAACTCAATTTGAGTAGAACAGTAGGTGATTTGGAGCCTGAGCAGAGATGACAGTCTTTAAAGGTCAGTTAGTGGGGGTTTTGAAGACAGTGTGGTGTGATGGAAAGAGTGGGCAGGAGTCTGGGCACAGATCCCAGCTTTGCCAGTCACCAGGTATGTGACCTTGAGCAAGTCATCAAGCTGCTCCAGGTCCCAGTTTTTCATCTATAAGGTGAAGGAAATTTTTCAGGGCTCTTGGAGCCCTGGGGACACAGAGGCTAAGAGCTCGACTGCTAACCAAAGCTTGGTATTTCGAATCCACCAGCCTCAACTTGGAAACCCTACGGGGCAGTTCTACTGGGTCCTACAGGGTTGCTATGAGTTGGAATCAACTCGATGGCAATGGGCTTAGGAGGCTTGGGTGTTAACTCAGAACAGAATGGGCCAGAGAAAATGGGCCTCACAAGGCGAAACTAGTGCTCAGCAGCTGATCCAGCTACAGGGGGCCGAAATGGTCTATTCATCTTCACAGGACAAGGAGTGAACATCTTTACTGATAGGTGGGCAGGTACTCAGTTTAAGGACGTCTCATGAAATAGTTTTCACAGGTAGTATAGAACCCTGAAGGGAAGTTGGAAAAGAAATAGGTGGCACCAGAGAGGTGAGCCTGGGGTTAGCCGGATCCAGATATCTAGCTGGGGTTCAAGGTCTGGGCTCCATTTTGCCAGGAGGAGGACTTTAGTCTGTCCTTCTAGGTGGCTACTGTAGCAGCCATGTTAAGTGACCACCAAAGATTCAAGCTGTCCTTCCACAGTTTAGAGGTATCATCAGGGTGTGGCTGTCTAGATGGGGACCGTAGTTCCCTGTCCACTTACCTCTAGCTCCAGCCAAATGAATGCAAGCAGAAATGATATGTGTCATTTCCGTATTGAGGAAATTAATTATTAGCTGTTTCATTCCCCATTCTCTTCCCCTCCTACGGCAATCTTGGAGGCTGCCTGTTAAAGATGGCAGCATTACAAGATAGAAGGAGCTTGAATCCCTGAGTCACTGCTTGGAAGAGAGTTTCCCAGAACATTTCTTACTGGACTTTTCATGAGCAAGAGATAAACTTGAATACACTGTGTTAATGCACTCTGATTATGGGGTTGTTGTCATTGCAATTAGCTTATTCTATCTGATATGAAGAAACCCTGATGGCGTAGTGGTTAAGAGCTACAGCTGCTAACCAAAAGGTTGTCAGCTCAAATCCACCAGGCCCTCCTTGGAAACAATATGGGGCAGTTCTACTCTGTCCTGTAGGGTCGCTATGAGTCGGGATCCACTCGACGGCAACTGATTTTTTTTTTTCTTGGATCTAATATGACTATCTAGAAACTTCCAATGAGCACCAAAGCCGAAGTTCAGTTATTGAGGGAACTGTGATTTGGGCAACCTATACTGCTAAGTCTCGGATGATATTTATTTAAAAATATTTGATGGGGTGCCTACTACATGCCAGCCTCGCTTCTCAGTGCTGGGGATGCATTGCTAGGATGATAAAGTCCACAGTCTTGTGAGGCTTAAGTGCCAGGTGGGGGAGACAGGTAACAAACTGATATGCTAAATGCATGACTTACAAGATCAAAACATAACCTAGCTTTTATCTTCCATTGCCCATTGGAGATGTGTTCAGTTGTGGTGATCTTTCCCTGGCACTACAATGGAAATGTAGACAGATCTCCTGGTTTTTCTGCCCACTCCTAGGTTACAGACAAATCTTCTGGCCACTTTAAGTTGTAAAAACAGCCTCAATTTAAAAAAACTAGCATGCCTGGTGCAAGATAATGATCAAATCATTCAATTTCATTCAAAGGCTGCATTAGCTGCTCTGAGTTAAGGCCTATAGTTAATGGCTTCTTAACTTCAGAGACCCAGGGACTCTGACTTGGTATTAGATGATATGAAATAATTATTGTTAATATTGTTAAGTGTGATAATAGCATGTTATTCTTAGGCTAAAAGAAAGTCTGCGTTCATTAGAGTTGCATCCTGCAGGAGTGTTTATGGGTGATATGTCATGATGTCTAGGATTTGCCTAAGATATTCCAGAAAAAAATGACTGGGGTTTCATTAGTACTCAGGTCTCTACTTCTGCGTATGTCTTAAAAAGTACACATCACAAGTTAGAAGGCAAAGATTAATCTGGCTGTTGTGTACATACAGAATGGATTGCAGTGGCAACAGTGGAAGCAGAGACTAGTGAGGAGGCCTTTGCAGTAATCCAGAGAGGAGAGAGGTGATGGGAGTTTACAGTAAGGTAGAAATAGTGAGGCCGCGGAGATGAAAATAAAGAGGGAGAAATAGAGAGAGAGAGCCAGCGGAGCTTGCTGATTGGATATGAGGGATGTAGCATCCCAGGTAAGACTAATAGGAAATCGACTAATACGTGGGGAGCCCACTTTTCCACACCAGGGCTTGCATCCTCAAATTAGTTCCTGCCAGGTTAGTTAGCTAAGGCTTTTCAAATTATTTACGTCTCAAGTCAAACTGATGTTCTTGGAACTGGGACTGGGGCTGTGGGGAGTTTGCTAAAGAGTTTGGAAAAGACAGAATTCTGTTATTATACAAGGTGAACAACTGAAGGAAATCAGTTCCTATTAGGAATTGTAGTTCCCCATCTTCAGGTGAAATCCTTGTTTTTTCCATACTTGGCCATACCACAGCACATTTCAGCAGTGGAGTCCGGAAACACAGATCTTGAATTTCCTACAGGTTAAATTAATTACGCAAATACCCATTTAGCTGTGAGAACCACTGTCTCAGCATTTGTCGTTGTTAGTTGCTGTTGAGTTGATTCCAACTCACTGGTGACCCCAGGAGAACTGTTCTCCATAGGGTTTTCCAGGCTGCGACCTTTTCGATGCAGATTGCCAGGCCTGTCTTTTGAGGCACCTCTGGGTGGGTTCAAACGCCAACCTTTCAGCTAGTAATCAAGCACTTAACCGTTTGTTTCACCCAGGGACTCTAATGTCAGCCTTTACCCACCCCAGTGCCATTGAGTCGATTCCGACACATAGCGACTCTATAGGTCAGAGTAGAACTGCCCCATAGAGTTTCCAAGGAGCACCTGGTGGATTTGAACTGCCAACCCTTTGGTTAGCAGCTGTAGCACTTAACCACTACGCCACCAGGGTTTCCATGTCAGCCTTTAAGGGGCTTTTAATTCAGCCATCTGTACTGGCCCAGCAAAGGAATTCCTGGAGCCCTGGTGGTGCAGTGATTAAGAGCTCAGCTGCTAACTGAAAGATCAGCAGTTAGAATCCACCAGCTGCTCCTTGGAAACCCTATGGGGGAGTTCTCTTCTGTCCTGTAGGGTTGCTATGAGTCGGAATTGACTCAATGGCAATGGGTTTGGTTTTTTGGCTTTTTGAGATCTGCCCAGGGGCCATGCTGTTTGTTGATAGCTATTTTTTCTGGTGCAGCTCTTTTCTTTGTCTTTCCGTGCAACTGGTGATGCAAATGGAGATGTGCAGCTGTCACTGTGGACCTATCAGTGGCTTGGATTATTCCAGATATGATCGTGTTTTATGGATCTAGGTCTTTTTTTGCCTGAATTTTTTCTCTATGTGTGAAGCATTTTTTTTTGTTGTTGTTGTTGCCAGAGTGCTCCAATGACCTGGCAGTAAAATATTAAAAAATCAATAACAATAGCAAAGTGCCCATATTGATCATCAGGAAGGAAGGCTGTGAATGGTACTGGAGTACAGCTGGGACTGTACCATGTGTGATGGACATACCTCAGCCCTCATCGGCAGCAGCTGCTCAGCCTGTTCTGTATCCTATCATCCTTCCTGACCCTTGATTTCTTCCCTCTGTTTGGCTTATCTTGCCATGCTCTCCAGAAAATCTGGTCACCCTGTACCTAACTGTTCTCTGGCCAATGGTTTTTAGCAGCTTACTGAAGCTTATTGTGTTGTACCTAATCCTTGCTTGGCCCAGCCATGTGTACTGCCATTAGAAAAAAAAAAAAAACCTGCTGCCGTCAAGTCGATTCCAACTCATAGTGACCCTATAGGGCAGAGTAAAACTACGTCATAGAGTTTCCAAGGAGCACCTGGTGGATTTGAACTGCTGACCTTTTGGTTAGCAGCCATAGCACTTAACCACTAAGCCACCAGAGTTTCTGACTGCCATTAGGAAACATCATAAATCATCACTTAAACCAAACCAAACCTGTCGCTGTCGAGTTAATTCCAACTGACAGCGACCCTCCAGAATAGAGTAGAACTGCCCCCATAGGGTTTCTGAGGCTGTAATCTTTATGCAAGCAGATTGCCACCTCTTTCTCCCAGGGAGTGCCTGGTGGGTTCGAACTGCCGATGTTTTGGTTAGCAGCTGAGTGCTTAACCACCAAAAAACCAGGAAACCCATTGCCATGGAGTTGATTTCAACTCATAGCGACCCGATCGGATAGAGTAGAAGTGTCCCACAGGGTTTTTAAGGAGCAGTTGGTAAATCCAAACTGCCAACCCTTTGGTTAGCAGCAGTAGCTGTTAACCACGACACCATCAGAATTCCCTGCTTAACCACCAGGGCTCCTTAATGAGGACCGTAATAGTCACTGTAACAGTTGGAACACAAAGTCACCCCCTCCCTTGTGCCCAAGTGACAGGTGCAAGCTCCTGCAATAGGTCCCCCCATTGTCCTCCTGAAAGCTTCAGTATCTCCTGAGTTTAGGGTCTCAAGTCTCAGTATTCATAGCACATTTTTCTTTAGAACATGCTCTTTCTTGTGCTTTCTCTGCTATCAGAGACCAGCACCTGCTCCCCAGCTGCCACTTACAGAATTCCCCAGTAGGAATCAGCTCCAGCTACTTGCCTTGAATTATATTTTCTTCTTAGGTAGATAATGCCTTCTTTCCTAGTATCGTGCCAGGTGCTGGGAATAATTTTGGGGATTTTTGTTAGGATATTGCAATGAGATAAGATGTGTGAATGTCTTTTACAAAAAAGCTAGGATACACTGTAGTAACAAACAAGTGTCTATAAGAGATAGGGAGATGTATATACAGCAACATGTAAATGTGTCTTTTTTATTCAGCAAACCTGTACTGAATATGTGCCAAGCGCAATGATAAATAAGACATGGTTCTTGCTTTTAAGAAGCTTAAAGTCTACGGTATGTACAGATAAGAAAACAGGCATTTACAACACAGAATGATTGTTATGGATTGAATTGTGTCCCCCCAAAACTGTGTTAACTTGACTAGGCCATGATTCCCAGTATTATGTGGTTGTCCACCATTTTGTGACCTGATGTAATTATCCTATGTGTTGTAAATTCTAACCACTATGATGTTAATGAGGCAGGATTAGAGGCAGTTATGTTAATGAGGCAGGACTCAGTCTGCAGGATCAGGTTGTATCTTGAGTCAATCTCTTTTGAGATATGAAAGAAAGAAGCAAGCAGAGAGGAGGGGGACCTTCTACCACCAAGAAAGAAGAGCTGGAGTGAAGTACATCTTTGGACCCGAGGTCCCTGCACTGAGAAGCTCCTGGACCAGAGGAAGATTGATGACAAGGACCATATTAATCATCACAAGTGGTAAGGTTGGGGAGGTAGGCAGCAGCCAGATTTCTAAGGATTCTGAACGTTTTAAGTAGAGGATGACGTGATCAGATTTGTCTGTCATGTGGGGGAATGTTTCGGAAGGAGAAAAGCCTGGATGAGGGAAATCAATTAGAAGGCTACTGAGCTAAACTAGTCAAGAGATTATAATTCCATGATCAAAGATAGTGCTTGAGAATTGAAGAAAGTGCATAGATTGAAGAGATATATTAGTAAGCAAAATTGATTAAATTTGATATTTAATTGGGCATGGGGGATGAAGAAGAAAAGCCAAGGGCAACAACTCTCAGTCTTAGCATAGAGAACTAAACAGATGGTGGTGCCAGTCACTGAGGTCAGGACCATGGAAGGAGAAGGGTTGGGGTATAGAAATAATTTCAGTTTGGGTTGTGACTAATTTTCCAGGGCTATGGATTCCATTTAGAGATATATATAGTAATTGGATATGCTGCCATTTATGTTTTATAATGCTTGACTACTTACAGCCCCAGGGAGGGACAGAATGACAGACTATATGATTCCCACTTGACTGCTGATACTGACTAGACCTAGAATAGACGTCTGACACAAGGTAGTGAATACATTGGTGGCCAGTGACTTTTCATGCGTGGTCTGGTTCAGACAAATGTATTGCCAATCAGATTCTGTCTCTGAAGAGTTTCAACCAATCCATTGAGTACTGCCAGTAAGTAATAGACATTGGCATTTTGGGTATTATAGACTCAAGAGCTGTGGTAGCCATTGAGATGATATGTTAGTTGTGGACAGGGCAGTGAATCAGTCCCCCATTGTCTTGTTAAAAGGCCTGAAAAGAGAGGAGTATAGAGTAAAAATAGATTGATGAAGAACTAGGAGACTATGTTATAACCACCTTTGAGAGAAGACACACAGACAGAGAGAAAAAGTGAAGATGCCTGGTTTCTTTTTCCTAAAATTTTCAGTTTCAGTTCCCATGAGCCATTTGCCATTGAGTCAATCCCAATTCTTGGTGACCTCATGTGTCAGAGTAAAACTGTGCTCTATAAGGTTTTTAATGGCCTATTTTTTTGGAGATAGATCATCAGGTCTTCCTTCTTAGGCTCTTCTAACCTTTTGGTTTGTAGCCAAGTGTGGTAACTATTTGCACCACCCAGGGACTATATTATATGCTTATATTTAACTTTTTTTACTTTATTTATTTTGAGTGTGTAATGAGAAAACTCAATTAGAAGAAAAATTGGTACCAGGAATGGGGTTTTAAGTCATAGAGCCCTAAAACATGAGGCTAATGATGGGATCACTGGGATGAGATATCATTTTTTTAAATTGCTTTATAGGATGGGAAGCTTGCAGGCTGTGATTTTGATTAGAAAAACAAAACAAAACTAATTAAGTAGTGAATACATTGCTATTACTTGAGATCGGGGCCACAGGCATCCCAAAGTGGAGGCTGTAGGAGGCTTGGTGGTCAGATATAAAGATAATAAAGCAGATTATTTATTGCTTATAACCTCAGATAAAGGCCAGGAGCAAAGAGATCGGTTTCTATCCAGAATTTCCAGCCTATAAGCAAATAAGAAAGGCGGGGTTATTATGTAACTCTGGTGCAGGAAGCCCATTTTGCCTGTAGCTGGAGCTCTCTAATTACTTAGAGCCAAATCCAGAAACGGATGGTCCTTGCCAAACTGTGGACTAGTCTTAATTTTCTGTCTCACTGAGTTTCTAGTGCCAAAAGTAAGGCTTTGATTGACAAAGATGGATATTTAGGCCACTGGAAAAGGATTATTTGGGAGAAGGAGGCGTAACTGAGGAACATGACACCCCCACAAGCTCCTCAAGGCATTTCTCACTCTGTCTTCCCCAGGAAACGAGGAAGTCCTTTCCAGTGAGGGGCAGCTCTCAGAGCTAGGAAAGAGATAAGGAAAAGATGCACCTAGTACTAGGTGGCTAAGTTCCTTTTGTACCATCAGGACAAAGACTGAAGAAGCAAATCCTGGGTTCTAAACAATAGAAGGTTTGTGGATCTGGTCCTCAGGATTAGCTGCAGCTGTTAATAGTAGGGAGGCCTCCCAATCACATTGGCCTGTCCCCTGTTGCTTCGGGATTTTATATATGCTTGAACAAGGAACCACACAGTACAGCCTCGTCCTAGAGAGCTCTTTCTTTGCTCTATTTTTCTAGGTACATGATTTTCTTTTTCTGCTGCTGCCCTGTTTTTTGTTACTTTGTTAAATGTTGGAGGTATGCTGTTGTTATTGTTCAGTATTGTCCAGTTGATTCCAACTCGTGGTGACCACATGTGGTAGAGCAGAAATGTCCCATAGAGTTTTTTTTTCTAGGCTGCAATCTTTACAGAGGCAGATCTCCAGGTCTTTCTCCTGCGGAGCCACTGTGTGGGTTTGAACTGACAACCTTTCAGCTAGCAACCAAGCACTTATCAGTTGTTCCACTAGGGCATCTTATTAGGAGCATGGCAGAAGCTAAATTTACTATTTAGTTCACAGATTGTAGG
Organism: Elephas maximus indicus; assembly: GCF_024166365.1. NCBI lineage: Eukaryota > Metazoa > Chordata > Mammalia > Proboscidea > Elephantidae > Elephas > Elephas maximus. The sequence goes on along the minus strand of NC_064821.1, from coordinate 166,626,330 downwards.
AAGGCTAGGAGTCACATTCAAACAGGATCTCACTGTCCATGGGCAGGGAAGTCATCCCTCCAGCCCAGTTCCCTGCTGCTCAGGGCTGTGTTTAATGTCCCTGGATTTTACCAGTTGGGGGTAGGGTGTGGGAAGGAGTGGTAAATGGTATTATGGGGAAAAAAAGTTACATAGTTGTCTTAGTTATGTTGTGCTGCTTTATCAGAAATACCACAAATGGGTGGCTTTAATAAACAGAAATTAATTTTCTCACAGTTTAGGAGGCTACAAGTCCAAATTCAAGGTGCCAGCTCTAGAGGAAGCCTTTCTCTGTTGGCTCTGAAGGAAGGTCCTTGTCTCTTTTAGCTTCTGCTCCTGGGCAATCTTCATGTGGCTTGGCATCTCTCTTCCTCCATGTCTGCTTACTTGCTTGCTTGTTAAACCCCTTTTATATCTCAAAAGAGGTTGACTCAAGACACACCCTACACTAATCCTGCTTCATTAACATAGACATCCCATTCCCAAACGGGTTTATAACCACAGGCATAGAGGTTAGAATTTACAACACATATTTTGGGGACACACAAATTCAATCCAGAACAATGGTCAAATTACTTTGGGAAATGTTGGGTTAAACACAGAGAGACTTCATCATAGCATTTTATTGCCATTCTCAGAGCATCAAATTGTGTTAATGTGCATCTCCCAGAGGGGACAATTATGGGCAGAATTTCCCAGACTTACTTGATCACATAACAACTTCCTTATGTGGTAATGTTTTAAGCAACACCGGGGAAGGGTGGAAAGATATTATGGTGGTGGTAGGCAGGAAGGGGTAGGCTTATGAGAACATTTCGAGTCGACCTTAAAAGCTAGCAGCCACCTATTCTATATTCCTGAGTAATTGGCCTTGACTGCAACTCTCTAAGGAGGGCTTGTGTGTGTGTATGAAAGATAGGGAGGGAGAAAGAAAGAGAGCACGTGTGTGTTTGTGAGTGTGCGTATGAGAAACCACGTGTTTGTGTGTGTTCATGCACCCACACATGACGGCACAATTTCTATCAGCTCAAAGGCAAGGACCAGATTGATTTTTATTGCTTAGCTCATAAGGCCTCTGATTCGTTAATATTTGCTCAGGTGTCTTTGGGAACTCCCTGTTAAAGAAGGCATAGCCTGCCTCACACTCCTCTAGCTGGTTGGAGGCTGGGAAGTGTGGGGTATGGAGCATATTATCATTCTTAAAACTCTAGGAAGAAGAAAAGGAAAGTTAAGAGGATACTGACGCCCTTGCTCCTGGTCCCGACTTCTGGACTTCTGCGGGGCTAGGGGAGGCTTTCTCCCTTTGGCCCGCCCAACACCTTGAGGACATGTTGGAGGAAGCTTTGCTGCGAATTTCTCTCAAATTGACACCCTCTGTTTATTTTTACACTCCTAATTACCCTTTCAACTCACACCATGGTTTATTTTTAGAGGTTTCCCATCCACCTCATTAACAGCTCGTAAAAGCTCCTGTCTCATATTTCTACCATTTATACCCTTAATTAAACACAGTGGCCTTTGTTATCGAAGAATACCGTCCTTGTTAGAATTTAAATGGCATGACTTGCAGCTCTTGCCTAACTGATTTTTAAATATTCCTTCCCCTTCCTCCAACCCTTTTGTTTGCCGTAGGGTTGTCTATAGCCCTGTCTCCCCAGGATTCTCTGTTCTTTTTTGGTTATTCTTTTCGTAATCAAGAGGAAGATGGCTTGGGATTCTGGCTGCTCTATTTTGTGTTTTGGTTCTGTTTTGTTGATTTTTTTTGGCATCCTTGGCTTGCTTCCTCCACCCCAACCCAGAGTTACAAGGGAAGAGGTTTTTTATGGATTGAATTGTGTCCCCCAAAAATGTGTGTCAACTTGGCTAGGCCATGATTCCCAGTATTGTGTGGTTGTCATCTACTTTGTAATCTGATATAATTATCCTACATGTTGTAAATCCTAACCTCTATGACATTAACAGGGCAGGATTAGAGGCAGTTGTGTTAATGAGGCAGGACTCAATCTACAAGATTAGGTTTTATCTTGACTCAATCTCTTTTGCTATATGTAACAGAGAAGTGAGCAGAGAGGAGAGGGACCTCATACCACCAAGAAAGAAGAGCTGGAAGCAGAGCATGTCCTTTGGACCTGGGGTCCCTGCACTGAGAATCTCCTAGACCAGGGGAAGATTGATGATAAGGGCTTTCCTGCAGAGCCGAAAGAGAGAGACAACCTTGCCCTGGAGCTGGCACCCTTAGTTTGGACTTCTAGCCTCCTAGACTGTGAGAGAATAAATTTCTGTTTGTTAAAGCCATCCACTTGTGGTATTTCTGTTATAGCAGCACTAGATAACTAAGACAAGGTTGATTGGGATTTTTTAAAGCTTTGCCCTACAATATGGGAACAGAACAGCACTGCTTAATTAAATGCACATCAGGACTCAGATCCCTGATCTTACACCTGCTGGTCCTCCCACCTCATCAGAAACCGCTGCCTAATTACCTTTCCCTGCTGGCGCAGTTTATATTTAAGACTTCTTAGTGGGACTGGACAAAATATTGAAAAAATCCATTAGAGGCACTAGACACCCCCTGCCCCCACCCAGCAGAGGAGAAGGCTGGCGAGGGGCAGAAGCAGCTCTTTCAATCTGGTGACATTTGGTGGCATGGGCCCAGGTTTTTAGAGCAGAAAGGAAGAGACAAGTTCTGTTTTTGTTGTTGTGTGCTGTCAGGTGGACTCCCACTCATAGCTATCCTATGGGGCAGACTAGAACTGTCCCATAGGGTTTCCTAGGCTATAATATTCACGGAAGGAGATCTCCAGGCCTTTTCTCCTGTACAGTTGCTGGTGGATTCAAACTGACAACCTCCCAGTTAGCAGCTGAGTACTTAACCTTTGAGTCACCAGGGCTCTTCCCCCAATGGCCCTGGGCAATGTATGGCAGCCTGCACTTTGGCCAGGGCAGGGAAATCAGCCAGTGGTCTGTCTATTGTGGCCTGGGAGAACATTCCAGGACAAGGGAACAGCTTAGCAAAGTCATGGGAAAGTAGAAATGCATGGGTGTTTAGGAAATGTAGTCTGTGTGGAGAGAGGATGTGAAAATGTGGGGCCAAATAGCAGCAGGATTTGAATGCCACGGGAAGGAACCTGAAGGAATGGGGGGCCCTAGGAGAACTGGCATCCGAACTTTGTTTCAGAAAGGTAGCTAACTTGGTCCATGCGAAGGTAGCTTGGATCCTTTCTCTACCAGGAAACCCCTTTCGTTTATTTCTCCCCACAGACGTCACAGTTAGACTTCAGCTATTTAACAAATTACATTCATTACTAGCTCACGAGGCTTTGTTAAGGTGAATGCATAGTTTCCAGTAGTTCTTTTAAATACTGAAGACCCCTGGAGAGTGCCAGGTTGGGAACCAAGGGGGAAGATGAGTAAGAGAGCAGTCATCTGGGCCAGAAATGATGAGTCCTGAACTAAGGCCGGGGTCAGTTTTGGAGAGGAGATGACAGGGATGAGACATTCTGTGGGTGGAATGGACAAAACTTGGTGACTGATTAGATGTGGGGGCTGAAGAGAGGGAGGAATCAAAGATGATTCAGAGGCTCTGGGCCTGGGGACAAGAACATTAATGGTGCCGTAACCAAGAGAGTGGACTTAGGAGGACTTATGGTCTGGAGGGAGGAGAGTCAGTGAAGAGTAGGATGCTCTGAGTTTGAAGCCCCTGTGGCCATCTATAGGAGACCCTGGGTGGTGCAAATGATTAATATACTTGGCTGCTAACCAAAAGATTGGGGTTAAAAAAAGTCCACCCAAAGGGGCCTTGGAAGAATGGCCTGGAATCTACTTCCAAAAAATCAGCCACTGAAAACCCTGTGGAGTACAGTTCTACTCTGACACACACCGGGTCACCATTAATTGGAGTTGACTTGATGGCAACTGGTTTGGTTTTTTTGGTAGCTGTCTTAGTTATCTAGTGCTGCTATAACAGAAATACCACAAGTGAATGGTTTTAACAAATTTATTTTCTCACAGTTTAACAGGCTAGAAGTCCCAGTTAAGGGTGCCAGCTCTAAGGGAAGGCTTTCTCTCTCTGTTGGCTCTAGAGGAAGGTCCTTGTCTTTTCAGCTTCTGTTTACTGGTTCCTTGGAGATCTCCATGTGTCTTGGCATCTATCTTCCCCCATCTCTGCTCACTCGCTTGCTTGTTTAACCTATCTCAAAAGAGATTGACTCAAGACACACGCTACCCTAATCCTGCTTCGTTAACATAACAAAGACAACGCATTCCCTAATGGGATTATAACCACAGGCATAGAGGTTAGGATTTACAACACATATTTTGGGGGGACACAATTCAATCTGTAACAGTAGCTGTGTACATGGAGTTCTCCCACAGGGTGTTGGGAGCTTGGGAGAGCATTTCAAGACAGTTTCTCACAGGTAGAGAAACCGAGGCTCACTTAACCTCCCATCCTTAGACTCTGTGGATAGGACTAGTGGATAAGACTAGCACCCTCCCAGGTATCTATCTACCTTCTCTCTTCTTACCTCCTGTTCCAATCAGTCCCAATTGTATATTCTGTACTTCCTAAAATTCTCCTGTACTGGTGCCTCAGAGCCTGGGCAATTCTTGTTGACTATAAGAAGAAGAAGATTGGGTTAGGAAGAGGGTGTGTGGAGGGCCCAGGAAGAGGTGCCCAGGGCAGCACTCCATCCTGTCTCCTGCTCCTGCTTGTCCCCGGTTTGAGGTCTGCCAGGTTGAGAGCAGATGCTCTCAGTCATTATCAACCTGTGTCTGCTGTTGCTCTGTGGAGACAGAGGCAGGGATGTGGTACCGGGAAGCAGATGGCTCATCCTGCTGTAGTGGGGACTGAACTGCAATAGCATTGGTTGGGGGTGACCTTCAGGGCACTGGACAGAGTTTCCAGAATGGATGCCTTCGCTGCTAACAGCCCCTCCCGTTCCAGTCAACAGCACATTGCTCGTGGAGCTGCTAGGTGGATGCCCAGGTATTCTCGGGGGAAATAATCCCACCCCAAGGCTCTCCATGGAGTCCCTGGGTGGTACAAATGTTTAACACACTCAGCTGCTAACTGAAAGGTTGAAGGTTCAAGTCCATCCAGAACATCCTTGGAAGAAAGCTCTGCCAATCTACTTCCAGAAATATCAATGGAGCACAGTTGTACTCGGACGCACATGGGGTTGTCATGAGTCAGAGTCGACTTAAGAGCAACCGGGTTATTTTTTATTTAAGACTGTCTATGCACAGATTGGGATAGACACAATTCCTGCTATGTAGAATTCAGAATACAATCACCCTGTGATCTGAAACCATGTCAGGGCCTTCTCTACTTACGAAAATTGTCCCACCAAGGCCCCAAAACCAAACTAGTTACTGTCAAGTCGATTCTGACTTGTGGTGACCCTATGTGTGTGGGGTAGAACTGTGCTCTGTAGGGTTTTCAATGGCTGGTGTTTCAGAAGTAGATCACCAGGCCTTTCTTCCAAGGTACCACTGGTGGATTAAAACTGCCAACCTTTCAGCTAGTAGTTGAGCACTTAACCATTTGCACCATCCAGGGACTCTCCCACCAAAGTAAAGCCTCGGTAAAGCCAAATCTCTAATTCTGGGACCAAATATTTTCAGTGTATGGACCTGGACTTGACCGTGCATCAGAATCATCTGCCAAGTTGTTGAAACACAGATTCCTGGGCTCCAATCCAGATGTAGTGCCTAAGAATCTCTGCAGGTAGGAATTTACATTTTCAACAAGCTTTCCAGATGGTTCAAATGCACAGTAAGTTTGAGAGCCACTGTGGGAGATGGCCCTCACCAATACACTTGGTTCTCTAGAGACTGCTTTCTGAACCCGACGTTTGGTATCGTGAACCTGGGCTCTTGCCTCTGGTCTTGGCTCCTGTGTCCTCCTCAGCCCTGGCAGTAGATGGCACCCTCTTTGGCCAACTCACCACGATGGCCATCTGTATACACAGGGCAGTGGGAGAGAGCCAGACAGTAAAAAGGGCCCTACCATGATCGCTGGGGGAAGACACAGTGCATGCATGAAAAGAAAAATAACAAGACAAGGCAGCGCACCCCAGCATCTAATCAGGAAGTGTGCCTCAATAGCCTGATTCAGGAATACGGGGAGGGTGATTCCTCTCCCCTGCAGGGGTCTGGGAAGGTTTTTCCAGGGGAGGAGGCTTGAGTTGGGCCCTTGAAAATGGATAGGATTTAGGTTTCCCAGGGGGTGGGGAGGGCTTCCCGGAGGTAGAGAATCCGCATAAGTGAAGCAGAGTGGGAGAAGTGGCAATAGTAATTGGGGTAGAGATGTACGGGAGAGCCCAGTACTGGGGTGTCTTGAATGCTAAACTAATGCATAGCCAGTTTCATATGAGGGGAAAGCCCTTGGTAATTTTTAAAGCTCTATGAAAGCATTCATTATTCTTTTACCCCCACACCGTGGGCAAAAGGAGAGGAAGTACCACTGTTTGAGTAATGGTAGTATGCATACGAAAGATATTAAAACAAAACGAAACAAAAAACCAAACCCGTTGCCATGGAGTCGATTCTGACTCATAGCAACCCTTTAGGGCAGAGTAGAACTGCTCCATAGGGTTTCCGAGGAGCAGCTGGTGGATTCAAACTGCTGACCTTTTGGTTAGCAGCCGAGCTCTTGACCAAAGGTATTAGGTTGATTAAACTACCAGGGAAGTGGAGAACAGCTTTTTAGGGGTTGCAAGGTAGTTTGTTCAGGGGCCAAGTCTGATTTGCCCAGCACATTTTTTTTTTTTAATTTTAATATCTTTAAATTGCTTTCAACTTTTTACGGGTGTACGATTTATTGACAGCAATTACAATAATTGGCTGTGCGACCCTACCCTTAATGCAATTTTTTGAATGTCTTTAGGTAATTTGCATCTCCGGTTCCCATAGTCTGCACTCTACTTTTGTTTTACAGTCTCACATGTTTATGCTCCCTGCTTGGCCTCTGAAAGTATTAGAATTTCCAACTTCTGGATTGGCATAGAGGAGGGTGACCAGCAGATATTCCAAGTGGGGGAGACTACAGCAGTAGTCCAGGAGGAAAATGGGTGGTACAAGTGGTTAAGTGCTCAGCAACCATCCAAAAGGTTGGTGGTTCAAATCCACCCAGAGGTGCCTCAGAAGAAAAGCCTGGCAATCTACTTCTGGAAAATCAGTCATTGAAAATCCTGTGGAACATGGTTCTACTCTGACACACATGGGGTTGCCGTGAGTCGGAATTGAATAGATGGTGACTGGTTTGGTTTTTTTGTTTGGTTTTAGACCAAGAAAGGAGTGGTTATATAAGAAGACAAAGCAAAAGAAGAATAAATAAATGTGACATATTGAGGGAGAGAGGGGAGTCAGGGAGTAAGCCCATGGAACAATGACACTGAAGCTCACAGATGGCTGAGGGAGCTGGCTCTGAGAAAATACCACTTTTGGATGTGTTGGGTTTAGGTTGCTGCAGGAGGTCAAAGGGCCTTGCCTACCAGCAGTTGGCAACTTGGGCCTGGTGCACAGGAGAGCAATGGCAGCTGGTGGCATGAACCAGCATCAGCAGTGAGGTGGGGGGTGATGTGGTGCTGGTGGTGGTAGGTGAGATTGTCCAGGAGAGGATGGAAAACTAGGGAGAGGCCAAAGATGGGTGTTGGGGCCTTCTCACTTCTAGGAGCAATAGTGTAAGAGTTGGGATTCAGCAAAAGTGGATCCAGTGAGGACTAATCCAAAAGCTAAGAAGTTTCCTGAATGCAACCAAACACCTCAAGGGACAGAGTAGCAGGGGTGGGGGTCTGAGGACCATGGTTTCAGGGGACATCTAGGTCAATTGGCATAACAAAGTGTATTAAAACGTTCTGCACCCCATTTTGGTGAGTAGCGTCTGGGGTCTTAAAAGCTAGCAAGTGGCCATCTAAGATGCATCAATTGGTCTCAACCCACCTAGAGCAAAGGAGAATGAAGAACACCAGAGATACAAGGAAAATATGAGCCCAAGACAAAGAAAGGAATACATAAACCAGAGACCCCATCAGCCTGAGACCAGAAGAGCAAGATGGTGCCTGGCTACCACCAATGACTGCCCTGTCAGGGAACACAACAGAGAATCCCTGATGGAGCAGGAGAAAAGTGGGATGTAGAACTCAAATTCTAGTAAAAAGACCAGACTTAATGGTCTGACTGAGCCTGGAGGGACCCTAGAGATCATGGCCCCCGAACTCTCTGCTCGCCCAAAACTAAAACAATACCCGAAGCCAACTCTTCAGACAAAGATTAGACTGGACTATAAGACATAAAATAATACTGGTGAGGAGTGTGCTTCTTAGCTCAAGTAGACACATGAGACTATGTGGGTAACTCCTGTCTAGAGATGAGATGAGAAGGCAGAGGGGGACAGGAGCTGGTTGAACGGACACGGCAAATACAGGGTGGAGAGGAGTGTGCTATCACATTGTAGGGAGAGCAACTAGGGTCATATGACAATGTGTGTAAGTTTTTGTATGAGAAACTGACTTGAATTGTAAACTTTCACTTAAAGCACAGTAAATTAAAAAAAAAAAAAAGTGGGTCCAGTGAAGGAGACTAGAGTCACGTTAGGAGAGAGCTTGAAGGAGGGGCTGATTAACTGCTGGAGGCACTCCAGAGCGATGAAGAAAACCGACTGGGAACTCGTAGTCTGTAGTTTAATAAGCTGTAGGTTTTGGGTGCTGGTGGGAAGGCGGGCGGGGGGTGCGAGTGGTGAGTGTTCATGTGGTTTGGCTCTGCTCCCTAAACGGGGGTACACTTGCGTGGTAGAGCATCACTTGAAGGACCAGCACAGGGCTCTCTGCACAACCTGGCTATGAATTGGACAGGGGGAGGATAAACTCCCCTGTGACATGTCACCGTGTCCTCCATAAGCAGCTGTGCCTGGACAAGGCTGAGCTGTTACCATTTGTCCTGAGCTGACTCACCCTGCCCCTCTCCCCAGGCATCCCAGAACACCATGGCCCTTCTCAGTAACTCAAGCCAAAGGCTACACTTGGGTAAATGAGCTGGAGTTGCTGAACTTTTAAGCCTGCTTTGGCCTCTTAAACATTCAGGTTGGTTGAATACAAGCCAGCTTTCCATCTGGGCATTAGCTGTTTCTTGGCACCCTGTAAAGCTGAAGAGACTAGCCACTCAGTTGTGGCTGAAAGCAGGGAAGCTCATGTTAGGGGGTAGGGATTGGAGTTCAGGATGAAAATTGTTCTGGTGCTGCTTGGCTTCACACTATTTCCAGAAGTGAAAATCCAGCTGGTCTGTTCCCCGAGTTGGTCTCTGAAACAGTATCTGGTATTTATAGAGGGCTGAACTAAGGGCCAATCAGCTCAGAATGAAAACTGAGCCCGGAGTTCTCCGGAGCGACCATCTCTTGGCTTTTTTCTCCCTGGAGTTCGGCTAAGGTTTTCTCTGGAAGACTTTCAATCTCTGAGAAGTTTGAAGAGGCACCAATGGGGGATCGAAATGAAAACACACTGACTGTCTTTCTCTTGGTGTGGATGCCTTGTTATAGTTAATGGTAAGAAGGTGGTTGAAGGGCAAGGAGGAAGGATCCACGGGGCGATGCTGGAAGAGCAGCTGCGGCGTTTGGAGTCTCTGAGGGTGATGGGCAGGCAGGCCAGGAAGCCCGTTGCCTCCTGTTCACGCGGCCTCTAGCACCTCCCGCTTCAGAAATCATGTGCCTGTGCTAACCCACTGGGCAGAAACCAGAATTGGTGGTTGTTGTTAGCACAAGCCTTCCAGCTGCAAGGAAAAGGAATTGCGAGATATTTGACATTTAAAAAGACAGCTGGAATGAGTGAGATATCAACTGACACATTTACGAAATGTCACCACTTTTGTTTCTCTTCAGCATTCAGTGCTTAAGTTATTCTAAATTAATTACACTGCCGCTTGATTTATTCCTTATGTCGCCCTCTCTGCCACCCTCTCCAGGCTTAAGAGCAGCTTCTTCTACTTTGTTCTCCAGTCACCCAGGTGTGAAAGGTGAGCAGGGGCCTTCTAGGAAAGAGGAGCCATCCAGGCAGCTGTGTTGCAATACCTTCTCAGGGTGCAGGTCAGAAGCTAAGTCTGGCTACTACCTTCAAAGCTAGTGTTGTTGTGAGGTGCTGTTGAGTTGATTCTGGCTCATGGCGACCCCGTGTGTGCAGAATAGAACTGCCCCATCGGATTTTCAAGGCCTATCTTCTGAGGCAGCCTCTGGGTGGGTTCAAACCATCAACCTTTCAGCTAGTAGCTGAGCACTTAACTGTCTGCACCACCCAGAGACTCCTATCAAAGCTATTACAAAACAAAAAACAACAGACCTGTTGCTGTTGAGTCAGTTTTGACTCATAGTGACCCTATAGGAGGACAGAATAGGACTGCCCCATAGTGTTTCTGAGGAGCAGCTGGTGGATTCGAACTGCCGAGCTTTTGGTTAGCAGCCGAGCTCTTAACCACTGCACCACTAGGGCTCCATAAAAGCTATTATGTCCCTGATCTACGGGTGAGGGAAATGAGGTTCAGAGAGGTAAAGTGATCTGTCCAGGATGGACCGGGGAAGTGTGGGGAGCCAGTGCATAAATCCAGCTCTTCTGGCTCCCAGCTCTTGGGTTTACCAAATGTGTTGGTGTTGAAGAAATAAATCCATCCTCATGTGGCAAATCTGGCAGGAAACAGCATCCAGGTCAGGCAGCCACTGGGGTTAAATAAGCTGGCAAATACAATCCCACCCCTCAGCCTCGTTGCCAGGGAGAGATCAGCCAGGAGGATCAGGGCAGCTGCCGGTTAGAATCCAGGAGGGAAGTGAGGAAACTCTCTGCATATTAAGTCAGGCATATGGGGATCATTGGGAAAAGAAATTTCTTGGTAATTTAAGGAGGACAGTATCTGAAGCTTGTCTGGCTCTTTGATTTCACAATCCATTTTAACCACTGTGTATCATTGTCAGTAATTTGTCCAAGGAGATGAGCGACCATGGTACAAAGGGCCGTAGCCCTTTCAAATGTGATTAGCAAGTCCTCTGTCATCACAGGGCTAACATTTTCAAAAAACTCTTAGAATTTCTACCCACAGGTTTTCATTCCTTATTGCCCTAGCCTGAAGGATCCCCACAAACTTGGCTCAGTCACAGGCTGCAAGGTGACATGGCTGAAAAAAAAAAAAAAAAAAGGCTGAGGTAAGAAAAAATGCCACATGTCTTAGGAAAGCCTGAGGCGCCTGCCCACGTTGGTGCTCCGTGTCTCAGGATAATTCCTGAGATGTCATTGAATTTCCCCAATCTGTGCAGGAAAAAAGAGCCACCTCAGGGAAAGAGTCACTGTCCCTCCACCCCACCTCGCCAGTACTCATTTGCTGTGAGTTAGTTGCCCGCAGCTGCGATCCTTGCAGGAAGTGGGTTACCACTCTGGTACTGAAAGGAAAGAGATGCAAGAAGGAGAGGGCCGAGCCAGCCTGTGTGAGTTCCTGAGTTTTCAGGATTCCTCTGAACTCTCTGAATTCTTCTCTCTGCCCTGTCCCTGGCAGCTCATCATCACATTTCCTTTTCCAACAGGTCTAACAGCACAGGCTTTGTTCGAAGCTGCATGTTGGAAAGTGATGAGCCCCCAGCCTGCACTGAGTTCAACACTGGCTCTCCAGTGGAGCTACTCAGTTACACCAAGACCTCCACTCTTCCTTGTGTTGTCCATCATAGGACATGTTTCTGGGGTAACTGGCTGGGATCAGGTGCAACAGGTGGACTCCATACTTTTTAGCTCTTTCTGGAGGAGTAACTCAAGTGGGGGAATCAGATTAGGATACAAGACCAATGGCTCACAAAGAGGCCATCGCAGAGCCCTCTCTGGAAAGGGAGGGAGTCAGGGTATCAGGGGGCACATTTAGAGGTGCACGAGGAAGGGTATATGCATAGATGAGTGGGCTAGGTAACCCTTCTCTAAAAAAAAAAAAACCAAACCCGTTGGCGTCGAGTCAACTCCAACTCATAGTGACCCTTTAGGACAGAGTAGAACTGCCCCATAGAGTTTCAAAAGAGCACCTGGTGGATTCGAACTGCCGACCTTTTGGTTAGCAGCCCAGCACGTAACTACTACACCACCAGGGTTTCCAACCCTTCTCTAAAGGATGCCTAAATCTCTGACATATCTCTGGCATTGTCTTTATCACATTGTAATTTCCTACTTACATATCTGTCTTCTTCTTTAGCATGGTGGAAACCCTGGTGGTGTAGTGGTTAAGATTTACGGCTGCTAACCAAAACTTGGGAGCTCGAATCCACCAGGCACTCCTTGGAAATCCTACGGGGCAGTTCTACCCTGTCCTATAGGGTCGCTATGAGTCAAAATCAACTAGACGGTGACGGGTTTGGGTTTTTTTGTTTGGTTTTTAACATGGTAGGTAAGTGTGTGAGTTCTGAGATCTAATTACCTGTCTTCAGGTATGTGACCTTAGGCAGATTCCTTAACCTCTTGAATCAAACAAAATGGTGCATATAAAACACTTAGAACTGTGCCTGGCATAAAATGCTTAGTATATGCTAGTTATTATTATTAATTTGTGTATCCTCAGCCCTGGTATAAACTAGGTGCTCAATACATGCTTATTGAATGAGTAAATGAATGAATGTGTACTAAAGAAAAGAGAGGAGTTTGCATTTATGAGAATAAGTCCAGTTGAAGTTTTTGAGTGTTCTGGGGCTGAGAAAGGGCAAGAGAGAGAAGATGGGTTGTAGGGTTGAGTTTTGTGGATAGGTTGGGAGTTGGCCAGAGAATTTGCAGTTGTGAGAGATGACTTCTCTAGGAGGCTGGTAAAAGTTGAGTTTAGCATAAAAGGTCTGGTTGGCTAGCTTTGACCCCTCCATCTGTGCTTGGTCCTGCGCTAAAGATCACTAACAAAAACAAAACCCATTGCCATTGAGTCAACCCTATAGGACAGAGTAGAGCTGCCCCATAGGGTTTCCAAGGAGTGGCTGGTGAATTCGAACTGCTGACCTTCTGGTTAGCAGCTTAGCTCTTAACCACTGTGCCACCAGGGCTCCAAGGACTACTAATACGTGTTAATCAGTAGGGCCTCCAAGATGAGGATGGATTTGTGGACAGAATGTTAGCAAATGGTACCTTGTGGGGTAATTATAGTATCCTTAAGAGTTGGGCCCCTGCAAACTTGGGTGCAAATAGTCTTTTGTAAATCAAGTCATATTTCATCACCTTGAATTAGCTTGTTATGAAGAATCATTTGATGAAGCCCTTGATTGATCTGTTTTTGTTCATCAGCGTTTTTATCAATCAGCTTTGCTTGGGCACATCTCTATAATTATTCACATCACTTTCTTTTTCCTTAACCTCCAAATGTTGATGGTTTCTGAAGAGCCTCTCTTTGAGACTCTCTTTGTCTACTTATACTCACTTAGCAGTGTCAGCCTCCTGTCTTTGCATCTCATTTTTGTGTGCAACTTTCTACAAATTAACATCTCAAGCCTGACCTCTCTGCCAAGCTGCAGCTTGAATTGCAGCTGTCTGATAGACATCTCTTCAGCATCTCAAACTCAATTTGTCCCAAACTGGACTCATCATTTTTCCTTGTTATACTGAGTTCCTGGTTTCTATGGAAGGTTCCTTGAGCGTAAAACATACAATATTTCTGAATATTCCTTCCCTCTCTCTGCCTTCCAGGTCTGATCAGATGTCAGCCCTCTCCCTCTGTAATCACAGGTGACCTTGTCTCTGTGTGCCTGTGCCTGGCTCAGGCCTTCATCCCCTCTTTGTTTTTTAGATTTTTATTGTGGTGAAATATATATAACAAAAGCACATACCGTTTCAATCATTTTTACGTGTATGATACAGTTCCATTCATTAATTACATTCAACATGTTGTACAACCATCATCACTGTCCATTTGCAAATTTTTCATCACCCAACAGAAACTCAGTACCCCTTATTTCCCCTCCCTATTTCCCCCTTCCACCCACCTCTGGTAACTACTAATAAATGTTCATCTCTACGCATTTGGCTATTTTGGATATTTTATACCAGTGGGAACACACAATATTTGTCCTTTTGTGTTAGCATAATGTTTCTAGGTTCATCCATCTTGTAGCACGTGTCATGGATTGAATTGTGTTCCTCAAAACAATGTGTATCAATTTGGCTGGGCCATGATTCCCAGTATTGTGTGATTGTCCACTGTTTTATCATCTGATGTGATTTTCCTATGTGTTGTAAATCCTATCACTATGATGTTGCTGAGATGGATTAGCAGGAGTTACGTTGATGAGATCTACAAAATTAGATAGTGTCTTAAGCCAATCTCTTTTGAGATATAAAAGAGAGAAGTGAGCAGAGAGACGGGGGACCTCGTACCACCAAGAAAGCAGCGCTGGGAGCAGAGCCCATCCTTTGGACCTGGGGTTCCTGTTCAGAGAAACTCCTAGTTCAGGGGAAGATTGATGACAAGGACCTTCCTCCAGAGCAGAAAGAGAAACCTTCCCCTGGAGCTGATGCCTGAATTTGGACTTCCAGCCTACTAGACTGTGAGAGAACAAACTTCTGTTTGTTAAAGCCATCCACTTGTGGTATTTCTGTTATAGCAGCACTAGATAACTAAGACAGCATGTTATCAGAACGTCATTTCCTTTTATGGCTGAATGTTCAATATTCCATTGTATGGATATGCCACTTTTGTTTGTCCATCCATCTGTTGATGGACATTTGGATTATTTCCACCTTTTGGCTGTTGTGAATGGTGCTGCAACGAACATTGGTGTACAAGTATCTGTTGGAGTCCCTGCTTTCAATTCGTCTGCGTATATATCCAGGAATGGAATTGTTGGGTCATATGGTAATTCTATGTTTTTTTTTTTGGGAGGAACCACCAAAGTGTTTTTCACAGCAGCTGTACCCTTGGGTGGGCACATGGTATGACTGCGGTTTTTGACTGGCTGGTGGATTTGAACTGCCGACATTTTTGTTAGCAGTTGAACCCTTAGCCACTGTGCCACCAGGGCTCCCTTATGTGTGCAAGGACGTGTATTTCTGGACAATGCATTTTGAAGGAAAGTAATGTGTGTTACTCCCAGGCCAGAACATTTATGCCAGTATAAGACCCTTCAGAGTGCTCTCCCCACCCCCCGACCTCAGCCATGGCAACCAGCCATTTGAAATGTTGGCTGCTTCATCTTCCTAAGTCCTTCTGCTGATCTGTGATGGGCACCTAGCATGTGTAAGAAATAAGGCCTTGTTGTTCTCAGCTGCTGAAATCTGAAGGCTGTTATTGCAGCCTAACCCAGCCCATCCTGACAGACACACATCTACCCTGAAGGCTCATCATCTCTAGCTACAACCAGCACACCCTGAATCCTGCTGCTGGTCAGTACCCTGACGGAAGGCTCTCGAGTGGGGAAGCTGCATCTTTAGGCAGCAGAGTGCTTCTTTCAGCAGCCTCACTGCGGAGCATCAGTAATTTAGATGCAGATGTGCAGAAACGGATGGTACCTTCTATTCACCTCTCTACGGGTTGCCTTCTAAATTAATTAAAAGCCAGGGGTGAGCAGAGAGAATATTCTATTAAGTTAGAATGCTCTTTTTTTTAATTTTCCATTTTGCGATAGGATTTTGCTAATCCTGTGCCAAGTTTTGTTTTATGAGAGTTAACAGGATTCCTCTCCCGGTGGGTGAGAGCGTCATATTTTCCAGACAGGAGTGTGTGTGACCCACTTCCCCAGAGAAGCTTCAGCATCTGGAGGGGCTGCCGGTTGAGCTGAACAGCTGAGGAGATAGCCGAGCCCCCCCATACCAACTGCTCTGTGAGCCCAAGCCTGACAAAACACAGGTGGATTCCCAGCCCTATGGGGGCATGCAGGTGTCCCTCAGACAGAATAAAAAAATCAACAAGCCCTTCTGCTGAACCTCTGATAAGGGAAGTGGTTATCTGTGTGAATCAAAGATTAAAAATAAAAGCTTTGCACTGTCCCGCACTGGTGTTTGCAGCTAAACCTCAGGAACATAAAATGACAAGAGAAATGGGCCAGAGACAGAGATTTAATTGAATAAAAACTACAGGCTGTGACAGGGGTGGAAAGACACGAAGCAGTAATTAACAACATAATTTTAAAATGACGATGTAATTAATTAACATCCTGGGTAAGCAGGGTGTGAGGAAGGCATTTTTCAGCCCAGAAACAGCCAAGTAAAGGAGATGGGGATTTTGCATTTTTTAAAAACACATCTATGTACAAATGGCCCTGGTTATCGTAACTTCAGCAAAGCTCACAACAACCACCCAAGAGATTTCTCGTGCCAAGGAAGCTAACAAATAAATCGTTTGTATTTCATTTTATCCTGAAACTTGTATTTCCTTTCATTCTCATCTGTGAGGGAGAGATATTGGGTTAGATAATGAAGCTGGCAGACATTCAGGTTTCATTCATGTTTCAGGATGAGAACGAGTCTCCCCTGAGGGTTCTGGGGTGAGGTTCTAGGAACTAAAAGCCTCCCTGGGGCAGGCTCCCAAGCCTGTAGGAATTTACTGAGACTTCTGGAGCTGAAATGGTAGCAGTTGGTTAGGTGGTGTGACGCTGACCATAATCTGCTCAGAAAATGATTTTCTGAAACCACTTGGGCAGCTCACTCATGCGAGATAGCTGTTTGGGTATAAAAGGAATGTCTGAGAGCAGTACCTATCCCATGATTCACACTGATAGCACTCCTTTCTCCAGAAGGTTAGAATGGATTATCCTCAACTGCCTAAGGGTTTAAAGGTGACAGATGGACCTGCATTTTGAGCTTGCTTCTAGAAGGTTCCCCTCACTAATTTCTAGGCTCCTCGTGACCCCAGTAACTGAATTGTCCCCTTCATAGTTGCAGGACCCACAGCGACTGCTCAGTGATTAAGTTGGCTATCTTGATGGAGTCAATCCAGAGTCAAGAAACAGAATGAAGTTTATCATCTGCTGGGAGCGTTGTCATGACCTTGGTTTTTTTCTCATTCTCAAGGGAGCCTACAGCTCCAGGACTGCCTGACTAGGAGGAGTCAGGAGAAAATTTATCTTCACATCATTGACACATTTAATTTTCTAAGCCAAACACATCTTTTTCCCCAATGCCCCTTTACATCATGTCCTATCTGGTCATTCTGGGGGCTAGAAGACACAATCCAAAGTTATATCAGCGGAGAAACTTGATAATTTGGCTTAAAATGAGGATTATTTTATTAAGTTGCTGCTCCTACAGCATCTGACATATATAAAGAATAAGACACAAGGTTGGTGAAGAGCATTTAGGTTCTTGACCTTCCATTATTGAAAGAAGGGGTTCTTCAGCAGACTCGCCTCTTGTAAGTCACACACACAGCTCTGGAAACTGGCTTTGCTGAGTCACAAGTTGAAGTGGAAACTCACCTTCGTGTGTTTACCAGGGCTACACAGACTAAGATGAGCAAATCAATTTAGTTATTGGGTATAGAGGGGAAGGACGCTATTAACTCAACAGAAATGTGCTCTTACAATACAGAATAGTTTAAACTTTTTTTTTTCCTAAACTGAATTTGACCTAAAGTAGAGATCTAAAGGAAAACCCTCACTACCACTGAAACAAACAACACCGAAGTACTTAAGTAATTTATAGAACTAAAGTTTAAGATGAATATTCCATAGTCTATTTGCAGAGTCAGTGGGGCTGAAATAGGTCTGGTTTCAATCAAGAAGATACTCTTCAGAGCAAGATGGCCCCAATGGTTACTTGGACTTCAAAATGACCCATTCAGAAAGAAACAGTTTATCTTGGTTTTTCTTTGATCTGTTTAGGCATTTTAAACAGGTGCTTGATACTTCATGGAATTATAAAGCTATGTATAATGCAGAAACCATTCTGGAACATATGTGCCTCTCTTTCTTTATAACAAAGATTACTTTTGAGAACAAAGATCCTGTTTTTCAAACAAATGTGATCATTAACTGCGGAGCATCAGAAAACATATGGCATGTTTAGTTTCTGCAGAATCATTCCTAAAGAAAGTGACTAAGTTCCCATGAGGAATCAATAGTTTCAATTCATGAGGAAAGCAAAGGAGGAAGGAGAGCAAGGAACCTGCACAACCAGATGAAGGTTCATAAACACCTCAGAATTCTAATTCAATATGGCACCAGGAGTCCACATCTCGGTTTATATCACACCAGCAAAGAGCTTCAAGGAGTCGTATTTAGCCTCATAAAGGCTCTTGGATTTGCACCATTTTTGCAGGACACTGAAAATGCAGCCATAGCTCCATCCCACTTCCTTCTTCTTCAGGGTTGGGAAGCTTGGTGGAGACAGAAAATTTCAGAAACTGGATCCACCTCCACGGAAAACACTATTTTACATTGTATTTTATAGAACCAACTATTGGGCTCTTGGCCCTTTATTTTCCCCCACTTTTTTCTCTTCTTTTCTTGACAGAAGATCCATACAAAGTGAAAACCACAAAGACATCACCTTGGGAGACAGAAAAGACTAAGACAGATCTGACCACACGACAAGTGTCTCAGCCTTAACCTACACAGGAGCAGGTAAAACTCTGGAGTGAGACACTCGCTGCCGATGCTACTGCACAACACTGTGTTTAGACTGTTGAACAAGTGCAAAAAGAACATCGCTGAGCCCCGTTTGTGTCGCTCGGCTGTGCCGCTCATGGTGTCGGAGGTGGTTTCGGAGATGGGCACGAGCTCTCGCTGTCGAAGCTGGCAGCTCGGCCCTGCCACTGCGGGGAGGAAAAAGACGTGGTCATTGATGGCCAAGGGGATTTCTACTGCAACTTCCAAAACTTATCTGGCCCATGCACTGAATTCACCTTTCCCAGCTTCTTTGTAAGCTTTCTTGTGTTTTGCTGTCAGCCATGCAAAAACATAAGGAAAACAGCTTTAGAATTTCCAGTTTGGAATACCTGATTTTTTTAAAAAAAGACCTACTGCAGAGATAAGTAAAGCTTTCTTCACTGTGTACAGCATGCGTGTGCATGTGTGTGTGTGTTAATGAGGCGCTACGACTGGACCATCTCTGACTGCTTCAGCCATTTTTCGCACTGAAAATCAGATTCTGTTAGCAGCAAAAGAGGCATTCTGCAGAGTGTGCCCTTCCTGCCAAGAACCCTCGATCATGAATTATTAGCAATTTGTCTGGGAGCTGTTAGTACAGCTAAAAACTTGATATTGTTTTAGCTCTGGACTCTCTTCTTCGGCCTTAATGCTTCCTATGGGCCTCTGCACCCCACTTGTGAAGAGGCAGGAGATGCGAGGAGGTGGCAGCCCCTTTCTCTCTCTGGCACCTCCAACCCCATTTTTCTCTCCTGATCTCCTGTCTCAGAGACTGCCTCCCCTGGCCCTCCTCTAACCCCTCTGTGAAAGTGGTGATGTAATGAGGCCTGGTGGAGTGAAGGAGGGGGCTGAGGATGGATGGATGGACTTGGCCTTGAGAAACACAACCCTTCTTTAAACTGAAAGCCAGTCATGGCTACACCACGTCTTCTGGGCAAGCGTCTGACCCAGTGAGTATTCTTGACCTGTCTGAGGTTGTATAACTTCAAAGTGAGTCAGTGTCCACTGCTCACCCCATCCTTTTCATTGGCTGAGACTTGTGCCCTCCCAGATACCAAAAGGACAGGGCACCAGAAAGGGAGGGAGAGATGAGGTGGGTGGTCAAGATGGCTTTCCTAAGCCTGAAGTGCAGCCCTTTCTGCTTCTCCTGTGCTTAGGGGTCTCCACTGTGGAGTGATGGGATTGAGAAGTTGCAACAATGTATCTGTGCATTAGGTGGGATGGGGAGGGTGTAGATTCCCCCTCAACACAGCCACATCTAGATGGTGCTGAGTCACCTAAGGAAAAGACCATTTGCCACCCAGCATTACCTGTGGAATAGGTGGGAAACCCACAAAGCCGAGTAGAGACCCAGACCTACTGAACTGGTTTGATCTCTCAGTTCTAAGGAGAGCTGCTGTTATCCTTCCCTGGGCTCTTCAGTACTCCTTGTATAGGCCATCTGAAGGTCAATCAGGTATCAATGACCACCATTATGTGACCTGACTAACCACTGGCCAGTTGCTGTCAAGTCGACTCCGACTCATGGTGACCCCGTGTGTTTCAGAGTATGACTGTTACCCATAGGGTTTTCAATGACTGATTTTTTGGAAATAGATCACCAGGCCTTTCTTCAAAGGCCCCTCTGGGTGGACTGAAACCTCCAGCCTTTCAGTTAGCAGCTGAGCATGTTAACCATTTGTACCACCCGGGGACTCCTTATGTGACCTAAACAAAACAAACAAAAAACAAAACAAAACTGACTCATAGCAACTCTGTGGGACAGAGTAGAACAGCCCTATATGGTTTCCAAGAAATGGCTGGACCTTTTGGTTAAGCAGCCATAGCTCTTAACCACTGCATCACTAGAGCTCTGAGCAATCTTGGCACGCTAAAGCTGGAGGCAGGCCTGGGAGATCATCCAGCTGAACTCTCTTCTTCTTGCAGATGAGAAAAGAAAAACAGAGAAAAGTCAAGACACTAGTCAGGGGCAGAGCCAGGACCTGAAACTAGATCTCCTAACTTTCCTTTCTGTGCTCTTTCCACTCCATTCTGCTGCTACCTCAGCCTGTGGCCACACTGGGGGAAGAAAGGGACACAGAATGTAAGAAGAAACCTAACCTCTTTGGGTCCACACCAGGTACTTACTCCTAACTCCGGGTGGCAGTCTCTCTGCTCGCAGCATCCACTTGAATGATATCACAACCGAGGGTTTCCCTGGTGAAATATTTTAGATAAATAAATGCCTGGTTGCTGAACCCACTGTGACTCCCGACTCAAGTGTTTTTTAACCAGAAGGTGACACAAGACGATTACTAACGCTTTCATTTAACAGATACTCATTTTAGGAGCTCTACTTTTTCTGTTACAACCTTTAATGTTGGTGCCACGTACATGGTAATTACTGGCTTGTCCCCTGGGCAAGCATGCCACTTACGCAGCCTGACTGATGAGCCAGGTCAGAGAAGAAAAAATGAAATGGCTTCACAGGTTATCTTTTTTTTTTTTTTCTTTATGGAACAACCTAAAAGGTAGTCATACGGAGCTTAATTGTTTACCCAGGCCGAATGAAGAGGGACCACTGGCTCCCCAGCTGGTCCCTGCCTTTTCCTATGAAGATAAATAAAGGAAGGAGATGGGGTTCATTATGGACAATGGGAAGATGAATGATTCCAGGAGGGTCGTTGTCACGGGGGCTCTGAAAGAGCAGAGAACTTGTCCCCAGCACGCAGAGGACTATTGTTCCAGGGTGGCTGTGTTCCAGTAAGGTTTTTTGTTGTTCTGAAATCAGTCACATTCCGACAGAGATCTGAAATCTCTAGAGAAAGTTGCTGGTCAACCTGGGCTCTGAGTGTGGCAATGCCAATGACACACAGAACTGGGCAAGAGTGCTGAGAGGGGAGGGGACTGAAGCTTCTGCCAGGAGAAGGGCACCCACTATGGCTTAATTAATTTTTATTCATGAAAACAACCCAAGCAAGGAAAAAAAAAGTCTTTTCAGTTCATTTGTTCCCCATAACCTTGTTTTAAACCCAAAACAAGCAAGCAAGTAGGGTGCCCTCTGTTCTCATTAATAAAAAAGAAATGATCACAGCACTTGAAACTCCTTTAAGAAGCCAAAACCCATCGCCGTGCAGCTGATTTTGACTCATAGCAACCCTACAGGACAGAGTAGAACTGCCCCATAGGATTTTTAAGGCTGTAACCGTTATGGAAGCAGACTGCCCCATCTTTCTCCCCCAGAGCAGCTGGTGGGTTTGAACTGCCAAACTTTTGGTTCACAGCCAAGAGCTTTAACTGCTGTGCCACCAGGGATCCTCCTCTAAGAAAGATGCAATATAAATACAGAGAGCTTTACAGATACGATGCTATTTATCTTCCGGGGAGCTGGAGAATAAGATTTCTATATTATACAAGTGAGAGAAACAAGTTCCAGGAGCAAGGCTCTTGCTCAACGTCCAGAACAGGGCTGAAAGGAAGGCAGATGTCGGCTCTAAAGGGGATGGATACATGCTCAAATACCATGCATCCCGTAAATACAAAGAGTACTGACTTAATATTAGCCTGACGGTATTTAAATGCATTTTTATGAAGCTACTTGAACTGTGGGCGCTAAAGGTGTAGGCAAAAATTTATACAAATTTGAGCTGATGAAATCCTAAGTTGCCAAGGCAAATGTCATTTTCAGCTTCTTGATACAGAGCAAAAAATGGTAGGGTAGTGAGTAGGGGTGGGATGGTCTCAGGAGCCTGGTGTAAGAGGTCAAGAAGCAAGTAAGCCCAGAGGACATGAAACAATTTATTCTCTTTTCATTTTTCATACACCGTTACTCTCTTTACTGTCTCATCAAATATTCATTTCCAAAGGCTCGATTCAACTTTTTCTTTCTTTCTTTTGTAGTCTGGACTAGTGAGTTGGAGTCCTCAAAGAAACAAGACTTAAAATCAATTATTTGACTTAATTAGGTTACATTCATGACGAAAGAAAGTGACTCTGGAGCCAAGTCTCAATATCTTCCTGTTACCCAGCGCCCCCACCCACGACTTCAGCTGCTGCTCTGGTGGTTATTTCCAGTTTGCCACGGACAGGCCCAGCCTGGCAACAGGGGTGGGTTTTTGCAGATTCCAGATCAGAAAGTCAGTCACAGCACAAGACGCTGGCTCATGGGCCCAGTTGTCATTTAGGTCAGAGATTTATAGAAAAGCAGAGATGGGAGGGGCCTTAGAGATCATCTCACCCACCCCTTCATTTTGCCAATGAGGAAACTGAAGACCAGAGTGGACCAGTGTGCCCCATGGCACACCAGCTTCTATTCCATGCCTGCGTTCCTAAACCATCCTGAAAGGTTTAGTATATTTATCCTACTCTTAAATATATCCAAAGGACTAAAAAAAAAAGAGGGGTGGGGGAAGAGGGGCACACTACACCCACCCTGGGTTGAATCTACCCTCTGGTCAATGAGGGGTCAGATGTTGGCTCCAGGTCATCTGAGTCCTGCCCAGTAGCTGCCTCCTATGTAGGTGGAGAATGGTACCTCATCCACACCCTGAAGAAAGGCGTTCTGGAAAAGAGACTTTCCTACATGTGGGCAGAGGCTCTCTTGAGGGAGCCAGCTGGAGATCTGAGATTGGTCTCGTGCATAAAACCCCACAGCTGTGGTAAAATCAAGGCAACCACAGGCAGAAACGTGAGGCTCAGGTTGAGGGGAACTTTGCATTTCTGCTTTACTCCTTGAGGCTGGCCACAAAGGTCGCAGTGTAAGACGGCTTTGCAAAGCACACGCACACCTAGGAGGTAGGTCAATTAGCCTGGCTCTCCCTAAGCTCCTCTCTGTCTCACAGGATTCCACATGTCCAATCCCCTCAGCTCTCAGCGTTTCCTGAGACACCTCACACTGCTGGGAACAGGTGGAATGGCCTTGTCCACCTGAGGAGGCAGGAGCTACAGGTCCTCTGGGTTTACCGCCCACTTTTTTGCACCACACAGTGAGGGGAGGGATGACTCTGCTTTTAAACTGAGGGGAAGGGATGATGCTTTATTTTTATTAGTAGATTTCCCAGTATTATACAGCTACCTAGGCTTCCTAGGCTTGAAGGCTGTTAAGACGAGTAAATAATCACCCGGATTTCTAGGTTGTAGACTGGGAAGGATGAGACTGAGGAAAATGGGGTCTAAGGCTTGCCTGGCCACTCACTCCCATTCTGACCATTTGAGAAAAAGCAGGCCTGGGGACCACTCAGGTGAGAAATCACAGGACCTGGAAATCGGTAGGGTTTGACAGAGGGTAGGGCAGACTGTAAATGTCATTTGAAGGGTTTTTTTTTTTTTGCAGTTGAGAGGGAAGTGACTGGCTCAAGGTTATACAGCAAGTCAGGTGGGGCCGGGATCACAGCCCAAGTCTCAGGACTCCCAAGTCAGTGCTCTTTCCATTATGTCTGTATAAGATCTGGCACCTTGAGGCCATGCTATCTTCCCCCCAACAGTGATCACCATCTAAGCTGACTGACTGATCCGAACCTCAGAGAACTTACTGCTAGACAGGGATAGAATTTCTTGCCAAGTTCTGATCTCACACCCTTGGAGCTTTCTCTTACAGGAGGAACTTGGCCCAGGGGTTTTGTGAAAGCATTCCGGGCCTGGCACAGTACAGCTGCTGAGAAGGCTTCCTCAAAGTTCTTACTTTCCATTAAGAACTCAGTTTGCTTTCAATAATGCCCAACACCAGGGGCTCTTTGCCAGGCAGCTTCCCACCTTCTTCCTCCGTCTTCTTCCTGGAGGTTACACATTGGGTGGGAAGCATATGGCCCCCATGTCCCCTCCCCATGAAAGACTGAGGGTCTCACTGAAGCTGATTGCCATTCTCCAGCCAACGCAGCCATGCAGCAAACATGCCAGAGGCTGAGCACCACCTCACCCACCTCTTTGAAGGATTTCTTTACCTCCACCAAGGAGTGCCAGTGTGCGATGGGCTTCCGTGGGTACGCCAGCATCTCATTCCAGTGGTCCCTGCCCAGGCCTTCAGCAGTGATCCCCACACGACAGACTCCTATGATCTCATTGTGGCCCACGCTGAGGGAGAAACAAAAGGCCTGGCATTGGTGACCAGACATGCTCTCAGAAAAGGGGCTCCTGGAGCCTGGGACTCTGCCCAGCAGGTCTAACTCAGGACTCTTAGCTCTGAAAAATGGTCAGCAGAGCCTCGGAGTACCAACGGCAGTGGAGCTTTGCCCAGACTCCTTGGGTGGACATTGAACACAGACAGATGAGCAAAAATGAACTTGTTTGGAATCTCTGGAAATGGTGGGTAGATAGCCTGATGTTGTGGGGCTGGGAGCATTTAAGTCTCTTCCCTTATTTGACTCAGCCAGCACATCACAGCCTGGCTTGAGCCATCAGCCTTTGGAAATAAATCAGCCTGTCTTGAGCACCACCGCTCCATACCCCCAGTGGCTGGGTTGTGATTTATTCACTTGGTAACAACATCAATCATCACTCAAGCATGTTCATCCAGCTCCTACTATGCCCGAGAACTTGTGCTAAAAATCCTGGATTGAGGCTTTACTGCATGGTTTCTTTCTCCTTTACCTAGAGTGACAACTAGAGAGAAGAAGCCATGGGGGCTGGAATAGTTGGAAAATATTCTTGAGCCAGCCTTGATGGAAGAGCAGGATTTGAATAAGTGGAAGAGAGGAAGTATATCTGAGGAAGGGAAGTCAAGTTGCGTGGATATGCTGGGTACAGATTATGGAAGAAGGCTTTGAGAGTCTGGGGGAAGCACCTGGACAACAGGAGCCAATGATGGTTCTTGAGAAGGGCAGAGCCAAGAAGAATGTGGTCTTTTGATATGCCCTTAGTATGTGGCTGGATTAAGGCAGGGAGTTACTGGAGGGAGGAGTCAGCTAGGGGGCTGCATAGCCATCCCAGAGTGAGAACAGCAGCAGCAGCAGAAACCAAGAGGATAGGGAGATATTTTAAAGGACAGATGATAGGACTCAGTGTCAGGTGGAGGGATGGGAATAGTCGGCAGTGAATCCATGGAGACTGGTAGGTGGAGCTGACGGAAATGGGTCAGGTGGGAAGTGAAGCTTAAGCCCTCTGGTTGGGGTCATCCATGCTCTTCCTCAAACTCCGGCGTCTTGGGTGGAGCCACACTTGAGGCCAATGTGCGCCTGAGCCCTGAACCACAAGGTCCAAGGTCAAGAAGCCCTGTGCTGTGTTGGAGTGGGAGTGAGGGGTGGCAAATCATGCCCCTCTGGGACCCGTACCTACCGATCATAATCCATAACTGAGATGAGCAGGCTGACTTGATCCATGTTCTCCGGGGGAATGTCAAAGATGATGGCCTCGTTGTAGATGGGATTGAGAGTGTTCTTCTTTATGGTTGTTTTCTTCTTCTTCAGCCTCCGCCCGTCACAAAGCAGGGATACTTTGACGTACGGATCTGGGCCAATGGGGGTGGTGGGAAGGGAAGGGAGCGTGTTAAACAGATGCCCTCGAACATCATTTGGAATAGAGGGACTGAAAGCCCTGGGCCTACTGCTGCTCTTTAGATGGTATCAGTGGGTTGTTAAAATAATTAAACCACCTTGTATTTATGTAGCACACCTATCTCTGAGGACACTTGGTGCTTAATAAACACAGAGTCTTTAGCAACCTCAGTATTCTTGGGAGAGTGCTTAATGGGCTTTCGCTAATGGGGAAGCTGGCCCCAAATCACACAGGGCACCTGCCCATGGGCATGCAGTTCACAGCCTTAAATCTTGTCCCCAAGCTGGCCAGTTGGCTCCAGAGGGTGGTGAATCTCAAAAAAGCTACTCTGTTTCTTTCACCTACTTTGAGTCTTTTTCTCTGGGAGTCTTGTTAACCAAAGGGTAAGTGGAGGGGTAGGTAAAAATAGAACTCAATGATGCCCAAGGAGTAGCAATGTGCCAGAGTAAAATGAATGGTGACACCACAATGCTGTTCATGTCCTCCCCACCTGACAACATGATTATGGGTCCCATTGTCCCAGAAAATTCATTTTCATTTGGCATCAGGAAGGGGAGTAGTGGCCCTGGCTCGATGCTTCCCTGAAAGCCATTTCCTGCTTCCTTCTGGGCAGTGGAGGAGGAAGGAGCTGTAGCCAGGAGGAGTGAGGCAGATCTCCTGAGATTCAGGGCACCTGGTTGACATTTTATTTCTCAGCGGGATCTTGGATGCTCTCAACCCAGACAGACACTCTAAGTAGGAGATGCCTCTTCATTCAACTCCCCTCTGCCTCCCATCCTTATTTGTCTTTTAGTTTTTTGAATGGCTATTTCATGGTCATCTTTCTACCCTGAAATTTTCTACTCATCCACATGAAGTGATACCTATTGTACCTCATAGCATGGGTGTCTGGATCACCATCATAATTGTTATTTATGCTGTGCAGTTGAAGAAATGGGAGGGCGACTCACAGGTAATAATAGCTTTTGAGACGCTGATGTTCTGAGGTGCCTTCTTGCCCAGAAGCCAAGGTTCATGTGATGCTGTCAAGAAGTGCAGACCAAAGCAGCACCCTCCCCCCCCGCCAGCTCTGCCATTCACAGGCTCTAGCCTGTTAACGGTTCTATTTCCTGGGCATCTGAACACCCACCAGCCCCTCACACTCCCCGCGTATCATTCAGGTGGGAGACGAAGTGCAAAGCTATGGTGGAAACTAAAGAGAATTGCGACACTGATCGGAAACTCCAAGCTTAAAGGCATTTCTGTAGACATCTAAATGAGCTGCCAACTAACCGGTGTGACAGGAGCAGCAGTGCCTTAACCATGGGGACACCTGAGTTTATGGGGGAACTGGGGAGACCATGAAGTGTTTAATCAACCGGCTGCCTCTACACATTTGAAAGGGCCCTTTCTTGGGAGGATTTTCAATAAAAAGACAATTTTGAATAAAAAGGGAAGATTTTTGAGAGCCGGGAGAGACAGGTTGCAGGGCATCGTTCAAGTCCAAGCAGACAGGTGGGAAGAATTAGCCCCAAAACCTGTCTTTAACATGGTGACTTCTAAACCCCTTAAGGGCATATGTTGCCTTGGAAAGTGTCTTCAGGCTTAAGATGGCTCAAGTGCTGTCTTGTTCCCTGCCACGCCTGTTTCCGTGCACTTTCACATCAGAGCAAATTTCCACGTCCCCAGGCTTGGAAAAAGATAGGCAGAGTCACCTGTGCCATGGGCCACTGGGCCCCTTCCTTCCCCCAACTCCATCTACCCCTGCAAGGCAGATCCAATTTGTAAAATTCAGTGGGTATGCATCATGCAGCCCTTGCCAGAAATAAACACCTCACCATCCTACAAGTGGCTAAGCAGACAGATGACTGTTCCCTATAGTTCTCTGGGGCAACAGTCTGTGGCATCTAGTAGAAGGTGGCCCCAGTTGACCTCTGAGGTCCTTCCCTCCCTAACAGACTATGATGCTCTATGCAACTGAGGAAGGGGACACAAAGACCAGCAGTGTATTTCAGCCTCATTGTCATGAAAGCCACCAAAATTCAGCCTCTGGTATGTATCAGGCACTGTGCTGAGATATACATACATTGTGTCATTTAAACTATATCAACTCTATGAGCTATTAATTATCATCATCTTCAATTTATAGATGGGGAAAGTGGGACATAGAGAGATCAAGAAACTTGCCTAAGATTTGAACCAGGTTTGTCTGACCCCAAAGCTCACCTTTTAATCCACTAGACTCAAGGCAGTGCACACCAGATGTGGCAGAGATGGGTGGGTTACTCACTCGTCACCTTTTTGTAGCATCTTGGTCCTTATTATTTCATATATTTTTACTGGTATGTTCCAGCAGATAGGCTTAGAAAATTGACTCAGGGCGAGTTTAGGTCAAGAAGAACATGAAGGTCCGTGTTTTTAGAAGTCAACAGCATACAAATCAAGAACAGACAATTAATAAACTCCGTTTGCTCTCCAGGTCCCTGTGTGGCACAAATGGTTTGCACTCGACTGCTAATCTAAAGGTTGGTGGTTAAAACCCATGCAGTGGAGCCACAGGAGAAAGGCCTGGTGACCTGCTTCTATAAAGATTACAGCCAAGAAAACCATGTGGAGCACTTCTACTCTGTTACACACGGCGTCATCATAAGTCAGAACCAACTTGATGGCAAAAGCTTTGATCTTAGTTTATTCACTCTTGTTCAGTCCAAGCCCAAACCCGTCTGGGCTGGAGATAACCTCAAACTCATTCTCAAAAACAGAAGATCCACTTAGAGAGGCCATGGCGTGTACACCCCACTGGATCACTCTCTGACCAGGTTTCTCATGCTACAAACTCATCATTCAGTCATTTAGTACTTATTTATTCAGTGTCCATTAATGGCCACTCACTGCTCCAGGAACTTGCTTACATCAGTGAACAACACAGAAAAAAATCCCTAATGAAAGGAAGCCCCCTGCATTTCCGGAACCAAGCTGAGATGTAACACCAGCTTCCAAACTCAGGTAGAAAAGAGGGGTTTAGAACTCGGCGTGGCAACAGCCCTCCTCCCAATCCCTCTGCCTTGGAGCAGCCCTGCCGATTACCTCCGTGACTTCGCCGTAAGCTCACTCTCTAGCACGCCAATTTAATTACATCAGGGAAGATAGTGTGGAGACTTGGGCAGCAAAATCCTACTTCCCTCAGCAGCCTTGAGAGTCCTCAGTGAATTTCCGTCCCTGGTACACACTTATTTTGATATTAAAATGCCATCTACCTTGGCTCTATTTTGGGGGGAGCAGACTTGGTGCTGCCTAAGAGCCTTTCTCTGGTCAGAAGAGGCTCTCTGAGCTCTTCACCGTGTGGGCTGTGCGTCAGGCAGCTCCAGGGAAAGAAGAAGCACCAGGGTGCCGCTATCTGGGGGAGCTTCTGGCTCGAAGAGGTGAGCGCTGCAGACAGACAATGGAGCCTCTGCTCCCAGGGGTTCAAAGCTGCCATAAGCACACAGCACTTCAGCGTCTCCCAGCCACCTTTCTCTGGATCCACAATTTTCAAGGCCTACGACCTTGTCTTCTTCCAAGTACACCAGGTAGTGCCTGGGCCCAGATGTTTTCAGCGGGACCATCACCTCTATATGGCAACTGTGGTTATACTAAGGAATTCCCCGGGAAACAAAGAAGAAAGAAAATGAAAAATCTTCCACAGATTCCCACCCGAGCTCAGAGGCCCCTCCTGAGCCGTTTTATATTAGCGATCTGAGTCACCCGCAGGGGCTCCTGGGGAGAGGGGAGTCTAAGGAAACAAACCCAGCCTCTCCCTGCCTTTGCTATTCTGAGTGCAGCCTAGGCTGTTCCATGTGCCTGTTCTTTGGGAGGTCTCACCCCAATTCACCTCTCAGGGCTGTTTGAGTCAACAGGGGGAGGAGGCTCCCAGGACTCAAAATACCTCTCTGTTATTTCCAAACTCAAATGTCTTCTCCTACAATCACTTGCAGAATCGTGGGGGGCAAGGATCAAACCTCTGATATCACGTCCAGCCTGCAGGTCCCACAGCTGCCCCCACACAAGCATTTCCTCTGTTGCTAGAATAGCACTCAATGTCTCCTTCTCTACCCAGCAGCTCTCCTGGTGCTGAGGCCCAGGCCGGGAGTCCTGCAGGAAAAACTCAAATAGAAATGCCCTTTGCTTTTCAGTGGGTTTGTTCCTATGACTCAGTACGCAGGGCTGCAGTAGGCCTGTGTGGACCCACAAACGTTTACACATTCAAACGCAGCATAACCCTTCTGAAAGTCCTGGGGCCTCATAGAGACTATGAAGATTTTCCTTACCTCTTTGCTCCTATGTATTTACTTTTCAGCCTCTCCCTGCTCTAAGAGAACAAATGATAATAATAGCTAATGTCTAAAAAAAAAGTCAGCACAATTCTAAGCACGTTACATGAATTAGCTTGTTTATCCTTGAAGTAACCCATGTAAGTGAGTTTTTATCATTCCCACTTTTCAGATTAGGACACCAAAGCCTTTAGACAACAAGGCAATGGCAGAGCTGGAATTCAAATGCAGGTAGTTTGCCTCCAGAGCTGGTGCTTCTATCCTAAGAATAGTGACAATTCTTTCCCCCTCTTTCTGAATACCCTTCCAGATCCCATTGTCCGGGCTTGTGGGAGGCCAGGTGGCAGGGAGGCTGGGTAAGGGAGGTACCTGAATAGCCTGTGATGTCCATCGCCTTGAGGTTCCGACACTTGATCACGGTGAGGGTGAGCCTGCCTGCTGTGGGCAAGTAGCAGAGGGAGAACATGATCTCTCCCAGATCCACACTTTCCTACAAAGAAGCAGACAAGAGGGCGGATGAGGGGCATGCAGGACCTGGGCCTTGCTCCCTGAGCAGCTGCTGTGGGGTGCTCCAGGCCCCCAGAGAAGGTTCTTTGAAACAGAGTACCATGTCTTCAAGACCCAAGGGTTTGGCTTCCATGCTGGGAGTAACTGGGTATAAAAGGCAATGATAGCAATGTTATGGATTGAATCATGTCCCCCCAAAATATGTGTTGTAAATCCTAACCTCTATGCCTGTAGTTATAATCTCCATCAGGAATGAGTTTTATGTTAATAACACAGGATTAGTACAGAGTGCGTCTTAAGTCAATCTCTTGCAAGAGATAAAAGGAGCAAGCAGAGATGGGGGAAGATAGATGCCAAGCCACATGGAGATTTCCCAGAAACCAGGAAACAGAGCTGAAAAACAAGGACCTTCCCCCAGAACCGACAGTGAGAGAAAGCCTTCCCCTAGAGCCAGTGCCCTGAATTCACACTTCTAGCTTTCTAAGTTTCGAGAAAATAAATTTCTATTTGTTAAAGTCACCCACTTGTGGAATTTCTGCTACAGCAGCACTAGATAACTAAGACAAGCAATATTGTCTTTTCAGGAGAATTTTTCTCCAACAATGTTGTTGTTAATTGCCATTGAGTTGGCCCCAACTCACGGTGAGCCTATGGACAACGGAAAGAAATGCTGCTCTGTCAGTCCTGCACCATCCCCATGATGGCTTGTGGGTCCGCAGGGTTTTCATTGGCTGGTTTCTCCCTAGTCCATCTTACTCTGGAAGCTCTGCTGAAATCTGCTTCCACATCAGCAACATGTAAGCCTCCACTGATGGAAGGGTGGTGGCTATGCTTTAGGAGAATTTACTGGGAATTGAACCTGAGTCTCCTATATGGGAAGCAAGAATTCTACCACTGAACCACCACTGTCCTGGCCTCCAACAATATTCCCTCGCAGTTTTGATCAGATTCTGGTCCTAACTCTTGCAATTCTGCTTTGGCCTGGCTTGCCCTACATGCACCCCTTGGCTGTAGCCTCCAGCCCACCAGCTGCTTTGTGACCCATTTCTGTTCTCCTCCAGGTCACCCTTCTCATCACTGACCCCTTTCACATCCCTACCCTGTTCCTGCACGCGGATCATGACCAAGTCCTATCTAAGATACACGCTTCAGCCACCAGGTGTGCCCTCTTGCAGCAGATCTGCAGCCCTTTTCTGCTTCTGCCCCTCAACTCAGTCATTTTTCTGTCAGTCCCTCTGTCTTGGAACTTCCTTGCCTCTACCAAAACACACCTAACACTCCAACTTCCTGTCCTCAGGGCGGAAGCACAAGGAATCTGGTACCCTGGTCAGGACATGCTGCCACCCAAGGGGGCATACAATTCCATCCCATGTTTGAAGCCAGGCCTTGGATCTGTGTTGTCTTTGTCCTTAAACATGATCATCCTTTAAAAATAAACCTGGTAAACCAAAAGTACCCCCAAAGTCGTCTTAAAACCAAAAAATAGTTCAGTTTACTAGTAAAGAATGTCTGTGCTGAGCATTGTGCTCTTTTTAGAACTATCTGTACGGAATCAAATTGACAACAGCAACTCGAAAGATTAGATGGGAAACTTAGGGGGCAGTCAGTTTATGTTAACGGGGGAGGAACAATTTGGAAAAGGAGGGTGGGAATGTTGCACAACTTGAAGAATGTAATCAATGTCACTGAATTATAAATGTAGAAAATGCTGAATCGGTGTACTACTGTGTATATTCTCACCAAAAAAGTAAAATAAACCGACAAAGAGCACCCATTGTACTGCCTCTCCTGCTCCAGAATCACTGTGGGATTCCAAATCCCAGAAGCTGCTGATCAAGAGTGGAAACTGTCAAAGATGGTAAGGATGCTAGTCTGTTGTATTAAATAGTGCCTTGCCAAAATGCTTCCTCTTCCTGCTTCCTGCCCCCCACTTGATGAAGCAGAGTATTGTCACTGTGAGCTCCCCTACCCCCTCGCCCCCCTGTAGGCTTTGAGGCTGGCTTGGGGTTCCAAGGTATGGAGGTGTTTCCTCAGTTAGGGCTCCCAGACAAAGGATTGAGGAGAAAGAGGTCAGGGTTTGGAGAGACTGGTTTCCGATTGGGCCATCCTTTCATTCATCCACTCACTTATTCAATCAGTCAACCAACAAATATCTATTGAGCACCTGTTATGTGCTAGGTGTTGATCTAGGTTTGGTTAGTATCTGTAACACTTAACCGCTATACCACCAGGGCTTCCTCGAGAATATAGGGGAGAACAAAACAGACACAAAGCTCTGCCTTCATGGAGCTTACGTTTTAAGGGCAATGGACGATAAAAGGATAAACAAATAAAATGTTAGTAAAAGGTGCCAAGAAGAAAAAAATATGACTGGGAACGGGGATATGAAATGCCCATGGGGGAGGCTATAAGTGTTGACGTTTTAGATAGGATGGTCAGGGAAGGCCTCCCTGAGGTGACATCCGAGAAAGAAAGGAGCCAAGAGTGATGCCAGAGTTTTTTTTTTTTTTTTTTTTTCATTCTCTTCAAAAAGAGTCACCCACTGCTGGAGGTTCCTAGAGATGCTGGATGTTTGGTTTGGTCCCACCGGGAGAATAATCCAACTCCCCCCCTCCCCCATCCCAGAGCATGTGGTCTCGATCTCCTCTAGGTGGCGTTAACACCCACCCTTTCCCTACCCCTAGATTTGTCTTTTTTTTCTCCCTGCCCCACCCCCCTTCGAACCCCAGGGGCAACAAAAGGTGGAACACCCCCACCCCCAGCTTCCCATGAGGGGGCCTGGCTGGGACCAAAGTTTGACACTGTAGAGGCAGCCACACCCTCCAGCACGTAGAATCTTGAGGTCACCACAGAGCCAGCGAGTGAAGACCAACATCTGCAGAGCTCCTGTGCTCGGCAAAGCTCTTCCATGGACAGCATCTGCACCTTTGAGGCTCACGGCAACTGGGCAGGGCAAAGATGATGGTCATTGTTTCCTCCATTTCACACATGAAGAACTTGAGACACAAGTTTAAAAGCCCTGCCCAGGCATAAACAGCTGGCAGGAGACACAGCTGGAGTCTGGGCTCTTAGGAGAATGCCCCTTGCACTCCATCTGTGAGCAGCAGCCCCTCCCAGCTCACTTAGGACACATCTCGAGGTAATCCTAGCTCCTCTAGGATTACCACAACTTCAAGACCACAACTTCATCCATTTGTTTATCTGTTCATGCGTTCATGTTCACTGAGTGTCTACTAGGGACTCTGTACTTTGTGGAGAGTATACAGTTTCTCCCCTCAACACACAGACAGTCTAGTGGGGTCACAGCCAGTTAAAACAAGCAAGAACAACAAGAAGTGGCAGGCACTAGGGTCCCCAGCTCCCTCTGGTGCATCTCCTGTCTCCCTGGGGGATGTCAAGGGAAAGAGACAGAGGAAACTGCCCCCGGATGTGGCATTGTGGGATGTAACTGTCCCCTCACTCAACAGGGATCAGATCAATGTGCATTAGCTGAACTTTCTATCTCTGACAGACTCACAGGGTACAAGAAGTCTCAACTCTCATTATTTTCCTTAATAACCCTCCAAGGTTCAGTCATGCCCAAAGCTGAAACTCTTTTCAGACTGAATAAGCATAGTAATAAGAACTACCCCTTACTGAACTTCTATGTGCCTGGCACACTGCTAGGTCCTTTGCTAAGTTATCCCAGTCAGTCTTACCACAGCTTCATGACGTAGGTGCTCTTACTGTCCCCACTGTACTCCAGAGAAAATGAATGGTTAGTAAGTTAAGTAACTTGCCCAAAGCCGCATAACCAGTGAGTGGGGAGGCCAGCCCACGACCACAATCAGTCTGGTGCTAGACTTTTATCTATCAGTCACCGAACTGTACATGTTGAAATTATTGTGCTCAACAGTGCTCAGACACCCTCAGTGGCTCTCCCTGCTTGGCCTCTGGATCAAGGCCCGTCTTCTTAGCTTGAATCCAGAGCCCTCCACAATCAGGTTCCATTTTACATTCTCACCTGATCATCTCTCTATGCCAACCCTCTGCTCCACATGGGCTGTTGTATCTTTGGTTTCTTTTGCCAAAATGCCTCCTGTTAAGGGTTGAATTGTGTCCCCCGCAAAAGATATGTTGAACTCCTAACCTTGGTACCTATGAAATTGGAAATGGGTTCTTTGCTGGTGTAATCAAGATGAAATTAGGGTGGGTCCTACTCCAAAGTGACTGGGGTCCTTGTAAGAAGAGAAGGAGAGATACAGACAAAGACAGAGATTGGAGGTTTGCTGCCACAAACCAAGGAATTCCTGGGGCCACAAGAAGTTGGAAGAAGCAAGGAAGGATCCTTCTCTAGAGGCTTTGGAGGGAGGTCAGCCCTGTCAACACACTAGATTTCAGACTGCTGGCCTCCAGAACTGTGAGAGAATAAATTGCTGTTGTTTAAAGCCACCCAGTTAGTGGTAATGTGTTACGACAGCCTGAGGAAACTAATATAGCTCCCTATCTCTTTGCTTGGGAATCCCACACACCCTGTAGGGCCAGGGCCATGTCCCTCGGCAGGACCCCTTGCCCAGGGCCCAGCCCACAGCAAGCATGTCTCCCCACATCCCTGCAGCATTTTTTGCCCCTGCACTGCTCACAGCATTTACCAAGTGCCCCTTGTGCTTTGCAGTTGTGCCGCCCACCAGAGTCCAGTCACAAGACCAGAGGCTCCTTTAAGCCAGGGACTTTGCCTTACATGTACTTGCGCTTCAGAGCAGCCCGGGGCACACAGCGGGAACTACACAAATGCCTGCGGAAAGGGATGACTACATTGTAGCCCAGAGGACATTGGAAAAAAAGGCTGCTGTCACCTTTTCTCCACCAATGCTTCCTACAGGCAGAGAGCTGAGCTTTCAAAGGCTGTCTTTTGCGGGGGAAGTCTGAGTTGATTTGTTTATGGGCTTGGGAGACTAGCCTGGGGATACGAGGGATAAAAACCAGCTGTCATCGAGTTGACTCTGACTCACGGCGACCTCACGTTTGTTAGAATAGAACTGCACTCCACTGAGCATTCAGTGGCTCATTTTTTGGAAGTAGATCATCAGACCTTTCCTCCGATGTGCTTCTGGGTGGACTCGAACCCCTAACTTTTCAATTAGCTGCCAAGTGCATTAGCCATTTGCACCACCCAGAGGCCTCTAATATGAGGGATACCACCAAGTAAACTGAACCCCCTGGGGCTCTATGAAGTGCTCTCAAGTACTGCTCCTTCCAGGGAAAGCATGGACTTACAGGGCTGCTCTTTCTCGACAGGACTGTAGCAGGCTAGGGGGCCTGAAGGGGGTGAGTCTGCAGGGCGATGTGGAGCCCCCTAGCCCCTGCACCTGACAATGAACTCCACTCTTCCACTCATGGGCCCAGAAAGGCGAAGGGACTCATCCAATATCCCACCATGACTTGAAGGCAGAAAGGAAACAGGGGCCAGGGGGCCTGAAGCCCCAATCCAGTTCTTTCTGCTGTGGGTGACTGGGCCACACCAGGCCTACCAGCAAGTTAGCTGCTGTTGGTTCAGAGGATAGAGAAGGATATTGTTACCCTGCACACGTAGGCAGCAGAGGACTGGGTTATTTGATAAAGGAAAATAAATAGGTTAATTTTGAGTAAACAGAGAGACAGGAGCTAAACAAACAGAGACAGTCAACATCTCCTGGTAGCTACCTTCCCTCCCTTTCCAGAAAACCCAGCCCCAGCT
Organism: Elephas maximus indicus; assembly: GCF_024166365.1. Taxonomy (NCBI): domain Eukaryota; kingdom Metazoa; phylum Chordata; class Mammalia; order Proboscidea; family Elephantidae; genus Elephas; species Elephas maximus. The sequence continues at coordinate 166,589,768 of NC_064821.1, read as the reverse complement.
TGGCCCCCTGGCCGCCTTGGCAGGTCCTGTCCCTACACTGCCCTCTTGCTGAGGAGGTTTCAGACCAGGTCTCGCATGCCTTGCTAGGCTTTGATCTTCATTTGGGATGTCTGAGATTCTGAGTTTTAAAAAACCAGGGGTGACCAAGGGCTGCAGAGCTGTGGCCCGTTATTGTTTTCATCTTCACCTGCTGTTGGGAGAGGCTGCCTTAGGGCCCCTGCCTGGTAATGAGCTTCCCTGTGCTGGAGAGGTCACTGCTGTCCAGAAAGTGGAGAAAACCAGCCTAACACTCTCAACTCCTTCTAGCCAGGGGCTGAGAAAGTGGATACAAGCTCTGTGGCAACTGGCTAGTGCTACAAGAAGGTGAGCCTACAGTCAGGAAAGGGGAAGCCAGACGTTGGTTCCTGGATAAATCTGCCCTCAAGTGCAACCTGTCCACTTGCCATTGCTGCCCATAACAGTAGCACTCTCCCCTGGCTGCAGTGCCCAGGAGTCTGGGCAGTGAGATTCTTGAGGGCTCATCCATTGCACATCATTGCTCGCCCCGGCTCTCCAGTGGCCCATCTGCAACAGCTCATTAAGGCACTTCTCTCTGGATGATGCACTCACATAGCCCTGGGCTTAGAAAAAATATTCCTATCTGTGGGCTGCCCAGGAAAGAGCAGTGAGCCATGAGCAGGTGACCCAGACTTTAGGCCCTCTGCCGCTGACCAGCTGTGAGACCTTGAGCTAGTCATTTCACATCTCTGAACTTCAGTTTGTCCAGTGTGGGAGTTGTTCTAGACGATGAGCCTTAAGAACATAGGATGCAAATGGGAAAGTCCATCATCAGCCATTGCCCACTGAGATGGCCGGGGATGATTGACTGATGTCTACTGCCCTCCTCAAGGAATCTAGCAATTTTGTTTTGAAATGCAAATGCTCCCATCCCCTCAGCTGCCCCCAAAATGTTTTGTTCTTCTCCAGGGCCAGCCATGCATCCTCCTAGATAGGCAACGAGTGGCATCAATTCCTCTGCATCCATCTTGGGAATCCAGGCTGAGCGAGGCAAGAACGATGCTTGCTTAGAGAACACTTCTGGTCTCTTAGTAATTAAATGGCTTGTCTGAATCTCTCATCATCAGCAGAGAAGCAGTGGCTGGGCTACACTTTCAGGAAAGCCACAGGGACCTAAAAGGATCTCTGAAGCACTGGTCAGGAAGTGCTGTTAAGTTACCCCGGGACAGGGGGGCCTGGAGCAAGGTGGGATCGAAGTCAGTTTGGCTCCACTGGGTAAAGAGACATCCAATGAGCAGCACCTCTGTGGAAGCCCATGTCTCACTATTGGGGTACAGAGCTGAGTCAAATGCGGAGACCTGATGCCTGGGGCTAGACCAACTCTGCTCGCACACCTCTTCATACCGCACAGCCCAATCACCACTTTTATGCTGGTTTTGGAGTTCCATGATTGATGTTTACCAAGGAAACATATGGTAAAGTAGAGGGTCAGCAAAAAAGAGGAAGACCCTCAATGAGATGGACTGGCACAGTGGCTGCAACAATGGGCTCAAGCATAGCAATGATTGTGAGCATGGCGCAGGACTGGGCAGTGTTTCTTTCTGTTGTACACAGGGTCCCCACTCGATAGGACCTAACAACAACCATGATTGATGTTTGTGCTCCTCACTAGAGCGTGGGCTCTTTGAGGGCAGGGATGGGATCTGGTCTGCTTTTACTCACCATTAGAGCTCTGATGTCTAGCCCAGTGCCTTATGGATGGTAAGTGCTCAGTAAATACTTGCTGATGAGCAAATGGTTGAGAATATGGATTTTGGATCAGGGAGCCCTGGGTCCAAGCTCCAACTCTGACACTTACGAGTATTGTGACTTGGGTATGTTACTTAACCTTTCATAATCTCAGTTTCCTAAACTATAGAATGAGGCTAATAATAGCACTACCTCACAGGGCTGTCTCAAGGATTAAATAAGATTAGCAGTAGTGCCTGGCACAGAGTAAGCTCTCAATAAGTATTAAAAAGCCAAAAAAACCAAACCCGTTGCTGTTGAGTCGATTCCAACTCATAGTGACCCTATAGGACAGAGTAGAATTGCCCCATAGAGTTTCCAAGGAGCGCCTGGTGGATTCGAACTTTCGACCTTTTGGTTAGCAGCTGTAGAACTTAACCACTATGCCACCAGGGTTTCCTCAGTAAGTATTAGCTGCTATTATTATTATTATTATCATCATTATTAAGAGTTCATAGTCTTGGAGCAGGGGAAGGGGAGAGAAAGGCATATAAGTAATATGGTCCAGTTTGATCAGTGCTATAATAGGGGCAATAGTGGCTTAGTGGTAGAATTCTTGCCTTACAGGCAGGAGACCCTCGTTTGATTTCTTGCCAATGCACCTCCTGTGCCCTTCTATCAGTGGAGGCTTGTGTGTTGCTATGATGCTGAACAGTTTTCAGTGGAGCTTCCAGACTAAGATAGACTAGGAAGAAAAGCCTAATGACCTGCTTCCAAAAATCAGCCTGGAAGACAATGGCGCATGGGGTCGCCATGAGGCAGGGGCCAACTTGATAGCAGCTAACAACATAATAGAATCGTAGACAAGATGTGGCAGAACAGAGGTAGGAACAATAAACTGCAGGGATTTCAGGGCAGGCTTTCCAGAGAGGAAGAAGGGGCATGGGCTGTTCGGGGGTGGGGGTGGGGAGGTGCTGGTTAACTAGAGGGCATGGGGGGAGTGACAGCAGCACAGATGAGGCTGGGAACGGGCAGAGCCCGATCTTGACTGCCTTGTGACCTTGACTCTGCAGACCATGGGAGACCATCTCTACACCTGCTTTTCCTTCCCTAACCAGTCCATGGTCCTACCTCCCACCCAGACGCCCACACCAGACACTATTTTCACATGTGTCAGTTCACTCATTAGGCACTTACTAAGTGTTTGTGAATATGGAGAAGGAATGGCAAATAAGATAGACAAAGATCCAGCCCTGCAGGAACTTGTATTCTAGGGGAGGGAGACAAAAATAAACTAAACCTAGTGCCGTCGAGTTGATTCCGATTCATAGTGACCCTATAGAACAGAGTAGAACTGCCCCATAGTATTTCCAAGGAGCACCTGGCGGATTCGAACTGCTGACCCTTTGTTTAGCAGCCGTAGAACTTAACCACTACGCCACCAGGTTTTCTAAGCAAGGTGATATCTGAGTGTTGTATGTGAGCCAGTGACTAGATAAAGGGTACTGAGTGGGGTAGGGAACTACTTTAGACAGAGTGGTCGGGGAAGGGTACTTGAGACCTGGAAGATAAGCCACACCAGAGCTGAGGAAAAGTACTGGAGCAGTCGGGAAACTGGCCTGGTCCCCGAAGGACTGAAAGGAGGCTGCCGGGTCTGGAGAGTAGTAAGAAAAGGGGTGAGGGGAAGGGTCACAGGGAGGGTAAGGGAGGCAGGGCCAGATCTCATAGGTCTTGAAGTCACTTTTGTTTTTTTCCCAGTTGCCATAGGGTTGATTCTGACTCACAGCGATCCCAAGTGTGTCAGAACAGAACTGTGCTCCATAGGGATTTTTTGGAAGTACATTACCAGGCCTTTCTTCCAAGGATCCTTTGGGTGGACTCGAACCTCCAACCCTTTGGTTAGCAGCTGAGTGCGTTAACCATTTGTACCACCCAAATACTCCAGGCCTTGAAAGGCAGATGCCTTTCCAAGTGCGAGCAGAGCTGTCAGAGGATGTAAAGTGGTTTTGGAGCCTGCAGCTGGCTTGTAAAGGATGGGTGGCAGGGGGAAGAGTAAAAGCAAATTAGCCTAGATTTCTCTCTCCTTCAGCATCCTCATCTAGTCAGTTACCCAGCTGTGCTGATTTTTCCTTCTGTGTCCCCAGACTCTGAGGCCTCTCCTCTCCTTCCCCACTGTACTAGCATAGCTCTGACCCACACCATCTCTCTCCTGGACCACCACAGCTTCCTAACTTCTCTCTGCTCACCGTTCTCCAATCTGTCTTTCTTCGCTAGAACCAGGAGGTTGCTCTCCCGCTCAAAATTCCTCCATGCCTCCCCATTTCACATTTATTCTGTAGTTGGAAAAAAATCCTTCTTCAAATAAAATATTATTTGGAAGCCCTGATATGTACAACAGATGAAAAGTAGCTCAGAGACAGGGCACCCAGAGCTCCTACATTCAACCCCTCAGCCCACCTCCTTTGAATTCTAGGATTTAGTTTGAAAATCACTTATCCACAGAATCAAATCCAAGCTTCTTAGTGTGGTATTCAAGAATCTTCATGACTTGGCCCTCACCTTTCTCAACAGTCTCCCCTTCCAGCGTTCTGCCCCCAAACCGAAACCCATTGCCATCATCTGATTCCAACTTGTGGTGACCCCATGTGTTACAGAGTAGAACTACTCCATACAGTTTTCTTGGCTGTAATATTTACAAAAGCAGAGCAACAGGACTTTCTTCTGTAGTGCCGCTCGAGGGGTCGCATCGTCACCCTTTAGGTCTGTAGTCAAGCGCAAACTGTTTCCGCCACATACCCAGGGAACTTTCATTCTGCCCCAGGTCCCCCAAATAACCATCCGTTAACAACCCTTAACATTTATCGAATGTGTGTAGTATGTGCTATCCTGTCCTAAGTGCTTAGACATGTTCAGCCACATAACCCTCACAAAAGCCTTAGGAGGTAGGTACTATCATTATCCCCGTTTTTCACATGTGGAGACTGACGTACAGAGAGGTTATGCACCTGGTCCAAGGATACACAGCTATTAAATGGTACAGCTGGGATGTGAACCCAGGCAGCCAGGCTGGAGGGCCCATACTTTTAACCACTACACCACCCTCTCTATGACTCCACCTTCTCCAAACTCTTGGGGTTCTTTTGCATCTCCATGCCTTTGCCTCTGTTCTTTCCACTGCCTGAAATAACCTCTCCTTACCTCTAACAATCCCGGACAATCTCATCTTTCTAGGCCAGCATCTGGAGCGGGAGATGGGCGAAGGCCTAAACTTTCAGGTGCTTGTCAGCAAGGAGGCAATGAAGCTAAAGCCACTCTCCCTGGTTCTTCAAGAGTACCCTGGGCTGAGACCAAAGCCTTGCCTTTTTGCAGGAACGTTTTTCACTGTCTCAGGAGACCAACCCACTGGGACCAGGGCTTCCCAGGCCACCTCTTGGACCTCTTGGTCTGACTCGGAGGAGGGAGGGGAATGCGCCCCAAACTCCCTGGGTCATTAAGGTCTAGGGACTAGTATTACAAATGCCCTGGGTGGTGGAAACAGTTAACTGTGCTCAGCTACTAACCGAAAAGTTGCAGGTTCAAGTCCACCCACAGGTGCCTCGGAAGAAAGACTTGGTGATCTATTTCTGAAAAATCAGTCATTGAAAACTCTGCGGAGCGCAGTTCCACGCTGATACCCATGGGATCACCGCCAGATGGGAACCGACTCCAGGGAAATTAGAAAAGCAAAGAAACCCCAAACCCGTTGCTGGCCAGCTGATTCCAAGTCATGGTGACCCCATGTGTTACAGAGTAGCAAAGGGGGTACCTTTCTGAGACGATATGGGCAGGACCCGGTGACCCATCGGACGTGGGCGCTGCGGTGGAGGAGCGCTGCGACTGACGCTCTGCCCTGGCCTGCACCCCAGGGCTGGCTCAGTCCTCTACTGGGAGAGGAGAGCTGTGGGGCGGGCGTGCCTTCCCGTGGTGCAAGAGTGGGCTCCTGCTGTGAGTACCCACCCGGTGACGTGGCTTGCTTCCTCCTCAGGCCTGGGCCTCCGGGGCTTAGGCAAGAACCCTGGGAGCGATGGAGCTGGAAGGGTGGCGTGTGTCTGCTGTGACGCTCGGGGCTGCCTGCTGGGTGCTGGGGCAGGTTGTATTTGTTTTGAGTTCCACGCCTGCTTTTTTCTCTCAGGTGCTTTTCTGCCCCAAAGGCTTTGTAGCGTTATGAATAAATGATCGACCAGAATTGAGGCACCCGAAACGAACTCTAATAGACTCCAGCTGCAACCTGCAATGTGGACGCTGGGAGTTCAGGACCAGTCCTGCGTGGATGAGAGGGAGACCCTCGGCCTGTGCAGAGCAGACCTGCAGGAAGGAAGAGGGCAAGATCTGTGGCCGGGTTTGGTCCCAGGGGGCTGTGGAGAGACTAAATCACCCAGCGGTAGGCAAATGTGTCTGTATCTGAGCATCTTCAGGGAAACAGATGGTTTTATTTAGGAAACTTGTTCTCAGCCTCTCCTTTGTGAACCTGCCCTTGAAAAGAGGTTTGGTGCTTCACACACACCATTACTTTTGGGCAAATATCAGTGAGTCACGATCACACTGGGAGGTACTGGCTTCTTAATGACTTTTAAAAAGGTGGGTGGAGAGGGAGAGGGGCAAAGAGGGGGTGGAAAGGAGCTTGAGGGGAGCTGAGTGTGGAGAAGTTTTAGAAGAGATGGAGACAGTGCCTGGTCAGCCAGGGGACCTGGCGCCATGGGGTACTTGTCCTATCTCAGACCAGGCCCTTCTACTCCGTATCTTCATTAGTGACAGAGAGAGGAAGAGGGGAGTAAATGGCACGTTAATGAAGCTAACGATGAAATCTGTCTTCATTTCTTGCCTACAGTTGTCCTGCCGTGTGGCTGTCAAACAGTTTCCAGAGGGTGGGCATCTCAGTGGTGAGGTAGCAGAGCTCTGCCCCTCAGGTCTGTGGTGGCAGGGGCTCTCACGGGAGGGAAGATGCCTTGGTCCCAGTGGGGTGGTCTCCCGGGACAGCTGAGGAATGCTTCTGCAAACAGATGCTGTCCTGGTGGAGGCCAAACAGGCAGAGCTTTGGTCTCAGCCGAGAGCACACGCTTGAACTACCAGCAAGGGTGGCTTTAGCTTCCTTGTCTCTTTGCTGACAGAGGCACCCTGAAGTTTTACATCATCACCCAGCTCCTGCTCCAGACACTCCGGAATCTCAGTCTTTTCATGGTGAGGCTGTTCTGTGAAGAGCCTCCTCACAACCTTTAACAGAGTGGACCATTTCTGTTCTTGAATCGCCCCCTTCTTTTGGGGTCTCCTCCCACCTTTCCTCTGCTCCTTCTCAGTCTCCTCTGCTGAATTCTTTTCCCATCCTTGCCTCTCAACAGTGAAGGTGGTCAGGATGCAGGTCTGGGCCCTCTTCTCTCCCACCTTCCGTTAATGTTGATGCTCGTCTCCTTGCTCAAGACTTCCAAATTTATGGCCCTTCGCAACCGCTCTTCTGGGCTCCAGACTCAGATATCCAACATGATATCTCTGTGTGGCTGTCCCACAGAAATCTCTAACTTCTCAGGTGCTCAGAAGTGAACTTTTGATCATCCATTTACATTCTCCTCTCATTTTCCCCAACTCAGCAAACGGTCCTTCCATCCAACCAGTTGCTCAAGCTAGAAACAAGACCTCACTGTTGACACTTGCCTCCCTCTCTCCTTCACATCGAGTTCTTCACCTGAAAAAACCAAAAGCCAAGCCAGTTGCCATTGAGTTGATTCTGACTGACTGCCCCACAGAGCTTCCAAGGCTGGAATCCTTAGGGAAGGAGATTGTCCCATCTTTTTCCCAAAGAGCAGCTGATGGGTTCAAACCACTGACCTTTTGGTTAGCAGCCAAAGGTTAACCACTGCACCACCACGGCTCCTTAGGTTATCATCAAGCCCTGTCAATTCTGTTGACAAGCTCCTCTAGTGATTCTTGTGTATCCTCAAGTTTAAAGCGTAAGGCAAAAGAGAAGACTCTGAGGCTTCCGTGGGTCAGACCCTATTAGAATCTGTATGACATGGAACGTATCCTAATAGTCGTTAAATATCAGGGTTGCCAAGTGAAAGTGATGATCATAAAAGAGCCTCTTCCCCTTTGTTAGTTGCTAACAAGGGTTCTGATGGATCAGTGCCATGCAGGATCCTGGGCTGGCTCCTGGCTCTCGTGGAGCAGCTTGTTCATCATCACCTTTTTTTTTTCCTGTGCACCACAAGGTACACTAGATAGCTCAATTTCAGCAAGAAGTGCTGCACCCAGATTTAGAGGGTTTAAAAGAACTGCATAACAAGCAGTGATAGTATTTTATGATGTCTTAGAGATGTCTCACACCATTCTGTAAATATCCCTTATTTAAGTAGTTCTCCAAGTGTGGTTCCCTGACCAACAGCATCAATATCACTTGGAGTTTGTTGGAAATGCAAATTATTGGGTCCCACCCCAGACCTGAATTAGAAACCCAATCTGTGTCTTAACAAGCTCTCCAGGCGAACTGACAGGCATAGAGAACCACTCCTTTACTGAGTTAGAAGAACCAACTGAGCGAGCACATTGTGGCTAGTAGCCAGGATCTAGAAGTTTCTTTCACCTCTTTGGACCTACTTAATTTGGTGATCAGAGTCAAATTCAAGAGAAGAGGACTAACAGTTATGGAGAAACTAGTGGTTGGTAGGGACCACGCTGGGCACTTAATATGCATTAAATTCATTCCACCTGTACAACATCCCTCAGTTGTTGTTATGGCCCATCAAGTTGGTTCCAGTTCATAGCAACCCTATGTACAACAGAACAAAACACTGCCTGGTCTTGCGCCATCCTCATAATCATTGCTGTGTTTGAGCCCATTGTTGCAGTCACCGTATCAATCCACCTGATTGAGGGTCTTCCTCTTTATCACTGACACTCTACCTTACCAAGCATGATGTCCTTCTCCAGGGACTGATCCCTCCTGATAACATGTCCAAATTATGTGGGACGTATTCTCACCATCCTCACTTCCAAGGAGCACTCTGGCTGTATTTCTTCCAAGACAGACATGTTTGTTATTTTGGCAGTCCATGGTATACTCAATATTCTTTGCCAACACCATAATTCAAAGGCATCAATTCTTCAGTCTTCCATATTCATTGTTCAACTTTTGCATGCATATAATGTGATTGAAAATATCATGGCTTGGGTCAAGCACACCTTAGTCCTCAAAGTGACATCTTTGCTTTTTAACACTTTAAAGAGGTCTTTTGTGGCAGATTTGCCCAATGCAAAGTGTCGTTTGATTTCTTGACTATTGCTTCCATGGGTGTTGATTGTGGATCCAAGTAAAATGAAATTCTTGACAATTTCAGTCTTTTCTCCATTTCTCATGATTTTGCTTATTGGTTCAGTTGTGAGTACTTTTATTTTCTTTATGTTGAGGTATAATCCATGCTGAAGGCTGAGGTCTTTGATCTTCATCATAAGTGCTTCAAGTCCTCTTCACTTTCAGCAAGCAAGATTGTGTCATTTGCATATCGCAGGTTGTTAATCAGTCTTCCTCCAATTCTAATGCCCTGATCTTCTTCATATAGTCCAGCTTCTTGAATTATTTGCTCAACATATTAATTAAGTAAATAATGGTGTTATGGATTGAATTGTGTCCTCCAAAAATATGTGTCAGCTTGGTTAGGCCATGATTCCCAGTATTGTGTGGTCGTCCTCCATTTTGTGATTGACATAATTTTCCTGTGTGTTGTAAACCCTAATCTCTGCCTGTGGTTAATGAGGCAAGCTGGGTTATGTTAAAGAGAATTAGGGTGGGATGAAACACCCTTACTCAGGTCACATCCCTGATACAATATAAAGGGAGTTTCCCTGGGGTGTGGCCTGCACTGCCTTTTATCTTACAAGAGATAAAAGGATAGAGAAGTGAGCAGAGAGTGAGGGACCTCATACCACTAAGAAAGCAGTGCCAGGAGCAGAGCATGTCCTTTGGACCTGGGGTTCCTTCGTGGAGAAGCTCCTAGTCCAGGGGAAGATTGATGACAAGGACCTTCCTCCAGAGCTGACAGAAAGAGAAAGCCTTTCTCTGGAGCTGACAATCTGAATTTGGACTTGTAGCCTACTAGACTATGAGAGAATAACTATCTCTTTGTTAAAGCCATCCACTTGTGGTACTTCTGTTTTAGCAGCACTAGATGACTAAGACTTACGGTGAAAGAATACAACTGTGATATACTCTTTTCCTGACTTTAAACCAGAGTATCCCCTTATGAACAACTGCCTCTTGGTCTAAGTACAGCTTTCACATAAGCACAATCAAATGCTCTGGAATCCCCATTCTTCACAATGTTATCCATAATTTGTTATGATCCCATAGTTGAATGCCTTTGCACAGTCAATAAAACACAGTATCATTCTGGTATTCTCCACTTTCAGCCAAGATCCATCTGACATCAGCAATGATACCTCTCATTCCACATCCGCTTCTGAATCCAGCTTGAGTTCCTCGAAGTTCCCTGTTGATGTACTGATGCGACTGTTTTTGAATTATCTTCAGCAAAATTTTACTTGCATGTGATATTAATGATTTTGTTCCATAATTTCCACCTTCTGTTGGATCACCTTTCTTTGAAATGGGCACATATATGGATCTCTTTCAGCTGGTTGGCCAGGTAGCTGTCTTCCAAATTTCTTGGCATAGAGGAGTGAGCGCTTCCAGTGTTGAAACATTTCAGTTGGTATTCCATTGATTCCTGGAGCCTTGTTTTTCACCAATGCCTTCAGTGCAGCTTGGACTTCTTCCTTCAATACCATCAGTTCTTGATCATATGCTACCTCCTGAAATGGTGGAACATTGACCAATTATTTTGGTACAGTGACTATACTCCTTTCATCTTCTTTTGATGCTTCCTGCATAGTTCAGTGTTTTGCTCATAGAATCTTTCAATTGTGCAACTAGAGTCTTGAATTGTTTCTTCAGTTCTCTCAGCATGAGTAATGCTAAGCCTGTTCTTCCTTTTTGGTTTTCTAACACCAGGTCTCTGTACATTTTATTGTAACACTTTATTTTGTCTTCTCGAGCTCCCTTTGAAATTCCTCGGAGGAACCCAAATCATTGCCATTTATGGATAAAAGAACTAAAGGTCAAAGAGATTAAGTAACTTGCCTGAGTGTCTTAGTCATCTAGTGCTGCTATAACAGAAATACTACAAGCGGATGGCTTTAACAAAGAGAAATTTATTTTCTCACAGTCTAGTAGGCTAGAAGTCCAACTTCAGGGCATCAGCTCCAGGGGAAGGCTTTCCGTGTCAGCTCGGAGGGAGGTCCTTGTCATCAATCTTCCCCTGGACTAGGAGCTTCTCCACCCAGGAACCCTAGTTCCAAAGGACATGCTCTGCCCCCAGCACTGCTTTCTTGGTGGTATGAGGTCTCTGCTTGCTTCCCTTTCATCTCTTTTAAGATAAAAGGTGGTGCAGGTCATACCACAGGGAAACTCCCTTTACATTGGATCAGGGATGTGACCTGAGCAAGGGTGTTACATCCCACCCTAATCCTCTTTAACCACAGACAGAGATTATGATTTATAACACATAGGAGAATCAGGAAATGGAGGACAACTACACAATACTGGGAATCATGGCCTAACTGAGTTGACACATATTTTGGGGGGACATGATTCAATCTATGACACTAAGGCCTCATAGTGATTAACCAAGTTTGGATTTGAACTCAGATCTGTTGATTCTAAAGGCCTTGCTCTTCTCCGGATATCCCACCCAGCCTCCTCCGAAATAATCCATGCTCTATGCCCTCTCCATCCTACTCCCTGTCCCTGGTTATTGGTGATCAAGTTTACTGAGGACTCCTGTGGATTCTGAAGGCGAAACTTCTTGATGTTCTAGAAGCGAGAAGCACTGGAGGGGAAACACCTGGCACTTAGAGGCTTTACGTCCCTTCTGCCTGCCCCTGCTTGCCTCCTCTTGACAGGAGACAAGTGGATGGTGTCAGCCTGCATTACAGATTGTGAGAGGATCCACCTCCTGCTCATTTAAATCAGGGCTTCGACCTGATTGGTTCTGGTTCAAACCCCTGCTGAGAATTTCCATTTCTAACAAGTTCCCTGCTGAGAATTTGTATTTCAACCCCAGGTATACTGAATTAGAATCTACATTTTAACAAGAGCCCCAGGTGATTCTTAGGTACAACTTCCTGGGAACTTGTTAGAAAAGTACTAGTACAGAGATCTTTGCTGGGAGGTTGTTCTGAACGAAGCCTCAGGCCTCCCTTCGCCCTCTGCTCACCCTGAAACACAATGATGAAACACCAATTTAGCTCCATTACTGTAACTCCTCCAAAAATTAAAGGCTGTGTGTTCTGCCAGAGCCAGCTAATGTCTCCCACTGGTGAGCAGGTGACACTAATGGTTATTTCCTCCCATCCAGGCACCAAGTGCAGAATGGCAGAAACTGGAGTGAGCTCAGGCTGGGAGGCAGCCTTGGGATGGAGAGGGGGGCGTCCACAGAGAAGCTCAGGATCCTGTCTGCCCTGTTACCAGAGCCACAGTGAGGAGGGATGCCTGAGCTGGACGGCAGAACTTCTTTCAGATTCTTCTATGCTTGACCTTCCTTCCCTCTCCTAAAGGGACTGAGTGGCCAAAACTGGCTCTTCGCACTGAATGCATCTTCTCAAACATTGGAAAATCTCCAACTCAGAAATAGCCCAGCCTGGTGCCAAGGCAAGCCCTGGCCCCACAGGCCACATCCTGGCAGAGCCCAGCCTTGCCCCTCCAGCAGGGTGTTCCCAGAATTCCTGCTGCCGCTGAGAAGGGGGCCTGCTGCTCCCGGATCTCACCATGTCTGAGGCTCCTTCTCCAAGTTGGTGCCCAGCTTTGCCTGCCCTCCCACACAGGAGCCAGCATTTCTTCTCACCTCTTCCTTCCTCCATCACCCCCAGCTGCCTCTCCTCCCACAGCAGACCGAGCCATCTCCTGTCTGTGTCAGCTGAGGCAACTCTTCCTCAAGGGTGTAGGGTCTCAGCCTTTCCCAAGCCCCTTCTCATACCAGGTCCAGTAATGGGAAGCTCCCTAAAATGGGAAATTCTTAGATCTGGCATGTCTCCTGTCAACCTGTCCACATAACCCACAGCCTCTGCAAAGCACCTGGCAGCCCTGTTCTAGCCCCACCCACACCCTTCCTGGAATCCTTGGGGCTGTGAGGGTTTGGGGCAAAGCTGGGTCTGCCTAAAGCTTCTTTGTAACAATTTCCCAACTAAGCACCTTCTGCAGTTAGTAGTTTCAGAGTAAAGACCTCACTACAGTAATCAGTGTTAGAGCTCAGCCATCCTCAGAGATTACAAAGATCTCCTCCCATTTTACAGGTCAGAAAACTGAGGTTTGAAAGGCTATGTGGCCCAGTTAATGCTAAATGGAGTTTTCCCACCTCCTCGACTCGACGGCACTGGGCTGGGTAGTCTACCCTGGAATCCCTTTCTTTCTTTCCTCAATTCAAATAAACTCCACATATAAAATTGAGTACGTAGTAGACACAAGGCCAGAGTTCAGGGCTTCAGAGGATATATAAACCAAGGCCAATGCGTCGCAGTGGGAAGTTGGAAGCTCTGGATTCCGGGGACCATCTACCTCTAACACAATAGCGGTGACTGTCAGGAAGCACCTTAAGGATACTATTAGCAGCTAGCATTCATTGAGCACTTGCCATGTGCCAGGCACATGGCTAAGACCTCTGTGTGGATTGTCTCCTTCAATCCTCACAGCAACTTTAAGGGGTAGGGATTATCCTCACTCAAGTCTTACGAATGAGGAGACAAACACAGAGATGTTAAATTAACCAACCTACTTCACGAAAGAGTCGGAAAAAATGGCTCAAACCCAGGCAGTCAGACCCCAGTGCCTACCCTCTTAACCAACCATTCCAAACCAGCTTGGTTTTCTGAAAGGCTGTCATTGAGAATCAGATTTATGTTAATTATGGCTCTATGTTTTCGTTTTCCTAATGCTTCTGGAGCCCTGACTAAGTAGTCTGTGATGGTGCTTTACAGATGTTATCTCAGTTACTCACTTAAAAATCTCACTTATTGTCACGGCAAATTTATGAGCTAGGTCTTATTATTACCTTCACTTTATAGATGAAGAAATTGAGGCTTAAACCCGTTGCCTTCGAGTCAATTTCAACTCGTAGTGACCCAAGAGGACAGAGTAGAATTGCCCCACAGGTTTTCCAAGGCAGTGATGTTTACGGAAGCAGACTATCCCATCTTTCTCCCATGGGGCAGCTACTGCGTTTGTCCCATCTTTCTCCCGCAGAATGGCTGGTGGGTTTGAACTGTTTGAACCGCTCAGTTTGCAGCTGAGCGCTTAACCACTGTGTCACCAGCACACCTAATGGAGGCTTAAATGTGTTAATAAGATTTCAGAATTTGAAGACCATAATCTGAACTGCCTCCATGACGTTGTTCATTTATGCTGTGCTTTCTCTGTGAGGCCCTTGGTAGAAAACCCTCTTCTGCCTTAGGATAGGAGCCCTGGTAGTGCAGTGGTTAAGAGCTACGCTGCTAACCAAAAAGGTCAGCAGTTCGAATCTACCAACTGCTCCTTGGAAACCCCATGGGGCAGTTCTACTTTGCCTTATAGGGTTGCTATGAGTCGGAATCTACTCAACAGGAACAGGTTTTCAAAGGATCCTAGGACCAGAACTAGCTTAGGCTCCTAAGTTTTTGGTTTGCTTGTATGTTATTGGAATTTTCCCGTTTTCATCGAGTTGACTCCGACTCATGGTGACCCCATGTGCGTCAGGTAGAGAGCTATGCTCCGTAGGGTTTTCTATGGCTGATTTTTCAAAAGTAGGTCACCAGATCTTTCCTTCCAGGCATCTCTGGGTGGGCTTAAACCTCCAATCTTTTGGGGGTTGCAGCCAAGCATGTTAACATTTGCAAATGCCCAGGAACTCCTTTTACTTTATGGACACCAGCAACCCAGTGACTATGTTTCCTCTTTTGCATCAGCTGCTAGAATGCTTCAAGGTAGACGTGTGGCTCGCCTCTCGCGGGGCATGCATTTCATCTAGTGGTCTCCGTGGACTCCATTTTGCATTCTTTCACTTTTCCTTTTGTTACATTTGTATGATGTTTTGAAGTTATTTTTAATCTTGTTATGTGTCTTGTAACCTCGCTTAAACCTGTTTTGGGATAGCACAAGGTGACAAATGAATATATGAGCTTTTTTTATTACTTGCTGTGTAACCTCAGGTAATTCACTTGAGCTCTCTTGGCTTAATTTCCTCTATCTGCAGAATTAGGATAATACCCTCTACAAAGGCTTGTTGAGTATTGTCATGGATTGAATTATTTCCCCCACAAAATGTGTGTATCAACTTGATTGCCAGTATTGTATGGTTGTCCTCCATTTTGTGATTGTAATTTTATGTTAAGAGGATTAGGTTGGGGTTGTAACACCACCCTTACTCAGGTCACCTCCCTGATCCAATGTAAAAGGAGTTTCCCTGGGGTGTGGCCTGCATAACTTTTTATCTCTTAAGAGATAAAAGGAAAGGGAAGCAAGCAGAGAGTTGGGGACCTCATACCACCAAGAAAGCAGCACCAGGAGCAGAGCTCGTCCTTTGGACACGGGGTTCCTGTGCCTGAGAAGCTCCTAGACCATGGAAAGATTGAGGACAAGGACCTTCCTCCAGAGTGGACAGAAAGAGGAAGCCTCCCCCTAGAGCTGACGCCTTGAATTTGGACTTTTAGCCTACTTTACTGTGGGGAAATAAATTTCTCTTTGTTAAAGCCATCCCCTTGTGGTATTTCTGTTATAGCAGCACTAGATAACTAGGACAAGGATTAAATACGACAATGTGTGCAAAAATACACTGTAAATCTAATAGTGCTATAGAAAGGCAAGAGCCCTGGTGGAGCAGTGGTTAAGCATTCAGCTGCTAACCAAAAGGTCAGCAGTTTGAATCCACCAGGCCCTCCTTGGAAACCTTAAAGGGCAGCTCTACTCTGTCCTATAGGGTTGCTTTTAGTCGGAATCAACTCAACGCCAACGGGCTTGGTTTTGGTATATAAAGGCAAGGAGCCCTGGTGGTGCAACATTTAGCACCTGGCTGCTATCCAAAAGGTCGGCAGTTTGAACCAGCCACTCAGCGGGAGAGAAAACCTGGTAACCTGCTCCAGTAAAGACACAGCCTAGGAAACCCTATGGGGCAGTTCTACTCTGTCATGTAGGGTCACTACGAGTCAGAATTGCCTTGACAGCCCATGACGACAACACTGTATCAGGAGTGGTTTGGGCCCAGGGATGGGTAAGCGGGACCTGGCTGGAACCCAGCCCTACATCACTGGGAAGACACACCCAGGATTGTGCAACCTGAAGGAGGTGCTGCCGATAGGATTTTGGGGGCAGTCCAAGATCGCTCTGGTGGGGAAACAGAGCTGGACCAAACCTCACACGTCCCATAAGGCAGGGTTCTTAATTGAAGCTGTCCCTGCTCTCTGCCCACTGGGGGATAACTGCCAAAGAGGAATAGGTGGTGTTTCCAGGGCTACCACAGGCCCCTGGCGAAAGTTGACAGTTCCCTGTGAGGTTGGGGTCTCTCCAGAGAGTCTTCCAGGTGTCTCAGCCTCATCAGACCAGCAGCCCCTTCCCTTCCTCCACCTGAGGGAACTCCAGAAGTTCACTGGTAACAGCTGAGTAGCAGTTGTGGTCTGTGGTGAGAAGGCAGGCTGGGGCTGGCCAGGCCAGAGAGCCTGTCTTCACTACCCCACCTCTGAGCCTTGGCTCTGCACACCTAACAGTCTGCCTTCCTCCTGTTCTCCATACCACATCCGTCTCTTCTTTCTAGCATTCTTCCAGAATCACTTAATCCTGTAAACATGCAGGACTAACCTAACCAATCCATCAACCCTCTCATGGTCTCCAGCTCACTCCTGCCCCTCAGTGCATTTGTGTGACCTTCTAAACAGTAGGAGAACTCTGGGTTTCATCAAAATGTTAATGGTAGCTATCTAGGGACAGTGGGTTTATGGTGAATTGTATTTCTTTTTTGTGGCTTTCTGTATTTTCCAAAATACCTAAAACAAGAATGTTATACTTTGCCTTCAGGCCAGGGAGGGTAAAATATATTACAGTTACGCCACATTCAAAGAAAAGGATTTTAGTTTGGGTTCTTTGCTCTATCAGTTTAAACTGTATGACTCTGGGAAATTTCCTCTGCTTTCCTCATCTATAAAATGGAGATACTGATTCATCACTGTGTCAAGGGGGTTAAATGAGATCATGTACCAGGAAAGTGCTTTATAAATATGTTAACCAGTTGCTGTTGAGTTGATTCTAACTCATAGCGACCCTATAAGACAGAGTAGAACTACTCCATAGGGTTTCCAAGGAACAGCTGGTGGATTCGAACTGCCAACCTTTTGGTTAGCAGCCAAGTTCTTAACCACTGCGCCACCAGAGCTCCTTATAAATATGTTAGATATTATTGTTGGGAGTCCCTCGGTGATGCAAACAGGTTGCACTCAGCTACTAACTGAAATGTTGACAGCTTGAATCCACCCAGCAGCTCTGCAGAAGAAAGCCTGTGGGTCTACCTCCATAAGATCAGCCACTGAAAACTCTGTGGAGCACAGTTCTACTCTGACACAGGGGGGGTCATCCATGAGTTGGAATCAACTGGATGGCAACAGGTTGGGCTTTATTATTATTGTTACATTCAGGGGGGAATAAACTGTGCCAAGAATCTTACAAGGCCCTTTCTTGTTGAAATTTTATTACAACCTCACCATAGCCCCATGAAACAGAGGTTATTCTTCACATTTTACTAATGAGGAAACAAAGAGGTGATGTGATTTGTGTGAGAGCACACAGCAGTTGTGGGATTCAAGCCTTGGTCTCTGGAATCCAAGTCCTGCTTATCTGCAGGTTTCTTGAGGACTGGGACCCAGGGGGCCCTTGGGTCTATATCCCTCACACAGCCTTTGTGCATCGTGACGGACAGACAAGAGCTGACTTTGTGGCCTTGAACAGCGCTGCTCCCTTATCAGCGTCTCAGCTTCCCTGTGAGTGAACTGAAGAGAAAATCTTTATCCTCCTTTCTCAATGCTCAGGACAGAACCTGATGCAGAAGCAGTTACTGCCTTATACCAACTATCCATATAGGTTTATAATAAGCTGCAGAATCTTTAGAACACAAGGTCTCCCTGAAATCCTTCATTTCCACGTGCAGCTTCTTAGGTCAACCAAAAAATGTCCCTCTCCGCAGGGCTAGAGTCCTCTTAGGGGGAAAACAAAAAGCCACTCAAGTAAGCTTGAAAGGGAGCCAAGCCCCACGCTGCTACCCCCCAGGGGTGAGGGGGCTCCGGCCTGCCAAGCTCCAGGTGGGCAGCAGGGGACCCTGCTGAGAGTTTCCGTTCTGTCTCATCAGAGAGAAAACAGCTCAGCCAGTTTCTCTTGTAAACATTTCTTAAATACGGCTGGGGGAATATTTTTCCTTAGGGAATACTCATTCCCTAAAGAGAGCTGGGCGTCTGCCCAGTCTTGGATAGGATTTACTAATAAAAAAAAAAAAAAGCCCCGTCAGCAGGAATTGGAGTTACAAAGGCACTTGCTGCCTGCCTTTTTCCTCGGCCTCTTTTTCAACCAGATCTACCAAAATGGCCTAAAAGCGACAGGAAACTGGTCCCCATGTTTCCTTCTGAAAGCCACCTGAGACTCCCCCAACTTACCACCCCACACACACCTTCAAAACGCCTTTCCTAGGACTGCTTGCCAGCTCCAGAATTCTCCTGAATACACTTCCCCTCCCCACTGCCTTCTGGGTGCTCAAAACTTAGCTGGTCTAAGTCTCTTCCTCTAGAACTCCTGCTTTCTCACTTTGCAACTAACTTGCAGCTAGTTGATTTGATGTATTGATCCTGGGAAGGTATTGGGTAGGGCTAGTTTTTTTTTTTTTTTTAGTTAAAGTGTCACTCCAGCAGGGCCCTTTGAGGGTGACTCAGCTGGAGAATCTTTCTGACAATGTGGGGGAGGCATTTTTGAGCAGGTGTCTCAAGCCACCAAGGCAGGCTTGTCCCCAGATTCTCAAGAAGGGAAATGCTTGTCTCCGAATTAAGTCATATTTTCATGACACACCACCAGCGCTGTTTTTCTCTCTGGAAGTTGGGCTGTTCCCAGCGCACAGTCAGATGTGTCACTACAGAGGTGTGAGTCAGCCAAAGGCTCGGGGAGGGAGTGGACGCGCTCAGCCCCGCAGGAAGAGAGCCCCAAGCCAGTGCTGTTCTAGGGTAGGGGGAGCAACCTCTCCCTGAGGCCACCTCACAAAAGGAGTGAACTCCCTTATTCAAACAAAGTGTGGAGAACTTCCTGGGACAGCTGAGAGGGCTCCAGAGAAGGCACACCAGTTGGGGAGGGGGGTTAAAGCAGTGGCTCTATTTCTTCCCCTTCACCCCTCTGAATTTCTTCTTTTTTTCCTTCTGGTTTTTCTCTTTGGTTCTAGCTGCCCACCACACTCTGTTCCTGCACCTTCTTCAAAACTCCAACCCAAGTGTAGACCCAAATTCTACTCCTGCTTCCTGTCAAACCCTTTGCTGTTGAGTTGATTCCCACTCATAGAGACCCTTGAAATAGCCTGGTAATTAAAAAAAAAAAAATCTTCTGGAAATACTAAGGGTGACCAAAAGGAATAACCACAGGCAATGCAAATGGCACATAGGTAGAAAGCCATAAGATTTTTCCATCATTGGGCTCCAGTCCCAAATGGCTGGGAAAATGTCACAGGCTCCTCCCTGAGTTCTTGCCCTGGCAGTTCTTTGCCCACTTCGGTGGAATGGCATCCTCTCTTTTCTCAACATACATCTGTGATCTCCTAAGCAGCCAATCCCCTTCCTGGCTAAGACCCCATCCAATCCTCATACTCCACTGGGGCCTCCCTCTCAGGCCTCATTTTGATGTGAAGGGCTGGCTTATTCTCAGCAGACTGTCAGAACTGGGGGGGGGGGGCAGGGGGGGAAGGGGTTGAGATGGAAAGTGACTTCCCCCTTCCCATCTGTCATGGATTCAATTAATGTCCCCAAAAAATGTGTGTATCAACTTGGTTAGGCCATGATTCCCAGTATTGTATGGTTGTCCTTCATTTTGTGATTGTAATTTTATGTTGAGAGGATTAGAGTGGGATTGTAACACCACCCTCCGTCAGGTCACCTCTCTGATCCAAGGTAAAGGGAGTTTCCCTGGGGTATGGCCTGTACCACCTTTTATCTCTCAAGAGATAAAATGAAAGGGAAGCAAACAGAGAGTAGGGACCTCATACCACCAAGGAAACAGCACCAGGAGCAGAGCATGTCCTTTGGACCTGGGGTCCCTGTGCCTGAGAAGCTCTTCAACCATGGAAAGATTGAGGACAAGGACCTTCCTCCAGAGCGGACAGAAAGAGGAAGCCTTCCCCTGGAGCAAACGCCCTGAATTTGGACTTGTAACCTACTAGACTGTGAGAAATAAATTTCTCTTTGTTAAGGCCATCCACTTGTGGTATTTCTGTTATGGCAGCACTAGATTACTAAGACACCATCTGATATAGCAACTCCTATATACTCATACACAGGCACACAGCCCTACATACCCCCATTACGGGCTCACACAATGTGAGCAGTCATAAGATTCTAAGGTAATAAAAAAGGTAATAGGAGAAAACAAATGCCATTTAAAACCACAATGGCCTTCCATGGTGGGCGGATCCTGTTAAAGGCAATATGACAATCTCAGCATTGAAGCTGGTCCTGGGGAAGATGGCCAGGTTGTTCATTTGAGTATCTTGTTGGTTTCCAATGTACAAGGATGGGGCTGGAACTGAGCCTGGGCTTAGGGGCTGGAGAGAACTAAGTTGTCTGGCACAACAGAAAGGCCTTGTTTATTTATTTATTGTGTTTTGCAGCATGGAACCCAGAGGGATGATGGAGAGGAGTCAATAAGATGATAGAAGCAGGCACTGCATGGAGGGTGTGGCCAGGGATGACCCCTGGTGTAGGCGCCAAGGGTTTTCAAGGCCAAGCACATCTATGTGCCATCTGAAGCTGTCCAGGTGCGGTGGCAGGGTAAATACCCATTTTCCCTGACCAGTGACAACAAGTCTTCCGTTGAAGTGCTCCTGTGTACTTTGTGTTGCTAGGGGTGGGGTGGACCCTGAGTTGTGTCCTCTGATTGAATCAATGAAAGAAGAGTCATCAGGAGCAGAGAGGAAAACAACATTTCAGGAAAGGCAGACAATTGAAGCCAAAGGGGACCATAAATATATTTGCTCTCCGTACCTCAGGAATAGGCAGGAAGCTTGGGGGAGAGTACTTGTTAGCCAGCTCTTGAGATGCAGTAGAAAGGAAGGTCAGGAGCGCTCGCTGTGGAACTATCTTGCCTGGGCTTGACTCCTAGATCTGTGCTTCACCAGCCTTGTGACCTGGAGCAGGTTGCCTGTGTTTCCTCATCTATAAGCTGGCAATAAGAGTGGTACCTCTCCTGCAGGGTGGTTGTGAGGATTAATATAAGCTCAGGCACTCAGAACAGAGCCTGGAACATAGGAGGTGGAGAAGCAGCTGATACCCCGCTTACACCTGTAACAGGGATTCTGTACATAAATAGTAACCGGAGTTTTATTCTCTCACTCCTTCCCTACCTCACCCCTACTCTCTTCCACCCCATGCACACTCAGACACATGCTTTCTGATGACAATATACAACAGCTACTATTTTTTTTTTTTTTTACTAGGGAAACCAGTCCCAGAGTCCCTGAACTACAAAAAAAAAAAATTTTTTTTTTTTTTTTTTTTACAAGCTGTGATAAATTCAGACCATCAGCAGAGTTTCCATTTCCACTGAGTCAATTTCTACTCATGTTACAGAGGAGAACTGCTCCACGGGGTTTTCTTGGGTGTAATCTTTATGGAAGGTCACTAGGCCTTTCTTCCCCAGTGCCAGTGAGGCGGGGGTGAGGGGTGTGGGTGGGGTGGGTTCGAACCGCCAACCTTTTGGTTGGTAACAACATGCAAACTGTTTGTGCTACCCACGGACCTATCAGCAGGGTAGAACTTTAAAATGACAGACATGGAAAATTTCAGAAGCAATCATTGGTGTTTCTCAGGCCAACAAAATGGAGGACAACACCAGCCTGCGCTGACCCAGCCCCTCCATCCCAGAGGTCCCCTGTTTCTTCATCCCAAGGCCAAGAGAACTCCCTGGAAATCTCTCCATCCCAGGTCCTAATACAGCCCACAAGAGACCCTCATGTTCTCGGGGACTTTGTCCAGAATGGAAGGCATTAAATATTCATGGAGAATGAGTAGGTGTCAATTCAGACAGGAGAGGAAAACGTGACTACAGAGGATGACTGATGAGGATGAATGAGGGCCAGATGGGCAGGGGTGGGAAGGGAGCTGGCTGCTGTACTAGACACATTTTTCTACATTGTTGCTGACACTAAAACACCATAAAAATATGCTAGCAACTGGACAAGGGTTGACCTAGACCCTACAGCTCACCCTGCCTCCCTCTTCCTCCTGGGTATAAATATTTATGGCTTTGGTTAGTTGGCTCAGGGTTCAAGGCACTTAGATAAATGGCCTCTCTTTCCTCCTTGGTTTTCCTACTGACATTGTTTGTTAGTTTTCCTACTAACTAGATCTTTCTTGCAAGGAAGAGACTATTGGCAGAAGGGCATATAGTCTTTGTTCTGTGCCTTTTGATACTTCATACCTTGGACTCTGGATCCTCTCCTTCTACCGCCATCTCCCCACAGGATAGAGGCTCAGATGCCCAGAATGAAGGCAGAGGGTAGGGGCTGGGGAGGTGAAGGGAGAAGGCAAATAAAATAAAATAAAATAAAATAAAATAAAATAAAATAAAATAAAATAAAATAAAATAAAATAAAATAAAATAAAATAAAATAAAATAAAATAAAATAAAATAAAATAAAATAAAATAAAATAAAATAAAATAAAATAAAATAAAATAAAATAAAATAAAATAAAATAAAATAAAATAAAATAAAATAAAATAAAATAAAATAAAATAAAATAAAATAAAATAAAATAAAATAAAATAAAATAAAATAAAATAAAATAAAATAAAATAAAATAAAATAAAATAAAATAAAATAAAATAAAATAAAATAAAATAAAATAAAATAAAATAAAATAAAATAAAATAAAATAAAATAAAATAAAATAAAATAAAATAAAATAAAATAAAATAAAATAAAATAAAATAAAATAAAATAAAATAAAATAAAATAAAATAAAATAAAATAAAATAAAATAAAATAAAATAAAATAAAATAAAATAAAATAAAATAAAATAAAATAAAATAAAATAAAATAAAATAAAATAAAATAAAATAAAATAAAATAAAATAAAATAAAATAAAATAAAATAAAATAAAATAAAATAAAATAAAATAAAATAAAATAAAATAAAATAAAATAAAATAAAATAAAATAAAATAAAATAAAATAAAATAAAATAAAATAAAATAAAATAAAATAAAATAAAATAAAATAAAATAAAATAAAATAAAATAAAATAAAATAAAATAAAATAAAATAAAATAAAATAAAATAAAATAAAATAAAATAAAATAAAATAAAATAAAATAAAATAAAATAAAATAAAATAAAATAAAATAAAATAAAATAAAATAAAATAAAATAAAATAAAATAAAATAAAATAAAATAAAATAAAATAAAATAAAATAAAATAAAATAAAATAAAATAAAATAAAATAAAATAAAATAAAATAAAATAAAATAAAATAAAATAAAATAAAATAAAATAAAATAAAATAAAATAAAATAAAATAAAATAAAATAAAATAAAATAAAATAAAATAAAATAAAATAAAATAAAATAAAATAAAATAAAATAAAATAAAATAAAATAAAATAAAATAAAATAAAATAAAATAAAATAAAATAAAATAAAATAAAATAAAATAAAATAAAATAAAATAAAATAAAATAAAATAAAATAAAATAAAATAAAATAAAATAAAATAAAATAAAATAAAATAAAATAAAATAAAATAAAATAAAATAAAATAAAATAAAATAAAATAAAATAAAATAAAATAAAATAAAATAAAATAAAATAAAATAAAATAAAATAAAATAAAATAAAATAAAATAAAATAAAATAAAATAAAATAAAATAAAATAAAATAAAATAAAATAAAATAAAATAAAATAAAATAAAATAAAATAAAATAAAATAAAATAAAATAAAATAAAATAAAATAAAATAAAATAAAATAAAATAAAATAAAATAAAATAAAATAAAATAAAATAAAATAAAATAAAATAAAATAAAATAAAATAAAATAAAATAAAATAAAATAAAATAAAATAAAATAAAATAAAATAAAATAAAATAAAATAAAATAAAATAAAATAAAATAAAATAAAATAAAATAAAATAAAATAAAATAAAATAAAATAAAATAAAATAAAATAAAATAAAATAAAATAAAATAAAATAAAATAAAATAAAATAAAATAAAATAAAATAAAATAAAATAAAATAAAATAAAATAAAATAAAATAAAATAAAATAAAATAAAATAAAATAAAATAAAATAAAATAAAATAAAATAAAATAAAATAAAATAAAATAAAATAAAATAAAATAAAATAAAATAAAATAAAATAAAATAAAATAAAATAAAATAAAATAAAATAAAATAAAATAAAATAAAATAAAATAAAATAAAATAAAATAAAATAAAATAAAATAAAATAAAATAAAATAAAATAAAATAAAATAAAATAAAATAAAATAAAATAAAATAAAATAAAATAAAATAAAATAAAATAAAATAAAATAAAATAAAATAAAATAAAATAAAATAAAATAAAATAAAATAAAATAAAATAAAATAAAATAAAATAAAATAAAATAAAATAAAATAAAATAAAATAAAATAAAATAAAATAAAATAAAATAAAATAAAATAAAATAAAATAAAATAAAATAAAATAAAATAAAATAAAATAAAATAAAATAAAATAAAATAAAATAAAATAAAATAAAAATAACAGGAAAAGAGAATTCCACATAAAATCTTAGAGACGGTGGAATGATTTGGAAAAGGATAGCGACAGTGGTTGCACAACTTGAAGAATGTAATCGAGGTCACTGAATTGTAGAAATTGTTGAGATGGTGTATGTTTTAAGTATATTTTCACCACAATAAAACAAAACAAAAACCTAGAGACAAGGAAGGCAGGAGGAAGAGCACAGGACTGGCTCTCATGAGACCTGGGTTCTGGGTCCAGATTTGCATGGGCTCACTGAGCCACCCGGGACAAGCTGTGTGACTCTCTGGTCTAACTTACTCTTCTGTGGAAGGAGAGGATGAGCCAGGACATCTCCAAAGCCCTTTCCAGCTCTGACCTTCCCCAAGTCCATGAGAGCATAGAGCCATGACACTGTGGTCTGTGGAAAATGACAAAGCTCTCCAAGGCTGCCCCAGTTCTCCCAAGCTCTTGCTATTCTGGTCATACTTAACTCACTCCTCCTCACCTCTGTGACCCCAGTCTCTCTGAATTGCTGCTGACCCAGAGAACCCAGTGTGGTCCCTTCCTTCCAAATGAGCCCTGGAGTTGGTATGTTCGTGACAGCGTCCAGAGGGGATGTTTGGCTGCTGCTTCCCTTGCAACTCAATAATCTCTCTCCAGGAGAAAATGTCACTGTGGGTTTTCAGGTAATGGAAGACAAGTGCATCTGCTCTGCCCGGCAAGGTGGGGGAAGCACGTGAAGTCCACCAGGGACTGAAAGGAATGGATTGTCGCTGTTGCCTGAGCTTGTTGCCAAATGTTTTCCCACTCATTCTCTTGCGAGGGAAAGATTAGATATTTATACCACCAAGAAGCACAGCATACTAATGAGGGGCATGTTGGGCCAGGGGCAGGGCAGGGTCGGCTTGGCCGCCAGCCAGTTCCGCTCTGTGAAGTGGTGCACGAGTGGAGGAGGGCGGGGAGGCTGGGCCATGGTCTGGTTGCCAGTGGGAGCTGGCTCTTCAGGCAGCTCGCCAGAGTGGGCAGCAGGGCTGTCTGGATGCTGGGGAATTTATCAAGTGTGAGAGCAGAACTGTCTTCACTGTCCTGAGCCTCTGAAGCTTCCTGAGGCCACTTGGTCTGAGGCTGCATGGAAGGACCTATTGTGAAAGGTGGGTTTAGAAACAACTTAAATGAGAACACCCAAGGCAAGTGGAGTGGTTATTGAGCAACCCTGCTTTCAGCTAGGTCAGAGCCCTGTCTAGACCAATTAGCTTTGTTTTGCAGCACCGCATGGGAAGCCTTTCACCCCATGTACCCAAGAACGGCTATTGGTTCCAACTGGCCCATGTGAGAGGGTGTGGAAGGGTTGGTGCATATCCATCCCCTCGGCAGGAAGAACTTGCAGACTTGGCGACCTCATCATCGATGGAGGGGCCATATGGCCCCTCTGGGAGGATGTGGCCTCTCTCCTGGACTGACCACAGAGGGCCCTGGTAACTGCTGCCCATAGGGTGGAGCCTGGATCCCACACGCCTTGGTTTTCCCTTTCTGGGTTCTTGATGGATGTCAGCAGAATTTTCTAGAGGAGGTTTGGTCCCTTGTTTCAGAGCTTGGGCCCCGATAGCAACAGCCACATTCTCAGGGCCTGAGCTTTGACCATGGAGGGAGGCCCTGAGTGTATCCCTCCCAATTTTCTTACAGTCCCTATAATATGAGCTCTGAGGGCTGGACTGCAATTATGATTCATTCTGGCAGGAAAATCCACCCCTGGCTTTAACGTTCTCATCTGAAAAAGAAATCCTTCCAGGGAGGAGAGCAAAGAAGTGGTCCCACACAGCTGCCCTCTGCAGTGGCAGGGCCCAAAGAATAAATGGGAGTGTGGTTGACCAGGCATTTCTACCCACCAACCTCAGAGAGGGAATGCCGGAGCAGAGCTCGACAATCCAGAGAATAATGATAATGAGGCCAGGCCCGAGGGAGTGTGCGGTAAATGAACAACCAGCAAAGACAATCAGGTGGTGATGCAGCCCCTGCTGGGCAGCAAGTAAACACAGGAGCATTGCTGCCCCCGACTACCCAGGCAGCTTCTGACTCAGGCAGCCAGGGGTCAGGCAGTCTGCAGGGCCACAGCCGAGGCTCACTTGGGCTGCTCAAAGTTCAGAGCAGGGCTGAAGGCTTCATACATTATTCAGAGCAGCTCCGGCTGCAGGGCTTCAAGAGCCATCTTCGCAGGTTTGGGCAGGCAGCCCAGTCCCTGCCAGCCCTGTTCCCTTCATACCTCCTGGGGCTGCTGAGTGCCCCTTGATTTTCCCTACAGGCCTCTTTGGGAAAGCTCTCCCTCTCTGCTTCAAACCTGGCTTGGTCCTGCATGCCAGAAGCCCGACACCAGGGAATTTAAGGCCAAATTCTTGGGATGCTGGACCCTTGCTGCAAATTCCTATTGGAATGTGTTGTCTTGGGCTGAGGTGTTTGAGTAGTCTGGGGCTCTCACTCCACTCCCTACCACATCCTTAGCTTTCCCTGCAAGGTATGTCCCACACATGGGACCAGAGCCTGCTGGGTTACAGCAAAACCAACCGTAACCAGTTGCCGTCGAGTTGATTCCAACTCATGGTGATCCCATGTGTGTCAGAGTAGAACTATGCTCCATAGGGTTTTCAATAGCTGATTTTTCGGGGAATTAGATCAGCAGACCTTTCTTCTGAGGTGCCTCTGGGTAGACTTGAACCTTGAACCTTTCAGTTAGCAGCTAAGCACTTTAACTGATTGTACCACCTAGGGACTCCCAAACCAACCTTCCTAGCCCTTTAAATCCCATTTCAAGGCCAACCCCCTCCAGAAAGTTTCCCTAAAATAATAAAACCCGTGCCCCAATCTTCCACAAATGATCTTCTACCCCAATCAGGCTCCACCAAGAGGGCTCTTGTCAAGGCTGATGATGATCTCTATGCTGCTGAATGAAACGGCTAATTCTCAGTCCTTGCTAATCCTTTCCCTCTCCTCCTGGAACACTTTCTTTGTTTTCCAGGAGACTACATTCTCCTGATTTCCACCCTGTTTCACTGGTTGCTACTTTTTAGTCTCCTTTGCTGATTTTTCTTCATGTTCCCCATGTCCAATCATTAGGGTTTTCCGTGGTTCTATCCTCCATCCTCTTCTTTCCTCTATCTGAACTTGCTCCCTTTGAGATCTTAGCTAGCCTCATGGTCTTTAATATCATTTATATGCTGACATCTCCCATATTTATATCTTTAGCCATGACCCTTCTCCAGGACTCCAGACTCTATATCCAACGATAGAGCCATGGGACATTCTAATGTTTAGACATGGGAGCCATGAGGAACTTTCTACTTAACATCTTCATTGGATGTCTAAAAAGCATCTCAGACTGGAGGGGAGATGGGATAGTAGAGAGGGTTAGAAACTGGCAAAATGGTCACGAAAGGAGAGACTGGAAGGAGGGAGCAGGCTGACTCATTAGGGGAAGAGTAAATGGGAGTATGTAGTAAGGTATACATAAGTTTATATGTGAGAGACTGCCTTGATTTGTAAACTTTCACTTAAAGCACAATAAAAATTATTTTTTAAAAAAGCATCTCAAATATAACATGTCCAGACCTGAATTCCTGGCCTTTCTCTGCAAACTGGTTCTTCCTCCAGGATTTCCCAACTCAGTGAATGGCAACTCCATCTTCAGTTGCTTGGGCTGAAAATCTTGATTCTTCTATTTCTCTACCACCTAGACTCTACACTCTGTGATTATTGCTGGTACTACTTTCAAAATATATCCAGAATCTACCCACATCTTACATCTCTACCATCATCCTGTTCATTATCTTTTTAAGAATTTGCCATAGCCTCCCAACTGATTTCCTTGCCTTTGCCCTTGTTATATAGTCTATTCTCAAGCTGTGAGCTTGTAATATCTCATTAACCTTTCCTGCCCCCTTACCTTTCTCACTTCATCTTCTACCTGCCCCCTCCCCCAGAGCCTCATTTCTGCCTTACTCACACTGACCTCCTTGCTGTTCTTTGAATAAGCCAGGCACCCTCCCACCTCAGGATCTTTGCATTTACTTTTCTCTCTACCTGGAACTCTCTTCCTCTAAATATTTGCATGGCTCCCTCCTTTCCATCTTTCAGGTCTGCTCAAATGACACCTGTCATGGATTGAATTAAAAAAAAAAAAAACCAAACCCACTGCTATTGAGTCTATTCCAACTCAAAGCGACCCTATAGCACAGAGGAGAACTGCCCCATAGAGTTTCCAAGGAGTGCCTGGCGGATTCGAATTGCTGATCTTTTGGTTAGCAGCCATAGCACTTTAACCACTAAGCCACCAGAGTTTCCTAGATTGACTTATGTCCCCCAAAAAATGTGTGTATCAACTTGGTTAGGCCATGATTCCCAGTATTGCGTGGTTGTCCTCCATTTTGTGGTTGTAATCTTATGTTAAGAGGATTAGGGTGGGATTGTATCACCACCCGTACCCAGGTCACCTCCCTGATCCGATGTAAAAGGAGTCTCCCTGCGGTGTGGCCTCTTAAGAGATAAGAGGAAAGAGAAGCTAGCAGAGAGTTGGGGACCTCATACCAAGAAAGCAGCACCAGGAGCAGAGTGCGTCCGTTGGACACGGGGCCCCTGTGCCTGAGAAGCTCCTCAACCAGAGGAAGACTGAGGACGAGGACCTTCCTCCAGAGCCGACAGAGAGAAAGCCTTCCCCTGGAGCCCATGCCCTGAATTTGGACTTGTAACCTACTAGGCTGTGAGAAAATAAATTTCTCTTTGTTAAAGCCATCCACTTGTGGTATTTCTGTTATGGCAGCCCTAGATAACCATGACTGAACCCCCTGATCTCCTTTGACTACACTGTTATACCTTGCACACCATTTCCAACCACACAACTACCTATAATACTTCCCTGCTTGTTTCCATTTAGCACTACATTTTTTTTTTTTTTTTAATATACTACTTATCTTGCTTACTCATTTGCTTGCTGTATGTCTCTCCCACTACAGTGTAAGCTTCATAAGAGCAGGGGCTTTTTTGTTTTGTTTATACTCATGGTTAAGGTTTATTACAGAGAAAGGATACATATTAAAATCAGTAGAAGGAAAAGGCATATGGGGCAAAGTCTACGATAAAACAGGCACAAGCTTCCAGGAGTGGGGACTTTTTTTAACTACTGCATTCCCAGTGCCCAGGTCTGTGCTTGGTATCTGGCAAATGCTCAAAATATAATTGTTAAATGAATAGTTCCTGAACCATTCCTCCTTTTACTTTCTCAGTTCTCTTTTCTCTTGGATCTTCTCCTGCTGGTACTCTTTGCTGGTCCTCTTTCTCCTTCTTTCTGACTATAGGTGTTTCCAAAGTTCGCTTCTCGTTCCCAAGTTCTCTCTCTGCCATCTATATTCCCCATCCTAATCACTCACTGTTCCAGCTTCAGCAATTGCTTTTATCTATCCTTTTAATATAGTTTAAATAATTGTGTTCCTGTGATTACATCTTTACTTGCTCTGACACCCCTGCTAAACTGTAAGCTCCTTGAAAGCAAGGACTATGTTTGTATCTTTGATGCACAATTGTTCTAGGACCCAAGTATGTTCTTTGAGGGCTCACTGAAGATGTGTTGAGTGGATGGAGATTGATTACGCCTCCCTCTTGCTCCTGCCTGCCTCTGGGCGAGGATATACCTGGGAGCCTTAGATCCAAGCAGGCACTTGGAAGGTGTTGCATCAAGCTGTGATCAAATAAGCCTTTGGAAGGCTTCATCCCAGGGTGACTTAATGAGTCACAGTGGATCAATTAGCCGATTATTTGGCTCTACATGCGAAAGCCTTCATGGCCACTCTTGGATCTCATTCAACTTGAGTGTGGAGGGATGAGAAAGGAAGGGATGCCACTGAACTTTTTTCTGGCAAGGAAGGTAGGTTCATCACAGGAGGCCAGCCTTCCCTCACACAAACTGGGCTAGTGAGGACCTGTGCATAGCCCAGGACAGCATAGAGCTGCTTCCCCCATTACACTATGAAGCTTTGAGGATAGGGCTGGAGTTGAAGTCGTCTGCATTCCCAAGGCTAGCCTGGTGCCTGATCCATAGTAATTGCACTACAAGTAGTTATTGAATCCACCACTCATTTGTCAGTTTGTCATACCATGGTGGCTTGCGTATTGCTAGGATGCTGAAAGCCATGCACCCGGTATATCAAATACCTGCAGGGTCATCCATGGTGAACAGGTTTTGTTAGAGCTTTCAGACTAAGACAGACTAGGAAGAGGGACTTGGCAATTTACTTCCAAAAATTAACCAATGAAAACCCTATGGATCACAACAGAATATTGTCTGATGTAATGTTGAAATGAACTCAAACATACCATCGATCATACGTATGGTGCAGGACCAGGCAACATGTTATTCTGGTATAATAAGGTCGTCCTGAGTTGGAGCTGACTTGATGGCAGCTAACAACAACAATAAAATTGTTGAACAAAGAAAAGAAACTCAATCTTATGTGAGAGAAGTTCCTGACCAGTTCTTTCTAGACTCTTCCCCCTCTCCCCGCCCCAATCAAAAAACACACTCCTCTGCCTCTGATCCCCTCTTAAATCACTCTCTGGTCTCCACTGCCATCAAAGCCTGGCCTAAAGCTTTCCTTTCCTAGAAATTTTTCCAGATCAATCTCATCCAACTCTGACTTATTTTCTCCATCTCTCTTCAACAGTTCTGCACACGGCTTGTAGTACAGCAGCTTGCATAATTTTATTGTAAGTATCCTGAACTGATCTGTCTCCAAGTATGTGTCCTGTATATGTGTGTGGAAAGAAGCCCTGGTGGCACAGTGGTTAAGGGCTTGGCTGCTAACTGAAAGGTCGGCGGTTCGAACCCACCAGCAACTCCGTGGGAGAAAGATGTGGCAGTCTGCTTCTGAAAAGATTTATAGCCTTGGAAATTTTATGGGGCAGTTCTACTCTGTCCTACGAGTTGGAATTGACTTGACGGCAACTGTTTTTTTGTTTTCTTATGTGTGTGTGTCGAGGGGACGGGGCAATGTCTAGATTCCTCATTAGCTTATGCTCTCTAAGGTGGAGGGTGCTTTCTTAGCCATCCTTTCTTTCTCCATAGCCCAGTGCAAATTCCTGTACCCAACAAGTGTTCAGTGATGCAATTGAGCAGCCCCTGGTTGACATTCAATAAATGTGTGCTGAAGGAAAGAAGAGTGAATGTCAAACCCAATCCCCATAGAAAGCAATACTGGGAAGCAGACAAAGGTATCTAGTGCTAGCACAAAGTTGTTGTTGGGTGCCATTGAGTTGGTTCCAACTCATAGCTACCCTATGTACAACAGAAGGAAACACTACCCGGACCTGTGGCATCCCACAATCATAGCTATGTTTGATCCCATTGTTGCAGCCACTGTGTCAATCCATCTCGTTGAGGGTCTTTCCCAACAGCACAAAGGCTTCCCCCCAAATGACCGTATTTTGAGAGGAATGAGAGAACTTAACCAGACCCCAAAGGAAAAACAAAGAAAAAACCAAAAACCATCACTCTTCCTCATCTCTTTACGAGCTACACAGCGTCAGGATCTATTTTCTGCTCCAAAGAGGGATGAAACCACATTCTCCTCTGCCCATACAAGGATCATGTGCTCTGTTGAAGACCTGAGTTCAAATTCTGACTCTACTACGTTCTCTCTGTGTGACACTGGGTTAGTCACTTACCCTCAGAAACTTTGTTTCTTTACATGTGTGTATGTATGTGTGTGTGTGTGTATATATATATATATATATATCAGTTGCTGTCAAGTTGATTCAACTCATGGTGCCCCCATCTGTGTTAGAACAGAACTGTGCTCCATAGGATTTTCTTTTTTTTATTAAATTTTTTTTGTGCTTTAAAAAATTATACTTTACAAATCATGTCAGTCTCTCATACAAAAATTTATATACACTTTGCTATACACTCCTACCCCCACAGTTTGTCGTACTGTGGGGACTTGTGTGCGGCTATGATGCTGGAAGCTATGCCACCGGTATTCAGATACCAGCAGGGTCACCCATGGAGGACAGGTTTCAGCTGAGCTTCCAGACTAAGACAGACTAGGAAGAAGGACCTGGCAGTCTACTTTTGAAAAGCATTAGCCAGTGAAAACTTTATGAATAGCAGCGCAACATTGTCTGATATAGTGCTGGAAGATGAGCCCCCCAGGTTGGAAGGCACTCAAAAGATGACTGGGGAAATGCTGCCTCCTCAAAGTAGAGTCAACCTTAATGATGTGGATGGAGTAAAGCTTTCGGGACCTTCATTTGCTGATGTGGCACGACTCAAAATGAGAAGAAACAGCTGCAAACATCCATTAATAATTGGAACCTGGAATGTACGAAGTATGAATCTAGGAAAATTGGAAATTGTCAAAAATGAAATGGAATGCATAAACATCGACATCCTAGGCATTAGTGAGCTGAAATGGACTGGTCTTGGCCATTTTGAATCGGACAGTCATATAGTCTACTATGCTGGGAATGATAACTCGAAGAGGAATGGTGTTGCATTCATCGTCAAAAAGAACATTTCAAGATCTATCCTGAAGTACAACGCTGCCAGCGATAGGATAATATCCATACGTCTACAAGGAAGACCAGTTAATATGACTATTATTCAAATTTATGCACCAACCACTAGGGCCAAAGATGAAGAAATAGAAGATTTTTATCAGCTGCTGCAGTCTGAAATTCATCGAACATGCAATCAAGATGCATTGATAATCACTGGCGATTGGAATGCGAAAGTTGGAAACAAAGAAGAAGGATCAGTCGTTGGAAAATATGGCCTTGGTGACAGAAACAATGCCGGAGATCAAATGATAGAATTTTGCAAGACCAACGACTTCTTCATTGCAAATACCTTCTTTCACCAACATAAACAGTGACTATACACATGGACCTCACCAGATGGAACACACAGAAATCATATTGACTACATCTGTGGAAAGAGATGATGGAAAAGTTCAATATCATCAGTCAGAATGAGGCCAGGGGCCGACTGTGGAACAGACCATCAATTGCTCATAGGCAAGTTCAAGCTGAAACTGAAGGAAATCAGAGCAAGTGCACGAGGGCCAAGATATGACCTTGAGTCTATCCCACCTGAATTTAGAGACCATCTCAAAAATAGATTTGACGCATTGAACACTAGTGATCGAAGACCAGACGAGTTGTGGAATGACATCAAGAACATCATCCATGAAGAAAGCGAGAGGTCACTGAAAAGACAGGAAAGAAAGAAAAGAGCAAGGTGGATGTCAGAGGAGACTCTGAAACTTGCTTTTGAGTGTCAAGCAACTAAAGCAAAAGGAAGAATTCATGAAGTAAAAGAACTGAACAGAAGATTTCAAAGGGCCTCTCGAGAAGACAAAATAAAGTATTATAGTGACATGTGCAAAGAGCTGGAGATGGAAAACAGAAAGGGAAGAACACACTCGGCATTTCTCAAGCTGAAAGAACTGAAGAAAAAACTCAAGCCTCGAGTTGCAATAGTGAAGGATTCCATGGGGAAAATATTAAATGATGAAGGAAGCATCAAAAGAAGATGGAAGGAATACACAGAGTCATTATACCAAAAACAATTAGTCGATATTCAACCATTTCAGGAGGTGGCATATGATCAGGAACCGATGGTACCGAAGGAAGAAGTCCAAGCTGCTCTGAAGGCATTGGCGAAAAACAAGACTCCAGGAATTGATGGAATATCAAATGGGATGTTTCAACAAACAGATGCAGCGCTGGAGGTGCTCATTTGTCTATGCCAAGAAATATGGAAGACAGCTTCCTGGCCAACTGATTGGAAGAGATCCATATTTATGCCTATTCCCAAGAAAGGTGATCCAACCAAATGTGGAAATTATAGAACAATATCATTAATATCACACGCAAGCAAAAATTCTGCTGAAGATCATTCAAAAACGGCTGCAGCAGTATATCGACAGGGAACTGCCAGAAATTCAGGCCGGTTTCAGAAGAGGACGTGGAACCAGGGATATCATTGCTGATGGCAGATGGACCCGGGCTGAAAGCAGAGAATACCAGAAGGATGTTTACCTGTGTTTTATTGATTATGCAAAGGCATTTGACTGTGTGGATCGTAACAAACTATGGATAACACTGAGAAGAATGGGAATTCCAGAACACTTAATTGTGCTCATGAGGAACCTTTACATAGATCAAGAGGCAGTTGTTCGGACAGAACAAGGGGATACTGATTGGTTTAAAGTCAGGAAAGGTGTGCAGCAGGGTTGTATTCTTTCACCATACCTATTTAATCTGTATGCTGAACAAATAATACGAGAAGCTGGACTATATGAAGAAGAACAGGGCATCAGGATTGCAGGAAGACTCATTAACAACCTGCGTTATGCAGATGACAGAACCTTGCTTGCTGAAAGTGAAGAGGACTCGAAGCACTTACTAATGAAGATCAAAGACCACAGCCTTCAGTATGGATTACACTTCAACATAAGGAAAACAAAAATCCTCACAAATGGACCAATGAGCAACATCATGATAAATGGAGAAAAGATTGAAGTTGTCAAGGATTTCATTTTACTTGGATCTACAATCAACAGCCATGGAAGCAGCAGTCAAGAAATCAAAAGACGCATTGCATTGGGCAAATCTGCTGCAAAGGACCTCTTTAAAGTGTTGAAGAGCAAAGATGTCACCCTGAAGACTAAGGTGCGCCTGACCCAAGCCATGGTATTTTCAATCACATCATACGCATGTGAAAGCTGGACAATAAATAAGGAAGAGCGAAGAAGAGTTGACGCCTTTGAATTGTGGTGTTGGTGAAGAACATTGAATATACCATGGACTGCCAAAAGAACAAACAAATCTGTCTTAGAAGAAATACAACCAGAGTGCTCCTTAGAAGCAAGGATGGCGAGACTGCGTCTTACATACTTTGGACATGTTGTCAGGAGGGACCAGTCCCTGGAGAAGGACACCACGCTTGGCAAAGAAGAGGGTCAGCGGAAAAGAGGAAGACCCTCAACGAGGTGGATTAACACAGTGGCTGCAACAATGAGCTCAAGCATAACAACGATTGTAAGAATGGCACAGGACTGGGCAGTGTTTCATTCTGTTGTGCATAGGGTCGCTATGAGTCGGAGCCGACTCTACAGCGCCTAACAACAACAACAACATACACTCCTAATTGCTCTCCTCCTAATGAGACAGCACACTCCTTTCCTCTACTCGCTCTCCTCGTGTCCATTCATCCACCTTCTGACTCCCTCTGCCCTCTCATCTCCCCTCCAGACAGGAGATGCCAACATAGTCTCATGTGTCTACGTGACCCAAGAGGCTCATTCTTCACCATTATCATTTTCCACCCCCTAGTCCAGTCCAATCCCTGTCTGAAGAGTTGGCTTTGGGAATGGTTCCTGTCTTGGGCTAACAAAAGGTCTGGGGACCATGACCTCCGGGGTCCTAGTCTCAGTCTGACCATTAAGTCTGGTCTTTTTATGAGAATTTGGGGTCTGCATTCCACTGCTCTCCCGCACCCTCAGGGGTTCTTTGTTGTGTTCCCTGTCAGGGCAGGCTCCACAGGGTTTTCAATGGTTGATTTTTCAGAAGTAGATTACCAACGCTTTCCTCCCAGTTGCCTCTGGGTATACTCAAAACTCCAATCTTTTAGTTAAAAGCCGAGTGCATTAACTGTTTGCACCACCATATGAGAAATAAGATAGGAACAGTAATGACCACCAACCAGTCAGATCAGGTAGTCTGGATCGAAGTGGAAGGTTGGGTCTGGGGAATGAAACAAACAGCGACCCATAGATTGAGCCAGAGGAAAGGCACCATGGGGACAGGGCTCAGAAGGCTGCTCTGTGCCCATGGTGTCCAAGGCATCTTGTGTATTTTATTTTGATAATTCATATAATATCACTATGAACTATATACTATTATTGTTCCCATTTTAATGATGAGGAAACTGTAACACAGGTTTGATACTGTTCTCAGGTTCTCAAAGCTAAAAAGTGGGGAAGCTAGAATCCAACACAGGTTTGTTTGGCATCCGAGCCTGAGCTCCTTCTGTACAGCTCTGCTAATTCCCATGGTAGAAGCTGTTGCACTCCCCAAGGCCTCCCTTCTTTCCTTCAGGCCATGGGTCTAGGGTCCCTGGAAGTATATGGAATGCCTAAAAAAAAAAAAATGGAATGCCTAACCACCCCTAAAATAATACCCATGCACATGCACGCACACACACACACACACACACACACACACATGCACACATGCACTCTTGTATGCACACCCTGGTCTGCCAGGGAGCTGGTAAGGCAGGGAGATGGCCGCGTCCATTAGCACCATCAAGCACAGCACATATTTATGGCCCCAATTACAAGCCTTCACCTTCTGCCACCGCCACAAAGGCACGGGAATAGCAACAGGAACAGTGTGTGCAGTGGGGTCTGAGGCCGCTGTAGCAATAACTACAAGATTACAGAGATGTGAGCAAACCCTGGTGAAGGCAGCTCTATTATAATGATAAATCTACAGCTTTATATAGAAATAATGAGGCTAGGTTGGGTGGGGGGAGAGATGAGGAGTGTGATTTCAGCCAACCAAATTTCTGGGTGGAGGGAAAGTAGCAAACTCCCAGGAATGCCCAGCAGGCCACCAGGGGACCTCAGTCAGGCCAGGCAGGTGCAAGGGCGGCAGGATGCCCAGGGGCTGCCCTGCCCAGGGCTAGAATGGATCTGATGAACTCCCATGATTTCCTTCGCAAGCCTGAGTTTCTTGATTCAGTGCCACACTAGAGGGCTCCGACTACCCTAGCAGGTCCAGTTTGCTGTTCTCACCCAGCCCAGCAGTTAGTGTGGTGAGGGGATATAGGGGGACATGCGGTGGCGGGAGGGGTGTACAGGTCTATATTAGCCACTATGCTGCCCAGGCATCCAGTTCATAACAACCAGGGAGTGGTTGCTTCTTGTGGCTCAAGATCTGCAATTAAAGAAGAGCTAGAAACCCAGGAGGAGTTCCTGGGTGGTGCAAATGGGTAACGTGCATGACCGCTAACCAGAAGGTTGGTGGTTTGAGTCCACCCAGAGGCACCGTGGAGGAAAGACCTGGTGATCTACTTCTGAAAAATCAGCCACTGAAAACCCTATGGCGCATAGTTCCACTCTGACACACACGGGGCTGCCATGAGTTGGAGTCAACTTGGCGGCAGCTGGTTGAGAAATCTGATGTGCCCTTACCCTTTACTAGCATTGCAGATTGGTGTCCATTGGCTGTGAGGAAAAGACGCAGATGTCCCAGGTTTTGCTACTGCAAAGCAACTCAAGCACTGGTGCAGGGACTAAAGCAAGGGACCTGCTTGGTTCCACCGACCAGAGCTGAATCTCATTCTCTGATACAAGTGCAAGGAGCGAGGCAGGGCTTATATTTGGCCTCACTGTGGGGAGGACTGAGCTGCTTTTCTCCACCGGTCACCATAATGAAGCCGCTATCCTTAGGAGACCGCAAGAGAAGAGCCGTGCCAGATGTAAACTTCAGAGGGATTTATAGATCAGAACACCCGGGTCTGGGGCCAGCACACAGCTGCTGTTCCGGCCCGCTCTGTCTGTCCACTCTGTCTGCCGGCCCCTCCGCTTGTGCCGTTCTTGGGGATGATATTTCAGGAAGGGAAATTGGGGGAAAGCATTGGGACATTTGGCTGGATTCGTCAGAGTCAGCACCAGCTATGAGAATGGGGTGTCCCAGAGGCCGTCTCGGGGGCAGCCACAGAGCCTACCCAGTGTTCCCTTTATTTATTTATTTATTTACTTTAACAGATCAGAATTCCTACCATTTTCTCACCAGAGAGAGCCTGATTGTTCCAGTTTCCTTTCTCACGTATTCAATGTAGAGATATTGATTGCCAAAGTGAGAGGCTACCGACGAAGTGGGGTCACCCCTGCCCAAGAGTTGTGGTGCAAGAAATACCCAGAAAGACACTGGGCCAGTTACCACTCAAGACATCAGATCCAAAGCCATTGGGGTTTGGTGGAAATGCCCCTGCTGGCCACTCAGCTGCCCAGGTGGGCTTAGAGAAAGGCATACCACCTATACCTTCAGGCTGCAATTACACAGTTTCCTCCATACCCTACTCCAGTGACCTGGAGACACACCATCTACATGGGACCAAAGGGCTCTGAATATGCCCTCTCTCATTTTCTGTGCCAAACTTTGTCCTTCCTTCTCTTAAAGCCTCCTTGAGCATCAGCTCCTTGACACCTACTCTGGTTAATTCCAGTTGATTGTGAACAGCCTAGCCCCTCTTCCCTGATGTGTGGGCTAGCCAGGTCTTCTTTCAGGCCTGCCTTCCCAGGCTGGACTGGGAAGACACTGCCCAAGAGACAGGATGATGCTGTGTGGTAGTCATTAATTGTTTTCATTAAGCATCTCTAGTTCTCCTTCTGGGAACATGGTAGGATTGCTTTGCCCTGTCCCTTTGATGTTATGAGTTGCCATGTGTCTTGCTTTAGCTAATGAAATGTGAGTGCAAGTGACTCATGCCACTTCTGTGTGGAAGCGTTAAGAAACAATGAATGAGATAGTGCACAATACTGGGGAAGTCAGCACAATTTGACCAAGGCCAGGTCTGGAAGCTTCATAGACACATCCAAACTCTCTGAGGGACCAAATTACTGGGCTAAGGGCTGGGGACCATGATCTCGGGGGACATCTAGCTCAATTGGCATAACATAGTTCATAAAGAAAATGTTCTACATCCTACTCTGGTAAGTAGTGTCTGGGGTCTGAAAAGCCATCTAAAATACTCTATTGGTCTCACCCCATCTGGAGCATGGGAGAATAAAGCAAACCAAAGACACAAGGGAAAGATTAGTCTAATGGACTAATGGACCACAATCACCACAGACTGAGTCCAGCACAATTAGATGGTGCCCAGGTAACACCACTGACTGCTCTGACAGGAATCACAATAGAGGGTCCCAGACAGAGCTGGATACAAATGTAGAATAAAATTCTAACTCACAAAAAAAGACCAGACTTACTGGCCTGACAGAGACTGGAGAAACCCCAAGAGTATGGCCCCTGGATACCCTTTTAACTCAGTACTGGAGTCACTCCTGAGGTTAACCCTTAAGCCAAAGGTAGAGAGGCCCGTAAAACAAAACGAGACTAAATGGACACACCAGCCCAGGGTCAAGGATGAGAAAGCAGGAAGGGACAGGAAAGCTGGTAATGGGGAACCCATGGTCGAGAAGGGGAGAGCGTTGACAAGTTGTGGGGTCAGCAAGCAATGTCACAAAACAACATGTATATTAATTGTTTAAGGAGAAACTAACTTGCTCTGTGAACTTTCATCTAAAGCACACACAAAAAGAAATAGTGAATGATTTGCTATATCCTCTTCTGATGCAATAACTGTGGGAGTCCATGTCCCGATGAAGCCATTGCCAGCTGTGATCCCTGAGTAACAAGGGTAGAGGCCCTGGCCAAGGCGCAAAGCTGTCTTAAGCCACTAGAATCCTTGGATTGGTTGTTACTGCAGCATAACCTGATTCATCCTGATTAATATAGCCTGTTCTTGATTGCACATTCTAAACTCCTAATACACACCGATGCCCTCAGTAGATTCTGCTGTCTAAGTCAGTCTGTGGGCCTGGCCCAAACCTTATTCATGATCAAAGGGACATATAACATTATTTTATAGGTGGTAGACCTGAGGCCTAGTAGGTAGAGAGAACTACCCCACGACATGTGATCAGAAGCAATGGGTAAGAATTCACTTCCCTTTCTATCCACATGGGGGCTCTACTGTCCCCCCCTCAACTTGGAGCACAGTGCAAGGATTTCCCCAGGATGGGCTGGGCCACTGGGCAGTTTCCAGAGTCCCTTTCACAGCCTGAACAGCAAAGGTCCATTTGTCTCCAGAGGGGTGAGGGAGTTGGGGACATGCCCTGCCCAACCCTGAACTGCAAATCCTTGAGAAGTTGGGGAGCAAGGCTGTACTCACGCTTGTGGCATACTGGATGTCCTTCCAGATGGAGGTTTCCCGGGAGAGATCAGAGGCCTCAAAGAGGTTGTCCAGGATGACCTCCCCAATCATGTCATGGCGGGAGAAACGATCGAAGTCGAAGACACTGAGATGCAACTTGCGGTCAGCCAGCTCCTCGTAGGGCACGGGGAAGTGGAAGTTCTCATCGAAGGTGGGGTTTAGGGTCTTGCGGTGCACCCGTGTCTGCAGCTTGCATTTGCGGTCAGGCAGGAGGTAGATCTTGACATAAGGGTCGGAGCTGCCGCAAAAGTCCTTGGCAGGGAGGTCGAAGGCCTTCAAGATGCGCACGATCAGGGTCTCACTCTCGTAGTCGTAGCGTAAGCTGAAGTTGATCTTCCCACAGCTCTTAGCGGCCTCGGACTTGGCATCATCCCCGTCCACTGACTTCTGCTTATAGAGCTCGGGCTTGATGCGGCCAATGCTGGTGGGCTGCTCAGCCGCGGGCGGCAGCTCATTGCCATAGTCAACACTGGAGACATGCATCTGCCGTGGCAGGTGGCGCTTGAAGGAGGTGTGCCTGGCAGTGGGTGGAAGGCAGCAGAAAGAGTGTGGTCAGGGCTCAGGGGAAAGGGGATGCGTGCAGACACACCATTGGCGGCTGGGGCTCATCCTTCCTCTTGTGGAGACTGCTTGTCTTCCCTCTTGTTGACCCCACTTTTCCTGTACACATACCCTGTGCATAGGGGTCATTGTGAGGATTGTTGTTGTTAAGTGCTGTGGAGCTGACTCCACCCATAGTGACCCTATATGACGGTAGAACTGACCCATAGGGTCTCCTAGGCTGTAATCTTTACGGGAACAGATCATCAGGTCTTTTCTCCCATGGAGTGGCTGGTGGGTTCAAACCATCAACATTTCCGTTAGCTATCAAGCATTTAACCATTGCACCACCAGCGATCTTTGTTGTGAGGATTACATGTCTTAATATTTGTAAAGTACTTGGAATGGTACCTGGTATATGGGAAGCTCAATTACTGTTAAAACAAACAAACATACCTGTTGCTGTCGAGTCAATTCTGACTCATAACGACCCTATAGGACAGAATACAACTGCCCCATAGGGTTTCCAACAAGTGGCTGGTGGATTTCAACTGCCGACTTTTTGGTCAGCAGCTGTAGCTCTTAACCACTGTGTCACCAGGACTCCCAATAAATGTTAGCCGTTGTCATTATTACTTCTGGTACCTGCTTTCTAGGTTTCTTTCCTAGTAGTCATGACTCAGCTTCCCTCCTAAATCCTTAGAAGGATCTCCTTTTCAACCTCAGTGTGGTGCTCTCTTCATTATTATCAATATCACCATTGTCATCACCACCACTACCATTACCAGTTGCTGTTCAATCAACTCCAGCTCATGGCGAGCCCATGTGCTCCACAGGGTTTTCAATGACTGATTTTTGGTAAGTAGATCACCAGGGTTTTCTTCCTGAGTACCTCTGGGTGGACATGAACCTTCAAGCTTTCAGTTAACAGTTGAGTACACTAACCATTTGTACTATCCAGGGACTCCCATTGCCGTCAAGTCAATTCTGACTCACAGCAACCCTATAGGACAGAGTAGAACTGCCCAACAGGGTTTCCAAAGTGTGGCTGGTGGATTTGAACTGGTGACCTTGGTTAACAGCCTCAATGCTTAACCACTATACCACAAGGGCTACATAAAAGCCAAACCAAATCCATTGCTGTAGGGTCGATTCCGACTCATAGCAACCCTATAGGACAGAGTAGAACTGTCCCATAGGATATTTAAGGAGCCGGTGGTGGACCTGAGCTGCTGACGTTTTGGTTAGCAGCTGGAACTCTTAACCACTATGCCCAGGGCTCCGTAGTTAACACTTACTGAGTGTTAAGTATATGCCATGCACTGGAGTGGTTAAGGTCATGGCTCTGGAGCCAGATCCTGTAGGTTCATCTTGGTTCGGCCACTTTCTAGATATGTGCCCTTGGGTAAGTTATTTAACCTCTCTGTGCTATAAAATGGAAACCCTGGTGGCGTAGTGGTTAAGTGCTATGGCTGCTAACCAAAGGGTCGGTGGTTCAAATCCACCAGGTGCTCCTTGGAAACTCTGAGTAGACTCTGAAGAGTTGGCTACAGGGAAGGTTTTTGTTTTGGGCTAACAGAGAGTCCAAGGGTCATCTCCTCTGGGGTCCCTCCAGGTTCAGACAGACCATTAAGTCTGGTCTTTTTACTAGAATTTGAGTTCTGCATCCCACTTTTCTCCTGTTCCATCAGGGTTCTCTGTTGTGTTCCCTGTCAGGGCAGTCATTGGTGGTAGCCAGGCACTATCCTGTTCTTCTGGTATCAGGCTGACGGAGTCTCTGGTTTATGTGGGCCTTTCTGTCTCTTGGGCTCTTATTTTCCTTGTGACTTTGTGTACCATGTCTTTTAAAAGTGTTTCTGCTTTACTGACATATCCCTAAACACACCAGGAAGTTTTATGCCTCTGGGCCTTTGCATTTTCTCTTCTCTCTGCCTGAAGCCTTTCCTTCCCCCAGAACTCCCTGCACACCCCCACACTCCCCCCACACCTACCCACATCCCAAATGCACATCACATGCACACTGCCCCACCTCAAAGGTACCCCTTTCCTGAAGTCTTTCCTTGTGCCCACCTTCTTGTTGGTCCTCTCTTTCCCCTGAAGTACAGCATCTTATATAGTCCCGTATCCAAGCACATGAGTCATATTTCTGGTGTCTATCCTGCACAGGAAACCTTGGTGGCGTAGTGGTTAAATGCTACAGCTGCTAACCAAGAGGTTGGCAGTTCAAATCTGCCAGGATCTCCTTGGAAACTGTACCAGGCAGTTCTACTCTGTCCTATAGGGTCGCTACAGGGTCGCTATGAGTTGGAATCCACTCGACAGCAGTGGGTTTGGTTTTTTTGGTATCCTGCACAGGCTGGAATCTCATTAAGGTATGGAAGGAATAAGGGAATGTGGACCATGGAGGTTAGAGCAGGGAAGGGTTGGCCTTACCTGGTAGATGACGCTGGCTCTGTGGTCTGCCGCTGCAGCCGTGTATGACGCATGATGTGCTCTTTGACCGACATCTGTACCTCCGCCGGGATATCTGGGGACGTGTGGCTGATCTTCACGGCCGCCTCAAGGAAGCCCAGGGTGTTGGGGTCCTTCATCTTGTCCGCCATGTTGCTTCTGGAGCTGGGGCTCTGGAGGACCTCCAAGGGGGGGTTAACAGAAGAGGGACTGGAGGCCTCCTTGCTCCTCCAGGGTATCCAGCTCAGCTTCCAAAAGAGAAAGAGAAAAACTGCCACCAGGGCCACGCCACACACAATCACTACCACTGTGAGGAGGCTGACAGAGGTGCCTGCCCTCGGCAGGAGCCAGGCAGGGGGAGGGGGGACAGAGACAGACAAGGGGGGAGAAGCGGGTGAGGGTGTCAGAGGAGGGGGCACACGGGAGGGACAGAGACGGAAGAAGAGAGAAGAGTGGTC
Source organism: Elephas maximus indicus (assembly GCF_024166365.1). Lineage (NCBI taxonomy): Eukaryota > Metazoa > Chordata > Mammalia > Proboscidea > Elephantidae > Elephas > Elephas maximus. The sequence goes on along the minus strand of NC_064821.1, from coordinate 166,545,477 downwards.
ATGAGAAAGCTGCCAGGTCAGAGGGAGAGATGGTTTTACGGTTGACTCTCGATTGTCCACGTTGTGAAAAATCTGCAGCGCGTAAGCACCTCAGGCTGACTCCTCCTGTCCCCCATCACCCTCAGCTTGGGGACCACCTGGGCTGCCTTCCCTCCTGCCTGTTGGTATATGCACGTGGAAACGAAAGTAATTGAAGTAGCGGCCTGAGCAAAATGTGCAAATTTGTGAAGCATTCCACATTCGGATGTTGTTTGAATTTCTATTAGGGCTGTTACTACGGCCAGACTTATAACAGAGTCATTTTTGTATACAGCTCTCTTTCGCAACAGGCTGTGAGGCCCTGGAAAGCAGAGGCTCCACTAACTCATCCTCCTCACTTCCTCACCCCACCCCACCCCCAAAGGAGCCTCAAGCAGGAACTCAATCAGTAAGTTGATGTGAAATGAGTGAGGTAGAGCACGGTCTCCTTGAAAGCAGGAATTAGGTCTCTACTTCTCTAGTACTCCCAGATCTCCGCACATAGTAGGTTCAATAAACTCTTGCATTAAGTGGGAATCTGTTCCACATGATATGTTTCGAAGCTAAATACCAACGATTCTTATAGCTGCCATCTTTTCCACTCCAGTGGATATTCGAGAGCTTTGTCGAATGTTATGTTTGGTGAATGGGGGGCTCTGATCTTGAAGGCAAGCACTCATCGCCCCACCCCAGCCCACCCCTGCCCCCGCTATCCCCGAAGAGCTGTGAGGAATGTCCCCTTTTTGGAGAAATTATTAAGCAGAACTTCTTCCCCCTTTTGCTCCCCAAATCTGGGAATGAACCTTTGAGCCCAAGGCCCCTTCTTGCTCTGGGTAGAGGTCAGATGGTGCTGAACCAATGGCACACTGGGCCAGCTTTGCAAAATGGCCCCTTGTGGACAAGCCAGCAGAAGAGTTTTGTTTGGCTTGCATGACGATAGAAAAGCTGAGAAATTCCATTGTCATCATCATCATCATCACTCATCATCATCATAACAGATTGCTGGCTTCTCTTGAAAAAGCTGATGACTTGGTAACTAGACCTGTGCTCCCGCATGCTGGGAGGTGGCCACCCCCTTTGCAGGAGTGTGTCCTCACCAGCTCTGCCCTCCCCTCCCTGATGCCTGGCCCTGCAGGCGTATGAGTTTGCAGCCTCTGGGCTAGCCTGTCCCAATGCTTTAATAGTGTTAGGATTCAAGGTGAGAAATGACTTCAGAAGCACTGAATCTGAGCTGTCCTTTTACAGATGGGGACAGTGGTCCAGAGAAGGGACTTGCCCAAGGTCACATGGTTAGTCAGAGGCAGGGACTGGGGCAGGGTCCAGATGTCCACTTGCCCAGCCTAGCTCTCTTTCCACTGTCCCAACCACTTATCCCTAATCAAACTACAGGAGACTGTGAAAATGTGTTTTTCGTATTTGTATGACTCAGGGCCTATCATAGGAACTGGCACATGGGAAGAATGAATGAAGGGATGGATGGCAGATAAGAGGGGTGTAATTATGTCTCGTCTCAATTAAGTTCAAACAACATTTACTGAGCACTTGTCATTTTTTGTCATGTGCCAGGTTCTGTGCTAGGCTTGGGCTACAAAGATGCCCAGGGGGACCCAAGGTACTCTCATAGCACACAGACCCCAGGGGAAGCTGTCCTATGTCCAGAGGGATCTGAGAAGGAGCACAACAGCCGTTCTCTCTGGGGAGCCAGCATTGACTCCCTCACAATGGGGTACTCGCCTTGATCAGCTACCACCTCCATCAACTAGGGAAAAACAGCAGGGAATCAAGTCCTTAGCCACCCTCCCCAGTCCCCTGCATAGAGACATTGTACCCTTTCCCCGGCTAAAGGAGCAGGATCAGTCCTCTACCCAGAGACTGCCAGGGATCAGTAAAGCTGATTCTAAGTAACTTCTAGACTAAAATCTCCAATATGGTGTGCCTGCGCACCAGGGAGCACAAGGGAAAAAAAATGTCAGGCCTTTTTAATACTTATTTATTATCTTAAAAATAAGAAATTGAAATTTTAATATATAAGTTGATAGTTACTATGAGCTGAAATTGACTCAACGGCACCTGACAGTTATTGAATTCAGTCAATTGTCAATTCATTGAACACTTCTGTGTCGAAGAAACAAGGTTTTCTGTTTTTTTTTTTTTTTAATGTATTAACTCAATCCTTCCCAGTGAAATTGGTACAATTATTAACCCCATTTTACAGACCTGAAGACTGAGGCACAGAGGGTTAAATAAACTGCCCGGGCCACACAGCTAGTAAATGGTGGAACTGGGATGCAACCCAGGCAGTCTGGCTGTGCAATACCACCTCTGTAGAACATGTATATAGCTTGGGAACAATATACATGTATCAGAGGTACTCAATCGAATTTTGTTTTACTCTTAGGTCATGATTGAAAAGGCTTGGAAGCTGTCTCTTTAGGCCCTTGCCTGCAGGGGTTCACCAGGAAAGCTATCACAGGTATATGCGTCCTTATTCGAAGTACCTGACCTTCTCTAGACCCTTCACATCTGTTTCCTGTTACAGCTGTTCTAAACGCATTCTTTGCAATATGAGCCACATTAAAACAAAAGGAACTTCTAGGGCTCTGCTTTCCTTTGATCGTACATCTTATTTGTTCTGGTAATAATAGAATTTTAATGAGAAGAGCAGGGTGGGTAGAATGGGGAGAATCCAGAGAGCATTGAGTGCATTTAAATGTTCAGCTTGACAAAAAAAATGGAATTCAGAATTGAAATGAGAGGTGGGGGGAGAGGGTGGGCTGGGGAAATCAATTTTTCCTTGGTGTGGTTGCTATTTTGATTGCTTCTCCACGTGAGCCCTGCTGCTGCTCCCTCTGATCTGTGATTAGGGAAGGCAGAGGGTATGGATTATTGGGAATCAGCACCCAACACTCAATACTGGTTATATAACACCAGGAGGCCCTTCCTATGCCTGGGGAGCTTCCTTCCAGGGTTAGGAGAACTGGGGCTTTTGACATCGCACAGGCAGGCAACGTAAAAGAATTAGGTCCTGAATGCTGAGCAGGTTCACCCCCACAGGGTATGCACAGCAGTGAGCGAGGCTGGTACGACCAGACTCAGGTCGGTGGGGATGATCGTAGAGGATTTAGCCCCTTTAAGATCACTAATATGTGGCCTTGAACTCAGCCAGCCCTTTCCTCATAACCTGGTTAAATGTACATTGAGGCTAGGAAGAGCCGTAGCTCCTGTGTGGCCTAAAAAAAAAAAAAACACCTAGCCGTTATTGAGTCGATTGTGACTCCCCGTGAACCCATGTGTGTCAGAGCAGAACTGTACTCCATAGGGTTTTCAGTGGCTAGTTTTCAGAAACAGATCACAAGGCCTTTCTTCCAAGGAGCCTCTGAATGGACTTGAACCCCCAAACTTTAGGTTAGAAGCTGAGCACATTAACCTTTTGCACCAGCAGGAACCTACCACGCAAGGACCTATCAGACCTAAGGGCTAGGCAAAGGCCCCAATTACCTAAGAAATGGGCCCCCTCTCACCCCAGGCCTGCTGGTACCAACCCACCGAGATCCTTTGTTCCCATAGGAAATCACAGGTGCACAAGAAGCCTTCAAAGCCATTTTCCCACTCACGTCTTGTTGAAACCTCTACCCTATGAGACAAATAGAATATTGATGGGCAACTCAGCTACCACCTTGAGTGATTTTGGGCTTTTCGTAGCCATACGAGGAAACCCTGGCGGTGTAGTGGTTAAGTGGTACAGCTGTTAACCAAGAGGCTGGCAGCTCAAATCTACCAGGCGCTCCTTGGAAACTCTATGGGGCAGTTCTAGTCTGTCCTATAGGGTCACTATGAGTCGGAATCGACTCGACGGCAGTGGGTTGTGTGTTTTGGTTTTATAGCCATACCATGAACTAGCTTCAGGACAAGAAAGAGGTCAACCTCCAGTAAGGGAGAAAGCCCTTGGCACAGCACTGAAAAAGAGAAAGCGTTCCTAAGTATTTGCATTCTTCTGTCCTCTTCTTCCTTCTTTATTTCCCCTTTAGCCTGGAAAGAAAGGAGCATTGTCCTCATCAGACTGGGCTCATTCAATACTCATCAGCATTGTGTGACTTTGGCAAGCTCTCTAGGCCTCCTTTTCCTCATCTGTAAAATGGGGTAATAATAGCATCTGCCTCATAAGGTCATTGTGAGGTTTAAATGGGACCAGACATGTATCAAAAATACTGAAGAGCCTGCTCAGAATGTAGTAAGCAATATAATAAATATTAGCTAATTTTATTATAATTGGAGCCCTGACGGCACAGTGGTTAAGAGTTCAGCTGCTAACCAAAAGGTCAGCAGTTCAAATCCACCACCTGGTCCTTGGAAACCCTATGGGGCAGTTTTACTATGCCCTATAGGGTTTCTATGAGTTAGAATCAACTCGATGGAGACGGGTTTGGGGTTTTATTAGAATTACCTATGCCCAGGTACCTACGCCTAGTTTCAAAATTTGTTTAGTGGGCAGAACACTTGTAAGCCATGAACACTACTAAATGGAAATAATTTTTATCATTACAAACCAGAAACAATCTTACTAGTAGAAATAATATGACTATTTCATATTCATATTCACTTGTTTGCATTGAATACATTTGTTTGGTTGGTTCCATCACCAGCTAGCTGGTCAACCGTGTCGAGCTCCCAAGGAGTAAGATGAAAATCAGGGGAGAAAATCTACAATTGAGAAAATCCTGTGCTCTTGCAGATCTTTCTTGAAAATTGGTGGAAAAGAAGCCCGCTACTCAATATTAGGCATGAAACACCCTTATCCAGGCGTCAGAGGAATCCGGTATCCCATGGAAACCTGGTTTGGGAAATGACAGTAACCAACTACTCTGCAGCCTGTGGGAGAGAAAGAGCTACGGAACAAGGCTTTGGAAACACACCTTAGTGACCTGCACAGGGGTGCGTGGCTTCTAGATCTGGTCAGGGAATTGAACTTCGCCAGGTGCTCAGACCCTGAGCATACATCTCAGGTGAGCACCAGCTCCAGAATGACCACAGAGCACATTCCAGTCACATTGCTTGCTACTTGTGTGACCTTGAGTAAGTTACTTAACCTCTCCAAACTTTGGTTTCTTCTTATTTAATGGCAAGTCTAATTATCTCTTACTTCACATTATCATTGTGAATATTAAATTAGCTAAGACTTTGAGCACAGTGTCTGGTCCATGGAGAACTCCCCCCAAATGTAAGCTTCTGTTATTCTTCATGTTTTGTTTTTTAGTGGCGATAATAGTTTACTATACACAGAACAGACCCAAAGCTAGGCCCGCTGAGGCAGGGAAGGAGGATGCTGTAAATTCTCAGGCTACCAGACCAGAGGGCAAACCATATGAGAGACCTCGGTCTCCTCCCTTCTCCCAGGAAGTTAAGATCCTCCTGAAGGCCAACAGGACAGGACCTTCTTGTCACCCTAAGTGAAACTGTCTGGCTGGGGTGATGGCTCCTTGGGCCTTTCCTCTCCCTAGAAAATGCTGGGTAATGAATTAGCAGCCCAGGGCTTTGTTATCTCCCCCACTGACACTTCTTTCTCGAAAGACAGAGCCCTGCTGCCCCCGCCGTCTCTCCACCCATAGTGTTAGGATTCATCAGCGGTTCTTATCACTTGCTATTGTTCTCATTTTTCTAATGGGCTCCCATGTCAGGAAAATCCATTTTGTAACAGTAACAGGCATTCTTGCTAACAGATTGTAATTGAAAAGATAAACTGGGGAAAGGACGCCAAAAAGAAAGGACCACTTTTCTGTGCTCACCCCAAAGCTGGAAAAAGCTTGGCTTCAGGGCCTGGGGGTGCTAGTGGACCCTCAGAAATGGCAAGTGCTCCGATTGTGCAGAGTAGGAGCTGCCTCTGGCGAGGAGCTCTCGTCCAGACACAGAGACATAGACAAAGCACAGCCCAGAGACCAGAGACACACAGGTCCAAGAGTCTAGAAGGAACAATGCCCCATCTTAGAATGGAAGAGACTCCAAGCACAACCATTAATATTAATACTAGCAATATTATTTGCCATTTATTTCTATATGATAAGCACTGTGCCCTTTATATCATTTGATCTTTAGGCCCCTGTGTGGTGCAGATGGTTAATCTCTGGACTACTAGCTGAAAGATTTGCAGTTTGAACCCACCCAGATCCTCCTATAAAGACAGGCCTGGTGATCTGCCTCTGAAAGGTCACAGCCCTGGAAACTCTAAGGAGCATAGTTCTATTCAGCACACTCGGGGTCGCCATGAGTCAGGATGAACTGGATGTCAGCTATCGTCAACAATTTAATCTTTATGGCCGCCCTAAGAAATTAGTATCCACCTCTCACAGACAGGTAAGTTTAGAGGTGCTACGTAACTTGTTCAAGGGTATATTATGTGGGATTTGAACCTAGGACTCTCTGATGCCAAAGTTCAAGCTCTCGATCTCGGTATCTCTGAGGGCCTTGGAGGCTGAGCTACAGAACTGTGAAGGCAACAGCTGGGCAGAGAAGCTGGGGAGGCATTTCTTAGTTATAAGCAGGGGAGGGTGGGAGGGAGTCCTGGGCTCAGCAGCCAGATCCTCTGAACCTTGGCAGAATCCTGGAGACTTGAATTATTACTGTCCACCTCAAACATGGAAACCCTGGTGGCATAGTGGTTAAGAGCTACGGCTGCTAACCAAAAGGTCAGCAGTTCAAATCTACCAGACACTTCTTGGAAACTCTCTGGGGCAGTTCTACTCTGTCCTATAGGGTCGCTATGAGTTGGAATCGACTCAGCGGCAACAGGTTTGGTTCGGTTGGTTTCCTTTAAACACACACACCCACACACCTACCCATCTCTTTATTCTTTCCTGGAAAGTGATGACACTGCAGGTTACCCATCGGCCACCAGGTAAATAACCAACAGCCTCTGGAAAAGTCTTGTCCAGAGAAGTACCCGTGTGTGTGTGTGTGTGTTCGGGAAACAGAGGCTGTTCTGAGGCTCACAGACATGGTTATTAATAATAAGCTCTGCTGTTTGGCTTGTAAATTTATTAGGAGAACCCAGTGTAATTAAAATTTGGGGCTGGGGGAGGGGGAGCGGAGGGCCTTTGCTTCCTTCCCTTTTTCCAGAGATCCAGACCGAGCTACCAGAGGGGATAATTAGCGGAGTCCAAACAGAGAAGGAACTAATGCTCCTGAAAACTCTGTGTTGAGAGACAGTCCTGGGCTAATTATGGCCACACCAAGCTTTCTGATTGGGTGCCAGCTTCCACCATCCATAGGGTATTCAGGGATAAATTGGAGACTAACATGGAGCCTTATGGCGAACAGAGCATTGACTCTAATTTCATAATTATTAGGATTATTCTTTTGGCAGATGGCAACTGTACGTTTTTGCCTGATTGGTCAGGGCATGTGGCCCCTCTGACTGTGGGGATCAAGGCTGGGTGATGGAGGGGATGGGGTAGACAGAGAGCCAGGAAGATTCTTGTCCCATTATGCTCCTCTTCCTATTCATACCTGCACCTAGTGAGAGGAGAGGCCTCCCTGGGTTCATGCAGAGCAAGAAACAGCTCAGTGTCCCCAAGAGAGAGAAGGGAGAGATGAGATAGTGCCATTATACCTGGGAGCCTCCAGAGGTGGATGCCCTGCTCACCTCCCCTTTCAAAGACCCCTCTGATTTCAGTTCCTAAATGCGGTTCAGTCCTTCAAGGCTACGCTTCCTAAGCAGGACCAGCAGTGGTTCCACCTGGCTTGGTCACGGCTTTCTCTTACCATGCTTTCCCCCACTCCAGACAACCCTACACAGACCCTAAAGAAACCAGGCCTGACCTAGCTGCCTCAATTCCAGCACTCATTGTTTGCAGCCTTATGTTCTGCCCCCAGCTCTGTGGGCAGTGAAGACAGAGTAAAGCTAGAACAGTTAGAAGAGAACACACCTTTTCCACAGAGCCTGGAGGGATGGCATATTCTGGATGTACCATCCTCACTTCTCAAGTTCCCATAGTCAGAGGGAGAGAAGAACTTCTAGAATTGTAAATCCAAGGCTTTACTACTCCTGGTTACTGGGCCCCAGTTCTCAGATATTAAGTAGCAAAACATACTATAGGATCAGAGTATCATTGCCACAGGCTCTAAAGGATCATGCATTGCACCTATCCTGACATAGGGCAAAATCTGCATAACTGCTTCCTTCCGGCAAGAAGGAGTGAGGGAGTGGCTGACTAGTTATAGAAATAGGACTTTTGAGTTTTTAGGAAATGTGCATTTAATTTGCCATCTCGAAAAGGAAAAAAAAAAAAAAACTATGTTGCAAAAGGCCAACTTCCAAGCCAGGTGGTTGAGTCACAGAACATCCCTGGAATCATTTGAGAAATGGACAGACATCATGTATGTCTCATGGTCACAGGTAAGCTGCAGACCATTCCTGGCTGCCAGCCTGGGAGGGGCAGTGCAGCTTGGGGTCTCCTGTCAGGTTCCTGCATTTCCTGGGACATCTCTGGACCTTTGCTCACTCTCTCAAGTACAGAACCAAAGCTACCAAACCCCAACCCTTTGCATCTTGGCCTGTGGAAAAAGTTCATTCACCTCCACAAGGTAAATGATACAAGGAAACACAGAGAACTGCCTGTTAAGAGTCCACTTTGGCAGAGGGGGATTAAGGAGGAAAGTATTTTGTCTTCAGAGATTTTAAAGAAAAAGGGGAACTTGTCTTTACCTGAGACAGTGTGTAGAGGTGTTTCCAAGTCAAGGTCTGATTAACTGAGATATCCTATGCAATTTCTAGCACAGACTCAGTAAATGATAGAGTCTGAATCTCAATTGGTGAATCTCAGGGTATTACTAGACATTCCATGAGCTGGAGACTTAGAGAAGGAGGAAGGCAAGGGAAAACAAAATAAAAAAGGTAACTGGGCATGCTCTAGCCACTTGAATTTTTCATGCAATTGTAAATGAAAAGATCCAGTATTTCTCTGCCTGAAGGATCTGGACCCAGGCAGTGGCTCTGGGATACAGGGAGCAGGCTGGGAGGTGGGACACTTGGTCTTATGCTCCATAGTAGTTCCCCAGGCCCCAAGTTCACTTAAACTCCCAAAGCCCCCAAACCACTTTCTTTTGCTATGATCAAGGGTCTCCTCTGCCTCCCCCATTCTCTTCAGCTTCCCAGCTTGGCCCTGGGTCTTCCTGAGGCTGGTGACTCAGCAGCCAAAGTTAAAGTTCCCCAGGGCTGACAACTCAAACTCGCCTTCTGAAGCAGCCTGCTGGGAAGGCGTACTGATTTGTTGGGGCTGGCTGGCTCTCACCCCTCAGCCTTTCTCACCCTCAGCCTGTAGGTCCAGGTACCTGTCACTCCAGACTACAGGGTGTCTCTCTGAAGCCAGAACACCAGTGCCTCTCTCCATTAGGATATGCTACTACCCCCCTCTCCCCAGTTCCCACCCCACATTCCTGCCCAGGACAGGCAGGAGGGGCAGCCTCCATCCCAGGTGGAATAGTGCAGGTGTGTTTTCAACTCAGATCCCTAGGGTCTAAAGGATCAAGACCGCCATTAAGGGCCCCACTGTAGATGGATCATTGAAAGGAAGGATGGAAGGGAGCTGGAGAGTGTGGTGAGGCAGGAAGAGACTCCCTGGCTTGGGTGAAATTGTTGTCTGGTGGGTATGAGAAATTGGGTAGTGTAGGAGGGGATGGCACCAGAGAACCAGGGTCTAATAATACTTGCCAGGTCTAATCTATTCTGAGAATACCCAAGAAGGAGAATCAACATCCTTAACCTCCATCATTGTACTATCCTATAAAAGTTCTTCCTTGGGTCTAACCTCAGTCCCTTCTGCTGCAGTAATCAACCCATTGATTAAACATTGCCAGGGCTGGAAGCAGAGCAGCGACCCCTACTACTCACAAAGGGCTAAGGTGGGCTCCAGTCACCCCATGGCTGGACCCAATTCCCTTACACACACAACCATTCTTCAGCCCACTCCCTGCATCCCCGCTCCTAACTGGGGATCTACCGCTATCTCCGACCTTTGACCTGACGTGAAAACCGGGCCCTGGAACCTGCCGCTGCTGAGGGGCTTACCGCACCTGTACCTGCTTCCCCAATCGCGGGTCCAATACCCGTTTCTCGTCCCTGGAGAGGCGCGTGGGGACGAAATTCCCGCCTTTCGCCTCCCCCTCCTACCCTTCATGCGTCCGCGGTGCCGAGCTGTGGGGTGACTCCCGCACACCCCCAGACCTGGTGCCGCCGGGGCAGGGGTAGGGGACTAAGTAGGGGTGGAGTCTGAGGCGCCTTGGCCCCTGCAGGATCTCCCCACCCCCACCTGCATTCTCTCGAGGCCTCGCACTGTCCTCAGCCCCTCCCAGAAGGGACGCGACTCTGCACTCCCTCCCGCCCAGGACCCTCCAGACGTCCGGATGGGGACAAAGAAGCCCCGCTGCAGCAGGAGAGTGTGGCCGCAGGGCGCTGGTGCCGCAGGTAAATACCAGGGGCCGGCCAGCCGCCACTCGCCACGCTCCCGGGGCTCCGGCCGCCAGGGCGCGACAGGCCATTCCCGCTGTCGCGACTCCCGGGAGACGCTGCAGCTGCGCTCCGGGCCGCGGCTCCGCGGGGCTCGGGCCCGGGACTCACCGGCTCCGGCGATCTCGGCTCGACTCGGGCTCCCGCCTCGGCTCCGCGGCCGCCCGGGACTGCGTCCGGCGCAGGGTCCCCGCCACTCGGGCAGGAGGCGCCCGTTTGGCAAAGTCGGCGAGAGGCACCGACTCAGACGCGCACCGGCCGCGAGTCCGAGTGAGTCAGAGAGAGACCGAAGGAGCGAGTTATGGGGGCGGGGGTGGGGTGGAGGGGCCCGAACGACACCCTCCCCCACCCCGCCCCCCGCCCCCCGCCCCCCAGCGGAGACGCAGAAAGCCACTAGCAGCCAGAAAGACACCCGGACACAAAGACCTCGTGCCAGCTGCAGACTCAAGTTTCTTCCTGAGAGACACAGGGGGCTCAAGCCACCTCCCCCGAGGGAACAGACAAACCGACCGATGGACGGACCCTGGGATCTCGACACCGCAGCGGAGACAAGCTTTCATCCTCAGCCGGAATGCCCCTAGTCTCCTGCTTGCTCCACCGACCCCTCCCTTGGCAGATCGCGTCGGAGAGACGCGAGGGGAAATGAGGCTTCGAGGGGCGCCGCGGCCCGGGGGCCCAGCTTTCCGCGGGGGCCCCTATAGTAGTCCCACGGGAGAGGGCAAGACGATTCTCTCTCTCCGCGGTCCCCTTCTTGTCTTTCCTATTGCCCTATGGGCGATGGGCCGGGTGATGGGCTGGGGTTGGCTCGGAATCGAGAATCCCGAGCCAGAGTTCTCTCACTAGGTTCCCGGGCTCCTTGGGGAGGGGGACAGCCAGGGCGAGTCTCCAGGAAGGGAGGGGGCTCCGGGTCTCCCGTTACCTGGGTCGGCCGCGCTCGGACTCCGCTCCAGGGGCTGCAGCTCGAAGCTCCGACAAGTCTCCACGTCCAGCCCGAGAGGGGGCGGCCGGGCCCGGCACAGCGAGGCCAGGGCCGCGAGCGCCGCCTGGCACCGAGGCCCCGCTGCCCCCCACACCCCGCTCATGCCCGGACACCCCGCCCGCCTAGCAGCCACCGGAACCCGCGCCGCAGCGGGACTGGGGCGGGGCAAGGCGGCCCCAGAAAGACCCTCCACGCAGCGGCCCCCTGCGGCTCCGTTCGGCTTTTAATCACTTCTCCGCAGGGTCCCCGCCCCTCACGTGGCATCCCTTGGCAGCTGGCAAGTCTGGCGCCTCACGGCCGCCCCCTCTACGTTCAGGGGCCGGCCTAAGCCCCAGCGCGTGCGAGGCCAGGAAGTCGGGCTGTCCAGCATCTTGAAGGGTGCAAGGCCGGGAAATGAGCCCGGGGTCTGGCTCCAGCATTCATGCCTTAGGCGACCTTGGGCCTCTCTGAGTCTCAATTGTCCTTTCTGTAAAAGGGGTATAAATGATAACGAGTGCTTCACGGGCTGCCTGGGAGTATAAAGATAGTGCTTGTATAAATACTGGGTAAACCGCCACACGACACACAAGTGGCAGCCAAACAGATAAACCCGTAAAAGGAAAAGGGATGACTGGGCTGAGGGTGAGAAGTTCGCAGAAGGACCTTGGACGAGGTTCCTGAAGGGAGAAGTTAGTCAGACTTGCCCCATGTCCCGGCTTTGCAAGCGAAGACCCCAAAACTGCCAGGCGACGCGAACTGCGAGAAGACTTTCGGAGCCCCGCAATCCTGCGGTCCGCGGTACCGCACGTTGCTATGGCGACGGGAGGCAGCGGCCGTCTCTCTCCATGGCAACGGGAGGGGAAAGTTTCTGGCAAATAGGAATGGGGGCCATTTCAAGAGGGCGCTCCGTTCGCACCAAGCCCACCTCCCCACATCCGTGCAACACCACCAGATATAATGTATCTTACTATTTATTAAGCACAAGGGCCAGAAAGACCAAAAAGCAAACAGGAGGATTGAGGCGAGATATAGGCTGAACTCCCCTCCGGGAAATGTGGCATGAGGCCCAGGAGATGGTTGGCTGAGGCGCTCCAAGGCGTCTCACTCAGCCCTGAAGAGTCTATGGGCCATCACTAGGCGGGGCCAGGGGAGCAGGGCCCTGCGGAGACCCTGCCACTGGAATCTCATGTCCTCGGCCTGTCGATGAGTGAGCCCCCCTCCTGTGTGGGGGTTCACCCAAAGTTCCGGATTTGAGATCCTTTGCCTTCCCGGAGCTAAGAAGGAAACTTTAGTTGGCGCCTCCGGAAACCGTGGGACTTGTGTGAGCCCCGGCAGTGGGTGGGGGAGGAGGGTCTTTCCTCTAATTAACAAGCTAATTGGAAGTGGCTCGGGCGGTGACTCATGTTCCAGAGGGAGGAGAATCGGAGCCCCAGCTCCTGGCGGTCTCCACTGCCGGCCATCTGCGCCAGCCGGCCCTTGCACTTGCTAGCCCTGGGCAGCTAGTGCCCCGGGCACCACCGGCCAAGCCGAGGCCTGAGAGGACTATAGTCAAGCCAGGCGTCTTTTCGGCTTAGGACTCGCTTTCTGGCTCTGTCCACGGTGCTGAAGGCCCGGCTGGTGCAACATCTCGTGAGCACAGAAGAGGGGGCGGGGAGGAGCAATTGTGCCAGGTTTGCAGCTTCCACCCTGACCTCTGGAGTTTTTGAGAGGAAGGAGCGAGGAATTCAGGCGGGAGAGACTAAGCAGGCGTGACACCTGCGACACTATGCAATCCAGGCCACCTTCTTGCGGGAGGTACTCGGTTGCAGTTTAAAGCACAGGTGAGGTTGTATCGTCCCCATCTGCCTTCCTGGTGTTTCTAGAACCCACCTGAGGAGCTCAGAGGCCCCATGTGTTTCCCCTCCACCACCCGATGCAGACCTCAGCACCTGGGAGAGGCAGGAGCTTGGAGTCCCCTGGGCTACGTGCTCATCAGCAGCTTCCGCGGTGGCAGGTTTGTGTTTATATAAAATACAAACGAAGACGAACTGCCCTCTGCCTGTGTTTATGGCAACTCTGTCACTCCGCGGCGATTTCTCCCTCCCCTTCCTGAGTTCCCAGGGAATTCACAGAACAAAGCACCTTGTTTTGCCTTTGCATGGAATGAAAAAACACAGTACCGTTCCAAGGGCCCAGGACTGTGGTGCAGGGAAATCAATATTTTGCTTACAACGAGAGGGGGAATTTACATTTAAACTGAAAGCAAAGGAGCCTGTTCTGAGCAGAGCAGGTGGCAGGAGCGGAGAATTAACAGATAATTTCTCTTTGTTCCCGGATTCAGCCTCCACACTCAGGCCTCCACACTCGGCAGGCGGTTCTGCAGCGTCTCTGGCGCCCAGGCAGCAGCTCTGGACCTGGAATTTCTCAGCCTAGCAGGAAGTTCTCCGCTGCCAGGGCTGCGGAAAGGGGCGGGGGGCTCCCGGGTCAGTCAAGAACTATTCAGAGTGTGTAAATGAATGTGTATAAGAGAGACAGAAAGAGATGATACAGAGAGAAAGAGACAAAAGACACAGAGACAGAAGCAGAGGACAGAGACACATGAGAGACAGGTATCGGAGACACAAAGGAAGAGGCACAGGGAAACAGAGAGACATACACAGCGACAGAGAGAAACACATTCAGAAAGAAAGAGGAAAAAAGAGTATTTTCTCCTTACATTAAGAAAAAACCCCAACCTGGTTGACCTCTTCATTGACTCCCCCTACTCTCTCCATTAATTGTCAATACCGTTGTGGTCACACAATCAGCCGCAAGACAGAGAAAAATCTTTATGTAAAGATGGGAACTTTTCTCTACACTGCCAGTTTCCCCCCACAAACCCATACTCAAAACACATCTATGTTTATTCCCATACGAAGAGACCAAATTCAGACTTACAGGGTCCCACTTACACCTAGAGAGAAGAAGGTGGAAAGAAATAGAATTGTTGCCCCTCATTCCTGTTTCTCAGGTAAACATCATTCTGAGCCTGGGTTTGGGGATGGGGAGGAGAAGGAGGAGCACAGAGAGTCAGCATGACACATCCCCTCTGTGAGACTCAGTTTCCTTATCGGCAAGATAAGGAAGTTGGATTAGGAGCTCTTGGAGAATCCTTCCAGCACCAGCACTCTAGGGTTCTGTATGAGGGGAAAGAAGAGGCCAAGGTGGGGGGTGGGGGAAGGAGGGAGGGCAACTCAGGAGCAGTTTTCCCTGCATCCAAAAAAAGGGAGTGGTGTTACAGATTTCCAGACTCACCTATGACTTCCCTTCCCATCTGCTCTCATCTCATCTAGAGTCATGGCTGGAATATTCTGAATCTGAGGCCCCTCAGGCAAGACTGCTCAGAATCTGAGAGGCTGAATGAGAGGATGCTGAGAAATAATCCAGAGACCTCCCACTCCTACATCCTATCCTCCTCAGAAACAGGCAAAATGCACACCAGCTGACCCCAAGTATCCTAGGCAGAGGCCTGGCAGCCCTTGGGCAGGTTCCCATCTTGCTATGGGCAACAATGTCTTGTTGAGTTGTGCTACAAATAAAATAAATTAAAACCAAGAAAAAAATTTAATTGAACCTTAGTAGGAAATTGCTAATGCTGTAGGCGGAAGAATGAGATCCTTTGACATGAGCCGATGTGTCATATTGTCTTTCCATTTCAATGCAATTTCTAAATAGGGAGCCCTTTCCCTATTCCCTCCTCCCCACCAAGCCCCCAGCAGAGATGTAAAGGGAGCGATCCGGCGTGCATAACTGGATTGTCTGATGTGCAGGGAGAAAGAGACAGAAAAACAGACATGTACAAGATGATCCACTGCTTTGCCAAGTGGATTGGAGCCAAACGGGCGCTGACCTAACCTCAGGGCTCCTGATCTCCTCTCTCTGCCTCCCCTGGTCCTGCTTACAGAGGAGTGTGACCACAGTCTGCAAAGGTTTTAAACTTGCTCTAAGAAAATAGATATCCATTTAACTGGTCTATTTTTTTTTTTTTACTGAGTGTAGATAATGAAGCCATTGTACTATATTGGAGAGCAAAGAGTGAGGTGGGGGTGGGGTTATGGGAAGGAGGTAGGCTTATACAACTATTTGGAACAAACTGTTATGGAATTCTTATGGGGATTTTACCAGACAACTTTATCAATATTTCTAGCAGTTGTCACCCTCTACCCTCTTCCTTCAACACTCACACCAACACCACAACTCTTGCCAAATTTGGGTGATTTTGTCATTCCACACCATCAGAAGAGTTTTCAGGGGTTCCTCATTGCCCAAGAAGATGCAGAAGACATAGCAGAGCCCTGAGCCAATGCCCAGGTGCTTTCTGAAAGAGTTCTGTCTTGCTATTATTCCAGGAAAGATTTATGGCCATTCAAACTTCCTGAGCCAGGGGTATGTTTCCTCTCCCATTCCTCCCCCATTTCAGAGGTCTCATCTCACTGCTATGCTCTCTGCCCAGTGTTGCAGATCAGGCTTGGGAAGACTGGACAGTGTTTGCTTCTCCCAGCTGGATTTTGTGAGCTAACTAAAGCAAGCTGGGGTCTGAGGGAACAGAGAAAAGGTTCACGGTCAGAAGGCAACAGAATTCCTGAAATAATTTTAGGGCCCAGCCTAACCATGGTAGGGTACAGGGCTCTCTCTACATAATTTGAGAAGTAAAAATTATATTGGAGGGGAAGAGCTAAGAAGGAAGCCAAGTGTGCTCCTCTTCTCACTGACTTTATGTAAAAGAAAGCACAAGTTTTGAAGTCAAATAGGCCAAAAAAACCAAACAAACAAAACAAAAAAAAACCCAAATCCATTGCCATTGAGTTGACTCCAATTCATAGTGCCCCTATGGGACAGAGTAGAACTTCCCTATCGGGTTTCTGAGGCTGTAAACTTTATGGAAGCAGACTGCCACATCTTTCTCCTGCAGAGCAGCTGGTGGGTTTGAACCACTGTCCTTTCGGTTAGCAACTGAGCACTTAAGTACTGTGCCAGCAGAGCACCTGCTCAAATCCTGGGTCTAGCACTTACCAGCTGTATCACTTTAGGTGCTGAAATTTAGCTCTCTGAACCTCAGCTTCCTCATCTGTGAAATGGAAAATATAAGACGTGCTTCACAATGTACAAGGACTACATGCCTTAAGTGAAATGCCTAATGTATTGTGACTGACTCATAAACCAAGCTAAATCTGTTGTTGTCGGGTTGATTCTGACTCATGGTGACCTCATGTGTTACAGAATAGAATTGTTCCACAGGGTTTTCTTGGCTGTAATCTTTACAGAAGCAGGTCACCAGGACTTTCTTCCACGGCACCGCTTGAGTGGGTTGGAGCTGCCAACCTTCAGTTTAGTAAGGGAGTGCAAACCATTTGCAACACACGGGGATGCAACTGACACATGCTGTTGTTGTTAGTTGCCATCAAGTCAGTTCCAACTCACGGCAATCCCATGTGTATAGAGTAGAACTTCTCCATTGGGTTTTCAAGGCTATGACCTTTCAGAAGAAACCCTGGTGGTGTAGTAGTTAAGAGCTACGGCTGCTAACCAAAAGGCTGGCAGTTCAAATCCTTGGAAACCCTATGGGGCAGTTCTACTCAGTCCTATAGGGCTGCTATGCATTGAAATTGACTCAACAGCAACGGGTTTTGTTTTTTTTTTTTGTTTTGAACCTTTCAGAAGCAGATTGCCAGGCCTGTCTTCTGAGGTGCCTCTGGGTGGGTTCGAACTGCCAACTTTTTAGCTAGTAGTCAAGCTCTTAACCATTTGTGCCATCTTCATAAAAAAAAACATAGCAAGTGTTAAATAGATAACAGTTCCTATCTCCTTTCTTCCTTCTCTCAGACCATACGGGGACATCCAGCAAGCACACTGTCCAGAGGTTAGCTTGTATTCCCCTGTGGGGCAAGTCCTTGAAGATTGCCAAAGGAAATTTATTTTATTTTTTAAAATAATGCTGAGGGACAGAATGAGTACATACGAAGAATCCATTTGGTATGTGTGGAAATTAGGTCACTGGCCCATATACACAAGCTAGGAGGTAGCGGAGAACCTACAGGCCTGCTGATCCCAGGTCTGTACACATTCTTTCCACACCATGCTGGGGTAGGATGGTGAGGCTGTTAATAATTTTTTCTTCTTTTCTTAAAAAAAGGTTATAATATTTAAAAATTGACTTTATAGTAAACAAGGAAATATTTGGGAATATATTACAGAGCAGTGAAAGGTTTATTCCTGTGCTTCTCTGCCTTAGCCATTCCAATTGCCTCTTAGGCCCAAGCTTGGGCAGCTGCTGGTTTAGAGGGAAGACAGTGTCATTGATAAAACACAGGACTGGGGCCAGACAGCTTCACAGCTCAGGACATGCTTGCTTGCTTCACTCTTGACAGAGATAGGACTCCTCAGAGGACAGCATGGGGGGTCTCGGCTGAGCCTGGGTCGTGTCCTGTGATTAGAGTCCCACTCCCAGGAAAGGGCCAAGCCAAGATTCTTGTAAGACCAGGGCCCCAAAGACTGGAATTCTCGCTCAGGAGCCTAGAGAGAGTTTGCAATCTCAGGACTCTGGCTGTTCCACTAATGAAAAGAAACCAGATAAAATGCCAAAACTAATTAAAGTGACAAATCCAAAAAGGCCCTGTCAAAACTAAGAAGTCTTAATCCTTGATTTCAACAGAATTCAAGGAGGAAGAATCAACAGAGCATGCTTTGGGTCAGGGGCCTGGAGCTCCCTGTGGAACTGAGGGGCTGAGCCCGTGGAGAGAACAAATCTGTTCACTGAATCCTATCCAACTAGTAGAATAAAAATTGCTTCCTATCCCAGCCCCGAGCCTTACCTACATTTCTGCTGTTTGAAGAGGCACAGTAAATGGTTTTAGTGAGTCAGTCCCCAACCTTTGTTAATAATCCTGCATGTGTATAAAGTGGGGTACAGTTTACACAACACTCTCACATATATTATCTCATTTCACACTCACAACAAACCTGAGAGGTGGATCTGATTATCCTCATTTCACTGGGGAGGTTGCCGAGAGGTTAAAAATAACTGGCTTGGGCTCCCACAGCTACCAAGTAGCAGAGCCAGAACTGGAGCCTATCTTTTCACATCATTCACTCATTCATTCACTCACTCATTCAGCATTCTTGAGATGCTACAAAGGTCCACATTTGTACTAGGCACATGGGACATTGTCCTGTGTTGCTTCCCACACACACCGTGGCAGAGCTCTAAGCACAGGGCCTCTGTCCTTGGGGAGCAGGCATAACCAGTTGTGAAGAGAGGCCACACTTGAAATTGATTTAAAATGAGTTCTTTGACCTCTGTGCTGCATAGTTGCTCACGCCAACATCAACTGTGAAATTCTCTTCTGTGACATGAGTCACTCTGGATTTCCCACCCTTCCTGATTCTTTGACCCTCTCCTCTGCCTGCTTCCAACCCTTCCATTTCCCCAGAGAACAGCTCTTGTCCCTTCTTTCTTTTGTCTCAGCACCTCTCTCCAAGTAATCTAATGCACTCCTAGGGCTTCAAATACTAAGTGCTAATATTAGTAGTTGTTGTTTGCTGTTGTAAGGTGCCGTCAAGTTGGTTCTGATTCATAGTGACCCTTTAGGATGGAGCAGAACTGTCCTATAGGGTTTTCTAGGCTATAATCTTTAGGGAAGGAGCCCTGGTGATACAGTGGTTAAGCACTCAGCTGCTAACTGAAAAGTCAGAGGCCTGAACCTATCAGCTGCATGGGAGAAAGACGTGGCAGTCTGCTTCTGTAAAGATTTACAGTCTTGAAAACCCTATGGGGCAGTTCTACTATGTCCTATTGAGTTGCTATGAGTCAGAATTGACTCAATGGCAAAGGCTTTTTTTTTTTTTTTTTTTAATCTTTAGGGGAACGGATCACCATGACTTTTTTTCCAGCAGAGCCACTGGTAAGTTCGAACAACAACAACAAAATAAAAATAAATAGCATAAAAGCACAGGTGGTACAGTGGTTATATGCTCAGCTACTAACTGAAGGATCAGTTGTTAGAACCCATCAGCTGCTCTGTGGGAGAAAGATGTGGCAGTCTGCTTCCACAAAAATTACAGCCTTGGAAACCCTATGGGGCAGTTCTACTCTGTCCTATTGGGTCACTATGAGTCAGAATTGACTCAATGACAATGGATATAAAAGCAGAAATGCAAACATATGCTTGTACACCCATGTTCATTGCAGCATTATTCACAATAGCCAAAAGGTGGAAACAGTCTAAATGTCCATCAACAGAAAAATGAATAAACAAAATGTGGACATACATATACTCAGCCATAAAAAGAAATGAAGGCTGGATACATGCCACAACATGGATGAACCTTGAAAACATTATACTGAGTAAAATAAGTCAGTTAAGAGGCAAGGCCAAGATGGCAGAGTAGTCAGACCCTTCTGGTGATCCCTCTTGCAACAAAGACCTGAAAAAACAAGTGAAACAATTGTATATAATGATAATCTATGAGCCCTGAACATCAAAGGCAAAGTTAGGAAATCACAACGAGCGGCAGGGGGAGGGAGAGACAGTTCAGAAGCAGCGAGGAGTTGCTGGACCTGACTTGGTGGGAAAAAGTGCCCTCCAGACATGACCCCCTGGTGCAACCATGGCAGGGCTGGGGGTAGCATTCAGGAGGAGGTTTCCTCAGGGAGAGAAAGTGAGCTGCACAGTCTACTCGCACCTCCAGAATCAGAGAAGAGGAGTGCTTTCGGCAAAAGCTAAGTATTTGCATTTATTTTACCATGCCCCCAGCCCCCAAGCCTGCTTCAGCGGCTGTCAATTTCCCTGGGCCTGAGATAGGTCCTGCTATGTGCCCTGAGCCATTGCCTGGCCTTGGAGAAGGAATAAATTAACAAATGGAGGAAAAGATAATCTTCCAGCTCCACTAAGCTGGGGAGCTCAGGACAGAACCGGCTCCTGTCCAGGCACAAATAGCCCATGGAGTTTGGATACATTTCACCCCTGTATGGACCCGTGTGGGCCCATTTCAGGAGATTAGGCTCTTGTTACTGCAACGGTGTATGGGCTTGAGATCTGACATCAACAGTTTCAGCTGTGCGGTGGAGAGGTGGGTTTTTGATGTTTGACATTGCTTCACCTATTAACAGGGTCCCCACCTAGCCACATCAGGGGCCTGAAGACTGGTGGCTCCACCCATGTCATCTAGTCACCAATGACAGGGGCCCAAGGGTAAGTGGTGCCTCCCACTCCTTACAACCCAAAGAATTGGCTGCTCCTGGTCTGACTTCAGAACCCACTCACCTGTGCACTCTAGGGAACAGGGATGGGCTTTCCTCACAGACACTCAAGGGACAGTTGTCAGCCCCTGCCTTTGTTCAGAGCTTGACCCCCTGCTGCAACCAGATACCTGATGCCTACACAAATACCCGTGCCTGCCCCTGTAAGACTGTAGGACAGAACCTGTACCACACACTTGATGATCAACTACTCTGACACCTGATCTGAATCCATACAAGAAAAGTGAATGGACTCCTAGGCTCATGTACCTGGTAACAACTCTAGCCACCTGGTGACAGGACGATAAAGCTTCAAAGGCACAAATAATCAAGCTAGCTCACTCAAGCAGCCTATTTGGGCATATCAAAACAAAACAAAACAAGAAGCTAGGGTACAGTAAAATGTTTTCCTGGAATTGCCAGATACAGAATACAAAAGGTTATTATACAGAACTCTTCAAGAGATCAGACAAAACACAGAACAAGACAAGGAATACACACATAAAGCAGCTGAAGAAATTAAGAAGATTATTTAAGAATATAACGAAAATTTAATAGGTTGCAAGAATCCATAGAGAGATAGCAATCAGAAATTCAGAAGGTTAACAACAAAATTATGGAATTTGACAACTCAATAGAAAGTCAGAGGAGTAGAATTGAGGAAATGGAAGGCAGAATTAGTGAGACTGAAGGTAAAACACTTGGCACCAATATATTAAAAGAAAAATCAGATAAAAGAATTAAAAAAAATGAAGAAACCCTATGAATCATGTGGGATTCTATCAAGAGAAATAACCTACAAGTGACTGGAGTACCAGAACAGGGAGGGATAACAGAAAATACAGAGAGAATTGTTGAAGGTTTGTTGGCAGAAAACTTCCCTGGTATTGTGAAAGATGAGCAGATAGCTATCCAAGATGCTCATCAAACTCCACCTAAGGTAGATATCAAAAGAAATTCATCAAGACATATTATAATCAAACTTGCCAAAACCAAAGATAAAGAATTTTAAGAGAGGCTAGGGATAAATGAAAAGTCACTACAAAGGAGAGTCAATAATAAGCTCGGACTACTCAGCAGAAACCACACAGGCAAGAAGGCAATGGGATAACTTATATAAAATATCCAGAAAAAAAAATACAGAAGGAAAAAAATAGCCAGCCAAGAATCATATACCCAACAAAACTGTCTCTCAAATATGAAGGTGAAATTAGGACATTTCCAGATAAACAGAAGTTTAGGGAATTTGTAAACACCAAACCAAAACTACAAGGACTACTAAAGGGAGTTCTCTGGTTAGAAAATCAATAATATCAGTTATCGGCCCAAGACTAGAACATGAGACAGAGCAACCAGATATCAACCGAGACAGGGAAATCACAAAAATAAATCAAGATAAAAAAACAAACACTCAAAACAGGGAAACAGTGATGTCATTATGTAAAAGATGACAACATTAAAACAATAAGAAGGGACTAAAAATGTAGTCATAGATGTTTCACATGAAGAGGAACTCAAGGGAATATAAAGAAACAAAAGTTAGGTTTAAACTTAGAAAAATAGAAGTAATATTAAGGTAACCAAAAAGGAGACTAACAATCCTATACATTGAAATAAAAGACAAGAAATACATAACAACTCAGCAAAAGCAAAATCAACAACAAAGAGGAAAAGACAATAAATAAAGATAAACTACTCAGCACAAAAAAAGTAAGTGGAAAAAGAAACTGTCAACAACACACGAAAAAAAGACATCAAAATGACAGCACTAAACTCATACCTATCCATAATTATGCCAAATGTAAATGGACTAAATATACCAATAAAGAGACAGAGAGTGGCAGAATGGATAAAAAAACACAATCCGTCTATATGCTGCCTGCAGAGAAATGCCTTAGACTAAAAGACACAAACAAACTAACACTCAAAGGATGGAAAAAAATGTGTTAAGCAAACAACAATCAAAAAAGAGCAGGCCTGGCAATATTAATTTCTGACAAAATAGACTTTAAAGTTAAATCCACCAAAAAGGATAAGGAAGGACACTGTACAATGATTAAAGGGACAATATACCAGAAGGATATAACCATATTAAATATTTATACACCCAATAACAGGGCTGCAAGATACATAAAATGACCTCCAATGGCACTGAAAACTGAGATAGACAGCTCCACAATTACAGTGGGAGATGTCAACACACCACTTTTGTTGTTAAGTTCAAAAAGACACTGAAGACCTAAATGCCACAATCAACCAACTTGACCTCATAGGCACATACAGAACACTCCATCAAACAGCAGCTAAGTATACTTTCTTTTCCAACGCACGTGGAACATTCTCTAGAATAGACCACATATTAGGTCATAAAGCAAGCCTTAACAGAATCCAAAACACTGAAATATTACAAAGCATCTTCTGTGACCATAAGAGTAGAAATCAACAACAGGGAAAAGAAATCAAACACTTGGAAACTGGAAAATACCCTGTTCAAAAAACGACTGGGTTATAGAAGAAATTATGGATGGAATAAAGAAATTCATAGAATCCAATGAGAATGAAGACACTTCCTATCAGAACCTTTGGGACACAGCAAAAGCAGTGCTCAGAGGTCAATTTATATCAATAAATGCACACATCCAAAAAGAAGACAGGGGCAAAATCAAAGAATTATCCCTACAACTTGAACAAATGGAAAAAGAGCAACAAAAGAAACCCTCAGGCACCAGAAGAAAGCAAACAATAAAAATTAGAGCAGAACTAAATGAAATAGAAAACAGAAAAACAATTGAAAGAGTTAACAAAACCAAAAGCTGGTTCTTTGAAAAAATTAACTAAATTGATAAACCTTTGGCCAAACTGACAAAAGAAAAACAGGAGAGGAAACAAATAAGACGAATAAGAAATGAGATGGGTGATATCACAACAGACGCAAATGAAATTAAAAGAATCATATCAGATTACTGAGAAAAATTGTGCTTTAAGAAATTCGAAAACCTAGAAGAAGTGGAAGAATTCCTAGAAACACACCGCCTACCTAAACTAACATAAACAGAGGTAATACAACTAAAAAAAACCCATAACAAAAGAAGAGATTGAAGAGGTAATTAAAAAACTCCCAACAAACAAAAAAAAGCACTAGCCCGGATGGCTTCACTGCAGAGTTCTACCAAACTTTCAGAGAAGAGTTAACACCACTACTACTAAAGGTATTTCAGAGCATAGAAAAGGATGGAACACTCCCAAACTCATTCTATGAAGCCAGCATATCCCTGATACCAAAACCAGATAAAGACACCACAAAAAAGAAAACACTAACAAATTTGAAAACCTAGAAGAAATGGGTGAATTCCTAGAAACACACCACCTACCTAAAATAAAATAAACAGAGATAATACAACTAAATAAATCCATAACAAAAGAAGAGATTGAAGAGGTAATTAAAAAACTCCCAAAAACAACAACAAAAAGCCCTGGTGGTGTAGTGGTTAAGTGCTACGGCTGCTAACCAAAAGGTCGGCAGTTCAAATCTGCCAGGTGTTCCTTGGAAACTCTATGGGGCAGTTCTACTCTGTCCTATAGGGTTGCTATGAGTCACAATCGACTCAACAGGAATGGGTTTTTGGTTACAGACCTATATTCCTCATGAACTTAGATGCAAAAATACTCAACAAAATTCTAGCCAATAGAATTCAATAACATACAAAAAAAAAAAAATTCACCATGACCAGGTGGGATTCATGCCAGGTATGTAAGGATGGTTCAACATTAGAAAAACAACCAATGTAATCCACCAATAAAATAAAACAAAAGACAAGAACCACATGATCTTATCAATTGATGAAGTAAAGGCATGTGACAAAGTCCAGAGCCCATTCAGGATAAAAACTCTCAGCAAAATAGGAATAGAAGGAAAATTCCTCAACATAATAAAGGGCATTTATACAAAGCCAACAGCCAACATCATCCTAAATGGAGAGAGTCTGAAAGCATTCCCCTTGAGAATGGGAACCAGATAAGGCTGTCCTTTATCACCACTCTTACTCAATATCGTGCTGGATGTCCTGGACAGAGCAAATAGGCTAGATAAAGAAATAAAGCACATCCAGATTGGTAAGGAAGAAGTATAAGTGTCTCTATTTGCAGATGATGTGATCTTCTACACAGAAAACCCAAAGGAATCCTCAAGAAAATTACTGAAACTAATAGAAGAGTTCAGCAGAGCATCAGGATACAAGATAAACATACAAAAATCAGTTGGATTCCTCTACACCAAAAAGAACATCAGAGAGGAAATCAACGAATTAATACCATTTACAATAGCGCCTAAGAAGATAAAAAAATTCTTAGGAATAAATCTAACCAGAGATGTAAAAGACCTATTCAAAGACAACTACAAGATACTACTGCAAGAAACCAAAAGAGACCTATATAAGTGCAAAAACATACCTTGATCATGGATAAGAAGACTCAACATTGTAAAAATGTCTATTTTATGGAAAGTGATCTATAGATACAATGCAATTCCAATCTAAATTCCAACAACATTTTTTAATGAGATGGAGAAACAAGTCACCTGCTTCATATGGAAGGGAAAGAGGCCCCAGACAAGTAAAGCATTACTGAAAAAGAAGAACAAAGTGGGAGGCTTCACACTACCTGATTTTAGAACATATTGTATTACCACAGTAGTCAAAAGAGCCTGGTACTGGTACAACAACAGACACATAGGCCAATGGAACAGAATTGAGAATCCAGACATAAATTCATCCACCTGTGAGCAGCTGATATTTGACAAAGCCCAAAGTCTGTTAAATGGGGAAAAGACTGTCTCTTTAACAAACGGTGCTGGCATAACTGAATATCCATCTGCAAAAAAAATGAAACAAGACCCATACCTCACACCATGCAGAAAAACTGACTCAAAATGGATCAAGGACCTAAATATAAAATCTAAAACGATAAAGATCATGGAAGAAAAAATAGGGACAATGCTAGGAGCCCTAATACCTAGCATAAACAGTGTACAAAACATTAGTAACAATGCACAAACACCAGAAGAGAAACTAGATTACTGTAGGCTCCTAAAAATCAAACACCTATGCTTGTCCAAAGACTTCACCAAAAGAGTAAAAAGATTACCTACATACCGGAAAAAAGTTTTTAGCTATGACATTTCCGGTCAGTGCCTGTTCTCTAAAATCTACATGATACTGCAAAAACTCAACAACAAAAAGACAAATAACCCAGTTAAGAAATGGGCAAAGGATATGAACAGGCACTTCACTAAAGAAGACATTCAGGCAGCTAACAGATACATGGGGAAATGCTCACAATCATTAGCCGTTAGAGAAATGCAAATCAAAACTACATTGAGACACCATCTCACTCCAACAAGGCTGGCATTAATCCAAAAAACACAAAATAATAAATGTTGGAGAGGTTGTGGAGGGAATGGAACACTCATAAATTGCTGGTGTGAATGTAAAAATGGTATAACCATTTTGGAAATAGGTTTGGCGCTTCCTTAAAAAGCTAGAACTACCATATGATCCAGCAATCCTACTCCTTGGAATTTATCCTAGAGAAATAAGAGCCTTTATGCAAACAGATATATGCGCAACCATGTTCACAGCAGCACTTGTTACAATGGCAAAAAGATGGAAGCAACCAAGGTGCCCATCAATGGATGAATGAATAAATAAATTATAGTATAGTCACATAGTGGAATACTATGTGTCGATAAAGAAAGACGAATCCGTGAAACATTTCATAACATGGAGGAATCTGGAAGGCATTATGCTGAGTGAAATTAGGCATCTGCAAGAAGGACAAATATTGTATGAGACCACTATTATAAGAACTCAAGAAATAGTTTAAACACAGAAGAAAATACTCTTTGATGGTTACAGGGTGAGGAGGGAGGGAGGGAGAGGGGTATTCACTAATTAGATAGTGGAAAAAAAAAAAAAGAAAATTAGATAGTAGACAAGAACTATTTTAGGTGAAGGGAAATACAGCACATATACAGGAGAGGTCCGCACAACCGGACTAAACTCAGCATTCTGAGTAAACTGAATGCTTCGAAGGCCAGAGTAGCAGGGGTGGGAGTTTGGGGACCATGGATTCAGGGGACACCTAGGTCAATTGGCATAATAAAATCTACTAAGAAAACATTCTGCATCCCACTTTGGTGAGTGGCATAAAAAAAGCAAGCAGCCATCTAAGATACATCAATTGGTCTCACCCCACCTGGAGGAAAGGAGAATGAAGAACACCAAAGACACAAGGTAATTATGAGCACAAGAGACAGAAAGGGCCACAAAAATCAGAGACTACAATAGCCTGAGACCAGAAGAACTAGACGGTGCTTGGGTACAACCAACGACTGCCCTCACAGGGAACACAACAAAGAATCCCTGATGGAGCAGGAGAACAGTGGGATGCAGACCTCAAGTTCTCTTAAAAAAACAAGACTTAATGGTCTGACCGAAACTAGGAAGACCCTGGAGGTCATGGTTCCCAGGCATTCTGTTGGCCCAAGACTGGAACCATTACAAAGCCAACTCTTCAGACAGGGATTGGACTAGACTGTGAGATAGAAAATGATACCGATGAGGAGTGAGCTTCTTAGCTCAAGTGGACACATGAGACTATGTGGGCAGCTCCTGTTTGGAGGGAAGATGAGAAGGCAGAGGGGGACAGAAGCTGGCTAAAGGGACACGGGGAATACAGGGTGGAGAGAAGGAGTGTGTTGTCTCGTTAGAGGGAGAGCAACTAGGAGTACATAGCAAGGTGTATACAAATTCTTGTATGAGAGACTGACTTGATTTGTAAACTTTCACTTACAGCACACACACACAAAAAAGACCAGACTTTATGGCTTGACAGAGACTGGAGAAACCCTGGGAGTATGGTCCCCAGACACCCTTTCAGCTCAGTAATGAAGCCACCCCTGCGTTCACCCTTCAGCCAAACATTGGATAGGCCCATAAAACAAAAAGAGACTGAAAGGACACACCAGCCCAGGGGCAAGTGCTAGAAGGCAGAAGGGAATAGGAAAGCTGGTAATAGGGAACCCACGGTTGAGACAGGAGAGTGTTGACATGTCATGGGGTTGTTAACCAGTGTCATAAAACAATGTGTACTAACTGTTTAATGAGAAACTAGTTTGTTCTGTAAACCTTCATCTAAAGTACAATAAAAAAATAAAAATAAATTTTTTTAAAAAGGAAAAAAAAGAGTCAGTCACAAAAGGACAAATATTGTGTGATCCCACTTGTATGAGATATCTAGAAGAGGCAAGTGTATAGAGATTATTAGTGGTTACCAAGGGCAGGCGGGAGGATGGGGGAAATGAAGACACAACACCTAGGGGACACTGAGCTTCTGTTAATGGTGATGGAAAAACTTGGGAACCGTTAATGGTGATGGTTGAACAACGTGAACATATTTAATGTCACTGAGTGGTACCTGTGAAGATTGTTGAAATTGCAAATGTTTTGTTACCAATGTGTTTGCCACAATAAAAAATATTTTTAAAAATAGCAGTAGTATTGAACATTTATGAACACTTACTCTGTTCCAGGTGCTAATATACTTGATGAAATGAATGATGTCATTTAATGCTCACAGCAACCCTACAATTACTGTCAGTTTACAGGTATTAAGTGATAGAGCCAGAATTTGAACCCAGGCATTCTTACTCCAGAACCCACACTAATGATTTCCAAGTCTTTATCTCTGGATCATCTCTCTCCCCTTAGTTCCACTTGTGCATTAATAAATTCCTGTTCCGAACCACTCAACCTCACACCTCCAGATTCCCAAAACATCCAAGATAGAATTCATATTTCCTTCCTAAACATAATTAACCATACTAGTTGCTTAAACTAAAAATCTCAGATCCTTCCTTGATGTTTCCTTCTTATTGGTCAGCAAATCCTCTTGTTTTTATGTCTAAAATGTTTTGAATCTTCCCCGCCATCCTTGCACCCACTGTCACTGCCTTCACTCAGGCGCTCAACATCCCCCTCCTGGACCACAGCAGTCACCTTATGGGACAATATGATTACATCATATTCATGTCATAGACTCCCTGGGGCCTCCAGGATGAAGTTGACACTCCCTAGCATGGAATACAAGACCCTTCCAGACCTGGCCTCCATTCACCTTTCCAACTTCCTCTTCAGACACTCCTGGTGTCCCCAGCAGGCTGCCTGAGCTGCGGTCACACAATGACAAGTCCTGTCTCTCCTCCTCACTCCCCACCCCACTTTCCACATTTTGCTCAGTATGGTCCACAGGTCCCCTTCTCCTCCACCTGCGTACTCTCTAGATTCTGGAAATTTGCAATGGCTTTCCCTCTTCCGTAAACATCATTTCTCTTTCCGTCATCACCTGGCTGGTCCCTACAGGACGCGGTGGGGCATAGAGGTTAACAATGTGAGCTGTGGAACCAGGGTTGAAATCATGATTCTGCCACCTAGTAACTCTGTGACCTTGGGCAAGTTACTAAACCTCTCTGTGCCTCAGTTATCTTGCCCATGAAATAGAGATGATAATAGTAGCACCTCTCCCATCAGTTTCCTGGCAGCTTTAAATGAGTTGATATACAGGAAGCACTCAGAACAGCCCTTTCCCTGGCCTTCAAGGCCCCTTTCTTGTCAGCCCATGGCACCCAATGCTTAGCTTTGTCTAGAGTTTAGCAAACCATGCTGCCTGCTTGTTACCAGACAGTATTAAGAATCCTTGAGCTGGGGGATCTGTCTCTTACTCATCCTTATGCCCTCAGCACCTCCCACCTGACCCATATCCAGTGAATGTCTCTTGCTTTGAAGGGAGGTAAATATGTGAATGTAACATTGTGCAAAGCGAGTGCTGGAGGAATCCCAGAATAGGGGTTGAGCCTCAGTTAAATGGACCAAATCAGGAAGGCTTCCTGGGGGGGAGTAGAGTTTTAAGTTCGTTGCTTTTGGAAAGGAGACTTGGACTGAAACACCTTCACTCCAGGCTGCAGGAACTGCCTGTGGCAAGGCTTTTAGGCAAAAACAAACATATCCCTGGAAGGAGGAGTGAGCAAATATTCCAGTTTGGAGCACCAAGTAGGGACAAAGACCTTCCACATATTCACTGCTCTGACACTCGGTCTTGCTCAACTGGATTTTTATCCAGAGCCCAGGTTGTTCTGGCCAGTCAGATGGCAAGGAGGAGGAAGACCCAACCCTTGACCTTGAGAAGATCATGTTGAAGCCACAGGAAGCAGGGAAGAAGCAGCTCAGAAATCCTCTGTGAGCACACCAGAGTTTGGATCAGAAAAGTTTCTTTATGGAAAGAAATTGCTCCTTTTTGTTAAGCATCCGCCATCGCTGTGAAGCCGGCGTGTGCCTGTTGGGACAGCTAACTGTTTTCCAGGATAAATTTCTGACAGTAACACAAAGTCATTACAGTGCAATTAGCTCTGCTAACAGGGAATGCAAAGTTTGCTTCCCACGCTTTGCCTCTCTCCCTTTTTACCCCTGGGTTCTTCCTCTCCTCACACAGGCTTCTCATTTTTCTCAGACCCCTCCTTCCCAGCCCCAGACCTAGCAATGGCGGGGAGTGGTGGGGGTTGCTGTCAGAGATTGGGTCTTGACCCTCAGGCCTCCCAAATTAGCAAAGTGCACAGAGGCCTGGGAGTGGCAGAGAACAAAGTATTGAGGAAGAAGACGTAGGAGAGGTTGCCCTGGGATGAGAACATCTGTAAAGCTAAAAAGAAAGGGCAACTTGCTCTCCAGGGTCTGTGACAGTGAGCTGTACCCTAGACACTCCGTCGAGTGCCCTGGTATTAAGGGGATTTGCTCCTGGCAGAAGGGAGACAGCCAATGCCGAGGCCAGGTAATGGGACTGTGGGTGGGAGAAGCTGTGTTTGTTTATGTGCTGATAGGAGCAGCAGCTAAGCTTGATGGGAAAATATTTTGTTTCATTCTGAGCAATTATTTTCCCTACACACACACACACACACAGGCACTTAGACACAAGTATAAGCCACATTCAGACACACGCCCCAGGGGGATTTTTCTGCTATGCTCCTGAAAGCACCTGACAGATTCTTTGGCAAGTTCTCCCTCTGGGTGGCGACTCCACTTTCAGGAAACCTCAGCAGCCTTTGCTGGGTGTGGAGGAGCAAGTTTGAAAGCTGCTGGGAGAATCAGGTAGAGAGAAGGCCCAGAGCCCCCTGGAGGCCTCTGTTCCTGAGCGGGCTACTCGATGTTGGGCTGGAGAGCCGCCCACTGACCTGGCAAGGAGAACTTAGCAGTGGTTGATAGGGTCCAGCCTTACTGCCCAGGAGAAGAGGGCAGGCAGAAGAGGCAGAAGGGAGGAGAGCAAGGAAAATGGTTAAGCTTATGACTTAAGGAGGAGGAATCAGGGGCAGGAGGTTACTGAGAAGTGGGTTCTGGGTGCTGGGGAGGCTCCTAGGGAGAGCGGGCTCGGAGTGGCAGCCAACAGCAGTGCCACAGCTTGGGGAAGCCCCAGAGCGAGATTGCTTCCAGCCCCAGCAGGAGGTGGCTTGGATGGCCTGGCTTGTCTCACCTCCAATTCTTTATGATTCTCTTGTATGAAAATTGCCCCAAACCAATCACTTCCCTCACAGCTGTGCTCACCTGGGGTAGGGGGTAGCAGGGAGGGCGGTGGGGACGTTCCATTATTCATTGGATTAAACTGTTAGAGCCAAACAGCACAACAAAGGGAAATCAGTCATTTTCTCTGAAAAGTCATTTTAATTGTCAACTGAGCTTGTGAGTGAGATGTTGTCCTAGGAGGCCCAGAGTGACTTCACATTGCCTTTGGGTTTGTGAGCAAAGCTTGGGGAATGCATTCCTCTGTCCCTTTCCGCTACCTTAAAGCCCTGATAAGACACTTCCTTGGCTGAGAAACATCTTCCTTGAGCATCCCTCAGACCTGACTACCTCTCATTCCCCACCGGGCTAGGCCTAGAGGCACACACATTGAGCCTTCCCTTGTTTTGAGCATCTTCTCTTGGAGGAGTGCCCCATCTTCCTAAGCTGGGTTAGACTCCCATGTTGTTGTTAGCTGCCCTCAAGTAGGCCCCCAACCCATGGCAGCCCCATGCACAAACGAACAAAACACTGCCTGGTCCTGCGCCATCCCCATGATCAGCTGCAGATCAGACCATTGTGATCCACAGGGATTTCATTGGCTGATTTTCAGAAGTAGATTACCAGGCCTTTCTTCCTAGTCCCCGAACCTCCACTGATGGATGGATGGGGGCTGCACAGGAGGTGCGTTTGCTGGGAGTCGAAACTGGGTCTCCCACATGGAAGGCAAGAATTTTGCTGCTGAGTCACTAATGCCTTATAGGCTCTCATAAAACCCTCTATTTCTGCTGATTGAACAGCCTCCAGACTTTATGGTAATTACTTATTTAATTATCTGTCTCCTAGATCACACAAGGACTAGACTATAGGCACTGGAAGGGCAATTTTACATCTGTTTATTTTTATTTTTTTCAAGTTGGCACAGTATCTATTACCTGGTAGGTGCTCAGTAAATTTTAATTGGACAAATCAATTAACTGCAATAGGAGTTTCGAAATATGGGAGAAGAAGTTGTTTTTATTTTTATTTAGATGAAGGTTACAGAACAAACTAGTTTCTAATCAAACATTTAGTACACACATAGTTCTATGACATTGGTTAACAACCCCACAACATGTCAACACTCTCCCTTCTCAACCCTGGGTTCCCTATTACCAACTTTGCTGTTCCTTCCTGCCTTCCAGTCCCTGCCCCAGGACTAGTGGGCCCCTTTAGTCTTGTTTTGTTCCTTGGGCCTGTTTAATCTTTAGCTGAGGGGTGAACCTCAGGAGTGACTTCATTACTGAGTTGAAAGGGTCTTCCGGGGCCATACTCTCAGGGTTTCTCCAGTCTATGTCAGGCCAACAAGTCTGGTCTGAGAAGGAGTTGTTTTTAATTTGATCAATTCCTCCTAGCCAGAGGAGGAAAGAATAACTATGAAGTGTCTACAGGCAAAGGGGGAGGTTCACCATCCACAGAGTTCTAGAGCGGGAGCCTTGCCTTTCTCCTGAACCTGAAATTCCCAAAAACTGTGCCACATGGTAAGAATAACTCCGTTTAAGATCCACCAAGTAAAGCTTTGAGATCTTCTATAGAGCTCAATTGTCTGGACCGGGCCATGGTGGGTCTTAGGTGTCTTTCTCTGATCTCCCCTGGCACAAGCACCAGGTACCACCAAAGGAGAACCTCACAGCAGAGTGCTGACTGATTGACTTCGTGACCAGAAATCCTCTTCATTGAGCCACTGGCCTCATTTCTTCCTCTTAGTTTCACCCTCGGAGTTGTTTCTGGTTCCTGCTGCCGCCTCCATGTTCTGCTTCTAGGAGGAGTTGCTCCCTTCCGTAATGCTCCCACTCAGATGAAGACAAAATCCTCTTTCTTGGTTCCCCTCAGCATGCAATGTCAGGGTGGCATGCTGAAAAAGGATCTTAAGAACTACTAAGGAGGAATTGTTGTTGTTAGTTGCCATCAAGTTGGCTCCAACTCATGGCTGCCTTATATGTAATAGAGCAAGACATTGCCCAGTCCTACACCATCTTCATGATCATCGGTATCTTTGAGGCCATTGTTGGCTATTATGTCAATCCACTGACGGAGGGTTTCCCTCATTTTTCTTGGCCCTCTACTTTACCAAACATGATGCCCTTTTCTAGCAATTGGTCTTTCTTGATGACATGTCTAAATTAAGTGAGTCGAAGTTTTGCCATCCTTGCTTCTAAGGAACGTCCTGGTTGTATTACTTCTAAGACTATTTGTTTGTTCTTTTGGCAGTCCATGATATATTCAGTATTACTCACCAACACCACAGTGTGAACCCAACTATTTTTCTTCTGTCTGCTGCAAAAGACCTCTTTAAAGTTTTAAACATCAAACAAGTCACTTTGATGACTAGGGCACAACTCACTCAAGCTATGATCTTTTCAATCACCTCATATGCACAGGTGGATAATGAAAAAGGAAGACAGAAGTAGAAAGAAGGAATTACAGACCATATAAATAATTTTTGGGTACTCAGATTCCCAAAGCACAGCCTTCTGATCCTAGAGCAATAAACTCTGGCTCAAAGAGCGGGTACCACTTCACAGGCGCCTCACCTGTGTTCTCGCCTGGCGAGGTTCAGCCAGTGAGGCAGAGGCTGGAGCTGAGTTTTTAGAGGTCCCCAGTTGAACGGCAGTTACTACAGTCCTGGAGGAGCAGCCAAGCTGATCACTTGTGCAACACCAGAGAGACCAAGGCTAAAGGCCACCCAGGACCGGAGGTGGGAGCTGACATCCCAGCTGCAGACTGAAAATGCCAGAGGCCAGCAGGGGTAGGATCAACACAGAGCAGGTCAGGTCCCAGGGCAATTCACAAGCACTTGTGAATGTTCAAAACCTGCCTTTATGGGCTGGTGGTAGTGCGCTGTATGGTTGAGTGGCCTGAGCAAATTTAAAGAATTTGAGACAGGGCAGAAAACTTTACTTTCGTCTAGTCATAGCCAGTCATCATTGGAGCTGCTCAAACCATGCCATCCTTCCAGATAAAACATATAAGAAGACCATGGTAAACTGTCGTCCAGAGAGATGGGTGACCCTTATTTTCAAGCCAAGACAATGGTCAATTGCCAGAATCCAGAAAAAAAATTTTTTTTTTTTTTTAGAGGAGGTTAGGAGCCCTGGTGGCACAGTGGTTAAGAGGCCGGCTGCTAACCAAAAGGTCAGCAGTTCGAATCCACCAGCCGCTCCTTGAAAACCCTATGGGGCAGTTCTACTCTGTCCTATAGGGTCACTATGAAAGGAGGTTAAGAGCGTGGAACTTGGAGTTAGCGAGATGGATATAAGTCTCGGCCACGTCATTTACCCAATGTATATAACTCTCTAAAACCTTTGTTTCTTCATCTGTAAATGGAAATAATATGATCGCCTATTAGGGTAGTCAGTAGTCAGAACCCCTGGTGGTGCAGTGGCTAAGTGCTTGGCTGCGAACTGCGAGCAGTTCGAAATCACCAGCTGTTCCACAGGAGAGAGATGTGGTAGTCTACCCCCATAAAGATTTACAGCCTTGGAAATCTTATGGGGCAGTGTCCTATAATGTCACTAGGAGTTGGAATGAACTCAGCGGCAGTGGGTTTTGGGGGATATTAGCGTTGTCAGACATTGAGTAAATCTGCTGCAAGAGATCTCTTTAAAGTGTTAAAAAAAACAAAGATGTCACCTTGAGAACTAAAGTGTGACTGACCCAAGTCATGGTATTTTCAGTGGCCTCACATATACTCAAAAGCTGGACAATGAATAAAGAAGATAGAAGAAGAATTGATGCCTTTGAATTTTGAATATACCATGGACTGCCAGAAGGACAAACAAGTCTGTCTTGGAAGAGGTACAGCCAGAATGCTCCTAGAAGGGAGGATGGTGAGACTTCTTCTTATGTATTTTGGACATGTTATCAGGAGGGGCCAAGTACATCATGCTTGGTAAAGTTAGAGGGTCAGTGAAAAAGAGTAAGACCCTCAATGATATGGATTGACACAGAGGCTGCAAAAATAGTCTCAAACATAGCAAGATTGTGAGGATGGCACAGGCCTGGGCAGTGTTTCATTCTGTTGTACATAAGGTCACTATGAGTCTGTCTTTTACTTGACGGCACCTAATAACAACAACAGGGTTGTCAGAAGGATTAAATGTGATAATGCCTGAAAAAAGTCCAACATACAGCAAAACAAATAAAACCAAACCCCTTGCTATCGAATCAATTCCAACTCATAGCAACCCTATAGGACAGAGTAGAACTGTCCCATAGAATTTTCAAGAAGCGCCTGGTAGATTCAAACTGCTGACCTTTTAGTTAGTAGCTGTAGCACTTAACAACTACCCCACCAGGGTAAGTGCTCAATAAATGGTAGGTCTAATTATTATTTGGAATTGGTGAGTGATTACTAGGTGACCTCAAATGTAAAGGGATGGTCTTGATAAGGTCCCCTGTTAGATAGAGCTTGATAGCTGCCATTGAGTCAACTCCAACTCATGATGACCCCACGTGCAACAGAATGGAATGTTGCCCAGTCTTGTGTCGTCCTCACGATCATTGGCATGTTTGAGTCCATTGTATTATACTGAGAGTTTTCCTCACCCTGGTTGGTCCTCTACACCAAACATGATGTGGAGGATGATTGATCCCTCCTGATCATGCATTCAAAGCAAGCAAGCTGGACAATGTTCTGTTGTGATCCATAGGTTTTTATTGGCTAATTTTCAGAAGTAGATAACCATGAGAACAGTAATGCCCACACAATAAAAATTGCTCCAACCAGAGTAATCTGTCCCCAGGTAAGGTAAGCAGGTGTCTTTGCTGGGCCAGAAACTTTCAGATAGCCACTTTCACTCAACACTGAGGTAGGCACTAGTTGGGGAGGGGGCTGGTGGTTAAACTGAGCTCTTTAGCCATAAATTATGAATTGGTGACCTTTCCTAGCTTAATTACTCCCACTGCTGGGTGGTCTGAGCTCTGGTGCTAGGCCCCAGGGGGCAAATTCTGCTCACAGCCAGCAAAGCCCGGGGCCCAGAGCTTTGGCTTTCATCAGCCCTGGTTCATGTGGCTATTTCTGCTGCAGGAAAACTCTCCCTCTCTGTGATAAAAGTCACACCCTAGTCTAGGGGCTGGCCCCTTTGGGCTCGCTTAATCCATTTGACCTTTGCAAAATCACCTTTTCCTTCTTTTAAGCTTGTTGACAACATCTCCAGCTCAGTTTTTACAAAACTGAGCCTGAAGGTTATAGGTAAAGCTGTCAGGCTAATGTGTCTGTGGGTTCTTTAGTGAGTTGATAGGTAGAAACAAACGCATTCCAGCTAACTAGAGCACGGAACACTTGATGAAAGCATGGCCTTCTGGGGCCTGAGGGAACTGTGGTTATTTGGCAGCCTTATGAGGGGAAAAACCAAGAGGTTGATTTTTTTTTAATAGAAATTATCAAATATATACAAAAGCATATGCAAAACATATACGAAAGCAGGTAGTAAAGAGACTAGTAAAATGAAATCCCATTTAATCCCACCTAACTTCCTTTTTTTTTTAACTTCAGAAATCATCAACATTCTCTCAATCTTATTTCATCCCTTCCCCGCACTCCATCTTTTTTCCCCAGAAGTATTTTAAAGTAAATCCCAGACATTGTATCTGTTCACCTGTCAATTCTTCAGCATGTACTTCTAAAAAATTTTGTATGTACATTGTTGTTGTTGTTAGGTGCCATCAAGTTGGTTCCAAAGCATAGTGACCCTAGGTACAACAGAACAAAACACTGCCAGTCCTGTACCATCTTCGCAGTTGTTGTTATGCTTGAGCCCATTGTTGCAGCCACTGTGTCAACCATCTCGTTGAGGGTCTTCCTCATTTTTGCTGACCCTCTACCTTACCAAGCATGATGTCCTTCTCCAGGGACTAGTCCCCCCTAATAACATGTTTAAAGTATGTGAGATTAAGTCTCACCAACCTTGCTTCTAAGGAGCATTCTGGCTGTATTTCTTCCAAGAGAGATTTGTTTGTTCTTCTCACAGTCCATGGTATATTCAATACTCTTCACCAACACCATAATTCAAAGGGATCAATTCTTCCTTGGTCTTCTTATTCATTGTCCAGTTTTTGCATGTATGTGAGATGATATGGCTCTAAATATATATGACCTTACATATGTAAATATTATAACCGCTAACAGTGGCTAAGAGCTTGGCTGCTAACAAAAATGTCAGCAGTTCAAATCCATCAACTGCTCCTTGAAAACCCCATGGGGCCATCTACTCTGTCCTGCAGGGTTGCTATGAGTTGGAAATGACTTGACAGCAATAGGTTTGGGTTCTGGGTTTGGTTGGTGACCCAATGGAATGACTTAACAGCAGCCAGGCACAGGCAGTCAGTAATGTGGGGGTAAATATGAAGTAAAATATATATATATATATATGGGGTACGTAGGGAAAATCCTACGTTTTCTCAAGACAGGTACTGAGCCCCAGAAAATTTTGTGTCAAGCTTGAATTTCTTGGCAATGTGCCTTAGAGTCCTGAGTAGAGAAATATAACCCTTTGTCATGTGATAATAGCTGTCCTCTGGGATAGGACTCACAAGACCACTATAAAACCAGAGTAAAGTTCCTACAGGGCTTGGGGCTCTGCCAAAGCCCTTATACTGTCTCTATCTCAGAAGGTGTGACTGTCTCTTACATTCACGGATTTAAGGAACTATGATTGGGCACCTGTTCTTGAACTAAGAGCTGGGGGAACAGGCAAGGAACAGACACAGTCCGGGTGATGCAGGAGCTCACTGTCTGGTAGCAAGATAGCCTCAACAATGTCTTAAGCCCCTTGGCAAATGAGGGCAAAGAGCTGCAGGAACCACAGGAGGGAGCCACTGAGCCTTCTGGGAGCCAGGGTAGGCTTCCAGAAGAGGTGACATTTTGAACAGGACCAATGATTCACATCTCCTGATTCTGAACCAGGAAAGACGTGGGGATTAGACAGGGATCAAATATCTGCTTTATTACAGGTGAAGCTGAACTGGAGAAGGGACTTGGATCCAAGGTCCACATGGCTCCCTGCTCCTCATCATGGGTGATTTTAAATTAAATGCAATGAGGTGCATATAGGGTGCAGAAAACAGAAAGAAACATGAAACAAATGAGACAGTTTATAAAATGTTATTGCGACCAAATCAGAGCTTCATGAGAGTGGACCCTGGAGAGCGATGCTGAGGTTTGTCTTAAACAGGGTGGGCCAGGAGAAGCTGTGGATAAGCTCAGAGATGGAGATTTGGACCAGAATGGTAGTGGTGGAGGTGGTGAGACTTAGTTGAATTTTGGGTATGTTTTGAAGGTAGAACTGAAAGAATTTGCTGATGGATTAGTTGTAATATGTGGAGAGAAAGGAATCAACAACGACTTGCAGGTTTTTGATCTGAGAATTG
Source organism: Elephas maximus indicus (assembly GCF_024166365.1). Lineage (NCBI taxonomy): Eukaryota > Metazoa > Chordata > Mammalia > Proboscidea > Elephantidae > Elephas > Elephas maximus. The sequence continues at coordinate 166,506,739 of NC_064821.1, read as the reverse complement.
GGTTGTTGTTTTTGCTAAGTGTCGTTGAGTTGGTTCTAACCCGTAGCGATCCTATGTACAACACAACAAAACACTGCCCAGTCCTGCACCATCTTCACAATTGTTGTTATGCTTGAGGCCATTGTTGCAGCCTCTGTGTTAACCATCACGTTGAAGGTCTCCCTCTTTTTTGCTGACTCTCTACTTTACCAAGCATGATGTCCTTCTCCAGGGACTGGTCCCTCCTGACAACATGTCCAAAATGTGTGAGATGAAGTCTTACCATCCTTGCTTCCAAGGAGCACTCTTGCTGTACTTCTAAGACAGACTTGTTCAATATTCTTCACCAACACCATAATTCAAAGGCATCAGTTCTTCTTCGGTCTTTCTTATTCATTGTCCAGCTTTCCCATGCATATGAGGTAATTGAAAATACCGTGGCTTGGATCAGGAGCACCTTAGTCCTCAAAGTGATATCTTTGCTTTTCAACACTTTAAAGAGATCTTTTGCAGCAGATTTGCCCAGTGCAATACATCTTTCGATTTCTTGACTGCTGCTTCTATGGGCATTGGTCGTGGAATCCAAGTAAAACGAAATCCTTGAGGACTTCAGTCTTTTCTCCATTTATCATGATGTTGCTTATTGGTCCAGTTGCGAGGATGTTGGTTTTCTTTATGTTGAGTTGTAATCCATACTGAAGGCTGTAGTCTTTGATCTTCAGTAAGTGCTTCAAGTCCTTTTCACTTTCAGCAAGCAAGGTTGTGTCATCTGCATATTGCAAGTTGTTAATGAGTCTTCCCCCAACCCTGATGCTGTGTCACTCTTTGTATAGTCCGTTTCTAAGATTATTTACTCAGCATACAGATTGAATAAGTATGGTGAATGATACAACACTAATGCACGCTTTTCCGGATTTTAAACCACTCAGTATCCGCTGTTCTGTTCGAATAACTGCTTCTTGGTCTATGTACAGGTTCCACATGAGCACAATTAAGTGGTCTGGAATTCCCGTTCTTAGCAATGTTATCCATAACTTATTATTATCCACACAGTCGAATGCCTTTGCATAGTCAATGAAGCAGAGAAAATACAGTATTCTCTGCTTTCAGTGAAGATCCAGCTGACATCCGCTATGATATCCCTGGTTCCACATCCTCTTCTGAATCTGGCTTGAATCTCTGGCTGTTCCCTATTGTTGGACTGCTGCAACCATTTTTGAATTATCTTCAGCAAAATTTTACACGCATGTGATATTAGTGATATTGTTCAATAATTTCCACATTCTGTTGGATCACCTTTCTTTTGAATGAGCACAAACATGGATCTCTTCCAGTCAATGGGCCAGGTAGCTGTCTTCCAAATTTCTTGGTATATGCAAGCAAGGGTGTCCAGCACTATGTCTATTTGTTGAAACATCTCAACTGGTATTCTCTCAATTCCTGGAGACATGTTTTTCACCTTCAGTACAGCTTTGACTTCTTCCTTCAATACCATCCGTTCTTGATCATATGCTACCTCTTGAAATTGTTGAACTCCAACCAATTCTTTTTGGTAGAGTGACTCTATGTATTCTTTCTGTGTTCTTTCAATGCTTCCTATATCATTTAATATGCTGGAGATTCCCAAGGCAGAGCAGTTTTGGTAAGGATGAGAGTGGTATGGAAATCACACATTTACTTTGCATATGTCGAGTGGGAGATCCCTACAGACATAGATGCAGAGATACAACGAAGCAATTAAATAATGAAGTTTGGAGTGCAGGAGAAGTCAGGGCTAAACCACAAGACTGGATGATATCATCCAGGGAAAGTGTGGAGACACAGAGATGAGGTCTAAGAACTGATCCCTGGGTATGTGTCATTTAGATGGTGGGAAGAATAGGAGAATTCACAAAGGTAACTGGGAAGGAGCATTCAGTGAGATAAGAGGAGAACAGGAGAGTGAGGAGCCTCAGAAGCCTAGTGAAAAATTTGTTTTAAGAAGGATCAACTGCACCAAATCATCTAAGGGCCTAATCACTGATCTGAGAGATAACCACTGGATTTGGCAACATGGAACTCACTGAAGATGTTGCCAATGGCTCTGTCAGTGGAGGAGTTGGGAGAAAAACATTATCAGAGAGCATTCAAGAGAGAATAGTAGGTAAGGCTGTGTAGGTAACAAAAATGGACACAATTTTCAAGGAGTTTCGCTATAAAGGGGCACAGAAAAAATGAAGCAGTTGCTGGAGAAGATTGCAGGGTTAAGGAAAAATATTATTTTTAAGATGAGACCTATTACAGCATGTTTGTATGCTGCTAAGGATGATCCACTGGGGAGGGGGGAAATGATGATGTAGAAGAAAGAGGAGCGAGTGCAAGAGCAACGACCTTGAGGTAAGAAGGAAGGAGATCCGGAGTGTAGTGGAGGGTTTGGCCTTGGATGGGGCCATAGCCAGTTTATGCCTTGTAACGGGAGGGAGGTGGGCTCTATGGATTCAGTGTGCAGGCAGGTTGACGGATACATTAGTGGGAATTTTTATTTTTCCGGTGAGATAAGATGCTAGATTATCAGTTGAGAGTGAGAAGGAGAGCATAGGTGTAGGGGGTTTGAGGACAGAGGAGACAACATGACATAGTCCTCTTGGAAAGCAGGAGAGACAATTAACTAGGTGGACATAGGAGGCCTGCCCTGCAGCATGGAGGGCTCACTAGAGGTTTGTGGTCATGAATTTAAAATGAGACAAATCAACATGGTTTTATATTTCTTTGCAGGTAGGATTGAAGGTGAGGAGTAGGCAGAGAGTCGAATTTAATCAAGATTGGAATTTTCCTAGGCAAATATCAAGAATGAGATAGGGGCAAGAAGGTTGATTATAATGATGCAAAACAGTAATTTTATTGATGGATGTAGGAATTTAAACTGAGTAAGGAAGAAACGACTCGATGGCACTAGTTTTTTTTTTTTTTTTTTTTTTTTAAGGAAGGCAGTAGGACAGGAGCAGGGCAATGGAGAGTGGAAAGTTGGTAGAGTCATGATTTGAAGGTTCTGATTATGTATGCAAGATAGTTAAGATACTAGTGGCAAATGTACGTAATATAGTTAATGACAATTGGAATGGGTGGCTAAGGAAGGGAAGGACAACAGGATCAAGGGCAGTGAGCAAGTCAAGGAGCTAAAAGGCCAGGGATGTGTATATGGATATGGAAGTCACCAAGAATCATGACAAGTAAAGAGGAAACAGTAAGCCTGGGGATAAAATAGTGATTGGGGGAGTGTTTAAAAGGACAGTAATTGCACAAAGGGAAGATGTTGGGTACTAAAATCTCATATAGTCTGTGCTTCAAGGCAGCTAGGGGATTCTAGGGAGGAATGAGAAGAAATAGTCTGAAAGTGACACAGAGGAATGGGTACCCACCCTACCTCCAGGCCCAGTGAGGGGTACATGGTCTGTGATAGAAAACACAGCTGTTCCTGGGCCTGAGAATGAGCTGTGAACCAGATAGACAAGGATCCTGACCTTAAAATGAGTGTATTTCAACTGAGGAAGACAGGTATTAAACAAGCAAACAAATATACAAGATAACATCAGATAATGAGAAGTGCTATGTAGAACATGAAAAATGTGATGTTATTGAGAGTGATGGTGGGAGTGGGGGTGGTCTGTTTTAGTTTGGGTGGTCTGGTCGCGTTGGCTGTGGGGGCCAGATGTCCCAGGCAGAGGAAAAAGCAAGTGCAAAGGCAAGCTCAAAAGCCTGGCATACTTGAGGCAGGACCAGGAAAGAGCAGGTTTCCTCCAGACTTAGGAGACTGGGTCCCAAGTGTGAAAGAGAGATTTTGCTGTACAAAGCCTCCAGGAAACAAGGATCCGAACTAGCATTGTTTGTCGACAATGCCTGAGGTTGTATTAGAACCCAAAATAACATTCTAGATGAATCCCTTCCTGCAGCTCAGAAAAGTTACAGTGTTCCCAATACCTGCTTTTTATAAAGTTCCATATATATATATATATATATATATATATATATATATATATATATATATATTTGCTCTTAACCAAATTCTTTTTCCTTTGTCTAAAATTGAAGAACATTTTTATTCTGTTTGCAGTGTTGGCTGAACGTTAAAATTGCGTCGTTGGTTTTCTCTCTCACTTGTTCCCATTTTTTATTTTATTGTCACTCAGTACAAAACAAAAAGCTGTGATCAGGAAAAGACAATACAGGGATGGCTGGAGGAAGCTTGCCCAAATAACCTCCTGTTTAGTAGTTTTGCTTCTGCGCATCCCTAAGACTTTCATATGCAAAAAGGCCAGGAATTTATCACAAATGGCAGAAAATTGCATTCCATTAATTTCAGAGCCTTTGGCTCTGACAGCTCAATCTTCAAGAGCAGTGGCTTCTAGGATGCTCAAGAAAACAGAACACATCAAAATAAAAGCCATTCTGCTTACCTGTTTCATATTTTAGAAGAATATATTTCAGCCCATTATCCAGAGAGATTTTGCCCAGAATCTCATTGGTTAATGAACATCAGCTTGCCTGCACAAGGCCTTGACTTCAACTTGGAGACAAAAATTTAGAAACTGTGGGTGAGGCTGGTGAAAGGGAATCTCTTAGAGGGGCCAAATGAAGAAAAGCAAAATGCTTTTCAAAATAAACTGAGAGTTACTTGAGAAGCAGAGACTGAAAAGATAACACAGAACCTTAGAATCTTATTACCCTCCCTGTACTCCCGAAGAAGTTTTTATTCATTCAGGCTCTGCTTGGATTCCTCTAGTGACAAGGAACTCACTACCTCCTAAGACAGGCCATTCCATTTTAAGCAGGTTTAACTGGCAGAAAATTTTTCCTTTGTAAGAGCAAAAATGGACCCCCTGTACCATTAACCTATTGATCGCAGTTCTACCCTCCAGAGCCTCCTTCACAAAACAGTTCATCAAGAATCACAAGGCAACCCTCCAGTCTCTCTTGGATTCCACATCCCTGGTGGCTTCTCCTTGGGATTGCTGCTTTCAAATGTCCCTTCTGCTGCCCGTGGCCTTCTAAAATCCAAAAGGACAGGACATCCGAGAGTGCTACTCACATTCAGGCATGCTTTTATCCTACTGTGTTTGGAAAATGCTGAGCAGAGTGACGGATGAGCTGCAGAAGCTAAGGGGCTGGAAGCAGACTGTCCGCCATGTAGTCTCTCCAGCAGATGGCTGGTGCTGCCCTGGAAAACCAGAATTTGCTCATTTCTATTCCTTTTTTTCCGCTATGGCAGAGGCCAAACAAAACAGAGCAACAGGAATTTCTCATGGTTTTTTTGGGTCATGAATCATTTTGAAAAGCTGATAAAAGCTATGGGCGCCGTTTCCAGAAAAGATGAACCTACACATAAAACATTGGGTTCAATTTCATCAGATCTACACTTCCCACCCTGAATCCCACGCATGAACTGTACTCCCTCTGGCCGGGTCCATGGACTCCAGGTGAAGAATCTTTGCTATAAACAAAACCTGTGCTGTGCAGCCCTAAATCCTCCGTGGTTATTTCAAAAGGTTTTTCCATTGAGGGTTGACATGAGTCATCCACCCAACCTCTTGATCAAATCTACCAAGTATGCATTATGTGTCACATGCCAGGGATACAGCACTAAATAAGACACTGTCTCCATTTTTGGGGAAATCACACTTCAGTGGACAGAGAACAAGTAAGCAATAACACTTACGCAATTCCACTAGTATAACGACAGCACTAAACACGTTTAGCTGCCTACTGAAAGGTTGGAAGTTTGAGGCCACCCAAATGCACCTCAGAAGAAAGACCTGGTGATCTACTTCCCAAAAATCAGCCATTGAAAACCCCACAGGGCACAGTTCTACTCTGACACACATGGGGTCGCCATGAGTCAGAGTCGCCTTGATGGCAACTGACAATGGTGGTGGTAGACAAGAGGCATAAGGATAGGTGCATAGCAACACAGAGGTGAGACACCTAACCCAGCACTGGGGGCCCCAGGAGGACTTCTCAGAGGAGGCTGCTGAGTCTTGAAAAAATTTCTGATTAGATAAAAAAAGATTTTTACATCCCAGCTTTGGTACTTATTCAATTGGGCAAACTGGCCGTGCTCTCTCAGCACAGCCCAATCCTCACAGCAAAGACCCTCTTGCTGTTCATCTGCCCCAGAGGATGCCACAGTAAACACCCCCAAGAAGCCACCTCTCCTTGCCCATCCTGCTTTCTCCACCCTGGGCCACACAGTGGTTGTTGCCCACAGCTGCTGCTCCTTCCAAACATCACTGGCCCCCAGGCAGGTAAAAGTGGGACACAACTCTGGTTGCTAATGAAGACATGATGTTCTGCTAATGACAACAGGACTTGGTGCTGGGTGGCCCACTACAGATGAATAATTACATCCTAATTAAACACTGTCTTTTGTTTACCACTCATTTATTCAGCATTAGAGATGAATGAAGTTTGCTTCACCCAAGACTCAGCTCTGACACATGCCTATGGAGGCACCAAGAAGTTATTCCTCTCGTGGTGCTTATTATACCGCTTGGTGCTCTTTTTAAAACTCAGGATGTATACATAACTTTTGCAGGTAGAAAAGTTCCTGGTAATTCTGGATTCTCTTTAGAAAGATGATCTGCACTGGGATTTTGTTTTGTTTTCAGAACAAGCCTTGCTTTCAAGTTCTCCTTGGCATTATCCTCTCCACTGATTAAATCCATTTTTCAATGCAATAATGACCAACTTTGTTTACTCTTCATGCCCACTGCAGCCAGGAAAGGAAGGGTGAGAAAAGATCTCCTTAGCTCAGTTCTTGGCAGGAGGAGAAGAGGGGAGGCTGTCATTTCCTGGCACAGAATAGGGCTGACTGGAGAGAATTAGGCAATTTTTCAAGTCCTTGCAGGTTATTTCTTCATAGTTTGGATTTATCATCTTTGCAATTTTGCATAATATTAGAAATCTTCATGTTCACATATATTCCAAAGCCCAGACAGGATTTTTCTGGGCTAAACAGGCTCACCAGGGTAGCTGGAATGGTGAATCAAGAGCATTGTGTGAGGATCATGACCTCAGATGGGCAAGGAACAGCATCCCTAGAGAAAGAAAGAGGATGAGGAGGGAATCAGGAGTTGTCATAGTTATTAATCCTGTTTTCCAGGTGTCCTAGGCTGGGTTCTCTAGAGAAGGAAAACCAGTAAAGCTTATAAATAGATATATAGAGAGATTTATATCCAGAAAATGGCTCATGTGGTTGTAGAGGCTGGAGTGTCCCAAATCCATGGGTCAGGCTGGAGGGTTCCCCTGATTCACGTAGCCACAGGGGTTGGCAAACTCAAGATCAGCACATCAGACAGCAGGGCCCTGGCTCACGGGCTGGGAAGACAGATAAATCCCAAGATCAGCAGGCAAGAGGGCAGGTAATTTGCTAGCTCAAATCCCAAGAACAGGAGGTTAGATGGACAGGAGCCAGCTGCAGGATGCAGAGTGAGTAAAAGCCCAAGAGCCTTGCCAGAAAGGCCATCTATAATGGGTGCAGACCACACTCCCAAGGAAACTCCTTTCAACTGATTGGCTACTCATAGCAGATCTCATCATGGAAGTGATCACGTTATATCAACTCTCATTATGGAGGTGATCACATCATTATATGACTGCCAAACTCCATCATAACTGCCAAACCGGTGAGAATCACGGCCCAGCCAAGTAGACATACAACCTTAAGGATCACACCAGGCATAGGATAGGAGGGCATTTCCTGGCCTTCTTGCATTTGGGTCCGTATGGTTACTTTGGGCCGATGACTTGTAAACAGAAGAAACACATGACGTTTTGGGACTAGGGCATTTAATAGCTGGTGTGAAAGCCTCCAGAGCATTGAGTTGATGGCAGCTCCATCAGCCTGGGTCCCTGGGTGACCACAGTTTGCAAACTTCCTCCCACTAATGTCACTTTGTTTATTTATAAATTGTATTTATGTACTACTGTCACTAAATGGTTCTTTAAGGTCATTAAAGTGAGGTTCATTGTTGATAAAAATGAATGTAAATCCTCATTTTGAAAAGTATTTCTGATAATTTCTATGTTTTTTTTTTAGTCAGTGTCTTGTCAGATCTGATTAGATCATCATTGTCTTAACTGCATAACATGGCAGATGCAGAACTCATGTCAGGAGCAGAAATGTCAGTTATGTTCTGCCTTTTTTTGATAATTCACTCAGTCTTGCGAAGGCATTCTTTTAACCCATTTATCTTTTTCACAAGGGTTAGTTTAGTTAAAACTGGATAAGGTAATCTCTAGCTCAATAAAAATGAAAAAATATTGGAACACAAAAAAAAAGTGCATGGACAAGCCAAGATACCACGTTAACTTCTCTGGGTGTGAGTCTCCCACACCAGCCTCTGGATCAGAATGGGCTCAGGACCACCTGACATGTGGGACTCCAGTGTCAGTCCATATGTTAAATACTTCTTATTTTCCAAATTATAAAATATAAATACCACATTTTATTGATTCAAAGACATACTTTTTTTCCCCACATTTTAACATCCCTGAAGTTAGGATGCCTCAAAGAACTGACACGTCATAGTTGAATTGGTAGCTTTTAAAAAACTCTTGGTGGTACATAAAATAATGGTGCATCTTACAATCAGTGGCATCTTTGGCAGATGAAACATGATAGATAGAAATCCTAGGGCTTCCTCTCTCACTCTAAATGGATAGTTTTGCGATCATTTTAGAGACCACTGCTCTGGAGCCTTGCTACTCAAAGTGTTTTTGGAGCAGCACCGTGGGCATCGCCTGGGATCTGGATAGAAATGCAGAATCTCAGGCTCCACCCCAGACTTCCTGCGTCAGATCTGCATTTTAACAAGCTTCCCTGGTGATTCGTGTGCAGTAAGACTTAAGCCTCACTCTAGAGGCATTGAATTTGGCACTTGTCTTCTGGGAGCTTCGGCTGTATTCAGTGAGAGCAGACATACTCCAAAGGCAAGTGTTTATCATGTGGCTAATAGCTACTCTTTCAAGACTCAGCTTTGGAGGCATCTCCTCAGTGGTGTGCTGGTAAATACTTAGCTAGGTATCTAGAAAACACCACTACCAGCTGATTGTATGACTTTTCAGTTTCTAAGGTATAAATACTCCTCCCATGATTAATTTGAAGCTACCGAAGAATCTTTTGGCTAGCAAAATTTGACAATCGGCCCTCTAGAGACAGCGTGAGTCAACGCCAGCTCACCACTGCATCCTCCAGAAAGTCCTTCCTGACCGCCCCCCCACCTCCTTTTCCAAGGTTGGGTAGGAAGCCCCACCTGTGCATATTTCCCTCAAGGCAAAACCACACTGTGCTACTTAATCTTGTTCAGTGCAGAATCATGCCCCCAGCAAAGATGTCCATGTCCCAATGCCCAGAATTTGTGAATATGTTATGCTACTTGGCAAAGGGGAATTAACGTAGCAGATAGAATTAAGGTTGCTAATCACTGACTTTGAGATGGGGAGATGATCCTGGATTATCTGGGCGGATTCAATGTAATCACAAGGGTCTTTATAAACGAAAGGGGGAGGCAGGACAGTCAGTCAGAGTGATGCAATGTGGGAAAGACTCGTAGGCATGTGGCAACTCTAGAAGCTGGCAAAGGCTAGAACACTAATACTCCCTTAGATCCTCCGGAGAGGAATGCAGCCCTGTCGACACCTTGCTTTTAGCCTACTGAGATCGGTTTTGGACTTCTGACCTCCAGAACTATAAGATGGTAAGTTTATGTCGTTTTAAGCCACTAAGTTTGTGGCTGTTTGTTACAGCAGCCATACAAAACTAATACAGTCTGTCTCTCCCTATAGATCAGTGGTTCTTAATCTTGGCTATATATTGGGATTACTGCTTATGGTTAGGTGCTGTCGAGTCAATCACCAACTTGTGGCCACCCATGCACAACATGAGAAATGCTGTCCAGCCCTGCACCAGCCCCATGATAGGTTACGGATTGGACCATTGTGATCCATAGGGTTTTCAATGGCTGTTTTTCAGACGTAGATTGCCAGGCCTTTCTTCCTAGTCTATCTTAGCCTAGGAGCTCCACTGAAACTTTCTAACATCATAGCAACATGAAAGCCTCCACTGATGACTACACATGAGATGCATTGGCTAGGAATTGAACCCGGGTCCCCTGCATGGGGTCCCCTGGTGGGGCAGTGGCTAACCAAAAGGTGGCAGTTCAAATTCATCAGCTGTTCCTTGGAAACCCTATGGGGCAGTTCTACGCTGTCCTATAGGGTCCTATGAGTTGGAATTGACTTGATGGCAATGGGACTTCTGCATGGAAGGTGAGAATTCTACCACTGAATCATCACTGCCCACTTGGAATCACTAAAGATATTTAAAAGTTACAGGTGCTTGGGTCCCTCCAGGAGAGATTCTGATTTCATCATGGTTTGGACATTGGGATGTTTAAATGGCCCTGGGTGATTATAATTTGAGAAACCAAAAAACCCGTTGCCATGGAGCTGATTCCGACTCATAGCTACCCTATACAGCAGAGAAGAGCTGCCCTATGTGGTTTCCAAAGCTGTAAATCTTTACGGGAGCAGACTGGCACATCTTTCTACCACAGAGGGCTGGTGGATTCCAACCACTGGCCTTTTGGTTCACTGCTGAGCACTTAACCAGTGTGCAACCAGGCCTCCTACAATCTGAGAACTAGCGCTATAAAACCAGCCCTGAGACCTTGTTAGAAACGCAGAACTTCAGGCCCTAACCTAGATCCACAGAATCAAAATCTGGCTTTTAGTAAGATTCCCAGGTGTTGTGCATGAACCTTAGACGTGAGGAGCGCTATTCTAGCTTGGAAACCCTGGTGGTACTGTGGTTAAGAGCTACAGCTGCTAATCAAAAGGTCAGCGGTTTGAATCCACCAGGCGCCCCTAGGAAACCCTATGGGGCAGTTCCACTCTGTCCTACAGGACTGCTATGATTGACGGCAATGGATTCAGTTTTTTTTTTTTTTTATTCTAGCTCAGTGGAGCCCTGGTGGTGAAGTACTTAAGCATTGGACTGCGAACCAAAAGGTGGGCAGCTCGAATTCGCCATCCTTGGAAAACCAGTTGGGCAGTTCTACTCTGTCCGATAGGGTCACTGTGAGTTGAGCTGACTCGATGGCAACAGGTTTGGATATTTTTTGGTTTTGCTTCTAGCTTATGAGTGTCTTGAGGAAGGACTGTGTTTCCTCATCTGGTATTCCAAGGACCCAGCCAGTGCTTGCCTAGGGTAGGTACTAAGTAAGTATTAAAGGATGGAAAACTGCATCTGAGCAAACAAAACTCGGATGCTAGAGGGATACAGGAATAGACTCAGGGTTTCAGAAAGGTCTAAAATGATGATTTTCAAACTTGTTGGGTTTTTTTTGGAGGGGGGGGGAAGAGGCTTTTTTCCCTTTAACTGAATTCTTATGTAGAACTTGAATATGTAAGGCAGATAAAAGTGGCACCAAGAGGAGTGGTACCCCTCCCTAGGTGGTACCCTGGAACTCAGAGAACACAGCAGAAAACTTGCTGGAGGAGAAAACAGAAAAGGCCTAGAGACAGGATGCTGAGTACAGAGGGGCCTGAGCAAGAGCAGGCGAGGGACAGTGTAACCCACAACCAGGGGTCACTCCTGGGAGATAGTTGTGTGGATAAAAAGCGGTGCAAGTCTCAGCAGTGATTGGGTTCAGGACATTCTACCCTGCTATGGCCTCATTGGAAACCCTGGTGGCATAGTGGTTAAGTGCTACAGCTGCTAACCAAAAGGTCAGCAGTTTGAATCCACCAGGTGCTCCTTGGAAACTCTATGGGGCAGTTCAGCTCTGTCCTATAGGGTCACAGTGAGTTGGAATCAACTCAAAGGCAATAGGTTTTTGTTTTTTTTTTTTTATGGCTCCATTAGTATAACCAAAAAAAAAAAAAAAAAACCTATTACACCCACAAGTACTACAGGATTACATCCACAGGTATAGGAGTTAAGATTCCAACTCATATTTTGGATGGGACACAATTCAGTCCATAACAGATAGTAAGCACTGGCCCAGGGTGGTGTGATACCTGATGCTCTTTGCAGGACAACATGTTGTCTGGTAAGACTTTAATGCCTGGGACTGAGGCACATGGACAGGGCAAGACCAGCAGGAGCCCATGTTCTCCCTCTATCCAGGTTGGGGTTGGGACTGAGCCCGTGGATGGGAGCAGGGAGAGGACAGCAGAGAGGAGCCAGCCAAGTCAGCACAAGATGGGAAGCACCGTCCTCCCCACCAGGTACCCTTGCTGACCCTAACCTGAGGCTGCTGCCCCTTCACTCCCATTTTAAGCCCCCTTCTTGGTGCCAGGAGAATGTTACTAGCTGACATATGATCCTCCTTGACTCAAGGCAGGACTGTACACAGCCTGTGTTGCTCCCAGAAGCTTTGGAGCAAAGCACACACTGTGCGTTTGGCACTGAATTCCAGCCCTCACACAACTCATAGGCTGGTGAGGGGGAAAGACTTGAAAATGGACTCTTCTGTACAAGACATTTAGCATTAATGACTGTTATACTGCTGTTAGTTGCTGTCGAGTCCAATTCATGGCAACCCTGTGTGTGCAGAGTAGAACTGCTCCTAAGGTTTTCAAGTCTGTGACCTTTCGGAAGCAGACTGCCAGACCTTTCCTCAGAGGCACTTCTGGGTGGGTTCAACTGCCAACTTTTCAGCTAGTAGTCAAGTGTTTAACTGGCAGTTTAACATGGTAGTTAAGAGCCAGGAATCTTTGACCACATTGCTGGGTTCAAACTCTGCCTTCTGTCAGTTACAAGCTCTGTGACCTTGGACCAGTTACTGGACCTCTCTGTGTTTCTCTGTTTTCTCATTTATAAAATAGGCATTGTATCCGTCTCCTAGTGTTAACAATCTCCAATCTGACACAAAGGGTCCTTGTCTTTTCCCAAGTAAGAATACATGTGAAAGACAAACTTTATCTTCGGCAAGCTTTATTTTGCTTGAGTCAAGCAAAAGAAGTCAGAGGGGATCTAAGCCTCTCCAAAAGGCTGACTTGAAAAGGGAAGCAAAGCTAGGGCTTACATGGATTCGGTGGAGACAATAGAGTAATGAGTATTTAGTGGGCTTCTCTCAAGAGGCGGATACATCTCAGAATGGCTGTGTATGTTAATTAGGTTGTGTGTGCATCTGGAATCCAAGATGGAACCCAGTGATACTCAAATGGACTCCTCTCAGCAGCCCTTGGCATCACTTACTATGGGATATAGCGCAAGTGCACTGATCTTTGGCGCTACATCACCATCTTCAGAGGACTAAGGAAGGTTAAACAGCTGTCACACTTTGTTTATCTGCGCATGCAGGAGCCTGTAAAGGGGGAAGGGACTAGAAAAACACCTTATCTCACGCTGACAGGGTGTGGTTCCTGTTTACCCAACTTCCAGATGGTAATCTTGTAATAGCTCTTTTGTTCAGCCTGCACAGTTAACCCTATCTGTTTCACTAGGGCTGTCATAACAGAGTAACACAAACTGGGTGGCTTATAAAAAAAGAAATTTGTCATCTCACAGTCTGGAGGCTAGGAGTCCAAATCAATGTGTCGGCTGGGCCATGCGCCCTCTGAAGGCTCTAGGGGAAGATCCTTAGTTGCCTCTCCCAGCTTCTGGTAGCCCCAAGCATTCTTTGGCTTGCAGCTACCTGCACAACTCTATCATCTCATGGCGTTCTTCCCTGTGTGTCTCTCTTTTATGAAGACTCTGTTCAGATTGGATTAGGACCCACCCTACTCCAGTATGACCTAATGTTAACTGATAACATTTTCAAAGACCCTTTTTCCAAACAAGGTCTCTCTTATAGGTACCATGAGTTAGGACTTCTTTTTGAGAGACACAATTCACTCCATAACCCACATTATGGTAGCTACCTTATTGACTGTTGCGAGATTCAACAAGTGTCTTTCTAAAAGTGCTTAGCAACCGCTACATTAGTGTTTGTTAAATAAAACCATTAAAAGTAAACCTATGAGACTAGAGGACTCCCCGACTATTGCCCTGAGGTAGGTACTCTTTATACCTTGAACCAAAACTAGCCCCTGAAGTCACCTTTTAGCTAAACAACACATTGGCTTACAAAATAAAGACTATCACCCATGAGTACTGTGCTCCTTTAAAAAATCATCTATATTAGACCAAACAATCAACCACTACCTTAAAACAAAGATGAGAAAGTTAACCAGAATGGAAATAATGAGAATGTTCACACATTGTGAAGAATGTAAACAATGTCACTGAACAACTTGTGTGGAAATTGTTGACTGGGAACCTAAACTGCTGTGTAAACCGTCAGGAAAAACACAATAAAACTTTATTTAAAAAAAAAAAAAGTAAACCCAGCGTGCTAAGGCAGCACAGAAGAGAATTATCTACTTGGAAGGTGTGGGGGGCAGTCAGGGGAGCTTGCTGGAGTCAGGAGCAGTTTCATCCTGAAGAAGGCTGCTGAGGAGGGCAGAGGTCAGGTTCTCCAGGGGCACTGGTGGCATGTCTGTCACTAGAGGGAGGTATGAGGATGGTGGGGTGGGCTTTGGCTTCTCTGGAATGTTCTCACTCTTTCCCAGTCCCAGCAGGGGCAGGCTGGCTCCACTCAGCCACGCAGTCACAGTCGCAGTCGGCTCTTGGAAGAGACGTCAACAAAAAACACACAGCCCAGTCTGAGCTCTGTGTGAAGCCTTCTGACTGCCTGGAAGAAGGATCAGTCTCCCTCCTATTAAAGCAAAATTTTACTCCAAGTCCAGCTACCTGCCATTACCAAGTGTATATCTGAGTTTTCTCTACATATGGGTCTGTGTATTTAAAAAAAAAAAAAAACTAAGAATGATTACAAAGGCAAATCCAACCCTCCTTTAGCCCCACCCCAACTCTACTCCCACCACCGAAAAAAACCAAAGCCGTTTTTAATCATCTCACAGGTCTTCTAGCCTCACCCGGACATTTCTGGATAAACCGCAGTTTTTAAAATTGTCAATGCCACAAGGAACCCGAGGGCATGGATAATTAAAGGCAACCTGTTTCCTACAAATTGCAACTAAAGTCATCTTTGATATGAGCCTCACATGCGCTAATGAGGTCCTTGGCTGACAAGAGGAGAGAGGGCCACAGACAGGAGTCAAAGGCACTGTCTGCGAAATGGGGCCCCAGAAACGGCAGACCAAAGCTGGGAACTCACATATGACCAAATGACACCTGAATTCTTTGGTCCAACTGAAAGGCCATGGTTACCTCTCTGTTCCCAAGCTCTCTGAGGAGTATTGATTCAATATTGAGATGACTCATTATTTCCACTTCTTGCCTTGTTTGCAATTTTTTTCTTCTTGCACAATGAATGGCCCTGGGGAATTGGTTATTGATGAGGAGGTGGCACACGCTGAGAAAGGGCTCCCAGCCTGGAGGTTGCCTCCTCTTGAGATGTCACATGTACCGCAGGCCTTAATGAGGCTGATGTGTAGTGAATAAGAAAATTAGTTTCTTGCTGCGTTTCGTTATTGGTGATGGCTTGCCTATTGATACAGTGAGACTGCAGCAAAGCAGCCTGTTAAGTGGCTTAGATCAGGAGGTTAGATGGTGGGGAGGGGGCGAGGTGGGAGTCACTGCTGGAATTGCTGTCTTCTTGCCTTTCAGCCCAGGGAGTTGCAGGCAATGTACCGGAGAACGAAATGGAATTGCATTAAAGTAATGATGCAAAAAATTATTGGGCTTAGCATTCTTTCTCTCCTTTGCCTGTAAGCTTTCTCAAGGGCCCAGGGTGTGTCTTTTATTTATTCTGAAGCTAGCCTCCCATCTACCTGTGGGAGGTAGGGCCCAACCCCTGCCCTACCTGTGCTCTAACTAAAGCAGATTAGAGGTCTGGAGTGAAAACTTCTGTGATGGAGGAGGGGGACTGGAGAGAGCACCCCAAACCCTTACAAAAAGAAAAACAAAACAAACCTACTGCCGTCGAGTCAATTCTGACTCATGGCAACCCCATGTGTTTCATACAGAGTAAAACTGCTTCATAGGGTTTCCCTGGATGCAACCTTTATGGATGGAGATTGCCAGGCCTTTCTGCCATGGCACTGCTGGTTAGTTGTTGTTGTTGTTGGGTGTCACTGAGTCAGTTGCAACACCTAGCAACCCCATGTTACAGAGTAGAATTGCCCTGGAGGGCTTCTTGGCTATAATCTTTATAGACGCAAATCTCCAGGTCTTTCTCCATCGGAGCCACTGGGTCGAAAACCACTTGCGCCACCCAGGGACTTCCCGGAAAATGCTGTTCTCCCTTCATGCTGACGACACTCTAGATATGTGAATCCTTTCTCCTCAAGGCAGGGAGCTGGAAAAGGTCAGGCAGAAATGCCCAAATGCTCTGTTGCGGGCTGGGGGGCAGTTGCGAACCCTTGCACATTAATTTTGTTCCAATACACATGGATTACGGGCCCCCATAATTTAATCTTCACAGCAACTCTAAGGGGTAGGAGCTGTTATTCACAATTTACATATGAAAAAGCAAACAGAAGTGAAGGGATTGATTAACAGCTGGTTTTATTTAAATGGTAGAGTCTAGGTTCAAATCCAGCTCTTTCTTTTCCCATAGCTGGTGTGCTCAAGTCTTTCTCCTGCCAATATCCGTTTAGGGAAAGCCTAAAGGCAAATAAAGGGTGTGGTCACTGATAAAACACATCTGTAAGAGTATAAACAACGTAGACCTTGGGGCCAAGGTCCTCCTGAGGGTTAGCTGCAGTTCCACGACTTCCTCTGCTGCCCAGGAGAGCTCATCAGAACGCAAGTGCGTGAGAGCCGTGCTATTACATCTATTCTATTAAAAAAGCTAATCTGTCCCCAAATTGGGTACTTTAAGTATCATGAGTAACCAATTGTTTGCAACGTCCCTCACGTTTGATTGTGACATCCACCCAGTGGTTCTCAAAGGAAGTGGTGCGTAAGAAGCAGATTCCTGGGGCCAGACCCCACTAGTCAGTCTGTGTTTCAAACACGGCCCCGCTTGGAGAACCACCTGGTGGAGTAGGCTGCATCTTCTCCACGAAGTCGTAGGGTAGGGAGGGAAGGGCACTAAGACTGGAGTCAAGAGTCCCGGGTTCAGATCTCATTCCAGCTGCTTCCCAGGTGCGTGGCCTTAAAGGGGACTCTCTGGGCCTCCGTTTCCTCCCAGGGCACCAGGCTGGATGATCTCTGAGGCTCCCTCTGGTTCTAATGGCAGATGCCTCTGAGGTGGGGCCCAGTCCTGTCCGTAGGAAGAAAAGCCGCATGCTTTCTGCAACGGAAAACCAAACCAGTTGCTGTTGAGTTGATGCTGACTCGTGGCGACCCCATGTGTTGCAGAGTAGGACTGCGCTCCATTGGCTTTCCATGACTGTGACCTTTCAGAAGCAGATCACCAGGCTTTCTTCTGAGGTGCCTCTGGGTGGGTTCGAACCACCAACCTTTTGGTTAGCAGCCCAGCACTTAACCATTTGCACCACCCAGGGACTCCAAGGCAGAGAGGAGGGAAGGGAACTGGGAGGAAGAGGGGAGGAGGGAGGAAGTATTCACAGAGAGGTGTGATTCTGACACCCAGTTAACAAGGCCCATGGAAAGGGCTGTGTCCAAGATGCTTCAAAGCAGTTGAGCCCTCCTGGACCTGCATTCCCGGGAGCTGCTGTCACAGCCCGGCCTGAGGGAGCTGGCTGGCTGGGGCTCCATCCCCTCTGCAGTCAGATTTCCAGTACAAAGATTCTAGACCACACGTATGCTGGAAGGGATTCTAATACAGCGGAGAGCACTCATGTGAGGGTCAGAAGCCCTGGAAGCTTGTCCTTGCTCTGGCACTAACACACTGTGTGTCCTTTTTGAGTTTTTTTGTTTGTACCTGTTTGGTTTCAGGGTCGCACGACAAAACAAGGCTCTGGGATTAGTTCGATATCCAAGGCACTTCCAGGCCTACTATTTGATGCTTCTCAGATTTCGCTCCCGCCCTGCAGAATGCTGTGTCTCCTTGATCTGTCACGGTCTCTGAGCTGCTGAAGACAGCCCCACGTCACTCCACGAAGCAAAGGTGGATGAAGACTGACAGAGGGAGGAAGCTGTCACGGGCCTCAGTTCTATGCAAATAAAGTGTCTCAGCACAGAATTGCCACTTGTTCCTCTGCACATGCCCCAAATTAATGTGCCATCACTACTCAACAGCCTGTTTTTAATACTGCATCCGAAATCACTTTGCTCCCGAAGCACTGTAAGGAGGGGGCAAAGCGCAGTACCAGCTGTGCCAGTGAAAATGGCTTTGTGTTGGAAGTGAATCCTCTCCATACTGCAAAGAAACCAGGGAGACAGTGTGAGGAGAGACAGGAGGGTGGGAAGATGGCAGGAGTAGCCCTCTTACCTGGGTTCGATGTTCTGCTCCTTCCCAGCCTCCTTAGCCAGATTGGAGTGGGTGGCAGGGGCAGTGGGAGCTGTGTTGCGTTAGGTGTCCACGGCCTGCCTGAGCCCTGTCTGCCAGCCCTACAGCCCTGGGGGCAAGAGCCACAGAGAAGCAAGGAATTCTTTCCCATCTACTCAGCACCCGTTTACCCAGGACTTACCTAGTGCTAAGCCCTTGCTAAGTGTACCAGTAATAACACTAGCACCAAAACCCAAAAACCACACCTGTTGCCATGGAGTTGATTTTGACTCATAATGACGCTACAGGACAGAGTAGAACTGCCCCATAGGATTTCCAAGGAGCTCCTGGTGGATTCGAACCACCAACCTTTTGGTTAGCAGCTGCAGCTCTTAACCACTACGCCACCAAGGTTTCAGTTACCACCAAATCAATTCCAACTTTCGTGACCCCATGTGTGTCACGGTAGAACTATGCCCCATAGGCAGTGTTATGGATTGAATTGTGTCCCCCCGCCAAGAAAAATACATCAACTTGGCTAGTCCATGATTCCCAGTGTTGTGTCATCTGATGTGATTCTCATATGTGTTGAAAAGCCTACCTCTATGATGTTAATGAGGTGGGATTATCAGTGGCTATTTTTTTTATGTTAATGAGACAGGACTCAATCTACAAGATTACATTGCCTCTGAAGTCAATCTCACTTGAGATATAAAAAAGAGAAGCTAGCAGAGAGACTGGGGGACCTCGTACCACCAAGAAAACAATGCTGGGAGCGGAGTGCATCCTTTAGACCCAAGGTTCCTGTGCTGAGAAGCTCCCAGACCAGGGTAAGAGTGATGACAAGGACCTTCCTCCAGAGCCAAAAGATAAAGAAAGCCTGCCCCCTGGAGCTGGCACCCTGATTTCAGACTTCTAGCCTACCAGACTGTGAGAGAATAAACTTCCGTTTATTAAAGCTATCCACTCGTGGTGTTTCTGTTACTGCAGCACTAGATGACTAAGACAGGCAGGGATGGACTAACCAATAAGCAAGGTATGCACAGGCTTACTTGTGCAGACTTGCTAATTTGTAATGCACATTTTCACCTGTTTTTCACCACATAAACCCATGTGAAATTGTTCACTACAGATTAATAAGTAAACACAATTCATTCCATGTGTACTTTGCTTACTGTAAACCTGTGTGTCTTGCTTACTGGTTAATCTGCCCTTGTTCGTAGGGTTTTCAATGGCTGATTCTTTTTTTTCCAGAAGTAGATTGCCAGACACCAGTAGATTCTGAGATGCCTCTGTGTGGACCCAAACAGCCAACCTCTCTGGAGCAGCTAGTGAGCTAACCGTTTGCACCACCCAGGGACATGCCAAGTGTAAAAGACGCAGAAATGAGTAAGAGCCTCCTCCCTTCCTGCATCCAGCCTTGGGCTCCATCTCAGTCCCTGTTCTGCCAGCTGGAGCTACCTGGGGAGCAGGGAGAAGACTTTCACCTGCAAGGTGCAGCTGGAGGAAGCCAAGCTGAATGGGATCTCCCTGGATAAAGAGGAGCAGTGCAGGCCAGTGGGCAAGGCAAGCTGGTGGAGAAGCTTTACCTCTATGTTATCAGGGAAACCTCTCTCTGCTCTCCTGTTTTTCCTGGCACTGTCCTAATTCAGGGCCAAATAAACCTCACTTAGATACTGCAGTGGCCTCCTCACAGAGGCGATGCCACATTCTACCAGCAGAGTAAAAAAGACAGAGCCTGGGGCCCCTGCTGAAGTTCATGGGTCAGTGTCTCAGGATCTTGTGTTCATTCCAGTTCGTATAAGGTTTTTTTTTTTTTTTCCTTCCTTTCTCTCTTTTTTAATCACAGAAGCTGGACAATGAATAAGGAAGAGCAAAGAAGAATTGAAGCCTTTGAATTATGGTGTTGGTGAGGAATATTGAATATAATTTAATATACCATGGACTGCCAGAAGAATGAACAAGTCTGTCTTGGAAGAAGTACAGCCAGAGTGCTCCTTGAAAGTAAGGATGGCGAGACTTCATCCTCATGTACTTTGGACATGTTATCAGGAGGGATCAGTCCCTGAAGAAGGACATCCTGTTTGGTAAGATAAGGTCAGCCAAAAAGAGGAAGACCCTTGACGAGATGGATTGACACAGTGGCTGCAACAATGGGCTCAAACATAGCAACGATTATGCGGATGGCACAGGACGAGGCAATGTTTTGTTCTGTTGTACACAGGGTCATTATGAGTTGGAACCAACTGGACGGCATCCAACAACAACAACAACAAGAACAGCCTTGTTAACATACTACCTTAAGTAAAATTGTAGGAAAGGTACCACACTGGGGAGGTTTGCTGGGAGGGCCGCCACCCACCTGTTCACCATTCTCCCTGCCAACTGGTCTCTTGGCTTCCAGTCTCTGCCCTCCACTCAGACTCCTCAGCCCTCCCAGGTAAACCTCCCTGCAGCCCACTTTGATGGGTCTCTCTACTGCTCACAGACCTTTCAGATTCAGGCTGACAGATCGCCATGTTTACAAGGAGGACATTCACTACCACTTATTAATCATCAGCTACATTCTGGAAGCTGTTCTGGATTCTTTGTGTGCATTACCTCATTTAGTTTTCACACCAATCGTTTCAGGTAAGATTACTAGCCCCATTTTACAGATGAGAAAACTGAGCTTCAGAGAAGTTGCCTGAGGTCACAGTGTGAAAGTGGCAGAGCCAGGACTTGAATCCTCAACCCATGCCCTTATCACTACCCTCCAGTGTCTCTGTCCTTCCATGTGTTCACTAGATAATCTCATAAACTGTCTTGCTGAGAGGCAATGTTCAGAGTGAGGAACCATTAGTGGCCATCTTTGAATGTAGAATTTCCCAAGGTGTGTTTTGTGGAACTACTCCGTGAAATGCTGGGCAGAGCACGGATCCCCAGGTCAAAACCACACAGGAGAGGCTTCATTCTCTCTGCCTTCTGGGGTTCACAGTGTACAGACCTCTGAGAAGCTCTCTGAGAAGGGACCAGCCCATCTTTGAATGCCAGGGCAATTTAGTGAGCTAATATTTTGCGTTGTGTTCTCACTGTATTTTTTCCCTCCCTCAACCCCTTTTATTCCAGAAATTAACCAATGTTTTGTGTCCTCTTGACTAAAAGGAGATTTGTTTTATGGGATCTCAGTAACCACCTGTTGACCACTCTTCCTGCCTTTGATTGGGGGAAATTATACTAGAACCTCCCAGAAAAAAACAAAAACAAAAACAAAAACCATTGCCTTCCAGTTGATTCTGACTCATAGCAACCGTATAGGACAGAGTAGAACTGCCCCGTAGAGATTCCAAGGAGAGCCTGGTGAATTCAAACTGCCGACCTTTTGGTTAGCAGCCGTAGCACTTAACCACTACACCCCAGGGTTTCCAATCCCTGCATAAGAGGAGGAAAAATGCAAGTGTTTTTTCCTGTTGGAGGGAGGGGTGTGAGAAAAAAGCAGAGACACACACACCACACACCAGTTGCTGTCAAATTGATTCTGACTTAAAGTGACCCCATGTGTTGCAGAGTAGAAATGTGCTCCATAGGGTTTTCAGTGGCTGTAATCTTACGCAAGTAGATCACCAAGTCTTTCTTCCAAGGTGCCTCTTGGTGGATTTGAACTGCCAACATTTTGGTTAGCAGCCGAGTGCTTAACTGTTTGTACTACCCAGGGACTTCTAAGAGCAGAGGAATTCTCTAAGACTGAAAAGAGAGCAGACGTTGGTAGATTCTGTGAGAAGCTGGCACCAGGAGCCCTTGGGAGTTGTTAGAAACCCATAGGGCCTGTGGGGAAACCAGGCTCCAAGCACTGAGGCTCCCAGTCTCAGCAAAGCTGCCAGTGGTCAAGCCTGGCACAGGGCAGCAAGCAACTCCCCTTCATGTGACCATGTGGGCTGGACTAAGAGCACATTCTTGTTGTCTACTCAATTCTGAGCCCTGAGGGTCCTCGCCTGTGTTACACCATAAACATTGTTGTAACCCTGGAAGGGGACAGTAGGATTGGGAAGAACTCTCAGTGATGACTGAGGGCGGATTTTCCATGAGCCCAGTCGGTTGGATGCTCAGATTTAGTGTCCACTGGATTTTAAGAAAACAAGGTAACATGACAGTTCTTGCACATCCAAGTTTGAATTTAAATTTTAACCCGTTAAACTTTGATATATTATGAGTCACGGAAGTCTCTTTAAACATCTAAAATTTATGTTAGCAACTGTTGGAATTATTGGTCAGAGGAACAAATTTTGGGAAATTCTGACTTCAGAACTTTGGTCTCCATGTCTGTGACTTAATCTCCCAGGAATAATGGGGTCAACCAGAGCAGGACGAGAAGGGGGGTGGGGAGAAGGAAGGGAGGGGAGAGAGGGAAAAGGGGAGAGGGTGAAAGCAAGGGCGTTGAGGTTGGTGGGGACAAATTGAGCAAGAGGGCATTGGGGAGAAAGGGACAGAGAGGGGAGGAGAGGGGACAGAGAGCAGAAGAGAGGGAATGGGGAATCCACTGTGGGAGCAGGTGGGGACTGGGCCAGGGTGCTCAGAATACCTGGGACAGGGAAGCACCCCACATTGCCTGTGAGAAAAACAGACCCTGGGGGGTAGCAAAACCAGATGGGTGCTCTGCAAGTGGGAGGAGAAGGCTGGATGTGGGGCTGAGAAAAAGCCCAGCTTGATCCTGAGAGCAAAATCCTTTCAGAGAGGTGCCAGGGTGCTGACAAGCTTCCACGGCATCCACTGCAGAACTAAGCAATTGCTCTGGATGGTGCAGAGTAGCTAGAGCTAGAGGCTCGGCCAATGGCTGAGTCCTTGAGAGCCTGAGGCAAGTAGTGGCTAGGTTCTCTCTGCTTATCCAGAAGCAACACTGACAATGTGTGCCTTCTGCGAGCCCATCTCTCTCTCTGCCCTTTTCCTTCTTCGGAATCACTCCTCCCTTCCATGTCCTGTCCCTTCGTGGCACCTTCAGAGAAGACGTCTGATAAACTCATCCTCACTGAGGTATGAGTGTCTTAAACTGTTCTCTCTCCCAAAAGTATAAGAATGTGGGGAAAAAGCAAGGATAAACAAGTAGTGCCTAAACAAGAGGATAGAAGAGTTGGAAAGGAGGTGATTGGGCATTTGGAATTTTCTTAGGGAGAGACAGATGACTAAGCTAAAAATGCAAACTATGACCACAGAAGCCAATGGCAAAGTGAACAGGGTAAGAAGAGACTAGCTGTAAAGCTCCTTTGCCAGGTGGCTGTGTGACGTGGGGCTGGTCAGTAAACCCAATGCTCCTTCTGCTGACAAAGAAAAGGGCTCAGTCCAGATATTTCCTTCTGTAGGGTACCTCGCAGCTCTATCATTCTATAGTGCCATAAATGTAATTTAATGTAAAAATCAAGTAAAACACAACCAAATTAACCCACACAGATTCGGGATGTCCACGGTTTTTACTGAGCTGTATAAATAAATTGTCAGTAGTTCTCTCCTTCTAGGGTCACACACACGTTGATGGGGCAAGGAGAGAGGAGAAAGGAGGGTTCACAGGCTCTGCCTCCCTTGACAGAAGGAGCAGTTCTCTGGCTTCTACCAGCTTAAGCGCTGATCCCTGAGGCCCAGCCTGTCCCAACTTTGTCTTAGGGGAGGAAGACGCCATACCATGATCCAACCTTAAATCCCTTCACAGGCATTATTCCCACACCGACCTGGAGGTCATATACTTGTCCAGAGTTCTGGTTACAAATGTCAGAACCAAACACAAACTAGTTTAAACAAACAAGCAGACAAAAAGGAATGTATTGGCTTAGATAGCTGGGAAATCCCAGGGTGCATCTACTTTCAGACACAGCTGGAACTAGAGCCTAAAATTATTTCACTAAGGCTCTCTCTTTCTTTAACTTCTGCTTATTTCTGTTTGATTTCATTCTTTGATCAGCCTTTTTCCACGTGGCTGGATAGATGGCTATTGGCACGGTCAGACTCATATCCTCATGGTTTAGCAATTCTAGGACTTTAGGGTCTTTCTTAATAGCCCCACGAGAAATATCTGATTGGCCAGTTTAGGTCAAAGCTCCACTCTGAACCAATTCTGTGGCCAGGGAGATGAACTACTGAGTGGAAAGACCTGGGTCACATACCTACTACACTGTAACTGGTAGGATTAACTGCAGGTCAGCCCCATTTGAACCCCATGGAATGGGTTAACTACAGGAAAGAAGGGGTTCTGGTACATGAAGAAGGGGGTGGAGAAGGGATTCTAGACAGATGAGAACATTGGATTTTCTCAAACAGATTATTTTAATGTCTGTTTTACAGATGAGAAAATTGAGGATCATACTTGTTAAATAACTCACATAAGGTTGCAAAAACTAGTAAGTTGCAGAGCGTGGACTTAATTTTGCTTATGTGTCTTCTGGGGGAAAAAAGTTTGGAAATTATTGATTTAAGGGAAGACCTCTGCCTGCAAATATCTCCTCAATACCTACTTTTAGTTCCACCAAATAAAGACATACTGGTTTTAAAAGTTAAAGCCGGGTTGGAAGAGAGTTCAAAGTCACTCATATTAGTGCGAATTATAGAATATCATTGTACAAAAATATTCCAGATCTCCCAGATGAATGGAGACATTTCTGAATACTTTCAGATGACAAACACTTCTGAAGGATTAAAAAAAAAAAAAAAGCCCGACTTTAAAGTGAAGCTTTAAATAGAGTTGAATGCTTTGAGTTAATAGCTAATTTTATGCAAAATAACTTTCACACCAGCAAGCAGCTTCCAAAGTGAGTGACAAAGTACGCAGCTTTTTTTTTTTTTTTTTTTTTTTGCCATTGTGGTAAAGTGGAACTTTATCCTTTCAGTTCTTTTTACCTTCTGGGTATTTTTAATGTAGTTGTAGTATAAGGAAGAGCCAGAAAATTAGGGCTCAGCTATTCAAGGTCAGCAGTTCGAATCCACCAGGCACTTCTTGGAAACCCTAAGCTGCAGTTCTACTCTGTCCTATAGTGTTGCTATGAGTTGGCATTGACTGATAGCAACGGGTTTGGCTTTTTGTTTTATTCAGTCATTTGGGACAAAAATGAAAAAAAAAAAAAAAAGGTGGGGTAGGGGGAGCCTGATTCTAGGGCCCTAACCTGGGTGGTGTAGTGGTTAAGAACTAGGGCTGCTAACCAAAAGGTCAGTTTGAATCTACCAAGCACTCCTTGGAAACTCTATGGGGCAGCTCTACTCCGTCCTATAGGGTTGCTATGACTCGACGACAACGGGTTTGGTTTTTTTTTTTTTGGTTGGAAGTTAAAGGTGACCACAAACACCTTCCTGGTAAAATATATGGCAAGAGAAAAGTCTACATGGAATAACCTATTTCAAAATGAATATTCCAAAGCAGGGATAGGAAGGGTAAACCTAGAGAAGAAGGGGTGGTGAAGAGCAAGTTGAAGTCGTAGTCTAAAAAAAGAATTATTTTCAGTAATGCACAAAAAGAAAAATGCAGCCATGGGACACCCAGTACTCTACAAAGTGTAAAAGCATTGCCACAGCATTTACAAACCCCCCCGGAAGAAAAGGATGCTTACGACTAACCAACACAAAATCTTAAATCCACCAATCACAATGACGAAAGTTTTGGAGTTTAATCCGATTGGTTCCTGCGTACTCACCGCTAAAGAAATGGAGCGGAGATAAGGAGTAATGTGAAGTATGAAACCCTATGAAGATGAACAGTCCAAAGCTAGGGATTCTGGGTAGCCCACACGTACTTTGTAGAGATAATAGTGAACGGCAGCAGTATTTACAGGTTAGAGGTAGTAGGGGCAAGGCATTGAAAGAAAGGTGAGGTGACAGCCAAGGACAAATTTTACCAGTAGAAAAAAAAATTTGCTGAAAGTAGGTTCTGCTCTTTCTAGAAACAAAATTGTTGTTACTAAAATTTTACCTGTCCCTGCCTTCCTTTTGCTCCCACTTCAAACCCCACAGACAACAGAGGGTTGAGACAAGGCAAAGACAAATATGTCATGGGGAGTTGGCTCAGTAACAACGCTGGAGGCTCCAAGGGATTGCCCAAGGCTAGCTACAAGGCACAAGCAGGAGTGTGCTCGGTTACTGATGCCGTGAGGCAGTGTACACAAAGACAGCTTGGTGCGAACTCTATCACACAGATGGTTAAGAGAAAGCCAGCCTGGCCAGCAGCCATACTTAGTGTGCAGCCCTCTATGACTGGAAGAAGGCTGGCTAAGACAGTGTTCTCTAAGGGAGACTGTGTTATTTGCCTCGTCCACTGTAGACACCAATATCTTGCTAGCAATAGTTAGGTGGGACTCTCTTGTTTAGATTCCATTTGTGAAAATACTTGGAAGTGTTCTTTAATTTAGACTTCAATAAAGATAAGACAAGACAAAGGTTAAGGAGAATGGCTGAGCTTCACATTGTATAATGAAAACAACGTAAAATTGACTATACTGTTAACTTGGGAAAATTGTGAACATTTTGCGGCAGGGTTCTGACATTGACTTTCACTCCTTAAGACACTCCTTAAGAAGAAAGAAATTGATGAGTCTGTTGATTTTATGTTATCGAGGTGTAGCTGATCTGCTCCTTCATTCCGTCTAATTCTTAGCTCACACCAATCTGAGTTCAGAAGGATATTTGTTCTGTTATCAAGGCTCTTGTTGCTAATTGCAGAGACTTCTCAATCCCTGTATTTGTAATTTCTCAAAGTTCAGATTTTAAATAAGAAAGGCCACATCAATTGACATCTAGGGAAGTTGCTTTTTCCAATGTGTTCTGCAAAATGCCCACTGTCAGTTATTTATAACACACAAATGGCACCTTTCTCAACTTGCAATGTGCCTTTCTGCTCCATCATTAGCATCTGTTTGCCTCTGCTCTGCTACCTCCGTGGTGGGTTAGATTTGGTAACTGGCTCCTTTTGTTAGTACGAATTACATCCGTACTGAATCTAAGCTTTCCCCTTTGGAAAGAAATATAAATTCTAGGACATGTCTTTTTTATATAGAATTTATTTTATTTTTGTTGTTGTTGAGAACATATACAACAGAACCCACACCAATTCAATGATTTCTACATACACAATTCAGTGACATCGACCACATTCTTTGATTTGTGCAATCAATCTCATCCTCCTTTTCTGAGTTGTTCCTCCCCATTAACGTAAATTCACTGCTCCCTAAGTCTCTTATCTACTCTCTTCAATTTGACCGTATAGATAGATCTTTTTTTTTTTAGTTTTTTTTTCTTTTTAAAAATTTATTTATTTACTTATTTTGCTTTAAGTGAAAGTTTACAAATCAAGTCAGTCTCTCATACAAAAAGTTATACACAGGTACTTGTGGTCCATTAGTCCATTGGGCTAATATTTCCTTTGTCTTTGGTTTTCTTCATTCTTCTTTACTCCAGGCGGAATGGGACCCTGCAAGCTTTTTTTCTTTTTTTTTTTTTTATGAACAGCCTCTCTAAGTGCATTTTTTAAAAAATAATTTTTATTGAGCTTTAAGTGAACGTTTACAAATCAAGTCAGTCTGTCACATATAAGCTTATATACACCTTACTCCATACTCCGCTTACTCTCCCCCTAATGAGTCAGCCCTTCCAGTCTCTCCTTTTGTGACAATTTTGCCAGTTTCTAACCCTCTCTACCCTCCTATCTCTCCTCCAGACAGGAGATGCCAACACAGTCTCAAGTGTCCACCTGATACAAGTAGCTCACTCTTCATCAGCATCTCTCTCCAACCCATTGTCCAGTCCCTTCCATGTCTGATGAGTTGTCTTCGGGAATGGTTCCTGTCCTGGGCCAACAGAAGGTTTGGGGACCATGACCACCGGGATTCCTCTAGTCTCAGCCAGACCATTAAGTCTGGTCTTTCTATGGGAATTTGGGGTCTGCATCCCACTGATCTCCTGCTCCCTCAGGGGTCTCTGTTGTGCTCCCTGTCAGGGCAGTCATCGCTTGTGGCCAGGCACCATCTAGTTCTTCTGGTCTCAGGATGATGTAAGACTTTGGTTCATGTGGCCCTTTCTGTCTCTTGGGCTCATAGTTATCGTGTGACCTTGGTGTTCTTCATTCTCCTTTGCTCCAGGTGGGTTGAGACCAATTGATGCATCTTAGATGGCCGCTTGTTAGCATTTAAGACCCCAGACGCCACATTTCAAAGTGGGATGCAGAATGTTTTCATAATAGAATTATTTTGCCAATTGACTTAGAAGTCCCCTTAAGCCATAGTCCCCAAATCCCCACCCTTGCTCCGCTGACCTTTGAAGCATTCAGTTTATCCCGGAAACTTCTTTGCTTTTGGTCCAGTCCAGTTGAGCTGACCTTCCATGTATTGAGTATTGTCCTTCCCTTCACCTAAAGTAGTTCTTATCTTGACCGTATAGATAGATCTTGAAAGAGTACAATGCTCAAGGCATTCTTTACTAGTTAAGTTAAACGATTGTTTTAAGAAGACTTTAGGGAATAGTTTTGGGTTTTGATTTAAGGCTTAAGGTTTAAAGATAGTTTCAGGGGTTTATCCAGCCTCCATAGCTCCAGATTCCATGAAAATTTGAAATTCTGTTCTGCATTTTCCCTTTTTTGATCAAGATTTTTCTATAGAATCTTTAATCAAACTACTGAGTAGTGGTAACCGGCCATCATTCAGTTCTTCTGGTCTCCTGGCAAAGGGGATTGTAGGACACTTCTTGAACAGCCCCATTCAGCAACTCCCTTTGGCTTCAGCTGGTTAGGGCTGTACTCTTGAAGTAGTTCACATTTGTAGATAAAGGCAGGAAAGAACTTGCAGACTACACTACTGCATATGGGTGTGAGCTTATCCATTGCGCCTAGGTGCCCAGCCAGGGAGGCAAGTAGGGCTGAATTCTCGTCCTGCAGGATGGGACGCCTTTTCTTTGCACAGAGACACCAGCTAACCACCACGCCATGCATGGCGGAGCTGTGTCCACATAGAACGAGTGTCTCTTTCAAATTTACACATTCCATAGGCTGGCAGCAGCCTTCCCTGAAACAGATGCCATGGGATGGGGAAATTGGGTGTTTTAAAGAGCCTAGAGAAAAGTTTAGTTGGATTGTTAGTGGAGAAAAAGTCAGCATGATCTCCCCCAAAGTGGAAGCAAACAAAGATCAGTCAAAAGACCTAAGATTAAGAGTATAAAGATTTACTTCTTAGCAGATTCTCCATTGGGACCTGCTTCACTTTCATAGTCTTCTTTTTTGTCTCCTTTTTTCTTACATATTCCTAAAAAGTAAGAGCTGGCTCTTCTATGCGAAATTGGGAAGAAGGCTTAGATAATGACACAAATACCACAGAGCATGGTAGCCAGTTTAAAGATGCATTAGATGCCATAGCCCCATATATACGTCCACCTGTCCAGTGGAGGAACTCTTAGGACTGTAGCCACAGATGAAGGTGGATGGGGGCCAAACACACCAGGTCGACAGGCATCAAGAAGGGAGCTTTGTTCAGTGTGGTGGCGTCTGCCCTCAAATGCTGCTTCTCTGGGCTTCTCTTTCAGTGCCTCACCTTTGCACATCCTCCCTTGCTGTGCTTGTTCTGTGTTCTGGAATTCTCATTGCCTCTCAGACATCATGGTTTGCTTTGATTGATGCTCTTTGTTCTTCGTGTAAGTGGAGTACTGCGAACAGAATAACACAGTTTCTAACCAACTCTAGTCATTCCTTTTGTTCCTACATTCCCTGCTCGGGCACAGCAGCCAATGTGGAAACAAATATTTCTGAGCACCTACTGCATACCAGACGTGACACATGATCCTAGGCACTGGGAACACAGTGGTGGTCAAGGCAGTAAAACATCCCTGTTCACATGGAAACTGCATTCTAGAGGAGGAGAGAGGGATGATAATCAAAATAAATAAGTATGTAGTATGTCAGATGGTTACGAACATTAAAGAGAAAAAGAATAAAGCAGGAGAGTGCTGAGGTGGGGGGGGAGTGTCTGCCATTTTATAAAGGATGACCAAGAAAGCTCTCCCTACCCATCTGTCAGTTTGTCATTCTGTGGTGGCTTGTGTGTTGCTGTGATGCTGGAAGCTATGCCATTGGTATTTTAAATACCGGCAAAGTCATCCACGATGGACAAGTTTCAGCAGAGCTTCCAGATAAAGACAGGCTAGGATGAAAACCTGGTGATCTGCTTCTGAAAATTAGCCAGAGAAGCCCTTATGGATCACAATAGGACATTGTGCAGCTCGCTTGCTTTGAATACATCATCAAGAGGGATCAACCACCAGAGAAAGACATCATGTTTACTTAAATAGAGGGCCAGCAAGGGCAAGGGAGACCCGTGGTGAGATAGATTGGCAAAATAGCTACAACAATGGACTTGAACATGCTGGCAATGGTGAGGATGATGCAGGACCAGGCAATGTTTTGTTTTGTTGTACATAAGGTCACCATGAGTTGGAGTCGACTCAATGGCAGCTATCTATCTATCTGTCTGTCTATCTCTACGGAAGCCCTCAGTGATAAGGTGACATTTTACGAAAGCTCTTAAGGAGATGAGTGAGCCTTGGCAGTATCTGAGGAAAGACAATATCTGAGGAAAAAGCTCACAGTAATCATTTTGTAATTCTCACTCCTCTGATTGGCTGCACTGGGTTTACATTTTACTCACTCATACCAGGTGTATTAGCTACCAGTTCTGTGTAACAAAGCATCCCAAAACTTAGCTGCTTAAAATAACAAAAATATATTACCTCATGGTTACTGTGGGTCAGGAATCTGGAGGTGGCTTATCTGGGTAGCTCTGGCTCAGAATTACTCACAAGGCTGTAATCGAGATGTTGGCCAGGGCTGCAGTCATCCCAAGGCTCAAATGGAGAAGAATCCACTTCCACTCTCACTCATGTGGCTGTTGGCAGAGCTCAGGGCCTCAACAGGTGTTGACTGGAGATATTAGTTCCTTGCCACTTGGGCCTCTTCATAGGGCAGCTCACAACAGAGCAAGCCAGCAAGGGAGTGAGCAAAACATAAGTCAGAGTCTTTTTATAACCTAGATGTGACCTCCCATCATTTTTGCCATAATATATTCAATGAAAGGGAGTCACTAGGCCTAGCCCACACTCAAGGGGAGGCAGTCACACAAGGGTGTGATACCAGAAGCCAGGACCATTGAAGCACCTTAAAGTTTGTCTGCCAACCCAAGGTAAACAAAGGCACACACACCCTTCAATAGTCACCTGGACTCCATCTCCCAGTCAGTCTTTCCTGTAGCAGCAGAGTGGTCTTTTTAAGATGTAGGTGAGAGCATAGCCCTTATGTCTGCAAACTTACAGCATCTTAGAACAAGCTGCACAGTTCATGATCTGGCCTCTGCCCACTCTCCTACCTCATATCCACTACCCACTTGACTCACTTCTCTAGCCACTGAGCCTTCATGCTCTTGCTTGGATTTGCCAAACCTACTCCCCACCCCCCTCCTTGCACTAGCTGTTCCTTCTGCCTACAACATTGCCCTCAGATTCCCACACAGCCCTTCTCCTCCCCATCACTCAGGCCTCTGCTCAGCTGTCACTTTTTCGGGGGGGCTTTTTCTGACGTCCCTCTGCGCCTCACCACCCTATCCCCTTACTCTATTTTCCTCATTTCACTTATCACTGTCTGAAGTTGTATGTTATTTGTTTGCTGTCTGTCTCCCTGACTAGAAGGCAAGATCCAAGAGGGCAGGAACTTCTGTCTGTTTTGTTCACTGCCGTATTCCTGTGCTTGGGACTTTGAAGTTTCTCAGTGTTTCCAGAATAAAGAATGAATGAATGGAGTTAGCCTGTATATAAAGAGGAAATCATGCCTAACACAGTAATAATAATACTTTCCACTTGGGAGTGTACAGGTAGATAGATAACCAAATCCACTGCCGTTGAGTCGATTTCAACTCATAGCAATCCTGTAGGACAGAGGAGAACTGCCCCATAGTGTTTCCAAGGAGTGGCTGGTAGATTTGAACTGCTGACATTTTGGTTAACAGCTAACTCTTAACCATTGTGCCACCAGGACTCCATACACACACACACACACACCGGTTGCCATCTAGTTGATTCCAACATTTGGCCACCCCATGTATGACAGAGCAGAACTGTGCTCCACAGGTTTTCAATCACTGATATTTTTGGGAAGTAGATCACCAGGCCTTTCTTCCAAAATGCCTCTGGGCGGACTCAAACCTCTAATCTTTTTGTTAGCAACCAAGTTCATTAACCATTTACACTATATGTGTGTGTATTATAAAATCCTGAGCAATTTTCCAGCCTAATTTCATTTACCCCCACGTGTCTGTCAGTTTGTCGTACTGTGGGGGCTTCTGTGTTGCTGTGATCCTGGAAGCTACGTCACCGGTATTCAGAAAACCTTATGAATAGCAGCGGAACATTGTCTGATACAGTGCTGGAAGATGAGACCCCCAGGTTGGAAGGCACTCAAAAGATGACTGGGGTAGAGCTGCCTCCTCAAAGCAGAGTCGACCTTAATGACATGAATGGAGTAAAGCTTTCGGGACCTTCATTTACTGATGTGGCACGACTCATAATTAGAAGAAACAGCTGCAAACATCCGTTAATAATCGGAACCTGGAATGTACAAAGTATGAATCTAGGAAAATTGGAAACCGTCAAATATGAAATGGAATGCATAAACATTGACATCCTAGGCATTAGTGAGCTGAAATGGACTGGTCTTGGCCATTTTGAATTGGAAATTCATATAGTCTACTATGCTGGGAATGATAACTCGAAGAGGAATGGTGTTGCATTCATCGTCAAAAAGAACGTTTCAAGATCTACCCTGAATACAACGCTGTCAGTGATAGGATAATATCCATATGCCTACAAGGAAGGCCAGTTAATATGACTATTATTCAAATTTACACACCAACAACTGGGGCCAAAGGTGAAGAAATAGAAGATTTTTATCAGCTGCTGCAGTCTGAAATTGATTGAACATTGGAATTCGAAAGTTGGAAACGAAGAAGGATCAGCAGTTGGAAAATATGGCCTTGGTGATAGAAACAATGTTGGAGATCGAATGATAGAATTTTGCAAGACCAACAACTTCTTCATTGCAAATACCTTCTTTCACCAACGTAAATGGTGACTATACACATGGACCTCACCAGATGGAACACATAGAAATCAAATTGGCTACATCTGTGGAAAGAGGCGATGGAAAAGCTCAATATCATCAGTAAGAACAAGGCCAGGGGCCGACTGTGGAACAGACCATCAATTGCTCATATGCCAGTTCAAGCTGAAACTGAAGGAAATCAGAGCAAGTCCATGAGAGTCAAAACATGACCTTGAGTATATCCCACCTGAATTTAGAGACCATCTCAAGAATAGATTTGACTCGTTTAACACTAGTGACCGAAGACCAGACGAGTTCTGGAATGACATCAAGGACATCATCCATGAAGAAAGCGAGAGGTCGCTGAAAAGACAGGAAAGAAAGAAAAGACCAAGGTGGATGTCAGAGGAGACTCTGAAACTTGCTCTTGAGTGTCAAGCAACTAAAGCAAAAGGAAGAATTCATAAAGTAAAAGAACTGAACAGAAGATTTCAAAGGGCCTCTCGAGAAGACAAAATAAAGTATTATAATGACATGTGCAAAGAGCTGGAGATGGAAAACCAAAAGGAAAAAACACACTCGGCATTTCTCAAGCTGAAAGAACTGAAGAAAAAATTCAAGCCTCGAGTTGCAATAGTGAAGGATTCCATGGGGAAAATATTAAATGATGCAGGAAGCACCAAAAGAAGATGGAAGGAATACACAGAGTCATTATACCAAAAACAATTAGTTGATATTCAACCATTTCAGGAGGTGGCATATGGTCAGGAACCGATGGTACTGAAGGAAGAAGTCCAAGCTGCTCTGAAGGCATTGGCAAAAAACAAGGCTCCAGGAATTGATGGAATATCAATTGAAATGTTTCAACAAACAGATGCAGCGCTGGAGGTGCTCACTCGTCTATGCCAAGAAATATGGAAGACAGCTTCCTGGCCACCTGATTGGAAGAGATCCATATTTATGCCTATTCCCAAGAAAGGTGATCCAACCAAATGTGGAAATTATAGAACAATATCATTAATATCACACGCAAGCAAAATTTTGCTGAAGATCATTCAAAAACGGCTGCAGCAGTATATCAACAAGGAACTGCCAGAAATTCAGGCCAGTTTCAGAAGAGGACGTGGAACCAGGGATATCATTGTTGATGGCAGATGGATCCTGGCTGAAAGCAGGGAATACCAGAAGGATGTTTACCTGTATTTTATTGACTGTACAAAGGCATTTGACTGTGTGGATCATAACAAACTATGGATAACACTGCAAAGAATGGGAATTCCAGAACACTTAATTGTGCTCATGAGGAACCTTTACATGGATCAAGAGGCAGTTGTTCGGACAGAACAAGGGCATACTGATTGGTTTAAAGTCAAGAAAGGTGTGCGTCAGGGTTGTATTCTTTCACCATACCTATTTAATCTGTATGCTGAAAAAATAATACGAGAAGCTGGACTATATGAAGAAGAATGGGGCATCAGGATTGGAGGAAGACTCATTAACAACCTGCGTTATGCAGAGGACACAACCTTGCTTGCTGAAAGTGAAGAGGACTTGAAGCACTTACTAATGAAGATCAGAGACCATAGCCTTCAGTATGGATTACACCTCCTCAACATGAAGAAAACAAAAATCCTCACAACTGGACCAATGAGCAACATCATGATAAATGGAGAAAAGATTGAAGTTATCAAGGATTTCATTTTACTCGGATCCACAATCAACAGCCATGGAAGCAGCGGTCAAGAAATCAAAAGACACATTGCATTGGGCAAATCTACTGCAAAGGGCCTCTTTGAAGTGTTGAAGACGAAAGATGTCACCCTGAAGACTAAGGTGCGCCTGACCCAAGCCATGGTATTTTCAATTGCATCATATGCATGTGAAAGCTGGACAATGAATAAGGAAGACTGAAGAAGAGTTGATGCCTTTGAATTGTGGTGTTGGTGAAGAATATTGAATATACCATGGACTGCCAAAAGAACGAACAAATCTGTCTTGGAAGAAGTACAACCAGAATGCTCCTTAGAAGCAAGGAGGGCGAGACTGTGTCTTACATACTTTGGACATGTTGTCAGGAGGGATCAGTCCCTGGAGAAGGACATCATGGCTGGCAGAGTACAGGGTCACCGGAAAAGAGGAAGGCCCTCAGCGAGGTGGATTGACACGGTGGCTGCAAAATTGAGCTCGAGCATAACAACGATTGTAAGGATGGCACAGGACCGGGCAGTGTTTCGTTCTGTTGTGCATAGGGTCGCTATGAGTCGGAACGGACTCGACAGCACCTGACAACAACAACAACAACAATTTCATTTAATCTTCACATAGATCACATGAGGTAGGTGCTATTACTATCCTCTTTTTATAGGTGAGGAAACAGAGGCTTGGCAAGGCCAGGAAGCTTACAGGAGGTCACACGGTAAATGGATGCGCTGAGATTTAGACCCAAGGTCCTCTGACTCCACAACCCATACTCTTAACCACTGAGGTCTGTTGTCTCCCAGCAGTAAAGTAACTAAAATGGTGCCTCTCAGGCTGGCCACTGCTCCCTAGGAGGCTTGATGTACAGCCTAGATAAGAACTTTTTCTCTAAGGAATCATATCTCACACATCAAGATCTGGTGGAAAATATTAATTCAGTGCCTACCTCAGTCTATAATTTAACAGAAGCCTTTAATTTCAGGCCCACTTTAGGCAAAACTCAGCAGAGACCCTCCTCACCCCACCCACGCTTACCCAAGCTTTGTGCTCCTCCCTCAGAGTTCTTCCCTGATGGTGCAGAGCTTAAAGCAGCTCTGCTGCTAACTGAAAGGTCCTTGGTTTGAATCCATCAGCTATCCTGCTTCCATAAAGATTTATAGCCTTGGAAACTGTATGGGGCAGTTCTACTCTGTCCTATAGGGTCGCTATGAGTCGGAATTGATTTAACAGCAGTGGGTTGGTTGGTAGATTGGGGACAATGAGAGGATAAGCTAGAGCTCATAGTCTCCACCACTGTTGTTGGCTACAGCCTTGTGAACAAGTGCAGTTCCCATCCTTCAGTTTACCCTCTCCATCCTTCTCAGCACATCGACGGCAACATCATCTGCCATTCATTGTACTCTGCCTGGCAGTCCTTGCTCCTGCTACACTGGATTTCCTTCTGTTCCTGACATTGTCATGCTCCCTCACCTCCTGGCTTAGCTCACTGTTCACACCTCTACCTAGTCATTCCCTCTTCTCACTTGATTCATGACATCACATATTGATGATTGAGGTCTCAGTATAAATGTCATTCCCTGCCTGGGCTCCCCTGGTACCCAGGACTTCCTGCCCTGGGAGACTACCACCTTGGATTCCTCATTACCTGGGACTTACATAGAGACTTCATGAGATCAGGGACAGTGCCTGTTGGACATTGCTGTGTGCAGACCAGCATTTATTCCCTCTTTTCTGGGAAAAGTTGACTAAATTCCCTTTGAGAAACCTCCTTGCTCCCTATTTCACTCATGTGTGGAATTGACACTGTCATGGATTGCCTTGTGTTCCTTAAAAATATGTGTATCAATTTGGCTAGGCCATGATTCCTGGTAATTTTGTGATTGTCCACCATTTTGTCATCTGATATGATTTTCCTATGTGCTATAAACCCTATCTCTACGATGTTAACGAGATGGTAATATAATCAGCAGTTATATTAATGAGGTTGGACTCAATCTACAAGACTAGATTGTGTCTTAAACCAATCTCTTTTCAGATATAAAAGACAGAAGTGAACAGAGAGACAGAGGGGCCTCATACCACCAAGAAAGAGGCACCAGGAGCATATGTGTCCTTTGGACCTGGGGTTCCTGTACAGAGAAGCTCCTCCATCAGGGGAGGATTGATGACAAGGATCTTCCTCTAGGGGTGACAGAGAGAGAAAGACTACCTTTAGAGCTGGGCCTTGAATTCAGACTTCTAGCTTCCTAGACTAAGAGGATAAATTTCTCTTTGTTAAAGTCATCCACTTGCGGTATTTCTGTTATAGCAGCATTAGACGACTAAGACAGACACCAACACCGAGCTCCATTTGTGGAACTTAAGCTAACTGGCACACCCCACCTTCATTCTCCCTGGAACAGTGATTAGTTCAGGGTTGACGTGTGACTTAGGCCAATCCAATTAGGCTGGACCTCAAGGCTCTGCCTGGAAATGATGAGCCCTGGACTCTTTCTCCCCTGCTGGACATGTAACCTTCTGGGATGCTGGAAGCCACCCAGGACCAGTGGGGGCATAGGTTAGACTGGTGAAGTCTGGCCAGTAATAGAGCCAAGCAGAGCCAAGAAATGGAGTCCTGGTCACATTATTTGAGCCACTGGGTCAAGCATTGCTTGAAACTAGAACTACCTCTAAATATTGACAAATAAATTGCCTTTCTATTTAACACAGTTTCAAGGCTTTTATTATTATTATTATTACTTGCAGCCAAGAAACATCCTAATTTTTCATTCTACTTCATTCCTTTGTGTCCTCCACCCTCAGCACAGTGCCTTGCACTTAGTTGTGGGTGTATCAGGAAGTGTCTTTGCTCTGGGAAGAAATCTGGGGACTAACACCTCTATCAGGGCTGGCACAGCGCAGGTGCAGAAAACACTCAGCTCTCTCTAGCCTGGTACCCAGAAAAGCTGTTTCTACACACGGACTGGTCAGAGAGCCCTCCGTCAGCTCCCTGGACCCTGATGAACCAAGAGCTCTTCTTTCTGGCTGCTGAGACACAATCTTCAACTCTTGGTCCCACCTACGTAATCATCCCTGACTAGCTTCGTTCAGGCTCCCAGCCTACCTTAGTAGGACATGGTAACTCAGAGCTGATTAGCCTGGGGCTCCTCAGATCTCAGATTTGTGAACAGCCCACTTGCCTTTTTGAAATATCCAGGCTGTAACCAGTCTTCCACTCACACCCAAAATAAATTCTGTGCCCTGACTTTTGTCCACAATCTGTTTCTATTCCTGTTGTTGGAATTATAGAATTTGAGAAAGAAGCGTAGAAGTCATCTAGTCCAAACCTACCCCCTGGGGTAGATGTCACCACTGCTGCAAATCTCACTGGGGTCTAGCCTGCCTTGGCTGGAACACCACCAGGGACCGGCTGCTCCATCCTTTTCGAGGTAGGCATATTGTCAGACAGCTCAGATTGTTAGAAAGTTCTTCCTGAAATTGAGCTGGAATCTGCTTCCTTGTCATTCCACCTAGTCCTGGATCTGCCATCTGGAGTCCCTGGCATCAGCCTGATCCCTCCCCCACAAGGCATCATTGGGATATTTGAGGACACAGCCCACACATCCCTGAAGTCTGTTTGACTCTGGGCAAAGCATCTTTTGTGCCTTAACCCAGTCCTCTTATGACTTAGTTTCCCCACGTTGCACTAGCATATCACGCTCTGAATGTGCTCCATCCAATTTTTGTTCTCCCTCTGAAAATACGGTTTCATGAAGGGATCTCAACAGTCTACATATGGCTTGTCCAGCACCAAGTACAAGGGAACTATCAGGTATCTGGTGCTGAACTCACCACGCCCCTTAAAGATGACACATGAATGTTCGATGCCATTTTTGCAGCCTCATCATACTGTTGGCTCAGTGTGATCTTAGAGAAAATGAAAATTCCTCCATGGGATTTTCCATATCTGAACATTTGATGTATGCGGTTCTACACAGACTTCTCTTAAATTTTATCCTGCCAGTTTCAGACGGGGCAGATCGTTAAAGTAACCATGTAATTTACCATTCAAATTGGGACCCTTTTAAGAATGAAAGGGGGTACTATTATTGCTACTAATAATTGCCTTGAGTCAAAAGGCATATAACCAGGACCATTCCAAACAAACCTGGAGACAGGGCTACCCTAAGCATAGGGCTTAGGACCACAGAATCTAGGTTCGAATCCCAATGCTATCATTTACTTAATTTTTCTAAGTTTCTGTTTTCCCATCTTGGAAAGGGAAATAATATTTCTACATGGTAGGGTTAGTATAAGCATTAAACAAGATAATGTATGGAAAATATTTAACCCAGAGCCTGGCTTACATTAAGTGCTTAGAACATATCACCCTCTATTTTTAGCTTGTTGGGACCTTTTTGACCAGCTACCCCTCTCAACACTGTGTCATCCTTAAATCTGATAAGTCCGGCTTCTACAGCTTTATCTGAATTATTGCTTAAAATGACCTGTGTCAGCATCAAAGACAGAGCCCTGTGGCATGGTACTGGCATTCTTCTTCCAAGTTGATTTGATTCCCAGGCAACTATTCTTTGCTTGTGGATGTGAAACCAATGAATCAGCTAATGCAGTGCATTAGAGACATGGATGGGTCAGTGGTCGAATTCTCACCCTCCATGCTGGAGACCTGGGTTCAATTTCCGGCCGATGCACCCAAGGTGCAGCCAGTAGTGATCTGTCATTGGAGGTTTGCCCATTGCTATGATGCTAAGCAAAAGTCCCCTGGGTAGCATAAATGGAGTCTTGGTGGCACAGTGGTTGAGAGCCACTGCTGCTAACCAAAAGGTCAGCAGTTCAAATCCACCAGCCGCTCCTTGGAAACCCTATGGGGCAGTTCTATTCTGTCCTGTAGGGTTGCTATAAGTTGGAATCGACTTGGCGGCAGTGAGGTTTTTTTTTTTTATTAACCTAAAGGTTGGCGGTTTGAACCTACCCAGTGGTGCTGCAGAAGAAAGGCCTGGAGATCTGCTTCTGTAAAGATTACAGCTAAGAAAACCCTACGGAGCAGTTCTATTCTGTAACACACGGGGTCACCATGAGTTGGAATTGACTCGACGGCAACAGGTTATGATGCTGAACAGGTTTCGGCTGAGCTTCCAGACTAAGACGGGCCAGGAAGGGAGTCCTGGGAAAATCAGCCAGGGAAA
Organism: Elephas maximus indicus; assembly: GCF_024166365.1. NCBI lineage: Eukaryota > Metazoa > Chordata > Mammalia > Proboscidea > Elephantidae > Elephas > Elephas maximus. The sequence goes on along the minus strand of NC_064821.1, from coordinate 166,466,420 downwards.
ACCCTGTGAATCACAACTGCTTGATTACCGATTATGGGGATGGCACAGGACTGAGCACTATTTCAATCCATTGTGCGTGCGGTTGCCATGAGTTGGAGGCCATCTCTGAAGCAGCAATCAACAACAAGAAAGTGCAGTAACAAGAAACCCAATAATAATTAAGAGGCTTAACAGACATGCAGATTTATTTCTCTCTCACGTAACAGTTTGGAGAGACCCGACTTTGGCAGGTGACCATCCTCCCACAGTTAGTCAGGGACCCAGGCTGAGGGTAGCTCTTCCATCTCCAGCCTATGGATTCTGTAACTGCTCTGCTGTCTGCATTCCAGCCAGCAGGAGGTGGAGAAGGGCATGGAGGTGTGTGTGCGGGAGGTTTATGAGCCATGCCTGGAAGTGGCAGATATCACTCCTGCTCGCATGCCAGCGGAGGGAACTTAGACACAATGGTACACCTTCCTATATAAAGCCAGAACCAAACCAGTTGCCGTCGCATTGGTTCTGACTCATGGCAACCCCATGTGTGTCAGAGTAGAAATATTCCATAGGGTTTTCAAGGCTGTGACCTTCTGGGAGCAGATTGCCAGATCTTTCATCTGAGGCATCTCTGAGTGGGTTCAAATTGCCAACCTTTCCGTCAGTAGCCAAGCGCTTAGCTGTCTGCGCTACCCATGGACTCCTACCTTACTATTTGGTATGTAGGGAATGCAGTGCACCTGGGCAGCCAGGGGCCAGCACCACTCCTGTTCCTGTGGAAGAAAAGCACAAGAGACTGGTGGACAGCTAGCACTCACCACCTCTCCCATCCATCTGCATCATCACGCAGCCCACATTTTCCATCTTGTCCTCCAGGAACTAATGTGAGATTCTACCAAATACCTTGGGAAATCAAAGGCCTCCATCCAGCATTCTGCTCTGCTAGTGGCCTTGGAGCCCTATCACCAGGGACCAATTATCCAATAAGCAAGATACGCACAGGCTTACTTGTGCTTACTTACTAACCTGTAGTGCACAATTTCACCTGTTTTTCACCACATCGAAGATGTGAAAGCCATGTGAAATTGTGCCCTGCAGGTTAGTAGGTAAATACAATTAAGCCCATCCGTACCTTGCTTACTGCAAGCCTGTGTGTACCTTGCTTCTTGGTTAATCCACGCCTGCCTATCACAAAAGGAAATCATTTCCAGGGCCTCTTAGGAAGATGACACCCAGGCAATTTACACTGTCTCTGAAAAATGGCTTCACATTTTGGGCAGTGAAATCCATTTAATCCTTCCATTAACTGTGTAGGGGAGAAACAAAAACGAAGAAGGCAGAAACACAGGGAAGTTTTAAAAAATCGAGTGAAATGAAATTCCAAGCTTAAGAGCTGTACGGAAAAGTAGAGCAGAAAAGGAATTCTACATAAAAATCAAAATAATCTTGTGGGTTGTTCAATATTCCTCTTTGAAGAGTTGTGAGCTCCTTGAAATAGGTTGCAGGACTCAGCTTTCTGAGGTGAGTAAGATAAGCGTTGCGTTCTACCATTAAACTCCAGCCTTTAGCTATTAACGTCAAACACTGAGGATAACTGTCCTCCTCCAAGAGAATTTATTCATTCAACAAACATGTACAGGGAAGCTACTCAGTGCCAGGTACTGTGCTGCAGATAAAGAGGTAAATAAGCTGTGGTCTCTGCTCTTGAAAGTCTTTCAGATTAAAAGGTATTTATTTGTCAAGGTTCCTAGTTACAAAAATCAGAAACTAACTCCGGCTACCTTAAGCAGAAAATGAATTTATTAAAAAATATTAGTTAGACTCCAAAATTTCTGGGAAGCTACACAGCTAGCAATAACATGCCCAAAAGACTTTGCAGAACTAGTCTACAGGAGACACTTCTGATCCTAGTGCTTGGGCCAGACACACTGCTTGAACTGGTGAAACTACTGATGCAGGTCCTCTGGTGGTATTATCAGAATCTTCTGCCACTGGTGCCCCTGAGACTGAGGTAAATACAAGCCACCTTTTCTAGAATGTATTCCTCACAGTTCTGTCTGCTTTGTATCACCAGCTCCTGATTCCAGGTCTTGAATGGGTATATGTGGTTGGTGGTCCAGGTCACATGCTGTAGCTGCAAGAGAGGCTGAAAAAGTGAGTATCTGCCTTTGAAGGTGGGATGTGGGGATTCATAAAACAGAGAATTCCCCAAACATAGAAGGATGTAAGTTTTTCACTGGTTAAATCTTTTTAGAAGTAGACTGCCGGGTCCTTCTTCCTGGCCTGTTTTAGTCTAGAAGCTCAGGTGAAACCTGTTCGCCATGGGTGACCCTGCTGGTATTTGAATACAGGTGGCATAGCTCCCAAGATCACAGCAGCATACAAGCCCCCATAGTACAACAAACTGACAGACACGTGGGGGCAGTCATTAGAACAGAACAAGGGGATACTGCAGGGCTTAAAGTCAGAAAAGGTGCACATCAGGGTTTATCCTTTCACCATACCTATTCAATCTGTATGCTGAGCAAATAATCTGAGAAGCTGGACTATATGAAGAAAAACGGGGCTTCAAGAGAGGAAGACTCGTTAACAACCTGCATTATGCAGAGGACACAACCTTGCTTGCTTGAAGCACTTACTGATGAAGATCAAAGACCACAGCCTTCAGTATGGATTACAGCTCAACATAAAGAAAACAAAAATCCTCACAGCTGGACCAATGAGCAACATCATGATAAATGGGGAAAAGATGGAAGTTGTCAAGGATTTCATTTTACTTGGATCCACAATCAACACCCAAGGAAACACCAGTCCAGAAATCAAAAGATGCATTGCATTGGGCAAATCTGCTGCAAAAGATCTCTTTAAAGTGTTGAAAAGCAAAGATGTCACATTGAAGACTAAGGTGTGCCTGACCCAAGCCATGGTGTTTTTAATCGCCTCCTATGCATATGAAAGCTGGATGATGAATAAGGAAGACCAAAGAAGAATTGATGCCTTTGAATTGTGGTGTTGGAGAAGAATGTTGAATGTACCATGAACTGCCAAAAGAGCTAACAAATCTGTCTTGGAAGAAGTATAACTGGAATGCTCCTTAGAAGCAACGATGGAGAGACTACATCTCACATACTTTGGACATGTTGTCAGGAGGGATCAGTCCTCAGAGAAAGACATCATGCTTAATAAAGTAGAGGGTCATCGAAAAAGAGGAAGGGCCTCTCTTAAAAGCCTGTAAGTGGCCATATCTAGGATACTCCACTGATCTCACCCCTTCGGGAGCAAGGAAGAATGAAGAAAACTAAAGACACAGGGAAAGATTAGTCCAAAGGGCTAATGGACCAGATCTACCATGGCCTCCATCAGACTGAGTCCAGTACAACTAGATGGTGCCTGGATACCACCACTGACTGCTCTGCCAGGGATCACAACAGAGGGTCCTGGACAGAGCTGGAGAAAAATTTAGAACAAAAATTGTAACTCAAAAAGAAAGACCAGACTTGCTAGCCTGATAGATACTGTATAAACCCTGAGAGTATGGCCCCCGGGCACCCTTTCAGCTCAGTAATGAAGTCACTCTCGAGGTTCACCCTTCAGTCAAAGATTGGACAGGCCCATAAAACAAAATGAGACTGAAGCGGCACACCAGCCCTGGGGGAAGGACTAGAAGGCAGGAGGGGATGGGAAAGCTGGTAATAGGGAACCCAGGTTTGAGAAGGAAGAGAGTTGACATGTTGTGGGTTTGTCAACCAATGTCATAAAATAGTATGTGTACTAACTGTTTAGTGAGAAACTGGTTTGCTCTGCAAACCTTGATCTAAAGTACAATAAAAAAAAATTAAAGAAACAAAAAAAGTAATTCAAATAGCTAAATAAAATAAACAAGAATAGGCCATGCATGGACCAAAGGGCTTTGACCAAGGGTTATGATTATTCCATTCTGTGACTCTGAGGTTAAATAAAATCTAGATAAAATAATTTGGATTCCTGAATATCCAGTTAGGCTTTTGATCTAATAAAAACAGTTTTTTCAGAAAACAACAAAAAAGAAAGAAAGAAAAAGGGGAAGACCCTCAATAAGATGGATTGACACAGTGGCTGCAACAATGGGTTTAGGCATAACAACAATTGTGAGGATGGCATGCAGGACAAGGTAGTGTTTCGTTCTGTTGTACATAGGGTCACTATGAGTTGGAGTCAACTTGATGGCATGTAACAACACAAAAGAAGGATGTAAAAAGGTCCTGAATGGCGGTTATGTTGTGAAAACAACACAAGTAAATGCAGATATTAAAATGGAATAAATGCTTTTTGAACTTCATGAACAAAGAGTTGTGGAAACACAGAGGACAGAGAAACAAAATCTGTTGGCTTAGGTCAACATAGACATCACCAAGGCATTTTTTCATTGAAGCTGAGTCACAGAGGATGAGCAAGAACTTTCTGGGGAAAGATTTTGGGGAAGGCACAGCACACAGAGGAGAAGCATGTGAAAAGGCATGGCAGTGGGACAGGCTTGGTGTGCCTGCTGAGAGGGTCCGTGGGCAGAGGTTAGGGTGTGTGTCAGCAGTGAGGGGTGGATGGGCTCAGAGGGGCAGTGTGGGATCAGATCGTGAAAAGACTTGCCTGGCAAGACAGGGAGGGTGGAGTTTATTCTGAGAAAGAAAGGAGAGTCATTGGAAGTATTTAAGGATGGAAGTGATGCAATCTACTTGTTTTTTTAAGAAGTAAACCAGAGCAATGTATAGGGTGGATTTGAATAGGAAAGAAAATGAGAATGGAGAAAGAAATCAGAGGCTGGTGCAAAAGACCAAAGGAGAACGGTGCAAACCTGAATCAAGGCAGTGGTAGCAGGAATGAAGAGAACATTGGATCTGAGAAATGCTTCCAAAATGGGTATATCCAGTGGAAAACCCAAAATATGGGTCTGGAGACATAGATTTGGGAATCACTAGCATTTAGATGGTAGTCCATATGAGGGAGGGCACAGGGCAGTGAACAGAAGATGACTGAAGCCAGAACCCTCAGGGAACTCTCACATTTAAGCATCAGAATACCGAAATCATGTTCCCCAGTCCTCAACTTGTTGCCATCGAGCAGATTCCAACCCATACAGACCCTACAGGACAGAGTATGTTTGCCCTATAGGGTTTCCAAGGAGCAGCTAGTGGATTCAAACTGCCCACCCCTTGTTTAGCAGCCCAGCTCTTAACCACTTTGCCACCAGGTCTCGCTCCCAATCCTAGCACCAAGTTAAAGACAGGATGTGCCCAGGGCATAGGGAGTCACCCTGGATATCGTAGGATGATGAGGGAAACCCTGATCCAAGTTTCTTGGAGCTCATTGTTGTGTCGAAGTATGTGGAGTGCCAGGGGCAGATTATCCAATAGGCAAGGTAAGCACAGTGCTTACCTTGTTTACCAGATCATTTGCTGTGAAATTGTTCACAAAAGATTAATAAGTAAGCTCAAGTAAGCTCCTGCTTAACTTGCTTACTGGGTCATCCACCCCAGTCAGGGACTGTACATTTGAAGAGACTTTGATTCTGTAGGAAGGTACTATGTGTTTGGGGAAGAGACAGATGCCAGCCATACCTAGAAGCAGAATCTTTGATATGGTGAAAAAATGTGCAGTTGTTCACTACAGGTGATCTGGTAAGCAATGTAAGCACCGGGCTTACCTTGTCTATTGGATAATCTGCCCCTGTAGAGGGCACTGTGGCTTATTGGCTACCTAGCACCAGTTTCCTCTTTTCATAGTGATGCTTCTGATTTCCTTTTAGGGAAATGTGGTCTCACTCATTGTGTGCAGTGTTGAGTCTGTCAGTCAAAGTGTCCTATCCACCCCTGGCTAGGAGGTGGGCATGGAACCCAAGCTAGGGCATCGGACCCTCTCCAAGGGCTTCAGAACTAGAACTGAGTGGAGCGAGGCTAGAAAGAAGTGTTTGGAATTGGCTTGATGCAGCATCATCTCCCTGAGGAGACCATGCTCCATGAGATCCTGAGCTGGCCTAGCTCAGTTCTTCTTTAAACCTGGCTTTCCAGACTTCCTTTCGATTCTGTGAACTCACTGAGACTTTCAATTGAATTTCTTTTCTGCTTAGGGGAGCCAGAGTCTGTGGCTTGCAATCAAAGAACCCCAACTGACTCACAGAGTAATAGACACTCAAAAGAACGATACCACACTCCTGACAGAGGCAAGCCAGAAAGGAATGGGGCTCTCATGCACCTGAGAACAAGGATCAGGAGGTTTAGATGCTAGCTGTGACTCCATCTGTGCTTGTTGGGAGACCTTGGAGAGGTCCCTTCACCTCTCTGGGCCTTAGTGCTCTCAGCTGCAAATCACAGTGCTGGGTAGGATGATCGTTGGTGTCCTGTGCTTTGCAGGTAAATAGCTCTGATTTAAGGGAAAAATAAAAAGGCCTTAATTTGTAGATTTTTGTTTTTGTTTTTTATGATTTCCATGGTGTAAATACTCCCACCATGACTAAGTTCAAGCTACCAATGGTTTAACAACCAGCTCACAAAATTCCTGAAATTTTTGCTGTTAGCATCAGGGACCAGCTGTCCCTGCCACACCACCATTGGAGCCCCTTCTAGGGGTGGCTTCTGGTCTGTGCCCCTCTAAATCGGGAAGCTGCAAGACTAAGTCTTTGGCTTTTATTGGAAAGAGAGAACGTAGGGCCACATTTCTCAGACTCTGGTGGTGCATCAGACCACCTAGGGAACTTGTTAAAATGCAGATGTCCGTGGACCACCAATGGGCACTCCAAATCAGCATTGAGAGGGAATAGGGGGCCACCTACCACCCCTCCCCTGGCCAGGAATCTGCATTGTTAACGTGCTCCTGAGGTGATTCTGATGATGAAGGGGTGAGGGCCATACTTTGAGAGACACTGGCCTGGGACTTGGAAAGGGATATGAAGATGGGACATGCTAAGAGTGATTGTGGGAAATAGAGTGAGGCGAAGGCGGAGAGGATGGTCATGGAAGAAACAATAACCCAGACCACAACACTACCGGGACGTGGAGGGAGGGGGGAAATATTTTCAGCAAAACAGCCAGATGTAGAAGGCCCTGCAGAACGCCATGTACCAGAGGGCTTTTAATAAAATTTGATGTTGATGATGATGATGATGATGATGATGGAGTTGATGGAGGGCAGTCGGCTTTGTTAACCTGCCTTACAGGGCTGGTAGGAAGCAGAGCCATCTGCTGCATATTTGGTACATTACAGAATCTATTTTGTTTTCACTAGCTCTACTCAGCCAAATTTATATCTGTTTCTGGCTGCAGAACTTGCCTGGTATTGGACTAAGCCCTGAGCTCTGAGCAGAAAGAATTCTATGCCAAGGACGTGATCAGTTTTTCCTGAGCCCAGGGCTAGGCTGAAATTCTGAGCCTCCCTAGAATTTGAGCCCTTATTCCAGGAGGTAGGAACACAGGAACATTTCCAAACTAGTGATTGGAAGCCCCAAAGAAATCTGTGCCCACACCACCAAACCCTCTGTCCCCCCAGCCACACAAAGGGTGAGGGGTCCCTACCTTACTGCTTTTTCACATCCTCATTTCCATTGGTCCATGGCTTTATGGCTTCTTAGGGGCAGGGACTGGGTTTTGCTCATCTTTTCAGGCCAGGGCCTGGTCCATGGGAGGTACTCAATGAATGTCTGTTAGGTAGCTAGTAGGATGGATACAGGCAGGTGATGATGGTAAGGTACAGGGACTGGGAGAAACCATCAGGGCTGGCTTGGCTGAGACAGATACAGGTATAGATTGAAGAGTAATTGACCAATGGTGGGGAGGTGGCTGAAGTTTATCGTTGTTATGTTGTTGTTAGCTGCCATCAAGTCAGCCCCTGATGCATGGAGACCCCATGCCCAGTGGAGTGAAAGGCCACTCAGTCCGGTACCATCCCTGTGATAGGTTACAGACCAGATCATTGTGATCCATAGGGTTTTCACTGGCTGATTTTCAGTAGATCACCAGGCCTTTCTTCCTAGTCCATCTTAATCTGAAAGCTCTGCTGAAATCTGATCAGCATCATAGCAACATATCAGCCTCCACTGGATGGGTTGTGACCACACGTGAGGTGCATTGGCTAGGAATCAAACCTGGGTCTCCTGCATGGAAGGCGAAAATTCTACCACTGAAGCACCACTACTTTAGCTTAGAGGTCTAAATATTCTGCAATGTACCCTTCTCCAGAAGGAGGAAAATGAATCTGCTCAAAGTTGCATAGTGAATTAATAATAATAATAATACAGTTAAAATACAATACAGTAAAAGCTGACAGATGTTCCTCCCCGCCACTGTTATCCCCCAAAACAAAACAAATCAAAAGCAGACAACTTTCAGGAGAGTTGGGAGGGGGAGATATGTGCTGGTATAAGAGGCTCCTTGGGCCCCAGGCATTTGTCCCTTCGTAGTCTTTCACTCACTCTTCCTTCACTGTTCAATGCACAGGGGCAGAATTATTCTTCCTTGGGCTGGAACACCAGGCACTGCTCAACTTCTCTCTAGAGCCTGGAATAATACTTCAAGTTGCATGCCCCTTCTTTGACTTTCCTCACTTAAAATTCTTCAGATAGCCTTCCTTCCACTCTGACGTCCCTGACTCTGCTCCCAGCTCTTAGCCCTGCTTGCCTTGCATCTCCACAGCTCAGCTCAGACAGATGAAATGCTGGATAAAACCTCCAGTCCATGGGGCAGGGACCTTGTCTTTCGTGTCTCATAGAATGCCGTGTCCACCTGCAGTGCTTTGTAAATAATAAATGGCCATAATAAAGAAGCTGCCTCTTTGGGGTCAGGGAAACATGTTTGCAGAAACCCAGCCTCCCCCCACCAGGTCTGGCTCCACTCCGATCCACTTCGACTGGCCCTGAGGACACACTGCACAGAGATTTCCTAAGGCACATATGATCTGAAAACTTGGGGTTCCAAATAGAATAAAAGGCACAGCACCAGGATTTCTTGGCCAAGGGAGGTCAGAGAGCAGGCTGCTGCCATACTATGGACTTGAAAAATAAATGCATTGTGAAAAGGCAAGGCGTCCTTCCTTGTTATGACTTCAAGTTTTATTGTGCTGCTTAATCTGGCCCTTGCAAGTTACAACAGCTCAGGCCCTTTTAAAAGCTAAACACATAATAATAATTTACTACTGAAGGAGAGATTGACAGGCAAAAGCAGGTATAATTACTATAATAATGACTTGCCAATTTGGTATAAAGGAGAGGAGAGACCTCTTTCCAAATGGTGAATAACCTGAAATAGACGAAGGGAGTTACATCACAGGAAATGTGGGGAGGGCGGGGACATGGTTACCCCATGGTCACTCACTATGGTAACCCCATGAAGCTGATGCTGATAACAGGTAGAATCAAACTCTGATGTATCCTACTCATCTCTTACTACAGGTAAGAAATGACACTTCATCTTTTGAAAATATGCTGCTAAGCTCTGCCCTTCTTGTTCCTTGTTGCAGGGCACCATCAGGGCAGGGAAAGCTCTGATGGCCCATCTATGTGATATTTTGGCTGCAGAAACTTAGAGCACACTCCTAAGAATAGCAACTGCCATTTATTCCAGCCTTGCTTTGTGGCAGGCACCCTGCACCAGCTCATTTAACTGTCTCCGCCTACTCTCTGGAGACCCTGGCGGTGTGTAGATTAAGTGCTACGGTAGGCAGTTCAAATTCACCAGGCCCTCCTTGGGGACGGTAGGCAGTTCAAATTCACCAGGCCCTCCTTGGAAACTCTACAGGGCAGTTATACTCTGCCCTCTAGGGTCACTATGAGTTGGAATCCACTCAACGGCGGTGGGTTTTCGTTACTCACTCTCTGAAGTGAATCCTGTTATAGTCTATTTTACAAATAGGCCTTAGGCTCGGGGTCTGTGACCCAGGAGGGTAGCCAGGATTCAAACATGAGACTATTTGAATCCAGGGCCCAAGATTTTAACCACTACCGTCTACCACCTCTACTGCCCCTTGGAAATTTTTCAATGGCTGAAATAATTCACTCAGTGTCAGTGGCTCAAGCTTGGCAGCTCTGGTCAAGAGGGAACCATTTTCAATAATCCAAACTAATGGGAAGGACAACATTGGCATGGACAAGCCCAAAGCACAAATACTCAGGAAGTCACTTACGTTTGGCTCCAGACTGCCTAACTGGTATCATTAGCAGCAGATTTGCTTTCCAAATGGTATTTTTCCAGGGCAGTTATTAAAAATAGCCTAAGATCGCCGAGAACACTCTGGCTAGGTGGGAGAGGGAGTGACTGACTCTGAAGGAGGGGTAGGGAAGGAGGAACCACGATAGCATGAAAATTTTACCACAGATAATCCATAAAGCTGATAAAGTTGATTAGATTTGCTCTTTCTAATTAGCAGAGCTATATGACTGTAGCTCCTTCATACCTCTGAGATTTCAGGAAAAAAAAAGTCTCTTTAGCCTTCAATGAGGAAAATGGAGGAAAATTAGTAGCACGGATGCTTCAAGGTTCTGATTGTCTAGCTCCAACCATCTGCCCCAGACTCAATTTATTCCAGATTGCAAGTTCCATGAACCATATTAATGTGCAAGTGGTGAGAAGGTCTCAGTCTAAGGCTTGCTCTGGACTAAAGACGTTGCCTCACAAACCACTAATTTTTTTTTTCTAAATCTTATTTATTTTGTTGTTGTTGAGAACACACACAACAAAACATATGCCAATTCAACAGCTTCTACATGTACAATTCAGTGACATTGATTACATTCTTTGAGTTGTGCAACCATTCTCACTCTGCTTTTCTGAGTTGTTCCTCCCTCATTAACATAAACTCACTGGATCCTAAGGTTCCAATCTAATCTTTCGAGTTGCTGTTGTCGATCCGATCCTACACAGATAGTTCTTAAAAGAGCATAACGCTCAAGGCGGACCTTTTTTTTGTTTTGTTTTTTTACTAGTTAAGCTAAACTCTTGTTCAGTTTTAAGATGACTTCAGGGGATGTTTTTGGTTTAAGGTTAAAAAATGATCTCAGGGCAGTTTCAGTGGTTCATTCACTGTCTACGGCTCCAGAGAGTCTAGAATCCTTGAAACTTTGAGATTCTGTTCTATGTTTTTCCCCTTTTGATCAGAATTCTTCTATGGAATTTTTGATCAGATTGTTCAGTAATGGTAGCTGGGCACCATCCAGTTCTTCTGGTCTCATGGCAAAGGAGGCTGTTGTTCATGGAGGCAATTAGCCACACCTTTCATTCCCTCCTCCTACTCCCAAGAAACTTGAAAGCAAAGACTAAAAAAGAGAATTGTACACCAATGTTCATTGCAGCACTATCCACAATAGCCAAAAGATGGAAACAACTTAACGTTCATCAACAGATGAATGGATAACAAAATGTGGTACATACGTATAACGGTATACTACCTAGCCAGTTGGAGAAATGAAGGCTTGATCCATGCTACAGCATGGATCAAGCTTGAAGACATTATGCTGAGTGAAATACACCAATCACGAAAGGACAAATACTGTATGACCTCACTTACATAAAAAGACAAGAAAAGGCCAGAGTTTATTAGTGATTACCAGGGGTGGGAGAGAGGAGGAAAAAGGGGCTTAATGGTGATGGAAAAATCTAATTAATTAAGAGTAGGGCTGCACAGCCGAGCATCTTAACTGCTGTAAATAAGTTGTACACTTGTAAAAAGTAAAATTGGCAAAAGTTGTTTTATAAATATATTCACAGCAACAAAAAGTACTGCCAAGGCTGCTTACATATAACCAAATACCTCATGGGATCTGGTTTCTTTGTTTCGCGGTTTAGAGTCATGGTTTCATGGGACAGCTCGGTTAACTGGCCCAATAATGTGTTTAGTGCCTCTGTTCTACCTCCAAGTTCATTGCATAGTGCCTGGGGTCTTAACAGCTTGCAATTGGCCATCCAAGGCACAACAATTAGTCTCTATTCACCTGGAGCAACAGAGGAAGAAGGAGAGTCAGGAATAAGGGGAAGATATGGAATATGTGGCTAACTGCCTCCATGAACAACTGCCTCCCTTGCGATGAGACCAGAATAGCTGGATAGCGCCCCACTACCATTACTGAACATTTTGATCAAAGATTCCATAAAAGAATCCTGATCAAAAGGGGGGAAAATACAGAACAGAAATTCAAATTCTAGACTTACTAATTTTTAATTAATCCTTTGATCTATCCCAGAACTCTGCCAGAACATATTCTGCCCATACCTTATTCTCCTCACAAGCAGGAAGTGAGATGACTAATGCAGCTTTGGTGTTCATTGTGACAGGAGAGGTAGTCAGGACAGCAAATACCCCTTTCATCCTTAGGGAAGCACGAATGCTTCCAAAAGCTCAAGGGTGGGGAACTAGGGCAAAGGAAGGGTGAAGGGAGAAGAGCTGTACGTGTCAGGGGACGGGGGTGGCTACGGATGTGGTGTTGGTTATGGTGGTGGTGTGTGTATGTGTATGGTATATATATATGTGTACAGTGTGCGTATATGTGTGTGTTGTGTAGATCAAGTGTATGTTGTTTGTGTGAGTTTGTGTGGTGTGTGGATAGTGTATGTGCAATGTGGTATGACTGCGTCTGTTGGGCAGGTCAAACGTATGCTGTGTGTGTGTGTGTGTAGTATGGTGTGGTGTGTGCATGTTGTATAGGTCGTTTGTGGTGTGTATGTATGTGGCGCGTGTGTATATGTGTGCAGTGTAGTGTGATGTGGTATGAGTGTGTGTGAGGGGGTGGATGTGTTGGTAGTGGTGTGTATGTGTGTGTGCGTGTGGAAAGGGAAACAGTGCGAGGAAAGGCTTCTCAATAAAATAAGTTGCTTGAAAAGGGAGTTTTTCTATGCCCTGGAACTTTGCCAGAATAACTTCATTTTTTTGGCTAAAGCTTCCTTTCGGAGGGCTCTGATACTCTGGATGAAAAAGGGCAAGCTGGGTCTCAATCGGAAACCCTGGTGGCGTAGTGGTTAAGTGCTACAGCTGCTAACCAAGAGGTTGGCGGTTCAAATCCGCCAGGTGCTCCCTGGAAACTCTATGGGGTGGTTCTACTCTGTCCTATAAGGTCGCTATGAGTCGGAATCAACTCGACGGCAGTGGGTGTGGTTTGGTTTTTGGGTGGGTCTCAATCAAATAAAATGAGTGTTATAGATATTTTGGGGAGACGCATTTAAAAAACCAAATGAAATCAAACCCCTTGCCATCAAGTTGATTCCGATTTACAGCGACCCTATAGGGCAGAGTAGAACTGCCCCATAGGGTTTCCAAAAAGTGCCTGGTGGGTTCGAACCGCCAACCTTTGGGTTAGCAGCCATAGCTCTTAACCACTGTGCCATCAGGGTTTCGCCCAATCAAATAAAATGAGTGTTAAAGATATTTTCGGAAGACACATTTAAAAACCAGTGCTAAAAATGCGGTGGTTTCAGTTTCCTTACATTAGAAAAAAATTTTTTTTCTTTTTTTTTCTAATGGGGAGAGGACAAATATTTAATTTTAAAACAACCCACGCCTCAGGCGCTGCACAGCGAGGGGACGAAACTAGGGTAAAACCACCCTCTTTGTAGATTCATGTCCGCTCCTGCGATGGCTTCTGTTTGCCAGGACGCAGATGTGATGGAATTCTCTCTTTGTGGAATATTAAAAAGGACTTTTGCTCTCCTAGGGTTTGGAATGAATCCTGCAGAAGCAGCTGAAGTCACCCCTGATATGGAGGTGCCATCTAGGGGCGGTAAGGGACTGGAGAAACCATCCCAACAACTAGGAAATGAGTAATCCTAGCTGCAGGATTAGATCACAGCAGCCCTGGTTTCCTGGAGCTGGGGTCCTAGTCCAGGGAAGGAACCAGTCCAGACAACTCCAGCAGCTGCAAAAATATTTCCACTGAACGGCTTTTCCTTAAGCCCAACTCCCCTGCACAGATGAACTCCAAAGAAATGCAAATAAACCAAACATATGAAAAGAAGTTTAACTTCAGGAGTCATCAAGGAAATGCTAATTAAAACAATAATTCAATACCAACTTGGCAAAAGTTTTTAAAATGATCATGCCAGGGTGCTCTTGTATTCTGCTGGAAGAAATGTAAATTGGTAGAAATTTTCTGGAAGGCAGTTTGGCAATATATGTCGAGATCTTTAAAAACGTTCTGACCCTTTGATCCAGGAATTCCATTTCTAAGAATTTATTCTAAAGGATTCATCAGAGCATAAAGATGTCTTTGATAGGATGTCCGTTGCAGTGACATTTATGAATGTGAAAAATGGGCAGTAACTTAAATACCCCAAATAGGGAATTTTAAAATAAATGGTAGAACATCCACGTGCTGTGTTGCCATTTGAAATCATATTTTTGGATACTGTCTAATGAGGTGGGAAAACAGACACAAATGTTAAGTGAAAAAAGCAGCGTATAAAAAAATATGTGTATTCATAGAAAAAAGGGCTGGAAGGATATACAACAAAATGTGAATAGCTGTTTTCTTTGGAGAAAGGGATTATGATTTTTTTCTTTATACTTTCCTGCATTTTCCATAATTTTTATACAGAACATGGAGCATTATCAAATAATAAAAAACAATATACATAATTTAAAAAATAGAATTACTCTGAGCAACCATCACAGAGGCAGTAGGGGAATTCACCTCAGTGAGATGGAAAGGCACAGCGTCTCCTACACACAGTGTCATCTCCTACGTATGTCGCCTCATTTAATCCTCACAGCAGTCTCTTCTCAGATCCCCAGCGCTTCTCCCCTCCCCTCACTTTCAGCCCATGGCCTTGCTTTCTATTTCACTGAGACAGTTAAAGCAAAAAGAAGAGAAATTCCACAATCTCCTACCTTCATAGCTGCCCCCTACCTGCACTGGTGCATATATATCCGGCAGTCCTCCTATTGTCAGAGATGACTTGCCAGTGCTCCGATCTAAGGTCAACCTCTACTCTTGTGCTAGGAATCTAATCTCCTTTCACCTATTCAAGGACATTTCTCCAGCAATTCCCTCTCTATCTTACATCACCAATTTTCTCTTTCTATTGGATCACTCCATTAACATATAAATATGTTGTAATATCTCTCACATTGAAAAAAAAAGTCTTTCGACTGACAGACCCCTCCAATTATACTCCCTCCCTTCTATGCCCCCTTTTGCAACAAAACTCCTTGAAAAAGTTGTCTATATTCTCTGTTAATAATTCCTCCTACTTTCTCTTAAACCTCTATAGTCAAGTTGTCACCCCCACCCCATTCCACTGAAATTGTTCTTCTCAAGTTCACTGTTGACTTCCATGTTGATAAGTCCAGTGGTCAAGTCTCAGTCCTCATCTTGTCAGCCTCTCAGCATTCTTTGATGCAACTGATCAATCCTTCCTCCTGAAACAGTTTCTTCACTTGACTCCCATTAGTCTACACTCTCCTGGTTTCCTCCTGCCTCGCGTGCCCTTTTGGTTGATTACCTTGTGCTGAAATCCCCAGGGTTCAGTTCAATTTTCTGATCTCTTTTCCTCGCAAAATACTTTCTTGGTAAATGTTTTCAGTATGTGCTATGACTTCTAAATTTATATTTCCAACATGACCTCTCCCTTGAACTTCAGATAGAGAGAGAGTGAGAGAGAAACAGACAGATCTACCACTTGTTTGTCAAATTTGTTGTGCTGTGGTGACTTGCGTGTTGTATGATGCTGGAAGCTATACCACTGGTATTTCAAATACCAGCAGGGTCAATTTTGATGGACAAGTTTCAGCAGAGCTTCCAGACTAAGACAGAGTAGGAAGAAAGGTCTAGCAATCTACTTCTGAAAATTAGCCAATGAAAACCTTATGGATCACAACAGAACATTGTCTGACTCACTGGCTTTGGACATACCATCAAAAGGTACCAATCGATGGAGGAAGACATCATGTTTGATGAAGCGGAGGACCAACGAGGGTGAGGAAGACCCTCAGTGAGATGAATTGATATACTAGCCACAATGATGGAATCAAACATGCCGGTCATCATCAGGATGATTCAGGATCAGGCAACACTTTGTTCTGTTGTGCATAAGTCTGCCATGACTCGGAGTTGACTTGATGGCATCTATCTGTGTATCTGTGTATCTATCTATCTATCTATCTGTCTGTCTGTCTGTCTGTCTATCTATCATCTATTTGTAGAGCCCCAGTAGTGCAGTTGTGTAGAGTTTGGCTGCTAACAAAAAGGTTGATTGTTCAAATCCACCAGCCACTCCTTGGAAAACTTATGGTGCAGTTCTACTCTGTCCTACAATGGGTTTGTGTGTGTGTGGGGCGGGGGGGACTATCTATAAATATACACACATACATAAATTCACACATATATGTGTGACTGCCTGTGTGGGGATATATATATCATCTCAAACTTCTGATTCTCTTCCCCAAACCCCTGTTCCCTCTACTCTCTTCCTCATGCCAGCTACCATTGCTCTTATCACATCATTCAGGTTCAGAACTTTGGACTCAACCTTGATTAATCTCTTTCTCTCCCACTCAGCATCTGATCTATTAGCAAATCTTGTCTCTTCCACCTTCACAACACATTCAGGATCCAACCAGTTCTCACCAACTCCACTGCTACCAACCTGGGCCAGGCCACCATTGTCTCTGTGCTGGATTGTTTTTCCAGAGCCTTCCAACTTGTCTCATTAATTCTACCCTTGACTCGCTACTTTTATTCTCAACACAGGAGTCAGAGCGGTCCTGCTAAAACACAATTCAGGTCATGTCGTTCCTTCCCATCTAACTCAGAATAAAAGCCTATGTTTTTTCAATAGCCTGTAAGGTGCTGTGTAATCTGGACTCTCATTTCCTCCTCAGCCCTCATCCTACTTCTTTGTACCTGGCTCACTCTGCTGTCACCACAATGGTCTCCTGGCTGCTCCTAGAACACACCAGTTGTGTTCCCATCTCAAATACCTGCCTGGCTTATTCTCTCATAGACTCAGGCTTCGGTTCAAACATCACCCTCTCAATGAAGCCTTCACTGACCGTCCTGTTTAAAATTGCAATTTCTTCCCCATACCCCAAGTAGCACTCCCTATCCCCTTTCCCTGCCTCGTTGTCTCCATAACATTTATCATCATCTTTTTTTTTTTTTTTTTTTAACATACTTAGTAGTTCATCTCTTAATTGATTTGTTGTTGACCTCCCCCAACTAGAATGCAAATGCCATGAGGGCAGGGTCTTTTGTCTATTCAGTTCACTGTTATATCCCCAAAACCTAGAACAGTGCCTGGCATAAAATGTTGTTGTTAGTTGCCATCCAATTGATTCCGACTCATGGCGACCCCAAGTGTGCACAGTATAACTGCTCCATAGGATTGTCAAGGCTGTGAGCTTTCAAAAGCAGATTGCCAAGTCTGTCTTCCAAGGCAACTCTGGGTGGGTTCGAAGCACCAACCTTTTGGCTAGTAGTTGAGTGCTTAACTGTTTGTGCCACCCAGGGACTGGCCTACAATAGGCACTCAGTAAATATTTGTTGAATGAATGAATGGATAATCTAGTAGTGAAAGAGAAGTACTTAGCACCCTACTCAGTGCTTTAGAAATTTGCTACTAATTACAGGAACAGAAAGGAAATTGGCCATGAGTACTTCTTTTCTGTTCCCATTAGATTTTCTAATGAACTGCATGGTTGTGTTATTATTCCAAAAGCAGCAGCTTTCCAGTGTTTAACAACGTGCTAAATGCTTTTGCTGTTTGTTTCCATTCCTTTTTTCCCTAATAGGTAAGGGGATTCGCCTGCTGGTTTTCCACCCTAATCAGTGTCAGGAGGCTGGTTTTCCCTTTGGCATTTGGTTTCTCCTCTTCTTGGATTCAGTTGATGACATTTTTGAGGACCTACTATGTACTGTGTGTAGGGTTATCTATCTGAAGTATAAGTCCATTGGTACCACAAAGCATAAACCAAATACTTGAACCCACTGCCGTCAAGTCAATTCCAACTCATAGTGACCCCATAAGGTTTTGAAGGCTGTAAACCTCTAAGGAAGCAGACTGCCACATCTTTCACCTTCAGAGCTGCTGGTGGTTTCGAACTGCCGACTTTTTGGTTAGCAGTGGAGCACCTTAACCACTGCTATTTGTTTGTATAGCAATCCTATGTTATCTCCACTTTTGGAGATTTTTGTGTCCAGTGTCTCCTGTGATGAAAGCTGTCCCATCTCTGCCAGGTGTCCCTTGATGCAGAACAGGATGATGTGATGGTTCCCAGCCTTTGCCATTTCCAGTTACCGTTGAGTCAACCCCAACTCACGACAACCCTATGTGTGTCCGAGTAGAACTATGCTCCATAGGGTTTTCAATGGCTGTGATCTTTCAGGAATAGATCACTGGGCCTTTCTTCTAAGGTACCTGTGGGTGAATTCAAACCAACAATCTTTCAGTTAGTAAGTAGTCAAGTGCTGAACCATCTGTGCCACCCAAGGACTCCTGACTCTGCACAGAAGAACTCTCTATCAGTGTAAAAAAAAATTCTAGTCCCCCTTCACACAATAGTGGTTTCTACTGATTGAGGGTACAGACGGCATTTAGTGTACGTTTGACTCATACACTGCTTATAATAACTCTGAAGCTGCCAGGGCTCCACAGGCTCTGAGACAGTGATGTCACCAGAAAGAACATAGATCTTAGAGCCAAAACACCTGGGTCTCGCTCTTGGTTTAGCTGCTGACTGGCCATGCTTCCCTGAATGTCATGGGCTGAATTGTGTTCCTGCCAAAATACGGGTTGTAAATTCTAACCCCTTATACCCATGGTTATAATCCCATTTAGGAATGGGTTTTCTTTGTTATGTTGATGAGGCTATATTAGTTCAGGGTGTGTCTTAAATCAATCTCTTTTGAGATGTAAAAATAGCAGACTAAGCAAGGAAGCAAGCAAGCCCAGATGGGGAGAGGTAGATGCCGCATGAGATCTCAAAGGAACCAAGCAGCAGATGCTGAAAAGAGACATGGACCTTCTTCCAGAGCTGGCATCCTGAATTTAGACTTCTAGCCTCCTAAACTGTGAGAAAATAAATTTCTGTGTGTTAAAGCCGCCCACTTGTGATATTCTTGTTAATGCAGCACTAGTTTACTAAGACACTGAGACTCTATCTTCCAAAGTCAATTTTCTCATCTGTAAATCTACCTGGCTACCTGCGCTAAGGTTGTGGTTGGATCAACTGATAGCTGGTGAAGGGTCTTGTAAACATAGACAAGGATGAAGTCTTCCTAAACCCACGTGTTTTCAGCTCTCCTCTCAACATGCACCTACACTGTTTGCTCTTGTTTAATGCTCCCTTGGGTCTATCTCTTTAGAAATATTAGCTGAGATTATGTTGAGGTGGACTTTTCTGTCTACTTCTGTTTATCTTCCAGCTTCACCAAGCTTATATTGAGGCTAGATTTACTATTTGGCTTCACATTTCTTTAGGTGAGTGATGGAGTCTCCTCAGCCCCACTGCCCCAGAAAGGCCCCGCTGTGAGAGCTGGTCCACAGAGCACAGCCTCTTCAGAGGAGCCCTGGGGCCTGAAATCAGACAGAACCCTCACTTGGCTGAGTGAAGGCACCCAAAAGAGAACCTGAGAGCAAGGTTCCTTCTCAGATCACAGTCTGAGAGTTTTTCCTTTGGCTTCTCAAAGCAGACTCACTTCTTCACTAGACATTTTTGCCAGCTGCTTTCAATCCTAATATTTTGGCAGCCAAACAGCATGCTGTTCTGCAAAAGAGCTGGGAAACTGCTAATGATCCGATACTAACAGCCTTTCAGCTCTCCAGTGTTCCTGCTCAGAACTCAAGGTTGATAATAGGACATGGGGTCTCCTAGTGTACTGCCTCTTGACCCAGACAAGAGAGGGCCCTGCCTTGGGCCTCATGCATTAGTGCTCCATCTCCACTGCACAAACACACAGGAGCTGTATTTATGAAGGAAAACGTGGGCATTTCTGTCACTTGGAATCTGCTACTCAACTCTGGCACAGCACAAACCATAACCTTAAACACTCTTTCTTGGAAATAACACCACTCAGCCCCAAGGCAGTGCTTCTCCACATCTCTTTTCTTATGTCCTTGAAACAAAAGGTGACTGAGTCTGAATGGCAGGAAGGTTTGTGGGTTGTTTTGCTTTTTTCATTGGAGATGGACATTACTGCTGAATGTGTTGTCTGGGGAGGGCTGTGACTGATTGGCAAACATACTTAAGTAAAAGAAAAGACAAATGAATTAAGGTGTTAAATCTTTGCTCTCATAGAGCAAGAGCTCAATAGATTCTTGCATAATGCAACATCGCCTCCCCATTGTATCGAATGTTCACTTTCTTCCTTCTCTTCCTGTTCCAATTCATGACTCTGGAGTTACCCACAAATTAGTATTCACAAACATTGCACGTGGCAGCTGAAGAATATTTTCCAATATTAAACAATGTACATATAAAATAGACGAGGGTTTTGCCACCTTGGCACTATTGGTATTTTGGTTTGGTAGTAAATTCTTTGTTGTGGGGGGTTGTACTGTGCATTGTAGGATGTTTAGTAGCATCCTTGCTTCTACGCAGTAGATATCAGTAGCAGCCCCCCCAACCCCCAAGTTGTGACAATGAAAAATGTCTCCAGACATTGCCAAGGGTCTCCTGGAGGGCAAAATTGCTCCCAGTTGAACCACTAGTCTAGGCATGAAGAGTGATATTGATTCTTTACACTGGCAAATATATGGATATTAACACTGGAATCATGGGAATGGTTTTATTCAACTTTTAAAATATAATTTTAATTAAGATTTTTTACCATTAATTATAATTCATATTTTACCCTTAATTTCAACAGATAATTAAAACATATTAAAAGAAAAATTACTTTTTTTAAACATATTTGAAAAACATATGTTAAAATAGTTTATATTTCGTTTAACTATACTTCATGAGGAAAATATGCTGAAATTTTGGACACTTTGAATACAATTATGTTTTGTTTTTTAATCCAGATCATTACTAACAATAGAATACAAATACTGTTGATTACATAACAATGTAATTAGTGGCTTTGCTGAAATGAAAACATGAAAATAAAATTTATAGAATAAATATGCAATAATTTATTATGTGTTTTTGTTTTATAACTCACTCAGACATCACTAGTCCATTAGTAGAACACCAAACATGCACAATAATAATTTAATTCAGCCGTCTTTGATATTTGACTTTATCTCAGTCATATAAAAACTGGAACTTTACACTTTTTGTTGTTGTTGAAAACTGGAACTTTACACTTTTTGTTGTTGTTGTTGTTGTTTTGAAGGTATATTTGTCCAAGTAGGAGAATAGAATATGTTTTACCAGTTTATAAGTTTAGTTTATAACTTTAAAATATTTAAACATATGGTCCTTGGGCCTCCAGTTGGCCTCTTGCCAAGGGTCTGGCACATGTAACAGACAGACCTTGTTTCATCGCCTTGATCTCAGGCCTCAGCCCCGGACCTGAAATGGAACCAGCAGGTGCTAGAGATGGGGGTGGTGGTTGGGATGGAAGGAAGTGGGCTGGTTCATCAACCACAGGTCTGAGAAGCCAACAGGCCCTGGGGAAACTGGTTAACCAGGCAAAGCTGATTATTTCCTCACTGGGGGCTTCCCTATCCCACCTTAGATTCCAGGTTCTTCATGCCCTACCCCAGTCAGTGCTCAAAATTCAACCCCAAAACGCAACCTGACTGATCTTGTGTTTAGTCATTCAACAAGTATTTATTGATCACCTCTTATATTCTGGAGTCCCTGGGTGGTGCAAACAATTAAGCACTAGGCTGTTAACTGAAAGACTGGAAGTTTGAGCCCACTTAGAGCACCTCAGAAGAAAGGCTTGGTGATCTACTTCCCAAAAAATCGACCATTGAAAACCCTATGGAGTATAGTTCCACTCTGACACACATGGGGCCACCATGAGTCAGAATCAACTCAGCAGCAACTGTTCTTTTTTTTTTTTTTTCTGGTTTCCTATATTCCAGGCATTGGGCTGGGTCATGAGATATAAAATGGCTCCTGATTTTAAGGAGCTCATCTAGAGAAGGAGACAGGCCTTAGTAATCCCCACTTCTTCTATCTCCTTAATTTTCTCCTGTCCTTTCCCTATACCTGAGCCATAATATAGGAGAGAAATACATATTTAGGAGTCACTGTATTTATTAATTAAGGAGCCCTGGTGGCACAAACGGTTAAGCACTCAGCTGCTGACCCAAAGGTTGGCAGTTCAAACCTGCCCAGTGGCTTTGTGGAAGAAAGGACCTGGTGGTCTACTTCTGTAAAGATTACAGAGAAGAAAACCCTATGGGGCAGTTCTACTCTGTGGCACCTAACAATAAAAACGACATATTTATTAATTAATTTCCATTTTAACTTTTTCATAATCTTGCTTCCTACTATCCAAAGCAATTAATTAAATTTAATTCAACTGACATTTATTGAGCTTCTATTACCTGATAGGCCTGGATCTGTCCCCTGTGGATCCAAAGATACAGAAAAAAAACTAAAATGATGCCCAGCCTTAAGGAGCTCATACACTAGTAGGGAAGGCAGATGGGTGAGTGGTAAGCTCTTCTACACTGGACTAGGACCACACAGAAGGTTTAAACTAAGTGTAATGACAGCAAAACCAACCAACCAACAAACAAATCCATTGCTGTCAAGTCAATTCCAACTCATAGCGACCCTATAGGACAGAGTAGAACTGCCCCATACTGTTTCCAAGGAGCACCTGGTAGATTCAAACAGCTGACTTTTTGGTTAGTAGCCATAGCTCTTAACCACTATGCCACCAGAGTTTTCGGTGAAAGCATAGAGAAGTGAAAATAGGAGCTTTTCCTGGGGAGTTGAGGTGAAACTCACCAAGAGGTGCTGTTTGAGCTTAGTTGTACACAGTGCATAGACTCTGTCCAGCATAGATGCAGGAGAAGGGCAAGCAGAGGAAGTAGCTCTGCAAATGCACAGTGAAAGAGGGATGCGTCTTAAAGCAGGGAACTATCACCTGGCACATAGTAGATGCTCTATGGGTTCTGGTTTCCTTTGACTGTATCCCAGCAGTGCAACAGTGCTTAGATAGAGCTGAGATTGTTTCTAAAGGCATAATCCCTAGCCCAAAACAGCAACTATTCCCAGTATTTTCTGGCCCTAGATGCAGGAACTGTGCCTTTTAGCAACCTTCAATATGTACAGAGGCAGCTGCGATCTCTGCAAACAGAGAGGGCCACTGTGGGGAAGGGCAAGAGGTAAGGCTGAGGACGCCCTGGCTAATAGGTTAATTCACAGCATGGCTTGGCTGCCAGCCCTCCCAGGTGGTAGTGGAGACCAAAAGAGATAAGAGCGTAGCCATGGAGGGGCTCCTTGTTCCTGGAAATGCCAAAGAATTAGAAGACATCACTCTTGTCAAGGGACTCACATACCTTGTTGGGGAAGAAAAACAAACCTGTGCATGAAATGCAAGAGAAATGACTTGGAAACTTGGAAAGTTTGCAAGCAAAGCACCAGCAGGTAAATCACATGGAGAGAAACCCCAAGTGCCAGAAGGTTGTAGAATGAGGGGAGTGACACGAGTCGGGTGGGGTTAATCCTGGAGCGCCTGGTAGAGGAGATATGTGTGGTCTGCTATGAAAGAAGGCACAGTGTTCTGGGCAAGCACTGCACTAGAGCAAGTCAGTTAGCAAGGCAGGTAGGAAGCACAGCAAGCAGATGCAGCCAGATGGGACAGAGGCCACTTGATGGTGAAAAGGGCTGGAGAAGGGAGACTTGATGCTGTGAGGAGACTTAAATGCTAGCTCTCTTTAGAAGGTTGCATTGGATAGCTTTTAAGGCCCACTTCTAATCTTGACACCTTCCTTGCAGACCAAAAACCGAAAACCCAAACCAGTTGCCATCAAGTCGATTCTGACTCATGGCGACCCTGGGTTATGTGAATGGATTGCACTAGGCTGCTAACCAAAAAGTTGACAGTTCAAATCCACACAGAGGTGCCTCGAAAGAAAGGCCTGGTAATCTGCTTCTGAAAGGTCACAGCCATGAAAACCCTATGGAGTAGAGCTCTACTTTGAAACATATGGGGTCGCCATATCCTTGCAGACACAGCCCCATTTTTGGGGGGTACCCACCTCTCCTCAGCACAACCCAATTCCCAGATCCAGGGATATATCCTGAATGGCTTAATCTAATCTCAGTAATTTCATTCCCCTTGATTTGGGGTGAGTCTGTGATCTGGTCGTGGCCAATGAGCCATGCAGGTGATGTGCTGGGGACAGGAATGGTTCTGGGAAGGGAGACACATGGTTTTTCTTCCAGTAGAGGATGCTGTCTGGATGCGAGACCTGGAACTGCCCAGCATCTTTCTACCAGCCTAGGATGAAGCCAGTGGAGAGAGGAGCAGAGCAGAGAGAATCACAGAGAAGAGGAGCAGGACCCTGATACCACGTGTGGCAGCAGCCATGTTCCCGCCTCAGGATTTATCATGTGAGATGGTAAACCTTCTTGTTGTTTATACCATTTGGGGATGAGCTTTCTGTTACTTGGAGTCAAAAGCATCATAATATCTATCTATATCTAGATAGTTATAATTATCCAGGCCAATTGTGATAGGAAAGCTTATTCTGGAAAGAAGAACCCACCAAAAAGAATGGTATACACAAGTGATGTTGGTATGATTAGGGTATCATGTGGCTAGAGACGGGACCAGAGATATAGGAAAGGTCTTGAAGGGACTTGTACACTCTGCTGGGGAACCTGGCCTTTATGATATTTGGGATCCATTAATCGGAGGACTAAGTTACTTTGAATAAAAATTCAGCAACCCAGAGGCAGGGCCAAGATGGCGGAATAGTCAGATGCTTCCTGTGGTCCCTCTTATAACGAAGACCCGAAAAACAAGTGAATCAATTATATATGACAATCTAGGAATCTTGAACATCAAAGACAAAGTTGAGAAGTCGGACTGAGCAGCTGGGGGAGGGAGAGACAGTTCAGAAGCAGCGAGGAGGTGCCACACCTGACCTAGCTGGCACCCTGCAGACTGGATCCTTTGGCGCACACAGGCAGAGGCAAGCAGTGGTGCTCAAGACACATTTTGCCACGCCAGCAAAACCGAGCAGCAGAGAGTCTGCATGAGCCTCTGCAGCCAGAGCGAAGTGGCGCCGGATCTGTGAAAAATAAGTACAAGTGTCTAACCTACCTCGCCTACCAAAATACCCCTTTCCCCTATGGGACATCTGTAAGGGAGAAGAGCCTCTCCTCCCCTCACCTGCCCCCTCTCAGCTCTGCTTCAGTGCCTATCCTAGGCCAGAAGTGGGACCCATCCTGCCTGACCCAGTCTTCTGGCTTTAGGGAGGGAACAAATAAACAAACCAAAAAAGGAGGCCACCAGTTCCCCTAAGCTGGGAGCTCAGGGCTAACCACGCCCAAACCAGTCTTGAGTCTTTAAAAAAATCACCACATCCCTAAGCCGTGAACTCAGGGCAGGCACTGTCCCTTTGCCTGGGCACAGGCATAAGGGGTCCATGAACTTTAAATGCCTTTCACCCCTGCTAGACTTGTGTGGGCCCATTCAACGGTGTAGGCCCTCATCTGCATAGTGCAACAGGGTGTGTACCTGTTTTCAACTGCAACTGCAGCTAAAGGGGAGTGGCAGATTTCTGACATTTGACACTGCCCTGCCCATTAAGCATGGCCCTCACCCACCCATATCAGGGGCCTGAAGACTGTGGCTTCACCCAATCCACCTAGCCACTCACGACAGGGGTCCAACAAAAAGTGGTGCCTCCCAGTCGTTACAGCCAACAGCATTGGGTGCCCAAAGCCTGGCTGCAAAACTTGCCCATCTATGAGCTCTAGGGGACAGGGGCACACCATCCACCTAGACATTCAGGTGCAGCTGTCAGCCTCCTACCTTGCTCAGCACTTAACCCTCTACTGCAGCCAGATACCTGTGCCTGCTCCAATAAATAAACAAATTATGGGATGTGCACATGCTGGAATACTATGCAATGATAAAGAAAATGATGAATCCACAAAACATCTCACAACATGGATGAATCTGGAGGGCATTATGCTGAGTGAAATTAGTCAATTGCAACAGGGCAAATACAGTATGAGATCACTACTATAAGAAGTCAAGGAAAGTTTTAACACAGAAGAAAACATTCTTTGATGGTTATGATGGCGGGGAAGGCAGGAGAGGGAAACGCACTAGATGGTAGACAAGAATCATCTTGAGTGAAGGGAAAGACAACACACAGTACAGGGGAACCCAGCATAACTGGACTAAACTAAAAGCTGAGAAGTTTCCTGACCACAACCAAACACTTTGAGGGACAGTGTAGCTGGGGCTGGGGTTTGGGGACCATGGCTTTGGGGGATGTCTAGGTCAATTGGCGTAACAAAGTTTATTAAGAAACTGTTCTGCACCCACTTCGGTAAGTGGCGTCTAGGGCCTTAAAATCTTGTTTGAGTGGCCATCTAAAACACATCAATTAGTCCCAACGCACCTGGAGCAAAGGAGAATGAAGAACACCAAAGACACAACAAAAATATTAGCCCAAGAGACGAAAGGGCCACAGAAGCCAGAGACTCCATCAGCCTGAGACCAGAAGAACTAGATGGTGCCCGGCTACCACCAATGACAGCCCTGACAGGCAACACAACAAAGGTTCCCTGACAAAGGGGGAGAAAAGTGTGGAGCAGAACTCAAATTCAGGTAAAAAGACCAGACTTAATGGTCTGACTGAGACTGGAGGAACCCCCAAAGCCATGGCCCCTGTATGCTCTGTTAACTCAGAACTAAAACCATTCCCAAACCCCATTCTTCAGACAAAGATTAGACTGGACTGTAAAACATAAAATAATACTCGTGAAGAGTGTACTTCTTTGTTCAGGCAGATACATGAGACCAAATGGGTGGCTCCTGTCTGGAGGCAGGATGAGAAGGCAGGAAGGGACAGGAGCTGGTTGGATGGACACGGGAAACCCGGAGTGGAAAGGGGGAGTGTGCTGTCATATCATAGGGATTGCAACTACTGTCACATAACAATATGTGTATCATTTTTTTTCTTTTTTTTTTATTGTACTTTAGATGAAGGCTTACAGAACAAACCAGTTTTTCATTAAACAATTAATACTCGTATTGTTTTGTGAGATTGGTTGCCAAACCCATGATATGCCAACACTCAACCCTTCTCAACTTTGGGTTCCCTGCTACCAGCTTTCCTGTTTCCTCCTGCCCTCCAGTCCTTGTCCCTGGGCTGGTGAGCCCATTTAGTCTCATTTTGTTTTATGGGTCTGTCTAATCTTTGGTTGAAGGGTGAACCTCAGGAGTGACTTCATTACTGAGCTAAAAGGGTGTCTGCGGGCCATACTCTCAGGGTTTCTCCAGTCTCTGACAGACCAGTAAATCTGGTCTTTTAAAAAAAATTTTGTATGAGAAATTTACTTGAGCTGTGAACTTTCACCTAAAGCACAATAAATAAATAAAATAAAAGAATATTTGAATTCAAGACAAATATTAACATGAAAATGTACATGTAGGGAAAATAAAAATAAGCTTTAAAAAAAATTCAGCAACCTATAGGACTGCTGAAGGGGGATAACGAGGCTAGTGCAGATGGGGGTCCATGCTGCATAGAGACTCAGGGCAAGGCTTTGGTGACATTTGGTGACAGTCCAAGGATTGAACCACCGTAACACCACTTACAAGCCAAGTGACTTTGAATAAATTTCTCTGAGCCTCAGTTTTCTGTGAGAGAATAAGCCCTACTCCTGAAGTTGGTATGGAGTTTAAGTGAGTTCTCTGATGGCGTGCAAGCCTCATTGTTTGACAGGAGCTCATAGAGCTCCTGCAAGATGCCAGCCACTGTGCCAGGGCTGGGTACGATGTTGAAAAGGGCCATTTCTGCCACTGAGATACTCATGGCCAGCAAAGAGGCCACCTCATAAGAAGGTAAGTGTCAATGTGGCATGCAAAACACTAAGTGGCAACAGACTCAGGCTGCAAGCAAGTGGGGTTTTTTTAAAGTGCAATGAAAAAAAAATCCAATGGTTGCAAAAGCTCATGCAAGTTGGTGACTCAGGTGAGGGACAAGGGGAGCCATCCCTTCTCTGCCTGTTCCCCACAGCTCATTGCACACCAATTCTTTCTTTACCCTGAGACCTAGAGCCACATTCCCTCAGCTCCTCCATGTGGCCAGTTGGAGCAACCAGTACCCCTGAGCCTCCCCCACCCCAGGCTTCCTCTAGAACCAGTTGCTGCAAGTGAATTTTGACCCATGGCAACCCCACGTATGTCAGAGTAGAACTGTGCTCCATAGGGTTTTTAATGGCTGATTTTTCAGAAGTAGATCACCAGGCATTTCTTCCAAGGCACCTCTGGGTGGACTCAAACCTCCAACCTTGGTTAGCAGCTGAGTGTGTTAACCATTTTCACCACCCAAGGACTCCAGCCTTCCTCCAGGGGACTTTATTGGCCCAACCATTAAGGTCATTCTCAGGGATTGTTTCCCAGCCTACCTTCACGGAAGGCCTGGTATTTCTCCAAGGCTCTTGGACTTCCTGTCCCTTTGGTAGCCCTGATCACTAATTTCAGGAAAGCTTTCCTATAGAGCAACCGCATAGGAGACACACCAAGTTCCTGTCTGAGCAACCTTCATCTGAAAAATTCTCCCTTTGGTGGGAATTGGGCCAGGATTAAATCTCCCTGTTCAGCCCCAAACTATGACCTTTTGTAAAGGATTCTAGACATTTCTTTGAATTGTCATTATCCCAGCACTCTACAGTTGCGCGGCACCATTCATCAGACAGCGTGCAAGTCTGTCAGACCAGCCAGTTGTTGAAATTAGCCCATTATTCTGATACTCCAGCTTCAAAGCTGCCCCAAGATTCAATGACCCTTCTTCAGGAATCCCCTTCCCCAGCATTCAAAGCTATTCCCATCCCTACACAGGAGGATGGAAACCACAGGAGGGTGATATTAAAAAATGAAGCGATAAAAAAAAAAAATTTATAATAGTATAACATGCATACAGAAAAGTGCACACATTATAAGGGTACAACTCAGTAAATTATCACAATATGACTATCCATGTAACCACTACCCAAGTCAAGAAATAGAATAGCCCCCACCCCAGAAGTCTCCTTCATGCCCTTCTCCATCACAACCCCCTCTCCCCCACTTTCCTCCACAAAGGCAACTTTTATCCTCCTGACTTCTAACAGCGTAGAACTTTTTGAACTTTATACAAATGGAATTGAACACTGTGTATTCTTATTGGGCTTCTTTTGGCCAATACTATGTTTATGAGATTCATCCATGTTGTTTCATGCAGCTGTGGTTTGTTCATTTTCATTGCTGTATACTATCCCATTGTGTGACTATACCACAATTTATCTAATCTACTGTTAAACGACATTTAGGTTGTTTCCATTCAGGAGTTTTATGAATAATGCTGCTGTGAACATTCTTGAACATTTTAGTGTACTAGGGCACTCATTTTATTGCAGTAATTTTTAACAGGCATTATCAAGGTCCACATCACATGAATACGAGAAAGCAGCTGTAACTAACAAAGACTGACATGTAATTCCTGGAGATGTTGCCAGTTTTTTTGGTTTCAGTCCCTTGGAAGGGTCATTCCGTATGGAACCAGCTCTTGAGCATCAGTAGTAATTTTGACTTCGTTCTGCTTGAGACCCACCCCTCACCCCCGACCATCCCAAACTTCTTTCTAGAGTTCAAGGGACCTGTGGGCGGAGCCATCTTTGTACTCCTATTTATACATTTGCCTGTTCATCTATTCGTATCAGAAATATGTACAGAACATTTCCTACGTACCAGGCACTGTGTTAGGCTCTGAAGACACAAGGAGCTACTGGGAGGATAAGTCAATTCACAATTATGGCAGAGTGTGCATGGCCTATAGTAGAGAAGGTGCTATGGGGCTACTCAGGACCCCTCAATCCAGTTTTGGGGTTCATGGAAATTCCTGGGAGGAACTCAGGTCTCAGATGAGACCTGAAGGGAGAGTGGGAATCAGCCAGGGGAAGGGGGAAGAAGTGGAGGAGATGAGAAAGAGTTGAAGATGTGGAAGGGGGTTGATAGAGGGCTCTAGGGATTGGAAAGAGTCCTGAAAAAAATCTAGATAAGAGAGAGTGAGGAATGACCCAGACCAGAAACTACAATGACTCCACTATGCCTAAAGCTTAGGGAGTAAGGGGCAGGAGTAGGGAGAGATGAGGCTAGGAGATGGGCAAGAGCCTGAACATAAAAAAGGACTTGTGAGCCTTATTAGGAAGTTTAGACTCTATTCTAAGAGCACTGAAGGAGCGAGTCATGAATTGCATTGTGTCCCCCAAAAATATGTGTCAACTTAGTTAGGCCATGATTCCCAATACTGTGTGGTTGTCCTCTATTTTGTGATTGTAATTTTATGTTGAGAGGATTAGGGTGGGATTGTAACACCACCCTTACTCGGGTTACCTCCCTGATCCAAGGTAAAGGGAGTTTCCCTGGGGTGTGGCCTGCATCACCTTTTATCTCTCAAGAGATAAAAAGGAAACGGAAGCAAGCATAGAGTTGGGGACCTCATACCACCAAGAAAGCAGCACCAGAAGCAGAGCATGTCCTTTGGACAAGGGGTCCCTGTGCCTGAGAAGCTCCTCGACCAGGGGAAGATTGAAGACAAGGACCTTTCTCCAGAGCTGACAGAGAAAGCATTCCCCTAGTGCCAATGCCTTGAATTTGGACTTGTAACCTACTAAAAAAAAACCCAGTGCCATCTAGACTGTGAGAAAATAAATTTCTCTTTGTTAAAGTCATCCACTTGTGGTATTTTTGTTATGGAAGCACTAGATGACTGAGAAAGAATTTGGTACTGAGTGGGGTGTTGCTCTAACAGATACCTAAAACATGGAAGCGGTTTTGAAACTGAATGGATAGAGTTGTGACAGTGGCAGAGGACCAGTGCAGCAGAAAGCCTGCAACAGCAGAGTACCAGAAACAGCAGAACCAGGAGACCAGCGTGAGACGGCACTGGGGCCGACCCACGGAGTGAGAAAGCTTGAACATCTGTGCTCAGGAGGCTTCCTGGCGGAGCGGGGTACCTCCGGGCACTTATCGGTGGAGCTATTGAGCTTTAGAACACTTGCCCCAGCAGGGCAGATGCAGATGTGAGGCCAGAGGAGCCAAGAAACCAGAAATCAGAAGCTGAAGAGACAAGAAACACAAGAAGCAGAGCTGCCTCAGTCTGGAAAGGCATGGCCATGACCTCAGGGGTTTCAAAGGGTGGAGCCATGGCCTCTGGTGTTTCTAAGGGTGGAGTTGCCACTGTATTTGGACTTGTAACCTACTAGATTGTGAGAAAATTAATTTCTCTTTGTTAAAGCCATCCACATGTGGTATTTCTGTTATGGCAGCACTAGATGACTAAGACAAAGCACTAGAGGTTTTAAACAGGGAGGAAATACAATTGTATTTGTCCTTTAGAAAGCACTCCCTGGCTGCTGTATAGAGAATGGCTTGGAAGAGAACAAGACTGCAGACAGGGAGGTGAGCTGGGAATCTGTTTCAGAGATGGTGATGGCTAGGACCAGAAAATGAGCAGTGAGGGGAAAAGGAAGGGAAGAAGGGAGGAAGGAACAAAGGGAAGGAGGGAGGGAGAAAGGGAAAAAAGAAGGAAGGAAGGAAGGGAGGAAGGAAGGAAATGATAGCAGCAATGAGAGCAGGGGGTCATGAGGACAATGTCCTACCGAGTTGTCCATTCTCTTGGTTGTGTTTTTCTGTGGTTTGCAAATTGATAAAATAATCTTAAAAGCCTCCCACCCCCAACCTGAAAGTGTTTTATTCAAATCAGTCACCTGGAAAGCAAGCCTCCCACTGGTGCTTAATTCACCCGAGGAAAGATTAGAAGGCAGGTTACCAGGCTTTGAAAAGTTGCTCATAAAATTCAGCAGGAGCCTGCAATCCTTAGAGACTTCTATTTTTACCAAAAACACACACGGAGAAGTGGAGAATTTTCAAATGAATTAGACATGAGATTGATCTTTACATACAAAAGAAAAGGAACAGTGATGCTGAGTTTTAGCCCCCCCCCCGCCCCCCCCCCCCCGCCTCCAAATTTCCCTAAGCTGCTTCATCTGGATGGCTTAAGTCAAGCCTGAGCTCTGGCCCTAACCCAGGCCCATACCATGGCAGGGGCTGGTGGCCAGAAATGCCTTGTGTTTTTTCAAAAAAGTGAACACAGTACACAGCCACCCAGCAGGGCCTGCTTTCACACAGAGAGGAGCTGCCCCCAATGTCCCCCAGTCCTACATGAATAATAAGAACAACCTACACTGTGAGTGGCAATTGTGGTTGAGGTGACATAAAACCAGAGATGCTCAGGCAGGGTGGGGTGATCTAGCCCAGGAACCCAACTGTCAGGTGAAGCTTTGAGTCAGCAGTTATTTCAAATCCATCGTGTTCTGCATTCCTCAAGCTGTGGTCTTCCTCAACAGTGCTTTGTCAGCTACCTAACCCCTTTACCTTTGGCTCGGGTCAATCAAGGATTCCCTATGTTTCCTCTTATGAACTTTGTATGAGCTAGACCTGTGGTTGTTAAACTGTGCTCCATGGAATCCCAGGGATTCCACGAAGGTAGCTGAAGAGTCACTGAACATGGAATACTCCGAGGCACTACACACTTCAACTAGAGAAGATCTACTTTTGAACTGGTCTTGAGACAATACAGCAATTCTTTTGTAAAATTTCGTCAGGAAGACGTCACTGTCTTCCCATGTACGGTTTTCTAGGTAGGGAAAGATAACCGTTGAAAAGCCTTTGCTCACCAAAGGACTGGACCGGAATAAGCTCAAATCGTAATGAAGCCAGGTAGGCAAGTAAATGAGCAAAGGAGGCTGGTGTACTATACCAGGGAGTCTTGCACGCATGGTTGGTCTAAAAGAGACCACTCCTTCACACCTTCATCCAATTGTTACAATGTAGAAAAATGCAGGCCTAAAGTTTCCAGATCACCTAATGTATCAAGAGAAGACAGATACCAGCATTTTCTGTAAATATTCTGATTTTAAAATATTGGTAATTAATCTAAATTTTAAAAGAAGTAGTCCTCAAACTCAAGCACAGCCTTAAATGCAGTCTGTGGGCCACAAACTTCTGATTTAGATCCATTGAAGGAATTAAGTCAGAATGTTGCAGAAGGATTTTGAAGACTTCAGAGATGAAAGAGGGAAAAGCCTTATCCATGGGGTGGCTGGAGACACAGAAACTAGAAAGAGAAGAGGAGTTGCAGGTTCCGGAGCGCTAAGGACTTGAGCCAAGACAAATGCATGTGGGGAGGCAGGATCTTATACCAGGAGTCTTTGAGGAGGGGGTACCAAATGCCAGAGCCTGGAAGGCCCAGGGAAGATCCCACAGCTGATCTGGGGTGGTAGAGCTGCCAGCAGAGCTGTCTGCCTCTGGGCAGACCAGAAGGACATAGGCAAGGAGGAATGTCAGCATCAATCGCCATGAGAGACCAAGGCCTGCCCCTATTTTCTGTGCCAGGGTTATTGTCTGATCCAGTGTGTGGTGTTCTAAAATCAAGCATGAGTAACAGATCCAACCAAGGGAGAGGGAAAGAATCCCAGAAAATTAAACATAGTGGACTTCCTAGCCAGATATGGTTTTATTTAAAAAAGAAAGAAAGAAATATATCATTCGTTTCAATCCAAATGCCCTAGAACAGTGGTTCTCAAAGTAGAGTATGGACCCATGAGAGCCTCAGAGACCATTTCAGGAGGTTCTTGAGGTCAAAACTATTTTAATACTAAGACGTTATTTACCTTTTTCACTGTGTTGACGTTTGCGCCAGTGGTGTTGCTGACCCCTTAACATGATTCAAGACACCACGCTGTACTAGTAGTCACCGCGCTCTTTGCTACCACTCATTCACAGTAAAAAAAAAAAAAAAATGCCAGCTTCACTTAAGAAAATTCTTGATGATGAAGCCATATAAATGATTAATTTTAGTAATTTTGACCCTTGAGTTAAAAACAAAAAACCCGTTGCCACTGGGTCAAATCCAACTCATAGCGACCCTAAAGACAGGGTAGAACTGCCCCATAGGGTTTCCAAGGAGCACCTGGTAGATTCGAACTGCTGACCTTTTGGTTAGCAGCCGTTGCTCTTAACCATGCCACTAGAGTTTCCTGACCCTTGAGTACATGCATTTTATCATTCTGTGTGACACATCAGGAAGTACACATAAGCAGTTCTGCTGGTGACTGAAACATGATGATTGTTTTAAAGAAAAGCACTTGCGTGAGGGTTTCAGTCACCAGCAGAACGAGTCTTTTTTTTTTTTAGTGAAATACCATTCTTACTTCAAAGAATCGCTGATAGACACAATATGGTTGTTCACACTTGGATAGTTGGCAAAATTTTTCTTCAAGATGAACAAAGTGAGCCTGTCGTGTCAAAGAAAACAACTGACAGTATTTGATGCCAATGATAAATTTTGAGCTTTCAAGCAAAAATTAGAATTTTGGAAAAGTTCGCATACACCACTGTGAGCTTCGCAGCTTCCTGATATTTGAAGACTTTTTTGATAAGACCGCTGGTGATATTAACAACTAGCTTTTTTTTTTTTTTTTTTAAATTGTATAGTGAAATGTGTCAACACTTGGAAGATCTGCATAACTCAGTGAACGAATATTTTCCAAATGGCCAGTGTGTGGTGTTCTAAAATCAAGCATGAGTAACAGATCCATTCAAATTGCTAGAGAAACCAATGGGTTTTAATGTAATGGAGTATGCAAAGTTCATAGATATGGTTTTAGATTCCACATTGTAACTAATCTTCAAGTAACTACAGCTAGTTGAGTTGGTGTGGTATCAAAGGAGAATATCCACAATTATTTGAAAAGACTATTAGCATACTTCTCTCTTTTCCAACTATACATGTATAGAGGTCAGATTTTCTTCATATACTTAGGCAAAACAACATATTGCAACAGATTGAATGTATTAAGCCACACATTAAAGAGATTTGCCAAAATGTAAAACGATGTCACTTTTCTCAATATTTTTTTTCTCCATTTATCATGATGTTGCTCATTGGTCCAGTTGTGAGGATTTTTGTTCTCTTTATATTGAGGTGTAATCCATACTGAAGGCAGTGGTCTTTGATCTTCATCAGTAAGTGCTTCAAGTCCTCTTCGCTCTCGGCAAGCAAGGTTGTGTCATCTGCATGTCGAAGGTTGTTAATGAGTCTTCCTCTAATTCTGGTGCCTCTTTCTTCTTCACATAATCCAGCTTCTCAGATTATTTGCTCAGCATGCAGATGAATAAGTATGGTGAAAGGATACAACTCTGACACACAACTTTACTGATTTTAAACCATGCAGTATCCCCCCTATTCTATTCGAACATCTACACGTTGGTCTATGTACCAGTTCCACATGAATACAATTAAGTTTTCTGTAATTCCCATTGTTCAAAATGTTACCCATAATTTCTTATGACCCACACAGTCAAATGTATTTGCATAGCCAATAAAACATAGCAAACATCTTTCTGGTGTTCTCTACTTTCAGCCAAGATTCATTGACATCAGCAATGATATCCCTCGTTTCATGTCCTCTTCTGAATCCCGCTTGTATTTCCAGTAGTTCGCTGTCAATGTACTGCTGCAAACTTTTTTGAAATATCTTCAGCAAACTTTTACTGTGTGTGATATTAATGATATTATTGGATAATTTCCACACTCTGTTGGATCACCTTCCTTTGGAATAGGCACAAATACAGATCTCTTCCAGTTGGTTGGCCAGGTAGCTGTCTTCCAAATTTCTTAGGGTAGACAAGTGAACGTGTCCAGTGCTACATTCGTTTGTGGAAATGCCTCAATTGGTTTTCCGTCAATTCCTGGAGCCTTGTTTTTCGCCAATGCCTTCAGTGCAGCTTGGATTTCTTCCTTCAGTACCATCGGTTCTTGATCACACACTACCTCCTGAAATGGTTGAACACTGGCCAGTTCTTTTTGATACAGTGACTCTGTGTATTCCTTCCATCTTCTTTTGATGCTTCCTGTGTTGTTTAATATTTTCCCCGTAGAATCCTTCAAAACTGCAGCTCGAGGCTTGAATTTTTTTTCTTCAGCTCTTTCAGCTTGTGAAATGCCAAGCGTGTTCTTCCCTTTTGCTTTTCTAACTTCAGCTCTTCGCACATTTCATTATAGTATTTTACTTTGTCTTCTCAAGCCGCCCTTTGAAATCTGTTCAGCTCTTTTACTTTATCATTTCTTCCTTTGGCTTTAGCTGTTCTACATTCAAGAGCAAGTTTGAGTCTCTTCTGACATCAATTTTGGTCTTTTCTTTCTCTCTTGTCTTTTTAATGACCTCTTGCTATCTTCATATACGATGTCCTTGATTGATGTCATTCCACAGCTTGCCTGGTCTTCGTCATTATTGTTCAATGCGTCAAGTCTATTCTCTAAATTCAGGTAGGGTAGACTCAAAGTCATATTTAGGCTTTCATGGACTTGCTCTAATTTTCTTCAGTTTCAACTTGAGCTTGCATATGAGCAATTAATGGTCTGTTCTACAGTGTGCTCCAGCTTTGTTCTGACTGATGGTATTGAGCTTCTCCATCATCTCTTTACACAGATGTAGTGGATTTGATTCCTGTGTATTCCATCTGGTGAGGTCCACATGTACAGTGACAGTTTATGTTGTTGACAAAAAGTATTTGCAGTGAAGAAGTAGTTGGTCTTTCAAAGTTCTATCATCTGATCTCCGGCTTCATTTCTGTTACCTAGGCCATATTTTCCAACTGCCGATCCTTCTTGGCTTCCAGCTTTTGCATTTCAATCACTAGTAATTATCAATGCATCTTGATTGCATGTCTGATCAATTTCGGACTGCAGAAGCTGGTAAAAATCTTCAATTTCCTCATCTTTGGCATTAGTGGTTGGTGCATAAATTTGAATAATATTCATGTTAACTGATCTTCCTTGTGGGCGTATGTATATTATCCTATCATTGACAGCGTTGTACTTTAAGGTAGAAATAACCATGACCCACATAAATAAAAGCTCTTTGGAATCCTCAATAATTTTTAAGACTGGAAAGAGGCCATGTCATTAAGAATTTTGAGAACTGATTTGATATAGAATAAGTTATACCTATTTTACTCTGCTACTCTTGAGACCCCAGATAAACCACAGCCACTAAGGAAGAAGAAGGGGGCGACAGTTGACATTAAAATTTATAATTTAAAATTCACTTGCATGCATATGATATCAATTTATTCTCAGTCCCACTTTGAGAGCACAGCAGGATCTGCCTTTCACAGAAGACGAATCAAAACTCTGAGAGGTGAAATATGTGGTCCTAGGTCCAGTTCTCAGATAGGTCAGTTAGGATTAGAATCCAGGTCCTCTGACTCTAAACCCAGAGCCCTTTCTACCTCATGTACACTTTAACTCTGTGCCTGAAATGAGCTTTGGCCCCTGTCTCCATTTTGATCTTTTCTCTGGCTTGGTCTCATGGGCAATGTGAGGCAATCTTAAAAGAGGAACCAAAATTCTTTTCCCATTTCAAACATTCTATAACAGATCCGGTTAGTAGTTCAAACACACCCAGTTGTTCCTTGGGAGAAAGACCTTGCCATCTGCTCCCATAAAGATAAAAAAAAAAAGCCTAGAAAACCTAAGGAGCAGTTCTCCTCTGTCATGTGGGGTTACTATGAGTCGAAATTGACTCGACAGCACCCAACAGCAACAATGCTGATCAGGGCTACTCTACCCACAGCCTGCAGCCCTATGTGCCACGTGACCCATCTGTCCCCCATAGCCGCTATTTGTGACTGAGAGAACAGGTGTGGTCACTTGGCCTAAAGGCAGAGCCCATCCATAGAATGGTCTGGTCCAATTGGTTTCTCTCTTTCAGGAATTTGATATGAGAGACACAGGGATGTTGTAAGTTTGATGGTAAGTCCTAGAGCTGAAAGATCAACCAGCCTCAGGGGTTGAGGCAACTAGTTTTAGGCCACATGGAAGAGGCTGTCTTAGTTATCTAGTGCTGCAATAACAGAAATACCTACAAGTGGACAGTTTCAACAAACAGAATAGTGGGCTAGAAGTCCAAAATCAGGGTGTCAGCTCCAGGAGAAGGTTTTCTCTCTACCAGATCTGGAGGAAGGTCCTTGTCATCAATCTTCCCCTTGACTAGGAGATTTTCTGCAAAGGAACCCCAGGTCTGAAGGACACGCTCTGCTCCTGGCACTACTTTCTTGGTGGTATGAGATCCTCCTGTCCCTCTGCTCACTTCTCTTTTTTATGTCTCAAAAGAGATTGTTTTAAGACAAAATCTAATCTTGTAGATCTCATCAACATAACTGTCACTAATCCATCTCATTAACAACATAGTAATAGGATTTATAACATATATGGAAATCATATCAGATGACAAAATGGTGGACAATCATACAATACTGGGAATCATGGCCTAGCCAAATTGATATGTGTATTTTTGGTGGATACGATTCAATCCATAACAGATGCTAATCAGAGGAAACTGGAGGTAGGTTGGATGAGAGAAAGCAAGCAAAAAGAAGTGGCCATTGGAGACAGAGATGCGGGACAAGGTCCCTGACTTTCCAATTCCAACATTACCTCCTTTTCTGTCCTCTGGTATCCTTGAGGTGGCCGAAGATATGCCAACTGTTATCCCTCACATCCCATCTTTTACTGGTGCCACCTCTCAACCTCTTGTACTCAAAAGGCCTTGGGGTTTCTCTAGAGCTCCCTTTGTCCACTGGTGCTCCTGGCAACTCTGCAGGGACCCTTTGGTTCACCCAAAGTCCATTTGCTTTGGCGCCTTTCAGAACCATACCCCACCCACAGTGTGGCTTACGAATGAGGCCTGGGAGGTCTCCTCCACATTTGAGTACAAGCTGCTTTTCTTTCCTTTGGTAACCACACTTTTTCCTTCATTTCAAGTAAAATGCAGTAATCGAGCACACCCTAAATTCTAACTTAAAAATAATTGTAAATGGTATTTATACTCTCATGGATTTCATTTAACAGGACTTATTAGTTAAAAAAGAGCTTTTCTTTAGCTCTGGACAAAAATCTTTGTTTCCTACATTTATCCAAAGCTTTAAAACCCCCCTACCTAAAGTATCAAGAGCTAAGGAACTCTGGCTTTGGAAACATGTTAAGCAGAAAGTCTGACTTGCCATGGAGTAACTGAAAGGAAAGGTGGCGGTGTGTCCTATGTCTTCTTCCCAAATGCCAAGTATGTCCTGTTCAAGTCATGACTAGTTTGAGTGGCTTTAATT
The DNA here is from genome assembly GCF_024166365.1 of Elephas maximus indicus. Classification (NCBI taxonomy): domain Eukaryota; kingdom Metazoa; phylum Chordata; class Mammalia; order Proboscidea; family Elephantidae; genus Elephas; species Elephas maximus. The sequence continues at coordinate 166,427,134 of NC_064821.1, read as the reverse complement.
TTTACCTTTCTACCCCCACCTCTAAGGAGCCCTGATGGAGCAATGGTTAAGTGCTCAGCTGCTAGCCGAAAGGTTGGAGGTTCAAATCCATCAGCTGCTCAGTGGAAGAAAAGATCTGGCCATCTGCTTTCATAAAGATTATTGTCTAGGAAACCCTATGGGGCAGTTTTACTTTGTCTTACAGGGTGGCTATGAGTTGGAAATCAACTTGCCAGCACACGACAACAATAATGTCCACTTCCACATGGGGGCAGTGATGGTTTAGTGGTAGAATTCTCACCTTTGGTGCACGGGAGATCCTGATATCATTCCGGGCCAATACACCTCATGTGCAACCACTACCATGGAGGCTTGATGATGCTGAATGGTCCAAGTTGCACATGGGATTGCCAGGAGTGGAGGTTGACTGGATGGCAGCTAACCACAACCCTACTTCTTGGCTTCAAGCTACTCTTGTCAATCTTCACCCAGTCAGCAGACTGATAGACACACGCACTTATCCTTGCTTATATCCCTTGCCCTCTTCTTCCTAAGCATTACAATAATAATAACATAAAATACTTGCACTGCACTGAGTTATAACTCAGAGACTATGGCAAAATTTCAGAAAAGAGGCCACTCTCACACTCATCTGGTAAGAGTACAAATTGTCCAGCCTCTCTGAAGAGCAGTTTGGCAATGGGTGCCAAGAGCTTTAGAAGGGCTCATACCTTCTGACATAGTAATTTGATTTTTTAAGAAATTTTTCCAAAGGTAATAGTAATGTTCCTTAAAGCACGTTTATATTAGGAAAAAAAAAAAAAAAAGAAGCAAGCTAAATATCCAAAAACAAGGAATTAAAGAAATTATTGTACAATCTATCCATGAGGCCATTAAAAATCTTACTTTCCAAAACTGTCTAAGGCCATGGAAAATTTGCTTATGATATACCACAGAATGAAAAAATGTGGATACAAAATCAACTTACGAATCATCCTAATGTATAAAAATAGATAAGGCATCGATAAAGAACAGTGATGAATCTGTGAAACATTTCATAACTTGGAGGAACCTGGAAGGCATTATGCTGAGCGAAATTAGTCAGAGGCAAAATGACAAATATTGTATAAGACCACTATTATAAGATCTTGAGAAATAGTATAAACTGAGAAGAACACATACTTTTGTGGTTACGAGGAGGGGAGGGAGGGAGGGTGGGAGAGGGTTTTTTACTGATTAATTAGTAGATAAGAACTGCTTTAGGTGAAGGGAAGAACAATACTCAATACATGGAAAGTCAGCTCAACTGGACTGGACCAAAAGCAAAGAAGTTTCTGGGATAAACTGAACGCTTCAAAGGTCAGCGGAGCAAGGGCGGGGGTTTGGGGACCATGGTTTAAGGGGACTTCAAAGTCAATTGGCAAAATAATTCTATTATGAAAACGTTCTGCATCCCACTTTGAAATGTGGTGTCTGGGGTCTTAAATGCTAACAAGCGGCCATCTAAGATGCATCAATTGGTCTCAACCCACCTGGAGCAAAGGAGAATGAAGAACACCAAGGTCACACGATAACTATGAGCCCAAGAGACAGAAAGGGCCACATGAACCAGAGACTTACATCATCCTGAGACCAGAAGAACTAGTTGGTGCCTGGCCACAATCAATGACTGCCCGGACAGGGAGCACAATAGAGAACCCCTGAGGGAGCAGGAGATCAGTGGGATGCAGACCCCAAATTCTCATAAAAAGACCAGACTTAATGGTCTGACTGAGACTAGAGGAATCCCAGCGGTCATGGTCCCCAAACCTTCTGTTGGCCCAGGACAGGAACCACTCCCGAAGACAACTCATCAGACATGAAAGGGACTGGACAGTAGGTGGGAGGGAGAAGCTGATGAAGAGTGAGCTAATTATATCAGGTGGACACTTGAGACTGTGTTGGCATCTCCTGTCTGGAGGGGGGATGGGAGGATAGAGAGAGTTGGAAGCTGGCAAAATTGTCACAAAAGGAGAGACTGGAGGGGCTGACTCATTAGGGGGACAGCAAGTGGGAGTACGGAGTCAGGTGTATATAAACTTATATGTGACAGTCTGACTTGATTTGTAAACGTTCACTTGAAGCTCAATAAAAGTTAATAAAAATATATATATATTATATATAAGATATATGGAGCCCTGGTGGCTCAGTGGTTAAGACCTCAGCTGTTAACCAAAAGGCTGGCAGTTCAAATCCACCAGCTGCTCCTTGGAAACCCTATGGAGCAGTTCTACTCTGTCCCACGAGGTCACTAGCGGTCAGAATTGACTTGACAGCAATGGGTATAGGATGTATAATATTTTCATATGTTTTATATATGTGGTATAAAAAACCAAAAACCAAACCCACTGCTGTCAAGTTGATTCCGACTCATAGTGACCCTATAGGACAGAGTAGAACTGCACCATAGAGTTTCCAAGGAGCGCCTGGTGGATTCAAACTGCTGACCTCTTGGTTAGCAGCCATAGCACTTACCACTACGCCACCAGGGTTTCCATATGTGGTATAAATAGTATATTATAGTATTACATTATTATTAGCTGCTGTCAAGTCATCTCTGACTGATGATGACCCCATGCACAACAGAATGGAATGTTGGCCAGTCCTGTGCCATCTTCACAACCATGGGTGTGCTTGACTCTATTGTTGTGTCCACTGTGTATTTTGAGTGCCTTCCACCCTAGGGGGCTCAACTTCCAGCACTATATCAAACAATATTCTGTTGTGATCCATAGAGTTTTTACTGGCTAATTTTCACAAGTAGATTGCCTTTCTTCCTAGTCTTAGTCTGGAAGCTGTGCTGAAACTTATCCATCATGGGTGACCCTGCTGGTATTTGAAATTCTGGTGGGATATCTTCTGCATCACAGTAACACACAAGCCACCGCAGTACGAAAAACTGACAAACGGGTGATGGATTATATATGTACGTGGGGTCACCATGAGTCAGAATCAACTTGACGGCAACCAACAACAACAGTGTATATATCTCTGAAAGTTAATGCCATAACATAGCAATAGTAAATGTGGATTTATGGGTAAGCTTTAATTTCCTCATATTTTTCTATATTTTCTTAAAATCTTCCATGAACTATATATCAACATGCATTACCTTTAGAATTAGAAACTAATAATTTTTAAATTAAAAAAAAAAAAAAAACACTTGACTTGTGATCATGTGACTCTTGGGCAAGGGATGCCACCTCTGCTGAGCCTTGCTTTCCACGTCCATAAACTGGTAGATTTTACAGAAATGCCAATCTTGCTTTTCTGGGGTGTTGTGAAGATCAAATGCAATCAGGTAAAATAAAATGCGACGTGCAGATATGTTATTACCATATTTTTATGCAAATAATATGACCTGCTACGTGTATTTGTCAACCACTCATGGGAGGAGGGAATGGTAGGCCAACATACATAGAAGGTATCTGTTATTTGCACAAAAATACAGTGCATCTGATATATTTTTTTCAATGGTCCATTTGAAGATGAAAATCTGAGCAGAGAAAACGTTTTTCATGACGTCAGAGTCCCAGCTTTGAGGCTCCTGACCTCGCTGCTGCCTGACTCTCTCACCTTATCTCCAGTTCTTTCACCTTAAGCTCCAGCAACACCAGCTTGGACATACCCCCCCACCCCGACACTAAGCTGTTTCTCCTCTTAGCTTTGATCTTGCTGTCCCTCCGCCCATACTGCCTTCGCCCACATTGTTTACTTGGCTTCCAGTCTATTGCATCATGTCAGGCATCCAGGAAGACATCCCAGCTCCCTCCAAAATCGTTAATTCCCTCTTATGAAAGCAACTGAAGCTCCCTGGTATCCATCCCTTCACCACTGCATGGCATGTTCTCTTTAGCATACCCACCCCCCCCCCCCAACTCAGCTGCAGACAACGTGAGGGAAGCAAACTCAACCCTTTGGCCCAGCATGGGACCCAGCCTGAGGCACTAAACTCTTGTACGCTTTGTATCCTTGTGTCGCTTGGATAAGTCTCTGGGTGGTGAAAACAATTAAGAGACCAACTACTAGCTCATAAGTTGGCTGTTCAAACCTACACAGAGCTACCTCAGAAGACAGGCCTGACAGTCTGTTTCCAGAAAGGTCCCGGTCTTGTAAATCCTGTGGAGCACGGTTCTACATTGACATACATGGGGTCACCGTGGTTGGAACTGACTTGAAGCATCCTTTGGATAAAGAAATCTGCAACCACAACTAAAACTACTCCCTCCTCAAGGCTGCTGCATAAGATTGTAGAGGTTGTACACTACACAAAGGAGCCTGGCTGAGGAGGCAAGTGTGGCTAAAATCCATGTGACCTGACCTGGGCTTGCACCAGCCCAGAGAAATGGGAGCCTATTGCTTTCCACGAAGTCTCCATTCCACACTAAGGAGTGGCTGTGAGGCTATACCCACCTAGTGATGTATTAGACTAGTGTATTAGGCTGTAAACCATGAAACAAAACCCATTGCCATCGAGTCAATGCCAACTCATGGCGACCCCCTCGGACAGAGTAGAACTGCCGCATGTGTTTTCCAAGGCTGTAATCTTTGTGGAAGCAGGTTGCCACATCTTTCTCCCATGGGGCAGCTGATGAGTTTAAACCACTGACCTTTGAGTTAGCAGCCAAATGCTTTAACCAGTGCACTACCAAGGCTCCATATTAAACTATACCCACTGTAATGGATTGAATTGTGTCCCCCAAAAATATGTGTCAACTTGGTTAGGCCACGATTTCCAGTATTGTGTGAGTTGTCTTCCATTTTGTGGTTGTAATTTTATGTTAAAGAGGATTAGAGTGGGATCGTAACCCCTTTACTAAGGTCATGTCCCTAATCCAACATAAAGGGAGTTTTAACGGGGGTGTGGCCTGCACCACCTTTTATCTTACAAGAGATAAAAGGAAAGGGAAGCCGCAGAGAGGGAGGACCTCAAACCACCAAGAAAGCAGTGCTGAGAGCAGAGCGCGTCCTTTGGACCTGAGGTTCCTGCCCTGAGATGCTCCCAGACTAAAGGAAGACTGATGCATCACAAAGAGCTTCCTCCAGAGCCGACAGAGAAACAAAACCTTCACCCAGAGCCAGCACCCTGAATTTGGACTTCTAGCCTACTGGACTGTGAGAGAATAAACCTCTCTGTGTTAAAGTCATCCACTTGTGGTATTTCTGTTACAGCAGGACTAGGTGACCAAGATGCCCACCTCATTCTCACAGAGCCAAAAAGCGGAGAAGGGGTGACCCAGGGGAAGAGTCATATCCTCACAGATCAATATCAACCAATGCAAAGCTCCCTCTTTAGGAGCAAACAGCGTTTTTATAGAAAAATTGATTAAATATCGTGTGTTAGCATCATTTTTATAGTTTTATAAATCACATTTACAATATTCCTTGCAGTATAGCCAGCACTGTCTAGTAGAACTCTTTGCAATGATGGAAATGTTCTGCACTGCCCAATACAGTAGCCACTAGCCACATGGGGCTATTGAGCACTTGACGGAGGAACTGAATTTTTTATTGTGTTTAATTTTAATTAACTGAAATTTAAATAGCTACAAGTGGTTAGTAGCTATTGTATTGAAAAATGCAAGTATAGACAGTGTTCTTAAATTTCAGTCTGCATAGCAATTATCTGGGTAGTTGTCATAGAAGTAGATTCCCAGGCTCCTCCCCAAGGGAAGCTGATTCTGTAGGTTTGAGTGGGGCCCAAGGATTTGTACTTTTAAACCAGCCCCCTAAGTGCTCATACAAGTCAAAATTGACCACATTTAGAGAGTGACTATTAAATGGACATTAGGATATCTTGGAGGTGTTGGTTTTAGACCATTTTTTGACTTAGAGTATTTTGGTCACTAAGCTACAACTTCAAGCTGCACTGAAGGCATTGGCAAAAAACAAGGCTCCAGGAACTGATGGAATACCAACTGAGATGTTTCAACAAATTGATGCAGCGCTGGAAATGCTCACGTGCCTATGCAAAGGAATCTGGAAGACAGCTACCTGGCCAACCGACTGGAAGAGGTTCATATTTGTACCCATTCCAGAAAAAGCTGATCCAACAGAATGCAGAAATTATCAAACAATATCATTAATATCACACACAAGTAAAATTTTGCTGATGATCGTTCAAAATTGGTTGCAGCAATACATCAACAGGGAACTGCCAGAAATTCAAGCCAGATTTAGAAGAGGACATAGAACAAGGGATATCATTGCTGATGTCAGATGGATCCTGGCTGAAAGCAGAGAACGCCAGAAAGATATTTACCTGTGTTTTATTGACTATGCAAAGGCACTCGACTGTGTGGATCATAACAAATTATGGATAACATTGTGAAGAATGGGAATTCCAGAACACTTAATTGTGCTCATGAAGAACCTGTACTTAGACCAAGAAGCAGTTGTTCGAACAGAACAAGGGATACTGCGTGGTTTAAAGTCAGGACAGGTATGCGTCAGTGCTGCATCCTTTCACCATACTTATTCAATCTGTATGCTGAGCAAATAATCTTGGAAGCCAGACTATATGAAGAAGAACAGGGCATCAGGATTGGGGGAAGACTCACTAGCAACTTGCAATATGCAGATGACACAACCTTCCTTGCTGAAAGTGAAGAGACTTGAAGCACTTACTGATGAAGATCAAAGGCCATAACCTTCAGTATGGATTACGCCTCAATATAAAGAAAACAAAAATTCCCACAACTGGACCAATAAGCAACATCATGATAAAGGGAGAAAAGATTGAAGTTGTGAAGGATTTCATTTTACTTGGATCCACAATCAACAGCCATGGAAGCAGCAGTCAAGAAATCAAACGACACATTGCATTGGGCAAATCTGCTGCAAAAGACCTTTTTAAGGTATTAAAAAGCAAAGATGTCACTTTAAGGACTGAGGGGTGCCTGACCCAAGCCATGGTGTTTTCAATCACCGTATATGCATGTGACAGCTGCACAATGAATAAGATCGAAGAAGAAATTATGCCTTTGAACTGTGGTGGTGGCGAAAAGTGTTGAATACACCATGAACTGCCAGAAGAACAAACAAATCTGTCTTGGGAGAAGTACAGCCAGAATGCTCACTAGAAGCAAGATGGCGAGACTTTATCTCACATACTTTGGACACGTTATCAGGAGGTACCAGTCCCAGGAGAAGGACGTCATGCTCGGTAAAGTAGAGGCATCGAAAAAGAGGACCCTCAAGGAGTTGGATTGACACAGTGGCTGCAACAATGGGCTCAAACATAGCAGTGGTTGTGAGGATGGTGCAGGACCAGGAAGTGTTTCATTCTCTTGTACATAGGGTGGCTCTGAGTCGGAACGGATTCGACAGCACCTAACAGCAATAAGCTACAACTTCCTGTCTTAACACCCACTCTACTGAAATTCTGGAATAGAGGTAATCCTTCCTAGAGGTAGCTTTTCTAGCTTTGCTGTTTTCTCCTTAGGACTGTAGATATTTGTCCATGTCATTTTGTTAGGCTGTAAAGAAAACGAAATCTTTTTCAGCATCAAAGGTTAATGCTCAAAGTAACTACCCAAAATCATTTCTTCTTCCCTCCTCATTTCCTTCCTTCCTAATCTGTCCCCCAGCTCTAGTGCCAGCCGCTCAGCTTCTACCCCCTCCCCACACACTGATACCTCACAGAGAACAGGGCTCTGTCCTCCTTGCCTTCTTGAGTAAGAAATCCCTCATTGGAGTAATTTGAGGAAATGTCTCCTGCTCTTCCTTAGCAGGCCCTCTATGTGTGGTCCCCAGCCTCCGAGTTGCCACTAAGTTCAGGTGGAGGCAGAGAGGTGGCCAGAGAGAGTGATGTCAGCAATTTCCTTACAGATTCTCCCAGCGTCCCATGGCCTCCCAGATTGAAAGTCTAAAATAGGGTCACCCGTATGTTAATGTCCCAGCTGCAGTGACCCTGAGCACCATTTCACTGGCCCAAGCAGAATCTAGCCCCTCTCTAGGGGTCCCTCGGTAAACTCTGGGAACCCCAACAACCACTCAGGGCTGCCTTGCATTGTCTCTTGCTCTGACTCACCTATTAAACTGCTTGAAGAATCTTTCCAAGGCTGCCAGGCCTCAGCCTGGCGCTGAGTTCTGTGAGGAGGCTGGAGCATGTGTCTTCTCACTTGAGGCCACACTTTGTCACCTGGATCCTAAAGCATCCCAGCTTGTGCCCAGAATCTCACATGAAAATAATCCTAACAATTTCAGATCCTCTCTAAAGGTCAAACCCAGGCCGAGGGGGCAGGTGGAGAACAGGTCCATGAAACCTTTGTTGCTTTCTTCCTCTTTCAACTACAAAATACCAGCCCCAATGCATAAGAATAGACACAAATAGGTGGGGAAGAAGGGGGGCAACATTTGCAATAACTGGGTTCTCATTTGGCCAAAATTGCCCCTCGTTGCACACAAATGAGAAATGACCCAGTTAGATAACCTGCAGACGGCTGCCTTCTCCATGCGGTTATCAGTGGACTGTGTGTGCTGAGCCAAGGAGAACAAAGTCAGCACCACTTTAGCCTGGGTGGTCGGGAGGCGGGAGTGATGCGAAGAAAGTCAGAAAGGTTTCTTCTTATAAAGACAAACATTTTGCCTCTCCTGGAGAGCATCAGCTGTTTGTTCTTTTCTTCCCTTTTACCCGCTTGAAGGCACAGTTCATTGATTCAGACTTTCCATTGAATCAGCCCACTTTCAATAGACTCCAAGAAAGAGAAGTTAACTCCTGCTTGGAGGCCCTCAGGATAACTGGGCATAATAGACTCTCTCTGAGCTCCTGCAGCGCTGGGGAAGTCTATTCTAGGGAACCAGTTCACTTTTTTCTCTCAAACAAACACTAAGTTAAAGAAATAGCTTCAGCAGAGAGGGCCATTACCTAGAGTCAGGGCTTGGCTGTCTACAGAGCCCCAAAGAAACCAAAACCATTGCCATCCAGTCAACTTGATTCTGATCCAAGATGACCCCATGCGTTACAGAGTAACCCTGCTCCACAGGGTTTTCTTGGTGACAATCTCTGCAGAAGCAGATCACCAGGCCTTTCTTGAACCCACTGGGTGGGTTCAAACCGCCAACCTATCGGTTAGCAGTGAAGCACAAACCATTTGTACCACCAAGGGGCCTTCCTACCCAGCATAGCCATATACATTTTATCCAGTGGAAAGTTAAATTCAGTGATGGAAGAGCTGGGAAGGCTTAGGGAGCGAATTTGTATGTCCTTGGATGAGCTGAACCTGCTGACCCCAGGAGTGGCCTGCCAGCCAGCCGCAATCACCAAACACAGAGAGCAAGCACCTAGGCACCTCAAGTCCTTTTGCTTTCCAACCGAGCTGCCGTACACAATTTGGGGAGCGATCTCTGGATGCCGTTCAGGGGAAGAGAGATGGCTGAGAAATGATTTTTTTTTTTTTTTGGAGTTTCCTAACCAGGTTTCTCTACTATGTACCAGAACGCAAATCATGACTTCAGTTTCATCCCAGGGTGACAGGCGGCCACAGTCTCTGACTTGGTTCAGGAAAGTCTGGGGTTTAAGACAGGGCCTGCATTTCAAGCAGCCCATTCTCATTCTGTGGGACGTAGGGAGGGAGGGAAGGCGGGCTTAGATTTTCATAGCTGATCTTAAATCAAAGAGAGAGACAGCCAAGGGCAGTGAGATCAGGTAGGAGTCTGGAAATGGCACTGGGCATGGGACACAGCTGCCACACTGCACCACAAGGACAGGGAGAGAAGGGCCCTGCCATCGATAGCCACCTACGTGTGGCAGGCCCTCTCCCAGGCGTTTTACATATGACAATCAGCTGCTCAGGAGTCCACGCCAACTCACGGTGACCCCACGTAAGTCAGAGTAGAACTGTGCTCCACAGGGTCTTCAGTTGCTGGGGTTTTTTTTTTTTTTTCCAGAAGTAGATCACCAGGCCTTTCTTCTGAGGGACCTCTGGTAGACTCAACCCTCCAAGCTTTCAGTTAGCAGCTGAGCTCGTTAATCACCTGCACCACCCAGGTTCTTCTTTTCCATATGATAGCTTGGCTTATTCCCTGCATCTCTGACAGCCATTTTTTCCATGAGGAAATTTGTTCTCTTCATAGACAAAGTGCTGTCCTTGAAGGTCACCTCTGCTCATGTGGCTTCAGTCACCCTCCACATGTTGGTGATTCACAATCAAGGCCCATCTTCCTTCTGAGTCCCCAGTGCAGTTAAGCACTTGGCTGCTAAGCAAAAGATTGTGGGTTCAAACACACCCAGCAGCTCCTCAGGAGAAGACCTGGCAATCTGCTCCAGTAAAGATTACAGCCTAGGGAACCTTATGGGGCAGTTCTATTCTGTCACAGGTGGTCACTATGAGTGAGAATCGACTCAACGGCACCTAACAGTAACAACAAACCTTTGAACATTGTTCCCTCTGTCTGGAATCCTCTTACCCACTGTCTTAGTCATCTAGTGCTACTATAACAGAAATACCACAAGTGGATGGCTTTAACAAAGAGAAATTAATTTTCTTACGGTCTAGTAGGCTAGAAATCCAAATTCAGGGCATCAGTTCCAGAGGAAGACTTTCTCTCTCTGTTGGCTCTGGGGGAAGGTCCTTGTCATCTACCTTCCCTTGGTCTGGGAGCATCTCAGAGCAAGAACCTCGGGTCCAAAGGACGTGCTCTGCCCCCAGCACTGCTTTCTTGGTGGTATGAAGTCCCCCATTCTCTGCTTGCTTCCCTTTCCTTTTATCTCTTGAGAGATAAAAGGTGGTGCAGACCACACCCCAGGGAAACTCCCTTTACATTGGATCAGGGAGGTGACCTGAGTAAGGGTGGTGTGACAATCCCACCCTAATCCTTTCAACATAAAATTACAATCGCAAAGTGGAGGACAACAACACAATACTGGGAATCATGGCCTAACCAAGTTGATTCACACATTTTTGGGAGGCATAATTCAATCCATGACACCCACAAATACTGCCCCCCCATCTCATCCTTACCTTGGATGGCTGATTCCTGTGGCTCTGATTTCCTCTAGGAAGTAGCCTGACTCATTCCCATGTGCTTGTGTGTCACTTTGTTCTTACCCCTATCACGGCATCCCCCACTAGGCTAAATGCTTGAAGGAGAGAAAGAAGGTCTTGCTCAGCATTGGGTCCTCATTGCCAGGCGCAACATCTGGCTCACAGCAGGTGCTCAAAAACACTTCCATGGAGTGCGTGACTAAATGAACAAATGAACACATTACTTGCCCAAAGTTGCTCAGCAAGTACGTGGTAGAATTGGGATTCAAATACAGCTCTGTTTGGCCTCAAAGCCTGTGGCCTTTCCTTGTGCTCTGATGATACAAGTGTCATCACGTGGATTGTTTGAAGTAAGGCTGGACAACCTCTGGAGCTAAAACTGTATCATTGGAGTAACTGCAATGAATTCCTGAGGGTTCTTTGAATCTGACATTTGGAAATCAACATTCATCATCCGTCCACCTACTATTCTGGTCCAGAAGACAGGCCTCCTCCTGCTCTTTATCTGCAAATTGCCCAGCTTGAGCTTTTAAGGTACCTTTCTTTCCCCTCAGAGCGGAGCCTCAGCTATAGTGTAGTTTGCTTCCTGGTACAGTTAAAAGGTTGGAAGTTCAAACTCTCCCAACAATTCCAGGGGAGAAAGGCCTGGCAATCTGCTTCCATGATGATTACAGCCTAGGAAACCCTATGGGGCAGTTCTGCTTTGTCACAAGGGGTCGCCATGAGTCAGAACCCACCATTCAATGGCACCTAACAACAATAGTCCTATGTAATATGCCCAGAGCAGTTGGAAAGAGTTGGAGCCATTATTGTCCTTTCTTATTAAAGGAAATTGCTTGTATTTCTGCCCTCAGATTGTGCCAACTTGCTGTTGATGCAATGTGACCAACTAGTATTGCAAAATTCAGTCAGCCTGGAAAATTTCAGCAGAGGCCAAAGAAGAGGCTCCCACTCAGCACCAATCACTCTAAACACAAATCACAATATTTGCACTTCCACAAGCCACGGATATATTACGTTAGCTACCTCTGCTTTATTTAGATGAACAATGACATGTAGCTGGGGAATGCAGAAACTCAGAATAGGGCCTGAAAATCCTCAGAAGTGGGCTGGATTAATCTTTTCCTGCAGGATCATTGGCTCCAATGGAGCAGGGAATGAACCCCAGGGCCTCACACCGGTCACATGATGCAGTGATACCCTCCCCTGGGATGTGATCACACAAGATTCCCACCATGACCATGAGAGGGGAAAGGAAAACCAAAAAAAAAAACAAAAAACCCAGCTGCCGTACAGTCGATTCCAGCTCATGGTCACCCCATGTGTTTCAGAGTACAGCTGTCCTCCGTAGGGTTTTCAAGGCTGTGACCTTTCAGAGACAGGTCACCAGGTCTTTCTTCCACGGAGCCTCTGGGTAGGCTCAAACCACCAACCTATCAGTTAGCAACCCAGTGCTTAACCATTTATGCCACCCAGGGACCCCAAGGGGGTCTTTTTTTTTTTCAGGGACCCCAAGGGGGTCTTTCGTTTCTTTGTCTTCTGAATCCTTAGCTGCGGAAATGAAAGTCCATTGAAAATGTCCTGTTTGGATCAGATTTTAAATAACCCAGCCAAATGGGGGGAGTTGTAGATGAAGCCAGCCTGGCCATAAGTTGATCGTTATTGAATTTGTGGAATGGTTACATGGGAGAGGGGTATTGCTCATGGTATTATTCTCTATTCTTCTGTATATTTTTAAAAATTTTCTGTAATAAGAAGCTTTGTTTTGTTTTAATTTGAGTATATTGTTGTTGTTAGTTGCATCCCCATATGTTACAGAGTAGAACTGCTCTATAGGATTTTCTTGGCTGTAATTATAACGGAAGCCCTTCTTTGCCAGGTCTTTTCTTCTGCAGTACCACTGGGTGAGAATCGGGTACAATTTTTCTGAGGAATAATATGGTATTATATATTCAAAAGCCTTCCAAATGTGCAAACCTGTGACTCAGAATTTCTACTTCTAGGAATTTATCCTGAGGAATAATCATAAAACCAAACCAAGCCCATTGCCGTTGAGTCAAGTCTGACTCATAGCAAATCTGTAGGACAGAGTAGAACTGTCCCATAGTTTCCAAGGAGCACCTGGTGGATTCGAACTGCAGACCTTTTGGTTAGCAGCTGTAGCTCTTAACCATTATGCCACCAGGGTTTCCAGAATAATTATAGCTGTGTGAAAAGATTTATCTACTGGGATGACAAGGAAATAATCTAAATGTTCAACAATGAGGACTGGTTAAATAAATTATGGCACATTTATGACGTACTATTACGCAGCCGTTAAAACAATGCTGGATCTGGTGATGGTGAGGAGAGATGGTGGAAATAAACTGACTAATTTCTTTGGAAGGTGAATTGGTATCATCTATTATCATTCAAAATGTGCGTGTACATTGACCCATCAATTACATTTTTAAGAATATTTTTCCATTAATAGACAAAAATGTATAACTAGGGTGATTTTAGCATTCTTTATAGTATAGTAGTATAAAAAAAATAGTACAGTAGAAATAAAAATAAAGTAGTATACTTTATAGTATAGCAGAAAAAAGTGAACAATTTAAATGTTCAACAAATGAAGGCTAGTTGAGTAAATTACGGCACAACATATAATGGAATTCTTTGCAGGCATTATTTGTATATAATACTAATTACAGCCAACATTTTTTGAAAGCTTACCATGGGCCAGGCACTGTTCTAGGTGATTTTTATATGTTCATTTGTTTAATGTACTGATACAAGAAACATCTCTGTATGAATTAGCTACTACTGTGTAACAAATTGTTCCCAAATTCAGTGGCTCAAAGCAAGAACTTTTTTATTGTTCACTTAGGTAAGCTTACTCCTGACTTTGTAGTCACCTGTGGGTTGGAAGTCAGTTCTGCTGATCTTGGATGGGCTTTCTCATATGTTTGGTGGTCAGGTGGTGTAGTCTGGTTTTTAGAATTAGTCTGGCTGGGACAACTGGTCTACACATGGACTTTCAAAGCAAAATATTAATATGGGGTCATGAGATTGCAGCTGGTTTTTCATTTTCTTATTTGTGATTATCTGTATTTTCTAATTTTTTCCTACAATTTACATTTATTATTTTTTTCAGTGAGCCTATAGAAATGAATGTCCCACAAAAACAAGAAGCTCAGTTTCAGGAGATCTCAGAAACAGCTTCACCTCTCATGTTCTTGGTTATTCTTTCCAAAGTCTTCACAACACTGAGGTGGGAATTATAATTTCTACCAGAGTTTGACTGTCCAGGGGAAATCTGTGTCCAATTCAGGCTGAACTTTTAGTCATTCTCTCCTTTCTGACTCACAGCAGTGACAAGAGAATGGAATTATTAGCCCCGTTCAACAGATGAGGAAACAAAATCGAAAGAAAACAAACCTGTTACCATCCAGCCAATTCCAACTCATGACAACCCCACGTTTTAAAAAAGTAGAACTGAGTTTCATAAGGCTTCCTTGGATGTAATCTTTATGGAAACAGTTTGCCAGGCCTTTCTTCCACAGTGTCACCCAGAAAAGGGAATTAGCCGGCGGCAGTCACAAGCTACCAACTAGCAGATCAGGGCTTAGCTCTCACTCTTCTGTCCATGTTCATGCCCTGACACTGTGTTCCCTCCCCCTGGGAAAGGCTTGAGGCAGGGCTTAGACTTAGCTGCCCTAAGTTCCAGCCTTCTTTGGTGTTTGGATTGTCCGTTGAAAGCTGTCACATTCTGGGGATAGAGCAGTTAAAAAATGACGTAGTCCTTACTTCATAGAGCTTACATTCTTACCAAGGGAAATAGACATTAAACAATACAGCGATTAAATTCTTCATTATAATTGTGCTTGAGTGGTGCAAAGAAGTAAAGGCTTCAAGAGAATATATGAAAGGGAGACCAGGCTCAGGCTGGAGGATCAAGGTGGGCTTCTCCAAAATGGTGATCTTTAAGCTGCAATCAGATAACTATGATCACATGTGCTGGACCCCAAAAGTCCTGCATCCCAGGCAATTTCCAATAAGCACACCTTCAGACATCACAGTGCGGTAGAAAAAGGAGCACCAGCCTAGGACCAGAAGTTCCTGTACTGGTCTCAGTTTTACCACTCACTGGTTCTATAGGACTTTGGGTAAGATATTTACATCTCTGGGACCCTGATTTCTCATCAATAAAAATAAAGGAGTTTGATTAGCCAGATGTTATGGATTGAATTGTGTCCCTCCAAAATTGTGTCAACTTGGCTAGGCCATGATTCCCAGTATTGTGTCATTGTCCACTGTTTTGTGATCTGATGTAATTTTCCTATGTGTTGTAAATCATACTTCTATGATGTTAATAAGGCAGGCTTAGAGGCAGGATAAGTTCATGAGTCAGGACTCAATCTACAAGATTAGGTTGTATTTTAAGTCAATCTCTTTTCAGATATGAAAGAAAGAAGCAAGCAGAGAGACAGGAGGACCTCATATCACCAAGGAAGTGCCAGGAGCAGAGTGGGTCTTTTGGACCCAGGGTTCCTGTGCTGAGAAGCTTCTAGACCAGGGAAAGATTGATGACGAGGACCTTCCCCGAGAACTGACAGAGAGAGAAAGGCTTCCCCTAGAGCTGGTGCCCTGATTTGGACTTCTAGCCTTCTAGACTGTGAGAGAATAAATTTCTCTTTGTTAAAGCCATCCACTTGTGGTATTTCTGTTATAGTAGCACTAGATAACTAAGACACCAGGATGGGAAACTCTTTTTTTTTTTTTTTTTAAGCACAGAACCTGAAACACATCAGAGCAGATCCATTGTAAAACCTTGTTTGTTTGCCCTTCCCCTCCCAAGCCCACTCTCTGGCTTCTGTGGCAGTCCCTATTGCCCCTCCAGGAAACCCAAGGATCTGAAAAACAAAGTTTGAAAACTTCAGAACTAGAAAGATTTCTGAGATCACTTCCAGATGCAAAGCTGTATGATGTTGACTTGGAGTATAAGGATCCGCCTGCCCATGACATACTTTCCACCATGCATGGGTGCGGAAGGCAACGGGGTTGTTCCATTCACTCAAGCATCCAGTGCCTACTCCAATTTCCTTCTAAAGTGTCTTCCTGAACTGAAGAGGCTAGAAAGCTAAAGACTACATTTCTTCCCTGGTTCTTTGAAGCTGGTGCTCCACAAGTGACCCAGGTTCACCAAGTCAAGACAACACTTGAGACGTGGAAGGCAAAGGTAAGCAATGCGGGTCGGTGGCCACGTGCAGGAAGGTTGGGTCTTCCAGCAAGTGCGTAGCAGAAGGGTTTGGCTTTTCTGGGGCATCAGGGATGACATTTCTGTCCCTAGCATCATAGGCACTGGGTGGCCATCAATAGAGCAGTAGGTTTTCCTCCAGAGCATTCCAGGAGGTATTTGGTTATTTTTGCTGGATGCATGATTCTCGAATTTGTTTTATCCAAGCTTTGTTTGGGGCCCTTCTGGAAATTCTGCAAGCTAAATAACATTCTGTAACAAACTAATGAAGGTGTATTCTGTTACCTGAATACAGTGGCCAAAAAACATCAAAGTAGACTCTTTGAGGGCCCTTACAAACATGTTGTTAGCTGCCTTCAAGTCAGCCCCCAACTCGTGGCAACCCCATGCACAATGGAATGAAACACTGTCCTGTCTGCCATCTCCATGACTGGTTGTGGATTGGACTGTTGTGATCCATAGGGTTTTCACTGGCTGATTTTCAGAAGTAGGTTGCCAGGCCTTTCTTCCTAGTCTGTCCCAGTCCAAAAGCTCCACTGAAACATGTTCAGCATCATAGCAACACACAAGCTTCCACTGACAGATAGGTGGTGTCTGTGCTTGAGATGCATTGACTGGGTATCGAACCCCGGTCTCCTGCTTGGAAGATGAGAATTCTACCACTGAACAGTCACTGCCCCTGCTTATTGACATATCTTGCCCTTTTTCTTCTTGGCGTATTCCCTACCTCCTGCCTCTGTACACTCCTTTCCAACCTTTCCAGACTCGACTCAGTAGAGTCTCACTACACCCACCACAGTAGTTATACCTTTGGAGGCACAGACTATAGACTCAGGGAGTTCCAAGTTTTAATTCCAATTCTGCCACTTAGGACAGCAGGACTTTAGGCAAATTCCTAAATCTGTTTCAGATTCCTCATTTGCATAATGGGGATAATACTACTACTAACCTCAGAAGGTTGTAGTGATAGTCAAATGAGGTGACGCAAGGGAAATTCATAGCAAAGTGCCTGGCACATGGGAAAACTCAATACTTAGTAGCTGTTGTTCATGTTCTTATTATTTTTGGCTTCAGTGATAAGCACCCCTGCTCCTCCATAGCTCACCCATTCAACTACAGTCTGTGGCGTCTGCCTATAATTTTATACATGACTCAAGACAAGGACAAGGGCTCTCTTGGTTCAGTGTCCAGCCTGGAAAGACAGACCTCACCTCTGTACCAAGTCAGGGTTCTTGGTTACAAGCTGGCACTGGCCATTTTGAATCAGACAATCATATAGTCTACTATGCTGGGAAGGACAACTCAAAGAGGAATGGTGTTGCATTCATCGTCAAAAAGAATGTTTCAAGATCTATCCTGAAGTACAACACTGACAGTGATAGAATAAAATCCATACGTCTACAAGGAAGACCAGTTAATATGACTATTATTCAAATTTACACACCAACCACTACAGCCAAAGATGAAGAAATAGAAGATTTTTATCGGCTGCTGCAGTCTGAAATTGATCAAACATGCAATCAAGATGCATTGATAATTACTGGTGATTGGAATGCAAAAGTTGGAAACAAAGAAGAAGGATCACTAGTTGGAAAATATGGCCTTGGTGATAGAACAATGTTGGAGATCAAATGATAGAATTTTGCAAAACCAATGACTTCTTCACTGCAAATACCTTCTTTCACCAACATAAATCGTGACTATACACATGGACCTCGCCAGATGGAACACACAGAAATCAAATTGACTACATCTGTGGAAAGAGATGGTAGAAAAGCTCAATATAATCAGTCAGAGCAAGACCAGGGGCCGACTGTGGAACAGATCATCAATTGCTCATATGCAAGCTCAAGCTGAAACTGAAGAAAATCAGGGCAAGTCCACGAGAGCCAAAATATGACCTTGAGTATATCCCACCTGAATTTAGGGGCCATCTGAAGAATAGATTTGATATATTGAGCACTAGTGACTGAAGACCAGATGAGTTGTGGAATGACAAGGACAACATACATGAAGAAAGCAAGAGGTCACTGAAAAGACAGGAAAGAAAGAAAAGACCAAGATGGATGTCAGAGGAGACTCTGAAACTTGCTCTTGAGTGTCGAGCAGCTAAAGCAAAAGGAAGAATTCATGAAGTAAAAGAACTGAACACAAGATTTCAAAGGTGGCTCCAGAAGACAAAGTAAAGTATTACAATGACATGTGCAAAGAGCTGGAGATGGAAAACCAAAAGGGAAGAACACACTTGGCATTTCTCAAGCTGAAAGAACTGAAGAAAAAATTCAAGCCTCGAGTTGCAATAGTGAAGGATTCCATGGGGAAAATATTAAACGACGCAGGAAGCATCAAAAGAAGACGGAAGGAATACACAGAGTCATTATACCAAAAAGAATTAGTTGATGTTCAACCATTTCAAGAGGTGGCATATGATCAGGAACCGATGGTACTGAAGGAAGAAGTCCAAGCTGCTCTGAAGGCATTGGTGAAAAACAAGGCTTCAGGAATTGATGGAATATCAGTTGAAATGTTTCAACAAACAGATGCAGCACCAGAGGTGCTCACTCGTCTATGCCAAGAAATGTGGAAGACAGCTTCCTGGCCAACCGACTGGAAGAGACCCATATTTATGCCTATTCCCAAGAAAGGTGATCAAACCAAATGTGGAAATTATAGAAAAATATCATTAATATGGCATGCAAGCAAAATTTTGCCGAAGATCATTCAAAAAAGGCTGCAGCAGTATATTGAGAGGGAACTGCTAGAAATTCAGGCCAGTTTCAGAAGAGGACACGTGGAACCAGGGATATCATTGCTGATGGCAGATGGATCCTGGCTGACACAGAGAATACCAGAAGGATGTTTACCTGTGTTTTATTGACTATCAAAGGAATTTGACTATGTGGATCACAACAAACTATGGATAACATTGCGAAGAATGGGAATTCCAGAACACTTTATTGTGTTCCTCATGAGGAAACTTTACATAGATCAAGAGGCAGCTGTTTGGACAGAACAAGGGGATACTGATTGGTTTAAAGTCAGGAGAGGTGTGAGTCAGGGTTGTATTCTTTCACCATACCTATTCAATCTGTATGCTGGGCAAATAATACGAGAAGCTGGACTATATGAAGAAGAATGGGGCATCAGGATTGGAGGAAGACTCATTAACAACCTGCGTTATGCAGATGACACAACCTTGCTTGCTGAAAGTGAAGAGGACTTGAAGCACTTACTAATGCAGATCAAGGACCACAGCCTTCAGTATGGATTACACCTCAACATAAAGAAAACAAAAATTCTCACAACTGGACCAATGAGCAACATCATGATAAACGGAGAAAAGATTGAAGTTGTCAAGGATTTCATTTTACTTGGATCCACAACCAACAGCCGTGGAAGCAGCAGTTAAAAATCAAAAGACGCATTGCATTGGGTAAATCTGCTGCAAAGGGCCTCTTTGAAGTGTTGAAGAACAAAGATGTCACCTTGAAGACTAAGGTGCGCCTGACCCAAGCCATGGTATTTTCAATCACATCATATGCATGTGAAAGCTGGACAATGAATAAGGAAGACTGAAGAAGAATTGACTCCTTTGAATTGTGGTGTTGGCGAAGAATATTGAATGTACCATGGACTGCCAAAAGAACGAACAAATCCATCTTAGAAGAAGTACAGCCAGAATACTCCTTAGAGGCAAGGATGGTGAGATTGCGTCTTACATACTTTGGACATGGTGTCAGAAGGGATCAGTTCCTGGAGAAGGACATCAGGCTTGGCAGAGTACAGGGTCAGCGGAAAAGAGGAAGACCCTCGACGTGGTGGATTGACACAGTGGCTGCAACAACGAGCTCAAGCATAACAACGATTGTAAGGATGGCTCAGGACTAGGCAGTGTTTTGTTCTGTTGTGCGTAGGGTTAGCAGCCAAACAACTGTTTGCATCACCCAGGAACTTCTCCAAGATGATAGCCACTGGGAAACTCCCAAGCTCAGAAAGGGTAATTGGATGATGGACAACGAAAAGCAACAACGGTAAACAGCACATCATCCCCTACAATCTTCAATGTCTGTTAGAATTCCTCTAGAGAATTGGAGGGTCTCACTGGACTTACTGACAGGGACAGGGCTGACATAAGGGACACCAAGCAGGCCTGCCAGGTAACACAGAGTGCTGGATATCTGCAGTGACCCTCATAGCTGAGGACTAGTTGAGGTCATGGGAGAAACTGTTGTTCTTCAAAATAGACCCCAGGCTGAAAAAGTTTGAGAATCTCAGCTTATGCGAGAAATGCTCAGCAAACTCCTCCTCAGACCAGCTTCCTTCCCTTGGTACGATGTGGGAAGATTACAACTATTTTTTGTATTCACAGTCTGACATCCTGATCAGGCTTTGTAATAACTCTATTTATCCTGGCGCACCTGTCCCAGACTATTCATGTCGTTAATGCCCATTTGTCCCTATTATGATGCATTTCTGCTTGGTGGTCTCGTCATCTGGGGACCAACCTCTTTATATGATACACTGAGTCATCTTTCTCTAGACAATTGGTGTCACTGTTGCTGGAAAATGTCAATGGGTTAACATATTTCCTTCCTCCTTCTCACAAAAAACACTGGACATAATGCACCAAGGGGGCCTTTGGAATGCTCAGTTTCCCATCTCATCAGGCTTTTCTGGGTGGACCAGTCTCATTTTAGAGCAATTTCTGGGAGAACGTATCTTCTGAGCCTTCTCAAATTAACCAATTACTGCAAACAATGCCTTTTTTGTGGATATTGTCATATATACCTCCTTATTTACAGTTAACAACAACAAAAGACAACCTCCAGGAGAAACACTGCCAAATTCCACAAACCTTGTTCAATCATTTGGTCAAATTAAGTAGAAAATTTTATCCCCTAACAGGAAATGTAACAGCCAGTTTCATGGATTAAGCAGTTCTCTGTAAAAGAACTTTTCTCACTGGGGAATGAATAAACTCAATTGGGTATGAAGGTTTTAAAGCTCTGCTTGCAATTTTAAGGAAAGTCATTTCTGCTACATATATACAACTTTAATTCTCTAAAAAGAAACTTGCAATTTTTGAAAATTCAAGCTATAAAACCATGGCCTCTTTCTTATAGACCGTGGCAGACCATCTTTGAAGTGCTGTGTTTGCAAAACAGAGATTTTGAATAACTGTCCTAAAGGGCCACTGTTGATTTAGTAAGCGGATTAACTAAATTTAGCACTTATTCAAACTCCTTCCACCATTGACGCTCAACTTTTCTGGATCCTGGCCATATCTATATTTTCCCGTTATGACTTCATTGCTGCCAAAGGTCTCTCTTACCCACCTTGGCAAACAAACTCATCAATGTCTGAACTCATCAACCAAATTCCATAAGCTGCTCTCCCCCAGGTCACTTCCTTGTCCTAGAAGTGTCTTGCTCCAAATTCTGCCTGTCCCAGGACTTGTCTTCTTCATTGGTGACAATTCCTGTCATCCTGGTGGAAGCAGCCTGGTCACCCTTGGCAATTATCAAGCCCACGTCAATCTTTTCACCCACCTGTACCCTGGCCACCCCTCTGGGTCACCACACTGGGGTCGGGGGAGGTTTTCCTCCCTAATCTAGGGGCACAGTTCTTTTTTTTAATTTTTTTTAGGCCCCATCCAGGGAAATGTCACATTCTAATTTTCTTACATCTCCCCTAGAATATTCAACCTTCTTAAGACGTGTGTTTCTAAAATAATGCTGTTGAAAATATTGATAATCGTTGTCACCATGTGATGTGTGGATTATCTCAAACAAGCCTCAAAAAGGCTTGCTGCACTCTTGTTTGCTAAGGTTGTAGCTATGAACAGGTACTTTGGAATCATACTGTCTGGGTTCCAATTCCAAGTTACAAAATCATTTTTTCCTCAGCTGTAAAATGGGGATAATAATAGAAGATTAGATGTGACGCACTTAGCGGAGTGCCTGGTACAGAGTTGTTAGTTGCTGTTGAATTGACTCTGACTCATGGCAATCTTATGTACAACAGAATCAGAATGAAATGTTGCTCCGTCCTGCATCATCCTCACAATTGCCAGCATTTTCAAGTCCACCCTTGCAGCTATTGTGCCAATTTGTCTTACTGAGGATCTCCCACACCTTCGCTGGCCGTCTGCTTCACCAAACATGATATCCTCCTCCAGCGATTAATCCCTCCTGATGACATTGTCCAAAGCCAGTGAGTCAGATATTGTTCTGTTGTGATCCATATGGTTTTCATTGGCTAATTTTTGGAAGTAGATCACCAGGCCTGTCTTCCTAGTCTGTCTTAGTCTGGAAGCTCTACTGAAATCTGTCCACCACAGAAGACCCTGCTGGTATATGAAATACTAGTGGCATAGCTTCCAATATCACAACAACAAGCAAGCCACCACAGTATGACAAACTGCAGATGGATGTTCAATAAATGGCAGACCGCCTATATTTCTCCTCTGAGTATCCCCTCTGTGTCCTACAGACTCCTGGGCTCAGCGGTTTCCTGGGCTACGGGCCACTGCCACTAGTCTTCCCCTGATCCAACCCTCCTACTCCCAGAACTGAACTTTGACACTTTGTGTCTCTCCCACTTTGGAATGAATGTCTTTCCTACCCAGGAAGCTAGGAGAGCAGCTCTTGCCCCTAGACTCTGCTTTAGGCACAACCTTCTGGCTGAATAGAGTCCCCGGTGATCATCCTGACAAGACCAAAGCCCCAGGCCAGCCTCGCAGAATAGGACCCTCTTCTTCTGAATGTAGGGTATGAAATCACCCAAAATCCTTATGAAGTCCCTTTCAAGCTAAGGCAACTCATTTCACCTGATGCTTTCTTTGTTTCTAAGAGAATGGAATCATTTTCTTTCCATTCTTTGTTTGGAAAGAGCCAACACATTGTGGTACCGGGCTCTGCTCCCACCCCAGGGGCCACCAGCCCTGACAAGCTTCAGGGTTGTGGTCCATCTGGGCACCAGGCTGCCTAGAGACTGAAACTACCACAGGCCACTGACACATGCACTATGCATTTTCAAATGCCCATGGATGCAGTCATGATTAATGCAATACAAAATATTCTAGCTGTACTGAATTCACGGCAGCTTGTTGTCATTACCGAATATAATTTTTCTAAACAGTGGTTACTAACAGCATGGCTTTGATCATGTGAGAATACTCAATATATCTGACTTTAAAAATGGGGGTCTTCTGATTTTAAAAAGCTGGAAACCCCAATGCCCTGGAAAGAACACTAGAAGGGGAGTCAAGTATGTCGTCTGGGAGTGTGAGCCTGCACGAATCACATCCCTTCTCTGGCCCTTAGTTAAGTGCTCAGCTGATAAACAAAAAGTTGGTAGTTCAAACCCACTCCGTGGCTCCATGGGAGAGAGACCTGGAGATCAGCTCCCACAGAGATGACAGCCTAGATGACTGTATGGGGCAGTTCTGCTGTGTCACATGGGGTTACTAGGAGTTGAACATTGACTCGAAGGCACCTAACAACAACACCCTGGACTTCAGCAACTTCACTTGTAAAATATCAGGGGTCAGAACTGATGACCTCTAAGCCCCAACACTAAAATTTCATGAGTCCGAAGTCACTCTGTCTTAGCTATCTGAAGATGAATATTTATGAGAATGGCTGACATTTTTAAAGGAAAGAAACTACATAGATGTGCCCTATACCCACATAAAACAAACGGCAGGTGCGCAGCTATCAGTTTTTCCGTCCTACTTTTTGTTACACCCTCCTCTAACAACTTTGCTTTTCCCATCATCGCTGCCTGTTCTGAGAGAGCCACCCCCTCCCCGCCCCGCCTCGGTCTCCAAAATCCTATATCTGTCTTTCAAGATTTATTAACGTTGGTATTTTCTCAGCGATTATAAGGCGTCTGTTATTGCCTATCTCCATTATTTATCCATTTCACTTGTTTCATTTTATTTTTGTTTTTCATGCCCTCCAAGACCTCTCCTTGAACAGATTGCTTTCTATTACCACAGCCTGAACACTCTGTTCCAAGCCAAATAGCCCTCTGATGCCCTTTTACCATCTTAAATTCATCAGTGGGAATTGTAATTGCAAACGCTCCAACTGTTGCTTAAACATTTGCCGTTTTCCTACAACAGTTTATTCCAAAAGAATGAAATTTGCACAGTTGAGCGATGTGTTTATGTGCTCACCATCGGTTGTGGTTTCGTGCTCTGCTCTGAGCAGAGAGAGTTCTGGGCCCTTTTCATCACCTTTCCAGCTCTACCTCCTAACTGCACTGACCAATCAGAATGCCTCTTTGTGTCTGGACAACCAATCAGAATAACTGATCATTTCAAGCATTTATTAAGTATCGGGGGAAGGGGAAAGAGGGAGAAGCCTCTTTCATAAAAGAAAGCATAGACCTTTCAAGGTTTTATTTAGCTCAGGAAAGAGAATCTGTAGGTGGGGAGAAGTGTACACAATACTCAAATCTTATCTTCGGCGAAGGCATAGAGAGGGAAGTATTAAGCTTTTCAAAGTAATAGAACACTTGAAATTCTTCTCTGTTTGGAAAAGATTGTTGCTGCCATCACAGGGAGGAGCATATTTGTCCCTTTAATATTCTGGTTCAGTCATAGACCCAAACTGTTTCTCCTGGATTATTTTAGAAAAGCTAAGGCGGGCTGAAATTTTCCATTAGACTTTGCTAAGTACTAAACAAAACAAACAAACAAAACCTTGCCTTGGAGTGGATTCCAACTCATAGCGACCCTACAGGACAAAGTAGAACTGCATCATAGAGTTTCCAAGGAGCAGCTGGCAGATTCCAAACTGCTGATCTTTTTGGTGAGCAGCCTTAGCTCTAAAGGAAATGCACAAAGAAAACAATAGAAACATTTTCAAACCAAGAGTACAACGTGTAGAGTGCTTATCCTATCACTGCAGTTTGATAGAACCTGGCCCATTCCCTAGCCTACCTGAAGTGGTTACTCTCTAAGCCCAAAAGAAGTACAATTCTAATGCCTCTTACATGAGTGTCTTGTTTTCCAGCTTCTAGCCTGCCTCTGTTCTTCCAGGCAAGGAGCCTCAGTTATCTAGTAGAGTCTTAACCTTTCAGCTATCACTAAATCAGCAAACACTTGCAGCTTCCTCAGTTCTGTGCTAGGTATGGGGGAAGCAAAGTACACTGGGAAACCACTCGTACCCTCCAGGTTTGTATACACTAGGGGAGAGGCAGACCAGCAAACTCTCAATTCCACCACATGATTGTAAGTATTACTACGGGGCATGCACAGAAAAGTGCTATCTAAATCAGACTGAGGGGTCAAGGAAGAATTTCTGGACCTGCTTGAGTTGAGATATGAAAGATGAATATGATTAGCTAGATTTTAAAAAGAGAGAGAAAAGAAGAAGAAGAAGGTGATTGCAGGCAGCAGGAATAGCATGTACAAAAGCAAGAAGGAAGCAAATAGCATCACCCTGGAGAGCCTCAGGTGGCTCTATTTGGTTGAGTCCAACGGTGTGAGGAAGAATCTCAGAAGAAGCCAGAATGTGGGCCAGAGGGCTGGATCACGATGGATTGAAGTACTAAATGAAACAGTGTAAACTTTGTCCTGACAGGTCTGGAGAACTACTGAAGAATTTTAAGCAAGAGGTTGAATTTATCAAATTCGTGATTTCAAAACTCTGGCAGGAATGTTTAAAAAAAAGAAAAAAGGAGAGAGAAAAAGGACAGGGTTCAGTCTGGAGTCAGTCACAATAATCCAGGTGAGAGATGATGAGGGCTTAAGTTAAAGTAGAACTTACACAACTGTGTGACTATTTAGATACTAGAATACTTCCCAACTTTGTGGTTGAAACAACTGGGTAAATAGTAACAGCTAACTTAACTGAGTACTTACAAGACACCCTGTCAAGTGCTTTGTATGCTTTCATTTAACAATTTCTTATTGACAGCCTACTATGTGCCAGGCACAGTTTTAGGCACTGGGATAGAACAGTGGAGGGAAAAAAGGACCAAAATCCTTGCCCATATATAGTATGTAGGAGAGTGGTAAGTAATGGGGGGGAGAGGGGGACAAGAAGCAGGGAAAGGGGATAGGAATGTCAGGAGCGGCAAGAGTTTAAAATTTTAAGTAGGGCGACCAGGGAAGGCCATACTGAAAAAGTGACTTTTGAGTAAAGGCCTGAAGGAAGTGAGAAGCGAAGCCTGTAACTAGGATTTTGAGAAGAGCCCTGGTGATGCAGTGGTTAAGCTCTACGAGAGAAAGATGTGGCAGTCTGCTTTCGTAAAGATTACAGCTTTGGAAACCCTGTGGGGCAATTCTATTCTGTCCTATAGGGTCACTATAAGTCAGAATCAACTCCACGGCAATGAGTTGGTTTTTAGCATTCTGAGCAGCAGTCCTGAGATGGAGGGAACCCGCCATGTTCAAGGACCCTGAACCAGTCAGCATGGCTGGATAAAGTGATGAGGGGAAGAGTAGAAAGAGATGAAGTCAGAGAGGTGATCATTTAGGGTCATGTAGGCCATTGTAAGGACTTTAGCTTTCACTTTAAAGGAAAAGGGAAACCATTGCAAGGTTTCACCAAAGCAGTAATGTGATCTAACTTGCATTTCAACAGGGTCCCTCTGGCCACCATGTTGGAAATAGCCTGAACAGGGCTGTCTTAGTCATCTAGTGCTGCTGTAACAGAAATACCACAAGTGGCTGGCTTTAACAAACAGAAATGTATTTTCTTGCAGTCTAGTAGGCTAGAAGTCCAAATTCAGGGCATCAACTCCTGGGGAAGGCTTTCTCTCTCTGTCAGCTTTGGAGGAAGGTCCTCATCATCAGTCTTCACCTGGACCTTCTCCATGCAGGAACCCTGGGTCCAAAGGATGTGCTCTGCTCCTGCCACTGCTTTCTTGGTGGTATGAGGTCCCCCACTCTCTGCTTGGTTCCCTTTCCTTTTATCTCTTGTAGAATAAAAGATGGTGCAGGACAACTCAGGGAAGCTCCTTTTACCTTGGATCAGGGAGGTGACCTGAGTAAGGGTGGTGTTACAATCACACTCTAATCCTCTCAATATAAAATTACAATCACAAAATGGAGGACAACCACACAATACTGGGACTCATGGCCTAACCAAACTGACACATATTTTGGGAGGACACAATTCAATCTATGACAAGGGGCAAAGCTAGAAGCTAGGTACCAGCTAGGAGGCCTGTACAATAACACAGGATAGAGATAATAAAATCTAAACCATGATGATGGCAGTGCTGATTGTGAGAAGTGGTACATTCTAGATATATTTTGAAGGTAGTGCCAATAGGATTGGCGTAATGTTTTAGATGTTGTGCAAGATAAGAAGAGATAAGGATGACACCCAGGATTTTAGCCATGGAGTCACCATTAATTAAAGTAGGGAAGACTGCAGAAGGAGCAACTTTCAGGAAAGAAGGGATAAAACGGCAGAGATGCAGAGCAGGGGGGAGATATGATGGTGAGAGTCTGTGGAAGTTCTCTTCTGATTGATGCAATTTTTTTTTTTTTTTAGTGAGATTGAAAGTAATATCATGAGCTGAGAGGAAGAATGGTGTTAGGATTGTTGGAAGTTTGAGGAAAGAGAGTTCAAAGAGTAATATAATATTGCAGTTCCCAAAGATGTCTGCAACAATGTATATCCATTTCCTCCTGCTCTTATTACAATGTGATGTTAGGATCCTCCAGGAAGAGGTGGGGTCTATGTTTCCTTTCCTTAAACCTGGGAAGGTCTTTGTATTGCTTCAAACAATGCAAAGTGGCCAACAGAAGTGACACTATCTGGCTTCCAAAGCTAGGTCATAAAAGGTGATACAGCTTCTACCTGGCTCTCTCTCTCTCCATGTTACTTTGGAGCCATGAGCTACTGACTACTCTGACGCTGCCATGGTGGGGAGACCATGTAGAGAGGCCATATATTGAGTGATGCCTGAGGAGCCCCAGATATTCCTGCACCCAGATTCTTGAGTCTGAGGATGGCACAGGCTGAAATCTCTAAGTGGCTAAGGGGTCCAAAGAAGACAACAAAAGATGGCCTCAGTTCCCCTCAGAGACACAAGAGGCAAGGTCATTGAGGGTACAGAGGAAAATGGAAGGATAGATTTAAGGAAACAGGGGAAAATATGGACTAGCTGCTGAGGAGATGGGAGAACAACAAGGACACATAGTGGGATTCCTGGGTAGAACAGAGGTCCACTGTTGGAAAACATGAATTTGTGTGACGATGCTTTTTTTTTTTAAAGCAACACTCATTGACCTGATTGGAGAAGTCAAGTGACTAAATTGATCCAGGGCTGGAGTGCTCTAGGGTGGATGGACAGAAAGACAATGGGGTAAGAAAGTAAAAGAGAATGCTGAGAGAGCAACTAAAGTGATGTGCTGTGGTAGACAAGGAAGTTAAGCCAAAGAGAGCAAAGATTTGGGGGCCAAACACCCAGTCCTGGAACCAGAGGTCACAATGGGGTTGAAAGTATGTGGTAGGGGAGTGAATGAGCTTCAAGGGTGGGATGTTGTGATCAGAAAGTAGAAACTTGGATATTAAGCTTCAGAGTTGGAGTAGTTCTAAGTGTTAGATCCAGGCCATGGGAGTGAAGTGGAGCATAGATGATGGTCATGAAATAATGGGAGCGCAAGAGAGGGTTTCCTTCTGTTATAGCATATGTCAGACTTTAGTGCTTTACACTACACATCAAGTTACAAAGCCTCAATCACTGTCCTGAAGGAGCAATCCTAAACCCAAGCGAAGGACAAAGGGCCAATAGCTCTCTGGATCACTAAACTCTTGGATAGGTGCGCACTGGAGGTGTGGGGTGTAGCTGAATGGGGAGTTAGTTAAGGGAGAATCATGGAACTTTCACTTTTGCACAGGGCTGGTCCTGGGGAAAATAATTTTCTGCTCACTGTCAATTAGTCAAGGAAGGCTTCATGAAACAGATGGGCTTGCAAAAAGTGGAGGAAGAAAAAGAACTAACATTTCTGGAGCGCCTAATATGTACCAGGCTGTGCTAAGGGTTTTAGATGTAAATGTATTGTCTCATCTCCTCTTTAAACAATTATTTGAGAGGGTAAATAGCTGCCCAAGGACATAGAACTATGAAGTCGATGAGCCAGAACTCCAAGTGTCTAAAGCTTAAGTCTTTTGCGTTCTCCCTTTTTGACTGAAGAGAGAAAGCAGAGGATCTGCACTGCTGGGAAAGGATTCAGATTCAAACACGCTCTGTGCACTGTGCTTTCTCATACATTGATTCGTTGGCCCGTGTCTCAGAGGGGAATTGGAATCAAAGAAACACAGTCTGGCAGCTAAAAAGTAATTTTCAAGCTCTTGACTTGCATTTCTAAAGCATCCAAAGCGATTAATTGGCTCTGGGCAACACTTCCTAATTCCCTCTCTCATCTGTATTCCTCACCCACCACAGTCCACCCCATCCTCTCTCCTTGCAACTTCTTGAGAAAAGTTTTCCTCCAAACTCCTCCCCCAGTACAGGTTCTTATTTTTTTCTCCTGCATGCTGGGAGAAATCTGGACAATGCAGCTTCCTTAATGGGCAGGGGAAGAGGAGAGTCTGGAAATAAACGTGCATTAGTAATTGATGTCATGTCACCAAAAGTATTCTTCCTATTTTCTAGATGAAGAAACTGAGGCACAGAGTGGGTAACCTGCTCACTGTCACACAGATGGTGAGAGGGAAATTATGGCTGAATTCCACATTGAACTTCTAAAGCACTTGGAGTTGGCACTATACAATTTAGGGTATCATTTTAGTCTGCCCTGTGATATTCTTGTTTTCTCTGTTTTGTGTTCAATTGGAGTAGCTTTCCTTAGCCTTGGATTTCTAGTGTAATTCTGCCACCAATGCCTCCCTTAATTATGTGGCTGTTGTCCTTCATTTCGTATTTTCTTATAACTGTCTCACTTATTCTGATTGTCCTCCAAACCCTTTGTGGAAGGACATGAAGTATGAAAGTATAAATAAATAAAATAGCAGTTGTTTTTTTTTAAGTATAATACTACGTCCCCCAACAGGATAGAGAGGACCTAGAAGACAGGAATTGTGTCTCAGACTTCACTTGATCATTCCTACCACTACCCCCCCCACCCCCGTGACACCTAGAGGGATACAAGGCAGGTGTTCCACACTTATTATGTATTATGAATGCTAGGGTATGAGCTGGCATTTATTGGATACTTACTCTTTGCCAGATGTTCTCCAAACAATATTTCATCCATACAGGAAATGGGATGTTACTATTTATGTTTTACTAGGATGCCCAACTCATCCTGGTATGCCCAGGATTTTCCCATTTTGGTCACTGAAAGTCCTACATCCTAGGAAACCCCTCAGTCCAGAGCAAACTCAGGATAGTTGGTCACTCTGCATTTTAGAGATGAGAACTCTGAGTCTCAAAGAGATGAGTTATCTTCCCCAACTTGTCTTACAGATTTAAGCCCAGGTATGTCTACAGCATGAACACGTTTACCAACAGGACAGATTGCGGGGTAGGAGAAAAAGAAAGTGAGGCTGCCCAGGGCATCCTGGTAATAGGTGCTGGCATACCCCAGTGGGTGGCCCTGGGCACAATCATGAGTGCACATGAAAAGTAGCTGTAAAGTCCTGTGGAGGAGGATGGGACGGTTTAAGGAGCTGGGGTGGCAGGGCTTGGAGCTGGTTTGAGAGTTAACTACAGGGGGCTAGTGCAGAAAAGCATGAAGGCAACCTCAGGATGACTCTGCTCACCCCTAATAGACTGCCTTGAAGCTCTTGTTGCTCTCA
Organism: Elephas maximus indicus; assembly: GCF_024166365.1. NCBI lineage: Eukaryota > Metazoa > Chordata > Mammalia > Proboscidea > Elephantidae > Elephas > Elephas maximus. The sequence continues at coordinate 166,396,118 of NC_064821.1, read as the reverse complement.
CTGATGGTTTGTCCACCTGCTGATTGTATCACAGACTTGAGTCAAGCTGATAGTATCAGCTGACACTAAATTTGCTACTTACAAAGTAACAAATGAGTAATTATGGACCTGATCATTATTCCCTGCTTACTACTTACATGCCAAATATTTATAGAAACTAATATAGCATTTAGTTTACAGCTGATAATAGGGAGACCATTAGCTCCCCCTAGTCGTCCTTCTTCCCTCCAGCAGAGAATCACCCGTCCTTGAAGGAGACCAGCTGAAAACTTTAAGCCTCATGATAAGGATCATTTTTTTTTTTTTTTTTGCAACAAAGGAGTGTAGAGGCTGTCTAGGAATCTTTCCTGTGTTATACACTTTTGCCTATTTCTTTTCTCAGCCTCTGAATCTCTATCTCATTTCAAGTCGCAAAAAATGAGACCCTTGTGGTACTGAAGATCCGAAACATGCAAATTACTGGCTCTTAACAGAAGGAGAGTCAGATATATGAAGAGGAAATGGAATATGTGGCTAATTGTCTCCATGAACAACTGTCTCCTTTGCCATGAGCCCACAAGGCTGGATGGTGCCTGGCTTCCATTACTGAACACTTTGATCAACGATTTTATAAAAGAATTTGGATCAAAAAGAGAGGGATGCAAAACAGAATTTCAAATTTTCAGGGAATCCAGATTTTCTAGAACCATTCAGGCTGGATGAACCCTCAAAACTATGACCCTGAGATAATCTTTAAACCTTAAACCAAAAATATCCTCTAAATCTTCTTTAAACCAAACAATAGTTTGGCTTTAGTTTAGCTTTGTGCTCTTTTAACAACTATCTATATGGGATCAAATTGACAACAGTAACTTGAGAGGTTAGACAGAAAGCTTGGGGGGGCAGTGAGTTTATGTTAATGGAGGAAGAACAATTTGGAAAAGGAGGGTTAGAGTGTTTGCATAACTTGAAGAATGTAATCAAGCCACTGAATTACACATGTAGAAATTGTTGAATTGGTGTATGTTTTGCCCTGCATATTTTCAACAACATTAAAAAAAAAAAATTACTGGCTCAGCAGCGGTTTCCGGCTTCTCAGCCAATGAGATAACACATCTGATTGTTCTCCTCAGGCTCAGGGATAGCCAAGGGCTGAATGCATTGGGCCTTATCATTCAATTGAACTCACTCTTTTGGAGCCCCTTCTAGGCTCCACACACCAGGCTCAGTCCTGGGTACATAAGGCTGAATGCAATGGGATCAGCCCTCGAGGAACTCACCAGATATTAAGCTACTCAGTCATAATACACCTGTAAAGGAAAAAACATGTCATTATGGTTTATGTTGCTGATGTGATTAAAAAGCAATTTTATGTCCTTCAAGAGGCCCAGAACGATAATAAAAAGAAGTGATACAAGGGCATGTTGACCAGCTATCAACTCAAAAAGTGTTTTTAAAATAACAAAATGATGGGAGAACAAATTTATTATGGCCTTGGGTGGATGAACCAATGAATTCAGCTTCCTACCCTTGTTTTTGATCCAGTGTTTTTCTAGATTCCTCTTTTTTTTTTTAATCCAAAGACAGCAAATTTTAAATGACATGTCCTATATGTTCTAGGGTTTATTAGCTAAACAATTTTGTGATTCTACATCTCCAGCTGTATCTGCCACTAATGCTTGGGGTCTATGGTTTCTCTGACAAATTTTCATAAATCAGATTGATATGTAGTCATATAATTCAGATTACATTTATACTGTTACAGTAAGTGAAATTAATATTAAGTGAAAGCTTTCAATTATTAAACTGCTGGGCCTGCCTGATTCAGAAAAAATGAACTTTCACCTTGGATTGCTTTGTTTTAAAACCTTTCAGCAATCAGAACTGTGAAAGTCAATTTACGGGTCTGGATTTGAGAGTTTGCTACTTTTAATTAGGTATATAAATCCCCCTATTGTGTTTTCCATTACAGCTATGTGCAGGCCCAACCCTGCTCTGTTGACGTTCCAAATATATCATTTCTTTGACTGGTAGTAAGTCTACCCTTGGAGACTTATCAGATGACTGTGATATATCAAGGGTGGTTAGAAGATCAGTATTTCAAATACTTGCTAATGTGGATAAGAGAAACTTGGCTAGTAATTTCTCCGTGTTAGTTATATAAAGATTTATTTAGGAAATATGGTATTGTAATAGACTCCAAAAAAGTTTTAAGAATTTTTTTAAATGCCGTTGAGAGTGAGGAAAAATAAATTCATCTAAGGAAAGATACTAAGGGTGGTATAGTGGGTGAGAAGAGGTAGATAAACTTGTTCTTAACCTATAATCCAGCCCTGAGTTCTTCCAGCGTCTCCAAACCTTTATTTCATTTCTTTAAAGACAGAAAATGATTTCTTAAAGTTTCAGTTCCTGAGAACACTGTCTTCAAGAAGTTATGTGTTACCAAGACCACCCAGAACTTCCACAGAATAAGCCGCTGACCTGCTGTATGAACTTCTGAAGGTCCATCTGGATATACAACTGGTTTAGCAGTGGACCCATGCTGAAAGACAGTGTACAGAAGAGACAAGTTCCCACTGAGAAAATCGATGGTTTCTGTGCTTATGGAAAAGGAAAAAAATTCACAGTAAGAACTCTTCTCTCCCAACTAATCTTGTTATTTGTTCCCAGGAATACTGTGGGAGAGGGGAGCGGGAGCACTGGCCTATCACGTTAAGACAACTTTTACTCTTCCACCTTTCGTTCACATCAGCCACCTCTCCATCTTTCCCCCAAATGGGCAAATCTCTTTCAAAGTCAGTTAGAAATTGTTCCTATTTCCAAAATAAACAAACAAAAAAACCAAACCTGTTGCTGTAGAGTCCATTCTGACTCAGAGCGACCCTATAGGACAGAATAGAATTGTCCAATAGGGTTCCCAAAGAGTGGCTGGTGGATTCCAACTGCCAGACTTTTGGTTAGCAGCCGAGAACTGAGCATTAGAGACTCTGAGGCTTAGTGGGACACTTAATAGTTATGTAAAGTGCCAAGGTAACATTGAATGACCCCAAACTTTCCATTAAAGTCTCAAAGAGAACATTTCACATAAAGCATACCACCCAGGTTCATAGGACAGTATTGAACCCTAAAGTCCGTAAATTATTGACCCTTCAAATCAGGTTGTATTGGGTTTAGCTTAGAGGGAGTCTAGTGTAATTATGCCAAGATCTGGGTTCATAGAGAAGACCTCTGGCCAGCAGCTAACCCATGCCTGCTAAGTCTCAGGGGAGGCTGTGTGCTTCAGCACAACCATCAGCATGAATGAAAACTCTGCTCCAGGGATAGGAAGGTGGAGGGCAATCACCATTTATTGAAGAACTACTGTGTTCCAGGCACTGTGCCAGGTACTTTACACAATACCATCCCTTTAATTTCAGCACAAAAGTGACTTGCTCCAAACAAGATGGACAACAGAGAGAAAAAATGGTCTACACATGCCATTGGAAACCCTAGTGGCATAGTGGTTAAGTGCTATGGCTGCTAACCAAAAGGTTGACAGTTCAAATCCACCAGGTGCTCCTTGGAAACTCTATGGGGCAGTTCTATTCTGTGAATAGGGTTGCTATGAGTTGGAATTGACTTGACAGTAATGGGTTTAGCTTTTTTGGTTTCTTACAGGCTATTAGAGGCCTTAAAAGCATTACCCGCAAACTTTAGTATTGATTCTCACCCTGTCTTCCTTGCTCATAGCTGATCCCCCAGGCCTAGCATAGTGCCTCACGTATAGTAGGTGCTCACGAAATATTCTTGACTGAACACACATTTTAAACCCATTTCCCTTCAGATAAACAAAATTCTATATTCTCGTTTAATGTTGTATAATTTAAGAGCAATTAAGTATCTTAATGAAAAGTTAATACGATGGAAAATTTTGAATAAGTTTTTTCAAATTACACATATCCCACTCTTTGTCTTTACGTCTGGAGTTTAAACTTGAGAGGAAGCTTGTAAGTAAATAATCATAGATGTACACAGGAAATATGTACAGAGATATTCATTGTGCCATTATTTACACAGTGAAAAAATGATTGGAGATGTCCATAATAAATTATGTGACATCCCTTCATTAGAATATTATACATCTACTAAAAATCATGATTTTAAGGATATTTAATAACATGAGGAAATACTATATAATGTTACTTAAAAAACCAGGACACAAAACTCTGTATTACTATTATTCTAATATTCATACATTCTATATGAAGTAAAAGAGCTGAACAGAAAATTTCAAAGTGCGGCTTGAGAAGACAAAGTATTATGATAACATGTGCAAAGACCTGGAGATAGAAAACCAAGGGAAGAATACGCTCAGCATTTCCCAAGTTGAAAGACCTGAAGAAAAAATTCAAGCCTTGAGTTGCAATACTGAAGGATTCTATGGGGAAAATATTAAACCATGTAGGAAGTATCAAAAGAAATGGAAGGAATACACAGAGTCACTGTACCAAAAAGAATTGGTCGACATTTAACCATTTCAGGAGGTAACATATGATCAGGAACCAGTGATACTGAAGGAAGAAGTCCAAGCTGCACTGAAGGCATTGGCAAAAAACAAGTCTTCAGGAATCGACGGAATATCAATTGAGATGTTTCAACAAATGGATGCAGTGCTGGAAGTGCTCACTCATCTATGCCAAGAAATTTGGAAGACAGCTACCTGGCCAACCGACAGGAAGAGATCCAAATTTATGCCTATTCCCAAGAAATGTGATCCAATCAAATGCAGAAATTATCAAACAATATCATTAATATCACAAGCCATCAAAATTCTGCTGAATATCATTCAAAAGTGACTGCAGCAATACATCAACAGGGAACTGCCAGAAATTCAAGCTGGGTTTAGAAGAGGACTTGGAACCAGGGATATCATTGCTGATGTCAGATGGATCCTGGCTGAAAGCAGAGAATACCAGAAGGATGTTTACCTGTGTTTTATTGACTATGCAAAGGCATTCGACTGTGTGGATCATAACAAATTATGGATAACATTGCAGAGGATGGGAATTCTGGAACACTTAATTGTGCTCCTGAGGAATCTGTACATGGATCAAGAGGCAGGCGTTCAAACAGAACAAGGGGATACTGCATGGTTTAAAGTCAGGAAAGTTGTGCGTCGGGGTTGTATTCTTTCACCACACCTATTTAGACTGTATGCTGAGCAGATAATCTGAGAAGCTGGACTATATGAAGAAGAATGGGGCATCAGGATTGGAGGACGACTCATGGACAACCTGCATTATGCAGAGGACACAACCTTGCTTACTGAAAGGGAAGAGGACTTGAAGCACTCACAAATGAAGATCAAAGACCACAGCCTTCGGTATGGATTGCACCTCAACACAAAGAGACTAAAAATCCTCACAACTGGATCAATAAGCAACATCATGATAAACAGAGAAAAGGTTGAGGTTGTCAAAGATTTCATATTACTTAGATCTACCATCAACACCCATGGGAGAAGCAGCCAAGAAATCAAAAGATGCATTGCGTTGGGCATATCCACTGCAAAAGACCTCTTTAAAGTGTTAAAAAGCAAAGATGTCACCTTGAGGGCTAAGGTAAGCCTGATCCAAGCCATGATGTTTTCAAACACCTCATATGCATGTGAAAGCTGGACAATGAATAAGGAAGACCGAAGAAGAATTGAAGCCTTTGAATTGTGGTGTTGGTGAAGAATAGTGAATATACCATGTGGACTGCCAGAAGAACGAACAAATCTGTCTTGGAAGAAGTACAACCAGAATGCTCCTTAGAAGCAAGGATGATGAGTCTATGTCTCTCATACTTTGGATATGCTATCAGGAGGGATCAGTCCCTGGAGAAGGACATCATGCTTGGTAAAGTAGAGGATCAGCGAAAAAAAGGAAGACCCTCAACGAGATGGATTGACACAGTGGCTGCAACAATGGGCTCAAGCATAGCAACAATTGTGAGGACGGCGCAGGACCGGGCAGTGTTTCGTTCTGTTATGCATAGAGTCGCTGTGATTCAGAACCAACTCAACGGCACCTAACAACAACAACAAATATATGCATAGGCGAATGCTGGAAGGAAATAATATACCAAAACATTAGTTATAATTATTTCTGGGTGGTGGGATTATTAATGCTATTTAGTTCTTCAGATTTAATACTTTTCAGTATTTTCTATTATTTTTGTAAGACGTGCATTATGTATGTAACTATAAAAGTTTTGTTTTATTTTTTTAAAGAAAGAAGAGTTTGATAGTAGAACCAGGTAGATGAAAAATATGTAGTTGACCTCCTGGTGCCACAAACTGTTCTGAGGAAATGGCAGATGAAAACAGTTTGTTGAAGAGATTAGCTGTTTTTGCTAAACAAGCTTTTTAGGAATTCTTTCTCCCTACTTAGGCTAACAGTCCGTGCCATCAGCCACTTTGCTAATTTGACCCAATAATTTTGTTGTCATCATTCTCCATGTTAGCCCAGGAAGTAGCTTCCCTGAGACTTATCTTTGCGTTCTGTGGAAAGGCTTCAACAGTTAATAAAGCACTTTTGTAAATAATGTTATATACTCATTCAAAAATCGTTATGCCCCCACTGTGCCCCAGGTACTGTGGGAGGCACTAGGGAAAAGCCTGTTTCATCCTGAAGTCTTCATATCACTCTGTACATGAAGGCTATGTATTCCTTCCCAGCTGCTCCAACAGTCTGGGAGTGTGCCAGTAGAACTGCAATCAAAAAGAAGGCTCAATTCAGATGAGAATTAATTGAATCAAAAAGCTCTGGTGGTCCTGTGGGCAGCTAGGGTCTGCCCAGTGGAAGCTCTACCTGTGCCAGGTTCTGCTCAGCTCAGAGAGCCCTGGGCCAGAAACTACCAGAAAGAGCCAACAAGCTCTCGCTGCAACCTTGCAAGAATAGATGGCAGATTTTTTGAGAGGAGCCATTGCGAACGAAGAGGTGGAGAGTAAGGACTAAGTATTAAATCCAAAGGAAAATGTCATTTTAAAACTGTGCTATTTCTGCCAGGATGACATCAACTATGACAATAACAATATGATGATGATGATGATAAATAAGTAAGCAAATAAGTAAGTATATGCAGCTACAGAAAGCAGCCTGATGAGATGGAAGGTGCATGGGCCCGGGTTTAGTCAGTGAGACCTGCCTCTACCACTTACGATGTGATTTTGGGCAAGTTACTTAAGCTCTCTCAGCCTCAGGGTTCTTGTCTGCAAAGTGGGGATGACATCATCTCTCTTGCAAGGTTGTTATGAAGATTCGAAATAACATATGGAACATGAAAGACACAATCCCTGACAAATATTGGGCATTTGATCGCGAATCATGATACCTGTAAAAGCAAAGTCTTATCTTACACCACCCCATACTTTTAGAGTTTTATACCTATGGAAGCAGCAGTCAAGAAATCAAAAGATGCATTGCATTGGGCAAATCTGCTGCAAAAGATCTCTTTAAAGTGTTAAAAAGCAAAGATGTCACCTTGAGGACTAAGGTGCGCCTGACCCATGTCATGGTGTTTGCAGTCGCCTCACATGCATGCGAAAGCTGGACAATGAATAAGGAAGACGGAAGAAGAGTCGATGCCCTTGAATTATAGTGTTGGCAATGAATATTGAATATACCACAGACTGCCAAAAGAATGAACAAATCTGTCCTGGAAGAAGCACAACCAGAATGCTTCTTAGAAGCAAGGATGGTGAGACTAGGTGTCACATACTTTGGGCAAGTTGTCAGGAGGGATCAGTCCTTGGAGAAGGACATAATGCTTGTTAAGGTAGAGGGTCAGCAAAAAAGAGGAATACACTCAAGGAGATGGACTGACACAGTGGCTGCAACAATGGGCTCAAGCATAGCAAGGGTCATGAGAATGGCACAGGATGGGATGGTGTTTTGTTCTGTTGTACATAGAGTTGCCATGAGTTGGAAGCAACTTGAAGGCATCTAACAACAACAACAACACTCGTATAGCAAAGGTTAAAAAGAGTGGAGGAGCTCTCTCGGCCTTAGTGCCATCTTGTTAGAAACCTCCCAAACTTGAGAGCCAAGTGGAGGAAGAAGCAAACGATCAGGCTGAAGCACAAAAGGAGAAAGATGAGGCAGAGGTCCAAGTGAACACTAGTGTGTGCACCCACAAAAACCACGGCAGCAGGAATACGGAATGTCGGAGGCCGGGACACTGGTACAAGTAGTTGACTGTATGCTGCTGTCTGGAACTTGTCTCAATGGATCTAGAATTTCCATCGCCATTTGATCCTGGTAAACACTTCCTAGGGGCCCACCTTGCTCTTACCAAATCAGTCCCTTTTGACCCTTTTCCATGGACCTATGACAGTCTGGACTAGTTCTGTTCTCTGTTGGGGCTGAGTATAACACGTGTACAATAAATCATCTCCTCTGCTGTCTTAGCTGAAGAATCAAAAAAAAAAAAAAAAAAAAGTGTGGGGGAAAGCAGCCAGTTAACAGCCAGAAAGTTGGAAAGGATCCAAAACCAGGTGCTGGTGGGAGAGTTGAGGGAATAAATCAGAACTAAACCAACCAAACCAAACCCGTTGCTGTCAGGTCAATTCCGACTCATAGATCAGAACTAAGGCCTTGAATTTCAAATGAGTACTAGAGCTCCCTCTTCAGGCAGAGTTTGGTGCGTGTTACTAGCATTTGGGGGCTGCTTTTTTTGTGTGTGTGTGGAGCTTTTTTTTTTTTTTTTGTGGAGCTCTGGTGCTGCAGTGGTTAAGAGATCGGCTGCTAAACAAAAGGTCGACAGTTCAAATCCACCAGCCACTCCTTGGAAACCCTATGCGGCAGTTCTACCCTGTCCTGTGGGGTCACTGTGAGTCGGTCCTGGATGGCAATGGTTTTTTTTTCTTTTTTTTTTTAAATGAGTCACACAACCAAAAACCAAAACCATTGTCTTCAAGTCAATTCTGATTCACAGCATCCTAAAAACTCAGCATGCTTCTTCACTTTGTTTTTCTGTAAAAAAAAAAAATAATGTATATATATATATATATATCACTTGCTCAACTAGCTTTGCACAACATTTCCTAACATTGCTATTACTATATTTAATTAGACAATACATGATTTAGAGTAAGTTTAAAAGAGATGTCAATACCATAACCTAATTAGGTAGAGTTCTCATTAATTTTTGTTATTAATCACTGTTTTTTTCACCCAAAGCTTAAGTACAGCTAACTCACCCCGAGTCTTTCTTGGCTTGTCAGAACCCAGTATGCCTTTTCTCAAAACCACCTGCATCATCTCTGTTTCACAAATACAAAACAAACACTTATTCAACACTGTTGTTGTTGTTGTTATGTGCTGTCAAGTCACCTCCAATTCATGGTGACCTTATCTATAATAAATAGAATGAAACATTACCTAGTTCTGCATCATCCTCACAATCACCAGCATTTTTGAGTCCATCGTTTCAGCTACTAGCAGTGCCAGTTCATCTCAATGAGGGTCTTCTGTGCACTCACTGGCCCTCTACTGCATCAAACGTTGAGTCCTCCTCTAGAGAAGGATCCCTCCTAATGGCATGCCCAAAACAAGCAAGTCAGACCAATGTTCGTTGTGATCCATAAAGTTTTCATTGGCTAATTTTCAGAAGTAGATCGCCAGGCTAGTGGGAATGTAAAATGGTACAACCACTTTGAAAATTGATTTGGCACTTCCTTAAAAAACTAGAAATAGAACTACCGTACGATCCTGCAATCCTACTCCTTAGAATTATCCTAGAGAAATAAGAGCCTTTACACGAACAGATACATGCACACCCAAGTTCATTGCAACACCGTTTACAATAGCAAAAGATGGAAGCAACCCATGTGCCCATCAATGGGTGAATGGATAAATAATGGTACATTCACACAATGGAATACTATGCATCGATAAAGAACAATGATGAATCCATGAAACATTCCATAACATGGAGGAATCTGGAAGGCATTATGCTGAATGAAATTAGGCAGCTGCAAAAGGACAAATATTGTATAAGACCACTATTATAAGAACTCGAGAAATAGTTTAAACAGAGAAGAAAATATTCTTTGATGGTTACGAGCGGGGAGGGAGGGGAAGGGAGAGGGATTTTCACTAATGAGAGAGTAGAGAAGAACTATTTTAGGTGAAGGGAAAGACAATACACAATACAGGAGAGGTCAGCACAACTGGACTGAACCAAAAGCAAAGAAGTTTCCTGAATAAACTGAACGCTTCGAAGGCCAGCATAGCAGGGGAAGGGTTTGGGGACCATGGTTTCAGGGGACATCTAAGTCAATTGACATAATAAAATCTATTAAGAAAACATTCTGCATCCCACTTTGGAGAGTGGCATCTGGGGTCTTAAACGCTAGCAAACGGCCATCTAATATGCATCAATTGGTCTCAACCCACCTGGAGCAAAGGAGAATGAAGAACACCAAAAACACAAGGTAATTATGACCCCAAGAGGCAGAAAAGGCCACATAAAGCAGAGACTACATTAGCCTGAGACCAGAAGAACTAGATGGTACCCAGCTACAAGTGGTGATTGTTCTGACAGGGAACACAACAGAGAACCCCTGAGGAAGCAGGAGACCAGTGGGATACAGACCCCAAATTCTCATAAAAAGACCAGACTTAATGGTCTGACTGAGAGTAGAATGACCCTGGAGGTCATGGTCCCCAGACCTTCTCTTAGCCCAAGACAGGAATCATTCCCAAAGCCAACTCTTCAGACAGGGATTTGACTGGACTATGGGATAGACAATGATACTTGTGAAAAATGAGCTTTTTTGGATCAAGTAGATACATGAGACTATGCTCGCATCTCCTGTCTGAAGGGGAGATGAGAAGGAAGAGGGCTTCAGAAGCTGGCAGAATGGACACGAAAAGAGAGTGGAGGGAAGGAGTATGCTGTCTCATTAGGGGGAGAGCAATTAGGAATATATGGCAAAGTATTTATAAATTTTTGTATGAGAGTTTGACTTGATTGGTAAACTTTAACTTAAAGCACAATAAAAATTTTTTTAAAAGTAGATTGCCAGGCCTTTCTTCCTAGTCTGCCCTAGTCTGGAAGCCCCACTGAAACCTGTCCACCATGCATGACAGAGCTGGTATTTGAAATACCAGCCCCATAGCTTCCAGCATCACAATAACACACAAGCCACCATGGTATGACAAACTGACAGGCTGGTCGTAGTATTGAACACTAACTCATGCTAACCACTCAGAAGGACACAAAAGAAGTATAAAGCATGGATTCCTGCCCTCTATGACTTTCTAATCTGGTTGTATAAACAAAATATACATATATAAAATGGTTATGTCACAAACAAAAAAATAATTAAGTGTGAGCTTTTTTTTTTTTTTTATCTATGTCAGGGCCTAAACTTCATTCAACTCTATGCCCTCCATTCCCAATACCTACCACGCTTCATGGAAACTCTGGTGGCGTAGTGATTAAGGGCTACAGCTGCTAACCAAAAGGTCAGGAGTTTGAATCCACCAGGAGCTCCTTGGAAACTCTACGGGGCAGTTCTGCTCTGTCCTATAGGGCAACACAGGGACTCAGCAGATGTTCGGTGAACAAGCTAAGCAGCATGACTGACACAGAGAATAAATACTGGATGACTATAGAAGAAAACACTTGCCACCTTCTAGCACACTGCCACTTACTTTATCATTTATTTCCCTCTCTGCATGTGAGCTTTCCGAGAGCAGAGTTTGTTTTTTGTCTCCATTCACTGTGTGTCCACAGAGCATAGGCTAATGTCTGGCACATCACAGACAACCAATAAATATTTGCTGAATCAATAAATGAATGAATGTTTCAGCCATAACTTATCAACAGAGTCTACACAGGTGAGACTGAGGTTCTTGGAGTCTTGTGGAATTTCAGGGCCAGGGTTAAGGACCACAAGATGAAATACTTACCAAAAATGTACTAGGGTGTTTGTTACTGCTTTGTTTATAATCGTGGCAAATTGGAAACAATCTAAAATAGGAGAATGACTAAACAAATTATCTCTCTATAACAGGATATCATAAATCCATTAATCATAGCAACATAGATCCACACTGTTTTGGAAAGATATTTACAATACATTAAACCAAAAAACCCACTGTCAATTCCAACTTGCAGCGAACCTATAGGACAGAGTAGAACTGTGCCATATAGGGCTTCCAAGGAGTGGCTGGTGGATTCAAACCGCAGACCTTTTGGTTAGCAGCCAAATGTTTAACCACTGTACCACCAGGGATCCACTACAATACAATACATTAGAAGTGATTAAATAAAATCTCAAAATATAGTCCCTTTTTTTTTTTTTCCTTGTGGGAGGCTAGAGGCATATGAATGGAAAAAAAAAATCTAGAAGATTCCATGCAGAATGTTTCACCATAGCAGGATTAAGGATCGGATTTACATTTTCTTCTTCAAAACTTTTCATGTTGTCTGATTTAAAAAAAAAAAAAAAATGCATGCATTATTTTAAGATTAAAAAGAAAAAGGTATTTTCATTTTTTAAAAGAAGCTGTCTGGAGATCTCATCTTTCAACAACCTCATGAGTGTAGAAGTGGCCTGTGTGGGTCCTGAATGTGGCCCTGCACCAAGCGCCTTCCCATGTCCTCCTTTTCTATACCCTTCCCAGCGGCTCCCCTGTGATATAAGTCATAGTTGACTGTAACTGATTCAGCCAGTCTGGGACTAACTTGAGGGCTTATTGATTTCAGATGGTGGTCAGATTTAATAGCCGGTGGCCATTACAGAGGTTTACGTCTCCATCCTTCTTCTTGACAAAGAATGCCCTGGATTGCCAATGACCTCTCATCAACGAAATCCTCAAGAACTGCTGTCTCAGATCCTGAATGTGAGATCCTGTGCCCTAGTCAGAGTTGCTCCCACATTCCTCCCGAAAGGATCAATAGACAGGGTGGTCACTGGGTTGGTAAGAGAGCTAGATGTAAGCTTTGACTAGGATGAATATGCCTTGGAAGCCACTGTATTTGGGGGCTGGGGGAAACTAAATCATATTCCCTGTACCCAAGGCACCCAAGGCTGTGCTGGTAACACTCAGTGTCCTCTAGGCTTGTGTAAAAGTACTGAACGGCAGCCTCATTGTGCTGGTTCTGGTTTAATTACCCACACCGGGTTTTCTTTCAGCAATACAGTATTCACTAGGGTGGGGTAGCAGGAAGTAGAAAGAGCATGAACTTTTGGAGTCAGATTATTGATTTCAGACAAGGTCTTAAATTCTCTGAGATTCACTGTTGTCATTCATATTGTTGGCTACTGTCAACTCAGCTCTGACTCATGACTCCCCATGTACAACAGAACAAAATGTTGCCTCGTCCTACACCATCTACATGATCGTTGATACACTCAAGTCCATTGTTGTGGCCACCGTGTATTTTGAGGGCCTTCCAACTTAGCGGGCTCATCTTTCAGCATTATATCAGACAGTATTCTGTTGTGATCCATAGGGCTTTCATGAGCTAATTTTTGGAAGTAGATCTCCAGGCCTTTCATCCTAGTTTGTCTTAGTCTGGAGGCTCTGCTGAAACCTGTCCACCATGGGTGACCCTGCTGGTATGTGAACTACCAGTGACACAGCTTCCAGCATCACAACAACACTCAGGCCACCATACCATTTGTAGAATTATGTTATTAATATATATTTAACATCATTTTAAAGAACACATGAGATTATAAAGTGCCTACCTAACCAGTACATGGCACATAGTAGGAATTCAATGAATGTTTATTATTCTATCAATGTCTGCTGGGTGTCTCCACCTGATTGGGGATTCCTATATGAACCTCAAGACCCTGGACAATAAAGTTATTGTAGTTTCTCATAGTCTGAATATTTATCACTTGATTTATTTACAGGTTAGTAAGAAAGGGAGAGAGCGGCCATATATTGAGATCTTGCTAAGTGCTAGAACCCTCCTGGATCCTATGCTTACATCATGACCTTACAACTCAACATAACTGTGTGAATACCCCTTTTTACCAATGAAGCTCCTAGAAGCTAAATAACTTGCCCAAGATTATGTGACAGAGCTGTTTGCAAGACTGTCTGCTATCAAAGCTCATTTCCGTAAACCATACTGGGAGAAAGAGTATGGTTTACAGAAATAGTATGAGACCCCGATAATTTCAGGGGGAACCCCTCCAACTAAGTGTAGTCAAAGTCCAATTCTACTTTAGTTTTGAAGTTCCCCAATTATTCAACTGGGGGCTGAGTCTGAATATATACTAGAGATAAGAACAACAGTGGCTCACATATTTTTGACAACTTTCTATATATTGGGCTAAGTGTATTATATGGATTTTCATTTAATCATCACAAGTCCACGAAGCAGGCACTCTTATTATCCCCATTTTACAGATGAGAAAACCCTCATGTATGAGGGTAAGTAATTTGCCCATGCGGCAAAGCCTGATTTGAGTGACCTGCCACTGAACGACTCACCTCCCATGTTGTTGTTAGGTGCCGTCAAGTTGGCTCCAACTTGTAGCGACCCTATGTACAACAGAACAAAATACTGCCCAGTCCTACGCCATCCCCACAATCATTGTTATGCTTGAGCCCATTGTTGCAGTCACTGTGTCAGTCTGTCTTGTTGAGGGTCTTCCTCTTTTTCGCTGACTCTGTACTTAACCAAGCATGATGTCCTTCTCCAGGGTCTGATCCCTCCTGATAATATGTCCGAAGTATGTGAGACATAACCTCACCATCCTTGCTTCTAAGGAGCATTCTGGTTGTACTTTTTCCAAGACAGATTTGTTCATGCTTTTGGCAGTCCATGGTATATTCGATATTGAAGAATATTCAATATTCTTCACCAACACTGCAATTCAAAGGCATCAGTTCTTCTTAGGCCTTCTTTATTCATCATTCTGCTTTCTTATGCGTATGAGGTGACTGAAAACATCATGGCTTGAGTCAGGTGCACCTTAGTTTTCAAGGTGACATCTTTGTTTTTTTAACACTTTAAAGAGGTCTTTTGCAGCAGATTTGCCCAATGCAATGCTTCCTTTGATTTCTTGACTGCTGCTTCCATGGATGTTGATTGTGGATCCAAGGAAAATGAAATCCTTGACAACTTCAGTCTTTTCTCCATTTATCATGATGTTGTTTATTGGGCCATGGAAAGAAGCATCTTGAGCAGACTGGTAGCAGAGCCCTCTGCCCGGTCAACAGGGGCACCCACACACAGAATTCAAGCCTGGGGGCAATGCAAGCCTGGCTAGCTGGCAGTACAGTTCTCATCCTCACCGCCCACCCCTGGACTCCCCTGAGAACTAAGTGGCACTTGCTTCACATGCCCAGGGTTGGCTGAAAGGGTGGGTGATTGTTGGCCAAGTCCTCAGAGGCCTGTTCTCAGTTCTCACCCTCCAGGCCTAGAGGCAGCTGCAAGAGGCCCTAACACGTGAGAAGGAGCCTGGTCGCTTGGATTTGCCTTAAAAGGGAAGGAAGTAGGCAGGCCAATGGGAGTCTCTGAGAGGAGGGTCAAGGCAGGCAGCAGGCTCAGAGGTCATGAGAGAGGGCCCTGTGGGGAGGGGTGTCAAAGCTGGCTGTAACAGAGGCAGGCCTGATGGTTAGTGAGGACATGGGCGAATTCCATAGGCAGGAGTCCCAGCATGGACCATGGTCAGACAGGCAGGAAGCTGGGTCATGAACTGAAGCCAAGGCAGGATTCAGAAACAAGACAGGCCTAGTAACTAAACTGACTGATACGTAACCTGACCCAGGACTGCTGTAAGGAAAGCCAGTTTACATACTAGTTGAAATTGAAACCCCACATTTCCTGGGTGGTGTAAATGGTTAACGATTAACATGCTTGGCAGCTAACTGAGAGGTTGGAGGTTCCAGTTCACCAGAGGTGCCTCAGAAGAAAGGCCTGGCAATACACTTCCGAAAGGTCATAGTCACTGAAAACCCTATGGAGTACGATTCCACTCTGACACACGTGGGGTCGTCATGAGTCAGACAACTCCATGGCAACTGGTGACTGGTAGTATGTCCAAAAAGAACGTGATTGAGGCAGAGATGTATTCACGTGCTCTAACGGACCCCTTCAACTCTTGTGGCCATGACTCACCAAGCAACATGGTTCTACATGTGGAGCAGTTATGCAAATTTCCTTCCACAAAGAGAAAAATCATTGTCAGGCTAAGAAAAGGTACAAACAGAAACGATACATAGAAGAGATTTTTTAAATATAAATTAAATTTCACAGGATGAAAAAAACTTTTATATAAAACTACATGCCAATATATCCCATTACTATACAGTATAAAGTGGTTATTTGTTATAAAATATGGAATTATCCTTCCAAAGGCTCACAGCACACAGGAAGACTCTTCAGATAACACCAGCATCCAGACAGTGCTGTTTATAAGTGAACAAGCAGCAAGGCCTTGGT
The DNA here is from genome assembly GCF_024166365.1 of Elephas maximus indicus. Taxonomy (NCBI): domain Eukaryota; kingdom Metazoa; phylum Chordata; class Mammalia; order Proboscidea; family Elephantidae; genus Elephas; species Elephas maximus. The sequence goes on along the minus strand of NC_064821.1, from coordinate 166,379,696 downwards.
CTCAGGTCTACACAGGCTAGTCATACAGCTCTGCCCAGATGACAGAGTGTTCTCTTAACGGGGCCAGGACTTGTCAAAGTAGGTTCAAGTGGTTAGCGTGCTCGGCTGCTAACCAAAATGCTAGAAGTTCAAGTCCACCCAGAGGAGCCTTGGAAGAAAATCCTGGTGATCTACTTCTGAAAAAAATCACCCACTGAAAACCCTGTGAAGCATAGTTCTGCTCTGATAAACCTGGGGTTGCCGTGAGCCAGAATAGACTTGAAGGCTACGGGTAGCTCCTTAATACAGTGGCCTTCCTTTTTTTTTTTTTTCCAATCATAAAACCCTAGCAAGCAGTAAAAAATTTTGGACATGGACCCCATTATAGGTAGATTTGTTTATTTATAAATTATATACAAGTACTTCTATCATTAGCGAATATCTGAAGGCTTAAATACACTTATGGTGAAATTTATCATGAATTCGGTGGAGGTGAAGACAGCATCTTGTTGATAATTTCTCAAGTGGGCGCAGTCACCTTCTCGTCTGATCTGATTAGATGCTTGTTGTTTTTAACCTCATAATATGTCTGACAACAAGTTTATATAGGATTATGAACAGTGCTGTTTTCTTGTTTACTTGGGTTTGCATTATTGGTGTTATCTTCAGTACACTCTTTTTTTTTTTTTTTAATATTTCATTGTGTTTTGGGTGAAAGTTTCCACAGGAAATTAGGTTCTCATTTAACGATTTTTATACATATTTTTCAGTGACTTAGGTTACATTCTTCACAATATATCAGCATCTTTGTTATTTCCATTTTGGCTGTTCTGTTTCCATTAGTCTAACTTCCCTGTTTCCCACCGCGCCCCCCCCCCCCATTGCCTTCTCATCTTTGGCCTAGGATAAATATTAACCTTTTGGTTTCATCTAAACGATTATTTTAAGTAGCACCGTGTTCACAGGTGATATCATTTGTTTTATGGGTCAATCTGTCATTGGGCTAAAAGGTGACCTGTGGGAGTATTTTGAGTTCCAAGTTTAAAACCCATTTCAAGGGGATATGCGAGTTCAAGTTGAAGCTGAAGAAAATTAGAACAAGTCCATGAGAGCCAGAGTATGACCTTGAGTATATCCCACCTGAATTTAGAGACCATCTCAAGAATAGATTTGACATGTTGAACGTTGAGCATTAATGAGCAGAGGTTGGACAAGTTGTAGGATGACATAAAGGACTTCATACATAAAGAAAGCAAGAGGTCATTAAAAAGACAAGAAAAAAAGAAAAGACCAAAATGGATGTCAGAAGAGATTTAGAAACTTGCTCTTGAACATCTAAAGGAAATAGAAGAAATGATGAAGTAAAAGAACTGAACAGAAGATTTCAAAGGACAGCTCAAGAAGACAAAGTAAAGTATTATAATAAAATGTGCAAAGACCTGGAGTTAGAAAGCCAAAAGAGAAGAACACACATGGCATTTCTCAGGCTAAAAGAACTGAAGAAAAAACTCAACCCTGGGGTTGCGATAATGAAGGATTCTATAGGGAAAATATTAAATGACACAGGAAGCATCAAAAGAAGATGGAAGGAATACACAGTCACTATGCCAAAAAGAATTGGCTGATGTTCAACTATTTCAGGAGGTAGCAAATGATCAGGAACCAATGGTAATGAAAGAAGAGGTCTAAGCTGCACTGAAGGCACTGGTGAAAAAAAAGTCTCCAGGAATTGATGGAATACCAAATGAGATGTTTCAACAAATGGGTGCAGCACTGAAGTGCTTGCTGTCTATGCCAAGAAATTTGGAAGACAGCTACCTGGCTAACCGACTGGAAGACATCCATATTTATGCCTATTCCCAAAAAAGGTGATCCAACCGAATGTGGAAAGTATTGAACAATATAGTTAATATCACATGCAAGAAAAATTTTGCTGAAGATCATTCAAAAGCATTTGCAGCAGTACATCGAGAGGGAACTGTCAGTAATTCAAGCTGGATTCAGAAGAGGATACGGAACCAGGGATATCATTGTTGATCATTGTTGATGGATCCTGGCTGAAAGCAGAGAATACCAGAAAGATGTTTACCTGTGTTTTATTGAGCATGCAAAGGCATTCAACTGTGTGGATCTTAATAAATTATGGATACCATTGCAAAAAACGGGAATTTCAGAACATTTAATTGTGCTCATAAGGAAACTGTACGTAGATCAAGAGGCAGTTGTTCAAACAGAACAAGGGGATACCGTGTGGTTTAAAGTCAGGAAAGGTGTGTGTCAGGGTTGTATCCTTTCACCATACCTGTTCAATCTGTATGCTGAAAAAATAACCTAAGAAGCCAGACTATATGAAGAAGAATGGGGCATTAGGATTGGAGGAAGACTCATTAATAACCTACATTATGCAGATGATACAACCTTGCTTGCTGAAAGTGAAGAGGACTTGAAGCACTTACTGGTGAAGATCAAAGACTACAGCCTTCAGCATGGATCATACCTCAACATAAAGAAAACAAAAATCCTCACAACTGGACCAATAAGCAACATCATGGTAAACAGAAAAAAGATTGAAGTTGTCCAGGATTTCATTTTACTTGGATCCACAATCAACAGCCATGGAAGCAGCAGTCAAGAAATCAAGACGCACTGCTTTGGGTAAATCTGCTGCAAAGACCTGTTTAAAGTGTTAAAAAGCAAAGATATCATCTTGAAGGCTAAGGTACACCTGACCCAAGCCATGATGTTTTCGATGACCTATATGCATGCATTAGCTGGACAATGAATAAGGAAGACTGAAGAAGAATTGATGTCTTTTGAATTATGGTGTTGGCAAAGAATACTGAATATTTTGTGGACTGCCAAAAGAATGAACAAATCTGTCTTGTACAGCCAGAATGCTCCTTAGAAGCAAGAACGGTGAGACTGCATCTCACATACTTTGGACATGTTATCAGGAGGGATCAATTCCTGGAGAAGGACATCATGCTTGCCAAAGTAGAGGGTGAGCAGAAAAGAGGAAGACCCTCAATGAGATGGATTGATGCAGTGGCTGCAACGATGGGCTCAATCGTAACAATGATTGTGAGGATGATGCAGGACCCAGCAGTGTTTCGTTCTCTTGTACAAAGGGTCACTATGAGTTAAAAGTGACTCGAAGGCACCTAACAATAACAACAGGGTGGTAGTCTCAGGGGTTCTAGTCTCTACCAGTCCAGTAAATCTGGCCTTTTTTTTTTTTTTAGCAATTTGAGTTTTTGTTCTACATTTTTCTCCCATTCTATCTGGGACCATCTATTGAGACCGTGGTTGGAACAGGCAGTAGTGGTACCAGGCACCATCTAGTTCTTCTGGTCTCAAGGTAGGTGATGTCATTGTTTGCGAGTACACTATTTCTTTGCAGGGATCTGAACCTTTATCCACTCCCCTTCATTTTGTGCAGGTTTGTTTAGTTAAAACTAAATCATGTAATCTGTATATCCTTCCAAGAAGCACAAATAAGCTAATACACACTGCAAGCAGATGAGTGAAGGAAGATAGAACTGTCAGTGTGTGTACATGTGTACATGGTGTGTGTTTGTGTGTGTGTGTGCGTGTGTGTGTGTGTAAAACTCACTGTTCCCTCAGGATACCCCTTGAGTATGTGATATGGGATCAATAGACATACAGACCAAATAAAAAAGATTGATGCATAGCTCAATCTTATATTAAATTTAAATAAACCTTAATTTGCTTCTTATTTTGAGGTAAAGCATAAGTAGATGTTCCCATATTTTCTTCCCGTACCCACAATATATCAACTTATACCCTGTGTGTTGCAAGTTATCAAAGGCTATGTCCTGATAGATTTAGGAACTCTTGGGTCCATGTTGGTGGGCCGGTTTGGCCCTTGTGTGGTGTTTTGATCTCTGTCTGACTCAGGCAATCTACAAAGAGGCCTCATGGTAACAAAGCCTCCTTTGGAAATATGCTAGAAGGGCAAGGAAGTGATTCGTAAGATTTTCCATCACCCCTCCATTTAACCAGCCCAAGGATAGCCTCTAATCTGAATTCTGATCATTGTAAATAATAGACTAAATGATTTTCCTGGAAAAATCTACTCGTAAGGCAAAGGAGGAAATTAACAAACATGAAATTAATTTAACATGACTGAGAAAGAGAAAAATCAGATTTTTTTTTAAGTTACTAGCTTATTTCCCCATGAATTATGTGACATAGCTATGCCTCTTACTCCATGGCCCTCAGTAACACACATCACATTGGGCTGCAATCACTGATTTTTTTTTAGTTTGTCTCCTTCACTAGATTGTAAGCTCCTTGAGTTAGGATGGATACAGTTTTGCAGGGTCAGTGCCCAGCATAGTGCCTGGCAAATAGTAGGTGCTCAATACATGTTATTGAATGAACATGCTTTTGGAGATAATAATAATAAACTGTGAGGATCAAAGGAAACACTGTAAGTAAAGCACTTAACATGGAGTAATTTCTCAATAAATATATACATGATTGTACAAGATAATACTTGCTCAATCAGCAAGCTTTTTTATTATATTGTACAACGGAGCTTTGTAAACTGAAAAACTGTCCATTAATTTATGAATTCCATTGTAGAAACCAATCTCCTGAGAAATACAGGGAGCTCAGAGCCTCAACAGTCCTTATTGTCACACTGCAGGGTGAGAAAGATGTTGGGCCAGGAGTATGGCTCTATATTTTGGAGGCTTTTTTGTGTGTGTGTAATAATTTTTATTGTGCTTTAAGTGAAAGTTTACAAATCAAGTCAGTCTCTCACATATAAACTTATATACACCTTACTACATACTCCCACTTCCTCTTCCCCTAGTGAGTCAGCCCGCTCCCTCCTTCCAGTCTCTCCTTTCGTGACCGTTTTGCCAGTTTTTAACCCTGTCTACCCTCCCATCTCCCCTCTAGACAACATAGTCTCAAGTGTCCACCTGATACAAGTAGCTCACTCCTCATCAGCATCTCTCTCCAACTCATTGTCCAGTCCAATCCATGTCTGATGAGTTGGCTTCAGGAATGGTTCCTGTCCTGTGCCAAAAGAAGGTTTAGGGACCACGACCACCGGGATTGTTCTAGTCTTAGTCAGACCATTAAGTCCGGTCTTTTTATGAGAATTTGGGGTCTTCATCCCACTGTTCTCCTGCTCCCTCAGGGGTTCTCTGTTGTGCTCCTTGTCAGGGCAGTCATCGGTTGCGGCCGGGCACCATCTAGTTCTGGTCTCAGGATGATGTAAGTCTCTAGTTCATGTGGCTCTTTCTGTCTCTTGTGTTAGCTATGGAGGCTATTTTTAATCAGAATGCAGGTGTATAATTCTACTTCCTCCTTGCCCCTGCAAGTCTTAGATCAATTTTACTGCATCATGAACCTAGCTCATTTGGTTTTGCTATATCTGCTGTTATTCTATAGAACAGTCTAATCAGTGGCCCATTAGTCAGCAACTCCTACACTGAGACTCCACAGGTTTCCACACCCCTTCAAAAAGTTGTTGGTTTGAACCCACCTAGCCACTTCGCCTTTTTTCTTAGCCACTTTGCAAGAGAAAGGCCTGGCGATCTGCGTCCATAAAGGTTACAGCCAAGAAAACCCTATGGGTAGTTCTACTCTGTGACATGAGGTCCCTCTGAGTTGGGATTCACTTGAGAGCACACAAAAACCACACTCTGTAAACACTCCTTTCTGGTGCTCCCACCAAGTACTTGGCTTCTCTATCAGATCCCCAGTCCCTCACACAGCAGTGAAAAAACTTTCTTTACCTTCATTTATTCAGTAAATATGTTTGTTTATTTTCTCTTAAGCCTATTGTGTTCCAGGCATCATTCCACATGCTGAGCATATAGACACAAATCCTTGACCTCATGGAGCTTACATTCTAAATAAAATCAGTATGTTAAATATATAGGGTCAACAGCAGTAAGTGACGGAGAGAAAAGTAAAGGACAGGGGATAGGGAGTTTGGCTGGGGAGCAGGTTGCGCATGTTAAAAGGGCGGTCAGGTAAGGTTTCTCTGAGAAGGTGACCCGTGCATAAAGCCGTGAAGGAGGAGAGGAACGGGGGCAGGCAGCTGTTGGAGGAAGAGCTTTCCAGACAGAGGGAAAAAGACGTGCAAAGGCCTGAGACAGGAGGGTGCCCGTGACAGAGGGTACAGTGGAAGATGACGTCAGAGCAGGATCCTGTAGGGCCTTGCCGGTACTGTATGTATTTTGGTTTCTACCCTGAGTGACAGGAGAAGCCAGTGCAGGTAGCGGAGTGCCATGAACTCACTTATGTTCTAGCAGGGATCACTCTGGCTGCTGGGTTGATAACAGATGATGTAGAGAAGGTGTAGATTAGAAGCAGGGAGACCAGTTGGGGGATATTATTACAACGATCCAAGTAAAAGATGATGGCAGCTTGGACCAGGCAATAGTGGTGGAGTCGGTGAGAAGAGGCAGATTCTGGATATATTCTAAAGGTAGAAAATGCAGGATTTGCTGACTTGTTGGGGTGAGAGAAAGAAGCATCCAAAAATGGATCCTTGGATGATATGTTACCCCTTTTTGCTCTGGCAGAGAGCTGTGAAATATATGTTCCTTTCAGCTTTTGCCCTAAACCAACACCAATTTTCTGATTTAGCCTCTCTTTTTTAACCATTGCTCAAAATGCATGCATTTCTTGAAAAGCAAGTGTACTTGAAGTTCCCAAATAGTTTTACAGTACATAAAATATATGATGTGTACTGATTCTCTACAATGAATATCAACCTCTAAAACCCCTTGCTTCCCACAGAAACTCTATCAGCAAAATTAGAATTGCAATTTCATCCCTCCTCAGTTGTCTGATTAAGGTTTCATTTAAGCCTGGGGTTTATTTCTGAAAGCCCCATGAACATTTTACACACCTACTCATATATTACCAGAGCCAGTCGGAATTCAGCCTACAGTAAAGTTAATTACCATGTCATGAGTCTGTCACATTTCAAGAGAAATCATAAATATTTACTCAAACCAGATTCAGTGTCACTGTGAAATGAAACAAAATCAGCTGCAAATTTCTTTGTATTAGAGTACAGTTTTGGTTGGAGGATTTTCACATTCTGACCATAAATATATCCATAAAGTTTTTAGAAGACCATTTTCAACATGCAGAGAAGACAATAAATCAACACTCGTCTCTCTTCAAAAGCTCCTAGGCCCATAAAATCCACATGCGTTTCCCATTGCTCCTGGGATTACATCGTGAGGCTGGCAGCCCCAGAAACAGAAGCCAAGCCTGGGAGCGTGAGAAACAGCTATGCGTCTAGGAGGCTGATGGGAGGGGAACTGCCATACGGCAGGAAGTGAAGTCCTTGCACAAGAAACAGTGCAGGTACAAAAGGCTTGAACTATAAAACCCAGAATTTTCATGGAGTCTGCACCCTGAACTCCATTCCAAACCTCAGCCATGTGGCGGATCTGGAGGCAGGCAGCGAGTGTGGTGTCATGAAGAGCATGCTGGATGGCATGGGTACAAAGCCCGGCTCTGGTATTTGCCCACTGTGTGACCTTGGTCACTGTGTGACCTCTCTGTGCCTCAGTTTCCTTATCTGGGATTGTGGTGAGGACCAAATATAAGGTGCTTAAAACAGGGCCTAATACTGAATAGGTATTAAGTTACAATGGGGCAATGGTAGAATTCTCACCTTCCCTGTGGAAGACCAGGGTCCAAATCTCAGCCAGTGCATCTTATATGCAGCCACCACCCACCTGTCAGTGGAGGCTGTGTGTTGCTACGATGCTAAGCAGGTTGCAGCGGAGCTTCCAGTCTAAGACAGATTTGGAAGAAAGACTTGGAGATCTATTATCAAAAATCAGCCAGTGAAAACCCTATGGATCACAAGGGTACCATCATGGGGAAAGCACAGGACCAGGCAGCATTTAACTTATTGTGCATGGGGTCACCATAAGTCGGGGACCGACTCTACAGCAGATAACGACAACATATATATTAATTATACAAAAAAAAAATCAAACCTATTGCTATAGAGTCAATTCCGACTCATAGTGACCCTATAGGACAGAGTAGAACTGCCCCATAGGGTTTCCAAGGAGCAGCTGGTGGATTTGAACTGCCAACCTTTTTAGGTTAGCAGCTGTAGCTCACTGTACCTCTGAACCACTGTGCCACCAGGGCTCCATATTAATTATAATACATGTGATTAACGTAAGTCAAAAAGACTGAATTTGAATTCCCAGTTCTGTTACTGAGTGTCTTATTTCTCTCTCAGTTTCCTGTGGACATTAACAGGATATCTTGCCTGGAGCTTGTGAGGGTTAAATAAGATGGTGTTCTGCCAAGTGTAAAAATGTATATATGAATGGAGCTTGTTATCATGAGGATGTTTTCTGTTCTGCTGTTCCATTGTTACTATTCACCTCTCTACCCTGGTAGGTCTGCATCAGTCTTGCTGGTTGGGTTTCCTGGTTCTGGGTCCTTGACCTGACCCCTGCCATTCACAGCAGCAGCTGGTCAGCAAGGCTGCTTGATTCAGGCCCACCAGCCCCCACCCCTGTCCTCACCCTCACCACCCACCCTGACCTCCACCCCCACCTTGTCCTAGCTCAGAACTGCTTCTGGGCCTTTATGAGGCTGGAGCTGAAATGTGTAGGTTGAACTTGCTCATGCTGATAATTTAGGTCTTTGTGCCTGGTACTTGGATGACTAAACAGCTAAACGAGGAGAGAAAGAGCTGCTGAGCCTGGTGAGATGAAGAGGCTACGTGTGCGGGAATCAGCTCAGGTGAGCCAAATGTCTTCCTGTCACTTGGCTTTTCTGGTTCCACTGTATTTAGCAGAAGGAGGATTCCATGCCAGTTCCTCTTCTCCAAGGGCAAAAAGACACAGTAGCTAAATTAAAAAGAAAAATATTTTAGAGGTGATGCATATCTGAAATCTACATCAATGAAGAACTGTGGAAGCCCATCATTTTCCTAAGCCAATAAGACTTCTTCAGTATTTTTTTTTCTGGCTTCTCTTTTTTTTTTCATTTGACAGCTTTGTTGAGATATAATTTGCATATGCAATCCCTCATTGTAAGTGTCCCACTTAATGATTTTTAGTTAACTTCTACAGTTGCGTGACCATCACCACAATCCAGTCTTAGAACACTGCCATTACTCCTGATAGAAATTTCCTGCTCATCTGCAGTCACTCCCCACTCTTAGCTCTAGCCCCAGGCGACACTTTTATGCTTTCTGTCTCTGTAGATTTGTCTTTTCTAAACATTTTCTAAAAATGTCAGATAAATGGAATCATAACCTATTTAGTCTTTGGTATCTGGTTCCTTTGATCCAGAATAAAGTTTCTGAGATTCATACATGTTTTTGCATAAAACAGTGTTTAGTTCCTTTTTATGGCTGTTATTGCTGTTAGATGGATAGACCACATTTTGTTTATTTTTTTCATTCACTGGCTGACGGACATTTGGATTCTTTTACGGCTTCTTTTGAAATGTCCCGAGTGAAGAAGGCTGATTTCATTTCCTTGAAGACATTCTTTGTTCATCTTTATCAGAAATCTTGCTTTGGGATCAGAGGTGGGCCCCTGAAAACACATCCCTTGGGGCAGCCTCTTCTAATATAACAGCAGAGTCCACTCCAATTCTGTACACAGGCATGCTTCATTAGCGGACAAGCCAAATGCTAAAGGAGGGGTATCATCCATTTTCTAGTACTCGACGCCTTGAAATAAGGGAATTTTCCAACTGGAGAAGATACAAAGGGCTGATGGCCTACTTTGGGTTAGAATCTGCACAGACAATTTGCAGGTTTTGGGTTGCACTCTTATCCTTGCCAGTAGTTTTACAACAGTGAAACACTGTTGATCCAAGGTGGACAAAAACAAGGACAGCTGGGGAGGCCCAGGCCCATCGAATCCCCCTAGCAGCAGAGGAGCAAGCCCCATGCCAAAGGCAGAGAAGCAACCAGAAAGGAGAACCCAGGATGTGGACCCATCTCCTATCTATAATCCCATAATTCCTTCCTCTAGAAATACACCCCCATTACAGGCTAATTATGCTTTGGTATTATATTTTGTTCCTGACTCATATCCAAGCCTTTCCTCCTAGAAAGAGGGCTGGGGGAGAGGGTAATGCCAAGGAAAGCCTTGAGTTGTCTCTAGAGGTTACAGTGTGTAGATCAATAGAAAGCCATTGGCATTCCTGGTAAAAGGACACAGAGGCTCTGCTGATAGAAGACCCTTTACTCGGTCAGTCAACAAACACACATTAACTGCCAGGCACCCAGCTAGGCACTGGACTAGAGCTAACCTTGATGAGCTCACTGTCCAACAAGATAGGGTAACTGATAAACAAATGTATACAATCCCACAGGAAACCTTATACCAAAGGTCCATAAAAAGCACCCTGAGAACATGAATATGAGGGCACAGGAAGTGTTACAGAAGAGTTGGCATCCCATCTAGACCTTAAAATATGAGAAGCTTATCAGACAACAAGGGGGAGAAGAGAGAACAATATTTAGACAGGCATTTTAAGGTAACTTCGCTCTACTAGGGATAAAGCTGTCCCCGGCCAAGTCAAAACCAGGATTTTCCCTGCAACCAAAGCACTGTAGTTCTGAAACCAGCCAAGGAGACTGGAAAAAAGACTGCTGGCCATTCAGAGTGGACCAGCCACTTTAGCTTCTTAACCACATATTTGGTAAACCAAACCAGCTGGCAACAGAACAATTGGGAAAGGGGTTTATTTTACAGTCAACTTGGCTAAGTTACTCCTATTCCACTATGGGTGCTCTTCCGGACACTTAAAGTCTGACTTCTTGAGTCTATCCCAGGAGAGAGCCACAAAAAGCATTGCTAAAAGATTAGTTAGTATAACATAGCTCATGTGTGCTGTGAAACAAAGCAGTGTTGGCCAGCTGAGAATAAGATGGGCCCAAGTCCTACAACCAGAAGGCTTTCTTCCCATCAGCCTCATCTAAGCAAAGGAGTTAAGATCGGCTGCTTTGGGGAGCTTCTGCTTAAACATGGCAACTAGAACACATGCTTTCATCTCTGTTCCCTACCAAAAGTCTACTAAGATGATAGTGAAGTCATAAAAAATAAATGAATAAGCCTACAAAGACTCAGAGAGTAGACGAGAGAATTCAGCAAGTAAACGTCTGTAAAATGTTCCAAGCTGAGAAGCAGATGGATCAAGGGTAACTGGGAGCAAGGCCAGCAGAGAAGGAGGAAGTCGAGAAGAAGCAAGCCTATCTGTGCTGCAGATCCCTAGAAAGGCTCAGAATTTGGCGACACCAGGTGCCGATAAAGATAGAAGTACAGGGTGGGGCTGAAAAAAAAGACAAAGTGATTGAAAGTACAAATGATTGAAAGACTAAAAGAAACAATTAGACCCACTCTTTCTTTCTCCTACTTTGTCCACCTGGGAAATTACTCCTTTCCCATCCCAGCAGAAGTCTGGCGATTTACTCTTTGGAGAGGTGAACCAGTCAGGCTCCAGGCTTGGGGATACTGGGTCCAACTGAGGGTAGCTATGAGATTCCATACTGAAAATGGGGATTGCATACTGCAAACCCCAGCCCCCTTACCTCACTCTGCTCTAGAATGCCAGAAGCCAGGCTTCTATTCCTCAGGTAAGGATTCCTCTCCGGAGAAAGTGGCCAGCTCAAGAGAAAATATCTACAGATACTGACTTTGGGGAGACCTCCAACAAAGCAGCCTGGTTCCCATCTGATCACCACCACACAGTAAAACCCCCTGGACAACAAGCCCCAACTAGGCACATAGAGCTTTTAATCAGCATTTTAGTACCTCACTCTTAAAAATGAACAAGGGTCACCAGACATTTGGGGAATACCTATAATGTAAAAGAGATAAAACGAACCAGTAGATAGAAGAAACTTGGAAGAAGAACAGCCAGTAAAGGAAACAGAATAAAACTTTTGAAAATCTGTAAATATTACCCTCAGAGAGATAAGGTAAGATGTTGGATCAGTAAATTTGAGAATACCAAACCCTTTGCTGTCGAGTTGATTTTGACTCATAGGAGACTCTAAAAAAGAAGTACTTGGAAATAATGAAGCACTCTCGGGAAATTAAAAATATGATAAAAAAAATTTTTAACTCGATAGAAAGGTTGGAAGATACAATTGAGGAAATTTCCCAGAGAGTAGAATCAAACGAAAATGGAAAAGGAAATTAAAGAACCTGTCCAACAAGGTCAACATCTGAATAATAGGCATTTCACAAAGAGAAAGCAAAGATGGGGGTAGGGGGTAATTACTAAAGAAAAAATACACGAAAATTTCACAAAACAGAAAGGGCACATCGAGTACTTAATCGATGAAAAAAAACCCACACCAAGTTTCATAATCATGAAATTTCAATCCACCAAGGATAAAGATTCTGCAAGCTTCCAGAGAAAGAAAATTAAATTAAGATCACATACAAATTTTTGAAGCAAATCACAAATCAGAATGGCAATGATCTTCTCAACAACAACACTGGAAGAGAATAGAAAAAAGCTTTCAAAATTCTGAAGGAAAATTATTTCCAACATAGAATTCTATGCCTATCCAAGTTAATAACAGGGGGAGGGCGGGTGTAGATTAAAGACATTTTCAGACACTTGAGGTCTCAAAAAATTTACTTCCGTGTACCCTTTCTCAGGAAGCCACTGGAAGATGTGCTCTACCAAAATACAGAAATCAATGGAGAAAAAAAGAAAATATGGGATCCAGGAAGTAGGGGCTGAACACACAGAATAGAGGCAAAACGAATTCCAGGATATGGCGATGGGAATTTTCAGGACCATAGCTATGCACCCCAGAGAGGAACCAAACCACATTTGGGCAATCCATAGGGCTAAGTAGCAAGGATGAAAGAAAAGGAGGAAGGGAGGGAAGGATGGTGGAGGGAGGGAAGGAGAAACTGCTAGAATACTCAAAGTATATCAGTATATTGAGAGATTTGTCAGGTCCATCAGAGAGTTTTGGGTTAATATATATATTTTTTTAAAATAAAAGATTGCTTTTGTTTCTAGAAAGTCACTGAGGAAGAGGAGATAGAGACCCCGAGTAGAGCTGACAGGAGAAGGTAGGGCAAGAGGTTGATCAGGGATCAGGGGTGGGAATGGGGACTGCTGGGGGCAAGGCCCAGACCCAGTCCAGGTCAGTCTCAGACCAGGGTGTTAGGGGATGGTGGCCAGGCCAGGCCTGGCTGCTACTCAGTGACCCAGAGTCCCTTGGGTGTATGGGGTCTACTAAGGAAGGTGTGGGGCTGCTGGGGTAATCCAGGTTCTGGGACCTGACTGCCCTGGTTGGGGAGATACTAAAAGTACTAAGCAGTACTGAGTAATTAAAAATGAGGTGATTTTTAATCTACCACTGCCTCCACCAGACTGAGTCCAGTACAGCTAGATGGTGCCCGGCTACCACCACTGACTGCTTTGACAGAGATCACAATAGAGGGTCCCAGACAGAGCTAGAGAAAAACGTAGAACAAAATTCTAACTCACAAAAAAAGACCAGACTTACTGGCCTGACGGAGACTGGAGAAACCCTGAGAGTATGCCCCCCCTACACCCTTTTAGCTCAGTAATGAAGTCACTCCCAAGGCTGATCCTTCAGCCAAAGATTAGACAGGCTCATAAAACAAAACAAGACTAACGGGTCACACCAGCTCAGGGGCAAGGACCAGAAGGCAGGAGGGGACAGGAAAGCTGGTAATAGGGAACTCAAGGTCGAGAAGGGACAGTGTTGACATGTCATGGGGTTCTTAACCAATGTCATAAAACAATATGTGTACTAACTGTTTATTGAGAAGCTAATTTGTACTATAAACCTTCATCTAAAGTACAATAAAAATAAATAATGAGGTGATTTTTAATTCTAGGGGGAAAAAAAAAGATGTTGTTATTAGGTGCTTTCTAATCAGCTCCAACTCATAGAGACCCTTCACATAACAGAATGAAATGTTGCCTCGTCCAGCGCCATCTCCATGATCTTTGATGTTTAAGCCTATTGTTGTAGCTACTGTGTCAATCCATCTCGTTGAGGGTCTTCCTCTTTTTCGCTGACCCTCTACTTTACCAAGCACGATGTCCTTCTCCAGGGACTGGTCCCTCCTGATAACATGTCCGAAGTAACTAAGATGAAGCCTTACCACCTTCACTTCTAAGAAGCATTTTGGCCACATGAGAAAGGAAATGTAATGGAAGTACATCGTGTGGTAAAGCTGTGACTAATGGTAATAACAACGTGAACTCTGAAATTGGTTTAAAACATGGTTTAATGGTGCTGAGAGGCTGGTGCAGGGAAAGAGTTTATGGGGAGGAGCGTGAGAGCTGAGTCTACACTTAATGCCAGAGTAAAAATTCAATGTTGCCGTTGTTGGCCCTGACTCATGGCAACCCCATGCACAAAGAGGATCAGACTCTTGTGACGTACAGGGTTTTCACCGGCTGATTGTCAGAGATAGATCGCCAGGCATTTCTTCCTAGCCTGACTTAGTCTGGAAGCTCTACTGAAACCTGTTCAGCATCATAACAACACGCAAATCTCCACTGACAGATGAGAAAAAATCAACAGGTAACATTTGAAGTAAAAAAGAGAAGGAAATAACAATAAAATCATGTTCTTAAGAAACATGGAGGTAAGTACCATATTAAACAGCTGATAGAGTTGAATGTGGTTATCACTGGGAGTGGGAATGGGGCTGGAAGAGAAGAATTTTGGTTTTTGCCATAAACCTAGTTGTAGCTTTTGATCTTTTAGACTACGTATATTTGTTACTTGGGTGGAAAAAGATAAAATTTCAAAGATAGCATAAAATAAAAAGATAGCATGCTTTATCATTAGGCAGCCTTTGTTTAAATTGCATTTCTGCCACTTACTAGCTATGAGATCTTGGACAAACCTTTAACCTCTCTGAGCCTCAGTCTCCCCATGTGTAGGTTGGGTACTGGTAGGGTTATTGCATTAGTGTAATAGGGCTGCTGTAATAAACCACCACAAACTAGGTGGCTTAAAACAACAGGAACTGTGAGAGCACAATTCTGGAGGCTGCAAGTCTGAAATCGAGGTGTTGGCAAGACCAGGCTCCCTCTGAAGGTCCTCCAGGAGAATCTGTTCCGTGCCTTTCTCGCAGCTCCTGGTGTCGCTGGCAATCCTTGGCATTCCTTGGCTCAGAGATGCACCATTCCAATCTCTACCTCCATCATCACATGGCTTTCTTCCTCGTATGTGTCTCTGGGTCTCTTTTCTTCTTATGAGGACACCAGTCATATTGGATCAGGGCCTCAGTTTAATTTGATTACATCGGCAAAGACTATTTCCAAATAAGGTCACAGTCACAGCTACCAGGGGTTAGGACATTCAACACATCTCTTTGGGCTACATAATTCAACCCACAACAGCTACCATGAGGGTAAAATAAACTACCAAAAACAAACTCATTGCAGTGGAGTGGATTCTGACTCACAGCCACCCTATAGGACAGAGTAGACCTGCTCCATAGGGTTTCCTAAGCTGTAATCTTTACAAAAGCAGATGGCCAGGTCTTTTCTCTTGTAGAGCAGGTCATGGGTTCCAACCACAGGCCTTTCGCTTAACAGCCGAAAACTCAATCACGGCGCCACCATGTAAAATAAGACTGGCGCGCAGTCAGTGCAGACTTAAAGGTAGCTCCTTCCATGACAAAATTGCCTTTACGTTCTTCGTGCACTTTTCCTGGCAGGGGCTCTGCGCTACTTAGATTTTGTCAGGATTATTGTTTCAATAAAATTCGCTGGCAAAAAAAATCATTCTCTTGGAAAAGAGTATTTGCCCTTTTAATATTTTATCCCTGATGTATTTCCTAAGACAAATACACTTCGGTGTTATAATTAAAACTCCTTGCAGTGAAGCCGCATCAGTCCATGAAGGGAGGTCAGCGCCGCAGCACCCTTCCCGATCGATAGCCGCAGTGAGCTGCGGGCTTCGGGGCTGCTGCCGCGGGCACAGCGATTTCCTGCCCATCGCTAGCTGTGCACAAATAAAATCACTTTAAATACCCCATGTGCACTTCTGCCTCTCAGAAAACTTAATAAAGAATTAAAGAAAAGCAAAGCAGCTGCTGCACGATGCGGGAGAGCTAGTCCTGTCTGGGCTTGCGTTTCTTCGGCGACCGAGCCCGGGAAAATGTGAGGTTGGAAGGGCAATTGCAACACGGGGATGGCATTGTGCTCTCAGGAAATGCCTGCATTTCTTGGAGACTGTTTCTGTGTTTGGTTGCGAAGTCATTAGATGCTACCTGAGGTCCAGAGTCAGGCTTCACAGGGGGCCGCAAACTCCCTGAAATTGTCTGCAAGCCTTAGTGTGAGTATGCAGTTATCTGGGGAGATGGACACGGCTTGTGAGCTTCTCAAAAGAACCTGTGACCCTCAAAATGTGACATTACTGCTGAAGGGCTGGCAACTTCTACTCTGGGTTACCATGATGTCAGCAGAGTAAACAAGTATTTCAAGCTCTAAGATGTCAGTGCTTGAAGTGACTGTCGTCAACCCACAGCCACCTAGAAGCCCAAGGTAGAAGATGTCAGCCCATTCTCCTTTCTTCTTTCCTGGACTTCCCCAGCAACCAACGGCAGCAGTGTCCTGAAGGGCCCCACTGTAGGCCCCAACCTTCCTTCAGGGGCAACCTGGGCTCTACAGAACCCAGCGGGGGAAGGGAATTCACACTCTGGGGTTAGGCACAGTGCTAATTACTTATCAATATCTCATTTAGCTTATACAACAACTTGCAAGGTAAGCGTTTTCATCCCCATTTTGTAAAGGATGGAACTAATACTCAGAGAAATTCACTTGCCCAAGGTCACAAGACTATTGCTGAGCCAGGTACAAACTCAGTGCTGTCTATAAAGCCTAGGCTTTTCCTGCCCCATGACATACAAGATCATTCAGGATTCACACTCTATGTGCTGGCTGTTCAGAATCATTGTGTTATACACCCACATTTCACTTACTGACATGCTCAGGTTCCAAAGACCAGGTGGTTATGTGGAAATTGGCATTAAGTGAAAATGGAGGATGATCACATCAGATCGCAAAATGGAGAATGACTATATCATTACATAGCTGCCAAATTACATCATTACTTAACTCACAGACCAATGAGAATGATGGCCCAGCCAAGCTGACACATAACGTTAACCATCACAACCAGCATTACTCCTGCCTCGCACTCGGTGTTTGTTATTATCAGGCGTACATCATTAATGTGCAATAGAGTCGGATAGATTTTTTGCTATTGTCATAAATTGGAAATGCTGGATAATGAGATAGTCAATAAGGGAGGAGTAGGTGTAATTTTCCTATAACAATATGTGGTCTTCACGGCTCTGAGCATTTGCCAATCCTGTTTCCACTGTCTGGAATTCTTTCTCATCCATTGTTTAAAAAAAGCAGTTGCTGTCAAGTCACTCTGACCCATGGTGACCCCATGTGTGTCAGAGTAGAACTGAGCTCCATAGGGTTTTCAATGGCTGCTTTTTTGGTAACCTGAGAGAAGTCCACTCAAAGTTCCACACTCAGCTCAAGCTGCCCTTCTGTGAAACCCTCCCTAACCTCCCCAAGCCCAGCTTCTCCGAGATCTCCCTGGCAGATCTGACTCCATCCCAGGCACCTATTACGGAAAATAGCGCCTATGGCATTTAGTTTTAAATTGCTGAATGATCTCTGACAGCTGGCGATGGAAACAGCAATGGCCAATAGAAACTGCTCATCGGTGCCCCTCCTCAAGCCGCGCCCAGGGCACACGCCCTACCTGCCATAGCTTAGTAACACCTCTGCTCCGTCCTTCTTTCTTCTCAGCTCCCATAGCACCACACACATATGTTCATTAAAGCACTTAGCATATTTGTTGTTTTCTTGTCTGTCCTTTTCATTCCCGTGTGAGCTTCATGAAGAAAGATGTGTTTGTCTGTTTTATCTTGGAAAACAATGAAAAATCATACGCATCCCTCGTCCTGGCTCTTCAGACTGCTTATAATTCCCCAGAAGCACTAAGCTCTCTATGCCTCCTTGCTCTTTTCTGTGCTGTAACCCTGCGCCAAATACAATAGAATGCTATACAAGTAAAGTGATTAGAATTTTGGTGGTTGGGAGGATGGATTGCTTCTTAAACTCTACAAAGACTTTCCTAATCATGTTTCCTTGTCATGTTTCTCAAAAATGTTCTGCATTAGGCACAACTTTCCATAAGAGAGCATATTAACTCCTGGGGTAATCTCTGTTATTCATTGGAAGAGACAGGAAGAAGCAGGATTACAGAGCCAACCTCTCCAAGCCCTCTTGTGGTAGGGGCGAAAGCAAGAATGAAAACAGGAGAATTAGCCTGTCTAGGGAAATGTCCTCTAAAAGAAACCGCAAATGAATCAGACAAGACATATTCCTGAACGTTTTTATTTCTTGATTCAATTGGGCAAAACAGCAGGTTTCCATCCTGGCTTCACTCACTGCTCTAGGTCTTTATTTATTGCTGGCTTTGTGGTCATGTTTCTCTCTCCTCCAAAAGAGATTTGCTGGAGGCTGGCTCCTTTCCCATTAAGGTCACCAGAGAGCCACTGAATGCTGGAAAATAGTAACTTCAGCAGAATGTCAGGAAAGATTTAGTGAAAATGAACTCTGCCTGTGCCCCTCAGTAAGGAACAGAACTGGCTGAAGACCACACATGTGGAGCCCAGCACCACCTCACAAAAAAAAAAAAAAAAGGCAGGGGCAAATTGTACCAGTCCTGGGACACCAAATCCACTTGGTTAAGGACTAGCCCACATGGGAATTCAAGCAACTTCAGAGAGCCCTGTGAGAGTCCATCACAATCATCCCTACAACTGACTCCCCAGCTACCACAGGAGGCCCAGCTATACTGTTGGCTTTCCAGAGATTACCAGCAAACCCCAAGCAATGATTCTTTCAATGACTAAAGAGGAGTAACACTAACTTGTAACATGGAACCTGATTAATATAGACTCTGCTGCACGTTAGCAATGAAGCTTCTGAAATGTATTTTCCCTTTGTCTGGATTAAAAGCAGTTCCCTGTGGTTCCTCAAAAAGTCAGATACAGAACTACCATATGACCCAGCAATTCCACTCCTAGGTATATACCCAAAAGAATTGAAAGCAGGGACTCAGATACTTACACATTAGTTTTCATTGCAGCATTATTCCCAATTGCCAAAAGGTAGAAATAACCCAAGAGTCCATCAACAGATGAATGGTTAAACAAAACGTGGTATATCTATACAATGTAATATCCTTCCACCATAAAAGGGAATGGAGTTCTAATAGATGCTATAACCCAGATGAACCTTGAAAACCTTATGCTAAGTGAAATAAACCAGACACAAAAGGACAAATATTGTATGATCCCACTTATAAGAAATATCTAGAATAGGCAAATGCATAGCAATCAAAGTTTATTTGTGGTCACCTGGGCCTACGGGGAGGGAAGAATAGGGAGTTATTGCTTAATAGGTACAGAGTTTCTGTTTGAGGTGATGAAAAGGTTTTGGAAACAAATAGTGGTGATGATTGCACGACACTGTGAAGTGGGTGGGGTGAATATAATTAATGGGACTGTGATTAATTAATCCAGTAATTAATATTAGTTAATATTAAGTAATTAATATTAACATGCAATTAATACTGTAATTAATATAATTAATGTACACTTATAAATGGTTCAAAGGCAAATTTTATGTTATGTATATTTTGCCACAATAAAAAAATATAAAAAATTTAAAAACCAGTGCCCTGGCCAGACCTTCTACCTCAATGCCTTTCATTTTCAAAGGAACTTTTCAGGTCTTCCATTTTGCGTGTCACAGAGGCCTTCAGGCCAAACATAGATCATCTCACTGGACAGGTCATGCAGAAGGAGACATCCAGAAGAGGCGTTTAGGAGGAATTAAAAGATCAGGAGACATTTTTGCTAAGAAATAAAGCTAGGAAGTGAATTCTTCCTCTGTTCTTTTCTCGAGCGCGGTATATGTATGGCTCCACACGTCACATCTAAATGCGTAGCTTCGTACTAGGTAAAATTCAAGCCAGTTTACTCCTTCACGTTTTAGAAAAGGATGGGACACACAACTCAGTCAGCCTAACACACATGTCCCCGAATGTTTCCCAGGAAGGGTAATTGACTCTACTTCTTCCGGTAGGGCTGTGTGAGCCTGAGCAAGTCACTCTCTGGACTGCCTTTCTCTTCTTCACAAAATAAAGAAGCAGCACTCAATGGTCCCCAAGGCCACGTCTAACTTGCTGACGTCGTGAATATTGCCTACCTGGCTAGGAGAAAATTTATTTTCCAGCAACTTGTTTCCTTCTAAGTTTTATTAAAATAATGACTTCATTGGTTTTATAAAAATGATACATATAAGAAATTCAAACTAAATAGAAGAGTACACAAACGAAAGTTTACCTTAAAAAAAAAAACCCTAAAAACAATTATCTAGAAGTAACCATTATTAATATTTGTTAAACATTATTCGAAACATGTCCTCGTGCATATATTCAGATAAAAGGATGGGTAAATGGATGGATGTAAATAATTTTACAAAAATGGGGTTATACTATATGCATTGCTTTTGGTAAAAGTATCAACTTTTATTAATAATTTATTTGTTGTTGTTGAGAATATATACAGCAAAAACATACACCAGTTCAGGTCTGTCTTTATATGTACAATTCTGAGACATCGATTACATTCTTTGAGTTGTGCAACCATTAAAGGATCAAGTTTAATATTACTTTTGAATTTTTTTAACTCATGAAATGAAATCTAATATTAGTTTTATGAAAAAGAAATTGAAGTGAAACTGAAAATACTCTACCATAAGAAATATGTAGCGGCAGAATGTGGTGGCAAATGGTCACAAATCCTTCATAACTTCTCCCACCAAAAGGTGAGATCTATTTTTATATACCCTTGAATCTGGGCTGGGTCTGTAACTCTTCTAACCAATAGAATACAGTGGAAGTGATGCTCTTTCAATTCCAGGCCTAGCCTTTAAAAGAACTGGCAGTTTTCACTTCCTTCCTTCCATGCTGTAAAGAAGCCCAATTGGCTACATGGAAAGACCATCAAGGAGGAGTATCAAGGCCCTCTGGTCAACAGGCCCAACTGACCTCCCAGCTGATAACCAGGATCAATTTGCCCACCATGTGAGGAAGCCATCTGGGAATGGAATCCTCTCAAGTCCCACTTGAACTGCCCCAGTTGATACCTGGTGGAGTAGAGACAAGCTGTCTCCACTGAGGCGTGTCAGAATTGACAAATTGTGACCAAATATATGATCATCATTGTTTTATGCCACTAAATTTTGGGATAGTCTGTTATGCAACCATAGATAACTGAAACAAAATTTCTGTAAAAGACATAAGAAAGTTTAAGGGTTGGAGTCATTTTGTCAATTATTTATTTCACCTTTAGAGAGCCTCAAGTGACCCAAGCTGTAAAAAAATAAATAGTACTCTTACCTTTCCTATTACTTCCCTTTGAGACTTCTGAATTTCTTACTTATATATCAATGTCCATGGAAGTTGAAAAATGAAACAAGATTCATACTTCACATCATACACAAAAAACTAATTCAAAATGAATCAAGGATCTAAATCTTAAATCTAAAACCATGAAGCTCTTGGAAGAAAATACAGGAGCAAAGATTTGGAACCTAATTTTTTCAATGACAGATTATCAAACACAACAATAAATGCACTAGCAACAGAAAACAAAATCAATAACTGGGACCTCATAAAAGTTAAATACTTATGTTCATCAAAAAATTTTTCTCAAAAGAATAAAGAAACAACCTAGAGACTGGGAAAAAATCTGGGAACGATATAACTGGTAAGGGTCTAATATCCAAAATATATAGAAAACTTCTACAACTCATCAACAAAAAGACAAATAACCCAATCAAAAACTGGGCAAAGGACATGAACAGACAATTCACCAAAAAGGATATTCAAATGGCCAACAGACACATAAAAAGATGCTGAACATCATTAGCCATCAGAGAAATGCAAATCAAAACCACAATGAGATACAATCTCACTCCCACTAGAATGGCCAAGATAAAAAAAAGGAAAATAGCAAGTGTTGGAAGGGATGTGGAGAAATTGGAACCCTCATTCATTGCTAGTGGGAATGCAAAAATGGTACAGCTGTTGTAGAAAACAGTCCAGTGGTTCCTCGAAAACTAGAAGTAGAGCTGCCATATGACCCAGCAATTTCTCTCCTAGGTGTATAACCTAGTGCTCTAATAGAAGTGACACAAACAGACATATGCACACCTATGTTCATTGAAGCAGTATTCACAATAGCAAAAGATGGCTACAATCTGAGTGCTCACCAATGGATGAGTGGATAAGTAAAATGTGGTGCATACATACAATGGAATACTACTCAGCAATAAAGAAAAATGAGTTCTCAAAACATCTTGAAACATGACTGAACCTGGCAGACATTATGTTGAGCAAAATAAGTCAATCACAAAAAAACAAATATTGTATGTTCTTACTTTTATGAAATGACATGAGCAAGCAAATATACAGAAACTAATGTTCACTAGTGGTTACCAGGGATGGTAGACGCTTATTATTTTGGGTGATGAGAAAGATAACACCAAATAAGGATAAAGTGTACACATCTTGATGAAAGTAAATGATGTCACTGAAAAGTACACAAGCAGAAAAGACCCGTTGGTAATTGCTATGGCATATAAAATTTTGAAACAACAGTAATGACAACCGAAAAATATATGTGCAAGTATATATGTACATATGTAGACATATACGTGTATAGGTATGTATAGGTATATATATACAAGTATATGCATATGTATATGTAGATGCACGTATGTGACTGTATGCGTGTATATTCATATATATAATAAAGCATACAAGGGGCACAGTTATGGATGCTTCTTAGACATTACCAAACACCTTATGGGAATGGATTTCTGGGTTTGAAGGATTAGGACCATAGTCCCGTAGGACATCTCAGTCAATTGTCATAAACGTATGTTCTATATCCTAGTTCGGTGAGTAATATCTGGGGTCTTAAAAGCTTATGAGTGGTCAGCTAAGATACAACTATTGGTCTTTATTCATCCAGAGCAAAAGAGAAAGAAGGAAATCAAGAGCTCAAAGAAGAAACTAGCATACAGAACAAATAGTCTACACGAGCCACAACCTCATCTACCCTGAGGCCAGAACTAGATGGTGCCCAGCTACCACTGTCGACCATTCTAATCAGGGCCACAATAGATAGACCCCGATAGAATGGGAGAAAAATGTGGAACAAAAACTCAAATTCCTTTAAAACAAACAAACAAAAAACAGACCCTCTAGGCTGGTTGAGACTGAAGAACTCCCTGAGACTACTGCCCTGAGATACTCTTCATACCTTGAACTGAAATTAACCCGAGGTAACCTTGTAGCTAAATAAAAAATTGACTAAAAAAATAATGAGTATCACCTGTAAGAATTGTGCTTCTTTGAAAAATCCACCTATATGAGTCCAAACAGTCAACAAATACTTTAAAACAAAGATGAGAGCATAAGGGGGCAGGGAAACTAGATTAATGAAAACAGAATAACCAGAACGGAAATAATGAAAATGTTCATGCATTGTGAAATATGTAACCAATGTCACTGAACAACTTGCGTAGAAATTGTCGAATGGGAACCTAAACTGCTGTGTAAGCCTGCATCGAAAACACAGTAAAAAAAAAAAAAAAAATTATTGTCTCAGAGTTCCAGAGGCTGGTACCCCTAATTCAGGGTGTCAGCACAGCAGTATTCTCTCTCAAGACTCTAGAAGAAGATCCTTTTTTGTCTCTCTCAGCTTCTGGCCCGTTAACAACCCATTGCCGTCGAATCAGTTCTAACTCATAGCAACTGTAGGTTTTCCAAGGTTGTAATCTTTACAAAAAACAGACTGCCTTATCTTTCTTCCATGGAGCCACTGGTGGGTTTGAATGGCCAACTTTTCAGTTAGCAGCCAAGTGCTTCAACACTGTGCCACCAGGGCTCGTTTCGGCTTCTGGTAGCCCCAGTTATTACCTGGTTTGTAGCTGCAGCATAACTCCGTGGTCACATAGCTGTCTTCCCTCTGTGTCTGTGTCTTTCCTCTACTTTTATAAGACTTCACTCAGATTAGATTAGGACCCACCTCACTCCTGTATGACCTCATGTTAACTGATAACATCTTCAAAGACACCATTTCTAAACAAGGTCGTGTTCACAGGTACCAAGGTTAGGACTTCAACATAGATTTTGAGGAGCACAATTCAATCCATAACAGTTTCTAACCTCATCATTGTTTAGTTGGTGTGGGGGAGGTATTTTGTTATTGTAGTTTTGCTAGCTTTTACATTTAAATTTTGTGAAGAGTCTGGCATCTTGCTTCTTTCCCCAAAAGCCCTCTCCTTCCTTCTGTCCTTCCTCCCTCCTTTCCTTCCTTCCTTCTTTTCTTTTTTTTAAAGACCTCTATGATCACTTGGGAGGCCTGGTAACACAGTGGCTATGAGCTCGGCTGTTAACAAAAAGGTCAGCAGTTCGAATCCACCAGCCGCTCCTTGGGAGCCCTATGGGGCAGTTCTACTCTGTTCTATAGGGTTGCTATGTGTTGAAATTGACTTGATGGCAATGGGTTTGGTTTTGGGTTTTGGTTATGATCACTTGAGCTACATTTGGCCTCATCAAGGTTTGGTGGAGATTTGGAGGCAGAATGAGAATGCTGACACATTGTGAAAATTGTAACCAATGTCATGGAACAATTTGTATAAAAGTTGTTAAATAGGGATCTAATTTGCTATGTAAACTTTATCTTAAAACACAATAAAATATTTTTAAAAAAATGATTTGGGAGCAGAATCAAAGTAAAAATTCCCTGAGTCTCCCACAAGTTATCTCAAGGCAATGTGGTTAGTGGAAAGAACGCAGGGTGGTTTGAATTCCAGTCCCATCATTTCCTGGTTGTGTGACTTAGGGCAAGGTATTTAACCTCACTGGGTCTCAGTTTCTTCATCTATAAAGTGACTAACATGGTGCCTGTCAAATAATAAATGCTGGAGAAATGTTAGTCCCTTTCCCTGCTCCTTATGATCAGTGTCAGAACTGGCTAGACTCAAGGGTGGTGAAAGCCAGGTTGATTTGTTTGTTTAATCTAGGGCCAGGGATGTAAGTAAAGATGAGCTGAATCCAGATTAATCCATGGGCGAAAATCTTGCCCCCTATTTCCTCTGAGAGTGAGCAGGCTTCATTTTTCTTGCAAGAAAATGAGGAAAATGAGCCAAAGGCATGTGAACAATAAGATAAAGCCATTAACTGGGGCGAATCCAAAAGGAATACTGATTGAGGCCAGTCAGCTCTTTGGTTATTTAAACTCTTGGTGGTGAAGTGGTTAAGAGCTCCCGCTACTAACCAAAATGTTGGCAGGTCTAATCTAACAGCCGCTCCATGGAAACCCTGAGGGGCGGTTCCACTCTGTCCAGTATGGTTGCCATGAGTCAGAATCGACTCAACCGCAATGCGTAGGGGAAAAGTAAAGGTAAAAAAAGGGCCTTTTTTTTTTTTTTTTTTTAAGCATTTACATGAGGTGGCTAAGTGGTAGAATTCTCGCCCTCCATGCAGGAGGCGCGGGTTGAATTCCCAGCCAAAGCCACCACCCCCCTGTCATCCGAGGTTTGCGTGTTGCTACAATGGTGAGCAGGTTTCAGCAGAGCTTCCAGCCTAAGACGGACTAGGAAGAAAAGCCTGGTGACCTACTTCTGAAAATGAGAACCCTGTGGGTCACAATTGTCTGATCCATCACGTATGGCATCGCCCTACTCAACAGCAGCTAATGAGAATTTACACACACTCTCTCTCACACACACAAACACACATATACTCAGTCATGCACACATGCACATACTTCTACACGTTATACCCACATATACACATTCACACTCATATACATGCAGACACACACACTCTACACATATTCACCCAGACATACACACACTCACACACGTACACATATACACACACACCCACATGCACATGCCTACACTCACATATACACACGCCCACACACATACCCACCACCACATTCACACACACATGCACACTGCCTCATACGTACATCCCTGTTAAACTCTTCTGCCTGCTTAAAAAAAAAAAAAAAAAAAGCAAACACACAGACGCACACCCTCCAGATCCTTAGCATCGGGAAACTGTCTCCCGGGCTCAGAGCGGCTGCTACCGCCACGGCCTGGCTGGTGGCAGCTCTGCCACAGGGGCAGGTGTGGAGAGGCCTCGGTCGGCCGTCGCAGCCTCTCCCGGTTCCCGGCCCGGGGCTCCCCCTAGCGCCGCTGAGGAGCCGCTCGTGCAGGGCGGAGGAGCGGGGCTGAGAGAGCCTGGCGGCTGGAGCGCAGGGTGAAGGGACGAGGACAGAATGGCCAGCACTCGCTGAGGGTTTGCTGGCATGGATAAACTCATTAAGGTGCTCATCAGGGATATAGACCACCATGAAGCACTTTTTCTTTTTTGGGACTTTGAAAGTACCTTAATATGTAGAATCTTCTTAAAGTTTTGACATGCACAGACCTTGTGCAGGGGCCGAATTTTTTCCTTGATTTTGAAGATGCCCAGCCTACAGAGTCTGAGAAGGGAATTTATAATCGGGTGATTGTAGTATTAAAAGATGCAAAAGGCATCTTGGAGGACTCGCAATCCTATGGAGGAGCTGGCCATGAAATAAGGGAGGCAATCCTGCACCCAGCAGATGAGAAGTTGCAAGAGAAGGCATGGGGTGCAGTTGTTCCACTACCAGGCAAATTAAAGAAATTTTGTGAATTTTCTCAGAGGTTAGAAGCAGCATTACAAGGTCTGCTGGGAGCCTTGACAACACCCCATGTTCTCCCACCCAGCACCTAGAACAAAAGCAGGCTCTCACTAAACAGTTTGCAGAAATTCCTCATTTCACAATCCATTCTGGTGAACTCAAGATGACAAATCCCACCATACAGAATGATTTCAGCTATTATAGAAGAGTATTGAGTCATATGAAGATTAACTATGTTCCAGCAGAAGGAGAAAATGAAGTAGATTATAAATTGGCAAATGGAATGTCTTTGTTTTATGTTGAAGCAACACCAACGCTAAAAACCTCAAGTGATGCCGCAACAGAATTTGCATCAGAGAAGAAAAATTTACCGATAGAAAATACCACAGATTATTTAAGCACTGTGGCTATTGTGTGCAGAGTCATGCTCAAAACACCGGAAGAGAGAAGCAAATTTACAAACGAAGAGACAGTGTCACTCTGCTTGCGGGCAAAGGTGGGGGTCATGATACTCTATGACCATGCACCTTCAGAGGGAGCATTTGCCAAAACTTCAAAAACATTGCTATGAAAGGTATCAAAGTTCTTAAGGACCAACCTCCAAATAGTGTAGAAAAAAAAAAAGTGTAGAAGGTCTTCTAAATCCTCTCAGGTACACAACTAAACGTTTGAATGACGAGACTACCTCCAAGCAAATTACATCCATGCTCCAAATAGCAGTTCTATAGCATTTGCTACAGAAAGAAGACAGCCTCTGCAATGACCGAGAACGCACAGTTTTTTAGTGATTGCAATTACTATCTCATTTATTCTTACTTTTTATTTCTTTCCTTTGTTCCTTTTCCCACTTTTTTAATCATGTTCTTGTTCTTAAGACTTCTTTTCTGTGCCAAAATCAGTAAAGTCATGCTCCGAAGGGATAATGTCCTTTCAAACAAGCCATCTAAGGCAGCCAATTATGCATTGCATTGGGATCTCTACTAAAAAAAATGCTGTGACTTGAACTAAGTATTTTTAAATGTGAATTTTTTGAGAAACCTAATATTTAATATCGCTTCTCCTGCATGGCAAAACTGCCTATTCTGCTATTCAATCATTTTATTTTCTACTGTCTTTTTTTATGTGCAGCCAAAAGGAAAATGGTTAAATTAACCGTGTTGTACATAATGGTACCCAACTCTTCTTAAATTAGTAAGACTTTTGTTTAAAGTTTTAAGTTTGCATTTTGACTTTTTTTGTAGGGATATATGCTGTGTGTTTAACCTTTATTAACTAATGTTAAAAATTGTAAAATATGCATAGAATATTACATATGCATGTTCATGTTTAAAGAATGGCTGTTGAAAACACCAGAAGAGAAACTAGATAACTGGGAGCTCCTAAAAATCAAACACCTATGCTCATCCAAAGGCTTCACCAAAAGAGTAAAAAGATTACCTACAGACTGGGAAAAAGTTTTCAGCTATGACATTTCTGATCAGTGTCTGATCTCTAAAATCTACGTGATACTGCAAAAGCTCAACAACAAGAAGACAAATAAGCCAGTTAAAAAATGGGCAAAGGACACCCACAACAGGGGTCCAAGGATAAGTGGTACCTTCAAGTCCTTACAACCAAAAGCATTGGGTGCCCGTAGGCTGGCTACAGAACCCACCCACCTGTGTGCTTTAGGGAACAGGGACGTGCTTTCCTCATAGACACTTGGGGAATGGTTGTCAGCCCCCTGCCTTGTTCAGAGCATGACCCCCTGCTGCAACTAGATACTGGTACCTAAGACTGTAGGACAGAGCCTGTACCACACACTTGATAACCAACTACCTGAACACATGAGCTGAATCCATACAAGAAAAGTGAGTGGACTCCTAGGCTCATATACTTGGTATCAGCTCTAGCCATCCGGTGACAGGATGTTAGAGCTTCAAAGGCAAAAATAATCAAGCCAGCTCACTTAAACAACCTATTTGGACATATCAAAACAAAACAAAGCAAGAAACTAGGATACAGTAAGCAAACATAAAATAAACTAATACTATAACTTATAGATGGCTCTGAGACAACAGTCAATATCAAATCACATAAAGAAGCAAAACACAATCAATTCAACGAGCTCTCAAAACAAAGAATCAAGGAATCTTCTGGATGAAGGTGTCTTCCTGGAATTACCAGATGCAGAATACAAAAGATTAATACACAGAACTCTTCAAGGCATCGGGAAGAAGATCAGGCAAAACACAGAACAAGCCAAGGAACACACAGATAAAGCAGTTGAAGAAATTAAAAAGGTTATTCAAGAACATAAGGAAAAATGTATTTCGCTACAAGAATCCATACAGAGATAGCAAACAGAAATGCAGATTAACAATAAAATTACAGAATTAGACAACTCAATAGAAAGTCAGAGGAGCAGAATTGAGAAAGTGCAAGGCAGAATTAGTGAGACTGAAGACAAAACACTTGGTACCAATATATTTGAAAAAAAATTAGATAAAAGAATTTTAAAAAATGAAGACACCCTAAGAATCATGTGGGACCCTATCAAGAGAAATAACCTATGAGTGATTGGAGCACCAGAACAGGGAGGAATAACAGAAAATACAGAGAAAATTGTTGAAGATTTGTTGGCAGAAAATTTCCCTGATACAGTGAAAGATGAGAAGATATCTATCCAAGATGCTCATCGAACTCCACATAAGGTAGATCTCAAAAGAAAGTCACCAAGACATATTATAATCAAACTTGCCAAAACCAAAGGTAAAGAGAGAATTTTAAGGCAGGCTAGGGATAAACAAAAAGTCACCTACAAAGGAAAGTCAATAAGAATAAGCTCAGGCTACTCGGCAGAAACTATGCAGGCGAGAAGACAATCAGATAACTTACATAAAGCACTGAAAGAAAAAAAAATTGTCACCCAAGAATCATATATCCAGCAAAACTGTCTCTCAAATATGAAGGCGAAATTAGGACATTTCCAGATAAACAGAACTTCAGGGAATTCGTAAAAACCAAACCAAAACTACAAGAAATACTAAAGGGAGTTCTCTGGTTAGAAAACCGATAATATCAGATATCAACCCAAGACTAGAACACAGGACAGAACAACCAGATGTCAACCCAGATAGGGAAATCACAAAAATAAACCAAGGTAAAAAAAATGCTCAAAAAAGGGGAAAAAAATGCCATTGTGTAAAAGAAGACAATACTAAAACAATAAAGAGGGACTAAGAAATGTAGTCATTGATCTTTCATATGGAGAGGAAGTCAAGGTGATATAAAGAAATAAAAGTTAGTTTTAAATATGAAAAATGGGGGTAAATATTAAGGTAACCACAAAGGAAACTAACAAACTTACCCATCAAAATAAAATACAAGAAAACAACAAAGACTTAGCAAGAACAAAATCAACGACAATGATTAAGAGGAAAAGACAATATATAAACTACTCAGGACAAAAAATTAAGTGGGGAAAAGAAACTGTCAACAACACAAAAAAAAATCAGAATGACAGCACTAAACTCACACCTTCCATAATTATGCTGAATGTAAATGGACTAAATGCAACAATAAAGAGACAGACAGTGGCAGAATGGATTAAAAAACATGATCCATCTATATGCTGCCTATAACAGACATACCATAAACTTAGAGACACAAACAAACAAAAATTCAAAGGATGGGGAAGAAATATGAAGCAAACAACAATGAAAAAAGAGCAGAAGTGGCACTATTAGTTTCTGACAAAATAAACTTTAAAGTTAAATCTACTGCAAAAGATAAGGAAAGACACTGTATAATAAAGATTAAAGAGACAATATACCAGGAGGATAGAACCATATTAAATATTTATGCACCCAATGACAGGGCTGCAAGAGACATAAAACAAATTCTAACAGCACTGAAAAGTGAAATAGACAGTGCCACAATTATAGTAGGAGACTTCAACACACCACCTTCGGTGAAGGACTGAACATCCAGAAAGAAGCGAAATAAAGACATGGAAGATCTAAAGGCCACAATCAACCAACTTGACCTCATAGACATATACAGAACACCTCACCCAACAGCAGTCAAGTATACTTTCTTTTCCAGCTCACATGGAACATTCTCTAGAATAGACCACATATGAGGTCATATAGCAAGCCTTAGCAGAATACGAACCACCGAAATATTATAAAGCATCTTCTCTGACCATAGGGCCATAAAAGTAGAAATCAATAACAGAAAAAGCAGGGAAAAGAAATCAAACACTTGGAAACTGAACAATACCCTGCTCAAAAAAGACTGGGTTATAGAAGACATTAAGGATGGAATAAAGAAATTCATAGAATCCAAAGAGAATGAAGACACTTCCTATCAGAACCTTTGGGACATAGCAAAAGCAGTGCTTAGAAGTAAATTTATATCAATAAATGCAAACATACAAAAAGAAAAAAGGGCCAAAATCAAAGAATTATCCCTACAACTTGAACAAATAGAAAGAGAGCAACAAAAGAAACCCTCAGGAGCCAGAATAAAGCAAATAATAAAAATTAGGGCAGAATTAAATGAAACAGAGAACAGAAAAACAATTGAAGGAGTTAACAAGACCAAAAGTAGGCTCTTTGAAAAAATTAACAAAGTTGATAAACCACTGGCCAATCTGACAAAAGAAAAACTGGAGAGGGAGCAAATAACCTGAATAAGAAGTGAGACAGGTGATATCAGAACAAACCCTACTGAAATTAAAAGAATCATATCAGGCTACTATGAAATATTGTACTCTAACAAGTTTGAAAACCTAGAAGAAATGGATGAATTTCTAGAAACACACTATCTACCTAAACTAACACAGAGGTCGAACAACTAAATAAACCCATAACAAAAGAAGAGATTGAAAAGGTAATTTAAAAACTCTCAACAAAAAAAAAAAAAAGCTCTGGCCCAGACAGCTTCACTGGAGAGTTCTACCAAACTTTCAGGAAAAGTTAACACAACTACTACTAAAGGTATTTCAGAGCATAAAAAAGGATGGAATACTCATTCTGTGAAACCAGCCTATCCCTAATACCAAAACCAGATAAAAGCACCACAAAAAAAAAAAAACAGTAAGGACTTATATCTCTCATGAACTTAGATGCAAAAATTCTCAACAAAATTCTAGCCAATAGAATTCAACAGCATATCAAAAAAATAATTCACCATGACAACATGGGATTCATACCAGGTATACAGGGATGGTTCAATATTAGAAAAACAATCAATGTAAACCATCATATAAATAAAACAAAAGAGAAGAACCACATGATCTTATGAATTGATGCAGAAAAGGCATGTGACAAAGTCCAACACCCATTCATGATAAAAAGTCAGCAAAATAGGAATAGAAGGAAAATTCCTGAACATAATAAAGGGCATTTATACAAAGCCAACAGCCAACATCATCCTAAATGGAGAGAGTCTGAAAGCATTCCCCTTGAGAACAGGAGCCAGATAAGGCTGCCCTTTATCACCACTCTTACTCAATATCGTGCTGGATGTCCTGGACAGAGCAAATAGGCTAGATAAAGAAATAAAGCACATCCAGATTGGCAAAGAAGAAGTAAAAGTATCTCTACTTGTAGATGACACGATCTTAGACACAGAAAACCCTAAAGAATCCTCAAGAAAACTACTGAAACTAATAGAAGAGTTCAGTAGATTATCAGGATAAAAAATAAACATACAAAAATCAGTTGGATTCCTCTACACCAACAAAGAGAACATTGAAGAAGAAATCACCAAATCAATACCATTTACAGTAGCCTGCAAGAAGATAAAATACTTAGGAATAAATCTTACCGGAGCTGTAAATGACCTATACAAAGAAAACTACAAGACATTACTGCAAGAAACCAAATGCTTACTATCATTTGCCATCAAAGAAATGCAAAACAAAACTACAATGGAACAGAATTGAGAACCCAGACATAAATCCATCCACATATGAGCTGTTGATATTTGACAAAGGCTGAAAGTCAGTTAAATGGGGAAAAGACAGTCTCTTTAACAAATGGTGCTGGCATAGCTGGATATCCATCTGCAAAAGAATTGAAACAAGACCCATACCTCACACCATGCACAAAAACTAACTCAAAATGGATCAAAGACCTAAATATAAAATCTAAAATGATAAAGATCATGGAAGAAAAAATAAGGACAACACTAGGAGCCCTAATACATGGCATAAACTGTATATAAAATATTACTAACAATGCCAGACACCAGAAGAGAAACTAAGTAACTAAAAAAAAAAAAAAACTGGGAGATCCTAAAAATCAAATACCTATGCTCATTCAAAGACTTCACCAAAAGAGTAAAAAGATTACCTACAGACTGGGAAAAAGTGTTGGGCTATAATATTTCCGATCAGCTCCTGATCTCTAAAATATACATGATACTGCGAAACCTTAATAACAAAAAGACAAATAACCCAATTAAAAAATGGGCAAAGGATATGAACAGGCACTTCACTAAAGTTGACATTCAGGTAGCTAACAGATACATGAGGAAATGCTCACGATCATTAGCCATTAGAGAAATGCAAATCAAAACTACAATGAGATTCCATCTCACTCCAACAAGGCTGGCATTAATCCAAAAAATACAAAATAATAAAAGTCACAGAGGTTGTGGAGAGACTCGAACACTTATACACTGCTGGTGGGAATGTCAAATGGTACAACCACTTTGGAAATAAATTTGGCACTAGAAATAGAACTAACATATGATCCAGCAATCCTACACCTTGGAATATACCCCAGAGAAATAAGAGCCTTTACACGATCAGATGTATGCATACCCATGTTCATTGCAGCACTGTTTACAATAGCAAAAAGATGGATGCAACCAAGGTGCCTATCAACGGATGAATGGATAAATGAATTATGGTATATTCACACAATGGAATACTAGGCATCAATAAAGAACAATGATGAATCCGTGAAACATTTAATAACATGGAGGATTCTGGAAGGCATTATGCTGGGTGAAATTAGTCAGCTGCAAAAGGACAAATATTGTGTGAGACCACTATTCACTATTATAAGAACTCAAAAATAGTTTTAACAGAGAAGAAAATATTCTTTGATGGTTATGAGAGTGGGAAGGAAGGGAGGGAGAGGATTAGATAGTAGACAAGAACTATTTTAGGTGAAGGGAGAGACAACACACAATACAGGAGAGGTCAGCACAACTGAACTAAACCAAAAGCAAAGAAGTTTCCTGAATAAATCGAATGCTTCGAAGGCCAGCGTAGCAGAGGCAGGGGTTTGGGGACCATGGTTTCAGGGGACATCTAAGTCAATTGGCATAATGAAATCTATTAAGAAAACATTCTGCATTCCACTTTGGAGAGTGGCATCTGAGGTCTTAAACCCTAGCATACGGCCATCTAAGATGCATCAATTGGTCTCCACCCTCCTGGATCAAAGGGGAATGAAGAACACCAAAGACACAAGGTAATTATGAGCCCAAGAGACAGAAAGGGCCACATAAATCAAAGACTACATCAGCCTGAGACCAGAAGAACTAGATGGTGCCCAGCTACAACCAATGCCTGCCCTGAGAACTCCTGAGGGAGCAGGAGAGCAGTGGAATGCAGACCTCAAATTCTGGTAAAAAGACGAGACTTAATGGTCTGACTGAGACTAGAAGGACCCCAGGGGTCATGGTCCCCAGACCGTCTGTTAGCCCAAGACAGGAACCATTCCCAAAGCCAACTCTTCAGACAGGGCTTGGGCTGGACTATGGGATAGAAAAACATACTGGTGAGGAGTGAGTTTCTTGGCTTAAGTGGACACATTAGACTATGTCGGCAGGTCCTGTCTGGAGGGGAGTTGAGAAGGCAGAGGGGGACAGAAGCTGGCTGAATGGACATGGAAACAGAGGATGGAGAGAAAGAGTGTGCTGTCTCATTAGGGCGAGACCAACTAGAAGTATATAGCGAGGTGTATATAAATTTTTGTATGAGAGACTGACTTGATTTGCAAACTTTCAAATAAAGCACAATAAAAATGAAAAAAAAGAATGGCTTTTGATGATAAAATAGAAATCAGCTTTCATTTAAAAAAAGAAATAGTGTATCCGCAGCTGCTATGATACTGAGCAGGTTTCAGTGAAACTTCCAGACTGAGGCGGACTAGGAAGAAAAGCTTGGAAATCTACTTCTGAAGATCAATGAAAACTCTATGGACAAATTCACACTCACACACAAAAGACCAGACTTGCTCATCTGACAGAGATAGAGAAATCCTTAGGGTATGTCCCCAGACACCCTTTTAACTCAGTACTGAAGTCACTCCCGAAGTTCACCTTTCAGCCAAAGATTAGACATGTCTGTAGGGCAAAAAATAACACATGTGAGGAACATGGTTTGTAGTTCAATCATGTATACAACACTAAATGGACACATCAGCCCAAAAGCAAAGACAAGAAGGCAGGAAGGGACAGGAAAACTGGGCGAGTGGAAACAGGGAACCCAGGGTGGAGGAGAGAGTGTTGACACATCGAGGGGTTGGCAACCAATGTCACAAAACAATTTGTGTATTAATTGTTTAAAGAGAAACTAATATGGTCTGTAAACTTTCACTTAAAGCACACATACACACACACACAAAAAAAAAAAAAAAACCTATGATTCACAACGGTTCAATCCTCAACTGATCATGAGGATGGCACAGGACCAGGCAACACTTCATTCCATTGTGCATGAGGTCGCCACGAGTCAGGCAGACTCCAGGGCAGCTAACAACAACGTGAATAACGACAATAACATGGAGGGGGGTGGTTAGGATAGAAAGCTGAAGAAGCAGCTTTAATGAAAGCCCAGTTGAGATTCTGGGCACAACTATGCCCCAGGCAGCCAAACAAAGCCAGGTTGGGGGAGAGGGGTTGCTGTCCCTGTCTCAGGGCCACATCCTAGCAGCCAATCTGTCAGGGACTGTAAAGCCACAGGAACAGCTGCAATGGCAAATCTGGCTGGTACAGTGGCAGAGGACCTTGTTTCAGGAGGGTCCCAGCAGCAGCAGCAGAGTCAGTTGCCTCCCTCGAGGGCTCGTGTGCCATGGGCTTCCATGAGAGAATCGAGCAAAAGAACTTGAGGACGGATAAGCAAAGCATTACTGAAAAAGAAGAAGAAAGTGGGAGGCCTCACTCTACCTGATTTCAGAACCTATTATACAGTCACAGTAGTCAAAACAGCCTGGTACTGGTACAACAACAGACACATAGACCAATGGAACAGAATTGAGAACCCAGATAGAAATCCATCCACATATGAGCAGCTGATATTTGACAAAGGCCCAGTGTCAGTTAATTGGGGAAAAGATAGTCTTTTTAACAAATGGTGCTGGCATAACTGGATATCCATTTCCAAAAAAATGAAACAGGACCCATACCTCACACCATGCACAAAAACTAACTCCAAGTGGAT
Organism: Elephas maximus indicus; assembly: GCF_024166365.1. NCBI lineage: Eukaryota > Metazoa > Chordata > Mammalia > Proboscidea > Elephantidae > Elephas > Elephas maximus. The sequence continues at coordinate 166,343,405 of NC_064821.1, read as the reverse complement.
CAAAGACCTAAACATAAAGACTAAAATGATAAAGATCATAGAAGAAAAAATAGGGAAAACGTTAGGAGCCCTAATACAGGGCATAAACAGAATACAAAACATTACCGAAAATGACGAAGAGAAACCAGATAACTGGGAGCTCCTAAAAATCAAACACCTATGCTCATCTAAAGACTTCTCCAAAAGAGTAAAAAGACTACCTACAGACTGGGAAAGAATTTTCAGCTATGACATCTCCGACCAGCGCCTGATCTCTAAAATCTATAATTCTGTCAAAACTCAACCACAAAAAGACAAACAACCCAATCAAGAAGTGGGCAAAGGATATGAACATGCACTTCACTAAAGAAGATATTCAGGCAGCTAACAGATACATGAGAAAATGCTCTCAATCATTAGCCATTAGAGAAATGCAAATTAAAACTACGATGAGATTCCATCTCACTCCAACAAGGCTGGCATTAATCCAAAAAACACAAAATAATAAATGTTGGAGAGGCTGCGGAGAGATTGGAACTCTTATACACTGCTGGTGGGAATGTAAAATCGTACAACCACTTTGGAAATCTATCTGGCATTTTCTTAAAAAGTTAGAAATAAAACTGCCATACAACCCAGAAATCCCACTCCTCGGAATATACCCTAGAGAACTAAGAGCCTTCACACGAACAGATATATGCACACCCATGTTTATTGCAGCTCTGTTTACAATAGCAAAAAGCTCGAAGCAACCAAGGTGTCCATCAACGGATGAATGGTTAAATAAATTGTGGTATATTCACACAATGGAGTACTACGCATCGATAAAGAACAGTGACGAATCTGTGAAACATTTCATAACATGGAGGAACCTGGAAGGCATTATGCTGAGCGAAATTAGTCAGAGGCAAAATGACAAATATTGTATAAGACCACTATTATAAGATCTTGAGAAATAGTATAAACTGAGAAGAACACATACTTTTGTGGTTACGAGGTGGGGAGGGAGCGAGGGTGGGAGAGGGTTTTTTACTGATTAATTAGTAGATAAGAACTACTTTAGGTGAAGGGAAGGACAATACTCAATACGTGGAAGCTCAGCTCAACTGGACTGGACCAAAAGCAAAGAAGTTTCTGGGATAAACTGAAGGCTTCAAAGGTCAGCGGAGCAAGGGCGGGGGTTTGGGGACCATGGTTTAAGGGGAATTCTAAGTCAATTGGCAAAAGAATTCTATTATGAAAACATTCTGCATCCCACTTTGAAATGTGGCATCTGGGGTCTCAAATGCTAACAAGCGGCCATCTAAGATGCATCAATTTGTCTCAACCCACCTGGATCCAAGGAGAATGAAGAACACCAAGGTCACATGATAACTAAAAGCCCAACAGACGGAAAGGGCCACATGAACCAGAGACCTACATCATCCTGAGACCAGAAGAACTAGTTGGTGCCCAGCCATAACCAATGACTGTCCTAACAGGGAGCGCAACAGAGAACCCCTGAGGGAGCAGGAGATCAGTGGGATGCAGACCCCAAATTCTCACAAAAAGACCATACTTAATGGTCTGACTGAGACTAGAGGAATCCCGCCGGTCATGGTCCCCAAACCATCTGTTGGCCCAGGACAGGAACCATTCCCGAAGACAACTCATCTGACATGGAAGGGACTGGACAGTGGGTAGGAGAGAGATGCTGATGAAGAGTGAGCTATTTATATCAGGTGGACACTTGAGCCTGTGTTGGCATCTCCTGTCTGGAGGGGGGATGGGAGGATAGAGAGAGTTGGAAGCTGGCAAAATTGTCACAAAAGGAGAGACTGGAAGGGTTGACTCATTAGGGGGAGAGCAAGTGGGAGTACGGAGTAAGGTGTATATAAACTTATATGTGACAGTCTGACTTGATTTGTAAACATTCGTTTGAAGCTCAATAAAAAAAAAAAGAAGAAGAACTTGAGGAGGCTTGTTGCTAAGTCCTGTAAGTTACTCCCTGGAGACCCCCAGAAATACCTGGAGAGATTCTGAATGGCTGGTCAGATTGAAACCCTAGATTCTTCTAGAGAAGCTCAAATATCAATGTCAAAATTACCTCTTTTTGTCACCGGACTAGTGATATCAGAGACATTCAGATATGCGTGCACACACACAATCAATATGCAGATTATCCCTACCCTGACAAAAACCCAGCCTGCTGTGACTGACTGGACGGCTCCTGGGAACTCTGTTAGACTACATGCCCCAGCTGCCCTTGCAGTCAGACAAGGCCATGCGATCAAGCCCTGGCAAACGGAATGTAAGCAGGAATAATGTGTGCCACATTCAGGCCTGGACCATAACAACTTCCCACTTATGGTCCACCCCTTTCTCCATCCCTCAGCTGAATGGAGAAGACTCCAAGGACCTACAGGAGGGCAGAGCCACAGGAAGGAGAGAACTTAGCCCCAGAATGAATTACCACATGGAAGGATGCCAATCATGAATTCCCCACACTGGTGGAACATGAGCAAAAAATAAACTTTCATCACGCTAAGCCACTGAGATTTCAGAATTGTTTATCGTAAAATCTTACCTTATAATACCAGAAAAGTATTATTACCCCCAATCCCATAAGGAAATAGAAAGTCATAGAGATTAAGTCATAGACTCTCAATCAGGGTGATGATTTTACCCCCCTACCCTCCCACCCCCACCCAGGGGACATTTAACAATGTCTAGAGACATTTTTAATTGTCATAATATACGGCCACTATGATCTAGAGCCGACTTGATGGCAACGGCTTTAAGAAGCCCTGGTGGTGCCGTGGTTAAGCCCTCAGCTGCTAACCGAAAGGACAGTGAGTCGAACCCACTAGGCTATCTGCAGGAAAAAGATGTGGCAGTCTGCTTCTGTAAAGATTACACCTTCAGAAACCCCACAGGGCAGTTACTCAGTGCCATCGAGTCTGTTCCCTGTAAAGATTACAGACTTGGAGTCCCCATGGAGCAGTTCTGCTCTGTCCTCTAGGGCCACTATGAGTCAGAATTGAACTTGATAGCAAAGGGCACTGGCACCTAGCATGTAGAGTCCAAGGATGCTGCTAAAGATCCTACAGTGCTCAAGAGAGCCTTCACAACAAAGAATTATTTGACCCAAAATGCCAATAGTGCTGAGATTGAGAAGCCTAGGGTTCAGTGACTTCTCTAAGATCGCATACAGAACTAGTAGGTGGGTCATAATTTCAGTTCTTTCTCAATCTCAGGCTGTTTCTTTATCTGGAAACTGTGATGAAGCTGCCTTGTTACAGTGCCCGTGATCCCCATGTCACTTCTGAGAGGAAAGTTCACACCAGGGCCAAAGAAAATCAAGTTGAGGAATAATAAATACACACATATGTAATTAAATAAGTTTACGGAAGACTGACACTGGTATTTTCTACTGAATCAACAGAGGTCAGAATATTGCTGGGAAAAAGGTAAGCATGATTGCAGTCCTAATCAGAGGTGAAGACTTAGAAACTTCGAGTAGAGAGAAGGTGTTTCCATCTCACTGCTGGGGTCCTTGTAGTCTTCTATATTATCAATTAAAAAAAAAATTTTTTTTCTGCTTCCAAAATAATATGAGCTTTAAAAAATAACATGCATTATAGAAAGAGTAAGTTTCCTATATTCCATCACCCTGAGAAAGCATGATAAATAATTTCATTGCTATTCTTCCATATTTGTTTCTATGCATAAGCTAATATGTCTGTATTTTTAATTAAAATAAGACTGTTTCATCATACGAAATATATATATCTCTGCCACTTGTCTGTCAGTTTGATGTACTATGGTGGCTTTCCTGTTGCTGTAATGCTGGAATCTATGCCACCAATATGTCAAATACCAGCAAGGTCACCCATGGTGGACAGGTTTCAGCAGAGCTTTCAGATTAAGACAGACGAAGAAGAAGGATCTTGCAATCTACTTATTAAACAAACTGGCCAGTGAAAGCCTTATGAATAACAGCGGAACATTGTCTGATATAGTGCCGGATGATGAGCCTCTCAGGTTGGAAGCCTCTCAAAATATGACTGGGAAAGAGCTGCCTCCTCAAAGTAGAGTCAACCTTAATGACATGGGTAGGGTCAAGCTTTTAGGGCCTACATTTGCTGATGTGGCATGACTCAAAATGAGAAGAAACAGCTACAAGCATCCATTAGTAATAGGGATGTGAAATGTATGAAGGATGAATCTAGGAAAATCGGACATCATCAAAAATGAAATGAAACACATATTGATTGGCATTGGTGAACTGAAATGGACTGATATTGGCCATTTTGAATCAGACAATCATACAGTCTACTATGCCAGGAATGACAAGTTGAAGAGGAATGGCGTCCATTCATCATGAAAAAGAACATTTCAAGATCTATCCCAAAGTACAACGCTATCCAAAACCCATTGCTCTCCAGTCAATTCCGACTCATAGCAACCTTATAGAAAGGAGTAGAACTGCCCCACAGGGCTTCCAGGGAGTGACTGATGGATTCAAACTGCTGACATTTTGGGTAGCAGCCAAGCTCTTAACCACGGTGCCACTGGGACACCACAACGCTGTGATAGGATACTATACATATACGTAAAAGGAAAACCAGTTAATACAACTATTATTCAAATTTATGCATCAACCACTAATGCCAAAGATGAGGAAATTGAAGATTTTTACCAACTTCTACAGTCTGAAATTGATTAAACATGCGATTAGAATGCATTAAAAATTACTGATGATTGGAATGTGAAAGTTGGAAACAAAGAAGAAGGGTCAGTAGTTGGAAAACATGGCCTAGGTAATAGAAAGAATGCCTGAGATCTCATGATGCACTTTTGCAAGACCAATGACTTATTCATCCCAAACACCTTTTTTCAACAACATAAACAGCAACTATACACATAGACCTCACCAGATGGAATACACAGGAATCAAATTGGCTACATCTGTGGAAAGAGATGATATAGAAGCTCAATATCATCAGTTAGTACAAGGCCAGGGACCGAGTGCCGAACAGACCATCAACTTGCTCATATGCAGGTTCAAGTTGAAGCAGAAGAAAATTAAAACAAGTCCACTAGAGCCAAAATATGACCTTGAGTATATCCCACCTGAATGTAGATACCAACTCAAGCATAGATTTGACACACTGAACACTAATGACTAAAGACCAGATGAGTGGAATGACATCAAGGATGTCATACATGAAGAAAACAAAAGGCCATTAGAAAGAAAGAAAAGACCAAAAGGGATGTCAGAAGATACTCTGAAACTTAACTCTTGAAAGAAGAGTGGCTAAAGGGAAAGATAGAAATGATGAAGTAAAAGAACTAAACAGAAGATTTCAAAGAGCAGCTTGAGAAGACAAAGCATTACAATGAAATGTGCAAAGACCTGGTGCTGAAGGAAGAAGTCCAAGCTTCACTGAAGGCATTGACAAAAAAACAAGGCTCCAGTAAATGACGGAATACCAATTGAGATGTTTCAACAAACGGATGTAGCACTAGAAAGCTCACTCGTCTATGCAAGAAATTTGGAAGAGAGCTACCTGGCCAACAGACTGGAAGAGATCCATATTTGTGCCCATTCCAAAGAAAGGTGATCAAACAGAATGCAGAAATTATCAAACAATATCATTAATATCACACAAGTAAAATTTTGCTGAAGATAATTCAAAAACAATTGAGCAGTACATCAACAGGGAGCTGTTAGGAATTCAAGCTGGTTTCTGAAGAGGACATGGAACAAGGGATATCATTGCTGAGGTCAGATGGATCTTGGCTGAAAGCAGAGAATGCCAGAAAGATGTTTACCTGTATTTTATTGACTATGCAAAAGCATTGGTCTGTGTGATCATAACAAATTATGGATAATGTTGCGAAGAATGGGAATCCCAGAACACTTAACAGTGCTCATGAGGATCCTGCACATAGACCAAGAGGCAGTCATTCGAACAGAACATGGGGATACTGTGTGGTTTAAAATCAGAAAAGTGTGCATCAGGGTTGTACTCTTCCAGCACACTTATTCAATCTGTATGCTGAGCAAATAATCCAAGAAATTTGACTATACGAAGAAGAACACAACATCAGGATTGGAGGAAGACTCATTGACAACCTGCAATATGCAGATGACACAACCTTGCTTGCCGAAAACAAAGAGAACTTGAAGCACTCACTGATGAAGATCAAAAACTACAGCCTTCAGTATGGATTACTCCTCAACATAAAGAAAACAAATATCCTAACAACTGGACCAATAAGCAACATCATGAAAAACAGAGAAAGGATCGAAGTAATCAAGGATTTCATTTTGCTTGGATCCACAATCAATGCCTATGGAAGCAGCAGTCAGTAAATCAAATGACATATTGTATTGGGTAAATCTGCTGCAAAATGCCTCTTTAAAGTGTTAAAAAGTAAAGATGTCACCTTGAGGACTACGGTGCACCTGACTCAAGCCATGGTTATCTTCAATTGCCTCATGTGCATGTATGTATGTGTGTGTGTATATATATGTATCTGAGACTCCTAGAGTAAAATTCATGTTTTTTATTCCTCCTAGAATACATTTCCCAGTCTGCCTTGAGGCTGTATATGGCCACGTGACTGAGTTTAACGAGTGGAGCATGAGCAGAAGTAACGTACACCTCTTCTAAGCCTGGCTACGAAAACCTCTTAGACATGCTCCTCCAAGTTCTTTTCTCCTTTTAGCTGGTTGAGATGGAGGTGTCTACATGTTCAAGATGACAGCTTCGTTCAGTCTGAGCCCTGCATGATTGCCTGGAGGAGAGTCCGCCCAACGACCTGCTCACCTGCTCAGGGTTGCTATGTGAGCAAGAAATACACTTCATCTGTATACATTTGAGGCGTACATGTTGCATCAGCTAACAGTATTGCTCTGCAACTTACTTCTTTAACCTAAAAATATTTCTGGAACATTTTCCATTGCAGTACATTTACTGTGGTTCCTATATTGAAAGGTATCCTTTTTCCCACGATTTAACCTTCCTGTAATTGGAAGATGTCTCATATTTGAAATGTACATTTTCCAATAGCTTTCCATTAAATAACTGGTGCACCTTGTTGTTGTTGTTCCTAGCTGCCACCAAGTCAACTCCAGCTCATGGTGACCCCCATGTACAACAGAATAAAATCCTTCCTGGTCCTATATCAGACACTGTTCTGTTGTGATAGGGCTTTCACTGGCTAATTTTCAAAAGGAGATCACCAAGCCTTTCTTCCTTGTCTGTCTTAGTACTATAAAGCTTACCTTTTCTTTAGGGCTTTAAGAAATAATAATATAAATGTATTCTTGCTGTTAAAAAAATCAAAATAGTACAATAGGATTCAAAAAGAAAAGTCTCCAGTGTAGCAGAAATACTTGGACAGGATAGCTCGTCTCTTGACATTCCAGCTGAAATATTTTTTGCTAACAAAGGGGCAGAACACCCACAATTGAAGGTTTGGGTGCTGAAGATATCTTCGAGATCCCAAACTGAAGAAGTAGAGAAAGGATTGGTATAAATAACCTAGCTATATCCAGGTCTAATCTTGTGAACTACACAGAATATATTTAACAATCGCAATGAATATTGCAAAAATATATATATTCTTCTATCAGGGGGACTATCCAAACAAAATGCACTTGGAAAAAAAAATATCACAAAGCACTTCTAGTAAGGATTTAAGTGGTAAGGTGTGAGACAGAAATGTGAAATCAACCATTTGCGTTACTAGTTCCAAAAAGATGAAGAATCCCTGTTTTTAAGAACAGATTTCATTCATGTTTAAGAAGAGTTACAAATTCTTACCATCTTATCTCGAACAAACTGTCCAAGTTCAGTTCAGTAAACTTCTTTAAATTATGAAGCATATTTTGTTATCATATGAGAAACAGAATGTTAGACCTAGATTGGTGGCTCAGAAATTACTTATCTCTTTCTTTAAAGGCTTCGAAATATTATGTACTTAAGGAAAGCCTTTTTTTGGGGGGGGTGGGCAGGACTAACTCCACAAAACATTAAATATGAGAAAGGTAATTTAAAAAATAAGTAAGATGGGCAGAGGTAAAACTTGGCTTTAAATTAATTCTCCTTATAAAATGCATTTGCTGTTTTCTCTCTAAAGCACTAAAAGCTTTGTGGCCACTATATAGCTCTGTTAGGCCTTTTTTGATGTTTTCTGAGGTCACTAGACTTCCTAAATTATTCTCTCTGAAATATATTCTCTTTGGCAGGGCAGAACTTTTTTTCACAGAAAGAACTTGTGTCTCAAAAATACCATTTTTGGGCAGAGAATAAAATATTCATCAAAACTTGCCTCCCAAATTCCCAACATCTATTTATGAAAACTTGCCATCAAAAGTCTTATGGTGACAAAAAAAAGTTCCTAAGTTATGGCAAAAATAACTGATTTATGTTATAATTTTTGTATTCCCAGGCCTGTTCTTCAAACATCCCACAAACCTTGTGTTGCTATGGAAAATGACCTCTGGAGTGTTCTTCCTTCTCCATTACTAGCTGTGCCCTAAAACACACTTTCAAGAACTGATGAATCCTGGATTAGAATTTACATTTGTAAACTACTTTAGAAAGTAGCTTACAACATTCCAAAGGCCCTCCACCCAAGGTCATTTCTGATAAATGAAGAAAATGCAAGTTCTTTGGAAGAAAATGTGATTTGCAAAGCTGGCTGAGCCAACATCTTCAAAGTAAAAGAGCTAGCACTGACTATTAATAGGCCGAATCCTGGGGTTGCTCTGCTAGTGTGTAATGAAAACCATTTGGTTTTCCTATGTCAGTAATAACCAGTTCAAGGAGACCAGTTTTATTCAAAGCTCTGAGATTGTTCGGTCCCCCTTACCCCACCCTGCCTTGATTGAAGAAAAATAAAGTCAGCATTGAAAGACTCTTGCTTTCTTTACTTTCTTTACCATAAAAGGAGAAAACTGCTTATTCTCCCAGAATTCTTGAATCCACAGGACACTAACCCATTGCCGTCCAGTCGATTCCGACTCATAGCTACCCTATCTACAATGGGAGGCTAGATAAGAAATTTGTATCAACTGCACTAACGTCTAACTTGCTTTTTAAAGTTTTTATTTTGTTTATTTAATAAATATTTACATATAGCGCCTGCTTTGTGCTAAGCTCTGTTCCAAGCATTTTACACGGATCAGCTCTCATGAGAACCATGTAAGCTTTTCCTGCTAATTTCTACTATGCTCTCAAATTTAAAGTAACAGTCATTGATCGCCGTGGATAGGACTAATATTTCAATTTAAGTCTTTTTGTCCTTTAGGATTATTCCAAGCGTGTAGAAATGAAGAAAAAGAGGGCTAATCTTTAAAATATGATTTTGAAATCAATATCAGTAGAGAAATGACAGGTAAGTGTCAAGAAAGTCAATATTTAACTCAGATAGAGCTTATAGTTTGAGAAATTTATATTAAAACAGGCAAACACTTAACTATATAAGCTAACAGTTTACATCTATTGTGTCAGGAAATCAGAAACTTTTGTCCCAAATATGCCATAAAATGCAATGCTACAGATTTATAAGCTAGTGTTACTAGCTTATAGTTAATACGGTTTTCATGGTGCTTGTTTAAGCATTTAGAGAAAATATCCTCATGGAATAAAATGCTGTCCTATATGACAGAAGACCATAGAGATAATAATACCTCCCTTAATGAAGGCTGGGGATTGGACAGAGGGATTCTGATGTCCCTCCAGTGTCATCCTATCACCAAATTCATGCATCAGCTTCTGCTAATCTAGCACAGCATTTCCCGAACTGTGCCTTATGGAAGGCTAGCTTTGCTCAAATATAAAGGCTGACGGGATCCGGAATGTTTGAGGAAGTCTCTATGTAATGTGGCCTTCTTGAATATGCACAACGTACCAAAGACTCAGAAGCCCTATGGTAAATAAACTCGTATGGTTTGCTTAACCTAGTCTGGACGTTCTGAGGGCGTAGACGGAACCACTGGTTTATCACATAAACTCTGGAGAGCTCTGCTTCAATGTATGAGGACAAGTATGTTGCAGAGAAGAGAGTTGGAACCTGCATTGGGGAGGAGGGTGGGGGATTGTTTTATTCGTTTGTTTTGGGGGGGTATTCCTGTGGTATCACTGTTCTCTTTTGAATTCTTAGGTGCAGTTGTTGTTGCTAGTTGCTGTCCAATTGATTCCAACTCATGGCGACCCCATGTGTGCAGAGTAGAACTGCTCCATAGGGTTTTCAAGGTTGTGACCTTTTGGGAGTAGATCGTCAGGCCTGTCTTCCGAGATGCCTCTAGATGGGTTCAAACCATCAACCTTTCAGCTAACAGTTGAGCACTTAACCCTTTGTACTACCCAAGCCAAAAACCCAGTGCCGTCGAGTTGAACTACCCAGGGACTTCAAAACCCAAACCAGTTGCCATCAAGTCGATTCTGACTCATGGCAACCCCATGTGTTACAAAGTAGAACTGCCCTCCAGAGGGTTTTCATGGCTGTGACCTTTCAGAAACAGATTGCCAGACCTTTCTTTTGAGGCAACTCTGGGTGGGTTTGAATCACTGACCTTTCATTTAGCAGCTGAGTGCTTAACCACTGTGCCACCAGGGCTCCTGCACTGTACTTACTCATCCCTTAATGGAGGACTTTTAGTCGCTTCCAACACTTCACTACAGGATCAGTGCTTCACTGTTCCCTCCCATGAGAATTTCTCTGGAGTATAACTACTGTGTCAAAGGGCAGATGCACACTTAATTTGCTCTCTAAAATGACTGTTCCAGCTTAAACCCCACCCAGCAGTGCATGAAGGTCTTCATTTCCCCACTTGCACTGACATGGCTGAGTTTCAGGTCACTGTAGAGTATTCGTGAGGCTCTACCCTTAAATTGTCATATCAGACATAGACCAAAGGTACAAGATCAACTGCCCTGCATTTGGTTCCCTCTTAGATTGTTTCAAATTGCCCTCACTGCCAGGAGACTAAGTTGTGAAAGCACCAAACATGACTTCATGTGGCATCACCACAGGCCCAATAGGCTCAACATAGTCTCAAGTTGGCTCTGATTTGTTAATGACATAAACTCTGACTATGTCTTTAAATGTCTGAAACCCAGACTCAGACTTTTCTAACAGAAGGGTGACAGAGTTTATTAATGAAGGAGTTAATAAAAATGAGAGGATCTTATTTTAAAGACAATACAGCATCTTCTTTGGTTGAAATAGAAAAGCAACTCAAAGAAATTTTTGCTAACCCAAAGAATTAGGAAAAAAAAACCAAACCCACTGCCGTCTAGTCAATCCTGACTCATAACAACGCTGCAGGACAGGATAGAACTGCCCCGCAGCGTTTCCAAGGAACGCCTGGCGGATTCAAACTGCTGACCTTTTGGTTAGCAGCTGTAGCACTTAACCACTACGCTACCAAGTTTCCAAAGAATTAGAAGGCAACATAAAAGACTTGTGTGTGGGACATTCTGACTTTAGGAATCAAATGTTCTCAAGAAATCAAGGAGGAACTGGAGTAGTTTGAAAGACATGCCTCATTGTAACACCCAGGACATCAATTAAGCCACAGAGACAGACTTCCTTCAAACAAAAGTTGAGCTTTCAAAGACAGGATGGGCTGACATATGAAAAGAATGATGCAAAAGGGAAGGGGGAGATTTTTTGAGCATTACTAGGTCAGAAAGAGGAGTTCCTGGGGCTCAAATGGTTAAGCACTCAACTAGTGGCCAAAAGGTTGTAGGTTCAAACCTATCCAGAGGTGCCTCGGAAGACAGGCCTCGCAATCAACTTCTGAAAGGTTACAGCCTTTAAAACCTTATGGAGCAGTTCTACTCTGCACACGTGGGGCTGCCAAGAGTCAGAATCAACTCAACAGCAGCTAACAACAACAACAAAAGATCAGAAAGAGTGACTTTGGCCCAATGAAATCTAACAGAAGAAGTATAGCAAGACCAGAGACAGAAGGCTTGAAAGACTTCCCCAGAAGTAGCTGGGGCCCAGGAAATTTGAGAAGTGCCCTCTCAAACTACTGTAGTAAGAGCAATTAGGGAACCATCCTTGTAGACTAGATCAAGGAGCTAGGGAAACTCTGGATCAATTTAAGTTTGGGAGACCAAGAATTGGTGTAAAGTATGGAGGCCTTTGGTGGTTCAGTGGTAGGATTCTCTCCTTCCGTGCAGGAGACCCAAGTTTGATTCCCAACCAGTAAAACTTAATTGCAGACACCACCCGTCTGTCAGTGGAGGCTTGCATGTTGCTATGGTGCTGAACAGGTTTCAGTGGAGCTTTCAGACTAAGACAGACTAGAAAGAAAGGCCTGGCATTCTACTTCCAAAAATCAGCCAACGAAAGCCGTAATAGTCACAGTGGTCCAATCCCCAACCCATTATGAGGGTGGCGCAGGGCCAGACAACATTTTGTTCCATTGTACATGGAGTAACTATGAGTGAGGTGTCAACTCAATGGCAGCTAACAATATCAACAACAACTGAGTTGTTTATGGGATTGCTATTTATGGGACTCTACAGAAAGCACAGCAAAGATGAGACCAATGGAAGGAGAGTTAGATAGGCCAATAATAGAACAAGACCAGGTCTCCACTGGATGCTGGCCTGGTAGGAGACTATCTCCTGGGTGAGATGATCCAACAGAGTAAGGTGACAATGGTCATGATTTGCATAATCAATGAATGTTTTTGGCACACTTGGACTTCATTAATTTCCTATCTTTCTTTCTAAGGGACTTCCAAGACAGTATTAAGAGAAATATATTTTTTAAATGTCTATGACAGAAAGCAAATAAAAATCAAACAGGAGGAAAGCATTTAACTGCAGTAATCTGCGAAAGCCTTACATGGTTAGAGGAGGAAATAGACTACTTAGGATACAGATTAATCTGTTAGAAATAGCGGAGCCTTCCTGAGAAGAGTTGGAAGACAATAAAGCAAATGAAATACCATCAGCAGATCAGACCTCTATAAAAAAAAATATGTAGCAGAAAGCAATGCTGGAACATCCAAAAGCTGTAGAGAGATGGGTCCTGAGGAACCAGGAATTCTGGGGCCTTCCACGGCCAAGCAGCTGAGGACCGTGTGTGCCACAGATTAGTGTGGTGTTCAAGTTTGAGTCACTGAGCCAGTCTTAGGTGGTTGTGGGACTTCAAAGGGGCACCAGCTTCAGAACGTCAACCACCACTTCAGTTCATAAATCTACTGGAGGTTGAAACAAATGTGGAGATGAAAAGAAGATCTTCCCTAGCATGGTGCCTGGCATGCAAATGTATTTAATTCCACCAACAGCAAGAAGGCCCAACAAGCTCCTCTCAGCACAGCCTCACCATCACAGTGCCCAAAAGGATTGATCCCACTCAGCCTCCATTCCTGTTTGCCTCGGGCGTCACCACAAATCACCCAGACTCTCATCCCCGTGTGGCTCTGCTCAACCCTCTTACATTCCATTCTCTCACTGGGCCCATCCCCTAGACTTTCCCTGTGCCGTCTGCCCTGAGTGAACTCCCGTAGATCCTCACCCTCTTCTCTGAACAGTTGGGCACCTTCCTGCTGTGGTAGATGCCTGGCTCTTCCCTGAGGACATGCTTCCCCTGCAGCCCTCCAGACCCATCGTATTACTGGGCCTGGAGGAGTGAAAGGAGTCCTCCTCATTTCTCATTATCATTTCCGGGCCATTAGTCCTCCACCTCCTCCTCCTCCTCATAACCCCCAGCTCTTTGCTACTCTATCAGAACAGACCACCCAGTGGCTCCTCTCTCACAGGCCTCTGGGTCACTTCCTTTGTTCCTTGAAGATTTTAGCCCCAAGCTCACTGTCTTTCTCTCTTCACCACTCTTCCCATCATTGTTCTCAAAGATTTACTTCCAACGCTCTGACCATCAGCTCGTTGACCTTCTCTCCTGTACCTTGTTCTCTACTGAACCTCAGCCACCCACTCTCATGGCTCTACTCTAGACCTTGTCATTACTGATAAATGCATTCCTCCTTGCTTGCATTTTCAAGTATTTTCATCCCATTGCCCATCACTTCCTACTTCCTATCTCCCCAGGTCATTCACTCTAATAACCCAACTTGAGAGAAAGAGAGAGAGAGAATTACCAATATCAAGAATGAAAGAGGTGATGTCACTACATATTCTAAAGACATTAAAAAGGTAAAAGTGAACATCAGAACAACTTTGTGCCAATAAATTAGACTACTAGTTGAACAAAATTCTTGAGATACAAATTGTCAAAATAATTGATAGAAAATATGAAAATATCTATACCAATTAAAGAAGTGCAATTCATCATTAAAAAACTTCCCACAATGAAAACGCCAAGCCCAAATGGCTTCTTTGGTGAATTCCTTCAAACATTTAAGGAATAAATAGTGTCAATCCTACACAAACACTTTCAGGAAAAAAAGAGAGAGAAAACAACTGCTCTCTCATTTTATGAGGCTAACATTAATTATCTTGATATCAATAAAAAGAAAAATACAGAAAATAAAACTATAGACCAATAGCCCTCATGACCATAAGATACAAAATCTTAATACATATTAGCAAGTCTAATGCAATAGTCTAATAAAAAAATGATAATACACCATAATCAAAAGGGGCTTATCCCAGTAATGCAAAATTAGTTTAACATTCAGTTGGTTTAACGAACAATGTAATTTACCATGTTAACAGAATTAAAGGGTAAACTCATATAATCATCCCAATAGATGCAGACAAAATATTTGGTAATTTGGCAAAATTCAACACTCATTCATGATTTAAAAATATATATATACCAGCAAACTATGAATAGAAAAAAAAAATCCTCAATCTGATAAAGAATATCTATGAAAACCTACATTTAATTAACATCATACTCAATGGTGAAGGACTGAAAACTTTCTCTTAAATACCAGGAAAAAGACAAGGCTGTCAGCTCTAATCTCTCCTGGTCAACACTGTACTGGAATTCCTAACCAGTGCAATAAAGGAAGAAAAATAATTAGAAGGCATATAGACTTGAAAGGAAACAATAAATTACCTTTATTCACAGATGGTAGATTTATGTACAAGAAAATCCTAAGGAACATATATAAAAGTTTCTAGAACTAATAAGTGAGTTTAGCAATCTCACAGGATACATGGTAAATATTCAAAAATCAATTTTATTTCTCTAAATAATAACAAACAACTGGAAATTGGAATTTTAAAATAGCATTTACAATAGCATCAAAAGCGTGAAATGCTAAGGAATAAATTAGACAAAATACGTGTAAGACCTGTACACCGAAAAAGCACTGCTAAGAGAAATTAAAGGTCTAAGTAAATAGAAGTACTATGTCCATGGATCATAAGATTCAATATCGTTAAGATATCCATTCTCCCCCAAATTAATGTATAAATTCAATACAATTTGATAGAAACTGAAAAGCTGATTCTAAAATTTATATAGAAATGTAAAGAGCCTGGATAGGACCTGGAATAGCCACAGAGATTTTGAAAAAGAAGAGCAAAGTTGGAAGGCATACATTACTGATTTCAAAGCAGTGATCAAGACAATGACAGGCTAATGGAACATAATAAAAAAAAAAAAAAAAACCAAACCCAGTGCCGTCGAATCTATTCCAACTCACAGCGACCCTATAATGGAACATAATAGAAGGTAGAAATAGAATTTCCACCAAGTTGCGGAGTAATTCAGTGGGGAAAGAACTATTGGATATCCATATGGGAAAAAAATGAATTTTGACCCTTACTTCACACCATACATAAAAATTAACTTCAGATGGAGAATAGACTCAAATGTAAAAATTAAAACAACAAAATTTTTAAAGGCAACCATAGGAGAAAATTTTTCGCAACCTTGGAGTCAGTAAATGTGTGTGTGTGTATCCCCAAACTCCGCTAACTCTCTGCCATCGAGTGGATTCTGACTCATAGCGACCCTAGAGGACAGAGTAGAACTGCCCCATAGAGTTTCCAAGGAGCACCTGGTGGATTTGAACTGATGACCTTTTGCTCAGCCCTTAACCACTATGCCACCAGGGTTTCTGTGTTACATATATGTTATACAATATAAAAAGCACTAACCATAAAAGAAAAAATATTGATAAATTGGACTTGATCAAATTTAAAGCTTCAGCTCTTCAAAAAACCCATTAAGAAAATAAAAATACAGGCAATGTCTTGGGTAGGAAGATTCCAAACGTAAGTTTACTAAGGCCACAGATGCAGAAAAATTTCCCATCTAATAGAAGATACTATAAGACAGGTTCCTGGTTTGTTTTCCTTCACTTTGTTCAATTTGGATTTTACTGAAGATTTGCCACCATCTTTATCCAAAAGTGTTAGTGGTGTTAGGTACCACTGATCTGGCCTATGCTCATCCCCCCAAATACGGCTTTTCTAAACAAAAACTCATTGCTGTAGAGTCGATCCTGACCCATAGTGACCCTATAGGACAGGACAGAACTGCTCCATAGGGTTTCCGAAGCTGTAAATCTTTACGGAAGCAAACTGTCACATCTTTTGTCCTTGGAGCGGTTGTTGTTGTTGTTAGGTGCCTAGAGTCAGTTCTGACTCATAGCAACCCTAAGTACCACAGAACAAAACACTGCCCGGTCCTTCACCATGCTCAGTCATTGTTATGCTTGAGCCCATTGTTGCAGCCACTGTGTCAGTCCACTTCGTTGAGGGTCTTCCTCTTTTCCACTGACCACGTACCCTACCAAGCATGATGTCCTTCTCCAGGGACTGATCCCTTCTGATAACATGTCCAAAGTATGTAAGATGCAGTCTCGCCATCCT
This sequence comes from Elephas maximus indicus, assembly GCF_024166365.1. Classification (NCBI taxonomy): domain Eukaryota; kingdom Metazoa; phylum Chordata; class Mammalia; order Proboscidea; family Elephantidae; genus Elephas; species Elephas maximus. Next base: position 166,326,615 of record NC_064821.1, on the reverse strand, counting down.
TGCTCCTAAGGAGCATTCTGGTTGTACTTCTTCCAAGATAAGGGAGCGGCTGGTGGATTCAAACCATGGGCCTTTCCATTAGTGGCCGAGCCCTTAACCACTACATTCCCAAGGCTTCTTAAATGTGGCTTTTACAACTGTGTAATGAAGCCACAGCAATGGCCCCCAACCTCATTTTGCTTCTCTCAGAAATCAGACATTGAGCCCTTGACTTAGTGTGGATCTGTGTGAGTTCAATTTTGTGTTTTTTTTTTTCTTATTTTATAAAAGCAATGTATGCTCATTTATAGAAAATATAAATTAATTATCCAGAGCTTATTAGTTGCAAGTGACAGAAACCCAATTCAAATCACTTAAGCAGAAATTCATCCTGAAGCGTGATGGCTTCAAGAACAGCTGGATCTGAGACACAGGCAGCCTGTCCAGGCTCCATATCTTTCCACTCAGCTCAACTTCCCTCACTTTGTGAGTCAGCTACTGTTTAACCTACTACTCACTGCTTTCTCCAGACAGCCAGGGCGGGTAGCCCCCAGCAGCTCCGGAGTCACACCTTTCCATTTAGTAACTCAAGAGTGAAAAGGCAGAGAAAGTCCTTTTCCCAAAGTCTGCACACCTCACTGCCTTAGTTTCTAGTGCCGCTGTAACACAAATACCACAAATGGGTGGCTTTAAAGACCAGAAGTTTATTTTCACACAGTTCAGTAGGCTAGAAGTCCAAATTCAGTAGGTGGCTCTAGGGGTAGGTACTTTCTTGTCTATTTCAATTTCCAGTAGCCGGCAATCTTTGGAGTTCCTGGGCCTGGAGATTCGTCTGCCTCCCTTGTTTTCAGATAGCTTCTGTCTTCCCCCCGTATGTGTCGGTTTCTATGTCTAATCTGCTCTTTTTATAGCTCAGAATTGATTAGATTGAAGGCACACCCTATGCTAATATGGCCTCATTAACATAATGAAGAAAACCCTATTCCCAAATGTGATAACATCAGCAGGTATAAACCAAACCAAACTAGTTGCCATCTAGTTTGTTCTAACTCATGGTGACCTTATCTCAGAGTGGAATTGCACGTCATAGGATTTTCAAGGCTGTGACATTTCAGAAGCATATCACCAGGCATTTCTTCCAAGGTACCTCTGGGTGGTTTCAAACCGCTAACCTTTTGGTTAGTAGTCAAACGCTTAACAATTTGAGCCACCCAGAGGCCCCATTCCATAGGTATAAAGGTTAGAATTCCAACACATATTTAGGGGGGACACAATTCAATCCATAGCATATGCCAGGAAAAACCAATGATAATTCCGGCCTGAGTCTTGTACCTTGAGCCAATCCCTCTCTGCTGCCACAGGTATGAAGTAATAGGATTGGTGCTATCCCACATAGTAATTGAATAGAATTCCAAGACCCTCATGATTCTCCTGTACTGTATTGCTCCATTGCCTCTAACTTCTTAGAGAGTTCTGCACTGTCCTAGCCTATACTAGTCTTCATAAAGGCATTTTTCCTCCCTTCATTCATTCAACAAGCAGCCTGCACTGTGTCTCACCCTGCACTAGGTGTTCAGATACAACACTGGATGTAGTTTCAGCTATTGGGCCAATAGGTCCTTCTACAGTCAAGGGTACTGCTACCATTAGGGAGGGACACTTCCTTGGGGCCAAGAATAGAGAACTACTGTTAGCACGGAGATAAGCGCTGTAGGAAAACTAGTCATCTGTTGCAAATTCCTCCACGATCTTCAAAATACACCCACTTTTCTCTTATCTCACAATTACAGGAATACCCTCAGATTCCCCGGAGCCCAAAAATTGGCTGACCTCACACAGCTGTTTAAATTTGAACATTTAAAGTTATTTACTCTAAGGTATTATTTCTCTGACTCTCAAAGTTTTACTCAAAACTATTTGAAAAACTAATTAAAAAAAAAAAACTAATTCCAGCAAAAATCGTCCCCTAAGATGGAGATGAGGGGAGAAATTGTAATTTCAGTCAAACAGAACAGTAATTGGGAACACTCCAATCATCCTGCCTAATTTCTACTGTATGTTTATAAACTCATCTTTTCTACAACTCAGTTTTGTTAGGGAATGGCAATGAAGCCCTGTAGTTCTTTAATTAGTAAATACTTTTAACCTCCATGGGTATTAAGATATCAAAAAACTGTATTTGAAATGCAGCTCTGAGCTATAATGTATTCACTCCAGCATGCAGTGCGATTTCGCATTCATGTCTCTCGTTGCGTGGATGAACAAAACAATGAAGATGAAATCTTAGTGCCAACTACTTTGTGTATTCAACTCAATCTTCCCTCTTTTAAATTAAGCATGGAAGTCTTAAAGCTAGTCTAGACCCAACCTTTTCTGCATTTTCCAAAAGAAATTGATGACCCTCAGCACAGGCACACAGAAGACACAAACACACGCACGTACCTGTACCTAAATTTCTGTACAATTTATATAAAAGACACACTGAGGGTCATTTTTTACTCTGGCAAAAGAATTGCTTAAAATCGCATTATAGATTGCATTTATCGACTATAAAGTAACAAACAGTCCATTTACAAGCAAGGTCTTAGACAGATACACTAGTAAAGATTCAACAATTACTCCTGGAGATGGCGTCATTATTTTTGACCTAACCACGGTAAAACTTCTAGGAATGGTCTGTTTGGAAGGCCACCTGAGCCCCAGTCTCACTTTCCAACTCTGTGATGAGCCCATACGTTTGCTGATTACTCTTCAGGTTTCTGATCCAATTTAACATTTGGTTGGTGGCAGTTGTAGGGGAAAACGTGGCACAGCAGATTGGAAATTTGCGAACCTCCTGGAAAATCTATTTGCTAAGCTTGTGTCAAACCTGCTTGAGTAGACTGTGGCAGCTGCAGAATCAAGGCGCCCTGGTACAGATGGTGCTTCTGTCACGTGGCCAAGGGCTGGCTGGATCCCTCACATTACAGAAGGCTTCAGCCAATGGGGCTGGGCCCTTTTCATGAGGCATCTGCACCGCACATCAGCCACCATCCCTGCCAACCAGGCTGCATCCCAAACACAAGCATGGTGGTAGCCAAGGATGCAGAGGGTAAGGCTTGTTTTGCCCCCAGATTTACCACCACACACTATGGCATGGGTTTTGAAAGGACCATGCTCTCCCAGCAATACCACAGAAAACTCCTAGCTGCTACCCAAAATAGACCCTTCCTTCCAGCAATGCAAATCCTTCCCTATCCCACTCGAAAGATACCACCTGTCTAATTTGGCACCTCTGGCCCCTGCCAATCTGGATCAGTTCTTCGTTCCTAAGCCTGCAATAACCTCTTCTTCCAACAAGGCTTTCTGGCCCCTCCACACAGCTGAGTTTATTCCTCTATGCTGTGGTCCTTAGTACTGACAGATTCTTGATCTATTCCATTAGTCATTGATTCACTTACTCATTTCATTATTTTTTAAAATTTTATTGTGCTTTAGGAAAAGTTTACAGCTCAAGTTAGCTTCTCATTCAAAAATTATACACATATTGTTTTGTGAGTGTCTTAGTCATCTAGTGCTGCTCTAACAGAAATACCACAAGTGGATGGCTTTAACAAAGAGAAGTTTATTTTCTCTCAGTAAAGTTGGCTAAAAGTCCAAATTCAGCTCCAAGAGAAGGCTTTCTCTCTCTGTCAGTTCTGGAGGAAGGTCTTTCTTGTCAATCTTTCCCTAGACTAGGAGCTTCTCTGCGCAGGAACCCCAGGTCTAAAGGAGGGGCTTAGCTCCCAGTGCTTCTTTCTTGATGGTATGAGGTCCCCAACTCTCTGCTTGCTTCCCTTTTATCTTGAGAAATAAAAGCCGGTGCAGGCCACACCCTAGGGAAACTCCTTTTACATTGGATCAGGGATGGGACCTGGTAAGGGTGTTACAATCCTTTTAACATAAAATTATAATCACAAAATGGAGGACCACTGCAGAACACTGGGAATTAGGGCCTAACCAAGTTGATACACACATTTTGTGGGGGACATAATTCAATCCATGACACTGACATTTGTTGCAATCCCCACAATATGGCAGCACTCTCCCCCTTTCCACCCCAGGTTCCTTGTGTCCGTTTGTTCAGTTTTCCTGTCCTTTTCCTGCCTTCTCATCATGCTTTTGAGCAGGAATTGCCCATTGAGTCTGGTATATTTGATTGAACTAACAAGCACTTTCCTCACCTGTGTTGTTTGTTTTCTAGGTCTGTCTAATCTTTGTCTGAAAGGTGGGCTTAGGGAGTGGTTTCAGTTCTGAGTTAGCAGAGTATCCAGGGGCCATAGTTTCAACGGTTCCTCCAGTCTCTGTCAGACCAGTAAGTCTGATCTTTTTTCATGAATTTTGTTCTACACTTTTCTCCGCCTCTGTCTAGGACGTTCTTTTGTGATCCCTGTCAGAGCCTTTGGTGGTAATAGCCAGGCACCACTTAGTTCTGGGCTCAAGCTGTTAGAGGCTCTGGTTCATATGGTCCTTTAGCCCGTTGGGCTAATATTTTCCTTGGCTCTTTGGTTTTCTTCATTCTCCTTTGCTCTGGATGGGATGGGACTAATAGATGTATTTAAGATGGCCACTCGAAAGCTTTTAAGACCCCAAACGCTACTCGTGAAATTTGGATGTGGGACATTTTCTTTATTAACTATGTTATGTCAATTGACCTAGATGCCCCCCAAGACTATGGTCCCCAGCCTTCAGCCCCAGCAACTTGGTCCCTCAAGGTGTTAGTATGTGTCTAGGAAACTCCTATGCCTTTGCCTTGGGCAAGCTGTGCTGATTTAACCTATATTGTGTCTTGTCCTTCCCTTCACCAAAGCTGACATTTGTCTACTATCTAGTTAGTGACTGTCCCTCCCCTTTCTTCCACACCCTCATAACCATCAAAGACTGTTTTTTTTCTGTAGATAAACCTTTTCTTGAGTTCTTAAAATAATGGTCTCACACAAAATTTGTCCTTTTGTGATCGACTTATTTCACTCCACATAATGCCCTCCAGATTCACCCATGTTGTGAGATGTTGCACAGATTCATCATTGTTCTTTATCATTGGTAGTATTCAATTACGTGTATGTACAGTAATTTGTTTATCCATTCATCTGTTGATGTACACTTAGATTGTTTCCATCTTTTTGATATTGTGAATAGTGTTACAATAAACATAACATGCGTATGTCTATTCATGTGATGGCTCTTATTTCTCTAGGATGTATTTCTACCAATGGGATTACTGGATTGTATGGTATTTCTAGCTTTTTAAGGAGACACCATATTGCTTTCCATAGTGGTTGTAACATTTTACATTCCCACCAGCAGTGCATAAGGGTTCCAATCTCCCCACAACCTCTCCAACATTTATTATTTTCTGTTTTTTTTTTATTAGTGCCAGTATTGCCAGGGTGAGATGGCATCTCATTGTAGTTTAATGGCTAATGATCACGAGCATTTCCTCATGTGTCTGTTTGTCACCCGAATGTCTTCTTTGGTGAAGTATCTGTTCGTGTCCTTTGCTCAATTTTTAATTGGATTATTTGTCTTTTTGTTATTGAGGTGTTGAAGCATTTTGTAGATTTTAGAGATTAGACCCTTGTTGGATATGTCATAACCAAAAATATTTTCTCAGCCTGCAGGTTCTCTTTTTACTCTTCTGGTGAATCTTTTCATGAGCATAAGTGTTTAATGTTAAGGAGCTCCTGGTTATCTAATTTCTCTCCTGGTGTTTTTGCATTGTTAGTTAAGGTTCATATTAAATTCATGCCATGTATTAGGACCCCAGTGTTGTCTCTATTTTTTCTTCCATGATCTTTATTGTTTTAGATTTTATATTTAGATCTTTGATCCATTTTGAGTTAGTTTTTGTGTGTGGTGTGAGGTATGGATCTTGTTTCTTTTTTTTAAAGATGGACATCCAGTTACGCCAGCACCGTGTGTCAAAGAGACTGTCTTTTCCCATTTAATGACCTTTGGCCCTTTGCCAAATATCAACTGCTATGTTGTTATCGGGTCGGTTCCAACTCACAGCGACCCTGTGTACTACAGAACGAAACACTGCATAGTCCTGCATCATCCTTATGATCGTTGTTATGCTGGAGCCCAATGTTGCTGCTACTGTGTCAATCCATCTCATTGAGTGTCTTCCTCTTTTTCAATGACCCTCTACTTTACCAAGCATGATGTCCTTCTCTAGGGACTGATTCCTTCTGATAACCTGTCCAAAGTATATAAGACCTAGTCTCAGCATCCTTGCTTCTAATGACCATTCTGGTTGTACTTCTTCCAAGACAGATTTGTTCATTTTTTGGCAGCCTGCAGTATATTCAATATTCTTCACCAAGAGCATAATTCAAATGCTTCAGTTCTTCTGTGGTCTTTCTTATTCATTGCTCAGCTTTCACATGCATATGAGGCATTTGAAAACATCATGGCTTGCATCAGGTGCGCCTTAGTCCCCAAAGTGAAATCTTTGCTTTTTAACACTTTAAAGAAGTCTTTTGCAGCAGATTTGCCCAATGCAATGCATTGTTTGATTTCTTGACTGCTGCTTCCATGGGTGTTGATTGGGGATCCAAGTGAAATGAAATCCTTGACAACTTCAATCTTTTCTCTGTTTGTCATGATGTTCCTTATTGATCCAGTTGTGTGGATTTTTGTTTTCTTTATGTTAGGGTGTGATCCATACTGAAGGCTATAGTCTTTGATCTTCATCAATTAGTGCTTCAAGTCCTCTTCACTTTCAGCAAACAAAGTTGTGTCATCTGCATATCTCAGGTTGTTAATGAGTTCACTCCAATCCTGGTGCCACATTCTTCTTCATATAGCCCAGCTTCTCTGATTACTCGGTCAGCATACAGATGCACACCTTTCCTGATTTTAAACCACGTAGTATCCCCTTGTTCTGTTTTGACAACCGCCTCTTGATCTATGTACAGTTTCCACATGAGCACAATTAAGTGTTCTGGAATTCTCATTCTTTGCAATATTGTCTATGCTTTGTTATCAATGCCTTTGCATAGTCAATAAAACACAGGAAAACATCTTTCTGGTTTTCTCTGTTTTCAGCCAAGATCCATCTGACGTCAGCCATGATATTCCTCATTCCACATCCTCTTCTGGATCCAGCTTGAATTTCTGGCAGTTCCTTATCAATGTGCTGCTGCAACCACTTTTGAGTGATCTTCAGCAAAATTTTACTTGCATGTGACATCAATGATATTATTCAATAATTTCCACGTTCTGTTGGATCACCTTTCTTTGGAATGGGCACAAATATGGATCTCTTCCAGTTGGTTAGCCAGAGAGCTGTCTTCCAAATTTCTTGGCATAGATGAGTGAGCACCTGCAGTGCTGCATCTGTTTGTTGAAACATCTCCATTGGTAGTCCTTCAATTCCTGGAGCCTTGTTTTTTGCCAATGCCTTCAGTGCAGCTTGGACTTCTGCCCTTAGTACCATTGGCTCTTGATCATATGCTACCCCCTTAAATGGTTGAACATCAACCAATTCTTTTTAGTACAGTGACTCTGCATATTCCTTTCATCTTTTAATGCTCCCTGCATCATTTAATATTTTCCTTCTAGAATCCTTCAATATTGCAACTCAATGCTTGTATTTTCTCTTGAGTCAGTTCAGCTTAAGAAATGCCTCAAGTTTTAGAGTCTCTTCCAACGTCCACTTTTCTTTTCTTTCTTACCTGTCTTTTTAATGATATTTTGCTTTCTTCATGTATGATGTCCTTGGATGTCATCCCACAACTCTTCTGGTCTTCAGTGATTAGAATTTAATGAGCCAAATCTATTTTTGAGATGGTCTCTAAATACAGGAGGAATATACTCAAGGTCATACTTTGGCTCTCGTTGATGTGTTCTAATTTTCTTCAGCTTCAGCTTGAATTTGCATATGAGCAGTTGATGGTCTGCTCCACAGTTGGCCGCTGGCCTTGTTCTGACTGATGATATTGGCTTTTTCCATCACCCCTTTCCACAAATGTAGTCAGTTTGATTCCTGAGTATTCCATCTGGTGAGGTCCACATGTATAGTCGCTGTTTATGTTGGTGAAAAAAGATATTTGCATTGAAGAAGTCATTGGTCTTGCAAATTCTATCATGGGATCTCCAGCATCATTTCTATCACCAAGGCTATGTTTTCCAACAAATATTCCTTCTTCTTTGTTTCCATCTTTCACATTCCAATCACCACTAATTACCAATGCATCTTGATTGCATGTTTGATCCATTTCAGACTGTAGAAGCTGTTAAAAATCTTCAATTTCTTCATCTTTGGGTTTAGTGGTTGGTGTGTAAATTTGAATAATAGTCATATTAACTGACATTCCTTCTAGGTGTATGAATATTATCCTATCACTGACAACATTGTACTTCAGTATAGATCTTGAAATATTTGTTTTGACTATGAATATGATGCTGTTCCTCTTTAATTTGTCCTTTCCAACATTGTAAACCACATGATTGTCAACTCAAAATGGCCAAAACCAGCCCATTTCAGCTCACTAATATCTGGGATATTGATCTTTATGCATTACATTTCATTTTTGAGGACTTCTATTTTTCTAGATTCATACTTCATACATTCCACTTTCCTGTTAATGGATGTTTGCAGCTATTTCTTCTTATTTTGAGTCATGCCACATCATCAAATGAAGGTCCCAAAAGTTTGATTGCATCCACATCATTAAGGTCGACTCTTCTTTGAAGAGGCAGCTCTTCCCCACTCATGTTTTTAGCGCCTTCCAACCTGAGGGGCTCGACTTCCAGTGGTATGTCAGACAATATTCCACAGCTATTCATAATGTCTTCACTGGCTAATTTTTTCAGAAGTAGTCCACCAGGTCCTTCTTCCAAGTCTGTCTTAGTCTGTATGCTCAGCTGAAACGTCTCACCGTGGGAGACCCTGTTGGTATTTGAATACCAGTGGCATAGCTTCCAGTGTCACAGGAACACGGAAGCCACCACAGTATGAGAAACTGACAGACACTTGGGATTCATAATGATAAAAAGATCAACTCACCAGAAAAACATAATAATCATAAATGTGTATGTGCCTAAAAATAGAGTTTCAAAATATATGAAGCAAGACATCTCTCTAAGAAATTGATAGAACAACTAGACCAAAAACTCAGTAGAAAGAAATGATCTGAACAACACTATCACTACTTTGACCTGATTCATGTCATAGAACACCGTACCCTACAACTGTAGAATGCACATTCTTTTCAAGTGCACACGGTATGTTCACGAAGGTAGACCATATGTTTGTCCATAAAATGAGTCTCAAATGTCAAATGATTGAAATCATAAAGAGTATATCTCCTGACCACCATGGAATTGTATTAGAAATCAGTAATAAAAAGATATCTATGAAAAGTTAAAATTTCCAGAAATTAAACCACATTCTTTTAAATAATCTATATATCACTAAAGAATCAACAGTGAAGTTAGAAAATATTTAAACACAGAACTTAGTAAGCATGATAGTGTAATCACTAAAGAATCAAGAGTGAAGTTAGAAAATATTTAAACACAGAACTTAGTAAGCATGATAGTGTAATACTCCATAAAGCATTTTCAAATATACTACTATTATTTGTAAATTTGCTAAGGCAGAGAGCTCTTTCTATAACTCCTGTGTCAGGCTCCCTATCGGCAAAAGATTCAGCCTGAGCACCTGGCTGCAGAAGAACTGGTTAGTGCTTCGAGAATGCTGTCCAAAATAGTACCCGCATCTTTTTTTCTGGAATAATCACATTTGATGAAATAAAAGACACTCCCACCTCCCTTGACTTTTTTTTTTTTTTTGAGGAGGGGGAGGCACCAATAATTCACATTCCAAGTGAAAATAGATAAAGGAGGGAAAAGAAAGGAGAGGATTTGCTATCAACGGACATTTTTCAGGCTTCAGTTTTATGAGCATCTTGGCAGGATTCAATACCAGTAACCACTCCATCCTTCTCAAAGCATGCTTGCTTCTTGGCTTCTGAAACACAACACTCTTCTGCTCCCCTTCTTTCCACTCCTTCTCAGTCTTCTCTGCAGATTCATCTTCTTCCATTCGGCCTTTAAGCGCTAGATGGTATCCAGGCTCATTCCAAGGTCTCTTCTCTTCTGACTCAATACTCTTGGAAATTTTGTCCACACCATCTCTCCAGTGATCAACTCCAGGCCTATTTCTACATTTAAGTGTACCTCCAGCTATAGTAGAATCTAGCTGTTGTCATTTTTTAGCTATTTAGCATCCAAACTTCTTTTCTATTATGGAGTATTCCCCTTCTTTTAAGTCTTGTTTGGAAGCACAGCTGTATTTCACCGTAGAAGCTGGAGATGGCACATAACAATAGCTTTCCCAGCTTACCGAGCAGCTAGGGCACAGGGAAGTGGCCTACGCTCTGGCAATCAGTGGTGAATTCAGGGACTCAGTCAAAATCTTTCCACATGACAAAAATGAGGATGTCAACAGTGACAGCAGCAGCCAGAGACCAGAGCTGGGGTGTCAGAGATACAAGGTGCAATATGTCACATTTAACAGCAACCACTGAGGCAATAGCAGTATCTTCCCCTCACTGAGGTGTGATTTGGACCTAGGTTCTAGACGTATAGTTTCCTTTTGATTCTTTCTGCCTATTTTACAAGCCTAACTCTGCTGGCCTCTTGGTGATTTTGTGAGCTATCCAATATCCATTCAGTAAATTAGACAGACTTGGTTTCCGTTGCTGGTGGTGGTATGTCCAGTCCTGTCCCACAGAGAGGAATATTTCCAACTATTTCTGTTCCGTTCCATCTCCGTCAGAAGCTGAGACTTTCCTTTCACACCCAGTTACCATAAATCAGTGATTTTCAAGATGTAGTCACCAGATCCTGGATAGAACTGGAGAAAGATATAGAACAAAATTCTAACTCACAAAAAAAGACCAGACTTACTAGCCTGATGGAGACTGGAAAAATTCTGAGAGTATGGTCCCCAGACACCCTTTATCTCTGTAATGAAATCACTCCTAAGGTTCACTCTTCAGCCAAAGACTAGACAGGCCCATAAAACAAAATGAGACTAAAGCGCACAACAGTCCAGGGGCAAGGACTAGAAGGCAGAAGGAGACAGGAAGCTGGTGAACGGGAACCCAAGGTCAGGAAGGGAGAAGGTTAACATGTTGTGGGGTTGGTAACCAATGTCACAAAAAATATATGTACTAACCGTTTAATGAGAAGCCAGTTTGTTCTGTAAACCTTCACCTAAGACAAGGAAAAAAAAACAGAAATCATTATTTAAAAAAAAAAAAAAAAAGATGTAGTCACCAGACACCTGAGGGTTACTGAAATACTTTCAGGAGGTCTGCGAGGTTAAAATTATTTTAATAATTTTGTTGTTAGGTGCCATCAAGTCGGTTCCCACTCATAGTGACCCCACGTACCACAGAACGAAGCACTGGCCAGTCCTTCACCACGCGCACAATCGTTGTTATGCCTGAGCCCATTGTTGCAGCCACTGTGTCAATCCATCTCGTTGAGGGTCTTCCTCTTTTCCGCTTACCCAGTACTTTACCAAGCATAATGTCCTTCTCCAGGGACTGATCTCTCCTGATAACATGTCCAAAGTAGTTAAGATCCAGTCTTGCCATCCTTGCTTCCAAGGAGCATTCTGGTTGTACTTCTTCCAAGACAGATTTGTTCGTTCTTTTGGCGGAATGCACAATATTCAATAGTCGTCGCCAACACTACAATTCAAAGGCGTCAATTCTTCTTCAGTTTTCCTTATTCATTGTCCAGCTTTCACAAACATATGATGTAATTGAAAATACCATGGCTTGGGTCAGGCTCACCTTAGTCTTCAGGGTGACATCTTCGCTTTTCAACACTTTAAAGGGGTCCTTTGCAGCAAGTTTGTCCAATGCAATGGGTCTTTTGATTTCTTGACTGCTGCTTCCATGGGTGTTGATTGTGGATCCAAGTAAAATGAAATCCTTGACAACTTCAATCTTTTCCCCACTTATCATGATGTTGCTCATTGGCTCAGTTGTGAGGATTTTTGTTTTCTTCATGTTGAGGTGTAATCTCCATACTGAAGGTTGTGGTCTTTGATCTTCATCAGTAAGTGCTTTAAGTGCTTCAAGTTATCTTCACTTTCAGCAGTTAGGGCTGTGTCATCTGCATAATGTAGGTCGTTAATGAGTCTTCCTCCAATCCCGATGTCCTGTTCTTCTCATATGGTCTAGCTTCTCAGATTATTTTCTCATCATACAGATTGAATAGGTATGGTGAAAGAATACAACCCTGACACACACCTTTCCTGACTTTAAACCATGTAGTGTCCCCTTGTTCTGTCCGAACAGCTGCCTCTTGCTCTATGTACAGGTTCCTTGTGAGCACAATTAAGTGTTCTGGAATTCTCGTTTTTTTCACAATCTTATCCATAAATTGTTATGATCCACACAGTCAAATGCTTTTGCATAGTCAATAAAACATATGTAAACATCCTTCTGGTATCCTCTGCTTTCAGCCAGGATCCAGCTGATATCACCAATGATATCCGTGGTTCCAAGTCCTCTTCTGAATCTAGCCTGAATTTCTGGAAGTTCCCAGTCAATATACTGCTGCAGCCACTTTTGAATGATCTTCAGCAAAATTTTGTTTCTGTGTGATATTAATGATATTGTTTGATAATTTGACATTCGGTTGGATCACCTTTCTTCAGAATACGCATAAATATGGATCTCTACCAGTCAGTTGGCCAGGTAGCTATCTTTCAAATTTCTTGGTATAGATGAGTGAGCACCTCCAGCCCTGCACCTATTTGTGGAAGCATCTCAATTGATATTCCGTCAGTTCCTAGAGCCTTGTTTTTCGACAATTCCTTCAGTGCAGCTTGGACTTCTTCCTTCAGTACCGTCGGTTCCTGATCATATGCTATCTCTTGAAATGTTTGAATGTAGACCAATTCTTTTTCGTATAAGGACTATGTGTATTCCTTCCATCTTCTTTTGATGCTTCCTGCGTCGTTTAATATTTTCCCTGTAGAATCCTTTACTGCTGCAAGTTGAAGCTTGAATTTTTTCTTCAGTTCTCTCACCTCAAAAAATGCCGAGAGTGTTCTTCTTTTTCAGTTTTCTATCTCTAGCTCTTTGCACATGTAATTATATTACTTTACTTTGTCTTCTCAAGCCACCTTTGAAATTTTCTGTTCAGTTCTTTTACTTTATCGTTTCTTTCTTTTGCTTAAGCTGCTTGACATTCAAGAACAAGTTTCAGATTCTCTTCAGGCATCCATTTTGTTTTTTCTTTCTTTCCTGTCTTTTTAAAGACCTCTTGCTTTCTTCATGTATCATGTCCTTGATGTCATTCCACATCTTGTCTGGTCTTCAGTCATTAGTGCTCAATGCATCAAATCTGTTCTTGAGATGGTCTCTAAATTCAGGTGGGATATACTCAAGGTCATACTTTGGCACTTGTGGACTTGTTCTAATTTTCTCCAGTTTCAACTTGAACTTACATATGAGCAATTGATGGTCTGTTCCACAGTTAGCTCCTGGCCTTGTTCTGACTGGTGATATTGAGCTTTTCCATCATCTCTTTCCACAGATGTAGTCTATTTGATTTCTGTGTATTTCTTCTGGCGAGGTCCATGTGTATAGTCGCCGTTTACGTTGGTGAAAAAAGGTATTTGGAGAGAAGAAGTCATTGATCTTGCAAAATTCTATCATGCAATCTCCACCATCATTTCTACCACCAAGGCCATATTTCCCAACTACCGACACTTCTTTGTTTCCAGCTTTAGCATTCTAATCACCAGCAGTTATCAGTGCATCCCGATTGCATGTTCCATCAATTTCAGACTGCAGAAGCTAGTAAAAATCTTCAACTTCGTCATCTTTGGCCTTAGTGGTTGGTGCATAAATTTGAATAATAGTCGTATTAACTGGTCTTCCTTGTAGGCAAACACCATTCCTCTTCAATTTGTCCTTCCCAGCATAGTAGACCATAAGATTGCCTGATTCAAAATGGCCAATACCAACCCATTTCCACTCACTAATGCCTAAATATCAATGTTTATGCATTCCATTTCATTTTTGACAATCTCCAATTTTCCTAGATTCATATTTCGTACATTCCAGGTTCTGATTATTAGTGGATGTTTGCAGCTATTTCTTCTCATTTTAAGTCATGCCACATCAGCAAATGAAGATCTCAAAAACTTGACTCCATCCACATCATCAAGGTTGACTCTACTTTGAGGAGGCAGCTCTTCCCCAGTTGTCTTTTGAATGCCTTCCAACCTGAGGGGCTCATCTTCAGGCACTGTATCAGACAATGTTCCACTGCTATTCATAAGGTTTTCACTGGCTATGAAAACCTTTTCAGAAGTAGACTGCTGGGTCCTTCTTCCTAGTGTGTCTGAAATATTATTACTAATCTTTTTTCACAGTGTTGACATTTGCACTGATGATGCAAAAGTAATGGTGAATGAAATGGTTTGTGCCTTCTCATGATTCAAGGCAATGTCATCAAATTATCACAGTAGTCATTACAGTCTTCACCTCTATGGCCTTGTGGGGGGGGGGGAAGGTAGTCTCGCTTAAGAATATCATTCTTGAAGGAGTAGTTATTCATATTATTAAATCTTGACTCTCAAATACACATCTTTTTAATATTCTGTGTGTCAAAATGGGAAGGACAGATAAAGCTTCTCACTGCAACCTGAAGTACAATGGTTATCTCCAGGAGAAGCACTTGTGCAATTGAGTTGCAAACTGAACTAGCCATTTTGTTTTTGTTTGTTTTGTTTTTCATAGAACACCATTTGTACTTGAAACAATTACTGATAGATAAGTCATCTCTGCTCAGAATTGAAGACATTTTCTCACAAGTGAACAAGTGAGCCTGCCACTTCAATGAAAACAACTGACAGCATTTGTAGCCATTGATAAAATTTGAACCTTCAAGTAAAAATTAGAGTTTTGGAAAATATCTATCCTCTACTATGAGTTTGACAGCTGCCCAGCACATGAACATTTTTCTGATGAGATTTGTGGTAATATTAATGAGTATAATTTTTCTTAATTGTAAAATAAAATCTGCCAACATTTGGAAAATCTGCACAATTTCAGTGATCAACATTTCCCAAATGACCAGTGTGTGATGTTACAAAATCATGCATGGCTAAAACATCCATTCAAATTGGAAAAGATACCGATGGATTTTAACTTAACTGAGGATGAAAACTCATTGTTACAGTTTCAGATACCACACTGCAATTGATTTTCAAGAAACTACCACTTGGAAAATTTTGATATTGTATTAAAAAATAATATTCACAGTTATCTCCTCCCTTTTACAACTACTGTGTAAGGCTGCATTTTCTTCATATATTTCAACCAAAATGATATACCACAACAGATTGAATGCAAAAGCAGATATCTAATAATCTTCAATAGGGAGACATTAAAGAAATTTGAAAAAATGTAGAATAATGCCCCCTTCTCTTTAACTTTTTGTTTACAAGATACAGCCTTCCAATAAAAATGTGATAAAGCACAATAAATAAAAAAAAAAATTTTAATGTTATGTTAATATATAATGGATATACTATTGTTATTTTTAAACATGTAAATAAATATTTCTATAATTTCTCAATTTTAATATCTAGCTTGGTAACTACCTATAAATCAGGGTTGTCAAATTTAGCAAATAAAAATATACACATTGTATGGGACATACTTATACCAAAAAATTATTCATCATTCACATGAAATTCATATATAACTAGACATGCTATGTTTTATCTGGCAATCTTACTGTAGGTATAGTCTATGGAAACAAAAGTTCTTTGAAATCCTCAATAATTTTTAAGACTGTAAACCAAAAATTTTGAGGGTTGTTACCTCGCAGGCCATCAAGTCCCAACCCTCTGTTCACAGGGCTTATAGGTATCCATGACTGTGGGCCATGAGTGGTCCCCAGAATCACTGCAGGGTCCACACTCTAGAAGCTCTGTGTTTTTACCACTTGGTCCTCTCTAGGGAAGGCAAGAGCCATCTTCCACTGACAAAACTTGACCAGGTTGTCTTTTCACTGCCTGGTCCCTCTCCCCCAAATGCTGATCTTAACTAGCCTTCGACAGCAGCAAACCCCACTCCGCAGGCACTCAACAGACTTTTATTGTCTGGCCTTTAGCCCTGCTGCATCTTTGAGTCTTTGTTTCCACTCTGGGGTAAGCTGGATGAAGCAAAGGTCTCCCAAGGTACCCAGAGCAGAGGGGTTAGGCAAATACACAGAAAATAGATAAAATTTTCATGTAATTCTTACCTTATACTTGGTTAGGAGTCCCTGCATGGCACAACTGGTTAAGTGCCCAACTACTCACCAAAAGATTGATGGTTCTAGTTCACCGAGAGCTGCCTTGGAAGAAAGGCCTGGCCAACTCCTTCAAAAAAATCAGCCTTTGAAAACTCTATGGAGCACAGGAGTGCACATGAGGTCATCATGAGTCAGAATTGGCTCATTGGCAATTGGGTTTGTTTGTTTTTTGTTTTTTTGTTTTATACTTGATGAAGCACTCTTCTCGGAGCCCATGGCTCTTATATCCAGCTGTGTACCCTGAATACACCTTAAGAACTTGGGCCTTACCCAAGCCACGGTATTTTCAATTGCCTCATATGCATGCAAAAGCTGAACAATGAATAAGAAAGACCAAAGAAGAATTAATGCCTTTGAATTATGGTGTTGCTGAAGAATATTGAATATACCATGAACTACCAAAAGAATGAACAAATCTGTCTTGGAAGACGTACAGCCAGAAAGCTCATTAGAAGCGAGGATGGTGAGATTTAGTCTCACATACTTTGGACACGTTATCACGAGGGACCAGTCCCTGGAGAAGGACATCACGTTTGGCAACCTAGAGGACCATCAAAAAAGGAAGACCTTCAGCAAGATGGATTGACACAGTGACTGAAACAATGAGCTCAAGCATAACAACAATTGTGAGGATGGTGCAGGACTGGGCAGTGTTTTGTTCTGTCATACATAGGGTCACTATGATTCAGAACTGACTCAACAATACCTAACAACAACAACTCTGTACACAGCTCCTCCTACCTGGAACATTCCCCTCACTCAATTCTTGACTGTCTTCTACTTTTAACTCAAGGCCCACAGAGCTTAAATGTCACATTCTAAAGAAGCTTTCTCTAATGTTGCAATGCTAATTAGATCACCTGTCCCCATAATACCCTGCTCTTTCCCTTCATAGTATATATCATAATTTTTTATTTTATATTATCTGTGTTTTCTTGTTTATTATTTGTCTCTCTCTGTAGATCATGACCACCACAAGGACAGGGACCGTGACTATTTTGTTCACCACTGTATACCCAACAAGTGGCGAATAGATACTTATTAGATAAATGAATGAGGATAAAACTAAAACTATACCCCTTTTAGACCTTATTTTTTGTATTATAAGTATTTAAAGCTATAAATTTCCCTGTAAGCACCATTTTAGCTGCATCCCACAAATCTGGGTATGTTACATTATCACTGAGTTTAAAGATTTTCTAACTTCGCTCTTGATTTTTCAGTGATACATAATTTATAAGAATGTGGTTTAATTTCCAGGTATTTTGACTTTTCCTAGATATCTTTTTATTACTGATTTCTAACATAATTCCAGAGTGGCCAGGAGACATACTCTCTTTGACTTCAGTCCTTTGACAGTTGAGACTCATGGTACCAACCAGCATAAGTTCTCTCTTGGGAAACATACCACATGCACTTGAAAAGAATGTGCATTATGCAATTATAGGGCATAGTGTTCTATGACATCAATCAGGTCAAAGTAGCTGATAGTGTTGTTCAGATCATTTCCATCTACTTATTTTTTGTCTAGTTGTTTGATGAATTTCTTAGATGTCTTTCTTCATATATTTTGAAACTTTATTTTTAGGCACATACACATTTATGATTTCCTGATGAGCTGGCCTTTTTATCGTTATGAATCCTACACATCTGTCAGTTTGTCATAGTATGGTGGCTTGCATATTGCTGTGATGCTAGAAGATATGTCACCAGCATTTGAAATACCAACAGGGCCACCCATGGTAGAGAGGTTTCACCTGAGCTTCCAGACTAAAACAGACTAGGAAGAAGGACCTAGTGGTCTACTTCTGAAAAAAGTGTAAACCTTATGAATAGCAATGGAACAGTCTGATATAGTGCTAGAAGATGACCCCTCAGGTTGGAAGGCAATCAAAAGATGACTGGGGAAGAGCTGCCCCCTCAAAGCAGAGTCGACCTTAATGACGTGGATGGAGTCAAGCTTTCAGGACCTTCAATTTGTTGATGTGGCATGACTCAAAATGAGAGAAACAGCTGCAAAAATCCATTAATAATAGGAATGTGGAATGCACGAGGTATGAATATAGGAAAAATGGAAATTGTCAAAAGTGAAATGGAATGGATAAACATCGATATCCTAGGCATTAACAAATGAACTCATTGCCTTAGAGTCAATTCTGACTCATAGCAACCTTATAGGACAGAGTAGAACAGCCCCCCTAGAGTTTCCAGGGAGCACCTTGTGGATTCTACCTGCTGACCTTTTGGTTAGTAGCCGTAGCACTTCACCACTATGTCACCAGGGTTTCCATCCTAGGCATTAGTGAGCTGAAATGGACTGGTATTGGCCATTTTGAATCAGGCAATCATGCCAGGAATGACAAATTGAAGAGCAACAGCATTGCATTCATTTGCAAAAAGAACATTTCAAGATCTTTCCTGAAGTACGACACTGTCAGTGATAGGGTAATATCCATATGCTCACAAGGAAGGCCAGCTAATATGACTATTATTCAAATTTACACACCAACACTAAGGCCAAAGATGAAGAAATTGAGAATTTTTACCAACTTCTGCAGTCTGAAATTGATCGAACATGCAATTGGAATTCTTTGATAATTACTGGTGATTGGAGCCCTGGTGGCATAGTGGCTAAGAACTATAGCGAGCTACGGCTGCTAACAAAAAAGGTAGGCAGTTTGAAGCCACCAGCTGCTCCTTGAAAACCCTATAGGGCAGTTCTACTCTGTCCTAGGGAGTCACTATAAGTCGGAATCAACTCTACAGCAACAGGTTTGGTTTTTGGTTTGTTTTTTTGGAATGCGAAAGTGAAAACAAAGAAAACGGATCGGTAGTTGGAAAATGTGACCTTGGTGATAGAAATGATGCCAGAGATCACATGATAGAATTTTGCAAGACCAACGGCTTCTTCATTACAAATACCTTTTTTCAACAATATAAATGGCAACTCTATAGGTACACCTCACCAGATGGAATACACAGGAATATAATTGATTACATCTATGGAAAGAGATGATGGAAAAGCTCAGTATCATCAGTTAGAACAAGGCCAGCGGCCAACTGTGGAACAGATTACCAATTTGTCATATGCAAGTTCAAGTTGCTGAAGAAAATTCCAACAAGGCCATAAGAGCCAAAGTACAACCTTAACTATAATCCCACTTGAATTTAGAGACCATCTCAGGAATAGATTTGACGCACTGAACACTAATCACTGAAGACCAGACAAGTTGTGGGATGACTTCAAGGGCACCATACATGAAGAAAGCAAAAGGTCATTGAAAAGAAAGAAAAGGCCAAAGCGGATGTCGGAAGAGACTCTGAAAATTGCTTTTGAAAGTAGAGTGTTGTTGTTGTTAGGTGCCATCAAGGCAAATCAGTTCCAACTCATAGCAACCCTACATACCACAGAATGAAACACTCCGCAGTCCTACACCATCCTTACTATCATTGTTATGCTTGCGCCCATTGTTGCAGCCACAGTGCCAATCCATGTCACTGAGGGTCTTCCTCTTTTCTGCTGACCCTGTACTTTACCAAGCATGATGTCCTTCTCCAGGGACTGATCCTTCCTGTTAACATGTCCAAAGTATGAAAGACACAGTCTCGCCATCCTTCCTTCTAAGGAGCATTCTGGTTGTACTTCTTCCAAGACAGATTTGTTCTTTCTTTTCACAGTCCATGGTATATTGAATATTCTTCGTCAACACCACAGTTCAAAGGCATCTATTCTTCTTTGGTCTTCCTAATTAGCTGTCCAGCTTTCAAATATATATGATGTGATTGAAAATACCATGGCTTGGGTCAGGTACACCTTAGTCCTCAAGGTGAGGTCCTTGCTTTTCAACACTTTAGAGAGGTTTTTTGCAGCAGACTTTCCCAATGCAATGCGTCTTCTGATTTCTTGACTGCTACTTCCATGGGTGTTGAATGTGGATCCAAGTAAAATGAAATCCTGGACAACCCCAATCTTTTCTCCGTTTATCATGATGTGGTTTATTGGTCCAGTTGTAAGGATTTTTGTTTTCTTTATGTTGAGGCATAATCCATACTGAAGGCTGTGGTCTTTGACCTTCATGAGTAAGTGCTTCAAGTCCTCTTCACTTTCAGCAAGCAAGGTTGTGTCATCTGTATAACGCAAGTTGTTAATGAGTCTTCCTCCAATCCTGATGCCCTGGTTTTCTTCCTATAGTCCAGCTTCTCAGATTATTTGCTCAGTGTACAGATTGAATGGTATGGTGAAAGGATACAACCCTGATGCACACCTTTCCTGACTTTAAGCCATGCACTACCCCCTTGTTCTGTCCGAACAACTGCCTCTTGCTCTATGTACATGTTCCTCATGAGCACAATTAAGTGTTTTGGAATTCCCATTTTTCACAATGTTATCCATAAATTGTTGTGATCTACACAGTTGAATGTCTTTGCACAGTCAATAAAACAAAGGTAAATATCCTTCTGTATTCTTTGCTTTCAGCCAGGATCCATCTGACATCAGCAATGATAACCCTGGTTCCACGTCCTCTTCTGAATCCGGCCTGAATTTCTGGCAGTGCCCTGTCAATATATTGCTGTAGCCACTTTTGAATGATCTTCAGCAAAATTTTGCTTGCTTGTGATATTAATGATATTAACTGATAATTTCCACATTTGGTTGGATCACCTTTCTTTGGAATAGGCATAAATATGGATCTCTACCAGTCAGTTGGCCAGGTAGCTGTCTTCCAAATTTCTTGGCATAGATAAGTGAGCACATCCAATGCTGCATCCATTTGTTGAAACATTTCAGCTGACATTCTGTCAATTCCTGGAGCCTTGTTTTTTGCTGATCCCTTCAGTGCAGCTTGGACTTCTTTCTTCAGTACTATCAGTTCTTGGTTGTATGCTGCCTCTTGAAATGGTTGAACATAGACTAATTCTTTTTGGTCTAATGACTCTGTGTATTCCTTCCATCTTCTTTTGATGCTTCCTGTGTTGTTTAATATTTTCCCCATAGAATCCTTCAGTATTGCAACTCAAGGCTTGAATTTTTTCTTCACTTCTTTCACCTTGAGAAACACCGAGCATGTTCTTCCCTTTTGGTTTTCTATCTCCAGCTCTTTGCACATGTAATACTCTATAATACTTTGTCTTCTAGAGCCACGCTTTGAAATCTTCTGTTTAGTTCTTTTACTTCATCATTTCCTCCTTTTGCTTTAGCTGCTCTATGTTTGAGAGCAAGTTTCAGGGTCTCTTCCGACATCCATCTTGGTCTTTTCTCTTTCCTGTCTTTTCAATGACCTCTTGCTTCAAGAAATTCAGAATTTGCCTCACATCAGTAAATGAATGTCCTGAAAGATTTACTTCATCCAAGTCATTAAGGTTGACTCTGCTTTGAAGAGGCAGCTCTTCCCCAGTTGTCTTTCAAGCCCTTCCAACCTGGGGGGGTTCATCTTCAGGCACTATATCAGACGTTGTTCTGCTGCTATTCATAGGGTTTTCACTGGCTAATTCTTTTCAGAAGTAGACTGAAAGTAGAGTAGCTGAAGCAAATGGAAGAAATGATGAAGTAAGACAGCTGAACAGAAGATTTCAAAGGGCGGCTCAAAAAGTCAACGTAAAGTATTATAATGACATGTCCAAAGACCTGGAGTTAGAAAACCAAAAGGGAAGAACATGCTTGGCATTTCTCAAATGGAAAGAACTGAAGAAAAAATTCAGTCCTCAAGTTGCACTATTAAAGGATTCTATTAGTAAAATATTGAACGATGCAGGAAGCATCAAAAGAAGATAGAAGAAATACAGAGAGTCACTGTACCAAAAAGACTTGGTTGATGTTCAACCATTTCAGGAGATAGCAAGCATATGATCAAGAACCAATGGTACTGAAGGAAGAAGTTCAAGCCGCACTGAAGGCACTGGTGAAAATCAAGGTTCCAGGAATTGATGGAATAGCAATAGAGATGTTTCAACAAATGGATGCAGCACTGGAGGTACTCACTTATCCATGCCAAGAAATTTGGAAGACAGCTACCTAGCCAAGAGACTGGAAGAGATTCATATTTGTACCCATTCTCAAGGAAGGTGATCAAACAGAATGCAGAAATTATCAAACAAAACCATTAATATTACACATAAGTAAAATTTTCCTGAAGGTCATTCAAAAACGATTACAGCACTACATCAACAGGGAACTACCAGAAATTCAAGCCTGATTCAGAACAGGGCATGGAACAGGGATACCATTGCTGATGTCAGGTCAATCTTGGCTGAAAGCAGAGAATACTAGAAACGTGTTTACCTATGTTTTATTGACTATGCAAAGGCATTAGACTGTGTGGATCATGACAGATTATGGATAACATTGTGAAGAATGGAATTTCCAGAACACTTAATTGTGCTCATGAGTAACCTGTACATAGACCAAGACAAAGTCATTCAAACAGAACAAGAGGATATTGTGTGGTTTAAAGTCAGGAAAGCTGTGTGTCGGGGTTGTATCTTTTCACCATACTTATTCAATCTGTATGCTGAGCAAATAATCCAAGAAGCTGGACTATATGAAGAAGCATGTGGCATCAGGATTGGAGGAAGACTCATTAACAACCTGCAACATGCAGATGACATGTTCTTGCTTGCTGAAAGTGAAGAGGACTTGATGCGGTTACTGATGCAGATGAAAGAATACAGTTAGAAGGCAAAGATGTCACTCTGAGGGCTAAGGTGCACCTGACCCAAGCCATGGCGTTTTCAACTGCTTCATATGCATGCAAAAGCTGGAAAATTAATAAGGAAGACTGAAGAAGAATTGGCCCATTTGAAATGTGGGATTGGTAAAGAATATTGAATATACCATAGACTGCCAGAAGAACAGACAAATCTGTCTTGGAAGAAGTACAGCCAGAATGCTTCTTCAAAGCAAGATGGGTGAGACTTTGTCTCACATGCTTTGGACATGTTATCAGGAGGGACCAGTCCCTGGAAAAGGGCATCAAGCTTGGTAAAGTAGAGCATTAGCAAAAAAGAGGGACACCCTCAATGAGATGTATTGACACAGTAGCTACAACAATAGGCTCAAACATCAAAGGTCATGGAGATGGCACCAGACCAGGCAACAATTCATTCAACAATGGCCTCAACCATAATGATTGTGAGGATGGCACAGGACCACACAGTGTTCCATTCTGTTGTACATAGGGTTGCTATGAGTTGGAACCAACTCGAGGGCACCTAATAACAACATCATTTTGAAATGACCCTTCTTTATCTCTGATAATACTTTTTTCCTTGAAGTCTATTTTATCTGATAGGTTCCTCTCTCTTAAGCTAAAGTGTGATACAGCCACACCACCTGTCTGTCAGTTCATTGTACTGTGGTGGCTTATGTGTTGTTAGGATGCTAGAAGCTATTCCCTTCGTATTTCAAATACCAGCAGGGTCACCCATGGTGAACAAGTTTCAGCAGAACCTCCAGACTAGGAAGAAAAGCTTCCAGAAATTAACCAGTGAAAATTTTATGGATCACAACAGAATATTGGACAATATAGTGATAAGCCTTCTAGGTTGGAAGGCACTCAAAATAAACAGTGGCTGCAACAATGGACTAGAGCACATCAACAATCATGAAGATGGTACAGGACTGGGCAATGTTTCATTCTGTTACACATAAGGTCTCCATGACTTGGAGCCAGCTCGTTGGCAACCTACAACAACAAAATAGCACCATTTAAACTCCAACTTTCCCACATTTTTCCCTCATATTTTTATCTTGGAGCTGAACTGAAACAAAAATTGGAAAAGTGGCATGAACCAAAAACCTTATTTCCTGTACCCAAAAAGGAGAGATGTCTCCGAGAGTCTGACCATCCTCATTTTCATCCCTGACGCAGAGAACACTCACCTAAAACAGGAGCAGCTGCCACCTCTCTGCTCCCCAGGCTTTACTCTGAAAGTTTCTTCCCAGTATCACAAAAAGAACTTCTACCCATTTCTACACCTTTGACTTTATTAAATTTAGAGCTTTCAATAGTGTATGAAAAGAAAATCATTTCATGGCTAATAAAACAGTGTTGGCAGACAAGCTTTTTTTGACCAGGGCATTTAACTCTGAACACAATCCATGCAACTTTAACAAGTGTTTCAGTGTAGTGTAGATTCAGGGAAGAACTTTGCTGGCACTCTGGGATGAACGGAGTGTTCCCCATCAGTTACTCCTTTGAGTAAAATGTTGTTATCAGAAGGCTCCTGTCACAGCTCCCCTGTCACCAATGAACAGGGAACATAAAGATTCGTTAACACATTGGAACATATTTGTTAATCTGAGCCATTGGTGGTTCACTAGGCTTCTTTGCAAAGAAGTCTTGTCTGAAAAGTCCTGTTCTTTCTTTGGTGTTTGTTCTTCTCTCTAGGTAGCTCTAGTGGTTTCTGTTACCACCCTAAAAACAGATGATGTCAAATATACATCTCCAACCCTGATCTCTTTTTCTTTTCTTTTTTAAATATTTTATTGTGTTTTAGGTGAAAGATTACACAGCAAATTAGCTTCCCATTAAACAATTTTTATACCAATTGTTCTTTGACAGTTGGTTACAGTTTTCACAATGTCTCAGCATACTCACTATTTCCATTCTGTTCGTTCTGTTTCCATTGATCTAACTTTCCTGCCCCTCTTTGTCTTTTTATCACTGCTTTTGGGTAAATGTTGACTATTTGGTCTCACATAGTTGATTGTTTAAGGGAGCACATTACTCATGGGTGATATTATTTATTTTATAAGCCAATCTATTCCTTTATCTGGAAGATAACCTCTGAAAGTGGCTTCAGTTCCAAGTTCATAGGGTATCTTAGGGTGATAATCTCAGAGTTCTTCCAGTCTCTATCGGTCCATAAGTCTGGCATTTTTTAGGAATTTGAATTTTGTTCTACATTTATCTCTCATTCTATTCAGGAACTTCTATTGTGTCCCTGGTCAAAACGGTTGGGAGTGGTAGCTGGGCACCATCTAGTTCTTCTGATCTTAGGCTAGAAGAGGCTGTGGTTCATGTGGGCTATTCGTCCTGTGGATTAGTTTCTTCTTTGAGTCTTTGGTTTCCTTCATTCTCTTTTGCTCCAGACAAGTAAAGACCAATTGTTGTATCTTAGATGGCCACTAACAAGCTTTTAAGACCCCAGATGCCACTTATCATACTAGGATGTAGAGCATCATCTTTATGAACTATGTCATGCAAATTGACTGAGTTGTCCCAAGAGAGTATGATGACCTCTTTTTCTGAGCAACACATTTCCCATCTCTGGCTTTCACATGCTCATCCCCAAGAGGCTATGATTTACTAAAACCCAACTTTCCAAATCAAAATTCATTATCACACCTCTGCACCAAGCAATATGCCCTATTCTGAAAATTATCATTCTCCCAGCCATCCTAGGACTCCTCTCTTCTTTCTCACTCAAGAAGTCACAAGGCTCCACTCCTTCCTTTCCAGTCCTAGTAGTCTGAAAAAAAAACAAGAAGTCCGGAAGTGGAGAGGTGGCCAATGAAAAAAGGTCAACAGGTGTGAGGAAGTTCAGTTCAGATCAACATTTATTGAACACCTTCCACAGGTCAGACACCATACCAGGCACTAAAGACACAAAGCTAAATAAAGCACAGCCAGTGTTTTTTAAGGGTTTTTTTTTTTTATGGCATGGTAGGAGAGACAAATAATTCAACAAATATGCCTAGGGTGCCACTGTGGGGTCCAGAGGTGGAGCAACAGAGGCTGGAGTAAGGGTAAATGAGTTGCAGCAAAAGCGTTCTAGAGGAAGTGAGGGTAAGTTAAGGGCAAAAGATAGTGTAGTTATGATGGTCAATGTATGCGTCAACTTGGCTAGGCTATGATTCTCAGTGGTTTGGCAGACACTATGTAATCTCTTTTCAATTTGTGATCTGATGTGAGCAGTTAATCAGTTGAAAGGGAGTTTCCTTTGAGGTGTGGACTGTGTTTAATATATATGGATATTCTAGTAAAGCTCTCTCTCCCCCTCTCTCTTCCCTTCCTCTCTCTCTCTCTCAATCCTGCACTCACTCTTCTCATTGCCTGACCTCAAGGACATAAGGCTGCAGTAGTCTTCAGCTTGCCACCTGACCTGCAGATTTTAGATTTGCAGGCCCCAAAAAACCATAAGCCAACAGGGGCCTCCAGCCTGCCCCCTAACCTACAGATTTTGGGTTCCACAGTCTTGCAACCACGTGAGCAGGTAGAGGCCTTCAACTTGCTGCCTGATACACTGACTTGGAACTTGCCAACGCCCACAATTGCATAAGCCATTTCCTTCAGGTAAATCTCTCTATGTGTATTTATATGTACACTTCACTGCTTTTGCTCTTCTAGAGAAGTCAGACTAAGACATTTGGGATTAGGCTACTGAAAGGAGACAGAAAGGCATCCCAGGCAGAAGGAACAGCCTAAGCAAAGGCACAAAGGCATAATAACAACAGCTTTGTATTTTTGGATTTCACAGACCAAGTTTGGGAGTGGACGATAATGTAAAGGTAGTTTTCTTCACCTGAGACAATTCCCAGAGTGGACTGCCATGTCAGGGCCCTCTTCCAGCAACACTCCAGAGGACTGCTGGAGTAAGATATTCTTGAGAGGGGCATCACAGGTACATACTTCCATATCAGCCTGAGTTTAACCAGGAGTATGCTCACCAGAGATTCTGGAGTCAGTGTGCTAGTTCAAGCCACTGCAAATGGTCCTAACTGTTATTTCAATTGTTGGTTTGGATTTTGGGCTCAACACTGGCCCAATTCTCAAGATAACTGTTAAACTGGGGATAAGATGAGGAATGAGTTGAGCACTAAGGTCAGTAAGTGCCAAAATTGTTGTTATTGTTCTTGTTAGGTACTGACAGGAACAAAACACTGCCTGGTCCTGCGCCATCCTTACAATCGTTCTTATGCTTGTGTCCATTGTTGCAGTCACTGTGTCAGTCCATCTCGTTGAGGGTCTTCCTCTTTTCCACTGATCCTATACTTTACCAAGCATGATGTCTTTCTCCAGGACTGATCCCTCTTGACAACATGTCCAAAGTATGTAAGACACAGTCTCACGATCCTTGCTTCTAAGGAGCATTCTGGTTGTACTTATTCCAACACAGATTGTTCATTCTTTTGGCAGCTCATGGTATATTCAATATTCTTCACCAGTACCACAATTCAAAGGCATCAATTCTTCTTAGGTCTTCCTTATTCACTGTCCAGCTTTCACATGCGTATGATTCAATTGAAAATACCATGGCTTGGGTCAGTCTTCAAGGTGACATCCTTGCTTTCCAACACTTTAAAGAGGTCCTTTGCAGCAGATTTGCCCAGTGCAATGCATCTTCTGATTTCTTGACTGCTGCTTCCATGGGTGTTGATTGCGTATCCAAGTAAAATGAAATCCTTGACAACTTCAATCTTTTCTCCATTTATCATGATGTGGCTTATTGGTCTAGTTGTGAAGATTTTTGTTTTCTTTATGTTGAAGTGTAACCCATACTGAAGCCTGCTATCTTTGATCTTCTTCAGTAAGTGCTTCAAGTCCCCTTTCAGCAAGCAAAGTTGTGTCATCTGCATAATGCAGGTTGTTAATGAGTCTTCTTCCAATTCTGATGCCCCATTCTTCTTCATATAGCCCAGCTTCTCGAATTATTTGCTCAGCATACAGATTGAATAATAAAAAAAAAAATGAATAGGTATGGTGAAAAGATACAACCCTGATGCACACCTTTCCTGACTTTAAACCACTCAGTATCCCCTTGTTCTGTCCGAACAACTGCCTCTTGATCTATGTACAGGTTCCTCATGAGCACAATTAACCGTTCTGGGATTCCCATTCTTCGCAATGTCATCCACAATTTGTTATCATCCACATAGTCAAACGCCTTTGCGTAGTCAATAAAACACAGGTAAACACCCTTCTGGTATTCTCTACTTTCAGCCAGGATACATCTGACATCAGCAATGATAACCCTGATTCCACATCCTCTTCTGAATCTGGCCTGAATTTCTGGCAGTTCCCTGTCAATATATTGCTGTAGCCACTTTTGAATGATCTTTGGCAAAATTTTGTTTGCATGTGATATTAATGATATTGTTCAATAGTTTCCACATTCAGTTGGATCATCTTCCTGGGGAACAGGCATAATTATGGATCTCTTCCAGTCAGTTGGCCAGGTAGCTGTCTTCCAAATTTCTTGGCATAGATGAGTGAGCACTTTCAGTGCTGCATCCATTTGTTGAAACATCTCAACTGATATTCCATCAATTTCTGGAGCCTTGTTCTTCACCAGTGCCTTCAGTGTAGCACTTCCTGCCTCAGCACCATCGGCTCCTGATCATATGCCACCTCTTGAAATGGTTGAATGTCGACAACTCCTTTTGGTATAATGACTCTGTGTATTCCTTCCATCTTCTTTTGATGCTTCCTGTGTTGTTTAATATTTTCCCCATAGAATCCTTCATCATTGCAACTCTAGGATTGAATTTTTTCTTCAGTTCTTTCAGCTTGAGAAACACCAAGTGTGTTCTTCCCTTTTGATTTTCTATCTCCAGGTCTTTGCACATATCATTATAATACTTTACTTTGTCATTATAATACTTTACTTTGTCTTCTTGCCCTCTGAAATCTTCTGTTCAGTTCTTTTACTTCATCATTTCTCCCTTTTGCTTTAGCTGCTCGACGTTCAAGAGCAAGATTCAGAGTTTCCTCTGATATCCGTCTTGGTCTTTTCTCTCTTTCTTGTCTTTTCAATGACCTCTTGCTTTCTTCATGGATGATGTCCTTGATGTCATTCCACAACTCGTCTGGTCTTCGATCATTAATGTTCAATGCGTCAAATCTATTCTTGAGATGGTCTTTAAATTCAGGTGGGGTGTACTCAAGGTCATATTTTGGCTTTCATGGACTTGCTCTGATTTTCTTCAGTTTCAACTTGAACTTGCATATGAGCAATTGATCTGTTCCACAGTCAGCCCCTGGCCTTGTCCTGACTGATGATATTGAGCTTTTCCACACTATCTTTTCCACAGATGTAGTAGATTTGATTCCTGTATATTCCACCTGGCAAGGTCCATGTGTATAGTCGCTGTTTGTGTTGGTGAAAAGAGGTATTTGCTATGACTCAAAATGAGAAGAAATAGCTGCAAATGTACATTAATAATCAGAACCTGAAATGTACAAAGTATGAACCTGGGAAAATTTGAAATCATCAAAAACATCAATATCCTAGGCATTAGTGAGCTGAAATGAACTGGTATTGGCCATTGTGAATTGGACAATCATATAGTCTACTATGCCAGGAATGACAACTTGAAGAGGAATGGTGTTGCATTCATCATCAAAAAGAACATTTCAAGATCTGTCCTGAAGTACAATGCTGTCAGTGATAGGATAATATCTATAAGCCTACAAGAAAGACCAGTTAATATGACTATTATTCAAATTTATGCACCAACCACTAAGGCCAAAGACAAAGAAATTGAAGATTTTTATCAGCTTCTGCAGTTGGAAATTGATCAAACATATCATCAAGATGCATTGATAATTACTGGTGATTGGAATGCAAAAGAAACCCAAAATATATGTCGTAAATCCTAAACCCTCCACCTGTGATAATAATCCCATTTGGGAATTGGTTTATTGCGAACCTGTCAGCTTCTCAATTCTGTGCTCAGTCAACCTCCAAAGCCAGATCAACATATGTTTTATGTAAAGGGATCCACCCACAGCCATTGAGTCAATTCTGACTCATAGTGACCCCATACGACAGAGTAGAACTGCCCCACAGGGTTTCCAAAGCTGTAAATCTTTACGGAAGCAAATTGCCACATCTTTCTTATGTGGAGCGACTGGTGCGTTCGAACTACCAAGCCTTTTGCTTAGCAGCCAAGTGCTTTAACCACTGCACCACCAGGGCTCATGTAAAGGGACAGATGTTAAATATTTTAGGCTTTATGGGCCCCACACCTCTGAACCCACTTCCCATGTTTGCAGAATCTTCCACTGTGTGAATCACGGTGACAGGAAGGGCCCCACCTCCAACCAAAGCCAGATTCTGGCCCTCCCTTCCCCCAGCAGCCAGAGCATGGGCCATTTGGCCAAAGCATGGCCTAAGACCTGGATAAATGACACACAAAGAAGAGGGGCAGTTAGAATTCAGTCAGCCAGCTCAGTGGTGTTCTCCAATGCCCATAGCAGAGGCATTATGCCCCCTGAGGGGACAGTAGGTCCTAAACAGATTGCCTCATGGTACAAGCCTGGGTGAAGTCTGACCTCCCAGCTCTCCTTGCTCCCCCTGCTCATTTGCTAAGCCCAGTCTCTTAAGCTTTCTCATCAATTCTTGAGAAATCTAATATCTTTCCACTAAGTTCCGTTTCCTGCTTAAGTTAGTCAGTGTTTGGTTGTTGTTTGAAGCCAATAAGCATGAATGTTACAGTTAAGGATTCCAATTTTGTAGTCATCAGCACAAAAGCAGTAGTAAAACCCACGAGATGTTTTGAAATTTCCCAGGGAGAGCGTGTAGAAAGAGGAGTAAGCTGGAGACAGACCTCTCAGGAACAGAAACTTTTAAAGGAGGGGGAGAAAGTGGATCTAAAAAACAGAACAGATAGACAATGTAACAAGTGAAAAGATAAGAGGTTTGTGTGTAAGGAGGCAGAGCTCCAAGTTCAATACTTGGAACTAGAGTAGCTCTAAGTGTGAATAAGGGACAAAGTGGGTCAGTAACCATTCACAGATGCCACCAGAGCCTACAAGCCAGTAAGAGTCATTGTCATGGAAGTGGAGGTACCAGAAGATGGAAACACCAATGAATTTTCACTGAGCAAGTATTTCTCAGAAAGAAGTCCATTAATCTAATTTAATTTCTTAACCAATTTTCCACGCAGTACAGATAAACAGTTTCCAATGTTTTCCATTTTTTCATATTTATATTCTCAAAATTATTTTCATTGGCAATTCTTTTCCATTTAAATTTTATATCACAAAATGGATTCACCCATCAGTTTTTGGTCCCTGTCATATTCTACCAATTACAGCATCTGGCATTTTGAGTTTTCTTTTGTAACCAATCCTTTCTAATAAAATTTTATAAATTCGATCAAGTAGATTTTACTCTTCTTTTGATGGTTAGTCATCAAATTTTATCAAGTTCAACCATTGCCAGTTTCATTGAGTGTTGATCGTATCTCTCAGTATTTATTTCTTAATCTATGAGAAGACTGTAAACAGTTTTATGATATAGACAGAAACAGAGACAGGGAGAGACATAGGAAGGAAAAAGGGGTGGGAAGTAGAGCAAGACAGAGAGGTAGGGAAGGGGGAGGCAGGGGAACCTTTAATGTTGATCACAAAGCATTTCCAGTCTCTGCTTTCAGAGCCCGTGATAGAGTTGCCTCCTGGCCCCCTGGTGGTTGGTGGGGCTGAGTAACTTGTTTGAACAGGAAGTTGTGAGTTGAGTGCCTGTGGTCCCACAGTTGCCTGCAGGGACCCTGGGGAGTTCTCTGGTCTCTGACCCAGCACCCAGCAACACCCTTGAGGCGACCGGCTCCATCAGTCTGAGCCTCAGAGTGAGGATCACACAGAGCAGAAGATGGACATGACATGTTTATGAGAAATAAATCTCTGCTAGCTTAGCTCAAACCACTGAAATTTGGGGTTTAATTTATAACAGCAGCATAACCCGGACTGTTTCGATTCATTGCTGTAGCTGTGTGGCTTTGGGCAAGACATTTAACCTCTGTGACTTTCAGTTTTCTCCTGTAGAAAGTAGAGAAAATAAAACCTAACTTGCTGGGCTGTTATATGGATTAGAAATACTGAATTTAAAGTGCCTGGTGTATAGGAAACCCTGGTGGCGTAGTGCTTAAGTGCTACAGCTGCTAACCAAAGGGTCGGGAGTTCCAATCCGCCAGGTGCTCCTTGGAAACTCTATGGGGCAGTTCTACCCTGTCCTATAGGGTTGCTATGAGTTGGAATCGACTCGATGGCACTGGGTTTGGTTTTTTTTGTTTGGTGTATAACAAGGAAACCCTGGGTGACGTAGTGGTTAAGAACTATGGCTGGCAGTTAGAATCCACTAGGTGCTCCTTGGAAACCATATGGGGCAGTTCTACTCTGTCCTATAGGGTCGCTATGAGCCGGAATCAACTCAACAGCAACAGGTTTGGGTATTTTGTTTTGTTTTGTTTTGTTGGTGTATAATAAATAGACAATAAATGAAAGCTACTATTTTTTATCATTATTATTAATAGTGTAGCTTAATATACTTCCCTCTGGTTTAATTTGAAATCTCAGCTATGTTGTTTTCTTTTCCTTAATTTGTTTGGATTCAACCCACCCCAGTGGCAAGAAGAAATATGTGTATGTCCCATCACCTTCAGGATGTTGGAGGACACAGCTCTCCCTTTCCCCGAGGAAAGCCATGTTGCTATCAAGTCAATGCCAGACTCACAGCAAC
Source organism: Elephas maximus indicus (assembly GCF_024166365.1). NCBI lineage: Eukaryota > Metazoa > Chordata > Mammalia > Proboscidea > Elephantidae > Elephas > Elephas maximus. The sequence goes on along the minus strand of NC_064821.1, from coordinate 166,293,810 downwards.
TTTCATGTTACCAGGTAGAAACCCCAGGTCCTGCTCACCGTGACTTGTATCAGCCAATGAACGAGAGACCAAGGTGGGAGAGTGGAAAAGTACCTTTATTTCATTGCACAAGGAAGGGAAGCAGTCGGGGCTGTTGCCGTCAAAACTGTTCAGCAAGGGTTAGGGGAAAGGTTATTCTTAAGGAGTTTACTAGTAGGAAGTTCATGCAAGTTACATCAGCAACATTCTTACTCATACTACGCAGGCACAATGGGGTTTACATATAACTTCATCCATCAACAGGATTTTAATGTAAAGTTACAGGCTGTGCCAAGCAAAGGAAACAGGATTCTAATGCAAAGCTTCAGGCCAAGCTAAGCAAGCTGCTTGAGGCAGTAGAATTTTCCACAGCCTGGGGACCTCTGTCTTACAGTGACCCTCTAGGACAGAGTAGAAATGCCCTGTAGGGTTTCCAAGGCTATAATCTTTTTAGAAGCAGTTTGCCACGTCTCAGCAGAGTGGCTGGTGGGTTTGAATCACCGTCCTTTTGGATAGCAGCCCAGTGCTTAACCACTGTGCCAGCAGAGCTTCTGCTCAAATCCTGGGTCTATCAGCTGCCAGCTCTATCACTTAGGTGCTGAAATCTAGCTCTGGAGCCTTGAGCAAATTATTTAACCCCTCTAAGCTTCAGTTTCTTCATTTATAAAATGAGACTAATAATAGTAAATCCACTTCTCTTCACTATCCACAGAAAAGATGGAATGAGTTGCTAAATTGAAAGTGCTTAGAACAGGATTCAATAAATGTTTGCTATTGCTACCTTTGTCAAGTCAGAATCAACCTGACAGCAATGGGTTTGGCTTTTTTGTTTTTGTTTTAGAGGCCTTTGGATTTTAATAAAGGGTATGAAACAAGGGCAATGTGTGCCCCTATGGAAAGGCCCTCTAATGCTGGAATTTCACACATAGTGCCACACTGGTGGGGGTCATAATTTGGGGGGTAGGATATGTCCTGTGCAGGAAGCTGCTCCCCTAGGGCTGTAGGGTCAGGGGGAATGAAGTTAAAAGCAGGCCAGACTGTTCTTAACACATCAGGGGGCAGTCAGGTGCCAGGTTTTTGGGCCTCTGAGACTCAGCCCACCATTGCACAAAGCCCAGGTTACTCCCCAGGACTCCAGTGAGAACCCCAGCACCCACTGGAACAATCCTCACCCTGAGAGGAGCAATGGTGGCTCTGCGAGCTGTATTGTAAATCTGGAGTTAATAAAATGAGACAGATTTGTTGGATAAAACGTCTGAGGACATTTAAGCCCTTGCCATGCAAGGGGTTAGGAAAATTAGAATCATTTTGGCTTATAGCAATGATCCAAAATTAATCCCATCTCAGCAGCTGTGCATTGGAAAGAAAGAGCCCTGGCTTGGAAGTACAAACTAGACTATGAGCTTCTTGAAGTAGGAATGCATCTGATTGGCTGGCACACAGTAGGTCCCCAATAAGAGTTAATTGGATGTGGTCACGAAGCTTGTTTTCCAGTCCTTGCTCTGCAGCTAACCAGCAGGCTAACCCCAGGCAATTTGCCTCTTGCCCACAGCTTAGTTTTCTTACCTGCCTCTGGAATTGACGATACCTGAGATTCCATTCAGCAACAAGTCTATCTATTCCCAACCTGAGAGCTTGCCAGTCACTAAGGGAGGCCCTCAGGCCTCACCCTCCTCACCCACTGTGGGAGACCACCTGCCTGAAGTGGGGAGTGGCATGCATGGTGGCCTGGAGTCTTGGGCGGGGCAAGTGGTTTGCAATTGACTAAAAGCTGTTGGTTCAAACTCACCCAACAACACCACAGAAGAAAGAACTGGCAATCTGTTTCCATGAAGAAGACTATGGCCAACAAACCCCTATGGAACAGTTCTATACAGTAACACATGGGGTCATCATGAGTCAGATTAGACTTGAAGGCAATCAGTTTGGTTTTTATGAATGGTGGTAAGGCAGGGTTCCACGCTCCTTTCCTTTTGACAGCTCAAGAGTGAGGCCTCAGACACCTTGCAGAAAGAATGAATCTGGGGAGGCTAAGGAATTGAGCCAAAACTGTCAGGAGAAATGGAAATGCAAAGTAAGTCAGGGCAATCAGCTTGCCAGGGAGAGACTGAGAGGCAACAGAGGAGGGGGAGAGCCAGAAACCACGAGGGCGCGGGTCACTCAGCATTGTGGTTGGGGAAAGGGCAGGTAGAGCTGGCAATGTCAGCTGAGAGGTTGGTACAGGCTGGGAAGAGCTCAGCATTTCATGTCTCTGCTTAGTGGCCTAGGGAAGACAGGGAAAGCTGAGCTATCAACCCCATCTTCTCCTTCCTCACTTTCTGAGAGTCCTAGGGGACAGGACAAACTTCTTAAATTCTGGACCTAAGAAGTCAGACACAGTCCCCTCCCACAGTGGATGATAAACACCACATACAATTTCCTTGACTTCCTCTCCACTAGAAAGTTCTACACCTATACTGTTTATGCCTTCTTTTATTCTGACGGTGCTGTCATTTAGCCTTTCTGGTTCCCTGTTGCAATTGTTTTGGTTTTGGATAGTCCTTGACAGTTCTTTTCCTAGGTTGGTATCTGGCCGGTACAATCTTGCATTCTAGATTCAGGCTGTGGTCTGATGTTGTTTGTTCTCAGATCGAAGGACTGCCTTTAATAATTCTTCTAAGATTGGTTTAGTTTTTACATACTCCCTTAATTTCTGTTTATCTGGAAATGTCCTAATTTCACCATCGTATTTGAATGAAAGTTTTGTAGGATATATTATTCTTGGTTGGCAATTTTTTTCTTTGAAGGTTTTATATATGTCATCCCATTGCCTTCTTGCCTGCATGGTTTCTGCCAAATAATCAGAGCTTAGTCTTATGTTTCTCCTCTGTACGTGACTTTTTGTTTTTCTCGAGCTGCTCTCAGGATTTTTAATTTTGTCTTTGCTTCTAGCAAGTGTGATTACGGTATGTTTTTCTTTTGGGGTCTATCCTATAAGGGGTTCATTGAGCTTCTTGGATGGTCAGCTTTTCATCATTCAGGATATTAGGGAATTTTTCTGTCCACACTTCTTCAGTGATTCTCTCTGTGTTTTCCATTTTCTCTCCCTGTTCTGGAACTCTGATTGCTCGCAAATTTTTGCTTTTGATTGTATCCCATACAATTCTCAGGGTTTCTTCATTTTCCTCATTTTTCCTCAAACAGAGTTGTTTCCAAGTGTTTGTCTTCAATTTCACTGATTCTGTCTTCCATCTTTTCAAATCTGCTCCTCAAGCCTTCTATGACAATGTCCATTTCTCAAATCTTGTTGTATATCTTTTGGATTTCTAATTGTTGTTTTTGTGTGATTTCTAGTTGTGAATTTATTTTAGCATTTTGTTCCTGTACTACTTTCCTGAATTTTTCAATTTTTTTGTCTGTATTTTCCATGAATTTGTCTGCCTTTTCCAAAAATATGTCTATTTTTTCTTCATTTTTGTCTGCTTTTTGCTTCAACTCTTGAATTTCTCTGAATATTGGAGATTTGAATTCCCTCTCAGGTAGTTCTAGTGCATTTTCTTCTACTGGAAACTTATCTGGTGTTTTATTTTGGATGCCTACTGAACCCATCCTGTCCTATTTTTTAAATATGTTTTGATATTATCTGCTGTCTTCAGGGTATTCAATAGCTATTTTCTTCATTGTAGATTTGTTTGTTTTGTCCTGCTTTTTTGTTTTACTTGGTTATGTCTGAGCAGGCGGGCTGTGCATCCTTTGTTGTTTGCTCATCTGTAGTCACGATATTTTCACCTCCTTCTGCAATGGGCAGGACCAGTCATTCAGCTATGGTGCAGCAGGGCAGGTCCACCTGAAGGGAAGAGGCTGGGATGGGTCATTTGCGGCATGTGCTAGGGCCAACAGGGCAGGCCAGGAATCAGTACTGGGCAGGTTCCCATAGGCCATGGCTGTACTGCTCAGGGGTGCGATGTTCAGTGCACGGTGCAGGTAGGCAGGAAAGAAGGGGGAGGTTGTGATGTGTGGAGCTAACAGACAGGAGAGAAAAACAGGAGCCTCAAACAAAAAGAAAAAAGCGGGGGGGGGCTTGCTGTTGGAGTGGATAGATGAGAAACCAAGAAATGGAGAAAAGCAAAATTTAAAAAAAGAAAGAAAGAAAAAATAACTAGACAAAAATTTGGTAAAGTAAAGCCCGAGTCCTGGAGTTCCACCAGTGGGGCTGCCAAGACCGGGGAAGTGGTTCCCGGGGTGTGCAGTATAGCCTGTCTACAGGGGGTATAGATGTCACACAGCACCATGTATTCAGGAGACAGGAAAAGAAGATAAGTGTAGAGAGATGAGAACTGAGAAATGAAGACAGAAAGGGAAAAAGAGAAAGTAAAAAGAAATGCCCCCAGGGATCCCACCTATGCAGCTGCACATATGGGGGTGGGGGTGGCTCCTAAGCCGTGTAGTGCAGCCCAGCTAGAATGGGTTCCCAAGCTGCAAAAAGAAAAAGAAAACAAACAAACAATACAGAACACAGCAAAATAAGGGAGGGGGAAGCCCCAGGGATCCCACCAGCGTGGTGTCACAGGCCAGGGGAGTGGTTCCCCAGTCGAGCCTGGCTTCATAGCCATTCAGGAAGAAGCAAAGATGGGACACGGAGCCAAATGTTCCAGAGAAAGGAACAGGAGGTGATAGGAGGCACAGAAGAAACCAAAAGAGACGGAAAGAACCAACACCAGCTCAAGGGCCCTGCCCTTGTGGGCTGGGTGAATCCAAGCAGCCTGAGGTCAAAGCAGTTGCCACCCAGCCAAGAGACTGGCTGGCGGGAAGCAGAGGAGGCTGAAGGGGGGGCGGGGAGCAGGGATTAGGAATGTGTATCTCGCTGGTTACTAGGTGCTGTGTCTCTTGCTGGGAACTTCATGAAGCTGCTTTCCCTTACTCCCTGTCAGCCGATCTCCGACGTGGGTGGGGCGAATCCAAGTGGCAGGGATGCTACACTTCCTGGCAGGCCAAGCCACAGCAGCCAGCCGGGAAGCTCAAAGCTCGGAGGTAAAGTAGCCCAGAGAGAATGGGGGGTGGAAAAGTGTGTATCGCTGGTGACTGGGTGGTCTGTCTCCTGCTGGGAGTTCGGCAAAGCTGCTTTCCTGTGTTCCCTGTCTGCCAATCCCAGACAGGAGTCCAAGATGGCAGATCCACGCTCTGTTAGCGATGGGGCCCTCCACACGTATCTCTCCTCGCTGTCTGTCCTCTGTCAGTTTCTTATTCCGTTTGGTGCTTGACTACGCTCTTTATCTCCTCAGTTGACACTTCAGGTTCCAGGAATGACATTTGTCTCTGTTTTACTTAGTTTTTCAGGTCTTTGCTGTGGAGGGACAGAGTGGTGCTTCTGTCTATGGCAACATGTTGGCCAGAAGTGACATCCCATACAATTTCAACTAGAATCAAATCAATAACTTAATTAAACGAGATTTTGTTTCATCTACATTGGGAAGCATTCATTAAACTGACGTTTGCTTTGGGGGATATTAAGTTTGGAGGACTGCTCTGCTCTGCTCTGCAGCTGGGAGCTCAGGATGGTGGTAGAGAAGGTAAGTTTAAGCACTCTGTCCAGAAGGTGCCATAGAAAAGGTAGGGAGTGCGCCTGCTATAGAATAGGAGGGAGGGGGAGACATACTGGAACTGGAAGGGTCCGTAATATGGGAAGGCTTGGGTGATAAAAATGCTTACTGTGCTTAGCTGCTAACAGAAAGGTTGGCGGTTCAAGTCCACCCAGAGGCGCCTCAGAAAAGAGGCCTGATAATCTAGTTCTGAAAAATCAACCACTGGAAACTCTATGGGTTATAGTTCTACTCTCACAAACATGGGGTCGCCATGAGTCAAAGTTGACTCAGTGGCAACAGTTATTTCTGGTCTGGTAAAGGTAGCTTTCCACAATGACACAGAAGAGGTGAAACCTTCCCTCCATGGGGATCAGTTCATCTTGAATTCTAAAAAATCATCTTGAATTCTAGACTCAGGTTAGATAGACTTTTGCAGTATACAGAAATATTGAGAGGCATGAGACTCCCTTTTCTGTGGGAACAAGACAGTAGTCCTTGATTTCCCTTTAATTTGGTTTGCATAAGGGAAGCTTTCTTCTTCCAAGTCTTGAGTTTTAAATAGAAACTGGAAGGGGAAAATCCCTGTCTTTATTCAATGAAAATTGTAATACTAATTTTCACCTCATATTTCAACTATTTTGATATTACAGAATTGTGATGATAGATTGTGAAGAACACTGGGGTAGGAGGACACACCTGAGTCAGGTAGAAAGAACCTAAAAGGTTTTGCATATCTGAGACCTTAATCAGCACATGGTAATTATCTCTGCTCCACAAATGAGCTAATAATTTACTTGTCCCAACGATCCGATGAAGTGGGATTATTATTACACTCATTGGACAGATGAGGCTCAGAGATATTAAGGAACATTAATATCTCTCTGAGAGAGAGAGAGAGATTTTATTGGTTCTGTTTCTTATAAGAACACTGACTCACCCTCAGACTTAGAAAAGTGTCTGTCATCCACAAACTCAACATTCACCTTCACCATCTGATACTTCATCTCTCTGAAATCACTCAGGTTATCCCTAGCTCAGGTTCCCTTCATAATTTTAGGGGAAGTAATGATTTTTTTTTTTAATGATAGCAGTTCCATAAGCACAGCCTTGAATTTTTCTGCCTAGTACTGTAGATCCAGCCTTGGTGAGTCCAACACCAACCAGCCAGATTCTACTATAAACTTCAGTAGTTCCATGAACTTGGCCTAACACCTACAAGAGTGAGGCATCTCTGCTAAAGTATACCACTGCCTGGTTTCAGAAGACCCTCTCCTCTTGCCTCCGTACAAAGCCCTGACTATTGCTTGCACTCCACCAAACTCACCCTACCCTTCTCCTTGGCCCTTTAAACTTTGAGCACATCTCTCTGAAAATTTTCTCTCCTCCTGACCAGCTGAAACTTTCCTCCAGAAAATGTATGTCTTGAGAACTTTGTGAACTCCTCCTGATGGGGCTGTTGAAGAGGAGCTTAGTGGACAGGCTGAAGAGATTAGGGGTAGCCAGAGTGATCAAGACTTCTGATGCCCAGGAGAATGGAAGATGCCAAGAGGCAGAAATTCATCTTCAAAGACCTGTTTCTGAAACTTATTTAAATGCAGGTCAAAGTTTTATCATGGAGCAGTGGTAGTTTAGTGGTAGAATTCTCACCTTCCATGCAGGAGACCCAAGTTTGATACCTGGCCAATGCCCCTCATACACCGCCACCACCAGCCTGTCTTTGGAGTCTTGCATGTTGCTATGATACTGAACAGATTTCATCAGAGCTTCCAGACTAAGACGGACTAGGAAGAAAGGCCTGATGATCTACTTCCAAAAATCAGCCAGTGAAAACCTTATGAATCACAACAGTCCAATCCACAACCAATCATGGGGATGGTGTAGGACTGGGCAGCATTTCTTTTCATTGTGCATGGAATCACCATGAGTCAGGGCCAACTCGGGGGCAGCTAACAACAATAGCAAGAAGCTGTTTGTTGGGTGGGTTTGAAAGGAATTGGGGTCTTCCAGTCATGATGCATAGCTTTGGAATTCCAGTTTGCACAGACTCACCCAAGATGGACATCCTGTAGGAAGACTGAGGCTCAGCAGTTGGCTGACCTCTTGTACAAATTAGCATGTGAACGCTAGTCATGCAGTGACACCTGTAGGCTGGTCTGATATGAGAAGAGAAATGTTGCAGAAGGATCATGCATGTGGTAAGAAGAAAGTAGAGGAATGGGAACAGAACTGTGATGAGGCCCTGAAGGATGAAGTCTGGTAACTGGAGAACGTATATGAAATCTCCATGAGTATTTGCAGATCCGAAAAAAAAAACCATCGCTGTCAAGTCGATTATGACTCATAATGAATCTATAGGACAGAGTAGAACTGCCCCATATAGTTTCCAAGGAGGACCTGGTGGATTCAAACTGCCAATCTTTTGGTTAGCAGCCGGAGCTCTTTACCACTACACCACCGGGTTTTCCATTTGCAGACAACAAATAAATAAATAACACACTCCTTCAGTTGGGTTTTCTTGTGTTAAAAAAGTGAATAGAAAAAGAGTTAGTGAGTAGTTCCTCTTTTCCTATTATTTAGCAGGGATTGGGTAAAATACATATCATTTCTTCCTCATGTGCTAAGTAGAATTAGCTTATAAAGCCATGTGGCCTTGGAGTTTTTTTAATGGAAAGAAAGTGGAAGTTTAATTGTAGATCCAATTTTTTTTAAGTTGTTGGAATATGCATCCATTTTTATTTTTGTAAGGATTTGTTAACTTCGTCCACATTTTCAAGTTCATTGGCATAAAGTTGTTCATAATATCATTTAAAAATTCATTTTAACTTTTTAATTGTAATATGAAACACAGATACAGAAAATGACACAAATGTACAGCTTAGTGACTTTTGGTAAGACAAACACCCTTGTAACTACCTCAGGTCAAAAAATAGGACTCTGAGAGTTACCCTAAAAGTCTCTCCACATGCCCCATTCTTGTCACAGTCCCTACCCTCCCTCTAAAAGTAACCACCATCCTGGTTCTCATAATAATCACTTCCGTATGTTTCTTTAAGATTTTGTCACTCAAGAACGCATCCTGAAACAGTATAATTTAGCCTTGCTGATTTTTTAAAATTGGCCTGTCTTTTAAGCCTCTTTCAACCTACAGGTTTTCCCCTCCACTCCTTCTCCTCATAATATACCTGTTGAAGAGCACAGGGCGTTTGACCTACAGAGTTCCTCACGGTCTGGCTATGCTACGTGCATAATCGTGAGCAGATCAACAAGTTCCTCTGTCCTCTGAAAATTCTACGGATCGGTTGTGGATCCAGAGACTGTTTCAGATTCAGGTTAGATCCCTTTGGCAAGACTGCAAGTTGGGTTGTGTTCTTTCATCAGGAAGCACATAACGTTTTGTTTTGTTTTTGGTTTTTCCGGTTTTGTTTTATTGCCATTGATTGCAGATTCATTAATTCACTGGTGGTTGCAAAATGATGACACTAATTCTATAATTTCATTCATTAGCTAGAATAGTTTTATAAGTAGATGCCTCCCTCATCTACTACTTGATTACTCAGTGACATATTTAATATAGAGAAGACAGGATAAGCATTTGTTTCTTATCATATATTGACCAGTTTTCAAAGTAATGAATTGGTTCCCTGTCATCTTCTAAAGGTGACCAATTTTTTGTATTATATGAACTCAAGTATTTAACATATTTTATGGGTTTTGATCCATTGCAATTTTTTAAAAAAAAACTCAAATTGTGCCATGTATGGCCAGAGGAGACCTCTTCACATTGCCTCTTGTGTCCTTATGATATGACAATAGCAGCACTGTTAGCTTCTTTTATTCTCTGTGTGCTCTGAGCTCTCTATATACATTTCCTGCTCAAGAAAAGGAATCAGTCATTTCTCTAAAAAGCCCTGAATAATTTGAGTGGGAAATAGTATTTTAAGACTGCACGAAGAGCTAAGAATACTCATTGTTACTAACTTGGTCATTGTTGTTAGACCTTTTTAGTAAACTGAGTTGAGGGGGATAAATAAGTATTCTTTTAAAATCAGTTTTATTGAGGTATCATTTCCATAAAGTAATATACACCCATTAAGTGTATAGTTTGATGAATTTCAACAAATGTATGTATCTTTGTAACCACCACCCCAGTCAAGATATAAAACACTTTCAGCATCCCAAAGTTATTCTACGACCTTTTTCAGTAAACCTACCCCACTGCCAAAAGCAATCACTAATTTAAATATTGAAATTGTCAAGGATTTCATTTTACTTAGATCCACAATTCATATCTATGAAAGCAGGAGTCAAGAAATCAAATGATGCATTGCATTGGGCAAATCTGCTGCAAAAGACCTCTTTAAAGTGTTAAAAAAGCAAAGATGTCACTTTGAAGACTAAGGTGCATCTCATCCAAGCCATGGGATTTTCAATCACCTCATATACATGCGAAAGAAGGACAATGGATAAGGAAGACTGAAGAAGAATTGACACATTTGAATTATGGTGTTGGCAAAAAATATTTGAATATACCATGGACCGCCAGAAGAATGAACAAATCTGTCTTGGAAGAAGTGAGGATGGCCAGACTTTGTCTCTGTTACTTTGGACATGGTATCAGAGACCAGTCCCTGGGGAAGGACATCATGCTTGGTAAACTAGAGAGTCAGCAAAAGAGAGGAAGACCCTCAACCAGATGAATTGACACTGGCTGCAACAATGGGCTCAGACAGAGCAACAATTGTGAGGATAGTAAAGGACTGGGCAGCATTTCATTCTGTTTCACATAGGGTTGCTATAAGTTGGCACTGACTAAATGGCACCTAACAATAACAGCAACACCACCAATCTAATTTCTATTACCATTTATTAATTTTACCTCTTCAAAAGATATCAGACACCATGATTTCGATTCTAGAACTTCGATACATGGGTTCAGGCAGCTATACTCAATTGTCTGACTTCTTTTGCCCATGCTATTGTGTGAATCAAATTTATTCCCTTTTATTGCTTAAGAATATTATGCCACAATTTGTTTATCCATTTACCTGTTGATGGACATTTGGGTTATTTGTAATTACTTGCTATGAAAATTATTTGTAATTATACAAATTTTACAATTTTACAAATAAAGCTGTAATGAGCATTCATCTGTAAGTCCTTTTGTTGATACATATTAGGGCCTGGGATTTTTTTTGACAGTACAAGTTCATAAGTTAGTCTATGGAAGCAGTAGTCAAGAAATCAAACAACACATCACGTTGGGCAAATCTGCTGCAAAAGACCTCCTTGGAATGTTAAAAAGCAAAGATGTCACTTTAAGGACTAACGTGTACGTGATCCAAGCCCTGGCGTTTTCATTCTCCTCAAATGGATGTGAAAGCTGGGCAGTGAATAAAGAAGACTGAAGAAGAATTGACGCCTTGAATTATGACGTTGGGGAAGAATATTGAATATACCATGGATTGCCAAAACAAACAACAAATCTGTCTTGGAAGAAGTACAGCCAGAATTCTCCTTAGAAGTGAGGATGGTGAGACTTCGTCTCACATACTTTGGACATGTTATCAGGAGGGATCGATTCCTGGAGGAGGTCATCATATTTGGTAAAGTAGAGGGTCAATAAAAAAGAGGAAGACCTGCAACAAGATGGGTTGACACAGTGGCTGCAACAATGGGCTCAAGCATAACAACAATTGTGAGTATGGCACAGGACCAGGTAGTGTTTTGTTGTATTGTACATAGCGTCTCTATGAGTTGGCACCAACTTGGTGGCACCTAAGAACAACAACATTGTTGCTTCATTGACGTTGGCAGGAGACACCATTATTATCATGGCACAACAAGCAGTATGAGCATCAATATGTTTGCATCAGTTCCCCTTGTCCCTCAAGTCCCACAGGGGTGATACAAGGGGCTCAGATTGTTGCATGGTAGCAATTGAACACTGACCATAGGAAGTCCACCATTTTTTTAGCACGCAGTAAGCTTGCCTGCTTTTTGTCCTGGAGAAAGAAGTTGCCTCATGCATCAAGTTTGCTTGCTGCTAATACAACCCTAAAAAAAACACCTGGGTAAAAAGCAGTTAAAGCCATGCATTCTTGGCATACCCAGCAAGAGGTGTAGATACACAAGGAAGACCCATGAGGGAGTGCATTCAAATAATATGTTTTCATTTCTCTTGGGTAAATACCAAGGAGTAAAATTACTGCATCATATGGTAAATGTTTAACTTTATGAAAAACTGCCAAAATGTTCTCTAAGGTATTTATAGTATTTTACGCTCCCACAAATAATATGTGAGAGTATCAGCTGTTCCATATCCTCATCAACATTTAGTATTACCAGTCTTTTTAATTTTAGCAATTTTAGTGGGTACCTCATTGCAGTATTAATTTGAATTTTCCTAATGACCAATGCAGTAGAACATTTTTCATGTATTAGCCATTTATATACCTTCTTTTGTAAAGTATCTCTTCAAATTTCTGGTCCATTTTTGAGGGTCGTTTTTCTTATTGAGGTTTAATTTTTTTTTTTTTTTTTACATATTCTGGATATAAGTTCTCTGACAGTTATGTAGATTGTGAATATTTTCTCCCAGTCGGTATTTTGGCTTTTTAGAAGAACACAAATTTTAATATTGAATTCCAATTTATTGAATTTTTCTTTTATACTTTTTGTATCTAATATATCTTGGGTTACCACAAGATCACAGAGATTCTTTTCCTCCTCTATTTTCTCCTAAAAGTTTCTTTAAAATCATATTAGTTTTTACATTGAAGTTTATGGGTGTTCCAAATTAAGTTTTATATACAGTGTGAGAAAAAGAATCAAGGTTCATTTTCTTTTATACAGATATCCAGTTTTCCAGCACCTATATCACAAAAAAAAAAAAAAAAAAATTTTTTTTTTTTTTTTTTTAATATCACAAGGACTATTCTTTCCTGCATTGGATTACCTTGGCACTTTTGTTAAAAATCAGTTGACTGTACATGTGTGAGTCTATCTCTGGCCTCTTTTCTATTATGTGTGTATACAGTCATCCCTCAGTATCTGTGGGGAATGGGTTCCAGGACCCCCCTGGATACCAAAATCCGTGGATGCTCAAGTCCCTTATCTAAAATGGCAGTAGTATTTGTACATAACATACGCACATCCTCCCATATACTTTAAATCATCTCTAAATTACTTATAATACCTAATACAATGTAAATGCTATGTAAATCGTTGTTATACAGTACTATATTGCTTAGGGAATAATGACAAGACACAAGGCAAACAATGCTGAAACAGAAAGTGCTGGAGAGAGACAGAGGATCTGTGAAATTGTGGGCAGCTACAGCCGGGCACGCCTACACATCATTTCATTTGTGTGGATTCAGCGTAGTACTTGGCTGTGCAAATTCAAGTTTTGTTCTTTGAAATTCACCCTCACCCAACATGGAACCCTCAGATACAGAGGGCTGACTATACTTTCACCAGTACCACACCCTCTTGATTATCTATAGAACATGACTTTAAATCACGTAATGTAAAACTTCCAACTTTGTTCTTTTTCAAAATGACTTTTGCTATTTGTCATGGGTTGAACTGTACCCCTAAAAATATGTGTATCAATTTGGCTAGGCCATGATTCCCAGTATTGTGTGATTGCCTACTATTTTGTCATCTGATGTGATTTTCCTATGTGGTGCAAATCCTACCTGTATGATGTTGATGAGGTGGGATTGGAGGCAGTTACGTTAATGAGGCAGGACTCAATCTACAAGATTGGATTGTGTCTTGAACCAATTTCTTTTGAGATATACAAGAGAGAAGCGAGCAGAGAGACGGGGGGACCTCACACCACCAAGAAAGCAGTGTCAGGAGCGGAGCGCATCCTTTGGACCCTGGATTCCTGTGAGGAGAAACTCGTAGTCCAGGGAAAGATTAATGACAAGGACCTTCCTCCAGAGACAACAGAGAAAGCCTTTCCCTGAAGCTAATGCCCTGAATTTGGACTTCTTGCCTACGAGGCTGTGAGAGAATAAGGTTGTTTATTAAAGCCATCTACTTGTGGTATTTCTTCACAGCAGCACTAGATGACTAAGACACTATTTTAGATTGTCTGTTTATTTTTGTATAGATTTTAGAATAAGATTGTATTTGATTTGGATTACACTGAATCTTTAGATCAGTTTGGGTAGAACCGATAAATTAACAATTTAGAGTCTTCCAGTTCGTAAACATGGTGAATCTTTCCTTTTAACTCTTTATTTTGCTCAGCAGCGTTTTGTAGTTTTCCATGTATTGAATTTGAACATATTTTGTTAAATTCGTTTTTAAGTATCTTATGTTTTTTGAGGTTATTATAAATGGCATTTTTTTATTTTCTAATTGTTCATACTAGTATATAAAAATATATCTGTATTTTGTATGTTGACTTTTTATGCAGCAAAATTGCTGAGTTAATTAGTTCTGGAAGTTCCTTGTAGATTCCATAGAATTTTCTAAATATACAATCATGTCATCCTTTTGAATTTATATGCCTTTGTCTTTCAGTAGTTTTATTATGACATGGCGAGGTATGTTTTCTGTATATTTATCTTGTTTGAGGCTCACTAAACTTCTTGGACCTAAGACTTACCTCTCTAATTTTGAAAATTCTTGATATTTTCTCTTAGGATATTTCTTGTATGCCATTCTCTCTTCTCTTTCTGAAACTCCACTTACATACATTTTAGATATTTTGATATTGTCCCACAGATCTTGGAAGATGAGGGTTTTCTTTTAACTCTCTTTTTTTTTTTTCCTTCTATGTTTCATTTTGGATATTTTCTATTTTCTTATTTCCGATTTCATTGATTCCTTCCTCTCTTGTGTTTAGTATGTTGAAAACCATATCAAAATAATTCTTCATCTTTGATATTTTTTAATTCGTAGCTTTTTCTATTAGCTTTGCTTTATACTTTCCATCTCTCTGCTGAAATTCCACATCTGTTCATGCATGTTGTTTACCTTTTCCACCAAATTCTTTTAAATGTAGTAATCATAATTATTTTAAAGTTTCTGTCTCATAATTACATTTGGGCCATTTCTGGCCTTGGTTCTGTTACTGTTTTATTTCCTTATCATGGGTCATGTTTTCTTGCTTTTTTGATTGATTGCTTAATGTGTATATCAGGGAAAAAAAAAAAAACGGTAAATCATATTTATGGCCTTAGATAACAGGCACACTTCTTCTACCAGGCTATTAATGTGGGAGTTGAGTCCATCTATTTTGCACTTGAGCTGGATTTGGATGTTGTTGTTATTTTAGTTGCGTTCAGTGCAACGTAGGCTTCAAATTACTCCAGTGGTGCCTTGTGCTTAGTGTCCAGCCTGGAATACCACAGGATATCTCTCAGTGTTTCTGTTCCACTCTCGGATTTAAGTAGGCTTTGTGCACCAATGCACTCTCAGCACTCTTGCCCTGTCCTCTGGAGTATACGCCTGTTGTTCGTATTCTATGCAAGGTTTGTAGGGAAGCAGGGGGCGTTTCTCATTTTTTCTCAGTCTTAGGCAGATCCTGGACACCTGAGCCCCATGGGTGAAGCTCTCTTATTAATCCTGTTCCTCCTCCAACAGCAAACAGCCACTCCATCCTATTCATGCATGGTCTAGAGCAGAGGTGGGTTTCCTGATAGCCAGAATCAGAGAGCACCTGGGGAAGATCTGTGGAAAAGAGTTGGCTAGTGGGTGCAAATTCTGTGTAAGCCTGGAGCTCACAGGGATTCTAAACAGTTGTCAAAGTAAAATAAACTTCTTACTCTGTTGGGAATAGAAAGAAATGAGTTTTATTGAGGAATAGAACAATCCATGCTGGAGAGTGTAAAGTGAAAGTATGAAATGCTCCAAGCCTCAGATGATGAGAGGATTTTTTATATAGGAGATTCAGCACAGTCAGCATGACCCCAAACATTTAGAAATAACTGGTTTTTTAACTATTTTCTACATACCAGCTAATCTGCAGACTTCTTGGAGCCAGCCCATATTTCTCAAAGACAGGGTGCAATTTGTGCAAACATTCTTTCCAAGTGCAGCTGCAGTTCTGCCTCCCCTCTCCCCATCCTCCCTGAGTCAATGCAGATTAACCCATTACTGTGAGTTCAGCTCAAATACCTCTTATTTTTCAGGTCTGCTAGTACATTCCCCTTTTTCATCAAGCCTCCACCAGGGGGCACTGATCACATCACCCACAACAAAGTCACTTTTCTTTTGCAAGGGCTTTTATCTGCCTTTTCATAAGTGGCTCTCTCTTCACCTTGCCATGATAATAGGGCTCATCTTCAGAGTGAGTTGGGTTAATTCTCTTCAGGGTAGTTTTAACAGACAAGACCATATCTGAGGAAAAATTCAGGCCAATTCCAAACAGCAATGGTCAATGTACAATGCCCTAAAGGGAACACAGGGAAGAAGCAAAAGTTTAGCTGCTATGTAGCATAAGTTTTTCAATATACATAATTCTTTGCATAGCAAGAGGGACTTTGTCGATTACAAGCATTAGACGAGCATTGCAGAAAGCATTTGAACAATCCTATAATAATTATTGGCCCTCTGGTGGCACACTGGTAAGAGCTCTCAGCAGCAAACCGAAAGGTCAGCAGTTCAAATCCACCATCCACTCCTTGAAAACCCTATGGGGAAGTTCTACTCTGTCTTATAGGGTCACTATGAGTCAGAATCGGCTTGACAGCAACAGGTTTGGTTTTCGGTTTTTATAATAATTATTACAACAGTCAAAAGAATCAATCCAGTTGGCAGTACAGAGTGTAGCCAGGAACCAATGTCATGGCAACCAGCTAAAGATATCTAAGAAAGGAGAATCAGGCATAGGGGGTATTGAATGTACCCAAGTAGCTCTTTGATGAATCTTTCTAGTATCTTCTAATCTGTTCTATTTCTCCTGAGGTATTTTCCCAGGTGCAGCAAGAAGTATTAGTAAAGGTACGAACTCCTCTTTGTTGGGCTAAAATAAAATCAAGAGCTATTCTATTATCTAATACAACCCTAGTGAAGGAGTCTAAAGATTTTTGTTGAGCTGCCATTCCTTCTGAAAGATCATCAGCAATTTGAGCCATTGTAGTAGGTAGATTAAAATGAACTTTTCCAGTTGAGGACTACCATAGTTGGGTAAGAAGGCACAGAGGAATATCCATCCTCCCTGAGGTTTATCAGCTATGGAGTTGCCTGGAGGCATGAAGCTCTCGTATTGAAATAAGAATCTTTAGATCACTAGTCCAATGCACATTTCCATTATAGCAGTGGACATCTAGGTAAACTCCTAAATGACCTAATGTACATTGATTTTTTATTCTCCAACCATCCAGGCAAGGCAATGTCCAGGCATAGATTTTATTGCTTGGATTTGGTCCCTTTATTGTGTTATGATTTGATCCCCCACATAAAAACATATATCCATAAACATCACAGACCATATTACCTCCAGTATAATTGTACAGGAAAGGAATAGTTTAATTAACTTGCTCAAGCCAGTTTTCTGTTAGGGAATTATTACAAATGGGCAATTATCCCAACCTCATTGGGCTCTAAAACTTAAGACAAAGTGGGGATCAAATTGTCTAGATTTTCTTTTTTTCTAGTCACGCAATTTGGTAGTTCAGTTGCCTTTGCCGATAGATTCCTGAAGCGTCTAGGAAAATCTGCATATTGGGTTGGAAAGTCATTCCTGCAAAAAGTCAAAATTCTTCCTTTGAAAGAACTAAAAAGGTGAGGTAATCTTAACTCAAGGCAATCTACTTTTTGTTTTATAACATGAGTTATAACATGGGTTAGATTAAAGCCTGGTACCTGATGTTGGGCTAATAGCCCAGGGGGATGCCATAGTTTAAAATGTATGGCTCATTTAAAGGTAACATTGAAGTTAATGATAACATTGGCTACAAGACTATAATTTGATATAGGAAAAGCTAGTGGATATGAATCTTCATGTTCAGATCATGTATGGGGATGACAGGTCCAGCATTCAGTCAAATTGTGGCACTAGCTACCGATTGGGCTAATTTAGCAAATGCATTTTCTTTCCATGCATCAGAAGAAATTACTAGAAAGAGAAGCATAAAGATTAAATGGACCCTCATGTTGAATAAAATTACTAAGCAAAAAGACCACAATAAGGGAGCAATGCCAATAGCATAAGAAAATCTACAGTTATGAAGTCCACAGAATTCAGCAAGTTGCATGAAGTCTTGTTCTGTGATTTTGGGATTAGCTGTCTACTTCAGATGTCATCTGTGTCTGGCCACAAGGGCATATTAAAGCAATCTTTAGTTCTCTAAAAGGCCAATTAATCCACAAAAGTGTTTTAGACTTTTTTTTTCTAAGCCATGACAAATGAATTCAAGGTTTGACCCCTTTCCATGAGTCTGATATATAGTCCATTTTTTTTTTAATTAATATTTTGGTCAGGCATTTTCAGTGAATCAGCAAAGTAAAACTTATCTGTGGATGACAACTTGAAAAATTCCAAGGTTAATTTATAGTAATAATTCTTAAAAGGGAAAGACCTGATAAGAATTAATTGCAAATCTAATGCAAAGCCAAATAAAATCAATTTAAGAAAAACTTCAAAGGAAAATCTCTAAATATAATGATTAATCTTATTTTCAAAGAGCCTCAGATACAACACATAGTAATCTTGAGACATAATACTAAATAGTCAGGATACAGCAAGAAAGTACTAAGATTATCAAGATATTTACATCTGAATAGTAATAAAAATTCTGTGGGTAAATGATGTGAATTCTTCTGTTAAAACTATTGGCTTTGATGATGTTAGATTCACAGGAAACAGAATTTCAACTAAGTTAGCAATTCAAATAATAAAATTATGACATAATAGTATGTGCTGATTGTCTAAGATCAGGCAAACATTACTGACAAAAATTTTAACTAAAGAAAATTTGATCTTCCTCATAATTTCACAAACATGTTTCATGTAACTCATAACACATTAAATAAACCTTTCTCTCTAGTTTCCCCTTTTCTTATCCTAAGTTTGGGCTGCAAACAACTCATAAACAGTTAATACCTCACACACACACACACCACCTGCCTTCTATGACTATCCTCTCATCTGGATCTCCTCTCATCTCCTGAACTGGAGAGTCTGTCTATTGTTGTCCCATATTCTCCACAGGTGACTTAATTCTGACCCTCAGCTCAAGCAGCCACTATACAACAGTGACTTAAATCTTGAATTCTTTGTTCTAGTATGGCATCTCTGGGTGTCTATGGTTCTTTGGTCAAGCCCAAGGCACCTCAAGCTCAACATGTATAAAACAAAATTCACCACCAAACTCAGATGGAAAATTTGAAAGGGAGAACATCTCACACTGATCAAGGCAGAAATCTTAAGACATCCGTGACTCTTCTCTCCTTCACATGGCATGTTAGCTGGTCACTAAGTGCTGTGATTCCAAACCTTTTACTCTTCCCTTCTCCATTTTGTTACTCTGGCCCAAACATTATCCTTCACCTGGATTACTCAAACAGCCTTCATCCCTCTACTGCATTGTGCCTCTGCCCCCTGCCAAAATCTACACTTCTAGCAACTGCTAAGCAATCCTTTAAGGCAAAATTTCTCAAACTCGACATTACTGTATTTTTGAGTGAGATATTTCTTTATTATGTGGGGGGCAGGAGAGGGCTGCCCTGTGCTTTGTAGAACATTGAGACATATTCCTGGTCTCAACCCCCTCACGCCAGTAACATCAGCCCCAAGCACTATTAGATGTACCTTGGGAGGGTAAAATCACCATAGGTTGAGAACCACAGCCTTAAAAAAAACAGCCTTAAGGACAGGTTATTTCTGAATATAAGCACTTTAAAGCCAACAAAGATTTTATATACAAGAAAATTCAAGTTCCTTTGTCCTCCATGGGCTCCCTAGCATCAAGAATAATCCATGGGACATAGTAGGTGCTCAATAAATATTTGCAAAAGAAATACAAAACCAAGGTTGTTCAACACTGTCTCTTTATAACAGAAATAAATCTTTTATGGCTTTCCATAAGGTTTCAAAGTTGTCAGGAGTTTATCATAGGTCCTGAGGAACAATACCTGAGTTATTTAATTAATGACTTTTAAAGGTAAAATTCTTAGCTTTTTCCAAGGCCATATAGCTTGGTCTTTGGCTCAGGAATTTATTTTGTCAAATTCTTGCCTTCAAGGTAGATTGCAAAAAGAATAAAATGAACTCTTCAACCCAGTAATTAAAGAAAATTTTATTATCTTAACGGAGAAACCTAATTCTTTCTTTTTACGCTATTTGACATTAAAACTCTTAAAAATTCACATAAATTAACTCACCAGACTGTTAGCTGCAGCAAATAAGACCTAACCATATCAAATAAATTCCCTTGTCATAAACCTTTTAAGTTTCTTGTCCTTGCTATATATTTCTTAAAGTACAATGCTTTAAGTGGTAAAAATTAACACACTCATTACCAGACCCAAATACATCTCTGTGGTATAAAAAAAGTAAGAGCCTATGAGCTTCAATTATAATGAGTATCTATTAACTCAATTTAATATCAGTAAGTTACATAAAAATCTTGGAAATTAACTTAAGCCTTTGTACTACAAGACACATTTATTGTTAAAGTAAAATAAAGCTTGCCTAAATAGTCTTTTTTCTACGTTTCTTTTTAAATTTCCTTTTCTTTTAAAAGGTTTTCGCTTGGTTGGGAGGGGTCATTTCAAAATCTTCTCTGGAACACTATGGGTCTCAAATGCTTATTATCGAGAAAGAATCATTTAATCTCAATTAATTTACATATGTTTTAGTTGGCCTAGGTATTTCAAAAGACAAAATGTAAATAATTTTTTCTCATCCTGGAATTAATAAAAATTCCTTTTCCTTAAATAAAACATATTTCTTACAATATCTCACTTAAGTTACTTAGAAAGGTTTTACTTTTAAGATTTGCTTTCAAGTTTGACATAAACTTAAAATACTTCATCAGAACAAATTCATTTTAATTAACTCCTGGAAATATTAAGACTATTTAATTTACATAAACTTTTATTTGCTATTAGAACATTATAATCTAATTTAATAATACCATCTGGAGGTAGGAAATTATTACATTTTCATATCCCTGTCTTTTGCATGCTTTATAGAATCCTTTAGAGAAACAATCTAGACTAATTTGACCCTTTTTAAGGCCTTGTTATACCAATCAAAATAAACAATTGTTCTTTTTCAGTGCTCTTTTTAAATAGACTGATTTATATCAAAGTTTCTCAGAGTAGCTACTAAAAGTCCAGGCAGAAGCAGATTTTCTTTGAAGAGAAAAGAATGGTATTTTAGACCCCCATTGTGGGGGAAAAAGGGAAACAGCAAACATGGTCTACAACCTGATACAAGACAGAAACTCAGACATAATGTTCTGAAACAGAAAAGCCACATAAACTCAGCAGTCTGTGAGACCAGCTCAAAAACCAGGTTTGTAAGATATCAAATAATACAAACAACCTAGTTTCTTAAAATGTATAAAGTAATTATTGGATGAGATTGATTTAGAAAAACAGGTCCTAGGTAAATTCATTAATTTGCCAAAGTCTCAGATAGAGGTATTTTATTCAGACCCTTTGACTAAAATTTGAGTGTAAAACAAAAGTTCCCAGAGGAAAAAAAGAAGACAAGCAAATAGAAACTCTTTTTTGCTAAGATGGAAGGAAAAAGAAAGAGCAGATGAAAACTTATTTTCTCAAAGTGATCGTGGAAATTCCAAATTACTTCTAGTATATTCAGCTTATAGTGTTTTGAGTATGAGCACCAAAACAGCATCCCAGTATGAGGGAAATCCAGGCTCGTTTATCAAGGATGTTTTTAAAGTCTTTCTAAAGTTAATTCATGAAAATTAAAGTCCTCAATGAACAAATTTGAGAAATGTCTTTCTTTACTCATCATAAGGGCAAGAGCAATTTGAGAAGTAGCTTTTTTAACTGCCTTGTCTACAAGGTTGTTTCCCTTAATTTCCTCAGTCTGAATTATTTCCGAAAGTCAGAAGATCTAGGTAAAGTTCCAGAGCGCTCGGTTATTTGTGGAGCCATGCTTCCACCATTTTGAGTGCAAGCAGCAAAGGTACAGCCTGGTTGCCTGGTAACAGAGGTGACCCCTCCAATTTTAGTCTTCCTATTTCTTCTTACTATTGCAGCTTAGACTACATTGTTTCTTGGTTTTCTTGGCAGGGACAGTTATCAGCACGTTCTAGAGGGAGCTTCTAGGGTCTCTTCCAGGCCAATCAACACAAGCCTGTCTTGAAGGGCTTTTTACCTTGCTTCTCTTGCTTTGCACTGGATGTTCTCAGTGCTGGTGACTCAGAAGCCTGCTATATGGGAGTCTTCATTTTCTCAGTCCTGTGAGCCTTCCATTTCTTGTTTCTTTATGGTTTGAATCAGATCTTTCATTCTCAAATTCGAAGGACCGCTCTCTGCCCAATTATCATATGTACTTGTTGTTGATGTAGTTAGGTGCCGTCAAGTCAGTTCGGGCTCATGGCAACCCTATGTGCAACACAACAAAACACTGCCCTGTTCTGCACCATCTTTACAATTGTTGTTATGCTAGAGCCCATTGTAGTAGCCACTGTGTGAATACATCTCCTTGAGGGTGTCCCTCTTTTTCGCTGACCTTCTACTTTACCAAGTATGATGTCCTTCTCCAGGGATTGGTCCCTCCTCAGAACATGTCCAAAGTATGTGAGATGAAGTCTTGACATCTTTGCTTCTGAGGTGCATTCTGGCTTTACTTCTTCCAAGACAGATTTGTTCATTCTTCTGGCAGTCCGTGGTATATTCAATATTCTTCGCCAATACCATAATTCAAAGGCAGCGATTCTTCTTCAATCTTCTGTATTCATTGCCCATCTTTCGCGTGTATACAAGGGGATTGAAAACACCACGGCTTGGGTCAGGCAAGCTGTCTTAGTCATATAAAAAAAAAAATTTAGTCATATAGTGCTGCTATAATAGAAATACCACAAGTGCATGGCTTTAACAAAGAGAAATTTTTTCTCTCACAGTCTAGGAGGTTAGACGTCCAAATTCAGGGCATCAGCTCCAGGGGAAGACTTTCTCCCTCTGTCATCTCTGGGAAAAGATCTTTGTCATCAGTCTTCCCCAGTCAAGGAGCTTCTCAGCACAGGGACCCTGGATCCAAAGGACACACTATTCTCCTGGCTCTTGTTTCTTGCTGGCATGAAGTTTCCATGTCCTTTTGCTCGCTTCTCCCTTTTATATCTCAAAAGAGATTGGCTAAAGACAAAACCTGATCTTATAGATTGAGTCCTGCTTCATTCACATGTTCTTGTTGTTGTTAGGTGCCATACAGTTGGTTCCAACTCATAGTAACCCTACGCACTACAAAACTAAACAGTGCCCTGTCCTGTGCCATCCCCATGATTGTTGTTATGCTTGAGCCCATCGTTGCAGCCACTATGTCAATCCATCTCGATGAGAGTCTTCCTCTTTTTTGCTGACTCTCTACTTTACCAAGCATGATGTCCTTCTCCAGGGATTGATCCTTCCTGATAACATGTCCAAAGTATGTGAGACAAAGTCTCACCATCCTTGTTTCTAAGGAGCATTCTTGTCGCACTTCTTCCAAGATGGATTTGTTCGTTCTTTGGAATTCCATGCTGTATTCCATATTCTTCCCCAACACTACAATCCAAAGACCTCAACTCTTCTTCTGTCTGTCTTATTCATTGTCCAGCTTTCGCATTCATATGAGGTGATTGAAAACACCATGGCTTGGGTCAGGTGGACCTGAGTTTTCAAGGTGACACTTTTGCTTTTCAACACTTTAAAGAGGTCTTTTGCAGCAGATTTCCCCAATGCAATGAGTGGGTCTTTTGATTTCTTAAATGTTGCTTCCATGGGTGCTGACTGTGGATCCAAGTAAAATGAAATCCTTGACAACTTCAATCTTTTCTCCATTTATCGTGATGTCGCTTACTGGTCTAGTCATGAGGATTTTTGTTTTCTTTATGTTGAGGTGTAACTCATACTAAAGGCTGTAGTCTTTGATCTTCATCAGTAAGTGCTTCAAGCCCTCTTCATTTTCAGCAAGCAAGGTTGTGTCATCTGCATATAGCAGGTTCTTAATGAATCTTGCTGCAATCCTAATACTGCATTATTCTTCATTTAGTCCAGCTTCTAAGATTATTTGCTCAGCATACAGATTGAACAGGTATGGAGAAAGGATACAACCCTGGCACACATCTTACCTGACTTTAAACCAATCAGTATCCCCTTGTTCTGTTGAAACTACTGCCTCTTGATCTATGTACAAGTTTCTCATGAGCACAATGAAGTGTTCTGGAATTCCCATTCTTCACAATGTTACCCATAATTTGTTATGATCCACACAGCCAAATGCTTTTACATAGTCAATAAAACACAGGTAAACATCTTTCTGGTATTCTCTGCTTTCAGTCAGGATCCATCTGACATTAGCAATGATCACCCAGGTTCCACATCCTTTTCTGAATCCAGCTTGAATTTCTGGCAATTGTCAATGTACTGCTGCAGACAATTTTGAGTGATCTTCAGCAAAGTTTTATTTGCACGTGATGTTGATGACATTGTTAGATAATTTCCGCATTCTGTTGGATCCCCTTTCTTTGGAATTGTAACCTGACCTCACTGAAGCCAGTAAATTTCCGTTAGTCCTTAAACTAGCCCAATTCAGATTTGGTCTGCCACACATGTGCAGAGGGGCCAGTTGTAACCGCTAATTCACCTCAACAGAAGATGCAGCAGCAGGAGGAACAAATCAGAAGAAAATCATCACCCGGGCCATGTCACCTCCTGTTTCCTGGCTGCCTTCTGGAGTTTTCCCTCCCCAGAACACCTGCATGGCCACCATCTTGCTGCCCAAATCACATGTAAGCCCTGCTTCCCCATAGCTTGGTGAGCTGGATCTGGCTTCTTGCTCTGCAGTTTGCAATAAAATTACTTTCTCTTTCTCAAAGATTTGTCCAGATAATTGGCAAGTCTGAGTATGCCAGACAAGACTCACATTTCTGGGTTCAGTAACAGAATGGGTACAGATATGGATCTCTTCCAGTCAGTTGGCCAGGTTGCTGTCTTCCAAATTTCTTGGCATAGACGAGTGAGCACTTCCAGCACTGAATCCATTTGTTGAAACATCTCAATCGGTAGTCTGTCAATTCTTGGAGCCTCGTTTTTGGCCAGTGCCTTCAGTGCAGCTTGGACCTTGTCTTTCAGTACCATCAATTCTTGCTTATATACCCATTGCCATCAAGTCAATTCTGACTCATAACAACCCTATGGGACAGAGTAAAACTGCACCATAGGGTTTCCAAGGAGTGGCTGGTGGATTCAAACTGCTGACCTTTTGGTTAGCAGCTGTAGCTCACCTTAGCTCTTTATCACTGCACCACCAGGGCCCTTGAAATGGTTGAACTTCAACCAATTCTTTTTGGTACAGTGACTCTGTTGTTTTCTTCCATCTTCTTTTGATGCTTCATGCATCATTTAATACTTTACCTGTAGAATCCTTCAATATTGCCGAGTGTACTCTTCCCTTTTTGTTTTTCTATCTCCAGGTCTTTGCGCATTTCATTATAACACTTTCCTTTGTCTTCTCAAACCAACCTTTGAACTCTTTTGTTCAACTCTTTTATTTCATCATTTCTTCCTTTCACTTTAGCTACTTTACATCCAAAACAAATTTCAGAGTCTTTTCTGAAATCCATTTTGGTCTTTTCTTTTCTGTCTTTTTAATGACCTACTGTATTCTTCATGTATGATGCCCTTGATGTCATTCTACAAATCTTCTGGTCTTCAGTCATTAGTGTTCAACACGTCAAATCTATTCTTGAGATGGTCTCTAAATTCAGAGGGATATACTCAAGGTTGTACTTTGGCTCTCCTGGACTTGTTCTAATTTTCTTCAACTTGAACTTGAATTTGCATATGAGCAACTGATGGTCTGTTCCACAGTCAGCCCCTGCCCTTGTTCTGACTGATGATATTGAGCTTTTCCATCATATCTTTACACAGATGTAGACGATTATATTCCTGTGTATTCCACCTGGTGAGGCATACCTGTAGAGTTGCCATTTATGTTGTTGAAAAAAGGTATTTGCAATGAAGAAGTCATTGGTCTTGCAAAATTCTACCATGAGACCTCTGGTGTCATTTCTATATTTCCAAACAATCCTGCTTCTTTATTTCCAAGTTTTGCATTCCAAATTATCAATGCATCTTGATTGCATGTTTGATCAAATTTCAGGCTGCAGAAATTGGTTAAAGTCTTCACTTTGTTCATCTTTGGCATTAGTGGTTGGTGCATAAATTTGCATAGTAGTTGTATTAACTGGTCTTACCCATAGGTGTGTAGATAATATCCTATTATTGACAGCATTGTACTTCAGGATAGATCTTGAAATGCTCCTTTTGATGATGAATGTGATGCCATTCCTCTTCAACTTGTCCTTCCTAGCATAGTTCATATGATTGATTATCTGATTCAAAATGGCCAATATCAGTCTATTTCAGCTCACTCATGCCTAGAATATCAATCTTTATGCATTGCATTTCATTTCTGAGGATTTCCAATTTTCCTAGATTCATACTTCAAACATTCCATGTTCTGATTATTAATGGATGTTTGCAGCTCTTTCCTTTCATTTTGAGTCATGCCACATAAGCAAATGAAGGTCCTGAAAGCTTGAGTCCATCCACGTCATTAAAGTAGACTCTACTTTGAAGAGGCAGATCTTCCCCAGTTGTATTTGAGTGCCTCCCAACCTGAAGGACTCATCTTCCAGCACCATATCAGACAATATTCTATTGCTATTCATAAGGCTTTCACTGGCCAATTTTTTTCAGTAGTAGACTGCCAGGTCCTTCTTCCTAGCCTGTCTTAGTCTGGAAGCTCTGCTGAAACCTGTCCACCAAGGGCGATCCTACTGGTATTTAAATTACCAGTGGCAAAGCTTCCAGTATCACAGCACACGCAAGCCACTGCAGTACAACAAACTGACAGAAATGTGGTGGATCATGTGGATTAGTTGGTGTCATGGATGGAATTATGTCCCCTCCAAAATGTGTGCATTTACTTGGTTAGGCCATGATTCCCAGTATTCTGTGGTTTTCCTCCATTTTGTGATTGTAATTTTATGTTGAGAGGATTAGAGTGGGATTGTAACACCACCCTTACTCAGGTCACCTCCCTGATCCAATGTAAAAGGAGTTTCCCTGGGGTGTGGCCTGCACCATCTTTTATCTCTCAAGAGATAAAAGGAAAGGGAAGCAAGCAGAGAGTTGGGGACCTCACACCACGAAGAAAGCAGCACCAGAAGCAGAGCTCGTCCTTTGGACCCTGGGTCCTTGTGCCTGAGAAGCTCCTTGACCATGGGAAGATTGATGAGAAAGCTGACAGAGAGAGAGAGAAAGACTTCCCCCGGAGTTGACACCCTGAATTTGGACTTTCAGCCTACTTTACTGTGAAGAAATAAATTTCTCTTTGTTAAAGCCATCCACTTGTAGTATTTCTGTCATAGCAGCACTAGATGACTAAGACAGTTGGTATAAATCAGGGAGTTCAGGCTGATAAGCTTCAAGAATCTTCAATTCTTCAGAAAATTTATAGGGGTCCTCATGTAGATTTGAAAAATCTTTTACAATACTACACAGTTCTGACCACATCTGTCTTAGTTATCTGGTGCTGCTGCAACAGAAATACTGCAAGTGGGTGGCTTCGACAAAGGGAAATTTATTCTCTCACAGTTTTGGAAGCTTGAGGTATAAATTCAGACTGCAAGCTCCAAGGGGAAGGCTTTCTCTCTCTGTTGGCTCTGGGGGAAAGTCCTTATCATCAATCTTCTTTGGTCTAGGAGCTTCTCAGTGCAGGAACCCTGTGTCCAAATGATGCATTCTGCTTCTGGCTCTTCTTGCTTGGTGGAAATGAGGTCCCTTTCCTCTCTGCTCACTTCTCTCTTTTATATCTCAAAAGAAAGTGACTCAAGATAGAACATAATCCCGTAGATTGTGCCCTGCCTTATTAACAGAACGGCGTCTAATCCTGCCTCACTAACATAGTAGAGGTTAGGATTTACATCACACAGGAAAATTATATCAAATCAAAAAATGGAGGGCAACCACACAATACATGGAATCATGACCTAGCCAAGTTGACACATATTTTGGGGGGACACAATTCAATTCATAACATTTCACCCTTTAGCTCCCCCCCCTCCAAATTAGTGTCCTTGCCACAGGTAAAAAAAAAAAAAAAAGAAAAAGCTTTTTCACCATCATATCATCTTAAATCAACTCCAAGTCCAAGTCCAAATTCCATCCTGGGGAAAAATTCCTCTTCATTTGTGAAACCTAGAATACAAATTATCTACTTCCAAATTACAATGGTGGAACAGGCACAAGGTAGACATTTCCAAATAGGAGAAATTGGAGAGAAAAAGGAAATAATGGGCATGAAGCAAGTCAAAAACACAGCAGAACAATTTACATTAGCTCTCAAGGCTTGAAAATAATCCCGTTTTGAGACCATCTTGTCAGTGGCCCTGCCCTCCAACCTCTGGCTGTTGGCCATGCTTTCTGGACTCTGGGTGGATGCCCCTCAGCCCTAGGCTTCAGCTCCAGCTTCCAGAACACTGGGAGGGCAACTCTGCTCCTTGGGTTTTAGGCGACCCATTCTCCTAGTCCATCTGAGTGACGACACCACCCCGTCAGCCTCAGCAGGCCCCATTCTTCTGCCCTCTGGGCATGGCAGCCCCAATCCCTCAGCTTGGGGCAGCAGATCTGGCACCATCCCCCTGGTGCTCATGAATAGGCAGCCCAATACTCCAGAACAGAGTTGGTGAAGTGACTCTGAAACATAGGTGACTTTGGCCTCACCTTGTGTGTCTTAGTCATCTACTGCTGCTGTAACAGAAGCACTACAAGTGGATGGCATTAACAAAGAGAAATTTATTTATTCACAGTAAAGGAGGCTAAAAGTCCAAATTCAGGGTGTCAGCTCCAGGGGAAGTCTTTCTCTCTCTATTGGCCTTGGAGAAAGATCCTTGTCCTCAATCTCCCCATGGTCGAGGAGCTTCTCAGATGCAGGGACCCTGGGTCTAAAAGACACATTTTGCTCCTGGTGCTGTTTTCTTGGTGGTATGAGGTCCCCCTGTCTCTCTGCTTCTGTTTTTTATATCTGAAGAGATTGCCTCAAGACACAATCCAATCCTGTAGGTTGAGTCCTGCCTCAATAATACAACTGACACCCATCCTCCCTCATTACCATCATAGAGGCAGAATTTACAACATATAGGAAAATCACACAATACTGGGAATCAGGGCCCAGACCAATTGATACACACTTTTTTTTGGGGGGGGGGTGCATAACTTCTGCTTCTTGGTTTGTGGGCCTTTCAGCTTGAGGAAATCAGCTCTCTCGTTCTGTGGATCAGCAAGCCTAGCTCTACTGACAAGTACCCTGTGGCACCCTACTCCGCCAGGAAGCCTCCTGCCCAAAGGCACTCATCTCTCACTCCATGGGTCAGCTCACATGCCATCTAGCACCTCCTAGTTCTTCTGCCACTGTCTCTCTGCCACTGCTTCTCACCATCTGTGCCATCTTCAGTGTTACAGCTCTCCTCACTTCCTTCTGAGCCCTCACTGGGGTTGCCTTTGGTGTTCATAATTCAACCAACATTTTCTTCAAGGCAACCTAGACTTTTACTATTAGGCGCCTTAAACTCTTCCAGCTTAGTCTTATTTATTTAGTGCTGCTATAACAGAAATACCACAAGTGGATGGCTTTAACAAAGAGAAATTTATTCTCTCATAGTTTAGAAGGCTAGAAGTCCAAATTCAGGGCTCCAGCTCCAATGGAAGGCTTTCCTTTTCTGTTGGCTCTGGGGGAAGGTCATTGTCATCAATCTTCCCGTGGTCTAGGAGTGTTTCAGTGCAGGGACCCCAGGTCCAAAGGAAGCACTCCACTCCCAGCATTGCTTTCTTGGTGGTATGAGGTCCCCCTGTCTCTCTGCTCACTTCTCTCTTTTATATCTCAAAAGAATTTGACTCAAGACACAACCTAATTTTATAGATTGTGTCCTGCCTCATGAACATAAATGCCTCTAGCCTACCTCATTAACATGATAGAGGCAGGATTTACAACACATAGGAAAACCATATCAGATGACAAAATGGTGGCCAATCACACAATGCTGGGAATCAACTCCTAGCTAAGTTGATACATATTTTTGGAGGAAACAATTCAATCCATAACATTCTATCCTTTGGCCCCCCTCCCCAAATTCATGTCCTTGCCACATGTAAAACACATTTACCCCACCATATTACAGCAAATGTCTTAAATCAACTCCAAGTTCGAAATCCAAAAGTTCCTCTTCATCCGTGAATTCTTGAATACAAGTTATCTGCTTCCAAAGTACAATGGTGGAACAGACACAGGCTAGACATTTCTGTTACAAGTGGAAGAAATTGGAGGGAAAGAAGGGATAACAGGCATCAAGCAAGTCAGCAGAAAACACATTACATTAGCTTTCAAGGTTTGAAAATAATTCTCTGTTCTCTGAGGCCATTTATGCAATGGTTCTGCCCCCCAGGCTCTGGGTGTTCACCACACTTTCCAAATTCAGAGTGGAGGCCCCTCGGCCCTGGGCTTCAGCTCCACTTCCAGGCCCACTGGAATGGCAAATCTGCTTCCTCACATTTGATCCACCCCATTCTCCTAGTCCATCTGAGCGATGACCCTACCTCCTCATCCCCAGCAGGCTCTGTTCTTCTGCCTCTTGGGCATGGCAGCCTCTACACCTCAGCTTTGGGCAGCGGATCTGGCTCCATTCCACTGCCACTCATGAATGGCAGCCCCACACTCCAGAACCAAGTTGGTGAATATTTGACTCTTTGAAACTTAGGAAGCTGTGGCCTCACCCTTAGAAACTCCAGAGGCCATGGGCCCACCCTTTGAGAACTCAGAAGTAGTGGCCCTACCCTTTGAGACTGAGGCAGCTCTGTTTCCTGTGTTCCTTGTTTCTTCTGCTTCTGCTTCCTGGTTCCTAGGCTTCTTGGCCCCTCGGGCCTTAATGCCTATGTCTGCGCTGCTGGGGCACGTGTTCTAAAGCTCTTTAACTACACCAATAAGTACCCAAATTCACCCCACTCCACCAGAAAGCCTCCTGTGCAAAGGCACTCAGCTCTCTCATTCCCTGGGCCATGCTGATCTCCTGGTTCTGCTGCTGTCATTTCTCTGTTGCTGTTTCTCACCATCTGCACCATTTCCAATGTAACAGCTCTCCTCACTTTCTTCTGAGCCCTCACCAGAATTGTCTTGATGTCCATAATTTGGCCAACAGTCTCTTCAAGGCAATCTCGTTTTTACTATTAGGCATTTTAAAACTCTTCCAGCCTCTATCCATTCTCAGTTTCAAAACCACTTCCACATTTGAGATTTTTTCTTAGAGTAGCACCCCATTCCTTGTACCAAATTCTTCTGCTGCTATAGCAGAAATACCACAAGCAGATGGCTTTAATGGAGAAATTTATTCTCTCACAGTTTAGGAAACTAGAAGTTTGAATTCAGGTATCCAGCTCCACGGGAAGCCTTTCTCTCTGTTGGCTCTGGGGGAAGGTACTTGTCATCAAACTTTCCCTGGCCTAGGAGTGTCTCAACACAGGAACCCCAGTCCAAAAGATGGGCTCTAGTCTCGGCATTCCTTTCTTGGTGGCATGAGTTTCCCTGTCTCTCTATTCACTTCTGTTTTTTATATTGTAAAAGAGTTTGACTCAAGACACAACCTAATCTTGTAGATTGAGTCCTACCTCATTAACAGAAACTGCCTCTAATCCTGCCTCGTTAATCTCTTAGAGGTAGGATTTACAATACATAGGAAAATCACATCAGATGACAAAATGGTGGACAATCCCACAATACTGGGAATCATGGCCTAGTCAAGTTGACATACATTTTTGGCTGACACAATGCAACCTATAACAAGCCTCTACCCATTCACAGTTTCAAAACTGCTTCCACATTTTAGGTATCTGTTAGAGCAGCACCCCACTCTCAATATCAAAATTCTGTTTTAGTTATCTAGTGCTGCTATAACAAAAATACCACAAGTGAATGGTTTTAATAAAGAGAAATTTATCCTCTCACTGTTTCAAAGGCAGGAAGTCTAAATTCAGTATGCCACCTCCAGGGGGAGGCTTTCTATCTCTGTCAGTTCTGGGGGAAGGTCCTTGTCATCTATCTTCCCCTAGTCTAGCAGCTTCTCAGTGCAGGGACTCCAGGTCCAAAAGTAGTGTTCCATTCCTGGTTCTTCTTTCCTGGTGGTAATGAGGTTCTTCTCCTCTCTGCTTGCTTCTTCCTTTTACGTCTCAAAAAGACTGACTCAAGATACAACCTAATCCTGTAGATTGTATCCTGCCTCATTAATACAACTGCTTCTAATCTTGCTTCATGAACCCCATAGAGGTTAGGATTTACAACACACAGGAAAATTACATCAGATCACAAAATGGAAGACAACCACACAATAATTGAAATCATGACCTAGCCAAGGTGACACCCATTTTGGGAGGACACAATTCAATCCAGAACAGTGTTCATTCCATAAAGTACTATGAGCAGTATCTTCATCCATACTAGAATGGATTTTAAAAGCCATTTCAGGCAGAACTTTACCAGCTGGTTTCTTTGGGGAAAAAGGGAGTTCAGACAGAATGTTATCAGAGGAGTAGGAGGGCAGGGAAGGATACAAAGGAGTAGGAGTCTGCAATGGACCAGAGCGTGTAGGAGCTGAAATCTGACCTTCAAAATTCCTTCCTATGCTTAGTTAATTTACAGTGTTCTGCAAGAAAGAAATTTTACTGTCCTGATGTTTCTTACAGACCCCCAGGTACCAATAAATATATGCATCCCACTGAGTTTGGTTAATTCGGGAGCCTCAATTTTCCAATCTACCGCACAGAAAAACTAATTTAGAGAGATCAAAAGAACCCAAAAGCAACCACTGATTTTTCACTGTCCACTGATTTTCCAAACTATCTCTGGTGAATGCCATACAGACAAGAATTCTCATGTTAAGAGGCCAAAATTCTTGTTTATGTAACAGGCAGGAGTCCCAGAGAGTTGCTCTGAGTTGTCCCTGGGATTGCCATTCTTCATGGTTCTAAAAGATAGGCAACAAATCATTAAAACTTACTTGCAAGAATAAAAACAAATCCAACAATAAAACTCAAAGAGCTATCATTGCAAGAGTGTGGAGCTCGAATCTGAGAGATTAATGATGTTAGTTAAGCAAGATTAGACCTTAAGATGGCTTCTGAGAAATCATGGAGGAAGCAGAGATCCCAAACAGATCAGCTGGTACCGGGGACTGGGTCCTTCAAATTCCCACTTCTGACACCAGAAATGTCGAAGGAAAACAAACTCCTTACTCTGTTGGGAGTAGAAATAAATGACTTTTATTGAGGAATAGAACACCCTGGGTTGGAGAGCATAAAGTAAAGGTATGAAATGCTCCAAAGCTCAGACGACATAAGGGGTTTTTATACAAGAGATTCAGCATGGTCAGCATGACTGCAAATAATTAGAAATAACTTGTTTTCAACTATTTTCTACATGTGAGCTAACCTACAGGCTTCTTGGAACCAGCCCATATTTTTGAAGCATAGGGGACAATTTACACAATCAATCTCTCCGAGAGCAGCTGCACTTCTGCTTCCCACCTTCTCATCCTCCCCAAGTCAGTGTGGATTAATTCATTACCGTGAGCTCAGACCTCAAACATCTCTTATTTTTCAGCTCATATTTGGCTCCTTCTTGGATTATTTGTTCAGCATACAGATAAAATCGGTATGGTGAAAGCATACAACTCTGACGCACATCCTTCCTGGCTTTAAACCAATCGGTATCCCCTTGTTCTGTCAAAACAGCTGCTTCTTGATCTATGTAAAGGTTCATCGTGAGCACAATTAAGTGTTCTGGAATTCCCATTCTTTGCAGTGTTATCCATAGTTTGTTATGATCCACACAGTTGAATGCCTTTGCATTGTCAATAAAACACAGGTAAACACCCTTCTGGTATTCTCTGCTTTCAGCTAGGATCCATCTGACATCAACAATGATATCCCTGGTTCCACTTCCTCTTCTGAAACCAGCCTGAATTTCTGGCAGTTCCCTGTCGATATACTGCTGGAGCCGTTTTTGAATGATCCTCAGTAAAATTTTGCTTGCGTGTGATATTAATGATATTGTTCTGTAATTTCAACATTCGGTTGATCACGTTTCTTGGGAATAGGCATAAATATGGATCTCTTCCAGTTAGTTGGCCAGGAAGCTGTGTCTTCCGTATTTCTTGGCATAGACGAGTGAGCACCTCCAGTGCTGCACCTGTTTGTTAAGACATCTCAATTGATATTCCATCAATTCCTGGAGCCTTGTTTTTCGCCAGTCCCTTCAGAGCAGCTTGGACTTCTTCCTTCAGTACCATCCGTTCCTGATCGTATGCCACCTCTTGAAATGGTTGAATGTCGACTAATTCTTTTTGGTATAATGTCTCTGTATATTCCTTCCATCTTCTTTTGATGATTCCTGCATCGTTTAATATTTTCCCCATGGAATCCTTCACTATTGCAACTCGAGGCTTGAATTTTTCCTTCAGTTCTTTCAGCTTGAGAAATGCCGAGTGTGTTCTTCCCTTTTTGTTTTCCATCTCCAGCTCTTTGCACATGTCATTATAATACTTTGTCTTCTCGAGAGGCATCAGGATTGGAGAAAGACTCATTAACAACCCGTGTTATGCAGATGACACAACATTGCTTGCTGAAAGTGAAGAGGGCTTGAAGCACTTACTGATGAAGACCAAAGACCACAGCCTTCAGTATGGATTACACCTCAACATAAAGAAAACAAAAATCCTCACAACTGGACCAATGAGCAGCATCGTGATAAATGGAGAAAAGATTGAATTTGTCAAGGATTTCATTTTACTTGGATCCATAATCAACACCCATGGAAGCAGCAGTCAAGAAATCAAGACACATTGCATTGGGCAAATCTGCTGCAAAGGACCTCTTGAAAGTGTTGAAGAGCAAAGATGTCACCCTGAAGACTAAGGTGCGCCTGCCCCAAGCCATGGTATTTTCAATCACATCATATGCACGTGAAAGCTGGACAATGAATAAGGAAGACTGAAGAAGAGTTGACTCCTTTGAATTGTGGTGCTGGCGAAGAATATTGAATATACCATGGACCGCCAAAAGAACAAACAAAATCTGTCTTGGAAGAAGTGCACCAGAATGCTCCTTAGAGGCAAAGATGGTGAGACTGCGTCTTACATACTTTGGACATGTTGTCAGGAGGGATGAGTCCCTGGAGAAGGACATCATGCTTGGCAGAGTACAGGGTCAGCGGAAAAGAGGAAGACCCTCAACAAGGGGGGTTGACACAGTGGCTGCAACAATGAGCTCAAGCACAATGATTGTAAAGATGGCGCAGGACCGGGCAGTGTTTCGTTCTGTTGTACATAGGGT
Source organism: Elephas maximus indicus (assembly GCF_024166365.1). NCBI lineage: Eukaryota > Metazoa > Chordata > Mammalia > Proboscidea > Elephantidae > Elephas > Elephas maximus. Next base: position 166,258,648 of record NC_064821.1, on the reverse strand, counting down.
AGCTATGAGTCGGAACCGACTAGACGGCACCTAACAACAACAACAACATTTGGCTCCTAAGGATTCATCAAAATTTTAGATGTGTTCTTAATGCGTCAGCCACCTCCCACCTTTTCCTCCCATGTTCTGCCAAAGGTGAAACAGTTTATACATCCCATGTTGTCTTGAAGAAGTTGGCCAAACTTATGATTTCAGTTCAGCCTTAGACCTCAGTTCTCTGATAGGCTCAAAATAATTTTTTAGACTATCCAGTTTGTTCTAGTTGTTAGGGTGGGAGTAACATTTATAAAGTGGGTTGTTTTCTTATATTCTACACAGAGCACAAACTCTTCATTCTTGAAAGTTATTTTCACTGGATAGAATTTTAATTTGATAGTTATTTTAAAATACTTTTTATTGTGCTTTAAGTGAAAGTTTACAAATCAAGTCAGTCTCCACATAAAAACTTATATACACCTTGCAACATACTCCCAATTACTCTCCCCTCAATGAGACAGCCCACTCCCTGCTTCCACTCTCTTTTTTGTGTCCATTTTACCAGCTTCTAAGCTCCTTTATTCTTTCATCTCCCCTTCCAGGCAGGAGAGGCCAACATAGTCTCAAGTGTCTACCTGATCCAAGAAGCTCGCTCCTCACCAGCATCCCTCTCCAACCCATTGTCCAGTCCAATACATGTCTGATGAGTTGGCTTTGGGAATGATTCCTGTCCTGGGCCAACAGAAGGTCCGGGGGCCATGACCACAAGGATCCTTCTAGTCTCAGTCAGAGCATTAAGTCTGGTCTTTTTATGAGAATTTGGGGTCTATACCCCACTGTTCTCCTGTTCCCTCAAGGGCTCTCAGTTGTGTTCTCTGTCAGGGCAGTCATCGGTTGTGGCCAGGCACCATCTAGTTCTTCTGATCTCAGGGTGATGTAGTCTCTGGTTCATGTAGCCCTTTCTGTCTCTTGGGCTCATTATTACCTTGTGTCCTTGGTGTTCTTCATTCTCCTTTGATCCAGGTGGGTTGAGACCAATTGATGCATCTTAGATGGCCGCTTGCTAACGTTTAAGACCCCAGACGCCTCTCTTCAAAGTGGAAAGCAGAATGTTTTCTTAATAGATTTTATTATGCCAATTGACTTAGATGTCCCCTGAAACCATGGTCCCCAAACCCCTGCCCCTGCTTCACTGACCTTCGAAGACATCTAATAGTTAATTTTCTCACGACCAAAAATATATCATTTCCTTTTCTTCAAGCCTCCATTATTTCTGTTGTAAATCTTCTGGTTTTCTTTTGAAGGGATTCTTTTTTCTTTCTCTCTGATTCTTTTAAGGTTTTAATGTCTTCAGTGCACAACATTTAAACTATGATATATAGGCATGATTTCTGAGTTTTGAGGGTTTTTTTGGGGGGTGGGGTTTGGGTCTTTCTTGAGGCTCATTAAGATTAATCTTCATCTTCATATTTTTCATCAGTATTGATCCATTTTCACCTGTTATCTCTTCAGACATTGCTTTTGCCTCCAGTCTCTCTCACCTTCTCGGATGTCAGTGCTACATATTAGACACAATAATCTCTATGTTCCCCTTCCTTATATGTTTTTCATACTTCTATTTCTTTTTTTTAATTGTGCTTTAAGTGAAAGTTTACAAATCAAGTCAGTCTCTCACACAAAAACCCATATACACCTTGCTACACACTCCCAATTACTCTCCCCCTAATGAGACAGCCTGCTCTCTCCCTCCGCTCTCTCTTTTTGTGTCCATTTCGCCAGCTTCTAACCCTCCCCACCCTCTCATTTCCCCTCCAGGCAGTAGATGCCAACATAGTCTCAAGTGTCCACCTGATTCAAGAAGCTCACTTCTCACCGGCATTCCTCTCCAACCCATTGTCCAGTCTAATCCATGTCTGAAGAGTTGGCTTCAGGAATGGTTCCTGTCCTGGTCCAACAGAAGGTCTGGGGGCCATGATCCCCAGGGTCCTTCTAGTCTCAATCAGACCATTAAGTCTGGTCTTATGAGAATTTGGGGTCTGCATCCCACTGCTCTCCTGCTCCCTCAGGGGTTCTCCGTTGTGTTCCCTGTGAGGGCAATCATCGGTTTTAGCCGGGCACCATCTAGTTCTTCTGGTCTCAGGATGATGTAGTCGCTGGTTCATGTGGCCCTTTCTGTCTTTTGGGCTTATAATCACGTTGTGTCCTTGGTGTTCTTCATTCTCTTTGGTCCAGGTGGGTTGAGACCAATTGATGCATCTTAGATGGCTGCTTGCTAGAGTTTGACCCCAGATGCCACTCTTCAAAGTGGGATGCAGAATGTTTTCTTAATAGATTTTATTATGCCATTTGACTCAGATGTCCCCTGAAACCATGGTCCCCAGACCCCTGCCCCTGCTATGCTGGCCTTTGAAGCATTCAGTTTATTTAGGAAGCTTCTTTGCTTTTGGTTTAGTCCAATTGTGCTGACCTCCCCTGTATTGTGTGCTGTCTTTCCCTTCACCTAAAGTAGTTCTTATCTACTATCTAATTAGTGAATGCCCCTCTCCAACCCTCCCTCCCTCCCCCCTCTCCTAACCACAAAAGAATGTTTTCTTCTCAGTTTAAACTGTTTCTCAAGTTCTTATAATAGTGGTCTTATAAAATATTTGTCCTTTTTGCAACTGACTAATTTCACTCAGCATAATGCCTTCCAGGTTCCTCCATGTTATGAAATATTTCACAGATTCCTCACTGTTCTTGATCGATGTGTAGTATTCCATTGCGTGAATATACCACAATTTATTTATCCATTCATCCGTTGATGGGCACCTTGGTTGCTTCCATGTTTTTGCTATTGTAAACAGTGCTGCAATGAACATGGGTGTGCATATATCTGTTCGTGTAAAGGCTCTTATTTCTCTTGGATATATTCCAAGGAGTGGGATTGCTAGATCGTATGGTAGTTCTATTTCTAGCTTTTTAAGGAAGCGTCAAATCGATTTCCACAGTGGTTGTACCATATGACATTCCCACCAGCAGTGTATAAGTGTTCCAATCTCTCCACAGCCTCTCCAACATTTATTCTTTCGTATTTTTTGGATTAATGCCAGCTCTCTTGGCGTGAGATGGAATCTCATTGTAGTTTTGATCGGCATGATTGTGAGCATTTCCCCATGTATCTGTTAGCTACCTGAATGTCTTTTTTAGTGAAGTGTCTACTCATATCTTTTGCCAATTTTTCAATTGGGTTATTTGTCTTTTTGCAGTTGAGTTTTTGCAGTATCATGTAGATTTTAGAGATCAGGCGCTAATCAGAAATGTCATAGCTAAAAACTTTTTCCCAGTCTGTAGGTAATCTTTTTACTCTTTAGTGAAGTCTTTGGATGAGCATAGGTGTTTGATTTCCAGGAGCTCCCAGTTATCTAGTTTTTCTTCTACGTTCTTTATAATGTTTTGTATACTGTTTATGCCATGTATTAGGGCTCCTAACATAGTCCCTATTTTTTCTTCCATGATCTTTATCGTTTTAGATTTGATACTTAGGTCTTTGATCCATTTTGAGTTAGTTTTTGTGCATGGAGTGAGGTATGGGTCTTGTTTCATTTTTTTGCACATGGATATCCAGTTGTGCCAGCACCATTTGCTAAAAAGACTGCCTTTTCCCCCATTTAACTGTTTTGGGGCCTTTGTCAAATATCAACTGCTCATATGTGGATGGATTTATGTTTGCATTCTCAGTTGTGTTCCATTGGTCCATGTATCTGTTGTTGTACAAGTACCAGGCTGTTTTGACTACTGTGGCGGTATAATAGGTTCTAAAATCAGGTAAAGTAAGGCCTCCTACTTTGTTCTTCTTTTTCAGTAATGCCTTATTTATCTGGGGCCTCTTTCCCTTCCATATGAAATTGGTGATTTGTTTCTCCATCTCATTAAAGAATGTCCTTGGGATTTTGATTCGTAGAATAGACATTTTTATAATGTTAAATCTTCCTATCCACGAGCAAGGTGTGTTCTTCCACTTATGCAAGTCTCTTTTGATTTCTTGCAGAAGTGTACGGTAGTTTTCTTTGTGTAAGTCTTTTACATCTTTGGTAAGATTTATTCCTAAGTATTTTATCTTCTTGGGGGCTACTGTAAATGGTATTGATTTGGTGGTTTCAATGTTCTTTTTGTTGGTGTAGAGGAATCCAACTGATTTTTGTATGTTTATCTTGTATCCTGATACTCTGCTGAACTCTTCTATTAGTTTCAGTAGTTTTCTGGAGGATTCCTTAGGGTTTTCTGTGTATAAGATCATGTCATCTGCAAATAGAGATACTTGTACTTCTTCCTTGCCAATCTGGATGCCCTTTATCTAGCCTAATTGCTCTGGCTAGGACTTCCAGCACAATGTTGAATAAGAGTCCTGATAAAGGGCATCCTTGTCTGGTTCCCCATCTCAGTGGGAATGTTTTCAGGCTCTCTCCATTTAGGATGATGTTGGCTGTTGACTTTGTATAAATGCCCTTTATTATGTTGAGAAATTTTCCTTCTATTCCTATTTTGCTGAAAGTTTTTATCATGAATAGGTGTTGAACTTTGTCAAAGGCCTTTTCTGCATCAATTGATAAAATCATGTGATTCTTGTCTTTTGTTTTATTTATGTGGTGGATTGCATTAATTATTTTTCTAATGTTGAACCATCCCTGCATACCTGGTATGAATCCCACTTGGTCATGGTTAATTATTTTTTTGATATGTTGTTGAATTCTATTGGCTAGAATTTTGTTGAGGATTTTTCCATCTACATTCATGAGGGATATAGGTCTGTAATTTTCTTTTCTTGTGGTGTCTTTACTGGTTTTGGTATCAGGGATATGGTGGCTTCATAGAAAGAGTTTGGTAGTATTCCGTCCTTTTCTATGCTCTGAAATACCTTTAGTAGTAGTGTTGTTAACTCTTCTCTGAAAGTTTGGTAGAACTCTGCAAAGAAGCCGTCTGGACCAGGGCTTTTTTTGGGGGGGGGGGCGGATTTTTTGATTACCTTTTCAATCTCTTCTTTTGTTATGGGTCTGTTTAGTTGTTCTACCTCTGTTTGTGTTAGTTTAGGTAGGTAGTGTGTTTCTAGGAATTCATCCATTTCTTCTAGGTTTTCAAATTTGTTAGAGTACAATTTTTCATAGTAATCTGATATGATTCTTTTGATTTCAGTTGGGTCTGTTGTAATATCGCCCATCTCATTTCTTATTTGGGTTATTTGCTTCCTTTCCTGTTTTTCTTTTGTCAGTTTGGCCAGTGGTTTATCAATTCCGTTGATTTTTTCAACAAAGCAGCTTTTGGTCTTGTTAATTCCTTCAATTGTTTTTCTGTTTTCTATTTCATTTAGTTCAGCTCTAATTTTTATTATTTGTTTTCTTCTGGTGCCTGTGGGTTTCTTTTGTTGCTCTCTATTTGTTCAAGTTGTAGGGATAATTCTTTGATTTTGGCCCTTTCTTCTTTTTGGATGTGTGCATTTATTGATATAAATTGACCTCTGAGCACTGCTTTTGCTGTGTCCCAAAGGTTCTGATAGGAAGTGTTTTCATTCTCATTGGATTTTACGAATTTCTTTATTCCCTCCTTAATGTCTTCTATAATCCAGTCTTTTTTGAGCAGGGTATTGTTCAGTTTCTAAGTATTTGATTTCTTTTCCCTGCTTTTCCTGTTATTGATTTCCACTTTTATGGCCTTATGATCAGAGAAGATGCTTTGTACTGTTTCAATGTTTTGGATTCTGCTAAGGCTTGCTTTATGACCTAATATGTGGTCTATTCTAGAGGATGTTCCATGTGCACTAGAAAAGAAAGTATAGTTGTTTGCTGTTGGGTGGAGTGTTCTGTATATGTCTAAGAGGTCAAGTTGGTTGATTGTGGCATTTAGATCTTCCTTGTCTTTATTGAGCTTCTTTCTGGATGTCCTGTCCTTCACTGAAAGTGGTGTGTTGAAGTCTCCTACTATTATTGTGGAGCTGTCTATCTTACTTTTCAAGCTGATAGAGTTTGTTTTATGTATTTTGCAGCCCTGTCATTGGGTGCGTAAATATTTAATATGGTTATATCTTCTTGGTATATTTTCCCTTTAATCATTATATAGTGTCCTTCCTTATCCTTTCTGATGGATTTAACTTTAAAGTCTATTTTGTCAGAAACTAATATTACCACTCCTGCTCTTTTTTGATTGTTGTTTGCTTGATGTAGTTTTTTCCATCCTTTGAGTTTTAGCTTGTTTGTGTCTCTAAGTCTAAGGTGTGTCTCTTGTAGGCAGCATATAGATGGATCTTGTTTTGTAATCTATTCTGCCACTGTCTCTTTATTGGTGCATTTAGTCCATTTACATTCAGGGTAATTATGGATAGGTATGAATTTAGTGCTATCATTTTGATGTCTTTTTTTGTGTGTTGACAGTTTCTTTTTCCCACTTGATTTTATGTGCTGAGTAGATTTTCTTTATATATTATCTTTTCCTCATATTTGTTGTTGTTGATTTTGTTTCTGCTAAGTCTGTATTTTTCCCTTGTATTTTATTTTGATGAGTAGGATAGTTTGTCTCCTTTGTGGTTACCTTATTATTTACCCCTATTTTTCTAAATTTAAAACTTTTATTTCTTTGTATCGCCGTATCTTCCTCTCCGTATGGAAGGTGTATGATTACATTTCTTAGTCCCTCTTTATTATTTTAATGTTGTCTTCTTTTATATAATACCATCGTCGTTACCCTGTGTTGGGCTTTTTTTTTTTTTAATCCTGCTTTTTTTTTTTTTTTTGGATTTCCCTGCCTGGGTTGACTTCTGGTTGCTCTGCCCAGTGTTCTAGTCTTGGGTTGATACCTGATATTATTGATTTTCTGTATTTCTTGTAGTTTTGGTTTGGTTTTTATGAATTCCCTCTACTTGTGTTTATCTGGAAGTGTCTTAATTTCACCTTCATATTTAAGAAACAGTTTTGATGGATATATGATTCTTGGCAGGCAATTTTTTTTCCTTCAATTTTTTAAATATGCCATCCCATCGCCTTCTTGCCTGCATGGTTTCTGCAGAGTAGTCTGAGCTTATTCTTATTGGCTCTCCTTTGTAGATAACTTTTCTTTTATCCCTCACTGCTCTTATAATTGTCTCTTTATCTTTGGTTTTGGCAAGTTTGATTATAATATGTCTTGGTGACTTTAAGATCTACCTTATGTGGAGTTCAATGAGCATCTTGGATAGATATCTTCTCATCTTTCATGATATCAGGGAAGTTTTCTGCCAACAAATGTTCAACAATTTTCTCTGTATTTTCTGTTATCCCTCCCTATTCTGGTACTCCAGTCACTCGTAGGTTATTTGCCTTGATAGGGTTCCACATGATTCTTAGGGTGTCTTCATTTTTTTTAATTCTTTTATCTGATTTTTCTTCAAATATATTAGTGCCAAGTGATTTATCTTCGAGTTCAGAAATTCTACCTTCTACTTGCTCAATTCTGCTCCTCTGACTTTCCATTGAGTTGTCTAATTCTGTAATTTTATTGTTAATCTTCTGAATTCTGATTGCTGTCTATGGATTTTTCCAGCTTATTAAACTTTTCATTATGTTCCTGAATAATCTTTCTAATTTCTTCAGTTGCTTTATCTGCATGTTCCTTGGCTTGTTCTGCGTATTGCCTCATTTCATTCCTGATGTCTTGAAGGGTTCTGTATATTAAACTTTTGTATTCTGCATCTGGTAATTCCAGGAATGCACTTTCATCTAGAAGATCCCTGGATTCTTTGAGAGCCCACTGAGGTGATCATGGTCTGTTTCTTTATGTGACTTGATGTTGACTGTTGTCTCCGAGCCATCTATAAGGTATTGTATTAGTTTATGCTCGCTTACTGTGTCAGAGCTGCTTGCATTGTTTTGTTTTGGTATACCCCTATGGGTTGCTTGAGTGAGCTAGCTTAATTATTTTCACCTTTGGAGCTCTGGTGTCCTGTCCTCAGCTGCCTAGAGCTGTTATCAGGTATAGCAGTCTAAGAGTCCATTCAGTTTTCTTGTATGAATTCAGCTCAGGTTTCCAGGTAGCCGACCATCAAGTGTGTGGTACAGGTTCTGTCCTACAGTCTTAGAGGGGCGGGGTGATTGGTGTATATACTGGTATCTGATTGCAGCAGGGGGTTATGCTGTGAACAAGGCAGGGGGTTGAGAACCGACCCCCAACTGTCTCTGAGGAAAATGCATCTCTGTTCCCTAGAGTGTGCTGGTGGGTGGCTCTGCAGAGGGACCATTGGCACCCAAAGTTTTGGGTTGTAAGGACTGGGAGGTACCAGTTATCTTTGGACTCCTGTCGCGGGTGGCTGGGTGACCCGAGTGGAACTACCAGTCCTTACGTCCCTGATGTGGGTAGGTGAGGACCTTGTTTAACAGGCAAAACAATGTCAAACATCAAACACCCACCTCTCCACCACACAGCTGAAATGGCTGGAGTTTGCCAACAAGGGCCTATTCTCCCAAAATAGGCCCACACAGGTCCATGCAGAAGGGAAAGGTGCTCAAGGTCCATGGATGGTTTATGCCTGGACAGGAGCTGCTTCTGTCCTGAGCTCCCCTGGTTAATGGAGCTAGCAAATTGTCTTTTCCCCCCAGTTGCAAATATTTTCCTTCCCCAAGGCCAGGAGCATGGCTCTAGGTGCTCACCAGGGTCTATCTCGGGCCCAGGGATTCAGCCGCTGAAGCCGGCTTGGGGGTGGGGGTGTGCGGTAAAATATATGCAAGTACTTAGCTTTTGCTGAGAGCACCCTTCTCCTCAGGTTCCGGAGGTGTGAGTAGGCTGTGCGTCTGGCTGCTTCTCCCTAAGGAAACTGCAGCTGAACGCTAGTACCAGCCCTCCGCCGCCGCTGCGTCTGCTCGGGAACGGTGCCTGAGGGTTCCCTGCAATTCAGATCCGGTAACTCCTCTCCACTTCTGAATGGCCTCTTCCTCCCCCTCCCTCTCAGTTCGTTGTCTAAGCTTGTCTTTGATGCTCAGGGCTCCCAGCTTGTCACGAATATACTCGTTTCACTTGTTTTTTCGGGTCTTTGTTGTAAAGAGGGCTCAATGGATGCATCTGTCTATTCTGCCATCTTGGCTCCGCCTCCCATACTTCTATCTCTTAATGCATTATTCTGAGTGTTTTGTTCTGATATATTCCAGTTCACAAATTTTCTCTTCAAATGTGTCCAGTTGTGGTTAAATCCACCCCAATGAGTTCCAAATTGTGGTTATTATCTTTTTCAATTCTAGAATTTTACATTTGCTTTTTAAAAATAATTTCCAGTTCTCTGCCAAGTTCTTAATCCAGTCTTTTATCTTTATGAACATTAAAGTAAAATTATTTAAACATCTGTGTCTGATAAATGCAAATATTTGGTGCTCCTGTGATCTGTTTATATTGTCTATTATTTCTAATGGATATAGTCATGTTGTCTTTTCTCCTCTTGTGCATGGTTATTATTTATCCCGTGCCAGAAACTACTTGTAAAATTATTTGTAAAAATAATTTGAGAACCAGGATATATTCTTCTAATAAGGATTTACAGTTTCTTCTGCCAGGTGCCTGGAAGAACAGGACCTATTTAATCTCAGAGACTGAAAAACTTGGAAGTGATTCAATCTCATTTCTAAGGTGCAATTCTTTGTGCTCTTGATTCAAAAGGGATTTACAAGCCCCACCCCTCTTCCCTGGACTCATAGACTATTTCCTCCAACTTTGAGAAGCTTCCAAAAGAGCCACTCAGTCTCTCAATTTCCCCTTTTGGAATCAGCAAGTGCTCCCAGGAGAAAAATGGTCCCAAACACTAGGCTCTCCTCTGTCTTGGGCTGCTTCTGTTTTCTCCTGCTCCTGGCCTAGTCATTCTTCACCAAGTTATTAGCTGTCTGGTACCTCCAAACAATGTATGTATAAACACACACACACACACATACACACACACACATACACACACACACATTGTTGTTCTCAAGCTGTGCTCAGAAAGATTGTGGGTCCAAATTACCTAGTCTGTGGTTACCAGAAGAAAAAAATATATATATATTACCTGCTTATTGCTGGTGTAAAAAACACAATTGGCTTTTCTATATTGACCTCCTGTCCATCAACATTGCTAAACTCATTTACTTCAATACTTGGTAGATTTTTAGGTTTTCTGCCTATTCTCCTAACATCCACCATGATGACAGCTTTCTTTCTTATTCTCTAATCCATCTACATTTTTTTTTTCACATGTACTGACTAGGACCCAAAACCAAAAAACCAAACCCACTGCCATCGAGTCAATTCTGACTCATTGAGACCCTACAGGACAGAGTAGAACTGCCCCACAGGGTTTCCAAGGAGCTCCTGGTGGATTCGAACTGCTGACCTTTTGGTTAGCAGCCGTAGCACTTAAGCATTACGCCACCAGGGTTTCCGACTAGGCCAACCATTAAAATTGTGAATAATAGTGTTAGACTATTTCCTTGTCTTATTCCTGATTTTAAATGGAATGCTTTTAAGATTTCACCACTAAATATGTTTTCTGTAGATATCCTAACAGGTTAAAGTTCTCTTTCATTCCTAGTTTACTAAGAGATTCTTTTGTTGGCTTTTAAATCATGGACAGGTATTGAATTTTAATTTTTTTTTACTGCCTTTATAACTATGATTAATGTAGTGAATTATCGATATTGTCAAAGAACCAGCTTTTGGTTTCACTGATTTTCTTTATTGTTTTTCTCTTCCCTATTTTATTGATGGAAACCCTGGTGGCGTCATGGTTAAGTGCTACAGCTGCTAACCAAAAGGTCGGCAGTTCGAATCCACCAGGCGCTCCTTGCAAATTCTGTGGGCCAGTTCTACTCTGTCCTGTAGGGTCATTATGAGTTGGAATTGACTCAAAGGCAATGGATTTTTTATTTTGTTTTTTTGGGTTTTTTTCGATTTTATTGATTTCTGCTCTAATCTTCATAATTTCCTCTTTTTATTGCTTTAAATATAATTTGCTCTTTTTTCCAGTGTCTTAGACTGAAAGTTTAGGTTATTGAGTTGAGATTCCATCTTTCTTAACATAGGCATTTCCAGCTATGAATTCCCCTCTCTAAGCTCTCCTTTAGCTCCATCTCTTAAGTTTTGGTATGTTGTGTCTACATTCCTTCCTCTCAAAATATCTTCTCATTTACCTTTTGATTTCTCCTTCGACTCATTGGTTATTCAGGACTGTGGTGTCTAATTTCCACATACATGTGAGTTTCCCAAGATTTTTTCTGTTATTCATGCTTAAATTTCATTTGTGTGGTAAGAGAATGAACTTTTCACTATATCTATCATTTAAATTTTAATGAGGCTTGTTTTATGTCCTAGAATATGGTCTATTCTGGGAAATGTTCTGCATGCACCTGAGAATGTCCTGTTGGGTGGAGTGTTCTTTAGATGTCTGTTGGTTTACAGTATTGTTCAAGTCTTCTATTTCCTTGTTGATCTTCCATCTGGCTGTTCTATCCATTACTGGAAGTGAAGTATTGAAGTCTCCCAAGTATATTATTGTTGAACTGTCTGAGCCTCCCTTCATTTCGATCAGTTTTGGCTTTGTGTATTTTGGTGGTCTGTTATTGGGCGCATTATCATTATAAAATGTTCTCTCTACTAATGCTTTTGTTTTGAAGTCTATTATGTTTTATATCAGTATGGCCACTCCAGCTTTATTGTGGTTGCTGTTTCAGCATGATGTTGTATAAATGAGTCAAAAATGGCTTCTAAGGAATCCCTGAGTGTGCCACAAATGGTTAAGTGCTGGACTACTAACTGAAAGGTTGGCACTTCAGATTCACCCAGAGGCACCTGAGAAGTAAGGCTGGCAATTTGTTTCTGAAAAGTCTCAGCCTTGAAAACCCTATGGAGTGCTGTTCTACTCTGTACACATAGGGTCACCATAAGTCAGAATCAACTCAATGGCAACCAACAATAACCCAAGTACTACTTGGAAAAATGGTCTCTGTGTATTGGCCCCAAGTTGTTTACTTCTTGATAGCAAGCTGAGCCCTTAGCCCAAAACTCTTGCTGGCGTCAAACTTAAATTTGTACATATCCAGTTGTTTTTAAAACAGCCCAAATAAGATTTTTAGCCACTTAAGAGCCTGCCTGCTTTACATACCCTGTAAAACTGTACCCATCTATTGGTCCTACATAAAATCCTGCAGTTATAAGGTGGTGCAGTGGTTAAGCACTTGGCTAACTGAAAGGTCAGTGGTTTGAATGCACCAGCCACTCCTTGGGTGGCAGTCTGCTCCCATGAAGATTTGCAGCCTTGGAAACCCTATGGAGTTCTCTGTCTACAGGGTTGCTTTGAGTCAGAATTGACTGGGTGGCGATGGGTTAAGGTGCTGCAATCTTCAAAGTTCTCTGGTCCAGTGATTCCCCATTTTGCTGCAGGAAGCCATTGTCCAAGGCCTTTTCCTCTTCCCCAGGGTTTTTCACACCCTCCTCCCTTCCTCCCTTCTGGTGCCCTCCATATTGCTTGCCTCTGGAAGATTTCCTGCATGTGCCTGTCAATGCTTTGCCCCAGTAGCCTGTTGTGCAACGCTATCTTATGATCTTTTTCCTTGATCAGCCCAAATTCCCTCAAACTCACTACACATGATATTTTTCTATTCTTTTCTTTTTGATCTATTTGTATGTTTGAATCCAAAGTGTGTCTCCTGTAGTCAGCATAGTTGGATTATGATTCTTTAATCCTGTCTGATAATCTCTGCCTTTTGATTGTTTAATCAATTCATAAAAATTTTTTTAAATCAATTCATATTAAATGTTATTAATATAGTTGGATTTGTGTCTGCCATTTTACTTTTTGTTTTCTAGGTCTCATGTATTTGTGTTCCTCTATTTTTCCTTTCTTTTGCATAAAATGGGTATTTTCTAATGTAGCATTTTAACATTTTAATGATTTTTTTGACTTTTTTAGTGTTGATTCTAACTTAATAACAACTAGCTTCAGATTTATGCTAGCTTAATTCTAGTGATACCTAGAAATGTTAACTCTCATATAGCTGTATTCCCTTCTCTTTTTCTGGCAGTATTGTCACACATGTCACATTTATCAATACTACAAACAGTTATAATTATTACTTTACCATCTATAGTCATTTTCTTAGCCCAGTACAACTTTGCTCTCATTCACCTCTTTTGTTATTGGCAAATACATTACACATATATTCCATTTTTATATATTATAGGCCCAACATATTATACATATAATGTTTTACAACTGCAATTTAAATCAGTTAAGGAGAAAACGTTTGAAGAAATGACTGAAATCTTCCCATATTTATTGAACAACAATGATCTATACATTCAGGAAGCTCAATAAGCCCCAACTGGGATCAATGGTCTTATGTAATTACATAATTACCTTTACCAGTGTGGATTCAAGCTAGGATATGGAGTCACTTGCTTTCAGCCTGAAGAACTTCTTTTTGTATTTCTTGTATAATGGATCTGCTAGCAACATAGTCTCAGTTTTATCTGGCAAACCTTTATGTTTATCTTTTAAGGATAGCTTTGCTGGATATAGAATTCTTGGCTGACAGTTTTTTTTTTTTTTCTTTGAGCACTTGATACATCTCTCCCTTCTGGCCTCCATCATTTCTACTGAGAGGCCAGCTGTTAATCTTATTGGAGTTCCCTTGTATTTTTCTTTTGCTGTTTTCAAGATTTCCTCCTCGTTACTGACTTTCAGCATTTTCACTATGACGTATCTGTTTGTCTTGATCCCACTTGGGGTTTAACTTCCTGTGTGTAGGTTATTTTTTCAATAAACTTGGGAAGCTTTCAGTCATTATGTCTTCAAATGTTTTATCTTCTTTCCTTCTGATACTTTCGTTATGCATACTGATGCACTTAATGATGTCCTACCTTTGTCCGAGGCTGTTCCTTTTTCTTCATTCTTTATTCTGTGTTCTTCAGCTTGAATAATCACTATCAATTTATTTTCAAGTTCACTTATTTGTTCTTCTGGCAGTTCAAATCTACTGTTAATAGCCTCTAGTGAATTTTGTATTTCAATTATTGTATTTTTCAACTCTATTAAGTGCATTTGGTTCTCTTTTTAGTTTCTATTGAGATCCTATTTGATATTCCTTTATCATATCTTCTTTACCTCTTTAATCGTGGTTCCCTTTAGTTCTGTGAACATATTTATAATTGCTACTTTGAAGTCTTTTTCTGACAAATCTGAAATCTGGCTGCTGCTCTGATCTTGTTTCCTTTTTTTCTAAAATAAACATTCAGGAGTTCCTTTAATGACGATATGTTGGTAGCAAGTTCTCAGTTTTTTATCCGAAATGTCTTTACTTTGCCCTTTTCCTTGATTTTTTTTTTTTTTTTTTTTTGGAGGGGGCGGGGGTACAGAACTCTAAATTGACAGCTTTCTCTCCATACATATTATTCCACTGTTTTCTGGTTTCCTTTTTTGGTGTCAGGTAGCTGTCAGACATTGCTGCACCTTTGTAGGTAATATCTTCTCTTTTTAATACCCTCTATTTTTTGTGGTTTGTTTCATAAAGATTTCTTAGTCTGACTTCCCACTTTTTTAGGTCCTAGACTTCATTTTCCTTTAGAACTCAGCCCAGTGGGTCTAGATGTTGATTTATTTGTTGGACTTCCCAAATCTGAAGAAGTATGAATTTAATCAAAACTGGGAATTCCTCAGCAAAAATACCATCAAATACTTTTCGTACTCCTTTTCTCTACACCTTTCTGGTGCTCTATTAGATGCACATTGATCTAGGTATGTCTTCTATGTCCTTTAACTTCTCTCATATATTTATTTCATCTCCTTGTCTCTCAATATTGCATTCTTCAGAATTTCTTCATCTTGGTCTTCTGTTTCATTAACTTTCTCTTTAGTTATGGGTGGCACAATTGATTAAGTGCTTGACCTCTAACTGTAAAGGTTCGGGGTTTGAACCCACCAAGGGGGAACTTGGAAGGCCTGGCAATCTGCTTCTGAAAGGTCAGAGCCTTGAAACCCCTACAGCATAGTTCTACCCTGCACACATTAGGTCACCATGAGTCGGAATCAACTCAACAGCAAGAGGCTTTCATTTTAGCTTATCTAACCTGTTGTTTTTCACTAGGTGTTTTATTTTTTCAAATGACTGATTTTTCTGCCCATGTGCTCATTTGTCCCCCAGCCCCATTATTTCTAATAGCCTCATTTGTAATTCAATATTGTGAGTCTCTTCTATTACTTTACATATCTTGTATTTCATCCAAAGCCAAGTATTTAAAGACACCATTTTCTATACCAGCGTTGCCAGTAAAATACGGAAATGCCGCCTGTTTTAGAGATGTTAAAATGTTTTTTTTTTAATGTCTTTGAACACTCATTCAGTAATCCCAATATCTGCTGCTTCTCCTGATTTAGTCATGACTTTTCATCTTTCTGACTTTGAATCCAAGATTACTGAAACACTATAAAAAAACTTCTTTGAGATTGGGTTACTGCTAAGTGCACAGAATCACTTCTGAGTCACTTTAAATTCTCAGTTTGACCATGTAGGTGATATGAGTCTGGCTATAAATCTGTTTTAGTGTCAATGTGTGGATACAAATTCTCAGGGGAGATTTTTTTTCTCCCCTCTACCCAGTGTTCTTATCCTCCTGAGGTAGAGTATTATGGTTTATTCTTTCACTGAGTATGTTATCTTTTGAGGTCCCAGCCTTTTGAAATATGCCTCATTCAGATTTCACCCTTTTGTTGGCCCTGGGCTTTGTCTTTCTTGTAGAGCTTAGCCCATAACCAAAACCCTTAAGCCACAATGACCGGTAGAGCACTCAGAGCAATGGTCCTTTCAGCCCTGTTAGTTCTCTGGATGAATGCTTTTTGTTCCGCCCCCAATAAGACCATTTTTATTTTGAAAATTTTCAAGTTCACAAAAAAGATGACAATACCCATCTACCTTTCACTAAGATTGACCAATTATTATTCTACCACATTTGCTCTCTCTATATATACACGTAAAATACACTTTTTGCCTAACCATTTGAAAATGGAATGACACATCATCCCTATTTCAGCATGCATTTTCTAAGGAAAACGCTATTCTCTTATAGAAGCATAAAACCATTATCATACCTAAGAAAATATCATTCCATAATATCATGTAAGAGTTCATACACAAGTTAACCCAGGCGTCTCCAAAATGTCTTTAATAGCTGGGTTTATTTAATTCAAAATCAAAGTTCATGCATTGCATTGGCTATTACATCTAAAACAGTCTCCCTACATGTTTTGCATGGCATTTACTCTTCAAAAAATTTAGACCAGGGGTCTTGAAAATGTCCCACATTCCAGTTTTGCCTGATTATTCCACATTATTAGATTCAGGTAAAATATTTTTGGCAAAAATGCTACACAGGTCATGTTGGTTGATTCCACTGAGGGGTAAGCAGTTAAGCACCTTTCTTCCTTGCTACTTCAGATACACATTTAAAAGATATATTTATCTTATCCACCATTTCAGGTGTTTTGTACCACCATCAGGAGGGTTCCTCAGGGTATGCAGTCTCCCATGTTGTGAGAAACAGATGTCCTTTTGTACTGACTTTCCAGATCACAAACAGTAACATCTTTACAAATGGAAAAACAGTATTGTGTCTACTACCACCTGAGGCGAGGTAATACAAAAAGCGAAGAGTTTGAGACAAAATCTTCCATTAGGTGTTCCATCTTACCAACCCATTTTTACATTTATAATTCCCTAAAATCCAAGGCTTGATACAGGTGTTTCTTGGAGTTTAGAAGCCTAAGGGTCAGTTACATTAGTGGAGAACAAGCTAACTCAACAAATTTGGGTTAGATCCTTCCCTACATATTCCTTTTATATATTGTGCTAACAAGCTAAATATTCGAGAGCTAAGGTCAGATTTAAAAGAGTTGGAATCCAGTATGGAAGTCTGTTTCTCATCTATCAGTTAAAAAAAAAGGAGAAACTACCATTTCTATAACTTGACTCTTCATGATAGAAGAGGAAGAAAATATAAAAAAGAAAACTAAACTTGTTGAGAACTTACTATGTGTCTGCCATGTGCTACAAATGATTCAATGCATCTCCATAGTAATTCCATGACCTGGATATGACTACCTTCATTTCACAAATAAAAACTTGGAAAGTTCACACAGGTAACTGATAAAAAAAAGGTTGAGATCAAAGTCTGCCCAATGGCAAAATTCATGTTTTTCCACTACTCAAAATGCATCTAGAAAGATAACAATTAGCAGTTCCAGTCTGATGTTTTATTTGGTTATTCATGGACAGTTCTGAATAGCCTAAAGAAAAAACAAATTTCTTGAAAGAATAGTCTACACATAACAATTGCTTCCACACATCTTATTCATCTAACCCACTGTACTCTGGCTGTTGCTTCTACTCTAACAGCTCTTATCAAGGTCATTTGTATCTTCTGTATTGCTAAATACCATATTATATTTACTTCATCTCTTGCCAACACTTGAGATCACTGATACCCCAATACCACTTCTTGAACACTTTTCCCTTGTCTTCCATTACCACTCTCCCAGAACCACTCTGGAGAGTACCACTCGTTAGTCTCCCTTGTGTCAGTTTGTTGTACCACGATGGTTTGCATGTTGCTATAATGCTGGAAGCTATGCACCACCAGTATATCAAATACCAGCAGGGTCATCCATAGCAGACAGGTTTCAGTGGAGCTTCCAGATTAAGACAGACTAGGAAAAAAGCCTTGGTGATCTAGTTCCAAAAATTAGCCAATGAAAGCTTACAGATCACAATACAATATTGCTCAATATAGTGCTGGAAGAGGAGCCTCCTAGGTTTGAAGGCACTACACAATGGCAACAACCATGAACTCAAATGTGCTAATGATCATGAAGATGGCAAAGGACATTTCATCCCGTCACACATACGGTTGCCACGATTTGGAGCTGACTCAAAGGCAACTAACAACCACCTTATTGTTCTAGTCTTTAAATGTTGTTTCTTCTTCTGTCCTAACTATTCTACTCTTCTCATGCTATAAATTTCTTAGGAAATACCATTTCTTCCACCACATGAATTACCACCTATTTTGCTAGTGGCTCCCACAACTTCAACACTTGATTACTGAATGTCTACCATGTGCTAGGCATATTCAATGATGAATAAAAGACTTGATTCCTACATAATGGGTCTTACAGTCTCTACCTCCAGCCCAGATACATACTTTTATGCAAATAACACACACCTTCTAAGTTGGTTTGCCAACCACTGCCTCCCCCGATGAGGTATTTTTAGAAGTGCCTGGCTATGCCAATGTTTTTAACATGTTGCTGTAAAAAAAAAAAAAAAAGTAGCACTCATTTCCATCTACTTTACTTTGCAAATCTCTCTAAAATTTGACTGTTATCATCTTCACTGCCAGGTGGCTAGTTTAGCACTCACCTGGATTACTCAGAGCCTACAACTGTCTGTATACCTCCAATCTTTTCCCCAATTCATTCTTGACAGTTGAAATGACTTTTCAAAATGGCAAATCTGATTATGCTACACCCACCCATCTTAAAACTCTTCAAGGGGTTCACAGTGCCCTCAGTATAAGTTCCAAACCCTTTTTTCAAGACTTGACTTGAAGAAGATCCAGCTCTGATAGCCAGCATAGTATATTACCACTCCAACTTCCACTGTTCCAGCTGTATTGAACTTTTCAGTTCCTGGAATACATAAATGTTCTCTTTCAACTCTCAGGCTTACACATATTCTATTCTCTTTTCACTTTCTCTTTGCCTGGTCTGGTGTCTTCATCTTTATAAATGAAAGAGATAGATTCCACAAGCAACAAAGTTTGGGTTAGAGCTTTCCTTAGTATATCCTGTGCTAATCTCTATCGTAGCATTCATTGCCCTAACATAGAGTTATAAACACTGTGAAGGGAGGTATATCATAGCATTCATCACCCTAATGTAGAGTTATAAACACTGTAACGGCAGGGACCGTATTTATCGTGTTCACTACTCTATTCCAATACCTGGCATATAGTACACATGTATTAAATGAATTAAAATTCTTAAGTCTCTACTCACAGAGGAGAAAAAAAAGGAATTCATTTGAAAACTTTTTCCATTTTCTAATTTAATAGAAATAACCAAAACAATGCGGTTTTCAAACAAGGCTTTAAACTAATCTAATACAACTTCTACAACACATTCCAGAGCATTATAACAAGAATATTTACAGGCAGCTAATGTATTAAATAACCATGAAAGGAAAAAACTTGCTTTTATTACACACCAGCAAAAAACACAGGAACGAAACAATTAGAAACTGCAACCTTGTTTTAAAAAAAAATTAAATATGATTATTTAGAGAATACGATACCACAGAAACAGCAACCTCTCTTTAAGAATCATACTGAAGGCTGTTAACTATGTGCAAAAATAATATGAGGGGAAAAGACCAGTTGAAATATTGAAAGCAAGGAACTAGTAAGGCTGTGAATTTTAACCCTTTGTATGTAGGTAGGTCTACATAGAAAATCAACAGGCTTTCAAATTGCACAAATCTTTTTTTTTTTTTTTATAAGCTTATATACATGTTTCACTGTGTTTTTAAACATAGTAAATGCCTACTATTTTTCAGAACAGGAGCAGACATGCATTTCCTTCTTAAAATTGAAATTCAGGCCACATTTGAAAGGGAGTATTGCAGTGGCACTTACAAAATCATTTCAGTCCCTTCCCATATACAAATTTGGTGAATTTAAAAGAACAGCATCTTTAATTTTAAAGATCACTTGTTAAAAAAGGGCTAAACTTAATTTTGTACATTTTTGTAGTTCAACATGACAAATAAATCCAAATTAACCTATTTTTGAAGATGATTTTGTTTTTCAGATACAATAAAAAATATATAAAGGACCACATAGGCAAACACAAGAAACTAAATGGAAGAAATGCTATACATGCATTTTGACCAAGTAAAAGAGACCATTATATCCAAGAGTACATGTTGAAATCTGAAATGTCTATGTAAACTGTGGCATATAAATTTTTTTCTTAAAAAAGTACCTTCAATTTTTTTTTTTTTTACTCAAACACCTACTTTTAAAAAAATATGCAACTTTCCCCAATTTGTAAAATAAAATGCCACAATATATTGTCATTAGCTCCAGCATACATTTTAATTTCTTAATTTTTAAAAGATAGACTGGGTGATATGCATACAAACTTTCCTACAAAATCACCATCAAGGGGAGGATTATGACATGTTATTAGGCAACAAACTTAAAGCAGTGTTATTGCTTTTTCAAGGAGGAGATAATAAAAGAAAAAATCCAAGTCCGGTACATGATCAAACTGTGATGCACCTCAAATATCTTGTTGCTGTATCTCACCTTCAGCAGATCATTAACGTATATGGTATGTATTAAGAATTCATGATATGAATTAAGAATTTGATTGTTTTAAGTAAGGGTGGTAGGGTGGGTAGATTTTTATAAAACTACTGACTGATCCAATGCTGAGTATGCAAATAAGCAAGGCTGACTTCAATAAGAAACAGGATTTTTTTTACTTCACATGTTGTGTGAGAGTGGGGGTAGGTAAGGGATTTAAAGGCCGAGGGAGAGGGAGACACAGCATCCACCCCCTTTTTGGATGGTAAGTGACCCTTCAATAATGTATGGTAGGCCACAATCCAAGGGCATAGTCAGAAAACCTGAATCTACTAGCTTATTAACACTATTCACTAATAATTACATGGCAGGATACCTGCTGAGGTAATTGATAAATCTACAATTTGCACACTATAAACTTTTATGTTCTATTTAAAGGCATTATTTCTTTGGATTAACTAAAAAAAAATCTCAAGATCTGTTAGAACAAAAGGTGAGACTTAACCGATTTCAAAAATTAAATTCCCTTGCATAAGAAATGGAAGTCAGAAAGTATCTTGTTAATTCCAAAATAATAACAATTTTAACAGTGGACTCAATAACTTAAATCCTTTCTCTGTAGTAGTGGTTTGATGTTTCCAAGCCAAATGCTGAGAAACACAAATTTAGGCCGGCAGAACAGATCAAGGAACATTTTGTTCTTAGTTTTCTGATGGAAGAAGGAAACTGAAGTGTGGCAAAAATTTAGCAAGCTTTTAAAAAAACATCAGACTTTCCCCGCCCCCGAAGACTAAAATACTGCCTTTTTAACAAAGAATACAAATGTAAAAGAGTATCAAAACAAACTGCCTTCAGGTATTGACGGATAGTCAATGTTAGTCTTTTTAAAGCATAAATTAATACGAACACCTATAAGATATCAGGATATCAATTAAGCTTTTGCACTTTTTGCCACAGTCTGTATCAGACAGAGCTGAACAAAATCAGCTTAGAAACACAGCGATCAGTGTGCAAGAAAAAAGCTTCAATAAAATCTAAAGTGAACACTTGCATTTAATGGTGGTTTGTTGATAGCTATCAGTTTAATACTAATTCCTCAGCAGTATAAAATATCATCTGGTATCAGAAATGGAGCCTGTTAAATGCTGACAATAAAGTGGCGTTTGAAGAACCAATCTTAAATTAAAAGAAACAAACAAAAAACAAAACTCCATCTAACATGGAAATGTTTTTAAGGGAACACATTATCTTTTGAGGCCCTAAATCCTAATAAATATTTACTTAAAATCTGTTTCTCCCCCCAAATGGCAGAACCTATTCATGAGTTATCATCAAGAATCATGAAAAGGATTCTTGTAAAGAGCAAGTACAAAATACTAGGACTCAAAGGTTTGACAAAAGGAAGCTATACTCCTATTCATTACTTTAGAAGGTTTTCCAAAAATGTGCCCCTCATAAATGTCTACTTTTAAACTTAAAAAAAAAAATGTATGAGAAAGAGGGATAAAGGCATAGGAAAAAAAACATTTTTGAATGATTTTCCCCCTTTAATAAGAAAACTCTTCTTAGGACTTTGAAATTTGCGTAAAATGATAGAACAGCTTGGTGTATTTTTTGAAGTTTTTATATACGTGTATATATATGTGTGTGTATATTTTTATAACAAAAACTGAAAGAGGAGCTAAAAGTAAGCCAGGGAATAAAGTAAGTCAAAGGCAACAATAAAAGCAATACGGTTTAAATACATTATCAGAAGGCTGGAATCATAGTCTTCTTTACCCCCGCCCCTTGTTAAGAAAAGAAAAACAACCCAAAGGAATTTGTATAATAATTTCTTTAGAGCACTTTATTGATTTAATATGCACTAAAAAATATTTACCTCTTAAACAATTATGTCAAATAATTTTCTTTTCTGAATAGTCTACTGTCTGAACTGCTTAAGCTGAATTTTTAAAAAGGCAAATGATTTGCCACAATATGTTGACATCTGAAAAATATCTAATGGCAAATTCTTCTATTTTGGTCACTTTATATTCTAATGTGTCCATACAAAAGTAGGACTAAAATTTTTAATCCAACAAAAGAGAAGCCTGTACACAGTCTAGAATGCACATTTTGGGATCTGAGCATCACAAATGAAGAGAAGAAAAATGAACCAGAGCCAAGTTCGTTTGTCTGCCTCAGGTGCTGTAATCAGGGTAGCAGAGGTGGGTTTACTCCAGTGACCATTCAAGTGGGGATCGGCTCATTTTCAGGATTTACTTACAGGTCTCTTCTAAGTCCTTTAGGCCCCCAGTCCATGCAAATGTCCCACTTTGTGGACGGATGAGTAATCTAACCCCACCGGGTTTATTTCAATATTCTGATATTTCAATAAGCTGCTTCTGAAGATTTTATTTGAGAAGTCTAAGTCCTTTAGGCCCCCAGTCCATGCAAATGTCCCACTTTGTGGACGGATGAGTAATCTAACCCCACCGGGTTTATTTCAATATTCTGATATTTCAATAAGCTGCTTCTGAAGATTTTATTTGAGAAGTCTGTTCTCTATTAAAATAAGATAGAACCTCAAAATATGAACGTGAACATTAGAAATAGACAGCATATATTACAAATCCATTCTTGATAGGAACATTAGTAAGAATACACATTAGCTTAAAAAACAGCCTCAGCAAATGTTGCTGATCTGCCAGAAGTTTTAGTTCACTATTTACAAATAAGACAAAGTGAAATACAGAAAATTTTACACATTTGGTAGCTGACAGATTATTGTTTGCCAATAGTGGTCTATCAGAACACGGATATGAGGGAAGGCTGGATAGAAGCCAGTTGTTGCCTTCTCAAGCAAATTTAAATGTACAGAAAACTAGATTAATTTTAAAACAAACATTCTGTCTTTCATGGGAATAACTGTATGATCAGATGATTTGACTGGGAAGTGTCCTTGTGTGGAAAAGTTTTCTGGAAATGACTACTATAAATGTACATGATCCACTACTGAAAAGTTATATTTATTTCAACCACACCTTGCTCTTAAGTTCAACAATTAAAGTTGATTAAATGATGATCAATGATGTTTCCTAGACCCTAAGTATGACTCGAAAATGAAACTACTGTTGAGCTCTTTAAACCAATATAAAAACTAAAGCCCAACAGCATCAAAATGAAAAAAAAAAAGTGATGGCATGATTCAGTGAACATCTGAATTGACATTGAAGTGGAATCTGAGCTACTTTTAAGTAGAAAACAACCCAGTATGTCTGTGTGTTGTGGGGGAGGCGTAAAAGTTGTTTAATAACTGCACTCTAGTCCAAAGAGACAATTTATCCAGGGACATGACCTTCAAGTATTTACTAGTACACCAGTATCCTGCACCATCCGATACCACATGATCATCAACATTTGTTCGTCTCTAACAACCAGAGAACCACCCTCTTTAGTAACAAAAATCTTCGTATCATTTCACTTTTGCCTTTTGATTTTACTTTTAAAGTTGCAAATTAAGTTCTTTCCCCCTTTTTTGACAAGAATGTGTTTTCTGTCCATTATTTCAATCTAATACTGTGTAAAAGCTATCGGCTTCAAGAAGGTGGCCACGGTAGCAACACTTAAATAAACGGTTTTTTGTTTGTTTTTTTCCTTCTTTTTTGCTAAACAAGTGATTTAAGTCCATGTCATTTTACTTTATATGTACTGGTCTCTCATCTGACTTTAGGCGTTTTCTGCGGGGCTGTATAAAGTCTTCATCAGAGTCCTCAGTTACCTCGCCATCATCCTCTTCCTGATCAAACTCTGGCAAAGGTGCGAAGGTCCTGTCTGAGTAGATCTCTGTGAGTTTATCTTCAAAGTACAATGCAACTGCTTTCCCTGCCTGAGCTACTTCTGAATCAGCCTGCAAGCAAAAGATAGGAATATTCACCTATTGGTAATGCATATTCCTTCACCAAGTTTGCATGGTCTGAAAAGCTTACCTTCAAATTAATCTCTTGTGTTTCTGCATAAACTTGAACAACTTTCATCATCTAAAAAGGATACCAGAGTCAAAAAAAAGGGAAATTATAATCCTTTCTAAAGTTATGAGACTGTATAGGATTGGTGACGAAAGTCAGCCATACTAGGGAGAACAAATTGCTATGACCAGGTTAACTGCTTTCTAAAATTTATAGAACATGGAACCACTTTTTTTACAAAGATCTGTTACTAAAGCTACTGTGAAACCTCAATAATTGTCTCAAATTCCGAATTAGCAAGGTCAACCTGAATAGGAATTGATCTGAGTACAACTATTTAAAAGAAAAATTTTTGTGAAACAAATGATGTATGTTGTTTAAACAAATTGTCAAACCTTCAACAAACGGCTTATTTAGAATTTTATCCGCATGTCAGTATGTTCATCGTAAATTATTTAACTATTACTAAAGCAGGTAAAAGCGAGAATCTTACCAAATGCCAGCTCTAGTTCATGAAAGCATGTTTAGTTGGACATAATCTGGGAATGTACTTTCTAAATTTATATTCGCATTAGCGAAGTGTTACTATATCTTCTGTGACATTGCTGTCCTCAAGGTTTGCTATAAAGGTGACTACGCTTTTCACCTTATGAGGATTTTTTTTTTTTCCCCCAATTTAAAATGCCATCTGGGTGCTTCCAGAGCAGCTATGGGTATACTTTAGATATGATTTATTTTAAAAGTCACACGGCACCCAAAATTCATTAGCAATAAAGGGGAGAGTTTTGGTATTAATCTTTTAAAGATTTTGTGGATTCTCATCAAATTCCATGTTCTTCTCTTAAAAGAAAAATCTTTTTAACAATAAGAGACTTGATTTTATCCCAAAGATAACACAGACAATTTCCTTGAAAGAAGTATAAATCACATTTCTTCTCAAGGCACAGGACTGCTTACCCTTAAACCTTATCCTCAAAAAAAATACATAACCAAAGTTAATAAAAGTCACATTGCTGAGATCAGAAAACTCAACATTATATACTCTGGGCTTCTATGCAAGATAAGCCACCAGAGATTAGTTTATGCTTTCATTTACATTTATATGGCCAGTAGTAATAAAATCTAAAGACACGGGTACAGGTGCAACCAAAGCCTTACCTAAATGTACCCGAAATGCAAGCTGTTTATAATAATTTCCCTCAAAATCTACTTAACTACAAACTACTTGCCATATTTATCCCAACCCTTAACTCATTTAGGAAGGGATAGGCGAAGATATTCTCACTTTATTATACTTAAGTACATATATTCTACATTTACACACAGTAAACTTTTTTTTTTTTTTTTTTGGAGCTACAGATACAATCAAATTTTACTTTTAACAAGAATGAAGCAAAAAGAGAAATTTTAAATCAAATTAGAAAATTAATCTTTTGGCAGGAAAAACAAAACAAGCAAAGAAACTAACAATCCAAAACTCTATAGTTTGGAAGCTTAACATACTTCATTAAACCTTTCACAGTTCTTGAAGATCAAACGGACATCAGCCACAAAGTCATCTGGGATTTGGTAGTGTTGGGAATGTTTTTTCTGAAGCTTCTTTTTCACGGTGGATAAATCCATTGGTTTCTTTATAATTTTATAGTAGTTTGGTATCTAAAAAAAATAAATAAGGATAAATAAGAATTCCTTAAAAATGCTACACTGTTTAACTGGAAAATACATAGTATATTAATTTTAGGAGAAAAAAAATGTGTGATTATTGAGGCAGCTGCTTGCAAATTTGGGGGACAGTAAATGTATTTTAAATCTTCTGCCCAATCATATCACAAAAATTACATTTTATTCATTCAGAGTACATTCCAGGCTCAACGGCTAATGGAAGTCCCCGAAGTCCTATCTTTAATGACAAGTAGATTTGAAAAAAATTATACTTATGACCCCTGAAGAGTTTTTTTTAAAAAAAAAAAGACCTATTACAAAATGTATCAATATTATAATTAGAATATGATGTATTTTAGAGGATATAACTTTATAACAGAGAACTCTAGACACAGCAACAGGGGGAGAAAGACTACCAGACTGCCATAACTACACAAATAAAATTTCCATTAACTATTTACTGATCGTGCTAGGAAGCACTAGCACCTCCCTTTGCCAAAAATTTCTACCCTCGGGATATAATTGAATACAACAAAATTATTTAAATAATCCATAAAAAGAAAAAAAATTTTTTAAGTCATTTTTTAATATGAAGTACCTGAACGTGAAGACTGCACAGACTTCTAGAATCAGATGATTACTATTTGTACAAGGTATCTTCTTCCTTGTATCTAGACCTTTTCTGTTTTAAAATTCATTTCTCAGTCTACCTGGTACATAAGTCTACTATCATTTAATATTCTATAACATGTCTGCTACTCAACAGTACCTTATTCAATAACTAATGGCTAACAAATAAAATGTGTGTTAGCATATTCTCATTCCATTTATGAAGCACTGAGCACATCTGGTCTTGCTTTTATTACAGAATTTGAGAGCCTATCTTCCTTAACAAAAGTCATCTCACGGATAAACAAAAAGCACCAATTTGAAAATTTTCCCGAATCTTTTCTCAGTCTTCACTGTTCATATTAGGTTTATGAAGGCAGAGTTAGTCTGAAAGGTTCAAATTTACACTTTTATTCAAACGCTTACTTTCACAAAGACTAATTTCTCCCCAACAGAGCCTAGAATCTTAGAAGTGGAATCTTAGAAATAATTTAGATCAATATTCCCACTTTACAGTTTTAAAAGTAGAAGCAGAAAATTACGTAATTTCTCCAAATTAATAAAGTTTGTTAATGGCAGAAAGGAAATCAAATCTTCTGACTCCTAATTCAATATTCTTTCCGTTACACCTGTTTCTCTTGGGTGATTAAATTCATTAAGTATTACAGCAACAAAATGCTCAAAAACAAACAATAATTTTAATGACTGAATCTCACTTCTATTTAGCCCTAATAAAATTTCTGATTAATAATAAGTGCTTACTATGTTATCAGGCACTTTGTTAAATACTTTATACAACTATGAATCCTTAGAATAACCCAATGAGGTAAAAAAAATAGTATTAGAAAAGAAAACTGAGTCTCAAAGAAGTTGAGGACCTTGCTCAGAAGTCTTAATTTTAATACAAACAGTGTGAGGCCAGAGCCCTCAGATGCTTAAGTATCACGCTAGACCTCTTCACCAGGGAGCTACTAGAGCAGACAACTCACCGAAGCAGGAACTGGTTCCTGGAATTCGATACTTAATTCATGGCAATAGAGGTAAAGCAGAAGACGTTCACATTTCTGGCCCAAAAAAGGAAAGGAAAACACATGAGATATTTTTCCATTTAATATGATATTCTTGAGAAGGAGAAGTATATCACTACAATGTATTATCCCAATGAACTGAACATAAAGCCCCCTACATTCCAGCTATCCTACTAAACATATACACTCAAAACCACCTTGTTTTCCATTTAGTTTTAAGACGATCTTCTGCTGTACTTTAATTGAACTTATCAAAGACAGAATGCCTTTATTCTAATCTGATAACTAAGGTACCTACTTGTAACTCTTGATTATTTATACAAAGGGAAAAGAGTCATAAAAGCAACGTACAGCACTTTGTGCAAAAGAACCTGGTGATCTATGAATTATCACTGTTGCTCCTCATTGTAACTCTTTGAGGCAGGCAGGACAAGCATCATTATCCATTATTAACCCTTTCTTCAAATGATTCTACCCAGGTTCAAAATTAAATAAAACGTGTCCATGTCTTCTCAATCCAGAATTTTTTTTAGACAATTAGAAATAAATTGGAATGCATTTCACATTTATAGTTTTCTATTTGCTCATATTTCTTTTAATATAATTTGTATATCCTAAACACAAACCTTCACTTGATAGATAGCCGAAGAAGGAATTTGTAAGTATATACATCAGATAAGAGCCAACATAAGCCTGACAATTACAGAACTATGTTAAAGGTATTTTGTGTCTTTGGAGATCAAGCTACTTTCTCAGGAGAAATTATTTTAATTCAAATTCTCTACCGAATTATTCCATTTATATAATTTCACAAAATACTCCAGAATAAAGAAAATTATGAATGAATTATTGTAACTAATAAAAGAAAAAAGGCATCAAAATATTATCAGTCACCTTCAAAGATCAATTACAGACCAAATAAACTTCCTGAGGGACCAAATTACTGGACTGAGGGCTGTGGGGACCATCTAGCTCAACTGGCATAATAGTGTTTATAAAGAAAACAATCTACATTCTACATCTGGGATCTTAAAAGCCTGTGAGCGGCCATCTAGAATACTCTGCTGGTCTCACCCCTTCGGGAGCAAGGGAGAATGAAGAAAACTAAAGACACAATGGAAAGATTAGTCCAAAGGACTAATGGACCACAACTACCATGGCCTCCACCAGACTGAGTCCAGTACAACTAGATAGTACTCGGGTACCACCACTGACTGCTCTGACAGGGATCACAATAGCAGGTCCTGGACAGAGCTGGAGAAAATTGCAGAACAAAATTCTAATTCACAAAAAAAGACCTGACTTAGTAGCCTGACAGAGACTGGAGAAACCCCAAGAATATGGCCCCCAGATGCCCTTTTAGCTTAGTAATGAAGTCACTCCTGAGGTTCACCCTTGAGCCAAAGATTAGAAAGGCCCATAAAACAAAATAAGACTAAAAAGGCACATCAGCTCAGGGGCAAAGGCTAGAAGGCAGAAGGAGACAGGAAAGCTGGTAAAAGGGAACCCAAGGTTGAGAAGGCAGAGTGTTGACATGTTGTGGGGTTGTTAACCGATGTCATAAAACAGTATGTGTAATAACTGCTTAATGAGAAGCCAGTTTGTTCTGTAAACCTTTACCTAAAGTACAATTAAAAAACAAAACAATAACATAGGTACATAAACAAATTCATGTAAATTCTAGGCTTAAAGTTCTAGCTGCAGAGTCTAGCTTGTTCACTCATTCAACAAATATTTACTGAGCATATCCTATGCACTCTAAACAGCTTTGAACAAGAGAGATCAACTTCAAGGACTTTACAGTCTAGTAGGAGAGAATGACAAGTAAATATCTTAGATAGGATAGCTAAGAAAAGCCTCGCTGATGAGGCAACATTTCAGCAGAAATCTAAATGAAGTGAGGAGATAATTTTGGATTTTTTTTTTTAATATGACAGGAAGATGTTAGAGGATTTTAAGTAAAAAAGAGACAGACTTGTCTATATTTTTTAAAGAACTTCTGTACACTACAGCATGTAAGGGGACAGAGTAGAAGCAGGGAGACTACTTAAGAGATTATTACAATAGTAAGAAATTAGGAATGCTATTTAGGGTGCTAATGGTGGAGGAAAGTAAGAAATGGTTGGCGTAACAATCACTCTTAATTCTTTTTTTTCTAATAGGTTTCTGGCATGAGTAACAGGTGTGAATGGTGATGCCATTTATTTATGGGGAATATGAAGGAGGGTGGTTACTATGCTGTTATTTGATTGGTTTTTGTTTTTTAAGGACAGAATTGAAAAACAAGATTTAGTTGGGACATGCTAATTGAAGAAGCTGGAAATAAGTCTTGAGCTCATGGCTAGATATACAGATTTTGAAAGTCATCAAGATATCATTAGATGCTAAGATTAAAAAATTAAAATTAATCAGGTTACACTAATGAAAAAAAATGATGTACAGACAGAGACATACAGAATCCTTAACAAATCAGCTTAATGGACACTTACCCTTTGGTCCACGGGGCTTAACCCCTGTGCAGTTTTCCCCTTCTTACTATGTTGTAAATTATCACAATCATATTCAACTTCTGGTTTCCCAATATCTCTGCAAAATGTGCATATCCAGTCCCCACTAAACATGGAAATAGGCAATTAGTCCACATAATTATAACAAAGACTGCTCTAGAGGAACCTTGCTCCCTAGTGGTGAGTCTCCAATTTGTTTTCTTAGTTTCCAGTTTTGGGGAGAAAGAAGGATCTATTCTTGTCAAATCTCGGATGAGGCTGTGTGGTAAGAACCCCCCTCCCCCAACTTTTCCCAGTCATCCTTCAAACAATTACCTCCTGGAAAGCATTATAAAAATGGTGTCCCTACATTAAAAGGGGGTTTCTTCCCAGCACAACGTTGACATTCAGTACTTGTGGTGTAAGACCAATTCTCTGAGACCCCATTACTACCCTCACATGGACTCCAAACTCACAAATTAAAAAAAGGGTACAGGATATGAGTCCCTCAGGCATCCTGTACTCTTTTGGCATATATTAAACATGCCAAAAATAACAATTCTTCTTTTATGACCAGTCAAAAGCCTAGAACACACTCACACACAACCTGCAAGTACATACACCTTTTATCTTTTAACTCTAAATCTCTATAAATTGTTTCTATCAGGATTTCTAACAAATAGGCTCCAAAATCATTCATTCCTTTTGTTCTCTTTATATAGTATATATAAAATATTTTCATGTAAATAACACATTCACAAATAAAAATATACATGTATAAAAATAAGTCTAAGAATGGTACTGACTCATCTATCAGTGCCAAGAGTTTACAATTTCCTCCAGACATCATTCTGCCCTTGAAACAAAGAACTCAGTGATGAAATCCTGACATTCCAGCAGATGTCACTACCCAAAGAGAAATATGAAAAGTCTTCATTTCAAACCAAAATGCCAACCTTTTGTTTTCTAAAAGAGGAGAAAAAAAAAAAAAAAAAAAGGCCCTGTTCTATCCCTGCCAAATACCTACACCTCCTAAGCTTTAGGTAAGAATTATATATAATTCTTTAGAAAAACATTCTAGCCCTGTTTATATCCACCAGTTTTCTAATCTGAAAGGTTGAACCTTTCAAAGAGTAAAAAAAAACCCATTGCCATTGTGTTGATTCCAACTCATAGCCACCCTATGGGACTCAACAGAACTGCCCCATAGGGTTTCCAAGGAGCGGCTGGTGGATTCAAACTGCTCATCTTTTGGTTAGCAGCTGGCACTGTTTAATTAAAATCACTGGAACTCAGGAATATGAGAGGAAGTGTGAATTTTTTTTTTTTTAATCTACAGGCAGAAAGAAGCTTCATTTTCCCTAAAGAACACTGGTCTATTTTCACTTAAAAAAAAAAACTGGGGTTGTGGGGGTTGGGGGAAGGAGGATGATATTTGAAAGAAAGAAATGTAACTCGACTGTTTAATGTTTATGAGATCAGTCCGAGATAACAGACTGCATGAACATAAAATGCGAAATGTTAACTGGAAGGGATCCAGAGGTCTTCTAATCTAAACCTTACCCCTTTTTAGATACAGAAACTAATCCCTGAAAAACGGTGACTTGTCCAAGCTCATTAAGCCAGCTAAATATAAAATTAAGACTGAAATATCAGCCCAGTACACTTGCTCCACTTTATTAACTGGTATCATCAGCTTGCTCTGGGGCTCACCAATCAATGTTTTAATGCTTGAAACCCACTTTAGCTGTCATCAGGTCAAAACAGTCTGAGGACAACGCTCATATTTCCCCCAATCTCTTTTAAATTACCTTTACCTCAAGTTTTTATCATTTAAATAAGGAATTCATTAATTGTTCATCCCAAAGTTAATGAGTAAGAGATACTCCTAAAAGCTTATCTCTGAAAAGCCCTCAGAAATCCGCACACAGGCAGTCACTACCAATTGACTGTTTTCAGTGGTCAAGGGGAAACTATTCCCTAAAGGGGCAAAAAAAACCCTATTTCAAGACATTGAAGGTGTTCTTAAAAAGTACTTTTCTTCTTCTTAAGAGCATTTTGAGAGTTTTTAAACTTTAGAAAAGTCAATTTTGGCTAAGTGGTATTTACAAACCAAACCACTGTCATAGACCTTATTAAGATTAATGGCTATAGACTAAAAAATTCCACTTCAGAAGTAAATGAATTAACTTTCTCCAACATCCCAGAGTTCCCTTTCCCCTCATAATTTACAGTTTTATCTAGTTTTCTTACACTGAGTATAAACTGAAGCCCAGGAGATAGTCTATTCTCTATCATTAACATAGCACTCAGATCTTAGACATTTTATTACTAAGCTGTCATTTTTTCTGAAGGCACTGACAAAGGAATAATAGATTCCTTATTTTATAAAAATAGTATGCATTGGTTAAGAAGGCCATCTGTCCTGATTAACTTTCTGCTATTTTTTTAAGCTTATAAAAATAACCCTCCCAAAATAAATATTTCACTGGTACCTTGGAAAGCTAAGAAGTGTTGGAACATGACAAGTTAGATGAAAGACCTTTGGACATTTTTCGCAGCACAAGAGATCCCCTCCATTTTGGCAGACAGCACACCAGTCTTCATTTGGGTCATCATCTTTGTTGCTGCCATCTCCTCCAATCCTTGCCGACCTGTGCATGAGGCTTCGAACTGGGGATTTTCCATTAACAAGGCTGCTGAGCCCTGACTGTTTGCAGCTTTCACTCATATCCGTAGGTTCAGTTTTCACATGGTTTTCCAAGCTTGCTAATGCATCCAACTCACTCTCTAGATGCAGGTTGGTTGAGAGAGGTGGTGTCAAGCTACTCTCGGGACTGCTCAACTAAAATAAAACGACGACAGATTCTTGAAGAATCACTTAATCCTTACTGCATGCAGTATGTGTATTTAAAAGTTATGCCAATATATACAAATATATGGAAATAACTTTTAAAATTACATTGTAAATCACATTATTGACATAAAGCAGTAAAAGCAACTCCCAAATTATTTAGGCATGTTAATAATATGATTTTAGAGGGCCCGTCTAACATTGGTTCTCTCAGATAATAAGGTAATTAATTAAGCCCCCCTTAAGCACACTGATTGGGAAGTAGTTTATGGGTATATGTCTCCTACTATGTCATATTATTTTTTTATTTTTAAGCACATTAATTGGGAAGTAGTTTATGGGTATACGTCTCCTACTATGTCATATTATTTTTCATACCAGAATCTGCTACACAGTGTTTGAGGAGCCATCAAAAATAGTCTTCTGATCACCAATCATTCTGATAATGTAGGAAGATCCTCAAAATGTAAAATAAGTCTTTCACTGCCCTTTTGTACCCAGTGTTTATGCGGTACTTTCCAAACCAAGTTCTAGATGAAAAGGTGACACTGCTTCAAAAGCAAGGTTAACTCTGTTGTCTCCAGTTCTCTAAATCTACAGATACTGAGCTGAATATACTAATACTCTGAGTTGAAATCCCTAAACAATAACCATGTGCAAAGTGATACACAGCCTGGGCAGGAAGAAACCAAGATGGAAATTTCCAAACAAATAGGGACGTCATTCTAAATTATAAAAAGTAATAAATGTCCCCACTGAAGAACTCCAGAATGGTTAATAATTCATAAGCCAAAAGGCAATCTTCCCACCACAAAACTCTTTGATCATTAAACTTCTTTCATGTCAACAGCCTTGATGCTGAGTGCACCGGTCCAGGATGGCCAAGAATCTTCTTTGGCCTCAGATTCAACGTAACTATTGAGATGATTAATGAATTTAGAACAAAACAGATCCCAATTTAGCACCATGGCAAAAATATTGACTAATTACAAACTCGATAATTCCAAATGAGTGCTTAAAACAATTGTCTTTTATTTC
The DNA here is from genome assembly GCF_024166365.1 of Elephas maximus indicus. NCBI lineage: Eukaryota > Metazoa > Chordata > Mammalia > Proboscidea > Elephantidae > Elephas > Elephas maximus. The sequence continues at coordinate 166,224,675 of NC_064821.1, read as the reverse complement.
TTATTAATTAGAGCTGCATCTTAAACAAAAAAACCTGAGTCAGAAAAAGAGATAGTATTTGGATTGTGCCAGGCATGAAAGTTCAAGAAAAAATAAACATCCCCAGAGCCACTATTCAGTCTAACAGACTTAGAGATGGAAGAATCATTAGAGTGACCTCCTTACATCCCTGCTGGACTCACGTGGCAGCTTACCATGCAGGCACTCCTCCTGCCATCCTCTGTCTTTTCTTGTTTCACAGCTCCTGAAAAGCTACATATTTCGTCCTCAGTCCCAGGTTCTTGCTTGACCTTCACTTGATCAGATTTGAAACTAAGACTTGTCTTCTCGGCAGTTCTCCCTGATGACCCACAGCTAATACAAAACAATACAGGCCACATATGTTTAAATGTATGGCATATATATAAACAACGATATAAAAGCCAATGTTCATTAAGATGAAGACAATTTACGAATCTTATAGAAGATGAGGACATCTCATAATACAGTGAAGAGAAATGTGATACAAGTCTAGCTTCAAATTCTTTAAAAATATGGATTGAACTTTCACAAAATCGTAAACACACGTTTTATGGTCTGAGGCACTTAAAGTAAATCATTTAAGGAGTCTAGTAAACAAACCAGTAAGACAGAATGTTAATGACTGCTTCTCTTCATAAAAGTAGGTATCAACTTTTCTCTACCCCCAAACATCTGAGAAATAACATCATTAATAATAGTGGTTTATGAAACTTCTTCAAAGGAAGATTATTTTGGCTTTTAGGGGCAGGAGATTGGGGAAAGGGGATACAGAGTAACGAATAACCCAGAACATCTGTAGGTAATGTGGTGGTTAACATCATGTGTCAACTTGGCTAAGCTATGATTCTCAGACGATTGGCAGACATTATGTAATCACCTTCCATTTTGTGGCCTCAAATGAGCAGCCATCAGTTAAAAGGGGAGTTTCCTTGTGGGTATAGCCTGCCTCCAGTATATAAGTGGATGTTCTGGCAAACCTTGCTGTCTTTCTTGACCCTGAAACTCTTCTCATCACCTGACCTCTGATTCTTGAAATATTTAAGCCTGCAGAAGTCTCTGGCCAGCCACTTGACCTGCATATTTTGGATGTGCCAACCCCCACAACCCTGTGATCCAGCACGAGCCTCCAGCCTGCCATTTGGCCTGCAGATTTGGGGTTTGCCAGCTCCTACAACCATATGAGCCAACAAAGGTCTTCAGCCTGTCGCCCGACCCACGAATGTGGGAATTGCCAGGTCCTACTATAGTATATAAGACATTTCCTTGAAATAAATTTCCCTCTCCACACCACCCCCCCCTCGTTCTCGCTCTCTCTCTCTACAGTCATTGTTGTTGTCATCAGGTGCTGTCGAGTCAGCTCAGACTCACAGTAACCCTATGTTCAAAAGAACGAAACACAGCCCGGTCCTATGCCATCCTCACTACAGCTGCCATATTTGAGCCCATTGTTGCAGCTATGTCAATCCATCTCATTGAGAGTCTTCTTTTTTCACTGACCCTCTACTTTACCCAGCATGATGTCCACTTCCAGGGACTGGTTCCTCCTGATCACCTGTCCAAAGTACAAGAGACAAAGTCCTGCCATACTCACTTCTAAGGAGTTTTCTAGCCTTCTAGCCGTACTTCTAAAACACATTTGTTCCTTCTTCTGGCCAAAAAAACCCATTGCTGTTGATTCCAACTCATAGTGACCCTATATAGGACAGAGGAGAACTGCCCTATAGAGTTTCCAAGGAGCAGCTGGTGGATTTGAACTGCCCACCTTTTGGTTAAAAGCCAAATGCTTAACCACTGGCAGTCCACGGTATATTCAATATTCTCCATCAACACCATAATTCAAAGGCATCAATTCTTCTTCCATCTTCCTTATTCACTGTCCAGCAGCTTTCACATGCATATGATGCCACTGAAACATGGCCTGGGCCAGGCACACCTTAGGCATCAAAGTGACATCTTTGGTCCTTAACAGTTCAAAGAGTTCTTTTGCAGCAGATCTGTCCAATGCAATACGGTGTTAGATTTCCTGACTGCTGGTTCCATGAGCACCGACTGTGGATCCAAGTAAAATGAAATCCTTGACAATTTCAATCTTTTCTCCATTTATCACGATGTTGCTTATTGGTCCAGTTGTGAGGATTTTTGTTTTATGTTGAGGTGAAATCCACAGTGAATCTATGCTTCATTGGCTTTGCTCCTCTAGAGAACCCAAACTAGGGCATATGGTACTGAAGGTGGTTCTAGAGGAACACGGTCTTAAGGATGAGTTTTCTGAACTGGTTTTCAAGTCTGGCTAGACTTCAAGCGTTAATGATTCTATTTCCAGTAATAAAGAGACCACTTAAATTTATGGTGTGATATGGCAATAGAAATACACAAAATATCACCACCACTGGATCAAACATTTATAACAGAAAACTATACAATTGTGTATTTGATACTTTTCAACATTTCTGTCAAACTGAGGAGTATAATGGAGTTGGCTGGTTGCTCCCACTTTTGCTAAACAAAGTGGAGATAATAAAGGATGTGCTCAGGGCTTCAGAGTTCCAGCTCAAGTACCACAAAAAAGACCTGAGTTTGCTATTTGTGCCCTGAAAGGATGCCTTATTACTTGTAGTGATACAGAGCTGATATTGCTGAAAACCAAACCAAAAATCTTATCCTAAGAATAGCTGAATTATAACACCAATTGAATTCCCAACCTCAAATGGTATCTGAAGTTAAAGTGAGGATACTGATTAAGAAGAAATGAAATCCTGAAACTTGAGATGGGGACGTATTGGCAGATAAACTAGAAGTTGGAGACGCTAAACCCCTAAAATGCTGTTGAATCACCCCTGCCAACACAACCAATCCTCTCATTCCCATCAGAAGAGACTAATCCAGCTTTGTCTGTTAAGCCACCTTCCCCAGAAAAAACATTCTTTCTACCTCCACCTGATGAGATTAACCTATCTGTGTCTAAAGAGTCCTTGTCTGAGGAGTTGCCTTGGACATATGCCTTGCAAGCCATTGCTGAATGTCCCCAGGACCATTTTTGTTTCTAGGCCTAAAACTAGACTTAACATACAAAGTGTAACCCATGAGGCAGTACGCTACACTTCAAAAGAACTGCTCAATTTTTCTAATAATTACAAAAACAAACTTGGGGAATATGTATGGGAATGGCTGTTAAGGGTGTGTAATAATAGTGCAGTCTGACTTTATTGATGGGTCCCAGTACACAGAAATTCTTCATTCAACGTGTCAGTGCAAGAGAATAAAAAACAATCTAATAGTTTATTCGGTTGGTTGACTGAAAAGTGGAGCAAGAGGTGGCCTATACTAAATGAGGTTGAAATGTCAGAACTGACCTTTCAACATAACTGTGAGGAATAAAGTTTTGAAGAGAGTCCCAGCAACCCTGAAGACTACTGTGATTCCTCTTCTGTGTAGGTCAGACATTACAGTGGAAACTGCCCTAACTGAATTAAGACACCTAGCTACAATACAGAATGACTGAATCATGGGGTACCAGAGGCCAAGGGGTGGCACTTAATCACCAAAGACAAGGTGGGTGTGGTTACTGTAATAGGCAGCAGAGTCAAAGCAATAATTAGAATAGTCTCACTTCACATGGACTTATGGCACTGGCTACTTAGTCATGGTGCCTCTAGGATGGGAAACCTACTAAATGTTTACTTGATCTATACAAGCATAAGAATAGGAGGTCAGGTGAAGAGCAGTCTAACTTGAATCACCAAAATAGTGAGTCACAGCTCCTCAATCAATTCCCAGGCTTGAGTGAGTTTACAGACCCACAACCCCTTGAATGAAGGGAAGGCCAGATCCCTTTGAAGAAGAACCCCACTACACTGCCAGAAATTTATACTGTCAGTATTTCACTCAGTCTTCCACAAAGGGGTCTACAGCCTTTTACAAGTTACTGTTCATTGGAGGAAAGGAAATAATCAGACTTTTTAAGGATTACTGAACACTGGCTCGGAACTGACACTAATTCCATGAGACCCAAAATGTCACTGTGGCCCACTAGTCAGAGTAGGGGTGTATGGCAGTCAGGTTATAGGGTCAGTATGAGTTGGAATCAATTTGACGGCACCTAGTAACAACGATGACAAACTCAGGTCCACCTCACAGTGGGTCCCCAAACCAATTCGGTAGTGATTTCCCCAGTTCCAGAATACATAACTGGAATAGACATACTCATCAACTGGCACAACTGCCATGTGGATCCCTGACATGCAGAATAAAGGCTGTCATAGTAGAAAAGGCCAAGCAGAAGCCATTAATTAGAACTGCCCCCATCTGGGGAAATAGTAAATGAAAAGCAATAAATATTGCATTCCTGGAAGGTTTGCAGAGATTACTGCCACCATCGAGGACTTGCCATCATCAAGGGGGTGGTGATTCCTACCACATCCCCATTCAATTCACCTATTTGGCCTGGGCAGAAAACAGATGGATCTTGGAAAATGACAGTGGATTACTGAAAACTTAACCAGGTGGTGACTCCAATTGTGGCTACTGTTCCAAATGTGGTTTCATTGCTTGAGCAAATTAACACAAATTAATACCCAGTGTGCAGCTACTCATCTTGCCAATGTCTTTTTCTCCATCCCTGTTTCTAAAGATCGTCAGAAGCCGTATTCCTTTACTTGGCAAGGCTAACAATATACCTTCACTGTACTACCCCAGAGAAATATCAGCTCTCCAGCCCTATGTCTTAATTTAGTCCACAGGGACCTTGATCACCTTTCCCTGACATAACACATCACACTGGTCCATTACACTGATGACACTATACTGATTGGACTTAGTAAGGAAGAAGTATCAATGATCCTGGACTTACTGGTAAAACATTCGTGTACTAGAGGGTAATAAATTAACCCAACAACAATTCAGGCACCATCTGCCTCAGTAAAATTTCTAAGGGTCCAGTGGTGTGGGCATGTCGAGATATTTCTTCTACAGTGAAGGATAAGATATTGCATCTGGCCCCTCCTTCAATTATAAAGGAGGCAAAATGCCTTGTGAGACTCTTTGGATTTGGGAGGCAACATACCCCTCATATGGGCATGCTACTTCAGCCTATTTATCAAGTGACTCAAAAAAACTGCTAGTTTCGAGTGGTGCCCAGAACAAGAAAGTGTTCTGCAACAGGTCCAGGCTGGCATGCAAACTGTTCTGCCACTTTAGCCATATGATCTGGCTGATCCAATGGTGCCTGAAGTGTCAGTGGCACATACAAGCTGTTTGGAGTCTCTGGCAGACCCCTATTAGTAAATCACAGTGCAGACCCTTAGGATTTGGGGACAAAGCCCTGCCATCCTCTGCAGATAACTATTCTCCTTTTGAAAAAGTTTTTGGCTTGTTGCTGGGCCTTAGTAGAGAATGACTGCTTAACCAGGGGCAACCAAGTTACTTTGCAGCCTGAACTGCCCATCATGAACTGGGTGTCGTCTGACCCAGAGAGTCATAAAGTTTGATGTGCACAGCAGCACTTCATCATTAAATGCAAGTCATACATAAGAGATCGGGCTTGAGCAGAACCTGAAGCCACAAGGAAGTTATGTAAGAAAGTGACCCAAATGCCAATGGCCCTCACTCCTGCCACATTACCTTCCCTCTCCCAGTCTGCACCTACGGCCTCACGGGAAGTTCCTTACAATCAGCTGACGGAAAACTCCTGCTTGGTGATTTTACAGATGGTTCTACATGATATTCAAGCACCACACCAAAGTGGACAGCAGCAGCACTGCAGCCCCTTTCTGGCAATTCCCTGAAGGATGGCAGTAAATGGAAATCCTCGCAGTGGGGAGAATTTCAAGCAGTGCACCTGGTTGTTCATTTTGCTTAGAAGGAGAAATGGCCAGATGTGTGACAGCATAATGACTCATAGGGTGTGGGCAACAGCTTGACTGAATGGTTAGGGACTTGTTAGGAAGATGACCAGAAAATTGGTGACATGGAGCTATGGGGAAGAGGTATGTGGACAGACCTATCTGAATGAACCAAAGACGTAAAGATATTTGTGTCTCCTATGAATGCTCACCAAAGGGTAATGTTGGCAGAGGAAGATTTTCACAATCAAGTGGAAAGAACGATGTGTTCTGTGGTATACCATAGTTAGACTCTTTCCCTAACTACTTCTGACATTGCCCAATGGGCTCAAAAACAAAGTGGTCATTGGGGGAGGGGAGGAGGTTATGCATGTGCTCAGCAACATAGACTTCCATTCATCAAGGCCGACTTGGATACAGCCACTGCTGAGTACTCAATCTGCCCTCACCAGAGACCATCACCAAGTCCCTGATATGGCACCATTCCTCAAGGTGATCAGCCGGCAACCTGGTGGCAGGTTGGTTACACTGGACTGCTTCCATCATGGAAAGAGCAGTTTTGTTCTCACTGGGATAGATACTTACTCTGGATACAGATTTGCCTCCCCTGCATGCAATACTTCGGCCAAAACTACCATCTATAGACTTACAGAATACCTTACTCACCATCATGGTATCCCACACAGCACTGTCTTGGATCATGGAACTCACTTCACAGCACATGAAGTGCCGCAATGGGTCCATGCTCGTGGAATTCACTGGTCTTACCATGTTCTCCATCATCCTGAAGCAGCTGGCTTGACAGAACAATGGAATGGCATTTTAAAGACCCAATTACAGTATCAGCTAAGTGGTAATACCTTGCAGGGCCAGGGCAATGTTCTCCAGGAGGCTGTATATGCTGTAAACCAGTGTCCAATATATGGTCCCATTTCTCTCATAGCCAGGATTCATGGGTCCAGCAATCAAGGAGTAGTAATGGGAGTGGCACCATTCATTATTACCCTAGTGACCCACTTGCAAAATTTTTGCTTCCCATTCTCACAACCATATGCTCTGTGGGTACAGGGGTCTTAGTTCCAAGGGTAGGCATGCTCTCACTAGGAAACAACACTCATTCCACTGAACTGAAAGTTTAAGAATGCCACATGGCCACTTTGGGCTCCTCATGCCTCTGGATCAACAAGAAGGGAATTATCCTGTTGGCAGGTGTAATTAATCCTGATTACCAAGGGGAAATCAGATTGATAGTACATAACGGAGGTAAAGAAGAGTATCTCTAGAATAAAGGAGTTGCCTCAGTGCACCTCTTAGTACTACCGTGCCCTGTGATTAAAGTCAATGGAAAACTTCTAGCAATCCAATCCAAACATAACTTATTAATGGCCCAGACCCTTCAGGAATGAAGGACTGGGTCACCCCACCAGGCAAAGAACCACAACCAGCTGAGGTGTTTGCTGAGGGCAAAGGGAATACAGAATGGGTTACGGAAGAAGGTAGCTCTAAATAATAGCTACAACCACATAACCAGTTATATAAATGAGGACTGTAACGAGTATTTCCTCCTTGTTTTGTTATACTTGTGTATGTGTACATATATAGCAAATATGTTTGTTTTCTTCCCTCCCTTATGCCATTATTTATTAAAAATACAAGATGCAAAAGGTGCTAGTGTGTTTTTGGTTGTACACATTAGTTGTATCATGTTAGGCACAAGTATGACTTCGTAACTGCCTTTATTTAGTGATTATGTAAGGTTTAAGGAGATGTGTATAGGTGTCAGCTACCAAGAGGGGGACTCCAGCGGTTAACGTTATATGTCAACTTGGCTAGGCTATGATTCTCCGTGGTTTGGCAGACATTATGTAATCACCATCCATTTTGTTTGTGATCTGATGTGAGCAGCCAATCAGTTGAAAGGGGAGTCTTCTTGCGGGTATAGCCTGCCTTCAGTATATAAATGGATGTTCTGGCAGACCTCACTCTCTTTCTTGGCCTTCAACTCGTCTTGTCACCTAACCTCTGATTCTTGGAACATGAGCCTGCAGAAGTCTCCGACCTGCCACCTGACCTGCAGATTTTAGATTCGCCTACTCCCACAATCCTGTGAGCCAACAAAGGTATCCAGCCTGCCACCTGGCCTGCAGATTTTGGGTTTGTCAGTCCCTGCAAACACATGAGCCAGCAGAAATCTTCAGCCTGTCGCCTGACCCATGGATTGAGGACTTGCTAGCACCCACAATGATGTAAGCCATTTCCTCACAATTGCATGAGCCATTTTCTTGAAGAAAATTTCTCCCTATATATATTTATATAAGCTTTTCACTAGTTTTGCTCCTCTAGAGTGCCCAGGCTAAGATAGGTAATGACAGGATAAGCAGACAGGTATGACTAATCAGTTCTATCTAGAGCACAAAGCAAAACTGCTGTCAAAAGAAGTGAATAACTTTAAAGATTCTATTGCTAAGAATGAACACCTTTTTCACTCAATCTGTACTGTCCTTCTAAAAGCACTGATTATTTGAAGTATAATTATAAAAAGTCAAGCAAGCATTTAGTAGGACCAGTCTTCAGACTTCATATATATATATATATATATATATACATATACATACAAACAAAAAACATTCATATAACTTTCTTAAAATCTTTCTTCCATTATCCAAATTAAAGAGTAAAAAATAGCCAACATTGATTGTACTTTATCTTAAATTATACATACCCCTCTTTCTTAGCTCCAAAAAAGCCTAGAAACAATGACTGATTCAGCAGCAATGAGTGCCCCAGAAGATTGTCTCCAAACACCATTTCCTCTCTAACATGACCATGATTTCTAGGAGACATGGGTGATTCTAGGTTTGAGGCAGGAAACATACAAGATAAACCTGGAATATCATCTCATACTAGAAAACAAGGAAGCTTTCAAAGACTACAAATGTTTTATCAATAGGATTAAGGATAATTACCACAATTTTCCAAAAAATCAATTAATTAGAAAAAAAAAATGACTAAGGAGCCAACTTGGAAAAGTTCTAAAAGGTCAAAGCTGGAACAATGTAAGCATCAATAAAAATAACATCTATTATGGATTAAACTATGTAAAAATGTTTAAATATCTGAGTTCATGAAGATAATAAAACTCATCTGCCAACCTTGGAGGATGCTGTAAATCAGGCTATCATTATGAAAACAGGTAAATAAAGGGGGAAAAAATCAAGTATTTATATTGGCTTTCCTATAATCAAATACTGAATAATAAGAATGTATACTTTATAGAAGTATTCTAAACTAATAATTAACAAAGAAGAAACGATACAGTAATTAAAATATCATTTTCCAACCTCTAACAAAATAAAGATCTAGTCAATGACCATCAGTGGTGGGTGTCACACAAAGATAACCAGACATTATGTGCCCCCGACAGAAGTATACGCTACCACCAATGATGTATTCTTGCCTCTCCTCTCTCAAAATCTAACCTGAGTCTGATCAAACCTCCTTATATAAATACCAATGGATATAAAGTACAGGAGACAGGATATTTAAGTGACAAGATGGAGAGATGGGGAAAATTCTACAGGACAAATAATTACATTTCTTCACTGAATCAATTATTGAAGGAGAAGATATTTTGATGTAAATATATCAGCTGAAGGCAATGTATACAGCTTATCTGAATCTGTTTCAAACAAACCATTTGTTTAAAAAAAAAAAAAAGGCAGAAGAAGAACTGCACCTGGATGTTTACTGGTATTAAAGAATTATGATTAACTTTTTTAGGTGTGATAATGTTTCTGTTGTGTATTTTTTTAAATCCTTACCTTTAAGCAATACATGTTGTTGCATGTCGTCGAGTCAATTCCAACTCATAGCGACCCTACAGGACAGGGTAGAACTGTCTCATAGGGTTTCGAAGAAGTGGCTGGAGGATTTGAACTGCCGACCTTTGGGTGAGCAGCCTAAGCTCTTGATCACTCTGCCACCATTCCAAAGTAGTAATAAGTGAAATAATCTGGTATCTGAGATTTGCTTCAAAATACTCCAGAGCAGAGGAATATGGGTGGGAATATTGAAGGAATAATATTGGACATAACATTATAATTGTTGAAGGCAGGTGGTAAGTATATGTGGACTCATTATAACGTACTATTCTTAAAAAGTATTTGACCCTTTCCATAATAAAAAGGAAAAATATTAGTTATCAATAATGTAACACTTACCTGCCTCGACTGCCAGTACTAGAGGTACTAGGGGGTCTCACAGGTGTGTGAGAATTAGATAAACCTGAAAAATAATAAATCAAAATGAGGATCAGTGCATGCGTACACGCATAACCAGAATTATACCTACTAGTTACAGAATTCAAGATTATCATAACCCAGTTCAGCAAGTCTTGGTAATCAGACCCAGCCCTTAGGTCAGGATGGCATGTGTAACCATTGGCAGACATCAACCACCGTTTTCTCTCAGATGACCCCAGACACTACCTCAGAATCCTTCTCAGAGCAACACTAGCCAGTCAATGAACACTGTCAGAAAAGACAAAGCTGCCTGCCACTCTGCAATCACCTGGTTAAATATCATATTTAGATTTCCATTAATTATTCCTTCTTTCAGAAGTCCTGGAATAATTCCATTAAAGCTCAAAAATTACGTGACTTAAAAATACATTAATGATGCATCTTAGCCAAAACCCATATTTAAATTCAAACTACTCTTCCTCTAGAAATAATCAGGTGGTCTGTTTCACTGAGAAATAACATTTAATCTACATCAGAAAAATATATTCCTTAACCATTTCTGAACTATCAACCTGTTTGGAATTGCTTCAGTCATTAATTCCTAAGAGAGTCCCAACTGAATCAGCTGGCAACAGGGTTAATAAGACAACTGGGCTTTCAGAAAGAATCTGCATCTAATGGACATGATTAGTCAAATTTTGATAGATACCAGTAAATTTAGGTTTTTGTTTTAAAACTGCAATCTGAAAATTTACTTGCCTTTCCTCAATTCTTTTATTTTTTTTTAACCCTTTCGTTACTGTATTAAAAAAAATTTTTTTTTAATGGCAAGTGTTTTCAAAATCTGAATGCATGCTTACTAATTCAGTGTGATTTTTAGTTGGCGCAGTAGTTAAGAGCTTGGCTGCTAAATAAAAGGTCTGCAGTTCGAATACACCAGTCGCTCCTTAGAAATCAATGAGGCAGTTCTACTCTGTCCTATACGGTCACTGTGAATCAGAATTGATTCAATGGCAAAAGGAATATGGATTTTGAGAAATATGATCTGGTAATACAAGCCACCAATAAGGTGATGCCACCAACATATGGCATGACTATATACCAATGGTAACTAGATATATAACTTATTGTGGGCACCTTTTCACTAGATTACATGAGGAAACTCTGGTTTTCCAAATATGACACAGAAAACCAAAATAAACCCATCAGGACTTCCTAACTATCACATAGGAAAGCCATAACTATGTTTAGCATTATCTCACAAAAATATAGGAAAAAAAGGCAGAAGTTTACAAAACTAACACATCCAGGAAGCATCACCTAATAGAACGCTCATCCTACACAAGGCTCCAACTCTGGTCTGCTGAGCTTCACGAATTTCAAAAGGGAGCCACCTTGCCACTAACTGCATTAGAACCAGAGTAACGTACTACCTATGAGGTCCAGAGGCATAAAAATGGTTGGTATACCGTTAATCCAATGGTAACTAAAGAGTTTTAAACAACGTTTTTAACAGCATTATTTTACACAGTGTTTTAAAGTTGGGTTGAAACCAAACAACTGTTCAACTGACCATCTGTATTGTAAAAATAAGATACGGGAAGTATATGCATCTACAAACCCGGCAAAGAACGTGAAAATGGCCTGCAGGGGGTGACGTGGGAGGAGTACTTTAAACTTCTGAACAGCGTAGATTACAGATATATATAAACATTATGTCTAAGTAGCTGAAGACTTCCAACAATATTTGAACTAAAATAATTAGAATAATTGGAAAAAAAACATTCTCTGATACTAGGAGATACCTTTTTTTTTAAGGTGCTAAAGAAATAATGAGGTAGTTTGCTTTACCTGATGATCCGGGAGACAGGGCAGAGGGTCCTGGGGAAGGATTCATGGTGCTTGTAGGCTGTGGGGGTAAGTGGCTGCCTGAGATATATCTGCTTAGTAGATTATCTAAACTACTTGAACCAGCGTCTTCCAACTGAAGAGAAAAAATAAATACATTTTACTCTGATTAAACAGAGAAGTTATTAATTTCATTAATGTCACCATTTATGCGCAGTTTACTAATAAACTAACCGATTCTACAATATCAAATTCAGCTTAAATGCTGTTTCCTTAGGCTCCCCTGAGGACCCACACAACATTTATATGAACTGTAATTAATTTTACTCAACAAATAATACCCAGCTGTTCAAGACAAAACCCAATGATCCACTAAATCCTTTATGTTCTACCCTGAAAATTCCTGTGACATACTCTTGACACTTCTGTCTTTTCCCAAAACTGCTGCAGGGCTCATTTATCAGTATCCTTTTCTCCAGTCTCTTTCCCTCTATTTCAATGTCCAGTCTGCCAGTCATTCCCCTGAACAGAAATTTGATCCTGTCAATGCTCAGCTTTTAAACTTTGATAAGTTCTTATAGTCAACAAAAAATCCTTAGTCTAACATAAAAGGTCCCTTTATCACCCATACAAAAAGGGCAGGTAACAGGAGGGCTGAGCCCTTTTCTGACTTAGAGGCAGTAGTGTAAAGTCAGAGAACCAGGGCACTGTGACTTTGGGCTGGTCCCCAATTTGATACCTGTTTCCTAATCTTTAAAACATCCTGCCTACGTCACAGAGCTGTGATGATTAAATGAGAAAATACTTGTGTAAGAACAAATAGTACTTAAATACGAAAATTACCTTAAATTTTACACTACTCTATATGAGAGATGGTCAAGTTGTTCTTGATTCAATAATTGCTGATATTTTGCTTACTGGTTTCCCTGTACCCATACTTGCCCTCTTTCAACCTTCTCTCCCTCTAGAGCCATGATTATTTTTTCATGCAAATCTACTTCTGGTTCCAGACAGAAAACTGAAGATGTGTGTTTACTTCTTAATTCTCCTTCCCTCTCAAAATCCCACTGATTTTCGTAGCTATAAAACAGGAAAGGAGAATATCAAAGCACAAAGACTAGAGAAAACTCTGGATATAAACCAAAATAGAAGTAAAGCGACAGAAAAGTGATAAGAGTAGGGCAGCTCAAAAATAATCACAAGCAAGGGAGGGTACTCCTAAAAAAGTAAACAGACCAATTTTCTGGTCAAAACCCTTAAAATACCCCAAGGTAAGAGACATAAAGGGCTGAGGGAAGTGCAAGTATGCTGTGGGCTTGCTGGAGAGACAATTAAAGGATCTCGGTAGCTTTGCCTGCCCCGTTGTCACTGCTGTTGGCCAAGGATTCACCTGTAAGGTGTAACTACAGGTGAACCCTTAGCTGCAACTAAAGTCAACTGGACGATCTGGGAAGAGAGGAGAGCTAATGTGGGCGACAGATGTAAGCGGGGCTGCATCCCACCTAAAAAGAAACACATGGCAGTTACATATGGTTCAATAAAAAATCCAAAAAACTACAGCCATGAAAATCCCATGTTAATCTACCTCTACCCTCATTGCTTTTACACTCTCCGTCTGCAATTTTTATCTCCAGCCAAACAGACATCCCTAAGGCTAGAAGAGTGGACTAGGTTAGGAAAAAGCAAACAGGGAGTACATAAAAGGCATTCCTGACTTCGTTACTGCCTCCAACAGGGAAATGCTAGCTGAAGCATTCATCTCCAGTTTTCACTAAACACAGGCAAGAGTACAATAAACAAAGTTAAAAGACTAACGGGGGTGGGGGAGGGGTGGAGATTAGTTTATTCATTAAACTAACTCTGTGTGTGTGTGTGTGTGTTAGTGTGTGTGTGTGTGTGTGTGTGTGTTAGCATCTCCTATGTGCCAAGCACTATTCTTAGTGATACAGCAGTTAATCAAAGTCCCTTTGTGGCAACCTGTTGGCTGTTCTCCCCGGTCTATTCTCCCCTACTTCTGGACACATAGCTACTCAGTACACATGATACTTACAAGCCTCCTTTACATTAGGTGTGGCTGTGTGACTAAGGTCTTGTCAATGGAAGGTGAGCAAAAGTGATGTGTACAATTTTCAAATCACTTGTTTAAAAGAAAATGCTTTGCCAGGGACTTCTACTTCCCCTGAGCTGGAAGTCACAGATAACCACCATTCAGATCAGGACAATGCCCTAAGGCAGGGGTCTGCATATTTTTATTTTTTATAAAGGGCCAGAGAGTCAAAATTTTAGACTTTCTGGGCCATATATAGTCACTCTCACATTTCTTAATCCCTTTAAATATGTTTAAAAAAAAAAAAAGAAACTCCTTTGCTTGAGGGCCGTACAAAAATAGGCTGCAGGCCAACTGGCCTTAGTTTGCCAATAAGGGATGGTGAAGAAACAAAATGGAAGGAAACTGAGTCCCTAAGTAACTGCATGGGACATACATGAGGCAGAGCCCCCACGGTGCTGTATTCTTTACCTGGCTTCCTCCCTTACAGTGTTGTATTGAAAAATCCTTCCCTTTATTGCCCCACTCCCACCTGCCCCCTCAGCTTTGCATTTGAAACTTGCTTTTGCTTACGACACTGGGGTTCTGGGTTTTGCTTAGAGGTTATACATAAATCCCACTGCCCCTGCACAGTATGATTAAGACTGTTGCTGCCATAACCTGTATAACTCCCTACTTTTAAACCCCTTTAAAAGTAACTTGCCTGCCCACCCCTGGCAAGCAGTCTTGGCAGCAACAGCTCCAACTGACTCCATTTCCTTGTATAACGAAATAAAGGTGCCTTTCCTGTTCTCCCACTTTGGTCTCTCACTTATTGGCCAATACAAGTCATGCTGAGTAAAGAACCTGGGGTTTCCACCCAGTAACATTTCTGGCAAGCCAGCCAGGAGCCATCTGCTAGGTACCTGAGGTGGATCGGAAACAGAACAACCCCTTTGTCTGGAGCCACCAGGAGATTTCTCCTGGAGACCTTGGAGCAGCAATGAAAGCGGACCACCATGCCCTTCTCCCACCGAACCAAAAAACATGATAGCTTTGAGAGACATAAAACACACCTGAGTTTTTTGGTAAGTGCCTAGGTAAAATGATAGCTCTGTGAGAGACATGAAATGCACCTGGGTTTTTTGTTAAGTGCCTAGGTAAAACGAAAGCTCTGTGAGAGACATGAAACGCACCTGACTTTTTTTGTAAGGCCTTAGAAGAGTCCCAAGAAGCAGAAGAAATTGGCCGTTGAGGGCATTGGGAATCTGAGGTTATTTGGAAAATAACACAGTAATTCCTAGGAAAGGCCTTAGAAGAGTCCCAAGAAGAGGGAGGAATTGACCACTGAGGGCGTAAAAGGCTCAGGTACCTGTTAAGGTGGTGAACCAGGTTAGGTTGTGTGAGTGTGCAAGTATATCTAGAGAACATAGAACATTCAAAGGATCCCAAAATACTGCCTGCTAAGATGTACCCTTAAGAACTGTGAACAGGGATTTGGACAGACATGGTTCTGGCAGCAGAGCATGCTTGTCCCTTTCCTACTTTTGCCTTTTTTATATATATGCCGAATAAAATCTTTCTTTTTGCTTTACTAAACTTTGTGGTGTTTTCACCCTACAAGAGTTAGTTGCTGCAGGGATTCTAAAGCGACGAATCCAGTCAGCCTCGAGGAGATCTGGACTTCGGAGCAGAAGCCGGCAAAAAGAGAGGTCCCAAGCATTCACATCCCATGTCCCATCGACAAAGACGCGGTGATTGCTCTCAGAAAAGGAGCTTTTTCTTTGTTCTTTTTCTCATGTTTATTCTTTTTGTTCTTTTTCTCATGTTTTCTTAAGTTTTGTTCAGCATATCTGTTTGAAAAACCGGTTGTTTAATTAAGGAGAATCTTAGCTTACTGCTTGATCGTTTGTTTAAGAGTAGTGTCTAGTAACTCTTGGTGAACTGCACTTTGTGTTCAGATTCGGGCATTTGAAACATTAAAGAGATAATTCTATTTTCAAAGCGCTCTGGGCCACAATAAACCGCAAAAATTTGGGCACGGATGGACCAGTAAAAGCCATTAGGGTGGTTGCTGGTGCTCATCACAAGCGTTAAAGACTCTCATAACAGGATAAGGTGGTCAAGAAACAGACTACAGCACTAGGATGCCTGCCACCCACAAGCAAACGCTTGCACAACAAAGGTACATATTGGTCTAAGGAAAACACTGTCCAAATCCAGGGGCGTTCCTTGTTAGGTTTCTTTTTGTGGCTCAGAGAAAACCTGGAAGATATAGTGCTCTGTTTTGCTAAATTTTGCAAGGAAAAATGGTGGCTCCATCCCGGTTTTATGATAGTTTCTCATTAAAGAATCACAACAGTATTCCTCCATCTGATACTCTGGCAAGTTAATAGGCTTTATCTAAAATCTGTTACTTCTGTTAAATTGAGTTGATCTTACCAAAAATTGCTTATATACACTTTAGGAAACTAGAATCCCTGTATCTTTGTGTTGTTTGGTATTATTCAGTGAGTTTATATGGACTTTCTGTCTCTTTTTGTTCTGAGAGCTTGCTTCTGGTCTAGAGAGTTATGTCTAAGCTTCTGTTTTGTAAAAGGTTGGAGGCTATGGCTGAGGACTGCTGTTTTTTGTAAGGTCATCTTAGAATCTCAGTTCTTTCCTCAATCAAGAAAAACTGTGTCTTATGTCTGTCTTATGATTTAGATTTTTAGTAGCTTTACTGGAAAACTATGTTTAAGTCAATCATAAAAGCAAAGCCTTTCTAAGTAACTTAGGCCTTTAGACATTATATGAAATGTGTTTTATTTAAAGAAAAAAGGATAACTTTGTTTTAAAGTAAAACTAACAGTTCCAGAGTACGAAAAAGGAGGCAAGCCTAGAAAAAAACTGCTAAAGGGCTTTGGTATCTACTGGGTAGGTAAAAGGTTGTGATACAGACAAAACTGCTTTCAGAGAAAATAATAAAAGGGAAGAAATAAGTTATCTTTTGCCTTTCAAAATGCCTAGTTCAATTTAAACATATGTAAATGAATTGGGATAACTCCTCCCCCCACCACAGTCTCACTAGCCAAGAACTGATGGATTCATTTATAAAACTGCTAAATAGTTTTGGTATTTACTAGGTAGTTTTAAAAAAAAAAAAAAAAACCCAGTGCCCTCGAGTCGATTCCGACTCATAGTGACCCTATAGGACAGAGTAGAACTGCCCCATAGAGTAAAATGCCTAGATCAATTTAAACATATGTCAACAAATCAGAATGGCCTAATCTTGCCTTCTACCCTGAATCAAAAATAAGGAAGGTGCCATAACATCAAGGTTCCCCAGCCCACAGTCTCCAAGGTCAAATAGAAATCACAATGAGACACACCTAAAATGGCCTGGGAAAATGTTTCCAACCCTAGCCAGACACTTAACGTTATATCCGTATCAATGAATTTGTAAGTTAAACAGAAGCTCTGTGATTTCCAAAGCCACTTGATAAAATCTTTAAGGGATAAAATTAGATTGAGAATATATGAGAAACAGTAAAAGTTGAATGAAAACTTAAAATGTTGAAACAGACTTTCAGCAACAGTTATGTTTTACGGGATACAGGCTTAAAATAATTTCTAAGATCTTTTAGATACGTTATGAATGTTAAATTAACAGATATTTGTCATAATTCATGCTTTTATAATTTCGTTTTTTTATGCCACAAGAGAAAGGATACACGTGTCTATGTCTGGCTCTGCTGAGTGTTTATTTTTGCCGTTTAAAGGGATGCACTATAAGAGGTATACAACGAAGACAAAGTTTAAGAGGTTTATTAAAAAAGAAATTTATTTGATGTGGTCAAAAGTTTTATCTGTCTGACTAAAGTTTAATGGTTTTATTTATGAGATTTTTAGGTGCTTTAATGTTAAATAAAATATAAAACAAAGAATTGTGTTTCCTGCTGTTAAAATAACAAAATTTTATTTGTATTTCTGAGTTGAAGGGTTAATTTATTCTTTGTATAATCTGCCTTCAAGGCAGAGGTTTGGCCTCTCAATAGAGTAAGATTCCTGAGCCAAAAACCAAACTGCATGGTTTTCAGGAAAAAAAAAGAGCCAAGGTTTTTACTTTAAGATCCTTGGTTAAATAACTTAAGTATTGTTTCACAGTGACCTATAATCAAATCCTGACAACTCTGAAACTTCATGGAAAGCCACAAAAACATTTGTACAAAAGAAAAGTGCTAAAAAGTTTTATTTAATAAATTACATGTAAGATGCCGTCAAAATCAAGAAAACCACCTGATTCTCTTTCGGTTAAGAATTATGTGTATTTTCTCTTGTGTTTTTTGCTAATATTAGACAGTAAATGCATATTATGTCATAATTTTATTGTTATTTCTTAATTGCTAACTTGGTCACAACTTCATCAAAGCTGATAGGAATTCACGTCATTTACCTATTAAGTTTTCTTTTATTACTCTCCAGGTATTTAAAGATTTGATAATCTTGGTATAGCCTGACTTGGTATATCCTAGTATTATGCCTCAAGATTATTACGTATTATATCTGAAGCTCTTTAAAAATATGGTTAATGGTTATATTTAGAGATATTTTTATCTAAAGTTTTTTTTTTAACTGATTTTATCTGGCCTTTACATTGTGCTTGCAATTAATTTCTATCCAGTATTTCACTAGAAAAGTATTATTTTTATAAGTTAATCATGGCCATATTAAATTTTGTCATCAGCAGATAAGTTTAAACTTTGCTGATCTGCTGACAACGTTTGACCAAAATAGCTCAACAAAAAAATGGACTATATTGGACTTGCAAAAGAACTGTGACTAGACTGAATAAAACTTCCAGAACTCCTATGCAAAAAGCTGACTGCGACTGATCCAGAAACACATGGAACAGAAATTAACTACATTTAAGACTGAGTAAACAAAAGGAAACTATGGGTTTTATGTGGGAATACTGCTCATATTTTAAGGCCCTACTTTCTAAATACAAGAAAACATTTTCCTTTCTCCTAAATTATTTAACTAATGGGTTTAGATATTATAACTCCTGAATTAGAAGTTCTTCTCTCATAAAAGGTTTTGTGGCACTGCTGCTTCTGAGAAAGTGACCCATGACTGTTAACAGGTAGACCAAGGAGGGACAGCTTGCCCTCAAGAAGGACACTTAGTATGTTTTAAAACAGATTAACTGAAGACCACCAAGAGGAGAGGTCCATTCTATATCATCGTGTTAGACCATGTATTCTCTAATGAAAATCTGGTTGTCACATGTGATTTTTCTATGCCTTCTGTTTCCTCTAGAGAAAATTTGTGTGTGGTAGATCCTATACTGGTTTAAAATGATCCCTTTCCAACTGACAGTGAGTTTACATGAAAAATCTCTTGTTTAGATTACTGGTGAATGCAGGGGCAATGCACTTTGAAAATTTGGATATTCAAAGTAATAATACTGGTAAATATTGAAGAGGTCATGTTAAATTGTGATACACTATAAAATGACAGTCAAATAGAAATCTGTTGGTCCAACACTTAGGGTATGGCTGGTAGCTTTAATTCCTAGTTATGGTATCGTTGAATTGGAGAAATTTTTAGAAATTTATCAATCATTCGGGACAAATAACAGATGAAGTTGCCATTAAGATAAAGACCCAACAGTAATCTTTAACTGCACTAGCCAAGGTGATGTGAGATAACAAAATAGCCTCAGGCTTTTTAATTACCTCAAGTATAGGCTCCGCAGTAGCAAATAATTCTTGTTGCATTTGGATAAATAACACAGGAGACATAAAACAGGATATACACAGAATCACACAGCAAGCTATCTGGTTACACTGTAACACCCTTACAAACACCAGATTTATTTGGTTGTTACCATCAAGAACAGGGGCTAGATCACTACTGCAAGGGATAGTACTGTTCTTAGTCTGCATCCTGATAATATTAGGCATAATAAAATTCATCTTCCACTCTCTTACACACCCAAAAGGGCAAAAGAAGGCTTTGGGCTAAGATGTTGATGTATACTGAGTCTGCTCACTTTGGCAATGCGACTGACATCGCTCACTCTTAAGATCCTGGTGAAGCACCAGATGGTATCGGGTGGAAAACCAGCACCTTCAGTTTAAAGAGCCTGCCATGGCCACCATCTAAGGGCTCAACTAAGTCCAGGTATCAATATCTCCAAATTCCAATGAAAAGAAAAAAATTATTTAGGAGATTTTTTATTGGAGCCATTATTCCCAGTTCTTGAGCATAAAGAACGTGGCCCAGCTGGAGTTGGACTCACAAAGACTCATAAAGACACATCAACTGGGCCCTGAGGTATAAAGACAATAGCTAAGACAATCTGGAAAAAAAAATTTTAAGGAAACATTCACATAAACAAGGCATAAAAGGCACTCTTTTAAACAGTCAGTTATAAATCAACATGATGTCAGTAGCCACAATGAAAGGCCTAGGTCCAATATTTGCCCCTCCCCAAAAACATACTGAACAATTCTGAGCCAGGCTAAAGTTCAAAAGGGACACTGGTCTTAAATGGCAGAGCCCCCACAGTGCTGTATTCTTTACCTGGATTCTCTCCTACAGTCTTGTATTGAAAGAATCCTTTCCTTTCCTGCCCCCACCCCCTCACCTTTGCATTTGAATCCTGCTTTTGCTTGCAGGTTATAGATAAACCCCACTGCGCCTGAGTAGTATGATTAAGAACGCTGCCCAGGTAACTTGTATGAACTCCCTACTTGCAAAGCCCTTTAAAAGTAACTTGCCTGCCCACCCCTGGCAAGCAGTCTTGGCACCAACAGCTCCAACTGACTCTAATTCATTGTACAAGAGACCTCGGTCTCTTCTTTATTGGCCAATACAAGTCACACCAAGTAAGAACCTGGGGTTTCCACCCAGTAACATATATGCGTTATGTAAATAATTTCTATGAATTAAAAGGAAAAAGACAATCCCAATAAAAAAGTGAGCAAAGGATTTAAGTAGATAACTCACAGATGAAATAAAAATAATCAATGAAATCCCATTCAATGGGGAAGGAGAATCTCTTCAATAAACTGGATTTCCACATGCAGAAGAATGAATCAGGATCCAAATCTCACACCACACACAAAAACTAATCCAAAACGGATAAAGGACAACCTAAGTGTGAAAACTAAAACCATAAAATTCTCAGAAGAAAACTAGGGACCTAGTTTTTAGGGTGGGCTATCAGATATGACAACAAATGTACAAGCATTAAAAGACAAAATAGATAAAATGGGACCTTACAAAAGTTTAATACTTTTGTTCATCAAAGAACTTGATCGAAAAACTGAAGAGACAACGTACAAATTGGAAGAAAATGTTTAGGGACCATATATCCAATAGGGTTCTAATATCCAAAATATATAAAATACTTCTACTACTTAACAACAAAAAAACAAGTTTGTGTCCATCAAAAACCAGGCAAAGGACTTGAACTGACACAGCACCAAAGAGGATATTCAGATGGCCAATAAGCACATGAAAAGACGCTCAACACCATTAGCCATTGCTGTTGTTAGATTTTGACTCACAGTGACCCTGTGTCACAGAGTAGCCAGGGCTTCAAACTCGTTTGTTCATGCTGAGAACTTGCAGTTCTAACAAGCTCCCAGGTGGTGCTAATACTCTGGTTAGGGACCAATTGGGAGAACCACTAGTAGAGCCCAAACCAAAAACCAAACCCACTGCCATCGAGTGGACTCCGACTCATAGCGACCCTATAGAGCAATGGTTCTCGAAATTTATTATACATAAGAATCACCTGGGGATCTTCTTAAACTGTAGATTCTGATTCAATATACCTGGGGTGGAAATGCAAATTCTCAGCAGGGGTTCAAACCAGAAGGAACTGGTTCAAAGCCCTGAGTAGAACTGCCCCATAGGGTTTTCTAGGCTGTAATCTTTATGGCAGCAGATTGCTAGGTCTTTCTCCTCCGAAGCAGCTGGATGGGTTTGCTTAACCACTGTGCCACCAGGACGCCTTCGTTAGCCATTAAACCATTGCTATCAAGTCTAATGCGACTCATAGCCACCCTATAGGACAGAGTAGAACTGCCCCATAGGGCTTCCAAAGCTGTAACTCTTTATGGAAGCAATCTACCACATTTTTCTCCAGAGGGGTGGCTGATGGGTTCAAACCATCAACCTTTCAATTAGCAGCCAAGTGTTTAGCCATTTTGCCACCAGGGCTCCTTCATCAGCCATTAGGGAGATGGAAGTCAAACCCTGGAGGTATCATCTCACCCACAATAGCATGACAATGGGAAGAAAAGCGGGGTGGGGAGAACAATAGGTGTTGGCGAAACCTCTCAACACTATACCTTTTTACGCCTGCAATCCCAAACTATCTTCTCGTTACCACTATGGACAGTGAAAAGAGAACCTGGACTTATAATCAGAAGTCTGTGCTTTGCATTCCAACTTTTCCATTTACTGTATGACTCTGGGGAGATCACGAGCCTCTCTCAGGCTTATCCATAAAATGAGGATGATAATATGTATGACAGGCGGTGATTTCGTGCATTAAACTGATACACTATCTGTGAAAGTACACTGTGAATCATAATCATAACTCAGAAATATTTTTCATATATTCTAAAAATTTCCATTCTATTTGGCCCAGTCCTCTTATCATCAACAAAATACCATTTACATGGCCAAAAAAGATCTCACCTAGTATCAGGGAAGCAATTAGATAAAGAGAATTCACAATGAATTAGTGATTCTCAAACAATTCTGAAGTTACAGAAACATCCTTTCAAACAAACTCTTACGTAAAACCATTAAATACATAAAAAATATTAAGGTACAGCCATCAAACCCACCCAATGCCGTCGAGTCGATTCTGACTCATAGCGACCCTACAGGACAGAGTAGAATTGCCCCACAGAATTTCCAAGGAGCACCTGGTGGATTCGAACTGCCAACCCTTTGGTTAGCAGCCATAGCATAGAGGGCATAAAAGGAACTACTGGCCCAGCAGCTTCACTGTTCTTTGCTCTCATGGTGACCGTGACCCTTGACTCCTAGTAATTCACGATGTATAACTCAGGTTATATTTATATTTAAAAATAAAATGCCTATTCATTCAAATCAATTGGTGAAATTTCAGAAAGCACTGAGAGATATTTTTCATCAGAGAAATGTCACAGGTAAAAGGGACAGGAGGCCTCAGAGGCCCTTAACATGCCATTTATTCCTCCTCACCCTTACTTTTCCTCTCAGTAGAACCCCCTGACATATAAACCTTCCAACCTATTCTCACCCCGACCTGCTTGCATGAGGGGTTGACTACCCCTTGTGGACCTAACAGAAGAATGACAAAGATGTGACCATGTTTTGGTCCTAGGTCTCTTCTCTGGCTCCAAACCCACGCCACAAGTGCTCCTTCATCCAACTCAAGTTTACCTGTTGGGCAGGCAATAAAAAAGAGGAACTGGCCTATTAGCAAAGCTGACATCAATCCATTGTTGTACCTTGTTTAGACAGTCTCATAATCTGCTATTCATACATTCAGTTCCTTATAACTTTAAAATATTACAGAACGCTGGTTTTAGCACAAATAACATATTAAAATTCAAATACGTATACTCCATTCTTTAGAAACTTCAAAATGTTGGTCCTGATTAAAAAAAAGAAATACATATTCTAACTTCCTAATTCATACAGTTTTGAATATCTCTTTCAAACAAACCATACAAATGTACAAACCTGTATGGGCGGAATATCTGGCAGTGACGGAAGGTTTTCTGGATTGGTAACTGAGGGGATAAGCTCTATTGCTGTAACAGATGGGCTGGTGGGACCTCGGTTTGCGTTTGCCATGGTAGCTATAGTAGGGCTGGTTGGGTTGATTGTGGTGTTGTGCACTGATACAACAGGAAAGGGTCCAGCATGCCCTGGATTTGAGTGCTGTTAGGAAAGAAGACATTCCCATTACCTGATCTGCCAGAATACCCTAATACGAACTATACCTTTAAGAAAATTTTAATGAAGGATTACCCGTGTCTCAAAAACAAAGTAAGCCCTCTCAAACTTACATAGAAAGAAAACAGGTCGAACTTAGCTTTTTCATTTTTCTATTCATTTTTGTATAGGATCTAGGGGAAAACAGGCTTGCCAATAATTTTTCAACCTATCAACCAGCCTGGTGATACCTTATTTCAGAACAAGGATGCATGTAATACATGATTTGGAAGCCCTCAAGTTTGCACACAGCAGGCCAAAAAGCCACTGTGCTATCTATATTCCTCTTTGATCCTTTATTCTTGCTTTTTTTTTTTTTTTAATAATTGTATAATGCAGCTGAATATGGCAGAGAGAACACTGAATTTACAGGAGGGAAATATGATTTCAATTCCTGACTCTAATATTGTGTAGCCTTGGGTAATGTGGTAACGGTGTAACAACACCTCGGCTGTCTGATTCTGAGGATTATTAGGTGAATCATTTGCAATAATACAGACAAAAATCTTTGGAAAATAAATTACATAGTTGGATACAGTTTGTACTACCCAGGGACCTACACATGTAGATAAATCACTTAAGATACTTTAAAATGCTAATATTCAGTAATTTCTATACGGGCAACCCTAAAGTCTAAAGACAATGTTCTGAAGTGGTTGGTTAGTCTGATTCTCTAGCTTCTGCACTCTTCCAATGAGGTACCTAGACAGTGTTAAGAAAACGAAACGCCCAGATGCTCAATTTTCGTATGCACTTTTTCCTAAAGACACCTTGATTTGCCTAAAAACGTGCCATGGTCTGCAAATCCTATTTACCACTTCTTTCACAATTACCCTTTTCCCACTTGGCAAAAAAAGAGCACAGCCCTGACCCGTTCCTAATCTTCTTGTAGCACGCTGCCCCTTGGTGAAAACAACTCCCAGAGAGGTAAGCAAAGGTTCAATTGGAAATAATGGTGTTGGGTGTTCAGTGTTGAGAAAGTGACTGACTCCAAAACCCGTGTGACTAATCTTCTAATGGGTTCCAAAACTTGATGCTCAACAAAAATGAAGAAAGGCCTGATGAAGCTAACTGATAAAGAGGTTTTCCAAATAGTTTTGATAGATCATTGGGACTTATGGCTTACAACCTAGAGAAAACGCAAATAATTCAGGAATATTACTAAAACTTTTAACTCCCAGGTACATATTTTTGTGAACAACTTTTCTGAACATTATATGAAAAACAAAAACCAATGAACAAACTTGTAATAAAAACGTATGTGGAACCCTGACTCATGCCAATAATAAGTGTCAGTGATACAAAAGTACATAAATGAATAGGACGGGAAAACATGGCCCCATCTATCTCATAAAGATATGCATTTACGAAAGAATTTTTAACTTTTAAGTTTTCTAATATTTTTAAACCATGTAAATATATTTATATGGCTTAAACAACTGTATAGGAATAAGTATAATGAAAATTCAGTTCAGGGGTAAATTTTTACAGCTTAATAGTCTTACTGTCACTGGAAATTTAATAAAGGAATTTTTTATGGAAATATTTTTGCTACAGAAAATTACAACTGGCTCATATATAAATCTTCCAAGCATAAATATATTAAGATAAAATTTTGTAGAGGAAGTAAAAGAGAAATACAAGGGAGAAAAGGGAGTGTAAAATTTTGACTTTTAAAGAAGAGCCTGCTATGGTATTTGGGATTCCAGTGGATTCATTTAAAAGAATGATCTAAGTGTTTTATGTTATAATATCAATATTTGCAATATACTAGAAATGATGGCCTTTACAACAATTTAAACTTTTAATTTTAAATGTCAACTTTAAAACATGAAAAAAACCAAAACCAAACCCGTCGCTGTCAAGTCGATTCCAACTCATTGCAACTCTCCAGGACAGAGTAGAATTGTCCAATAGGGTTTCCAAGGAATGGCTGGTGGATGTGAACTGCCAACTTTTTGGTTGGCAACCAAGCTCTTAACCACTGCACCACCAGGGGAGTGCATATTTTTCAAAAGTCAGTAACCAGTTGTCATCCAGTTAATTCAGACTCATGGCAACCCTAGGTGCGTCAGAGTACAATTGTTCTAAATACGGTTTTCAGCGGCTGATTTTTCAGAAGCAGATCACCAAGTCTTTCTTCTGAGGTGCCTCTAGGTGGACTGAAACCTCCAATCTTTCAGTTAGCAGCCAAGTGTGTTAACTGTACCACCCAAGGACTCTTCCTTCTGGAGGTACTTGGGTCAAAAAGCTCTAAGACAGTGGTTCTCAAAATTTAGTGTGCAGACTGACCTGAAAGATTTAGTCAAAGTTTACGTATTTCTGAGTACTCCCTTCCTAGAAACTCTAATTCAGTGGGTATGGCTCACAATCTGCACTTCTGACAGGTCCCAAGCCCCACCTCAACCCCACCTGTGAGCCTAACAGTCTTTAAAGCATGCTTTGAGAAACACTATTCTAAGAATTATAAAACTAACTTTATTACTACAAATTCTACATAAAATTAGCCTCATTTTATAATCATACCTCCTATACACATATGCTTTTCAAAGATTAGAAAACATGTCTCTAAATACACTTATCTCTAAAATTAAGCATATCTACACCCTGAAGGAATAATACTTGAATAGAGAAAGGCAAAAGAAAAAGAATTACAAATGGCATAGCTCTATTACTTTCAAACTCCTTTTTATATATTAGGATTGAGGAGTCACACTGGAAACTAAGAATCTAATCTTGATTTCACTGTTATCTCATGTGATTGTGGGTAAATCAGCGCATTTGATTTTTCAGACTGTAAAATGAATATGGTAGACTAGAGGTTATTAATCCACAGTAATAAGATGGGTCAAAAGGGATCATGTAAATATATTTTTCTGGATTAATCAAATTCTCAAAAGTACCAATGACCCCCCTCCCCCCTCATCACTGATTAACAAAAAGGTTTCTTTTAATTTTAAAATTGTAAGATTCTTACAAATGTAACTCTACGCATACTTGTCTTTGGAGGTGCGGCTGCATCATGGAATATTGAGGGCCGCTGTGTCTGGGTATCCCCGGTATTCGGGCAGCATTCTGAGCCATTCTCATCTGATGGGCCTGGAAAGCTCCACAGTTTATATTGCCTCTTTGCATTGTCTGTACACTGATCAATCTTGGAGGCTATAAAAGGAAGAGATGGCATTTAGTTGATAATTTGTCTATAAATTTATCTTTCAATTATAAAATGTTATGTTCATGGTTTTAACAAAATTCAATCAGCTTAGAAGAGGACAGACAAAGTAAAATGTAAAAGCCATTCCCCTCTTTTCCAGTCCCAAACCCCAGGAGGTAATCACTATAAAGAGTTTGTGTATCACTCCCAAATATGCCTATCCCTTCTCTCGGTATGTGTGTGCTTAATGCATGTTAACATTAATCTATCCCACCCTGGAGTGACAGTATGATTTGGATGCTGGAGGGGACAGTAGGAGAGACACAGGGAAGGGAATGAATTGAACAAATGACTAAAGAACATATCAGATCTTAGGCAGAAACTATGGTTCTTTGGCCCAAGACACAACCACATGTGGAAAACAAAACAGATCTGGGAAGGAGGGATAAAAACTTGTATGCCTCCACAATACTGGTGAATTAGTTTTGTTTCCAATGAAGAGTATGTATTCAAGGTCCCTCCTCATACCTCTCCCGCGCCACCACCATACTCAGAGCAAATATTTAAACTCTGAGTTCTGTAACTCTGCTAGTGGACAGAGTATAGACTTGGGTCTTCCTAATTTGTATCAATAACATATTGATACAATACTCACCTGTTGTTGTAACATCTGAGGGGCTGCTTGCCTGGGATGCTGCTGGGTTGTTGCTGTGGTTGTTGGTACAGGTGCTGGTGGTTGCTGCATCCTCATCTGTTGCAGCTGCTGATGTTTCTGTGCATATACTTGTTGCTGCATGTGCTGGAGTCGAAGCTGTGCTAAGTTAATCTGTCCAGGAGTTTTACTAATGTGGTTTGTCCCTGGAGGAACTTGCCCAACTACAACATTAGGAGTATAACCAGGAGCTGGTTTACTCTCTATTACTAGATTACCTGAAGGATTAAAAAACATGAGAAGAATTTGCATATAATTAGCTAAATCATCTCTACTTTGTGGATTAATCACTATCCCATCCTACTTTCTCTGCCAACAGTCAGCAATCAAAGCTTCCAACGGTAAAGCGTGTATGAGAGTCAGGCTTAAAGATAATGACGGTCAGAGACCTTCTGATACATTATAAACCCAATAAATGACTTTCAATTATCCACAATATATTATCTGTACTTATTCTTTATTTACATACACACAGAAAATTAAAAAGCTAAAAGAGATATTATTAGAGGAGGCCCATCTAGTCAATCTAAGTCAATTCTCCCCTGACAAGACTCAAGGGTACTCACGATTGCTAGTACTGGTTCCATCTGCCTTCTGATTATCACACAAGTGTGCAGGGCAGAGTACCATATTGCTACAAAACTGTCTTCTGTGGAAATACTGAATGCTTGAAACCACTTACGTCCCTAGAAGTAAGTGACAATTTTCCTTGTTTCTCACAAAGCCCATCGCTTTCTAGGGATAGACAAAATTTTAGGAAGGTATGATCTAAGGCAGAGGTTAGCAAACTTCTTCTATAAAGGGCCAGATGGTAAATATTTTAGGCTTTGCAGGCCACGTAAGATCTCTGTCACTTGTTTGTCTGTTTTTACAACTTTTTAAAAATGTAAAAACCATTCTTCGTTTATATCTAAGGATATTGCCAACTCTTAGTATAATTTTTTTCCTTTACGCAAAGATTACTTCCTGACAGGTCATTCAGCCTCTGCTTTTTTACAAATCCCAATGTTGGGGAACTGATTCATTTCAAAGTGAGTTTACTCAATTCCTAGACAGTTCTAATAGTGGGCAAGTTCTTTTTTTTTTTTTTTTTAACTGAGCTGTTGTCTGTCTCCCTGTTAATTTTCATCTAAGGTCCTCAAGTCCACGCTGTGGAGCAGCAAAAGCAAAGTCCGTTTTTCATCCATGTGAAAAGAGCTAACCTTGTCTTTCAAACATTCCTCAGGACACGGCTTCCTCCTCTAGTGGACAGTTTGGCACAATTAATGTACAAACTACTAAGCATCTAAGAAATTTCTTCCAGTGAATGAAGAACCATTTGCTAAGATTTCTGTGAGAAACAGTCAATATCAATTTTAAGAAGTGTGAAGAAGCAGCCAGAAATGGTACACATTTAAAAAAAACTATAGACTCTCAACTTTCTTAAAGACGTAATGAATGACATGGCAATACAAAACCATAGCTAGAGTTACCAACGAACAACATATTGTTTTCCAAGTAGTTTACATGTTAAAGTGAAGTGAAAGTTAGATACTTTTAGTATCAAAAATTTGCTTTTGATGCTTTCTCCTCCTAATTCAGTGTTCCAAGTAATATCCATAAAACTCATGATTTCTCACCTAAATTAACTACATTCTTTGCCCAGAAGGTGGGATCACAATGGAAACGTATTGCTCCGTTAGCAGCAGGGACAGGATCACACCGTGCTTTCAAGATATGACGCAACTGAAAAGTAATCTTAAAGGGGAAAAAATACACATTAAGTCTTAAATTTCCATTGAGAAAACATGTAAGATAAAGGCATAAAAACTCAATCTCAAATAAGATGGTGTCAGTGACTAAATTATCAATCGACTGCAAATGCCCGAACTTCTTCCATCTCTAGTAATAAATTACATTAAGATACTAGGTATCTTCAAAATTATACATACTACACGGTGCCATTATATGAAATTCTAGAAAATGACAGAAATCAGATCGTTGGATGTCTAGGGCTGGAAGTAGAGGGAAGAACAGACTATGACAAAGAACAAGGAAACTTTTAGGGGTGATGGAAATTTTCTGTATGATGTGGTGCTAATTGTACTTGTCAAAACTCAAATTCTACACGTTAAAACAGTGCAGTTTACTGCATGCACACAGTATCTAAGAAAGTCAATTTAAAGGGGAAAAAAGATACTGCTTGTCTCACCAGTCTCTTGCTGTAGAGTAGTGCCGTACTGCTTCCACTTGCAATTGCCCAGTTTGTAAAGTTCATAACATGCTTCACCTGCCGGGAAAGGCCTGTGATGTCATTCTGCTGCTGTATTAACTTCATCTGTCTTTCTTTTGTAACATTCTGAAACAAAACAAGAGTTTCATTGAAGAATTCTATACGAAAAAAATAAACTCAAAATTTTTATCACAAATGGACACAATACCTATTATTTCTTTAAAAACTGGGTAAATTGACAAACTCCTGATTATTTAATCAGCCTATGGTACTGCATGATGGAGGCGCATGGGTTAAGTGTTTGGCAGCTAACCAAAAAGTCTCAGCAGTTGGAATCCACCAACTGCTCCTTGGAAACCCTATGGGCTAATTCTACTCTGTCCTATAGGGTTGCTATGGGCAGGAATCAACTCAACAGCAATGCGTTTGGTTATGATCATAGGAAAAATCACTGTCAAAAGTGGAACTAAAACTTAGTTTTCTATGCTAAAAAGGGCATTCCACATAAAGGAATTAGTGTTAGTTGATGTCTCTTTCAGGAGATGAAATGTCTGGTTAAACTACTGCCTTGACATTAGGCTAATCCAAATTTTATGGATAATGAGCTGGCCTTTAGAAATAATTTTATATAACCTTAACGCACTAAATGTTTTAACCAAAGAAAATCTGTGTTACCAGTGCCACCTACTGGTACAGCATGAGGCTGAGGTTAAATCTCATCTCTTAAATACTTAAGACAAAATGAAAAGATGAATTCCAGAGCTCTGAGAGTAGAGTTAGGGAAAGTTTTGATACAACAGGAGTTCATAAAGAACAAGGGAATAGATGAGGGATAAAGCAAAGATCAAATTTTGGAAAATGCTGCAAAGGAAAAACAAACAGATTTATGGGAACTGAGCCCCACAAAAGGCATGGGTGATATCCTATGTATATGCTTTGTCATTCAGCACGCCAAAGAACCTATTCTTTCTTAAGAAGTCCACTTTCATGAAAGAATTCAACTTGGTTTACTGGGCAATTTTTTTTTTTTTTTAACTAAGGAAACCAGTTGTTCATTTTATAATGTAAGTCAATGGATAAAAGTATTCAACTGACAGAAGTTGGGCCTACAAGTTCACTGGAAATCATTCCTTGATAAAGTTTAAGAAATCTTTTATTTTAAAAGGTAAGGAACATATTTCATTAGAAAACATTTTTTAAATTACCATCATGGTACATTTATCATTAGGTATTTACATACATTTTAGTCTTAAGGGACATTTTTAATTCAAAAGCTCTGGAGATTCAGGTTTTGAAAACTTTATTTTAGACCTATAACTCAAATGTGTTTATAGGAAGTTAAAACATACCCAAACTACAGTTACTGCTAAGTGTGCTTTCCATCCCATTGTTGTTGTTGTTTTGGGCGGGGGGGGGGGGGGGAGGGCAAAGAGCTATTAAAAGTTAAGCGCAACTGGTATGCAACAGGAAAGAGACCCTCAACTTTAACAACATGTGTGAGAGTACTCTAATCTCACAATCGTGCCTCAATGGAAAGCTGTATTTCAAAATACAGAAATTCAAAATTAACATTGTGCTGGCAAAATTTCTTTCATATGTATGTAACTATGTGCCTACTATTTTCTACAAAGTACCATAAAAGAAAGGATCAGAAGAAAATCTATTATGGGAAATTTGAGGTTAACACTAATAAATAATGGAAGTTAAATCATTAAATACCTGCACAGCTCAAATTATTACCATTCAATGGTGAATAAAATATAACCCCACAGCACCTGTGCCTATTTCAGAGCACCAAATTTTCAAATGAGAAACTTTTTTTAATTTTTAAATTTTTTTTTAATTCAACTGCTCAGAAAATTCATTTAGAATTTGCTGAGAATCAATTAACTGTGGGCTGTAGAGATCAGTCTTTGATTAAAATTGATTTGGACTTTACAAATTGATTTCTCATCTAGAAATTTATATCTACATATTAATCTCAAAATATGTAACACAAAGATCTGAAATCACAAAATTACCGAGTTTATAGTTTATGAATTTCAAAATGAGCAATATTTTAAACAAAACTATGGAAATATTTTAAAAATTAAGTGAAAACACACAAATGGCTCAAGCAGAAGCGCAGTATGCTTTCACATGGAAAAGTTCAGTTCAGGTCCCCCATCCCTGGAAAATAAAGAAAAACCAAAGGGGCCTACTTCATCATCTTTTACATTACATTACATTTTAGTAATCATTCATTCCCAAAAGGACATCATTATCTTCTACCTTATACAGCGAAAATCCATGTCATAAAACTGGGTTGCAAAATAACTAAGGAAAAAAAAAGTCTGTTTTCCAAGAGAAAATGTTTAAAAAAAAAATTTTTTTTTTAATGTACTTCATTTCCATACCCCTCTCCAGCCCACCTAAAAGGCTTTTCAACAAACATTTAAAACAACTAAAGAAGAAGAGAAGCAGTATTTTATTTTGTTTTTTTTTTTGTTTTTTTTATTGGCTTTGAACCATACCTCTAGCTGCTGTAAGAGAGATTTTCCCTTCTTATTAATTTCATTGATAAGGGTGAAAATGGCCACTTTAATTTCCTGTTCTACTCGTTTGTTAGTCTCATTTACTTCTTTTATCCTGAATAAGAGAAATGCATCATTAGATTATCAATTTATCCTATGTCTCTGAATCATTAGCTGTTACAGAAATTCATTCAACTGGGTACTTAACCAAGTAATTAAAAGAAAGCAATGTTAAAATGTACAATTTATGTTTTGGCAGACCTGACCACTCAATTTGATCCACAAAAGTTATGTATACAGACAAAGAATGGATTTAATATTTAGTAATTTTAAATTAAGCTCATAAAGACCAGTTTATTATGCCTGAATGGCAATTTCCTTAAGTCAATGACATGAATGTGCTATATAAACATTTGACATCAACAATTGCTGATGAGTGTCAAGTCTGACATTGGTTTTGTTTAATCTTGATGTTTTCCGAGAACAATGTGCAACAAATAATTATTATCTTTTGAAAGGGCAGGAATTAAGTTTAGAAGCATTTTCATTTATAATTAATCACTTCAAATGTGGGACTGATATACCACCTTCCATAATATCTTCTCAAAATGGGTTCCTATTGTACAAAGAGCTAAGGGCATTAACCATTTTCAGTGTATTTAAAAAAACTTTTGGAAATAGCTATGAGCACTCACTACAGCTACGGAAGTTTCAGCTGCAAATAGAAAGGGAAGGGACCCCACCAAAAAAAAACACAAAATGTCAACAAACAACCATTGCCAGTTAGCCTTCGAATTTCCTACACTCTAATTCTGTACAAACTATAACCCACACTTTCAAACCCTACACTGCCTTTCATCTGCCAAATTCAAATCTGAGTACCTGTAATACACTTTGAGTCACAGTAGTGCAGTTTTTCTAGGGAACAACTTGGTTTTGGTACTACTGCCTCTCTGTCTGTACCACAGTGCTTGTCTGGGCACCTATTTAAAATTTTTGTTGAAATTTTCCCTTATCTTATTTAAAGTCAGTGGAAAGCATTTTTAAAAAATGAAATTCAGGTTTTAAAAACATCATTTCAGACCTATAACTAAAATGTATTTACAATAAGTTAAAAGATACCCAAACTATAGTTACTGCTAAGTGCTCTCTCACTTAGTGATGAAAAACGTAGGTCTCAAACTTAACATGATTCAGCCAAAGGTGGAAATCATTAAGCATGCGCTGAAAGTAGAAAACAGCCTCAGACACTCATTGGCCTTAAGCAGGTCTACTGTGTGTTCCATTGTGAAAGATGAAAAAAATTAATGTACGTTTAAAAAATTATGGATAGGCCACTGAAAAATGTGTCTAAAAGGGGACGCATAATTACAGATTTTATAACACTTTTGTTTTTTTTAAGCTTTCAGGGAACGAAGGCACTAACCTCCCCAACCCCATCCCTCTAACTCCTTCCAATCTTATATAAACCTCTTACTCTACTTCTATACACAAGATTCAGGAATACATTACAAAGTATGTACAAACACACAACACAGCCAAATGAATCAGCCTACTATCCTTCCTCTGAAAGGGATGTCCATGTATTATTTATAAGGTAGCGTAGCTATCCTCTCCAACATCCACCAAAACACACCAGCATTATAACTTAAAACATGCGGACACTTCCATAAAAACCAACCACTAATGATCACTTCGTATATGTATGAATATGTATATTTATATAATTATTTGTAAATGCTTCTCTTTTCCTTTGGTATGACTTCTCAGGATGAAAAGTTCTACTACATTACTTTCTAATGAGTGTATAAAGCACTATTTTCCGTTCATTCATCCAAATATTTAATTTTTGTAGCCATTTTAATCATCTTAACGAATTTCAATATCCTAAAGGCATCTAAAAGCTCCAGTATCTGTGAATCTGCAAATAAACAACCCTATTCAGACCTCCAGGAATTTACAGGTTTTAATCATGCCATCTCCAAGTATTTGCCTTTCTCAATAAAGAGTCCTAATCTTGTTAATCTGCTCTCTTACGGAAATACTCCGAAGCTCCCTATCAGTAAGTTTAGTTAATTCAGAAATGAACCAAAATAGACTTTTTTAAATAACAACAATGAAGAAAATGATGATGATAAAGTAACAGCAGCAGCTAAAATTGGAGTAAAAGAATAGTACTGTTTTCTCCTCATAATAAAGCTACTAAGATATATAAATATATATATATACAGTGTCTTTTAAATGCTTGTTTTGCAGATGGGGAAATAAATTTGTCCACTACCCCTGACACTCTATATTATGCCTCCCACACAGTCTCTAGTGTAAACTTTATAATTCAATGTTACATATTTTTTCCCCCAAGCTTAACTAGCTCATATACACTGGACTCTTAATAATTATGAAATATTCAAAGATGCACCCTAAAAGAGTAAACAAAATTTTGTTTAATTTTGCTTAATTAACAAATACTCCAATTCCCCCTCTAAAAAAATATTGTTTTCTATAGATGCTTCAAATACTTTAGTATGAAAACAAACTTAAATTGGATTCATTCATGTTTAACAATCCTTAAAAGTGGAATTATAGTTTTATGGCAACGCACTTACCTATTCTGCACCTGAGTGGCTGCAAAATGAACATAATTCTTCTTTTCAAGAAGCTTAGCCAGTAGGTTCTCAATTGCACCTTTCTGATTTTGAAAAGCTTCTTCCAAAAACTGATACCTTAAAGCCAGGAAAAAAAAAGCATTTAAAGTAGAAAATTTAATTTTGGAAATGAAGAAAAAACAGCTGCAGCAGTCAAACTTGAAACCTTCTTTAAAGGATCAACTCTCTGCTGGCCACCAGTACCTTACTCCATCTACAATTTGAACTGCCAATCCCTCTCACCTGACTCAGGAAAGGGAAAAAAAAAAAAATGTTTGCATAATCTTACATCAAATTTCTGATTAAGAGTTACATTTTATTTTTACACTTCAAAGAATGGAATGAATTATATACATTTTAAATTAGAAAATACAACCACATTATAGAAAATATTTTTAAAGTGGAGAAAATCACCTATAGTTTTAATATAACAAAACCATTGCTATCACTTAAGCATACAGCTTTTTAGTCTTTTTATTGTGCATTTTAAAATGCAAGTGCACTCATAATGTACATGCAATTTTGCATCTCACTTTTTTATCTTTATAATCATAACTTGAAATAATTTTTGGCTCTATATGCTGCATATTATTGAACTTTCCAAAAGGGTTGTATCAACTAATGATATTACCAACACTAGTTTTATTTTAACTCTGTCAATGTGAGTGGTACATGTTAAGATTTTCTAATTATGATAGTGAAAACTGGAGCCCTGGTGGCACAGCGGTTAAGCGCTCGGCTCTTAATCAAAAGGTCGGCAGTTCGAATCCACCAGCTGCTACCTAGAAATCCTATGGGGCAGTTCAACTCTACCCTATAGGGTTGCTATGAGTCAGAATTGACTTGACGGAAATGGGTTTGGTGTTTTTTTTTTTTTAATAGTAAAACTTTAGACTTTAAATTCACATATACAGTTCTTTGGTTACTAAGAAGCTAGAATGGTTTTGCTACTTTTATCTCCTTGTAAATACACATTAAATCAACAAACACCTTTTAGCTCCTTCTATACACTAGGGATACATGGGTAAAAAAATTCATTAAGTCTCATATTCTAGTAGGAATTAAGTACAAACATGAAATGATACCACGCTGTGATGGAGGTGTACGCAATCTGCAACAAAAACACAGTGCCTAAGTCTGCCTCAACACTAAGGAGAGCTTCTCAGCAAAGTCAGAACAGTATTATTCTACGCTAAGTGCAGCAGCATGTCTGGGAAACCACAAATTCTTCAATACGGCCAAAGAAAATCATGCAAAGGTTAGAATACGAGACAACTACTAATAAAATCCAGTCAGATTTGAAGAGGCAGGTCATACTAACTTTTAGAATTTATTCTCTATGTACTCGGAAACCACTGAAGAATTTTACCCAGTATGTGGTAATTAAAATTACATTCTAGAAAAACCATGAGACAGAAATAATGTAAGATGGATCTGAAGAAGGGAGAAGGAAAAGTTCAGCGGGAACTCAAAGAGAGTAGCTAAGAGATGAGGGTAACGGAAGAAGGGAGAGCAGCAGGAGGGGAAGTGTAGAGCAGTACGGGGATCAGTGTTACAGAGAATGGTTTCCCAGTGAGGCTTTTATTTTGTGTACTAAGAATTTTTTTTTAAAGCAAAATTAAAAAAAAAAAATTACGGCAAAACTTAAAAATAATCTGTCCATAATGTGAAGTCTAAACCGAAACCCATTGCCATCTAGTTGATTCCAACTCATAGTGGCCCTATAGGGCAGAGCAGAACTGACCTATAGGGTTTCCAAGGAGTGGCTGGTGGCTTTGAACTGCCAACCTTTTGGTTAACAGCCAAGCTTTTAACCACTATGCCATTTGGTTTAATGTGAAGTCTACCATAGTATAAACTGTACAAGATACTGATTAAAAGCACAAAAAGTACATGGGT
The DNA here is from genome assembly GCF_024166365.1 of Elephas maximus indicus. Classification (NCBI taxonomy): domain Eukaryota; kingdom Metazoa; phylum Chordata; class Mammalia; order Proboscidea; family Elephantidae; genus Elephas; species Elephas maximus. The sequence continues at coordinate 166,187,571 of NC_064821.1, read as the reverse complement.
GTTTTAATTTAAAAGACATTTGAAGAAGTTCTACTGTTGCAAAGCGCACTCAGACTGTTCCTTCATTGAACAGCACAGCTGATTTATTCCATATTACCGTGATTTCTCTATTTTCAAAATAAAATTTTACTATGTTAAATCTGTACAAATAAAGTAGATGAGAATACTATGAGAAGACTTTCACTTAAAAAGCATTACACTGTAAGAAAAAAAGGCCTTCCGAAGCAAAGTTTGATTATGTCAACAAATAGGAAGGTACTTGGTAGGAAATTCAATTATCATAATTCATAAAATTTACCTTAGATTTCCCTTCTCACCCCCAAATAAACATGTTTTAGAATCCTTTTTCTAGGAATACCTTGATGCATTCATAGGAACAAGAAGCAAGCAAAAATACACTATTTTCCTACACCTGGATGAAAATATTTGTCCCTTCCTCCCCTTGTACAAAGGTTGAGACCTGGACTGGATGTTAAAAGATGAATAACAGTTTATTCTAGAGAGACAAACTTGGGAGAAAGTGAGGGCTTTCAAGGGAGGGAAAAATATCTCTATGAACAACAGTAAAAAGTTCTCAGGCTACCTGTCATTTTTAGGACTAGAAAAAGAAGGTAGAGGAATAAGAAGGTACCAGAGGCTAGGGAGTCCTGTACCTTTTGTTGAAGTTGGATTTGGATAATAAATAATGGAGAATCATCAAAGGATTGACTGAGGCAGAAGAGTGGACAAATCGTATTTGTCTCTGTTGACTTGAAAAGCAAAGGAGCAATATGGAATTGTTTTTGTAGCAAGCTACCTCTGATTCTCTTAGCTAACAGAATAAAGTTATGTTAATTTTCTAACTATCAGATTACAGAGCTGAAATACTTTAGAAATAGGGAAGAAGATGAACCAATAAATAGTTTAAGTGTTATTTTGATTAAATGTGTGAATATTGAAAAAATTTCTTAAGATTTTAATCTTGCATATGAAGTAGTGATTCTTAACATGGGCTCCTTAGCCACAAAGAGCTATTTTCAGTATTCCAAAACATCTAGATAAAAATTATGTATAACCATGAGTTAGCATAGGCTAAGTAAAACTTTCTGTATTTTTGCCTAGTATAGCAGAAATTCAGTATAACTTTAATACTACTGGTTATACGGGTTTGATCACAATTCATGAGGATGCTTATATACAGTTTTTTATTACTGAGAAATAAATTAGTAGTTAATAGTTTGCCAATTAGATTTGCAAGATATGGTGTCTGTAAATAAACGATGGAAGAGGAATAATAAAAGGGTTTTCTTTACACACACACACACACGGTTGGGAATCACTGAGCTTGTAACTTTTGAATGTACATTTAGGGTCATATTAGATCCTGAGCTGTATAGGGATACTACTTGTCATGGACTGAATTATGTCCCCCTAAAAATGTGTTTATCAGTTGGGCTGGGACATGATTCCTGGTATTGTGTGATTTTCCTATATGTTGTAAATCCTACCTCTGTGATGTTAACTAGGGAGGATGGGCAGCAGTAGTGTTAGTGAGGAAGGATTTGCATTGTGTCTTGAGGCAATCTCTTGAGATATAAAAGACAGAAGCAAGCAGAGGAACAGGGGGAACTCATAACACCAAGAAAGCACCATCAGGGGCAGAGCGATGGGAGTCAACCAGTGGGAGACTGAGGACAAAGACCTTCCTCCAGAGCCAACGGAGAAAGAAAGCCTTCCCCTGAAGATGACACTCGAATCTGGACTTGTAACTTTAACTAGACTGTGAGAAAATAAATTTCTCTTTGTTAAAGCCATCCACTTGTGGTATTTCTGTTATAACAGTACTAGATAACTAAGACAATACTCTATTTGTCAGTAAGTACAGTCATTATTTTGTTTTTTGGTATGTATAACAACTGGTAGAATTTTACTCTGGCACATCTAGGGAACTATATCATCTAAGTCTGTATCCAAACTGAATATCTAGGGAAATATTTTTTAAAGCTGATTACAAAGTTATTCTGAGTCAATTTTTTTCCATTTTTCATTTTCTAAAAATTAAGTAAAATTATAAATATATACTACAGGTTGAAATCCACTGAACCTATTGTCCACTTTCAAAACTTCTCCACTTATAACCATGTTTATCTATATGCACACCCACTACCCTCCCCATCCTCTAGATTACTTTGAAGGAAATCCCAAATATCAATCTATACATAGCAACAGCTAGCCTTTTTTCAGAGCTTACTATGTTTTCAGGCACTGTGCTAAGTATCTTACACAGATTCTCATTTAACCTTGAGAAACACTCTCTGACACTGTTACTGTTACTAGCTTCACAATGGATGATTTCAATAACCTTCTGTGCCTCAATATATCTTTAGTAAAACAGGAACTGGTTGAAAAATTAAATTGGTTAAAACACACAAAGCACTCAGGACATAACAATGGCTTAATGTTACCTATTACTGTTATTCTTAACAGTAATTTTAAACAATTTGCATTGTCACAAGCAAAACCCCTTCATCCAAAACCTACAACAACAAAAAGCCTACTCTACATACAAACACTGTCGAGTCAGTTCCAACCCACAGCAACCCTATGTACTACAGAATGAAACACTGCCCAGTCCTTCCCATGCTCACAATTGTTGTTCTGCTTGAGGCCACTGTTGCAGCCACTGTGCCAATCCATCTTTTTGAGGGTCTTTTTCACTCACCCTCTACCAAGCATGATGTCCTTCTCCAGGGACTGATCCCTCCTGATAACATGTCCAAAGTATGTAAGACGCAGTCTCACCATCCTTGCTTAAATTAAAAAAAAAAAAAAAAAAAGCACAGACACCATGTTCCTCATTTAAGACTCTATATGGAGTGGAGACAGTAACAGCCACAAAAGATGATATACAGTTCAGGAAGAGTCACAAAGAGTAGGATTTCTGAGCAACAATGATGAGAATCTAGAAGAGTGGAGAATTCTAGAAAGCTTAGGAAAGGCATTAGAATTCTCACATAAATAAAATAGGAAACAAAATCCATCTTTAATTAAATCTCAAAGGGCACAGTAACACCATTTGACAACTGAGTTACCTAAGTCTTCACTATAAAAATGAGACATTAGTTTCTATTACTATCTTCAACTTCGCTGATGTTTTTTTTCTGCAGTGTCTATAATGCAGTTAGTATGATCCAAAATGAAACGCAGAGAGGAAAAAAAGGACAAAGTATTAGTGAGTTCACACATAACTTTAACCACCCTAACACACATATAATTGGAGACCCCAAAGAAAAAAGGAGGGGAGATAAAATACATCCAAGGAAATTAAAATTATGGGTGAAAATTTTCCAAATGTAATGAAAACTATTAACCTACAGATCTAAGCAGCTCAACAACACCTAACCAAAGAAACATTAAGAAAACTACATTAAAGTACAGGCAGTCCATGGGTTAGGAATGTCTTACATACAAGCCGTAATTTTGAACCAATCCCAATGAAGCCTATTATATTAAAAATTCAAGGTACATACAATGGTTTGTAATAACAGGCACTACTTGCGACACATATCAAAACATAATGGTTAATATTATTATTGGTATATATTACATATACATTATGTACAGGAGCACTGGTGGTGCAGTGGTTAAAGCACTTGGTTGCTAACCAAGGGTCGGCAGTTTGAACCCACCAGTCACTACGTGGGCGAAAGATGTGACAGTCTGCTTCTGTAAATATTTCCAGCCTTCGAAACACTGTAGGACAGTTCTACCCTGTCCTATAGATAATGATGAGTCACAACCGACTCAACATCAGAGGGTTTGGTTTTCGATTATGTTAAAAATGTTTTAGTGTATCTGCAAGTATTTCTTTAATGTTTTCTTTGCATCGTATCTTAGACTGGGGTCTCTAGAGAAACAAAACCAGTGAAGCATATGTATATACATATAGAAAAATATTTATGTCAAGGAAATAGCTCACAAGTTTGTATAAGCTGGCAAGTCCCAAGTCCGTGGGTCAGACATTAGCATGGAGGCTTCTGTTAACTCATGTAGCTGCAGAGGGTCATGAATCTAAGATCAGCAGATCAGATGACAGGCTGCTGGCTCACAGGCTGCAGAGGCCGACAAATCCCAACATCAATAGGTAATAAGACAGGGTGCTGGGTCAAGTCCCAAGAACAGGAGGTCAGGCAATGATGAGCCAGGTGCAGGCTCCAGAGGGAGCAAAAGCCAATGAGCTTTGCCAGAATGTCCACATATACAGGATGCAGGCCACAACCCAGAGGAAATTCTCCTTACAATTCATTGACTGATAACATCAGATCACACCATGAAGATGATTACATCATTATATAACTGCAAGACTGCATCATTATATGTCAAACTACATCATTCAAAACCACCAAACTACATCATTACACATCTGCCAAACAATTGAGAATCATGGCCCAGCAAAGTTAACACACAACTTTAATCATCACAGTCCATCCTCTCATCAACTTACCACCTATACAACCAAAAAAAAAAAAAAAACCCTAATGCTATCGAGTTGCTTCCAACTCACGGCAACCCTACAGGACAGGGTAGAACTGTCCCATAGGGTTTCCACGGAGCGCATGGTGGATTCGAACTGCCGACCTTTTGGTTAGCAGCCGAACTCTTAACCACTACACCACCAGGGTTTCTACCACCTATACACATCTCCTTTAACCATATAAAATCTCTAAATAAAGACAATTACAACGTCATACTTGAGCCTAACATGATACAACAAACATACATACAACTAGAAACATACTAGCTCTGTTTAAATTTTATATTTTATGAGTGAAGACAACAAAAATACCTGATAAACACATACAAGGAAGGAATACTCATAACTCATTTCTGCAACTGGTTACACAGTAATAGGTATTTAGAAGTACCTTCTTCCACCACTCATTCTATAGTCCCTGTAACCTCAGAGAGGGCCTCACCTGGTCGTGGTTCTTTGCCTGATGGGATGACCCTAACCTTCATTCCTGAAGGGTCTGGGCCATTACCAATCATGTTGAAATTGGGTTGCTATAGTTTTCCACTGACTCACCACAGGGCATGGTAGTACTAAGAGACATCCTCAGGGATCTCCTACATTCCATGCATAGTCTTCTTTATTTCTATTATGTAACATCACTGCAAGTTCCGCTTGGTAATCAAGCTCATTCACACCAGCCAATTTAATGACTCCCTTCTTTGCTTTTTGATCCAGAGGCATAAGGAGCCCAAAGTGGCCAGATGACATTCTTAACTTCCAGCTCAAAGGAATTAGTTTGTGTCTTCTGGTGGGAAATACTCCTCTCTTGGGAACAGAGCATAGGGTCATGGAGACAGGAAGCAAAAATTCTGCTAGTGGGTAGCCAGCGGTAATAGTGAGTGGTGTCACTCCCATTTCCAACCCGTGATTCCTAGACTCATAAATTCTGGCTATGGGAGAAAAGCACCATATTTTCGTGCTGGTTTAGAGCATATACAGCCTCCTGGAAAACAATGCCCAACACTGCAAGGTACTGCCACCTAGCTGGCACTGTAACTGGGTCGTCATAAGGCCATTCCATTGTTCTATCAAGACTGTTGCTTAGGATGATGGGGAACATGGTAAGACAAGTGAATTCCATGAGCATGAGCCTCTGGCCAGACTTCATTTGCTGTGAACTGAGTTTCTTAATCTGAGTCCATGCTGTAGGATACCATGATGTTGGCTAAGGCATTCTGTAAGTCTACAGATGGTAGTTTTGGCAGAAGCATTGCGTGCAGGGGAGGCAAATCCATATCCAGAGTATCTATTCCAGTAAGAACAAAATGATGCCCTTTCCATGATGGAAGCAGTCCAACATAATCAACCTGCCACCAGGTTGCTGGCTAATCACCTGGAGGAATGAATGGTAACATTTCGAGGACTCAGTGTTGCTCTCTGCTGCTGGCAGATGGGGCACTTAGCAGTAGCTGTAGCCAAGTCTGCTTGGTGAGTGCAAGTCCATGTAGATGACCCCATGCATAACTTTCATCCCTGTAATCATGGCCACTTTGTTCATGAGCTTTTGGACAAAGGCAAGAATGGCTGGGGAAAAAGGGTGACTGGATCCCACAGAACGCATATTCCTATCCAGTGTTAAAATACTCTTCTGATAGGGTCACCCTTTGGCGAGTATTCATAAGAGACAAATATCTTCACTTCCCTGTCCCATTCAAAGAGGTCTATCCACATACCTCTTCCCCCTACCTCCATGACACCAATTTTCTAATCATATTCCTTCCAAGTCTCTGAGCATTCAGCTAAACCACTGGCCACAGCCCAAAACTCAGTATACAATCACATATCTGGCCATTTCTAATTTCCAGGCAAAGTGAACAACCAGGTGCACTGTTCAAAGTTCTACCCATTCGCAGATTTCCCTTAACCACTGTTCTTCAGGGAGGTCCCAGAAAGGGGTTATACTGCTGCTGCTCTCTGCTTTCAAGTGGTGCCTGCATATTACGCAGAACCACGTTAAAACCAGGCATGAGTTTTCTCTTTCTCAGTCGAATGATCACGAAGAGCTCCCCATAAGGCCATAGGTGCAGACTGGGAGATGGCAGGTAATGTGACAGGAGTGGAGACCAAGGGCACTTGGGCCACTTCCTCACGTAACTTACTTGTGCCTTCAGGTCCTGTTCAGGCCCAGTCTCATGTACAGCACTTCCATTTAACGACAGAATGCTGCTGTGCACATCCCACTTTATGGCTCTGTGGGTCAGACAACGCCCAGTTCATGAAGGGCAGCTCAGGCCGCATGGTGACTTGGTGGGCCATGCTTAAGTGCTCAGTCTCTACTAAGGCCCAGTAATAAGCCAAAAGCTGTTTCTCAGAGGAGATTAGTTATCCGCAAAGGACGGCAGCGTTCTGCTCCAAAATCTTAAGGGTCTGCACTGTGATTCACCAACAGGGACCTGCCAAAGACTCTGAACAGCATCTCTATCCACCACTGACACTTCAAGCACCACTGGTTTAGCTGGATTATATGTTCCAAATGGCAGAGCTGCTTGCACAGCAGCCTGGACCTGTGTGCAGAACCTTCTCTCATTCTAGACCCCACTCAAAACTAGCAGCTATTCAAGTCAGTTGATAAATAGGCTAGAGCAGCACACCCAAATGAGGAATATGTTGCCTCCAAAATCCAAAGACGCCCACCAGGCATTCTGCCTCCTTTTTAACTGTAGAAGGGGCAAGATGTAACAATACATCCTTCACTTTAAAAGAAGTATCTCTACATGTTCCACACCACTGGACACTTAGAAATTTCACTAAAGTGGAGTGCACCTGTATTTTTGTGGGACTAATTTCCCACCCTCCAGCACACAAATGTGTCAACAATAAGTCCAAACTCTGACAATTCTTACTTACCAAGTCAAATCAGCACAGTAACATCAATGTAATGGACCAGTGTGACGTCTTGTGGAAGGGAAAGGCAATCAAGGCCCCTGCAGACGAAATTATGACATACACCTGGAAAGATCATATACCCCTGAGGTAGGCCAATAGGGGTGTATTACTGGCCTTGCCAGCTGAAGGCAAACTGCTTCTGGTTTTCCTTAGAAACCAGAATGAAGAAAAAGGCACTGGCCAGATCAACAGCTGCATACCAGGTATCAGGAAATATACTAATTTGCTCATGCAAAAAACCACATCTGGAACAGCAGCTGCAACTGGAGTCACCAGCTGGTTAAGTTTACGATAATCTACAGTCATTCTCCAAATTCCATCTGTTTTTTGCACAGGCTAAATAGGCAAGCTGAATGAGAATGTTGTGGGGATCACCATTCCTGCATCCTTCAAGTCCTTGATGGTGGCTATAACCTCTGCAGTCCCTCCAGGAATGCAGTATTGCTTTGGGTGTACTATTATCCTAGGTAGATGCAGTTCTAACAGCTTCCATTAGCTTCTTCTATCATAACGGCCCTCACTCCACATGTCAGGAATCCATTGTGGAGATTCTGCCAGTTGCTGAGTATGTCTATTCCAATTTTGCATTTGGAACTGGTGAAATCACTACAGGATGGATTCAGGGGCCCACTGGGCCCACTGTGAAATGGACTTGAACTAATACTCCATTAATAACCTAACCTCCACATGCCCCTACTCTGACTGGTGAATCACAATGACATTTTGGGTCTCCTGGAATTGGCGTCAGTTTAGAGCCAGTGTCCAGTAATCCCCAAGAAGTCTGATAATTTCTTATTCCCTAATGAACAGTCACTATGGTAAAAAGCCATACATTCCTTTGAGTTAGATATAAATTTTTGGCATTGCAATGGGGGTCTTTCCTCTAGGGTACCTGGTCTCCCCTTCATTCAAGGGGTTGTGGGTCTGTAAACTGGCTGAAGTGTGGGGTTTCACTGAGGGGCCCTGACTCTCTATTCTGGCAATTCGAGTTAAACTGCCATTCATTTGACTTAGAATTCTTCCACCTGTACAGATCAAGTATATATTTCACTCTTAGGAACAGCATGACTAAACAGCCAATGCCGTAAGTCCAATACAAGTCAGGTTATTCTGATTACTGCTTTGACTTCGCTGTCCATTACGGTAATTACACCCACCTTGTCTTTGTCAACTGAGTGTCACCACTTGGTTCCTGCCACAACGGGGTCCAGTTAGCCCCAGCGCAGTTAGGTGTCTTAATTCAGTTAGGACAGCACCCACTGTCAAATCTGACTTATATAAAATAGCAGTCACAGCAGACTTCAGGGATGTTGGGCTTCCCTTGTTCCTCACCACTGTAGTAAAAGGTGTGTCCTCTGGGCACTCCACGTGTGGGTCTGTGGGTTTTACCTGACAAATCCATTCTAAAACGCCAATTTCCCTAACCCTCTAGATACCTTCTTCCGTAGTATAGCAAGGCAGGTCTGGCACTTCAACTTGATTTAGTGTAGGTCACCGTGTAATCCATGCTTCAGCGAGCCAACCAAATAAACTATTATATGCTTTCCCAATCTCTCAAGTTGAAACACTGAATGAAGAATCTGTGCGTAGCGGGCCCATATTTATAAACTCAGACTGATCCAACTTTATGTTCCTTGCACCACTGTCCCACACCCTTAACAGGCATTCCCACACACATTCCTCAGGTTTCTATTTGAACATATTAAAAAGTCAAGCAGTTCTTCTGGAGTGTAATATACCTCCTCCTGGGTCACACTTTGTACTTTACCTTTTGAAGCTCACTGGGACTAAAATCAAGTTACAGGTCTAGAGGCAAAAATCGGTGGTGGGAAAGTGTTCTGAGAACATTCAGAACGTCTTGTAAGGTATCTGCCTCAGGCAACGCCCCAGGCAATGACTCTGGCACGTCCCCAGGTGATGACTCAGATGCCACCTCAGGCCATATCTCAGACAGAGGCTCTTCAGACACAGCTGGGTTACTCTCATCAGACGGGGGTGGACGCGCTAACAGTTTTACTGGGGGTGGTGGCTGTTACGGATTGAATTATGTCCCCCCAAAAAATGTGTGTATCAATTTGGCTGGGCCATGATTCCCAGTATTGTGTGATTTTCCTATATGTTGTAAAGCGTGCCTCTAAGATGTTAAGGAGGGAGGATGAGCAGCAGTTGTGTCAGTGAGGCAGGACTCCATCTACAAGATTGGATTGTGTCTTGAGGCAATCTCTTGAGATATAAAAGAGAGAAGCAAGCAGAGAGACAGGGGGACCTCACACCACCAAGAAAAAAGATCCAGGAGCAGGGCACATCCTTTGGACCCGGAAGCTTCTAGTCTGGGGGAACGCTGATGAGAAAACCAACAGAGAGAACGCCTTTTCCATGGAGCTGACGACCCAAATTTTGACTTCCAGCCTACTTTACCGTGAGGAAATAAATTTCTTTGTTAAAGCCATCCATTTGTGGTATTTCTGCTATAACAGCACTAGATGACTAAGAGTGGCTTAGCTAACAAAGATGGAGAATCTCCTCAGACGGGAATGAGAAGAACGGTTCTATTGGCAGGGGTGATACAACAGATTTTAGGGGCTCAGTTTCCCCAGCTTCCTGACTATCTACCCATATGTCCCCATCCAAGTTTCAGGATCCCATTTCTTCCTAATCAATGCCCTGACTCTAACTTCAGACACCACTCAAGGTTGGGAATTGTGCTGGCGTTGTAATTCAGCCACTCTTACAATAAAGAGTCAGGGTTTGGTTTTCGGCAATTTCAGCTCTGTTACTACAAGAAACGAGGCTTTCTTTCAGAGTACAAGTGGCAACCCTGAGGTTGTTTACGCAGCATTTGAGTTGTGACTCTGAAGCTCTGAGCTCATCTCTTTCACCACTTTGTCTAGTAAGAGTAGGATCAACCAATCAGCTCCCTTATACTTCTCATTCTGACAAAACTGAAGAAAAGTATCAAACGTGCTATCACCCAGAACTTCGCCTCTCATCAAAACTAGATCTATTGGTGGTGATATTTTGCGTATGTCTAATGCCAGCTCAGGCTATGGATTAGCAGTGGTCTCTTTACTACTGGAAGCAGAGTCAGCAACATCTTTAAGATTAGCCAGACTTGAGAACCAATTTTAAAAACCCATCCTTACAATTTCGTTTCTCTAGAACCACTCTCGATACTAAATATCTTAGGCTGGATTCTTTAGAGAAGCAAAACCAGTGAGGCATATAGACAGAGATTTATCTCAAGGAAACAGCTCACACGGTTCTAGAGGCTGGCAAGTCCCAAAGAAGTGGGTCAGGCATTAGGCTGGAGGCTTCGCCTCACTCATAAAGCTGTGGAGGCTGATGAATCCAAGATCAGCAGGTAATACAGCAGGCTACTGACTCACAGGCTGAAAAGGCCGATGAATCCCAAGATCAGTAAGCAATATTGCAGGCCGCTGGCTCAAGTCCCAAGAACCAGAGGTCAGATGATAACGAGTTGGATGCAGGATCCAGAACAAGCAAAAGCCAGCAAGCTTTGACAGAAAATCCACATATATTGGATGCAGGCCACACCCTCACGGAAACTCCCCTTATAAGTGACTGGCTGATTGCATCAGATCACATCATGGAGGTGATTATATCATATTATGACTGCTAAATTACATCATAACTTCCCAACCACTGAGAATCATGGCCCAGCCAAGTTGACAACCAACTTTAACCATCACACATAGAATGGTACACTGTATACTAAGACAAACATTTGACTAACTGACATGAGATATGAGCTATACCTAACTGTTCCAACTTACATACAAATTCAACTTAAAGACAGGCTTAAAAAAGGAACTTGTCTGTAATAAGGGGACTGTCTGTACATCACAGATAATCTGTTGAAAACCACTGATAAAGAGAAAACCTTAAAAGCTAAGAAAGGAAAAAAGGATACCTTATCTGCATAGGAAAAAAGATAACAACAGCAGACCTCTCACTGGAAATAATGTAAGCCACAAGACAGTGGAGTACACGTATTTAAAGTAGTACAGAAAACTGTCAGCCTAGAATTATTTACCCAGCAAACATCTTTTAAATATGAAGATGAAACTTCTGTGAGTGATATGTTCACTATTTTGACTACGACAACAGTTTCACAGGTGCATACCTATGTCACCAGAAGGCAGACACCCCAAAGTGCATAAAGGTGAAATAAGAGTATCTTGCTCCTCTAATACCTCTAAGGGACTCAAGGAAAGTTACGATGGTGCTGTGGAAGAGCAGAGGAGGGATCCCTTGGAGATGCAGCCACAAAGCACCACATATGTATATTTTTAGACCGAGTGTACCATCTGGGTGTCCAAAACAACTTCATTCTGGAAATTTTAATGGTCTCAAACTGACAGCGTTTCTATGTACCTGGCAAAAGAATATCCGATCCTCTATTGAGAAAAGCATCTTAACTTTAAACATAATTTGCCAAGGAAAGTAACCACACATGCTTTCCTTTCAGCAGCACACATCCTGCAAGATGACCGTGCAAATTACCAAGAAGAGAAAGTTGTCACTGATGGCATCTTCAAAGCAGAACTGTATGAGTTTCTCACTCAGGAACTGGCTGAAGGTGATTACTCTGGAGCTGAAGTTCAAGTTATACCAACCAGAACAAAAATCATTATCCTAGCCACCAGGACACAAAACATTCTTGGTGAGAAGTGTCGGTGAATACAGGAATTTTCCACTGTAGTTCAGAAGAGGTTTGGCTTCCTTGAAGGGCATGTGGAGCTTTATGCAGATGAAAAGAAGAAACGGCCACAAGAGGTCTCTGTGCCATTGCCCAAGCAGAGTCTCTGTGCTACAAATTCCCAGGAGGGCTTGCTGTGCAGAAGGCCTGCTATGGTGTGGTACAGTTCAAGTGGTGCCAAGGGCTGTGAAATCGTGGTATCTGGGAAACTCCAAGGACAGAGGGCTAAATCCATGAAATCTGTGCATGACCTGATGACCCACAGTGGAGATCCTGTTAACTACCATGCTGACATAGCCGTGGGCCATGTGCTGCTCAGACAGGGTTGTGATGGGCATCAAAATGAAGATCATGCTGGCCTGGGGCCCAAGTAATAAGATGGCCCTAAGAAACCCCCACCTAACCACGTGGACATTGTAGAATCCAAAGATGAGGTCCTACCCACTACTCCTATCTCGGAACAGGATGGGAAGCCAGAGCCACCTGCCATGCCCCCGCCAGTCACCTCTGTGTAACAGGGTCTCCTTGGCAACTGGATCTGGAGTGTGGATGTTGCTCTGTAGAAACCCTCAATAAAATCTTTTAAAAAGAAAAAAAAATAATAATAACCATACAGATACGAAAACATGGCTCACTGAATACAAATCAGAAATGGAAAGAACAAAAAGGGAAACACACTAACAGTGGCAAAAAATTCATGCATACTGTATTTAAAGAATGAAATACAAGCCAAAAAATATTCAGGTAACTAAAAGGTGGGGATCTGTTTGTTGATGGAATAATTTTGTTTATCTTGATTTCAGTGGTAGCTACACAAATCTATACATGTGATAAAATAGCACAGAACTATCCGTACACATTGTATCAATGTCAATTTCCTCACTTAGGTTTTGTACTACAGTTATGTAAGCTGAAACTACTAGGGGCAACTGGGTGAAGAGTACACAGGACTGCTCTGTATTTTTCTGGGGCAACTTCCTATAAATCTATAATTTTATATCTCAAAATAGAAAGCTTTAAAAGAAGGGGTCTGGTAGATTTTTCGAAGAACAAAATAAGTTACTGAAAATAAATTCAAATACCCAGAATTTAAAATACAATGGATAGGTTTTAATGACAGCGTAGACAGATGAAGAGAACATTCCTGAACTGAGCTTGATCAGAGAAATCATGTTTGGCATTTTGATGTCTAAAAATGGGAAGTATAAAAGTTAAGGGGCATGAAGCACGGACTAAAGAAATCTAACATACATCTAATTGGAATTCCAGAAGGAGAGAAAGGAAAAATGCAACAAAAGCAATATTTGGCGAGATTATGGACTGAAAGACACAATTAAAAAGGAGAAGAGGTAAGCTTAAAATAATCAGAAAACAAAAAAAATCATAAAATCAAGAGAATAACAGAAAGTCTGTTGGCCTCTTAAAGGCAAAAGGGTAATGTGCTAACATGGCAAATAACTGACAACCTATATATAGGTAATGGGTATATAAAATGTTATATGCTACAAAAACCGCTTTCAAGAATGAAGCCAAAATAAAGGTATTTACGGACAAACAAAAATCACTACCAGTAGATTCTCGCTAAGGAGATTCATAAAAATAAGCATCAGGCAGTGACGGTGAATCAAGAGGGAATCTGAGATGCAAGAAGAAAAAAAAGAACAGAGGAAGTGGTGTGAAAGAGTGGGGTAAATCTAAGATACTGACTATATATATAAAATATCTGGCAGGGGTAAAAGTAAGAAAATTAAAATGCACAATAATTACGTGTGGGAAGGAGAGGCAGTGGGCAATGATACTGACTAAATTTAGACTTTGATAAATCTACATATTGCAGTTTCAAGGGAAACAATTAGGACAAAAGAAACAACATATAACTCTAAAACTAGTAAAATGGAGAAAATGGAATTATGAAAAATAGTCAATACAAAAAAAGATTTAAAAAATGGGAAAATTAAAAGGAACAGGAAAATGAGAAATCATGAGATGAAATGGTAGATTTAAACCAAAATATTAGAGTAAATTAAAGTCACCACTCTCAGCTGCTAACCTAAAGGTTGGAGGTTCAAGTACACCCATAGGGACCTTAGAAGAAAGGCCTGGTAACCCCTGATAATCTATGTCCAAAAAAATCCATCACTGAAAACCTTAAGGAGCACAGTTTTACTCTAACACATACACAGTATCACTATGAGTCAGAACTGAGTCAACAGCAACTGGATTTTGGTTAAGTCCTCAGTGTAAGGATTAAAGGTGCTCAGGCTGAATTTTTTTTAATCTAAACATATTCATTCATAAGCAACAAATCCAGAACACAAGGATAATAAAAAGCCAAAACCAAACCCAGTTCCGTTGAGTCGATTCCGACTCATAGAGACCGTATAGGACAGAGTAGAACTACTCCATAGAGTTTCCAAGGAGCGCCTGGTGGATTCGAACTGCTGACCTTTTGGTTAGCAGCCATAGCTCTTAACTACTACGCCACCAGAGTTTCCATAAGGATAATAGCGAAGTAAAAAAGGAAAAAGACATACCACACAATTACTCACCAAAAGAAAATAGGCAGACAAAACAGATTTTAAAGCTAGCATGACTAAACATATAATGAGCAACTCACCAGTTCAATTCACCAGTAAGATGATTTTAAATATGTATGCTCCTAATAATACAGTTTCAAATACAGAGAGTAAACAGTGCTAAAACAAGAATTCAAGAAATCCAGAATCATAGTGGAAGATTTTAACTCACAACAGAACAATCAGAGAGAAAAACTAAGGCTATAGACAGTAACACACTACACTCCAAAGGAGAACGCACTTCCCCCCCCGCCCCCCCAAACACACCCAGAGGATTTTAAAAAACTGATTTTGTATTAGGCCAGTGGTCAACAAACTTTCTGTAAAGGGCCAGGTGGCAAGTATTGTCAAGTTTGTGGGTAATACTGTCTCTGTCGCAACCACTCTGCCTTTGTAGTGGAAATTAGCCACGGCTGGATTTGGCCCCTGGGCCATAGTTTGCCAAGGGCTATACTACGCAGTAAAACAAGTCTTAACAAATGCCAAAGGACTGAAACCATACAAATCACATTCTAAACACAATGCAATTAAAGTAAAAATGTAACAAAAAGATAAGTTTCCCATGTGTTTTTAATGTTGCACTACATTACTCTGTAACCTATTCATTGTTTAAAGAAGAAATTATAAGGGAAGCTAGAAAATATTTTTTATTCAAACTACTAAAGAAAGCACCAGAATTTGCAATACGGCTAAAGTATACGTAATAAAAAATGTTCATATATTAGGGTGAAAAAGCATATAACGTAAACATCTATCTGAAGGAGGCATAAAAAAGAAAAGTAAAATAAACCCAAAGAAAGCAGAAGGAATTCAGATGATTTACAAAAAATAATGGGGAAAAATTACAGTTTAGTGAGAATCAACAATGTCAAAAGTTGCTTCTTTGAAAAAAACTAATATTGACAAACCTCTGAAAAGACAGATCAAGAAAGACAAGGCACAAGATAACTAATATCAGGAAAGAAAAAAAAGATTATCAATACAAATCTAAAGATATTAATGAAAGGTGATGTCACGAAATTTGATAATTTAGATAAAATGGACAAATTTATAAAAAGATACAGCTTACCAAAACTGACACAAGAAAAAATAGAAAACCTGAACCATAAAAAATCTGAATCGATAGTTAAAAAATGGGTATAACTAAGCAATTCCTATCCCAAAATACACATCCTAGACAACACATGCACATCTATGCCAGGAAATGTATGAAGGAATGTTTGTATTTTTTATAACAGCCAAAACCTAGAAACAACCCAAACGCTCGTCAACAGAAGAAAGGTAAATTATAGCCAAGAGGTTCCCAAACTTTCCTGGTTCCTGATGCCATTAGTGTCTCAGCAATTTTTTCACACCACTCAAGGATAAAAGAAAATTTATTTAGTAGTTAGGTTCAAACCACCACCAAAAACCCAGCTTTTAAAAAATATTTGTTATTTTTTCCTAATATTTATTTGTTAATAAATGGGTAAATACAAACGGCTAGTTTCTTTTTTCTATCTCATATTTTCTTAAAAGATAGGTAAGTATTAAAAAGAAAAAAGCACTGTAAGTTAAGGTTTACACATACGTATAAATAAAAAAAATATGACAACAGTACAAAGTATGGGGGCTGAGAAAAGAATTATTCTTTGGTAAAGTCACTGATCTGTGGAGTGGGAAATAGTAAAATTTTCTAAGTAGACTTTAAGTTAAGGATGCATATTATCCGCCTAGAGCAATCTCTAAAAATAATAAAGAGGCATAATCTTAAAAATCTAAACGTAGAAATAAAATGGAATACCAAATAGTCATTAACTTAAAAGAAGGCAGAAAAGAAGCAACAGGAGGACAAAACACACGAGACATAAAAAACAAACAGTAAATGGTAGACTTAAACCTAACTGTACCAACAATCACATTAAATATAACCAAATTAAACATTTCAATTAAAAGACAGAACAAGGAGACCCCTCAACTATTTATGCAAGTTAAAATTAATTTCTATGAAAATACATAACAGCTCTTCTTCCTATATGTAAATTAATAAATGGAATCCCTGCATGATAAAAACAGTTACCGTGCTAGGCTGTTAACCAAAAGGTTAGAGGTTCAAGTCCACCTAGAGGCACCTCAGAAGAAAAGCCCTGGCAACCTACTTCAAAAAAACCAGCCATTAAAAACCCAACAGAGTCAAGTTCTACTCTGACAGACATAGGGTCACTGTAAGTTGGACTCAACAACAATTGGTAGGGTGATATAAATTAGTATTTGTTGGATGTATGAAACACTTAAATTTGTGTCAAATACTATTTTAGGCTCTATGAATTCATTAGTGAATAAAACACAGACTTCTACCTTCAGGAAAGTTACATTCTAATGGGAAGAACACAAACCAAAAAAGTAGTGAACTATATAGAATATGTTTAGAAGGTGGTAAGTGCTACATAAAAATAAATCAAGATAAAAAGGGATTGGAAGTGAATGGGCAAACTGCAATTTTAAATAGAGGGATCAGAGTAGGTCGCATTGAGCAAGTGATATTAAACAAAGACTGGATGGATAGGAAGAAGCCCTGGTGACACAGTGGTTAAAGCAATCGACTGCTAACCAAAAGGTCAGTGGTTTGAACCCTCCAGCTGCTCCGCAGGAGAAAGATGTGGCAGTCTACTTCCGTAGAGATTTACAGCCTTGGAAACCCTATGGAGTCCCAATAAGTCAGCTCAATGGCAGTGGGTTTGGATGGATGTGACAAAGTCAGCTATGCAAACAAGTGGAGCAAGAAAACTCCAGGCGCAGCAAACAGGCAATGTAATAAAGCAACAGCACCCCTGGCATGTTTGGGCAACAGCAAGGAAGCCAGTGTAGCTGTGGCAGAGTAAGTGAAGGGAAGAGTAATAGTAAATGAAGTGTGTGTATAGGGCATTACAGACCACTATGCAAGTACTCTGACTGAACTGGAGAACCAAAGCAAGTTTTGAGCAGGAGGCTGACACAGTCTGACTTATGATTCACTCTAGCAGTTGTGTTAAGAACAGACTGAAGGTGATCTTTTTAATCTATAACTGTAATTTTATGATGATATACACTTTGATAGGGGTCTTTTTTACAATTGTTGTGCTGGGCACTGAATAGGCCGTTTCAGCTGGGTGACTCCATGTTCTCAGGAATTTCTTGAATTTATTTGATAATTTCCTTCCCAAAATTTTCTGTTCCTTCTGTGATTCGTACTGGTTGGCTGTGTCAGATACCTTTTGTAATTTTATATTTTCTGGTTTTTTTTTTTTTTTTTTCAAGGAGACTATCTTGAATTTATCTACCAACCCTAATAATTCATCTTTTCTTTCAGCTATCATACTTTCAAGAGCTCTTTCTCATTTCGATGATTTCTTTTGCTGAGATCTTGCTCTTACTTTGTGACCAAGAGCTTCTGATATCTTTCAATATGTCATAATTTTGCTTTATTTTTATATTTTCTCTTTGTTTCTGTATTCTCTCATGTCTTCTCATGCCTTTTCTTTTCAGTGTACTTTGGTCTCTTTCGTGTGAGTAGCTGTGTCAATCAGAACTGTTCACAGCTGTAATAAAAAATATGACTAACAATGGGTCATATGACAAAAAGACTGAAGTAGACAGTTGTGATATTAGTTCAACAGTTCAACATCAAACCTACAATCTCTGAAAATTTCTTGGCTTTTCCCTCAAGAGTATATAATGGTGTCTGAGTTCCAGACATCACATCCAAATTCAAAGTAGGAAGATGCAGAAAAAACGTTGAGACCAACAACATTTATTCCTTTTATCAAGAAAGCAAAAGCTTTCTCAAAATGCATCCCCTCAGCACATTCTGCTTGTATTTTACGAGCCTGAACTGCCAGAAAGACTGGCAGACCAAATACTTTGACGCTATGCAAGAGCGACAGAGAATGAGAATTCTCAATGTATCCCACAAGGTATACCACAGTGCCTCTCCTCAGATGTAAAGTGACCCTTGATTATATGTGCATATTTAAATATAAAATACTTAAAAGCTGCTTAGAATCTGTGTGTACAGGAACAGGACTTATCACTTGGTGGGCTTCAGTGTAAAGCAATCTAGGAAAGACTCAGCTTTTAAAATGGAAATGAACAACAAATGTCAATATTCAAAGGTTTCCTCTGATCATTCACTATCCCTAGAGAGTAAAAAAGACCTCTGATTCCCCCCCTGGAGTGGGGGGGGGTTGGGTTTTTGGATAGGGGAATGGAAAAGTGGCACTGCTGTCAATCTGAAAGCAAGTCAGGGTAAGTGAAGGCCCATGGTTTAGGGTGCATGTTTGCACTTAATCTCCTTGATTTCAGCTACTTTAGAATATTTTCGGATTTATAAGAAAACTATAAAGACCGTACAAAGAGTTCCCATATACCTTACACTCAGTTTCTTTCCCCTTTTGTCTTATCTAGTGCTGCTATAACAGAAATACCACAAGTGGATGGCTCTAACAAAGAGAAATTTATTCTCTCACAGTCTAAACTAGAAATCCAAATTCAGGGTGCCAGCTCCAGTAGAAAGCTTTCTCTCTCTGTCTGTTGAGGAAAGGTCCTTGCCATCAATCTTCCCCTGGTCTAGGAGTTTCTCAGCGCAGGGATCCTGGTCCAAAGGGTGCTCCACTCCTGGGGCTCCTTTCTTGGTGTATGAGGTCCTCTCCTCTCTGCTTGATTCTCTTTTATATCTCAAAAGAGACTGACTCAAGATACAATCTAGTCCTGTAAACTGAGTCCTGCCTCATTAATGTAACTGCCTCTAACCCTCCCTCATTAACATCACAGAGGTTAGTTAGGATTTAAAACACACAGTATAATCACATCTGCTCATAAAATGGTGGAAAACTACACAATACTGGGAATCACAACCTAGCCAAGTTGATATACATGGTTGGGGGGGGCACAATTCAATCCATTAACAACCTAATACCCCCAAGTTCAGATAAGGCTTCTCAGACTGTTGCCTGATTGGCAGCAGTAAAATTACATTGTGACATGGATTGAACTGTGCCCCCCAGAAATACGTGTAAACTTGGATAGGCCATGATTCCCAGTATTGTGTGGTTGTCCTCCATTTTGTGATTGTAATTTTCCTATATGTTGTAAATCCTAATCTCTGCCTGTGGTTAATGAGGCAAGAGTAGATTGTGTTCAAGAGGATTAGGGTGGGACTGTAGTACCCTTACTAAAGTTACACCCCTGATCCAATGTAAAAGGAGTTTCCCTGGAGTGTGGTCTGCACCACCTTTTATCTTACAAGAGATAAAAGGGAAGGGAAGTAAGCAGAGAGTTGGTGACCTCACACAACCAAGAAAGCAGTGCCAGGAACAGAGTGCATCCTTTGGACCCAGGTTTCCTGTTTGAAGAAGCTCCTAGTCTGGGGAAGACTGATGACAAGGATCTTCCTCCAGAGCCGACAAAGAAAGCCTTCCCCTGGAGCTGACTCCCTGAATTTGGACTTCAAGCCTACTAGACGGTAAGAGAATAACCTTGTTTCTTAAAGCCATCCACCTGTGGTATTTCTGTTATAGCAGCACTAGATGACTAAGACACATGGCGTACCCAGGCAAAAAGGGTCTTATTAATCCCAGTATTTACCATGAACTGGGTAATGGGCATATTTGGTGGATGACTATTCCAATCACCATAAACCCAATCCTGCCTGGTAGATGGATGATGCATAACAATCACTTCATCTGGGGTGTTCCAGTTGGCATTTCACAGACAAGAAGGACAGTCCTTCCTCTCAGTGTAAACAAACCTTACAGCTGCTTTATCCAGTCCCCCAAGCTAGCTGTCCTTTTGCAAATTTCATGCTGTGTCTGAATCATATACGCATCTGTGACTGTTTGATAGAGAGCTGTGGATCCTGCATGAACTCAAAGATGTTCTTTCATTCTGTAGCAAACAAAACCAAAGATACTGCCCCTCAGTTTGTCTATTCTTTAGTAAACATTCTTCTAACAGCTGACAATACCATTCCTTAAAATGAGACAACTCTTTCACACTACGTTTCTTGATTTCAGTAGTTTCTTCTTTTTGCACTTCCCCCACCTGGACTACCTTCTTCGTTGCCAGAGTCATACAAGTGTTTTGTTTCTTGTCCCAGATTATCTTTTCCCTTTGATAGTGGCCCTGAGTCTAGCGGCCATTACTCAGACTAACCCAAATCCGAGGTTAGCCCAGTGTCAAGATCTACCACAACATTCTCTATTACCTTCATTTTAGCTATTAGAGATAACAATAACCAATGGATTGTACGTTTAGCTTCTAGTCTGCATTCCTTTATGTATTAATGAACCAGTTCCTTAGGAGTTGGGCCTACCATTTCTAAATTCCATCGGTAACCTTTAACTCTGGTAACTGGATACTGCAAATGTTTAAGCACTGGACTACTAACTAAAAGATTGGTAGTTTAATCCCACCCAGAGGCGCCTCAGAAGAAAGGCCTTCGCCTTCAAAAGATCACAGCCTTGAAAACCCCACAGAGTGCAGTTCTACTCTGTACACATGGGGTCACCATGAGCTGAAATCGACTTAACAGCAACTAATGACAATTGATCACTGAACAGCTGCAGTTCCACACCATGGGCTGCTAGCCTTCCAGGAATCAAAGGTTTGCCCTCTCATCCTTCCTCTTCCCAAGCCACACATTTCAGTGAGTCAGGGTTGTTCTAGTGAATCCCACCTCTGATGTCAACTATAAAGTTAGAGGAAAATCCACAAGATCACCCTCACTTCTGACACTAATTGCAAATTTTGGGGTCTCCAAGACCACCCTCAGGTCCCATAATTCCCTGGAACTCTTTCTTGTTTATAATGTATAGCTCAGTTTTTTCTTATTTACTAATCTAGCCTATGTTTGTATCATGGCTTCAAACCAGCTCTTGTCAATTCAGTCATAGTCAAGGAGGTGACACTGGAACACACCTAAATTTTTAAAAGTTGAGTGACCAGGAACCATAACCAGAACAGAAAAATTACAGGTCAAAGCCCTGCTAAAAACTTATCTCCCTCTTAGAAAACAAAGGCAGGATATGTGTTGCCCAGCAACCAAATCTCTTGCCCATCGGATTCTGCCCAGAGTCGGAAATAGTGACTCAAAGACGGTGGCCAACTACTCTGCTTTGTATGTGTGTCCTTCTCCTCAGTCCTGCCAATAATTCAATCTCATGCATGAGGCACCTGAAAGTGCTCCCAACATCTCTTCCTAGTCTCCCGTTCCAGGGTTTCGACCTGTTAATTTTTCCCGCTTGATTATGGTTCCACATCATCTAAATTTTAAAAATTCAGGTCTCTTCTGGTTTCACTTTGTTGGCCAAACAAGTTCAAAGCCCTAGCTTGTGTCTTTTCTTGATCATTTTAGAAACCCAGCTCTTGAATTCATTTTATTCTTTAAAAGTGTTCTAATTATAATATTTCTTTTTGTCTATATTAACTCTTTTCATAATTCCATTTCACAGTACTTTTCTTAGATTCTTATGTTGAATAGCCTGGGCAGGAACCACTCGTGACATTCCACAGACAACTGAAAATAAACTGCTGTCATTATCTATCCCAAGAACTAAACAAGCACTTCAGAATTAAGTTGGTCTACTTGGATTCTGGAGTAGTTCCAATGGGAACTACTGCTAGCTCTCATCCATAAAAAACGGGAACTACTGCTAGCTCTCATCCATAAAATTACACAAAAGAAGGCCACTGAATGGGGCCTTTAACAAAGGCAAGCCATGGCAGAATTGCAAAAAGCGTTGTCTATGACTACATCCCGTGTCATTCCCCCACCTCCGCCCCTGTAGCTTTGGGGCTTCTGTGATCCAGACGTGATTTTGGACGTGTTCACAATGGACCTACCCAGGCAGGAGTTTATGGCAAAAGCCTATGTGTACCACCCAGCAGCAACCACTGGGATTCGGGACCACAAAATTTTCGGATGCTGCCATATGGTACACCCCACTTGAGAAACAATTACTAACTTGCTACTTGGCATTCATTCAGACTGCTCCTATGACTAAAGGACATAAAATAATCCTGAAACCTGAAATATCTATACTGTCGTGGGTGATATCAGAGAAAAACTCTTAATAAGGAAGGCAGTACCTAAAAGAGTTCCATAAGAGAATGGAAATGGTTTATGCAGAAATAGACTTTGAGGGAGAGGAGGTGTGTGCAAGGAGAGCTAGTAGGCTCTTTTCTCCTAGGGCCAACTCTGAAATCTCTTGAGGTCACACAGTTTGACCAACAAAGAGCTGCTAAATTTATAGATGGTAGTTTCAAGGTGAACGTACAGCATCCTGTTTGGAAGTACTCCACTCTAAAAGAAGGTAAAAACAAATCAGCTCAGTGGTCCGAATTTCACGCTATTTCTCCCTATGTCTGGGATTTTATCAGACTCTGCAGGTGGTGTCAGAAATGAGGATGTCTTGGGGACTGTTGACTAACTTCACACAGATGGTAAAGAGAAGGATGCTGGTGAGATTCAATAATGTATGCTATACTAGACACTTGGTTGCCACATCTTCGAATCGCCGACCTTTTGGTTAGCAGCCAAGCACTTAACCACTGAGCCATCAGGGCTCCTTATTAAACACTTGAACTTTGACTATGCAGGACCACTGAAGGATGTTATGAAAGGCAATTATACAATTACACGACAAACCTAGCAGCAATGTAGACAGAATGAATTTTAAATGGTAAAACTGAGAGCAGAGAGACAACTTATAAATTTGTCATAATAACAAGAACCTAGGCTTTTAAAATCAATGACATGGGTTCTGCAATAGTCCATCCAGAAATAATATAATGGAGGTGTGAACTAAAGAGAGGGAGAAAACATTCAAGAGATAATGGTGAAAAAAAGGGAAGGATCATGATTGAACTTCTAGGGGATGGAGGACTGAAGTTATTCTTTCATGAAAAAAAAAGTACACCATCTTCCTTCTTGTTCTGTGTCTTACCATTAATGAGAAAAGCTATAAGAAACCTAAGTGTTCAAAGATCTAACAGGAGGTGTGGGTGTGAGAAAGGGAATCTAAGGTCTTACTGAGATTATCTGAAAACAATCAAAGGTAAGAAATAGCGAAACATCTTACAACATGGGTGAATCTGAAGGGCATTATGCTGAGTGAAATAAGTCAATCACAAAAGGAGAAATATTGCATGAGATCACTATTATAAGAACTCAAGAAAAGGTTTACTTACACACAGAAAAAAGCATTCTTTGATGGCCACGAGAGTGGGGAGGGAAAAGGAAGGGAAATCACTAATTAGATAGAAGACTAATGTCAACTTCAGTAAAGAGAAGGGCAACACAATATAGGGGAAGTCAGCATAACTGGACCAAAGCAAAAGCAAAAAAGAGAGAAAAGGATAAGAAATGGTCCTGTAATGAAGACATCCACAAGTTGTGATATTTGAGAGGTGCCTCAAAAAAGAAAAAAAACCGGCTAACAGATGCATGAAAAAATGCCCTCAATCATTAGCCGTTAGAGAAACGCAAATCAAAACCACAATGAGATACCATCTCACCCCGGCATTACTAGCATGAAGCCAAAAAAAAAACCCGGAAAATAACAAACGCTGGAGAGACTACGGGGAGACTGGAACTCTTCTTATGCACTGCTGGTAGGAATGCAAAAGGGTACAACCATTTTGGAAAACGATATCACACTTCTTTAGAAAGCTAGAAATGGAAAACCCATATGATCCAGCAATCCCACTCCTAGGAATATATCCTAGAGCAATGAGTCGTCCCACAAATAGACATACACATGCCCATGTTCACCGCAGCATTGTTCACAACAGCAAAAAGATGGAAACAATCTAGATGCCCATCAAGAGATGAATGGATAAACAAACTATGGTACATACACACAATGAACCACTACACAACCATGAAGAACAATGATGAATCTGCGAAGCATCTCAAAACATGGATGCATCTGGAAGGCATTATTCTGAGTGAAATAAGTCAATCACGAAAGGATAAATATTGTATGAGGCCACTACTATACAAACTCATGAAAAGGTTTACATACAAAAAGAAACAATCCTTGATAGTTAGAAGAGATGGGAAGGGTGGGGATGGAAAAACACTAAATAGGTAAGTTATAATTTGGTGAAGGGTAAGACAGTGCGCAATATTGGGGAAGCCAGGACAACTCGTACAAGGCAAGGTCATGAAAGCTCCATAGGCACATCCAAACTCCCTAAGGGACCAAACTACTGGGCTGAGGGGACCATGGTCTCGGGGAACATCTAGCTCAACTGGCATAGCATAGTTTATAAAGAAAATGTCCTATATTCTACTTTGATGAGTAGTGCCTGGGGTCTTAAAAGCCCGTGAGCGGCCATCTAAGATACGCCACTGATCTCACCCCTTCAGGAGCAAGGGTGAATGAAGAAAACTAAAGGCACAAGGGAAAGGTCAATCCAAAGGACTAACGGACCACAGCTACCACGGCCTCCACCAGACTGAGTCCAGTACAACTAGACGGTACCCAGCTACAACCCCTGACTGCTCTGACAGAGATCAAAATAGAGGGTCCCAGACAAAGCTGGAGAAAAATGTAGAACAAAATTCTAACTCAGAAAAAGACCAGACTTACTGGCCTGACAAAGACTGGAGAAACCCCAAGAATATGGTCCCCGGACACCCTTTCAGCACAGTAATGAAATCACTCCTGAGGTTCACCCTTCAGGCAGAGATCAGACAGGCCCATAAAACAAAACGAGACTTAAGGGGCACACCAGCCCAGAGGCAAAGACAAGAGGGGACAGGAAAGCTGGTAATAGGGAACCCATGGTTGAGAAGGGAGTGTTGACATGTCTTAGGGTTGTTAACCAACGTCATAAAACAATGTGTACTATTTAATAAGAGGCCAGTTTGTTCTGTAATCCTTCACCTAAATTAAAAAAAAAAAGGAACGAAAACCAATTCTTTTATGTGGTCAAGTAAGTTAGAGATATTCCATATATGGTATCCTGTATATCTGTATTCTCTACACAATATAGGAGACAATGAACATAGAGGTTAAGGAGAGATATGGAGTCCCACTGTGTTCAAATCCTGGCTCTACCACTTAATGTGAGACCTTGTAGAGACCACTAAAGCTTTCTGTGAGTAGGCTCTCTCACTGCGAAATATTAATAACTGTACCTATACCTCAGAGGCATTTGGTATCAATGAAATGGACATAAAAGCATTCAGAAAAGTGCCTGGAACGAAATAAAGATATTGTTAAGTGTTAGCTATTAGGATTATTAAGAAGCTCTGGTGGCACATGGTTAAGTACTTGGCTGCTAACTGAAAGGCTGGCAGTTCAAACCCACTGAGCAGCACCATGGGAGAAAACCCTGGCAATCTGCTCCTGTAAAGACTACAGCCTAGAAAACCCTATGGGGCAGTTCTACCCTGTCACATGGGGTCACTATAAGTCGAAAATCAACTCAACAGCACCTAACAATTCAGATTATCATATCCCTTCTGAAGGGAACGCTAATGAACAGTACGTTAAAAGCTCTAAGAAATCATACAGTTAATAACCCCATTTAAAGTGTGATTAACCCAACACCTTTCTTTGACAGTAGATTCATAAAACCTGCTTCCATTCATCTAGTAAGATTGTTCTAAGAAAAATACTTCAGAAAATGCGGGACTATGCGTAAACACGGCCGTCTTTTTAATTGTAATAAATAGATGGCATGGTGGCTGGTAAAATTAACTGAAGGATTTTGTTATACACACCTGACCTGGAAGTTGGAGAAACTCACTGACTAGAAATCTCAGTACAGTTTCAGAATACTCTGTTGTAAAAGACTCTTGGGAAAGTGAATACTATTGAATTCTGAGGGTAAAACAGGATTGAAATACAGAGGTATGGTTACTCAGATATTTGTAATTCCCAAAGGTTTTCTACAGATTCTATATCTAACACAAAAGCTGTGTATTTATGCTTTGATGTTAAAATACGTATCTGTTAGCCATACCCGTGGGATTATTACCTCTTCAGATTACAGGTCTACAACCTAAATACCACAATACACTATAAAAAAGCTTATTTGAACCAGAGGTATGGCAAGCAAAGAAGTAATACAATGCCGTTCTTGCAAACCCAAACCCACATAATGATACACTTATAACAAGTATTCATAAAACAATTAGATATGAACATGGAAACCATTTAACAATTTATATAAATGTATCTTGTTTTAAGAACTAAAATATACAAAATTTAGATTTATAATCCTAACAAAATTATGGGATGAAAATTTACTTCAAGGAAGAATAATTAATTTTACAATAGCTTTTTATTATATTTCTTGGTAAGTAATTCCAGTTTCTGTACCTATGTTCTTTGTGTTCCAATAGCTGGCAGTCTCTACATGTCAGTCTATCACATGTTTCACAGAATAGTTTCAACTGTTCTTGTTTGTGTACAGGGCAGAAAACAGGGCGCTGACCAGATGTTCCAACAGACTCTGCAGAAAAATAAACCACATATTTTAAACTAAATATAAAACTTGTCTAATTTTGTTAATTCTTATTGATGCTGGTATCTAAAATTTTAAAGACTAAACAGAAAATGTCATAAAGGCAAAAGGGAGGTTAAAAGTTATTAAAACTGTTTATCTTACCTGAAACATCTTCTTTTTTCCTGATCAGGTGATCTTTAGTGAATTTTACTCTCTGATGTGCTTCTATACACGTCTTACATAGCCACTCTCCACATTCTACACAAAAGCCAACTGCACTGGCATTATCTTCACAACTAGTACATACCTAAAAGAGGAAATATATACTAATCCACATTAAATTTACACAACAAAGATCCACAAAAAGAAAAGGTTAAAACAGTCTCATTTAACCCAGTTTGAGGTAGAGAATAAAGCTAATCATTCCCGAAAGACTATTTTCAAATTGAAATATGTAATTACAGCAGAATTACTGTTATGTAACTACTGAAACATGTTTTTCTTATGTTTTACGTTTTGATATCAAGATAGGAATAGAAAGAAAAACTGAGAAGCATACCTGTTCTGATTTCTCATCAGAACTGCTAGGAGCTTCAGATGTATCTTTCACAAAATAATTATCCACAAGGTCTATTTGTCTGCATTCTTGGCGGCATACTGGGCACCGTATTACACCAACTACAACACAAAATGACAACATTAAGAAATATTCTTCAGGAAAAATTAAGGAAATTGTGCACGATGCCCATATGAAAACGACTCGTATGGCACAGACAAGACCAAAGAAATTAGATCAAGAGCTGAATAAAATAGCTCTTAAGTTGTTCCATTGGGGGAAAACGATACCCTACTTAGAAAGAAGAAACAAGTCTGTATACTGCAAAACTATGGAAAGCATCAAACATACATAGGCTAGGATATAAGCAGTGTCCCCAAGAGTTGTACCATGCACAAACTACAAAGCCTTAAAAAGTAGCTGTCATGAAAATGCAAATACAAACACAATATATGTCATTCTCAAAGAAATGGAAACAGCAGAATCTCCCAGAGACATATATACATTGTTAAAACAAACTCAAATTCCTAATTATACATTTGAAAACTAAATAGTTTTATAATACAAAGTGCCTAAGATGATCTTCCTTAACGGAAACACACAAAAACAATTTCTCAAACCAAAGGAGGAAAGAGTATCGTGAAGAAAAAGGAGCGAGCAGATAAACACATTTTCACATTTGAAGTGGTATGAATTTAAAACCTTCAGAAAGCAGTTGGAGTACGATATAACCATAAAGGAGATAAGTATAAGTAACTATAGAGGCAATAACAAAGGGGGCAACTAACTCTTCTTAGAGGGAATTAGAAACGTTTTCACTGAAGAGATGACTCTTAAACACGGGTCCTGAAGAATGAATGTGCATTTACTAGTCTGCAGGAGGTTTACTGAGCAGGCCTCTGCTGCTCAAACTCTGCACATTCCCAAGAAAGGCCAGTCTTCAAAACTGACCCTAGACCCAACTCCTGGGAGATGACCTCTGAGCCTGTGAAATATTCTGCAGATAAGAGTGGTTTTTGTATGCCTGAGGCCTTCAGCCAAACTGTATCAGTTTGTCCAGATAAGTTTACACTAACAATGTGATTTATGGTGAATTCTTGTTTTGGTATGCCTAAAGCCTTGGGTAATGCTGAAATGTCTGACCTCTGGAGAGTGGAGTCCAGTTAGCTGATATTAGTCACACAGGCACCCTTACCCTTCTATCCCCGTCCCCTCCTCCCACCCAAATCCGAGGCACCAAGGCTCAGGTGAGGTTCCCTCGTTGGTAATATACTCCATGCATACTGTCAAACATCATTGCTGGAAGAATTAAGTGGGTCCCCATGCACCTCCACTTGGAGGGGACACCAAGAAGCTTGCACCTAACCTTCCCTGGACTTTGTACCATACACCTGATGATTTTAATCTGTACCTTTCGCTGTAATAAACTGCAACTGTGAGTATAACAGCTTTTATGAGTTCTGTGATTATTTCTAACTAATTAAAAAGCCTAAAGGTGGTCTTGGGGAACCCCCTACTCAGAAAAGGAGGAAACAGCATGCAAACAGAGAAAATATCTGCAAAGTTCACAAATGCAGGGAAAGAGTAGGCTATACAGATAGTAGCAAAAATATCTATGCAGTCATGCACCGCATAACGTCCGTTCGGGCAACGTCTGTCCACATATATGTCCGTGGTCCCATAAAGTTATAACAGAGTTCAGAAGAAATACTTCCAGATAGATACACTACAACATCTATAACATTATAATACAGTAACAATAATGTTTTGATGTGCATCGCAAAGTAGTACCTGTTTGTTATTATAAACTACTGCAGGTACCTCAAATTTTTAATATAATAGGCTTTACGGGAATTGGTTTGTAACTACGGGTTGTATGTAAATAGGACATTTGTAATCTGGGGACTTCCTGTAATATGGAGTTAGGACAACATCCAAACCACATGATGCCCTATTTCACAGAACGTATCCTAGGCATTAAGCAACACATGACTGTATTTACATTTGTGTACATACATACATATAAAACTGAAATATCTGCAACATCTAAATGAAGGAACATTTTTGCTGAAGGACACAAAAGATGGAGAGACATTCTATATTCTGAAATAAAAAAAACTAAAAGTATCAATTATACATGTGTAAATGTATACTTCAGTGTAGTCTCAGAAGGCGTTTTGTGAAACTCGACAAGCTGATTCTGAGGTTTGTTTTAAAGGAAAACTAGTAACAAACGTCTTACTTCAATTTTAAGGTCTTTCTTGTCCGTGAAACCAAATATTATCCATAAAAAGCCTGACCCAAACTGCAAAAGCCTGCCAGACACTGCTCTACAGCAACGTAAATTTGTCTTTCTCTTAATAGAAAAGTAGAGTTGTCAAACCATTACCTCCAAATTTAAATTTCAAGAAGTCTCATGGCTGCAGGTGGGTGATGGCCCAAATTATTAGCAGCCAGGCCAGAGATATCCTGGTATCAGTTAATTTCAGTAAA
Source organism: Elephas maximus indicus (assembly GCF_024166365.1). Taxonomy (NCBI): domain Eukaryota; kingdom Metazoa; phylum Chordata; class Mammalia; order Proboscidea; family Elephantidae; genus Elephas; species Elephas maximus. The sequence continues at coordinate 166,157,311 of NC_064821.1, read as the reverse complement.
GGGGGAAAAAAAAACAAACCCATTGCCGTTGAGTCGATTCCAACTCAGAGCAACCCTACAGGACAGAATACACTGCCCCATAAGGTTTCCAAAGCTGTAATCTTTACGAAAGCAGACTGCCATATCTTTCTCCTGTGGAGTGGCTAGTGGGTTCAAACCGCCAACGTTTCAGTTAGCGGCCAAGTGTTTAACCATTGTACCACCAAGGACCCTGAAGAGGAAAAGGCAGGGTTCAATCAATCACATTAAGATTAGTCAATGGTCGACCTTCTGTACTTCTCCCTCCTTTCCCTTTATAAGCCTCATCGTACCTAGCTTCTTGAAGCCATTTGCTTTTTTCTGCAATCAAAGTGGTCTCCCTACATGCATATACAGTAACTGTTCAGAATAAGCTTTATGTTTAAATTTCAGTGAGTTTTATTTTTAACAGGTTCTTATAAATTTCTAGTTCAAGATGACAGACTGCCATTACAGTTTCTGACAACACAAATTCATCCTTTCCCCTTCCAAATCCCCATTAAAATGGTATTAAGAAATTTAAAACATAAACACACTAGTTTCGTGAGTAGCACCAGAGGTATCAAAAGCTTGTGAGCAATCATCTAAGATACAACTATTGGTCTCTATTCATCTGGAGCAAAACAGAATAAAAGAAACCAAAGACTCAAAGAAGAAACTAGTCCACAGGACTAACAGCCCACACGAACCACAGCCTCTTCTAGCCTTAGACCAGAACTAGATGGTACCCGGCTACCACTACCAATAGTTATGACCAGGGATACAACAGAAAGTCCCAGATAGAATGGGAGAAAAATGTGAAACAAAATACAAATTTCTAAAAAAGGCCAGACTTACTGGACTGATAGAGACTAGAGGAACTCCAAAACTATCATCTTAAGATACCCTATGAACATGAAAATGAAGCCACTCCCGGAGGTCACCTTTTGGCCAAGTAACATGTTGGCTTATAAAATAAACAGTAACACCCATAAGTAATGTGCTCCCTTAAACAATCAACTATATGAGACCAAAGAGTCAACATTTAACCAAAAGCAAAGATGAGAAGGCAAGGAGGGGCAGTGAAGCTAGATCAATGGAAACAGAACAAACAGAATGGCAATAATGAGAATGCTGACACACTGTGAAAATTGTAAGCAACGTCACGGAAAATTTTTATTAAAAGTGTTAAATAAGTACCTAATTTGCCACTTAAACTTTTACCTAAAACACAAAATTAAAAAAAAAAAAAAAAAAACCACTATCCAAGAAAATGGTGGTACAGGGAGAAGCAAGGCACACAAATCAGTGTACAAGTAATTCCAAGAAACTTACTTGAAAAGAATAACTAAACAGTTAACAAAAGAAACCCAGAGTACACAAGGTGGGAGGGAATACATCTAAGAAAGAATCTTATTTGCTTTAAAGATTTCTGGAGAAGCCTGAAATTCAGAAACTTCAGGCATAAAAGCAGCTCTAATGAGACACAAGGAATAAATTCAAGCCTGTAGTAAATAGCCAACTCCACTCTTAAACTGACTTCTTACATCATGCAGATTACGCAGCAGCCAGGATGCCTTAGTCCTAAGACAATATTAGGGGTTTTTTCTATTTGCTTCAGTAGTTATTAATAATTACAGGCACTCCCTGGGTTAGGAACGTCCAACTTACATACAACCCTTGGTTACAAACCAAACCCCATAAAGCCTATTATATTAAAAATTCGAGGTACATACAATGGTCTGTAATAACAAACAGACACTACTTGGTGACATGCATCAAAGCATTCTTTTTTATTATTATTACTGTATTATTACATTAAAGATGTTTTAGTGTATCTGGAAGTATTTCTTTAATGCTTTTTATGCACAGAAAGGTACACTATATACTATATACTAAGACAAACATTTGGCTAATTGACGTTAGATATGAACCATACCTGTTTCGATTTGTGTACAAATTAAAGACAGACTTAGGAATGGAACTCATTGATAATCCAGGGATTGTCTGTATATAAATATTTGCTTTAAAACGAGAACCAACTTCTAGTTAGTTTCCAAGTGAGTTCGTAAGTGAGCACACCCTTATAATTAGCGTAGACCAGATGAGTGTGCTCTTGACTCAGTCACTCAGTGCTAGCTGCCATGGTAAGTTTTGATCGTTATACAAAACTGTAACCGAGACTCCAAACCAATAATACTCCTGGAGCCAGTTTTTTCATAATGCTTCTAGAACTGATTTTATAACTTCGAAGCTCAAGTTCTGAGAGACACGTTCATGTCTTTCAAACTGGTTTCTTTTAAATGCCAACTCACTAAAATATTTCATTGGCAAGGGACGGGGGATAGGGAAAGACACACTTTTTTAAAAGGTCAAAATACAAACTAGTTTACATCTGCATGGTTAGGTTAAGCAGAATTTAGTTTCCGTAAGTTGACTGATGGGCTTCCATTTCAGATGGACAACTAAGCAAATGTGTAAAGACCACCCAAACCATAAGACAAATACAGAAATGGCTAAAATATAACAAATTAAAGTATAATTTGAAAAATACATAATTGAGCCCAAAGGCAAGAATAAGAAATTCTGAAATACCAGAAACATAATGGAACTCAAAGCCGAAGTGGTGAGGTGCTGAAACAAGTGGCCCATAAGGGTTATCAGTACTACTGGTGGAAGCAGGAAGTAAGGCAGAGCTTACAAGGTGAAAGTGAACTCCCTCCATAAAGCCATGGGGCAGACTTTAAGCACCCTACTGCTTAAAATCTTTGCCAGCCCTAGGTGCCTCCACAAGAAGTCAGAACCCTAAACAAGCTCTAATGCGTATATAGATATGTAACTAAATGCTGTCCTATCTGCACAGTATACACAGAAACTTGAAGCCAAGATAATAGATACAAGCTGAAAGCAGAACTTTACAAACACAAAACCATCTCACGAGAACAGGTCCTAACCAAGGGCACAAGGGAGACTCCCCCCAACTGAAGGTAAGTTCACAGAATAAAACTACAAAGCACGTGAGGAAAATCCAATACTATTAGAGCAGGTCACACAATAAACAAAGAAGTAACAACCTAGGAACCACAGATAATAAAGCAGTCCGAAAAAGATTTTGAATATTTTTAAATGTTCAGAGAGATAAAAGAACAAATAAAAGCTATGAAAAGTAGAAGATTTGGAAAAGAATCCATGAGAAAAATCATGATCAGTGAATAAAATCAAAATATAAGTTAAACAGTAGGCAAGAAATAAGTGAAAAAGAATCAAGATAAAAGACATCTGAAGAAATCTCATAGAATTCAGCACAGAAATGAAGACAGACTGAAACTATGAAAGAGAAGAAACCTAAAGAGCTGAATGAGAAACAAGCAGGTGTCAATCAGAATTCCAGAAGTTCATGAAGAAAATGGTATAAAGAGATAATGGCTGAAAATTTCAGAACTGAAGAAATGAACCCTCAGATTGCAAAAGCAATCCAAGTCCTCAACTGGATAAATAAAAATAAATCCACACCTGTCTATATAAAAAGGAAAATATGGATTAAAGATGGAGGATAAAAAAATCTTAACTACCAGAAACAAAAGTTCCAGTAACAGAAGACAATCAGAGAGCAAACTCATCATCAGTAAAAAAAACACAGCCCAAAAAAAGAATAGAATCTTCAGTGCTTGGAAGGAAAAACTGTCAACCATGAATTTTACATCCAGATAAAACTATTATTCAAGAGTAAGAGCAAAATACAAGTTTCAGACATAGTACTCATTCCTCTAAGAACCAGTAAAGCATTAAACTGAACCATAAAAAACTGTCAATATTAGATCACTTTCCAACTACAAATACATCAAGTTTATATGGTTTGACCTAATGTTTTAAAAAAACAGAAAAGTACTTAGAGGAGAAATGCAAAAAATAACAAGCAAAGATATCAATAAAACATGTTAACCATCCAGGATACTTCACTGGTTTCAGCCCTTCGGAAGCAAGGAAGAATGAAGAAAACTAAAGATACAAGGGAAAGATTAGTCCAAAGGACTGATGGTCCACATCTACCACGGCCTCCACCAGGCTGAGTCCAGTACAACTAGACAGTACCTGGCTACCACCACTGACTGCTCTGACAGGGATCACAACAGAGGGCACCGGACAGAGCTGGAGAAAATTTCAGAACAAAATTCTAACTCAAAAAGAAAGAGCAGACTTGCTGGTTTGACAGAGACTGGAGAAACCCTGAAAGAATGGCCCCCTCAGTAATGAAGTCACTCCTGAGATTCACCCTTCAGCCAAAGATTGGACAGGCTCATAAGACAAAACGAGACTAAAGGGGTACACCAGCCCTGGAGCAAGGACTAGAGGACAAGAGCGGACAGGAAAGCTGGTAACAGGGAACACAAGGTTGAGAAGGGAGAGTGTAAACATGTTGTGGGGTTGTTAATCAATGTCATAAAACAATAGGTATACTTAAAAAAAAAAAAGCGTTAAGTCTAAATATGAAGTGACTAAAAATAAATACAGATATAAACATTAATTTGGGAGGTTTAAAAAAGATAAAATTGAAATACCAAACTACAATAACCTATTCTATTATAAACAAACTTCAGCTTTAGAAAAATCATTCTAGTCAGAGTATGAGGAATGAACTAAGAGACTAAAAGATCAATTAAAAATACATTAAAACCTTTCCTTAACACAATTAAGTGGGGACCTTAAAATTCAATCATGTGAAACGCAGAGTCAAGTTGTTAGAAGTGAAATAAACTATGCGAGCCTGCTCAGCCAGCCAATAACAAGCTTCAGAGTTAAGACTGCAGTTTGGTGCCAAACTGAAGCTACTGCTCTGAGGACCAAATTTTGAGGACAACTATTCTAAGACATCTGGAATAATTCCAGAAAAATGGTGTTGGCACCACTTTTGCAGTCTGAGTCACAAAAATTGGCTCAAGAGACTACTGAGGACACAGGAACTCTCCACAACCCTACATCCCTGGTCTGCAGTTTCCTAACCCAACCTTGCCTTCCCCTGCTCTTCTCCCCTCACCCCAACAGGAATTTCAACCTGCTCCTGTTTGAAAATGAGTAATATGCTGAGTACAGGGACCAATCATGATGAAATTATACCTAAATTTGTACTAATACAGAGTTTTACTGTAAGATCAGTTATACTTTTTGAGAAACTAACATGTATTAATTCATCTAATCCTCGTAACATTTAATCCTCTGTGAAGTTCAATCACTATCCCCACATTAAAGATGAGAAAACTGAGTTTCAGAGAAATCAAGTAATTTTCTCAAGATCATAAGAGCATGTATATAGGAGGCCAAGATCAGAATCCAAAATGTCTGGGTCTATGGCCCATGCTTTTAAGAACTATGCTATACTAGCTTACAAATTAAGAGACTAGAATCTCTGGGTGATGCAAACTGCTATCATACTCAGCTGCTAACTGAAAGGATGGCAGTGGGAGTCCACCCAGAGGCATCTCAGAAGAAAGGCCGGGCAACTGATGTCTGAAAAATCAGCCACTAGAAACCCTATGGAGCACAGTTCTCTAACACACGTTGGGTTATCATGAATTGGAATCAACTCAACAGCAACTTGTTAGAAGTAAATTAGAGTCACTAGGTGGTACTAATGGTTAACATGCTCAGCTGCCAAACAAAAGGTTGGCAGTTGGAGTCCATTCAGAGGCACCTTGGAAGAAAAGGCCTGGCAATCTACTTCTGAAATATCAGCCACTGAAAACCCAATGGAGTCCAGAAATAAACACATCCATCGTCAACTGATTTTTGACAAGGGTGCTGAGGCCATTTGACGAAAAAGGAAGAGCCTCTTCAATAAATGGTGCTGGAAAATTGGATTTCTACATGCAGAAGAATAAATTGGGATCCAAGTCTCATATAACACACAAAAAAAAAAAATTCAAAATGGATTAAGGACCTAAATGTGAAAACTAAAACCATAAAATTCTCAGAATACAGGGGTATGGATGTCAGGCCTTGCTTTTAACAACGGCTTATCTGACATAATAACCAAATGATTAGTGGTTACCAGGGGCAAAAGAGAAGGAGAAAGGGAGAATCACTGTTTGGGAAGCAATGAGTTTTTGTTTATGGTGATGGAAAATCTGACCTCAATTAAGTGTTAACAGTTACACAACATGATTAATGTAATTGATATCTCTAAGCTGTGTACCTGAAAAAGGTTGACTTGTTAAATGCTACGTTATATATATCATCACAACAACCCAGAAAACAAAGAGCAGTTGCTCAGGCTGTTTATGTAGTACTCAACACCTCATGAGATTTGTTTTCCTGGTTTAGAGATTTAAGGAAACGGCTTCATGGGACAACCCAGTCAACTGGTCTAATATTGTTTTTAGTGTTTCTGTTCTACCTTCTAGACTTGTTAGAAGTTTGAGAGTGGCCATCTAAGGTACAATTGGTCTCTATTTCAATGGAGCAGCAGATGGAGGAGAGACATGAAAAGGCAGAGGAACTGGAATGCATGTCTAACTGCCTCCCAGAACAACTGCCTCCCTTGCCATGAGACCAGAAAACTGAAGAGTTCTTTACATTACAGAGCTTTTTACCATTACAGAATGTTTTGATCAAAGTTTCTAGAGAAGAATCCTGATAAAAAGGGTGGGAGGAGCGTGGTGAATGTGGTACAGAATTTCAAATTCTCATGGAATCCAGACTTTCTGGAGCCATTGAGGCTGGATACCAAAAACCAAACCCATTGTGTTGAGCTGGCTTCAACTCATAGTGACCCTATAGTAGAGAAGAACTGCACCATAGGGTTTCCAAGGCTGTAAATTTTTATGGAAGCAGACTGTCACATCTCTCTCCCACAGAGTGGCTAGAGTGGCTGGTAGGTTCAAACTGCTGACCTTTCTTTTGGCAGCCAAGCGCTTAGCCACTGCATCACCAGGGCTCCTGAGGCTGGATAACCAGCTCCCCCCCAAAAAACTACTGACCTGAGATAATCTTTAAACCTTAAACCAAAACTATCCCTGAAGTCATCTTTAAACCAGCAATAGTTCAGCCTAGTAAGTAAAGAATGTCTGCCTTGAGCACTATGCTCTTTTAAAGAATTATCTATATGGCATCAAACTGACTAGAGCAACTTGAAAGTTTAGTTGAGAAACTTAGGGAGCAGTGAGTTTATCTTAACAGTTGTGGAATAACTTGGAAAATGATAGCTAGAATGGTTGTACAACTTGACAAATATAAATGTCACTGAATTGTACATGCAGAAATTGTTGAACTGCTGTGTGTTTTGATGTGTAAATTTTCACCAAAAAAATAAATAAAACATAATTAAAAGAAAAGAAAAATTCTATGGAACACAGTCTACTCTGACATACACAGGGTTACCATTAGTCAAACAGCAACTGGTTAATTAAAAGGCTGGTCCATCAGTAACAAAATAAGAGACTGAACTAAGGCAATCATAACAGAAATGTGGAGGATAAATTAGAGATAATGAGACAGAATAGACTGGAGTTACTGAATGGCTGTATTATGACAGAAAGAGAAAAGTTAAGGCAAAGGAAGAAACTAGAGATTCTAGATAATTCTCAAGTTTCTGCTGTGGGTAACTCATGAATAACACAACTCCTCAAAATGAAAGAAAAAAAAGTTTTAGCCAGAATGTAATAAGTAAGCTTTGGCTAGATCATATTTAACTAGTATCATTCCAGAGCTAAAGAGTGTGGAGAAAATCACTGGCATATCAGTCGTAGTTGAAATCTTAAGTGCAGTTACGATTACTGAAGAAGAAAGGGATCAAGGACAGTACACTTGGGTATACCAATATTTACGGGTGCGGTACAGTGAATTACTTAATACAGCCCTTCTAGCCATAGTTTTTATGACTTCCACAAAATGACTGGGTGGGACTATGGAAATACGGTGTTTGTGGCCCACCAAGAGGATTGGTCAGCCAGCCCAGAATGCAACTAAGGTGCATGGAACCCCTGTGGCAGTGGGACCATGCAAATATAGTGTATGGCACCCTAATGAGGGGACTGGTAAGTTCTGCCATCCCGCTAGGCTTAAAAAAGAGAGCCAATCCCAGAGTGAGGGAGGGAATCTCTTCGCCACCAATAAAGAAGAGACAGGAGCAGAGGGTGTCCCTTGGACTCGAGATCCATGCACTAAGAACCTCCTAGACCCAGAAGACAGAGAGAGCTGTAACACCGGAGACAGTGCAAGACGGTGAGAAGCAGTGGCAGAGAAACAGCCGTGGTAGAACCAGGAGATTGGCACGGGATGGCACAGTGGGCTTCCCAGGCCATGGGAGCAAGGGGATTACAGTGTGCGTGCCAATCATAGACCGAGAGAGCTGAGCACCTTCCAGTGGGGGACTTCTGGAGGAATGCGGTATTTCTGGGCCCTTGTCAGCAGAGCTAGGCTTGCTGATGGAGCTGGGCTTGCCGATCCGTGGAGTAAGAGAGCTGAGTGCCTTTGGGCCGATGCTTCCTGGTGGACTGTAGTGCCCCTGGCATTTACTGGCAGAGCTAAAGAGCTTTGTAACATTTGCCCGAGCAGGGCAAAGGCTGGGCCAAGGGCCAGAGAGAGGCTGTCTGCAGGCATGGCTGAGAAGAGGCTGTTCTAATCAAAGAACTGTATCCTGAGTTGTTTCTCATCCTGAATTGTAACCTGTTACTCCCCTGATAAACCCCATAATTGAGTATGGTCTGTGACTTTTGTGTGGCCATGCCACAAATTATTGAACCCAGGAGAGAAGTAAAGAATGCTATGGGAGGGACAGCTGATGTCAAAATTGGTAAAAAAGAAAGAAGGTTGGAGAGTGGAGGTATGTCTGACTTCCACTTCACAGGAATAAGCCTTGGGCTCTGGATGCTGATAATGATTCTCCTCCCCCCTTGTGAAGTTAGAGGAGGTGTGACACTGCCACCACACCATTTTTACAATGGGTGAAGTAAAAGAAAAAGCTCTCAGGTTTAGGAGACACCTTTCACTTTCCCTTCTTTAAAAATAAACAAACCCATTGCCGTCAAGTCGATCTCGACTCATAGCAACCCTGTAGGACAGAGCAGAAATGCCCCAGAGAGTTTCCAAGGAGTGCCTGGTGGATCTGAACCGCTGACCTCTTGGTTAGCAGCTGTAGCACTTAACCACTACGCCACCAGGGTTTCAGGGTCCCTTCTTTAATCTCCTCTAAATCCTAGGGGATGCTGACAAGCTAGATATAAGGTAATTCACAAATATTTTGAGGAGTGAAAAAGAGAGGGCTCAGGCTGGGTGTACATGCATGTGTGCCTGCCTATGTGAGAAATCTTGCACAGAATTAGTTATTCTCTCTCTCTCTCTAAGAGAGGAGCGGAAATGGGAAAGCAAAGGCCCAGAGGAACCTGGGGCCATCACCATGAAGACCCAGGATTCCATGGCTACCTGGGTCAAGTGCATCTACTTAGTAGGTTTTCTGAATTTTTCACTGATAGGCTCAATCAATCAGTCCCTGGACCATGAGAGGACTGCCTCTCCAGCCCTAGCTGTACTAGCTGAATGGGTGAAGAGTGAAGCTCTGCCTCTTCTTGGAATGAAGTCTCTAATTACAACGAATTCAGTACAGGCTAGAAGAAACAAGGTTTATCATGTCTTTCGTGGTCTACAGGTTTGCTACTACCCAATAACCATAACACAACTCCCAAACGTGACCACGCCAAGGGAGCTACGCCCATGAATAGACAAAGAACAAGTATATCCCACTGGAGGAGGTTCAATAACTTGAAGCAGACCAAGCTGAACAATCAGAACAAGGTGGCTCCTACTGAAGCAGAACTAATGGAAGCAAAAGAAAAGAACGTGAGTTTAAAAAAAAGGGGGAGAAAGAATTCTCACAGAAATGTAATTAAAGCACGTGTTATAGAAAATCAAGGGGGATACTGGATTAAAGTAATATCGTGTCTATAGTGTAAAAATTAATTCAAGAACTGAAAAAAAGGCAACTACTACAAAGCAATTCATATTCTGGAAGATGAAATTAATAAACACACCTAAAAACAAAGGCTGAGGAAAAAAAAGAATAAACAAACCTGGCCAAACCCAATGCCGTCGAGTCAATTCTGATTCATAGTGATCCTAAATGACAGAGTAAAACTGTCCCATAGGGTCTCGAAGACTGTAAATCTTTACAGAAACAGACTGTCACATCTTTCTCCCATGGAGTGGCTGGTGGTTTCGGACCATCAACCTTTCGGTTAACAGGCGAGCAATTAACCACTGTGCCACAAAGGTTTTTTGGATAAACAAATATAACAGTAAATGCAAAGGAAGCAAACAAAAAAAAAAAGTGAGAACAATATTAAAAAATATATAAATCTGATTTCAGGACAAACAGCATTAAATAGGACAACTAAAACCCAAAACCAAACCACTGCCGTCAAGTTGATTCCAACTCATACCAACTACAGAGTAGAACTGCCCTATATAGGAATCCAAGGAGCACCTGCCTGGTGGATTCAAACTGCCAACCTTTTGGTTAGCAGCCCAACTCTTAACCACTAAGCCACCAGAGTTTCCAAATAGGACAAAGAAAAATAATATTAATGATGAAGGGTACAATACACACAGTCACATAAGTTTTTATGCAACAAAAAAATAAGCCACTAAAAACAAAAAGCAAAAACTCTGAAAATTCAGAAACTTTATATTAAAAAGAAAAACTTAATAGATGACAAGCTCACATTTCCTTATCAAAATTCTGAACTGCAAAAAGTTCTGGGGAAAAAAAGGTTCCAGATTTTTTTTTTTTTTTTCCCAAAAGGTTGGCTTTTAAAAGATGAAAACAACCTGACCTGAACTGGCAGGAAGCTATACTCTTTAGTTACACTAGTTAGTGTGAATATTCCTGAAGAAATGTTGAAGTATTTGATTACAGGACACTACTCCCGGACACTGCTGGAAGGTTAAGCACTATCTTGCCTTTTTAAAATGTGAATATTTATGCATCCCCAAAAAACTGGTCCCAGGCTGAATATGTAAATGGAATTTTAAAACTTAAAAAAAGAAGTATTTTTTGTTTTTCTATGTTGACAAAACTTTAATCATGTAACTTTGCCATGGTAGAAAAAATATTTTTTTTTTAATTAAAACTTTTACTAAACAGACTATATAGCAATGATTACATAACCTTTCTTTTAAAAAAAAAGAAAAATATAGCCTCCTCCACGAAAAAAATGAAATGCTTGCTAATTAAGTCTTCTAGTTCAAAAATGAAAATTTAAAAGTGGAATTTCTGCAAATTAAAAAAACCAAAAACATTTTATAACAATGCATGTTATCTCATAACAAAGCATTACAAAACAAAATACAAACTGAGGAAAATATTTATTTGGTCTTTGTGATAATATAATATTAATGAACTTCATATTACCCTTCAAAAACATACTAAGTTATACCTAAACTGTCGAAAGTCAAAGACAAGAAAATCTTGAAAGCAGCAAGAGAAAAATAACTCGTACAAGGGAAAACCAAGATTTAACAGTGGACTTCTCATCAGAATCGACAGAGGTCAGAAAACAATGGGATGACACACTCAAAGTAGTGAAATAAAATAGCAACCACAAATTACTTATATAGCAAAATCAGCCTACAAAAATGAAGCAAAAGTATCTCCAGATAAAGGTAGACTGAGGAAATTTATTGCTAACAGACCTGCCTTCTTTGGGCTGAAAAAAGTGACATGAGACAGTAACATGAAAACACATAAATAAAGAGCACTGGTAAAGGTAATTATACAGGTAAATGTAAAAGACTTCAAGTCAACATCTGTTGTAACAGACAAACAAGGACATTCTACAACAACAAAAAAGGTCAATTTATCAAGAAGATATAATAATTATAAATATTTCAAAAATAAATAAATAAAACTGTTGCTGCTGAGTTGATTCCAAATCATAGTGGCCCTACAGGACACAGTAGAACTGCCTCACAGGGTTTCCAAAGAGCAGCTGGTGAATTTGAACCACTGACCTTTTGGTTAGCAGCTAAGCTATTAACCACTGAGCTACCAGGATTCCACTATAAATATTAATACGCCTAATATCAGAGCACTGAAATACATCATTACTGAAAAAATTCAAAAGAAATAGTTCTATAATAATAATGGGAGGCTTCAATACACCACTCTCAATAATAAACAGAACATCTAGAAAGATCAGTAAGGAAACAGATGATGTGACTGACATGATAAACCAACTAAACCTAACACATATATAGAAGACTCTACCCAACAACAGCACAATATACATTCTTCTTCAGTACACATGGATCAATTCTCCAGAATAGACTTACATGTTAGGTCACAAAGCAAGTCTCAACAAATTTTTTAAAAAACTGAAATTATACAAAGTTATTTTCCTCAACTACAGTGGTATGCGATTAGAAAGTAATAACAAAGAAAAATAGAAAATATATATAAATATGGAAATTAATCAATGGATCAAGGAAAAATCAAAAGGGAAATCGAAATATTTAGAGACGAATGAAAATGGAAGCACAAGATGCTAAAAGTTACAGAACTCAGTGAAAACAGTGCTCAGAAGGAGATTTATAAATGCTTATAACAAAAAAATAAAGAACACAAATCAAAAACCTAACTGAAAACCTTCAGGAACTAGAAAAAAGAACAAACCAAACCCAAACCAACCAGAAGGAATGAGGTAACAAAGATCAGAGAAGACATAAAATAGAGAATTAAAAAAAGGACTAAAAAAGGGGGGAAAAAAAAAAATCAATGAACGCAGTTTTTGTTTTTTTTTTTTTAAAAGAAAAAAATCAACAAACTTTTAGCAAGACTAACAAAGAAAAAAAGGGACAAGGTGCAGATATCTAAAATTAGAAAGCAGAGTGAAGACATTACCACTGACCCTACCAAAATAAAAAATGATCATAAAAGAATATGATGAACAAGTATATGCCAACAAATTACATTAATATAGATAAAATGAATGAATTCCTAGAAAAACAAAAACTTCCCACATTAACTCAAAAAGAAATACAAGATCTCAACAGACACATAACTGAAGAAATCAAAAAAAACTAATCAAAAACCTCCCCACAAAGAAAAGTCCAGGACACGACAGATTCACTGGGTAATTATGTGAAACATTTAAAGAAGTGGTGCCCATCCTTACTAAAATTTTCTACATAACATAAGAGGAAGGAATACTCCCTAATTCATTCTATGAGGCTAACATTACCCTAATACATTTAAAAAAAAAAGACAAGAAAACTACAAATATCCCTGATGAATACAGATGTAAAATCTTCAACAAAATATCAGCAAACCAAATTCAAAACGTATTAAAAGGATTCAATACCATAATCAAGTAGGGTTTATCCCAAGAACGTAAGTAGTTGAACATCAGAAAATCCATCACATTAATAGAACAAAGGAAAAGAATCACAAAATCATCTCAAAAGACAGAGAAGGCCTTTGACAAAATCTAACACCTTTCATAATAAAAGCACTCAACAAGATAGGAATAGAAGGAAAATTCTCCTATTTGATTCTTTTTTTAATGTATTAAGAATATCATACTCAATGGAAAAAGACTGAGAGCTTTCCCTTTAAGGAGCCACCTGGTGGTGTGGTGGTTAAGAGCTATGGCTGCTAACCAAAAGGTTGGCAGTTTGAATCCACCAGGCGCTCCTTGGAAACCCCTATGGGGCAGTTCTACTCTGTTCTATAGGGTTGCTAGGAGTCGGATTCGACTTGACAGCACCTAAAAACAACAAATTTGGTAAGATATTAAGCTATCTCTTTTCACAGATGCTATGATCCTATATATATAAAACCGCAAGGAATCCACAAGAAAGCTTTATCAGACAAAGGTTTAAGAACCGGAATACATAGAGAACTTAACAAAAAAGGCCAACTCAATAGAAAATGGCCAAAAGACTTCAACAGACATTTCAACAAAGAAGATATACATAAATGGCTAACAAGCCTTTGAAAAGATGTTCAACTTAATTAGAAATTATGGAAATGCAAATCAATGTTCACTGCAGCACTATTCACAATAGCAAAAAGGTACAACAGCCTAAGTTCCCATCAACAGATGAATAAACAAAATGTGATATACGCATACAAATGAATATTACTCAGTCCTGATACATGCTACAACATGAATGAACCATGAAGACATTACGCTCAATGAAATCAATCACAAAAAAGAAAAATACCGTGTGTTTTCATTTACATGAACTATCTAGAAGAGGTAAACATATAGACAATCAAAGTGTAATTGTGGTTACCAGGGGCAGGAAGGAGGAGGGAGATGTTACAATTTTAAAAGCACTGAGTTTCTGTTTATGATGATGGAAATTTTGGCAAGGGATATTGGTGCTAGTTACACAACAAGATTGATTGATATAATTGCTACCAATGAACTGTCAACATGTAAAATGTTAAAATGGCAAGTGGTATTTTACATTTTTAGAGAAAGTTTTAAAAATGCAAAGAGATAGATAAACAACCTGGGATACATCCATACAATGGAGAATAACTCAGGGATAAAAAGGAATGCCTCCCATGTCTGTCAGTCTGTCATACTGTGGGGGCCTGCATGTTGCTGTGATGCTGGAAGCTATGCCACCAGTATTCAAATACCAGCAGAGTCACCAATGGTGGACATGTTTCAGCTGAGGTTCCAGACTAAGACAGGCTAGGAATGGCTGGTGGTCTACTTCTGAAAATAATTAGCCAGTGAAAACCTTATGAACAGCAGTGAAACACTGAGAGTGCCAGAAGATGAGCCCCTCGGGTTGGAGGAGACTCAAAATATGGCTGGGGAGGAGCTGCCTCCTGAAAGTAGAGTTGACTTTAATGACATGGATGGAGTCAAGCTTTCAGGACCTTCATCTGCTGGTATGGCACAACTCAAAATGAGAAGAAACAGCTGCAAACATCCATTAAAAATAGGAGTGTGGAATGTACAAAGTATGACTCTAGGAAAACTGAAGTCAAAAATGAAATGGAATGCATAAATATTGATATCCTAGGCATGGGTGAGCTGAAATGGACTAGTATTGGCCATTTGGAATCAGACAATCATATGATCTACTGCACTAAAAAAAAAAAGCACTAGGAATGACAAATTGAAGAGGAATGGCATCCCATTCATCATAAAAATTAAAAAAAAAAAATTCAAGAGCTATCCTGATGTATGACGCTGTCAGTAATAGAATTATACCCATATGCCTACAAGGAAGACCAGTTAATGCGACTATTATTCAAATTTACATGCCAACCACTAAGGCCAAAGATGAAGAAAATGAAGATTTTTACCAACTTCTGCAGTCTGAAATGGATCAAAAATGCAATCAAGATGCATTGATAATTACCGGTGATTGGAACCCGAGAGTTGGAAACAAAGAAGGAGGCTTGGTAGTTGGAAAAAACAGCCTTGGTGAAAGAAACACCAGAGAACACATGATAGAATTTTTCAACTCCAACAACTTCTTCATTGCAAATACCTTTTCTCACCAACATAAACGGCGACTATACACATGGACCTCACCAGATGGAATACACAGGAATCAAATCGACTACATCTGTGGAAAGAGATGATGGAAAAGCGCAATACCATCAGTCAGAATAAGGCCAGGGGCTGACTGTGGAGGACCATCAAATGCTCCTATGCAAGTTCAAGCTGAAGCTGAAGAAAATTAAAACAAGTCTAAGACAGCCAAAGTACAACCTTGGGTATAGCCCACCTGAATTTAGAGACCATCTCAAGAATAGATTTGCCTCATTAAACACTAATGACCAAAGACCAGAAGAGCTGTGGAAGGACATCATATATACATACTAAAAAGACAGGAAAGGAAGAAAAGACCAAAATGGATGTCAGAAGAGACTCTGAAACTTGCTCTTTAGGAATAAACACTGTAGTAAAAAGGCTGAACAGAAGATTTCAAAGGGCGGCTGGAGAAGACAAAGTATTATAATGAAATGTGCAAAAAACGGGAGGTAGAAAACCAAAAGGGAAGAACACACTTGGCACTTTTCAAGCTGAAAGAACTGTAGAAAAAATTCAAGCCTTGAGTTGCAATACTGAAAGATTCCATGGGAAAGATATTAAATGATGCACGTAGCATCAAAAGAAGATGGAAGGGACACACAGAGGCACTGTACCAAAAAAGAACTGGTCGACATTCAACCTTTTAAGGAGGTAGCATATGATGAAGAATCAATGGTACTGAAGGAAGCGGTCCAAGTTGCACTGCAAGCACTGGCGAAAAACAAGGCTCCAAGAACTGACAGAATACCAATTGAGATGCTTCAACAAACGGACGCAGTGCTGGAAGCACTCACTCGTCTATGTCAAGAAATTTGGCAGACAGCTACCTGGCCAACCAACTGGCAGAAATCCATATTTGTACCCATTCCAAAGAAAGGTGATCCAACCGAATGTGGAAATTATCCAACAATATCATTAATATCACAAGCAAGTAAAATTTTGCTGAAGATCATTCAAAAGCGGTTGCAGCAGTACATCGACAGGGAACTGACAGAAATTCAAGCAGGATTCAGAAGAGGACACGGAACCAAGGATATCATTGTTGATGTCAGATGGATTATGGGTGAAAGCAGGGAATACCAGAAAACCGCTTACCTGTGTTTTACTGACTATGCAAAGGCATTTGACTGTGTGGATCATGACAAACTACGGATAATATCGCAAAGAATGGGAATTCCAGAATGCTTAATTGTGCTTATGCGGAACCTGTACATAGAACAAAAGCCAGTCAATTGAACAGAACAAGGCAATACTGCATGGTTTAAAATTAGGAAAGGTGTGCATCAGGGTTGTATACTTTCACCATACTTATTCAATCTGTATGCTGAGCAAATAATCTGAGAAGCTGGACTATGTGAAGAGAACGCAGCATCAACACTGGAGGAAGACTCATTAACAATCTGCTATATGCAGATGACACAACCTTGCTTGCTGAACTCAAAGAAGACTTGAAGCACTTACTAATGAAGATCAAAGACTATAAATTTCAGTATGGACTGCACTCAACATAAAGAAAACAAAAATTCTTAGAACTGGACCAATAAGCAACATAATGATAAACAGAGAAAAGACTGAAGTTGTCAAGGATTTCATTTTACTTAGATTCACCATCACCATCCATGGAAGCAGCGCAGTCAAGAAATCAAACAATGTATTGCATTGGGCAAATCTCTTGCAAAAGACCTCTTTAAAGTGTTAAAAAGCAAAGGTGTCACTTTAAGGACTTGAGGTATGCCTGACCCAAGCCATGGTATCTTCAATCACCTCATATGCATGCAAGAGCTGGACAAGGAGTAAGGAAGATCAAAGAACTGATGCCTTTGAATTATTATGTTGACAAAGAATAGTGAATATACCATGGACTGCCAAAGAAACGAACAAATCTGTCTTGGAAGAAGTACAGCCAGAATGTTCCCTAGAAGCGAGGATGGCCAGACTTCATCTCACATACTTTGGCTATGTTATCAAGAGGGATCAGTCCCTGGAGGACATCATGCTTGGTAAAGTAGACAGCAAAATACAGGAAGATCCTCCGTGAGATGGAATGACACGGTGGCTGCAACAATAGGCTCAAACATAGAACAATTACAAGGATGGAACAAGATCGGGCAGTTTCGTTGTGCTGTATGTAGGGTCACTATGGGTCGGAACCGATGCGATGGCACCTAACGACAACAACATATATTCCTGGAATGGAAATCGGGCATTTTTTGGTATGTCTATAGAAAACTTAATAAATTTGATCTTGTATGTAGCCCAAAAAACAAACAAAAAAAATTTTCAAATCAAAAAGCTATTTTACAATCCATTTTATGATTACAATCCAATTTAAAAATTAATAAAAATAAATAAAAACAAGGTCACATACACACAATCCAGATGGAAATCAAATCAAAATTACGAGCTATCTAGGAAACAATGCAGAAGAAACAGTTCATACTCCAAGGTATTGAGGCTATCTGTAACCTTAAATGTCTTTACTAAAAAATACTAAAAGTAATATAACTCAGATCCTTCCTTAAGAAATTAGAAAAAAAAATTCAAAAACACGTATAAACTAGGGGGGAGATGAGAAGGCAGAGTGGGTCAGAGGCTGGCTGAATGGGCATGGAAATAGAGGGTGGAGAGGATTGTGCTGTCTCATCAGAGGGAGAGCAACTAGGAGTATATAGCAAGGTACACATAAATTCTTGTATGAGAGACTGACTTGATTTGTAATCCTTCACTTAAAGCACAATAAAAAAATTTTTTTAAATACAGAGAATTAAATGTAATTATCTTAAAAATAAATTTTAAAGCCAAAATAAACATTAAGCTAAACCCATTGCCATGACTCGTGGCAACCTCATGTGTTACAGAGAACTGTGCTCCACAGGATTTGCTAGACTGTAAACTTGAAGGAAGCAGATCATCAGGCCTTTTCTTCCACACTACCGATGAGTGCGTTCTAACTGCCAACCTTTTGGTTAGTAGTCGAGCGCAAACCATTTGCACCACCCAGGGCCCCTGAAAAGAAAATTAAGAAAAACGTGAAAAATAACAAAACATTTTTTCTTTGAGGAAAAAATGAAGCTTCACAAATATAGTGAAAAAGATATATACAAAGGTAAGAATGGAAAAAGTGACAAAAACAAAGAAATAATAAAAGAATACTACTAACTCTATAATGGCAAAACATGTAACTCTAAAGTAAGAAGTTTTAAAACCTAGAGAAATGGGTAATTTCTTAGCAAGATACAATTTACCAAAAGTAAGCCAAGATGTAAAACAAACTTGAATAGATTTAGCATAAAAATTGGAAAGAAGCTATCATTTTAAAAAGCACCAAATCCACAGTCCAAAAGACTAATGGACCACCACCACCACAGTCTCCACCAGACTGAGTCCAGTACAGCTAGACAGTGCCCAGCTAACCACCACTGACTGCTCTGACAGGGATCACAATAGAGGGTCCTGGACAGAGGTGGAGAAAAATGGAGGACAAAATTCTAACTCACAAAAAGACCAGGCTTCCTGACCTGATAGAGACTGGAGAAACCCCGAAGAGGATGGCCCCCGGACACTCTTTTAGCTCAGTAATGAAGTCACTCCTGAGATTCACCCTTCAGCCAAAGACTAGACAGGCTCATAAAACAAAACGAGACTAAGGGGGCACACCAGCCCAGGCGCAAGGACTAAAAGGCAGGAGGGGACAGGGAAGCTGGTAATAGGGAACCCAAGGTCGAGAACGGAGAATGCTGACATGGCGTGGGGTTGGTAACCAATATCAAAAAAACAACATGTGTACTGTTTAATGAGAAGCTAGTTTGTTCTGCAAACTTTCATCTAAAGTACAATTAAAAAAAGTACCAAATCCAGATGGTTTTACAGATCCTTAAATAACAGACCAACATTCCATTATTATTTAAGCTAATGTACAACAAAACAATGAAAAAGAAAAATCTTAATATGACAAAGACAATCCAAAAAGAAAGAAATCATATACTAACGTATTAGGTATACATTTCTGAATAAAATATTAGCAAACAATCTGGTAATCTGTTGAATGAATATTATGATCAAGTAAGGTTTATACCACGAATTCAAGAATTACTCAACAGCAAGGTAATTTTTTAAAATAGTCATTATATGTAGAACAAAATTCTAACTCAAAAACAAAGACTAGACTTGCTGGCCTGACAGAGACTGGACAAACTCAGAGTATGGCCCCCAGACACCTTTTCAGCCCAGTAATGAGGTCACTCCTGAGGTTCACCCTTCAGCCAAAGACTGAACAGGCCCATGGAACAAAACAAGACTAAAGGGGCACACCAGCCTTGGGGCACGGACCGGAAGGCAGAAGGGAACAGAAAAACTGGTAACAGGGAATCCAGGGTTGAGAAGGGAGAGTGTTGACATGTCGTCGGGTTGTTAACCAATGTCATAGAACAATGTGGGTACTAACTGTTTGATAAGAAACTATTTTGTTCTGTAAACCTTCATCTAAAATACAATTAAAAAAAAGTTTAAAAAATAAAATAAAAATCATTATATTAAAAACAACTAAAGAAGAAAACTATGATTATGTAAACAGAATCAAAAGTGGCATATGACGAAATTCAGATATTATTAATAAAAGTGCTAAAAAATGGTAGGAAACTACATATATAATAAGGGTCATTTAACAACAGGAAAGCAAATAACTTTCAAAACATTAAGAACTTTTCAATTCAAGACAGAACCCAAGCATCATTTATCAAAGAAGTGACAAAACAAAACAATTAATGGTACAGACTCTACAGCCAGACTAACCAGTAACCACTTGACATCGAGCGATTCTGACTCATGGTGACCTCATGCTTTTCCACAGGAGGACTACACTCCACAGGGTTTTCAAAAATGGTGATCTTTCAGAAGTAGATCACCAGCCTTTGCTTCCAAAGCGCCTCTGGGTGGATTCAAACCACCATCCTTTCAGTTAGTAGCCAAGCACTTAGCCACTTGAATCACCCAGATCCATCCCTTCCTAGCTGTGTAACTACAGGTTCGTTCCTCAGTTTTGGTTTGCAAAATGTGACACAAAGAACTCAGAAAATACCAGCCATTATTATTATTAGTATATCCCCCATCACTGTCTAACAGAACTTTTATGCAATGACAGAATTTATACTCTATCTGCATGCAGTAGCCAAGAGAACATGTAGCAACTGAACATTTAGAAGGTGGCTAGTACAACTAAAACTTAAATATGCACGATGGCTAATGGCTATGGTACAGAACAGTGAGTGCAATTCTAGAAAATCTACAATACCTGAAAAGTTACCATTTTGTTTAAAGCTACTAAAATTAAAAAGAGTTGACAACAAAATGAATGTACAAAACAACAAAAGAGCCAGCAAACTTCCAGTAATGACAAAGTGAAAAGCAAATCCTCTCCCCAAAGCTCAAGCATAAAACTGGACAAAGCTGTTCAAAAATACCTATTTAAGAGCACCAGAATCAACTAAGGTCAGATCAAATAACAACTGCTTGTTCTACAAAAACTGCTGAAGTTTCAGATGAGAATATCAGGAGGCACTGGCCTTCTTTCCTAAGGATGTTCTCATGATCTCCAAACCTACCATGATAGCCCAGTCTGCAAGAACAGTAGTGGGGCTGACCATACAAACAGCAGCTTTGCTGCCAGATCAGGTAGAATCAACTTGGGAAGTGAAGAGAACAAAAACCAGCAGCTCTGATAGCTTAAAGTAAAGATCTCAGTTTAAATAGAACAGGCTTTACCATCCTGAGTTGCAGTCACAATTTGAGCAAGCAGCAAACAAACCAGAAAATTAATAGCAAGATCCACGAAATGAGAGATGCATGGAAGGGCTAAAATATGCTCTCCACAACATTTCTGGCTAACGGGGAAACTATGCGTTCACAACAGTGACCCAAGAGATTCCAACAAAAACTAAAGACAAAGTGAGACTGCAAATAAGCTACAACTTTGAATGTGTAGCCAACCCAGATAGATCAACCAGCAGCGGTATTTTTATAGCAACCTCTGCCCAAATCACTGACTGACCACTAAGTTATGCAGATACAGATGCAAACACTAGGGAAAAAAGGATAAAAAATGGAATTATAAATACTGAACAGAAACATCCATGGCTACACACCATAGGGAACACAGATTCCATAGGTTAAGTGCAGACAAGGTGCTAAAAAAAAAAAAAAAAAAACACTAACAACCCACAGAAAAACAAAAGAGAACGTAGATTTTCTACAATATATTATAAAAGATGTCCAACTGTCCAACAAAATTGAAGAGACCATCAAAGAAACACAGTAACCTAAACTCATGGCGGGGGGGACTCAGTCAACTAAACTGACTGGGCTCAGATTTTGGATTAGCAAACATAAAAGATTTCAAAGCACCTATTATAAACGTTTCAGAGGAATAAAAGCAAACTATGCTCAAAGAATTAGAGAAAAATACGGTGGCAGTACCTCAACAAATAAGTCTCAATAGAGAGCCAGAAATTATAAAAAGAACCAATAAATATGAAAAGTACACTACAATATTTTTATGCAAATAATGTGTGCCTTCCACGTTTGCCAACGGCTCTCTCCCCCATGAGGTATTTTTGAAAGTGCCGCTATGCCAATTTTTTTTGTAACAAGTTACTGTTAAAAAGTAATAATTATTATTAGCATAGTGCACTAATGAAAATACCTCACGGGGGGAACAGTTGGCACACAAATGTAAAAGGTGTGCATTATTTGCATAAAAACACAGTATTCAAAATATAAATCTAGGCTGAACAATGTCAAGCACTGCAACATAAATTCAACAGGAGTCCCAGGAGATGAGGGGAAAGGAATAAGAAAAATGTTTGGCTCAAACCTGTTGTTAGGTGTCGTTGAATCAATTCCAACTCATAGTGACACCATGTGACAGAGTAGGACTGCCCCACAGGGTTTTCAAGGCTGTCATCTTTACAGGAACAGACTGCCAGGTCATCTTCCTATAGAGCCGCTGGGTATGTTCAAAAAGTCACCGTTTCAGTTAGCAGCTGAGCACTTAACCATTGCTTCGCCAGGGCTTCTTTAATCTACAGATATAAAGAACTCAAAGAACCCCAAATAAGATAAACCAAACCAAATCTAGAAACAGTATAGTCAAACTGCTGAAAGATAAAGAAAATAGAGAATTTCCTGAAAGCAGCAAGAGAAAAACAATTCATGACGTACATAAACCCAACCCGGTGCCGTCGAGTACCCTATAGGACAGAGTAGAATTGCCCCATAGAGTTTCCAAGGAGCGCCTGGCGGATTCGAACTGCCGACCCTTTGGTTAGCAGCCGTAGCACTTAACCACTACGCCACCAGGGTTTCCCCTTGATGTACACAGGAACAATTACTCACGGCTGACTCCTAATCAGAAACAGCAGAGGCCAGAAGGCAATGAAATGACATTCACTGAACTGGAAGAACTGCCAGCCAAGAATTCTATATCCACCAAAACACCCTTAAAAAATTAAGATAAAGATCACCCAGATAAAAATGGAGAAAATGTCACTAGCATATTTGTCTTTTTCGCTGGGGGGAAAAAAAGGAAACCATAATATAACTCTGATTGACAGGAAGGAAATAAGAATCACTACAAATGGTAAATATGTGAGAATACATAAAAGATGTACTTTTTCTCTATTCTCTTGACGTCTTTTTTAAAAAAAAACTCAAGATTGTTTAAAGCAATAATCGTAACAGTGTATTGCTAGGCTTATAATATACAAGTATGACAAAACTACAAAGAAAGTGAGCAATGGAGCTACGGTACAACAAGAGCTTTACAAGAGTCAATTATTTTATAGTATTACCCTGAAGCGGATAATGATAAATTAAATTATATCATAATTTCTAGAGCAACAACTTAAAACAAAAACAAAAAAGTAGCTGAAAAGCAAAATCAGAGGAATTAAAAAGGATTTTTTGGTGGGTCGAAATATATAGATTAAAACAGAATGTTACGTAAAGAAGGAAAAGAACAAAAAAAGAGACTTAAGAAATACAGAAAAGAACAGTAAAATGTAAATTCAACCGTATCAACACTTAAGATTAAATATGAATGAACACTCCAAAAAAAAGGCAAAAATTGTTAGACTGCATTTTTAAAAAGCAAATTCCAACCACGTGCTGTCAACAAGACACACTTCTAGATTCAAATACACAAACAGGTTCATAGTAAAAGGAAGGAAAAAATATATGCCATGAAAATAGCAACCATAAGACAGCTGGAGTGGCATGCCTCAGAAAATGATACCATAAGGACAAAGCTAGGGTCAGATGGCAGAATAGGTGCAAGTTCAAGAGGAAGATAAAGGACACAAAAGGCAAGGTATGACCTTGAGTTACGCTTAGAGACCATCTCAAGAATATATTTGACAGAATGAATTGTTGTTGCTCGGTGCCCTCCAATCAGTTCTGACTCATAGCGACCTTATTTGTGTACGATAGAATAAAACGCTGCCCAGTCCTGTGCTATCCTCACAACTGTGGCCATGTTTGAGCCCACTGTTGCAGCTACTGTGCTAATCCACCTCATTGAGGATCTCCCTCTTTTTCGCTAACCCTCTATTTACCAAGAATGATGTCCTTCTCCAAGGGCTGATCCTTCCTGATAACATATCCGAAGAACCTGAGACAAAGTCTCACCATACTTGCTTCTCAGGAGCATTCTGGCTGTACTTCTTCCATGACAAATTTACTTGTTGTCCTGACAGTTCATGGTATAATCACAATATTCTTCACCAACATCATAATTCAAAGGCATCAATTCTTCTCAGGCCTTCCCTATGCACTGTCCAGCTTTCACACACGTATGATGCAACTAAAAATACCATGGCTTGGGGTCAGGCATGCCTTAGTCTTCAAAGTGACATATTGACTTTTTAACACTTTAAAGGTTTTTTTACAGCAGATTTGCCCAATCCATTACATCATTTGATTTCTTGACTGCTGCTTCCATGGATGTTGATTGCGGATCCAAGTAAAAGGACATCCTTGACAACTTCAATATTTTCTCCATTTATCACAATATTGCTTATTGGTCCGGTTGTGAGATTTTTTGTTTTATGTTGAGGTGCAGTCCACAGTGAAGTCTGCAGTCTTTGATCTTCAGTAAGTGCTTCCAGTTCTCTTTGCTTTCAGCAGCAAGGTTGTGTTATCCACACACAACATATTGTTAATGAGTCTTCCTCCGACACTGATGCCGCATTATTCTTCATAGAGTCCAGCTTCTGGGATTATTTGCTCAGTATATGGACTTGATAAGTATGGTGAAAGGATACAACCCTGACACACACCTCTTCTGATTTTAAACCAAATCTAGAAACGCCGTATCCCCTTGTTCTCTCTGAATGACTGCCTCTTGGTCTATGTACAAGCCCCTGAGCATAATTAAGTGTTCTGAAATTCCCACTCTTTGCAATGTTCTCCAAAATTTGTTGTGATCCATACAGTCGAATGCCTTTGTGTAGCTGACAAAACACAGGTAAACATCTTTCTAGTATTCCCTGCTTATAGTCATAATTCATCTGACATCAGCATCTCTCCTTCCACATCCTCTTCTGAATATGGCTTGAATTTTGGCAACTCCCTGTCGGTGAACTGCTGCAGCCTTTTTTTAATTCTCTTCAGCAAAATTTTACTTGGCTGTGATATAATACTGTTCGATAATTTCCCCCATTCTCTTGGATCACCTTTCTTTCAGTTTTCTCAGGTAGCTGTCTTCCAAATTTCTTGGCACAGATGAGTGAGTACTTCCAGCGTTGAATACTAATGACACTAATGACTAAAAGACCAGAAGAGTTGAAGGATGACATCAAGAACATAACTGAAGAAAGTAAAAGGTAATTAGAAAGACAGAAAAGAAAAGAAAGACCAAAGTAAAAAAGTCAGCAGAGACTCTGAAAATTGCTTTTAAGCACAAAGGTAGCTAAAACAAATGGAATAAATGACAAAAGTAAAAAGCTGAACAGATTTCAAAGGATAGCTCGAAAAGACAAGGTAAATGAAATGTTCAAAGACCTAGAGTCAGAATGAAATGTTCTTTAGTGGGCACAAATACAGATCTCTTCCAGTTGGTTGGCCAGGCAACTGTCTTCGAAATGAGATGCTTCAAAATACACATGCAAGGCTAGAAGCGTTACTTACCTATGTCAAAAAATTTGGAAGACAACTACCTGGCCAACCAATTGGAAGAGATCTGTATTTGTGCCCACACTAAAGAAGGGCAATCAAATGGAATGCAGAAAATTTTGAACAATATTAATATCATATGCTTGTAAAATTTTGAAGATAATTCAAAAGCAATTGCAGCCATATGTCAACAGGCAACTGCCAGAAGTCCAAGCCAGATTCAGAAGAGGATATGGAATGAGGGATAGCATTGCTGATGTCAGATGGATCTCAGCCAAAAGTAGAGAATACCAGAAAGATGCTGTGATCATTAAGGTTAACTGCCAACTTGGTTGGGCCACGGTTCTCAGTGCTTTGGCAGTTATGATGCAGTTTGGCAGTCATATAATGATGTGACTATTTCCATTATGATATCTGATATAATGTGATCACCTCCATAATGGGATCTGCTGTGAGTAGCCAAGCAGTTCAAAAAGAGTTTCCCTGAGGGTGTGGCCTGCATCAAATATATAAGTGGACTTTCTGGCTTTTGCTCACTCTGGATCCCAGAGCTGGCTCCTTTTCATCTAATCTCAGGTTCTTGGGACTTGAGCTAGCAGTTTACCTGCCGTCTTGCCTTTTGATTTTGAGATTTGTCAGTCCTCGCTGCCTGTGAGCAAGAGCCCTCCTGTCTGACCTGCCGATCTTGGGTTCGCCAGCCCCTGTAGCTACGTGAATCAGGAGAAGCTTCTATCCTGACCCATGAACTTGGCATGCTCCAGCCTCTACAATTGTGAGAGCCATTTCCTTAATATAAATCTCTCTCTCTCTCTCTCTTTTGCTTCTGTAGAGAACCAGCCTAAGATAGATGTTTACCTGTGTTTTGCTGACTACACAAAGGCATTCAACTGTATGAATTATAACAAGTTATGTATAACATTACTAAGAATGGGAATTCCAATACATTTAATTGTGCTCATGCAGAATCAATACATGTATCAAAAGGCAGCAACTCAAAAGCGTTGTATCCTTTCACATTATATTCAATATAATATAATATAATATATATTCAATCTATATGCTGAGAAAATAATCTGAGAAGCTGAACTATAGGAGCAAGAACGTGGCATGAGGATTGGAGAAAGACTCATTAAAAACCTGGGATATGCCGATGACACATCTTTGCCTGTCGAAAGTGAAGATGACTTGAAACACTTACTGACGAAGGTCAAGACTTCAGTGTGGATTACACCTGAACGTGAAGAAAACGAAAATCCTCATAACTGGTCTGATAAACAACATCATGATAAAAGGCAAGGATACCAAAGTTGTCAAGGATTTCATTTTACTTGAATTCATAAGCAATGCCCACAGCAGTCAAGAAATCAAACAATTCACTGCATTGTGCAAATCTGCTACAAAAGACCTCACTAAAGTGTTAAAAAGCAAAGATGTCACTTTGATGACTAAGGTGCGCCTGACCCGAGTCATGGTCTTTTCAATTGCCTTTTATGGCACATGAAAGCTAGACAATGAAAGAGGGAAGACCAAAGAAGAACTGACGTCTCTGAATTGTGGTGCTGGCAAAGAATACTGAATATATCATAGACTGCCAGAAGAACAAATACAAGAGTTCTGGAGGAAGTACAGCCAGAACGTACCTTAGAAACAAGGATGGCGACACTTCATCCTGCTTACTTTGGATACATTAGCAGGAAAGATTACACGCTAGAAAAAGAGATGGTGTTTGGTGGTAGGTCAGCAAAAACCAGGGAAACCCTCCATGAGATGGAATGACACAGCAGACGCAACAATGGGCTCAAACATACCAACAATTATGAGGATGGCAAAGGACCAGTCATTGTTTCGCTGTTATATGTAAGACTGCCATGAGTCAGAGCCAACTCCATGGCAACAAAGAACAATAACAAAGTCAGGATGTTGTTTGAAATTTTCTGATAAAGACGATATAGTCAGCATTTCACACTTTGGAGACTTGTGAGTTTAAATAAGAAGAAAAAATGGTTCACTCATTAATTCCAAGATTGAAACAATGTGTACTATCATGGATTGAACAATGTATAAAAAGCATGTGTTGTAAATCCTAACCCCCTATACCTGCGGATGAAACCCCATCTCGGAATAGAGTTTCCTTTGTTGTTTTAATGAGGTCTTAAGAGTTTAGAGTGTGTTTTAAGCCCATCACTTTTGACAAATAAAAAAAAAGCAGACTAGGCACAGAAAAAAAGCACAGATGGGGAAAGACTGATATCTCCTGGAGATCATCTAGGAACTTAGGAAGAGAAGCTGAAAAATACAAGGATTTTCCCCCTCAGCAGCCACAGAAAGATAGCCTTTCTCTACAGCTGGTACTCTAAATTCGGACTTCTAGTCTCCTAAACTGTGAGAAAATAAATTTGTTAAAGCCACCCACTCACGGTTTCTCAGTTACAGCAGCACTAGATAACTAAGACATATATCAATACGGAAAAAAAAAATGGAAACAACTTAGACACCCAACCACAGAGGGCTGGCTAAATAAAATATGGTATTTACCAAGCATTTATAAAAAATAGTATCAATTGCCTCACACTTCCCCATCTCAGAACCTACTATACAGCCACATTAGTCAAAACAGTCTAGAACTGGTACAACGACAGACACATAGCCCAGTGGAACAGAACTGAGAACCCAGAAGTAAAATCCATCCACCTATGTACAACTGAAACCAAACCCACCGCCACTGAGTTATTAGTGGGAATTGACTCATAATTCTGCAATGGATGTGGTTTGTTTTTTATATAAAATTAGTTGACAAAGGGTCAAAATCCATTAAATGGGTAAGAGGTAGCCTCTTTAACAAATGGTACTGGCACAATTGGATATCCATTTGCAGGAAAATGAACAGGATCCATACCTCACACCATATAAAAAAACTAACTCAAGATAGATCAAAGACATAAATGTAAAACCTGAAACTATACATAAAGATCATGGAAGAAAAACAGGGACAAACCTACGGGCCTTAATTTATGGCAAAAATAGATAATCAAACATAACAATGAATGCACAAACAGTGGAAAATAAACTAGGCAACTGGAGCCCCCTAAAAATTAAACACTTATGCACATCAAAAGACTTCTCTAACAGAGCAAAAAGACAACCTACAGACTGGGAAAAAAGTTTCATCACCGACATACCTGATGAGGTCCTAATTCTCTAAAATTTACAGAAAACTTCAATGCCTCAACAATAAAAAGACAATCCAATTAAAAAGTAGGCACCGAACATGAACAGACATGTCACCAAAGAAGACATTCAGCGGCCAACAAATACATGAAGAGATGATCATTAGCCATTAGAGAGATGCAAATCAAAACGACAATGAGGTATCACCTCACCCCTGTAAAAATAACAATGATCAAAAAAACAGAAAACAGCAAATGCCGACGAGGGTGTGGGGAGACTGGAACTCTTATACACTGCTAGTGGTATTGTAAAATGGTACAATCACTGTTGAAAGTGATATGGTGCTTCCTTAAAAAGTTAGAAATAGAGATACCTTATGATCTCTAGGTATATATTCTAGAGAAATAAGAGCTGTGGCACCAATAGACATGTGCACACCCATGTTCATGGCAGCATTATCCACAATAGGAAAAAGATGGAAACGACCTAAGCGCCCATCAACTTAGGATGAATGGATAAACAAACTATGGTATATATGCACAATGGAATACTACACAACATGAAAGAATAATGATGAATCCGCAAAACAACTCACAATATGGATGAACCTGGAGGACATTATGCTGAATAAAAACAAGTCAATCACAAAAGGGCAAATGCTGTATGAGACTACAATTATAAAAAGTCAAGAAAAGGTTTACACACAGAAAGAAACATTCTTTGATGGTTACCAGGAATGGAAGGAGGAGGGAGGGAAAATCACTAACCAGACATCAGACACATAGTACCTGGGTAACAGGAAAGGCAATACACAATAAGGGGGGTCTCAGCATAACATGACCACGGCAAAGGAAGACATAGGGAAAAATGCAAAAGTAAAAGGTAACAACAGTGAACATTACTACATATGCAATCCTGAATTAGCAGTAATAACAAACAATAATTTACCACTGGATAGATAAATAGATATGTAAGCTGAACACGTGTGGGATACCGCATGGGAGTACACCCACGAGCATACATAGATTTGGCAGAGGCTATTTCTACATACATATTTGTATGTGCTGCAAATATATCCATGTATATAATAAAGCACACGGGGGAGAAAGTTATGAAAACTTTTAAACCATAATCAAACACCTTGAGGGACTGGGTAACTGGGCTTGAAGGCTTAGGACCATAGTATTGGGGGACATCTAGGTCTACTGGCATAACATAGTCCATAAAGATAATGTTCCACATCCTACTTTGGTAAGTAATGTCTGGGATCTTAAAAGTTTGTGAGAGTGGCCACCTAAGATACAACTATTGGTCTCTTCCTGTCCAGAGCAAAGAAGTATGAAGAAAATCCAAGACTCAAGGAAACAATTAGCCCAAAGGACTAGTGGACTACACAAACCACAGCTTCCACTAGCCTAAGACCAGACAAACTAGATGGTACCCAGCTACCACTACCCACTGCTTTGATCGGGATCACTCTGTCCTAGACAAAGTGAAAGAAAAATATAGAACAAAATTCAAATTCATAAAAAAGATCAAACTTACAGACTGAGGGAATCCCCGAGAGTATGGTCCTTAGACACCCTTCAAACCTGGAACAAAACCCACTTCCGGAAATCGCCTTTCAGCCAAACAACAGAGAGGTCTGTAAGTGAACAGTAACACCCATGAGGACATGCTCCTCAGAACAATCAACCATATGAGACCAAAGGGCAGCATTTGTCCAAAAACAAAGTTCAGAAGGCAGGAAGGGGCAGGAAAGCAGGGTGAATGAAACGTGGAACCCAGACCGGAATGGGGCAGAGTGCTGTCACATTGAGGAGATTGCAACTAATGTCATGAAACAAAAAAATGTATAAGTTGTTGAATGGGAAACTAATTTTCTCTGTGAACTTTCACCCAAAACACAATAAAATGTTCAAAAAAAGAACAAAAGTTTATGTTAATTAAATCTCTCGCTTACCTAGAACAAGTAATAATATCAATTTCACACAAACACTTCCAGAGACCAGAAAAAAGTTCTCAGCTTGTTTTATGAGGTCTGCATGATCTTGATATCAAAATCCTAACAAGGACATTATGAGAAAGGAATATTACAGATCAATCTCATTCATGAGCATGAATGTAAAAAATGCATACAAGGTACAAGCAAATTGGATCTAGCAATATGTAAAACGGAAAACATATGACGACCAAGCTGGATTTACTCAGGAATGTAAGATTGGTTTAACAATAAAAAAGTAATCAATATAATTTACCATATAAATGAAATAAAGAAGGAAAATTACATGATCACCTAAATAGGCTCAGAAAAAGCACTAGATGAAATTCAATATTCACTCCTAATTGAATTTAAAAAAAAAAAAAACAACTAGGAATCAATGAGCACTTCCTTAATGTGGTTAAAGGGCATCTATTTTTTAAAAACCTACAACAAACGTTATACTTAACAGTGATGTCACTGGGACTTTAAGATTAAATTTCATCTATAGGTCAAATTTAGAAGAGCTGACATCTCAGTATTTTCTTTGCTCTTAGATCAGGAAAAAGGTAATTATTTACTAAACATTTACTATGTACAGTTGTACTGGATGTCCGGGCAAGCGCAGTGAGACAAGGAGAAAAAAAAGAAGAAAGAAAAGTATAAGGATAAAAAAAAAAAAATGGTGATTATGTATGTTTAAAACCCAAAAGAATTACAAAAAATTTTGAATGAAGTGGGTTTTACCAAATCTGTTTGATAAAAAAGTTCAATTTACAAATATCAACTGTATTGCTATAAAGCAGAAAAAAGAATTTTTTAATGTAGCTATCTTTTATTCATAAAATCAGAAGATATCACCTAGGAATAAAGTTAACAAAAGATGTGCAATCTTTCTTTTCTCCAACTGTGGTAAATATATACGTAACAAAACATTTGCCATTTCAACCTTTTTTACATGTACAATTCAGGGACATTAATTACATTCATCATGCTGTTCAGCCATCACCATTATTTGTTTCCAAATTTTTCCATCACCCTTAACAGAAGCTCACTGTTCCCTAAGCAATAGTCCCCCTTTCCTTCCCACCTAACCTGTTAACACTAATAATGTTTAGTCTTTATATACGTGCCTATTCTAATATTTCATGTAAGCGGGATCACACATTATTTGTCCTTTTGTGACTGACTTACTTCACTTGGCATAATCTTTCCAAGGTTCATCCATGTTGGAACACGTATCAGGACTTCATTTCTCTTTTTAGTTGAGTAGTATTCCACTGTATGTATATACCACATTTTGTTTATTCATTTCTCTGCTGATAGACAAGATGTGTAATCTTGGTACTACTTTACACCCACCAGGATGGCTAGAATCAAACTGACAGAGAATAGGAAGTACTGGCAAGAGTGTGGACATATTGGAACCCTCACACATTGCTGGTGGAGATGTAAAGTAGTACAGCCACTTTGGAAAACAGTTTGCAGTTCCCAAAAGATTAAATATGAAAGTTACTATATGACCCAACAATTCCCCTCCTAAGTGTACACTCAAGAGAAACGATGAAAACAATAAAAATATATGTCCATGGAAAAACGGGTACATAAATGTTCATAGCAACATTATTCATAATGGTAAAAAGTGGAAGCAGCTCACATGTTTATCAGCTGATGAATGGATAAACAATATCCAGAATAACCATAAAATGGAGTGCTATTCAGGCATAAAAAGAATGAAATACTGACAGATACTACAGCATGAATGAACCTGGAATGTATTATAGTAACTGAATGAAGCCAGTCATAAAACACCACATAGGGTATGATTCCATTCATATTAAATGTCCATAATACGGAAATCTATAAGACAAAAAATAAGTGTTTGCCTAGGACTGAGGAAAGAAGTTGGGGGTAAATATAGTATAACCACTAATGAGTATGGAGATTCTTCTTAGGATAATAAAAATGTTTTAAAATTGACTATGGTGATGATTGCACAACTCTGTGAAAAGGCTATAAACCACTG
This sequence comes from Elephas maximus indicus, assembly GCF_024166365.1. Lineage (NCBI taxonomy): Eukaryota > Metazoa > Chordata > Mammalia > Proboscidea > Elephantidae > Elephas > Elephas maximus. The sequence continues at coordinate 166,124,421 of NC_064821.1, read as the reverse complement.
AGTTGTAAGCTTTAAATGACTGAATTTCACAGTCTGTGAATTATATCTCAATGAAGCTGTTCTTTTTTTTTTAAAAAACAAAAAGGAGTGGCTAATTTTGGTCATACTAATATCAAATAGGCTTCAAAAACTAAAAAATCCATGTACTGGTAAATACCTCCAAGATACTTTTTAAAATGAAAATAATAAGGCATTTCCATTTACATAAAAAATATTTATGTCTGCACTGACATATGTGATCTTTAAAATTTCTGGAAGGATAAATAAACTACTAACACTGATGATGTGTTGTTGGGGTAGGTATGAACTAGATGAGGGCAAGGAGTGGGAGGGGTGATTTTCACTATTTCCTTTTTTGACTTCTGAGCCATGTGAAAGTACAACTTACTCAAAAGTACTAAAATAAACAGAAGCTTTTAAAATACAATTACTAGACAAGCCATAGAGTGAGATGTATACTTGACAAAGAACTCTTGCCCGTGATACATAAAGAATCCTACAAAAACATTGAGAAAAAGGCAGGAAACCCAATGGGGAGGAAAATGAACACAATTTGAACAGGGACATCACACACATACAAAAGATATCCAAAGGCCAATTAACATACAAAAAGATGCTCAGCTTCATAAGTTATGAGGGAAATATACATTAAACTACAATGTTATACTACTGCACACTCACCAGAATACCCAAAATGAAAAACACAGATAACACCAAGTACTAGTGAGAATATGGAACAACTAGCATTCTCATATGCTACTGGTGGGAGTGTAAATTGATGCAACTATTTCAGAAAACCGTTTGGCAGTATCTAGTAAAGTTGAACTTATGTGCAACCACTCCCAAATACACAGCCAACAGAAGAGTGTGCATAAATTCACCAAAAGACATGTCGAAGAAAAGTTTCTGGAAGATACTCATAGTAGTAAAAAATCAGAAACCAAAATCAAATGTCCTTTAACATCTGAATGAATTTTAGCATATTCATATTATGGAAATACTATCCAGCAAAGACAATGAACAAACTACAATTTCAAACAACATGAAAGAATCACAATGCTGAGAAAAAGCAGCCAGTCACAGACTAGTACATACTTTTAGCTCCATTAAAAACACAAACAGGCAAAACTAACTCTTCAGACAAGGACTGGACTGAAATTGGGGATGGAAAATGATACTGGTGAAGAACGAGCTTCTTGGATCAAGTGGTCACATGAGACTATGTTGGCATCTCCTATCTGGAGGGGAGATGAGAGGACACAGGGGGCCAGAAGCTACCTAAATGGACATGAGGAGAGAGACTGGAGGGAAGTACTGTGCTATCTCATTAGAAGGAGAGCAATTAGAAGTGTATAGCAGCGTGTATGTAAATTTTTGTATGAGAGACTGACCTGATTTGTAAACTTTTACTTAAAGCACAATAAAAATTAACTAAAAAAAAAAAAAAAAAAAACAGGCAAAACTAACCTATGGTGTTATGTAAGCCAAGATCATGATAACTAGTGACTGGAAAATGACAGAAGGAGGCCTTATGGGTGCTAGTAATGTACTGTATTTAGCCCAGATTGATGCATTTACAGGTGTGGTCACTTTATGCAAATTAACCGAGCAAAGCTTTTTGGTAAAGCTGCTGCAAAGAACCTCTTTAAAGTGCTGAAAAGCAAAGATGTCACCTTGAAGACTAAGGTGCGCCTGACCCTAGCCATGGTATTTTCAATCACATCATATGCATGTGAAAGCTGGACAATGAATAAGGAAGACCGAAGAAGAACTGACGTCTTTGAACTGTGGTGTTGGTGAAGAATACTGAGTACACCACGGACTGCCAAGTGAACGAACAAACCTGTCTCAAAAGAAGTACAATCAGAACGCTCCTTAGAAGCAAGGATGGCGAGACTGCGTCTTACATACTTTGGACATGTTGTAAGAAGGGATCAGTCCCTGAAGAAGGACATCATGCTTGGCAAAGTACAGGGTCAGCGGAAAAGAGGAAGACCCTCAACAAGGTGGATTGACACAGTGCCTGCAACAATGAGCTAAAGCATAACAACTATTGTGAGGATCGTGCAGGATCGGGCACTGTTTCATTCTCCCGTGCATAGGGTCTCTATTATGAGTCGAGCCGGCTCAGAGGCACCTAACAAGATTTTTGCACTCTCATTTATGTAATAAAATCTACCGATATTTTAGTCTTCTATCACACAGCTTCTCTGTACAAGTAAATCTGTTTACTACCTTAACCATTCTCTCTATATACAAAAGGCAAAGTCTGCATTTGACTTTCTTTCGACACCAGACTGACTGTTTCTGCAACAACAAGCAACCTAAGTAGCATCATGTTTTAGGCCACATTAGGTGACCCAATGGAATGAACAGTAGATCTGATAAGCATCAAATATGCAATTTTAACCAAAACAAATTTCACACATTGTTCAAAATTTGGCAGTGAACCTGTGAAGAGTTCAGTGTAACATGCTGCTATCATACGTAACACACCAGCTGAGAACCATCCTTCTAACTCCGTTTTCAACATGTAAAAAAACTTGAGTGTTTCTAGCAGGGAAGAGCAGGTGGGTAAATTTCAAAAGTATATTATAATCTAGCCTGGGACAGAATTAGTAAAATTCTAAAGGCACGTATGTCACAGGTTAAATAAGCTTTTGTGAACTCCCTTTTTTGACCTAACCACCATTTATGTAGCATTCCAATCAACTGACCAAATCTGACTACACAATTAAGATACAATTTGAAAACTCTTGCATTTGTTTGTCTTTCCAATTAGATAGTAAAAATACTGCTGATGATCCTCAAGATGCTTAATTCTTATTAAGATATTACAAAATAGAATGTGAAACAGTACAACCACTTTGGAAATCTATCTGGCGTTTCCTTTAAAAAGTTAGAAATAGAACTACCATACAACCCAGCAATCCCACTCCTCGGAATATATCCTAGAGAAATAAGAGCCTTTACACGAACAGATACATGCACACCCATGTTTACTGCAGCACTGTTTACAATAGCAAAAAGCTGGAAGCAACCAAGGTGTCCATCAACGGATGAATGGATAAATAAATTGTGGTATATTCACACAATGGAATACTACGCATAGATAAAGAACAGTGATGAATCTGTGAAACACTTCATAACATGGAGGAACCTGGAAGGCATTATGCTGAGTGAAATTAGTCAGAGGCAAAAGGACACATATTGTATAAGACCACTATTATAAGATCTTGAGAAATAGTTTAAACTGAGAAGAACACATTCTTTTGTGGTTATGAGAGGGGGGAGGAAGGGTGGGAGAGGGTTATTTACTGATTAGATAGTAGATGAGAACTACTTTAGGTGAAGGGAAGGACAATACTCAATACAGGGAAGGTCAGCTCAACTGGACTGGACCAAAAGCAAAGAAGTTTCTGGGATACACTGAATGCTTTGAAGGTCAGCAGAGCAAGGGCGGGGGTTTGGGGACTATGGCTTCAGGGGACATCTAAGTCAATTGGCAAAATAAATTTTACTAAGAAAACATTCTGCATCCCACTTTGAAGTGTGGCATCTGGGGTCTTAAATACCAACGAGTGGCCATCTAAGATGCATCAATTGGTCTCAACCCACCTAGATCAAAGGAGAACGAAGAACACCAAGGTCACAGGATAATTATGAGCCCAGGAGACAGAAAGGGCCACATGAACTAGAGACCTACATCAGCCTGAGACCAGAAGAACTAGATGGTGCCCGGCCACAACCGATGACTGCCCCGACAGGGAGCACAACAGAGAACCCCTGAGGGAGCAGGAGAACGGTGGGATGCAGACCCCAAATTCTCATAAGAAGACCAGACTTAATGGTCTGACTGAGACTAGAAGAATCCCGTCAGTCATGGTCCCCAAACCTTCTGTCAGCCCAGGATAGGAACCATTCCCGAAGACAATTCATCAGACATGGAAGGGACTGGACAATGGGTTGGAGAGAGATGCTGATGAGGAATAAGCTACTTCTATCAGGTGGACACTTGAGACTCTGTTGGCAACTCCTGTCTAGAGGTGAGACGGGAGGGTAGAGAGGGTTAGAAACTGGCAAAACGGTCATGAAAGGAGAGACTGGAAGGAGGGAGCGGGCTGACTCATTAGGGGGAGAGTAAATGGGAGTATGTAGTAAGGTGTACATAAGTTTATATGTGAGAGACTGACTTGATTTGTAAACTCTCACTTAAAGCACAATAAAAATTATTTTAAAAAAAAGATATTACAAAATAGGTTACTGAGACACTCTAACAGGAAAAGTTTACATAAATAAGTGCTTAAGTAAGTGTATGGGGTTAAAATTATGAGATCAAACTAATTATAAATTAATTACATCCAACTCAAATGAAAGTGACTAATCAGATTCTACTGAATTAGGATAAAGGCTGAAAACTGGCAGCCTACCTGGTACTATTTGGTCAGAATATAGTATTTTTAAAATTCAAATTTTTATACCTTTAAGATGGGCAGGCTTCACTGCTTTCTATGTCTTATATGAGTTGCCTGCCTGACCCTGCAGGTATGTGAGTCTACGTTGTTATTGTCTCCGTATGGAAGAGTCACATTTAGGTATAATTTTTACCTCTCTGGCTCAGGGGTCTCATTTGTTTAAAAAAGAAACGAGAATATCATCACCTACCTCAGAGGGTTTTTATAAGCAAATACAGTAAAACCTGGAAAAGCCAGAACCTGTGTAAGGCAGAAACCTGTCAGAGAAGGAAAACTCAAATATGTTCCACTAATAGAGAGCAATAGAAAAGTGGTAAGACTGTACCCTGTCAGAGGCAGAAGACTTGTGAGACCAGGAAAAACATGGCCATCCCATCAAGTTCTGGCTCTCAGAGCTTTCACTGTAAAATAACATGAAAAAGTTTTAATTTGGAGCTGATGCTGTCTACAGGTAAGAAACAGGAAGTTTACAAAGATTCAAATAAACTTGTCCACAGCTAAGTCTCCCCTGCCATTATGAAATCAGATACTCTACCTTCAAAGTGTACAACGAAAGTTAGGGAGGGAAAACAGAAAACTGCATAGATCATAACAACAGCCTGGATTATACCCAGAAGCATAAGGGCCAAAATCAATCATATAATGTGAGAAAAGGGGATCACCACTTCCAAACCAACCTTCATTAAAAGCAGAAGCAGTGAACTTCAGCCATGACTGATCTCTACTTCTAAATCATATTTCAGAGAACATGTGATTATTTTTAATTTATTATAAAGTGTCTCATATTATTCTCTAACGATATGTGACTATTACCTCCTCGGTAAGATTCAATGAGCTCAAGGTTCATTTCATAGATTCCTTTTATATACCTCTCAACACCTGGAGGCGATACTCACAAAAAGCAGAAAATTTAATTAATATTTGGAGAGGGAAGCTGAAAAATGCGGTGTTCTCTCTTGATCACTATTACAATTCTTCAGACTCAAAGACTCGTAAGCACAATAAAACAGTGCAATGCTTCCCAAAACCCTACCCACGTATCTGCTGTATTACAGATGAAAAAACTGGCAAGTCTTTTGAATGACATTAGTTTTTTTTTTTTAAGTATTTATCATGTGAGGTTTAGTTTTCAAGCTAACCTCCAGTGATTGGAATAGAAATCTGTATAATTTGTATATGATCATTCTATTAATAGACCACAAAGGGGATAACTGGCCACAGTGCCCAAAATTTTTATTTTGGCAGTTATTTGTGATGTTAGAAGTAGAAAATCTGGAAAATCTCATTCTTCCAAATCCACAGTGGATGAAAGGTCAAGCTATATACACCACACTCACTGAGACCTGACTCATAACTGATGCCTAATACTTCTCCATCAAATCCAAACCTGGAACTTGGTATCAGAAGGCACAGTAATAAATATTTTAGGTTTTAAGGGTTAAGAGACAGTATCAAGAATATTATGCAGCTACTTATAAAACATGAAAAAAAAAAACCTCCACAATACTTTATTACCAATACTCATAATAATAATTTAGTACAATTTTTAAAACAGAGGTCTACTAATAAGAGTGGAAATTTTTTTGAGGTAACATTTTGCTTACTGGGAAGGATTTTATTTAACTCACCATTGGTAAAGGGCTGTCCTTGCTTGACTAACAAATGAACCATTCAGAAACTTACTTTGGTAACAGCTGCATTTTTTATTTTTAAGAAATTCTGCTATGAAGCTAAAACTATAAAGTTCCTGCAAGATAACATGAGTATAAAACCATGGGACCTAATTTTTTTTTTAAACAGATTATCAAACACAACTAAAAATGATGAATAACAGAAGACAGGTAACTGGAGCCTCCTAAAAATTAAGTACATATGCTCATCAAAAGACTTTATCAAAGCAGTAAAAAGACAACCTATGGCCTACAAAAAAATCTTCGGGAATGACATATCCATTAACTCTAATCTCTGAAGTACGTAGAAAATTTCAACAACTCAACAACGAAATGACAATCCAATTTAAAAATGAGCAAAGGACATGAATAGATACTTCACCAAAGAGGATATTCATGTGGCCAACAAATACATGAAAAGATGCTCACAATCATCAGCCATTAGAGAGATGCAAATCGAAACTACAATGAGATACCATCTCACCCCTGCAAAAATGGCACTAATAGAAAAAAACAGAAAACAAGAAATGCTGGCAAGGATGTGGGGAGACTGAAACCTCTACCCAAAGCTGGTGGGATGGTAAAATGGTACAAGTGCTACAGAAAACGGTAAGGCACTTCCTCAAAAAGCTAGAAATAGAAATACCTTATAAATAGAAGGTACATAGAAATCCCTCTTAAATAAGGTAAACAGAAATCCCACAACTAGGTATACACCCTAAAGCTCTAATGAGAGAGACACAGAAAGACATAGACACACCTACGTTCACTGCAGCATTATTCACGATAGCAAAAAGATAGAAACAACCTAAGTACCCATCAATGGATGAATGGATAAACAAAATGTGGTACATACATACAATGGAATACTATGCAGCCATAAAGAATAATGATGAGTCCTCAAAACATCTTACATAATGGATGAATCTGGAAGACATTATGCTCAATGAAGTAAGTCAATCACAGGAGGACAAATGTTGCTTGATCACACTTATAAGAAGACAAGAATAGAGATGTATACAGAGACCAATGCTCATTGGTGGTAACCAGGGATGGGGCGGGGCACTGTTATTTTGGGGCAATGGAAAAGTTAGTATGGAACGTGGGCGAAGTGCACACAGTTTGACCAAGGTATATGATGGCACTACAAAGTGCACAAGAAAAAAGGATGTTTTTGATAAAGGATATGACCAATATAATTTTGCATCAACACCAACAACAACCAAAAAATGTGTGTGGTTACACAAATACGTACATAGGCATATACGCGTACAGGTATGAATATGTGGGTACATATGTGTACACAGGTAAATGTATTATAGGCACATGTACATATGGGTATGTATATGTGCAAGCAAGTATATCCACGTTTATAATAAACCACACAGGGGTCACAGTTTCAGATACTTTTTAGACATAACCAAATACCTCATGAGATTTGTTTTCTGGGTTTGAAGGCTTAGGACCACAGTCTCATGGAATACTCAGTTAACTGGCATAATATAGTTCATAAAGTTTATGTTCTACATCCCAAAGTGGTGAGTACTGTCTGGGGTCTTAAAAGCTTGTGAGCAGCCATCTAAGATACAACTATTGGTCTCTGCTTAGCTGAGAACAAAAGAGAAAGAAGAAAACCAAAGACTCAAAGAAAGTAGCCTACAGGACTGAAAGTCCACGCAAACCATGGCTTCAACTACCCTGAGACAAGAAGAACTAGATAGTACCCAGCTACCACTACAGACCATTCTGATCAGGGCCACAATAGATGGATCCTGCTACAACGGGAGAAAAAGTGGAACAAAACTCAAATTCTTAAAAAGTTCAGACTTATTGGACCAGTTAAGACTAGAAGATTCCCTGAGACTATCACCCTGAGATACTCTTCAAACCTTAAAATCAAAATTATCCGTTGAGGTTGTCACCTTCTTGCTAAGTAAGACTGGCTCATAAAATAAAGAATATCACCCACAAGTAATTAGCTCCTTTTAATAAAATCATCTATATGAGACAAAATGGTCAAAAATTACTCTAAAGCAAAGTTGAGAAGGGGGGAAGGGAAACTAGAGTACTGGAAATGGTACAACCAGAACAAAATGACTAAGAATGATGACATATTGTGAAAAAGGTAACCAAGATCACTGAATAATTTGTACAGAAAACTTATTAAATGGGAATCTAATTTGCTTTGTAAACTTTCATTTTAACTATAATATTATTTGAAAAAAAAAAAAAACTGGAGTGCCACAAAGCAGCTAAACTGGACTACAATTAGCAATGTTAACTTAAGATACTGGGAAAGATACCTTCAAAGTTAGGAGGAAAAAAAACTTTTAACCTAGAATCCCATATCTAGTCAAGCTATTTTTAAGTAGAAAAGTAAAATAAAGACAACTTCAAAGATGCAAGGGCTCATAAATTTTACTTTCAGTGACTCTTATGATCTAAAAATGAAGCAGTAAACCAAGAATAGAGAAAATACAGGAGCCTACACCTGTGAAAAGTAATTAAAACTAAGATCCTCATGATAAAGACGCTTGAAGGGTTATACCCTCAGTTGGAAAGGTACATGTCTTAGTCATCTAGGGCTGCCATAACAGAAATACCACAAGCGCATGGCTTTAACAAAGAGAAATTTATTTTCTCAGTCTAGTAGGTTATAAGTCCAAATTCAGGGCACCGGCTCCAGGGGAAGTCTCTCTCTCCCTGTTGGCTCTGGAGGAAGGTCCTTGTCCTCAATCTTCCCCTGGTCGAGGAGCTTCTCAGGCACAGGTACACCGTGTCCAAAGGATGCACTCTGCTCCTGGTGCTGCTTTCTTGGTGGTATGAGGTCCCCAACCCTGCTTGCTTCCCTTTCATCTCTTGAGAGATAAAAGGTGGTGCTGGCCACATCCCAGGGAAACTCCCTTTACTTTGGATCAAGGATGTGACCCGAGTAAGTGTGCTGTTACAATCCCACCCTAATCCTTTTAACATAAAATTACAATCACATAATGGAGGACAACCATAGAACACTGGGAATCATGGCCTAACCAAGCTGATATACACATTTTGGTGGGGAGACACAATTCATTTCATGACAATACATAAACGAAGTAATAATTTCTTTTTTAATCTAACTGGCATACATTGAATTGGGTCCCCCCCAAAATATTTGTCCATTTCACTAGGTCATGATTCCAGTATTGTGTGATTGTGTACCATTTTGTCATCTGATATGATTTTCCCATGTGTTGTAGATACTACACCTATGATGTTAACAAGGCAGGACTCAATCCAGAAGATTAGGTTGTGTCTTAAACCAATCTCTTTTGAGACATAAAAGAGAGAAGCAAGCAGAGAGACGGGGGACCTCATACCACCAAGAAAACAATGTGGGGAGCAGAGCGTATCCTTTGGACTCACAGTTCCTGCAGTGAGAAGTTCCTAGACCAGGAGCTGGTGCCCTGATTTAAGACTTCGAGCCTACTAGACTGTGAGAGAATAAACTTGTTTGTTAAAGCCATCCACTTGTGGTATTTCTGTTATAGCAGCACTAGATAACCAAGGCAGAATTTGGTACCAAGAGTGGGGTGTTGCTCTAACAGATACCTAAAATATGGAAGCAGTTTTGAAACTGAATGGATAGAGTCTTGGAGAGTCTCAAAGTGCCTAAAAGTAAATGCCTAAAAAAATGCCTAGATTGTCTTAAAGAGACAACTGGTGGAATTATGGCCATGAAAGACAATTCTGGTGAAAACTTAGAAGAAAGTGAGGACAGCTGTTACACTGGAGACCACGCAGAGGGTAAGAAGCAGCAGCAGAGAAATGGCAGCAGCAGAACAAGGAGACCAGTGTCAGACAGTGCTGAAGCTGACCATGGAGTGAGACAGCTGAGTGTCTTTGCACAGGAGGCTTCCTGACAAGAGTGGGGTACCTCCAAGCACTTATCAGTGGACCTTGGTTTGCCAACACTCAGAGCAAAGGATGTGTCTTCCAGCTGAAGTTTACTGGCAGAGTAGGATGCCCCCTGGCACTCATCAGTGGAGCTACAGAGCTTTGGAACACTTGCCCAAGCAGGGCAGACCCGGGCAGTCAGGCCCAAGGGGCCAGAAGCCAAGGAACCAGGGAACAGAAGCAACAAGGAACACAGGAAGCAGAGCTGCCTCAGTCTCGAAGAGTAGAGCAGCCACTCAGATGGACTAGGGGAAAGGGGCCACCCAAAGCTGAGGGAGCAGAGTTGCCATTCCAGTGGGCCTGGAAGGTGGAGCTGAAGCCCAGGGCTGAGGGCCCTCCACTCAGAATCTGGACAGTGTGACCAACACCCAGAGTCTGGAGGGCAGGGCCATTGCCTAAATGGTTTTAGAGAGGAGACGATTATTTTCAAGCCTTCAGGGCTCATGTAATGTGTTCGGCTGACTTGCTTGGTACCTGTTATCCGTTCTTTCCTTCCAATTTCTCCCATTTGTAATGGAAATGTCTACCTTGTGCCTGTTCCATCACTGTACTTGGAAGCAGATAACTTGTACTGTAGATTTCACAGATGATAAGGAATTTTTGGATTTTGGAATTGGAGTTGAATTAAGACTTTTCCTATACGATGGGATATGTTTTACATGTGGCAAGGACATGGATTTTGGGGGCCCAAAGGGTAGAATATCATGGATTTGTGTCCCCCCAAAATATGTGTCAACTTGGCTAGGCCATGATTCCCAGTATTGTGTGATGGTTCACCATTTTGTCATCTGATATGATTTTCTCATATGTTGTGAATCCTACCTCTAAGATGTTAATGAGGCAGGATCTGAGGCAGTTATGTCAATGGGGCAAGACAATCTACAAGATTAGGTTGTGTCTTAAGCCAATTTCTTTTGAGACGTAAAAGAGAAAAGGGAGCAGAGAAACGGGGGAACGCATACCACCAAGAAAGCAACACCAGGAGCAGAGCACGTCCTTTGGACTCACGGTTCCTGCACTAAGAAGTTCCTAAACCAGAAGATTGATTATAAGGACCTTCCTCCAGAGCCAACAGAGAAAGACTTCCCGTGGAGCTGGTGCCCTGAATTCAGACTCCTAGCCTACTAGTCTATGACAGAAAAAATTTCTCTTTGTTAAGGCCATCCACTTGTGGTTATTTCTGTTATATCCGCACTAGATAACTAAGACACTGACCAATAGCATAGAGAGACAAGTAATTTGTCTGTAACTGCCTGGGTGCAGGGTAAAGAAAAAATTTTTCCCCTGTATATTTCTAAATACAGACCAGCCTATAAAGTAAACTACAAATCAACATCTGCTATTCTAAAACACTAAACTGAAAATTACCTTCAGTTGGTAGCCGGCTACCACTACTAAATATTCTGATCAAAGATTCTATAGAAGAATTCTGATTAAAACAGGGAAAATGCAGAAGAGAATTTCAAATTTGTATGGAATCTGTATTTTCTGGAGCCATGAAGGCTGGATGAATCTCCGAAACTACTGCCCTAAGATAATCCTTAAACTTTACCCCAAAAATACCCCCTGAAATCTTAAAATCAAACAATAGGTTGACTAGTAATGAATGTCTGTTTTGAGCATTATGTTCCTTAAAAATCTATACAGAATGAAATTGACAACAACAACAGGAACCTTAGGGGACAACGAGTTTATGTTAACAGGGGAGGAACAACTCAGGAAAGCAGGTAAGAATGGTTGTACAACTCAGAGAATGTAATCAACACCCCTGAATTGTACTTGTAGAAACTGCTGGTGTATGTTTTCCTTGCATATTCTCAACTACAATAAGTAAATTATTTAAAAAATTAACTTCCCAAATTTCATCACACATAATATTAAGAATCAAGATTTAATTATTTTCTACTGTTTCATCAGGGACAGTAAGTAAAACTTGTTGTGTGCCACTGAGTCGGTTCTGACTCATAGCAACTCTATAGCTCAAAGTAGAACTGCCCCGTACGGTTTCCCAAGCTGTAATCTTTACAGAAACAGATTGTCATATCTTTATCCCACAGAGCAGGTGGGCTCAAATTGCCGGCCTTTAGGTTAGCAGCCAAGCACTTAACCATTGCACCACTAGGGCCCCTTGGCAAATGAAACTAGCATGGGATTTTGTTTGTTTTTAACTGTGTGTGACAGTGAAGAATACGATTAGTTTTTAGTACAGTCTGGACCCACTATCCTGATTCCTAAGGAGCTCTGGTGGTGCAATGGTTAAGCTCTACCTAGTGGGTAGGTTCAAACTTACCCAGCGGCTCCGCGGGAGAAAAGACCTGGTCATCTGCTCCCATAAAGATTACAGCCTAGGAAACCCTACGAGGCAGTTCTATTCTGCCACACTGGTTAGCTATGAGTCGGAATTGACTCAATGACACCTAACAACAACAACATCTTTATTCCTCCTAAGGTATCAGAAGCTTTACTCATTATTGTGCCATTAATATAAATGTCAGCATGGTAAATAAGGCAAATAATAAATTAGTGTTATTATGAAAACAGTTTTCACCTTGTGAACCCCTGAAAGTCTCAAGGACAACACTCCCCAGGGTTCCACGGAGCAAATTTTGAGAATTAATTACATTAAATTCTGTCATGGATTGTGTCAGTCTTTTTGAGATATAAAAGGGATTAAACAAGCAAGCAAACAAGCAAAGATGGGGTAAGATAAATACCGAGACACAGGGAGATCTCCAAGGAACGCCAAGCCCACAGACTTTAAAAGGAAACAAGGAATTTCCCCCAGAGCTGACAGAGAGAGCAAGTCTTCCCCTTAGAGCTGGCACCCTGAATTCCAAAACTGTGAAAGAATAAATTTCAATTTGTTAAAACCATTCACTTGTAGTATTTCTGTTATAACAGCACTGGAAAACTAAGAAAGAATTTGGTACCGAGAGTGGGGGGCTGCTCTAACAGATACCTAAAACGTGGAAGTGGTTTTGGAATTGGGTAATGGGAAGAGGCTGGAAGAATTTTAAGGTACCTTTTTTTTTTTTAATAGTAATAGTAAAAGCCTACATTGCCATGAAGAGACTGTTGGTGGAATAGGCAGTTCTGGAGATGGCTCAGAAGAAGCGACGAGAGCTACAAAGAAAGTCTCTATCGTCTCAGAGAATACATACGGCACCAGCAACAGAATGTTGCTAGAAACGTGGATGTTACATGTGCTTCTGGTGAGGCTTTAAAAGAAAATTATGAACACGTGATTGGACAATGGAAGAAGGGTGATGTTTTTATTCAGTGAAAAGAACTTGTCTGAATTACGTTCAAATGTCTGGTGGGAGGCAGAACTTGAAAGTGATGAACTTGGATATCTGGCTGAGGAAATTTCTAAGCAAGATCTTAAAGGGACCATGTGGTTTCTCCTTGCTGCTTACAGTAAAATGCAAAAGGAAAGAGATGGACTTAAAAAACGAACTGCGTAAAATGAAACAGAACTTAAAGATCTGGAAAATTCTGTTGTACAAACTAAGGACATGTGTCCTAGAATGTTCACCAAGGACGTGGCTACACAATCTTTCGTTAAAGAGATTAACCCTGTGACTGATGGATCTAACCAAATACCACAGCAGAAAATTCATCAGCTTAGACTGAAGGGGACAGAGAAAGAACATTAAAAAAAGAACGTTGTCTGTCTCTTAGAATTCCACAGGCAGGAAACAGACCAAAGGAGCTACATCTGTTGTCCTCCAAGAAAAGACCATCCCTGGAGCAGCACGGAAATCAGCAAGACTAGTGGAAGGAGCATGGGAAGCAGGGCCTTCTCAGTTTCAAAGGGTGGGGCCGCAGTCTCCTGGATCTCAAAGGGTGGGGCCAGTCTCCCAGGTTTCAAAGAGTTACATCTTTGCCATCTCGGTTCCAGAGTGTGGGGATGCCATTAAGGTGTGCCAGGGTGGGGCCACTGCCCAAAGCTGAGGTGGGGGTGCCACATCCAAAGGGCAGAAAAACAGGACCTGCTGTGGCTGAGGGAGTGGGGTCACCACTCAGATGAACCAGGAGAATGGGGCCACACAAAGCCAAGGGGGCAGAGTTGCCATCCCAGTGGGGCTGGAAGGCGGAGCTGGAGCATAGAGCTGAAGGGCTTCCAGCCAGAATCCAGAGTGTGGCCAACATCTAGAGTCTGGAGGGCAGGGCCATTGCCTAGATGGTCTCAGAGAACAGAGGATTATTTTCAAGCCTGGAGAGTTAATATAAATTTTCTGCTAGATGTTGGACTCCGTTAGTACTTGTTATCCCTTCTTTCTCTCCAATTTCTCTCATTTATAATGGAAATATCCACCTTGTGCCTGTTCCACCGCTGTACTTTGGAAACAGATAACTTGTAGTCTAGATTTCACAGGTTCACAGATGAAGAGGAATTTTGCCCCAGGAAGGAATACGCCTAAAGTTTCACCCATATCTGATTTAGATGATTCAGAAGATGAGATTTTGAACTTGGAGCCAATTTAAGACTTTTGGGATGATATGATGGAGTGAATTTGCTTTACATGTATGTAGCAAAGACATGAATTTGGGGGGGCCAAAGAGTGGAATGCCATGGACTAAATTGGGTCCCCAAAAAAATATATGTCAACTTGCCTAAGCCATGATTCCCAGTATTGTGCTATTGTCCTACATGTTTGTGAACTGATGTAATTACCCTCCATTTTGTAATGTGTTGTAAATCTTAACCTCTATATGTTAATGAGATAGAATCAGTGTGGGGTGTACCGTGAGTCACAGCCTTACAAGAGGATATGACTCAAGGCACACCCTTACTCAAGTAACACCTTTTATCTTACAAAAGATAAAAGAAGACAGAAGTGAGCAGAGAATACAGTGACCTCACCACCACCAAGAAAGAAGAGCTGGGAGTGGAGCATATTCTTTGGACCCGAGGTCCCTGTGCTGAGAACCTATTAGATCCAGGGCAGGGGTGGATCAACCAACAAGCAAGGTACATGATGTGAAAATTGTTCACCACAGATTAGTAAGTATGCACAAATCTGCCCGTACGAACCTTGCTTACCGGTTAATCTGTCCCTGACCCAGGGGAAGACTGAGCCAAGACACATGTATATCTCCAAGGAATGCCAGGCCAACAGTTGCTGGAAGGAGATAAGGGCCTTCCCCCAGAGCCAACAGAGAGAGAAAGCCTTTCCCTAGTGCTGGTGCCTTGAATTCGGACTTCTAGTCTCCTTAACTGTGAGAGAATAAATCTGTTTGTTAAAGCCAGCCAACTGTATTTCTGTCATAGCAGCACTTGTTGTTGTTGTTAGGTGCCATCGAGTAGGTTCTGGCTCATAACAACCCTATGCACTACAGAATGAAACACTGCCTGACCTGTGTCATACTCACAATTGTTGTTTTGCTTGAGCCCATTGTTGCAGCCACTATGGCAATCCACCACATTGAAGGTCTTCCTCTTTTCCGCTGACCCCCTACTTTACCAAGTATGATGTCTTTCTCCAAGGACTGATCCCTCCTATAGCAGCACTAGATAACTGAAATAGGTATTCTCACACAGGCTCCCCTGAGAGGTGTACAGATAGGGAAATAAGCAATTAGATTCCCTCACCTAGAATTTTCTCATTGCCGTCGAGTTGATTCCAACTCACAGAGACCCTATGGGACAGAATAGAACTGCCCCATCGAGTCTCCAAGAAGCACCTGGTGGATTCGAACTGCCGACCTTTTGTTTAGCAGCCACAGCACTGAACCACTAAGCCACCCCTGGAATCGACTCGAAGGCAATGGGTTTTTTAGCTAGAATTTTTGGTGTACAGATACCGAACAGTATAAAAGATAGGATTTAGAATATTATGTTGGTGCCAAAAAGTTTTAGGTATCTGGGGAGATTTGCAGGAGCCCTGGTGGCACAGTGGTTAAGTTATATGGCTGCTAACCAAAAAATCAGCAGTTCAAATCCACTAGTCACTCCTTGGAAACCCTATAGGGCAGTTCTGCTCTGTCCTCTAGGGTCACTATGGGTCGGACTCCACTCAAAGGCAACGGCTTTGGTTTGTTTGGTTGGGGAGATTTGCAACTCATATGACTGATCAGGAGTGCTGTACATTATAAGATGTCAGAGAAGGTAAGTCCAGATAAACAATTTACCCTCCTACCTCTTCTTTATTCTTACTATGAGACAGAGGTAGTACAAAGACAATGAAAGACAGCTGGAAGATGACTGAAGTAATAATATTAAAATTTAATGACGGCTTACTGTGTGCCATGTAATGTATGAAGCATTTCATAATGCTTTAAATCATTTAATTCTCACAATATGAGGTAGATATCATTATCAACCACAATTTACAGTTGCTAGAGATGTTAAGGAAACCCTGGTGGTGTAGTGGTTAAGTGCTACGGCTGCTAACCAAAGGGTCGGCAGTTCAAATCCGCCAGATGCTTCTTGGAAACTCGATGGGGCAGTTCTACTTTGTCCTATAGGGTTGCTATGAGTCGGAATCGACTCGACAGCACTAGGTTTGGCTTTTTTTGGTTTAGAGATGTTAAGTAACTTATCCATGGTCATTAGAGTAGTAAATGATAGACCCCAAAAACGAACTCAGGTAGTTTGACTCTTGAACTCTGTGTGCTTAACCAACCACAATGCTGAAACCAAAACCTGTTGCCGTCAATTCCAACTCATAGCAACCCTACAGGATAGAGAAGAACTGTCCCATAGGGTTTCGAAGGAGCGGCTGGTGGATTCAAACTGCCAACCTTCTGGTTAACAGCCACAGCACTTAACCACTGTGGCACCAGGGCTCCTACCACGATACTAGAGTTGTTAAAAAGTATTTCAACTTTCTCTGACACATCTTTACTATTCTGGTTGCTGGTGTGATACCTTATTATCATTCAAAAACTCAAGTCTGTTTCTGTCAAATTGGACATTAGAGACAGTAAGGTATATAAAATCCCCAAAGAGATAGGCCACACAAGAGGCTAAAACTGCTGCACAGTCTATGTACCCCAGGGGAAAGAACTTCCAAGCGCTCAAACAGAAGGCTCCCTAGAGTGGCTCACCATGCTTTGCGACTAACAGCACTTCTGTGAGGAGGTGCTCTTCACACTACACCCAGAGGTCTCCTTACCACATGTCTGTTGCCACCGAGACTTTTCACAACATACTGAAGAAATCAGAAATAAAATCAACCTACTTTGTTGATGCTTCCATCACACACAACCCCACAAACTATGAAATTAAACTTGTGTTGATGTAACTTACTGGCATGTAAGATCAGAGAATAAATAGAATCTTCCAAGAAATGAACTCAGCCTCCTCATAACTGCAGAACACCTGGAAAAGCTGCTTAGGTGTTCTGCCCAAGGTTACATAGTTAATTAACGCTATACAAATAACTTCATGAATGAGAATCTGCACAATGCTGCTTCCTAGAAGGTAGGGGTTTAGTATATCCCCGCTTTACCACGTTTCCATTATCTCTGACACCAGCAGTTCCCCCCACTCTTTCCCTGCTAGGTTCAAAAATTCACTGCAATATCTCACAGAGCGTACAGACAATACTTACTGTTATGCAGTTTAATAGGGTGAAGGATACAACTTCAGAAGTAACAGAACACAATTCAGGCATAGCAAAATGCAGCTCAGAACTGAGGAATAACAGGATTTAATTCAGGATAAAGTCAGGAAGAGGCATGTGGGCAAAGTCTGAAAGGTTCCTTGAAGCACAGAGCATGTCCCCCTCCCTTTAACAACCAGGACAGCTCTAGACAAACTCCAAACTGGAACAGCTCTCTCTCGAGACAGCTCTCCTCTGGATCAGGGCAGCTCTGCTCTGGGGTTCCAGCACTTTTATAAGACAGCCCATGTGCTACATGGTGAGGTCTCCTGTCAGTTACAAGGGGGCCTTGCTAATTACAAGGGGGACCCCTTGTTATTAAAGGTGGGGGACCGCTGTTAATTAAAAGAGGAGCTTATTAATTACCAAGGGGGGCTCCTTGTCAACTACCAGGATAAAGTAATCAATCCTTAGGGGTCATCAATTACTTAGGGAAAACCACCTAAGTTGTCTTTTCCAAAAACCAAGGGCAAAAGGCCTCATAAACGAACTCACTGCCCCACAATAGCAGAACCTAATGAAACTTACTCCCAATCCAGGTCTTCACCCACATGGCCATGCTGTCTCAGGTATGCTAGACTACAAAGTATCTTCTCCTCCTAGAGTTCATTTGGAATTTGCTCAGATGCATCAATACAAATTTGCATCTTTACTGATACATTACACATTTATACATATCTACTACTGATAGCTATTCTGACTCAAGCTGCAGTAATACCCCCACCCAAAAAAAAAAAATTACAGAAGTACTTTAAAAACTCACTATTTAGATTCAACAATATAAATTATCTGTTTTGGTTTTCCAAATATTTCAATAGTAAACGAGTCTTTCTCTTCAAAGTACTCAAATCCATGTTTCTCAAACTGTGGTAGGCGCCACCTGCATCAGCATTACCTAAGGTACTTGTCAAAAATGCAGATTCTTGGAGTCAAACCCAAACCAACAGAATCTGTCTCTGAAGAAGCTCCCAAGTTAGTAATTTAAAAAGCTCTCCAGGTGATTCGTATTCATTCAAAAGCTATTTATTGAGCATTCACGCTACATAGTCCAGTGGGAAACAGGAGACAAACGAGTAAACATTTTGGATTTTAGATGCCCTATGGAAAAAAATGTATGTCAGAAAATGACCCTGAGAGCTACTTTAATACAATTAGTCAGAGAAGGCCTTTCCGAGGTGAAGACATTTGAACTGTGAGGCCCTTTACTCAAGAAACAGTGACTCTCAAAGTTATGTGTGCATAAGAATCAATCGGACTTGTTAAAACAGACTGCAGGTCAGAGGTCTGAAGTTAAACCAAAAAAAACCAGACCCGTTGCCATAGAGTCGATTCCCACTCATTAGCGACCCCACAGGACCCAGAACTATCCCACAGAGTTTCCAAGGGGTCCAAGTGAGGGCCCAATAATTTGCATTCCTAACAAGGTCCCAGGTGATGCATTGCTAATGCTGCTAATCCAGGAACCACACTTTGAGAACCAATGGTCTAGAGAGAACAGCTAGAATATGCAAATTTTATGTGTTAGAGGAACAGGAAAAAAAGCCAGCTGGGAAGGTAACGTACTCCCTACTGTTGCAGAACAAGGTACCTGAGTGGCACAAACAGTTTGCAGCTGAATAGTAACCTAATGGTTGGCAGTTCAAACCCATCCAGCAGCACCAGGAAAGAAACGCCTGGTGATGTGCTTCCACAACGATTAATCCAAAAAAAAAACCAAAGCCAGTGCCATCGAGTCGATTCCTACTCATAGCGACCCTACAGGACAGGGTAGAACTGCCCCACAGAGTTTCCAAGGAGCACCTGGCGGATTCGAACTGCCGACTCTTTGGTTAGCAGCCGTAGCACTTAACCACTACGCCACCAGGGTTTCCCCATAATGATTACAACCAAGAAAAACCCCATGGAGCAGTTCTATTCTGTAACACATGGAGTCACTGTGGGTCGGAATCAACTCCTTAGCAATGGGTTAGGTTTTATTCTTACAGAACTACTTGGGAAAGATGGTGAATTAAACTACCAGCTATGGCTCTCCAAACCAGAGATGAAATCACAGGTTGATCAGTAATACCTAGCACTAGTAAAGCATTTTCACACTCATTATTTAATGTGACTTAGTGAGGTTCAAGAGAAGAACTATTAGCTACATTTTAGAGATAAATAAACTAATGGACACATATTACGAACTTCTAAAGTAAGATTAAGTAGCAGAACTGTGAACTCTAACCATAAATCCAGCGTTCTTTCCAACACAGTATGCTCACTTTTTGAAGTGCAAAGTAAATGGTATATAACGGTATATAGAGGTGTTGATATTGACAAATTATTTCCTAGACTCCCTGCCTAAAAACACAGCTTCCAAACTCAATCTGTTCTAGTTATTGGTTAGACCGATGGTACTGTATTTAGTCATGTCTACTTATCTCTCTGACAGGGGCAGTGATGGTTCAGGGTAGCATTCCAGTCTTCCACATCCCAGCCGATGCACCTCACTTGCAGCCACCACTAGTCTGTCAGTGGAGGATTGCATGTTGCTGTGTTACACATTTGAGCAGAGCTTCCAGACTAAGATGGACCAGGAAGAACAGCCTGGCAATCTACTTCCAAAAATCGGCCAAACCCCATCAAACACCTATGGATCACAACGGTCCAATCCACAACCCATGAAAGAGATGCCACAGGACCAGGCATTTCCTACAGCTGTGCATGGGGTCACCATGAGTTGGGACAGACTCAATGGCAGCTAATAATAATTTATTCTCCTACTTCAAAAATAAAGGATAAAGAAATGAAGAAGGAATTTATAGGCTATTATTCCCTCTCCTGCATAAATTTCAGTGGGCCAATTTCATAACTTTAGTCCCTCAACCATATCAATCAAACCCAATTTTCATCTTGTGTTCCATTAAATTTCTCACCTAACCCAGGTTCCCAAAAGAACTTTGAATCCCATGTGTCTTACTATACTCCTGAGCCTTGAGCAGTCATCCTCTGTACAACTATTATCACTTAGTATCTTCTCCATCAACCAAATCCTACTCTTAATCTAACATCCTTAACCTGCATGTCCCAAAAATATTTAAAAACCAAAACATCCAAAATTAAAATCATTATGTCCTCCCCCTCACTACACACACACACACCCACACCCACACGCACCCCGCTTCTAGGCCAGAATTCCTCATCTGCCTTAACAGCACGGCCGCTCACCAAATGAAAAACCTGAACTTGGCCTAGTAAGTTTATCTCCCTCATAGCAACCTCAATGGTGCTCTATCTCCATTCCTATGGCCACTTACAGACAGTAATAATAATAGTAATAATAAACTAGCCGCCATTTCATTAACACCTACCGTATACTAGTCACTTAAAGGAGCCCTGGTGGCACAGTGGTTAAGCACACAACTGCTAATTGAAAGGTCGGTAGTTCGAACCCACCAGCTGATCTGAGGGAGAAAGGGTACAGCCTTGGAAACCCTGTGGGGCAGTTCTACTCTGTCCTATAGGGTCGCTATGACTCAGAGGCAAGGAGCACTAGTCACTTTATACATTTCATCTTATTTCATTCTCTCAATCATCCTGAGGTAGGTATTTTTGTTCCTGTTTTACAAATGAGAATACTGAGGCTAAGAAAAAGTAATCTGTCCAAATCATAAATAGAAGCGGCAAAGTAGACCTATAAATCAAAGCGTGTCTCACAAAGTCCATACTCTCCCCCGTACTAAAATGCTTCCTTCTTTGACACCTGATATGAGTTGAAATTGACTTGACAGCAATGAATCTGGGTTTTTTTAAATCAGCCCTTTACTATCCATTCCAAGGGCTAACTTCTCACCTAGATTACTGCCAAGATTCTCCTAACTTGTCTCCAGGCCTCCAGCCTTGCCTTCTCTCACCCTCAAAATTGTCCCAAATGATCTTTCTGAAACATAAATCTGATCCTTATAGTCTCCTGATATAAAAGCCCTAGAGAACTTCCTTTAGTCTATCCTGTACAGGATACACTCTTCAGAATAAATCCCAAACCCTTTATTTTAGTATAGGTCCACAATCCCTTGCCTGCATTTCTGAAATCCAAAAACCTTTGAAATTTTCAAGTTTTTCCATAAATTTTCAACAAAAACCACACTGAACTGGGGGGAGTCTACTGTCTACAGGTCCCTGGGTGGCATAAGTGGTTTGCACTCGGCTACTACTAATTGAAAGATGGGCAGCTGGAACCCACACAGTGGCACCACAGAAGAAATGCCTGGCAATCTGCTTGCATAAAAATTACAGCCAAGTAAACCCTATGGAGCAGTTCTTCTCTGTAACACATGGGGTTGCCATGAGTAGGAATCGACTCAACAGCAACGGGTTTGTTTTTGTTTGTTGTTGTCGTTAGGTGCAGTCCAGTCGTTTCCCACTTAAAGCGACCCCATGCACAACAGAACAAAACACCGTCCCGTCCTGCACCATCCTCACAATTGTTGCTATGTTTATGTATTGTCTATTTATCCCATTAGTATGTTATTCATATTTTTCACTACAGGAACATAAATGTGTTTGATTATGATGTGTTACTACAGACCCCGACGGGGAATTTAAGAGACCTTACCAGAAAAAAAAGAAAAATCAAAAAAATTCTGAAGTTCACAACACATCTAGCGACGCATCAATCCAATCTAATTTCCATCAGTCACCTTACTTATCCTTAGCTCCAGGGATATGGATACATATCCTGAACACACCCTCCTACCCTGTGAGCTACCCACCCTTCAAGAAACCTACCTACTCAAGAGTTTCCTCCTGGTGAATTTCCCCTGACCTTCCCTCCACTGTACCTCAACTACTGTCCCAACCCACACGTTGTCTCCCGATTTCACTATGAGCGAGCCCCTCACTGAATATTTTATTCAATCCTAGCACAGCGCCTGAAACACTAGGGGCTCATTAAATGTACAATGAATCGAAGCAAACTCACCTTCACCTCCCCCTAATTCCCAGTTCCCTTCAAAATTCATCTCTCCCTCACCCCGAAACCCTAGGATTTTTTTTCCCTCTGAAACTTTCAGGCCCCTCACAGCTCCATTCCTATGCCCACTTACAATTAGTTACTACTAATAACTAGCTGCTATTTCCTCAGTATCTACTAGTCGTTTCACACATTTTATTTCATTTCATTCTCTCAATAAGCCCATTAGGTAGATATTCCTCCTTGTCAATGTCATCTCAAAATTGCTTTCTACCAGAATGCCTCCTCTTGGCCTCAAACTCTCCAATGCCCTTCCTTCTGCTCTTCTATTTAATCCTAGTCCTTCTCTCCCATACCCTAACAAGCCAAACGCCCTCCCTCCAGGCAAGCTATCCCCACAGTCGGTATCTCTCACTCCCTCCCCTCGCGGGACCATCCTACCCAAAACGCTTTGCACAACCGGTTTGCCGAGACCTCTTCTCTCACAGTCCGGGTCCACTCGCTCCCGAACCAGCGTTCGGTCTGAGTCCCCGCCTTCCCGGCCCGTGTCGGCATATCACAAACCTCCCTCGCAGTCCGTGTCCCCTCCCCCCGTCTCTCGCAGCCGGCACCCCTCCCTGCACTCTCCCGCATCTCTGAGCTCCAGCTTCTCTGGAAGCCTTCCCGGGGCCGTGTCTTCCACCTCTCAGACCCCTCGGGGTCGCGCCGGTCCGAGCAGCCCCGGGCCGGAGCACCTCCGTCCCCAGATTCTCACGGGCTCCGTAAACCTCCTGCGGCCCAGACCTTGAGCAGGGCCTCCCCGCTCACCTTGCTGGATGTCGCCGTTGCTGCCCCCCGGGATGGGCACGCTGAGCTGGCGCTCCGGCTCGGGCAGGCAACGCAGGCAGAAGGAGTGAAGACAGGGCAGCAGCTTGGGCTCCGCCTCACGCCGGCTCTGCAGGCTCTGCTGACACACGGCGCAGGTGTCCAGGAGCGAGGCTGGCGGTCCAGGCGGCGGCCCAGCCGAGGGACCCGGAGCGGGAGCCGAGGCTGGAGCTGGGGCCGGCGTCGACACCGCCCCCCCGGGAACTCCGGGGCCCGCTGAGGCCGCAGGGGCTGAGGCAGCCGGGGCCGAGCCCGAGGAGGCCGCGGCCACCCCCCCGTCGTCGGGCCCAGCCGCGCCGCTCTCCGCCCCGGCCTTGCCGCCTTCCTCCTCCTCCTCCTCCACAAGCACCGCGGCAAGAGGCGGCTCCGCCTCCAGCGCCGCGGGCCCGGCGGCCCCGGCAGTTACCGGCGCGCTGCCACTGCCCCCGCCGCCGCTCTCAACCTCGCCGCCGCCTTTGTTTTCCGCCATGTTTTCCTCTTTGAACCCGCCGGACCGCCCCGCGCCGCCCGCCGCCCGCGCCGCCGCCGCCGCCCCCAGCCCCAGCCGCAGCCGCAGCGAGAGGGGCCGCCGAGAACGAGCAGGCGAGCGAACGAACGAGAGCGCGCGCGCACGCGGCGCCCCCGCCCTCGCGTCGCGCGGTTGAAGGAGGGCGGGCTCGGCGCGCGCACGTACGCAACCACGTCCTCCGGAGGCGGGGGGAGCGGGGCCCCCGCGTGGGCGCAGAGCAGGGCTTGCGGCCCCTCCCGACCTCCGTGGCCGGTTAGTTGGGTCCGCGTTGCCTGCGGTCAGCTTGCAGTGGGGTTTTAAAGCTAGGGGCCGTCGGTGGTGGCCGGCTTTTGGCCTAGGATGGGCCCACACCGAGCGGTAATGCGGAAAGAGGAGCGGAGAAGGGTGAAAGGAGAGGAGGCCGGGGCCGATCCCCGCAGAAGCTAGCGTCTCCCGGGCGGAGTCTTTTCCAGCGGCCGTAGCGTCTCTGCGGAAGCCTCACCTGCCGCGCGGTCGGACGTCGGGGCCTTCTGGCTCCGGGAGGCGCCGCTCTCCTGAATGGATCTCTGTGCCTTAACCGGCCGCGTTCCTTTCGTTGGCTGTAGCTCAGGGGAGCCGTGAGGCGAGTTTTTTTTTTTTTTTTTTAACTGAGGCCCCAAATCTGGGGGGCCTTCCAGAAATAGGTTGAATAGGCCTGATGCGGAAGAAAATCTCTTAACAGCTATTTTCAACTTAATACTTAAATATTGCTACATAATAAAATCAACTGAGGAGTTTTTCAAAGTAGAGATGCCAGGGCCACACCCCAGACCTGAATCAGGAAGTGTAGGAGAGGGTTGATTTTGATGTGCGTCAGTTGCAGGAGCCAGTGATCCACCAACATTATGTCCTGAGCGTCCCGTTTAGTGCAGTCGGTGTAAGTTAGATGTCACATGCCCTAACGATATCGGCAATAGATGCTTTCGGAAAGGAGTCCTTTATTTGAAAAACAAGTTCTTTGAGGATTTTATGTAAGTGCAAAGAGCCCCAAACAGGCAGGGATTGTTGGCATATTCTAGGAACAGCAAGAAGGTTGGTGTGGTTGGAGTGGAATGAGCAAGGGAGAGAGTAGCTGGACACTAGATAAAGAGAATTATGAAAGGCCAGTTCATATATGGCAGTGGTCTTTTTTTTTTTTTTTTTTAACTTGTGTGCCACTTGATAGAATTTGGAAAACTGTTTTCTCCCCGCAGACACTTTAAGTTGACATCTGAAAGTTTTCATCATAAGCTACAATAGCTGCAGAGATTGCCATTTCTGAGACATTGCAATACTGCCATTTTTAAATTGAAAAACATCACTTTTAAATCCAATGAAAAAGTAAACACTAAAGTGGATTAATACCATTACCCGTTTAAAAATACATAGTCATTTGCTTAGGGAGCATTGAGTTTTATGTTAATGGTGGTGAAATGATTTGGAAAAAAGTATTGAGAATGGTTGTACAGCTTGAATGTAATCAGTGTTACTGAATGATACATGTAGAAATTGTTGAAGTGGTTATGTTTTGTTGCGTATGTTTTCACTATAATAAAAGTTTAAGTATACAACTGAAGTCATTTTCCACGAGCTCATATTTTTATTCCAACTCTACCACGGAATTTTATTCCACTGAGTCCATATCATAATTTGTTGAGGACCCCTCGTGGTGCAATGCTTAAGCGCTCAGCTGATAACCAGAAGGTTGGCAGTTCGAACCCACCTAGCTGCTCCCTGGGAAAAAGATCTGGCAAACTACTCCCTGTTCCGGTAATGTTTACAGCCTAGAAAACATAGGGACATTCTGCTGTGGTCACATAGGGTGACTATGAATTGGAATCAACTCATGGCACCTAACAACAACATACTTCTATACAGCAAAGATACATAAAAATACATCTACAAATTATTTGTGTTAATTATTTATTCTGGATTTTATCATTACAATTAGTAGTAGTACACAACAGAGCAAAATTAATATAAATTTTGTTAAAAAGTAATTATTAAACATGAAAGGTAAATGGTTACTGGGAATGTCTTAATGAGATGGATGGGATTTTTTTTTCCTCCAATTAGTTCATACAGACATGAATACATATATATAACACTTCATCTTTAGTTATCTAGTGCTATCAATACGTAATTACATAAAACTGAGAATCATTGCCTCGCCAAGTTGACACATATATTCTGGGGTCACAATTAAATCCATAACGTTGCACCCTTTGGCCTCCAAAAATTCATGTCATTGCCACATGTAAAAGACATTCACTCCATCATATCATCCCAAAAGTCTTAAATCAACTCCGAGTTATCTGTTTCCAAAGTATCACGGTGGAACAGAGGCACAAAGTAGACATTTCCATTACAAACGGGAGAAATTGGTAAAAAGAAATGCAGGTATCAAGCAAGTCTAAAACCGAGCAGAATAATATACATTAGCTTTCAAGTCTTGAAAATAATCTTACCTTCTCTGAGACCATCTAAACAGTGGCCCTGCCCACTAGACTCTTGAGTGTTGGCCATACCTTCTGGATTCTGGGTGGACTTCAGCTCCATGTTCCAGGTCAACTGGAAAGGCAACTCTGCTCCCTTGTCTTTGGCCAGCCCCATTCTCCTAGTCCATCTGAGTGGGGATCCTACTCCCTCAGCTGTGGCAGCCCCCGTTCTGCCCCTTGGATGTGGTAGTCCTACCCCCTCAGCTTTGGACAGTGTACCTGGCCCCATTCCCCTGGCACTCATGAATGGCAGCCCCACACTCCAGAACCAAGTTGGTAAAAATCTAACTCTTTAA
Source organism: Elephas maximus indicus (assembly GCF_024166365.1). Taxonomy (NCBI): domain Eukaryota; kingdom Metazoa; phylum Chordata; class Mammalia; order Proboscidea; family Elephantidae; genus Elephas; species Elephas maximus. The sequence continues at coordinate 166,097,619 of NC_064821.1, read as the reverse complement.
AACCTAGGAGGCTGTGGCCCCACCCTTTGAGGCCCCAGAGGTCACGGCCCCATCCTTTGAGACTGAGACACTGCTTCCTGTACTCTGTCTTTTCAGCCTCTGATTCCTGGTTCCTTGGCCTCTCAGCCCCTCAGGCCTCTTGGGCTAGCTCAGCCTCTGCCCTGCATGAATAACTGTTACAAAGCTCGTTAGCTCTACTGATGAGTGTCCCTAGGCACCGCACTCCATTAATAAGCCTCCTGCCTGAAGACACTCAGCTCTCTTGCTCCATGGGTTGCCTCTCAAGCCATCTTACACTGATCTTCTGGTTCTGCTGCTGCCATTTCTCTGCTGCTACTTCTCACTATCTGCGCTGTCTCCAGTGTTAGAGCTCTCCTCACTTCTTCTGAGCCCTCACCAGAATTCCTTTTCATGGCCGTAATTCCACCAACAGTGTCTTCAAGGCAATCTAGGCTTTTACTATTAGGCACCTTAAAACTCTTCCAGCCTCTACCCAATACCCAATTCCAAAACCACTTCCACATTTCAGGTATCTGTTAGAGCAGCACCCCACTCTCCTGCTACCAAATTCTGTCTTAGTTATCTAGTGCTGCTATAACAGAAATACCAAAAGTGAATGGATTTAATGAAGAAATTTATTCTCTCACAGTTTAGGAGGCTAGAAATCTGAATTCAGGGCACCAGCTCTAGCAGAAGGCTTTGTCTCTCCGTCAGCTCTGGGGGAAGGTCCTTGTCTTCTTTCAACATCTGTGGGCCCAGTGTTCCTTGGTGATATACATGTGTCTTAGCATCAATCTTCCCCTAGGTCTAGAAGGTTCTCAGCTCAGGGACCACAGATCCAAAAAATGTATTTCACTCCTGGCTCTTGTTTTGTGATGGTAGTCAGGTCCCTTGATCTTTGTTTACTCTCTTTTATATCTCAAAAGAAATTGACTCAAGACACAACCTAATCGTGTAGATTGTATCCTGCCTCGTTAACATAACTGTCTTTAATCCTGCCTCATTAATATCATAAAGATCAGGGTTTACAACACATAGGATAATTACATTAGATCACAAAATTGAAGGTAATTATATCACACAATGGAGCACAATTACACAGTACTTAGAATCATGGCCTAGCCAAGTTAACACATATTTTGGAGGGACATATTTCAATCTGTTACACACTTCTACGATAAGACAGGGTTCTCTATCAATTTCATTTTTAATTTTTATAGTTGTAAGCACTGCATCTAAAGGCCATATATTTATCTACATACATACGTATATATACATATATGTTATTGTTGTTAGGTGTCCTCAAGTCAGTTCCAACTCATAGCTCTCCTATGCACAACAGAACCAAACACTACCTCGTCCTGCGCCATCCTTACAATCATTCTTATACTTGAGCCCATTGTTACAGCCACTGTGTCAATCCATCTGGTTGAGGGTCTACCTCTTTTTCGCTGACCCTCTACCCAGCATGACGTCCCACTCCAGGAACCGATCCCTCCTGACAACATGTCAAAAGTATGTGAGATGTAGTCTCGCCATCCTTGCTTCTAAGGAGCATTCTGGTTGTATTTCTTCCCAGACAAATTTGTTCGTTCTTTTGGCAGTCATGGCACATTCAGAATTTTTCGCCAACACTGCAATTCAAAGGAGTCAATTCTTCTTCGGTCTTCCTTATTCATTCTCCAGCTTCGGCATGCATATTAGGCGATTGAAAAGACCACGGCTTGAGTCAGACACACCTTAGTCCTCAAGGTGACATCTTTGCTTTTCAACACTTTGAAGAGGTCTTTTGCAGCAGATTTCCCCAATGCAATGTGCCTTCTGACTTCTTGACTGCTGCTTCCATGAGTGTTGATTGTGGATCCAAGTAAAATGAAATCCTTGGCAATCTCCATCTTTTCTCCGTTTATCATGATGTTGCTTATTGATCCAGTTGCTAGGATTTTCGTTTTCTTTGTGTTGAGGCATAATCCATACTGAAGACTGTGGTCTTTGATCTTCATCGGTAAGTGCTTCAAGTCCTCTTCACTTTCAGTAAGCAAGCTGTGACATCTGCATAACGCAGGTTGTTAATGAGTCCTCCCATCCCATTCTTCTTCATATAGTCCAGCCTCTTGGAATATTTGCTTAGCATACAGACTGAATAGGTATGGTGAAAGAATACAACGCTGACACACACCTTTCCTGACTTTAAACCATGCAGTATCCCCTTGTTCTGTTGGAACAACAGATTCCTCATGAGCACAATTAAGTGTTTCAGAATTCCCATTCTCTGCACCATTATTCATAATTTGTTATGATCCACACAGTGGAATGCCTTAGCATAGCCCAAAAAACACTGGTAAACTTCCTTCTGGCATTCTCTGCTTTTAGCCAGGATCCATTTGACATCACCAATGATATCCCTGGTTCTACGTCCTCCTCTGAATCTGGCTTGAATTTCTGGCAATTACCTGTTGATACACTGCTGCAACCACTCTCAAATGATCTTCAGCAATATTTTACTTGCATGTGATATTAATGATATTGTTTGATAATTTTTGCATTCGGATCACTTCTCTTGGGAATAGGCATAAATATGGGTCTCTTCCAGTCAGATGGTCAGGTAGCTGTCTTCCAAATTTTTTGGCCTAGACAAGTGAGCACTTCCACCACTGCATCCATTTGTTGAAACATCTCAGTTGGTATTCTGTCAGTTCCTGGAGCCTTGTTTTTTGACAATGCCTTTAGTGCAGCTTGGACTTCTTCCATCAATACTATCGGTTCCTGATCATGTTACCTCCTGAAATGTTTGAACGTCGACCAATTCTTTGTGGTATGGTGACTTTGTGTGTTTCTTCCATCTTCTTTTGATGCTTCCTGCGTTGCTTAATATTTTCCCTGTAGAATCTTTCAGTATTGCAATTCAAGGCTTGAATTTATTCTTCAGTTCTTTCATCTTGAGAAATGCTAAGCATGTTCTTCCCTTTTGATTTTCTGTCTCCAGATCTTTGCGCATATCATGATAATAATTTATTTTGTCTTCTTGAGCCTTCCTTTGAAATCTTCTGTTCAGCTCTTTTACTTCATCACTGTTTCCTTTTGCTTTAGCTATTCGATGTTCAAGAGCAAGTTTCAGAGTCTCTTCTGCCAGCCATTTAGGTCTTTTCTGCCTTTTTAATGACCTCTTGCTTTCTTCATGTATGATGTCCTTGATGTCATCCCACAACTTGTCTGGTCTTCAGTCATTAGTGTTCAACATGTCAAATCTATTCTTGAGGTGGTCTGTAAATTCAGGTGGGATATACTCAAGGTTGTACTTTGGCTCTTGTGGACTTGTTCTAATTTTCTTCAGTTTCAAGTTGAACTTGCATATGAGTAATTGATGCTCTGATCCACAGTCAGCCCCTGGCCTTATTCTGACTGATGATATTGAGCTTTCCCATCATCTCTTTTCACAGATGTAGTTGATTTGATTCCTGTGTGTTCCATCTGGCGAGGTCCATGTGTATAGTCACAATTTATGTTGATGAAAAAAGGTATTTGCAATGAAGAAGTTGTTGGTCTTGCAAAATTCAATCATGCAATCTCCAGCATCATTTTTATCACCAAGGCCATATTTTCCAACTACAGATCTTTCTTCTTTGTTTCCAACTTTCACACTCCTATCACCAGTAATTATCAATGCATCCTGATTGCATGTTCAATCAAATTCAGACTGAAGAAGTTGGTAAAAATCTTTAATTTCTTCATGTTTGCCCTTAGTGGCTGGTGCATAAATTTGAATAATAGTCATATTAACTGGTCTTCCTTGTAGGCATACGGATATTATTCTATCTCTGACAGTGTTGTACTTCAGGATAGATCTTGAAATGTTCTCTTTGACAACGAATGCAACCCCATTCCTCTTCAAGTTGTCATTCCCAGCATAGCAGACCATATGATTGTCCAATTCAAAATGACCAATACCGTGTCTGGGGTCTTAAAAGCTAGCAAGCAGCCATCTAAGATGCATCAATTGGTCTCAACCCACCTAGAGCAAAGGAGAATGAAGAACACCAAAGACACAAGGAACATATAAGCGCAAGAGACAGAAAAGGACACATAAACCAGAGACTCCATTGGCCTGAGACCAGAGGAACTGGGTGGTGCCCAGCTACCACCAATGACTGCCCTGACAGGGAACACAACAGAGAATCCCCAATGGAGCAGGAGAAAAGTGAGATGCGGACTTCAAATTCTAGTAAAAAGACCAGACTTAACGGTCTGACTGAGACTGGAGGGACCCCAGAGGTCATGGCCCCCGGACTCTCTGTTAGCCCGAAACTAAAACCTTTCCTGAAGCCAACTCTTCAGACAAAGATTAGACTAGACTATGACATAAAATGATACTGATGAACAGTGTGCTTCTTAGCTCAAGTAGACACATGAGGCTATGTGGGCAGCTCCTATCTTGAGGTGAGATGAGAAGGCAGGCAGGGAGAGGAGCTGGTTGAATGGGCACGGGAAATACAGGGTAGAGAAGAGGAATGTGCTGTCACATTGTAGGGAAAGCAGCCAGAGTCACATAACAAGGTGTGTAAGGGTTTTTGTATGAGAAACTGACTGGAATTGTAAACTTTCACTTAACACACAATAAAAAAAAAATGACAAATACCAGTCCATTTCAGCTCACTAATGCCTAGGATATCAATCTTATGCATTCCATTTCATTTTTGACAATTTCCAATTTTCCTTGATTCATACTTCGTACATACCGGGGTCTGATTATTAATGGACGTTTGCAGCTGTTTCTTCTCATTTTGAGTCATGCCACATCAGCAAATGAAGTTCCTGAAGGCTTGGCTTCATCCATGTCATTAAGGTCAACTGTACTTTGAGGAGAAAGCTCTTTCCCAGTCATATTTTGAGTGCCTTCCAACCTGAGGGGCTCATCTTCAGGCACTATATGAGACAATGTTCTGCTGCTATTCATAAGGTTTTCACTGGCTAATTCTTTTCAGAAGTAGAGCTCCAGGTCCTTCTTCCTAGTCTGTGCTTAGTCTGGAAACCCAGCTGAAACCTGTCTGCCATGGCTGACCCTGCTGGTATTTGAATACAGGTGGTATAGCTTCCAGTATCACAGCAAAACACAAGCCCCCCACAGTATAACAAACTGAAAGACACAAGACAAGTATATATACATATACGTGGAGCACGGGTGGCATGATGGATAAGCACTTGGCTGCTAACTAAAAGGCTGGCAATTTGAACCCACCCAGCAGCTCCTTAGGAGAAAGACTTGGTGATCTGCTGCTTTAAAGATTACAGCCTGTAAAACCCTGTGGGGGCACTCTGTTACATGGGGTTGCTATGAGTTGAAATCGACTCCACAGCACCTAACAACAACAAATAGAGAGAGAGAGAGAGATCTACATAGATTATAGATATAAAACCAAAAAAAGAAAACCAAACCTGTTGCCATCAAGTTGATTCCAACTCATAGTGACCCTATAGGACAGAGTAGATATGAATATATGCTGGATTATTAAAACTCTCTTTGCCTGTGTACCCCTTGGAATTTTTTCCTATACCCACTGAAGGGCCCCAGGAGTGTACTCTTACCCCACTTTTAAGACCACTGAGAAGGATGTAAACCCTTAGGTGGGTCTTCAGCAGAAACTCAAAGTAGAGTTGTAAAATAACATCATTCTGGCTGCTTCCTGGAAAAATCACCTGTAGAAGGTCAGAGTGAAAAGCCAGAAGACCAGTTAAGCTGATAATACAATAATAACTCAGACAAGAAAAAAGGTTGATTGAACCAAAAGAGAACTCCATAACAGAAAAACATATGAATAGGAAGACTTGACATTGTGAAAATATCAATACTACCCAAAGTAATTATCTTAGGTGCCTAGTGCTGCTGTAACACAAATACCACAAGTTAACAGAAATTTATTCTCTCACAGTTTAGGAGGCTAAAAGTCCAAATTCAGGGTGCCAGCTCTAGGGTAAAACTTTCTCTCTCTGTCAGTTCCAGAGAAAGGTCCTTGTCTTCAATCTTCCCCTGGCCTAGGAGCTCCTCAGCACAGGGACCTCAGGTTCAGAGGGCATGATCCCCTGCTGGTTCTTCATTCGTGGTGGCAGGAGGTCCCCTGTCTCTCCACTCACTTCTCTCTTTTATATCTCAAAAGAGATTGACTCAGATACAACCTAATCTTGTAGTTTGAGTCCTGTCTCATTAACATAACTGCCTCTAATCCTGCCTCATTAACATCATAGAGGTAGGATTTACAGCACATAGGAAAATCACATCAGATGACAAAATGGTGGACTATCACAGGATACTGGGTTTATGGCCTAGCCAAGTTGACACACATTTTGGGGGGACACTATTCAATCCATAACAGCAATCTAGAGAAACAATGGAATCCTGACCCAAATGCCAATAACATTCTTTAATGAGGTGAAAAAACTAATCACCAACTTTATATGGAAAGGAAAGAACCCCCAGATAAGTAAAGCATTACTGAAAAAACCAAAAACCCGTTGCAGTCAAGTCAATTCCAAATCATAGTGACCCTATAGAACAGAGTAGAACTGCCCCATAGGGTTTCCAAGGAGAGCCTGGTGGATTGAAAAAGAGGAACAAAATAGGCCTCACACTCTCCAATCTTAGAACCTACTATACAGCCACAGTAGTCGGAAGAGCCTGGTACTGGTACAACAACAGACACATAGACTAATGGAACAAAATTTAGAACACAGAAGTAAATCCATCCACCTATGGACACTTGATCCTCAACAAAGTGTCAAAATCCGTTAAATGGGGAAGAGATAGTCTCTTCAATACATAAAAAAATACATACTGCTGGGAAAACTGAATATATCTCCATTTGTGGAAAAATGAAAAAGATCCATACCTCATATCATACAATTCAAAATGGATCAAAGACCTAAATGTAAAACCTAAAACTATAAAGATCATGAAAGAAAACAGGGACAATGCTAGATGCTCTTATCTATGGCATAAATACAATATCAAACATAACTAAAAATGCAATGCACAAACAGTAGAAGATAAACTAGACAACAGGGACCTCCTAAAAGTTAAAAACTTATGCTCCTCAAAAGTCTTTACCAAAAGAGTAAAAAGAAAACCTACAGACTGAGAAAAAATATTTAGCAATGACATATCTGATAAAGGGTTAGTCTCTAATATGTATGGAAAACTTCAACTACTCAACAACAAAGAGACAACTCAATCACAAAATGGGCGAAGGACATGAACAGACACTTCACGAAAGAGGATATTCAGACGGCTAATAAATACATGAAGAGATGCTTGTGATCATTAGCCATCAGAGAGATGCAAGTCAAAATTACAATGAAATACCATCGCACCCCTGCAAGAATGATACTGATCAAAAAACAAAAAATAGTAATTGCTGGCAAGGCTGTGGGGAGAGTGGAACTCTCACACATTGCTGGTGGGAATGTAAAATGGTACAACCACTATGGAAAAAGATATGGCACTTCCTTAAAAAGGCAGAAATAGAAATACCTTATGATCCCTCAATCCCACTCCTAGGTATATATCCTAGAGAAATAAGAGCTGTCACACGAATAGACATACATATGCACACCCATGTCTACTGCAGCATTATTCACAACTGTAAACTGATGGAAACAACTTAAGTACCTATCAATGGATGAATGGATAAACAAAACTATGGTACATGCACACAATGGAATACTACACAATGATAAAAAACAATGATGAATCTGTGTAACATCTCACAACGTGGATGAATCTAGAAGATATTATGCTGAGCGAAATAAATCAATCACAAAAGAACAAATACTGTATGAGACCACTATTATAACTCAAGAAAAGGTTTACACACAGAAAGAAACATTATTTGATGGTTATCAGGGAGGGGAGGGAAAATCACTAACTAGACAGTAGACATGTGTTAACTTTAGTGATGGGAAAGACAATAAACAATATAAAGGAAGTCAGTACAACTTGGCCAAGGCAAAGGGAAACACTGAGAAGAATGGGGGAAAAAAAAAGACAAACAGTAAATACTATAACATATACAACCCTACAACAACAGTAAAAATAAACAATAATATACAAGCAGATACATAGGCGGATATGTATGCAGAATAGGGGTAGAGGGAGTATAGGAGTACACCCACATACATACGTAGGTTTGCTTGTGGATTTTTTACATACACGTTTGTATGCGCAGCATGTATATTCACGTATATAATAGAGCACACGGGGGGCACAGTCATAAAACCTTCCTAGACACAACCAGACATCTCACAGGGCTGAGTTACTGGGGTTGAGGGCTAGGGACCGTGGTCTAGGGGGGGACATTTAGGTCAATTGGCATAACATAATTTATAAAGAAAATGTTCTGCATCCTACTTTGGGGAGTAGTGTCTGGGCCCTTAAAAGCTTGTGAGCAGCCGAGTTACAACTATTGGTCTTATCCCAACCAGAGCAAAGGAGAACGAAGAAAACCAAAAACACAAGGAAATAATTAGTCCAAGGGACTAATGGACTACATGAACCACAGCCTCATTGCACCTGAGACCAGAAGAACTCAGTGGTGCCTGGCTACGACCACCAACCGTTCTGATCAGAATCACAATAGGGGGTCACAGACAGAACAGGAGGAAAATGGAGAACACAATTCAAATTCACAATGAAGACCAGACTTACTGGTCTGACAGAGACTGGAGGAATCCCCAAGGCCAGGGCCCCTAGATAGAACTGAAGCCACTCCAGAAGTCCACCTTTTAACTGAGCATTAGATGCATCTACAAAACAATAACATCCATGAGTGATGTTCTCCTCAGAACAATCAAGTATACTGGACCAAATGAGCAACTCCTGCCCAAAAGCAAAGATGAGAAGGCAGGAAGGGGCAGGAAAACCAGACAAATGGAAATAAATGAGCTATTTGCTTGTGATAAATATCTCTCTATATATATGCTTCACTGTTTTTGTGTCTCTAGAGAATCCAGCCTAAGACAACGCCTCTTACTGTTTCCCTTTATTAGCATCTAGTATGAACGTGTTGTTTTTTAAAACTATATAATTGTATAGGGATGAAACTGCCCCCCACGAAGTCCACTGTGTGCCATGGTAGTATCGAACTGTCATGGAATACTTGGAGGCATTGAAACAGATGCCTAGCTACATCCTTGATTTGCATGGGGGCCCAGAAATCCTGCAGGAGAAAAAAAGATTTCAGCTTACAACTGAGGATGAGGTATAATATGCGAAAGCCTGTCTGATGGAGGGACCACATAGCATGGAAGTTAATCTGTGCCCTGGGGCCAAGTGCCTGGTTTGAAGGCTGGTTTCACCACCTACTGTGATTTAGGGCGACTTACGTAACTTGTCTTGCCTCAGTTTCCTCATCTGTAAAACAATGATTGTTACTAGTACGACCTAACTCAAGGTTGTTTGAGAATTAGACAAGTTAATATTTGTAAAATGCTAAGAACAGAGACAGAGAACTGTGAGTGAATGACAAAGAAGGTGAGCAATGATAAGGGTATAATCCTTGAGCTGGGCACAGGAAATTGGCAGCAGTAAGGCAGTAGCTCAAGGGTAGCATGAAGATTTGCAAAGGCATGCTAAGCTGTAGCTGAGATTTGGGATATTTATATAAATGTGCCATACTTGCACCACCATGGGTGAGGCCAGGGGATACAGAGGTGACATTTTGTGATTTAAAGTTCATTTATGAGCATTTCATGCTGTTATGCAAAATGCATTTTGACTTCCAGGTGCTGTGTGGCCTGATCAAGTTTGAAAACCACTAGTATCAAGAAAAGGGGGACAGATGGCAGAGTTTGAAGTTTAATTGCTATCTATTGGCCTTTTCTATGTTTCTAAGGCCTTCCAGGGGCACACCGGTAATTCTGGTAATAAACTTGATATTTGAACAGCAGTTTACAATTTACAAAGTGCTTTCACACACATTATGTCTAATTCTTGCAACTGGTGAGATACATACCAAGTTAGACAACAAATCCACTTCATTATACAAATGTACTGTAATTTATTCATCCTCTATTGTTAAACAATAAGGTTGTTTGCAATTTTTTGCAATTATACACAATACTGTGATGAACATTATGGTGAATGAATTTTTGCATATCTATAATTTATTTCTTCAGAATATTCCTAAAACCAGAATTGCTGATTCAAAGGGTATACATGTAAAAGTTTTTAATATATAAACTCAGAAAGTTGTTTTAATGTATTTTACCACTATAAATACAGGTGAAATTAATATGCAGACTTTTTTTTTCAAGTTTGTTTCCCTAAAGGTCTTTATTTTCTCACATCCTACTCATTTATCAATCCACTCTTGCCTGCTTTCCACTCCTATCACTCCACCAAAACAACTCTTGTTAAGGTCATCAAGACCTCCTTGTTTTTAATTCCAGTGGCCATATTTTCTCCCTAGCCTTACTTGTCTTCTTAGCAAAATTTAATACTGTTGGCCACACCCACTTCTGAAATCACCCACTTTCTTGACTGTCATGATACCATATTTTCCTGGTTTTCCTCCTACCTCCTGCCTGCAATTTCTCTTTTGCAGACTGTGTCAGGGGCTCCCAAGACCACCCACAGGCTCAACGATTCGCTATAAGGACTCACAGGACTCAGAAAAGCTATCATATTCATGGTTACAGTTTATTGCAGCAAAAAAATACAGATTAAAATCGGCAAAGGGAAAAGGTACATGGAATGAAATCCAGGGGAAAACAGGCACAAGCTTCCAGGTAGCCCCTCCCAGTGGAGTCACACAGGGATGTGCTTAATTTTTCCAACAACAATGTCGTACAATACATGTTGAGTGTTGCTAACCAGGGAAGCTCACCCAAGCCTTCGTGACCACTGTTTTTATTGGAGGTCAGTCACTTAAGCATGCAGTGCCCATGTGACTGAGCTCAGCTTCTCTAACTCCAGCCCCCAAGAGGTCAAACTGTTACATGTGGCCCAAGGCCTCAGTTATACTAAAACAGATGTTCACCATAAATCACACTGTTAAAATAAACTCTCTGGTCAAACTGATACAGTGCAGCCCACGGCCTCAGGCATACAAAACCGTTCTTATCTGACAAAATGTTCTGGGGGCTGAGAGGTTATCTCCCAGTAGCCAGTCAAAGGCCAGTCCTGAAGACAGGCCTTTGGGTGGAATGTGCAGGGTTTGAGCAACCCAGGCCTGCTAAATTAACTCTTTCCAGCACACATTCTTATTCTCTTAGTGCTACTATAATAGAAATAACACAAGTGGGTGGCTTTAACAAACAGAATTTACTTTCTCACACTTTAGGAGGCTAGATGTTCAAATTCAGGGTACCAGGTATAGTGGAAGACTCTCTGTTGGCTGTGGAGGAAAATCTATTTCTCAGCTTCTCTACCTGGCCTTCTTTGGAGTTCCTGCCTCTGTTGCCTTCAGATAGTGTCTGTCTTCTTCCTTGTCTGCCTTCTTCTGTGCTTAATCTGCGTTTTTAGATCTCAAAAGTGACTGGCTTAACACAAACCCTAAATTGATATGGCCTCATTCATACAACAAAGAAAGCCCTATTCCCAAATGGGAATACATCCATAAAAAAAAAAAAAAAAAAAACCTGTTGCCATCCAGTTGATTCCGACTCATAGTGACCTATAGGACAGAGTAGAACTGTCCCATAGAGTTTTCAAGGAATAGCTGGTGAGTTTGAACTGCTGATATTTTGGTTAGCAGCCAAAAGTTTAACCACTGATATAGGGTTTAGAATTTACAACACATGTTTTTGGGGGACACAATTCAATCCATAGCATATACTTATTAAATGTGGGACTTTATCACGTCCCAACTCTAGATCCCTTTCTCTTCTCAATTTTCTTTCCCTAGGCAAACTCATCCATTCCCAAAGCTTCACTTACCATCAGCACAATGATAACTTTCAAGTTTATATTTTCAGCCCAGGTACCGCTTTTGAGGTCCAGACCCATCTTGACAACTGCCTATTTAATATCTACCCATCGGTGTCTCAAAGGCATCTCAAACTCAGCCCAAGGCTCAATAATCTTCTCCCCAAATCTCCTCATCTTCTTCCACAATCCCTATCTCAATGAATGGGGTTGCCATTCACTTAGTTGCACTAGAAAGAAAGATATTTAGAAGATAAAATCTACTGGCTTTGTTGACAGGGCTGGGTAATAGATTAAATAAGACGGTCATCCTCAATACCTACAACTTTTTACCCCTCATAGCCAATCTGTTATCCAATCCTGTTAGTTTTACTTCCTACATATTTCTCTAACTCCCTCCATTTGTCTCCATTTCCACTATCACCGCCCTAAATCAAGTTACCAACCTCAAGATACCACCCTCATTTATGCATGAGCTGTGACTCCCCTGCAATCCATTGTCTATACTGCAGTAAGAGCAATCCTCACCCCTGTGTCTTCCCATTGCTTTGGGGATGAAAAGCAAAGTTCTTAAGGACCTTAAGACCCTACATTATCTGGCCTTGGCTGCTTTTCCAGCCACATCATATCCCACTTTCCCTTTGCTTTCTACATTCTAGCTATACTGCCCTTTCAATATCTTCACTGTACCATGCTCCCTGTTGCCTCAGGGACTTTGCACACGCTATTCTGTAGCTGGATTGATTCTTTCACTACCACAAGGGGTGGATTATCAGCTAGCCAAGGTAAGTGTGGTGTTTACCTTGCTTACCAGATCATCTATAGTGAACAATTTCAAATTTTTTCACTACACCAAAAATTCTGCTTCTAGGCATGGCTGGCAACAGAATCGAAGTCCCCTTTCAAGTTTACAATCCCTGGCAGGGACGGATTACTCAGTAAGCAATGTAAGCACGAGTTACTTGTGCGTACTTCACTATAGATTAGTACGTGCACACAAGTAAGCCCGTGCTTTCCTTGCTTACTGGGTCATCCACCCCTGAGCTACTACAACCACCCATTCAGCAGAGCTAACACCTACTCAAACTTGAGATCCCAGCTCAAGTAGTACTTCCTCAGAGAAGCTCTGGTCTAGATCAGTTTTCTTTGTTAGATGTTCTCAGAGATCCCCGTTTCTTTCCTTGAGAGCTACTTGTGAGAGGTAGTATAGTTAGCATATTGGCTAGGAGTTTGAATTCTAACTCTGGCACTTACTAGTTGTGTGACTTTGGAGAGGTTATTTGACCTCTCCCTCAGTTTCTTCATGTTAGTATGTTTACTCACTATATACATAGTATATGCTTTTTTTATGATTAAATTAGAAAGTGTTTAGAACAGTATTTAACACTTATAAGCACATAAGTATTTTATTTTATCACTAGTATCTCAATTTGTAATAATGCATTCATTAGTGTGATTATCATTAGTATCTCTTCGATTAAGCTTCACGAAAGGAGGGATATCTGTTTTTTGCTTACCTTTTTATTCACAGTGCCTGCCACCTAGGTGCTCATTAAATAGTCAATAAATTAATAAATGACACTTAGAAGTAGAATTGTTGGATCAAAAAATGTGCACGTTAAATGTCTTCTGATATTTGTTGCCCAAATCTAAAACTTTTTGTTTTGTTTATAAAAGGGGAAAGACTTGACCACATTTCTTCTTAAAGGAAACTGACAAATGATTTTGAAATTAAAAGGAAAGAAACTCTTAACAAAGCTACTCCCTAAGGGTCTAGGAGAAAATAGGATATAGAACACAGGTGGGTAGATTAGCCTTGGGTGAGAGAAAGAATGTCACTGCCTCAAAATTAGGGGAAAGGAGATAAAGGAGTAAAGTAGAGATGCAGATAATTTTGTAGCTTGAGGGATGAGGAGGAGAAGGGTAGGAAAAAACTACATAACGTCTACTCTGAGACAGAAGCAAGGCTATCTGCTAACACCCTCAGGGCTAGTTTGGCAGTTAAAATTCTTTTGGCACCAGTTAAAAAAGCGCCATCCTCCCCACCCCCAACACCTCTGCCCCACCATTTAAATTTAACTCTTAACCCTTCACAAAGCTAAAAAGCCACCATAAAGACAGTTCTGGGAAAAGTTTAAATAATTATTAGGTGCCATCGAGTTGGTTCTGACTCATTGCAACCCTATGTACAACACTGCCTGGACCTGCTCCATCCTCACAATCATTGTTATGTTTGAGCCCCATTGTTGCAGACACTGTGTCAAAACATACCTTTGAGGGTCTTCCTTTTTTCACTGACCCTCTACTTAATAATTAGGTAAGCCACAACTAGCCTATAGAATGCAGACTCAAAAGCCGATTAAGTGAATGATAACCAATCATTTTAAAATCCCCTTTTGGAAAATTCCTTCTCATTTTTACATTATATAAGCCAATCAAAATTGTAATGTGACGAGCTCACCTCTTCGGAGGGGTGCTCCCTATTCTCCGAACAGTTTTTCCACCCAATAAAACCTTTTAACTCTAGTTGACTTATTGATCAGATTTTTTCTCTCAACGGCTACAAGTAACAAAAGACAAGGAAGGAGCAGTTGTTGAGAAAACAATCAACATTGTCTACTATAACTGAGAGGCACTGGGCTCTTCTTTCCCTTCCCCAACAATTAAGCCCAAACGCCAGTGAGACCAAGAATGTAGGTGTCCATGCCTGGGATGGAGAACCACTGTTGTTAACAGCAGAGTGTCAGAGACTGAGCAGGATGTCCCTGGAATAAGAGGGGGGCAACCTAGTACAGGGTACTAAAGTCTGTACTGTGGCTACGTTGCCAGGTGGAAGCCCCAGGTTCTGCTCAGTGTGACTCGTCTCAGCCAATAAAGGAGACTGAGGTAGGATAGTAGAAAGGCGCTTTTATTTCTTTGTGCAAGGGAAAGAAACCCTCGGAGCTACTGCTGTCAAGGGCGAGGGCAAGGGCTGGGGGGAAGGTTACTTTTAAGGGATTTGCAGGTAGGAAGTTCCTGCAAGTTACATCAGCAACATTCTTAATCACACTATGCAGTGCAATGGGATTTACGTATAACTTCATGGATCTTGTGTTCAGAAAATGGCGATTAAACTCCACCCAGAGGCAGGAAATTTACTATGTATGAAGTCTAAAAGTTTACCCTGAATGCCAACATAGCACCAAAACAGGTTTCCACCAATTTCCTCTAGTTTTGGGCAGCAGTTAAGGAGAGGGGAACCAGGATTGTAATGTAAAGATATAGGCAGGGCATGCTAAGCAAGATGCTTGAGGCAGTGGAATTTCCCTCAGCCTGGAGACCTCTGTCTTAAGTATGTAGGAGAATATCCTTGTTCGTAGGAAACACACTGAAATATTTCAGAATGATGGGGTTTCATACCTGCAGATTGCTCTCAAACGGTCCAGGAAAAAGAAAGTTTTTGTGCTATGCTTATTACATTCAGTAGGCTTGAGATTATTAAAAAAAAAAAGATAAAAAATGGAATTAAAAAAATTTTTTTTTCTGTTAGCAGTTGAGAAAACTGTGTCCTGGGTTAGTTTTAGCATCAGCATTTGAGAATCCTTTTTCCCTCAGGTTACATCCCCATGCCCTTTTCCATACAGTCATTGCAGAGTTAATATAACAAGCACTCCACTAGGAGGATGTATTTTGGATATATGGGGCTTTGTTTTCCAAGGTTGGCTTTATCCAACTACCTAGCACATTACGGTGTGATGAGTCAACGTCCTCCACACATTGTGTCCTTAGAAAAGACACATAAATTAATAATAAGGTAAAGAGAAACGAAGTAGGAAAGCAAGTCTGATGGACAAAAAATTGTGTCTGTATTCTGAAACTACAAGTGGTGTTTTTAAATTCTGATATGTTCTATTTGTCACAGGAATGTATGGATTTACTACAGGACGTGTTTTATAACTTCCTTTAGTTGTAAATATACAATGGTCAAGTAGGAATTGCTGCTTGCCAATTTTTAAATGCTTTTAATTTTTATTTGGCTCTTATCGCAGTTGCCTTTTTATTATGTAAATACACAAATTAATCACTGAAAGGAATGGCTCAGGCAACTGACTTGGGATGAATAGAATTGCTGAGAATGTTTGTGGCTAATGTACCTGAAGAGCAGGGAAGAATTGAGGTCAGGAGCATTGTGGTGGGGCTGGCCTGCAATAGGAGAGATGGCTCTGGGGCAGCTCTTCTCCATTTGATTAAAAAAAAAAAAAAATTATTTCCATTTGATTAAAAAAAAAAAATTTTTTTTTTTTTTTTTTTTTGATTAGAGGTCAACAAATGACAGCCTTCTGGCCAAATCCAGCCAGCTACCTGTTCTTGTATGCTCCTATGAGTGAAAAACTCTTTCATTGGATAAACATTTGCAATTTACTTGGTGATAGACAACACTAACTTTAAATCACAAATAAGCAAAATATTCCTAAAAAAGAATTCCATTCTTCTCATTCATTAGTAGACTTTTGCTACAAAAAAAAATTGTACTCAATTATTTGTCAATAAAAATTTTGTGGAAATTTGTTTTTGCTCTTACTGTATAAGTATCGTTGCTGTTGGCTGCCTTCGAGTCAATTCAGTCTCTACAAAGTAGAACTGGCCCATAGGATTTTGGGCAAATCTGCTGCAAAGGACCTCTTTAAAATGTTGAAAAGCAAGGATATCACCTTGAAGGCTAAGGTGCACCTGACTCAAGTCATGGTATTTTCTTTTTTTTTTTTAATTTTTATTGCGCTTTAAGTGAAAGTTTACAAATCAAGTCAGTCTCTCACACAAAAACGTATATACTCCTTACTACATACTCCCAATTGCTCTCCCCCTAATGAGACAGCCTGCTCCCTCCCTCTACTCTCTCTTTTCGTGTCCATTTCGCCAGCATCTAACCCCCCTACCCTCTCATCTCCCCTCCAGGCTGGAGATGCCCACACCAAGCCATGATATTTTCAATCCCATCATATGCATGTGAAAACTGGACAATGAATAAGGAGGAAGAATTGACGCTTTTGAATTGTGGTGGTGCGGAAGAATATTGAATATACCATTGTAACCAAATGAGGGTTCTTGTCCTGTCCTATTAGCCGATTGAAATAAGACGGACACCACACCACCAGTTGTAAGGGAAACAGAAAAGTGGAAATTTATTGTCTGTGCAGACAAGGAGCAGCGCGGGGTCTAGCGACCATAAGGCCACGTGCTTACTGTCTGAGTAGGTTGGGGAGCTTTTTATTTCCAATTGCGTCTGGGGGTTGGGTTTGGTGCCCAGAACTCTCTGCTCTTAGCCCTCCCATGTCCACATTTAGATGTCCGGATGTTGAATCATGTCCCTGATGTTCAGATCCAAGGACAGACTGACACAGTGCTTCAGGTCCTGCGCATGCGCCAAAACCTTGGTTCACACATGCGCAGGATTCTGGCACCAAATTCAAACTGTGGTTATGGCCGCCCCATGGTCTTGGCGGGCTGCAAGGGAAGGGCGGGGAACCTCAGTGGA
Organism: Elephas maximus indicus; assembly: GCF_024166365.1. Lineage (NCBI taxonomy): Eukaryota > Metazoa > Chordata > Mammalia > Proboscidea > Elephantidae > Elephas > Elephas maximus. Next base: position 166,080,190 of record NC_064821.1, on the reverse strand, counting down.
GTTGGGGGAAGTCTGGGCAGAGGCTTCAATCCCCCCTCTAACGGGTTCCTTTTACTCTTAGAAGGGCCGGAGGTCTCATCTTCTGTAGCTTCTTCCTGCTGGGTAGGGGTGCTGGCATGGAACTGGGCTCTAGCTGGAACCTGCTTGGGGAGATCGGGTGATATCCCTGTTGCAGCATCATTTGCAGGTGTAACTTTTGAAGCCTGGAAGACACAAACTTTACTAAAAGGTTAAACAAACAAGGCCTGAATATAAACAGCAGGACAACCATGGCCAAAGATCTTAGAAGGGGAAGACACTGCGTTAAATTCGGGGTTGTTGCCGTTACTATATCTCAGATATCTTGTAAAGTTGGGCCTTGGTTGAACTTGTGTAGCCATTTATTAGAGGGACTCGAGTCTTCAACAAGGGGCCAGGAGCCCTGTTACTGCATTTGCCCCAGTTAGGATTAAACCCAGTGCCCTCTTTAGTCTACAACCTGAGGCTGGCCTGGAGGCCCAGTACATGTAGACACTGGTGCCTGAGAGAAACAAAAATCCTAGGGAACATTGACCAGTGGTTGTGACAGGGCCAATGTAAGAAGCTGTCCATCTACAGCCAGGACAATAACAAGCTGGGCTGCGGTCACCCAGGCACAAGCCAGACCCACACACTTAGACACATCTACTGGGAGCACAGTGATGGCACAGCCACTGAGGGTGGCACCAGCTCGTCTGAGCCAAGTGCCACTCCACAAGTTCGGGGCCCGGGGACCACAAAGCCCAGGTTGGCACACTTGGCACTTGGGGCTCTGTTTTTTTTGTTTTTGTGGCACTGTAAATGGATTTCGGAGGTAAATGAGTGTGCCCTGGGGGTGTAGGCCCCATGTTGTTGGGCAAGTAATGGTCAAGGAGCAAATAAAAAGATATTGGGAAATTCTTGGATACTTTCTCTCAGTAGGTATCCCCATTTAACAGACTTGGTTGGTCAGATTAGTCTGGAGATAAGCTGTCTCATTCCAATTGTCTGGGGGTTTTAGTAGTGGAGTCAGTGAGACCCTAGATAGTCTGTTGGACGAAGTCCCTATGAAATGAAAGATGGGCCCAGGGGGAGACCCATCACCTGGGGAATCTAGTGGTGTTTTTAGTAGGTAGGGGCACCTGGACCAGGACTGCCTCTACATTGTCTTTAGTTCCGGTGGGGGGGGTGAAGTAGACCCAGTGTTCTTTTAAGTGGAGAGCGTTTGAGGTGTTTATGAGATAATTATGTTGTCATTCTGGGGGCCCTGTTTTTCTTCTAGAGAGACACAGGAATTAAACAAGCAGTAAACTTGAACAGAGTCATGAACAACAACCTGCACAATTGCCGGGGGATGACGATCAACTGGCACAGCTGTCTATCACTTTAAATCTTCTGAAGCTTGACTTTTTAAATTCTTGCTGTGTTGCCAATTCTTACCGTTCTGCACGGCTTGTCGGTCGATATCGTGAGTAGCAGCCGGCTCAATGTGAGAGTTGTGGATCCACGTTCCCTTTTTGGCGATCTGGATTGCAGTGCCGGGGGTTTGTTCTCTTGCCGGGTCTGTAGTGCTCCAGGTCTTGACACGGAGAGAAAGACTTCAGGTTGTGGAAGAGTCTGTCACGTCGTTTACCTGTAAAGAGAGTCAAGCACCCCTGTCACAGAATACGAATATTGCTTAATAGCGAGTTAGCTTTGTGCATGTCTCTAGCCTCCAAGGTATCCTGAGGACCCAGAGTAATGAAGCCCTCCCACAAGTTACGGAGGACGGGGTGCCCATATGTAAGCTCAAAAAGGCTTACCTTAAGTTTGGTTTGAGGTGCAACCCTAGTCCTGAGCAGAGCCAAGGGAAGGGTCTTAGTCCATGCTAATTAGGTCTTCTAGCAGGGTTTAGCTGCGTGGGTTTCAATAGTCCCATTTACATTTTTCTTGAAATCTTTTTCTGGAACATATTCCTGGTGCTTAGTCTCCTCTAATGCTGCCAAGAAGATCTTGTCTCTCTTTTTTTCTTTAAGTAGTGGTCTTTAATATTGAGAGGGACCATACAGAGTGACAAGTGGTGCAGAGCCAGCTGTTCACAAGACTCTAAAACCTGATCTAGCAGCAGAACAAATCAATACTTTTACATTTAGGTTTTTCCTGGAAGCCCAGGGCAGTCTAGTCTGGAGCCATCCCTCCCTTTTGTCTCTACTTTTTTATTTCCTTCTCACAGTTTTTGTTTTCTCTTCATTCTTCTTGCTCTCTACCATTTTACTCTTCCAAGCCTCATCAGTTGCTTTTTCCCTGTCCAGCCCCTATTTTTGTAACTATAAAGGCATTCTGCAGCTTATGGCAAGCTAGAATCAGTCACTACTATTGGGCTCACCGTTCTCACTGTTTGCTTGGCCTGTAGGCCCTTTGGTGGCCTTGGGCCACTACTGTATCTTCCTGTTGATGTCTTTTGGAGTACACCACAGCCAGAGCAGCGGGGAGTGACAACGTCTCAAAAAAATACAAGGTGTTGTAAAATCTGTTGGCCATGTTTGATTTCTTTACTGACCCAACTTAAAAGCTCTCTTTGCTTCTACAAAGTCTCATATACATGTAAAACTGACAACAAGTACTCCAAATCTATATAAATGGTCATTTACTTGGACTTGGCCAGCCGCAAGGCCTGGATCACCGCAACCAACTCAGCTTTTTGGGCTGAGGTTCTATTTGGGAGAGCATTTGCCTTGAGGACCTTGGTGCGGCTGACAACTGCGTAGCCCGCTCTCCTTTGGCCAACCTCGATGAAGCTACTCCCACCTCCCAAGATCTCTAAACTGGAGTCTCTTAAAGAGGTTGATTTTGTGGGTCTGGGCAGCTGGCATGGACCAGACCCACCATCTGGACACAGCCATGGCGGATGGAGTTTCCCAGGGACAGAGTAGGAAGAGAGGTGGCTGAATCTGGAGAGGCAACAGATTGGACCAATGTGCTGGAATTACTGACTAGAGAGGTCTAGTATTGAGTTACTCAGTACTTACTCTATATGGGGACTCTCTTTGTCAGTGGTCCTCTTGCTCACAATATGCACACTGGTTCTCTCCCAGTGGGGGTCAGGGCCAGGCCTCGCTAGGGTCCGTGGGTCTTTTCTTCCTAGAGCGCCTATACTGTTTCTGTACTGTTGCTGCTGTTGCCGGTAGGGCAACCTGGCACTTCCTGCCTTTGTCTTCTTCCCTGTTGTTATAGACCTTGAATGCCAATTTGGCTAGGTGTTCGATACTCATAGTTACTCCTCCCTCTATTTTGTGAAGTTGGTTCCCAATATCCAGGGCACACTGCCTTATAAAAATATTATTGACCATGTAAGCATTTGTTGGGTCCTTTGGATCTTCATCAGTATATTGTCTAAAGGCTTTATAACTCTTTTGAGGAAAGTTGCAGGGTCCTTATCTTTACACTGGTTAATTTCATACACTTTGTTCAATGTAAGAGTTTAGGCACTCCACGTCTAAGGCCCACTAAAAGACAGTCCCAACATCGGTTGAGCCTACCATATTCTACTGTGCAACTGTGGTCCCAGTGAGGTCTTGAAGGTGGAAGATGTCATTGACTGCATCTCTGGTCCATTGAGCATCATGTCACCCCTGGGCTTCCTCTCCAGCCTTGTCTAGGACCACCTTCCTCTCTTCTGGGGGGAGGAAGGTGCTTAAGAGAGATTGACAGCCTGCCTAGGTGGAATCCAAAGAGTTAAAGATGGCAGTAAACAATTCATACAATTTCTTCAGTTTCTCTCGACATCCTGAGGTATTATTCTTCCAGTTAATCAGGTCCGCTGTATTAAAGGGAACCTGGCCCCTATTCACCACTGGAGTTGTTTGGTGGAGGGGATACTGGCTGGGGGCTAGCTCTCCCTGTTGGCTCTGTTCCAGCTTTGTGGCACCCAGGGCCACATTTGTCCCTCCATAGGGTGTCCCCCTCCTCATATGGGTCAATGGCAAGCAAAAATTCTCAGGACATTTGAACTGCCTTCCCTGGTTAATTTTCCATCCTCCCCCCCTGCCCCTCACCCTGCACAGGTCCAGGAGAGGGCCGCGCAGGCCGCTGGAGTTGTAAGGGCTGTTCGTCACTAACCCTGGCGGTGATACAGTGGACCTTCTCTTTTTCCCACAATTACAAGTGAATTTTTTCCAATTCTCTGAAGTACACCTTAAGGGTGAATGCTTTGGAATGTTTTTAGGATTATTCCTGTTCCTACTCCTACCCACTCACATGAAGACACACAAAGAACACGAGTTTTAAATGCATTCAGACAGAAGGACACCCCCCTCCAACCTAGAGGTGAGCCCACCAGACAGACAGACAAAGAATACCAATGCAAAAAGGACGTCCTCTAAACCAAAAACCAAAACCAGGACTTAACCAAAATCAATGACCATAAATTAAATTGCCCGTTTTCTGCTCTCAGAGAGCAGAAATGGAGCGAAAGAAAGGGAAAGAGGAAAAATGTTCCAAAAGAAAGATTGTTCTGATGGCAGGGCAACCTTTGAGGGACTTAAATACCCTCTGTCAACTACCGATTAACCTTGGGTGATCACAGATGGATACCCTTGGTTTCAGATGGGGCAAGGGACCCCAGGTAGGCTGAGGATGGGCCCCAGAGGCCACGACCCCCACTTCCCTCGTTTTACAACCCTTGGGGCTGGGTCTTAGGACTGCACTGTTGCCACCCTCTTTGTAACCCCCCTCGGGGGAGACTTTAACCCCCCTCAGATGACCAGTGGAACAACCTGGTCCTGCACGTGTGCTTACCTTATTTTGGAGGGCTTTCCCATCCAGTTTCCAGTTTCTGTTTCCCAGGTGAGGGGAGGACCCGGCGGACCTCCTTCCGGGGCAGGGATCACGGTGACCTCCCGAAACTCCTTACTAACCAAACAGGGTTGGGGTACACCTTAAGGGCTTGCAGGGGTCCAGATGCTTACCACCCAGGTTTCAGAGTCTGCAAGTCCTGGCTAGTGTCGCCAAAATCTGTAACTAAAGGAGGGTTCTCTTCCTGACCTATTAGCCGATGGAAATAAGATGGATGCCACACCACCAGTTGTAAGGAAAACAGAAAGTGGAAATTTATTGTCTGTGCAGACAAGGAGCAACGCACGGTCTAGTGACCATAAGGCCACATACTTCATGTCAGTTCTGACTCATAGCGAACCTATGTACAATAAAACTAAACATTGCCAGGTCCTGCACCATCCTCACAATCCTTGTGTTTAAGCCCACTGTTGCAGCCACTGTGTCAATCCATCACATTGAGTGTCTTCCTCTTCTTTGCTGACTCTCTGCTTTACCAAGCATGGTGTCCTCCTCCAGGGATTGATCCCTCCTGACAACACGTCCAAAGTATGTGAGAGGCAGTCTCGCCATCCTTGTTTCTAAGGAGTATTCTGGTTGTACTTCTTCAAAGATAGATTTGTTCATTCTTTTGGCAGTCCATGGTATATGCAATATTCTTCGCCAACACCACAATTCAAAGGCATCAATTCTTCTTCAGTCTTCCTTATTCATTGTCCAGCTTTCACATACATATGAGGCAATCAAAAACACCATGGCTTGGGTCAGGGGCACCTTAGTCTTCAAGGTGACATCTTTGCTTTTCAACACTTTAAAGAGGTCTTTTGCAGCAGATTTGCTGAGTGCAATGCATCTGTTGATTTCCTGATTTCTGCTTCCATGGGTGTTGATTGTGGATCCAAGTAAAATGAAATCCTTGACAACTTTGATCTTTTCCCGGCTTATCATGATGTTGCTTATTGGTCCAGATGTGAGGATTTTTCTCTTCTTTATGTCGAAGTGTAACCCATACTGAAGACTGTGGTCTTTTACCTTCATCATTAAGCACTTCAGTTCTTCTTCATATTTAGCACTCAAGGTTTTATCATCTGCGTAATGCAGGTTGTTAATGAGTCTTCCTTCAATCCTAATGCCCTGTTCCTCTTCATATAGTCCAGCTTCTCAGATTATTTGTTGAGCATACAGATTGAATAGGTGTGATGAAAGGAAACAACCCTGACACACACCTTTCCTGACTTTAAACCACTCAGTATCCTCTAGTTCTGTCCAAACAACTGCCTCTTGATCTATGTACAGGTTCTTCATGAGCACAATGAAGTGTTCTGGAATTCCCATTCTTCACAATGTTATCCATAATTTGCTATTATCCACACAGTCAAATGCCTTAGCATAGTCAATAAAACACAGGTAAACATCTTTCTGCTATTCTCCGCTTTCAGCCAGGATTCATCTGACCTCAGCAATGATATCCCTGCATCCACGTCCTCGCCTGAATCTGGCTTGAATTTCTGGCAGGTCCCTGTTGATGCACAGCTGCAGTCACTTTCGAGTGATCTTCAGCAAAATTTTACTTGCATGTGATATTAATGATATTGTTCGATAATTTCCTCATTCAGTGGGTCACCTTTTTTGGGAATAGGCATAAATATAGATCTCTTCCAGTTGGCTGGCCAGGTAGCTGTCTTCCAAATTTCTTGGCGTTGTTGAGTGAGTACTTCCAGCGCTGCATCTGTTTGTTGAAGCATCTTGGTTGGTATTCCATCAGTTCCTGGAGCCTTGTTTTTTGCCAATGCCTTCAGTGCAGCTTGGATTTCTTCCTTCAGTACCATTGGCTCCTGCTCATATGGTACTTCCTGAAATGGTTGAATGCCAACCAGTTCTTTTTGGCATGGTGACTCTTTGTATTCCCTCCATCTTCTTTTGATGTTGCCTAAGTCGTTTAATATTTTCCCCATAGAATCCTTCAATATTGCAATTTGAGGCTTGAATTTTTTATTCAGCTCTTTCAGCTTGAGAATGCTGAGTGTGCTCTTCCCTTTTGATTTTCCATTTCCAGGCCTTTGCACATGTCATCACAATATTTTACTTTGTCTTCTCGAGCCACCCTTTGAAATCTTCTGTTCGACTCTTTGACTTCACCATTTCTTCCTTTTGCTTTAGCTACTCCACGTTTAACAGCAAGTTTCAGAGTCTTTTCTGACATCCATTTCGGTCTTTTCTATCTTCCTGCCTTTTTAATAACCTCTTGCTTTCTGCATGTATGATGTCCTTGATGTCATTCCACAACTCATCTGGTCTTCGTTCACTAGTGATGAACATGTCAAATGTATTCTTGAGATGGTCTCTAAATTCAGGTGGGATATACTCAAAGTCGTTCTTTGGCTGTCATGAATTTGTTCTACTTTTCTTCATTTTCAACTTGAACTAGCATAGGGGCAATTGACGGTCTCATCTGCAGTCAGCCCCTGGCCTTGTTCTGACTGATGATATTGAGTTTTTCTGTCATCTTCCCACAGATGTAGTCAATTTGATTTCTGTGTATTCCATCTGGTGTGGTCCACGTGTATAGTCAGCATTTATGTTGGTGAAAAAATGTATTTGCAATGAAGAAGTCGTTGGTCTTACAAAATCCCATCATGCGATCTCCAGGATTGTTTCTATCACTAAGGCCATATTTTTCAACTACTGATCTTTCTTCTTCATTTCCAAATTTTGCATGCCCATCTCTGGTAATTATCAATGCATCCTGATTGCATGTTCAATCAATTTCAGACTGCAGAAGTTGGTAAAAATCTTCAATTTCTTCATCTTTGGCCTTAGTGATTGGTGTGTAAATTTGAATAATAGTCACATTAACTGGTCTTCTTTGTAGGTGTTTGGATATTATCCTATCACTGACAGGTTGTACTTCAGGATAGATCTTGAAATGTTCTTTTTGACAATGAATGCAAGGCAATTCCTCCTCCAGTTGTTGTTCTTTGTTCTCTTAGTTATCTAGTGCTGCTATAACAGAAATACCACAAGGGGATGGCTTTAACAAAGAGAAATTTATTTCCCCACAGTAAAGTAGGCTAAAAGTCCAAATTCAAGGCATCAGCTCCAGGGGAAGGCTTCCTCTCTCTGTTGGCTCTGGAAGAAGGTCCTTGTCCTCAATCTTCCCATGGTCAAGGAGCTGTTCAGGCACAGGGACCCTGGATCCAAAGGAAGCATTCTGCTCCTGATGCTGCTTTCTTGGTGGTATGAGGTCCCCAACTCTCTGCTTGCTTCCCTTTCCTTTGATCTCTAGTGGTGCCGACCACACCCAAGAGAAACTCCCTTTACCTTGGATCAGAGAGGTGGCCTGAGTAAGGGTGGTGTTAGAATCCCACCCTAATCCTCTCAATATAAAGTTACAACCACAAAATGGAGGACAACCACACAATACTTTGAATCATGGCCTAGCCAAGTTGATACACACATTTTTGGGGGGAACATAATTCAATCCATGACACCGGTAGAGTAGACCATATGTTTGTCCGATTCAAAATGGCCAAGACCAGTCCATTTCAGCTCACTAATGCCTAGAATATCAATGTTTATGTGTTCCATTTCATTTCTGAGGACTTCCAATTTCCCTGGATTCATACTTCATACATCCCATGTTCCGATTATTAATGGATGTTTGCAGCTGTTCTTCTCATTTTGAGTCATGCCGCACCAGCAAATCAAGGTCCCGAAAACTTGACTCCATCTATGTCATTAACGTTGACTCTGCTTGAGGAGGCAGCTCTTAGCCAGTTGTCTTTTGCGTGGCTTCCAACCTGAGATGGCTCATCTTCCAGCACTATATCAGACAACGTTCCTCTGCTATTCATAAGGTTTTCAGTGTCTAAATCTTTTCAGAAGGAGACTGCTAGGTCCTTCTTCCTAGTCTGTCTTAGTCTGGAAGCTCAGCTGAAACGTGCTCGCCATGGGTGACCCTCCTGGTATTTGAATACCAGTGGCACAGCTTCCAGCATCACAGCAACACACAAGCCCCCACAGTGCACAAACTGACGGACATGTGGGGAAGTAGGGTTGAATAAAGTGTCCTCCAAATTTATGGGAGTCCTAAAATTTCCCCTCTGTTTTGTGTGTGTGTGTGGTGAAAAATACATATCACAAAACATGCACCATTTGTAATGAATTTTGTCCCCCCAAAATATGTATTGTAAATTCTAACCTGTATACCTGTGGATGTAATCTCATAGGTTTTTCTTTGTTACGTTAATGAGGCCATATCAGTGTAGGGTTTGTCTTAAACCTAACCACTTTGAGATATAAAAAGTGCAGATTAGGCACAGAAGTAAGCAAGCATGAATGGGGGGATGATAGATGTCACTTGGAGATCTCCAAGCAACACGAAAAAGAACACTAGGGAAGCTGAGACAAGGATTTTCCCCTAGAGCAGACACAGAGCCTTTCTCTAGAGCTGGTGCCCTGAATTTGGACTTCTAGCCTTCAAAACCATGAGAAAATAAGTTTATCTTATAGCCAACCACATATGGTATTTGTGTTATAGCAGCAGTAGCTAAGATACCATCTCAACATTTCAGCAACATTGATTACATTTTTCCAAATGTGCAGTCATTCTCTCCATTCTTTCCCAATTCATTCTACCACCATTAACATAACCTCAATGCCCCCCATACGAAACCTCTCCCTTTTCTCCACCCTTCCACCTCTGGTGACCACTAATAATCTTTGGCTTCTATATATTTGCTTATTGCATATGTGAGTTCATATAGTATTTGTCCTTTTGCGACTGACTTATTTCGTTCAGCATGATGTTTTCAAGGTTCACCATGTTGTGGCATGTATCAGAACTTCATTACTCTTTAAAGCTGAGTAGTATTTCATTGTGTGTATATACCATCTTTTGTTTATCCCTAGATCTATTTGCGGACATTTCAGCTGTTTTCTCCTTTTGGCTATTGTGAAAATTGCTGCAATGAACATTGGTGTACAGGTTTCTATTTGCGCTCCTGCTTTTGCTTTTTCTGAGTATATACCTGGGATTGGGATTACTGGGTCATATGGTAGTTCTATGTCCAGCTCTTTGAAGAACTGCCACAATGGCTATACTATTTTACATCCCTACAAGCAATGGATGAGGGTTCCAGTTTCTCCACAACCTCATCAACACCTGGTGTTTTCCATTTTTTGGATCACTGCCCTTCTAATAAGGGTGAAGTGGTATCTCCTTGTAGTTTTGATTTACATTCTTTATATGGCTATAGGGTCACTATGAATCTACTCGGAATCTACTCAACAGCAACAGGTTTGGGTTTTTTGGAATTGCTAATTTTATGGATTGAAATTTGTACTCCACAGAAAAGGTACTGTAAATCCTAACCCTTATACCTGTGGTTATAATCCTGTTTGGGAATGGATTTTCCTTGTTATGTTAGTATGAAACAGTATTAGTATAAAGAAGCCCTGGTGGTGCAGTGGTTAAAGTGCTCAGCTGCTAACTGAAAGGTCAGACGTTCCAACACAGTGGCCGCACTGAAGGAGAAAGATGTGGCAGTCTGCTTCCATAAAGATTTACATACTTGGAAAACCTGTGGGCAGTTCTACTCTGTCTGATGGGGTTACTATGAATTGAATCCAACTCAACAGAGTAGGGTGTTCTTAAGTCAATTTCTTTTGAGATATAAAAGAGATTAAACAAACACGTAGCAAACAGAGATTGGGGAAGAGAAATGCCAAGCCACGTGAAGATCGCCCAGGGAGCAGAAGAGAATGGGAACTTTCTCCAGAGCCGACAGAGAGAAAGCCTTCCTGTAGAGCCAGAACACTGGATTTGAACTTCTAACCTCCCAAGCTATGAGAAAATAAATCTCTATTTGTTAAAGCCACCCACTTGTGGTATTTCTGTTACGTCCGTACTAGATAACTAAGACAGCTAATGATTTTGAGCATCTTTTCATGTGATAGTTGTCTATTTGAATATCCTTTTTTATGAAATGTCTGTTCAAGTCCTCTGCCCCTTGTCTGTTCAGATTTTTTTTTTTTTTTGTCATTAAGTTGTAGGAGTTTTATATATTTTTTTGGATATTAGACCCTGACCGGATATATGGTTCCCAAAATTTTTCTCCCAATCTGTAGGTTGTCTCTTTGTTGATAAAGTTCATTGTTCCTTCTATTTTAATTTCTATATTGGAAAGTCATTCACTGCTTTCTACCACCCACTCCTATCCTTGCTTCAGCTGCAGGAAAGTTGGTCAGGGGCTCTGAACAAGGTTAAAAAAAAGTAGTATCAAAATCGAATTAGAAAAAGGAAAGAATTTGATTTTTCCCATTTACAGAAATTTTGACTTTCTTTATGGCCAAAAGAGATACCTAGTTCAAATGAAGAACAGAGGGGTGCCCCCGGCCCTCTGTAGTTGTTGTTGTTAGGTGCCATCAAGTCAGTTCCAACTCATAGAGACCCTATGAACAACAGAATGAAACACTGGCCGGTCCTGCGCCATCCTCACAATTGTTGTTAGCCTTGAGCCCATTATCAGTCCATCTCTTTGAGGGTCTTGCTCTTTTTCGCAGACTCTCTACTTTACCAAGCGTGATGTCCTTCTCCAGGGACTGATGCCTTATGATAACATGTCCAAAGTATGTGAGCTGTAGTCTTGCCATCCTTACTTCTAATGAGCATACTGGCTGCACTTCATCCAAGACAGATTTGTTCATTCTTTTGGCAGTACCTGGTATATTCACTATTTTTTGCCAACTTCGTAATTCAGAGGCATCAATTCCTCAGTCTCCGTTATTCATTGTCCAGCGTTCCCAAGCATATGAGATGATTGAAAACACTATGGCTTGGATCAGGCACACCTTAGTCTTCAAGGTGACATCTTTGCTTTTTAAAACTTTAAAGAGGTCTGTTGCAGCAGATTTGCCCAATGTGGTCCATCGTTTGATTTCTTGACTGCTGCTTCCTTGGGTGTTGATTGTGCATCCAAGTAAAATGAAATCCTTGACAACTTCAATCTTTTCTCCATTTATCATGGTGTGCCTTATTGGTCCAATTGTGAGGATTTTTCTTTTCTTTATGTGGAGGTGTAATCCATACTGAAGACTGTGGTCTTCGATATTCATCAGTAAGTGCTTCAAGTCCTCTTTACTTACAGCAAGTAGGTTTGTGTCATCTGCATAATGCAGGTTGTTAATGAGTCTTCCTCTGATCACGCCCCATTCTTCTTCATATAGTCCAGCTTCTCAGATTATTTGCTCAACATACAGCTTGAATTAAGTATGGTGAAAAGATATAACCCCGACGCACACCTTTTCTGACTTTAAACCACATAGTATCCACTTGTTCTGTTAGAACGACTGCCTCTTGGTCTAAAGTGTAGGTTCCTCATGAGCACAATGAAGTGTTCTAGAATTCCCATTCTTCCCAATGTTATCCAGAATTTGTTATGATCCACACAGTGGAATGCCTTTGCATAGTCAATAAAACACAGGTAAGCACCTTTCAGGTATTCTCTTCTTTCAGCCAGGATCCATCTGACATCAGCAATGATATCTCTGGTTCCACTTCCTCTTCTGAATCTGGCTTGAATTTCTGGCAGTTCCCTGTCAATGTACTGCTACATTTCATTTTGAATGATCTTCAGCAAAATTTTACTTGCATGTGGTATTAATGGTATTGTTCAATAATTTACACATTTGGTTGGATCACCTGTCTTTGGAATAGGCATAAATGTGGATCTCTTCCAGTTGGCTGGCTGTGTAGCTGTCTTCCAAATTTCTTGGCATAGACAACTGAGCATTTTCAGTGCTGCATCCATTTGTTGAAACATCTCAATTGATATTCTGTGAATTCCTGGAGTTTTGTGTTTCGCCAATGCCTTCAGTGCAGCTTGGACATCTTCCTTCAGTACTATCAGTTCCTCATCATATACTACCTCCTGAAATGGTTGAATGTCAACCATTGCTTTTTGGAATAGTGACTCTGTGTATTCCTTCCATCTTCTTTTGATGCTTCCTATGACATTTAATATTTTCCTCGTAGAATCCTTCAATATCGCAACTTGAGGCTTGAATATTTTCTTCAGTTCTTTCAGCTTGAGAAATGCCGAGCATGTTCTTACCTTTTGGTTTTCTAACTCCAGATCTTTGCACGTGTCATTATAATACTTTACTTTGTCTCCTCAAGTAGCCCTTTGAAAGCTTCTGTTCAGCTCTTTTACTTCATCATTTCTTCTTTTCGCTTTAGCTCCTCTACACTCAACAGCAAATTTCAGAGTCTTTTCTGACATCCATTTTGGTCTTTTCTGTCTGTTTAATGACCTTTTACTTTCTTCATGTATGATGTCCTTGATGTCGTTCCACAACTTCTCTGGTTTTCAGTCATTAGTGTTCAATACGTCAAATTTATTCTTGAGGTGGTCTCTAAATTCAGGCGTGATATACTCAAGGTCGTACTTTGGCTCTTGTAGGCTTGTTCTAATTTTCTTCAGCTTCAACTTGAACTTGCTTATGAGCAATTGACGATCTGTTCCGCAGTTGGACCCTGGCCTTGTTCTGACTGATGATATTGAGCTTTTCTATTGCCTCTTTCCGCAGAGGTAGTCCATTTGATTCCTGTGTATTCCGTCATGCGAGGTCCACGTGTATAGTAGCACAAAGGAAATTCCAGTGGGCAGATGCAATTGACTCATTTTGGGAAAGTAGGCCCTTCACTGACACATTCCCGGTCATTACTAACAGCTCCACCTATACCAGTGTATTTTACCTTGTTCTTTCAATATAGGGAAATCATATAATTTATTATCTAAACCAAAACACATGACACCAAAGGGGGATGCTATTAATTATTACACTGGGTTTGTCTTGAGAAAACCTGGATATACATTCACCCTATTTGTTTCTGATAAGATTTTACCATGCTTGAGGGAAGAAAAAAAACAAACAAAAAAAGATCTAACTGACTTCAGATATTAGTGGGTGCAAACTGAAGCATGATAGCTACATAGCCAAAGATTTTGAGTGATTTGCTTAACACTTAGAGACACTTGGCACAATAATTTTAATAGATATCCCTTGTATAGTATAGTATAGTACAGTTCAGTACAGTACAGTACAGCATAGTACAGTATAGTACAGTATAGTACAGTATAGTACAGTATAGTACAGTATAGTACAGTATAGTACAGTATAGTATAGTATAGTATAGTATATCATTCCAAGATCCGTAGGTTAGGCAACAGGCAGATTGCAGAATCGAGAGAGAAAAATAGAGAGAGTTCTGACAAAATAACTATTTATAGTCTGAAGGCTGACCACACCCTAAGGAGCTCCCCTTTAAAATGATTGATTACATTACTTTAGATTATGGAAGGTGATTACGTTATATTACATTACATTATGGGACAGCAACTATCTGCTGTTTAGCCAAACCTCTGAGAATCATAGCCTAGTCAAGTTGACTCAAAAAAGTAACCATCACACCTGGCTTTTGCTTTATAAAGAAGTTAATTTTATTGTAACTACTTTAACAATGTCTTCTGATTCCCTTGCTAGCCTGTGATGGTTAAGGTTTTATGTCAACTTGGCTGGGCCATGATTCTCAGTGGTTTGGCAGTTGTGATGTAGTTTGGCAGTTATGTAATGATGTAATCTTCTCCTTAATGAGATCTGCTATGAGCAGCTAATCAGTTGAAAGAGAATTTCCTTGAGGGTGTGGCAAGCATCCAATATATATGGACTTTCTGGCAAAGTGCTTTGGCTTTTGCTCTGCTCTGTATCCTGCATTTGGCTCATCATCATGTGACCTCTGCTTCCTGGGACTTCAGCCAGCAGCCTGCTATCTTACCTGCTAATCTTTGGTTCATCAGCCTCTGCAGCTATGTGAGTCAGGAGAAGCCTCCAGCCTGAAGCCTGACACATAGATTAGAGACTTTCCAGCCTGTACAACTTTAAGGGGCATTTTCTTAATATAAATCAATCTTTTCCTCTCTCTACATATGTGTGTATGTATATGTGTGTGTATATATATATATATATATATATGTTGCCCTGATGGCACATCGGTTAAGAGCTTGGCTACTAATTAAAAGGTCAGCAGTTCAAATCCACCAGCTGCTCCTTGGAAACCACATGGGGCAGTTCTACTCTGTCCTATAGGTATAGGGTTGCTATGAGTTGGAATCAACTCGAAGGCAATGGGTTTGGTGTGTATGTATATATATGTTATTATATATGTGTATATATGCTTCACTGGTTTTGCTTCTCTATGGGGCAATTCTACTCTGTCCTATAGGGTCACTGTGAGTTGGAATCAACTTGATGGCAGTGGGGTTGGTATATATATAATTGCAGAAAGAGAGAGAGAGAGCCCTGGTGCCGTAGTGATTAAGAGCTTGGCTGCTAACCAAAAGGTAGGCAGTTCAAATCCACCAGCTGTTCCTTGGGAACTCTATATAAGCAGTTCTCCTCCAGTCATTTTAGGGTCACTATAAGTCAGAATCGACTCAATGGCCATGGGTTGGTTAGTTTTATACATACATATATGCTTTACTTGTTGTACTTCTGTAGAGAACTCAGCCTAAGTTATTTTGTACCAGAGTGTTTCTGGAGAAACAAAATTGTAAGGATGAGTTTTCTAAATTGATTCTCAAGTCTAGTTAGTCTTAAAGATGTTGTGGACTCTGCTTCCACTAGTGAAGAGAGCACTGCTACTCCATGGCATGAGGTGGCAATAGAAATATCGAAAATATCATCACCAATAGATCAAGTACTGGTGAGAGGTGAGGCTCCAGGTGATAACATGTTTGATACTTTTCTACAATTTCCTCAGGAATAGAAGTATAAAGAAGCTGGTTCGTTGGTCCCACTTTTGCTAGACAAAGTAATGAAAGAAAGAAATGGGCTCAGGGTTTCAGAGTCAAAACTCAAGTGCTGCATAAATGACCTCAAGGTTGCCACTTGTGCCCTGAATGAAAGTCTTATTTCTTGCAGTAACAGAGCTGATATTGCCAAAACCAAACGCAGAGTCTTATTTTAAGAGCAGCTGAATTATTACAATGTCAGTGGAATTCCCAACCTCAAATGGTGTCTGAAGTTAAAGTGAGAGTGTTGATTAGGAAGAAATGGGATCCTGAACTTAGGATGAAGACATATGGACAGATAATCACGAGTCGGGAGACACTGAACCCCTAAATTTTTTTGAATAGCTCCTGACAATAAAACCATTAGCCTCTCCACCCACATCTGATGAGATTAGCTTAGGAGTGTTAACATTGCTGAATGTTCTCAAAACACATCCCCACCACCCATTTTTGCTTCTAGACCTATAACTAAACTTAAGTCCAAGAGAGCCCCAAAAGTTGAAGTACGAATTGTGACCCATGTGTAGATACACTATTCTCCAAAAGAACCACTTGACTTTTCTAGTATGTACAAACAGAAACCTGGGGAATATGTGCGAGAATGGCTTTTAAGGTTGCGGGATAATGGTGTAAGGAACATAAGATTGGATCAACCTGGTTTATTGATATAGGCCCACCAAGCACAAATTCTTCATTTGATGTTGCAGCTGAAGTGGTTGGGAAAAGATCTAATAGTTTATTTGATTTAGGTCTCTGAAGTATGGCTTACATGGTTGCCTACACTAAATCAAGTTGAAATGTCAGACCTGCCTTGGTATACTGTAGAAGAAGGTATAAAAAGCCTTAGGGAAATTGGCGTGTTAGAGTGAATTTATCAGGCTAGACCCACAGGCCTACACATGGAGTGCCCAGAGGATACACCTTTTACCAAAGCGGTGAGGAAGAAATTTGTGAAGGGAGTCCCAGCATCCTTGAATTCTGCTGTGATTGCTATTTTATTTAAGTCAGACTAGTCAATGGGAACTGCCTAACTGAAATAAGATGCCTTACTACATTGGGGCTGATTGGACCGTGTGGTGGTAGGGGCCAAGTGGCTGCACTCAATTGACAAAGACAAGGTAGGCATGGTTACCATAATGGCTGGCAGAGTCAAAGCAGCAACCAGAATATTCTGACTCATATGGACTTGTAGAGTTGGCTACTTAGTCATAATGTTCCTAGGAGTGAAATAAATGGGATATCTACTAAATATTTACTTGATCTGTAAAAGCAGAATTCTAGGTTGAGTGAATAGCAGTGAAACTTGAATGTTAGAACATTGACTGTTAATTGGGGAAAAGGAAATAATCAGATTTTTCAGGGATCACTGGATACTGGCTCTGAACTAACACTAATTCCAGGAGACCCAACACTTCACTGTGGTCCACCAGTCAGGATGGACATATATGGAGGTCAGGTTGTTAATGGAATCTCAGCTCAGGTTAATCTCACAGTGGGTCCAGTGGGCCCCCAAGCCCATCCCAAAATGATTTCTCCCATTCCAGAATGCATAATTGGATAGATATACTCAGCAATTGGCAGAACCCCTACATTGGATCCCTTATAAGTGGTAAGGGCTATTACAATAGGGAAAGCCAAGAGGAAACCATTAGAATTGCCCCCACCTAGGAAAATAGTAAACCAAAAGTAATACCACATTCCCAGAGGGATTGCAGAGATTACTGCCAATGTCAAAGATTTAAAAGAGGCAGGGGTGGTGATTCCCACCACATCCCCACTCAACTTACCTATTTGGCCTGTGCAAAAAACAGATGGATCTTAGAGAATGACAGTGGATTATAGAAAATTTAAACACTTGTTGGCTCCAGTTGCAACTGCTGTTCCAGATGTGGTTTCATTGTTTGAGCAAATTAATATATCTCTTGGTACCTAGTATGCAGCTGTTCAGCTGGCTAACCCCTTTTTCTTCACACTGGTTTCAAAGGACCACCAGAAACAGTTTGCCTTTAGCTGGCAAGGCCAGCAATACACCTTCAGTGTTCTACCTCATAGGTATATCATCTTTCCAGACCTATGTCATAATTTAGCCTGCAAGGACCTTGATGCCCTCCCATTCCGCAAGACATCACACTGGTCTATTACATTGATGACATCATGCTGATTGGACCTAGTTAGGAAGAAGTGTCAATGACTCTGGGCTTATTGGTAAAACATTTGCTTGCTAGAAAAAAAAAAAAAATTAGAGGGTCGGAAATTAATCCAACAAAAATTCAGGTGCCTTCCACCTCAGTGAAACTTTTAAGGGTTCAGTGGTATGCAGCATGCCGAGATATTCCTTCCTTCTAAAGTGAATGATAAGTTACTGCATCTGGCCCCTCCCACAACTAAAAAGGAGGCACAATGCCTGGTGGGGTGCCTGGGATTTGGGAGGCAACATATCCCTCATTTGGGTGTGCTACTCCAGCCTATTTAACAAGTGACTCAAAAAGTTGCTAGTTTTGACTGGGGCCCAGAACAAGAGGAGGCTCTGCAATAGATTCAGGCTGCCATGCAAGCCGCTCTGCAATTGGGTCATATGATCTGGTTGATCCAATGGTGCTTCAAATGTCAGTGGCGGATGGAGATGCTGTTTGAAGTCTTTGGCAGACTCCTCTTGTTGAATCACAGAGTAGACCCTTAGGATTTTGGAGCAAAGCCCTGCCATCTTCTGCAGATAACTACTTTCCTTTTGAGAAACAGCATTTGGCTAGCTACTGGGCCTTAGTAGAGACTGAATGCTTAACCATGGGCCACTAGACACTGTGTGGCCTCAGCTGTCCATTATGAACTGTATGTTGTCTGACGCACAGGACCACAAAGTTGAACGTGTACAGCAGCACTCCATCATTAAATGGAAGTGGTATATACAAGATCAGGCCTGAGCAGGACCTGAAGGCACAAGTAAGTTATATGAAGAAATGGCCC
This sequence comes from Elephas maximus indicus, assembly GCF_024166365.1. Lineage (NCBI taxonomy): Eukaryota > Metazoa > Chordata > Mammalia > Proboscidea > Elephantidae > Elephas > Elephas maximus. The sequence continues at coordinate 166,061,564 of NC_064821.1, read as the reverse complement.
AAATGCCCATGGTCTCCACTCCTGTTACAGTACCCTCTGCCTCCCAGCCTGTACTTATGGCCTCATGGGGAGTTCTTTACAATCAGTTGACTGAGGAAGAGAAAACTCATGTCTGGTTTACAGATGGTTCTGTGAGATATGTAGGCACCACTCGAAAATGTACAGTGGCAGCACTGCAGATCCTTTCTGGAATCTTCTTGAAGGGCAGTGGTAAATGAAAATCCTCCTAATGGGCAGAACTTCTAGCGGTGCACCTGGTTGTTCACTTTTCTTGGAAGGGGAAATGGCTAGATGTGCAATTATATACTAATTTATGAGTTGTTGTCACTGGTTTGGCTGAATGGTCAGGGACTTGGAAGGAACGTGATTGGAAAACTGGAGACTAGGAGGAATGGGGAAGAGGTATGTGGATAGACCCCTCTGAATGGGCCAAAGAAGTGAAGACATTTGTGTCTCATGTGAATACTCACCAAAGAATGACCTCAGCAGAAGAGGATTTTAAAAATCAAGTGGATCGGATGATGCATTCTGTGGAAACCAGTCATCCTCTTTCCCCAGTCACTCATGTCATTGCCCAAAGGGCTCTTGAACAAAGTGACCATGGTGGCAGGCATAGAGGTTATGCATGGGCTCAGCAACATTAACATCCACTCATCAAGGCCAACTTGGTTACAGCCACTGCTGAGTGCCCAACTGGCCAGCAACAGAGACCAACCCTGAGTCCTCAATATGCCACCATTCCTCAAGGAGATCAGCCAGCAACCTGGTGGCAGATTGATTACATAGGAACCATGGAAATGGTGGCATTTTGTTCTTACTTGAATAGACACTTACTCTGGCTATGGATTTGCCTTTTCTGAATGCAATGCTTACCAAAACTACCATCTGCGGACTTGCAGAATGCCTTACCCACCATCATCGTATTCCACGCAGCATTGCCTTGGATCAAGGGACTCACTTCACAGCAAATGAAGTGCAGCAATGGGCCCATGCTCATGGAATCACTTGTCTTACCAAGTTCCCTATATCCTGAAGCAGTTGGCTTGATAGAACAACGGTATGGCCTTTTACAGACACAGTTACTGCATCAGCTAGGTGGTGATACCTTGCGGGTTTGGAGCAAAGTTCTCCAGGAGGCTGTACATGCCCTAAGCCAGCATCCAATACTTGGCGCTGTTTCTCCCATAGCCGGGATTCATGGGTCCCAAAATGAAGCAGGTGCAAATGGGAGTGACACCACTCACTATTACCCTTAATGGCCCACTTAGAAAATTTTTGCTTCTTGTCTCTGCAACCTTATGCTCTGCGTGTCTAAAGGTTTTACTTCTAAAGGGAAGAATGCTCCTACCTGGAGACACATCCATGATTCCGTTGAACTGGAAGTTAAGAATGCCACCTGGCCACTTTAGCCCCTTATGGCTCTGCATCAACAAGCAAAGAAGGGAGTTACCCTATTGGCTGGTGTGATTGATCCTGATTACAAAAAGGAAATCAGATTGGTGTTAAATAATGGAGGTAAAGAAAAGTATGTCTGGAATGCAGGAGGTCCCTTAGGGCCTCTCTTAGTACTACCATGCCCAGTGATTAAAATCAACGGAAAACTACAGCAACCCAATTCTGAGGTGACTACTAATGGCCTAGACCCTTCAGGAATGAAGGTTTGGGTCATCCTGACACGGAACCCCCACAGTACTGTATTCTTAACCTGGCTTCCTCCTCTAGAGTGCTGTATTGCAACAAAGTTTCCTTTGCTGACCCCCCCCCTTTGCATTTGAATCCTGCTTTTGCTTGGGGGTTTATATAAACCCCATTGCACCTGCATAGTATGATTAAGAACGTTGCTGATGTAACTTGTAAACCATTTTAAAATTAACCTATCTGCCCGCCCTTGTCTAGCAGTCTTGGCAGCAGTAAGCACTGACTTACTCCATTTCCTTGTACAATGAAATAAAGGTGCCTTTATTTGTTTTCTCACCTCAGTCTCTCTTTTATTGGCTAATACGAGTCATGCCAAGTGGAACCTGAGGTTTCCACCCAGTAACGTTTCTGGCAAGCCAACCGGGAGCCATCTGCTCGGTTCCTGAGGTGAATCTGAAAACAGAACAGTCCCAGTGGCTGGCACCACCAAGGAGATTTCTCCTAGAGACCTTGGAGCAATGCTCTGAAAGCCGATCCCCGCCCCCCCTCTCCCGCCACCATACACACACACACACACGCACACACACACCTGGGACCCAAACGATGGCTCTGTGAGAGATGTGAAATGGACCTGGGTTGTTTGGTAAGTGCCTAGGTAAGGCCTTAGAAGAGTCCCAAGAAGCAGAAGAAATTGACCCTTGAGGGCATTAGAAATCTGAGGTTATTTGGTAAGTGACAGGGTAATTACTAGTTAAGGCCTTAGAAAAGTCCCAAGAAGCAGAAGAAATTGACCCTTGAGGGCATTAGAAATCTGAGGTTATTTGGTAAGAGACAGGGTAATTCCTAGTTAAGGCCTTAGACAAATCCCAAGAAGCAGAAGAAATTGACCATTGATGGCATTGAGAATCTGAGGGTATTTTGGAAGTAACAGGGTAATTCCTAGGTAAGGCCTTAGAAGAGTCCCAAGAAGTGGGAGGAATTGACCACTGAGGGCATAAAAGGTTTACATACCTGTTAAGTTGGTGTACAGGATTAGGTTGTATGAGTGTGTAAATCTAGAATACTCAAAGGATCCCAAAATGAGGCTCACTAAGATGCATCCTTAAGAACTGGAGACAGTGACTCAGAAAGACATGGCTCTAGCAACATGCTTTTTTGCTTCCCACTTTTGCCTTTTTGAATATATGTCAAATAAAACCCTTCTTTTTGCTTTACTAAACTTTGTGTTTTCACCCTACAAGTGTTAGTTGCTGCAGGGATTCTAAAACCACAAATCCAGACGACCTTGAAGAGACCTGGACTGCAGAACAGAAGCCGGCAAAAAGAGAAGTCCTATCTTCTGGAACCAAGCATTCATACTCCATATCCCTTCGACACCAAGGAGGTGAGTACTCTCAGAAAATTAGCCTTTGCTTATTCTTTTTTTTTTTCTCATGTTTTCTTAAGTTTTGTTCTGGGTATTTGTTTGAAAAACTGATTAAGGAGACTCTTTCCTAGATTTTTGCTTGATTGTTCATTTTAAGAGCAGTTTCTACTAACCCTTGGTGAACCACAGTTTAAGTCCAGATTTGGGCATTTGAAACATTAAAGAGGTAATTCTATTTTCAAAGAGCTCTGAAGTACTATAAGCCACAGAAACTCAGGCACGGGTCGACCAGTAAAAGCCATTAGGATGGTCACCATTGCTCATCATAAGCGTTAAAGACTCCCATGACGGGATAAGGTGGTCTCAAGACAGGCTAGAGCACTAGGCTTCCTTCCACCCACAAGAGAAAGCTCATGCAATGAGGGTACACATTTATCTAAGCAAAACACTGCCCAAACCCCACGGTGTTGCTCATTAGGTTTCTTTTGTGGTTCAGAGAAAAACTGGAAAATAGTGCTCGTTTTTCCAAATTTGCAGAGCGAAGTGGTAGTTCCGTACCTGTTTTATGATATAGTTTCTCAATAAAGAATCACAATGTTAAAATTAAAATCATCAGTAGATACTTTACTTTCCAGTTGGAAGAACTAGTATATTTAAGGTCTAAAATAAGAGATTAGGTCTGTAGCCATCAGAATGAATTAAGTTCAAAAAGAATATTACCAATCGCCAATCTGACACAAAGGGTCCTTGTCTTTTCCCAAGTAAGAATACACGTGAAAGACAAACTTTATCTTCAGCAAGCTTTATTTTGCTTGAGTCAAGCAAAAGGAGTCAGTGGGGGACTAAGCCTAACTGAAAGGCTAACTCAAAAAGGGAAGAAAGGCTAGGGTTTATTGGGTTCAGTGGAGACAATAGAGTAATGAATATTTAGTGGACTTCTTTCAAGGGACGGGTACTTCTCAGAATGGCAGTGCATTTTAATTCGGTTGCACACACATCTGGAATCCAAGATGGAACCCACTGATATTCAAGGTGGAGTCCCCTCAGCAGCCCTTGGCATCACTTATTATGGGATATAGGTCAAGCACACTGATCTTTGGCACTACATCGCCATCTTCAGAGGGCTAAGGAAGGTTAAAAAGTGGTCACACTTTGTTCTTCTGCACATGCAGGAGCCTGTAAAGGGGGAAGGGACTAGAAAAACACTAAGAAGGAGATAGTAATTCATGGGTTGTTTCAACTTCATCTCATGTTGACAGGGCGTGGTTCCTGTTTACCAAACTTCTAGAAGGTAATCTTTTAACAGCTCTTGTGTTCTGCCAGTACAGTTAATCCTATCTGCCTCAAGAAGAAAACCAAAAACTTGAACCTTAGAGCTTAACATCTTTGATAAATGAGCTTAGATTCCCCACCCCTTCCCCCCACTACCAAGACACTGGTTTGGGGTTCATATTTAAAAACACTATAAACTAAGTGTACTAAAAGTAATTTGGAATTTCAGCGACTACTTTGGGAAAATGAGCTTTCATTTGTGCTGTCTCTTCCTCTTTGGAGAACTTTGCTCGAAGCTCAGGTTTTGTCAAAAGATCTAATATTCCTCTATCTGAGGCTCTGCCAAGTTAATAGGTTTTATCTAAAACCTGTTATTTCTGTTGAATTGAGTCAATCTTACCAAAAATTGCTGTATACATATCCTTGTTTTGTGTGGTATCTTTTGGTGAGTTTATGTGGTTTTTCTGTTTCCTTTTGTTCTGATAGCTTGCTTCTGGCCTAAAGCATTGTGTCTAAGTTTCTGTCTTGTATGAAGTTAAAGGCTATGATTGAAATTGCTGTTTTTTGGTAAGACTGCCTTAGTACCTCAGTTTATTCCTCATCCAAGAAAAACTGTGTCTTATTGCCACCAATTACCAATCCAACACAAAGGGTCCTTGTCTTTTCCCTAGTAAGAATACACGCAAAAGGCAAAATTTATCTTCAGCAAGCTTTATTTTGCTTAATTCAAGCAAAAGGAGTCAGTGGAGATGTAAGCCTCCCCAAAAGACTGACTTGAAAAGGGAAGCAAGACTAGGGCTTACATGGGTTTGGTGGAGACAACAGGGTAATGAATATTTAGTGGGCTTCTTTCAAGGGGCGGGTACTTCTCAGAATGGCGGCGTATGTTAATTAGGTTGCTGCACATCTGGAATCCAGGATGAAACCCTCTGATATTCAAGATGGATTCCTCTTGGCAGCCCTTGGCATCACTTATTATGGGATATAGCGTAAGCGCACTGATCTTTGGCACAGATCACCATCTTTGGAGGGCTAAGGAAGGTTAAACAGAGGTCACACTTTGTTATTCTGTGCATGCAGGAGCCTGTAAAAGCGGAAAGGACTAGAAAAACACTAAGAAAAGATAGTAATTAACAGGTTGTTTCAGCCTTATATCATGTTGACAGGGTGTGGTTCCTGTTTACCGAACTTCTAGATGGTAACCTTTTAACAGCTCTTTTGTTCCACCAGCAGTTAACCCTGTCTTGATATGTCTGTCTCATGTTTTAGACTTTTAGTAGCAACTTGGGGAAATTTTATATAAGTTGTTCTGTTTGAAAAGTACACTAAGATCTTTATGTTCTGTACTATGTCAATTTTAAAAGCAAAACCTTTCTAAGTAACTTAAGCTAGATGTCATACAAAATGCGTTTTATCTAATGAAAAAGAATAATTTTGTCTGAAACTAAAAGTAGCAGTTCCAGAACAGTAAAAGGGAAAGAAATTAGTTATCTTTTGCCCTTCAAAATTCCTAGATCAGCTTAAACATATGTAAATGTCTTCCATGAGTCAAGAGAGTGAGGGAGGGGCAAGATCACGCTTCCCCTGTTCCCAGTCTCCAAGGTCCTATAGCTCCAGGGAAGCTTTTGAAAAACTCTTTCCAACTAGGTGGAGAGCCTTTTTAGACAAAAAGAAGATAGGAAAGAATTGCTGCTTTGCTACAGTTATCAGAGATTGGGTGGATACCAGTCATAAAAATCTGTCAGCAATTTCTCTCTATTATAACCCTATGCCATCAATTCTGACTCGTAGCGAGTCTATAGGACAGAGTAGAACTGCCCCACAGAGTTTCCGAGTTGCGCCTGGCGGATTTGAACTGCCGACCCTCTGGTTTGCAGCTGTAGCACTTAACCACTACGCCACCAGGGTTTCCCTCTCTATTATAACGGAATTATAAGAAGCCAAAAAATAGGAATCACAATGAGGCACACCTGAAATGGCCTGGAAGAATGTTTCCAACAGTAGCCAGAGACTTAAGGTTATATCCATATCAATGAATTGGGATGGCCTCCCCGCCCCCCAGCCCAGTCTCCATAGCCAAGAATTGATGGATTCATTTACAAAATTGCTTAAGAGCTTAGATATTTACTGGGTAGATAGCCTTTCAAAATCCCCTGATCAACTTAAACATATGTAAATGAATCAGAATGGCCTAATCTTGTCTTCTATATCCATCTCAAGGAATTGGTCAATTGAGTAGAGACTCTGTGATTTCTAAAAAAAAACTAAAGCCAGTTGATAAATCTTTAAGGTCTAAAATTAAATTGGGAAAATATGAGAAATAGTAAAAGTTGAATGAAAACGTAGAATGTTTAAATGGACTTTTTTTCAACAACAGTTTTATGTTTTATGGTATGGAGGCTTAAAATAATTTCTAAGACCTTTTAGGTTACTTGTTGATGTTGAATTCCGTTCTTACATACTTTTGCTTTTTATGCAACAAGAGAAAGGATATATGTATGTGTATATTTGGGTCTGCTAATGAGTGTGTTCATTTTTGCCATTTAAAAGGATGCAACTTAAGAGGTATACAACAAAGACAATGTTTAAGAAGTTTATTAAAAAGAAATTTATTTGATATGGTCAAAATTTTATCTGACTGACTGAAGTTAAATGGTTTAATTTATGAGATTTTTAGGAGCTTTAGCGTTAAATAAAATGTAAAACAAAGAATTGGGTTTCTTGTTAAAATAACAAAATTTTTTTTGATTTCTGAGTTGAAAGGTTAATTTATTCTTTGTGTAATCTGCCTTGAAGGCAGAGGTTTGGCCTCTCTTTAGAATAAGATTCCTGAGCCAAAAACCAAGCTGCATAGCTTTTAGAAAAAAAAAAAAAACAAGGTTTTTACTTTAAGATCCCTGGTTAAATAACTTAAGTATTGTTTCACAGCGACCTGTAATAAACTCCTGACAACTCTGAAACTTCATGGAAAGCCACAAAAAATTTTTTATAAAAGAAAAGTGCTAAAAATTTTTATTTAATAAATTACATAGAAGATGGCTGATTCTCTTTGGGTTAAGATTTGTATTAGTATTTCGTCTTGTGTTTTTGCCTAATATTAGACAGCAAACACATAATGTCATAATTTTAGTATTATTTCTTAATTGCTAAATTGGTTGCAACTTTATCAAAGCCAAAGGTTTATTTGAGAATTCACATCATTTACTTATGAAGTATTCTTTTATTACTATTCACGTGTTTAAACATTTGATCATCTTGGTATAACCTGACTTGGTATATTCTGGTATTATGTCTCAAGATGATTATGTATTATATCTGAAACTCTTTAAAGTACAGCTAATGGTTAGATTTAGAGATTTTTTTTATCTAAAGTTTCTTTTTTTTTTACTGATTTTATTTGGCCTTTATGCTTGTAATTAATTTCTATCAGGTCTTTTACTATTAAGAGTATTATTTTTATAAATTAATCATGGCACAAGGGAAAGATTAGTCCACAAGACTAATGGACCACATCTACCAAGGCCTCCACCAGACTGAGTCCAGTACAACTAGATGGTGCCTGGCTACCACCACTGACTGCTCTGACAGGGATCACAATACAGGGTTCCAGACAGAGCTGGAGAAAAATGTAGAACAAAATTTTAACTCACAAAAAAAATACCAGACTTACTGGCCTGACAGAAACTGAAGAAACCCCGAGAATACGGCTCCCAGATATAGTTTTAGCTCAGTAATAAAGCCACTCCTGAGGTTCACACTTCAGCCAAAGATTAGACAGGCGCATAAAACAAAACAAGACTAAAGGGACACATCAGCCCAGGGACAAGGACTAGAAGGCAGGAGGGGACAAGAAAGCTGGTAATATGGAACCCAAGGTTGAAAAGGGAGAGAGCTGACATGTTGTGGGGTTAACCAATGTCAAAAAACAATATGTGTACTACTGTTTAATCTTAATTAAAAAAAAAAATTAATCATGGCCATATTAAGTTTTGTCATCTGCAGATAAGTTTTTACTTTGCTGATTTTCTGAAAACATTTGACCAGAATATCTCAACAAAAAGATAGACTACACTGGACTTATGAAAAGGATTATGACTAGACTCAGTCAAGATTTCCAGAATTCTTATGCAGAAGCTGACTGTGGCTGAGCCAGACTCACGTGGAACAGAACTTAACTACACAAGACTGAGTAAACAAAAGGAAATTATGGATTCTGTGTGAGAATATTGCTGATGTTTTCAGGTCCTACTTTCTAGATATAAGAAACCGTTTTCCTTTCTCCTAAATTATTTAACTAATGGGTTTAGATATTGTAACTCTGAATTAGAAGTTCTTCTCTCATAAAAACAGTTTTGTGACACTACTGCTTTAGTGACCGGGGACTGTTAACAGGTAGCCCAAGGAGGCACAGCTTGCCCTTGAGAAGAACACGTACTATGTTTTAAACAGATTTACTAAAGATCTCCAATAGAGGAGGTCCATCCTATATCATCTTATTAATCATGTATTCTCTAATGAAAACCTGGTTGTCACATGTGAATTTTTCTATAACTTCTGTTTCTAGACAAACTTTGTGTGGGGTGGATCGAACTATACTGGTTTAAAATGATCCCTTTCCAACTGACAGTGAGTTTACATGGGCAAACTCTTGTTTAGTTTCCCGGTGAACGCACAGTGAATGTACTTTGAGAATTTTAAGCTTACCTTTAGATATTCATAGTAATGATACTAGTAAATATTGAAAAGGTAATGTTAAATTGTTACACACTTTAAAACAAGAGTCAAAAGAAACCCGTTGGTCCAAAACTCAGGGTATGGTTGGTAGCTTTAATTCCTAGTTATGGTTTAGTTGAACTGGAGAAATCTTTAAGAAATTTATCAATCATTATGGGACAAGTAACAAAGTTCTAATGAAATAAAGACACAACAGTAATCTCTGACCTTATTATCCAAGGTGACATGAAATAACAAAATAGCCTTAAGATTTTTGTATTTGCCCAAGAAAGTGTAGTCTGTGCTATAGCAAATGCCTCTTGTTGCATTTGGACAAATAACACAGAAGTAGAACAAGATATACACAGAATTAGACAGCAAGCTACTGTAACACCCTTACAAACATAGGATTTCTTTGGTTGGTTACCAGCAGAAATAAGTACATGGGCTAGATCACTACTCCAAGGGACAGTAATATTCTTAGTCTCCATCCTGATAGTATTAGGCATAATAAAATTTATCTTCTATTGTCTTACAGGCCTAATTCAGGCTAAAATGTTGATATACATTGAACCTGCCCACTCCGCCAATGCGATTGAGAATATCGCTCTTAATATCCTGGTGAATAACCAACTGGTATCTGGTGAAAAACCAGCACTGTGAGTTTAAAGAGTCTGCAATGGCCACCATTTAGGAACTCAAACTAAGTCCAGGTCTTGATCATCGATAAGTTATCTCCAATCTCCGATCGACAAGAGGGAAGGATTTAGAAAATAATATTAAAATCATTATTCCCTCTCCTTGAGCATAGAGAATGTGACCCAGCTGGAGCTGGACTCACAAAGACTAATAAAGACACACCACCTAGACCCTGCAATTTAAAGGCAATAGCTAAAACAATCTGAAAAAAAAAAAAAAGAATCTTTAGGGAGACATTCACATAAACAGGACATAAAAGTCACTCTTTTTCTTTTAATATTTGGCAAATAGTTATGAACCAACAAGATGTCAGTAGCCACAATGAAAGGCCTAGGTTCAATACTTGCCCCTCTGAAAATATGCCAAATAATTCGGAACCAGGATATAGCTCAAAATGGACACTAGTCTTGAATGATCGATGTCCAAAAGAAATGGGAGGAGTGAGACAGAACCCGCACAGTACTGTTTTTCTTCCCTGTTTTCCTCCCCTACAGTGTTGTATTGCAAAATAGTTTCCTTTGCTGAGCTTCCTCCACTCAGCTTTGCATTTGAATCCTGCTTTTTTTGCTTGGAGGTTATGTGTAAACCCCATTGTGCCTGCGAAGTGTGATTAAGACCTTTGCTGATGTAACTTGTATGAACTCCCTACTTGTAAACCTTTTAAAATTAACATGTCTGCCTGCCCTTGGCAAGCAGTCTCGGCAGCAGTTAAGTACCGACTGACTCCATTTCTTTGTACAATGAAATAAAAGTGCCTTTTTTGTTCTCCCACCTCGGTCTCTCGTTTATTGGCCAATTAGGAGTCATGCCGTGTAAGGACCTGGGGTTTCCACACAGTTTCTACCTGGGAAAAAACCACGACTAGCTGAGGTGCTTGCTGAGGGCAAAAGTAACATGGAATGAGTCGTGGAAGAAGGTATTTCTAAACACCAGCTACAACCACGGGACTAATTGCAGAAATGAGGACTGTAATTGTTATTAGTATTTCTTTCTTTTATGTATGCATCAAATATTTTTGTTTTCTTCACTTATAAAACATAACATGTAAACAGGGCTAGTGCATTTTTGGTTGTACATGTGCTAGATGTATCATGTTAGGTGCAAGTAAAACTCTATAATCATCTTTATTCAGGGATTATGTATGGTTTAAGGAGATGTGTACAGGCGTCAAGTTCACAAGGGGTGAACTGTGATGGTTGAACTGTGTGTCAACTTGGCTGAGCCATGATTCTCAGTGATTTCGCAGTTGTGATGTAGTTTGGCAGTTATGTAATGATGTAAAACCTCCTTGATGAGATCTGATATAATGTAATCACATCCATGATGAGATCTGCTATGAGCAGTCAGTCTGTTGGAAGGCACTTTCTAATCCATTGGAAGTCAATCAGTTGGAAGGTGTGGTGTGCATTCAATATATATGGACTTTCTGGAAAAACTTGTGGCTTTTGCTCTGCTCTGGGTCTTGTATTCGGCTCATCACCATGTGACCTCTTGTTCTAGGGATTTGAGTCACCAGCCTGCCATCTTACCCGCTGATCTTGGGATTGTCTGCCCCCTGCAGCTACTTGAGTCCGGAGAAGCCTCCAGCCTGACACCTGACCCACAAACTTGGGACTTTCCAGCCTGTACAACCCTGTGAGCAATTTACTTGATATAAGTCTCTCTCTGTCTCTTTTCCTGTCTCTCTCCCTCTTTTTCTTTCTATATATATGCTTCACTGGTTTTGCCTCTCTGGAGACATAGCATATGTTGAAATCTAAAAGGAAAATAGTGGCAATAGATTGGCTCACTCATTCTTCATTACAGAACTTTTTTGTTTGCCTTACTCTCCATAGAGTTTACAATCTCATATTCTCCATAGCTAAGTGTGTTCATGTGACTCAATTCTGGCTAATGAGACTTAGTTAGACTTCAGCTGCCACTGTCTTTTCCTCTCCTCCTTTCTGTTTGGAATGTATAAAATATCTGAGGGGCAGTATCCATTAGCTAGAAAGGTAAAGCAGGAAGGTAGAAGAAGGCTGGTTCTTTGAAGGAATCATTAAACTCCTGATACCACTTCTGGACTACTTACCTGTGTACATATAAAACAAATAAACTTCTTTCCTGTTCAGTGAAGCTTTCTGGTAACTAAATCTAAGTGTAGTTTTAACTAATATAGAAATCATAAATCAAAGTAATATATAGTATATTTTTAAAGAATTTAATGAAAGATTGAAAGCCAGATCAGAGAAGGCTAACTGTTGTAACAAACAACTCCAAAAATCTCAGTAGCCCAATCCAATAAAAATTTATTTCTCCTCTTTTATATTGTAGTGCAATGCAGGAGCAGGAAGAAATAGGAGGTGGGGGTAAATTCAGGCTTCTATCATTTCGCGGCCATCAAAATGTAGCCTCTAAGACTACTGAGAAGGGAGAGGTAGATGAATGGGTTTATGTGTGGAGAATCACGTATCATTTCTGCGTGCATTCCGTAGGGCAGAACAAGTCAAATGGCCCCACCTAGCTGCAACAGGGCTAGGAAATGTAGTCTTCCGATGTGCTGAGAACTGGCTCACTGAACACATTGAAAAGTCTTTGCCATGGGAAATTTTGTGGAGAAGAATGGAAATTCAAGACATCAAAACCTTGTACCCAAATATCCAAAAGTAATGTAATAAAAATTAAGGAAAAGATTATATATATACCTGCTTTCTTAAAATACAGTAGAGGTCACCCAAAATTTAATTCCAATATTGGGTTTGAGAAGTGTGGTATTTTCGTAACTGAATTTTCTTAATAATTTAGGAATAACACCAAAACTCTTGTTTTAATTTTTGTTTAAAACCTCTCTATCATCTTAACGTGGTTTATACACTAGTAGTGTAGTGTGTGTGGTATGTCGGGCACTGTATACAAATATTTACTGCCTAGTTCTACTCCATCCTATAGGGTCGCTATGAGTCGGAATTGACTCGACGGCAGTGGATTAGTTCTCCCCTAGTACATATCTGTATTAATTTCCTATTGCTGCAGTAAAAAAATTACTACAAAATTGGTGGCTTAAAACAACACAAATATATTATCTAATAGTTCTAGAGGTCAGAAGTTCAACCTGGGCCTCACTACCCTAAAATTAAGGTGTCAGCACAGATATAGGGGAGAATCCATTTCCTTGGCTTTTCCAGCTTCTAGAGGCCACATGCATTCCTTGGCTCACGGCCCCTTCCTCAATCTTCAAAGCCCGCAGTATAGCACCTTCAAATCTCTTGCTGACTGACATTTTACCTCCCTCTTCCACATTTAAAAAACGCTTATGATTCCATCTGGCCCACCCAGATAATCCAGGATAATCTCCCTAATTTAAGGTTAGTTGATTCTTACTGTTAGATTCCATATACCAAAAACCAAACCAAACCCGTTGCTGTCAAGTCGATTCCGACTCATAGCAGCCCTATAGGACAGAGTAGAACTGTCCCATAGAGTTTCCAAGGAGCGCCTGGTGGATTCGAACTACCAGCTTTTTGGTTAGCAGCTGTAGCACTTAACCAGTACGCCACAAGGGTTTCCTAAATAGTCATTTCCAGCTCATAGCAACCCTATGTAGAACTCAACAAAATTTTGCTCGTTCCTGTGTCATCCTTACAGTAGTAGGTATGTTTGAGCCCATTGTAGTCACTGTGTAATCCATCTTCTTGAGTGCCTTCCTGTTTTTCACTGATTTTACCAAGCATGATGTCCATTTCCAAGAATTGATTCCTCCTGATAACATGTCCAAAGTAAGCGAGAAGCAGTCTCGTCATCGTCACTTATAAGGGACATTCTAGCTGTACTTCTTCTGAAACAGTTGTGTTTGTTCTCCTGGCAGTCCATGGTATATTCAATATCCTCCATCAACACCATTTAATTATTGCATCAATTCTTCTTTGGTCTTCCTCATTCATTGTTTAGCTTTCACATGCATATGAGGCAATTGAAAACACCATGGCTTGGGTCAGAAGCACCTAGTCATCAAAGTGACATCTTTGCTTTTTAACACTTTAACATTTTAGAAAGGTCTTTTATAGCAGATTTGCCCAATGCCTTTGATTTTTTGACTTCTGCTTTCATGGGTGTTGATTGTGGATCCAAGTAAAATGAAATCCTTGACAACTTAAATGTTTTCTCTGTTTATCATGATATTGTTTGTTGGTCCAGTTGTGAGGATTTTTGTTTTCTTTGTGTTGAGATGCAATCCATACTGAAGACTCTAGTCTTTTTTTTTTTATATATAATTTTTATTGTGCTTTAAGTGAAAGTTTACAAATCAAGTCAGTCTCTCACACAAAAACCCATATACACCTTGCTACACACTCCCAGTTACTCTCCCCCTACTGAAACAGCCCACTCTCTCCCCTCACTCTCTCTTTTCATGTCCATTTCATCAGCTTCTAACCCCCTCCACCCTCTCACCTCTCCTCCAGGCAGGAGATGCCAACATAGTCTCAAGTGTCCACCTGATCCAAGAAGCTCACTCCTCACCAGCATCCCTCTCCAACCCATTGTCCAGTCGAATCCATGTCTGAAGAGTTGGCTTTGGGAATGGTTCCTGTTCTGGGCCAACAGAAGGTCTGGGGGCCATGACCACCAGGGTCCTTCCAGTCTCAGTCATACCATTAAGTCTGGTCTTATGAGAATCTGGGGTCTGCATTATCCCACTGCTCTCCTGCTCCCTCGGGGATTCTTTGTTGTGTTCCCTGTCAGGGCAGTCATCGGTTGTAGCTGGGCACCATCTAGTTCTCCTGGTCTCAGGATGATGTAGTCGCTGGTTCATGTGGCCCTTTCTGTCTCTTGGGCTTGTAATAGCCTTGTGTCCTTGGTGTTCTTCATTCTCCTTTGATCCAGGTGGGTTGAGACCAATTGATGCATCTTAGATGGCTGCTTGCTAGCGTTTAAGACCCCAGACGCCACTCTTCAAAGTGAAATGCAGAATGTTTTCTTAATAGGTTTTATTATGCCAATTGACTTAGATGTCCCCTGAAACCATGGTCCCCAGACCCCGAAGACTCTAGTCTTTGATATTCATCAGCAAGTGTTTCAAACCATCATTACTTCTGTAAGCAAGGTTGTGTCATCTGTATATCACAGGTTTTTAATGAGTTTTCCTCCAGTCCTGATGGAGCATTTCTACTCCTCACACATGGGATCACCATGAGTTGAAATCAACTCAATGGCAACTGACCACAACAACAACACAGCTCTTTCTATACTTGGCACTTAAAAAAAGGCTCTGTTGCCTTTTAGGCTGAGTAAGGTCCCCCTCAGGATTCTTGGGCAGTTAGTAGAGAGGAGGGGAGACCACAATTGGAAAAATAAAACTTTCTTCTAATGAGCTTGTAGGAGGTTTAAACTAAAATAGAGAAAAATAACGGAGATATAACTGACCACACTTGTATCTTAATTCCATCTGAAACCTTAATTCACCCTTGCCGTGTAGTATAACACATTCATAGGTCCCAGGGATTAAGACATGGCTATCTCTGGGGAACCATTGTTCTGTCTACCAAAATGCCATTAAAATATATATATATATATTTTTGTGATTAAAAACAATAATCTATTACAGAAAATTAGAAAAATACAAAGAAAAAAAATAAAATGAAGTGATCCTGTCACCAGAAATGACCACTGTTGACATTTTGATGTGTGCTTTTCAAAAATTTTATTTATATAAAAATTGGATCATGCTAGGTATTGTGTTTTCATTCAATATAAATATCTTTCCAATTCAATAAATATGATTCAATCCCATTATCTTCTTTTTAATTTTATTTTTTGAATATGTAAACTTGTTTATGGTTCAAAAGTCAAACCAATATATAAAATTATATTTAGAGATGTCTTGCTCCTATCTTTATGCCTATATTCAAAGTCTTGCACACTAATGTGTAGTCTCTTTCATGTTATTTAGTGCAGAATTCTGAGGCTTATTCTAACTCTTCAATCCCCCCCCCAAAAAAAGACGTTAGGTCTTTTGTAATATGTCAGCACTATGAATATATTTTGTTCCTTTTGAATATACACCTACTCCTAACTTATCAGCTATCTCCTTATCTGACATTTCACATTTATGACAATAGTAAAAAATCTACAGACTATTTTGTGCATCAGTGACATACATCTGGCAGTAGCTATGTACATCTGGCAGTAACTAATACCGAGGTATGAGGCAAGAGAGTAATGTTGGCTGTGATGGTTAAGGTTATATGTCAACTTGGTTGGGTCATGATTCTCAGTGATTTGGCAGTTATGTAATGATGTAATTTGGCAATTATGTAATGATACCATCCTTTGTTTCATGATCTAATGTGGTCATCCTCCATTTTCACATAAAGCCAAGGTTTGCATAACAACCTCGTCTTTGGAACCTAACCATGTGGAATAGTTTAGGATTAGAGGACATAGCCAAGCCAAAGTTTTGAAGTGAGTCTTGATAAGTAAACTGTTGCTTGATAAATGAGCTGTTTGCCCAGGTGAACAGATTATTAAGAAACTTTAGGAAGCAATCAGTGAAATTACTTCCTGGTTTATAGGTTTATCATTCTTGGACAAAACAAATCATGTTAATATAGGTGGTTGATGGTCTTATCTAAGATATGTTGACTCAGATAATTTCAGTTATCAAGTATTTCCCAAACTTCCCTCATATCACTCAGACTTTAACTAAACTTGTACTAGCTGAACTGGTGCTAGCCTGATACAGATGACAGGGTGGGTTTGGGGGGATAGAAGAGTCTACGCAAAGCAGGAGGGCTTTCTAAGAAATGTATCTTTAACTGTTAAATGTATCTTTAGGAAATGCTGTGACATTTCTCTAAGATAACTTCAAACTTTCTAGGAAGTCTGAAAACAGAAAAAAAAAGTCAATGCAGTACTTTCTTGTGACTTGTTTCACTATTAAAATCCTTCTGCCTTGTCTTTTGGATAAGGGAGTTTTGTTTCAATTACTTAGACTCTTTCCCACCTTCTCCCCAACAATTGTTAGAGTACTGACCAATAGTTTTAGTCTCTGGCAGAACAGTTCCAAACACAATGTGAAGTTTGGCTTCTTTAAGGGTGTGAATGAGTCTTTTCTAGGACTCTGTATTATTTCTCCTTTACTAGCATCATCATGCCCTCATGCCTTTTATAGACCCAACTGGTTTCAATTGTCTCCAACTATTATTTTAATTTTGATGCTCAAATTGCTGCTCTTTTACCTCTAACAACTCCCTCTTCTGGGTGACTCCCAGGAACCTCTGAAATCATCTTTCCTTTCTGATAAGATATATATCTTTGACTTTCCTTGACTTCTCCCATTTTCAAACATAGAATGAAGTATGCTCCAAGGACTCATGTTCCTTCTAGAGAAGAGTAATATTAGAGAGCAAAACCCTGAACTGGATGTGTACATCAGATAGATTCACAGGACCAGTAGTGATAAGCAGGAAGGTATCAGAAAGGGGGCTATTAATTCATACTGGAAGAGCAGAAAATTTTTGGGTTGCTTTTTAAAGGGTTTATATCAATGTTGATATTAACTAAGATTTTTCCCTAAACCATGTTCTATTATGAAGCTTATGAACACAGTTTTTTCTCTTCTACCTTCAGTGTAGGGGAGCCCTGGTTAGACAGCGATTAAGTGCTCAGCTGCTACCAGACACAGCTGTTCCTCAGGAGAAAGATGTGGCAGTCTGATTCTGTAAAGATTGCAGCCTTGGTAACCCTATTGGGCAGGTTTACTCTGTCCTATAGGATCGCTGTGAATCAGAATTGACTTAATGGCAGCGAGTTTGTTTTTTTTTAGCTTAATTGCACCATGCTATAATTTATTTTACAAGATGGTTAAATTACAATGTTGATCCCAAAGTTTAGGAGTCTTTTGCTCTTTCCTCTTGGTGCCAGCTCTCCAGGTTTGGCTTCAGATCTCCTTTCCCCATCTGACTAGGTTCTGAAAGAGCCAGCTCATTAAAAAAAAAATAATAATTTTTTTTTGTATTACGGCACATTTAAATACAGCTTTCTATTCAAATTACTTTATAGGTATTTCCCAATACCTTTATAAATAATTCCCAGGCATTTTTGGCCCTCTCAGGAGGTTTTTATCCTCTCATAAAACAAATGTAGAGAAAGTAAGTTACGGAAAATAGCACATATATCTAAATTTTTGCAGGAATTAACACATGCTCTTTCTGTAACAACAATTTTATTATCTCGAGCAACTTTTAAAAATTTTTTTTATTTTCCTTTCTGTAACAACAATTTTATTATCTCGAGCAACTACACTGTCACTAAAGGGGAAGAAACCCAATGAGACTAGTGGAGTGGCTTCAATAAGATCCACATGCGGGATATTGTTTTGCCAAAATGTAAATAGGCCAACCAGGTATTAGATGTCCCATAGAAGCTAAGTGGGGCAAGGCTAGTAACATTTACAAAAAAATTTTAGTAACACATTTTTAATTGACCAGGTTTATTAGGGAATGTCTCTTGCTGAAGCAGTCAGCAGGAATTTAACTGCTTAGAGCAGCACTACGCAATAGAAGTATATAATATGAGCTATATCTGTAATTTTAAACTGAAGCCTGGCAATCTGCTTCTGAAAGGTCATAGCCTGGAAAACTCTATGGAGCAATTCTACTTTGCCATGAGTAGGAGTCAGCTTGACGATAATAGGGTTTTTTTTCTTTTTTTAGTTGCTGAATTTAAAAAATGGTGAAATCAATTTTAATAATATGTTTTACTTAATCCAGTATATCCAAAATAGTATCATTTTAACATTTAATCAGTATGTATTAATGAAATATTAAACATTCTTTTTATGGTAGTAAGTCTTCAAAATTCAGAGTGTATTTTATATTTACAGTACTGTTACTGGGTAGAAACCCCAGGTTCTTACTGGGCATGACTCATATCGGCGAATAACAAGAGACCAGAGTGAGAGAACAAAAAAGCACCTTTATTTCATTGTACAAGGAAGCTGAGTCAGTCAGTGCTTGTTGCTGCCATGACTGCTCACCAAGGGCAGGCAGGCAGGTTACCTTTAAAGGGGTTTACAAGTAGGGAGTTATACAGGTTAAGTCAGCAAAATTCTTAGTCATACTATGCAGGTGCAATGGGGTTTACATATAACCTCCAAGCAAAAGCAGGATTCAAATGCAAGGCTGATGGTGGGGGGAGCCTAGCAAAGGAAAGGATTTTTCCATACAGCAGTGTAGGGGAGGAAGCCAGGTAAAGAATGCAGCAGTGTGGTGGTTCTGTCTCACTCCTCCCCATTCTTTTTGGACATTGGTCATTCAAGACCAGTGGCCATTTTGAACTACACCCCAGCTCCGAATAGTGTGGCATATTTTTGAGGAGGGGCAAATATTGGACCCTAGGCCTTTCGTTGTGGCTACTGACCTCTTGTTGGTTTATAACTTACTGTTTACTAAATATTAAAAGAAAAAGAGTGGCTTTTATGTCCTGTTTATGTGAATGTCTCCCTAAAAGATTTTTTTTTTTTTTTTCCGATTGTCTTAGCTATTGCCTTTATACTTCAGGGCCCAGTTGATGTGTCTTTATGACTCTTTGTGAGTCCAGCTCCAGCTGGATCACATTCTCTATGCTCGAGAACAGGGACTAATGATTCCAATATTATTTTTAAAAATCATTCCCGCTCGTTGATCAGAGATTGGAGATAACACATGGATGATCAATACCTGGACTTAGTCAAGTTCCTAAATGGCGGTAATTGCAGGCTCTTAAACTCTCAGTGCTGGTTTTCCACTGAATACTATTTGGTTTTCCACAGGATGTTAAATAAGAGTGATAATCTCACACGCTTTGCTGTGGTGGGCAGATTCAATGCACATCAACATTTTAGCCCAAGGCCTTCTTTTGCCCTTTTAGGTATGTAAGACATTTTATTATGCCTAATACTATCAGGATGCAGACTATTACTACCCCTTGCAGAAGTGATCTAGCCTATGTACTTATTCTTGATGGTAACCATCCAAATAAATCTGGTGTTTGTAAGGGTGTTACAGTAGTAAAAAAAAAAAAAAAGAAATTTTTTTTTCTTGCTGTCTAATTCTGTGTATATCCTGTTCTACGTCTCCTGTGTTATTTATCCAAATGCAATAAGAGGTATTTGCTACAGCATAGTGGGACCATGGTTTAAGGGGACTTCTAAGTCAATTGGCAAAATAATTCTATTATGAAAACATTCTGCATCCCACTTTGAAATGCGGCATCTGGGGTCTTAAATGCTAACAAGCGGCCATCTAAGCTGCATCAATTGGTCTCAACCCACCTGGAGCAAAGGAGAATGAAGAACACCAAGGTCACACGACAACTAAGAGCCCAAGAGACAGAAAGGGCCACATGAACCAGAGACCTACATCATCCTGAGACCAGAAGAACTAGTTGGTGCCCAGCCACAATCGACGACTGCCCTGACAGGGAGCACAACAGAGAACCCCTGAGGGAGCAGGAGATCAGTGGGATGCAGACCCCAAATTCGCATAAAAAGACCAGACTTAATGGTCTGACTGAGACTAGAGGAATCCCGCCGGTCATGGTCCCCAAACCTTCTGTTGGCCCAGGACAGGAACCATTCCCGAAGACAACTCATCAGACATGGAAGGGACTGGACAGTGGGTAGGAGAGAGATGCTGATGAAGAGTGAGCTATTTATATCAGGTGGACACTTGAGAGTGTGTTGGCATCTCCTGTCTGGGGGGGGGATGGGAGGATAGAGAGAGTGGGAAGCTGGCAAAATTGTCACGAAAGGAGAGATTGGAAGGGCTGACTCATTAGGGGGAGAGCAAGTGGGAGTACAGAGTAAGGTGTATATAAACTTATATGTGACAGTCTGACTTGATTTGTAAACGTTCACTTGAAGCTCAATAAAAGTTAAAAAAAAAAAAAGGTATTTGCTACAGCACAGACTACACTTTCTCGGGCTAATAAAAAATCTTAAGGCTATTTTGTTATCTCATGTCACCTTGGCTAATGAGGTCAGAGATTACTGTTGTGTCTTTATTTCATTAGCAACTTTGTCTGCTATTTGTCCCATAATGATAGATAAATTTCGACCCTATAGGACATTATAAAACATAGACTTCTCCAATTCAACTATAGCATAACTAGGAAATTAAAGCTACCAAACCTACCCTAAGTGTTGGACCAATGGGTTTCTTTTGACTCATTTTACAGTGTATAACCATTTAACATTGCTTTTTTTTTTAATTTTAATTATTATTGTATTTTGGAGACCCTGGTGGCGTAGTAGTTAAGCGCTACGACTGCTAACCTAAAGGTCGGCAGTTTGAATCTGCCAGGTGCTCCTTGGAAACTCTATGGGGCAGTTCTACTCTGTTTTACAGTGTATAACCATTTAACATTGCTTTTTTTTTTTTTTTAATTATTATTGTATTTTAAGTGAAAATTTACAATTCGAGTCAGCCTCTCATACAAAAACTTACACACATTTTGCTGTGTAACCCTAGCTGCTCTCTCCCTGATGTGACAGTGCACTCCTCCTCTCCACCTTGTATTCCCCGTGTCCATTTAACCAGCTTCTCTCCACCTCTGCCTTCTCATCTCACCTCCAGGCAGGAGCCGCCCACATAGTCTCAAGTGTCTACTTGAGCCAAGAAGCTCACTGCTCATCAGTATCATTTTCTGTCTTATATTCCAGTCCAACTCCTGTCTGAAGAGTTGGCTTTGGGAATAGTTCCTGTCTCGGGCTAACAGAGGGCCTGGTAGCCATGACCTCTGGGGTCCCTCCAGTCTCAGTCAGACCATCAAGTCTGGTCTTTTTACAAGAATTTGAGGTCTGCATCCCACTGTTCTCCTGCTCCATCAGGGGTTCTCTATTGTGTTCCCTGTCAGGGCAGTGATCAGTGGATAGCCAGGCACCACCTAGTTCTTTGGTCTCAGGCTGATGGAGTCTCTGGTTTATGTGTCCCTTTCTGTCTCTTGGGCTCATAATTACCTTAAATATTTTTGGTGTTCTTCATTCTCCTTTGCTCCAGGTGGGTTGAGACCGACTGATGCATCTTAGATGGCTGTTTAGGAAACCCTGGTGACGTAGTGGTTAAGTGCTACTGCTGCTAACCAAGAGGTCAGCAGTTCGAATCCACCAAGCGCTCCTTGGAAACTCTGCGGGGCAGTTCTACTCTGTCCTATAGGGTCGCTAGGAGTCGGAATCGACTCGACTGCAGCAGCAGCAGCAGCAGCAGATGGCTGCTTGCTGGCGTTTAAGACCCCAGATGCCAGTCACCAAAGTGGGATGCAGAAAATTTTCTTAATACATTTTAACATTATTAAATAATTATAATTATTAATATTTTCTAGTATCATTACTAAGACTATCTAAAGGTAATTTTAAAATTCTCAAAGTGCGTTGCCGATGCATTCACCAGGAATCTAAACAAGAGATTGCCCATGTAAACTCACCGTCAGTTGGAAAGGGATCATTTTAAACCAGTATAGTTGGATTCACCACACACAAAGTTTGTCTAGAGGAAAAATTCACATGTGACAACCAGATTTTCATTAGAGAATACATGATTAACAAGATGGTATAGAATGGAACCCTCTTCTTCGCGGTCTTCGGTTAATCTGTTTAAAACATACTAAGTGTTCTTCTCAAGGGCAAGCTGTCCCTCCTTGGTCTACCTATTTACAGTCATAAGTCAGTTTCTCAGAAGCAGTAGTGTCACAAAGCTGTTTTTATAAGAGAATTTCTAATTCAGCAGTTACAATACCTAAACCCATTAATTAAATAATTTAGGAGAAAGGAAAATGGTTTCTTATATCTAGAAAGTATGACTCTAAAACATCAGCAATATTCCTACATAAAACCCATAGTTTCCTTTCATTTACTCAGTCTTATGTAGTTATTTCTGTTGCACGTGATTCTGGATCAGCCGCAGTTAGCTTCCGTATAGGAGTTTTGGAAATGTTATTCAGACTAGTCAGTCCTTTTTGCAAGTCCAATATAGTTCATCTTTTTTGTTGAGATATTTTGGTCAAGTTTTCTCAGCAATTCAGCAAAATATAAACTTGTCTGTAGATGACAAAACAATATGGGCACAATTAACTTATAAAAATAATACTCTTGTAGTGAAGACTTGATAGGAATTAATTACAAGCATGACGTAAAGGCCAGATAAAATCAGTTAAAAAAAACTTTAGATAAAAATATTTCTAAATATAACCATTAGCAGTATTTTCAAAGAGCTTCAGATATAATACAAAATAATCTTGAGACATAGTACCAGGATATACCAAGTCAGGATATACCAAGTCGGGATATACCAAGGTTCTCAAATACCTGAAAAAAACTTCAGAGTTAAATGATGCAAATTCCCAGTCAAACCATTGGCTTTGATAAAGTTGAGACCAAGTTAGCAATCAAGGGATAATAATAAAATTATGACATAATATTATGTGTTCACTGTCTAATAGGCAAAAACACAAGAGGAAATACTAACATAAAAATCTTAACCCAAAGAGCTAAAAAAAACCAAACCCATTGCCGTCGAGTGGATTCCAACTCATAGCGACCTTACAGGACAGAGTAGAACTGCCCCATAGGGTTTCCAAGAAGCACCTGGTGGATTCGAACTGCCAGCCTTTTTGGTTAGCAGCTGTAGCTCTTACCCACTAAGCCACCAGGGCTTCCCAAACCAAAGAGAATCGGGCGTTTTTCTTAATTTCGACAACACCTTCCATGTAATTTATTAAATAAAACTTTTTAGCACTTTTCCACTAAGGGGTTTGGGTAGCTTGCTAATAATGTAAATAAGCTGCATGGCATTCCTGTGGGAGTGGGACCATGCAAATAAGGTATATGGAAACCTCACAAAGGGATTGGTCAGTTTTGCCATCCCACTAGGCTGAAAAGACAGTCAATTCCAGAGCAGAGGGAGGACCTCACCACCACTAAGAAAGAAGAGCCAGGATTGAAGTGTATTCTTTGGACCCAGGATCTCTGTACTGAGAAACTCTTGGAACCAGAAGACCATTAACTCTGTGGGCAGGGAAGCCCACTGCACTATCTCTAGCTGGTCTCCTGCCATCTTCAGTGTCACAGTTGTCTCCCTTGGTCTTCTCAAAAGGAGGCAGCAGAAGCAGGAGACCAGCTGGAGATAGTGCATTGGGCTTCCCTGCCCACGGAGTGAGAAAACTTAGTGTGTTCAGGCAAGAGGCTTGCTGGCAGAGTGGGGTGCCTCCAGGCACTTGCTGAGTTGGCTGACCTGTGGAGCTAGAGGTGAGTGCCTTTGGGCCAAGGCTTACTGGTGGAGTGAGGTGACTCTGGGTACTATCAGGAGAGCTAAAAGATCTTTATAACACTTGCCTGAGCAGGACAGAGGCCAGGCCAAGTAGCCAAGGGCCAGAGAGAGATCTGCCTGTGGGCATGGCTAAGAGGAGGCTGTCCTTATCAAAGAACTGTATCCTGAGCATTCCTGAACCTGAATCACAACCTGTTATGTCCCTAAAGTCTTAGTCATCTAGTGCTGCTATAACAGGAATATCACAAGTGAATGGCTTTAACAAACAGAAATTTATTTTCTCACAATCTAGTAAGCTAGAAGTCCAAATTCAGGGTGTTAGCTCCAGTGGAGGGTTTTCTCTCTCTGTCAGCTCTGGGGGAAGGTCTTTCTTGTCAGTCTTTCCCTGGACTAGGTGCTTTTCCGTGCAGGAACGCTGGGTCCAAATATGCACTCTGCTCCAGGTGCTTCTTTCTTGGTGGTGTGAGGTCCCCGTTCTCTGCTTGCTCCCCTTTCCTTTTATCTCTTGTAAGATAAAAGAAAGATAGTGTAGGCTACATCCCAGGAAACTCCCTTTACATTGTATCAGGGATGTGACCTCAGTAAGGGTGTTACAATTCCACCTTACCCTCTTTAACACAAAATTACAATCACAAAATGGAGGACAATCACACAACACTGGGAATCATGGCCTAACCAAGTTGACACATATTTTGGGGGGACACAGTTCAATCCAAGACACCTAATAAACGCCATAACTGAGTATGGTCTGTGAGTTTTGTGTGGCAATTGCAACAAATTATTGAACCCAGCAGAGAAGTAGAGAGTTTCATAGGAAGGATGGTTGGTATCAGAATTGGTAAAAAGATTGCCGAGAGGAGGTATGTCTGACTTCTGCCTCATAGGAATCAGCTTTGGGTTGTTGATATTAATTCTCCTTCCCCCTTGTGAAGTTAGACAAGGAGGTCACTTGCCCCTGCCACACCATTGTTACAGTTGGTATCAGAATTGGTAAAAAGGTTGGAGGGTAGAGGCATGTCTGGCACCACTCCATATGATTCAGCCATGAGCTGCTGATCTTGACTTTTCTTTCCTCTTGTGAAGTTAGAGGAGGTCAGA
Organism: Elephas maximus indicus; assembly: GCF_024166365.1. Classification (NCBI taxonomy): domain Eukaryota; kingdom Metazoa; phylum Chordata; class Mammalia; order Proboscidea; family Elephantidae; genus Elephas; species Elephas maximus. The sequence goes on along the minus strand of NC_064821.1, from coordinate 166,036,499 downwards.
CTCCCCCACCATGGCATTTCAACACCTGTTAATTTGCTTGGGAGAGACTTTTTATCTAAATGGAACTGCCATTTAAGGCTCACTGAGTGAGGAGAAATATCGCTAGATTTGCCTGAAACCAAATTACACAATGATTCCCAAATAGTAGCATCCCAAAATCAAAAAGAAATTCTTTGTTATTTACAGGCACTCCATTTTCTGCTGGAGGAACATAAGCCCTCAGCTGCCATCTCCTCCTTCTCAGATTTTTATCCACAATTTCTGAAACCTTACAAACTGTCACATCTACTGATTTTGGCTGGGTCCTGTCAGCAGACCCAGTCCAAATTCAGATTGACGACTGTAATCTTTTACCAAAAATCTCAAATTATCCTTTGAGAGGCGACTCTAAAGAGGAAATTTCTTCTATAGTTCGAGATTTCCTTGCTAAAGGTTTAATTGTCACATGTACTAGTCCTTGTAACACACCCATGTTTTCCAAGTTAAAAAACCAAATAATTGGGGATGGAGGTTTATTCAAGATTTATGTTCTATCGACAGCTTTTTGGTCCCTAGATTTCCATTAGTTCCTAATCCCTATTTGCTTCTTTCCAACGTTCCCCTTGATACCACTCATTTTACAGTGTTTTACCTTTACAGTGCACTTTTTAGCATTCCTGTATACCCCGATAGCCAATATTTGTTTGCATTTAGTTGGGAAAACCAAAAAACCAAACCCAGTGCCATCGAGTCAATATACTTGGACTATGATGCCTCAGGGCTTCACTAAATCTGCAATCTATTTTTCACAAATTTCGTATGCTGATTTGCAACCTTTACAGTTTACTAAAGGGTCTACTTTGTTACAGTATGTGGATAACCTGTTGGTATATTCTAACTCCCATTCTGACTGTTTAGAGGACAGTATCCTCCTATTACAGCATTTGATCACTGGAATACACAAAGCATCCAAAGAAAAATTGCAATTGGTCCAGACCTCAGTTAAATATTTGGGCCGCATCATTTCTTCAGAAGGAATTACTATAGACCCCAAGAGAAAGGAAGCTATCGTAGCCTACCGTATTCCTAAAACCCAAAAAGCATTTGAGGGGGTTTCTTGGCCTCTACAGATACTGCTGAACCTGGATACCAAATTTTTCTTTATTGGCTTGGCTGCTACATGAACATTTAAAAACCTCTGAATCACTTGAGAAATAGTTTAAACTGAGAAGAAAACATTCTTTTGTGGTTACAAGAGCAGGGAGGGAGGAAGGGTGGGAGAGGGGTATTCACTGATTAGATAGTAGATAAGAACTACTTTAGGTAAAGGGAAAGACAGTACACAATACAGGGGAGGTCAGCACAATTGGACTAAACCAAAAGCAAAGAAGTTTCCTGAATAAACTGGATGCTTCAAAGGCCAGCGTAGCAGGGCAGGGGTCTGGGGACCATGGTTTCAGGGGACATTTAAGTCAATTGGCATAATAAAACCTATTAAGAAAACATTCTGCATCCCACTTTGAAGAGTGGCGTCTGGGGTCTTAAACGCTAGCAAGCAGCCATCTAAGATGCATCAATTGGTCTCAATCCACCTGGATCAAAGGAGAATGAAGAACACCAAGGACACAAGGTGATTACGAGCCCAAGAAACAGAAAGGGCCACATGAACCAGCGACTACATCATCCTGAGACCAGGAGAACTAGATGGTGCCCAGCTACAACCGATGACTGCCCTGACAGGGAACACAACAGAGAATCCCCGAGGGAGCAGGAGAGCAGTGGGATGCAGACCCCAAATTCTCATAAGACCAGACTTAATGGTCTGACTGAGACTAGAAGGACCCTGGTGATCATGGCCCCCAGACCTTCTGTTGGTCCAGGTCAGGAACCATTCCCAAAGCCAACTCTTCAGACATGGATTCGACTGGACAATGGGTTGGAGAGGGATGCTGGTGAAGAGTGAGCTTCTTGGATCAGGTGGACACTTGAGACTATGTTGGCATCTCCTGCCTGGAGGGGAGATGAGAGGGTGGAGAAGTTGGCGAAAAGGATACAAAAAGAGAGAGTGGAGGGAGAGAGCATGCTGTCTCATTAGGGGGAGAGTAATTGGGAGTGCATAGCAAGGTGTATATGGGTTTTTGTGTGAGAGACTGACTTGATTTGTAAACTTTCATTTAAAGTACAATAAAAAATTATATATATAAAAAAAAACCCTCTGAACCTGATCCTTTCCAGTTGCCAGAAGAGAGCAAGAAGGCTGTCCAACAAGTAAAAGAATCTTTAATTAATACTCCTCCGTTAGGATTTTCACTGTTTGTGCATGAAGTGTCTTGAGATGTGTTAGAAGTTTTCACTCAAAAACATGGAGGCAGCAAAGACCCATTGGGTATCTTGTATCTAGGGACCACCGCCCCCCCCACCTTGCCTCAGGGCAGTTGCCACAACTGCTAAACTGGTTGAAAGTATGGCAGACATGGCTTTGGGAAATTTTTTAGATGTCCATGGGAACTGACTCAATGGCACCTAACAACAACAAAAATGTTCCCCGTGCAGTGTCAGCCATTTTAAATTAAACTCTGACCCAGCATTTATCGGTTAATAGACTAACTTCCTGTGATGTTCTTTTAGCTGCGTCTAAAATTAGGTTGCATTCGGTAACCTCATTAAACCCAGCTACTTTATTACCTCCACTTAGTGAAGATGATTACCTTACCTCTGACTGTTTAAATCTTACTGAACAAGCATTGTCCCTCAGTCAAGATTTACAAGAGATCCTACTGCCAAATCCTGACCTGGTTTTATTTGTTGACGGATCATATTTAAAATCTGAGCCTACTAGCACCCATTACCAGGAAGGTTATACTGTGACCACATCCACCAAAATCCTTAAAAGTGGCACCCTTCCTAAAGTCACTTCAGCTCAACCAGCTGAACTGACTCATGAGGGCTTACAAATTGGTCTTCTGGGCAGTCAGTAAAAGTTTACATGGACTTCAGGTATGGATTCGGGGTGGTTCAAGATTTTATTACGTTATAGAAACAGAGAGAGTTCTTAACCTCTTCTGGGATCCAAATTAAAAATGGCACCTTAGTAGCAGATCTCTTAATACCCTCATTCATGATTGTAGTGGTCTTACTCATGATCATGATGAAAAGGATGGAATAAATGCTGGTAGAGCACTTATGACACCTATATTAAAGAACCTTGGAAAACGCATGCTGAGTTTCTATTCTCATGAAATTTCAAAGCTGCTTTTTAAACACCAACAGTTAACTCCAAAAGAAGAATTTAGAGACTAGGAACAGGCCAGATGTCATCAAGACCCAACCACTGGGTTGTGAACTGGTCCTAATAACAAAATTGCTTTACCTGGGTGAGCCCATACAGAAGAAAATCAAACAAAACCATTGCTGTTGTCCTCGTCAAGGACAGGTTGGAAATTCCCCATAGAGTTTCCAAGGAGTGCCTGGTGGATTTGAACTGCTGACCTTTTTGTTAGCAGCTGTAGCTCTTAACCACTATGCAACCAGGGTTTCCATGCAGACGAAGGCACTCTTTTTATTAGTGGTCAATAAAATGATAAAGAATTTCTCTCAAAATTCTTGATCAAAGGAGGGAATGTGCAAGGCTTCCAAAACTGAGGTGCCTGGCATGTTAAGGGTAGCTGGCTCCGGTGTAGCTGACTCCCTTTTGTGACTTCTGCTTCTAGATTCCTGAGAATGTAAACTTGACTTCCTCATATGCATATGGCTTCCCGGGCTTTTGGCTGGGTGATACCAGGAGACTAATTTATTTCATTCATATGCATATGGCACTGGGCTTCTGGCTGGGCAGAACCAGCAGACCCTGGCCCCCTATCAATCATCTTGTGACCCACTTGCGAGAATATACTTCTGCAGTTATGAGAGTGTACCCAATCCCCTTGATTCACATCTTTTCTCTTGGGTTGGTCAGGTTTCCCCAGCAAAGATTCTTGCAATCTTCTTCCTGAAAGAGGTGGGGGAAGTCTTATTAGTTAGTACACATTTAAGTGTGTGAGCTCTCATTTAATCTCTCTCCTTTCTATATTGAATCCTTTCTTTCAACTGCTTGATGCTCCTCAGTCAGGCAATCCTCTCTTTTACTCTTTTCAGGGAATATACCTCTGCCTAGGTCAAGAAAGAGTAAGTAGTTGCCCAACCAGGTGGAGTTGGAAGGAGGAATCTGACAGTATGTTTCTTTAAAGTTAAGATATAACAACAATAAAGACATTTTTTGTGACACTCAGGGACAATATATTTAGATAATATAATAATATCAATATTTAATTTTATTTTTAGCCTCCTTTGCCCCCCTTCTATTTTTAACCTCACCTTTGCTCTCACTTCCAAAGGTCACTAGATCACAGACGCTACCAAATCCTGAGCCCAAAAAGGTTATGTGGATAAACGGAACTGCTTTTTATTTTTATTTTTTGCTTTACTCACCGCTGGTTTCAGGTTTAGCTTCCTTGTATCATGAAAGAGCTCCTCTTTTCATCTGCATTCCATCTTACCCATTTTCTTGTTGTTGTCTCCTAGGAAACTAAGACAAAGTTTGGTACTGTGAAGTTGGGTGTTGTTCTAACAAATACCTGAAAATGTGGAGTGGCTTTAGATTGAGTGATAGGGAAAGGTTGGAAGAGTTTTTTATTTTTTTAATTTTTATTGTGCTTTAAGTGAAAGTTTACAAAGCAAGTCAGTCTCTCATACGAAAATTTATATACTTCTAGTTGCTCTCCCCCTAATGAGACAGGGCACTTCTTCTCTCCACTCTATTTTCATGTCCATTCAGCTGGCTTCTGACCCCCTCTGCCCTCTCATGTCCCCTCCAGACAGGAGCTGCCCACATATTCTCATGTGTCTATTTGAAGGTTGGAAGAGTTTTGAAGTGTTTGATAGTAGAAGCCTAGATTGCCTGGAAGTGACTGTTGGTGTACTTATGGACATTAAGAGTAATTCTGATGAGGGCTCTGAAGGAAGTGAAGACGGTAGCAGAGAAAGCTTCTATTATCATAGAAGGAATGTGGCTAAAAATGTGGATGTCACTTGTGCTTCTGGTGAGGCCTTAAAAGGAAATGAACATGTTATTGGATCCTTGAGGAAAGGTACATAATCCTTGTTATAAAGTGGCAAAGAACTTAGCTGAATTATGTTCAGATGTTTTGTGGAGAGTAGAGTGGTCTTTAAATTCAACAAGATTGGTGTCCTTATAAGAAGAGAAGAGACGCAGACATAGAGGCACACAGGAAAGAATACCATGTGGTGACAGATTGAAATGATGCATCTACAAGTTAAGGAATCCCAAGGGTTGTAGGCAACTACCAGAAGCTAGGAGAGACACATGGAACAGACTGTCCCTCAGAACCCTCCAGAAGAAACCAACATTGCTGACACCTTGATTTCAGACTTTCAGCCTCCAGAACAGTGAGGGAATAAATTCCTGTTTTTTTTTAAGCCACCTGGTTTGTGGTACTTTGTTATGACAGCCTTAAGAAACTAATACAGGCTCTTTAAATATTCATATTTTTCAATCTATGGTGCCAAATCACCTGAAGTCAAGGTATGAGTGGATAAACTCCATTGAAATGATTCCTTCTCATTAGAAGTCACAAAAGTTTGTGATCTTGTCCCTTGGGCATAATCCTAGAAATCTTGAAACATGTTTCTTTGCTTCCATTTCCCAACATTTTCCTCCAAATTACTTTAGGAGCTGGGTACTTTGAGCCAATCTCACCTCCGATGCCAGTCTGCGTTGTTGTCAAAGGGTGATAATGGCACGATTTACCAAAAGACACCAATAGAACCAAGCAAAGAGAACAGCTGTCTTTAATTTTGGTAAACACACAACAACTTAACTGCTAGAAAACAACTTTTCGGAATGGAAGACACAACAGCATCCTCAGGTAAAGGGGCTAGCTTCCCTGGGAGATACTGAAATGTCTGCAAAAGGGGCAAATTACATCTTAACTAATGTGAAAAATAATAAGAGATGTGGCTTTATAGAAAAACATGCACATGTGTTTTTACATACAGATGTGATAATCCATATATATGCTATTCTATAACTTGCTTTTTAAAAAATTTATCATTATAATATAAATATTGTATTAGTTATCATTGCTGCAAAACAATTACTCCAAATGTGAGTGCTTTAAACAACATTATGTCAAGTTTTCTGAGGGTCAGGAATCTGGGTACAGCTCAGCTTGGATCCTTCTTGCTCTGAGTGTCTCGCAAGGCTAAAATCAAGGTGTTAGCTGAGGCTACAGTCATCTCAAGGCTTGGCTAGAGGAACATCCATTTCCAACCTCAGTCATGTGGTTGTTGGCAGCACTCAGTTCTAGTTTGCCACACAGGTTGCAGACAAAAATTATAAATATATTTTAAACCAGGTATAATTTGTCTTTTGACTTTGGGTATGATTTTATTTTTTGCCTTAAATTTTTATTTAGTCAAATTTATTACTATTTTCCTTTATGGTTTTTGAATTTTTACATATGCTTTTAAAAAGGTATTTACCACTCCAAAATAATTCACCCATCCTCTTTTCTAGCGCTTTTAATGGCTGTATTCTTTACGTGTAGAGTTTTAAATTTATCTAGAATTTATGCTTGTATAAGGAACTAGGAAAATATTGAGCTATATGTATTTTTCCAAAGTAGCCTTATGGTTTTCCCAACATTGTTTTTGAGTAATCTCTCCCTTCCCCACTGGTTTGAAAAAAAAAAAAATTTTTTTTTAATACTAAGTTTCCTGTATATTTAGGTCTATTTTTCTACTTTCAGTCTTTGATCTGACTTAGGTTCACTTCTGCAACAGTGTCAGTTTGTGTCAGTTACTAAAGCTTTATAATATATTTTAGGTGGCGCAATGATTAAGTGCAGTTTGAACCCACCAGTGGCTCCGTGGGATAAAATACCTGTTGATCTGCTCCCATAAGACCACAGCCTAGGAAACCCTATGGGGCAGTTCTACTCTTCTTATCGGGCGCTATGAGTTGAAATTGACTCAAGAGCACACAACAAATTTGCCCATTATTCGTCTTTACCAGATATTACCTGACTCTTCCCACGTATTTATTTTTCTAGATAAACTACAAAACTATCACCAAATTCCAACCAAATAAGCAATCAAAAACAAAGCAATTGGTATTTTGATTTGGAGCTATGCTGAAATTACACATTGATTTTGAGAAAATTGGCACCTTCGTAATCTATTTCAGTCTTTGTGGCCAAAAATAGGATTTTTAAAAACAATTTAGTCTTTTAAAAAAATATATTTCATTTTAATGAACAGTTCTTCAGTGCCCAATATGTGTTAGATATATAACAACAAGCCTTGCTGCTGTTAACTAACTGTCAGGGAGTCAACCCCTGACTCATGATGACCCCAGCACGATGGAACAAAACTCTGCTTGGTTCTGCGCCATCCCCAGTTTGGACTGTTGTGACCCATAGGGTTTTTGTTGGCTGATTTTTGGAAGTAGATTGCCAGACCTTTCTTCCTAGTCTGTCTTAAGGTGGAAGCTGTGCTGAAACCTGTCCAGCATCATAGTAATATGCATAGCTCCACTGACAGACACGTAGTGACTGCATGAGGTGCCTTAGCTTGGACTTGAACCCAGGTCTCCCACATGGAAGGCAAGAAGCTCTACCACCGAACCACCATGGGTCCTCATTAGAGGTACAAAATTTAGTAAGACATGGCTTTCTAGGAACTCACATCTTGACTGGAAAGGCTGACAAGTAAAAAAGTAGCTCTAATATAATGTAACAAATACATATAAAAGTATGTCTGTAACTTAAAAATATAGATAAAGAAGAATGTAACTCTGCCTCATGGAGAAGGGTGCAGGAAAGGTTGCAGAGAAGCTATGACCCTTAACTTGTTTCTTGAAGGGTAAGCATAAATTCATTAAGCAGGAAAGTGGGGGAAGATATCCATTCCAGGGAGAGGAAAAAGCATAGGAAAATGGACAAAATAATGTCATGGTGGGTTTGGGAGATTATGGAAACTTCAGTATGGCTTGGAAATGGGGTTCAAATTCTGGATTGGCAGATGAGACTGAAAAGGTAACTTGTTCCAAATTTGGAAATAATAGTAGTGCTTAATATGTATCACACGCTGTTCTATGTACTTTCTGTGTATTAAATCATGTAATCCTTACAAAAACCCTATTAGATTATCATGCTCATTTTTCACATCGGAAACCAAGACACAGAGAATAAACTTGCCTGAAGTCACATAGCCATTAAGTGACAAAATCGAGATTTACCTCCAGGCAGTTTGGTTTAACCACTAGGCTCCACTATTCTGCCTCTCTCTAAAAGGCTTTTCATGGAATGCTAATAAGTTTAAGTTTTAATCATAGGTAATGAAGCACCAATGATGGTGCAGTGCAGTTGGGCAGGACTGTGTGATAGGGTAATTGTGGCCCACCAAGGAGATTGATCAGTTTTGCCTTAAAAAAGAGCCAATTCCAGAGCAGAGAATAGGATCCTACCACCACCAAGGAAGAACAGGCAGGAGCAGAGAGTGTGCCTTTGAACCCAGGATCCCTGCACTGAGAAGCTCCTGGGAAACAGGAGACCCAAAGAGACAGAGTAAGCTATAACCCTGAAGATGGTGAAAAGCTGTGGCAGGAGAGACCTGGCAGCAGGAGACGGCACAGTGGGCTTCCTGGCCCATGGAGCAAGAAAGCTGAGTGCCTTTGGGCAGAGGCCTAGGGCCAGGGAGAGGCGTGCCTGCGAGCGTGGTTGGGACGAGGCTGTCCTGATGGAAGAACTGTATCCTGAGTGTTCCTGAGCCTGAATTGTAACTGTTACTTCCCCAATAAACCTCATAATTGTGAGTATGGTCTCTGAGTTCTACGTGGCCATTGCAATGAATTATCAAACCCAGCACAGAAGTAGAGAGTGCTGTGCGAGGGATGGCTGGTGTCAGAATTAGTAAAAACGGTGGACAGGAGGCTTGTCTGGCCGCCACCTCATGTGAGTCAGCCTTGCGCTGTTGATCTTGGTTCTTCTTCCCCCCTGTGTGGTTGGAGGAGGTCAGACACTGTCCCCAAGCTGTTTTTACAGAAGGCGTTTAAACAAAGTAGTGGCTTATTAGATTAATTTTGGAGGGAAGATTACTTCAGTAATAGCGTGGAGGGTGAACTAGTGGGAAAATAAAGGTTAGCAGAACAGGGAAGCCCTGGTAGTGCAGTGGTTAAGTGGAAGAGGCTATTCCTATCATTCAGATATAAGGAGGGTATGAATTCATGACAGGTGGCATTAATGTGACATTTCCAAGGTAAATGGATAGATTTCGTGGCCAGTTGGATAAAAGGATTAGGGAGGAGTCAAGAACAACAGTCTGAGAGTCTTGCAGAACACCCAGGTGGTAATTGAAACCAATGGAAATGGGTGGCTTAGGTTAGTGAACCCAAGACTTAGTTTTAGGGAATATCAGCATTTAAACGATGGACAGAAGAAGGGAAGTCGCCTGTAAAAATGCAGAGGAAGACCAGTAAAACAGGTAGAAAAATGATTAAAATACCAGATGGAAAGCAATAAATACTAAAAAAGAGATACAAACAAAGTAATGTGCGAGTTCAAAGGAGTTTTACAACCTCATCTTTCTGAGTCTCTGTTAACTCAACTGTAAAATTAGGTTGGACTAAGTGGTCTGTGAAGTCTCTTTTATCTTTAAGCCTCTGAATCTATTCAATGTCTTCCATGTGCCTACTAACATGGTAGATGCTATGGGAAGATATCAGGCACAATCCCTGCCCTAGAAGAGCTTTAGGTCTACTGGAGATCCTAGTCTCTACACACACAAACACACACATACTTACACACAATAAAAAACACTGGAGGTAGGAGATTATTTATAATTAAGAGATGAATTTTGTGGTATGTCTTGAGGGTTGCAAATCCAAAGAAGGAAGACAGTATGGTAATAGTATGTGTAAAGAAGTTTACTGGAGGAGGAAAAAGGAGATGAGATGGATTTAAGTAGAGAAAAGTGTGAGCAGAAATGAAAGTGTGATTCCATTTACCCGATGAACTACAAGTCTTCAGTTGGGGATTCATGGGAAATTGGATACGTAGGGTAAGGCCAGATTATGGTGGTTCTTATAAACCAGAGAACTGGGTTTAGAATTGGGTAGGTTTGTGATATGTTTAAGATACAGGTAATTTTTTTATTTGCTATGTACTTTTTTATTTCATTGCTAGTTTCACACTGGAGTAGATGCTGTGGTGTGCCACTCAGGTCATCCCCTTCCAGATCTGAAGTATACACCCCTCCAGCTCTGGGAGAATAGGCAGCCAACAGCTCTCTGCTAAGACGCTCTCTGGGCTTTGCCCTTGGGTGAAGAGAACCATCCTGCCAATATCACACCACCTTCCCTGGAGCAGGCCATATCCAATGACTGGTTGATGAAGATTATGAAGGCCTAGGCGCCTCTCCCTAGTTCAGGAAAACTCTAAAGTGTCATCCCAGCTCTCAAGCTTCCTGTAGGGATTGGCTAAGGCCTTTGTTGTAACTGCATTGCAGTTCAACTTCTCCTTTTGCCCAATCTTGCTTCCTTTACTCCCCCACAGGTGTTGCTCTCAAGAACTCTCCCTAATAAACTTCCTGTATGCTTATTTCCATCTCAAAGTCTGTTTCCTGAGGAACCAAACTGCAACACACGTGATAATTATATATTTGGCTTCACTTTTCATCATGTTATTTAACAGTTTTACTGTAGAAAAAAATGTGTGAGCCTAGATTTTGATCTGAATGCTATTTCTCAGCAGTTTTGACATTTGTAGTTTCGAATAGCAAGATCTACCTTTTATAAAACCTGTGATGTGGAAAATCACATACCCTCTTGGGAATATACATTAGCTCAATTTGTGAAGACCGTAGTAGCTACAAACAGCTAAGCATAGGTAATGAATATCAGTCAAGAGGAAATAATGGGTTGGTGGTAAGCATGCTTTCACAGGCTGTACCCTTGGCTAGTGGAGCGCATTGCTAGCCAAACAGCAATGCCCTTCATTAGCCAAGGGTGTAATATGGTAACATTGCTGGAGATCACAGGTGCTCCGCAGATGGTGCTAACAGCTGGGAGTTTTACAGAATGTTGTCTCAGGTCATGAAGACATTATGAAGCCTTTTTTTTTTTTTTTTCCTTGTTTGTTTTGTTTTTTCTTTGCTTGCTTTTGAAGTTGTCAAAAACATCTGAATCTTATATACTTTGCATTTAACATAAAAATACAATCACAAACCATAACACTGCCAGAAGATGCTCAGCTAAGTACATTACTCTACTTTAGTTTAAAAGCACCACAAATAAAGTTCAGAAACTTAAAATAATGGAAGAAAAACAGGCCACGAAACATTGTCATTGTAAAATTGACAGTGGCGAAGCCATCAGCACTGTTAGGGTGGCTGCCTCCCAGTGTCCACAGCATCAGAGTGGCTGTGTGAAATATCCTGCTAGGAAGATGTTTGGTGTGGAAGCTTTGGGAGGGATGGAAGGTGGGCAGAGGAGCAGTGAGAGACATTGGTCATCCATGTCACTGATGGCCTGTGTCACTTTTTTGTCATTATGATGTCTTATTTTTTAAAATGTCATTCCTCAACAAGATTAATAGAAGTAGCTTTACAAATAGCATTCAGTGCATGCTAAAATTATTATGTTTTTAACACTGAAGTTCAGGGTCTAACCCTGGCTCTCTCTCTCTCTCTATATATATGGAAACCCTGGTGGAGTAGTGGTTAAGTGCTACGGCTGCTAACTAAAAGATTGGCAGTTCGAATCCACCAGGTGCTCCTTGGGAACTATAGGGCAGTTCTACTCTGTCCTATAGGGTCGCTATGAGTTGGAATCGACTCGATGGCAACTGGTTTGGTTTTATATATACATTTTTTTGTGTGTGTGTAATGGGAAACATATTGAAGATGCTTGGTCTGCAATTGACATATTGTCAAAGAATAAATTATATCCTGTGTTGCAATTATGTATTCAGCAATAATGAATACGAGAAGAAAATAGCAAAGTAGTAATTATACCAATTACAATTGATTAGTTGATTAGTTGGTATTAACATAAAAAGGTGCTCTTATTTGGTTTTACTCTACTATGCCACAAGAAGGCTCTGATGAATTAAGACATCTGATCCTTTTTTTAGGTGATGAAAAAACTTGGAAGCAGATGATGGTGATGGTTGCACAACATGACGAACACAAATAATGTCACTGAATTGTACGTTTGAAGAACATTGAAATGGAAAATGTTGTGTTTTATATACATATACATATACCCATTGCCATCAAGCTGATTCTGATTCATAGTGACCCTATAGGACAGACCAGAACTGTCCCACAGGGTTTCCAAAGAGCAGCTGGTAGATTCGACCTGCCAACCTTTTGGTTAGCAGCTGTAGCACACCATAGCTCTTAACCACTGCATCGCCAGGGCTCCATATATATATATTATATATATATACATATATATATAATATATATAAGGGGTAGGGATATATACATACACACACACACACATATGTATTTGTTGTTGCTACTGTTTTTTTTTTTACTGTTAGGTGCCAACAAGTCGATTCCGACTCATAGTGACCCTATGAACAACAGAACGAAACACTGCCCAGTCCTGCACTATCTTCACAATCGTTGTTATGCTTAAGCACATTGTTTCAGCCACTGTGTCAATCCATCTCGTTGAGGGTCTTCCTTTTTTTCGCTGAGCCTCTTCTTTACCAAGGATGATGTCCTTCTCCAGGGACTGATGCCTCCTGACAACATGTCCAAAGTATATGTGAGATGTAGTCTCACCACCCTTGCTTCCAAGGAGCATTCTGGTCGCACTTCTTCCAAGACAGATTTGTTTGTTCTTTTGGCAGTCCATGGTATATTCAATATTCTTTTCCAGCACCACAATTCAAAGGCATCAATTCTCCTTTGGTCTTCCTTATGCATCATGCAGCTTTCACATGCATATGAGACAACTGAAAACACCATGGTTTGTTTTTTTGGGTCAGGCACACCTTAGTCTTCAATGTGATATCTTTACGTTTCAACACTTTAAAGAGGTCTTTTGCATCAGGCTTGCCCAGTGCAATGATCCTTTTGATCTCCCGACTGCTGCTTTCATGAGTGTTGATTGTGGATCCAAGTAAAATGAAATCCTTGACAACTTCAGTCTTTTCTCCATTTGTTATGATGTTGCTTATTGGTCTAGTTGTAAGGATTTGTGTTTTCTTTATGGTAGGGTGTAATCCATACTGAGGGCTGTGGTCTTTGATCTGCATCAGTAAGTGCTTCAAGTCCTCTTCTTTTCAGCAAGCAATGTTGTGTCATGTATATTTACCACAATAAAAAAGTTATTTGATTCATTAAGTTTTGTGAATTTGGAAAGAGACTGAAAATTTGTATTTTTAACACATGACAAAATTTTATTTAGTGATGCTACAAATTTCATTCTTCTGTGCCACTATAGTCTCTAATTTTCCAATCTGTTTTTCTTCAGGGTTAATGGAATACTATCACTGAATCTTTTTCACTGTAGTGAAATAAATATCACAAAACGTTTGCCATTTCAGTCTTTAGTGTACATACAGTTCAGTGACATTAATTACATTCACCATGCTGTGCAACCGTCACCAGTATCCATTTCCAAACATCTTTTATCACTCCAAACAGAAACCCCTTAAACGAGAGCTCCCCATCCCGCCTCCTTCAATCTCCTGGTAACCACTGATAAACTTTTGTTTCTGTGTATTTCCTGTTCTAGATATTTCACATGTTGTAGGGAAAAAAACATCACAACGTTTAGTAAAGCAAAAAGGAAGTTTTGTTCAGCATATATTCAAAAAGGCAAAAGTGGGAAGTAGACAAGCATGTTGCTAGAGCCTGTCTGCCCAGAGTCTAAGGAAACTACAGAAGAGACAAAAGCGGGAAAACAGACAAGCACACTGCCAAGTAATGTGTACTCGAACTCAAAGAATGTTCCTGAGAGATCAGTATGTATTAAAATTACAAAATGGGCAAAACCATCAAAAGCTTCATCTTTTCACCGATTGGCTAGAAACTGTGATCCTACATTTTGAATTGTCTTTCTTAACAATCATTGGTACAGGTTTCAGTAATGACAGTCAAGAGGTTCTCCACTGGTCCAATGAATTTTCAATTCATTAAATACTAACAGAAAAAAAAAAAGAGTGGAAAGTCTTTTGTGTTCTATTTCATTGGCTTATGTGAAAGGTTGCCTAAAAGATATTTTCTAAGATTATCCTAGCTATTGTCTTTATACCTCAGGGCCCAGTTGATGTGTCCTTGTGAGCCCAACTACAGCTGGGTCACCTTCTCTATGCTCAAAGAGAGGGAATAATGACTCCAATATTATTTTCTAAGTCACTCGTACGTGGAATCATATAGTACTTGTCATTTTAATCTGACTTGTTTCACTCAGCATAATGTTTTCAAGGTTCATCCATATCGTAGCATGTATCAGAGCTTCATTTGTCTTTATGGCCGAGTAGGATTCCATTGTATGATGCACCACATTTTGTTCATCCATTCTCTATTGATGGACGTTTGCGTTGTTTCCACTTTTTGGCTATTGTACATAAACTGCATTCTTTAACAGAACAAAGTAGTCCAGAAGCACTGTAACAGCTGGAACGCATCAGTATCCATTGTTGTTTACTTTTTGTTAGAAATTGAGATTAAGGGTGGCAAAGTAATTGCCTACATAAAGCTGAGGCTCTGTTCCTTTGCAGACCTCAGAAGTGCAAATTTGACAGCTTTGCAGGACAAGTTGATAAACTTAGACTCTTCTAGTGAGTTGGAGGCTCTTTGTATTTTTGACGATGAAAGTGAGGTCTACATGTGATCAAATTTAATCTCTGAAAAAGTGAATGAAATACCAGAGTAAATTTAATTATCTCCCTTTTCTTGAGTGATGGGAGTAGACAGTGACAGGTACCAGGGACTGCTGCATGAGCAATTTATTTAGCTTTTTCATGACCTTCTATGGAGCCCTGCCCTCTGTAGTCAGTCAAGAATACTATAAAAAATAAGCAGTTTCTCTCCTAAAAATGGAGGAACAGAATAGAATGAAGACTGAAGACCTTAAAAAATTAGTGAAAAGTACAAGAAAAAATAAGTCAATGAGTGGCTAAGTAGATGTTCTTAGAGACAATTTTAGTGAGGGTTGAGAATTTAATTATAATTGTAAGCAAAAGCCTGACATACATGTTCATTAACAGGATTCAATTTAAGAAAGCTGTTTTCTGAGCTGTGTACGCATCGGTAGCCTATTCCTTTGAAAGAACCTGGTTGTACAGTGTGGAGAAGGAGGGAACACTGAAGTAAGATAAAGCTGAGTTTTTTACTGTCCTTAATTATGTACCCTTCAAGTCTATACCCAAATTACTGTATATTTATGCAAATAACACGTCCCTTCTACTTTGTTTCCCAACTACTCCCTTCCCCCATGTTGCTGTTGGGAGCGGTTGGCAAACAAACATAGAAGGCATGTGTTATTTATGTAAAAATACAGTACTTGACCAAAAATAGAAAAAAAAAAATTATGTTAAGGTGACTGTGTTAACATGGCTCTTTCTTCTTCTGTATTTAAAGTATTACTTTTTGCTTTTTGATAATAGTGGGACATTTGGGGTGCCTTCTACTTCATTTCTAGTTTCTGCAGACTGAGATTGTGTGTTAACATGAACAAAATTTGGCTATAACACAATGCTGATACCATTTTAAAGGCATTTCTATCTATAGACAATTGGATGTAAATTAATTTTACTAGTGTACTTCTTTCTATTCTCTATAATTGTAATTAATTTTTTTTATGATGGTGCAAAATCAGCTTTGGGAAAACCAAAGTTTAACTGTGGGTAACTCAAAACATTGCAGTTAAAATGAATGATTTTCGCCGTACAACAAAATCTCATTGTAATGAATTTGAATTGCTATGACGTATCTAAATCTCATTAAAATGGGAATTTACTGTTACTGTGCATTGACAGACTATTT
Source organism: Elephas maximus indicus (assembly GCF_024166365.1). Classification (NCBI taxonomy): domain Eukaryota; kingdom Metazoa; phylum Chordata; class Mammalia; order Proboscidea; family Elephantidae; genus Elephas; species Elephas maximus. The sequence goes on along the minus strand of NC_064821.1, from coordinate 166,020,458 downwards.
GATCATTTAAATAAATACTAAGCATGTTGTTCACATTGTTATCAACACAGCATTCCCCTTTTTCCCTGTCTTTACTCTTTCTTCATGCATTAGCTTGACAATAATTTATGGTGTGATGCAGGACAATTTATCCTATCTAGGCCTAGGCCTCCTGGTTGGTAAAATGTGGGAATTAAGTCAGGTAAGTCGGGATCAACTTGACAGCACTGGGTGTTGGGTTTTATGTCCCTTTAGCTCTACATGAAAAGCCTAGTCTTCAGGAAGCTCGAATCACTGGTCTCTGCTCAATTGTCACCTGCATATTCTACCCCATGTTGTTTAAATGTACGTGTGGTACACGCTGTCTCTCTGAGCAGATTACAGTCCCTAAAGGGCTTGTTGACAGATATGGGATAAGTGATTTGTTATTGGCAGTAGGTCAAGATTTTAAGTTTTTCATAATTCTCTTTTTAAATAATGTACTGTGTGCACAGTACCTGACACAGTGAAATTTTGTTGTGAACGAAGTTCTTGCTTACTGCAGTTATTTTTCTTTGAAGAGGAAGAAAGCTAAATAAAACGCCATAGAGAAAACTAGATGATGCTTCCACGACCAGATTACAGTTACTTTCCTGGTTAGCAAAAAAAGTTTTTAATCGTGTACATCTTAAGTCAGAATAATATTGTAGGGCAGGTGTGCATGATGGGGGGAGGTGTTCACTTGCTTTCCTCCTTAGCACATACTTCAGGGCAGTCATTTTTCAACCATGATAACAAGATGAACAACACAGAAGTATCTTACACACTGCCTTGTTTATTGTATTAGTTAGGATACAGGTTAGGTTTCTGTTAAAAAAAAGAAGAAAGAGAGACAGACATCAATATACAGCACCTTTTTTTTTTTTTTTTTTAACACTGGGCTTCTGTTAAGGGTGATGGAAAAATTTGGAAACAGATAATGGTGGTGGCTGAACAACATGATAAACATAATTACTGTCACTGAATTGTACATGTGAAGAATGTTGAAATGGCAAATGTTCTGTTACATATACATTTATCATACACACACAAAATACAGTGCCTTAATTAAGATAGAAGTTTATACCTCTTATGTAAAAGTCTAGGTAGGTACTTGAAGGCTCATAAGGTGGGTTGGCAATGTCAGGAATCCAGTCTTTTACCCTGTTTTCTGACATCTTTAATATGTGACAACTTCCATCCCATAGTCCAAGATGCTGCTCAGCTACCTCTATAACATTAATGTTTCAGTGAGTTGGGAGAAGGAGAAGGAGAAGGGGAGGGCACACTCCTTCCCTTTAAGGGCATGACTTGCAAGTTGCACTTCAGATCCTATCTCATTGGACAGAACCCAGTCACATACCATACATGGTTGGAAGAGCAACTGGGAAATTAGATTTTAGCTGAGAGCAGACATGTGCCCCACTAAAACTTCTATTATTTTAGAAGGGGATAGCATATATTAGAGGGATAAATAGTAGTCACTGTCATAATAAGTAATCAATACAGTAAGCTCTGGGTTTACCTCTTTCCCTTTCAAAAACATTATTTAAAAACCATTTTTGCTGTGCGTATTCTCAACAACAAAATAAATTAAAAAAAAAAAAAAGAACTTTGCACATAGAAAACTATAAGCCCAGGTTGTATCACTAGTGAATTCGTCCAGACATTTAAGGAAGAATATTTCTTACACAAAGTTTTCCAGAAAATATTTCCCAATTTGTTTTGTGAGGCCAGTATAACCTTGACTTTAAGAAGGGAAAGTTACAAATAAATCTCTTTCAGGAGCAGAGATTAAAAAAAGAAAAACTGTATTAAAAATAATAATAATAATAATAAGGTATTATGTCCAAGTTGAGTTTATTCCTAAAACACAGGACTGGGTTATCATTAGGAAAATCCATCGCTATAATCCCTACATTAAAGGAGCCCTTGTTGCAAACCCATTGAACAGTTCTGCAGGAGAAAGACCTGGTGATCTGCTTCCATAAAAATTACAGCCAAGAGGAAGGAGCCAATATGGCACTATACACCAAAGCCCCATGCTGTTCCTCCACAGCAAAGACGTGAAAACTAACTAAAACAGAGACAGACATTAACCCTGGAAACCTAAGTGTCAAATGAAGAGACAAAGAACTCAGCCAAGCACTGCATGGAATAAGAAACTGACAGAGAACTGAGAAATACCAGAGGAGGTCCCCTATCAGCTAACGCTGTGTGGATTCACCATCTTGGACTCCTGTTGGAGATTGGCGGACAGGGACAGGAGCTTCACGAAGCTCCCAGCAGGAGACAGAGCACCCAGTAACCAGCAATATATGCTTTCCCACCCCTTACTCTTCTCCCCACCCCCACCCCGGCCTCCATCTACAGAAATGAAGTTTTATTTTTATAACTCAGGCAAAAAAAACAATTAAAAATGAAATTTTAAAAATGATACCATTCTGGGTTAAATAAAAAAGATCAAAAATACCTAGGAATAAATCTAAAGAAAGAAGTCTAAGATTACTACACAGAAAATATAAAACTTTATCAAGAAAAATTAAAGATCAGCTAAGTAAATGGAGAGTCCCTCGTGGTGCAAATGGTTAACATGTTCGGCTGCTACTGAGAGGCTGGAAGTTTGAGTCCACTCAGAGGTGCCTTCAAAGAAAGGCCTGATCTACTGAAAACTCAGCCACTGAAAACCTTATGGAGAATAGTTTACACTGACACACACAGGGTCACCGTGAGTCAGAATTTATTCTATGGTAACTTGTCTCCCATCCGAGGTGGAATCTAACTCCTGTCCTCTTGAATATGAGCTGGCTTTAGTGACTTGCTTCTAACAAATATGTCAGAAGTAACACCATGACTTCCAAGACCAAGTCCTAAAATGTAATATAGCTTCTGCTGAGGTCTCTCTGACACTTGCCTTTGGAACCCTAGCTGCTATATAAGAAGTCTGGCTGCCCTGAAGCCACCATGCTGGAGAGACCACATAGACACAGAAAGAGAGATACCCAAGGATCCCCAACTATTTCAGCCCCCAGTTTGAATATACCGTGGACTGCCAGAAGAACGAACAAATCTGTCTTGGAAGAAATACAGCCAGAATGCTCCTTAGAAGCAAAGAAGGGAAGATTTCACCTCACATATTTTTGTCCCTGGAGAAGGACATCATGCTTGGTAAAGTAGATGGTCAGTGAAGAAGAGGAAGACCCTCAATGAGATGAATTGACACAGTGGCTGCAATAATAGGCTTAAGCATAACAACAGTTGTGAGGACTGGGCAGTGTTTCATTCTGTTGTACACAGGGTTGCTATGAGTCAGAATCAACTCAATGGCACCTAACAACAACAACAATGACAGTTGTTTGAGTCATTCCAGTCCAGGTGCCAGATATGAGTAGAGAACTCCAGGCCCAGCCACCATCTGACTACAACTGCAAGAGAAATCCTGAATAAGAACTCTGTACCTGAGCCCAGTCAATCTTGAGAACTGTGAAAGTTAGTACTGTTTGTAATTAGTGTTGTTAGGTGCCTTCTAGTCAGTTCCGACTCATAGCAACCCTATGCACAACAGAATGAAACACTGCCCTGTCCTGCGCCACCCTTACAATCGTTGTTATGCTTGAGCTTATTGTTGCAGCCACTGTGTCAATCTACCTCATTGAGGGTCTTCCTCTTTTCCACTGACCCTGTACTTTGCCAAGCATGATGTCCTTCTCCAGGGACTGATCCCTCCTGACAACATGTCCAAAGTATGTAAGACAGAGTCTCACCATCCTTGCTTCTAAGGAGCATTCTGGTTGTACTTCTTCCAAGACAGATTTGTTCATTTTTTTGGCAGTCCATGGTATATTCAATATTCTTCACCAACACCACAATTCAAAGGTGTCAATTCTTCTTCCATCTTCCTTATTCATTGTTTATCTTTCACATGCATATGATGCAATTGAAAATACCACGGCTTGGGTCAGGTGCACCTTAGTCTTCAGGGTGACATCTTTGCTCTTCAACACTTTAAAGAGGTCTTTTGCAGCAGATTTACCCAATGCAATGCATCGTTTGATTTGACTGCTGCTTCCATGGCTGTTGATTGTGGATCCAAGTAGAACAAAATCCTTGACAACTTCAATCTTTTTTCCATTTATCATGATGTTACTTATCGGTCCAGTTGTGAGAATTTTTGTTTTCTCTATGTTGAGGTGCAATCCATACTGAAGGCTGTGGTCTCTGATCTTCATTAGTAAGTAAGTGCTTCAAGTCCTCTTCACTTTCAGTAAGCAAGGTTGTGTCATCTGCATAATGCAGGTTGTTAATGAATTGTTAACAAATTATGGATAACATTGTGAAGAATGGGATTTTCAGAACACTTAATTGTGCTCATGAGGAACCCGTACATAGATCAAGAGGCAGTCGTTCCAACAGAACAAGGGGATGCTGATTGGTTTAAAGTCAGGAAAGGTGTGCATCAGGGTTGTATCCTTTCACTCTACCTGTTTAATCTGTATGCTGAGCAAATAATCCGAGAAGCTGGGCTATATGAAGAAGAACAAGGCATCAGGATTGGAGGAAGACTCATTAACAACCTGCGTTATGCAGATGATACAGCCTTTCTTGCTGAAAGTGAAGAGGACTTGAAGTACTTATTTGTAATTAGCATATATTGTTTTACATCATTAAATCTGAGGTGGCAGAAATAGATGATTGGAACAGAAGAGGAGGAGAAAAAGAGGGAGGAAAAGGAGAGCACGGGAAAGAAAGGGAACAAAAAGTACATTTTCGATAAAAATTAAAATGTCTCACACTTCCAGATTTCAAAACATACTACAAATCTACAGTAATTAAAACAGACTGGTACTGGTATAATAATAGACATATAGACCAACGGAATAGAACTGAAAGTCCAGAAATAAATTCATACATCTAAGGTCAACTGATTTTTGACCAGGGTGCTAAATCCGTTCAATGGGGAAGGAAGAGTCTTTTCAATAAATGGTTCTGGGAAAACTAGATTTTCACATGCAGAAAAATGAATCAGGATCCATGCTTCACACCATATACAAAAATCAATTCAAAATGGATCAAGGACCTAAATGTGAAAACTAAAACCATAAAACTCTTAGAAGAAAATGTAGGGACAAGGCTATGGGTCCTAGTGTTTAGCAATAGATTATCAGGTATGATAACAAAAACCTGAGCAGCAAAAGTCCAAATAGATGGGACCTCATAAAAATTAAATACTTATGTTCCTCAAAGGACTTTATCAACAAAGTGAAAAGACAACCTACAGAGTGGGAGCAATTTTTTCGGAACTATATATCATATAAGCACCTAATATCTAAAATATATATAAAACTTCTACAACTTAACAACAAAAACACCAACAACTGAATCAAAAAATGGGCAAAGGACTTGGACAGTTAACCAAAAAGTATATTCAAATGGTCAACAAGCACATGAAAAGATGTTCAACATCATTAGCCATTACCCAAAAAACCCATTGCCATCAAGTCAATTTCGATTCATAATGACCCTTGACAGAATACAACTGTCTTATAGGGTTTCCAAGGCTGAAATCTTTACGTAAGCAGACTGCCACATCTTTGTCTTGCAGACAGGCTGATGGGTTTGAACCACTGAGCCTTTGATTAGCAGTCAAGCACTTAAACACTGTGCTACCAGGGCTCTTTCATCAGCCATCACCCATTAAAACCAAACCCACTGCCCTCGAATCAATTCTGACTCATAGTGACTCCATAGGGTTTCCAAGGCTATACATCTCTACAGGAGCAGACTGCCACATCTTTCTCCCGCGGACCCCCTGGTAGTTTTGTACCACTGACCTTCCCGTTAGCAGTCCATTGCTTTAACCACTGTACCACCAAGGTGATGCAAATAAACAATAATGAGGTATCACATCACTACCATTAGAAAGGCGATGATTAAAAACCAAAAAACAACAAATGTCGATGAGGTCGTGGAGAAACTGAAAACCTCATCCATTGCTGGTGGGAATGTAAAATGCTACAGCCACTGTGGAAAACAGTTTGGTTTATATACACATAAGTGAAGGCATGAATGCAAACAGAAACCTGTACACCAACGTTCATTGCAGCACTTTTTACAATAGCCAAAAGGTGGAACAGAAATATTGATCAACAGATGGAGGGATAAGTAAAATCTGGTTGTCATGGACTGAATTATGTTCCCCAAAAATGTGTGTATCAGTTTGGCTGGGCCATGATTCCCAGTATTTTGTGTGGTTGTCCTCTATTTTGTGATGTAATTTTATATTAAAGAGGATTAGGGTGGGATTGTAACACCCTTACTAAGGTCACATCCCTGATCCAATGTAAAGGGAGTTTCCCTGGGGTGTGGCCTACCCCACCTTTTATCTTACAAGAAATAAAGGAAAGGGAAGCAAGCAGAGAGTTGGGGATCTGACACCACCAAGAAAGAAGCATGGGGAGCAGAGTGCATCCTTTAGACAGGAGGTTCCTTCACAGAGAAGCTTCTAGCCCAGGGAAAGATTGATGAGAAAGACCTTCCTCCAGAGCTGACAGAGAGAGAATGCATTTCCCTGGAGCTGATGCCCTGAATTTGGACTTCTAGTATACTAGACTGTGAGAAAATAAATTTCTCTTTGTTAAAGCCATCCACTTATGTATTCCTGTTATAGCAGCAGTAGATGACTAAGAGAGTGGAATATACATACAATGGAATATTACTCAGCCGTAAAAAGAAATGAAGTTTGGATCCATGCCACAACAAGGATGAACATTGAAAGCATATGCTGAACAAAAGAAGTCAGTTGCAAAAGGACAAATACTATATGATCTCAGTTATATGGAAGAGCAAATATGTAGAGACCAAAGATTATTAATGGTTACCAGGCGTGGGAGGTAGAGAGGAGAAGGAGTGTTCGCTTGGTGGCACTGAGCTTATGTTAATGGTGGGGAAATGTTGGATGAGGATATTGATGTTGGTAGCAAAACATGAAAAATGTAATCAATGTCATTGAGTTGTAAATGTGGAAGTTGAGTGGGCAGATGTTTTGTTGTGTAGGTTTTCATCCCATTGAAATACAGGAGAAAAAAATTGAAAATCTGTAGGGTAATGCTATTCAATTATATGGATCCCCTCCTAGTGGAGTCATCTTTGCTCTTCCCTGAAGCATGCTGGGGATGAATTCTGGATGGATTTGGGCTAAGGTACAAGGCCAGGAGTGACATGACTGGGCTGGTGCCCAAGGCCAAGGAACGCCTTAATAACAAGAAGGAAAACATCTGTGTCTGGATGTGAAGTCCCTGGGAATGCTGGCTGTCCAAGGACTTGGAAGAAACCGATGAGCCTTGGTCCCAGCTGGAATGGTATATAAGCTTGTGTTCCCTGCTAGGTGGTTGCGGAGCCCTACATGGGTCCAGGCGCTGCCCTGGGCCATGGTCCTGTAAGTAAGCTTCCCGAATAAACCATATGTCATGATTGCTGGTTCCAGAGTCTTTCTTGCATCTCTCAGAGATGTGGCCGACCTTGAGTTCAGATGCCGCTGAATTGTTACACGACAATTGGCAACCCAGCCAGGAGACTGAGAAAACCTTCGTGGGCACTGGCCATATGGTGGGGAGAGAGACCTTGATGGGAGGAATCCTGGGATGGTCTATATCCTCCATGTCAGCAAGGGCGGGGAGGGGGTGCATCGGATGGCCCCTGTCCTCCACAGGGGCCGGGTTTGCTGCTATCTTGGATAGCTGGAGCCCACTGCATGAGTACGGGACCGCCCCCCAAACACCTAAGGGCATTTAAGATATGCTGTGTCAGCTGGAGACCCCAAAGTGAAAGCCAGATTGCTATGCTGCCGTGGCTAGTTTGGGGTGGCTCCTACTGGCAGCATTGAGAGGGGCGTCTGATGTGCAGCTAGCCGCTAGGGTCCTAACTAGGCAGCTAAAAGCAGAGCTGCAACTGGATGATTTGTGTGCAGCATATTCCTCCTCCACTGAAATATTAGTGTCCCGTTTGCGGGAGCAAGAGGCGTCTGTGGGGGAAATCCCAGGATGGCCAGTGACCTGGGATGTATGGTTTTCTGGCCCATATGCTCTTCTCTGGGGGAAATCTCAGGTTGGCTATCAAAGCCTGGCTGGCTCAGTCCGTAGAGGATGATGGGACTGGAGCTAGTTGCAGGTGGGATAAACAGGTCCCTGGCACGGAGAACAGCCTGTAACACTCAATGCAAAGCAAGAGTTAAAACAGCAGGAAAAAAAGGAGTAAAAAGCCCTTCAAGATAGCTTGTGTTGAGCGACCTTGAAGAGACCTCAGAATTCTCTGGTATCTGCCCCTGCCAAGATAACCGAGCAGCAACATAGCCGCAGCTACAATGGTAAGGGAAAAACCAAAAGAGGGAGGCCCCCACTCCAGGTTACCAGGCCACTGGGCTGGACTCACGCTTGCACTTGGTATGGTGGGGGCGTGGCTCCACAAATGAGTGAGGGCTCCGCCAACTTTTCCCAGATCTTCTTTCAGAAATAATTAAGACTGAAGATTAAGCCTAATTTCTCTGTCACCAGCAAAGAACAAAGGCCTTGTGTTACAATTAAAATTCAATGAGGTAAACTTTCGGGTCTGAAGTCACTATCATTGAGACACTTGCCCAAGTCTGACTATAGATAAGTCCCTTTGGGGCCCCTACAAATCCTTATTGTATGTACTGATGATGTTGATGTATTAATACACACCTTTATATATTTTGCCTCCAAGCCCTGATACGAATTGCTACGGTTAGGGCCACTTTTAGAGAAGCACGCAGAAACTGTGACGTAGGGTATAGCTAATAGCCTGGCCATTCAATCTGGCCACTGGCAACCCTCGGACTGACATTTAAAACAAGCCCCTATGGAAATGAGACATCTGGACACAAAAAAAAAAAGCAGACAAACAAAAACAAAATCAGTTCTGCTCCTGCTAAGCTTTTGTCACTTGTGTAGATAGTCATCAGAACAGCCTCTATGCTGAGAGGAGAAAACAACCAACAAACAGATCGGTCTTCCAGCTGACTGCAGAGGCTAAAACATTGTCCGCTCCAGAACAAAGAAATGTGCAATCAACCATCTCCTAGATTTAAGAGAAGACAGTCCATGGAGATTCACACACCATCCTAGGCTGGGCCTACACACATGGACTGCCACTATCATCAGAAAATGCTGGTCAGCACAAGAAAGCTGACCCGCCTACGAGACCCTGGCCAAGGCTAAAACCTGTGCAGGGACAGATTCCCGAGCCAACAGGTCAGGGCGTTCTTGACAGATAAATCATATCGGGGCCTTTTATCCTATACAGAGGCTTCCACTAGACCCTAAATAGGCTCTTCACATTCTTTATCACCCCAAGCCACAGGGGCAAATGAGCACTTCAATGGACAGGTTTAAATGGCTGATGGGAGGGGACAAGACAACCCCAGCCTGGACCATGCATCTCAGACAAGCACTCTGGGCTCTCAAGACAACAGTTCCCTACAAGGGCATTCCTTATTTGTGCTGTATGTTTGATTAAACTGTCTATTCTATAAAATGTGTTTCTTTAATATACAATTGCTCCTAACAAAAGATCTGGGTTCCACAAAGACACTGACCAGAGCCATAGAGAGGAGGCCAAGCCCAGGGCTCCAAGCTGAGCGGTAAGAGCCTCCCTCGCCTAGGGGTGTGGCCAAGGTGCCCTGCAGTTGCAGGAAGCCTTCTGCCAGGGTGATGGGGGACCAGAAGCCACACATTTAAATGATCATACACTAGGCCCCCACTAACAAGCAATATGTTTTGGGCAGTGGAGCAAAATGCACCCTGATTTACGGTAACCCGAATAGGTTTAAGAGGCCACTAACAATTATTGATGGACACATGGGTGGGACCGTCAGGGTGCTGCCAAATCAAACTAGTGTTACAGATTGGAAGGCCACCCCGAAGGCCTACCAAGTATACATAGCCCTAATACCAGACTACGTTCTGGACATAAATGTCCTGTAAGGACTAGAGCTGCAGACCTCCGCAGACAAGTTCCACCTGTGAGTGAGAGCCGTAAAAACTGCAATATGAGGTAATGCTAAATGGTCCCGTGTGCGGTTACCCTCTCCAGCTTGGGTTGTGGCCCTTAAAAAAATACCGCCTCCCTGGCAGGCACCAAGAAATCACTAAGACCATACATGAACTACATCAAGTGGGGATTCTGAGACCAGCCAAGAGCCCCTTCAATAGTCCTGTCTGACCAGTGTACAAGCCAGACGGCTCCTAGAGAATGACAGTGGACTACCGGCAATTGAGTAAGGTGACTCCCCCCCTTGTTTACAGCTGTACCCAACATCGCACAGATGATGGGACAAATAGAAGAGACATTGGGCACTTAGCACTTTGTGCTCGACTTAGCTAACACTTTCTTTAACATCCCTCTACACCCATACAGCCAAGACCAGTTTGCCTTCAGCTGAGAAGTGAGACAGTGGACTTTCACCATGCTTCCACAAGTGTACCTGCATAGCCCTACCATATGCCATGGCATGGTTGCCCCTGACCTGAATTTGTAGACTCCCCGTGTTCCACTATATTCATAATGTCATGCTGACCTCTGATTCGTTTGCTTCTTTGCAGACTGCAGCTGGTGAGGTAGTCACACATCTCCAGTCGTGGGGATAGATAGTGAACGAGGGAAAACCACAGGGGCTTAAGTTGTCAGTCAAATATTTGGGTGTTATCTGGTCGGGTAGGATGCAAGTGACACCTAAAGCGATGATAGATAAGATCCAAGCCTACCCATGCTCAAAAGCTGTGAAACAGCTACAGGCATTTGTTGGGTTCCTGGGGTACTGGCGCTCCTTCACACCCCATGTAGCTCAAACCCTACGGCCCCTATATAGCTTAGTGAAAAAAAGAGGTGAGACTAGAGAGAGTTCTAGAAAGTGAGGGTGTGAAAAGAAGAGAGAGCCCATAAGAGAGACAGAGACATAGTGCTACTGGGATTTTAGTCCCAGTTGTGGAGAAGAGCAAAAGAGAGGTACAGCATGTTGCAGAAAAGTCATGCACAGTGTATAATGCCCTACTATAAGTGGAAACAAGTCTTTATAAAGGGCCAAGCTCCCCTTTGCTGGGAGTGTCCAAATGAGACTAATACCTCTCACCCCTTCGGGGTGATGGGTTAGATCTCCCAAAAACAGTGTGCTAGAACCCTGCTAGTTGTTGCCAAGAGTTGGTTAGAGAAACAAAAACAAAGCTATGGACAGGGCCGTACTCTTTGCCCAAGGGGTGGCTTTAAATATGCGGCTCACATGGGTGGCCATACCTGCCCTATGACTGGGTGGGGCACTGCACCTGGGGGTGGTGATCTTACATAGCTGCTAACATTTACATTGCCCTCCCCAGTGTTCTCAACAATTGGCAAACTGTAACAGCCTGACACAGATACCAACACACATCATGGTGGTTTTACCCCTTGGCCCTTTTTTCACCTCAGGCTGCCACTGTAGATGTAGAGTGACAGGTAGTGGCACTAGCCAGACACACCACGGCTACCCCTAACGACACCAGGTGGGTTATCACCCTTCTGAACGGACAGACTCAAAAAATACAAAAGGTCGTACTTCAAAATAAGATGGCCTTTGATATCCTGACTGCTGCCCAGGTGATGCCTGTGCCATGGTAAAAACTAAATGTTGCAAAAATATCCCTGATGCCTCTAAAAATATGTCTTTGACTCTACAGGACTTATAGCAACACATCACTGCCATCAAACATGATGCTACTGACCCCATCTTCAGCTGGCTACAATCCCTCCTGTCTGCCTGGCGGACAGGCTTCTGAGTGTTATTGGGACTCTTATTACTATGTCTTTTCCTGTGTTGCAGGTTATACTGAGTATGTGGTCTACTTTTACAATGCTCTTCTGCATACCAAGTCTGAGGGCTGTCGCTGAAGAGGGGACAGTAAGATTGTAAAGACATTAAGAGGGTATATAGGGTGGGAGTGTAGGGTAATGTTATTCAGCTATACGCATCCCCTCCTAATGGAGTCATCTTTGCTCTTCCCCGAAGCATGCTGGGAATGAATTTGGGATGGAGCTGGGCTAAGGTACAAGGCCAGGAGTGGCATGACTAGGCTGGTGGCCAAGGCCAAGGAACGCCTTAACAAGAAGGAAAACATCTGTGTCTGGACATGAAGTCCCTGGGAACGCTGGCTATCCAAGGATGTGGGAGAAAAAGGTAAGCCTTGGTCCCAGCTGGAATTGCGTATAAGCTTGTGTTCCCTGCTAGGTGGTTGCAGAGCACTACATGGGTCCAGCCACTGCCCTGGGCCATGGTCCTGTAAGCTTCCCGAATAAATCATATGTCATGATTGCTGGTTCCAGAGCCTTTCTTCGGTCTCAGAGATGTGGCCGACCTTGAGTTCAGGTGCCTCTGGGTTGTTACCCAACAAAATCAATTAAAAAAAACTACAAATGACAATGTGATTAAAACATTTAAGACGAATAACATATATGCTAATGAACTGTATGGTAACAGAGCTTTCTTTCATTTGGAGTAGGAAGGTCAATTTCTCTTGAGGTTGATAAATAAGGGTGACCAATCCATGCTTCTCTCTCCTCAATATTTTTCCTTTACAGGAAAATGACAGATAAAGATTCCAATCCAAACTGTATATTGTGAGATAAACATTATAAAAACCATGTCTCTTGCAACATGTTAAATCCCTTCAGAATGGTTTGGGTATTTTATCTTAAGGATCTTGTTTAAATTAAGACACTTAATGTTGTGATACAAAACCCAACTTAAAGGGGCTCAAACAGAACAATTTATTGGCTCACATGTTGAGGGTAGGCCTAGCTAACTTGCTTCAGCAGTTCACCCAATGTTACATAGACTTGGTTTTCTCTTAGCTTTGTTAGGGTCACCCTCAAACTTTTGGTGGTTATTTACGAATAATTCATAAATGGAGCAATATTTAAAGAGTATGTTCAGTCTAAAGAAATAGAACCATAAGCCTTATTTAGTGGTTTGTCATCTATCATGGCTGCTTCTTTTTATGGAGTAATATCCTGAATTTGGCACACTCACCTGGGACAAAGAAATTTGAAGCTTTTGCAAGCCAGTTGCTGAGATCTACTAGCAAACTGTTCAAAGAAATCATTGGAAAGACAGGAGTTTGGCAAGGAGCAGGGACTACCTGGGGTCCAGTCTCAGCTGGGAAGGGCTGGAGAAGATATAACTTCTTAGGGCTGAGTAGAAGGTACAGCCAATTGGATTATACTATATAATGAAATGAATCCCCCCATGGGGCAAGAATGTAATTAAAAAAAATCTGTTTTTCAAAAGATTGCAACATCTGGTATGCATGGCACTCACTTCAGGTCATGGCTGTAAACCAGAATCCTTCCATTCACAAGGTGGTCTTTACCCTCCTCCATTAGAGAAAAAAAAACTTTTTTTTGGACAAGCATTGTTCTAGCACTTTACCTTACTTCCTTCAAGATTAGGTTTCTCAACCCAACACGTATAGTTTGACTAAGGCCGAATCCGGTTGGGGATAAGGGGGCTGGGGACAGAGGATGGTGAAATTTGATGTGACAGAAAACTCGTATCTACCAGGGGAAGGACCGTTCTAGCATTACAGATCCCTCTGAATATCTGATAGAAATTATACTTTTTATTTAAAAATGCATGCACACACACATACACACATAATTTGAAGAAGCTCATTGCACCCTTAGAGCCCATTCATAGACCGCCAGCCAGTCACGTGTATTTAGTGTATCTTTTCAGATATTGGTCTTATGCTGGAAGGTTGTTGCATATGGATTCCTAAACCAGTTTAGAATAGTCAGAAGTAAAAATGAGCTGAGGGGAGGATAGGAGGGAGCTGTTGTTACAGAAAGGCAGAATACAGAAAAATTTTAAATCTTGTTAGTATTTTTTCCCTTTAGTGCTGCTAACTTTGAAAGGTGTATTATCAACCTGCCTTAAAAAAAATGTTAAGGGGAAATTATGGGGTCGTATTATACAAATTGTTCTGTAACCTGCTTTTCCTAAACACCTATCTTCAAAAGCACTGACCATTATCAGGTTAAAAAGTTCTAGGTTTATCTCGTAGCATTAATTCTAAGCATCTTTTCCTGTTTTCTGGAGGGGCGTTTCTTGCTCATTGATTTATAAACGGTCTTTGTACGTTAAGGTTCTTACCCTTTGATATGCTGCAAATGTTTTTTCTCAATTGGGCAGGAATCTTTTCTACAAACACAAACTCCGGCACTAAACCATCTGAGTTCAAAACCTGGCTCTGGCACTTTCCAGCTATAAAACTTTAAGTAAATAAATGGTGACTGTTAGATGTCTGTAAATGGGAACAACAGTACCTGCCTGCTAAGATTTTTGTGAAGATCTAATTATTTTTATTCATGTAGGTTTAATTCATCTACCCAAAGTGCTCAGAACAGCACAAGTTAAGCTTCATGTAACTATCAATGATGATGATGTTGTAGATGACAAGACACTGTATTTCTGGTCTTGTCTGATTATCAAAAATTTATTTAGCATTGCCTCTGCTGTAGACAAAGGTATGAACCAAAAGCTTCCAAATTCCTGTATGTGCTGACATATTTCCATAAGGATTTCTTGGCTGCAAAACGAGACCCAAGTGGTCAAAATGAATTGTGTCAGAATATTACTCTACAGTCAGTCACATTTATCTTGAAAGCCTAAAGTTTCCCCCCAAGACTATAAAAATACCACCACGTTGAAAATTTTTATTTTGCTAAAACATACGAATAGAGAAATAAGACAACAGTTCACACATTCTATGGTTTCTACACATTTAACCACCAATGGTTCCCGGAAGATGCTGCTGCCCTTCGCGGGGCAGAGGTAGTTCAGGTGTCTGATCTTCTGAGAAAGCTCAATTCTCCCTTCTTTTTACCCAACAAATTCATTTTTCTTTTCAGAAGTCTTGTCGAATATTTTCTTTGTTTGCCTCTCCATGTTGCTGCTTAATCTGATAGATTTCATTTTCTAGTTGTACAATAGTCCGTTCAATTTCATAATTCTTACTAACCAGAGATACCCAACTAGAACAGAAAAAAAAAGGGGGGGGGGGAATTATTCAATGTAAAATTTCTTTTGGAAGATTTTACGGTATACATATTTTCACTCAGTATCACAACACAAACCTTCATTTTTAACTTTCCATTTAAAAAAACTGAGGCACAACTGAGGGAATTAGGTAAAGGGTATATTGTACCTATTTCTTATAACTGCATGGGAAATTACAATTATCTCAAAAAAGAAAACTTTATTTAAAAAAAAAGGGGGCAAATTCCAAGTGGCCATCCAAGGCATGACAACTGGTCTCTATTCATCTACAGCAACAGAGGAAGGAGAGCCAGGAATAGGAAGGGGGTGTGGAATGTGTGGCTAACTGCCTCCATTGCCATGAAACCAGAAGAGCTAGATGGTGCCATTACTGAACATTTTGGTCAAAGATTCTACAGAAGAATCCTGATCAAAAGGGGGAAAATGCAGAACGGAATTCCAAATTCTCATGGACTTTGAACTTCCTGGAGCCAAGGGGGCTGGATGAACCCTTGAAACTAACGCCGTGAGATAATCTGTAAAACTTAAATCAAAAATATCTCCTGAAGTCTTCTTTAAAAAAAATAGTTTAGCTTCACTAGTAAAAAAAATACCTACCTTGAACATTATGCTCTTTTAATAACTATCTGTATGGGATCCAAATGACAATGGTAACCCGGAAGATTAGATAGGAACCTTAAGAGTGATGAGTTTATTTTAATGGGGGAGGGACAACTCAGAAAAGGAGGGTGAGAATGGCTGTACAACTCAAAGAATATAATCAGTGTCACTGAACTGTACATGTAACAACGGCTGAATTGGTGTATGTTTTGCTGTGTATATTTTCAACAACAAAATTTCAAAAAAAAGGCAAATTGGACATAGCCGAGGAGAGAACTGGTATAACAGAAGAGACACAGAAGACAGTGTGATGGAAGATAGTGTTTAAATTGGATTAACAGAAAAGGAGAGAAAATAGGGCAATATTTAAAGAAATAATGGTGGAGAACTTTCTAAAATTAATTAAAACACAAAACAAAACAATCCACAGATTCAAGCAGCCTCCACCCTCCCCATCAAAAAAATTTCCAGGACAAATAAAAAGAAACACATGCCCATATACACATCTGTAAGATTAGCTTTAAAAAAAACTGTGGAAGGATACACAACGGACTAATAATGTGGCGTACATGGGCATGAAGGTGGAGGCGGGGTGGAACAAGGAGAATGATGTGGGTGATAAAGGGAGGAAAGGTAGGGATATAGCAAAGGAAAAAGGAAGAAATAGCAAAAAAAAAAAAAAAAAAAAAAAAAAAATCATGATAATATGTAGGTATTTAAAGAGCCCTGATGGCAACGGCTAAGTGTTCAACTGCTAACCAAAAGGCTGGCGGTTCCCACCCACCCAGTGGCCCCACCGGAGAAAGAGCTGGTGACCTACCCCCGTGAAGACTACATCCTAGAACGCCCTGAGGCAGTCCTCCTCCGTTACATGGGGGCGCTAGGAGCTGAGAGTGACTCGACGGCACCTAACGACAACATGGAGGGATTTGTATAAAGTGACGTGTGTGTAGATGTGGAAGGACATTTTAAAAATAGAAGGTATAACTAAAGGGAAAACAGGGAGACATGAACAAATTATCAAGAAAGGTATGGAACTCCCCTCCTGAAAAGTTTAAGAAAAAGACAGATAATTTTTCTTCCTTCTAAGTGGAAAATATAAGTAGAATCCGATTCAGAACCGGAAACAGTAGAAAGACTGAAAACAGGGCTCTCTAAGACCAGGATCATTTAGAAGTAGACCAACTCTTGTTTATTACTCTCTTACTGCCTTCCAAACTCACACCTCAGAAAAGCGCAGAGGCAACGAAGGGTGGGATCCAGAAAGTACCATTCCTTGGATACTGTGGCATCACATTCGAACACCGAACCATATTATTGAATCTTGACATTAAAAATGTGCTAAGCAACTAAAAAGATGATGGAACTTTGGATACTTACTTTGACTCCATTTCTCTCAATTTAGACCCAGCTGTTAGTTGCATGTTCTTTCGCTGCCAGTTTAAATCTTGAATATGTTTCCTGTGGGAAATAATTTATACAACCCAATTACACTTTAACATAAAACTAAAACCAACAGAAAAATCAATAATCAACACAAGACAATATCTTTAATCCCTTAAGAACATATATATATGTGTGTGTGTCTGCGTCTGTGTACACCCAGTTTATAAGCTAATTCCAGAAATTTGCTTCTAACTATTTTTCAATTACAAATTTCACAAAGCATGTGAAAAATTAACATACAGAGAGAGATTAAATCGAGAGCCCCTTTTCCCATGCTGTTTTCCTCCTCCATTGCTCAGTTTGGTGAGCATCTGTCCAGGCTCTTTTCTCATATGTGTATGTGCACAGAGAGATCAGTGTATTACACACAGTCAGGTTATATATGTTATTTATTCTAGAACTTTTCTCTCTTCTAAAAATGCCTTTTCTATGTCTTCAGACTTACAAGGTGTCAATGACCTGGCAGAGATGTTTTTAGACCTTAGGCCTTTTTCTCCTCCACTCAGCGCAAACCCTGTCAGAAGTTGGACAAAGAGTAGATCAATCTCTTACTCTCATGTGACTATGATCTCACAGATTTCTTTTTCTTCCACTCTCTATCATATTTATTATGGGTTCACCTAAACATTATTCTGAAATAACATGTACATACAATTTACCTTAATTTCTGGAGCTCTTTCTGCGCATGTTCAATCATATGAACTAGATTTCTAAAGAAGGAAAAGACGTTAAGGTACATTAAAATTTATTCGTACCAATAAAAGTGAATTATCTGGCTGATACCAAGTATTTCTGCTAAAATCAGTTAATATTTATCAAGCCTTCTATGCCAGGCACCATGTTAGACACTATATCGTTGTTGTTAGCTGCTGTTGTGTCAGCTCCCAATTCATGGCGACTCCATGCAAAATGGGATTAGACCATTGTGATCCACAGGATTTTCATCGGCTGATTTTCAGAAGTAGCTCCCCAAGCCTTTCTCCTTATCTTAGTCTGGAAGCTCCGCTGAAACATGTTCAGCATCATAGCAACATGCAAGCCTCTACCAGCAGACATGTGGTGTCTGTGTTTGAGGTACACTGACCAGGAATGAACCTGGGTTTCCTGCCTAAAAGGTTAGAATTCTACCACTGACCGCCGATCCCCTTCACAAATATTTGTTGTTGTCGTATGCCACCACATTGGATTCTGACTCATACATGAGCAGAAGTTATAAATACTAGCTAATTTAATTTTCACAGGAATTCTTTGAAGTCAGTGTAACACCTGACCCAAGCCATGATATTTTCAGTTGCCTCATATGCATGCGAAAGCTGGACAATGAATAAGGAAGACCGAAGAAGAGCTGATGAATCTGAATTATGGTATTTATGAAGAATACTGAATATACTATGGATTGCCAGAAGAACAAACAAGTCTGTCTTGAAAGAAATACAGCCAGAATGTTCCTTGGAAGTGAGAATGGCAGGTCTGTGTCTTACATAGTTTGGACATGTTATCAGGATGGACCACTTCCTGAAGAAGGGCATCATGTTTGGTTAAGTAGAGGGTCACTGAAAAAGAGAAAAACCCTCAACGAGATGGACTGACACAGTGGCTACAACATCAGGCTCAAACAGCAAAGATTGCGAGAATGGCATAAGACCAGGCAGTGTTTTGTTCTGTTGTTCATTGGGCCGCTATGAGTTGGAACTGACTTGACGGGACCTGACAAAAACAAAAGCTTCACATGTGAAGAATGAGGTATGTGTCAGAGCTGGACCCTAATCCAGGTCTTTTCAACTCTAGAGCCCAGTTTACCCTGATTTTGAGCACTTAAGTCACTTCTTGGCAGACACTATGTAACCACCTCCCATTTTGTGATCTGATGTGAGCAACCAATCAGTGGGAAAAGGAGCTTCCTTGTGGGTGTGGTGTGCACCCATGATATAAATGGATATTCTGGCAAAGCTCGCTCTCTTTCAACACTGCCCTTTTTTTGTCCCTTGGCCTCCAGTTCTTGGGATGCGAGAAGCCTTCAGCCTGCCGCCTGACCTGCAGATTTCGGATTTGTTACCCCCCGCAACCACATGAACCAGTAGGAGCTTTCAGCCTGCTGCCTGACCCATGGATTTGGGACTTGCCAGCCCCCAAATTGCGTGAGCCATTTCCTCACAACTGCGTGAACCATTTG
Organism: Elephas maximus indicus; assembly: GCF_024166365.1. Lineage (NCBI taxonomy): Eukaryota > Metazoa > Chordata > Mammalia > Proboscidea > Elephantidae > Elephas > Elephas maximus. The sequence goes on along the minus strand of NC_064821.1, from coordinate 166,001,142 downwards.
CTTGAAGTAAATTTCTACCTATATGTGCTTCACTGGTTCTGCTCCTCTAGAGAACCCAGACTAAGGCACTCTTCTGTCTTCTTTCTCAAGTATATAGGTCCCTCCTCAGGCACAGTGAACATACTTCTAAATGAAACAGACTCCATTGTTATCATGGGAGTCAGAAGATTTGGGTTTGGGTTCTAGTTCCAGCTCTGCCCTGAACAGCTGTGTGTCCTTAGATGAGTCACTTGACATGACTGAAGCTATGCCTACTTATTTGTAAAATCAGGGGCTGAACATAAAGATTTCTCTTTAGTAAAAAAATTCTAAGTTACAAGTATAGTATTTTCTCCTTATTAATGAAATACTATTTCTTCAGCAGGACTGCACCAAGACTGTCTTAGGGCTAAGAGCTCTTTGCCCAATATGCATGAGACCTTCAAAGCCTTGTATGAGGAAAGAAAATTTACTTTGGTAAGATATAGTACACCTCCTCTGGATAAGTGTCCATTGGGATTGGAGGAGACAAAACACGCTGAGGAAAGTTAAACACTACAGAGTACTACATGATTAAATGAAAAACAGATGATGAGCATAGTAATTAGTATTATTACTTAGAGAAGGGAGAGATTATTATAGGCAGAATTTCAATCAGGGAATACAAGCAACCAGACTCAAGTTGGGTCTTAAGTTGAATTTGGGTAGAATAGGTAACGGCATTCCAAAAGGAAGCAAGGCATGAGCAAAGACCTACAAGTAGGGTTTACGATCATCAGAGAGGCAGCTCATTTGGCTTGGGTGAAAGTCTAAAATTGAAGTGTGGAAGGCCTTGCATATCATGTTAAATAGTCTGGACCTTATCTTGCAGGTAATGGGGAATTATTAAAGGTTTCCAGGTGGCAGAGTAACAAGTTAAAAGCAATGTTCTTTGCAACTCAATGTTCCTTCCCCTGCATCCATGTTTTGCCCCATTCCTGGAATGTTCTTTCTTCTCCTCTAAATATCCAAATCTTACGCTTCTTTAATGACCTTCATTATCTTAGTGTCCCTGCTCTAAATCTCCGTAGTTTATACATACACCAGAGTACACAATGTAGCACTTGCCCCTACACCACCAAAAACGGACCAGGGGTTATTTTGCACAGAACATCTTGTATCCTCAACTAGATAAAGCTTCTTGAGAACAAGGATCACATTTTTTCCATTCTGTGAAACATAGACATGTTTTTGATTGATCAGTCTCTTAAATGTCTTAATAACCCTGACCTCATTCTTTGTTTTTTCCCTCTTGCAACATATTCACAAAAGAAACCAAGTTGTTTGTTGTGCAGTATTTCCCAAATTCTGGCTTTTGCCCACTGGATCCTTATGTTGCCATAGAAAGGTAAAACATAGTTCTCTGAGGATGTGAGAAAAGGTATTTATCATTTTGTGGTTTTGTTTTACTTTTATACAGTTATGTTTCAGGAAACACACTCTAGCAAATAGTTTTGTGTACAATCATGAAGTTTAATGGTCTTTTCTCTCTTAAATTGTTGGGACACTTGAGAATTTAGGCTCAAAGGGACCAAAGACATAATCTAACCTCCAAATGTTGCAGATAAGGAAACTGAACTCTAAATAGATAATAAATGGTAAAGCTACTTACACAGAACAGAAATACGAGTTCAGAGGCCAGTTCTGGCAGCAAAATCCTTTATGGGGTTAATTCTTCAGTTATATGGAACCCCAGATTTAGAATTGCATTCCACCAAATAGTAATTTGTAAATTAGACCTCCGTATTCTTGAACTTTGAGGTGGGTCTCAAACCAGTGGTCTTTCACATGAGTTGGTGGTTTTAGGGCATGGTCCCAAGACAAGAGTCTAGCTATACTGATTTTCATCTCACTTTTTTTCCCTTAGCCTAATCCCTTCTCCACTTTAAAAAAATAACAAAGCTGGGGCTGGAATGGGTTTTAAACAAATAAACAAAGAAAAGCTTCTTACTCATTATAGACTTTCCAGGCATTGCATCCATGCTGTGACATTAGTTCCAGGTTCTCAATTCGAACTGCTTGATGTTCTAACTGGGCCATAGAATTGTTTACACATTCTTGCCATGCAGTTATATCATTTTTCTGACCTGAGGAAGGAGCTGGAAGCTCATATCTAAAATTAAACAACAAAAAAGGAAAATAAAACCATATACTCCCCCAAACCTTTGTCCTTCCTAATAGCATGTCCCATGGGTCTACATATACTGTAAATACCACAAAGACTGAAAAGATGCAGACCTCAAAATAATAAGAAACTTCTTTATCCTAAGAATCAACGTGCAAATAAGATTTAACATCATTATATACAATAGCAAAAAATTATTCACTTCAATGTCAATGCAAGGAAATTGAATAAGCTATGACACATTTATAAAAGGTATTGTTATGGTAAGTATTAAATGATGTTACAGAATACTTAATAACATTAAGACGTCTGTAATATATTAAGGGAAAAAAGTAGAACACGGTAAACTATGCCACCACATTTGTAGAACACACACACACCCCTCTAGAGGAAAAGATGGGAAGGATATAACAATTTTTTGCATCTGGACCTCACTTCACATTACCCCTTTTTCAACATGCCAATATAGTCAGCAAATACAGACCACTGTAAGAAACATATTTTACACTGTGATCCAGTACACAAATCCACATAACTGAAGTTTCACAAAATATTTACTCATATACGCAATGTGATATTTCCTATTCTACTTCCTTTAAAAAGTGCTGGTAGTACCTTACTAAATTTATTTCATAACCCACTGCTTAATGGGTAATTACAGGTTGAACATACTACCATAAAGGAGTTGCTATCATTATAAAAACCATTTCAGCAGAGGAACAAAAAATGGGAGACTTGAGGAGTCCTAGATGTTCTCTACCTCATAGCTCTGTCCTGTCTTCATCACTCAGACCAGATAGGAAAAAGAAGAAATCCTAGTCTTCTAATATGATGGTTAACGTCTGTCACCTTGGCTAGGCTATGATTCTCAGTGGTTTGGCAGACACCATGTGATCTTGTGATCTGATGTGAGCTGCCAATCAATTGAAAGGGGTGCTTCCTGGGGTGTGGCCCAACTCCAGTAAATAAGTGGACCTTCTGGCAAAGGTCACTCTTTCTCAACTCTGTACTCTTCTACTCACCTAACCTCTGGTTCTAAGCCTGCATTAGTCTCTGGCCTGTTGCCTGACCTGCAGGGTTTGAATTCACCAACCTCCCAATCCCACGAGCCAGCGGAGACCTCCATCTACTGCCTGGCCTGAAGATTTTGGGTTTCTCAGCTCCTGCAACCACAAGAGCCAGCAGAGGTCTTCACCCTGTTGCTTGGTGCACGGATTTGACACTTGGCGGCCCCCACAACTGCGTGAGCCATTTCCTTAAAGTAAATTCCTCTCTCTAAATATTTATATACGCTTCACTGGTTTTGCTCCTCTTGAGAACCCCGACTAAGAAATTTGGCACCAAGAGTGATCCCAGAGGAACAAAATCTTACGGATTGAGTTTTCTAAATTGGTTCTCGGGTCTCACTAGACTTAAAAGTCATGAATTACTTTATTTTCAGTAGTAAAGAGGCCACTGTTAATCCACAGCATGATGTGGCAATACACAAAATATCACCACCATTGGATCAACTATCTGTGAGAGACAAGGCGATCGTGTACTTGATGCCTTTCAACATTTGTGTCAATCTAAGAATAATGAAGGTGGAAGGTTGGTTCTATTTTCCATAGACCAAGTGGAGAAAGAAAAAGTGTGCCACTCCAGCAATACACCTTCACCACCTAACCTCAGTGGTATACAAACTCTCCAATTTTATGTCCTACTTTAGTGCGCAGGCATCTTGATCACCTTTCCCTTCCGTAAGATGTCATCTGATCCATTACACTAATGATATTATCTTGACTGGACTTAGGAAGGAAGAAGTATCGATGACTCTAGACTTATGATAAGACATTTGTGTGCTACAGGATGGGAAATTAACCTGACAAAAATTCAGGCAGCTCCCACCTCAGTGCAATTTCTAGGGGTCCAGTTGAGCTATTCCTTCTAAAGAGAGGGATAAGTTGTTGTATCTGGATTCTACTAAAACTAAAAAGTAAGGACAATGCCTGGTAGGACTCTGGATTTTACAGGCAACATATTTTTGCTTCCTGTCCCCGTGACCCTATGCTCTATGGGTCTAAGTCTTACTTCCATAAGAGAGGAATGCTTCCTCCAGGAGACACAACACTGATTCCATTGAAGTGAAAGTCAAAAATGTCACTCATACACTCTGGGCTCCTTATGCCTATGGATCAACAGGCAAAAAAAGGAGTTATCTTATTGGCTGGTGTGATTGATCCTGATTACTAAGGTGCAATTGGGCTGATAGTAGATATTCGAGGTAAAGAATATTGCGTCTGGGATATAGGAAATGCCCTAGGGCATCTCTTAGTACTACCTTGCCCTGGGATTAAAGTCAATGGAAAACTAGAGCAACTCAATTCCAATATGACTGCTAATGACCCAGACCCTTCAGAAATAGTTTTGAGTCACTTCACCAGGCAAAGAGGCACGACCAGCTGAGGTCCTTGCTGAGGACAAAGGGAACACAGAATGGGTGGTAGAAGAAGGCAGCTCTAAGTAACAGCTATCACCATATGACCAGCTGAAGAAATGAGGGCTGTAATTGGTGAGTGCTCTTCCTTGTTTTGTGTGTATATCAAATACCTTTTTTTTTTTTTATTAATTGTGACTTAGGAAAAAGTTTACAGAACAAATTAGTTTCTCATTAAACAATTATTTCACATACTGTTTTGTGACATCAGCTGCCAACCCCGTGACATGCCAACACTCTCCCCTTCTTCACCTTGGGTTCCCCACTTGTATCTGTCCAGCTTTCCTGTCCCCTCCTGCCTTCTCGTCCTTGCCCCTGGGCTGGTGTGCCCATTTAGTCTCAACACATGGTGAACTACGTGTGTTACTGTTTTATAAGCCTGTCTAATCTTTGGCTGAAGGGTGAACTACAGGAGTGACTTCAGTACTGAGTTAAAAAGGGGCCCAGGGAGTCAAATATCTTTGTTTTCTTCTTTCAATTACTCCATTTCTTATTATAAAATACAAGATGTAAAAAGGGCTAGCGCATTTTCAGTTGTATACGTGTTAGTTGTATAGACGCAAGGTGCAAGTATGACTTTGTGATTGTCTTTATTTAGAGAACATGTATGGTTTAAGGAGATGTGTATAGGTGCCAAGTTGATAACGGGTGGACTGTTAGGATTAATGTTAAGTGTCAAGTTGGCTAGACTATGATTCTCAGTGGTTTGGCAGTCACTATGTAATCACCCTCCATTTTGTGATCTGACATGAGCAGCCATCAGATGAAAGGGGAGTTTCTTTGGGGGTGTGGCCTGTCTCTAGTATATAAATGTATGTTCTGGCAAACCTCTTTCAACCCTGCACCATTCTTGTGGCCTGACCTCCAGTTCTTGGGATGTAAGCCTGCATAAGTCTCTGGCTTGCTGCCTAACTTCGAGATTTTGGATTCGCCAACCCCTGCAACCCTATGAACCAGCAGATGCCTCCAGCCTACCACCTGACCCGTAGATTTCTGGTTCGTTAGTCACTGCGGCATGAGACAGCAGAGGTCTTCAGCCTGTCACCTGATCCACAGATTTGGGAGCTGCCAGCCCCCACAAGTGCGTGGGCCATTTCCTTAATTTCTGTCTCTCTCTATACATATACACTGCACTGGTTTTGCTCCTCTAGAAAACCCAGCCTAAGACACCTAGTTCACACACTCAAGCCCCTCTTTTGATACATGCTGAGAGGATAGCACTGTTGTTCACATATCCCGCCATGCTAAATAAGAGGCATGACGGGCAAATTCCACCTTCATCACTAACTGCATGGCAAGGATCAGCATGAACCCCCATCTGGAAATGGATCCAGTCCTCACCTTCCCACTTCTCCATCCTTGTCGCCAGCTGATTCAAGCAACACTCTCTCTCTGACCCCAGCCAACCAGAGCTGTTTCAGAGCTCACAAGTTAAAAGGACATCATCCTTTAGACTGAGCGCCTATGCAGCCCTTCTGACTCTAGCCACCCCGAGTTAGGTGTAGCATCTAAGACAACACAGTCCTTCAGACTGCTAAATTGGCAGACACCAGCCCCTGACAGCTGACTGCCCCTGTGGGGTTCACCCCTTCCCTGAAATAAACTCACAGATTCTAGAGAGAGAGTGTACCATACTGATTTATTATAAACAGAAAAAATACAAAGAGACACATAGGGCAAAGTCTGGGAAGGGTCCCAACCAGTGCCTCCACGTTCCCAGAGATGCATGACCCTCTCCCATGCATGGATGTCTTTTTCCAACCAGGAAGCTCACGGAACTTCCATGCTTAGGGTCTTTATTTGGCCTCATTGCATAGTTATGATTGGGGTCTCACTGAATATGCATGACTGACTAAACCATATCCCTCTCCCTTCCAGAGGTTAGCTGACCAGGTGTGGTCTCTTGGGCCTGGCCAGCCCTCATTTGTTTGCACAAATCCTGAAGTGTTGTCTGGAGATGACAATAAAGGTGCTTTGATTACTCGAGAAATTCTAAGGGCTATCTCTTGGGAACCAAAGACAAAGGCCAAATCAAGTTCTTAGTCTCATACCGTCTCTGCTCTGACAGCTTGTATTAGTATAATCTGACAGATTATATTATTATAGTTCCATAGTATCTTAGCATTGGCAGAAAATTCAGGTGTTAACCAATCCAATTCTCTCTTTTAGGGAAAGTAACAAAGGGTGCCTGACCCCCACCCCAGGGAGAAAGGAAGAAGAAACAGTGGCATGGGAAGGAAGATAGTGGAGCCAAAGTCAAACTATTATCCAGGTACCCTACAATTACTAATACTGCCTTTTATAAGAGTGAAGCAAGAATCACTATAACTCGTAACATTGGTTATACTACATGATAGGAAAGAACTACAATGACTAATCAGGGATATTTTCTTGGGAAGTCTTGTACATAAACTTTAATTCACATTACCATTTCCCTCTTGTTGGAATTTAAAAGATTTTGCACTTTTAAGTAATGGTTCAAAGAACATCTTTCAACATTAAAGCTGTGTCATATGATCTACTGTCACATGATAAAACATAAACATATAGGAATTTTTTTTCAACATTTACTTTTATATCGTCATAGCACAGCTTTACTAATAAGTTAAAGTGAACAATGATTGAGCCCCAAGAACCCAGAAATAGGACTTACCGTTTCATACTGAGTAATTCAATTGGTTGTCGAGCAGCCAATCTTTCAAATTCATTTCTCATTATGTCAGTCTGATGTATAAATCAAAGAAATAATTATTTCCAAGACTGTAACTACAAATTGAAATTAGCAATCACCAAACAAATAATGAATCTAACCTACTCAAGCATTTACGTATACTGTATCAGCTGCCATCGAGTCAACTTGGACTCATGGCGACCCCGTGGTGTGTCAGAGTAGTACGGTGCTCCACAGGATCTTCAAGGACTGATTTTTTGGAAGGAGGTCAACAGGCCTTTCTTCTGAGGTGCCTCTGGGTGGACTCAAACCTCCAACCTTCCCGTTACCAGCCAAACGCATTAACCATTTGCACCAACTGGTGACTCCTAGGTCTATCAATTGTAATGTATCATTTCCCTTTCCCCAGATCTTCTCTGAACTAAATGCTCTCGAGGAGCAGGAGTAGAAGCAGAAAACATATGTGCACACAGCAAATGTGTATTTCTTCAATTCTGTACCCAGCTCAAGCAGGAAATGTGGAATATAAATAAGGACTCCACGGAAAAAAAGGTTTAATCCTAAATCAGCGGTTCTCAATCCCAGCAGCATATAAGAATCAGATGGGATGCTTTGAAAACAATTACAATCCTGGCCATCTCTCACCCTTCGCCCCCACTTCCACTGAATTAGTCTGAGCTGGGGCCTCACATGGTTATTATAATTTTTGTTTTTAACTCACCAGCTGATCCTAAAGTAAAGCCAGTGTTGAGAACCATGGATCTAAGTATGCATTGGGGATAGGGGACAGAGGACTTGGACATAAGATAACGTGCATTAGGACTATGAGCCTAAACTTATACTTCCTTTTTGGCTGTTATTTTCATACTTTGATTTTTGCAAAGGATGGAGGAAGAGGGCAAAAGGAACTGGTTCTGCTATCTGATCTAGCAATTTTACTGTTTTCAATGTTCTGCCAATGTCCTATTCCACTTCTGTTCTGCACATTTCCTACTTCAAGTATAAAGAACTGTTTAAGTACAATATTCATTTATCCCATGTAATTTTCAATAAACTGTAAGCTTCAACTTTCCTAACAATGAAAAACTGAAAAGTAAGCAAAAAGAGCCTTTCAGAGCCCAAATTCCTGTTTGTAAGTTTTTTAACAGCTTTATTGAGATATATTTCACATACCATACAATCCACCCATTTAAAATACACAATTCAATGATTTTTAGCATATTCGGATATAGTCATTCATTACCACAATCAATTTTAGGACGTTTTCATAACCCTCTCCCCAAAATTCTGCCCTCCCCCCAGCCATTACCTTTCTACTCTCATCCCCCATCCCTCCTAAGCAACCACTAATCTACTTCCTTTTTTTAAATACATTTCCTTATTCTGGAAATATGAACTGAAACATACAACATGTGGACTTTTGTGACTGACTTATTTCATGTAGTATAATGGTTTCAAGGTTCACCCATGCCGTAGCATGTATCAGTACCTTATTCCTGTTTATGCCATTTATCCAGTGATCAGCTGATAGACATCTGGGTTGTTTCCACCTTTTGGCTCTTATGAATAATGCTACTATAGCATTTATGTACAAGTTTTTGTGTAGACATATACCGTCATTTCTTGAGTATACACCTAGGAGTGGAATCACTGAATCTGTTTAGAAGTTTTACATTAAGTATTTCTCATGATAGAAAGCCTTTCTTAGGCTATTACTAAATCACATACAACTCTAAGAAAAAGTGGCTATCTAGTTTCCTGCAAAAAAACTAGGGCATTTGAGCTAGACGGATATGCACAGTGACAAGGAGTAATAACTAATAATGAGATAAGAAACAAACTATAAAAATGCAGTACAAGTGGCCTTGAGCCATGTAACACAGAAGCCCTTAGCTAACTCACAAGGCCAGTAAGTGATAGATCTGGAATTTTAGCTTAACTCCCTTAGAAGATAGAGCCCACACTCATGGAGTTCTTGCAAGGATTAAATCTCATGAAACGTTATTTTGGGCATGTCTGGCACACTGCAAGCATTCATTAAATAAAACTGCCTTAGAAGCTCTTCACGTGTTCGACTAATAAATATTTGGGTTGCTATCATGTGCCAGGCACTGTTCTAGGTGATAACGATACAGTGGTAAAGAGGACAAACAAGGTTGCTGCTCATGGAGCTAACATTCAGTCTCATCTCAGCACAGATAGGATTTCCTCAAGAATGCAATCTAAAGCAGCCACTGAGCCACTCTATCACATCATTACTTGAATTCTTTGTATATCATTTATGAATAATCCACTACTTGCTGATTTATTTCTCTGTTTCAACACGCTAGGATGTAAGCTCCACGAGGACAGACCTTGCCTATCCTGTCCCCCCAAGTGTGGCACGTAACAAACCTTTATAAATAGTTGTTAAATGAATAAATGGAAGAGCAGTTTCAAGGGCAATTTGAGGAGTGATTAAGATCTTGAACACAATTACCCACCTAAACAATGGGGATAATACAGATATTTGTTCATAGGGCTGTTCTGATGACTAAGTAAGCCCAGAACAATATTTACCTCCTATTTTTAAGAAAGGATTAGGTCCCCAGACCTTCTGTTAGCCCAAGACAGGAGCCATTCCCAAAGCCAACTCTTCAGACAGGGATTGGACTACTATGGGATAGAAAATGATACTGGTGAAGAAAGACCTTCTTGGATCAAGTAGCTACATGAGACTATGCTGGTATCTCCTGTCTGGAGGGGAGATGAGAGAGCAGAGGGGTCAGAAGCTGGCCAAATGGACATGAAAAGAGAGAGTCAAGGGAAAGGAGTGTGCTGTCTCATTATGGCCAGAGCAATCAGGAGTATATAAAAGGTGTGGGTAGTGGTGGGTATAAATTTTTGTATGAGAGACTGACTAGATTTGTAAACTTTCACTTAAAGCACAATTTTAAAAAAGGGGGGTTAAATAATCAGTATACTAGTTATAAAGATTGAAAACATGTTGTATTTGAGAGAGCAAATTAAAGTAAAAATAAATTTAAAAACTGGTTAAAATATTTAAAAGTTTCAGTCCAATAAGGAAGCATTACTGTACTTAGTACTTAATGTGAAATAACCCACATTTGGGTAACTACAAAGGAGCCCTGGTAGTGTAGTGGTTAAGTGCTCAGCTGCTAATCAAAAGGTTGGTAGTTCGAACCCACCAGCTGCTCCACAGGAGAAAGATGTGGCAGTCTGCTTCCATAAAGATTATAGCCTTGGAAACCCTATGGGACAGTTTTACTCTGTCGTTCAGGGTCAGTATGAGACAGAATTGAATTGATGGCAACGGGTTTTTTAGTTTTGGGTAACTACATTTAAAAAAAAGTATGAGAAAACAGAACCCATCAGCTACTCTGCGGTAGAAAGGTGTGGCAGTCCGCTTCTGTAAAGATTTACAGCCTTGGAAATCCTATGGGACGGTTCTACTCTGTCCTATAGGGTCGCAGTGAGTTGGAACCAGCTCTGTGGCAGTGGGTTTGGTTTTGGTTTTTACGTGAAATGCCGAACGAAACAGAATTTCAAAGGAACATCTCTCTCCTACTTAAAATTTAACCAACATTTTTTCATGTAACAAATATAAATACTGCTTTTTAACAACAAAATCCTCTCCTAAATAAATGGTTGCATATAGGGAGGGGAAAACGCCAAACATAATGTTCGGAAATGCCTAAAACAATCCAGTAATTTAGAAATACTTTACATTCAGCGGATTAGACCATAATCAGTATCCTGGGTTCACTCCTACGGTAAACAGTTTAAAACGGTATCCAAGTGTCCTGTCTCCCCGCCCCCCATCCAAAAGTAGAGTTCCCATGAAACCTTTCCTAAGACGAAATGGCTTACAGCGAAGAAGCAATTACCATTAACTTATATGGGAAAAAATTTGGGGCATTTCCAGACCCCCCCCCCAAAATAACCTACCAAATAACATATAAAACATAAAATAATACCAACATATAGTAAAAGCTGAGATGCTGAATGTAATTCCCGGGGAAGGAGCTTGGCGACGCCGCCACTCTCGCCGCCTCTTTAATGGCTAGGTGCAAAACAAATGCTGAAAGCTATTTCTGGTTTTCGTAACATCGAAAATCCTCTTGGGATTTCTTTCTATTAGTGAAAACAGGTACTCATGTAGGTCTTTTCGTAGAAGCGAAGTGGCGAAAGGCAAACTTTGAAAAGCGGGGGATACCTGTATAGGTACCTTGGTTTGCCCATTCGGTCATTCTCATCCATTTGGTAAAATACAAATAGAAAGCCCGCCCTCCAGTGGTTCTCAAGAGCCAAGGTAATTAAGCTTATTAAAACACACAAAAAAAATCCCAAACTAGATCACTTGTTTTAGAGTAGACCTTATAGAGTAGCGGGTTCCTTTGAAAATTTATGTGTGGATCCCATTTCAGAAAAAAATGTACACACAAGTTTCTGCATTAAGTTTGGGAGTTCGCGGAGCATCCCCCCTCCTCCCCGAAAGTCCTTCTAAGGGTCTCAGGATAAGAGGCCCGGAGAATGCTTATCCATCTAGTTGTTTTCCATAGACGGATACCCATACGTCAGAGTAAGAGCTAAGCAAGCAATAGTTAGAGTGGGAATCTGAAATTCACTTTTACGTAGCGAAGGCTCTCAATCCAAAATAAAGATTCGTGGAATTATCTTCCACGTCCGGGGCTCAAGACAGCTCACTTACTTCAAAAGCAGAATAATCCGGGGCTGTCAGGTAGCTCAGGTAGTTCTTTGTAGGTCGGTATCTCCGAGTTTCCTCCTCCACCAGAGCCGCAGCCTGAGAACGAGAACGGGGGCCAGGGTAGGGGCGGCAAACTGTCACGTGTATCTTCCAGCATTGTGAAATCTAGCAAGCGCCGAGTCAGCTACAGACACCCCTCACTCACCGCTTCCCGCACACCAGGCGCTTCGTAACCTTGATCAAAATAGGGCAGCGCATCCACCACAGCCTCTCCGGCGACCAATCCTGTGCCCGCCATTCCGGGTACCTCAGGTCCGACTGAGTTTTCTGAGTCTGCGCAAACTCGAGTACTCTCAACTACGCCTGCGCCTACCCCGGACGTCGTCCGTATCGCCTGCGCCTGGGCCTCAGCACTTACTCAATCGCCAATTCGAAAGGCGCGCTCGCCCCGCCCCTTAGAAGAGCCGGGCCCTTTTATTTTGGTGGGCCGTGACGTCACGTCCGGATTCCCTAGCGTCAGCGGAAGGTCTCGGTTGTTTGTCTCCCTCTTGCTCTTTTTTTGTCTGCCTCCGACTGGAAGCGGTTTGGTGAAGACGAAAGTTTCCTTTATTTAAAAACTAAAATGCGGGAGGGGAGGCCTTTAAAACTTTTTGCGGCAACTGGCTGCAGGGTTTGGCGGGGAGAGAAACTAGTTTACCAAATTGGCTTACTCCCCTAACCTTTCTTCTCCCCTGAGCCTTCTCTCCCCCTGTGGTAGCCTTTCCTCCTCTTGAACTTCTTTGCAGCACCCCACTATCCTTCGCTTTAGGCGTCCTGAGAATATCTGCATTGGGTAGTACAGTTCTTTCACAGACACAAGAAGTGTATGCCAGTCTTCAGTTAAAACTGTGAAACTTGGGGTCTGCGTAACAAGAAGAATCATATCTGCCCACCGCGAAACTGATAACCGCTCATCAACCGCACTTTGAACAATCCTGTCATTTTGCTTTTAGGGCGTATACAAAACCCAGTCATTTTGCCTCCAGGACTTCTGGTAATAGAAACGCACTCCTCATTGCCCCCCAACCAGCCCGGTGCACTGCAGTGCCCTGTGTGGTACGTGGCTCTCAGCCTCCTTTGATGAAGCAAAGACCCTACACAGTGTACAGTCTAACCCAGGCTTTGTCAGCCAAGAGCCTGGAAATGTTGACCACAGTTATTAAGCCTGGTTGGTATAAAATTGATTCGGATTAGCTTTCTGTTGTGTGCTGACCAGTGGATTCCAACTCATACCGACCCTATAGGACAGAGCAGAACTGCCCCATAGGATTTCCAAGGCCATTTTTTTGGAGGGGAGGAGGTTTAATCTATACAGAGGAGCACTTGTGGTGCAATCGTTAAGAGTTTGGCTGCCCACCAAAAGGTCAGCAGTTCCAATCCACCAGCTGCTCCTTGGGAACCCTATGGGGCAGTTCTACTCTGTCCCATAGGGCCCCAAGAGTTGGAATCTACTCAATGGCAACAGATTTGGCTTGGTTTTTGGTAATCTATACGGAAGCAGATTGCCGTATCTTTCTCCCACTGAGTGGCTAGTGGACCCAGATCACCAACCTTTTGGTTAGCAGTTGAGCTCTTAACCACTGCACCACCAAGGCTCCTTGATTAGCTTTCTAATTTACCATTATTTAGATAAATGTGCTACCCATGGATTTAAGTGAAGGATAAGATCTCTAAGTTCCTAGGTGGCTCAACCAGTAATCTAACGCTTGTCAGTTCAAACCCAACCAGCACATCATGGAAGAAAGGCCTGGGGATGGATCTGCTGTTCTTAAGATTAAAGCCAAGAAAACCCTATGGAGCACTTCTACTTTGTAACACATGTGGTCTCCATGAATTGGAATTGATGCAATTTTTTTTTAAATAAGATCTCTAAATCTTAATTTTATTTAAAATTGTCCAGACGTCTGTGGGATTTTTGTGTGTTTATTCTTTTAAAGATCTGTAAACATTTTATACAAATCTTGAGCAAGTCTTTTACAAACATGTCCAGAATATGTAACACTTTACAAAAACAAAATATAACAGACCTAGGGGAGCAGCTTCAAATTGCAGGGATAAAGTCCCCCATCCTGAAGCAAAGATCTCCTCATAGAGGGATGGTAAGGAATGCACCACAGTAATCCCTCTTACTCCCATTTTATAAACACTCAATTCCCAATTACTGCTTGCTTGTTCCCTCAGGGTTTCAGTGTTAGAAGAAATCAAACGAGGAGATGTCTGGTAAAAGCCCCACTGGGGTAAGCTGCTTAATAAACATTTTTAATAAGACATGAGCTCAGTTCTATTCCCTGGACCCACATCTATAGGAATTATATTACACAGCACCGTTCTTTACATGGTGTCGGCTTCAGATTCATGCATGCACACCTGAATGTGTTGTTAAGACAATACTGTACAAGTCAATAAATTGTAGCACAACACAACTTTTAAGGTTTTGTTAAGTCTGAATACTTTTTATGCCAGTTAAAACCATTAGCAGGGTTTGAAGAAAACAGACTGACATCTGCTATAACATTTATCAGTGAAAACTGCCTCTCATTAACAAATTCCTCTTTCCAATGATTAATACTAGTTTAGAAATTAAGGATTTGGGTGGTTAAGTGGAGGGAGCCCAGGAAAGTTCATAATTCTGAGTTCAATTTAATTAGGGCAAAAAGTCCAACAATTCATGAGGAGCTAAAAAAAGAGTCTTATCTCAGGTACTATAATTTAAAGTCCCTCATCCTCAGAGCTGGGAGGTGGCCCTGGTATGGTTCAGCTTAATAGGAAACTTTTTAAATACTGAAATCCCACAGAGAGCAAATTTTCATCTGCAGTACTAACCAACTTGCTCTGCGTACATAAAATAATAGTCCTGGGCGTCAATATGGGCTCTTTTGTGTAACTTTGGGCAAGTTATTTCACCTCTTTGAATTCCAGTTTCTTCACTAGTAAAATGAAGATGCAAATATCTGTCTCATAAAAATTGATGTAAGGATTGAATAAGATGACATACATACATGTAGCATAGTACACAGCACATGATGGATAATTAAAAAAAAAATGGTAGTTCCCATGCCCTTGAAAGGACATTTTCCTAGCAACTATAATTCCACAAAGTTTAATGTTGACACATGAGGGACAAGCTACCCAAGTGCAACATATTGTGAAGGAGGAGCTCCAAGACATCTATATTTATGAAGCAATACCAGTCCTAACAAAAAGGATTTCTACCTAAGTGGGATTCTCCTAGATAGAACATGAGACAAAAAATCAAAAAACAGGAGGCATATGATTATATTACTTAGCCCAGCTCAATGAGTCCATGGGGTTAAAGCTGCCATGATATTTCGGTGATGAGAATTATGTGTGTAGGGCTAGTGTTCTCCACTTCCATCATGCTTTTCTAGTACCCTAATCTCGGCATTTCCCTTGTTATGTTAATCTTTGAGCTGTTTTTTAAATGCAAAACCAACAAGTCTGTCCCCTGCAAAAGACAAGTGCCTTCCTAAACTAAGCACAAAACGATGAGTCCAAATATCAAGTAAAAAGCCCACTTAAAAAAAAAAAATTGGAGGCAGACTGAAGAGAGCATTGGTTCCAGATTACCGCCAACAATTCTCCAGTGATTACCACAGCAGCAACAGGAGAGTCCTCCTCTGAAGGCAGGCCTCACTCTGAAACCTTTTAAACTTCCAAGGAGTTTGCAGAATACCTCAAGGCATCTGACTCTTGGGAAAATATTTTCTTTGGCACATTCCCTTCTAGTTAAGATAGAGACAGTCAATCAAAGATTTCATTTCTTCTGGAGAAATTTCATTTTACTCCCTAAAAGAAAAAAAAAAAAGGAAATTCTCATTAATTCATTTTTACTTATCGTAGATTATTTGAGGCAAATGGCTAAAATTTAGTCATTCAGAATAGCCCATGAGTAAGCTATCAGGTGATATGTATTCTGAAATGACATATTTTAAAATTAACCAGCAAAAAAACTCCCAAGTGTCTAATTGTAGAGGTAGAAGAGTATTCAGACTTTGGAGCTGAGAACCACTGATCTAATAATCACTGTGGTTTAAAGAGGAAATAACAGCCTGGGGCATAATTTGTCCAAGGTCTCTCAGCTCATTAGGGACAGAGCCTAATTAGGAACATATATTTCAAAGACCAGTATAAATACCATAGAATTTAAGTTCGTTGTTTTAGACTAGCTATACCACAGTTCCTAGATCCCCTGGATAATTAACAGTTAACTGTAATTGAAAAAATTACATGAACATCTGTGTTTCTCTATGATGCATAAAACATTTGTAGGAAATTTCCTTTTGCCTCAGATTCCATGCAAACCAGGTGTTTTTTTTTTTTAATACAATTTATTTTGTTGTTGTTGAAAACATACACAGCAAAACATACACCAATTCAACAGTCTCTACATGTACCATTTATTGACATTGATAACATTCTTCAAGTTGTGTAACCATTCTCAACCTCCTTTGAGTTGTTCCTTCCTCATTAACATAAATTCATTGCCCCCCTAAGGTTTCTATCTAATCTTTAGAATTGCTATTGTCAATTTGATCCAATATAGATAGTTCTTAAAAGAGCATAATGCTCAGAGTAGACATTTTTTACTAGTTGAGCTAAACTATTGTTTGGTTTTAAGAAGACTTGAGGGGATATTTTTGATTTGAGGTTTAAAGATTATCTCAGGGCAATAATTTCAGGGGTTCACCCAACCTTCATGGTTCCAGGAACTCTGGATTCCATGAGAATTTGAAATTCTGTTCTGCATTTCCCCCCTTTTAATCAGGATTCTATGAACTAAACCAGGTGTTTTTAATCTGGAGTCCATGGATGGACTTCACGGACTCCGTGAACTCCCTAAAATTACATGCAAAAATTGTTTATATGCTGTAAGTGTATTTTTCTGGGAGGAAGGTCCACATTAAAAAAAAAAATTCTCTAAGGGATTTAACCTAGGAAAGATTAGTAATCATGATATGCAAACTCTTATGTCATGAGGGGCTAGTTCAGGGTGCTTCATCTGAGGAGAACAGCCCCATGGACCACTCTGATAGGGGATCCTAACCTCTGAGAAAGGGATGTCTTTTTCTGCAAAACACTTTGGGATGACAGTCATGGTCTCCAGTCAGCCTACCTGAGATTATCAATATTCAGATATATCCCTGACCGGACTATAAAGCCTTAGTGACTGAGGCATGCTTTTCTTGTTTTTTAGCCACATTTATCCAAGAGGAAAGTACAGCAACTCACCAAGACTCCGCAAAATTCTGTTCACCCCACTTGGTTCAGACTCAGGAATTGTTTCCAAATACTGAAGGGCCCGGACCTCAAACAAACCTATGAGGAAAACTCATGTTGATGAAATTGCCTAACATTCAAAACTGAATGTTAATTAAATAAAACTTGATGTTCATTACCAATGTAGTATTTCCATGGGCAAAACAATATTACAAAATAAATAAGTCTCATAATAAACAACTCACTTTTTGAGCCCTTGTAGCTATTACGTTATTTTTTGTTTGTTTCTATTATTTTCAAAAGTTTCACAATTTTACTAAAGAGAGAGGGAGAACTTTCTGATGAAACTGACCTTTCACCCCACTTTTCCGAAGCTCTCGGTCCTGGATGAATCCTGCAAACATCTGAGTCTCCATGAAGAGATCCAGGAAGTGGCGGACGCTTCGGGAGGTATGGGACTTACGGAATGGCTCCCTTTGAAACACACGCTCTCCACGCTCAGTAACAGTCATGCTCAAAGAATAATGTCCCACCAGCTCTACAAAAAACTTGACAAATGCTTCTGACACCACAGAGTTGAGTGTCACATCTGCAGCAAGATGAAAAAGGGGAAAAAAAAAAACCCCTAAGTTTTGTGTATTTGGGAACACTGGCTCTGGTTTTGGAAACCATGACTAAGAAGTCATACTGAGAATCAACTTAGGGCTCCAGATTCTTAGTTCTCTCTTGCTCTCTCCATGATCTGATGAAAAGCAAATGGTTTATACCCTTGCCCTCATTTTCTTCCTACACATACTCTCATTAAATCATGCAGCCTGGCTTCCACATCTGTGATTTCACTGGAACTGCTCTTCCAAAGGCCACCAGTGAGAGCTAGCCAAATTCAATCTGCTTTTCTATTTTTATTCTCCTTTACACTCTATTGCTGCTTTGGTGCCAGTCATTCCCTCATTCCTCTTGTCTCCCACAAATTTCTGCTCTCCTGATTTCCTAGTTTTATGACCCAACATTTGTTTTTCCGTTGCTTCTTCTTCCTCTTCCTGAGATAGTCCTCAGACCACTTCTTCTCTTCAACACTCCCTTCCTTAATGAGCTAATTGGCACAGAGATAAAAGCTGGCTTTCTAGGTTGATAATTCCAAACCTTAAATTTCTAGCCCTGATATGTCACCAAAATTCCTCTTCTGTGTTTTCAGCAATCATCATTTGGCTGTTCCAGTAGCACCTTATATATCAGGTCCTTTTTGGAATTTTATACAATACAAATCAGTTAGATAACACATCTAAAACAACATTTACTAGGAGGCGGAGCCAAGATAGTGGAATAGAGAGTCACTTCCCGCAAGCCCTCTTACAACAAAGACCCGAAAAAACAAGTGAAAAGTATATTTATGACAAGCTAGGAGCCCTGAGCATCAAAGGCAAGCTTAGAAAATGAACTGAGGGGTAGGGGGAGGAAGAGCTGGTTCAGAAGTGGAGAGGAGTTACCAGACCTGAATCGTGGGGAGTCCTCAGGCACCATTACAGGGAGTGGCAACGGTGGGCTGGTACTAGTGTTTGACCGCAGTTTCCTGAGGGAGAAGCAGCCAGACACACAGCCTACTCACACCTCTGGAACCAGAGAAGAGCAGCACTCTTGGCAAAAGCTAAGTACTTGTGTATATTTTACCCACCCCTGCAAGCCGGGTTCAGTGGCTGATTTCCTGGGGCTGAGATAGACCCTGATGAGCGCATAGAGCCATCCTCCTGGCCTTGGAGAAGGAATAAATTTGTAATTGGGGGAAAAGATAATTTGCCAGCTCCACTAACCTGGGGAGCTCAGGACAGAAGTGGCTCCTGTCCAGGCATAAATGGTCCGTGGACTTTGAGTACCTTTACCCTCTGCATGGACCTGTGTGGACCTATTTCAGGAGAACAGGCCCTTGTTGGCAGACTCCAGCCGTTTCAGCTGTGCAGTGGAGAGGTGGGTGTTTGATGTTTGACATTTCTTTGCCTATTAAACACGGTCCTCACCTACCCACATCAGGGGCCTAAGAACTGGTGGCTCCACCCAGGTCACCCAGCCACCCGCAACAGGGGTCCAAGGATAACTGGTAACTCCCAGTCCTTAAAACCAAAAACACTGGGTGCCCATGGTCTGTCTGTAGAACCCACACACCCGTATGCTCTAGGGAACAGGGACACACTCTCCTCAGAGACACATGGGGGACAATTCTCAGTCCCCTGCCTTGTTCAAAGTGTGACCCCCTGCTGCAACCAGATACTGGTACCTACACCAATCACCCATGCCCCTCTAAGACTGTATGACAGAGCCTATACCACGCACTTGATGATCAGCTACCTGGACACCTGAGCTGAATTCATACAAGAAGAGTGAATGGGCTCCTAGACTGATATACCTCATAACAACTCTAGCCATCTGGGGACAGAGCTCCAAAGATGAAAATAATCAAGCTGGCTCACTCAAGCAACCCATTGGGCATATCAAAACAAAACAAAGCAAGAAGTTATGACACAGTAAGCAAACATAAAATAAACTAATACAACAACTTATAGATGGCTCGGAGACAACAGTCGATATCAAATCACATAAAGAAACAGACCATGACTGCCTCAACAAGCTCTCAAAACAAAGAATCAAGGGATCCTCTAGATCAAGGTGCCTTCCTAGAATTACCAGAGGCAGAATACAAAAGATTAATATACAGAACCCTACAAGACATCAAGAAGGAAATGAGGCAATACACAGAACAAGCCAAGGAACACACAGATAAAGCAACTGAAGAAATTAAAAAGACTATTCAGGAACATAATGAAAAATTTAACAAGCTGGAAAAATCCATAGGCAGCATTCAGAAATTCAGAAGATTAACAATAAAATTACAGAGGTAGACAACTGAATAGAAAGTCAGAGGAGCAGAATTGTGAAAGTAGAAGGCAGAATTTCTAAACTTGAAGATAAAGCACTTGGTACTAATATATTTGAAGAAAAATCAGATAAAACAATTAAAAAAAATGAAGAAACCTTAAGAATCATGTGGGACTCCATCAAGAGAAATAACCTACAAGTGACTGGAGTACCAGAACAGGGAGGGATAACACAAAATGCACAGAGAATTGCTGAAGATTTGTTGGCAGAAAAGTTCCCTGATATCGTGAAAGATGAGAAGACATCTATCCAAGATGCTCATCAAACTCCACGTAAGGTAGAATTTAAAAGAAAGTCACCAAGACATATTATAATCAAACTTGCCAAAACCAAAGGTAAAGAGAGAATTTTGAGAGTGGCTAGGGATAAACGAAAAGTCACCTACAAAGAAGAGTCAATAAGAATAAGCTCAGACTACTCGGCAGAAACCATGCAGGCAAGAAGGCAATGGGATGACTTATAAAAAAAATTGAAGGAAAAAAAAATCCCAGCCAAGAAATCTTATATCCAGCAAAACTGTCTCAGATATGAAGGCGAAATTAGGACATTTACAGATACACAGAAGTTTAGGGAATTCGTAAAACCCAAACTAAAACTACAAGAAATATTAAAGGGAGTACTTTGGTTAGAAAATCAATAATATCAGGTATCAACCTAAGACCAGACCACTGGGCAGAGCAATCAGAAGTCAACCCAGGCACAGAAATCACAAAAATAAATGAAGATAAAAAAATGCTCAAAACAGGGAAACAGCGATGTTATTATGTAAAAGAAGACAACATTAAAACAATAAAAAGGGACTAAGAAATGTAGTCATAGATCTTCCACATGGAGAGGGTGACAAGGCAACACAAAGAAATAAAATTTAAGTTTAAATTTAGAAAAATAGGGGTAAATAATAAGGTAACCACAAAGGAGACAAACTATCCTACACATCAAAATCAAATACAAGAAAAAAATAGCAGAAACAAAACCAACAACAATGAATATGAGGAAAGGACAATATATAATCTACTCAGCACATAAAATGAAGTGAGAAAAAGAAACTGTCAACAACACACAAAGACATCGAAATGATAGCACTAAATTCATACCTATTCATAATTATGCTGAATGTAAATGGACTAAATGCACCAATAAAGAGACAGAGAGTGCCAGAATGGATTAAAAACCATGATCCATCTATATGCTGCCTATAAGAGACACACCTTAGACTTAGAGACAAAAACAAACTAAAACTGAAAGGAAGGAAAAAAATATACCAAGCAAACAACAATTAAAAAAGAGCAGGAGTGGCAATATTAATTTCTGACAAAATAGGCTTTAAAGTTAAATCCATCATAAAGCATAAGGAAGGACACTATATAATGATTAAAGGGACAATATACCAAGAAGATATAACCATATTCAATATTTATGCACCCAACGACGGGGCTGCAAGATACAGAAAACAAAACCTATCAGCACTGAAAAGTGAGATAGACACCTCCACAATAATAGTAGGAGATTTCAACACACCACTTTCAGTGAAGGACAGGACATCCAGAAAGAAACTCAATAAAGACACAGGAGATCTAAAGGCCACAATCAATCAGCTTGACCTCACAGACATATACAGAACACTCCACCCAACAGCATCCAAGTATACTTTCTTTTCCAGCTCATATGGAACATTCTCTAGAATAGACCACATATTAGGTCGTAAAGCAGATTCTAAAACATTGAAATGTTACAAAGCATCTTCTCTGACCATAAGACCATAAAAGTGGAAATCAATAATGGTAAAAGAAATCAAACACTTGGAAACTGAACAATACCCTGCTCAAAAAAGATGGGATTACAGAAGACATTAAGGATGGAATAAAGAAATTCCAATGAGAATGAAAACACCTCCTACCAGAACCTTTGGGACACAGTGAAAGCAGTGCTCAGAGGTCAATTTATATCAATAAATGCACACATCCAAAAAGAAGAAAGGGCCAAAATCAAAGAATTATCCTTACAACTTGAACCAACAGAAAGACAGCAACAAAAGAAACCCTCAGCACCCAGCACCGGAAGAAAACAATAAAAATTAGAGCAGAACTAAATGAAATAGAAAACGGAAAAACAACTAAAAGAATTAACAAGACCAAAGGCTGGTTGTTTGAAAAAATCAACAGAATTGATACACCATTGGCCAAATTGACAAAAGAAAAACAGGAGAGGAAGCAAATAACCCAAATAAGAAATGAGATGGGTGATACTACAACAGACCCAACTGAAATTAAAAAGAATCCTCTCAGATTACTATGAAAAATTGTACTCTAACAAATTTGAAAACCTGGAAGAAATGGATGAATTCCTAGAAACACACTACCTACCTAAACTAACACAGAGGTAGAACAACTAAATAGACCTATAACAAAAGAAAAGATTGAAAAGGTAATCAAAAAACTCCCAACAAAAAAAATGCCCTGGCCCAGATGGCTTCGCTGCAGAGTTCTACCAAACATTCAGAGAAGAGTTAACACCACTACTACTAAAGGTATTTCAGAGCATAGAAAAGGATGCAATACTCCCAAACTCATTCTATGAAGCCAGCATATCCCTGATACCAAAACTAGGTAAAGATACCACAACAAAAGAAAATTACAGACCTATATCCCTCATGAATGTAGATGCAATAATCCTCAACAAAATTCTAGCCAATAGAATTGAACAACATATAAAAAAAATAATTCACCATGGCCTAGTGGGATTCATACCAGTTATGCAGAGATGGTTCAACATTAGAAAAACAATTAATGTAATCCATCATATAAATAAAACAAAGGTCAAGAATCACATGATTTTATCAATTGATGCAGAAAAGGCATTTGACAAAGTTCAACACCCATTCATGCTAAAAACTTTCAGCAAAATAGGAACAGAAGGAAAATTCCTCAACATAAAAAAGGGCATTTTTACAAAGCCAGTAGCCAACATCATCCTAAATGGAAAGAGCCTGAAAGCATTCCCCTTGAGATTGGGAACCAGACAAGGATGCCCTTTATCAGCACTTTTATTCAGCATTGGGCTGGAGGTCCTAGCCAGAGCAACTAGGCTAGATAAAGAAATAAAGCGTATCCAGATTGGCAAGGAAGAAGTAAAAGTATCTCTATTTGCAGATGACATGATCTTATACACAGAAAACCCTAGGGAATCCTCCAGAAAACTACTGAAACTAATAGAAGAGCTCAGCAGAGTATCAGGATACAAGATAAACATACAAAAATCAGTTGGATTCCTCTACGCTAACAAAAAGAACATTGAAACCACCAAATCAATACCATTTACAGTAGCCCCCAAGAAGATAAAGTACTTAGGAATAAATCTATCTTACCAGAGATGTAAAAGACATACAAAGAAAACTACAAAACACTTCTGCAAGAAACCAAAAGAGACCTACGTAAGTGAAAAAACATACCTTGCTCATGGATAGGAAGACTTAACATTATAAAAATGTCTATTCTACCAAAAGCGATCTATAGATTTAATGCAATTCTAATCAAAATTCCAACGACATTTTTTAATGAGATAGAGAAACAAATCACCAACTTCATATGGAAGGGCAAGAGGCCCCGGATATGTAAAGCATTACTGAAAAAGAAGAACAAAGTGGGAGGCCTCACACTACCTGATTTTAGAACCTATTATACTGCCACAGTAGTCAAAACAGCCTGGTACTGGTACAACAACAGATACATAGACCAATGGAACAGAATTGAGAATCCAGACATAAATCCACCCACATATCAGCAGTTGATATTTGACAAAGGCCTCAAAGCAGTTAAATGGGGAAAAGACAGTCTTTTTAACAAATGGTGATGGCATAACTGGATATCCACCTGCGAAAACATGAAACAAGTCCCATAACTCACACCATGCACAAAAACATGCTCAAAATGGATCAAAGACCTAAATATAAAATCTAACAACAAAGATTGCGGAAGAAAAAATAGGGACAATGTTAGGAGCCCTAATACATGGCATAAACAGTATACAAAACATTACTAACAATGCAGAAGAAAAACTAGATAATTGGGAGCTCCTAAAAATCAAACACCTGGAATCGACTTGACAGCACTGGGCTTTTTTTTTTTTTTTTTGGTGATGCTCATCCAAAGACTTCACCAAAAGAGTAAAAAGACTACCTACAGACTGGGAAAAAGTTTTTAGCTATGACATTTCTGATCAGCACCTGATCTCTAAAATCTACATGATACTGCAAAAACTCAACTACAAAAAGACAAATAACCCAATTAAACAATGGGCAAAAGATACGAATAGACACTTCACTAAAGAAGATATTCAGGTAGCTAACAGATACATGAGGAAATGCTCACAATCATTAGGCATTAGAGAAATGCAAATCAAAAGTACAATGAGATTCCATCTCACTCCAGCAAGGCTGGCATTAATCCAAAAAACACAAAATAATAAATGTTGGAGAAATTGGAACACTTACACACTGCTGGTGGGAATGTAAAATGGTACAACCACTTTGGAAATCCATTTGGCGCTTCCTTAAAAAGCTAGAAATAGAACTACCATACGATCCTGCAATCCCACTCCTTGGAATATATCCTAGAGAAATAAGAGTCTTTACATGAACAGATATATCCACATCCATGTTCACTGCAGCACTGTTTACAACAGCAAAAAGATGGAAACAACCAAGGTACCCATCAACTGATGAATGGATAAATAAATTATGGTATATTCACACAATGGAATACCATGCATCGATAAAGAACAGTGATGAATCTGTAAAACATTTTGTAACGTGGAGGAATCTGGAAGGCATTATGCTGAGTGAAATTAGTCAGTTGCAAAAGGACATATATTGTCTGAGACTACTATTATAAGAACTGGAGAAATAGTTTAAACAGAGAAGAAAATATTTTTTGATGGTTACTAGAGAGCGGAGGGAGGGAGGGTGGGAGAGGGGTAATCACTAATTAGATAGTAGATAAGAACTACTTTCGGTGAAGGGAAAGACAACACACAATACAGGCAAGGTCAGCACAACTGGACTAAACTAAAAGCAAAGAAGTTTCCTGAATAAACTGAATGCTTCGAAGGCTAGCGTAGCAGGGGTGGGGGTTTGGAGACCATGGTTTCTGGGGACATCTAAGTCAATTGGCATAATAAAATCTATTAAGAAAACATTCTGCATCCCATTTTGGAGAGTGGCGTCTGGGATCTTAAACGCTAGGAGCGTCCATCTAAGATGCATCAATTGGTCTCAACCCACCTGGACCAAAGGAGAATGAAGAACACCAAGGACACAAGGTAATTACAAGCCCAAGAGAGAGCATGGGCCACATAAACCAGAGACTACATCAGCCTGAGACCAGAAGAACTAGATGGTGCCTGGCTACAACTGATGACTGCCCTGACAAGGAACACAACAGAGAACCCCCAAGGGAGCAGGAGAGCAGTAGGATGCAGACCCCAAATTCTCATAAAAAGACCAGACTTAATGGTCTGACTGAGACTAGAAGGACTCCAGTGGTCATGGCCCCCAGACCTTCTGTTGGCCCATACAGGAGCCATTGCCAGAGCCAACTCTTCAGAGAGAGACTGGACCAGACAATGGGACGGACAGGGATGCTGGTGAGGAGTGAACTTCTTGGATCAGGTGGACACTTGAGACTATGTTGGCATTTCCTGCCTGAAGGGGAGATAAGAGGGTAAAGGGGGTTAGAAGCTGGCGAAATGGACATGAAAAGAGAGAGTGGAGGGAGGGGGCAGGCTGTCTCATTGGGGGAGAGCAATTGGGAGTATGTGCAAGATGTATTTAAGTTTTTGTGTGAGAGGCTGACTTGATTTGTAAACTTTCACTTAAAGCACAATAAAAATTAAAAATAAATAAATAAAACATTTACTATATTTCACCAGCAAATCAGTTTCCCTCTCAACTTTCCCATTTCATATAGTACCAAGATTATTCCATAATAAATAATTTACTGAATGCTTAAGATATGCCTGGCAGGTAAGGTTGCAGAGCTGATTAATGTAATTGCTGTCAAAAAGTTGTATACCTGTAAAGAGTTGAATTGGCAAAAGTTGTGTGATAGGTATACTTATAACAATGACAAAAAAAAAAAAAAAAAAAGGAACTGCTGAAGCTGCTTATGTACAACCAAACACCTCAAAGGATTTGGTTTCTTGGGTTTAGAGTCATGGTTTCATGGGATAAAGAAAAAAAAAAACAGTTAATTAGCCTAATAATGTGTTTAGCGCTTCTGCTTTACCTCCAAGTTCATTGTAAAGTGCCTGGGATCTTAAAGGCTTGCAAGCGGCCATTCAAAGCACAAATGATTTCTATTCTCCTGGAGCAACAGAGGAAGAAGAATTGGAATAGAAGGAGAAAATGGAATGTGTGGCTACTTGCCTTCATGAACAACTTCCTCCTTTGCCATGAGACCAGAAGAACGGTGCCCAGCTACCATTACTGAACATTTTGATCAAACAGTTTATAGAAGAACCCTGACCAACGGGGAGGGAATACAGAAGAGAATTTCAAATTCTCTTGGAATCCTGATTTTCTAGAGCCATGGAGGGTGAATGAACCCCCAAAACTATTGCCCTGAGATAATAAAAAAATCTTTAAACCAAAAATATCCCCTCAAGTCTTCATAAAACCAAATTATGGTTTAGCTTAACTAGTAAAGAATGTCTACCTTGAGCATTATGCACTTTGAAGGTCTGTCTATATAGGATCAAGTGAAAACAGCAACTGGAAAGATTAGATAGGAACTTTAGGGGGCAGTGAGTTTATGTTAATGGGGGAGGACTGGCTCAGAAAAGGAGGGTGAGAATGGCTGCACAACTTGAAGAAAATAATCAATGTCACTAATTGTACATGTAGAAACTGTTGAATTGGTGTATGTTCTACTATATATATTATAAACAACAGCAAAAAAAATAAATTATTAAAAAAAAGACATGTAACCTAATTTTAAAAATGGGCAAAGGAACTGAGCAGACACTTCTCTACGAAAGATATGCAAATGGCCAATAAGCACCTGGAAAGGTGCTCAATATCATTAGTCATTAAGGAAATACAAACCAAAATCACAATGAGATACCACTTCGCTTCTACTAACCAAAAAACCAAACCAAATCCACTGCTGTCGAGTCGATTCCGACTCATAGTAACCCTATAGGACAGAGTAGAATTGCCTGATAGTTTCCAAGGAGCGCCTGGCAGATTCGAACTGTTGACCTCTTGGTTAACAGCCGTAGCACTTAACCACTATGCCACCAGGGCTTCCTCACTTCCAGTAGCACGGCTATTTTTTGAAAAACAAAACAGCAAGTGTTGGAAAGGGTGGGGAAAATGTGGAACCCTCATACATTGCTGGTGAGAATGTGAAATGGTTCAGCTACTGTGGAAAAGTCTGATGGTTCCTCAAAAAGTTAAATGCAAAATTACCATATGACTCAACAATTCCACTTGAAAGCAGGGACTCAAACAGATACTTGTACATCAGCGTTCATTGCAGCCACTGTCCATCAATGAATGGATATACAAAATGTGGTATTATATATACAATGGAATATTATTCAGCTATAAAGAGAAATGAAGTTCTGAAACATGCTACAACATGGATGAGCCTTGGAAAGGCTCTGCTAAGCCAAACACAAAAGTACAAATATTATATGATCTCATTTACAGAACAGACAAGTGAATAGAGACAGAAAGTAGACTAGTGGTTATCAGGGCCTGGGTGAAGGGGAGAATGGGGAGTTATTGCTTAATGTGTACAAAGTTTATGTTTGTGGTGATGAAAAAGTTTTGGAAATACATAGTGGTGATGGTTGCACAACATCTGGATATAACTAATGCCACTAAATACACCTTTAAAAATGGCTAAAATTTTATATATATTTTATACGATAAATAGAAAAAAGAAAATGCCATCATTATGTGCCTGTTAAAAAAAGATATGCCAGGCACTGTATTAAGCACTTTTACAAACACAGTAGTCCTGTGAGGTAGGTAGATATTATTTCCCTTTTACAAATGAGGTAACCGAGGCTCAAAATGATGACAGAAATTCTCCAGGGTCATCTCATCTAGTAAGAGACTCCCAAGTCATGTGACTTAACCACCGTAATATACTAAAATGTCCTGCCTCCCAGGCCCCAGGCTCAAACCTCAGATTTGACTCAGACTCCTCCTTTTTATTACAAAGCGCCATAATCTATCTTCTTCTTTTTTCCCTTCACAATATCTCTTACTCTTTTTCATGAACTGCACCCTGGACTGGGAAGCGGAGACCCAGGTTTAGTCACAGTTTATATAACAGTTGGTAGCTCACTTCACCTCTTTTGGCTTCTCTTCCGCATTATATTTTGATTCTAATCTAGGTTTTTATTATATTTTGCTCAACAGACCTCCCTCTTGTCTCTTTTCTTCTAACGTGTAGAATCCATGGCCCATCACTGCATTTATTTTCAACACTTTTGCCCTGCTCTCCCACCCCTTCCAGTTGCTACCCCATTTCTGTTCCACCTTGCAGCAAAATTTCTTAAAAGAGTTGTCTATACCTGATATACTACTTTCCTTCCTCTACTTCCCTTTCTTTTTAAAATTATATTTTTCTCTAATTTATCTTCCATTCTTTCTTTTTTAATGTACATACTTTACATAGGTGTGTATGTATATATGTATACATATATACGCGTATGTATGTAGAGTCATTCTCTGGTATATATGTATTATTTCATAACAGTGAACAACGAAATCAATATCCAAGTACTCACCACATAGCTTAAAAACAAGTCTCTCTGAAGCTCCTTGTCTTTAATTTTTTTTATTGATGAAAAAATATGCCACATAACACCTGTCAATTCAATATTTTTTGGGTATACAATTTGTTGTTGTTAGTTGCCGTTGAGTTGGTTCCAACTCATATTGCGACCCCACGTGTGCAAAGCAGAATGGCTCCATGGGGTTTACAAGGCCGTGACCTTTCAGAAGCAGATTGCCAGGCCTGTGGCTATTGTGAATAGCGCTGCAATGAACATTAGTGTACATGTGTCTGTTTGCCTTGCTGCTTTCGAGTCTCTTGGGTCTATACCTAGGAGTGGAATTGCTGGATCATATGGTAGTTCTATGTTTAACTTTTTGAGGAACTGATTACGTGTTTTTCACAGTGGCTGTACCATTTTACATTCCCATCAGCGAAGGCTAAAGGTTCTCATTTCTCCACATTTTTGCTAACATTTGTTCTTTTACGTTTTTTTTTTTTCCTTAGCCATCCTACCAAAAAACAAAACAAAACAAAAACTGTTGCCATCAAGTCAATTCTGACTCATAGTGACCCTATAGGACAGAGTGCAACTGCACCACAGGGTTCCCAAGGAGTGGCTGGTAGATTCGAACTGCAGACATTTATGGTTAGCAGCCAAGCTCTTAACCACTGCACCACCAGGGCTTTAGCCATCCTGTTGTTGGGTACTGTTGAATTGATTCCGACTCATAGCGGCCCTACAGGACAGAGTAGAACTGCCCCACAGGGTTTCCAAGGGGTGGCTGGTAGATTCAAACTGCCGACCTTTTGGTTAGCAGCCTGAGCTCTTGACCACTTCACCACCAGGGCTCCTTTAGCCATCCTACTGGGAGTGAAATGATATCTCATTGTTGTTTTTATTTGCATCTCTAATTTTTTTTTTTTATAATGGCTTTTTAGTGAAGGAGCCTACCAGCTGCTCTTGGGGAGAAAGATGTGGCAGTCTGCTTCTGTAAAGTTTTACAGCCTTGGAAACTCTGTGGGGCAGTTCTACTCTGCTCTATAGGGTTGCTATGAATCAGAATGGACTCAAAGGCAATGGGGTAATGGCTAGTAAGAGGAGCCTTGGTGGTGTAGCTGTTAAGCGCTCAGCAGCTAACTGAAAGGTCGGTGGTTTGAACTCACCAGCTGCTTCGCAGGAGAAGGATGTGGCAGTCGGCTTCTGTAAAGACTACAGCCTTGGAAGCTGTATGGGGCAGCTTTTCTCTGTCCTAAAGGGCCACTGTAAGTCCGAATCCTTGATGGCAGTGGGTGATGACTCTGTCATTGAGCATCTTTTCACGCATTTGTTGATCATCTGAATATCCTCTTTGTTGAAATGTCTGTTCAAGTCCTTGCCTATTTTTTGATTGGGTTGTCTTTTTTTTTTGTGTGTGACTCTCTCTCAATGGTGTCGTTCCCCACCCTCCCAAAGAGGTTGATCATTACTTGGAATTCTATATTTATCACTGCCTTGCTTTATAGTTTCACTACACAAGTATGTAATATGCAACAACACATGGTTGTGTTTGATATGTGTTTGAACGTTATAGAAAACATTATGTTCTTCTGCAACTTACTGTTTTATTCAATATTGTACATTGAAGTTGTTTCTAGTTTTCGCTATCGCATACAACGTGACTATCAGATTATTGTACTTGTTTCCTAGTGAACATGTATGAGAGTTTCTCTAGGGTATATATCTAAAAGTGGAATTGTTCGGATGTAGGGTATGTACATCTTTATTTTCCCTAGCTAATTTTTTAATAGGGTCGCTATGAGTCAGAACCGACTCGACGGCAGCAGATTTGGTTAATGCAAAATTGTTTCCCAAAATGATTTAATTAATTTACACATTTTTTTGCAACACTCGATATTGCTAGACTTTTAAGTTTTTGCCAGTGTGGTAAGTGTCTCATTGTGGTTTTAATTTACCTTTTCCTGATCCTGACTAACTGCATTCTGTTACATGTTTACGGGCCTTTCACATTTCCTCTTCTAAGAAATGACTGCTCATATCTTTCCCCCATTTTTCTATTGGTTTTGTTCATCTTTTTCTTACTAATTTTTTAGCAGGCCTTTATAAATTCTAGATACTATTCCTTGTGTCCGTTATATTTTATTGAAGAATTCTTCACTCAATTTGTGGTTTGTTTTTCATAGTGTCCCTTGATGAACAGAAGTTTTAAATTTTAACACAGTCAAATTAATTGATCTTTTCCTTTATGGTTTGTGCTGTTCTTTATCTATCACTGCACAGTATTGTATATACTGTGCAGTGATAGATATTTAAGAAATCTATCACCGTCTTCAGTATATACAATATATTCTTTTCTAAAAACCTTTACAGTTTTGCTTTTTTACACTCAAGTCTTTAATTTACTGGAATGGATTTTGTATACAGGGTGATGCATAGGATCTGTCTTCATTTCTTTTAATATAGAAAGTCAATTGCCCTAGCATCATTTATTGAACAGTTCATCCGTTCCCACTGATGTGTAACGCCAGCACTGACGCAAATCAAATTTCCATATGCGTGTGAGTTCTCTATTCTTTTCTCTATTTGTTCATTCCTGCACCAAAACCAAACTATGCTAATTACTATGACTTTAGAATTAATCTTGACGCCTGGTAGGGTAGGCCCTTCAATTTTGTTCTTTTTTTCTGGAGTGTCTTGCCTATTCCTAGCCCTGTGTACTTGCATTTATGTTTTAGAATCAACTGAATAGCATTTCATTTCTCTCTTGAACCCTCTCCAGTTATGCTTTTCTTCCTACTACCCTAATGAACTTGCTGTTATCAAGGTCTCCAAAGCTTCCTGTTGTCAAATCCAATGGTCAATTCTTAGTCTCCGTGGCATTAGATGTAATTGTTTACTCTTTCCTTCATGAAATACTTTCTTTACCTCAGCTTCTGTAATATCATACACTTTTGGTTTTCCCCTACTTCACTAGCTTCTCCTTTGTTGGATCTTTCTCCTCTTCCCAACCTCCAAATGTTGGAAACTATACCATTCTCAACCAACCTAGGGCTCAAACCTTAAATTTCTGTTCCTTTTTGTCTATATTCACTTTATTGGGTAATCTGATCTTGTCCCATAGCTCTAAACAGCAACTTCTAAATGTATATCTCTAACCCAAATCTTTCTGCTGAACCACAAATTCATGTATATAAACATCTACTTGACATTACTAGTTGGATGTCTGCTAAGTATTGGACACCCAGTAGGTATTTCAAACTTAATATACAAAACTAAACTTTTAATTGCCTTTCTGAGCTTGCTCCTTTCCTTATGTTCCCAACAGTAAAGAGCCTTTTCTCAAATGTAAAATGGGGATTAAATAATGATACCTATTTCATAAGGGTATTACAAGGGTGAAATTATATGTATTTTAAGTGCTTAGCCCAATGCCTTGTACCTAATAAGCACCCAGTACTACTATTCACCCATTTATTCAACAAATACCTATTGAATACCTATTTAGTGAATACTTATTTTTATACTGTTTAAAGTATTGGGGATGAAGAACAAAACAGACAAAGTCACTGCCCTCACAGAACTTACAACATAGCTCATCAGATGGTGGGATGAGCCATGAAGAAAAATAATGCATGGAAGGAGGACAGGGAGTGCTGAGGGAATGGGTACAATGTTAAACAGGATGGTCAGGAAAAGCAACATTTGAGCATGGACCTGACGGAGGAAAGGGCAGAAGCTATGTGGCTATCTGGGGAAATAGTATTCCATAAATGGAACAGGGCAAGTGCAAAGGTTCTGAAACAGAAGAGGGCCTGGTGTATCTGAAAGTCAGCAAGGAAGCTGATTATACAATTTCCAAGGTACAGACAATCTAACACAACTTTTGTATATCTGCAAGTGCTTAGCAGGGTGCTGAGTATCCTGTAAATATTTACAGCTTTGACCATAAGTCCTTAGCTCACTTGTCTCATACCATGTGAAAAATTCTGCTCCTGAGACAAGATTTCATTTCGTTCTTCCAAAATCTGCATCAGGGCAGCCTGGAGTTTAGGTGGTAGAATTTCATCCTCATCAGATACCTTAGGAGAAGAAATTGAAATTTCACATGAGTTTTGAGGAAGAAAGTCTCAACCACGAACTAGTTAGGTCCCAAAATTCCACAGTGGCTTTGTACATTTTTTGGCTAAAGAATCAGTCTTAAGTGTCCTTCCCTACGCTGAGCAGAGTACATGATGTTTATGGTTATATATCTTATCCATAAACATGAAAAAAGTAAATAATATACTTCATAAACTTTTCTGGGTCTTAAAGCAAATAATACTAATAACCAGCATTTTTCCTCCAAATATCTCTCATCAATAAGTCTCACACTTTATTACACAGATCATCCCAAATAAATGGTGTTTTAAATGTGGTGAGCCAATTGATTTTTAAAAAGAGACAAAGTCCTAGGGAACACTGTTTTCACCTGTGTTTCCGAAGTTATAAACCTATGTACAAGTTATATAGGAAAGGCTGCTCTAAGAAGGCTTTCCTAATTCTCCCTTCCACTTTGATATCCAGGATAAATGACCACTTTCTTCTTTTCTGTCCTAACTGTAACTCGGAATCAACTCAACAGCAACAGGTTTGGTACCTTGCACAAATTTCTATTATTACCATTTTTAAATGTTTCTAAGTTTTTAATATATATCTGCCCCCTACCCCATGTTAGACTAGAAGGCCTGGGGGCCCAGATTGTTTCTAACTCATCTATAGGTTCCAACTGCCTAAAAGAATATCTAGAAATAATAAGTGTTTAATAAACGGCTGTTGAACTTAATAAAATTAGAGGCTTATATGTCAACCCATTCGGATTTGAAGGGAGGGTCACCTCTTTTGAGAATGACATTTATTCTGTTTCCTCTTTCCTTCCTTGGGACAGACAACTATAAACCCAAGCCAAAATTTTCAGGTCAATCTTGTATAATTGGCCACAGTGTCAATTCAAGGATATGTGGAAGCTAAAAGTCTTCCCTGAGTCATCTTCTCTAAGTACTTTCCCATATTTTCTGTCCAATTACCTACAGACAGACCTTTATTCTCAAACATTATGTAATCACCTCATTTGTCACTCACCTCCTGTAAGAACTTGTCTGCACAGAGATCAACTATCAGCACCTATGGGATAAAGGAACCAGACAAGTTAAACCAGAGACATTTACAGAGGAATATCTTGGGCACTACTAGATCAGGAAGGGAGTTTTTATTCTTTTAAGCAATGGGATTGTTTTAAAATTAACTAAAAAAAAATTGTAGCCATTTAAAAGTTAACACATCAACAAATAAATTATAAGTAAAAAAAATGATGGTGTGTACATCTATAAATTAAAAGAAACTTAAAAATGCAGCCAAATGCAATGTGTGGACTTTATTTAGGTCCTGATTCCACAACAAAATATTAAAAAATTATGAGACAATTGGTTATTTGAACACTGGATTTTGGTTATATTAAGAAATCATTATTAAATGTTTTAGGTGTGATAATAGTTTGTGGTTATGTTTAAAATGCTTTTTTTAAACATAAAATTCATGTTTTAGAGATTCATACTGTAATATTTACAGATGCCACGATGTCAGGGATATGCTTCTAAATAGTATAGGAGAGAGGAACAAAAAAGGATAAAGATAGGCCATAAATTGAAAAGTACTAAAGTAGGGTGATGGACACATAAGGGTTCATTTTACTCTTATCTCCTTTTATATGTTTGAAATTTTCTGTAACAAAAAAGTTAAAAACAAATGTTAACCCCAGAGTAGTGGGGAAGAACAGTCTTTTCAATAAATGGTGTGGGGACAATTGGATAACACTAAAAAAAAAAAAACTTGATCCCTACCTCACACCATATACAAAAAGCAAGTCCTAGGTGGATTCAGAACTAAATGCGAAAGGAAAAATTATAATAAAGATTCCAAGAGATAATAAAGAGAATATCTTCATGAAGTTGATGAAAAGAAAAACTTAAGCAGCTCACAAAAAACATGAACTATAAAGGAAAAGATTAATAATTTTGACCACATTAAAATTAAGAACTTCTGTGATTGAAAAACACCATTTTGAAGAGTGCAAATGCAAGCCACAGATGAAGGGCTGGTATCCAGAATATACAAAGACCTCTTACAAATCAATAAGAAGATAACAATCCAGTAGAAAGATGGACAATAAATTTCACAAGATGATATTCAAATTGCCAATAAACATATACAAAGATGCTCAACTTCCAATCAAGGAATGTAAATCAAGCCACAATGAGAATATCACTACACACTCACCACAGGCTGGATTATACACACTGATGATAACAAGTGTTGAAGAAGATGTGGAGCAATAGGAATTCTGACATACTCCTGGACGGAACTGATATTGGCATAACTACTTTGGAAAATACCTTGACTTTACTTACTGAAGTTGAAGATATGCTTACATCATGACCCAGCAATTCTACTTC
This sequence comes from Elephas maximus indicus, assembly GCF_024166365.1. Lineage (NCBI taxonomy): Eukaryota > Metazoa > Chordata > Mammalia > Proboscidea > Elephantidae > Elephas > Elephas maximus. The sequence continues at coordinate 165,965,664 of NC_064821.1, read as the reverse complement.
CAAGTATACTCACAGAACTGCATACACATATGTACCAAGAGTCATGTGCAACAACATTCATATCAGCATTTTTTGTAATGACCCTAAACTGGAAACAATTCAGTCCATCAACTACGGAATGGGTAAGTAAACTGTGGTACATTCACACATATACAGCAACGAGAATGAACAAACCAGTGTTTTACACAGAAACATGGATGAATCTTACTGATATAATGTTCAGCAAAAGAAGCTTGACCAAAAAAGCTACATGCAGTACAAGTTAATTTATATAAAGTTTAAAATCAGGCAAACCTGGGGGTGGGGTGGGGAAGGAAACACTGATTAGGAGGAGGCATGATGGGGGCTTCTGGACTGCTGTCATGTGTCCATTCCATTCCATTGCTGGTTACACATATGCTCACTTTGAGATAATTCACTGAGCTATATATTTTATTTTGGGCACTTACTTATATGTGTATTATATTTGAAACAATTTTCATAAGTTAACCCAAAGTAGTTTTTGTTTGACTTAAGCAAACAAACAAAAAACCTACCCTTCGGAAATAATGCAAGAATGAGCCCATGGTTCACTATTGTAAATAAGATACAACTTTGGATTCAAGTGTATTATAGTGTTTTTCTCATTTAATAAAAAGGTAAGAACATATTAATTATGTTAATGCTAATTACAGACAACTCCAGCACTCATAAAGATCATGTGTTTTCATTTGTCAGTGCACCAATCTTTTGGCAGAATTTTATATAGTTGTAAATCAAAGTTCAGAATAATTTATATGCTTTTTTCTACTTACAAGCATTTTTCATATTGCTACATAGACTAAAAAATTGTAATTGTCTCACACCATACCATCAACTTAACATGCCATACTTCACCTACTCTCCTCACTGTTAGATACTGTTTTTCTCAATTTTTTACTCTTCTAAATAATTTTTCATCAATATCCTCATGCATATAGTTTCATCATTCTTTTAGATTATTTTCCTGGGATAGATCCCCAGGAGTAACATGATAAGTCAAAGGACATTATTAGAGCCCACTGTGTGCCAGCTACAATACTAGGTGCTTTACTGCTAATCATTATGAAAACATGCAAGGCAGTTATCATTATTCCAGTTTTAGAAAACCAAATTGAGGCTCAGGAAGTTTAAGCAAGTTGTTTAGGGTCACACAGCTAGTAAGTACAGAACTGAGAATCGAACCCAAATTAGTCCGCCTCCAAAGCCTGGGCCCTGTCATCTGTATCTGTAACATACTGCTTGTATGAAATGAGTTGCCAACTTGCTTTCCTCTTTCATTACACCCTTGCCAAGACTAAATATTTGTATTATTTTTAATATGTGAATAGCTGAAAGTGGTAAATCATTGTTATCTCTTTCATAACAAAAAGCTGAACATTTCCCATGTTGATTGCTTTTTATTGCAACCTTTTGAGAAACAATTTTTCAGTTATCAGGGGTGAACACACTGGCAACCATTCCACATATGTTATGCCGTGAAGTACCATTTCTCTCATCTCACCTCTTCAATGGGTAGGTCCTGAAGCTGTGGTAAGGAGCAAGACAGGATTCCAATTAGGAATGGAGTAGGTGAGCACACAATGTCGATCATAGATGCTGGCAGGACTGGGATGTAGGTATGCTGCCATGTGAATGGATACAGCGTGGCTACCACGGCATGACCACATTTCGACAAGGTGCTAGCCAGAAGAGAAAGCAAATGGTGTCACATACAGGGGAACACAGAAGGCCTTTCAGAGATTATATTTTAAAAAATTATAAATCAACACTTGTTAATGATCATAAATTAACACCTCTGTGATTACTCATTAATTTTTAACTTCTATTTAAATTTTTAATTTACTAAAAATGTTTAATCTCAATCTACCTCTGCCACAATTTCTCATGTTAAAAATCAGTGCGTATTTAGAAGAGCAAAATCAATTTTTAGCAACGGTTTAAGCAAAATGCATTTTGAAAAGTAAATTTATTGTGCCTCAAAAAAGTCATTGCTGTAAAAATTAAAAAAAAAATTTTTTTTTTTAAATTTTTTAGCCTAATGCAAATGACTTTTGGACTATTTACTATTTGGAATTACCTATGTCACTACTCTATTTCATAGGTAATTGAGAGACTGATCCTACATTTTTTTAATAGCCCCAAAGAACAAGTGAAACACCAGTACGAAGTGAAATACTCACCTTAGGCTGTTGGCAACAAAGATTACTCTCCGCTCCAAAAGGAGAGAGGCACAGACCCGGATGAGATGGCACACACTTAGGCACTTAAAGAGACATTCAAAATCAACATGTTCCAATCGGGAGTCCAGTGGTCGGCAGAGTTCTATCAACTGAAATGCAAGAATTTGAGTCAGGGGAGCTGACGTTGAAAAAGAATCTAATGACGACGATAATGGATCTTGTCATTCTTTTACAATAAATAAATGAAACAGAGTCTGCTACAAAGAGATTATGAAGCTGTCTACGTGAATCCTCAAACCAAATACTTTATTTTTCTGCTGTAAATTTCTGATAAAATCTTTCATCCCATCTGTCAATGGTATGCATAGCCTTCATTTATCACACTGAAATCATCATTACAAGGGTATTCATTTGATGTAAGCTAGAAAACAGTTGGTTCCTGGGTCTAGGATCAACTATCTCAAAGACCCATTGGGCATTTCTGCAGTGCTTTGTGGGACTAAACCAAATTCTTCAGTTTATGGAAAAGGAAACATGTTGGGAGGCTTCTGGAAACTATGCCTATTAGGATGACTTTATGGAATCTACCAAGCCCACTTTCTGGAATCTATCAAAACTTTCCAAAACCCGCTAACTTACCCCATCTCCAGCCCCAGGGAGGTAGCTCTTAACTGTGATGGTGCGCCCAGGAGCTGGGAAAGGAGCTTCCATGACACTTCGCATGAATGGGTAAACTAGGGCTGGAGACATTTCTCTTCTCTTCTCTACTTCATCCAGAATCTAAATGCACAAAATGTTATTTTATTATGGACTTACTTGAAAAATATCAAAGAATTCTATTAAAGGAACTACTAATGTGTTGATGCACAAACTTGCAAATATTGGAATTTAAGACAGGTAAGCTTCCGCAACCAATAGACATTCATTAAAGGCATCGCATCTCTTGGGGGAGTCTTGGGGGTATCTTTGGACTCCAAGAAAAGTTTCTAAAATAGGTCATCAACTGTTTTTTTAGGAGAGGAGCCCCATTGCATTTCTGTAAGGACTTGAGACAGAGGTAGGGGCAAAGCAGGTGGCATTGACAATGATATCCTGCAATTTAGGGTCTGGAAAACGTAAGAGACAAGGTAGAACTTCAGGCTGTATCTTTCTAGCTGAGAGTTTTAGCAAACTTAATAGAGGATGATGTGGCATCAGCAGCTGGATTAAAGATCTAAATTTACACCTCCATGCCTGTCATTCCTAATCTACTAATGGGGAACCTTTCTAAGGTCTATGCCATTTAACGTTGCTCGGTGCAAGCAGTTTGCAAATGGCTGCTAAGCTAAAGGCTGGCAGTTTGAACCCAACCAGAAGGTCCGTGGAAGAAAGCCCTGGTGAACTGCTTCCGTAGAGATTTCAGCCAAGAAAACTCGATGGAGCAGCTCTACTTTGCATGGATAGCCATGGGTCAGAATCGACCCAACAGCAACAGGTTTGGTTTTGGTTTTTAACAAAGTCGTCAGAAACAAAAACTTCTTCAGAGCTCATTTCTTTTCATGGAGTCCATTTTTCACTCACCTTTGAAAAAAGGTTGAAGCAGCCTAGGCGACTAACCACGCAGTATACCTCAGGGAGTCGCTTTCCTTTGCCTTCTGGCTAAAAGAAAAAAATAACACAACATAAATCAAGCAACGCAAGTCTTTTCTAATTTGGACTATTAATACTTTTTCATTTATTTTGTGTTTTATTATTTTTCTTTTATCTTTACTTACATTGTGCTTTAGGTGAAAGCTTATAGCTCAAGGTAATTTCTCATACAAAAATTTATACACATATTGTTATGTGACACTAGTTACAATCCCTATAATGTGATAACACACTCCACCTTTTACCCCGGGTTTCTCGTGTCCATCCAACCAGCTCCTGTCCCTTTCCTGTCTTCTCATCCTGCCTCCAGACAGGAGCCGCCCTTTTGGTCTCATGTGTCTGCTTGAACTAAGAAGCACACTCTTCATGAGTATTATTTTGTCTTACAGTCCAGTCTAATTTTTGTCTGAAGAGTGGGCTTCAGGAATGGTTTTGGTTCTGGGTTAACACAGCATCAGGGGCTGTGGCTTCGGGGGTTCCTCCTATCTCAGTCAGATCATTAAGTCTGGTCTTTTTATATGAATTTGAGTTCTGCTCCACACTTTTCTCCTTCTCTGTCAGGGACTCTCTGTTGTATTCCCTGTTAGGGTGGTCATTGGTGGTAGCCAGGCATCATCTAGTTCTTCTGGTCTTAGACTGATGGAGTCTCTGGTTTACGTGGCCCTTGGGATAATATTTTCCTTGTGTCTTTGGAGTTCTTCATTCTCCTTTGCTCTAAGTGGGTTGGGACCAATTGATGCATCTTACATAGCCGCTCACAAGCTTTTAAGACCCCAGATGCTGCTCACCAAAGTGGGACGCAGGACATTTTCTTAGTAAACTTTGTTATGCCAACTGACCTAGATGTTCCCCAAAACCATGGTCCCCAGACCCCAGTCCCAGCTACTCTGTCCCTCAAAGTGTTTGGTTGTATTCAGGAAACTTCTTAGCTTTTGGTTTAGACTATTAATACTCTTCTAAGTACAGAACAGGAACCAATGCTCTTCTCACTGAATACAGAGAAAGAAAGATGGGAGGCATGCTAGAAATGATAGCATGATCCATTCCAGGTTTAGTGGAATAGTGGCATCTACAGAAGAAGAAAGCCTCAGAAATCCCTGGATTGGCTCACTGTACTCCATTCCTCAAATCTTTCCAGACTGATACCTAGCCACTACATCAGCAGTTTATTCCTCTATTACAAAAATAAATAAACAAAATCATAACCCTCTATTATAAAGTGCTCCATGGCTAAGTCCTAGCTTGCTCTCACTGTTTACAGCTAACATAGCTTCTTTAATACACAGGTCAGTGATTAGCCCTCAAACTTATTTAGAGATAATGTTTCTGAAGTTCCTAATCTGACCCTACTGTTCCTTGACACCCTGCTGGTAGCATAAGTCTGGTACTTACCAAGAGCTTCTTACAGTAACCAAACCACCGGCTCCCATCTTCACCAGTCAAGACAAAGGAGAAAGTTTCACTGAAAAAAAAGTTAAGAGTTATTCTGAGACTCAAGCAATCACTTAGGACATTCTTCATGGGGAAAAAAAAAAAAAATGAACACTAGGGTCCAGCAACAGTTATTTTATGATCTAAGACAGAGCATTAATACTACATTTATTGTGAGTCACATTCATCCTCAGCGAGAATCTCCAGGCCTTGAGAGTACCTTGTCTCGGAGCACAGTAAGAGAATAGGTATAGGCTCAGTCTTTGATTCCACTGCCTCCCTTTACTTTCTTATTTATTCACTCTAGCTGTTAATTAGGACTATCTTCCTTTTGTTGAATGTTCAATTTAGTCAAACATATGGGTAAGCCATAAAGGATTTTGATAAGCCATTTTTCCCTTCCAAATTCTTATATTTTGTTCTGAGAGGCCCCATGGAACAGTGATAGGCAAAGGATTATACCCTTATACATACAAATCAATAGGAAAAATATCTACTCCTCATTAGAAACGTGGGCAAAAGGCATGCATAGATAATTTACAAGGAGACCGACAAGATGCCCAAGAAACAAACTCAATAATCAAAGAGATCCAAATCTGGAACAACACGTAAATATGTCTACCAATTGCCAAAAATTAAGGCTGGAAGAGGATAGTTACAGTGATTATCTCTGGGTAATAAGACTGCCCGTGATTTCTAATTTCTACTTTTTACTCTTCTGCATTGTCCAAATATTCTAGAACAAACATTTATAGCTTGTTAGGGAAAAAAGCCAACCACAGAGTAGCCAGGCCAATGTGAAAGAAGCTGCGTATGAGGTTACAGGTGGAACTGACAACATAAGAGCATCAGGATTGATGGCTAAGAGATGAGCATGGCAATCTGGCTAAACTGGTTATGAGACAGCAGCTTAGTCTGAAAGCAACATGACGTCAAAGGGCAGAGCTACTTAGGCAACAGCTGAGGCTGTCATCCAGCAGGTCATCAGCGTGGGATATGATTCATATCGTCAAGTTTTTGAGCCTTAAATAGGACCATTGATAATTACAATTTTGAGCAAAGCAATTATCTATTTACAAACTGGATTCAGAGATGATGAGGGCTTAATAATTTAAAATGGTAATTTCCTCTAGGTGCTGAGGAGAAATGCTTTAGGACCTTCCCTTCTTAATATACCAAGCAAAATCTACTCTCCTCCCCCTATACCTCCCAAACTGGAGCCTCCCTTTGTACAAGTTCTACAGGAAACCACATAATGTGGGCTGTGGCTTCTTCTATAAACTTGAAGAAGAAACAAGATGCAGACATTGTTCTGTTTTACCACTCTTTCCAGGTTAAGTCTCAAAATCCAAATCCTTTTTCCCTTTTCTGTCCACTTAGGAGCATTTCTGATTGTACATAAAGTGGAACTATTTTTCCTGCAGCAGTGGCATACTGAAGAGATTAGCAAACTTGCTTTCTCTCTGACACTGAAATTATTCAGTGTGTCTCTTTTTTGACTCCCACATAGGAAATGTTCTAAATCTGTTTCTTCCTTCCCTCCCATTGCATCCTTGACCTGCCACAGGGTTCACTTGGGAGTCACTGCTGGCTCTACCCATTTCTCAAATATTCTGAGTCTACACGTGAAGTTTCCACAAACAGAAGCCAGATAAAGTAGCCCATTTACCTCTCAAGTTCTGAGGTTGGTATCCAGTCCTTTGAATCAGGAAAACAAAATTTTGGGATAACTTTGAGCCTCTCCTCAGTATCTTTGGACTGCTTAAAACCATGATCACCCTGAAAAAGAGAATACTATAGGTGACTATCATCTGATGTAAGTGGAGAGTAGAAATAAAAAATTCAGCTTAGTCTCAGGAAGAGTGGTCTCTGGTAAGCCTGAGCAGCCATCTTGGCATGGTTTGGTAAGGCTTAACAAAATATGAAGGCCAGGGTCAGTGATCACTGAAGATGCACTGAGAACAGAGTTACTAAGAATAAAGAATCCTATCTTTACACAGAAATGGTACCTATCTAAAGGTAGAATCTTAATTCAAAATTTGCACACAAGCGGGAACCCAATATTTTCATGAATCATGGGAACAAAAAATAAATCCAAATCCATTCTACACTATACTGATAGCAAAAGCCTAGTCAGCTCAAGACACTCTCTGATCAATAACCAAAGGCGCTTTGAAAGGCAGATGAATGTGATTTAGAAAATATACTATTTTTAGAATCCACTCCATATATAATCATTTCCCTTAGCATATAATCTTTGCTACGTAATTACTGGTTTGTGACTTCCTGAAAAATTTTAACATGAAAGACCCTTTCATAAAAGTCTGGTATTGTACTTTAAAAGGTGGCTTAAATTTAGTTAAACCAAAAGATTTTAGAAATTAGTGTGAACTGTCCTACTTTAAAAACAGGCAGATAGTAAGTCTAATTACCATATTGCCTTCAATATGCCTGCTAATAGAGATGATCTATTCTTTTAACTCAATTTCTAAAATAAAACATGCAGCCACTCTGGGCCACTTGGGTATCAAGATCTTTAAAAGAAAAAAATGTACTAACAAATTTTTAGCTGTATCAGATTCTTTTAATTTTATATTGGTAAATGATTCACATTTGAGTTCATCTTCATTCAAGGTTTTCCACAGCAGAATCAACAGAGGCTCCATCAGCTCTTTCCCTAACTTATGGGTGCCCGAGGCACTAAGATGCCAAGTAACTTGCTTAGAGACAGACATCCCTGAGTCACTGCCAGAGACAGCTGGGTCTTTAGCTTGTTCTGAGCAAATTAATTCAGGCTGTGCTGAAAATAGATTCAACCTCAAAATTTCCCTCTCCCAATATAAGACTGATCAAAAACAGGAAAAAAAAAAATTAAGCTCCTCTTGACTGGGAAATGTGATTACTAAAGATTACCTAAATTACATTATTTTAGAGTCTTATGGTCCTGTTTCACTGAACAGTGTTGTGACATGCTTTCAGGCTACATTGAAGAATTTTATAAGAAAAGAAACTTTGTGGGACCCATGCAGGAAATGTCTCTTAGATCCCAGCACAGCTGTGCTTCACTATAGTTGTGCTTCACTAGCTTTCTCAGTGAAACATGCAGCTCAGGGGTCACAAACCCAAAGTCCGAAAGTGGCAGATAAGTGAGAGAAGTGGTCCAGACAGTAAGGTGGAGAGGGAGTACATGTCCTCATATAAAGGGATTACTCCTTCGTTCACTACATAATTTGTGGAGCACAGCACAAAATGAAAATGTGGGGCCATTTGTTCTAAAAAAAAAAAAAAAAAAAGTGCCATTAAATAGAAAATGTTTTCCTTTCTTCTGTAGTCTTTCTCTCAACCTGTAGTCAGGTTTTTGCCTGCTATTTAAATGATGTGTTCCCTCAAGCACAACGATACTTGGAGGATGGGTGCAGCAGACCCTCAAAGATACCCAGGAGCCCCAAGGACACAGTACATAGCCAGCCTAACGGCTTGGCTTCCCCTCTAGCCAGCCTGGGGACTGATGGTCTGTATCCTGAGTTGGGGTGGGGAAGTTAGCCGGGTATCTCCCCTTTTCACAGGCCTGCCACACCGATACATGGCAGCTGGGGAACCTTCAAAGAACTGTAGCCTCCGCGTTGGGATGTACTTTATTATCTGGATTGGGTTGGTTGAGAGGTTTGCCTCCCACCCCAAGTTACCCACTGAACATTCCATGGCACTGCCAGCCCAGGGCAGAGGGTCACAGCCATGCCCTGCCTGGACTCACTGCAACGAGTGCTTGCCTGATCCAGCCCCTTCCCATGACCATACCCAGGCCCCCAGAGGGGACGGAGGGTGGCAGCAGTACTGACCAGGAGTGGGAGGGGAGGCTGGTCAGGGCTTGGGATGCCAGGGGGGCAAGGGAAAGGGAAGCCAGAGGACTCATCCTGTGAAGGCGGCAGGAGTTGGGACCACAGGAGAACTGAGGCTTTAAGACCCAGCACATGCCCCATTGTCAAATCAGACTTCACTTACAAAAGACAAATTCAAAGATAAAATTCAGACTTTCAAGATGGTGACTACAAAGCATTAAACCCCAAGCACAGAGCCCTTCTGAGAGTGGGGCCCTGTGTGACTATACTGGTCACACACCCATGAAGCCAGCCCTGCTCCTTACTCAGCTTCCGCCAACTGCTGCCAATTAGGAATGTAGGTCAGGTGCTGGTAATCCGTGCACTTTCTCAAGAAAAGGCAGAAACAGGTTTTTATGTGAAAAATTATTTTTAAACATTGGCAACAAAATTTATTATTATTATTACTTTTTTACAAAACACTATGCAAACCAAAAAAGCACATCTGTTGGCTTAATTTGTTCAGTTTGCAAACTGTGTTCAGTGTGTTCAATTTGCAAACTGTGGTGTAAGAATCAAGTTTCTGTCTTTGTAATTGTCTCTATAAAGCTGAGAGTCACCTGTGGGGCCTACATTATAAGCTCTGTGAAGGTAGAGACCAAAAAGATCTTTTCCAGTTATATCCCCAGCACCTACCCCTAGCAAATAAAAAATATTTGAAGATTAAATGAACAATGAATGATTATTTGAAAAAGGCAAAGCAAAGCTAGATAATACTGTTAATAATAATAAAGAAAGAAAGAAACAAACAGAAAAAAAAAAACCATTGCCATTGAGCCGATTCCAACTCATAGCAACCCTACAGGACAGCGCAGAACTGTAATATACATGGAACAGTTCTACTCTGTCCTGCAGGGTTGCTATGAGTTGGAATCGACTCGATGGCAACAAGCGATGCAATTCCTAACACATAGTAAGCACTCAATAGATGGCAGCTGTTATTATTATTGAGGAGCCCTGGTGGCAAAATGGTTTAACGCTTGGCTGCTAACATAAAGGTCAGTGGTTGGAACCCACTAGCTGCTCCATGGGAGGAAGATGTGGCAGTCTGCTCCTGTAAAGATTTACAGCCTTGGAAACCCTATGAGGCAGTTCTACTTTGTCCTATAGGTCGCTATGAGTCAGAATCAACTTGACAGCACTGGGTTTCGGAACACATAAAAAAACAACTTGGAGAATGAGCTTGTTTCCCGCCCCCCCCCCCGCCCCCGGTTGTAGCTCATGCCTGACAAAAGATTTAGTCAGATTAGTTTACCAAATCCTACAAGTACCGTATTGGTAAAGGTGGCTGAGATTACGATAAACAAGAGAAGAGGAAATAAACACACAGAGACACAGGAACATTCCTGAATGCCTCTTGGCCTCCTTGCACCTACCTTGCTAGGGAATTGTTGTATGACCTGGGGAATATAACTTTTTTCTGATGGGTTCTTCTGTAGAGACACTACCACAAAAAGTTCAAACAGCTGCTGCTCCTGTAATTCAATAAGGTCCCGCTCCAAGGTCTGGTAGTGAGGATTCCTCTTGGAAGCTTGCTGCAGTTGTGCTAAGCGCTTGTGGCGATCTGTAATGAAATCATAGAGCAATGTTTTCCTTCCTCACGCAGAGTTCATGACCCATTCAGGATTAATCTTCATGCAGTCACTGCTGAATGAATGTTGACTAGCCAATGTCTGCCACACAGACAGACCTCTTGGGGCTATGACATACTCAGGGAATGAGTGCAGACCCTCACAGCCATCTGGTCAGTCATGGGACTGACCCTCCAGGCCCCAACTGGATAGGACAGAGTATGTGCCACTACATACTCTACGCCATGCCATCTTCCATGACATAACACCAGGACACATAGAAAAACACATGGGAAACACCCAGGAAAAACCACTGGACTGGGAACAGATGCCACTGCTAGGACCACGAAATCACGGGCAGGGGTTGGGGGACGTTGATTACAGTCCCACAGAAGGTAAGTGCATAAAGGGAAGAGTTTGATAACATCAAGACAAAAACTAACCTCACATTAAAACAACTGTCCTTTTCACTTCTCTCCTTGGCATATATTACTAGTAATGGGTATATCATAAGTCAATAAATTGTGCTAAATGCAAGCGGAAAAAAACTGAGGAGGAGGAAGACATCTATTAAAAGAACATTCCTCAAAAGAATGAAATTATGGAAGCACACTATTTAAGCAGTCTGTAGTAATACCATTCAAAGCTGGATAGCATCTACCCTCTATTCTCATTCATTTCTACAATCTGAACAGTTTTGGGCAGTCTGCACTACAGGAAACTGTGTACTTGCAAAAGAAAGAGTCCAAATGTCCCAGAGTTTTGCTTATGTGTCATTCTGTGCCAATGACTAAAAGACTCATCCCCTGATTGACTTTCTTTTTGAGATATGATGCATTCTGCCCCAAATGAAGTCATACTGTGTATCAAAATATTAAGAACACTTAAAAAAATACATCTAGGAGTAAATGTTCCTTATGGCTCCCCAGAATTATCTATTCATTTGCTGCTCTGGGCAAAGCCTTACTTATTTCTAGAGAGCTGAGTTCAATTCGAAAATATTTTAGGTACTGTTTTCTCAGTACCGATAGCACTAAATTAGTTATCTTTACACATGTAGGATGAGCCAGGTGATGATTTAAGTTTGATCTTCAGTCAGGTTGCAGAATTAAACACCTGAAGCAATCAGGCCAGTGGAGGGAGCACAAGACTAGTTAGTCATTATAAGGTTAGAGTATCAGGCATGGCACTGCCCCATGCTCATCTTTGATAACTCAAGTCTCCTACTTATTCCATGCTTCAGATGCTAGTCAGTTCAACAGGAACTAAATAACTTGCTGTGAAAAGTCATTTGATGAAGGGTACAGCAGCCCAAATACAGCTGGAATTGCACGGCACTGTTCCACATATTCTAAAAGAAGTAAACACCATTGTAATTTGGCATGTAAATGCCCATGAATAAGAAACAGATGAATATTTTCTTTCTCAAAATTAGAGAGATGTCAGAGTTACTTAGATAATTACACTTGAGTGACTATGAAAAATCAGATACTTAATGCTTAGTATCTGTCTCGGGATGATTCACATACTCTGTTTTGGCTGCCAGTAAACTACTGCACATATGTCTGGACATGCAGCTCTGTGCTGCTCCCCAAGAACATTCCATCCCAAGAACTATACTGGTTTACTCTACTCCACTGTGGGAGATTTTAGTGCTGTCAAACATCTGGCAGTGCACTGTTCAGTCCCTCAAATTTCGGCAGGTTCTGATAATAATGAAGAAATTCACCTACAAATGAAACTTCATGTGGGAAAAACATGCTTAATCATAAAGGTGAGTGTCACTCCACCTATAACCATGATCATCACAAGAAAGGGAGCAGCCCCACTGACTCACTCACTCTTTGGCAGGTACTCGGCATCACTTTCGTTCCCACTGGTTTCACCTGAAAAGAGAGGAAGAGTTTCTATTTGTATTGTCTAACAGCAGGAAACACACGAAGATGAAAACAACACAGAGCCTCCACAGACCTGGGGACTTGCAATAAGGAATAGTAATAAGTATGCTGAGCCTTTCTCCAAATTGCTTAGTTGTATCAGGTTAAAACTCTTTCCAAAAGAGAATAAAAGGTTCAGAGCAGAAATACTTTTTTCCATCTTCTTCCCACATCCTACCTCCTTTCTCAGTTCCCCTCTCATCTTTAACTACAGAAATTAGTAGCATTTCAGACTAGTTTTAAGAACGCAAGTCTAGTCCAGAGTGGATCATGTTTCTATTACTACATTCATATCCTTGTCTCTTATTCACAAATAAGGTATCAAAGGTAGAACAACATCAAGCTGGCTAAACAAAAATCTGAACACCAACTAACCTGTGAATTTAGAATTATAGGAAAACGTGATAGCTGAGAAAGATTATCAAATAAATTTATGAAGTAACATTCTTTCTACGTCCTCCATGATGCTTCTAAGCTAACTCTAGCCTATACTGAGCTTTCCTTTACTATGAATTCTTAGTAGTATCCATACTGCTTTGGGCTGGTCTCATTTTCTGCAATCAGATTTTAAGTATCTTGAGGATAAGGGGTTATGTTTTCACGAGGGACTTGTTTTGTACCATTGGACCTAGCACAATGCTGGGCACACAGACAATTTACCTAAAAAAAATAAAATAAAATAAAGACTTTTTGAATAAATGAATGAAGAATTTCTAGATTAAGCCTGAAAAGCTAAAGCAAAATAAAAAAATGCAAAGAAATGGAAAAACATTTAAATTTATCAGGAAAAACAAAGCCTAAGTGTCATAAATGAAAATATACTTAAGTTTGGTTACATTAAAATATAATACATATAGAAGTTCTATCTAATAAAAATATCACTAATAGATTCAAAAGCTGAACAATAAACTCGGAAAATATTTGTGATATACATAGCAGATATAAGGCTAAGTTTCTTAATATTCAAATACCTGTTAAGATCATTAAGAAAAAGACAGCACAATAGAAAAATGAATAAAGAACAGGAACAGGCAATTCATAAAAAAGATACATAAATTGTTGACAAACTTGAAAAAAGCCCAAATTCATAAACAGAGAAATGTAAATTAAAACAATAAACAAGACAAAAAATTTCATCCACCATATTGGCAAGAAATCAAAAAGTTTGATAAACACAGTATTGATGAAGGTTATGGGGAAGAAGCATTTTCAAATGCCGTTGGTAGAAACATAAGCTACTACAATCACTTCCTAAAAAGGTCTTACAAAAATCTTTTAATAAAAATTTTAAATGCATATGTTCTTTGAGGAAGTAAGTCCATTTCTAGGAACTTAGTCTATAGATAAAAAAAATATATCCTTATACATGGTAAAAACATATTGCAGCTTTTTTGGGGAAGAAACAAAATATATATAAACAATTTAAACATCCACAGGTTAAATAAAATGTTAGAAACAACCAAAATGTCTTCCCGGTAAATAAAATTCTTCCTGTGATGTTGGACGCTATGCTACTGGTATTTCAAATACCAGCATGATCACCCACGGTGGACAGGTTTCAGTGGAACCTCCAAACTAAGACAGACTAAGATGAACAACCTGGCAGTCTACTGCTGGAAAAATCAGCCAGTGGAAACTTTATGAATAGCAGCAGAACATTGTTTGATATAGTGCCAGAAGATGAGCCCCTCAGAATACAACTAGGGGATAACTGCCTCCTCAAAGTAGAGTTGACCTTAATGACATGAACAGAGTCAAGCTTTCAGGACCTTCATTTTTGCTGATGTGGCACAACTCAAAATAAGAAGAAACAGTTGCAAACATCCATTAATAATGGGAATGTGGAATGTATGACATTATTAATCTAGGAAAATTAGAAGTAATCAAAAATGAAAGAGAACACGAAAAGCTCAATACCCAAGGCATCAGTGAGCTGAAATGGACTGGTATTGGCCATTTCGAATCAGATAATCATATGGTCAACTATGCTGGAAATGACAAATTGAAGAGGAATGATGTCGCATTCATCATCAAAAAGAACATTTCAAGATCCATCCTGAAGTGCAATGCTGTCAGGGATAGGGTAATATCCATATGCCTACAAAGAAGATCAGTTAATATGACTATTATTCAAATTTACGCACCAACCACTAAGGCCAAAGATGAAAAAATTGAAGATTTTTACCAACTTCTGCAGTCTGAAATTGATCAAACATGCAATCAAGATGCATTGATAATTGCTGGTGATTGGAATGAGAAAGTTGGAAACAAAGAAGGAACAGGAGCTGGAAAATATGGCCTTGGTGATGGAAACAACATATGATAAAATTTTGCAAGACCAACAACTTTTTCCTTGTAAATACCTTTTTTCAACAACATAAACAGCGACTATACTTGTGGACCTTTCTAGATGGACTACACAGGAATCAAATGGACTACATCTGTGGAAACATGATGAAAAAGTCAATATCATCAGTCAGAACAAGACCAGGGGCAAACTGCAAAACAGACCATCAAGTGTTCATATGCAAGTTCAATTTGAAGCTGAAGAAAATTAGAACAAGTCCACGAGAACCAGCATACAGCTTTCAGTATATCTCACCTGAACTTAGAGACGATCTCAAGAAGAGATTTGACAAATTGAACCCTAATGACAAAAGAGCAGATGAATTGTGGAACGACATCAAGGACATCATAAATGAAGAAAGCAAGGGGTCATTAAAAAGACAGGAAAGAAAGAAAAGACCAAAATGGATGTCAGAAGAGACTCTGAAACTTGCTCTTGCATGTAGAGTAGCTAAAGTGAACGGAAGAAATGATCACATAAACTAGCTGAACAGAAGATTTCAAAGGGCAGCTTGAGGAGACAAAGTATTATAACGAAAAGTACAAAGACCTGGAGTTAGATAACCGAAAGGGAAGAACACACTCGGCATTTCTCAAGCTGAAAGAACTGAAGAAAAAGATCAAGCCCAGAGTCACAATTTTGAAGGATTCTATTGGCAAAATATTGAACAACGCAGGAAGCAACAAAAGAAGATGGAAGGAATATACAGAGTCACTGTTCCAAAAAGAACTGGTTGGCATTCAACCATGATGATGGTGATTGTGGTACTGAAGGATAAAGTCCAAGCTGCATTGAAGGAACTGGTGAAAATCAAGGCTCCAGAAATTGACAGAATACCAATTGAGATGTTTCAACAAATGGATGCAGTGCTGGAGGTGTTCAATTGTCCATGCCAAGAAATTTGGAAGACAGCTACCTGGCTAACTGACTGGAAGAGACCCATATTTGTGCCTATTCCCAAGAAGGGTGATCCAATTGAAAGCGGAAATTATTGAACAATATCACTAATATCATATGCAAGTAAAATTTTGCTGAAGATTATTCAATACGGTAGCAATGTATTGACAGACAACTGCCAGAAATAAAAGCCAGATTCAAAAGAGGATCTGGAACAAAGGATATCATTGCTGATGTCAGATGGATCTCGGCTGAAAGCAGAGAATACCAGAAAGGTGTTCACCTGTGTTTTATTGACTATGCAAAGGTATTCGCCTGTGTGGATCATAACAAATTATGGGTAACACTGTGATGAATGGGAATTCTAGAACACATAATTGTGCTCATAAGGAGCCTGTACATAGAACAAGAGGCAGCCGTTCCAATAGAACAAGAGGATACTGCCTGGTTTAAAGTCAGGAAAGGTGTGCCTCAGGGCTGTATCCTTTCACCATTACCTATTCAATCTGTATTCTGAGCAAATAATCTGAGAAGCTGGACTATATGAAGAAGAGCGGGGCATCAGGATTGGAGGAAGACTCCTTAACAACCTGCGTTATGAAATATCACAACCTTGCTTGCTGAAAGTGAAAAGGACTTGAAGCATTTACTGATGAAGATCAAAGACCACAACCTTTAGTATGGATTACACCTTACCATAAAGAAAAATACATCCGGACCAATAAGCAATATCATGATAAATGGAGAAAAGACTGAAGTTGTCAAGGATTGCATTTTACTTAGATCCACAATCAAGACCCATGGAAGCAGCAGTCACGAAATCAAACGACGCATTGCACTGGGAAAATCTGCTGCAAAAGATCTCCTTAAGGCGTTAAAAAGCAAAGACGTCACCTTGAAGACTAAGGTGCGCCTGACTCAAGCCTCATATGCATGCTAAAGCTGGACAATGAATAAGGAAGACTGAAGAAGAACTGATGCCTTTGAATTGTGGCATTGGTAAAGAATATTGAATATACCATGGCTGCGAAAAGAATGAACAAATCAATCTTGGAGGAAGTACAACCAGAATGCTCCTTAGAAGCGAGGATGGGGAGACTATGTCTCATATACTTTGGACATGTTATCAGGAGGGATCGGTCCCTGGAGAAGGACATAATGTCAGGTAAAGTAGAGGGGTCAGTGAAAAAGAGGAAGACCCTCAATGAGATGGATTGACACAGTGGCAGCAACAGTGGGCTCAAGCATAACAACAACGGTGAGGATGGTGCAGGACCGGACAGTGTTTCGTTCTGTTGTATAAAGGGTCACTACGAGTCGGAACTGACTTAAGAGCACCTAATTACAGCAAAAATGACAACAATGTATTCACATCTACAGGTTCTGATGACCTGCATTCCCAGGACACTGAATGATGGTTAAAGGGTTATAAGCCTATATAATCTGCTGAGAATCTGTATGGATTAAAAAATACTTGAGTGTACTTTTTTTGTTGTTTGTTTTTTTCTGCTACCATACTAAAACATTTTTTTTCTTTAGTTGTGGTAAAAATATACATAATAAAACATTTGCCAATTCAACAATTTTTGCATGTATTATTCAGTGACATTGATTACGTTCTTCAAGTTTGCAAATATTATCACTATCATTTTCCAGATTGGGTGTCCCTTTTTATATACGACTCAATACACAAAATTATAATAACAGAATTGAAGCAGGGGAATAAATAATTTTGTAATACTACCTGATAATTGAGAAAATTAAGAAATATTTTGGTTGGAATACAGCCAGTAAATCCTAGCATGTACTGACAGAGGAGGTAAATATAATAATCTAGTTTTACTAGGTATTGTTGATATACAGATGAAAGCTTAAGGAGAACGTAAAGCTGAGAGCTGTGACCATGAAGTCAGAAGATTCTCAGGCAGAAGAGAAACTCCTCTGACTCACTGGAGGAGCTGGTAACTGACGATGGGTGAATGTGTATTTTCTTTGAGCCATGCAAAGGAAAAACAAACTTTTAGGGAAGGGTTACAATTTAGGGAATACTCCCTATTTTTTTTCTTTTTGGTGCTAGAAGTTAGTGACTCACGCTATCGATTTTTTTTTCTTTCTTTTTTAATAACGATACAAGTCAATGAGGAAAAAGGATCTGGCTCTTAAAAAACTTGTCTTAGAGCCAAATTCATTAAAATGTTTCTATTCTATAAGGCATAAAACATAATCTGTTTAATTAGAGGGGCATAGCTGGAGAGTAATTATTATTATTATTATTTTTAATTGTTAATCTGGGAAAATGCAATTAATATTTTCCAAGAATCTGTCCTGGCTCCAGTGTCTTGGTCTTTTACAAAATTTGCAATTTGTAATTTATTTCCATATTTATAAAACAGCGGCAATAACATCTGCCACGTAGTCCTATTTAGAAAATTAATGATAATGCATTTCAAAGGATCCAGCACACTATCTGGCCTTAGTGTTCCTCTTCTGTATCTAGTCCTGAATTTTACAAACAAAAAGCCTTTTGACAATACCTTTGTTGAAGATTAGGAAACACGTGGAAAGGAGATAGGTAAACCTCTGAAAATCAAAGTTACGAGAAAAAGTGAGAGTAACTAGGTGACAGAAAAAAATAAGATTTTGTGGTGCCATGTTTCTTGATTCAAATCTACGGTTCCTCATGGGGCTCAGCTTCTTCATCTGTAAAATTAGGATAGTCCCTGCCTCCTAGTGTTGCCATATGTTATACATAAGACAAAGTCTGTAAAGGAACAATTACTTCATGGAACAAATGGGAGCTGTTTTGATAACAACAACCAAAAATATTTCTTCTACAGAGAAGATCAAAACATGTTTGAATAACTGTCTTGGAAAATATGAAAACTCACATTAAAAATGGTGATCAGTTGGTCTTAATTGGCACAGAGTAAGAAGAAAGAGTCTTAAAATTGTGGAACTGAAAATTTTATTTTCTGAGAGTAAGTTGTCAGAATAAAGAGTAGATTTTCAAGGGAAATTAAGAAATGTCTGCCTTGGAAGTCTGCAGAAATGAGAAACATTCTCCCCTGGTACGACTTACTGTTGTTTTTCATTATAGAATCTTTCAAGGTTCCTTATGAATCTTAGGTCCTAAAACTGCCAAATTCTACATATCCTTTCCCTGACGACCAAGTTAAGAACCTCACATGAGTTTTAAAAAAATTCTAATAATGCACTGTGGATGCTGACAATTTCTTAATTGAGACAATTTCTTAACTAATCCAGGCATCTGAAGGGTAAAAACTACTGAACTTATTAAATGACAAGTTGAGTACAAAGTACCTTCAGTTTATACATACCAAACATTTTGATTTTCTTTATTGAAAGAACCTATGCTAATCAATGATTATAAATCAAAGTAGGACCATAAAATGATGCAATCTAACCAGATGCCATCAAGTTGATTCCAACTCACAGCAACCCTACAGGACAGAGTAGAACTGCCCCATAGGGTTTTCAAGGTTGTATCTTCACAGAAGCAGACTGCCACATCTATCTCCTGAAGAGCGGCTGGTGGGTTGGAATTGCAGACCTTTCGGTTAGCAGCCGAGCCCTTAACCACTACGCTACCAGGGCTCCTCAATGATGCAATCTACCTATGAAAATCAGTCTCTTTGTTTACAGTTATTTTTCCACTTATTTACGTATCCATTCAATAGTTATTATATGGAAGAGTCTAAATAAAAGGTATATGAGGAAGAATAAGAAATAGCCCTTATCCTAAAGAAGTTCCGTTATATTTAAATGGAACAAAATAAAAAATTATAATACGCGTCAAATATTTGCTTACGTAATGACTCTCCCCTTATAATGCTGATAGCTCAGGAAAACTGGAACAGAACACGATTCTTACCTTTTGAGGGAGGTACCTCTTTTCCAGTGTAAGGGTGTAACTTTACCCTCTTCTTTCCTCTCTTAGATTCAAATATGTCATCTATTTTCAACACAAACTGAAAAGAAGACCAGAAAGTACAAGTTAAAACCAACACTATAAGCTTTACAGGTTGATGACAGTAATTTAACAGTGATTCTCATTCAGAGAAAAGATCTATTTTACAAATGAAATCATTTAAAAATTTCAATTTTGAGTCCAAAATCATGTACTTTAGTTAAATGATATGTTATTCTAATACAAAGGTCAGGTAACATGGGTAAGGAAAGTGGGAAAGGGTATCTTCTTTCCAGAAGAACCCCGCACAGGCTCTTCAAGAGATTCTTTGTCACTTCATGTCACAACATGCTGGCAATCTGTCTGCTGCACTCCATATAGTGACCAAGGCTTTATCACCAAACTCAAGCGTTTGCTTCCCCAGAGTAGGAAGTGGAACACTCATTCACTTGGTAGGCAGGATGAAGCTCAGTTATTTCTGCTCCCAGGAACTCTTCATAAAGAGGATACTCACTCTTAAAAACCTTTTGTCAAAGGGAACACCCATCTCTTTACTGCTGGGAACACCAACACTACAATTCGTTTTAGAAACACGGCACAAAAATAAGAGCCTCTCAAATATCCTCAAGTACAAAAACCATGCTTTTTTTTCTTCCTCTCATCATCTATATCTCAAGCAAGTAGAGCCTAGACCATTTTAAAATCATTACATAATTGCTTCTCTCCATTTAACAGGAACTTCCTCATTAGAATTCTTTGCTGCTGGGAGGGGTGTATGTATGGGTGTATGTGGGTCAGAGAGAGAAAGAGAGAGAGGGAGAGGGAAGGAAGAAGGGATGAAGAGGGAGAGAAAAAAAGACAGGCTGGGATAAAAAAGAGGAAAGAATTAGAGCTGCTCAACAAACACATTTTAAAAGGGGAAACTGATATATTAATTTTTCCATTTTTCTTAAAATTCTAAGCTTTTTTTTTTTTTAACTATTCATCTTGACTTAACATATTTAATGCCTAGAGTTACAAGTGTTAGGAACATTATAAAAGATGCCAACCAACAAAGTTTCTTAAGACAAGTCTTGTTTTCCCTTTTGACTTTGCTTCTCTAGTAATCTTGGCAATCAGTAGGGTAGTGAATCAATCCAGTGCAAGAAAAATAACATGTGAGAAACATGTGCTTCCAATATGCAGATTATTCCCACACTTTTGGATTAGTTTTCTTTTTTTTTAAAGGTTTTGTGTGACTGTCATTCAAGTAAAAAATTACTAATATTCTTAAATATTACCATTACAAAAACAAGGAAATCCAGAATAAAAAGATATTGTTATAGGTTAAAGAAAAGATCTATGAGGTAAACAAGTATTTGAAGTACTTATGACCAAAGATAGCATAATTATTAATGTGCATTTGAAAAGCACACTCAAATGTTATAAAGGAAAGGGAACTGTGCGCTCTAGAAATACAAGATAATAAAACTTAAATTTAGATTATGAACCGGGAAGAAAGGCCTACGTTTACCTTCTAGTTGCAGGAAATACTGAATATTCTTCCTAAGAAATGATAGAAACCATGTTGCTGCAGATACTTGACAAAAACAATACAAAACATTAGGAAATCTACTCTAGCAGACAATCCCACACAGGCTTCCACAGCAGGCACAGAAAGGAAGGGTGGGGAAGAGGCATATGGACTAGATCAGGGGTTTTCAAACCATGAAAGCAGTTTCCCTTCCAGGGATAGCTCTAGTCATCAAAAGGGAAATAAACGAAAAATATTTTTCTTGTGAAATGTTGTTCCTGAAGATACTCCAAAGCCAAAATTTGTATTGCATATGGAATCTACTAAAAGGATTTCATCCAAGGAGGATCACAGGTAGAAATGCTAACAGCTTGTTCCTGCCCAACAATCGAGAGTTCATCACCATGTTCCTTCTCCCCAGTCCTCAAAAAACTTTTGGGAAAATATTAGAAAGGGAAAAGTTGGATTATACCACCTATAATCAGAGAGGGAACAGGCTTCGAGTATTTCGGGGATTCACAGTACAAAAAATACTCAGGCTTGGAGTCAAAAGCACTCCAAAATCTCCTCGGGTCTCGTTAAACCCTACAATTCATAATTCTTAAATATTTGTTAATGCTATTCCAGAAGCCACATCTAAACGCGACCCCTTATGTGTTTATATTCTTCCTCCTGCGAACACATGGGCCTGTGTCTGGGCGGTGTGGGAGGCTGCTCTGTTGTGCCAGCATGATCCACAGGAGTGGAGAGCTACTGCAGATGCCTTGCGGTTCTTTAAACCTCTGGTTTTTTAAATCTATTCCTCACCATACACAGGAGAAGAAATAGCTAAAGATTTTTTTTTCCCCACTGAGAGAGATCAGTTTAGTGCTTTTTAAAAACTGTGTGTCTTTAACTCTTCATATACTAAGAGGGAGGGGCAGGAAATAGATCAGAAGAATTAAAGTAATTACAAAACAGAATATTTCCCAAGGAACCAATCAGCAGTTACTAAACCAAGAAACAGCTGTAACTTTTGTTTAACGTTGAAATCAGGTACAGTGTGCTAAATGAATACATGCAACTAAATTGGACAGGATTAAGGAAAGGAATAACATTTAAATGATCTAATTTCTACATTGCCGCATATTTGCACAGCATTTTTTCAACCCTGAAAACATTCTGAATTATAGAACAAAGTAACAGAGTTTGAAAAATGTTTTCATGTAATTTCCCAAATGACTCTCCTAAAAGAAAATATATCTATCTACAAGTAACCCCAATTTCTTCATGTTGGACCCTACAGCTCTAGTCTAGATGACTTACAGACTTACTGCCTTTTTTCCTTTGAGGGAGAAGTCATTTATTTAGTATAATCGCTGGTAATTTCTAGTCCCAAGTAATAGATTTCTGTTTTCCTTCCTCCAAATGGAAATTTTTGTCCCAAATTAATGGCATATACTTTGCCATAAATAAACATCTGTGAACTCAAGGACAAAACTGAATTTACTCCAGCAATTATGTAAGTCAATGAGCAGTAATAACAACAGACACTAAGTCCAGCTTGACAAAATGTCCTTTTATATGAGATTCTGGGGCTGCCTTTAAACAGACAGCTGATTTTAATAAGAGCTAAGGTAAATGAAATAAGTCCATCTAAAATCAATTTTCCATATCCATAAAGAAACCCTGGCAAAAGCCATTCATGCATTTGTCTCACATGAGCAAAAGTTTAAAACTTTAGGCTGCTTTCCAAATCTTCTAATTCCAGTAGGTCAGTTCCAACCTATTATTCATTTTAGCCCATTTATTCTCATGTATGGAAATGCTGAAGTAAAGAGTCAAAGAATGAAAGACTGGAGCTCTTACCCTTGGAAGATTTTTCCTTTTCCTGTTTGCAACTTCTCCAGCTCGGAATAGCTTCCATTCAGTTAAAGTGACGGGCAGAGAGGCATCCTTTGTGAGCTTTGAGCGTAAATAGGCTTGGGAGTTCTTCAGTTCCATCGTTTTCCGGAGAAGGAATTGAGGTTTGGGAGGAAGCTACACCAGGAGAAGATGTACTGGTAAGGGGTAAGGATAAGGTCATCCTGCTTATGCCCCTGTTCTCATACAAAGTCAAAGCTATCCCCAGAAACAGATTTATCTTATCTTTCCTATAAAAATGGGCTCAAACGAGGATTCCATAGTTTACTTCTCACCACTTGTAAAGAAGTTTCTCAGGTTTCTGATCCAAAATTCTTCTATTACAATATAATCAAATTCCCAGAAAACAATGGCTCACAGTCCTCAGTAACTCAAGGGAGGCTTTGCTTCCAGAGGTCACAGATGCTTTCAGGGCCAGGCAGATAATTTAGGCCACAGCTAAATGTGAGATTAATAAAGAGTCTTGGGAGCCACAGTAAAATGAATAGTTCATGTCCTATCTAAAGGTACTCACATTCAAATTAAAAAACAAAGTGCTTAAAAAAAAAAAAAAAACCCTAGAGAAAACAGAAAACTGTGTGTTGCCCAAAAAGTGAAGCAAAACAAAACAAAAAACCACCACCAACAATCAAAAATATCACATTCTCAGTGCCTGTTGATTTTGGCCCCAGTTAAACCATCTTAACCCTTTTGTAGGGATCTAATTAGAGTCTCATGTTCTCTTCAATTAATTGGCTGATCATACCTTAGGTGTTTTGAAAGCACTTTTAGGGGGTGGTAGCTTCCATGCTGAAGGGGATCTCCACATGGGTAAAGGCTGTATTGGAATATCTTCATATGGATTTTCTTTGGCGGGATCTGGATAGTGAAAAAAATAACTTTAAGAAAAAAAAAATTTTTTTTTTTCTTAGAGGAACACAAAATGGAAACAAAAAAAACAACTGACTAAATATGTTTTTCTTATTCTACCTTGCTGTAGGGATAAGGGTCTCAAAATCAATGGCACTGTATGCTTATAAAGCGATCAAGAGTTCCACTGAGCTAAAAGAATTCTCAAAAGACTATACTATAAACATCTACTTCTGAGATGAACAGTCCATTACACTATTTCTAAAGTCCATTAAAGAACAAAAGATATTATCCATTAAAGAACAAAAGATTTCCATATTAAAAAGAAAATCTAGAGCAAAATATGCTTGATTGTAAAAGAAAATGCCATCTTACAGTTAGCCAGTACCCAGTGCCGTCGAGTCGATTCTGACTCATAGAGACCCTATAGGACAGAGTAGTTAAGGGCCACCAAACATATACTCATCAAATTTAATTGCAAAGTTTGTGGACACATACACATGATATCCTCATAGATATTGTCCTCAGACTGTGTGTAATAAAGTGCTGAACCAGAATTTCTTCCAAGTTCTTCATGAATCTTCTGTGCATTCCGATTTCGAAAGTGCTGAATATCCTCAAATTCAAAGGATTTCCTTAAGAAAGGAAATAAATTTTAAAGTCATGCCTTTCAAAACTCTCATCTTACTGCCCTGACAGGGAACACGATAGGAAAGCAGTGGGATGCAGACCCCAAATTCTAGTAAAAAGACCAGACTTAATGGTCAGGCTGAGAATAGAAGGACTCCAGAGGTCATGGTCCCCAGACCTTCTGTTAGCCCAAGACAGGAACCATTCCTGTAGCTAACTCTTCAGACAGGGATTGGACTCAACTATGGGATAGAAAATGATACCGGTGAAGAGTGGGCTCCTTGGGTCACATAGACACATGAGACTACGCGGGCAGCTCCTGTTTGGAGAACAGATGAGAGGGCAGAGGGGGACAGAAGCTGGCCGAATGGACATGAAAATAGAGAGTGGAGGAAAGGAGTATGCTGTCTCATTGGAGGGAGACCAAATGGGAGTGTATAGCAAGGTGTGTGTAAGTTTTTGTATGAGAGACTGACTTGGTTTGTAAACTTTCACTTAAAAAAAAAAAAAGTAGCACAGTAAAAATTCAAAAAAACTCTCATCTTTACATTGGTATGGTAAACATAAGTTGATAATGGACTTGTGAACAAAATTACAAGGGCATTTTTATCAGATACCTAAGAATAATAAAATAGGCTGGTCCCCTGTATGTACAATGAGAAAATTGGAGGCTTTTAGTCAATCACATTCATGTTCTTCATTCAGTTCCTTTATTAAGTTCAGTCCCGCATAAAGAGTGGGGATAAGGCCAGCATGCCCTGAATGAAGTGGAAGAATGTATTTGCGTCCCTAGAGATTCTTAAAGATATAAATAATGGAAGTTTTTCTGATGCTCCTATGTCAGTAAACTGTCTTAGCTATTTCCTCTTAAAAAAACCCAAACCCGTTCCATTGAGTCGATTCCGACTCATAGCAACCCTCTAGGGCAGGGTAGAATTTCCCCATAAAGTCACCAAGGCTCCTCACTATTTCCTATGCTTCTACTTGTTCCTACTCTACTCATTCCCCCTGTCAGTTATTCAACATCTGTATGTTCAAACTAGGGCTACAACTCTCGGAGGGAAATGGTACAGGGATTGATTTGAAAAGAACCTCAATAATCCTACAAATAAAATACCTACAAATCATTAGCTATAGAATAAAAACATACCTTTTAGATCTCCCTCTGATTTTTCCATCATATTTCTTTGGTTCGGGTTCCTGAGAAGGGGCAAAAGAAGATCCTGCACAAGAATTATTTTCACAGTATTTTCTGTCACAGTTTCTTTCTTTACATGGCATAACACCAGATTCAGATAAATATCTGAATGTCCTACGAGGTTTTGGCAAAGGATTTATAGAAGGTCCACATTCTTGCCCCTCAGGTTCAGAGTAAATATTTTCTAAGCTCTTGGTTATTCCATATGAACTATCCAGAGCTCCAAAATTCAGTTCTTTTTCTGAAGAGTCACAACGTTCTAAAGCCAGGTTTAAGACTTTATCTGAGGGAAGTGCTTCTATTTTCTTCCACAATATTTGTGAGGTATACAAGTTCCCTGGAGGTAATGAAGTCTCTGGGTCCAAAACAGCTTCTTTCCAGCTTTCAATTTGTTTGACCCGAGAGCATACCCATTTGGTTTCCGGTTCATTTTCAAAGAAACATGTATCATTAGAGTTCCGTTTCTCACTTTCACCCTCACTTTGATTGCGGCTTTTGGCATCTTCCTTGAGATCTGACCCCACATTTTGAGAGTTGGTTACATCCAAATTTTTACTCTTTTCCTCAGCAACAAGTTTTTTCTTGGGAAGACTCTCCTGGTGACAGTTATATCTCACTCCAAACTCCTTTGGATTAGATACACCATTTGTCCTTCCTTCCCAGTGAGAAATTTTTTGTTTGATGTTTTTGCAGTGGCTTCTTGACAGTGTCTGAACAGCAGAACGAGAAAAACCAACATCCATGTTCCCAGTTGGGTGCATGAGATGTGATGAATTTTACACAGGTTCCATTACAAGTAACTGTGAAATATCGTATCCTTTACCCTGTCAGTTAGCATCCAAACCATTCCAGCATTTTCCTTTCATCTTTAACTTGTATATCTCTTTTTAAAAAGAAAGATTTTGACCATTGATCCTTGCTGGAAAATGCTACAGCTTTATCTTGAATATTCCTGTTAAAATGAGACAAGAATATGTTAGCATAGTTCTATAATTTTCCCAATTTCGACTCCACTCAAACACTGCCCACCTTTCCCTAAATAGTTCATTTACAATGCATATATAAAATTGTACTTGTCATCTATTAAGTAACTCAACACTATAAAGGCACTCCTAAGATGGCTGATACAATAATACTGAGAAAACATTGCTTGTGGTATTTCTCAAGTTGTCAGCTTTAATGTTCTGCCGTATTTCATCTCCTAACGTTACGTGGAATAGAATTTTGTAAGAGATTACACAGAGCAGTTTACAACGCTATTTTTAAATCAATCGATTCTTTATGAAACCTTCTCTTAATGAAACAATGACCAATGGAGTAGTATAAAAAGCATACATATACAGAAATACATCTCAAATGACCAAAATGCTTATGTATACATTCAAGGCAAGAGCCAGTTAGTCTGGAAACATACCAATAGTTAATTTCCCCCTCCTTTTTTATGTGGATAAATAATATTAGCTCATCACATACCCTCATTTCACTTTTACTATTAGCAACACAGGATTCCATACACACCATGCTGAAGACAATCCAAGGTGCCCATTAACAAATAGTTGTTTTAAAATGTAATCTATTGTGTCACAGACTGAACTTCCCACATCTCTGCTGCCACACCCTTGACCCAAATCAGCAAAAATACTTACAGTCACTGTCACATTCCTTCCTTTCACACAGAGGCTTCACTCAGTTAGGCCCATAAACAATTTCCTGAAATGTACAATGTGGCAGAAAACTTTTCCTGCCAACTGAGTGAAGACCTGATCTCAAGTCCTACTCTGTACTGGTTATAAATAGCAATTGATACAAAACTTCCTGAGGCAGGGGTCATCCTTCCTTGAGCTTCGTCTGTGTGGCCTTGATTAGCAGGCAGGAAAATATCTTGCCCAGCTCTGTCAGTGCAGCTGACCAAGACTTACACACACACACACACACACAATTTATTCAAAGGAGTGCAACAGCTAATCAGGACTTCTATCAACTTTCCCTGAAGCCATTCCTACAAGTGTATAGAAAAACCAGATTTGCCAGTAAATAAGCTTTGGTGAGGATCTGATGCAAATAATATCATTCTAAAAAAACCTTAAAACCCATTCACGTGGGTGGAAAAAAACAAACAACAGAAAACAAAACAAAAATACCAAAACTGTTGCCCAAAACCCTTGATAAAAGACTAATGCATAGCATTTGAAGATTTACTCAGCTACTGTTCATGACTAAAACTCTGAAAATCCTTTTCTTCTGTCACTTACAGGGGATTCCCAAGAACTCAGGTTTTCCTCATTCTATACAAGGTGGAAGTTTTTTCTCTGCCCCCAAGGAGACTAGTAGAGGTTTTTGACAGTCTTTGTTAACTCCTTCGTTACTCTTCCCTAGTTAATGTGTCTTTTGTGTGAATGGTCATACAGAGAAGAAAAAGATGAAAATTTCCAGGGCTAAAAAAAAAAAAAAAAAAAATTTTAACTTGAAAATGACTAGCAACAGATGGCTTAATCTATGAAATTCACACACAAATATAAATGAGGGGCACTGATGGCATTTCAGTGACGGCAGAATGGCACAGCGGCGTGAGAAACTCCGAACATAGGCTTGACACTGTAAAGAGAAATTCTATTTGCTCTGAAATGTGTTTATTCATACATTGCAATTTTCAAGAAACTGAGCAATTTCAAAAACAAAACTAAAAAAAAGTTTCAGCATATTTTAACTAGATCTATGAATGTACTGATAGTATAAAATATGCCTTTATATCTCCTTTCACAGTTTCAATTTTTGCCAAATTAATTTAAGCCCTTTATAATGTGGCTTGCTCATTCCCATGTACAGGCTGTGATTTGTTTGGTCTCATCCAAAAACTAAGAATCATTCACCAAAACAAGAGTTGCTTCAGTTTTTTTCTTACAGGCATCTGGTGTCTAACTCTCCCTTTACCTGAACTGCATTCTGAGCCACCTTGCCCCCCTCCCCAGCAAGATTTATTATAAAGTTACAGTAACCAAGATAGTGTGTATTAATGAAAAGATAGACAAATGGATCAGTGGAAGAGCACAAAGAGTCCATAAATAAACCCACACTTACATAGTCAATTGATTTCCACAGAGCTGTTTTTCTTTTGCTAAGGTAATTCAATAGGGTAAGAAAAATCTTTTCAACAAACGGCACTGCAACAAATGGCTATCCATATGGGAAAAATGAAACTCAATTCTTACCTTACACAATTTAAAAAATTAACTGGAAAAGGATCATAAACCTAAACAAAACACCTAAAGCTATAAACCTTCCAGAAAACAAAACAAAACAAAAACAGAAGAACATCTTCATGACTTTGAGGAAGGAAAAGACTTGTTAGGACACAAAAGCGCTAACCATAAAGGAAAAAAATTGATAAACTGAACTTCATCAAAATTAAAGCCTCTGCTCGTCTAAAGATTTTGTTTTTAAAAATGAAACGACAAGCCACAGACTAGGAGAAATATTCACAATACATATATCTGACAAGGGCTGTCATAGATTGAATTGTGTCCTCCAAAGATATGTGTCAACTTGGCTAGGTCATGATTCCCTTGTATGATTGGATGATGGCCTACCATTTTATCTTCTGATGTTGTAAATCCTATCATTATGATGTAATAAAATGGATTAGTGGCAGTTATACTGATGAGGTCTACAAGATTAGGTGTATCTTAAGCCAATCTCTTTTTAGATTTAAAAGACAGAAACGAGCAGAGAGACATGGGAACCTCATGCCACCAAGAAAGCAGTGCGGGGAGCAAAGCATGTCCTTTGGACCCGAGGTTCCTGCATTGACATTCTCCCAGACTAACGAAAGACTGATGCATGGCAAGGACCTTCCTCCAGAGCAGACAGAGAGAGAAAGCATTCCTCTGGAGCTGATGCCCTGAATGTGGACTTCTAGCCTACTGGACCGTGAGAGAATACACTTCTCTTTGCTAAAGCCATCCACTTGTGATATTTCTTTTATAGCAGCACTAGATGACTAAGGCAAGGGCCTGAATTCAGATTTTATAAAGAACTATAATAAGAAAATCATAAGGCAAACGACACAATTAAAACATGGGTTAAGATATTGAACAGACACTTCACAAGAGAGGATTTATGAATAAAGCACAGTAAAGCATGTGAAAAGATGTACATCATCATTACTTATCAGGAAAATGCAAATTAAAACACAATGAGATGCCTCTACACACCCATTAGAATGGCCAAAATGAAAAAGAAATGACAGTACCAAGCAGTGGTGTATTGCTGGTAGAAGTATAAAATGGCACAACCACTTTGGAAAACCGTAGGGCAGTTTTTTTTTAAATAACATTAGCGTGTAATTGCAGTTTCTTACAAAATTACACATGATTATCATATGGCCCAGCAATTCCACTCTTATGTATTTCACATGAAAGGAAAACATATGCTCGCATAAATACTTCTACATGAATACTCACGGCATCTTTATGGCACAGTGGTGAAGAGCTTGACTGCTAACCAAAAGGTTGGCAGTTTGAATCCACCAGCAGCTCCTTGGAAATCCTATAGGGCAGTTCTACCCTGTCCGATAGGGTCACTATAAGTCAGAATTGATTTGACGGCAATGAGTTTGGCTATTCATAATTGGCCCAAACTGTAAACAACCCAAATGATCATCAACAGGCGGACGCATAAACAAACTGTGATATATTCATACAATGGGATATCATCAGCAATTAAAAGGAATAAACAAATGATATGAACAACATGGATACATTTCAAAAACATTTTGAAGGCACAAAAGAGGGTATTTCATTTACATGAAATTCTAGAACAGGCAAAACTAATCTTGCCTAGGACCAGGAGTATGAGAATTGACCACAAGGGGCATGAGGGACATTTTTGGGTTGATAAAAAGATTAGAGATCTTTATTGGGGTGGTCATTACATAGATGTATAGCTTTGTCAAAATTAATTGACTATACTCTTAAAATGGGTGTATATTATTGTATGTAAATTATACCTCAATAAAGTTAATTTTTAAAAATTAAAAAAAAGATTAAAGGTAAGATATCTAAATATTCTTTGAAAATTCTATCCATTTTTGCTCTTGCTATTCATGAATGAGAAAATCATCCTAACTTCAAAGACAGGTTTAAAATAGGCCAACTTTACTTCGCATAGCAATTTCAGTTACTAAGCAGTTTCAGTTAATTCACTTCCTTTCCTCTCATAATAGCCTTGGTATATATTACTGTGCACATTTTACAGGTGAGGACACTTAAGCTCTGAGAAAATTAATGAATTGTCCCATGTTACAAAGCCTCAGATTTTTCTTGTATATCACAGCTACTATTAAAATTTTGATAACTAATTTCAACTGTTTTTCCACACCCACTGAACTCTCCAATTGTTTCCCATGCAAAAAATAATGCCAAGGGGAGTTAATTTCCTGAATGAGTGCTTTAATGGAAATCACTTCCAATACCAATTTTAAAAACAAATGGTCTCCTTTGTGGAGGTCAGTGACCCTCAGAGCAGGTGCTGCTGGTCTTCTGTATCTTTACTAATAAAGTAACAATCATTTAAAACTAAGTAGTGTTAATATACACTATTTAGTTTTAAATGATTGTTATTTGGGTAGTGTAATATATGTTACTGCAATAAGCAAGACCCAAACAGTGAATTCCACATGTGGGACAATTAGATTAACAATCTTATATTCGATTTTCACATAAGGCTTACTAATAACTTGAGGAGCAAAGGAAGGGTCCATATTTGTAATGAATTTCAGATCTTTTAGAAGCAGTGAATGTATGCTGGGTAAGATATTTTAATTATTCTAAACAAAAATCACTCTTTGTAATCAGCCTGGGTTCTGTAGAACTGGTATTACCTTTCTAGGAACAACAGATTTTGACCAGGAAACCTAAAAAAAGTTGTTATACAACCATATTCTTAAACATCTAAATAATCAGATATTTCTTCCTTAGTAACGTATTCGGCCCCCAAGGAATATTACACTAGTCACTGCAGTTTTACCTTAAGCTCCTACCTCTTCTTTTGTCCTGGGAAAAGAGAACCCTTAGGTGCAGATGCCTATTTTTAAAATGCCAGTTGCAGGTTTAGGGCCAGAATGACTACTTATCTGAAGACACCAAACCCAAAACCAAACCCACTGCAGTTGAGTTGATTCTGACTCATAGCAGGTCTATAGGACAGGGTAGAACTGCCCCATAGAGTTTCCAAGGAGCACATGGCAGATTCGAACTGCCCATCTCTTGGTTAACAGTTGTAGTACTCAACTACTACACCACCAGGGTTTCCATCTGAAGAAAAGAGGTGCCAAAGGGATTCCAACTACTCAGCTACTAGAAAGAACACAACCAAATGGGAAGAGAATCACTGTTGGTATCATAAAGATGCCTTATTTCAGAAAAGAGGTAAGACTCAGGATAGATGAACAAAAGAAACCTCCACTGATTAAAAAAGGAAAAGGCTGCATATACTATAGTACAAAGAGAGGAATAGAACTAATACCCTATGTCTACAATGTGCAAAGTATTTTAGTAAATATTATAATTCTCCCCTCAATCATATGAAGTAGACATTAATCTCTCTGTGCCACATTCCTTATTTGAAAAATGGGGATAAACGACTAAACATTATATAATTCTCCCCTCAATCATATGAAGTAGATATTACCATATTTTTACGCAAATAACTCAAACCTATGTTTGTTTGCAAACTGTGCCTTCACCCTGCGGGGTATTTTCAAAAGTGCTGCTATGCTAATTTTTTCACATGTTGCTGTGAAAAAAATTAGCATAGCACCTATGAAAATACCTTGTGGGGAGAGGGTGAGGTTGGCAAACAAACATAGTAGGTGCGTGTTATTTGCATAAAAATATGGTCATCTCTCTGTGCCACAGTCTTCATCCGTAAAGTGGGGATAAATGACTTTCCTAATAGTCCAAGGTCCCAAAGCTAGTGGAGCTGGGATTCAGACGTGAATATGACTACTCCTAAATCCGCTGCTTTTTCTACTCTCACAATATGCTGTGCGCTCCCCCAAACAGGGAGCACTGGACTAGAAATCAGAAGAACTGGATTCTAGTCCTAACCCTGCAATTTATTAGCTGTGTGACCTTAGGAAAGTCACTTTACCTTTCTGAGTTTCAGTTTTCTCATCTGATGAAATGACAATTAATCACTGCTTTCCGTGTACTTCCTTTAACATTTCTTGTAGTGTAAATCTGCTGGCAACAAATTTTCTCAGCTTTCTGCAGTCTGAAAATATCTTAATTTTTAGCTTTGGAGGATAATTTTACTGAATATAGAATTCTAGATTAGCAGTTTTTTCTTTAATTACTTTGTCTTTTTAATAATCTAAAAAAGAGTGAAAGAAACAAGCAGATTCTCTGAGTGTAGTAAAGCTGTTTACAGGTTAGCAAGGTACATCACTTTTCAACTTCGCAATGAGACAACGCATAGTAATAGGTTTTTTATAAAACTTATGCAGAAAGCCATATTTAATTAATAAGTGAGGTATTGCGGCTGAACTTTAATCATCTCTGTGATATCTTTGCCTTTTAACACTTCAAAGAGATCTTTTGCGGCAGATTCTCCCAATGCAAAACATCATTTGATTTCTTGACTGCCGCTTCCACAGACATTGTTGATCCAAATAGAATGAAATTCTTGACAGCTTCAATTTCTTCGCTACTTATCATGAGGTTGTTTATTAGAGCAGTTGTGAAGATTTTCATCTCCTTTATATTCAGGTGTAATCCAAAGGCTGTAGTTTCGACCTTCATCAGTGTTAAGTCATCTGCACTTTTGGCAAACAAGGTTGTGTTATCTGCATATTGCAGGATGTTAATGAGTTTTCCTCTAATCCTGATGCTACATTTTTCTTCATACAGTCCAGCTTCTTGGATTATTTGTTCACCATACAGACCAAATAAGTAAGGTGAAAGGATACAAATCTGCTGTACACCTTTTCCAATTTTAAACCACAGAATCCCCTTGTTCTGTTTGAGGGACCGCCTTTTAATCCATGTTGAGCATTAAGAGCCAGGCATAGTTGTAATCACTTTACAGATAATTAACTTGCCTAATTCTTATAAGAACCCCAGGAGGTAGATACAGCTATCCTCATTTTATAGATGCAGAAATAAAGCACAAGGAGATTAAGTAACTGATATAATGTCTTATCCTCTGCCACAGATGACATTTATTTTATAAAGTTGTTGTAAGAATAAACTATGAAATGATATAAAGTGTTTCAGACAGTATATAGTAATGCCATATAGTAAATGCTCAATAAATGATAGGTAAGTAGGGAGAGAGGGAAAAAAGGAGGGAAAGAGAGAGGTAGATAGGTAGACAGACAGACAGACAGACAGATAGCTGCTACAGAGCTGAACTGTTGGCCAGTCCTGCATCTTTCTCAAGATCGTTGGCAGGTTCAAGTCCATCGTTGCTGCTACTGTGCCAATCCATTTCACTGAGGGTCTTTAATGCCTTCGTCGGCCCTCTGCTCCACCAAATGTGATGTCCTCCTCTAGTGGTTGATCCCTCCTGCTGATGTGCTCAAAGCCAGCGAATTGGACAGTTTTGTGTGGTACTTTATAACACTTTTTTTTTTAATTGTGCTTTAGGAGAAAGTTTACAGCACAAATTAGTTTCTCATTCAAAAATTTATATACAAGTTGTTTTGTGACATTCATTTCAATCTCTGCATTGTGTCAGCACTCTCCCCCTTTCCCTTTCCACCCCATATTCCCCGTGTCCGCTCATCTAGTTTTCCTGTCCTTTCCTGCCTTCTGGTCTTTGCTTTTGGGCAGGAGTTGCCCATTTGGTCTCGCATACATGACTGAACTAAGAAGCACATTCCTCGTGTTATTGTTTTATTAACCTGTCTCATCTTTGGCTGAAAGGTGACTTTGGGAGTGGCTTCAGTTCTGAGCAGGGTGTCTGGGGGCCATAATTTTGGGGATTTCTCCAGTCTCTGTCAGACCAGTAAGTCTGGTCTTTTTTTCTGAATTTGAATTTTGTTCTATATTTTTCTTGCACTCCGTCCGGGACCCTCTATTGTGATCCCTGTCGGAGCGGTTGGTGGTGGTAGTGAGGCGCCATCTAGTTCTTCTGGAGTAAGGCTGGTGGGGCTGTGGTTCATTTGGTCCATTAGTCCTTTAGACTAATATTTTCGTTGTGTCTTTGGTTTTCTTCATTCTCCATTGCCCCGGATGCGCTGAGACCAATAGATATATCTTAGATGGCTGCTTGTAAGCTTTTAAGACCTCAGACGCTACTCTCCAAAGTAGGATGTAGAACATTTTCTTTATGAACTACGTTATGCCAATTGACCTAGATGTCCCCCAGGACCATGGTCCCTAGCCCTCAGCCCCAGTAACTTAGTCCCTCAAGGTGTCTGGATGTGTCTAGGAAGCTTCCACGACTTTCCCTTGGTTAAGTTGTACTGACTTCCCCTATATTACGTGTTGTGTTTCCCTTCACCAAAGTTAACTCGTATACTATCTAGTTAGTAACTAGTTAGTAAATTTTTCCTCCCCAACCCTTCTGTCCCTTGTAATCTCCAAAGATTGTTTCTTTCTGTGTGTAAACCTTTTCATGAGTTTTTACAACAGTGGTCACATACAATATTTGTCCTTTTGTGACTGACTTATTTCACTCAGCATAATGCCCTCCAGATTCACCCATGTTGTGTGGTATTTCGCAGATTCATCATTGGTCTTTATCGTTGCATGGTATTCCACTGTGGTACGTATCATACTTTGTTTATCCATTCATCTGCTGATGGGCACTTAGCTTGTTTCCACCTTTTTTTTTTTTAATAATTTTTTTGCATTTTTTGTTGTTGTTGAAAATATACACAGTAGAATGTATACCAGTGCAACAATTTCTACACGCACAATTTAGTGACGATGATTATATTCTTCAAGTTGTGCAACCATTCTCACCCTCCTTTTTCCAAATTGTTCCTCTCCCATTAACATAAACTTACTGCCCCCTTCCTAACCATTCCAGTTGCTCCTCTCAATTTCATCCCATATAGATAGTTCTTTTCAAAAGAAGAATTTTAAAGAGGGTGCCATTACAAAGAAGTAACAATGGCCACAAAAACAGACTTGATTAACAACACTCCTCTTTGGATTGCTAAAGGAAGGGCACAACATTGCCAAGTAACCAAAACAGGGTTTCATCTATATAAACTCCATGAAACAGGTTATCTGACCAACTTTGTTGTTTTTATCCTGAAACAAAATTAATGTACATTTCCTGACTAAAACTAAGGCTTAGAGACAGACTAGAGGAAGCATTACCCACCCATTGCCACCGAGTAGATTCTGACCTCAAAGAGACCCTATAGGACAGAGCAGAACTGCTCCACAGGGTTTCCAGGGCTCCTCAGTAAAGTCAGGTCTAAATGATTTTTTTTAAACCTCAGAAGAACTACAAGATTAACTACAGATAATCAAGAATTGACTCTAAGTTATGCCCTTTCCTTTCTATGAAAGTACTTCCAAAAAAAAACTAAACCCACTGTCATCGAGTCAATTCTGACTCATAGCAACCCTACAGGACAGAGTAGAACTGCCCCATAAGGTTGCCAAGGCTGTAAATCTTATGGAAGCAGACTACCACATCTTTCACCTGCAGAGTGGCTGGTGGGCTTCAACCGCCGACCTTTTGGTTAGCAGCGGAGTGATATAACCACTGTGCAACCGGGCCTCCTTGTAAATACATAATGTCTATAAAATAAAAAGATTATACGGTGGATGGGACTTTTTTGTGTGTGTGCTTTAAGTAAAAGTTTACAAATCAAGTCAGTCTCTCACACAAAAACTTATATACACCTTGCTACATACTCCCAATTAAAAAAAAAAAAAATTTTTTTTAACTCCCAATTGCTCTCCCCCTAATGAGACAGCCCACTCCCTCCCTCTAATCTCTCTTTTTGTGCCCATTTCTCAGCTTCTAATCCCCTTTACCCTCTCATCTCCCCTCCAGGCAGGAGATGCCAACATAGTCTCAAGCGTCCACCTGATCCACCTGATCCAAGAAGCTCACTCCTCACCAGCATTCCTCTCTAACCCACTGTCCAGTCCAATCCCTGTCTGAAGAGTTGGCTTTGGGAATGGTTCCTGTCCTGGGCCAAAAGAAGGTCTGGGGGCCTTGACCACCGGGGTCCTTCTAGTCTCAGTCAGACCATTAAGTCTGGTCTTTTTATGAGAATTTGGGGTCTGCATCCCACTGCTCTCCTGTTCTCTCAGGAGTTCCCTGCTGTGTTCCCTGTCAGGGCAGTGCCTGGTGTAGCCAGGCAGCATCTAGTTCTTCTGGTCTCAGGCTGATGTAGTCTCTGGTTTATGTGGCCCCTTCTGTCTCTTCAGCTCGTAATTACCTTGTGTCCTTCGTTTTCTTTATTCTCCTTTGATCCAGGTGGGTTGAGACCAATTGATGCATCTTAGATGACCGCTTGCTAGCATTTAAGACCCCAGACGCCTCTCTCCAAGGTAGGATGCAGAATGTTTTCTTAATAGATTTTATTATGCCACTTGACTCAGATGTCCCCTGAAACCATGGTCCCCAAACCCCTGCCCCTGCTATGCTGGCCTTCGAAGCATTCAGTTTATTCAGGAAATTGCTTTTAGTTTACTCCCGTTGTGCTGACCTTTTCTGTATTGTGTGTTGTCTTTCCCTTTACCTAAAATAGTTCTTATCTACTACGTAATTAGTGAATGCCCCTCTCCAGCCCTCCCTCCCTCCACCCTCTCATAACCATCAAAGAATATTTCCTTCTCTGTTTAAACTATTTCTCCAGTTCTTATAAGAGTGGTCTTGTATAATATTTGTCCTTTTGCAACTAATTTCACTCAGCATAATGTCTTCCAGATTCCTCCATGTTACGAAATGTTTCACAGATTCCTCACTGTTGTTTATTAATGCATAGTATTCCACTGTGTGAATATACCATAATTTATTTATCCATTCATCCATTGATGGGTACCTTGGTTGCTTCCATCTTTTTGCTATTGTAAACAGTGCTGCAGTGAACATGGGTGTGCATATATCTGTTCGTGTAAAGGCTCTTATTTCTCTAGGATATATTCCAAGAAGCAGAATTGCTGGATCGTATGGTACTTCTATTTCTAGCTTTTTAAGGAATTGCCAAATTAATTTCCAAAGTGGTTGTACCATTTTACATTCCCACCAGCAGTGTATAAGTGTTCCAATCTCTCCACAGCCTGTCCAACATTTATTATTTTGTGTTTTTTGGATTAATGCCAGCCTTGTTGGAGTAAGATGAAATCTCATTGCAGTTTTGATTTGCATTTCCCTAATGACTAATGACTAATGATCGTGAACATTTCCTCAAAAATCTGTTGGCTACCTGAGTGTCTTCTTTACTGAAGTGTCTATTCATATCTTTTGCCCATTTTTTATTTGGGTTATTTGTCTTTTTGTAGTTGAGTTTTTGCAGTATCACGTAGATTTTAGAGATCAGGCGCTGATCGGAAATGTCATAGATAAAACTTTTCCCTAGTCTGCAGGTAATCTTTTCATTCTTTTGGTGAAGTCTTTGGATGAGCATAGGTGTTTGATTTTTAGGAGCTCCCAGTTACCTGGTTTCTCTTCTGCATTGTTAATAATGTTTGTACACTGTTAATGCCATGTATTAGGGCTCCTAATGTTGTCCCTATTTTTTCTTCCATGATCTTTATCGTTTTAGATTTTATATTTAGGTCTTTGATCCATTTTGAGCTTGTTTTTGTGCATGGAGTAAGGTATCGGTCTTGTTTCATTTTTTGCAGATGGATATCCAGTTATGCCAGCACCATTTGTTAAAAAGACTGTCTTTTCCCCATGTAACTGACTTTGGGCCTTTGTAAAATATCAACTGCTCATATGTGGATGGATTTATGTCTGGATTCTCAATTCTGTTCCATGGGTCTATGTATCTGTTGTTGTACCAGCACCAGGCTGTTTTGACTACTGTGGCAGGATGGGACTGTTTTAATGGACAGAAATCTGGACCACTTTAAAGCAATGAAACATTACAGAGCTTAGTGAAAACTGAGAGCTGTAGTTCAGCGATTCCCAAAGTGTGGTCCCCAGACCAACAGCGTCAGTGTCACCTGACAACCTGTTCCCGATCCATTGCCGATGAGTTTATTCCGACTCGTAGCGACCCAACAGGACAGAGTAGAACTGCCCCATAGAGTTTCCAAGGAGCGCCTAGTGGATTCGAACTGCCAATCTTCTGGTTACCAGCCACACCTCTGAACCACTATGCCACCAGTGTTTTCAACAACCTGTTAGAAATACAAAAATCCAGGGCCAGCCCTCAGTCTCTAGGGGTGGAGGAGGAGGCCACAATCTGTGCTGTAACAAGCCCTCCAGATAATTCCGAAACTAAACCTTGAGCACTATTGCACCAGCTTATCGCTATGTGTTTCCACACTGACTTTAAAGCTGATTCCACGCTTGGGCTCTGTGTTTTCATCTGTAATTTATCTAAAATAAAAATTATTTTGGAGTCCAAAAGGAAGACAGCCTTGTCTAACATTTGGACTCTCTCATGTTGGTGTTCAATATTTTCTACACTGGGTAAGGAGGACTGGTAAAGCGTTTTCAGATCTTGGAATGAAATGTACTAATTATTTTACTAATTAATTTTCCATCTCAAATATCTCTGATTCTGTGATTATGGCAGCTGATTAACTTACATGGTAGCAAAACAAAGTGACAACAAAAAATTAGAACTAATGGATCTGAAATTGTAACCATGTGCCATTTGATAGGAAATCACAAAATTAATCACTGTCTTTTGGTATTTTCATTTCTTTTTCTTCTCTCAAACTTATGATATATTGAAGCACCATGCATTTTAATATACGAATTTCACTATTTTTTTGCCTTTTTTTATTGTGCTTTAAGTGAAAGTTTACGAATCAAGTCAGTCTCTCATACAAAAACTTACATCTACCTTGCTATGTACTCCTAGCTGTTCTCCCTGTAATGAGACAGCACACTCCTCCTCTCCACCCTGTATTCCCTGTGTCCATTCAATCAGCTCCTGTCCCCCTCTGCCTTCTCATCTTCCCTCCAGATAGGAGCTGCCCACATAGTCTCATGTGTCTACTTGAGCCAAGCAGCTCACTCCTCATCAGTATCATTTTCTGTCTTATTGTCCAGTCCAATCCCTGTCTGAAGAGTTGGCTTCGGGAATAGTTCCAGTCTTGGGCTAACAGAAGGTCTGGGGACCATGACCTCCGGGGTCCCTCTAGTCTCAGTCAGATCATTAAGTCTGGTCTTTTTTTATGAGAATTTGAGGTCTGCATCCCACTGTTCTCCTGCTCCATCAGGGATTCTCTATTGTGTTCCCTGTCAGGGCAGTCATCCGTTGTAGCTGGGCACCATCTAGCTCTTCCAGTCTCAGGCTGATACAGTCCCTGGTTTATGTGGCCCCTTCTGTCTCTTGGGCTCATAGTTACCTTGTGTCTTTGGTGTTCTTCATTCTCCTTTGCTCCAGGTGGGTTCAGACCAATTGATGCATCTTAGATGGCCGCTTGCTAGCGTTTAAGACACCACTCACCAAAGTGGGATGCAGAATGTTTT
This sequence comes from Elephas maximus indicus, assembly GCF_024166365.1. Lineage (NCBI taxonomy): Eukaryota > Metazoa > Chordata > Mammalia > Proboscidea > Elephantidae > Elephas > Elephas maximus. Next base: position 165,925,125 of record NC_064821.1, on the reverse strand, counting down.
CTTAATACCTTTTGTTATGCCAATTGACCTATTTGTCCCCTGAAACCATGGTCCCCAGACCACCGTCCCTGCTACTCTGGCCGTCAAAGTGTTCAGTTTATTCAGGAAATTTCTTAGCTTTTGGTTTAGTCCAGTTGTGCTGACCTCTCCTGTACTGTGTGTTGTCTTGCCCTTCACCTAGAACAGTTCTTGTCTACTAATTAGTGAACATCCCTCTCCCTCCCCACCCTCATAACCATCAAAAAATATCTTCTTCTGTGTTTAAACCTTTTCTTGAGTTTTTGTAATAGTGCTCTCATACAATATTTGTCCTTTTGCAACTGACTAATTTCACTCAGCATAGTGTCTTCCAGATTCCTCCATGTTATGAGACACTTCATGGATTCATCATTGTTCTTTACCAATGTGTAGTATTCCATTGTATGAATATGCCGTAATTTATTTACCCATTCATCCGTTGATCAGCACCTTGGTTGCGTTCATCTTTTTGCTATTGTAAACAGTGCTGCAGGAAACATGGCTGTGCATATATCTGTTTGTGTAAAGGCTCTTATTTCTCTAGGATATATTCCAAGGAATGGGATTGTTGGATCATATGGCAGTTCTATTTCTAACTTTTTAAGGAAGCGCGAAATCGAATTCCAAAGTGTTGGTACCATTTTACATTTCCACCAGCAGTGTATAAGTGTTCCAGTCTCTCCACAACCTCTCCAACATTTATTATTTTGTGTTTTTTGGATTAGAGCCAGCCTTGCTGCAGTGAGACGGTATCTCATGGTAGCTTTGATTTGCATTTCTCTAATGGCTAATGCTTCCATCTTTTTGCTATTGTGAATAATGCTTCAATGAACATGGGTATGCATATGCCTATTTGTGTGATGGTTCTTACTTCTCTAGAATATATTACTAATAGTAGGACTTCTGGATTTATGGTATTTCTACTTTTAGCCTTTTAAGGAGGCACCATATCATTTTTCCATAGTGGTTGTATCAGTTTACACTCCCACCAGCAGTACATAAGAATTCCAATCTCCCCACAACCTCTCCAACATGTTATTTTCTGTTTTTTTGATTAGTGCCAGTAATGTCAGGGTGAGATGGTATCCCATTGTTGTTTTGATTTGCATTTGTCTAACGGCTAATGATCATGAGCATTTCCCTCATGTGTCTGTTAGCCACCTGAATGTCTTTGGTGAAGTACCTGTTCAAATCCTTTGCACATTTTTTAATTATTTGTCTTTTTGTTGTTGAGATGCTGAAGTATCTATAGATGTGATAGATTAGATTCTTGTCAGATATATCATAGCCAAAAATTTTTTCCCACGCTATAGGTTCTTTTTTTTACCCTTTTTGTGAAGTCTTTTGAGGAGCATAATTGTTTAATTTTTAGAAGCTCCCAGTTTCTATTTTCTGGTTGTTTGCGTATTGTTAGTTATGGTTTATATTCCATCTACCCCATGTATTAGGGACCCTTGCATTATCCTTATTTTTTCTTCCATGATCTTTAGCATTTTAGGTTTTATATTTAGGTCTGTGATTCATTTTGAGTTAGTTTTTGTGTATAGTGTGAGGTATGCGTCCTATTTCATTTTTCTACAGATGGACATCCAGTTTTGCCAGCACCGTTTGTCAAAAAGACTGTTATAAGGTTTTCATTTGCTGATTTTTAGAAGTAGATCACCAGGCCTTTCTTCCTAGTCTGTCTGAGTGAGAAGTTCTGTTGAAACCTTTCCACCATGGGTGACCTGTTGGTAACTGAAATACTAGTGGCACAGCTTCCAGTATCACAGCAACATGCAAACCACCAGAGCAGGGCAAACTGACATGCGGGTAGTGGCAATAAATGATAGCTACTGTTTTATTAATTATACTACAAAACGCTATGTACTTTCAAGACTAGTTCAAACTTTTTCTACGAAACCTTCCTTAAGCCTTTCCCCCTCTGTGTGCTTCCACCATTACACCTACTAATATACTGTAACCATTACCCAATTTTGAATTCCCCTGAAAGCAAATACTTCTGTAGACATTTTCTGTAACTTCAAGAAGCTCAGTACTCTGGAGTCATTCTTGCTGGCAATACTTAGAAAAAGAGGAAACTCAGGGATGTGATTGGAAAAGGAGGTATCATGAATAGCCAGAGAGGAGGAACTGCTTCTGCAGTACTGTCTTGGAAGGCCTGAAGCAAACTTAAATCTCAGAACGGCACCCCTGCACCTGCTACAGAGGATGCTAAAACATGTCAGAGAAAAAGTGAACGTAATAAAATCTGCTCAGGAAGATGGGTGGGAATTTTAACTGCTCACATTATTATTATTATTATTTTTGATTTTGTATTAAATATATTTCTATTAAAATATTCCTGTCTTATTTATTTTGTAAAGCCTCTGTATAAATTTGTAATAAAGCCCACAGGGCCAAATTCCATACAGAATTCCTTTCATTGAATTTAGCTAAAACATTTTAAAACAAATGATAAAGGACAAAAACAATAGAGAAAAAAAGCAAGTGTCAAACTGGCTTCTACTTTTCAAAGTTTTATCATCTTGTTTACTGTTCCTTGAATAATAAATTTTCAAAGCAAGTACATACAGGATATCAGCCTTTTATCTCACTCCTATCAGAGGAAACAGCCTTATAGGTCACTAAAAATGGCTCCCAAAATAGCAAAGGAACTTAAAAATCCTAGTATTATTTGTAATAAACACAATACAAATTTCCCAAGTAGTTACTGTGCCTAACTGCAAAGCAAAAAGAATGGCTCTTCAAAAAGTAAAATTTAGTTTTTTCACAGTTCCATCAACTCTGTTGAGACATTTGTCATGGAAATTTTTCAAAGTTTTTTAAAATGAAAGAATGAAAAATGGTAGCTGATACCATATAGATTATATGTCCAAGCCAAAGACTTAGAATAATGCTACTTTTGTAAATGCGTTTGTTACACGGTTGGTTATCCACATTATTCATAAAACCTCCCCAAAGACTACAGTGGAGACCCTGGTGGTGTAGTGGTTAAGAGCTTGGCTGCTAACCAAAAGGTCAGCAGTCCAAATCCACCAGGCACTCCTTGGAAACTCTAAGAGCAGTTCTGCTCTGTCCTATAGGGTCGCTATGAGTCAGAATCAACTCAATAGCAATGCATTTTTTTTTTTTAAAGACTACAGTTCCTCTACTCCCTTGCTGTTCACTGATTCTAATGGGTACTACTGAAAGCTTTATGTGTTGAAGCTGCATGAGCCTAGAAATTATTCCCCCAAGTAATCCAACAGTAAGTAACTCCTTTGGCCCCACCTTCAAAACACATCTCTAACCCTGACCACTTAGCATCTTCGCTGCTTCCACACTAACCCAACCACTATCATTCTTCCTCCTCTCATTTTCAGTTTCTACTTAATTTTCACCTTCTGTTTCCATCCCATGGAAAATAAGACTCCTCTCCCCCACATGATTCTCTATGCCTTCACTTTGCTGTATTTTCTCCATATACTTGTCATTTACCTGAAATTTCTATTATTTATTTGTTTGCTTATTCTCTCCCCTATTGAAATAAAAGTTTTTTTTTTACCACTATACTCCCAGAGCCTAGAATAGAACCCACCATACAGTAATTTCTCAGTAAATATTTGCTGGTTGACTGGATAAATTCTGAATAATATTTGAAAAGCAAAAGTTTATGAAAATTAGCAATGCCTATTACTGTGTCTCTAATGCTTTGAAATTGTCCCATTTATAGGATGGGAAAGCATTTTAGAATACCTTAAGGATAAATAGGTAAGACTTCAATAACTTAATGATAATCATCACTGCAATAGTAAGAAAGTTTTCCATATATTTACTATTTGCCAGGCACTATATCTATAATCCCATCTAATCATCACAACATTCCTTAGAGGATGGTATCTTCATTTTCTAGATGAGCAAACTGAGGCTTAGCAAGGGTAGGTCACTTTCTAAGGCCACATACATTATTACAAGTGGCAGAGCCAGAAGCTGAACTCTCAAATGCTTGCTCTTATTAACACCCCAAACCACACTATCTTCAGGATAGAAAGATATTTTGAGAAGGGCCAATATCTAAGTCAGGGGCAACGGTGGTTCAGTGGTAGAATTCTCGCCTTCCACGCGGGAGACCCAGGCTCAAGTCTACCAATGCACCTCACGCACAGCCACCACCCATCTGTCATCGGAGGCTTGCATGTTGCTATGGTGCTGAACAAGTTTGAGTGGAACTTCCAGCCTAAGATGGACTAGGAAGAAAGGCCTGGCGATCTGCTTCCAATGAAAACCCTATGGATCACAACAGTCTGATCTGCAAGCAATCATGTGGATGATGCTGGACCAGGCAGTGTTGTGTTCAGTTATGCGTGGGGTTGCCACAGTCTGGGGCTGACCTGACGGCAGATAACAACAACAATACCTAAGTCAGGATCTTTAACTTTGATCCCCAACTCCTATCAAGGAAAAAACTTGATTTATGTATATTCGTTTATAAGTTACAGACATATACAACTACAATATCATCATGTACATTATAAATCATACAAAACTAAACATTTTAAAAGCATGAGGCATTTAAAATTTTTTATTAATTTATTAAAAATTAAATATATACAAGAAAGTTTTAATAACCTTTCCAATCTCATTAAAATGTTATTAATTACTAATATTTCAAGTAAGAGCAATGAGATTGAAGATGATTTTTTTCCCTTCATTCAGTGATTCAAAGGTCTAGTACTAAATTCAGTTTATTTCAATACCTGGTTCTAAAAAGGTAACTTACGAAGATACAGAGAGTTAATGAAAGAACTTCATTGGCTGCATCGTAATACTTGTCAATCTATTCACCATTTTAATCAAGGGTTTTTGTTGAAATCTAACAAATAAGTTTCCGTCTTCTCCAATATGTATCAACTGCAATTGCAAACTAATTAAAAGGTGTCACTTTTTTTACATTTAAAAAAGGATTCAAAACCCACTGAAATTACTATAGAAGATTTTTAAACAGAATAAAAAATTGTTTCCAAAGGTTCTAAGATGTTTTACAGATGACACGTATACTTTGTTTTGGGCAACAAAACCAAATAGCAATGGGAAACATTTCCAAATATCCAAATTCTCTCTCTAAATCATGAGTTTCTTTTGAAAAACAATTGATTTCTTATCCATTGTTTAAAACATCATCTTTACCTTGAAGGGACAGAGGGAATATGTTTATGTACATATATATATTCTTTTTAATTTTCTGCTAGTAACCACTTGTCATTATAGAAAGGTCAACTATTCTGGAACATTTTCCTTTTGGTTAAAGAAAATTGTGTGATTCATTTTAAGTTTTACAATATTTAAGGATACTTTTCCATAACATAGACAGAGAACTGCTATGAGATACAAAATACTTTCAGGGCCATTGCTCATCTCATTTCAAAGAACTGGAACGATTCTGTCTTATAATTTAGGATATAATCTGTAAATCCACTTACTCAGCACATATAAACTGCTCAAACCCACCGAGGTGTGCCTTTGAAGACAACCCTGGCAATATACTTCTGAAACGTCACAGTCTTAAAAACTCTATGAAACAGTTCTACTCTGTACACATGGGGTCACCATGAATTGGAATCAATTCAATGGTAACTAACAACGACACGCTGTAATAGCTAAACAGAAACAATCAAGTGAGGATGTCACTGTGAACTCCTTTTTGTTGGAGACTGCTCATTCTTCCCTCAGATTTATGCCATACATCATGTCTGACACACAGTGAATGCACCACTGCCCATCTGCGCGGTGGTTAAGAGCTCGGCTGCTAAACAAAAGGTCAGCAGTTCGAATTCACCAGCCGCTCCTTGGAAACCCTATGGGGCAGTTCTACTCTGTCTGTCCTACAGGGTCACTATGGATCAGAATCGGCTCCAAGGCAGTGCATTTTTTTTTTTTTTTTTTGTTTTTTTTAGGTGACAATGAATATAAATAGCAATTCTAATGTTGTTTTCACATCCTAATGTATCATCTTGAGTACCCCGGGAGACCATGGCCTGAGTACATAGTAAGGTATTCCCACTTACATATGCATTAATTTTCCTGTTCATCATTTTACAAAGGCAAATAGAAAATATTCAGGGGTCTGCTAACCAAAAAGCCGGTGGTTTGAACCCACCAGCTACTCCATGGGAGAAAGATGTGGCAGTCTGCTTCCATAAAGATTTATAGCCTTGGAATCCCTATGGGGGCATCTACTCTGTCCTATAGGGTCACTCTGACTCAGAATCAACTTGAAGGCAATGAGTTTGGGTTTTGTTTTGTTTTTTTTTTTTGGTCCTAAAGGAATCATATGGCCAAAAGTTGCATGAACATAAAATGTAAACAATTCTTGCCTTTGAAACTCAAATACAAGAGGTAATTAGAAGAAGCAGGAACTATTTTTTGAAAGGTGCAAAGGACATGCCTATGGAGGTCATTTATAGCTAGATAGCCTTCAGGCTTTCCTGAATGACAGGGAAACATAAAAGAAGCCTAGATGAGAAAGCAAGATATGCACTATAGGCAAGAGTAAAGAAGAAAGTTATTTGGGAAAACCGTTAGTCTCAGTCTAAATTATCAAGGAGGTCTGCAATCACAACAGTCAGTGTGCTTTTGCTGCAGCTGAACCTCAATCTAGAGTTTCAGCCAGTAATCAACTTTAGATACAACCTACTATGGTTACTGTACACTGTACCGGAAATGTACCAGTCCTAACAGACTATGTGGGTCACTGGCAACTATGCCTCAGTAAGCAGAAAAATAACTAACTCCCCAAACCAGTTTCTTACGCTATGAGGTTAGTCAAGTTGAATCAGGATTCACAGAAAAATTCAAAATTCCTAGAAATATGGAAGCAAGCTCTCAGCTAACCATAACTATTAGAATGTAGGAGATAATTCTGATTTCCAAGAGTTACTTCTGAGCATAGAGACCAATTCAGACTTGGAAACTGGATTTACAGGAGCCAAGTAAACCCTTTCTATGCTGGGGAATCTTGATCTGATTCCTACATTTGGAGTTAAGGGACCAAGCTCCCAGCAACTCCTACTTTGTCCTATGTGAAGGCTCCTTGATAAATCTAGGGATTTCTATGGGTGGGACACACATTCAATTTTTGATGTAAAAGGTATAAAAAATTTCACTTATGGAAAATAAGATACACATTTTGAGATGTAGCAAAATAGAGACATAAAATATCACTATTGTTCTGGGTAAAAATGATGAGAAGAGTTTAATTTGTATAGTGGGCACTCTAATAGTCAGGATGTTTATTTGATCTACAAAATAATAATACACAGTTCAAATCTCTAATATTCTGCCAGTTTCTTTAGCCATTTAGTTTGTTTCTGAATCTCTTCTTCCCGCTATTAGATAATGTTTGTGAGAGGAATGTAAACTAATTTTCTTATAGTAGGATCCCTGTTACATTAATACACACACACAAATCACATCCTTGGACTCAAACATAATAAAATAAACATAGTAACTACACTAAATGAAAGAGTTGTTTTCCCAAATACCTGCATTTTAAAGATATTCAATTAAATTTACCTAAGAAAAATAAATTTACAAAGACACTTTTAATAAAATGAAAAATATATAATATAAACCCAAAGTTAAAAAAATATTTTTCAGGATGCTCTCTATCACCACTCTTATTGAACACTGTGCTGGAGGTCCCAGCCAGAGCAATTAGGCTAGAAAAAGAAATAATGAACATCCAAATTGGTAAGGAAGAAGTAATAGTATCCCTATTTGCAAATGATATGATCATATATACAGAAAACCCCAAAGAATTCACAAGAGAACTACTTGAACTTGTAGATTTCAGCGAAGTTTCAGGATACAAGATAAACATACAAAAATGAGTTGGATTCTTCTACACTAAGAAAGAGAACTTCAAAAAGGAAATTGCCAAATCAATAACATTTACAATAGCCCACAAGAAGATAAAACACTTAGGAATAAATCTAACCAGAGATGTAAAAGACCTATAAAAAGAAAACTAAAAGACACTACTGCAAGAAACCAAAAGGCCCTACCTAAGTAGAAAACATACCATGCTCATGGATAGGAAGGCTCACCATGGTGAAAATGTCAATTCTACCCAAAGTGATCCATGGATACAATGCAATCCTGATCCAAATTCTAAAAACATTTTTTAATGAGATGGAGAAATAAATCACCAACTTCATATGGAGAGGGAAGAGGCCCTGGATAAGTAAACATTACTCAAAAAGAAGAACAAAGTGGGAGGCCTCACACTACCTGATTTTAGAACCTATTATCCAGCCATGGTGGTCAGAACAGCCTCATACTGGTACACCAACAAATACACAGATCAATGGAACTGAGAATTCAGATGTAAATTCATCCACCTATGACCAGATGATATTTGACAAAGGCCCAAAGTCTGTTAAATGGGGGAAAAGGCAGTCTCTTTAAAAAATGGTGCTGGCATAACTGGATATCCATTTGCAAAAAAATGAAACAAGGCCCACAACTCACACCATGTACAAAATCTAACTCAAAATGCATCAACAACCTAAATATAAAATCTAAAACAACACAGATCATGGAAGAAAAAATAGGGACAATGTTAGGAGCCCTGATACATGGCATAAACAGAATACAAAACGTAACTAACAATGCACAAACACCAGAAAAGAAAACAGGTAACTGGAGCTCCTAAAAATCAGACACTTATGTTCATTGAAAGACTTCACCAAAAGAGTAAAAAGACAACCTACAGACTGGGAAGAAAAAAAAATTGTGTGTGTATGTGTGTGTTTGAATTTTTACTGTGCTTTTTAAGTGAAAGTTTACAAACCAAGTCAGTCTCTCATACAAAAACTTATACACACCTTGCTATATACCCTGAGTTGCTCTCCCTCTAATGAGACAGCACACTCCTTCCCTCCACTCTCTATTTTCATGTCCATTCAGCCAGCTTCTGCCCCGCTCTGCCCTCTCAACTCTTCTCTAGACAGGAGCTGCCCACATAGTCTCATGTGTCTACTTGATCCAAGGGGCTCACTCTTCACCAGTACCATTTTCTATCCCATAGTCCAGTCCAATCCCTGTCTGAAGAATTGGCTTTGGGAATGGTTCCTGTCTTGGGCTAACAGAAGGTCTGGGGACCATGACCTCTGGGGTCCTTCTAGTCTCAGCCGGACCATTAAGTCTGGTCTTTTTACAAGAACTTAGGGTCTACATCCCACTGCTCTCCTGCTCCCTCAGGGGATCTGTGTTGTGTTCCCTGTCAGGGCAGTCGTTGGTTGTAGCTGGGCACCATCTAGCTCTTCTGGTGTCAGGCTGATGTAGTCTCTGGTTTATGTGGCCCTTTCTGACTCTTGGGCTCATAATTACCTTGTGTCTTTGGTGTTCATTCTCCTTTGCTCCAGGTGGGTTGAGACCAACTGATGCATCTTAGATGTCCGCTTGCTAGTGTTTAAGGCCCCAGACACCACTTTCCAAAGTAGGATGCTGAATGCTTTCTTAATAGATTTTATCATGCCAATTGACTTGGATGTCCCCTGAAACCATGGTCCCCAAACAGGAAAAAGTTTTTGACCACAACATATCCGATAAGGGTCTAATCTCTAAAATCTATAAGATACTTCAAAACCTCAACAACAAAAAGACCAATAGCCCAATTAAAAAATGGACAAAGGATATGAATAGACACTTCACCAAAGAAGACATTCGGATGGCTAACAGATACATGAGGAAATGCTCATAATCACCAGCCATTAGAGAAATGCAAATCAAAACTACAATGAGATACCATTTCATCCCAAAAGGCTGGCACTAATCCAAAAAACACAAAATAATAAATGTTGGAGAGGTTGTGGAGAAACTGAAACACTTATGCACTACTGATGGGAATGTAAGCTGGTACAGCCACTTTGGAAATCAATTTGGCGGTTCCTTAAAAAGCTAGAAATAGAAGTACCATACGATCCAGCAATCCCACTCCTTGGAATATATCCTAAAGAAATAAGAGCCGTCATATGAACAGATATATGCACACCCATGTTCACTGCAGCACTGTTCACAGTAGCAAAAAGATGGAAACAATCTAGATGCCCACCAACAGATGAACGGATAAACAAATTATGGTACATACACAGAATGGAATAGTAGGCAATGATAAAGAATGAAGATGAATCCATCAAAGATCTCATAATATGGATGAATCTGGAAGGCATTATGCTGAGTGAAATTAGTCGCAAAAGGATAAATACTATATGAGACCACTATTCTAAGAACTCAAGAAAAGGTTTAAACACAGAAGAAAACATTCTTTGATGGTTACGAGGGTAGGGAGGAAGGGAGACGGGAATTCAATAACTAGATAGTAGACAAGAATCACCTTAGGTGAAGGGGAGGACAACACACAACACAGGAGAAGTCAGCACAACTGGACTAAACCAAGAGCTAAGAAGTTCCCTGAACAAAACCAAACACTTTGAGGGACAGAGTAGCTGGGGCTGGGGTCTGGGGACCATGGTTTCAGGGGACATCTAGGTCAATTGGCATAACAAAGTTTACTAAGAAAATGTTCTGCATCCGACTTTGGTGAGCGGTGTCTGGGATTTTAAAAGCTTGTAAGCAGCCAGCTAAGATGCATCAATTGATCCCAACCCACTTGGAGCAAAGGAGGATGAAGGACACCAAAGACACAAGGAAAATATTAGTACAGAGACAAAAGGGCCACACAAACCAGAGACTCCATCAGCCTGAGACCAGAACGAGACAGTGCCTAGCTACCACCAGTGACGGCCCTGACAGAGAACACAACAGAGAGTCCCTGACAAAGTGGGAGACAAGTGTGGCACGGAACTCAAATTCACGTAAAAAGATCAGACTTAATGGTCTGACTGAGCCTGGAGGAACCCCTGAAGCCATGGCCCCCGGATGCTCTGTTAACCCAGAACTAAAAGCATTCCCGATGCCCAATCTTCAGGCAAAGATTAGACTGGACTATACATAAAGTAACACTCATGAAGAGTGTACAACACTCATGAAGAGTGTACTTCTTAGTTCAACCAGATAAAACCAAAACCAAACCTGCTGCTGTCGAGTCAATTCCGAATCATAGCAACCCTACAGGACAGAGGAGAACTGCCCCATAGAGTTTCCAAGGAGCGCCTGGCGGATTTGAACTGCCGACCTCTTGGTTAGCAGTCATAGCACTTAATCACTATGCCACCAGGGTTTCTGTTCAAGCAGATACATGAGACCAAATGGGCGGCTCCTGCCTAGAGGCAGGATGAGAAGACAGGAGGGGACAGGAGCTGGTTGGATGGACAAGGGAAGCCTGGAGTGGAAAGGGGGAGTGTGCTGTCACATTATAGGGATTGCAAGTGCTGTCACATAGCAATATGTGTATAAATTTTTGTATGAGAAATTAACTTAAGCTATAAACTCTCCCTTAAAGCACAATTAAAAAAATTTTTTTCTGATGATCTAATAATATGGTTCATTACCCATACCACTCTTCCTCTCCCATAAAGAAAATGTAAGTTAACAGAAGCGTATTTAATGTCATCTAAAAGCATGACTGAGGTCAAAGGAGTCCTCTCAGACAAATTCAGTTCTTAGAGTATTTCTGATCACCAGAACCTAATTACAATGACCCAAGTATTTTCAGCAAATGTGAAGAGAAAATCCAAGAGGCACAGAATGTATAAATGTATTAAAAAAAAAAAAAAACGAAACCCAAAGCTGCTGCCGTCAAGTCGATTCCGACTCATAGCTACCCTACAGGACAGAGCAGGCCTGTCCCATAGGGTTTCCAAGGAGTGCCTGGTGGATTTGAACTGCCAACCCTTTGGTTAGCACCCACAGCTCTTAACCACTACACCACCAGGGTTTCCCATATAAACGTCCAGCAGTGTAATATTTTAAATGATAATGGTTGTTATTTATTAAGTGCCTACACGTGCCAAAGGAGCCCTGGTGACGCAGTGGTTAAAGCAATCAACTGCTAACTGAAAGGTCAGCAGTACAAAACCACCAGCAGTTCCACAGGAGAAAGATGTGGCAGTCTGCTTCTGCAGGGATTTAAAGCCTTGGAAAACCTATGCTGTCGCAATGAGTCGGAACTGACTCGATGGCACTGGGTTTTGGTTTACATGTGCCAAGCACTGTGCTAAGTACCTACTTTCATTACTACATTTAATTCTAACAACAACCCTGACATAGTTGTTATCTCCATTTTCCAGATGAGAAAGCTGAGGCTGCCCAAGGTGACACAAACCTAATTCTGCATGACTCCAAAGCCTGTGCACTTATCCACTATGTATTACTTGTTTGTGAGTAGACATAACAATAACATCAGCTAATATAACAGGATGTCAAATGCAACTTTTCCTGTCCTCTCTGAGTTTCACCAGAGGTCTCAAAGGCCAAAATCAAAACAATAGAAGTCAAATACCCCTGCATTCTACGGAGAAGCGCAAGGATTACAAACTGAGTGGCCAAAACTTGTCTTGCTGACATCAGTTCATCACCTTTTCCACATTATACAAGAGAATTACAATTCATTAATTGTGAGGATTGAAAAGGGGCAACAGAGAGGACTTCTTTAAAAAAAAAACTAGACGCTTGTGTGTGGCTGTTTCTTTGCCTCCTAAGGGCAAGGGAGGGAGGTACTTCCTGCCCACCTCAATCCAAGGGACTGGAACTTCAAGATAACCACTCACAATGTCTAACATGTATCCCTGAAGTATAAGGGACACAGGGACTGGTATCTGACACCCACCCAAGGAATAAAAACAGCTGGCTCATAGCTAAATTTTGGAGACTGCTTAGGTACAAAAGTCAAATTAAAAGTTACAGCAGAAGAGAACGTTTTATAAAATGCCACAATCTGGAAAATTATGTACAAAATTAACTTTGATAATAACTCGAAACTTTAGAATTTCATTACATTAATGCAATGTTAGCAATTATCCATATAATTAAATGAAGTTTATTTTAATCTTTTTTTAACCTAATTATCTTTTTAAAAACCCCTCTAAAATAAGAAATAACTGTTCCAAACTAGAGCTTTTCAGGTACACAAATTGTTCCAAAGTAAGTTAGGGTAACCTAGTCTTTAAATTACAAATTCAAACTCGACTCAGTTCCCCTCTTAGCAAGACACTGGAAAGTAAAAGCAGCAAAATTCTTACTTCCTAAGGTGATCAAAGTTGAATTTCCAGGAACTAAAAAGAGGCAATTTTTAAAAAGTTTTAAAAGTCATAAAGTAATGCTACTACATTTAGAAATTCTAAAATAGAAAAAAAAATTGCCTATAAACCTACCATCTCCAGCATAATCCCTGGTATATTTCAGTGTATTACTTCCCTGTCATTTTCATATAAGAATACTTTTACATACAGGCAGTACCTGGGTTACAAACATCCAACTTACATACAACCCAGAGTTATGAACCAACCCCTGTAAAGCCTATTATACTAAAAATTCAAGGTACATACAATAGTTCGTAATAACGAACAGGTGCTACTTTGCAACCTGCATAAAAACATTATCATTATTATTAGTGTATTATTATGTTAAGGATGTTTTAATGTATCTGGAAGTGTTTTTTTTAATTTTTTTATGCATAGAAAGGTACACTATATACTATATACTAAGACAAACATTTGACTGACGTTAGGTACAAACCATACCTGTTTTCAACTTACATACAAATTTGACTTAAAGACAGATTTAGGAAGAGAACTCATTCATAATCCAGGGACTACCTGTAGTTGAAATTATAGTGCATATATAAAAACAAATAACTGTAATTTGCCTTTTTTTTTTCATTTAGCATTACATAAAAAGATGCAATTTTCAAGGTTTAGAATACAGACATAACAGGCTCTCCTAAAACATACATCATATCCACTGTACGATATAGCTTCCCTGTCCACATTCCTGACTAGCTAAAAAGCCGAAGACAAATCGCACCCCTAAATTATACATTCATTGGCTATTTCATTTCAGTTCACAATAAAAGAACAACAAAAAGTAAAACTGCACTTACATGGTTATTAAATCCATGTTTCATATCCCTCAAATTATTATTTGAAACACATGGAGTGTTAATTGTGCAATGTACAATATCATTTAGAAGCAACCTTTGGCTGGTAAACAAAAGGTGGGAATTTCAAGTCCATCCAGGGGTACCTCAGGAAAAAGGCCTGGCAACCTACTTCTAGAAAAATCAGCCATTGAGAACCCTGTGGAGCACAGTTCTACTCTGACACACACAGGGTCACCGTGAGTTGGAGTCAACTCAACGGCACCTTTTTTTTTTTTAATGTATTATGGTACATCCATACACTGAAATAGTATGAAGTTATAAAAAAAGACTATGGAGTTGTATCTTTTTGTCCTAGAAAGATGTTCAAGGGCTATTAATTTAAAAAATATTATAAAAGACTGAATAGTATAAACCCACTGCCATCGAGTCAATTCCGACTCATAGCAACCCTACAGGACAAAGCAGAACTACCCCATATGGTTTTCAAGCAGCGCTTGGTGGATTGGAACTGTTGACCTTTTGGTTAGCAGCCGTAGCTCTTAACCACTATGACACCAGGGTTTTCTAAGTTAATTTAAAAATCTGTATGAATAAAAAGGGTTTAGAAGTTTATATCGATAATACAGTGAAATGTTAACACTGATTATCATTATGGGTCTGGGTAACAGGAATTTGGTTGAGTTTTCTTTTGGTTTATCTATATTTTCTGTTTTTCAATAAATACAATCACTTAGATAGTATTTGTTTTAAAAAATTAGCTTCCTCATTTAAAGATTCATCAAACTTTCTGAGCATCTACTTCATAAAAGGCATTATGGGAATTAAAACAAGGCATTATGGGAAATAATAACAATAGTTTAGTTTTACTAAGCACCAACTATGTGCCAGTCACTTCAGTCATATGATCTCAATTAATTCTCATAGTACTTTGGGGTAGTATATCAGTTACAAGTAAATCTCAGTACATATACCTAAAAATTTTTAAATAGTAGTGACTTAAACAATATAGATGTTTGTTTCTCTGCCACTTAAAAAAAAAAAAAAAGGCAGTGAGTAGGCAGTCTATGGTATCTCCACTGCACCCAGGCTAATTCTCCTTAGGCCATCCTCAACACATGGCCTCAGTCTTAAAGGTCACTTCAAAGTTCACATCAGCTATTGGAGTCCATGGGATTATATCTGCATTTCGAGAAGCAGAAAGCAGAAAAGCAGCTCTATTTAAGTAGCCTTCCTGAAAGTCCCATATAACACTTTTGTTTATAGCTCATTGACCAGGAGCTCTAAACTTAGTAACATGTGTTAGATACAACTGAGAGAATGATAGTGCCATTTACTGAGATGGGAAACACTGAAGCCGCAGCAGTTTGTCAGGGTGGGGAGACTGGGATGGTGAAAATCAAGAATTCTGTTTTGGACACTTTAGGTTTCAGATGACAAAGAGACAATTAGATATGTAAGTCTAGAAGAGTTCAAGTTGGAGTCAGATACGTAAATCTGGGAGTCTTCATAATGTAAATGGTTTCAAAATTCATAGGACTAGATGAGATTACCTATTGAATGAATAGAGAGAGAGAGAGGAGAAGGAGGGTGTTATGGATTGAATTCTGTCCCCCAAAATGTGTGTCAACTTGGCTAGACCATGATTACCAGTACTGTGTGACTGTCCATCATTTTGTCATCGGATGTGATTTTCCTATGTGCTGTAAATCCTAACCTCTATGAGGTTAATGAGGCAGGATTAGAGGCAGTTATGTTAACGAGGCAACACTCAATCTACAAGATTAGGTTGTATCTTGAGTCAATCTCTTTTGAGATATAAAAGAGAAGGGAAAAGAGAGACAGAGGAACCTTCTACCACCAAGAAAGTAGTGCCAGCAGCAGTGTGTGTCCTTTGGACCCTGCATCCCTGCATTGAGAAGCTCCTAGACCAGGGGAAGATTGATGACAAGGACCTTCCCCTATAGCCGACAGAGAGAGAAAGCCTTCCCCTGGAGCTGGCAGCCTGAATTCAGACATCTAGCCTCCCAGACTGTGAGAGAATAAATTTCTCTTTGTTAAAGCTATCCAATTGTGGTATTTGTGTTACAGCAGCACTAGATGACTAAGACGGAGGGGTCTACAGTCTGACCCCTGAGGTAAACCAATGTTCATGGGCATAGAGTCATGAAAGAATACAAGGACGGGGGAGGCGACGGCCTCATTTTACTCTATAGTAGCCAGACCATACTGAACAGGGTATTTCTCCCAGCCATAAATAAACAAGAATTTGTCTATGTTCTATTTATAATCCCCTTCCTGCCTTATCTACTGTACAAATTCATTTCTAGTCTTCAAGGTCCAGCTCAAGGTATAGCTTTCATTTCCCAAAGTTCCCACCCCCTCCTCAATTTATTTCCTCATCTATAAACTCTTCATACTCTTTACATGCCTTTATTATATCCCTTATCAACCTAATTCTCAGATCAGATCAGTGATTGAGAATTACTAATTATTGGTAATTAGCTGGATATGAGAGGATAAGAAAAGAGGAGTCAAAGATGACATGCAGGTTTCTAGCTTCAGCAAGGGGGATGCTGGCGATGCCAGTCTCTGAGTTGGGAACACAGGTAGAAAAGGAAGTTGGGAGGAGACCAGTAACAATGAATTGGTTTTGGACAAGTTGAGTTTTAAGTATCTCAGGAAAACTCAAATGAGTTGCCTACTAAGCACTTTATTATACAAGTCTACGGTTCAAGAGAGCAGCCTGTTCTCAAGTAGGGAGACGTTATTTACCTGGGAGTCTATATACTAGAAGCTTCCAAAAAATAGAACTTAATTAAAGGGATATTTTTTCAGATGTTTTAAGATTATGGCACGATATTTTTTCTGCCATTTTAAAGGAATTTAGTATGCATGGCAAATTGTGATTTGATGGAAGAATTGATTTAAAAACATATTTGTTATGTTTTCAAAAGTAAATATTTAGTTTATGAAATAAGATTTTTTTCCTGCTTTCAGATAAATCCAGATGTTTTAAAATAAAAATGACAACAGATTCTTAATACAGTTTTCAATTTATTTGCATGATATGTACATTAAATAAAGGTTTTTTTTTTTTAAGCCCTGTGAGTGGCACAAGCAGCTTGTGATCAGCTGCTAACCTAAAGGTTGGCAGTTTAACTAGTGGCACCACAGAAGAAAGGCCTGGCAATCTGCTTCCGTAAAGATTACATCCAAGAAAAATCTATGGAGCAGTTCTACTCTGTAACACATGGGGTCACCATGTGTCAGGATCAACTTGATGGCAACAGGTTTGGTGTTTTGGGAAGGTCTGTAAATATTTTTTCTTTTTTTTAGTGTAACATACATAAAGCACATAAAACTCACTAATCTTTACATACATATACACCTGTGTAACCACCACCCAGTACTTCAGAAGATTCTTTCACGTCGTGTCCTAGTCAATAACCACCCCCTCAGAGGTAATTACTCTTGTGAATTCTATCACCATAGATTAATTTTGCCTTTTCTTGAATTTAATTTAAATCATACACTATATATTCTTTTGTGTATAGTTTCTTTTGCACAACATTGTATCTGTAAGATTCATTCATGTTGTTGTACATATTGGTAGTTCTTTCCTTTTATTGTTGTATAGTTTCCCATTGTATGGTTACACCAACAATTATTTAGCATAACAGAAGGTCAGTAGAGCCAAGCAAACTGGCGATGTGATGAGGACAAAACTGAAGTCTAGGGCACTGGGGGAAGGAAACGGATGTTTGCAGGGAAAAACTGGGTTTGAGGGACTCAACACAAAGAAATCAGAAATATACAGTATCAGCAAGGAGGAGACAGAGTAAGGAATCATCATAATTTTTCTGGGGAGGAATGGAAAATCAAAAAGGAGTCACCTAAGGGCAGTAACAGTAGAAGAATATGTTGGTATGGTTGTAGAGAATACACACACAGAGTCCCTAAGGGTCTTGAGCCTCTTTAGTGAGAGAAAAGAACCACCTCCTCTTGAATCAAATGCTCCTTCTCTTATACTACAGGCCAGTGTTTAACTTTTTTGACCAAAATCCACGGTGAGAAATACCTTTAACATCACAGTACACATAAACACACACACACAACTAAAACAGAAATTTCACAAAACAATAATTACCCTTAACTACATGTGATAAAGTAAAAACATAAAGCTAAAATCAAGAATTATTTTTTCATTATTTAAACGCATTTAACAATCCAAAGTAAATAATATAAAAAGCTAAAATTAGAAAAGATTCAATTTAATGCAGTGGGTGACCTTTCTTGTTCATAAATTCATTTAGTTTAAAAAACACAAGGGTAATGCTATGCACTTACCAGATTCATGTTTAGTCTTATTATTCCTTTGTTTTTACTATTTGGTCAGAGTTGAAAAGCTCAGTTGAAACAATACATTGTCGTGAATGGTAAAAATAGTAACACACTCTATTTAGCAATGGAAATTCCTTAATCTTATTGTATTGAAATTATAATAAGCAATGTCATGTAATCATTTTTCAGAGTAAATGAAGAACTAAGATGCAATAATTCATTCTCTTTTTGGAGTACACACTGAACTTCATTATTGATCCAAGGCAGTGAAGAGTAAATGGATCTTTTATCCAAATGTTTTTCTTTATTGTTTCAAATTTCTTTTGTGGAAAATAATAATAATTAAAAGTTTGAGGCAGAGAAGTGAGGTTTAACATTATCTCTACATTTTGTTTTGTTCATACGTTCTTCACTGATAATGCTGTATTTAAGACAGAAAAAAAATATTTTAAAATACATAGTGGCTAATGCCAAAATAAGAAGCCCCGATAGCACAAAGTGCTCAGTTGCTAACTAAAAGGTTGGTGGTTTGAGCCCACCCTGTGTGACATGTTTTCCACATCAGGAGAGACCAAGCAGCAGAGAGTCCACTCACACCTCCAGCATCAGCAAAAAGCAGCTCACAATCGGAAAAAGATAAGTACTTACATCTAATCTACCGCGTGGAGCAAAAAACACCCTTTTGGGAAAAAACTCTTCCTTTTACCTGACTCCTCTCCACTCTGCACCAGGTCCCGAGTCAGCTTCAGTGATAGCTGCTTTCCCTGGGCTGGAAGTAGGACCTGTCGTGCACCCTGAGCCATTCTCCTGGCCTTGGAAAAGGAACGAATTAACAAACGGGGAAAAAAAATCTGCTAGCTCCCCTAAGCCAGGAACTCAGAGCAGAAACAGCTCCTTTGCCTAGGCACAGGCATAAGGGGTCAAAGGACTCTGAATGCCTTTCACCCCTGCATAGACCTGTGTGGGCCCATTTCAACAGCATAGACTCTCTTTAGCACAGTACAACAGGGTACATACCTGAAGTCTAACTTCAGCTGTTTCAGCTATATGGTGGAGAGGTAGGTTCCTGATGTTTGACACCGCTCTGCCTATTAAGCAGGGTCCTCACCTATCCACATCTGGGGCTTAAGGACTGTTGGCTCCACCCACACCACCTAGCCACCTATGACAAGTGTCCAAGGATAAGTGGTGCTTCCCAGTGCTTACTACCAACACCACTGGGTGTCCACAGTCCAGCTGCAAAATCCACCCACCTATGCGCTCTAGGGAACAGGGACACGCTCTCCTCATACACTCTAAGGGACAGTTGTCAGTCCCCTGCCTCACTCAGCACGTGACCACAGCCAGATATCCATGACTGCAACAATCACCCCTGCTTGTCTGAGACTATAGGAGACAGCCTGCACCATACACTTGGTGACCGACTACCTGGACATCTAAGCTGAATCCATATAAGAAAAGTAAATGGACTCCTGGGCTCATATACCTAGTAGCAGCTCTAACCACCTGGTGACAGGACGTTAGAGGTTCAAGGGTGCCAATAATCAAACTAGCTCACTTGAGCAGCCTATTTGGGCATATCAAAACAGGAAGCTAGGACATAGTAAGCAAACATAAAATAAATAAATATAATAATGTATTGATGGCTCAGAGACAACAGTCAATACCAAATCCCATAAAGAGGCAGACCATGATGGCTTCAGCAAGCTCCCAAAACAAAGAATCAAGAAATCTTCCAGATGAAGATAACCTCCTGGAATTACCAGAGGTAGAATACAAAAGATTAATATCCAGAAATCTTCAAGAGATGAAGAAGGAGAACAGGCAAAACGTAGAACAAGCCAAGCAGCACACAGAAAAAGCATAAGAAGAACTTAAGAAGATTAGAGAAGAGCATCAGGATAAATTTAATAGGCTGCAAGAATCCATAGAGAGACAGCAAACAGAAATCCAGGAGATTAACAGAAGAATTTCAGAATTAGACAACTCAAAGAAAGTCACTGGAGCAGAACTGAGGCAACGGAAGTCAGAATTAGTAAGACTGAAGACAAAGCACTTGACACCAACATATTTGAGGAAAAATCAGATAAAAGAGTTAAAAAAAAAATGAAGAAACTCTCAGATTATGTGGGACTCTATGAAGAGGAATAACCTAAGAATGACTGGAGTACCAGAACAGGGAGGGATAACAGAAAATACATAGAGCACTGTTCAAATTTGTTGGCAGAAAACCTCCCTGATATCATGAAAGACAAGAAGGTATCTATCCAAGATGCTCATCAAACCCCACACAAGGCAGATCCAAAAAGAAAGTCACCAAGACATATTATAATCAGACTTGCCAAAACCAAAGATAAAGAGAGAATTTTATGAGTGGCTAGGGATAAAAGAAAAGTCACCTACAAAGGAGAGTCAATAAGACTAAGCTCTGAGTACTCAGCAGAACACATGCAGGCAAGAAGGCAATGGGGCAACATACATAAAGCCTTAAAGGAAGAATATTGTCAGCCAAGAATTATATATCCAGCAAAACTGTCTCTCAAATATGAAGGCAAAATTAGGACATTTCCAGATTAAAAGAAGTTTAGGAAATTTGTAAAACCAAACCAAAATTACAAGAAATACTAAAGGGAGTCCTTCAGTTAGAAAATCAATAACATCAGATAACAACCCAAGACTAGAACATAGGACAGAACAACCAGATATCAACCCAGATAGGGAAGTCACAAAAATAAAGCTAAAACGCTCAAAACAGGGAAACAGAGACATCATTATGTAAAAGATGACAACATTAAAACAAAAAAAAGAGGGACTAAAAAATGTAGTCATAGATCTTTCATATGGAGAGGAAGTCAAGGGGATATAAAGAAATAAAAGATGGGTTTAAACTTAGAAAAACAGGGGTAAATATCAAGGTAACCACAAAGGAAACTAACAATCCTACACATCAAAATAAAATACAAGAAAAAAAAAATAAAAACTCTTGTAATACAAAATCAAAGCAATGAAAAAGAAGAAAAGAAATCACATAAAGAAAAACGACTCGGCACAGAAAATTAAATGAAAAAAAGAAACTGTCAACAACACAAAAAAAGACATCAAAATGACAGCACTAAACTCATACCTATCAATAATTACGTTGAATGTAAATGGACTAAATGCACCAATAAAGAGACAGAGAGTGGCAGAATGGATAAAAAAACATGATCCGTCTACATGCTGTCCAAAAGAGACACACCTTAAAGACACAAACAAACTAAAAAACTCACATGATGGAAAAAATTATATCAAGCAAACAATAATCAAAAAGAGCAGGAGTGGCAATATTAATCTCTGACAAAATAGACTTTAAAGTAAAATCCACCACAAAGGATTAAGAAAGACACTATATAATGATTAAAGGGTCAATACACCATGAGGACATAACCATAATAAATATTTATGCACCCAACGACAGGGCTCCAAAATACATAAAACAAACTCTAACAGTATTGAAGAGAGACAGACAGCTCCACAATAATAGTAGGAGACTTCAACACACCACTTTCGGTGAAGGACAGAATATCCAGAAAGAAGCTCAATAAGGACACAGAAGATCTAAATGCCACAATCAACTAAACTAACCTCATAGTCGTATACAGAACACTCTACCCAAGAGCAGCCAAGTATACTCTCTTTTCCAAAGCACAGGGAACTTCTCTAGAATAGACCACATAATAGGCCACAAAGCAAGCGTTAACAGTATCCAAAGCATCGAAATATTACAAAGCATCTTTTCTGATCATAAAGCCCTAAGAGTAGAAATCAGTAACAGAAAAGGCAAGGAAAAAAAAAAAAATCAAATACATAGAAACTGAACAACACTGCTCAAAAACTACTGGGTTATAGAAGAAATTAAGGATGGACTAAAGAGATTCATAGACTTAAATGAGAATGAAAACACATCATACCAGAACCTTTGGGACACAGCAAAAGCAGTGCTCAGAGGTCAATTTACTGCAATAAATGCACACATCCAAAAAGAAGAAAGGGCCAAAATCAAAGAATTATCCCTAAAACTCCAACAAATAGAAAGAGAGCAGCAAAAGATGCCCTCAGGCACCAGAAGAAAGCAAATAATAAAAATTAGAGAAGAATTAAGTGAAAGAGAACAGAAAAATAATTGAAAGTTAACAAGACCAAAAACTAGTTCTTTGAAAAGATCAACAAAAGTGATAAACCATTGGCCAAACTGACAAAAGAAAAACAGGAGAGGAGGCAAATGACCCAAATAAGAAATGAGATGAGCGGTATCACAACAGACCCAACTGAAATTAAAAAATCGTAACGAATACTATGAAAAATTGTACCCTAACAATTTGAAAACCTTGCTCATGGATAGGAAGACACAACAATGCAAAAATGTCAATTCTCCCCAAAGCGATCTACAGATACAATACAATCCTGATCCAAATTTCTAGAAACTCACTACCTACCTTAACTAACAAACAGAGGTAGAACAACTAAATAAACCTGTAACAAAAGAAGAGATTAAAATGGTAACTTAAAAACTCCCAGAAAAAAAAAAAAGCCCTGCCCCTGACAGCATCACTGGAGAATTCTACCAAACTTTCAGAGAAAAGTTAACACCACTACTACTAAAGGTGTTTCAGAGCATAGAAAAGGATGGAATACTCCTAAACTCATTCTACAAAGCCAGCATAGCCCTGACACCAAAACCAGTAAGGACACCATAAAAAAGACAATTACAGATCAATAACTCCCATGAACTTAGACGCAAAAATCCTCAACAAAATTCTAGCCAATAGAATTCAACAACATATCAAAAAAATAACTCACCATGACCAAGTGAGATTCATACCAGGTGTGCAGAGATGGTTTAACATTAGAAAAATAATCAATGTAATCCATCACATAAATAAAACAAATGACAAGAACCACATAATCCTCTCAACTGACACAGAAAAGGCATTTGACAAAGTTCAACACCCATTCACGATAAAAACTCCCGGCAAGATAGGCATAGAAGGGATATTCCTCAACATAATAAAGGGAATTCATACAAAGCCAACAGCCAACATCATCCTAAATGGAGAGAGTCTGAAAGCACTCCCCTTGAGAAGAGGAACCAGACAATGATGCCCTTTATCACCACTCTTATTCACCATTGTGCTGGAGGTCCTAGCCAAAGCAATGAGGCTAGAAAAAGATATAAAGAGCATCCAAATTGGTAAGGAAGAAGAAAAGTATCCCTATTTGCAGATGATATGATCTTATACACAGAAAACCCTAAAGAATCCACAAGAAAACCACCGGAACTAATAGAAGATCTCAGCAAAGTATCAGGATACAAGATAAACACACAAAAATCAGTTGGACTCCTCTATACCCACAAAGAGAACTTTAAAGAGGAGATCACCAAATCAATAACATTTACAACAGCCACCAAGAAGATATTTAGGAATAAATCTAACCAGAGATGTAAAAGACCTATGCAAATAGAACTATAAGACACTACTCCAAGAAACCAAAAGAGACCCACAAAGGTGAAAAAACATACCTTGCTCATGGATAGGAAGACACAACAATGCAAAAATGTCAATTCTCCCCAAAGCGATCTACAGATACAATACAATCCTGATCCAAATTTCAACAATATTTTTTAATGAGATGGAGAAACAAATCGCCAGTTTCATTTGGAAAGGGAAGAGGCCCCAGATAAGCAAAGCATTACTGAAGAAGAAGAACAAAGTGGGAGGCCTCACACTACCTGATTTTAGAACCTATTATACTGCCACAGTAGTCAAAACAGCCTGGTACTGGTACAACAACAGATACATAGAACAATGGAACAGAATTGAGAATCCAGACATAAATTCTTACACCTATGAGCAGCTGATATTTGACAAAGGTCCAAAGTCCATTAAATGGGGGAAAGGACAGTCTCTTTAACAAGTGGTGCTAGCATAACTAGATACCCATCTGCAAAAAAAAAGAAACAAGATCCATACCTCACACCATGCACAAAAACTAATTAAAAATGGACCAAAGACCTAAATATAAAATCTAGAATGATAAAAATCACGGAAGAAAAAATAGGGACAGCATTAGGGGCCCTAATACATGGCATAAACAGAATATAAAACATTACTAACAATGCACAAACACCAGAA
This sequence comes from Elephas maximus indicus, assembly GCF_024166365.1. Classification (NCBI taxonomy): domain Eukaryota; kingdom Metazoa; phylum Chordata; class Mammalia; order Proboscidea; family Elephantidae; genus Elephas; species Elephas maximus. The sequence goes on along the minus strand of NC_064821.1, from coordinate 165,900,549 downwards.
GAGAAACTAGGTAACTGGGAGCTCCTAAAAATCAAACACTTACGCTTATCAAGAGACTTCACCAAAAGAGTAAAAAGACAACCTACAGACTGGGAAAAAATTTCTGTCTGTGACATATCCATTCAGAGTCTAATCTCTAAAATCTACAAGATACTTCAAAGCCTCAACAACAAAAAGACAAATAATCCAATTAAAAAATGGGCAAAGGATATAAACAGACATACCTTGCTCATGGATAGGAAGACTCAACAATGCAAAAATGTCAATTCTCCCCAAAGCGATCTACAGATACAATCCAATCCTGATCCAAATTTCAACGATATTTTTTAATGAGATGGAGAAACAAATCACCAATTTCATTTGCTCAAGATCATGAGTCGTTAGAGAAGTGCAAATGAAAACTGCAATGAGATACTATTTCACCCCAACAAGGCTAGCACTGATCCAAAAAACACAAAATAATGAACGTTAGAGAGGTTGTGGAGAGACTGGAACACTTACACACTGCTGGTGGGAATGTGAAATGGTACAACCACTTTGGAAATTGATTTGGCACTTCCTTAAAAAGCTAGAAATAGGAGTACCAGACAATCCAGCAATCCCACTCCTTGGAACACATGCTAGAGAAATAAGAGCCGTCACAGGAATAGATACATGCACACCCATGTTCACTGCAGCACTGTTCACAATAGCAAAAACATGGAAACGACCTACGTGCCCATCAACGGATGAACGGATAAACAAATTATGATATATTTACATAAGCAACAATAAAGAACAATGACGAATCCGAGAAACATAACACTGATGAATCTGGAAGGCATGCTCAATGACATTAGTCAGTCGCAAAAAGACAAATATTGTATGAGACCACTATTATAAGAACTCAAGAAAAAGTTTAAACACAGAAGAAAACATTCTTTGATGGTTACAAGGGTGGGGAGGGAGGGAGAGAGGTATTCACTAACTAGATAGTAGACAAAAATTATCTTAGGTGAAGGGAAAAAGAACACATAACACAGAAGAAGTCAGCACAACTGGGCTAAACCAGAAGCTAAGAAGCTTCCTGAATACAACCAAACACTTCAAGGGACAGAGTAGCTGGGGCTGGGGTCTAGGGACCATGGTTTCAGGGGACAACCACGTCAAATGGCGTAACAAAGGTTATTAAGAAAAGGCTCTGCATTCCACTTTGGTGGGTGGCATCTGGGGTCTTAAAAGCTAGCGAGTGGCCATCTAAGATGCATCAATGGGTCCCAACGCACCTGGAGCAAAAGAGAATGAAGAACACCAAAGACACAAGGAAAACATTAGCCCAAGAAACAAAAAGAGCCACATAAACCAGAGACTCCATCAGCCTGAGACCAGAAGAACTAGATGGTGCCCAGCTACCACCAATGACAGCCCTGACAGGGAACACAACAGAGAGCCCCTGACGGAGTTGGAAAAAGGTGGGGTGTAGAACTCAAATTCTAGTAAAAAGATCAGGCTTAGTGGTTTGACTGAGAGTGGAGGAACCCCAGACGACATGACCCCTAGGCCCTTTGTTAACCCAGAACTAAAACCATTCCCGAAGCCAACTCTTCAGAAAAAGATTGGACTGGACTGTAAAACATAAATGACACTTGTAAAGAGTGTGCTTCTTAGTATAAGTAGATACAGGAGACTAAATGGGCGGCTCCTGCCCGGAGGTGAGATGAGAAGGCAGAAAGGGACAGGAGCTGGTTGAATGGACATGGGAAATCTGGGGTGGAAAAGAGGAGTGTGCTGACATATTACAGGAACAGCAACTAGGGTCACATAACAATGTGTGTATAAATTTTTGTACGAGAAACTAACTTGAGCCGTAAACTTTCATTTAAAGCACAGTTAAAAAAAAAAAAAATACTTGGTTGAATGTCTCATCATTTTTGCAGATCAAATTTTCCCACACTTGGCTTGACCAAAAAAGATCGGTGTATGGAACACACCAGTTGCTCTGTGGGAGAAAAGATATGGCAGTCTGCTTTCGTAAAGATTTACAGCCTTGGAAACTCTATGGGGCAGTTCTACTCTGTCCTGTAGGGTCACTAAGAGTCAGAATCAACAGCAGCAGGTCTGGTTTGGTTTTGGTTTCTGCTTGATTGTAAGTTACGTTAACATCAACTAACTATCCAATGATGACCATCTCATTATGGTTGTGATCAAACTGACCATCACTCTAATTCTCATAATTTTCCTCTTTTGTTCCATGATACCCAACAGTTAAAACAGGGACCAAGGTAAAGGGGGTTTGCAGTGAATATTGTTGGGGAGTAGACTGTCTCACTTCCTCCCAGCAAGCCCTATCAGTATCAGCCTTAATCGACCCTTATTAATCAGAATATAAGAGTACAGATAAATATTTAAATACAAATTATGTTTCAGATGGCTAAGTGACTAATTTAAACATATCCTGGACAGCTGGAGTGGGTTTATTTATTTTACTCCAATGGAAAAAAAGAGGAAATCCCTTTTAAGTAGCAGCAAGAACACACACACACACCAATCTGTCCTAAATTTTCAATACACACATGGAAAAAAATCCACAAAGATGCCATTGCCATGAATTAAAACTTCAAGGGAAAACAATAATTTCCTTCCATGCCCTCTGTTGTCCCTGCCCTCTAAGTTAGAAAAAAAGAGCATAAATAATAACCTTTAAGTAATACAAAGGGATTAATATTGCCTGTGAACCGAATGCTAAAACTTCTATTTTCAGGCTGCTAACCAGGAGTCTAAGAATTATATACAGAAAAAATAACCTTGAATCTTCTCCTCAAAAATAGGCAACAGAAACATCATGAGGTAGCTAGACGTGAAAAAGTAAACAAATCCTTTAAATTTTTTCCCTCTCTTATCTCTCCATCATTTACTTAACCCTTTGATCTCATAATCTGCTATAATGTCTATGAAGTAAAGAAAAAGTTCATGCTTCCTTGTCCTTAGGACAGAAATTATTCATTCAAGTCAAAGAGGAAAAGGACAAAAGATCCCCATCCTGTCCAACCCTCTGGGAACCAGTGCAGGATTCACATCTTGGTCTTTTATTTCACCCAGGTTCCTATGTCCCCACTTCCCTAGAGGCAAAGAGATCACTGTTTAACTGGTTGAGTAAAGAGTCTATTTTCAAATATATTTTTGACTCTGATACTGTACAAATTGATTTATTTCTCTTTACCTCAGGTTCCAAACCAGTAAGAGTGTTTTTCACTTATATGAGAAATGGAGGAAGAAGGAAAATGTTTTCCGATGTTTTAAAAAACATATTAAAACTCAGAAACAGGGTGTATAACTTTGAAGAACCCGGATCTTTTTTTTTTTTTAACTAAAAGTACAAATCCAAGAACTTCGAAGAACACATTTGATGACAGTGTCGGAACTATGGCCCACAGGCCAAATCTGGCCCACCTCCTGTTTTTGTATGGCCTCTGAGCTACAAGTAGTTTTTACATTTTTAATTGGTTGGAAAATAATAATAATAATAATGTTTCATGATGTGGATACTTAAAGCTTTATTAGAACACAGCTCATGCTCGTTTTTTTTTGGCAGAACTGGGGAGATATAACAGAGACTGTGTAACCCACAAACCTAAATTATTTACTATCTAGCCCTTTACACAAAAAGTTCGGTTCACCAACTCCTCTCTTAGAAGACCATACATACACTTACTCTAATGATACTACAAATGTGGAAAAATTTTTTGAAAATGCCTTCAAAGCCATAATACATTTTTCTGAATCACCCCAGTGGTGGCAAATTTTCATCCTTTAAAGATGAATGATTTTTGGAAACAGCTAAACCGTTTGGAATCAAGACTGAAAAAGGTTAGCCGTCAAAATGAATCAACCAGCAAATATTTATTGATAGTCTAAATCCATAGAAGACAAAGTTCTGTTTTTTTAAGTACTATCTCTGACAAAAGCTAAGAATCAAGCAGAGGGATAGTTACATCTTCTAATAGCTTGATTCAAGGTAAACAGGTTACGTATGCCATGGAAACAGGAAGTACAGATGAGAAAAAATAATTCTATGATAAAGTTAGAAGATCTAATTTCTTTCATGGTCATAAATTTGCTATAAAGTATTTTACCAAGAAGAACTCCAGTGATGCTTTGGGCAATACACTTTGGAATAAATTACTCCCAAATAAAATTTTAAGAGAACAGGATTCATATGGATGTAAACATTGCTTAACCTTTAGTTAAAATTCATTGTATTGCTTGATAATCACAATTTATAAGACAGGATTAGTAAACAGAAAAAAAAAAAAAAAGTTAGAAGATCTCTCCCATTTTTACAAACCAAATAATTTATCCTCAGCCTGATTCTAATTCTACATGCTCTCCCTGCGCAATTTCACCTGCTCTTAAGGATTCAATTACCACTTACTGGCTAATTCAGAAAAATGAATCACCAGTCTCAGTCTGGCTTCTGGGCTCTGGATTCCCTCTTGATAGCTCCACATGGAATGTTTCGCAGGCTCCCCAAACTCAACATGTTCAAAATTGAAATGATTATCTTCCCTGTACTTTAAAAAATAAGTTCTTCTATCCACACAGTTGCCCAAGCTAAGCAACTAAGTCATTTTTTACTTCTTTATTCACCCTTCCCAGCCAATCAATTTTTAAACCCTGTAAATCCTCCATCTTCACAATCTGTCTTCCCCTCTCCATCCCTATTACAGTTTTCCTGCTCCAGGCCCTTATCCTCTCTTATCTGGCCTATTTCAATAGCAATAGCCTCTTAATTTATCCTCCTACCCTTTGCTTCTCTCCATACAATCTAGCCTCTATACCATGCCTGCTGCCATGTTATCTTTCCTAATTACTTAAAATTCTTCACTGCTTCTCCATTGTTTTTAGAATGAAGTCCAAAGTCCTTAGCATGATATAGGAGGCTCTTCACCACCTGGCACCAGCATACTTTATTTTCTTCCTTTTTCTGAATTAAAACCTTGAGCTTACCTAGATCTCTATCTTGTTTCATAATATATCCTGTACTTAAAAGTATTAAAAGTGCCTTTAACACCATAATCTATAGGGAAAGATTTTGTCAAACTGGATTAATCACTCACTTCATTATTCAAATGAGAGGAAATGAAACCCCACACTTCTCAACAAACCAACCTTTGCAATTTTCTTTTCTACCTTATCTCCAGTCCCCATGCTTCTTAGTCCAACCACCCATCTCTGCACACCCTGACCTCTAATAATATTGGACTACAAGATATTCTGCAAACATACCACATACTTTCACATATCCCTGGTTTTCATCTGTATCTTTGGTTCTCATTCCCAACCTAGCAAACTCCTATTCATCCTTCAAAGCCCAATTGACATATGGTATCTTCTCTCTATAGGATTCCCTGTATGGCCCAAACAGTTATGCACTCAACTACTAGTCAAAAGGTTGGTGGTTTGCATTCACCCAGAGGCAACCTGGAAGACAGGCCTGGCAATCTACTTCTGAAAGATCACAGCCTTGAAAGCCCTAAGGAGCACAGTTCTACTCTGACACACATGTGGATGCCATGAATCAGAATCTACTGGACAATACTAACAACAACAACACCTTCTCTCTAATCCCCCTGCCTCTGACATGCAGAATTATTTTCCCTCATCAGCATTCCCAATGAACTCTATACCTCTGTGTAGCTCTTACTACACCGTATTATAGAGATTTGTTTACATGTCTGATTATAAGCTTCTTGAAGGTTCAAACTCATTGCTGTTGAGTTGATTCCAACTCATAGTGACCCTATAGGACAGAGCAGAACTGCCCCACAGGATTTCCAAGGAGTGGCTGGTGGATTAGAACTGCCGACTTTTTGTTTAGCAGCTGAGCCATTAACCACTGCACCACCAGGGCTCCATCTTGAAGGTAGGGAAGCATTTTCTTTTCTTGAACCTAACATTTAAGTTGTGGTCTGAGGACATACTTTTTTAAAAACAGGTTACACGTATTAAAAAATAATCACCTCTTACACTGTTAAGATAATGCCATAATTGTAGTAACTCAGTGACTGAAAGCTTAAGAATAAAAAGGAACCCACCAGGGCAAAAATACTTTCACACACAAAGTATAATTAAATTGTTGCTTGAACATGTCTTCATCTTGAAATACCAGTTTCTTTTCTCTTTTTTCCTTTTGAAAGAGTTATTTACAGAACTCTCTTGTACATAACCACTGGATTTTATTTGGATCTCTCTCACAGACTTTGAAAGTCAGTATAGTGCAGAGGTTAAGAGCATGGTCTTTGGAGCACGGTCTGGTTTGAATCCTAGCTCTACAACCTAGGCTGTTGGATCACACAAGTTACTCGACCTCTCCATGCCTGTCTATGAGAAGATCATAACAAGAGCATCCCTAATGGTGGTGATGTGAGAATTAAGTAAGCTCATACACAGAAAGAATTTAGAACAGTGGCTTGGACAGAGTTGCTGTTGTTAGATGCTGTCAATTTTCAACTCACAGCTACCCCATGTGACCGAGTAGAATTGTTTCATAGGGTTTTCTAGGCTGCAACTTTTTTGAGAGCAGATCGCCAGGTCCTTCTCCTGCAGAGTGGCTGGTGGGTTCAAACCGAGACCTTGCAGTTAGCAGCCGAGCACTTAACCACTGTCCCACCAGGGAGAGAGTAGACCCAAAACCAAACCTGTTACTCTCGAGTCAATTCCAACTCATAGCGACCCTATAGGACAGAGGAGAACACAGAGTTTCCAAGGAGCGCCTGGTGGATTCGAACTGCCGACATTCTGGTTAGCAGCTTGTAGCTCTTAACCACTATGCCACCAGGGTTTTCAGGGACACAGTAGGTCCCAATAAATGCTCATTAATGCTGCTGTTGCTATCATCAGCTTTTAAAAATATCTTTCTTGGCACTTATTTTAACCCGCTTGGTAGAGTGTAATCTTCTAGATGGAAGGAATTATATCCTGTTCGTATGTGAAAACGCTGTGGGTGCTAAAACTGTGCCTTGGAATATAAGTGTTCAATGGACAACATGAATTTAAGTTAATGTAAATTTAAAGCTGGAGACCACCAAGGTCAACAATTTTAAGTCACACAAAATTTATCGATGGAACACATGCTTAAACTTGGTGTTTTAAGTCAGTTTAAAAAAAAGACACCTTTCACTGAAGTGTTGAAATATCTTTAAATAAAACTTTTAATGCAACACAAAAACAATATTCACTAGGAAGTTTCCCTCTGCTCCTCCGTTTTATTTGATCTTGGTGTCCAGTGTTCTAAAATCCTTGCCTATAATAAAGAGTAGATGTTCCCGGGCGGTGCAAATGGTTAAGCACTCAACTACTAGCCAAAAGGTTGGTGGTTCGAACCCACCCAGGGGCGCCTCAGAAGACAGGCTCAGCGATCTGGTTCTGAAAGGTCACAGCCGCTACGAGTTGGAATCGACTGAATGGCAATGGACAACAACGAACAATACAAGACCCACTGTAGATCATTTAAAAGTAATATAATTTCCAGGTTTAGAAAGCTGTCTATTATGAGATCAGAAAAACTAACATTCTTCCTTTATTTCTACATTTAAAAAATCTACTGCCACATTCAACACACACACATATTACCCAGAAACCCAGTGCCATTGAGTCGATTCCGACTCATAAGACACATTAAAAAAAAAAAAAAAAGCCCAAAAGACACTACATTTCCTGGTGTCTGCCTAGGAAAGCATTTCTGAACATACCTACAAGTATCCCTAGTAAGTCTGCTAGTTACAAACTGCTATTTTCCCTTCTTTTAGTTCCCTTCTCCCCAAACTGCTTCGCACTTACACATTTACACACCCCCAGTAAAGAACCCAAATGCCTATAATAAAATACAAACATGGATAGATATTAATTTCATCTTGGAGGACTTAAATCTTCCTATAAGCAGCCCCTCAACTTAAAAAAAAAAAAAAAAGCCTTGATTTGAAACAATGCCCCAAGCCTACTTTTTACCAGGTATTCTAGACAACTATTTACCTATTGATTGGCAGCAAGTCTCACAATAAATGGTTCAATAACAATGCATACATAAAACGCGCAATTCCAGAAAATTTCATTCATCAGTTAGAAATGGACAATGCTGATTTAAAAAAAAAAGCTTAAACAATTTTATTTACCTATTGATTGGCAGCAAGTCTCACAATAAATGGTTCAATAACAATGCATACATAATACGTGCAATTTCAGAAAATTTCATTCATCAGTTAGAAATGGACAATACTGATTTAAAAAAAAAAAAGCTTAAACAACTGATTTCCACAGTAAAAAGAAACTTAAGACTATCTAAAACACTACAGATGAATCGCTAGCTTTAGGGTAAAGGTTTACTGAGTGCCTACTATGTGCCAGGCATATATGCATGCTGCAGGTGCATGGATCAACAACAATACCCAACATTAGTAGGGCTTTAAATCATTTCAGTTAACTCTCAGAATACCCAGAAGCATAAGCATCCCACTTTAACAGTTAAGGAAATGAAGGCCCAGAAAAGTTAAATAATTTGACCGAGATAATCCCATCTGGTGAGTCCTGATCGAGACTTGGTCTTTTGACTCATAAATTAATCATCTTCTGCTGTACTAAACGCCCCCTCCAAACAAAAAAAACTCTTAGGTGTTCCACTGTCACATTCTTAAAATAAACCCTACTTGACGACTGCCAGTATCGTGCCCTATCAGATTCTGTTAAGAATCAACGCTCAAAAAAGCAAAAACTTTTTTTAAAAAAGCCCATCGCCTCAGCATGTCGACGTTCAACCTCGCAGGCTAATCCTAGCGAACGCAGCGCGTTTCCTTCTGGATGTTGAGCGCTCCCACTCTCTCCCCCGAGCTCACCGGGCACCGGGCACCGGGCACCTACCATAGCGCGGCGGGGCCGAGGGTCCCCCGAGGGGCGACCGCCCGCCCAGGAGCGTGGGCCCCCGAGGTGTGCGGCGAGGAGACTCTGCCCCTGGCTCCGCCACAACGCGCGCGGCCGACGAACAGGGCCCCCAAAACCTGGCGTCCAAGAAGCGCCGGGGAGTCCCTTCGGACCGGGGAGGTGGTAGGCAACGGGGTCCGGGCCGACACCTCCGCCAGCCCAGTTCGCCGCAGCCAGTTACCTCCCCGCCCGCGGGCGGCGGCGGGCGGCCCCGTCCCGGTGCCCAGCGGGCCACACCAACTGCCCGGAGCGACCCAAGCCCCTTGCGGCCCCGGATCAGCCCAGCTCCTACCTGCCCTGGGCTTCGACGCCGTCTCCGCGGCCCCGCCGCTCGGCTCGCGCCCTCCTCCGCAGGGGCGCCAGGTCTCGCTGGCCAACTCCGGGTCTGCTCCGTCCCACCCCCGCAGGGCCCGACCGCAGGCTCCGCCTCGCCGGGCTCCAGCCCCACCCGGGCCAGCAAAGTCCGGTTCTTATTGGCTCCCGTTCCCACCCTTCACGCTTGGGCCCGCCCCCGGTACCTCCTGGAGACCGGGTCAGCTTAGAGCGAGAACCTGGCATCGGACATTGGGTGGCCGCGACCAGGAGGCCCCAGCAGGCAGGCGGCCGGCCAAGCTCCACAGTCCTCGCTGTGCCTGGCGTCAGACCGACCCCATGGCCTGAACTTTGTGTGACGTGATTGAAACTTCACAACCCCGCGAGGTAAAGCCTAGTTTAGTCAAGGAATCCAAATGGCACCTCGCTCAAGGAAACCATAGAATTGCAGCCAGCCACAGGGTTGGTTAGGCCTGGTGTCTCCAGAGAAACAGTAGCTCTGGCTGAGCTCAAGGAGCAAACATTTCCCGGGCAATTTCAGTCTGGTGCCAGCTTGAAACGTAGGGAGACGCAAATAAAGCTCTGAACACCTGAAGTTTGAAATCCTAGAGCAGGGGTGCCTTTGATACTTCCAGAGCCTGAGGTCGGCCCCCACGTCCTGTTGTGACACGCATGCATATGCGCTCCTCCTGCAACACGCTCACGCTCAGGTATGTGCATGGCGCCGTGCCCACTGCGAGCAATCGCCCAGTTTCACTAAGGCTGCGAGTCAAAGATGAGTTGAGCCTGTTTCCCAGGCACTTGCTAACCACCTGGCCCGCCTGCCCTGCCTGAACCTACCCTCCCCTCCCCACCCCAGTCCACTCCACCCCACCCCACCCCACTCCACCCCAGAGCCGCCTGGTTCTGGTGACCAAACGCTTCTCACGTCTGTTCACATAGAGGTACCAAAATAGAAGACTGCCAGAAAGAGGTGTTTGGTTACACATCGCAGATGACTGTCACAAGCTAACATGACCAAGACAATAAAAGCAGCATATCCCAAACCGTGCTGAACAGCACAGCTGTGAACAAAAAAAAAGTAGGACAGAAATTACAGTCTATGACGGAAAAAAAAAAAAAAAAACAGTAATGGCAAGTTTTTTTTTTTTTTTTTTAAACCATATCCCAATGGGAAACCCTGGTAGCGTAGTGGTTAAGAGCTACGGCTGCCAACCAAAAGGTCAGCAGTTCAAATCCACCAGGTGCTCCTTGGAAACCGTATGGGGCAGTTCTACTCTGTCCTATAGGGCTGCTAGGAGTCGGAATCGACTCGAGGGCAGGGTTTTTTTTTTTAATCCCAATGAGGAAATAAAGGTGAATATTGTTTTATTAAATTCTGAATACTGATCTTTATGGACTCCTCCCATACCCATCCCCCCGCCCCCCCAAAAGCCTTAATTGATATATTTAGAAAATTCCCCAGTTTTCTAAAACGAAATTTTGAGCTAGCATAGTGTGGATTTGAAATTTATTTTTTAAACTTCGCATTCAGGCAGATTATTTGGCAAAATGAAGCAGACTGAATTACAAGTACCAAATACGAAGCCACATCTGGCAGGAGTTCTGTGGAGGTAAGGAATGAATTCACATGTATGTGTTCTACTGCCCTCTCATGGGTAAGATGGATATGTACATAATGGTAGTAAATGCCCTTTTAAGCCTGAGAATAGACCGTTTAATTTAGCAATTTATATTATTTTGATGACAAGGAGCCCAAGATAAAACAAAATCAGGTTTTCTAAGGGACTTACAAATTACTCAGCAAACAAAGCTGCAATTTTGGAAGCCAGGGAGAGGATTCTTACACCAGAGATAGTACAAACATGCCAACAGGATCACACCTGTGCTTACAGGCAACTGTACAAAATGTGGAAACAAGCAGGAATTTACTTATTTTTTTTTCTATTTGAAATGTCATTTCTTTCTGAGATGTTTCACAAATGCTCTTTTTCACATTTGTATCCAATACCCTATAACTTCATGGTATAAACAACTTGAAGGCAGGAATGAAATCTTATTCTTCATATCTTTGGTGTTTTGAATAGTTAGTGATACTTGAAGTGTTTGATCAGTAATTGCTTATTAAATAAATTGAATGAAATATCAGCCTAACCACTAGATGGCAACACAGTCATATGTGCAAAAGTATAGTTTAGCTATTTGGTGTTTCACCTTACCGTGAGTAACAGGCATGCTTCTAAAAGGTTACACGTATCTTATTTTAGGAGTGTGGTGGCATGGTGGTTAAGTGCTACAGCTGCTAACCAAAGGGTCCGCAGTACAAATCCACCAGGCGCTCCTTGGAAACTCTATGGTGCAGCTCTACTCTGTCCTGTAGGGTCACTATGAGTTGGAATCGACTCAACGGCACTGGGTTTTTGGTTTTGGTTTTTGGGTGGGGGTGGCACAAGTGGAGACTCAAACCCCCCCCCCCCAGTGGTTCTGAGGAAGAAAGGCCTGGTGAAGTGCTTCCGTAAGATTACAGGCAAGAAAACCCTATGGATTAGTTCTATTCTGTAACACATGGAGTTGCCATGTTATTTTGGTAAGGAAAACCATTTAAAATGTACCATTATAGCTCACTATAACCTTATTGTCAATGATATCCTTAATGCTAAGAATACTTCTGTAAAATAAATTCCCACTAAGTATAGTGACTCATCAGTACAGACCTTCCATATTGGGTACACCTGTTCTGTTTTCAGCTAAGCAAGTCACTATTCAGCTGTACCCTGTCAAAGGACTTTTTAATGGTTCTAAGGAATGCCTTAAGTATTCTATAAATCAAAAGCCTGTATTCTTCCAATAGCAACTCATTCGCTTGTGTTTTTTTCCACTCTTAGTAACTGTTTTGCCTGAACAGTCATAGAGACTCTAGAATCAGGCAAACCTAGGTTTCCATTTCTACCGCTCAGTAGGTGTATCCTTGTACAGGTTATTAACTGTACTAACCTCAGTTTATTCATCTTCCCCAAAATGAGGATAATAATATCTACTTTATAAAGCTGTAAAAAGGATTAAATGAAATAATGTCTGTGGAATATCTAACACAATCCTAGACATGTATAATAGGGTAACTCTACAATGAAAATATTGCCCATGTTATATAGTTGGTTTGTTTATTTTATTCTGCTGATTTAAGACCCTCAGCAATTAAATTAAGTTCATAACACCAGGTTTCATAGCGATAGGCCATGCGGATTTGAGCTACATTTGTCTTCCGGATATCATTTCCAATAGGGCCTTCCTCAAGGTAATTGTCGCCCAGAAACTTTGCTTTTTCCTATAAGAGAAAAAGAAAGCAGAGTGATTACTACCTCATTTCACTCTAATATGGACAGTAATTGCATCCTCCACAAAAATCCCTTCCTTACGTTAGCCATGGCAACAGAAAGAAAACCAACCATTAAAAGCACTCATCCAGCACCTCAATGTGCACAGTCTGCTAAGAAATCACATGTATTTTATTTCCTTTGGCCAAAAGGCATGGCCAGAGGCATAATATGACTCCTTCTAGTCCCTGTCCATAGTAACTGCATATGCTTTGTGCGTAAATTTTTCTACATGTGTTTTCTCAACTAATTTTTCAGAACTAAACCCTATGCTCAGAAGGAAGAATCCCTGGTGATGCAACAGTTAAGCACTCAGCTGCTAACTGAAAGGTCTGTGGTTCAAACCCACCAGCGGCCCAGCAGGAGAAAAAGGCCTGGTGATCTGCCCCCATAAAGATTACAGCCTAGAAAACCCCATGGGGCAGTTCTGCTTTGTCACATGGGGTTGCTGTGAGTTGAAACTCGACTGGACGGCACCCAACAACAACATACTCAGAAGGGTGATCAGTCAAGGACAAGTCTACCTCATGAGAAATTCCGCACTGCAAGACACTGTTTCTTGCCACTTCACACATATCACAGGTGCTCAGCTTGAAGACTTGTGCGGCAATGGCATATTCTTCCATCAGGGGCTCCTTCAGTTATTTAGGTAAATGAAGCAAAATAAGGAATGTATTAATAAAAGAAATAACATGCATCCTGCACAAAAAAAGTATAATGAAATACCTGAATTTGACTTCAAACTTCTGGGTGGGACTCAACAGCCCAGCAAAATATGTTTGTATTGCTCAAGATTCCATATGTATATACCTTGGTGAAATGGAATTGCATTGGGTCATCTGTGGACAGTGAGATCATCAGCCCTTTCTGGAGAAAATCTAAGAAAGGATTTTTGGCATACTCTAGAAATAGGCTGTTGTTACTCAGTGGAGACATGGCGATGGGAATCTGGGCTAAGAAAAACAAATACTGTAACACAGCACTCTGAAAAGAAAAGTGAGGGAAAAAAGATATTTAAGGATGTTGAAAAGAGATAAAACTAGAGACAATTACATCCCACATTCTATTTTAAACTTCTTAGCTTTCAACAAAATTATCGCCTGCTCTTTATATCCGCTATTGAAGAAAATTCTAGTTTTTCAACGTAAGTGCTCTTTTAAAAAAATCTATTTGGGTTCATCACTTTTCAGAAGCATTGAGTCAAACCAAGTTGTTTATTTGAACTTCAGTTGCCTTGGCGAGATGGTCTGTCTCAGGCAAAAGACTTCACCTTGAAACTTTTTGTTTTCCCTACCACAAAGTCCTGACTCTCACCAGAGGCATTTCAAAGCATGCCACAACAAGAAATCCAGCAAAAACTAGCTTAAGATAAGCCAAGCTGCCTCTGAATTATCCCTCGTCAGAGCTGTAAAATGGAAGACAGGAGATCTGCATTAACCAACTACAAATCTTAAGCAGGTCCTTTACTTCTCTGGGCCTCTGTAAAACTGTGCTAAGTCATCTCAAAAATCCTTTATGTCCCACTTGTCTTTGATTCTAGTGTTGATAATGACTTGTGACAGTATGGTAAGAACAAAAATGATTCCTGTAGCTCCAATATAAAAGTTAACATTAAGAAGAGAGCCTCTGACTCACCTTTTTTAAATTTAGGCCATGAGAGATATTATCGGCAGTCATGAATGCTATCATGAGGTGGGTGAGAGCTCCAGCTTCCCCACAGTGAGGACGGAACAGAAATGTATTCATGCCTCGTTCCCTAGGGAAATGGAACTGCCATAGGAATCACAGGTGACTGAGAAGGACCTGACAAACAATTCTGGGCATAGAGTGATTTACCAGAAAACTCAGAAAAAGGGGATGGGGCAGCCAAAGGATTCAGCAAAAGCAGGCAATCCCAAATCATAATCTTAATGCATGCAATTTATTCCTAAATAAAGACTTTTTTTTTATTTTAAGACACAGCAGAGAATATGAGGGTAAGGAGGGAAGTGAAGAATTGATTCACTGAAAAGAAACACCTTTGGTCTTAACAGGAAATTTACCAATACCACCATCTCACCACTTACTCATACTTTAAGGGCAAAATGTTTTCAGAAAACCCCGTTATAATATTCCTTCACTTATTCCTCATCCAGATCTATCAAGAAGGATAAAATTTAGACCTTTATAATCAGTTGTACAGTGATTAGCATAAATTTCCGAACTTCCAAAGAAAAGGAACTATGGAAGTTACTGAGGGCTCCAAAATGTTGATCCCTGCCCCTAAAGAGATAAAGAAGCTGAAGAAAAATTAAAGGAAAGAAATTTCTGACTTGGGCCAATTGGAAGCATCCCAGCAATGTAACACGGGCCTTGGACCAGGTAGAGAGCCAATGAATGAGGAAAGAGATGCATCAAATAGACTGCCTTCTCACTCCAATCCCCCTCTACTCACTTTCTCAGGCTGTTGAGCACCATGATGTTTGCATACATGTAGTAGGCATAGTAAGCATAAGATGGATTCTTTTCCACTGTCCAGTCCTGCGGTTTGGGGCTCTTGGAGGAAAACATGTGGCCACTGTGTTTGGACTCGTCATCCACGCTATCGAAGCCAGTAATCTGTCAGGAAAAGTGAGCCGTGCACTGGGTTCAGTCCAGTTGGAGGACTCCAATCCTCAAGTAAACTTTCAGGTCCAAAGGCAGGGACCAACCAGCAGAGGTAAGCACCAGGAGTTAGTCATGGCCGAGTGGGAGGGCTGGCTCATAAGCAGCAGCAGGAAGGTCTAAGGGGTCATGCTTACATGCTTGAGGAAGACACTGAGTTCTGGGTGAACCTGGGGGTTGATAGTGGCCTCAAACACTGGCATGAAAACATTCTCCAGCATCTTTCCAAAGTGTGGAAGGAAATTCTTGGATCGGAACACATCACTAGAGGCAAGAATGAAAAAAATAGTTGTTGTTATTGTTGTTAGTTGCTGTTGAGTCGATTCCGACTCATGGTGACTCCACGTGGGCAAAGTAGACCTGCTCCATAGGGTTCTCAAAGCTGTGACCTTTCAGAAGCAGATCACCAAGCCGGTCTTCTGAGGCATCTCTGGGTGGGTTCAAACTGCCAACATTTTGGCTAGTAATTGAACGCTTAATCATTTGTGCCACCTAGGGACTCTTGAAGAAAATATGAGAGGAAAGAAAGATTTTTAGGACTGATAGCCACAGTATAGAGGAGAGAGAGAACTAAATGCCTTGTACAATCAAAGACTTGGTATTTTCATCCTAGCTCCACTGTGGTACATCTTCTTGGTCACCCATAAAGAGGGATTCAATTTGGGTTCAGCATAGAACCTAACAATTTCATGCTGGACCACATGCTGCCATATCTTCCACAAACCTTCTATGGTAAGAAAACCAAATCTTCATAGCTAAGGCTAACCATGTTATAAAAGTTTCAATGACTTATATGTGTGTGTGGCCTATAAGATGGTGAGCATGAAAAGGTTATCAAGAACACTTCTGATTGCCATAAAACCAAAAAACCAAACCCAGTGCTATTAAGTTGATTCTGACTCAGAGTGACCCTATAGGACAGAGTAGAACTGCCCCATAGAGTTTCCAAGGATTCAAACTGCTGACCTTTTGGTTAACAGCCATAGCACTTAACCACTACACCACCAGGGTTTCTGATTGCCATAGCCAGGGAAAATTTAACAAACTGTTATATCGTACTTACTATATGCCAGTTGGAAACCCTGGCAGCGTAGTGATTGAGAGCTACGGCTGCTAACCAAAAGGTCAGCAGTTCAAATCCACCAGGCACTCCTTGAAAACTCTATGGGGCAGTTCTACTCTGTCCTCTGGGGTTGCTATGAGTCAGAATTGACTCAACAGCAACAGGTTTAGTTGGTTTGGTATATGCCACTCACTCTTCTAAGGCTAGAAATATTAGCTAATTAAACCCTTGGAGTAACTCAATAAGTTAGGTATCATTATTACCCCATTTTAGAGATGATGAAACTAAGGCACAGGGAGGTGAAGTCAGGATTCAAGCACAGCCTGTCTAGGTCCAGAGTCCTAACCACCACACTCTACTGCCTCTCTGCCTTAATGACATTAGACAGGAAGCATTACTCCAGTTAAAAAGTTACTTTGGCTAAAGAGACTGCATAAGACTCTTGCATAGCCACAGGGCACAAAAAACACAGAGGCTGGTGGCCAGAGAATATATAAACAATTTAGTTAGATAAAAGAGTAGCGATACTGAACAAACAGAGAAGCCATCCCTGTGAGTAATGATTAGCTGGTGATATGAAAGAGAGCAGAGATCTTCAGCAATATCACTGACAAATACTCATTGATCATGGAGAACTTGAACACTTGTAGTATGAGACAATCAGCATATAGGAGTAAAGAGTCTCATACAAGAAAGCTACAGATAAGCAGGGGAAAGAATGAATTGGACACAGAGAAGAAAAATAGGAGAAAGAAAATGTGTAATGAAATGTATGTAGTTCTTATCTAGCTTAGTTTTAATCATTCTCAATAAGCTCTTTTGTGATTTTCATGAAGTCCTGTGTGTGTGCGCACGTGTGCGTGTGTGTGCATGTGTGTGTGTATACCTTCTGATTAGAACACTGGACTGAAATGATCTCCTAATTGCTGTTTGTGGTGCTGCTTATTCCTTGTGCATGCAGGCGAGGCGAGGCGAGACAGGTGAGATGAGGGCAGGTTTTAGGGTTTCCAATGGACAGGTACGTACTAGATCCTGGGGACCTGGATCATCCATGTCATGTTGGGGCAGTAGATTCGGTTGCGGACAAACCAGGTGGCGAGCTTGCTCCACTCGTCAGGACTGCGACCATAGATTGACAGGCGAGGCTCTGCATGCTGGTACTTGGCATCCACAAGGTCTGTACCTACCTCCTACAAAACCAAGAGAGGAGTCCAAGACCAGGAATTCCCACAAGTCCCTTAGGGATCTACACCTATAGGGTCTAGGGAGAGGAGATGAGTACTAAGAACTGAGGAAATGTGAAAAGAAGTAGGAAGCAAGAATATCAGAGGTGGAGATATAAGGGAAGTGAAAGGTGAGGGAAGTCCAGTGGGGATCAAAGGCTCATAGAACGTAATGGAGATTAACATGTGAAAAAGTCAGATTAATCATGATGAGATAACCAGGGCACCTGCAAAGGAAACCCAGCTTTTCATATTCTCCCTACCTCCCAAAACACACATCTCCCAACTCCACTTGTCATTCCTGCACACAGGCGTCATGAAAATGGGACTGGATCCTGATCCTAACTCTTCCTGGACCTCCGATTTACAACGACTGAAAGGGTCAAAAACCAAAAACCAAACCCAGTGCCATCGAGTTGATTCCAACTCATAGCGACCCTATAGGACAGAGTAGAACTGCCCCATAGAGTTTCCAAGGAGCACCTGGAGGATTTGAACTGCCGACCTTTTAGTTAGCAGCCATAGCATTTAACCACTATACCACCAGGGTTTCCTGAAATTAATCCCAGATCCACACTCTTAGCTTCTCTATCCTAGGCATAGAGGTCTTTTAAAGTAATTACAGTAGAAGTTTTAGAAGAAATTCTTATGTAGTGCTTGGCTCTAGAGATAGCATCCTGCCTTCCTTCTCCCTTCTCTCCTTCTTTTTCTCCTTCTCTTCCCCCTACCGCCAAGAACTATGCCAGATACCACCTCCACATAGATCTGGTTGGTTCTTCCTCACCTTGATGATAGTGGCAAAATATTCCCCATTAATGTAATTGTCTGTCTTCAGGTAGAGGTCTCGTAGCTCACTTGCTCCTACTGGATTGTATTTGTCGTTGAACTTATCAAAACGCTGGAAAGTCTGGCGTCCCTGAATCAGAAAAAAGGAACACAAGTGTGTAATAGCCAGAGCTGCCTGGACACAGAGACCTGGGGGAATGGCCAGGAGGAACAGGGGCCTGGTAGCAGGGGAGGAGGGCTGGGCTCCAGGAATGGAATTCAGGACAGTGGCCAATGATCAGACCTCAAAATTGTCTGTGGGTGGTTTCAGTCAGTGCGGTAAGCAGACATGACTAAGAGAGCTCCAAGAAGGGAGGGCTTGTAGGAGAAAGGCATGTGGGGTTCTGAATACTGGAGTGAAGCTGACATCATCTTTCCAACCTACAGCATGAACATCCAGAGAATCAACAGTCAGGTCGTAGGGATGCATTTTTAATTTAGCAAAAAGTTCCTTGAGGGTCAGATTTTTCTCTTTGGTGCTATAGACCACTCTGTCCGCATCAATATGGTAAGATTTCTTAATAAAGCGCAGCAGATGTTTCTGGTTCATGCAGGCAGCTGCATGGATATGGGTGTCCACCTGTGTGTACATTCAGAGAGAGAAAAACCAGCAGTCAGCTTTAGTTATGCTACTCAGGGACGATAGATAGTGCATTCAGTTCCACTGTGGTGAGAGAAAGGAGTAAACACAGGGGCATGACCCGACAGCTGGGGGAGGCAGCCCAGCAATAAAGAACCAGTCAGAACCTTCATGTGCCTGTGCAAGGATGCAAAAACAGTCACAGCCAGGTTAGGCTAGATGCGTACATAAGAATACTTACTTCTCCTGTATGTCTCTGTACATCCAACTTACTTCCTATATGTGATCCACACAGAATTCTTGGGAACTGTGCCCCACCCCTGAAACACAACTGGAGGGAAAGTAGCTATTGCTGCTTTCAGCCCAGAAGAGAGAAAGGATTGAAATTATGGAGCCATGGCACAGTGATGACATTTATGAGCTAAGTTCCATGGTAGCATAGTGGTTAAGTGCTATGGCTGCTAACCAAAAGGTTGGCAGTTGGAATCCACCAGTCGTTCCTTGGAAACTCTATGGGGCAGTTCTACTCTGTCCTATAGGGTCGCTATGAGTCAAAATCGACTGTACAGCAACAGGTTATTGTTATAATTACACTTTGAGGCTTCAACAGATTAAGTAATTTACCCAAGGTCACATAGCCTACTGAACTAGGATTTGGGCCCGAATCTCTACTCCTGTATTTCCTGATTGCCACTTCCTACAATCATTTAAGTAGTCGGCACGCGCTTTGAAAGTGTTCCTAGTTGATTGGTTTTCGTAATCATTAACTCACTTGATATTCACAACCCTCATGTGAGCTGGATTGAGCAGATACATTTCCCAATTTTACAAATGAGGAAACTGAAACTAAAATAATCACTTCCCCAAAGTTATACAGTCAGAAAGTGGGAGAAAAAAGGACTAGAACCAAGAACTTCCATATCCTACAATAGTAGTTTTTGGAGTTTGGTTTTATTATTGTCATTGATGATAATTATATAATATATATATTTTTTTATGTCAAGAATATGGTAAACCTTTTTATGGGGATAATATATAGACATATCTGTCTGTTTTTACTAATCCACTGAACCTGAAGAAATCTCAGCTTAATCAGAAAATCGGTATTTTTTGTCCTTATCAAGAATTAATGCTTTTGTTCAGGAATTCCTCTGAGCAGCTAAAGTCATTACCTTCCTGCAGTTATAAAAATCTCGGTGGGGATTGTTCTTCAGCTCCTTTAACTCATCCATCTCATTGAGCATCTGATGGACCTGGAACTTGGAGGACAGGAACTTCAGGCGCCGGTGGGCGTAGGTTTTACTACGAAAAAGAAAATTATATCACTTTCTAAAATTCCTGACATTTCAGGAAACGATCTCAATTTCAAAACCATCAGGACCAGGGGTGGCATCACTAGGGTTGGTGTGACCCAGTGTGGTAACTCATAGCGTCACCCCCCCCATGCTAATTGCCACAATATCGTAGCCAAAACACCAGAGAATTTGACAAAATCAACGGCTATAAAGACTATAAAAACGCTGGCAGCAAGAAAAACACAGCGCGTGCAGACGAAGCCATGTGATTTGAAGCATCGTTGTAATTGGGTAATAATGACGGCTCTGATCAGAGTGTATTAGGAGGTTCAAAAAGAAAATTAGCATAGAGTTTTAGCCTTGTAGGTATATTGATACATGTGGTGCAGTGATTAAGAGCTATGGCTGCTCTCCAAAAGTTTGGCAGTTTGAATCCACCAGCAGCTCCTTGGAAACCCTATGGGGCAGTTCTACTCTGTCCTATGGGGTTGCTATGAGTTGGAATTGACCCGATGGCAACGGGTTTGGTATTTTGGGGTTGGTAAGGTGGGCTTACTAAAAATTTTCTTGTTATAACTACCTACAGGGATATTTTTGTGAAAAACAATAAATTTCTGCTGAAACACTGCACGAAAATTTTATAGACAGTCATTTCAGCATCACCCTTTCTGACAGTGTCACTCAGTGCGGTCCGCACCCCCCACACCCCTCTAGTGTTGCCACTGATCAGGACCCTTATCACCCATTGGAAATAGTTATTGGAATAAACATTTTGGTTTACTCTGCAGTTAATCCCACTGAAAGGTATTGGGCTCCAAGGGTTTAGCCTTTTCATCGAAGTCAGACATAATAATGAGGATTTGGGAAGGCATTTTAAAAATCGGTGGAGACAGTGTTCCTCCAGGTTGAAGGCCCTGGCTTTAGAGTCAGCAGATTTGGGCTTGCCCCTCAGCTCAGCCAGCTGTGTGACTTTGGGCAAGTTCCTTAACTCATTAGTCTCAGCTGATAAAACTGGAATTTAAAAAAATATCTACCTTAGAGAACAATTGTGAGGAGTAAAATAAATTATGTACATGAAGCATTTAACATAATACTTGAAGATAGTAAAACCAAAAAAACCAAACCCATTGCCGTCAAGTCAATTCCGACCCATAGCAACCTTACAGGACAGAGTAACTGCCCCACAGGGTTTCCAAGGAGTAGCTGGTGGATTTGAAGCACCAACCTTTTGGTTAACAGCCAAGCTCTTAACCACTGCGCCACCAGGGCTCCTTGAAGATATTAAGCACTTAATAAATACTTACTCTTACTATTGGTAGCAGTGGAGTCCTGATGGCTTAGTGGTTAAAGCGCTCAACTGCTAACCTAAAGGTCAGCAGTTCAAAACCACCAGGCACTCCATGGGAGACTGCAGTCTGCTTCTGTAAAGATTTATTGCGTTGGAAGCCCTATGGGGCAGTTCTACTTTGTCCTGTAAAGTTGCTATGAGTTGGAATTGACTCAACAGCAGTGGGTTTTTGGTTTTTATCAGTAGTAGTGGTAATAGTATTAATTGTTGTTGTTAATGTTGGTTAGGTCTCAGTAACACTTACACAGGTCCTTGAGCAATTAAAGCAAGTAAAAAATTCATATCCTCTAAGAAGATGTCCAGATTTGGGTAAGCAAGTGGCTTGGGCTCATCCCTGCTGGCTGCTTCTTCATTAGGATAGATGTAAATGACACCATCCTTCATTTTGAGGTGATAGCCCAGGTTTTCAGGAAGGTCATCTGTTTGGAAGGGGTCTTCTTCCTTCTTCACAGGAGGGGTAATGACTTTTTCAATAAAACATAGAGTCATATATCAGCACATAGGATGAAATAACCACACAAAAGTAACCAAAATATAAAATACTATAAAGTATCATTAATAGAGATACCCGTACTTCATAATTTATAATTATCCAGAGTTAAGCTAAATTTTATTTTTACATTATTTTCTGAAGGTGACTGAATTAGTAGTTTAAAATAATTACAAAAATAAGATTTTATCTCGTGTAAGAACAACATTCAAGTTCTTAAGAAGTACTGCTGACATATAAGTAACTGATATGCTACCTACAAATTATTTTAATTATTTACTAAAGTAGATCTTTGAAGGTTTCCTGCTTAGAGCATTTTATTAGCCTATCAAATAATTGCATAGAAGTAAAACTACAGTTAAAAAATTACCTTATTTAAACAAACCTTCGAGATTATATAGTTTCAATTTAGAATGGTTTCACTCTAAAGGGAGATATGAAATAAATGCTTATTATAATAAGAATTTTAATTCCTATTTAATTATAACATTTCCCACCTTTTAAGACACATACAGTTTTTGCTAAAGGAATTGAGAAGGGATTATGTGGATATATTTTTGTTTCTTTCCTCTGCTAACAATTTCAGCCTGAGGAAGCCAAGAACAGATTCCACACTGTCAGCCTTAAAACACTCATCCTTTTACTTTCAACAGTGTGGTCATTCATGCCTCTTCAGCTGCTTTGTCCAAGGCAGCAGAAAATCTCCTGTTTGCAAGTGACAACTAAAGCAGCCAGAGTGAGAACGATAACACACAAAGAAAAAGTCTGCACGTTTCCTATTCCAAACTGGGAGATAAGGAACACAAAAGAAGCGAAACAGAGTATGTTGCTACATTGAATATCCACTTGCAATCCTTATTCTGAAATACACTAGAGAGAAGAAGTATAATTTAGGGGAAACAGAGGCAAGAAAAACATCCTAAACATAAATATTATTGAAGAGGATGGGTAAACCAATATTTTGAGTTACCAATCTGGACATATGTTTAAGGTGACTTTACTATTAAAAGGAATTACAGAGAGGGAGTTGTAGAACTGGATATCTTTAACCATAGGACAATTTTGAAGTTCAAAAACCTTAAATATTTGCCTTCCCAGAAATTCCAATTCAAGAGTATAATCCTAAGGTTATTACATATAATACAACTGCACAAAGATGTTTATGTCAGGATGTTTGGGAATACATTTTTAAAAGTCAGTGACCTAAATACCTAAATTCTGATACAGTGATACAGTAGAAATCTGTGCTGTTATTAAAATATAGTTATTTTTCTCAGTTGTGTCTCATGTAGACAGCATATTGATGGATCCTGTTTTTTTATCCATTCAGCCACTCTGCATCTCTTTATGGGTGCATTTAGGCCATTTACATTCAGTGTAATTGTTGCTAGGTGTTAGTTTATTGCTGTCATTTTGTAGTTTTTTGTGTGTGTGTGTGTGTGGTGCTAACATTTTCTTTGTTCCTCTTACCAAAATATAATTTTTTTTTTTTTTTAAATAGGTCCTGACCCCAAATTCTCATAAAGAGACCAGACTTAATGGTCTGACTGACACCAGAATGACCCTGGAGTTCATGGTCCCCAGACCTTCTGTTAGTCCAAGACAGGAACCATTCCCAAAGCCAACTCTTCAGACAGGGCTTGGCGTGGACTATGGGATAGACAATGATACTGGTGAAGAATAAGCTTTTTGGATCAGGTAGACACATGAGACTATGTTGGCAACTCCTGTCTGAAGGGGAGATGAGAGGGTAGAGGGGCTCAGAAGCTGGCCAAATGGACATGAAAAGAGAGAGTGGAGGAAAGGAGTGTGCTGTATCACTAGGGGGAGAGCAATTAGGAGTAAATAGCAAGGTATTTATACATTTTTGTATGAGAATCCAACTTGATTTGTAAACTTTCACTTAAAGCACAATAAAAAAAACTTTTTTTTAATAGGTCCTTAGATTTATACAGGCAGAAAGTAAAAACTGAAGTATGTAAATGAAGTACTATGGAAAGTCAGAGCATGTTGTTTACTTTTATCCAGAGGTTAGAAGAATGCAGGAAATAGTAGTTGAGTTGCACTTTGAAGGATTAGGTAGGATTTGGACATTTGGAATACAGTGAATAAGGGCGAGGAAGGGAACAGCATGGCAAAACACAGGTGCAAGGAAACGCCTGTCTATATGGAGAGCAGGAATAGTTCTGACGAGAACCCAGAACATAAAATGTGGAGAAGAAGTGGTATATGTTGAAACAGGTTGAGTGTGCAGGTCCAAAAAAATAAATAAAGATGTAGTTAGGAGGTCAGATGGTGGTAGGTCTGGAATGCTGAGCCAAAGACTGGATTTTGTTTTTTTGGTAACGGGGAGCAGTCAAGTTGGTAATGGGGAGGAGAGGGATGTGCTTAGAGCTGGGTTTTAATAAAAGAGCTTGCATCAAAGTGAGGATGAACTGAAAAAGAGAGTAAGATTGCGGTTTAGCAGAGTAGATAGGAGGCTGTTGCAATAATCAGGACAAGGGGAAATACAGGCTTACATTAGGGGAATTGGAGGATGGAGACAAGAAAAGAGGTTTTGAGA
The DNA here is from genome assembly GCF_024166365.1 of Elephas maximus indicus. NCBI lineage: Eukaryota > Metazoa > Chordata > Mammalia > Proboscidea > Elephantidae > Elephas > Elephas maximus. Next base: position 165,875,881 of record NC_064821.1, on the reverse strand, counting down.
GATATTGTACAGACTGAGTCAAATCATTGGACATGTAGGGCAGGGAAGAGAATGGAGCCAAGAATGACTATGATTTTTTACACTGGATTATTTATAATTTAGGGGCATGTTTTAATATTTAGTAGTTAATCCTAAAGATGTATTCTCTACATCCTACAAGAAAATTAATTACCTGGATAGAAGCTCTCATTTGCTACCCAAGCCTCACCCTCAATGTTCCGCAAGTATTTGGAAGGGGTTTTAGGGAACCTCTGAAACGACTTCTGCATGTATTTCTCCCGTATACACAACGCCCGATACAGACCTTTGCAAACTATTTCAAAATCTTCAACTGTAACCTGCCAAGAAAATTTCAGAGTATTGGAATCGATCCTGTGAAAATCTGACAAGTGGGTAAAGCTTGCCTTTGGCACTTCCCAGCTCTCTGTTGCAGTCCAGGCCGAACCTTACCCACCCACTTGGCACACAGTGTCCTCACTGGACCTGGCTGCTTCCTGATTGACTCAGGCACTGGGTCTCCCTCCAGGAGCAGGCCCTGAAGGTTTGCTAGCTCTTTCGTCTCTATCAAACTTACTGGCCTGCAATTCATTCCCTTACTGTCCTGTAGTCGTTTGTTTTCTTTACTAGATAGCAGTGGTTATCTAGCAGATATGATTACAAGAACTCATTCTAAAAAGGTAAATAGTTTCTTCCTTCCAGATAACTTATGGACATTTTAGATGGAGGCCTCTGAAGACAATACCTCAGCTCAAAGATAATGTGACCCAAATGGTGAGAATTCAAACCACATGAATGTCAGTGAGGGAAGTATTTTGGGATGAACAAGATGTCATGAATCCCTCAAACTCCGTTGCACACGCAGTGCCTTCTGTAGCTACAGATAGATCAGAATGTTATCCTGTGAGAAGTCACTCTTTTGGGTGGTTTTACGGAGCGTTTTACCTATGGCTAAAAGTAGAGAGACTGTAGCATAAATTTTTATTGGAACTGTGGGGAATTTCCCAAAGTGGCCTATTTGCCCTGCCCCTACACCTGACTCAGGCATGTTCAAGCCGTTCTAACTTGAAATCATTGAATACTCTTTTTTTTTTTTTCTTTCTTTCTCTCTCTCTCCGGGATCAACCTAAGCTTGTTCCCAATGGTTTGAGGTTCAGATATTCACCCTAATCAGATTAACTATTTATAAAGACCTGCTGACCTCAGTGAAGAGTCTGACATACAGTGTAGAGGGTCTGCCTCTAAGGTCATGTTTGTTCCATTGCCACCTAGTGGGCCATCAGTCTATCAGCAACTCAAGGGCAAGAAAACCACAAAAACCTGTTGCATCAAGTCAATTCTGACTCATACTGACTGTCTTAGTTATTTAGTGCTGCTGTAACAGAAATACCACAAGTGGATGCTTTAACGAACAGAGATGTATTCTCTCACAGTCTAGGAGGCTAGAAGTCCGAATTCAAGGCACAAGCTCCAGAGGAAGGCTTTCTCCCTGTGTTGGCTCTGGAGGAAGGTCCTTGTCATCAATTTTTCTGTGGTCTTGGAGCTTCTCAGCGCAAGGACCCTGGGTCCAAAGGACACGCAGGCTCCTGGCTGTTTTTGCTTGGTGGTCCCCTGTCTCTCTGCTTGTTTCTGTCTTTTATATCTCAAAAGAGATTGACTCAAGATACAACCTAATCTTGTAGATTGAATCCTGCCTCATTAACATAACTGCCTCTAACCCTGCATCATCAACATCATAGAACCAAAAACCAAACCCGTTTCGGTCAAGTTGATGCCCTCTCATAGCGACCCTATAGGGCAGAGTAGAACTTCCAAGGAGCACCTGGTGGATTCAAAATGCCAACATTTTGGTTAGCAGCTGTAGCACTTAACCACTACACCACCAGGGTTTCCCATTAACATCATAGAGGTTAAGATTTACAACACATAGGAAAATCACATCAGATGACAAAATGGTGGACAATCACACAATACTGGGAATCCCAGCCTAGCCAAGTTGACACACAGTTTTGGGGGACACAATTGAATTCATAACACTGACTCTACAGGACAGAGTAGAACGGTCCCATAGGGTTTCCAAGGCGTGGCTAGCGGATTCAAACTGCTGACCTTTTTAGCAGCCAAACGTGTAACCACTGTGCCTGGGTCTTAGTCAGTAGTTCTCAGTAAGGACTGATTAAAGTGAATCAATTGTTTATCAGGGATTAACGGCCTTGGGAAATTAGTCCTGCTATCCCTTTTACTTCTCTTTTTCATTCCAATATAGACTAAATCCAGGTGGAGTGTTGCTCAACCACATCTAGCCAACAGCTGTAGCAATATACGTGGTTCTTCAAAATCTCCAGGCCAAGCCCCCAGCTTTCTCATGAGGATTCCCTGACTTCTGGGTGCCTCATCCTTTCCCAGTCTTTTTCTTTCCCACTCCTGTTTTCATTTCTACCGAACACGTAGAAATCAAGTATGTTTTCTAGCTTTTATATATTTTTTGAATGCTGGAGATCTCTCCAGTTTCCAAAATTTGTTTCCCGTGTACTTGTCAAATATTAAACATTTCCTTTCAGCTATTTAGCATCTAAAATCCCTGCCATTTGCAGAACATCCATGTTATTGCACAGAAAATGAATAAACAAGAATGGTGTGCATTTCGTTGCTTTGTCACTTTTAAGTAGCTTGGAATTTATCCTAAGTGGGTCAGTTACATGAGAAGGGGGCCTGGCCTGGTCATTATAACTATATTTGGAGCATTGACTGACAGCCGAAGAGCGGTTCCATCAGTACGATGCTGATTCTGCAAGTCCATGAGACAGAGATTTATGAACAGCCAACTGTTACGGATCAGACCAGCAGGTCAGGTTGTTTGTGGCATGAATTTATTAGCCCTGTGGCATACTAGGAAATCCTGGCAGTGTGGTGGTCAGCAGTTTTACCGGGCACTCCTTGGAAACCACATGGGGCACTTCTACTCTGTCCTATAGGGTTGCTATGAGTAGGAATCAACTCAGTGGCAACAGGTGTTTGGTGTGGTGGCATACTAGAGTCTGTTCCAAGCAATGATATACTGTGTAAGCATCTTGAATGAAATTGGAGAGGACAGTCAGACAGAAAACAATAGTCCTGTTAGAATTTTCTAACCTCTCTCTCATCTTCCTTCTTTTTTCTCTGATCCCTCCTCTTATTCTCGCTTCTCCTTTTCTTTCTGTTGATTTGTTTTCTTTGATTAGTTCATGCTACCTGCAGCCCTTCTCTCAATTCCAGGTCTGCACGGGGTCTGTCTTTCCCCAAAAGCCCCCTTGTGCCTCCCCGAGGCTTCTGTTTTATGCTGCCATCAGTGAGACTAGACCACCTACTTCTCTCTTTGGACTTTTTTCCAAAGTCTGTCTACCATGTTCTCTGTTACACACATACTCTCCATGTGCAAGCAAATGAGACAAAGAAGGAGACATTATACTGAATGATAAAACCAATATAGAAATGTAAGGCATAGCACATTAGTATTGAAATGCAATAATGTAGTATAACAAAGGACAGGTAGAGTAACACCTTCCTTAAGAGGAAGGGGAGAAGCTAGAACTGTCACGCTGAGTGGCTTCCCAGTGTTACACCTGAGGGGCAAGGAGCAACTCACCCCAGAGGCGTAATCGCCTGTGATCTGTACTCTCTGGAAATCCGGCACAGTCTGGTAGGTTGGAGATGAAGAAATGTATTCATCAATGTGGGACAGTTCGGTGGAAGATGTTTCACTTAGTGGAATGGACAAACCAACAGTCCTTCTCCCTTGGAAACGCTTTTTTCTGTGTTTGAAATTAAAAAATAAGTGAATTTTATTTTCATCAGAAGTTCTATTGTGATAGATTGATATTTCACTATTGAATTTTATTTTGAGGGTAAAAAGTGAAAATTAAAATGTGGGCTGAATGTCAAAAATAGGATCCAACCGTAGTGGGAGAAGATATCACTAAGGACACATAACAGTGTCCTCTTTTTCCTGCCATACCTTGGAACAATGGGTCTTAGGGAACCTACTAGAAGATGTTTAGCATGACATCATTCCTCAGAGGCAGTCTGCTCCTAGCGGAAAAGGCAGTCTGGGTGCTGCAATAACCCAGGCTATGTCAGTTACTACCTGTGCCATTTTGTGGCTATTCCTTAAACTTTCCGTCTCCCCATTTGTAAAAGCTTCCATCTCCCCATCTGAAAAAAATGGTGTAATAATACCTACCTTATAGGATTTCTGAGATTTAATGTGTATAAAATGCTTAGCCAAGTACCTGGATCTTATAAAGTGCTTAATATTATTTCCTCAAACAAGAAGCATTTATTGTTCCTACTTTGACCTGAGTTCTAGGTTAGGTCCTGTTGGAGATGCCAAAGGAGGTGAAACATTGTTCTTTCCTTAAAAATATGAAGTCAAGAAAATGACAGCAGAATGATCTTTTCCACCTGGGGCTGCAGAGGGTGCTGTGAAGAGCAGGTTGCAATACAGGTTTGAAGACTAACATGTGGCAGATAGTGACAGATGGTGAGCCTTTAAGAGTAGTTCAAATAAATAGACTTTGTGGATACGGGCCTATGAAGACTGCATGGGGGAGGCAATAAGTATGCATCACAAGGCATAGGAGAGGAAGGCCTGAGAGCAGAAATAGAGAGCTGTAGCCCTGAGGCAGGGAGGAGGTCAGACTGGATGGCTAGGAGGATTCATGTCAGCGGTCACAACACTAAGGTTGGCTAGGGAAGGAGTTTGAAGATGAAGGATCTTGAGTTCCAGTGTGTACGACCATTGTGTGTAAGTTGAGTGTGTTCATAGCAGCCATCAGCCCACTTTGGAACAATTTGTGTGGGTAGCTCGAGCCTCTTGTTCAGGCTAAACGAAGATGCGATGAGGCTAGAAGGCCCACTGTTTTCTTCGTCTTATTTTAGTCACTGGTACCTCTCCCCAGCATATACAGAGTGGGGAAAAAAGGCATTTATAACCCTGGTAGAGTTCTTCCAATGAGTCGAACCATCATTCAGATAGACTGAGCCATATCTGCCTGACATTCCACCCCTTCATGTCCACTGTACTAAGCATTCCCCTTATACATGACTTACCTCCTCCCTTCAGTGGAGGACAGAGTTTCCAGGTGGAGAATGTGTGCTTGCATCTCACGGTGAGATATTGGGCAGATCTCATCCACATCAAAGGGGGAAATCTCATGACGGCCTCCCTCATCTTTGACTTCAGAGGCAAACACTTTTTCAGCAAAGCTACGCATTGCATCATCAACTTCTAAAAGAGGTTTTTGCATGTTAGCATTCAAACTCTTTCCCAAAAGTCATCTGAGAGTTTCTGTTATGTGTAAGGCACAGTGCTAAGGACTGCACTGGGTGCATGGCACCCCTGCTCCACACTAGGGTCCCAGAGATATGATGGAGCTCAATGCCTGCTCTTTCTTTAGTAGGTTCATATGTGAGTAACTTGGAATTCTGCTCTCAGAAACACAGATCAGATTCTCACAGCACTTTTTAGAATGGTCCAAAAGATGGTCCTTAACATGAGATTGGGCTCTTGCAGGACAGACACTTAATGGAAGGCTGCCTATTTCTGGCAGGGCTGTGTTTGATTTAATAGTAACCATGCAGCCCAGTTCTTCCCATTAGACTGGTAGGGTTTGCTGATTGCTTTTGAAGATGTGGACAGGGTTACCAGTCCTTGGAGTTTTTCCTCCTAGGGAGAACCAGTGATCTAAGTAGTTCTGAGAAATAAATATGTATCCAGGGTCTTTATTCTTTTTTAGGACAGATACTGTGTTTCTCTCACACATTGCAACCTTGTATGTTTTCAGTCCCGACAACTTGGTGATATGTTGGTGTGTATGAGGCAGGGAGTTACTAAAATGCATTACCTGGTGTTGGGAGTCCCATTTCTTGTGGACATGTGGCCGTCCATAATGACTGATTCCTGGAAAGTCAATTTTATTTTTACCTGCCTTAATTTTCCCATTCTTAAAATAAGGGGTGACACTGAGCTCAGCAGTAAATCACCACAAGGCCCTCAGGAAAAGAGAACCAGTTTCATAATATAGAGTGATGGTGAACATCAAGTCTCTACTTTTCTAAGTTCCACCTTGTTCTCCAGATGCCCAGTTGTTTCTGTCTGAATAATCATTACCTCTAATACTTCCAAAAGTCTCTGACTGGTATTTCTAGAAAAGAGCAGATAGCAAGAATGGGAATGGCACACAGCTAGTTATTTGGAGCAACAGTGGATGACAAACATTCCCCACAGGATGACAGAGCAAACCATACGCAGATATAGGCCCTTCTGCCCCATAATGTCTATACAGGCCTCCAAAAGGCCACATTTTCAATTCTAACTTAAGTAAATGTAATATGTTCAAGTCTTTGCTGTGCACTCACCAACTCCTTCAGCTTCCTCTGTCTCCATTTCCTTATCTGTAAATTGGGAATTCTAATACCTATCCACCTTGACCCACAAGACTGTTGTGACTTCAAATGAGATAAAATGGAAATGTTTTCAGAAAAATAAAGCACCTGATTAAATTGAATAATGTAATATGGTCGCATTGGTTAAACAGACATTTGGTATTTGGGGTTAGCTGTGGACTATTAAGGAAATGATAAACGATATGACTTTGTTCAGGCTGAAACATATATTGGAAAGGATAGCCATGAATTCATAACATTGCCATCACTAACAGTCAGGTCAGCCAGTTTTAAAAACCTGCCTGTCACAACACAGTTAATAGACTCTCACAGATGCTGAACTTCATTCATCTGTTCGTCTCATTAAACTCAGGCACTTCCTGAAAATGAAAAGCGTCTTTGGATATTGCAAGTAGTTCTTTGGCAAGTGCCATGATTCGCTAAGGAACAAATGGAACACTAAGTAGATACATTTGATGGCTTAAAAATTCTTCCCTCCACCCAAGTCCAAAGGGTCCCCAGAAATAGTATCATTCCTCCCGAGCGTCACAAGCAAGCACATGCACCTCAAGGATGAGTGGCAAGCAGGAGTTAGAAGAGGCTTCAGGCAGCATGAAAGACAGATGGAAACAGGCTAAGTGGTTGTAATGATGAGGATGAGGATGAGGACGAGGATGATGCAGCTGGCTTGTTATGCTGGATCTGTAGCAGTGCTGCTGAAGGTTCCTGGAAGGATGGTGTGGAGGTGGACACCCAGAAACTAAATTCTACCTGCTTGAGATCTGGCTGTTCCAGAACAAGTATTCATTTATCTGGGACTGCCCATACCCACTTCTTTCATATTTTTAAACATTATTGTTTTTTACTAAGGTCGTATCTATCTAAACCACTAGAAACAGTTGAAGAGTAAAAACTCCACTCTCAAGAAGTAGCTTACATGTTGACCAAAAATTATATGGTTGATATTTCCTTCCACTGAATCAACCAGTTGTTTTGACTTCATGCAGTCACAGCTGAAATTTGACTCCTAATTCAAGAGCTCTGCCTTTCAAAAATAATCCAGGGCGTGGTATTGGTAATGGAATGAGTGAACTGGGCATTTCAAAAGATGAGTAGATAAGATTTGGTGACAATCTGAATTCATGGAGAAAAAGAAGACCCCCTCAGGTTTGTATAGATAATTGCTGAGTTATTTTCTGAGCATGTTACATTTGAGATAATGGAGCATCCAACCGGAAATGTCTTGAGGATGGGACATGTACCTTTGGACAGAGAACTGACAAGAGACTAGGGACAAGAAGTAGAGCGAAGTGAAAGAAGCACCAGAGTAGGAGTCAGAAAAGGTGTCCGCGTCTGCTGAGCAAACCACGTAATGACTAGGAAGCTCAGTTTCCATTCATCATAAGAGAAGAATGTTAATAATAATAATAATAATTCCAACTTGAGAGAGTTGTTAAAAAGATTAAATAAATACTTTAAAAACTATACAGTACTATTCAAAAGTTGGGAGTTATTATTATTAACACAGGAATTACAAGACTTGAGAAAAGGAATATCATGCTTGTTTCTTCACCCAGCAGTTTCAGAAAAACACGCTCATTTCTCAGCAGTGCTTTATTAATGTGTGGAAAAAACAAGGTCATAGGCCTTTAATATACCACATTCCATCTCACAGACAAAGGAACTCAAAGGCAGACCTATATATCAGTCAGATAAAGGACAAGTCTGATTTGAGATAAAGGGGAACATACAACTAAAGTTACAGTTTTATTTTTAAAATGGGGTTCCATTTTATATGGTCACAAGAATTCACAACAAAATTTTGTGCCCTGAAATTGAGAGTTAAGGCAAGTTAACTAACAGTAGACCCCTTTGGCTAATTTATGTCCATGGAGAAGATTGTTTTATTTTAATATATCAAATAAGTGCCCCCCACAAGGTTCTCTTTAGAAACTGGATTCTTTTGGAGTCCAGAAATACCGTGAGTTCATTTGCTGTATTATGGGATACCTATGGTCATCTTAATCCTTGTTGACTTTCAATGGTACCACTTAATAAACACTGCTGAAAGATAACCATGTTTCTGAATTAAGAAACAGTATCAATTATTTAATCGATAGTTTGGCAAAAGGCAGGAAAAATAATCCAAATTACTCACGTTTTTCTTCAGCTGTATGAAGTAAAACAAAATAAAATAAATGAACAGCTTTCAGAAATCATAGTGGTTATTAATCAACGCTTTGGAATGAAAACATGTGGATTGGTGCAAGAAAGAGGTGTGGTGGGATACGTTATCACAGCTTCAGTCTTCCAGTTTACCTATAATTTGCCACCATCTGAAAACTCTGGGAATATGCTCATTGTACATCTCTTCATTTTCTTTTCCTTTTTAATATATCTCTTCAAATATATGTTTATAATCTTAAAAAAGGCACTCTTTGTAAAATGTGACTAAAAAAAATCTGATGAAGAGGAATGGGAATGTTCCTACAATGCTAGTAGTGCCAACTGAAATAGCTCACTTGGAAGACAATTTAGTAACACCTACCAACAGTCATTTCTAAGAATCTATCCTATGGAAACAATCCTTACACATGGAAAAAGCTTTACACATGGAAAAAGCTTTAGGTGCAAAGATTACTGTCCAAGTGTATTTATACTTACAAAAACATGTAAGCAGCCTAAGGGATTAGTTAAGAAAATGAGAATATTATACAGCCATTTAAAATGATGTTGATGAAGAATATGTAATATCATTTGTAAAATGATTAAGTTGTAATGTTAAGCAAAAAATAAAGCAGGATATAAAATCACATGTACAGTATCATCACAGCTATGTTTGAAAATTCTTAATTTTACGTAGAGAATAGACTCAAAAGAAAAACACTAAATATTATGTATGAATGGGTATCCTTGGCTGATGGGACTATGGTGGTTTTGTGGTTACTACAACTTTCTTCAATTCCACACATTTTCTAAATGAGTATTTATTAATTTTATTTTCAGTGCAATTTCTACATTTTTATTTCATGTGACAAGTGTATTGGTTTTGTACTGAAAAAGACTTATAACTTACTACTTTTTTTTACTACTCTATACAAGCCTGGATTGGGAACTATCAGAATGCATAATCTGGGTTAATAGTTCCACCATATTCATGATTTTCAACTAATACTCTAGCTAGAGACAGTGTAGGATCACTCTCAAAATTGTAGCAGCACAGGTTGTATTTAGACTAGTAGAGTAAAAAAAAAAAAAAAATCTCACACCGCTTTTTACTGGGATCATCAAAGATGACGACACAATCTTAGAAAATTATCCCCCACCCAAAACTAAAAACAAAACAAAGAATCCCAAAAGCATCCTGCCTCTGAAATGAATTATTAAAGCTATTATGAACTCTAAATAAGGATGATCACAGCTGATATGATAGCTAAAGAAATGGTTGCTTCTGAAAACAATTGAGCTTGCCAAATACTTTTGTACACCTACCTGGAAGTTGGAACAGAGGCATTTTTGCTGGGTTCCTTGGTTCTAGGAGAAGAGACGGTGCAGATGGCTGACTGACATTATAAAATACCTTGACGTTCATTTTTGTTATTTTGCTTTGCCCCTGAAATCTGACCCTTCTCTGCTAAAAGGAGAGAGATGAGCTTTGGACCTATTTATAGCTTTGTCAATTGACAGTGACAAACAGGTGAAACCTATCTACGGTCTCCACTCAGGAATTTTAGAAAAGAGGACTGTGATGGGCCAGGCATTTCATTTCAATTCTCCCTAAATCTTCCTACAGATTCAATTCTCTTCAAGTGTAGTTTTCTTACATAACTTGACCACCCTAAAAAAAAAAAGAAACAGTTGCCATCTAGTCAATTCTGACTCACGGCGACTCTATAGGACAGAGTAGTGCTGCCCCGTATGGTTTCCAAGGCTGTAATCTTTACAGGAGTGGACTGCCACATCTGTTTCCTCCAGAGCAGCTGGTGGGTTTGAACTGCAGCAGAATGCTTAGCCACTGGGCTACCAGGGCTCCTTACTTTGACTACCCTAGTGAAATACAGTGGGGTTGTCTAGGCTTCTGAAAAGTCAAGATAAACTCAGGGTTTTTTGGCATGAGCACAGCTTGGTGTGTATGTTGGTATATCATCAAACTCTCAACACACACACAATAAAAGCTTTTATCATTACAAATATCCCTGCTCAGCATAAATTCACTTGACAGAATTTAATGAACTAAATAGTAAAGTAAATTCACTTCAACTCTTACAGAAAATCAATTGCCATCTAGGATGCTCAGTTACCCCTACTCTACATACTGTAATAAGAATATCTTTCCTTTGTATAACATTTTATACTATATACAGCACTTTCCAAACATTATCTATTTGATCCTAATTACAAACCTGTAAGGCAAGTTGCACGTTATTTTTGCTTCCCAAATGAAAAAACTGGGGCTCGGAGAAGTGTATTGCCCAAAATTATTCTGATCATAAATGGTAAAGCCGAGGCTTCCCAGATTAAAAATCCCATGCTCTTTCCATGATATCATGCAGTCTTAGCTGTAATTAATATGTGGTGATTACTCTTAGGTAAAGAAAGTACTTTGTTCAGCTCAATAGAATTTATAAATTGTAGCAGCTTATTTAAAAAATTCTTTTTTTTCATACTGAGGATAGTAGCCACCCACTTGGAACTTCAGAGAAGGCAGAAGGGTGGACATAGGCTGAATACTCATTTTACTTTTAACTATTTCCTGAGCTCTGGTGGTGAAGTGGTTAAGCACTTGCTAACTGAAAGGTCTGAAGTTCAAGACTTCCAGCTGTGCTCAACAAGAGAAAAATGTGGCAGTCTGCTTCCATAAAGATTCCCAGAAACCCAGTGCCATTGAGGTGTTTCCGACTCAGCTTTGAAAACCCTGTGGGTCAGTTCTACTCTGTCCTATAGGATCACTATGAGTTGGAATCAACTCAACAGCAATGGGTTTATTGAAAACTGGGACAAGCCTCTTTGCTGGCAAAAGCCGAATATTTTAGTGCTTAGCCTTACAGCCATCATCTCCTTTCAATCAACAATACTGGAACACATTACAAAGGTGTTACTGAACCATACCGTGTTTGGTTCATTCATTTTCTGTTCCTTTCTGTGACATTTTCACCTGGATTCCCTAAAGGTATCTACAAGTTTATATATCCACTCCAAACACCTTCCTCTACAAACCTACTTTTCCTTAAGTGTTTCTTCTCTCTATATAAGTTATCCCTCAATTTTACCATTCCTTTTATGGCAGACACCCTGGTGTCATTTTCCCTTTCTTTTTTACTAACAAAAATTGTTTTGGTTTGGGGGCATTAAAGGATCCAGTTAAAAAACTATTTTTTTGCTAGACTCCTTTGCAGCTACAAGTGGCCATGTGACACAGTTCTGACCAATAGGATGTAGCAGAATTGCTGGGTGAGATAGCTGGAAAAACTCTTTAGAAGAGGGTCAACTCAGCTGGCATATGTTCTCCCCTTCCTCTTCCTGCTTGGAACAAGGATATATTCAGGAGGGGTCAAGGATGTATATCAACTATTGTAACACAAGTGACAAACAGGACAAAAACCACATGTGAGAAAGACCTAAGCAGAAAGAAATGGCCAGGGTCTCTCATGGTATCATGAAGCCACCATAATAGCCCTCAACTGCCCAACTCCAGACTCCTTGATATATAAGAAAAATCAGTTTGTTTTAGCCACTGATTAGTCAGGTTTTCAGTAACTCAGAATCAGTGTTAAAAAAAAAAAAAAAGTCACTAGGCACTGCAAATTCAGACGATTGCATTAGACTCCTAATTATTTTCCCTGCCTCCAAGCCATATCGCATAACACTTCCAGATTCAACCTTCTTGAAACAACACTTTGATCGTTATATGTCCAGTCCAAAAGCGTTCACCAATTCCTCATTCATTTTTTTCAACAAATACTTCTTGGACACTTAATGAAAGAGTAAGTGGTTCAGGTCAGACAGACCTACGTTCTAACACTGTCTCCTCCCCTTACTAGTTGTATAGCCTCAACTTTTAAAAACCTAATCAGACACTGTCCTGGGTAGTGGTGTATAGTGAACAAGAAGACAAAGCCCTGCTTATTTCTAATGAGCAATATGCAATAAGAATTTTAGGTAGTAATGGTTGCTATGAAGAAAACAAAACAAGGTAATTTCTAGTGCTGAGAGATGATTTTCAGCTAAGGAATAGCTCTCTTCCTGGAACTGTTTAGACTAATAGAGTAGACTTTAGATACCTCACACGTCTCTACTGAGTTATCAAGGGCTCTGTCTCTATGAGTGGCATAATGTACTTTTAGAAAACTCTCCACTCCACCTGCCCTCCAGAAAATCATTTGGGAACTTCTTGAATAAACTTTCATATGACTGTGGAACATTATGGAGAAAACAAAGTTCTTCAGACTTATGGGGTCATCCTAACTATTTCGTGCCTTTGCCTCATTGGTGTCTCCAACCCCGCCCTCCAGGACTTAAATGGTTATACACCCTTCCATTTCAGGACCCAACTCTGTCCTCATAAATGCACCATTTTGAAGAGTACTTGACCCACTTGAGGAGTTGCAATTAGTTCAGTATGGTTGGGGCTAAATTATAGAGTTGGAGAAGGTGCTTGGCAAGAGACAAGAGAAAAAGGCAGACATCAGACCATGCTGAGTTTTGAATTTAACTACTGTAGTGTTGGAGAAGGTCCCTGGGTGGTGCAAATGGTTTGTGCTTGGCTACTAACCAAAAGATTAGAGGTTCAAACCCACCCAGTGGGCCACAGAAGAAAGGTCTATCTATTTCCATAAGATCACAGCCATTGAAAACCCTATAGAGTGCAGCTCTACTTTAATACACATGAATTGCCATGAGTCAAATAGACTTGATGACAATGGGTTAAAACATATATATATATATATTTTAAATTTTGTAGAACCATTGAAAAGTTTTTAAGAAGGGAGTGACAATAATGATAATAATAATATTAATAGAAACCATATTTTGACCAAGTATCTTGTACTAAACACTTTACATTTATTACCTCATTTAATTTCCACAGCAATTCTTTGTGGTGGGTACTATTATTATCCTCATTTTTCAAATGAAGTAACTTAGGCTCAGGGATATTAAATAATTATTCACAGTCAATAAGCAGAAGGGTCAGGATTTGCACCTAGCTTCATCTTAAGCTGAAGCCTGTGTTTTTTTACTTTTGCTTTATATTGCCTCTTATATGATCTGATTTGCATTTTAGAAAGATCATTCTGGCAATAACATGGTTAGGAAAGGAGCAAGGCTGGAGGGAAGAAGTCAAATTAAAAAGTTGTTTTGAAAGTCTTGGTGAAAGATGATGAAGGTCTCAACTGAGGCCATCACTATAGAATTGCAGTGGGAGTGCAATGTGATATTTTGAAGACAAGATTAGTTCACAAATTGCATATGGGGAGTAGTGTAAAAGGAGTTGTTGACAATAACTCTCAGGTTTTCTCATGAGTGATTTGTAGAAGAGTAGTACCATTCACTAAGGGAACACAAGAGGAAGAACAGGATTAAGACCAAAACCAATGTATTCAGTTTAACACCTCATAATGGAAATGTCCAGTAGGCAGTTGGATATTCGTCTCTAGAGCTCAGGAACTCATTCCTGTTGAGTCAATTCTGACTCATCAGGAGAGAGTCCTAAATTGGAGATGTATTTGAGAGTCTTCAGCATTGATGTTGGCTAAAACTCTGATAATTGTGTCACTTAGGGAGTTTGTGTGGAGAAAAAAGCAGAAGGCCATGAACAGACTCTTAAGGATCATCAATATTTATGGGTTAGTTGTAGAAAGAGGAAGGAGCCCTGGTAGCACAGTGGTTAAAGCACCTGGCTGGTAACCAAAAGGTTGGTGGTTCAAATTCATCAGGCACTCTGTGGGAGAAAGATGTGGCAGTGCTTCTGTAAAGATCTACAGCCTTGAAAACCCTATTGGGCAGCTCTACTCTGTCCTATAAGGTCACTATGAGTTGGAATTGACTCGACGGTAGTGGGTTTGGTTTGGTTTTTGGTTGTAGAAAGAAGAGGCCACAAGAAGAAAGATGAAATGATGGAGGAGGAAGGAGGAGATCTAGGAGATGTTGTATCATGGAAACTAGTGAAGAAGAAAAACCAGAAACTGTGTCACAGGGTTAAATGCTTGACAATTAGGTTGCATCAATTCAGATACTCCAAAAGAAGACTGTAATAAAATATGCAAGAGATTTATTGGGGTAATGTCTATGAAGGATAAGGATGAAGAAAGCAGGAGTAGCCAGGAAGAGCCTTTAGATGGCAATGTGATAGAGATCTGACATCTGTGGAAGGAGAGAGGGAAGAAAGGAGGATTGAGTAGGAAGACGCTTAGACTATAGGGCAGCTCTGAGAAAAGTCTTGGCCAGGCCAATGGGGAGTTCTCCAGCAAAGATTGCCCATTAGAGGATTTCTACATAGGGCAGAAATAGCCCAGCTGGAATCACCATGCTCAGTCATTGGCTAATGGGATGGCAGTGGGGGAGGGACTGAGCACGGCCTCAGCATCGCAGATACACAGCGTGGCAACTAGAACCTGTTGGTCAGCTACGTTCCTCCAAGCAGGTTCAAGAGCCTTTTTCCCTCACCTCCATGGCCTCTGTTGGAGAAGTTTCAGAGGAGGCATGGGAGGGAGGCTAGATCGCGGTGAGGTGAAGAGTGAATGGGAAGTAAGGAAGTAGAGACTCTTTTTTTCCTAATGATCTTGTCAGAAAAGGGAAGGAGGAAAAATAGAGTGCTAGCTCGAGGGGAACTAGGGTCAAGGGAGCATGTTTACAAGATTCTGGGGCAGGCAGAAACAAGTAGAGAGGAGAAAATGAACACAAAAAGAAAGTTGGAACCAATGAAAACAACAGGTTTCCAGTCCTGGAGGAGAAGGGAGAACGTGGAGGAGGCATTTTGAAGAGAGGGGAGAACTCCTTCACCTGAGCCTGGAGTGGAGGATGGGCAGAAGGATGTAGAAAAAGGTACTTCGTGGGAGTAAGTAGGTTTGGGGTATTTCAGTCCTGTATTATTAAAAAATTCCTGACTTACTGAATGAGTTAATGAATATAAAGTAGTTAGTATGAAGAGATGTCCAGAAAAAATTGGTAGGTTTAAGTAACGGGAGAAAGTGCAGAGCAAATCTTAAGAGGTTGCTCTTTCTTTTGGGGATTATACAGGGTAGAAATATATGAGTGACTATACTACCGAGAGTTTTTGCTAACTGCATATATTCTAACTTTTAGCATTTTTCTAATAATGCAGTTTTTCCATTTTTACTTTCTCATACAATTTTATGTGAATATAAATATAAAAAGGAACCCGTTCCTTGATAATATTCAGTGTTTAGTATATGGGGAAGGAAGCACTCTTCCCCCTATATGTGGTTAGAGAAAGTGTAAGATTTTAGTCTAGAAGGAAATTTGGCAATATATTTATCAAAAGTCTTAAAATGTGCTTATCCTTTGACCCAGCAAGTTCATTTTTGTAACTTTATCTTAAATTATTATGTAAATATTTAAGGATGAATTTCAAGAACATTAATTGTACTACAGTTATAATTGGAATAACCTATATGCCTGCAATAGAAGACTGATTTTGGTATAAACATAAAATGAATGTTATGTAGTAATTAAAATGATGCTATGTTGTTGTGTGCCATCAAGTCAATTCCGACTCATAGCAACCCTAAAGACAGAGAACTGCCCCATAGGTTTGCAGCCTGAGCTCTTAACCACTTTGCCACCAGTGCTCCATAAATGATGCTATAGATGGATACATATTAACATGGAAAATATTCACAAAATTTTTATTAAATAAAAAGTATATTGTGTATGACAATATCTATATATATACATTATAATCCTGTTTTTATAATTTATATATTTCTCTAGTTGTTGAAAACAGCCAAAGCAACTTACACCAGTGTTATCTCTTGGTACTGGGATGGTGGCAATTTTCTACTTTTGGCTTATTTGCATTTTCTCCCACGAACAAGTATTATTTCTGTCATAAGAAAGGGACGGGAATTGGGGGGAGGAGGGGAAACATGAATTTAAAGCAAAACAAAACAAAAACAAATCCCCGTCCTATCATCATCTACAGCCCTTAAGGGAAAACACCCAGAAACTTCCTTCAATGAGACAGGTCTCTTATCTACTCATCCTCTTTCTCTAATTAAGCCTGCTCTTTTGCAAGTGGAGAACCCCTGGTGGCTTAGTGGTTAAGTGCTACAGCTGCTAACCAAGACGTCAGCAGTTCAAATCTGCCAGACGCTCCTTGGAAACTCTATGGGGAAGTTCTGTTCTGTCCTATAGGGTCGCTATGAGTCGGAATCAACTCGACAGCAGTGGGTTTGGTTTGGTTTCTGCAAGTGGAGCCCTGGTAGCACGTAGTTAAGAGCTCAGTTGCTAACCAAGAGGTCTACAGTTCAAATCCACCAGCTGCTCCTTGGAAACCTTATGGGGCAGTTCTGCTCTGTCCTATAGGGTTGGTATGAGTCAGAATCAACATGACAGCAAGGGATTTGGATTGTTTTGGGGGGGGGTGGTTCTTCAAGCACCAGTACAGTATATAAGATAAAGAAACTCACACCACAACCATCCATTGCCATCGAGTCGATTCCGAGTCATAGCGACCCTATAAGACAGAGTAGAACTGCCCCATAGGGTTTCCAAGGAGCAGCTGGTGGATTTGAACTGCTGATCTTTTGGTTAGCAGCTGATCTCTTAACCACTGTGCCACCAGGGCTCCATAAATAAACTAATCTCGTATAATTCTATTTTTGCTTCAGTTTCTAGCAAAACATAAGTATTATTATCTGTTTTTTAATAATTGTTAATGTGCAATGGTTCAGATACATTACAGACTTACACTGGTTTGAGGGGCTAACCTGGAATCCCAACCATTGTTTAGAACACTGTTTCAATGGGAAAACATTCTGTGTTTCTACGTAACAAATTTACAAACGCATTTTTGGAGCATGTCTTATTTTTAACCGGAGATTTCTTGTATTGCACTGAGTTAGAGATAGCCAGAACTTGATGCTCTAGAGGAAGCAGATGACAAACACTTTACAGGAATGAGCTGTACACATGAGATCACTGCTGCCTGGCTCCTTTTGTTCAGAAAGCCCTTCTTTCCATTCTGCTGTGGCAGAATTCCCTCCCTGCTGAGAAACTTGCTGGGAACTCCCACCTCTTTCCAAGCTGCTCTTCACCCAATGCCCCATAATGCCCACGGTGACTTGCCGTTCAGAGACCACAGCATACCAAAGGGTTCTACAGGCCTCAGTTACCAGTAGTGAACTTTCCATACTATCCTAACCCTTTGTTACATTGCTTCACTGGGAGCAGTTCTGAGTTCACTGCAACTTCCAGTTTAGGATTACAATCTTTTTGGCAGCAGCAACTACAGGCTTTCTTGGTCACCCCGTGAGAGGTGTATGACCTACCTTATACCTCAGGAATGTGTTTTGGTTTGGAGCAAAACCAAACCTGTGAAATGGTGAGGAATTTTATGATATTTTAATGCACCCAGTCTCATTTTCCTGTCAGAAAAATTTCCCATACAAGTCTAAAAATAAAGAAGTCAAATTTACAAGACTCATCCTTTTCCATGGGACAAACTATTTCCTGCCTTTTGAATGGAACTGAAATTCAGCAATTTGCTTTTAACAAAACAATCCGAACTTCAACAGTGAACTGCATTCTGTTAGAGGGAGGTATGCTATGGGGTACATGCAGCAGTACCAGTGCTTGGCACTGTTCTTAGTTGTTTTACACGTGATAACTCTTTACTTTTCACAGTAATCTCTTGAGGAATTAGTATCACCTCCATTTTACAGTTGAAGAAATTGAGGTACAGGGAGGTTGCCTTGCCCAAGATCACACAGCTAAGTGGTAGAGGCGGGTTTTAAACCCAGGTATTCTGGCTCAAGAGTGGAGGCTCTGAACCACTGTTATATTCTGCTTCACTATTGCTTAGTTGTGCAATGAGCATGGCTGTATCCAGAAGATACCGGGTTCTGGGCTAGACATGCATTGCAATCTAGAAATCCTCAGCTTGCTATGCGGTTGTAGAAGTAGGCTGGTGAAGTTCAAGTGCTTTTCAAACTTTTCCTTATGAGACCTTCTTCAAACCAAATCTTGGATAGAAGCCTACAATGCAAATCAGATGAAAGTGGAACTGCTCTGGTTGAAGTGCGGGGACAGGGGAGGAGGTGCAGAACCCCACCCAGTGAGCCTTTTTCACAAGTCTTTGTGATACTTTAAGGGCTTTGAGCAGCATGGTTGGAAAACTATTAGTGAACCAAAAAGAGCACAGGATCTGCAATCAGGAGAGCTGGGTTCAAATCTTAGATGAAGCCCATCAGTTTTGAGGGGATTCAGTTTTCTTGTTAGTAACATGAAGATCATTACTACTTAACATGGAGGAGTAAGTGAGATATGTAAGAGCACTTTGAAATTATGAAGCAATATATATTAGTTTTCACTCCTACAAACCCTTGACTTGAAAAGGAAAGGCACAAGTGGCAATACGGTATGAGACACAGTCTGGTGCATCTTGGATACCTGGAATATTCTCAGAATAATCAGGGAAGGAGGTAAATGTGAAAAGTGACAAGAGGCCAACAGTTGGAACACTGAGGTTAAGCAAATCATGTCTCAGAGTAAATGCTGCCCTTCTTTGCAGCACTCACCAAATTGGAATTAAGACTTTTTTAGGTTCGTCCCTAACAGAATATAAGAATGAGGGCAGGAACCTATGTCTCTTTGGTTGTCTGCTGTATCCCCAGGGCAGCTTAGGGCCTAGACACATAGTAGGTGCCTGATAAAATCTTACTAAATGAAATTAGGAAGGTGTCATAAGGAAAATTAACTGGGCCAATGTAACAAAAAACATTTTGTTAGGGTTTGTGGCTATGCCTCAGTGGGACCCAAATGTGGTTCTCTGAGATGTCACGCCAGCTACAGAATGATGGGGTGATGGGGTACAGGTCTTGGTAATTTCAGTTCATATACCATGCTAGAGTTTCATTTGAGCTTTTGTATTAAACATCAAACTCCTCAAATCCCAGGCAAAACAAGCATAAGAATGAGATCTCTTGATTTAACTTTCCAGATAAATGGAACGTCATTCCATTGATAAAGAAGCATTCATTATCAGGAGTATAGGGTCTCAGCTGTATATGTGGAGGACACTTATACCAAAAAAAAAAATAATAATGTTTTTTTAAACCAGACTTAATGGTCTGACTGAGACTAGAAGGCCCCCAGAGGTCATGGTCCCCAGACCTTCTGTTAATCTAAGACTGGAACCATTCCCAAAGCCAACTCTTCAGGCAGGGATTGTACTCCACTGTAAGACAGAAAATGATACTGGTTAAGAGTGAGCTTCTTGGCTCAAGTAGACACATGAGACTATGTGGGCGGCTCCTGTCTGGAGGGGAGATAAGAAGACAGAGGTGGACAGGAGCTGGCTGAATGGACAAGGGGAATACAGGGTGGAGAGGAGTGTGCTGTCTCATTAGGCGGAGAGCAACTAGGAGTATATAGCAAGGTGTATATAAATTTTTGTGTAAGAGACTGACTTGATTTGTAAACTTTCACTTAAAGCACAATAAAAATAAATTTTTTAAAATGTTTTTTTAAATAACGTGCAAGTTTTCTTTCAGATTTAGTTATTATACCTAATTCACACACCTCTACCTCCTTCAAAAAGCATAATAGTCCAAACTTTATCACTTCATAGCAGCCATTCTGGAAGATTGATTTTCCTAACCTGGGTAATATTTTACGCTCCTGCATCTACAGGCTCCTGCATCTACAGGCTCCAGTAGGCAACTGCTCAATTCCAACTCCATCCTCCCCCATCAGGCATGCAGCTGCCTCTATCTTTCGAAACACTTTATAGCCCTTTAAAGCGTAATGTTGCAGGTGCTGTACCTTTGTTTCACTTTTTATGTAGCTTCTACAAGTTGATGGTAAACTGTATACTAGCTAAGAAGAAACTAAGTCCCTTCTTTCAGGTTGGATAATGCCATCTCCCTTCTCTCACACCCACACTCACACCAGCAGGCTAATAAGCTACCTTAGTTAGAGTGTGAAGTAAATCATGTAGTAAAATACAAAGTCTCCAAATAAGGATTATTATTAGTTCACAAGGTCTACTTCTGGTTCATGCCCCTAAACTTTTATGTTCCTTTTGGCACTGAGAGAGCATTTGTTATCTGTGTTCTATAAGTTCCCATTTTATTAAGGTATAGGGCCATATGTCATCACCAAGAGATATTTTAAAGGTATTACAAATCATACCCTTCCCATGTGGATATTGGACAGTCTTTCTGTGCTCTCAAGTCATGGAGCTGCACATTCTCTGAAATGCCTTTTAAGCAATTTTGCAAAATGATCAAAGGCCCCTGGGCCCCTTTACATATGAGTATCAAATAACTCATGCAACTGTGTAGGCCTCTTAATGACCTTGAGTATTGCTTAATATGAGCTCATAAACCTTAACAGCAGAGATGGATACAGAGTCCCTTCATATTCCAAATAAGTGAGCTTCTTTAGCACTTTTTCATCCTTTGCCTTTCTGTAGATTCATTTTGTTAAATAGCAGCTATCACCAGAAGCAAGAAAACATCCTTTTTCCTCTTCTCAGTTACCAGAGGGTCAAATATTAGTCTAACAAAATATCTGATATGAAGCCTAGGTGATAAATTTAAGGGGAAAATCTGTTATAGATATAACAAGTCCACATTGCTTCTTTTCCATATACATTTTACAACCTATTTATAAACACTATTTGAGGTAGTCCTATTTAGAAAAAATATTTGTAGTAGTCCTATTCAGCCAAATATTACTGATGCCCCTCCCCTCTTTTTTAATGAAAAAAACTGAAAAAATTGTTCGTTAGTAGAATAAACAAAGTTACCCATAATCACAGTATTCCAGAGTTAGATGGAAAAGTTTATGTTTAAAATAATTCTATTATATCTCCATAATTGGGGTCAGGAAATTTTGCAAATAAGGAAACTAGGCCAGAGTAGTACAATTAGAGCGGGAACTCAGGTTCTCTGGCTCCTACACCAATGCTTCTCTAGCTGTACTAAGTTTGCTAGGTCATGCAGTAATGCAAAAAATGGGACAAAGACTTCCAATGACAGTTCTAAGTGCTTCATATTAATATGTAAGACTATGACATACAGCTATGAATCACCCCCAAAGTAATAGTTTAAAGTAAGCTTTGACATATTTTAAACTGAAAGAGAATGAAGAACTGAGATCTTCTAACCCCGTTCAAACGTTACATTTAAAAATCAGAAATTAATATTAACTTTCACTGAAGGCACTTTAGTAGAGAAAAAAAATTATGACTAAGCAAAGAACTTCCAGTTTTTATTTTTTAAAAATCATTTAACAAGAAAAGTATTTAACCAAATTAAAAAAAAAAAAATTAGGATGGATTAATTTACAATAGTCAACTTAAAATACCAGCCCTTTTATTTAGGGGTCAAGGATGCCAAAGTTTCCATTTAAACAACAGAATTACACAGTTGATATTTTTACCTATACTTGATGGCACAGAAATATAAGTCATGAAACTTCCATTGAAACCCTCCCTCCCCTCCAGAATAGTTCCCAAATGTTTCTTAGGTCAGTACTCAGGCTTTCTAAAGTTACCAGTTATATTTTGAAATATATCTGTTAACTATTCTGATAAACAGACACTTTTAAAACAATTCTCATAAAGACCAAATATCTTAAAATAATTTTGTGGCATGTCAGACTGCTTAAAGAAACTTGGAAAGGATGAAAAATAATACACAAAAATTAGTCTCTTATTTATAGAAATCACCCAAATAAAATATTTTCCCTAATTAATTATCCTTGCTTCTTATAAATAGCTGAGATAAATTATAAGAAGCAGAATGCACCTTTTTTTTTTTTGGTACTGGGTTGTAGCTGCCAGCTTAAGTGTCTATGATGGTAAATATAAAGCAAAATGTGATTATTCTGGAACGGGGGAAAAATAGCTCTTTAAAGTGTTTCTCTGTCCTTGTTTTCAAGTCAAAACAAAACAAAAATTCACAGCACTTTAAAGGAGGGGCCCATTAAAATAAAATTGTGACTAATTTTACTATTACACTCCTAAAGTCTTAAGTATGATATTTTACAGTAGCATTCTACAGTAAGCTGTTTGAGCAAATTCAGCACTTAGATTAATTTACAGATTATGCATGGTAGCCTTTAGACAGAACATCTTATTTTCACTCTTCAACTTGCAACATTTAAAAAGTATATAAACAAACACAAAGGAATATATAATTTATGACAGCTGGCCAGGCACTTAACTTGGGGAAAAAACTTTCAGATTTTGAGGTAACTCAGAATTACTTTCAGACTCACAAACATATTCTAAAAACCATACTTTATACCACACTAACTGAAGTTATTCAGCATTTTTAAAAAACTGTAAGCTTGTTGCCCTATTGTACCAAAACTCACACCCAAGTTTAACTTCTTAAGAAGTGAATAAGAACATTTTCAAGACTCAATTTTGGCCCCACTTAGATACTTCTGTGCTTAGAGTACACCCAAGAAAACTACAGATACGTAGGAGGGCTGTGGGCACAAGAGCCTGAGGTGAGTAATTTTATCTTTTCTCCCTAACTTAGCATTAAATTTAATACACTTCTTAGGAAAAGAGTCATGCCGCCAGGCACACAGATGCTAAAAAAAAATTCTAGAAGATGACTGGTTGATGT
The DNA here is from genome assembly GCF_024166365.1 of Elephas maximus indicus. Classification (NCBI taxonomy): domain Eukaryota; kingdom Metazoa; phylum Chordata; class Mammalia; order Proboscidea; family Elephantidae; genus Elephas; species Elephas maximus. The sequence continues at coordinate 165,852,635 of NC_064821.1, read as the reverse complement.
GATAAGCCCCAACCTAGCCTCAGAAAAATTATAGAGCAATGCTTCAAAGGAGCAGAACCAAAGCAGCAGAGCTTGTTTACAGGTGATGACAGCACTATGAAAGCTCTCAAAGTAGCATGAAGGAGCACAAGTCTCTAGGTTTATATGGGCACAGTATATGGCTCTTCTGAACTTGTGAATTCCTTTCAAGGTAATGTGGATACTAAAAGATGGAGGACCTCAGTGAGTGTTTCGACACTAGAAGACCTGAACAGATAGTGACATTTTGGAATTATTTTTTTATCAAAGTTATCCAAGTCTATTTTTCATTAGAATTACCAGGGTATTATCTGCAAATGGAAAAGCCGAGTCTCCCAATGTTGTAACTAACAATGAATTATATTTGCTATTCCTTTCTCAAACCACAATTTCAGTTGAAAGACTACTTCTTGTCTTGAACAAACACACCAGCTCTGGTTATCTGGTATGCACTGACTAATTAATAAAAATCCTGTTTTAAACCCTTCAAAAAACATTACGTATAAGAAAAGCTTTTTAATTTGGTTTCAAGGCACCTCATTCTCAAAAAAATATTTAATGAGAAAATGTACTGGCTTAATTTAGTTTCATGTGGCTAAAAAAAGTCTAAATACTTTATTTAAAAAGCCTTCTAAACCAGCCTTCCTTAGGATACCAAGTTTTTCAGTCACGGTGAAGGATTGTTAACTGACTGACCACTTCTTTCCTTGCAGAGCCAACAGCACGCATCTGGCAAAACTACTAGCTGGAGTTACTGGTGTAATGTGCAAATGTGGAAGAATTTCTCTCTGCGAGCTGCTAACTGGCTCATTCAAGTTTTCGAACTGTGACCCTGGTCTATCAGCACCATGCTTTGCTCAACTGAAATCATTAATAAAGCCCCACTGCTATGGCATGAGGGGCAGAAGATGAAGTGAGGAGGGACTGAGGACAATAATTATATACATAATCAAGATACCACAATATACAATCAAAATGTAGTATGTCTGTTAATATGCTGTATTTGAGGCTTGGAAATCATTGATAATAGCTATTAAATAGAAATCTTTACAATATTTGAACACCTGCAAATGTAGAGCTCTCTGGTATGACCCAAATTTGAATACCAGTGGAAGTTCATTGAACACTAGATTATCAGTAAGCTATAAGAAACAAATTACATGTATTTTATAGGTAATAACCTACAAAAAAATGTGAAAATTAGGTAAAAATTAAGTGAAGTTATTCATAATTATTTCCAGTTTCATTTTTCTCCTTGGAGAGCCCCAAAACAGGCCAATAGAAAACCAACTCATACCTGTAAGCAATGGCATCTGCTATTACAGGTGTATCTTTTCCTCAAAGGTAGAGAGATCACAGACATTCATTTGCATATACAATGGTTTCTGAGACATCTACACCACTGAAGTATTGTGAAGGAAGTCTACGAACCACTTCTAGGAAAAAGGCACTTGATTGTGAGAGTTGGATTTAATTACATGAAAGTCGAGAAGACTAGGATAGACTCAAAAGTTAGTATTCATTTTTGTATTTATGAATACAGTGCAGATGCCAGTTTATAGAATGTAGCCAATAACATTACAAACCAACCAAACAGCAACATTAGCTATATTCTCTGCAAATAGTAATTTATGACATTTCTCCAAAAACCAACCTAGTTCCAAGTTCAACAGTAAAAAGGACAAAAAAAAAAAAATCACCAGCAGTTGCTACTTTGGAGCACAAGACACTGTTTTCAACAGAATTTTACGTCTACAGTTTGGTTCTCTGTTTCAGAGCAGGAATTGCTTTTCAGATGAAAAACCTGGGGTGGTGGAGGTGTACGTGTGTAAGGGAAGAGAACCCAGGAAGGAAAAATACTGGGCAAGTAACAAGAGGTGCATTTCTCTGGTCAGACAACCACATGAGGAGGTAGTTATTCTGAGAACTTCTCAAATAGAGGATATTTTACTGATCTACTGAGAGTTGGGGAAATACAGGAGCTTCTCTGTGAGACTGAAGAGAGCGACAGGAATACTTCTCCTCCAGGGAAGTCAGGACCAGGTGTCAGTGCAGCTGAAATACAGACAGAAGTCTTTAAGTGCAAGTGGCACAAAAAGAGTATACGAAAAACAAGTTTTAAAAAATCCAACCTCAATGATATGCTTCCAAATTTGTCCTACCTTGAAAGTGGCTCTTTTCTGATGATAGAACTCTGTAAGTATCTATAAGAAAAGAACACACACCGTGTCACTGTCATCCACTTTCAATTTGTAGTGATCCTTCAAACTCCTGGCCAGGGCCAAGAATATGGGATACATATATTTCATAAACAATGTCTTCTAATTTCTTATTATAAAAAATATAAAGATGTTTGTAGAATATATGTTTTAAAAATAATTCAGGCCTCATTATTCTCAGAAAGGGTGCCATAACAAAACTATTTAACAGTTACAAGTGAGCAGAGATCATCCTTTTAAATAGCGGTGTAGACAAAACAACAGTTCACACTCCTCCGAACTGCCTGATACTAACTGACGAGACTTATGTCAGGAGACCGCAATGCTCACCTTGTTACATCACCACACAAGGCAGCCCCATACAACCTTGAGTTCCATCATCGCTGCTGTTGAGTTTTTTCATTCGGTACTGACGTATTTCTCTTACCAGTGTGTAAAAGGCATCTTCGACACCCTATAAAAGAATAAGCAAAAAAGAAAGAAAATAATAAAGACAGCTCCACTGATAGAATCCAAGTTTTAAGTTCTCTCATTTGTACTTCTTCATGTGGATTTTAAATTCCTATTGCTAAATTAATAGGAAATTTGAACTATTAAATTAATAGGAACTCTAAAGCTCGCTGCCTCTAAATAACTTTAGCTGTTAAAATAGGGTAACTGAGTAAGAGGGCAGACACTAAATTTAGCATCCTACTGAATCACATGAACAGACTGATATACGAATGGCACATTCTGCCAAAAAAACAAAAATCAAGCAAAGGAGAAAGGGTAATCTGGACCATAGAGAACTATGAAATCTGAAGATTCCATTAAGGAGGGCTTAAACCCTAAAACAATGATTGGTGTTAAGAGAAAGGACTAATGTTTATAAATATTTTTTAACCAAGGGCATTCACTGTAGAAATATTTGTGCATGTTAATGTGGAAGTAAAAAACGCACACCAGAATAAGAAGTTCATTTTGGGCTTCAAGTAAACAGAACACTATTAGAAATTCCTAAGAACAAACAGTGTGCGTTGTATTTCTAGCCAAGAGTCAATCAAAATTTTCTGCCTTAAACAAACCCTTGCCCTGATGCTGAAAGATACCTGTCTGGTCTTGGCTGAGGTTTCAATGAACGGAATCCCATAACTCTTAGCCAGTTCATGCGCTTGTTTTGTGTCAACTGTCCTTGTTGGCAAATCACACTTGTTTCCCACCAGCACCATAGGTACATCATCTGAGTCTTTTACTCGTTTAATCTGCTCCCTAAAAAAAGGAATGTTATCAGGACGTAAGAATAATCAAGCTTTCAGGAGGGATGAACAGTTAGGGCAAATGAGAAACCGGAAAATTTTACCTAACCTTATTAGCTTCTAGTATTGAGTTTCACTTTTTCCCCCCCCCACTAGTTATAGATCTTGTAAGCTAAGGAGATTGTTTAGACTTGATCCAATAGCCATGGGAAAGCCAAGTGCCAGTTCACCTCCTAGTGGAAGTGGATGGCTATTCTATCCAAGTCTGGCTGATAGTTTAAAAAAAAAAAGAGAGAAAAGTAGCCCTGGATTTAACTGGCAACTTAAAATTGCTGTCTAGATTGAAGTCTGGAAGTAAATACTCTAAAGCTCACAGCCTGTAACTTTTAGAAGTTCTCTTCAGAATAAGTGACAGTATTTAACAGAGAACAGCCTACCCACTTCTCCAGAAGGGTGTCCAGCATTTTCATCAAACAAAATTATAGCTGGAAGTCCAAGATATAATATACAAACACTAGAACTGCTCTAAATAAAAGGGGACTGACAGATCTGGAATTTCCAATTGATTAGCATCCTCTTCAATGACATGGCAGTCATACCCCAGAGCACGTGTAGATTCTCTAGAACAGCGCTGTCCAACAAAACTTTTTGTGATGAAACATTCTGTATCTGTTTTGTCAAATATGGTAGCTTCTAGCCACATGAGCACTTGAAAAGCTGCTAGTGTGGCCGAGGAGCTGATTTTTTACATTTTAATTAATGTAAATTTCAATAGCCACATATGGTTTGCAGGTACTGTACTGCACAGCACAGCTCCAGACTCCAGGATTACATGCAGTCATGTACCTGAACCACATTACACCAAGTATCTGCAGTGTAATGTGCTTTGGCGCGATGGCGGCAAGCTATGTTAAGCGATACTGTAAGAAAGCGTAATCAACTTGGACCGTGTCACTGTTAGGTTTACTACTATTCTTTATATTAAACAACCCTCTTTGAAGATCCATCAGAAAATTTTCTTCTGGTCTTGGTATAATTCTGCTTCTTCTCAGCAACGGATCTATTTTCAGCACGGAGACACTTCTCACAAGAGCTGCCAAATTTGTAGTCTGGCTCTAGAAGGTCAACGAAGCTTCATGGCGCACAGTTACAGAATAAACTCATTCCTAACTCCATTTTTTAAAAAATCTCTTTACCTTATTTCTTAAGCTTTTTTATATTAAATTTATCTTCTATACTTTGTACATTTTTACAAGATGCTTTAAGTCATCTTTGGTTTGAGTTAGGGTATAAAATGAAAACTGTATAAATGTCTTTTACGGAAGAAAAGAAATGACTTCTAGGAATTCAATTCAACAAATATTTATTGGGTGTTTGCCAAGTGTGGGATATTTTATGTCCAGAGAGAGAAAATAGAAAGTAGAGCAGGTTTAGAAGAAAAAAAACACTGAATTCAGTTTTGGGCCAGTTTGTTTCTGTAAGCAGACATCTTCATATGGATGGAGAATAAGCCAAGAGTCAAGGCTGGAGACAGAACACTTACGGAGCATTTACTATGCGATGGGTACTCTCCTGAGTGATATATATACAAGTACATTAAATCATTTAATCTTCACAAACTCTATGAGGTAGGTACTATTATCTCTACATTACAGATAAAGAAACTGAGGCACAAAGATTTAGCAGTCTTCCCAAAAGTCACATAGTTAGTAGATGATACAGCCAAGTTTCAACCCAGGCAGAGGCCACGTTCTGAGGCACTATGTTACTCTGCTAAAGAGCTCTGAGCTAAGAAACAATAGCCCTAAGTTTTGGTCCTGGCTCTGCTACTAGTAAATATCACAACTCCAAAACCTAACAAACCACTTTCTGAACTCTAGTTTCTGATTCTGTAAAGTAAGAATGTGGTGCTAGAAATTTTTAAGACACACTCTAGTTTTGAAACTTTATGGTTCTATGGAGAAAGACCATCTTTATGTTCCTTTGTCCTGCTTTCATTTTTATCCACTCCCCATTTATCACTTTTTCTATTACAGAAAAATGTTTCTCAGAGATGTCTTCCTCTCTGAGACCCCCTCATGATCTCTCATTACAGTACCTCTAGTTGTGACTCTTTTCCCACTAGCAAGTTTTATTTATGTATTATCACATATTCTAGCAACAGCATTCATATAAAACGAATCTCCAGTATTAACTTTCAATAATAACCTGATTCTCAATGCCAAGCAACCTAAAACCAGCTCTTCCCATAACAAAGCTGTATCTTCCCCAATGTGGCACGCTCATTCCCCCAGAAAGCTTCAGAACACACTTAAAGATCATCCTTCCAGAAAAAATAATGCCCCTAGTACCTGTAGAGGTTAATATCTGCAAATGATTTGCTATTATTGATGGCAAACACACAGAGGAAGCCTTCGCCTGTCCTCATGTACTGGTCTCTCATGGCACTGTACTCCTCTTGTCCAGCTGTATCCAGTATGTCCAACAGACAGGTTTCACCATCTATAACCACCTGTTTTCGGTATGAATCCTGGGGTTGTGGAGGAAGCGGGTGGGGAGATAGGGACATTCAATTTTTACTAAAAACCACAGGGAAAGCAATGTTACTGACAAGGTTAAATAAGCTCCTGATACGCAAGTCCATTATTTCTGTTTATCTGGTTTGCTCCTCCAAATGCTAATACATAATCACAAACAGAAGGCACTTCACGTCACCCTAGGGGAAAAAACACAACACCCCAAATCCTATATGTCTGCAGAAAGGGTAAAATGGTCACTCTGTTCCTGGAAAAGATGAAAAAACAGGGTAATTCAAAAGAGGGATCTACATACTACAGTTAGGAGCCTAGAGATTAAGCTCACGGTGTCTTTTACTAAGGTATAATCTGGACCACTCTTATCTGAGCTGTTTATTCTACTTTATAAATTGTAAACACACCTCCAATGATAACCTGGTCCTGATTACAGTATCATTTATATTTTTGACTACATACACACAATATTTATGACTAAATACAAAAATATTTGTTTCTAGTTTTAATACCAATTTTTCTTTTTTCTCCTCATGCCAGATTATACCTTGGCAAAATATTCCAGAATCAAATTTCTCAAGGTTCCAAACAAAAATTAATTGCCTAAGAAGACAGACATGCATAGATCAAACAAAAAACAATTCCAATTGGCTTTAAGGTGAAAATTTTACTACCTATATTCTGGGAATTCAGTTCAAAGAAAGTAGCATCATTACACTTCGTAAAAATCTGGCTCCAAAAACAGAATGTGACCTAGTTTCCTGGCCCATTGATCATTCCACTGTAACTGACTTCATCATGGGTCTCTAACATGTATTACTCTTTCAAAGCAACACAGAATTCACTTAATCAAAACTTCCTCAAAGCAAGAAAGATAGTTAAGTGTCCTGAGAAAATGAAAAAAATTATAAAGACAGGTTCTTGGCAAAACAAATTTATAATAATAGAAGCCAGACAAGTAGTTATTTCCTAGCGGGGAAAGAGAAGTTACCAATTGAAAAGGGGCATGGGAGAACTCTCTAGGGTAATGGAAACGTTCTATATTTTGATCTCGGTAGTGATTACATAGGTATATCCAAAAGTAAAGTCACTGAGTTGTAAAAAGCCCGTTGCCGTTGAGTGGATTCCAACTCTTAACAACCCTATAGGACAGAGCAGAACTGCCCCACAGAGTTTCCAAGGAGCACCTGGTGGATTTGAACTGCCGACCTTTTGGTTAGCAGCCCTAGCACTTAACCTCTACACCACCAGGGTTTCCCACTGAATTGTAGACAAGGTTTTACAGTAAAAGTATGTATTTTACTGTACATAAATTACACCTTCATAAAAATCTTAAAAGGTTCTAACTATCGGTACTGAAGCTGTTAGGGCTGAAATAAAGATGTGATGAACGATCATAAGCAATTTTTAAGTGGCTATGTTTGAGTTCCATTACCAGTTTGCAATAATCAAACTCTCATAGCTGGGTGTTAGGGAGGCCAGGATGTAGACAACAAGTACAACAAGTAAATAATCAAAACAATGAAATAAATAAAATATAGAAAACAATCTCTACAATTAGCTATTTTTTAATTAAATAAAATCATAAAACCTTTTATTTAAAAGAAGCCAGTTTAAGCTTATAGAAGCCAACTTACAGCACGAACTCCATGAGTAACAATAAAATCTTCAGAATAAGTACTATTTATGCAGTACTTCCCATGGGGTTGCCATGAGTCTGAATTGACTTGCCGGCAATTGGTCAGTGTTACCATTCACGAATAATTTAAGCATATGACCTTATTTGATTTTCACAACATCCCTGTGTTATAGAAAAATATATGGTAATTTAAAAGGTAAAGAAAATGAGGCTCAATGAGGTTAAGTGGCTTGCTCACATAACTAAATAAGCAGCAAACAGGGACCAGAATCCTAGATATAAATATAGTGACTCAAAATCTTATGTTCTTTTTACTCCAACTCTGTCTCAGACACTTGAACTAGATAGATCTCCGAATCCTCCATCTCTAACCTGCCATATAATCAGACAGACAGTACCTCTACCTAGGCCTTTGTTTCTATTTGACAGAGCTGTCATATCTGAAGAAGCTGAATGTGTTCAACCTTGAATTTGCAACACTTTTCAGAGCTGTTAAATACTGTAAACTTTTGAGAAAATTTTCAGCAAGTAATAGAAATGAACTCTACAAACGTGGAATGCTTTACATACTGTGTTACTGAATGAACATACAAATTAACTTTTTATTTTCTAGCCTACTTATTCCTTTAATTGGTAAAAAGGTAAATCTAAAAATGAAAGCTGGAGCCAACAGATTACTACTGGGCCTCACCTCTATGGTGGGATCATACTCATCTACAAAATGGTTCTGGATTAGCTGGATTGTCAGTGCACTTTTCCCAACACCACCTGCTCCAACCACCACCAGTTTGTACTCAGTCATTTCACACCAGCAAGAACCTGGGGGAAAGGAGCAATTAGGGTTAATTGGTGAGCCCCATCTACAGCACTTCAAAGCTTTTTATAATCCAACCAAAAAAATCAGTAGTTACTAAAACCAGACATGGAAATGCATGGGTTCCATACACGTGACCCTCCAGTTGATACTTGAAGTGATTCAGGAAAGCAAAATCACTTGCAGGTTGGTCTGGGCCTCAGAATCTTGGATTCTAGTCCTTTAGCTACCCCCACCCTCGTCTATTTTTCAACAGTCCTTGGGCCCCGCCCTCAGCCTAAGGTAAAGGAAACCCCCTTCCTTCCTACTCCCCCTCGCAAGCCTTCCTAGCTCTGGGAGGCGGCCTCCAGGCCGCTCCCCTTTTTTCAATCTCCCCCCTCCCCGCTGTCTCCAAAGAACTCCTCACGCAGGGATCAAAACCAAGGACCCCCGCCCAGGGCCTTTGTCTCCAGATCGCTGATTCCGCTCGATCCCTGTCCACAATAAGGTGTCTCTATGCTCAAAAGCCGAACCCCACACACTCCCAAGCCTTACCTCAAGCTCTACTGCCTCCGCTTCGGACAGATTCAGGACCACAAGCTGGAAAAATGTTGGAGACCCCGGAACCGCCATGAACAGCCCCCACCAGGGAGCGGCACTTCCGGCCCCGCCCGCTACGCAATCAGTCGGCGCCCAGGGCGCCCAAGTCCCCGCCCCGGCCACGTGGGCCTCCGACCGGGTAGTCACGCGGCAAGCCCCACCCATACCCGCCCCTCCCGCACTGGACGTTTCGATAATGAAAGCTCTGGGTGCTCATGTTGTTCTCAAAAATCAGTAAAACTTTATTTCGCTTCCATTCTTTCGCCATTAACAGAAACTGGAGAAAGCAAAAATGTTTTGTGTTTACAAAGATAAATGGCCTCTTTACCTAGAGAAGATCAAAACCTCAAACGACAACGGGGAAGAGAAAGCGCCCTCCCCCACACCCCCTGAGCTGACCCTTGTCATCTTAGGCAAAGCTTTCAGTCCACTGGCCAGGGACCCTGTATGTGGCCAATTCAAGATGCGGGCCAAGAAATCAGACCAATCCATTCCCGTGATATAAGGTCGAACAGAAGCTACACCAAGTCCAGTGCCTGTATTTTACAAGGACACAGGCACCAGGTGGCTACTTATTAAAAAAAAAAAAAAAAAAAACAAGATTCATTTCAGGCACAACTTTTTTATTTTTTTTTGTTTTGTTTTGTTTTGAATCAGTAAAAGAAACTGGGTCCTAGAAGCTGCAGTGATCTAAGCAGCAGCAAGTTTGTGCATTCCTCCTTTCTTTGTTTAAATACGTTTAAATTATCTCTCTGCTGGCACACCTCATTTGCATGAAATTCTGCACCATACATACTAATTGTAGTAAAGTTACCCCCCATCCCAGGAAAAAGAAAAGACTACTCTGGAAGATAATTTTCACTGAAATCTAACCAAACTGTTAAGTGGACTGTGACAAGATTATAAATGATATGAAAAATAACATTTTAACATTTGGCCATCAACTTAAGGAAATGGTTTGCCTATATAAATTTCTGTAATTTTAATTTAAAAGGTAATATAACCTACCCTCATACGGTCCTCAGATTTAAAGCATAATGAACAGGAAAGAAAAGGAATAGAATGCAACCGAGTGCTAAGGCAGAACATCTTGCCAGAAGTAATGAAGGTAGACACTAAATATCAAGTGCAGAATTTCACAGGGCCAGCAAGATAACAGTCTATATTTACCAATTACACAGGCGAAGTGGATTTTGCAATTACCAGTTGCGTTAAATGCACCAAATAAAGCTCCTAAAATTGATACTATAAGGCGCCACCTTAAGTTTTCCAGGCTGCAACTGTGCATAATTTTAAAATGGTTTTCTTAAATTTATTTATTTTTTAAACATAACACGAGGAAGGTGTTAAAACTGGTGTAATAGCTCAATAGAATAAGTATTCCAGATTTTGGGAGGGATGAAGAGGGAGATATTCAGAACCCTTCACCAAAATCCCCCCAACTTGATCATAGTGGATTAATGATGTGCTTTGTGGATGTGATTAGTCAATGACACCAGCTTGACGGATCTTTCTTTCGGCACCAAATCCCTGTGAAGAAATAAAATTACAGTTAATGACCTGGGTACATGGCAATCACATTACCTTCACAATTCCAAAATGATGTACGAAAGCATTATTTTTAACCATCTTAACGACTACAAATTTTTTCCTAGAGGAGAAAATCTACAGTAATCCTTTTGGCCCCATTATCGAAACTGCTCAAACTATCAGGAAAAGCAAGCAATGTGAGCAACCATTAGGGGCTCAACCAACGTACAGATGCAATACTGAAGTCCTTTGCTTCATTAAGTTCTCTCATCTATGCTGAAATAAGACCTCGACAATCTGCTGGTCTGTCAGTTGGCCTCCCCCAGGGCTGGTTATTTCTCATACCATTGAGTTATCTGGTCCCCTTGGCTGACGAAGAACCATTAGGCGAGGAGCACTGGCATCATCCAGGGTGATGTTCTTCAAGCGATTGACCAACCGATCAGGTCTTGGAGCTGCAACAGTCTTGGGGCCTTCGCTGTAATAAAGTCGAGAGGTCAGAAGCAGCAACACTTGGTGGGAAAAAACCAAATACTTGCAGAAGAGTGTTTTCTACCTAATTACCCAAATGACTTGTTTTTAACAAGGGCACTCTTGTTTCACCTAGCCAGCTAGCAAGACAGAACAGACAAGTTTGTATTTTTTTTTCCCTCAGTTTATTACTGCGTAGGAGCTGAAGAATCATTTGGTTCAGAGTTATTCCTAGACTTGCCTAAAACCAGAAAGATCAGTTCCACAGACGAAGAAAACAAGTGGGTATGAAAATCCTTCAGAAAGTTAAATATGAAGAAATATTTCCAAGGATTCCGAGCTCTTCCCATGGTAACAATGTTACTTTTTTTTTTTTTAAGTATATGAGTAGGACTTCTCAGCTATAAATTAGAATTTTAAGCAGAATATAACCTAGAAATGGCTTAAGAAAAGGAGCTAGGCAGAACAGTGACAGGTTCCACAGTTTTTTTTTTTTTAAAAAAAGATCTAGCATACAGAAAGTGCCCAAATAATGTTCCACTGGGACAAGTTTATGATACTAAAGGTTAGATAATAAAGACTCCAAGTAAAAAAGACATAGGAAGTATCAAGAAATGACCAGTCTGCAGAGGTGGGAGGGGTGGTGGGGAAGGAAGACAATGAAGGAAAAGAAAGAAATGTGGTAGCAGAGAACACTTAAGGGTGGTTACTGATCCAACAAAAATAAAAACTCACCAGACTCGCCAAACATTACAGGCGCTGCATTTGCCAGTACGCTGATTAAGAATCACCGAGAATTCCACCTCATCTCCTGCCTGTAGCTCAACACCATCCTGAACTTCTTTCACATGGAAAAAGAGCTTCTTGCTATCTCCTACTTCATAGTTAATGAAGCCAAACTGAAATTAGATAAAGTAGCTAAAAAAAGGATATATCACAGGGGGGGGAAACACCTCACATTGAATGAAGCACAACACTTGACTAAAACTAGAATGGGGGGGTGGCATTAATGCCGATACTCTAAGTTCAGCTGCCTGGGGTAGCTTATGGTGGTGCTCTTCAAAGGGTAACATATAACAAGGGCTGCAAAACTTGCCAAGGAAGAAATTTTCTTTCAAATCACTAGCACTCACTATATTAATGAAGGAAACAAAGACTTTAAGATGGCTTTACTCCTTCAGCACTGGGTTGGTTTGGGCTTACTCCTTCATATATTATGAACTAAGTATTTTAACCAATCAAAATCGCCAGGGAGATATTATTTGAAAATGTTTTTATTTAGAATTATTAAACTGGGCTCTAACATTGTAAGAAATAACTACACATACAAAATGTTATATTCACTGTACTTTTTTGTGTGTGTGTGTTGAAAAAAATCCTGAGGACTCACAGAGAAAATTCTCACAGGTATCAGTACTGGGGATAGTTTTGTTTGCTCTCAGTTTATTTTATGAGCACCTCTACTTATGGTTTCTTTTTTCGTGTCATATGCAAAAGCTCTGAGCTAAAGCACTAAAAACCTTGTAGTCTTTGTATTCTGGAAATCTCACTCCAGATTTATTTTCCCTATCCCGTAATGCCAGTTATTAACAGCACTCTTACTTTCTCTTTGCTAACAGTCACTTAATTTTTGGTCTTCATGTATTTTTTATAAGCTACCTCCATTATTAAAAAAGGGTAAAGTAGAAATAAAAACCAAATGAATGTTGATAGCTCCCACTTGGCTGCAAAAATTTCAGGATTTTATTACTACTTGGCAAAAATCCGGTAACTCATAAAAAGATCAAATTTAGATCCAAAGATACTGCCACTTACCTGATCTTTCACACACTCCACTGTGGCCCTACGCAGGGGTGTGATGTTGTAGGCCATAGTCTGTGCATTCTGGCCCAGGACACACAACTGGAACTTGACACTCTCCCCTTTCTGCAGGCAATCCCCTTTGTTGGCCATCCCAACTATGCCAAATGGATATACCTCACCTTTCATATCCCCTGTGAGGAGAAACAGGTACAAATATTTCACAATAGTCTTTGCTAATATGTTTATAAAATATAGTTGCTAAAAGTAGATTAAGTTCCTTGAAAAAATCCTGAATGCTAACTACTACCATGAGAACACAATAGCTCACTAGAACCTGCCTCATTAATGAACACCTTTAAACTGTATTTATGAATTTACAAAATACTACTATCATTTACAATCCCATTACTCTAAGCATGGATATTTTTAAGCACTATGGGTTGTTAAATGTTACCCACCAGATTATCTTCTTAAGTTCACAATGTAAGCCTAACAGCCAGAAGTATTTCTGCCCCATACTCACCCAGGAATTAAGGAGCTAGCCAGGCAGAGGCAAAAACAGGGCAGATAAATTTATTTGGCATCCCAACTCCTTTCTTTGTTCTGATAATGCCTCCCACAAACTAATAAGCTCCTTTCCCCTATATTAGGGGTCAGCAAACTTCCTTAAAGGTCCAGGGATTAAATATTTTAGGCTGTATTACAACCACTCAACTATGCTGTTGTAGTAAGAAAGCAACCAAAGACAATCTGGCATTGGCTGTGTTTCAAGAAAACAGGCCATTGTGTTTGTCCAGCCCTGCCCTAAAGAGTTGGCTGGAGGTCAGTGCAGGCTACAATTAAAACCTGGGCCTAAGAAGTCAGCTGCTTAATCATTTGGCATCCAAGTGAATCCACCAAATCAACAAAGGTGGGCAAAAGGAGAAAAACATCAGACTTAAGTGGAAAGCTTCAGAATTGGAAATGCTTTAACTACTCCCTTCTACCCGCAAACACACAGGAACCAAAAAGTGTAAGGAGAGCCTTTCAGCAGATAAAAGTCATTCAGAAGAGTGATTAGAGACAGCTGGTCTGACCTAGCTGGGTAATAATTACCATTTATTAAAACAGTGATTCACATTTAATCTTCATAAAACCTTCTGAGGTTGAAGATAATCTCTCCATTTTAAAGATAAACTAAGCTCGGAAAGATTTAAGAAATTTGTCCCAAGATTATAAAGCTAGGAAGTGGAAGAGTTGGCGTTCACATCTAGGGCTGCCCAACTCCAAAGTCCATGCTTTTAAATTCATTTAGAGTTGTGCTCCTAAATAAAAGAGCTGCTTTTATGTACTCATTGCCACCAAATGGGAAAATGTGATCTGCATAGTTCTCAAACTCTAGGTAGGCTTAGAGATTTCCAAAGAGTTTCCTCCTCCAAAAAATCTTTGCTTTGGATGATATCCTATAGTCAATGTTGAGGAAGAGGGCTGTGGGGTGGGAGTACTAAAGGAAAAGTGGTGTGTTAGAGAGAGGAGGAAGGAGATTTGACATTACTTCACTGGAAAAAGTCAGATGCCTATACTTCTCTTTCAGTGGAACTGTTATCATCAGAGCATTAATTTAAAGGACTGATTTGCTATAAAGTCAACTGATACTTGAAGGTAGGGAATAGTGGTTCTAAGTAAAACAGAAATTTCTAAGAACCCCATTTGGTAAAGGAACAATTCATTTCCTTCTGCCCAATGCCCTGCTCTTTCTTCACTTGACTTTGACCCCATGACTCCTACATGACACAAAGGTTTATTATACTCTTTGTGAACCAGTCTATCATCCTTCAAAACCCTCATCTACCTCACCATTATGGTAACTCCATTACCCCAATCAACCAGTTTTCCCTCCTTCCATTTCTACTGCAAACTTGTTCTACGCACACAGACCATAAAAAGTTGGTCTTTCTGGTTGTGATTGTTAGGCAGGGAGGAGTGGCATCTGAACTCAAAGAATTCTCAAAGATGAGGAGAAAAATGCAAAAAACTGAAAAACATAGGGAACCTTGGCCTGGAGACAAGAGGTAGGATCCCCATGAAAACCTAGTCATTAAGGAATAGACACAGTAAACTTTTACAGAAAGCAAAACTATTTGTAGAGTTGAATAGTAACTAGAAAAAAAGTTAATAGAGGACAGTTATAAAGATTTACTGTTGTTGTTAGGTGCTGTCAAGTCAGTGCCGACTCATGACGACACTGTGTACAACAGAACAAACACTGCCTGGTCCTGCGCCATCCTCATAATCGTTGTTATGTTCACGGCCACTGCGTCAATCCATCTCATTAAGTCTTCCTCTTTTTCGCTGACGCTCTACCTTACCAAGCATGATGTCCTTCTCCAGGGTCTGGTATTATATACTAATATACTATATACACTAAGCCCAGTCAATTGAGAGTATCTTATTATCATACACTTAGCATTAAATGATTATTTTTCATATGTGATTTTGTTCTCAATTTCAATATAACTGAAAGAGTTTAGCTGCCCATGTCTCAGTCATGTGCTCAAAGTAGCAGCCATTTGTTCACAACTTAAACCTAAGCTGACACCATTTTCAGGAAATAAAAATATAAAAACCAAACATGGTTTAAAAGGCTGATTTGTCACTTGTATGGCAAATCTGAAACAACCTGATAGGGATTCTCTTACCCTCTTCCACAATCTCAATCATTCCTTGGTACTCAGTCTGTGTTGGATCAACACTCCTCAGGGGGCGAATGACTTTACCAGAGTAGATAGTGGGATCAGCTTCTTCAGTAATACCATTCACTGCAAAACAAAAGCCGAGCACATCTCCCATTCAAAAATTTTATCTAAAACTCCACCCCTTAGGAAAAAAGTGAGCCAAAAAAAAAGGGGGGGGGGGGAGTTATTAACACAGGGCTGGTTGATATCCTACAGTCATCCTAGAGATAGATAGATGCCTGCTATTCTTGAAACGGGTCAGGGAGCCTGAAGTCAAGTCTATTGCTAGAGCTGTCACTTGACCTTGAACACTTTTAAACTCTCATGAAAATGGCCTCTTTTCATTAAATAATTGTAGCTTGTTTAAGGAATTAATATGTATTCTTATTTAAAACACATCTTGCTTTCACCTTTTCCAGGTGACCAAATATCACCTTTTTAGCCAGGCCTTCCCTGGTCTCTAAAACAGCAATCCCCAATACTCCTTATCTCCCCCTTCCCTGACTGATTTCATCTCAACAGCATGTATTATCTTTCTAAACATACTATCTACAGTATTCTACTTGTTTGCCCAAACTTGCCACTAAAAATAAGCTCAATGAAGGCGGGGGTCTGTTTTGTTCGTTGCTGTATCCTCTTGTGTCTAGAATATAGAATGCACTTAGATATTAATTGAATTTAAATTAGTGGTCTCAACTATCATTTCCCCAGGAGTCACCAAAGAAAGTGTTATTTGGGGGAGTTTATATGAAGGCAAAAAGTAAGCCAGAGAGCTTAACTGGCGATGATTTTCCTAATTTCCCATTATTTTTCACATTTAGACTCATTCTTCTCCAGAACAGTCTTCTAGGGGATGTAGTCTTTCTTTCCCCAATTCAATGGAGATTTACATCTTGAGTTTATTTATTTTTTTAAATACGTTAAATTCAAGATAAAGCAAGTAACCTAAAAACATCCAGAAGAGCGGATTTCAAAGTTCGGTATCCATCACAAGAACTTAAAGGACTTGTTAAAAGAGATTGCCCACTCCCAGAGTTTTAGTAGGTTTGGTGGGGTCCAAGAACTTGCATTTGGAACAGCTGCCCGGTGATGTTGCTGATCCTGGGATCATACCTTGAGAATCAACAATCTAGAACATCTGGGTCTTCTCGCCTTCTCCAACCCTGTCCTTCATCTCCCACCCAAAGCATAGGGGGAATAAGCAGGAGTCAAGATCCATTACCTGAGTGTGTTTTATTCACTTTTTCTGCACTGATTTTGTTGCCCTTGCCTTTGGACAAGCTATACTCAACCATGTCCCCCAATTCCAGGCTATCGACATCACCAGAGAACTCACTGGGGAGGAAAGAAAATGATATTTTGAATAAGCCACTACCACAAACATCACTAGTAGAAAGTAGCCTTTATTTCTTCAAAAATAACATTCGTGAAGTGCTTACTTATGCTGCAAAACTTTTTAAGCACTTTATATATATTGACTGATTTAATCCTCAAAACGACTCTACGAAGAGGACCTTATCTCCAGCTTCAAGATAATGAACAAGAACCAAGGGGTTAATTCGTCTGATTTAAAAAACACATGGGTAGTTAATGATAGAGTTTGATTCAGACCCAAGCTGTCTGGTTAGAGCCCATACTTGTAACCACAATGCTATGTTATATACCAAATGCATAATTCCCTTGTGCCATGGCACCAACATAAAAAAAAAAAACTCTTTCACTGAATCAGTAAAGCGCCTACCCAATGCTTAAAGCAGGCACAGGCCTTTATCTTCTGGCCACATGTTTTCTACACAGAGATAGATGATTAACTTCAGTGTATACCTTGCCATAATTTTACCAATATGGAATTTGGTATTCAAAAAATATAATCCATCAACACTAAATATTTTAACTCTAAAACAATGACCAGCTCTGAGTGCCTAAAAAGGCATTTCTCACCTGTAATGGAAGAAGATTTCCTTATCATGATTAGCTGTTTCAATAAATCCAAAATTATCCTTCAGCGCTGCCACATAACCCAAGAACCTCTTGGAGCTGGAATTACGAACTATAAGTCGCACACAAGCAGCCATCTGCTGACCGGGCCTCTGTTTGTCACTAATACTAAATTCAACCTGTGAATAACGGGATGCTCATTAACACCATGCCAAACTCCTTAACTTTGGAAATGAGACCTTCAACTTCCCCAGCCCATGCTTTCCACTTCAAACATTCTTCGTAATTACGCTGATGGAATAGATTTTCACCCAAACCTAACACTTCTACTTCTCATTCCACTTTTCACAAGGGATTTTTGTTTTGCTCTTCAGTGTGTTGCTTGTATATTCTTACTACCACTAAAGGAAGGCTATCGGAAAACCAGACATACTAAGCATGAGAAAAATAAACAGCAGTAAGAAACCTTTGATGTGATTTTACTTTGATAATGTTTCAGGAGCTGTTTTAACCTTCTGCCCAATATTACCAATTTTATCTAATCCAATGGCTTTAAGTATATCTTATTTAATGCTTAAATACTGACTCCTCAAAAAGCTTTAAGAAAGAATTTGCTAAGCCCTGTTCTAATTAAATTAAGCTGGTTTTAAATATTTTCAATTATTTAACTTCTCAGGCACAAAAACATGGCTCACCAAAACATGATAAAATTTGAAGAAACCAATTTGCAGGATTTATGTTTAAGATGATAATTTTTTATACTACTCCCTCCACCCCTTTCAAATAAGCAGATTATCTTGCCTTATCTCCTATTTGAGGAGGAGCAGATCCTTCCACATCCTTGGCTTGAAAAGCAATAGTCAGTTTCACCCCACAATCATCATAGGCAATAATGCCATCCTCAGCCTCCTAAAGAGAGAGGTAACAGAATGCAGTGAAAAAAATTTCAAGAACAAAAAAGCAGTTTTACAGATTCCTGCGCCAAAGAATTGGCACAGCTATAGAAAGTTCCTACTCCTGGGTTCTCCAACAATAACACAGATCCTTTCCATGTGAATAAAAAGTAGTCTTACCTTAACACGGTACTGACACCATCTGCTGGGTTTGTCAGTTTTAAAAGCCAATTGTTGTTGAAGAGGGAAAGCCTACTGAAAATTTAAAACCCGCCAAATTCCATACTCTCCATGCTGTTTCTTGTGTGCTGTCGAGTGGATTCTGACTCAGTGACCCTGTAGGACAGAGGACTGCCCCATCGGGTTTCCAAGGCTGTAATCTTTACAGGGAGCAGACTGCTTTATCTTTCTCCAGTGGAGCAGCTGGGGTTCAAACTGCCAACCTTCAGTCAGCAGCTTAACCGCTGCATCACCAGGGCTCCTTATACTCCTCATAGCCAATCAGAAATCAAATTGGGTATGTATTTCCCATAGGAAATTCTGTAGAAAAAGAAGTCTTTGTATTCCCTATTTTCAATCTCCCATGGCACCTCAAACAGTGTTTTGTACATAATTAATGTCAACCATTTACCAATGTATGAGAATTTAATTTGGTATAGCATCTGACACTGTTCTAACCACTTAATATGATTAAATGGGTGATTAAGTTATGAGATAGTATATGAAAGACAACATGAAAGATTAGCTCCTTAGAACCCTGAGAAATTTCAGTTAGCAAAATTTCAGTAAGCAATGACATTGTACAGCATCTACATAAATTATATTCTTTACAGTTTTAATCAGCATTTCTATGGGTACAATGCCCACAGCCCTAATCTAGTTCTGACTTCTTTCTGAAGCTCCAGATCTCATTTTAACTATTATATATTTCAATTCATTTCTACCTTCTTACCATTCATACACCTCCTATAACCACATATTTTATTAAAAAAATTTTCACTGTGGTAAATATATGTCTAATAAAACATTCGACTTTCTATCAATCTTCACATGTTAACAGTTCAGTGACATGAATTGTTTATCATGTTGCTCAACCATCATCCTTTTCTGTTCCCAAATCATACCATTGCCATTATCAGAAGCTCAGTGTCCCCTAAGCAGGAAGTCCCCCTTTTCCTCTTTTTCCTGTACGCTCCTGGTACTAAAGTTCCTATACACTTGCCTGTTCTATATATTTTATATAAGTGGGATCATATAATATTTGTCCTTTTGTTATCTGACTTATTTCGTTCATCACAATGTTTTCAAGGTTCATCCATGTTGTAGGATGTATCAGGACTTCATTTTCCTGATTGCTGAATAATACTCCATTACATTATGTATGTACCATACTTTTTCTTTTTTTTAATCCATTCATCATTGATGGGTATTTAGGCTGTTTCCACCTTTTGGATACTGTGCACAATGCTGCAATGAACACGGGGGTACAAGTATGTTTCTGCTTTCAACTCTTCTGGATATATACCTAGGACTGGAACTGCTGCACCAGGCAGTAATTGTATGCTTAACTTTTAGAGGAACTGTCAAACTGTTTTCTACTGTGGCTGTACCCTTTTATAATCCTACTAGCAACGGATGAGGGTTTCAAACTGTCCATATCCTCCCCAACGCCTGTTGTTTTCTGTTTTTAAAATCATAGCCTCCTAGTGGGTATGAAGTGGTATCTCACTGTGGTTTCCACCTGCTCTTCCCTAATGACTAATAAGGAAGCCCTGGTGGTGTAGTGGTTAAGTGCTACAGCTGCTGACCTAAAGGTCAGTAGTTCAAATCTGCCAGGCGCTCCCTGGAAACTCTATGGGGCAGTTCTACTCTGTCCTATAGGGTCGCTATGAGTCGGAATCAACTCGAGGGCACTGGCTTTTTTTTTTTTAAATGACTAATGATGTTCAGCATCTTCTTGTGCACTTACTGACCTTTTGTATACCCTCTTTGGTGAATATAACCACTATATAACAATTATCTATTGAGCATTTACTATATGCTAGGCATTATTCAAGATACTTTATCTTATCAAACTTAATGTTATAACTATCCTTATAGTTACTGCATTTTTACACAAATAACGTGTGCCTTTGATGTTGTTGGCTGTGTCCTGCCCCCACAAGGTATTTCTGTTAAGTGTGCTACACTAACTTCTTTTACAGCATGTAAAAAATTTGGCACAGTGGTGCTTAAGACTGGCAAACAAATGTAGAAGGCAAGCATTGTTTCCATAAAAATATGGTACTTTGAATCTCATTTTACAAACAAGAGAAAAAGTCTTAAAGGTTAAATAACTTGACCAAGGTCACACACCTGGTATAAGATGATCCTGAGAATCCGAGTTTGGCTGAAGAGCAATCATGCCACTAAATTAAGCTATTGCCCCAATGGCATCAATTCTGTTTTAAGTAACCAAACTCAAAATCTCAGCAATTATTTTTGCTCTCAATCTTCATCACTCCCAAACCTCAATATCCAGCCAACATCTGACAATATACCAAGTATATTAAATATAGATTAAAAAAGGCCACAGCCCCCAAGGAGCCCGGACTAACAGGGGAGACAAACTCATAAACAGATTAAGTGTAATACATTCTTAATAAAGCACAACGACAGGAGTATATACTAGTATACAGTGTTGGCCCAAGAAGAAAATAACAACCAATAAAGGGCAAGGAAAGTCTCGCACAAAACCTGTCTTGATCAAACCAGTTTTGCCAGAAACATTTGGGAAGCAAAGCATTCCAGAAGTTAAAAGCCATTAAGTCAGCTCTGTTTAACTTTATTGTTGTTAATAGTATCATATGCCACTTGTTAAATTCATAGTATGGTCTAGGCACTGCGAGGGTTTGTTAAACACAATTCCACACAACTAAGCAAAACAGGGAAGAATCCTTTTTTAGGTTTAAAAACTGAGGCTCAGAGGTGAAGTCGTTTTCTCAAGCTATAAAGTAAGTGGCAGCAGAGACGCCACTCCTGCTCTACCTTGTACATCACCTTCCAGTGTGTCTCTCACGTACCGCTTGTCTACATCCATCCTCTGCCCCTAGGTTCAGAAACTACTAAACTGTTAATCAGTTTTCTACCAAGCCTCTTCACCTTTTTTTTCTTTCTTCTCCACCTTCATTCAGCCTTTAGCCTTTATACTACTGCCATTATCTTCCTCAAACATGTACCTGATATTTACTTTCCAACACAAATCTTTTTCTCTAGTTACAGTAAAGGTCTAAATTCTTTAAAATAGCAATCATCACCCTCCCGATTTAGCTGCATCCTCATTTTCCATCCCTATTTCCTCTACCTTCCCCCACAAAAAAAGGGGAAATTCCACATTCCTGTCAAACTACTTAACTCATTGCTTTCTAAAGATGAATTTTTCTCATCTATACAACTACTCTGGAAAAAATATTCTTTCTTCACTTATCTCCACCTTTTAAACGTACATGCTTTAGTGAAATCATTCCAGATCTTGCAGTCAGAATTAGTTTTTGCCAGAACACGTTCATTGACCCTTTACTGCAACATTTTATACTCTGTATGAATTACTTATTTCTACACAACTCTCTGTTTACTTCAGGGAGGTTGTCTTATGTATCTTTGTATTTCCTAGCCATTGGATTTTTCAATAAATGGAGCTCATTTGTGAAATGAGTCCAGCCAATTTTTAACATTTTTTATCTGTTTGGAAGATAGGTACCGTTATCTTAAGCGAGTCGTTCTCAACTGAGGGCGATTTTGTTCCCCAAGGGACATATGACAATGTTTGGAGACATTTTTGGTTATCAAAGTCAGGGAGCAGGAGGGAAATGATACTGGCATCCAGTGGGATGCTGCTGAACTTCCTACAATGCATAGGACAACGTCCCACAGCAAAGAATTATACAGCCCAAAATGCCAATAATGCTGCGGTTAAGAAATTGTCCTTTAAATTAAATTCACTGATAAAATAGCAAGGGATTCCAAAAATGACAATACCACATTATTACATGGCCGTGGTTGCTATTAAGCACAGTAAGAAAATCATTTTGATCATGTAAACTTACCTTCTCTTTGCCTTTATTTGGGCTAGTGGTTTTGGGATTGGAAAAAGTGGCTTCTTTTTCTACAGTGCCCAGAAAACGATGATCTGGATGGGAATGAAACGAAACCGTGCCCTTGGGAAGTTTTTTAATCCTAATAGCATGATTTCTTTGGGCAGAGAGCATATCCTACAAATGATACACAAAATTAACTTTAAACTGAAAAAAGTTATCAGGAAAAAAAACAAGCCCATACTTTTCTCAAAAACTACTTACAGGAACTACAGTAAACTCTACTTCATCTGCAATATGGAGCTGGTTCCCATCCAAAATTTCACTGAAGTGGAAGAACATACGAGCATCACGATCCACACACTTGATGAAACCAAAACCATCTCTCATGGCAGCAATCACACCCTGAAACCCAAATTAATAGTTTCACTGGCTGTGAAACTTGTCCAGTAAAACACTCAAGTTTGGAAGCACCATACAAGCTAAATTCATTCAGAATTTCCTCTACTATTGAACCAAACATTATATCCACATTTTCATTTTTTTCTTCACTGAAATATGAACTCACTGCTTTCAATAAATTTATCCATTAAACAATTTTCTGAGACTCTCCAGATGCTATCCCCTTCGCATATTATTACTACACTTGAATGTAAACACATGCACACGATTTACAGTAAAACCTGCAGAAGCAGAATCTGTGTAAGGTGAAAACCTGTCAGACAAAGAAAACATGTATTTTCTAATAATACAGAACGAAAGAAAAGTGGTAAGACTGCATCCTGTCAAAGGTGGAAAACTTGTGAGACTCAGAAAAACAAGACAGTCCTGCAGAACTCCGGCTCACACAGATTTCACTTAACTCTCAATTCCAAAAACTTGGTATTTATCCTGGTTTAACAAGATGAGGACACTGAGGCTGCGAGATTAAACAGTATGTCCAAAGTACACAGCTAATCAGCGGCTGGGCCAGGATTCTAAATCAGCCTCTAAAGCCAAAGCCTTATGACAATGTAACTTGTGGAAATTTCAAGATTCTACAAACCAACATTTCAGGGGTCTACGACAAAAGTCAACTTTCTACTCTCTATCTCAAAAACTTAAGTGTATTCAGGTCTGAAAAATAAATATGGGAAACCCCTTCCCCACCCTTTTCCCCTCCTTGCTACATTATCAGCCCTGTGTTGACACTGTATCCAGAGTACTTGGCATATGGTAGGCACACAAATGTTTACTGACAAGGTAAACAATCAGTAGCCTACCAATAGCTTTACATATCACGTATCTACATTTTCCAGAGATGACTGTTCTATACCCAGTTCTGAATACGGCCTAAAACAATATTCTGACACTTAACCACTGCTAAGTCCTAATCATAGTCACACTGCTAAGTCCTAATCATAGTCAATGTACTCAAAACTGCATTCCATACTGTAAGACAAAACACTGCCTCAGAAGTTTAATGTTTATTTTTAAAATCACACTTTCATACTTCCCAACTTTTAAAACTAAAAATACATGGCAGTATCAAATAAGATCAGTTTTCTAAAGGCAAAAGCTAAAAAAAAAAAACTCAAAGATAAAATTTCATTGACTGTATCTGGTTCCACTGAGTTACACTGTAAATGGTAAGATCCCAAACAGAACTAAATGTAAACTACGGAAAAGTTAGTTCATGAAAACTGCGTTTGAAAAAAATGTTTGGGTAACAATTATTTTACATGCCCCTGTTGGACATCTACCCATTAAAGAGAATTTTTAACTTCGTTTAGTCTAGTGATTACTAACCATCTTATGAAACACTTTGGGAAAATCAACTTTCTACAATGATGGACATGAATTTTTTCTCTCTCGATCTTAGAAATCATACTGTCCTGATTTCCATTCTAAAACTTTTTCACTATATATTTGCAAGATAACTGGCAGAGATAGAAACCAAACCCAGACTTCTCTGAAATCTCAATTCAGCATTACAAACAAACTTGAACGTAACATTGCCCCCATATTAAATACATACCCAATAACATCCAACACTTACCATTTCTCTGGCTTCATTAGTGAACTGAAATGTATTTGATAGAACTTCTATATTGGTTGCTCGCTCTAATTTATCACGTCGGTCTGTTGAAATATTAAACCTAACATGGTCACCTTCCAGAAGGGTCACCTTGGATTTTGTATCTTTGTCTCCAAAGGGAAGTTCTTTAGGAATCACAAAATCAACTTTGATGCGTCCTGGCAATGGGTCATTCTGATGAGAAGGAAGAACAATTTTAGCTGGAGATTTTTCATCATTCCTAGTTCTAAGTCAAACAACAAGAACACAGCAAACCCATGTTATTTACAGCAGACAGTTCCCTGAAGGGAAAAAAGGTGTTGACAATATAGTCCAATTTGAATACTCTGGGTTCTGTGACCACATAATAAAACCACTGCAGCTAAAACTCTGTACTGTTACACCAAGAGGTTTTATTTAAGGAAAAGAATTTCAGTCTTTTGTTTCACATTTCCTCAGCAATGACACCACTTGTCTTCTTACCTCCCCACCCAGAAACAGACTGGGGCGGGGGGGGGAACAAATGCACACCCAAACTACAGTCCAAACCAATCAAGTTTTTTTTTCCCAATTTAATCAGCATTTTTTCTTCTTCTGCCTTCTCTCCTTACCATCCAGTTTAAAAAAATACATATTCATGGATATATTAATCAGTGGTTTCTCATTTAATTATACACAAAAAAAATTTGACCTGTTTCACCAACACACAATTACACTCATCAAATGGAATAAACTTTGTTCATACCACTCCATATTATTCTGTTCCTGATGAGGGAAGAGAGGAGAATTCGCCTCAAAAAGACTATTTACCTGGTTTTTACTGGGTACTTTTGGGATAACTTTGGTTACAGTTCCTTCAAAATGTTCAATGCTGATATCTTCAAAAATGACTGTTCCTTGAGGCAATAGTCTGACATCTGTTGCAACTTCTTTACCCTAAATCAGAAGGGGATTAAGTCACATAATTTTAAGTGTTTCTGAAAAATCTAATTCCCTACTGCTTAAAGGACCAAAGATCAAGTTAGTCAACTATCTTACATTTCTGTCCTTGATTGTGAACTCCACATCATCTCCAGGCTGTAAGAATTCTAGGTCACCCTTAAATTCACTATAGTGAAAGAATATCTCTTTTACAACATCACCTCTTTCAATAAAGCCAAACGCCTCCTAAAGTGAAAAAAAAAAAAAAGGGGGGGGGGTAGGGGGACATGACAAGCCATTCAGTGTATGTATTTTTTATTACAATTTACAATCCACAAATCTTTTCAAAAATTTATACTGTTGTGGAAGTGATATAATTTGCGAGAGTCTAATATTATCAACTAAATGCCAATTTTAAAGAACCTAATGAACATTGAAACAGTGAAATAATTTCAATGGAGAAGGTAAAGAAGAAAAACAAAATGCCTGCATTTGAATCGTAACACTTTGCGTCAAAGAATAAACTTAAGTGTCTCAAATTTGATGACACTTACCTTCATGGCACAAACTACTCCCTGACAGCGAGTTTGCTTCTTTTTCAACAGCATAATATTACGAGCACTTACAGCACCAGTACTGGAAAGGAACAGAAGGATTTGGGGTGAGGGGGGAATCAAAGAAGGGTGAAAAAAATGCATCAGCTTGGTTAGACATGAGTCTAGAAAAAACAAGCTAATTTCCTTGGGCTTCAAGAATTATACATCATATGAAGAGTAAATGTAAGGTTTATGGCACCTGATCCTTTTCATGACTCAACCCGCCCAGCAATCTAAATTGGGCACACATACATAATGTTTTCTCTTATACTGCTGAACTATTTGTTTTTTACAAACTTGGACTTGGGGTACATGATGCTCTACTCTGCTTGCAGTCCGACTGAAATAGTCACAAATTGAATGTAACCAATGGTGAGAAATGCTAAAGTTTTAGAGAGATCATTCATTAAACAAACACCTGAGCAGGCATTACGTGCTGCGAATTAAGGTACTGGGAATACCGAGATGAGTAAGAGATCATCCCCGTTTTCAATGAGCGCTGACTTAAGTAACTACCCCACCAATTATTTCTGATTAAACAGCCATAAAAGACAGTTGAGTAAAATGCCTTGATTGTAGGCGAAATCTAGTGTGCTTTCAGAATATTCACCTCCACTAGAGAATTTAAAATCAATTAGAGGTACCACATGTTGCTATACTGTCTCCATCTTTGAACAGCAGCAACGTTAATTCAATTTTCTTTTAAAGGTAGCATACAACTGCACAAGATCCAACAGTATTATTACTGTAGTTGTTTTAAGAGAAGATCTATAGACCAATTATTTTCCTTAGTTCTTCATGGACAGATGGTAACCTAAGTGCTATATGTGGAAGTGTTTTCTAATTTAAAGTTTAGCATATTATCAAAGACACTGAAGAAGTCCTACTTGCCTTTGCAAGTTATTGCAGTGAAAAGGCTTTAGAGACAGACTGGGATTTAAATGTCTGCCACTTAAAAGTTGTATGACTTCAGGCAAGTTAGTTACACTTCAAGAATTTATATCTCATTTTACATACGAGGAAGCTTATCAGGTAAGGCCCTTCTGAAGATTAGCAGCCAAGCCAGAAAAATGGCTTTTGGGATTCCCCTAATTCCAATACACATCTCTATGCAACCAATTACGAAGTTTGGTGTTTTTATCTTCTCAATGTGACTTGACTTCTCTACCCCACCACTCCTGGCCAATCTATATTAGGCCCTTATCTTTCACATCCCGTATCACATCTTCTAGGTTAGGTCATCCCTACTCTCCTAATGTCTACCATCTCCACCACTTCAAAGATTCAAACTGATCATTACTTCCCTGTTTAAATCTTTCAAAGATTTCTATGACCATGGGATAAAGCTCAAACTTCACCTTCCGAAGTTCCAGTCAATTCAGTGAACTCAAACTTTTGGCCATTTCCCGAAACATGCCATTATACTTCCTCTACCCAGAATGCTTTTTTCTCATTTCGCTAGTGATTCTGGAAACCCTGGTGGCAGAGTGGTTATGTGCTACAGCTGCTAACCAAGAGGTCGGAAGTTCAAATCTGCCAGGCGCTCCTTGGAAACTCTATGGGACAGTTCTACCCCGTCCTATAGGGTCATTATGAGTCGGAATCAACTTGAGGGCAGTGGGTTTGGTTTTTTTTTTTTTTTTTTTGGTTTTCTAGTAATTTCACACCCATTCCTCAAAACTAAAACACTGCTGCTTTTGCAAAACCTTCACTAATCTCTACAACAGCTCCTTGAAAGCTGTGACCATGTTTTATCTTCCTATTTCTGACACTGTGCACCAGTGCCTGTCACAGAATAGACCTGCAAATGCTCAGTTGATGAATGAAGTGTACAAGATCATGAAAATTATCTAGATTTACAAGTTAGATTTTTAACTTGCTTCAAATTGCTTAATGCAAAAAATACCAAAAAGAATCACTTAGTTGGGAAAATATAAAAAAGAACTTACTGTTTATTGTTATCAATTACAAAGTTTATTTTATCTCCGGTCTCCAGCTGAACATTCCCTTCAACATCTTCAGGGGTATAAGTCAGATAAAACACTTCCTGTGAATTAATAAGTTATTATTACTATATTGGCAGGATACATAGTCACTGTTTACTGTGACTTACTTAAATAGGTCTTATACTGGCATTTTAAGCCAAATTTCTTAAAATTAAATGCTTTATGACAAGTTGCTTTATTCATATAAACACACACTCCCCCCTCCATGGTGCTGATGACTTCTGCGAGCCCACGGCTGAGCAGCAATCCAACTTCAAAAAGCTTACACATGTGGAAGCATTTGCCCTGAGACTGTAGATACATTTCAAAAGAACATTTTTATATAAGGCATTCCAAACAAAAAAAGCTGGAGTTAGTGCTTAAAAGGAGCCAGAGGGGGAAAAAAAAGAAAGAAAAAAAGGCCACCCCACCCCCCCCGGAAAAAAGTGAGTAAAAGGAGCGTTTTACCTTATATTCTAACTAAGGTCACACTTGGGCAAGCTAAGACACTTGGAAGTCCTAACAATTTTTTTCTTTTTAAAAATTTTTATTAAGCTGCACTCAAAGCCTTTTAGAAACCAAATTTAAAACTGATTTTACCAACTACAGCTTACGTTTTCTATTTTGAATTTTAAAGTATGGTTATAGATCACATGGTGGATCAGGCAAAGGTTTAAGAAAAATACACAAGTTTACCCCATTACGTTCGTAGCATACACTCCCTGTTGGACTCTGACCCGGGGCAGCTGGAGATTTACTCTCTAAGTTGTGAGGAACAGCGCACACAACCTACCAGTCAAAAAAAAAAAAATTTCCATTGCTAATCATTTCAGGAGCAGCACTGCGCAATATAAACTGAATTTTAAAATCCTCTATACTATACATAGGGATGCATTTTAATATGATCCACAAGAGGATGTCATGCTGCCAAGTTTCAAACTTACAGTACATAAATTGACTGTAAGCACAGATTTAGGGTTATATGTAAAAACCCAAACTGAACCTTGACCATATTTGTATCTTAGGTCAAGAATGCCAGTGCTTCTGATAGAATTTTTAAAGAGTAATCTTTATAAACTATAGCTCTCTAGCGTGCAAACTGAGGTGATGGGGAGAATCTTCCTTTTCTAATGTAAAAGATATGCAAATGCAGGGCCCTAAGAAAACACAAAGCATTAAAGTCACTAACTTGTCCATTCATTCGTTCTTCAGGGAGGATTTCTGGTTTTATCTTCACCAGTTTAACAGCAATGGGTTTCCCAGTCCGCCGGTCAGAGGATACTTCAAATTCAACATCATCTAAAACAAAGAATGTGTATGTTTTTGGGACTAATTTTGGCAAAATGTTACCTCACTTCCAGGCTAAACTTAAGGGAATATTTGAGCTGCCTTGGACCACTGGTTTTCAAAGTGTGGTCCCTGGACCAGCAGCATCAGCATCACCTGGGAGCTTAGCAGAAATGCAAATTCTTGGGCCCCATTCAAGATCGGATCAAAGAGAAACTCTGAGAGTTGGGGTACAGCATTCTGAATTTTACCAGGCCTTCCAGGCAATTCTGATAGATGCTAATGTTTGAGAACTCCTTTAGATTAAGATTGCCATGTCTTTCTCTTAAGTTTTTACAGCATTTTACAAATACTGCAAATGAGGTGATATAACGATCATGACCTTTGGCAAGTGTTTTTTAAACCTCTTTGTACCTCAGTTTCCTCATCTGTAAAATGAGAATACTTCCTAACCAACAGAGTTGCTAAACAAAATAATGCTCCTATCACACTTAGAATCTTTGGTAGATAGTAAGCATTCATGTTGGCTATTATTCTGATTGTTTTCTGAAAAATAACTTAAAAACACACACTGGGACCTTGTAATTTCAGTCCTTTAATAAGCCAAACATTTTCATGGGTGAAAATGCTTTTTATGATGTCAGCCAAGATGAATTTACATGACGTCCAAGTGGTGACATTCAAAGAGCGATTTTTTTCAGGTATTAAAATAGGACATGGTAAAATAATCGTAACTGACATCATAAAAATATATTATTTTCACCGACTTAAAATAAAAAATATACTTACAGTCATCATTAGGGGGAAATAACACTTAAATCTCCCAAGCATCCATTATAAAAATTCTCAAAGATAACTGTTTATACAGACATATTTCAGTAACTGGTACAACCAGAAGATCAAACTATTAACACTTTCACAGACAAGTTGATAAGAGAAATTTATTAGATTCTTTTCAAAAGGGAGAACTGACAGATTACCTCCTACTTTTAAGTCCTGCAGGTTGCCATTATACTGTGAACAGTGGAAGAAAAGTCTAGCTTGACGTTCTGAACACTGAATAAATCCGTAAGAGGTTAGCAGTTTTTCAATAACCCCAGTTTCACGCAGTGCTGCTGAAGTACCATTGGGGTACCCATTGTGTCCATTGTTGTGGAGAAGGTTTGGATCAAAGCTCATCTGTTTTAAAATGAAAAAGAACTCAATATATACATACCTGTACATTATCTCCACAACATACAAAGTCTGATCAACAAATCACTAAATCATTAGTATAGAAAGGCAAAGAAAATAAAGGTAAAAAGACAAAGAGATGATGATAGCTTTTATTACTGAAATGTTAATTTAACTAATAAAACATTTCAGGGGAAACAATTCAAAGTATTTTGGGAGAACTGCCCTCATCTGAGGTAGAATTTTCACTTACCAGATAAAATAGCATTTCTGGAGTTTAATATTAAAGGTAAATCAACTACACAAGTAAAAGTTGCCTTTCCATTAATTTTAAATGACTAAAACTGCAATTTCAGAGCAAAGGTTACCAATACTCAAGAGACAGCAAATCAAACTACCAAATCTCATCAATAAGAGATTTGTTAATCCTTATTTTGAAGCTTAAAACAAAATAGTACTATTTGGGAAGCCATGCATCTTGAAGGTAAATACTTAAATTAGTAGAGATTAACACAATAAAATAAACTCTATGACTACTTAATTCAAACCAGAACATTTCAGAGTGATGCATGCATAGGTCTTTTTTTTTTTTTTTTGATTGTGCTTTTAGTGAAAGTTTACAAATCAAGTCAGTCTCTCATACAAACATTTATATACACCTTGCTATATACTCCTAGTTGTTCTCCCCGAGACAGCACACTCCTTCCCTCCCTCTCTCTTTTCGTGCCCATCCACCCAGCTTCTGACACCCTCTGCCCTCTCATCTCTTCTCCAGACAGGAGATGCCCACATAGTCTCATGTGTCTACTTGATCCAAGGGGCTCACTCTTGACCCTTATCATTTTCTATCCCCTAGTCCAGTCCAATTCCTGTCCGAAGAGTTGGCTTTGGGAATGGTTCCTGTCTTGAGCTAACAGAAGGCCTGGGGACCATGACCTCTGGGGTCCTTCTAGTCTCAGTCAGACCATTAATGCATAGGTCTTTTAATGGAAGAAAATCCAAAATAAATGATCTGAAAACAATAGTTTTCTAAAACAAAATTCCAAGACAGCAAAAGCTCTTCCACTTAAAAAAAAAATTTCAATAATGTCACAGGTAGTTTTAAAGAAATCTTTTGATCTGTTTCAGACACTGACTTAAAATCTCTAAATACTACACTGTTGTTTCTATAATCAGAAAAATCACATATAAACCCATTCCTTAGTGAAAGAGGAACCATTTAAATCCAGTACAATGGAATAGGTTTAGATCTTCAAATACTGTTTATAACATTGGCTACTTCATCTTATTTGAGTAAACCCGAATTTTATAAGCTTAAACATGAACAGGACAAAATCTCTAGCAAAGGATAGGTCTTTGCAACTAGTTTTAGGCCTTTTCTTTGAAAATTTGACTTACATGCATTTTAAGCGAAAAGTTGAGCATTATTAATAAAAAGAAAGCATTTCATTAGGAAAAAAGAATGACTAAATTTTAAAATGATAAACCCAAGTATGAGTAAATAGTATGTGGAATGGGCAAATTATGAAAATTAGACCCACCACACCTGTTGGTGGTTAAGTTCTAGTTCTCTCAAGCTAGACACTAATTTTGTGTTTGACATTTATTAACTCATTTAATTTTCACAAAAGCCCACAAAGAAATTAATATTATCTCTATTTTACTACTGAGGAAACAGAGAGGTTAAATGACTTGCCGAAGTAAAATGTTACAGCCACAACTCAAACCAAGGTTTGCCTCTACAATCTGGGCTCTCAACCAGGGCTTCTCAAACATAAGTTACCCGGAGATCTGGTTAAAATTAATTAAAATGGTTAACTGAAGTGGGGGACCTGAGAGTCTCCATTTATAACAAGTGATACCAATGCTTCTGATTCTCAGACACAACTGAGCAGCAGTTACTAAAGTTACCTCTTAAGATTGGAGGTGGGATGCTTAAGTAAAGTTAGAAAGTGAGTCTGAATGACCCTTGTTAATCATGCTCTTAACACACAAAAAAAGGAGTTGGGACGACTGCTTCCCTGACTTACAGATCTCTGATATGCAGGGGTCCTCTTTTGTTTTTTAGTCCCAGATGAGGTAGAAGATGAAGATAAAGGTAAAGAAAGTGAAGGAGGGACTGCAGGAGGGGGATGAGGATCTGATGACACAGTAAAAACGTTCTCCATCTCAAACAGCTGTGATAATATAGCATAATGTTTACAACTATGGTCCATAACAATTTAATGCATACTTGAGAGTTAACCTGTGAAATCTTTTCAGATTTACTATTAGGTCAGTTTAGCAAAATATAATTCAGTTAACCAGATTTCCATTGACATAGGAAATAAATTACAGCATTAACATTAAAAGGTCATACCGAAACATTTTTTGAAGCCCTTAAATAATCCCGAACCAGTAATATTTTCAATTTTTAAAATAAGGACTCTCCGGGAAGGGTAGTTAGTTGCTCAAGTGAGATAGCTAAGCCCAATTTCTTTTCAACGTGCAACAACTTTAAATAAAATCTGATTATTCTCAACCACTAGTTTCCCTAAAGTGCATGTAAAACAATCCACTGGAGTGTGGGACGGAAATATGAGAACTTTTTTTTTTTTTTAACTCAGAAATAAAAACCAACTTCTCCAAGTATTTTTTACAGGAAAGGCCTCACTCAATCTTTATGTCATATGGTCACGTGTCACAACCATTATTCAGGTATTCAGAGGGAAGAGCAGGCAACTCCACAAGAGGTGGACCATGAAGCCCTTGCTCATTCATCTGCTTTCAGCATATTAGTTTACACATGTCCAGTTTAACTGGATTTACAAATTTAGTTATTAGTTTAACTAAACTCTCCTCACAAATAGA
Source organism: Elephas maximus indicus (assembly GCF_024166365.1). NCBI lineage: Eukaryota > Metazoa > Chordata > Mammalia > Proboscidea > Elephantidae > Elephas > Elephas maximus. Next base: position 165,819,310 of record NC_064821.1, on the reverse strand, counting down.
CAAATGGTTGAAAAAGGTTCCCGCAGAACCTTACATGGATGATAACGCTAATAATGCAAGCACAAGTAAAGAAGTGCCAGGGAGAGCTGACAGTTCTATCCCTAGTACTAGTTCTTCATCCTCCACATTATGAAATAAATGACCATCTAATCAGATCTGACAAGTATGCCAAAAATTTAAGATCAAATCTGATGATATGAATTGCTATTAGTAGCAATAAAACACACTAAATACATTACCTCTTGAGATACTAATACATGATAGTATGAAGTTTCTTGAACACTTAAGAGAAAAACCAAGTATTCAGAACATATTTCTAGTGAAGATGGAAAGATTCTGTACCATTTTTATATTGTTTATTTCATCTTTATCTGTACCACTACGCTTTACAACGCAAATGCAAACGCAATAGTAAACCAAACCAAAGCCAGTGCCGTCGAGTCGATTCTGGCTCATAGTGACCCTACAGGACAGAGCAGAACTGCCCCACTGAGTTTCCAAGGAGCACCTGGTGGATTTGAACTGCCAGCCCTTTGGTTAGGAGCCGCAGCACTTAACCACTACGCCACCAGGGTTTCCAATGCCATAGTACAATCATACAATTTTTAATTATACACATAGTGGCAGCACATGCTCAAGCTTTTTACTGACAAGCAATATGATCAAATTCATTTGAAGACCACTATTCTAGAACACTGACTTAGATCCTGACTTTCAAGCTGTACTCATTCATGTTTAGGCTATAGTTCTTACTATAAAAATAAGAACACAAGTATGACTTATAGTACTTTGCCCCAAACCAAACCCACTGCTGTTGAATCAGTTCCAACTCAGTGACCCTACCGGACAAAGCAGAACTGCCCCATAGTGTTTCCAAGGCTATAAATCTTTATGGAAGCAGACTGCTACATCCTTCTCCCATGGAGTGGCTGGTGGGTTTGAACCACTAACTTTTCAATTTGCAACTGAGTGCTTTAACCACTGTGCCACCAGGCAGGAAGTAAGGATCCTGTTTTTCTCACTCTAAGGGAAAATGAGTCACAAGGGCTTACAGCAAGCATTTCCTTCTAAAACTAATTTATTCCCCAACAAAGGTGCTGGCATATAGGTTGTATTACTGCTCTTGAATCTCATCTCACTCCTAGCTGTATATCAAAACAGTGCTGAAAAGGGTTTTCCCCTTCTCAGAAACACTGCTGACCTGAGCTCTCTTTCCCTAGCCTTTATCCATTTGGGGCTTTCCTCCCCAACACATGAAGGAAAAATATATACTGCTTAATTTTAAATCAGAGCATAGTAAACACATCCCAATTTAAAGAATTTCTAATAATGTGGATAAACTACATTTTTCTTGGCATTGTTAATTATTTCATATGCTTATGTGTCACATGACTTTTAAGCAATATTATTAAACAAAACAGAAGTTCATTACAAAAATGACATAAAAATAGAAGTCCAATGGAAAAAGTAGATAGATTCACAAAGAATCTTAATTAAGATACAAGAAGGTGCCCCCTCCCAAAAGAGGTGGTGGAAAAGACTAGTATATAAATGTTACTTGGCTTCTGTTAATAGGGAGGAAAAAAAATCAATTTAGTCAGTCACGTCACAGCATATAAAAAATATAATCCAGATGGATTGAGATATATGCCTGAAATATTAAAAAAGAGATGCTTATACTTATAAAAGCTTTAGAGGGGGTTTTCTAGGTTTTAATTCAATTGAAAAAATTGCAAAGGATCAACATGAGGTTACATAAAAAGTACAAACTTTTCTACTTAAACCTAAGGAAAACAAATGTAATATATCAATCTATTATTAAGGAATTTAAGCCAATCAGTAAGAATTAAACCACTGGAATACATGCCCTTTAAGGGCAGGGACTTTGTCTAGACAGAACAGAACCTGGCATGTTGCAGGCACTCATTTGTTAAATTACTGAAAGACACTAAGACAAATGAGCAAAACATAAATCAATCTTTAAAATCATTCCCTAAACACAAAATATTTGAAAAACTTCAATTTTGGCAAAAATAAAAAATACAGATAAACCAGGTTATTATTCATATATCAAATTAGGAAAGATAAAAGACTTAAAAAAATATTGAGGAAGTGGGCTAAGAACAAAATGGTCCTATACTTTTATGACAGTAAACTCGTACAGGAAACCCTGGTGGCGTAGTGGTTAAGAGCTACAGCTGCTAACCAAAAGGTCAGCAGTTTGAATATACCAGGCACTCCTTGGAAACTCTATGGGACAGTTCTACTCTGACCGATACTGTCACTGCGAGTCGGATTCGACTCAGTGGCAACGGGTTAAACTGGTACAATCTTTCTGAGACGCAGCATATCGACATGTATCAAAATGTGGGGATCTTTTTCTTAATTCCACTGCTGGAAACCTATTCTGGGGAAATCTGAAATGTGGACAAGGCTTTATGCACATTATGTCCACTGTAACATTTTAGTAATAAATTTCTGGAAACAACCTCAATTTTAACACAGGTTCAAGAACTTACAATTATATTATGTAGTTATTAGAAAGGATGCTTGAAAATGTTTATGTTATGAAATAAGAATATTGTTTATACAGTATGATTCCAACTGTTTTAAACAGACAGACCATAGAAGTCTCATTTAATGTTCACAGGTGAGAGATTAAACTCAGGTGTCCTAAGGGCACAGAGCTAAAAATGGTAAATATGGGTAGGGGATCCAGTTCTGGCTCCGTGGCTCACACTGTTAACCACTGTTTAATTCACTAAACCAGTACTCACACGCCTACTATGCATCAACACTAATCCAGGTTCTACAGATTCGCAGCTGCTGTTAGGTGCCATGAAGTTGGTTTCAACACGTAGCAACCTTACGTACAAGAGAACAGAATACTGCCTAGTCCTGCACCATCCTCACAATAGTTGTTATACTTGAGCCCATGGTTGCAGTCATTGTGTCAATCCATCTCATTGAAGATCTTCATCTTTTCTGCTGACCCTTTCCTTTACCAAGCATGATGTCTTTTCTCCAGAGACTGATCCTCCTGATAACGTGTCCAAGGTATATGAGACAAAGTCTTGCCATCCTTGCTTCTAAGGAGCATTCTGGCTGTACTTCTTCCAAGACAGATTTGTTCATTCTTTGGACAGTCCATGGTATACTCAGTGTTCTTCACCAACACCATAGTTCAATGGCATCACTTCTCCTTCGGTCTTCCTTATCCATTGTCCAGCTTTTGCATGCACGTGAGCCAACGGACAACACCACAGCTTAGGTCAGGCGCACGTTAGTCTTCAAGGTGACATCTTTGCTTTTTAACACTTTAAATAAAAAATCTTTTGCAGCAGATTTGCACGATTTAATGTACTGTTTGATTTCTTGACTGCTGCTTACATGGGTGTTGATTATGGATCCAAATAAAATGAAATCCTTGACAACTTCAATCTTTTCTCTGTTTATCATGATACTGCTTGTTGGTCCAGTTGATACAGTAGGGAACAAAGCAGACAAAATTCCCTAATCTCACAGAACTTATTAGATTTTACATCTTTTTCTACATATGTACTTTTAAAATGGGAAAAAAGTCATTAACAAAACTAATTCCTTTTAATAAAAGCTGAACTGGAAAGAATTTCAGGTCAAGTTTAAACCATTCTAATAATTAAAAAAAAAATGAACCAAAGTTTCCTGAACTATAAGTCAAAAGACTTACTTTTAGTCCTGGTTCTCTCATTAAGTATGACCTTGAGCAAGTACTTTTAACTTCTCTGGGATTATCTCCTCAAATGTAAAGTAAGGCCTAAGTGGTTTCCAAATCCTCTTGGAAAAAAAAATCAAAATTCTGTGATTTGCATTTTCTTCTATGACCTTGAGATTTTTTTTTTCTTTTAGATCTAGTCGCTGCCTGACTTCTTCTAACAACTACCTTTAAAAAGGCAGCCTATTTCACTGTAGGAAAGACAGATTTTGAAAACTGCTCTGTATTCCTAATCTAACCATAATCCTCCCATAACTTCCCCTGGTCCTTTTGGCTTTCTGAATGCAACAGCTTTCTGTTCTGATTGCTGTCTTTTGCACATGGAGTTCCTGGATAGCATAAACAGTTAAGGACACAACTACTGCTGAAATATTGGCAGTTCAAATCCACCCAGAAACATCTCAGAAGACAGGCCTCCTAATCTGCTTCTGAAAGGTCACAGCCTTGAAAACCTCATGAAGCAGTTCTACTCTGCATACATAGGGTCACCACAAGCTGGAATCAACCCCACTGCAATGAACAACAAAATAATGATTTGTTAAAGTGTATTTCACTACTCTTCATGTTATACCCTGATCAATATACAGTACTACATGACTATGTCTCTTGATTTTGTAGACTATAAAGTTTCAGTAATTTCACATAAGTCTAAAAATCCTCAGGTCTTTTCTTAATTGACCACATTGGTCAAAGTAAGCTTTCTCCTTTTGGTACTTTCATAACTGATCTTTTGTTCCTAAATACCAAACTATGGTCAAATGCTTTTAAATTTCATTCTGTTGTTTAACCTGGAGTTCCAATTCACAGAGCTAATTTAAAATTATTAGGTTTTGTATAGTCTACCTTTTAAGCATTCTCTATGTCCTACCTCACAGGATTGTTGGTTTAAATAAGTTGGTTCATATAAAAAGCCTAGAATAGTGCTGTATTAGCATATAAGAGTTCACAATAATTACTTGTCATTAAGTCTTTGTTTGAAAAGGCAGGGCAAAGATAGAATGTGGCAACATACACCTTGAAACCTCTTTAAAAATCAGCGCCTTAGTATCTTCCAATAATTATTTAACCAGATTAAAAATTACTTAACTCCATTATTATAGGTCCTTGGGTGGCATAAATGGTTTGAGCTTGGCTACTAAAGGTTGGTGGTTCAAACCCATTCATCAGCACTGTGGAAGGAAAGGCCTGGCGATCTTCCATGAAGATTACAGCCAAGAAAACCCTACAGAGCAGTTCTACTCTATCTAACACATGGAGTCACCATGAGTCAGAATCCATTTGCTGGCAATGGGTTTGGTTTTCCAGTTTTAACTCCAACCTGTATTTCTCCATATTGACCGTTATGCTATCATGATAAACCACAAAACCAAACCCGATGCCACTGAGTCAATTCTGACTCATAGTGACCCTATAGGACAGAGCAGAACTGCCCTACGTGGTTTCCAAGGAGCGCCTAGTGGATTCGAACTGCTGACCTTTTGGTTAGCAGCTGTAGCATTTAACCACACCACCAGCGTTTCCACTATCATGATATACTCTGTCAAATGTCCTTATAGAAAAGTCTTGTTTTTTAATCACTAGCTCCTGGATTTTTGCTACGGTTAGAGAGCCAACTCCATAGTTCCCACACCTGACTCCCGCCTTGACTTTGAAAAATCGGGACATTTACAGTTCCTGGCCATGTTGTTGTTGGGTGCCATCAAGTCAATTCCAACTCCTAGCAACCCCATCTGACAGAGCAGAATTGCCCCATAAGGTCTCCTAGGCTGTCATCTTTACAGAAACAAATCACCAGGTCTTTCTCCTGTGGAACCGCTGGGTGGGTTCAAACCACTGATCTTTCTGTTAGCAGCAGCGCACTCAACCACTGCACCACCAGGGCTCCTTTCCTAGACAAAGCTCTCCATTTAGTTAACTATTACCACATCCCTAACAAGTTACACTGTTATCTTCTCACTCATCTGGGCTTTAGTTTTCTCTTCGTGTTTCTGCTATGCTTGCCAGTGTGAAAATTATCTCCAGCAGAAAAAGTGGAAGCACAATAGGGATTTCCTAGCTTTGCCTTCCCCCTTTGTCAACTCTGAAAAGCCCTGGTGGTACAGTGGTTAAGTGCTTGGCTGCTAGCCAAAAAAGGTCGGCAGTTTGAACCCAAAAGCCGCTCCCCTTAGGAGAAAAGACATGGCACTCTACTTTCATAAAGATTACAGCCTTGGAAACCCTATGGAGCATTTATAGTCTTTCCCATAGGGTTGTTATGAGTCGGAATTGACTCAACAGCAAAGGAATTTTTTAAAGTCAACTTTAGACTGTCTTGGTCAAAACACTCACCAAAGCAATCTCTATTTTCACATGCCAAACAAACTCTGTATAAGTTTTATTCTTCCTTGCCATTTTTAAAGTTCTTTTGTATTTATTTGTTCTTTCTTACATATGTACTGATTTTACCATTTTTACAAAAGTCTCCTTTAAAATACGGAGTTCCATTGCATCACCAAGTGCCCCTGCTTTAATTAAAGTAATTCACAACTGTACAATCAGAACAGGTTTCACTGCTTATACTCACTCCAACTGCAAGTTAATCTGTTTGTGAAGATGTGATCTACCATCTTCAGTTATACCATCTGTATAACTTAATTTTTAGATAGCTAGCATGAACTTGGGGTCACCATGAGTAGGAATTGACTCGCAACAGATTTTTGTTTGTTTATTTAGGGTGAATATGGATTTTTTTTATTTATATTATCTTTTAAGTTCTCATGGCAAACTAACATTCAGAATATGAAGATTAAGTGAAACAAACAGCAGTTGTAGTTTACATCTATTTCAACAAGGCATGAGACTGAAATATACAAGTCTTAGCTTCTGGTCTTTCACCTTTTGAACAATAAACACAAAACGGTAGTTTCAATATGCATTACCACCCCCATCTATCCAACAGAATTGGTATCAGTCTTCAATTACAAAAAGAAAACAGAAGAGGAGGTAGGAAGAAACAAATAAAAAAAATAAATGGTACAACAATTACCTTAAAATTAAGTAACTTAAGTGTCTGTTTATGGAACACAGATAATTTAAATAAATTAGTATTACAGGTAGTTTTCAGTTCTTATTGAGTAATTCTGATCCACAAGGGCATCAACACTACAGCACATCCTTTAAATAAGCTGAAGATAAACGGCCGAGTGCTTTTTAAAATGGCGACAGAAGACAACCCTTTAAGAGTGATCCGTTTTCATTCCTCTGAAAAGTTTATCGCCAATTTCTCTTTGAAATTATTTTTCTCAGATTATACTCTCCTGAATTCCTCTATTTCTTTTAACATTCTCTTCACTGGCTCCTCTTCATTACCTGTAAACTGATGACTGCTTCCTCAATTCCAAGCCTTTTTTGTATTCATTTAGAAAATCTAGAAACTAAAGATTAAAAAGGAAAATTGCCCTTCACAGTCCTAGCCCCCCTCCAAAGATAACCAGTGTGTAACATTCCATTCTAACATATCTTCTTATACTTCACATCACTACCGAATGAACAAAACAGATTTCTAAAATATAATTTCTGCAAGTTCCAAACGTCTCTATTCCTATGAATAATGGCTTCTACCTTGGACACCTGAATACACCAAGTCAATCCCCTCCAGGCTCATTGTCCATTTCAAGTGGTTACCAAGTCCTATCACCCTATCACTCCCTACCACTTAAATACTTAAGTCATCCCCTCCATCCCCCATTCTTCCTTCTGTATCCTAATTTTTATCTCCCTTACACTCTATTCATTGCCTCCTAACAGGTCTCAACCTCACCCTATTCCCCACAAATGGCACCATTTATCTTTTAAAGACACATTTCTGAATATACTATTACTTTAAAGTCTGAAGGAATAGTTATCTCATTTTGGGGAAACAAAAGCAAAAACATTAAACCCTTGCTTATAAACATCTGACAGCTTTCCTACAGAATAAAGCTAAATACACTGGGCCTGTCAGAATCTGACTCTGGCAAGCCTCCTTTTCCAGTTATTCTCCCCACCCCACACAACTGTGTATCCTCTACTCTGTTCATAATGAAGCTCTCAATATATACCATGTAGTTTCAGACCTCCTTGGACCTACGCATTGTTACCTCTCTCTCTCTTCCAGAAGGCTGTTGTAACCTCTTAATTAACTGCTATTCAGCTTCAAATATTGCTTCTCTGTAAGCTTCCTTTTCCCTCCTTCCAAGAAGTTGTGCTCCTTCAGTTATATTTTCTTAGCACTGTATGCATACCACTGTTTATCCTATTATTAATCTGTGATATTTCGTAATAAATTGTTCTAAATCCTAAGTCCATTAACATTTTATTCATTATTATATTTCAGCACTAGCAATGCCTAACAATATAGTAAGCATGTCAGTCATTCATTCACAAATAAGTATACCAGCTAATGGCAGGCACATAGGTACTGGGAGTAAAGCAAGGTCCCTCCCTCAAAAAGCTAACGTTTGGAAAAGGGAAGAAAAGCAAATGGGACTGGCTGTAGGGAGAGAGAAACAAGTATTAGTACCAAACATTGCCTTGGTTACAAAGACCCCAGTACAAAGACCGGAAAGGGCATTCCTGTATGCAACCCTAACTTCTAAGTAGTACAGATGGAGCTTCTCTTTCTAAGAGACTAATACATCAGAAGAAATCAGTATATACTAATACTAAAAATAATCTATGTGAAAATCCCATAGTTTTGGCCATAGTGCTCCAAGGAAAGACAAAAATAAATAAAATGAAATAACCTAGTCTGAAATAAAAATTGTTTTCAGACTACCTTTAGAATAAAACAGATTAGGAAGATTTTCTATTTGACCAAATAATTAGGAAATTCCCAATTACAGAACCGATCATGCACAATAGGCAACTACAAACCTACCTCGCAGCGATAATCAAATATTGCACTTTCAGTAGTATTTGCTGATTCTTCTTTTTCAGCACACGTTTCAAAGGATGAAAGTTGCTAGTATTAAAAAAAGAGCGAGAGAAAAATGATCTATCAAGCTAATAAAGAATACAACTGCTGCTGCACCGGGCAATCTCACAGTACAGCACTGAAGAAAACAAAGACTACTAGCAGCGTTGGGAAGTGCTCTTTCAAAGCTGTTGAGTAGGCACAAACTTCTTGTTTCAGATCAAGTGTTGTGTCTTCAACTTAAGTGTACTCTTCTTTGGTCTTATTGGTTGTTACGAGGTTTGTTTCTTGCCTGATCTGAACTTGAAGCAGCAGTTTCAGGTGGTAAAATCTGTTCTGTTACACTTCATACTAGAGATAAAAAAAAAACAACAACACACACTGTAAGTACATCTTCTGTAAAAGAATCAGGGGCAGAGGGCAGGAGGAGGGGCGAGCCCACGCCACTAACTCAGACTCGCTGCTCAAGCAAGGAATGCAGGGAACCCGGAAGCACACTCGTTTGATGTTATTTGTACTGTATCTCCGGTGGTAATGAATACGTCCTTTGGTATTATACAGACAAGACCTGAAACTATTTCACAGTTCTTACTGACCCCCTCACCAAATTAAGCTCTTCGTTACATAGGTTTTAGCTTAATATTCAACTTAGTATGAGCACCTAACACTGTGTGAGGTACTGTGAAAAATATAAAAAGCTCCTGCTATCAGAGCATTTGGAAACCCTGGTGGTGTAAAGGTTGACGGTTCAAATCCACCAGGAGCTCCTTGTACTCTGTTCTATAGGGTCGCTATGAGTCAGAATTGACTCAATGGCAACGGGTTTGTTTTTTCTTTTATCAGGACATTTACAATCTTGCTGAGAAATTATCGCTGGAGAAAAACCAGAATAGAGGACAAAATACCAACAATTAACTTGTTCAACTAATATCTGGGTACCTACTATGCCACATATGATACTAGAAATGCTTATTGCTTATTTATCACTGTATGCACATGGAAGCAACAGAGTACAGTCAGAGAAGGCTCTTAAGTAATAGGTGGGATTTGAGCCGAAGCTGAAAAACAGGCAAAATTTGAAGAGAATGGAAAAAATTGAGCATTCTAGGCATGAAATATCACATAAGCCAAATCAGGTATGCCACTAAAGCTCATTGAGAGCAAGGGACCATGTATTACATGATTTTCTACTCTGGCATCAAGTGAGGTTTACTGCACAAACGACTATGGCAACAAGTATAACTTGTTGTTCCAGAGGATATCAATAGACTAGCCTAGCTAGAACAGAGAGCTGAGTTAAAGTGAAATAGGATATGCGGCATGACAGGTGCAGTACAGTCACAGTTCCTCGTGAAATGTTAAGTCCTGAAATCTTGCTGGTGATGACTTAGTGAAGAAAACAGAAATACTACTTGAACTGTTACAGTAACCAGAAATGTCTATAAGAAACAAAAACAGAATGAAAAAACATGGGAAGAGAAATACTTATAAATAAAATCATGGAATTCTGCTTTATATTAGCCATAAAATAAATGATTATCTCCTGCTGTGATCCGATAGTGCTGTTAACTAAAATGACTTATATGTGAAAAAAAGATGGATTTGGTTTTAGACATGCTCAGATGATGGATGGTACAGTAAATCTTGCGAAAGCTGGAACCCGTGTAAGGCGGAAATGTGAAATTTATTTTCCACTAAAACAAGTGGTAGAAAAGTGGTAAAACCGCACCTTGTCAACTGGCACATACCATGTACAAGGCAGTCCCCTTGAGTTCCTGATCTCATCTGGCTCCCACAGATTTCACTACATATTCACTTGAAAAATATCAGAGCTGGGGAAATAGTTAAGACTGGGAAAGCACAATTCCAATCACTGATACTTACTGGCAAAATACCACAAACAAGTTATTTAGCCCCATAAGCTTCAGTTTCCTCATGCAAAATGAGAATTCAATTAATAGCTGATCTATGGCCATTTTCTATATTTAACATTCTGTGATTCTGTGTTTTTACTTCAAAAATCAGATATCATACTAGCCCGATCTTTCAACTTTACTTAAATCATTTTTCTATTACCCAGACTAGATACTTCTTAGGACAATGATTCTCATACTTCGCTGCACATTATAATCACTTGGGAAGCTTTAAAAACATATTTGTGTCCAGTCCTTTCCCACAGAGTGACTTAACTAGCTTAAGGACCACTTCCTTAGTTATCTTCAACCCCCCCACCCCGCATCTATACACCCAGTGTTGCAAGTCTCATCACTGTTTCCTACAAGCTATCTTTTTTACTCATCTGTTGTCCTAAATGCCACCATATTTTAGTCTAGGTATCTAACACATCTGTGAACTTCAATGTCAAACCCTTCCAATTTGTTACATTAACACTATCACACTGATCTAAAACTCCAATTTCATCTCATCTCTCTTGCCCAAAAATCTCCAGTCATTTTTCCAGCACTCTAGAGGTTCTCAATCCTGACTGCACATGCAACAACCAGGGAAACAAACAAACAAATCAAAGCCTGGGTCCTGCCCCCAGAGATTCTAGTTTAACTACACTAAGTTAAGTCCCCCACCACTAGTCTGTCAGTTTGTCATACTGTGGTGGCTTGTGTGTTGCTATGATGCTGGAAGCTATGCCACTGGTACTTCAAATACCAGCAGGGTCACCCATGGTAGACAGATTTCACTGGAGCTTCCAGACTAAGACAGACTGGGAAGAAGGCTGTTAAGATCTACTTTTGGAAAAAAATTGGCCGGTGAAAACCTTATGGCTAGCATTCTGGTAGAGGGTCAGCAAAAAACAGGAAGACCCTCAACGAGAGGGACTGACCAGCGGCTGCAACAATGGGCTAAAACATATCAACGATTGTTGAGGATGATGCAGGGCAATGTTTCGTTCTGTTGTGTGCAGAGTTGCTGAGTAGGAACCAACTTGATGGCACCTATCAACAACACGTTAAGTCCCAGGAGTCCATGGGTGACACAAATGGTTAAATACGCAGCTACTAATCTAAAGGCTGGCGGTTCAAGTCCACCCAGAGGCACCTTAGAAGAATGTCCTGGTGATCTACTTCGGAAAGATTACAGCCAATGAAAACCTATGGAGTGAAACGCAACTCTGAAACACATGGCTGCCGTGAATTGAAACTGACTCAACAGCAACTGGTTCCTGGTCTCCGTTAGTTTAGATTTCAGGCACTGTTTTTTTTTGTTTTTCCAAAGCATTCTCACAAGCATTTCTGATTTGCAGTCAATGTTATGAAGCACCATTCTAAATGCCCCTAGTCTACCTTTCCATCTTTACCTTTTATTACCTTTCAATTTTCTCAAATAAGTAAATTCCTTCTCCTAATCTTCGAACACAACTCTTGGGAAACTACAAAATTCTTCCCATGAAAAACGTAATTTTGTCATTTCAAGGTGACAAAAAGGCTTTTTTGACAGCACAAACTCATTACCTTCTCTTAATTCCTGTAGCACTCACTGCCTGCATTTATTTTAGTAACAAATCACTTCTGCACTTTGTTTACTTCATGTCTCTGTACCTCGTTCCACTATTAATCAAATTTTTTCAAGTTTATCTTTAACACATCCCTCTTTAGTACCTAATCCGATGCTGCTAAACTTAACCACAGCAGAAACTAATACAGGCAAAAAAGGCTATCCATAACAGCCAAAAGGACATTACAATTCAAGTTTAGACAACTTTTCAAAGAATTTGTCTTGGCTAACTGTACAAAGCCTTAATTATCCAATCAAGAAATAATAATCTCTTCTTTCCAAAATACAGACTTGGTATACTGATTTTAACATAACGACTTAGATCTATTTATGGACTTAAAGAACTCAGGATTGTTACCTGATAAAATTGGTGAGAAATTTACGAAAATGCCAAGGACAAGGCTATGTGTATGGTGGGAAAAAAAACTAAGAACAACTCATTTTGAAAAACTTGAACTGGATTAACCAGTTCTTATGTTAAGAACTGTCAAGCTTGTCATTTAATAACACAAAAACAAGAGACTTCTAGTCTCTGAAGAAAAATCTCTAAAAGCTGGAATATTGCTGGCATCTTAGGCATTAACCAGACCTATTAAAACCCAAAAACCCATTGCCTTCAAGTTGATTCCAACTCACAGTGACCCCAAAGGACTGAGCAGAACTGCCTCATAAGGTTTCCAAGGAGCAGCTGGTGGATTCGAACTGCCAACCTTTTGACTAGCAGAGGAATACTTTGCCACTGCACCACCAGGCCTATCAGGATCTACTAAAGCTCAAACAACCCACCAATAATCATGAATAATTGAGGGTGGCTAAATTTGCTTCACTAGTATCTTCACAGCTATAACGTTTCTAAGATAAACTACATGGTTTTCAATCAAACAACACTAAAGGCTTTCAAGGCACCAGTTGGGCATTTTAATAAAATTGGCTGTCCACTTAAGGCAGGATCATTAACATTCATCAGTAATACTGACAACTTCTCTTGCCTTAAACCTCTGAATAAGTACATTCCCTTACCACCCCCTCCCCAAAGCCAAACGTTTCTTAAATCACATGAAATATACAGAGCACTAATCAAGAAACTAAGCAACAATTTAAATGGGGATCTAAGAGTCTGGCTGCTAGGTAATCAACTCATTTTTCCTTTGGTCAATTCGGAAACAGTATCACTACTTGTCAAATATCAACAATTATTCTGTTTTAGAAGTCAAAGCTAATTCCTTTACTTGCAGTGATAATCAAAATCCTTATTCTCTACTTCCCTTGTCTTAAAATTATCACCACCTGTTTTTTTATTTACTGTCTCCCCTAGTTCACTACTTTACCATAAAGGCCTAGCAGGAGGCACTAAGTATTTGTTGAATTATCACATACTGAATTACTACACTTACGTGCTCAGAAATTCATCTAAAATGTATCACGTTACTCACTTTAAACTTTCTGACAAATTATTCTTAAAGTATGTATAGCACACATTTTGGGAGAACGTTAATGAAAGGCTAAACCAGTCTACAAGAATCCCCCCCCCATCCACTTCCTTTAAGAAAAGCAAAAACCCAAAAAAGCAACACTGGATTGAAAAGGTTCTCTACTGGCTGACTCTGTTGTTGTCCTGTAGCAAATTTCAGCGGGGAAGGGAAGGAGACTTGACTAGGAATAACATTCTTGCTTTAACTTCCCAGTTCATACTTCCTGATGTATTAACTCAAGACAAGTTCAAGTCTATCACATTTTGTTATAACCTGTATAAGTGCTAAACAGATCTTAATTCACTTTTACTTTAGAATCTAAGGTAAACGATAAAATTTAGATAATTAACCAACTTAAGACAATCTGAGTCATCTACTTGCTGAGCTGAATAAAAGAAAATCAAATTAATGCAATTACCTTTCTGTATATGTTTAGTAAGAACAATTTTACTAAGTTACTATCTGAACAAGATATTTCGGTAATAAGGTATTTAAAACTATATATCCATTTATCACTTTTTACATACTTTGAATTAGCACATATGTTAGTGTTGGAAGCTGAAGAAATATTCCAGACATTAAAAAAAGAACTGTATAGACTGGTACCATCCAATACAAATACATAATTTCAAATATTCTAGTAACCATATTAAAGTTAAAAAAAAAAGTGAAATTTAAAAATGTTTGACTTAATCAAATATTTCTCATCATTTCCACATACAATCAGTATAAAAAAATTAGGATTTTTACATTCTTCAAAACCCTGTATTTAGTTTCTAATTACAGCACACTTCAATTTAGCCTAGTCACATTTCAAATGCTTAACAGCCACAGGACAGGTCACAAGGAGGTACCATGCAGGACCAGGTGTAGACCAAAGAAAACCAAACAAAAAACCCGTTGTGTTTGAGCCAGATTTCAACTCATAATAATCCTACAGGTCACAGGTGAACTGCCCCCAAAGGTTTTCCAAAGCTGACAGCCACATCTTTCTCTCATGGAGCGGCTGGTGGGTTCGAACCATTAACCTTTTGCTTAGCAGCTGAGTACTTAGCCACTGCACTGCCATGGCTCCTTGTAGACTGAAGAGGGAACTATAAAGGGAATGGAGTGATCAATAAAGCAATAATAAAAGTTTAAAGACCCTTGCGTAAAGATTTTCACTGATAAAAGGAGGGAGTATCCAGCACAGACTTAACCATAAAGGAGTTTATAGTTATTAAGTGGGAAACCAGAAGTGCAAACAACCAACTATGTACCAGCTGTGGATGCAAACCAATGGATGCATAGCCTACATGTGCAATGTGAAGAAACTGCTGATCAATTCATTTTTCAACTCCACGCTAATGATTTACCTCAGCATAAAAGGACATATTAAATATAAAAATGGTCCAAAAAGAATTACTACATAATAGTTCTGAACAACTGCCTAGATTATATTCAGTTTAAAACTCCTAATGAAACATGCGGCACAATGAAAACTTGCAAGAATTCTTCAAGCTTGGCAATAGTATGAAATGAAAATAAATTTTGCATTGTTTTGTTAAGTAGGCACTCACACATGAAAGTGGAAAACACTCTAAAATTAAGACAAAGGAATTGTTTTTCATCCTATTTGGGCAGAAGGGATTTAACAGCAAGAAATAATGGGATTTAAGTAAACATGTTGAATACTACACCTCACCACAGCAGTTTCACCACTTCTAGCTGTAATTCTCTATTATGGAAAATCCTAAAAGTTTTAGTTTGGGTTAAAGATCTCAAGTGGTTCCTCCTTTTTTTTTTTTTTTTTTTTTAAAGACATAGAATGCAAACAAATTCTTTGTGTTGGTTTATCAAGATTTTTACGTCATTTTGTAATACAGTCCTAAAATCCAACTCCTTAAATATCTGTCCAAACAGCATTTCCATGTTTCAACTACCTTGTCAAAAGTATGATCCTGCACAGTCTAAGTGTCTCTAGATGGGGGGAATGGAGAATACAGGGTGGGCTAAAGCAGACAGAAAAGACTGCGTATGTCAGCTTTGACACTCTCAATTTTGATTTGCTAGGTACTTACTGGAATTTTCAACACTCATTAAAGGTCACACTTGCTAAGACAGAACTTACTTACAAAAAAAGTAAAGCTATCTTCTGTGCCTCAAATACTTTACTTTTCAACTCAGCTGCTATAAATACTCATCTCAACGGTAAACATCCAGAGCAGCTGCAACATCGCTCAAACTACTACCATCTCTTTTATTTCGGGCCTAGGGCTAAAAGGAAACAAAAAGAAACAAGGCTTTATGACTCAGGTATATGCCTCTTCGAGTATAAAAACTCCCTTCTTACCCACATCAAAGACATACCCATTACTGATTAGTACCAAAAGAACACCAAGGCCCCTCGATGTAGTATTGAAAATTCTAGAAACGCGAAGTGAAAATTACTCAGCATTTCGATATAGTGTAACTTGTATTAATGGAACCTACATTTTAAAAAGATGGTAGCTCTGGCTGAGGACTGCCAGTTCATACTGGTCCGATAAAAATCCAAGTCTCTCAAACGAATACTTAACTACCACTGTGCCTCTGAGCTTGCTTCCTCCCTCCCTCCCTTCTCCGCCCTATTTAAAGAGCACCACATTCTTCTATTCATTTTAGGTGCTAAACAAGGAAATTACCTCGCCCAACAACGTTCAGATTTTTGTGTCTGCAGACTAAGGCTTGTTTTGGGGAGCGTTCCCTGCCTCACCTGTGAGTCAAGCAAGAAAGGAGACAGGGGCGTTTCTAAAGGAAAACCATGTGGCTCTTAAGAACCGTGGCACTAAGATTTCGTACTCTAATGGTGAAAACCTCGAACGTGTCTCCGACCAGGGCTCTGAAAAACTAACTCCACGTAGAATGACGAAACCAGGCTGTTCACTGCACTATGTGGGACAGGCGCTTGCACCGTAAGAGCCAGAGGAGGTAGTAGGGAGGACACCACAGAGCTCTCACAGCGCTCGCCCTTTTCCCAGGAGAGAGGAGAGGTACCTTGTGCCTACATGATTAGAGGCTGGTTTCCTTTCTCAAGATGCCGAGGGGGAGGCGATGAGTGGATAGCTGGGATAGCTCTAAGTGAGTACAATACGGATGCCAATTCTACCGCGCTACCGTGCCAGACATGGCAGGGGAAAGGACGTGTCTCTAAATGGAAATGGGGGTCTCTCTCCCTACACAAAGGAGCCGCCACTGCCGCACTGCGCTCTGGCACTCGTAATCAGTTGCCCAGGCAGGTGACGGCCGGGAAGCCATAGTGTCCAGAGTCAGGGTAGGCCCCTCTCTTCTACCTCCGGCGCTTCCAGCTTCACACAAAGGATCGCGCCACCACCCCCCTCGCCCCGCCCGCCGGGATATGTAGTTCCCGTTTCCCCGCCAAGCCGCAGAGGGGAACCGGCCAGACTACAGCTCCCAGCAGCCTCAGCGCCCGAGCCCCGCACCCTCTGCCTCCATCTTGGCTGCGGTCGGAGCCTCCATTTTCGCACCCTCCCCCACTTTAGTCACCACCACCACCAATACCACCACCACCACGCGCACCCGCCTGGCCTCAACTTCTCGCTTCAGTTCTGCGATCTAACGTGAGGCTCAGAGAGTTGAACGGGAGAAGTGTACAAAAGCCCGGGGCAGGGACCCTGAGTGTGATCTTCCTTACCCGGAGCTCTAGGAATCCCCACTCTGACTCAGAAGTCTCTCCTGTTAGTCTTAGTCTTATCTTCCGCTCTTAGCCTAGCTTCTTGCTACCCTCAACTGGATGCCGAGGTCGTACTCACCCCAACAGCTCAGCGCCCCCTCTCCAGCGCCGCCATAAGCAGCACGGCCCGGTACGTAGGAATAAATCTCGCTTCTCTCGCGAGAGTTGCGGGCTCCAAGCGCGTGCACAGGAAAGGGGAGGGTTACCGTTCTCCTAATACGCTTGCGCAAAAGGGCTGAGTGACGCCTGCCAATGCGCTGCGCTTAACCACAACCAAGATGGTGGCGAAATTCCTCTAGTTTCCTTCACTGCGGGAAGCAATCTGGGTGTTTACAGACTCTGCTGGGACGCAAGGGGCGGGGTTACGGGCGACTTCGGAGTCTCTGGTCTTCGCCTGAATGTGCTGTAAGCAACCGAGACCAGGAAAAACCGTGAGGTGAACCGTTCTGAGGGCATCTACTAGGAATGTCATATAAAGGATTTTTCTTTTCCCAGCGATAATCCAGGAAGTCCCCATACTCCAGTTTTCCGTCACTCACAGTGCAAGCATTTTTTCTCTTGTCTCCTGAATAAACAAACCTTAAAAACGGGGATGCTTGGCACGATTAAAATAGTTAATCCCAGACCTAAATTGAAATTGTATTTTGAATTAAGCTGCAACTAGGTTTGAAGCCTGTCTCTGCTTTCTACAAAAGACAAGTTGACTTCCTGTGAAAGTTTTCATTGCTTTTGGCACAAAGAGCTTAGAGATCCAGGCCTTAGTTCATGTAAATAATCTTACTATCCTAACTGCTTTCAGGCATTACATGCAGTGAATGCACAGGCCCTAACTCACTCCCTCCTAGCTAGATGAGCAATGTTTACATTCCAAAAGGTTTCAAGTTAGAGCTCATTTAATCTTCTTAACTAAATGGTCCACTCCTGTATTTCAAGGGCTCCAGTTAGGGTTGAGCCGGCTTACAGTCAATCACTAAACCCCCATATCAGGAATGTTTACAAGGCTTGCTTTAGAAATATTGCTTTAGTCAATTTGTTTCTGGAAATAAGAGATTGATGTTAGGCTAGAAATTGATGTTAGGAAAGTTTGCAGTTTGAAAACCCCTTGTAAATTTTTTCTTCCTTCTCCTGTATCCCCTTGATGTGAAACCATTTTGCGTTTGTTTCCTCTGCCTGATAAATACCTCATTGGTCTCTGCAAGCCAGAACACATGCTGCCTCTTGTTTGAGTGCCCATGTGATTCTCCATTTCATGAAATGATCTTATTTGTTTTTTTCCTTCAATAAAATTATTTGTTATAATTTCTAGCAGAGCATCAGTTTAATGTTTTCACTAGGTCCCTGCTAAATTAGATTGGAATTTTTATTAGTACAGAGATAATACAGAAGTCTAAGAGAGATTTTTGTCTCCCAGAAACTATGTTGCTTGCAACAGAGGGCCAGAAGTGAGCAAGCCTTCATAATCACTGAAAACAAAACAAAACAAAAAACCTCCTCCAACTTACCTTTCTAGTTACCCGAAGATATTCATAGTATATCAAGTAATCAAAGAGGCTGAATCAGTAACTAAAAAGTTGAAATCAGGGCAAATGGATGATTCTTCCAACAGGGGAATATGATTTATTCTGGCCACAGAAAAGTTCAGTGAACTATCCCCTGCCAAACAATTAGAGCACATCCCTCTGGTGAAAGGAACACTTTTCACAGATTCAGTGGCTTTCTCACTTGACAGTACTGGATAAACAATGATCCCTCACTCTCTTGAGAACTTTACCACCCACTTTATTTACTCTTCCCACAAATACTTACTCAGAATTTTATATATATCATCGCTGGAGATATAGTAGTAAATAAAAATGGATATGATCCTGTCCTCAGAGAACTTTCAGTCTAGCATCAATTAAATAATCACAAAACAAATCTAGTATCCCAGGAAAGCAAGGGTGGTTCAATATAAAACAAACCAGTCAATGTAATATACCACATTAATAGAATGAAAAAACAAAACATGATCATCCTAATATGGAGACCCTAAAACTATCTGAGGTGCTTGACCAGAGTAAAGAAGGTAAGATAGGGTTTATACCTGGAATCTATTTTCTGTAGAAAACCGGTGGAACCAGAAAACTGAGCTAGTTAATAATTAGAGCAATTCTGCCTGTTACCTGGTATCCAAGGAAATTTTTCTTTGTGACTAAGCTGTCTTAGTTATCTAGTGCTGCTATAACAGAAATACCAAAAGTGGTTGGCTTTAACAAACAGATTTATTCTGTCACCATGTGGGAGGCTAGAAGTCCAAAGTCAGGGTGCTAGCTCCAGGGGAAGGCTCTTTTTCTCTTTTGGCTCTGGGGGAAGGTCCTTGTCACCAATCTTCCCCTGGTCTAGGAGCTTCTCAGTACAGGACCCTGGGTCCAAAGGATGCACTCTGCTCCTGGCACTAATTTCTTAGTGGTAGGAGGTTCCCCTACTCACTTCCCTCTTTTATATCTCAAAAGACATTGACTCAAGATACAATGTAATGTTATAGATTGAGTCCTGCCTCATTAACATAACTTCCTCTAATCCTGCCTCATTAACATCATAAAAAATCATAGAGGCAGAATTTACAACACATGGGAGAATCCCATCAGATGACAAAATGGTGGACAATCATGCAATACTGGGAATCATGGCCTAGCCAAGTTGACAGATATTTTGGGGGACACAATTCAATCCATAACACAAGCTAAAAATGAATGTCGTCAGGTTGTTCTCAAGGAGTTTTATGTACCCTCTACATTCCCAGAAATGAATGTCTGACAGATGTCCTGTAAAAACCCCTTCCTGTAGTTACTAAGCAGTAACTAGTCAACAAAGCACATTTCACCAAGTGGTAACTGGTCAACAAAAACTCTTTAAACCAATCATTGTAAAGATCCCTCTTTTGTTACCCTGCCTTTGACAATGATGTATCAAGAATAACCAGTCAGAATATTGAAGCCCCTCGTTATTTGTTTCAGCCCTATAAAAATGTTTTTGTAATTACTGTGCTTCAGACTTCATGGTTCCATTTTCATAGTCTACATAGATCCCCAGTTTGAACTGTCTTGAATCTTTAATAAAAAACAAACAAAAAGCCTGTTGCCGTTGAGTCAATTCTGACTCATAAGAGAGCAGAACTGCCCCATAGGGTTTCCAAGGAGTGCCTGGTGTATTCAAACTGCTGACCTTTTGGCTAGCAGCTATTGCTCTTAACCACTATGCCACCAGGATTTTCTAATCTTTAGTAAACCTCTTTATTTTAATTCAATTTAGACTATGAGTTTTTTCACACTACAATATTTTTCGTGGCAGTGGTGGGATCCAAATGTGACTTAACTGCTATAACCCTGAGAAACCACAGGTGGAGCATTGGACCCAGCACAAACCCATTGTGTTTGATCCATTTCGCCAGGCTCTTAGAGGTCACTCCAGGTGAGACTTCTTTGATAGAACTTCTGCTGTCTTTTGCATTTGAAGTTATCCAAGGTTTATTAATGGACTTTTGTCTGTTTATTCTTTGTTCACTAACTGTGAACATTTAAGGTTGTGTGTCAACTTGGCTGGGCCATGATTCTCAGCATTTTTTCTTACTGGAATAGATACTCACTCTGGATATGGATTTGCCTCCCCTGCATGCAATGCTTCTGCCAAAACTACCATCCATGAACTTACAGAATGCCTTATCCACTATCATGTTGTCCCATACATCATTGCCTTGGATCAAGGGGCTCACATCACAGCAAATGAATTGTGGCAAGGGACCTATGCTCATGGAATTCACTGGTCTTACCATATTCCCCATTATCCTGAAGCAACTGTCTTGATAGAAGAATGGAATGGCCTTCTGGCTTTCTGAGGCTTATTGAAAATAAGGTTAATCATCATAAATAGAGATAATTTTATCTAAAGGTTTTAAATTGATTTTATTTAGCTTTGCATTACTTTTGTAATTTAAATCAGGTCCTTCACTTTTAAAAATTATTAACTTAACCCTTTGAAGCTCTGTGGGACATTTGGTATCCCACCCACTTTTTATGCCTCTGGAGTTCTTTGGAAAGGAGGTAGTCTGATTTTAATGCATTAAGTCTCAAGGTGGGAGCATTTTGAAATGTGTGAATCTCAAAAATACTGAGTGGGAGCCTCATTTTTATGTAGACTGATCATTGTCTTAGGTAATACCTCTCAGGTGTGTGAGTTTTCTAAATTTTGAACAGGTTTGCCTTTAAAATTTCTGAGATAACCCTCTTCACTATGTTTCCCAGTTAGCATATTCTTGTGAGAATGTACCTATCATCAGAAGAAGCTACTGCCAGTCTTCATTCAGTCATAGTGGCCATTTTCTCTTTCATGCCATTCATTGTTTCCAGATGTTATTGACTCCCTTCTTTTTTTTGCTTCTGCACAGTAAATAATTCCTTTCCAATAAGGAATAATGCATTGCAGTGGTGCTTTTGAAGAGACTGGAACTTTTATAAGTTATTCTTACCCTGCATTCAATCTTAGGGCCCAATCATTGCATTCGTATGTAGCAGATGGAATGCACCACTGTGAGCAGTTCTGTAGTATTCCAGGGCAACTATTTCTGATTCTTAGCTGTTATTACTGCTTTTGTTATAATGAAGAATACATAGTAGTGGTAATTTTCCTGAGATTCAAATTCCTTTATTTTCATTTATTTTGCCTCTAAGCACTGCTTTTACAGTACTGTAGTGGTAATTTTCCTGAGATAAAAAATCCCTTGGCTTTATTTATTTGAGTTGTAAGAACTGCTTTTGTAGTAAGTAAAAATGCATTGTGCCATGTTTTGAAGTGTCACAAAAAAATAATAAAAAGGCTAAGAAGAAGGAGACTACTTTAAAATGTGTGTGTAGTCATTGCCAGGTACCTTCATGTTTTACCTCATGTTTGAAATTTTTTAACAAATAAAATTTAAAAAAAAAAAAGATTTTTTTCATTGACTCATATTGGCAGGATTTATGTCATCCAGAGGCCACTGGGACATATGTAATCCCAGGTAATAAGTATCAAAATCCATCATTTATAACAAGAATTAAGAATTGATCCTTTAATCAGCATGCCTTCATTAGTGAAAACACATAGTGTCAACAAAAAATTCAAAGGAGAAAATTGGGCCTTGAAATTAACCATGACCATCTTTTAGTTTGTCACCTGCTGAGAAGTTCTCCTTTACTGATTCACTGAAAACATTGACTAAAATAGTTCAACAACAACAGCAATAAAAAACTACATCAGACTTAATGAAAGGATTATAATAATTCAACTATGGATATAATTGGGCTAAATCAAGATTTCTAAAATTTTCATGAAATATTGATGAAGTTTCAAGCTACTACTGATCCAGGATTACATGGAACCAAAATTAACTACCTAAGGCTAAATGAAGAAAGAATTACTATGAGATTTATATGAGGATATTGTTCAATGCTCTATTTTCTAGATATAAGAAACCATTTTTTAATTTCTCTTTTCCTCTTTTTATATAAGAACCAGCTATTTCAATAACTAGTAACTCTGTGCTAGCTACAGAATATCTCACAGATTAGATAAGCCTTTGGCGAACGGAAATTAGACTCCCAGAGTCTACCTAACATCGTCCAGGAGAATACACATATTGGAAAGAACATCACCTAAAGAATTTATTAGAATCTTGCTGAAGAGGGCCATACCCAAACCCTTCTTACTAACCCTTGTTCAGACAAGTTAGAGTTAATTAAATCTTGTATCCATTTGTCAAAACAAAAGAAAACCAAATCTTCTGTTTAAACCACCCAGCCCACTGGAGTACTGAGACTCAAACTGAAATTCAACTGCCCCAATGGCCAGAAGTAGAAAATGGCACTGGAAATAAACAGCTGAACCCAAGGGTGTGAAACAAGATCCATGCAAGTTGCAACAAAATTTAGACTTTTTAGACTTCATTCATTAATTTTTGGTCTCTTCTTTCTCCTGCATACTCTGCATATTTATGATAATATATATTGATAGTTTTGATAATCTTTTATGTCAACTCTTGAAACTATTGCATTTGTTTAATACTTATGGCCTTTAAAATATCTTTATCCTATTCATTTAATGCTATGCAACCCTTCAAATAATTCCCCTTTACTGAATTTTGCTTTACATTTGAAACTGCTCTGTTTTGTCAACTAAGTTTTACTCTCTAATAGTATTTTACTTCTTCGGGCAAGTAATTGAAAGGACCTGTTTTGTTATAGCAACTATTTTTGTTATTCACTTTATTTTGCTCCACTATAAAGCCCTTTTTAAGTTTTGGTACTACTTTCTTTAACTCTCATTAACACTTAGAAAGAGAATGCCCTTATTAGCACAATCAGTAGATAGTGCTGACAGTTTGACAGACTGCTGGATATGTCACTTCTTGCTGCAATCTGTGTAAGATCATTCTGACCCATTTGATACTCCAGTTTTTGATTCTAGATATATACCCAATGCACCCTAGGAGCTTTAGGAATCCCACTAGTATTTATTCATATAATGATAGCAAGCATTTGGATAAATCATATTAAAATACTAACTTTGTAAAAAAATATGTGTATGTAGAGAACAATCTTATTGTTGAGTGACCAGGATGGAGATGATCCTTTTTAAGGGCCCTTAATTCCAACCTATGGTATAGTAGACCTAGAAAAGTCTCTTAGAAATTTATCTGCCACTGTAGCATAGATTGCTGATGGAATGATGGCCCAACAAAGGTCTCTAGCTTCTCTACCCAAGGTAGTTTTAGATAACAGACTAGTCCTAGACTTCTTAGCTCAACAAGGAGGCTTATATGCTAAGAAAACATCTCCTGTTATTCTTGGATTAACACTGCTGGAGAGGTGGAGGAAGAGATCTGAAAAATACATCAAAAAAACTGTTTGGCTTCACTCTTGTTCCTCCAATGGCTGTACCACCCTTTTTTTATTTATTCAGTTGGTTACCTCAAAAGTATAGGATCATGGTTGCAGTCTGTATTACAAACTAGATTGATTGTCCTAATATTATTGTGATTGTCATTGGAATTGTTAAATGTGCATATTCAAATTAGGAAGTTCAGTACTACCAAAACAACTTATATACATTGATTCTGCCCATTTTGTAACACAGCGGTGGATTCTGCACCCTGTATTAGCTTCAATGAAAAGGTCAGGTATTCCTCCAGTTTGGCCTAGGTCTCTGTAATGGATTGAATTGTTTCCCCCCAAAATATGTGTCAAGTTGGCTAAGCCATGATTCCCAGTTTGTGTGGTTGTCCTCCATTTTGTGATTGTAATTTTCCTGTGTGTTGTAAGTCCTAATCTCTGCCTGTGATTAATGAAGCAAGATTAAATTTTGTTAAAGAGAATTAGGGTGGGACTGTAACACCCTTACAAAGGTCACATCCCTGATCCAGTGTAAAGGGAGTTTTCCTGGGATGTGGCCTATACCATCTTATATCTTAAAAGAGATAAAAGTAAAGGAATGGAGCAGAGAGTGGGGGACCTCATACAACCAAGAAAGCAAACCTGGGAGCAGAACATGTACATTGGACCTGAGGTTCCAGACAGAGAAGCTTTTAGCCCAGGGGAAGACTGATGAGAAGGACCTTCCTCTAGAAAAAAGCCTTCCCCTGGAGCTGGTGCCCTAAATTCAGATGTCAAGCCTACTAGACTGTGAGAAAATAAATTTCTCTTTGTTAAAGCCATCCACTTGTGGTATTTCTGTCATAGAAGCACTAAATGACTAAGACAGTCTCTGAGTCTTTACCCCTTTATAACAATATCCGGACAAGACACATGGTGAAGAACCACATGGTATCCAACAAAGTAGTGAGTATAAAGGCCTGAAGGAGGACAGGCTGCCATCAAGGCTATAGAGATCATGCTAAGGACATCTCGTATTAAGATCACTGAAGACAGCTGCTTGGTCATAGCATGGTAGATTTCCCAGAGCTGCCTGGCAACTTTGGTACCAGTGGTCTCTGACTATGGAGAAAGAAGCTTAACACCAGAAATAAGGCATAAACCATGAAGAGTGAGCCACTGCCAGCGAGCAGAGTATCAGCAACCCATGCCAAAAAAAGCATGTCCATAAATGTAATCAAAGGATGTTTGATTAAAATCCTTGATCAAAAGGAGGGAATAATATGGAGAGCCTAAAACTATATAAAGTGCTTGACCAGAGTAAAGAAGCTAAGATAAGCCTGGAATCCATTTTGTGTAGAAAATCAGTGGAACCAGAAAACAGAGCTGGTTAATAATTATAGAGCAGCTCAGCCTGTTATCTGGTATCCAAGGAAATGTTTTCTTTGTAACCAAGCTAAGAATGAATGTTGTCAGGTTGTTATCAAGGAACTTTATGTAACCTCTACATTCCCAGAAATGAATGTCTGGCAAATATTCTGTAACACCCCCTTCTGTTGTCACTAAGCAGTATAATCAATGAAGCACCTATAGTTAAGTGGTAACCAGTCAACAAAAACTCCTTAAACCAATCATTGTAAAGAGCCCACTTTTGTTATCCTGACCTCGACAATGATGTATCAATGAATAACCAACCAGAATATTGAAGCCCCTTGTTATTTGTTTCAGCCCTATAAAAATGTTTTTGTAATTACTGTGCCTTAGACTTCATGGTTCCATTTTCATGGGCTGTAGAGATCCTCAGTTTGAATTCTCTTGAACCTTTAATAAACCTCTTTATTTTATTTCAATTTAAAATTTATTTTTTTTTCACATTACAACAATCTCAATTGACACAGAAAAGGTATTTGACAAAATCCAACACCCCTTCATGAAAATAAACACTCAGAAAACTAGGAATAGAAGGGAACTTTCTCAATATGATAAAAGTAAATAATGAAAAAGCCACAGCTAACATTATATTTTAACATTATATTTAATGATCGGGAACAAGACAAGGGTGCCACTTTTCACCACTGCTAATCATTATTGCACTGGAAGTTTCAGCCAGAGCAATTAGGCAAGAAAAAGAAATAAAAGGCATCCAAATTGGAATGGAAGAAGTAAAACTATATTCACAGATGACATGATCCTATATTTAGAAAATCCCGAAGAATCCACAAGAAAGCTACTAGAGCTCGTATATAAATTCATCAAAGTTGCAAGGTACAAGATCAACACACAAAAATCAGTTGTGTTTATACATCAGCAATGAACAATCTCAAAAGGAAATTAAGAAAACAATTCCATTTACAATAGCATCTAAAAGAGTAAAATATCCAGGAATAAATTTAACCTATGAGGTAAAAAACTTTTGCACTGAAAACTAAAAACCTTTGCTAAAAGAAATTAAAGAAGATCTTAATAAATGGAAAGATATTCCATGTTCATGGATTGGAAAACTTAATATTGTTAAGATGTCAATTATAACCAAAGTTATTTACAGAGTTAAGAAAATCATTATCAAAATCTCAACAACCTTTCTTTGCATAAATGAGTAAGCTTATCCTCAAATTCATATGGAACTGCAAAGGTCTCAAATAGACAAAACAATCTTGAAAAGAAGAGCCAGGTTGTAAGACATATACTTTCCAATTTCAAAATTTGCTACAAAGTTACAGTAATCAAAACAACGTGGTACTGGCATAAGGATAGACATATAGAACAATGGAATAGAATTGAGAATCCAGAAATAAACCCATTTATCTATGGCCAATTGATTTTTGACAAAGGCACCAAGTCCATTTAATGGGAAAAAAAATAGCCTCTTCAACAAATGGTGCTAGGACAACTGCATCTCCACTTGAAAAGAATGAAGTTGGACCCGTACCTCACACAATATACAAAATGAACTCAAAATGAATCAATGACCTAGTATAAGAGCTAAAACCGTAAAACTTTTAGAAAACATTGGGATAAATCTACATGACCTAAGCTTTGGCAATGAATTCTTAGATATGGCATAAAAAGCTTTAGATATGGCATCAAAAGCATGAGCAACAAAAGGAAAAATAGATGAACTGGAGTTCATCAAATTAAAACTTTTGTGCACCAAAGAAAATTAGTAAGGAAGTAAAAAGATCACATTCAGAATGGGAGAAAATATTTGGAAATCATGTATCTGATAAGGGTTTAATGTCCAGATTACATAAATAACTTACAACTCAACAAAAAAAGACAACTCAATTATTAAAATGGGGAAAAGACTAGAATAGACATTTCTCCAAAAAAAAGATATACAAATGGCCAGTAAACACATGAAAAGAGGCTTAACATCATTAGTCATTAAACCAAACCAAACTTGTTACTATTGAGTCAATTCCAACTCATAGCAAACCTATAGGACAGAGTAGAACCGTCCCGCAGGGTTTCCAAGGCTTTAATTTTTGCTAAAGCAGACTGCCACATCTTTCTCCTGAGGAATGGCTAGTGGGTTGGAACAGCAAGCCTTTCAATTAGCAGCTGAGTGCTTAACCACTGGGACACCAGGGGCTCCTTCATTAGTCTTTAGGGAAGTTCAAATCAAAACCACAATGAAATACCACTTCACACTCAACAGGATGGCTATGATTTTTTTAAAAAAGGAAAAATAAGTATTGGCAAGGATGTGGAGAAATTCGAGTTCTTTTATATTGCAGATGGGAATATAAAATGGTCCATCTACTGTGGATAAGAGTTTGGCAGTTCCTCAAAAATTTAAACATAGAATTGACATATGACTCAGCAACTCCACTCCTAGGTATGTAACCAAGAGAACTGAAAACAGGACTCAAACAGATAGTTGTACCACTGTTCATAGCAGTATTATTCATAATAGGCAAAAAGTGGAAATAAGCCTTTTATGGATTGAACTATGTCCCCCCAAAATATCTGTTGTAAATCCTACCCTCTATGCCTGTGATTATTATCCCATTTGGGAATGAGTTGTCTCTGTTATGTTAATGATGTAGGATTAGCGTATACCTCAACTCGATCTCTTTTGAGATTGTCTTAGGCTGGTGTCCTAGTCATCTGGTGCTGCTGTAACAGAAATGCCATAAGCAGATGGCTTTAACAAAGAGAAATTTATTCTCTTAATACATGTGCAAAGAGCTGCTGATGGAAAACCAAAAGGGAAGAACACACTTGGCGTTTCTCAAGCTGAAAGAACTGAAAAAAAAATGCAAGCCTCGAGTTGCAATAGTGAAGGATTCTATGGGGAAAATATTAAACAACGCAGGAAGCATCAAAAGAAGATGGAAGGAATACACAGAGTCATTATAACAAACAGAATTAGTTGATGTTCAACCATTTCAAGAGGTGGCATATGATCAGGAACTGATGATACTAAAGGAAGAATTCCTAGCTGCTCTGAAGGCATTGGCGAAAAACAAGGCTCCAGGAATTGATGGAATATCAATTGAGATGTTTCAACAAACAGATGCAGCGCTGGAGGTGCTCACTTGTCTATGCCAAGAAATATGGAAGACAGCTCCCTGGCCAACTGACTGGAAGAGATGCATATTTATGCCAGTTCCCAAGAAAGGTGATCCAACCGAATGTGGAAATTATAGAACAATATCATTAATATCACACACAAGTAAAATTTTGCTGAAGATCATTCAAAAATGGCTGCAGCAGTATATTGACAGGGAACTGCTGGAAATTCAGGCTGGTTTCAGAAGAGGACATGGAACCAGGGATATCATTGCTGATGTCAGAAGGATCCTGGCTGAAAGCAGAGAATACCAGAAGGATGTTTACCTGTGTTTTATTGACTATGCAAAGGCATTCGACTGTGTGGATCATAACAAATTATGGATAACATTGCAAAGAATGGAAATCCCAGAACACTTAATAGTGCTCAGGAGGAACCTTTACAAGAGACAGTTGTTTGGACAGAAAAAGGGGATTCTGATTGGTTTAAAGTCAGGAAAGGTGTGCGTCAGGGTTGTATTCTTTCACCATACCTATTCAATCTGTATGCTGAGCAAATAATCTGAGAAGCTGGACTATATGAAGAAGAATGGGGCATCAGGATTGGAGGAAGACTCATTAACAACCTGCGTTATTCAGATGACGCAATCTTGCTTGCTGAAACTGAAGAGGACTTGAAGCGCCTACTAATGAAGACCAAAGACCACAGCCTTCAGTATGGATTGCACCTCAACATAAAGAAAACAAAAATCCTCACAAGTGGACCAATGAGCAACATCATGATAAACAGAGAAAAGAGGGAAGTTGTCAAGGATTTCATTTTACTTGGATCCACAATCAACAGCCGTGGAAGCAACAGTCAAGATATCAAAAGATGCATTGCATTGGGTAAGTCTGCTGCAAAGGATCTCTTTAAAGTGTTGAAGAGCAAAGGTGTCACCCAACCCAAGCCATGGTATTTTCAATCGCATCATATGCATGTGAAAGCTAGACAATGAATATGGAAGACTGAAGAAGAATTGACACTTTTGAATTGTGGTGTTGGTGAAGAATATCAAATATACCATGGACCGCCAAAAGAACGAACAAATTTGTCTTAGACGAAGTACAACCAGAATGCTCCTTAGAAGCAAGGATGGTGAGACTGCGTCTTACATACTTTGGACATGTTGTCAGGAGGTATCAGTCCCTGGAGAAGGACATTATGCTTGGCAGACTACAGGGTCTGTGGAAAAGAGGAAGACCCTCGCCGAGGGGGACTGACACAGTGGCTGCAACAATGAGCTGAAGCATAACAACGATTGGAACGATGGCTCAAGAGCGGACAGTGTTTCGTTCTGTTGTGCATAGGTTCGCTATGAGTCGGAACCAACTCGACAGCACCTAACAACAACAGTCTAGTAGCCTAGAAGTCTGAATTCAGGGCATCAGCTCCAGGGAAAGGCTCTCTCTCTGTGCTGGCTTTGGAGGAAAGTCCTTGTCACCAATCTTCCCCTGGTCCAGGAGCTTCCCAGCACAGGGACCCTAGGTCCAAAGGACCCGCTATTCTCCTGGCTCTTGTTTCTTGGTGGTATGAGGTCACCCTGTCTCTCTGCTCGCTTCTCTCTTTTATATCTCAAAAGGGATTGATTTAAGACACAATCTAATCTTGTAGAATGAGTCCTGCATCATTAATATAACTGCCACTAATCCTACCTCGTTAACATCATAGAGGTAGATTTACAACCCATAGGAAAATCACCTCAGATGACAAAATGGTGGACAATCACACAATACTGGAAATCATGGACTAACCGCATTGACACACATTTTGGGAGACACAATTCAATCAATGAGAGCTGGGTTCTCTAGAGAAGCAAAATCAGTAAAGTGTATAAATATATAGAGAGAGAGAATTATATCACGGAAATGTCTCACGCAATTGTAGAGGCTGGAACATTCCAAGTCCATGAGTCAGGATAGAGGCTGATTCATGTAGCCACAGGGGCTGGCAAATCCAAAATTGGCAGATCAGACAGCAGAGCTCTTGCTCACAGGCTGCGAAGACTGATGAATCCCAAGACTGGCAGGCAAGATGGCAGGTAAGCTGCTAGCTCAAGTCCCAAGAGCCAGAGGTCAGATGAACAAGAGCCAGCTCCAGGGTCCAGAGTGAGTAAAAGCCCGCGAGTCTTGCCAGAAAGTCCACTTATATTCAGTGCCGGTCACACCCCCAAGAGCACTCCCTTTCAATAATTGGCTACTCACAGTAGATCCTATCATGGAGGTGATCACATTATATCAAATCTCATTATGGAAATGATCACATCATCATACGATGCCAAACTACATCATAACTGCCAAACCACTGAGAATCATGGCCCAGCCAAGCTGACATACAACCTTAATGATCACAATATATGAAAGATATTAAACAAGTAAGCAGAGGAGAGAGGGAATAAGATAGATGCCGAGACACATGGAGATCTCCAAAGAACCAGGAAGAAGAAATTTAAGAGGCAAGGACCTTCCTCCAGCGCTGACAGAGAAAGTCTTCCCCTAAAGCCGGTGCTCTGAATTTGAACTTCTAGTCTCCTAAACTGTAAGAAAATAAATTCCTTTTTGTTAAAGATATTCACTTGTGGTATTTCTGTTATAGCAGCACTAGATAAATAAGATAAACCCAAATGTACATCAGCATATGAATGGGTAAATGAAATGTAGTATATACATACAATGGAATATTATTCAGCCATAAGAAGGACTGAAGTTCTGATACATGTCACAACATGGATGAACCTTGAAAATATAATGGTAAGTGAAATAAGTCAGACAGGAAAGGACAAATATTGTATGATTCCACTTATATGGAATATCTAGAATAGTCAAATTCATAGAGACAAAAGTAGATTAGAGCTTACTAGGGGCTGGGAGAAGGGGAGTGGGGAGTTATGGCTTAATGGGCACAGAGTTTGGGGTGATGAAACAGTTTTAGAAATAGTAATGGTGGTTGCACATCATTGGGAATGTAATTAATTTCTCTGAAATGTATACATGTTTTAAACAAAACCCATTGTCATCAAGTCAATTCAGACTCATAGTGACCCTACAGGACAGAGTAGAACTGCCACATAAGGTTTCCAGGGCTGTAAATCTTTACGAAAGCAGGCTGTCATATCTTTCTCCCACAGAATGGCTGGTAGGTTCAAACCTCGGACCTTTCGGTTAGCAGCTGAACACTTAATCACTGTGCCACCAGGGTTCCTTATATATATTTTAACACTATAAAAATTTTAAAAAATCTACATATACGCATTGAAATAAGTGCAATGAAGAAAAGGTGCACAATGTCAAGAAATTATATTACCTCCAATTCTGAACAAATCACCTTGAATTTTTACAGGAGGCAGTATTTTATTTTTGTTCAAGGATTTCCTCTCTACCTTCTGGTTGCTGCTGATTCAGTCCTGTGCATACCACCTGAAAGTTGCCTAGTTATTCTCTTTGATGCCTTCCCCCGCTCTTATAGGCACTGAGTATTTGCTTCACTTTCAATGCTTTCATAGATCATGCTCTCATAGTTATTAGTTTATACTAGCTGGTGATACTTAGGAAACCCTGGTGGAGTAGTGGTTAAGAGCTACAGCTGCCAACCGAAAGGTCAGTAGTTCAAATCTACCGGGCGCTCCTTGGAAACTCTATGGGGTAGTTCTGCTCTGTCCTATAAGGTCGCTATGAGCTGGAATCGACTCAATGGCAACGGGTAGGTAGTAGTGGTAGGTGATACTTAAGGACAGGGCCTGTGGCATTAATCTATGTATCTCTGATTCTTGATTATGCCTGGCAGAGAGAACTCTCAAAAGCTTGTTGAATAGCACTGGACAACAGTGTGAGAAGTTGTTAGGAATTGAAATGCTCTGCTGGGTAAGTACAGAATGTAAAACAGGGCTTTGAATCTGGTTCTTTCCAGTTCAGCATGGCCAAGGAAGTGAAACTGGAATGGACTCGAATTTTCAAAATTTGGGTGAAGCAGATTAGTAACTGGAATGGGAAAAATTATGGATCAAAGCCCTGCTGGAAACTTAATCTCCATCTAAGAAAACAAGGACAGCATGCGCTTTGCATAGCAACCAATTGTTTTCCCCATCAGATTTTGAGCAGAGTCAGAAACAGCAGTGTCTACTCAAAGATGGTGGTCTACTATCCTGCTTTGAATGTATTTCACACTCTACAGTCCTGCCAATAATCCAACCTCACGCATCAGGCTCCTGAAAGGGCTCACTATGCCACTACCAAGTTTCCCATCCCAGGGCTGCAATCCATAATTTTTCCCATTCCAGCTATCGTTCTGAATTACCCAAATTTTAAAAGCTTGGGTCTGTTCTGGTTTTCCTTCATCCACTATGACTGAACCAGTTCAAGCCGATTTACACCCCTGATAGAAACATTTCAAACTAGCTATTTCGTTTCCTTTGTGTAATTCTTAAATGGCAACCTGTCCTTTTCCCCTGTAAATCTGATCTGGATAGGCTCATCTAATGTTACAAAGAAACTGTCCTGAGCTCTTGTACTAGAAACAATGTCATGTGAACCTGGGCTAAAAGTAGAATTAGGTCTGAGAAGACACATTCTAAAATATCCCAGCGATAGGACATATAAAATAATAGTCTCACTACACTCTGCCAATGCAATTCTTATTCTATTCATTTATTCATTAACATAGTTACTAAAGACCTACTTAAGCCATATGACCACTTCATCATCCTCATTCTGACTATGTCTCAAGTACCTTTAAATTCCTGCTTGAACCAAAATTAGTATCAATTTACACTTGACACAAAGTACAGATATGTATAAACTCAGAAGCATATATTTTAGCTGTTAATGCAATAAAGTAAAAGGCTGAATAATTTGGATTAAATTAATAGGTAAAATAACTTATTCTTTCTATGGGCAAAACTCATAAATAAAAAACCAAACCAGTCACTGTTGAGTCGATTCCAACTCATAGAGACCCCATCCATTTCAAAATAGAACTGCGTTACATAGGGATTTCAAGGCTGTGACCTTTTGGAAGCAGATTGTCAGGTCTTTCTTCCAAGGTGCCTTTGGGTGGGTTCAGTGCTTAACCGTTTGCACTACCAAGGGACTTCTCAACTTGTAAATAGATATAATTCATTTTTAGAAGATCACTACATTTTAAAGCAATTTAAAAGTTTTTTTTTTATTGTGCTTTAAGTGAAAGTTTACAAATCAAGTCAGTCTCTCACACACAAACTGATATACACCTTGCTACGTACTCTCGCCTAATGAGACAGCCCGCTCCCTCCCTCCATTCTTTCTTTTCATGTCCATTTGGCCAGCTTCTAACCCCCTCTACCATCTCATCTCCCCTCCAGACAGGATATGCCAACATAGTCTCAAGCGTCCACCTGGTTCAAGAAGCTCACTGCTCACCAGCATCCCTCTCCATCCCATTGTCCAGTCCAATCCTCGTCTGAAGAGTTGGCTTTAAGAATGGTTCCTGTCCTGGGCCAACAGAAGGCCTGGGGGCCATGGCCACTGGGGTCCTTCCAGTCTCAGTCAGACCATTAAGTCTGGTCTTTTTATGAGAATTTGGGGCCTGCATCCCACTGCTCTCCTGCTCCCTCAGGGGTTCTCTGTTGTGTTCCCTGTCAGGGCAGTCATTGTTTGTAGCCAGTCACCATCTAGTTCTTCTGGTCTCAGGATGATGTAGTCCCTGGTTTATGTGGCCATTTCTGTCTCTTAGGCTCATAATTGCCTTATGTCCTTGGTGTTCTTCATTCTCCTTTGGTCCAGGTGGGTTGAGACCAATTGATGCATCTTAGATAGACTGCTTGCTAGCATTTAAGACCCCACATGTCACTCTCCAAAGTGGCATGCAGAATGTTTTCTTAATAGATTTTATTATGCCAATTGACTCAGATGTCCCCTGAAACTGTGGTCCTCAAACCCCTGCCCCTGCTATGCTGGCCTTCGAAGCGTTCAGTTTATTGAGGAAACTGCTTTTGGTTTAGTCCAGTTGTGCTGACTTGTCCTGTATAGTGTGTTGTATTTCCCTTCACCTAAAATAGTTCTTGTCTACTGTCTAATTACTGAAGACCCCCTCTCTCCTCCCTCCCTCCCTCCCCACTCTCGTAACCATCAAAGAATATTTTCTTCTCTGTTTAAACTATTTTTCGAGTTTTTGTAATAGTGGTCTCATACAGTATTTGTCCTTTTGCAACTGACTAATTTCACTCAGCATAATGCCTTCCAGATTCCTCCATGTTATGAAATGTTTCACGGATTCATCATTGTTCTTTATTGATGCATAGTATTCCATTGTGTGAATATACTATAATTTATTTATCCATTCATCCGTTGATAAGCAGCTTGGTTGCTTCCATCATTTTGCTATTGTAAGCAATGCTGCAGTGAACATGGGTGTGCATATATCTGTTCGTGTAAAGGCTCTTATTTCTCTGGTATATATTCCAAGGAGTGGGATTGCTGGATCGTATGGTAGTTCTATTTATAGCTTTTTAAGGACGGGCCAAATCGATTTCCAAAGTGGTTGTACCATTTTACATTCCCACCAGCAGTGTATAAGTGTTCCAATCTTTCTACAACCTCTCCAACATTTATTATTTTATGTATTTTGGATCAATGCCAGCCTTGTTGGAGTGAGATGGAATCTCATTGTAGTTTTGATTTGCGTTTCTCTAATAGCTAATGATTGTGAGCATTTCCTAAACATATCTGTTGGCTACCTGAATGTCTCCTTTAGTGAAGTGCCTGTTCATATCCTTTGCCATTTTTTAATTGGGTTATTTGTCTTTTGTAGTTGGGTTTTTGCAGTATCATGTAGATTTTAGAGATCAGACGCTGATCAGATATGTCATAACTAAAAGCTTTTTCCCAGTCTGTAGGTAATCTTTTTACTCTGTTGGTGAAGTCCTTGAATGAGCATAGGTGTTTGATTTTAGGAGCACCCAGTTATCTAGTTTCTCTTTGGCATTGTTAGTAATGTTTTGTATACTGTTTATGCCATATATTAGGACTTCTGTTGTCCCTATTTTTCTTCCATGATCTTTATTGTTTTAGATTTTATATTTAGGTCTTTGATCCATTTTGAGTTAGTTTTTGTACATGGTGTGCGGTATGGGTCTTGTTTCACTTTTGGATATCCAGTTATGCCAGCACCATATGTTGAAGACACTGTCTTTTCCCCATTTAACAGACTTGGGCCTTTGTCAGATATCAACTGCTCATATGTGGATGAATTTATATCTGGATTCTCAATTTTGTTCCATTGGTTTATGTATCTGTTGTCTTACCAGTATCAGGCTGTTTTGACTCCTGTGGCGGTACAATAGGTCCTAAAATCAGGTAGAGTGAGGCCTCCGACTTTGTTCTTTTTCAGTAATGCTTTACTTATCCAGGGCCTCTTTCCCTTCCGTATGAAGTTCGTGATTTGTTTCTCCATCTCATTAAAAAATATCATTGGAATTTGGATTGGAATTGCATTTTATCTATAGACTGCTTTTGGTAGAACAGACATTTTTACAATGTTAAGTCTTCCTATCCATGACCAAGGTATATTTTTCCACTTATGTAGGTCTCTTTTGGTTTCTTACAGAAGCATCTTGTAGTTTTCCTTGTATAAGTCTGTTACGTCTCTGGTAAGATTTATTCCTAAGCATTTTATCTTCTTGGGGGCTACTGTAAATGGTATTGATTTGGTGATTTCCTCTTCAATGTTGTTTTTGTTGATGTAGAGGAATCCAATTGATTGTTGTACGTTTATCTTGTATCCTGATACTCTGCTGAACACTTCTATTAGTTTCAGTAGTTTTCTTTATTTAGCCTAATTGCTCTGGCTAGGACTTCCAGCCCAATGTTGAATAAGAATCATGATAAAGGGCATCCTTGTCTGGTTCCCGATCTCAAGGGGAATGCTTTCAAACTCTCTCCATTTAGGATGACATTGGCTATTGGCTTTGTATAAATGCCCTTTTTTATGTTGAGGAATTTTCCTTCTATTCCTATTTTGCTGAGAGTTTTTATCATGAATGGGTGTTGAACTGTGTCAAATGCCTTTTCAGCATCAATTGATAAGATCATGTGGTTCTTGTCTCTTGTTTTATTTATATGATGGGTTACTTTAATTTTTTTTCCTAATGTTGAACCATCCCTGCATACCTGGTATGAATCCCACTTGGTCATGGTGAAGTTTTTTTTTTTTTTTTTTTGATATGTTGTGGAATTCTATTGGCTAGAATTTTGTTGAGGATTTTTGCATCTAAGTTCATGAGGGATATAGGTCTGTAATTTTCTTTTTTTGTGGTGTCTTTACCTGGTTTTGCTATCAGGGATATGCTGGCCTCATAGAATGAGTTTAGGATTATTCTATTCTTTTCTATGCTCTGAAATAGCTTTAGTAGTAGTGGTATTAACTCTTCTCTGAAAGGTTGGTAAACTCTGCAGTGAAGCCATCTGGGCCAGGGCTTTTTTTGTTGTTGTTGGGAGTTTTTTAATTACCTTTTCAATGTCTTCATTTGTTAAGGGTTTGTTTAGTTGTTCTACCTCTGTTTGTGTTAGTTTAGGTAGATAGTGTATTTGTAGAAATTCATCTATTTCTTCTAGGTTTTCAAATATGTTAGAGTACGATTTTTTTGTAGTAGTCTGATATGATTCAGTTGGGCCTGTTGTAATATCGCCCATCTCATTTCTTAATCGGGTTATTGCTTCCTCTCCTGTTTTTCTTTTGTCAGTTTGGCCAGTGGTTTATCAATTTTCTTAATTTTTTCAAAGAATCAGCTTTTGGTCTTGTTAACTCTTTCAATTGTTTTTCTCTTCTTTATTTCATTTAATTCTGCCCTAATTTTTATTATTTGCTTTCTTCTGGTGCCTGAGGGTTTCTTTTGTTGTTCTCTATTTGTTCAAGTGGTAGTGATAATTCTTTGATTTTGGCCCTGTCTTCTTTTTGTATGTTTGCATTTATTGATATAAATTTACCTCTGAGCACTGCTTTCACTGTGTCCCAAAGGTTTTGATAGGAAGTGGTTTCATTCTCATTGGATTCTATGAATTTCATTATTCCATCCTTGATGTCATCTATAACCCAGTCATTTTTGAGCAGCGTATTGTTCAGTTTCAAAGTGTTTGATTTCTTTTCACTGGTTTTTCTGTAATTGATTTCCACTTTTATGGCCTTATGGTCAGAGAAGATGCTTTGTAATATTTTGATATTTTGGATTCTGCTAAGGCTTGCTTTACGACCTAATATGTGGTGTATTCTAGAGAATATTCCATGTGTGTTGGAAAAGACAGTATACTTGGTTGCTGTTGGGCAGAGTGTTCTGTATATGTCTATGAGGTCAGGTTTGTTGATTGTGGCATTTAGATCTCCTATGTCTTTATTGAGCTTCTTCCTGGATATTCTGTCTTTCACCGAAAGTGATGTGTTGAAGTCTCCTACTATAATTGTGGTGCTGTGTATCTCACTTTTCAGTGCTGTTAGAGTTTGTTTTATGTATCTTGCAGCCCTGTCATTGAGTGCATAAATATTTAATATGGTTCTATCCTCCTGGTATATTATCCCTTTAGTCATTATGTAGTGTCCTTCTTTATCCTTTGTGGTCGATTTAACTTTAAGGTCTATTTTGTCAGAAATTAATATTGCCACTCCTGCTGTTTTTTAGTTGTTGTTTACTTGATATATTTTTCCCCATCCTTTGAGTTTTAGTTTGTTTTTGTCTCTAAGTCTAAGGTGTGTCTCTTGCAGGCAGCATGTAGATGGATCGTGTTTTTTTAAATCCATTCTGCCACTCTCTGTCTCTTTATTGGTGCATTTAGTCTATTTACATTCAGCACAATTATGGATAGGCATGAGTTTAGTGCTGTCATTTTGATGTCTTTTTTTGTGTGCTGTTGACAATTTCTTTTTCTCACTTAATTTTTTGTGCTGAGCAGCTTATCTTTATATATTGTCTCTTCCTCTTATTTGCTGTAGTTGATTTTGTTCTTCTGAGTCTCTATTTTTTTCTTGTGTTTTATTTCTGATGAATACAATTGTTAGTCTCTTGTGTGGTTACCTTAATATTTACTCCTATTTTTCTAAGTTTAAACCTAACTTTTATTTCTTTATATCGCCTTGTCTTCCTCTTCTTATGAAAGATCTATGACTACATTTCTTAGTCCCTCTTTATCGTTTTAATGTTGTCTTCTTTTACATAATGACCTTGTTGTTTCCCTGTTTTGAGCATTTTTTAATCTTGATTTATTTTTGTGATTTCCCTATCTGGGTTGACATCTGATTGCTCTGTCCGGTGTTCTAGTCTTAGGTTGATATCTGATATTATTGATTTTTTAACCAGAGAACTCCCTTTAGTATTTCTTGTAGTTTTGGTTTGGTTTTTACAAATTCCCTAAAGTTCTGTTTATCTGGAAATGTCCTAATTTTGCCTTCATATTTGAGAGACAGTTTTGCTGGGTATAGGATTTCTGGCTGGCAATTTTTTTCCTTCAATGCTTTATATAAGTCATCTCACTGCCTTCTTGCCTGCATGGTTTCTGCTGAGTAGTCCAGGCTTATTCCTATTGACTGTCCTTTGTAGGCTTCTTTTCGATTATCCCTAGCTGCTCTTAAAATTCTCTCTTTATCTTTGGCTTTTGGCAAGTTAGATTATAATGTGTCTGGATGACTTTCTTTTAAGGTCTTCTTTATGTGGAGTTTGATGAGCATCTTGGATCGATATCTTTTCATCTTTCATGATATCAGGGAAGTTTTCTCCCAACAAATCGTCAGCAATTTTCTCTGTATTTTCTGTTATCCCTCCCTGTTCTGGTACTCCAATCACTCATAAGTTATTTCTCTTGATAGAGTCCCATATGATTCTTAGGGTTTCTTCATTTTTTTAAATTCTTTTATCTGATTTTTCTTCAAGTATATTGGTGGCAAATGCTTTATCTTCAGTCTCACAAAATCTTCCTTCCACTTCTCAATTCTGCTCCCCTGACTTTCTATCGAGTTGTCTAATTCTGTAATTTTATTGTTAATCTTCCGAATTTCTGATTGCTGTTTCTCTATGGATTCTTTCAACTTATTAAGTTTCTTTTATGTACTTGAATAATCTTTTTAATTTCTTCAACTGCTTTGTCTATGTGTTCCTTGGCTTGTTCTGCGTATTGCCTGATCTCCTTCCTGATGTCTTGAAGAGTTCTGTTTATTAATCTTTTGTATTCTGTATCTGGTAATTCCATGAAGGCACCTTTATCCAGAATATCCCTTGATTCTTTGTTTGAGAGCTTGTTGAAGTGATTATGGTCTGCTTCTTTATGTGACTTGATATCGACTGTTGTCTCTGAGCCATCTATAAGTTATTGTATTAGTTTATTTTGTTTGTCTAGTGTATCCTAGCTTCTTGCTTTGTTTTGTTTTGATATTTCCAAATAAGTTGCTTGAGTGAGCTGCTTGATTATGTTCGCCTTTGAAGCTCTAACATGTTGTCACCAGATGGCTAGAGCTGTTACCAGGTATATGAGCCGAGGAGTCCATTCACTTTTCTTGTATGGATTCAGCTCAGGTGTCCAGGTAGTTGGTCATCAAGTGTGTGGTACAGTCTCTGTCCTACAGTCTTAGGGGGGCAGGGGTGACTGGTGCAAGTACCAGTATCTGGTTGCAGAAAGGGATCACGCTGTGAACAAGGCAGGGGGCTGACAACCATCCCCCAAGTCTCTATGAGGAAAGCGTATCCCTGTTCCCTAGAACACACAGGTGGATGTGTTCTGCAGACAGACCTTGGTCACCCAGTGCTTTTGGTTGTAAGGACCGGGAGGTACCAGTTATCTTTGGACCCCAGTTGTGGGTGGCTGGGTGACCTGAGTGGAGCCACTAGTCCTTAGGCCCCTGGTGTGGGTAGGTGAGGATGCTATTTAATAGGCAAAGTGGTGTCAAACATCAAACACCCACCTCTCCACCACACAGCTGAAACAGTTCCAGTCTGCAAACAAGGGCCTATTCTCCTGAAATAGGCCTGCATAGGTCCATGCAGGGCAGAAAGCTATTCAAAGTCCACCGATCATTTATGCCTGGACAGGAGCCGCCTCTGTCCTTAGCTCCCCACGTTAATGAAGCTGGCAGATTATCTTTTCCCCTATTGTGAATTTATTCCTTCTCCAAGGTGGGAAAGTGGCTCAGGTCATGCAACAGGGCCTACCTCAGACCCAGGGAAATTGACAGCCACTGAAGCCAGGTTTGGGATGGGGGGAGGCCATGGTTAAATATACACAACTTAGCTTTTGCTAAGAGTGCCATTCTTCTCTGGTTCTGGAGGTGTGAGTATGCTGTGTGGCTGGATGTTACCCCCTGAGGAAACTGCGGCTGAGGGCTACCACCAGCCCACTGCAGCTGCTCCCAGGAACGGTGCCTGAGGGTTCCCTGCGATTCAGGTTCAGCAATTCCTCTCCACTTCGGAACCATCTCTCCCTCCCCCTGCTGCTAAGTCTATTTTCTAATTCTGCCTTTGATGTTCAGGGCTTCTAGCTTGTCATAAAGGTAATCTTTTCACTTGTTTCTTTGGATCTATGTTGTAAGAGGGCTCACTGGAAGCATCTGACTACTCCACTATCTTGGCACCACCCCTCATCTTTTTTTTAACCAAAATTAATTGCAGTTAACCTCTTGAAGTCCCTTGGGAAATCATCTCCTATATGACATTTTAGTCCTGGATTTTGGGGGAGATATAGCACTCTGCTTGCACAAAGATTAAGTGCTTAGCTGCTAACTAAAAGGTCGGCATTTGGACTCATTAGTGGCTTGGCAGGTGAAAAGACCTGGTGATCTGCTGCCTAGGAAACCCTATTGGGAAATTTCACTCTGTCATATAGGGTCTCTATGAGTCAGAATCGACTCAATGGCAAACAACATCATTTAGTTTACTAAGGAACAACTACCAGCCAAAAAAATTAATTATTTTTGGTTATTCATCGTATTTATTATTCTTTTCTCAGAAACTTAAATGGACAATGAAATTGATTAGGGCTGTTCTTTTTATCCACAGCTATGAATAAGTGCATTATCTCTGTATCCCATTTGAGAACCAAACTCAGCATGCCTGCCTGTGAGCAGGAGGTTGAGGCCTCAGTGCATGTGCAGTATCCCTGTAAAGTGGTTGAGCTGTCATGGCTCCCAGGAAAGCCACTGGGGTGGCAAAGATGTCAACTTCTTTAGTCCTAGTCTGAGCCACCATCCCGTCTGTGAGCAAGAGGAAGCTGCAGGCCATATGGGCTGCCTTCATCCTGACACCTTCAGCAGTGCACAAGATAAACCATATCTTAAAGATAAGCCTGAACGTGTAGGTGTGAAAGTTGGTGTCTGAACCAGGGGTTGCAATGGCCTTTCTTATACTTTAGAATATACAGAGACAAAAGGAGATTGTGATGAAGACGTTCAAGATGGTGCCAGAGTGTTCATCGAAAAGAAAGCAGTTAACCCATTTAGGAACAGAAATGGACTATATAGAAAACAAATTATTCAGTGGGTTTGTGTTCAATAACCCAAACATCAAAGGAACTTGTGGCTGTGGAGAAAGCTTCAATACGTGAAATCTCAGGACTACTGCTCTGGCTGTGAGCTCCAGGGATGCCCACGGAAACCTTGGGCTTACAAAGGATACCATATGACTATCGCGATCCTAGATTCACAATGCATGACTGGCTTTTGAGGAAAATAAAAGTAATGCATTTGCAAATGAAATGAAACAAAACAAACAAACAACAAAACTAAGCATGCCTTACACATTTACGAGGTTTTCCTTCAACAGTGATGGCTAAGATTTTTGTCAGTTCCCTGTCAAATTGGAAAAATTAGGTCAATGTAGAGCTTTTTTTATAAGGCTAAATTTGTTAAAGATTTTAATAACTGTCTTTATTCTGACATTATGATCTTTCTACTTAGGGAAGTTAAGAGGAGTTTCTTTTAGAAAAATATGGTAATTGTGTATGGTAAAGGGGATCTGCATTCAAGGTTTCAGAATGGGAAAACAAAATCTACAGCAAAAATTTATATAAAGAATAATTATTTCCATAAGAATTAATGTAAGTAATTGAGATTTGGCACTAACATCCTACTATCCAAAACATTTTATTCATTAACATGCTCCCAGACACTTAAAAGGCATTATCTTGTTAGGTGTTGTAGAGCCAGTTCCTACTCATAGCAACCCTGTGTATAACAGAACTGAATGTTGCTTGGTCCTGTGCCATCCTCACAATAGTAGATATGTTTGAGCCCATTGTTGCAGTCACTGTGTCAATACATTTTGTTAAGGGTCTTCCTCTTCTTCACTGACCCTCTACTTTACCAAGCATGATATCTTTCTCCAGGGATTCTTCCCTCCTGATAATATGTCCAAAGTTAGTGAGACAGTCTTGCCATCCCTGCTTCTAAGGAGCATTCTTGCTGTATTTCCTCCAAGGCAGATTTGTTCA
Source organism: Elephas maximus indicus (assembly GCF_024166365.1). Taxonomy (NCBI): domain Eukaryota; kingdom Metazoa; phylum Chordata; class Mammalia; order Proboscidea; family Elephantidae; genus Elephas; species Elephas maximus. The sequence goes on along the minus strand of NC_064821.1, from coordinate 165,776,061 downwards.
TTCTTCTGACAGTCCACGGCGTATTCAATATTTCTCACCAACACCATAATTGAAATACACCAATTTTTCTTCAGTCTTCCTTTTTCCTCATCCAGCTTTTGCATGCATATGAGGTGATTGAAAAGACCATGGCTTGGGTCAGGCACACTATAGTCATTAAAGCGAAATCTTTGCTTTTTAAGACTTTAAAGAGGTCTTTTGCAGCAGATTTGCCCGGTGCAATATATCGTTTGATTTCTTGACTGATGCTTCCGTGGGCATTGATTGTGAATCCAAGTAAAATGAAATCCTTGACAACTTCAGTATTTTCTTCATTTATCATGATGTTGCTTATTGATCTGGTTGTGAGGATTTTTGTTTTCTTTATGTTGAGGTGTAATTCATACTGAAAGCTGCAGTTTTTAATCTTCTTCAGTAAGTGCTTCAAGTCCTCTTCACTTTCAGCAAGCAAGGTTGTGCCATCTGCATATCGCAGGTTTTTAATGAGTCTTCCTCCAATCCTGATTCCGCACTCTTCTTCACATAGACCAGCTTCTCTGATTATTTGCTGAGCATAGAGATTGAATAAAGATGGTGAAAGGATACAACCCTGGCACACACCTTTTCTGATTTTAAACCACACAGTATCCCCTTGATCTGTTTGAAAAATTGCCTCTTTGTCTATGTACAGGTTCTGCACAAGCACAGTTAAGTGTTCTGGAATTCTCATTCTTTGCAATGTTATCCATTATTTGTTATGATCCACACGGTTGAATGCTTTTGCGTAGCCAATAAAACACAGGTAAACATCCTTCTGGTGTTTTTCACTTTCAGTCAAGATCCATCTGACATCAGCAATGATATCCCTTGTTCCACATCCTCTTCTGAATCCAGCTTGAATTTCTGGAAGTTCCCTGCCAATGTACAGCTGCAGCCCTTTTTGAATTTTCTTTAGCAGAATTTTGCTAGCATGTGATATTAACGATACTGTTTGATAGTTTTTTTTTATTCCTTTGGATCACCTTTCTTTGGAATGAGCATGAATTTAGGTCTCTTCCAGTCAGTTGGCCAGGTAGCTGTCTTCCAAATTTCTTAGTATACACATGTGAGCACTTCCAGCATTGCATCGATTTGTTGAAAATCTCAACTGATATTCCATCAATTCCTGGAGCCTTATTGTTCACCATATGTTCAGTGTAACTTGGACTTCTTCCTTCAGTACCATGGGCTCTTGATCATATGCTACCTTCTGAAATGGAGTAATGTTGATCAATTCTTTTTGGTGGAGAGACTTTATGTATTTCTTCCATATTCTTTTGATGCTTCCTGGATCACTCAATTTTTTGTCCATAGAATCCTTCAATATTGCAACTTGAGGCTTAAATTTTTTCTTCACTTCTCTCAGCTTGAGAAATGCTGAGTTTTTTCTTCACTTTTTATTTTTTACCTCCAGGTCTTTGCACATTGCATTACGATGAAATGAAATAAAACGTGCAAAAGGCTTTTTAAGTGTAATAGAAGAATAACATTATTGTAATAAAATATTAGAATTTAATAATGTAAAAAATAATGCTTTGCATATGCTTCCCTTTAAAATTTTGACAGTGAACTTAATGGGAGAATTATGTGGGTATGTTAAGCTGCTGCACCAAAAGTAATGAATGTGAGCTAGCCAGAGGGAAGGGTGGAGCAAAAGCATATTTTTGATTTAACTTCAATTAGATCCTGACGGAAACCCATTGCACTTAGAATAAAATCCAAGCTATCTTGCCACAGTCAAAAAACAAGCAGACGCATTGCCACTGAGTTGATTCCAACTCATAACAATCCTATAGGACCGAGTAGAACTGCCCCATAAAGATTCCAAGGCTGTAAGTCTTTACAGCAGCAGACTGCCACGTAATTCTCCAGGGGGGTTGCTGGTGCGTTTGAACCATCAGCTTTTTGGTTAGCAGCTGAGCACTTAACCATTGTGCCACCAAGGCCGTAAAGTGAGCTAGCCTAATTCTCTAACCCCTGGATCACAACGATTCGATTCCACTGCCATGTTAATTCCAACAAGTTTGTTCCTCCTACTCCATTTACTGTTGCCTCTGTTTGTAATGCTTTTCCCCCAATCATCAAATATCTAGTTCCTTCTCATCAGATTTCAGCTCTCAAAGGTCTTTTCTAAAGTAAAAGTACTCACTATCACCATCACTCTCTATTACATTAGTTTGTTTATCATCTTCACAACATGCAACCCTATCCAAAATTATCACATTTATGAACTGAGTTATTGCCTGTCTCCCTGAACTACAGTGTAAGTTCAAATTCTCCATTTTGTTTATCATCATAAATCCTAAATCTGGGACAGTGACTGACGTACATAGAAAATACTTAATATTTATTGAATTAATAGATTATGCTTATTTTATTGACTCTAAGGCAGTGTCGACTGTATGGTACATTATTATTTATGTACCACCATGAAAGAAAATACGTTGCCATTTTCCCCATAATACTTTTATTAGTCAGAATTATTATTTTATATTCACTAAAAGCTCTTGTGAACTTATTTGGGCATAGATTTTTATCATGTGTCATGCTTGTGTGTCTGTAAAGTAAAAAAAAAAAAGCAAAACAAATTTGTCAAGATATTCCTAAAACTTCTTCACAAAGTCCAACACTTCTGAGTGTATTTTTCTAGTAATAAATTTGACTATATTTTAAAAATTCTATTCATCAAGAGGCAGCATAAAAGAGTTAAAAAAAAAACAGATAAGGAGAGTGTCTACTTGCAACATATAAAACCAACAATGTACTAGTATTGTGAATATATAATAAACAGATACACATCACTAAAAACAAACAAACAAAAGAAAATGGGGGGAAGACTTGAATGACTGTAGATGTATAAGAAAACTGTACAGGCAAATAAACAGGCAAATGAAATTATGCTCAGCCTCATTAATAATCAGGAGAATGCATATGTTTGAGATAATTACAGAGGAGTTACAAAAATAGTACAGAAAGTTCCATAAATCCTTCATCCAGCTTCCCCTTATGTGACTATCTTACATAACCATAGTACAATTTTCAAAACATAGGATATTAATCTTGACACCATACTATTAACTAAAGAACAAAATTAATTGGAATTTGAATTTTGCCTCTAATATCCAGGATCGAACCCAGGATCCCACACTGAATTTAGTTATGCTTTTTTATCATCTCCATTCTTTGACGGTTCCTCAGGTTTTCTTTGTCTTTCATGACCTTGACATTTTGGAGCAGTACCAGTCAATTATTTTATAAACATCCTTCAATTTGGCTTTGTCTGAGTTTTTCTTGATGAGATTCAAGTTTCCATTATTTGGAAGGATATTACAGAGGCATTGTGCCCTTCTCATTGCAACATTTCAGGGGGTATCTGATGTTGAAATGTATCATTTGGGGCGTTAACCTTGATCAGTTGGTTTCGGTAGTGTCCACTCACATTCACCACTGTAAAATTGCTATTTTTCCCTTGTAATTAGTAAATATTTGGGGAGAGATACTTTGAGACTATGCAAATATTTTATTTCTGCTTAGACTTAGTCTTCTAACTTTAGCACCCATTGGCGGATCTTGGTGGATCTTTTTGGCTAATACATGTCCATATTTCCCCACACAGAATTATCTGTGGATGGCTGGGAACAACGATGATGCAGCATTTCTAAGAGTGCTTCATTGTTGTCTCCAAGATTTTATTTGAAACTATTAAAAGCCATGCCAAAAAAAAAAAAAAAAAGCCCACTGCGGTCGAGTCAATTCCGACTTATAGCGACCCTACAGGACAGAGTAGAACTGCCCCATAGAGTTTCCAGGGAGTGCCTGGTGGACTCGAACTGCCGACCTCTTGGGTAGCAGCTGAGCTCTTAATCACTACGCCACCAGGGTTCCCGTTAAAAGCCATAGTGGTAGGAAAAATACCAAGATGGCACCCAAGATTCCCACCCACTGGTTTACACCCTTCTCTTGAGTGTAGGCAGGGCCCTGGTGGCATAGTGGTTAACAGCTCAGCTGCTAACCAAAAGGTTGGCAGTTGGATTCCACCAGCTGCTCCTTGGAAACCCTATGGAGCAGTTCTACTCTGTCCTACAGGGTTGCTCTAAGTTGGAATTGACTTGATAGCAATGGGTTTTGAGTGTGGGCGGGCCCTGTGGATATGAGTGGATACCATTGTCATAATTATGGTAGCTTCTGTGGCATTCTTGACACTTTGGAACAATGTGTGTCAATAATTTTATAAACATTCTTCAATCTGGTTTTGTGAAATGTGTCTAACAAATGAGGAAGATGGAGAATTAAAAATTATACTGTCAGATGAGTTTTTGAAAAATGTATCATTTTATTAGGTATGTATGTATCCCTAAACAATATGTTGTATAGTCACACAATGGAATATTTTACTTCAATAAAAATGAATGACATTTACCTACAATAAAATGGATGAATCTCAGAAAAAATGTTGAGTGAAAAAATCAAATCCTTGTATACACAGTATACCATTTTTATAAAATTCAAAAAGGTATAAAACTGAAGAGTATGTCATTTTAGGGATACATATTTTAGGCCTTTTTACGTACATGATAAAACTTAAAAGGAGAAACGAGTTGGGAGGGATAGGAGAGGAGCTCAAATAGATAAATGGAAAGTACTGGTAATGTTCTAATTCTCAAATTAGATGATGAGTTATTATTACACATGATCACTTATTTGGATATCATATTTATCATTTTATAAGCTAAATACATTAAAAATATAAGTGCAAAGATATGTATAAAGTATTGACCAAATTTATATCCACATGGTTCTTTTTAAAATTATCCTTACTTTTCTTACTACTCAGGGAATTCAGATTTTCACAAAAAATAATTTTATTAAAAGGTTACTAGGTAGTTCTCAGGATCTCTAGGACAGCTGGAGAGCCAGAATTAGAGGCTACATAGCCAATTAGCATGTCAGAGTTTCTTCAAGGCTCCACTGTTTCCACTGTTTGGCACAGACACTGCAGCTTACACCACTGGCTTTGCTGAAACCGGATACTGGTTGTTGTCACTAGAACCATTTTTGTTGTTCCTTTGTGGAGTTGAACGTACCAGCCAGTGCTGTTGGTCATGTCACCTTCACTCAACGGATCCTGCATGGTTACCTGCCTTCTTTGTATCACTAACCTTGAAGTTTTAAGGCAGATGTATCTTCCCTAGTTGCAAAGGAGGTTGGGAAATCATGTATCTGGTGCTTTCAAGTTCTTTTGGAGGTAAGAGGGCTCTGCTTCACAACATAGAATGGGAGTCTGGGTACTGACTGATGTAATGACTGATGTCTGTCACGGCCCATTCTCTTGGCTACACTACATTAACATACTTGCAGCTATTACTTACACTTTTTAATAAAATGTTTCCACACAACATAATGCTATCCACTGTAAAAGGACTTGTATCAGACACTGTTAGTTGTTTTCTCAATTTCCTCTCTGTTAATAGTGATTTTATTTGGGGCAGCAACGCCCTCTCTTGCAGCTAAAAGTGGCCATGTGACAGGTCAGGCAAATAAGATAAGAGGAAAATTGTTTGGGATTTCTGGAAAAGCTCTGCTTTTCCTGATAAAAAGAGGATACACAGAGCTGGCACAGGCCATTTCTCACACCCCCACCTCCAACTTGGGCATGACATCTGGCACAGCAGCAACCTTCTTGTGACCACAAGAAAACTGCATGAGGGATAAAGGCCTACATGCTAAGGCGGCAGATCTCAAAGAACTGCACCCTTTTCTGCAGATAGTAAGGACCACTGACTGAACTGATTAAGTATTACTCCTATCAGTTACATGCATATATATTTTCAGCTACATCATTCTAGAAAACAGATAATAACAATTATATCTCATTAGTTAAACTCCGGAGCCCCTGTGGTGCAGTGCTAAAAGCGACTGACTGTGGTTTAAAGCTACCAGTGGCATCGTGGGAGGAAGAAGAGGCAGTTGGCCTCTGGAGGTTTACAGCCTCAGAAACCCTGAGTCTGAATTGACTTGACAGCAGTGGGTGGGGAGTTAAAACTTCATCCACTGAGAATTCATGACACTTTATATATATATATATATATATATATAGGCTGTAGGGTTTCTTTTGCACTATTAGTAAAAATAGATTTTGCTAATCAAGAGCCATGTGAAGTCAGTAATATTTGGCATTTAAAGGAAGCGTAACTTAGTGGTTAAAAATGTGTTTGAGTCTGCCTGGGTTTGAATTTTGGACAGATAACATAACGTCTTTGTGCCTAAGCAGCTGCAAGATGAGGTACAGTTGAAACGTAGATTATATAATACAATACCTGACACGTACTAAAGCACAGAATGTTAATTATTGGCAATACCATCCACTTTCTGCTTTTGTTACACCAAGCTTTTCTAGTTCTCCTCCTGTCCATTTGTTCTCTCTATTGGATTCTCAGGTTAAAATAGTTCCTCCTCTGTATTCTAGACATACTTACATCAAATTTATCACACTGCATTGTAATTATATGCATACTTGTTTGTCTCCACCAGATTCTTCTTTGAAAAGTATCAATGCTTTTTCATTTTTCTATTTGTAACTCGTAATGAAATGTCTGGCACAAAGTAGACTAGATATTCTCAACCTTGTGTCCTTGGAGTTACCTGGGATGCTCACTAAAATACAAATCCCTGAACTCCATCCTCAAATTCCTATTTCAGTAGGTCAGTGAACCACATTTCAAGAAACAGATCTTCCATGTTTGAATCAAATTAACATAAGCTAAGGTAATAAGGTAAATACCAACATATTTAAATGTTTCTCAGAATATTTCCAAACCTAGTTTTTATAATTTATATCATATGAGGATACCTCTAAAAGTCAGCAACAATTTGTACAATGGTACTGCTAAATACATTCTACTTATTCAGGAAGACCTGTTCTGACAGTCATACACATATGTATATACACTGTACACATGTATTTATGAAAAGCCCTCTGTACTTCCCAATAATCAGACTCATTACTGAGTAAGATTAGCTAATCTTCTCAAAGTTAAGGTTTTTACTAGAAAACTTTGTACTGAGATTTTGCAAGCCAGTCAAGTTCCTCCACACACTGCACTGCATCCACTGCAAAGCAACCTTACTGTCCACCCAAATGCAAGTCGAGGGCGCAGCTGCGCAGGGCGCTGACAGCCCGCCATGTTGTCTTCGGATTCATACTTTTAAGTTTTTCATTTGTCAGAGGGAAAAGTCAACATAATTTATTCTGAAACCTGAGCTGTAAAGAACTTTATAAACAGCTCTAAAGGTACATAAGGCAGGTGACAAAAGGGACATGTTACGCCTTAATGAGCCATCTGATTACTTTGTCATCCCCACTGACATCTGGCCACGGCGGCTGACACACAGTAAGGGGTACATGCCTCCTGAATGGACTTGTGGGACACATGGTGGCACCAAGGGCATACTTCAAAGCAAAGAGCTGGACTAAAAGTTTACTCATTCATGGGCAATAAAATAAAAATGCCCAAACTTAGGGGTGGACACATTCTTTGAATTCTATGCAGGGCAATGAATAGAAATTTGTTAAACTTATCCATTAAAGCCCATCACTGTAGGTAAAGTCCATTGCTATAACTGGGATCGGTTGCTATTAGGACATCTTGGAGAGATTTTGTTGTTTTAGCTAAAATCAACTCTTTATGACTGTACAAAAGAAATTTTACATCGCATAAAGTGCTAGCGAAAAACTCTAATACTGTATCTGTATGGTGCTTAGTGTTATTGGAAAACACTGACAAGTTTAGCATTCATAATTTATTTGTGGAAAAACCTAAATAGTGTAACATGAAGTAATTTGTATATTTGAAGAGGATGTGGGAATGAGGTGATGAGTAAGCCTAGATGACCACCCAGTATTTGAACCTCAACACTGCTTTGTTGTTGTCTACATAACACTATGAATATAGTTATTCTCATTAGGTGATAAAACTTGGTTTCACTGTGAAACATGGATCTCAAAAGAAAGCCAACTACTAGTGCCAGTAATAAAAGACATCTAGGTGATGGTTCTTAATTATAAAATGTAGCAGCTAAGAACTACGATGTGAATAAGTCTACTATATGCTCTTTGCACTGTGTGAACTACTTAAGTTGAAGATTTCCTGGCACAACATGAATGAAAAACTGACTACTTTAACAGAGTAAAAGCTATTTTTAGCATTTGAGCTAAGTGAGCATGTGTGCACACACACACACACAAGGACAAGTTTCTAGGCATTCTTTGAATATAACGACTATACTACAACTGGGGGAAAAAAAAAAAACAGTTAACTTATTTCCAAGTATGTTTCCTGTGGACTAGCAGTAGGTCCTCTCAAATTAAGAGTGAAGACACCAGGCCACAAAGTGTTAACTCTTAGCACCAGAGAGACTTAAAACTTCAGAGGTGAATGACATTACAAGTGAGAGAATCTGCAAGACTAGCTCTGTGGAACTAGTATCACTTTTGTTAAACAGGAAAAATCCAGGTGTATGCAGAATAGATTTGAAAAGTTACATCTCTTTTTCAAAGTTCTTTAGAACTGTATTTTACAATTCTATGTAAAATAAAAGTACTCGTTTATACTAAAATGCTTTAAGTTTCAGAGATGTGAAAAAACTAAAATGAACTAAAAACAGTTTATGTAAACTGAGGTCCCAGAAATTAGAATTAAAAGTAGTCTCTTAGAGAAAGGAATGGTGAAATTCAGTAAGTATTCTCACTAACACACTAGAAAATTGTTTTGTAGGCAGTCAACACTGACTAGCCATTCTAAATTGCCACCTGGTATCTTTAATCAACACTAAATCATGCCTGAGGCAAGACAATGAACAGCCAATACTCCAATGGAAAGATAATAACTTCTTTCCTTGATAGACAAGGTCCACTAGTATTCAGGTGGTGAGCTATTTGATGGCTTGGGAAGCAGCGTCCACTGAGTCTTCTTTCCGGACTTGAAGAGACTCACTGCTGATGGACAACAATTCTCGAAGTTCCTTATTCTCCAGCTGAAAAAAAAAGGTGTTATGTTCATTTCATGGATTTTTACTGTCAAAATGCATCAGAATACTTTTTTGGGGGCCATATAGACATTTTAATTTTGAAAGTTCTAAGGAAACAAAAAACACACTGGCTGATAAATTCCTAAAATATTACTTACTTATTCAACAAACATTTACTGAGTAATTTCTATATGCCAAGTGTTAGGTGTACAAAGATACTCTTCATAGTTTCCACAGGTTTACTATTATTTCTTCCATCTTTCAAATTGCTAATAATCTTTTCAGGAAAGTGGGAGAAGAAACTTACTAGGCATATGGCCAGATATCATGTGGGTGCTTTACATGATATCTCACAACAGTCTGTAAGGTAAGTATCATTGCTGACACCCACATTCTATTTAAGATGAGGACACTGTGGCTCAGAACTCAAAAAACTTGTTCATACAGACACTAGGACGTGGTATTGCTGGGATCTGAATCCAATGCCCATGCTTTTTCCACTTACAGTATGAAGTGAAGCTTGTCCCACATTTCCCTAAAGCCGTTTCCATAACTAGGGTAAATCAGGGTGTGGTGTGATTGATTACTTTTGTGTGGCATTTCTAGCAATGGTCTTGAAGCTCCCACCCAAATGATTGCGTGGGACTGTACAGATACTATTGGAAGGGGATTGGGTAGTTTGGCCATCCTGCTGGACTTGAAATGAGCCATCCCATAGGCGGGGAACAGAAAATCCCACTACTGCAAGGGAAGAATAGCCAGGAGCTGGAGCGTCCTTCGGACCTGGGATCCCAGCGCTGAAGAGCCTCCTGGAACCAGGAGACACAGAGAGAGAGAGAGAGAGAGAGCAAGCTGTAACCCTGAAGAGTGGTGGCAGCAGAGACCCAACAGCAGGAATCAGCATGGTGGGCTTCCTGGCCCACAGAGGGACAAAGCTGAGTGGCTCTGGGCAGAGGCCTAGGCCTAGGTAGAGGCATGCCTGTGAGCACAAGTGGGAAGAGGCTGTTCTGATGGAAGAACTGTACCGTTGAGTGTTCTTGTGCTTCAATTATAACCTGTTATTTCCCTAATAAACCCCGTAATCCTAAGAATGGTCTGTGAGTTCTGTGTGGCCATTGCAATGAATTATTAAACCCAGCAGAGAAGTAGAGAATGCTGTGGGAGGGATGGTTGGTGTCCAAATTGGTAGAGGTGGCAGAGAGAGAAGGCATGTCTCACCTCAGCCTCATAGGATTCAGCCTTGGGCTGTTGATCTTGATTCTCCTTTCCCCTTGTGAAGACAGAGGAGGTCAGACCCTGCCCCCATCCCGTTTTTACACAGGATAGCGTTGACAAGGTTGTTCTATCATTTAACTAGCTTATAATTCCTACTTAGGACCTTGTCCATTCTCTTTAATTTCCAGATAGGGCAGCTTGTACTCTTCATCCTTATTTTCTCTGCAGGAAATTCTGGTAAACCACTGCATTTTCAGATTTTGCCAAGAGGTCTTATGCCATATAAAGTACTTCCCTCTGTACTCTGTATCTCTCTCCTGGCACTTATATACCATTTCATATAAGTACTAGTCTTACTCTCTCCACTAGACTCTGAGTTCTAATGGGCAGGGACCCTATTTTTTTCTTTGGTATTTCTCAAAGGAACCTGTAATATGTAGCTCTCAAACCATCTACTGAAATATTTTTTACTTAATGATTTTATGGGCACACTAATGCCCCAGGCCTTTCTTTGTAATGTATTTCTGTTTTTAAAATATCAAGAACTATGCGGCTTATAAAACAAACAGCAGTCCCTTGGCTGTATTCCCACAAAGGCAACAACTTTTAACACTGTGGTGAATTAATTATTTTTGTATGTGGCCTTTCTAGCCATGGTCTTGTAACTCCCACCCAGGTGACTGGGTGGAACTGTGTGATAAAATAACTGTCTGGTCAGTTTTGCCTTAAAAGAGAGCCAATTCCAGAGCAGGAGGGGGAGCCCACCACCAAGGAAGGATGGACTCAGCAGCAGGAGACGGCGGTATGGCATGCTTCCCAGCCCATGGAGAGAGAAAGCTGAGTGCCTTTGGGCAGAGACTGAGGGCTATGGTGATGCGTGTCTGTAAGCACAGCCCGGGAGAGGCTATCCTGATGGAAGAACTGTATCCTGAATGTTCTTGAGCTTCCCTAATAAACCCCATAATTGTGAGTGTGGTCTGTGAGTTCTATGTGGCCATTGCAATGAATAATCGAACTCAGCAGAGAAGTGGAGAGTGCTATGGGAGGTACGGTTAGTGTCAGAATTAGTAAAGATGGTGGAAAGAGGAGGCTTATATGGCTTCTGCCTCATGAGAGTTAGCCTTGCACTGTTGATCTTGGTTCTCCTTCCCCCTTGTGGGGCTGGAGTTTTTACAAACACTTTCACCTATTTCTTTTGGTATTTACTTCCATAATTCTGAATAACATGACTGTACTATAACTCCTGATCATTCATTTAAGACATTATCTGTTCACTTCCTATTACGGCAGATAAGGAACTTTAGCTCCCATATAACCTGTCCCTTCCATTCTTTCCAGCCTCCCAGTGTGATAACATTTCAACTACTAGCCAATCTGCAGTTGGTATTTTCATTGTTTGCTGCCTATCACATTTCCTTTCTCAAAGAAGGTACAGTGGAAAAAAAAAAAAAAAAAATCCTGAGCACACATGAAACATGCATACATTGCAGTGACAGAACAGTAATAACATATATATCTTCCAGACTTCATGAAAACTCCGTGAAACATTGTAGACCTAAAATAGCAACAATCTTACCTCTAATTGGGCTAGTTTTTCCTGAACCTTACAATACTGGTCATCATCCACCTGAACTGCTTTCCTCATCACTTCTCCCATTTCACAGATTCTGTCAATTTGACTTTCAATTTCCTGTGACGGTATTAAGAAAGAAAAGGTGAAAAAGTAATCATTTCTACAGATATAAAGCTCATGAGAACATATGCATTATGATTTAAAAAGTTCATTTAATCCATGCTACAGAGGTTACAATGAAGCTTCACTACATAATCTGAGTCCTCAGGAGTAAAGCCGTAATAAAGTGGCCTTGTAATACTCAGAAATAATTTCTATTTTCAAAAAGCCAGTTCTAGTGTAACCACTGGATTTTGGACAATATCTCTAAGTGGCTGTTTAACTTAAGTTCTCCCGCTTTCATTGGGAGGAAGCTTATCACATTCCAGGGTGCCTTTTTCCATCTTTGGACATCTTAGAAAGTTCTCCTATATCATATAAATCGTTTCCTTCAAGGTTCAGTAAATTGGTAAAATTCATTTTCCTCCTCTAGATGAAAGCTTAAATGTAGCTATCCCTATTCCTTAAGACTTTTGTTAAGTCAATAAAGTCAACAGAATCTAAGATGAAATTGATCTCTCACTAAATTCCACCGTAGCAAACAGCGAGGTTCAATCTATTAACCCAGAATTAAGTGATATGGTACCTGTGAATGTACCATGACAACTGTGAAGCATCTTATAAATATAAGTACAATTATTGGGTCTCCCAAATTAAATCATAAGCAGCCTAAGTGTAGAAACTACGCTACACATACTTTTTAAACACCACTATTCTCTCCTAACAATAGAGCATGATGCTATGCAGTTCAGTTTGACACTTTCAACACTAACTGGCATTATGTTTGGTGCAAGTGCTTAGCATTCCTTAGCGTTCTGAAAAAAGATCTTGATGCGGTACAGGGAGAGGAGGGAACCGTGGGCCACTCAAATAAAAGGCACTGAGTAGCTCCTCATCCCCTTCTGATTATCTTTACAAAGCTAAAGCAAAATAAACAGCAATTGTGATAAACATGAAAGGAAACACAAGGTTATTTTTCTTGGAAATCAAACACAAAATCTAAAATAATTTCCAGATTTCAATTCAGTTAATTTAGAATTTACTTATCAGAGCTTCTTACTGCAGAATGAGACTGGTGAGCTTTCAGGACTGGTTCAGCATCCACTGCTTTTTTAGCGACCATCAACTGTAACATCTGTTTCCGGTACTTGCTCATGATGAGTTCTAAGGCATCCTGGTGTTCCTCCAAGGAAACCCATAGTTCTATCAAAAAATAAAATAACTTGGCAGCAATGTCTGAGAAACCACTCCCAAAACCAAACTCTTAACAGTTGGAATTTTACGACACTCCATAAGATACTGTGAGTCCAAAGTTGTAAATCAATGTTTAAATCCACAAAACTAAAGAGCTAAGGTTTATGTTAAAAATAACTTCCTAGGCAGAGACACCATAGTCTAGTAGAAACACCGTAGGGTATGAAATCAGAAGACACAGGTTTGAGTACAGTTCTGTGACTTACTAGCTTAATAAAAGTACTCCTGAGCAAATCATTTAACCTCTCTGGGTCTATTTCTCAGCTGCAATACTGTAATAATAAATACCAGGCTTGCCTATACCAAAATGAAGATACAAGAATACAATGTGAAGTAATATGTGAAAACCTTCTGTAAACTGATATGTAAGTGACTATTAAAAAAATTTTTTTTAATTAACACTACCATCATTAATAACGTAGTTAACATGTTTAAGAATATATATCCTGAGGATAGAACTGTTCCTGCACCTTATGCGATAAGAGTAAAAAAAAAAATTTAACTTTAATGTTTATTTCGATTACTATTTAAACATTAAATTCTAAGCCCTTTGAGAATATGAACTCCTTTGTTACGCAAGCCTCTATCCGGGGATATTTAAACACACCACGCAATAATTCAATTCTATTAAGCACCACTTTGATGAGCCGTCTATAAATGCTAAATCAGTCAGATGACCTTGAAAAAGATATTTAGCAATTACACCACACCATTATTGGTCTAGCAAGTGACACTCCTTTTAAAAGTATTTACCTGGGAATACGTATAGGATGTCCACGTTTGTGAACAGTTAAGGCAGTTCTGCAAGAATTTCTGAACTGCTACTGGAAAAAAAAAATCGTAACTACACAAAAAGCCTGACTAACCTCTGTTTTCCTGCTGCAAGTCTCTAATCTGCGTGTTCTCTTGGGACAGCAAAATGTGAGGCTTGTATTTAGACACGTCCTTCACATCGGATGCATCCTCTTGATACTGGACAAACAGAAAGACAGACTAAGCGCGCCGAAAACAGGGGCAGATACAACTGAAAAGGTAGGAGCCAGAGCTCCAGGCAGTATTCTCAGCCCCAACTCGGCAGACGCCTCACCGCCGCCCTCTAAGACCGGGAACAAATTCCAGGCCGAGTTCTCAGTTTACCTCGCAGTCCACACCTCAAGCGCCCAGAACCCGAGGGCACGGATCCCCCATCTCTGCCTGACCTGGTCCGGAAGCGCTGCCCCAGCCTCCCGCATAGCTGCCACCCGCCGGTGCAGTGCCGCCGACTGATCCACCAGCGACTCAGCGGCCGCATCGTGCTCCCGCAGCCTCTCCAGCAGAGTCTTGGCGTCTGTCAGGATCTTTTCGATGGTGCAGGTCATAGCGGATGCACGACCCCACCTGTCCGCACCGCTCACCTAAGCAAAGCGCCCAGATCTTCCTTGAACCCTTCTCAGCGTAACATACGTCACTTCCGGGAAAGTTGGCCAGGCGCCTCAGCCGCCGCGATCTATGCGCCTGCGCAATGACAGATACGTCCTCAGGTTGACCCGCTTTAACCTGCGCCTTCGCTTCAGCCCCGCCCACCGCAGAGCTGACGGCTTGCACTGGCCGGGTTCTTGTTTTCCTGTTCCTAAGCTTGATGGGTTTCTCTTTTTTCTACTGGCTTTTGGTTAATGTGGGTTTTTTACTCAGTCATCGTTTTACTCTAATTGCGTACTTTTTTGGTTTTAATTCAATTAATACATTGAAAATAAAATTAGTCAGAAAAACAACTTTTTTGTCATTTGTTATATCAGTTTATAAGAGTTTTGCTTGTCATGTTTGTACGTCAAACTTTGCTCTTTTTCATTCATTAATTTAATAAATATTTTTGGAGCGTCTTCTTTATTCCAGGCACTGTTTAGTCTCTGGGAACACAGCAGAGAATAAGACACAAGGTCTCTCAAAGAAAAACCCCGCGACCACATGTGTCACAGAATAGAGCTGTTCATAGGGTTTTCTTGGCTGTAATCTTTATGGAAGCAGATCACCAGTTCATCAAGCCTTTCTCCCATGGAGCTGCTGGGTGGATTTGAACCACTAACCTATAGGTTAGCAGCCAATGGCAAACTTCTTGTGCCACTCAGGCTCCCTTTCTCCCATTAGGGAGCTTATGTTCTAATGGGAGAAAGAATTTATACTCCAATGAATAATTTAAGGCAGTGAGAGAATTAGGAGCCTGGTGAAGGGGTGAGAGTGCCAGAGCCTTAGTGAGAGGTCAGAGAAACGCGGAGGGAAGGGGAATTTGGGCTGTTCTGTTCCCAACAGCTGGCACAATGGAGACACTCAGTAATTGTTAAGGGGGTAGATGGGGAACAAGCTCAAGAAAAATAACAAATCAGGGCCACAGACCAACGGGAAAAACTTTAATGCATAGCGACAGAGGTAAAGAGATTTCATTCAAAACAAAAGAAAAACACCCTGCCTGAGTGATCTATTTCCTTTGGTTTTGACTTCCACCCAGGCCCATTGGTTCTCAAATCCATCTCTGTAGTTGAAATCTCTTTCATTAACCTAGGATATTTATATCTAGTTGCGTACAGAGTGTTTCCACAGTGACAACCTACAGGCACCACAAATTCAACATGGTCTAAAACTGACCTCATTATTAGCTTTGCCTCTAAACCTGTTTCTTCTGTCTCCCTAAAGAGCATGTTCATACACCCATTTTCATAAAACAGAATCCTGAAAGTCATTGTTTAGTCTTCCCATTTACTTATGTCTCACATTTAATCAATTACCAGTCTATCTCCTTTATATCTTTGTTGTTAGTTGTTAGGTGCCCTCAAGTCAGTTCTGACTCATAGCGACCCTTGTACAGATGAACAGAACACTGCCTGGTCCTGCACCATCCTCATGATCATTGTTATGCCTGAGCCCTTTGTTGCAGCCACTGTGTCAGTCCATCTTGCTGAGGGTCTTCCTCTTTTTCGCTTACCCTGTACTTTACCAAGCATGATGTCCTTCTCCAGGGACTGAGCCTTCCTGATAACATGTCTAAAGCATGTGAGATGAAGTCTGGCCATCTTTGCTTCTAAGGAGCATTCTGGCTGTACTTCTTCCAAGATAGAGTTGTTTGTTCTTTTGGCAGTCCATGGTATATGCAATATTCTTTGCCAACACCATAATTCAAAGGCGTCATACATATTTTCTTCTTGGCATTTTCACTGCTACTGAGTAGATCGGGCTATCACCCTTTTTCATTCAGATAAAGCAACAGTCTTCCAACGACCTCAGGTCATCTCCTCTACCAGCTGTCCTTCATGGACACCACAATCCCTATTGCCCTATCAAACCACCAAAAAAACCCAAACTCATTGCCATCAAGTTGATTCCAACTCACAGCGACCCTCAGGACAGAGTAGAACTGCCCCCATAGAGTTTCCAAGGAGCACCTGGTGGATTTGAACTGCTGACCTTTTAGGCTAGCAGACATAGCGGAAACAGGGTTTCCACTGCCCTATCAGTGAAGGGAAAACCCTGGTGGCATAGTGGTTAAGTGCTACAGCTGCTAACCAACAGGTCAGCAGTTCAAATCCACCAGGCGCTCCTTGGAAACTCTATGGGACAGTTCTACTCTGTCCTGTAGGGTCACTATGAGTCGGAATCGACTCGATGGCAGTGGGTTTTTGGTTTTATCAGTGGAGGGTAATTATTCTTCTACATCCTGCTCACTTTAGTATTGAGACCTAAACTGGCCAATCTAATTCCTCAGTGACACTTTCAAACAATTACTCTTACATGCTTTTGTAAAATGTTACTTTATATTGTTTGTATCACCCAGCTGAACATTCTTTGATCCTTCTTCATTGCTGACCTTTTATCTCGGGAATTCTTTATTCCTAGAAAATTTTAGGGGTTGGTTTACAATCTTTTTTGGTTATTCTTGTTAGTTGCTGTTGAGTAGAAACCTTCTCCTGGCAACCCCATGTGTACATAGTAGAACTGCACCATAGGGTTTTCAAGGCTATATGACCTTTTAGAAGCAGATTGCCAGGCCTTACTTCCCAGGTGCCTCTGGGTGGGTCTGAACAGCCAATCTTTTGGTTCGTAGTCCAGCACTTAACCATTTGTGCCATCCAGGGACTCATCCTTTTTGATTACCCCATTTTTTGCCCTCATCTTGGGTGACATCCATGTCCATGTGGACAACTTATCTAGTGTCCTACCCTTTGTTGGTCTCTTTAGTTATAAACCCAAAACCAAACTCATTGTCATCAAGTCATTTCTGACTCATAGTATCCCTATAGGACAGAGGAGAACTGCCCCATTGGGTTCGCAAGCCTGTAATCTTTTCCAAAGCAGACTGCACATCTTTTTCCTATGGAGCAGCTGGTGGGTTTGAACTACCAAACTTTTGGTTTGCAGCCAAGTGCTTTAACCACTGTACCACCAGGGCTTCTCCTCTTTAGTTATAGAAACATTAAATTTACTTTGTCCATCCATGGCCACACTATGAATCATTCACCAAGAATTGTTCCTCATCAGAACATTTAACTTTAACATCTAACTCTTTAACTGCAACCTTTCTGTCTAGTTCTTGAAACCCTTTCTCCTCCTACTCTCTAATGTAACCTCATCGAGCTCTTTAATTTCTGAATCTGTCCATATTCTCACTACATATCAGACTTTTACCTTGTGGTCAAATTTCCTTCTCTGAGAAGACTGGACTCTTATTACAGATAATCTAAGCCATTGTCTCTCCAGCACTCCCAATTCCTTCCTACCTCTCTTCTTAGGACAAGTCTAACCAGCAAAACTCCAGTCTTGACCAATCTTATGAATCTAGTAGTGGCTAAAAGAGGATACAGCCACAAGGGAGGGTTTTTATTTCTGTTTTGGTTTTTATGAGGAAGTCTTGAGCATAGTTGTAGGCTTTATAAGGAAAACAAAACAAAAATCAAACCAGTTGCTGTCAAGTCAATTCCAACTCGCAGCTGCCCCGTGTGTGTTGGAGTAGCACTATGTCCCATAGGGTTTTCAGTTGGCTGATTTTTGAGAAGTAGATTGCCAAGCCTTTCTTCTGAGATGCCTCTGGGTAGACTCAAACCTTCAACCTTTGAGATAGTCAAGGAGCTCATTAACTGCACCACCCAGGGACTCCTACACTAGGTATATTAGCTGAACATTAAAGAGAAAGGTGATCCTTTCAACTCTGGAGAATTTGGAGGGCATTTGACGTTTATATTTATAAGCAAAAGAGTTGTGACTAAGGCATACATACCAGGATAAGTTAGGATCTTTTAGAGGGCAGAGATTAGGGAAGTTCTAGTTTTGCCAGCTCTGGCAGGGTATGCCTGAATGAATCATGGGGGTGGGGGGGAGGGGGAGAGAACCTATCCCAGATAACACACCTTTAAGCCAGCCTGGCATATATGACAATGTTAGCTATAGTCTAGTGTGTGTCCTACGTCTTGGACCTCATTTCTTCTTTTTTTTTTTTTTAATTTTTATTGTGCTCTAAGTGAAAGTTTACAAATCAAGTCAGTCTCTCCCACAAAAACTTATATACACCTTGCTTACATACTCCCAATTGCTCTCCCCCTAATGAAACAGCCCACTCCCTCCTTCCACTCTCTCTTTTCATGTCCATTTCACCAGCTTCTAACCCCCTCTACCCTCTCATCTCTCCTCCAGGGAGGAGATGCCAACATAGTCTCAAGCGTCTGCCTGATCCAAGAAGCTCACTCCTCACCAACATCCCTCTCCAACCCACTGTCCAGTCCAATCTCTGTCTGGAGAGTTGGCTTTGGGAATGGTTCCTGTCCTGGGCCAACAGAAAGTCTGGGGGCCATGACCACTGGGGTCCTTCTAGTCTCAGTCAGACCATTAAGTCTGGTCTTTTTATGAGAAGTTGGGGTCTGCATCCCACTGCTCTCCTGCTCCCTCAGGGGTTCTCTGTTGTGTTCCCTGTCAGGGCAGTCATTGTTTGTAGCCAGGCACCATCTAGTTCTTCTGGTCTCAGGATGATGTAGTCTCTGGTTTATGTGGCCCTTTCCGTCTCTTGGGCTCATAATTACCTTGTGTCCTTGGTGTTCTTCATTCTCCTTTGGTCCAGGTGGGTTGAGACCAATTGATGCATCTTAGATGGCCTCTTAGACCCCAGACACCTCTCTCCAAGGTGGGATGCAGAATGTTTCCTTAATAGATTTTATTATGCCAATTGATTTAGATGTCCCCTGAAACCATGGTCCCCAAACCCCTGCCCCTGCTATGCTGGCCTCCGAAGCATTCAGTATATTCTGGAAACTGCTTTTAGTTTAGTCCAGTTGTGCTGACCTCCCCTGTATTGCGTGTCGTCTTTCCTTCACCTAAAGTAGTCCTTATCTACTGTCTAATTAGTGGATACCCCTCCCACCCTCCCTTCCTTCCTCCCCCACGTTGTAACCATCAAAGAATGTTTTCTTCCCTTTTTAAACTATTTCTTGAGTTCTTATAATAGTGGTCTTATACAATATTTATTCTTTTGCAGCTGACTAATTTCACTCAGCATAATACCTTCCAGATTCCTCCATGTTATGAAATGTTTCACAGATTCATCACTGTTCTTTATCCACGCGCAGTATTCCATTGTGTTAATATAGCATAATGTATTTATCCATTCATCCATTGATTAAAAAAAAATTTTATTTTTTTATTTATCCATTCATCCATTGATAGGCATCTTGGTTGCTTCCATCTTTTTGCTATTGTAAACAGTGCTGCAATGAACATGGGTGTGCATATATCTGTTTGTGTAAAGACTCTTATTTCTCTAGGATATATTCCAAGGAGTGTGATTGCTGGATCATATGGTACTTCTATTTCTAGCTTTTTAAGGAAGCGCCAAATTGATTTCCAAAGTGGTTGTACCATTTTACATTTCCACCAGCAGTGTACAAGTGTTCTAATCTCTCCACAGCCTCTCCAACATTTATTGTTTTGTGTTTTTTTGGATTAATGGCAGCCTTGTTGGAGTGAGATGAAATCTCATTGTAGTTTTGTTGGACCTCATTTCTTCCTCCATTTTTTTCTAACTGTTGTACTCCAATCCTGTTTCCATCTGACTCTCATGCTTTTTTTTTTTTTTAAATTGTACTTTAGATGAAGGTTTACAGAACAAATTAGTTTCTTATTAAACAATTAATACACATATTGTTTTGTGACATTGGTTGCCAACCCCACAAGATGTCAACACCTGGCTGATTCTTGACTTCACCTCTTGTTTTCAGTCCTGTTCCTGCTCTTTAGGCTTGGCATTAGTATTTAGTCTTCCCCGTTTGATTCTTGGTCTTTCCTCAAGGACGTGGCTCAGATCCACCTTTGTACTTTGAGTCTCAGAATCTAGCTCTGTTTGGGGCTGATGATAGTGCTTTAAAATTAGATTGTGGTGATGGTTTCACAACTCTGTGGATATACCAACCACCTCTGAAGCACTGGCCAGTGCACAATAAAAATAATAGTAGCTTTTATTTATACAGCATTCACTAGGCACAATGCACTGATACATATGCTTTATTCATAATCATCACGACAACCCTATGCGGTAGATGTGATCATTTTTCCTCTTTTTACTGAGAGTGAACATGGAACACACAGAAGTTATGTAATTTTCTCTAGGTCGTACAGCTTATAAGTGCCAGAGCTGAGGTAAGAGCAGGGAGTCTGGCTTCAGTATCAGTGCTCTTAATTATGCCATAGTGCCATGGTAGTGGTGTGTAGGGAGTTAATAAATATGTCTGTTTTTCTCATTGAAAAAGAAAGTAAAGTCAGCTGCTTAGAGCGCTAGTGGGGTGGGGAGGTGATTGAGTGGTGCAAAGATTTGCTATAACAAAAAAAAAAGTTTTTTCACTTTTTTAATTACTGAAGTGAGTCAGAGGGTATATCATTTATCCATTTATCTATCATTTATCTATTGCTGCGTGGGGTCGCTTTGAGTCAGAATCGACTCGACAGCAATGGAAAAAATTGCTGCATGATAAACTACCCCAAAACAAAGCGGCTTAAAACAATAGCCATATATTTAGTTCATGAGTTTCTGCATGGTTCTTCTTGTCTGGGTTAGGTTCAGCTGATCTCAGTATGCAGTTGGTTGATCAGCAGGGGGTTAGCTGATCCTGCATGGATTCACTCATAGAGTCACTCTGGTGGTAGGCTGGCTGGTCAACTGGGACAATAAGGTGACTGAATCATGTGCCTCTCATCCTCTAGCAGGCTAACCCAGGCATGTTCTGATGACTGCAGTATGTACAAGAGCCATGCCCCATTGTACAAGTGTTCTTCAAGTCTCTACTCAATGCCACAACACTACAGTGTCCTACTGGTCAAAGCAAATCATGTGGCCAACCCACATTCAAGGAGTGGAGAAATAGACTTCACTTCTTTATGGAAAGGACCCCAGGTGATGCAAGTGGTTTGCAATCAGCTGCTAACCTAAAGGTTTGTGGTTTGAACCACCAAATGGCACCATGGAATAAAGGCCTGGCAATTTGGTCTTGTTTGTTATCATATGTGATACACTCCTTAGGACATCCATAAATACAAGTGTGAGTGTTATGGGTTGAATTGTGTCCCCCCAAAATATATGTTCAAGTCCTAAACCCTGCTACCTACTAACGTGACCTTATTTGAATTTAGGGTCAGAGCTGACGTAATTATTTAAAATAAGGTCATAAGGGTGGGCCCTAAACAGTTTATAACTGGTATCCTCATAAAAAGAGAATAGTTACACAGAGATACAGATGGAAGACAGTCACGTGAAGACTGAGGCAGAGATTAAGCTTTTACTGCCACAAACCAAGGAATGCCTGGAGCTACCAGGAGCTGGAAAAGATAAGGAAGGCTCTTCCCCTAGAGCCTTTGGCAAGAACGTGATTCTGTTGATACCCTGAATTTGGACTTCTAGCTTCAAAACAGTGAGAGAATAAATGTCTGTTGTTTGGAGTCATCCACTTCGTGGTAATTTGTTACAATAGCCCTAGGAAACTACTACATGAGATTTTGCAAGAAGACGAGGTCTTAGAAGAGCAAGTGCTGGCAAAAACCAGATTTTTTTAATTCTGTATACAGTATAAACCATAATTCACAAGAAGGTAGTGGCTTCAATTTTTAATTCGAAAGTTAAGTGAGTATGCTTGCTTTGTTTTTTTTCCTTTTATCTATTTGTGAGTAGTGTGTGGGGAGTCTGAGTGTGAGGAGTACTGGCAGAGTTATAATTTTAACCTTGTTAATCCCAAACGGGTTAGTAGTGTAGTTTATTATTAACAGCAATAGGAATAGCCTGGGTATCAGCACTTTGGCACTCGTTCCCCAAGCTTCAGTTCCCACAGGATGATGTAAAACCTTGAGCTCAGGGAACCGGAATTTTTTATAATGGACACTAAGCATGCCTCCGTTTTGCCAGTGGGAGGCATTGTCTCATCCAAAGGAGACACTATCTTATCCAAGGCTGTTTGCTATTCAAACATCTTTGAAAAGATAGTCTGAAATGAAGGGCAGTCAGTGCCTCACTCGAAAGACATGCAGAAACAGACCCTGGAGAACTGTCTCTCAATAACCACCACCTCTATTATTTCAAATATATGCTAATCTCTTGTACGGGTTGTAAACTTAAAGGCCAAGAGGGGCCATCCAGGTATCAGAAATGAGTTAAGTGAACTAAGTGTTGTAATAGGGAGCAGTGGGGTTTGTAGGGAAGGTAAACTGAACATTGCAATCTTGCCCTTTACCCCCACCTCCAAAAACCATTTAGATGAAAAAAAAAAAATTTAAAAATACTGTGCTTGACAAATAAAACCACGGTCACTGTCTGCCGGTAAATTGTCATATGTGGTTTTTTGAATCGATTTTAAGTTGTTACATATGATTTTTCATCATAAACTTAAATTAATTTTTTAAAATGAGACTTGACTAATTGGAATAAATATTTAATGATATGATTTGATAAATTTGGTTTTAATACCTAATTGAATAAAGCGTATCATTTTTTCCCCTGTGAATTTTAGTCAATATATCTGAAAATTTAAGAGTTTCATGAAATATCCTATTTATATTTTAAGGAATAAACCTCACTAATTTAGTCTGATTCACCTGTTCTGAATTCAGAATACTGCAAGGTGGGCCATAACACGCACTCTCCTATGCCAGCCTTTACTGGGAAAGACAGGAAGTCCTATGGGTTAGCATGCTTTGATTCGTTGTTAAGGGAGATTTCTCCCAAACCAGTATTTCCATTTATGCTTTTGTCTGATTCTGTGAAGGCATAACCCAGGGGAATGTACCATGGCAAAACTTGGAGTGGATAGGGGAAAGCTTTTCTTTTGTAAAGTGGGAGAAAGAATATTATGAACATAGGCTCATTCTCAGACAGATCAACTGTAGAAAAGCTTCTTAGGAAAGTTGAGGATCTAGAAATTGATTTCTGAAAAATGGCCTCAAATGCAAGAAAGTTTTCATGTTATCCCAGGAGTACCAACATCCCAGTTTAAAGACTGTTGCCTTACATTGCGCTTTCAGGAACATCCTTTCTTTTGTGAACAAATTCCTTGGCAGCCTGAATTCTTCAAACATTTTTCACCACTCACCGTTTTTTGAAGCTTGGCTTCCCCTTGCCCCCGATGATATTAGCCCCTTTGAGCTCTCTTAAGAGGAGGCTGCTCTCTCTGTTTCTCACCATCTCAGCATTCCAGGAGACGAGACATCTAATTTGATCACTGACCTCACACATTCATTCTTGCATCTCTTCCTGAGATCCTTCAAGACCCAGTTCCAATCTTTCTCATCCTTCACTTCTTAACTCAAGCACCCTTCATCAGGGAAGCCTTCTGCAACCTCTCAGTTTTCATTAGTTTTATTTCTTACATACTGTCATAAAATTGTGTTCTTTTCCATCACTTATTTAATGTACAATGATATATTCATCAGAGTGATTATGATGTTAACTTCTGTTTCCTCACAAGACAGTAATCTCCGTGAAAGTAGAGATGATGTTTGTTTTTGCTACTATTGATCCCTAGCGCCCACAGAATGCCCGAAAAATAGTAGGTATTCAATAAATATTGTAGAATGAATTAATTATACTCTCTGGGTCTCTTGATTAATTTTCCCTAGCTTGAATTTAAAAGCTCCTCAGTTTGATTGTGATGGTCAGCTAGATGCGGGAACAATTGCTGTAATTACATATCTGAAAGACCCCGAGGATTCTGTTTACTATCCTGGGCTAGGTCAGCATGTAGAAATATGGCGGAAGAAAATCTGGCTATCTTGCTGTATCAGCCAAGGTTCTTCGTTGCTAGCTGTAGAAACAAACTCTGGTTGCTTTGGGTGGAAAATTGTTTACGTTAAGGATATTAGGCTGCCTGCAATGTCACTAGAAGTACTGGAGGATCAGGTTCACAGTTGTGCAACCAGTAACAACGTTCAAAATCAATTTGTAGAACTGGTTCAGGAGTACATTCCAACCACTATCCTCACTACTAGATGCTGGAGCTTCTCTGCAGACAGTGTTCAAGCACCTTTGCAGCAATTGCTCCAGGAAACTTATTTGCAATCACAGCCACCACCGCAGAGGAAGTTCTGTGCAGTCTTTGTTACTGCGCAGAGTTGAGGTGGGGGATGATGTCTGATCAGTTGAGCCTAAGTCATGGATGTGTATTCTTGCTGCCAGGGAGGCTGGAAAAGCCTTATTTTTCATTTCTATAGCACAGGTGGAAGCCCTGGTGGCATAGTGGTTAAGAGCTATGGCTGCTAACCAAAAGGTCTGCAGTTCAGATCCACCAGGTGCTCCCTGGAAATTCTATGGGGCAGTTCTACTCTGTCCTGTAGGGCCGCTATGAGTAGGAACCGACTTGACAACACACAACAACAACAACATAGTGGAAGTTGGTCTCTGCCTTACTAAGAATCATAAAGCGAGGGAATTACACAGAGCAAAAAGTTTCAGATACCAGTGGCTAGAAAGAATGATAAACGTCAACTACAAATGCTTATTGTTATTTATTTTCCCTTTCGTTATATCCCCATAGTTCTTTGTTTGTATGTTGTTGTTGTTAGGTGCCGTCAAGTCGGTTCTGACTCTGTACACAACAGAACTAAACACTGCCCGGTCCTGGGTCCTGAGTCATCCTTACAATTGTTGTTATGCTTGAACTCATTGTTGCAGCCACTGTGTCAGTCCACCTCGTTGAGGGTCTTCCTCTTTTCCACTGACCCTGTAGTCTGCCAAGCATGATGCCCTTCTCCAGGGACTGATCCCTCCTGACAACATGTCCAAAGTATGTAAGACGCAGTCTCGCCATCCTTGCTTCTAGGGAGTATTCGGGTTGTACTTCTTCTAAGACAGATTTGTTCATTCTTTTGGCAGTCCATGGTATATTCAATATTCTTTGCCAACACCACAATACAAAGGCGTCAATTCTTCTTCAGTCTTCCTTATTCATTGTCTAGCTTTCACATGCATATGATGCAATTGAAAATACCATGAGTTGGGTCAGGCGCGTTTTAGTCTTCAAGGCGACATCTTTGCTCTTCAACACTTTAAAGAGGTCCTTTGCAGCAGATTTACCCAGTGCAATGTGTCTTTTGATTTCTTGACTGCTGCTTTTGTTTGTATAACCCAAACCCAGAGCCGTCGAGTCTATTCCGACTCATAACAACCGTATAGGACAGGGTGGAACTGCCCCATAGAGTTTCCAGGGAGTGCCTGGCAGATTCAAACTGCAGACCCTTTGGTTAGCAGCCGTAGCACTTAACCGCTATGCCACCAGGGTTTCCTTTGTTTGTTGTATAGTGCTTATCAATTTCTACCCTGTGTAGTAGTTACTTGTATACATGTTTTACTCCCCACCTAGAAAGAAACTATGTTGTATTTGCATTCTTTAAGAGCCCTGGTGGTGCAGTGATTAAGAGCCAGGCTGCTAGGCTGCTAACCAAAAGGTCAGCAGTTT
This sequence comes from Elephas maximus indicus, assembly GCF_024166365.1. Lineage (NCBI taxonomy): Eukaryota > Metazoa > Chordata > Mammalia > Proboscidea > Elephantidae > Elephas > Elephas maximus. Next base: position 165,749,934 of record NC_064821.1, on the reverse strand, counting down.
GACTCTATCAGCACTTCTTGGAAACCCTATGGGGCAGTTCCACCCTGTCCTATAGGGTTACTATGAGTCAGAATCGACTAGAAGGCAATGGTTTGGTTTTTGTTTGTTTGTTTTAGTAGCCAGTAAAAGGAGACCTGGTGGAACAATGGTTAAGCAGCCTGGCTGCTAACAGAAAGGTCTGCGGTTCAAACCTATGCAGCAGCTCCATGGGAGAAAAGACCTGGCGGTCTGCTCCCATAGTTATAGAGTAAGAAATCTTATGGGCAGTTCTACTCTGTCATATACAGTTGCTGTGAGTCAGAATCAACTTGATGGCACCTAAAGACAGCAGTAGCCAGTAAAGTGCCTAAGCTATATGCAGGTGGTAGGAGATTTGGTCATCACTGGTATTTATTGAGGTGCCTGGGTGGCACAAGCAGTTTGTGATCAGCTGCTAACCGAAACATTGGTGGTTCAAACCTATCCAGTGGCTACGCAGAAGAAAGACCTAATTGTTTCTGTAAAGATTACTGCCAAGAAAGCCCCAAGAGCCAGTTCTGCTTTGTGGTACATGGGGTCACCAGGAATTGGGCCGACACTGTGACAGCTATGAGAGCCTACTATTGAGGTGTGCCGTGAATGGCGGACAATTAAACTGAATTAAGTTTGTCATTAAGGGGGCTGCTCCCTAAAATATTCTGATCTGGAAATTCTTTAATCTAGAATTCTCACGTAATATATAAGAAATCAATACCTGACACTGCCAATTCTATAATCTTGAAATTCTAAGATTCAATGAAAATTGTAGCGACTATTTCTAAAACAAATCCCTCTCTGACACTTTACTTTTATCAGCCATAAGTGATTAGAATTATGTTAGTTAACACTAAAACAACTTTTTACACTGTCTGTTCCTTCAAATGCTTTCACTTTTTATCACATTTATTCTTTTTAGGCTGAAGAGACTGTATATATTGTGCACTCTTATTTTTAGTGTTTAACTTCAATTTGATTAAATACTTAAATGTGGGTACCAAGTGAAAAATGAGGTTGCTAAAGGTTAATGGTTTAATGCTTTTAATAACTATTAGTGCTACTTCTGCATCTTGTCAAAACGAGGCAAGTTCATTCTGGCAGGTCCCGGAAGAGCTGTCTAATGAAGAATGACTTCATTTAGTTAAAGAAAAAAAAAAACCCCAAACAACCAAGTAAGACCAACCATCCTCCTCCACAGATAATTTGCAAAATACCTGTTCTAACTATGGCATTAATATAAAGAGAAGTGTCAAATAGTCATAAACACTACATTAAAAATGTGAACTTTCTTTAACCTTACAATTAGAGCCTGAGCTGATCTTGTCAGTGCCTTATTACACAAAACAGACTGACAATGCCAAAGAACATTCCGACCAAATCATGTGCATTTCTGTAACACTATGCCAAACAGATAATTGATCAAGGAAAACGGGAGGGAAAATAAAAAGTTTTATGGTACTTACTTCTACATTTTAAAGTGCATTTCCATAAAATATCTGACAATCTAAAACTAATGGTGAAATTTCAGGGTAAAGGATATCAGGGCCATAAGTGGTGAACCCTCAAATTCTCCTCGATATTGTTCAGTTCATTAAATTGTGCCAAGGAAATTCACCTGGTCATTTGAACTCTTTCTATAAATATATATTTTTTTCTTCTCCCACAATAAGAACTTTTAACAGGTGCTAACACACCTTGACACTTTAGAGAACAAGTAATATTTTTGCCAGCAGATTTTGGCTGGTATTACAGAGAACTTTTTATCATAGAGGAATATTGGGCAGTATTAGTTTTCAAATTCTCTAGATAAGAAAATTATAACGAGAACACTTCAGAACATTTTCCTACCTTCGAAATGGAGATTGTCTTGAGATTTAATTTCTTCATTAGTGATTTTACTAATATGATTAAAAAAAAAGTCTGACAAACTGAAAAGCCATTATATTATAATCAACCACATTATACAATTTGCTATAATATTCTGCAAAAGATGACTGAAGAAACTCCATAAAAAAGGATACTATTTAATGCTAGTTAGAAGCCATAAATACTTTTGGAGTTGTTTCTTCACAAAACAGTGCTAATTAATAAGAATTAGAAAATACATTAAAGTCATAAATAGGTAGAAATGTCCCCGCCATTTTGTACAGATTTCTGTATTCCGAAAAGTCTATACTATGTTAATGTGCTAGAAACAACATAAAAATGAAGAGGAAAATATTTGAGAATAAGTATCAGCTGTGGGTTCAAATTTGAACTCCAGTCTGAATTTTGAATGTTGTTTTGCAAATAAGTTTTATTAACTTACGTATTCAACAAGCATTTATTTTGTGCAAGTCACTGTATTAAGCACCAGGAAAATAAAAATGAAATTGGTCTGGGCTTTTAGGTATACATGATCAATTGGTTAGATAAATATGAATGAATACGATTTTAGCCCAGTGAGATAAAGTGCTGGTAGATACATAAATAAAGTTCAACTGTTAGTACTCAGTTTTCTTTTTCCTTTTTAAATAATATTTTATTGTGTTTAATTACCCCTTTTGTTACCATTGGCATAAATGGTTTGCCAGCCACTTTTTATGCCTCTGGATCTCATTGGCAAGGCGTTATGCTGGTTCTAACGCGTTTAGTGTCAAGGTGGGTCCCTTTTGAAACGTGTGAAGCTCAGCAGACCGGAGTTGGAACCTCATTGTTGGGTAGGCTGAGCATTCTATTAGGTGATGCTTCCTGGATGTGTTAGTTTTGTAAACTTTTGTCTTTTTTTCCTTTTGTCTATGAGATAAGGCTTGCAAGCATAGTTATGGCTTTCCTGTGTGATAGTTAGGGAACCCTGATGGGTTTATTTTGGAAAGGCACTCACAATAAATTATGGCTCTCGTTTATGGCTCTCGTTCCCATTGGCATGCTGTCATGCCACAGATTGGTGGTGCTGCGGTGTCACTAGTCTCATTGGCAGATTGTATTGTCAGATCATATTTTTCAAAATCCATACTACAGACCAAAAATTTAAACACCCTCAATCAGTAAGCATGCATTCCAAAACTGAAAACGCATGCTGTCAAAAAATTCAAAAAAAAAAAAAATTTGGTAATGAAAGTTTCCACAGCAAATTAGTTTCCCGTTTAACAATTTCTACACAAATTATTCAGTCATATTGGTTACATTTTCACAAGGTGGCATCATTCTCATTCACTCATTCTGGTTGTATCATTCCCAGTACTCTAGTTTTCCTGCCCCCTCCTCATCTTTGATTTAGAGTAATTTTTGACCATTTGGTCTCATATAGGTGATTTTTTAAAGGAGCCCATTACTTATGGGTGATATTCTTTACTTTATGTGCTAGTTTGTTACTTAGCTAAAAGGTGACCTCTAGGAATAATTTTGGTTTAAGATTTAAAGAGTATTTCAGGGCGATAATCTCAGGGAGTCTTCTAGTCTCAACCAGTCCAGTAAATATGGACTTTCTAAGATTTGAGTTATGTTTCACGTTTTTCTCCTGATAAAAATGTGAAATATTTTATCTGGATTCAAATACTGTGGCCCTGATCAGAACAGTCAGTAGTGGTAGTGGGGCACAATCTAGTTTTTCTGGACTTGGGGTAGATAAGACCATGGTTTGTGTAGACTATTTTTTTATTAGTCCTGTAGACTACTTTCTTCTCTGAGTCTTTGGTTTCCTTCTTCCTCTTTTGTTCCAGACGTACCTTAGATGACTGTTCACAAGCTTTTAAGATGCCAGACACTACTCACCACTTTGGGATGTAGAACATGCACTTTATGAACTATATTATGCCAATTAACTGAGTTATATTTGTCATATCCTTTATCAAAAATGTCCTTTTCTCCTGTGTGCTTCTTAGTGATGTCATTTACCTTGGTCAAACTCTGTGTACTTCAGTATTGTCTTTCCCATCACCAAAAATAACAAGGGTCTACTATTCCTATAGGTTTGCTATGAGTCAGAATCAACTCCATGGCAACGGGTTGTTTGCTATCTCTATAGAGTATTCCCCCTTCCCCTTCCCCCCCATCCCTGGTAACCACCAATGAACGTTGGTCTCTGTATATGTATCTATTCTTGTCTTCTTATAAAAGTAAAATCATACAATATTTGTCCTTTCGTGATTGACTTATTTCACTCGGCATAATGCCCTCCAGATTCATCCACGTTATGTTTCAAGGACTCATCATTATTCTTTGTAGTTGCATAGTATTCCATTGTATGTGTGTACTACAGTTTGTTTATTCATTTGTCTGTTGATGGACACTTAGATTGTTTCCATCTTTTTGCTATTGTGAATAATGCTGCAATGAGCATAGGTGCATATATGTCTGTCCATGTCTTTTTCACGGGTTCTCTAGTGCTTGGTTTTCTTCTTATAAAAATGAGAATAAATCAATCTTGAATTCAAAGCAGAGATGTAAGATAATGAATTGAATATTCTGACTTTCTTGAATGCGAGAGGCATTACTTTATTATTTCTTTACTTTTAATCGCAGGATAGGAAGCACAGTTGGTTAGTACACTATGTGTTCATTTTTTGTTCATCCATATGTTTTTCATTCATACAAGACATACTGTCTTACAGCACAACTTGTGCAAGGCAAGGTCATGGAAGCTCCATAGACACATTCAAACTCCCTGAGGGACCGAATTGCTAGGCTGAGGGCTGCGAGGACCATGGTCTCGGGAACATCTAGCTCAATGGCACAACATACTTTATAGAGGAAATGTTCTACACTTTACTTTGGTGAGTAGCATCTGGGGTCTTAAAAGCGTGTATGTGCAACAGAGAACCCCTGAGGGAGCAGGAGAGCAGTGGGATGCAGACCCCAAATTCTCATAAGACCAGACTTAATGGTCTGACTGAGACTAGAGGGACCCCGGTGGTCATGGCCCCCAGGCCTTCTGCTGGCCCAGGACAGGAACCATTCCTGAAGCCAACTCATCAGACATGTATTGGACTGGACAATGGGTTGGAGAGGGGTGCTGGTGAGGAGTGAGCTTCTTGGATCAGGTGGACACTTGAGACTTTGTTGGCATCCCCTGCCTGGATGGGAGATGAGAGGGTAGAGGGGGTTAGAAGCTGGCGATATGGACACGAAAAGAGAGAGTGGAAGGAGAGAGCAGGCTCTCTCATTAGGGGGAGAGTAATTGGGAATGTGTAGCAAGGTGTATATGGGTTTTTGTGTGAGAGACTGACTTGATTTGTAAACTTTCACTTAAAGCACCATAAAAATTATTAAAAAAAAAAAAAAGCGTGTGTGCAGCCATCTAGGATACTTCACTGGTCTTACCCCTTTGGGAGCAAAGAAGAATGAAGAAAACTAAAGATACAAGGGAAAGATTAGTCCAAAGGACTAATGCACCACACCTACCACGGTCTCCACCACCCTGAATCCAGTACACCTAGATGGTGCCTGGCTGCCACTACTGACTGCTCTGACAGAGATCACAATAGATGGGCCCAGGCAGAGCTGGAGAAAAATGTAGAACAAAATTCTAACTCAAAAAGAAAGAGCAGACTTGCTAGCCTGACAGAGTCTAGAGAAACCCTGAGAGTATGGCCCCCAGTCACCCTTTCAGCTCAGTAATGAAGCCACTCTTGAGGTTCACTGTTCAGCCAAAGATTGGACAGGCCCATAAAACAAAACGAGACTAAAGGGGCACACCAGCCCTAGGGCAAGGACAAGAAGGTAGGAGGGGATAGGAAACCTAGTAATAGGAACCCAAGGTTGAGAATGGAGAGTGTTGACATGTCGTGGGATTGTTAACCAATGTCATAACAATATGTCTACTAACTGTTTAATGAGAAACTAGTTTGTTCTGGGAAACCCTGCCTTCATCTAAAGTACAATAAAAAAAGAGAAAAAAAAAAGAAAAGAATTACTGTCTTAGTTATCTAGTGCTTCAATAACAGAAATATAACAAGTGGATAGCTTTATCAAAGAGAAATTTATTCTTTCACAGTCTACTAGGCTACAAGTCCAAATTCAGGGCATCAGCTCCAAAGGAAGCGTTTCTCTCTCTCGGCTCTGGACGAAGGTCCTTTTCATCAGCCTTCCCTTGGTCTGGGAGCATCTCAGCGCAGGAACCTCAGGTCCAAAGGATGTGTTCTGCTACCCGCACTGCTTTCTTGGTAGGTCCCCAACTCTCTGCTTTCTTCCCTTTCCTTTTATCTCTTGGAAGATAAAAGGTGGTGCAGGCCACACCCCAGGGAAACTTCCTTTACATTGGATCAGGGATGTGACCTGAACAAGAGTGTTACGTCCCACCCTAATCCTCTTTAACCCCAGGCAGAGATTATGATTTATAATACATACGAAAATCACAAAATGGAGGACAACCACACAATACTGAAAATCATGGCCTAACCAAGTTGACATATATTTTGGGGGGACACAATTCAGTCCATGACAAATACCTATTGAACATCCTATGAGCCAGGCCATATAATGGATGCTGGAAATACAATAATGAAGAAGATAGTCACAACCAAGAGGCTAATGGAATAACAATGAAAATGAGGTCATGAATTGGATGACTTTAGGAGTTTTTTCCTGCTCCATAGCTTTTTTTAGCTACAGATTGAATGCTTAGCTGTTGTTGCTGTTAGGTGCCACCGAATTGGTTGTGACTCATAGAGACCCCATAGGACAGAGTAGAGTTTCCCAGAAGCGTCTGGTGGATTTGAACTGCTGACCTTTTGGTTAGCAGCCAAGCTCTTAACCACTACTCCACCAGGGTGTTGGTAGCAAAGTGCAATTGTGAACTTGGAAAGTAGCTCCAAGATATACTCAATTCATAATTAGTCATTAGTATCCTTTATGTATATAGAGGCTTGCATCTCATTACTGTCCTTTACATTTTGAATCAACATTCTAGGGTTTTTTTTTTCCCCCTTAGCTTTCTAAATTAACAATCCTGTCAAATCTTTAAAATATGAAGCCTTGGGGAGAAAGGATAACAGCAGTGGAACGTATTTCCTGTAAATCACTTTAAACTTTGTGGTATTGTCATTAAACCCCAGGAGAATAATCTTCTGTAATTGAATATTTAAATCTAATTTTGTTTTTGTGTACACAAACTGGTAATTTTGTTTGTGCTATCTCATAATGAATGTATTTTAAAATTTCTCTTCAGCTCTTTTTCATTCAATCAACTAAGAATTAAGTAGAATAGAAAATAATGTTTCTAAAACTGACTTGATTCATTAGAAATCTGATTTTTACTGTTTATGCATATTAATAAGCAGCTGAAAACGCAGCTTTACACATCAGTGGATAAAAAGTACTGTGAAAATAATCACTGTTCCATAAAACAATTCAGATAGACTCGAGAACTACTGCTTCTTTCTATGCCAAGAGAAATGCTATAGGTCTCCAGGATTTTTCGCTAATAGATGGAGAGCAACAACAAAATAACTAAAATACTCCTATAATTAAAGACAGTGGCTTTCAAAGGGTTGTTACTTTGCCCGGATCCTATTCTCTGTTTAAATTTTGTTTGACAAGTGTTTTATAAATGATTAGGAGGGTGGTTTCTGTTTCATTAATGAGGCTGATAATGGTTAATTACTAATGTGGAGTAAACAGTTTGAAGCCAGATCAAGAATGAAAAGCTAATTATGTAGAAATGATCCAGCTGTACTACATATGATTTCCTTTTAGTACTAAAAATATGTTTAAACACACTTGAGGGGGGAAAAAAAAAACAAGCAAACGAACCACCTATCTCTCAACTACATTTCTTGTTGTTTCGTTTAGAATTGAAAGCCACATCTAGTTAAGTTTTCAAATTCGGCAAAACATGTCCAAAGCACAAAATGGAATTGACTTGATAAACATAAAATGAAAATCGGTATACCATTAAGAGACATTCTTTTTGGTTCCTTAATAGGAACTCCAACTGAAGAGCCCAGCTTTTAAACCACTGAAAAACCAAGTGGACGTTTCTGTCTTACTACAGATGTTCTCGGAAGTGTGATTCCAGACTAGTGGGTGTGTAAGGATTTTCCAGGTGTCACTTTTTCTGGCTTCTCGGTATAGTTCTCGCAAAAGGATAAGATAGAATTGTAGCATTCTACAGTGGGAAGATCGTTGTCTGCAGGCTGCCTAGTGTTTGTATCCCAGCTATTCATTTACTGGTTAGTCATCTCAGGTAAATAATAATGTTTGCCTCCATAGGACAACATCTAGCAGTTTCTTGTTTGAATTTATTGTTTTGATGCTCATTATTGGTATGTTACCAAAAACTGCAGTCATCTTTTTTGAGCTTTGTTTTTTCACAGCAATGACAACTGGGTGGGGAAGGTGGTCTACTGTATTTTTTCTCCGTGATAGAGTGTATTGTAGAAGAAAGCAGTTGGTAGTTACTTTTCCATTGTACGTGCTGTTCCTGCTACCTGAAAACCCTTCCACTCAGGGGTGTGCTGGAACCGACTTATATCAGCTCTTGAGGGCCAATCGTGTGCATCTATTTCCAACTGTTCAGTGACATCACACTGGTAGCTTGAAACTGGCCCTAGTGGGAGTATATACACCAGGGAAATTAGCATATGTTATAAGTCAAGTTTGTTTGTTTTTCCAGAGAGCTGGTTTATGAGCAGGTCACAGCTCTTATTCTTGCCCTGTCCTATTAATTTTTAATAATTTCTTAAGACTCAGCATAAGTGAATGTCATTTCAGAATCCTTCAATCACATTCCTAGGTCAAGTGTCACTGCTTCTTCTGTTTTCATAGAAACTAGTGCATAAATTAATTGCCTTTTCAAGGACTAGATTCTATACTAGTCAGGGTTCAACCAGAGAAGCAGAACCAGGGATTTTAATGGATTTATTAGTAATGCAATTGTAGGGGGTTTTAAAAGCAAGTTTGAAGTTCATAAGGCATACAATCAGGAAGGGAACAGCACAAGCTGGCTGGAACCCACGGGCATGAGCTGCTCGGAGTCTTCTCTTTTATTCAAGTGTTCCCCTTGCTTCATTAGTCTATCACTCTCTCCATTAGGCTTATTTCCATCATCTTGCAAATGTGGCCGAGTGCTTCTCATATTAAAAAGCAAAACAACAAAAACAGAAAATTTCCCTGGACCCCACAGCTCTTACAGATACCTAAATACCATCCCACTTCTCTGCTCCTCTTCACGGGTAAACTTCTAGCCGAGTGTATAGAAAACATTGCTATCCATTGTGTCCTCACTTCCCACTCCCTCTCTGATTCCCTGTAATTCTAATTCACACCTGCCATACCATTAAAGCTCTTGTTGTCAAAGTCATCATGGCAGGCCCTTTGGTTGCCTTATCCATCCCTGTCCATTCACCCTTTCCCTTGTTCACTTTCATTGTAGAGACCAGAAAAATAAGTCTTACCTTCCCGGGGCTTCCCTCTAGACCAGCAGAGACAAATGGTTGTATCTTAGATGGCAGCTCCCAAGCTTTTAAGACCCCAGGTGCTATTTACCAAACTTGGATGTAGAACATAAACTTTGTGAGCTATATTATGCCAGTTGATCAAGTTGTCCCACGAGACTATAGTCCTAAGGCTCAAACCTAGAAATCCAATCCCATGAGTTATTTGGTTATATCTAAGAAGTATCCATAACTGTGGCCCCATGTGCTTTATTATGTGTATGAATATACATGTATGCACACGTACATGAGTACGCACACATATGGCTACATGTATATATGCACACATAAATACACACATATACATACCTTTACACATTTATGCATACACATGTACATATGTAACCATACATATGTATTTTTTGTTGTTGCAAAAGTGTATATTTTCTAGCATTTACCAAAAATGTTCTTTTTTTATGTGTATGTGCACTCATTAGCAACGTCATTTACCTTGATCAAGCTGTGGGCACTTCACTCTCATTCAGTGTTACCTTTCCCACACCAAAAATAACAAGTGTCTACTATCTAAAGAGTTATTCCCCCTCTCCTACCGACCCCTCCCCGGTGGCCACTAATGAAACATTAGTTTCTGTATGTATATGAATTTTTGTCTCTTTATAAAAGTGGGACCAGGCAATATTTGTCTTTTTGTGATTGACTTGTTTTACTCAGCATAACGTCCTCCAGATTCATCCCCATTATAAGATGTTTCAAGGACTCACTGTCCTTTATGTTTGCATTGTATTCCATTGTATGTATGTACAACATTTTGCTTATTCATTCATCCATTGATGGACACTTACATTGTTTCCATCTTTTTGCTATTGTGAATAGTGCATATATCTGTTCCCGTCACTTAAATTAAGTCTCTAGGGTATATACCTAGAAGCGGGATTGCTGGTTTCTTGGGGAAGTGCCACACATTTTCCATTTTCCACAGTGGCTATACATTTTACAGTCGCAGCAGCAGTGGATAAGGTTCCAATTTCCCGACATCCTTGCCAGCGTTTGTTGTTTTCTGTTTTGTTGTCATCTGTGTCATTTTAGTAGGGTGAGATATCTTCTTGTTGTTCTGATTTGCATTTCTCTAATGGCTGAAGATTGGGAACATCTTTTCATGTGTTTATTGGTTGCCTGAATCTCCTCTTTGGTGAAGTATCTATTCATGTCTTTTGCCTATTTTTTAATTGGGTTGTTTTTTTTTGTTGTTGTTGAGTTGTTGAAGTTTTCTGTATATTTTAGAGATTAGAGCCTTATCACATGTGTCATTTCCAAAGATTTTTTTCGCAGCTTGTAGATTGTCTTTTTATTCTTTTGATAAAGTCTTTTGATGAGCATAAGTGCTTAATTTTTATGAAGTCCCAGTTATCTATTTTGTCTTCTGCTGCTCTTGCGGTATTTGATAATCTGTCATTAAAAAAAACTAGGTCCTATAGTTTTGCCCCTGTATTTTCTTCCAAGAACTTTATGGTTTTGTCTTTAACATTTAGCTCCTTGATTCATTTTGAGTCAGTTTTTGTGTATGGTGTGAGGCGTGGATCCTGTTTTTTTTGCACATGGTTAACCAATTTTGCCATTGAATAGACTTTGATCCTTTGTTGAAAATCACTTGTCCATAGATGGATAGATTTATTTCTGGGCTCTTGTAAGAACAGTGTGGGGACAGTGTCTGACCTTCTGTAACTTCTCAAGGGGGAAGGAGAATTAAGATCAACAGCCCAAGGCTGATTCCTATGAGGCAGAGGTCAGACGCGCCTCCTCTCTCTGCCATCTTTACCAATTCTGACACCAATCGTCCCTCCCATGGCACTTTCTACTTCTCTGCTGGGTTTGGTAATTCCTTGCAACAGCCACACAGAACTCACAGACAATACTCAGGATTACGGGGTTTATTAAGGAAGTAACAGGTTACAATTCAGGTTTAGGAATGCTCAGGATACAGTTCTTCCTTTAGGACAGCCTCTTCTCAGCTGTGCCCATAGGCACTTCTTTCTGGCACCTAGGACTCTGCCCTGCTCTGGTAAGTGTTAAACAAAGCTCTTTTAGCTCTGCCAATAGTGCCCATAGGCATCCCACTCCACCAGTAAGACTTGGCCCAAAGGCGCTCAGCTCTAGCTCCGTGGGTCAGCAAACCTAGCTCCATCAAGTGCCCAGAGGCACTCCACTCCTCAGCAAACTTTTTGCCCAGAGGCACTCAACATTCTTGTTTCATGGGTAGGGAAGCCCACTGTGCTGTCTCCTGCTTGTCCCTCCTGCTGGAGTTTCTCTGCTACTGCTTCTCGCTGTCTTCAGTGTTATAGCTCCCTCTCTTGGTCTCCTGGTTCCCGGACCTTCTCAGCTCAGGGATCCTGGGCCCAAAGGCCACAATCTGCTCTTGGTCCCTTCCTGCCTCTGGGATGGCTCATTTTAAGTCCAGCAGGATGGCAGAACTGACCGATCACATTGGTGGGCCACGATTACCCTATTTTCACAATCTCACCCAATTGCTTTGGTGGGAGTTATAAGACCATGGTGAGAAAGGCCATGCAAAAGGGATCCATTGCACCGCAGTATCTAGAATATATACAGAACTCTCAAAATTCAGTAGTAAAAAAGCAAACTATCCAGTTAGGAAATGGGGAAAAGACATAAGTAAACACTTCACGGAAGAGGATATACGATGGCAAATTAGCACACAAAAACATATTCAACATCATTAGCTGTCAGAGAAATGCAAATTAAAACCACAATGAAGTATCACTACACATCTGTGAGAATGGCTAAAATAAAAAATAGCCACAAAAGCAAATGCTGGCGAAGAGGCAGAGAAACTGGATCACTTATACATTGCCAGTTGGAATGTAAAAATGATACAGTCATCTGGAAAACAGTTTGGCAATTTACTATATAACTAAAAATACGCAATTACCATACAACCCAGCAATTGCAGTCTTGAACATTATCCTAGAGCACTATGTTCACACAAAAAGCTGTAATAACCAGAAACTGGAATGAGCCTATATGTCCTTCAGTGGGTTAGGGTTATCAATAAAAATGAGTGAACTATTGTTATATACAACTACCTGGATAAATCTCCAGGAAATTGTCCTTTGTGAAAAAAGGTAATCATAAAAGATTACATACTTTATGATTCCATTTATGTAACATTTTTGAAATCGCATTTTAGAAATGGGAAACAGAGTAGTGGTTGCCAGGAGGTGGAGGAAGAGGAGGGGGAAGGGAGGTGGGTGTGGTTGAAACAAGGCAACATGAGGGATTTTTGTGGTGTCTGGAACTGTTTAATATCTTGAGTATGGTGATGGGTCCACAAACTTGCAGGTTGTATAGAACTTAATGTTGTTATTGTTAGCTGTTGCCTAGTTGGCCCCCAACTCGCAGAGACCCCACACATAATAGAATGAATCAGACCATTGTGATCAACAGAGCTTTATCTTCAGAAGTAGATCACCAGGTCTTTCTTCCTAGTCTCTTATCTGGAAGCTCTGTTGAAACCTAATCAGTGTCATGCAATACACAAACCTCCGCTGATGGCCAGGTGGCAGCTGCTTATGAAGTGCATTGGCCAGGAATTAAACTTGGGTCTCCCACATGGAAGGCAAAAATTCTACCACTGAACCACCACTGCCCTTTAAAAAAAAAAAAAAATCCTTACACACACGTAAATGAACACAAGTAAAACTGGGGAAATCTGAATAAAGTTGGTGGATTGTATTAATGTCAATTTTTTAGTTGTGATATTAAACTATATATTTTCAAAATGCTACTATTGGGGGAAACTGAGTAAATTTACAAGTAATCTTCTATATAATTTCTTACAATTGCATGTGAATCTGCAATTATCTCTAAGAATTTTCAACTAAAAAACAGACAAACTAAAAAGCCCTATAAAATATAATTCAGGTTATGTGCCTTTTCTGCTTAAAATTCTTCAGTGATTTCCCATTATACTGAGAATGAAATTTACAGGACCTTTATAAGGTCCTATATATATATATTTTTTTTTATAAGGTCCTATATAGTCTGGTTTCAATTTTCTTCAGTCTGATTTTGTTCTAATCATTTCCTCTCTCACCATTCACCACCATGACCTTCTTTTGGTGTTCAGACAGGCTGAATTCCTTCCAGCCTTAGGGACTTTGTGTTTGTGTTCCCACTCCCTAGAATACTCTTCCCTCAATTCTTATTGTGGCTGGCTTTTTCTCATACATTAGGTCTTGTCTCAGATGTCACCTCCTCAAAGAGGCTTCCCTGATGACTTTCCTAGTTTTACAGAAAACAATTGGGTCAGACCAGATTTGTAACCCTTTAGTTCTTTCCTGATAAAATAACAATGCTAATATTTATTTTAAATGGCATGTATACATCTTTTTTGGCTATACATTTTTATTGAATGACAGTATAAAAAAAGAATAAACTTAAAGACGTTTCTCCATTTATGCTTATAAAAGGAATATCAGTGAACTATGATTGTCATATACCTGACCATGAAGAAAATGAAAATCGTTGCAACCGGACTGATAAACAACATCATGATAAATGGAAAAAAAAATTGAAATTGTCAATGATTTCATTTTACTTGGATCAATAATCAACGTCCGTGGAAGCTGCAGTCAAGAAATCAAATGAATATTGCATGGGGCAAATCTACTGCAAAAGACCTCTTTGAAGTTTTAAAAAGCAATGATGTCACTTTGATGACTAAGGTGCTCCTGACCCAAGCCATGGTCTTTTAAATCACCTCACATACATGCAAAAGTTGTACAAAGAGAAGGAAGACAGAAAAAGAATTGATGCATTCAAATTGTGGTGTTGGCAAAGAATATTGACTACACCTTGGACTGCCAAAAGAACAGAGCAAATCAGTCTTAGAAAAGTACAACCAGAAAGCTCCTTAGAAGAGAGGATGGTGAGGCTTTGGCTCACTTACTTTAGACATGTCATTAGGAAAGACCAATCTTGAAAAAAGGATATCATAGTAAAGTAGATAAAACCAAACCAAAACCAAACCCAGTGCTGTCGAGTCGATTCCCACTCATAGCGACTCTGTAGGACAGAGTAGAACTGCCGCATAGAGTTTCCAAGGAGCACCCGGCAGATTCGAACTGCTGATCCCTTGATTAGCAGCAGTAGCATTTAACCACTACACCACCAGAGTTTCCAGTAAAGTAGATAGCCAACGAAAAAAGGGAAACCCTCAATGAGATGGATTGACGCAATAGCTGCCATAATGGACTCAAACATAGCAATGGTGATGAAGATGGTAGAGGACCAGGCAATGTCTCATTGCCATGAGTTAGGGATGACTCGACAGCAACTGACTAGGTAACTATCAACAACGTGATTACAAAGAGAAAGCTTAGATGATAGCAACCCAAACCCAATGCTGTCGAGTCGCTTCCGACTCATAGCGACCCTATAGGATAGAGTAGAACTGCCCCATAGAGTTTCCAAGGAGTGCCTGGCCGATTTGAACTGCCAACCCTTTGGTTAGCTGCCTTAGCTCTTAACCACCACGCCACCAGGATAGATGATAGTAGCCTGTGGAAATTAAAAAAAAAAATTGTGTTTTCACTGTTTTAAAATATTGCTATATATTTGCACATATCTTTAAGTAGCTTGGAACGAGTACTATACCAATCTCCGAGTAAGTTTAGGATGTTATTATAAGCCAGGGGAGTACATGTAAAAGTTTGTAGCTTCATAATTCTGGGTGAATCATCCTTTGTAAAGTGAAACAAGAAAGCTGATTGCCAATAAGTTGTAATATTTCAGATACAATCAAGAGCCTGATGAGTTATATTATTCTTGACAATATTTAAGACACGTACGCTCCTAGCTTAAAGGTAATGATCACTTTGGTACCTTAAGTTTCTAAAGAAGTTTACAGTAACAGGTTTCATTCATTCATTTTATTTATGTGATCATGAATTCAAACTAATTTGAGATTTTGGGTGGGGTGGGATGAGGGTGTGGG
This sequence comes from Elephas maximus indicus, assembly GCF_024166365.1. Taxonomy (NCBI): domain Eukaryota; kingdom Metazoa; phylum Chordata; class Mammalia; order Proboscidea; family Elephantidae; genus Elephas; species Elephas maximus. Next base: position 165,734,532 of record NC_064821.1, on the reverse strand, counting down.
TGGTCAAGAGGATATGAATCAGTGAAAAATTTGAATCACTGAGTGTTTGAAAAGACATCATTTGCATGCAGAAACTAATAATTCTGCTTATAAGTAGAGGCTAAAATTGGTAATTATCAAAATGGTAAAAGTAATTTATGTTACCCCTGAGATTTGTAAACAAATAATTAAGTGTAGAAATTCCTTTAAAAATATATTCTGTTAAGGAACACGTGTTCCTGACAAATATTTTTGAAGTTAAGCATTTTAAAAAAAAAATCAAGTGTTACATGTTTACTTTTGCTATTTTGGATTTTTACTATTTTTCAATGTAAGGTTGATAGTGCATTGTCACCTCTTTTTAGTCATAATTTGGAGTATATTTATTGAATATTGAAAAATCCGTACGAACTAATTATAATGCTGTGATTATTATTTGGTTCACTGATGAAAATTCACCAATACAGGGTACATTATTAAAAAAGGAGACAAAACTCCATGTGACATGATTTGCCAATTTTATGACAAACTTTGACCTGTGGTAGATGAGGATCCTTGAAGAGTTCAGCATCAATATAAAATTTGATGATCAAATACCAGTTGAGATGTTTCAACAAACTGATGCAGCACTGGAAGCACTCGTCTTTGCCAAGAAATTTAAAAGACAGCTACTTGGCCAACTGACTGGGAGAGATCCATATTTGTACCCATTCCAAAGAAAGGTGATCCAACAGAATGCAGATACCAAACAATATCACTAATATCACTCACAAGTCAAATTTTGCTGAAGACCTTTCAAAAGCAGATGTGGCAGTACATAGATAGGGAACTGCCAGAAATTAAGGCCGGATCCAGAAGAGGGGGTGGAACAAGGAATATCATTGCTGATGTAAGATGAATCATGGCTGAAAGCAGAGAATACCGGAAAGATGTTTTATGGACTATGCAAAGGTATTCGACTGTGTGGATCATAATAAATTATGGATAACATTGCAAAGAATGGGAATCTCAGAACACTTAATTGCGCTCATGAGGAAACTGTAGTTAGATCAAGAAGCATTCTTTTGAACAGAATAAGAAGATACTGCATGATTTAAAGTCAGGAAAGGTGTGCGTCAGGGTTGTATTCTTTCACCATACATATTCAATTTGTATGCTGAGCAAATAATCCGAGAAGTTGGACTACATGAAGAAGAATGTGGTATCAGGTTTGGAGGAAGACTCATTAACAATTGCGTTATGCAGATGACACAACCTTGCTTGCTGAAAGTGAAGAGGACCTGAAGCACTTACCGATGAAGTTCAAAAACTGTAGCCTTCATTATGGGTTACACCTCAACATAAAGAAAACAAAAATCCTCACAACTGGACCAATAAGCAACATCATAATAAACAGAGAAAATAATGAAGTTGTCAAGGATTTCATTTTACTTGGATCCACAACCAATGTCCATGGAAGGAGCACTCAAGAAATCAAAAAACACATTGCATTAGGCAAATCTGCTGCAAAAGACCTCTTTAAAGTGTTAAAAAGCAAGGACGTCACCATGAGGACTACGGTGCACCTGACCCAAGGCATGGTGTTTTCAGTCACCTCATATTCATATGAAAGCTGGACAATGAATAAGGAAAACCAACTGATGCCTTTGAATTATGGTGTTGGTGAAGAATATTGAATATACCATGGGCTGCCATAATAACAAACAAATCTGTCTTGGAAGAAGTACAGCCAGAAGGCTCCTTACAAGCAAAGATGGCAAGACTTTGTCTCACATACTTTAGGCATGTTATCAGAAGGGACCAGTCCCTGGAGAAGGACATCATGCTTGGTAAAGTAGAGGGTCAGTGAAAAAGAGGAAGACCCTTAATGAGATAGTTTGACACAGTGGCTGCAACAATGGGCTTAAGCTTAGCAATGATTGTTAGGATGGTGCAGGACCTGGCAGTGTTTTCTTCTGTTGTACATAGAGTCTCTATGAATTAGAACCGACTCAATAGCACCTAACAACAAAGTAAAACCCATTGCTATCAAGTCAATTCCAACTCATAGCAACCCTATAGGACAGAGTAGAACTGCCCCATAGGGTTTCCAAGGCTTTAATATTAAAAAGTTTTTTTTTTATTGCTCATTAGGTGAAAATTACAGAGCAAATTAGTTTCCTATTCAATGGTTTGTCCATTCCATGACATTGGTTTCATTCCCCACAATGTGTTAGCACTCTCCCCATTTCTGTCCTAGTTTTCCCATTTCCTTTCTTCCTGTTTTTCTACCCCCTTCCTGCCTTCTCATCTTTGTTTTCAGGCAAATGTTGCCTTTTTGATCGCGTACAATTCATTGTTCCAAGGAGCATGTTCCTTTCGGGTGTTATTTTTTATTTTATGGGCCTTTCTGTGGTTTGGCTGAAAAGTAGTCACCGGGAATGGCTTCAGTTCCAGTTCAGAAGGATGCCTTAGGGCCATAGTCTTGGAGGTTCCTCCAGTCTCTGTCAGATCAGTAAGCCTGGTCTTTTTTGAGAATCTGAGTTTTTGTTCTACAGTTTTTCTCCCACTCTGTCTGGGACCATCTGTTGTGATTCCAGTCACAGTGATTGGTAGTGGCAGCTGGGCACCATCTAGTTCTTCTGGTCTTGGGGTCATACAGGCAGAGGTTCATGTGGTCCATCAGTGTTTTGGACTAATTGCTCCCTTGAGTCTGGTTTTCTTCGCTCTCCTTTGCTCCAGACAGTAAGAGACCAATGGTTGTATCTTAGATGGCAAGTCTGTAATCTTAACATGACTTTCTCCTGTGGAGCTGTTTGTGGGTTCGTAGCACTGACTTTTTGGTTGGCAGCCGAGTGCTTAACCAACTGCACCACCATGGTTTCTACTATCAATAAAGTAGACATAAAGTCAGAAACTGGATGTGGACTAAGATCAGATAGCAGGAAAGTCAGAGGTGTATACTGAAGCCGCACATTTTTAATGTCAAAGTAGAGCTGGGTAGGACTGAGACCAAAGCCTAGAATTAGATGAACAGGTGAGCCATAAAGTCAGAGGAGGTGTCACAGAGAATCGGAGTTCAGTGGCAGAAGCCCTTTGCAAACTTGCCTTCATAGGAATGCCTTAAAGGGATTGACTGTGAGCCTAGTATCCAGCAAACTCTGTTTATGCTAGTGACATTTAAAAATCATAATGGAGTTATTTATATATCCTGTGCAGCTGCTCGAGTTCTTCTTGTCTCTTCTCTGTTGCTAACTAGCTATGACAACTTGAACAAGCAATAATTATCTATTTGTGTTGCAGTTTTTCTTAGCCAAAAACAAGAGAGGGTTGGATTAGATAACTTATACCAGTCTAACATCTCATAGCAATATATGGATTATTATTCACACTTTCAATTTGCTATGCCAATTCTATTTTTTAAGTAATGCAAAGACAGATTTCAGGTTGAATTGTTAGAAGCATCATTATTAGTGGAGTTTGTATTAATGGGAGCTATTTTCCTGTATATATTACTCATTAGTTTGTAGACACAAAATATTTTGTAACTAAAATGGAAGATTGTCAAATTCAATGAAGAAAACAAAATATTTATTAAGTAAGCAATAAGGAACTCTGGGAGAGTGTGACATGAAGGTCCCAAAGGCCTCTATCCATGATGATCTGGTTATTATTTGATTTATGGCAGCTTGTAACTGCCCTTGTTTTGACCTGGGAGAGGATTGTGTGGGAAGTTCGTCTTTTAGATAGGGCTGAAGCATTGCTCTGCAGAGCGTCTGGAGCCTAAGTGTATGCAGAATGCCCCCTCCACCCCACCCCACTTTCGTCTCGTTAAATAGGGAGAAGGCCCAGTTTGCTCCAGCTGGAAACTTGAAGTAATTACGAAATCTTCCTGTACTCCCTCTATGAGGAAACCACAGCCTGTATCATCAAATTGTGAGTATTTTTTCTTTTCTAAAATAAGACAGTTTTATAACTTTATGTTAAGTCTAAGTCAAACATGAATGTTAGTTTTGTTAGCAAGTTGATTTAAACTATTATTTGACTGTAAAACTTTAATAAAATTACTTTCTGAGACCTTTAAGTGAAGAAGCCGATTGGTGTTACCATGCTAGTGAAACTATAAAAAGCATTTTCCTTTTGGCAATAGGAAATTTAACGTGGTGAAGTGGATTATGCAGTAATTTGGTTCTCTTCTAAAGAATGCCAAGACGATTTTAGATTGTAGTTAGGCTTTAACTGATATTTGATATAACAATGTAAGCCTTTTCACAAAGATGTTTACCATAGTATTTTTAAATGAAATTTTTTAAAATCAAGAACTTATTAATAGAATATGTTCTGTTTTTTTAAATAGTAGGTTATATGTGAATTCAAACCAATTTGAAATATAGTATGTCCTGATAAAGGCATACTCAGGGAATTATATCTCTGTTGAAATGGTATGATGATGTAAGCATGGAAAGTATTTCACACTATGGAAATAGAGACAAAATATATTTCTGTACCTCTGGAACATATAAAGTTTTGCTTTATTTCATAGTCATGAGTTTTCTAAATATTTAATCTGTTTTTTCTATTTTCTTTTTCCACTATCTTCTGTAAACTGTGAAAATTACTTGACATAATATTAGTTAAACGCCTTTTCAGTTTAAAACTGTGTGTGGCATTGTATGATTCCATTTATATGAAATATCCAGAATAGCAAATTTATAGAGACAGTAGAATACTGATTGCCAGGGGCTGGGGGTAGGAAGAAATGGGGGGTGATGCTAATGGGTATGCTGTTTCTTTTTGGGGGTGATAAAAATGTCCTGCAATTAGGTAATGGTGACGGTTATACAACTCTGTAAATATCCTAAATACTACTATATTGTTTACACTTTATATATACTACATATGAGATATGTAAGTTATATCTCAATAAAGCTGTTAAAAAATTATATATGAAGGCTTCGCAGTGTAAAATCCTTCATGTAGTCTAAACTAAAGGGTAGATTCTTATAAGGAATCAAAAAGCTACAATTTGAGTTGTTATTCAAATCCACTGTTTGAATTTTTTTGGTTCCAATAAACTCTGAGAGTTTTGTCTCGAAGAAGCCCTGCCATGAAAAAACCTTTATAGAGGTATGCATCATATGCTAGCACCATATATTTTCTAGCAGAGGCTACTATAAACACTAAAATGTTTTTCTGGTAAAGCAATCTACTTTTTAGTTTTATTGATTTCATGCATTGCATTATTCATAGTTCAAGTGACATATTGCAAAGGTAAAAATGTAAAGAATGTAAAATTCTTTAACACGTAGATGTAGTTCTCTGGAATCATTATGTTTTTCCTGCTAAAGCTCTGAATATATGAAAGTTTACGAAGAATAATTTATGGTTAAGCCTGAGGAAATGCAAATTCACTATGGTTTTAAGCATCTTTTCAAAATAGCCATTATAATCTGTGAAAAATACATTTTTTATAAAAGTCATCTTTGTTAAAGGAAAAAATATATTTATATATATATGTATTTCTGATCTTTTTGATAAAAGCTCTTCTCTTAACCAAATAATTTTTGCTTTAAATAAGTATTTACTGGGAAATTAACAAAACAGAATCATTCCAGGCCCACTGTAACTTTTCTCTTTACTCAACAGGATAGGGAGTTTTTGATTACATGCCTCCATCCCGCTGCCATCGAGTTGATTCCAACTCAGAGTGACCCTATAGAACAGAGTAAAGCTGCCCCATAGGGCTTCCAAGGAGTGGCTGGTGGATTCCAACTGCCAACCTTTTGGTTAGCAGCTAAGCTCTTAACCACTGCATCCCCAGGGCTCCTCATGCCTCCATATTGTTAGTAATTTCCATTGTTGTTGCTGTTGGGTGCCATGGAGTTGATTTCGACTCATAGTGACTCCATGTGACAGAATAGAACTGTCCCATTGTGTTTTCTAGGCTGTGATTTTTATAGAAGCTGATCACCAGGCAGGGGTCTATCTACAAAAAACAGCCTCTGTGGCAATTAGTTTTAAGTTGCTGAATGATCTCTCACAGCTTGTTATGGAAACTGCAATGGCCAATAGAAACTGTACATTAGCATCCCTCCTCAAGTGGCGCCCAGGGCATGTGCCCTACCTGCTATAACTCTCTTGCCAGGTCTTTCTCCCTTAGCCTGCTGGATGGGTTTGAACTACTAATCTTTCGATTAGCAGCCAAGCACTTAACCACTGCACCACTAGGCCTCCTTAGCAATCTCCCTACATGCTTTAGAACTAATTTTATGAACAATTCACTTCTGAAAAGATTGCTTAATACCTATGCATAGATATTATAACACTTCCGTTAAACATTTATAGTTTGAAGAAAAATCTAATGAGTGAAAAATTTTATGTATTACTATGAGCATATAAAAGAGATACACGTTTCGTATTTTAAAAGGATATAAGTTAGCTTTTACCAGAGGCGTGTTTATCTCTATGTCTAATTTCTCTCCTGGAGTATCACTAGTTCACAATCTGATAAAAAGAGGTTTTCTTTAGACAATATTTTAAGGTATTTGTTTACCACTTTTGGAAGGACTTGGTTTTAGAACAGTGTTATTCATGATACAAACTCTGACAGTGGCATTATTGTAAGGTCTTATATGTGTGTTTGCCAGACTATTACCAGTTTTGTTTTAATGTGCTAACTCTGGCTTGTAATACATTATTTCTCAAGAGAATCCTCACTCAGCAAATTCTAGATCTAAACAGTACAAAATGCTTTGTAAGTTTTCAGTCTTGTGTACATATTTAATATTATGTGAAGCTTAACGGTAAATGCAGTAATTGAAAAAGAGAGGTGAAGAACGCCTTCACGTTTTTACGTTCATTTGCCAAGAAAGAAACTTGGCAAGAACTAAACAAAGTTATTGCTAAAAAGTAGCACCAAATTAAACCCATAGCATTCAGAGTTCTTTTTATATGGAGTGCCAGCCAGTTGACCTGTTGTAATATAGGAAAAACAGAAGTATGTACTGACTGATCCTATTGATATTGTTGTTAGGTGCCATTGAGTTGGTCCCAACTCATAGTGACCCTATGTACAACAAAATGAAATGCTGCCTGGTCCTGCCCATTCTCACAATCGTTGTTATGCTTGAGCCCATTGTTGTAGCCACTGCGTCAATTCATCTTGTTGAGGGTCTTCCTCTTATTCACTGACTCTCTACCAAGGCATGTTGTTCTTCTCCAGGACAAGTCCCTCCTGATAACATGTCAAACGTACATGAGATGAAGTGTCACCATCCTTGCTTCTAAGAAGCATTCTGGCTGTACTTCCAGGACAGATTTGTCATTCTTCTGGCAGTCCATGGTATGTTCAATATTCTTCCCTAACATCATAGTTGAAACGCATCAATTCTTCTTTAGTCTTTTGTATTCTTTGTCCAGCTTTCACATGTACATGAGGCGATTGAAAATACCTTGGCTTGGGTCAGGTGCACCTTAAGTCCTCAAGGTGACGTATTTGCTTTTTAACACTTTAAAGAGGTCCCAGTGCAATATATCATTTGATTTCTTGACTGCTGCTTCCATGGGCCTTCATTATGGATCCAAGTAAAAAGAGATCCTTGACAACTTCAATCTTTTCTCTGTTCATCATGATGTTGCTTACTGGTCCAGTTGTGAGGATTTTTGTTTTCTTCATGTTGAGGCGTAATCCATAATAAAGGCTGTAATCTTTGATCTTCATCAGTAAATGCTTCAAGTCCTCTTCACTTTCACATATTGATGTTAGTCCTTTCTTTTTCAAGGGAAACTTATACTGAAGGTATTTTTTTTTTTTTAGGATACCACTTATGCTCCGTCTGTTTTATTCACTATCCATTTCATATGACTGTTGTTATTATACCAGAAGTGACGGAGGTTCAAGTGCTTTCAAAGGAACCTATTGGATAATAAAGAAGACAAATTTCAGAGATAGATAGCATCTTCATGGATATAAAAACCTTAGCCATGAACCAATCATATGAGTAATCAATTAAAGTGAAAGATTTTCTCATATAATCTCAGGATTTTGTCGTGTACATCTTTTGGCATGATTTCAAACCAATTTTATTCTTTTTTGGTTCTTCTTAAAGGTGAAGAATTGCCTTTATCTTCTCATGGAGAGGATAAAGCTTTAGGTATGATAGAACTTTACAGTGACCTTTGTTTTCTTCTTATACCTTCCAGTTTCTTAAACTGTGATTTCCTGTTTAATTCTATTCAAAGAAGTGTTATTTTGGAGTTCCTTTCTAAGAAATATCAAGAATAACTAGTTTTCCCATAAGGGATTATCTTAAATTTTGATAATTTTTCCTTATAGCAGCTTATGAGTTTTAGGCTTTACTATTAAAACACTTTTCAAGGTCATTAATAAACTGTTTTCCTTAGTTAGGTTGAACCCAAATCAATTACTGTTTAGCATATCACAGTACTGTGAAAAGTAAATATTTATGAAAGACTTGGAAGATAAAGATAAAAGTGCTATGAAAAGTAATTGTTTTTCTTACACTTTAATTTTCTCTACCTTCATGAAAAAGTCTAACTTTACTTCCTAATTTACCTAAATTTAGAACACTCAAGCCATGAAAAGACTAGAATAACAATTAATGGAATCATCTAGTAAGTCAAAAACCGTGCTTTGTTTTACGTATATTATTTAACTGAATTCTCTCAACAACTTTGGTAGGAGAGTTTTACTATTTCTTGTCTACAGATTAGGAAAGTAATAGGGAGGTTAAATAAATGACTCGTGTAAGTGGCGAAAGTAGTGTATGGTGAAACCTATCTACAAAGCAAGACACTTTCAAGGGCCATATAGTTATTACCAATATCTATTAAGCTATTTGTAAAGACCTGAGCAATGAGGAAATTGGCAGAATTAAATAATTTGGTGTTTAGAGTAACGAACAATGAATATTTTTCCAATTAAAGTGTGTATATAAGAGTTTCATGTATAAATTCTGCTAAATTGTTTATTTTTGAAAAGCATCAGTACATTTTTATGAAGTCATATTGATCCGATAATCAGACTTTCAAAGAGTCTATAAATCTTATGTTTCCTTCAGGTCTTATTCTGAAGAGTCCAACATTCCTGACGTGAATAAAGCAGTGAGAATTGGGTCAGAGAATGGCAGACTCTTGTCTCACTGCTTCTGATGAGTACTGTCTTGCTGAATCACCGCAGTACTATGGTATATAACAAAAAACTACCGTAAATAGACAATAAAACTTTTTTGTTATTTTTTTTTTGGGGGGGAGGGAATTATAGTTAGCTACAGAGATTTTAAAAAAAGAAAGTAACAGTGAATCAAAAGCTCTAAATTGTTCCTTACCGGAGGATATAATTAATTAAAAAAACTGAGCAATATTTAAATATTGTAAGCCAGAATCAATTGTAAAGAAGGAAAAGCACAATAGTCTAAAAATCGTATTCAGTTTTTTTTGAATAGCATGCAAATCAGAAGTTATTTTTAGGGGTTAGCAGAAGATAATTCTTATGCAGTTTAGCAAATGTAATTCACTGAAGTTATGAAATATACTTGAATATTTTAACCTAAATGTAAGATTCCTGTAAATGGGAAAGAAGTAGAAAACAATGCAGAAAACCATGAAAAGACCAAGGCTATAATATAAATTTAACCTGTAACATTAGTTTTCTTTTAAATTTGAACTCTGGTTTCCATGCCAGTGGAACACCAGCCAATACTCTAAAAAAAAAAAAAAAATTTTTTTTAGAAGGGTGAAAAACGGGCTTTTAACTCTCACCCAAAAAAGGGCTCTCTTCTTTTAAAACAGAATTAGTTACATTGTCTTTACTAACAGCCTTTCTTCTGATATCAGGCTGTCATTTGATATTCAACACTCAGCATTGCGCCAGATGTTATAAGATTGCATATGATTTATGTGAATTTTTAATAAAAAGTATGCTCTTTACTAACCTTGGTTGTGGATTTTGAGGGCAGGAGTAAGTCTAATCACCTGGTAATTCAGCACCAGAAAAAGTACAAATATTACTAGTTATAGATATAGAGAAACTATGTATTCTTGGGTCCTTAGGATTAATTGTCCTGACCTAGATTCAGTAATTCTCTTAAAAGCAGGAAATAAGTTGGTGTTTGGGAGTTGATTATAAAAATAATGCAGCATGTTATATTGCATTTTGTAATTCATATGTGCTTTTACATATCTTATTCCATTTCATCCTTATAATAACCCTGTGAAGTAGGTGAATTTATCCCCAGATAATTGCTAGTTAGAATCACTCGACAACAAAATAACAAAGAAACTGATAATTTAAATCAGGTTTATAAACTGCAAAGGAAGGTGTTAAGGTATATTAAATGGGGAGCTCAAACAAAAACTTTTTTTTTTCCTTTAAATAACCAGATAACTGAGGTAAAAGTGTATTTTAGTCTGGTTTTTCTTTTTTGGGGGGTGGGCTAATTTATTAATTCATCTTTTTTTCTGACTTGAGTATACTAAAAACAGTGTGGCCACAGGAAGGGAAATGCAGAAGATGGGGGAAACTGTCTTCACTCCAACCTCTGGGAAATATTCATTCCTACTTAAGGTGGGAGATTGGATTGGTAGGTAAACCATTAGCAACTATTGTTGCTCTTTCTCCCAGCTCCCAGGCAACCTCTGCAAATCTCTGGGATGGTACACTTACGATGCACTGCAATTTAGTTCATTGTCTGCCCATCACCCTGGACAGCAAGACCCTGGGATGTAGCAGACATGTTGAACTGACTCTCTGTGTTGAGCACAAAACACTTTGAAATTTGAAAATGATTATGAAGTTTTGAATTTTTACTGTTTGTTCTTTTTTATGTTTAAAAAAACTAGATATTTTGCCAGAACATATCAATTATCAGCTGCAGGACTCTGATGTTCAAGAATCACCTTATTGCCAGCATTCTACTGCCCAGTTTCCTCCAGCTTTGCAGTCCCAATTTTTCCAAGGTCATTTCAACACTTATAGTGTGGATCCACAGTACAGTGGTGGACAGTATGGACTTGGTTCCTGTGAATTAAATAAGCCCACCCATGTGATTACCTACCATGCTGAAGATGGATATTCTGGAATAAAAAGATTCAGACCAATTTATTCTTCCATGAGAATTAAGGGACAGGAAGAACTCTGTGCAGTTTGTGGTGATAAAGCATCAGGATATCATTATAATGCACTTACTTGTGAGGGTTGCAAAGGTAAGAAGAAAGTTAAAATGAAATTGTAATATGTATTAGTGCTCACTGAAGAGTCACAAAATTTTAGACATGTGAGAGTGCTCTTACTTTTTAAAGTGTGAAAAAGTAAAATCAAAGAGAGCCAGCCATGTGTTTAAAGGTGGCCAGTCTGTGGGATCAAAGACATGAAAATATAATGTAATAAAGTTGATATTCGATTTCCTTTAACTTAACATTTAAATATAATTCAACTTAACTTTTGAATATAAAATTCAACAGTTATGTTAAATATTATCAAATTTAATTCAATATCATTCAATTCAAGTTAACATTTAGATATAAAATTCAATATTTATATAGTAGAAGTTTGCCGTGCTCATAGGTGAATCTGATGTTGGAATAGAAAATGATTTTTTAAAAAATGATCTGAATTTTGACTATTATATCTTTTCATGTAGTCGATGTAAATGCATGAATTACAGGTACCAGCTCTGCAAGTAGAATAAGTGGGCAAGTGTTTGATTACTCTCGCAATGCAGGGCCTTTCTGTTAAAACAAACTTGACGACTGAGGCATAGTTCTGGAAACCTAAGCTGAGCTTTTTACTCCCTTTGTTGAGTCTGAATCATGAAACTCCCACTCTTAAGTGTGTCAACAGAAGAGGAGGATATGGCAGGATTCTAAAAGGGGCATTGACTAAGCTTAACAACTTTACTCCCTAGAATGGAAGAAGAGGAAGATGGCAGGGATTATGGCACAGGAACAAGAAGTGAAAGAGAAAATGGGAAAAGGAACATCAATGCATGGATTTAGGAAGTAAATAAAAGACAGTTTAGAATCCCTTACACAAACACACACACACACGCACACCATTGCCCATTCAATGTCTCAGACCAAATAAATTAGCAACTCTGGGGAAGTGCTAAAAAAAGGGAAATGGACAGAGGGATATATTTAGAAGAATATTTCATCCATCCTCTATGAGTTAAGGCGGAAATGTGAGGAGAAAAGAGAAAGTTTTTCTTGTAGGCTTATTTTATGTGACTACATATTCTTTCAAGGGAGAGATGTTTTATGGAATCTTGATGTTCTGTAGAACATCGTTTTAAAAATGCTTTTAGATGATGTTTTATAACCACAGTAAAAGAGAGTCTTAATGCAATGGAGCTATTAGATTAATTTTCAGATGTGATTACTGAAAAGAACAACCTTGAAATAGAATATATCAACCTGGAAAGGTTTAAAAAAAAGTCCAGATAAATGTATATTAAAGCAAATCTCCTTACTGAGGGAAAAGAACATTTTATTTAGTTAACTTGATTGTATAACTCTACAATGAAGGTATATGCTAATAAAACGACATATAACCAAAAATACCTAAGGGTAAATTAAAAAAAAAAAATGTTTTATTAGGTTTTTTTCGGCGTAGCATCACCAAAAATGCAGTGTATAGTTGCAAGAATGGTGGTCACTGTGAAATGGACATGTATATGCGCAGAAAATGTCAAGCGTGCAGACTGAAAAAGTGTAAAGCAGTAGGAATGTTGGCAGAATGTAAGTGCCATTATTTATTTTTTTTTTAGGAAAGTTTAAATTGTTTTTACTTTACTGATTACTCAGTACATTCTTCAAGTTGTCGTTTTGAACATTTACGTATTTGTTTGAATTTAAGCTATTTCTCTACCAACTGCTAAATTAGGATGGCCAACTGCCAGCCTAGGTAATTGTTTTGATAAACCCGGCTCTATGCTATATTGCTCTACTTTTGCTAATAGTTCTTCCTAGTTGGAAATCCTTATGGTTTCCTCATGTTACTTAACCTAAAGTTATATAATGCATCTGGAAAGAACAGAATTTTAAAATAATAGTTACCTTTCTTCAGCCGTGTGTCTTTAGAAGCCTGTAGGATGCCTAGAGGTATATTGGCTAATAGTTAACATACAGGTGTCAAAATTCAACTCAACAGGCAAGAGGGCGCCTAAGCTTTTTGACTCAAGTTTTTTACTTAATTTCTATGATGCCATTTAATTCTCACAATAGTACTAAGATTTTGGTCAATTTCTCCTGTTCCCAGATCTCAAAGTGATTTTAAAACATACTTTTCTTTATAGAGTACTACTGTTCATGGTTTCTATTCACGTTTAATCTAGCTTGTGCAGACACTATTTTGCACTTTTACTGTTCTATTAGTTTTCTAATAAGTGCTACAACTGCTAACCAAAAGGTCGGCAGTTCAAATCCACCAGGTGCTCCTTGGAAACTCTGTGGGACAGCTCTACTCTGTCCTATAGGATTGCTACAAGTTGGAATTGACTCGACGGCAATGGGTTTGGTTTTTGGGTTATTAGTTTTCTGGCAATTTCTCCATTCTCTCTTTTTAATTCAATCTGTCTTCAACTACTATAATAATAATTTTCCTTAATTTTTATCAAGTTTCACACTTGTTCGATAAACAGCAATGCAATATTCCATTTATATTATACTAAAATCCAAACTCTTCAAAGTTCTTTACAAAATGGATTCCTATTATTTAAAATTCCAGGTTTGGAATAGACCTTAAGGCTATCCTGTCCGTTCAGCAAGGAGCCTTGGTGGCACAGCGGTTTAGCACTTCTGTGAAGATTTACAGCCTTGGAAACCCTATGGGGTAGTTCTATTCTGTTCTATAGGTCACTATGAGTCCAGATTGACTCTCAGGCAATGGTTTGGTCCAACCAGCCTGAATCCTTTATTTTGTACCTGATAAATTTTGTCTTTTAACTTATGCTTCAAAATCTTTTGGAAAGAGAATCCGTGTTTATTCTTTCGAGGAAGTCCATGAATGAAATCTGCCCTCCTTCTCTTTCATCCGCTGGTTGTTAAATGTTTTAAAATTGAAGGAATTATTCCAAGGTTGAAAAAAGAGAATGGATGAACATAGCTATCATGGTACGTGGACACAGGCCTTTCTTGAGTTCAACAAATAAACATTTAAATGTTATTCAGTGCATCCAGGTGTTTCTCATTCCTTTTCCCTTGTTCTCTGTGCCTCTTTCTCTTTTTATCTAAGTTTGTCACACCATATTTGAATGCATGGGCGCCCAAATTTCATACACAGGTAAAAGGAGTTTTCATTAGGAAAATTCTTCTTGCCTTGGCTTTTTATGTTACCTGGTTTCACCCAATAATGATGCAATTGAAATGGTTAAAGTAGTAAATACATAGTACATTTCTACCTGCACAAAACACAGGAGTCTCAGTCAGGCAATCTGCACATAGTTAGAGTTTTATGATTCCCGAGGCGGGATCGGCTGGTGAGATGGAAACATGTTTTTAGGTCCTTAGTTAAATAAGTAGCCCCTGGTGGCACAAATGATTAAACACTCTACTACTAGCAGAAAGGTTAGGGGTTTGCATCCACCCAGAGGTGCCTGGGAAATAAAGCCTGGTGATCTGCTTCTGAAAGGTCACAGCCTTGAAAACCCTTTGAAGTAATTTTACCCTGTACATGTGGGGTTGCCATGAGTTGGAATCAACTCAATGGCAACTACCAATAACAAGAAGTCAAACAGGTTAGGGCTCAAGAAAAGGTTCCACTGCCACTGGACAGCTGAAGAGAAAGCCAATAAAAATAATAAAAATAAAACTGAGCATCTTACAAATTATTTAATTCTTACCACAGCACTATGAAATAGGTACTATTATTATGCCATTTTATGGTTGAGGAAATCAAGCCATGTAGAGTCACATAGCTAACTAAATGGTAGAACCACAATTCAAATCCAGGCATACTGACCAGCTCTAGTGTCTGCTTTCTTGACCATTATAGCATATTGCATTCAGAAATACAATGTGTGTAACAATGTCCCCTTCATGTTATCTAAGATTGTCTCAACAATATTGTAGGGCTGATCTTGCAGGTTAAAGATATCAATACCTCTTCCTAAATGTTTGGGCTATTTTTCTAAGCTGTTCACCATTAACAAATTTGATCCAGATTGTGGATTAAAATATTTCATAGAATTAGGTGGAGGATGGAACTCTGTGACTTACTATTAAGAATCTTCCAGCAGATTGACATTTACCCGTTAATCAACTTCCTTTGAGTTTGGGTGCTCAACTAATTGATACTTTATACCAACAATCTTGAATTCAACCTACATCTCCATTTGACTATGAACATACATTAAAAGACCTTGTTAAATGACATGTTGAATTCCGTATATACTTTGTCTAAATTATTTTCTTGACCTGTCATTCTAAGAATTCTGTCAAAGAAAGAACCAAAGTTAAGCTTGCGTCATTTGTTCTAATTAATCTATACTGGACTTTACTGATCATTGCTTCTCCTTTTGGGTTCTCATAAACAGAATTTTCAAGTGTGTAGATTTTTGTAAAATTTATCTCTCCGCTTCTTTTTGAAAATCATTATAATGTTTTCTGATTTATTGCAATTTCTCTTATTATCTAACACAGTGCCGTCGAGTCGATTCCAATTTATAGTGACCCTATAGGACAGAGTAGAACTGCCCCATACTTATTATCTACCACCCCCCAAATATCAGGCTATAATTGTTCAATTCCTTAGAATTTTTTTTTTTCCGGGTGAAGAGACATAAACTAATTAGGAACACTTGTTCTTCAACAATTTATTCACCCATTTAGACAACCAGTTTATCTTTTGTAGCGCCAAAAGGAAGATGACTTCTGTTTTCTTTAAGTCATCATCAATATTATACTATCTATCAAGCAGTGGGTTTTCATTCTTTTTTGCCCTGAATGCATCTAAAACATGCCCTTTCCTCACACATCATGGACTCCAATATGACACAGTTCCTTTCTTTAAGGGAGTCTTTAATTTACTTTCGCCAAACAAGTTATTATTAATTAGAAGTAGCTCTGTGGTTGAAGTTCTTTACCAACATTTCAAATCAATTTTATCAATTTATTTTCCTCTCTTCCATGACTTGTTTATTCTCACCTCTCTGCCATTCCCCTCTTTCTCAGAACTAAATAAAATCTCTTTAAAAAGCCTTCCCACAATTCCATCTGACTCTAATGACTCCTTTTCTTCATAGCATTTATGTGCCAAGTTCAATTATTTTAGTATTTACTAGATTTTCTTTTTAAATTGCTTCATATCATTTTTATGGATTCTTGTTCCCCTCAAAAACAATTATTTAGGAAAGGATTAAGGCTATTTGTTTTAGCCTTAGCTAAACAATATATTTTTTATAAAAATATAATATTTTTTAAAAATAATTTTTATTGTACTTTAAGTGAAAGTTTACAAATCAAGTCAGTCTCTCACATATAAACTTATATGCACCTTACTACATACTCCCATTTACTCTCCCCCTAATGAGTCAGCCCGCTCCCTTCTTCCAGTCTTTCCTTTCATGACCATTTTACCAGTTTCTAACCCTTTCTACCCTCCCATCTCCTCTCTAGACAGGAGATACCAACACAGTCTCAAGTGTCCACCTGATACAAGAAGCTCACTCCTCATCAGCATCTGTCTCCAACCCATTGTCCAGCCCCTTCCATGTCTGATGAGTTGTCTTCTGGAATGGTTTCTGTCCTGGGCCAACAAAAGGTTTGGGGACCATGACTGCTGGGATTCTTCTAGTCTCAGTCAGACCATTAAGCCTGGACTTTTTGTGAGAATTTGGAATCTGTATCCCACTGTTCTCCTGCTCCCTCAGGGGTTCTCTGTTGTGTTCCCTGTCAGGGCCATCATCGGTTGTGGCCGGGCACCATCTAGTTCTTCTGGTCTCAGGATGATGTAAGTCTCTAGTTCATGTGGCCCTTTCTGTCTCTTGGGCTCATAATTATCTTGTGGTCTTGGTGTTCTTCATTCTCCTTTGATCCAGGTGGGTTGAGACCAATTGATGCATCTTAGATGGCCGCTTGTTAGCATTTAGGACCCCAGACGCCACACTTCAAAGTGGGATGCAGAATGTTTTCTTAATAGAATTTATTTTGCCAATTGACTTAGATGTCTCCTGAAGGCATAGTCCCCAAACCCCCGCCCTTGCTCCACTGACCTTCGAAGCATTCAGTTTATTCAGGAAACTTCTTTGCTTTTGGTCCAGTCCAGTTGAGCTGACATTCCTTGTATTGAGTGTTGTCCTTCCCTTCACCTAAAGTAGTTCTTATCTACTATCTATTCAGTAAATAACCCTCTCCTACACTCCCCACTCTCGTAACCACAAAAGAATGTGTTCTTCTCAGTTTAAACTATTTCTCAAGATCTTATAATAGTGGTCTTTATACAATATATGTCCCTTTTTTATCTGACTAATTTCACTCAGCATAATGCCTTTCAGGTTCCTCCATGTTATGAAATGTTTCACAGCGTCATCACTGTTCTTTATCAATGCGTAGTATTCCATTGTGTGAATATACCACAATTTATTTAACCATTTATCTATTGATGGACACCTTGGTTGCTTCCAGCTTTTTGCTATTGTAAACAGAGCTGCAATAAACATAAAACATGGGTGTGCATATATCTGTTCGCGTAAAGGCTCTTATTTCTCTAGGGTGTATTCCGAGGAGTGGGATTTCTGGGTTGTATGGTAGTTTTATTTCTAACTTTTTAAGAAAACGCCAGATAGATTTCCAAAGTGGTTGTACCATTTTACATTCCCACCAGCAGTGTATAATAGTTCCAATCTCTCCACAGCCTCTCCAGCATCTATTATTTTGTGTTTTTTGGATTAATGCCAGCCTTGTTGGAGTGAGATGCAATCTCATCGTAGTGTTAATTTGCATTTCTCTAATGGCTAATGATCGAGAGCATTTTCTCATGTATCTGTTAGCTGCCTGAATATCTTCTTTAGTGAAGTGTGTGTTCATATCCTTTGCCCACTTCCTGATGGGGTTGTTTGTCTTTTTGTGGTTGAGTTTTAACAGAATCATACAGATTTTAGAGATCAGGCGCTGGTCAGAGATGTCATAGCTGAAATTTTTTCCCAATCTGTCGGTGGTCTTTTTACTCTTTTGGTGAAATCTTTAGATGAGCATAGGTTTTGATTTTTAGGAGCTCCCAGTTATCTGGTTTCTCTTTGTCATTTTTAGTAACGCTTTGTGTTCTGTTTATGCCTTGTATTAGGGCTCCTAACGTTGTCCCTATTTTTTCTTCCATGATAAGCTTTATCGTTTTAGTCTTTATGTTTAGGTCTTTGACCCACTTGGAGTTAGTTTTTGTGCATGGTGTGAGGTATGGGTCCTGTTTCATTTTTTGGCAAATGGATATCCAGTGTTGCCAGTACCATTTGTTAAAAAGACTATCTTTTCCCCAATTAACTGACACTGGGCCTTTGTCAAATATCAGCTGCTCATATGTGGATGGATTTATATCTGGGTTCTCAATTCTGTTCCATTGGTCTGTGTGCCTGTTGTTGTACCAATACCAGGCTGTTTTGACTACTGTGGCTGTGTAATATGTTCTAAAATCAGGTAGAGTTAGGCCTCCCACTTTCTTCTTCTTTTTCAGTAATGCTTTACTTATCCGGGGCTTCTTTCCCTTCCATATGAAGTTGGTGATTTGTTTCTCCATCACTTTAAAAAATGTCATTGGAATTTGGATTGGAAACGCATTGTATGTATAGATGGCTTTTGGTAGAATAGACATTTTTACTATGTTAAGTCTTCCTATCCATGAGCAAGGTATGTTTTTCCACTTACGTAGGTCCCTTTTAGTTTCTTGCAGTAGTACTTTGTAGTTTTCTTTGTACAGGTTTTTTACATCTTTGGTAAGATTTATTCCTAAGTATTTTATCTTCTTGGGGGCTACTGTGAATGGTATTGATTTGGTGATTTCCTCTTTGATGTTCTTTTTGTTGCTGTAGAGGAATCCAAGTGATTTTTGTATGCTTATCTTGTAACCTGAAACTCTGCTGAACTCTTCTATTAGTTTCAGTAGTTTTCTGGAGGATTCCATAGGTTTTTCTGTGTATAAGATCATGTCATCAGCAAATAGAGATAATTTTACTTCTTCCTTGCCAATCCAGATGCCCTTTATTTCTTTGGTCAGCCTAATTGCTCTGGCTAGGACCTCAAGCACGATGTTGAATAAGAGCGGTGATAAAGGGCATCCTTGTCTGGTTCCCATTCTCAAGGGAAATGCTTTCAGGCTCTCTCCATTTAGAATGATGTTGGCTTTGTATAGATGCCCTTTATTATGTTGAGGAGTTTTCCTTCAATTCGTATTTTGCTGAGAGTTTTTATCATGAATGGGTGTTGGACTTTGTCAAATGCCTTTTCCACATCAATTGATAAGATCATGTGGTTTTTGTCTTTTGTTTTATTTATATGGTGGATTACATTAATGGTTTTTCTAATATTGAACCAACCTTGCATACCTGGTATAAATCCCACTTGGTCGTGGTGGATTATTTTTTTTGATATGTTGTTGAATTCTATTGGCTAGAATTTTGTTGAGGATTTTTGCATCTATGTTCATGAGGGATATAGGTCCGTAATTTTCTTTTTTTGTGGTGTCTTTACCTGGTTTTGGTATCAGGGATATGGTGGATTCATAGAATGAGTTAGGTAGTATTCCATCATTTTCTATGCTTTGAAATACCTTTAGTAGTAGTGGTGTTAACTCTTCTCTGAATGTTTGGTAGAACTCTGCAGTGAAGCCGTCCTGGCAGGGCTTTTTTTTTGTTGGGAGTTTTTTGATTACCTTTTCAATCTGTTTTTTGTTATGGGTGTATTTAGTTGTTCTACTTCTGATTGTGTTAGTTTAGGTAGGTAGTGTTTTTCTAGGAATTTATCCATTTCTTCTAGGTTTGCAAATTTGTTAGAGTACAATTTTCCATAATAATCTGATATGATTCTTTTAATTTCAGTTGGGTCTGTTGGGATATGGTCCATCTCATTTCTTATTCGGGTTATTTGTTTCCTTTCCTGTGTTTCTGTAGTCAGTCTGGCCAATGGTATATAAATTTGGTTAATTTTTTCAGAGAACGAGCTTTTGGCTTTGTTAATTCTTTCAATTGTTTTTCTGTTCTCTAATTCATTTAGTTAAGCTCTATTTTTTATTATTTGTTTTCTTCTGGTGCCTGATGGATTCTTTTGTTGCTCGCTTCCTCTTTGTTCAAGTTGTAGGGACAGTTCCCTGATTTTGGCTCTTTTTTCTTTATGTATGTGTACATTTATTGATATAAATTGACCTCTGAGCACTGCTTTTGCTGTGTCCCCGAGGTTTTGATAGGAAGTGTTTTCATTCTCTTTGCAATCTATAAATTTCTTTATTCCCTTCTTAATGTCTTCTATAACCCAGTCTTTTTTGAGCAGGGTATTGTTCAGTTTCCAAGTATTTGATTTCTTTTCCCTGATTTTTCTGTTATTGATTTCTACTTTTGTGGCCTTGTGGTCTGAGAAGACCCTTTGTAATATTTCGATGTTTTGTATTCTGCAAACGTTTGTTTTATGACCTAGTATGTGATCTATTATAGAGAATGTTCCATGTGCACTAGGAGAAAAAGCATACTTTGCAGCTGTTGGGTGGAGTGTTCTGTATAAGTCTAGGAAGTCAAGTTTGTTGATTGTAGCAATTAGATCTTCCGTGTCTCTATTGAGCTTCTTACTGGAAGTCTTGTCCTCCGAAAGTGGTGTGTTGAAGTCTCCTACTATAATTGTGGAGGTGTCTATCTCACTTTTCAATTCTGTTGAAGTTTGTTTTACGTATCTTGCAGCCCTGTCATTGGGTGCATAAATATTTAATATGGTTATATCTTCCTGGTCAATTGTCCCTTTAATCATTATGTAGTGTCCTTCTTTATCCTTTGTGGTGGATTTAACTTTAAAGTCTATTTTGTCAGAAATTAATATTGCCACTCCTGCTCTTTTTTGTTTGCTTGATATATTTTTTTTTACATCCTTTGATTTTTAGTTTGTTTGTGTCTCTAAGTCTAAGGCATGTCTCTTGTAGGCAGCATATAGACGGATCGTGTTTCTTTATCCAGTCTGAGACTCTCTGTCTCTTTATTGGTGCATTTAGTCCATTTACATTCAGTGTAATTATAGATAAGTATGAGTTTAGTGCTGTCATTTTGATGTCTTTTTGTGTGTGTTGTTGAGAATTTCATTTTTCCACTTACTTTTTTGTGCTGAGAAGTTTTTCTTTGTAAATTGTATGTTCCTCATTTTCATAGTAGTTGAATTTATGTTTGCTGAGTCATTATGTTTTTCTTGGTTTTTATTTTGGAATTGTTAGACCTCTTTATGGTTACCTTAATATTTACCCCTATTTTTCTAAGTAAAAACCTGTATTGCCTTGTTTTCCTCTCCATATGGAAGATCTATGCCTCCTGTATTTAGTCCCTGTTTTTGATTATTGTGATCTTTTACCTAGTGACTTCAATGATTCCCTGTTTTCAGCATTTTTTTTCTTTTTAAAATTAATCTTATTTTGTTTTTGTGATTTCCCTATTTGAGTTGATATCAGGATGTTCTGCTCTGTGACCTTGTGTTGTGTTGGTATCTGATATTATTGATTTTCTGACCAATTTCCTTTAGTAATTCTTGTAGCTTTAGTTTGGTTTTTGCAAATTCTCTAAACTTGTGTTGTCTGTAAATATTTCAATTTCACCTTCAAATTTGAGAGAGAGTTTTGCTGGATATATGGTCCTTGGCTGGTAGTTTTTTTCCTTCAGTACTCTCTATATGTCATCCCATTGTCTTCTTGACTGCATGGTTTCTGCTGAGTAGTCTGAACTTATACTTATTGATTTTCCTTTGTAGGAGACCTTTCTTTTATCCCTGGCTGCTTTTAAAATTTTCTCTTTATCTTTGGTTTTGGCAAGTTTGATGATAATATTCCTTGGTGATTTTCGTTTTGGATCAGTCTTGTATGGGGTTTGATGAGCATCTTGGATAGATATCCTTTCATCTTTCATGATGCCAGGGAAGTTTTCTGTCAACAGGTCTTCAACTGTTCTCTCTATATTTTCTGTTATCCCTCCCTGTTCTGGAACTCCAATCACATGCAAGTTATTCTTCTTGATAGAGTCCCACATGATTCTTAGGGTTTCTTCATTTTTTAAAATTCTTTTATCTGATTTTTCTTCAACTATACTGGTATCAATTGCCTTATCCTCCAACACCCCCACTCTGCATTCCAACTCCTCGATTGTGCTCCTCTGACTTCCTATTGGGTTGTCTAACTCCGTAATTTTACTGTTAATCTTTTCGATTTCTGAATGCTGCCTCTCTATGGATTCTTGCAGCTTATTAATTTTTCCACTATGTTCTTGAATTATCTTTTTGATTTCTTCAACAGCTTTATCAGTGTGTTCCTTGGCTTTTTGTGTAGATTGCCTTATTTCATTTTTGAGGGTATCCCTAATGTCTTGAAGCATTCTGTATATTAGTTTTTTATATTCTGCCTCTGGCAATTCCAGGATTGTATCTTCATTTGGGAAAGATTTTGATTCTTTAATTTGGGGATTTGTAGAAGCAATCATGGTCTGCTTCTTTATGTGATTTGATATCGACTGCTGTCTCCGAGTCATCTATAAGATATTGTAATGATTTATTTTATAATTTCTTACTGAGTCTTATCTTGTTTAGTTTTCTTTCAATATACCCAGATGGGCTACTAGATGTGCTGTCTTGATTATTGTAGCCTTTGAATCACTTATGTCCTATTGCCAGCTGGTTTGGGCTGTTACCAGATATATAAGCTCAAGAGTCCATTCACTATTCTTAAATAGAATCAGCTTAGGTGACCTGATTTTGGGTCACCAAGTGTGTGGTGTAGACTGTAACCTATTAACTTAGAGGAGTAGTGGTGATACCTGTGTGCACCAGAGTCTAGTAGCAGCAGTGGGTCACACTCTGGGGGGGGGGGCGGGTGCTGACAGCCTTCCCCCCACGTGCTGGTGAGGTAGGTGTGTCTCCATTCCTAAAGCACTTTGGTGGGTGGGCTCTGCAGCTGTACCTTGGGCATGCAATGCTTGTACCTCTAAAGATTGGTAGGTGTCAGTATCCTCAGATCCCTTTGGCAGGTGGCTGGATGGTTTGGGTCGAGTTTCAGCCCTCAGTTCCCCTTTGTGGATCAGTGAGGGCTCTGTTCAATAGGTAGGGATATCAGACCTGGAAAACTTGTCTTTCCAGTGATCCTAAAACAATTACAGTCAGATCTCTTTCAGAGTTGCCTTTGGATTATAATAACAACCTTGTTCCCTGTAGGGATGAAAGCCAAAGACTGTGAATCTCATATGCTTGGCTGGAGCTGGTTCTGTATTTTTATTCCAGTTTAGGGAAGTCAGGGAAGGATTTTTTGTCCCTGGCCAGCCCAGGAAATTCCAATGTTAATGAAGCTGCCTGGGGCAGGGAGGGGAGGGATCAGATAGATAGGAGAGAGTAGGACCCAGCAATATAGATAAAGTTACTTATCTTGCTTGGTGATGACTGTTTTATCTGAGATTCCCAAGGGGTGTGTAGCCTGTGTGCACTGGCTGGGTCGAGATTACCCCTTAGGATCAGGCCTGCATCCCATGCTTGTGCTGTCTCAGAAGCCGTGGTCAGCTCCTCCACTCCCATTCGAAAGCCCAGCGCCAAGGTTCCCCGTCTGGGACGCCGCACTCCAGGCCCCAAAACCAGTCGCTGCCTCCCGGTGACTTCTCCTGTTAGCCCAGTTGTTGTGCTCTCTTCATGTGCTGGCTGGGCCTCCCCCGAGGTCACTTCAGGGGGTTAGGGCTGCGTCCTGTGTTTGCGCCGTCTTAGGAAGCCATGCTCAGCTCCCCTGCAGCCAGTCCAAAGCCGGGTGCTGAGGTTTTCTGACTGGGACGCTGGCTCCAGGCTCCAAAAACAGTTGCTGCTTCCCCATGTTTGCTCATTCTCTCGTTAGCCGTGTCAGTGTGCAGCCTGCTTTCGTTGGCTGATTCTCTACTGAGGTTACCCCAGGGGGCTAGGGGTTAGGGCTGTGTCCTGTGCCTGCCCTGCCTCAGCAAGCTGCAATCAGCCCTGCCACTCGGCACCAGGAAACCGCAAATGCTCAAGGCTGTGGAGTGGAACGCCAGTTTCAGAAGCAGTCGCTGGTTCGGGGTGCAGCTTTTCGCTCCTCTGTCACTCACGTCAACTCTTTAGATCAGTGTTTGATGGTCAGGGTTCGTAGATCCTCATGTATGTGATTGATTCACTTGTTTTTCTGCTTCTTTGTTGCAAGAGGGATCCACAGTAGTTTCTACCAAGTCAGCCATCTTGGCCCCACCTATAATTTTTTTTATATAATAGATATGTTTTAAATTTTTGTGAAAAACTGACAGACACAACAAAAGGTAAATATTATACTTGGGTTAGTTTTATTAGCGATTCATGATAATTTCTCCTGTTTAAGTACAGATGGCAGGCAGTTCAAGTTTCAAAAAATCTGTCAAGGCTATAAGCCACAAATAAAAAGTGTTCTCTTTATAAAAAGGGTATTCACTGCCATGTCTTATTCAAAAGAATAAAAATTGAACTTGGCTCATTTTAACTTTCACAAGCTATTCTCTTGGCCCTATGATATGAAAATCAGGGATAAAAGCCCATAGATTAAGTAGTCCGAACTGCTGCCCCAATTGATACTCTACGTTGTTTCCAAGATAAGATTAATGTGGAAATGTCTTTAGCATAAAAAGTCTAAATTTAAAGACTTGGAGATGCAAAATTAATTCTTAATTTATGTCTAGGATGGTTACGTACTTTTACTTAGACTAGGTAATGTGGAAGTAAAAGGAGAAAGTAATATAGTAAATTTAATTGATGCGTACATAGTTGCCCAATAAGAAGGGTTCTTTGTAAAAGGACAAATCTATGATTATATGTATGTACAATATAATTCTCATCAAGTCCAATAATATTATTTGCCCTTCCAAAGATTTTTATACGGATTTTGTAATATCACAGGTTTGCTCACAGAAATCCAATGTAAATCGAAGAGACTTCGAAAGAACTTTAAGCGGAAGAATAGTTTCCACCCTGACATCAAAGTAGAAGTGGAAGGAGTAGACAACAAGCGTGTGTCATCCAGAACTAGATCTGGAAAAGTGGCAAGACTCTGCTTATAAAATTTCTTGTTTCTTTAATGGTTATGTTTTGTTTAATAAGTATAAAAATACATTACAGTATTTTCCCTATGTTTTCTTATAGATTTGGGACAGTATGGAGCTAACACAAGAGGAACATCAGCTCATTAATAATATTGTGGCTGCTCATCAAAAATATATAATTCCTTTAGAGGAAGCAGAGAAATTTGTATGTGTTCATTACTGGCAAGAAATAACTTTAATTATGTTAGAAAATAAGAGCACAAACGTAAGAGTTTAAAATTTCAACAGTTATTTGAAATAAAACTTAGTAATCTTATCTCTTTTTGTGGGTTAGCTTCAGGAAAATGCAAATCCCGAACTGAGCTTTTCACGACTCTCAGAGGCAGCAGTGCTGCAGGTACAGGGGCTAATGGATTTTACCAAGGGACTACCAGGTAATAATAATAGTAATAAAAATAAAAAGTAAGTTAATACTTAAACTCATTTTTAAAAGAGTTTCTTGTATTAAGGAAGGGAACATTTTAGGAAAACAAAAACCTATAGTTTTCCGTCCCAGCTGCTTCTAAATGTAAAAAACACGAGTATTTTATCTGCTTTAACCACTCAGCTAAACCCTGGTGGCGTAGTGGTTAAGTGCTACGGCTGCTAACCAAAGGGTCAGCAGTTCGAATCTGCCAGGCGCTCCTTGGAAACTCTATGGGGCAGTTCTACTCTGTCCTATAGGGTCACTATGAGTCAGAATCTACTCAACGGCACTGGGTTTTTGGTTTTAATCAATCAGCTAGATCAAAATCAGAATACTTAAAAATATTATTCAAATGACTTTAGCAAAGACTTAGAGTTAAGACAAACAATGTGGTTGGTTGTAAGTTTTATTTTTTGGGATTTTTTTTTTTTTAGGTAAAACAGAAAACAAACAAAATTCTCTAAACAATACTAAAAAAATGAAGTCACTTCTTGCCAAAACTTAGTTCTCTATTTACATGTACAGATAACTCACTGTAAACATAAACTCTTAGAGGCTACATCAACAATATTCAATTTTATCTTGCCATAAAAAGGCAGTTGCTGCCAAGTTTATTCTATATTATGGCAACCCCATGTGATTCAGAGTAGAACTTCACTTCACAGGGTTTTCAATGGCTGTGATCTTTTGGAAGTAGATCGCCAGGCCTTTCTTCCAAGAGGCCTCTGGGTAGATTTGAACCTCCAACCTAACATTTCAGTTAGTGGCTAAATGCTTAACCTCTAGGGTTTGTTCCATGCAGGGACTCCTTCTCTTGCAATAAACAAACAAAAACCCAAACCCATTGCTGTTGAGTTGATTCTGACTCATAGTGACCCTATAGAACAAGAGTAGAACTGCCGCATAGGGCTTCCAAGGAGCAGCTGGTGGCTTCGAACTGCCAACATTTTGGTTAGCAGCTGAAAGCTTAGCCACTGGACTACCAGGGCCCCTCTCTTGTGATAAAAAAAAAAAAAAAAAATTTTTTTTATAGGAAAATATTATTTCTAGTTCTGACAGAAGTGCTGCAAATATTGCCATGTAGAACCAATGATTTTATTCAAAAATTTTTTGAAGTTACGTATCACGATTATTTTTAAGGGTACATTTAGGACTCAGATCATAAGTAAGTGAATAATTCAGAATGTTAAATCCTATACCTGGAAATTGTCTTTTCATGTTCTATTTTTAAACAATTATGTGATCTATGCTTATAGGATTCGGAAGTTTGACCAGTGAGGATCAGACTGCATTACAGACTGGATCAAAAACTGAAGTGATGTTCCTTTACGCGGCCCAACTTTACAATCAGAAAGAATGTCTTTCATCAGCCTCTGAAAGTAAAAATGCCAATTAACTTAACTTTAGTGTTAATATTGAGTCAGAATTGACTTGATGGCAATGGGTTAGGTTTTTTTTGGGGGGGGTAGTGTTGATAAAAACCCAAACCTGGTGCAGTCAAGTGGGTTCCAAATCATAGTGATACTGTAGGACAGAGTACAACTGCCATGTAGGGTTTCCAAGGAGCACCTGGTGGATTTGAACGGCTGACGTTTTTGGTGAGCAGTCAAGCTCTTAACCACTGCATCACCAGGGCTCCAGCCTTCTAATAAGCCAAAACCAAACCCACTGCCATTGAGTCGATTCCAATTCATAGTGACCATATAAGGCAGAGAACTGCCCCAGAGGGTTTCTAAGGAGCAGCTAGTGGATTTGAACTGCTGGCCTTTTTGGTCAGCAGTACAGCTCTTAACCACTGAGCCACCAGGGCCCCAGGGCTTCTAATAGTTGCTATTAACTCTGGCAACAAATTATGTAACATTGAGCTATTTTAATTATATTTTTATTTTGCAAGCTAGTATAGGGATAAGTACTTCATAATAGCTGTTTATAGTTTTCCAGTATATTGGCTTAGCTTTTGTTTTTCTTTTAAGGAAAGTCATTCTTTATCAAAAAACAAAAACCCCAGTTTTGTTTGTTTTTTAATTCTTTATTGCATCATAGAAAAACACATCTTCAGAGTGTCTTCCATAGGTCGTTGTTTGTAAAATATGAATTATTTCGTAGTCTAGCTTCATGTTTCAATACTGAAAGTTATGGTTACCATTCATTGGGAAAGTTTCCCATCTATCAGTTATGCTGGATTCTGAAAGAGGTAGAACTTACTATTTGTATAAAGATTAAAAAAAAATCAGACTTTATATTTTTCCCTGTTACTAGGTGCTATGAGATTATCAAATCATTCAGATCATGAACTGAATTGTCACAATCAGACTGATGCTAGAAGTGTTATTTGTTCTATGGAAACATTTTGCAATGAAGACAATCTTTCTACAACTCTCACTGGTAATATTACACAGAATACAGAAAATTATGTTGGATGGAAAAATTTGGTTGGGTATAATGCTGCATTTTCTTATACTGCCTTGAGAAAAAAATGATAATGGCAATGTATTTGATTCTGCCCTATATTCTGATGAAAACACATTTTTAACATTAATCTTTTCAGGTATTACTGAAGAATTTATTACTGCATTGTTTTACTTCTACAGAAAAATGAGTGAACTTAATATTACTAATACTGAATATGCTCTGCTTGCAGCAACAATTGTGTTTTTTTCAGGTAAAGACCAGTTATAACATAAGTAGTAAAATTTTGGATAAAGTTTGGCAATGAAATCATGACATTTCGTGCTAGTTATATAATTAAATTATTCATGTCTGCCAAATGTACCAATTTTGTTTCATCAAAATTTTCTTCTCTGCCAGATTATTGTCTTCTTCTTATGAGTATGCTGTAATTTCTTGCATTTTAAAAATTGCTTTCCTGACCCTTTTCAGCTACTCTCCTGTTTCCACTTTCCAGAAAAACATTTTTTTTGCGAGAGTTGTCTACACTCCTGTCTCCACGTCTTTCCTCCTGTTCACCCCTGAACCCACTACAGTCAGATTTTGACGCCGTCTCTCTACTGTACCATAGTTTGCCTGATCTGCAGTAATTTGCCCATTGCTGATTTCAGTGGACAAATTGATTTGACTTGTTAGCTGCACTTAACAGAGCAGATCATTTCCTCCCTCTTAAAACACTTTTTTCACTTGGCTTAGGTGATCACTCCCTCTTTCTTGACATGCTTTTTTTCCCCACTTGGTTTATAGGATATCATACTCTGAATGGACTTGACAGTAACAGCAACAACAAACCGTCTCTTGATTTTCCTCCTTAGTAGCTGCTTTTTTTGAGTCAACTTTTTTAATTCCTCCTCAGCTCCCACAGTGATAAATGTTGGACTGCTCCAGGACTCAGTCCTTTTTTTCTTCTACACTCACTTTCTTGACAATTTTATTCAGTCTCATGGCTTTAAATCCCATCTATATGCTGGCCACTCCCAAGTTTATATACCCATTTGGACTGCTCCCCTAAATGCCATTCAGTAGCCTAACTCAACATTTCAACTTGGATGTCTACCTAATTAAGCAAAGACACAATAAAACAAACCCTGTTGCTGTCAAGTTGATTCCTATTCACAGCAACCCTATAGGACAGAGTAGAACTGTCCCATAGGGTTTCCAAGGCTGTAATCTTTATGGATGCAGACTGCCACATCTTTCTCCTGCAGAGCTGCTGGTGGATTCAGACTGCCAACTTTTTGGTTAAAAGATGAGTGCTTAACTACTGTACCTTCAGGGCTCCTTGGATGTCTATAGGCATATAAAATTTAACATGGTAAAAGATAATTTACCCTCTCACCACCACGATCCTGCTATATTCTTTCTCAGTCTCACAAATGGTATCTCCATCCTTCAAGTTGTACAAGTCAAAATCCTTGAAGACATCCTTCACTTCTTCTTTTCTCTTAGACCCATTTCGAATCTGTCCAGAAGTCTTGTTGGCTCTACTCTCAGAATAGATCCGGAACTCAACTACTTACTGTCTCTGTCCCTGCTACCTTAGTCTAAACTACTTTCCTAACTAGCCTTCTTGCTTTTCTGCCCTTGCCTCTCTAGACTCTATTTTCTATACGGTAGTCATACTGCTTCTTTTAAAATATGTCATATCGTGTCATTCCTTTGCTCATAACCCCTCAAATGGCTTCATATTTTACACAGATTAAAGCCAAAGTTTTTCCATCATTGCCTATGTTTTCGCTTACTTCATCCCATCCACACTACTTTCTCACTCAGATTTTCCTTGAAAATCTCAAGCAGACTCCTGCCACAGGTTCTACTGTACTGGAAAGCTCTTTCCCCATATAACCACATGGCTTTTGCCTTCACTATCTTTGGATCACTACTGAAATGTCATCTTATTATTGAGGTCTTCTCTGATTACCCTTTTAAAAATAGCCACTGTCCCCCCACTTCAAATTCTCATTCCCTTCCCTGCTTAATTTTTCTCTATAGCACTTGTCACTATCATATATTTTTAATTTTTAAAATGTGTATATGTTTCTTTCCCCCTGTATTCCTCCCAGACCCAGATTATAAGCTCAATGAGGGCAGGAAATTTCGTTTGTTTGTTCACTGCTGTGTTTCCAGCATAACTGGATGAATGAATGTGACCTAACTATTAAGAAGTCTTTGGTTGGCTCTTATATTTTATAGCTAGGTATTTAAGAAGCTTTGCCTTTTATTTGCTGTTGATCTTGTGGAAATTACTTAATCTTTTTAAGTTTCAAGTAATTCTTGCTTGCCCTTATATTTTTCTAACTATGTATGATCCTTCTTTTCTATGTGACTTTGTGGAAATTAATTTTTAAGTCTCTCACCTAAAAAATGGTAGTGATGCTACAATTTCATAGAATGAAGATTAAATAAGATAATGCATAAATGCAAGTTACTTAGCATAATACCTGGAATATATTAAGGGTTTAGTGAATATTACTGTTTTATTATTTTAAAAACTGTATTGTTTGAAATTAATTATCTTCTACCACTTTTCAGTATACATTAAGATAAATATGATGTTTTTCAGATCGTCCATGCCTTAAAAATAAGCAACGTGTGGAAAATTTACAAGAGCCAGTTTTACAAATTTTGTATAAATATGCAAAAATCTATCATCCAGAAGACCTACATCATTTTGCTCGTCTCATAGGGAGGCTCACTGAATTGAGAACACTGAATCACAACTACTCAGAAATACTTAGCACTTGGAAAACAAAGGACCCTAAATTGAATAATTTACTCTCTGAGAATTGGGATTTCTCTGCACATTGCTGAAATTTTAGGATGTTAAACTTCCCAAATATTATCTACTCTATCTGTCATCATAGGATGACTGATTTGAAAAACATGCACAGGATTATTACGTTACCAATATTTCACCACAAAATGGACATCATTAATGCTCATCAAATTTTGTGACATATAAAAAAACCACCACTAGAGGGACATCAAAGACTCTTTTCAAGATTGGATTGAAAAGAAGCAACGGCTACTGTTACATCGTGGTTTCTTCAAAAGAAAATAATAATAAATAGCATTCTCACTTGGAGAAACTTCACTTATTTCCATTTAACAGAAAATTGAATGAAAAGATATGGATTATTTACAGATCTGAAAAAGGCTAGCTAGTAGTAATAGTTATCAGAATGAAGGCAGTTTGTGCGCTTCATTAAAGGCATATTGTGGTCAGCAATTTTAATTTTAATGAACTATCATTTTAAACCTATTCCTGTTACAGCATTTTATAATGATTAAAGAGGAACAAAAATTTGTTGAATGCTTACCTTTTTTTAACGTCTTAGAGAAACAGACACTTTATAAACCCAAATTAGAAATTGTGGTGGTAAGACATTGAAACAATTAAAATAATAAATCACTAGAAACATTTTATCATGTATTGGGAAATGTAGCATAATTTATTTCTCATTCTGATAGACAGTATTTTGACATTTCGCAACATCTTTTGTAATATAAATGAAGTTCTTAAAAGTTAAAAAGTTCTTAAAACATGAAATCTTTCCAAGAATATTTTAGTCCTTGTAGAGATGGCACGATAATACTTTAAATGCATGTGAAATACATGAAAATGAGAATTCCTATGGTGGTGCTACTGTTTTGAAAGCCTGGATGTACATAAATAAAATACGGTGAATTTAAGTTAATATAATACTAGGAGTAGCATTTTGGTTTTCAACTAAAAAAAAAAAAAGTTTGATTTTTCACTATTCTATGGAACTCAACCAAAATTAGAATTTGAAATTCTCTCAACTTAAAATCTTTTAAAAGTATATCAATTATTACTGCTGTAGGTATCTTGTGCATGTTCTTGGTATTATCTCTTGGAGGGAGTATCTGATCTTTTTTAGGTATCTGGACTCAGCTCTGCCATAACTACATCTCTCTGGGCCTCAGTTTCCTCAAAATGTAAAATGAAGGCGTTAAAATGGCTCCTCCAGAGGTCCTTTCCAGCTCAAAAATTTTGTAGTTTTTACAGAAACTGTTGTGTCTCATAAATTAAATTTATACAAAACAAAATGGGTTATTTAAAAATATTGCTAAAACCCTTCGAAAAAGCATCAACTGTATTATGCCACCTGGAGACCAAGTCAGTATGTCCCAAACTGAACTCATTATATTATTGCCTAAACCATTTGTCCTTTATGAGACCTCTGGTGGCGCAGAGGTTAAGTGTTCGACTGCTAAACAAAAGGTTGGCAGTTCGAATCCACTAGCCGCTCCATGGAAACCCTATGGGGCAGTTCTACTCTGTCCTATAGGGTCGCTATGAGTCGGAATCACCAGAGGGCAATGAGTTTTATTTGTTTGTTTTGTGTGCCTAGCTGCCAAAGCCAGTAATCAGGCAACCATCTTAGACAACCATCAAATTGTTAATTTATTTTTTCAAATCCTTTTAGCTGTGCTTCGTAAATATTTTTCATATTTGACATCTCCCAATTTTTTTTTTTTTTTTTTTTTATTCATGGGGTCACTGTGAGTCGGTATCGACTCCACTGCAACTTGGAATTCATCTCCACTGCCACTCTTAGCTCAGGCCCTCATGTCTTATCTTGGCTGTTAATGCTGTCTCCCTAACTCCAGTCTCATAAGCCTAAGCCATTCTTCACACTACAAATTATCTTTTGAACCTGATTGTTATCTTTTCCACTCAGAAGTCTTTAACATTCCCACTCATTAAGGCTAAAACCCAAAAATCTTTGCCAGCCTTCATATCTGCTGAAGTCTCAAACCTTATTTTTTCTCATTTTCCACCTCGACCTCACACACCTACAGCTGCAGTCATATTATGCTTCTTGGAATCACTCACTTGTACTAATCTGTTCTCATAACTTGAGAGCTCACCTTCCCTCAGTCAGAAATAACCTTTCTCCATTGACTCTCTGGTCAACTATTAACCATTCTATTTTCGGCTGAAGTACTAACAGAAATATACCACATCTGCGAAGCCTCGCTCCTGACTCTCCAAGACGCCTTAAACTCCACTTTCCCTATGATTTCATGACTGTTTTTGAAAACCCGACTTTTAAAGTAGTGTTTACACTGCAGTATAATCGTTTGAATATCTGTTTCCTTCCTAAGACTGTGAGCTCTGGGAGGGCAGAAATGGGTTTTACACTCTTAGCTCCCATTATAGCATCTGACACAACTTTCCTTGCATTCTTTGACCATCACAGAAGCCTGAACAATGTCAACTTGAAGGAAAGCAAGAATCCGGGAAAGAGTGGTTACTAGGTCGGAGGGAAATCTCGCGAGATGTGGGTATCGCGGCGCCTTGAAAGCCAGCGCGGTCGACCGTTATTTAGCCGTTAAACAACCGTGGTGCTCTGCCATGCGCCTGTCCTCCAGCTTCAGAGGTGGAACGATTTCCCTCCCTTTCTGAGATTCGGAGGCAGAAGCTCTGGTTGGGTCTTTCTGCTACCCTACTAGACAGCAGGTAGCAGTTCGTGGGCACTGAGCCCGTGGTTCTTCCAAGGTAAGGGCAGTTTTACTGGGTTTTTAATAAGGAACCCAGAGCTGGAACGATATTTTAATGCTGCGTCTGCTTAATGCGGCCATCCACAGTCCTCTAAGAAAATAAGACGGTTCCTCTGGTGACTTGATGCATTTTAGCGCTTGTAAAGGTGAAGGGTTTTCTTATCAGGCCTTTTGATTTAGTTTCTTGCGATCTAAGTCGCCACCTTAGCGACTGGTGTCAGTGGGAATAAATAGGGGTGTTTTACCTTTGACCACCACAGCCGTAAGAGACGCTGTAAAGTCGCTTCAGTGATGCCCTTTGAATTAGTTTTGCCTTATATTTTGCAAAAAGATGCCATTATTGTCTTGCGTGTTTGAATTCTGTTATTTTTTCATTGTAAATTGTTTTCTTATCATATTTTAGCAGCTTTTGTTTGACTTAGAAGGTGACAAACTATTGCGTATACCTTAGTAAAATTAACTTTTTAGTTAAAATTTTGTGTTTCTCTGTTCTTGCACATTTCCATGTTTCTTCACTTCTGTATTTGGTACTTTTTGGATGATCAGGCTAGTCTGTGTTTTTGCTTTTTACCAGCAAGCACAGGAGCAAAGATTATGTTAATTCCTTTTATAGCCATTTATTCTACAAATGTCACCTTTCCATAAAGAATAAATAGTGTGTTGATGAAGCAACGTAAAACACTTTTATTTCTTTCCATTTTGGGCAATAGATATTTACAACTGGAAGAGAGAAAATGGAAAAGCAAAAACCCTTTAAATTGTTTGTACCACCAAGATTAAGTAGTAGTCAGGTGTCTGCAGTGAAACCTCAGACCTTGGGAGGAGATTCTAATTTCTTCAAGGTAAATTTTGTATGTGGATCTTGATTTGACTATTCTTAACTTTAAGTCAATGAAGCAAGTGTATTTTCTTAGTGATATTATTTTATAATTATTTCTTTTCAGCAAATGTGGCCTCATTTACCAAAGAATTTTGAATAATGTTGCTTTGAATGAGTAATAAGTGTACCCACTGTGTGTAGGCATTGTTCATTTCAATAAACGCTGCTGTTGTAGAACCCTGCATGCATAATAGAACCTGTTTATTTTAATCTTCCTCTTTTCTTAAATGACTTGAGGCAATTTATTAGACATGTATGATGAAATAATAAATTATGAATTAGAAAATTAAAACCAAGGAAAAAGAAACTACAAATATGGCTAAAAATTGGTCTGTGGCTGAGCTTCGAATTGGCTCTGAGCTTCCTGGTTGGCAGGACAAAAAGGGGAACAAATTCATTTATAAAATAAAATTCTCTTAGGAAAGGAGGAACTGTGCCAAGTTTCTCAGGGGAAACATACCTTTTTTCTACTACTGAATTACTTCCAAAAAATCTCACATGCTACTTTATATTGTAAATGGAATGATGCAATGAATATTTTAATTTTATGTGCTATAGAAAATTTCTTATGGCTGCTACAGCCAATGGTATAACATTAAAATGCTATTCAGTGAAGACTGTTCTCAATTCTATCAAGGGAAAGGTCATAATGAATTATGAATAATGAAATAAAGGTCTAATATTATTCTAAACTACTAGTTAAAACTACTAATATTATTCTCAAATACCTAGAAAGAATTCTATAGCTTATAGTTTGGCGTCATCTTATAAGTGAAAACACCTAATTAAAAATTTTGCCTTGCTTTTTTTTTACATAGCAAAAACATTTGATATTTTAAATGTTATAAGTACATTAAAGGGTTTACAACAATAGTCACTTATTTAAGCAGATGTACATATATTGGACTACTAGGATCAAAATGGTAGGAGATAATAAGTTTAAGAATGTCTTTGTCTTTGTTTTCTAGAATTTCAACAAATGTATGGAAGATGATTTTGGTTTGCCATTTGCAATGACTAATCGCTCCAAAAATGGGGAAAACATTGATTCAGGTAGGAGACTAGAAAAGCAATGTATCAGCTAACATAGAAACTTTTTACTGTATATGCTATTAAAAAAAAAATTAGTTATTGAAAATGTGTTATATTGATATCCTTGAGTCTTAAAGGTGGATATAATACTTAATAAAAAATTAAGAATTTATTATATTTAATACCATTTGTCTTTTATCTTGCAGATCCTGCTTTACAAAAGGTTAACTTTTTACCCATGCTTGAACAGGTCGGTTAACATAATATATATAAGTAGAATCTGTTTAGGTATTGAATTACATACTTAAAAAGAACTCTTTAGTTGTTGGATTACTCTTTTTCTGTATTTATTGCTGCTATTTGGAGGATCTCATCAGAAATACTTTCTTACAGGAGACATTTATTCATTTTTTTTAGGTTG
This sequence comes from Elephas maximus indicus, assembly GCF_024166365.1. NCBI lineage: Eukaryota > Metazoa > Chordata > Mammalia > Proboscidea > Elephantidae > Elephas > Elephas maximus. The sequence continues at coordinate 165,698,566 of NC_064821.1, read as the reverse complement.
ATAACTCTGACGGTTGTCACTACCAGGAAGGACCAAAAGACTCTGATTTTGAGGTCAGAAGATTTCCCATCTGTATTTTAATTGGAGTATAATTTGTTATTATTTGTATGTACCTTTCTTTTGAAGCTTCGAAAGGCTTCATATTTGGTTATTAATGTTTTAAATTGTTTAAAATCTTTTTTAAAATTTATCTTTGTAATTTGCTGAAACACTAGGCTTATGAATTTTCCTGGGTTATAAAAGCATCCTAATCTTCAGGGGCAATTTAATTTTAAAACCCAGAAATCAAGAATAGAAGAGGGAAGACAGACACATGATGAGAAGAGACTCTGTGACAACCAAGCTAGTATTTTAGAAAATAATCCTTTAATTAATAGGTGAAATTTATCGTTTGCCTGTTTTACTAACGGATTTGTAGGAGTAAAGTAATTTTGACTTTAATTATAAAGAATTATTTTTGTTTATGGGATCCCCACAACTAAACCCGTTGCCATCGAGTAGGTTCCGACTCATAGTGACCCTAAAAGAAAGAGTAGAACTGTCCCGTAGGGTTTCCTAGGCTGTAAATCTTTATGGAAGCAGACTGCCACATTTTTTTCCCCTGCAGAGCACCTGGTGGGTTCCAACCATCAACTTTTTGTTTGTTTAGCAGCCAAGCGCTTAACCAGTGCACTACCAGGGCTTGATAAAGTGCTACAAGCTTGTTGCTGTAGTATCATAATAGAGTTTTTAAATATGAAACCTATTTTATGAATAAATGAAGGGCTGTCAGCAAATAGAAATCAGTGTGATTTATTTGTGTTTTTTTGACGTAAACTCTGTTATTTATCTTATAATGTAGCTTTAAAAAAATGCAAGAAATCCAAATAAAACCTTGAGCTTGATGAAAGGTAGATCTTGTGTTCACCATTTTTTTTCTTGTCATTATTTTTTAAAGTTTATGTCCTTTAGTTAATTATTGAACTGCGTAGTCAAAATATTTCAAGATTATTGTAAAGATTTATAGATTTTCTTGTAGAATGGAATATTTTAGCTCTTCAGTAGCCATATTGTGTCATTGACAAAAACGTTTTTAAGTTCTGACTTAAGCACATTGTGGAGCCATTTTATTTTATTCAGCAAGGTAACTTTAGCAAAGTAGCTGATACTGCTTTAATAGTTTAGAAGAGTTAATGTAGCTTTCAGTATGCTACTAGACAGAAACTAAGGAGAGATTTGGTCTCAGCTATTAATATATTATTAATCATGGATATTTTCAATAGGTAGCTGTAATTTTGTTTTATTAAAATTTTGAACGATGAACCTAATTTAGGAAAACCTATTTTAATAGAATTCAGAGCCAATGAGCAGACTATATTCAAAACTATATAAGGAGGCTGAGAAGATCAAGAAGTGGAAAGTGAATGTAGAATCTGAACTGAAGCAGAAAGAAAATAAGTTGCAAGAAAATAGAAAGATAATTGAAGCACAGCGTAAAGCCATTCAGGAATTACAGGTATAATGAAATTTTGAATTGTAAATATCATGCAATAACTTACAATACTGTAAATATTATAATACTGTTGAAAGAGTATTAGGGTAAGCTGAGTTAATCTTGTTTCTGTGATGTGAATTTTAAGGACAGTGCTTTCTTGAAGCTTTACTGACACTTAGTTGCATTTCAACTTTAGGGATGAGTGCAGAGGACGAGTTGCACAAAGCTATGCAGATGATTAGGGAAATCATAAATTACTTTAGATAAAGATTGTTTTAATGATTCTAATTTATTATAGTTTATATTTATTCCTATTACTTATGAGTTTGATATAAATATCTTAGGATATTGGCATATGGCATTTGTAGATATAACTTTAAATTTAAAACTGTGTAGCTGTGATTTTATGGCATAAAGTGAAAGAAGGATGTTGAGAAAAAGGCCGCATTGGATTAGGACAAAGATAAAACATCACTTCAGAATGTTTGGAGAAGATTTCCATTAAAATATTGTTGAATGCTTTTTGGAGATGATTCAGCAGATTTGATTTTAGATGGATAAAAGTGAGATCCGTATTCTTATGGGAAATCCATAAATAGTGATAAGTTCCTTTAGGTATGGAAAGAAGACAATTATTATAGGCCATTGTAATATGTTAGCAAAGAAATGCTGCTAATAATTATTCTCATGTTTATTTTGCTAAGCCAAATATGATGAACTGTTTTTCTGTTTTGTAAATTAGTTTGAAAATGAAAAAGTAAGTTTGAAATTAGAGGAAGGAATTCAAGAAAATAAAGATTTAATAAAAGAGTAAGTACTAACTTAATGAATTTATTCTTTCACCATAAATTTATTGAGCACTTTCTGTGTGTTTTATAATATTAACTTATGAACAGAATTCTACCTGGATACTGTGGAAAAAGAATACCCATTCTACATTCTTGCATTTGGTAAATTATGGTCACTGTTGCCACCCCCTTTTCCCCTTCTGTCCCTGGTTTCTGATTCAGTGCAGTGGGGCTCAAGAATTTGCATTTCTAAAAAGGTATGTTGATGTTGCTGGTCCAAGGATCATACCTTAGGTACTATTGCTCAGTGCTAGGAAATCGTCACAGGCTTTGGAAACAAAAGAAAGCCGCTCTTGATTTCAGTGATTTGTTAACTTTTTGATTTACTAGATTATTGAAAAAATGTTAAAGGATATGACATATGTCATGTTCTAACTTTTGTTTTCCACTAAACTAATAAATAGGTTTAAATATGTAGTTGGAAATTTGATCTAACTGCTATATGTGTTGGCAGCTTCAAAAAGAAAGCCAAAGGTCTTATTATTCACATAAGGAATGCATAGTGAGAAAGTTACCTTATTTTATGTTTTGAAGATTAGAACCTTTCTAGGATAATTAGTAAATGAAAAGCCCAATCCTGTCGTCTTATTATTTTTCTTTAGGCAAATCTGCAGCTGTTCACTGAAAGGTTATTGATAGATACTTGGGTAGAAACTTTTTAAGGAGCTATCATTTTTACTTTTAAAGGGAGGCATTTTACTACATCACCTTTACTAAGAGAGTTAATCCACTTTTCGTTGACACTTTAATTTCTAAGCAGTATGTGATATATACCAAATATAATATTTTAAAAATTTCTTAAAAAGTTTACAAATTGTAACAGTATGTTTTATAACTTCTATATGTGATTTTGACTCTGAGATCAGATTATACTTAGGCAGTCTCTTTTCCTTTGTTTCAGGAATAATGCTACAAGGCATTTATGCAACTTACTCAAAGAAACCTGTGCCAGATCTGCAGAAAAGACAAAGAAATGTAAATATATTTCTTGTTTTATGTAATTTTATCTATTTTTATTATTTAAATGATAAGGGTAGAGTTGGGGGAGAAATTGTGTTTTTGCTTTTTGGAACCAGTTTTGATTTGGATAAGTTATATGTGCCTCAGACCTTAATAATAGTAGTAACTAGATTCCCAGTTCTTTGAGCTTTTTGAAAGCTCATACCTTTTGAAAGACAATATATTTCAAAAGGTATATACTTGGCATTTATAGTTAATCCTTGTTTCATTTAACCTTCCTTTCTGTCTGGAACAACCAGGAACTTTAGTCAAGAATAAGATATAGCCATGTTCATAATAGAAAATACCAGGGGAGCGTTATGCTGAAGGCATAGTGTTTAGGAATAGTGGTGCAATGTTTATTTCCAATCTAAATAGAATTTCTTCCTAAAGACCATAAGTTCTTTTAAAACATTCTAATAAGGTTGTGATATGATACGTATATGAAAGCAAGTTTTTATTTTGTATATTTTTGATTTTTTAATTGTGAAGTAGGAATTTTTCTTATTTTGTTAAGAGAATTTAATAATCTGACTATGAAAAATAATAATCTATCTTTGCCATTGATTTGATACTAATTCTACTTTGTTGCTGACAAGAATCCATTAGGAAATTATGTCTACCTGCTTTTTCAGGATATTATTTTTCTTAGCTAAAAAAAGTTAATTCATATATCATAGAGTTTACGGCTTAAGAGCTTGGATTTAGACAGCTGTGCTTAAATTCAAACTCAGTCAGTTTCTACCTGTTTGACCTTGAATAAGTTATGTAATTCCTCTGACCCTCTGTTTATTAGTTAATAAAATGCCTCTTAGTGTTGTTTTGAGAATTAAACTCGTTAATAAATATAAAATGCTTAGAACAGTGCAGAGTGCTCAATAAATGTTAGCCATTATTGTTATTTCCAGCATGCGTTATTGCCGAATTCTTTATTCTCAGTCCCTGCTTGTAAGTCCTTTGCTTCGCTTTTGAACCTGTACCATATATGCCTTCCAGAATATGTTGTATTACTACCAGCTCCTCCACTACATTCTGTTTATTCAACTTTTGAGATTAGCTTTCCTGTTTAGATACAGAAATTGGTGAAAGTAGAGGGATGGGAGTACAGGATAAAATATTGGTTGTATCACAAAAAAGTACAGTGGGCTAGAGAGATAAGGCTACTTGTTCTATCTTCACTTTAGGTATTAGCTCTTTAAGCCAGAAATCAGATGGTGGGATTGGTTTGAAGAACCATTTATGCATTTTTTTTTGATGATCTCCTAAATTAGCTAAGGTTAAGGTATGTCTTGATGTGATATGTAGTTTTTCTAAAAATCTTTATTATGGTCAATTCCAGCCAGATTCTTGACTTAAACTGTAAGCTGATCCTTTTTTTTTTTTTTTTTGTTATTGTGATTTCATATTATTTATTCACTCATTCAGCTTTTTTTTTTTTTTATTTTTAGTGCCTACATCTATTCTAGATGCTGGGGAAAACCAGCAATGAACAAAGTCTCTGCTCTTATGGAGTATATATTCTAGTTGGGGGAGACAGACCAGAAACAAAATATGTATTAAAAAAAAAAGATTAGGAGAGAATATTTTGGGGTAGAATGGTTGGGGAGGTTTTCTCTGATTAAGTGACATTTGGGTAGAGACCTGAATAAGGCAAGGGAATCAGCCATGTAGCTATTTTGGGAAAAATATTTCAGGCAGAAGAAACAGCAAGTGCAAAGTCCTTGAGGTGAGAGCCTGTTGATGGTCTTTTCAAGACACAGCAATGAGGCAACTGTGGCTTTACCTTACGTATTTTTCACCTTCTCTGTTTTTTTCTGTATTTTTCATCTTTTTGTCTCACTGAGCTGCATTCAGGATAATTTCTTCTATCTTCTCTTCCACTTCATTAATTATTTATCTGTCTCTCATCTGCTTTTAAATGCATCAGTTGAGTTCTTAATTCCTGTTACTGTATTTTATTTTTCTTTAATTATTAATTCTGTCCTATAGGTTTGCTATGAGTCAGAACTGATTTGATGGCACCTAACAACCACCACCACCACAAATTATTAGCTGGTTCTTTTTAAAATATGTAGTGTCACATTTAGAGTTTCAAGTTCCTTGTTGAAATTTTTAAGCTCAGCTTTTTATCTCCATGAACATAGTAAACAGAGTTGTATTATAGTCTGTTTGATTACGCCAATACCTTGAATCTCTCAAGATCTTTTTCTGTCATCTGTTGTATAGATTCTAGTTCTTTTTGCTTATCTCATTGTGTGCCTTATTCTCTTTGATTGCTTGCTACATAATAATCTGAGACTTAGAACAGTGCTACATTTTCCTAGTTCTTTGATTGATGAACATTTTGGAATATATCGATGACAGTTTGATTATTATGTTTTGAGATTCTGGGTCCTGTCAAAATCCTCTTCAGAGATAGAGCAAGAGACAAGAACAAACATTGCCTTTCATGTGTACCTTATGAGTCTTACATGAAATGTACAAGGGAAAAATACATTGTTAGTAAAACTCTAGTCATTGTAAACGCTAAAATTATAAATATATACTACAAAGTTTGAATGAATTCATGGGTAGTGGTTCTGTAAACAGAAATTAGGGCTGTTTAAACAACACCAAGCTTTTGATCCTGATATCATGAAGTACAACCATGCCTTACTATCAAACTGCTTTTGTTGCTACTTAAAAAAAATGCAGTACTGAGTTGGATATGCCAATGCCCTTCAATAATATAAAATTTTTAATATTTTCTGAGATATTTTGAGTATTATCTTGTTAGCATCATAATTGTTTTAAATGTTAATTTTGAAACTTTTTGTATTAATAGATGAATATGAACGGGAAGAAACTAGGCAAGTTTATGTGGATCTAAATAATAACATTGAGGTAAGTGGTAGTGAAAATTTGAATATTTTAAACAGAGCATTTCTAAGCAAAGTAGAGTAATAGTTATAAAGATATGGGGAGCTCTTCTTGCTGAAAGGATTATTATTTATTTTTGATATATGATTACATCACTAATAAAATTCCCAAGATTCTATACTATGAGTATGTTAATGTTTTATTATTTAGTACCTTTTTTGATTTACATGCTAGTGACATCATTTAATTTATCAACTCTCTCTGTGTCAGAGACTAGCACATAACCATTGTTGTGACTCATAACCATTAATTTGAAAAACACATAAAGAATTATTACTCTGTCTGGCTCCTGCTTACCTTTCTTATCTCATCTGCTATCCGTTTCCTTGCCTTTGATCATCTGGGAAACCATAATAGACATTCCTACTATGTTCTTAAGTAAATTATTTAATTATTCAAAGTTATATGGTTTGCCTTATTTGAAGATATACAGTTTTAAAGGTAAAGAGCACATTATACAAATTTATTAATATTTTCAAAATTTGAAGAAATTTATTTAAAAAGCCTATATATGAGTTTTAAAAGTTAAACTTTATATTCCAGAAAATGATAATAGCTTTTGAGGAACTTCGTGTACAAGCTGAAAATTCCAGACTGGAAATGCATTTTAAGTGTAGGGATCCTATTTCATTTTTATATTATCTTCTACTGTTTTATATTTTTATTAGTCTCTCAATGTTTTTATCCCTTCAGCCTGATACCCTCAACTATTTTATATTTGATGTAGTTTTATAAATAAACTCCTTAAAATCTTGTGGAATGTGGCAGGGAATAGATACATGTTAAAAATACTTTTTTAGCTTAAAGCTACATTTTTTCTAAAATCAAACCTATTATGGTTTGCATTTAATTTTTTTCTAAGCGTGGCTTATTCATATTTTTACATTTCTTGGTAGTTAAAGTATGCATGTTAAAACAATACATGTATTTAAAATCTATTGTTATTTCAGATTAGAGTATTGCGAATAGTTTTTATAAAGTGTGCTTTTTTGAAAATTGTAGACTTCTTAAGTTATTATGGTTTTGATATTACTGAAATTCACAATTTTAGTAAACAAATTTATCAGCAAGAAAACAGTAGTGGTTTTAGCTGGTTAGACACCTTTGGGGTTTAATATAATAATGAGATAAAGACATGAAATATAATCTCAGAAACTTTAAATTTTGTTTGTAATGAAAAGGTTATACCAATATGTTAAGATGTTAAAGTATATTTGTTTTATTTTTAAAGTAAAGGAAGATTATGAAAAAATCCAGCACCTTGAAGGAGAATATAGAAAGGAAATAAACGACAAGGAAAAGCAGGTTAAAAAAACCGAACTGTTCTTTGTGTTCTCTGTATTTGTATTTGCTAATTCATAAAATATTTAAAATTTGAAAAGAAATTTCAAGTTATTTCCTGATTGCATGATAAATTTTTATAAACTAGTTACACATATCCAAATATTTAGCCTTTTGCTTAGCAGAGTTAATGTTTTCGTTTACTCAAATATGCAGTCAGTGAATACTAGTGCTTTTTTTTTTTTTTTAAATCAATGACTCTTCTACAGTGTTTTTATGAGTGGGTAATAGAACATTGCTGCAAAAGTGTTTTGTGAGAAATTATGTTTGGACAAAAATCTCAATATGTGAAGATGATCATTGACCACTCAGCCCATATTTGCAGTTAATTTTCAAATACACTATCCATGACATCAGTGAGGAGAACTAAAGCATTCTTTTACTTCTATTTTAATGTCATATCTTGCTAGACTTAAAAATGGTGAGTCTGTGTCTTTTGACATTCACGAGAGTGTTGATTTTAGAATACCTTTATGTCAGCCTTACCAGTTGCAAGTCTTCTGCTTCCCAAATGGAAAACAGTGCACAGAAAGGAATCCTTTTCTATTTTTCCCTGTTTTTGCAGATTTTTTTCTTCTTGACTTACAGAGAGAATACTCAGAGTTTTTTTTTTTTTTTTTAAGTTCTGGTTAAATGATAGAATTCAAATTTATGCATTATGTTTAGATATTTTGAAAGTTGTTAACAATTTTCTGTATTGTGAAATTCTGTGAACTGAATTTTAAAATCAGATTTCAGAAAGAAGGAGGTCTTTTTTTAAAAGTTAAAATTGTGCTTCTTATAAAGAACACAAAATAATAGTGAAGTGTATTAAAAAGCTCTTAGGAGTTTAGGATGTATGGGTAGAGTTTACAGACTCTTGGGCTTCCTTGGTAAAATGATGGCATGGGCAGCTGGTATTTTTGCTGGGGAGTCCTAAATGTCATTATTTTTAAGACTTTATTTCTGTGATTCTCCAAATTCTTGCTTGTGTATATAAGCTTGGCTGGTGGCATTTTGGAGCTGGGTCAGGCAGGTTAGAAAAGACAGGCTGAGTCTCATCATATACTGACTTGTAAAAAAAAAAAATTTTTTTTTGTGGTTGAGAATATATACAGCAGAGCGTACAGGTATTCAACAATTTCTGCGTGTACAGTTCAGTGACATTGATTTCATCTTTCAAGATGTGCAGCCATTCTTTTTTTTTTAATTGTACTTTAGGTGAAGTTTTACAGAATAAATAGTTTCTCATTAAACAGTACACATATTGTTTTATGACTTTGGTTGACAACCCCATGACCTGTCAACACTCTCCCTTTTCAACTTTGGGCTCCCTGTTACCAGCTTTTGGGTCCCCTCCTTCCTTCTAGTCCTTGCCCAGGGCTCGTGTGCCCCTTTAGTCTCATTTTGTTTGTGGGCCTGACCAATCTTTGGCTGAAGGGTGAACCTCAGGAGTGACTTCATTACTGAGCTGAAAGAGTGTCTGGGGGCCATACTCTCAGGATTTCTCTAGTCTCTGTCAGGCCAGCAAGTCTGGTCTTTCTTTTGGAGTTGGAATTTTGTTCTACATTTTTTTCCAGCTCTGTCTGGGACCCTCTATTGTGATCCCTGTCAGAGCAGTCAGTGGTGGTAGCCAGGCACCATCTAGTTGTACTGGACTCAGTCTGGTGGAGGCCGTGGTAGATGTGGTCCATTAGTTTTTGGAGTAATCTTTCCCTTGTGTCTTTAGTTTTCCTCATGCTTCCTTGCTCCCAAAGGGGTGAGACCAGTGGAGTATTCTAGATGGCTTTTAAGACCCCAGACGCAACTCACCAAAGTAGAATGTAGAACATTTTCTTTATAAACTATGTTATGCCAACTGAGCAATATATTCCCCAAGACCATGGTGCCTACAGCCCTCAGCCCAGCAATTGAGTCCTTCAGGAAGTTTAGATATATCTGTGGAGCTTCCATGGCTTTGTCTTGGTCAAGTTGTGCTGGCTTCCCCAGTATTATGTACTGTTTTACCCTTCACTAAAGTTACCACTAATCTATTGTCTAGTTAGTGTTTTTCCATCCACACCACTCCCCTCCCTCATAACCATCAAAGATTGTTTCTTTTTGTGTGTAAACCTTTTCATGAGTTTTTACAGTGTGCTCTCCTGTAATATTTGTCCTTTTGTGATTGACTTATTTCACTCAGCGTAATACCCTCCAGATACATCCATGTTATGAGATGCTTCACAGATTCATCATTGTTCTTTAACATTGCGTAATACTCCATTGTGTGTATATACTATGGTTTGTTTATCCATTCTTCTGTTGATGGGCATCTAGGTTGTTTCCATCTTTTTGCTATTGTGAACAATGCTGCAGTGAACGTGGGTGTGCATATGTCTATTCGTGTGAGGACTCTTATTTCTCTAGGATGTATTCCTGGGAGTGGGATTGCTGGATCATATGGTATTTCTATTTCTGGCTTTCTAAGGAAGCACCATATCATTTTCCAAAATGGTTGTATCATTTTGCATTTCCACCAGCAGTGCATGAGTTCTGATCTCCCCGTAGCCTCTCCAACATTTGTTATTTCCTGTTTTTTTGATTCTTGCCACTAATGCAGGGGTGAGATGGTATCTCATTGTGGTTTTGATTTGCGTTTCTCTAACGGCTAGAGATTGATAGCATTTCCTCATACGTCTGTTGGCTGCTTGAATGTCCTTGGTAAAGTATCTGTTTGTTTCCTTTGCCCATTTTCCAGTTGGATTATTTGTCTTTTTGTTGTAGAGATGTTGGATTTTCTTGTAGATTTTAGGGATTAGACCTTTGTCTGATTTGTAATAGCCAAACATTTTTTTCCCAATCTGTATGCTCTTTTTACTCTTTTGGTGAAGTCTTTTTTTGAGCATATGTTTTTAATTTTTAGAAGATCCCAGTTACCTAGCCTATCATCTGGAGTTTGTTTGTTGTTGGTTGTGGTTTGTATCCTGCTAATGCTGTGTATTAGGGCCTCTACCATGGATCCTATTTTTTCTTCTATGAACTTCATAGTTTTTGGCTTTATATTTAGGACTTTGATCCATTTTGAATTAGTTTTTTGATATGGTGTGTGTGTAACCATTCTTAACCTCTTACTCTGAATTGAGTCTCCCCTATTAACATAAGCTCACTCCCCCCTAAGATTCTTATCTAATTTTTTAAAAATAATTTTTATTGTACTTTAAGTGAAAGTTTACAAATCAAATCAGTCTCTGATACAAAAATTTATATACACCTTGCTATGTACTCCTAGTTGCTCTCTTATCTAATCTTTTGAGCTGCTTTTATCAGTTTGGTCCCATATAGATAGATCTTAAAGGGCACAATGCTCAAGGCAGACATTCGTAACTAATTAAGCTAAACTGTTGATTGGTTTTAAGAAAGACTTCAGGGCATATTCTGACTTTTCAATGATATTTTTTACTCCTACATTTCCCTGTGCCTGGAATACCCATGTTTAGAGATTTTCTTTTTCAATTTGACTATTCCTATATCTTTTGCAAAGGCAGAGTACATTTGCTAACTACATTGACTGTCAGGAAGTAGAGTTCAGGGTAGGAGGGTAGAGTGGACCTGGGGAGTCCTTACTACTCATTTTACAGATTTCCGAAAGGCCTCCTGTTTCATACCACTCTTTCACAGTACCTATTACTTGTAATGCTTGAAACATTCTGGGTTCTTTGGGGATGGTGGAAGGGTTGACTGCAAATGGGTGTGAAGAAACTTTTTGAGTGATGGGCGTGTTTTAAAACTGGATTGTGGGGTAAAACTGTACACTTAAAATTTATGCATTTTATGCTTTGTGTATTATACCTCAGAAAACCCGTTTGGAAAAAAACCTGAACTGATACTTCTCTCAAAGGCTTCTCCATCTCTATTAATGGCAATGCTACGTTTACAGTTTCTTAGGCCAAGGAGCTTTGTTTCATTCTTTCCATGTTTCATTTTGGATAGTTTTTATTTCTATGACTTCAAGTTCACAAGTATTTTTTTCTGCAGGGTCTAATCTGTTAATTCCATCGAGTATATTTTTCATCTCAGTTATTACATTTTACATCTCTAGAAGTTTGATTTGAGTATTACATTTTTCATGTCTTTCCTTGACATGCTTATGCTTTCCTCTACCTTCTTGAATGTATGGACTATATTTATAATGGCTATTTTTAATTTCCTTGTCTATTAATTCTATCGTGTATTTCTGATTCTGTTTTTTTTTTTTTTCCCTCCTTGTCATGGGTTTTCCTGCTTATTTGCATGCCTGGTAAATTTTGACTAAATGCTAGATATTGTAATATGCCTTGTTGGGTGTTGAATTTTTTAAATATTCCTGTGAACATTCTTGCGCTTTGTTCTGGGACCCAGTTAAACTACTTGGAAACAGTTGATCCACTCAAGGGTTGATTTTAAGCTTTTTTAGGTGGGACCAGAGCAGCATTTTGTCTAGGATTAAATTGCTTCCACTGTTGAGTTTTAGTGTACTTCAGTTGAGAGTTGAGTACTCTACCCGACGTTATGAAGTTTCTCCACTCTGGCTGTTTTCTAGCCCTATGTTAATTCCAAGAATTGTTCTGCCTACTTCTTTCTGGTGATTTCTTTTTCTGCACAGTCAATAAAACACAGGTAAACATCCTTCTGGTATTGTCTGCTTTCAGCCAGGATCCATCTGACATTAGCAGTGGTATCCCTTGTTCCATGTCCTCTTCTGAATCTGGCTTGAATTTCTGGCAGTTACCTTTCGACGTGCTGCTGTAACAGCTTTTGAATGACATTAATGCGTGTGACATTAATGATATTGTTCTATAATTTCGACATTCTGTTGGGTCACCTTTCTTTGGAATGGGCATAAATATGGATCTCTTCCAGTTGGTTGGCCAGGTAGCTGCCTTCCAAATTTCTTGGCATAGATGAGTGAACACCTCCAGTGTTACATCCATTTTTTGAATCATCTGTATTGGTATTCCGTCAGTTCCTGGAGCCCTGTTTTTTTTTTTTTTTTTCCAGTGCCTTTAGTGCACCTTGGACTTATTCCTTCAGTACTGTTGGTTCTTGATCATATGCTACCTCTTGAAATGGTTGAACGTCGGCCATTTCTTTCTGGTACACTGACCGTGTATTCTTTCCATCTGCTTTTAATGCCTCCTACATCATTCAATACTTTGCCTATAGAATCCTTCAGAATTGCAACTCAAGAGTTGAATTTTCCTTCAGTTGTTTCAGCTTGAGAAATGCTGAGTGTGTTCTTCCCTTTTGGCTTTCTAATTCCAGGTCTTTGTACATTTCATTATAATATTTTGCCTTCTCGAGCTGCTCTGTGAAATCTGTTCAGCTCTTTTCCTTCATCGTTTTTTCCATTCACGTTAGCTACTCTAGGTTCAAGAGCAAGTTTCAGAGGCCTTTTCTTTCTTTCCTGTCTTTTTATGATCTTTTGTTTTCTTCATGGAGCCCTGGTAATGCCGTGGTTTAACCATTTGGCTGCTAACCAAAAGATCGGCAATTCAAATCCACCACCTGCTCCTTGGAAACCCAATGGGGCCGTTCTACTCTGTCTTATAGGATCAGTATGAGTTGGAATCCACTTGATGGCAACAGGTTTATTTTGTTTTGCTTTCTTCACGTATGATGTCTTTGATACCTTCTCACAACTCACCTGGTCTTCAGTCATGAGTGTTCAGCGTGTCAAATCTATTCTTGAGATGATCCCCACATTCAAGTGGGACATACTCAGGTTGTGTTTTGACTCTCGTGGACTTGCTTTAATTTTCTTCAGCTTCAGTTTGAACTTGCATGTGAGCAATTGATGGTTTGTTCTGTAGTCGACGCCACACCTTGTTCTGACTTATGATATTGAGCTTTTCCATCATTTCCACAGATGTAGTCAGTTTGATTCCTGTGTTTTCCAGGTGAGGTCCACTTGTTAAGTTGCCATTTATGTTGTTGAAAGAAGGTATTCAAAATGAAGAAGTCATCGGTCTTGCAGAATTCTGTCATGCAATCTCCAGCATTGTTTCTATCATCAAGGCCATATTTTTGAAGTACCAATCCTTCAGGCCTATAAAACAAACAATAACACATATGAGGAACATGCTTCTTAAATCAATCAAGTATAGAGATCAAATGGGTAACACCTGCCCAAAATCAAAGACTAAAAGGCAGGAAGGCACAGGAAAACTAGACAAATGGAAACAGGGAACCAGGGGTGGAAAGGGAAAGGGGGAGAGTGCTAACACATTGTGGAGATTGCATCCAGTGTCAGGAAACAATTTGTGTATAAATTTCTGAATCAGAAACTAATTTGCTCTGTAAATTTTCATCTAAAGCATAATAATAATAATAATAATAATAATAATAATAATAATAATAAATTGCTGCTAAAAAGCTATTGAGAAGCCTTCTCTACAATATATTTTAGCACCTTACTGAATTAAATGAAAAAAAAAAAAGATAACCTGAACTGTATAGCTAATGACATTTTAACAATTTACTTGTTAATTTTTTATATTTAAATTTTTTTCTCTTAAGTGTGTTATTTAACTCATGTTTCCTTGACAAATATAATATTTTAACTTACTTTGTTTATTATCTTTAAAGGATTATGACTTTAAAAAATAGAAATATGATTACCATTTATACGAACTGGTGTCTGCATCAGTGTAACTAAAAATTTGACACTTAAATGTTTACGTTAGTGAAGTTGCTATATTTAATTTTTGATTATTTAAATATTTCATTTTAGGTTTCGCTACTGTTGATCCAAAGCAATGAGAAAGAAGATAAAATGAAAGATTTAACATTTCTGCTACAGGAATCCAGAGATAAAGTTAATCAATTAGAAGAAAAGATAAGTAAGAACTTATGTAAGAAAGTATAGCAAGGTATCCTATAGATTCCTCTTGTTACATTCTAAATTTTTGCTTTCAGTACAAGTTTGTTGTAAACTTTCTAGTGTTTTAATTCTCAGCCTGGGTTGGACCAGTTGGAGGAGAGCGTAATAAAGTCACCTGGGGAGCTTTTTCAGTGTACACATGCTCCTCTTTTCTCTTCTTCATACCCCATGTTATCCACGATTTCAACAAAGTGCTCCGTGAAACAGAGATCTTTGTATTTTTTTTTCACTGATGAATTCCAAGTGCATAAAACAGTACTGAGCGCATATTAGGCAGTCGGTAAATACTTTATTAATCGACGGTATGGGAGCATATGGATGGGGTCATTAATTTTTCCTCAAGCAAGACATTTGGAAAGGCATTAAGGAAGAACTGTTTGTTGAAGTAGACCTTAGATGATTAAAAGTTCGCTACACGATGAGTTGGAGGAGACACAGTGTAGGCAGAAGAAATGGCTTGTACAAGGCATGGAGGTATGAGAGTTATGGTATATTTGGTAAACTGAATAGTGTAGCTATATTTGAATTCAGGCAGATGAGACTTTTTAGGAATATTTGGGCCAAATTATGAAGGACCTTGAATGCCATGTTATATTTAGACTTTATCTTATTATTGAATAGTTTTCAAATTTGTTCAGGGCACTTAGAAGACATAATGGTTTGTAAAACATCATGCACCTTCCAGAACATCATAGGGATCTTAAAGCATTTATTTCTTTTCTTAAAAACATCGCTTCTCTTCACATAGCAAATAATTATCTGGTTCCTTATAACCTGTGCCCACTCATTTCATGTCACTGTCAAACTATACCCTATACTCCAGATATATTGAAACTGTTTAACTTCCCATACATTTTATGTTTTTCCTATTTCACCACCATGATTTTGTCTATTTCCTCTACCCAAATGAGCCTTCTGCATCTACTCCAAACCTGTGGCTAAATTCTAGTGAACTCTTCTTCATTTGTACGACTGGCTCAAGGATTATCCCTTTTGTCTTCTGTGAGTGTTCTGGCAACAGAGAGTATGTCTCATTAAGTATATTAAGTATATAGTGTCCAGCTTATTGCTTTGCACATAATAGGAGTTCGATAGCTATCTGGATGAATGGATGCATATTCAATAATCATCATAAACTGGAAACAATTTTCTGGTAGTAAATAATTATAATTGATGTGGTTCTGTAGACTCATAACAATTGGAATGTGTTCATTTAAATTACTTTTCATTGCTTCCCATATGTATGTGTGTATTTTTTGTTTCAGTTTGTGTATTTTCTGTTGACCTCATCATCTAATCCTGCCATCTGCTGTTAATTCCGTCTAGTCAGTTCTTAATTTTAGATAGTATATGTTTTACTTTTAAAATTTCCACTTGATTATTTTTTTTTCAGTGTCTTAGTTGTCTAGTGCAGCTATAACAGAAATACCACAAGTGGATGGCTTTAACAAAGAGAAATTTATTCTCTCACAGTCTAGTAGGCTACAAGTTCAAATTCAGGGCATCAGCTCCAGGGGAGGTCGTTCTGTCTTTGTCAGCTCTGGAGGAAGGTCCTTGTCATCAGTCTTCCCCTGAGTGAGAAGCTTCTTAGCACAGGGTCTCTGGGTCCAAAGGAGGTGCTTTGCTCCTGGTGCTGCTTTCTTGATGCTATGAGGTCTTCCTCTCTCTGTTCTGTTTCCCTTTCCTCATATCTCTTTTAAAATAAAAGGTAGTACAAGCCACACCCTTTACATTGAATCAGGAATGTGACCTGAGCAAGGGTGTTACATCTGACCCTAATCCTCTTTAACATAATCTAATCTTACCTCATTAACCACAGGGAGAGATTAGGATTTATAACAACATGGGAAAATTAATATCCATCACAAAATGGAGGACAACCACACAACACTGGGACTCATGGCCTAACCAAGTCGACATGTAATTTTGGGGAACACAGTTCAAACCATGACGTTAAGATTCCAATTCTCTGGTTAAATTCCCCTCTTTTTAATACCGTATTTTTTACTTTTTAAAAAATATTAATCATAGGTCTTTTAAAGTTATTCTCTGTTTTCTTCAAATACCTGCCTCACCTATTGATCTGTTTCTATTGTTTGTTTTTCATCTTGCTTTTGGTCTTTTGTTCTTATCTTTTGGTTTGCGTAGTATTTTTTGGTTAAAAGTCAGAGACTTCAGATGATGTTATCATTTGTCTGCTAGGGAGAGATTGGAGGTGGGGTGGGCCTGATTACATTAAGACAATTAAACCCTGAGCTTACTGAAGGGAAACTGGACAAGCGTATGAGGTTTTTTAAGTCTCCAGTTTTGTTACTCCAGCTCCTCAACACCCCCAAAGCTATGCTGGTTTCTCTGTTTCCCAGCAGCAGCCGTCTGCCTGGGTCAAGCTAGCATCTTGGCTTCTTGCTTACGCCCAGAATTGGCATATGTCATCTGCACCTTGTCGGTTTACTTCTCAACAGTATTCTTTTTAGGATCTTAGCTCCGTTAAGTCTTTTTGGTTTGGATTCCTCACCCCCTTCCACCAGCTATTATAGTTGTTTTCAGCAAGAGAGTTGGTCTGCTACAGATTGCTTCATACTGCCTAGCACTATTAATTTAAATGAATCATGTTCAACTAATTTTTGTTTTTCTTTTTAATGTTTGCATGTTACTACCCAATTTAGTCACTTGTCAGTACTTAGTAGTAGCTAAAGGGTATCAGTCTTCAAAGATTTAAGAAAAATTTAAGGGAGGAAAATTCTCAATATTTAATTTATTTTCTACCTCGTATATAAAGAATTCTTTGAAATAGGTTTGTGTTTAGGAGTCTGGAGTTTTCCATGAGGACTCACATCAGTCATCCTTGATTAAAGCCTATTGGTTTCTTGCATTCTCATGTTAATTTGGACCTTTCTTTTTGTCTTCTCGTGTTTCCCTCCTTTCCAATCTTTTCTTTGGAAACTCTTACTTTATAAAATTTCTTCCTTCCTCAACCTGTTAATAAAAGTTTCCTTTATCTTTTGTCTTTAACCAAAACTTGAGATCTCTACTTCATATGATGGAGGCTGCACATTCTTGCACATCTACAATGGAGTAGGAAGGGAGTTGGAAGTCTCTGTTGCCACTTTGAAATCATTGTTCACTCAGCCTTCATTGATTCCCTCTCTATTCTATGCCAGTACAAAGCTAGTTGCTGGGATGTAATTATTTATCATTGCATTCCTGCTTTCCAGAAGGGAGTTGCTGTCTATAGTATATCAAGAAGTTTTATACGATAATGAATGGATGTTGACTTTTATCAAATACCTGTTTTTGGCATATATTGAGATTGTCGTAAGATTTTCTACTTTATTAGTGATTATTTTCTCATGTTAAACCATTAACTTTTTAATGTTAAACAACTTTGCATCCCTCAGTATAAATCTAGCTTTGATTTTATTTTTATATATTGTTTGAGTCAGTTTTACGTGTTGCTTGACCAAGTTTTTGTTTACGACTTTTGCGCCTATATTCAGTGACATCAGTTATGTTCATCATGTTGTTCCACCATCACCCTTATCCATTCCAAATTATACCATCGTCCTTTACAGAAACTCAGTGTTTTTATGAGGTTTAAAAATGAATGCATACATTTAAAGCATGTAGACTAATAAAAAAGTCTAAATAGAAAATATTAACTATTAAGTAGTATCAAAAAATCTCTTCATTATTTAGTGCCTTAAATTAAGAAATGTAACATTTTAGAAAAACTAAAAAATCAAGATAGGCAAAAATGAAAATTAAATCATGGATAATTTCGCTATTAGGAGATAAATTGTTTTTAATATTTTAGTGTTTTTTTTAACATGCATTGTTTACATAAATACTATTTTTTGGTCATTTAAGTTTTTTTTTTTAATTACGCTTTAGGTGAAAGTTTATAGTGCATATTAGTTTCTTGTTCAAAAGTTTATATACAAATTGTTTTGTGACATTGGTTGCAATCCCCACAAAGTGTCAGCACTCTCCTTCTTTACACCCAGGTTCCCCGTGTCCATTTGTCCACTTTTCCTGACCCTTCCTGCCTTCTCATCTTTGCTTTTGGGCAGGTGTTGCCCATTTGGTGTCATATACTTGATTGAATTAAGAAGCAGATTCCTCACCTGTGTCATTGTTTGTTTTAAAGCCCTGTCTAATCTTCACCTGAAAGTTGAACTTTGGGATTGGCTTCAGTTCTGAGGTAGCAGGGTGTCTGGGGCCATAGTTTTGGGGATTCCTCCAGTCTCTGTGAGACCAGTAAGTCTGGTGTTTTTTCGTGAAGTTGAATTTTGTTCTACATTTTTCTCCCACTGTGTGTGGAACCCTCTATTGTGATCCCTGTCAGAGCAGTAGGTGGTGGTCGGCAGGCACCATCTAGTTCTTGTGGGCTCAGGCTGATGGAGGCTGTGGCTTATGAGTTCTTTGGACCAATATTTTCCTTGTATCTTTGGTTTCCCTCATTCTTCTTTGCTCTGGATGGGATGGGACCAGTAGATGTACCTTAGATGGCAGCATACAAGCTTTTAAGACTCCAGACGCTACTCATGAAAGTAGGATGTAGAAATTTTCCTAATGAACTATGTTATGCCAGCTGACCTAGATGTCCCCTGAGACCACGATCACCAGCCCTCAGCCCCAGACAACTGGATGTGTCTAGGAAGCTTCTGTGACTATGCCTTGGTCAAGTTGTGCTGACTTCCCCTATATTGTGTGTTGTTTTTCCCTTTAACAAAGTTAACACTTGTCTACTATCTAGTTGCTGGTGGTGCAGTGGTTAATAGTTCAGATGCTAATTAAAGGGCCAACAGTTTGAATCCACCGGCCGCTCCTTGGAAACCCTATGGGACAGTTCTGCTCTGCCCTATAGGGTCGGTATGAGTTGGAATCGACTTGACGGCAATGGGTTTGGCTTTTGGTTTTCTCTAGCAGAAGGATTTCCGCTTCTCTCTCTGGTAACCATCAAGGATTATTTTTTTTCTCTGTTTTCTTGAGTTTTTATAATAGTGGTCTCATACAACATTTGTCTTTTTGTGAGTGACTTATTTCACTCAGCATAATGCCCTGCAGATTCGCCCATGTTGTGTTTCGTGGATTCACCCTTGTTCTTCATCATTGTGTAGTGTTCCATTGTGTGTATGTACCATAATTTGTTGATCCATTTATCTGTTGATGTGCACTTAGGTTGTTTCCATCTTTTTGCTATTGTAAATAATGCACTGAACATGGGTGTGCATATGTCTATTCATGTGACGGCTCTTATTTCTCTAGGACATATTCCTAATAGTGGGATTGCTGGATGGTGTGGTATTTCTATTTCTAGCTTTTTAAAGGAGGTGCCAAATCGTTTTCCACAATGTTTATACCATTTTATGTTATCATCAGCAGTACATAAGAGTTGCAATCTCCCTGCAACCTCTCTAGTGTTTGTTATTTTCTGTTTTTTTTTTGATTCATGCCAGTAATATTGGAGTGAGATGGTATCTCATTGTGGTTTTGATTTGCATTTCTCTAATGGCTACTGATAGTGAGCATTTCCTCATGTGTCTCTTAGCTGCCTGAATGTCTTCTTCGGTGAAGTGTCTGTTCATGTCCCTTGCCCATTTTTTAATTAGATTATTTGTCTTTTTGTTATTGAAGTGTTGAAATATTTTGTAGATTTAGACTCTTGTTGGATATGTGTTAGCCAAATTTTTTTTCCCAGTTTGTAGGTTCTCTTTGTACTCTTTTGGTGAAGTCCTTTGATGATCATAAGTGTTTAAATTTTAGGAGCTCCTAGTTACCTAGTTTATCTTCTAGTGTTTGTGTATTGTTAGTCATGGTTTGTCTACTATTTATGCCATGTATTAGGGTTTCTAGTGTTGTCCCTATTTTTTCTTCTGTGATCTTTATTGTTTTAGATTTTATACTTAGGTCTTTGACCCATTTTGAGTTAGTTTCTGTGTATGGTGTAAGGTGTGAACCTTGTTGCTTTTTTTTTTTTTAACAGATGGACATTCACTTAAAGAGACTGTCCTTTCCCCATTTAATGGACTTTGGCCTTTTGTCAAATATCACTGCTCATAGTTGGATGGATTGACATCTGGGTTCTCAATTCTGTTCTACTGGTCTATGTATCTGTTGTTGTACCAGTACCAGGGTGTTTTGACTACCATGGCTATATAATAGGTTCTAAGATCAGGTACTATGAGGCCTCCACTATGTTCTTCTTCAGAAATATTTTACTTTTCTGGAGCCTCTTTCCTTTCTGTATAAAGTTGGTGATTTGTTTTTCATTAAAGAATGCTGTTGAAATTTGGATTGGGATTGCAATTTATGTGTAGACAGCTTTGGTTGGCATTGACATTTTCACCATGTTGAGTCTTCCTATCCATGATCATGATATATTTTTCCACTTACGTAAGTCTCTTCTGGTTTCTTGCAGTAGTATTTTTTAATTTTCTTTGTATAGGTCTTTTGTGTCCCTAGTTAGATTTATTCCTGGGTATTTTATCTTCTTGGAGGCTATTGTAAGTGGTATTGATTTGCTGATTTCCTTTACAAAGTTCTCTTTGTTGGCTTAGCAGAATCCAACCAATTTTTATATGTTGTATCCTACTACATTGCTGAAATCTTCTGTTAGTTCCGGTAGCTCTCTTGTGGATTCTTTGGGGTTTTCTGTGTATAAGATCATATCATCTGCGAATAGAGCTAGTTTTACCTCTTCCTTATCAATTTGGATGCCCTTTATTTCTTTTTCTTGCCTTATTGCTCTAGCTAGGACATCCAGCACAGCGTTGGATAAGAGCGGTGATAAAGGGCATCTTTGTCTGTTTCCCGTTTTGAAGGGGGAATGCTTTTTGTCTCTCTCCATTGAGAATAATGTTTGCTGTCAGTTTTGCATAAATACCCTTTACTATGTTGAAGAAATTTCCTTTTATTCCTACTTTGTTGAGAGTTTTTGTCAGGAATGGGTATTGGACTTTGTTATCAAATGCCTTTTCTGTGTTGATTGATATGATCATGTAATTCTTTTATTTTAGATAATGGATTATGTTGACTGATTTTCAAATGTTGAACCATCCCTGCATACCTGGTATGAATCCTACTTAGTCATGATGTATTATTTTCCTGATATGCTGTTGAATTCTATTGGCTAGAATTTTGTTGAGAATTTTTGCATCAGTATTCCTGAGGGATATTGGTCACGTTTGGTGATTGGTCCGTAGTCTTTTTTTGTGGTGTTTGCGTGGCTTTGGTATCAGGTTTATACTGGCTTTGTAGAATGGATTCAGGGATATTCCTTCCTTTCTTATTCTCCGAAATAATTTGAGTAGTATTGGTGTGAGCTCTTCTCTTAATGTTTGGTAGAACTCTGCAGTGAAGCCATCTGGGCATGGGCTTTTTTATTGTTGGAAGTTTTTTTTTTTTTTTTAAATAAAAAAAAAAACTTGTCTCTTGTTATATGTCTTTTAGTTTTTCTACCTCAGTTTGTGCTGGTTTAGGTAGGTAGTGTGTTTCTAGAAATTTGCACATTTCCTCTAGGTTTTCAAATTTGTTGGAGTATAATTTTTCATAGTATTCTGTTATGATTCATTTTATTTCAGTTAAGTCTGTTGTGATGTCACCCATCTCATTTCTTGTTTTGGTTATTTGCTTCCTCTCCTCTTTCTGTTTTGCAGTTTGGCCAATGGTTTGTCAATTTTGCTGATCTTTAATTTTTTTTTTTTTCAAAGAACCAAATTTTGGTCTTTTTGATTCTTTCTATTGTTTTTCTGTTCTCTTTTTCATTTATTTCTGCTGTAATCTTTATTATTTCCTTTCTTCTGGTGCCTAAGGGCTTATTTTGTTGTGCTCTTTTCTTTTTGTTCGAGCTCTGTGGGCTTAATGTTTTGATTTTGGCCCTTTCTTCTTTTTGATGTGTGCGTTTTTTGGTATAAACTGACCGCTAAGTACTACTTTTGCTGTGTCCCAAAGGTTTTGGTAAGATGTGTTCTCATTCTCATTTGATTCTATGAATTTTTAATTCCATCCTTTATTTCTTCTTTTATCCAGTAGTTTTTAAGCAAAGTGTTGTTCAGTTTCTGTGTACTTGATTTTTTTCCCATGCTGTTTCTCTTATTGATTTCTACTTTTATGGCATTATGATCAAAGAAGATGCTTTGTATTATTTCGATGTTTTGGATTTTGTTGAGGTTTGCTTTGTGGCCTAAAATGTGGTCTATTCTGGAGTATGTCCCATGTGTATTGGAAAAGAATGTATACTTTGCTGCTGTTGGGTGGAGTGTTGAGTTGGTTGATTGTGGCATTTTGATATTCTGTATCTTTACTGAGTTTCTGTCTAGATGTTCCGTCTAGCCCCAAAAGTGGTGTGTTGAAATCTCCTACTATTCTTGTGGAGCTGTCTATTTCTCTTTTCAATGCTGTTAAAGTTTGTTTTATGTATTTTGGACCCTGTCATTGGGTACATACATTTTTATCATGCTTATATCCTTCTGGTGTATTGACCCTTTAATCATTATATAGTGTACTTCCTTATCTTTTATGGTGAATTTTGCTTTAAAATCTATTTTATCAGAGATTAATATTGCCACTCCTGATCTTTTTTGGTTATTGTTTTCTTGATACCTTTTTTTCCATCCTTTGAGTTTTAGGTTGTTTATGTCTTTGTGTCTAAGTTGTGTCTCTTGTAGAAAGCATATAGATGGTTCGTGTTTTTTAATCCATTCTGCCACTCTGTCTCTTTACTGGTGCATTTAGGCCATTTACAGTCAGTATAATTATTGATAGGTACGAGTTTACTGCTGTCGTTTTGTTGTATTTTTTGGGGTAGCGTTGATGGTTTCTTTGTTCCACTTAATTTTCTGTGCTGAGTTCTTTTTATTTATTGATTTTCTTTTCATTTCTTTTGTTATAGTTGATTTTGTTGTTTGCTGAGACTTTGTTTTTCTCCTTTTTTATTTTGATGGGTAGGTTTGTTAGCTTCCTTTGTGATTACCTTGAAATTTACCTTTATTTTTCTAAGTTTAAACCAATCTCTTATTTCTTGATATTGCCTTGACTTCCTCTTCATATGGAAGTTCTATGACTACAGCCTTTATTCCCTCGTTTTTGTTTTGACATTGTTGTCTCTCGTTCCCTATTTTCAGTCTTTTAGCTTTGTTTTATTGTTGTCAGTTCCATATTTGGATTGATGTCTGGTTGATCTGTCCTGTGTCCTATTCTTGGATTGTTGTCTGATGTTGTTGGTTCTCTAACCGGATGACTCCCTTTAATATTTCTTTTAATTTTGGTCTGGTTTTTACATATTCCCTTGATTTCCGTTTGTCTGGAAATGACTTAATTTTGCCATTGTATTTGAAAGACAGTTTTGCTGGATATGTAATTTTTGGCTGGCAGTTCTTTTCCTTCAAGGCTTTATATCTGTCACTGCATTGCTTTCTTGCCTGCATGGTTTCTGCTGAGTAATCAGAGCTTAGTCTTATTGGTTCTCCTTTGTAGGTGACTTCGTTTATCTCTAGCAGCTGTCAGGATTCTTTCTTTGTCTTCGGATCTGGCAAGTTTGATTATGATATGTCTCAGTGACTTTCTTTGGGGGTCTATCCTCTATGGGCTTCATTGAACTTCTTGGATAGATATCTTCTCGTCTTTTATGATATTAGGGGAGTTGCCTGCCAGCAAATCCTCAACAATTCTCTCTGCGTTTGCTGTTGTCTGCCCCTGTTCTGGAACTCTGATCATTTGTAGGCTTTCCCTCTGGATAGTATCCCACATAATTCTTAGGCTTTCTTCATTCTTTTTTCCTGATTTTTTCTCAAACAAATTGATGTCAAGAGATTTATCTTCGGCCTCACTAATTCTGACTTCCATTGTCTCAATTCTGCTCCTATGACGTTCAATGGAGTTGTGTAATTCTGAAATTGTTAATCTTTTTGATTTCTAGTTGCTGTTTTGTAAGGTTTCTAGTAGCCTATTTATTTTGTTGTTTTATTCTTGTATTGTTTTCCTGAATTCTTCTATTGCTTTGTTTGTGTGTTCCTTGGTTTGGTCTGTGTTTCACCTGATCCCACTTTTGATCTCTTGGAGAGCTCCGTATATTAGTTTTTTGAGTCCTTTGTCAGATAGCTCCATTGCCTTATCTTCCTCCAGAAGGTTTTCTGGTTCTTTATTTTGGTTGCTTGCTGGAGCCATCTTGGCCTGCTTCTTTATGTGATTTGATATTGACTCTTGTCCCCGAGGCATCAAGAAGTTATGTATATTTATTTATTGTGTATTTGTTTACTGCATCCTGAATTTTTGTTTTGTTTTGATGTACACAAATAGGCTTGGTGTGTGTGCTACTGTGGTCATTAATCTGGCAATGTTGAAGCTCTCACCTCCTGTCTCCAGGTGGGTGGAGCAGCTATTAGGTATTTGAGCCTGGGAGTCTGTTCATTGTTCTTGCGGGTGAAAATGGGTTTCAGCTTGGAGCCCTGCCTGCTTTGTCCTAACGAGGGTGTGCTATGCTGGGTAGACCAGCAAGGCACTGGTGTGGGTGTTTGGAGGGGGTGGAGGTGGCTGCTGGACTGTGCACCCCCTGTGTCTGTGGGTGGTTGAAGGGGTGGATATCTCTAGTCTGGGTCTGTGAGTTCCTGGCTTAGGAGGGGTGTGACGGTGTTGAATGGTGCTGGATTGGTGTCAGACCAGGGAGGGGAGTAGGTCAGGCGAAGGGCATGTTCCTTGCCCTGTGGGGTACGGCTTTGGTGTGCGCCATGGATTGGGAGCACGCACTTAACTTTCACAGGTCTGGTGTCACTTTTGTTTGGTTCTGGAGGTGCGTGCAGAGTCGCTCCTGCTTAGATGCACCAGATGGGATGGGTTTCGACTTGGGATGCTTCTGCTTACCTCAGTATGTCCACACTGCAGATTCAGGTAGCAGGACACCAGTGATCTGGCAATCCTTAATTCCCCGTTTCTGCTGTTTTTGAATTGTCTCTTTTTCCACCTGTTGCTTAGTCCAATTCTTCAGGTATTTCTTCGATGCTCGGGGTTCCTAGATTGTCATGTATATCCGATTCACACGTTTTTCAGGGTCTCTGTTGTGACAGGCATGACACAAAGCATCTGTCTGTTCTGCCATCTTGGCTCCTCCCTCTTCCAACTGATTTTTGTATGTTGATCTTGTATTCTGCTGATCTGCTGAATCTTTCTATTAGTTACAGTAGTTTTCTTGTGCAGTCTTTGGGGTTCTCTATGTGCAGTGTAATATCATTGGCAAATGGGGGTAGTTTTACTTCTTCCTTTTCAGCTTGGATGCCCTTTATTTTTTCTTGCTTTTGCTCTAGCTAGGACTTCCAGCACAATATTAAATAGGTGATAAAGGGCATCCTTGTCTTGTTCCCATTTTCAGGGGGAATGCCTTCAGCCTCTCTCCATTGAGAATGATGTTGGCTGTGGGTTTTGTATCGATGTCTTTTACTATGTTGGGGAATTTTCTTTCTATTATTTTATTGAGAGTTTTTGTCATGAATCGGTATTGGACTTTATCAAATGTCTTATCTGCATTGATTGAGATTATCATGTGATTCTGTTCCCTTGCTTTATTTATGTGGTGGATTGCATTGATTGATTTTCTAATGCTGAACCATCCTTGCATACCTGGTATGAATCCCAGTTGATTGTAGTGTATTATTTTTTTGAAATGATGCTGCATTCTGTTGGCTAGAGTTTTCTTGAGAATTTTATTTTTGCATCCATATTCATCAGAGATATTGGTCTGTAATTTCCTTTTTTGGTGGTGTCTTTGCCTGTCTTTGGTATCAGGGTTATATTGGCTTCATAGAATGAATTCTAAAGTAGTTCTTCCTTTCCCATGCTCTGAAGTAACTTGAGTAGTACTAGTGTGAGCTCTTCTCTGAATGTTTGGTAGAATTCTCCAGTGAAGCCATCTGGACTAGGGCTTTTCATTTTGTTGGGAATTTTTTAAATTACACCTTCAATCTCTTCTCTTGTTATGGGTCTATTCAGATTTTCTGTTTGTGTTAATTTAGGTAGATAGTGTATTCCTAGAAATTTGTCCGTTTCTTGTAGGTTCTCAATTTTTCATAGTATTCTGTTCCTTTTTATCTCAGTTGGGTTCACCGTAATGCCCCCCATGTCATTTCTTCTTTGGATGATTTCATTCCTTTCCTGTCTTTCTTTTGTGAGTTTGGCCGATGGTTACTGATTTTGTTCAAAGAACCAAGTTTTGGTCTTGTTGATCTTTCTCTTTATTTTTGTATTCTCTGTTTCATTTATTTCTGCTCTAATCTTTACTATTTCCTTTCTTTCAGTGCCTGAGGGCTTATTTTGCTCTTCTCTTTCTCTTTGTTTGAGCTGTAGGGTTAATGTTTTGATTTTGGCCCCTTTTTAGTATATGTGTTTATTGCTGTATTGACCTCTAAGCACTGTTTTGTTGAGTCCCAGAGATTTTGGTATGGTATGTTTTCATTCTCATTTGATTCTAGAAATTTTTTGATTCCATCTTTGATTTCTTCTGTTACCCAGTTGTTTTTAAGCAAGGTGTTTTCAGTTTCAATGTGTTTAATTATTTTCCCTTGCTCTTTCTGTTATTGCTTTCTACTTTTATGGTATTGTGATCATAGAGAATGCTTTGTATTACTTTGATCTTTTAGATTTTATTGAGGGTGGCTTTGTTGCCTAAAATGTGGTCTATCCTGGAGAATCTTCCATATGTACTGGAAAAGAATATATACTTTGCTGCCGTTGTGTGGAGTGTTCTGCATACATGTATGAAGTCAAGTTGTGTGATTGTTGCCTTTAGCTCTTCTGTATCTTTGTTCAGTTCTTTCCAGGTGTTTTGTTCTTTACCGAGAGTGGTGTGTTGAAGTTTCCTACTACCATGGAGACTTTCTCTGTGCTGTTAGAGTTTGTTTTATGTACTTTGGAGCCCTGTTATTGGGTGCGTAGATATTTATTAAGATTATGCCTTCTTGGTGGGTTGTCTCTTTAGTCATTATATAATGTCCTTCCTTTTCTTTTATGGTGGATTTTGCCTTAAGAGTCTATTGTATCTGAAATTAGTATTGCTACTCTTGCTCTTTTTTGGTTATTGTTTGCTTGATGTATTTTTTCCACCCTCTGATTTTTGATATATTTATGTCTTTGTGTCTAAGGTGTGTCTCTTGTAGGCAGAATATTGATAGACTGTTTTTTTTTTTTTCATTCTGCTACTCTGTCTCTTTACCAGCATATTTAAGCCATTTACAGTCAGTGTTGTTATTGATAGGTATGAGTTTATTCCTGTTATATTGTTGTGTTTTTTTTTTTTTTTTTCTGGCAGTGCTGACATTTTCTTTGTTACTCTTACTTTTCTGTGCTGAGCTTCTTTTGTTTGTGGATTTTCTTTTTATTTCTTTGGTTACTATAGCTTTCCCGTTTACTGAGTCTTACGTTTTTTTACTTTTTTATTTTGGTGAGTAGGTTTGCAAACTTTCTTTGTGGTTACCTTGAAATTGACCCTTACCTTCCTAAGTGTGAACCTGTGTTTTATTACTTGATATTGCCTTGATTTCTTCTCCATTTTAAAGCTCTATACCTACACTGTTTATTCCCCCTTTTATTATTTGATGCTGTTGTCATTTACAGATTGATGTCTCTGGTTTGTTTTAAGCCTTTTAGCTTTGTTTTATTACTGAGAGCTCTTTACCTAGGTTGGTATCTGACTGATGCTGTCCTGTGTCTTAGACTCCAGTTGCTGTCTGATATTGTTGGTTCTCTAACTGAAGGACTCCCTTTAATATTTTTTGTAAGTTTGGTTTGGTTTTTATGAATTTCCTTAATTTCTGTTTACCTGGAAATGTCCTAATTTCACTGTCATATTTCAGAGAGTTTTATGGGATATATTATTCTTGGTTGCCAGTTTTTTTGTTCAAAATTTTATGTATGTTATCCCATTGCCTTCTTGTCTGCATAGTATCTGCTGAGTAGTCAGTTTATTCTTATCGTTTCACCTTTGTTTATTCTTATTGTTTTGCCTTACTGTTTCTTGAGCTGCTGTCAATTCTTTCTTTGTCTTTGGTTTTGGCAAGTGTGATTATGGTGTGTCTTGGTGACTTTATTTTGAGGCATATCCTATATGGGGTTCATTGTGGCTCTTGGATGGCTAGCTTTTTATCTTTCATGATATTTGGGAAGTTTTTTGCTGGCAAATCTTCAATAATCTTCTCTGTGTTTTCCATTTTCTCCCTATTCTGGAACGCTGATCATGTGCAAATTTTTGCCCTTGATTGTGTCCCACGTAATTCTTAGGTTTCCTTCATTCCTTTTTCTTATTTTTTTCCTCAAAGTAGCGTCCATGGATTTGTCATCAATTTCGCTGATTCTGTCTTCCATTGTTTCAAATTTGCTCCTAAAACCTGCTATTGAATTGTCCAGTTTCGAAATTTTGTTGTTTATCTTTTGGATTTCTAGTTCTTGTTTTTGTATGATTTGTAATTGTTTATTTATTTTGACATTTTGTTCTTGCATTATTTTCCTGAATTCTTCTTTTGCTTTGTCTGTGTTTTCCTTGATTTTGCCTATCTTTTTGTTGGTTTTATCTGTGTTTTCCAGGATTTTGTCTCTTTTTTCCCTTGGTTTTATCTATGTTTTCCTTGATCTCTTTCCTAATCTCTTGGAGAGCCCTAAATATTAAACTTTTGAATTCCACATCAGGCAGTTCTGTTACCTTTTCTTCTACCAGAAGGTTATCTGATAATTTTGCTGAATCCCTCTTCCGCTTTTTTATGTCTTTTGATATTGTTTGCTGTCTCTGAGACATTAAGGTATTATTTTCTTTCTTTATTGATTGTATGTTCATTTGTTTCATCCTGGTTTTTTGTTTTATTTTGATGTGTGAGGGTGGGTGGGCTGGGCGTGATTTTTTGCTTGCTTGTCTGTAGACACGCTTGCTCTCACCACTTTGTCTGTGTGGGCAGGGCAGCAGCAGTTAGAGTGAATCCACTTTGCTGTACACTGGTTTGGCAAGGTGGCTGAGGGTAGAGTTGGCGGGTGCTGTCTGCCTCCTGATGTTGGCCCTGTGGTGTGGGACTTTTCACAGCCCCTTGCCAGATGGGTGGGGGGTATCAGACAGGGAGTGGTATGGGCTCGCTTTTCGGTTCTGCAGCTGGTCGTGTGGTGAAGAGTAAGGGCGGTGCAGGCCCAGGGCGGTAATTAGCCTGACTGCAGCGGGCAGTCTAGCTTCAACAGAATGACTTAGGTTAGTGGAAGAGAGGGATGTGGTGTATGGGGCTAGGTGGGAGGGAGAAAGAGAAAATAGTGTGGTGGGAGCCAGCAGAAGGGGTGGGCAGTGGTGTACAGGGGTAGGTGAGAGGGAGAAAGGAAAGGAAGAAAGCAAAAAAAAGCTTTGCAGTGGGAGGCCGTGGGGGAGGCTTGGGGGTGCCTATGTTGTGGACCCTCATAGTGCTTGTTGCTGGGATGGGGGGATTCTTGTTGCTGCTCATCAGAATGGTGAGGAGTGGGAAAGCATGATTCTCTGGTTACTGGGTGCTCTGTTGAGAGCTCTGCGAAGTTTTCTTCCCATACTTCCTGCCTGGAGCCATTGCTGGCTGTGTTTCAGGAAGGTCATGCTGTGCTGTGTTAGTTGGCATGGGATCTCCACTCCATACCTCTCTGCGTTCTGTTTTCTGTCAGTGTCTTCTTCCATTTGGTGTTTGATCTAGTTCTTTATCCCTTCATTGGAGGCCCAGGGTTCCAGGATTGACATTTGTATCTGTTTTAGTTTTTTGGGTCTTTGCTGCAGAGGGACGTCATGATGCATCTGTCTAGGGCATCATGTTGGCCTCATTTTAAATGCTATTTTTAACCTTTTCTTTTTACTCTGTAATATTTTATGACTATCCGAATTTGCAATCAGTAAATAAGGTCTATATCATCATTACCAGTGGCTACATGTTATACTAACATAAGCTTGTACCACTGTATTTTAATATATCTCCTGCTGGATGTTTCTGATGTTTTGCTATTATAAAAAATGCACTGAAAAATCCTTATGTGTTCATTCCAGGGTAATTGGGAGATAACGGTCTTGAAAAGCAATAAAGATTGATCATGACCAATTATCAGTATATCTATATTTGCATGATTCTTCCTCATTTTGGAGTATCTAATGGGTGAAAAATAGTAATTGTGTGAATAAGGATTTGTTCTCTTGGTATGTATTTTCTATTAAGCACTACCTTATCTGTAACTTTTCTTTTTAGAATCACAGAATGAAAGCTTAAAAGAATCAAATGAGAAACAGGATTGTTTGACGTCAGAACTAGAAGATATTAAAATATCTTTGCAAAGAAGTGTGGTATGATATAAAAACCAATTAATGTGTAATAAGTCTCACAGTATCAGTCAGTCAGCAGATATTTATTGAATACTAATACGATGTTTGAGCACCTAGAGCTTCAAATAGAGGAGACAAAATCCCAGTCTATAAAATGCTTACAGTTTAATTAATGACGTTGAATAAACACATATCCAAAAGTATAATTAAAATACAGGACTATGCTGGGTACCAACAGGATGATGCAGGGATTGAAGAACTGTAATAGTTCTAAGAACTGAAAGAACACTGTGGGTTGGATTGGCCAGGAAGACTCTCTCTATGGACAAGATTGGACTATGTGTGGGCTTTGGAGGAATGGTCAGTTGAAATAAAAGCAGTAGGTGGGCATTCCAGATTGATTGGGTGGGAGTTGGAGTGAAGGACAGCAAATTTACAGAAGTAGATGAATTCAGGTTTTTTTTCTTTAGGGTTTTGGATCATCAGTGCTTTTGTTTCATACTTTATTTCATTTAGAGTACTCAAAAGGTTTTGGAGGAAGATTTACAGATTGCAACCAAAACAATCTATCAGCTCACTGGAGAAAAAGAAGCTCAAATGGAAGAATTCAGTAATGCTAAAGCTGCTCATTCATTTGTGCTTACTGAACTTAAAACTACTATCTGCAACTTGGAACAGTTATTGACCACGGAACAGCAAAGGTAAAAATATTTACTATATAGTTGGAAAAGATAATTGACTTCTGATATTCAGTATCATCTTCTATTCGTTGTCAACTGACTTGTAATTCCTACAACTTTAAGTTTCTTTTTTATATATATGGTGGGAATACTTTTAAAAAGTTTGTATTGGGTAGGCAGGTATGCTAGGAGAGGGCTTAAAAGCAGGTATTCTCTAACAGAGAGTCCCTGGGTTAATGGTTAATGAGTTTGACTGCTAACCAAAAAGTTGGAGGTTGGAGTCCATTCAGAGTGTGTCCTCAGAAGAGAAGCCTGGTGATATGCTTCTGAAAAATCAACCATTGAAAACCCTGTGGAACACAGTTCCCTGACAGACATGGGTTGCCATGAATCAGAATCACTCTACTGCAGTTGGTTTTGGTTTATTCTCTAAGACAGGTCCCATGTATGCTTTGCCTAGAATCAGGCTATATAGACAGGCTCATAAATGCTGATACAGTGATATGAGGTATTTAATTAAACTGTAGATTTTTATTAGATAGATGGATAGATAATTGCTGTTGAGTTGATGCTGACTCATGGCAGTATTACGTACAACAGAACAAAATGCTACCCAGTCTTGTATCACCCTCGTGATTGCTTGCTTGTTGGAGTCCGTCATTGCAGCTATCATGCCAATCCATCTCACTGAGAGCCTCCTTTGCTCTTGCTGGCCATCTGCTTTACTAAACATTATGTTCTCCTCCATGATTGATCACTCCCTCCTTGTGATGTGTCCAAAGCAAGCGAGTAGGGCAGTGTCCTTTTGCGATCCATAAGGCTTTTATTGGCTTATTCTGTAACATAGGTGTCTTAGTTACCTAGTACTACTATAACAGAAATACCAGAAGTGGATGGCTTTAACAAACAAATTTATTCTTTCACAGTCTAGGAGACTGGCAGTCTGAATTCAGGACGCCAGCTCTGGGGAAGGCTTTCTGTCTCTGTTAGCTCTAGGGGAAGGTCTTAGCATCAGTCTTCCCCTGTGTCTAGGAGTTTCTCAGTGCAAGGACCCTGGGTCCAAAGGATGCCCCTGGCTCTTCTTTCTTGGTGGAAGAAGGTTCCTCTCCTCTCAGCTTGCTTCTGTTTTTTATATCTCAAGAGAGATTGATTCAGATACAAACTAGTCCTATAGATTATGTCCTCCCTCATTAACATAACTGCATCTAATCCTGCCTCATTAACGTCATAGAGGTTAGGATTTATAGCACACAGGATAATTACATCCGATCAATGAGGGGCAACCACACAATATTGGGAATCATGGTCTAGTCAAGTTGACACAATTTTGGGAGGACATAATTCAATCCATACATTCCATCCATTGGTCCCCCAAAATTCATGTCCTTGCCATATGTAAAACACATTCACCCTGTCATGTCATCCCAAACGTCTTATATCAGCTCTAAGTGCAAATTCTGCCCTATGGAAAATTCCTCTTCTTGTGTGAAATCTAGAATACAAGTTATCTGCTTCCAAAGTACAATGGTGGAACAGGCACAGGGAAGACATTTCTGTTACAAATAGGAGAAATTAGAGGGAAAGAAGGATAACAGGTACCAAGTAGGTCCAAAATCCAGCAGAACACATTACATTAGCTCTTAAGATTGAAAATAATCCTCTGCTCTCTGAGACCATTTAGGCAATGGCCCTCCTCTCCAGAGTCTGGGTGTTAGCTATACTCCCTAGATTCCAGGTAGAGGCACCTCGGCCCTGGGCTTCAGCATTACCTTCCAGGCCCACTGGGGTGGCAACTCTGCTGCCTCAGATTTGAGGAGCTCCATTCTCCTAGTCTGTTTGAGTGGTGACTCTATCCCCTCATCCTAAACAGGTCTTGTTCTTCTGCCCCTTGGGTGTGGCAGTCCTGTCCTCTGAGCTTGGGCAGCAGATTTGGCCTTATACCCCTGGCTCATGAACAGAACTGAGTTGGTGAAGGCTGACTCTTTGAAGCCTGGGAAGCCATGGCTCCATCCTTTGAAACTCAGCAGGCTGTGATTCCACCCCTTGAGACCCTAGAGGTCATGGCCCCCCCACGTTGAGATTGAGGCAGCTCTGGTTTCCTTACTCCTTGTCTCTTCTGTTTCCTGGTTCTTTGGCCTCTTGGTCCCTCGGGCCTCTTGGACCGGCCCAGCCTCTGCCCTGCTCAGGCAAATGTTAGAAAGCTCTTTAGCTACCAGTAAGTGTCCAGAGGCATCCCACTCCTTCAGTAAGCCTTGGCTTGAAGGCGCCCAACTCTCTCGCTCCATGGGTCAGTAAGCCTAGCTCCACTAACAAGTGCCTGGAAGTACCCTACTCTGCCAGGAAACCACCTGCTCAAAGGCACTCAGCACTCTTGCTCTTTGGGTCAGCTGCCAGTCTCCTGGTTCTGCTGCTGCAGTTTCTCTGCTGCTGTTTCTTACCGTCTGCACCATCTCTGGTGTTACAGCTCTCCTTCCTTCTGAGCCCTCACCTGAATTGTCTTTGATGGATGTCATAATTCCATCAACAGTCTCTTCAAGGCAATCTAGGCTTTTATTATTAGGCATCTTAAAACTCTTCCAGCTTCTGCCCATTCACAGTTTCAAAACCACTTCCACATTTTAGATATCCATTAGAGCAGCACCCCACTCCTGGTGCCAAATTTTGTTTTAATTATCTAGTGCTGCTATAACAGAAATACCACAAGTAGATGGCTTTAATAAACAGAAATTTATTCGTTCACAGTTTAGGAGGCTAAAAATCTGAATTCAGGGTGCCAGCTCTAGGGGTATGCTTTCTCTATCTGTTGGCTCTAGGGAAATGTCCTTGTCTCCTTTCAACATCTGTGGGCCTGGCGTTCCTTGGAAATCTCCATGTGTCTTGGTAGTGAGGTCCTTCTCTTCTTTGCTCGCTTCTCTTTTTCATATCTCAAAAGAGATTGACCGAAGATACAGCCTAATCCTGTAGATTGTGTCCTGCCTCATTAACACAATTGCTTCTAATCCAGCCTCATTAACATCATAGAGGTTAGGATTTACAACACATAGGATAATTACATTAGATCACAAAATGGGGGACAACCGCACAATATAGTGAAGCATGGCCTAGGCAAGTTGATGTATATTTTTTTGGGACACAATTCATAACAGGTTACCAGGACTTTCTTTCTCTTCTGGTCTATTCTAGCCTGGAAGCTCCACTGAAACCTGTCCACCATGGGTGACACTGCTGGTATTTGAAATAGTGGTAGAATAGCTTCTAATATCACAGCAACATGCAAGCCACAACAGTATGACTGATAGATACGTGGTGGTGATTATTATTAGCTTCGTAGAATTAATTTCCTGGGCTATATGTAACCACTTTCTGATTTCTGTATTTAGCTGTTAGCCTGTTGTAGAGTAGGTGCTCAAACATCTTTATTGAAGGAATGCATGAATGAATTAATGAAAATAACTAACCGTACAGAAAATAAACTTATTTGCATTTCACCTAAGTAGCTGTTTTTCTGAGACTTGAGTGTTAAAGACTTGCTGTATTTTCCACTACTGTATATTAAAAAAAAAAAAAAAAATTTTTTTATATTAAGGAAATATTCTTATAAAGCTATAAAAATAGCTTTATTTTATTTTTGCTCCATTAGCATCAGGACTAATTAAATCTGGTAGTTCTCTCTCGAAGGAAGATGAATAAGCTTCTTTTTGACATCGTGGCCTGGGCCTCGTAGCATTCTTCTTCACTACTTGTGTATTGTGAAGTAAGAAAAGCTAGTAGCGCTAATCTTATATATTCCGATTGGCCTGTCCTGGTGATTTTTAAACTTTAAAATTGTAAGCAACTTTATATGTTCTCTTTCTCAGTTACCTCAATTTTTATAGAGAAGGAAACAAAGTCAGGAAAATTAAGTGACTAACACAGGTACTCATATTTATGTTGTTCCTAAGGCAGAATTCAGTATAATAGTAGTTATATATTCAGTCTCTTTCAGAGGTCTAGAATGCATTTATTTATTATCAATAGCTAAGAGACAAAATTGTGACTATAAGCTTTAAGGTTTTATGTGGATGTAACTAATATATAATTATGTATTTATAATTGTAACATATTATTTTAAAATACCACACTGTCCAGCACAGAGTAGGTAGTCAGTGTTTAATAATTAATTGGATGAATCTATGCTAAAATGTATTGGTTGCTAAATTGTACTAATTTTAGTTACTAGATGAATTCTGACTAATGGGATATTTTATGTTTCAACATAATATAAGACTGGAAAAAAATGAAGATCAATTGAAAATACTTACCATGGAGCTTCAGAAGAAGTCAACTGAACTGGGTAAGATTTAGACAACAGCATGTGTACTTCGATAATATTAGCTAATTATAAAAATAAACAATATTTCAGAATTGTTACTGTTGTTGGTGCTGTCCAGTCTGTTTCCGACTTAGCAACCCCATTTGCCAATAGTGATTATTCGATAACTTGTTTGATTTTTCAAAAATAGAAAACTTAAATCTAAAGAAAGACTATTCAGTTTCATTATGCAGTTCATAGATATCTAGAAGTGTAAAGGAGCCTAAGAGATGTTTCTAGTGTATTTTCCTTATTTAGGATTCAGGGCCTTAGTGAGAAATAACTGTTATATTTTATAACTGAATTTTGAAATTTCATTGCTTAACCATGTTTGTGTTATGAACTGTTTATAGAAAATGTGTAATAGTATTCAGCAACTTTGATGCCCAAAAGAGAGTGAAATTCTGTGGTTATTTTTTGAATATGATCATTTAGTTAGCTAAATTTAATAATTCTAAGCTTCGTAAGAAATGTAGAGAGCTAAAAAGCACAAAATATATTTTTTTGTAATTATTCCAGTCAAAAGAATTATTTTTATAAATTCATTAATTAGCAGTTGTTTTCCCAGAATATCTCTATAACTTTCTGTAAGCTTTAATATTAGCTTGTTTATTTAAAAAGTTACAACTCAGCTTGCTTGCCAGGTATCTGAAATGTTTGCATTGAAAACATTCCATAAGTCATTAGTATGCTTGGTTGAACTTTTGAACGATTATGCTTTTCCTTTTGCAATGCTGAATTTTCCATTGTAGACTAACCTGTAAGAATCCAAAATTGTGCTATTCGATGGTAAATATTTTTATTTTCTTAGTATTACTTTATATTAGAAAGATTGTAAGTGCAGCCTTCATCCAATTTTTAATGCGCCTACCAGCAGTAAATTATGGTTTTAAGTTACTGCATTCTACTTCCTTTAGAATTGTTCAGTTAATGTTGTGACTAAGGAATAATTTTGGTCCCCCAGATATATTTAATGAATATTTATTTGTAACAATTCAGTAAAATACTAAACTTAAGTGACTGTTGTTTGTCATATTAAAAATCAAATGCACAATTGATTTTTCATAATAAAACAATCAGTTAATAAGAAGTTTGAATAGAAAGTTTAGAGCTGTGAAACAATACTATGTGTGTTTCTTAGAATGATCTTAAGTGCTGTGAAAACATATACAAAAAATAAAATACCTTGCTCTTGTGAAATCTCTAGCTACTATGGGAGAAAGGTTGAACAAATTTCCAGTAGAGCTATAGTGTCTGAAATGAGTGAGTGAGCAAGAATTCCATTAGGGTAAGAGAAGAAAATATCAGAGCTTTTATTTCTATTTTTTATGTTTTGCATATATTTTATAATAAATAATAATATCACAGTATGTTGTATAGGAAACAGTATATAAATATTTGTATTTTTTGCATACTTACATATTTATGGTGAATGCTCAAAGATTTCTAATTGATGGAGGTGCCTTATTGCTCATAAAAAGAGGAAACCAAAGATACCACTCTGTGAACTGCAGAGTTGATAAAAGCTTCATGGAAGAGGTAGATTTTAAAAGTAGACTTTAAGGGATGGCGAGGCTTTGGACAGTTGTGGAGGATGATGGGGCATGCCAAACATTGTATGTAGGAGAGTAGCATGAACAATGACATAGGTACTCAACATTAGTTTGTTTCCGTCTTTGGCTGATGGTATCCTTCTCAAAACCAGAAATCTTGGAGATTATTTTGTACTATTCTTCCTCGCTTACGCTGTCATTTTTAACTCTTGATATGTGAGTCAGAATTGACTTGATGGCAACGGGTTATATAACTCATAAAATCTAATTGATTTAAGAGTCCCCATTTTTTTTTTTTTTTTAGTTCTTAAATATCTTTTGAGTATTTCTCCTTCATTTCCACAGACTTAGAACAATTCAAGGCCACATTTTCTCTTTCCTGGTTTTTGAGTTTCAAGTACACTCTTTTAGCCTAATAGGGGATGAACATAAGGAACATAATGGGACACAAATTGTAGTGGTCAGGTTAATCATCGAACTGTGTTTCTTTGTTACCTAAAATACCACAAGTGGGTGGCTTTAAAGAACAGAAATTTATTTTTTTATAGTTTGGGTGACTAGAAGTCTGAATTCAGGGCATGGTTCTATGGGGAGGTTCTTCTTTGTCTATTTCAGCTTTTAGCTGTGAGTCGGAATCGACTCGATGGCAGTGGGTTTTGGTTTGGGCAATACTTAGAGTTCCTGGGCTGGTAGATGCAATTTTTGCGTGTGTCTTCCTTCTTATGATGTCTTCCCCTTGTGTGTCTCTGTCTAGCCTGCTCCTTTTATAACTCAGAAGTGATTAGGTTTAGGAACCAACCTGTTCTTGTATGACCTCATTAACATCATAAAGAAAACCATTTTTCCAGACAGGATTGCATCCACAGGTATAGGGGCCAAGACTTCAATACAGATTTTGGGGTGACACAGTTCCATCTGTAACACCATGTTTCACATTATCCTTATTTGCCTTCATCTTTGCTCATCTCTTATTGTATTTACTAGGCTTCTGCTTCCTCTGTCTTTCCTTTATAACCTTTTTTCTTACTCAAGTAGCCCTCACTCTTACTGCTTTGTTTCCTGGCTACACTTTGCATTCTTCCTTGATAGTATTTTCTTATGCTTCTACTCTTCATCTACATGTGTACTGTAATCTAATTTTTCTGATTATGGGAGAGATATGGGAGGTGCTGCAAGGAAAGTGGGCTTAGCAGCCTATCTTTTGGTTATAAAGTATGTCTATCCTGCCCAGGGACCATTAGCTATTTGGGGCACTACCATGCCCCTTTGGCTGTAATTCCTAGAATCTGAGGTGGGCAGGGCGAGGGGGATGTGGTCACCTGGATTTATTGTTCCACATAGCCTTCATTGAATTAATGCAGGCTTTTCTTCCCGAGGATTCCTCATCTTTCTGGTTTGTTAATGATAGTCTTTTTTTGTTTGTTGTTCTCTGATGTGTTTATTTTTTGTGTCATTTTTCTAAAATTATGGAATTAGGGTGAGAGAGAGGGGTGAGAGCTTAAGATACATGCTTAGTCTGCTGTCTTCAACTAATCCTTGAGTTATATAAAATTAACTTTCCTTTACCTAAAATGAAACTTTGTGGTTAAATAAACTTTGCACGTGTCAAGTTTTTCTTTTAGATTCTGCATTGGCATTTCATATTGTGTTGATTTTTCCTTAAAGGTTATGGGTAATTATTATAAGTTTTTTTTAATAATGTACAAAGTAGCAGATATTTTCAGGAAGCCTATTACATTTCCAGTGATTAATAACTCAACAGTAAGGAAAGTTAATATTTCAGAGATATATATATAAGTTTTTAGGTGACAGCTGGACATCATTTGGAAGCTTTGTAGGCAGTTAAAAATGTGAAAAGGAGAAAATGTGGACGGTGAGGGCTGGAAAAGTTTTTAAATTCATTATCCAAATGTTGAATTCAAGGTAGTATAGAAAGAAAGGCCTTGTAAAACATTATTATTTTGGGTGGCAAGAAGGAAGGGTGTCAGCAAAGGAAACAGGAACCAGGGGTTAGGGAGGAATCAGAAAATCAGAATAAAGCAACGCCTTGAAAAGCAATGGGAAAAAATAGTAATAAAATAGTATCAAATGCCACAAAGCTCCACAGTGATGAGAACTGAAAATTGCACCTCTTACGATCATAATTTATTAGTGATCTTTGTGATTATAATTTAACTAATGCCTTTTTTCTGGAGCCAGGCAGTAGTTCTGTATTGGGGCTAATCAAGAATAGTGTTGGGAACAAATAGGAATTTGTCTGCAAGGTAGAGTAAGAATTTGACAGTAGCTTGGAAAGGGCAGAAAAATCAATTACATATTTTTTGCTTTGTATTCAAATGAGATACAGGCAATAGGAGGGAAACCCTGGTGGCGTAGTGGTTAAGTGCTACAGCTGCTGTCCAAAAGGTCGGCAGTTTGAATCCATTAGGCCCTCCTTGGAAACTCTCTGGGGCAGTTCTACTCTGTCCTATAGGGTCGCTATGAGTCAGAAT
The DNA here is from genome assembly GCF_024166365.1 of Elephas maximus indicus. NCBI lineage: Eukaryota > Metazoa > Chordata > Mammalia > Proboscidea > Elephantidae > Elephas > Elephas maximus. The sequence goes on along the minus strand of NC_064821.1, from coordinate 165,658,741 downwards.
TGACTCGACGGCAGTGGGTAATAATGGGTTACAGAGAATCAATGTATATTGGTAATATAGCAGCTAAAGTCTCAGGAGACATAATGTTGAAATCCAGAGTTAGCTTCAGAAAGGAGGATCACTTTAGTTTGGAGTGATGATTAAGAGGCCAGGTGTTTAAATATTGATGAACTGAAGGCAAAAGCACGTGCTGAATAACCTAACACTAAATATATTTTATACAGATTCGTTGCTAATTTTCCTTCACGCATTTTGGGCTCATTTGGCTGTGGAATTACCTTTATAGAAATGTTACTATTACTGTTTATCCATTATTATTTTTGCATAGATTTGAACTTCCTCTGTGCTTTATGGTGCTCTCCAAAAAAACAAAAAACCAAACCCAGTGCCGTTGAGTTGATTCCGACTGATAGCAACCCTATAGGACAGAGTAGAACTGCCCCATAGAGTTTCTAAGGAGCACCTGGTGGATTTGAACTGCCAACCCTTTGGTTAGCAGCTGTAGCACTTAACCATTACACCAACAGGGTTTCTGATGGTGCTCTAGTTGGATTAATTCATCTCTTTTGATTCTTCCTTTTCAAATGATATTCTTATTTTTTCTCTTTTTTATTCTTTTAATCCAACTTTTAACATATTTATGTTCCTTTGCTTATTTCAGAAGAGATGACCAAGTTTAAAAATAACAAAGAAATAGAACTTGAAGAACTGAAAAAAATGTTGGTAAGTATACAGTTTCTTTTATTAATATGTAGCAGTTACTTTTGAAAATAATATTGAATCCATTGACTTAGACTCTCACGTTATGCATATGTTATGCTAAAATTTTCAGTGAAAATATAAACAACTTTATATTTAGTTTTAAGTAAAGCCATACTCTTATCTGTACCAATTTTTATACTTGGTAACTGTGTTAGTGAAGGTATTTGTATTATTTGAACATTTTTAAACAAGATCAAATATATATGTATTATGTAGCTGATTATAAATTTACTTTTGGATGTTGTGCTTTTGATACCTTTGAGCTACAAAGCTGCAATTTTGAAAAAGATATATATGGTATATATTCAGTATGCTTGTTGGTGTTTCAGATAGAACCATGTTTAATGAATTTGTTAGGTAAGGGTTAATCGATTAGAGGTTTAACTGATACAGCAAGGGTCAGCAAACTTTTTCTGTAAAGTACTGGATTGTAAATATTTTAGTCTTTACAGAATATATATGGTTTCTGGCTTCTGTTAAATAGTCTCTTCTTCCTCCTCTTTTTTTTTTTTTAAACATTGTAAAATGTAAAAAACATTCTTTGCCCAGGGACCTACAAAAAGAAGCTGTGGGCTGAATTTGTCCTGCAGGCTGTAGTTTGCTAACCACTGATGTTGAAAACAATATTGTTTATAACCATGGATACTTGATTTTGTATTTACTTATCACATCTCTACCTGATTTTACAACTCCCAGTCTTTCCATCTCTTGGAAATTTCCAAATACTTTCCCCTTCTCCACTGAATTACTTTTGTACAAACTCTTGTGAATAATATTTTATTTTACATTGCTTTCAAATTTCATAATGCACACTTCAGGTCTCAGTTTAAATATCATTTCTTTAGGAAACCTCGCTTAACACTGCAGGCTAGGTTTAGATCTGTCTGGCTTGGTACCATAGCACCCTGAACTTTTCCTTTATAGCACTTTTCACAAATAAAGTTAATGTAATTTTGGTATAATTATTTAATGATTTATGTGTCCTTTAAACTCCCTCTTACCTGGCACACTAGATGGCAGATAGTAGGTGCTCAATAATATTTGTGGAAAGAATCTGTGTTTCATGGGGAGCTATGAACCTATGTCTTGTTTATTCTGTAACCGTAGTACTTAGCACAGTGACTCACACTTAGTAAGCATTCTGTATGTATTTGTCAAATTAATGAATAAAGATTCACTTCTATGTGGTTAAGGACTGATTTTGGGTTTTGTTGTGTTTGAATGGCAGTTGTTGTTGTTAGCTGTCTTCAAGTTGGTCCTGACTCATGGCAATCCCATGTGTCGTAGATAAGAATCATAAGGTTTCCTTGGCCATAATCTTTATGGAAGCAGTTGGACAGGACTTTCTTCTGTGGAGCTGCTGGGTGGGTTTGAACTGTCAACCTTTTGGTTAGCAGCCGATCTTAAGGCGCTTGCTGCACCCAGGGTCTTTTGAATGGCAGTGGACCATAGTTAATATTTTGGTCCTCAGAACCAGAATGTCTTGAATGGAACCCAGCTCTTTACTTGCTAGCTGTATGACATAGGACAGTTTATCCTCAGTTTTTCCATCTATGAAATGGGGAAAATAATTATACGTATCTCATAGGATGGTTGTGAGGAATAAATAAGATAATATATTTACTCATTTAAGAAATATTTGTTGAGTTCCTATTATGCTATGCCCTGGGGATACAGTCAAGGGCAAATGGATGCCTATCCTGCCTTCATGTAACTATCCAAAAACCAAACCAAACCCAGTGCCGTCGAGCCCATTCTGACTCATAGTGACCCTATAGATACCAAATAATCACACTTAAATAAAATCAGTCATTTAAATGTAATATGAGAGCTATGAGGCCTGTAATAAAAGGACTTGAACTAGTTACTGAGGTTTCCTTGAAGAATTAAAGATTGAACCAAAGTCTGGAGAGTAAGTAGGAATTTAATAATGAAGGAAGTGAACAGCACATCAGGTAGAGGAAATATATGCAAAGCACCTTTGGTGGAACGGAGTATGGTGAGTATACGATGCAGTGAAAGGAAGAATGTGGTGCAAAATGAGGCTAGAGAGTTAGGTAGTAAGAGTCTGACGGTTTATGGACTTGTAAATCTTATCAAGGGAATTTTGTATTTATCGTAAGAGGAATGGGAAGCTACTAATGAGTTTTAGCAGGAGGTGGCTTGGTAAAATTTGTGTTTTGAAAAGATCATTTGACTTGCAGCGTGAAGAACAGTATATAAAGGTAAGATGGTTAAAAGACGGAGTAGTCAGGGCAGAGGTGACTCTAGCTTAGGCTGGAAGGTGGTGGTAGTGAGAGAAAGTTATACTTAAGGTTTAAATACTTTGGGTTGACATAGGGTGACATTACCATTTGCTGGAAAGATTGTCCTTTCTCCACTGAATTGTTTTTGCACATTTATAAAAAAAATCAATTGGTCATGTTTATGTAGGGTTGCTATGAGTCAGGATTGACTCGATGAGAGTGGGTTTGGTTTGCTTTTAGTATATGGGTTTATACCTGGATTCTGTTCTTTCCCCACACCTATGTCTGTCCAATATTGCAGCGTTTGGATTACTGTAGCTTTATTGTTGTTTTTTTTAGGTGCCATCGAGTCGGTTCCAATTCATAGCAACCCTGTGTACAATAGAATGAAACACTGCCTGGTCCCCTGCGCTATGCTCATAACCATTGTTATGCTTGAGCCCATTGTTGCAGCCCCTGTGTGAATCCATCTCGTTGAGGATCTTCCTCTTTTCTGCTGACCCTGTACTTTACCAAGCATGATGTCCTTCTCCAGGGACTGATCCTTCCTGATAGCATGTCCAAAGTATGTAAGCACAGTCTCACCATCCTTGCTTCTAAGGAGCATTCTGGATGTACTTTTTTTTTTTTTTTATTGTGTTTTAAGTGAAAGTTTACAAATCAAGCCAGTCTCTCCTACAAAAACTTATACAAACCTTGCTATGTAGTCCTAGCTGCTCTCCCCCTGATGAGACAGCACACTGCTCCTCTCCAGCCTATATGCCCCGTTTCCATTCAGCCAGCTCCTGTCTCCCTCTGGCTTCTCATCTCGCCTCCGGAGAGGAGTTGCCCACATAGTCTCATGTGTCTACCTGAGCCAAGAAGCTCACTCCTCACCAGTATCATTTTCTGTCTTATAGTCCAGTCCAATCCCTGTCTGAAGCGATGGCTTCAGGAACGGTTCCAGTCTTGTGCTAACAAACGGTCTTGGGACCGTGACCACCAGGGTCCCTCTAGTCTCAGTCAAACCATTAAGTCTGGTCTTTTTATGAAAATTTGAGATCTGCATACCACTGTTTCTCTGCTGTATCAGGGATTCTCTGTTGTGTTCCCTGTCAGGGCAGTCATAGATTGTAGCCAGGCACCATCTACTTCTTCCAGCCTCAGGCTGTAGTCTCTGGTTTATGTCGCCCTTTCTGTCTCTTGGTCTCATCTTTACCTATGTCTTTGGTGTTTTTCATTCTCCTTTGCGATAGACCAAAACCAATTGATGCATCTAAGATGGCTGCTTGCTAGTGTTGAAGACCCCAGATGCTGCTCACCAAAATGGGATGCAGAACATTTTCTTAATCCATTTTGTTATGCCGATTGTCCTAGATGTCCCCTGAAACCATGGGCCCCAAACTCCAGTCCCTGCTACTCTGGCCTTTGAAGCATTTGGTTGTATTCAGGAAACTTTGCTTTTGGTTTAGTCCAGTTGTGCTGATCTCTCCTTATTGTGTGTTGTCTTTCCCTTCACCTAAAATAGTTCTTGTCTACTGCTTAATTAGTGAATACCCTTTTCCCTCCCTCCACACCCTCGTTACTATCAAAGAATATTTTCCTCTGTGTTTAAACCTTTTCTTGAGTTCTTATTATAGTGGTCTCATACTGTATTTGTCCTTTTGCAGTTGACTAATTTCACTCAGCATAATGCCTTCCAGACTCCTCCATGTTATGATGAGATATTTCACGGATTCATCATTGTTCTTTATCGATATGTGGTATTCCATTGTGTGAATGTACCATAATTTATTTATCCATTCATCCATTGATGAGCACTTTTGTTGCTTTCATCTTTTTGCTATTGTAAACAGTGCTGCAGTGAACATGGGTGTGCATATATCTGTTCCTGTAAAGTCTCTTATTTCTCTAGGATATATTCCAAGGAATAAGATTGCTGGATTGTGTGGTAGTTCTATTTCTAGCTTTTTAAGGAAGCGCCAAATCGATTACCAAAGTGTTTGTACCATTTTACATTCCCACCAGCAGTGTATAAGTGTTCCGTTTCTCCACATCCTCTCCAACATTTATTAATTTGTGTTTTTTGGATCAATGCCAGCCTTTTTGGAGTGAGATGGAATTTCATTGTAGTTTTGATTTGCATTTCTGTAATAGCTAATGATAGTGAGCATTTCCTCGTGTATCTTTTAGCTACCTGAATGTCTTCTTTAGCGAAGTGTCTGTTCATATCCTTTACCAATTTTTTAATTGAGTTATTTGTCTTTTTGTAGTTGAGTTTTTACAGTATCACGTAGATTTTAGAGATCAGATGCTGATCGGAAATGTCATAGCTAAAAACTTTTTCCCAGTCTGTAGGTAATCTTTTTACTCTTTCGGTGAAGTCTTTGGATAAGCATAGGTGTTTGATTTTTAGGAGCTCCCAGTTATCTAGTTTCTCTTCTGGTGTTTGTGCATTGTTGGTAATGTTTTGTATACTGTTTATAGTATGTATTAGGGCTCCTAGCATTGTCCCTATTTTTTCTTCCATGATGTTTATCGTTTTAGATTTTATATTTAGGTCTTTGATCCATTTTGAGTTAGTTTTTGTGCATAGTGTGAGGTATGGGCCTTGTTTCCATTTTTTTTTTGCAGGTGGATATCCAGTTAATGACAGCACCATTTGTTAAAGAGACTGTCTTTTCCCCATTTAACAGACTTTGTCCAATATCAGCTGCTCGTATGTGGATGGATTTATGTCTGGATTCTCAATTCTGTTCTATTGGTTTATGTAGCTGTTGTTGTACCAGCACTAGGCTGTTTTGACTCCTGTGGTGGTATAAAATGTTCTAAAATCAGGTAGCATGAGGCCTCCCACTTCGTTCTTCTTTTTCAGTAATGCATTACTTATCCGGGGCCCCTTTCCTTCCATATGAAGTTGGTGATTTGTTTCTCCATCTCATTAAAAAATGTCAGTGGTATTTGGATCGGGCTTGCATTGTATCTATAGATTGCTTTGGGTAGAACTGACATTTTTACAATGTTGAGTCTTCCTATGCATGAGCAAGGTATGTTTTTCCAATTATGTAGGTCTTTTTGGGTTTCTTGCAGTCATGTCTTGTAGTTTCCTTTGTACAGATCTTTTAAGTCTCTGGTTAGATTTATTCCTAAGTATTTTATTTCCTTGGGGCCTATTGCAAAGGGGATTGATTTGGTGATTTCCTCTTCAAGGTTCTCTTTGTTGATGTAGAGGAATCCAACTGATTTTTGTATGTTTATCTTGTATCCTGATACTCTGCTGAACTCTTCTATTAGTTTCAGTAGTTTTCCTGAGGATACCTTAGGGTTTTTTGTGTGTAAGATCATGTCATCTGCAAATAGAGATACTTTCACTTCTTCTTTGCCAATTTGGATGCCCATTATTTATTTTTTAGCCTAATTGCTCTTGCTAGGACCCCCGGCACACTGTTGAATAAGAGTGGTGATAAAGGGCATCCTTGTCTGGTGCCCATTCTCAGGGGGAATACTTTCAGACTCCATTTAGGATGATGTTGGCTGTTGGCTTTGTATAAATGCCCTTTACTATGTTGAGGAATTTTCCTTCTATTCCTATTTTGGGGAGAGCTTTTATCATGAATGGGTGTTGGACTTTGTCAGATGCATTTTCTGCATTAATTGATCAGATCATGTGGTTCTTGTCTTTTGTTTCATTTATATGATGGACTACATTGATTGTTTTTCTAATGTTGAACCATCCCTGCATACCTGAAATGATTCCCACTTGGTCATGGTGAATTATATTTTTGATTATGTTGTTGAATTCTATTGGCTAGAATTTTGTAGAGGATTTTTGCATCTAAGTTCGTGAGTGATATAGGTCTGTAATTTTCTTTTTTGTGGTGTCTTTACCTGGTTTTATCAATCGAGATGTTTCAACAAACAGATGCAGTGCTGGAGGTGCTCACTCGTCTATGCCAAGAAATATGGAAGACAGCGTCCTGGCCAACTGACTGGAAGAGATCCATGTTTATGCCTATTCCCAAGAAAGGTGATCCAACCAAATGTAGAAATTATAGAACGATATCATTAATATCACATGCAAGCAAAATTTTGCTGAAGATCATTCAAAAACAGCTGCTGCAGTATATCAACAGGAAACTGCCAGAAATTCAGGCCAGTTTCAGAAGAGGACGTGGAGCCAGGGATGTCATTGCTGATGTCAGATGGATTCTGGCTGAAAGCAGAGAATACCAGAAGGATGTTTACCTGTGTTTTATTGACTATGCAAAGGCATTTGACTGTGTGAATCATAAAAAATTATGGATAACATTGTGAAGAATGGGAATTCCAGGACACTTAATTGTGCTCATGAGGAACCTTTACATAGATCAAGAGGCAGTTGTTCGGACAGAACAAAGGGATATTGATTGGTTTAAAGTCAGGAAAGGAGTGCATCAGGGCTGTATTCGTTCACCATACCTATTTAATCTGTATGCTGAACAAATAATACGAGAAGCTGGAGTATATGAAGAAGAAGGGGGCATCAGGATTGGAGGAAGACTCATTAACAACCTGCGTTATGCAGATGACACAACCTTGCTTGCTGAAAGTGAAGAGAACTTGAAGCACTTACTAAAGAAGATCAAAGACCACAGCCTTCAGTATGGATTGAGCCTCAACATAAAGAAAACAAAAATCCTCACAACTGGACCAATGAGCAACATCGTGATAAACGGAGAAAAGATTGAAGTTGTCAAGGATTTCATTTTACTTGGATCCACAACCAACAGCCGTGGAAGCAACAGTCAGGAAATCAAAAGGCGCATTCCAGTGGGTAAATCTGCTACAAAGGACCTCTTCAAAGTGTTGAAGAGCAAAGGTATCACCCTGAAGACTAAGGTGCGCCTGACCCAAGCCATGGTATTTTCTTTTTTTTAAAATAATTTTTATTGTGCTTTAAGTGAAAGTTTACAAATCAAGTCAATCTGTCACATATAAGCTTATATACACCTTACTACACACTCCTATTCATTCTCCCCCTAATGAGTCAGCCCGCTCCCTTCCTCTCGTCTCTCCTTTCGTGACCGTTTTGTCAGTTTCTAACCCTCTCTACCCTCCCATCTCCCCTCCAGACAGGAGAGATGCCATCACAGTCTCAAGTGTCCACCTGATACAAGTAGCTCACTCTTCATCAGCATCTCTCTCCAGCCCATTGTCCAGTTCCTTCCATGTCCGATGAGTAATCTTCGGGAATGGTTCCTGTCCTGGGCCAACAGAAGGTTTGGGGACCATGACCGCCGGGATTCTTCTAGTCTCCGTCAGACCATTAAGTCTGGTCTTTTTATGAGAATTTGGGGTTTGCATCCTACTGTTCTGCTTGCTCAGGAGTTCTCTGTTGTGTTCCCTGTCAGGGCAGTCATCGGTTGTGGCCGGGCACCATCTAGTTCTTCTGATCTCAGGATGATGTAAGTCTCTAGTTCATGTGGCCCTTTCTGTCTCGGGCTCATAGTTATCGTGTGACCTTGGTGTTCTTCATTCTCCTTTGATCCAGGTGGGTTGAGACCAATTGATGCATCTTAGATGGCCACTTGTTAGCATTTAAGACCCCAGACGCCACATTTCAAAGTGGGATGCAGAATGTTTTCATAATAGAGTTTATCATGGCAATTGACTTAGAAGTCCCCTTAAGCCATAGTCCTCAAACCCCTGCCCTTGCTCCGCTGACCTTCGAAGTATTCAGTTTATCCTGGAAACTTCTTTGCTTTTGGTCCAGTCCAGTTGAGCTGACCTTCTCTGTATTGAGTGTTGTCCTTCCCTTCACCTAAAGTAGTTCTTATCTACTAACTAATCAGTAAATAACCCTCTCCCACTCTCCCTCCCTCCCCCTTCTCGTAACCACAAAAGAATGTGTTCTTCTCAGTTTATACTGTTTCTCAAGAACTTATAACAGTGGTCTTATACAGTATTTGTCCTTTTGCCTCTGACTAATTTCACTCAGCATGATGCCTTCCAGGTTCCTCCATGTTATGAAATGTTTCACAGATTCCTCACTGTTCTTTATCGATGCGTAGTATTCCATTGTGTGAATGTACCATAATTTATTTAACCATTCATCTATTGATGGACACCTTGGTTGCTTCCAGCTTTTTGCTATTGTAAACAGAGCTGCAATAAACATGGGTGTGCATATATCTGTTCGTGTAAAGGCTCTTATTTTTCTAGGGTATATTCCGAGGAGTGGGATTTCTGGGTTGTATGGTAGTTCTATTTCTAACTTTTTAAGAGAACGCCAGATGGATTTCCAAAGTGGTTGTGCCATTTTACATTCCCACCAGCAGTGTATGAGAGTTCCAATCTCTCTGCAGCCCCTCCAACATTATTATTTTGTGTTTTTTGGATTAATGCCAGCCTTGTTAGAGTGAGATGGAATCTCATCGTAATTTTAATTTGCATTTCTCTAATGGCTAATGATCGAGAGCATTTTCTCATGTGTCTGTTAGCAGCCTGAATATCTTCTTTAGTGAAGTGTGTGTTCATATCCTTTGCCCACTTTTTGATTAGGATGTTTGTCTTTTTGTGGTTGAGTTTTAACAGAATCACATAGATTTTAGAGATCAGGCGCTGGTCTGAGATGTCATAGCTGAAAATTTTTTCCCAATTTGTAGGTGGTCTTTTTACTCTTTTGGTGAAGTCTTTAGATGAGCATAGGTGTTTGATTTTTAGGAGCTCCCAGTTATCTGGTTACTCTTTGTCATTTTTAGTAATGTTTTGTATTCTGTTTATGCCTTGTATTAGGGCTCCTAAGGTTGTCCCTATTTTTTCTTCCATGATCTTTATCGTTTTAGTCTTTATGTTTAGGTCTTTGATCCACTTGGAGTTAGTTTTTGTGCATGGTGTGAGGTATGGGTCCTGTTTCATTTTTTTGCGAATGGATATCCAGTTATGCCAGCACCATTTGTTAAAAAGACTATCTTTTCCCCAATTAACTGACACTGGGCCTTTGTCAAATATCAGCTGTTCATATGTGGATGAATTTATATCTGGGTTCTCAATTCTGTTTCATTGGTCTATGTGCCTGTTGTTGTACCAATACCAGGCTGTTTTGACTACTGTGGCTGTATAATATGTTCTAAAATCATGTAGAGTGAGGCCTCCCACTTTCTTCTTCTTTTTCAGTAATGCTTTACTTATCCGGGGCTTCTTTCCCTTCCATATGAAGTTGGTGATTTGTTTCTCCATCACTTTAAAAAATGTCATTGGAATTTGGATTGGAAGTGCATTGTATGTATACATGGCTTTTGGTAGAATAGACATTTTTACTGTGTTAAGTCTTCCTATCCATGAGCAAGGTATGTTTTTCCACTTATGTAGGTCCCTTTTAATTTCTTGCACTAGTACTTTGTAGTTTTCTTTGTACAGGTCTCTTATATCTTTGTAAGATTTATTCCTAAGTATTTTATCTTCTTGGGGGCTACTGTGAATGGTATTGATTTGGTGATTTCCTCTTTGATGTTCTTTTTGTTGTCGTAGAGGAATCCAAGTGATTTTTGTATGTTTATCTTGTAACCTGAAACTCTGCCGAACCCTTCTATTAGTTTCAGTAGTTTTCTGGAGGATTCCTTAGGGTTTTCTATGTATAAGATCATGTCATCTGCAAAGAGAGATAATTTTACTTCTTCCTTGCCAATCCAGATGCCCTTTATTTCTTTGTCTAGCCTAATTGCTCTGGCTAGGACCTCTAGCACGATGTTGAATAAGAGCAGTGATAAAGGGCATCCTTGTCTGGTTCCCGTTCTCAAGGGAAATGCTTTCAGGCTCTCTCCATTTAGAATGCTGTTGGCTGTTGGCTTTGGCTTTGTATAGATGCCCTTTATTATGTTGAGGAATTTTCCTTCAATTCCTATTTTGCTGAGAGTTTTTTATCACGAATGGGTGTTGGAATTTGTCAAATGCCTTTTCTGCATCAATTGATAAGATCATGTGGTTTTTGTCTTTTTTTAAATTTATATGGTGGATTACATTAATGGTTTTTCTAATATTAAACCAACCTTGCATACCTGGTATAAATCCCACTTGGTTGTGGTGGATTATTTTTTTGATATGTTGTTGAATTCTATTGGCTAGAATTTTGTTGAGGATTTTTGCATTTATGTTCATGAGGGATATAGGTCTGTAATTTTCTTTTTTTGTGGTGTCTTTACCTGGTTTTGGTATCAGGGATATGGTGGCTTCATAGAATGAGTTAGGTATCATTCCATCATTTTCTATGCTTTGAAATACCTTTAGTAGTAGCGGTGTTAACTCTTCTCTGAATGTTTGGTAGAACTCTGCAGTGAAGCCGTCTGGGCCAGGGGTTTTTTTTGTTGGGAGTTTTTTGATTACCTTTTCAATCTGTTTTTTTGTTATGGGTGTATTTAGTTGTTCTACTACTGATTGTGTTAGTTTAGGTAGGTAGTGTTTTTCTAGGAATTTATCCATTTCTTCTAGGTTTGCAAATTTGTTAGAGTACAATTTTCCATAATAATCTGATATGATTCTTTTAATTTCAGTTGGGTCTGTTGTGATATGGCCCATCTCGTCTCTTATTTGGGTTATTTGTTTCATTTCCTATATTTCTTTAGTCAGTCTGACCAGTGGTTTATCAATTTTGTTAATTTTTTCAGAGAACCAACTTTTGACTTTGTTAATTCTTTCAGTTGTTTTTCTGTTCTCTATTTCATTTAGTTCAGCTCTAATTTTTATTATTTGTTTTCTTCTGGTGCCTGATGGATTCTTTTGTTGCTCGCTTTCCATTTGTTCAAGTTGTAGGGACAATTCTCTGATTTTGGTTCTTTCTTCTTTATGTATGTGTGCATTTATCGATATAAATTGACCTCTGAGCACTGCTTTTGCTGTGTCCCAGAGGTTTTGATAGGACGTGTTTGCATTCTCATTGCATTCTATGAATTTCTTTATTCCGTCCTTAATGTCTTCTATAACCCAGTCTTTTTTGAGCAGGGTATTGTTCAGTTTCCAAGTATTTGATTTCCTTTCCCTGATTTTTCTGTTACTGATTTCCACTTTTATGGCCTATGGTCTGAGAAGATGCTTTGTAATATTTCGATGTTTTGGATTCTGCAAAGGTTTGTTTTATGACCTAATACGTGATCTATTCTAGAGAATGGTCCATGTGCACTAGAAAAAAAAGTATATTTTGCAGCCGTTGGGTGGAGTGTTCTGTATAGGTCTATGAGGTCAAGTTGGTTGATTGTAGCAATTAAGTCTTCCGTGTCTCTATTGAGCTTTTTACTGGAAGTCCTATCCTTCTCCGAAAGTGGTGTGTTGAAGTCTCCTACATAATTGTGGAGGTGTCTATTTCACTTTTCAATTCTGTTAAAGTTTGTTTTATGTATCTTGCAGCCCTGTCATTGGGTGCATAAATATTTAATAGGGTTATATCTTCCTGGTCAATTGTCCCTTCAATCATTACATAGTGTCCTTCTTTATCCTTTGTGGTGAATTTAACTTTGAAGTCTGTTGTTTCAGAAATTAATATTGCAACTCCTGCCCTTTTTTGATTGTTGTTTGCTTGATATATTTTTTTCCATCCTTTCAGTTTTAGTTTGTTTGTGTCTCTAAGTCTAAGGTGTGTCTCTTGTATGCAGCAGATAGACGGATCGTGTTTCTTTATCCAGTCTGAGACTCTCTGTCTCTTTACTGGTGCATTTAGTCCATTTACATTCAGTGTAATTATAGATAAGAATGTGTTTAGTGCTGTCATTTTGATGTCTTTTTGTGTGTGTTGTTGACAGTTTCATTTTCCACTTTTTTGTGCTGAGACGTTTTTCTTTGTAAATTGTGTGTTCCTCATTTTCATAGTAGTTGAATTTATGTTTGCTGAGTCGTTATGCTTTTCTTGGTTTTTATTTTGAATTATGGAATTTTTAGGCCTCTTTGTGGTTACCTTAATATTTGCCCGTATTTTTCTTAGTAAAAACCTAACTTGTATCGTCCTATATTGCCTTGTTTTCCTCCCCATGTGGCAGTTCTGTGCCTCCTGTATTTAGTCCCTCTCTTTGATTATTGTGATCTTTTACCTAAGGACTTCAATGATTCCCCATTTTGAGCATTTTTTTTCTTTTTAAAATTAATCTTAATTTGTTTTTTGTTTTCCCTATTTGAGTTGATATCAGGATGTTCTGTTCTGTGACCTTGTGTTGTGTTGTTATCTGATGTTATTGATTTTCTGACCTAAAATTTCCTTTAGTGTTTCTTGTAGCTTTGGTTTGGTTTTTGCAAATTCTCTAAGCTTGTGTTTATCTGTAAATGTTTTAATTTCGCATTCATATTTGCGAGAGAGTTTTGCTGGATATACGATCCTTGGCTGGCAGTTTTTCTCCTGCAGTGCTCTATATATGTCGTCCCATTGCCTTCTTGCCTGCATGGTTTCTGCTGAGTAGTCTGAACTTATTGATTCTCCTTTGTAGGAGACCTTTCTTTTATCCCTGGCTTCTTTTAAAATTTTCTCTTTATCTTTGGTTTTGGCAAGTTTGAGGATAATATGTCTTGGTGATTTTCTTTTTGGATCAATCTTATATGGGGTTCGATGAGCATCTTGGATAGATATTCTTTTGTCTTTCATGATTTCAGGGAAGCTTTCTGCCAACAGATCTTCAACTGTTCTCTCTGTATTATCTGTTATTCCTCCCTTTTCTGGGACTCCAATCACATGCAAGTTATTCTTCTTGATAGAGTCCCACATGATTCTTAGGGTTTCTTCATTTTTTTTAATTCTTTTATCTGATTTTTCTTCAGCTATATTGGTGTCGATTGCTTTGTCTTCCATCTCCCCCACTCTGCATTCCAGTTCCTTGATTGTGCTTATCTGACTTCCTATTGAGTTGTCTAATTTTGTAATTTTACTGTTAAACTTTTGGATTTCTGAATGGTGTCTCTGTATGGATTCTTGCAGCTTATTAATTTTTCCACTATGTTCTTGAATAATCTTTTTGATTTCTTCAACTGTTTCATCAGTGTGTTCCTTGGCTTTTTGTGTAGATTGTCTTATTTCATTTTTGAGGCCCTCCCTGATGTCTTGAAGCATTCTTTAAGTTAGTTTCTTATATTCTGCATCTGGCAATTCCAGGATTGTATCTTCATTTGGGAAAGATTTTGATTCATTAATTTGGGGAGTTGTAGAAGCAATCATGGTCTGCTTCTTTATGTGGTTTGATATCGACTGTTGTCTCTGAGCCATCTATAAGATATTGTAATGATTTATTTTATATTTGCTCACTCTGTCTTATCTTGTTTTGTTTTCTTTCAATATGCGTAGATGGGCTGCTAGATTGCGCTGTCTTGATTGTTGTAGGCTTTGAATCACTTGTGTCCTCTTACCAGCTGGTTTGGACCGTTACCAGAAATATAAGCCTAAAAGTCCATACACCATTCTGGAGTAGAATCTCATTTTGGGTCATCAAGTGTGTGGTGCAGACTGTCCATCTATCCACCTAGAGAGGTAGTGGTGATAGTTGTGTGCACCAGATTCTAGTAGCAGCAGGGGTTCACACTCCAGGGGTGTCAGGATGCTGACAGGCTTCCCCCAAGTGCCAGTGAGGGAGGTGTGTCTCTATTCCTAAAGCACTTTGGTGGGTGGGCTCTGCAGGTGTAACTTAGGCACCCAATGCATATACCTCTACAGATTGGTAGATGTCACTATCCTCAGACCCCTATGGCAGGAGGTTAGGTGGTTTGGGTGGAGCTTTAGCCCTCAGTTCCCTGTTGTGGGTCAGTGAGGGCTCTGTTGAACATGCAGATATATCAGACTTGGGAAACTTGTCTTTCCAGTAATCTGCTAAAACAGTTACAGTCAGATCACTATCAGAATTGCCTTTGCAGTATAATAGCCACCTTGTTCCCTGTAGGGATGAAAGCCCAAGACTGTGGATCACAAATGCTTGGGTGGAGCAGGTTCTGTATTTTTAGTCCGATTTCGGGAAGTCAGGAAAGGATTCTTGGTCCCTGGGTTTTTTGTAGCTGCTTCTCTCAGGCCAGGAGAATGGGTTAGGAAAAGAGAAAACAAAGAAAGAAAGACAAAAAAAACACCACAGAGCACTTCACTGTCTGGCCCAAGAAATTCCAATGTTAATGAAGCTGCTTGGGAAGGGGAGGGGAGGGATCAGATAGATAGGAGAGAGTAGCACTCAGGTATATAGACAAAGTTACTTATCTTGCTTGGGATGACGGTTTTATCTTAGATTTTCGAGGGGCGTGTCGACTGTGCTCTGCCTGGGTAGAGATTGCCCCCGAGGGTCAGGCCCATGTCCTGTGTTTGTGCTGTCTCAGAAGCCGTGGTCGTTTCCTCCGCTTGCAGTCCAAAGCCCAGTGCCAAGGTTCCCTGGCTGGGACGCTGCACTCCAAAACTGGCTCCAAAACAAGTTGCTACCTCTCGGTGACTTCTCTTCCTGTCAGTCGCGTCGCTGCACTGCCTGCGTGCACTGGCTGGGCTTCCTCCAAGGTCACTTCAGTGGGCTAGGGCCACGCCCTGTGTTTGCGCCGTCTCAGGATGCCATGCTCAGCTCCCCTGCGTCCAGTCCAAAGCCTGGCACCAAGGTTTTCTGACTGGGACGCTGGCTCCAGGCTCCGAAAACAGTTGCTGCTTCCCCGTGGTTATTCATTCTCTCGTTAGCCCCGTCAGTGTGCAGCCTGCTTGCGCTGGCTGAGTCTCTGTCAGTCAGGTCAACTCTTTAGATCTGTGTTTGATGGTCAGGGTTCGTAGATTGTCATGTATGTGATCGATTCACTTGTTTTTCTGAGTCTTTGTTGCAAGAGGGATCCGAGGTAGCGTCTGCCTAGTCAGCCATCTTGGCCCCCTCCCCACCATGGTATTTTCAATAGCATTATATGCATGTGAAAGCTGGACAGTGAATAAGGAAGACTGAAGAAGAATTGATGCCTTTGAATTGTGGCGTTGGTGAAGAATATTGAATATACTATGGACTGCCAAAAGAACGCACAAATCTGTCTTGGAAGATCTGTGGCCAGAATGGTCCTTGGAGGCAAGGATGGCGAGACTGCGTCCTACATACTTTGGACATGTTGTCAGGAGGGGTCAGTCCCTGGAGAAGGACATCATGCTTGGTAGAGTACAGGGTCAGCGGAAGAGAGGAAGACCCTGAATGAGGTGGATTGACACAGTGGCTGCAACAGTGAGCTCAAGCAAAGCAACGATTATAAGGATGGCTCAGGACCGGGCAATGTTTCGTTCTCTTGTGCATAGGGTCGCTATGTGTCGGAACCCAACTCGACAGTACCTGACAACAACAATTACCTTGTTTTGGTATCAGGGTCACGCTGGATTCATAGAATGAGTTTGTGAGTATTCCATCCATTTCTGTGCTCTGAAATACTTTTAGTAGTAGTGGTGTTAACTCTTCTCTGAAAGTTTGGTAGAACTGTCCAGTGAAAGTGTCCAGGAGAGGGTTTTTTTTTTTTAATTAATTTTTATTGTGCTTTAAGTGAAAGTTTACAAATTAGGTCAGTCTCTCATACAAAAATTTACGTACACCTTGCCATACACTTCTAATTGCTCTGCCTCTAATGAGATAGCATAGTTCTTCCTTCCACTCTCTCTCCTCGTGTCCATTCGGGTAGCTTCTGGCCCCCTCTGCCCTCTCATCTCCCCTCCAGAGAGGAGATGGCAACACAGTCTCATGTGTCCACTTGATTGAAGAAAATGGTTATTTGTCAGTATCATTTTCCATCCCCTATTCCAGTCCAATCCCTGTCTGAAGTTGTAGCTTTGGGAATGGTTCCTGACTTGGGCTAACAGAAGGTCTGGGGACCATGGCCTCCAGAGTCCCACTAGCCCCAGTCTGAACCTTAAGTCTGGTCTTTTTACAAGAATACGGGGTCTGCATCCCACTGCTCTTCTCCCTCTGGGTTTCTCTGTTGAGTTCCTTGTTAGGGCATTCATTGGTTGTGGCCTGGCACCATCTAGCTCTTCGGGTCTCAGGCAGATGTAGTCTCTGGTTTATGTGGTCTTCTCTGTCTCTTAGGCTCATAATTACCTTGTGTCTTTGGTGTTCTTCATTCTTGCTTGCACTAGGTGGGTTGAGACCAACTGATGCATCTTAGATGGTTGCTTGCTAGCGTTTAAGACCCTAAACACCACTCTCCAAAGTGGGATGCAGAATGTTTTCTTAATAGGTTTTATTATGCCAATTGACTGAGATGTCCCTTGAAACCATGGTCCTTAAACCCCCACCCCTGTTATGCTGGTCTTTGAAGCATTCAGTTTATTCAGGAAAGTTCTTTGCTTTTGGTTTAGTCCATTTGTGTTGACCTCTCCTGTATGGTGTATTGTCTTTCCCTTCAACTAAAATAAAACTTATCTACTATCTAATAAAAAAAAAAAAAAATTTTTTTTATCTAATTAGCGAATGCCCCTCTCCTTCCCTCCCTCCCTCCCCCCCGTAACCATCAAAGAATATTTTCTTCTCTATTTAAACTGTCTGCAGTTCTTATAATAGTAGTCTTATACAATATTTGTCCTTTTGCAATTGACTGATTTCCCTCAGCATAATGTCTTCCAGATTTCTCCATGTTATGAAGTGTTTCATGGATTCAACATTGTTCTTTATCGATGCGTAGTATTCTGTTGTGTGACTATAGCATAGTTTATTTATCCATTCATCTGTTGATGGGCACCTTGGTTGCTTCCAACTTTTTGCTATGGTAAACAGTGCTGCAGTGAACATGGGTGTGCATATATCTGTCCATGTAAAGGCTCTTATTTCTGTAGGATATATTCCAAGGAGTGGGATTGCTGGATCGTGCGGTAGTTCTATTTCTAGTTTTTTAAGGAAGCACCAAATCGATTTCCAAAGTGTTTGTACCATTTTACATTCCCACCAGCTGTGTGTAAGTGTTCCAGTCTCTCTGCAACCTCTCCAGCATTTATTGTTCTATGTTTTTTGGATTAATGCCAGCCTTGTTGGAGTGAATGAAATCTCATTGTAGTTTTGATTTACATTTCTCTAATGGCTAAAATTTTTTTTAATGGCTAACGATTGTGAGTGTTTCCTAATGTATCTCTTAGTGGCCTGAATGTCTTCTTCAGTGAAGTGCCTGTTCATAGCCTTTGCCCATTTTTTAATTGGGTTATTTGTCTTTTTGTGTTTGAATTTTAGGAGATTCATGTAGATTTTAGAGATCAGGCGCTGATCAGAAATGTCAGAACTGAAAACTTTTTCGCAGTCTGTAAGTAATCTTTTTACTGTTTTGGTGAAGGCTTTGGATGAACGTAGGTGTTTGATTTTTAGGAGCTCCCAGTTATCTGGGTTCTCTTCGGCATTTTTAGTAATGGTTCGTATTCTGTTTATGCCATGTATTAGGGCTGCTAATGTTGTCCCTGGTTTTTCTTCCATAATCTTTATCATTTCAGAATTCATGTTTAGGTCTCTGATCCATTTTGAGTTAGTTTTTGTACATGGTGTGAGATATGGGTCTTGTTTCATTTTTTTGCTGGTGGGTATCCAGTTATGCCAGCACCATTTGTTAAAAAGACTCTTTTCTCCAAAGAACTGACTTTGGGCCTTTGTCAAATGTTGGCTGCTCATAAGTGGATGGATTTATGTCTGGATTCTCGGTTCTGGCCCATTGGTCTCTGTGTTTGTTGTTGTACCAGTGCCAGGCTGTTTTGACTACTGTGGCGTTATAATAGGTTCTAAAATCATGTAAACTGAGGCCTCTGACTTTGTTCTTTTTCAGTAATGCATTACTTATCCAGGGCCTCTTTTCCTTCCATATGAATTTGGTGGTTTGTTTCTGTATCTCATTGAAAAATGTCATTGGAATTTGGATCAGAATTGCTTTGTATCTATAGATGGCTTTTGGTAGAATAGGTATTTTTTACAACGTTAAGTCTTTTTATCCATGAGCAAGGTATATTTTTCCACTTGTGTAGGTCTCTTTTGGTTTCTTGCAGTAGTGCCTTG
The DNA here is from genome assembly GCF_024166365.1 of Elephas maximus indicus. Taxonomy (NCBI): domain Eukaryota; kingdom Metazoa; phylum Chordata; class Mammalia; order Proboscidea; family Elephantidae; genus Elephas; species Elephas maximus. The sequence continues at coordinate 165,639,798 of NC_064821.1, read as the reverse complement.
TAGTTTTCTTTGTATAGTTCTTTTACGTGTCTGTTAAGATTTATTCCTAACTATTTTATCTTCTTGGGGGCTACTGTGAATGGTATTGATTTGGTGATTTTCTTTTCGATGTTCTTTTTGTTGGTGTAGAAGAATCCAACCGATTTTTGTATGTTTATCTTGTATCTTGATACTCTGCTGAACTCTTCAATTAGTTTCAGTAGTTTTCTTGGGAATTCTTTAGGGGTTTCTGTGTATAAGATAATGTCATCTGGAAATAGAGATACTTTTACTTCTTTCTTACCAGTGTGGATGCTCTTTATTTCCTTATCAAGCTTAATTGCTCTGGCTAGGGCCTCCAGCAGTATGTTGAATAAGAATGGTGTTAAGGGGCATCCTTGTCTGGTTTCTGTTCTCAAGGGGAATGCTTTCAGAATCTCTCCCTTTAGGATGATGTTGGCTGTTGGCTTTGTATAAATTGCCTTGTATGTTGAGGAATTTTCCTTCTGTTCCTATTTTGCGGAGAGTTTTTATCATGAATGGGTGTTGGACTTTGTCAAATGCCTTTTCTGCATCAATTGATAAAATCATGTGGTTCTTGTCTTTTATTTATATGGTGGATTACATTGTTTTTCTATTGTTGAACCATCCCTGCATACCTGGTATGAATCCCACTTGGTCATGGTGAATTATTTTTTTGATACGTTTTTGAGTTCTATTCGCTAGCATTTTGTTGAGGATTTTTGATTCTAAGTTCATGAGGGATATTGGTTTGTAATTTTCTTTTTTGTGGTATCTTTACCTGGTTTTGGTATCAGGGATATGCTGGCTTCATAGAATGAGTTAGGGAGTATTCCGTCCTTTTCTAAGCTTTGAAATACCTTTAGTAGTAGTGGTGTTAGCTCTTCTCTGAATGTTTGGTAGAACTCTGCGGTGAAGCCGTCAGGGCTAGGCCTTTTTTTATCTTGGGAGTTTTTTGATTACCTTTTCAACCTCTTTTTTTATTACGGGTCTATTTAGTTGTTTTACTTCTGTTTGTGTGAGGTTAGGCAGGCAGTGTGTTTCTAGGAATTCATCCTTTTCTTTTAGGTTTTCAAATTTGTTATAGTACAGTTTTTTGTAGTAATCTGGGAAAGATCTTGATTCTCTATTTTGCGGGTTTGTGGAAGCAATCATGATCTGTTTCTTTATGTGATTTGTTATCGACTGTTGTCTCCGAGCCATCTATAGGTTACTGTAATAATTTATATTTGCTCACTTAGTCTTCTTGTTTTGTTTTGTTTTGTTTCAGTATACCCATATGGGCTACTAGAGTGTGCTAACTTGATTGTTGGAGCCTTTGAAGCATTTATGTCCTGTTACCTGATGGTTAGAGCTGTTACCAGGTGTATGAATCTATGAGTCCATTCACTATTCTTGAATAGAATCAGCTCAGGTGTCCTGATGGTTGGTCACCTAGTGTGTCATGAAGGCTCTCACCTACTGTCTTAAAGGAGTAGTGGTGATGGTTGTGTGCAGTGCTTTCTGGTAGCGGCAGGGGGTCACAATCCGAGGAGAGCAGGGTGCTCACAGCCTTCCCCCCAAGTGCCAGTAAGGAAGGAGTGTCTCCATTCTCTACAGTGCCCTGGTGGGTGGGTTCTGTAGCTGTACCTTAGGCACCCATTGCTTGTACCTGTAAAGACTGGTAGGCAACACTATCCTCAGAGCTCTTTTGCAGGTGGGTAGGTGGCGTGGATGGAGCCTTAGCCCTTAGTTCACGGCTGTGGGTCAGTGGGGGCTCTGTTTAATAGGTAGAGTGGTATCAAACCTCCAAAACCTACCTGTCCACTGCTCGGCTGAAACAATTACAGTCCGACCTCTAACAGAATTGCCTTTGCATTATAATAGCCACCTGGTTCCGTGTAGGGGTGAAAGCCAAAGACTGTGGATCTCTTAGGCCTGGGCTGGAGTTGCTTCTGTTCTGATCTTGCAGTTTAGGGAAGTCAGGAAAGGATTTTTCCCCTGATTGTTAATTGCTGCTTTTGCCAGGCCAGGAGAATGGGCTATAAAAAAGCAGGGCACTTTTATCTCTGGCCCAGGGAATTCAAATGTTAATGAAGCTGGCTGGGGGACAGGGAGGGGAGGAATCAGATAGATAGGATAGAGGAGCGCAGCGCTGGCTGGGCCCCCACCGAGATTTCCCTGGGGGGTTAGGGCTGCGACCTGTGCTTACCTTGTCTCAGGAAGACACCATCAGCTCCAGAGCACAACATTAAGGGATCAGGGTTGGGGTACTGCTTCTGTGTGGTCTCTCACTCCTGTCACTCAGGTTGGTGTGTAGCCTGTGTTTGCTGGCTGGGTCCCTGCCGTGATTGACCCTGGGGGTTAGGGCTGCTTTCTGTGCTTGCCTTGTGTCAGGAAGCCCCCATCAACCCCACTGCACTGGCACCAAAGCACAGCACAAAGGGATCAGGGCTGGGGTGCTGCACATTGGGCACTGGAACTAGTAGCTGCTTCAGTGCGGTTTCTTGCTGTCCTGTTACTCAGGTCCATTCCTTAGTTCTGTGTTTGATGGTCAGGGTTCGTAGAGTGTCATGTATGTAATCGATTCACTTGTTTTTTTCGAGTCTTTTTTGCAAGAGGGTTCAGCAGAAGCTTCTGCCTAGTCAGCCATCTTGGTCCCATCCCAGGACTTTTTCTTGTTGGGCATTTTTTAAATTACTTTTTCCATCTCTTCTTTTGTTACGGGTTTGTTTAGTTGTTCTATCTCTGTTTGTGTTAGTTTAGGTAGGTAGTGTCGTTCTAGAAATTTCTCCGTTTCTTCTAGGTTTTCAAATTTGTTAGGGTACAATTTTTCATAGTAATCTGATATAATTCTTTTAATTTCAGTTGGGTCTGTTGTGATATCATCCATCTCATTTCTTATTCGGGCTGTTTGGTTTGTCTCCTGTTTTTCTTTTGTCGTTCTGGCCAGCGGTTTATTGATTTTGTTAATCTTTTCAAGGAACCAGCTTTTGGTCTTGTTAACTCTTTCAATTGTTTTTCTGTTCTCCATTTCATTTAATTATGCTCTAATTTTTATTATTTACTTTCTTCTGGTCCCTGAGAGTTTCTTTTGTTGCTCTCTTTCTATTTGTTTAAGTTGTAGGGATAATTCATTGATTTTGGCCCTTCTTTTTGGATTTGTGCATTTATTGTTATAAATTGACCCCTGAGCACTGCTTTAGCTGTGTCCCAAAGGTTCTGATAGGACATGTTTTTATTCTCATTTGATTCTATAAATTTCTTTATTCGGTCATTAATTTCTTCTATAACCCAGTCGTTTTTGAGCAGGGTGTTGTTCAGTTTCAATGTGTTTGATTTCTTTTCCCTCCTTTTTCTGTTATTTTCTACTTTTATGGCTTCATGGTCAGAGAAGATGCTTTGTAATATTTCAATGTTTTGGATTCTGTTAAGATTTGCCTTATGACCTAATATGTGGCCCGTTCTAGAGAACATTCCTTGTGCATTGGAAAAGTAAGTATCCTTGTCTGCTTTTGGGTGTTGTGTTCTGTATATGTCTGTAAGGTCTGGTCGGCTGATTGTGGCATTTAGATCTTCCGTGCCCTTATGGAGCTTCTTTCTGGATGTTCTGTCCTTCACTGAATGTGGTATGTTGAAGCCTCCCACTGTTATTGTGGAACTGTCTGTCTTGCTTTTCAATGGTGTTAGAGTTTGTTTTATGTATCTTGAAGCCCTGTCATTGGGTGCATAAATATTTAATATGGTAATATCCTCCTCGTATGTTGTCCCTTTGAGTTTTAGTTTGTGTGTGTATTTAAGTCTAAGGTCTGTCTCTTGTAGGCAGCATATAGACGGATTGTGTTTTTTTTTTTTTATCCATTCTGCTACTCTCTGTTTATTGGTGCGTTTAGTCCATTTACATTTGGTGTAATTAAGGATAGGTATGAATTTTTTTTTTTAATGAATTTAGTGCTATCATTTTGATGTCATTTTTTGTGTGTTGTCAACAGTTTCTTTTTTCTACTTAATTTTTTGTGCTTAGTTTTTCTTTATTGTCTTTTTCTCTTTTTCATTGTTGTTGATTTTGTTTTTTCTGAGCCTTTATGTTTTTCTTGTATTTTATTTTGATATGTAGGATTGGTAGTCGCCTTTGTGGTTACCTTATTATTTACCCCTATTTTTTTAAGCTGAACCAAACTTTTATCTCTCTGTATCTCCTTGATTTCCTTTCCATATGAAAGACGTATGACTACATTTTTTAGTCCCTCTTTATTGATTTAATGTTGTCATCTTTTATATAATGACATCAGTTTCCCTGTTGTGTGCATTTTTTAAAAAATCTTGATTTATTTTTGTGATTTCCATATCTAGTTGATATCTGGTTGCTCTATCCTGTGTTCTAGTCTTGGGTTGTTATGTTATTGATTTTCTAACCAGAGGACTCCCTTTAGTAGTTCTTGTAATTTTGTTTTGGTTTTGGCCAATTCCCCAAACTTCTGTTTGTCTGGAAGTCTCCTAATTTCACCTTCATATTTGAGAGAGTTTTGCTGGCTATATGATTCTTGGCTGGCAGTTTTTTTCTTTCAGGGTTTTGTATACGTCATCCCATTGCCTTCTTGTCTGCATGGTTTCTGCTGAGCATTCTGAGCTTATTCTTATTGACTCTTATTTGTAGGTAACTTTTCATTTATTTGTAGCTGCTCTTAAAATTCTATCTTGGTTTAGCAAATTTGATTATAATACGTCTTGGTGACTGTCTCTGTGGATCTACTGTGTGTGGAGTTCAATGAGCATCTTGGATAAATACCTTCTCATCTTTCACGATATCAGGGAAGTTTTCTGCCAACAAATCTTCAACAATTTTCTCTGTATTTTCTGTTATCCCTCCCTGTTCTGGTACTCTAGTCACTCGTAGGTTATTTCTGTTGATAGAGTCTCATATGATTCTTAGGGTTTCTTCATTTTTTCAAATTCTTTCATCTGATTTTTATTTGAATGTATTGGTGCCAAGTGTTTTATTTTCAGTCTCACTCATTCTGACTTCCATTTCCTCAATTCTCCTCCTCTGACTTTCTATTGAGTTGTCTAATTCTGAAATTTTATCTTAATCTTCTTAATTTCTGATTGCTGTCTCTGTGTGGATTCTTACAGTCTATTAAATTTTTCGTTATGCTCTGGAATGACCTTCTTAATTTCCTCAACTTCTTTATCTGTGTGTTCCTTGTCTTGTTTGGCATTTTGCCTGTTCTCCTTCCTGATCTGTTGAAAAGTTCTGTATATTAATCTTTTGTATTCTACCTCTGGTAATTCCAGGAATATCTCTCCATCTGGAAGATTCCTTGATTTCTTGTTTTGGAAGCTCCTTGAAGTGATCACGGTCTGCCTGTTTTTGTGATTTGATATTGACCATTGTCTCTGAAGCATCTACGAGTTATTCTCTTAATTTATTTTATATTTGTTTACTGTGTCCCAGCTTTTTGCTTTATTTTGTTTTGATATACCCAAATAGGCTGCTCGAGTGAGGTATCTTGATTATGGGAGCCTTTGAGGTTCTAATGTCCTGTCACAAGATGGCTAGAGTCGTTACCAGGTATATGTGCCTAGGAGCCCACTCACTTTTCTTATATGGATTCAGCTCAGATGTCCAGGTAGTCAGTTACCAAATGTCTGGTGCAGGCTCTTACGTGTGGCCTTAGAGGAGCAGTGGTGATTGGTGTATGCATAGGATTCTGGTTGTAGCAGGGGGTCACACTCTGAGCAAACAGGGGGCTGACAACCATACTCCGAGTGTCTGTGTGGAAGGAGCCTCCCTTTTCTCTAAAGCACACAGGTTGGTGAGCTCTGCAGCTGTATTATGGGCACCCAGTGCTTTTAAATGTAAGGAGTGGGAGACAACACTTATCTTTGGACCCCTGTCATAGGTGGTGTGGGTGGAGCCACCAGTCCTCAGGCCCCTGATGTGGGTAGGTGAAGACTCTGCTTAATATGCAGAGTGGTGTTAAACGTCAAAAACCTGCCTCTGCACCACACAGCTGAAACAGTTAGTCAGAGCTCAGGCACATAGACCCTTGCGTTCTGACAGCAACGGCCTGGGTACTGAAATGGCACCACACAGGTCCATGCAGGGGTGAAAGGCATCCAGAGTCCGTGGACTGCTTGTGTCTGGACAGTAGCTGCTTCTGCCCTACATTCCCAGCTTAGGGGAGCTGGCAGATTATTTTTTCCCTGTTTGTTAATTTGTTCCTTCTCCCAGGCTGGGAGAATGGCTCAGCATGCATAGAAGGACTTATGCTTATGTCAGGTCCAGCAAACTTGTCTGTTACTGAAACCGGCTCCAGGGTTGCGGCAGAGGGAGGAGGGATCAGATAAATGAGAGAGAGTTCCTTCAAAAGGGGAGCTATTTGATCTGCGCAGTAAATTGGACACGAGCACTTATGTCAAGAGTGCTGTCTTTGCTGATTCTGGACGTTTGGGTAGATTGCTGCTGGCTCTTTATGGCTATGGAAACCAGGAGCTGAATGTTATCTCCAGCCCCGCCGCAGTCATGCCAGGGAATCGGGGCTGAGTGGCATCGGTTCCCGCTAAGTCAGGTCTAGCAACTCCTTGCTTCTGAACCGTCTCTCCCCTCCTGTGCTGCTCAGTCTGAGTTATTAACTTTGCCTTTGATGTTCAGGGCTCCTGGCTTGTCATATATATAATTGATTCACTTGTTTTTTTTTGGTCTTTATTGTAAGAGGGACTACTGGAAACATCTGTCTACTCTGCCATATTGTCCCCACTCCCTAGTAGTACTTCTTCCAAGACAGATTTGTTCGTTCTTTTGGCAGTCCATGGTATATTCAGTATTCTTCACCAACACCACAATTCAAAGGTGTCAATTCTTCTTCAGTCTTCTTATTCATTGTCCAGCGTTCACATGCCTATGATGGGATTGAAAATACCGTGGCTTGGGTCAGGTTCACCTTAGTCTTCAAGGTGACACCTTTGCTTTTGAACACTCTGAAGAGGTCCTTTGCAGCAGATTTTCACAATGCAACGTGTCTTTTGATTTCTTGACTGCTGCTTCCATGGCTGTTGATTATGGATCCAAGTAAAATGAGATCCTTGACAACTTCGGTCTTTTCTCCATTTATCATGGTGTGGCTTATTGGTCCAGTTTTGAGGATTTTTGTTTTCTTTATGTTGAGTTGCAATCCATAGTGAAGGCTATGGTCTTTGATCTTCATCAGTAAGTGCTTCAAGTCCTTTTCACTTTCAGCAAGCAAGGTCGTGTCATCTGCATATCTCAGATTGTTGTTGAGTCTTCCTCCCATCCTGATGCCCCATTCTTCTTCATGTAGTCCAGTTTCTCAGGTTATTTGCTTAGCATACAGATTGAATAGGTACGGTGAAAGGATAAGAGCCTGACGCACACATTTTCTGACTTTAAACCGTATAGTATCCCCTTGCTCTGCCTTCATTTATGTACAGGTTCCTCATGAGCACAATTAAGCACTCTGGAATTCTTATTCTTCGCAATGTTATTCATAATTTGTTATGATCCTCACAGTCAGATGCCTTTGCATAGTCAATAAAACACAGGTAAACATCCTTCTGGTGTTCTCTGCTTTCAGCCAGGGTCCATCTGACATCAGCAATGATATCCCTCATTCCACTTCCTCTTCTGAATCAGGCCTGTATTTCTGGCAGTTCCTTGTGGATATACTGCTGCAGCCACTTTTGAATAATCTTCAGCAAAATTTTGATTGTGTGTGATATTAATGATACTGTTCTTTAATTTCTGCATTTGGTTGAATTACCTTTCTCGGGAATGGGCATAAATATGGATCTCTTCTAGTCAGTTGGCCAGGTATCTGTCTTCCAGATTTCTTGTCATAGACAAGTGAAGACTTCCAGTGCTGCATCTGTTTGTTGAAATGTATCAATTGATATTTTGTCAATTTCTGGAGCCTGTTATTTGTCAATGCCTCCAGTGCAGGTTGGACTTCTTCCTTCAGTACCATCAGTTCCTGATCATATGCTACCTCTTGAAATGGTTGAAGGCCAACCAATTCTTTTTGGTATAATGACTCTGCGTATTCCTTCCATCTTCTTTTGATAATTCCTGTGTTGTTTAATATTTTCCCATAGAATCCTTCACTATTGCATCTTGAAGCTTCAGCTTTTCCTTTAATTCTTTCAGCTTGAGAAATGCTGAGTGGGTTCTTCCCTTTTGGTTTTCTATCTCCAGCTCTTTGCACGTATCATTGTAATGCTTTGTCTTCTTAAGCTGCCCTTTGAGATATTCTGTTTAGCTCTTTTTCTTCATCATTTCTTCTTTTCAGTTTAGCTACTCTGCGTTGAAGAGCATGTTTCAGAGTCTCTTCTGACATTCATTTTGGTATTTTCTTTCTTTCCTGTCTTTTTAATAACCTCTTACTTTCTACATGTAAGAAAGATGTCCTTGATGTCATTCCACAACTCATCTGGTCTTCAGTCATTAGCGTTCAGTTAGCCAAATCTATTCTTGAAATGGTCTCTAAATTTATGTGGGGTGCAATCAAGGTCATACTTTGGCTCTTGTGGAGTTGTTATAATTTTTTTCAGTTTCAACTTGAACTTGCATACGAGAAGTTGATAGTCTGTTCCACAATCAGCCCTTGGCCTTGTTCTGACTGATGATATTGAGCTTTTTTCATCGTCTCTTTCCACAGATGTAGCCGATTTGATTCCTGTGTATTCCATCTGGCTAGGTCCATGTATATTGTTGTTTATGTTGGTGAAAAAAGGTATTTGAAGTGAAGATGTTGTTGGTCTTGCAAAATTCTATCATGCGATCTCCGACATTGTTTCTATCACCAAGGCCATATTTTCAGACTACTGATCCTTCTTGTTTGTTTCCATCTTTTCACATTCCAATTGCCAGTAATTATCAATGCACCCCGATTGCATGTTTGATCAATTTCAGACTGCCGAATCTGTTAAAAGTCTTCAGTGTCTTCATCTTTGGCCTTTGTGGCTGGTGCGTAAATTTGGATAATACTGGTTTAACTGGTCTTTCTTGTTGGTATATGGATATTATCCTATCACTGACACCACTGATAGATCTTGAAATGTTGTTTTTGATGATGAATGCAATGCCATTCCTCTTCCAAGTTGTAGTTCCTGGTATAGTAGACCATATGATTGATTAAAAACGGCCAATGCCAGTCCATTTCAGCTCACTGATGCCTAGGATATCGATGTTTATGCATTCCATTTCTTTTTGACGCTTTCCAATTTTCCTAGATTCGTACTTCATTCATTCCTTGTTCCGATTATTAATGGATATCTCTGATTATTAATGGATGTTTGCAGCTGTTTCTTCTCATTTTCAGTCATGCCACATCAGCAAATGAAGGTCCTGAAAGCTGGACTCAATCCATGTCATTAAGGTCGACTCTTTGAGGAGGCAGGTATTCCCCAGTTGTCTTTTGAGTGCCTTCCAACCTGGGGGGCTCATCTTCCAGCACCGTATCAGACACTGTTCTGCTGCTATTGATAAGGTTTTCTCTGGATAATTCTTTTCAGAAGGAAACTGCTGGGTCCTTCTTCCTAGTCCCTCTTAGTCTGGAAGCTCAGCTGAAACTTGTCCTCCATGGGTGACCCTGCTAATATCTGAATCCTGGTGGCATAGCTTTCAGCATCATAGCAACATGCAAGCCCCCACAGTAGGATAAACTGACAGACGTGGGGGGTAGCTTTATAGTAAGTATTAAAATTGGGTAATGTGATTCCTCTAAATTTATTATTCTTTTTCAAAATTGTTTCAGGTATTCAGTTTCTTTGCATTTTAATGTAATTTTTAGAATCAGTTTGTTTATATCTGAAAAACTGCCAGTGGGATTTTGATTAGAGTTGTGTTAAAGTTATAGATCAATTTGGGAGAAATTGATATCATTACGATGTTGAGCATTCCAGTACATGAGCATGGTATGTATCTCCATTTACGTGGGTCTTGGTTTTGAATGTTTAATGAAAGTGTTAACCTTTCTTTCATTCCTGATATTGGTGATTTGTATTTTCTCTTTTTGTCAGTGTCTGTATTTATTGATCTTTTCAAGTAACCATCTATTTTGTTGATTTTATATATTGTTTTTCTGTTTTCAATTTCATTGATTTCCGTTCTTTATTTCCTTCCCTCTGTTTGTTTTGGGTTTATTTTGCTCTTTTTTAGGTTCTTAAGATGGAAACTTAGGTATTGTTTTGAGACTTCTTTGTGTTTTAGATGAAGGTTTACAAAGCAAATTAGTTTCTCATTAAGCAACTAATATACATACCGTTTTGTGACGCTGGTTGCCAACCCCATGACACGTCAGCATTTCTCCCATCCTTGACCTTGGGTTCCCCATTATTGGCTTTTCTGTTCCCTCCTGCCTTCTTGTCCTTGACCCTGGGTTGGTGTGCCCATTTAGTCTCATTTTGTTTTATAAGCCTGTCACTCTTTGGCTGAAGGGTATACCTCAGGAGTGAATTCAGTACTGAGTTAGAAGGGCGTCTGGGGTCATACTCTCGGGGTTTCTCCAGTCTCTGTCAGACCAGTAAGCCTGGTCTTTTTTTGTGAGTTAGAATTTTGTTCTACATTTTTCTCCAGCTCTGTCTGGGACCCTCTATTGTGATCCCTTTTAGAGCAGTAAGTGGTAGTAGCTGGTCACCATTTTGTTGTGCTAGATGGAGGCAGTGGTAGTTGTGGTCCATTAGTCCTTTGGACTAAGCTTTCCCTTGTGTCTTTGGTTTTGTTCATTCTCCCTTGCTCCATATGGGGTTGGACTGGTGGAATATCTTAGAAGTCCACTCACAAGCTTTTAAGACCCCAGTTGCTACTCACCAAAGTAGAATGTAGAATATTCTCATTATAAACCATATTATGCCAATTGCATAGCATAGGTGTCCCCTGAGACCATGGTCTCCACAGCCCTCAGCCCATTGATTTGGTCCCTCAGGGAGTTTAGATGTGTCTATGAAGCTTCTATGACCTTGCCTTCAACAAGTTGTGCTGGCTTTCCCAGTAATATGTACTGTCTTACCCTTTACCAAAGTTACTACTTATCTATTGTCTAATTTAATGTTTTTCCTCTACCCACACTCATAACCATCAAAGATTGTTTGGTTTTCTGTGTAAACCTGTTCTTGAGTTTTCATGATCGTAGTCTGTTTTAGTCATCTAGTGCTGCTATAACAGAAATACCACAAGTGGATTGCTTTAACAAAGAGAAATTTATTCTCTCATGGTAAAGTAGCCTAAAAGTCCAAATTCAGGGCGTTAGCTCCTGGGGAAAGCTTTCTGTCTCTGTTGGCTCTGGAGGAAGGTCCTTGTCCTCAGTCTTGCCATGGCTGAGGAGCTTCTCAGGCGCAGGGACCCTAGGTCCAAAGGATGCGCTATGCTCCCGGCATTGCTTTCTTGGTGGTATGACGTCCCCTGTCTCTGTGCTTACTTCTTTTATATCCCAAGACATTGCCTTAAGATACAGTCCAGTCCAGTAGTTTGAGTCCTGCCTCACTAACACAACTGCCACCCATCCTCCCTCATTAACATCATCAAACCCAAAACCCAGTGCTGTCGAGTCGATTATCATAGAGGGAGGATTTACAACATATAGGAAAATCACACAATACTGAGAATCATGGCCCAGTCCGATTGATATTACACACATTTTGGGGGAACATAATTCAATCCATGATACAGTCTCATACAGCATTTGTCCTTTTGTAACTGACTTATTTCACTCAGCATAATGCCCTCCAGATTTATCCATGTTCTGAGATGTTTTGCAGATTCATCATTGTTCTTTATCATTGCATAGTATTCCATTGCATGTAGGCACCATAGTTTGTGTATGCATTCATTTGTTGGTGAGTATTTTTGCTGTTGTGAATAATGCAGCAGTGAACATGGGTGTGAATATGTCAATTCGTGTGACGGCTCTTTTCCCTAGGCTATATTCCCAGGAGTGGGATTGCTGGATCATTTGGTATTTCTATTTCTAGCTTTTTAAAGAAGCCCAATATTGTTTTCCAAAATGGTTATACCATTTTGCATTCCCACCAGGAGTGGATAAAAGTTCCAACCTCCCAACTGTCTGGCCAGCATTTGTTATTTTCTGTTTTTTTGATTTATGCCAGTAATGCTGGGGTGAGATGATATCTCATTGTGGTTTTGATTTGCATTTCTCTAATGGCCAGTGATCAATGAGCATTTCCTTATGTGACTGTTAGCCACCTGAATGTATTCTTGGAAGTGTCCGTTCTTACCCTTTGTCTGTTTTTAAGTTGTACTGTTTGTCTTTTTGTTGTAGAGGTGCTGGATTTTTCTATAGATTTTAGAAGTGAGACCTTTGTTGGATTTATTTATCATATCCAAACATTTTTTCCCAGTCTGTAGGTTCTTTTTTTTACTCTTTTGGTGAAGTCTTTTGATGAGCATAAGTGTTTAATTTTTAGAAGATCCCAGTTGTCTAGTTTATCTTCTGGGGTTTGTATATTGTTAGTTATGGTTTGTATCCTCTTTATGCCATATAATAGGACCTCCAGTGTTGACCATATTTTTTCTCCTATGATATTTACAGTTTTTGGTTTTATATTTAGACATTTGACCTATTTTGGATTAGTTTTTGTTTATGGTCTGAAGTATGAGTTGTGTCTCATTTTTTTGCAGATGGTTATCCAGTTTTGTCAGCATTATTTGTTAAAAAGACTTGTCTTTTTTCCATTTAGTGAACTTTGGGCCTTTGTTGAAGATCAGGTGACCGTAGGTGGATGGATTTATGTTTGGGTTCTGAATTCTGTTCCATTAGTCAGTGTGTCTGTCATTGTACCAGTACCAGGCTGTTTTGACCACTGTCGCTGTATAGTAGGTTTTAAGGTCAGGTAGTGTGAGTTGTCTTACTTTATTCTTCTTCTTCAATAGTCCTTTACTTATCTGGGGCTCTTCCCGTTCCATATAAAGTTAATCATTTATTTTTTCCATCTCATGAAAGAATGCTGTTTGTATATGAATTGAGATTGCGTTGTACCTGTACATTGCTTTGGCTGATGACTGTTTTACAATGTTAAGTCTACCTGTCCCTGAGCATGGTATGCTTTCCCATTTATGTTGATCTCTTTTGTTTTTTTTTGCAGCAGTGTTTTGTACTTTTCTTTGTATAGGTTATTTACATTCCTGGTTAAATTTATTCCTAAGTATTTTATTTTTTTAGGGGCTATTATAAATGGTATTGTTTTCCTGATTTCATTGTTCTCTTTATTAGTGTATGGGACTCCAACTGAGTTTTGCATGTTTATCTTGTATCCTGCTACTTTGCTGAATCTTTCTGTTAGTTCCAGTAGTTTTCTCATGGAGTCTTTTGGGTTTTCTATAGTATGATATCATCTGCAAATAGGGGCAGTTTTACTTCTTCCTTACCAGTTTGGATGCCCTTTATATCTGTTTCTTTCCTTATTGCTCTAGCTAGAATTTCTTGCACAGTGTCAAATAAGAGTGGTAATAAAGGATATCCTTGTGTGGTTCCTGTTTGCAAAGGGAATGTTTTCAGCTTCTCTCCATTGAGAATGATGTTGCTTGTTGGTTTTGTATAGATGCCGTCATGGATTGAATTGTGTCCCCCCAAAATATGTGTCAACTTGGTTAGGCCATGAGTTCCAGTATTATGTGGTTGTCCTCCATTTTGTGAGTGATGTGATTTTTCCAATGTGTTATAAATCCTAATTTCTGCCTGTGGTTAATTAGCCACGATTAGATTATGTTAAAGAAGATTAGGGTGGTGTCATGGACTGAACTGCGTCCTCCAAAAATACCTGTCAACATAGCTGGGCCGTGAGTTCCAGTATTGTGTGATTGTCCACCATTTTATGTGATTTTCCTATGTGTTATAAATCCTATCACTATGATGAAATGAAATGGATTAGTGGCAGTTATATTGATGAGATATGTAAGATTAGATAGTATCTTAAGCCAATCTCTTTGAGATATAAAAGAGAGAAGCAAGCAGAGAGACAGGGGGACCTCACACCACCAAGAAAGCAGCACCGGGAGCAGAGTGCATCCTTTGGACTTGAGGACCCTGTGCTTAGATGCTCCTAGACCAAGGAAGGACTGATGACAAGGACCTTCCTCCAGAGTCGACAGAGAGAGAAAGCCTTTCCCTGGAGCTGGTGCTCTGAATTTGGACTTCTAGTCTACTAGAATGTGAGAGAATAAACTCTGTTAAAGCCATCCACTTGCGGTATTTCTGTTATAGCAGCATTAGATGGCTAAGACAGGTGGGATGTAACACCCATGCTCAAGTCACATCCCTGATGCAATGTAAAGGGAATTTCTCTGTGGTGTGGCCTGCATCACCTTCTATCTTACAAGAGATAAAAGGGAAGCAAGCAGAGAGGGAGGGACCTGAAACCACCAAGAAAGCAGAGCATGTCCTCTGGACATGAGGTTTCTGTGCAGAGAAGCTCCTAGTCGAGGGGAAAATTGATGACAAGAACCTTCCTTCAGAGCTGACAGAGAAAGTCTTACCCCGGAGCTGACGTTCTGAATTTGGACTTGTAGCTTACTAGACTGTGAGAGAATAAATTTCTTTTTGTTAAAGCCATCCACTTGTGGTATTTCTGTTACAGCAGCACTAGATGACCTAAGACAGATGCCTTTATTATGTTGAGAAATTTCCCATCTATTCCAATTTTATTGAGAGTTTTTATCAGGAATGTGTGTTGGACTTTGTCGAATGTCTTCTCTACGTCGATGGAGATGATCATGTGATTCATTTATTTATGTGGTGGATTACATTGGTTGATTTTATAATGCTGAATCATCCTTGCATACCTGGTATGAATCCCACTTGGCTATGGTGCATTTTTTTTTTTTTTGATATGATGTTGAATTCTCTTGGCTAGAATTTTGTTGAGAATTTTACGTCTATATTCGTGAGAGATATTGGTCTGTAATATTCTCTTTTTGTGATGTCTTTGCCTGGTTTTGGTATCAGGGTTATGCTGGCTTCATAGAATGAATTCGGAAGTATCCCTTCCATTTCTGTGTTCTGAAACAGTTTGAGTAGTACTGGTGTAAATTCTTCTCTGAATGTTTACTAGAATTCTACAGTGAAGCCATCTGGGCCAGGTTTTTTTTTGTTTTTTAATTACCTTTCCAAATCTCTTGTTATGGGTCCATTCAGATTTTCAACTTCAGTTTGTGTTAGTTTGGGTAGGTAGTGTGTTTCTAGAAATTTGTCCATTTTCTCTAGTTTTTCAAATTTGTTTGGTTATGGTTTTTCATAGTACTCTGTTATGATCTTATTTCACTTGGATCTGTTGTAATGTCCCCCATTTCATTTCTTATTTGGGTTATTTGTGTCTTCTTCTGTTTTTCTTTTGTGAAATTGGCCAGTGGTTTGTCGATTTTATTGATCCTTTCAAAGAACCACCTTTTGTTTTTGTTGATTCTGTTGTTTTCCTATTATCTATTTCATTTATTTCTGCCCTGATCTTTATTATTTCTGTTCTTCTGAGGGCTGTGAACTTCTTTTGCTGTTTTCTTTCTATTTGTTTGAGTTGTGTAGTTAATGTTTTGATCTTGTTCCTTTTTTGACGTGTCCATCTATTGCTATAAATTCTGAGTACTACATTTGCAGTGTCGCAAAGGTTTTTTGTTATGATGTGTTTTCTTTTGTTTGATTCTAGGAAATTTTTGATTCCACCTCTGATTTCTATTACGTAGTGTTTTTTTAAGCAGTATGTTATTTAGTTTGCATGTATTTGATTTTTTTCCCTTGCTTTTCCTGTTATTAATTTCTACTTTGATGGTGTTGTGATCAGAGTAGATACTTTATATTATCTCAGTGTTTTGGATTTTTTCAAGGGTTCCTTTGTGGCCTAAGATGTGGTCTATTCTGGAGAATGCTCCATGTGCGTTAGAAAAGACATTGTGTACTTTGCTGCTATTGGTTTAAGTGTTCTATATATGTCTGTAAGATCAAGTTGGTTGATTGTGTCCTTTAGATCTTCTGTATCTTTGTTGAGTGTCTAGATGTTCTGTCCTTTACTGAGGGTGGTGTGTTGATGTCTCCTACTGTTATTATGGAACTTTCAATTTCTCTTTCAGTGCCATTAGTATTTGTTTTATGTATTTTGGAGCCCTGTCTTTGGGTGCATAGATATTTATTACGATTATGTCTTCATGGTGGCTTCATTATGTCTTCAGTCATTGTATAATATCCTCCTTTGTCTTTTAAGGTGGATTTTGTTTTAAAGTCTGTTTTATCTGAGATGTGTATTGCCACTTCTCATTTTTCATAGCTGTTTGCTTGGTATATTTTTTTTTCCATCCTTTGATTTTTAATAAATTTATGTCTTTGTTTCTAAGGTGTATCTCATGTAGACATAATATTGATGGGTACTGTTTTTTAATCCATTCTGTCACTCTGTGTTTTTACGAGTGCATTTAAGTCATTTACGTTCCCTGTGATTATTGATAGCTGTGTTTATTGCTGTCATTTTGTAGTGCTCTTTTTTGTGATGGTGATGTTTTCTTTGTTCCTCTTACTCTTCTGTACTGAATTCCTTTTGCTTATGTAGTTTTTTTTTGTTTGTTTCATTTTTGCATATTTTGTGTTTACTGAGACATTTTGATGAGTAGGTTTGTTAACTTTCTCTGTGGTTACCTTAAAATTTACTCTTATATTCCTAAGTTTAAGCCAGTCTTTTATTACTTGATAACACCTTGACTTTCTCTCCATTTGAAACTTCTATACCTACACTGTTTATTCCTCTTTTGTTGCTCTGATGTTGTTGTCATTTACAGATTGACATCTCTGTTCTGTGTTGTAATTTTTTAGTTTTCTTTTATCCTTGAGAGTTCCTTATCTAAACTGGTATCTCTCTTATGTGCTAGATTCAGGTTGTTGTCTGATGTTGTCAGTCCTCTAACCAAAGGGCTCCCTTTCATAATACTTGTAAGTTTGGTTTGGTTTTTATGTATTCCCTTAATTTCTCTTTATCTGGAAATGCCCTAATTTCACCATCATATTTGAGTGAGAGTTTTTCAGTATATATTATTCTTGTTTGGCAGTGTTTTTCTTTCAAGATTTTATATATGTCATCTCATTGCCTCCTTGCCAGCTTAGTTTCTGCCAAGTAATCAAAGCTTAGTCTTCTTGTTTCCCCTCTATATGTGACTTTTCGTTTTTCTCAAGCTACTCTCAGGATGTTTTGGGTCTTTGGTTTCAACGAGTGGCATTATGATATGTCTTGGTGCTTTTCTTTTGGGGTCTATCCTATATGAGGTTTGTTGAGCTTCTTGAACAGTCGGCTTTTCGTCTTTCATGACATTAGGGAAGTTTTCTGTCAGCAAGTCTTCAGTGATCCTCCCCCTGTTCTGGAACTCTGATCACATGCAAATTTTGCTTTTGATTGTACCCCACATTGTTCTTAAGGTTTCTTCATTTTTTTTTTTATTCTTTTCTCTGACTTTTCCTAAGCAAGGCAGTAGACAAGGATTTGTCTTCAATTTTGCTTATCCTGTCTTCCATTGTTTCAAGTTTGCTCCTAAAACCTTCTACTGCACTGTCTGTTTCTGAAATCTTGTTGTTTATCTTTTGAATTTCTAATTGCTGTTTTTGTATGATTTCTAGTTGTTTATTCATTTTTACATTTTCTTCCTGTATTATTTTCCTGAGTTCTTCCTGTGTCTGTGGTTTTCCTGATTTTGTCTCTATTTTCTATAATCTTGTGTGTTTTTCCTTATTTTTGTCTGCATTTTCCTTCATGTGTTGGAGAACCCTGAATATTAGAGTTTTGAATTCCCTATCAGGTAGTTCCATTGCCTTTTCTTCTACTGGAAGGTCATCTGATGTTTTGTTTTGATTGCTTTCTGGAGCCATCCTCTCCTCTTTTTTTGTTTTGATGTCTAATGTTTCTGGGATATTCAAGAATTATTTTCTTTGTTGGTTGTAGATTTGATTGTTTCATCCTGCTTTTTTGTTTTATTTTGTTATGTCTTGGTAGGTGGGGTGGGTGTGTTTTGTTGCTTGCTCACTTGTGGGCACAATACTTCTCATAACCTTGTCCAGGTGGGCAGGGCCAGCCAGTCAGCTATGGTGCAGCAGGGTGGGTTCAGTGTGTAGAAAGGCAGGGATGGGTAGTTTTCAGCAAGAACTGGGGGTGACAGTGTGGAGCTGGGAGGCAGTGCAGGGCAAGTGCAGCGGGTCCACTTCAGTACCTCTAAGGTGCATGGTTCTCAGCACATGGTGCAGATAGGCAGGAGGCAAAGGAGAAGATGTGGTGTACAGAGTTAAGTGAGTGGTTGAAAGAAAAGAAAGGAGAGAGAAACAAAGGCAAAGAAAAGTTAAAATAAAAAGGCAAAAATGAAGTAAAAAAGTAAATAAAATGTTAATGTGGAGTAGGATTTGGTAGGTGAGGGCAGGGCAAACCCGGCAAGGCCATGTGTTGGTGGCTTTCTAGTTTAGTGGTGTGGCTTGGCCTGTTGAGAAGTGGCGTGGGTGGCGCCTGGGGCTAGGTGGGCAGCAGAGAGAAAAGGAAAGAGGGGTAAGAGAGAAAAGATTCCAACAATCAACAAATGAAGAAACATAATAAAAAAATAAAAACTACAATAGCAGCAAAGAAATAATGAATGTGGGGTCACTGGCCATTTGGGGTGAGGTGGAATTGGAGTGACAGTAAGCTGATGCCTGTCTTGCAGGATGGCACAGCATGTCTTGTCAGTAACGGGAGGAGGCAGTACAGGGCCTAGGTGGGAGGGAGAAGAAGAAGGGAAAAAATACACAAAAAAATACGGCACTGAGGGAGCTGGTGTGTGGGGGCGGTGCAGACCCAGGGAGGCCATGTGCCAGGGGCTGTCCAGCTGAGCGGTACAGCACAGCACTCCAAGAAGTTGCAGGTGGTGCACGGGTCTGGGTGGATGGGAGAAAAGAAAGGAAGGGTGTGAGAAGAAACAATAACAAAAAAAAAGTATAAAATAACACAAACAATCAGTCGATAAAATGGTGCTTTGGGAGCTAGTTGGTGATGACCGTGCAGACGAGGGAGGCTGCGCACAGTGACTCTCCACAACTGAGCTGTGCAGCATGGCCCTTTCAGAAGAAGCAGGGGCAGTGCACAGGGTTGGGTAGGTGGAAGAATGGAAAAGAAGGAAAGGAAAAGAAAGGGAGAAGAAACAGAAGAAAAGAAAAACCAAACAAGCCAAAAAATTACAGCCTGTCAAAAAGGGAAAGGGATGGCACATGGGGCTAGCTGGGCAGGAGAAAGGAAAGGAAGTAAGGGAGAGAAACAATTTTAAAAAAGCCCAAAAAGCAAACAAACAAAATGAACAAAGTAAACAAACAAAAAAATTATACCCTATCAAGAAGTGGGGGGCGGGGAATGACACATGGGGCTAGCTGGGCGGAAGAAGGAAGAGGAACGGAGAGACAGAAAAGCAACAACAACAAGAACAAACAGACAAAAAAACAGTATCAAAAAACAAACATAAAAAACCACACACACACACACGCACACACACACACACAAAAGCAAACAAACCAAAAGTCCTAGCCTGTCAAGAAGGGGAGGGTATGGCACACAGGGCTAGCTGGGTGGGAGAAAGAAAAGGGAGGAAGGGAGGAGAGAAGAAACAACAAAAACAAAAGCAAAAAAAAAAAAAAGCAAACTGGAAAAAAATAAAACAAAAAACCAAAAAAAAAAGGGGGGGAGGGGTTGAAGGGGCCAGCTGGTGGGAGTGGGGCGGACCTCAGCAACAATGAGCTAGTGTATCTCCGGCCAAGTAACCGTGGCCCACTGGTAAGCAGTGGAGGCTGCGTACAAGGAAGGAGTGGGGGTGAGTGGGAAAACATATGTTACTGGTTACCAGGTACTCTGTCTCCTCCTGGGAGCTCTGTGGAGTTGCCTTCCCATACTCCCTGTCCGCGGTCCTTGGTGGCTTAGGTCCAAGATGCTGAATCTAGCCACGTTAGCTGATAGAGCACCTCCACTCCGTAGCTCTCCTTATTGTCTGTTCTCTGTAAGTTTCTTATGCCATTTGGTGCTTGATCAAGTTCTTTATTCCTTCATTTGGTACTTAGGGTTCCAGGATTGATGTTTCTATGTTTTCTTTAGTTTTTTGGGTCTTTGCTGCAGAGGGATGTCATGATGCTTCTGTCTATAGCACCATGTTGGCTCTGCTCCTGAGGTCAAATCATTTTGTTTGGGATTCAGTGAACTTTATAAATCTGTAAATTTTTTACTTTCTTCAAATTTGGCAAGTTTTCTGCCATTATTTCTTCAAGCATTTTTTTCTATCTTATTCTCACTATCCCCTCCTTCTGGGACTATAATATACAGCTCTTTGAACTTTTGATATTGTCTCACAGACCCCTGAGAGTCTGCTCATTTTCTTTCAATCTTTTTTTCCCCTCCCTGTTCTTCAGATTGGATCAATTCTACTGTTCTGATCTTCAAATTTACTGTTACTTTCCTCTGTAATGTCCATTCTGCTCTTAAGCACATCCAGTGAATTTTTAAAATCAATTTTAAAATTTCCATTTGGTTCTAGCTTATATTTTCTACTTCTCTGCTTATATTTCCTATATTTTCATTCATTTCAAGAATATTTTCCTTTATCCAACTGAGCATGATTATAATTGCTGCATTAAAGTGCTCATCTGATGAAGTTCTGACATCTTGCTTATACTGGAGTTAGCATATGTTGGTTGCCCGTTTCCTTGAGAATGATTCACATTTTCCTGGTTTTTTGTATGTTGAGTAGTTTTGGCTTATATTCAGGACATTGTGAAGGCTATGTTGTGTAGACTCTCAGTCCTATTATATTTTTGTGTATAATGTAGGAAAATATAATGTTTTTGTTTTAGCCAAAAATTAGCTAGTTAGCTTCAAAATAAGTTTTGTCTCACCGTCTGTGCACAGCACTTCAAATCTCAATTTATTTCTCTTAGCCTTTGCTGCACTGCTTTTGAGTCTGTATCATGACTGTATTTCACAGGTCAGTTTTAGATTTGTTTAGTGTTTATACCAAGAATTAGGAGATTGCTTTTTCTGGTTCTCTGCCTCTGATTTCTTTTAATATTCTTGTAGCTAGTCATGGTTCCCAGGGCTCCTTTCCTTGTTTCTTCAAGTCAGAAAAATGGTGAAGTTTCTATTGATGTTTTAGTTGCCTGTGCTGTACTACTGCTGAGTGATGGCTTCGTGGACCATATGCAGCTATTCAGCTCTGCCTTTATAGCACAAAACAGCCATAGGCAATACATAAATGAATGGATATGGCCGTATTCCAGTATAAGTTTATTTATAAAAACAGGCAGGGGCCTGGATTTTGCCTGTGGACTGGAGCTTGCTGATCCTTGGTCTAGAACATTGAGTTCAATTTTGGCACCTTATTTAAACCAATATATTGACAAAGTGAGTCCATCCTGAGGGAATGAGGTAATTCAGAACCATTTCATAGGAAGAATGATAATAAGAACTAGAGGTTTTAGAATAGTTAAGAGATAATTTAGGGAATAATGATAGCTCTTCAAATATTTGTCAGCTATCATATAAAAGAGGAATTAGACTTCTCCTGTGATTGTATAAGGCTGAACAATGACCATTACATGAGAATTACGGGGAAGCACATTTTAGTGCAATATTAGAACACATAGTACTGCAAGTATAGTGAAAGACTACCTTCTTGCTAATAAGTTGGAGTGATTTATGTATAACGTTTGAATTCAGTGATCCGCATGATTCTTCAAATAAATGAATTCTGTGGTTCTTACCCCTATGCATCTGTCAGTTTGTCATACTGTGGGGGTATGCGTGTTGCTGTGATGATGGAAACTGTGCCACCAGTATTCAGATACCAGCAGTGACACCGAGGGAGGGCAGGTTTCAGTTGAGCTTCCAGACTGAGACAGACTAGGAAGAAGAACCCAGCAGTCTCCTTCTGAAAAGAATTATCCAGAGAAAACCTTATGAATAGCAGTAGAACACTGTCTGATATAGTGCTGGAAGATGAGCCCCCCAGGTTGGAAGGCACTCAAAAGATAACTGGGGAAGAGCCGCCTCCTCAAAGAGTCGACCTTAATGACGTGGATGGAGTCCAGCTTTCGGGACCTTCATTTGCTGATGTGGCATGACTGCAAATGAGAAGAAACAGCTGCAAACATCCATTAATAATCAGGATGTGGAATGTACGAAGTATGAATCTAGGAAAATTGGAAATCATCAGAAATGAAATGGAACCCGTGAACATCAATATCCTAGGCATTAGTGAGCTCAAATGGACTGGTATTGGCCATTTTGAACTGGACAATCATATAGTCTACTATGCTCGGAATGACAACTTGAAGAGGAATGATGTTGCATTCATCATCAAGAACATTTCAAGATCTATCCTGAAGTACGATGCTGTCAGTGATAGGATAATATCCATACGCCTACAAGGAAGACCAGTTAATGTGACTATTATTCAAATTTGTGCACCAACCACTAAGGACAAAGATGAAGAAATTGAAGACTTTTATCAGCTTCTGCAGTTTGAAATTGATCGAACGTGCAATCAGGATGTGTTGATAATTACTGGTGATTGGAATGCAAAAGTTGGAAACAAAAAACAAGGATCAGGAGCTGGAAAATATGGCCTTGGTGATAGAAACAGTGCCAGAGATTGCATGATAGAATTTTGCAAGGCCAACGACTTCTTCATTGCAAATGCCTTTTTTCACCAACACAAATGGTGACTCTACAATGGGCCTCACCAGATGGAATACACAGGAATCAGATCGACTGCATGGAAAGAGATGGTGGAAAAACTCAGTATCATCAGTCAGAACAAGGCCAGGGGCTGACTATGGAACAGACCATCAATTGCTCATATACAAGTTCAAATTGAAACTGAAGAAAATCAGAGCAAGTCCACAAGAGCCAAAGTATGACTTTGAATATATCCTACCTGAATTTAGAGACCATCTCAAGAATAGATTTGATGTGTTGAACACTAATGACTGAAGACCAGGTGAGTTGTGGAATGACATCAGGGACATCATACATGAAAAAAGCAAAAGGTCATTGAAAAGACAGGAGAGAAAGAAAAGAACAAGATGGATGTCAAAGGAGACTCTGAAACTTGCCCTCGAACATCGAGTGGCTAAAGCAAATGGAAGAAATAATGAAGTAAAAGAACTGAGCAGAAGATTTCAAAGGGTGGCCGAAGAAGACAAAGTAAAGTACTATGATGACAGAAAACCAAAAGGGAAGAACGTACTCAGCGTTTCTGAAGCTGAAAGAACTGAAGAAAAAATTCAAGCCTCGAGTTGCAATAGTGAAGGATTCTATGGGGAAAATACTAAATGATGCATCAAAAGAAGATGGAAAGAATACAGAGTCATTATACCAAAAAGAATTAGTTGACATTCAACCATTTCAAGAGTTAGCATATGATCAGGTTACTGATGGTGCTGAAGGAAGAAGTCCAAACTACACTGAAGGCATTGGTGAAAAACAAGGCTCCATGAATTGACGGAATACTAATTGAGATATTTCAACAACCAGATGCAGCGCTAGAAGTGTTCACTCGTCTATGCCAAGAAATTTGGAAGACAGTTACCTGGCCAACCGACTGGAAGAGATCCACATTTATGCCTATTCCCAAGAAAGGTAATTCAACCAAATGTGGAAATTATCGAACAATATCATTAATATCACATGCGAGCAAAATTCTGCAGAAGATTATTCAAAGGTGGCTGCAGCAGTATATTGACAGGGAACTGCCAGAAGTTCAGGCTGGATTCAGAAGAGGACGTGGAACCAGGGATATTATTGCTGATGTCAGATAGATCCTGGCTGAAAGCAGGGAATACCAGAAGGATGTTTATCTGTGTTTTATTGACCATGCAAAGGCATTTGACTGTGTGGATTGTAACAAACTATGGATAACATTGTGCAGAATGGCAATTCCAGAACACTTAATTGTTCTCATGAGGAACCTGTACATAGATCAAGAGGCAGATGTTTTGACAGAACATGGGGATACTGATTGGTTTAAAGTCAGGAAAGGTATGAGTCAGGGTTTTATGCTTTCACCATACCTATTCAATCAGAGTCAGGGTTTTATCCTTTCACCATACCTATTCAATCAGAGTCAGGGTTTTATCCTTTCACCATACCTATTCAATCTGTATGCTAAGCAAATAATCCTAGAAGCTGGACTTTATAAAGTAGAATGGGGCATCATGATTGGAGGAGGACTCATTAACAACTTCCATTATGCAGATAACACAACCTTGCTTGCTGAAAGCGAAGAGGACTTGAAGCACTTGCTGATGAAGATCAAAGACCACAGCCTTCAGTATGGATTGCAGCTCAACATAAAGAAAACAAAAATCCTCACAACTGGACCAATGATCAACATCATGGTAAACAGAGAAAAGATTGAAGTTGTCAAGGATTTCATTTCACTTGTATCCACAGTCAACACCCATGGAAGCAGTGGTCAAGAAGTCAAAAGACACATTGCCTTGGACAAATCTGCTGCCAAGGCCCTCTTTAAAGTATTGAAAAGCAGAGATGTCACCTTGAAGAGTAAGGTGCGTGTGACCCAAGCCATGGTATTTTCAGTTGCGTCATATGCATGTGAGAGCTGGACAATGAATAAGGAAGATCAAAGAAGATTTGATGCCTTTGAATTGTGGTGTTGGTGAAGAATATTGAATATACCATGGACTGCCAAAAGAACGAACAAATCTGTCTTGGAAGAAGTACAACCAGAATGTTCCTTAGAAGCAAGGATGGTGAGACTCTGTCTTACATACTTTGGACATATTGTCAGGAGGGATCAGTCCCTGGAGAAGGACATCATGTTTGGTAAAGTAGGGGGTCAGCGGAAAAAAGGAAGACCCTCAATGAGATGGGTTGACACAGTGGCTGCAACAGTGGGCTCAAGCATAACAGCGACTGTAAGGATGGTGCAGGACTGGGCAGTGTTTCGTTCTGTGGTACATAGGGTCACTATGAGTCGAACCGACTTGATGGCACTTTACAACAACACTACATGGCTCTTAGTGCAGTGTTTTGTTTATTAAATTCTCTGTCATCACATTTAGTTTTCGAATTAATTTAATAAGGCTTAATTTCTCTTAAGAAAATTTTAGCCAAAGGAGAAACTCATAGTTTTTTCCAGAACTCTGTTTAGACAGTTTGATTATTTTGAATATGTACAGACTCTTGCACTCATGATTTATTAATATTCTTAAATAGGCAGAAAACGAAAAGCTTTTAGATGAAAAGAAACAATTTGAGAAGATTGCTGAAGAATTAAAAGGAACAGAACAGGAATTAACGGGTCTTCTCCAAACCAGAGAGGTTTGTTTACAAATCAATTTTTGTTTCAGATATCTTTGTTAGTAGAGTACACATTTACAAAATAGATTATGGTATGGGTATTTACCTTGTGAAAGAGGTCTTCACAAGATTTCTTCTAAAAATATGTGTTTCTGCTACATTTAATGTATTAAAAATTAACTTAAAACATAACTTATCTAGATCAGCTCTGTTGTGGAGTGTGGGAGATAAAAGTCAGCATTTAAAATATCAGTATTATACGCAATGCTGCTTTTTGTAATAATTACATTTTTGGATATTGTATTTCTTAATTGGTACATTTAAAATTTAGCTTCATTAAATCATATTTATAACTGTCTTTTTGTAATAGTGAGAAGTTTAATTTTTAAAATGCTACCTGATTTAATTAATATAGTTCTCCTTAATAATGTAACTTTATAAGCAAAATTAATTATTTGTTAAAGTAGAATTCATGGGGATATTTTGTTGTATGTAAATATAATTTTATTGGTTGATCTTCAGAAGATCAAGATGGAATTTACATTGCATTTGTCAGTGCTCATTGTTTTAAAATTATAATGTTTATGGCATTAAATCTATTTAATTGAAAATATTTGGCATAATCTTACCAAGTATTTACAAATATATGTTTTGATTATATAGAGTCACCACACCATTTAAATGAGAAAATTAAAAAAAAAATTTGTCATGATTTTACATGTTTCTTTGCAGAAAGAAGTGCATGATTTGGAAATACAATTAAATGCCATTGTGACAAGTGAACAACATTACTCAAAACAGGTTAAAGATCTGAAAACTGAGCTTGAAAATGAGAAGTATGTTTTCCATCTATCTATAAATAGTTTATGTATTTAATTCCTAAGCTTTTTGGTAGTAAATAATAGATTAGTAAATTATGTTTAATTTTTATTTGAATGGACTTCAAGTTGTATTTTATTTCTAATTAAAGATCAAAGTAATTTACCAGTAACATTGCTAAGGCAAGTATGTGTCACTGATATCGAAAGAGTATATCACAAAGTTGGGAAGTGCTTTAAAAGACCAATATATTACTTTTTTTTGGAGGTATTTAGTTCCTGATAAAAATAATCATTTGCAGTTGTAACTAATGATTTTGGGTGTTGTAGTTTTTTTTTATTAAATTATTTCATAGGTGGGTGTAGCTGGAATGTCAAAATACAAATTTGTTTTTTACACTGTCCAAGTAAAATATTAAATTGAATGAATTCATCTACTCAGTAAGTTTAATTTAGAGAGAAAGTGGGGAGAAATAATTATTGTGTTATTATTCAGAGAGAAGTAAACTCAAGTAGCCAGTCTAGGGGTGAGCAGAATTTTTTCACTTTTGGTTGCTTCTCAGCTCTTGGTATAAATGAGAAGTAAGCAGTTTACTCAATATCCTCTCCCTTCCCTTTCAGCTCCTGTTCCTTGCTTCTGGTACCCTTTGAATAATACTTTTTTAGACACCCTGGGTAATCTTTATCTATCAATCAAAATCACTTTTAATGAATGGACTAATTAATTACATATATTTTAACATAAATTTACGTTATCCTTGGCGTATTTACTTTCTCAACCTTATATTTTGTAATGAAAAACTTTATCTCTTCTTTTATGAATTTTCCATGTCAGTAAGTAGGAAGAGATAACAGGTGCTTTTGAAATCACTCCAAAGAGGCAAACATTCCCTTGCCTTCATTTAAAATTAATCCTGACCACAACTAACAACAGTGGTAATCTGTCTTCCACTGTAAAGCATTTAAAACCTCGTAAAAGCAGATTAAGTGTTGTGAACAAAGATTAAACCTAGTTTCACTTAATTTAAACAAAACGGCTTTAATTAAAAATAGTTCAGTCCTTGTGTACTACTTCAGTCAAATGATCAGAACTTTGGAACCATTTCTAAGAGACAGTGTACTGAGGAGAAAAAAATTATATGAAGAAAAATAATGTAATTACTCTTCAAAATTTGTGGAGAACGTGTGGGGATGAGGGTTTGGGGAATATGCAAGGAAATATGTTATCTCACATTTTGAAAAACTTATTATAGAAAAATTTCAAACACGTACGAAGTAGAGAGAGTAATGAACCAGCATGTATGTATCACCCAACTTCAGAAATTAACTAATGGCCAATCTTGCTTCATTTATACCCCCCTGCTATCCTCCATTTCCCCTCAGATTATTTTGAGTTAAATTTGACATCATTTAGTATGATCGTCTACTTATTTTGTATGAAATCTTTTTAAAAAATAGGCTAAAGAGCTTTGAACTAACTGCAAGCTGCAATAAGCTTTCATTAGAGAACAAAGAGCTAGCACAAGAAACGAGTGATATGGCCCTAGAACTCAAGAAACTGCAAGAAGATATTCATGTGAGTTGAAAAAGAAAGTGCCAGTGACTTAGTTTTCTTACCTGTAAAATTAGGGGGTTAAGACCCTTTCAATTTAAAAGTCTGATCGTCTTAGAGCTGATACTTTATTTTAGAAGTAAAATACGCATGCATATTGATCTGGGATGGTAATAATGGGTAACAGAATATAGAGGCTATCCATAGATAAAGTTAATCTAATTTTTATAGAGGATTTTTTCCAACAAGTATTTATTGAATATGGCATATAAGACACTGCAGAGAATACAATGATGAAAAAAATACCATCCTTGCTCTTTAGAAGCTTATGACTTAATAGAAAAAGTAATAAATAAGGTAAGCGAAATAGGATGTCTTATGTGTTGTTAGTGACACAGAGTGTTACTAGAGTTCACAGGGTCATTCTGCCTTGGTGGAAGACAAGGCTTCATGGAGAATATAACATTGGTTTTGGTCTTAAAAGGTGAATTATGAGTTCAGTAGGTAACAATGAATAATAATAAAAAAAAATTCTTGATGCCACAACAATATGAAAAAAGGATGCAAGGCACTAAGTATAACGAAAAACAGCAAATAAAACTTATTTAGGCTGGAAAAGTAGTGTGAAACTTTGCAAGTAGTCCATTCTCTTGCTTTATATATAATTAAGTGGATTTTATACTGACAGATAAATGTCTTAAATATTGGTTTCAATTTTATTTTGATGAAACAAAATAATTAATATAAACAACATTGATTATTTCTTTAGAATAGCAAAAAGCAAGAAGAAAGGATGTTGAAACAAATAGAAAATCTGGAAGAAACAGAAACACAATTAAGGCAAGACTAATGAGTTGGCCTTTTTTGTCTGGCAAAGGATTTTAGTATTTATTTTCTATAATTTGTTAATTTAAATTAAACTTAAATATAGTATAAAGTAAACAATTAGATTTAAATTACTGTTTTGGGATCCTGCTTAAAAATAAAACTGTTATGTCTATTTTATACTTGGTGTTGAAACAATAGCGAGATTAAACATCTAAACTAATTTTAAAGTATTATAATCTTTCTGATTCTTTAATATTTACTTAATTTAGAAAATACATTAGTCATATTTCAGAGAATTTAGATGAGAAATAAAAGAAATCACCTGTAATCCCATCAGCTATTTAATATTGGAGTGTTTATACTCATTCTGTATTTTTTTTTTACTCTGTATTTTTAAAGGCTATATTTGGTCTTTTACTTATAATCGTTGTTGATATACGATTTTATATGCAACTCTTGTATTTAATATTATCTTAAGCATTATGCATGTTTGTAGGTGTTTTCATAATCATCTGTTTTCATGCCTTTATGCCAGCCAATCAAATGGATATGACATCATTTATTTTAACTGTTAATGTTTTTGGATATTTAAGGTTTTTGTTATTTCACTATGATAAATCATACTGTAGTAAACATCTTGGCACGTATAAAATTTTCAGTACTGCATTCTGAATTTGATAGGATGAATTTTAACCAAGAGAATTTATTGGGCCATAGGAATAATTATTTCAATGATTTTTCATAGTTAAATGACTTCTAATAAGATGGTATTGATTGCAAACCATGCAGTACAACTAATATTGTATGAAAATGCTGACTCCAAAATGTTTTCATTGGTACTGAGTATTATCGATGACTTGTGCGGTAATTTAATAGGTAAAAATAGCTCACTGTTTTTGTGATTTATAGTTTTCATTTTTTTGGGTAAGTTTAGAAATTTTCCTCTTTGTTTATTAGAATTTCTTCTTTCTAAAATAGTCTGCGTGTGCTTGTTGCCCATTAATCGTTTGAAGTTGTTATTGTTTCCTTATTGACTTGTTTAAGCTATTAAAAGTATATTAATCCTTTATCTGTTTTATTTACAGCACATATTTTCCCCCAACCTGTTGTTTTCATTTAACTTTGGGCAATTTTTTGATATACAGAAATTTTTATTTTGTATTAAATCTGATTGCCTTTTCCATTTGATAAAGTCCAACACCCATTCCTGATGAAAACTGCCATAAAATAGGAATAGAAGGGAAATTCCTCAGCATAATAAAGGGCATCTATACAAAACCAATAGCTCAACATCATTCTCAGTGGAGAGATGCTGAAAATATTCGCCTTGAAAACAGGAAAAAGACAAGCATCCCCTTTATTACCCCTACTATTTAACATTGTGCTGGAAGTCCTAGCTAGAGCAATAAGGCAAGAAAAAGAACTAAAAAAAAAAAAAAGGGCATCCAAATTGGTAAGGAAGTAAAACCACCCCTATTTACAGATGATACGATACTATACATAGAATATCCAAAGACTCTGCAAGAAAACTACTGGAACTAATAGATTCAGCAGACTAGCAGGAAAAAAAAAAAAAATAAACATAACAAAATTCAGTTGGATTCCTATACACCAACAAAGATAACTTTGAAACGGAAATCAGGAAACTAATACCATTTACCAGAATCAACCAAACCAAACCCGTTGCCATCGAGTTGATTCCAACTCATAGCACATAGCAACCCTATAGACAATAGCAACCCTATAGACAATAGCCTCTAAAAAGATAAAATACTAAGGAATAAATCTAACCAGGGGCATAAAAGACCTGTACAAAGAAAATTATAAAACACTACTACAAGAAACCAAAGAGACCCACATAAAAAAAAAAAAAATACCATGCTCACAAATAGGTAGACTCAACATTTTAAAAATGTCAGTTCTGCCCAAGGCAATCTACAAATACAATGCAATCCTGATCCAAACATCTACAGCATTCTTTAACAAGATGGAAAAACTAATTATTAACTTTATATGGAAAGGAAAGAGGCCCTGGATAAGTAAAGCACTACTGAAGAAGAAGAATAAAGTAGGATGACTCACACTACCTGGCCTTAGAGCCTGCTATACAGCTATGGTAGTCAAAACAGCCTGGTACTGGTACAATGACAGACACATTGTACAGAATCGAGATCAGATGTAAATCTATCCACCTACAGTCACCTGATCTTTGACAAGGGCCCAAAGCCCATTAAATGGGGGAAAAGATAGTCTTTTTAACAAATGGTGCTGGCAAAATTGGATGTCCATCTGTGAAAAAAATGAAACAGGACCCATACCTCACACCAAACACAAAAACTAATTCAAAGTGGGTCAAAGACCTAAATATAAAACCAAGAACTATAAAGATCATAGAAGAAAAAGGGTCAATGATAGAGGCCCTAATACATGGCATTAACAGGATACAAACCATAACTAACAGTATGCAAACACCTGAAGATAAGCTAGATAACTGGGATCTTCTAAAAATTAAACACTTACGCTCATCAAAAGACCTCACCAAAAGAGTAAAAGGAGAACCTACAGACTGGAAAAAAATTTTGGCTATGACAGATCTGAAAAAGGTCTATTCTCTAAAATCTATAGGAAAATTTAACACCTCTACAACAAAAAGACAATCCAATTAAAAAATGGGCAGAGTATGAATAGTCACTTCACCAAAGAAGACCTTCAGGAGGCTAACAGACACATGAGGAAATGTTCATGATCACTAGCTATTAAAAAACCCACTGCCGTCGAGTCGTTTCCGACTCATAGTGATCCTAAAGGACAGAGTAGAACTGCGCCGTAGAGTTTCCAAGGAGCGCCTGGGGGATTCGAACTGCTGACCTTTTAGGTTAGCAGCCGTAGCACTTAACCACTACGCCATAGCCCTTAGAGAAATGCAAATCAAAACCACAAAGAGTTACCATACCATCTCACCCCGGCATTACTGGCATGAATTAAAAAAACAGACAATAACAAATGGTGGAGAGGCTGCAGGGAAATTGAACTCTTATGCACTGCTGGTGGGGATGCAAAATGGTATAACTATTTTGGAAAACCATATGGTGCATCCTTAAGAAGCTAGAACTAGAAATACCAAATATCCAACAGTCTCAATCCTAGGCATATATCCTAGAGAAATAAGAGTCGTCACACGAATAGAGATATTCACACCCATGTTCATTGCAGCATTGTTGACAATAGCAAAGAGATGGAAACAACCTAGGTGCCCATTAGCAGATGAATGAATAAACTATACATACATGCAATGGAAAAACTGTGCAGTGATAAAGAACAATGATGACTCTGTGAAATATATCACAACATGGATGAATCTGGAGAGCATTATGCTGAGTGAAATAAGTCAGTCACAGAAGGACAAATACTGTATGAGACCATCATCATAAAGGCTCAAGGTTTACAAAAAGAAAGAAACAATTTTTGATGTTTATGAGGGAGGGGATGCGTTGGGATGGAGAAAACACTAACTAGACAATAGATAAGTGGTAACTTTGGTGAAGGGTAAGACAGTACACAGTATTAGGGAACTCTGCACAACTTGGCCAAGGCAGAGTCACAGAAGCTCCATAGACACATCCAAACTCCCTGAGGGACCGAATTACTGAGCTGAGGACTGGGAACCATGGTCTCCGGGGGCATCTTGTTCAATTCCCATAATATAGTTTATAAAGCAAATGTTCTACATCCTACTTTGGTGAGTAGCATCTGGGTGTCTTAAAAGCTTGTGAGCGGTTATCTAAGATACTCTACTGGTCCCACCTCATCTGGAGCAAGGGAGAATGAAGAAAACCGAAGACACAAGGGAAAGATTATAGTCCAAAGGACAAATGGAGCACATCTACCAAGCCTCCACCAGACTGATTCCAGCATAACTAGATGGTTCCTGGGTACCACCACTGCCTGATCTGATGGGGATCACAATAGAGGGCCCCAGGCAGAGCTGGAGAAAAATGTAGAGCATAATTCAAACTCGCAAAAGAGACCAGACTTACTGGTCTGACAGAGACTGGAGATATCCCGAGAGTATGGCGCCGGACACCCTTTTAACTCAGTACTGAAGTCACTCCTGAGGTTCACCCTTCAGCCAAAGATTAGACAGGCTGGTGAAAGAAACAGTCATACTTGTAGCTCAGCCACGTATTATGAGACTAAATGGGCACACCAGCCCAGGGGTAATGATGAGAAGGAGAGAGGGGACAGGAAAGCTGGAAGAATGGAAATGGGGAACCCAAAGTCGAGAAGGAGGGGAGAATGTTGATATATCATGGGGTTGGCACCCAGTGTCACAAAACAATATGTGTATAAATTGTTTAATGAGAAACTAATTTGCTTTGTAAACCTTCATCTAAAGGACAATAAAAAAAGATCTGATTGCTCTTCCTTTTGTGATCTCTGTTTTTATACTTAGAAATTTCTAGCCTGTCTGAAGTCAATCAAATGTTAGTATTTTCTTTAGTTCTTTTAAATAGTTGTATATTGATTGCCTCTTTAAAAAATAAATCATTTTAAGCTGTCACTTTATTTCTGAACATAGCTATGCATTTGTGACATGGCTTTTGATATGCAACATTCTCATTTTATTTTCTAAAGAACCTGTTTTTATATTTAAAGTTTTTCTTTAATCCATTAGTAATTTAGGCACATACTTCCTGTTTTCCAACTATTTGGGGGGAATTTTTTAATACATTCTGAAGCATTAGGTTTCAATTTATTATATTTGATTAAAGAATGTTTTCCTTAAAATTTAAGTTTGTTTTAAAGATTTTAAATTCTTTGAGATCTTCCTTAGACTTAATATACGTCCCTTGTAGGATTGTTTCAGAATTATATGAGATAATGTGAATAAAGTGCTAAGCCTCGAGTTTCAGGAAGCATCAAAATAAGATGGAAGGAAAACAGAGTCACTGTACCAAAAAGAATTGATTGATGTTCAGCCATTTCAGGAGGCAGCATTTGCTCAAGTACTGATGGTATTGAAGAAAGAGGTCCAAGTTGTGCTGAAGGCATTGGTGAAAAAGAAGGCTTCAGGAACTGACGGAATGGCAATTGAGATGTCTCAATGAATGGATGCAGCACTGGACGTGCTCACTAGTCTGTGTCTAGAAATTTGAAAGAGAGCTACTTGGCCAATCAGCTGGAAGAGATACATATTTTTACCCATTCCAAAGAAAAGTGATCCAACAGAATGTGGAAATTATCAAACAATATCATTAATATCACACACAAGTAAAATTTCGCTGAAGATGGTTCAAAAGCAGTTGTAGCAGTATGTCAACAGGGAATTGCCAGAAATTCAGGCCGGATTCAGAAGAGGACGTGAAACTAGCGATATCTTTGCTGATACCAGGTGGATCATGGCTGAAAGCAGAGAACACTAGAAAGATATTTACCTGTGTTTGTGCAAAGTCTTTCGACTGTGTGGATCATAACAAATTATAAATAACATTGCCAAGAATAGGAATTCCAGAGTGCTTAACTGTGCTTATGAGGAACCTGTACATAGATGAAGAAGCAGTCTTTTGACCTGAACAAGGGGGTACTGAGTGTTTTAAGTCAGGAAAGGTGTTTGTCAGGATTGTATCCTTTCACATATTTATTCAATCTGTGTGCTGAGCAAATAATCCAAGAAGCTGGATTATATGAAGAAAAACATGGCATCAGGATTGGAGGAAGACCATTAATAAATAACCTGTGATATGCAGATGACACGACCTTGTTTGCTCAGAGTGAAGAGTACTTGAAGCACGTACTGAAGATGATCAAAGACCACAGCTGTCTGTATGGATTACACATCCATATAAAGAAAACAAAAATCCTCACAACTAGACCAATAAGCAACATCATGATAAACAAAGGAAAGGTTGAAGTTGTCAAGGATTTCAGTTTACTTGATTCCACAATCAGTGCCCATGAAAGCAGCAGTTAAGAAATCAGATGACACCTTACATTGGGCAAATCTACTGTAAAAGACCTCTTAAAGTGTTAAAAAGCAAAGATGTCACCTTGAAGACAAGATGCACCTGGCCCAAGCCACAGTGTTTTCAATTGCCTCATATGCATGTGGAAGCCTGGCAATGAATAAGGAAGACTGAAGAAAAATTAATGCCTTTGAATTACGATTTTGGTGGAGAATATTGAATATACCATGGACTGCCAGTTGAACTAACAAATTTGTCTTGGAGGAAGTACCGCCAGAATGCTCACTTTGTCTCACATATTTTTGATGTGTTATTAGGAGGGACCAGTCTCTGTAGAAGGACATCATGATTGATAAATGAGGGTCAGAGAAAAAGAGGAAAACCCTCAATGAGATAGATTGACACAGTGGGTGCAACAATGGGCTCAAGGATAATGATTGTTAGGATGGCACAGGACCAGGCACTGTTTTGTTCTGTTGTACATAGATAGGGTCGCTATGAGTTGGAACCAATTCGACAGCACCCAACAGCAATAGTAGAACACTAAATATAAACATATTTAGGAACAGTGAGAGTATGTTGATTAAAAGTTTAATGTTCTGTTAAAGAGTAAATATCCTGGAGTCATTAAATATTCTGGAGTCAAATATCTTGGGAATAACCCATAAGGGTAGTTATTCCACATGGTTAAACACTATTCCATGCTGACAGGTTACACCCACAACGTACTAGTGGTAACAAGGGAGATTACAGTTAGAAAAATAGTTTCAAGTATCTGAGACAAAGCATCATTACTTTCATGTGCAATAAACATGTTTTTTAATTAAAATATTTTTAAAAGGATAATATATACATATGGTACAAAATTCTAAGAGACAAAGGGGCACAAGTGAAAGAAAAATGTTTTTTTATTTTTATATTTCTTGCTATCCAGTTTCATTTCTCAGAAGTACTGCTGTTTCTTGTATATGTTCCCAGAGTTACTTTTTATGTAGGCAAGGGTGTATATGTATGTATGATTTCAGTTACATAGTTCTTCATTAAATCACTTATATTTATATTCCTAATTTATTTTTGTATAAATTACAGTATCCCTTAGAATGATAACTATTTTATGACTAAGGAAACATTGGAGTGAAATCTTAAATAAAAGTGTTTCTTTCTAGAAATTGTCAATAGAAGAATGGTTAGGACCCAGATAATTAATTTCAAAATAAGGTATAAATTAAGCATAGGAATGGAAGTGTGCCAATTGCCATTATGCAAGAAAAACTGCCAAATAAAATGAAGAAAAAGAAAGCCCAAAACAAGAAAAAACACCTATAGTGTCAACCATTTCAGAAATCCCCAAAGGGAATGAAAATGTGACTTGTGCTACAGTGTTACTCTTCTCCATTCCTTTTAGGAATGAACTGGAATCTGTTAGAGAAGAGCTTAAAAAGAAAGGAGATGAAGTTAAATGTAAACTGGACAAGAGTGAAGAAAATGTATGCTATTTTTAATAACAGGTTATATAACAAAATTTTAAATCATAAAAGCAACACTGTGTCTAAAAAAGAGAAGTATACTATTGTATAACTAGTCATCTAGGGGCTGTCTTAGGGTATCAATCTTAAAAATATAGGCAAAGGCGAATTATTTTGCTAGTATGATTTATGTCTGGAGGGAATATTAGCCTAATTCTGAAGTGATTTTAATCAGTATTTAATACTGATTTACTTTGTAAGGCCAAATGAAAGGCTCATGCCTTGATGATAATGGGATATACAGCTAGCACAGTGATCAAAAAGTTTATATTGAGCTTTGGTGGATACTTCAACAAGTTGAGACAGGAAGGAGATTTTTAGGGACTAATGTCATGAAAATAGATACAAAGTATGTGGCATGATTATAGTATATAATATACATAGTGGGAGAAAACTGGGTTGAAATAGGTTGAGTTAGATTGTAAAGGGCTTGAGTATTTAATTTGTCCAACAAAATACTGTTAACCTCCTATTATGTGCCAGCCACTATTCCAGGTGCTGAGTTTGCATTTCATTTGTTTTGGTGGACAGAGGTGATCCAATTAAATTTTTTTAGGGGTAAGATGACATCTTTTAATATTTAAAAATGGAATGGAGAGAGATGAAAACAATGGATCAGTTGGAAAACTACTAAAAATAGTCTTGGATGCTCTGAAAAAAAATTTGGAGAGGACTCTGGCGTAGTTTGGTTCGCTTACTTATTTTCAAGCCAATCATTGTTACTAGAGGATAGAATAATCTGGGTAGATCTGAGCAGCATTTCTGCTCCTGGAGCTGCGGTGAGAGACAGGATTATCCCCCATTAAATTATGCAGACAGATCTAGATTACTGTGGAATTTACAGTAAAAGAGTTCTTGAAGAAAAGGCTGCTGGCCTGTTGAAAACATAGGTCCTCTTATTTGAGTGCTATTGGAGCCTATAGAAGGGACACCTAATTCAAACTTAAGTCAGGGAAAGCTTCCTGGAAGAAGTGGTATTTAGTTTGAAACTTTAATAGGAGTTAGTAGAAGGCAAGAGAGTGAACACAAATGTAGCAGGGACAAGAACAGTATTCCAAGTTAAAAAAAATTATCTGGGAAGGCCTGGAAGCATGAGAGAGCATGGCATATTTATCTTACCTGAAAGGTGGAGTTTAAGGTAGTGGTGGTAGTGGAGAGACATGAGGCTGGAGAGATAATAAGGGGCTGGTTCGTGTGAGGCCTCATAAGATGTATTTAGGAGTTTGAGTTTATTGAAGAGTTTTGAGCCGAGAGATGTCATAAGTTACCTATACTTTAGAAAGCTGTAAGACTGTAAGAATAGTCCGAGGATGGGATGAATTAACATCTTTAAGAGCTTACAATGGACCAGCACATTCTGGGTTCTTTATATGTTATTTAACTGGAAATTACTGTTGTCCTCATTTTATGAAATAGGAAATAGGGTCTCCAAAGGGCAAAAAACTTCAATAAGTTTACATGATTAAGTAGTAGAGCTGATCTTCTACATTCTTTACAGTATACCATATTTTCTTTCTCCTCAAAATGTTTTTTTTTTACCTTCATATTTACTAGTTAAATTCAACCAGAAAAAAATGAATTTCATGTAAGACTAAATACTTGGTATGTAATTCACTACTTTAAATTTTGTATTAGAGGCTGCTTCAGAGCACCAAGCCTGTGGTTTCTTACTTGTTTTTATTGGGGTAAAACATTAATTTGATGCTTAATGTAAAATCAAAATTTTCCAGTCAGAATTTAAATTATAATTTGTTGTGCCAATGTAGAAAATATGAGTGATGAATTAGGAAATGAAATGCATGACAAATTCTGTTAGCATTGTCAGCTTCCCATGATTGAATTTTAAATTACCTATTAAAACACTTTCCCAAAAAGAATCCAAATTGCAAGTAATTATCAGATATTTTGCCTGATCGTGAATGTCATTACTTCTTCTTTTCCCAATTCGCTACCTTAGTTTAGACATTTATTATTTCGTGTTTACTTTACCTAATGAGCCTTAGTATCCTCATCTCTAAAATGGAGATAATAATAACTATCTTTTCTGTCTCACTGGGTTGTTACAAGCTTCAGACTGATTAATAAAATTTTGTGAAAGACATGTTTAAGAGATTACGTTTATATATAAGACAATTTTTAAAAATCCGTAATAAGCTGGAAAAGCTGATAAACTGTTACAAAATGATGCTGGGCTAAGATAAGAATGGTGAACATTAACATGTAAACATTAACACAAAGATTATTTTAAAAAAGACGTTGAAATAAACTGAGAGCTGATATTTTGTAGAAATATAAGGCTAAGTTTTATAATTCCATTTCTAAATAATACTAAAAGATACTCATGGAAGAAAAAAAGATTTTCTGTTAATATTTTTAATCTGATGTCAAATATTT
Source organism: Elephas maximus indicus (assembly GCF_024166365.1). Taxonomy (NCBI): domain Eukaryota; kingdom Metazoa; phylum Chordata; class Mammalia; order Proboscidea; family Elephantidae; genus Elephas; species Elephas maximus. Next base: position 165,601,418 of record NC_064821.1, on the reverse strand, counting down.
TTTAGGCTCGAAACATTGAATGTGAAGTTTTAAAAAAAGATAAACAAATGAAGATATTAGAAAACAAGGTATTATCAAATTGCATTAAAATTTTGGGAACAGAGACTTTGTAACAATATATATGTCACTGGATTATTTAGGGCCAGATTTTACACTGTCCTGTACAAAGAGCCTCATTCCTCCTTTGAAGGCTTTAAGGCTTTGAGAAAATACAGAATTTTTATTCTGGGTTCAGGGATTTTGCACAGTGCTTGCAAGAGCAGAGTCTCATTAAACTCCTCTTTAGCTATCTCCTTCCTCCCCCAAATTTCGTACTCTTAGCAGCTACATTGTAGATATCCACGGAGGAGCAGAATGCTTTTAAAAATTATTCTTAGGCATATCTCCTTTTCCTACAAATTTTACTTTCAAGAGAGCTGCAGAAAAATTTCTGTTCTCTGTATGTGAGTGTTACTGCCAGACTACTTATCTCAATTTATCTCTCCCTTTTCTGTGCCTCACTGGACACTAGTCTTAAACTTGACCTCCCATATAATGAGCTGCCCTCTGAAAAGTGTAGTTCACGTTCTGTTCTGACCTTTAGTAGTCAGCATCGTTCTCTTCTCTCTCCCTGGAAATTCTGGTAAACAAAAATCTTCATTTCTGTGTACATGAGTTTTATTTAATGAATTGTGATAGTTTAAAATGTTTTAAAGAATTTCTGGGTATTCTACTTAATATATTTTAAATTTCTTTAAACATTTAAAAGGAAATGTTTTATTAAAAAGCCATATAATCTTAAGTAGCCATAAATTTGAAGATTACTTAAATTTAAAAGGAGTGAAAACTTAAGTTACTTTATTTTTCACCAGCTTATGCACAAAGGAGGAGTGTGGGATGTAGGATTTGGATGGAGCAATCAGAATGACATACAAAGTTAATAGTTCTGATGTCATTATCATTTTAGTATAAATATACACATTTTTTAACTTTATATTTATACCAGTTATAAGGATAGTTTTTTAGAAAGAGCTAAGCAGGAGAAAAGTATGGTCATCAATATTAACTCTCAAGGGAATAGATTTTGATGGCTTGAACAATGGAGAACTAAGAAATATATATTACAATGTGATATAAGGGGGAAAATAGTGATTTGGTGATGCTTCAAATTAATATTCTTTAAATTTATGCAACATTTATTTGGGATGGTCAATAAGTAACTGATTTTCCTATCTGCTGAGTTCTTAATTTCAATTACATTTTTCGTTACTAAAAGTTCTAATTAGTTCTTTTTAAGATCTGCTTAATTGTCTTTTATGGTTTCCTGTTTCTTCTTTGTAGTTTTAAGTCTTAATTTCTTTAAATACATTTATTTTATATTCTGAGTCTGATAATTTCAGTATCTGAAGTCTTTTCAGGACTAATTATGCCCTTTTTTCTGCTGGCTTTCACTCATTGAGCCTTATTTCTTTGTGTCTTTTATGATTCCTTGGGATTTTATCTATGGGAATTCCTTAAGGTTTGTGTTGAAGTTGTCATTCTCCCAAAAGGATTTTCTTAAGAACACTACCAACCAGGGAAATTTTAAATTAAATTCTCCATTTGAAGCTTTTTTAGACCATACAGATAGCATGAATTCAGCCCATAAACCCATGTAAAGCCAGCTCAGGGAGTATTTTTATCCGTTTGACTCAGTGTTAAGGTCAAGACGGACAAGCTTCCTTACTATTTTCTTCTGTGTGGCAGATTTATTTTTTATTTATTCTTTTACTGAATATGTAGACCCTTGAGTTCCTGTCTTTATATAGGGTTATCTTATTGGGTTCCCTACCTTTAGTGCACCCTAAGTTTTATCTTTTGTCTCTCTTGCCCTCGCTGAGTTCAGCAGATTCTCTTGGGGCAAATACTGACTGTGGTGCTAGCCCCAAACCTATGATTATCACTCTTTTTTTCCTTTGGACCTCTGTAGATTTCATACTTTATAGCCGTCTCAGTGATGCATTTAAAGATTAAAAAAATTTTTTTAAATCTATTTTTAAATTATTTTTAATAGGAGGGTCATTCAGAGTATCTAGGTGACCTTTCTGCCAAAACTAGAAATCTTTGATCTTTTCAATAAATAAAAATTGTATGCAGAAATAGTTTCGTCTGCTGATGCATTTATACCAGTGATACTGGCATGAAAATTAGTAAAATATTGCTCACTTTCTATAGTTTTTCTTTTCGTTTTTTTGAATTTTCTGAAATAGAGTATTGTAGGGTGGGACATAATTAAAATTTAGATGTAACAAGTGCTTGTAAACAGCTGTACCATACATATTCAGTTTCAGACACAGTGGTTAAAGAGGATGGTTGCTAAACAAAAGGTCAGTATTTTGAATCTACCAGTCACTCCTTGGAAACCCTATGGAGAAGTTCTACTCTGTACTATGGAGTTGTTATGAGTTGGCATTGACTCAGCGGCAATTTTTTTTTTTTAAATGACTGTACATGAGTGTTACAAGAAAAATGCTTAACAGTATTTTGTGCTAATGAGAGTTAAAATTTTTTCCACTGAAGTTTCTGTCTGCTTTCGTGATAATTAGAACAATTTACATATCACTACCATATTCCAGGGGCTTTTTAGGACCCTTTAGAAATCTGTGCTACTTTTATAGTATGCCAAACATTACTTAGGTTAATATTTCTTCATCCAGTTCTGCATATATACCCACATGGTATGTGTGGTTCCTTGAAATGAGATAGAAAAAAGTGGTTTAGCTGATATTTCAGTAAGGGGAATTGGAATGTAGTGAGGTTGAGACAGAGTATCATATTATTCCTCTCTTCCAAATATAACAAGTAACAGATCTCAGAAATGAGAAGTGGGGAATAATGGGTAAAGCAGAAGACAAGCTATAGTTATTTTACTACTGGCTGCTGCTTTTTCACAATCCAATTAATATGGTTCAGAACTCTGAAGAGGGTTGACAAACACATTTTTTCTTAAAGCAGTTGAATTCATATGTCTTTTAAGTATATTAAAAAATGTTAAGAATTTCAAATTTGCATTGAGATTATCTCTATTAAAATCTATTATTTTTTTCACGTAATTTTTTACATTAATGGAATTCTTTAACAAAATGATTTTTGAAAGTGACCCTTATTTTATACAATATTTCATTAGCTTGAAATTGGTTACCTTGACTGGACTATTGAATAAAATAACTATAATTTCTTAATTTTTAGTGTAACAACTTAAGGAAACAAGTTGAAAATAAAAGCAAGCATATTGAAGAGCTCCAGCAGGAGGTATGGACTGTTTAAATATTCTCAAAATCAAACTATGATGTCTTCACTACTGTATTAGACAATACCATCTTCCTTTCCTTTAGTAATTCAGTCTAGGTCAGTGCCAGAGTAAGAATCACTGTGGTACTAAACATAATTCTTTATTTTTAACTTTAACAGAATAAAGCCTTAAAAAGAAAGAATACAGCAGAAAGCAAACAACTGAATGTTTATGAGATAAAGGTATTGTGCATCTTTATTTTTTGTAAAGTACTAGTAAATAGATGAGAATTTATAAATTTTATACTATTTATACTGTAGCAGTTATTTTTAAAGATTGTCATTTTTTGCAGTTGTGGAAATCAATCTTTTTGTAATAGGGCACTCACCTGTGATTGAGCTGAGCAACTTAAAAATGTGTGTGTGTGTACTCATGTGTCTTACCCACTCAGTGAAAATAGAGATTGAGTAGATTTAGGGTAGAGCCTGGGAATATACATTTTTAAAAAAGCTCCCTACTGCAAAAGGAGTTTGAGAATCATCGACTATGTAGAAAAACTAATGAAAGCCCTTGAATGTAGGTTTCATGATGTCGGGACCATACTTTGTCATTTTATTTCCAATTCCTTGAACAACGACTGACATGTAGCAAATACTCAATATTTTCTGAATATTGAATGGAAAACTGTAGTTCTCAAGGTATTAATACGTACTTTTTATTGTGGTATATATGTGTGTGTATGTGTATATATATACAAAACATTTGCCATTTCAACATTTTTACATGTACAATTCAGAGACATTAACTATGTCGTGCAACCATCACCACCATCCATTTACAAAATTTTCCATCACCTTTAACAGAAGCTCAGTGCTCCTTAAGCAAAAACTTTCCCTTCTGTCCTCTCTCCCATTCTTGGTAACCACTGATAAACTTTGATCGCTATACATTTGCCTGTTCTAGATGTTTCATATAAGTGGGATCATACAATATTTGTCCTTTTGTGATTGAATTATTTCACTCAGCATAATGTTTTCCAGGTTCCTATGTGTTGTAGCATGTATCAGGACTTCATTTCTCTTTATGGCTGAATAATCCATTATGTATGTACCGTATTTTTTTTTATCCATTCATCTGGTTTGGGAAAACATGAAAAATTTACTTTCCTTTAATATTTGAAATTAGAAGTATGTAAATACTGTGATTAAAATCATTGTGGAAAAAATAAGAAAGCTCATAAACTGCTGGAATTTTATAGGAATGTTTCTGATATATATCCCTTGGAACCCAAAACATCTATTCCAAATAGAAACAGAAGATACAAACAAAAATACTCATAACAGTATTACTCATAAAAAAAAAAAAATTAGTAGCCCTAAATTGAAGACAACACAGATGGCTATTAATAGTACAAAAATCAGTGACTAGAAAGTGACATCAAGATGATCTAGATATTGGAATTAGCAGATAAGGACTTTTATGGAGCTATTTTTTTTTTTTATTATAAATACATTAAAAGACAGAAAGGAAAACATGGTCGTCATGAAAGAACAGGTGCAGAATCTTAGTGAAGAAATGGAAATTATAAAAAAGAACCAAAACGAAACTGAAAAGTATGATTTCTAGAATTAAAAAAATAAGTTTGATGATCCTAATAGCAGATTGGAGATGGCGAAAGAGTGAACTTGAAGCTAGATCAATAGAAGTTATCTAGTCAGAAGAATACAGAAAAAGATTTAAAAAAAAAAAAAGGGAGAAGGAATGGTATCTCAGTAGCCTTTGGAACTATATCCAGTGATTTAAAATATGTAATTGGAGTCCCTGAGGAAAATTAAAGAGAAAATAAGGCAAAAGAAAATTATTTGAAGACTTTCTTAAAAATACCTTACAGATAATAAAAAAACAACTTGTAGATCCATGACCCTCAGCAAAGCCCATGCAGGGTAAATAGAAGGAAGACCATATCTAGCTATGCAAGCATATCATAGCCAAACTGCTAAAACCAAAGATAAAGGGAAACTCTTAAAAACAGCCAGAGAAAAACATCACATCACACGCAGAGGAACAATGACGCAAATAGTGACTGATGTTATATCAGAACAATGAAAGCCAGATGACAAAGGAATGACATTTGTGAAGTGCTGGAAGAAACTGTCAATCCAGAATTTGGTATGCAGCAGAAATATCTTTCTAAAATGAAGGTGAAATAAGGACATCTAGAGCTGTGCTACAAGAAATGCTAAAATACTATCTTGAGGCTGAAGGAAAATTATACCAGATGGAAACTTGGATCAGTGGAAGGAATGAAAAGCATTGGGAATGGTAAAAATGTAGGTGAATATAATAAAAGGGCATATATGAGTGCTTAAAATAAAAATTGTTACTCTATATAATACAGAGTTTATTATCTATCTATGCAGGGGAGTAAATATAACTATTTTGCTTCAAGATTTTTACATTACAAATGAAGTAGTGCAGTTTTAACTCTTAAGTAGACTGAAAAGTTAGTAATACATACCCTCTCTAGAGCAACCACTGTAAAATAGTACAAAGAAGTATAGTGAAAAAGTCAGAAAAATGAAAACGAAAAACTAAAAAATATTTCATAAACCCAAAAGGAAGAGCAGAAGACTAAAAAAGATATGAATAGAAAACATGCAAAAAGATAAACCTGAATCCAGCTATATCAGTAATTATATTAAATATCAATGAACTAAATACATTAGTAAAAAGGAAGAGCTTGTCAGAATGAATAAAAGTCAAGACCAAACTATATGCTGTCTACAAGAGACACATTTTGTTAAATACAAAGACATACCAGATACCATGCAAACAGTAAGCATAGGAAAGCTAGAGTGGCAGTTTTAATTACAGACACAACGTAGATTTAAGGACAAGGCATAGTATCAGATAAAGAAGGGCATTTCATAATGATAAGGTGTCAGTTTATGAATACGTTTGCCCCTAGTAACAGAACTTCAAAATATATGATGCAAAAACCTTAACAAAACTGAAGTGAGAAATAGACAATTCCATAATCATAGTTGAAGATTTTAATACCCTTCTCTCAGCAATTGCTATAACTGGTAAAAAAAAAAAAAAAAATTGGTAAGAATATAGAAATAAGAAAACAGTATTTAACAAAAATGATTATATTTAGAGACATATATTTCAAAGGATTGAAATCATACAGAGTACACCTTCTAATCATAATTTTGTTGTTGTTAGGTGCCGATGAGTCGATTCTGACTCATAGTGACCCTATGCACAACAGAATGAAATACTGCCCGGTCCTGCGCCATTCTTACAGTCGTTGTTATGCTTGAGCTCATTGTTTTAGCCACTGTGCCAATCCACTTTGTTGAGGGTTTTCCTCTTTTCTGCTGACACTGTACTTTGCCAAGCATGATGCCCTTCTCCAGGGACTGATCCCTCCTGACAACATGTCCAAAGTATGTAAGACCCAGTCTCGCCATCCTTGCTTCTAGGGAGCATTTTGGTTGTACTTCTTCTAAGACAAATTTGTTTGTTCTTTTGGCAGTCCATGGTATATTCAATATTCTTTGCCAACACCACAATTCAAAGGTGTCAGTTCTTTTTTGGTCTTCCTTATTCATTGTCCAGCTTTCACATGCATGTGATGCAATTGAAAATACCATGAGTTGGGTCAGGCGCACCTTAGTCTTCAAGGTGACATCTTTGGTTTTCAATACTTCAAAGAGGTCCTTTGCAGCAGATTTACCCAGTGCAACGGATCGATTGATTTCCTGACTGCTGCTTCCGTGGCTGTTGATGGTAGATAAGTAAAATGAAATCCTTGACAACTTCAGTCTTTTCTCTGTTTGTCATGATGTTGCTTATTGGTCCAGTTGTGAGGATTTTTGTTTTCTTTATGTTGAGGTGCGATCCATACTGAAGGCTGTGATATTTGATCTTCATTAGTAAGTGCTTCAAGTCCTCTTCACTTTCAGCAAGCGGGTTGTGTCATCTGCATAACGCAGGTTGTGAATGAGTCTTCCTCCAATCCTGATGCCTCGTTCTTCTCTTATTATTTGCTCAGCATACAGATTGAATGGGCATGGTGAAAGAATACAACCCTGACACACACCTTTCCTGACTTTAAACCAGTCAGTGTCTGCTTGTTCTGTCCGAACAACTGCCTCTTGATCTGTGTAAATGTTCCTCATGAGTACAATTAAGTGTTCTGGAATTCCCATTCTTTGCAATATTATCCATAATTTTTGCGTGTTGCTGCGATGCTGGAAGCTGTGCCACTGGTAATCATAATTTTACCACTGTAGAAATTACAGCTTGTTTTCCTGTCAAAGTCTAAGGTTAATACCTTTACTATGAATATCATTATGCCGATATATTTGAAAAAAGTTAAAATAGATTAACCAAAACAATCTCAAGAAGAAATAATAAGATGGGTAGTAATTTAATTTAAATCTAAATTTAATTTAAATTAAAATCAGTAATTTAAAATCTTTTGACAAAGCAAACTTCAAATTTAGATGATGTCTTTATTTAGTGTAGGCCACGTTTTGGTCCATTTTTCAGCCAACAAACCAAACTGTTAGATCCATTCCTAACCCCTTGAGCTGAAACATTGAATGCAGAATCCCTGCTTAGTAGGCCCGTATCAATAAATTCAGACTGACCGAACTTTATGTTTCTTCCACTTTTATACACACCCTTAATATCCATTCTCACACATATCCACTGGATTTCTATCTGTGTAAATTAGAAAAATCATGTAGTTCTTTTGTAGTGTAGTGCACTTCCTCTTTGTACCTCACCTGAACATGCAACATACCTTATGGCCCAGCAGTTGCAATCCTAGATATATATACTATAGAGAATCTCTACATATTTGCACCAGGAGATGTTTATAAGAACATTGACAGCATTATTGTGTATATCCAACCCAAGTTGGAAACAATTCACAGTCTGTGAACAATTGAGTACATAAACAAACAGTGGTATGTTCATACAACTACTAATCAGCAGTAAAATTAATGAACTATATTTATACACATGAATATCTAGAACATAATATTGAATGAAAAAATGCAAGATACATGTACTATGAAAGCATTTGTATAAAATTAAAAAATAAATATTGTTTAGAAATGAGTAATTACATAATAAAGCTATAAAGACAAGGAAGGGGCTAATGACTAGTAAATTAAGATTGTTACACTTGAGGGGACAGGAGGAAAAAAAACTAAGGAAGAGTGGCACCCAGAAGGCTTTATCAATATCGGTAATGTTTTGTGTCTTAAAGTTGGTGGTTACTTAAATAGGTACAGAATACAGTCTGATTCATCATAAATTACACATGTCTCCCTTCCCCAATTCTTGTCCATGCCAATTTTTTTTTTAGCTTATATTTTTTATTGTACTTTAGATGAAGGTTTACAGAATAAACTACCTTCTCATTAAATGGTTAGTACACAGATTGTTTTATGATATTGGTTAACAACCCCAGGACATGTCAACACTCTCCCTTCTCAAGCTTGGGTTCCCCATTACCAGCCTTCCTGTCCCCTTCTGTCTTCTAGTCCTTGCCCCTGGGCTGGTGTGCCCTTTTAGTCTCGTTTTGTTTCTTGGGCCAGTCTAATCTTCGGCTGAAGGGTGAACCTCAGGAGTGACTCTAAAGACAAGCAAGGGGATAATGAGCTAACCTGAGGTAACAGAGTATCCGGGGGCCATATTCTTAGGGGTTTCTCCAGTCTCTGTCAGGCCAGCAAGCCTGGTCTTTTTTTGTGAGTTAGAATTTTGCTCTACTTTTTCCTCCAGCTCTGTCCGGGACCCTCTATTGTGATCCCTGTCAAGAGCGGTCAGTGGTGGTAGCAGGGTACCATCTAGTTATGCTGGACTCAGTCTGGTGGAGGCCATGGTAGTTGTGGTTCATTAGTCTTTTGGACTAATCTTTCCCTTGTGTTTTTAGTTTTCTTCGTTCTCCCTTGCACCTGACGGGGTGAGACCAGTGGAGTATCTTAGATGGCTGCTCACAAGCTTTTAAGACACCCACATGCTACTCACTAAAGTAGAACGTAGAAGATATTCTCTATAAACTGTGAGCTAGATGTTCCTGAGACCATGGTCTCCACAGCCCTTAGCCTAATAATTCAGTCCCTTAGGGAGTTTGGATGTGTCTGTGGAGCTTCCATGATCTTGCCTTGTACATGTTGTGCTGGCATCCTCAGTATTGTGTACTGTCTTACCCTTCACCAAAGTTACCACTTACGTATTGTCTAGTTAGTGTTTTTCCATCCCTACTCCTCCACTCCCTCCTAACCATCAAAGATTGTTCCTTTTTGTGTGTATTCACCATATGAAAAATATAAGGAAAATGATCCAACCATAATTTATTTCCATTAATAAGTAATTTTCTAAGATTTACAAAACCCTTCAAATTCTCATGAAATTCAGACTTTTCTGGAGCCACTGAGGCTGGGTATCTCCCAGAAACCATTGATCTGAGGATACCTTTAAACCGTATTAAACCTTATACTGAAAGTGTACCCTGAGGTCATCTTTAAACCAAACAATAGTTTAGCTTAGTTGGAAAAGAATATCCATCTTGAGCATTATGTTAAAGAATTATATCTGTGAAATCAAATTGACCACAGCAACTCAAAAGGTTAGATGAGAAGCTTAGGGGGCAGTGTGTCTGTATTGATGATGGTGAAACAGTTTGGAAAAGGATATCAAAAAAGTTGTCACAACTTGAAGAATGTAATCAGTGTTACTGAATTGGGCATGTAGAAATTGTTGAATTGATGTATGTTTTGCAGTGTATATTGTCACCAAAAATAAACTAAAATCTAAAGGCTCTGCTATGAGAGAAGAAGACAGCATGATAAAACTTAGTGTACCCAAGCTCTTTGTTAAAGTTTTCATAAGCAAAAACACTATTTAGAAGATAAGTTTCATTGAGGTAAATCACTACTTCAAAACTAAACTAAATGAAACTAAAATCATCTGGAAAAGAAAAAAGATTCACAATACCACAAAATGAATGTGTACTAGTAATTTTCAATATGACATATTTACTAATGTTCATATATATATGTTTTTTTATTTAAAGGTCAGTAAATTAGAATTAGAACTAGAAAGCGTCAAACAAAAATTGGAAGAAATGACTGATAGCTATCAAAAAGAAATCGAGGATAAAAAGACATCAGAAGAAAATCTCTTGGGAGAGGTAGGAAAAACTAAATGTGTTTGAAAATTTATTATATTAAAACTATATTTGTTTATTAGCATTTTCAAAGTACATAATAAAAATCCTTAATTTTGAGAATTTTATTAAAAAAATGAATGCATAAAACCAGCAAACCCACTGCTGTGAAGTCAGTTCCAGCTCATAGTGAACCTGTGGGACAGAGTAAAACTGCCCATAGGGTTTCCAGGGTGTAAATCTTTATGGAAGCATACTGCCACATCTTTCTCCCTAGGAGTGGCTGGTGGGTTCAGACTGCTGACCTTGCGATAGCAGCCGAGCTTAACCACTGTACCACCAGAGCTCCTTAATGAATGTATGCTATATTAATGATCAGTTTCTATGCAAGCTAAAATATACTTGTTATTCTAATTATTTGAGTTTTGAGTAGCATATAATTATTTGAAAAGATAAATGATCATCACAGTGTTATACTGTCATCTCACTTGATAAATGAAACCAAACCCACTGCCGTCGAGCCAATTCTGATTCATAACGACCGTATAGAACACAGTAAAACTGCCCCATACGGCTTCCAAGGGGTGGCTCCTGGATTCTAACTGCCAACCTTTTGCTTAGCAGCCAAGCTCTTAAACACTTGCGCCACCAGGGCTCCGCTTGATAAAATAGGACACCCTAAAATAAACCAAAACATTGATGCATTTTTTTAATTTCCTGGTGTTTGCTTTCTGTATTTTATATAAGTAAAGCATGTTCTTTACATTTAAGTTAAATTTGTTGTTTTGTGCATTAATTTAAAGAAAGACTGGTTATTTGATAGGTTGAGAAAGCAAAAACGATAGCTGATGAAGCAGTAAAATTGCAGAAAGAAATTGATATACGATGTCAACATAAAATAGCTGAAATGGTAGCACTTATGGAAAAACATAAGGTAATTTTTTCTTTATAATGAAGATTTTAATTGGAGCCATATTTCTGCTTAAAAATAGCAAAATCAAGATTGTATTCTGATTTGCAGGAGAAAATTATTATCTTTATGTAACTGTCGCTCATTGTAGATGGAATCCCCTTGATATCCCATTTCTCCAAGTTCAGACCTTAATCATGCAAAGCTGAGCTTGGGTATCACTTCTTTGGGGGAACTCTTCCATTATCATCTCGATGGATGGGAGTAATCACTCTTTTTCTGGATTCTCCTAATCATCTCATAACACTTTCTACCTTATACTTACTCAATTACATACCCAGTATACCTATTTCATTATATTTGCGTCCCCTACCTATGACTCACATGTGCTAGACTGAACCATTTTTTATCAAAGGACTAAATAGGTGAAAGGCTTAATAAGCTTGTTGTGCTGGTGGGTGTCCCCTGTTTTTTTTTTCATTTTATTGTTTTTAAGTTAGCATTCTGTTAGGGAGTTAAGACTTACTTTAAGATTTGGAGAGAAAGTGGGTTATACCAACTGATTCGTGTTTACAAATTGTTTCTTGAATATGACATTATTATGAGATAATCAATGAGGATTTAAAAAATAAGTAACATTGAGAACCCATAGATTTAGACATATTTGGTACATTTCAATACAGTGCAGTTTTTATGCTTGCTGATATTAAAATTGTCCCAGCTTTGGCCAGGGCAGCCTTGTCAAGCTGGCTTGCAAGTCCCTTTGACTTGACCCTAGTAGTCTCTGATAGCTTTCTTGCTTTCTGTTACGACAAGATATTCTAGGTTCATCTTATATTTCCTGCTCCAGATCTGGAATTGGCCATTCTTCTAAGAAGTCTTGGTCCTTCTAGCCTATTTTAAAAATGATTAAATTCAGTGTTTCCAACTAAAAAGAATCATTTTTTGCTCTTGAGTTAGTCCCAGGATTGTTGTCTGTGTTTCATTGTTTAGTTTGTTTGAATGAAAAAATGTAATAAAAAAGTTTAAAAATATGTTCAAAGACGTGTATTACTGAATTCATAAACATCACTTTATCCAAATATTAAATACATTGGGATACCAATCCTACTGAAACATAGTGTGTTTGGTATTTAATATACCCAAAATGTTTTTTCTCTTTAATATAGCACCAGTATGATAAAATCGTTGAAGAAAGAGACTCAGAATTAGGACTTTATAAAAGCAAAGAACAAGAACAGTCATCAGTGAAAGCATCTTTGGTGAGATACAGAACAAATAGCAATAAAAGTCGATATTCATGTCACCATGGCTTAGTGGTAAAGAAAAATATTAAGTAAAACCATAATTTTTGAGCTGTGAAGAATCGTAGAGTCTTAGATCTGAAAAGGATTGCATGGATCTTGTAGTTCATTTATTTTTGAAATGATGGGGGAAAAATACCCTTTTTTGAAATTAATTGTTATAAACTCTAGTTAAATTAGTTTGGAGCTCTGATTGACATTGGGAGAGGAGGGGTGGGATAGATTGGGAGAGGCTGAGGAGGAGAGATATACATAGCATTAAATCTTTCTTTAGAGAAAACTATAAAAAATTGTTTTAATGAAGTCCTTAGTATGGTCAGTTAGGAGCTTTTATATCAGTAGACTTTTAAAATATATATATCTCTCATTAATGAATTTATTTCTCTATAAAAATGAATTTACTTGGAGCATTAGTTTGCATTTTCAGTGTCTTGAGAAATATATGGAAGCACTTGTAAACTTTATATTTCTTTTTCTTTAGGAGATTGAATTATCCAGCCTCAAAGATGAACTTTCATCCATTAAGAAGCAACTTGAAGTAGAAAGAGAAGAAAAAGTAGGTTTTGTGGCATTATAGGTGTAGTAATTAATTGTAAGTTTAGGTGCAACTTCGGATTTTTATAAATATGTCGTATTAGAAAATAATAGGATAACTTTGGGTAACTGACCAAAAAAAAAAAAAAAAACCAAATCCATTGCCATTGAGTTGATTCCGACTCACTGCAACTCTATAGGACAGAGTAGAGCTGCCCTGTAGGGTTTCAAAGGAGCAGGTGATGGATTCAAACTGCTGACCTTTTGGTTGGGAGCCAAGCTCTTAACCACTGAGCCACCAGGACTCCTTGGATAACTAAGGAAGAGAAAATACAATTTTCCCCTTTAGCTTTTTTATCTGGTTTAAATGCTAAACACATATAAAGATAGAACCACTTTTAAGTATAGGAGGGCTTTTTTTTTTTATTGTGTTGAGCTATATATAGCAAAATATTTGTCATTTTAACAATTTTTATGTGAACAATTTAGTGGTGTTATTTACATTCCCTATATTTTGCAACCATCACCACTATCCCTTTTCAAATGCATTTCATCACCCTAAACAGAAACTCAGTGCCACACCTACCTCCCTTTCTCTCCACTGTGGCCCTACCTAGCAGCCACTAATCTGTTCCCCATTTCAATAAATTTGTTATTTTAAGAATGTTATACAGATGGAATCATACAGTATAAAACTTTTGTGATTGGCTTTTATCAATCACCATAATCCCTTGGAGATTTATCCAACTTGTATCATGGGTGGAAACCCTGGAGGCATAGTGGGCAGTTCTACTCCATCCTGTAGGTTCGCTACAGTGTTGCTCTGAGTCAGAATGGACTCCATGGAAATGGGAAGTCACGCATGAGCTTCTCCATATCTTTGCTATCATTTAGTGTTGTTGTTATTTTTTATTTTAGTCATTTTTTTAGCCTTATTTTGTGGTGACATTGTGGTTTTAATTTGCATTTCTATTTGGATAGTGATGTTAAACATCTTTTCATGTGCCTATGAGTTGGAATTGACTCGACGGCACTGGGGGTTTTTTTTATTTACCATCTGCGTATCCGTTTCTGTTCATGTCTTATTTTCACGTTCTACTTTGTGTTTTTTAACTATGTGAATTAAAAAAAATTATTGTGGTAAAATATATATATAATTTGCCATTTTAATAACCATTTTTAAGTGTACAATTCAGTGGCATTAATTGTATTTGCCACATTCAACTATCACCAATCTTTATTTCCAAAACTTTTTCATTACACTGTTGAATATTGAGAATTCTTTATTTATTCTAGTTACTTGTCCTTTGTCAGATGGGTGGTTTGCAAATATATTCTAGTCTGTAACTTGACTTCTTATCCTCTTAACAGGGTCTTTTGCAGAACAAAAGTTTTTAATTTTCATAAGGTTCAGTTTCTCAGTTTTTCATTTTTTTGGATTGTACCTTTGGTGTCAAGTCCAAGAACTCTTTGCCCAGCCTTAGATCCTGAAGATTTTATCGTGTGTTTTTTTCCTAAAAGCTTTATAGAATTATATTTTACATTTAAGTCTGTGATTCATTGACTTAATTTTTATATATGGTGTGAGGTTTAGGTTCAGGTTCAGTATTTTTCCTTCAGCTGTGCAGTTGCTTCAGTACCATTTGTTGAAACATTTGTCCTTTTGTTACTAATTGCCAATCTGACACAAAGGGTCCTTGTCTTTTCCTGAGTAAGAATACATGTGAAAGACAGACTTTATGTTCAGCAAGCTTTATTTTGCTTGAGTAGAGCAAAAGGAGTCAGCAGAGATCTAAGCCTCTCCAAAAGACTGACTGGAGAAAAGGGAAGCAAGGTTAGGGCTTATATGGGTTCGGTAGAGACAAAAGAGTAATGAATATTTAGTTGGCTTCTTTCAAGGGACGGTACTTCTCAGACTGGCGGTGTATGCTAATTAGGTTGCGCATGCACCTGGAATCTAAGATGGAACCTGCCGATATTCAAGATGGAGTCCTCTCGGCAGCCCTACGCATCGCTTATTATGGGATATAGTGCAAGCGCACTTGATATTCGGTTCTACATCTCCATTTTCTGAGGTCTAAGGAAGGTTTACTATGGGACAGTTCTATTCCGCCTATAGGGTCGCTATGAGTGGGAATCCACGCAGCTGCGGTGGGTTTGGTTTTTTGTTTTAAGAAGGGTTAAACAGCCCTCACACTTTGTTCTTCTGCACATGCGGAGCCTGTAAGGGAGGAGGGGATTAGAAAAACACTAAGAAGGAGATAGTAATTCATGGGTTGTTTCAGTCTTATCTGATGTTGACAGGGTGGGTTCCTGTTTACCCAGCTTCTAGATGGTAAGCTTTTAACACCTCTTTTGTTCAGCTGCTGGCACAGTTAACCCTATCTGTCTCACTTCCTCAATTGAATTGCTTTTGTACTTTTGTCAAAAATCAGTTGGTTACATTTGCATGAATCTTTTTCTGCATGTTCTGTATTCTTTTCCTTTGATCCATGTGTCTGCTCCTCCACTAATACAACAGTGTCTTGATTACTGTATTTGTGTAATAACCAGTAAAAAACAGTTGCTGTCAGTTGATTCTGACTCATGGCAACCCCATGTGTGTCAGAGTAGAACTGTGCTTCATAGGGTTTTCAGTGGCTGATTTTTTAGAAGTAGATCGCCAGGCCTTTCTTCCAACATGTCACTGGTGGATTCGAACCTCAAATCTTTTGGTTAGTAGCTGAGCATGTGAACTATTTGCACCATTCAGGCACTCTAGCTATGTAAAACTCATTGCTGTCCAGTCAATTCTGACTCATAGAGTAGAACTGCCCCATAGGGATTCCAAGGAGCAGTTGGATTTGAAGTGCCCACCTTTTGGTTAGTAGCAAAACTCGTAACCACTGTGGCACCAGGCCTCCTGAAGCTGTATAGGAAGGCCTTAATATCAAATAGAATGATCCTCCCACTTCATCCTTCTTTGTCATAATTGTTTTAGATACTCTAGGGCCTGAATATTTCCATATAAATTTTAGAATAAGCTTGTGTATTTTTACAAAAAAATCTTTCTGAAATTTTGGTAGAAATTGCATTAAACATATAGATTAATTTGGGGGGATTGACATCTGTACTATGTTGAATCGTCAATTCATGGGCACAGTGTATGTTTTAGTTTCTTAGTGCTGCTGTAACAAATACCACAAGTGGGTGGCTTTCTCACAGTTTAAGAGATTAGAAGTCTGAATCCAGGACACTGGCTGTAGAGGAAGGCTCTCTCTGTCCACTCTGGGGGAAAATCCTTGTCTCAGTGTCTCTAGTGTTTTTCTTGGCCTTCCTTGGCAATCTCCCTGTGGGATGTATCTTCCTCTCCATTTGTGCTTCCTTGCTTCTGTGCCTAATCTGCTCCTTTTATATCTCAAAAACCAAACAGTAGTTTAGCTTAACTAGGAAAGAATGTCCGCCTTCATCTTTATGCTCTTTTAAGATCTACAGGGAATCAAATTAACAACAGCAATTCGAAAGATTAGATAGGGACCATAGGGGGCAGTGATGTTATGTTAATGGGCGAGAAACAACTCAGAAAAGGAGGGTGAAAATGGTTGTACAATTTAAAGAATGTAATCAGTGTCCCTGAATTGTGCATGTAGAAACTGTTGACCTGGTATATGCTTTGCTATGTATATTCTCAACAATAACAAAAAGCAAAGTAGAGTATGCACACCCATGTTCATTGCAGCATTATTCACAATAGCAAAAAGATGGAAACAACTTAGGTGCCCATCAACAAATGAATGGATAAACAAACTATGGTATATACACACAATGGAATACTAGGCAATGGTAAAGAACAATGATGAATCTGGAGGGCATTATGCTGAGTGAAATAAGTCAATCACTAAAGAACAAATACTGTATGAGACCACTATTATAAAAACTTGTGAAAAGGTTTACACACAGAAAGAAACAATATCTGATCGTTACAATGGAGGGGAGTAGTGGGGAGGGAAAAACATTAAATAGACAGTAGATAAGTGATAACTTGGTGAAGGATAAGACAGTACACAATATGGGAAAGCCAGCACAACTTGACAAAGGCAAGAGCATGTAAGCTCCATAGACACATCCAGACTCCCTGAGGGACCAAATTACTGGGCTGAAGACTGGGGACCATGGTCTCAGGGGGTATCTATCTCAATTGGCATAATTCAGTGTATAAAGAAAATGTTCTACATCTACTTTGGTGAGTAGCATCTGGGGTCTTAAAAGCTTGTGAGAGGCTATTTATAATACTCGACTGGTTTCACACTGTCTGGAGCAAGGGAGAATGATGAAAACCAAAGACACAAGGGAAAGGTTAGTCCAAAAGACTAGTGGACCACAAGAACCACAGCGTCCACCAGACTGAGTCTAGCACAACTAGATGGTGCCTGGCTACCACCACTGACTTCTCTGGCAGAGATCACAATAGAGGGACCCAGACAGAGCTGAAGAAAAATGTAGAACAAAATTCTAACACACACACACACACACACACACACACACACACACACACACACACACACACAAAAGACCAGACTTACTGGCCTGACAGAGACTAGAGAAACCCTGAGAGTATGGCTCCCAGACACTGTTTTAACTCAGTACTGAAGTCACTCCTGAGGTTCACCTTTCTGCCAAGGATTAGACAGGCTTATAAAACAAAATGAGACTAAATGGGCATACCACCCCAGGGGCGGGGATGAGAAAGGCAGGAGGGCACAGGAAAGCTGGAAATGGGAAACCCAAGGTTGAGAATGGGAGAGTGTTTACATATCGTGGGGTTGGCAACCAGTGTCACAAAACCATATGTGTATTGTTTAACGAGAAACTAATTTGCTATGTAAACCTTCATCTGAAGTACAATAAAAATATATATAATTAAGAAAAAAACAAGGAAAAAAAAAAGTGGTTAGCTTAATTAAGACACACTCTACACTGATATGGCCTCATTAATATAAAAAGAAAACCTTATTCCTGAATGGGATTGCATCGACAGGTATATAGGGGTTAGGATTTACAACACATATTTTGGGGGGACACAATTCAATTCATAACAGTGTGTTTCTTCTTTTATTTAGGTTTTTGATTTCTTTCATCAGCATTTTGTAGTTTTTGGCATACAGATTCTGTATGTATTTTTTAAAAAAATGTATGTCTAAATATTTCATTTTCTTTGACATGATTGTGAGTGGTATTGTGTTTTTAATTTTGTTTTCTGTATGTGCTTTGTTAGTACCATATTTTTACACAAGTAACTCACTTCTTCTACATTTGTTTGTCAGCCACACCCTCCCCCTGCGAGGTATTTTTATAAGTGCACTATTGTCTTAGTTATCTTGTGCTGCTATAACAGAAATACCACAAGTCGCTATCTTTAACAAAGAGAAATTTATATTCCACAAGACCAAATTCAGGACATCAGCTCCAGGGGAAGGCTTTTTCAGTCGACTCTGGAGGAAGGTTCTTGTCATCAATCTTCCCCTTGACTAGGAGCTTCTCTGCACAGAAAGCCTGGGTCAAAAGGACCTCTCTGCTCCAAGTGCTGCTTTCTTTGTGGTATGAGGTCTGATTCTCTGCTTTGCTTCCCTTTCCTTTCATCTCTTGTAAGACAAAAGGTGGTGCAGGCCACACTCCAGGGAAACTCCCTTTACATTGGATCCAGGATGTGACCTTGGTAAGGGTGTTATAATCCCACCCTAAACCTCTTTAACATGAAATTAACAATTGCAAAATGGAGGACAACTGCACAATACTGGGACTCATGGCCTAACCAAGTTGACACATAGTTTTGGGGAACAGAGTTCAATCCATGACAGCTATGCTAAGTTTTTTCATAGCAACATGTAAAAAAAAGTTAGTGCAGTGGCGCTTATGAGAATACTTCCTTGGGGGAGGGCAAGGTTGGCAAACAAATGTAGAAGGCACATGTTATTTGTGTAAAAAATACAATGTATTGAAACATGGTTGAGTTTTGTGTGTTCATCTTCTGTCCTGTGACCGTACTAAACTCACTTATTAAAGTCATTTATTAGTTTTTGTCCACTTCTTACTTGTGGAGCTTGTGTATGTAAGTAGATCTCCAGAAGATTTTTTCCACAGCAACACTGGGTAGGTTCAAACTGTCAACCTTTAGGTTAGTAGCCAATTGCAAACCAATTATACCACGCAGGGACCTATGTAAACAATCATGTCATTTGCAGGTAGAGATGGTTTTATGTCGTCTTTTCCCAGTGGCATGGTTTTTATTTCTTTTCTTTTTTGCTTTATTATAGTGGCTACAACTTCCAGTAGTACTCTGTCGAATAGCACTATGTTGCCTTATTCCCGATCTTAGGGGAAAAGCATTCAGGTTTTCTTTTTTTTACCATTAAGTATGATGTTAACTGCAGATATTTTGTTGATGCACTTTATCATGTTGAGGTAATCCCCTCTATCCCTAATTTGCTGAGAGTTTTTATCATGAATTGGAATGAGATTTTTGTCAAATGTTTTTTCTTGGTCAACTGATAAGTTCATAATTGGTTTTTCATCTTTAGCTTGTTGATATGGTAGATTATATTGATTGATTTGGACATTACATACCTGGAATAAACCCCACTTGGTGATGACGTATATTACTATATTCAGTTTCCACTACTTGTCTGTCAGTTTGTCCTACTGTGGTGGTGCGTGTTACTGTGATGGTAGAAGCTATGCGACTGGTATTTCAAATACCAGTGGGGTCACCCATAGTTACAGGTTTCAGAACTAAGGAGCTTCCAGACTAAGACAGACTAGGAAGAAGAACCTGGCGGTCTACTTCTGAAAAAATTGGCCAGTGAAAACTTTATAAATAACAGGAAGACACTATTTGATAAAGGGCTGGAAGATGACCCCCTCAGGTTGGAAGGCACTCAAAACATGAGTCGGGAAGAACTGCCTCCTCAGAGTAGACTGCCTCTGCAAACATCTATTAATAATCAGAATGTGAGATGTACTAAGTATGGATCTGGGAAAATTGGAAGTTGTCAGAAATTAAATGGAATACATAAAGATGGATATCCTAGGCATTAGCTGAAATGGACTGGTTTTGGCCTTTCTCAATCAGATAATCACATGGCCTACTATGTCAGGAATGACAACTGAAGAAGAATGGCATCACATTCATCATCAAAAAGAACATTTCAAGATCTGTCCTGAAGTACAGTGCTGTCAGTGATGGGATAATATCCCTATGGGTGCAAGGAAGATGAGAAAATATGACTATTATTCAAATTTATCCACAAACCACTAATGTAAAGCATGAGGAAATTGAAGATTTTTACCAACTTATGCAGTCTGAAATTGATCAAACATGCAATCGAGATGCATTATAATTACTGGTGATTGGAATGAAAAATTTGGAAACGAAGAAGGATCGATGGATGGAAACATGGTCTTAGTGATAGAAATGATGCTGGAGCTCACATGACAGAATTTTGCAAGACCAATTACTTCTGCATCGCAAATACCTTTTTTCAGTAACGTAGGGCAGTTATACCCTTGGACCTCAATGAGTGGAAAACATAGGAATCAAACTGACTGCATCTATGGAAAGAGACCTTGGGAAAACTCAATATCATCAGTTAGAACAAGGCCATGAGAAAATAAATTATTTAGATATGAAATGTGAAATACAAGAGCTGTTTGATTCCCATAAGTGCTGCCTCATTTTATAGACTGCGGAAATGGGCCTAAAGATAAGGGGAAGGTTTTTTTTTAAATACCATCTTTGTTGCGTACTATGAGTTGGAAAGCATTTCTTTTTTTCTTGCTTTCTGGAAGAGATTATATAAAATGGTATTAATTGTTCTTCAAGTATGTGGTAGAATTTTCCAGTGAAACCATATGGGCTTGGAAATTTATCTTTTATTTTTTTCACCGCAGTTTCCACACATCTATTGTCTGTTTAGTGTTTTTCCATCCCCACCACTCCCCTCCCTCCTCGCCATCCAAGATTGTTCCTTTCTGTGTGTAAACATTTCCATGAGTTTTTATAGTGGTGGTTTCATACAATATAATGCCTTCCAGGTAAATCCATGTTGTGAGATGCTTCACAGATTCATCATTGTTCTTTTTTTTTTTTTAATTTTTATTGTGCTTTAAGTGAAAGTTTACAAATCAAGTCAGTCTCTCAACACAAAAACGTATACACACCTTGCTACATACTCCCAATTGCTCTCCCTCTAATGAGACAGCCCGCTCCCTCCCTACACTCTTTGTTTTCGTGTCCATTTTGCCAGCTTCTAACCCCCTCTACCTTCTCATCTCCCCTCCAGACAGGACATGCCAACTTAGTCTCAAGTGTCCACCTGATCCAAGAAGCTCACTCCTCACCAGCATCCCTCTCCAACCCATTGTCCAGTCATATCCCTGTCTGAAGAGTTGTTTTTGGGAATGGTTCCTGTCCTGGGCCAACAGAAGGTCTGGGGGCCATGACCACTGGAGTCCCTAGTCTCAGTCAGACCATTAAGTCTGGTCTTTTTATGAGAATGTGGGGTCTGCATCCCACTGCTTTCCTGCTCCCTCAGGGGTTCTCTGTTGTGTTCCCTGTCAGGGGAGTCATCAGTTTTAGCCAGGCACCATCTAGTTCTTCTAGTCTCAGGCTGATGTAGTCTCTGATTTATGTGGCTCTTTCTGTCTCTTGGGCTCGTAATTACCTTGTGTCCTTGGTGTTCTTCATTCTCCTTTGGTCCAGGTGGGTAGAGACCAATCGATGCATCTTAGATGGCTGCTTGCCAGCATTTAAGACCCCAAACGCCACTCTACAAAATGGGATGCAGAATGTTTTCTGGCAGTTGATTTAGATGTCCTCCGAAACCATGGTCCCCAAACCCTTGCCCCTGCTACACTGGCCTTCAGAGAATTCACTTTATTCAGGAAACTGCTTTGCTTTTGGTTTAGTCCAGTTGTGCTGACCTTGCCTGTATTGTGTGTTGTCTTTTCCTTCACCTAAAATAGTTCTTATGTACTAATTAGTGAATATCTGTCTCCTACCCTCTGTCCCTCCCCCCTCATAACCATCAAAGAATATTTTCTTCTCTATTTAAACTGTTTCTCAAGTTCTTATAATAGTGCTTTTATACAATATTTGTCCTTTTGCAACTAATTTCACTTAGCATAATGCCTTCCAGATTCCTCCATATTATGAGATGTGTCACGGATTCATCATTGTTCTGTATTGATATGTAGTATTTTATTCCATTGTGTGAATATACCATAATTTATTTATCCATTCATCCATTGATGAGCACCTTGGTTGCTTCCATCTTTTTGCTGTAATCAGCACTGCTGCAATGAACATGAGTGTGCATATATCTGTTCCTGTAACCCAGTACAAAAAAAACCCAGGGCCGTTGAGTCGATGTTGTTCCTGTTCCTGTAAAGACCCTTATTTCTCTAGGATATATTCCAAGGAGTGAGATTGCTGGATTCTTGTATTTCTAGCTTTAAAAAAAAAAAAGCTTTTTAAGGAAGTGCCAAATTGATTTCCAAAGTGGTTGTACCATTTTACATTCCCACCAGCAGTGTATAAGTGTCCCAGTCTCTCCACAACCTCTCCAACATTTATTATTTTGTTTTTTTTTGGATGAATGCCAGCCTTGTTGGAGTGAGATGGAATCTCATTGTAGTTTTGATTGGCATTTCTCTAATGGCTAATGATCGTGAGCATTTCCTCATGTATCTGTTAGCTACCTGAATGTCTTCTTTAGTGAACTGTCTGTTCTTATCGTTTGCCCATTTTTAAATTGGGTTGTCTTTTTGTAGTTGAATTTTTGCACTATCCTGTAGATTTTAGAAATCAGGTGCCAATTTGAAATGTCATAGCTAAAAACTTTTTCCCAGTCTGTAGGTAATCTTTTTACTCTTTTGATGAAGTACTTTGGATGAGCATAGGTGTTTGATTTTTAGGAGCTCCCAGTTATCTACTTTTTCTTCTGCATTGTTAGTAATGTTTTGTATACTGTTTATGCCATGTATTAGGGATCCTAGTGTTGTCTCTATTTTTTTTTCCATGATCTTTATTGTTTTAGATTTTGTAGTTAGGTCTTTGATCCATTTTGAGTTGTTCTTTGTGCGTGGTGAGAGCTATGGGTCTTGGTTCATTTTTTAGCAGGTGGATATCCAGTTATGCCACCGCCATTTGTTAAAAAGACCGTCTTTTCCCCATGTAATTGTTTTGGGGCCTTTGTCAAATATCAACTGCTCATACATGGATGGATTTACCTCTGGATTCTGTGTTCTGTTCCACTGGTCTATGTATCTGTTGTTACACTGTACTGACTACTGTGGCAGTGTAATAGGTTCTAAAATCAAGTAGAGTGAGGCCTCCTACTTTGTTCTTGTTTTTCAGTAATGCTTTACGTATCCGGGGCCTCTTTCCCTTCCGAACGAAGTTGGTGATTTGTTTCTCCATCTCGTTAAGAAATGTCATTGGAATTTGGATCGGAATTGCATTAAATCTATAGATCGTTTTTGGTAGAATAGACATTTTTACAATTTTAAGTCTTCCTATCCATGAGCAAGGTATGTTTTTCTACTTATGTACATCTCTTTTGGTTTCTTGCAGAAGTGTTTTGTAGTTTTCTTTGTATAAGTCTTTTACATCTCTGGTAAGATTTATTCCTAAGTATTTTATCTTCCTGGGCGCTACTGTAAATAGTATTGATTTGGTGATTTCTTCTTCGATATTCTTTTTGTTGGTATAGAGGAATCCAACTGATTTTTATATGTTTATCTTGTATCCTGGTACGTTGCTGAACTCTTCTGTTAGCTTCAGTAGATTTCTTGAGGATTCCTTAGGGTTTTCTTTGTATGAGATCATGCCATCTGCATATAGAGATACTTTTACTTCTTCCTTACCAATCTGGATGTGCTTTATTTCTTTATCTAGCCTAATTGCTCTGGCTAGGTCCTCCAGTACAATGTTGACTAAGAGTGGTGATAGAGGGCATCCTTCTCTGGTTCCTGATCTCAAGGGGAATGCTTTCAGGCTCTCTCCATTTAGGATGATGTTGGCTATTGGCTTTGTATAAATATCTTTTATAAATATCCTATTTTGCTTAGAGTTTTTATCATGAATGGGTGTTGAACTCTTTCAGATGCCTTTTCTGCATCCATTGATAAAATCATGTGATTTTTGACTTCCGTTTTATTTATATATGGATTACATTAATTGTTTTTCTAATGTTGAACCATCCTTGCATATCTGGTATGAATCCCACTTCGTCATGGTGAATTATTTTTTTGATATGTTGTTGAATTTTGTTGAGGATTTTTGCATTAGGTTCATGAAGGATATAGGTCTTTAATTTTCTTTTTTTGCGGTGTCTTTACCTGGTTTTCATATCAGGGATATGCTGCCTTCATAGAATGGGTTTAGGAGTATTCCATCCTTTTCTATGCTCTGAAATACCTTTAGCAGTAGTGGTGTTAACTCTTCTCTAAAAGTTTGGTAGAACTCTGCAGTGAAGTCGTCGGGCCAGGGTTTTTTTTGTTGGGTGTGTTTTGATTACATTTTCAATCTCTTCTTTCGTTATGGGCCTATTTATTTGTTCTACCTCTGTTTGTGTTAGTTTGGGTAGGTAGTGTGTTTCTAGGAATTTATCCATTCTAGGTTTTCAAATTTTTTTGAGTACAATGCTTCATAGTAATCTGATGTGATTCTTTTGATTTCAGTTGGTTCTGTTGTAATATCGCCCATCTCATTTCTATTTGGGTTATTTGCTTCCTCTCCTGTTTTTCTTTTGTCAGTTTGGCCAATGGTTTATCAGTTTTTTCAAAGAACCAGCTTTTGGTCTTGTAAATCCTTTCAGTTGTTTTTCTGTTTCATTTAGTTCAGCTCTCATTTTTATTATTTGTTTTTTTTCTGATGCCTGAGGGTTTCTTTTGTTGCTTTCTTTGTATTTGTTCAAGTTGTAGGGATAATTCTTTGATTTTGGCCCTTTCTTCTTTTTGTATGTGTGGCTTTATTAATATAAATTCACCTCTGAGGACTGCTTTTGCTGTGTCCCAAAGGTTCTGATAGGAAGTGTTTTCATTCTCATTGGATTCTCTGTATTTCTTTAATCCAACCTTAATGTGTTCTATAATCCGCCTTTTTTGAGCAGGGTATTGTTCAGTTTCCAAGGGTTTGCTTTCTTTTCCCTGTTTTTTCTATGATTGATTTCTACTTTTATAGCCTTATGATCAGAGAAAATGCTTTGTAATTTTTCCATGTTTTGGATTCTGCTAAGGCTTGCCTTATGACCTAATATGTGTCTATTCTAGAGAATGTTCCATGTACACTAGAGAAGAAAATATACTTGGCTTCTGTTGGGTAGAGTGTTCTGTGTATGTGTATGAGGTCAAGTTGGTAGATTGTGGCGTTTAGCTCTTCCGTGCCTTTATTGAGCTTCTTTCTGAATGTCCTGTCATTCACTGAAAGTGGTGTGTTGAAGTCTCCTACTATTATTGTGGAGCTGTCTATCTAAGTTTTCAGTGCTGATAGTTTGTTTTATGTACCTTGCTGCCCTGTCATTTGGCGCATAAATATTTAATATGGTTATCTCCTCCTGGTATATTGTCCTTTTAATCATTTTATGGTATCCTTCCTTATCCTTTGTGATGGGTTTAAGTTTAAGGTCTATTTTATCAGAAATTAATATTGCCACTCCTGCTCTTTTTTGATTGTTGTTTGCTTGATATATTTTTTTCCATCCCTTGATTTTTAGTTTGTTTGTGTCTCTAAGTCTAAGGTGTGTCTCTTATAGGGACCATATAGATGGATCTTGTTTTTTAATCCATTCTGCCACTGTCTTTATTGGTGCATTTGTTGGTGCATTTAGTCCTTTTACATTTAGCATAATTATGGATAGGTACGAATTTAGTGGTATCAGTTTCATGTCTTTTTTTGTGTGTTGTTGACAGTTTCTTTTTCCCACTTCATTTTATGTGCTGCGTAGCTTATCTTTATATATTGACTTTTCCTCATATTTGTTGTGGATTGTGTTTCTGCTGTGTCTCTACTTTTTCTTGTATTTTATTTTGATGTGTAGGATAGTTTGCCTCCTTTGTGGTTACCTTGTTATTTACCCGTATTTTTATAAATTTAAACCTAACTTTTACTTCTTTGTATCACCTTGTCTTCCACTCCATATGAAAGATCTATGACTACATTTCTTAGTCAGTCTCTTTTGTTTTAAAATTTTCTTCTAGATAATAACATCGCTGTTTTCCTGTTTTTAGTGTTTTTTAAAATCTTCGCTTATTTTTGTGGTTTCCCTGTCTGTGTTGACTTCTGAGTGTTCTGCCCAGTGTTCTAGTCTTTGGTTGATACCTGATAGTATTGATTTTCTAACCAAAGAACTCCCTTTAATATTTCTTGTAGTTTTGGTTTGGTTTTTACTAATTCTTTAAAGTTTTGTTTATCTGGAAATGTCCTAATTTCACCTTCCTATTTGAGAGACAGTTTTGCTGGATATATTATTCTTGCCTGGCAAGTTTTTTCCTTCAGTTTTTTATTTAAGACATCCCATTGCCTTCTTGCCTGCATGGTTTCTGTCGAGTAGTCCAAGCTTATTCTTATTGACTCTCCTTTGTAGGTGACTTTTCATTTATCCCTAGCTGCTCCTAAAATTCTCTCTTTATCTTTGGTTTTGACAATTTTGATTGTAATGTGTCTTGGTGACTTTCTTTTAAAATCTACCTTATGTGGAGTTTGATGAGCGTCTTCAATAGATATCTTCTCATCTTTCATGATATCAGGCAAGTTTTCTGCCAACAAATCTTCAACAGTTCTCTCTGTATTTTCTGTTATCCCTCCCTCTTCTGGTAATCCAATCACTTGTAAGTTATTTCTCTTGATAGAGTCCCACATGATTCTTAAAGTTTCTTCATGTTTTAAAATTCTTTTATCTGATTTTTCTACAAATATATTGGTACCAAGTGCTTTATCTTCAAGTTCAGAAATTCTGCCTTCCACTTGCTGAATTCTGCTCCTCTGACTTTCTATTGAGTTGTCTACTTTTTCAATTTTATTGTTAATCTGAGTTTCTAATTGCTGTCTGCCTGTGGATTTTTCCAGCTTACTAATTTTTTTCATTATGTTTCTGAATGATCTTTTTAATTTCTTCGACTGCTTTGTCTGTGTGTTCCTTGACTTGTTCTGCATATTGTCTCATTTCCTTCCTGATGTCTTGAAGGTTTCTGTATATTTTGTATTCTGCCTCTAGTAATTCTAGGGAGGCACTTTCATCTAGAAGATCCCTTGATTCTTTGTTTTGAGAACTTGTTGAGGCGATCATGGTCTGTTTCTTCATGTGACTTGATGTTGACTGTTGTCTCTGAGCCATCTATAACTTATTGTATTAGTTTATTTTATGTTTGCTTACTGTGTCATAACTTCTTGCTTTGTTTTGTTTTGATGTGCCCAAATGGGTTGCTTGAGTGAGCTGGCTTGATTATTTTCACCTTTGGAGCTCTGATGTCCTGTCCTCAGATGGCTAGAGGCGTTATCAGGTATATCAGTCTAGGAGTCCATTCACTTTTTTTGTATGAGTTCAGCTCAGGTGTCCAGATAGCTGATCATCAAGTGTGTGGTACAGGCTCTGTCCTACAGTCTTAGAGGGGCAGGGGTAATTGGTGTATGTACCTGTATCTGGTTGCAGCAGGGTATCACACTGTGAAAAAGGCAGGGGGCTAAAATTGTCCCCCTTGTGTCTCTGAGAGAAGTGTGTCCCTGTTCCCTAGAGTGTACAGGAGGTGGGGTCTGCAGACGGACCATGGGCACCCAATGTTTTTGGGTGTAAGGACTGAGAGCAGTTATTTTTGGACCCCTTTCGCCGGTGGCTGGGTGATCTGAGTGGAGCCACCAGTCCTTAGAAGCCTGATGTGGGTAGGTGAGGACCCTGTTTAATAGGTAAAATAATGTCAAACATCAAACTCCCACCTCCCCACCGCACAGCTGAAACAGTTGGAGTCTGCCAAGAAGGGCCTATTCTCCTGAAATAGGCCCACACAGGTCCATGCAGAGGGGAAAGGTACTCAAAGGCCACAGACTGTTTATGCCTGGACAGGAGCTGCTTCTGTCCTGAGCTCCCCCAGTTAGTGGAGCTCACAAATTATCTTTTCCCCCAGGTGCAAATTTATTCCTTGTCCAAGGCCGGGAGGATAGCCCTAGGTGCTCAATCGGGCCTATCTCAGGCTCAGTGAAATCAGCCGCTGAAGTTGTTTTGGGAGCAAGGGGGCTTGTTAAAATATACGCTAGTACTTAGTTTTCACTGAGAACACCGTGCTTCTCTTGTTCTGGAGGTGTGAGTAGGCTGTGTGGCTGGCTGCTTCTCTCTGAGGAAACTGCGGCCGAGCACAGCCCACTGCAGCTGCTCCTGGGAATGGTGCCTGAGGGCTCCCAGCAATTCAGGTCTGGTAACTCCTCTCCGCTTCTGAACTGTCTCTTTCTTCCCCTGCCCCTCAGTTAATTTTCTAACCTTGCCTTTGATGTTCAGGTCTTCTGGCTTGCCATAAATATACTTGTTTCACTTGTTTTTTTGGTCTTTGTTGTAAGTGGGCTTGCTGGAAGCATCTGTCTATTCGGCCATCTTGGCCCTGCCTCTTATCATTGTTCTTTATTGTTGCATACTATTCCACTGTGTGTATGTACCATGGTTTGTTTATCCATTCGTTTGTTGATGGGCATATAGATTGTTTCCATCTTTTTGCTATTGTGAACAATGCTGTAGTGAACAAGGGTGTGTGTATGTCTATTTGTGTGATGACTCTTATTTCTCTGGGATAGATTCCTAGGGGTGGAATTGCTGTACCATATGGTATTTCTATTCCTAGCTTTGTAAGGAAGCACCATATCATTTTCCAAAATGATTATACCATTTTACATTCCCACCAGCAGTGCATAAGAGTTCCATTCTCCCCACAGCCTCTCCAACATTTATTATATTCTGTTTTTTTTATGCATTCCAGTCACGCTGGGGAGAGATGATATCTCATTGTGGTTTGGTTTGCATTTCTCTAGTGGCTAGTGATTGTGAACATTTCCTCATGTGCTTGTTGTGTGAACGTCTTCTTTGGTGACGTGTCTGTTCATTTTCTTTGCCCTCTTTTTAATTGGATTATTTGTCTTTTTGTTGTAGAGGTGTTGGGTTTTCCTGTACATTTTAGAGATTAGACATTTGTCAGATATGTCATAACCAAAAATTTTTTCCTAGTCTGTAGGTTCCTTTTTTTTTACTTTTTTGGTGAAGTCTTGATGAGCATAAGTGTTTAATTTTTAGAAGATGCTAGTTATCTCGCTTATCTTCTGTATTTTATGTTTTGTTAGTTACGATTTTTTTTCTGTTAATGCTGTGTATTAGGGCCTCTATCGTTGATTCTGTTTTTTCTTCTATGATCTTTATAGTTTCTGGTTTTATATTTAGGTCTTTGATCCATTTTGAATTAGTTTTTGTGTTTGGTGTGAGGTATGGGTCTTATTTCATTTTTTTTTGCAGATGCACATCCAGTTTTGCAGCACCATTTGTTAAAAAGACTATCTTTTCCCCATTTGATCGACTTTGGGCCCTTACCAAAGATCAGGTGACCTTAGGTGGATGAATTTACATCTGAGTTCTCAGTTCTGTTCCATTGGTCAATGTATCTGTTGTTGTACCAGTACCAGGTGGTTTGACTATCATAGCTGTATATTAGGCTCTGAAGTCAGGTGGTGTGAGTCCTCCTATTTTATTCTTCTTCTATAGTGCTTTACTTATCCAGGGGTACTTTTTTCCATATAAAGTTGATGATTAGTTTTTCCATTTCTTAAAGAATGTTTTTGGTGTTTGGATTGGAATTGCATTTTATTTTGAGATTGTTTTCAGTGAAATTGACAGGAAATTTATCTTTTAAAGATTTGAAATTACAAATTCATTTTCTTTAGTGATTATAGGGCTATTCCAATAGTCTATTTCATCTTGGTTAAATTCTTACAGTTTATGTTTTTTTATGAATTAGTATATTTCGTATAAGTTGTCAAATTTATGACTGTAAATTTTTTAAGGAGCCCACATGGTTAAGTGCTTTTTTGCTAACTGAAAGGCTGGTGGTTTGAACCCATCAGGCACTCTTTGGGAGAAAAGACCTGGTAATCTGCTACTGTATAGATTTACTGCGTAGTTTTTTTTTTTTATACCCTATAGCGGAAACCCTGGTGGTGTAGTGGATAAGTGCTACGGCTGCTAACCAAAGGGTCGGCAGTTCGAGTCCTCCAGACGCTCCTTAGAAACTCTATGGGGCAGTTCTACTCTGTCCTATAGGGTCGCTATGAGTCGGAATTGACTCGATGACAGTGGGTTTGGTTTGTTTCTTGGACACCCTATAGGGCAGTTCTACTCTGCCCAGTAGGGCCACTATGAGTCAGAATCGACTCGATGGTACACAAGAGGAAAGTGGTTCATGGTAGTCCCTTATAATCTTTTTTAATGGCTGCATGGTTTTCAGTGATGTCTCTTTCATTCCTGATATTGGTGATTTGTGTTTTTCTCCCTCTTCCTCTCTTTGTTTTTTATCTTTGTGAGTCTTGATAAAGGTTTATCAGGTTTTTTTTTAAGAACCAACTTTTCATTTCATTGGTTTTCTCTTTTGTTTGCCTTTTAAAAATTTCATTAATTTTAGTTTTTATCTTTATTATTTCATTCCCTCTGTTAGATTTGGATTTATTTTGCTATTCTTTTTCTAGTTTCTTGAAATAGGAACTTAAGTTACTGATTTGTGGCCTTGTTTCCTTTTTTAATTTCTCATTGAAAAATTTATGCACATATTGTTTTGTGATATTGGCTGTAATCCCCATAATGTGACAGTATGCTGCCCCATCCACCCTGGGCTCCCTGTGCCCATATGTCCCATTTCTGTCTCTTCCTGCCTTCTCATCTTGCTTTTGGACAAAAGTTGCCTGTTTGGTATTGTATATTTGATTGAACTAAGAAGCACATACCTCATGTATGTTATTTTTTTGTTTTATAGGCCTGTCTAATCTTTTTCTGAAAAGTGGGCCATGAGAATGGTTTCAGTTCTGATTTTGGCACAGTGTTTAGGGGCCACAGTTTCAGGGGCTCCTCTAGTCTTCGTCAGACCATTAAGTTTTGTCTTTTTTTCTGCATTTGAATTCTCTTCTACATTTTTCTCCCACTCTCCCTGGGACTTTCTGTTGTGATCCCTGCCAGAGTGATGGCTGGTGGGAGCTGGGCACCATCTAGTTCTTCTGGGCTCAGGCTGGTGGATTCTTTGGTTTATGTGGTCCTTTAGTCCTTTGGGGTAATATTTTCATTGCGTCTTTGGTTTTATTTGCCTTGGGCGGGATGGGACCAATGGATATATCTTACGTGGCTGCTTGCAGGCTTTTAAGACCCCAGACGCTAGTCAACAAAGTGGGATATAGAACATTTTATTTATGAACTATGTTATGCCAGTTGGCCTAGATATCCCTTGAGACTATAGTCCCCAACTACCAGCCCTGGCTGTTCGGTCCGTAAAAGTATTTAGATGTATCTAGAAAATTTCATCCTTTTGCTTTGGTCCAGTTGTGCTGACTTTCTCTGTTGTTTTCCTTCCTTTCACTGAAGTGAAGTTAGTTATTACGCCTCCTCCTTCCTCCCCACCCTCATAACTGTCAGAGAATACTTTTTTCTGTATGTAAACCTTTTCTTGAGTTCTTATGATAGTGGTCTCATACAATATTTGTCCTTTGTGAATGACTTATTTCACTCAGCGTCATGCCCTCCAAATTCATCCATGTTGTGAGATGTTTTGCAGATTCATCATTGTTCTTTATTGTTTTATAGTATTCCATGGTCTGTAGGTATCACAATTTATCCATTTGTCTGTTGATGGGCATTTAGGTTGTTTCCATCTTTTTGCTATTGTGAATAGTGATACAATGAACGTGGGTATGCATATGACTATTCATGTAACAGCTCTTATTTCTCTAGGCTGTATTCCTAGGAGTGGGATTGCTGAATCGTATGGTATTTCTATTTCTAGCTTTTTCAGGAAGCGCCATATTATTTTCCACAGTGGTTATATCGTTGTACATTTCTACCAGCAGTGCATAAGAGCTCCAGTCTTCTCACAGCCTCTCCAACATTCATAATTTTGTGTTTTTGGATTAGTGCCACTATTGTTGGCGTGAGATGGTATCCATTGTAGTTTTGATTTCAATTTCTCTGATACCTTTCAATGTCTGTCAGTTTGTTGTACTGTGGTAGTTTGTGTGTTGCTGTGATACTGGGAGCTTTGCCACTGGTATTTCAGATACCAGGAGAGTTACTCTTGGTGTACATCTTTCAATGGAGCTTCCAGACTACAACAGATTAGAAAGAAGGACCTAATAGTCTACCTTTGATAAAATTTGCCAGTGAAAACCATATGACTAGGAGCAGAATATTGTCTGATACAGTGCTGGTAGATGAACCTCTCCGGTTGGAAGGCACTCAGAATATGACTGGGGAAGAGCTACCTCCTCAAAGTAGAGTTGACCTTAATGAAGTGGTTGGAGTCAAACTTTTGGGAACTTCCTTTGCTGATGTGGCAAGACTCAAAATGAGAAGAATCAACCACAGAAATCCATTAGTAATTGCAATGTGAAATGTACAAAGTATGAATCTAGGAAAAGTGGAAGTCATAAAAAATGAAATGGAATGCATAAGCATCTATATCCTTGGCATTAGCAAACTGAAATAGACTGGTATTGGCTATTTTGAATCAGACAATCTTATGGTCTCTGATGCTGTGAATGACAAATCGAAGAGGAATGGCATCATGTTCATGTCAAAAAGGAACATTTCAAGATCCATCCTACAGTGCTGTTAGTGGTAGGGTAATATCCATACACCTACAAGGGAGACCAGTTAATACAATGATTATTTAAGTTATGAACCATCCACTAATGCCAAAGACGAAGAAATTGATTTTTACCAACTTCTGTAGTCTGAAATAGATCAAACATGCAGTCAATATGCATTGATAATTACTGGTGATTGGAATGCAAAAGTTGGAAACAGAGAAGGATTGGTAGCTGGAAAATAAAGCCTTCATGATAGAAACGACACGAGAGATCACATGATAGAATTTTGCAAGTCCAATGATTTCTTCATAGCAAATAACCTTTTTTCAACAACATAAGGCAGTTGTACTCATGGAACTCACTGGATGGAAAACACAGGAATCAAATTGACTACATCTGTGGAAAGAGACAATGGAAAAGCTCAGTATTATCAGTCAGAACAAGGCCAGGGGCCAACTGTGGAATAGACCACCAATTGATTATGTGCAAGTTCAAGTTCAAGTTGAATTAGAACAAGTCTACGAGAGCCAAACTATGACCTTAAGAATATCCCACCTTAATTTAGAGACCATCTCAAGAATACATTTGACGCAGTGAACACTAATGACCAGAAGACCAGATGAGTGGTGCAAGGACATCATACATGAAGAAAATGAGAGGTCATTAAAAAGAAAGAAAAGACAAAATGGATGTCAGAAGAGACTCTGAAACTTGCTCTTGAACATAGAGTCGCTAAAATGGGAAGAAGAAATGATGAAGAAAAAGAGCTGAACAAAAGATTTCAAAGGGCGGCTTGAGAAGACAAAGTATTATAATGAAATGTGCAAAGACCTGGAGATAGGAAATGAAAAGGGAAGGAAACACTTAGCATTTCTCAAGCTGAAAGAACTGAAGAAAAAACTCAAGCCTCACCTTGCAGTATTGAATGATTCTCTGGGGAAAATATTAAATGACGCAGGAAGCATAAAAAGCAGATTAGAAGGAATACACAGTCACTCTACCAAAAAGAATTGGTCGATGTTCAGCCATTTCAGGAGGTAACATATGATCAAGAACCAATGGTACTGAAGGAAAAGGTCCAAGGTGCACTGAAGGCATTGACAAAAAACAAGACTCCAGGAATTGATGGAATACCAGTTGAGATGTTTCAACAAATGGATACAGCACTGGAAGTGCTCACTTGTCGGTGCAAGAAATTTAGATGATAGCTACCAAATGTGGAAATTATCAAATTATCAGCTGTCGAGATTTCAAATTACTCATTGCACTGGGCAAATCTATTGCAAAAGACCTCTTTAAAGTGTTAAAAAGCAAAGATGTCACTTTGAGGACTATGGTGCACCTGACCCAAGTCATGGTGTTTTTAATTGCCTTATGCATGTGAAGGCTGGACAATGAACAAGAAACATCGAAGAACTGATGTCTTGGAATTATGGTTTTGGCAAAGAATATCGACTATACCATGGACTGCGAGAAGAATGAACACATCTGTCTTGGAAGAAGTATAGCCATAATGTTCCTTAGAAGCAAGGATGGTGAAACTTTGTCTCAACGTACTTTGTACATATTATCAGGAGAGGGACCAGTCCTTTGAGAAGGACATCATGAGGGTCAGTGAAAAAGAAGACCCTTAACGAGATGTATTCACACAGTGGTTGCAACAGTGGGCTCAAACATAGCAGTATATGGCTCAGGACTGGACAGTATTTCATTCGGTTGTACTTAGGGTGGCTGTGAGTCAAAACTGACTCGAAGGCACCTAACAACAACAGTGGCTAATGATCACGAGCATTTCCTAATGTGTCTTTAAGCTGCCTGAATGTCTTCTGTGGTGAAGTGTCTGTTCATTGTCTTTGCTTGTTTTTTTAATTGGATTATTTGTCTTTTTGTTGTTGAGGTGTTGCAGTATCTTGTAGATTTTAGAGATTAGATGCTTGTCGGATATGGTGGTAGCCAAAAATTTTTTCCCAGCCTACTGTAGGTTCTCTTTTTACTCTTTTGGTAAAGCCTTTTTTTTTTTTTTTTTTAATTGCACTTTAAGTTTACAGCTCAAGTTAGTTTCTCATACAAAAGTTTATACATACATTGTTATGTGTATGTTGTTGAAAAAGGTATTTGCAATGAAGAAGTCATTGGTCTCCCAAAATTCTTTTTATTGTGCTTTAAGTGAAAGTTTACAGCTCAAGTCAGTTTCTCCTACAAAAATTCACACACATAGTGTTATGTGACCCCAGTTGCTCTCTCTACAATGTGACAGCACACTCTTCCTTTCTACCCCTGATTTCTCCTGTCCATTCAAACAGCTCCTGTCCCTTTCTGCCTTCGCATCTCGCCTCCAAGCAGGAGCTACCCCTTTAGTCCCACATACCTACTTGAACTATGAAGCACACTCTTCACGAGTATCATTTTATGTCTTATAGTCCAGTCTAATCTTTTTCTGAAGAGTTGGCTTTGGGAATGGTTTTAGTTCTGGGTTAACAGAGAGTCTGGGGCCATGTCTTCTGGGGTTACTCCAATCTTAGTCAGACTGTTAAGCCTCGTCTTTTTACCAGAATTTGAGTTCTGCACCCCACTTTTCTCCTGCTCCATCAGGGACTCTCTATTGTGTTCCCTGTCAGGGCAGTCATTGGTGGTGCCAGGCACCATCTAGTTCTTCTGGTCTCAGGCTGATGGAGTTTCTGGTTTATGTGGCCCTTTTTGTCTCTTGGGCTAATATTTTCCTTGTGTCTTTGGTGTTCTTCATTTTTCTTTGTTCCAGGTGAGTTGGGACCAATTAATGCATCTTAGATGGCTGTGGTGAGGTCTTTTGATGACCATAAGTGTTTACTTTTTAGGAGCTCCCAGTTATCTAGTTTCTCTTCTGGTGTTTGTACGTTGTTAGTTATGGTTTGTATCCTATTTATGCCTTATATTAGGGTCCTTAGCATTGTCCCTATTTTTTCTTCCATGATCCTTATCATTTTAGATTTTATGTTTAGGTCTTTGATCCATTTTTAGTTAGTTTTTTGTGTGGTGTAAGATATGGATTTTATTTCTTTTTTTTACAGATGGACATCCAATTATGCCAGCACCGTTTGTTAAAGAGACTGTCTTGTCCTCATTTAACAGACTTTGGCCCTTTGTCAAATATCAGCTGCTCATAGATGGATGGACTTACATCTGGGTTTTCAATTCTGTTCCATTGATAGACATGTTTGTTGTTGTACCAGTACCAGGCTGTTTTGACTTCCGTGGCTGTGTAATAGGTTCTGTGATCAGGTAGTGTGAGGCCTTCCACTCTGTTCTTCTTCTCGAGTAATGCTTTACTTATTTGGGTTCTCTTTCATTTCCATATGAATTTGGTGATTCGTTTCTCTGTCTTGTTAAAGAATGCTTTGGAATATCGATCAGGATTACATTGTATCTGTGGATCACTTTGGGTAGAATTGACATTTTCACAATGTTGAGTCTTCCTATACGTGAGCATGGTATGTTTTTCCAGTTATGTAGGTCTCTTTTGGTTTCTTGCAGCAGTGTTTTGTAGTTTTCTTTGTATAGGTCTTTTATGTCCCTGGTTAGATTTATTCCTAAGTACTTTATCTTCTTGGAGGCTGTTGTAAATGATATTGATTTGGTGATTTCCTCTTTGAATTTCTCTTTGTTGGTGTAGAGGAATCCAACTGATTTTAAATGTTAATCTTGTATCCTGCTAGTTTGCTGAAATCTATTAGTTCCAGTAGCTTTCTTGTGAATTTTTTTTTTTTTTGAGGTTTCCTGTGTATAAGATCATATTGCTTGCAAACAGAGAGAGTTTTACCTTACCAATATGGATGCCCTTTATTTCATTTTCTTGCCTTATTTCTCTAACTAACACTTCCAGCATCATGTTGAGTAAGAGTAGACATCCTTGCCTGGTTCCCTGTTCTCAAGGGGAATGCTTTCAGTCCCTCTCCATTTAGAGTGACATTGGCTATTGGCTTTGTATAAATGTTGTTTATTATTTTGAGGCATTTCTGTTCTATTTTACTGAGAGTTTTTATGAGGAGTAGGTGTTGGACATTGTCAAATTCCTTTTCTGTGTTGATTAACAAGATCATGTGGTTCTTTTATTTTGTTTTATTTATGTGGTAGATTACATTGATTGATTTTCTAATGTTGAACCATCCCTACATACCTGGTATGAATCCCACTTGGTCGTGATGTATTATTTTTTGATACGCTGCTGAAATCTATTGGCTAGAATTTTGTTGAGAATTTTTGCGTCTATGTTCATGAAGGATATTGGTCTTTTTGTGGTGTCTTTGTTTTGCTTTGATGTCCGGGTTTTGTTGGCTTCACAGAATGAATTTGGGAGTATTCCTTTCTTTTCGATGCACTGAAATAGCTTGAGTAGTATTAGTGTTAGTTCTTTGAAAGCTTGGTAGAATTCTCCAATGAAGCTGTCTGGGCCAGGGCTTTTTGTTGTTGTTGTTGGGAGTTTTTTATAACCTCTTCAATTTCTTCTTTTGTTATAGGCTAGTTTAGTTTTTGTGCTTAATTTCGTATTAGTTTACTTAGGTAGTGTGTTTTTAGAAATTTGCCTATTTCCTCTAGGTTTTCAAATTTGTTGGAGTGTATTTTT
Source organism: Elephas maximus indicus (assembly GCF_024166365.1). Taxonomy (NCBI): domain Eukaryota; kingdom Metazoa; phylum Chordata; class Mammalia; order Proboscidea; family Elephantidae; genus Elephas; species Elephas maximus. Next base: position 165,563,782 of record NC_064821.1, on the reverse strand, counting down.
TTTGTAGTGTTGTGTTATCCTTTTTATTTATTTCAGTTGCATCTGATTTTTTATTCAGGTTATTTGCTTCATTTCCGTTTTTATTTTGTTGGTTTGGCCAGTGGTTTGTTGATTTTGTTGAGCTTTTCAAAGAACCAACTTTTGGTCTTGTTGATTCTTTCAGTTGTTTTTCCGTTCTCTGTTTCATGTATTTCTGCTCTAATATTTATTATTTCCAGTCTTCTGGTGCCTGAGTGCTTACTTTGCTGCTCTCTTTGTATTTGTTTGAGTTGTAGGGTTAATGTTTTGATTCTGGCTCTTTTTAGATGTGTGTGTTTATTACTATAAGTCGACCTCTAAGCACTGCTTTTGCTGTGTCCCACAGGTTTTGGTGTGATGTGTTTTAATTTTCACTTGATTGTATGACTTTTTTATTTCATCCTTGATTTATTCTATTATTTGGTAGTTTTAAAGCAAGGTGTTCAATTTTCAGGTATTTGTTTTTTTTCCCCTGCTTTTTCTGTTATTGATTTCTGTGTTTATGGCATGATCAGAGAAGGCGTTTTGTATTATTTTGATGTGTTGGATTTTGTTAAGGTTCATTAAGGTTTGCTTTGTGGTCTACGAATGTCTATTCTGGAGAATGTTCCATGTAAGTTGGCAAGAATGTATACTTTGGTGCTATTGGGTGGAATGTTCTGTATATGTCTGTTAGGTTGAGTTAAATCTTCTGTATCTTTATTGAGTTTCTTTATAGATGTTCTGTCCTTCACTGAAAGTCCTTCACTGTTATTGTGGAGCTGTCTATTTTTCTTCTCAGTGCTGTTAGAGTTTGTTTTATGTACTTTGGGGCCCTGTAATTGGTTATATATATCTTTAATATAGTTATGTCCTCCTGGTGTATCAACCCTTTAATCATTGTATAGTGTCCTTCTTTATCCTTTATGATGGCTTTTACTTTAAAGCCTATTTTATCAGAGATTAATATTGCCACTCCTGATCTTTTTTGGTTGTTTGCTTGATATATGTTTTCCATCCATTGAGTTTTAGTTTTTTTTATGTGTTTGTGTCTTATTGTGTCTCTTGTAGACAGCATATAGATGGATCGTGTTTTCTAATCCATTCTGTCACTCTCTGTCTCTTTACTGGTGTGTTTAGGCCATTTACATTCAGTGTAATTATTGATATGTATGAGTTTACTGCTGTTTTGTTGTATTATTTTTTGTATGTGTGTGGTGACAGTTTGTTCTGCTTAATTTTCTATGCTGAGTTATTTTTGTTTATGGATTTTCTTTTCATCTCTTTCATATTGTTAGTTTTGTGTTTGCTGAGTCTTTATGTTTTTCTTCTTTTTTATTTTGATGGCTAGGTTTGTAAGCTTCCTTTGTGGTTACCTTGAAATTTACCTTTATTTTTCTGTGTTTAAACTTGTTATTATTTCTTGATATTGTCTTGACTTCCTGTCCATGTGGAAGTTCTATGACTGCATTGTTTATTCCCTCTTTTTTGTTTTGGTTTTGTTTGCATATTGACATCTCTGGTTCCCTGTTTTAAGTATTTTAGCTTTGATTTGTTTTTGTGAATTCCCTGTGTGGGTTGATAATCTGGTTGATCTGCCCTGTGCCCTAGTCTTGAATTGTTGTCTGATGTTGTTGGTTTTCTAACTGGATGCCTCCACACTTAATATTCCTTATAATTTTGGTCTGGTTTTACAAATTACCTTAACTTTTGTTTATCTGGAAATGATCTAATTTTGCATATTTGAGAGACAATTTTGTTGGATATACAATTCTTGCCTGGCAAGTTTTTTCCTTTGAGGCTTTATGTATGTCATCTCATTTACCTTCTTGCCTGCCTGGTTTCTGCTAAATAATCTGAGTTTAGTCTCATTGGTTCTTCTTCGTAGGTGACTTTTCATTCAACCCTTGCTGCTTTCAGGATTCTTTCTCTGTCTTTGGTTTTGGCAAGCTTGATTATGTCTTTGTGACTTCCTTTGGGGCCTGTCCTTTATGGGGTTCATTGAGCTTCTTGCATAGATATCTTTTCATCTTTCATGATATTAGGGAAATTTTCTGCCAGCAAATCATCAACAATTCTCTCTCTGTTTTCTGTTAACCTCCCACCCCTGCCATCCTGGTACTCTGATCACTCATAGATTTTTTTCTCTTGATAGTGTCCCACATAATTCTTAGGCTTTCTTCATTTTTTTTTTTTCATTCTTTTTTTCTGATTTTTCCTCAAACAAGTTGGTGTCAAGGGATTTATCTTCAGTGTCACAATTCCAACTTCTTATGTCTCAGTTCTGCTCCTGTGACCTTCTATTATGTTGTCTAATTCTGAAATTTTATTGTTAATCTTTTGAATTTTTGGGTGCTATCTCTGTATGGCTTCTAGCAGCCTGTCTATTCTCTCATTTTTCCCTTGTATTGCTTACCTTAGTTCTTCTGTTGCTTTGTATGTGTGTGCCTTTGTTTTGCCTGATTTCCTTCCTGATCTCTTGGAGAGCTCTGTATATTAGTCTTTTGAATTCTTTTTCAGGTGGTTCCTTTGCTTTATCTTCCTCTGGGAGGTTTTCTGGCTCTTTATTTAGATTGCTTGTTGGAGCCTTCTTGTCCTGTTTCTTTATGTGATTTGATATTGACTGTTGCCTCAGAGGCATCAATAAGTTATTACACTTATTTATTCATTGTACTTTTGATTACTGTGTCCAGTATTTTTGTTTTGGTGTGTCCAAATAGGTTGACCGTGTGTGCTACTCTGATCATTGGCGCTGTGGAAGCTCTTTCCTTCTGTCTCCAGTTGGTCACAACAACTACTGTTCTTATAGGGGTGTAGTTGTTTGGGTCACAGGTGCCTGCATCATTGATCACCGAGTGTGTGGTGTGGAGACTCTTACCTACTGCTCTAGACGGGCAGGGCTGTGTGGGGGTGTTTGGAGCAGTTACAGTCTCTGGATGCAATGGGGGGTGGTGTGAGGAGCAAGGCAGGGGCTGTCGACTGCCCCCCGGGTACCTGGATGGGGGACATGCCCCTGTCCGCTAGAGCGTGTAGTGGGGGTATAGTACAGCCAGTCTTTGGGTGGTGCCATTGGCTGGAGGGATTAGGAGGCATAGTTATTCTAAGGCCCATCTTGTTTCTAATGTAAGTATTTAATGTTATCTTTCCCTTTCAGTAGTGCTTTAGCTGCATCCCACATGTTTTGATATGTTGTGTTACTACGTTTAGAGATTTTCCGGTTCTATTTCTGTTATTGATTTCCAGTTTGATTCTAATATGATCAGTGAACACACTCTCAGTGATTTCAGTTTTTTAAAATTTAGTGAGTTCTGTTTTATGGCCCAGGATATGGTCTGTTTATCCTCTGAGCTCTGTTAGTTTTTTAAAATGACTTCATTAACATATAGTTTACATACCATACAATTTCCCACTTAACATACACAGTTCAGTAGCTTTTAATATATTGAGAGTATTGTGAAACTGTCACTACTATCTAATTTTAGAACATTTCTATCATTCCAAAATTAAACTCCATACCCATTAGTAGTTATTTCATATCTTTCTTGAAGCCCCCAATCTACTAGTCTTTGGCAGCCGCTAACCTACTTTTTGTCTTTATACATTTGCCCATTCTGAACATTTTTTATAAATGGAATCGTATATAGGTGGTCTTTTGATTTGCTTCTTTCAGTTAGCATGATGTTTTCAAGGTTCATCTATATATTAGCATGTGTCAGTACTCCATTCCTTTTTATTGCTAAATAATATTTCATTGTATGGATATATACCACATTTTGTTTATCCATTCATCAAGTGATGGAAATTTGGGTTGTTTATACTTTTTGGCTATTATGAATAATGCTGCTCTGAACATTCAGGTACAAGTTTTTCTTGGATGTATATTTTTATTTTTATTGGGTATTTACTTAGGAGTGATATTGCTGGATCATATGGTAATTCTAGTTTAACATTTGTTGGCCATTTGTCTATTGTCTTTGAAAAAATATATGTTCAGATCATTTGCCTATTTTAAAATTATTTATCTTTTCATTATTGAGTTGTAGAAGTTATTTATATATTCCAGATACAAGTCCCTTATCAGATATATGATGGCAAATATTTTCTATTCTGGGGGTTGTCTTTTCACTTTTTTGATTGTATCTTTTGAAACAGAGAGGTTTGAATTTTGATGAAATTCAATGTATATAAATGTTCTTTGGGGCCCTGGTGGCACAGTGGTTAAGAGGTTGGCTGCTAACCAAAAGGTCAGCAGTTTGAACCCACCAGTGGTTCCTTGGAAACCCTATGGGGCAGCTTTACTCTGTCATGTAGGGCCATTATGAGTTGGAATTGACTCAACAGCAATGGATTTTTTTTAGATGCCCTTTATCAGATTTGAAAGTTCGCTTCTAATTAGTTGAGTGTTTTTATCATGAAAGAGTGTAAGATTTTATCAGATTTTTGTGTCTATTGAGGTGATCATGTGATTTTTGTCTTTTATTCTATTAATATAGAATATTACATTGATTGATTTTCAGATGTTAAAGTAACCTTGCATTCTTGGGAGAAATCCTACTTGATCATGGTATATAATTCTCTTTATATGTTGCTAGGATTATGTTGAACATTTTTGCATCTATATTCATAAGAGATACTGGTTTGTAGTTTTCTCGTGACATTTTTGTCCTCAGGCTTCAGATCTTAGTATGAGTTCGTTGTGAAGCCCTGGAGCCTGTGTGCCTATGTGCGAGAATAAACTGTGGTTATTTTCGACATTTTACCAGTGTCTCTTCAGACTGTAGTTCCTCACTCACCCAGGTTTATGAGGGAAAAGAAAGGATATCAAGGTTTGGTATAGTCCATTTACAGGGTGATCGAAGGGACCATGGAAAATGACAGAATTCACCTGGTGAGCTCAGTAAATTTCTTTTTGTGTTTTCTGCTCCTTCAGGGGAATATTTTCTGTTTTAAACTTTTAAAAATTTTATTCCTGGTGTATTCTGTTTATTGACAAGGATAATTAATTCTGTGTGACCATGGTTGTTGTGCTTTCTTTCTCCAGCTTAGAACAAAGTGATAAACTGCCTTTCACTCTATAGGTATCTTCTAGGCTTTTTTTTTTCCCCTGGACTGCTTTACTTATCACCTCAGATCTCTGCTCACCAAAGTTAGGGATCTTCATGACAGGTATTCTCATTACTATACGTGTTCACTTTTCTTTCACCAGTACTGTGCAAATAACGACATGGTCAGGAACCACACTGAGTAGGGTCAAATCAGCACAAATGGACTTGGTGACTCTCATACTGAGCCTCCTTAGAATTAGAGATTATGGCATGAGGTTGTATGTTTCTGCTGTTGAATTTTTTTGTGCCAGTGTTTACTTCCTTCCCTTTCCTATGCTCCTTCCTCCCTTCTTTCCCTTTTGTTATGTTTAGAGGAAGGAAGATTTTGTAATCTGACTTCATTTCTACCATCTTTACCAAGAAGTTTTACCTACATGGCAGTAGTTAGTAGGTATGAATTATTTATTTACATCTACTTCTTTTATCCCCCACATGTCCGTCAGTTTATCATACTGTGGGGGCTTGCGTGTTGCTGTGATGCTGGAAGCTATGCCACTGGTATTCAGATACCAGCAGGGTCACCCATGGGGGACAGATTTCAGCTGAGCTTCCAGACTAAGACAGACTAGGAAGAAGCACCCGGTAGTCTACTTCTGAAAAGCATTAGCCAGTGAAAACCTTATGAATAGCAGCAGAACATTGTCTGATATACTGCTGGAAGATGAGCCCCCCAGGTTGGAAGGCACTCAAAAGATGACTGGGGAAATGCTGCCTCCTCAAAGTAGAGTCAAACTTAATGACATGGATGGAGTAAGGCTTTCGGGACCTTCATTTGCTGATGTGGCACAACTTAAAATGAGAAGAAACAGCTGCAAACATCCATTAATAATCAGAACCTGGAATGTATGAAGTATGAATCTAGGAAAACTAGAAATTGTCAAAAATGAAATGGAATGCATAAACATTGATATCCTAGGCATTAGTGAGCTGAAATGGACTGGTATTGGCCATTTTGAATTGGACAATCATATAGTCTGCTATGCTGGGAATGACAACTTGAAGAGGAATGGTGTTGCATTCATTGTCAAAAAGAACATTTCAAGAACTATCCTGAAGTACAACGCTGTCAGTGATAGGATAATATCCATACGCCTTCAAGGAAGACCAGTTAATACGACTATTATTCAAATTTATGCACCAACCACTAGGGCCAAAGATGAAGAAATAGGAGATTTTTATCAGCTGCTGCAGCCTCAAATTGATCGAACATGTAATCAAGATGCATTGATAATTACTGGTGATTGGAATGCAAAAGTTGGAAACAAAAAAGAAGGATCACTAGTTGAAAAATATGGCCTCGGTGATAGAAACTGCTGTGGATTGAATGATAGAATTTTGCAAGGCCAATGACTTCTTCATTGCAAATACCTTCTTTCACCAACATGAACTGTGACTATACACATGGACCTCACCAGATGGAACACAAAGAAATCAAATTGACTACACCTGTGGAAAGAGAATGGAAAAGCTCAATCTCATCAGTCAGAACAAGGCCAGGGGTCGACTGTGGAATAGACCATCAATTGCTCATATGCAAGTCCAAGCTGAAACTGAAGAAAATCAGAGCAAGTCCACGAGAGCCAAAATATGACCTTGAGTTCATCCCACCTGAATTTAGAGACCATTTGAAGAATAGATTTGACGCATTTAACGCTAGTGACCGAAGACCAGACGAGATGTGGAATGACATCAAGGACATCATCCATGAAGAAAGCAAAAGGTCGTTGAAAAGACAGGAAAGAAAGAAAAGACCAAGATGGATGTCAGAACGGGGCATCAGGATTGGAGAAAGATTCATTAACAACCTGTGTTATGCAGATGACACAATCTTGCTTGCTGAAAGTGAAGAGAACTTGAAGCACTTACTAATGAACATCAAAGACTCCAGCCTTCAGTGTGGATTACACCTCAACATAAAGAAAACAAAAATCCTCACAACTGGACCAAGGAACAACATCGTGATAAACAGAGAAAAGATTGAAGTTGCCAAGGATTTCATTTTACTTGGATCCACAATCAACAGCCATGGAAGCAGCAGTCAGGAAATCAAAAGACACATTGCATTGGGTAAATCTGCTGCAAAGGACCTCTTTAAAGTGTTGAAAAGCAAAGTGTTGAAGACTAAGGTACGCCTGACCCAAGCCATGGTATTTTCAATCGCATCATATGCATGTGAAAGCTGGACAATGAATAAGGAAGACTGAAGAAGAATTGATGCCTTTGAATTGTGGTGTTGGCGAAGAATATTAAATATACCATGGACTGCCAAAAGAACGAACAAATCTGTCTTAAAAGCGCAACCAGAATGCGTCTTAGAGGCAAGGATGGCAAGACTGCGTCTTACATACTTTGGACATGTTGTCAGGAGGGATCAGTCCCTGGAGAAGGACATCATGCTTGGCAAAAGTTACAGCGTCAGTGGAAAAGAGGAAGATCTTCAATGAGGTGGATTGACACAGTGGCTGCAACAATGAGCTGAAGGATAACAACAATTGAAAGGATGGCGCGGGACCGGGGAGTGTTTCTTCTGTTGTGCATAGGGTCGCTATGAGTTGGAATCGACTCGATGGCACGTAACAACAACTTCTTTTATATTTTTTCTGTTTGATCAGTCATGAGCTGAAAGATGGAATTAAGAGTTCTACTACTGTTATCTTTTTCTAATTTTCATATAGTCCTAGCCAGTTTTGCTTTATGTGTTTTGATGAATAAACTATCTGTTATATGAAATTTATGCTAATTAATTGTTCCTTGGAGATTGTATCTTTTATTTTTGCCTTGTTGTATTAAAGTTAGGCTTGTCTGATATATTGTAACCCTTGCCTTATTTTTGCATTTATTGTCTCATATGTTTTTGTCCATTCTTTTGTTTCAGAGTTTTTAATCTGAGAATATCTTTTTTTTTCCTCTAATTGATTAGTTTTCCTGATTATGTTTTTGGATATGATAAATGTTGTAATCATTTCTTTGTCATCTGTTTTAACATTACATTTTAATATTTAATTAATTTTATTTTTCTCTAAGGGATGTGTGTGTTATTTTGGTTGATTTAATCATTTTACCAATTTTATATTTTCAAATAATATACTTAACATTTCGTCTTCTTCACCTGCATATATTTCATTGATAGTTACTTTATTATTTTATGATGTCAAGATTTATGAAAATGTATATTCTATTCTTTAACCATGGTACCTGTATCTGTTTAACTTGAGCTTTATGTTTACAGGAGACCTGGTGGCACAATGTTTAAGAGCTATGCCTACTCATCAAAAGGTTTTCAGTTCAAATCCACCAGCTGCTCCTTAGAAACCCTCTGGGACAGTTCTTCTGTGTCCTATTATAGGGTTGCTATAGTTGAAGTCAGCTTGAAGGCAGTGGGTTTATATTTACATGGATTCAGCTTACTTTTTTATTTTATTCCCCATTCCCTCCTCCTCCCAACCCCTGGTAAACAAAAACCTTCTTTTGTCTTGAGGAATTTGTCTATACTTTATATTTCATAAATGGGATGATACAATATTTGTCCTTTTTTGCCTGACTTATTCCACTTAGCACAATGTTTTCAAGGTTCATCCATGTAATGGCATGTATTAGAACTTCATTTCTCTTTATAGCTGAATAATACTTCATTTTCTGTATATACCACATTTTGTTTATTCATTCATGTGTTTGAGACACTTGGGTCGTTTCCAGCTTCTAGCTGTCGGGAATAATGGTGCAGTAAACATTGGTGTACATGTATCTCTTTGATTTGCTGCATTTGCGTATATATTTAGGAATTGAATTGCTGGTTATATGATAATTCTGTTTAACTTTTTAAGGAACTGCCAAACTGTTTTCCACAGTGGCTTCATCATTTTACATTCCCACTAGCAATATACGAGTATTCCAGTTGCTCCACATTCTTGTCAGTGCTCAGTATTTTCTCTCTCTCTTTTTTTAAAATTGTGCTTTAAGTGGAAGTTTACAGCTCAGGTTAGTTTTTCTCATACAAATATTTGTACACACATTGTTATGTGACCCTAGTTGCAGTCCCTAAAATGTGATCACAACTTCCTCCTTTCCACCATGGATTTCTCGTGTCCATTCAACCAGCTCCTATCCCTTTCTGCCTTCTCATCTTGTCCCTGGACAGGAGCTGCCCATTTAGTCTCGTGTATCCTCTTGAACTAAGAAGCGTGCTCTTCTTGAGTATCGTTTTATGTCTTATAGTCCAGTCTATTCTTTGTCTGAAGAGTTGGCTTTGGAAATGGTTTTAGTTCTGGGTTAACAGAGAGTCCAGGGGCCATGTCTTCTGGGGTTCCTTCAATCTCAGTCAGAGCATTAAGTCTGGTCTTTTTACTAGATTTTGAGTTCTGCACCACACTTTTCTCCTGCTCCATCATGGACTCTCTGTTGTGTTCCCTGTCAGAGTGATCATTGGTCGTAGATGGACATCATCTAGTTCTTCTGGTCTCAGGCTGATAGAGTTTCTGGTTTATGTGGCCTGTTTTGTCTCTTGGAATAGTATTTTCCATGTGTCTTTAGTGTTCTTCATTCTTCTTTGCTTCAGTTGGGTTGGGACCAATTGATGTATTTTAGGTGGCCGCCCACTAGCTTTTAAGACCCTGGGTGCCACTTACCAAAGTGGGATGCAGAATATTTTCTTGATAAACTTTGTTATGCCAGTTGACCTAGATGTCTCCTGAAACCATGGTCCCCAGACTCCTACCCCTGCTACACTGTCCCTTGAAGTATTTGGTTGTGTTCAGGAAACTTCTTAGCTTTTGGTTTAGTCCAGTAATGCTGACTTTTCCTGTATTGTATGTTGCCCTTCCCTTCACTGAAGATAATTCTTGTCTACTATCTATTTAGCGAATTCCTCTCTCCCTCCCTCCCTACCCTCATAAGCACCAAGGAATGTTTGACCTTTTCTTGAGTTCTTATAGTGGTTTCACACAGTATTTGTCCTTTTGGGACTGACTAATTTCACTCAGCATAACACCTTCCAGATTGATCCATGTTATGAGATGTTTCACAGATTCATTGTTCTTTATTGTTGGGTAATATTCCATTGTGTGAATATACCATAATTTGCTAATTCATTTGTTGATTGATGGGCACCTAGGTTGTTTCCATCTTTTTGCTATTCTGAACAGTGCTGCAATGAACGTGGGTGTGCATATATCTCTTCCTGTGGATGTATTCCAAGGAGTGGGATTGCTGGATCGTATGGTAGTTCTATTTCTAGCTTTTTAAGGAAACACCAAATCAATTTCCAAACTGGTTGTACCATTTTACATTCCTACCAGCAGTGTATAAGTGTTCCAGTCTCTCCACAACCACTACAACATTTATTGTTTTGTGTTTTTTGGATTAATGTTAGCCTTGTTGGGGTGAGATGGCATCTCACTGTAGTTTTGGGTTGTGTTTCTCTAATGGCTAATGATTGTGACGATTTTCTCATGTACCTGTAGCTGCCTGAATGTCTTCTTTTGTGAAGTGTCTGTTCATATCCTTTGCCCATTTTTTCATTTGGTTATTCATCTTTTCGTAGTTGAAGTTTTGCAATATCTTGTAGATTTTAGAGATTATACCCTGAGCAGATATGTGGTAGCCAGAATTTTTTTCCCAGTCTGTAGGTTGTCTTTTTACTCTTTTGGTGAAGTCTTGATGAATGTAAGCGTTTGATTTTTAGGAGTTCCTAGTTATCTGGTTTCTCTTCAGGTGTTTGTGCATTGTTATGTTTTGTATTCTGTTTATGCCATGTATTAGGGCTCTTAGCATTGTCCCTATTTTTTCTTCTATGGTTTGTATTGCTTTAGATTTTATATTTAGGTCTTTGATCCTTTTTGAGTTAGTTTTTGTGCATGGTGTGAGGTATGGGTCTTGTTTCATTTTTTTGCAGATGGATATCCAGTTATGCCAGCACCACTTGTTAAAGAGACTGTCTTTTCCCCATTTAACAGACTTTGGGCCTTTTGTCAATGTCTTAGTCATCTAGTGCTGCTATAACAGAAATACTACAAGTGGATGGCTTTAACGAAGAGAAGTTTATTCCCTCACAGTCCAGTAGGCTAGAAGTCTGGATTCAGGGTGCTGGCTTCAGGGAAAGGCTCTCTCTCTCTGTCAGCTCTGGAGGAAGGTCTTTGTTATGTATCCCCCCGCAAAAAAAACCCATAAAAATCAGCCTTCCTTTATTCTGGGAGCATCTCAGCACAGGAACCTCAGGTCCAAAGGATGCTCTCTACTCCCAAGGCTGTTTTCTTGGTAGTATGAGGTCCCCAACTCTCTGCTTGCTTCCGTTTCCTTTTATCTCTTTAATCCTCTTTAACATAAAATTACAATCACAAAGTATTCCATCCTTTTCTATGCTTGGAAATAGCTTTAGTAGTAGTTGTGTTAACTCTTAAAGCTTGGTAGAATTCTTCAGTGGAGCCGTCAGGGCCAGATCTTTTATTTGTTGGGAGTTTTTAAATTACCTTTTCAGTCTTTTCTTTTGTTATAGGCTTATTTAGTTGTTCTACCTCTGTTTGTGTTAGTTTAGGGTAGGTAGTATATTCCTGGAAATTCGCCTGTTTGTTTTAGATTTTCAAATTTGTTGGAGTACGGTTTTTCGTAGTATTCTGCTGTAATTCTTTTAATTTCAGTTGAGTCTGTTGTGATATCGTTCATCGCGTTTCTTACTCAGGTTATTTGCTTCCTCTCATGTTTTTCTTTTGTCATTTTGGCCAGCGGTTTATCAATTTTGTTGATCTTTTCAAAGAACTAACCTTTGGTCTTATTCACTCTTTTAATTGTTTTTCTGTTCTCCATTTCATTTAATTCTGCTCTAATTTTTATTGTTTCTTTTCTTCTGGTGCCCAAGGGCTTCTTTTGTGGCTGTCTTTCTACTTGTTCAAGTTGTAGTGTTAATGTTTTGATTTTGGCCCTTTCTTCTTTTTGGATGTGCGCATTTATTGTTATAAACTGACCTCTCAGCACTGCTTTTGCTGGTCCCAAAGGTTCTGGTAGGATGTGTTTTCATTCTCGTTTGATTTTGTGAATTTCTTTATTCTGTCCTTAATTTCTTCTATAACTCAGTAGTTCTTGAGCAAGGTGTTGTTCAGTTTCCATGTATTTGATTTTTTTTACCTTGGCTTTTCTGTTACTGATTTCTACTTTTATGGCTTTATGGTCAGAAAAGGTGCTTTGTAATATTTCGATGTTTTGGATTCTGTTACGGCTTGCTTTGTGCCCCTATATGTGGTCTTTTTTGGAGAATGTTCCATGTGCGTTGGAAAAGAAAGTAAACCTGTCTGCTGCTGGGTGGAGTGTTCTGTATATGTGTATGAGATCAAGTTGGTTGATTGTGACATTTAAATCTTCTGTGTCTTTATTGAGCTTCTTCATGGATGTTCTGTCCTTCATGGAAAGTGGTGTGTTGACGTCTCCTGCTTTTATCATGGAGCTGTGTATTTCTCTTTTCAGTGATGTTAGAGTTTGTTTTATGTATTTTGGAGCCCTGTTGTTGGGTGCGTAAATATTTGTTAGGGTTGTATCCTTCTGCTGTATTGGCCCTTTAATCATTGTATGTGTCCTTCCTTATCCTTTGTGGTAGATTTTGCTTTAAAGTCTATTTTGTCAGAGATTAATATTGCCACTCCTGCTCGTTTTTGATTGTGGTTTACTTCACTTTTTCCATCCTTTGAGGTTTAGTTTGTTTGTGTCTTAAAGTCTAAGATGTGTCACTTGTAGGCACATACAGATGGATCATGTTTCTTTATCCACTCTGTCTCTTTATTGGCGCATTTAGTCCATTTACATTCAGCGTAATTATTGGTAGGTATATAAAAGTACTGTCATTTTGATTTTTTTTAATGTTGTTGACAGTTTCTTTTTTCCACTAAATTTTCTGTGCTGAGTTGTTTTTCTTTATGTATTTTCTTTTCGTTTTTTTCATTGTCGTTGATTTTATATTTGCTGAGTCTTTATGTTTTTCTTGGTTTATTTTATTTTATTTTTTTTGATGTGTAGGATTGTTAGTTTCCTTTGTGGTTACCATAATATTTACCCCTGTTTTTCTAAGCTTAAACCAATTTTTTATTTCTTTATATCACCTAGACTTCATATGAAAGATCTATGACTACATTATTTAGTCCCTCTTTTTTGTTTTAATGTTGTCATCTTTTACATATTGACATCTCTGTTTCCCTATTTTCAGTGTTTAAGCTTTTATTTATTTTTGTGACTTCCCTGTCTGAGTTAATATCTGGTTGTTCAACTCTTGGAGCTTTTTCTGATGTTATTTATTTTCTAACTGGAGAACTCCTTTTAGTATTTCATGTAATTTTGGGTTGGTTTTTACACATTCCCTAAACTGCTTTATCTGTAACTGCCCTAATTTCGCCACCATATTTGAGAGACAGTTTTGCTGGATATATCATTTTTTGTTGGCAGTTTTTTTCCTTCAAGGCTTTATGTATGTCATCCCATTGCCTTCTTGCCTGTGTGGTTTCTGCTGAGTAGTCCAGGCTTAGTCTTATCAATTCTCTTTTGTAGATGACTTTTCATTTATTCCTAGTCCCTCTTAGAATTCCCTCTTTATTTATGGTTTTGGCACGTTTGATTATAATACATCTTGGTGATTTTCTCTTGGGCTGTACCTTGTGTGGGGTTTGATGAGTTTCTTGGGTAGATTTCTTCTCATCTGCACCATATTAGGAAAGTTTTCTGCCAAGAAATCTTTAACAATTCTGTCTGTATTTTCTGTTATCCCCCACGCCCCTTCTGGTACTTCAGTCACTCATAGGGTATTCATCTTGATAGAGTCCCACATAATTCTTAAGGTTTCTTCATTTTTTAAAAGTCTTCCATCTGATTTCTCCTCAAATAAGTTGGTGTCAAGTGCTTTATCTTCAGTCTCACTAATTCTGATTTCCATTGCCTTGATTCTGCTCCTGTGACTTTTTATTGAGTTGTCTAATTCTAAAATTTTATTGTTAGTCTTTTGGATTTGTTTGTTATCTCTCTATGGATTCTTATAGGCTGTTAAATTTGTCATTATACTCTTGTATAACCTTTTTAAGTTACTCTCTTGCTCTGTCTGTGTGTTCCTTGGCTTGTTCTGCATTTTACCTCAACTCCTTACTGATCTCATGAAGAGTTCTGTGTATTAATCTTTCAAAATCTGCGTCTAGTAATTCTAAGAGGTTATCTTCCTCCTGAAGGATTCTTGATTCTTTGTTTTGATGGCTTGCTGAAGCCATCATGGTCTGCCTCTTTCTGTCATTAGATAAGAACCGTTTTCTCTGAGCCATCAATGAGTTGTCACGTTTATTTATTTTATATTTGCTTACTGTGTCCTAGCTTCTCGTTTTGATATGCCCGTGTAGGCTGATAATTGGATTAATTAGATTTCTGGTGTCTTTGAAGTTTCCATGCCCTGTCTACACATGGCTGGAGCTGTTACTAGTTATGTGAACCCAGGAGTCCATTTGCTTTTTTTGTGTGGCTTCAGCTCAGGTGTCCAGGTTGTCAGTCACCAACTGTGTAGTGCAGGCACTCACCTAGAGTCCTAAATGGGCAGGGGTGAATGGGGCAGGCACAGGCATCTGGCTACAGTAGCAAGCCATGCACTAATCAAGGCAGGGGTCTGACTGCTGCCCCTGAGCGTCTGGGTTGAAGGCATGTCCCTGTTCCCTAGAGCACATAGATTGGTGGGTTTTGCAGCTGGACTATGAGCACCCAATGCTGTTGGCTGTAAGGACTGGGAGTCATCACTTTTTGGACCCCTGTTGTGGGTGACTCAGTGTAGCGGTGGAACCACCAGTCCTCAGGCCTCTGACGTGGGTAGATGAGGATCCTGCTTAATGGACAGGGTGGTGTCAAATGTCACAAATCTGCCACTCCCCCTTATATCTGATGCTGTTGAAAATAGGCATCAGGTGTATACCCTGTTGTACTGTGCTAATGAGGGCCTATGCTGTTGAAATGGGCCCATGCAGGTCTATGCAGGGATGAAAGGCATTCATAGTTCACGGACCCGTTATGCCTCTACCTAGGCAAAGGGACTGTTCCTGCCCTGAGTTCCTGGCTTAAGGGAGCTGGCAGATTATTTTTTCCTGTTTGTTTATTTGTTCCCTCTCCAAAGCCGGGAGAATGGCTCCGGTTTCATGACAGGTCCTACTTCTGGCCCAGGGGGCGCAGCAATCACTGAAGCCAGACTGTATCTGGAGCAGAGTGGGGAAGGGGCAGGTAAAGGGGAGAGGGGTACTTCCCCAAAAGGGGGTTTTTCTTTCATCCACTCTGTAGGCTAAATGCCTGTACTTACGTTTTGCCGATTGAGCATCATTTCTTACTGGTTCTGGTGGCTTCAGCAAACTCTCCACCGCTTGGTCTTTTCTGATTGGAAAATGTGTCCCGAGCACCACTGCTTGCCTCACCTCTTGTGTGCTGGCTGATCCAGCCTGCAGGGTTCCGGTGCCGGCCAGGTCAGGTACGGCAACTTCTTGCCGCTTCTGAACCATCTCTCCCACCTCCTTCCACTCAGTCCAATTCCTCAACTTTGTCTTTGATGTTCAGGGCTCCTAGATTGTCATATATAATCAATTTACTTATTTTTTCTAATCTTTGTTGTAAGCGGGACCACAGGAAGCATCTGACTATTCTGCCATCCTGGCCCTGCCTCCTTTGTCTCTCTTTTTAATAATAGCTGTCCTAGTGGGTGTGAAGTGGTATCTCATTGTGGTTTTGATTTACATTTTCATAATAACTAGTAGTGTTGAGCATCTTTTCATGTGCTTATTGGCAATTTGTATATCTTCTTTGGAGAAATGTCTATCCAAGTCCTTTGACAATTTTTAAATTGGGTTGTTAGTCTTTTTGCTGTTGAGTTTTAATAGTTCTTTATATATTCTGGATGTTAAGGCCTTATCTGATGTATAGTTTCCAAATATTTTCTCCCATTCTGTAGATTGTACTTTCACTTTCTTGATAATGTCCCCTGATTGACAAAGGTTTTTAATTTTGAAGTCAGATTTATCTGTTTTTCTCTTGTTGCTTGTGCTTTTGGTGTTATGTTTAAGAATCCATTGCCTAAAAGAAGGTTCTAAAGCTTTACCCCGCTATGCTTTCTTCTAAGAGTTTCCATAGTTTTAGTTTTCATTTATTTTGATATCTTTATCTGGCTTTGGTATCAGGGTAATGCTGGCCTCATAAAACAAGTTAAGAAGTGTTCCTCTCTCTGTATTTTGGAGAAGTGTGAAAAAAATTGGTGCTAATTATTCTTTACGTTTTTGGTAAAATACCCTAGTGAAACCATCTGGTCCTGGATTTTCTTTTTGAGAGGCTTTCGATAACTCTTTTAAAATCTTCCCTTGTTATAGGTCTGTTGAGATTTTCTATTTCTTGTGTCAATTTAGGCATTTTATTTTTTAATTTTTATAATGCATATGTATATGGTAACTGGATGATGGTGCCTTATGTCCTAGATTCAGATTGTTGTCTGATGTTGATTGTCTAACCGAAGGGCTCCCTTTAATAATTCTTTTTAGTTTGGTTTGGTTTTTACATATTTCCTTAATTTCTGTTAATCTGGAAATGCCCTAATTTCAGCATCAAGGTTGAGTGAGAATTTGGCAGGATGTATTATTCTTGGTTGACAATTTTTTTCTTTCAAGGTTATAAATATGTCATCTCATTGCCTTCTTGCCTGTCTGGTTTCTGCCAAGTAATCAGAGCTTGATCTTGTTGTTTCCCCTTTGTATGTGACTTCTTGTTTTTTCTCGAGCTGCTCTCAGAATCTTCCTTTGTCTTTGGTTTTAGCAAGTGTGATTATGATGCATCTTGGTGATCTTTTGGAGTCTAGGCTATATGAGGTTCGTCGAGCATCGTAGGTGGTTGGCTTTTCTTCTTTCGTGACATTGGGGAAATTTTCTGTCAGCAAATCTTCGGTGATCCTCTCTGTTTTAGGTTGGTTCCCCCTGTTCTGGAACTCTGATCACATGCAAATTTTTGCTTTGGATTGTATCCCACATTGTTTTCAAGGTTTCTTCATTCTTTTATTTTTCCCTCAGCAAAGTGGTATTTATTGATTTGTCTTCAGGTTCATTGATGCTGTCTTCCATTGTCTCAAATCTGCTCCTAAAACCTTCTGTTCCACTGTTAATTTCTGAAATCTTGTTATCTTTTGGATTTCTAATGGCTGTTTTTGTGTGATTTCTGGTTGTTTATTCATTTTGACATTTCTTCCTGTTTTATTCTCCTGAATTCTTCACTGATTCTATCTGTATTTTCCACAGTTTTGTCTATTTTTTCCTTATTTTTGTCTGCATTGTCCTTCATCTGTTGGAGAACCCTGTATATTAGAGTTCTGAATTCTGTATCAGGTAGTTGCAGTGCCTTTTCTTCTACCGAAGGTCATCAAAAAAATATCTTATTTTGATTGCTTTCTGGAGCTAACCTCTGCTGTTTTTTTCATATGTTTTGATATTGTTTGCTTTTTCCAGGACATTCAGGAATTATTTTCTTCACTTATCGATTGTAGATTTGATTGATTCATCCTGCTTTTTTTGTTTAATTTGGTTATGTCTTGGAATATGGGCTAGGCATGTTTTGTTGCTTGTCCACCTGTGGACATGATAATTCTCACTACCTCTTCCGGGTGGGCAGGGCTGGTCAGTCAGCAGTGGAGGAACAGGGATAGGTAGTTTCTGACATGAACTAGGGCTGACAGAATGGGCCAGGGAGAAGTGCAGGGTGGGTCCAGGGGAGCACATTGGTGGTTCTCAGGGGCACAGCATTCAGCACATGATGCAGATAGGAAGGAGTGAAAGGAGAAGATATGATGTTCTGAGCTAAGTGGGTGGGTGAAAGAAGAGAGAGAAACAAAAGGAAAAAAAAACTAGAAAAAATTAAGGAAGAAAAATAATAAAGTGGCTGCACGATAGAATTTAGTGGTTTAGGGTTGGGAAGACCTGGCATGGCTGTGTGCCACTGGCTCTCCAGCCAAGTGGTGTGGTTCAGTCTGTTGCAAAGGGGCTTTGGCAGAGCAGATACTGGGTAGACAGGAGAAAGGAAAGGAAAGAGGTACCAACTACTCCAATTGTGAACTACTCCAGGGAGAAGAAACCAACCAACCAATGAACGAACTAAAAGATTAAAAATGAAAACAACTACAATTAAAAAAAAATGTGGGTGAGCTGGCTCTTGGGGGTGGGCAGAATTGGGTGGTGGCAAGTTGATGTCTCTCATGCCAGGTGGCTTGGCACAGCCAGTCAGGAAGGGGTGGAGGCAGTATAGGGCCTAGTGGGAGGTAGAAGGAAAAGGGAGATGGGGAAAGATAAAGAAAAACAAAAAATATGGTACTGAGGGAGCTGATCTGTGGGGTGGCACAGACCTGGGTAGGCTGTGTGCCAGAGGCTTTCCATCCAAGTAGTACAGCACAGCCCACCAACAAGATGGGGCAGTACACAGGGTTAGGTGGGTGGGAGAAAGGAAAAGAGGAAGGAAGGGAGAGAGAGAGAAGAAACAACACACCAACAAAAAAGAAAAATAAACAAAAACCAAAAATAAAGTGGCATTGAGGGAATTGGTCAGTAATGGTGGTGCAGACCAGGAATGGCTGCGTGCAGTGACTCTCCAGCCAAGTGGTACAGCACAGCCCCCCAAGAAAGAGTGGGGGTGGTGCACAAGGCTGGGCAGGTGGGAGGAAAGAAAGGAGAGAGAAGAAAGAGAGAGAAAAAAAAAAAGAACAAAGCAACAAACCAAAAACTTGCAGCCCCTCAGGAAATGGAGAGGATGGCCCACAGGGCTAGCCAGTCCGGAGAAAGGAAAGCAAAGAGGGAGAGAGAGAAGCAGGATAAAAGCCAAAAAACAGTATCAAAAAAATGGCTCTGAAGGGGCTGGCTGGTGGGGGAGGCATGGACCCTGGTGGCAGTAAACTGTTGCCTCTCCAGTGGAGCAAATGTGGCCTATTGGAAAGCGGTGAAGGCTATGTAGAGGAAAGATGGGTAGGAGGTGGCAAAGCATGTGTCCGTGGTTACTGGGCACTCTGTCTCCTGTTGGGTGCTCTGCGAAGTTGCCTTCCCGTACTCCCTGTCCACACTCCCTGGTGGCTGTAGTCCAAGATGGTAAATCCTTGCTGCATTAGCTAGTAGGAGACCTCCACTTGATAACTCTTCTCATCTTCTTTTCTGTCTCAGTTTCGTATTCAGCTGGGTGCTTGATCAAGTTCTTTATTCCTTCATTTGATGCTTAGGGTTCCAGGATTGATGTTTGTATCTGTCTTACTTGGTTTTTTGGGTCTTTGCTGCAGAGGGACGACATGGTGCTTCTGTCTGTAGCACCATGTTTGCTCTGCCTCTCCAATTTAGGCATTTTAAATGTTTCTAGGAATGTATCTGTTTCATCTAGGTTATTTAATTTGTGATCATACAGTTTTTCATAGTATTCTCTTATAATCCTTTTAATTTCTTAAGGTTTGCAGTAATATCGCCGCTTTCATTTCTGATTTTATTTAGTAGTGCCCTCTCTCTTTTTCTTTGTCAGCCTAGCTAGGGGTTTGTCAATTTTGTTGATCTCAAAGAACCAAGTTTTGGTTTTGTCCATTTTCTCTGTTGTTTTTCTGTTCTCTGTTTTGTTTATCTATGCTCCAATCTTTATTATTTTCTTCCTATTGGTTGCTTTGGGTTTAGTTTGCTCTGCCTTTTCAGGTTTTTTCAAGGTATAAAATTAGGTTATTGATTTGGGCTCTTCTTTTTTAATGTAAGCAATGGATATGTCTATAGTCTGCCCTTTAATCATGATATCTATATCTGTTTAACTTGAACTTTATATTTTTATAGATTCAGCTTATCCTTTATATGCAACATTTTTTCCTCAGCTCTCAGTTTTGCTCCTAGTCAATATGACAACCTCCATGTTTACAGATAAGTCCATTGGTACAAGGAACTGGATGACAGTCTTAGGTGCCAATTAAAATAGGTGATAAATCACCTTCCTTACATCTTTCATGGTTTGATGGGGCCTTAGTCTCTGCGGAGGGATGTGGTATTTGTTTCTTCACTATCTCAATATGGAGGCACAGTTTCAAAGTTTTCCAGTTGGTCCTTCCAACCGTAACTCATTCTGTGGGTCAGAACCAATATAGGGATTATGCTGTTACTGAGTTTATCTATTCCAACTGTATACTCAGAATCTACAGAATAACATCTTGGGCTCACCATGAGGTGGACTTGAATTAAAATCTATTTATCACCTGACATTAATAAGCCTGAGCTCTCACTAGTGAGTAATAGTAACATTATGGGTCCTCAAGAATTGGTATTAGGTTAGAATCCAATTCCTTAAAAGTCTATTAGTATTTATCTTCCCAGTGCAGAAGATAGTAGGAAAGATGCAATATGTATTTATGATATTATTGCAGAATTCTTCCACATGAGTATTAGGCTTCCTTTTTATTCATTTGGGAATTAATTTAAGTCTGAAGTCTGGATACAGGGCTGCCATTTTCTACTGTGGTGGCTCAAGTCAATCCTGTGTTTACAGAACTAGAATATTTTGGTTATTCAGATTAAATAGGGACCCCGGTGGGCTGTTCATGTCTTTTGGTCTTAAAAAACTCATAATCACTGTCGTGGATTGAATTGTGTCCCCGCCAAAATATGGGTCACCTGGGTTGGGCCATGATTCCCAGCATTGTGTGGTTGTCCTCCATTTTGTGATTGTACATCATGTTAAGAGGATTAGGGTGGGATTGTAATACTACCCTTACTCAGGTCACCTCCCTGATCCAGTGTAAAGGGAGTTTCCCTGGAGTGTGGCCTGCACCACCTTTTATCTCTTAAGAAATGAAAAGGAAGCAAGCAGAGAGTTGGGGACCTCATACCACCAAGAAAGCAGCATCAGGAGCACAGTGCGTCCTTTGGACACAGGATCCCTGCACCTGAGAAGCTCCTCAGCCAGGGGAAGATTGAGGACAAAGACCTTCCCCCAGAGCCAACAGAGAGAGAAAGCCTTCCCCTGGAGCTGACACCCTGAATTTAGACTTGTAACCTACTAGACTGTGAGAAAATAAATTTCTCTATGTTAAAACCATCCACTTGTGGTATTTCTGTTATGGCTGTACTAGATGACTAAGACAATCAGTTAGCCACCACCAAGGATACGTATTTGTGTATGAGCTAATTCATACCTCAGAAACGTGTTATATCAGAACATACTGTACTAAGATCTCCAGACAAGCAAAAAGTCAAGAGTTGTAGAGACAGAGCGGTTGTGAGAGTTGTTTTCTCCCTCCTGTAACTCTAGTAAGCAAGATACACCCTACCTGTAAGAGAGTCAATGCAGTATTGCTAGTTTAGAGAATATATTTGAGAAAGAGCACTCCAGCCCCTGGGAGTAGACCCCAGTAGTCCCTAGAGTTGAAGATCAACCATTAGTGGATGATAGTATACATAATAAGAACAGTGAATACTATTACATCAGCTTACTGCCTGCTGCTTTCATGGTGAAGTGAATTCTCTGTCAGTAGCAACACTGTGGGGGAGGTACTATGGTATAAATAAAGCGTTCAGAGAGGATAGATATTGGCTTAGGCAAGGAAAATTTGACTGCCTAAAATTCTGCTAACTGGGAGGCTTTTCCTTCTCTAAGACCTTTCAGGATTCCTGGGGCTATAATGGAGTCTCTGGGTGGTGCAAATGGTTAAGGCGCTTGGCTGCTAACTGAAAAGTTGCGGAGGTTTGACTCTATGTTGAGGTGTCTTGCAAGAAAGGCTTGGTTATCTACTTCTGAAATTTCAGCAGCTGAAAATCCTATGAAGCACACTTCTGTGACACACATGAAGTTGCTATGAAGTTGGAATCAACTTGATGGCAAAGGGTTTACTGTGGGATTATAGCAATTCTGTTTCACAGATGAGTGTCCTATCACAGGCATACTATGTATTCTTTTCAGTAGGCCAGACATCCTACTTTCGTACATACACCCTACTAACTAAAAAAAAAAAAACTAACTAGGGATGTGTTATTTACTAAATATTTTATACTTTTATGTATTTAGTCATATGATTATCTTTGCTTCTCAGATTTTTCTTTATTTTTACTCCTTACCCCCCTGTTTATCTCATGTTGAAAATGTTCATTATTCAAGGTCCAACTAAAATGCACCTTTTCTAAACACTCAGAAACAAAGTGAACTCTACCTCTAATGGGCCATAATATTTTAGACCTCTTTGTAACTCTTTTTGAATAGTTTAGCTGTGTGTCCCTCTTACCCAATAATCTGATCTATCCACTTCATTTTGTAAGTGAGAAAGTTGAGATTCATAGTTTTAAGAGTTACTCAACATTCCACAAATACACACTAGAGAAAAAAAAATTTTTTGAAAGATCAGAGTAATCATAAAGATAATCGAAACCAAGTAACATACCTTGGTAGAAAGGAAATAATTTTTTTCCCATTAATTTATAAGATTTAATGGTCAGTCTTCTTGTTTTGTTTTAATAAAAAAAATTTTTTTTATAATTACTATTACTTTGATAATATGAATATTCATTTGTGACAATAGTAATGATTTATGTTATATGTTCTTTTGTATTTTTAATAGGAAAAACTCAAAAGAGAGGGAAAAGAAAACACAGTTATTCTCAAAGACAAAAGAGACAAGGTAAGAGTTGCATATAATTCTCATAGTTTTCTTTACAACCAATATTTTTAACATCTGCTTAGAAATAATTTTTATTCATACGTGGGAAAAGAACATTCTAAATATTTCACTTCTTAAATTGTTTCTTGCCATTTATTAATGAAAAGACATTAGTTAAAAATCTTAAAGCATTTGTTATTTGGAAATTTAGAGGGAAGATTTTGTCACTCTCCCTAATCTGTTTATAGTATTATCTTAAATTAGGTGCTTCAGTGTTTCTTGAGCAATTTCCAATATTTTTCTTAAAAATTCTAGTGCTTGTATTTAGATTATGTCTAATGTTGAGTTGTGAAGGGACCTGATAAATTACATGTTTTCTTCCCTATCTTTTAGATTAGGTAACTAATATTGGAAAATCTGGCTTATATCTGTAGCAAGAGAATTTACTAATCCTGAAGTGCCAAATTAAACAGATTTACCTACTCTGTCACAGGCAGAACAGGACTGGGACAGGCCTACCCACTTGATGACCTGCCTTTGTAAAACCTATGGCATAAAGGAGCAGGAGTGTGCTTCCTCTGATTCCCAACAGGAAAAGGAAGGAAGAGGCTGAACTATATATGCCCAGTTTCTCCTTCTAAATTCATGAACTACTTTAAATCATTGTTCCTCCACTAAGGAAACAGAGAGAAGTTAGAAATGTTGCTCTGATAGTGCTCTTTTCACATGAAAATGATGTACCAGGTACTGGGAAGAAGAGTATCCCTCACCATCTAACCCATTTGGCAGTCTAGGATTGTTATAGAACAATTTTGATTGGAATTTTTGGTTAAAATAATTAAGTGTACTCTTCATACACAGTGGCATAGTCTCCTAAGTTCCCACAGGAAACAGGTATTGCTTTGGTTACAATTAGAATGGAAATTACAATCAGAATAGTCAGGAGACAGTTCAGTTATAAGGTATAGAAAATGTTACAATTTTATCAAGTTTGGGTTCAAAGAAGAAGAAGGAAAGATTGAATCTCTAAATGAATATTAGATGTCTCATATATCCAGACACTATAGTAGATAGTTGATTGAGCACATTATTTTTGGAGAAATTATTGTCATAATACAATTAGCCAGCAGAGCTAGTTATAGTCTTAGTGTCTGATGAAAATAAATGGGTTAAACTCCAATATTCTTTTCTAAATATAGAATGTGTTCATGTCATGAAAGTATGTATCACATATTCTTAGTTATTTTGAGTTATGTATAATTTCAGTAATTATATCTTATTAAGTAGATTAATAATGTTTTATTTTATATGGGGTCCTGGGTACATATGTTGAAAATAATGGGAAAATGATAAAATAAATGATTAAAAAATTAGCTACGCTTTTATTTGCTATACTTTATTGCCAAAACTATTGAAATATCACCATCCTTACTCATCATCAGATTTTCCAATAGGATTTCTGATTTAGGGCAAGTTACTTCTCAATGCCTGAGTTTCCTCATCTATAATTGTATAATAACAGTACCCATCTCCTAAATTTGTTATGAGGATTAGATGAAATAGTATTTGTAAAGCAAGTACCAGATTTGTTTGTTTTAAAAAAATACAACAGAGAAAATTGTGAGTGTTCTGTATACACGCATCAGTTGAAGTGTAACTTCCAGAAAATAATGTAACTTATAGGAAAGTACATTTTCCTGATGTATTATGAAAAGGGATATTTCAGTATTTTAGAATAGAGTGTGTTTTCTTTTAGGCAATCAGGCAAATGTCATCTCCAAGACATGGCCACATGATGGTGCCGTGACTCTAAATTGTCATTCTCAGGAAGGAAAACTTGTCCATGAAAGCAGTTACATTTTGAAGGTGGTGGGATGTGTGTGTGTGACTCTGATGACTCCGGAGAGCAGATATAGAAATGTAGGAAAAAGAATACAGAAATGCAACTCTGAAAAAATGGCGCCACAATTCCCACCTGCTAGAAAAAGGATTATGAAATGACAGATGACTAGAACTGAGCAAGAAACTTACAAATCATCTCATTTAACCCCTTGATTTTAGAGATGTATAAATTTAAGCCCTTAGGTAGTTGGTGATTTGCTTCAAATCATCATGCAAGATAGTGAAAGATCCAGGAGAAAGGAACATATAACTTGGCTCCTAGTCCATTGTTTTTATGGTATAAAAAAAAATAGTTGCCTCTTAATCCTGCACTCTATGCCATCCTAATTTAAACTCACTGAAAATTAAACCATCAAATTTGTGATGATATTGTCTTTGTAGCCCTTTTTTTTGTACTTCATTCTCTCTTGTGATTGCCATGATTATCTTCAGAGAGATGGTGTTGAGTGAAAACTCCTTGCTGTCTTCTCAGTTCCAATTCAAGAATGCCCCATAGGGTTTCCAAGGATAGCCTGGTGAATTCGAACTGTTGACCTTTTCATTAGCAATCATTGCTCTTAACCACTACGGCACCAGGGTTTCCCGTGGTGACTGAAAGAAGTGATAAAATAGAAAGTGATGAGCATGGGTTTCATGCAGGATCCTACTAAAGCAACTGTTATAGCTTTTACTAGAAATCTAGGTCAGGTGCTAAAGACAGCTGTATACAGCAGTAGCGAGAAGGTGACCTGAGGAAACTTTGTTGAAATAATGTCTAAGTGTTTAGAGTAAATTTGCAATTTGTTTACTTTCACAATTGAAGCAAATATCTGTTTCTCAATTTTTCCTGAAAATTCCTCTAGTTCTTTATAGTCCTAGTTTTTTCCACTTTTGGAGGGGAGGGGATGGGGGTAAGACTGGTTAAAAAAAAAAAAAAAAAAAATTTTTTTTTTTGTGGATAAGTAAAATGCTGGTATTTTATAGTAGACTAAAAGTATGAATTCATGAGAGAGAGGATGAATGGAAATGAAAATTAATTGTCCTCTGGTTTCTGGGCTATTGGTAATTGCAGGGTATGTTCAACCACCTTTAAGGCTTTTTACCACCAGGAATAGAGATTTCTCTTTAGAGAATCCTCAACTTTTAGTCATATCAAGAGTTGAGATACATCCTTTGTTTTCACAGCAACTCCGTGAAGACAGAGAAGAGTAGATACCATTTTCATCTTATGTCTTTGCGGAAAAGGGACAAAGAGGATAAATGTAATTTATTTAATCTTATCCAATTAATGATAAATTTCTGAGTAAATTCTAGTTTACTTCAGTGTTATTTCTACCAGCTGATGCACTTTAATTAAAGAAACAAATGATTAGAATGACATTTAATGGTGATTTAATTCACTTTTGTTGTTCAATGCAGAAAACACAGACGTCTCTATTGGAAACACCTGAAACAAGTCATCGGAAATTTGATTCTAAAGCAGCTTCTTCACAAAATATATCTAGAACTGTCACATCAGCTGACCATGGTAAATCCAAAGATAAAAAAGACTACTTGTGGACATCTGCCAAAAGTACTTCATCTACACCATTACCAAAGGTTGGTTGCTAACATATCCACGGTAGCAGTGCCTTTTTATTTTTTTGGTTTAAACAAGACATTTCTAGTATTAGTTTAAAAAATTAATTAGGGTATTTAGACTCCTGATTTCCATTCCTCAGTATACTTAATATGCACGCACACATACACACAAAGCTAGTTTCTTGAAAGTTCAAATTGATTGTGGTATCAGTATGAAATTGTTGCATCTTTTTTTTTCTTTAAATCACTGCCCGCATTTGCCCGCAATCTTGCTCGTCTAAACTTGCAGGTCGTTCACTAATGTATAGGTCCCTGATGTGGGAAATCTGGTTCTGATTTGACTTTTTCCAGTATCACCCCCACTTACCTCTCCCTGCTGTTTACCCCATATCATCTTGCTTCTGTAGACTTTTATTAATTAGTAGCCACCTTTCTTGGTGTAGGTTGCACTAGCCTGGTGTCTTAGTCTTAGGTTATTTTCTACAATGCCCATTTAATCCAGGAGTCACAGCCTTGCCATGCGAAATGGCAGTGTGAGATGCTCTGCTTTTGCCTCCTCTCTCCTCTCTGCCATCCATTTCTCTCTAATTTCCTTTTCCTCTGCTCAGCCAGAACATATAAGCAACTCTGTTGCCTACGTTCATAGTCAACTAGGGAATGAGGTGCCGGTCTCCTCTTCTTGAAGGCGCTCCTAGCCTCTGTAAGAATATTCTTGGAGTTTCCTCTTTACTTTTCTTGGGAGTTGAGGGAAAGAGTGCCTCAACCTGTCTCCATCCCATTAAACTGAAATTTCATGCCTTTTCCTCTCAGTTTCCTTGAAACAACTGGGAAGGAGAAAGGTGTTTGGTGATTATAGAGCTTGTTCTTTCACCTGTAGTAATCCTTAGAGGAGGATCTGGTCTCAATCATAGGTTGCTCTTGGGGATACGTGTTAGTAGCCCCTTTTCTCCCAGCTTTGTGGCTGGTTCACAATCCCAGAGCAAAAGGAATAGTCCCACTCATATCCTTTCATATAGATAATATTATCTATCTCATGGAAATTATAAAAATTAGTAAATTGTATAACTTAGGCATTTATATAGAATTAGTTATGTATATTTGTTCTTGTTGCCGTCAAGTCAATTTTGACTTGTGACCCCATGTGACAGATAACTGTCTCATAGAGTTTTCAAGGCTGTAAGTATTTACGGAAGCAGACTGCCACATCTTTCTCCCACGGGGTGGCTAGTGGGTTAGCAGTCAAGCGCTTTAACCACTGTTTCAGCTGAGCTCCTCATATTATTTGGAGTATGAATAATCTCTTATTAAAATATAATCTTGCTTATTGAAATATATGTAAGAAAAATGTGTAGATATTTTAGATGCGGTATAAGGAATTGCTAAAATTTCTGAGGGATAGGAATCTGGACTAGTACAAAGCTTCTGTGAGGTGGATTTCTGACATACATATCCAGTCTCCAACTTTTTCATCATTTCTGACACCAGGCATTCCCCCTACAGCACTCTCTGTTGGATTCGGTGATTTGTTGCAATGGCCACACAGAACTCACAGGCTTATTAGGGAAGAAACAGGCTATAACTCAGGACCAGGGTCAATATGGAGGTAACAGGATACAACTCAGAAATAGGACAGTTCATCAGTCAGGACAGTTTTCAACTAGGACAGCTCTCTCAGCTGCTCTCTGCTGCTAGTAGGCCTCTTTGTTGTGCAAACAGACCTCTGCCTTCTGAGCTGGCCTCTCTGCCATGCAGAAAAGGCCCACATTACATCTTACATTACCTTAGTACATTTGTGAAAACTAAGAAACTTACAGGAGCCGTAGTGGTGTAGTGATTAAACTCTTGACTACTAACTGAAATGTTAGGGGTTTGAACCCACCAACTGCTCTGTAAGAGAAAGATGTGACAGTCTGCTTCTGTAAGAGTTACAGCCTTGGAAACCCTATGGGGCACTTATGCTCTGTCCTGTTGGGTTGTATGAGTCAGAAGTGACTTGACAGCAATGGGTTTTTTTTTTTTTTTTAAGGAAGTTACACTGATACATGATTATTAAACTCCAGACTTACTTTGGACTTAACAGTTTTTCCATTAATGTCCTTTTTCTGTTTCAGAATCGAGTGTGGAGTACTGTGTTGTGTTTAATGGGCGTGCCTCTTTAGTCTTGATCTTATTTTTTTAAAAAATATTCGTTTATTGTGCTTTAGGTGAAGGTCCACAGAGATAATTAGTTTCTTGTTAAACAATTAATACACATATTGTTTTGTGACATTGGTTGCCAACCCTATGGTGTGTCGACAT
Organism: Elephas maximus indicus; assembly: GCF_024166365.1. Classification (NCBI taxonomy): domain Eukaryota; kingdom Metazoa; phylum Chordata; class Mammalia; order Proboscidea; family Elephantidae; genus Elephas; species Elephas maximus. Next base: position 165,535,309 of record NC_064821.1, on the reverse strand, counting down.
TCTCCCCTTCTTGATTTTGGGTTCCCCATTTTCATTCCTATGGCTTTCCTGTCCCCTCCTGCTTTCTTGTTTTTACCCCCTGGGTTGGTGTGCCTGTTTAGTCTCGTATACGTGGTTGAGCTATATGTATTATTGTTTTTTTTTTTTTATGGGCCTGTCTAATCTTTGGCTGAAGGGTGAACCACAGGAGTGTCTTCAGTACAGAATTAAAAGGTTGTCACCAGGCCATACCCTTGGGGTTTCTCCATTCTCCATCAGACCAGTAAGTCTAGTCTTTTTTTGTGAGTTTCCATTTTGTACACTGACCTTATTTTTTAATATAGGTATTTACAGCTATGAATTTCCCACTAAGCACTGATTTCGCTGCATCCCATAAGTTTTGGTATATTGCATTTTTTTTTTTCATTCATCTCAAAGTATTTTCTAATTTCCTTTTTGATTTCTTCTGCAATCCATTGGTTATTTAGGAGTGTGTCATTTCCATATATTTGTGAATTTCCAAATTTCCTCTATTATTGATTTCTAATTCCATTGTGGTTGAAAATCATAGCCAACCATGGTTTATCCTAGAGAATGTTACTTATGCACTTGAGAAGAATATGTATTCTGCTGATGTTGAGTGGCTTTTTTAATAAATGTCTGTTATAGCTACTAGGTTTATAGTGTTCATGTCTGCTGTTGTTGAGTGGATTTTTTTTTATAAATGTCTGTTATAGCTACTAGGTTTATAGTGTTGTTCATGTCTTGTTTCCTTGTTGATCTTTGGTGTAGTTGTTCTACCCATTGTTTTGAGCATTTTTTAATCTTAATTTCATTTTTGTGAGTTCCCTATCTGGGTTGACATCTGATTGCTCTGTCCAGTGTTCTAGTCTTGGATTGATATCTGATGTTATTGATTTGCTAACCAGAGAACTCCCTTTAATATATCTTGTGGTTTTGGTTTGGTTTTTACAAATTCCCTAAACTTCCATTTATCTGAAAATGTCCTAATTTCACCTTCATATTTGAGAGACAGTTTTGCTGGATATATGATTCTTGCCTGGCAAGTTTTTTCCTTCAGTGCTTTATATAAGTCATCCCATAGCCTTCTTGCCTCATAGTTTCTGCCAAATAGTCCGAGCTTATTCTTATTGACTCTCCTTTGTAGGTGGCTTTTCATTTATCCCTCGCTGCTCTTAAAATTCTCTGTCTTTGGTTTTGGCAAGTTTGATTATAATATGTCTTGGTGACTTTTTTTTTAAGATCTATCTTATGTGGAGTTCGATGAGTGTCTTGAATAGGTATCTTCTCATCTTTCATGATATCAGGGAAGTTTTCTGCCAACAATTCTTCAATAATTCTCTCTGTATTTTCTCTTATCCTTCCCTGTTCTGGTACTCCAAACACTCTTAGGTTATTTCTTTTGATAGAGTCCCACATGATTCTTAGGGTGTATTCATTTTTTTAATTCTTTTATCTGATTTTTCTTCAAATATATTGGTGCCAAGTGCTTTATCTTCAATCTCATCAATTCTGCCTTCCACTTGGTCAATTCTGCACCTCTGACTTTCTATTGAGTTGTCTAATTCTGTAATTGTATTGTTAATCTTCCGAATTTCTGATTGCTGTCTCTCTGTGGTTTCTTGCATCCTATTAAATTTTTCATTATATTCTTGAATAACCTTTTTAATTTCTTCAGCTGCTTTATCTGTGTGTTCCTTGGCTTGTTCTGCATATTGCCTGATCTCCTTTCTCATCTCATTCCTGATGTCTTAAAGAGTTCTTGTATGTTAATCTTTTGTATTATACATCCAATAATCCCAGGAGGGCGCATTCATCCAGAAGATGCCTTGATTCTTTGTTCTGAGAGTTTGTTGAAGCGATCACGGTCTGCTTCTTTATGTGATTTGATATTGACTCTTGTCTCCGAGCCATCTGTAAGTTGTTAATTTATTTTATGTTTGCTTACTGTATCCTAGATTTTTGCTTTGTTTTATTTCGATATGCGCAGATAGGTTGCTTGAGTGAGCTAGCTTGATTATTTTCACCACTGAAGCTCTAACATCCTGTCAGCAGGTGGTTAGAGCTGTTATCAGGTATATCAGCCTAGGAGTCCATTCACTTGTATGGATTCAGCTCAGGTGTCCAGGTAGCTGATCATCAAGTGTGTGGTACAGGATCTGTCCTACAGGCTTAGAGGGGCAGGGGTGACTGGTGTAGGTACTGGTATCTGGTTGCAGCAGGGGGTCACACTCTGAACAAGGCAGGAGGCTGACAATCTTCCCCCAGGTGTCTGTGAGGAAAGTGCGTCCCTGTTCCCTAGAGCACACAGGTGGGTGTGTTCTGCAGATGGACCATGGGCACCCAGTGCTTTCGGTTGTAAAGACTGGGAGGTACCAGTTATCCTTAGACCCCTGTCACAGGCGTCTGGGTGACCTGAGTGGAGCCACCAGTCCTTAGGCCCCTGATGTGGGTAGGTGAATCCCTGTTTAATAGACAAAGTGGCGTCAAACATCAAACACCCACCTCTCCACCGCACGGCTGAAACAGTTGCAGTTTGCCAACAAGGACCTGTTCTCCTGAAATAGGCCTGCAGAGATTCATGCAGAGGGGAAGGGTATTCAAAGTCCATGGACCATTTATGCCTGGAAAAGAGCCACTTCTGTCCTGAGCTCCACAGGTTAGTGGAGGTGGCAGATTATCTTTTCCCCCAGTTGTGAATTTATTCCTTCTACAAGGCTGGGAGGATAGCTCAGAATGCTTAGCAGAACCTGTCTCAGCCACAGAGAAATCAACAGCCACTGAAACCAGCTTGGGGGCTGGTGGTGTGGTAAAATATATGCAAGTACTTAGCTTTTGCCAAGAGCGCCATTATTCTCTGGTTCTGGAGGTGTGAGTAGGCTGTGCAGTTCGCTGGTTCTCCTTGAGGAAACGGCAGCCAAACGCTACCACCAGCCCGCAGCAGTCGCTCCCGGGAATGGTGCCTGAGGGTTACTGGTGATTCAGGTCTGTCTTCTGAACCGTCTGTCTCTCCCCCTGCTGCTCAGTCTGCTGTCTGACTTTGCCTTTGATGTTCAAGGCTCCTAGCTTATAAATACAATCGTTTTGCTTGTTTTTTCGGGTTTTTGTTGTAAGAGGGATCACCAGAAGTGTCTAACTACTCTGCCATCTCGGCCCCGCCTCTGTTCTACCCATTGTTGAAAGTTGGGTATTGAAGTCTCCATATGTTATTGTTGAATTGTCCATTTTATTTTACTAGTTTTTGCTTTAGGTGTTCCGGGGCTATGTTGTTAGGTTTGGAGCCCTGGTGGCACAGCGGTTAAGTGTTCAGCTGCTAACCAAAAGGTTGGCAATTTGAATCTACAAGCTGCTCTTTAGATACCGTCTGGGAGAGGCAGTTCTGCTCTGTCCTATAGGGCCAGTATGTGTCAGAATCGACTCAATGGCAATGGTTTTGTTTTTTTTGTTGTTATTTGGTTGCTAGGTTCACATGTTTATAATGGTCATATCTTCTTGACGGATTGATCGTGTTATCCTTAATAAATGTCCTTTATCTGTAGTCACAATTTTTGTCTTAAAGTCTATTTTGACTGATATTAGTAGGCACTCCTCCCCCCCTCATTTTTCCTGTTTGCATGAAATATCTTTTTCATTCTTTTACTTTTAACCTATGCGTGTCAATGAATCTAAGTGTTTCTCTTGTGGACTACATATTGTTAGATCATTTTTTGAAAAATTCATTCTACCAATCTCTGCCTTTATATTAGAGTGTTTAATCCACCTATATTCAGTGTAATTACTGATAAGGTAAAATTTACATTTGCCATTTTGCTATTTGTTTTTGATATATCTTTTTTTCCCTCTGTCCCGCCATTGCTGCCTTCTTCATCTTCAACAGATATTTTCTAATACACAGTTTTAATTCCCTTGTTTATTTTACTATACTTTATTTTCTTAGTGATTGCCTTGAGGATTGCAGTTAACATCGTTAAATTAAAACAGTCTAGTTTGGAATAATGTCAATGTCATTTAAATAGTAAAGAAAACTGCTCTAATATAGCTTCATTGCCTCTCCCCTCTTTTTTCCTGTTACTGTCATACAAACTATAGATTTATGCATTATAAGCCTATTATAAGCTCATCAACACAGTATTATAATTATTGCTTTATGCATTTGTGTTTTAAATCAGATAAGAGTTACAAAGAAAAGTACATTTGTGCTGTATATTATATTTACCTATATTGTGCTCCATCTTTCTTCATATGATTTGAATTACTGTCTAATGTCTTTTCATTTCATGCTGAAGGACTCTATTTCTTGTAGGAAAGGTTTGCTAGTGATGAGTTCTCTCAGTTTTTGTTTATCTGGAAATATCTTCAATTCTTCATTTTTTTGAAGGATAGTTTTGCTGGGTATAGAATCCATGTTTGATAGCTTTTTTCCTTTAGCACTTTGATTAAGCCTCTGTCTTCCCTGGTTGCTGATGAGAAATCAGCTGTAATTATATTATTGAGGGTCCTTTGTACTTGAGGAGTTGCTTCTCATTTGTTACTTTTAAGATTCCTTTTGTCATTGGCTTTCTACAATTTTATTATGATGTGTCTAGGTCTGGATCTCTTTGAGTTTATTCTAGTTGAGGTTTGTTGAGCTTCTTGAATGTATATATTCATGTTTTTTTTATCCAATTTGGGATGTTTTCAGCCATTATTTCTTCAAATATCCTCTCTACCCTTTCTCTTCATTCTTTCTGGGGCTCTCCTAATGTGTATATTGGTGTACTTAATGATGTCTCAGAAGTCTCTGAGGTTATGTTCATCTATTATTATTCTATTTTCTTCCTGTTTCTCAGACCAGAAAATCTCAACTGACCTATCTTCAGGCTTGCCAGTTTTTTCTTCTTCTTGCTCAAATTTGCTGTTGAGCCCATCTAGTGAATTTTTCATTTCAGTTATTGTACATTTCAACCCAAGAATTTGTACTTGATTCTTTTTTTGTAAATCCAATCTCTTTATTGATACTGTAGTTAGTGAAATGTCATTTTCATACTTTACTTCTTTAGGCATGGTTTTCTTTAGTTGTTTGCACATACTTAAAATACCCAAAGCCAAATCCAGTGCTGTCTAGTCGATTCTGACTCATAGCGACGCTATAGGACAGAGTAGAACTGCCCCCATAGAGTTTCCAAGGAGCACCTGGTGGATTCAAACTGCTAACCCTTTAGTTCTTTGCACATACTTAAAATAGCTGATTTAAAACCTTTCTTTAATAAGTTCAATGTCTAGGCTTCATCAAAGATAGTTTCTAGTAATGGCTTTTTTTTTAACCTGTGTATACATGGGGTATACTTGTTTCACTGTCTCATAATTTTTTGTTGAAAACTGGACATTTTGTATACTATAATGTGGCAACTCCGGAAATCAGAATCTCCCTTCTCTGTATGGTTTATTTTTGTTGCTGCTTTTTGTTGCTACTATTGTCTGTTTAGTCATTTTTCTGTATTTTTTTTTTGTGTGTGAGCGCCACAAAACTCTCTATTTGATTAGCTTAGTGTTCAGCTAATGTTGGGACAGGGATTTCCTTAAATGCCCGGAACCACTAAATCTCCCAGTTTTTACTGAGAGGGTGTATGTGTGTGTTGGAATACAACATCAGTGCTCAGCCAGACACTTGACAACTCTACCTTAGCCTTCAATTTCTGCCTGTGCAAATGCGTAAGGTCAGCCAGAGGTGAGAACTTGGAGCTTCTGAAGTCTTTCCTGAGCTTGAAACAGCCCTATACATACATATGGCCTTCTATATTTCTAGAAATGTCAGAGCTTTTCAAAGTCCCTGTGGACTTTTTCAAAGTCCCTGTGGACTCGACGGCACTGGGTTATTTATGGACATCTTATTTACCAAATTTCCTTTTAAGCTTTTTAGTCTGTTGTTTGCCTCTGGAGTCCCTGGGTTATACAGATGGTTTAATGTTCAACTACTAGCTGAAAGAATGGTGGTTGAAACTCACTCAGAGGCTACCAAGAAGACAGACCTGGTGATCTGCTTCTTCAAGGCCATAGCCTTATAAAAAACCCTGTGAAGCAGTTCTACTCTGCATACATTGGGTCACCATGAGTCAGAATCAACTCAGTGTTAACTAACAGCAACATTGTTTGCCTGAACTGTGAATCACTGATTCAAGCAGCTGCAAAGTTACGACATTTGTCTGTAGGTGTTTTCAACAAATGCTCCTCTTCTCCCATCCCCAGAGAAGTGCTTTTTGAAGTGAGTGAGTTCAAGTTGAGTCAAATACAGATAACATTGTAAGTAGGGTCTTCTGGGGAACCAACCAAGAGACAGGGCAAATAATGACAGTTCTCTGGGAATAAGGCTTTGAAAGATCTCCAGTGCAGTCCTACTTCCTCTGGTGACTCTGAGGCTGACTGGGAATATAGGCTTTTCTATCAAACCTGTTGGAGAGCTGGAGATAGGACTAAGGAAAGTTAAAACACCGTAAAGTTTCCTGTTCTTAACTGAAATTAAGCTGTGCTTCTCTAATAAACTCTCTCCAAGCCTTTGGTTAATTTCTAGAGTTCTGAAAAGTTGATTCTGATAATTTTTAACATAATTTTTATTGCTTTAATGGAGAGATGAGTTTTTGGAGATCCTTACTCTGCCATTTTTGCTCATATCACTGATGTTACTTTTTAAAGATAATTTTTAACTACAAAAATTACAGAATAATACAAGTTACCAAATATTAAGTCAATATGAGTTACTTTACCAACTGAAAATAAGGAAATATGTTTTTTCATAAGGCAGTGAGGATTTCTGTAGATAGAGCAAAGCTCACTCGTTTCTTTGTTCTTAGTCTGATTAAAAAAATTAAAGTCCCTCTTAATTTTGTTGAGTGCTGAAGGTGTAGTCTTCACTCTCTCTGATGCACTTTCTTCATTAAGTTGAAGAGAAGGACAGAGAGTTTACTATTGTAAATTTTTTGAGGAAATCTCTAAAATTTCTAGTATTGAAAACATCTGGACTAAATTCTTATCCAAAAATTCTGTCTCATATACATGCTACTAATAATGGAGATTTCTTAATTGCTAAAGCCTCAAATTTCCTTGAAATGGTCTATTAAGTTCTTTTTTACGATATACATTTTATTTGATGTGTAATAAATTGTTTTTCTTTTTGGTAGGCATATACTGTGAAGACACCAACAAAAGTAAAAATACACCCAAAGGAAAACCAGAATTTACTGACCGAAGAGAGTAATAAAAAGAGAAAAATGGTCTTTGAATTCGATATTAATTCAGATAGTTCAGAAACAACTGATCTTTTGGTAAAAATTGCAAATAAGTGACATTTATTATTTGTTTACGTTATTTCTTAATGTATATGTATAATAGATGGACATGGTAACCATCATTGAAGTACCGAAATACATGGGAACTCTACTATAACACAGAGCCTTGTGCTTTTGCAGCATTTTAAAGAAATTAGAGTTGAAATAATTTGCCCCCAAATTTCAGAAAACATGGCATTTTGAAAATACTAGCTATAACATAATTGGCATATGAGATGAGTGATCATTGCCTTGTTTTCAAGCTGCATGTTAAAGAAAATCTTACCATATTTTCTTTTCTTTTTTTGTTTCTTTAAAAAAGCTAAGGTGAATATTTTTTATCTTGCTACAACCAACTCTATTCTTCTGGGCCCTCTTTATTTTGTGTATTATACATGTTCCTTTAATTTGCATCACTTATTAGTTGGTATCTGTGTCAACATATTGATTGAAAACTTTAACATTTCTATCACTCTTAAAAAAGTGAATGCATTAAGGATAGCATGTTTAAGAATGCTGTCTCCCCTAATACTTTGTATCAGTAATTAATCTACCATGAGTGTATTCGCACATACAAGTATTTTATGAAGTCATAATGATGAATTATTGAGATTCTACTAGATTCATTTAATTTATAAATAAACTCAACATACTAAATGGAATAATGCACCAAAATTACTTAAAAAATTCCAGCTAAAGCCATTTCGTTTATTAATCTCACTCTTCGAAGATCCTTCAAGTTTCCCCACTGCTTTGGGGCTCTCTATTTTTATTTCTTCTGGAATAATGAGTAGTTGAAGTCTTAAAACCCTAATTATTGAAGGTAACTTATAGAGCTTTTTCTCCAGTACCCCTGTTATATAGATAATGATTAACATTTTAGTAATTAAAACTGTGTGCCAGGCACTGTTCTAATCACTTTACGCCAGGGCTTTGGAGTGGTTCTAAATGGTCCAGTCATGGCTGAAGGAAACAAGGCAGGGCTTTGAACCAGTTTGAAGCAGTTCAGTCATGACTGAGGGAAACAAAGGCAGCGTATGCACTGCATAGCAACCAAATCTCTTGTGCGTTGCCTTTTGACCCAAGTCAAAAGGTGGTGGCCACTGTGCTGCTTTGAATGTGTGTTGCTGTCCATAGTCCTGCCAATAATCCAGTCTCCCACATCAGGAAATTTTCGGGAGCCGATAGTCCAATCTCGCAGAACAGAAAGCTTTCAGGAGCCTAATGCAGGAGATTGGATTATTGGCAGGGCTGTGGAGAGTGACACACATTCAAAGCCACTGCACCATCTTTGAGTGGGGCACCACTGCCTGTTTCCCACTTGGGTCAAAAGCTAATGCACAAGAAATCTGGTTGCTATGCAACATATACGCTGCCCTTGTTTCCCTCTGCCATGACTGAACTGCTTTAAACCAGTTGGAAGCCCTGCCTTGTTTCAGTTGGCCATGATTGATCTGTTTAAAACCAGTTCAGGGCCCTACTTTACGTAGATTTTTTATATGTTATAACAATTGCATGGTGTAGCAATATAGACAACGCTGTTATCTCTGTTTTACAAATGAGTAAACTGAGTCATACAGGTACCTTGTCCAATATCACATAGCTAGTGTCTTGGTCATCTAGTGCTGCTGTAACAGGAATACCACAAGTGGATGGCTTTAACAAAGAGAAATTTAGTTTCTCATAGTCTAGTAGGCTAGAAGTCCAAATTTAGGGCATCACTTCCAGGAAAAGGCTCTCTCTGTTGGCTCTGGATGAAGGTCTTTTTCATGCATCTTCCCCTGGACTAGGAGCTTCTTTTGCAGGAACCCCAGGTCTAAAGGACAGACTCAGCTCCTGGTGCTTCTTTCTTAGTGGTATCAGGTCCCCCTGTCTCTCTGCTTGCTTTTGTCTTTTATATCTCAAGAGACTACCTCAAGACACAGTCCAGTCCTGTAGGTTGAGTCCTGTCTCACTAACACAACTGCTGCCCATCCTTGCTCATTAACATCATAGAGGCAGGATTTACACAACATACAGGAAAATCACACAATACCTGGAATCATGGCCCAGCCCAATTGATACACATATTTTTGGGGGGACATAATTCAATCCATGACATTCTACCCTTTGGCCCCCCAAAAATCACACTTTGCAACATGCAAAACATATTCATTTTATCACATCATAGCAAAGGTCTTAACTCCAAGTCCCAAATCCAAAAATTCCTCTTCATCTGTGAAATCTAGAATACAGATTATCTGCTTCCAAGAGTACATTGGCAGAACAGGCCCAAGCTAGACATTTCCCATTAAAAATGTGCGAAACTGGAGGAAAAGAAGGGATAACAGGCACCAAACAAGTCAGCAGAATACGTTATATTAGCCCTCAAAGCTTTGAAAATAATCTTCTGTTCTCTGAGACAATTGACACAATGGCCCTTCCCTCCAGATTCTAGGTATTGGCCACACTTTTCAGATTATGAGTGGAGGCCTCTCGGCCCTGGGCTTCAGCTCTGCCTTCCAGGCCCACTGGGACAGCAACTCTGCTCCCTCGGCTTTAGGTGCACCATTCTCTTCCATCTGAGTGGCAACTCCACCCTTAGAAACATCAGAGGCCATGGCTCTGCCCTTTGAAACCCCTGAGGTCATGGCCATACCTTTTGGACAGAGGCAGCTCAGGCTTCTTGTGTTCTTTGCCTCCTCAGCTTCTGCTTCCTGGTTTCTTGGCCTCTCGTCTCCTTGGGCCTCATGCCCACATCTGCCCAGCTGTGACAAGTGTTCCAAAGCTCTGTAGCTCCACTGATAAGTACCTAGAGGCACTGTACTCCGCCGGGAAGCCTCCTGCACACAGGCACTCAGCTCTCTTCGTGGGTCAGCTCCAGCGCCATCTCACACTGGTCTCCTTGTTCTGCTGCTGCTGGTTGTCTGCTGTTGCTGCTTCTCTGCCCCTGCAGGTTCTCTGCTGTGCTTGTCCTCTGCCACTGTTGCAACTCTATCCATTCACAGTTTCAAAACCACTTCCACATTTTAGGTATCTGTTAGAACCCTAGTGGCATAATGGTTAAGTGCTACGGCTGCTAACCAAAAGGCTGGCAGTTTGAATCCACCAGGTGCTCCTTGGAAACTCTACGGGGCAGTTCTACTCTGTCCTATAGGGTCACTATGAGTCTGAATCGACTCGATGGCAGTGGGTTTGGTTAAAGCAGCACCCCACTCCTGGTACCAAATTCTGTCTTGGTTATCTAGTGCTGCTATAATGGAAGTACTACAAGCAGATGGTTTTAACAGAGAGAAATTTATTTTCTCACAGTCTGGTAGGCTAGAAGTCCAAATTCAGGGCGTCAGCTCCAGAGGAAGGCTCTCTGTTGGCTCTGGATGAAGGTCTTTCTCGTCAATCTTCCCCTGGACTAGGAGTTTCTTCTGAAGGACCAATGGGTCTAAAGTATGAGCTCTGCTCCTGGGGCTTCTTTCTTGGTGGTATGAGGTCCCCTTGTCTCTCTGCTTGCGTCTGTGTTTTATATCTCAAGAGATTGCCTCAAGACAAATCCAGTCCTGTAGGTTGAGTCCTGCCTCAGTAACACAACTGCTGCCCATCCTCCCTCACCAACATCACAGAGGCAGGAAACAGGAAAATCACACAATACTGGGAATCATGCCAGAGCCCAATTGGTACACACACTTTTGGAGGGCATAATTCAATCCATGGCAGCTAGTAAGGCACGGAGCCAAAATTTGAACACAGACTGCCTGCTGCATAACCCATGTTATCACTATTCCTAATAACTACCAATTTAAACTGAAGTCCAGGTATAGGAAAATATAATGAGAATTAGTAGAAAGAGGTAGGGATTTTTTTTATTTTTAATTCTTGTTTTTTTCAGTTGAACTTTAGATGAAGGTTTACAGAACTAAATACTTTCTTATCAAACAGTTAGTACACACATTGCTTTAAGACATTGGTTAACAACCCCACGACATGTCAACACTCTCCCTTTTCAACCCTAGGTTCTCTATTACCAGCTTTCCTGTTGCCTGCTACTTTCCATTTCCCACCCCAGGTTTGGTGTGCCCCCTTAGTCTTGCTTTGTTCCATGGGGCTGTTCAGTCTTTGGCTGAAGGGTGAACCTCAGGGGTGGCCTTATTACTGAGCTGAAAGGGTGTCCAGGGTCCATACTCTCAGGGTTTCTCCAGTCTCTGTCAGACCGGTAAGTCTGGTCTTTCTTTTTGAGTTAGAATTTTGTACTACATTTTTCTCCAGCTCTGTCCGGGACCTTCTATTGTGATCCCTGTCAGAGCAGTCAGTGGTAGTAGCCTGGCACCATCTCATTATACTGGACTCAGTCTGGTGGAGGCCATGGTAGATCTGATCCATTAGTCCTTTGGACTAATCTTTCCCTTGTGTCTTTAGTTTTCTTCCTTATTCCTTGTTTCCGAAGGTGTGAGACCAGTAGAGTATCCTAGACGGCTGCTCACAGGCTTTTAAGACCCCAGACGCTACTCACCGAGTAGAATGTAGAACATTTTCTTTATAAACTCTGTTATACCAATTGAGCTAGATGATCCCTGAGACCGTGGTCCCCTCAGCCCTGAGCCCAGCAGTTTGGTCCCTCAGGGAGTTTGGGTCTGTCAGTGGAGCTGCCATGGCCCTGCCTTGTACAGGGTATGCTGGCTTCCCCAGTATTACCCTTCATCAAAAGTTACCGCTTATCTATTGTCTATTAAGTGTTTTTCCATCCCCACCCCTCCCCACCCTTGTAACCATCAAAGATTGTTTCTTTTTGTATGTAAACCTTCTCATGAGTTTTTACAGTAGTGGTCTCCTACAATATTTGACCTTTTGTGATTGGCATGCTTCACTGAGCATAATGTCCTCCAGATGCATGCATGTTATGTGATGCTTCACAGATACATTGATGTTCTTTAGTATTGTGTAGTACTCCATCGTGTGTATGTCCCGTGGTTTGATTATCCATTCATCTGTTGATGGTCATCTAGATTGTTTCCATCTTTTTGCTATTGTGAACAGTGCTGCAGTGAACATGGGTGTACATATATCTATTCGTGTGATGACTCTTATTTCTCTAGGATATATTCCTAGGAGTGGGGTTGCTGGAACATATGGTATTTTTATTTCCAGCTTCCTAAGGAAGTACCATATCATTTTCCAAAATGGTTGTATCATTTTGCATTCCCACCAGTAGTGCATCAGAGTTCTGATCTCCCTGCAGCCTCTCCAGCATTTGTTGTTTACTGTTTTATTGATCGTGCCAGTAATCCCAGGGGTGAGATGGTATCTCATTGTGGTTTTGATTTGCATTTTTCTGGTGGCTAGAGATTGTGAGCATTTCCTCATGTGTATGTTGGCCCCTTGAATATCTTCTTTGGGGAAGTGTCTGTTTCCCTTACCCATTTTTTAACTGGATTATTTGTCTTTTTGTTGTAGAGGTATGGGATTTTCTTGTGCATTTTAGAGATTAGACCTTTGTCTGATTTATAATAGCCAAACATTTTTTCCCAGTCTGTAGGTTCTCTTTTTACTCTTTTGGTAAAGTTTTTTGATGAGCGTTTAAGTGTTTAATTTTTAGAAGACCCCAGTTAATCTAGCTTATCCTCTGGAGTTTGTGTGTTGTTGGTTGTGATTGGTATCCTGTTAATGCTGTGTATTAGGGCCTCTAGCATTGATCCTATTTTTTCTTCTAGGAATTTCATAGTTTTTGGCTTTATATTTAGGCCTTTGATCCACTTTGAGTTATTTTTTGTTTATGGTGTGAGATGTGGGTCCTGTTTCATTTTTCTGCAGATGGACATCCAGTTTTGCCAGCACCATTTGTTTAAAAGACCGTTTTTTCCCCGTTTGATGGACTTTGGGCCCTTGTCGGAGATCAGGTGACCATAGGTGGATGGGTTTACATCCCCGGTTAGATTTATTCCCAAGTATTTTACTTTTTTAGGGGCTATCGACTCAACAGCAGTGGGTTTTTGTAAATGGTATTGTTTTCCTGATTTCCCCTTCATCGTTCTCGTTATTGGTGTATAGGAATCCAACTGGTTTTTGTATGTTTCTCTTGTATTCTGCTGGTCTGTTGAATCTTTCTATTAGTTCCTGTAGTTTTATGGTGGAGTCTTGTGGATTTTCTGAGTATAGTATCATATCATCTGCATATAGGGAGAGTTTAACTTCTTCATTACCAATTTGGATGCCCTTTATTTCTGTTTCTTGCGTTATTGCTCTAGCTAAGACTTCCAACACAGTGTTAAATAGGAGTGGTGATAAAAGGGCATCCTTGTCTTTTTCCTGTTCTCAAGGGGAATGTTTGCAGCCTCTCTGAATTGAAAACGATGTTGGCCATTGGTTTTGCATGGGTAGGGCCAGGGCTTTTGAGTCAAACATCCAAGGGCTTAAACTCCCTGCTATTTTTTTAGCAGTGTGAGTTTAGGCCAATTTCTTAGCTGATCTTAGAATGATTTTATTTACTTTTTTAAACTTTACAACACAATAAACAAATTTTGGTATTATAGAATTCCACAATTGTTAAACTAAAAACTAAAAAACTAAAAATCCATTTCATAGTCCCTTGAAGCTTTTGGTCATTTTTGTAATTTTCTTGGCTATAGGAGTTAAATTTTCGTGAATAAAATAGAATCAAGATCTAGGTCCTTGCTTGGCAGATTGCAGAATTCTTTGTCATCATTGTCATCTTTTTTCTCCTACTTTTTTCTTCTTTCTCCTTTGTTCCTCCTCCCTCTTTCTTTTCCTTCTCTTCATATCTGATATGTAGCCAGAATTTTAATGATATAATATTAATGATGGTATTCCCCAAATTATACTTTTCTGTGTCTTTCTCCAAGAGCATGGTTTCAGAGGAAGAGACGTTTAAAAACCTGTGCAAAAATAATCATCCACCAATTTCTCAACTTCGTGTTACAACACCAAAACAGGTAGTTTTTCGATTTTATTTCAGAAAGCAAATTTTCAAAGCTGGACTTTCTTTTTTTAATTAAACATATTAAGACTTTATTGTGTTTTGTTTTGTATTCAGACCCCATCATCTCTAACAACCGCTGGATCCGCAGTGAAGTTTGGAGCTATGCGAAAGATGCCAGAGGACCGTTGGGCTGCAATTGCTAAAATGGATAGGAAAAAAAAGCTAAAGGAAGCAGAAAAGCTATTTGTTTAGTTTCAGAAAATCAGTGTGATTAAGGAGCCTAACAACATAAAATTTATAGTTAATTTTTTTAATTCTTATTTTCCAAAGAGCCAAATTTTTCTGGAAATTGAGTTTTTTTTTTTCATTTACATGAATAATTTGGTTTTTTTTTTAATTTATATTTTTATATTTTGGCCTAAATGTGAAATAAGTACATGTTACCTGAAAAACTGTAAGTGTATTCAGATAGATCATTACATTTTGTTGTTACCTTTTCTTGTATTCTTGAAAAGTGTATTTGCTAAGTTTTCAAATTTGCAAAGTTAGTCTTTGAATGCTAAGACCACATTATTGAGATTTACTCTTTATTCTTACTATTAAACTATTTTGAGTGTAATTAATTGCATCTTATTGATTCTTTGAAGCCATCTAAACAGCTGATCTTTATAGATTTCTTCCCTTTATTGTGCTTTAAGTGAAAGTTTACAAATCAAGTCTGTCTGTCATACAGAAAGTTATACACACCTTGCTATGTTCTCCTAGCGGCTGTCCCCCTAATAAGACAGCACACTCCTCCTCTCCACCCAGTATTCCCCATGTCTGTTCAACTAGCTCCTGTCCCTTAAACAGCTAATCTTTGTAGATTGACAATATTACTCCTTTTTCAAATCTTGAGAACATTTTAGTGGAATCTGACACTTTTGAAGCAGCTCTGATTATTCTTTTTATTTATCAAATTGACAGATGTTTTTTAGTTGCAGGAAATAAGGTCTCCCCAGCATGACTTCTTGAAAGACGTCATTTATTTATAAAATACGTGTTGAGTGGGTAGTAAGAGTCAGGCAGAGTTCTAAATACAGCGGATATAGCAGTGAACAAAACAGAAGAATAGAGCCTGTGTTTTCCAGGAGCTTACATTCCAGTGAGTCACATACCAAAAAAAACCAAACCCAGTGCCATCGAGTTGATTCCGACTCGTAGCCACCCTATAGGACAGAGTAGAACTGCCCTGTAGAGCTTCCAAGGAGCACCTGGCAGATTTGAGCTGCCAACTGTTTGGTTAGCAGCTGTAGCACTTAACCACTACACCCCCAGGGTTTCTGTGAGTCACATAGACAATAAATAATATATATAAGTAAAAAGTAGTATATTGTTGCTGTTAGGTGCTGTTGAGCAGGTTCCAACACATAGTGACCCTATTTACAACAAAATGAAACACTGCCCGGTCCTGTGCCATCCTCACAATCACAGTTATGCTTGAGCCCGTTGTTGCAACCACGATGTCAGTCCGTCTCATTGAGGGTCTTCCTCTTTTTCGATGATTCCCTGCTTTGCCAAACATAATATTCTCTTCCATGGATTGGTCCCTCCCAATAACATGTCCAAAGTGTGAGGCAAGGTCTCGCCATCGATGCTTCCAAGGAGAACTCTGGCTGTGCTTCTTCCAACACAGATTTGTTTGTTCTTTAGGCAGTCCATCGTATATTCAATATTCTTCTCCAACACCGTAATTCAAAGGAATCAATTTCTCTTTGGTCTTCCTTATTCATTGTCCGGCTTTCACATGCATATTAAGTGATTGAAAATACCATGGGTCAGGCACAGCTTAGTCCTCAAAGTGACATCTTTTGCTCGTTAACACTTTAAAGAGGACTTTTGCAGGAGATTTGCCCAGTGCAGTACGGCATTTGATTTCTTTTGCTTCCGTGGGTGTTGATCGTGGATCCAAGTAAAATGAAATCCTTGACAACGTCAATATTTTCTCCATTTATCATGATGTTGTTTATTGGCCCTGTTGTAAAGATTTTTGTTTTCTTTATGTTGAGGTGTAATCCACACTGAAGGCTGTAGTCTTTGATCTTCAGTAAGTGCTTCAAGTCTTCTTCACTTTCAGCAGGGAAGGTTGTGTCATTTGTGTATTGCAGGTTGTTAATGAGTCTTTCTCCAGTTCTGATGCCCTGTTCTTCCTATAGTCTAGCTTCTTGGATTATTTGCTCAGCATACAGATTGAGTAAGTATGGTTGGTGGAAGGATACAACTCTGATGTACACCTTCCCTGATTTTAAACTACCCAGCGTGCTCTTGTTCTGTCTGAATGACTGCCTCTTGGTCTAAGTATAGGTTCCTCATGAGCACAATTAAGTGTTCTGGAATTCTCATTCTTTGCAACATTGCCCATAGTTTGTTACGATCCACACACTTGAATGCCTTTGCATAGTCAATAAAACACAGGTAAACCTCTTTCTGGTACTCTATGCTTTCAGCCAAGGTCCATCTGACATCAGCAGTGATTATCCTTTGTTCCAAGTTCTCTTTGGAATCCTGCTTGAACTCATGGTAGTTCGGTGTCAATGATGTGCTGTGCCAGCTCAGCCAGCATGGCATGGGTGCACGTGATTGGAAGGTATGGAAGGTGCTATAAGCCCATGGGCCCCCTGTGCCAGTTGGCTGAGCAAAGGGGTGCACGCCTCTGGGCTGAGGCTTTGAGCTCTTGGCTTAGGGGGTGTGGTAGTGTTGAATGCCATCTAGATTGTCATATATATTGAATTCACTTTTTTCGGGTCTTGTAAGAGGAACGACATGAAGCATCTGACTATTCCACCATCTTGGCCTTGCCTCCTCATACTTTTGGTATATCAATCTTCTATCCTGTAATCTTGCGAACTTGTTTATTAGTTCTAAGTGTGGTTTTTAGTGGATTCCTTAGAATTTTCTATATGCAAGATCGTGTCACCTGCAAATAGAGATGGTTTTATTCCTTTCCAATCTCAATGGCTTTTTTTCTTTTTCATGCCTGATTGCTTTGGCTAGAACCTCTGGTATGATGATGAATAGAAGTGACAAGAGTGGACATCATTTTCTTGCTCTTGATCTTGGGGGAAAAGCATTCAGTTTTTCACCATCAAGTATGATGTTAGGTATAAGGTTGTTGTTTTTGTTTTGTTTGTCATGAGCACAGGTTGAATTTTGTCCAATGCTTTATCTTAATCTATTGAAATGACCATATGGTTTTTGCCCTTTATTTTATTAATATGGTATATTACATTGATTGATTTTCATATGTTGAATCAACCTTGTATTCATAGTGTAAATCTCACTTGGTTGTTATGTATAATTCTTTTTATATGTTGCAGGATCCAGATTGCTAGTATTGAGAATTTTTCTGTCTGTATTCATAAGGGATATTGGTCTACAGTTTTCTTGTTATGTCATTGTCTGATTTTGGTATAAGAGTAATAACTGGCTTCATACAGTGAATTGGGGCATTCCTTTCTCTTCTATTTTTTGGAATAATTTGCAAAGGATTAGTATTAATTCTTTGTGAACATTTGGTAGACTTCACCAGGTAAGCCATCTGGACCTGGACTCTTCTTTGTGGGATGTTTTTATATTAGTAATTCAATCTCTTAACTTATTAGAGGCCTGTTCTTATTTTCTATTTATTCTCGAGTCATTTTCAGTAGTTTATGTCTTTCTAGGAATTTGTCCATTTCATCTAGGTTATCTAATTTGCTGGTATACAGTTGTTCACGGTATTTTCTTTTAAACCGTTTATTTGTAAAATCAGCAGTGATGCACCTTCCTTTCATTCCTGATTTTAGAAATTTGACTTTTCTTTTTTTCTTGGCCAGCCTAGGTAAAGATTTGTCAATCTTTCCAGAAAACCAACTTTTGGTTTTATTCATTTTCTCTATTGTTTTTCTACTCCCAATTTTATTTACTTTTACTGTAATGTTTATTTCCTTCCTTCTTCCTGCTTTGGGTTTAATTTGCTTTTCTTTTTCTGGTTTCTTAAGGTAGAAGGTTAGGTTACTGATTGGAGATCTTTGTTTTAATATAGGTGTTTACAATTATAAATGTGCTTCTAAACACTGCTTTCGCTATGCCCCACACCTTTTGGTATGTTGTGTTTTCATTTTCATTCATCTCAAAGTATTTTCTAATTCCTCTTGTGATTTCTTTTTTGACACATTGGATACTTAAGAATATATTGTTTAATTTCTATACGTTAATAAATTTCCCAAATTTCCTTCTATTATTGACTTCTAGTTTAATTTCATTGTTGTCAGAATAGATTTTGTATGATTTTAATCTTTTTAAATTTATTGAGGCTGATTTTATGGTCTGTTTTTTTCACTCATGGTCTACACTGGAGAATGTGCCATGTGCACTTGAGAAGAGTGTGTATCATGTTGTCGAGTGGAGTGTAAGTGTCATTAGTGCCCTATAGATGTTGGTTTATAGTCTTGTTCTGTTTTGTTTTCACTGTCTTGCCTAGTTATTCTATTTATTATTGAAAGTGCTGTATTGAATACCACAACTGTTATTGTTCAATTATCTATTTATCCTTTTATATCTGTAAGTTTTCACTTCACATAGATGCACACATTTTTATAATTGTTATCTCTTTCTGATGGACTGAGCTTTTTATCAGTATAAAATATCTTATCTCTGGTAATGAGTTTTGTCTTAAAGTCTATTTTTTCTGATATTATTATAGCTACTCCAGCTCTCTTTTGTTTACTGTTCGTATGGTACACCTTTTTCTGTCCTTTTACTTTCAATCTATTTGTGTTCGTTGAATCTAATGTGTCTTTTGTAGACAGTATGCAGTTGGGTTGTGCTTGTCATTCATCTGCCAATCTCTGCTTTTTGATTGGAGTTTTTAATTTGTTTATATTTAATATAGTTACAGAAAAGGTAAGATTTATGTCTGCTATTTTGCTATTTGTTTTCTATATGCCTTATGTCTTTTTTGTTCCTCTGTTCTTTCATTATTGTCTTCTTTTGTTTCAAAAAGATATTTTCTAGTGTAATATTTTAATTCCATGATGGTTTCTTTTACTATATATTTTTTAGTTATTAGTGGTTGCCTTGAGCATTACAATTAACATCTTAACTAAAACAATCTAGGATGGATTAGTGCCAGTTTATTTTCAATAGTTTACAAAACCTTTGTTCCAGTACAGCTTCATTCGCATCCCTTTTCTTTGTGCTATTGTTGCCGTGTACCCTTGAGTCGATTCAGAGTCATAGCAACCCTATAGGACAGAGTAGAACTGCTGTATAGGGTTTCCAAGGAGCGGCTGGTGGATTCAAACTGCCAACTTTTTTTGGTTAGCAGCCTGAGCTCTTAGCCACTTTGCCACCAGGGCTCCTAGTGCTATTACTGTCATACAAATTACATTTTTATACATTATAAATCCATCAACACAATTTTATAATTGTTTTCTTATGAATTTATCTTTTAAATCAGATAGTAAAAAAAAAACCGTTACAAACAAAAATATATTTATACTGTGTTTTAGAGTTACCTATATAATTAGCTTTAATGGTGCTCTTTATTTCTTCATGTGGATTCTTGTTACTGACAAGTATCATTTCAGCCTGAAGGATTCCCTTTAGTATTTCTTGTGGAGAAGTTCTCCTAGTGAATAATGCTTATATTTTTTGTTTACCTGGGAATGTCCTAATTTCTCTTCCTTTTCTGAAGGATAGTTTTGTTCAATACAAAATTCTTGGTTGACTGTCTTACTCTTTCAGCACTTTGAGTATATCATCCTACTGCCTCCTGGTCTCTTATGGTTTCTGATGTGAAATCAACTATTAATCTTATTAAGGGACACTTGTACATATTTTTTCCCCCTCTTTCTGCTTTGAAGTTTAGAGAAGAAACAAGGTATTTTCTAATTCCTCTTGTGATTTCTTTGTCAGGTTTTGGCATAAGGGTAAAAACTGGCTTCATATTGTGAGTCAGGGGTATTCTTTTGTATTTTTTGGAATAGTTTGTGAAGGATTTGTGTTAAGGGGCAGTGATTTAATGCTAATGGTGGAGGAATAATTTGGAAAAGGAGGGTGAGAAAGGTTGTATAACTTGAAGAATGTAATCAGTGTCACTGAATTGTACATATAGAGATTGTTATATTGGCATATGTCTTGCAGTGTACATTGTCAACAACAAAAATAAAATACATTATTTTTTAAAATCCTGAAAATGACAAGAAAAAAAAAATTCGTCATTGACTTTCGACAGTTTGCCTATGATGTGTATAGGTGTGGATCTCTTTGATTTTATTGAGCTGTTTGGATGGATACGTTAATGTTTTTCATCAGATTTTGGAAGTTTTAAGCTGTTGTTTCTTCAAATAGTGTTTCTCAGCCCTCGCTTTTTGACTCCTATTATGCATATGTTACTTTTTTTTTTTATAATTGTGCTTTAAGTGAAAGTTTACAAATCAAGTCAGCCTCTCACACAGAAACCCATATACACCTTGCTACACGCTCCCAATTAC
Source organism: Elephas maximus indicus (assembly GCF_024166365.1). NCBI lineage: Eukaryota > Metazoa > Chordata > Mammalia > Proboscidea > Elephantidae > Elephas > Elephas maximus. The sequence continues at coordinate 165,514,586 of NC_064821.1, read as the reverse complement.
TCTCGCCCTAGTGAGACAGCCCGCTCTCCCTCCACTCTCTCTTTTTGTGTCTATTTCGTCAGCTTCTAACCCCCTCCACCCTCTCATCTCCCCTCCAGGCAGGAGATGCCAACGCAGTCTCAAGTGTCCACCTGATCCAAGAAGCTCACTCCTCACCAGTATCCCTCTCCAACCCATTGTCCAGTCCAATCCATATCTGAAGAGTTAAGAGTTGGCTTCGGGAATGGTTCCTGTCCTGGGCCAACAGAAGGTGTGGGGGCCATGACCACAGGGGTCCTTCTATTCTCAGACCATTTTCTGGTCTTATGAGAATTTGGGGTCTACATCCCACTGCTCTCCTGCTCCCTCAGGGGTTCTCTGTTGTGTTCTCTGTCAGGGCATTCATCGGTTGTAGCCGGGCACCATCTAGTTCCTCTGATCTCAGGACGATGTAGTCGCTGGTTCATGTGGCCCTTTCTGTCTCTTGGGCTCGTAATTGCCATGTGTCCTTGGTGTTGTTCATTCTCCTTTGATCCAGGTGGGTTGAGACCAATTGATGCATCTTAGATGGCTGCTTCCTAGAGTTTAAGACCCCAGATGCCACTCTTCAAAGTGGGATGCAGAATGTTTTCTTGATAGATTTTATTATGCCAATTGACTTAGGTGTCCCCTGAAACCATGGTCCCCAAACCTCTGCCCCTGCTATGCTGGCCTTCAAAGCATTCAGTTTATTCAGGAAACTGCTTTTGGTTTACTCCCGTTGTGCTGACCTCCTCTGTATTGTGTGTTGTCTTTCCCTTCACCTAAAGTAGTTCTTATCTACTATGTAATTAGTGAATGCCCCTCTCTCCTTCCCCCCCTCGTAACCACAAAAGAATGTTTTCTTCTCAGTTTAAACTATTTCTCAAGTTCTTATAATAGTGGTCTTATAGAATATTTGTCCTTTTGCAACTGACTAATTTCACTCAGCATAATGCCTTCCAGGTTCCTCCATGTTATGAAATGTTTCACAGATTCCTCACTGTTCTTTATCGATGCGTAGTATTCCATTGTGTGACTATACCATAATTTATTTATCCATTCATCCATTGATGGGCACCTTGGTTGGTTCCATCTTTTTGCTATTGTAAACAGTGCTGCAATAAAAATGGGTGTGCATATATCTGTTCGTGTAAAGGCTCTTATTTCTCTAGGGTATATTCCAAGGAGTGGGTTGCTAGATCGTGTGATAGTTCTATTTCTAGCTTTTTCAGGAAGCACCAGATAGATTTCCAAAGTGGTTGTACCATTTTACATTCCCACCAGCCATGTATAAGTGTTCCAGTCTCTCCACAGCCTCTCCAACATTTATTATTTTGTGTTTTTTAGATTAATGTCAGCTTTGTTGGAGTGAGATGAAATCTCATTGTAGTTTTGATCTGCATTTCTCCAGTGGCTAATTATCATCAACATTTCCTCATGTATCTGTTAGCTATCTGAATGTCTTCTTTAGTGAAGCGTCTATTCATATCTTTTGCCCATTTTTTAATTGGGTTATTTGTCTTTTTGTAGTTGAATTTTTGCATATCATGTGGATTTTAGAGATCAGGCGCTGATCAGAAATGTCATAGCTAAAAACTTTTTCCCAGTCTGTAGGTAGTCTTTTTACTCTTTTCGTGAAGTCTTTGGATGAGCATAAGTGTTTCATTTTTAGGAGCTCCAAGTTATCTAGTTTTTCTTCTGCATTCTTAATAATGTTTTGTATACTGTTAATGCCATGTATTAGGGCTCCTAATGTTGTCCCTATTTTTTCTTCCATGATCTTTACTGTTTTAGATTTTGTAGTTAGGTCTTCGATCCATTTTGAGTTAGTTTTTGTGCATGGAGTGAGGTATGGGTCTTGTTTCATTTTTCTGCAAATGGATATCCAGTTATGCCAGCACCATTTGTTTAAAAGACTTTTTGCCATTTAACTATTTTAGGGCCTTTCTCAAATATCAACTGCTCATATGTGGATGGATTTATGTCTGGATTCTCAATTCTGTTCCATTGGTCCATGTATCTGTTGTTGTACCAGTACCAGGCTGTTTTGACTACGATGGCGGTACAGTAGATTCTAAAATCAGGTAAAGTAAGGCCTCCCACTTTGTTTTTTTTTTCAGTAATGCCTTTTTTATCCAGGGCCTCTTTCCCTTCCATATGAAGTTGGTGATTTGTTTTTCCATCTCATTAAAGAATGTTATTGGGATTTGGATCGGAATTGCATTAAGTGTATAGAGATCGCTTTTGGTAGAATAGACATTTTTATAATATTAAGTCTTCCTATCCATGAGCAAGATATGTTTTTCCACTTATGTAAGTCTCTTTTGGTTTCTTGCAGAAGTGTACTGTAGTTTTCTTTGTATAAGTCTTTTACATCTCTGGTAAGATTTGTTCCTAAGTATTTTATCTTCTTGGGGGCTATTATAAATGGCATTGATTTTGCGATTTCCTCTTCGATGTTCTTTTTGTTGGTGTAGAGGAATCTAACTGATTTTTTGTATGTTTATCTTGTATCCCGATACTCTGCTGAACTCTTCTATTAGTTCCGGTAGCTTTCTTGAGGGTTCCTTAGGATTTTCTGTGTATAGGATGATGTCATCTGCAAAGAGAGATACTTTGACTTCTTCCTTGCCAATCTGGATGCACTTTATTTCTTTATCTAGCCTAATTGCTCTGGCTAGGACCTCCAACACAATGTTGAATAAGAGCGGTGATAAAGGGCATCCTTGTCTGGTTCCCGATCTCAGTGGGAATGCTTTCAGGCTCTCTCCTTTTAGGGTGATGTTGGCTGTTGGCTTTGTATAAATGCCCTTTATTATGTTGAGGTATTTTCCTTCTATTCCTATTTTGCTGAGAGCTTTTATCATGAATGAGTGTTGAACTTTGTCAAATGCCTTTTCTGCATCACTTCATAAAATCATGTGATTCTTGTCTTTTGTTTTATTTATGTGGTGGATTACATTAATTGTTTTTCTAATGTGGAACCATCCCTGCATACCTGCTATGAATCCCACTTGGTCATGGTGAATTAGTTTTTTGATACGTTGTTGAATTCTATTGGCTAGAATTTTGAGGATTTTTGCATCTAAGTTCATGAGGGATATAGGTCTATAATTTTCTTTCCTTGTGGTCTCTTTACCTGGTTTTGGTATCAGGGATATGGTGGCTTCATAGAATGAGGTTGGTAGTATTCCGTCCTTTTCTATGTAGTAGTAGTGGTGTTCACTCTTCTCTGAAAGCTTGATAGAACTCTGCAGTGAAGCCATCCGGACCAGGGATTTTTTTTTTTGTCGTGAGTTTTTTGATTACCTTTTCAATCTCTTCTTTTATTATGGGTCTATTTAGCTGTTCTACCTCTGTTTGTGTTAGTTTAGGTAGATAGTGTGTTTGTCCTAGGTTTTCAAATTTGAGTATAGTTTTTCATAGTAACCTGGTATGATTCTTTTAATTTCAGTTGGGTTTGTTGTAATATTACCCATCTCATTTCTTATTCAGGTTATTTGCTTCCTCTCCTGTTTTTCTTTTGTCAGTTTGGCCAGTGGTTTATCAATTTTGTTGATGTTTGCAAAAAACCAGCTTTTGGTTTTATTAATTCTTTCAATTGTTTTTCTGTTTTCTATTTCATTTAGTTCAGCCCTAATTTTTATGATTTGTTTTCTACTGGTGCCTGTCAGTTTCTTTTGTTGCTCTCTTTCTATTTGTTCAAATTGTAGGGATAATTCTTTGATTTTGGCCCTTTCTTCTTTTTGGATGTATGCATTTATTGATATAAATTGGCCTCTGAGCACCGGTTTTGCTGTGTCGCAAAGGTTCTGATAGGAAGTGTTTTCATTCTCATTGGATTCTTGGAATTTCTTTCTTCCATCCTCAATGTCTTCTATAATCGAGTCTTTTTCTAGCAGGTATTTTTCAGTTTCCAAGCGTTTGATTTCTTTTCCCTGCTTTTCCTGTTATTGATTTCCACATTTATGGCCTTATGGTCAGAGAAGATGCTTTGTAATATTTCAGTATTTTGGATTCTGCTAAGACTTGCTTTATGACCTAATATGTGGTCTATTCTAGAGAATGTTCCATGTGCACTAGAAAAGAAAGTATAGTTGGTTGCTATTGGGTGGAGTGTTCTGTATATGTCTATGAGGTCAAGTTGGTTGATTGTGGCATTTAGATCTTCTGTGTCTTTATTGAGCTTCTTTCTGGATGTCCTGTCCTTCACTGAAAGAGTTTGTTTTATGTATCTTGCAGCCCTGTCATTGGGTACGTAAATATTTAATATGGTTATATCTTCTTGGTGTTTTGTCCCTTTAATCGTTATTTAGTGTCCTTCCTTATCCTTTATGATGGATTTAACTTTAAAGCCTATTTTGCTGGAAATTAATATTGGCACTCCTGCTCTTTTTCGATTGTTGTTTGCTTGGTGTATTTGTTTCCATCTTTTGAGTTTTTGTTTGTTTGTGTCTCTGAGTCTAAGGTGTGTCTCTTGTAGGCAGCATATAGACGGATCTTATTTTTTAATCCATTCTGCCACTCTCTTTCTCTTATTGGTGCATTTAGTCCATTTACATTCAGGGTAATTATGGATAGGTATGAATTTAGTGCTATGATTTTGATGTCTTTTTTTGTGTGTTGTTGACAGTTTCTTTTTCCCACTTCATTTTATGTGCTGAGTAGATTATATATTGTCCTTTCCTCGTGTTTGTTGTTGTTGATTTTGTTTCTGCTGAGTCTCTATTATTCCCTTGTATTTTATTTTGTTGAGTAGGATAGTTTGTCTCCTTTGTGGTTACCTTATTATTTACCCCTATTTTTCTAAATTCGAAACTATTCTTTCTTTGTATTACCGTATCTTCCTCTCCATATGCAAGGTGTTTGATTACATTTCTTAGTCCCTCTTTATTATTTTAATGTTGTCTTCTTTTATATAATAACATCGCTGTTACCCTGTTTTTAGCTTTTTTATATTATATAATCTTGCTTTGTTTTTTTGGATTTTCCCATCTGGATTGACTTCCGGTTGCTCTGCCCAGTGTTCTATTCTTGGGTTGATACCTGATATTATTGATTTTCTAACCAAAGAACTCCCTTTAATATTTTTTGTAGTTTTGGTTTGGTTTTTACGAATTCCCTAAACTTGTGTTAATCTAGAAATGTCTTAATTTCACGTTCATATTTAAGAGAGTTTTGCTGGATATATGATTCTTGGCAGGCAATTTTTTTCCTTCAATTTTTAAAATATGTCATCCCATTGCCTTCTTGTCTGCATGGTTTTTGCCGAGTAGTCTGAGCTTATTCTTAATGGCTCTCCTTTGTAGGTGACTTTTCGTTTATCCCTCGCTGCTCTTATAATTCTCTCTTTATCTTTGGTTTTGGCAAGTTTGATTATAATATGTCTTGGTGACTTTCCTTTAACATCTACCTTATGTGGAGTTCGATGAGCACCTGGGATAGATATCTTCTCATATTTCACAATATCAGGGAAGTTTTCTGCCAAGAGATCTTCAACAATTCTCTCTGTATTTTCTGTTATCTCTCCCTGTTCTGGTACTCCAGTCACTCGTAGGTTATTTCTCTTGATAGGATCCTACGTGATTCTTAAGGTTTCTTCGTTTTTAAAAATTCTTTTATCTGATTTTTCTTCAAATATATTAGTGCCAAGTGATTTATCTTTGAGTTCAGAAATTCTAGCTTCTACTTGCTCAATTCTGCTCCTCTGACTTTCTATCGAGTGGTCTAATTCTGTAATTTTATTGTTAATCTTCTGAATTTCTGATTGCTGTCTGTGTATGGATTTTTCCAGCTTAGTAAACTTTTCATTATGTTCCTGAATAATCCTGAATAATCTGTTTTCTTCAGTTGCTTTATCTGTGTGTTCCTTGGCTTGTTCTGTGTATTGCCCCATTTCTTTCGTGATGTCTTGAAGGGTTCTATATATTAAACTTCTGTATTCTGGCTCTGGTAATCCCAGGAATGTACTTTCATTTGCAATATCCCTGGATTCTTTATTTTGAGAGCCTGTTGAGGTGATCACGGTCTGTTTCTTTATGTGACTTGATATTGACTGTTATCTCTGAGCCATCTCTAAGTTATTGTGTTAGCTTATGCTTGCTTACTGTGTCATAGCTGTGTGCTTTGTTTTGTTTTGGTATACCCCTATGAGTTGTTTGAGTGAGCTAGCTTGATTATTTTTGCCTTTGGAGCTCTGATGTTCTGTCCCCAGCTGGCTAGAGCTGTTATCAGGTATATCAGTCTAGGAGTCCATTCAGTTTTCTTGTATGAATTCACCTCAGGTTTCCAGGTAGCTGATCATCAAGTATGTGGTACAGGCTCTGTCCTACAGTCTTAGAGGGGCAGGGGTGATTGGCGTATATACCAGTATCTGATTGCAGTAGGGGGTCACGCTCTGAACAAGGCAGGGGGCTGAGAATCGACCCCTAGTGTCTCTGAGGAAAATGTGTCCCTGTTTCCTAGAGCATGTAGGTGGGTGGGTTCTGCAGAGGGACCATGCACACCCAAAGTTTTTGGTTGTAAGGACTGGGGTGTACCAGTTATCTTTGGACCCCTGTCGTGGGTGGCTGTGTGACCTCTGTGGAGCTGCCAGTCCTTAGTTCCCTGATGTGGGTAGGTGAGGACCTTGTTCAATAGGCAAAGCAATGTGAAATGTCAAACACCCTCCTCTCCACTGTACAGCTGAAATGGTTAGAGTTTGCCAACAAGGGCCTATTCTCCTGAAATAGGCCCACACAGGTCCATGCAGAAGGGAAAGGTGCTCAGGGTCCACGGATGGCTTATGCCTGGACAGGAGCTGCTGCTGTCCTGAGCTCCCCCAGTTAATGGAGGTAGCAGATTATCTTTTCCCCCCAAGTGCAAATTTTTTCCTTCCCCAAGGCAGGGAGGATGGCTCTAGGTACTCAACAGGGCCTATCTCAGGCCCAGGGATTTAGCCTCTGAAGCCGGCTTGGGGGTGGGGGGCGGCGCGGTAAAATATATGCAAGTACCTAGGTTTTGCTGAGAGCACCATTCTTCTCAGGTTCTGTAGGTGTGAGTAGGCTGTGTGGCTGGCTGCTTCTCCCTGAGGAAACTGCGGCTAAACGCTAGTACCAGACCGCTGCCATTGGGAATGGTGCCTGAGGGCTCCCCGTGATTCAGGTCTGGTAACTCCTCTCCACTTCTGAATAGTCTCTTCCTTCCCCTGCCCCTCAGTTCGTTGTCTAAGCTTGCCTTTGATGCTCAGGGCTCCCAGTTTGTCACAAATATACTTGTTTCACTTGTTTTGGGGGGTCTTTGTTGTAAATAGGGCTCGCAGGAAGCGTCTGTCTATTCCACCATCTTGTCTCCACCCTCCATATGTTGATATTCTTGGTGAAGTCTCACAAATTTCTGAGTTCTGAGATTCTGTTCATTTTTTTCCATTCTGTTTCCTTTGTGTTCCTCAGACTAGATAATCTCAATTGACCCATCTTCAAGTTAATGAATACTTTTAGTCTGCCATCTCAAATTGACTGTTGAGTTTCTCTAGTGACATTTTCATTTCAGATTTGTACTTTTCAACTTCAACATTTCTACTTTTTTATTTTTATAATTTGTGTCTTTCATTTATAGTCTCTATTTGGTGAGACATGATTATCATATTTTAATCCTTTAGACATGGTTTCCTTTAGTTCTTTGAATGTATTTATAACAGCCAATTTAAAGTCTTTGTTTAATAAGTCCAACATTTGTCCTTCCTCAGGACAGGGTCCACTGCTTTTTTCATGTGTGGGGGCTGTACTTTCCTGTTTTTTGCATGTCTTTTAATTTTCCTTTTGAGAAGTGGACATTTTAAATAATATATTTTGGCAACTCTGGAAATGAAACCCACACCCTAGAGTTTGTTGTTGTGGCTGCTGTTTGTTTAGTGACTTTCCTGGACTAATTCTCTAAAGGCTGCCGTCTTTGTCGTGTATAGCCACTGATGTCTGTGCTTAGTTAGCTTAGAGCTTAGCTAATGATTAGATAGAAGTTTAAGTGCCTTGAAGTAATAAGCTTCCCATCCTTTGGCAAGGGTCTCAGTGTATGGGGTTTGGGAGAGAACAATTCACCAGCAGTTTACAACTCTTTCTTAGACTTTACTTCCTGCTGTGCAGAGCCTCAGGGTCAGCCACACCTGAGTGATTAGGGCCTTAGAAGGGGTCTTCTTGGCATGTGTTCATCCCTGCACATGCACATAGCCTTCTAGAGTTACAGGAATACATTGAAGCTTTCCTGATTTTCCTTTTAAGTTTTTTGGCCAGCTTCTTGCCTCATCCTGTATCACTGCCTCGGGCAGTCTGATGTTAAGCAAGTGCACCTGATTATGCTTGACAATCATCCTAGGGATAGGGCTTTCCTTCCTGAGTGAATTAAGTCAAGTCAAATAAAGTGAAGCCCTATGAATGGGGCTTTTCCACGGAGCTGCCAGACAGGTCAAATAGTGACAATTCTTTGGAAGACAGGGCAAACTTGCAACTTTTTAAAAGACCACACTTGAATAGCCTTATTCATACCTGCAACTGATTTAAACCATGAGATCCTAGATTTCAAGCTGTTGCCATAATAGGATAAGCCTTGGGAGTCTTGGGGAAGGGGTAAGTGTATTTTTCTTGTGGGATGGATGTGAGTTGTGTCCAGAGAATGGACTGTGGCAGATTGTATTTTGCAAAGATAATCACAATATTTCCTGTTCCAGATGATTTTCTTAACAATATTATGTTGATGTTTTTTCCATTGAGTGGTGGGGTCTATGTCCCATCTACTTGAAATTCAGTGGACCTCTGTGTCTCCCTCAACCAATATGCTAAGACAGAAGTGATTTCTATGTCATTTCCAAGATTAAATAATAAAAGTGCCATGCATGCCTGCCTTGCTCTTAAGGAGCACTCACTCTTGGAACCCAGCCACCATGCTGTAAGAGAGCCCAGCCTAGCTTACTTACATGGAGAGGCCACATGTAGGTTTTCTGACCAACAACCCAGGTGAGACCCTAGCCAGCAGTCAGCATCAACCATAAGACGTGTGACTCTACAGTTCCATATTATTCTAGCTGCTGACTCACTCCCAACCTTTGAATCTTCCCAGCTGAGTTCCCAAACATTGTGGGGAAGAGAAAAGACATCCCTTTTATGCCTGGTCTAAATTTCTGACCCACAGAAACTGTGCAAGAATGAAATGATTGTTGTGGTTTTAAGCCACTACATTTTTTGTTGTTGTTGGGTTTGAGTATGTGAATGCTTTAGGTGAAAGTTTACATAGCAAATTAGTTTCTTATTCAAAAATTTATATACAAATTGTTATGTGACATTGGTTGCAATCCTGTAATATGTTAGCACACTCCCCTTTCCACCCTGGGTTCCACATTTCCATTTGTCCAGTTTTCCTGTCCCTTCCTGCCTTCTTGTCTTTGCTTTTGGACAGGTATTGCCTATTTGGTTTCATATACTTGATTGATCTAAGAAGCACACTATTCACAAGTGTTATTGTTAATTTTATAGACCTGTCTAATCTTTGGCTGAAAGCTGAATTTCGAGAGTGGCTTCAGTTCTGAGTTAGATGGCTGTCTGGGGGCCGTAATCTCAGGATTCCTCCAGTCTGTCAGACGAATAAGTCTAGTCTTTTTTGCAAATTTGAATTTTGTTCTACATTTTTGTCCTGCTCTGTCCAAGACCCTCTATTGTGATCCCTGTCAGAGCTGTCAGTGGTGGTAGCTGGCCACCATCTAGGTCTCCTGAGTTCAGGCTGGTGGAGGCTGTGGTTCCTGTGGTCCATTAGTCTTTTGTACTAATATTTTCCTTGTGTCTTGTTTTCATTCCCCTTCACTCTGGAAGGGATGGGACCAATAGATGTATCTTAGATGGCTGCTCGCAAGCATTTAAGACCCCAGATGCTATTCCCCAAAGTAAGACGTAGAATATTTTCTTTATGAACTATGTCATGTCAGTTGACTTAGATGTGCCCTGAGATCATGGTCCCTAGCCTTCAGCCTCAGCAACTCAGTTCCACGAGATGCTTGGTTGTACCTAGAAAGCTTCTATGACTGTGTCTTATGTGTGCGCTATTATATATATGAATATACATGCTGTGCATACAAATATGTATATAAAAATATCCACAGGTGTACTCTTATACGCCCTTCTTCCCCTATTCAGCATACATATGTGCCCGTGATCTGCTTGTAAGTTATTATTTGTTTTTACTATTGTTGCAGGGTTATACATGCTATAGTATTTACTGTGGTTGCCTTAATCAAGTTGTGCTAAGTTTTGAGATGACTTGTTATGCAGCAATAGGTAACTGAAACATATGCCTAAACAGTATGATTTAAAACCCCTATGCCTAGTCATTTGGGCTATCTTTTTTTTTTCTTCCTATTGTGAACATTGCTGCCATGACCATTCTTGTACATTTCTCCTAGTACACATGTAAAAGATTGAATACCTCTTCATATGTTTATTAGCATATGTAGTTTCCCTTCTGTGAAATTCCCGTGCATGTCTTTTACCCATTTTCCTACTGAGTTGTTTGTCTTTTTATTGAATTGTAGTTCTGTATATATATAACCTTGATATTAATCTTTTGCCAGTTATATGCATCCTAAATATCTCCTCCCAGTTTGCAGCTTGTCTCCAACATGTTTGATAAACAAGTTATTGATTTTAATATAATCAAGGTATGGTAATTTGTATCTCTCTGTGTGTGTTAAGAATAAACTATTGTTTTCATGCCAGAACATCAGTGCTGGGGGCAGTCCTTTCTAAAACTTTCTTTTTAATTAAAAAAATCATTAAAACTTATTTTATTGACCACAAAGGGCTCTGTGCATGAAATTCAAGATTTTACATAGGACCTGGGGCCTATACAGAGAGGCAAGCCCACCCACCCGTAGACCCAGGCCCCTCTCTCTTTCTTTCAGCCTTCTCACCCTCTCCCCTCTAGCAATGTAATGAGAGATGACACCATTAATCACTCCTAAGAGCTGTCAGGTGGGCAAGAGGTGGGACAGTGAAAAAGAGCCCAAGGGAAGGAGCTGGAGTTCAGAAATACCAAGAGGCAGTAGTAGTCCTCCCCTGTCAGGAGAACTGGGCAAGTCCCAACAGAGGGGAGTAAGGGGCACTGAGGGACTTGAAGTGTAGCAAAAAAGGATAATAATATTGGGGCGGGGGGAGCAGTATTAAAAGATTGCTTGGGTTAAGGCAGAAAAGGCTGTGCTTTTGAAGAAAGCGATACCCTTTTCAGAAAGGCCCTGTTGAGGCAGGGGATAGTGGGTGACCTATTGCCTCCAAGAGAGCCTGTATCTGGAGTGAACTACACATCTTCATAGGCACCTAAAGGTGAGAGTGAGAATGAAAGGCAGCAGGGAGAAAGGAACGGGGGTGTTTGAGCCCAAAGGCTATCTATAGACAATGTTTGGACCTAGAAGCTGTCACTCACTATTCACAGGCTCCCAGGGGCCTTCTTTGCTTCACCACCCCAGGATAAAGTTTATTTTCCCTTCATGAAGGAAAGATAAATGCGGGGAGTGGGGTGGGGGAGGTTCAAAACATAAACACCAGAAGACGTCCTGCGCATGTTCTCAAGATTAGCCAGGCTATCAGTGTATAACCTGCAGGGAGCTCTCAAAGCCTTGTGTTCCCCTCGACTGGATGATTCACTAAATCTTATTTGAAGTGTTTAGATTTCATCTCCAGTGAATATTTGGCTTTGACATATTCTGTCTTCTCTACTGAAAACAGAAGCAATAATCAGTAACTGCTGCCAAAGCTCAGGGCTTCAGTAAACCTCCTCCCCCAGGTCAGCCTCCCCTGCCCTCTTTCTTCTCCCCTAGCATCCCAGAAAGACAGCCTCCTTGTGCTGAGCACTGAATTGAGATCCAAAAGAGCCAGATTCTGTCCCAGGTCTTCCTTTAATAAGCCCTGCGACTCTAGGCAGATTATTTCACCTCTCTGTGCCCTTTTCTTCATCTATCTAACAAAGGAGTTGGCCCCCTCAAAAGTTCTCAGATGATGTACAAGCGAGGAAATTGAAAGGCCATCAGACAGGCAGAAAGGGGTCCAGGCCTTGCCCTTTATCCTACACCTTATGCTTCAGGAAAGTATAAAATGAGCCTCTGTGCCCTGCAAAGCACCCAGAGGAAGCCCACTTAGCTCAAGGCAGATCTGCCAGCCATTTGGGCATCTCTAGATCTGTGATCCACGGGAAGTATTTTTCAAGGTTTCCCTTCCCCTCACCTGCCAGTTGCCACTTCAGGAAATGTGGTTCTTCAAGCAAGGAGATAGCACTAGACACAGCTCATTCATTGTATTTCCTTTCCAGGAAAGGGAGCCCTACACCCAAACTGCTCACAGCACGCCCAGCCCCTCGGGCCCTACTTGAGATATTGCGTGAGTACACAACAAGGCCTACCCTAGAGCATCATGGTGGGCTGACCATCAGACACAGGAGCAGGGTGAGGAGAGCATGAGCCCTGCCATCAAGGGGCTCCCAATCAAATGAAGAAATCATAAGTTGTGCCCTTGAGAATCTACTAACCTAAAAAGGCAAGGCAGTGTCCCTGTTGTCAAGGAACCTGTCTTAGGAAGTTCAGAAAGTTCCTGAGCTCAGGGAGGCCCCTCTGATGGGGCAGATCAGGATAGTGTTGCCAGATTTAGCAAATAAGAATATAAGATACCCCGTTTAATTTGAATTTCAGATAATTGGTGAGTAATTTTTTATTACTGAATATTGAATGAGATATAAACCAGCACCAAACTTGCTGGTGTTGATTTGACTCATAGCGACCCTAGAGGACAGAGTAGAACTTGCTTATCTGAAATTCAGACTTAACTGGCTTCCTGCATTTTCTCTGGCAACCACAGAAGAGAACAAAGTCACAGGCTCAAACCTAAGTCCATGGTCCCTGTATGGGGTAATATGTGAGCAGGTAGAAATAAAAAAGTCACAACCCAAGTCATAATGCTGTTGTTGTTATGTGCCATCGAGTCGGTTCCGACTCATAGCGACCCCATGCACAACAGAACGAAACACTGCCTGGTCCTGAGCCATCCTTACAATCGTTGTTATGCTTGAGCTCATTGTTGCAGCCACCGTGTCAATCCACCTTGTTGAGGGTCTTCCTCTTTTCCACTGAGTCTGTACTCTGCCAAGCATGATGTCCTTCTCCAGGGACCGATCCCTCCTGACATGTCCAAAGTATATAAGACGCAGTCTCGCCATCCTTGCTTCTAAGGAGCACTCTGGCTGTACTTCTTCTAAGATAGATTTGTTCGTTCTTTTGGCAGTCCGTGGTCTATTCAATATTCTTCACCAACACCACAATTCAAAGGAGTCAATTCTTCTTTGGTCTTCTGAAGGACCCAGCAGTCTACTTCTGAAAAACATTAGGCAGTGAAAACCTTATGAATAGCATAATGCTGAGGAGACCAAAAATACAGGGTTGCTTAGGGTCAGCAGGGTGCTGCCGGGTCTGATTGGCTGCCCAGAAACACACAGGTCACCTGGAATGCCTCAGACACTGACCCATCCTTGGCATAGGCTGCTGCTGGCTATGTCCCTGTGTGGGAGACAGAGTTTGGGACCCTGGGGAAGAACTAGGTCCAGGGGCTTGGCAACCAGCTGCCTCCTCTAGAGCCAGAGACTGGGCCAAAGCACACTGGGGAGAGGAGGGAACACAGGCCAAGATCGGGGAATGCAGATGGGTGCCCAGGGGACAGCATGTGCTTTCAAAATGACGAGTGACAGGGAGTCTTTGTTGTCAGGAAAGACTGCTGCTAAGGGTGCCGGGAACCTGGGAACCTGAGAGCCAGGGAAGCTGAAAAACAGGAAATGGGTGCCATCTGGGGCTGAAGCCGAAGTCTCCAAAGGCCTGAGCTCCCAGGATGCTGGATAACTGAGGGCCAGAGTGAGATTGCCTCTTCCGAGGAGCCTGGCAGTCCTGCACCCGGAAGTCCTCAGGCAGCGTCCACTACACTGCTGGGAACGGTTCCAGGCCTTCTGTCAGTCAACGAGGCCCACAGAGATGTGGCAGAAAAGCAGAGGAGATTCTCCAGGTCAAGAATCACTTTGAATTCTCTAACCACTGTTCTCCACTAGGTCAATTAACTCAGAGCACCTCTTGTAAAAGACCTCCACTGAAAGGAAGTCAGAAGTTCCATCTTTTAAGACAGAACAAGACCCAGCCTTTGGAAAGGCAGCTTTTCAGAGACTCAAGCCTGAGCCTTGAGAACTGCCAATACTAGCCAGCTAACAGACAGAAGGCTGAGGTCTGGGCAACTGCCTGGCACTCACCTCTTCCCCAGCTCAGGCCTTCTCTTCCTCCCTTCTTCCTGAGCTTTGGGCACCAGGCTCCTAGTCCTGGGTGTCCTACTGCAAGGAAAACTGAAACCTCTGAAATCACAGAACATCTGGAGCCAAAGCTAGCTCTCATCACTGCTGAGGGTGCCACCTAGCTCTGCCTGCTTGAGGAGGACCTGGGGTAGCCTTAATAACAGCAACAACAATTACCACTACTACTATTGCTATGGAAACCCGGGTGGCATACTGGTTAAGAGCTATGACTGCTAACAAAAAGGTCGGCAGTTCAAATCTACCAGGCACTCCTTGTAAACTCTATGAGGCAGTTCTGTTCTGTTCTATAGAGTCACTATAGGGTCGCTATGAGTTGGAATCTGCTCGACATCAATGGATTTTTTTTGGTTGGGGTATGTAATTTCTATCAACCAAGCACTAACGGTGTGTCTGGCAATGTTAAGCACCTTACATGTTGCCTCGGTTAGTGCACAAATGACCCTGTGAAGTGAGCACTGTTGACTCCATTTTACAGATGAAGACACTGCAGCTGTGGGCATCTACCTATCTGAACACTTAGCATTCAGGGGCACAGGAGACCAGTGAGACAAAATCTCAGAGTTTGGAATTGATCATTGCAGTTAAATCCCTGACTCAGCCTGGAAGAACAGACTCAGCACAGATGAGTCCTTGCAAAGCTACTCTCTGACAGCAGGGGGCGCCAATGCCTCAGAAAAGCTACTTGCAGCAGAAAATCGGAGAACTGATGGAGAGTAACGTAGTTGTAGAAGGAAGTAGGCAATTGATCTCTAGGGCCTATGGGACCCAGTAAAGAAACTCAAAATAAAACTGGCTTGTGGTTTAGGCAGCTCAAACCCAGATTTAGCCAGTGTTCGATCCCAGGAAATTGAGCCTTCTTAGCTTCCCCAGAATTTACCAAATGTCCTGTGGGGACAAACAGCATTGCCTTTGGGGTTCCTCTGATTTCAAATTACCAAAAGCTTACCAGTTGCTCTTTCCCTCAGTGGAGCCTCTGATCCCTCAGGTCAGGCCAC
This sequence comes from Elephas maximus indicus, assembly GCF_024166365.1. NCBI lineage: Eukaryota > Metazoa > Chordata > Mammalia > Proboscidea > Elephantidae > Elephas > Elephas maximus. The sequence goes on along the minus strand of NC_064821.1, from coordinate 165,499,239 downwards.
ACCCACACTCAGAACAGACAAATGGCCCCAGGGATGAAAAAGCAAGAGATCGGCTCATCTGGGAAAGGCTCTTCCTTCTCTAGAACTTTAGTTCATCTAGTGCTAGTTGCTACCACTGGGCTCCAATGCCTTTAAATATATGATTTTTTAGTTTGTCCAGTTTTTTTTTTTTTTTTTTTTTTCCTGTAGTTATTGCAGTAGTAGTAGTGATCTGTTGGAACTTTTCATATCCTGTCCAGGAAACGTCTCTTAATTCTCCATTTCCTTGACTGTGAAACAAGGATGATAATGTAAACATTAAAAAAAGTGTGTAAATCAGCCAGCTTGGTGCCTGCAATGTGGTCCCCATTGCCTTCTAGTTGATTCCTACACGTGGTGTCCCTAAAGGGCAGAGTAGTACTGTCCCATAGGGTTTCCAAGGCTGTAAATCTTTACATGAGGGAACCAGTGTTACAGGCGAGCGGTGCGCAGAAGCCTTGAACCAGTGGCGGCAACTCGTAGCCTGGAGCCCGAAAAGCTGCTTACATAGTACCATTTCCTCAGCGGTGAAAACCTGCAGTAGGAATATCTTTCCCCCTCACTTGAATCTCCCACCCATGGGAATCTCAACACTTCCACCAGGGATCCCACCCCTACAATCTCCTGGCTTTCCTCCACCTGTACCTTCAGGAACTCCAATGATTCCTGTACCAGTGAGCATTATGGCTCCTGCTCCAACTGTCTTAGTACCCAGTGTGTCCATGTTTGGAAAGCATTTGGGAGCAAGAAAGGACCATCCAGGCTTAAAGATCAAAGAAAATGATGAAAACAGTGGTCCCACTACTACTACAGTTTTTGTCGGCAACATTTTTTGAGAAAGCCTCAGACATGCTTATAAGACAGCTCCTGGAGAAATGTAGTTTGGTTTGAGCTGGAAGAGAGTACAAGGTGCTTCCAGAAAACTTCAAGCCTTTGGCTTCTGTGAATATAACGAGCCTAAATCTACCCTATGTGCACTCAGGTTATTGCATGACCTGCAGATTGGAGAGAAGAGGCTGCTTGTTCAAGTTGATGCAAAGACAAAGGCACAACTCGATGAATGAAAGCAAAGAAGAAAGCTTCTAATGGGGATGCCAGGCCAGAGACAGTCACTAACAATGATGAAGAAGCCTTAGATGAAGAAACAAAGAGATCAGATGATTAACGGGGCCACTGAAGTTTTAATACATGAATATTCCAGAGAGCTCAATGCCCCCTCACAGGAATCTGACTCTCACCCTAGGAAGAAGGAGGACATTTTCCACAGATTTCCAGTGGCTCCATTGATCCCTTATCCACTCATCACTAAACATCACTAAGGAGGATATAAATGCTATAGAAATGGCAGAAGACAAAAGACACCTGATATCCCCAGAGATCTGCAAATTCAGAGACACACACAAGACACCAGAAGAAGAGAAAGGCAAAAAGGAGAATGAAAGACAGGAAATTGAGAAAGAATGGAGAGAAGGAGAGAGGGAGCGTGAAAGAGAACGAGAAAGGCGAGAAAGGGAATGAGAGCGTGAAGGAGAAAAGAAGGAAGAGAGTGGGAACGAGAGCCGGATAGGGATCATGACCAGACAGAAGAGAGAGATCGAGATCGGGATGGAGAGAGAGAGATCATGACTGAGACCAAGAAAGGAGCTCAGACCAAAATAACGATCGGAGTCGATCAAGAGAGAAGAGCAGAGACCGTGAAAGAGAGTGGGAGCGGGAGCAGAAGCAGAAAAGAGAACGGGAGTGAGAGAGCGAGAAAGGCAATGGGAGAGAGAAGGAGAAAAAGACAAGAATCGGGATCGAGAAGACGATGAAGAAGATGCATATGATAGGAGAAACTTTGAAAGAAAACTCCGAGAGAAAGAAGCTGCTTATCAAGAGCGCCTTAAGAATTGGGAAGCCAGAGAACCAAAGAAAACTCGGGAATATGAGAAAGAGGCTGAGCGAGAAGAAGAGAAATGGCAAAAGCAGCTAAACGACTAAAAGAATTCTTAGAAGATTATGATGATGATAGAGATGATCCCAAGTACTATACGGGAATTGCTCTTCAGAAAAGGTTGCCTGATAGGGAGAAGGAAATGGAAGCAGATGGGCGTGATGAGAAGAGAGAGAAGGAAGAGCTGGAGGAAATTAGGCAGTGCTGGCAGAAGGGCACCCAGAACCAGATGCAGAGCTCTAGAGGATGGAACAAGAGGTTGAGAGGCATAGGCAACCACAAATAAAGCAAGAACCAGAATCTGAGGAAGAGGAAAAAGAAAAAGAAGAAAAACGAGAAGAACCCATTGAAGAGGAAGAACTGCAGGAAAAGCTCTGTCTCAAACCAACTCTGAGACCTATCAGCTCTGCCCCCTCCATTTCCTCTGCCAGTGGCACTGCACCTCCCAACACTCCTGGGGATGAATCTTCCTGTAGTATTATTATTCCTCATGAAAATTCACCTGACCAACAACAACCTGAGGAACAGAGGCCAAAAATAGGACTTGGTCTTAACCTGGGTGCTTCCAATAGTCCTGGCCAACCTAATTCTGTGAAGAGAAAGAAACTCCCTATAGATAGTGTCTTTAACAAATCTGAGGATGAAGACAGAGATGACATACCCTGAAAAAGGAAACTTGTTCCCTTGGATTATGGTGAAGGTGATAAAAGTGCTGCCAAAGGACCGTAAACACTGGAAAAAAGTGCAAGCACATTAAGAGTCTCATTGAGAAAATTCCTACAGCCAAACCTGAGCTCTTTGCTTATCCTCTCGATTGGTCTATTGTGGATTGTATATTGTTGGAATGATGCACTAGACCATGGATTAATAAGAAAATCACAGAATGCGTAGGTGAAAAAGAAGCTACATTAGTTGATTTTGTTTGTTCCAAGGTTATGGCTCATAGTTCACCGCAGAGCATTTTAGATGATGTTGCCATGGTACTCGATGAAGAAGCAGAAGTTTTTATAGTCAAAACGTGGAGGTTATTGATATATGAAACAGAAGCCAAGAAAATTAGTATTGTGAAGTAAAACTCTTTTTGCATTTAGAGTTCCATATCAGATTTCTTCCTTCCCACCATTCAAAGGACTTTGAATTTCTCTTTGTCGTAAAACACATTTGTGAGATCTGTAATTTTCTTAATGTAGAAAATGTGAAATTTTGTCCTCTGGTTTGTTGATGCCCTGTGTACTCCCTTGGTTGTAAAGTCATCTGAATCTTAACTTGGTTCTCTTTATACTCGCCAGGTACAAATTACTCGTGTGTTTTATAAACTGCAGCTACTGTACACAGCATAGCTCATATAATCTTGCTCCGCTGATTTGTTCCTTGTAAGTGTTAAGATGACTCCCCCCCAAAAATAAATCTTTACGGGAGCAGACTGCCACACCTTTCTCTGGCAAAGTGGCTGGTGGGTTTGAACTGCCAACTTTTTAGTTAGCAGCTGAGCACTGAGGATTAAACGAGGTAACATGCGAAGCCCTTAGCTTCGGGCCCAGCTCTTGGTAGGTACTCAGTGTAACTAGTTTTAGTTAACCAGCCACGTGTGTAAGAGTAGAACTGTGTTCTATAGGGTTTTTAATGGCTGAGTTTTTAGAAGTAGATCTCCAGGCCTTTCTTCCAAGGTGCCTCAGGGTAGACTCGACCCTCCAACCCTTGGGTTAGCAGCCAAAGACATTAACCATTTGCATCACCCAGAGACTCTAGTGTAACTAGTAGTACATCTTTATTTCACTTACTAGATAATGCAAGGGTCAGCAGAGTAAGGCATACAGTATTTGGAAAATGCCTCCAAAAGACCGAATATTATAATGAATATCAGAAAGGTATAAAGTAATGTTAAGTATGCCTAACATTTTATGTTACTTTAGCAATTTTTCAAGTGCTTTTGATATTCATTATCTCTTTGCATCCTTACCACCACAAGGTGATGTAGTAGAAAAGATATTATCCCCATAATAAAGATGAGGAAACTAAGGTTCAGTGAGATTAAATGAACTAGCCAATGACCATCTAGCTACTCAGGGGCACAACCGGAAAAAGAATTAATCTTCAGACCCTTCATTCCTGCCTTCAAGGATATAATAATTCTGTTATGAAATGGGCCTCAGTAGGACAATATAATTAAGTGGTATAAGGCGGATGTTAGGCAGGGGGTACCATAGGTCAGAGAATGGCGAGCTGTAGGAAAGTAAAAACTGTGTTCATATGTTTGATTAAACCATTCCAGTGACGGTTACCTAGAGCAGACAAGATCCTCAAAGGGAACAGGTGAAGCTCAGAAATCTTAGTGGGAGAGGTAGGCTCGGAACACAGGTTCGTATCTCAGATGGTCTGACTAGGTCAGATCGCACATTTACTTATTTATTCCACAAAATGTTTTGGGCTATTTCCACATAGCAGGCACTGTGGTAGACATCAGAACACAGTGGTGGATAAAAACACAGCTTCAACACTCATGGGGCTCACAGTCTAGTGGAGGAGACAGACATTGATTGAATAATTGACACATAGATAATTACAAATTGAGATAACTGGTATGATGGGAAAGTACCTGATGTGTTAAAAGAGCCCCTCACCCAATGGACCTGGCAAGGAAGGCGGATTTAAGAGTGCTGCAGGCAGAGGGGAGCACGTGTGAAGACCCCTCGGCGAGAGAACACCAAAACGCTTGAGGAAGGGAAAGAAGGTGAGCAAAGCTGAAAAGTGATGGAGAAGGTGGAGTGAGATCAGGCTGGAGAGCCCACCAAGGGCCCAACCTGGCTGGACTTTGTGGGTGGTGGCTGGGATTTGAGTTCTATTCTAACAGAAATATGAATTTAGTAAAGAGCTTTCAGCAGGGATGAAGGCTAGAAAAGGACTCAGAAAGGGGAGTGAAGGGTGGCTTTTTCAGGTTCTTTATTGTAAGCAACAATAACAAACTCTGGCTCACTTTTAAAAAAAAATTGGTTGAAAATTGTAGCATTAAGGGAAAGCTAAGCCTTGAGAAGGACAATAACAAAGGTAGTGCTAAAGATCCAGGTGGCAGGGATTAAGAGACTATCGCTACCATCAGAGCAAGTCTGCTCCAACCATTTCCAGTCATTGCACTTTTCAAGATTAAAATTCCACAGAGATAGACTCTGATAGGCTCAGTGTGGCCAGAAGAGAGAAAGACACGTGGACTGACAGTCTCTGGGTAAGATAGTTTGCAAGGGGTAGGTGTGCTCCCTAAATGACAGCCATAATGCAATTGGGGTGATGTTTCCAAAAATGTGAGAAGAGATTCTGGACAGAGAAAATAACCAAGATGTTCACTATAGATTTCAGAAGGAAAGTTATAGAATTGAGACAGAGCCTTCACAGTGGCGTATTAAAAATCATGTTTTCTTTGCCTGGTTTCCTCCCCCACAGTGTTGTATTGAAAAATCAAGTTTACTTTGCTGGGCACCCCCTCCCCACCAGCTTTGCATTTGAATCCTGCTTTTGCTCGACTCAAGGGCCCTAGGGTAGGGTTTTGCTTTGGAGTTATATGTAAACCCCATTGCACCTGTGTAGTATGATTAAGAATGTTGCTGACATAACTTGTATGAACTCCCCACTTATAAACCCCTTTAAAATTAATTTGCCTGCCCGCCCTTCACAAGCAGTCTTGGCAGCAGCAGCTCCAACTGACTCCTTTCCTTGTACAACTAAATAAAAGTGTCTTTCCTGTTCTCCCACCTCAGTCTCTGGTTTATTGGCCAATAGGAGTCATGCTGAGGAGGAACCTTGGGTTTCCACCCGGTAACAGGATCACAACGGACAAACTTGATTTGCTTCTGGTTTTGCCTAGGAAGCAATATCTTCCAGGCTGCATCAGACTAAGAGGGTGGGCTGTATGGAAGGGTTAGGAGATGCGAAGTAGAAAAGGGAGGTACCAGGTGGCACCTAAAATAAGGTCACATTATGTAATGCTCCACCAGGCGTCATTCTATGATTCATCTGTAGCATTCATGGAGATAAGGTTACCACTGACAAATAAGCCACCAGAGAAACAGCACTGTGAGAGGTCGATGTGGGAGGGAAGAACCTGAGAAGGAATTTATTTTCTACCAATAATCTATCTATATTATAACATATACATATATGTTGTTGTTATAGGTATCCTTGAGTAGGTTCCAACTCATAGTGACCCTATGTACAACAGAACAAAACACTGCCCTGTCCTGTGCCATCCTAACAATCATTGCTATGTTTGAACCCATTATTGCAGCTACTGTGTCAGTCCATCACATTGAGGGTCTTCCTCTTTTTCTCAGACCCTTTACCAAGCATAATGTCCTTCTCCAGAGACTGTTCCCTCCTGATAACATGTCCAAAGTACGTGAGACGAAGTCCCACCATCCTTCTAAGGAGCATTCTGGCTGCACTTCCTCCAAGACCGATTTGTTCATTTTTCTCGAAGTCCATGATATATTCAATTTTCTTTGCCAACACCATAATTCAAAGGCATCAATTCTTTGATCTTCCTTACTCATTGTTCAGCTCTCACACGCAAATGAGGCAATTGAAAACTCTTGGCTTAGGTCAGGCACGCCTTAGTGTTCAAGGTGACGTCTTTGCCTTTTAAGACTTTACGAGGTCTTTTGTAGCAGATTTGCCCAATGCAATGTGTCATTTGATTTCTTGACCGCTGCTTCCATGGTTGTTGACTGTGGATCCAAGTAAAATGAAATTCTGACAACTTCGATCTTTTCTCCATTTATCATGATGTTGCTCATTGGTCCAGTTGTGAGAATTTTTGTTTTTTTTATGTTGAGGTCCAATCCATACTGAAGGATGTGGTCTTTGATCTTCATCAGCAAGTACTTCAAGTCCTCTTCACTTTCAGCAAGCAAGGTTGTTATTTGCATATCTAAGGTTGTTAATGAGTCTTCCTTCAATCCTTCTGCCAAGTTCTTCTTCATATAGTCCAGCTTCTTGGATTATTTGCTCAGCATACAGGTTGAATATGCATGGTGAAAGGATACAACCCTGATGCACACTTTTTCTAATTTTAAACCATGCAATATCCCCTTGTTCTGTTCAAACGACTGCCTCTTGGTCTATGTACAGCTTCTGCACGAGTGCCATTAAGTGTTCCGGAATTCCGATTCTTCAAAAACCTATCCATAATTTGTTATGATCCTCATAGTCCAATGCCTTTGCATACTCAATAAAATACAGGTAAACATCTTTCTGGTATTCTCTGCTTTCAGTCAATAGTGTAAAATATACATATATTATATGTAACGTATAGAAAACTCCACCACTCATCTGTCAGCTTGTCATACTGTGGTGACTTGAGTGTTGCTGTGATGCTGTAAACTATGCTACTGGAATTTCAAATACCAACAGGGCCACCCATGGCGGACAGGTTTCAGAGGAGCTTCCAGACTAAGACAGAATGGGAAAAAGGACGTGGCAACCTACGTCTGAAAAATTTGGCCAGTGAAAACCTTACAGATAGCAGTGAAACACTGATATAGCGCTGAAGATGAGCCGCTCAGATTGGAAGGCACACAAAATACCACTGAGAAAGAACTGACTCCTCAAAGTAGTGTTGATCTTAATGACATGGATGGAATAAAGCTTTTGAGATGTTCATTTGCTGATGTGGCATGGCTCAAAATATATACATACAACCTGTTGCTGTCGAGTTGATTCCGACTCTTAGCGACCCTATAGGACAGAGTAGAGCTGCTCCATAGGGTTTCCAAGGAGCAGCTGGTGGTTTGAACTGCTAACCTTTTGTTTATCAGCCAAGCTCTTACCCACTGAAAAACCAGAGCTCTGAGGTGTACATATATGCACATGTATACATACTTATATATAATATATAAATGTTGTTGTTGTTAGTTGCCATTGAGTCAATTCCAACTCATGGTAACCCCAGGTGTGTAGAGTAGAACTGCTCCATAGGATTTTCAAGGCTGTGACCTTTCAGACTACCAGCCTTCCAGCCAGTAGTCAAGTGTTTAACCATTACTTATAGATGAGATTCTGAATGTGCAAAACAAAAAACCAGAAAGAAACCATAGAATCTGGCAACAGGCGGGAAGGACCTGCAGAAAGGAAGCACCCTGGTCCAGAGCCACTTCTCCTGCTCCAGAAGATCTACCCATTGGAATAACATGGGGCATTCCTTCCTTGATAGACAAGCTTTGCTCAAAATTTGCTAATTCAACATGTAACTTTTTTTTATTGTGCTTTAAGTGAAAGCTTACAATTCAGGTCAGTTTCTCATACAAAAGCTTATACACATATTTTTATTGACCCTAGTTGCTCTCCCTATAATGTGACAGCACACTCCTCCTCTCCACCCGGTATTTCCTGTGTCCATTCAACCAGTTCCTGTTCCCCTCTGTCTTCTCATCCCACCTCTGGACAGGAGCTGCCCGCTTAGTCTCTTGTGTCTACTTGAGCTAAGAAGCACACTCTGCACCAATATCATTTTATGTCTTACAGTCCAGTCTAATCTTTGAAGTGTTGGCTTCAGGAATGGGTTAGTTTTGGGCTAACAGAGAGTCCAGGGGCTGTGTCTTCTGATGTCCCTCCAGTCTCAATCAGACCATCAAATTCTAGTTTTTACTAGAATTTGAGTCCTGCACCCCATTTTTCTCCTGCTCCATCAGGGACTCGCAGTTGTGTTCTCTGCCAGGGCAGTCATTGGTGGTAGCTGGGCACCATCTCATTCTTCTGGTCTCAGGCTGATGGAGTCTCTGGTTTATTTAGCCGTTTCTGTCTCTTGGGCTCATATTTTCCTTGTGTCTTTGATGTTCTTCCTTCTCCTTTGCTCCAGGTGAGTTGGAACCAATTGATGCATCTTAGATGGCCAATTGCTAGCTTTTAAGACCCCAGACACCACTAACCAAAATGCGATGCAGAACATTTTTTAATAAACTTTGTTATGCCAATTGACCTAAATGTCTCCTGAAAGATGGTCCCCAAAACTCAGCCCCTGCTACTCTGTCCCTCGAAGTGTTTTGTTGTATTCAGGAAACTTCTTAACTTTTGGTTTAGTCCAGTTGTGCTGACTTCCACTGTATTGTGTGTTGTCCTTCCCTTCATCTAAAATAATTCCTGTCTACTATCTACTTAGTGAATACCCCTTTCCCTCCCTTCCCACCCTCATTACCATCAAACAATATTTTCTTCTGTGTCTAAACTTTTTCTTAAGTTCTTATAATAGTGGTCTCATATAATATTAGTCCTTTTGCAACTTATTTCAATAAGCATAATGCTTTCCAGATTCATCCATGTTGTGAGATGTTTCACGGATTCATCATTGTTCTTTATTGTTGCATAGTATTCCATTGTGTGAATATACCATGATTTATTTATCCATTTGTCCGTTGATGGGCACCCAAGTTGTTTCCATGTTTTTGCTATTGTGAACAGTGCTGCAGTGAACATGGGTGTGTGTATATCTATTCATGTGAGGGGTCTTATTTCTCTAGGGTATATTCCAAGGACTAGGATTGCTGGATTATATGGTAATTCTATTTCTAGCTTTTTAAGGAAGTGCCAAATCAATTCCAAAAGTGGTTGTACCATTTTACATTCCCACCAGCAGTGTATAAGTGTTCCACTCTCATTTATTATTTTGTGTTTTTTTTTTTTTTTTTTGGTTAATGCCAGCCTTATTGGGGTGAGATGGAATCTCATTGTAGTTTTGATTTGCGTTTTTCTAATGGGTAATAATGATTGTGAGCATTTCCTTATGTATCTATTAGCTGCCTGAATGTCTTGTTTAGTGAAGTGCCTGTTCATATCCTTTGCCCATTTTTTTAATTGGGTTACTTGTCTGTTTGATGTTGAGGTTTTGTAGTATCTTGTAGATTTTAGAGATTAGACGCTGATTGGATTTGTTGTAGCCAAAGTTTTTTTCTCAGTGTGTAGGTTGTCTTTTTATTCTTTTTGTGAAGTCTTTGGATGAGCGTAAGTGCTTGATTTTTAGGAGCTCTCAGTTATCTAGTTTCTCTTCTGGTATTTATGCATTGTTAGTAATGTTTTGTATACTGTTTACGCCATGTATTAGGGCTCCTAGCATTGTCCCTGTTTTTCCTTCCATGGCGTTTTTCACTATAGATTTTATATTTAGGTCTTCCATGATCTTTATTGTTTTAGATTTTATATTTAGGTCTTTGATCCATTTTGAGTTAGTTTTTGTGCATGGTGTGAGGTATGGGTCTTGTTTCTTTTTTTTGCAGATGGATATTCAGTTATGCCAGGACCATTTGTGACACTGTCTTTTCCCCATTTGATGGACTTTGGGCCTTTGCCAAATATCAGCTGCTCATAGGTGGATGAATTTTTGTCTGGATTCTCAATTCTGTTCCACTGGTCTATGTGTCTGTTGTTGTACCAGTACCAGGCTGTTTTGACTACCATAGAGGTATATAATAGGCTTTTAGGTCAGATAGTGTGAGGCCTCCCACTTTGTTTTTCTTTTTCTGTATTGCTTTGCTTATCTGGGACCTCTTCCCTTTCCATATAAAGTTGGTGACTTGTTTCTCATCTCATTAAAAAATGTCATTGGGGGCGGGGCCAAGACGGCTGACTAAGTAGAAGCTACTGCGGATCTCTCTTGCAACAAAGACTTGGAAAAACAAGTGAATCGATCACATACATGACAATCTACGAACCCTGGCCATCAAACACAGAACTAAAGAGTTGACCTGAGTGACAGGGGAGCAAAAAGCTGCACCCTGAAGCAGTGACTGCTTCTGGAACCGCATCCCGTGCCACAGCCTTGAGCCCTCGCGGTTCCCTGGTGCCGAGTGGTGGGGCCGACTGTGGCTTACTGAGACGGGGCAAGCATGGGACACAACCCTAAGCCCTAACCCCCTGGGGTAACCTTGTAAAGGCTCAGCCAGCGCAAGCAGGCTGCACACTGAGGTGGCTGATACACAAATGGGCAACCATGGGGAAGCAACAACTGTTTTCAGATCCTGGAGCAGCGTCCCAGTCAGAAAACCTTGGCGCCGGGCTTTGGACTAAGTGCATAGGAGCTGAGCATGGCTTCCTGAGAGGGCACAAGCACAGGACGCAGCCCTAGCCCCCTGAAGTAACCTCGGGGGAAACCCAACCAGCGCACACAGGCTGCACAATGACACGGCTGACAGAAGGAGAAATCACCAGGAAGCAGCCACTAGTTTGGGAGCCTGGAGTGCAGCATCCCAACCAGGAAACCTTGGCGCTGGGCTTTGGACTAGGAGCAGAGGAGCGGACCATAGCTTCTGAGACGGCACATGCACGAGACTTTTGCAGGCCTGGCCCTCGGGGGCAGTCTCAACCCAGCCAGTGCACACAAGCTACACTCCCCTTGAAATCTCAGATAAAACAGTCATCACCAAGCAAGATAAGTAACTTTGTCTATATTGCTGGGTCCTACTGTCTCCTATCTATCTGATCCCTCCCCTCCCTGCCCCAGGTGGCTTCATTAACCTTGGAATTTCCTGGGCGGGGAGTGAAGTGCTCTGTGTTTATTTTTTTCCGTTTCCTTACCCATTCTCCTGGCCTGAGAGAAGCAGCTACTAACAACTCAGGGATGCAAAATCCTTCCCTGATTTCCCTAAACTGGAATAAAAATACAGAACCAGCTCCAGCCAAGCATACGAGATCCACAGTCTTTGGCTTTCATCCCTACAGGGAACAAGATGGCTATTATAATGCAAAGGCAATTCTGATAGAGATCTGACTGTAGTTGTTTTAGCAGAGCACTGGAAAGACAAGTTTTCCAGGTCTGATATCTCTACCTATTAAACAGAGCCCTCACTGATGCACAGCCTGGAACTGAGGGCTGAAGCTCCACCCAAACCTCCTAGCCACCTGCCAAAGGGGTCTGAGGATACTGATGCCTACCAATCTTTAGCGGTACACGCATTGGGTGCCTAAGGTACAGCTGCAGAGCCCACTCACCAAAGTGCTTTAGGAATAGAGACACACCTACCTCACTGGCACATGGGGGAAGGCTGTCAGCTTCCTGCTCTTCTTGGAGTGTGACCCCCTGCCACTACTAGAATCTGGTGCACACAACTATCACCACTACTCCTCTAAGTTAATAGGTGACAGTCTACACCACACACTTGGTGACCCAAAATCAGAACACCTAAGCTGATTCTATTCAAGAATAGTATATGGACTCTTAGGCTTATATATCTGGTAACAGCCCAAACCAGCTGGTAATAGGACATAAATGATTCAAAGCTGACAACAATCAAGACAGCACAATCTAGTAGCCCATCTGGGTATATTGAAACAAAACGAGATAAGACTCAGTGAGCAAATATAAAATAAATCACTACAATATCTTATAGATGGCTCAGAGACAGCAGTCGATATCAAATCACATAAAGAAGCAGACCATGACTGCTTCTACAAACCCCCAAATTAAAGAATCAAAATCTTTCCCAAATGAAGATACAATCCTGGAATTGCCAGATGCAGAATATAAAAAACTAATATACAGAATGCTTCAAGACATCAGGAATGACCTCAGAAATGAAATAAGGCAATCTACAGAAAGAGCCAAGGAACACACTGATAAAGCAGTTGAAGAAATCAAAAAGATTATTCAAGAACACAGTGGAAAGATCAATAAGCTGCAAGAATCCATAGAGAGATAGCATTCAGAAATCCAAAAGATTAGCAGTAAAATTACGGAATTAGACAACTCAATAGAAAGAGGAGCAGAATCAAGGAATTGGAATGCAGAGTGGGGGTGTTGGTGGATAAGGCAATTGACACCAATATAGTTGAAGAAAAATCAGATAAAAGAATTTAAAAAAATGAAGAAACCCTTAGAATCACGTGGGACTCTATCAAGAAGAATAACTTGCATGTGATTGAAATTTCAGAACAGGGAGGGATAACAGAAAATACAGAGAGAATAGTTGAAGATCTGTTGGCAGAAAACTTCCCTGGCATCATGAAAGATGAGAGGATATCTATCCAAGATGCTCATCGAACCCCATGTAAGATTAATCCAAAAAAGAAAATCACCAAGGCGTATTATCATCAAACTTGCCGAAACCAAGGATAAAGAGAAAATTTTAAAAGCAGCCAGGGATAAAAGAAAAGTCACCTACAAAGGAGAATCAATAAGAATAAGTTCAGACTACTCAGCAGAAACCATACAGGGTAGAAGGCAACGGGATGACATATATAGAGCACTGAAGGAGAAAAACTGCTAGCCAACGATCATATATCCAGCAAAACTCTCTCTCAAATATGAAGGCAAAATTAAAACATTTACAGATAAACACAAGCTCAGAGAATTTGCAAAAACCAAACCAAAGCTACAAGAATTACTAAAGGAAATTGGTCAGAAAATCAGTAATATCAGATACCAACACAACACAAGGTCACAGAGCAGAACATCCTGATATCAACTCAAACAGGGAAATCACAAAAACAAATTAAGATTAATTTTAAAAAGAAAAAACTCAAAACAGAATCATTGAAGTCATTATGTAAAAGATTACAATAATCAAAAAGAGGGACTAAGTACAGGAGGCATAGATCTTCCATATGGAGAGGAAAACAAGGTGACATAGGATGACACAAGTTAGGTTTTTACTTAGAAAAATAGGGGTAAATATTAAGGTAACCACAAAGAGGTCTAACAATTCCATAATTCAAAATAAAAACCAAGAAAAACATAACAACTCAGCAAACATAAATTCAACTACTATGAAAACGAGGAACACACAATTTAGAAAGAAAAACATCTCAGCACAAAAAAGTAAGTGGAAAAATGAAATTGTCAACAACACACACACAAAGGCATCAAAATGACAGCACTAAACTCATCTATAATTATGCTGAATGTAAATATAAAATAAATCACTACAATATCTTATAGATGGCTCAGAGACAGCAGTCGATATCAAATCACATAAAGAAGCAGACCATGATTGCTTCTACAAAACCCCAAATTAAAGAATCAAAATGCACCAATAAAGAGACAGAGAGTCTCAGACTGGATAAAGAAACACAATCCATCTATATGCTGCCTACAAAAGACATGCCTTAGACTTAGAGACACAAACAAACTAAAACTCACATGATGGAAAAAAATATATCAAGCAAACAACAACCAAAAAAAGAGCAGGAGTGGTAATATTAATTTCTGACAAAATAGACTTCAAAGTTAAATCCACCACAAAGGATAAAGAAGGACACTACGTAATGATTAAAGGGACAATTGACCAGGAAGATATAACCATATTAAATATTTATGCACCCAATGACAGGGCTGCAAGATACATAAAACAAACTTTAACAGAATTGAAAAGTGAGATAGACACCTCCACAATTACAGTAGGAGACTTCAACACACCACTTTCGGAGAAGGGTAGGACTTCCAGTAAGGATCTCAATAGAGACACGGAAGACCTAATTGCTACAGTCAACCAACTTGACCTCATAGACTTATACAGAATACTCCACCCAACAGCTGCAAAGTGTGCTTTTTTTTCTAGTACACATGGAACATTCTCTAGAATAGATCACATATTAGGTCATAAAACAAACCTTTGCAGAATCCAAAACATCAAAATATTACAAAGCATCTTCTCAGACCACAAGGCCATAAAAGTAGAAATCAATAAGAGAAAAATCAGGGAAAAGAAATCAAAAACTGAACAATACCCTGCTCAAAAAAGACTGGGTTATAGTAGACATTAAGGAGGGAATAAAGAAATTGATAGAATGCAATGAGAATGAAAACACTTCCTATCAAAACAGCGGGACACAGCAAAAGCAGTGCTCAGAGGTCAATTTATATCGATAAAGGCATACACACATAAAGAAGAAAGAGACAAAATTAGAGAACTGTCCCTACAACTTGAACAAAGAGAAAGCGAGCAACAAAAGAATCCATCAGGCACCAGAAGAAAACAAATAATAAAAAACAGGGCTTAACTAAATGAATTAGAGAACAGAAAAACAATTGAAAGAATTAACAAAGCCAAAAGCTGGTTCTTTGAAAAAATTAACAAAACTGATAAACCATTGGCCAGACTGACTAAAGAAATACAGGAAAGGAAACAAATAACCCCAATAAGAAATGAGATGGGCCATATCACAACAGACCTAACTGAAATTAAAAGAATCATATGAGATTATTATGAAAAATTGTACTCTAACAAATTTGCAAACCTAGAAGAAATGGATGAATTCCTAGAAAAACACTACTTACCTAAAAAAAAAAGTCATTGGAATTTGGATAGGGATTGCATTGTATCTGTAGATCCTTTTGGATTGAATCAACATTTTCACAATGTTGAGTTTTCCTATCTATGAGCAAGGTACGTTTTTCCACTTATTTATGTGTCTTTTGGTTTCTTGCAGTACTGTCTTGTAGTTTTCCTTGTATAGGTCTTTTACGTCTCTGGTTAGATTTATTCCTAAATATTTTATCTTCTCGGGGGCTATTGTAAATGGTATTGATTTGTTGATTCCCTCTTTGATGTTGTCTTTGTTGATGAGGAATCCAAATGAGTTTGTATGTTTACCTTGTTTCGTGATGCTTTGCTAAAATCTTCTATTAGTTCCTGTAGTTTTCTTGTGGATTCTTTGAGGTTGTCTGTGTATAAGATCATATCATTTGCAAATATTGATGCTTTTATTTCTTCCTTAGCAATTTAGATGCCCTTTATTTCTTTTTCTAGCCTAATTGCTCTGGCTAGGACCTCCAGCAGTATGTTGAATAAGAGTGGTGATAAAGGCCATCCTTGCCTGGTTCCTTTTCTCAAGGGGAATACTTTCAGACTGTCTCCATTTAGGATGATGTTGACTATTGGCTTGGTATAAAGTCCCTTTATTATGTTGAGAAATTTCCCTTCTATTTCTATTTTGCTGAGAGTTTTTATAATGAATGGGTGTTGGACTTTATCAAATGCCTTTTCTGCATCAATTGATAAGATCATGCTGTTCTTGTCTTTTGTTTTATTTATGTGATGGACTACATTGTTTTTCTAATGTTGAACCATCCCTGTATATATACCTGGTATGAATCCCACTTGGTCATGGTTAATTTTTTTTTGATACGTTGTTGGATTCTATTGGCTAGAACTTTGTTGATGATTTTCACATCTGTGTTCATGAGGGATACTGGTCTGTTAATTTTCTTTTTTTTGTGGTGTCTTTATCTGGTTTTGGTATCAGGGTTATGCTGGCTTCGTAGAATGAGTTTGGCAGTATTCCCTCCTTTTCTATGCTCTGAAATACCTTTAGTAGTTCTGGTGTTAACTCTTCTCTGAAAGTTTTGTAGAGCTCTCCAGTGAAACTGTCACGGCCAGGGCTTTTTTTTTTCTTGGGAGTTTTAAAATTATACTTTTTCAGTCTCTTCTTTTGCTATAGATTTATTTAGTTGTTCCACTTCTGTTTGTGTTAGTTTAGGTAGGTAGTGTGTTTCTAGAAATTTGTCTAATTCTTCTAGGTTTTCAAATTTGTTGGAGTACAATTTTTCATAGTATTCTGTTATGATTCTTTTAATTTCAGTTGGGTCTGTTATGATATCGCCCATCTCATTTCTTATTCAGGTTATTTGCCTCCTCTCCTGTTTTTCTTTTGTCAGTTTGGCCAATGGTTTATCAATTTTGTTGATCTTTTCAAAGAACCAGCTTTTGGTCTTAACTTTTTCAGTTGTTTTTCTGTTTTCTACTTCATTTAATTCTGCTCTGATTTTTTTTATTTGCTTTTTTCTGGTGCCTGAGGGCTTCTTTTACTGCTGTCTTTTTACTTGTTGGAGTTGTAGTGTTAATGTTTTGATTTTGACCCATTCTTCTTTTTGCATGTGTGCATTTGTTGGTATAAATTGACCTCTGAGTGCTGTTTTTGCTAGTCCCAAAGGTTCTAATCAGATGTGTTTTTGTTCTCATTTGATTCTGTGAATTTGTTCTGTCCTTAATTTCTTCTATAGCCCAGTAGTTCTTGAGCAAGTTGTTGTTCAGTTTCCATGTATTTGGTTGTTGTTGCTTTTTTTTTTTTTCCCCTTGCTTTTTCTGTTATTGATTTTTGCTTTTATGACTTTATGGTCAGAAAAGGTGCTTTGTAATATTTCGATGTTTTGGATTCTGTTACGGCTTACTTTGTGACCTAATATGCGGTCTATTTTGGAGGCTGTTTCATGTACATTGGAAAAGTTAGTAAACTTGGCTGCTTTTGGGTGGAGTGTTCTGTATATATGTATGAGATCAAGTTGGTTGATTGTAGCACTTAAATCTTCCAGGTCTTTATTGAGCTTCTTTCTGGATGTTCTGTCTTTCATGGAAAGTGGTGTGTCGAAGTCTCCTACTATTAATGCGGAGTTGTCTGTTTCTCTTTTCCATGCTTTTAGAGTTTGTTTTATGTATTTTGGAGCCCTGGCATTGGGTGCGTAAATATTTATTATGGTTATGTCATCCTGCTGTATTGACCTGTTAATCATTATATAGTGTCCTTCTTTATCTTTTGTGGTGGATTTTGCTTTAAATTCTATTTTGTCAGAGATTAATATTGCCACTCCTGCTCTTTTTTGTTTGTTATGTGAGCCTAGGAGCCTGTTTACATTTTTGTGTGGCTTCAGCTCAGGTGTCCAGGTGGCCAATCAACAAGTATGTGGTGCAGGCACTCACCTACAGTCCTAGATGGGCAGGGGTGATTGGACTAGGTATACATATCTGGCTGCAGTAGTGGGTCATGTACTGATCAAGGCAGAGGGCTGACTACTGTCCCTTAGCATCTGGGTGGAAGGTATGTCCTTGTTCCCTAGAGCGCATAGGTAGGTGGGTTTTGCAGCTGGAGTATGGGCACCCAATGCTGTTGGATGTTAGGACTGGGAGTCATCACTTATTTTTGGACCCCTGTCATGGGTGTGATTGGAGCCACCAGTCCTCAGACCTCTGATGTGGATAGGAGAGGATCCTACTTAATGGGCAGGGCAGTGTCAAATGTCATAAGCCTACCACGCCCCCTTATAGCTGATACAGTTGAAAATAGGCATCACGTATACATTCTGTTGTACTGTGCTGATGAGGGTCTGCGCTGTTGAAATGGGCCCACATAGCTCTACACAGGGGTGAAAGGCATTCAAAGTCCATGGACCTATTATGCCTCTCCCTAGACAAAGGGGCTGTTCCTGCTCTGAGTTCCTGGTTTAGGGGACCTGGCAGATTATTTTTTCCTGTTTGTTAATTTGTTCCCTCTCCAAAGCTGGGAGGATGGCTCTGGTCATGTGACAGGTCTTACTTCTGGCCCAGGGCATACAGCAATCACTGAAGCCGGACTGGATCCAGAGCAGAGCAGGGAGGGGGCACGTAAATGGGTGAGGGATACTTCCCCAAAAGAGGGGGTTTTTCTTTGATCCAAGTGATAGGTTAGCTACTTGTACTCATCTTTCACCGACTGAGCACTGTTTCTCACTGGTTCTGGTGGCTCAATCAGACTCTCTGTTGCTCAGTCTCTTCTGATTGGAAAAAGTGTCCTGAGTGCTACTGCTTGCCTCACCTCTTGTGTGCTAGACAATCCAGCCTGCAGGGTTCCAGTGGCAGCGAGTTCAGGTCTGGCAATTCCCCGGTGCTTCCGAACCGTCTCTCCCTCCTCCTTCCACTCAGTCCAATTCCTCAACTTTTTCTTTGATGTTCAAGGCTCCTAGATTGTCATGTATAAACGATTGATTTTTTTTCAGTCTTTGTTGTAAGAGGGACCACAAGAAGCATCTGACTACTCCACTTTCCTGGCTCTGCCTCCTCTCTCTTTCTTTTCTCTTTTTTTAAAACAATAGCTGTCTTACTCATCTAGTGCTGCAATAACAGAAATACCACAAGTGAATGCTTTAACAAATAGAAATTTATTTTCTCACAGTCTAGTAGGTTACAAATCCAAATTCAGGGCGTCGGCTCCAGGGGAAGGCTTTCTGTCTCTCTGTCATCTCTGGAGGAAGGCTTCCCCTGGTCGAGGAGCTTCTCAGGTGCAGAGACTCTGTGTCCAAAGAACACGCTCTACTCCTGGTGCTGCTTTCGTGGTGGTATGAGGTCCCCAACTCTTTGCTTGCTTCCCTTTCCTTTTATCTCTTGAGAGATAAAAGGTGGTGCCAGCCGCACCCCAGGGAAGCTCCCTTTACACTGGATCAGGGAGGTGACCTGAGTAAGAGTGATGTTACAATCCCACCCTAATCCTCTTAACATAAAATTACAATCACAAAAT
This sequence comes from Elephas maximus indicus, assembly GCF_024166365.1. Taxonomy (NCBI): domain Eukaryota; kingdom Metazoa; phylum Chordata; class Mammalia; order Proboscidea; family Elephantidae; genus Elephas; species Elephas maximus. The sequence continues at coordinate 165,480,050 of NC_064821.1, read as the reverse complement.
GGAGCACAGCCACACAATACTGGGAATCTTGGCCTAACCAAGTTGACACATGTTTTTTGGGGGACCCAATTCAATCCATCACCAAAACCATCCTAGTGGGCATGAAGTTGTATCTCATTGTGGTTTGGAGCTATGAGTTGGAATCGACTTGACGGTACTGGGTTTGGTTTTGGTTTGGGAATGACTAGTAGTGTTGAACATCTTTTCATATGCTTATTGGCTATTTGTATATCTTCTTTGAAGAAATGTCTATCCAAGTCCTTTGGCCATTTTTAAATTGGGTTGTTAGTCTTTTTGCTGTTGAGTTTTAATAGTTCTTTATATCCTTATCTGATATATAGTTTCTAAATATTTTCTTCCATTCTCTAGGTTGTATTTTCACCCTCTTGGGAATGTCCCTTAATTCACAAAAGTTTTTAATTTTGAAGTCTGATTTATCTGTTTTTCTCTTGTTGCTTGTGTTTTTGGTGTTATGTTTAAGAATCCATTGCCTAAAAGAAGGTTCTAAAGCTTTACCGCTATGTTTTCTTCTAAGAGTTTCCATAGTTTTAGTTTTCATTTATTTTGATATCTTTATCTGGCTTTGGTATTAGAGTTATGTTGGCCTCATAAAATGAGTTAGGAAGTGTTCCCTCCTCTATATTTTGGAAGAGTGTGAAAAAAATTGGTGCTAATTATTCTTTACGTGTTTGGTAAGATACCCTAGTGAAACCACCTGGTCCTGGATTTTCTTTTTGAGAGTATTTTGATTACTCTTTTAAAATCCTCCCTTGTTACAGGTCTGTTGAGATTTTCTATTTCTTCTTGTGTAAATTTAGGCATTTTATTTTATTTTTTAATTTTAATAATGTATGTTATTTAACCCAAAACATCGCAATTATTTTCATTTTTTTAAGTTGAAAAAAAATTTTTTTTTTTTTTAGATAAAGGTTTACAGAGTTTACAGAAATTAGTTTGTCATTAAACAATTAATACACATATTGTTTTGTGACATTGTTTGCCAACCATATGACATGCCAACACTCCCCTTTCCAACCTTGGGTCATTATTTACCAGCTTTTCTGTCCCCTCCTGCTTTCTTGTCATTGTCCCTGAGCTAGCATGCCCATTTAGTCTCACTTTGTTTTATGGGTCTGTCTCAGCTTTGGCCGAAGGGTGAATCTCAGGAGTGACTGTAGTACTGAGTTAAAAGGATGTCTGGGGGCCATACTCTTGGGGTTTCTCCAGTCTCTGTCAGACCAGTAAGTCTGGCTTTTTTTTTTCTTGTGAGTTTAAATTTTGTTCTACATTTATCTCCAGCTCTGTCCAGCACCCTCTGTTGTGATCCCTGTCTGAGCAGTCTGTGGTGGTAGCTGGGCACCATCTAGTTGTGCTGGACTCAGTCTGATGGAGGCTATGGTTCTTGTGGTGCGTAAGTCCTTTGGATTAATCTTTCCCTTGTGTCTTTGGTTTTCTGCATTCTCCCTTGCTCCAGGAAGGGTAGGACCAGTGAAATATCTTAGATGGCTGCTCACAAGCTTTTAAGACCCCAGACGCTACTCACCAAAGTAGAATGTAAAACTTGTTTTATAAACTATGCTATGCCAATTGAGATAGATGTCCCCCAAGACCACGGTTCCGAGGCCTCAGCCCGGTAATTCGGTCCCTTAGGGAGTCTGGATGTGTCTATGAATTTTTGTGACTTTGCTTTGGTCAAATTGTGCTGACTTCCCCAGTGTTGTGTACTGTCTTACCCTTCATCAACGTCAGTACTTATCTATTGTCTAGTTAGTGTTTTTCTCTTCCTACTCCTCCCTTCCCTAGTAACCATCAAAGATCATTTGTTTCTGTGTGAAACCTTCTCATGAGTTTTTATAAAAGTGGTCTCATACAGTATTTGTCCTTTAGTGATTGACTTATTTCACTCAGCATAATGCCTTTCAGTTTCATCCATGTTGTGAGGTGCTCAGCAGATTCATCATTGTTCTTTATTGTTGCATAGTATTCCATTGTGTGTATGTACCGTAGTTTATCCATTCAACTGTTGATGAACACTTAGGTTGTTTCCATCTTTTGCGATTGTGAATAATGCTGCAGTGAACATGGGTGTGCATGTGTATATTTGTGTGATGGCTTTTATTTCTCTGGGATATATTCCTAGAGGTGGGATTGCTGCATCATATGGTATTTCTCTTTCTAGCTTTTGAAGGAAGTACTATATCATTTTCCAGAATGGTTGTTATCATTTTGCATTACCACCAGCAGTGCATGTGAATTCCAGTCTCCCCATAGCCACTCCACCATCTGTTATTTTCAGTTTCTTTGATTTGTGCCAGTAATGTCTGAGTGAGATGGTGTCTATTGAAGTTTTGATTTGCATTTCTTTTTTTTTTTTTAATGGCTAGTGATCGCAAGCATTTCCTTACGTGTCTGTTAGCTGCCAGAATGCCTTCTTTGGTGAAGTGTCTGTTCATATCCTTTGCCATTTTTTAATTGGATTATTTGTCTTTTTGTTGTAGAGGTGTTGGATTTTTCTATAAATTTTAAAGATGAGAACATAGCCAAATTTTTTTTTCATAGTCTTTATATTCCCTCTTTATTCTTCAAGTGTAGTCTTTTGATGAGCATAAGTGTTTCATTTTTAGAAGATCCCAGTTAACTAGCTTATCTTCTGTTGTTTGCATATTGTTAGTTATGGTTGTATCCTGTTTATGCCATGTATTAGGACTTTAATGTTGACCCTATTTTTTCTTCTACAGTCTTTATAGTTTTTGGTTTTGTATTTAGGTGTCTGATCCATTTTGAATTAGATTTTGAGTATGGTGTGAGGTAGGGACCCTGTTTAATTTTTTTTTTTTTTTTTTTTGCATATGGACATCCAGTTTTGCCAGCACTATTTGTTAAAAAGACTATATTTTCCCCATTTGATAGACTTTGGGCCCTTGTTGAATATCAGGTGACCGTAGGTGGATGGATTTACATCTGGCTTCTCAATTCTGTTCCATTGGCCTATGAAGTCTATGCTATATGGGGTTCATTGAGCTTCTTGGGTGGTTGGCTTTTCTTGTTTCACGACAGATATTAGGGAAGTTTTCTGTCAGCAAATCTTCAGTGATCCTCTCTGTGTTTTCCGTTGACCCCCCTGTTCCGGAACTCTGATCACATGCAAATTTTTGCTTTTGATTTTATCCCACATCATTTTCAAGGTTTCTTCATTCTTTAATTTTTTCTCAAACAAAGTGGTATTTATTGATTTGTCTTCAGGTTTTCTGATCCAGTCTTCCATTGTTTCAAATCTGCTCCTAAAACCTTCTATTCTGCAGTCCATTTCTGAAATCTTGTTATCTTTCAGATTTGTTGTGGCTGTTTCTGTATGATTTCTGGCTGTTATTCATTTTGACATTTTCTTCCTGTATTATCCTTGAATTCTTCCATTGTCTTGGCTGTGGTTTCCCTGATCTTGTCTGTATTTTCCATAATTTTGTCTATCTTTTCCTTATTTTTGTCTCCATTTTCCTTCATCTGTTGGAGAACCCTGAATATTAGAGTTCTGAATTCCCTATCAGGTAGTTCTAGTGCCTTTTCTTCTACCACAAGGTCATCTGATGTTTTATTTTGATTGCTTTCTGGGGACATCCTCTCCTGTTTTTTTTTTTTTTTTTTATTTATTATTGTTTGCTTTCTCCGGGACATTCAGGAATTATTGTCTTCATTTATTGATTGTAGATATGATTGTTTTTTCTGCTTTTTTGTTTTATTTGGTTATGTCTGAGAAGGTGGGCCGAGAGTGTTTTGTTGCTTGCTTACCCGTGGGCATGATTATTCTCACTATCTTGTCCAGGTGGACAGGGCTGGTCAGTCAGCTGTGGTGCAGCAGGGTGAGTCTAGTGATGGTGGAGGAGCAGGGTAAGTAGTTTCTGACATGAACTGGGGCTGATGGAGCAAGCCAGGGGGAAGTGCAGGGTGGGGTCTAGGGGACCATGTTGGTGCTGCTCAGGGCACAGCACTCAGCACATGGTGTAGATAGGAAGGGGTGAAAGTAGAGGACATGATGTGCAGAGCTAAGTGGGTGGGTAAAAGAAGAGAAAGAAGAGAGAGATACAAAAGAAAAAGAAAAAATGAAGGGAGAAAAACAATAAAATGGCTGCACAGTAGGATTTGGTGGGTTGGAGCAGGGAAGACCTGGTGTGACTGTGCGTTGATGACTCTCTAGCCATGCGGTGTGGTTCAGTCTGTTGAGAAGGGGCATTGGCAGAGACAGGTGCTAGGTAGGCAGGAGAAAAGAAAGGAAAGAAGTACCAACTAGTCCAGTTGCAAACTACTCCAGGGAGGAGAAACCAAACAACCAAAGAACAAAAAAGTAAATAAAAAAAATAAAACAACCACAATAAAAAATTTATATCATGGTAGGGGAGTCAGCCATTGGGGGTGATTAGAATTGAGAGGTAGCAAGCTGATGTCTCTCTCACCAGGTGGCATGGCACAGGTGTCATGAAGGGGTGGAGGCAGTGTAGGGCCTAGGTGGGAGGGAGTAGGAAAAGGGAGAAGGGGAAAGATAAAGAAAAACAAAAAAATATGGTACTGAGAGAGCTGATCTGTGGGGTGGTGCAGACCCAGGTAGGCTGCGTGCCAGAGGATCTCCAGCTGAGCAGTACAGCACAGACCACCAAGAAAGGGAGGTGGCACATGGGGCTAGGTGGGTGGGAGAAAGGAAAGGAGGAAGAAAGGGAGAGAGAATGAAGAAACACCACCACCAACAACAACAAAAACAAATATAAACCAAAAATAAATAAATTGGCACTGAGGGAGCTCATCAGTGATGGTGGTGCAGACCAGGAGAGGTCACGTTCAATGACTTTTCAGCTGAGTGTTACAGCACAGGCCCTCGAGAAGGAGTGAGGATGGTGCACAAGGCTGGGCGGGCAGGATAAAGGAAAAGAGAGAGAAGAAAGAGGAAAAAAAAAAGAACAAAGCAAAAAAATCATAGCCCCTCAACAAGTGGAGTGGATGGCACACAGGGCTAGCTGGGCAGGAGAAAAGAAAGGAAGGAAGGGAGAGAGAGAGAAGCAAAAAAAAAAAAAAGCCAAAAAACAAAGAAAACTAAACAAAAAATGGCTCTGAAGGGATTGGCTGATGGGGGAGGGGTAGACCCTGATGGCAATGAACTGTTGTCTCTCCAGTGGAGTGACCGTGGCCTGTTGGAAATCGGTGAAGGCCATGTAGAGGGAAGAAAGGTAGGGGGTTGTAAAGTGTGTATCCCTGTCTCTTGCTGGGTGCTCTGTGAAGCTGCCTTCCCGTACTCACTGTTGGCACTCCCTGGTGGCTGTAGTCCCAGAAGGTGAATCCGTGCTGTATTAGCTAGTAGGATACCTCCACTTGATAACTGTCCTCATTCTCTGTTTTCTGTCATTTTCTTATTCCCTTGGGTGCTTGATTGAGTCCTTTCTTCCTTCATTTGATGCTTAGGGTTCCAGGATTGATGTTCATATCTGTTTTACTTAGTTTTTTGGGTCTTTGCTGCAGAGAGATGGCATGGCGCTTCTGTCTATAGTGCCATGTTGACTCTGCCTCTCCAATTTAGACATTTTAAATGTTTCTAGGAATTTATCTGTTTCACCTAGGTTATCTACTTTGTGGTTATACAACTGTTCATAATATTCTCTTACAATCCTTTTAATTTCTGTAAGGTTTGCAGTAGTGTTGCTTCTTCCATTTCTGATTTTGGTAGTGTCTTCTCTCTTTTTCTGTGTAAGTCTAGCTAAGGGTTTGTCAATTTTGTTATCTCAAAGAACCAAATTTTGGTTTTGTCGATTTTCTCTGTTTTTCTATTCTTTATTTTGTTTATCTATGCTCTAAATCTTTATTATTTTCTTCCTATTGGTTGCTTTGGGTTTAGTTTGCTCTGCCTTTTCTGGTTTCTCAAGGTATAAAATTAGGTTATTGATTTGGGCCCTTCTTTTTCCGTGTAAGCAATTAATATATCTATAGTCTGCCCTTTGACCATGATATCTATATCTGTTTAACTTAAGCTTTATATTTTTATAGATTCAGCCTATTTTATGTGCAACATTTTTTCCTCAGTTGTCAGTTTTGATCCTAGTCAATATGAAAATCCTCATGTTTACAGATAAGTCCGTTGGCACAACGAAGTGGATGACAGTCTTAGCTGCCAATTAAAATAGGTTGGCTTTATTAAAAAGAATTTTTTTTTTTTTTTTTGCTTTATTGGGACTGTGATAAATCACCTCCCTTACATCTTTCATGCTTTGTTGGGCCTTTAGTCTCTGCCTAGGGTTGTGGTATTTTAATCTTAATGTGGAGGGACAGTTTCAAATCTTCCAGTTGGTTCTTCCAACCTTAAAAACTCTCATTCTGTGGGTCAGAACCAGTGTGGGGATTATACTGTTACTCCGTTTATCTATTCAAACTATATACTCAGGATCTACAGAAATAACCAAAGGATAGGTTTAATCTGAGTCCATCATGAAGTCTCTGGGCTCAGTTTAAAATCCATTTATTCCCCAACTTTAATATGCCTGCCCTCTCACTAGTGAATAATAGTAACATTATGGGCCCCCAGGAATTGGTGTTAGCTTAGAGTCCAATTCCCTAAAAGTATTTATCTCCCTAGTGCAGAAGTAGGAAGGATGCAGCATGTATTTGTAATATTACTGCAGAGTTCTTCCACATGAGTATTAGGCTTCTTTTTTATTCAAAGTGCTCTACATTTGTAAATTGATTTGGGTCTGAAATCTGGATACAGGGTTGCCATTCTCTATGCTGGTGGCTCAAGTCAATCTTATGTTTACAGACCTAGAATATTTTGGTTACTCAGATTAAATAGGGACGTTAGTGGGCTGCTCATGTCTTTTGGACTTAGGAAACTTATGATCAATTAGCCATCACCAAGGATACATATTTGTGCATGACCTAATTCATACCTCAGAAACATGTGTTATTTCAGCACAGTGTGTACTAAGATCTCTAACCACCAAAAGTCAGAATTGTAGAGACAGAGCACTTGTGAGAGTTGTTTTCTCCCTCCTGTAACTCTAGAAACCAAGATATTCCATTTACCTGTAAAAGAATCAATGCAATATTGCTAGTTTAGAGAATATACTTTAGGAAGAGCACTCCAGTCCTTTGGAATAGACCCCGGTAGTCACTATAGCTGAAGATCAACTGTTGGTGGATGATAGTATACATAATAAGAACAGTGAATACTATTACATCAGCTTACTGCCTGCTTCTTTCATGGTGAAGTGAATTCTCTGTCAGTAGCAACACTGTGGGGGAGATAGCATGGTGTACATGAAGCATTCAGAGAGGATAGATATTGGGATAGGCAAGGACAGTTTGACTGCCTAAAATTCTGCCAACCGGAAGGCTTTTCCTCCTCAAAGACCCTTCACGTTCCCTGGGGCTATAAGGGAGTCTCTGGGTGGTGCAAATCGTTAAGGCACTTGGTGGCTAACTGAAAAGCTGGAAGTTTGAGTTTACCTAGAGGTGTCTTGGAAGAAAGGCCTGGTGATCTAGTTCTGAAATATCAGCAACTGAAAACACTATGAAGCACTGTTCTCTGGCACACATAGAGTTGCTATGAAGTCAGAATCAACTTGATGGCAAGTCATTTACTGTGGGATTATAGCAATTCTGTTTCACAGATGACTGTCGTATTACATGCATACTATGTATTCATTTCTATAGGCCAGACACTCTATTTCCTTACACACACTGTACTCTCCAGCAAAAGCGATGTGTTATTTACTAAATATTTTATACTTTTCTATATTTAGGCATACGATTATCTTTGCTTCTCAGATTTTTCTTTATTTTTATCCCTTACCCCTGTTTATCTCATGTTGAAAAGTGTTCATTATTTAAGGTCCAACTGAAATGCACTTTTTCTCAACACTCCTAGAACAAAGTGAATTCTACTTCTAATGAGCTGTAAAATTTTAGACTTCTACGTAACCCTTCACAAATAATTTAGTTGTGTGTCTCTCTTACCCAATAATCTCATCCATCCACTTCATTTTATAAATGAGAAAGTTGAGATTCATAGTTTTAAAAGAGTTACTCAATACTCCACAAATACACACTAGAGAAAGATCAGAGTAATCATAAAGATAATCAAAACCAAATAACATACCTTGGTAGAAAGGAAATAATTTTTTGTCCCATTAATTTATAAGATTTAGTGGTCAGTCTTCTTGTTTTGTTTTAATACTTTTTAGGAAAGATTATTACTTTGATAGTATGAACATTCATTTGTGACAATAGTAATGATTATGTTGTATGTTCTTTTGTATTTTTAATAGGAAAAACTCAAAAGAGAGGGAAAAGAAAACACAGTTGTTCTCAAAGACAAAAGAGACAAGGTAAGAGTTGTGTATAATTCTCATAGTTTTCTTTATAACCAATATTTTTTAACATCCGCTTAGAAATAATTTTTATTCATATGTGGCAAAAGAACATTCTAAATATTCACACAATTTCATTTCCTAAATTGTTTCTTGCTATTTATTAATGAAAAAACATCAGCTAAAAATCTTAAAGCATTTGTTATTTGGAAATTTAGAGAGAAGATTTTGTTCACTCTCTCTAATCTGTTTATAGTATTGTCTCAAATTAGTTAGGTGCTTCTGTGTTTCTTGAGCAATTTCCAATATTTTTCTTAAAAACTTCTAGTGCTCATATTTAGATTATTTCTAATGTTGAGTTGTGAAGGGACCTGATAAATTACATGCTTTCTCTCTTAACTCTAAATCAGTTGAGATAGACAAAGAACCAAAATAATATCTTTAGAAGAGATAATATTGGAGAATGCGGCTTATATTTGCAGCAAGAGAATTTACTAATCCTGAATTGCCAAATTAGACAGATTTACCTACTCTGTCACAGGTAGAACAGGACTGGGACAGGCCTACCCACTTGATGACTTGCTTTGTAAAACCTATGGCATAAAGGAGCAGAACAGGAGTGTGCTTCCTCTGATTCCCAACAGGAAAAGGAAGGAACTATACATGCCCAGTTTCCTTCCAAATTGATGAATCACTTTAAATCATTGTTCCTCCCCTAAGGAAACAGAGAGAAGTTAGAAATGTTGCTCTAATAGTGCTCTCTTCACATGAAAATGATGTACCAGGTACTGGGAAGAAGAGTATCCCTCACCATCTAACCCATTTGGCAGTCTAGGATTGTTATAGAACAATTTTGATTGGAATTTTTGGTTAAAATAATTAAGTGTATTTTTCATACACAGTGGCATAGTCTCCTAAGTTTCCACAGGAAACAGATATTGTTTTGGTTACAATTAGAATGGAAATTACAATCAGAACAGTCAGGAGACAGTTCAGTTATAAGGTATAGAAAATGTTACAATTTTATCAAGTTTGGGTTCAAAGAAGAAGGAAAGAAAGATTGAATCTATAAATGAATATTAGCTGCCTCATATATCCAGACACTATAGTAGATACTTGAGCACATTATTTTTGGAGAAATTATTGTCATAATACAATTAGCCAGCAGAGCTAGTTATAGCCTTAGGTAAGTGTCTGATGAAAATGAATAAATTGGTTAAACTCCAATATTCTTTTCTAAATATAGAATGTGTTCATATCACGAAAGTATGTATCACATATTCTTACAGTTGTTTTGAGTTATGTATAATTTCAGTAATTATCTGTTATTAAGTAGATTAATAATTTCTCTTTATTTTATATTGGGACCTGGGTAGATATGTTGAAAATAATGGGAAAATGATAAAATAAATGATTAAAAAAAATAAGCTACACTTTTGTTTGCTATATTTCATTGCCAAAAATATTGAAATATCACCATCCTTATTCATCATTAGATTTTCCAATAGGATTCCTGATTTAGGGCAAGTTACTTCTCAATGCCTGAGTTTCCTCATCTATAATTGCATAATAACAGTACCCATCTCCTAAATTTGTTATGAGGATTAGATGAAATAGTATTTGTAAAGCAAGTGCCAAATTTAAGAGTTTGTTTTAAAAAATATATAACAGAAAATTGTGAATGTTCTGTATACATGCATCGTTTGAAGTGTAACCTTCAGAAAACAATGTAACTTATAGGAAAGTACATTTTCATGATGTATATGAAAAGAGATATTTCAGTATTTTGGAATGGAATATGTTTTCTTTTAGGCAATCAGGCAAATGTCATCTCCAAGACATGGCCACATGATGGTGCCGTGACTCTAAATTGTCATTGTTAGGAAGGAAAAATTGTCCATGAAAGCAGTTACGTTTTGAAAGTGGTGGGATGTGTGTGTGTATGTGACTCTGATGAATCCAGAGAGCAAATACAGAAATGTAGGAAAAAGAATACAGAAATGCAACTCTGAAAAAATGGCGCCACAATTCCCACCTGCTAGAAAAAGGATTATGAAATGACAGATGACTAGAACTGAGCAAGAAACTTACAAATCATCTCATTTAACCCCTTGATATTAGAGAGATGTATAAATTTAAGCCCTTAGATAGTTGGTGATTTACTTAGAATCATTATCCAAGATAGTGAAAGATCCAGGAGAAAAAAAAATATTACTTGGCTCCTAGTCTAATGTTTTTATGGTACACATAGTTGCCTCTTGATCCTGCACTCTAAGCCATATTAATTTAAACCCACTGAAAATTAAACCATCAGGTTTGTGGTATTGTCCTTGTAGCCCTTTTTTTTGTACTCCATTCTCTCATGTGAGTGATTGTCATGATTATCTTCAGAGAGATGGTGGTGAACAGAAACTCCTTGCCGTCAAGTCGATTCCAACTCATAGCCACCCTAAAGGACAGAGTAGAACTTCTCCATGGGGTTTCCAAGGATAGCTTGGTGAATTGGAACTGCCAGCTTTTGGTTAGCAGCCGTAGCTATTAACCACTATACCACCAGGGTTTCCCGTGGTGACTGAAGGAAGTGATAAAATAGAAAGTGATGAGCATGGGTTCCATGCAGGATCCCACTAAAGCAACTACTATTAGCTTTTACTAAAAGGCTAGGTCAGCTGCTAAAGAAAGCTGTATACAACAGTAGAGAAAAAGTGACCTGAGGAAACTTAGTTGAAATAATGTCTAAGCGTTTAGAGTAAATTTGCGATTTGTTTACTTTCACAATTGAAGCAAATATCCGTTCCTGAAAATTCCTCTAATTCTTTATTTTCAGAGTTTTTTCCACTTTTGTGGGGAGGGAATGGGGATGAGACTGGTAGATTAGGAAAATGCTGATATTTTCTAGTTGACCGAGAGAAAGTATGAATGCATGAAAGAGAGGATGAATGAAAATGAAAATAAGTTGTCCTCTGGTTTCTAGGCCCCTGGTGATGGCAGGAAGTGTTCTACCACCTTTAAGGCTTTTCACCACCAAGAATAGAGATTTCTCTTTAGAGAACCTTCAACTTTTAGTCATATCAAGAGTTGCGATACATTATTTGTTTTCACAGCAACTCCGTGAAGACAGAGAAGAGTAGATACCATTTTCATCTTATGTCTTTGCGGAAAAGGGACAAAGAGGATAAATGTAATTTATTTAATCTTATCCAATTAATGATAAATTTCTGAGTAAATTCTAGTTTACTTCAGTGTTATTTTTACCAGCTGATGCACTTTAATTAAAGAAACAAATGATTAGAATGACATTTAATGGTGATTTAATTCACTTTTGTTGTTCAATGCAGAAAACACAGACGTCTCTATTGGAAACACCTGAAACAAGTCATCGGAAATTTGATTCTAAAGCAGCTTCTTCACAAAATATATCTAGAACTTTCACATCAGCTGACCATGGTAAATCCAAAGATAAAAGAGACTACTTGTGGACATCTGCCAAAAATACTTTATCTACACCATTACCAAAGGTTGGTTGCTGACATTTTACACGATAGCAGTGTCTTTTTTTTTTTTTTTTTAGGTTAAAACAAGAAGTTTCTACTATCAGTTTAAAAAATTAATTAGGGTATTTAGATTCCTGATTTCTATTCCTCAATATACTTAACACACACACACACACAAAGCTAGTTTCTTGAAAATTTCAAATTTATTGTGATATCAGCATGAAATTGTTTCACCTTTTTTTTTTTTTTTTTTTAAATCACTGCCCACATTTGCCCACAATCTTGTTGGTCCGAACTTGCTGGTTGTTCACTAATGCCTCGGTCCCTGATGTGGGAAATCTGGTTCTGATTTGACATTTTCCAGTATCACCCCCACTTACCTCTCCTTGCTGTTTACCCTACATCATCTTGCTTCTGGAGCCTTTTAATTAGTAGCCACCTTTCTTGGGGTAGGTTCCACTAGCCAGGTGTCTTAATCTTAGTTATTTTCCACAATGTTCATTTAATCCAGGAGTCACAGCCTTGCCATGTGAAATGGCAGTGTGAGATGCTCTACTTTTGCTTCCTCTCTCCTCTCTGCCATCCATTTCTCTCTAATTTCCTTTTCCTCTGCTCAGCCAGAACATATAAGCAATTCTGTTGCCTACGTTCATAGTCAACTAGGGAATGAGGTGCCGGTCTCCTCTTCTTGAAGGCGCTCCTAGCCTCTGTAAGAATATTCTTGGAGTTTCCTCTTTACTTTTCTTGGGAGTTGAGGGAAAGAGTGCCTCAACCTGTCTCCATCCCATTAAACTGAGATTTCATGCCTTTTCCTCTCAGTTTCCTTGAAACAACTGGGAAGGAGAAAGGTGTTTGGTGATTATAGAGCTTGTTCTTTCACCTGTAGTAATCCTTAGAGGAGGATCTGGTCTCAATCATAGGTTGCTCTTGGGGATATGTGTTAGTAGCCCCTTTTCTCCCAGCTTTGTGGCTGGTTCACAATCCCAGAGCAAAAGGAATAGTCCCACTCATATCCTTTCATATATACAATATTATCTATCTCATGGAAATTATAAAAATTAGTAAATTATATAATTTAGAGAGGTTTTATATAGAATTATTTATTTATATTTGTTGTAGTTAGCTGCCATCGAGTTGATTTCAACTCATGTGACAGAGTAGAACTGCCCTATTGAATTTTCAAGGCTGTAAATCTGTATGGAAGCAGACTGCCACATCTTTCTCCCACACAGCAGCTAGTGGGTTTGAACTGCTGACCTTTTGGTTAGCAGCCAAGTGCTTTAACCACTGCATCAGTAAACCAAACCAAAAACCAAACCCAGTGTCATCGAGTTGATTCTGACTCATAGCGACCCAACAGGACAGAGCAGAACTGCCCCATAGAGTTTCCAAGGAGTGCCTGGCGGATTCGAACTGCCGACCCTTTGGTTAGCAGCCGTAGCACTTAACCTCTATGCCACCAGGGTTTCCACTGCATCAGTAGAGCTCCTCATATTTACTTATATTATTTAGAATATGGCATGATCTCTTATTAAAGAATAACCTTGCTTAAAAAACCTTTTTACTGAAATATATGTAAGAAAAATTCATAGATATTTGAGATGTGGTGTAAGGAATTATCTAAATTTCTGTATATGTCTGTGAGGTCAAGTTGATTAATTGTGCCATTTAGCTCTTCCGTGTCTTTATTGAGCTTCTTTCTGGATTTTCTTTCCTTCACTAAAGGTGGTGTGTTGAAGTCTCCTACTGTTATTGTGGAGCTAGCTACCTCACTTTTCAATGCTGTTAGAGTTTGTTTCAGGTACCTTGAAGCACTGTCGTTGGGTGCATAAATATTTAATATGGTTATAGCTTCTTGGTGTATTGTCCCTTTAATCATTGTATAGTGTCCTTCCTTATCCTTTGTGGTAGATTTAAGTTTGAAGTCTGTTTTGTCAGAAATTATTACAGCCACTCCTGCTCTTTTTTGATTGTTGTTTGCTTGATGTATTTTTTTCCATCCTTTGAATTTCAGTTTGTTTGTGTCTTTAAGTCTAAAGTGTGTCTTTTGTAGGCAGTATATAGCTGGATAGTGTTTTTTTAATCCATTCTGCCACTCTCTGTTTCTTTATTGGTACATTTTGTCCATTTACATTCAGCGTGATTATAGATTGCTACCAGTTTAGTGCTGTCATTTTGATGCCTTTTTTTTGTGCATTGTTGAGTTTCCTTTTTCCACTTACTTTTTTGTGCTGAGAAGTTTTTCTTTGTAAATTATGTGTTCCTCTTTTTCACTGTAGTTGAATTTCTTTTTGCTGAGTCTTATGTTTGTCTCGTTTTTTATTTTGGAGTGTAGGATTGTTAGTCTTCTTTGTGGTTGCCTTAATATTTATCCCTATTTTTCTAAGTTTAAACCTACCTTGTATCTCCCTATATTGCCTTGATTTCCTCTCCATATGGAAGACCTGTGCCTACTTTATTTAGTCTCTCTTTATGGATTTAACATTGTCATCTTTTACATAATAACATCACTGATTCCCTGTTTTGAGTGTTTTTTTATTTTGATTTATTTTTGTGATTTCCATATCTGTGTTGATATCTGGTTGCTCTGTTCTGTGTTCTAGTGTTGGGTTGATATCTGATATTATTGATTTTCTAACCAGAGGATTCCCTTTAATATTTCTTGTAGTTTTGGTTTGGTTTTTTAAAGTTCCCTAAGCTTCTGTTTCTTTAAGCTTCTGTTTATCTATAAATATCTTAATTTCACCTTCATATTTGAGAGGCAGTTTTGCTGGATATATGATTCTTGGCTGGCAATTCTTCTTCTTCAATGCTTTATATATGTCATCCCATTGCCTTCTTGCCTACAAGGTTTCTGCCGAGTAGTTCGAACTTATTGATTCTCCTTCATAGGTGACTTTTTGCTTATTCCTGGCTGCTCTTAAAATTTTCTCTTTCTCTTTGGTTTTGGCAAGTTTGGTGATAATATGTCTTGGTAACTTTCTTTTGGGGTGTAACTTGTTTGGGGTTCAATGAACATCTTGGATAGATATCGTTTCATCTTTCACGATGTCAGGGAAGTTTTCTGCCAACAAATCTTCGGCAGTTCTCTCTGTATTTTCTGTTATCCCTCCCCATTCTGGTATTCCAATCACTCTCAAGTTATTCTTCTTGATAGAGTCCCACATGATTCTTAGGGTTTCTTCATTTTTTAAAATTCTTTTATCTGATTTTAATTCGAATATATTGTTGCCAAGTGTTTTATCTTCATTCTCACTAATTCTGCTTTCCAATTCCTCAATTCTGCTCCTCTGACTTCCTATTGAGTTGTCTAATTCTGTAACTTTATTGTTAATCTTCTGAATTTCTAATTGCTGTCTCTCCATGGATTCTTGAAGCTTATTAAATTTTTCAATATGTTGTTGAATAATCTTTTTAATTTCTTTAACTGCTTAATCTGTGTGTTCCTTGGCTTTTTCTGTGTGTTGCCTGATCTTGTTCCTAATGTCATGATGAGTTCTGTATATTAATCTTTTGTATTCTACTTCTTGTAATTCCAGGAATACATCTTCATCTGGAAGAGTCCTTGATTATTTGTTTTGGGAGTTTGTTGAAGCAATCATGGTCTACTTCTTTATGTGATTTGATATCGACTGTTGTCTCCAAGCCATCTATTAGTTTTGTATTAATTTATTTTATGTTTGCTCACTGTGTCCTAGTTTCTTGCTTTGTTTTGTTTGGATATACCAAGTAGGCTACTAGAGTGAGCTAACTTGATTATTGGAGCCTTTGATGCACTAATGTCCTGTTACCAGATGGCTAGAGCTGTTACCAGGTATATGAGCCTAGGAGTTCATTCACTATTCTTGTATAGATTCAGCTCTGGTGTCCTGATAGTCAGTCACCTAGTGTGTGGTGTAGGCTTTCACCTACTATCTTAGAGGAGCAGTGGTGATGGGTATATGCACTGGTTTCTGGTAGCAGCAGGGGGTCACACTCTGAGAAAGGCAGGGGGCTGACAGCCTTCCCCCAAGTGTCAGTGAAGAAGGAGCATCTCTGTTCTCTACAGCGCTGTGGTGGGCGGGCTCTGCACCTGTACCTTAGGCACCCAATGCTTATACCTGTAAGGATTGGTAGACACCACTATCCTTCGGCCCCTTTCACAGGTGGCTAGGTGGTGTAGATAGAGCCTCCAGTCCTCAGGTCCCTGCTGTGGGTAGGTGAAAAAAAGTAAAATTTACTTTTTTTTGTTGGTAGGTGAAGGCCCTGTTTAATAGGCAGAGTGGTGTCAGAGCTCCAAAACCTGCCTCTCCACTGCCCAGCTGAAACAGTCAGATCTCCAACAGATTTGCCCTTGCAATATAACAGCCACCTGGATCCACGCAGGGGTGAAAGACAAAGTCTGGATCACTTGTGCCTGGACTGGAGCCACTTCTGCTCTGAGCTTCCAGATTAGGGAATTGGCAGAGTATTTTTCCCCAATTTGTTAATTTATTCCTTCTCCCAGGCCAGGAGAATGGCTTAAGAAGCAGAGCAGGTCCTATCTCAGGCCCAGGGAAATTAACTGTTAATGAAGCCAGCTGGGGCAGAGGGAGAAAGGTTCAGACAGATAGGAGAGAGTTCTGTCAAAAGAAGGAGCTATTAGATTCGTGCGGTAAATTAGACAAAATCACTTATCTTGTGCCAAAAGCACTGTGTTATCTCAGATTCCAGAGATGTGTGTAGCCTGTGTGCGCTGGCTGGGTCCCCGCTGAGATTGCCCCAGGGAGTAAGGGCTATGTCCCGCACTTGCCTTCTTTTGCTGAAGCAGCCACTTCCTAAATGCCACGGCTAGCCCCACTGTAGACACGCCATACGGTCAGGGGTGCTCCACTCGGTTGCTTTCTTTCACTGAAGCTGTTGTGTCCTGGGAAACTACCACTAGCCCCACCGCAGCCACACCAAGGAATGGGCCAAGGAATCGGAGCTGAGGCGCTGCGTGGGCTCGGCAACTTGTTGCTGCTTCTGCACCATCTCTCTCTCTACCCACCACTCAGACTGATTCCTTGATTTTGCCTTTGATGCTCAGGCTTCCTAGCTTGTCATATATATAATTGATTGACTTGTTTTTTCAGGCCTTTGTTGTAAGGCGATCAGCAAGAGCATCTGACTAGTTCACCAACTTGCCCCGGTCTCGGAATTGCCTAAATTTCTGAGGGATAAGAATCTGGACCAGTACAAAACTGGTTTCTATGAGTTGGAGACCCAACAAACACCTCCACTCTCCAAGTTTTTTGTCATTTCTGACACCAGCCATCCCCCCCCACAGCCCTCTTTACTTCTCTGCTGGATTCGATAATTTGTTGCAGTGGCCACGTAGAACTCACAGGCTTATTATGGAAGTAAAGGCTACAACTCAGGACCAGGATCAACTTGGAGGTAATAGGATACAACTCAGAATAGGATACAGTTCATCAATCAGGACAGTTTTCAACTAGGACAACTCTTTCAGCTGCCCTCTGCTGCTAGTAGTCCTCTCTGTCCTGTAAACAGACCTCTCTGCCTTCTGAGCTGGCCTCTCTGCCATGCAAAAAAGGCCCACATTACATCTTATATTGCCTTAGTACATTTGTCAAAGCTAAGAAACTTACATGAGCCCTGGTGGTGCAGTGATTAAGCACTTGGCTACTAATTGAAAGATCAGTGGTTTGAACCTGCCACCTGCTCTGTAGGAAAAAGATGTGACAGTCTGCTTCTGTAAGATTTATAGCCTTGAAAACCCTATGGGGTAGTTCTACTATGTCCTGTAGAGTTGCTATGAGTCAGAATTGACTTAACAGCAATAGGTTATTTATTTTTTTTAAAGAAATTTATGCTGATACACGATTATTAAACTATAGACTTGTGTTGGACTAACAGTTTTTCCATTAACGTCCTTTTTCTGTTCCAGAATCCAGTGTGGGATATTTCATTGCATTTAATTGGCATGTCTCTTTAGTCTTGATCTTTTATTTTTAATTATTTTTTTAAATTGTGCTTTAGGTGAAGGTTTACAAAGATAGTTTCTCATTAAACAATTAATACACATATTGGTTTGTGACATTGGTTGCCAACCCTGCGATGTATCAACACTCTCCCCTACTCAAGTTTGGGTTCCCCATTTCCATTCATCCAGCTTTCCTGTCCCCTTCTGCCTTCTTGTCTTTGCCCCTGGGCTGGTGTGCCCATGTAGTCTTGTATATGTTATTAAGCTATGTGTATTATTGTTTGTTTTATGGGCTTGTCTAATCTCTGGCTGAAGTGTGAACCACAGGAGTGACTTCAGTACAGAGTTTAAAGTTTGTCTAGAGGCCATACTCTTGGGGTTTCTTCAGTCTCCATCAGACCAGTAAGTCTGGTCTTTTTTTGTGAGTTTGAATTTTCTACATTGATCTTATTTTTTTTTAATATAGGTGTTTACAGCTATAAATTTTCCACTAAACAGTGATTTTGCTGCATCCCATAAGTTTTGATACATTGCATTTTTGTTTTCATTCATCTCATTTTCTAATTTCCCTTCCGATTTCTTCTGCAACCCATTGGTTATTTAGGAGTGTGTCATTTCCATATATTTGTGGATTCCCAAATTTCCTCTATTATTGATTGCTAATTCATTCCATTGTGGTTGAAAATCATAGCCTAACATATGGTTTATCCTAGACAATGTTCCATGTGCACTTGAGAAGAATGTGTATTTTGTTGTTGCTGAGTGGAGTTGTTTTTTTTTTTTTATATAAATGTCTGTTATAACTACAGGGTTTATAGTGTTGTTCATGTCTTCTGTTTCCTAGTTGATCTTTGGTGTAGTTGTTCTATCCATTATTGAAAGTTGAATAGTGAAGTCTCCAACTATTATTGTTGAATTGTCTATTTTATTATTATTTTTTTTTTACTAGTTTTTGCTTTATGTATTTTGGGGCTCTGTTGTTCGGTTTGGAACCCTGGTGATGCACTGGTTAAGTGTTCAGCTGCTAACAAAAAGGTCAGTCGTTCGAATTCACCAGCCTCTCCTTGGAAATCCTGTAGGGGGAGGGGGCAGTTCTCCTCTGTCCTATAGTGTCACTATGAGTCAGAATCAACTCAATGGCAATGGTTTTTCTTTTTTGTTGTTGTTAGGTTCGCATATGTTTATAATTGTATCTTCTTGATGGATTGACCCTGTTATCCTTAATAAATGTCCTTTGTCTCTAGTAACAATTTTTTGTCTTAAAGCCTATTTTGCCTAATATTAGTAGACACTTCTGCTCCTCCCCTTCTCCTGTTTGTATGAAATATCTTTTTCATTCTTTTACTTTCAACTTATATGTCACTGAATCTAAGGTGTTTCTCTTGTGGACTGCATGTTGTTGGATCATTTTTTGAAAAATTCAGCCTACCAATCTCTGCATTTATATTAGTGTTTAATCCGCTTATATTCAGCATAATTACTGATAAGGTAAAATTTATGTTTGCCATTTTGCTATTTGTTTTTGATATATCTTATTTTTTTGTTCCTCTGTCTCTCCATTACTACCTTCTTCATTTTCAACAGATATTTTCTAGTATACTGTTTTAATTCCCTTGTTTATTTTACTATACTTTTTATTTTCTTAGTGGTTGCCTTGAGGATTGCAATTAACATCTTTAAATTAAAACAATCTAGTTTGGATTAATGTCAACATAATTTCAATGGTAAAGAAAACTTTGCTCTAAAATAGCTTCATTACCTCTTCCCTCTTCTATTACTGTCATACAAACTACAGATTTATGCATTATAAGCCTATTATAAGCTCATCAACACAATATTATAATTATTACTTTATGCATTTGTGTTTTAAATCATATAGGAAAAGAGTTACAAACAAAAATATATTTATGCTGTATATCTTCATATGGATTTGAGTTATTGTCTAATGTCTTTTCATTTCATGCTGAAGGACTCTATTTAGTATTTCTTGTAGGGAAGATTTGCTAGTCATGAGTTCTCTCAGTTTTTGTTTATCTGGAAATGTCTTAAATTCTCCTTCATTTTTCTGAAGGATTGTTTTGCTAGGTATAGAATTCATGTTTGATAATTTTTTCTTTTCTTCACACTTCGAATAAGCCTCTGTCTTCACTGGTTGCTGATGAGAAATCAGCTGTTATTGTATTATTGAGGGTCCTTTGTACTTGATGAGTTGCTTCTCACTTGCTACCTTTTAGACTCTTTTTGTCATTGGCTTTCTACAATTTTATCATGATGTGCCTAGGTGTGGATCTCTTTGAGTTTATTCCAGGTGAGTTTTGTTGAGCTTCTTGAATGTGTATATTCATATTTTTATCCAATTTGGAATGTTTTCAGTCATTATTTCTTCAAATATTCTTTCTACTCTTTCTTTCTCCATTCTTTCTGGGGCTTTCCTAATGTATATGTTGGTATGTTTAATGGTGTCCCACAAGTCTCTGACGTTCTGTTCATCTATCATTATTCCATTTTCTTTCTGTTTCTCGGACTGGATAATCTCAATTGACTTCTCTTCAGGTTTGCCAATTTTTTCTTCTGCTTGCTCAAATTTGCTATTGAGCCCATCTAGTGAATTTTTCATTTCAGTTATTGTACATTTCAACCCAAGAATTTCTACTCGATTCTTTTTTTGTAAATCTAATTTCTTTATTGATACTGTAGTTAGTGAGAGTCATTTTCATACTTTACTTCTTTAGGCATGGTTTTCTTTAGTTCTTTGCACATACTTAAATTGCTGATTTAAAATCTTTGTTTAATAAGTTCAATGTCTAGGCTTCATCGAAGACAATTTCTAGTGATTGCCTTTTTTAACCTGTGTATATATGGGCTATACTTGTTTCATTGAATGGCTCATAATTTTTTGTTGAAAGCTGGACATTTTATATAATATAATGTGGCAACTCTGGAAATCAGAATCTCCCTTTTCTGTATGGTGTATTGTTACTGTTTTTTGTATCTATTATTGTTTGTGTAGCCACTTTTCTGAACTAATTATATAAAGCCTGTATTCTTTTTTTGTGAGTGCCACTAGCCTCTATTTGATTAGCTTAGTGTTCAGCTAGTGTTTGGACAGTGATTTCCTTAAATTCCTGGAACCAGTAAATCTCCCAGTTTTTGCTGAGAGGTTGTATGTGTGTGTTGGAATACACCATCAATGCTCAGCCAGACACTTGACAACTCTCCCTTAGCCTTCAATTCCTGCTTGTGCAAACCCTCAAGGTCAGCCAGAGGTGAGAGCTTAGAGCTTCTTAAGGCTTTCCTGAGCATAAGACAGCCCTATGCATATCTATGGCCTTCTATATTTCTAGAAATATGTCGGAGCTTTTCAAAGCCTCTATGGACATTTTATTCCCCACCTTTCCTTTTAACCTTTTTGTTTAGTCTATTGTTTGCCTCTGGAATTCCTGGGTGGTACAGATGGTTAAATGCTCAACTACTAGCTGAAAGGATGGTGGTTAGAACTCACTCAGAGGCTCCTTGAAAGACAGACCTGGTGATCTGCTTCTCAAAGTTCAGAGCCTTGAAAAAACCCAATGAAGGAGTCCTTCTCTGCACACATTGGGTCACCGGGAGTCAGAATCAACTTGGTGGCAAATAACATTGTTTGCCTCAGCTGTGAATCACTGACTCAAGCAGCTGCAAAGTTACAGCATTTACCTGTAATTGTTATCAACAAATGCTCCTCTTCCACTACCCCCAGACAAGTGCTTTTTGCAGTGAGTGAGCTCAAGTTAAGTCAAATACAGACAACATTGTAAGTAGGGTCTTCTGGGGAACCAACGAATAGACAGGTCAAATAACGACAATTCCCTGAGAATAAGGCTTTGAAAGACCTCCAGCCCTGTTCTGCTTCCTCTGGTGACTGCCAGACTGACTGAGAATGTGGGCTTTTGTATGAAACCTGCTGGAGAGCTGGAGATAGGACAAGGGAAATTTAAAAGACCATAAAGCTTGCTGTTCTTACTGAAATTCAGCTGTTCTTCTTGAATAAACAGTCTCCAAGCCTTTGGTTAATTTCCAGATTTCTGAAAAGATGATTCTGATAATTTTTAGCATTGTTTTTATTGCTTTAATGGAGGGGTGAATTTTTGGAGATCCTTACTCTGCCATTTTTGCTGATATCACTGACCTTACTTTTTAAACATAATTTTTAAGTATAAGAATTACAGAATAATATGGATTACCAACACACAAGGCCTCTCGAGAAGACAAAGTAAAGTATTATAATGACATGTGCAAAGAGCTGGAGATGGAAAACCAAAAGAGAAGAATATGCTCGGTGTTTCTCAAGCTGAAAGAACTGAAGAAAAAATTTAAGCCTCGAGTCGCAATAGTGAAGGATTCCATGAAGAAAATATTAAACGATGCAGGAAGCATCAAAACAAGATGGAAGGAATACACAGAGTCATTATACCAAAAAGAATTAGTCGATATTCAACCATTTCAAGAGGTGGCATATGATCAGGAACAGGTGGTACTGAAGGAAGAAGTCCAAGCTGCTCTGAAGGCATTGGCGAAAAACAAGGCTCCAGGAATTGATGGAATATCAACTGAGATGTTTCAACAAACAGAAGCAGCGCTGGAGATGCTCACTTGTCTATGCCAAGAAATAAGGAAGACAGCTTCCTGGCCAACTGACAGGAAGAGATGCATATTTATGCCTATTCCCAAGAAAGGTGATCCAACCGAACGTGGAAATTATAGAACAATATCATTAATATCACATGCAAGCAAAATTTTGCTGAAGATCATTGAAAAACGGCTGCAGCAATATATTGACAGGGAACTGCCAGAAATTCAGGCCGTTTTCCAAAGAGGACGTGGAACCAGGGATATCATTGCTGATGTCAGATGAATCCTGACTGAAAGCAGAGAATACCAGGATGTTTACCTGTGTTTTATTGACTATACAAAGGCATTCGACTGTGTGGGTCATAACAAACTATGGATAACATTGTGAAGAACGGGAATTCCAGAACACTTAATTGTGCTCATGAGGAACATTTACATAGATCAAGAGACAGTTGTTTGGACAGAACAAGGGGATTCTGATTGGTTTAAAGTCAGGAAAGGTGTGCATCGGGGTTGTATTCTTTCACCATACCTATTTAATCTGTATGCTGAACAAATATCCCGAGAAGCTGGAGTATATGAAGAAGAACGATGTATCAGGTTTTGAGGAAGACTCATTAACAACCTGCATTATGCAGATGACACAACCTTGCTTGCTGAAAGTGAAGAGGACTTGAAGCACTTACTAATGAAGATCAAAGACCACAGCCTTCAGTATGGATTACACCTCAACATAAAGAAAACAAAAATCCTCACAACTGGACCGATGAGCAACATCATGATAAATGGAGAAAAGATTGAAGTTGTCAAGGATTTCATGTTACTTGGATCCACAATCAACAGTCATGGAAGCAGCTGTCAAGAAATCAAAAGACACATTGCATTGGGCAAATCTGCTGCAAAGGACCTCTTCTTCAAAGTGTTGAAGAGCAAAGATGTCACCCTGAAGACTAAGGTCACCTGACCCAAGCCATGGTATTTTCAATCATGTCATATGCATGTGAAAGCTGGGCAAGGAATAAGGAAGACCGAAGAAGAGTTGACGCCTTTGAATTGTGGTGCTGGTGAAGAATATTGAATATACCATGGACTGCCAAAAGAACGAACAAATCTGTCTTGGAAGAAGTGTGGCCAGAATGCTCCTTAGAGGCGAGGATGGCGAGACTGCGTCTTACATACTTTGGACATGTTGTCAGGAGGGATCAGTCCCTGGAGAAGGACATCATGCTTGGCAGAGTACAGGGTCAGCGGAAAAGAGGAAGACCCTCAACGGGGTGGATTGACACAGTGGCTGCAACAAAGAGCTCAAGCATAACAATGATCGTAAGGATGACTCAGGACTGGGCAGTGTTTCATTCTGTTGTGCATAGGGTGGCTATGGGTCGGAACCGACTCGATGGCACCTAACAACAACAACAACAACAATGGATTACCAAATGTTATTGATTAATGTGAGCTGCTTTACCAACAAAAAATAAAGAAATATGTTTTCTCATAAAGCAGTGAGGATTTCTGTAGATAGAGCAAAACTCACTCAATTCTTTGTTCTTAGTCCGATTAGTAAAATTCAAGGCCCTGTTAAGATTGTTGACTGCTGAAGGTGGAGCCTTCTCTCTTTCTGACATTTTCTTCATTAAGTTGAAGAGAAGGACAATGAGAGTCTACTGTAAATTTTTTGAGGAGGGCTCTAAAATTTCTAGTATTGAAAACATCTGTATTAAATTCTTATCCAAAAATTCTGCCTTATAGACTAGGAGAATCCTGGCGGTCATGGTACCCAAACCTTCTGTTGGCCCAGGACAGGAACCATTCCAAAAGACA
Source organism: Elephas maximus indicus (assembly GCF_024166365.1). Classification (NCBI taxonomy): domain Eukaryota; kingdom Metazoa; phylum Chordata; class Mammalia; order Proboscidea; family Elephantidae; genus Elephas; species Elephas maximus. Next base: position 165,455,841 of record NC_064821.1, on the reverse strand, counting down.
ACTCATCAGACATGGATTGGACTGGACAATGGGTTGGAAAGAGGTGCTGATGAGGAGGGAGCTACTTGTAACAGGTGGACACTTGAGACTGTGTTGGCATCTCCTGTCTAGAGAGGAGATGGGAAGGTAGAGGGGGTTAGAAATTGGCAAAATGGTCATGAAAGGAGAGACTGGAAGGAGGGAGCGGGCTGACTCATTGGGGGAGAGTAAATGGGAGTATGTAGTAAGGTGTATATAAGTTTATATGTGAGAGACTGACTTGATTTGTAAACTTTCACTTAAAGCACAATAAAAATTATTTTTAAAAAATTCTGCCTCATATACATGCTACTAATAATGGAGATTTCTGGATTGCTAAAGCCTCATATTTCCTTGAAATTGTTAAGTTTTTTTTATAATATATATTTTATCTGATGTGATAATGAATTGTTTTTCTTTTTGATAGATATATACTGTGAAGACACCAACAAAAGTAAAAATACATCCAAAGGAAAACCAGAATTTATCAAATGAAGAGAGTAATAAAAAGAGAAAAATGGTCTTTGAATTTGATATATTAATTTAGATAGTTCAGCAATGACTGATCTTTTGGTAAAAATTGCAGATAAGTGACATTTATTATTTTTTACATTATTTCTTAATGTATGTGTATAATAGATGGAGATGATAACTGTCATTGAAATACTGAAATACAGGAGAACTCTACCATAACACAAAGCCCTATGCATTTGCAGCATTTTAAAGAAATTAGGGTTCAAATAATTTGCCCCCAAATTTCAGAAAACATGGCATTTTGAAAATACTGGCTATAACACAGTTAGCATATGAGATGAGTGATCATTGCCTTGCTTTCCAGCCACATGTATAAGGGAAATTTTTAATCATATTTTCTTTTCTTCTTTGTTTCTCTAAGAAAGGTAAGGTGAATATTTTTTATCTTGCTACAGCTAACTGTGTTCTTCTGGGCGCTCTTTATTTTGTATATTATACTCGTTCCCTTATTTTACATCACTTATTAGGTAAAGTCCATATCAACATATTGATTGACAACTTTAACATTTCTATCACTCTTAAAAATGTTAATGCATTAAGGATAGCACGTTTAAGAATGCTGTCTCCCCTAATACTTTATATCAGTAATTAATCCTTACCATGAGTGTGTTCACACACACAAGTATTTTATAAAGTCATAATGATGAATTTCTGGGACTAATTTAACCTAGATTCAGTGAATTTATAAATAGATTAACCTTGACATACTAAATGGAACAATGCACTAAAATACTTAAAAAATTCCAGCTAAAGTCATTTCTTTTATTAATCTCACTCTTTGAAGATCCTTCAAGCTTTTCCACTGCTTTGGGGCTCTCTACTTTTATTTCTTTTGGAATAATGAGTAGTTGATGTCTTAAAACCCTAATTATTGAAGGTAACTTGTAGAGCTTTTTGTCTAGTACCCCTGTTGTATAGATAATGATTAACATTTTAGTAATTAAAACTGTGTGCCAGGCACTGTTCTAATCACTTTACATCAGAGCTCTGAACTGGTTCTAAATGGCACAGTCATAGCTGATGGAAACAAGGCAGGACTTCAAATCAGTTTGAAGCAGTTCAGCCATGACCAAGGGAAACAAGGGCAGTGCATGCATTGCATAGCAACCAAATCTCTTATGCTTTGGCTTTTGACCCAAGTAGGAAATGGGCAGTGGTGCCCTGCTCAAAGATGGTGGCTGATGGGCTGCTTTGAATGTATGTCACTCTCAATAAACCCAAAAAACCAAACCCACTGCCATCGAGTTGATTCTGACTCATAGTGACCCTATAGGACAGAGTAGAACTGCCCAATAGAGTTTCCAAGGAATGCTTGGCGGATTTGAACTGCTTACCTCTTGGCTGTCCATAAAAAAAAACATAGCCCTGCCAATAATCCAATGTCCTGCATCAGGACATTTTCTGGAGCCTATTACCCAATCTCGCACATCAGAAAACTTTCAGGAGCCTCATGCAGGAGATTGGATTATGGGCAGGGCTGTGGAGAGCATCACATATTCAAAGCCATTGTACCATCTTTGAGTGGGGCACCTGCTACCTGTTTCCTTCTTGGGCCAAAAGCCAGTGCACAAGAGATCTGGTTGCGACACAATGAGTACACTTCCCTTCTCTCCCTCTGCCATGACTGAACTGCTTTGAGCTGGTTTTGGAAGCCCTGCCTTGTTTCACTTGGCCATGATTGAACTGTTTAGAACCAGTTCAGAGGCCTGCTTTACAAAGATTATTTATTATAACAATTCCATGGTGTAGCAGTATAGACAATTCTGTTATCTCCATTTTACAAATGAATAAACTGAGTCATACAAGTACCTTGTCCAAGATCACATAGCTAGTAAGGCATGGAGCCATAATTTGAACAGACCACCTGCTTCATAACCCATGTTATCACTATTCTAATAACTGCCAATTCAAACTGAAGTCCAGATATATAAAAATATGGTGAGAATTAGTAAAAAGAAGGGGCTTTGGAGTTAAATATCCCGGAGTTGAAATCCCTGCTATTTTTTAGCAGTGTGAGTTTAGACCAGTTTCTTAGCTGATCTTAGAATGATTAGAATAATTTTATTTAATTTTTTTAAAATAATTTTTATTGAGCTTTAAGTGAACGTTTACAAATCAAGTCAGTCTGTCACACATAAGCTTATATACACCTTATTCCATACTCCCACTTACTCTCCCCCTAATGAGTCAGCCCTTCCAGTCTCTCCTTTCGTGACAATTTTGCCAGTTTCTAACCCTCTCTACCCTCCCATCTCCCCTCCAGACAGGAGATGCCAACACAGTCTCAAGTGTCCACCTGATACAAGTAGCTCACTCTTCATCAGCATCTCTCTCCAACCCATTGTCCAGTCCCTTCCATGTCTGATGAGTTGTCTTCTGGAATGGTTCCTGTCCTGGGCCAACAGAAGGTTTGGGGACCATGACCGCCGGGATTCCTCTAGTCTCAGTCAGACCATTAAGTATGGTCTTTTTATGAGAATTTGGGGTCTGCATCCCACTGATGTCCTGCTCCCTCAGGGGTTCTCTGTTGTGCTCCCTGTCAGGGCAGTCATCAGTTGTGGCCAGGCACCATCTAGTTCTTCTGGTCTCAGGATGATGTAAGACTCTGGTTCATGTGGCCCTTTCTGTCTCTTGGGCTCATAGTTGTCATGTGACCTTGGTGTTCTTGTTCTTCATTCTCCTTTGATCCAGGTGGGTTGAGACCCATTGATGCATCTAGATGGCTGCTTGTTAGCATTTAAGACCCCAGACACCACATTTCAAAGTGGGATGCAGAATGTTTTCGTAATAGTATTATTTTGCCAATTGACTTAGAAGTTCCCTTAAGCCATAGTCCCCAAACCCCCGTCCTTGCTCCGCTGACCTTTGAAGTATTCAGTTTATCCTGGAAACTTCTTTGCTTTTGGTCCAGTCCAGTCCAGTTGAGCTGACCTTCCATGTATTGAGTATTGTCCTTCCCTTCACCTAAAGCAGTTCTTTTCTACTAACTAATCAGTAAATAACCCTCTCCCGCCCTCCCTCCCTCCCCTCCTCGTAACCACAAAAGTATGTGTTCTTCTCAGTTTATACTATTTCTCAAGATCTTATAATAGTGGTCTTATACAATATTTGTCCTTTTGCCCTGACTAATTTCACTCAGCATAATGTCTTCCAGGTTCCTCCATGTTGTGAAATGTTTCACAGATTCGTCACTGTTCTTTATCGATGCGTAGTATTCCATTGTGTGAATATACCACAATTTATTTAACCAATCATCTGTTGATGGACACCTTGGTTGCTTCCAGCTTTTTGCTATTGTAAACAGAGCTGCAATAAACATGGGTGTGCATATATCTGTTCGTGTGAAGGCTGTTATTTCTCTAGGGTATATTCCAAGGAGTGGGATTTCTGGGTTGTATGGTAGTTCTATTTCTAACTTTTTAGGAAAACGCCAGATAGATTTCCAAAGTGGCTGTACCATTTTACATTCCCACCAGCAGTGTATAATAGTTCCAATCTCTCCACAGCCTCTCCAAAATCTATTATGTTGTGTTTTTTGGATTAACGCAGCCTTGTTGGAGTAAGATGGAATCTCATCGTAGTTTTAATTTGCATTTCTCTAATGGCTAATGATCGAGAGCATTTTCTCATGTGTCTGTTAGCTGCCTGAATATCTTCTTTAGTGAAGTGTGTGTTCATATCCTTTGCCCACTTTTTGATTGGGTTGTTTTGTCTTTTTGTGGTTGAGTTTTAACAGAATTACATAGATTTTAGAGATCAGGCGCTGGTCGGAGATATCATAACTGAAAATTCTTTCCCAATCTGTAAGTGGTCTTTTTACTCTTTTGGTGAAGTCTTTAGATGAGCATAGGTGTTTGATTTTTAGGAGCTCCCAGTTATCTGGTTTCTCTTCGTCATTTTTGGTAATATTTTGTATTCTGTTTATGCCTTGTATTAGGGCTCCTAAGGTTGTCCCTATTTTTTCTTCCATGATCTTTATCGTTTTAGTCTTTATGTTTAGGTCTTTGATCCACTTGGAGTTAGTTTTTGTGCATGGTGTGAGGTATGGGTCCTGTTTCATTTTTTTGCAAATGGATATCCAGTTATGCCAGCACCATTTGTTACAAAGACTATCTTTTCCACAATTAGCTGACACTGGGCCTTTGTCAAATATCAGCTGTTCATATGTGGATGGATTTATATCTGGGTCCTCAATTCTGTTCCATTGGTCTATGTGCCTGCTGTTGTACCAGTACCAGGCTGTTTTGACTACTGTGGTTGTATAATAGGTTCTAAAATCAGGTAGAGTTAGGCCTCCCACTTTCTTCTTCTTTTTCAGTAATGCTTTACTTATCCGGGGCTTCTTTCCCTTCCATATGAAGTTGGTGATTTGTTTCTACATCGCCTTAAAAAATGTCATTGGAATTTGGATTGGAAGCACATTGTATGTATAGATGGCTTTTGGTAGAATAGACATTTTTACTATGTTAAGTCTTCCTATCCATGAGCAAGGTATATTTTTCCACTTAAGTAGGTCCTTCTTAGTTTCTTGCAGTAGTACTTTGTAGTTTTCTTTGTATAGGTCTTTTACATCTTTGGTAAGATTTATTCCTAAGTATTTTATCTTCTTGGGGGCTACTGTGAATGGTATGGATTTGGTGATTTCCTCTTCGATGTTCTTTTTGTTGATGTAGAGGAATCCAAGTGATTTTTGTATGTTTATCTTATAACCTGAGACTCTGCCAAACTCTTCTATTAGTTTCAGTAGTTTTCTGGAGGATTCCTTAGGGTTTTCTGTGTATAAGATCATGTCATCAGCAAATAGAGATAATTTTACTTCTTCCTTGCCAATCCAGATGCCCTTTATTTCTTTGTCTAGCCTAATTGCTCTGGCTAGGACCTCTAGCACAATGTTGAATAAGAGAGGTGATAAAGGGCATCCTTGTCTGGTTCTGGTTCTCAAGGGAAATGCTTTCAGGCTCTCTCCATTTAGAGTAATGTTGGCTGTTGGCTTTGTATAATGCCTTTATTATGTTGAGGAATTTTCCTTCAATTCGTATTTTGCTGAGAGTTTTTATCATGAATGGGTGTTGGACTTCGTCAAATGCCTTTGCTGCATCAATTGATAAGATCATGTGGTTTTTGTCTTTTGTTTTATTTATATGGTGGATTACATTAATGGTTTTTCTAATATTAAACCAGCCTTGCATAAAAAAAATTATTATTATTTTTTTTGCATACCTGGTATAAATCCCACTTGGTCGTGGTGGATTATTTTTTTGATATATTCTTGAATTCTATTGGCTAGAATTTTGTTGAGGATTTTTGCATCTATGTTCATGAGGGATATAGGTCCGTAATTTTCTTTTTTTGTGATGTCTTTACCTGGTTTTGGTATGAGGGATATGGTGGCTTCATAGAATGAGTTGGGTAGTATTCCGTCATTTTCTGTGCTTTGAAATACCTTCAGTAGTAGTGGTGTTAACTCTTCTCTGAAAGTTTGGTAGAACTCTGCAGTGAAGACGTCCGGGCCAGGGCTTTTTTTTGTTGGGAGTTTTTTGATTACCGTTTCAATCTCTTTTTTTGTTATGGGTCTATTTAGTTGCTCTACTTCTGAATGTGTTAGTTTAGGTAGGTAGTGTTTTTCCGGGAATTCATCCATTTCTTCTAGGTTTGCAAATTTGTTAGAGTACAATTTTTCGTAATAATCTGATATGATTCTTTTAATTTCAGTTGGGTCTGTTGTGATGTGGCCCTTCTCGTTTCTTATTCGGGTTACTTGTTTCCTTTCCTGTATTTCTTTAGTCAGTCTAGCCAGTGGTTTATCAATTTTGTTAATTTTTTCAAAGAACCAGCTTTTGGCTTTGTTAATTCTTTCAATTGTTTTTCTGTTCTGTAATTCATTTAGTTCAGCTCTATTTTTTATTATTTGTTTTCTTCTGGTGCCTGATGGATTCTTTTGTTGCTCACTTTCTATTTGTTCAAGTTGTAGGGACAGTTCTCTGATTTTGGCTCTTTCTTCTTTTTGTATGTGTGCATTTATTGATATAAATTGACCTCTGAGCACTGCTTTTGCTGTGTCCCAGAGGCTTTATTAGGAAGTGATTTCATTCTCGTTGCATTCTATGAATTTCTTTATTCCCTCCTTAATGTCTTCTATAACCCAGTCTTTTTTGAGCAGGGTATTGTTCAGTTTCCACGTATTTGATTTCTTTTCCGTAATTTTTCTGTTATTGATTTCCACTTTTATGGCCTTATGGTCTGAGAAGATGCTTTGTAATATTTCGATGTTTTGGATTCTGCAAAGGTTTGTTTTATGACCTAATATGTGGTCTATTCTGGAGAATGTTCCATGAGCGCTAGAAAAAAAAGTATACTTTGCAGCACTTGGGTGGAGTGTTCTGTATAAGTCAATGAGGTCAAGTTGGTTGATTGTAGCAATTAGGTCTTCCATGTCTCTATTGAGCTTCTTACTGGAAGTCCTGTCCTTCTCCGAAAGTGGTGTGTTAAAGTCTCCTACTATAATTGTGGAGGTGTCTATCTCACTTTTCAGTTCTGTTAAAGTTTGTTTTGTGATTCTTGCAGCCCTGTCATTGGGTGCATAAATATTTAATATGGTTATATATTCCTGGTCAGTTGTCCCTTTAATCATTATGTAGTGTCCTTCTTTATCCTTTGTGGTGGATTTAACTTTGAAGTCTATTTTGTCAGAAATTAATATTGCTACTCCTCTTCTTTTTTGCTTATTGTTTGCTGGATATATTTTTTTCCATCCTTTGAGTTTTAGTTTGTTTGTGTCTCTAAGTCTAAGATGTGTCTCTTGTAGGCAGCATATAGACAGATCGTGTTTCTTTATCAGAGACTCTCTGTCTCTTTATTGGTGTGTTTAGTCCATTTACATTCAGTGTAATTATAGATAAGTATGTGTTGAGTGCTGTCATTTTGATGCCTGTTTATGTGTGTTGTTGACAATTTCATTTTTCCACTTACTTTTTTGTGCTGAGACGTTTTTCTTTGTAAATTGTGAGATCCTCATTTTCATAGTATTTGACTTTATGTTTGCTGAGTCGTTATGTTTTTCTTGGTTTTTATTTTGAGTTATGTAGTTGTTATACCTCTTTGTGGTTACCTTAATATTTACCCCTATTTTTCTAAGTAAAAACCTAACTTGTATTGTCCTATATCGCCTTGTATCTCTGTCCATATGGCAGTTCTATGCCACCTGTATTTTGTCCCTCTTTTTGATTATTGTGATCTTTTACATATTGACTTCAATGATTCCCTGTTTTGAGCGTTTTTTTTCTTTTTTAAATTAATCTTAATTTGTTTTTGTGATTTTCCTATTTGAGTTGGTTTCAGGATGTTCTATTCTGTGACCTTGTGTTGTGCTGGTATCTGATGTTGTTGGTTTTCTGACCAAATAATTTCCTTTAGAATTTCTTGTAGCTTTGGTTTGGTTTTTGCAAATTCTCTAAGCTTGTGTTTATCTGTAAATGTTTTAATTTCATCTTCATATTTGAGAGAGAGTTTTGCTGGATATATGATCCTTGGCTGGCAGTTTTTCTCCTTTAGTGCTCTCTATTTTTATATGTCATCCCATTGCTTTCTTGCCTGTATGGTTTCTTCTGAGTAGTCTGAACTTATTCTTATTGATTGTCCTTTGTAGAAGACCTTTCTTTTATCCCTGGCTGCTTTTTAAATTTTCTCTTTATCTTTGGTTTTGGCAAGTTTGATGATAATATGTCTTGGTGATTTTCTTTTTTGGATCAATCTTAAATGGGGTTCAATGAGCATCTTGGATAGATATCCTTTTGTCTTTCATGATGTCAGGGAAGTTTTCTGCCAACAGATCTTCAACTATTCTCTCTGTGTTTTCTGTTATTCCTCCCTGTTCTGGGACTCCAATGACACGCAAGTTATCCTTCTTGATAGAGTCCCACATGATTCTTAGGGTTTCTTCATTTTTTAAAAATTTTTATCTGATTTATTTTCAACTATATTGGCGTCGATTCCCTGGTCCTCCAGATTTCCCACTCTGCATTCCAATTGCTTGATTCTGCTCCTCTGACTTCCTACTGCGTTGTCTAATTCTGTAATTTTATTGTTAATCTTTTGGATTTCTGAATGCTGTCTCTCTGTGGATTCTTGCAGCTTATTATTTTTTCCACTATGTTCTTGAATAATCTTTTTGATTTCTTCAACTGCTTTATCAGTGTGTTCCTTGGCTTTTTCTGTAGATTGCCTTATTTCATTTTTGAGGTCATCCCCAATGTCTTGAAGCATTCTGTAAATTAGCTTTTTATATTCTGCATCTGGCAATTCCAGGATTGTATCTTCATTTGGGAAAGATTTTGATTCTTTAGTTTGGGGAGTTGTAGAAGCAATCATGGTCTACTTCTTTATGTGGTTTGATATCGACTGCTGTCTCCGAGCCATCACTAAGATATTTTAGTGATTTATTCTATATTTGCTCACTGAGTCTTATCTTGTTTTGTTTTCTTTCAATATACATAGATGGGCTACTAGATTGTGCTGTCTTGATTGTTGTAGCCCTTGAGTCACTTATGTCCTATTACCAGCTGGTTTGGGCTGTTACCAGATATATAAGCATAAGAGTCCATTCACTATTCTTGAGTTGAGTAGAATCTCTGATTTTGGGTCATCAAGTGTGTGGTGCAGACTGTCACCTATCCACCTAGAGAAGTAGTGGTGATAGTTGTGTGCACCAGATTCTAGTAGCAGCAGGAGTTCACACACAGCAGAGGGGCAGGATGCTGACAGGCTTCCCCCAAGTGCCAGTGAGGTAGGTGTGTCTCTATTCCTAAAGCACTTTGGTGGGTGGGCTCTGCAGCTGTACCTTAGGCCCCCAATGCAAGTACCTCTACAGATTGGTAGGTGTCACCCTCCTTAGACCCCTAAGGCAGGAGGGTAGGTGGTCTGGGGGCAGCTTCAGCCCTCAGTTCCCTGTTGTGGGTCAGTGAGGGCTCTGTTGAATACGCAGAGGTATCAGACCTGGGAAACTTGTCTTTCCAGTAATGCGCTAAAACAATTACAGTCCGATCCCTATCAGAAATGCCTTTGCAGTATAATAGCCACATTGTTCCCTGTAGGGATGCAAGCCCAAGACTGTGGATCACATATGCTTGGCTAGAGCTGGTTCTGTGTTTTTAGTCCAATTAGGGAAGGATTTTTGGTCCCTGGGTTTTTTGTAGCTGCTTCTCTCAGGCCAGGAGAATGGGTTAGGAAAAGACAAAAAAAAAAAAAAGAAAAAGAAAGAAAGAAAAACCGCAGAGCAGTTTACTCTCTGGCTCAGGAAATTCCAATGTTAATGAAGCTGCCTGGGAAGGGGAGGGGAGGGTTCAGATAAATAGGAGAGAGTAGCACCCCAGAATATAGACAAACTTACTTATCTTGGCTTGGGATGACTGTTTTATCTGAGATTCCTGAGGGGCGCGTCGACTGTGTGCGCTGGCTGGGTAGAGATTGCCCCCGAGGGTCAGGCCCGTAACCCGTGCTTGCCCTGTCTCAGAAGCCGCGGTTAGTTCCTCCGCTCCCAGTCCAAAGCCCCGCGCCAATTTTCCCCATCTGGGAGCCGCACTCCCGGTGCCAAAACCAGTCGCTGCCTCCCGGTGACTTCTCCTCCTGTCAGCCACGTCATGGCACTGCCTGCATGCACTGGCTGGGCTTCCCCCGAGGTCAGTTCAGGGGGCCAGGGCTGCGCCCCGTGTTTGCGCCGTCTCAGGATGCCGTGCTCAGCTCTCCTGTGCCCAGTGCAAAGCCCGGTGCCAAGGTTTCCTGACTGGGATGCTGGCTCCAGGCTCCGAAAACAGTCGCTGCTTCCCCGTGGTTGTTCGTTCTCAGTCTCTGTCACTCAGGTCAACTCTTTAGATCTGTGTTTGATGATCAGGGTTCGTAGATTGTGATGTATGTGATCGATTCACTTGTTTTTCCGAGTCTTTGTTGCAAGAGAGATCCGAGATAGCTTCTACCTAGTCGGCCATCTTGGCCCTGCCTCCTTTATTTAATTTTTTAAACTTTACAACACAATAAGCACATTTCAGTATTATAGAATCCCACATGATTGTTAAACTAGCCTAAAAACCCATTTGATAGTCCCTTGAATCTTTTCATTGTTTTTGTAATGTTGTTGGCTGTAGGAGTTAAATTTTGGTGAATAAAATAGAACCAAGATTTAGGTTCTTACTTGGCAGATTGAGGAATTTTTTATCGTCGTTGTCATCTTTTTTCTTCTACTTTTTTTTCCTTCTTTCTCCTTCTTCCTCCCTCTTTCTTTTTCTTCTCCTCATATGTGATATGTAGCCAAAATTTTAATAATATAATATTAATGATGGTTTTCCCCAAATTATACTTTTTTGCATCTTTCTCTAAGAGCATGGTTTCAGAGGAAGAGACATTTAAAAAACAATACAAAAATAATCATCTACCAGTTTCTCAACTTCGTGTCACAGCACAAAAACAGGTAGTTTTCAAATTTTATTTCAGAAGGCAAATTTTAGAAGTTGGATTTTTTTTCTTTTTCCTTTTCTTAATTAAGACTTTTATTGTATTTTATTTTGTATTCAGACCCCTTCGTCTCTAACAACTCTTGGACCCACAGTGAAGTTTGGAGCTATGTGAAAGATGCCAGAGGATCATTGGGCTGCAACTGCTAAAATGGATAGGAAGAAAAAGCTAATGGAAGCAGAAAAGCTATTTGTTTAATTTCAGGAAATTAGTGTGATTAAGGAGCCTAATAACATCAAATTTATAGTTAATTTTTTTATTCTTGTTTTCTAAAGAGCCAAATTCTATCTGGACATTGAGAAAATATTTTTTATGTTTACATGAATAATTTAGTTTTTTAAATTTATATTTTGGCCTAAATGTGAAATAACTACATGTTACCTGAAAAGTTACAATTGTATTCAGATGGATGATTATATTTTGTTATCTTTTCTTGTATCCTTGAAGACTCTTTTTTGCCAAGTTTTCAAATTTGCAGTTAGCCTTTGAATGCTAGGAGCACATTATTGAGATTTACTCTTTTTTCTTTACTATTAAACTATTTTGAGCGTTAAGTAATTGCGTCTTATTAATTCTTTGAAGCCATCTGTATGATGTGCATGATGTCTCTGATGTTATTCCATAACTTGTCTGATCTTGGTCATTACTGTTCAATGAGTCGTATCTATTCTTGAGATGGTCTCCGAATTCAGGTAGGATAAACTCAAAGTCGTATTTTGGCTGTCATGGACTTGTTCTAATTTTTTTTTAGCTTCAACTTGAACTTGCATATGAGCAGTTGATGGTCTGTCCCATGGTTGGGACCTGGCCTTGTTCTGGCTGATGATATTGAGCTTCTCCATTGTCTCTCTCCACAGATGTAGTCATTTCGATTCCTGTGTATTCCATCTGGCAAGCTAAATAACACGCTACTATTGAATCTCTGTTGTGACTTTTGTAGCACTGTTCTGGAGTTGTCATTTAATGGGTCACTGCAGCCTGTGGTAGCTTTTTCTCAGCATGAGTGACTGTTTCTATAGAAATAGGTTGCAGCTACTGGGTCTTAAGGGAATGGCGCATAAGCTTTGTCTGTCTGGAGCCAAAATGAGCATGTCTGTGGGCCATATGCTTCAAAAGAGATGTGGGTTAAGGGGTCTCAGACAAATACTGGCTATAAAAAAGGCAAATATTAGCCACACTAGACTTGGCAAAGGTGTGGGACTCAGTCAGATGTCATATTTTGGACACATTTTGGTAATGGAACCAAAATGATTTGCTGACAGATTGACTGGAGATAAGGATGACATGAGGGAAAGAGAAGGTACAAGGTTAAAAGGAGTATGTTTTGAAGTTCTGTTTTAGACATGTAATATTTAGGTACCTAAATGGACATGTTGAACAGGCCATTGGGAAAATGATTCTGGAGTCCTCCAGAAGGGTCAGGATTTAGTCATTATTGGCAAGTAGACAATATATAAAGCGTGGGGCTGAATGCACTGTCAAGGATAATGAATATGTAGTTATAGAAGAGAGAGGAGGTAGTACTGAACTCTGGAGCATTGGAACACTTAAAAGCCAGGAAACAGAGGAGGAGCCAACAAAGGAAACTAAGAAGGAGAGGCTAGTGGGGACGGAAGAAAACCAGGAGTGGTAGGGGTCCTTACTATCACCCATTTTGTCATACTGTGGTAGCTTGTGTGTTGTTGCTATGATGCTGGAAGCTCTGCCACTGGATTTCAAATACCTGCAGAGCCACCCATGGTGGACAGGTTTCAGCAGAGCGTCCAAACTAACACAGACTGGAAGAAAGGCCTGATGATCTACTTCCAAAAATCAGCCAATAAAAATCTCATGGATAATAACAGAAAGCTCAGAGGGATAGGGAGGGTAAGGAGTGTCCAGGGGCAATCTCTAAGTTGTGACCCTTCCTCTCAATGTCAAGATGAATAGACGTTGATAGCGGCAGTGCATTAGTGGGAACACCTTACCCCCTCTTGCCTGGCTGCCTCAGTCAGGTGCATTTCATATTTGCAGCACCTTGGAATGTCATTCCATGCCTCTGGCACCCCTTTTGAACTTGCACTCAGAAGCAAGTGCTTCCCTCTGCACTCTGCCCCCCTCCCCTCGCCACTCTTCTGAAAACATTGTCCAGATGGCACAGGAAGAGGCAACATTTTGTTCTGTTATACATAAGGTCTTCATGAGTCAGAGCACGCTCGACAGTAACTAACAACAAGGGGTCATGGAAACCAAGAGAACAAAGTGATTCAAGAAGCAGGGAGTATTCCCCCGTGTCAAATATTGCTGAATGGTAATACCTGCAAACGGGGAATGGATCGTTGAATTTGGGGTTATATGATATACATCTCTGTTCTCAGTGACTTTTAGTCCAGCAGCAGATAGAAATGCGGAAACAAATGAATCACATCACAACAACAACAAACAATAACCCACATATAGTGTAATTAATTCAACAGTATACATATGTAGGAGATCAGAGAAGTGAATGATAAATTTTGTGTCTTGGCATCAGAGAAGGACTTCTGGAAGACATGGATTTTGGACATTAATAGAAATGCTACACATGTACATGAAGGACAGAGAAAATCAAGGCAGAAGAAATAGCCATATAAAGGATGAGGTGAAGAGTAATTACAAGAACCAGGCCATGGAGGACTTACAAGTGTTATGTTGCAAAGCTAGGACTTTTTTTTTTTTTTGGCATGGATAATGGAATATAGTTTAAGCAATGAAAATCAGACTTTATTATTTAAAATACAGTATTTTACAATTTAAATTTTACAAAGAGATATAAAGTATAAGATTTCCTAACTCTTATCATCAAGCCCCATAGTTGAGAAAGGCTTTTGTTTGAGGAAGATTAGTACAGTTAAAAAAGAGTGAAGCTGTTGCAAGTGTCGAAAGAGTCAGATAAGAGATGAGAAAATTTCTTAGGGTGAAAGTTTAGGTTTCAGACTTTTGAATTAGATCTAATACCTAGTGGTGCAGCAGTTAAATGCTGAAAGGTTGGTGGTTTGAACCCACCTAGCAGTTCTGCAGGGGAAAGATCTGGCAATCTGTTTCTGTAAAGATTACAGCCAAGAAAACTCTATGGGGGCACTTTTACTCTGTCACATGGAGTTTTTATGAGTCAGAATCGACTTGACAGCATCCAACAACAACAAGAAAAATATTCATAACTTTATCACTCTAGCAGTAATAAAATATCTCCTATTTCATGTAAATCTAAATGATGTCAAAGAGCAAGTTGCTTTGGTTGATATAAAGGTTAGAAATAAATTATTCATCATTTAGGCAATGTGAATTCAGTATAATTAATAGTTCACAGGCTGTAGTAATACTTCGAGAACTTTAATCAGTGACAGGTCAACTGTGGGTTAGAAACAGGAAATGATAAACAGGAGACAGATAAGACGGCATTATTGATGTTATGAGAGCACTGAGTTTATAACTGGAGGGAATGAAAAGATCATTTAATTTCAACAGATAAGTAATTTGAGGCCTATAAAAGCAATCAAAATTAATTTTAAAGGAAAAGTGTTTTTAAAAATGATTTTTCATTTCTGTGTGCATATACATTATTTACATAAATGTGATCATATAAAATTTTAAATCCCTATTTTTTTTCTTCTTTTGCTTTTGTCCCCCCTCTTTCCCCTATCTATTACTTACATCAGGATCCCCTTCCCCCAACTTTCTCTCTCCTAGTTAACCCTTGTCAAGAGTCTAGGATGTATTTTTCATTACTTTTCTCCATGGCAGGTAGATAGATATAGATGATATAGGTATAATTTATTTATTTACTTAGTTATATTTTTACATAAACGTGTACACTCAAGGTTTTCTGGTCATGGTTAATTTACAAAAACGGAGTAACATTACGCATATTTTTCAGAGTGTTGCGTCACTCACTCAATATCTCATGGACATCTTTCTATGCGGTATAGTGTCAGCCCATTCTTCTTAATGGCTGTGTAATACTTCATGGATATAAAGTAATTTATTTAGCCATTTCTTTATTCAAAGGGGTGGTAGAGGCATTTTAATATTCATTTATATCCAGTTCTTCTCTCCTCCCAGGCATATGAGAAGATTACACTTCCCCTCTTCCTTTGTGAGACAATGTGAGTAGTTCTGGCCAATGAATTTTGGGTAGAGTGGTATATATAACTTCTGAGCCAAAATAATTAATGCTGTAAGAACTTCTGTGGCACTCTTCCTCCTGCTGCCGCAATCTGTGACATTCCTGATAATGAAGTCTTACTCATCCTAGGTCCCTGAGTAAAAATGACATGGAACAAAGACCCCCACTAACCCCTAATTGTCATGTAGTATGACTAAGAAATACATCTTTGTGATTTTAAGCCTCTGAGAGCTTGGGTTTGTGTGTTATTGTTGACAAAACCTACTTTATTCTAATTGACATAAAGGGAATTCTATTCATTCCCAGTTTTTTGCACTATGAACAATGCTAGTATTAGTGCTTTTATTTCTTTAGGATAAATTCCAAGTGTTGGAATTCACGGATGTGTTAGTTTCCTATGGCTACTATAACAAAGTACCGCAAACCGGGTGACTTAAAACAACAGAAACTAATTGTCTCACAGTTCTGGAGGCTAGAAGTCTGAAATGAAGGTGTCAGCAGTGTTGATTTATTCTGACGAGTCCAAGGGAGAATCTGTCCCATGTGTCTCTCCGAGCTTCTAGTAAGGACTGGCAATCCCTAGCATTCTTTGTTTATGCAGCACTCCAATCTCTGCCTCCACCTTCCTGTGACTTTCTCCCTCTGTATTTCTTGCTGCGTCTCTTCTTAAAAGGACACTAGCGATAAAGAGATTATGGTCCAACACAATGACCTCATTTTACCTAAAATAATTATACCTGCACTGACCCTATTTCCAAATAAGGTCACATTCACAAGTACCAGGGGTCAGGACTTGAACATGTCTTTTTTGGGGGACACAATTCAACACATTAAAGTGAATCTATGGATCTATACATTTTTTAGTTTAATAGATGTTGCCTAAGAGTGATAGTAAAAACATTTAATTACTGGTATGAAAATATGTATTAAGTGTACAAAGCACTTCGTAAATAAAAGTAGAAAGTATATACTTTCCAAACACTGTGTTCTTATAAAACTGTTTACCAAGTGAAGTAAACTATAGTGTAAATTATTTTTTTAATTTTATTGTGCTTTAAGTGAAAGTTTACAAATCAAGTCAGTTTCTCATACAAAACCTTATATACACCTTGCTATATACTCCTAGTTGCTCTCTCCCAAATGAGACAGCATACTCCTTCTCTCCACCCTGTATTTCTGTGTCCATTCAGCTAGCTTCTGTCCCCCTCAACCTTCACATCTCCCCTCCAGAGAGGACCTGCACACAGTCTCATGTATCTACTTAAGCTCACTCCTCACCAGTATCATTTTCTGTCTTGTAGTCTGCTCCAATCCCTGTCTGAAGATTTGGCTTTGGGAATGGTTCCAGTCTTGGGCTAACAGGAAGTCTGGGGGCCATGACCTCCGGAGTCCTTCTAGTCTCTGTCAGACCATTAAGTCTGGTCTTTTTACAAGAATTTGAGGTCTGCATCCCACTGTTCTGCTCCTTCAGGGATTCTCTGTTGTATTCCCCGTCATGGCAGTCTTTGGTTGTAGCCGGGCACTATCTAGTTCTTCTGGTCTCAGGCAGATTTAGTTTTTGATTTATATGGCCCATTCTTACTCTTCGGCTCATACTTACCTTGTGTCTTTGGTGTTCTTCATTTTCCTTTGCTCCATGTGGGCTGAGACAAATTGATGCATCTTAGATGACCGCTTGCTTGCATTTAAGACCCCAGAAGCCACTCCTCCAGATGGGTTGCAGAATGTTTTGTTAATAGATTTTATTATGCCAACTGACCTAGATGTCCCCTGAAACCATGGTCCCCAAGCCCCCACCCCTACTATGCTGGCCTTTGAAGCATTCTGTTTATTCAGGAAACTTCTTTGCTTTTGGTTTAGTCCAGCTGTGCTGACCTCGCCTGTATTTTGTGTTGTCCTTCCTTCACCAAATTAGTTATTATCTACTATCTAATTAGTGGATTCCCCTCTCCCTTCCTCCCTCCCCCCCCTCATAACCATCAAAGAATATTTTCTTCTCTGCTTAAACTATTTCTTGAGTTCTTATAATAGTGGTCTCAAACAATATTTGTCCTTTTGCAACTGACTAATTTCACTCAGCATAATGCCTTCCAGATTCCTCCATGTTATGAAATGTTTCACAGATTCATCATTGTTATTTATCGATGCATAGTATTCCATTGTGTGAATATACCATAATTTATTTATCCATTCATCTGTTGATGGGCACCTTGGTTGTTTCCAGCTTTTTGCTATTGCAAACAGTGCTGCAATGAACATGGGTGTGCATATATCTGCTCGTGTGATGGCTCTTACTTCTCTAGGATATATTCCAAGGAGTGGGATTGCTGGATTGTATCTTTTTAAATTTTTTTTTTGTATGGTAGTTCTATTTCTAGCTTTTGAAGGAAGTGTCAAATCAATTTCCAAAGTGGTTGTACCATTTTACATTCCCACCAGCAGTGTATAAGTGTTCCAATCTCTCCACAACCTCTCCAACATTTATTAGTTTTTTTTTGGATGAATGCCAGCCTTGTTGGAGTGAGATGGAATTTCATTGTAGTTTTAATTTGCATTTCTCTAATGGCTAATGATTGTGAGCATTTCCTCATGTATCTGTTAGCTAACCAAATGTCTTCTTTAGTGAAGTGTCTGTTCATATCCTTTGCCCATTTTTTAATTGTGTTATTTGTCTTTTTGTAGTTGAGTTTTTGCAGTATTAGATTTTAGAGATCAGATGCTGACTGGATATGTCATAGCTAAAAACTTTTTCCCAGTCTGTAGATAATCTTTTTACTCTTTTGGTGAAGTCTTTGGATGAGCATAGGTGTTTGATTTTTAGAACCTCCCAGTTATCCAGTTTTTCTTCTGCATTTGTTAGTAATGTTTTGTATACTGTTTATGCCATGTATTAGGGCTCCTAGCATTGTCCCTATTTTTTATTCAATAATTTGATAGTTTTAGATTTTATATTTAAGTCTTTGATGCATTTCGAGTTAGTTTTTGTGCATGGTGTGAAGTACGGGCCTTGTTTCATTGTTTTGCAAATGTATAACCAGTTATGCCAGCACCATTTTTTAGAGACTGTCTTTTCCACATTTAACTGACTTTACGCCTTTGTCAAATATCAGCTGCTCATATGTGGATGGATTTATGTCTGAATTCTCAATTCTGTTCCATTGGACTATGTATCTGTTGTTGTACCACTACCAGGCTGTTTTGACTACTGTGGCGGTAGAATAGGTTCTAAGTCAGGTAGAATGAGGCCTCCCACTTTGTTCTTTTTCAGTAACGCTTTACTTCTCTGGGGCCTCTTTCCCTTCCATATGAAATTGGTGAGTTGTTTCTCCAACTCATTAAAAAATGTCACTGGTATTTGGGTCAGAATTGCATTCTATCTACAGATCGCTTTTGGTAGAATAGACATTTTTACAATGTTAAGTCTTCCTATCCATGAGCAAGGTACGTTTTTCCACTTACGTAGGTCTCTTTTGGTTTCTTGCGATAGTGTCTTGTGGTTTCCTTTGTATAGCTCTTTTGCATCTCTGGTAAGTTATTCTTAAGTACTTTATCTTCTTGGGGGCTACTGCAAATGGTAATGATTTGGTGATTTCCTCTTTGATGTTCTTTTTGTTGATGTAGAGGAATCCAACTGATTTTTGTATGTTTATCTTGTATCCTGATACTCTGCTGAACTCTTCTATTAGTTTCAGTAGTTTTCTTGAGGATTCTTTAGGGTTTTCTGTGTATAAGATACTGTCATCTGCAATCTGGATACTCTTTATTTAGTCTAATTGCTCTGGCTAGCACATCTAGCAGAATGCCAAATACGAGTAGTGATAAAGGGCATCCTTGTCTAGTTCCCGATCTCAAGGGAAATGCTTTCAGTCTCTCTCCATTTAGGATGATGTTGGCTGTTGACTTTGTACAAATGCCCTTTATTATGTTGAGAAATTTCCCTTCTATTCCTATTTTGCTGAGAGTTTTTATCATGAATGGGTGTTGGACTTTGTCAAATGCCTTTTCCGCATCAATTGATAAGATCACGTGGTTCTTGTCTTTTGTTTTATTTATATGACGGATTACATTAATTGTTTTTCTAATGTTGAACCATCTGTGCATACTTGGTATGAATCCTACTTGGTCATGGTGAGTTATTTTTTTGATATATTGTTGAATTCCATTGGCTAGAATTTTGTTGAGGATTTTTGCATCTAAGCTCATGAGGGATATAGGTCTGTAATTTTTTTGTGTGTGTGTGGTGTCTTTACCTGGTTTTGGTATGAGGGATATGCTGGCTTCATAGAATGAGTTTTGTAGTATTCCATCTTTTTCCATGCTCTGAAATACCTTTAGTAGTAGTGGCGTTGGCTCTTTTCTGAAAGTTTGGTAGAACTCTGCAGTGAAGCCATCCAGGCCAGGGCTTTTTTTTGTTGTCATTGTTGGGAGATTTTTGATCACCTTTTCAACGTCTTCTTTTGTTGCGGGTTTATTAAGTTGTTCTACCTCTGTTTGTGTTAGTTTAGGTAGGTAGTGTATTTCTAGAAATTCATCCATTTCTTCTAGGTTTTCAAATTTGTTAGAGTACAGTTTTTTGTAGTAATCTGATATGGTTCTTTTACTTTCAGTTGGGTCTGTTGTAATGTCGCCCATCTCATTTCTTATTTGGGTTATTTGCTTCCTCTCCTGTTTTTCTTTTGTCGGTTTGGCCAATGGTTTATCAATTTTGTGAATTTTTTCAAAGAACCAGCTTTTGGTCTTGTTAATTCTTTCAGTTGTTTTTCTGTTCACTATTTCGTTTAATTCTAATCTAATCTTTATTATTCCCTTTTTTTTTTTTGGTTACTGAGGGTTTCTTTTATTGCTCTCTTTCTGTTTGTTCAGGTTGTAGGGATAGTTCTTTGATTTTGGCTCTTTCTTCTTTTTGGATGTGTGCATTTATTGATATAAATTGACCTCTGAGCACTGCTTTCACTGTGTCCCAAATGTTCTGATAGGAAGTGTTTTCATTCTCATTGGATTCTCTGAATTTCTTTATTCCATCTTTATTGTCTTCTATAACCCAGTTGTTTTTGAGCATGGTATTGTTCAGTTTTCCCATGCTTGATTTCTTTTCTCTGCTTTTTCTGTTATTGATTTCTACTTTTATGGCCTTATGGTCAGAGAAGATGCTTTGTATTATTTCAATGGTTTGGATTCTGCCAAGGCTTGCTTTATGACCTAATATGTGGTCTATTCTAGAGAATGTTCCATGTGTACTAGAAAAGAAAGTGTACTTGGCTGCTGTTGGGTAGAGTGTTCTGCATATGTCTATGAGGTCAGTTTGGTTGATTGTGGAATTTAGATCTTGTGTGTCCTTATTGAGTTTCTTTTTGGATGTTCTGTCCTTCACTGAAAGTGGTGTGTTGAAGTCTCCTACTGTAATTGTGGAACTGGCTATCTCGCTTTTCAATGCTGTTAGAGTTTATGTATTTTGCAGCCCTGTCATTGGGTGCATAAATATTCAATATGGTTATATCCTCCTGGTATATTGTCCCTTTAATC
Organism: Elephas maximus indicus; assembly: GCF_024166365.1. NCBI lineage: Eukaryota > Metazoa > Chordata > Mammalia > Proboscidea > Elephantidae > Elephas > Elephas maximus. Next base: position 165,435,119 of record NC_064821.1, on the reverse strand, counting down.
ATTATATAGTGTCCTTCCTTATCCTTTGTGGTGGATTTAACTTTAAAGTGTATTTTGTCAGAAATTAATATTGCTACTCCTGCTCTTTTTTGTTTGCTTCATATATTTTTTTCCATCCTTTGAGTCTTAGTTTGTTTGTGTCTCTAAATCTAAGGTGTGTCTCTTGTAGGCAGCATATAGGTGGATTGTGTTTTTTATCCCTTCTGCCACTCTTTGTCTCTTTGTTGGTGCATTTAGTCCATTCACACTCAAGGTAATTATGGATAGGTATGAGTTTGGTGCTGTCATTTTGATGTCTTTTTTGTGTGGTATTGACTGTTTCTTTTTCCCACTTATTTTTTTGGGCTGAGTAGTTTATATACTGTCTTTTCCCCTTTTTTGTTGTTGTTGATTTTGAGTCTATTTTTTTCTTGTTTTTTTTTTTTTTTTTTTGATGAGCAGGATTGTTAGTCTCGTTTGTGGTTACCTTAATATTTAACCCTATTTTTCTAAGTTTAAATCTATCTTTTATTTCTTTTGATCACCTTGTCTTCCTCTCTGTGTGAAAGGTCTATGACTACATTTTTGAATCCCTCTTTATTGTTTTAATGTTGTTGTCTTTTACATAACGACCCCGTTGTTTCCCTGTTTGGGATTTTTTTTATCTGATTTATTTTTGTGATTTCCCTATCTGGGTTGACATCTGATTGCTCTGCCCAGTGTTCTAGTCTTGGGTTGATATCTGATAATATTGATTTTCTAACCAGAGAAATTGCTTTAATATTTCTTTTACTTTTTGTTTGGTTTTTACAAATTCCCTAAACTTCTGTGTATCTGGAAATGTCCTAATTTTGCTTTCATATTTGAGGGACAGTTTTGCTGGATATATGATTCTTGGCTGGCAATTTTTCTCCTTCAATGCATTATATAAGTCATCCCATTGCCTGCTTTCCTGCATGGTTTCTGCCAAGTAGTCTGAGCTTATTCTTATTGACTCTCCTTTATAGATGATTTTTTGATTATCCCTAGCTGCTTTTAAAATTCTTTATCTTTGGTTTTGTCAAGTTTGTTTTGATGACTTTCCTTCAAGATCTACCTTACACGGAGTTCAATGAGCATCTCGGATAGATATCTTCTCATCTTTCACAATATCAGGAATGTTTTCTGCCAACAAATCTTCAACAATTCTCTCTGTATTTTCTGTTATCTCTCCCTGTTCTGGTACTCCAGTCACTTGCAAGTTATTTGTTTTGATAGAGCCCCACATGATTCTTAGGGTTTCTTCATTTTTTTAAATTCTTTCATCTGATTTTTCTTCAAATATATTGGTGCCAAGTGCTTTATCTTCAGTCTCACCAATCCTGCCTTCCATTTCTTCAATTCTGCTCCTCTGACTTTCTATTGAGTTGTCTAATTCTGTAATTGTATTGTTAATCTTCTGAATTTCTGATTGCTGTCTCTATGGATTCTCGGAGCTTATTAAAATTTTCATTATGTTCTTGAATAATAACCTTTTTAATTTCTTCAACTGCTTTGTCTGTGTGTTCCTTGGCTTGTTCTGCATATTGCCTGATCTCATTCCCGATATCTTGAAGAGTTCTGTACACTAATCTTTTGTATTCTGCATCCGGTTATTCCAGAAAGGCACCTTCAGCCAGAAGATCTCTTGATTCTTTGTTTTGAGAGCTTGTTGAAGTGATCATGGTCTGCTTCTTTATGTGATTTGATATTGACTGTTGTCTCCAAGCCATCTATAAATTATTGCTTCTTGCTTTGTTTTGTTTTGATATGCCCAAATAGGTTTCTTGAGTGAGCTAGCTTGATTATTTTCACCTTTGAAGCTCTCATGTCCTGTCACCAGGTGGCTAGAGCTGTTATGAGGTATATCAGCCTAGAAGTCCATTCACTTTTCTTGTATGGATTCCACTCAGGTGTCCAGGTTGTTGGTCTTCAAGTGTGTGGTACAGGCTCTGTCCTATAGTCTTAGAGGGGCAGGGGTGTTTGGTGTAGGTACTGGTATCTGGTTGCAGCAGGGGGTCATGGTCTGAGCAAGGGAGTGGGCCAACAATCATCCCCCAAGTGTCTGTGGGGAAAGCACATCCCTGTCCCCTAAAGTGCACAGGTGGGTGTGTTATGCAGATGGACCATGGGCAACCAATGCTTCTGGTTGTAAAGACTGGGAGGTACCAGTTATCTTTGGACCCTTGTCAGAGGTTGCTTCATGACCTGAGTGGAGCCATCAGTCCTTAGGCTCCTGATGTGGGTAGGTGAGGACCCTGTTGAATAGGCAAAGCAGTGTCCAACATCAAACACCCACCTCTCCACCACACAGCTGAAACAGTTGCAGTCTGCCAGCAAGGGACTATTCCCCTGAAATAGGCCCACACAAGTCCACGCAGGGGGAAAATGTATTCAAAATCCAACGACCATTTATGCCTGGTCAGGAGCCGCTTCTGTCCTGAGCTTCTCAGGCTAGTGGAGCTGGCAGATTTTCTTTTCCCTCAGTTGTGAGTTTATTCCTTCTCCAAGGCCTGGAGAATCAGCAGGGAGCATCTCAAGCCCAGGGAAATCAACAGCTACTGAAGCCAGCTTGGGGGCTAGGGGCTCAGTAAAATATGCACAAGTACTTAGCTTTTGCTGAAAGTGCCTTTCTTCTCTGGTTCCAGAGGTGTGAGTAGGCTGTGCTGCTGGCTGTTTCTCCCTGAGGAAACTGGAGCTGAATGCTACCAACGCCCCCTGCACTTGCTCTCAGGAATGCTGCCTGAGGGTTCCCAGAGATTCAGGTCCGGCAACTCCTCTCTGCTTCTGAACCATCTCTCCCTCCCTCTGCTGCTCAGTCCATTTTCTCTTTTGTTTTTAATGTTCAGGGCTCCTAGCCTGTCATAAATATATTCAGTTCACTTGTTTTTTCAGGTCTTTGTTGTAAGAGGGTTCACCAGAAGCATCTGACTACTCTGCCGTCTTGGCCTCCCCTCCCTTTTTTCAATTTTTAACATAAAATTTACTTCTGTGTAGAGTATAAGCCAAAGAATACCTAGTTTTCTGATTTTGTTTTTTTGCTTTAAGCTGTCAAGTGTATTTTTTTTTTTTAATTGAAAGGAAATTTACATAACATACAACTTGCCATTTTTAAGTGAACAATTCAGTGGCTTTTAGTACCTTTACAACTTTGTCCAACCACATCACCTCTATCTAGTTCTAATGCAATTTCATCACCTCAAAAGAAAATCCCATACTCATTAAGCTGTTAATCCCCATTCCCACCTCCCAGGCCCTGGCATCCACAATTCCGCCTTCTGTCACTATGGTATTACCTATTCTGGATATTTCTTATGACTGGAATTATACAATGTGTGATATTTTGTGTCTGGCTTCTTTTACTTCAATAGTCTTTTAAAGATAATGAAAATAAGAAAAAAATTATTCACGTGTTTACCTTTTTCTTAAGCTCTTCTAGCCATTGGATAGTTCCAATTTTTTTTTTTCTTTTGTTCTTTTTTTCTGCCCAAAGAGCTTCTTTAACATTTATTGCATACAGCTCTACTGGTGATGAACTCTCTCAGGTTTGCTTTCATCTGAAAAAGTCTTTATTTTCCTCCCATTTTTGAAAAAGATATTTTTGCTGGAAATAGAGTTCTAAGTTGACAGATTTAGTCTTTCAGCACTCTTAATATTTTTTTCTATTGCATTCTGTCTCATAATTTCTAACAAGTCTGCTATAATGTTTATCTCTGTTCCTTTTTACCTATCATGTCCATTTTCTCTGGTTGCCTTATCTTCAGAAATTTGATTATATTTTTGAGTAGTTTTCTTTATGCTTATTTTATTCGAACTTCTAGGATCTGTGGACTTGTTTTGATCACATTTGGAAATACTTGAGCTATTTTTTCTTCATTTTTTTTTCTTCTTTCCAATTCCCTACTCTTATTCTACGGCTACAAATATATATATTTTATTCTGCTTGATATTGTTCCACTAGGCTCTGCTTTTCTTTTTCTTAAACATTTTTCCCTGCTGTCCTTCATTTTTGATAGTTTCTGTATAAATTATATATTGCTGCTTAAGATATTATCCCAAAATACAGTGTTTAGAGAAACAATAAACATTTATTATGTCACACAATTTCTGTGAGTCATGAATTTGAGAGTGGCTTAGTTGGTGGTTCTGGCTTGTAGCTTTCCTTATGAAGTTGCTGTGAAGATGTCATTTTGGGGCTGCAGCCATTTGAAGACTTGACTGGGACTGATGATCAAGTTCTAAGATCACTCACTGATATTGTTGGTGCTAACTGTTGACAAGAAACCTCTGTTCCTCAGCACATGAACTGATCCATAGTTAGTGCCTCTTGAGTATCTTTATGACTTGTTTACTGACTTCCCTCAAGCAAGTGTTTCAAGTGAACTAGATGGAAATGGAAATGCCTTTTAAGACCTAGCCTCAGGAGTCACTTACCTTTAATTATGCTACAGTCATTGATCACAGAGACATATCAAACCCTGATATGATATGGGTGGGTATTATACAAGAGTGTAAGTACCAGGAGGTAAGGATAATTGGAAGTCATCTTGGAGGCTGGCTACCACAGTTTCTATTGCTATGTACTTAAGTTTATTACTCTTTTCTTCTGTAGCATATAATTTGCTGTTTAGCACATTCAGAAAATTTTTTCATTTCATATATTGCATTTTTCATCTCTAGAAGTTCCTTAGAGAAACATATTTGTATCCATTACAAAGAAAGGTAATCCAACAGACTGCAGAAATTATAAAACAGTATCATTAATATCAAACACAAGTACAGTTTTGCTGAAGATCAGTCAAAAGTGGTTGCAGCAGTACACCAACAGGGAACTAGCAGAAATTCATGCCACATTCAGAAGAGAGCGTGGAACAAGGGATATCGTTGCTGACGCCAGATGGATCGTATTTGAAAGCAAAGAATACCAGAAAGATGTTTACCTGTGTTTAATTGATTACACAAAGGCACTTGACTGTGTGGCTCATAACAAATTATGGATAACATTTTGAAGAATAGGAATTCCAGAACAATTAATTGTGTTCATGAGGGACCTGCACTTAGACCAAGAGGCAGTTACTCAGACAAAGCAAGGGGATACTGCATGGTTTAAAGTCAGGAAAGGTGTGTGTCAGAGTTGTATCCTTTTGCCATACTTATTCAATCTGTATGCTGAGCAAATAATCTGAGAGGCTGGACTATATGAAAAAGAATGGGGCAGCAGGATTGGAGGAAGACTCATTAACAACTTGTGATATGCAGATGACCTACCTTGTTTGCTGAAAGTGAAGAGGACTTGAAGCACTTACTGATGAAGATCAAAGACCACAACCTTCAGTATGGATTATACCGCAACATGAAGAAAACAAAATCCTCACAACTGGACCAATAAGCAACATCATGATAAATGGAGAAACGATTGACTTGTCAAGGATTTCATTTTACTTGGATCCACAATGAACGCCTGTGGACGCAGCAGCCAAGAAATCGAACTACACATTGCATTGGGCAAATCTGCTGCAAAAGATCTCTTTAAATCGTTAAAAAGCAAAGATGTCACTTTAAGGACTCAGGTGCACCTGACCCAAGCCATGTTGTTTTCAGTCGTCTCAAATGCATGTGAAAACTGGACAATGAGTAAGGAAGACCAAAGAAGAATTGGCTTCTTTGAATTATGGTGTTGGTGAAGAACACTGAATATAACATAGACTGCCAGAAGAGCCAACAAATCTGTTTTGGAAGAATTACAACCAGAATGCTCATTAGAAGCAAGGATGGCGAGACTTCGTCTCACATACTTTGGACATGTTATCAGGAGGGATCAGTCCCTGGAAAAAGACATCATGCTTGGTAAAGTATAGGGTCAGCAAGAAAAGAGGAAGACCCTCAGCGAGTTGGATTGACTTAGTGGCTGCAACAATAGGCTAAAGCATAACAGCTATTGTGAGGATGGCGCAGAACCAGATAATGTTCCATTCTGTTGTAATAAGGGTCGTTATGAGTTGGAACTGACTTGAGAGCACCTAACAACAACAGAAACTCCATTTGGGTCTTCCACTTCACTTCCTGTTCATTTTTCCTTTAGATTTTTGAGCCTATTTAAAATATTTGTGAAAGATATTTGAAGGTTCTTACCTGCTAATTCCGTTATTTCCGTCATTTGAGTCTGTTTCTATTTATTGATTTTTCTCCTGATGCAGGAGAACTCTGTCCAATGCTCCATGTTTTATGAGATCTCTCCACTCTGGCTTATGGCAACAAAAACTACAAGTAAGCCCCAGGTGTTGTTCAGCCTCCTGCTTTCTGGTTATTCCTTCCCTAGCCTCACAGTTTTGACCCTATCATACACAGATTTATCTTCAGCCAAAGACTCATTGCAAACCCACCTTCAGATCTGAACTTCCCTTTTAGGCAGCTCCCCCCCTTCCATTACTCTATCCTACAAATTTTAGCCACCTCAGTCTCCCTAAGCTCCTATATCTGTCTTCTTAAATCAGCAAGATGGTCATCACTGTTAGGGTTCCACCACTCTGTGCTAGGGTCTTGCAACTGCCTGCAGACAGTAATTAAGCTAGGACAATCATTGCACTTCACCTGTTTGTCTCCCTTCTTTCTGGTCAATCTTGTGCTACTTTTTGTGCAATGTCTGAAAACAGTTGTTTCATGTATTTTGTCCTGTTTTCAATTGTTTACAGTAGAAGAGCAATTGCTATAGCAATTAATCCTTTGTGGAAGTAGAAGAAATAGGCTGCTGTTTTGGGAGGGTCTTAACAGCCTAGGCACTGCCCAATGGGAACAGTTGTCAGCAATGCTGGAGAGAGACTGAGAGGCATCCTCTTGTGCTGGACAAGGAAAGGCTTTTCCCGGCTCCTGGTTTCCTTGAGGAAGATTTTTCCCTAAACACGTATCTTGGTCTCTTTTCCTTCCTTCACCTGTGGAGAGGTGCACTGAATCTGGTTGGTATTTTGGGCAAGAATTCTGGCTTAGCTTTGTCTTTCTGCCTTCTCTTGAAAGCAAGCCCCAGAGGGTCCATATGCTGGCACGTGAAGGAGGCATATAACCCAATCATGGGGATTCAGGGTGCTCACTGACTATGAAGTGCCTGTGGAGCATTCAGTTAGAGTTGTCTTGCAGGTAGTTGGATATATGGGTCCGGAATTCGGGGAGAGAGGTAAGGACTGCTATTTCAGAATGTGTGAGGATTGTGGGTCTGGGAAGCCAAGTGGTGACAATGAGCTCTTTGCGGACAGTGTCTGTCATAAGGTAGAGATCTCATAGAGATTTTCTGAGTAAATGAATGAACAGATTCCTGAATATCCATCTTTCTTAGTGTATTCTTCTTTTTAAATTCCTGAATCATGTTGTTGTTGTTAGGTGCCGTCAAGTCAATTTCGACTCATAGTGGCCCCACGTGACAGAGCAGAACTGCCCCATAGGGTTTCCTAGGCTGTAACCTATACGGGAACAGATGGTCAGGTCTTTTCTCCCACGGAGCCACTGGGTGGGTTTGAACTGCCAACCTTTCAGTTAGCAGCCAGGCTCTTAGTCATTGTACCTCCAGAGCTCCTTTGAATATCCATCATTCTTAATGAAGACAATTCTAAGCGCGTGGGCAAACACATACATGTAGTGATGGAAAATTACTGTATTGTAAGTTTATTACTTCTTGGCTACCATGGATTAATTTGCTAACTGAATCTTTTATTGATTATTGCATGTGAGAATACTATGACCTTTTAAAATAGAAAGTGCATAAAAAGAGATGACAAAAGTTAAAATAATTTTTAGTGAGATTAAGAACATACTGTTGGTTAGGTGCTGAATAGTGGTTACTCGAGTTATTATGAGTGGCGTTAATACTGTTCTTATATTATTCAGCCAGAGAAGTAATATTTAATTACCATGAAGTTATATAAAGTAACATAAGTAGCATGAGAGATATATTAAGGGATAGAGGACCAAGTTTCGATATACAGGAAAGGAAAATTTTATACTCATATGACTTTATAACACTATGAATTTTATTACAGGTGTTAGCAATTCCTATTAATATTAATATATGACCTTAATTTAAAAAAATGTTTTGAAACAGAAGGAAAACAGCTTGCATAAGTTCATATAAATCTGACATGTCAGGAAGCAAAGTGGCATAACTTTTATACATATTAAATCAAATTTTCCTCTCCACTTGGGAGCTTCCAGATAATAAAATGATCAATATGCACGTTAGGGCCAATTCTACTTGCTGTCAATTATCTGTATTGTTGAAGAAAAAAGCATAGAAGAAAGTTATGTAAACAAACAGGTTTTGTTTTAAATGGCAGACCATTCTAATGTGACTTTCACAGATAACTCAGACTTCAGATGGCTAAACTGATTTTTAAAAAATATCTAGCGTCCAGGATTTTAGAATTTTGTGGAAATAGAATGTAGTAGAAACTAGAAAAGTACCCACTCTTCGGGGAGAGGGGAATGTTGGTAAGTCTGATTCATGTTCCAATGCCACACCTCTGTTTAGGTAATTTGGGATTTAGGGTGGCTTTTTAAAATATGAGTTAAAATTTTAATGCAATAAAGAGGAAGTCAGGAAAGTTGAATTTTAGCTTGGCTTTGCCTATAATTATCCTGTAATTATATATAGGGCTTCAGAGTAGTTAATAATCCCTCCATTTGATATAATTTTGAACTGTGGGAATAACATCTGTATTTTCATTTACTTATGCATTAAATAAATATTTATTGAACACCTAGTATGTGTCATTTGGAGCCCTAATGCCTCAGTGGTTAAGAGTTCGTCTGCTAACCATAAGGATGGCAGTTCAAATTCATCAGCCACTCCTTGGAAACCCTGTGGGGCAGTTCTACTCTGTCCTATAGGGTCACTATGAGTTGGAATTGATGGCAATGGGTTTTTTAAAAATATGTCACAAATTGTTTTGGAGCCTGAGGATACAGTGGTGATCAAGACAAAGCCCTGCCTTTATGGTGCTTACATTCTTGTTGGGCAGGGAAAGACAGCATTAAACATGTAAACAGCTAATGTAGTATTAATTAAGTGCTATGAAGAAAATATGGGAAAATGTGATAAAAACTGACAGGGCAGTATGCTGCATTAGATTTGGCGGTCAAAGAAGAGTGCTCTGAGGATATTTTTAAATAACATCTTTACTTAGATATAATTCATCTACCATACGATTTACCCATTTAAAGTGTACAATTTAATGGTTTTCAGTATATTCACAGAGTTGTGTAACCATCACCACAATCAATTTCTGGACATTTTCATCGCCCCCAAAAGAAACCATGTATTCCTTAGCAGTCACCCCTATTTTTCCATAATCCTCCCAGACCTCAGCAACCCCAATCTATTTTCTGGCTCTGTAGATTTGCATATTCAGTATATTTCCTATAAATGGAATTATCCAGTAGGTACTCCTTTGTGACACTTTTTTCACTTACCATGTTTTCCAAGTTCATCCATGTTGTAGCATGTATCAGTACTTAATTTCTTTTTATTACCGAATACTATTTCATTGTATAGCTATATATCCATTCAGCAGCTGATGGACATTGGGGTTGTTTCCACTTTGTGGCTATTATGGCGACTGGTGCGATGAAGATTTGTGTTAAGGTTTTGTGTGGACATATGGTTTCATTTCTCTTGGGTATATACCTAGGAATGGTATTGCTGGGTGTAAAAACAGCATGAGGGCAGTGTCTGACTTCCTTCAACCCCACAAGGGGGAAGGAGAACCAAGGTCAACAGTGCAGGGCTGACTCCGATGAGGGGGAGTCCAGACAAGCCTCCTCTCTTCACCATCTTTACTAATTTTGACACCAGCCATCCCTCGCACAGCACTCTCAACTTCTCTGCTGGGTTCGATAATTCATTGCAATGGCCACGCAGAACTCACAGACCATACTCACAATTATGGGGTTTATTTGGGAAGTAACAGGTTACAGTTCAGGCTCAGGAATACTGAAGGATACAGTTCTTCCACCAGGACAGTACTGTTTTGTAGTTTTCTTTGTATAGATCTTTCACATCCCTGGTTAGATTTATTCCTAAGTGTTTTATCTTTTTAGAAAAAAAAGGGGGCTATTGTAATTGGTATTGTTTTCCTTTTTGAAGTTCTCTTTGTTGGTGTATAGGAATCCAACTGATTTTTGAATGTTGATCTTATATCTGCTACTCCACTGAATCTATTAGTTCCAGTAGTTTTCTTGTGGAATCTTTGGCATTCCCTATGTACAGGATCATATCATAAGTGAATAGGTTTAGTTTTACTTCTTTCTTTTCCAATTTAGATGCCCTTTATTTCTTTTTCTTGCATTAGTGCTCTAGCACAGTGTGAAATAGGAGTGGTGATAAAGGGCATCCTTGTCTTGACCCCAATCTCAGGAGGAATGCTTTCAGCCTCTCTCCATTGAAAACGATGTTGGCTATTGGTTGTATAGATGCTGTTTATTATGTTGAGGAATTTCCCCTCTACTTCCATTTTATTGAGAGTTTTTATCAGGAATTGGTGTTGGACTTTGTCAAATGCCTTTTCTGCATTGGTTGAGATGATCATGTGATTCTTTTATTTTGTTCTATTGATGTGGTAGATTATGTTGATTGATTTTCTAGTGTTGAACTATCCTTGCATACCTGTATGAATCCCACTCGGTTGTGGTATATTATTATTTTTTTGATATGATACTGAATTCTATTGGCTAGAATTATGTTGAGATTTTTACATCTATATTCATGAGAGATATTGGTCTGTACTTTTCTTTTTTTGTGGTGTCTCTGCCTGGTTTTGGTATCAGGGTTATGCTGGCTTCATAGAATGAATTTGGGAGTATTTCTTCCTTTTCTATGTTCTGACACACTTTGAGTAGTATTGGTGTGAGCTCTTCTCTGAACGTTGGTTAGAATTCTCTGGAGAAGGGATCTGGCCCAGGGCTTTTATTTGTTGGGAGTTTTTCTTTGCTAATTACTTCTTTCATCTCTTGTTATGGGTCTGTTCAGATTTTCAGTTTGTGTTAGTTTAGGTGGGTAGTGTGTTTCTAGAAATTTGTCCATTTCCTATAGGTTCTCAAATTTGTTGGAGAACAATTTTTCATAGCATTCTGTTATGATCCTTTTTATTTCAGTTGGGTCTGTTGTAATGCCCCCCATCTCATTTCTTACTTTGCTTATTTGCTTCCTCTCCTGTTTTTATTTTGTCAGTTTGGCCAGTGGTTTGTCGATTTTATTGATCTTTTCAGAGAACCAACTTTTGGTCTTGTTGATTCTATTATTTTTCTGTTCTCTGTTTCCTTTATTTCTGCTCTAATCTTTATCATTTCTTTTTTTCTGGTGACTGTGGGCTTCTTTTGCTGATCTCTGAGTTGTAGAGCTAACATTTTGATTTTGGTCTGTTCTTTTTTGTTGTGTGTTTGTTGGTATAAATTGATCTCTGAGTTTTGTCTTTGCTGTGTCCCAAAAGTTTTGGTATAATGTGTTTTCATTCTCATTTGATTCTAGGAATTTTTTGATTCCCTCATTGATTTTTTTCTGTTACCTCCTGATAACCTTTTATTATCATATGTCTGATTTTTTTCCATTTTGGTCAGAAATCATACTTTGTACAATTTGAATCTAAAATTTTAAAATTGTATTGAGACTCAGGTTTTTTGTTGTTGTTGTTTTTTTTTTTTTACCCAGAATATGGCGTATCTTGATAAATGTTCCTTAAGAACTTGAAAAGAATGTATATTATGTTGTTTTGGGGTGAAGTGTTGTATAAATATCAATTGGGAAAAGTTGTTTGATAGTGTTGTTCAAATCTTCTATATCTTTAATGACTTTCTGTCTACTTGTTCTACCAAATGTTGAGAGAGGGGCATTGAAGTATACACCTTTAATTGTGAATTTGTCCAGTTCTCCTTGAAGTTCTATCAGTGTTTGCTTCATGTAATTTGAAGATATATCATTAGGTGCATAAACTTTTAGAATTGCTGGTATAGGGTCGCTGTGAGTTGGAATTGACTCAACAGCAGTGGATTTTTGGTTTTTTGGAGTCCTTTTGGTGGATTGAATTCTTTATCTTTTTGAAATGACTCTCTTTAACACTTGTGATATTCTTTGCTGTGAAATCTCCTTTTTCTTATATTAGTATAGCTACCCCAGCTTTTTTTTGTTAATATTAATATGGTTTACAATTTTTTATCCCTTTAACTTTGAACTTACTTGTACCTCCATATTTAAAGTGGCTTTCTTATATAAAAAAAATATAGGTAGTGTGTAATTGTTTTTTTTTTCCCTACGCTTTGGCAATCTCTGCCTTTTAATGGTGTGTTTATGCCATGCATTAATTTACTGAGCAACAAATTACTACAAACTTTGTGGCTTAAAACAACACACATTTATTATCTCAGTTTTCATGTGTTATGGATTGAATTGTGTCCCCCCAAAATATGTGTTATAAATCCTGTAATGGTTATAAACCTGTTTGGGAAAGGGTTGTCTTTGTTGTGTTAATGAGACAGTATTCGTGTATTAGTGTTTCTTAAGTCAATCTCTTTTGAGACATAAAAGAGATCAAACAAGCAAGCAAGGGAGCAGAGATCAGGGAAGATAGATGCCATGAGAATCACCACGGAGCCAAGGAATAGAAGCTGAAGAGACAGAGCCGACAGAGAGAGAAAGCCTTCCTCTAGAACTGACACTCTGACTTCAAACTTCTAACCTTCTAACTGTAAGAAAATAAATTTGTGTTTGTTAAAGCTACCCGCTTGTGGTATTTCTGTTACAGGAGCACTGGATAACTAAGACAGCATGGAGCACAGTTCTACTCAGCTCAGAGTCTCACAAGGCTGAAATCAGGTGTCAACTGGTTACATTCTCACCTGGAGACTTGACTAGTTTTCCCAAATTGTTGGAATGATTCAGATCTTGTGGTTGTATGACTGAGGTGCCCATTGTCTTGCTAGTTGTTGGCCAGGAACTGCTTTCCGCTCCTACAGGTCGCTGTCAGGTCCTTGCCATGAGACCCTCTCCACAACACGGCAGTTTGCTTCTCCAAGGCTAACAGGATTGCAGCTGCTGCAGCTTCGAATTTCTCTGACTTTTTCTGTCTCTAACTTCTAGGCTGTCTTTTAAAAGGGTCCACCTACAATCAAGGAGAAGGCATAATACAGGATGTGCATACCAGTGGACAGGAATCTTGGGGATTCTCTTTGAATTCTGTTTACCACAGACTGTATTTTATGTGATTTTTTTATGTGGTTGGGTTTAAATCTACCATCTTTCTATTTGCTTTATGTTTGTCTCATTTATTTTTTGTTCCCTTTTACCTCTTTTTCTGACTTCTTTTGGACTGAGCATTTTTCATAATTATGTTTAATCTTCTTTGTTGACTTATTACCTATAACTGTTGTGTTATTTTAGTGGTTGCTTTGTTGTTGTTGTTGTTGTTATGTGACATCGAGTTGATTCCAATTCAAAGTAACCTCATATGACAGAGTAGAAGTGCCCTAGAGGGTTTCTAAGGAGTGGCTGGTGGATTTGAACTGCTGACCTTATGGTTAGCAGCCAAGCTCTTAACCACTACGCCACCAGGGCTGCAGTGGTTGCTTTAAGCATTATATTTTTATACATCTTTCAATTAATCATGTTCTACCTTCAGCTTGTATCACTTTTGTACAGCATAAGAACCTTACAAAAGTGTATTTCTGTATTTGCCCTCTTGGCCTTTGTGCTATTATAATATATTTTACCAGTTTTACTAGTTGCTCTTGAGTCAGTTCTGACTCATGGTGACCCCACGTATGTCAGAGTAGAGCTGTACTCCATAGGGTTTTCAATGGGTGATTTTTCAGAAGTAGATTGCCAGGTCTTTCTTCTGAGGCACCTCTGGGTAGACTCAAACGTCTAACCTTTAGGTGAGCAGCCTAGTACATGAACTCTTTGCACCACTGAGGGAGACTCCTAGTCATATATACACATATAGGTATGTGTACATATATATATAAATGTATATATGTCCAAGTATATGTATCTCCCCAGGTAGCACATTTTTTGTTGCCTTACGTTCTACTTCTTCATGTATTATAATCCTCATGATATATTATTATTTTTCCTTTCAATAGTCAATTATCTATTAAAGAAATTTAAGTAATGATACGAAAATCTTTATAGATACTCATGTAATTACCATTTCTAGTCTTTTTTATTTCTTTGTGCAGATCCAGATTTCCACCTGGTATCATTTTCTTTTTGCTTATGGTGCAGGTCTGTTGGTGATAAATTCTTTCAAACTGTGCATGTCTGTAAAAGTCTATTTTGCCTAAATTTTTAAAAAAGATATTTTTGCTGAGTTAAGAATTCTAGGCTGAGAGTTTTTGTCTTTTGGTACTTTACCGATGTTGGTCCACTGCCTTCTGGTTTACACTGATTGTTCTAACTAGAAATCTACTGTCATATTTATCTTTGCTCCTCTCCTCATTTTCCTCTGCCTGCTTCAATTTTAAGCAATTTGATTATAGTGTATTTTGGTTTGGTTTTCTTCATGTCTCTTAGGCTTGGGGTTTATAAGCTTTTTGGACATGTAGATTCATAATGTTTGTAAAAATTTTGGCCATTATATCTGTAATTTTTTTTCTATACACCTCTTTCTTCCTCTGTGTGTTTCATTTAGAATAGTTTGTATCACTATGTCTTCAACTTCACTTACCTTTTCCTATGCAATGTCTAATCTGTTGTCAACATGTTACAGTGTATTTTCATCACAGATATAGTTGTTTGTATTTTTAGAAGTTCAATTTGGATCTTTTATAGCTCCATGTCTCCCACACTTCTGTCAGTGATAGGATAATATCCATACGCCTACAAGGAAGACCAGTTAATAGTATTATTCAAATTTATGCACCAATCACTAATGCCAAAGATGAAGAAATTGAAGATTTTTACCAACTTCTGCAGTGTGAAATTGATTGAACATGCAATCAGGATGCATTGATAATTACTGGTGATTGGAATGCGAAAGTTGGAAACACAGAAAAGGAATTGGTAGTTGGAAAATATGGCCTTGGTGATAGAAATGATGCCAGAGGTTGCGTGATAAAATTTTGCAAGACCAACGACTTCTTCATTTCAAATACCTTTTTTTAACAGCATAAATGATGACTGTATACGTGGACCTCACTTGGTTGGAAACACAGGAATCAAATAAACTACATCTGTGGACAGAGATGATGGAAAAACTCAATATTATGAATCAGAACAAGACCGGGGTTCAACTACGGAACAGACCACCAATTACCTATATGTAAGTTCAAGTTGAAGCTGAAGAAAATTAGAACAAATTCACAAGAGCCAAAGTACGACCTTGAGTATAATGAAGTTCAACCTACTTGGATTCTTTAACAATGTGACATCGTATACACAAAGCCCCTTTGAAAAGAAAATCACTACCCAACGCATGGTATTTATTATAGTTCTTCTAGTAATAGGCCAAGTGTTTATCATTTTCATCTATTATGTGTGTGTGTATATATATAATTTTCCAGGGATTTGATATAAATTCACTAGAAACTGGATTTTTGAATCAAGGTTTAACACAATAGAGGCACTAGTTCTATTAGGAAAAAACACCCCTGCAGGTGCATACTCTTGTCTTAACATCTCCCCTGGAATCAGGTGAAGCAGCACCTTCTATTCCACTTTCCCTGTTTTCAGGGTCCTCCTCTTAGCAACTCACATTTCCAACACTTGGGGTCCCCAGTGTGGCCTCTTTATACCTGGAATGGCCCCTTCTGGTCTATATCCCAGACTCGGATCTCTCCATCCATCTCTCCAGGAAAATTCATTTCTTTCGTTGACTTATAGGCGGTAAAGACTAGGATAAGCCAAGACAAAATGTGTTGTCAATAACCTATAAAAGAATCTACTATTTATTGAACATCTCCCATGTGATGGGTGTTCTATATATTTTCTCTAATTCTCTTAAAACTACTAACCATAAAACAGCCTGGTACTGGTACAACAACAGACACATAGACCAGTGGAACAGAATTGAGAACCCAGATATAAATCCATCCACATATGAGCAGTTGATATTTGACAAAGGCCCAGTGTCAGTTAATTGCGGGAAAAGATAGTCTTTTTAACAAATGGTGCTGGCATAAATGGATATCCATTTGCAAAAAAATGAAACAGGACCCATACCTCACACCATGCACAAAAACTAACTCCAAGTGGATCAAAGATCTAAACATAAAGACTAAAACGATAAAGATCATGGAAGAAAAAATAGGGACAACCTTAGGAGCCCTAATACAAGGCATAAACAGAATACAAAACATTACCAAAAATGATGAAGAGAAACCAGATAACTGGGAGCTCCTAAAAATCAAACACCTATGCTCATCTAAAGACTTCACCAAAAGAGTAAAAAGACCACCTACAGACTGGGAAAGAATTTTCAGCTATGACATCTCCGACCAGTGCCTGATCTCTAAAATCTATATGATTCTGTCGAAACCCAACCACAAAAAGACAAACAACCCAATCAAGAAGTGGGCAAAGGATATGAACACACACTTCACTAAAGAAGATATTCAGGCAGCTAACAGATACATGAGAAAATGCTCTCGATCATTAGCCATTAGAGAAATGCAAATTAAAACTACGATGAGATTCCATCTCACTCCAACAAGGCTGGCATTAATCCAAAGAACACAAAATAATAAATGTTGGAGAGGCTGCGGAGAGATTGGAACTCTTATACACCGCTGGTGGGAATGTAAAATGGTACAACCACTTTGGAAATCTATTTGGTGTTATCTTAAACAGTTAGAAATAGAACTACCATACAACCCAGAAATCCCACTCCTCGGAATATACCCTAGAGAAATAACAGCCTTTACACAAACAGATATATGCACACCCATGTTTATTGCAGGTCTGTTTACAATAGCAAAAAGCTGGAAGCAACCAAGGTGTCCATCAACGGATGATTGGTTAAATAAATTGTGGTATATTCACACAATGGAATACTACATATCGATAAAGAACAGTGACGAATCTGTGAAACATTTCATAACATGGAGGAACCTGGAAGGCATTATGCTGAGCGAAATGAGTCAGAGGCAAAAGGACAAATATTGTATAAGACCACTATTATAAGATCTTGAGAAATAGTATAAACTGAGAAGAACACATACTTTTGTGGTTACGAGGAGGGGAGGGAGGGAGGGTGGGAGAGGGTTTTTACTGATTAGTTAGTAGATAAGAACTGCTTTAGGTGAAGGGAAGGACAATACTCAATACATGGAAGGTCAGCTCAACTGGACTGGACTGGACCAAAACAAAGAAGTTTCCAGGATAAACTGAATACTTCAAAGGTCAGCGGAGCAAGGACGGGGGTTTGGGAACTATGGCTTAAGGGGACTTCTAAGTCAATTGGGAAAATAATTCTATTATGAAAACATTCTGCATCCCACTTTGAAATGTGGCGTCTGGGGTCCTAAATGCTAACAAGCAGCCATCTAAGATGCATCAATTGGTCTCAACCCACCTGGATCAAAGGAGAATGAAGAACACCAAGGTCACACGATAACTAAGAGCCCAAGAGATAGAAAGGGCCACATGAACCAGAGTCTTACATCATCCTGAGACCAGAAGAACTAGATGGTGCCCGGCTACAACCGATGACTGCCCTGGCAGGGAGCACATCAGAGAACCCCTGAGGGAGCAGGAGATCAGTGGGATGCAGACCCCAAATTCTCACAAAAAGACCATACTTAAT
This sequence comes from Elephas maximus indicus, assembly GCF_024166365.1. NCBI lineage: Eukaryota > Metazoa > Chordata > Mammalia > Proboscidea > Elephantidae > Elephas > Elephas maximus. The sequence continues at coordinate 165,417,348 of NC_064821.1, read as the reverse complement.
GGTCTGACTGAGACTAGAGGAATCCCGGCGGTCATGGTCCCCAAACCTTCTATTGGCCCAGGACAGGAACCATTCCCGAAGACAACTCAGCAGTCATGAAAGGGACTGGACAGTGAGTAGGAGAGAGATGCTGATGAAGAGTGAGCTAATGATATCAGGTGGACACTTGAGACTGTGTTGGCATCTCCTGTCTGGAGGGGGGATGGGAGGATAGAGAGAGATGGAAGCTGGCAAAATTGTCACGAAAGGAGAGACCAGAAGGGCTGACTCATTAGGGGGAGAGCAAGTGGGAGAACGGAGTAAGGTGTATATAAACTTATATGTGACAGTCTGACTTGATTTGTAAACGTTCACTTGAAGCTCAATAAAAGTTAATTAAAAAAAAAAAAACTACTAACCATAAGAAAGGCCCTGGAGAACCAGGGAAGGCTTTGCAAAGCGAGGTTTTCTAAGTTAGGTAATGAAAGGTGAGTAGCAGGTGAGATCAGGCATGGAATAAGGTGTGGGGCAGGTGTTCTAGGCGGAGGATATGCCATATGAAGGGCCTTGGAGACAAGAGAGAAAGTGGCTTATTTACAGAACTCAGTTCAGTTTGGCTGAAGAACAGAGAAAGTGGAGGAAGGGTGTGGGAAGTTAGGGAGAAGGGTGGGAAATGATGACAGATGAAACTCGGAAAGGCTTTGTAAATAATACTAAAGAGGTTGGACTTTTTTCTGAGGGCAATGAGTAGTTCCCATTGCATTTTATGGTATATTACTTTAGTTACAGTGAGGAAAATGAATTGAAAGGAGCAAAACAGGACTATAACTATGGAAATGGAGAAACGTGTAGGTTGGTTCTAAAATTCCGTATTTTTTCATGCACTTGTTCACTCATTTATATGTGCAAGAAAAATAAAATCTACTGTGTACTCTAGGCTCCACAAGAGAAAGACCTGGAGATCTGCTCCTGTAAAGATTACAGCTTAGAAAACCCTATAGGGCAGTTCTACTTTGTCATATGGGGGCACCATGAGTTAGAATTAACTCAACGGCAACTAATAGCAACTATGACTAGGTACTAGCTACTGTGACTAAATATTTGTTAAATAAATAAATGTTGAATTGTTATAAATTAGCTATCACTTATCAGACACTTATTATGTGCCAGACACTATGCTAAGTGCTTTACATGAATACTGATATTGCCTTATAACTGGTGAAGAAACCTAGATATAGAGAGGTCAAGCATGCCAATGTCATATAGCTAGTAAATAGCAGAGCCAGGATTTGATCTCAGATCAGTTTGACATCCTACTAGATTTGGCCATGTTAGTTAAATGGCTAGTTTTTTTCACTAAGTAAATTTTATTTAACAGCTTTTATAATCCTGAGAAAAAACAATAAAATATTTTGAACTAATTAAAAATTTTGTTCTAATGAAATATATATATATTCATATATATATAAATACATATATTCATACATATATACGAAGTTGCCTTTGCCTTGTGGATGAGGAATACCTTCATAGATGTCTAAATGAGTGTTTAGGTAAAATTTTGGGCATTCAAGTCTCAAATAAATTCTCATTCCCAAGACTTGCTTATGACGTTAAGGTTTTTCAGTTTTTATTTATTTTTCCCCCCTCATTCTGTGTTGAGACCATATTAATAAAGGAAATATTTAAAAGGATGATTTTGTTTTTAAATAGGACAGAGGGAAGTGCACACTGCAATAATGTCAAAGCTGCCAGAGGAAGATATTATGAACTTGCTTGTCTAAACACATTTTATTTATGAATTTTCAGTAGATGATTTTCAGATAAGAAAGCAATAATTCAAATGCAATTATATAAACAAGAAGATCAGAGGGGAATTATCTTGAAGGGTATAAAATGAACCAAGAGCTTTTAGTCAAGGCCATTACAGCATCAGCTCCAGTGCAAAGTCAGGTAGGTGTCTATCCTGAGAAGGTTTTGTGTAGTGAAATGTTCTTATTCTAATTTTCCTTCATTTTCCCCATGTTAAAATCTATTCTAAAATCGCAAGCTTTGATAGGCTTTAAAATTTTTAAACTATTGTTCGAAATTGCTCGGTGGGGGTGAAGGTAAGTGAATAACATACGTAAGAAAAAAATAAAATTCCATTGACAATTGATCAATTTCCTAATGAACATTGATATGCATGGCTTTCTTCTCCTGTTTATTTTTTTATTTAAATATTTTTATGAATTGAATAATCTGTGTATTTAATTCTCTCAAATGTTGATGGTCATCTATGATGAAAATATACTTCAGGGAAAACAAAGTAGATTCATTTTTAAGCACCTGCAGGGGTAATGGACTCTGTATCCTAAGGTCTTTTTAGCTACTTAATAGCTAAACCTCCTTGGATAGTGTCCAACACACACCTGCCTAATAGTACATTTTGCTTTCTGGAAAATTACAGTGCTTTAGTAAAGTCCCTGGAAACCCTGATGGTGTAGCGGTTAAAAGCTATGGCTGCTAACCAAAAGGTCAGCAGTTCTAATCCACCAGACACTCCTTGGAAACAGTTCTACCCTGTCCTATAGGGCCACTGTGAGTTAGAATCAACTCAGTGGCAATGGGTTTGGTTTGGTTTTTTGGTTAGTGAAGTCCCAGGATTGTTCATAGGGTGGCCAACAGATTCTTTTCATGGTATAGTAAGGAATTTGGAGAGAAAAGATTGGCAAAGGAAATTAGCAGAATACAGAGAATTTTTTTTTTTTTTTTAAACGAAGGTGGTGAGACTTAGAAGAGTGAAAAGAATGAGAAAGAGGCAAAGGAAAGAACATATCTTGGAATAAGGAAAAACATTGCAAGTGGGGACATATGTGGTCATGCCATTGACATCTCTTATTATTTAGGAACTGAAATCATGCCTTCTGTGTTCAGGGGCTCAATAAATCATGCATGATGATTTTAAAAGAGGTAATTAAGTTGCAGAGATGAGAACCCAGGAGGCAATAAAGGAGAAATTGTGGCATATAAGAAGGTATTAATTAACACTAATTTATAGAGTGTTACATAGTTATATAGCCTTTCTTCTGTAGAATTCCAAGTGCGTCACGTGTATTTTTTTTTAATCTTTTTATGATTTTTGGAAGGGGCATATAGGAAAATGAATGCACAGGATATTAAATTTCTCAGTTACACACATCTGCAATTAAATCTGGAAGCAGAATTCCAGGTCACTAGCTCTTAACCAGGGATCAGACACTAATTTACCATATAGAATCACAGACTACTTGTGCTGAAAAGACCTTCCTGACCATCTTCTGGGCTCTGAGCCTTTCTTTTCTAGGTGAGGAAATTGTGGACCGGAAAGATTCTGTGGACGAGGTTTCACTATTTTCAATAAGGAAGAAAAAGGATAGTTTTTCCCTCCTTTACATCCACAAAGTTATATAGCTACTATGGCCAATAGTTTTTTTCCTTTTGTTATTTTACACTCCTGCATTTATAAGAGGAACTTTGAAAAAGTAGAGAGTGTCCATGGTGAATATGGCAGTAACAGGTAAAACTTCCAAAACAATTTTTATCCAGTAACTTAAAAAAGAGTCAGGTGTACTTGTCTCTTTCTATTTGAGATGGGGAAACTAAGACCCAGGCGGATTTAATATTTCAGTCAATTTCTCATAGATCCATGGGAGATCTTAAAATAGAACTCTGTTTCTTAATTTATAGACCAATATTCTTACCAGTAGGTCACTGGGCATCTACTTTACATAGAATCACGGAGCTAGAAATTAGAATACATGAAATTCATTACTTCTGATGGTGAAAACCCAGTAAGTAGCAGGCTGGTTAGATAGACAAGAACCATATCCGCATAGTGGGTGAGTGTTTTACATCATTTCCTCAGCTGATGTTTTTAAGACCCTGCAAAAGATCCTCTAAGCATGTGGCTCTAAAAAAATGAAACCAACTCTATGCCATGAAGGGGGCTCACATTTGTGAAGCGCTTGAGAACACAAGACTCTAGGAGCGAGAAATTTTGTTTTCTTGCCTTAATTCAAATAACAACAAACTACGAAAAAATTCTGGAATATGCAAAACTGGATTTAGAAGAGTTCACCCTTAATATTGGAAAGTCTTCTTAAAGTATCTAGTTCACTTCCTTATCTATACAGAAGTGAGTGAAGTAAACATAGGGAATCTTTGGTAATTGTAGGTAAGGGAGCCATAATTTGGACTCTTTCAGAGCATTTAGTGCCAGCTATGGTGGCACAGCGGTTAAACTCTTGACTGCTAACCAAAAGGCCAACGGTTTGAATCCACTGGAGAAACACGTGGCAGTTGGCTTCAGAAATGATTTATGGCCTTGGAAAACCTATGGGAAAGGGGTAATGCACTGGGATGGCACCAAAGTTTGGTCATGCTTCTTGGGTTCTTTGCCCTTTTAGATTACGGCCAGTTTGTTGGCCTTTTAGGCTATTGAGCCAAACATTTCAGGAAACTACAGTTCTGAGAAAGCCCTTCCTGAAGTATAATTGTTAACTCACTTCTTAAAATCACAGAGGCAGGTGTTTGGATTGGTTTTCCATTGAATGAATTATTTTATGCTTAGTTAACATACACATCTCCTCTACTTTCCCATTGTGGCATTTCAGGTTGCCATTTCATTGCCCAGTAGAGCTTAGAGGGGCTTGCAAATAGGACTTGTGTTGTGCAAGTTTCTACACAATAGGGTATGTGGATCATAGCCACACCTCAAAGAGTACTAAAACGTTACTGTGAGTATTAAATATGTAAAAGCACCTACTTAGGGCCTAGCACGTAGAAGGCACTTAATAAATGGTAGCTGTTATTATTATTATTGGCAATTTTATGTATTTTAGCTCTCTCCAAGTGTTCCTTCTGAATGTCCTGAAGAGATACATATAATAGGTTCTTTAATTTTATCTTTGATTTAGCATGACTGCTATCTTCGTGATGTCCATACTTTTTGGCTTCATATGTGGGCAAACGATGTCTTTTTGTGTTCCAACTGAGTACACAATGCACGTCGAAAGGTGGGAGTGTGCTTATTGCCTAGCTATCAACACCACAGTCTGTGCTGGATATTGTATGACACGGGTATGTAGTTCATCTCCCTTTTTTTTTAGCTATCAGTTAGATAAACCTAGAGTCAGTCTATTCCTATCCAGAAAGAATATGAAATAAATCATAACCTCATTTCTGAAATGTAATTGTTACTGGTTCCTTAAATCTAGAATGTATAGATTACAATATTATTTTAATATTTTATAATGGTTTAACTTCTCCGTATTTATTTAAACCTTATTCTTGTTCCCATGATCATGGATAAAAGATTGTCAATTCCGTCTCTGTGGGATTCAGTGTGGATATGTTCAGTTGGTATTGGGGAGTGGGATGAAGAATCCTTCCCCTGGTCCTATTTGTGTCAGAGGACACTTGATAGCAAATAAAAGTGAATTGACTTTTATCTGATTCCATTATCTATATGTTTCTGAAAGTTCCATCACATTATACTCCCTTTTTTGTTTTTTTCCTCAGGATATTAATGGCAAGCTGTTTCTCCCCAAGTATGCTCTGTCCCAGAATGTTTGTGCATATAGAGACTTCATCTACAGGACTGTAGAAATACCGGGATGCCCACGCCATGTTGCTCCCTATTACTCCTACCCTGTTGCTGTAAGCTGTAGGTGTGGCAAGTGTAACACTGACTACAGTGACTGTATACAGGAGGCCATCAAGACAGACTACTGTACCAAACCTCAGAAATCTTATGCAGTGGGGTTTTCTGTCTAACTTCAATAGAAATGTAACTTGCAATTTGGTTAATGTGTCTATCTGGAATAAAACTAATAAAATATCAATATATTTCGCAATACCTTATGTACACTTTGAGTCCTGTTTCATCCATACACATACCCATACATGCATTAGAGGGCTGAAGGGGCTTTAGAAGGGAAGGCGAGTGAAACAGCCTTTCAAGCTCATATGAAGGATGGTTTCCACATGAGAGGGTAGAGTGGAAGTAAAAGGGGGTATAGGGGCTAATGAAGCCAGCCTTCAGCTGACTCTTCTAACAGAGGGTCAGGATGTTTGCCTTATCATAGAAAGTGAATATGGGACCACTAAGAATTAGGAGGAGATGGTAATGTGACCAGAAGCTGAAGGAATCGATGGCACCAGGGTACTGGAAACACCTACTTCAAGGCTAGAAGCAGAGTTGGTGTGGAGGCGGGGAAGAAGGAACACGTGAAATCTGCAACATAATGCTTTATCCTAGTCATGCGAATGTGCTGGATAAAACTCCACGAACACTCAGTAAACACTACAGAAACTATTTGATTAAATTACTCTGGTGGGCCAACTGATCAACAAAAGTTATACCCCAAAAAGTCAATCTACAAGGCCTAGAAAAGAGGCCACGATCATTTTACATGTGGAAGCCTAAATCATTCAAGTGACAGGAGATACTCTCCAGCATTTAAACTGAAAGCAACTTGTCCTGTTTTGACTTTTGATGTCAGGGAAAACAATCATGAAAGATTTTAGGGACGGGGAAGAGTGCTGAGGGATTTAACAGAATAGAGTCATCCTGATTCTAATCAACCATCATCAATACTGAAACACTGTTTTCCGGAAAATAAGTTCAGCAAGCAGTTGTTTACGTCTCTTTTCCTTCCTCAGACAATCTTTCATGAGAGTTTGGTTTCAATAGATGTGTGAAATGAGACAGACCCAGTGCCCTGCAGACTTGACCTCAAAAAAAGACTACTTACCCTGTATTTGTCCATTTTTTCCATCCACACTGCCACTATCAAGGTGAATATCACCTTGATAAGCAGGGCGAGTTAGCCAACCCCACAGCAATGATTGCATTCAGCCACCAAACCAAAACCCATGGCTGTCGAGTTGATCCCGACTCATAGTGACCCTATAGGGCAGGGTAGAACTGCCCCACAGGGCTTCCATAGAGCAGATGGTGGATTTTGGTTAGTAGCTGAGTTCTTAACTACCACACAAACAGGGCTCCAGCTATCTTGCAAATGTCTGCATGTGACAGTGTTGGGTGGTGGGGAGGGTTGTATAGATGGGTTAATACCAAGCCCATGCTTTGCCAATAGGGAGGGAGTAATTCCACCTTTCTATACAAAAGAGTCAGGGACTGTCACTAGTTTTACTGTATTACCTGAAGTTCAAGGAGCCCTGGTGGCACACTAGTTAAGCACTTGGCTGCTAACTGAAAAGTCGGCAGTTTGAACCCATCAGCTGCTCTGCAGGAGAAAGATGTGGCAGTCCTCTTCTGTAAAGATTTCAGCCTAGGAAACCTTATGACAGAGCTCTACTCTGTCCTATAGGGTCGGTATTAATTAGCATGGCCCCAAATATTGATCTAGGGCTTTAGAGCCTCATATCACTTGATAGCATGGATACTTAAAGCTGCAGGATATAACTTCTCCGAAAACTGTCTATTAGATATAAATCTTTGATTAATAGAGAAAAAGAGTAAAATTCAAACCTAACTGGCACTAGTCACCTATGACATTCATAGATTCTGAAAAACATTTTCTAAGCACTTGAACTCTTGAAAGGCTGACAAGTTTAGGGAGGTTTCATATAAACAGTCCAGCTCAGAAGGCATTATTTAAATGGGCTTCTTCAAACTGCACAGAGGCTAGGCATGGGTGTGGTGGGCCTGTGCCTTCATGGACCACAGAGTTCCTCAGAGTGGGCACACCAGAGATGACTCATTTCCTCCCACTGAAGGCAATCCATTTGCAATAGATGCCCATATACATTATATTAAACTATTCTTGAAAGTGGAGCTGTACAGGACAGATAATCTTTAGTATTAGATGTTGCCTAACTGGGGAGAGAGTTTAGGGATTGGGATGACTGACAACTTGCCTCAACTGGATCCAGAAACTGGGGAAGAGAGAAATGCTGTTTTAGAGGGCCTTGGTTTTCTCTGGGTTTAAGAGAGGGAGCATGAATAGACAGCTTGGAAATGGGAAGGTGAGCAATCATTGTGTGTGTCACAGGAGAAAGATCCTCTTCAGTGGTCTTTAAATTTAACCTAAAATTTAAAGAAGTTGATTCTTGGCAGAAGAAGTTTGAGATTCAGTGCTTAAAAAAAAAAAAGTACCTCTTGTTTTTCATTTGACTTTGAAATACAAAGAGTTCTTTCATAATTAATTGAATTTGGGATCAGTGCAACTCCAATCTCTGCTTTCCTAATGGCCAAATTCTTTAGGAGTGAGTGTACCAGGGTGAATATTATTGGTAGGTAACCAATTGATGCTTCTTAGTAATACAACTTCAAGTAGTGGAAGCTCTTCTTTATATAAGAAATTGCTGCTTTTTAAGAACTACAATAAAAATTATTTTATTGAGGCAACTTCCACACTATCCTTACTGTTGACTCTTGAGCTCCTCCCTACCCTCTCATCTCTCCAGATTAATCCCTACTTATCCTTTAAGACAACTCTGGTTTCACTTTCTCTAATTCTATTACCCTACCTCCATCTGCTGCTTCTGCTTGTGTAGCATCCATTTCTTTTCTTCTGGAAACTGAACCTTCCTTTGAGGGTCTTCCCTACCCCCACTGTTAGTTTAGGTTGTTTGAATGGGACTGATGGCGGTGGACATGCCACTTAGGCTCAGCTAAGCCTGGCTTCCCCTACGCTTCTGTCAGTTTGTTGTACTGTGGGGGCTTGTGCGTTGCTGTGATACTGGAAGCTATGTCACTGGTATTCAAATACCAGCAGGGTCACCCCCGACAGACAGGTTTCAGCTGAGCTTCCAGACTAAGCACAGACTAGGAAGAAGGGCCCAGCGGTCTACTTCTGAAAAGAATTAGCCAGTGAAAACCTTGTGAATAGCAGTGGAACATTGTCTGATATAGTGCAGGAAGATGAGCCCCCCAGGTTGGAAGGCACTCAAAACATGACTGGGGAAGAGCTGCCTCCTAAAAGAAGAGTTTACCTTAATGACATGGATGGAGTCAAGCTTTCAGGACCTTTATTTGCTGGTGTGGCACAACTCAAAATGAGAAGAAACAGCTGGAAACATCCATTAATAATTGGAATGTGGAATGTACGAAGTACGAATCTAGGAAAACTGGAAATCATCAGAAATGAAATGGAACGCATAAAGATCAGTATCCTAGGCATTAGTGAGCTGAAATGGACTGGTACTGGTCATTTTGAATCAGACAACCATATGGTCTACTATGCAGGGAATGACAACTTGAAGACGAACGGTATTGCACTCATTGCCAAAAAGAACATTTCAAGGTCTATCTTGAAGTACAACACTGTCAGTGGTAGGATAATATCCATATGCCTACAAGGAAGAACAGTTAATACAACTATTTTTCAAATTTATGCACCAACCACTAAGGCCAAAGATGAAGAAACTAAAGACTTTTACCAACTTCTGCAGTCTGAAATTGATCGAACATGCAATCAGGATGCACTGATAATTACTGGTGATGACTGGAGTGCGGAAGTTGGAAACAAAGAAGAATCGGTAGTTGGAAAATATGGCCTTGGTGATAGAAATAAGGCTGGAGATTGCAAGATTGAATTTTGCAAGACTTAATGATTTCTTCATTGCAAATACCTTTTTTCACCAACATAAAGGGCGACGATACACATGGAATTCGCCAGATGGAATTACCAGGAATCAAATCCACTACATCTGTGGTAAGAGACGATAAAAAAACTCAGTATCATCAGTCAGAACAAGGGGCCGACTTTGGATCAGACCATCAATTACTCAGATGCAAGTTCAAGCTGAAACTGAAGAAAATTAGAACAAGTCCATGGGAGCCAAAGTATGACCTTGAGTATGTCTCACCTGAATTTAGAGACCATTTCAAGAATAGATTTGACACACTGAACACTAATGACTGAAGACCAGACGAGTTGTGGAATGACATCAAGGATGTCATACAGGAAGAAAGTAAGAGGTCATTAAAAAAATGGGAAAGAAAGAAAAGACCTAAGTTGATGTCAGAAAAGACTCTGAAACTTGCTCTTGAACGTCACAGAAAAAATGATGAAGTAAAAGAACTGAAGATTTCAAAGGGCGGCTCGAGAAGACAAAGTAAAGTATTATGATGACATGTGCAAAGACCTGGAGAACTCTTAAAATATACACAAATTTAATTTTAATGAAACAAAAGTACGATTCAATTAATCTACTAGCTTCAAGAGCCCACGAGCACTCCCTCTCAGGGGTGGGAAAAATGGGGTTGCTGAAATTGAGGGGCTGGTGGCCAAAGGGGATGTCAAGGTGGCAGTGAACCAGGAAAGTCCGTGGCCTATGGAAGCCCCAATGGCAGCATATAGGGCCACGGAAACCATGTTTGACCTATGACAGCAAGGGTTCCTCTTACAATCTTCGGTGAACACTTCATAAGTGTAAGCATGCTCTCTCACTGCCATCTTCCCATGAACCTCATTCTCATCAGCCAAACCTATTAGCGTTGTTCAAAAGGGAAAGGAGAGCAACTATTGTTGCTGGTTGTGTGGGGGTCTACGTTGGACCTTGATTCACTGTGCATTTTTACAGACTGAGCCACAGATAACAAAGGAGCTATTCTGGGGAAGAGAAGTATACTTAGGGCAAAACGATATTAATTGAAATACAGCTATATGAAATCAAAGTCCTTAGAGCAGGTGTTGCTTTAAGGGCAGGTCCTGCTCCCAATAAACCCGTGCCCACTGAGTTGATTCTGACTCACAGGGACCCTATAGGACAGAGTAGAAATGCCCCATAGGGGCTGGTGGATTCAAACTCTCGACCTTTTGGTCAGAAGCCGAGCTCTTAAGCACTGCGCCACCACAGCTTGTCCAGCTTCCAATAGTAACATAAAAAAGTTACTACTCTGTTTCCTTTTTCACCATAGTGTGGGTTGATTGGTAGTTGGACATGTAGATAAATTGTGTGAAGGTGTGTAGAAAGATATAACAGTATTTTAAGACAAATCAAACAATCAATTCCAGTTCTTAGAAAATTTAATTTGAAATAACTTAAAATATGTCATCATTAAGAAATTTTAATTTAGTGCCTTGGCAAGAGAGGCTTAATGAAATGTTTGGGTCTGGTCTCAAATGAGCTTAAGTAAACAGAAATAACAACAACAACAAAAAATATATATGTGTGTGTATATATATATCTTGAAATATACATGTATCTTGAAATATGTATAACTTGAACATATATACATATATATAAAACTCAAATATATACACACACATATATACATACTTTGGTGTATATATATTCAAGTTTTATATATGTATATACATTCAAGTTATATATATTTCAATATATATATACACACATACACACATATATGTGTATATTCAAGTTACATACCTGTATATATATTTCAAGATATATACATACGCACATACATACATCTCTCTCTTTCTACATATACAGAAAATGTATAGCTTACCCTCATTTAGTGATGTAGTTCTCTAATTTTACACATGGCACAAATTCTGGAAAAATTACCCCCAAAAGGGGCACATTAACCATATACGGAACAGCTCTCCACTTCCCCGTTTTGAACTATGGTAGTCTTCTTCAAGGCTGTTAACTCATATATGGAACGAAACTCATTTTTGTTGAATCAGAGATGAGTTGGAATGACCCTCAGTGTGCCCTGGGGCCTGTCGCCTGTCTTCAGGCAGAGAAATGAACTAAATGACCTAATGAATAAAGCCACCGAGAGTGAGATTAGACTGTCGTCTGTTTTTTTGCTTTAAAAGTTTCATTTCATAACTATTGGAGTACAAATATCTATTTCATGAAGTGATTTTCTTAAAATAATCTTTCTTTAGTTATAAAAAAAAACAGACACAGTAAAATAGCTATGCACAATTAAATTTTTAGCCTTCTTCTAATCTGACGGGTTTTCCTAGAAAAGCTTCCTCCAAAGTTAGTAGTAGCAAGTGTGGCAGAAAGAGAAATGCGGCTTTCTATGGGACTGAGAATATTTCAAGCAGTTATATCTTTTCAGCAAAGGCTTTATAAAAGCTTCTTTCCCTTAGTGCACATCCAGAGACTTGTTTTCTCACACGTGTACACACTCACCTGGGGTGTCCCAGTCCCCCATACTTTCACTTTGTTGTGGCACTTTTAAATGTAATTAAAGAAAAACAAAAAACAAAACTCCATGATTTGGAGTACCAAGTTGTTAGAAGCCCTGGTGATGCAATGGTTAAGCACTTGGCTGCTAACTGAAAGGCTGGCAGTTCGAATTCACCCAGTGACTCCGTGGGAGAAAAGACTTCGCAATCTGCTTATGTAAAAGTTACAGTATAGGAAACCCTATGCAGCAGTTCTACTCTGTCACATTGGGACGTTATGAATTGAAAACCGCCTCAAAATCACCTAACAACAACAGCAATGAAGTTGTTGAAAGTTACTAATATGCCAATTCACATCCTAAATTTGGGTTTGCTGTTGTCATTGTTGTTAGCTGCCACGGAGAGTCCAACTCATGGTGACCCCATGTGTGCAGAGTAGAACTGTGTTCCATGGGGTTTTCAAGGCTTTGACCTTTCAGAAGGAGGTTGCCAGCCACGTGTGTCTTCCAAGGCACCTCTAGGTGGGTTTGAACCGCTCAGCTCGTAGCCAAGTGCTTAACCGTTCACACCACCCAGGAACTCTACATTTGGGTTTACGTACCTAAAATCAATCATTAAAGCCATAAAAGGAGCTGAAAATTTTATTCTCTTAAGGGATTTGTACAGAAAGGACACATTTATGTTGTGTGTGTGTGTATAAGTATTCTTGTTTCCTTAGCTTGTCCCTCTTGTGTGCACACACCCAGGCGAGGATGCTTTTCTATTGCTTTTTTGTGTATTGTTATTATTTTTTTAGTTTGGCCAAGAATGCTCATGAGATAATATATGAATTAAGTTGGATTTTGTTTTATTTATTTTAAGTGGGGAAAACTGTAGTTCTTAATCTAGGGAAAAGAATTCTCTAAGTGAATAAATAAGAATACACACACAAAAAAAGGAAAATACGTAAACTCAAGTTATGAGGTATTTCAAAGATACAGTGCTGGTAAAGATTCTCTTCCCCACAATTTGCAACTGCCAGGCCTCTTGCTTTAGTCTTTCTAGCCTTACATCTGGAGAAACACAGAGAAGTCCGAGATAAAAGCCACTCTGAGGATGTAAGGGTTGCAGAATTCAGAGCAAAGTCAGAAAAGGAAAAGTAGTACAGCAATATGTACATGTCTTTGTCTGAGAACAAAAATATTTCTATAAAAAGCTGTTACAAGTTTTTTCTTTTCTTTTTTTTTTTTTGTCCTAAAAACACTCACTTTTTTAGGGCACATGATTGTCTATGTGACTGCTATTTCCAGAGGGAGGTTTTTTTTTGTTTTTAAAAACACTAGGAAAGCATGAGTTGCTCACATTAGATTTTCCATGCTATATTTAGTTTCACTGGTGTGTTTAGTTTTAAAGCTGTGTTTACTACATTCTGGGGATAGCATGTATATAAAAAAAGGAAATCCTTACACACAACTTAGACGGTCAGTTTTAACATTCCACTGTGATCTCTCAAAGCCTGTAGTTTCTTGACACCATTTTCTAGAAATCCCTGAATTCTCTGTACCCGACTTTCCACGGCTAGAGTTTGAGAAACTGACCATTTATCAAGTTTTCTGAACTGGCAAATTCTGAAAGTTTATCAAAACTTTTGATTCTTTTTTTTTTTTGGTTGTTAAATAGGTTACTCCCTTTCCACAACAAAAATTAGGAATTCCCAGCCAACAGCTCTCATTATCTGTAATGCATATACCAGAAACACTCACCCACACATAACATGCTCTCAGTCAGGACATAGGCACTCACCCAAAGGGCAAGCCAGTAGTGAGCCCTCCATACAAACATGTGCAAATGTACAATTGATACCAAATTACTTTCAGGTCTTAATGTCCTTTGGATATTAAAAATGAGCCGGAAGGCAGCTCCCATGACATTTAGTATGAAAGCTTTCGATTGTAATTTTCATGTAGAAGTGGCTTCATATCACATCTTGCGAGTTTCGTATTGCACAGCAAAGGACCATGCTGAATATCATGCCAAAGATCTGAAACAGAAGGGTCCGCATGTTAGTGACTTGCATATGTGTCTGAAAACTGCCTGCATGTCTAACTTAAGTTAATCAATACTCACCGGTTAGAAATGGCATTTTTATATGTACTTAAAAATGGCTACTGGTTAAGGATTTCCACATTAACCGTTTAAAATGCACTACTACTACATTATTGCCGTTAACAAATAACAAGGACTTTAAGAAAAAAGCCCTGTTTCTAGCTTAAAGAAGAGTTCTTAATAACTGTAAAGCAGACAGATACACTACTGGTTTTGTGATTTTATATTTAAGGTAAATACCAGATCTTGTATCTCTTTTATATATTTTGAAAAATATGTTGTTTAAATACTCTTGCGTTCTAAATAGCTTTCTATTGTCAGAAAAGTTTTGAATTTTTGCAACGGTGACCACATATTAAAAAGCATTTATTCATTCCTGGTCCATTTCTTCTCTAATTTTTTTTTTTTTTTTTTTTTTTTTTTGTGGCCCATTCCTAGTACAAATGTTGCTTCACTGTTTAACTCAACAGTTTTACCATAAGCTGAGGTGTTTGACCATGGGGTTACTGACTTCTTTCTCTCTCTTGGAAAGTTCTTTGAGAGGCCAAATAGTTGGGCAAAATCCATGCCACTTAAGATAATTTGAATGGAAGGATGACAAAAGACCTTTCTTGCTCTTGCTCACTTCCCCTACAATTTTGTAGAGCCAGTGAAATCCCACCTGTGGGTGTACAATGTTTAAAAACTATTGTCAATGTTCTTTAAAAAATTGGTCCCATAATTTTCTGGTTCTCTCCTTAGTCCTATCCTGTCAGACTACGAACTTGGAATGCTAATTTCAAAATAGCACATATGATCTTTTTATTTTTTTGGAGGGAAGGGAGCTTATGGTAAGGGAATCATCAGGAGCAGGATTTCAAACTTCTGGCTGACAGAACTCAGAACCAGCGTGTGGCAGGGGAGACACCTAAAGGACGTTTGGTTAACTGATTACTCTGTGAAACTCTTACAAAGAAAAGCACTGAAGAAAAAACTGTACCGGGTGCTAATTCCAGATGGCCAACAGAGGGCGCTTCCCATTACCGTGGTTGCCAGGTTTGATGCAACCCCCACCTTATTATGGTTGAACTCTGAGGGAATCCCCTCGGAAAGAAACCTCTTCAGCCTCAGCCTGCCACAGTCAGGAGTCAGTGGTGGCCACTTTTAGGCTGCTCATTCGTTGAGATCAGGGAATTGTTTAGGAGGGTCTATTCGATGCCTCCATAATGTAGAACATTTTCAAAACTTGTACCCCAGGACTGCCCCTGGGGAGCACAGAATGGCCATCAGGCTAGCACCAGAGCAGATAGGGAGGGCCTGAGAGATGCCCCTGGATTTGGAGGCACTGTATTTCCACCCACTGTCCCACCTCTCTGTGCTCTAAATACCAAAAAGGCGAAGGGTGCTTGTGGGTACCCTGAGCACTGCGGATTCATTGAGTTCCTGATAATTCCCATTGCCCTCCGTTTAGATTAGGCCATGAGTTAATATATAGAGGGCTACAGAGTAAGCACGTTAGCTACTATTGCCTAACTCCTGGACAGTAGAAATCACCTCTTAACTGGCCTCCCTGACTCCAGCGTTGCCTCCCTTCAACCTTTCCACCACACTGTTACCCTTGGTCCTTGTAACGCTTGGTAACACCCCTTTGGCTTAAGGATAAAGCCCAGGCTCTTTAAAGGGGCAAACACAGACCTCTATTATATAATCCAGATGACTTCTCCAGTGCCATCTCTTGCTACTCCTACCACGCCCTTCTGCCCCTATCAATTCTTCTAGCACACCCTTTTTTTGTCCTTTAGCAGTACTGAAGCAGCTGCAGGTGCCTGGATGCACTATACATCACATCTTTGCATATGATATTCCCTTTGCCTGAATTTTGGGTTTGGAAACCCTCAAATTTTACAGAGCTAGCATTTATCAAGTGTGATAGACACTTTATATGAATTAATTCCTTTAATATATCATTAGCACTTTATACCTATTATCTCATTTAATTTTCATCATAATCCAATGAGGTCGGTATATTAAAATCCCTCTTTTACAGATGACAGAATTGAGGCACAGAGAAACTGTCTCCAGGTCCCAGAGCTTATAAGTAATGGAGCCAGGAGTTGAATCCCGACAGCATGATGCCCAAGCTGGTACTATCAATCCCGATACTATACTGCCTTTTCACATCACAGGTGAGAGACCTGATATTACAGTAGTAAGAATGTTTGACGGTAAGAAGAAACCCAGAATTGAAAGTCACTTATCTAGTTTAAACTGGGTAGCCTTAAAATGGGAAGCTATTGCAATGATAAGCTCAAGGTCATGATTACATTCAAGCTGAAAGTTGTATTGATGCATCTAATTGGCTTTGCTATTAGGAGAGGTTCCTGTGAACAAATGTCTTTGTACTTTATAAGAAAAAGCTCATAGGATACCGCCAAATCATGCTTGAAGAGAAGTAAAATGTTCAAGGTAAAAGAGGTAAGTTCTGGAACTTTCTCACCGTGAGACCTGCAATTCCAATACCGACAATTCCGACGAGCTGGAGCTTAACACTGATTACGGTCTCAATTTCATCAATGCAATTCTGGAAAAAAAAAAAAAAATGTCGGGAATAACAACTGATTCTATCCATGAAATCGCCCTGGCCCACTCCCTTCCTTCTCTACAGACCATCCTGCGAAGGTTAATCAGGGTAACTATCCACACCAGCTGCTACCAATATCTAAACCATCCCTCTCGGGTACCGTCATCCTGGGAACCTTAAAGCAAAAACGTAATTTGGGGAAAAAAGATATAATTCTCTCCTTTTGGTGGGATTTTCCTGTTTAGGCCAGTGGCTGCTTTAGAGTCTTGAAACCCGGCTGGAGGAAGCAGTTCTGGCATCTGGGGCATTTAAAATTTGGGGGCTTCTTACCTTCAGCAAAGAATAGTGAGTAAAAATCCCTAAAATAATAACCCATTGCTTTTGGATTATAATTTATAGTTTAAAAGCCTTTCTAAATACTCGATCTAATTTATTACATCAGCTGGTATTACCCATTAGGGAACCAAAGTCTGTACAGGTTCAAATTAAACTTAGGGAAGCCAAGTGTTGGGAGCTGGAGCGCCCCTCTCTTCTATGGTGGCCGAGCTGGGCTAGGTGGGTCCTTATCCTCTTATCTGTTCCCCTAAGAGACCCCTGAAGGTTGGGTTCAAAGAACTCTCCTTGATGGAGGGGAAAATTGGACAAGGATAGAAGATTACCTGTAAGCATAATTAGTCTTCCCAGCTTCAAAAGCTTCTATTTGGAATCCTCTTAAGTACAGAGGTTTGCTCAAACCCAGCTGAGTCTTCCATCTGCTCAAACCATTTTATTTGTCCCTGGTCGGCTCCGTCCGATCCCCAGGGAAGCTACACCAAGCCCTCACCACTCCCCTTATGTCTGCTATCACATTGTTCATTCATTCAATGAACATTTCCTCAGTATCTACCTTGTATCAATCGCTGGAATAGGGGTGGGGATATGGAGATAAATAAGACATGGTTTCTGCTCTCAGAGAGCTCACAGCTTAGAGAAGGACACAAGCCCACAAAAGATAATTCTAATACAGTATGGTAAAAGTTTGAGAACTACTGCTCTAGACAGTGGCTCCCTTACTTCCTGGCAAAAATGAGAGTCAACTTACAGCAGTTCTTCCAACTTTCCTCTCCCTCCCCTATAAGCTTAGATGCTCCACTCATTCAGTGCCAGGACTGTCGCAGGGACTGAGAAGACCAAGTCAACAAGGCAGTGCCACTCCTTCCTTCTTTTCCTCTCACAGGTGCCCTTTCTCTGCTGAAAGTTAACTCCTTTACAGGCTCTGGATCTCATTCTCTCATCTCCTTCCTGTACCTTTGGCCTCTTCTCTACTGACATTCCACTCATCACATAACACCATGCTCAAGTTGTTCAATCAATGGAAACAAACCCCCTCTCCTAGGACAGTCCCCCTCGAGCTCTGCCCATATTCTCTCTTCTCCTTCTCAGGCAGCCTCTTTTTGTGGAAAACAAACCAACAAAATACATATTAGTTTTTGCTTAATTATAAAAGGAATAAATGGTTATTGAAGACATTTGGAAAACAGATAACGTAAAAAGCAGAAAATAAAAATCATCTGTATTCCTAACGCTAAAGATAATACGTAACATTTTTGGTGAGTTTTCTTACACACACAAATATACTCCCACACTTAGTTCATCCTTTATATATGGCCATGTGTTTTTACAACTTTAAAATACAACTTCAAAAATGTCTTGTTTCATTAAAAATTCCTTGATATCCTGATTCTTAATGGCTGTAAAACATTTCATCATATGAGTGTGCCATAATTTCTTTGAACAATTCCCCAGAGTTACACATTGAGGGCCTATCCAATATTCCGTTCTTATAAATAACACTGCAATGAATCCTGTCGCACTAAATCTCCGTTCACATCTCAGATTTTTTTTTTTTTTTCTTTAGAGTAACTCTGGGATGTGAAAATTCTGAATCAAAGAGCATGAACATACTTAACCCTCCAACCTTACATGGTCGTACTGACCTCTAAAATCCCTGTCCCAATGTCTCTGACAATGCTCATTTCACATCACCCTTGCCAACTCTGTGCATTAGTATTAAAGAAAAGTTGGCCAATTTTATAGGTTAAAAAAAATGGCATCTCTTCATTCGAATTTGCTATTAATTCTTACAATTATTATTAATCACATACTTTTTTTGTGTGTGTTTAATGGTAATTTGTATTTTGTCTTTTATGAACTCTCTTTTCGTGTCCTCTGCCTACAGCCAAACCACCTGAAAGGGTGCCCCCCTCTGCACATCTCGTGTCCTGCAGCCTGGGCTCTGTCTTCCCTCCTTCCCGGAAACTGCTCTCGTCAAGGTTCACCAGTTGCTTCCTTAACTGTAAATCCTGTCAGTTTTTCAGTAGTTGTCTTATTGGACCTTCTCGGGCTTTTAGTTCCCCAGACAAACCATCATGTTTTTTGCTTCTGTGTCATTGCTTACACTGTTCCCCTGCAGGCAGTCTTCCTCCGGCCCCTCTACTGCCCAGTGCTTGCGTGCTTCTTATACTTGGAGATTTAGCTGATACATCATTGCCCCCCGGGAAGCCGTCCCTGATCCCCCAACTTCTGGCCTCTCCTAAGTGCGGCTCCGTGCTTTCATAGCACCATGCACACTCTGTGGATATCTCTGTTACAGCACTTCATCCAGTTCTGTGTTCCTCTCTTCAGTTAGACTGCAAGTTCCTTCAGAGTAGTGGGTTTGTGTAACTCATCTTTGTATTCATGTATGGTAGTTGGTCAATAAATGCTGAAGTGACCTCAACAACAGCACCTGATGCTGGTGGCCATTTCCTCCTTCCACGGTACCCACAGCATACTTGCTAGGGTCTCCTTCTGTCTGTCTCGTTGCTCCTCCCCAGTTTCCTTGTTTGGAAACCCTTTCTCTGCTCACCCTTAAATATTGTTCCCCAGGGTTCTACCCTTGTCAGTTTCTTCCAGACCTAATGGATCAAATTCATACCTACAGCTTCAAAATTACCATAAAGTACAGACATCCAAACCTCTCTCCTGAGTCACATACTAGATTTTCCAACTGTCTACTGGACATTTCCAGTTGGAAGTTCCACTGACTCCTCAAAATTAGCATGTATAACACTAAACTCACTTTCTTTTCTCCCAAATTTGCTCCTTATCCTCTAGTCCTCAGCTCAACAAACAATGCCATCATCTCTCCAGGTATTGAAGCCAGAAACCCAGCAGCGGATTCTCTTTTCTTCTCTCTTATCTAGCTGGTTACCAGGTTCTGAAGATTTTACTTTCTAAATGACTTTCTCCTCTTCATTCCTGCCGCTCACTCCAGCTGGTTACCAGCTAATGTCTCTTGGCTGACAACGAGAGCAGCCTTCGCAACTGGTCTCCTCAGCTCCAGGTTATTCATTTCCCATCAATCCTCCGCACTGCAACTAGAGTAACCTCATTAAAGTGTAAATTTGATGATGTCCCCTTCTTACTTCAGATTCTACCTTCAATGCCTTCTTAAGCTTGCAGTGTGAACTCTAAACTCTTGGCTTCACAAGAGTATTCGAGCGCTTCAAAAACTGCTCCCCTCCCACAGGCACCCTGGACTTTCAGCCACTCCCATTGCCTGTATTTACTTGAATACACCTACCTTCTCTTGCTTCCCTGTCTTTGCCTGCCCCCTCTGCCTGGAATACCCCACCCACTTTTGTTTGCTGCCTGGATTCCTATTCATCCTTCAAAACTCGTCCTAAGAACCACATCAGGAAAGCCTCACGTGAGCCCTCGACTCCCATGCACCTGGGTGAGTCTGACATGCTCTCTCCAGCGTAGCCCTTGTTCACCCCGTGTGATGTTAAGGCTTGCTTACATGTCTCCCCAGAAGACGGTGGGCACCTTGAGGGTAGTGGCTGTGCCTTGTTAATTTCAGAAGCCTCAGAAGGACTCAATAAACGTTCGATGGATGATTCATGGCGTGAGCTGGAACTAAAATCTCATTCATGCCTTCACAGCCAAATGCCTAAAGTATCTCTCATTGTCCCCATATTCCCTCATTTCCTTCCTCTTTCCTCCACTGTACTTGTGTTTTCCCCAACCACTTCACTGCTCTGTCTGGCAAAAGTCACTAATCATCTTCTAACACCAAATCCAGCAAACTATTTTCAGTCTTCATTTAACCTGTCCTTGTCCCAGCATTTGATTTTATGGATAACTATTTCCTCGACTCGATGGCACTGGAACTGGGTTTTATTTCCTCCCGTGGTTTCTTACATGCCACTGTCTTTGGACTCTCCCCTGACTCTGACTCCTTCCTTCACTATATCTTGTACTATTTTTTTTTTAACTTAGTTCTATCAGAATTTTGTTGTTCTTGTTGAGTATATACACAGCAAAACATGCACTAATTCAGCCATGTCTACATTTATAATTCAGTGACATTGATTACATTCTTTGAGTTGTGCGTCCATTCTCACCCTCCTTTTCTGAATTGTTCCTCCCCCAGTAACATAAAGTTACTATCCCTAAGGTTCCTGTCTAATCTCTCGAATTGCTGTTGTCACTTTGATCCCATATAGGTAGTTCTTAAAAAAGTGTAATGCTCAAGACAGACATTTTATTAGTTAAGCTGAACTATTGTTTGGTTTTAAGAAGACTTCAGGGGATACTTTTGGTTAACATTTAAAGATTATTTCAGAGCAATAGTTTCAGGGGTCCATCCAGCCTCCATGGCTCCAGAAAGTCTGGCTTCCATGAAAATTTGAAATTCTGTTCTCCATTTTCCCCCTTTTGATCAGAATTCTTCTATAGAATCTTTGATGAAAACATTCAGTAATGGTAGCCAGGCACCATCCAGTTCCGGTCTCGTGGCAAAGGATGCAGTTGTTCACGGAGGCAAGTAGCCACACTTTCCATATCCTCCTCCTATTCCTGACTCTCCGTCCTGTTGCCCCAGGTGAATAGAGACCAATTGTTCTGCCTTCCATGGCCACTTCCAAGCTTTTAAGACCCCAGGCACTACGCAACAAACTGGGAGGTAGAACGGAAGCACTAAACATGTTATCAGGCCAATAAACTAGGATATCCCATGAAACCATGACCTTAAACCTCCACACCAAGGAAACAAATCCCATGAGGTGTTTGGTTGTACACAGGCAGCCTCGGCTGCTATTCTTTTTTTGTAAATATATCTATCGCACAACTTTTGCCAATTCAACTTTTTACAGGTGTACAACTTATTGACAGCAATTACAATAATTGGCTGTGCAACCCTCTCCTCAATCAGTGTGATTTTTCCCTCACTGTTAATCCACCCAACCTTTCCCCGCCCTCTCGCCCCTGATAACCACTAATAAACTTTGGTCTTTCTACGTTTGCTTAGTGTCCTCAGCCCATCTCTTTCCTTACTCTACACATGCTCCCTGGGTGTTCTCATCCACTCTTACGGCTTCAACTACCACCAATATGCCAGGAGTTCCTACACCCATGTCTGCAGCTCAGACTACCTGTAAGTCCTGCAGGCACCTAAAGTGTAAACCTGACCAAAAATGAAACTGTCATCTGCCCCCATGATCTGCATCTTTTCCTATATTTGCCTGTCTCAGTGAGTGGACCCTCTAACAGCCCAGTCACCCAAGCCAAAATCTGCAAATCTTAGCCTCCTCCCTTTCACTCCCTGCTTACACTCAATAAGTCACCAGGCCTATTGATTCTACCTCCTGAACAGTTCTCGAATCTATCGCTTCCTCTCCATCTCCACTGTTTGTGACCTGTTAGCCCCTTAGCTTCTTTTATCAGGGTGACCACAAGTGTCCCCCAAGTAGTCTCTCCCTTAGTCTCCAGCCTTCCATTCTACTTTTCACACTGTATGATGCTATATGACAGAGTAGAACTACCCCATACGGTTTCCCAGGGGGTATTATTTGAAGGTGCAGACTGCCAGGTCTTTCTTCCATGGAGCCACTGGTGGGTTCCAACTGCTGACCTTTTGGTTAGCAGCTGAGCACTTAACCATTGTGCCACCAGCAGCCTGAGTATTCTTTCTAAAGTGCAAAACTGATTATTTTAATTCTCTGCTGAAAGCAATGGTTCCTCCAAACCTCCAGGTATAAAATCACGCCTTTGCTGCCTCTCTGAACACATCACTCACTATTCCCTTTGAATTCCTTATTCTGCAAGCCTGGAGTTTCATACCACCGTGCTTCTGTTCTTGCTGCTTTCTGGGCCTGGCATGACCTTCCCTTGTCAAAACCGAGCTCAAGGATCCCCTCCTGTATAAAGCCTTTCCTAACTCCTTTGTGTCTCCAGGGTACCCAGTACAGACTTCTGTCATATCACCATCTCCCCTGACTAGTCTGTGAGGGTACTGAGGGCAGAGAGCTCATGCCTTTTGGATCTTGGAGTTCCCAGAACCTAGCATAGTGCCTGAGACATGGCACTGAACAAGTAAAATGTTTATCAGTGCTGTAATTCCCATGGAGAGGTGTGGGGCAGCATTCTTAGCATGCACACCTCCAGCCCTGGTGAATTTAATTAAGGCCAGAAATCCTTTGCATCGTTACTGGCAAGTCAGCACGCATCATCCCCCAGGATACTGAGAGACTGTAACTCAGCATTACTTCAATTATTTTCATATATAAAGCCTAGGCACAGAAGGCCCTAGGAGAAGGCCTCCTAGAATCTCAGACGTAGGACCTGAGCATCCCTCCCTCCTCCTCTGAGGGCAAGTATCATTTTACACTACAGGTAGGATAGGATGCTGGTTGAGGGACTCACCTTGTGTTTTAGAAGCTCCTTTGGGCATGTGGGTTGGACCTGTTCAGAGCTTTCTTTTCCACAGCACTGAAACTAGAGTCGGAAGAGAGAGTTTAGGACACAGAGGAAGAAGCAGCAGCTACGAGCTGGGGATCACTGATAATGACTAGGGTGGCTGAGGTAATAAGGTGGCCATGAAGCCCCAGTCATGGCAACACAAACCAGCATTTCTGGAAACAGAGCGAAGAATCACATAATTGTGCTGGCAAAATAAGAAAATGACCTCCAAAGCTGTCTGAATTTTATGATAGGAAGTGACTCAAAGCGATCCAAACAGGGCAGCAAGCTAATTAACAGTGTCTGTGTAAATTGCTGCTTTTTAGGCAGGAATTGGGGCCTTTAGATCCTTTCTTTCCTACTGGGAGCAATTTAACCTGCTGGGTAGCTGAAATTTTATGAGCTTCAGGAAGGGCACATTAACTGGGGACAGTCTGGGAAGAAGTGGCCACACTAAGTCCCAGGGGCCAGGAGACCAGAGTTTGAGGACTGATGGGCAAACAGGTATCATGCCTTGGGGATGTCCCTTGAAACACAGAGGAACTTGTATGTAGCTTGATGTACTTGGGGCAGCTGAGGTGAAACATTATAAGTGCTTGGCAGCTAATTTGGTGGCCTTTCCAAGACACTCTTGTCACAAAGAAGAACTGGGATACACTTGGCACAGGAGTTCATAACTGCTTCTCCAAATCACAGTGTTTAAGAAATCCGCCCAACCCTGGCCTTGCCCATCTCCTTGTAAAGCCATCCCTGACTAACGCCCTGGAGCTTTGACCACTCTACTCTAAGGACAGCATGTTCCCTCAGAATGTTAGAGAAGAAAGGGAGCATGGCTATCTCATATGACCCTTCATTTTACAAAGCAGGGAGCTGAGTGAGTATCAGGGAGGCTAAGTAACCAGCTCCTGGTTACGAAAGTGTTAAGTGGAAGACTCATCTCTGGAAATGAGCTTTTCTGAATTGAAGACACAGTTGTTTCTGTTATACCACAATGCTATCCTAGAGAACTTGACATTTGTCAGAGAGAAATCAAGAGCAGATTTCCTGCCTTGATTTTGGGGTTTTCTTACCCACAAAACCAAATACTTTAAAGAAATCCCAGACCAAAATTAATGTGTCAGCAGCTTCTCTTTCACCCAAAGTTGCAAATCCTTTAATTCCAGTTTGAAGCCAGGGTTACTGAATTTGAATTTCAAAAGATATGGCTGGGTGGAGGGCCAGAGGCCACCTAGTGGCCCTATACTAGTTGATCTCAGTAAAAGGGGGAGGGCAGGGTTAAATCAATCATGTTAAGCTTTTTTTTTTTTTTTTTTAAGCTTAGCCAATGGTTGACCTTCTATATTTCTCCCTTCTCTTCTCATTATGTCTCACTGTACCTAGTTTCTTCGAGCCATTTGCTTTTTCTAGAATCAAAATGGTCTCCCTACATGCATACAGAATTACTACTCAGAATAAACCTTGTGCTCAAATTTCCTTGAGTTTTGGTTATTTTTAACATATTCATTTAGGCTGCTTTCTCTGTGTTCCTGTTTGTGCTCTTTTATCTGTTTTGGACACATATCCTGACTTCCTCTTGTGACCTCTGTGTGTTGGGACTCTTTCTCCTCTAGGGTTCTGCATCCAATGCACACTACAGCTCTCATAAGGGCTAAGATAGGAGGTGCTGCTTGACTTGACTGGGCTTATTTTTATTCTTAATCAAAATGATTAGAGAGAACCTGGCTCATGCATAATTTTTAAAAGAAGATGCCATTTTAAGAAAGAAGCATAGTTACTTACCGTTGAGTGGAAGGTGATGAGCGTCCCATTTCCCTTTCCCTTGTCTTTCAGGTAATCATTGTAAGCCTCTTCATACATGGTCTGAACATGCCGTATAGCCTGAAAAAATACCAGGTAAATGGAAGGGAAAACAAGTGGGGAATTTTAAACGTTTTCCTTTGTCAAGGAAAATCTCCTCTTCTACACCCTTTAAAAATACTGTCTTTCCATACGTTTATCTGTATTTTCAGCTGGTGCAGTGCTTAAGAGCTTAGCTGCTAACCAAAAGGTCAGCAGTTCAAATCCACCGGCTACTCCTTAGAAACCCCATGGGGCAGTTAAGATAGTTCTGCACATATGGAAGAGGTTATATTCTGGAGTATCTAAGATGCTTTTCAGGATGGAAGATTCATGGACTTGAAGAATTTCTTAAAGAGTGGAGGTTCCCAACCTGAGCTGGCATCAGCATTACCTGGGGCCCAGATTCCTGCCGCCTCCCTCCGCCATGTGTTCCTAACGTACAGCCAGGTTTGGATCCTATGCCTTGCTGATACTCCACTGGTTAAAAGTACTCAAGTTCTTTCATGACATGGTTTAAAAGGTGTTCATCACTAAGGCAAAATGTTTCTACACTGAAATATCATATAGAACTTATTAAATGCTTTTTATAGTGTAAAGGTCTGTAACCCCTAAATCCACAAAGATCTCAAAAAGTCCTAAGATCCAATTCTAATTCTGTATGGAATTGAATTGAAACTAACCTACAAATATAACTAGCTACTTTAGAAAAATTCCAAAGGAGGTGTCCTTTACTTATTCTACATTTTTACCATTTTTTCTCATCTAAAATAAGATCATAAACACAATATTGATGGCACATGAATTTATCTGAATTGTGGTAAACTTAAGGTTCCATTCTTCCTCCTTTTCCATTTCATTCCTCTTTTCCAGTCTGTTTTACCTGTCTAAGAAGGCCACTTCCTCTGTGGGTTCTCCTAATAGCTTATTCTGGACACCTATCATTCAGGCAGCAAATGTAAACCACCCAGCACACAGTAGGTCAGGCTTTATTCTTTGGTAACAACACAGTCTCTGTCCAGGCCACGTCTGAAGGACAAATGACAGTCTAAGTCTAACAAGCGTTGAAAGTGCAGGCTCTTCCCCGTCCCTCTTCCCCATGTCTCCAATCTAACCACTACCTCCATTTTAAACTGGGCTTAATCTTAAGCCAGAGATGCTTACTTATTTATTTCTCTGGATCAAGGTCCTTGGATAAATCTACTGCAAGCTATGGACCGTCTCCCCAGAAACATGTGCACATGCATACGCGTGCACACTCAGAGACACATATGCTCAGCTCTGTCCATCACGTCTAGGTCAAGAAGTTCTGCTTAAACTATAATCTTGGTGGTTATTTGGTTTCTTAATATTATTGTGGGTATTGATATTTTCATATCCTTCATCATAAAGAGAACACTTTAACCATCATACAGAAAACACTGGAAGTCATTTTTACTTACTACACCCTTGCCTATAAAGGCAAATACTCCAGTGGTTACTTCAGCAGCAAATATCACCAGTAGGCAGGTGAAAAACTGTAGAGGAGAGAAAACACTAACTTCATTAATTCAATCCCTTTTCAATTTAATTAGGCTCTTTGATTCTAATTCCATTTGAAAAACATTACGCAGAGTTATTTTGAATTGATCTACAGGAAGCATTTGCCTCCTCAGTCTCCTTTACGTAACAGCTGAGTCACTTTCTTGTAGTTCATTCATCCATTCATTCGTTCAAGTGAGCAAGGTAAGATCTCAATGTCTCTGCTATCATGGACCTTATGTTAGAGGAGGGAAGGTGTGATAAGTAAACCAATAAAACAGTGAACATAGTAATTTCAGATAGTGATATAAAAATCCGAGTACCGAAAACACTGCCTGGCACCTATGTGCTCAATAAACATTTGATGAACAAATAAGGTTCTATTAAGTATCTAAAATAAGGCCAGGAGACAGGGGAGTTGACTGGTGGGGCTTGGGCTTGAGGAGGATTGCATGGTCCAGAAAGAAGGCCTCTCAGAGGCGGTGGCCTTTTAGGGACAGAAAGGGGAGTGGAGGTGAGGGGGATGTCCCTCTGTTCAGGTTTCTTGGGTTTGCTCTGGTCAAACTAAGCTCAGTGATACTCAGCGACAGAGGAAAGACAGGAAGAACAGAGGGCTGAGGAAATGAGGAATTTTATGTAGCCAGAGATCAGAATAAGCAGCCACAGTTGAAAAATCCAAAAACTTCAATGAGCAATGAGAGGCTGCCTAATAAAACTGCTATTCTGAAGCCCTGTGGAGAAATACCAAATTGTTCTCTTTTCCTGTCCTTCTCCTTGTTTCTCCTTAGGCCACACTAGAGGTATAGCAGTTATTTGAAATTATTTGGTTTTTTTTTTGTTTTTTTTAACCAGTGGCTGCTCATTAAAATAAGCCACAAGAGGGATGTTTGGTTGTTATTGATCTCAAACAGAAGTGCTTTTCTTGTAGGTAACAGTGCTTCCCTTGGCTACAGGAATCTTTTAGCTGCCTCACCCACTATGAAATATGGTTTTTTGAAGAACAATCATAACAACTCCTTAGAATTCTCAGGCATTTTTCCTCCCCAAACATCTTCACACCAGTGACTCATTTATTTTCACACTTTCCACATGAGACAAGGACATGGAGAAACTGAGATGCAGAGAGAGGGAGTGAGTTGCCAAAGTCTCAGTGAGTCTGTAGACAAGCTGGGGCTGGAGGCCAGATGTCCGGACTCCCTTCAGACCAAATCCCTTGCCACTCCTCCCTCTTCCCCCACCCTCTGACCCCACTTACTGATCCGAGCACGCACTGCGACTCCCGCATGGCTCCACAGCACCCAAAGAACCCCATGGCCATCATCAGGGCTCCAGCTCCAACCAGCACATAGAGCCCTGTGGGAAGAGGTCAGAGGAGATGCTGCCAACTCAGAGCCCGGTGAGAAAGGCTGCCTCTGGTCTCTCCCTCCCCTGAGGGCCAGAACTAACAGCACTGCCTTCTGCAAAAAATGGCTCAAGATTTCAGGCATATCATGGCATTTAGTTGATAATAATATAATGGTTAACATTTATTACTTCATATACATTAGCTGACTTAAATTATGAGGTAGGGGCTACTATTATCCCCATTTCAAAGAGAAGAAAACCCAAGCTCACAGAGGTGAAGAAACCTGCTCAAGGTCACACAACCTATAAACAATGGGCCAGGACTGGAAATCATGTCTGTCTGTCTGACTCCCAAGTCTCATGCTCTTCTTAATTGTCCCAGTAAGCCTCCTATATGCCAGGCGCTTTGCAGTTAAGATTTCTACCACTCTGTAATGACAGCATGACTACTATTGGCGTGAAATGGATGAATCTGAGCCCAGGGACAGTTATGAGCTAGGGTCTGAGCTGGGGGAGAAGTCATGGCTTTTACTGAACCCTTCTGCTTCCTTGCCATGGTCCTTGGGAACTAATGGCTGTCCCATCTCGTGAGAGGCCAGGAGGGCAAAATGTCTGGGAGGGAGAAGGGCTGATGATCTGCCCAGGAACAGGTGGGGAAGCAGGGGGTGGGTGGGTCAGGGAGGAGCTTTTGGTTCAGGCCTTAATGGGAGATTATGAGTGATAGCCAAGGAGGGCAGCAGATATGCTAATATGTATTGAATATTATTATTATTAACATAACACAAGCTACCTTTATGAACAGTTTATGTTATTCCAGATACTGTGCTAAACACCTAACGTATATTTTTTAATTTAATCCTCATGACAAGCCTATAAGGTAGGTACCATGATTATCTCCATTTTACAGACTTCGGCACCAAAAGGTTAAGCAATTTGCCTAAAGTCAGTGCTTGGCAGACCTGGGATGAAAAAAGCCATCGACCTCTAGCCGTTACTAAAGATGGTTCATAACCATTACTCTATCCTGCCTCTCTACGCAACACTAAACCAAATCCCTTGCCATCGAGTCGATTCTGACTCAGAGCACTCCTATAGGACAGAGTAGAACTGCCCCATAGGGTTTCCAAGGCTGTAAATCTTTATGGAAGCAGACTGCCACATCTTTCTCCTGTGGAACAGCTGGTGGGTTGGAACTGCCATCCCTTCGGTTAGCAGCTGAGGGCTTAACCACTGTGCCACCAGGGCTCCTCCTAGCAACATGGGCAATCTGAATTTGGGTGGTGATTTCACTTACTACCCAAGTCAAGCTACCTGGAACAGTTGTTCTCACAGAGAAAGAAGAAGACAGAAATGCTCGTGTTCCGGGAAGAAGAAAGCCAAGCCTTTTTATATTTCCTTTTCTGATCCTAAGATAAGTTAGAACACAATATGGGACCTGGCACTTGACTTGCTACAAAGAATGCTAGTTGTTTCTTGGCACTTTTAACATTTCATTCCTATGAGTCACCTGGAAACCACTCCCATTCTCTGGAGACACGGGGGAGCTGGTGTCCCACCTCTGTGGGGAAACCCTGAAGCCTGGCATTCAGGGTGCTTCCTGGGGCCCCTCTGGGCTGCCGAACGCGGTTTGTGGGCAGATCTGTCTGCTGACTGACACAGACGAAGCCGGCAGGCGAGGCTGCTGGGCTTCCTGCATGGCCAGGGCCTGGTCTCACAGGACTCCTGTTCAGGGACAGGCGAAGTCCTACTGTTCTGGCTCTGCCACTTCCTCCCTTTTCCTTTTCTCTAAAAGAATGAGTTCATAAGAGATGGATGTGGTAATGCAAATAATGATACCATATTAAAAATAATACTATTATTTGGCCCCACTATCTAAAAACCTTATTGTTTATAATTAAAAAAATTTTTTTTCAATGCTCTTTCACTTTCATTATCTTATTGGCTCCTTGAAACAACCCTGTTAGGTAAGGCAAGTGTTGTTATTTCTGTTTTACAAATGGGGCTCGGAGAGGGAAAATGGCTCCAGCCAAGACACACAGGCTTGGAGCCTTGGTTCCTGTCCCACGCGCCTTGTATTGGGCCACCTGGCTGAAAGGGCACTGGAGGGCAGCAACAATAACACAATATTCAGTGGCCACGTAGAAAGTCTTAGGGGTAACTTACCTTATTATATTGATTTCCTGCTTAAGATGTTCACTGCCTCCCCACCGTTACACGATAAAAAACTTTTTTTTTTTTTTTATCATGATACAGCCTACATATTCTGCAGGAAGTCACAGCTTTGTGTTACTCCAGGGACCAGTCTCTCCTATACTCTAGCCACACGGGAATTCACCGTGATCTAGACATGCCTGTTCTTTTCCACTTGTGCCTTTGCAGGTTCTCAGGTTTGTTTCTTTCTGTAGATGTTAGGAATTCCCTGGGTGGTGCAAACGATCAAGTACTTGACTACTAACAAAAAGTTTGGTGGTTCAAACACACCCTGAGGAGCCTCAGAAGTAAGGCTTGGAGATCTGCTTCTGAAAGGTCAGCAGCCTCGAAAACCCTATGTAATGCAGTTCTACTCTTCAACACGTGGGGTCGCCATGAGTCAGAATTGACTTGACAACTGGTTTAGTTTTTTGGTAGATGTTAAGTCCACAAACAAATCATATTCATCCTATCTGGAATATATTCAGCAAAATGCAGAATTCTTAATAAGTATTTGTTGATAAATGGATGAGGACAGAGTGAATCAGACTGTTAATAAGTTCAGGACTTGCTGGCCGTCATCACCCATCTTTGCTTAGAAATGTATCCTGGGAATACATGTCAGTGAGCACCGAAGCTGCCACAGGGCTGAACCGAAGGGCTGGGGCGATATTCTCCCAAGGCCGGGGAGATGAGGATGATGGTTTTGTTGTTGAGTTGCCACTGTTTTGTTAGTTGCCATGGAGTTGGCCTCAACTCATGGCAACCGTATCTGTAACCAAAGGAAGCAATGCTTAGTCCTGTACCATCTTCACAATTGTTGGTATGTCTGAGTCCACTGTTGCAACATTTGTGTAGTGTCTTCCAACCTAGGGGGCTCATTTCCAGCACTATATCAGGCAATCTTTTGTTGTGGTCCATCAGGTTTTCACTGACTAATTTTCAGAAGTAGATTTTCCTAGTTCAACTAGTCTGGAAGCTCCACTGAAACCTGTTTGCCGTGGTGTCTGAACCTGGTGGCATTTGAAATACTGGTTGCATAGCTTCCAACATCATAACAACACACAAGCCATCACAGTAAAACAAACTGACAGAGGGTTGGTGGATGGTGGTTTTATAACCTGAGAAAAGGCTCCTGAGAAATTCTGGAATATAGGAAAGAGTGGTGCCTCTGGGCAAGGTGGGGGCTCAGTGGACTGAGGCTGAGGGATCCAAGGAGGACAGAGTTTCTCCCTGCTGAGAACAAGTATGCTCAGTCCTTCAGGCAACAATCCTGGCTCACAGCCCTTCTGAAACAATGAGCTTTCCAAGAAAATCTGCTTATTTGTACAATATCCTGTTCTGAGACAATCAGAGTCCCAGAGCTCAAAGAAAACACACCCTGAAATTGCCTGGAAGCTTTAACTCTTAAGGCCTCCTCCCAATAAACCTCCATCCCTATGATGTGTATGTGTGGACCCCTAGACTCAGCCCAATTCCAAAGGAACATTGCTGGTTGGGGCTGAAGGGAAAATCAAAAGAAATTCGACCGGTGGCAAAGTTCCTCAGGCCTACTCAGTCCAGCTGTAAATCTGGCTGTAATACTCTGCACACCTGAAGGCCACCTATGGCTTTCAAAGGAGACTTTATCCTTTCTATGGTCTGGCCCTCAAAAAATAGCTGTTGAATAAACAAGTTAACTTACAGTCGCATTTTAACTCCAAGATTGCTTCTGTAGAGTCCTGTCCCTGCCGCAGCTGCATGTGTGACAGACGCATGACCTATTTCCCAAATCCCTCATGCTTTCTGAGTCCTAGTTCCCTTGAATTGAAAAAAAGAATATGCTTTGGAATTGCAAATTTATCATTAAAAGCTGGGCCTTGCAATGCCAATGACTTGTTCCCAACAACAGCTTTCCATGGGACACCTTGACAATTCCACCCCTTCTCTCTTGGGTTTCAGATACTTCTTTTTAAGCTAGAAGCATCATTTCACTTAATACAGAAAGGAGAGAATGACCTCTTAAAAGCTTTGTCTGCATAAACTCATTTTAAAATACCCTCCTCCTCTTTAGAGACTGGATATTGGCACGGTCATCAATTTTAGTGGCTTTTTGGCAGCAGATGGTCTTATGTAACCCGCTAACGACCATTTTTCATTTCAAAACATTTTATGCCTTTCGAACGCTCCCTCCTTCCCACCTTCTCCTGAAAGCACACAATTAATATGTATCTGATATATTGGCTGGGACTCAGTTTATGGGAAAAATATGGATATGGGTTCTCTCTAAATATCAGCAGCAACAGCTATTGGTTATTAAGTACTATTTGTCAGGCATTGTTCTAAGTGTTTAGCATGTATTAAGTCATGGAGTCAACCAACACTAATAGTAATAACCACCATTTACCGGTGGCTTAGCCTGCTGTGTGTGGCATTTCTACTGTGTACTTGACATACATCAGCTCAAGAACCTACTGGCTGAGAAGTCTCAATGTTATAAAATATTCTCTTATTCTGACTAAATGACATTTGAGCTACTCCTTTATCTTTTCTTCCTGCCTCCTCACATGTAATCATGCCTCTCATAGGCTGAACCCTTCCTCAGCATGCCCTCAATTACAGTAATTAAAAGAGCTGATGTTTATTGAAGGCTTACCACCGCTTGTCTGTCAGTTTGTCATACTGTCGTGGCTTGCATGTTGCTATGATGCTGGAAGCTATGCCATCGGTGTCTCAAATACCAGCAGGATCACCCATAGTGGACAGGTTTCAGTGGAGCTTCCAGACTCAAATATACTAGGAAGAAGGAGCTGGTGGTCTATTTCTAAAAAAAACTGACCAGTGAAAACCTTATAAATAGCAGTGGAATATTGGTATAGTGCTGGAATATGAGCCCTTCAGGTTGGAAGCCACTCAAAATACGACTGGGGAAGAGCTGGCTCCTCAAAGTAGAGTTGACCTTAATGACGTGGGTGGAGTAAAGCTCTTGGGACCTTCACCTGCTGGTGTGCCTCTATTCAAAATGAAAGGAAACAGCTGTAAACATCCATTAATAAGCAGAGTGAGAAATGTACGAAGCATGAATCTAGGAAAGTTGAAAGTTGTCAAAAGTGAAATGGAATGCATAAAGGTCGATATCCTAGGCATTAGTGAGCTGAAATGGACTGGAACTGGCCATTTTGAATCAGACAATCATTTGGTTTACTACACCAGGAATGGCAAATTAAAGAGGAATTGCATCACATTTATAATCAAAAATAACATTTTAAGATCTATCCTGAAGTACAACAGAGTCAGTGATAGGATGATATCCATACGCCTACAAGGAAGACCAGTTAATATGACTATTGTTCAAGTTTACGCACCAACCACTAAGGCCAAAGGTGAAGAAAGTGAAGATTTTTACCAACTTCTGCAGTCTGACATCGATCAAACATGCAATCAAAATATTGATAATTACTGGTGATTGGAAAGTGAAAGTTGGAAACAAAGATGAAGAATTCGCAGTTGGAAAATGTGGCCTTGGTGATAGAAATGATGCTGGTGGTCATGGTCACATGATGGAATTTTGCAAGACCAATGACTTCTTTATTGCAAATACCTTTTCTCAACAACATAAACAGTGACTATACACATGGATCTCACCAGATGGAATATACAGGAATTAAATTGACTACATTGGTGGAAAGAAACAATGGAGAAGCTCAATATCACCAGTCAGAACAAGGCTACGGGCTGACTGCTTAACAGACCATCAATTGCTCATATGCAAGTTCAAGTTGAAGCTGAAGAAAATTAAAACAAGTCCATGAGAGCCAAAGTACAACCATGAGTATATCCTACCTAAATTTAGAGACCATCTCAAGAATGGATTTGATGCATTGAACACTAATGACCAAAGACCAGCCAAATTGTGGGATGACATCAAGGGCATCATCATACATAAAGAAATCAAGAGGTCATTAAAAAAAAAACAGAAAGAATGAAATGATCAAAATGTATGTCAGAAGAGACTCTGAAACTTGCTCTTGAATGTAGAACAGTTAAAGCAAAAGGAAGAAATGATGAAGTAGAAGAGCTGAACAGAAGATTTCAAAGGGCGGCTCAAGAAGACAAGGTAAAATGTTACAATGAAATGTGCAGACCTGGAATTAGAAAATCAAAAGGGGAGAACATGCTCGGCATTTCTCAAGCTGAAAGAACTGAAGAAAAAATTCAAGCCTTCAATTGTAATATTGAAGGATTCTCTGGGCAAAATACTGAACGATGCAGGAAGCATCAAAAGAAGAGAGAAGGAATACACAGAGTCACTGTACCAAAAAGAACTGGTCGATATTCAACCATTTCAGGAGGCAGTATATGCTCAAGAACCGATGATACTGAAAGAAGAAGTCCAAGTCGTACTGAAGGCATTGGTGGAAAACAAGGCTCCAGGAGCTGAGGGAATACCAATAGAGATGCTTCAACAAATGGATGCAGTGCTGGAGGTGCTCACTCGTCTATGCCCAGAAATTTGGAAAACAGCGACCTGGCCAACCAACTGGAAGATATACCTATTTGTGCCCATTCCAAAGAAAAGTGAACCAACAGAATATGGAAATTATTGAACAATATCATTAATATCACACGCAAGTAAAATTTTGCTGATGATCATTCAAAAGTGGTTGCGGCAGTACATCGACAGGGAACTGCCAGAAATTCAAGCCAGATTCAGAACAGGATGTGGAGCAAGGGATATCACTGCTGATGTCAGATGGGTCCTGGCTGAAAGTAGACAATACCAGAAGGATGTTTACCTGTGTTTAACGACTGCACAAAGGCATTTGATTATGTGGATCATAACAAATTATGGATAATATTATAAAGAATGGGAATTCCAGAACGTTAGCTGTGCTCATGCAGAACTTGTACGGAGACCAAGAAGCAGTCATTCAAACAGAACACAGGGATACTGAGTGGTTTAAAATTAGGAAAGGTGTGCATCAGGGTTGTATCCTCTCACCATTTATTCAATCTGCATGCTAAGCAAATAATCTGAGAAGCTGGACTATATGACGAAGAACACGGCAACAGGATTGGAGGAAGACTCATTAACAACCCGTAATATGCAGATGATACAACCTTGCTTGCTGAAAGTGAAGAGGACTTGAAGCACTTACTGATGAAGATCAAAGACGATGGCCTTCAGTATGGATTACACCTCAACATAAAGAAAGCAAAAATCCTCACAACTGGACCAATAAACAATATCATGATAAATGGAGGAAATACTGAAATTGTCAACGATTTCATTTTACTTAGATCCACAATCAATGCCCATGGAAGCAGCAGTCAAGAAATCAAATGACGTATTTATTGCACTGGGCAAATCTGCTGCAAAAGACCTCTTTAAAGTGTTAAAAAGCAAAGATGTCACTTTAAGGATTAAGGTGTGCCTGACTCAAGCCATGGTATTTTCAATCACTGCAGATGCATGCGAAAGCTGGACAATGAATAAGGAAGATGGAAGAAAAATTGATGCATTTGTATCGTGGTGTTGGCGAATAATATTGACTATATCACAGACTGCCAGATAAATGAACAAATCTCTCTTGGAAGAAATATCGTGGGGATGCCCCTTGGAAGCGAGGATGGTGAGACTTCGTCTCAAGTACTTTGGACATGTTATCAGGAGGGATCAGTCCCTGGAGAAGGACATCATGCTTGGTCAAGAAAAGGGTCACTGAAAAAGAGGAAGACCCTCAAAAAGATGGACTGACCCAGTGGCTGCAACAATGGGCTCAAACAACAACTGTGAGGATGGCAGTGTTTTGTTCTGTTGTACATAAAATGTACATCTCTTTGCACAAGAGACACAGGGTTTCTATGAACTGGAACCGACTCAATGTCATCTAATAACAATTACACAACAGGTACTGTGTTGAGCATGTTCATGTGTTAAATCATTTAAGACACTAACCCTATGAGGTGGATGAGAGGCAGCGGTGGTTCAGTGGTAGAATTCTCACCTTCCATGCAGACCTGGGTTCTATTTTGGGCAATGCGCCTTATGCATAGCCACCACCCATCTTTCAGCGGAGGCTTGTGTGTTGATATAATGCTCAACAGGTTTCAGTGGAGCTTCCAGTCTAAGATGGACTCGGAAGACAAGCCTGGCAATCTACCTCCCAAAATCAGCCAATGAAAATCCTATGGCTCATAATGGTCCAGTCCGTAACTGATCATGAAGATGGCTCAGCATTCTATTGTGCATGGGGTTGCCACAGTTGAAGCCAGCTCCACAGAAGCTAACAGCAACAACAAGAGGTAGTTAGTATTCATATTTCACAGTGGAGGAATCTGCTGAGAGATTCATTAATTTACCTTAAGATTGCACAACTAGTGAGTGGCAAGACTGGAACTGAACCCAGGAGGGCTACGCCAAAGCACATGCCCTTAACTCCTAAGCTACACTTTAAGTGGGACCTCAGAAGAACGCTGAATCTCTTTGTTAGAAATCCATTCATTTTGCAATTTGATAATGGAAGGAGGGCAGTAGGGCTCTTCTTCTTTGTTTTTGACAAAAGTGCTTGAAATGTCTAGAACTGATGATCCCTGGGTTTTCTCCTGAAAGTACATAGTCGGGAGCCAGAAAGCCAAGTTTGCCAACTGTGGCTTTAGATAACTCCTCCTATTAATCAGTTCAGTTATCTGCACCATGGGAATAATTATCTACTCTACCTTCTTGCAAAAATGCTTTGCAGGAAGGATCTCAACAATGTAAGCTACAGCTCATCTCTGTTAGCCAGTTACCATGACTCTCAGGTACAAGTGAAAACCAAGAAGTAAAAAAAAAAATTACCAGTGAGTCAGAGTCTTTAAAAAGGTAAGCCAGCCCCCTTAACACTCAGCAAGGGAACTCTTTCCTGACACAGAACCTCCAGCCAAGGTGGAAGCCAGGCTCCGAGACTCTGAATTCAACAGTGAAAGTCAGCTGCAGTCCGGCTGTGATCCTGGAGAGCCAAGTGGCTCCTGTTTGTGTGGGCAACCCTTTCACGGAGAAAACCTGCTAATATCCTCTGCTCACAGACATGACTTCATGTGCTCAAGTACACACTGTCTCTATAGCTTTCCAAGGCTGAGGGGCTGGCTCCCCACCCTGCACTCCTAGAAAGAAGAACTCTGGGGGCATCTCTCCGCCCAAGAGACAGCCCCAGATGAGCAGGTCTGCAAATTTGGAAGACTCTGGGCACTTCTCCCAGGAGTTGCTGCAGCAGACTAAAGGCAGAGGGTCTTGGAAACACCAAGTTACT
The DNA here is from genome assembly GCF_024166365.1 of Elephas maximus indicus. Lineage (NCBI taxonomy): Eukaryota > Metazoa > Chordata > Mammalia > Proboscidea > Elephantidae > Elephas > Elephas maximus. The sequence goes on along the minus strand of NC_064821.1, from coordinate 165,379,696 downwards.
CAAACCTTTTTTGCTGCCAGCTCTGTTCTTGCCAGGTTCTCCCTTCTCCACATTAGCAACCAGTGGACACAGGGACCTTGGATCTGCCTCCAAGTGTTGGGCTGAAATCAGAGGTCCTTCGAGAAGAGGCGGCAGGTAGCAGTCAGTCTGACTACCCTCTCTCCCTGTCCTTCTTTCTCACAACCCCCCTCACAGATCAACTCTCCCTGCCCTATCCTAGGATATACGGCTCTCCCGGCTTTGAAGTTAAGTCTGAATCTTTATCACAGGAAGGGAACCTCTCCCCGTTCACCAAGGAGGAAGAGCCAAGGACTCCAAAGAGCAAAGCTTCCCCTAGAAGGTGAAACAATTTCTCTTAGAAAGCTTGTCAGTCAGCTGCCCAAGGAGCAGGGAGCTAGACAATATGGCTTCTGAGATCCCTCTCAGAGGGAGGACTCTAGGTAGTCAGGCCTTGTTTACGAGCCACTTGAACGTGCCAAGCTTGTTCACACACACTCTTTAACAAAGGTGTGATAAGAGCTTAATGGGCTGGCTGATTGCTCTGGACCTGATTCTGAAAAGAAAATACACACATCAGTGAACTGTGTGCCCTGCCATGTGAAGTGAGATTTTCCAAAAACTGGGCCTGCTTCATTTTAAGAGTCCTATTACCTCACCCTGTTTGCTATGCAAGTCCATAAATGGTATCCTAGAGTAGTTCGCAACTCATTTTATTGTTAGAGAGCAGGTACCTTACTTATTTGGAAAAGTGTTTATTGGGAAAAGAAATATCAAACTCTGTGAACATACACACTGCTGTTTTTATTCACATCGGAAGAAATACCTGAAGTGCAGAAAAGGCCCCTGACCTTCCAGGGAGTTTTTCTTGCTGCTACCATACAACAACCAAGACAGGCAGCATAGGTAACAGAGCAAGCACAGGCCCCGGTGTCAGCAGACCTGGGCTTAGCACCACCAGTGAGAGGCTGGGAAACCAGAACTGACTACCAGCACCCATTGCTTGACCCTCTGATCCTTAATTTCTCTATTCTACCTACTGCCGAGATTCTATGATAATCCGCTTCCCCAGATTTTGAGCACTGGCCACGAGCATCTTCTCCACCAGCCACTCCAGGGCTGACTTCGAGACAGGAGATGTGGCTGAGGAAGAAGAACTAAGGGTAGGTGAGCCCACATCCATGCCCCAGGCCACCAGAACAAGCAGGAAGGAGTCAGGTCCTGCTGTGTAGACTGATGTTTTTCTCTACCTAGAATTCATTTCCTCTTTTACTCTATTGGAGAAATGAATGAACCTCCTCCATTCTCAGTCCATGTGGTTTGAATGGGGCTGACTCACCTCAAGCTCCAAGGTAGGCATGTAGCCCAGGCTCAAGCTAACAATCAAATCCCAAGCAGTTGGCCACAATGATTGGCTCAGGGATCGGCACTGGAACCAATATTGCCAATAAGAGTTAGGTTCAGGACTTTAGATAGATCTGTTGGAATGAAAAAAAGTGTATTCTTCCACTGAGGTTACTCTGGAGGATGTAGCAGGGCCACTGGAAGCCATTTTGCCACGTGGAGAGAAAATCTCTGAAGAGTGGAGCCAGGGGAAGCAGAGCCAAGAGATGGCTTCAAACTTGACTCTGATCACATCTTGTGATCCCTGAAACCAGCACTAATCCTGACCTTTTCAGTTATGAGAATTGGGATGGTTAAGGTTGTGTGTCAACTTCGCTGGGCTATGAGTCTCAGTGGTTTGGCAGTTACGGTGTAGTCTGGTAGTTATGTAACGATGTAATCACCTCCATGATGAGATCTGATATAATGTAGTCACCGCCATGATGAGATCTGCTATAAGCAGCCAATCAGTTGAAGGGGGGTTTCCTTGGGGGTGTTGCCTGCATCCAATATATATGGACTTTTTGGCAAAGCTTGCTGGCTTTTGCTCTGCTCTGGATCCTGCATTCGGCTTGTCATCATCTGACCTCCGGTTCTCGGAACTTGAGCCAGCAGTCTGCTGTCTACCTGGCGATCTTGGGTTCATTAGTCCCTGCAGCTACGGAGAAGCCTCCAGCCTGACTCCTGACCCACGGACTTGGGACTTGCCAGTCTCTACAACCACGTAAGCCATTTCCTTGAAATAAACCTCTCTCTTTCTCGCTCTCTCTGTATATCCTTCACTGGTTTTGCTTCTCTAGAGGACTCAGCCTAAGACAGAGCCATTACTTTTTTTTCTTTTTCTGCTCAAGTTAGTTTGAGTCAGGTTTCTGCGATGTGCTCTTAAGAGTCCTGACAGACATTTTCAGAAAGTTTTTGGGAATGATGTGATAACTCATTCCTCAGTCTCAGGCAGTACATGCTGCTTTGCTTTGGATCAGAAAACAGAATCAGGAATGTTAGCACAGAGCTAGGTCACTTTCTTGCTCAACACAGAAATCTCCTGAATTGACAAACACCCTCTTCTGATTTTTGCCTTGTTAGTGGTTAAATGGATTCTCCGGGTGGCACAAATGGTTAAGCTCTCAGCTATTAACTGAAAGGTTGGCAGTTGGAACCAAGACTTCAAACCAGTTTGTTCCAGTTTGAACCCTTGCTGAGAGTTTGCATTTCTAACAAGTTCCCTTCTGAGAATTTGCATTCCCACCCCAGATAATGCATCAGAATCTACATTTTTACAAGATTCTTATGTATAACTTCCTGGGAACTTGTTAGAAATGCAAATTCTCAGCAGGGGTGTGAGCCCTGGTTTGAACCCGGTCCAGAGTGGCCTTGGAAGAACGACCTGGAGACCTGCTTCCAAAAGGTCACAGCCATGAAAACCCTACGGAGCACAATTCCACTGTGACACACATGGCTTGCCCTAAGTCGGAACCCACTCAATGGAAGCAGGTTAATATCGATGGAAAGGAGAGTTGACTTTCATCTACGGAAGTCTGTTCCATTTTTTTTTTATCAAATCACTAAAAATGTTTCTTATATCGAACTCAAATCTACACCTGTGAAATTGCTATCAACTAATTTTTTTTTTTTTTAATGTCTTAGTTGGAGCCCTGGTGGCGCAGTGGTTAAGAGTTCAGCTCTAACCAAAAGGTCTGCAATTCAAATCCACCTGCAGCTCTTTGGAGACCCTATGAGGCAGTTCTCTTCCATCCTATAGGGTCACTATGAGTTGGAATTGACTCAACGGCAATGTTTTTTTTTTTTTTTTTTCAAATGTCTTAGTTATCTAGTGCTGTCACAACAGAAATACCACAAGTGGGTGGCTTTAACAAACGGAAATTTTATTTTCTCACAGTTTAGGAGGCTACAAGTCTGATATCAGAGTGCTGGCTCTAGAGTAAGGCTCTCTCTGTTGGCTCTGGGGGAATGTCCTTGTCTCTTTCAGCTTCTCCTCCTCTGTTCCCTGGTGATCTTCATGTGACATCAATCTTTCCCCACTTATGCTTCCTTGTTTCTGAGCCTAATCTGCTCTTTTTATATCTCAAAAGTGATTGGCTTTAAACACACCCTACACTGGCATAGCCTCATTAACACAAGAAAGAAAACCCTATTCTCAAATGAGATTACATTTACAAATATAGGGGCTAGGATTTACAGCACACATTTTTGGGGGACACAATTCAATCCCTAACAGCTAACATCATGCACAGAGGCAGCTCCAGGCACTGGCTTCCATCCTCAGTCTCATATAACCCTGCAGGAGCTGCCTGACTTCTGCAACTCAGGTTTCCATCTGAAAATCATCAATTATTCCTTCTTGGCTTGACTTGGTCTATGACTGATATCATTTGTCACAATGATTCCTTTTGTCCTGGGTTTAATTAGCTGGGCTTCATATGTTTAGAGCTCTTCCTGGTGGCGTAGAGGTTACAAATCCGGCTGCTAATCAAAAGGTCGGCAGTTTGAATCCACCAACTACTCCTTAGAAACCCTATGGGGCAGATCTACTCTGTCCTCTAGGGTGGCTATGAGTCAGAATCGGCTTGATGGCAATGGGTTTGGTTTGGTTTAATAATGCCTTTTCTTTATGTCCATTTCTTCACAATTCCTATTGCAAACACCCTGGGTTATGCTCTTATTTAATCGGGCCTGACTACCACAATCATCTAGCATACTGGTTTTCTGTCCTGTGACTGACTACCTCTCGTTCTACTCTGACAGAGTAATCTCTTTAAGATACACTACAGATGAACTCCTGCCTCAAATCTTAAATTATACTTCTACTGTTTGCCAAATAAGCAAATTCAAGGCTGTCTGTACTTGTCCTTCCTCCTCTTCTCCTACCAGAATGTCTCTAATCCCACCTTCCTCTTGACTACAGTAAGAGCCCTCCGCCCTGCCTGGCACATTCTGGCCCCCAGAACCCCTCCTCCTCTCCATTTCCCTGCTCTCCATGGATCACTCTGAGTTGAAACCTAACTCAAGTCTTTCTGTCAGTTTACAATGACTCCTGAGGCACCCACTGCCAATACTGCTTGGTTGGTGTTTAGTTACACACTAGTTTGTATTGTAATTTTACCTGTCAAGCCTATGAGTCTTTTCAAATACATTGCCAGTTACCTGGGGGCAAGTACAGCGTTCTTTTACTGTCCTGCGTGACCCCAGAGCCCAGGACTGTAAATGCTGACTGATGTATCCATGGGTACGTTATATTTTTTCCCAAAATGGAGTAGCCTACGGAAACCCTGGTGGCGTAGCAGTTAAGTGCTATGGCTGTTAACCAAAGGGTTGGCAGTTTGACTCTGCCAGGCGCTTCTTGGAAACTCTATGGCGCAGTTCTACTCTGTCCTATAAGGTGGCTGTGAGTCGTAATTGACTCGACAGCAACAGGTTTTGTTTTTTTTCTGTTTGAGGGTAGCCTACAAGGAATGGAAAGAATAGAGGCACTCTTGCTTGGATACATAGACTGTAGCTGTGTTTATATAAAACCAAGTATTTGACAAAATCCAGAAAACTAAAATAACCATGGAGAGACTTTCGGATAGCCAGATGTTTACTGTCATTGAGAGGAAGATGGCCCCTCTTACGTGCTTTTCACATGACCTGGGACTTCAGGGCCTTTTTTACATGGTTGATCTTTATTATTGCTGAAAAATTTCCAGCTCAGTCTCTGAAAAAATCATTTTATAGAGATTTAAATCCCTCAGACTTGGTGATGACAGTGGGCAAATGGCTGAGTTTTAGGCAGTTAATTTTGGCCAAACAACGTGAAAGAAACTTTCTGAATATAATTGAACTGGTTGGTGTTTCTCTGTGTTTTAGGTTTTAAGGGTGGACTCCTCCCCATCCACCTCAAGGCACAGATGTAGTTATTTTCTGGAAAATTCTGATAGTCATACCTGAGGGACACAATATCCATAGGGCTCCAGGGCAAACCAGCAGCACAGCAAGGAACAGACAGACTGAATTATAATATCCAACATGCAGGAATTTCAGGAGCAAAAGGCTTCCACTATTGTGTAGGGACTGACCTACGCCAGGACACCAAGTAACTACAGACCTCAGAGCAAGGAGAGCAAATAGGGCTCATCCTGAGCATTGGCTGTAAATGACTGGGAAGAGCTGGGTCAGGAAGATTCCCCTAAAAGTGTCCTGAACAGTTAGCCACATTTGCCTTGGGCAAAGGAAAAGATGGTAGTTGCCTGCCATATGGAGCCCTGGTGGAACAGTGGTTAAGAACTTGGCTGCTAACCAAAAGGCTGACTGTTCGAATCCACCAGCCAATCCTTGGAAACCCTATGGGGCAGTTCTACTCTGTCCTGTATTTGCCAACCCTATTCAGAGACATGAATAAGGCCCTCCCCAGCTCAGTCTATCCAAACCTATCCGTCCTTCAAGGTCCCATTCACACACCCCTCCTCAAGGCTATTGCTCTCTCTCTTGTCTTATTTAATTCAGTGTTTATGTCTATACCACAGGCTGGTGATTGTTGTCTGTTATTTATAATTGCACATAGCCTCTATATATGTCTGGAGAGGCAAGAGTCCCACCAAATTGGGAGGATGAAACCTTTGCTGCAGTTAATTCAGTGAGAACTGAGTTGTGACTACACCAAAACAGAATGAGAAATCCCAGGGACTAGCTCCGAAGTAAGCAGCTCCTGGAAGGTCAGCAAGATGAAGGAAAAGGCAGTCCTTCTCCCGCCCTCCCCTCTGCCTGCTCCTGTGTGTTTCCTGGAGCAGGGGACGTAGAGGTGGGCTCACTGGCTCCTGGAGGTGGTGCAGGACAAGGGCAGGGCTGAGCTTTCTCCTTGGAACGCTCGGGGCCTGCCCTGGGAGGGGAGAATGCTTCTGGAAAGGCTGTCAGAGACTGTCAGACCAGGAATTCCTTAAGGTGGAATATGTAAATGTGTGTGTTAGCTTTTGGATGAAAGAGTGTGCAACACCTGGAAACCGAGTGGGTATAAAAGAGCATTTCAGTGTTAAGTACTACTGCAGATTCCTTTGCTTCTTCCTTGTAACAAAACTCCGATTTCGTTCAACTGTCAGAGAACCTGTGGGCAGCCTGGGCCTCTCTCCAGGCCTAGGAGTGACTCTCGGTTAGTCAGAGAGCCAGACATAGTAATTCCCTTCTTGGTCATAATTGGCTTAGGTGTGAACACACAGTGCAATTCTGGCCAATAAGCTGCCAGGGAAAGTCTGTTGGGGGACTTCTGAGAAAGGTTTTATTCATTCCTAAAAATGACCCTATAAGGTATAACTTCCTTTTTTCTCCTTTGGATATTGCCATAGGAGGATATGACACTTGGAGCCGTTGCAGCTATTTTGCAATCATGAGGGGACAAGTCTGAGACTATACTGCGGATGGCAGAATAGGAAGAAGAAAAGAACTGGGATTCTTGACGACTTTGTTGAGCACCGAACTAACTAAATCTGGAAATTTCACATATCTAGGTATATATTTTTTTAAACCATATTGCATCAGTTTTGAGACGTACAGTGTTTTACATTATAACATTTCTGAGATCGGGAAGGATCTCTCATGGGGTGTCATAGTTAAACTGGCAGCATTTCTTTTTTTCCTAGTGGAAAACCAAAACCAAACCAAACTCGCCATTGAGTCGATTCTGACTCATAATGACCCAAAAGACAGAGTAGAACTTCCCCACGGGTTTCCAAGGAGCAGTGGGTGGCTTCAAACTGCCCACCTTTTGGTTAGCAACCGAGCTCTTAACCACTACGCCAGCAGGGCTCCCAAGTGGAACCCGACACAATTGGATGCTTTATAATGGGCTGCATCTAAAATTTGACACAAAGTGGAATGTCTCAAGTGTTATTCACCTTTTAGTGGGTTTTCTATCACTTTCCTCTGAAGGTAGCCTACCTGAGAGGGGTGTTGTCCTCACAGAAGGGAGCTCTGCAGAGGGAGCCCTGGAAGTGGAGGTCACGCAGCCTGGGCAGCCCTTCATGAGGATAACTGTGGGGCTGAGCTCTCATGTCCCCTGGGAAACAGACTCTACTCTTCTTTGGGATGGGAGAAAACCACCTGTGCGGGGCCCTCCTTCTCTCCAAGCACAGAGGTCACCACAAATAACTAAAGATTACAATCTGGCACTGATCTTAAAACAGCCAGTCAGATAGGGGTATCACGTATAATGACAACGGTCTTGAGCTTTTTGAAATCTAGAGTCCAGGCCCACTTAGCTGGAGAATGAGAAAAGGCTACAGGAGAAACTAAAAGTAGACAAAAAATAAAAACAAAATGAAACCAGTTGCTGTCAAGTTGATTCTGACTCGCGGTGACGCCACGTGTGTCAGAGTAGAACTGTGCTCCACAGGGTTTTCAATGGCTGATTTTCAGAAGCCAGGCCTTTCTTCTGAGGCACCTCTGGGTAGATTCAAACCGCCAGCCTTTTGGTTAGTGGCTGAGTACTCAACCATTTGTGCCACCCGGGGACTCCAGAAGTAGATCAGATGGAACTAAATCCAGGAAAAGAACACTTAGCCCCTACTCCTAACACTGCCTCAGAATTGGAGGCTCCAACCCCACCCCTACTCCTTACCCCCTTCCTACTGCAGGCAGGAGGCAGAACTATTGCCCGGCCACCCCCCCAGCCTTCTTCCCTCCCTCCCCAGGGGCAGCCCTCTCCTCCCCTCCTTTCTCCTTCTCTCCTTTTAGCTCATCTCCTCTCCACCATCCCTAGTCATAGTTATATTTCTTTGCTAGATAATGTAAAATACAAGGTTACAAATAAAATCCTGACTCGGCAGGGGCCTTGTCAGCCTGGATGGAGGGGTGAATGACTGAATATGTGGTGAGCTCATTTCACAGAGGGGGCAAAAGGAAGCTTTCTGATTCTTTGGAAATAAATTTTAGTTACATTTTCTCTGGATTTCTTTCCTTGAAGTAGCTAAAAGACATTAAAAAAAAAAAAAAAAAAAAAGACATACACAGGGTCTAATCTTACCGGCACTGGTCTTCCTTGATTTTGAAGAGCAGAAGGGAAGAGCCAGGTGGGAGGTGGGGTCCTCTCCCACTTTGCTCCCACATATCCCTGAGGGCTAGGTGGAACGTGCAGGGCTCAGGTTTCTGCTCCTTTCCACCTCTTTCTTGCCCCTCTGTCCCCCACACCAGAAGTCCAAGTGCTGGTGATGCTCTACGCCTGATTTTCCTCTGGGGCATCTCCATCCTGAGCTAATGCTTAGGGAAGCTGAAGTCACTCACCCATGTAGAAATACTCTGGGGACTTGTCCTCTGATGATAAATCCTTTATGGTGCCTCCAAACCGAAACCATAGTCCAAAAGCAATGACGGCTGACCCTGCCAGCTGAAAGGTAAACAATACCATGTTTACAAGGGCAGGGAAAGTGTGTGCACAAACCTGAGAGCAGGCAGAGTCACCGACTGTAGACAGCCGACCCTCAGGCATCCCTTGCCCACCCATCACATTTTACAGGGGGAGGAAACTAAGGCTCAGAGAGGTGCAATGGTGTGCTCCAAGCCTCCTAGATCCCTGGGGTCATAATAGGACTGGGGGTTCCTGACTCCAAGTCCAGGGTTTTTTCCCATTCTGCCAGGCTGCCTGTGGTTATGGGGCAAACACAGCACAGCCCAGAAGGCTTCTCACAAAGAATAATATTCCCCTTGGAAGGCATCTGTCCCCTGCCCTACTGTCCCTTGCTGGGCAGTTTGGATCTCTTCACCAATACCATCAGGAGTCCCTGGGTGGCACAAATGGCTAAGTGTTCAACTACTAGTCAAAAGGTTGGTGATTTGAACCCACGCAGAGGTGCCTCGGAAGTCAGGCCTGGCGATCTGCTCCCGCAAGGTCACAGCCTTGAAAACCCTACGGAGCACAGTTCTACCCTTCATACATGAGACCTCCATGAATCAGAATCAACTGGACAGCGACTAACACCACCACCACAGTGACAGGTGACTGTGCTTCAGCTGCTGGGTCATCAAGAGCAAGATGAACTCTGAGACCTGGGGGAAACCCACTTTTCTAAATAGGAAAAAACACACCAACCTCAGACCCCACCTACATCTCATGAGTGTGCAGTCCCCAATTAAAAAGCTTTTCAGAGATGTCCATAGCCCTTTCTCCCCCCACTCCTCAATGGTCACCGGTCACCACGCTGCCTGGGGATGGTTGAAGGGAGGGAGCCTGGCTGGCTTTTTTTTTTCTTGGTTGCTATTTTGAGTTTCCATGGAAAGTGAGAAAGGGAAAAAATAATTTTCTGAAAAAGCAAGGTCTGTGTGCTGTGTGGCTGCGTGGAGAGGCTGAGGACTGGCGCAGGCAGGGCTGGGCAGGCTGGCGGCTGGTAGAGTCATCACCTGCTTCCTCTCCTTTACCACTCTGACGGCTTTCGTGAGGCTCAGCCCCGGAGCTGGACCCTTTGCTGTCGTCATTGTAGGACTGCCACAACCGCCCGCCAGCAGGCTCCAGCCACCACGTCCTCTCTCTCTACAAACATCCCTCTTGAATTTCACAGTATCAATCAATCAACAGATATTGCTTGGGCACCTTCTGTGCCCCAGACACTATGGGAAAGTGAGCAGAGATGTAAAAATAGCTTCCTGTTCTGCCAACCCAGTCTGGTGACTGCTCGGCTGCCCCACCTAGCCTATCACCAGGCGGACAATCTAGAGGCTGCCTTTCCCAGACAGGGATAAGCACTCACAGATGCCGGCCAGAAGAAGGTATAAGGATGAAAGTCAAAGAAGTAGAGGTTCAGTAAGGAAAAATGATATCAAAGTCAGGGCAAGACCAGAGTCCTTTTAATAAAAGATCCTTCTGTTTTGTAGGGCTGTGTGTTAAGGACTCTGCACTACCCTCTGGGGCTACGTGGCTGGATTTATACGACTTTATCCCTCTTTACCTTCTGTCCCCAAAGGCCAAATCCCTTTGTGACTGGCTTCTTCAGAAAAGCGGCAGTACTTCAGTGAGCAGGCGTCAGAGGGGCAGAGTTCTACCAGCTGGACTCTCTAATATGGAATAACTAAAATTTTCCAGGACTTAGAAGAAAGCACTAATTGGGTAATGTGAGGGACAGCTACAAGAACTGGGCTCAACCAATTTCTAAAAGATTTTTAAAAAGAGTAGCATGGTATGGAAAAATATTAGAAGGAGACAGGCTACAACATTAACAATATTTCATCTTCGAAGGGTGGGGCTACAGGTGATTATTTTTTTCCTTGGCACTACATTTTCTAAGTTTCCTGCATTATTGCTCTTGTGACTTTAAAAACACTGTCTTAAAAAAGCATTACATGGTGGGTGGCTTATATGTTCAATTCAGAAAAAGTGAGGAGAGTCCTCTTGGGGAGGGCTTCAGTTTGGGAGGGAGCCAGCTTTGAAGTTACTGCTGTTTCTGGGGCAGGAGAGAGAACGATGCCCTCGGGGAAGCCCCATCCTCAGAGCACCCGGAGGCTGCCTGGGCCAACTCTGCTTGGCAGGGCCTCCAGCCAGCCCTGCCCATCCTTGTCCCTGCAGCAACTTGATGGAAAAGCAAAGTTTCCAAATACAAAGCAGAACCTATTGACAGAGGCATCGGGCCAAAGCCTGCAGTCACCAAGTAGACTGTGGAGGAGGTAGCTGGTCCCAGGGACACCCCACCACCAGGCCACATTTTTGGAATCTCTGTATACAAACTCTAATTTATAGTGGTCTGGAATCATCCTCCCAGACGGAATACGTTTGTCCAGTTCTGGCACAGATGTGTTTGATGCATAATGGAAAATGAAAAGAGAGGTTGCAATTTAAAGCCACCAGGCAAGGAGAAAAAAATCTGCGCCTGCTCATCCACGCCCTCGAGCCCCAAACCACACGGGTTTCCTTCTGGGTCAAGGAAACTGTGGCTAAGCTGAATGTCATCATTGTTTGGAGGGGAATCCTCCCAGCATGCTGCTGTTCACTGTGTGGGGGACACTGTGGGTGAAGACCTGGTTAGGGCTGGAGCTGCTTGTGACAAGAGACAGAGGAGTCGCCATTTTGTAAAGTGGCATCAGCAGAGACCATAGAGCCTTTTGGTCCTGGAAGGCTCATGAAATACTCTGTGTTCACTGGACTTTAGTTGATCTACCACAGGCTAGAAATTGTTTGAAACAATTCATGTGGAATCCAGTCAGGAACAAAATGAGTAAGCCTAGTGTCATTAAGTCCTCATCACTCCCTGCGTTCCACACAGTGGAAGAGATGGTGGTCTCCTGGAATGGCCTGTAGAGAGCCTGCAAGCCCTTCTAATCCCCAATTTTAATCCTAACCAGTTGCTGTTGGGTGGATTCCAACTTATGATGACGCCATGTATGTCAGAGTAGAGCTGTGTGATCCACAGGGATTTTTTTTTCCTCTTTTGTTGTTTTGAGAATATACACAGCAAAACATACACCAATTCGACGGCTTCTACATACAGCATTTAATGACATCGATTACATTCTTCAAGTTGTACAACCATTCTCACTCTCCTTTTCTGAGTTGTTCCTTATAAATATAAACTCACTGCCCCCTAAGTTTTCTATCTAATCTTTTGAGCTGCTGTTACCAATTTCATCCCATATAGATAGTTCTTAAAAGAGCACAATGCTCAAAACAGATATTTTTTTACTAGTTAAGCTAAACTGTTGCTTGGTTTTAAGAAGACTTCAGGGGATATTTTTGGTTTAAGGTTTAAAGATTATCTCAGGGCAACAGTTTCAGAAGTTCATCCAAACTTCATGGCTCCAGTAAGTCTGGAGTCCATGAGAATTTCCAATTCCATTCTGCATTTTCCTCCACTTGATCAGGATTCTTCTACAGAATCTTTGATCAAAACACTCAGTAATGGTAGCCAGGCACCATCCAGTTCTTCTGGTCTCATGGCAAAGGAGGTGGTTGTTCATGGAGCCAATTAGCCACACAGTTCATATCCTCCTCCTATTCCTGACTCTCCTTCTTCCTCTGTTGCTCCAGGCAATTGTTGTGCCTTGGACAAATGCTCGCAAGCTTTTAAGACCCCAAGCACTACACAACGAAGTAGGAGGTAGAACAGAAGCATTGAACACGTTATTAGGCCAATTAACTGAGATGTCCCATGAAACCATGACCCTAAACCTTCAAACCAAGGAACCAAATCCCATGAGGTTTTGGTTGTACGTAAACAGCCTCAGCAGCTACTTTTTTTTTTTTTTTTTGGTCATTGTTGTAAACATATCTATCACACAACTTTTGCCAATTCAACTTTTTACAGGTGTACAACTTATTGACAACAATTATAATAATTGGCTGTGCAACCGTACCCTTAATTAATAAAATATTCCCACCACCTTTAACCCCTCCCCTTTCCCTCTCACCTCCACCCTGGTAACCACTAATAAACTTTGTTTTCTACACATTTGCCTTTTCTTGTCTTTTTATATAAGTGAGGCTATGTAATATTTGTCCTTTTGTGATTGATTTATTTTACTCTGCATAACGTCTTCCAGCTCCATCCATATTGTAGCGTGTACCAAGACTTCCTTTCTCCTACTGGCTGAGTTCCAGAGTTTTCAATGGCTGATTTTTTGTTAGTAGGTTGTCAGGTCTTTCTTCCAAGGTGCCTCTGGGTAGACTCATACTCCTAACCTTTTGGTTAGCAGCTGAGCATGTTAACAGTTTGCACCACCAGGGGCTCCAACCCCCTCTGTCTCTATTCCCTCTTCTCCTTTTAACCTCAGCCACTCCTTTGCATTCAGATATATCGTTTCATCTCAGCCAATGTTAAAGCAGTGACATGCAAATATGTGCCATTAAGTAGTGGATCACCAGATACACTGTAATTATATTATGTATTTTCATGGGCAAGTTATTTCAGTAGCTAACCATATTCCAGAAGATTTGCAGAACATGAAGTTCCAAATTGTAAACATGTCTTTGTGTTCAGTTTGAGTCTAAAACTAAAGAAGCAGAAGACTACGGACTTGATTTGAAAACATTTAAAGCAAAGTGAATGAACAAAAAGTCTCCTTAAAATAATGGCTATCTGCCCCAAACAAGTTATTTAACACAAAGCAGAACTCTTTAATGGATTTCAACTTCATTTTACTGTACTCATTTCAACTTTCCCTGGACTGCTGAGGCGATGTCCTATCTTGGGGACACATGGTTTTTTTTTTCATGTAAAAAAAAAGTTTCATGAATGACAAACAGGAAACACTGGTCCAGTGATGAGCAAGTAACTTGTACACAAGTGAAGACAGAGGGCTGGGGGGCTGCTGAGATGCAAAGGTCACCCCTCCCTGGAACTGCTCCTCCAGTCTGCCCCCCACCCCTCAGAGGAGGCTAAACAGCCTTGATCACAAAGAGCAAATAAACACTACTCTGCTGTCTGCTGAAGGAGCCCTCGTGGTGCAACAGTTAAGCATTCAGCTGCTAACCAAAAGGTTGACAGTTCAAACCCACCCAGGGGTTCCTCAGGAGAAAGACGTGGAGATCTGCTCCTATAAAGGTTACACCCTAGAAAACCCTATGAGGCAGCTCTAGTCTGTCACATGGGGTTGCTATGAGTCAGAATTGACTTGAAGGCACCTAACAACTGCTACCTGGTGATTGACTGAATCCAGCAGAAATCCCCCCTTTTAGGTAAAAAACCTTACTTAGGGAAGTTCTCAGCATATGTGCTTTTGCAGAGATGGGAGACACAGTCAACTAAGGTCAGGTGCTCTAGCCACAGTTTCACTTCTTGTCTCCCACTTGAGGCCTCTGCTCTTGCTGTTTCCTTGATTTAGAATGCTCTCCTCCTCCCCGTCTGCCTGGTTAACACCCAAGGCCTACAGCTCTCAGCCCTAAAGGTCACTTCCTCTGGGAAGCCCACTCTGGCCTACATATGCGCTTCCCTCCGTATCTATTAATCTATTACAGAATCGTATAACCATTTCTATTTAAATATTTCAACAGCTTTTAAAACTAAGGCCTTAGCTCTGTGAGGGCCAGGACAGGGTCTATGTTATTGTATCTCCAACACTTACCTCTGCCTTGCAGTGGGCGCCCAACAAACATGTGTTACAGCAATGAAGAAAGGACCTTCACAAAGGCACCTTTCAGGCTGACAGTAGTGACTGTGACCAACCTTCCCCATAGCTCTCCAAGGGAATACTTTGCAGAGTATTCTTTTCAAAATCATCTGCACCTGGGAAACACTGTGCAGACACCTCAGAAAAGCGCTGTGTGAACACAGTGTTGGATACACTCAGAGAAACACTCGCCTACAGAAAAGCCAAACAAGCCCTGAGCTTGTAGTATCAGCTCTGTGTTTTCCTATGCCTGCTCGGGCGTGTACTACGTACCACACGCAGACACAAGGAATTAATCTATGCATTCCCTTTACTGGTAGCGGCATATGAACCCGTAACTCAAATACAGTGCTTTCTATCTCTATGTGTATATATACCTATATATTGCATATATACATGTATGCAGGTGTGTGTGTAGATATATATGTATGTACACACATATATATATACACATATACGTATGGTTACCATGAGTCAGGATTGACTTGACAGAAATGGGTAACATATAAAACCAAAAACCAAACCTGTTGCCTTCAAGTTGATTCTGACTCATGGTGACCCCATGTATTACAGAGTAGAACTGCTCCATAGGATTTTCTTGACTGTAAGCTTTATGGAAGCAGACAGCCAGGTTTTTCTTCAGCAGTACCACCCGGGGGGTTAGAATTACCAACATCTAGGTCAGTAGTTGAGTACAAACCATTTATGCCATGCAGGGACACATACACACACACATACACACACACACACAGTGCTCAAATGGAAAGAATGAACAAAATCAATGCTGTATTCCTGCTTCTCCGGGATGAAAACCATGTGTACACACAACCCCACTTATTTGCAACTCTACTCGTGAGGTCACTCAAAGTTGGAAGTGACACTTCAATCCTAGTGTTTTCATCAAAAGCTTTTAAGCTAATAATTTCTCTTGGTGGCAGTTCTCACCACAGATGGGATCATGTAATGGAGTGCTCCCTATTCTCAAGGTGATTGCAAACTCCATTATGATATCATAAGGGTAACGGAGTCTCAGCCTTTAGCAGGCAGAAGTCAGAAGCACATTTGCTCTGGAAGACGATACTAATTTTCTGAAAGAGGAGAAAGCCAGCTCCCAAGATTTTCATCCTATTATGCAGTGAAAGCAAGGCGAGGAGTCAGATGGAACTTTCTCAAAATGAAGGATTTTATCAGAATAAACACGAGGGCCAAATGCCATGACACTCATGTGAAACCGCCTTCAAGGGACCCTGCAGCCCTTCCTTGCCTTTGACATCAGGACCAGGTGAGGCGGAATCGAGAGACAGGACCGTAGCCGTGGGTGATGAGACAGCGGTGTGAGCTTGGAAATGAATGGCAACTCCTTAAGATACCGTGTGTCTCTGATTTCCTCTATCATTTTCCTCAAAAGATTCCATAACAACGTGCTCAGGCTAAGAGATTCCTGAAAGACTTCCTGCAGGTAAGGGTGTATTTTAAAGTCAGGCAGTGTTTAATTCTTGGCCCTGCTGGAAGGGCGCTGCAATCCAACCACGATGGATTCAGAAGTGTTCTATTCATCTCTGGAAAGAACACTGGGCTCTGTATTTGTGTCAAACACACCTTTTTCTGTTTGCTTTAGGTTGTTATTAAAATGAACTTGCATGTTCTAAACACGGAGGGACTGATATTGCCGGGAGGCAGCTTAGAAGTGTGGGGTGAATACCAAATTTAGGGGAAGGAAATGAAATTGGGATGAAAAGCTTGCTGCGAATGATAAAGCAGATAATTTACATATAGATGGCAAAAACTTTGTTGTATTTCTTAAGTGGTTATGCATGTTTTTTTCCTCTATAAAAATACAGGGGAAAGGAGGGGAAGAGCAGGGAACAACAAAAATTAGGAGAAAGAGGGCTATATAGTTTTCTTTAAACTGCAAAACAAATGTCACAAACTACTGGCTCATCATTTCCGGTGAGCAGATGGCTTTATCAAGGGAAGATCAAACGCATATAGAGCTGAAATCCAATCTACCAAGTCACAGAAAAGAATTAAACCCAATGTCTGCCTTACTTTGCCTAGGGGATAAGCTCTGGGGGCTAAAATGGTCTTTTCTAGCCTCTCTGGACTTCCTTCTTGTAGCATCCAGCTGCCCCTTATCCCAGGCTTCCCACAGGCCCTCTGAATAAATAACACTTATCTTGAGGGCTACAGTGACTCTTGTGATGTTTCATTCATATCAAGTTTTATATATGGAAAGACAGGGCATTAAATTATTTGTTTTACAGACTAGGATTTTTCGAGGTGGTTGATATAAGTATTTTTGAGTAGACAAACAGGATTCTCAGTTATCTTCACCCCGTTTTAGTTATGGAGAGAACAATGGAAGAAAAAAATGTTCCTGGTAGAAGTCAGTTTAGATTGAAATAAGTCAAAACCCTGTTTTTTAAAAAGTTAGCTTGGATGGAAAACCAAAAAACCAAACCCACTGCCGTTGAGTCAGTTCTGACTCATCACGACCCTATAGGACAGAGTAGATGGCCCTACAGCATTCCCGAGGCTGTAAATCTTTACGGAAGCAGACTGCCACATTTTTTCTCCCAAGGAGTGGCTGGTAGGCTCAAACCACTGACCTTTTGGTTAGCAGCCGAGTGCTTTAACCACTGTACCACCAGGGCTCCTAGCTTGGATGGAATCCAGCAGAAATTATGAAAAGTTTAGCTTGGTGTTTTACAGAGATTTTTTTTTCAACAACAATGTTACTAGAACACATTTGAGGTCAGGAAGGTAGGCAGCATCTGCCCATTTACAAAAGACAAGACAGATTTGAGTTTGAACAGGAAGACCAGGTGGGCTTCCAGTGCATCCCAGCACTGTCCCTTTGCTATCCCTGCCCAATTCTCTTGCCCCCAGTTTATAAATTGATTCTTTCCCAATCACCATTACCATGGGGAGAAAGGGCTTGGCACACACTTTGGAATGTTTGCCAACTGCTCCCCTAGAAAATCTTACCTCTTCTGAGTGTTCAGACTGAAAGGATGCCCTTACGTAGGGTAAGAACAAAAACCTCCACACATATAGCCCTGTGGTATAGGGGAGTGCAGCAGATAAAAACAGCGATTCTAGGCAGCCTGGGTTTGAATCAGGTTCTGCACTTACTAGTCTTGTGACCTTGAGCAAGTCACTTAATCTCTCTGACCCTCAGCTTCTTCATCTTCAAAATGGAGGTAATAATAATGTCTCCTTAAAGGATTAAATGAGTTCATGTTACACTCTTAAAACAGTCAATGCCTGGCCCTGAGTGTTCTTACTGTATTGGTAGAACTGCTAATGTTACATTCAAACTGAAAACTTAATCCTATTTGAGATAGGAAACACCACTCTCACGGCACCAATAACTGCGTCCTCTGCTGCCTTTCTCTACTAATTTTTATTGTAGCTCTATGCTCCCTCTTTCCATGACAGCTGGAATTCCCTTGCATTTCCTAAACCTTCTATACTAGAAACGTCAGTGACCTTTTACAGAAGGTATGCTCCCCCTCCTCTTTAATCTTAATTTTTTTTTTTTTTGAAGACCCAATAAGAGAAAAACAGGAAAAGATGTATTTAGGGGAGAAAGAAATGTATTAAGGGTTGAAGTGGCCAATAGAACTTTCTCCAATGATGAAAATTTTCTGTCTGTGCTGTCCAGTACTGTAGCCACTAGTGAGACTTAGGAACTGAATGTTGAATTTAATTTAAATAGCCACATGTGACTAGTAGCTACCATGTTGGACAGCGCAGGTCTAGAATTCACATGCTTGTCATAGCTTCAAACTTCTCTCCCCTTTAGTCCGTAGATGCAGAGTAGTTAAGAACACAGACTCTAGAGCCACATACAGAAACCCAGCTCTGCCCCAGGCCAGCTCGGAAACCTTGGGCAGGTCACTTATACTCTCTGTACCTCTGTAGGAATAATAAACCAAACTATTGCTGGTGATTCAATTCCGACTCATAACGGCACCATGAGTGTCAGAGTAGAAGTGCACTCCATAGGGTTTTCAAGGCTGGAATGTTTCAGAAGCAGATTGCCAGGCCTTTCTTCCGTGGTGCCTCTGGGTGGGTTTGAGTCGCCAATCTTGGAGTTAGGAGTTGAATTCTTAACCGTTTGTGCCACCCAGGGACTCCCTTCATAGGGTTGTTGTGAAGATTAAAAGAATTACTATAAAAATGTGCTTAGAAAAGTACTGGTGCATAGCCAGTATTTATATAATGTTCATCGTTCTTCAGTTTCTGCTACTGAAATTACTTTTCTAAACTGTGTTTTGATTCATACCCTTTCTCAATTCTCCAACTTGCTTTGCCTCGGCTCCAAACTGTTCTCAACCCTTTGCCTGCTTCTCCCATCTCTCTGTATCTGCATTTCTGGAATGTATCAAGACTAAATCTGACACTGGATAAAAACTCTCTGGTCTCAGCCTTCATATTTTCCCAGCCAGTAGCATCTCTCATATTCCACAGGTTCTAATAAGTTAATACCGTGAGAAGAACATGGGCTTTAAAACCAGAAGATCTGGATGTGGATCCTGACTTTGGCTCTCCCTGACTCTGATCTTAGACATACCACTGACTATGCCTGACTTTCAGCTTCCACATCTATGAAATGGGGATAATTACATCTATTTTGTGGAACTGTTGTGATACATTACCAAATGGGGGTAGTACATGTGAAAGCATTCTGCAAACTAAAATATCATACAAACACTATCATTGTTATTTTTGTTCCCAATCAAATCCAAAGGGGATGAAAAGGCAGGCGAAGGTAACCCTTGGTTATCTGTAAGATGCGCTCCCAGCCCATCTGGTATTCCCACCTTCTGCCTCATTCTCTTCTTAATTCCTTAGTGACTTCGACATGATTTATCTCATTGGTCAGTAAAACAACACTTGATTCAGGAGACAGCCCTGTTGTGACATCAACTGTTGATATTAACATAAGAAATGAAGCTTATGTTCTCTTTTGTCACACAGGGCTGCAGACACCAAGATACTACATGAGTGATGTTCTAGAAATAGCACAGTGAAATGAAATGGACAATGGCCAGATGGCAACGTGGTGATTCTAGAAACTATAGATTCTTAGTGTAAAAAATTGTGTCTTAAAACAATAATGGTAAAGTGGCAATTGGAACTAAGGGAGTAGCCACAAGCAAGCCAAGAGACAGGGCCCTCCCCGCCCCATCCAGAAACAAAAAGCCACCTGTGGGTCTCTGGCCTCTTCCAGCCAAGATCTAGGCTAGTAGTTCTCCAGTATGCTTCCCAGACAGACAGCACCTGTATCACCATCCCTGAGGCCTTGTTTGAAATGCAGACGGGCTGAATCAGAACGTACTTTTGAGCAAGATTCCCAGGTGATGTGTATGCATTTTAAAGTTTGAGAAGCACTAATCAGCCAAAGTTTCCCCATTGCCACCCCTGAGCCTCCACTTAGCGGCACAAAGGCAGGGCAGGTGACAAACAGTTCCTGCTCCAGGATCAGTGAGCACAACCCTGCTGGCTGGAGCTGAATCTACTAGGTGCTAAGGGGTTGGGAGAATGGGGATACCAGCCTGACATTCCCTGCCCTGAGGACCACAGACATTAGACAGGCAATAAACTATAAGCAAAGGCAAAATGGAGCATTGGGCAAAGGTCCAAGTGCCTCAAGATCAAGGACTGTGTCTTTGAATTCTCAGCACTGAGCAGGGTGCGAGGCACACAGGAGATGGTGAGCACACATTTGCTGAAAGCACTGATGATAGAGGGAGGAACTGCCCCTTTTGACTTCATGGCCTTGAGATGCTTTAAGACTCTTGCAGCTTTGCTTTTGTGTGGACCTAGGACCCCTGCTTGCTTTTCCTCTCAGACTGTGGATTCTGCTTTCCCACTTGTACTTCTGAAATTTAGATACTACTAACCTGGTGGCCACAGTGGTTAAGAGCTATGGCTGCTAACCAAAGGGTAGGCAGGTTTGAATCCACCAGCTGCTCCTCGGAAATCCCATGAGGTAGTTCTATTCTGTCCTCTAGGGTCGCTGTGTGTCGGAATCGACTCCACAGCAATGGGTTTGGTTATTATTATTATTATTATTATTTTTACTAATATCCTCTGTTAATGAGTTTTTATTATGTGCCTCTACCATGCTTAGTACTTCACATAGATTACCTCATTTTATCTGAACACAGTTCATAGTTTTGATGCTGGTGCTTTATTATGTCTGTTTTATAGATTAGAAAACAGTTCAAAGAGGTTAAATAACTTGTCCAAGGTCCCCCAGCTAGTTCATAGTAGAGCCAGGAGTAGTAACCCCAGGTAGTGTGATGCCAGTATCTATTTTCAGACTTTTAATCCTTAGACCTGTTTGAACCAGGGCTCTGGCCTCTCCAGACTGGCCCCCATGGAAGCTCCTTGCCTCTCTCTGCAGCACTAGGCCCCTGTCGTCCACGCTAGTGAGCCTGGCCACTGCGGCAGAAATCAGAAATGAAGACTGCCCTACAGTGAGGCTAAGGACATTCCTATCTGCCTTCCGGGTGGTCTAGCTTTTGAATGGACTCCCATAGAATACTTTCTTTAGGTATTTTTTCTTACCAGAGTTTCTGACAGGTGGTAGCTGTGAAGCTACTGTCTGAGAAAAGTTTGAGAGAGAGGAGGAGGTGGCCTCTGGAAGCTTGAGCTGAGTCAAATGTTTTTCATTCTCAAACCCATGCAACATCGACTGTCCTAAAAGCGCCTGTTAGGCATCACCGAGTGAAAACCCAAAGCTGTATTAATAATGGTGAGAAGGAAAAGACAGCCGCTTCAAACTTGCCATATATGGCATCTGACTCCAACAATGAACAGTCGGGCTTCCTGTTGGTCGGTAACAGGGAGCAGCAGCACAGGACAGCACAATGATAGGAAAATGCTGAGCATACAACAATAAAGCAAGGAATAAACAGCGCCCAGGTTTTTCTTTAAGTTTGTGGCTTGGTGGGTTGTGGTGTTTTATTTATATTGCTATGCAACGGCAGGGGGAAAAAATAAACGTGATTTCAATGCAAGGCAAAGGAATATGCCATGCTATCTGATGGTCCTGTCCGAATTTAGACACGACAGATGCTGGGAGGGGTTTCGGGTGAGACATCAACCATAACAGAAAGTCATTTAGTGGGGGCTTTTGCTTTTTAAAAATTCAATGGTGAACAGAGTCAGTGGCCCTTGCTTGGCAACGGAGTGCTATGCTGGCTCTGGCAGTTCGATGTTTATGAAGCCAGGAGCGGAGCCTAGGAAAACTAAAACCAAGCTGCCAGAAGGAGGTTGCAAATCCATTTATCAAATTGTGGATCACAAAGTATGTCCCGCCCCACCTCTGTGCCTGCCTTCTGGTGAGTTCCCGACAGGAAAGGAAGTGCTGTCACCCGGGAGCACCCTATACCTCAGAAGGGCAGGCACATAAGCATCTAAGGGTGTGTGACAATGTTACATGATAAGTTACAGCTAAAGCCTAACCTTCCAGGAAAACCATCCTCCACCCCTTCCCCAGACTCCCCGCAAAACCCTACAACCAGGAAAAAACAACTTCAGAAACTAGGGTGGGGCTTTTCGGGCATCAGGTTTCCTCAGTTTCAGTGAAGCTAGATAATCCAGATAAACTTATCCCAAACAACTGCTTTCCCCCAGATCGTTAGGTACTGGTTTCAGATTGCCGCTTTCCCTTCAGCTGTGCAAAGGTAGACATGGAAAGGCTGCCTGGATCTGTTGCTGTTCTGAGAGCCCCAAACCCAGCCCCTTCTGCAATGGAACTGGGGGAGAGTGAGTCCCCCATATTTCCCTCCTGGGTTGAATCCATGCATGCAAAGAACAAACCAACAGGTAATGAGCAGGCAGGGATAGGCCCAGGGATCAGATTTTAGCTCAGTTCTCCAGGTAAAGTTGGTAACTGATTCTCTGCAAATCAGGAGGGCCGCTGGTACCAAGTTCCCTATTCTGCAGATCTCTTCATTCATTCTGCAAATATTTATTCCATATCTCCTATATGCTAGGCACCATTCTCGGCCCGTGGGGATACAGCAGTGAACAAAATAGAAAAAAAAAATCCCTCCTCTCAGAGCATTTAAGTTCTGTTGGGGAAAAATTCAAACACAAATCGAGAAGATAATGTCTATTACCCTAAAATGAAGACAAGCCGCAAGTCACTTGAACACATAAACACTGTTCTCCAATATTAGGGGAATGAGGGGAAAGAAAGTTAACATTTATTGAAAGCTTCCTATGTGTCAGGTACTTAATAAAAGTAATAATTAACATTTACTGAGTGCTCACTGCGTACGAGGCTCATAGTAAGGTGAGGTCATATGCTTTACTATTCCCTTTTCATCTTCTCAACAACTCTATCATTCCGTTCATACAGAAGAGAAAACGAGCCCAGAAGCTAGAAAAGCATGCCGAAGCTCATCCTGCTTGTCAGTGGTAGAGGTGAGATCTCTGCCCTCCAGTCGGCCTGGTCCCTCTGTCAGATGGCCGCTCACACTCACCCTTGCTCTGTTCTTCTGCCTGTGGATGGTATGTCACCCCCTCACCTTTGCCCACCTGGATTCTACCCACCCTTCGAGGCTCAGTTTAAGCATCTGCTTCTTCAGAAGAATTTCCTGACTCCTCACTATTACTGTGATCCTTTCTCTAAAATTTTAGTTAGATCGTATATATATATAAAATGTCAAGAAGCCCTGGTGGCTCTAACCAAAAGGTTGGCGGTTCAAACTTACCCAGAGGGTCTGTGGGAACAAGACCTGGCAATCTGCTTCTGTAAAGATTACAGCCAAGAAAATCCTACGGGGCAGTTTTACTCTGCCATATGAGGTCGCTATGAGTAGAAATTGACTCAAGGGCACCAAACAACAATATAAAATGTCAGGAAGTCCCTGGGTGGTATAAACAGGTAGCTCAGCTGTTAACCAAAAGTTTGGAGTCCACTCAGAGGTACCTTGGAAGAAAGGGCTGGCAATCTACTTCTGAAAAATCAGCCACTGAAAACCCTACGGAGCACAGTTCTATTGTGACACACATGGGGTCGCCATGAGTCAGAGCCGACTCGACAGCAACTGGTTTGGTTTTTTGGTTTATAAAAGGTCAGACCTAACGCTAAACCCAGTGCCTGACACTAGTGGCTAACAAATGTGGCACTTAAACACTGCTTTGTTCCCATACCCTTCCTTCCTATGTTTATGGTCAGAGTGTGAACTTCTCACTTGATTATATACTGTCTTATTTGTTTTATTATTCTATATGCATTGGTCTTGTTTCCTAACCAGATTAGCAGCTTTTAAAGAACAGGAACGGTGTTTTACATTTATATACAATATATCACTGTTTAACAGAGTGGTTTTCAAACCTGAACGTGCGTCAGAACTACCTGGAGGTCTTGTTAAAACAGTTTGCTGGGTCCGACCCCCCAGAGTTTCTGATTCAGCAGGTCTGGGGTGGGTCTGAGAATTCCCACTTCTGACAAGTTCCCAGGTGATGCTGACGCTGCTGAGCCAGGAACCACACTCTGAGAACACACTGGCTTACCTGAACGTAACACAGGGTTTAGGAACATGTAGGCTGAGTCTGAGTCCCATCTCTGCCACTCACTAGGTATGTGACCTTGGGCAAGTTATTAACCTGTTTGAGCCTCCGATTCCTCTTGTGTAAAAATGGGGATAATAATAGTATGCGCCTCAGGGCTGTTGTGAGGATTAAAAGTAATGAATGTAATGTGTATAGCACTGTTCCTGACACACTGAGAACAATCTACAAATGTGACCTATTATCCCTGGAAAGGCTGGCACAATATCAGGCACTAAATACGCACCGAGACAAGCCTGAGGATTCCTTCTCAGGCTGATAGAAAACTTCTTTTGAATTTGTAAGCAGCGAGAGCGAAAGGTGTTGCAGAAGCAAGACAGCTATAATTAACTGCTCTTGAAATTAAGCCAGACTATTAAAAAGCACAATGTAAAGGCCCTTTAAGGAGCCCTGGTGGCACAAAGATTAAGTGCTTAGCAGCTAACTTTCAGTTGAAAGGTTGGTGGTTCGAGCCCACCAGCTGCTCTGTGGAAGAAAAGACCTGGCAATCTGCTCCCACAAAGATTCCAAACCAAAACCAAACCCATTTGCTCTCAAGTCGATTTCGACTCATAGTGACCCTAAAGAACAGAGTAGAACTGCTCCACAGGTTTTTTTTTCAAAGCTGTAATCTTTACAGTGGAGCCCTGATGGCACAGCTTGGCTGCTAACCAAAAGGCTGGCAGTTCTAATCCACCAGCTGCTCCTTGGAAACCATATAGGGCAGTTCTACTCTGTCCTATACAGTCACTATGAGTCGGAATTGACTCGATGGCAACAGGTAATCTTTACAGAAGCAGACTTCCACATCTTTCCCCTACAGAGCAGCTGGTGGGTTTGAACTGCCGACCTTTCAGTTAGCAGCCAAGTGCTTACCCACTGCACCACCAGGGCTCCTTTGTAAAGATTATAGCATAGGAAACCATATGGGGCAGTTCTACTCTGTCACACTGGGTCACTATGAGTCAAAATGCCCTTCTCTATAGTATGTTGGATGAAAATGCCTACTATGTGTATTTTTTTTTAAATCTAGGGGCTGTCCACAGGGTACCTCCTTCACAGCTTCTACTGCTTTAAGGATGCTGAAGATGGCAACTTGGCCTCTGAGGAGCTTGGAGTTACTGGAGTCACCCTGGCATCTCAGCTAATGGGCTTGGCAGACACAAACAGCCCATCATTCAATAATGAATTAGTTGCAATCATGAGAAAACAACCTCTCCAGAGCAGGTAGGGCAACCATCCTCCTCCATTCTAGCAGTTTCAAGGCACCTAGGCCCTTGCTGCCCTCTCCCTGGCCTAAGACACCTCCACCTCCCCTACCCCAAAGCAACAAATATATTTTCCCTCAGAGCCTACCTGGGAAGTTACATTGGCTGACACTCTCTTAAAAAGCCCAGGGAGGAAGGGGCAGACAGGATAGTTTTCAGATCTTGTCTCACAGTCCTCCAGGGCCTGGGACCAAGTATCCAGAGATCTGCAATAGCCTAGCCCTAATCGACTCGACAGCACTGGGTTTAACCTTGCCCCCGATAATACCCCAGACATGGGTCACGGCCTCACTTCTCCAGCCCTATTTCTCTGTGAGCTACTAATCCCAGGAATGCTGTCAGTTCAATAAAACCCTGCAAAGTTGAATGAGATCATCTCTGGGAGCATTAGTATTTAACTGAGGCTTTACAGGCTAGGGGGTATAGGGAGATGCCGCTACCCCTTTCGAAGCCCCTCCCTTCCCCACGCCCTCTCATCCAGCTGTACCCTCCCCTAATGCTCAGAAATAGAGCCAGGGACACCCCCCCACCCCATTTTCACTCCTATCCCTATTTCCTAGACAAACCATCACAGGCAGGTGGTGTCTCCACGTACTCTGGATGGGGCACCACGCCCGCCAGCCCCAGGGCAGGGGTTTTCTCTCCCATGCCGTGGCCAGGCCCAGCTCCACCGCGAAGGCAGAGCGAGAAGGGGGTGTGTGTGCACGGGAGGCTGGAGGGGAGCGGGGCCGCCGAAGACCCAGCCCTTCAGGAGGTGAGGCGAGGCTGGTGTCCCCGCGCCGGGAGTCACCAGCTGGGAGTCAAAAGCAGTCAAGAGCTCACGGTGTTTCTCCCCTTTTCACCATTTCTCACTGCTCAACCTCTTTCCGTTCTCTCGCCCTCCATCCCTCCCCTCCCTCTTTGTCCGCCTTTCTCTTGCCTCGGCCTTTTGGTAACAGCCCTCCCTTCTCCCCAGAGCCCGGCTCGGACGCCGCAGCGGTCAGCTCCCCGGGGATGCCGGCCCTGCGCGCCCCCGCCCGGCCCCCGTCCCTCTCCTGCCCTCCCGGCTCCGGGTCTCACCCAGAAGAGCAGGTTGAAGCCGAGCAGCAGGTACTTGATGCACCGCAGGCCCCCGCGGAAGCGCCCCATGCTGCGGCCCCGGCGACGGGATCCCGAGTCCCCAGGCCCGCGCTCCGAGCGCCGGGAGCGGCGGGAGCCGGCGGGCGGGCCGGGGGCGGGGCCTGCGGGGGGCGGGCCGGGGGCGGGCCGGGGGCGGGGCGCGGCCGGAGCGGGCGGAGGGGCTCGCGGCGGGTGGGGGCGCCGCGGGGGTGGTCGTTCGGCGGTAGGTGGGAGTAGGTCCGCTTCTCTTTTCCTGCAGTGAGGGGCCACCTCCTTTGCCTGAGATGCTGGGCCACGCGCCCTGCAGGCGCACCTCTCCAGGTGGTTATCGGAGCATCGGCGAGGAAGGAGCGTCTGCTAAGAACCCTGGACCCCTTTAATCAGCGCCCAGCCCAGAGGCCTGCGGAGATGGTGGAGGAATAAGGACGCGGGCCCGGTGGCTATGGAAACCGAGGCAGAGAGTCTTGGGTAGAAGAGATAAGTAGGATCCAAGGCCGCCCCGAAACTGGCAGGACCCGTCGCGGGGCACCCGCCAGAACGTGCAGGACTGCGGCCCCGCTGGGTCCCGCAGCGCCGGGCAAGCGCACAGACCGCGGAGGCTGCTTGGAGGGGACCCTCCTTCCGGCCCCTCGGAGGACTGTTACCTTAATAGGCAAGAACTTGGAGGAGGCGTGGGGTGCGGCTGCCCTGCGCCCTGACAGCTGCTCCCCATCCTGGCTAGTGGAGGGGAAGTCAGACTCCCTGGATTCTGCTGGCTTCAACTGACGGGAGGACTTAAAAAGCAATCTAAATCCTCGGGACCTTAAGTGTGTTGTAGAGATAGGCGAGAGGGGCAATTTTAGTTTTGCTTTGTTTTGTTAAGTTAGGCGGCTGGCTGGGGAAATTAGGCTCCCACTCCTGTTGACTAAGCTTCTACAATATGTGGTGCCAGACAGTAGAGACAATAAAGTGTAAAACTCAGAGAGCTTATGCATTAATGCACAAAAATTTAGCTTCCTGTTACAGGCCAGACGTAGTAGCAGGCCTTGGGGATTCAACAATGAGGAGAAAGCCAGCCCTGGTCCTGGAGGGTTTGTCCTCTCTGGTGGTGGAAGTAGACTGTAAGCAAATAATTACAGTGAGGTGAGGAGGTCAGGCGGGTGCCGGGCAGGCAGGGCCTGGCCTCATTGCCTTGCCAGGGAAGGCTATGCTGAGAAGGGAGGGCCTAATCTGGTCTTGAATGGATCTGAAGGGAGAGGAAGAACAGTCAGGCAGAGGGGGCAGCATGTGCCCCAGCACAGGGCTGGAGAGAGCAAGGCCTCTGGGAGAACTACCCCAAATGTAGTTAGCCCAAGTGGAGCAGACAGCCCTCTCTAGTGAAGGCAGAGAGGCAGGTGAGTTGGAGAGGTGCCAGGCGAAATCACTGCTTTCAGTCAGCTGACCAAAGTTCAAAACTATCCTTACACCTCGGTTTCCTCATCTGCAACATGGAAATAACCATATCTACCTCATAGAGTCATTATGAAGATTGTTGTTGTTTGCACTGTGGAATTGATTCCGACTCATTGTGACTCTATGTGACAGAGTAGAACTCAGTGGCATCACTAGGGTTAGTATTACCCAGTGTAGAAACTCATGGTGTTACCCTTCCCCCCCACCATGGACCTCCTCCGGTACCAGACCACACAGAATCCTTAGTAATGTTTTTTGTACGAATGTTACTCAAAAATTGTAATTTCCATATATTGCTCCCTATGATTCGAAACCCACTTGATGGCAGCGGGTTTGGATTTTTTTGTTTTCCTTTAATTACAACTTCATTCTCAAAAGTTATTGATATAGGTTCACAAATACTTATTACCACAACATCGTAGCTAAAACACCAGAAAATTTGAAAAAAACAGCCACTATAAAAACACTGGCGGCAACGAACACAACAGGGCACACTGGTAGCGAAGTGTAGATGAAACCACGTGATTCAAAGAACCATTGTTAATTGGGTAATAATGACAACTTTGACTGGAGGGTAATAGAAGATTCAAAGAGTAAATTAGTATAGAGTTTTAGCCTTGTAAGTATATCGATACATGTAAGCTGGGTTTGGAAACCCTGGTGGTGTAGTGGTTAAGTGCTACCGCTGCGAACCAAAAGGTCGGCAGCTCGAATCCGCCAGGCGGTCCTTGGAAACCCTACAGGGCAGTTCTACTCTGTCCTGTAGGGTCGCTGTGAGTTGGAATCGACTCGACGGCAGTGGGTTTTGGTTTTGGTAAGCTGGGTTTGGAACCCTGGTAGAGCAGTGGTTGAGAGCTTGGCTGCTAACCAAAAGGTTAGCACTTTGAATCCACCAGCTACTCCTTGGAAACCCTATGGGGCAGCTCTACTCTGTCCTATAGGGTCACTATGCACTGGAATCTACTCAACGGCAATGACGGTTTTTTTGGGTTTAAGCTGGGTTTACGAAAAGTGTTTTTGTTGTTATAACTAACTACAGGAATATTTTTTTAAAAAGTAATACATTTCCGCCAAAACTCTGTACCAAAATTTTATAGACAGTCATTTTGGTGTTACCCCCTCTGACAGTGTCACTTCGTATAGGCTGCATCCCCCATACCTTCCCAGTAATGCCACTGGTAGAACTGTCCCGTTGAGTTTCCTAGGCTGAAATCTTTATGAGAATAGATGACCAGGTCTTTCTTCCTGAGGGCTGATGAGTTTGAACCGCCAACCCTTTGGTTAGCAGCTGAGCACTTAGCGATTTGTAAAGTACCTAGAAGAGTACCTGGGACAGAATAAATACTGTATAACCCCTTGCAGTCAAGTCGATTCCAACACATAGCGACCCTGTAAGACAGAGTAGAACTGCCCCATAGGGTTTCCAAAGAGCGCTGTGGATTCGAACTGCCAACCTTTTGGTTAGCCGCTGTTGTTCCTAGGTACTGCGCCACCAGGGTTTCCAAGTACCGTATGAGTTAGCTCTTACTGAGTTTCGTTCTACCAGTCACCCGTTGGGTTTCTACCATGCACGGCATGCACAGATTTATCTGTGTCTTTGTTGAATATCCATTGAATTTTATTTATGAAAATGAGTAGAAGACAGAAGAATGAAAGTACTGATACTGGTAGTAAGCATAAGTCTCAAACAGTAAAATTGCAATAAAGATGGAAATCATTAGGAATACAAAAAGAGGCAAGTCTTTACCTTCAATCAAAAACTCATCATCCCATCTTTGTCATCTCTTTTCTATTACGAAGGAAAAGAACTAAAGTGTAGTGTCTGGTACATAGTAGGTATTCGATACATCTCTCAACTGATTGAACAACAATAATATTGTACTTTAAATATATTGTTGAATATTATGTCTCTAAGACAAAATATGTCTAGAGATTATATATTCTATACTCTGGAAACAGGACCCCTGTTAAAACATAAATCTATTGTTCTTTCATATTACAATTTTAGCATACATGTATTAGAGATGCAGTGGGGTTTTTTTTTTTTTTTAATTAGAGACAGATGGTTGCTTGCCCAGTTTAACAGTTTTAGATTTTGTTTGAATACCCAGTGTCGTCGAGTCGATTCTGACTCATAGTGACCCTATAGGACAGAGTAGAACTGCCCCATAGAGTTTCCAAGGAGCGCCTTGCGGATTTGAACTGCTGACCCTTTGGTTAGCAGCCATAGCACTTAACCACTACACCACCAGTGTTTGAATAGAGCATCTCTTTACCCACCCCCATCCCCTTCTTCACAAAGTTATGTGTCTCAGGGGAAGCTACCCGTGACGTGACTGGGCTTAATTGGTTTAAGGTAATCATATTTCTCTTGTAATTAGGAAACGAACTGAAGGATGACCGTGTTCCGGCTGATGGAATAGGAGTGGTGTCTACCGAGGGAGACAGATGGTTTCGCTTCTTCTTCTTGAAGTTGTTGGGTCTGGATGTTATATTTGAAGTTACTATATCCATCTTTGTACCAGCCTGAGGACAAATCAACATTAAGAAGAGCAAAGCGGAAAGTTGAGAAAACCTGGGCCATTGGTGACATTATCCCATCATTGAGGCAGCCAATTCTGAAGCCAGTTGTAGTCTAGGTTTATGTATGTGTGTATATATGTATGTATTGTGGCTGCAGGACATCCTAACTAATAAAGTAGGAGACTATCTTAAATGCCATAAAAAGGAAGTTAGCCTTTAAACTAGAGGTTATGCAAAACCATGTTGTTGTTGTGTGCAGTAGAGTCAATTCCAACTCATAGTGACCCTATAAGACAGAGTAGAACAGCCTCATAGAGTTTCCTAGGTTGTAATCTTTATGATAGCAGATCCCCAGGTCTTTTCTCCCTCAAAGCCCCTAGTATGTTCTAACCACTGACCTTTTGGCTAGCAGCTGAGTGCTTCACTTTTGTGCCACCGTGTAACCTGACATTCCAAGGTGTGCTTGGCGGGGCTATGAAGACACACAGAGCTGATGAAAGCAAAAGAAGAAGCTTTATTTAGTTGGCTAAGTAAAGGAGAACACCGCGACTTGGTTTGCCAAGGTGTCTTCCAGAACCATAGCCCAAAGGGTTTATATGGATAAAGTAAATCGGGTCTGGGGGTCCCCAGGAGCACCCCAGGGTGGGGCCAGCTTACTGATTGGTTTGAAATGAGAGGGCATTCTTGGAGTGGTCCAATCTTCTATGCCTGTTCAGTCTGAAAGGGGGGCTATAAAGATGGTGTTTTGCCCATGTCCGGGGTGTAAATGGGGGTGTGTTTTTCAGCCTCTGACACCAATAAGATGTCTGAGGGGCAAGGTCATCAGTATTGTGCAGTTCAGGAGGGCCTGAGCTGGTCCAAGACTGGTTTTAGCTGGACTGAAGATCCCAGTCTCTTGTTTTCTTTAACTGAATCAGAACTGGAAGTATACCTAAATAAAGAGATACTCAAAAGCAGAGGTTAGTTCCTGTTTTGCCTAATAAGGGGATAGGTTCTATGCTGGGAGTTAACTCTCCGTGTTACTGAAGATGGCAGGCTTGGCCCCTGGCACAGCCACTTGTTTATTCAACATGACCAGTGTTACTGCTGGTCTCACCAGGGTTTCTTATGTAAAGGCATAGACAGGATCTAAGTTGGGGGTGCTGTTGAGTTGGTCCCAACTCATAGCAACCCTATAGGAGAGAGTAGACCTGCCCCATAGGGTTTCCAAGGAGCAAATGGTGGATTTGAACTGCCAACCTTTCGGTTAGCAGCCGAGCTCTTAACCGCTATGCCACCAGGACTCGAGCTGGGGATAAGATGGTTAAATTTGTATTATTAAAAAGATTAAACTGAGGCCACTTGGAGGATGGTTTGGAGTTATGACTTGAGACTAATGAAGAGATTGTGACAGCAATTCAGGAAAGAAATGAGAAGCCGAACCAAGACAGTGGTACAGGTGTAGGAAAGAGCGTTCAGATTTGAGACATATTAAAAGACTTGATAAAAAATTAACACAGATTGGATATGAGGAACAGGAGGAGAAAGAGAGGAAAGGATGACTCCTAGGTTTCTTACTTGGGTAACTAGGCAGATCCTGGAACCATTAGCAGCCACAGGGAGTATAGAAGGTCAAACAACTTTTGGGGAGAATGTTGCAGATGGATTTACCCCTCACTGAAATCCCAACCCCTTTCTCCCTGCCCACAACCAATCTGGAAGTTAAAAACACTTAGTATTCTACCAAAAGCCATTTATACATACAACGCACTTCCAATCCAAATACCAATGTCATACTTTAAGGGAATAGAGAAACAAATCACTAATTTCATATGGAAAGGAAAGAACCCCCAGATAAGCAAAACATTACTGAAAAAGAAGAAGAAAGTGGGAGGCCTCACCCTACCTGATTTCAGAACCTATTATATAGCTACAGTAGTCAAAACAGCCTGGTACTGGTACAACAACAGGCACATAGACCAATGGAACAGAATTGAGAATCCAGATATAAATCCATCCACGTATGAGCAGCTGATATTTGACAAAGGACCAGTGTCAGTCAATTGGGGAAATAATAGTCTTTTTAACAAATGGTGCTGGCATACCTGGATATCCATTTGCAAAAGAATGAAACAGGACCCATACCTCACACCATGCACAAAAACTAACTCCAAGTGGATCAAAGACCTAAACATAAAGACTAAAACGATAAAAATCTTGGAAGAAAAAATAGGATCTACCCTAGGAGCCCTAATACAGGGCATAAACAGAATACAAAACATTACCAAAAATGATGAAGAGAAACCCGATAACTGGGAGCTCCTAAAAATCAAACACCTATGCTCATCTAAAGACTTCACCAAAAGAGTAAAAAGACCACCTACAGACTGGGAAAGAATATTCAGCTATGACATCTCAGACCAGCGCCTGATCTCTAAAATCTACATGATTCTGTCAAAACTCAACCACAAAAAGACAAACAACCCAATCAAGAAGTGGGCAAAGGATATGAACACACATTTCACTAAGGAAGATATTCAGGCAGCCAACAGATACATGAGAAAATGCTCTCGATCATTAGTCATTAGAGAAATGCAAATTAAAACTACGATGAGATTCCATCTGACACCAACTAGACTGGCATTAATTCAAAAAACACAAAATAATAAATGTTGGAGAGGCTGCGGAGAGACTGGAACTCTCATACACTGCTGGTGGGATTGTAAAATGGTACAACCACTTTGGAAATCCATCTGGCGTTATCTTAAACAGTTAGAAATAGAACTACCATACAACCCAGAAATCCCACTCCTCGGAATATACCCTAAAAATACAAGACCCTTCACACAAACAGATATATGCACACCCATGTTTATTGCAGCTCTGTTTACAATAGCAAAAAGCTGGAAGCAACCAAGATGTCCATCAACGGACGAATGGGTAAATAAATTGTGGTATATTCACACAATGGAATACTACGCATCGATAAAGAACAGTGACGAATCTCTGAAACATTTCATAACATGGAGGAATCTGGAAGGCATTATGCTGAGCGAAATGAGTCAGTTGCAAAAGGACAAATATTGTATAAGACCACTATTATAAGATCTTGAGAAATAGAAAAAACGGAAAAGAACACATACTTTTGTGGTTACAAAGGGGGGAGGGAGGGAGGGAGGGAGGGAGGGAGAGGGCTTTTTATTGATCAATATGTAGATGGGAACTGCTTTGGGTGAAGGGAAAGACAACACTCAAAACAAGGAAGGTCAGCCTAATTGGACAGGATTAAAAGTAAAGAGGTTTCCGAGATAAAATGAAAGCTTCAAAGGATAGCGAAGCAGGGGCTGGGGTCTGGGGAACTTGGTTTGAGAGGACTTCTAAATCAATGGGCAAAACAATTCTATTATGAAAACACTCTGCATCCCACTTTGAATTGTGGCACCTGGGGTCCTAAATGCCAACAAGCAGCCATCTAAAATACATTAATTGGTCTCAACCCACCGGGAGCAAAGACAAAGGAAGAACACCAAGGTCACACGACAACTAAGAACCCAAGAGACAGAAAGGGCCACTTGAACCAGAGACCTACAATATCCTGAGACCAGAAGAACAAGTTGGTGCCCGGCCACAATCGATGTCTGCCCTGTCAGGGAACACAACAGACAACTCCTGAGGGAGCGGGAGACCAATGGGATGCAGACCCCAAATTCTCATTAAAAGACCACACCTAATGGTATGATTGCGACTAGAGGAATCCCAGAGACAATGCTCCCCAGAACTTCTGATGGCACAGGACAGGAACCATCCCCGAAGACAAATCATCAGGCATGAAAAGGACTGGTCAGTGGGGGGGAGAGAGATACTGATGAAGAGTGAGCTAATTAAATCAGGTGGACACGGGAGAGTGTGTTGGCAACTCTTGACTGGAGGGGGGATGGGAAGATAGAGAGAGAGGGAAGAAGGTAAAATTGGCACGAAACGAGAGACTGTAAGGGCTGACTCAATAGGGGGAGAGCAAGTGGGAGAAGGGAGTAAGATGTATGTAAACCTACATGTGACAGACTGATTGGAATGGTAAATGTTCACTTGAAGCTTAATAAAAATTTAAAAAAAAAAAAAAAAAAAAACACTTAGTATTTACTTTCTTCTGGTTTCCCTTGCAACCAAGGGTGGTCATGTGACATAGTTTCTATTAATGGAATTTATATAGAAGTCATCTAAGAGGCTTCTAGAAAATCTTTGTTCTCTTTATAAAAGGGACAATTGTAATCACTGGCATTGATCTCTTCTCCCCCTTTTTTCCTGTCTTGAACTCAGACACGATGCCTGGGGCTGTAGCACATTTTGTGACTATGAGGAAAGGCCAAGAGAATTGCAGACCTGCTGGCCAAGACATTGTTGAACTGCTGAAACAACACCGGCAGCCACCTACTCAAGATTTCTTATTATGTAAGAAAAATGACCCTCTTTTTGCCTAAACCTTATGCATTCTGTTACCTGTAGCTGAAGAGATTCCTAACTGACATGGGAAAGATGGTAAGATCATTTTTGGATCTTCTGAGTTTTAGATCTGGTGGGAAAACCAGATGGAGCTATCCAGGAGAAGGTAGAGGTATGACCGAGATTCTGAAGAGGGATTTGAGCTGTAAGTTTAGGTTAAGGATTCATCAGCAAATGGTGATAATTTAAGCCAATGGTCTTCAAAATTTTTGCCCACATATCCCCTAAAAGAGTTTTGAAAAATATATCCCCCCTTGTACTTTTCCCCTGATATTTTATTATGAATACTGTTATTTTCAAACATATAGAAAAGTTGAAAGAATTGGGAAGTGAATATGCTATACTCACTACCTATATTCAACAATGAACATTTTGCTAGAGTTGGCTTTATTACTTATCTATACATCTGTTCATCTGTCAATCTATGTTACTTTTATGCATTTCCAAATGAACTTTAGGCATCAATACGTTCTATCCCTAAACTCTTTAGCATACAATATTATTAACCAGTGGTCAAATTTTGTTTTGTTTTTTTTCTGTTGATGATAAAATTTACCTCAAGGAAATGCATACATCTTAAGTGTTCTCTTTAATGAGTTTTGAGAAATTCATTTGCCTTTTTAACCTAAGTCACTGTTAAGGTATAGAATATTACTATCACCCCAGGAATTTCCCTCCTGTCCGCTTCCAGCCAATTTGTTTCCCCACGTCTCCTGGAAGCAAGCCACTCAGTGATTTTTTTTTCACTATAGATTAGTTTTGCCTGTTTTAGAACTTCATATAAAGGGAATCATACATATTTACCCTCACACATTTGTAAGTTGATACCTAAAATTCTCATTGTAAGTTTGAATAGTTGCAAAAGATGACATTTATAATGTATTTTAAATACGGACATTATAAAACAAAATTATCACAGCACTCATTTTAATGCATCCAATAGAAAATAAATACTAGCGTGATCTGCTTCTTACCATAATCCATTTAAAAAATATAAGAACAAGCTCTTCCTTAACATCTTTCCTTTTTTCTCCTTAAACTTATATTTCCATTTTCACTTATTTCACAAAATTTAATCCAAAAGCAAAGCATTTATATGTTTTGAAATATTTTCTTTGAACAATCTATTATACTTGTCTGTACAAAAATTACTGTCTATTAAGAGAAACTAAATTTTTTCCCTTGAAACCGTAAGGTTCTAAGTGTTAATGTCTTCTAGATTGAGTTATTAGTATTATTTTTAGTACGCAGTTGATTAAAATAACAAATACAGCTTTTAATAAACAATCATTAAACATAAAAGTAAATTACTATTGGAATTGCACCTCCTAATAAGATTGATGGGTTGGGATTTTTTCCCACTAGTTCATGTATCCATGGATGAATATTACTCATTGCTAGAATGACACAGGGCTCAGCATAAATTCTCTTCATGTTTTTCATTGCTTTGGTATTAATGCAGGGAAACTTTATTTAGACATATAAGTAGGTGAGGATGGAAGAAGTTGTTATAACAATGCCAATCAATTCTTTACACCTCTTCTGAATTATATGTCCCACTGATTCAATCACCAAAAATTATTTTTAATGGTCAACTATTTTAATATTCTCCCACACATCTGTAAATTTGTCGTACTGTGATGGCTTGTGTGTTGCTGTCATGCTGGAAGCTATGCCACTGGTATTCAGATACCAGCAGGATCACCATGGCAGATAAAATGATAGAATTTTGTGAGACCAGTAACTTCTTCATTGCAAATACCTTTTCTCAACAACATAAACGGCGACTATACATGTGGATCTTGCCAGATGGAATACACAGGAATCAAATTGACTACATCTGTGGAAAGAGATGAGGAAAAGCTCAGTATCATCAGTCAGAACAAGGCAGGATCATCCCTGCTCATATACAAGCTCAAGTTGAAACTGAAGAAAATTAGAACAAGTCCACGAGAGCCAAAGTACGACCTAGAGTATATCCCACTTGAATTTAGAGACTATCCCAAGAATAGATTTGACTCGTTGAACACTAATGGCCGAAGAGGAGGAGCTGTGGAATGACATCAAGGACAACATACATGAAGAAAGCAAGAGGTCATTAAAAGGACTGGGAAAAAAAAAAAAAGACAACATGGATATCAGAAAAGACTCTGAAACTTGCTCTTGAATGTCGAGTAGCTAAAGTGAAAGGAAGAAATGATGAAGCAAAAGAACTGAACAGAAGATTTCAAAGGGTGGCTTGGGAAGACAGAGTAAAGTATTATAATGATGTATGCAAAACCTCAAGATAGAAAACCGAAAGGGAAGAACACGATCAGCATTTCTCAAGCTGAAAGAACTGAAGAAAAAACTCAAGCCTCCAGTTGCAATATTGAAGAATTCTACAGGGAGAATATTAAACAAAGCAGGAAGCATCAAAAGAAGATGGAAGGAATACACAGGGTCACTATACCAAAAAAGAATTGGTCGACGTTCAACCATTTCAGGAAGTAGCATATAATCAAGAACCGATGGTACTGAAGGAAGAAGTCCAAGCTGCACTGAAGGCATTGGTGAAAAACAAGGCTCCAGGAACTGACAAAATACAAGGTGAGATGTTTCAACAAACAGATGCAGTGCTGGAAGTGCTCACTCATCTATCCCCCAAAATTTGGAAGATAGCTGCATGGCTAGCCGACTGGAAGAGATCCATACTTACGCCTAGTCCCAAGAAAGGTGATTCGACTAAATGTGGAAATTATCAAACAATATCATTAATATCACAAGCAAGTAAAATTTTGCTGAAGAACATCCAAAAGTGGCTGCAGCAGTATATTGACAGGGAACTGCCAGAAATTCAAGCTGGATTCAGGAGAGAATGTGGAACCAGGGATATCATTGCTGATGTCAGATGGATCCTGGTTGAAAGCAGAGAATACCAGAAAGGTGTTTACCTGTGTTTTATTGACTATGCAGACATTCTACTGTGTGGATCATACCAAATTATGGATAACATTGAGATGAATGGGAATTCCAGAACATTAATTGTGCTCATGAGAAACCTGGACACAGATCAAGAGGCAGTCATTCGAACAGACCACTGCGAGGTTTAAAGGTGTGCATCAGGACTGTATCCTTTCACCATACTTACTCAATCTGTATGCTGAGCAAATAATCCGAGAAGCTGAACTACATGAAGAACTTGGCACCAGGATTGGAGGAAGACTCATTAACAACCTGCGATATGCAGGTGACACAAGCTTGCTTGCTGAAAGTGAAGAGGACTTGAAGCACTTACCGATAAAGGTCAAAGATCACAGCCCTCAGTATGGATTGTACTTCAACATAAAGAAAACAAAAATCCTCACAATTGGACCAATAAACAACACCATGATAAACAGAGAAAAGATTGAAGTTATTAAGGATTTCATCCACAGTCAACACCCATGCAAGCTGCAGAAATCAAAAGATGCATTGCACTGGGCAAATCTGCTGCATCATGCCTGTATTCGCACTCTTTATTTGCCTTCATTTGGCTTGAGCTTACCATGATTCCTAGCTCTTGTGAGAAGTTCAGTTAATTTTTTAGAATAAATGAACAAGTTGATGAAAGGGTGAATGAAAAGGATTGCTGCAAAAGACCTCTTTAAAGTGTTGAAAAGCAAAGACGTCACCCAAAGACTAAGGTGTGACTGACCCAATCCATGTGGTTTTCAAACACATCATATGCATATGAAAGCTGGATGATGAATAAAAAAGACGGAAGAACTGATGCCTTTGAATTGTGGTGTTGGCAAAGAATATTGTATATACCATGGACTGCCAAAAGAACCAACAAATCTGTCACGGGAGGAGTACAGCCAGAATGCTCCTTAGAAGCAAGGCTGGCAAGACTATGACTCACATACTTTGGACATGTTATCAGGAGGAATCAGTCCCTGGTGGAGGACATCATGCTTGGTAAAGTGGGGGGTCAGTGAAAAAGAGGAAGACCCTCAATCAGATGGATTGACACAGTGGCTACAACAATGGGCCCAAGCATAAGGATTTTGAGGATGGCATAGGACTGGGCAGTGTTTTGTTCTGTTGTACATAAGGTTACTATGGGTCATAACTTACTCAATGGCACCTAACAACAGGAACATTTTGATGACAATTTGATTTGGTCTCTCTTCAATTTCATTGAAACATAGAATTGAAACCCATCAATTTACAAGAGCATTACCCATATTATAGTCATTCACTTTTTCAACAGCTACCCAATTTTTTTAATTGGTCACCCAAGAATTTTTATACCCCAGGGAAGTGTACCATAACCAGAATCAGAATAGGCAAGAAGTAGCTTGTGATACAGGACTCACTGGATGGTACAAATGGTAGGCACTCAGCTGCTAACTGAGAGGATGGCTGTTCAAATCCACCCAGAAGCTAAAAAAAGAAAGGCTTTACAATCTTCTCCTGAAAAGTTGCAGCCATGAAAACTTTATGGAGCACAGCTCTACTCTGCACATATGGTGTTGCCATGAGCTGGAGTCGACTTGGTGGCAAATGGTTCAGCTTATGAAGGAAGACACCTTAACCCAAGGCATACGCTCAGACAGATTGATTCCAGAAAGACATACACATAGAAATTGAATATCTGGGAACAGGTTCTCTTAAAAGCCCTATGTAGAAGCACCCTCTGAAAAGATTTCTTGCATCCCCAGGACATGCATGCCCCAGAGATATATGGCTGTTTTAAGCCATGAGGAAGGATGATATGCCCAGGCAAAGTATACAGAATGAGAGAAGTGCTGAGAACAGAAACCTTAGAACAGCATTTTAAAAAGTGGGCAGAGGAGATGTGACCCTTAAACCAAAGCCATTGCCATCCAGTCGATTCTGACTCATAGCAACCCTATAGGACAGAGCAGAACTGCCCCACAGGGTTTCCAAGGAGCGGCTGGTGGATTTGAACTGGTTAGCAGCTGTAGCTCTTAACCACTGCACCACCAGGGCTCTGTGACCCTTAAAGGAGACTGGAAAGGAATGATCAGAGAGGTAAGAGAAAAACCAGAAGAAAGTGGTGACCCAGAGGCCCAGCGAGGAGTTTACAGAAGGAGGGTGTGGCCATAGCATCAAATGCCTCAGCAATGGCATTGGATTTGGCAACTAGGTCATTGACAATCTGGGTAAGAACAATTTCAAAAGAATGGTGGGGGCACAAGTCAGAAGGCAGTTAAGGAATTGAATGGGCAGTGAGGAAGTCATAATTGCTTTTTTTAAGGGGCTTAGCTATTTTTTTTTTTTAGCTATAAGAATGGTAAGGAGTGATAGAGTAAGACAGGTGGAAGTACTTTTTCTTTTCTTTTTTCTTTCCTTCCTTCTTTAATGGGAAAGATTTGGACATGTTTATTGTCCTTGCGGAAGGTGCCTATGGAGGGAGAGGTTAAAAAAAGAGGAAAAGCAAGAGCAGGGTCTCTGAAGAAATAGAATGGGGAGTGGGGGGAGGACACCAGCCCAGGGGCAGGGACTAAGAGGCAGGAGTGAACAGGAAAGCTGGTAATAGGAACCCAAGGTTGAAAAGGGACAGTGTTAACATGTTGTGGGGTTATTAACCAATGGCACAGAACAGTGTGTGTACTGACTGTTTAATGAGAAACTAGTCTGTAAACCTTTATCTAAAGTACAAGAAAAAATTAAAAAAAAAAAAATAGAATGGGGTTAAGAGTCGTAACACTGACGAGGGTTTCCATCTAGTGACAGGAGAAAAAATAGGCAAGGATGGAGTTGTCGAAAAATTTTACATGCTATATCTCATGTTTCCAATATCTGAACTCTCTTGATCTGATTTTGAATGCCTCTTGATTTTAGCGCCTTGCTTCCTCGTGCATTGTGAGATTTTTTTTTTTTTCCTGTTAACTGTTCATTTTCCTTAGAAAATGTGGGAAGTCTTTGAGTCCTTAGTTGAGGTCGTATTCATCCAGAAATGATTTGCTTTGATTTCTGCAAATCAGCACAAGGCACTGCCATAGTGTTAATTCAGATAACAAACCCATTTGAAGTCTGCTTTTGGTTACAAATTCTCCGAGGAGGTTTTCCCCCACCCCAGCACCAAGATCAAGCATGTCCATTTCCTTGTCCTCTTTTGCATGATGGGTTTATTTTTTGTCTACTCTTTATGTTGTTGGGAGGGGGCACCAGGTTTGGGTGGGGTCTTCTAATATATTCCTGACCTTAGTGAAATTTTGGGCTTGACTTCGTGAGCCTTTGCAGGTGTCAAAACAGAAACTCAGGGCAAAAGGTGGCTTTGGTGCCTGCTTACTTCCCAGGGTTCTTGCTTTCACTTCATTTTGATCTTTGTAGAGGCACTTCCTTTTGTGCTAGCTTAGCAATGTGCTTAAAAGTGTTTTTATATTTTAGCTAGTGTTTTCATTTCATTTGAGAAGATTGTTTAGTATATCAAGTCTGCCTTACTGCTGGAAAAGGAAGCCTGGAGTGCCTGCTATCGCAACGCTGGTTTTGATAAGCAGGACATGAACAGCTTTCTGACTGCTGGGTGTGCATCATATTAACCCTGTTGCTATGTAGCTGTTGCCAGAAAATAGCCTGTGGGCTCCGGGTTTCAGAACCAACCCTTTTTTGAATACAGAGAAGGAAGGAAAGCCAGGGTCTTGGTTTGCTGATCACAGACCATCTCCATGGTCACAGGCTGCTGGACTTTCCTCTTATGATGTTTTCTCAGCAGCATTCAGGCAGCAACAGCTTCCTTTCATTGCTTTTCAAGAAACAACTTTCAGTATTTGCTGGTGAAAGGAAGGGGTGTATCACCTGCTCGTGGACAC
This sequence comes from Elephas maximus indicus, assembly GCF_024166365.1. Taxonomy (NCBI): domain Eukaryota; kingdom Metazoa; phylum Chordata; class Mammalia; order Proboscidea; family Elephantidae; genus Elephas; species Elephas maximus. The sequence goes on along the minus strand of NC_064821.1, from coordinate 165,338,064 downwards.
ATATGTGAAGCAAAAGAAGATTCTGTGAACTGTAAAACGGGTAAGGGAGCAACCTCAAAGGATACTTCACTGCTTCCATTGGACCCTATGGGAACAACTTGCCCATTTTTGTTTTTACTTTTATTGGGAGCTTGTCTAAGTCTGGGTTCTCTAGAGAAGTAAAATCAGTGAAACATATATACATATATATATATACACTTCAAGGAAATGCCTCATGCAGTTGTGACAAAATGGCTCATGCAATTGTAGGGGCTGGCAAGTCCCAAATCTGTGGGTCAGGCAGCAACCTGGAGACCTCTGTGGGCTCCTGGGGATGTGGGAGATGATGAATCCAAAATCTGCAGGTCAGGTGGCAGGCTGGATACTTCCATGGGCTTACATCCAAGCACTGGAGGTCAGGCAGCAAGAAGAGTGCAGGGTCAAGACAGAGAGTGAGTTTTGCCAGAAAATCAAAAAAACCCATTGCTGTCGAGTCAATTCTGACTCATAGTGACCTATAGGGCAGAACAGAATTGCCCCATAGGGTTTCCAAGGAGCATTTGGTGGATTTGAACTGCTGACCTTTTGGTTAGCAGCCATAGCTCTTAACCACTATGCCACCAGGGTTTCCCCACAGCTTTGCCAGGACATCCATTTATATACTGGAGGCAGGCCACCAGTATATAAATGGATGTTCTGGCAAAGGACATCCAAGGAAATTCCCCTTTCAACTGATTGGCTGCTCACATCAGATCCCATCGTGGAAGGTCTGCCAAGCTACTGAGAATTATAGCCTAGCCAAGTTGACATATAACATTAACCATCACAGAGCTCGAGAGAGGAGGGGCACATAACCCATTGTTATGGATTGAATTGTGTCCCCCCAAAATGTGTGTCAACTTGGCTAGGCTATGATTCCAGTATGGTGTGATTGTCCACCATTTTGTCATTTTCCTGCATGTTGTAAATTCTATCTCCATGATGTTAATGAGGCAGGTTAGAGGCAGTGATGTTAATGAGGCAGGACTCAATCTACAAAATTAGGTTGTGTCTTAAATCAACCTCTTTAGAGATATGAAAGAGAAGTGAGCAGGCAGGTAGGGGGACCTGAAACCACCAAGAAACAAGAGCCAAGAAAATAGCATGTCCTTTGGACCTGGGGTCCCTGCACTGAGAAGCTCTGAGACCAGGGTTAAGATTGATGACAAGGACCTTTCCCCAGAGCCAACAGAGAGAGAAAGCCTTCCCCTGGAGCTGGCACCCTGATTTTGGACCTCTAGCCACCTAGACTGTGAGAGAACAAATTTCTTTTTGTTAAAGCAGTCCACCTGTGGTATTTCTGTTATAGCAGCACCAGATAACTAAGACACCCATTCGGGTCCAAATCTGAATATTTATTATGCTTCATAAATTATCTCTATTTGAATTCATCTCAGTTAGGAAAGACTTAAAAAGAAATCACAGAATAATAACCTGTCAGGATTTTAATGTGACTTTTTTCGTTGTCTCATAGTTTCAACAAAGGTTCCAAAGACCAAGAGCAAAACTATAGGTACTTAAGTATCTTCACTTTCTAAAGCAAGGTGCAGAATTGCCCATGCAAGACTTGTAAAGGGATTGAACAAAGCTTGGTTCTGCCAGCCAAGGTCATCACCTATTGCCTTGGCTTTATAAGAGAAGGTTAAGTGTCCACTGACAGATTGAAGATGGAGTGTCAATCTTACCCCACTGTGAGGAGGGTTTGGGGAGAAGATGCCTCCCCTCCCCTGACTTCAAACCAGAAGAGAAGGGCTTCAAGAAAACATATGTTACCTAGAGTTTGGGGAACGGAGAAACCGGTTGTCTTAGGCCAGGTTCTCTAGAGAAGCAAAACCAGTAAAGCGTACAAATATATATAGAGAGAGAGATTTATATCAAGGAAATGGCTCATGCGGTGGTAGAGGCTGGAAAGTTCCAAGTCAGTGGGTCAGAACAGAGGCTTCTCCTGATGCGTGTAGCCACAGGGGCTGGTGAACCCAAGATCAGCATGTTGGAGAGCAGGGCTGTTGTTCATAGGCTGTGAAGATCGACAAAGTCCAAAGATCGACAGGCAAGACCACAGGTAAACTAGCTCAGATCCCAAGAACTGGATGTCAGATGAACAGGAGCCAGCTGCAGGATCCAGAATGAGCAAAAGTCCCCAAGCCTTGCCAGACTATCCCCATATATTCAGTGCAGGCCACATGCCTAAGGAAACTCCCTTTCAACTCATTGGCTACTCACAGCAGGTCCCGTCATGGAGGTGATCACATGATATCAAATCTCATCATGGAAGTGATCACACCGTCATACAACTATCAAACCACTGAGAATCATAGCCCAGCCAAGCTGACATACAACCTTAACCATCACACTGGTGTTTGACTCACGCCTGAAAAAAGCATGAGGAGTCCCTGATTGGTGCAAAGAGTTAAAACGCTCGACTGCTAACAGAAAGGTTGGAGGTCAGAGTCCCCCTGGAGGCTCCTTGAAAGAAAGGCCTGGTGATCTGCTTCTGGAAAATCAGCCACTGGAACCCCTGTGGAGTACAGCTCTACACTGACACACACGGGGTCACCATGAGTCAGAATCAGCACTACGGCAACTGGTTTTTAAAGATGGGAGAGAGGCTCCAGAGACTCACAAAAGTGATCACTGGAGAAAAAAATAGTATTTGGACATGTGAGGTCAAGTAAGGTCTTTATTTATTTTGCTTGCCTTGGGTGCTTGACGCCCAGGGAGGCCTAGAACAGCAGCCAGTGAGTGAGCGAGGAACACGGAGTAAGGCAACTGAAGGAGCTCACAATGCCCCTCCCCGACCTCCGGCTTCTAAGCCTAAGACAGGCCCCAGCTAGGCAATGGGAGAAGCCTTTAACTGACAGAATCTAGACCTTCGAATTAGTCTGGACTGGGGTTCGTACTGACTGAAAGGGACAAGAAAAGCTATGGGAACTGCCAGAGCTCTCATCCGGGGATGGTGAAGAATGGGGCTGCAGAGCAGATTTCCTGGGTCAGTGGTGAGAAAGAACAAAGTTGCCTGTTGTTTGCACCCTTCTGAAAGCGGGATGACACCTTCAATGTCCAAAAAACAATGACAGCTGCCACTCTAGAAATCTTTACCCAGCAAGAATATCCCTCAAAAATGCAAGTGAAAAACACATTTTTGGACCAGTAAAAACTGGTAATTTGCCACTTAAAGATTTGCGTTAAAGAAAATGCTGAAGAATGCATTCCAGGCAAAAGGAAAATGATTCCAGATGGATGGTCAGAGATGCTAGAAAAAATGAAGAGCAAAGAAAATAGTAAATATGGGTCGATCTAAATAAATATTCAATATATAAACCAATATCTTTTGTGAATTAATATATGTGATAATGTATAAGTCATAAAGAAGGTAAATAGAGTTAAAGTATCCTAAAGTATTACTTAAGAGAAAAATAAACGTTTTGGATAATGTTAAAAAGCTGTTGCTGTCGAGTTGATTCGACTCGATGCATGGTGACCCCATGTGTTACAGAATAGAACTGCTTCTTAGGGTTTTCTTAGCTGAATTTTTTAAGAAAGCAGATCAACAGGCCTTTCTTCCGAGGTGCTGCTGGGTGGATTTGAACCACCTACCTTTAGGTTAGTAATTGAGGGCAAACTGCTTGAGCCACCAGGGGCCTTGAAAAATATTAGACTTGGGTAAATTAATTATACATCTTGTAAAGTTTATGGTACCTCTAAAAGAATAGAGACAGAAGGTATAATTTCCATACTAATAGATGGAAAAAATGAAATGATTAAAATATGCTTATCATTCTAAAAAAAGTAAGAAAAGGGAGTGAAAGAAATACAGAATACTAGGATAAATGGAAAGCACACAATAAGATGGTAGATTTATACCCAGACATATCAATAATTATATTAAACGCCAACAGAATAAATGCTCCAGTTTTGAAAGTTGTTAGATCAAATTAAAACATTAAAAACAAAATCTAACAACATGCTGTTTATAAGAGACACATCTAAAACATAAGGGCCAGAAAAGTGGAAAGCAAAAGAATGGAAGAAGATATACTGGTGCATCTCAGTTCTCTCCAGTTTGATGTATAGATTCAATGCATTACAATTTGTTTGTAGATTTCATTTATTTTTTTTGGTGGCATTAGATAAGCCGATTCTAAAACATTTATATGAAATGCAGAGGATCAAGAGTAGCCAAGATACCATGAAGAACAACATGGGAGGGCTTGCTCTACTAGACAGACTTACTATACAGTGTCGTGGATTAAATTGTGTCCCCCCAAAATATCTGCCAACTTGGCTAGGTCATGATTCCCAGTATTGTATGATTTTCTACCATTTTGTCATCCGATGTGATTTCCCAAGTGTTGTAAATCCTAATACTATGATGTAAGGTGATGGATTAGTGACAGTTATATTGATGAGCTCTACAAGAGTAGATAGTGTTATGGACTGAATTATGTCCCCCCAAAAACGTGTGTATCAATTTGGCTGGGCCATGATTCCCAGTATTGTGTGGTTGTCCTCTATTTTGTGATTATAATTGTACGTTAAAGAGGTTTAGGGTGGGACTGTAACACCATTACCAGGTCACATCCCTGATCCAATGTAAAGGGAGTTTCCCTGGGGTGTGGCCTGCACCACCTTTTTTCTTACAAGATACCTTTGCCATTGCAGTTTCTCGCACAAAATTTGGCAGAGTATATTTTTCTATCCCATGACTCTAGGTTTGGCCACAAGCCTTGCTTTGGTGAAAGTCACAGAGTACTCGTTCTGAGCCTAGGCCTCAAGAGGACTTGTGTATCTCTGCCTGCCTTCTTCCACTTATGCCATCACCATGAGAAGGATATGCCTGAGCCAACCTACTGATTCCACGAGGAGGAGAGACATATGAAACAGATTCCTAGTTAGGCTGCCCCAACCAAACCCAGCCTGGAGCAGAGCCCAGCCAAGATTAAATGAGCCCAGCCTAGATAAGCTGACCCGGCACTTGAGCAATAATAATAAACGATTTTTGTTTTCTGATTGGTTTGTTAAGCAGCAATTGCTAACTGATCAGAAAATAATACAGGAGGATATCTCTATGACTTCCAGATAGGAAAAGAATTTAAACTAGTTACAAAAATACTTATTATAAAGAAAAGATTTTATGTTAAAATTAGGGACCCTTGTTCATCAGAAGGAACTATTAAAAGAGTGAAAAGACCAGCCATAGAATGAAGGAGATACCTGTAACCTTGATTCAATCAGCAAAAAACCAGTATCCAAAATATTTAAGTAAATTTCTACAAAGAAATAAGACTGATAACTCCATACAAAAATGAGCAAAAAGACTTCAACGGATACTTTACAAAAGAAGAAATCGTGGACATTAAACATATGATAATGTTCTCAATCTCAGAAATCAGGGAAATGCAAATTAAAACCCGGAAGAAGGTAGTAGTGTAGGGTTCAAGATGAAAACATCAGTGAGACAATACCAGTCACAGAGAAAGTCAAGGAATTTATAAGGAACAGGATGTCTGATATTACATTTAAAATTATGTGCTGAGCTGGCTGTGCGGTAGCCACCCACCCTGTGATAAGTCTGATCCACAATGGCTTGTGTGAGTGGTGCTTTCTCTGAGGGAATACCACTCTTCCTCCTGCTGATCTAGGGCAGAGAGAATACTGCAGGAGGTGAGGGGCAAAACAGAGTTTGGGAACTCAACTGCAATGTGAAAATTCTGGTTACCTCCACTAATTTCAGAAACCCTGGTGGTGTAGTGGTTAAGTGCTACGGCTGCTAACCATAAAGGTCAGCAGTTTGAATTCACCAGGTACTCCTCAGAAACTCTATGAGGCAGTTCTATCCTGTCTTACAGGGTTGCTATGAGTCAGAATCAATTCGATGGCAACAGGTTTGGGTTTTTTTTGTTTTCCGCCAATTTATTTATGGTGTGAAGGCTGTGTGTTTTGGGTGGGGTTGGCCACACCCATCTTCCTGGGTAGGCCATTATTGACGTAAGCCATTAGTCAAAATACCATTTTCTTGGCCACAGATGGGAACATGATCTGAACTGGTTCACTCTGACTCTTGTTGGGTGGTGGGGGAAGGGAGTTTAGCACGGGTAAGGCCTGAAAGTGCTGTAGCCATTTTGCTAATATGCAAACCCAGTCTGAAGACGAATACAAAGGGAGGAGGGTGGGCAAAGCCAAGAGAATTATGGAATGGAATCAGAGCCCTGATTAAACTGTACCTGAAGTCTTTCCAATTATTGAAATTTTTGGTTCCATGAGCCAATGAATTCCCTCAAAATTTCCAGTTTGAGTTGGCTTTCCACTAGTTGTAATAGTAAGCACCTGTAACAGATGATGAGCAGGGCTGTGATTTCCCCAGGATCCTGTGGTAGGGAAAGCATAGGTTTCATCACTAAATGTGGGATGGAAGCTCAAACCAGTTTACAAATAATAATATTAAAGGGAAGGTTGACTGAAGAACTCTAAGGCAAATGATACTTGGGTTACACTTACAATGTCTAGTAGTTTTGTGAAGTTTAGGGGTTATGCCTTCAGAAAACTCACTAGAAAACCTTTTAAGATTCATGTGAGGAGAATATTAGGATTTGAAGGGACCCCAAAGATCATCTCTCTCAATCTCCTCATTGTACAGGTGGGGTAACTGAGGCCCAGGTAAGTTATGTGGCTAGTTGGTAGCTAACATAGGGCCATATCCCAGTTGTCCAGATTTCTCAATCAGACACTTTAAACTCATAAAGGCTCGTCATCTTAGGTGTGTGTATTGAAATACTTTCATTTTCACCTACTTACATTGAAGCTCACCTGTCATATTTTTTCTCACTCATCAGCTTCTAAAGACCTTTTAGGAGTCTAGCAGCAACTAATTTACTATCATTCATATTTATAATCACTTAGAAACTTGAAGAATTCATGGGACACCCTTTTTCCAGTTCAGTTATATAAGCATTGAATGAGCTTATCTTATTACAGAGCTTTGACTGTTGATTGTCTCTTTAGCTCCTGGTGGTTTGGGAGCTTGTCTGGGCTTGGCTTCTTGTCACTGGCTCAGGTTCCTACTTTCCTTGGGGATTAGTTCCCTTCCCTGGGTTTTGAACACAGCTGTACCAGTTCCCTAAATCTGTGTGCAGTTTGGAGCCCTTTTCTGGCCATATTTTTGGACTCTACCATGACCTCTCCAGTTCCCACACAAAGATTTGATAGTCTTTGACTTTTCTCCTTCACCTCCCACATCCCTTCTGTGATAGTAAATTTTATTTGTCAGTTTGGCTAGACTATGGTTCCCAGTTGTTTGGACAAACACTAGTCTAGGTGCTGTCATGGAGTGGTTGGTTATATGTGTTTAAATCAGTTGGCCTTGGGTAAAGCAGATCAACTTTCATAAAGTAATGTAATATGTAATTGCTTTCCATAATGCAATCTAATGTAATATAATCAATCAGTTGAGGTCATACCAGTGTAGGGTGGATCCTAAACCTCATCTCTTCTGAGCTACAAGGAGATTAGAGTAGACAGAGGGACACACAGAAGGATAAGATAAATGCCAAATAACAAGGAATGCCAAGGATCACCAGCAAACACCAGAAACTAGGAGAGAGACTCACCGAAGGAATCAATACAGCTGAGACCCTGATTTGGACTTTTAGCTTCCAGAACTGTGAGGAAATAAATTTCTGTTCTTTAAAGCCAACCACTTGTGGTATTTGTGTTACAGCAGCACTAAGTAACTAAGACATCTTCAATTGCCAAGTCCTGTGATTCTGCCACTCTGTTTTCTATCTCCTTTCTTTTCTTTATAACACTTTTTCTATCCTCACCCCATTCTCTTTTGCTTGCACCATTACAATAGTCATTAGAGGCAAAAAAAAATGTCAGAAGAAATGTGTATCTTTTTGATGGTGCTATGGTTAAGGTTATATGTCAACTTGGCTCGGTCATGATTCTCAGTGAGTTGGCAGTTGTATGATGTTGTGATCACTTCCATGATGAGATTTGATCATGTGATCACCTCCATGATGGGATCTGCTGTGAGCAGCCAATTAGTTGAAGAGGGGTTTCCTTGGGCATATGGTCTGCATTGAATATGAGTGACTATTCTGGCAGGGCTTTTGCTTATTCTGGATCCTGCAATTGACTCCTGTTCTCCTGACCTCCGGTTCTTGGTACTTGAGCTAGCAGCTTACCTTTGGTTTTGCCTATTGATCTTGGGATTTGCCACTCTTCACATCCTGTAAGCAAGAACCCTGCTCTCTGACTTACTGATCTTGGGTTCACCAGCCCCTGTGGCTATGTGAATCAGGAGAAGCCTCTATCCTGACCCACAGACTTGGGACGTTCCAGCCTCTACAACTGTGTGAGTCGTTTCTTGATATAAATCTCTCTCTCTATATATATATATTTAAATGCTCTACTGGTTTTGCTTCTCTAGAGAACCCAGCCTAAGACAGATGGGAATAATACAAACAATAGAATTTATTGAGAACTTAATGTGCTGAGCTCTGTTCTAAGATCTTTATGCTTATTAGTCACTTAATCCTCAAAAAATCCTATGAGTTATTACCATTTTAAAAATAAGGAAACTGAGGCACAGATGACTTAACATGCCCAAGATAAATAGTGGCAAAACTGAGATTCGAATCCTGGAGGCCTGGCTGTAGAGCCTACATGCTTAACCCCACACTAGTTATTCACCAAATATTGCACAACCGTTATGTACCAGACACTGTGCTAGGCATTGGGGATATTGACTAAGACACTTGCTCTTGGGGAGTTTATGGCCTAATGGAGGAGACAGTCATATAAACAACAACAAAAAAATACATCATTGACCAGTGCTTCAGTAAAAGAATGTATAGAACAATGTGGGAATATAGAGAAGGGACCTAGGTGGCTAGGGAAGGCTTCAAGGAGGAGACGCCATTTTAACTAACATTTGGGGGCTGAGTTGGAATTTGACAGACAGAACAGGAGTGTGTTTAATGGGATCCTGGAAGGAGGACTAACCAAATGATAGCCTGTCCTATTCAGGGAATGCCTGGAAGTTGGGTGTGGCTAGAGCATGGCATGTGTGTTTACAGGGAACAAGGGTGACAGGAAGTGGGGTGGGGTGGGCAGGTGTGGGGTTGGGTTGATAAAGAAAGTCTTTGGAGCCTAAATGTGAAGATCTTGTCTCTTTATAACTGCTAAGTGATTAGCACTTCATTTTCTGGGGAGCAGGAAAATGAGATGATCCATTTAATGTTTTACAAACAAGAAGTACAGGATAGTGTGGAGGACACATTCATTCAGTAAACATTAATTGAGAAAGACCCTGTGCGGAATGACTAGATATGACCTCTGATCTAGGAAGGCCTGCAGACATTCTGAAAGGGGAGATGGTATATGCCAAAGCCTCGCATTTCAAGAAGGCCAATGTTGAGTCCTATGTAAGAAGTCCCAGGTGCTCCAAGTGTGTTGAGAGTTGTCTTAGGCTGGGTTCTCTAGAGAAGCAAACCAGTAAAGTATGTAGATGTCTATTTAGAGATTTATATCAAGGAAATGTCTCACGAGGTTGTAGAGGCTGGAATGTCTCAAGCCCCTGGGTCAGGCTGGAGGCATCTCTTGATTCATGTAGCCGCAGGGCCTGGCCAACCTAAGGTTGGCAGGTCAGACAACAGGGCTCTTGCTCACAAGCTGCGAAGACTGATGAGTGTCAGGTAAACTGCTAGCTCAAGAACTGGAAGACAGACAAACAGGAGCCAGCTGCAGGATCTAGAGCAAGCAAAAGCCTCTGAGCCTTGACAGAAAGTCCACTTATATTTGATGCAGGCCACACGCCCAAGGAAAGTCCCTTTCCACTGATTGGCTACTCACAGCAGATCCCATCATGGTGGTGATCACGTTATATCAAATCTCATCATGGAAGTGATCACATTACCATTTGACTGCCAAACCACTGAGAATCACGGCCCAGCCAAGTTGACGTACAACCTTAACCATCACAAGAGTTCGAAGAGGCAAGATTCCTTTAGGCTGGAAAGGGGCCAGGGAAGGCTTCAAAGAGGAGTATCAGCTGAGGACTGGGTCTTGAGTGACTGGGGTGATTGGAAAGGCAAAGGTGGGTGGTGGGACCAACATGGACGTGAGTAGTGTGTTGGGGGAACCGTGAGTTTTCCTCTTGGCCAAAGTGCAGTTTGTGTGAAGGTGGCCTATTGGGAACTAAGCATAGGCTTTGAAAGATGGACAGAAGCATGTTTCCGAAAGTGTGGTGCCTGTAAGGAGTGCATGAGGTAATTTTTGGTGGTACATGATGGACATTTAAAAATGTATAATGCATGTGTTTATGTTAATATGCATTAAAAATATTTAAACAACAATGATAATATTGCTTACAATAAGGCAAAATAAAGAAAATGAGGCAATTTAGTCAATATTCAGGAAATAATATGGATGGTGCACAGATATAACAAAAATCATGAAGGAAGTATGCAAATAACTAAAAATTTGGGGAAATTGGGCTAAGGAATGCTTTAGAAGAACAGGCATTCAAGTACTGAAGGGTTTCAGTAGAGAGATCAACCTGACAGCTGGTGTAAAATGGATTAAATTGGAAAAAATAGATACCCGAGCTGGAGAGAGCAGTTAGTAAATGGTTGTACTGCATTAGACATAAAGGTTATCTTTTTAAGGAACCTGTGCTGTCTTTCCTTCACACGGTCATATGTTTGCCCAAGTGCTTATTGTAAATTCATCAGTTTGCTTCATGTGGAAGTCGCTTGCTGTCGAAGTGCCCACAATCTTTCCTTCTGCTAAATAGGCATCTCCTGATTTGGGGAGTGGCATTTGGAAGCTCTGGTACATTATATGCCACAATCTCATCTCTGGGCTCCTTTCCTTAGAATCAATACCACTCTTCTGGCACCAAAAAGTTTTTGTCTAAATTCAATGGAAGAAGTCTTCAGTGAAAAGGGGGTGGGATAAGACTTTCAGAAAATGTCAGGCTGGTGCCTCAAAACAGCACAAAGAACCTTGAGCTGGACTCCATTGACACTAAACAGCATGGGGACAAGTAAAGCCCTCCCCACCCCCGCCAGCTCCACCCCAGTGCCCAACTTGCACAATTTTTTTCTTCAGTCCTTTTGCAATGGCTACTATCGTTGCAGCTTTGTGGATTTCTTCAGACGGTGCAACTCATATTTGAAATGTTCTTCCTGTAAAAAAATTATGCATTGACTTAGTGTATTTTGAGCAAAGCTTGTCTGTCAAGGAAGGAAAGTGCCATTTTACTCCAACAGATAGCCCTTCTGGAGCTGGAGAAGTGGCTCTGGCCCATCTCAGGTCCTTCCTCCCTGCGGGTCCTCCCTGCCTGCTGGCAGATTCTGTGGCTTCTTTCTGGCTTTTTGTTCTGCACATTCAGAATCTCATCTATACGTAACAGTTATCCCTTCTTTATCCTCCCAAACATGCTACCAATACTGGATGGCTCAAACAGTTAAGCGCTTGACTACCAGCTGAAAAGTTGGTGGTTTGAACCCATCCAGAGGCACCTTGGAAGACAGTCCTGGTGGTCTGCTTCTGAAAGGTCACAGCCTTGAAAATCCTGTGGAGCAGTTCTACTCTGCACACATGGGTTGCCATGAGTTGAAATTGACTCAATGGCCACTAACAACAATAACATATGTATATTATATATAAGTATGTATACACATATGCACATATGTTTATCTCGGAGCTTTGGTGGTGTAGTGGATAAGAGCTTGACTGATAAAGAAAAGGCTGGTAGTTCAAATCCACTAGGTGCTCCTTGGAAACCCTATGGGGAAGCTCTACTCTGTTATATAGAGTTGCTAAGAGTCAGAATCAACTTGACAGCAACAGGTTATATGTATATATTTTGAGTTGTGCCATGTGAACCAATGAAGGTCTCGAAAGCTTTACTCCATCATGTCATTAAGGTTGGCTCTACTTTGAGGAGGCAGCTCTTTCCCAGTGGTATTTTGAGTTCCTCCCAACCTGAGCGGCTCATCTTCAGTGCTATATCAGACGGTGTTTCACTGCTATCCATAAGGTTTTCAGTGGCCAAATTTTTCAGAAGTCGGTCACTAGGTCCTTTTTTCCAGTCTGTCTTAGTCTGAAAGCTCCTTTGAAATCTGTCCACCATGGGTGACCCTGTTGGTATTTTAAATACTGATACCTTAGCTTCTGGCATCACAGTAACACTCAAGTCACCACAGTATGACAAACTGACAGATGAGTGGTGGAGTTTTCTATGTGTTATATATAATTTATGTATGTTTTATATACTATTGACTGAAAGCAGGGCATACCAGAAAGATGTTTACCTATAGTTTATTGAGTATGTAAAGGCATTTGACTGTGAGGATCATAGCAAATTATGGATAGCTTTTCGGAGAATGGGAATTCCAGAACACTTAATGGTGCTCATGCAGAACCTGTACATAGACCAAGAGGCAGTCATTTGAACAGAATAAGGGGATATTGCGTGATTTAAAATCAGAAAAGGTGCACGTCAGGGTTGTATCCTTGCACCATACTTATTCAATCCGTATGCTGAGCAAATAATCTGAGAAGCTGGACTATATGAAGAAGAACTTGGCATCAGAATTGGAGGAAGACTTACAAACAACCTGTGATATGCAGATGACACAACCTTGTTTGCTGAAAGTGAAGAGAACTTGAAGCACTTACTGATGAAGATCAAAGACTACAGCCTTCTCTGCAGTATGGATTACACTTCGGCATAAAGAAAACAAAAATCCTTACAACTGGACCAATAAGCAACATCATGATAAACAGAGAAAAGATTGAAGTTGTCAAGAATTTCATTTTACTTGGATCCACAATCAACACCCAGGAAAGCAGAAGTCAAGGAATCAAAAGACGCGTTGCACTGGGCAAATCTGCTGCAAAAGGCCTCTTGCAAGCGTTAAAAAGGGAAGATGTCACCTTGAAGACTAAGGTGTGCCTGACCCAACCATGATATTTTCAATTGCCTCATATGCATGTGAAAGCTGGACAATGAATAAGGAAGACCAAAGAAGAACTGATGCCTTTGAATTATGGTGTTGGCAAAGAATATTGAATGTACCATGGACTGTGATAAAAATGAACAAATGTGCAGCCAGAATGCTCCTTAGAAGCGAGGATGGCAGGACTTCATCTCATGTACTTTGAGCATATTATCAGGAGGGACCAGGTGCTAGGGAAGGACATCATGCTTGGTAAAGGGTCTGAGAAAAAGAGGAAGACCCTCAACGTGATGGATTGACACAGTAGCTGCAATAATGGGTTCAAACATAGCAATGATTGTTAGGATGGCACAGGACTGGGCAGTGTTCTGTTCTGTTGTTGTTAGGTAACCAACTCGAGGGTACCTAATAACAACAACATGTATGTATATATTATAATATAGATAGATTATTGGTGAAAAATAAATTCCTTTTCAGGTTCTTCCCTCCCACATTGACCTCTCACTGCACTGCTTCTCTGGTGGCTTACTTGTTTAGTGGTTTCTTTATCTCTCTGAATGCTACTGATGAATCATAGAATGAGGCCTGGTGGAGGGTTATGTAATGTGACCTTATTTTAGGTGCCACCTGGTAGCTCCCTTTTCTACTTCTCATCTCCTAACCCTTCCATACAGCCCACCCCCTCAGTCTGATGCAGCCTGGAAGATATTGCTTCCTAGGCAAAACCAGAAGCAAATCTAAGTTGTCCTGTTACCAGGCGGAAACCCTTGCTCAGCATGACTCCTATTGGCCAATAAATGAGAGACCAAAGGGAGAGAACAGGAAAGGCACCTTTATTTAGTTGTACAAGGAAAGAAGTCAGTTGGACCTGCTGCTGCCAAGACTGCTTGTGAAGGGCGGGCAGGCAAATTACTTTTAAAGGGGTTTACAAGTAGGGAGTTCATACAAGTTACATCAACAACGTTCTCAATCATCAACAACGTTCTCAGTCGTCAACAACGTTCTTAATGGTACTACTCAGGCGCAATGGGGTTTACGTACAACCTCAAAGCAAAAGCAGGATACAAATGCAAAGCTGATGAGGAAGGGGAAGGCCAGCAAAGGAAACAGGATTTTTCAATACAACACTGTAGGGGAGGAAACCAGGCAAGAAAACATGATTTTTAATACAGCACTGTGGGGGCTCTGTCTCAATTCTATAACTTTCCTTCTAAAATCTATAGTGGATATCTTGGTTATTTTCTCTGTCCAGAATCCCTTCTCATGTTTTTGGAAACATCACCCCAACTGCATTGTGGCTGTCCTTTGGGGAGCACAGCTCCCCCTTGTAAAATATCTTACCCAGAGACTGTCAGTTCACGTGTCTTTCTCTCTTCTGGCCACACTGAGCCTATCAGAGTCTATCTCTGTGGAATTTTAATCTTGAAAAGTGCAGCGACTGGAATGGTTGGAGCAAACTTGCTCTGATAGTGGTGATAGTCTCTTAATCCCTGCCACCTGGACCTTTCGTACTACCTTTGTTATTGTCCTTCTCGAGGCTTAGCTTCCTTTAATGCTACAATTTTCATCCAATAAATTAGTTTTTTTTTTTTTTTAAAGTGAGCCAGAGTTTGTTACTGTTGCTTACAATAAAGGACCTGAAAAAGCCACCCTTTACTCCCCTTTCTGAGTCCTTTTCTAGTCTTCATCCCTGTTGAAAGCTCTTTACTGGCTTCACATTTCTGTTAGAATAGAACTCAAATCCCAGCCACCGCCCACAAAGTCCAGCCAGGTTGGGCCCTTGGTGGGCTCTCCGGCCTGATCTCACTCCACCTTCTCCATCACTTTTCAACTTTGCTCGCCTTCTTTCCCTTCTTCAAGCGTTCCGTGTTCTGTCGCCGAGGGGTCTTCACACGTGCTCCCCTCTGCCTGCAGCACTCTTAAATCCGCCTTCCTTGCCAGGTCCATTGGGTGAGGAGCTCTTTTAACACATCAGGTACTTTCCCATCATAGCAGTTATCTCAATTTGTAATTATCTATGTGTCAATTATTCAATCAATGTCTGTCTCCTTCACTAGACTGTGAGCCCCATGAGTGTTGAAGCTGTGTTTTTATCCACCACTGTATTCTGATGTCTACCACAGTGCCTGCTATGTGGAAATAGCCCAAAACATTTTGTGGAATAAATAAGTAAATGTGCGATCTGACCTAGTCAGACCATCTGAGATACGAACCTGAGTTCCCAGCCTACCTCTCCCACCAAGATTTCTGAGCTTCACCTGTTCCCTTTGAGGATTTTGTCTGCTCTAGGTAACCGTCACTGGAATGGTTTAATCAAACATATGAACAGAGTTTTTACTTTCCTACAGCTCGCCATTCTCTGACCTATGGTACCCCCTGCCTAACATCCGCCTTATACCACTTAATTATGTAGTCCTACTGAGGCCCATTTCATAACAGAATTATTATATCCTTGAAGGCAGGAATGAGGGGTCTGAAGATTAATTCTTTTTCCGGTTGTACCCCTGAGTAGCTAGATGGTCATTGGCTAGTTCATTTAATCTCACTGAACCTTAGTTTCCTCATCTTTATTATGGGGATAATATCTTTTCTACTACATCACCTTGTGGTGGTAAGGATGCAAAGAGATAATGAATATCAAAAGCACTTGAAAAATTGCTAAAGTAACATAAAATGTTAGACATACTTAACATTACTTTATACCTTTCTGATAGTCATTATAATATTCGGTCTTTTGGAGGCATTTTCCAAATACTGTATGCCTTACTCTGCTGACCCTGACATTATCTAGTAAGTGAAATAGAGATGTACTACTAGTTACAGTAGAGCCCCTGGGTGATGCAAGTAGTTAATGCCCTTGGCTACTAGCCAAAGGGTTGGAGGGTCGAATCTACCCTGAGGCACCTTGGAAGAAAGGCCTGGAGATGTACTTCTAAAAAACCAGCTATTGAAAACTCTATAGAACACAGTTCTACTCTGATACACATGGTTAACTGGTACAAGTTATACTGAGTACCTACCAAGAGCTGGCCCGGAGCTAAGGGCTTCACATATGTTATCTCATTTAATCCTCAGTGCTCAGCTGCTAACTGAGAAGCTGGTGGTTCAAACCCACCAGCCACTTTACAGGAGGAAGGTGTGGCAGTCTGCTCCCGTAAAGATTTACAGCCTTGGAAACCCTACGGGGCAGTACTACCCCGCCCTTTAGGGACACTGTGAGTCGGAATCCACTAGAAGGCAATGGGGACCACGTTGCAGGCACTGTGCTGGCTGATTTACGTACTTCTCATTTAAGGATTACATTATCTTCTTTGTTTTACAGATGAGGAAATGGAGACTTAGAGACGTTTCCTGGACAGGATGTGAAAAGTTGCAACAGACCGCTATTACTACCGCAATAACTGAGAAAAAAAAACCGAACAAATTAAAAAATCACATACTTAACGGTGTTGGAGCCCAGTGGAAGCAACTAGTACTAGATGGACTAAAGTTCTGGAGAAGGAAGAGCCTTTCCCAGATGAGCCCATCCCTCGTCCTTTTCATCCCTGGGGCCATTTGCCTGTTCTGAGTGTGGGTGTGGGCCTGACCTGTGGGAGCAGAGGCTCCACTGAGGGAAAGAGAAACCAGGGAGCTTTTGGTGATTTGAAACCAGAGAAGCCCCAAAGGCAAGGTTGGTTGTCCCCATGGGACATTCGCTGAATTCTAGGGAAGCTAATAAGAAGGCTCAAGTCCCTGGGATAGAACACTGGCTAAATCTGGTTTGAGCTGACTGAATCACAGGCAAGTTTTATTTTGAGTTTCTTTCCTGGGTCCCATAGTCCCTAGAGATCAATCGTCTTCTTCCTTCTGCAACATTACTCTGCATCAGTTCTCCGGATTTTCTGCTGCAAGTAGCTTTTCTCAGGCATTGGCGCCCCCTGCTGTCAGAGAGCAGCTTTGCAAGGACTCATCTGTGCTGATTCTGTTCTTCCAGGCTGAGTCAGGGATTTAACTGCAAGGATCAATTCCAAACTCTGAGATTTTATCTCACTGGTCTCCTGTGCCCCTGAATGCTAAGTGTTCAGATAGGTAGATGCCCACAGCTGCAGTGTCTTCATCTGTAAAATGGAGTCAACAGTGCTCACTTCACAGGGTCGTTTGTGCACTAACCGAGGCAACATGTAAGGTGCTTAACATTGCCAGACATACCGCTAGTGGTTCATGAGTAGTAATAATAAAACCCAACCCAAAACAAAAAAACTTGTAGTCATTGAGTTGATTCTGACTCATAGTGACCCTATAGCGAAACTATAGGACAAAGTAGAACTGCCCCATAGAGTTTCCAAGGAGCACCTGGTAGATTTGAACTGCTGACTTTTGGTTAGTAGCTGTAGCTCTTAACCACTATGAAACTAGGGTTTCCATAAATAACAGTAGTGGTTATTGTTGTTGCTGTTGTTAAGGCTACCCCAGGTCCTCCTCAAGCAGGCAGAGCTAGGTGGCACCCTCAGCAGTGATGAGAGCTAGCTTTGGCTCCAGATGTTCTGTGATTTCAGAGGTTTCAGTCTTCCTTGCAGTAGGACACCCAGGACTAGGAGCCTGGTGCCCAAAGCTCAGGAAGAAGGGAGGAAGAGAAGGCCTGAGCTGGGGAAGAGGTGAGTGCCAGGCAGTTGCCCAGACCTCAGCCTTCTGTCTGTTAGCTGGCTAGTATTGGCAGTTCTCAAGGCTCAGGCTTGAGTCTCTGAAAAGCTGCCTTTCGAAAGGCTGGGTCTTGTCCCGTCTTAAAAGACGGAACTTTTGACTTTCCTTTGATGGAGGTCTTTTACAAGAGGTGCTCTGAGTTAATTGACCTGGTGGAGAACAGTGGTTAGAGAATTCAAAGTGATTCTTGACCTGGAGAATCTCCTCTGCTTTTCTGCCACATCTCTGTGGGCCTCATTGACTGACAGAAGGCCTGGAACCGTTCCCAGTGGTGTAGTGGATGCTGCCTGAGGACTTCCGGGTGCAGGACTGCCAGGCTCCTCGGAAAAGGCAATCTCACTCTGGCCCTCAGTTATCCAGCATCCTGGGAGCTCAGGCCTTTGGAGACTTCGGCTTCAGCCCCAGATGGCACCCATTTCCTGTTTTTCAGCTTCCCCGGCTCTCAGGTTCCCAGGTTCCCGGCACCCTTAGCAGCAGTCTTTCCTGACAACAAAGACTCCCTGTCACTCGTCATTTTGAAAGCACATGCTGTCCCCTGGGCACCCATCTGCATTCCCCGATCTTGGCCTGTGTTCCCTCCTCTCCCCAGTGTGCTCTGGCCCAGTCATTGGCTCTAGAGGAGGCAGCTGGTTGCCAAACCCCTGGACCTAGTTCTTCCCCAGGGTCCCAAACTCTGTCTCCCACACAGGGACATAGCCAGCAGCAGCCTATGCCAAGGATGGGTCAGTGTCTGAGGCATTCCAGGTGACCTGTGTGTTTCTGGGCAGCCAATCAGACCCGGCAGCACCCTGCTGACTCTGAGCAACTTTTTATGTTTGGTCTTCTCAGCATTATGACTTGGGTTGTGACTTTTTTATTTCTACCTGCTCACATATTACCCCATACAGGGACCATGGACTTAGGTTTGAGCCTGTGACTTTGTTCTCTTCTGTGGTCGCCAGAGAAAATGCAGGAAGCCAGTTAAGTTTGAATTTCAGGTTAGCAAGTTCTACTGTGTCTTATAGGGTCGCTATGAGTCGAATCAACACCAGCAGGTTTGATGTTGGTTTATGTCTCATTCAATATACTATACTAAAAAATTACTCACTGATTATCTGAAATTTAAATTAAACTGGGTATCTTATATTCTTATTTGCTAAATCTGGCAACACTATCCTGATCTGCCCCATCAGAGGGGCCTCCTGAGCTCAGGAACTTTCTGAACTTCCTAAGACAGGTTCCTTGACAACAGGGTCACTGCCTTGCCTTTTTAGGTTAGTAGATTCTGAAGGGCTCAACTTATGATTTCTTCATTTGATTGGGAGCCCCTTGATGGCAGGGCTCATGCTCTCCTCACCCTGCTCCTGTGTCTGATGGTCAGCCCACCATGATGCTCTAGGGTAGGCCTTGTTGTGTACTCACACAATATCTCAAGTAGGGCCTGAGGGGCTGGGCGTGCTGTGAGCAGTTTGGGTGTAGGGCTCCCTTTCCTGGAAAGGAAATACAATGAATGAGCTGTGTCTAGTGCTATCTCCTTGCTTGAAGAACCACATTTCCTGAAGTGGCAATTGGCAGGTGAGGGGAAGGGAAACCTTGAAAAATACTTCCCGTGGATCACAGGTCTAGAGATGCCCAAAGGGCTGGCAGATTTGCCCTGAGCTAAGTAGGCTTCCTCTGGGTGCTTTGCAGGGCACAGAGGCTCATTTTACACTTTCCTGAAGCATAAGGTACAGGATAAAGGGCAGACCTGGACCCCTTTCTGTCTGTCCGATGGCCTTTCAATTTCCTAGCTTGTACCTCATCTCAGAACTTTTGAGGGGGCCAACTCTTTTGTTAGATAGATGAAGAAAAGGGCACAGAGAGGTGAAATAATCTGACCAGAGCTGCAGGGCTAATTAATGGAAGACTTGGGACAGAATCTGGCTCTTTTGGCTCTCAGTTCAGTGCTCAGCACAAGGAGGCTGTCTTTCTGGGATACTAGGGGAGAAGAAAGAGGGCAGTGGGGGCTGACTTGGGGTAGGAGGTTTACCAAAACCCCAGTCTCTGACAGCAGTTACTGATTATTACTTCTGTTTTAAGTAGAGATGACAGAAAGTGTCAAAACCAAATATTAACTGAAGGTGAAGTCTAAACTCTTCAAATAAGATTTAGTGAATCACCTGATTGAGGGGAACACAGACTTTGAGAATTCCCTGCAGCCTGGCTCATCTTGAGAACATGGGTAGACGTCTTCTGGTTATGTTTTGAAAGCCTCCCCCCTGCACCTTTTATTTTTCTTTCATGGAAGGAAAATAAATTTTATCCTGGGGTTGTGAAGCAAAGGAGGCCCTGAAAGCCTGTGATCAGTGAGTGACAGCTTCTAGGTCCGAACACTGTCTATAGATAGCCTTTGGGCTCAAACACCCTCTGTTTCTTTCTCTCCCGTCTGCCCCCTGCCTTTCATTCTCACACTCATCTTTAAGGGCCTGTGCAGATTGTGCAGATGTGCAGTTCACTCCAGTTACTGGTTCTCTTGGAGAGTCACTCATTGTCCCTTGCCTCAACAGGGCCTTTCTGAGAAAGGTATCTCTTTCTTCGAAAGCACAGTCTTTTCTACCTTAGCTCGAGCAAGCCTCTAGTGCACATCCTGTCCCATTATTATATCATCGTTTTTCCTACATTTCAAGTTCCTCAGCACCCCTTATTACTCTCTGTTGGAACTTGCACATGTTCTTCTGACAGGGGAGGGCTACTCCTGCCTCTTGGTATTTCTGAACTCCAGCTCCTTCCCTTGGGCTCTTTTTCACTGTCCCAACCCTCGCCCACCTGACAGCTCTTAGGAGTGATTAATGGTGCCATCTCTTATTACATTGCTGGAGGGAAGAAGGTGAGGAGGCTGAAAGAAAGAGAGAGGGGCCTGGGTCTGGGGTGGGTGGGTTTGTCTCTCTGGAGGGACCCCAGGTCCTATGTAAAGCATAGAATTTCATGCACGGGGCCCTTTGTGGACAATAAAATAGGTTTTAACAATTTTTTAATTAAAATGGAAGTTTTAGAAAGGACTACCCCCCTGCATTGATGCTCTGGCATGAAAAGAATAGTTTATTGTTGAACAACACACACACACACACACACACAAATTACCATACTTTGATTATAGTAAAATAAATAATTTCTGTTTATCAAACATCTTGGAGACAATTTGCAAAATGGGAGAAGATATTTGGCATGCATATAACTGGCAGAAGATTAATATCAAGGATACAGAACTAGAATTCAATAAAAAGAGGATAAACAACTCATTAGGAAAATGGGTAAAAGACACGAACAGGGATTTCAAAGAAGAGGAAATATATATGGCTAATAAACATACGAAGGGGTGTTCAATCTTTTACACATATACTAGGAGAAATGTACAAGAATGTTCATAGCAGCAATAGGAAGAAAAAAAAAAGGCGATAACCCAAATGCCCAGAAATAGGGGTTTTAAACCCATATTGTTTAGGCATATGTTCCAGTTACCTATTGCTGCATAACCAGTCATCTCGAAACTTAGTCAGCACAACATGACTAAGGCAAAGGAAGACACTTAGAGGAGCACAAGAAAAAAAAAAAAGAGGCAACCACAGTAAATACTATAGCGTATAAAACCCTACAACAACAGTAAAAACAAGTAATAACTTAAAAGCAGATACATAGAAGGATACGTATGCTGAATAGGGGAAGGAGGGTGTATAGGATTACACCAGTGGATGTTTTTATATACATATTTATGTATGTGCAGCATGTATATTCATATACATAATAGAGCACACATGGGCCACAGTCATGGAAGCTTCCTAGATGCAACCAGACACCTCGGGGGACCGAGTTGCTGGAGCTGAGGGCTAGGGACCGTGGTCTCAGGGCACATCTAAGTCAACTGACATAACATAGTTTATAAAGAATATGTTCTACATTTATTTTGGTGAGTAGCGTCTGGGGTCTCAAAAGCTCGCGAGCAGTCATCTAAGATACATCTATTAGTCCCATCCCAGAGTGAAGGAGAATGAAGAAAACAAAAGGAAAATATTAGTCCGAAGGACTAATGGACCACATGAACCACAGCCTCCACAAGCTTGAGTTCAGAAGAACTAGATGATGCCCAGGTACTACTACCGACAGCTCTGATGAGGATCACAACAGAGGGTCTCAGACAGTGTAGGAGAAAAATGTAAAACGAAATTCAAATTCATGAAAAAAACCAGACCTATTTGTCTGACAGAGACTGGAGGAACCCTGAGACTACGGCCCCCAGACACCCTTCTAACTCAGAACTGAAGCCACTCTCAAAATTTACCCTTCAGCCAAAGATTAGACAGGCCTATAAAATAAACAATAACACATGTGAGGAATGTGCTTCTTAGATCAGTCAAGTATGTGAAAGCAAATAGGCAACACCTGCTCAAAAGCAAAGACAAAAAAACTGGACAAATGGAAATGGGGAACCCAGGGTGGGAAGGGGGAGAGTGCTGACATATTGCAGGATTGCAACCAAAGTCACATATAAATTTTTGAATAAGAAACTAATTCGCTGTGTAAACTTTCACCTAAAGCACACACATGTACACACACACACCCAAACCCAACAAAAACAAAAAGCTTAGTGGCTTAAAACCACAACAATTGTTTCATTGTCTCACAGTTTCTGTGGTTCAGAAATTTAGACCAGGCATAAAACAGATGTCTTTTCTCTTCTCTGCAATGTTTGGGGACTCAACTGGAAAGATTTGAAGGTTGGGAATGAGTCAGCAGCTGGGGTCTAGAATAATCTGGAGCTGTCAAAAGTCACATGTCTTATGGTTGATGCTGACCTTTGGCAAGGGCTGTTGGCCAGAAAACCTATATGTGGCCTCTCCATGTAAGCTAGTTTGGGCTTTCTTACAGCATGGTGGCTGGGTTCCAAGAGCGAGTGCTCCTGAAAAGCAAGACAGGCATGCATGGCACTTCTATTATTTAATCTTAGAAATGACATAGCATCACTTCTGACTTACTATATTGGTTGAGGCAGACACAGGGGTCCATTGAGGTTCAAGTAGATGGGACATAGACCCCACCACTCAATGGAAAGAACATCAAGGTGATATTGTAAGAAAAGCATGTGGAATGGGAGATATTGTTGTGACTATCTTTGCAAAATACAATATGCCATGGTCCATTCTCTAGACAAAATTCACATCCATCCCACATGAAAAATGCACTCATCCTCTTCCCCAAGACTCCCAAGGCTTATCCCATTACTGCGTCAGCTTGAAATCCAGGACCTCATGGTTTAAATCAGGTGCAGGTATGAATAAGGCTATTCAAGTGTGGTCTTTTAAAAAGTTGCAAATTTGCCCTGTCTTCCAAAGAATTGTCACTATTTGACCTGTCTGGCAGCTCCCTGGAAAAGCCCCATTCACAGGGCTTCGGTTTATTTGACTTGACCCAGTTCACTCAGGGAGAAAAGCCCTATCCCAGGATGATTGTCAAGCACAATCAGATGCACTTGTTTAACACCAGACTGCCTGAGGCAGTGATACAGGATGAGGCAGGAGGCTGGCCAAAGAACTTAAAAGGAAAATTGAGGAATGAGATGTCCATACGGGGTTTGGAAAGCTTCAATGTATTCCTGTGACTCTAGAAGGCTATGTGCATGTGCAGGGTGTGCTCATGCCCATAAGAGTCCTTATAAGGTCCTAATCACTCACCTATGGCTGACCTTGAGGCTCTGCACAGCAGGACAGAAAGTCTAAGAAAGAGTTGTAAACTGCTGGTGCATTGAAGTGTTCTCTCCCAAACCCCACACACAGAGCCCCCTGCCAAAGGATGGGAGACTTATTACTTATTACTTCAAGGCACTTAAAGAAACTTCTGTCTAATCATTAGCTAAGTCTAAGCTAATTAAGTATAGACATCAGTGGCTGTACATGACAAAGACGACAGCCTTACAGAATTAACCCAGGAATGTCACTAAACAGCAACAAGCTCTGGAAGTGTGGGAGGGTTTGATTTCCAGAGTCGCCAAAATGTATTATTTAAAATGTCCAGTTTTCAAAAACAAAATTAAAAGACATGCAAAGAAACAGGAAAGCATGGCCCCCACACATGAAAAAAGCAGTGTACAGCGTCCTGAGGAAGGCAAATGTTGGACTTACTAAACAAAGACTTTAAATCGGCTGTTATAAATATATTCAAAGAACTAAAGGAAACCATGTCTAAAGAATTAAAGTATGACAATCATGTCTCACCAAATAGAGACTATAAATAAAAGATAGAAATTATAAAAATGAAAAAAATAGAAATGCTGGAGTTGAAAAAGACAAATCTGAAATGAAAAAATCACTAGAGAAACCCAGCAACTGATTTGAGATGGCAGAAGAAAGAATTGGTGAACTTGAAGATAGGTCAATTGAGATTATCTAGCCTGAGGAAAACAAAGGAAACAGAATGAAAAAAAAAAAAAAAAGAACAGAATCTCAGATCTCAGAGATTTGCAGGACCTCACCAAGAATACCAACATATGCATAATGGGAGTCAGAAAGAGAGAGCAGAGAAAAGAATAGAAAGACTATATGAAGAAATAATGGCTTAAAACTTCCAAAATCTGATGAAAAACATTAACCTATTCATCTGAACAGCTCAGTAAAATCAAAGAGATCTGCACCGACACACATCGTAGTCAAACCGTCAAAAGTGAAGGGTGAAGAATTTTTTCTTGTCATTTTCAGAATTTTAAAAATAATGTCTTTTTATTTTTGTTTTTGTTGTCAACGTACACTGCAAAATATACACCAATTCAACAATTTCTATATGTACAATTCAGTGACTTTGATTACATTCTTTACATTATACAACCATTGTCACCCTCCTTTTCCAAATTATTCCTCCATCATTAGCATAAAATCACTGCCCTTTAA
The DNA here is from genome assembly GCF_024166365.1 of Elephas maximus indicus. Lineage (NCBI taxonomy): Eukaryota > Metazoa > Chordata > Mammalia > Proboscidea > Elephantidae > Elephas > Elephas maximus. The sequence continues at coordinate 165,313,502 of NC_064821.1, read as the reverse complement.
TACAAATCCTTCACAAACTATTCCAAAATATAGACAAGACTATTCCCAGCTCACAATATGAAGCCAGTTGTTACCCTTATGCCAAAATCTGACAAAGAAATCACAAGAGGAATTAGAAAATACCTTGTTTCTTCTCTAACCTAATCTTGAAAGCAGAAGGGGGGGGGATAAGTACAAGTATTTCTCGATAAGATTAATAGTTGATTTCACATCAGAATCTGTAGAGACCAGAAGGCAGTAGAATAACATACTCAAAGTGCTGAAAGGGTAAGACTGCCAACCAAGAAATTTGTATTCAACAAAACTAGCCTTCAAAAGTGAAGGACAAATTAAGACATTCCCAAACAAAAAAATAAAATAATTATTCACTAGGAGACTTTCTGCACAAGAAATACTAAAGGGAATCCTTCAGGCTGAAATGAAAGGATACTTGGCAGTAATGTGAATCCACATGAAGAAATAAAGAGCATCATTAATGCTAACTACATAAAAAAAAAAACTACATAGATAACTATAAAAGACAGTATAAATATATTGTTTATAACACTTTTACTATTTGACGTAAAAGACAAATTCATAAGACAATAATTATAAAATTCTGCTGATAGATTTATAATGTACAAAAATGTAATTTGTGTGACAATAATAACTCTAGAAACCCTGGTGGCAAAGTGGTTAAGAGCTCAGGCTGCTAATCAAAAAAGGTTGGAGGTTTGAATCCACCAGCCACTCCTTGGAAACCCTACGGGACAGTTCTGATCTGTCCTATAGGGTTGCTATGAGTTGGAATCTACACTATGACACACAGCAACAATAGCACAAAGAAGAGGGAAATGAATGAAGCTATATTGGAACAAAGGCTTTGTACACTATTGAAATTAAATTGGTATTAATCCATCCTAGATTGTTTTAGTTAAGATGCTAATTGTAATCCTCAAGGCAACTGCTAAGAAAATAACTAAAAAAATATAGTAGAAGAAACAATCATGGAATTAAAATATTTCACTAGAAAATATCTTTTTAAGGTAAAAGAAGACAATAATGAAAGAACAGAGGAACAAAAAAACATAAGGCATGTAGAGAACATAGCAAAATGGCAGACGTAAGTCCTACTTTTTCAAGTTATATTAAATATAAATAAATTTAAAACTCCAATCAAAAAGCATAGATTGGCAGATGAATGACAAGCAAGATCTGACTATATATTGTATACAAAAGACACATGTTAGATTCAGTGAACACAAATAGGTTGAAAGTAAAAGGACAGAAAAAGATATACCATACAAACAATAAATAAAAGAGAGCTGGAGTAGCTATAATATCATACAAAACAGACTTTAAGACAAAAGTTGTTACCAGAGATAAGGAAAGATATTTTATAACAATAAAAGCGTCAGTCTATCAGAAAGAGATAACAATTATAAACATTTGTGCATCAGTGTGAAGTGGAAACTTACTGATATAAAGGGATAAATAGACAATTCAACAGTAATAGTTGTGGTCTCCAATACTGCACTTTCAATAATAAATGGAGTAACTAGGCAGAAGATTGACAATATAGAACAAGACTATAAACCAACACTTACAGGACCCTAACGACATCTACACTGTACTCAACAACAGCAGGATACACATTCTTCTCAAGTGCACATGGAACATTCTCCAGTGTAGACCATATAGGCCATAAAATAAACCTCAATAAATTTAAAAAGATTAAAATCATACAAAATCTATTCTCTGACCACAACAAAATTAAACTCGAAGTTAATAAAATAGAAGCAAATTTGGGAAATTTATAAATATATGAAAATTAAACAATATGCTTCTAAGTATCCAATGTGTCAAAAAATAAATCACAAGAAGAATTAGAAAATACTTTGAGATGAATGAAAATGAAAACACAACATACCAAAACGTATGGCATGTAGTGAAAGCAGTATTTAGAAGCACATTTACAGTTGTAAACTCCTACATTAAAAAAGAATAAAGATCTCAAATCAGTAACCTAACCTTCTACCTTAAGAAACTAGAAAAAGAAAAGCAAATTAAAGCCAAAGCAGGCAGAAGGAAGGAAATAATAAACACTACAGTAAAAGTAAATAAAATTGGGAATAGAAAAACAATAGAGAAAATGAATAAAACCAAAAGTTGGTTTTTTGGAAAGATCAACAAACTTGACAAATCTTTAGCTAGGCTGACCAAGAAAAAAAGAAGACTCAAATTTCTAAAATCAGGAATGAAAGGGGGGTGCATCACTACTAATCTTACAGAAATAAAAGGTTTAAAAGAAAACACTATGAACAGCTGTATGCCATCAAATTAGATAACCTAGATGAAATGAAATGGACAAATTCCTAGAAAGACAAAAACCACTGAAAATGACTCAAGAATAAATAGAAAATAAGAATAGACCTATAACAAGTTAAGAGATTGAATTAGTAATATAAAAACATCTCACAAAGAAGAACCCAGGCCCAGATGGCTTACTTGGTGAAGTCTACCAAATGTTTACAGAAGAATTAATATGACTCCTTCACAAAGTATTGCAAAAAACAGAAGAAAAAAGAATACTCCCAATTCACTCTTTGAAGCCAGTTATTACACTTATACCAAAATCAAAGAACAAGAAAACTGTAGACCAATATCCCTTATGACTATAGATAGAAAAATCCTCAATAAAATACTAGCAAACAGGATCCAGCAACATATAAGAAAAATTATACACAATGACCAAGTGAGACTGATACTATGAATACAAGGTTGACTTAACATATGAAAAATCAATCAATGTAATATACCATATTAATAAAATAAAGGGGAAAAACTAGATAGTTATTTCAATAGATTAAGATAAAGCATTTGGCCAAATTCAACACACATTCATGACAAAAAACAAAAAATGACAACCTTACACTTAACATCATACTTAATGATGAAAAGCAGAATGCTTTCCCCCAAAAAGCAAGAGCAAGAGCAAGAAAATGATGTTCACTCTTGTCACTTCTATTTGTCATCATACTGGGGGTTCTAGCCCGAGCAATTAGGAAAGAAAAAGAAATAAAGCCATCAAGATTGGAAAGGAAGAAATAAAACTGTCTCTCTTTGCAGGTGACATGATCTCGTATATAGAAAATCCTAAGGAATTCACTAAAAAAAACCCCTTAGAACTCATAAACAAGTTCAGCAAGGTTGCAGGATACAAGATTGATATACAAAAAGGATGATGAGGCAAGGCCAAGATGGTGGAATAGTCAAAATGCTTTGTGTCATCTCTCTTCCAACAAAGACCTGAAAAAACAAGCGAATTGGATATATACGACAATATAGATGGCATTCAACAATACATTGCCCCCTAAGCCAAAAACTCACAGTTCCAGTCCAGAGGCGCCAGCCCCTTTGCTCAGGCACTGGCACAGGGGGTCCACGGGCTTACAGCACCCTCCACCCCTTTTGATCATGTGCACCAGTGCCTTGCTGCTGAGCTGGTGCAGCATGTCCACTTAAGGCATGCAGAATTCACAGCTGAATCTCATTTTCACTGGCAGCAGCCAAATTAGAACTACAAATCTGTGGCATTTGACACCGTCCTGCCCCCTAAGCCAGTAGGTTTTGGTCCAGTCCGAGACACCCACCCCTGTGCCTAGCCACTGGCACTGGGGGTCCATGGACTTGCAGCACCCTTCACCATCTCTGATCACCGACAGCAGTGCTTTACTGAACAAGCTGGCATAGCGTGTCTTCATTAGGTCAAGATGGGCAGGGCACCCAACTGAAGCCCACTTGCAGAAGCCGAGTGGAAGCTGTAGACCTGTGGTATTCAACCACCACCCCAACTCCTAAGAAGGGACCTCAACCAGCCACGCTGGGGCCTGAGGGCCAGTGGTATCACCCACTTCATGCAGCCTCATAGGATGGGGACCTGAGAGCTAGTGGCACCCCTCACTCCCTCCAGCTAACAGCACTGGACACCCATGGACTGGCTGTACTACCTGCACCCCACTATGCACTCCAGTGGACAGGGGCATAGTCTCCATCTTGGCAGCTGGGGGCAGCTGAGAGCCTTCTGCATCACCCCCGCATCACTCCCCACTGCAACCAGTGATTGGTACCTGGTCCAAACACACCTGTGCAGCCCTGCCCACCCAGGACTGTGGGTAAAAGCCTGCACGCCACGTGCTCAGTGACCGATGACCCAGGCACCCTCACTCCAACCATCCAGCTAGCAGAAGAATACACACAAGACATCCAACCAATGATCAGGGAGAATACCCCCACATCCACAGCCAGGTGAGCAGCAGGACAGATATATCACCTCACTAAAAATGCCACCTACATCCTCAGCAGCCCTGCAAGAACATTGAAGAGAGTCCCAAGCTCACACACCTAATAACTGCTCTGCCCACCTGGAGACAGGAAGAGAGCCTTCGATGTCTCCAGATTAATGACTAGAGTAGCACACATGCCCTACCTACTCCAATATATCAAAACAAAACGAAACAAAAATTCGGGATGCAGTAAACAAAAATACAATAAATAAATAAATATAATAACTTCTTGATGCCTTGGAGACAACAGTTAATATTAAATCACATAAGAAGTAAGACAAGATGGCTTCAGCAAGTGACCAAAATAACAAACCAGAAAACCTTCCAGAGGAGATAAGGCAATGCAACTACCTAATAAAGAATCCAAAAGACTATTATACTGAGCCCTCCAAGAGACCAAGAAGAAGATTAGGGAAAACACAGACCAAACCAAGAAATGTACAGACAAAGCAATAGAAGAATTCAGGAAAACAATACAAGAACAAAACGACAGAATGAATAGGCTATAGAAACCATACAAAAGCATCAAGTAGAAATCCAAAAGATTAACAATAAAATTTCAGAATTAGACAACTCAATAGAAGGACAGAGGAGCAGAATTGAGACAATGGAAGACAGAATTAGTGAGACTGAAGACAAATCCCTTGATACCAAGTTGTTTGAGGAAAAATCAGAAAAAAAAAATGAAGAAAGCCTAAGAATTATGTGGGATACTATCAAGAGGAAAAACCTATGAAATGATCAGAGTTCCAGAATGGAGGGGATAATGGAAAACACAGAGAGAACTGTTGAAGATTTGATGGCAGAAAATTTCCCTAATATCATGAAAGACAAGAAGATATCCATCCAAGAAGCTCAGTGCACTACATACATGATAGGCCCCCCAAAAAACTCACCAAGACATATCATAATCAAACTTGGAAAAAACCAGTGCCAAAGAAAGAATCCTGAGGGTGGCTAGGGAAAAATGAAAAGTCACCTACAAAGGAGAACCAATAAAACTAAGCTCTGATTACTCGGCAGAAACCCTGCAGGCAAGAAGGCAATGCGATGACATACATAAAGCTTTGAAGGAGAAAAAAAAAAAAAAAAAAAAAAAGCCAGCCAAAAAGTATATATACAGCAAAATTGTCTCTCAAATTCCATAGTGAAATTAGATCATATCCAGATAAAAAAGAAATTAAGGGAATATATAAAAACCAGACCAAAATTACAAGAAATATTAAAGGGAGTCCTCCGCTTAGGGAACCAACAGCCAGACAACAATCCAAAACTAGGACACAGGACAGATCAAACTGATACCAACTCAAACAGGAATTTTCAAAAATAAAACAAAACTGAAAGATTGAAAATAGGGAACCAAATATGTTAATGTGTAAATGATGACAATGTCAAAACAAAAAAGAGAGAATAAGTGGTGTAGTCATAGAACTTCGATATAGTGGGGAAGTTAAGGCAATACCAAGAAATAAAAGACTGGTTTAAACTTAGAAAAATAAAGGTAAATTTCAAGGTAATCACAAAGGAAGCTAACAAACCTACCCATCAAAATGAAAAAGAAGAAAGACATAGAAGCTCAGCAAACACAAAATCAACAATAATGAAAGAAGTGAAAAGAAAATTCATAAACAAAAAGAACTCAGTGCAGAAAATTATGCAGAACAAAGAAACTGTCAACACCACCAAAATGACAACAACAAAATGAAAGCAGTAAACTCATACCTATCAATAATTACACTGAATGTAAATGGCCTAACTACACCAGTAAAGAGACAGAGAGTAGCGGAATAGATTAAAAACAAACAAGCAGACAATAACAACAAAACAACATGATCTATCTATATGTTGTTTACAAGAGACCCACCTTGGACACAAAGACAAACTAAAACTCAAAGAATAGAATATATATATATATATATATATATCAAAGTGGTGATAATCAGAAGAAGAGCCGGAGTGGCAACATTAATCACCAATAAAATGGGCTTTAAAGCAAAATCCACCATAAAGGATAAAGAAGGACACTATATAATGATTAAAAGATCAGTAAACAAGGAGCACATAACCATAATAAATATACATGCATCCAGTGACAGGGCTCCAAAACACATAAAACAAGCTCTAACAGCATCGAAAAGAGAAATAGTTCCACAATAATAGTAGGAGTCTTCAACACACCACTTTTGGTGAAGGACAGAATATGTAGAAAGAAATTCAATAAAGGTACCACCCACTGCCGTCGAGTCGATTCCGACTCATAGTGACCCAATAGGACAGAGTAGAACTGCCCAATAGAGTTTCCAAGGAGTGCCTGACGGATTCAAACCACTGACCTCTTGGTTAGCAACTGTAGCACTTAACTGCTACTCCACCTGTTTCCAGTAAAGATACAAAAGATCTAAATGCCACAATCAACCAACTCAACCTCATAGACATATACAGAACACTCCACCCAACAGCACATTAGTATACATTCTTTTCCAATGCACATGTAACATTCTGCATAATAGAGCACATTTTAGACCACAAAGCAAGCCTCAACAAAATCCAAAACATCAAAATAACAAAACATCTTTTCTGATCATAATGCCATAAAAGTAGAAATCAGTAACAGAAATCGGAAAAAAAAAAAATCAAACATGTAGAAACTGAACAACACCTTGCTTAAAAGCTACCGGGTAATAGAAGAAATTAAGGATGGAATAAAAAAAAAGTCCTAGAATCATATAAGGATGAAAACACATCTTACTGAAACATTTGGGACACAGCAAAAGCACTACTTAGGATCAATTTATAGCAAAAAATGCACACATCAAAAAAGAATAAAGGCCCCAAATCAAAGCATTAACCCTACAATTGAACAAATAGAAAGAGAGCAGCAAAAGAAACCCACAGCCACCAGAAGAAAAGGAATTAATAAAAATTAGAGCAGAATAAATGAAACAGAGAACAGGAAAACAATAGAATCAACAAGACCAAAAGTTGGTTCTTTGAGAAGATCAACAAAATCAATAATCCATTTGCCAAACTACAAAAGAAAAACAGAAAAGGAAGCAGGTAACCCAAATAAGAAATGAAATGGTTGATATCATAACAGGCCCAACTGAAATAAAAAGGATCATAATAGAATACTATGAAAAATTGTACTCCAACAAATTTGAAGATGTACAGGAAACAGACAAATTCCTAGACACACACTACCTACCTAAACTTACACAAACTAAGGTAGAAGAACTAAACAGACTCGTAACAAAAGAAGAGATTGAAGAAGTAATAAAAATCTCTCCTTCCCCTCCCCCCCCCCCAAAAAAAACGCCCTCACCTGAATGGGTTCACTGGAGAATTCTACAAAACTTTGAGAGAAGAACTCACACGAGTACTACTCAAACTATTTCAGAGTATAGAAAAGGAAGGAATACTCCCAAATTCATTCTATGAAGACAGCCAGCATAACCCTGATACCAAAGCTAGGCAAAAACACCACAAAAAAAGAAAGCTGCAGACAAATAGATGTGAAAATTCTCAACAAAATTCTAGACAACAAAATTCAACAGCATATCGTATGCAAAGATGATTCAATTTTAGAAAACCAGTCAACATAAGCCACCATATAAATAAAACAAAAGAATCACATTATCTTTTCAATTGATGCAGAAAAGGCATTTGACAAAGTCCAACATCCATTCTTGGCAAAAAAAAAAAAAAAACTCTCAGCAAAATAGGAGTAGAAGGGAAATTCCTCAACATAATAAAGAGCATTCATATAAAACCAGCAGCCAACATCATTCTCAATGGAGAGAGACTGAAAGCTTTCCCATTTAGAACAGGAACCAGACAAGTATGCCGTTTACCATCACTCTCATTCAACATTGTGCTGGAAGTCCTAGCTATAGCAATAAGGCAAGAAAAAGAAATAAAGGGCACCCAAATAGGTAAAGAAGAAGTAAAGCTATCTCTGTTTACAGATGATATGATCTTATACATAGAAAACCCCAAAGAATCCACAAGAAATCTATTGGAACTAATGGAAGATTTCAACAAAGTATCAGGATACAAGATCAACATAAAAAATCAGTTAGATTTCTCTACTCCAACAAAGAGAACTTCAAAAAGGAAATCAACAAATCAATACCATTTATAACAGCCCCCCAAAACATAAAATACTTAAGAATAAATCTAACCAGGGACATAAAAGACCTATACAAAGAAAACTACAAAATGCTACTGCAAGAAACCAAAAGAGACCTACATAAGTGGAAACACCCACCATGCTCATGGATAGGAAGACTGAACACTGTGAGAATATCAATACTACCCAATCTACAGATACAGTGCAAACCCGACCCAAATTTCAACAGCATTCTTTAATGAGATGGACAAAACAAATCACCAACTTTATATGGAAAGGGAAGAGTCTCAGATAAGTAAAACATTATCGAAGAAGAACAAAGTGGGAGGCCTCATACTACTTGATCTTGGAACCTATTATACAGCCACGGGAGTCAAAACAGCCTGGCACATTTGCAACAACAGACGCACAGACCAAAGGTATGGAATTGAGAACCCAGATGTAAATCTATCCGTTTATGAGCAGCTGATATTTGACAAAGGGCCGAAGTCTGTTAAATGGGGGAAAAGACAGTCTATTTAACAAACCATGCTGGCATAACTGGATGTCTATCTGTAAAAAAAAAGAAACAAGACTCATACCTCATTCCATACACAAAAACTAACTCTAAATGGATCAAAGGCCTAGATATAAAACCTAAAACAATAAGACCATGGAAGAAAAAATAGCGACAACACTAGCGGCCCTAATACATGGCATAAATAGAATACAAACCATAACTAACAATGCACAAACACCAGAAGAGAAGCTAGATAACCGAGAGCTCCTGAAAATTAAACACTTATGCTCATCATAAGACTTAACCAAAAAAGTAAAGAGAACCTACAGCCTGGGAAAAAATTTTTGGCTATGGCTTATCTGACAAGGATCTAATCTCTAAAATCTACAAAATACATCAGCACCTCAACGACAGAAAGACAAATAATACAATTAAAAAATGGGCAAAGGATATGGACAGGCACATCACCAAAGAAGACATTCAGGTGGCTAACAGACACATGAGGAAATGCTTTCGATCATTAGCCATTAGAGCAATGCACATCAAAATTCCCATGAGATACCATCTCACCCTGACAACATTGGCACTAATCAGAAAAACAGAAAATAACGAATGTTGGAGAGGTTGCAGGGAGGGTGAAACTCTTATGCACAGCTGGTGGGAATGTAAAATAGTACAACCACTGTGGAAAACGATATGGCGCCTCCTTGAAAAACTAGAAATAGAAATACCATAAGATTCAGCAATCCCACACCTAAGAACACATCCTAGAGAAATAAGAGCTGTCACATGAATAGACATATGTACACCCATTTTCATTGCTGCATTATTTACAATAGCAAAAAGATGGAAACAACCTAAGTTGTCCATCAACAGATGAATGGGTAAACAAACTGTGGTACATACACACACCGGAATACTATGCAACGATAGAGAACAATGATGAATCCATGAAACATTTCATGACATGGATGAACCTGGAGGGCATTATGCTGAGTGAAATAAGTAAATCACAAAAGGACAAAAATTTTATGAGATTGCTATTACAAGAACTCAAGAAACGGTTTATACACAGAAAAAAAATTCTTTGGTGCTTACACGGGTGGGGAGGAATGGGGAAGGGGTAATCACAACTAGATAGTAGAAAAGTATCAACTTTGGTGAAGGGAAAGACAACACATAACATAGGGGAAGTCAGAGCAGTTTGACCAAGGCAAAAACATAGATGCTTCTTAGACACATCCAAACACCTTGGGGGATGAGGGCTGGGGCTGGGGACCTTAGTCTTGGGGGACATCTAGGTCAATTGGCATAACTTAGCTCATAAAGAGAATGTTCTACATCCTACTTTGGTGAGCAGCATCTGGGGTCTTAAAACCTTGTGAGTGGACCTCTAAGATATATCTATAGGTCCCATCCCATCAGAAGCGAAGGAGAATGAAGAAAAGCAAAGACACAAGGGAAATATTAGCCCAAAGGACTAAAGGGCCACATGAACCACACAGCCCCCACCAGCCTGAGCCCAGAAGAAGTAGATGGTGCCTGCCTACCACTACCTACTACTCTGACAGGAATCACAACAGAGTCCCAGAAAGAGCGACAGAAAAATGTAGAACAAAATTCAAATTCACGAAAAAAGACCAACTGACAGAGACTGGAGGAATCCCTGAGACTACGGCCCTGGGACACTCTATTAATTCAGAACTGAAGCCACTCTGGAGGCTCACTTTTCAGACATGTGGGGAATGTGCTTTTTAATTCAATCAAATATATGAGATCAAATGGGCAACTCCTGCCCGAAAGCAAGAAGGGACAGGAAAACTGGACGATGGGGCCAGGGGTGGAAAGGAGGAGAGTGCTGTCACATTGGGGGGAATGCGACCAATGTCACAAAACAGTATGTGTATAAATTTTTGAATGAGAAACTAACTTGAACTGTAAACTTTCACCTAAAGCACAGTTAAAAAAACAAAAACCAACAACACCCACAAAAAAATAATAAAAAACAAAAAAGATGAATTTTGTGGTTTTTTAAATTATATCTTAGTAAAAAAAAAAAAATCTTAGTAAAGCTGTTACATATTAAAAAAAAAACAAAAAAAAAAACCCCAAACTAACATGCACTAAGTGAAATGTGAGGTGTGTTGGCCAGCCACTTTCACTATGAGTGACAGTGAATCTGAGGCTTTGTCATGTTACCACATTTATGGCTTGGGTTGATTCTGTCAAGCAGCCTGAATTTTCTCTCACAGCTCATTTAGCACACCTAACATTGTTTAACACATTTAAATGTATAACCATCAGCATGATCACCAATATTACTTTTCTCCCCCTGTAGTCTTTTTTACCCAACTTGAGCATAAGTCTCCTGAGGGCACTAGCAAGGACATTGTTTGTGTATCTTATATCTCCAGTACTTAATACAGTGCTTGATATATAGACGGTGCAGAACAAAGATTTGTTGAATGAAAAAAAAATTCTTAGGTCATTTGTCTAGGGTTTCTCAACTTCAACACTATTGCCATTTTGGGCTGAGTAAGTAGAGTGTTCCGTCCTGTGCATTGTAGGAAGTTTAACAACATCCTTGTCCTTTAACATCATTAGATGCCAGTAGCATCCCCCAGTTGTGACAATCAGAAATGCCTTCAGATAAAGCTATATGTCCCCTGGGGACAATATAGTTCCCGAAGGAGAGCCATCAGCGTAGAAGCACAATCTTGATCTTCCTGAGGTTTTAACAAAGGATATTACCTTGGATTTGATGCATTTCTTAATATGAAAATTGTTGAGTCTAGAGAGGTTGGAAAGGAGAAAGTTTTATTTTCAAATGCAGTTAGTCCTTCTCCATTATATTTAACAGTTCATTCTTTACATCCTCTCTCCTTTTACATTTTATCATAAAAAATATGTAGCCAGGTGGCACTTTAAATATTCTGCCTGTATATCTTAGCTAGGTTTTCAAGTTCATTAGGTACATTTTCTATTTCCCATGTTATGAAACTTTCTGCCACTGCATAATACGAGTGTTCCTTCCTCCATCTTCCAATGACATTTTTCTTTAAGCCCTCATTGACAGCCTCCTAGAGGACCTTTAGGCTTCTGTGAACAGTTGTCCTTCCAATTCTTGCCCACCTCCCAATTGCAAAGCCAGTACCTTATGTTTGAGGTTTTGTTAAGCCAGCACCCCACTTCCAGACTCAGTTCTGCATAACAAATTACTGTCAAACTTAGTGGCTTAAAACAACGGCAAAAACTTTATTCTCTCTCATATATTTAGGAAGGGCTCAGCTTGGCAGTTCTGGCTCAGGGTCTCTCATCAGGTGGTAGTCATGGCTGCTGGAGCTGGAATGGCAAGGGTTTGAATCGGCTGAGTATCTCCCTCTCTCTATGTGGTTTTAGGAACTCTCCATGTGGCCACTCAATGTGGACTACTTTGGGCTTCCTCATAGCATGGGCCTCAGGCCAGACAGATTTTTAGATGGCAGCAGGGGCCTAACCATGGAAAATACCGCCTAGGACAATTAGTGTTAAATTGCTGAATGATCTCTCACAGCTGGCGATGGAAACTGTGATAGCCAATACTAAACAAACAAAACCCATTGCTGTTGAATCAATTCTAATTCATAGCGACGCTATAGGATGGAGAAGAAATTCCCCATAGGGTTTCCAAGGAGTGGCTGGTGGATTCGAACTGCGCACCTTTGGTTAGCAAGAGAGGTTAGCTCTTAACCACTGTGCCAAACTGCTAATTGGTGCCTCACCTCAAGTGGAGCTCAGGGCACGTAGAAAATACCCAGGGCATGCACCCTACCTGCACACCCCTTCCCCCCTAGTTAGGCCTCTGTAGGGTAGCATCCTTCCCTCAGGGTGAGCATCCCAGGAGAGCAAGATGGAAGTGTGTGGCATTTTTTGACCTAGCTTTGGAAGCCATACAACCTTTTATCATACTCTGCTGGTTGGGGCAGTCAGAGGCCTTTCTAGATTTATGGAGAGGATACAGACCTCCCTCTCCCCGCCCCCCTCCACCACTTTAATAGGGGAAGTATTAAAGTCATTTTGTAAGAAGAGCTTGTTAGTGGGAAAGATTGTTGAGGACATCTTTGGCAAATACAATCTGCCACCACAAACATATATGTATATGTAAACTATATTAAAAAAAGAAGGTTGTGGTTAGCTCTTTAGGAGAGTGGAGGCATGGGTATGGGATGGGAAGAAGCACATCTGTGTGTTTTGATTAATAGTCTAGTCTTGGGTTGTGTGGTGAGCAGGGCCGTCTAGTATAGCAGCTGTGCAGGCTGGGCTTTGAACAACTGCAGGAGGCATCATGAATTACACTGTAAGTGGCACTCCTTGAGTAGGGCAGTATAGCAAACCTGGGGGGTTCACAGATGTTTGTTTTATTATAATTTAATAGATAGTAAAAATAATACATGGCAGGAAATAAATACACACAAGGAAAAAAATGAATACATAAAGTAAAAGAGGGAATGAAGAATAGTTTAGGTTTTAGTCAGTCAGATAGTCAACAGCATTTTGGGGCACCCAAGAGCCACTTCCAGGGAGCAGTCCTGAGATACAGGGCTCTCTTTAGAAAGATGAATGCCTCGCTGTAGGAAATTATACTGGAGTGGCACAGTGGTTAAGAGCTCGGCTGCTAACCAAAAGGTCAGCAGTTTGAAACCACCAGCCACTCCTTGGAAACGCTATGGGGCAGCTTTGCTCTCTGCTATAGGGTCTTTATGAGTTGGAATTGACTCAACAGCAACAGGTTTGGTTTTTTCGTTTGGCTGTTTTACTTATAACAATTCTCCCTTTTTGGGGGACCAGAAGAAGTGGATCCAAGGTAGCTCTTTCTGTGATCCATGGCCCAGCCTCTGGCTGGCTGATCTAGAAGTCAACACTTGACCCATTTGGGCTTAATCAAACAATACCCTGCCCTCGACCATATGGCAGGAATCCCTGGGTGGTGCAAAGTGGTTAAGAACTTGGCTACGAACGAAAGATTGGAGGTTCAAACTCACCCAGAGGTGTCTCAGAAGAAAGGTATGCAGGTATACCTGCGCAGTTCTACTCTGACACACACGGGATCACCATGAGTTGGAATTGAGTCAAGGGCAACTTTTTTTTTTATTATAGTGATGTTCATCTGATCGATTCAGGTCCAGCAATTATTTCTCAGACTTTTTTCCAAGTTGGATTGAGGAAAGAGATTCAGCTTCTATCTGGTAGTGGGAGCCAAAGGCTTTGAGACTCTGAAGCCATCAGCAGCCAAGTAACTTCTAAGAGATGTAGTCAGTGAACAGAAGAGAATGAAGCAGCAGGCAGAGAAAAGCAGAGGCAGCAAACAGATGATGCGTTGGTGGCATTTGAATCCAGCTGTGTTCTTGCCCTTCCTGCATTTGGTGTTCTACCTTCCTTTGGTAACATCATTCCAGCATCCTTTCAGTAACTTTTCCTTTTGGCCTAGCTAAGTTTCAGCTGGATTTCTGTCACTTGCCGCCACAAGGTGAAGGAGAATTCATACACACCCTGACAAAAGAATGCCTTTACATAGCCATGCTTTGACATGCAGATTTAGGTGAACATCTAAATGCTAACGAGAAAAGATATAAAAACATTTAGGTGAGATTAATATGAGAATCTTGAGTGCACGTATTTGTTTATTCACTTCATTCATTCAACCAGTGTTTATTGAGTACTTAAATGTCCTGGATTGAATTGTATCCCCCCAAAATATGTGTCAACTTGGTTAGGCCATGATTCCCAGTATTGTGTGGTTGTCCTCCATTTTGTGATTGATGTAATTTTCCTATGTGTTATAAATCTTAATCTCTGCCTGTGGTTAATGAGCCAAGGTTAGAATATGTTAGAGAGGATTAGGGTGTGATGTAACACCCCTATTTAGGTCATATCCCTGATCCAAGTAAAGGAAGTTTCCCTGGGTTGTGGCCTGCATCACCTTTTATCGTAAAAGAAACAATAAGAAAGGGAAGCGAGCAGAGAGTGGGGGACTTTATACCATCAAGAAAGCAGCACCAGGAGCACGGCGCATCCTTCGGACCTGGGGTACCTGTGCAGGGAAGCTCCTAGACCAGGGGAAGATTAATGAAAAGGACTTTCCTTCAGAGCCAACAGAGAGAGAAAGCCTTCCCCTGGAGCTGGCATCCCCAAATTCAAACTTCTAAGCTCCACTTGTGGCATTTCTGTTATAGCAGCACTAGGTAACTAAGACACTAAGCCAAATCAAACCTGTTACCTTTGAGTTGATTCTGACTCATGGTGATCCTATAGGACAGAGTAGAACTGCCCCATAGGGTTCCCAAGGAGCAGCTGGTGAATTCGAACTGCTGCTGACATTTTCGCTAGCAGCCAAGCTCTTAACCACTGCACCACTAAGACTCCATTGAGTACCACCTAGTACCTACTGTGTGCTAAAGGAGCCCTGGTGGCACAATGGTTAAGTGTTCTACCGCTAATATTACCGAACCCTAGAAGATGGGTCCTTGTCCAGCGTGCTTAGACTTGCCAATTATCTGGACACTGGTCTTTGAGAAAGAGAAAGTAATTTTATTGCAATGCACAGAGCAAAGAGCTGGGAGGAAGTTCCTCAGATTTGACTCCCCAATCTATGGGGAGGCAGGGCTTATATGTGATTTGGGCAGCAAGATGGTAGCTGTGCAGGCATACTGAGAAGGGAAAATTTTAGAACAAAACAGGAGGTGAGGTAGTTCTTGTTGGGCATCTCACTTTGGAATAGGATCCGGGTGATGATTTTCCTTCTGATTCATTCTTCCTGTGGTTGTGTCCTCTGTTGAGGTCAATTAGCAGTCATGGCTGGCCCTTCTGTGCACGTGGGGTGGGCCAAATCTGGCTTGGGCTAATTTAAGGACTAATGGAAATTTACTGGCATTCATAGGGTCAGGTTACACTAACAAAAAGGTTGGCAGCTCAAATCTACCCAGGAGCTCTGCAGGAGAGAGACCTGGTAATGTGCTTTTGTGAAGATTACAGCCTAGGAAGCCCAGTGGGACAGTTCTGTTTTGTCACGTGGGGTTACTATAAGTCGAAAATCAACTCAGTGGCACCTAACAACAATAACAACAACAACCACTGTGTGCTAGGGGAGTCCCTGGGTGGTGCTACGTGCTCAGCTGCTAACTGAAAGACTGAAGTTTCGAGTCTACCCAGAGGTGCCTCAGAAGAAAGGCCTTGAGATCCTTCAAAAAAAAAATCAGCCATTGAAAACCTTATGGAGCATAATTCTACTTTGACACACATGGAGTCACCATGAGTCAGAACGGACTCAACAACTGTTTTTTGTTTTGTTTTTTGTTTTACTGGACTGTGTGCTAGACACTGTTCTAAGTTCTCATCATTCATAGATGGGCAGAACTGTCATGGCCTCAACCCTCATGAAGCTTATAGCCTAGTGGAGAGGCGGGCATTAAACAAAATAAGCCAACATACGATTATGTACTTATATGCTCTGAAAGAAAAAAAATAGGACCCTATGAGAGAATAACAAGGTGAACAGAGTTTATTAGAGTTGATTGTCAGGAAGGCCTCTCTGAGGAGGGGACACTTAAGACCTACAGATGGGAGAGAAGTCAGCTAGATGAAGAGTGGGAGGAAGTGCATTCTGGGTAGAGTGAACAGATTGTCCAAAACTGTAATGGAGAAAATGATAATAATAAAAACATGTGGTGTTTATTATATGCCAGGCACTCTTGTCATGAATCCTCACAACAACACTTTTTTTAAAAATAATTTTTATTGTGCTTTAAGTGAAAGTTTACAAATCAAATCAGTAAATCATATAAGCTTATATACACCTTACTACATACTCCCATTTACTTTCCCCCTAATGAGTCAGCCCTCTTCCTTCTTCCAGTCTCTCCTTTCGTGACCATTTTGCCAGTTTCTAACCCTCTCTACCCTCCCATCTCCCCTCTGGACAGGAGATGCCAATACAGTCTCAAGTGTCCACCTGATACAAGTAGCTCACTCTTCATCAGCATCTCTCTCCAGCCCATTGTCCAGTCCCTTCCATGTCTGATGAGTTTCTTCTGGAATGGTTCCTGTCCTGGACCAACAGAAGGTTTGGAGACCATGACTGCCGGGATTCTTCTAGCCTCAGTCAGACCATTAAGTCTGGTCTTTTTATGAGAATTTGGGGTCTGCATCCCACTGTTCTCCCGCTCGCTCAGGAGTTCTCTGTTGTGTTCCCTGTCAGGGTAGTCATCGGTTGTGACCAGGCACCATCTAGTTCTTCTGGTCTCAGGATGATGTAAGTCTCTGGTTCATGTGGTCCCTTCTGTCTCGGGCTCATAGTTATCGTGTGACCTTGGAGCTCATCATTCTCCTTTGATCCAGATGGATTGAGACCAATTGATGCATCTTAGATAGTCGCTTGTTAGCATTTAGGACCCCAGATGCCACATTTCAAAGTGGGATGCAGAATGTTTTCATAATAGAATTATTTTGCCAATTGACTTAGAAGTCCCCTTAAGCCATAGTCCCCAAACCCCCGCCCTTGCTCCGCTGACCTTCGAAGCATTCAGTTTATCCCGGAAACTTCTTTGCTTTTGGTCCAGTCCAGTTGAGCTGACCTTCCCTGAATTGAGTATTGTCTTTCCCTTCACCTAAAGTAGTTCTTATCTACTAACTAATCAGTAAATAACCCTCTCCCACCCTCACAACAACACTTTGAGGTAGGTACTGTTACCATTTCTGTTTTTCTTTCAGAATTGGAAACTGAGACAAAGAGAGGTTAAGTAATCTGCCCAAGGTCACAGAGCTAATACGTGGTGAAGCTGCGATTCACACCCAGGAAGAGGCCATCGAGGCTGGAGTTGGTGGTGAGGAGAAGAGCTGCAGGAGATGGTGGAATACTTCAGAAAAAGATAGCGATAATGCTTGCACAGCGTGAGGGATATAATCAACGTCACTGAATTGTACATATAAAAACGATTGAATTGGCAAATATTTTATGTATGTTTTTACCACAAAAAAGAATGATGGGAAATTAGGCTGGAATGTGCAGCACAGAGGGTCCTTGTAGGCCATGCAAAGGAGTTTAGATTTTGTTCTATGGGTCATGAAAAACTGTTAAAGAGATTTAAGTAGATGTGTGCATGATTTATTTTGTATTCTTAAAAGCTGGTGATGAACATTTTTCTAAATTATATTTTATGATTATAAAACTTATATCTGCTCATTTGGGAAACACAGAAAAGCTCGACGTAGAAAATAAAAAATCACCTCTATTTCCAGCTTGCACGCAACAGATAATCACTGTTAACATTTTGGTATATAGTTTTCCCACTGACCAATATCATAACTGGAATCATACTATGCATATTGTCTTGTCCACCAGCACTTCAGAAAAATAGAGTACCACATGATAGTTCTGTTCCAAGGTTTTGCGGGAGGACGTGGCATTGGCAGGAAGGAGAAGAGCCAGAAGAGTGGGGTGGGGACGGAAGCTAGCTCCTTGTGTTTCAGTGGATTAGCCCAGCAGGAAGAGGGGTCATGTCTGGGGCACAGGTTTAGGTCTTCACTTTGGAGCCACACGTGGGCTCTCTGAGGATTCCAATTTCTCCATGTTCACCAAGGAACAGACTAAAACCAACACCTTTCCTTCCCCTACAGGCCTTAGCCACAAAAAGCAGCTATCCTGTGCAACTTGTAACATGGAGAGATTGTCCTTATGTGTTGCTCTGGGGGCCTGTCTCGTCCTCATCTTCCCTTCTGCCCTCATTGGGTCATAATCTGGGGTGAGAGAAGGGATAGGTCGTCTGCCTCAGCCTACCCAACCTGTTTATAATTACAATAGAACACCAATGGTGTGTGATAAGTACTTTTTACATGCATTGTTTTAATTAATCCCAACTTACAGGACTCTGGGAGCCCTGTTGGTACAATGGTTAAAAGCTGGCTGTTAACCAAACGATCAGCAGTTTGAATCCACCAGTCGCTCCTTGGAAACCCTACTCTGTCCTGTAGAGTCGGTATTAGTCAGAATCAACTCGATGGCAACGGGTTTTTACCAGTACAGGACTCTGTTAGCCTCTTTTACTGATGAAACTGAGAAATAACAATAGCTAGAAAGTGACAGAGCCAGTGAACTTAAGTATGCCAGACCCCAAATTTCACCTAGTTAATTGCTCCTTCACACAGCTAATGTCCCCTCAAACTCTCTAATATCGTTCTGTTTTATTGGAGGCAGAAGGCCATCTACTCTCCATCTGACCCTAGGATTGGGCTGGGCTGATGTATGACCACAGATTATAGGTGAGGCCAACCAGCCCTAAAACTCAGGGTACTTAAGATGTACGAACAATAGGAAGTGATTGAAGAGTGGTGTTGTTGTTGCATGACTGTAGGGTGTTTGTTGGGTGACTGGAGGGTGGCGTTGCTGTTAGGTACCTTTGAGTCAATTCCAACTCATAGCAATCCCATGTGACAGAGCAGAACTGCCCCGCAGAGTTTTCTTGGCTGTGATTTTTACAGGAGCAGATCTCCCTCAGAACGACGGGGCAGGTTTGAGCCACCAGCCTTTCAGTTAGCAGCCAAGCTCTTAACTGTTTGGGCTATCAGGGCTCCTGACTGGAGGGTAGATAGCTAAATATCAGGAAATCCAGGCTGAAGAACTACCAAAAAGATCCATCAAGGAGAGAAAGCTGTTTGCGGGGAAGCAGGATCACCTAGTGTTTTAAGACAATGGCTAAAGGCCTGAATCCTCACACGCCCATCGGGGCCTCTAGTCACAGCTGGATCAGGTTGGAATAATGTCCCAAAAGCTGGCTGGGAAAATCTCCAGATACCAGGCCACCAGGCAGCATTCCCGGGGACACTGGCTCTGCTGCTGCCCTCTCCCTCCCGTTCATGGAAAGTTCTGGCAGCATGGGCGCCCTCCGGCCTTTAGACAGATGCAAGGCCGTCCTCTGGACTCACCAGCTGCAAGTGCTGACTGGTTTGTCCTTGGTCCAGGGCTGCAGGAAAATCGTTACTCAAAAAAGACTTTAAAAAAAAAAAGTGGAACATATCCACAACCAAAGTGTCTGCACAGAGTAGGGGGTGGGAAGTTTTCTAGACAGGCTCACAGCTGAAGATTCCCGGGTCCTCTTGCGAAGGGGCAGGGAAGGAATGTGAAACCCTATCACCCAGAGGGGAAATGCATGCTGTGCCTTTCACTTTCTGTCTGCTCTGGGAAGGGTCAGGGATGTGGATCATGCTGGGAAAATCTCAGCTTCCTGAGAGGCTGCTTCAGATGCCCGTGCTTCAGCTGGGGGAGAGGGGGTGGGAGCAGTCAGGATACATGGTCTGACCCCCAAATATTCAATGGAGACCTGAGACCAAACCAAACCCATTTTTGTCCAGTCCGTTCTAACTCCTGGTTACTCCGTATGTTATAGGGTAGAACTGTGCTCCATAGGGTTTCCTTGGCTGTAATCTTTACGGAAGCAGATCTCCAGGTCAGTCTTCCCTGGTGCCACTGGGTGGGTTTGAAGCACCAACCCTTAGGTGAGTACCCTGTTGCCATCGAGTTGATTCCGACTCATAGCAACCCTATAGGACAGAGTAGAAATGCCCCGCTGGGTTTCCAAGGAGCAGCTGGTGGATTTGAATTGCTGACCTTTTGGTTAGCAGCTGAGCTGTTAACCACTGGGCCACCCCAGGGACCTGGAGACTTGGAACATGCATCTATTTCCTCATGGATACTGGGGTCTCCCAAGCCCCACAGGTCCAACCTACTCTCTATTCTCTCTCCTTCTCTTCCTACCTTTTTGTTGTGGTTATAGTTTTATACATGATCCCATTTGATCCTTGCTGCAAATTAGGAAGTTAGGTTTAGAAGGTAGGCATTACTAGATCTATTTTACAGAAGAGGAGCCTCATGTTCTGGGAGGAAGTCATCTGCCTAGGGCCACATAGACCTTAGTGTTCTGTGACTCCACTTACTGATAGACCACGGCATATCCCACAACCTTACACCTTAGATGCTCCGTGATCCCTGCTGCTGTTATCTTAGGAGCAGGGAGTGCTAGGAAGTGAGCACCGGTCTGCAGTCAGGAGATCCAACATTTGATGGCAAGTACCTGCTCATAGTTGGCTTGTTGATTGTGTGAAAGAACGAGTGAATGACCCGTCAACTCTCTGTGTCTCAGCTTCCTCATCTACAGTGCAAGTGTTGAGTTGAAAAACCTCTGAGGCCTGAGCCGCTTCCCATTCCAAAATTCTGAGGGTCTATAATTTCTGAGACAATCCAAACTTCCTAGCCGCTGCCATCACCATCTCCCCAGTCAGTTCAACCACATTTCCTGTCAGTCCCCAGCACAGACTGTGCCATCACCTCTCCCGATGCCCACTTTGTCCTGGTGAAGTGGGCCGAGTGCAAAGCCTGAAAGCCTAAGCCTGCTTCTGCCTCCATCTCCACACAACACCCAGGCTGGGAGAAAGTGTTTAGGCTGGACACAGAGCCTGGGCTGGGTTGCCTACACCAAATGCTTGCAAGTGTACTTGACCCCCTGCATAACCCAGCCATGGGAAGGTGGAATGAGACTGGAGTTTGGGTGAGAGAATGAAAAATGTGGGTGAACGTCATGTGTATAGGAAATCAGGGTCCCAGCGTTGTGTGTATATGTGTGTGTGTGCACACGCCTTTGTGTGAGGCATTTGGGATACAGTTTCAGGGTGAGCAGGAGTCTCTGGTGGCACAAATAGTTAAGTGCTTGGCTACTACCTGAAAGGCTGACGGTTCAAATCCACCTGGAGGTGACTTGGAAGAAAGGCCCGTTAATCTACTTCTGCACAGCCATTGAAAACCCTATGGGGCACAGTTGTACTCTGACACACATGGGATTGCCACCAGTCAGAATCAAGTTGACGGCAAATGGCTTGAGGGATGGAAGCTAGCTCCTTGTGTTCCATGAATTAGCGCAGCAGGAATGGTGGCTGAGGAATGGTGGATGGTGGGGGTGAAGTGTTTTTGACTGGGACAGGGAAAAGTGCTGTGACTCTGTCATCTGGGGCCAAAGTCTTCTGGATCTGGACCGAATGATTCAGGGGCGTGTAGTTCCTTTTTATGATCCCACATGGTTGGGTGTTCCTTGATTGGACTGATGGTTTGGGGCATAGAGGATGCAGGTGGGGGCTCTGACAAATGTTGAGGAGCTGGGTCTTTGAAGGGCCCAGAGGTGCTCAAGGGGGTCCTAAGTTTCGACTTTCAGATGGCTGAGCATCACCTGGAGGTCCTGTCACATGGCTCCTCTGTGTCTTGGCCAGCACTGCCCTGGTGGGATGGTGGTGTGGGGAGAGCATTGACTGACTTGGGGAACAGGGAGGCCCTGGCACTGCCGATAGGGTGGGGCTGCCTTTCTGTCTGGCCTGGAATGGCCTACTTCTGTGTGTGTAGAGATGGTGAAGAGGGGTGGAGGGAGGTGGTGTGGCTCCAGGCTACCCCAGCCCAGCCACCATGTTTGAAATCCAGTTTATTGAATTTACAGTAAAGGTTTTATGGGGCTTTCCTGGAATCTTCTCATTATGGAAACTCTTGTGCTGGCAGTTTCGTGGCTGGTGTCTGGTTTGCTTGGGAGAGGTTGAGTCAGGCCCTGTCTTGATGGAAATTTCCTCTCCTGAATCATTCGAGGGGAGCTGCCATGCAGGCCTGAGTAGGCCTGCCCAGTTCTTGGAGGGGACGGGCTTCTTGGAGCTTGGCCCTGAGTGGACCCTCACCTGTTTCCTATCTGATCGTCCTCTGTGAGTTCCAAACATCTGCTCCTCAGGGGAAGTGGTAGTGAAAAAGTCAGCCTGGGTATTAAAGCTGTTTTTATTATTTTCTACCTATTTGAAAAACATGAGATGCTGGTCCACTGAACAAAAACAAACCAACTCTGAGAAAATGGATTTGCTGATTATAAACAGCAGAAACACACAACTCACCAGACCACATCCGGATCGAGAGTCCTTTGGCCAAAGCTTGAGGCGCCAACAGCTGCCCTCTGCTAACCCTTATAAGTTGCCTTCTCTGGCTTTTCCAATATCCTCTTGGACTCCCATGTAGCACCTTCCTCACCACTAAGCTCACATCCTGAACCCAAGATACCTGATTCCATTAGGGAAAAGAGCTCTAGGACCTTTGAAAAAGTTCAGAAGCCCAGTTTATGAGCGTGGGTGGCTTCATCATGCTGAAGCCCTGAAATGGAGATTAATGACTCAAAGTTGCCAGCCTCCCTGTGGCTCTTAGTGGGACTATCAGGTCCTATAGCATCGGGTCACTAGTTCTTCCGGTATTTATATTGCTGGTGTTCTTTAAAACTCAGGGACATTCATAAAACATGTGGCTTGGTATTTGAATGGCAATTGTGAAAATAAAGTAGAATGTGAAGGTTTCTCTGGATTCTAATGTATGGCCCTTTCTATGAGGGTGTAAAGGAAGATGGCAGCAGGGCCATTTCCCTAGGAAGGAATGTGATCCCTCCCCAGTGCTAGGACACAGCCATCTTTCTAATGATCACAGGTGTCCAAGCAGGGTCTGTGCAACCGCAAGAGATAGTTAGCACCCCCTCACTGAAGCCTGGAGTGTGCTTTTCATTAACCTCTCTAAAGATTCTCTAATTCTTGAGGTTCTAGGGGGAAGCCAGCTGTAGTGGACAAATATCAGCTTTGGAGTTTGACAGATCTGGATTCAAGTCTCCATTCTGCCACAGACCTGGTTTCCTTCTCTGCAAAAAGAAGATAATAACATCAACTTTGCGGGTCTGCTGTGAGGAATAAATGGAACAATGCAGATAGACCACTTGGGCTTTGGATGGAGCTTACTTTATTTTTCCCTCTCCATTTTAAGTCAATTGTGTGCCCAGGGTGTGGGCTCCACGCTGGAAGAAATCTTGTATTTTAAAATAAACAATCACTTAGCTTCGTTTGACACATGATATATACAAACACAAGTGTTTGGGTCTTGTTTTAATTTCTTCCCACTGTCTGTGTTTCCAATATGTATGTCTCTGGGATTGAGTCTGTCTTAGATGGCAAAGCCCTGAGGGGATGCTGAGCCACACCATGCATGATTATCTGCCTCATAATGATGATGATGATGATAAGGATACCAGTTGTTACATTTATGATGGAATTTGACTTTCCCAGTAACCCTAGGAGCTAGATAGGACTAAGGAGGTGACTGACCACAGTTGATGAGACTGCCCCAGGGCACATGGCTGGTGGCCTTGACAGAAACAGCCCTAGATCCCAGGCTCAGTTTGTGAATTTAGCTGAAGACTTTCCAGAATGGCTTTCCTTCAGCCTCCCAGAAATATTCTTTTCATAATCTGCTCCTGAGCCCCTTTTTTCTGGGCTGGGCTTGAATTCTGTTCCAAGTTAGACGGCTAGTTTTCCATGTAGATTATAATCTAAGCATAATCTAAAAGACAAGGAAGGCTTTTTCCTTGAGCCCTCCAGGCCTGGGCGTCTGGAGTATCTGAGGGTAGGCTGTCCAGGGGAAGCTGAGCGGTGGGCCTCGGTGTAGGTGTCTGCATCTTAAGGGCAGAACTCAGCAGAGAAGTGAGGCCAGAGCAGACAGGTGGCCTTTTTTCCAGGGATATGTGGGACTAACTTGCTTTAAACGTGATGGTCAGTTGGTTAATCTTTTTTTCCCCTGAATTACTGCGTTCATTCATTCTTGCTTCTGGCCTGTACCACGTTATAGCAGGTGCTTCGTCTTAGGTGCAGAGATCCTCCCTGGTCTTGAGGATTTTACAGTCCAGTTGATGAGTCCGTAATAGACAAATGGAAGCAACAGAGAATAGTCCAAAGATGGAGAGAAAAAAACAACAAAACATGACAAGGCCAGGGTTTAAATCCTGACTCAGGATTGAAAACACGGATCCAGCTAAGAAGCTACAGCAGAAGTCCTGGGTGGGAAGTAGAAGGGCCTGGCCTAAGGTCATATCTGTGGAAGGAAAAAGGAGAGGGAAGCCTCAGACGCAGCAGTCATTGTGTCGGTCTGCTCAACTGTCCACTCATAGCTCCTTACTCAGCCCAGGGCTTTTATTTTTGCATGAGGTTGGCCATTGATTGGACAGAGCATCTGACCTAAGGGCAACTAGTTCACGGGCCAGTCAGTGGCTTGGCTTCTTTGAAAAGATGAGCTGGATCAAGTCAGATTCCCCTTTAACTATTTAAAATCAGAAAACACTGAGAGAATGAGATAGCAGTGGGAGCTCAAGCTGCAAGATCATGATGTAGGAGGGAAGGGTGGTCATGATGACCATGTGTAGGCCATCATTAAAAAAGGAGCTGATGCTCTGATAGGCAGACACTGTGAGGTGGGGAAAAGCCAGAAAGGGCATAGGGGATCAGAGAGACGTTCAGTGGTGAGGAAAGAAACAGGCACAGAGGAAGTCAAATTATGTTAATGGTGGAACATTACACGGAAGATGTACAAGCCCCTGCTGTTGGTGGCCCAGGGGTCCTGCGGGTCTGGAACAACCTCCAGATGCTGCCCCCCTAAATGCCAAGCTGCTTCATTTTCCCTGGGTTTCCAGTGTCCATGTATCCTTCAAGAAACCCCCATGACGACAGGAGACATTAACAGTCTCAAGGAAACAAAATGTATATTAGCCTAATTTCTTAGAGACCTGGAGAATGAAGATCAGTGAAATGTCTACACTCACATGCACAAGAGCACACACAGACACAGACACAGACACAGACACAGACACAGACACAGACACAGACACAGACACAGACACAGACACAGACACAGACACACTTTCAGGCATGCACACACAGTATCTTAACTGAAACGTGTTTGCAAACTCAACTGCAATATATAGAAGCTCTGTGGTGGCAGAGTTGCAGAGACATGGGGTGTGCTGAGTGACGGGATGTGTAAGGGATCATCGAGGAAAGCAAAGCCTCCCCTTCTCAATAGTCCACTTGGAAGGAAGAACTGAGGGTCATGGTAGTAGAAAGTGCTAATGTCAGCTTCCTTCGGGGTGTAGATGTCATTTCAAGTCAAACAATTTTATCCTAATGCTTGTGCCCAGGAAATGATTTATTGGAGAATACCAATACTAATTACTAGGTACTAAGTACTAATAAGCTCTGGTGGCACAGTGCTTCTCATGTTCTAACAAAAAGGTTGGCAGTTCGAACCCACCAGTCACCCCGTAGGAGAAAAATGTGGCTGTTTGCTTCCATAAAGGTTACAGCCTTGGAAACTTCATGGGGCGGCTCTACTCTGCACTATAGGGTCACTATGAGTTGACATTGACTTGACAGCAATGGGTTAACTACTAATAATACTAACATTACTGTCATTTTTTGTGCCTGAAGTCCGGCAGCATGATGCTGTCCCAGAGCAGAAGATTGAGGACCAAAAGGGCAGGGACTCTGTGCTGCCCCCAAAGGCCATTGCTGGGCGGTATTTATTTTCTGTCTGCCCTGAGATGCTCCATCTTGGCTGACCCTTCTTCTTCATTATAATTCTTTGAATACTTTTGACATGTGTCATCTTACATATCCTTTTGGCACCCACCCATTGTGTCTGGGGGTGTCATGCTTCCTCTGCTTCCCTGGACCCAGATCTAAGAGTCAGGAGTCCTGGCTCTGGCACTCTGATCATCTCAAGCCTGATCATCTCTATTTCCTCACCTGCAAAAAGGGAGCTATGATATCTGCCTGGTCTATCTTACAGGGACAGGATCAAATGGCAATGTTAGAGACTTTGTAAGCAATGTAGTGGTGCTAAGTGAGGAACAGGCATTATTCTCTTCTTGCGAGCAAGGGCTATGCCTTATAGTTGCTTTCTGGCTCCCTCATAGTCCCAACCCCAACAAAATTTAACACACTGGTGAGCATATAGGAGGAGCTCAATAAATAATTGTTGGATGTGATCATTGTTGTTCCCACCCTCACAAATTCCTTCTTTGTGTCTATCTGGAGCTGCACAGACAGAGCTCACCATCTCTGCAATGCAGACACTGGGACACACACATATATGACCACAGGGAAGCAGTGGAATGTCACATAACTTGACAGTAGAGACAAAACAAACATCAGTTACACGTAAGGGTTAAGTGCAAGTGCACCTTGGAGGTTAGAAAAAGCGATGAGTGAATAACTCAAGCAAGAAAGTACCTTGTGGGAACAGCTTTAAGAGAGAGAGTTGAGGCGGGGTGGGGCAGGGGAAACAGGTTTTATCTGATTGATATTAGAAGACCTTCCGGAGGAAGTGTGTTTTCAGGAGCAGATAGACTGGAGGGAGGGATGGGCTTGGTGAAGAGGTGGCCAGAGAACATTCCAAACACATGAGTGTCACTCCTGCAAGTTGAGGTGGCACGATAACTTCAGGGAGGCTTACTCCTCTTGACAGCTTGGGATGCCCAGAGGGCTGTGTGTGTGTGTACATGTGTGAGTAGATGGTAGGTAGGGTGGAAGGAGGGCAGGGACAGACAGTGTGGGTGGGAGAGAGGAAAGGAAGGACTTGGTGCAGGTAATAAAAGAAATATGAGACCGATAAACGTCAGGTGGGAGATGTTTCAGGGGAGCCCCATAAAGAGATTTCTTTACACTGGATCCAATAAAGACATTCCCAGCTTCTTTGTTTGCATTCAGAACTTGCTATTGGACTAGGTTGAAATTGGAGGAAGGGATAAGGTTAGGGGCGAGGGCAGGGTAAAGAACCCAGGCCCCAAGACCTGTACAGTAATGTACAGATCTCATTAGAACTTAACTTAGACTTGGCCTAGCCCCTTTTCACTGAAGGTTTATCAGTGAAGCTGAGCTTTTAGTTCCTTGCTGTTCATTGTGGAGAACCATCGAAAACTACAAGTTGCCCTTTGTTCTTAATCACTCAGAAGTGATTAATATGATCATACACTGGGTACGGTATGATCAGTTTGGCCTTAACGTTGGCCTAGAGTCCCTGGCTGTGCACACATCCATTTGGAGTGAGGAAGGACTGGACCTTCCCTCCGTCCAAGTCAAATAATCCAACACTGCTCCCTGGCTTCACCTTCCTCTCTGGATCCTAGAGCCCCAGACGTGATCTCATCAGCGCTACTCCCCAGAGGGAGGTGGGGAGGCACAGGACTGTTTCGTTCCATTTTCCAAATGGAGAAACTGAGGCACAGAGCAGTGAGAGGGGCTTGCCCAGGATGAGATAATGAGCTAGCTGCAGAGCTGAGAATGTACTGGGCTTTGGCTCAGGCAGCTGCCATCCAGAACAGTGAGTGTGTGTGTGTATGTCTCTCTCTCTCTCTCTCTGTGTGTGTGTGTGTGTGTGTGTGTGTTCCTCTCTGGTCCGCCTAAACTTTCAACATGGATATTCTGGAGATGACACAGTTTACAAATGGACCCCGTTTCCTGAGAAAGAACCTGTGACATTTAGCAAGTTACATAACCTTTGTACGTCCAATGTCCTCATCTGTAAATAGGAAATAATAATGATACCTACCTCATAGTATTGCTGTGAAGATCCATTGAAGTTAGTAATGGATCAAAATCTCAGTATCCAAGTTCTGACCCCCGGCTGAATATCTGAGCCACCTGACCACAATACCCACTTGGTGGAGACCGTGTGCTTGCCTGAGCCCACTCTCAGTTACGCAGTTTAGTGTGGGAGCCATGACATGGTGAGCCTAAACACCAACAGCTCTAATAAAATTTGTATCCTATTACGTTTAGTTTCCTAATCATATGATCATTGCAGTGGGGAAGGGAGCTAGTTTTGATCAAGTGCCAACTATGTGCTGGGCGATTTTCTATATACTGTACATAAATTATTTTATTGAATCCTTATCACAACCCCTAAGAAATTTTTTACCTGGCAAGTACTGGGTTCTGAGTGGTGGAAAGAAATAAGACTGATGTTTAAAGAATCCAGATTAAAGAACCCGAAGAGCTGAATGTCTGTAAAACTATATACTCCCTCTCACCTCCATTTATTCTTCAACTCATTGCAATTGAGTTTTCATCTTTATCATCCCACATTGCACATTTTAGCCATCATCTGACTGGTTGGCACCACCCATCTGTTGGTTTGTTGTACTGTGAGGACTTGCATGTTGCTGTGATGCTGAAAGTTATGCCACTAGTATTTCAAATACCAACCAGTGGACAGGTTTCAATATAGCTGCTAAACTAAGACAGACTAGGAAGAAAAGCATGGCAATCTACTTCTGCAAATTAGTCAGTTGATATCCTAGGGATCACAACAGAACATTGTCCCGTATAGTGTTGGAAGATGAGCCCCCTAAGTTGGAAGGCACTCAGAATAACACAGGGGCTGCAACAACGGATTTGAGCATACTGATTGTGAAGATGGTGTGAGACTGGGCAATGTTCCCTTCTGTTGTACATGGGATTGCCGTGAGTCAGAGCTGACTAACAATAACAACAAAAATTTGCTTGTGTGAGGTTGATTGCCAACTCTTCCTCCTGAAGCTCTCCCTTCGCTGGCTTCTGATCTTTTAGTTTCCATGGGGTGGGGGGGAGGGCGGGGGGCTGCTGTTCCTTGCCTACTCCATAGAAATTAGCCTTCTCTGAGAGTCTGTGCTCAGCTCTTCTTCTTTCCATGTTGACTGCTCACTTTGAGAGATCTTTTCCCTTACAATGCCATAGATTAGTTCCAACCTCCAGATCTGTAGCCCCTCCCCAAAACTTCAGACTAAATATTTCATTACCTCCCAGAGTTTCTTCCTTGGTTGTTTCTCAGACACATCCAATTCTACATATTTCAAACCAAACTCACCCTTTCTTTGTAATTTGCTCCTTTTTCTTATCACTGATTTGATGAGTGACATTACCATCAAGGCAGTCTCCTAACAAGGAGTTGGGAATTAGTGTAGACATCTCCTTTTCCTTTACCCTCTATTTCAATCTATAGGTCATCTTTCCTTCCCATCTCTCCCTCCTCACCATCCCCACATCTTGGTCCTCAATTTAGGCCTCCATTTTTTTGTTTGCCTTCAGTCTTGTTTCCCTGCGGTTCAGCTTCTGCTCCCTTCACCAGAGCAACCCTTTCAAATCTGTAAAATTTATTCACACTGCTCTGGTTTTCTATTAGGAACCCTGGTGGTGCAGTGGTTAAGCACTCAGCTGTTAACCAAGAGTTTGGCAGTTTGAACCTACCAGCTACTCCATGGGAGAAAGATGTGGCAATCTGCTTCTGTAAAGATAACAGCTTTGAAAACCCTATGGGGCAGTTCTACTCTGCCCTATAGGATCGCTATGAGTTGGAATCGACTCAATGGCAATGGGTTTGGTTTTGGGGGTTTTAGTTTTCTATCATCTTTAGGATAAAGGCCAAAGCCCTCACGACCTGACCCTTCTTACCCCTGTCCAGTTTCCTCTCTGGCAATGACTCCATGCTCTCTCTCATGGAGTTGGGGTGGGAACAACTCTGTTGTATTCTGTCTGACGTGCCCATTCCCCACTTACCTGCCTGGCAAACATCTCAGCTTGAGAGTCACCTCCTTTGAGAAGACCTTCCTAATCACCACTTCTGCCTTCTTACACCCACCATAGTATGTTCACTATGTGTTGGAACTGACTCAACGGCAACGGGTTTGCTTTTGGTTTGGTATTATCCTTGGCACACACATCTACCACAACTTGTCTAACTTCCTCAACTGGGCTGAAATCCTCTTGAAGGCGGCGATCACGTCTTATTCACATTTATCTCCGTGGTGTCTATCGTGGTATTCAGGACATAGTGGGAATTCAACCAGTGCTCGTTAAATGAATGGTGAAGAGGGGAACTGAAAATTTAAATCCATGCTTATCTGCCCGGACCTGAAAGGTCGTGAATGCTTCTTCCTCCCGCTAGAGGGCAATCTCATCGTGTGTTTCACTGGAGGCCCAGCGCAGTGCGACTCCACCTCAGACAACCTCTCTTTGCCAACTATACTCCTGGCTGAGCCTGAGCTCGCCCTGTGAGCTGCGCTGGCCAGGGCCTCTTATGCTAGTGCCAGTCCCCTGACCAGATTCCTGATATTTCCTTCAGATGTACCCTTTATTTCTTTCATCACCTCATGCTTCCTTTAATGTGTACAACCTTCCAAAAACCCAAACCCATTGCTATCGAGTTGATTCCAACTCACAGCGACCCCTATAGGACAGAGTAGAACTGCCCCATAGAGTTTTCAAGGAGCAGCTGGTGGATTCGAACTGTCAAGCTTTTGGTTAGCAGCTGAGCTCTTAACCACTGCGCCACCAGTGCCCATACAACCTCCAACAGTAGCAAATTCAGACTTTTCCTTACTTTCTTTAATGGTTGTTGTTAGATGCCATAGAGTTGGTTTCAACTCATAGCGACCCCATATGACAGAGTAGAAGTGCCCCATAGGGTTTTCTAGGCTGTAATCTTTACGAAAGCAGATTGCCAGGTCTTTGTCCCACAGAGCCACCGGGTGGGTTCCAACCGCCTCTCTTTTGGTTAGTAGCGGGGCACTTAACCAAGGTGCCACCGGGGGCTCTTTTCCTTGAGCTTCTGATCTTAGATAACTTGGTTAATGACAAGGTTTTAGGGTATCATTTGCCTGTTGACATAGTTGCATCTTAACTGCTTTTAGTGCTTTTATTCAGATAACTAACGTGTGTCCTGGTGGGGGGCCTATTTTTTGGTGGGTGTGGTGGGTATGCTCTCCAAAACGAAGAACCAAGCCGATGCTCCCAGGGTCCTTCAGATCACACTGCGCGGCTGCCTGCCTATGACTGCTCGGTCCCGACTGCTGTGCTCAGGAGCACACTTACATTAGCCCACCGCTCACAACCCACCTGTGCACAGAGGGTAGTGTCCTCCTCCGAAAGTTAATGCCCTGTTATGAATTGAGTTGTACTTTTATTTTTTAGAAAACATTTTAAAAATAACACATTCTTCACCCGCATTAAGCAAGTTTCCTGTTGGGGGAAAGTTCCATGGCGCTCTGTGTCCTGAATCTGCCCTGGATTACTGTGTTCCGTTCTGTGCACCTCTTTTTAAAGATAGTGCTAATTATCCAAGACTATGCTAGGTGATGCAAATAGTTAATGTGCTTGGCTGCTAACCAAAAGGTTGGAGGTTCGAGTCCACCCAGAGGCACTTTGGAAGAAAGACCTGGAATTCTGAAAAATCAGCCACTGAAAACGCTACAAAACACAGTTCTGCTCTGACACACGGGGGCCACCATAAGTTGGAATCGACTCCCCAGAAACTGGTTTTAACGTCTGAAGGAGGTTAAACAGAATGGTGACGGCTCTGGGAACTGGGTTGTCTAAGGATCAGTGGAAGAAATGGGGTCTGTGTGGGCTGAAGAAGAAAAGACTTAGGCTTCTCCTCACGTGGATGCTCCTATTCCCACCAATCTATAATAAAAGAATAAAAAATATAAGTGTTTTCAAGCAAGGAAAAATGATCCTTGCTTGATGGGTCAGCTCTCAGGCCTTCTTTTGTAGTGCAGAATATCGTGAGTGGGGTGAACAACAGAAAATGAAAATGGTGAAGAGGCTACATGATCCAATAAGATGTGGGATGGGGATGGGTGCAGGCTTGTTTGGGAGTTGTCTAAAGTGGGAGAGTTTTGGGGGCCTTCTGTACTGAGAATGGGTGATCAAAAGAGAAGCATGGGAAAGAAAATGGTAACGAGTTGCGTGTGGTTTATTGTTTGACTGCATTTTAATAATCTTTGAGAGATTCCAGGATATTTTTTAATTGCATTTTCACCTATTCTTGGTTACTGGGCTCTTTTACTTGAATGAGACTTTGGCAGCCCTGGGACTAACCCAGTGCCGTCGGGTCGATTCCAGCTCATAACGACCCTGGGACTAGGTGAGTTAAATGGGGAAGCAATTTCTGATAACTAGTCAAGAATGGGATAGGTTCCCTCATGACGTGATGAGACTCACTGAGTTGGGATGAGCCTCTGTTCGAGATGCTGTGTAGGGGTGTTCTGAACTGGGCTAAAGGTTGCAGTGGCTTCTAGGGTCCTTTCCAGTTCTGAGATTCTATGACTTTATAAAAATGACAAATTGCTGGACAAGTGTGAGGGGCCCACCTTCTTACCTGCCTCTCCCATGCTTTGTTGGAAAGCTTATGAAAAGTCTGGAATAAATAAGGGGGTGGATGGGCCTTTGATGGCACAACGGTTAGGTGCTCAGTTTAAACCAGAGGCTCCATGGAAGACAGACCCCGTGGTCTGCTCCTATAAAGATTACAGCCAAGAAAACTCTATGGGGCAGTTCTACTCTGTCACATGGGGCTGCTATGAGTCGGAATTGACTCAGTGGCACCCAACAACAACAATTTAGCTCAAGGAAACCCTGGTTCCCCCCAAAAACCACTGAGGGATCACCCTGTATTGTGTATATAATCAGAACAGTTAAAATAAAAATGCAAGTGTTTAGCCCAACAAACATCTATGGAGGGAATTCCATGTCCAGACACAGTACTAGAAGGTACAAGGATCATGCCCTTGAGGAGTTCATCATTTGTGAGAAAGAGAACCATGTGAGCAAATACTTACATCTAGTATCACAGGAATGGATAGATGCATGTACAAGGAGAAAGCCAGGGATCCGCCTGCAAGGTGATGGAAAGCTTTCTGAGGAGGTCATTCTTGAGCAAGGTTTTAAAAGAATGAACAAGTGAGCAAGTGTAGGACAAGGCTGGAGCAAGGCTAGTGGAAGGGGCATTCCGGGCAGATGAGGAATGAAAGGCCAAGGAGCAGATATATAAAGCCCAATAATGTGTTATTAGAGTTGGGTTGGGGAGGGGGTGGCATGGCTGGAGCCCAAAGGTCTAGTTATAAAACTGTGCGATATGAGACTGAAGAGTTATGAAAGGCTTTGTATTCCATGCTTAGGAGCTTTAGTTTTATCCTACAGGGACTTTGGAACCCTGAAGAATTCTAATCCTATCAGTTTTCGGAAAGCAAATGGAGAACAGATTGAAGGGTTGTGATTAAGCGTGTACACATGTGGTTATGTATATATTCCAGATGAAGTCAATTGAAAGGTTCAGGTGTGGGGGCCTTCCCATGCGGACAGCTTCACTATTTCTAAACCATGGTTCTATCCCCGAATTGTTTCACAAGCTTCTTATGGGATCAAAAAACCATTTAGCTCAATTCTGCATTTGACAGAGGAGGAAACTGAGGCTCCAAGAGGCGCAGTAACTTGCCCAAGGGCACGTAGCTAGGGAGTGACAGATCCCTTGGTTTCTTGGCCCTTAATCCAATGTTCTCATCATGCTGTCATCTGCGTTCTGCAATTTTCCACTACCCACAGGATGACGTTAGCACTCTGGGAAGTGGTTAATAAAGCTGTAGCTATCTGGACACAACCTGCTTTCTTCTCTAGGTAGGTCTCCATGGCAT
This sequence comes from Elephas maximus indicus, assembly GCF_024166365.1. Classification (NCBI taxonomy): domain Eukaryota; kingdom Metazoa; phylum Chordata; class Mammalia; order Proboscidea; family Elephantidae; genus Elephas; species Elephas maximus. The sequence goes on along the minus strand of NC_064821.1, from coordinate 165,279,191 downwards.
GCTCAGGTCTACCTCTATACCTCTCCTGAAAGGCACCCCTGATGTTCATTCTCTCCGTAGAGAATGCCTATTCCTAGTGCCAGTGTTGTCTTCTATCTGAACCAGTCCCTGAACCAGTCATGCTTTCTCCTTGTTTGCATAGCACTTGTGTTTCATCTAATGTCGGGTTTACAAGCCCCCTGCCCCACACATCTGAAAGCTCTTCGGAGGCAGACATTATTTCCATCTGGTTCATAGTTGTAACTCTGGTGCCTAACATGGTACCTGGTACCCAGTAGACCAAGCCAGTTGCCGTCAAGTCAACTCTGAGTCATGGTGACCCCACGTGTGTCAGAGTAGAACTGTGCTCCATAGAGTTTTCAAATACTGATTTTTCGGAAGTAGATCATCAGGTCTCTCTTCTGATGTGCCTCTGGGTAGTAGTCTTGAACCTCCAACCTTTCTGTTAGCAGCTGAGCGTGTTAACTGTATCACCCAGGGGGTCCTGGCACCTAATAGATGTCCACTGAATGTTTGTTGAGTGACTAAATTGATGAATCAAGAGTCTGACCTCGAATCCCTCCATGTGGATCTGTCATAAGGTCCCTGGGGCTCTCACTGAGCGTGTAGTCTTCTTATTTTACCGTGGCTGATGCTGGTGTTCTACTAGAAATTCTTGAGGACTGGGAAGCTTTCTATGTGTTTCTCTTCTCAAAAAGTGGTGACTCTGAGTTCATCGCTCCTTTGTAATTCTTCTGTATTGTGTTGACCCCAGGAAATTAATTTCCGTTGGACACTTCAGCCTGGAAATTTCTTTTCTTTTCTTTTTAGCTATTAAGAGCCAAAGCTGTTCTTACGGCTTAGATTTGTTTTGGTCTTTTGGGAAAAAAAATTCCCTGGCTTTTTAAAAAAATTTCTTCCTTCTCTCTCCTTCTCCCTCTCAAATTCCATGCATGTTTAGTCTTGTTTAAACAGTTAGATTCACCTTAAGGAAGCCAAAAGTGGAGCCACTTTGATGAGTGGGACTGGGGGCTGACACTTTTGCCCCAGCCAGTTTTTATTCTCTTTTCTGAGAAAGTCTTTCCCATCCCTGCACTTCTGCCAGCTGATTAACGTCTTGTGATGAAGCGCCCAGGTTCTGCATTTCCAAGGGGTTAGCTCTTTCTGGATGGAGATTACTTATTTTTTGTTTAAGAGAGAATCATTTACTTTTTTCTTTTTTTTTTTACATTTGATTAAAAATTCTGGGCTTGGTCCAGGCAAAGCTGTGAGAGGGTGACCCTGGGGCCTGGCTGGATCATAAGCCTGGGAGCTCCTGGGGCTCTCTTGCTTTTGCTAGGGAAGAGCCAAGTTTGGGCTGGATTGAAAAGTGGGAGTTTTATTCCTTCTTCCTGGGCTAGGCAATAGGAAACCGCCCCCCCCCCCCGCCCCCAGCTATCCATTGTGAATTTGCTCCCCCGCTACGTGGGTTTTTTTTTTATCCATTGTGAATTTTTTATGTGGGTTTTTTTTTTTTTATCCATTGTGAATTTGCAGACATCTTTTTTTTTTTTTTTTCTCCCTGGTTTCACTTTTGTCTGATGCTCAGCTTCCTGGAGCTTTCCAGGAGCTGTTTGTGGCTGTTGTCAGCTGGTGGCTTGGGGCAGGGTCTTCCACATAGCACTGGCGTTAAGCAGGGAGGGTAGCATCTTCTTGGAGCTCAGGGAGGTCTGAGGGCAGAGGGGCTGTGGCGTAACAGCCATTTGGGATGTTGAAATCCACAGTGATAAGAGGGGAAGGGAACGGAACTGGCATTGTGGACCACCTTGTGGTGTGGGGAATGTGTTAGGCATATTTAAAATGTATCTTCATTTAGTTCTATAACAGTGAAGGCACTGGTGATTCAGCGGTAGAATTCTCCCCTCCATGCAGGAGACCTAGGTTCAATTCTCAACCAATGAATCTCATGCACAACTCACTGTCTGTCACTGGAGGCTTCTGTGTTCCTATGATGCTGAACAGGTTTCAGCAGAGCTTCCAGACTAAGATGGACTAGGAAGAAAAGTCTGGTGATCTACTTCTGAAAATCAGCCAGTGAAAATCCTATGGATCACAGCAAACTAACCTGCAGCTGGTCATGGGGATCACGTGGCACTGGCAGTGTTTTATTTCATTGTGCGTGGGTTGCCGTTAGCCGGGAGCCGACCTGGAGGCACCTAACACTCGACATGTACTGAGCTTACCGTATGCCTGGCACATGCTATATATTATCTCATTTAAACCTCAGTATAAGGAACACTTACGTGTGGTGCTTACTGGTATTTCCATTTTACAGATATGGAAACTGAAGCTTGGCGAGGCCGAGTTAATTAAAGAATTGCCCAAGGATGGGAACCAGACTGGGCTCAAAATCCTGTGCCCTTTCATTAAGTCTACCCAGGCAGTGGATGAGGCCATGAGAGTCATCAGAGTATTTTCAGAATGCCATAAAATATGATCTATTGAATTTCCTCAAGTGAATAAGTAACAATTTCTCCAGCAAACAAACGATCATATTACATGTATGCATTTTAAACCACAACCACAAGCAGCCTGGTCCGTGAAAATGTAAGCTGCTGAACAACACATGAGTTTGTTTCCAAGTTTTCTTATTAATAGTTTTTACTCATTCATTTATTTTGTCTTAACGCTAGCTCTGGCTCAAAAGCATGTGGTAACAACTGAGTGCTGAACAGAAATTTATGGGAGAAATGCATATAATTGAGGAAAGTGAATGTGTTCATATTTTTTTTTTAGTACACTGGTGTCTTAGGCTAGGTTCTCTAGAGATGCAAAACCAGCGAAGGATATATATACACATATGTATATATATACACACACACACACATAAAGAGAGAGAAAGATTTATCTCAAGGAAATGGCTCATGTGGTTGTAGAGGCTGGCAAGTCCCCAGTGCTCGGGTCAGGTATCAGGCTGGGGGCCTCTCCTGAATCATGTAGCTACAGTGGCTGATATACTCAAGATTGGTAGGTTAGACAGCAGGCCAGTGGCTCACAGGCTGCGGAGGCTGATGCATCCCAAGATTCACAGGTAATACGGCAGGCCACTGGCTCAAGTCCCAAGTCAGATGATGATGAGCTGAATGCAGGATTCAGAGCAAGCAACTGAGCTTTGCCAGAAAGTCCGTATATATATTGGACTTAGGCCACATCCCTGAGGAAACTTTCTTTAGAACTGATTGGCTGATTGCATCAGATCACATCACGGAGAATGAAAACATCATTACAAAACTGTCAAATTACACCATCACACAACTGCCAAACTGCATCATTACATAACTGCCAAACCACTGAAAATCATGGCCTAGCCCAGTTGACACACAACCTTAACCATCACAGTCCACCCCTTGTCAACTTGGCACACGTACATCTCCTTAAGCCATATGCAATCTCTAAATAAAGACTATTACAAAGTCATACTTGTTCCTAACATGATACAACTAATGTAAGTCCAACTGAAAACCCACTAGCCCTGTTTATATCTTATATTTTATACATGAAGAAAACAAAAATATTCGATGCATTCATACAAAGAAGAAATATCATAACAATTACAGTTCTAGTTCTGCAACCAGTCACATGGTTGTAGCTGGTATTCAGAACTGCCTTCTTCCACCACCCATTCCATATACCCTTTACCCTCAGCAAGCATCTCAACTGGTCATGGTCCTTTGCCTGATGATGTGACTCAAACCTTCATTCCCGAAGGATCTGGGCAATTAGTAGTCATGTTGGAATTGGGTTGCTGTAGCTTTCCATTGACTTTAATCACAGGACATAGTAGTATTAAGAGACGCTCTAAGGGATCTCCTGTATTCCAGATATACTCTTCTCTACCTCCATTATGTAACACCCATCTGATTTCCACTTGGCAGTCAGGTTCAAACACACCAGCCAATATGGTAACTCCCTTCTTTGCCTGTTGGTCAAAGGCATGGGGAGGCCAAAGTGGCCAGACGGCATTCTTAACATCCAGTTCAATGGAATCCATGTTGTGTCTCCAGGTGGGAGCATTTCTTCCTTTTGAATTAAGACCTCTAGACCCACAAAGCATAGGGTCACGGGGACAGGAAGTAAAAATTTTGCAAGCAGGTCACTAGGGGTAACAGTGAGTGGGTGCCACTCCCACCTAGAACTGTGAATCCTGGCTATGGGAGAAAGAGCACCATATATTGAATGCTGGTTTAGAGCATATAGAGCCTCCTGGAGAGCATTGCCCCAGTTCTGCGAAGAGTTGTCATCTAGCTGGTGCTGTAGTGGTGCCTTTAGAAGGCCATTCCATGGTTCTATCAAGTCAGCTGCTTCAGGATGATGGGGAACATGGTGAGCCCAGTGAGTTCCATGAGCATGGGCACATTGCTGTACTCTATTTGCTGTGAAGTTAGTCCTTTGATCTGAGGTGATGCTGTGTGGTATACTATGACGGTGGATAAGGTGTTCTGTGAGTCAACAGTGGTAGTTTTGACAGAAGCATTGTGTGCAGGGAAGACAAATCCGTGCCTAGTAAGTGTCTATTCCAGTAAGAATGAAATGCTGCCATTTCCATTATGGAAGTGGTACAGTGTGATCAACCTGCCACCAGATTGCTGCCTGATTGCTTCAAGGAATGGTGCCATATTGGGGACTCAGTGTTGGTCCTTGCTGCTGAAAGATTGGACACTCAGCAGTAGCTGTAGCCATGTCGGCTTTGGTGAGTGTGCTTCCATGTTGCTGAGTCCATGCATAACCTTCATCCCTGCCACAATGGCCACTTTGTTCATGAGCCCATTGGGCAATGATGGGAGTGCCTAGGGAAAGAGGATGACTGGTTTCTATGGAACGTGTCATCCTATCTACTTGATTGTTAAAATCCTCCTCTGCCGAGGTCACCCTTTGGTGAGCACTTACATGAGACACAAATATCTTCACTTCTTTGGCCTATTCAGAGAGATATATCCATGTACCTTTTCCCAATACCTCCTTGTCACCAATTTTCCAATCATGTTCCTTTCAAATCCCTGACCACTCAGCCAAACCATTGGCCACAGCCCATGAATCAGTATACAATCATGCATCTTGCAATTTCTCCTTACAAGCAAAGTGTACAACCAGGTGCACTACTAAAAATTCTGCCCATCAGGAGGATTCCCCTTCACCACTGTCCTTTAGGGTGATCCCAGAAAGAGGCTGCAGTGCTGTCACTGTCCACTTTCAAGTGATGCCTGCCTATCGTGTAAGACCATATGTAATCAGGCACAAGTTTTCTCTTCCTTAGTCTACTGACCATTAGGAATTCCGCATGAGGACACAGGTGCACTGGGAGAGGGCAGGTAATATGACAGGAGTGGAGACCAAGGGCATTTGGGCCACTTCCTCATGCAACTTACTTGTGCCTTCAGGTCCTGGTATGCACAACCAACTTTATGGCTTTGTGCATCAGACAACATCCAGTTCATGACAGGCAGCTCAGGCCACATGGTGACTTGATAGCCCATGGTTAAGCATTCAGCCTCTACTAAGGCCCAGTAAAAAGCCAAAAGATGTTTCTCAAAAGAAGAGTAGTTATCTGCAGAGGACAAAAAAAAAAAAAAAAAAAAAAAACAACACAGCGCGGCTTTATTCCAAAATCCAAGGGTCTGCACTGTGATTTACCAAGAGGAGCCCACCAAAGACTCCAAACAGCACCTCTATCTTCCACTGACACTTCAGGCATCATTGGATCAGCTGGATCATATGCCCAAGTGGCAGAGTGGCTTGCATGATATCCCAAATCTGTTGTAGCACCTTCTTTTCTTCTGGGCCCCACTCAAAACTAGCAACTTTTTGAGTCACTTGATAAATAGGCCAGCGTAGCACACCCAAACAAGGGGTATATTGCCTCCAAAATCCAAAAAAGCCCACCAGGCACTGTACCTCCTTTTTAGTTGTAGGTGGGGCCAGAAGTAATAACTAATCTTTCACTTTAGAAGGAGTATCTTAACATGCCCCACACCACTGGACTCCCAGATATTTCACTAAGGTGGAAGGGGCCTGAATTTTTGTTGGCTTAATTTGCCACCCTCCAGCATGCAAATGTTTCACCAGTAAGTCCAGAGTCATTGACATTTCTTCCTTACTAGGTCCAACCAGCATGATGTCATCCACGTAATGGACCAGTGTGAGATCTTGTGGAAAGGAAAGGTGATTAAGTTCCCTGTGGACTAAATTATGACTTAAGGCTGGAGAGTTGATGTAGCACTGAGGTAGAGCACTGAAGCTGTATTGCTGGCCTTGCCAGCTGAAGGCAAACTGCTTCTGGTGTTCCTATAAAACCAGAATAGAAAAAAAGGTATTGGCCAGCTCAGTAGCTGCATACCATGTACCAGGAGATGTATTAATCTGCTCAAACAAAACCACATGTGGAACCCCTGGAATTGGAGTCACTAGCTGGTTAAGTTTATGACAATTCACTGTATTCTTCAAGTTCCATGCGTTTTTTCCACAGACCAAATAGGCGAGCTGAATGGGGATGAGGTGGGAATTCCTACCTCTGCATCCTTGATGGTGGCAGTAATCTCTGAAATCTCTCCAGGAATGTGGTATTGCTGTTGGTTTACTATTTTTCTAGGTAGTGGCAATTCTAATGGCTTCCATTTGGCTTTTCCTACCGTAATAGCTCTTACTCCACATGTCAGGAATCTAATGTGAGGTTTCTGCCAGTTGTTGCGTATATCTATTCCAATTATGCATTCTGGAACTGGGGAAATTACTACACGATGTGTTCAGGGATCCACTGGACCCACTGTGAGACAAACTTGAGCTAAGACTCCATTGACAACCTGACCTCCATATGCTCCCACTCTGACTCGTGGGCCACAGTAACATTTTGGGTCTCTTGGAATCAGTCTAAGTTCACTGATCCCAAAGTCTGATTATTTTCCTTTCCACAGTGAACAGCCACTCTTGTTAAAGGCTGTAGATCCCTTTGGGGAAGGTTAGGAGAAAGATTAACAGTATAAATTTTTGGCGGTGTAGTGGAGTTTTCCTCAAAGGGACCTGACCTCCCTTTCATCCAAGGGCTTGTGGGTCTGTAAACTGGCTCAAGTCTGGAAATTGGTTGAGGGGCCATGGCTCTCTATTCTGGTGATCTGAGTTAGACTGCCATTCACCTGAACTACAATTCTTCTGCTTGTACAGATCAAGTGAATATTTAGTAGATTTCTCATCTATTTCACTCCTAGGGACACTATGATGAAGTCGCCGACACCATAAATCCATACGAGTGCCACCACTTGGGCCATTGTAGTTAGATGTTTTAATTCAGTTAGAGCAGCTCCCGGTGTCAAGTCTGACATACATAAAACAGCACTCACAGCAGTCTTCAACAATATTAGGGCTCCCTTCACAAATTTGCTCCTCATCATTGTGGAAAAAGGTGTATCCTCTGGCCACTTTATGTGTGGGTCTGTGGGTCTAACCTGATAACATGCTGATTCTCCTAAGCCTTCGGATACCTTCTACAGTACACCAAGGCAGGCCTGGTACTTCATTTTGATTTAGTGTAGGCCACATGCTTCAGAGAACCAACCAAACCATTGGATTCTTTCACCTCTTGAGCTGAAACATTGAATGAAGAATTTGTGCTTAGTGGGCCTATATCATAAACTCAGACTAATCCAACTTTATGTTCCTTGCACCATTATCCTACACAACTAATAATCCATTTCCACACATTTTCCCCAGGTTTCTGTTTGTACTTTTCAGAAAAGTCAAGCAGCTCTTTTGAAGCGTAGCATACCTCCTCCTGAGTTACAATGTATACTTCACCTTTTGGGTCTTGATGGGACTTAAGTCTAGTTATATGTCTAGAAGCAAAAATGGTTGGTGGGGGTGGGTCCTGGGAACATTCATCAATGTCTTGGAAGGCATCTACCTCAGGTGATGCCACAGGCAATGACTCAGACACTTCCCCAAGTGATGACTCAAGTGCCATCCCAGGTAATATCTCAAAGGCTCTTCAGACACATTTGGGTTAATCTCATCAGATGGGGGTGGAGGGGATAATGGTTTTACTGTTGTCTTAGTCATCTAGTCTTGCTATAACAGAAATACCACAAGCGGATGCCTTTAACAAAGAGAAATCAATTTTTTCACAGTAAAGTAGGCTAAAAGTCCAAATTCAGGGTGTCAGCTCCAGGGGAAGTTTTTGTCTCTCTGTCAGCCTTCTCATCAGTCTTTCCCTGGACTAGGAGCTTCTCCTCAAGGGACCCTGGGTCCAAAGGACACTCTCTACCCCCAACTCTGCTTTCTTGGTGGTATGAGGCCCCCTGCCCTGTCTCTGTGCTCATTTCTCTCTTTTATAGCTCAAGAGATTGCCTCAAGGCACAATCCAATCTTGTAGACTGAGTTCTGCCTCACTAACACAACTGCTGCCCATCCTCCCTCATTAGCATCGTAGACACAGGACTTACAACATACAGGAAAATCATACAATACTGGTAATCATGGCCCAGCCAAACTGATACACACATTTTTGGGGGACATAATTCAATCCATGACATTCCACCCTTTTTTTTTTTTGGCCCCCCCTAAAATCACATCCTTGCAACATGCAAAACATATTTACCCCATCATATCATAGTAAAAGTTTTAACTCCATGTTCAAAATTCAAGAATTCCTCTTCATCTGTGAAATCTAGAACATAAGTTATCTGCTTTCAGAGGTACAGAGGTAGACATGGCAGGCACAAGCTAGACATTTCCACTACAAATGGGAGAAACTGGAGGAACAGAAGGGACATCAGGCACCAAGCAAGTCAGCAGAACACATTATGTTAGTCCTCAAAGCTCTGAAAATAATTCTCTGTTCTCTGAGAGAATTTACACAATGCCCCTGCCCTCGAGACTCTTGGTATTGGCCACACTCTTTAGATTCTGAGTGGAGGCCTCTCAGCCCTGAGCTTCAGCTCCGCCTTCCAGGCCCACTGGGACAGCAACTCTGCTCCCTCTGCTTTAGGTGCACCATTCTTCTAGTCCATATGAGTGGTGGCTCCACCCTTAGGAACACCAGAGACCATGGCTCCACCCTTTGAAACCCCTGAGGTCATGGTCATACCTTTTGAGACTGAGACAGCTCGGCTTCTTGTATTCCTTGTCTCTTCAGCTTCTGGTTCCTGGTTTCTTAGCTTCTCGGCTCCTTAGGCCTCACACCTGCATCTGCCCTGCTGGGGCAAGTGTTCCAAAGCTCTGTAGCTCCACCAATAAGTGCCTGAAGGCACCCCACTCAGCCGGGAAGCCTCCTGCGCACAGGCACTCAGCTCTCTCACTCCATGGGTGGGCTCCAGTGCCTTCTTGTGCTGTTCTCCTGGTTCTGCTGCTGCAGGCTCTCTGTCACTGCAGGTTCTCTGCTGCTGCTGGACCTCTTCCACTGCTGCTCCTCTATTCATTCACACTCCTTAGAAACCGTATGGGGCAGTTCAACTCTGTGCCTGGTGGATTCCAACTGTTGACCTTTTGGTTATCAGCAATAGCTCTTAACCACTACGCCAACAGGGTTTCCAAAATACAAGTGGATGACTTTAACAAAGAGAAATCTATTTCTTCGCAGTAAAGTAGGCTAAAAGTCTAAATTCAGGGCATCAGCTCCAGAGGAAGACTTTCTTTCTCTGTCAGCCTTCTCATCAATCTTCCCACGACTAGGAGCTTCTCTGCGCAGCGACCCCGTATCCAAAGGACACACTCTGCTCCCGGCACTGCTTTCTTGGTGGGTTCCCCTCATTTCTCTGGTCGCTCCTCTTGTATATCTCAAGAGATTGCCTCAAGGCACAATCCAATCTTGTAGACTGAGTTCTGCCTCACTAATACAACTGCTGCCCATCCTCCCTCATTAACGTCATACAGGCAGGATTTACAACATATAGGAAAATCACACAATACCAGGAATCATGACTCACCCAAATTGATACACACAGTTTTGGGGGGACATAATTCAATCCATGACAACTGTGGAGGGTGGCTTAGCAGACAAAGGTGGAGTAATCTCTTCACATGGGAGTAAGAGAACTGGTTCTGTAGGCAGGAGTGATTCAAAGGAATTTAGGGGCTCAATGTCCCCAGCTTCCTGATTTTCTGCACATATGTCCCCATCCAAAGTTTCAGGATCCCATTTCTTTCTAATCAATACCCTTATTATTACTTTAGACACCATTTGAGGTTGGGAATTCAGTTGGCATTGTGATTCAGCCACTGTTGTGATAAGACTGTGGGTTTGGTTTTCAGCAATATCACCTCTGTTACTACAAGAAACAAGGTTTTATTTCAGGGCACAAGTGGCAAAGTGTGATGCTTGAGCTGTGACTCTGAGGCTCTTTGTTTCACTACTTTGTCTAGCAAAAGTGGAACCAATGAACCAGCTTCCCTATACTTCTCATTCTGACAAAACTGTAGAAAAGTATCAAACATGCACTCACCCAGAGCCTCACATCTCACCAATAATTGATCTATCGGTGGTGATATTTTGCATATTAATATTGCCCCACCACACAATGGATTAGCAGCATCCTCTTTACTACTGGTGCAGAGTCATCAGTACCTTTAATAGACTAGTCAGACTTGAGAACCAATTCAGAAAACTCATCCTTATAATTTTATTTCTCTAGAACCACTCTGCTCATTTCTTGATACAAAATATCTTAAGCAGAGTTCTCTAGAGAAGCAAAACCAATGAAGCATATATATATATATTTATCTCAAGGAAATGGTTCACATCGTTGTAGAGGCTGGCAAGTCCCAAGTCTGTGGGTCAGGCGTTAGGGTGGAGGCTTCTCCTGACTCACATGGCTGCAGAGGCTGATAAATCCAAGATCAGGAGGTAATATGGCAGGCTGCTGGCTCATAGGCTACGGAGGCCATTGAATCCCAAGATCAGCAGGAAAGACAGCAGGCCACTGGCCACAAGCTGCAGAGGCTGATGAATCCCAAGATCAGCAGGCAATATGGCAGGCTGGTGGCTCAAGTCCCAAAAACTGCCGTTCAGATGATGATGAGCCGGATGTAGGATCCAGAGCAAGCAAGTGAGCTTTACCAGAATGCCCATATACATATTGGATGCAGGCCACACCCCTGAGGAAATTCCTCTTAAAATTGACTGGGCGATCATATTAGATCACATCATGGAGGATGTTTACATCATTACATAACTGCCAAACTGCATCATTACATAGCTGCCAAACCATGAGAATCATGTCCCAGTTAAGTTGACACACAAACTTAACCACCACAATTGGGAAAGCTGCTAATGCTTGATGGAAGCAGTGCAGCCCCAGGCATGCCTGCAAAACACCAGACCCTGCAGAAGCATTGACTCTGAGCCACACTAAGCATTCATAGGAAAGCAGGTGTGTGTGTGGGGAAAGTTCATCCCAAAGTATGGAGCTTTTCTTTGGAGCTCAGAAAGGTGCTGTGTGCCATTTTATAGGTAGACCATTTACTTGTGACGTCTTTTATTTGCCTATGTTACTAGCAAAATCATTTGAAAAGTTGAAGTACACTGATGAGCCTATAAACTTGGCACAAGTGTGCTAGAATGGAGGCGGTGGTGGGAAAGGTGCAATTTGCCTGGAATTTTGAAAACGGCTGAGATAATGTCTTAAGTGGGACCACTAGTACCAAGACCCATTCCTTTGAGTTAACTTTGACTCATGACAGCCCCACGTGTGGCAGAGTAGAACTGTGCTCTACAGGACTTTCAATGGAAGATTTTTCATACATAGATGACCAGACCTTTCTTCCAAGGTGCTTTTTTGTGGACTCAAATCCCCAACCTTTTGATTAGCAGCCAAGCACATTAACAGTTTGCTCCACACAGGGACTCTAAGTGGGAACACTACCCTTCCAGAAATCATGAGGTTGATTATCCTCTTCTTGGGAAATTTTCCATCAAGCACAGACTCAGAGACCACCATTTTCCCTAACTTGCAAACATTCTCCCCAAGGGAGGAGAGCCCTCTGGTGAGTGTTCTGCCTGTCATCATCCCCCTGGCTACAGCCTGGAAGGTATGTTGTTGTAGTTGTTAAGTTAAGTGCTGTCGAGTCAGTTCCAACTCATAGTGACCCTATATACAACAGAATGAAACACTGCCCGATCCTGCGCCATGCTCACAATCATTGTTATGCTTGAGTGCATTGTTGTAGTCACTGCGTCAATCCATCTCACTGAGGATCTTCCTCTTTTTTGCAGACCCCATACTTTACCGAGCATGATGTCCTTCTCCAGGGACTGATTTCTCCTGACAACATGTCCAAAGTATGTAACACACAGTTTCATCATCCTTGGTTCTAAGGAACATTCCGGTTGTACTTCTTCCAAGACATATTTGTTTGTTCTTTTGTTTTGTTTTTGGAAGGTATGAGCAGCTCCAGTTTCCATAGTGTTCAGAAGGATCTGGGTACTCTGTTTTTGTGCATGAATTGACTGTTATTGTTATGCATGAGGTCAGTTCTATGAAAAAAATCCTGTGGGTTCCTCCAGCCTCTCCTTCTTTTGGGTGGTGGGGGTGGGTGAATAGGTCAGGTGTGGGGAACGAGACCAAGGCCACAATAATGCCAACATATTTTCCCAAATCATCTCTATTTTTTGTCTCTGCAGTGAACAGGGGGTGGGCTCCAGATGACAAGACACTAATGGAATGGTTGTGCTGTACTTTGCACTTGTAAAAAAGAACAAATGTTAAATAACAACAACAATAATAGTAATATGATTTTGGTTTGGGGCTGAGACCTCAGCGTATCAGAGATGGAGCACATATGGAATGCATTCATAGCTCTGTATAATGTCATGTACACTGATTGGATTCAGATGAGAAACATTTGTCGGCAAAGTCCCCATTACTGGGTGTGGTGGGGTCTGGCCTAGGCTCTTACTAGAGGGGCTGCCTTAGGAGAGAAGGTACTATTGTTAGTTGTGGGGATGGGAAATGCTGTTCAGGGAATCCTCCTTATTTTCATGTGAGGCCCAAGCCGAGGAATGGTTGAAATGGATTAAACTGCTCATTTCAGTCTGTTATACAGAAGGTGTGATGGATCAAGCAGGAAATGCTAAATATTAAAGAGAAGATCTAAGGAGAAGACCTGCCCAAGTTAAAGGCCATGAGAATTGCAGATTCAAGTTCATTCCCATATTGCTTTCACTATTCAGGTGCCAGCAAAGGGACCTTGAAGTCATTGCAGATTTAGGTAACTTAGAGGACTGTGAGAACTCTGGTGGCACAGTAGTTAACAGCTTGTCTGTTAACCAAAAGGTTGTCAGTTCAAATCCACCAGCCACTCCTTGGAAACCCTATGGGGCAGCTCTACTCTGTCCTATAGGGTCGCTATGAGTCAGAATCGACTTGATGGCAACTGGTTTGGTTGAGTCTAGAGGACTATGTATGAAGAGTTCCAACACACTAGTGGCTGTTGGTGGTAAATTTTTTGGGGGGTTGCAGCGTACATAATAACAAAGCTCCTTCCCTTCCAGCATTTGAGCTGGGCGTCCCTTTCATGATAAGGTAAACCACCATGTGATTATATTTTTGCTCTGGAGAGGATGAAGCCAAAGGCTCTTCCAAAAAGCCCCATGCCTGGAGCTTCCTGCTTTTCTATGGTTTGGCTTCCCCACTTGGGTGGCCTCAGTGGTCTGCTGTTTTTATCCAATTTCCTTCTTCTATTTTAATCAGCATTGCCACCAGTCATTGTTGCACGTTCTAGTGGAAATTTTACAAATATTTAAAATGAAATTGAGTTAGAGGCTTATCAGTAGAGATGTTTGCCACATTTGGAGACTAATTCTACCATATGCAGAATATTTACAAAACCAGGATCTATTTTAAGCAGGTTTATCCTTTGTAAAATAAATTGGTTTTTTAAAGTTTTGTCTCATAAAAATCAGTTTTTGCTGAAACTTATCAACAGCATGAGTCTATAAGAGAGATTCAAGGAAACTGGAGGAGAAGGGAGTTAGGAGCTGGGAGCTAAGGCAGGAGGCAACAATGGGAAAACGGGCTACTAATGCAGGGGGGGTGTTTAGATGCACGCTGTAACAGCCACTATTATTGTCAGAAAATAATTTTCATTAAGTGCCCTTGTAGGCTGCTAATAGAAACATGGACTCTCCAAAGACAAGTATTTAAATGCGGGGGGGGGGGGTTACTGGTATGCCCAAATCTAGGAAGAGACAGGTTAGCTAGTGCTTCTCATCTTAACAAAACAGAAGGGCTTCCTGGAGGAGATGGGGCATTTGGACTGATAGGTGGGAAGAAAGCTGGTTGAGCAAGAGGGTAGGGGCTGGTCCTCCCCTTTGGGTAGCTTGTGTGGGCTGTTGTTCTTATCCTATTCCTTTTTTCTACTTTACCTATTTTTTCTAGTCCTTTGTCTAATTGAAATATTCCAAAGTACTGGGAAAATTTTAGAAGAGGGTTGTGCTAACATCTAGCAAGGCGAGTGTTACCTGTATAGATTAAGCCAACTCCTCTCCACAGACTTGCTCCATGTCCCTCCTGAGTTCGAGACTTGAATTTCACCCTGTTTATTAGACTTCCCTGAAAGCATGTCCACTTGGTACCTCACATTTTGAAACCTCCAAAATACAATGTTTTATCTTCCTTCCTCTCCTCTCTTGACATCCAGTGGATCTCCATGTCTTGCCAATTTTATCTCTGAAATGCATTTCACATTTGTCCCGTCTTTTTCATTCCTATCTCCATCACCACAACCCTCTTTCAGGATCACGTTACATCATGGTGGTTGTACTAGTATGGCTATATTACCCATTGACCTGCCCTCCTTTTTTCTCCTATGTCCCGATGCTGGAATGGCCTCCTGTCTTAGTCTTTTAGTGCTGCTATAACAGAAATACCACAAGCGGATGAATTTAAAAAAGAGAAATTTATTTTCTCACAGTAAAGTAGGCTAAAAGTCCAAATTCAGGGTGTCAGCTCCAGGGGAAGCCTTTCTCTCTCTGTAGGCCTTCTCATAAATCTTCCCCTGGTCGAGGAGCTTCTCTGTGCAGGGTCCACAGGTCCAAAGGATGCGCTCTGCTCCCGGCACTGCTTTCTTTGTGGTATGAGGTCCCCAACTCTCTGCTCCCTTCTTTCTTTTATATCTCAAGAGATTGCCTCAGGACACAATCCAATCTTGTAGATTGAGTCCTGCCTCACTAAGACAACTGCTGCCCATCCTCCCTCATTAACATCGTAGAGGCAGGATTTACAACATACAGGAAAATCACACAATACCGGGGATCATGGCCCAGCCAAACTGATACACGAATTTTGGGGGGTACATAATTCAATCCATGACATTCCACCCTGTGGTCCCCTAAAAATCACATCCTTGCAACAAGCAAAACATATTCACCCCATCATATCATAGCAAAAGTCTTAATTCCAAATCCATAATCCAAAAATTCCTCTTCATCTGTGAAATCTACAATATAAGTTATCTGCTTCCAAAGGTACAATGGCAGAACAGGCACAGCTAGACATTCCCATTACAAATGGGAGAAACTGGAGGAAAAGAAGGGAATTAGCACCAGCTTTGAAAATAATCCTCTGTTCTTTGAGAAAGCCCTCCAACCTCTAAGTATTGACCACACTCTTCAGATTCTGAGTGGAGGCCCCTTGGCCCTGGGCTTCAGCTCCACCTTCCAGGCCCACTGGGATAGGAACTCTGCTCCCTTGGCTTTAGGCACACCATTCTCCTAGTCTGTCTGAGTGGTGACTCCACCCTTAGAAATGCCAGAGGCCATGGCTCCACCCTGTGAAACTCCTGAGGTCATGGCCATACCTTTTGAGACTGAGGCAGCTCAATTTCTTGTATTATTTGTCTCTTCAGCTTCTGCTTCCTGGTTTCTTGGCCTCTCAGCTCTCAGGCCTCATGTCTGTATCCGCACTGCTGGGGCAAGTGTTCCAAAGCTCTGCAGCTCCACTGATAAGTGCCTGCAGACATTCCACTCCACTAGGAAGCATCCTGCACACAGGCGCTCAGCTCTCTTGCTCTGTGGATCAGTTCCAGCTCTGGCCTCCTGGTTCTGCTGCAGTTTCTCCACTGCTCTCGGTACCAAATGTCTTAGGCTGGGTTCTCCAGAGAAGCAAAACCAGTAAAGTGTATAAATACATATAGAGAGGTTTATATCAAGGAAACAGCTCATGCGGTTACAGGGGTTGGAATATCCCAAGTCCTCAGATCAGGATAGAGGCCTTTCCCAATTCTTGGAGCCACAGAAGGTGGTGAATCCAAGATGAGCAGGTTGGAGAGCAGGACTCCTGGTCACAGGCTGTGAAGGTTGAGGAATCCCCAAGGTCGACAGGCAAGGCAGCAAGGTTTCTCCTGATTCACTAGTTGCAGGGTCTGGCAAACCCAAGATAGGCAGGCCAGGGAGCAGAACTCTTGCTTGCAGATGGTGAAGATTGATGAATCCCAAGATGGACAGGTAAGCTGCTAGCTCAAGTCCCAAGAACCAGAGGTCAGACAAGAGACTGCTGCTGGATCCAGAACAAGCCAACAACTTTTGCAAGGTGAGCAGGGAGGAAGTAGGCAGTGGAAGGCGGACAGATGAAGGCTGAGGGGGTGGTGAGCCACCACAGTCCCCACCCCCAGAGGTACCAATCAGCAGATTTCATCATGGGAGTGATCACATATCAAATTTCAACAGGGAAGTGATCACAACATTATACAACTGCCAGAACACTGGGAATCATGGACCAGCCAAGTTGACACACAATCTTAACCATCACACCTCCCACGTAGAGTCCAGTTCAATAAACACTGACCAAATGCTTAACAAGTGCATGAGGCCTAGTACTTACAGACCTGTAATGACTATGTCCTTAAATACATCAAATTGAACTACTTTTAAGATGCATGCAGTCTCTTTTAGGAAGACAAATGCAAAGTCATAAAACAGAAATAACTGAAGGAAAAGATTTCAACAAAAGGAAAGGATGGAGAAGAGTTATTCAGGCAGTCTGGGGTAGTGGAATATGTGCTAAGAGAGAAGCCAGGTATCATTGTTAGTGACAGTCTCACAATCAAGTATAATCTTGTACTTATGAGTTAGAAGATTTTGGACAACTCACAATTCCTGGGCCTAAGATGAGGACTAAGAATTAGATGATTGCAAAATTTCCTCCTTGGGGACAATTCTTTGGCCATGTATCTGACTTTTGGTCACTTGCTAACTCTGCTGGGGGCATAGAGTTGGGATGATGATTGATGCTTCAGTTCTGAAATAAGCTACTCAGTAACTTATTTGGAGATTTGGGTCCTTTAGACAATAAACACCACAATAGACATACTAACTTACACTGAGCTAACAGACAGATGCATATGAGTCATATACTCCTGTAGGTCTTTAATCTGCATCACATTCTTCCTGGTTTAGAAAGATGCTAATGATTGTGGCTATCTACCAAGATGGGTGTGTCTGCAAGCTCTCAAATCTGGAGCAGGAATTAGCTGCCAACTCCCTACACCCGTAAAAGCTCCCCTTACCCTTTGCTTTCAAATTCCAAAGTTCCACTACAGTTTTTGTTTATAATGCTTCGAGCAGTGCTTCAAAAATCCTGGCCACTACACCATCATAGGCCATCAGGTAAAGACTGTGCTCTTGGATAGTTAAGTTCACCAGATGGTGTGCAATGCAGAGAGGCTGTATTCACATGGAATACAGGTCACTGGAAATCTGAATCCAGAGTGTGTGTTAACTCAAGTGTCATGAGAGAAATTACGGTATCAAAACAATTCTGACTTTAAATATCATTTAGAGTTTTTGTTTGTTTGTTTTGAATTGGCTAATGTTGAGTACTTGGTTTAATTTCCTGGTTTATTAAATGGCAAAATATTGGTTATGAGGAGCAGAAGTATGGGCCTCAGAACGAGCTCAGGAAAAATATGTATCTTTTAAGTTTTCCTTAATTTTAGGAAGGCTTCTTGGAGATGGGGCCAAGATAGCAGAGTAGTCAGACACTTCTTGTGGTCTGCCTTACAAAAAAGACCCCCAAAACAAGTGATTCAACTATATATGATAGTCAAGGAGCCCTGAACATGAAAGACAAAGTTGAGGAGTGGAACTGAATGGCAGGGAGAGGGAGAGGCAGTTCAGAAGCAGTGAGGATTTGTTGGACCTGACCTGACTGGCACTCTGCAGGCTAGATTTGCTGCCGTGCGCATGCTGAGGCAAGCAGTTGCACTCAGGATGCGTTTCCCACGTGGGAGAAACTGAGTGGTGGAGAGTCTGCATAAGCCTCTGGAGCCAGGGGAAAGCAGAGTTGGGTCTGCAAAAGTTAAGAGCAAGCATCTAACCTACTGTGTGGGATCAAAATAACCCTTCCCCCTCTGGAAAATACCTCTTTCCCCATCACCCACTCCATCTTCACTCTCCTCTAGTCGCAGTCTGGCTTCAGTGATTGCCACACACCCTGGGCCACAAGTGGAATCTGTCGCGTGCCCATTCTCCTACATTTTCCCAGCTTCGGAGAGGGAATAAATTAACAAACAAATAACAAACAGGAAAAAATAATCAGCCAGCTCCCCTAAGCCAGGACCTCAGGATAGGCACAGACCCTTTGCCTAGGCACAAGCATAAGAGGTTCATGGACTTTGAATGTCTCTCACCGCTGCCTAGACCTGTGTGGGCCCATTTCAACTGTGTAGGCCCTCATTAGCATAGTACAACAGGTTATATACCTGAAGCATATTTCAACTGCAACAGCTAAAGGGGAATGGCAGATTCGTGACATTTGACATTGCCTTGCCCATGAAACAGGGTCCTTACCCACCCACGTCAGGGTCCTAAGGACTGGTGGCTCTACCTACTTCACCTTGCCATCCATGACTGGGGACTGAGATTAAGTTGCGCCTCCCAATTCTTACAGCCAGCAGCATTGGGTGCCCAAAGTTGCCTGGCTATGAAACCCACCCACCCATGCACTCTAGAGAACAGGAACACGCCTTCCACCTAGGCACTCAGGGATAGCCATCACCCCCTTACCTTGCTCAGCACATAACCCTCTACTGCAGCCAGATACCTGTGCCTGCTTCAATCACCCATCCATAGCCCTGCCTGTCTAGGACTGTAGGTGAGAGTCTGAACCACACACTCTGTGACTGATGACCTGGACACCTGAGCTGAATCCATACAAGAAAAGTAAATGGACTCCTAGGCTAACATACCCAGTAGCTGCTCTAACCACCTGGTGACAGGATGTGAGATCTTCAAAGATGGCAATAATCAAAGTACCTTACATGACAAGCCTATTCGGGCATATTAAAACAAAACAGAACAACAAGCTAGGATGTGGTAAACGAACATAAAATAAATAAACGTAATAATTTATTGATGGTTCAGAGAGAATAGTCAATATCAAATCACATAAAAAAGTAGGCCATGATGGCTTCAGCAAGTGGCCAAAGTAAAGAGCCAGGAATCTTCCCAGAGGAAAAGAAGGTCTTGGAATTACCGTAGGTAGAATTTAAAAGATTAACATACGGAGCTGTTCAAGAGATTAAGAATGAGATCAGGCAAAATACAGACCAAGCCAAGGAACACACAGACAAAGCAATAGAGGAAATTAGGGAGGTTATACAAGAGCAAAATGACAAATTTAACAGGCTGCAAGAATTCATAGAGAAACAGAAAATAGAAATCTAAATGATTAACAACAAAATTTCAGAATTAGACAACTCAATAGAAAGTCATACTAGCAGAATTGAGGCAATGGAAGTCAGAATTAGTGAGATTGAAGATAAAGCACTTGACACCAATCTATTTGAGAAAAAATCAGATACAAGAATTGTAAGAATTATCTGGGACTCTCTCAAGAGGAATAACCTATGAGTGATTGGAGTACCAGAAGGGGGGGGTGGGGAAATAATAGAAAATACAGAGAGAAATGTTAAAGATTTGTTGGCAGAAAACTTTCCTGATATCATGAAGGACGTGAATATATCTATCCAAGAAACTCATCGAACCCCACACAGGGTAGATGCCAAAAGACAGTCACCAAGACATATTGTAATTAAACTTGTCAAAATCAAAGGTAAAGAGAGAATTTTAAGAGTGACTAGGGATAAATGAAAAGTCGTCTACAAAGGAGAGTCAATAAGACTAAACTCTGACTAATCAGCAGAAACCATGCAGGCAAGAAGGCAATGGGATGACGACTTGAAGGGAAAAAATTTCCAGCCAAGAATTATATATGCTGCAAACTGTCTCTCAAATATGATGGTGAAATTAGGGCATTTCCAAATAAACAGAAGTTAAGGGAATTTGTAAAAACCAAACCAAAATTACAAGAAATACTAAAGGGAGTCCTCTGGTTAGAGAACCAATAATACTAGATAACAACCTGAGACTAGAACGCAGGACAGAACAGCCAGATATCAACTTAGATAGGGAAGTCACAAAAATAAATCAAAGCTAAAACACTGAAAATAGGGAAACAGAGATGTCAATATGTAAAAGATGACAACACTAAAACAAAAAAGAGGGACTAAATAATGTAGTTATAGAACTTTCGTATGGAGAAGTTAAAGATATATCAAGAAATAAAAGATTGGCTTAAGCTTAGAAAAATAGAGGTAAATATTAAGGTAACCACAAAGGAAATTAACAGTCCTACACATCAAAATAAACAAGAAAAACAAAACATCAGCAAATACAAAATCAACAATAATCAGAAAGATAAAGAGAAAATACGTAAAGAAAATGACTCAGCATAGAAAATTAAGTGGAACAAAGAAACTGTCAACAACACACACACAAAAAGACATCAGAATGACAGCAATACCTCATACCTATCAATAATTACACTGAATGTAAATGGACTAAATGCACCAATAAGGAGACAGAAAGTGGCAGAATGGATAAAAAAAAATCACCATGCGTCTATATGCTGCCTACAAGAGACACACCTTAGACTCAAACAATGGAAAAAAATATATCAAGCAAAGAACCATCAAAAGAGAGCAGGAATGGCAATACTAATCTCTGATAAAATAGGCTTTAAAGTGAAATCCACCATGAAGGATGAGGAACGACACTACATAACGATTAAGGGGTCAATACATCAGGAGGACATAATCATAATAAATATTTACACACCCAATGACTGGGCTCCAAAAAAATGAAATAAACTCCAATAGCTTTGAAAAGAGAAATAGACAGCTCCACAATAACAGTAGAGACTTCAACACGCCACTTTCTGTGAAGGACAGAAAGTCCACAAAGAAGCTCAATAAAGATATGAGAGATCTAAATGTCACAATCAACCAACTTGATCTCATAGATACATACAGAATACTCCACCCAACAGCAGCCAAGTGTATTTTCTATTCCAATGCACATGGAACATTCCCAGAATAGACCACATATTAGGCCACAAAGCAAACCTTCACAGAATCCAAAACATAGAAATATTACAAAGCATCTTTTCTGACCATAAAGCCATAAAAGTAGAAATCAATAACAGAAAAAGCAAGGAAAAAAATAATCATATACATGGAAGCTGAATGACATCTTGCTCAAAAACTACTGGGTTATAGAAGAAATCCAGGATGGAATAAAGAAATTCACAGAATCAAATGAGAATGAAAACACATCCTACCAGAACCCTAGGGACACAGCAAAAGCAGTGCTCAGAGGTCACATAATAGCAATAATGCACACATCCAAAAAGAAGAAAGGGACAAAATCAAAACATTAACCCTACAACTTGAACAAATAGAAAGAGAGCAGCAAAAGGAGTCCTTGGGCACCAGAAGAAAGCAAATTATAAAAGTTAAAGCAGAAATAAATGAAATAGAGAATAAAAAACAATTGAAAGAGTTAACGAGACCAAAAGCTGCTTCTTTGAAAAGATCAACAAAATTGATAAACCATTGGCCAAAATGACAAAAGAAAAACAGGAAAGGAAGCAAATAACCTGAATAAGAAATGGGATGCGTGATATCACGACCAAACCAAATGAAACTGAAAGAATCATAACAGAATGCTATAGAAAATTGTACTCCAACAAATTTGAAAACCTAGAGGAAATGGACAAATTCCTAGAAACACACTACCTACCTAAACTAACACAAACTGAGGTAGAAAAACTAAATAAACCTATAACAAAAGAAGAGGTTGAAGAGGTAAGGGAAAAACTCCCAACAACAACAACAAAAAAGCCCTGGCCCTGATTGCTTCACTGGAGAATTCTACCAAAATTTTACTGAGAAGTTAATACCGGAACTACTTAAGGTATTTCAGAACATACGAAACAATGGAATATTACTGAACTCATTCTATGAAGCCAGCATAACCCCCTGATACCAAAACCAGGTAAAGGCACCAAAAAAAAGAAAATTACTGACCTATATCCCTCATGAACATAGACTCAAAAATCCTCAACAAAATTCTAGCCAAAGGAATTCTACAACATATCAAAAAATAGTTCACCATGACCAAGTGAAATTCATACCAGGTATGCAGGGATGGTTCGACATTAGAAAAACAACCAATGTAATCCATCACATAAATAAAACAGAAGGTAAGAACAATGTGATCTCATCAATTGACCCAGAAAAGGCATTTAACGAAGTCCAACACCGACTAATGATAAAAACTCTCAACAAAATAGGAATAGAAGGAAAATTCCTCATCATAATAAAACAACATTATACAAAGCCAGCATCATACTAAATGGGAAGAGTCTCCCCTTGAGAACTGGAACCAGGCCAAGATGCCCTTTATCAATGCTCTTATTCAACATTGTGCTGGAGGTCCTAGCCAGAGCATTAAGGCAAGAAAAAGAAGTAAAGGGCTCCCAGATTGGTGAGGAAGAAGTAAAAGTATCCCTATTTGCAGAGGATATGATCTTATACACAGAAAAGCCCAAAGAATCCACAAGAAAACTACTGGAAATAATAGAAGATCTCAGCAAAGTATCAGGCTACAAGATGAACATACAAAAATCAGTTGGATTCCTCTACACCAACAAAGAGGACTTCAAAGAGGAAATCACCAAATCAACACCTTTTACAATAGCCCCCAGGAAGATAAAATATTTAGGAATAAATCTAACCAGAGACGTACAAGACCCGTACAAAGAAAACTACAAGACACTACTGTAAGAAACCAAAAGAGACTTACGTAAGAGTCTTACCTTGCTCATGGATTGGAAGACTCAACATTGTGAAAATGTTAATTCTACCCAAAGGGATCTGCAGATACAATGCAATCCCATCGAAATTCCAATGACATTTTTTAATGAGATGGAGAAACAAATCTCCACTTCATATGGAAAAGGAAGAGGCCCAGGATAAGTAGAGCATTACTGAAGGAGAAGAACAAAGTGGGAGGCCTCAAACTACCTGATTTTAGAACCTATTATACTGCCATCGTAGTCAAAACAGCCTGGTACTGATACAACAACAGATACATAGTCCAATAGAACAGAATTGAGAATCCAGATGTAAATTCATACACAAATGAGCACTGATATTTGACGAAGGCCCAAAGTCTGTTAAATAGGGGAAAAGACAGTCTCTTTAACAAATGGTGCTGGTATAACTGGATATCCATCTACAAAAAAATGAAACAAGATCCATACCTCACACCATGCACAAAAGCTAACTCGGAATGGATCAAAGACCTAAATATAAAATCTAAAATGATAAAGATCATGGAAGAAAAAATAGGGGCAACACTAGGAGCCCTAATACACAGCATAAACAGCGTACAAAACATTACTAACAGTGCACAAACACCAGGAGAGAAAATAGATAATGGGTAGCTCCAAAAAAACGAACACCTATGCTCATTCAAAGACTTCACGAAAAGAACAAAAAGATTTTACCTACAGACTGGGAAAAAGTTTTTGGCTAGGACAAATCCAATCAGCATCTGATCTCTAAAATCTATATGATACTGCAAAACCTCAAAAACAAAAAGACAATTGTTGTCCTTGTTCGGTGCCGTTGAGTCGGTTCCAACTCATAGGGACCCTATGCACAACAGAACGAAACACTGCCCGGTCCTGAGTCATCCTTACAATCGTTTTTATGCTTAAGCTCATTGTTGCACCCACCGTGTCAATCCACCTCGTTGCGGGTCTTCCTCTTTTCTGCTGACCCTGTACTCTGCCAAGCATGATGTCCTTCTCCAGGGACTAATTCCTCCTGACAACATGTCCAAAGTATGTAAGATGCAGCTTTGCCGTCCTTGCCACTAAGGAGCATTCTGGTTGTACTTCTAAGACAGATTTGTTCTTTCTTTTGGCAGTCCATGGTATAACCAATATTCTTCGCCAACACCACAATTCAAAGGTGTCAATTCTTCTTCGGTCTTCCTCATTCATTGTCCAGCTTTCACATGCATATGAAGCGACTGAAAATATGGCCTGGGTCAGGCGCACCTTAGTCTTCAAGGTGACATCTTTGCTCTTCAACACTTTAAAGATGTCCTTTGCAGCAGATTTACCCAATGCAATGCGTCTTTTGATTCTTGACTGCTGCTTACATGGTTGTTGATTGTGGATCCAAGTAAAATAAAATCCTTGACAACTTCAATCTTTTCTTCGTTCATCATGATGTTGCTCATTGGTACCGTTGTGAGGGTCTTTGTTTTCTTTACGTTGAGGTGTAATCCATACTGAAGGCTGTGGTCTTTGATCTTCATTAGTAAGTGCTTCAAGTCTTCTTCACTTTCAGCAAGCAAAGTTGTGTCATCTGCATAACGCAGGTTGTTAATGAGTCTTCCTCCAATCCTGCTGCCCCGTCCTTCTTCGTATACTCCAGCTTCTCGTAATATTTGTTCAGCATACAGATTGAATAGGTATGATGAAGGAATACAACTCTGATGCACAACTTTCCTGACTTTAAACCAGTCAGTATCCCCTTGTTCTCTCTGAACAACCGCCTCTTGATCTATGTAAAGGTTCCTCATGAGCACAATTAAGTGTTCTGGAATTCCCATTCTTCGCAGTGTTATCCACACAGTCGAATGCCTTTGCATAGTCAATAAAACACAGGTAAACATCCTTCTGGTATTCTCTGCTTTCAGCCAGGATCCACCTGACATCAGGAATGATATCCCTGGTTCCATGTCCTCTTCTGAATCTGGCCTGAATTTCTGGCAGTTCCCTGTCGATATACTGCTGCAGCCGTTTTTGAATGACCTTCAGTAAAATTTTGTTTGTGTGTGATATTAATGATATTGTTCTATAATTTCCACATTCCGTTGGATCACCTTTCTCGGAAATAGGCATAAATATGGATCTCTTCCAGTCAGTTGACCAGGTAGCTGTCTTCCATATTTCTTGGCACAGATGAGTGAGCACCTCCAGCACTGCATCTGCTTGTTGAAACATCTCAATTGATATTCCATCAATTCCTGGAGCTTTGTTTTTCACCAATGCCTTCAGAGCAGCTTGGACTTCTTTCTTCAGTACCATCGGTTCCTGATCATATGCCGCCTCTTGAAATGGTTGAACGTAGACTAATTCTTTTTGGTATAATGACTCTGTGTATTCCTTCCATCTTATTTTGATGCTTCCTGTGCCATTTAACATTTTCCCCACGGAATCCTTCACTACTGCAACTCGAGGCTTGAATTTTTTCTTCAGTTCTTTCAGCTTGAGAGACACCGAGAGTGTTCTTCCCTTTTGGTTTTCTATCTCCAGCTCTTTGCACATGTCATTATAATACTTTACTTTGTATTCTCAAGCCACCCTTTGAAATCTTCTGTTCAGTTCTTTTACTTCATCAAGTCTTCCTTTTGCTTTAGCTGCTCGAGGTTCATGAGCAAGTCACAGAGTCTCCTCTGACATCCATCTTGGCCTTTTCTTTCTTTCCTGTCTTTTCAATGACTTCTTGCTTTCTTCATGTATGACGTCCTTTATGTCATTCCACAACTCGTCTGGCCTTCAGTCACTAGTGTTCACTGCGTCAATTCTATTCTTGAGATGGTCTCTAAATTCAGGTGGGATATACTCAAGGTCATATTTTGGCTCTTGTGGACTTGCTCTGATTTTCTTCAGTTTCAGCTTGAACTTGCATGTGAGCAATTGAATATCTGTTCCACAGTCGGCCCCTTGCCTTGATCTGACTGATGATACTGAGCTTTTCCATCGTGTCTTTCCACAGATGTAGTCAATTTGATTTCTGTGTGTTCCATCTGGCGAGTTCCATGTGTATAGTCGCCATTTATGTTAGTGAAAGAAAGTATTCGCAATGAAGAAGTCGTTGGTCTTGCAAAATTCTATCCTTCGATCTCTGGCATTGTTTCTATCACCAAGGCCATATTTTCCAACTACTGATCCTTCTTCTTTGTTTCCAACTTTTGCATTTCAATTGCCAGTAATTATCAATGCATCTTGATTGCATGTTTGATCAATTTCAGACTGCAGCAGCTGATAAAAAATCTTCTATTTCTTCATCTTTTGGCCCTAGTGGTTGGTGCATAAATTTGAATAACAGTCGTATTAACTGGTCTTCCTTGTAGGCGTATGGATATTATCCCATCGCCGACAGCGTTGTACTTTGGGATAGATGTTGAAACGTTCTTTTTTGACGATGAAAGCAACACCATTCCTCTTCAAGTTGTCATTCCCAGCATGGTAGAGTATATGATTTGTCCTATTCAAAATGGCCAATAACAGTCCATTTCAGCTCACTAATGCCTAGGATTTCGATGTTTATGCTTTCCATTTCATTTTTGAAGATTTCCAATTTTCCTAGACTCATACTTCATACCTTCCAAGTTCCAATTATTGATGGATGTTTGCAGCTGTTTCTTCTTTTTTGAGACACGCCACATCAGCAAATGAAGGTCCCAAAAGCTTACTCCACCAACGTCATTAAGTTTGGCTCTACTTTGAGGAGGCAGCTATTCCCCAGTCATCTTTTGAGTGCCTTCCAACCCGGGGGGCTCCTCTTCCAGTACTATATCAGACAATGTTCCACTGCTATTCATAAGGTTTTCACTGGCTAATGCTTTTCAGAAGTAGACTGCCCAGTCCTTCTTCCTAGTCTGTCTTAGTCTGGAAGCTCAGCTGAAACCTGTCCTCCATGGGTGACCCTGCTGGTGTCTGAATACCGGTTGCATAGCTTCCAGCATAACAGCAACATGCAAGCCCCACAGTATGACAAACAGACAGATGTGTGGGGAAAAAAGACAAATAACCCAATTAAAAGATGAGCAAAGGATATAAACAGATAGTTCACCAAAGAACACACTTGGGCAGCTAATAGATATATGAGGAAATACTCACAGTCATTAGGTATTACAGAAGAGCAGATCAAAACTACAATGAAATATCATATTACCCCAACTAGGCTAGCACTAATCCAAAAAACACAAAATAATAAATGTTGGAAAGGTTGTGGAGAGAACGGAACACTTATACACTGCTGGTGGGAATGTAAAATGGTGCAACCACTTTGGAAATAGATCTGGTGATTCCTTAAAAAGCTAGAAATAGAAGTACCATACAAGCCAAGAATTCTGCTCCTATATTTCTTTGGAATATATCCTAAGAAATGAGAACTGTTGAATGACTAGACATATGCAATCCCATGTTCACTGCAGCACTGCTCACAATAGCAAAAAGGTAGAAACCTAGGTGCCCATCAATGGACAAATGGATAAACTACAGAACTTACATACAATGGAATACTACCCAATGAAGAACCTATGAAACATCCCACAACATGGATGAATCCGGAGTGAAATTAGTTAGTCACAAACGGATAAATATTGTATCAGACCCCTATTATAAGAACTCAAGAAAGAAAAGGTTTAAATGCAGAAGAAAACATTCTTTGATGGTTACAATGGTGGAGAGGGAGGGAGAGGCCAATTCACTAACTAGATAGTAGACAAAAATTATCTTAGTTGAAGGGAAGGACAACACACAAGATACAGGGGAAGTCAGCACAACTGGACTAAACCCAAAACTAAGAAGTTTCCTGAATACAACCAAACACTTCGAGGGAAAAAGAAGCAGGGGCTGAGGTCTGGGGAGCATGGTTTTAGGGGACACCTAAATTAATTGGCATAACAAAGTTTATCAAGAAAATGTTCTGCATCCCACTTTGGTGAGTGGCATCTGGGGTCTTAAAAGCTAGCGAGCAGCCATGTAAAATGTGTCAATTGGTACCAACCCACCTGGGGGAAAGTAGAATGAAGAACCCCAAAGACATTAGGAAAATATTAGCCCAAGAAACAAAAGGACCCCATAAACCAGAGATTCCACAAGCCTGAGACCAGAAGAACCAGATGTTGCCTGCCTATCGCTAATGACTGCCCTGACAGGGAACACAAAGGTGAACCCTTGATGGAGCAGGAAAAAAGTGTGGTGCAGAACTCATAATCACGTAAAAAGACCAGGCTTAATGGTCTGTTTGAGAAGAACCCTAGAAGACATGGCCCTTGGATACTCTGTTAACCCAGAACTAAGAACATTTCCTAGGTCCACTCTTCAGACAAAGATTAGACTATACTATAAAACAGTGTTTTGTTCTGTTGTGCATAGGGTCGCTATGAGTTGGAATCGACTCGATGGCACCTAACAACAACAACAACATAAAACATAAAATAATACTAGTGAAGAGTGTCATTCTTAGTTCAAGCAAATACAGGAGACTAAATGGGCAGCTCCTGTCAGGAGGAGTTGAAACTGAAGAAAATCACAGCAAGTCCACGAGAGCCAAAATACAACCTTGAGTATATCACATCTGAATTTAGACACCATGTCGAGAATAGATACGACACCTTGAACACTAATGACCAAAGAGCAGACAAGTTGTGGAATGACATCAAGGACATCATACATGAAGAAAACAAGAGGTCATTGAAAAGACAGGAAAGAAAGAGAAAACCAAGATAGGATGTCAGAGGAGACTCTGAAGCTTGCTCATGAACCTTGCGCAGCTAAAGCAAAAGGAAGAATTGATGAAGTAAAGGAACTGAACAGAAGATTTCAAAGGGTGGCTTGAGAAGACAAAGTAAAGTATTATAATGACATGTGCAAAGAGCTGGAGATAGAAAACCAAAAGGGAAGAACACTCTCGGTGTCTCTCAAGCTGAAAGAACTGAAGAAAAAATTCAAGCCTCGAGTTGCAGTAGTGAAGGATTCCATGGGGAAAATACTAATTGATGCAGGAAGCATCAAAATAAGATGGAAGGAATACACAGAGTCATTATATCAAAAAGAATTAAAGATGTTTGACCATTTCAAGAGGGAGCACACGATCAGGAACTGATGGTAGGTAATGAAGGAAGAGGTCCAAACTACACTGAAGGCATTGGCGAAAAACAAAGCTCCAGAAATTGACGGAATATCATTTGAGATGTTTCAACAAATGGATGCAACACTGGACATGCTCACTTGTCTATGCCAAGGAGTTTGGAAGACAGCTACCTGGTCAACTGACTGGAAGAGATCCATATTTATGTCTATTCTCAAGAAGGGTGATCCAACTGAATGTGGATATCATTAATATCACATGCAAGCAAAATTTTGCTGAAGATCATTCAGAAGTGGCTGCAGCAGTGTATTGACAGGCAATTCCCAGGAATTCAGGCTGGATTCAGAAGAGGATGTGGAACCAGGGATATCACTGCTGATATCAGATGGATCCTGGCTGAAAGCAGAGAATACCAGAAGGATGTTTACCTGTGTTTTATTGACTATGCAAAGGCATTCGACTGTGTGGATCATAACAAATTATGGATAACATTGCAAAGAATGAGAATTCCAGAACACTTAATTGTGCTCGTGAGGAACGTTTACATAGATCAAGAGGCGGTTGTTTGGAGAGAACAAGGGGATACTGACTGGTTTAAAGTCAGGAAAGTTGTGTGTCAGGGTTGTATTCTTTCACCATACCTATTCAATCTGTATGCTGAACAAATATTACGAGAAGCTGGAGTATACGAAGAAGGACGGGGCAGCAGGATTGGAGGAAGACTCATTAACAACCTGCGTTATGCAGATGACACAGCTTTGCTTGCTGAAAGTGAAGAGACTTGAAGCACTTACTAATGAAGATCAGAGGCCACAGCCTTCAGTATGGATTACAGCTCAACATAAAGGAAAGAAAAATCCTCACAACTGGACCAATAAGACACACCAGGATAGATGGAGAAAGAACTGAGGTTGTCAACGATTTCATTTCACTTGGATCCACAATCAACACTCATGGAAGCAGCTGTCAAGAAATCAAAAGACGCATTGCATTGGGTAAATCTGCTGCAAAGGACGTCTTTAAAGTGTTGAAAAACAAAGATGTCACCCTGAAGACTAAGGTGCACCTGATGCAAGCCATGGTATTTTTGGTCGCCTCATACGCATGTGAAAGCTGGACAATGAATAAGGAAGACCTAAGAAGAATTGACGCCTTTGAATTGTGGTGTTGGCAAAGAATATTGAATATACCATGGACTGCCAAAAGAATGAACAAATCTGTCTTGGAAGAAGCACAACCAGAAAGTTCCTTAGAAGCAATGATGGCAAGACCGTGTCTTACATACTTTGGACATGTTATCAGGAGGGATCAGTCCCTGGAAGAGGATATCATGCTTGGTAAAGTACAGGGTCAGCGGAAAAGAGGAAGACCCTCAATGAGATGGATTGGCACAGTGGCTGCAGCAATGGGCTCAAGCATAACAAGGATTGTAAGGATGGCTCAGGACCGGGCAGTGTTTGTTCTGTGGTGCATAGGGTCACTATGAGTCGGAATCGACTCGATGGCACCTAACAACAAGCAACAATAGGAGAAAATAATATACAGCAATGGAAATTTACAAACTACGGGTACATTTAACAACATGGATGAGACACAAGATAAGCCAGACACAAAAGAAAAAAATATTATGTGATTCTATTTAGATAAAGTTCAAAATGAGGCAAATCTAAACTAAAGCATTAGAAGTCAAAGAGTGGTTAACTTTGAGGAATTTTTTAATGTGGAGATAGTGGAGTGGGCATAAGAGAGACTTCTGGTGTGGGGACAGTGCGCTCTTTCTTGATCTGGGTGGAGGTTACACAGGTATTTGCTTTGTGATAATTTATTGACCATGTTTTAATTTTTTTGCTGATAGGTATATTTTTCTGTATGTGTGTCAAGCTTTTTAATAAAAAAGTTAAACAGAAACTAATCCAACAAAAATGCCTGGCACATAGTAAGCAGCCAGTAAATAGTTCCCATTATTCTCTCAGCACTTCTCCCACCCCTGAGCACGTTGTTGTTGTTGTTTTTAGTTCCCTTGTGTTGGTTCCAACCCACAGTGACCCTATGTACAACAGAACAAAACACTGCCCTGTCCTGTGCCATCCTCACAGTCATTGTTATGCTTGAGCCCATTGTTGAAGCCACTGTGTGAATCCGTCTTGTTGAGGGTCTCCCTCTTTTTCGATGACTGTGTACTTTATCAAGCATTGTGATATCCTTCTCCAGGGACTGGTCCCTCCTGACAGCATGTCCAAAGTACAGGAGATGAAGTCTCACCATCCTCACTTCTAAGGAGCATTCTGGCTATACTTCTTCCAAGACAGATTTGTTCATTCTTCTTGCAGTTCATGGTATATTCAATATTCTTCACCAACACTGTAATCCAAAGGTGTCAATTCTTTGGTCTTCCTAATTCACTGTCCAGCTTTCTCGGATTATTTGCTCAGCGTACAGATTGAAAAAGTATGGTGAAAGGATACAACCCTGATGCTCCTCCTTTAAACCATGCAGTATCCCCTTGTTCTGTTCAGACAACTACCCCTTGGTTTATGCACAGGTTCCTCATAAGCTCAATTAAGTGTCCTGAAATTCCCATTCTTCCCAATGTTACCCAAAAATTGTTAATGAAGCACACAGTCGAATGTCTTTGCATAATCAATAAAACATGGGTGAACGTCTTTCTGATATTGTTTGCTTTCAGCCAAGATCCATCTGATATAAGCAGTAATATCCCTTGCTCCATGCCCTCTTCTGAATCTAGTTTGACTTACTGGCAGTTCCGCCTCGATGTACTGCTGCAACCTCTCTTAAATTATCTTCAGCAAAATTTTACTTGGGTGTGATATTATTTGATAATTTCTGCATTGTTTGAATCACCTTTCTTTGGGATGGCAAATATTTAAACCTTTTAGAGGGCCTTTTGTCTGACTGCGCATACTTTGAAGAACACCTTTGAACTTTCTGAGACCTTAACAAAGGATTTGGCAATTACACCTTTGGCTTCACGTTTAGATGATTTTTTTTTCCCTGAGATTGTGCTGGATTTGATTTTTGCTCGGAAGTCATTTCTTAAGTTTAGTATTTTTTGGCATCTGAAGAGCCGGAGAATATCCAAAACCAGCAAGTCCTTTTTCCTTTTGGTTTAACAATCTTTCCTTTTGCTTATCTTACATTTTACTATCTGCAGACAAGAAATCAGCTGACATCTTCAACAATCTGGCTGGAAATGTTCTTAAACTGCCCAGCACATTAGGTACATTTTCTGCCTTTGGCGTTACTGCAGGAGACAGTGTTGCTAAACTTTTTGCCATGAGGATCTCATAATGCTCTCCTTAAAGTCCTTACCATCATTCCAGCTTTTGTCCACTGCCTGGTTCCAAACCTGCCCCTACATTTTAGGCTTTTGTTATGGCAGCACCTTTTTTTCAGGTATCAAAATTTTTATCAGTAGGAGATATATATTTTTAGGTCTTCTGGGGCGGGGGCAGTATGATGTACTAAGAGACGCAAATAAAGGAGGAATGACTTGGCATACATTGCTTCTTCCGGGGTGGTCATCTGGCTCCATCTGGAGCCCCTGGGTTAATGGAAGTCAGACCCACAAAAGTCTAGGGGCCTTAGGAGGAATTAATGATTTACATATGTGGAAGGCTTTAGGTCAGTGCTAAGCGAATAAGAAAATACACACACACACAGAAAACCCAGACTAACCTCATTTTACAGATGGGGAGTTTGCGATTCAGAGGGGTAAAGTGATTTGCTCAAGGTCACATGTCCAACTAGCAAAGAAGACAATAAAATCATTTCTCCTAGGTCTTTATTCAGCACTCTTTGCAGGTACAATATGGTCTCAGGTTTCCATCATGCTCCATGACTCCAAGGTAGCATGGCCTTCCTGAGAATTCTCGGTGGCAGTGTGAAGGAAGAAAATGCAGGAAAGTATGTTGGTCTTTTCTCATAGACTATTAAGTATTGTTTTGCTCTTCAGTAAGTCAGCTAAATAATGCATGAACAACTAATACTGCTTACAGGAACCTTTCCCTTGGGACTCTGAAGATCTGAGACATTCACTTTGACGTCATCAGAGATCAAAGAGTACAGGATTATCCCTGGCTCCTTCTCTTGTCTTTGCTTTTGTTTCAGAAGGAGTGATGAAGCAGGAATCTTTAAAGACAGTTTTCCTTTTCTCGGTTATTGTGTGCTTTGGAAAGAAAATTTTCAGTACATGTTCAAAAAAGACTACAGATTTTGAATAATCTAGTTTACCTACCTATGTGAATGGTCATGAGTCAAAATCAGCCAATGGACTTTTCTGAGTTCCTCATATGTATTTACAGCCACTTACTGGGCTCCTGGGTGGGTGGGTACTGGGCTTCTGGACCCTGGCCCACAGACATCTCCATCTAAACTCATTACTTTTCTCTCAACCTGCTTGTCCTTCTCTTAATTAGAGACCTTGTTAGTAATTCAAGGCAAAAGCTTTGGATTCTTCTCTTTTCCTCAGACCAAATTCTTTAGAATGGATCTCAGAAAATATTTCTTGAATATGCTCTTTTCTCTATGCCCCTACTGGCATTGCTCTACTTTAAGCTCCCATTCCATCATTCACAGATGAATGGCATTTATGAGGTGCCTACAGTATTCCAGGCAATGTGTTCTGTGCTGGTACTCAAAGTCATGGTACCTGTCCACAAGGAACTTATCTGTGTGTGGGGCTAGGGACAGAGACATAACCAAGAATGGCAGTAAAATGCGGTATGTTTCATATAGTTCATTTCTCTCCTGACCTATCACAATAGATATTGACTTCTCTCTGTGTCTTCCTTCTCTCCTTTCTGATCCATTCTCTTCATTGCTATCAGAATCACTTTCCTAAAATATAGATTTGATCATGTCACAGAAGTATGGAAGTGTCCGTACTCAAGAAAAATAATTCTTTGTTTCCCTGTTGCCTAAAGAATGGGGCCAGAGTCCTCAGTATGTTATCCAAGGCCTTCATAAGCTAGTATCAATCTGTTTATCCACCCCTACGTCCCTCTGTCTTAGTGTTACTCAATTTCCTCCATCTAGCTTTGAACCCTATGCTTTAGCCATGTTAGACTAAAGCCCCGAATACTCCTTAGGTAGGCTCAAATTTCTGTCTTTATTTTTTTTCCTTTCTGTTTCTTTTGCCTTGAATGTTCTTCAAATTTTCTTCTTCACTGCCAGCTCTTACTCATCTTCAAACTCTTACTCATTGTTTAAAACTCATCTTCCTAAACTTCCCTACCTTGAGGCAGAATTAATTACACCCTCCACTATTACAGAATTTATTTCATTGCATTATAGTTAATTCATAGCTTACATGGCAAGTTCCCTCTCAACAACTAGCACAGTGCTCAATATATGATTGTTGAATGGTTGGAAGAAAGCATTTATAAAATATTTAAAATGTATGGTGTACCATTATAAAGAGTGTTCTTGCTTTTACTGGTGATGCTACTGTGAAAAAAATAAGACTATTTAGAGACCCCAAGTGCCTGGACAGGGTAATCAAAATTCCTGAATTTGGAAATCAAAAAAAAATTTCTGTGTTTGTTTTTCTAATCCCTTCTTTCTCACATAAAGCTTGGTGGTAGGGGTTGGGACATTTCTGTTAGGTCATCCTGATTTTCCAAATTGTAAGATTGGGCTAAATGGTCTCAGGGGTTCCCATCAGAGAAGTCAGCAATGGTGAGAGAGATTATCCCTCAAGGATGCTGGAGGTCAGGAAAAAGTTCCTACTTTCACTTCATCAATGTGACTGAAGTTCTTTCACAATCTGTCTCATGGTGGTGGCGGTGAGGTATATGTGAAAGTGTTTGGCAATACTTGGAGATAGTTTAAAACCTTAGAAATGAAATGACCTAGACGTGACTCACTAGTCACTGTCAGCGCATCTTCCCTCACAACTTTATGAGTAAGTGGCAAGATATCTGGGCCTAAGCGCTTTTTCCTACCAAACCCTGCTTTGAGAATGCAAACAGGATGCTTTAGAAAAGAATCTGCCCCACATCCAATTGGCTAATGATTTCTTGTACATTTGGGAAAAATCACTCAGAAAATTTTCAGGCTTGCAAATGTGTCCTGTGTTGCAGACTAATCCCCAGAATTTCATTTATGAAATGTCCACTATTTCAAAACATTTCCCACAGGGAATCCTATCAATGGATAGGAAATCTCCGGAAGGTTACAGATAGGGGCTGGAATTCTTTTCTTCTTTTTTAAAACCAGATTTCCAAGAAGTAAGTCACATGATCCCTAGACCTGATTTAGTGTTGCATGTTTTCAGACTCTTAGGACGTTGGGGCTGTAAGGGACTTGATGGAACATGTGATTCAGGCCCCTCACTTTACACATGGTGTCAGAGAGGTTAATGGTTTTTCAAGGTCATATAGATGGTCAGGGCTGGAGCTGCAACAAGGACCCTTGTCTCCTAACTCTTAGCCCAGGGATTTTTCTTCTATACCAAGTTAGGTACAAGGCAAATTGATAGGTACAAGGCAAATTGATACATAAGATTAATGGAGATGTTTTAAAGACTGTATGTAGAACTCTAAACATTTCAAGTATGGACTTGTACCACTGCTTTCCTGAGACCTGAATTTCACTCTATGATCAGCTCTCAGAGGCAGCTCAGTAGAGCCTTGCATGGCAACCCTTGGCTGAGACATTCCATCACTTTTGCCCTATTCTATTTGTTAGGAGTGAATCACTAGGTCCAGACCATACACAAGGGAAGGGAGCAGATTAAACAAGGGCATGAATACCCAGAGTGGGGATTAACAGGAGCCTTTGGAACCCTGGCGATGCAGTAGTTAAGAGCTCGGCTGCTAACCAAAAGGTTGGCCGTTCAAATCTACCAGCTGCTGCTTGGAAACCCTATGGGACAGTTCTACTCTGTCTTCTAGGGTTGCTGTGAGTCAGAATCGATTTGAAGGCAATGGGTTTTTTTTTGTTTGTTTGTTTGTTTAGAAGCTAACTACTACATATCACAACCCTAAAGCCTTTTCCTCAAACCTGCTGCTACCCATTTAAGGTAGGTGTCATCTGGTTTTCTCCTTATATTTTCCACCCAGTTTCTCAAGAGAGGAGTCTAAATAGCTGGACTTTGCTTTCTGACCACACATTCACGCCTTAACTTATTCCAACCTGGCGTTCATTCTCACCATGCTATAGAAAGTATTTTCTTGGAGATTACAAGTGAACTCCTGATTTCCAGGAGTTCTAGGCATCTTTTAGCATCTGATTCCTCTTTCTTCCTAAATCTTCTCTCCTTCCATGGCCTCCATGGTAGTATACTTTCCTGGGTTTCCTCAAGCTGCTCTGCTCATGTCTTCTCTGGCTCTTTCTCTACTGAGTCCCCCAGATTTGACCAATTATTACCCTAAAAAAATATATGTGTCAACTTGGGTAGGCCATGATTCCCAGTATTATGTGGTTGTCTTCCATTTGTGATTTTCCTATGTGTTATAAATCATAATCTCTGCCTATGGTTAAAGATGATTAGGTTGGGATTGTGACACCCTTACTAAGGTCACATCCCTGATAGAATGTAAAGGGAGTTTCCCTGGAGCGTGGCCTGCACCAGTTATCTTACAAGAGGTAAAAGGAAAGGGAAGCGAGCAGAGAGACATGGGGGCCTCATACCACCAAGAAAGCAGCCATGGGAGAAGAACACATCCTTTGGACCTGAGGTTCCTGTGCTGAGATGCTCCCAGACCAAGGGACTACTGAAGACAAGGACCTTCCTCCACAGCTGACAGAGAGAGAAAGCCTTCCCCTGCAGCCAGGGCCCTGAATCCGGACTTCTAACCTACTGGACTGTGAGAGAATAAACTTCTCTTTGTTAAAGCCATCCACTTGTGGTATTTCTGTTTTAGCAGGACTAGATGACTAAGACAGGTACCTAAGAGTAAAAACCTAGATTGCCTTGAAGAATTATGGACACCAAAGGCTATACTGATGAGGGCTCAGAAGGAAGTGAGGAGCACTATAAAGTCTCTATTGTCTTAGAGAAAACATATGGCACTAGCAGCAGAATGATGCTAAAAATGTTAATGTTAAATGTGTTTCTGGTGAGATTTTAAAAGAAAATGATGAACATGTAATTGGAAATGGAGGGAGGGCGATGTTTTTTATGTAGTGGCAAAGAACTTGTCTGAATTATGTTCAAATGTTTGGTGAAAGGTAGAACTTGTAAATGATGAACTTGGATATCTGGCTGATGAGATTTCTCAGCAAGATCTTAAAGGGAACACATGATTTTTCCTTGCCACGTATAGTAAAATGTGAGAGGAAAGAGAGGGACTTAAAAATGAACTGTGCAAAACGAAAACTTCAAGATTTGGAAAATTCTGTTGTACAAACTAAGGACACGTGTCCTAGGATGTTCACCAAGGACGTGGCTACACAATCTTTTGTTGAAGAAATTAAGCCTGTGACTCATGGATATTACAGGCTGCCACAGCAGAAAACCCATCAGCTTAGACTAAAGGGGGCAGAGAAAGAACATAAGGAGAGAACACTGCCTGCCTCTTGGAATTCTACAGGCAGGAAACAAGCCAAAGGAGCTACAACTATCATCCTCCAAGAAAATAAAAAGATCATCCCTGGAGAATTTTGGGCATCAGAAGAACTGTTTGAAGGAACCTGGGAAGCAGGGTGACTAGGTTTCAAAGGGTAGATCCATGGCCTCCTAGCTTTCAAAGAGTCAGGTCTTCACCAGCTCGGTTCCAGGGTGTGGGGCTGCCCTTTCACAAGTGCCAGGGGAATAGGGCTGGGGTCACCGGCCAAAGCTGAGGGGGCAGGGATGCCAAGCCCAAGGGCAGAAGAACTGGGCCTGTGGGTGCCAAGGGGATGGGGTTGCCACTAAGATGGGCTGGGAGAATGGGGCTGCCCAAAGTCAAGGAAGCAGAGTTTTTGTCCCAGTGGGCCTGAAAGGCAGAGCTGAAGCTCAGTGCTGAGGCATCTCTACTCAGAATTCAGAAAGCATGGGCAACATCCAGAGTCTGGAGGGTAGAGCGGTTGCCCAGATGGTCTAGTTAATGTAATTTGTTCTGCTGAGTTTTGGACTTGCTTGGTGACTGTTATCTCTTCTTTCCGTTTGTAATGGAAAGGTCTGCCTTCTGCCTGTTCTACCATTGTGTTTTGGAAGCAGATAACTTGTGTTCTAGATTTCACAAATTCACAGATGAAGAAGAATTTTGCAGTAGATGAGATTCTGGACTTGGAGTTGATTTAAAAGTTTTGGGATGATGTGATGGTGTGAATGTGTTTTACATGTGGCAAGGGCATGAATTTTGGGGGGAAAAGAGTGGAGTGCCATGGATTGAATTCTGTCCCCCAAAATATGTATCAACTTGGCTAGATCCTCCATTTTGTGGTCTGATGCAATTATCCTATTACCCTCCATTTTGCATGTTGGAAACCCTGAACTCTATGTGTTAATGTGGAGCCCTGGTGGCACAGTGGTTAAGAGCTTGGCTGTTAAGCAAAAAATTGGCAATTTGAATCCACCAGCCGCTCTTTGAAAACCCTATGGGGCAGTTCTATTCTGTCCTGTAGGGCTGCTATAAGTCAGAATTCACTCAAAGGCAATTTTTTTTTTTTTTTTTGGTATGTGTTAATTAAGCAGACTCTCTATGGGGAAGTTCTACTCTGTCCTGTAGGGTTGCTGTGAGTCGGAATTGACTCAGCGACAGTGGGTTTGGTTTATTTTGGTTAGGGTGGGAGTATCTTAAGTTCCCACCCTTTACCACTCTTACCACCTTTATTCAAGTCATGCTCTTACTTGAGTCACACCTTTTATCTTACAAAAGAGAAAAAGAGAGAGAAGCAAGCAGAGAGAAGGGACCTCTTACCAAAAAGAAAGAAGAGCCAGGAGCAAAGCGTGTCCTTAGCACCCAGGGTCCCTGTGCTGAGAAACTCCCAGTCTCAGGAGAAGATTGATGACAAGGACCTTCCCCCAGAGCTGACAGAGAGAGAAAGGCTTCCCCTAGAGCGGGAACCATGTATTTGGACTTCTAGCCTCCTAAACTGTAAGGGAATAAATTTCTGTTTGGTAAAGCCATCCACTTGTGATATTTCTGTGATAGCAGCACTAGATAAATAAGACAAAAGGGGAAACTGAGTGTGGGGTGTATGGGAACTCTCTGTACTATCTTCACGATTTTCTTATAAACCTAAAAATATTCTAAAATAAAAACCTAATTAAAAATGACTCTGTGAAGGTCTACTCTTCCTATGTAAATTTCACACTAGCATTGTGGACATTTATGTACATGTCTCATGTCTCTACAGGACTCTATCTTCACCTCTTGTGTTCACCTTTATAGCCCCTTAGAACGTACAGTCCCGCACATGCTATAAGTAATTGTTGAATGAATGAATGAGTAAAAGAGCGAAAGACTGTGAAATACCAAAGTGAACTTGTGGACAGACTGTTCCGTAAGGACGTAATTAACTCAAGGGAAATGGAAACAGTTTATTGACCTTTGTCTTCAGTTCATTCAGTTTGACCAAACCTCTAAAGTGGCGGCGTGTTTCCACTCTCTTTAAATTACATGTTTCTGCTCTGTTTTTGTCTCTGTCACTTCATCTTCTTTCTTTTTCTCTCTATTATTGCTTCTTCTACTGTGGTGCACTTTCCATTCATTTTGACCCAAACAATGATTGTTCCTCCTAATGTGTTGTGGTATAGTGGGAATTTTCTTGAGTGTCAGTGATGATCTTGTACTGGAGAAAGAGGAGAACAAAGACATTTGATTCTGGATGGGTGCCACCCAGGTAACCACAGATCCTGGACAGGAAAGCTCTGTGCCACTTCCCAGGGAATTAGTCAAAACTGACTTGTTTTACTAGCACTAAACTATTAGACTTAATCCCTACACTTCATAATTTTGTAAAAATTGTTTTGGTTTCCATTAGCTTCAGTTTTGGCATTTGCTTATGGATACGGCTGCTAAAGCAAGAGGAAAGTCTCTTCTCTAATGATCACTGATGGATTACCCATCTCTACATGATACTGAACAATATCATATTTAGATGATTGGTCACAATTCTTCCTCCCTCCTTCCCTCCCTTCCTCCCTTCCTTCCTTCTTCCTTCCCCTACCAATAGATACATGGCTTGCTTATTTATGAACTTGGTATTTCCTGTATCTTGCTAAGTGTCCTCTTTTTCTTTCCTCATATGTCAAAATTATCATGCCATCCTCTGTAAAGGAAGCTGCTGCTATTAACTCATCCTCAAAAGGATAGGTGGGATCAGTTGATCTCTATCAGTCTTAGCTGTTCAGGGTTTAAGTCTATGCTGTGTCATGAGAACAAATGCAGTTAATAAGACCCCAAGGTTTTGACCTTGGCAGCACAATTTCTGAGTCTCTGACCTAAGTGGTTATAGATTCAAATAAATGCCTTGTATTTTCAAAGAACTTTATTTTATGTGATTCATACCTATATTTTTAAAATATAGTTTTTGCAGGAATCTTAGTTCTCAGGTTTTCAGTCCAGCATGGCACTGAGTGGGAGTTGTGACTGTAGGCTACTAGATGTTGGGAGGGATTACGCTTGGGGTAGACTTCCTTGGACTGTGTTTCAGAGTGCTGAAGGCCTTAGTTTAGGGCCAAGACGGAATTTATGGTCCCCCAAGGAGGCAGGGTCTATGTCTGTCCTGTTAATATCCAGTGCCTAGAACAGTGCATGGCATAAAGTAGACTCTCAGGGGACATTTGCTCAATATTTCTTTCCCTTGTGGAGGTTTGAGAAGGAAGCTGAGACGGGCAGAAGGTGTGATTCACTTTCATCACTCATGTCCCAAAATAGAGGTTTCAGTCAACAGTCTTGGGGATGTTGTGGTTCTCAGATCCTTCCTATTTGTAGGAGAGGGATGAGCTTAGCTCCATTTCCACTTTCCTTCATGCCTCTGAAGGGAAGGATGAGTTGTTAATTAGATTAGTCACAATCTAATTCTGAGGACAACAGGTTGGTGTGTTTACCTACCCACACAGGTTTGTGGGGACTCAACTTCTAGGTCATCTACAAGTGACCTGAAAGTGGTAAGACTTTTCAGCCATTAGACAGGACATGTGCATCAGCCCAGCTTCCCAGAAAGCTCTGAAGTGGAGTTTCAGGCCCAAGACCAGTTACAGGG
Source organism: Elephas maximus indicus (assembly GCF_024166365.1). Lineage (NCBI taxonomy): Eukaryota > Metazoa > Chordata > Mammalia > Proboscidea > Elephantidae > Elephas > Elephas maximus. Next base: position 165,237,794 of record NC_064821.1, on the reverse strand, counting down.
TTAAATAGTAGTATGTTGGTGTCTTAGTTACCTAGTGATACTATAACAAAAATAACCCAAGTGGGTGCCTTTAAGGAATAGAAATTTATTTTCTCACAGTTTATAAGGCTACAAGGCTAAGCTAGTTCTAAAGAAAGGCCCTCTCCACTCTGGAGGAAAATTCTCGTCTCAGCTTACCTAGCATTCTTCTTGGCATTCCTTGGAGATCTCCGTGTGACATCCATCTTTCCTCCATTTGTGCTTGCTTCCCTGTGCCTAACCTGCTCTTTTTATACCTCAAAAGCAAGTAGGTTTAAGATACACCCTACCTACACTGATATTGCCTCATTAACATAACAAAGAAAACCTTATTCCCAAATGACATTATATCCACAGGTATACGCATTGCCATAGGGTGGATTCCAACTCATAGTAACCCTACAGGACAGAGTAGAACTGCCGCATAAGGTTTCCAAGGAGTGGCTGGTGGATTCGGACTGCGACCTTTTGGTTAGCAGCTGAGCCCTTAACCACTGCCTCATCAGGACTCCCCACAGGTATAGGGGTTAGGTTTTACAATACATATTTTGGGGGGACTCAAATTCAATCCACAACTGCTGGTTTCCCATTTGCCATCATCCCATGTGCTCACATCTGTCCTGGGAACTCAGAAGAAGGAGGGGTGGCTGAGCCAAAGCAGCTCTCAAGTACTCCCAGGTCCCTTGGCAAGACTCCAGCTAAGAGCTCCTGACCTTGCCCAGATTCCCGATGTTTCTGTAGGAGATGTTGCTCTTCCTCAGCCCTGCAGTAGTTCTTTGATCTGAATGGGCCCCAGCAGGTGCAAACATCAGTCACCAAAGAATGCTTACTTGATGTAGAAGATCTTACGTCCATCAGTCCTTCCTACTCCTATCTTTAACCCCATCCCCTATCTATAGTAACTTCTAGAAATAAGCAGTGTATTAGTTTCCTGTGGCCACTGTAACAAATTATCACAATCTCGGTGATTTAAAACAACAGAAATTAATTCCCTCATAGTTCTGGAGGACAGAAGTCTGAATCAAGGTGTCAGCTAGGTTGCACTTCCTCTAGAAACTCTAGGGAAGAATCTATTTCTTGTCTCTTCCAGCTTCTGGTGGCTGCTGACAATCTTTGGCTTGTGGTTGCATCACTCCAGTTTTCAAGGCCAACATCTTCAAATCCCTCTTTGCATTGCCTTCTTCTATGTGTGTCTGTATCTAAACTCCCTCTGCCCTCCTCTTATAAGGAAACATGTGGTGGCATTTAGGACCAACCCAGATAATCCAGGAAAATCTCCTCATATCAAGACCTATAATTTAATCATGTCTGTAAAGAACCTTTCTCCAAATGAGGTAACACTTTCATCTTCCAGGGATTAGGACCTGGTATTTTGGGGGGTGGTGCAAACAGTTAAAGTGCTCAGCTGCTAACCAGGAGGTTGGATGTTCAAGTCCACCTAGAGGTGCCTTGGAAGAAAGGTCTGGCAATTTACTTCTGAGAAATCGGCTATTGAAAACCCTATTGAACACATTTTTACTCTGACAGACATAAGATTGCCACAAATCCTAGTCAGCGTGATGGCAATTGGTATCTTTGGGGCCACACAGTTTAGCTTACTATAAGCAGACTGTAGAATCTTGCTTTCCCCTCTTTTTCTATAGAAATGCTCTTTAAAAATAAAAGTGGCATGTCTGCAGCTGGCTTTCTTTGAGCAGGTTAAACCCCTAGGTCTTGTTCTAAGGACTGGTGTTGGAAAGCACCTAGTTTGTAAATCACAAACCGCATCTCTCTTCTTCCACTTGTTGCAATGTATTCCAGATTGTAATGGAAAACACTACATCTAGCTGTGACTGCAGGACTTCCGGGCAGGATCTACATGACGCCAACATCTGGATGAGCAGCAAAAACAAACAAAAAAACCCATTCAATTAATCAGATACTTATTTCCAAATATCTAGATGTATTTGTAGTACAGGAAACACTGTGGAGACAGTCCTGAGAAAACGAGGGGCAAGTCTGCCTTCACCCTGAAACAACCGAGGAAGCTTGTAGGTGGTAAGTTGAGCCTGATGGTGGGGAGGTGGGTTGCTGGTGGTCTAGAGTTGAGGGTACACCTTTAGGAGGGGGGTGAGATGAGAAGGAAGGAGGAGAGGTTTCCGAATGCAATATGACAGAATTGTGCCCCGGAGCTTGATGTGGAGGCATCATCTATGAAGAATGAAGACAGTGCTAGCAGCAGAGGCTGGGATTCTGGCCCCTCTGAGCACATATTAAAGATCAAAGGGATGAAGGCCACACATTCCAGATGGAATCAGGCGGCAAAGCACAAATATGAAAGCATTCTTGGCTGTCATACTCAAGTGCAGTGAGCGGGCTCTCCGCACGGCACTCTGTGTTCTGCCTACTGAGTTGGGAATGCTCCCTTCAGTCTTTACAGGGTCTGGGCTGTGACAGGAAATATTTTGAGTGCAATCAAAACAAGATGCTTTGGAGCAGTGGCTCCTTTCTGCTTCCCTGGTGACGTGTGGGGGGCCTCCGGGAATAGAAGAGTGGAGGGACCCAGTCTATTTGGTTTCTGGCCTTTTGTGGGTAAATTAACCCATTTATAGGGGGTCATTGGCTGTTCAGTAGTGGAACACTTGCCTTCCCTGTGGAGACCTAGGTTTGACTCCGGGCCAATATGCCTCATGCACAGCCTCTACCTATGTGTAATTTCTATGATTTTATGATACTGAACAGGTTCCAGTGGAGCTGCCAGACTAAGACTAGGAAGAAAGGCCGGGCAATCTACTTTCAAAAATCTGCCAATGAAAACCTTATAGATCACAATGGTGGGATACTTAACTTATCATGGGGATGTTGAAGGACCAGGCATTCTTCAATTCCATTGTGCTTGGGATCATGTAAGTCGAGGGCTGACTTGTTGGCAGTTAGCAATATATTTAGGCCAGGGCTTTTGAACAGCCACCTGGTTGATGGCTCTTTTCCCCTTTGGGAACTTCCTGAGAGCATAAGATTCCAGACTGCTGGTCTCTGGAGGCTGCCAAGCTCTGTGCCTGACCAGAGTGTGCTTGACAAAAGGGTGGGTCTGAGCCTCCAGGCCTTTTGTCTGGGGTTGTGACGTGCTTTTCTCTCCTCTCAAATCACAGTGGATTCCATTATCTCCCCCATGTCTGGCCTGAATTTTAGATTGACTAATGGATATGGGCCGTGTCGATTTGGTTATAGTTCGGCTGAGAACCGATGTCCAGATGGGCCTACAGTGAGTCAGTGTACCCAGGGCTCAGGGCCCAAGCTCGGAGGTTAGTGGCTCTGCCACTTACTAGGACCTCAGTTTCTTCCTCTGTGACAGTGTGATAATAATGCCTGCCTTTTCAGCTGTTTGTGAGGGCTACACAAGATAACTTTTGTAAAGCATTAGCTTAGTGCCTGGCTTGTAGTAAATGCCCAATAAATGGTGGCTATTTTTGTTGGTATTATGAAAACACTTCTCAAAGAAAGTCCACTCTTCGTTCTTGCCTCTTTCCTTTCCCTTGCCTCTCTGCCTGTCACTTTCCTTCTAGGATCCCACATCTAGGAATTTAAAAACATGAAAGGGATAGAGAAACAGACAGGCCATGGATTCTTCCAGAAACCCTGTCACCTTGGTGGGAAATTTATTTCTCTATAGTAAAAAAAATTTGCTCTAAAGCAATTAATATTTTTTAAAAAATATGTAAGTTTCAGTTAAAGAAAAAATTAATCACTATTAAGATTTTACAAAAAAAAAAAAAAAAAACAAGCCCACTGCCATCGAGTCGATTCCAACTCATAGTGACCCCATAGGACAGAGTAGAACTACCCCAGTTTCCAAAGAGCACATGGTGGATTCGAGCTGCCAACCACTTGGTTAGCTGCCATAGCACTTATCCACCACACCACCAGGGTTTCTGTTAAAGTTCTAGGCAGAGTTAAATCCAATTATTAGTAGCTTAATATGCCTACTAATTTCTGCCTTTCCTACATGAAGTCATGGTGCTAGACCTTTGGACCAAGCCACATATTCTCTTCACTCTCTACCCTGCTGTATCTCTGTCTCCTTCCTAAGGCCCAGATTTCCAGGTTCCCTGATATTTCAAGCTTGTTCTTCACAAGTGGGTCATGCCTATTTGATTTTGAAAGTTCTCATGAGCAAAGGAGGCAGAACCCCTGACCGAGAGTAAATGCTCTGTAAAACTAGGCTGAGTGAATTTGTTGAATAGTTCAGCTTGCTTTAAAGGCAACATATTGACTTTCCTAGCAAGCTTCTTTCTTTATATAAGGAGGGAAATGCTCAGGACCAACATCAAGTTAGGATGTTATTGCCTAGATGCCATGATTTAGGGGTGGGAGAAAAGGTCCCCCACTTAGATGTACAGCCCTCCTCCAGCCACCTGCCAGCTAGAGTAGAATGAGTATGAGATTTGGAGCCGGAAAACCCTGGCTCCAATACTGGCTCTACTGTGTACTGTGTGGCCTTGGGCAAGCTACATATCCCCTGAGAACATGGGTCACCTCACCCATAAAGTATAGGTAACAAAACATACCTCAAGTGGTGCTTGTAAAGCTTAAATGAGATTAAAGTACCAAATATGCCTGAATATAAGTGAGAATTTTTCCAAATAATTCCAAGGAAGCAACCTTATATTTGAGTCCACACGAAGTCTTTCATATTTCAGGGAACTCTTTCAATTACTTTGTTTTGAACAATAGAGTAGTGTCATGAATTGTACTGTGTGGCCTAAAAATGCGTCAACTGGGTTAGGCCATGATTCCCAGTATTGTCTGATTGCCCTCTATTTTGTAGTTGTAATTTTACGTTAGAGAGGATTAGGGTGGAATGTAACACAGGTCACATCCCTGATCAAATGTAAAGGGAATTTCCCTGGGGTGTGGCCTGCACCATCTTTTATCTTACAAGAGATAAAAGGAACTGAGCAGAGAGGGGGGAACCTCATACCACCAAGAAAGCAGTGCTGGGAGCAGAGTATGTCCTTTGGGCCTGGGGTTCCTGTGCAGAGAAGCTCTGAGTCCAGGGGAAGATTAATGACAAGAACCTTCCCCCAGAGCCAACACAGAAAGTCTTCCCCTGGAGCTGACACCCTGAATTTGGCTTTTAGCCTACTAGACTGTGAGAGAATAAATTTCTCTTTGTTGAAGAAGACAAGTAATGTTTGAGGAGCATCCGGGCTGAAACAATCTTAATAGACACCTGTTTGGGATATTTTAGAGTTCTTTAGATAGAACCAATGGGGCGGGGGTGGGGGGGGGAGGGAGATAAATTTAATATAGATTAAAGTAATTATTCCTGGAGATCAGGCTTCACACTAGCAAGTAATGGATGTAATTATAAACAAGTCCTTTGAAGATCACTTCTCAATCGTGAATTTTTAGAATGAGAAAAAAAAAAGATTTCTGAAGTTATGAGTTGCTTTTTTTTTTTTTTAATGGCTTGGGATAAAATTCCCAGTGATAACCTTATGTACAATCTCAAACAACACACGTGGAAGAAGTTGAAATGCTCTGGAAAATGATGTCCGATAGCTGAAAATATGTTGCTAGGGAGGCCAGTATACTGATATTAAAAATAAATATGAGGAGTTTAAATAAAGTTGTTTCATGAACTGTGAGTATGGAAAAATATCTCTAAAATATTATTTTATATACTATCAAAAAAAAAAAAAAAAACTAATTGCTGCTGAGTCAATTCTCACTCATAGCAACCGTGAAGGACAGAGTAGAACTGCCCCATAGGGTTTCCAAAGAGCGCCTGGTGGATTCAAACTGCTGACCTTTTGGTTAGCAGCCATAGCTCTTAACCACTACGCACCAGGGTTTCCTTACGTACTATACAGTTTTAAATATTTTTCTAGCTAAATTTTCTATTGTAGTAGACAATAATTTCATCTACTGCCCTGTGAGTTTGTATATTAAAATGGGAGAAAACACTTTTTTGGGTAGCACTGGACCCTGAGAATTGGGGACTGTAAGGAATCTGGGCACTATGTTTTTCTTTCACCTCTGCTTCTCTGTCCTTTCAGCTTTATTCTTCCCTCACTGTGGATCTGCTTTCTGAACTTTCCTGGTCACACCATGGAAGAAAGGGCTCCTACCACTCCTAAATTTTTACATTACATTGCTTAAGGCTCTGGGCCAGACTGAGACTAGGATTTCTGAGGCGAGTTTTCTAGGAAGGGATTCAGATTGGCCCAGTTTAGGTCAGAGGCTCAACCCCGGGACCATTCAGGTTTGGCCAGGGGTACATTGTACAAACATGGCTGCCAGGAACCTGCTCCTACCTGCTTTTATGTCTCTGGCAATCAACTGAATAGTGTTAAGGACAAGTCATTTTGACTGAATTTGGTATGAGATGGGAGTTTTTGAGCAGCAAACAACATCTGAGGAAGGTTAATCTGGCAATAAGGTGAGGAATGATTTAAATGGTGAGAAGAATGATTTACTAGAAATTTGTTCAGCAGGGTGGAGGAGGGGAAGGAGGATGGCTTTGGGGCCTTCAAAAAGACTTTTCTAAGAATAGCTCACAATAACAGGGAGAGAGCTGCATTTTCTACAATTATTCCCTAGGAATGGGATACAGGAGGGGGCAGCAGTAAAGAGGAAAGAGAACCAGAGCCTCGGGAGGGCTGCTTGAGGAGGTGGAGGGAGTTGCTGGTAGAACCTGGGGTTCGGCACACACTGAGTCTTGAGCATCAGCCTCTTCTCATTGGGGCCTTCACAGTTAGCAGGGAAACACCCGGCTCCTGGTACCTGACAGAACCTGGCTGTAAGGAGGTCTCATGGCCCCTGACAAATCATGAGGTGTGCCAAGCTTCACTTTTGCTGGAGGACATTCCCCACCAAACCACCCGGGGGGAAGGGGGAGGTGCAAGTAAGCAGTGAGTCACTGAAGGACAGTGGAATGACATAGCTTAATACATCACTCTTAATAAACATGAGAGAAACTCTTGATTTATCTTGGCCGGTGGTGTTTGCTCAGTGTGTTGGTATATATATAAACACACAAACACCTGCACCCCCTCACACACGGGGGCAGGCTCAGAGGAGTCACATGGTGACTCAGAAAGCAGCAGATAACCCACTGACTCATGGTTTTAAATTCCTCAGCTTCCTCTTCAGACAGGTCCTGGGTCTGAAGGACAGGTGACTCAGACTGACCCTCTCCCTGGTCTTGTTTTTTTCCAAGTGTTATCCTTGGTTCTCCGAGTCACCCAACCTGTGGGACATCACTGGTTTGAGGTCCAATCCAGACATTTGTTCTTCAGTCCCCTACTTAGTTTTCTGTTTCATCAATGCCTCCATTTCTAAAATCTTCCAGCCATTCAACAAATACGTAATTGATCAGTGCTCATCATGTGCTGGCTCCATGCTGAGTGCTGGATGCAGTACACAAGATATGACCCTTGTCTTCAAGAGGTTAAAATGACCTCTTGGTGAATGGTTCTGATTCGCTTTATATGGAAATAGGCTGAGTCAGGAGAGAGACACCTCTTCTTGCTTCCCTCTCTCCATGGCCCCAGAAGACTTGTGCTTCCTGGTAGAAACTGGTGGGTTTCCTAGTCTGATCCCAGTGCCAGCCATGTACCTCCCTTCTACCTACTTTATACTGCCAGCCACTTGAAGAGAGTCCTTGCTCCTCCTTTCACCAAGTGTGTAACAATTTGGGATTCATTTGATAGCCAGGGGGCTGGTTGAGCATCTATACTGATTTTTACACATAAAATACTACCTAACCCTGCACCTCAACTCCCAGGCAATGTTTATTGATTCATCATAGGAACAACAACAGCTTCACTTATTGAGACTTAGTGTTTCATACACAATTTGGTAACCACAACAACTCTATGAGATAGGTATTTTTAAAATTATTATCATCATCATTATTTTATATGTCAGGAAACTTAGGCTCAGAGAAGTTAAATCACTTGGCTAAGGCCCCACAGTTTGTATGAGACAATCCTGCTTAACTCTAGAACCTGTTGCCTTAATGAATACACATATTGTATCAACCGCAGGGTGAATTCTTTTCCATCTTGGTGGCATCTTCATCTTGAGATTAGATCCTCTTCATTCTTTGGTTTCTCCAAGAGCCTGGCCACCATCAGCTCTGAAGGCACCGGCTGGCAGTAGAAGGAAGAGATGAGGCACAGATGAGAGTGTGTGGGTGCAGATACAACTGAAAGTGGAGAATTCCATGTTGTGCAAGTCTTGTGACCAGGACTTGTGACTGGACTGCAGGGAGGTTGTAGACAAAGCTATGACATGGACTGAATCTATTTTTAGGGCTCTAACACCTTTAACCATACCTCCTCATGATCCTGGTGGTGGGCCCCACCTCTGCCGCCCCTTCAAAAACAAGATGAGAGAAGGGCCTGAGAATCATGATCACATGCTGTTGAGCTGGAAGGAGCCTCAGAGATCATCTAGTTCCATTTCTTTACGCTACAGACAAGGAATGTGAGAGATAGAGGAGCTTCCATAACTTTCCTGAAGTGGGGTGAGACCAGGACTTGAACCCAGTTTCCTTTCTGCCTAGTGCCCTTTCCCTGACATCACCTTTCAACACTCTGAACAGGATTACAGGCAGCTCAAGAGTCTATCATCTTGGACAAGAAATACAAGGAAGCTTTCATCTGTACAAGTCCATGCAGATGGGCTACTTCTTCCCCATTCCTTGACCTTCCCTCCCCAAGTGACCAGTCTTACTATTCCATCCCAGCTCTCTTGGGGCCTGTCCTCCCCCATACTTTATTTATGTTTTCTTATATCATAAAAAATCCACAGGGTAAGAGCTTTTTTCCAACAATGGCATCTGAGAGTAGAAAGTTTAACGGTAACCTTGGCTGGAAGGGCAAGCACTGTATTCATCTGCAGATGTTCCCTTTCTCTCTCTCGGCGTTGACAACTGTCTTTGTTTTCTTTGCTGAGGAACCTGTGTTTGGCAGAATAGACACGTCAGCATCTTTGTAAAGCACACTTTCTTGTGAAAGGCCTTGCAATGTGAGTCCTTACGCTTCCTTTCCCTAGGGAACATTCACTATTACCTTTCCCTCTGCCATGATGCTGTTGGGAGACTTCATGTCTGAAGTCAGAGAGACCCTGGTTTGAGTCCCAGCTCAACCCCTTCAGAGTGGTGAGACCTGGGAAGAGATACTTTACAATTCTGAATCTTTTCCTTCATCTGCAAAATGGGAGTGTTGGGGATCGCACAAGAAACAGTGTGTGAAGAGGTCTCACATACAAGATGCTCCAATGTTTCCAGGGAGAGGCATCTTTAATTAAGTTGAGAAAAATTGATTGCCTGATAAGGCAAAAAAGCTTTACCTTCTCAGGCAATCAACTTTCCTCAAGATACAGACGCCTCTCCCACGAAGGTAAAAAAGCTTTGCCTTCTAGCACGGTAATCACTTTGGTACACATACGTTTGTGAAATAATCTTCCTCTTGCTGGTCTTGTGTTATTTTCTTGAATGGCATCAGAGGTTTGGTGATGCTGCTACCTGCCTGTGGGGAGCAGCAAATTGACAATCAAATTTCTCCTTTTTAGCATCAGAGAACCAAGAAGCTGGGAGGAGTCCCAGAGGCCCAGGTCCTTACAGAATGCGTCCACTTCTTCTAGCCTCCCTGGCAGGTGGTCCTGCAGGCCTTCCCTCCTCTCTTCACTTCCACTGACCCCCATGGCACCCCTTACCCAGCCAAACTGTTATTGGCCATTAATGTAATGTTTCTGGGCTGTTCTTCAGGCTGAGACCCACTCTGGTTATACTCAAGAACATGAATCAGTTTGGCCCCAGGTTGGCCTTGCCAATGTTAGTAAACGTTCTCCCAGATCTGGTCATTGAGAATCTGACTCTGTCCTCTTCATTTGATCAATCTGCTGAGCACTCAGGTCACTGGGAGTTGCCCCACGTGTTCCTGGCTCATTTATTAAAAATGGGGAACAATTTAAGTTCTTGCTGCTTTGACTGGAAGTGGTTGAGCACATGTTGTTTCCAGCAGGCTCTGGGGCCGGGAGGTCAAGTTTCACATACGATTAATTCAGTGTAAAGGTGAACCTACCAGGTCTCGAATAAAGGAAAGCAGACGGCTGATTTATGATGTGGTTTTTAAACAAATCAGGCCTAAGACCCAGCTAGTTTCATTGCAGCAGGGGCTCAATTTGTATTAAAGTGTCATCCTTGGACCCCGTATGCTGCCCTTGCAGTTGGCAGCTGGCAGAAAGAAATAGGATTTCAGTGGTTCCAGAAACTACTGCTGCAATATTTGGCAAAAGAAATCCCAGTGCCTTTAGGTCCTTCTCATGTGTATGTAATGACAAAACGTACCATTGGCACCTAGAGATGTGTGTGACTGTACAAAAATTGCTCTGAGAGTGCCCGTCCTTGGGGCTGAGGGTGACAGAGCGTATGGGAACACCCCACACAAACTGCCCTCTGCGTCTGTGACCTGGTGTGGTTTTCTGTCCCCAGGAGTAACCAGGATCAGGAATAGTGACAGGTCTGGAGATATAGCTGCTCTGTGCTTTTGGGAAGCGATGCCTGTCTGGGAGTGTTTGCAGGGTTCCTCTCCCTAATTCATGTGTTTCAGTTTATTGTGTCCTATTCAGGAAATAGAAAGCAGGCATTAGTGCTGCGTAAATAGAGAATGTGACTAAAACCTTCTCATAGGTCTTAGGGAGGACCCGACTTCCAGGAATTTCAGTGTTTAATAACAGACTGTAGGTATTCTTTGTGCTTTCTGTTCCAAATATGAAATGGAACATTTTAGCATCATCAGGAACCCTGGGGCCTCAAGTGGAGGCCCTGAGTGTGGCAGTGTGGGGAGTGGCCCTTGGGACTGAGAGTTAATGCTCTTTCATAGCTTCTGGTCTTCCTGTCCCAATGACAGTGACTCAGAGGCAGAGAAAGTGGAATCATTTCTAAATCCCAGACATGCTGATGAGGGGGCTCCTACTTAGTGGTCAATCCAGGTGAGTACTGTGAGGAAGCCAACTGGGTGGTAAGGAGAGGGCAAAATATAGAGCAAGGGGCCCTGAAAAGCAACGCCAGCAATGGAGGAAAAAAAAAAAAAAAAAACACTGTGACAAGTTGGGGGGTGCAGAGTTTCAACCCAATAATGCATGCAAATGGTTAACATGCTTGGCTGCTAACCAAAAGATTGGGGGTTTGAGTCCCCCCAGAGACACCTTGGAGGCCTAGTGAGCTACTTCTGAAAAATCAGCCATTGGAAACCCTATGGAGCATTGTACGACTCTGACACACATGGGGTCACTTTAAGTCAGAATTGACTCGGCAACTGTTTTTGTTTGTTCTGTTTTTAACGCTGAGTAATAAGTCACATCCTGGATTTACAGGCTGTGCTCTGCCCTCTCTTTAGATCAAAGCAGAGTTGTAATGGGCGATTGGTCCCTGAATGGGCAGCCCTCATTCTGGGTGTTTGCAGACAAAATGTCAACTAACATCTAGAACTATGAGCCAAAGATACAAACCTCTCTTGGCTGGGCAAGTGGCTTCCTGGAGTTTGGAACTGCATTCCATAAAAGTAGAATTTATGAACAAACAAGGAAACTGGTATTTTTTTTTCATCACTATTGAAAAAAAATACCTTTTCAATATGAAGTCTCCAATGCTGCTGTTTTCTGGTAAACTGGTCTAATTTAGTAAATATATATATAGTGGTTTTTTTTTAGGATATAGTTCCATATTCCTGTTACCTACTACCTCACCCCCTGAAATCCTCCAGCAAGCTGTTTGTACTTCTCATCTTGCACTCATCACATAATACCAGTGTTTTGGATATTTGTACACATATCTGCGCCCTTATTGTGGCTTGATGGAAAGAGTTTGAATTTTGGAACTAGACAGACACACATTTGAACCAAAATCCAAATTCTCAGTGTCTGTGTGAGCTTGAAAAACCTACTTAGCTTTTCCTAGGCTGGTTTTCCTCCTTTGCAAAATATAGACAATTCCTATTTCAGGGTTGTAGTGAGGATTAAATGGGTCAGTGATTATAACTTCCAATGTAGTACGATTCCTGATAGAGGATAGGCATTATACTTTACGTTAGGACCCATCTCTCTGTCTACCCCCCAAAAATCTCCAAACCAAACCTGTTGCCATTGAGTTGATTCTGACTCATAGCAACCTTGCAGGACCGAGTAGAACTGCACCACAGGGTTTCCAAGGCTGTAAATCTTTACGGAAGCAGACTGATACATCTCTTTCCCATTGAATGGCTGATGGGTTTGAATCCCCAGTCTTTCAGTTAGCAGCCAAGCACTTAACTGCTTCCCCACCAGGTCTCCTTTCTCCACTCCCAACTAGACTGTAATATCCTTAAAGGCAACATTGTCATTGTTAGTTGCCATGGAATCATTAAGTCAGCTCCCAGTGGAGGCGACTTCATGTATAACAACAAAAAATTGCCTGGTCCTGTGCCATTTTAGTGATTGTTGGTATGTATGAGTCCAAGCCAACATTATGTCATATTAATTTCTGTACCCCTCTCCACACTCAACTCATGGCCTTGTATATATTACTCTAATATGGACTCATTTTATTTTAAAGTTCAATGGGGTGAGAAATGGACCAAAGGGCAGGTGAAAGCAATGTCTAATTGGGCCAGAGCCTTCCTATTCAAAGTGTAGTTCAAGGGCTAGCAGCATCAGCATCACCAGAGAACTTGTTCAAAATGCAGAATCCCCACCCCAGACCTTCAGAACCAGAATCTGGGCCCCACCCCAGACCTTCAGAACCAGAATCTGGGCCCCACCCCTGACCTTCAGGACCAGAATCTGCATTTTAACAAGATTCCCAGATGATTTGGACATATTATCAGGAGAGATCAGTCCCTGGAGAAGGACATCACACTTAGTAAACTAGCGGGTCAGTGAAAAAGAGGAAGACCCTCAATGGGATGGATAAACACAGTGGCTGCAACAATGGGCTCAAGCATAACGAAAGTTGTGAAGATGGTGCAGGACCAGGCAGTGGTTCTTTCTGACGTGCATAGAGTTGCTATGAGTCAAAACCAACTCGACGTCACCTAACAACAAGAGCAAAGTTTGAGGAGCCCTGATCTAGAATGTTGCATCAATAACCAAACAAATGAATGAAGGTGTATGATTAGGAAGCCAGCAGAAAAATCCACTAGGACTCTGCCAGATTTATTTAAAAGGAAAAATCTATTAAAAAATGAAGTGCAGTAGCTAAGAATTCTAAGCCCCAACAGCAATTTGACTCCCACTCCAGACTTGTCAATGGCTATCATTCTTTATCACAGACATTACAGCCCCCCCTTTAGCTCCCCTGACTTGTGAGCCCCCTGTATGCTCTCTTCCCACGTGCTTATGGTCTGTAAGTAGCTGTGTTGTCCCTGTGGACATCCTCTCCTCAGCTCTGTGAGCCCGTTTGCTGCTCGGGCCTTTCTGTATGAGATCACAGTCCCAGGATGCTGTCAGTCACTGCAACCGTCTGTCTGCCTGACTGTCTGACTGTCTGATCATGGGGATCATGCTCTGGGCTCCACAGAACGTGTATTGTTCTTGTCTGGATCACTGCCCTAAATTCAAGTTCTTTGGAAAATGCCTGAGAGAATCTGGCTCTTGAATTCGCCTTTCAGAGTTGTGTGTACCTGGAGAGCGGTGCTTGGACTACTTCTTGCAGGAAGACAGAGGGTCTCTTTGTGTCTGTCTGTTGTTCTCATTGGTACAAGCTGTGAGAGTGTATGACCTTTCTGGCCCTCTTCCTTTGGATTTATGCTTGGCAAATAAGTAACCCACTTGAGATCTAAATCCTGCTGTTCTCTATGAAAGGTGTTCTACACTGGTGGTGAAATGAAGCTATAAGCACCTGTCAATTCCATCTCCAAATTACATCTTTCTGTTTCTCTCTCCCCCATGGTCATCACCTGGTCTAGGCCACCACCTTCTCCCGTCTGGATTAACTGGGTCCCTCCAAGATACTCTCCTCATAGTTGGCCAGAGATTTTTTTTTTTCTTCTTAAAACATAAAATGGATTGTGCCTCTTTCCTGCTTAAAGTCCTTCATTCCCCATTGTACCTACAATGAAATCCAACCTCTTTCTTGTGGCCTCCAGGGGCCTTTGCCATCTGCCCATGCCTGGCTGTCACGCTCACCTCTGTCCCTCTTCCTTGCTGTATGTACCCCAAGTACGCTGGTCCTCCAGTTGCTCACACCCACCCGGATCTTTCAGGTCTCAGCTGAGATGCTCCTTCCTTAGGGAGGCCATCCTACCACTCTAGCTAAAATAGGGTCCCCTCTGCCAATGGTTATTTCCCAGCTCACTTTGTTTCTTTCCTTCATACAGCTCATCACTTTTCTAATTGTTTTATTCACTTGCTGGTTTACTTTGCTGTCTGTCTCCCTCACTAGACTGTAAGCTCCATGAAGGAAAGGAGGGTGTCTGCTTACTCACCACTGTATCTCCAGTGTCTGGCATGGGGCCTGGCACATACAGGCACCCCAGAAACATCTACTGGATTGAATGAATAAACCTATTGGGTGCTAGGCCTGTTCACCTGAAATCCCTTTTCTTTTAGTCACCATCGACATTGATCTTCTGCACTCTTCTGGGCTTTCCTTCATCTTCCTTCATAAAGACATCTACTCTCGCCCAGAGTCACCTTCCTTCTTAGAATCTATTGTCTATGCCATTCACTTAACAATTCTGTCATCTCATTGAAACAGATACCTTCTCAGCCATCACACACACCATGTTATGTGTTGGCCTGACATTGTTACCATAGGGAGGTGGTAAGGCATGCGGGTAAGTGTGCAGACTCTAGAGCCAGACTGCCTGGGTCTGAATCTTGGTTCTGTCACATACTAGTTGGGCAGGTGGTTTACCAAATCTGTTCCCTAGTTTTCTCATCTGTAAAGCAGGGACAGTAACAGTAACTTCCTCCTATGGTTGTCATGAAAATTAAATGGGTTAAGAATCTAAAATTATATAGAACAGTGCTGGGCACAGGGCATACACTATATAAATGATAGCTGTTGTTGTCATTTAATTGAGGAAGAAACTGAGGACCAAAGACATGATTTTGCACCGTGAGGCTTTTGTGGAACTGAGATTTGAACCCCGATTTCTCCTAGGCCAAGGACCTTTCTACCTTCACCATGGCTGCTGAAGGCTTCCTTTGAGACAAAATCCCCCACGGTTCCCTAGAGCTCAGTCATAAATATATCTACTTAGATAGAGGAACTTGAAAGAGAATATGGTGTTCAGTCATTGAGCAAAAATGAATGTTCAGCAACTTGAGTTATTCTGCTGAAAACAAGAGGACAAGGACTGGCCGTGGTTCACAGGACAGGCTCACAGGTAGATATAAGGACTGCCCAGAAGCTAGGGCCCCTGTGCGAACTGCCCACCGCTATGTACGCCCATTTCCATCTCAGCGTGTGAGCCAGAATTCTTTCTTTCCTGGAGCCTTCCGCCCTCCATCTGTCCTGCAGCTTACTGACTTATTGTGCTTGCCCTTATTCTGGAATTAAGTCTTGTTTGGTATTTGTCTTACTTAGCCTCAGTCCTCTCGATATCTTTCACCTCATTTCTCTGTCCTTCTCTCTCCCCCTCTTCCAGCCACAGAAATTCTCTACAACTGAAATTCCTCCAGTTACTGGGTTCTATTCATGTTTGCCACTGTCTCCCAGCCTTCCCCAAGATAAGAATCACCTGGGTACAGGTTAAACACATAGTTTACCAGAACTTTCTCCTGGAAATCTTGATTCATGAGCTCTGGGTCCGAGTCCAGGAATCCATATTTTTAACAAGCATTCCTGGTGATTTTTTTCTTCAGGGGGTTTTGGGAGTCACTGACCAGGGCTTGCCCTTGTTCCTCCTTTTCCACAAAATCCATGGTCCTCCCCCAGCCCACAATGCATTTCACCCCTTCGACAACAATAATAGCTCTTATTTGTTACCCACGGTGGTTCAGTGGTAGAATTCTTGCCTTGCATGTAGGAGACCCAAGTTTGATTCCCAGCCAATGCACCTCAAGCACAGCTACCACCCAGCTGTCAGTGGAGGCTTGCATGTTGCTATGATGCTGAACAGACTTTAGCAGAGCTTCCAGACTAAGATAGACTAGGAAATGAGGCCTAGAAATCTACTTCCAAAAATCAGTCAATGAAAACCCTATGGAACAGAACGGTCTGATGTGCAATCAACCATGGGGGATGGGGTAGGATTGGGTAGCATTTCACTTCATTGTACGTGGGGTTGCCATGAGTTGGGCTGGCCGGACAGCAGCCAACAATAACAACAGCAACAATAACTGTTGTTATCTAACCCTTATTTCTTGAGAGTACATCAAGTTTTTTCTCACATAATAGATCCTTAATTAATATTTGGTGGAAAATTTACTTTTTCCCCTCAGATTCATTTTACGTGAATGTTAAAATTGTTTTACCTAAGTGTCATCAAGAGATAATGAGTGAAGGGACTTAGAAATATGCTAGGTAAAAGAGACATGTTAATTTGCAATTAAACATATGTCTTCTATACTCAAGGTCTGAGTGAGTGAGGCTAAACAAAAACATCCCCAGTGTCTGGAATAATTTGCTGGCGTCTAAAAGAGATGTTAGCAGCTGTGATACATGGACAGATACATGGATGTCTGAAGAGTTACTCCAATTCCTGGCCATACCATGGACTAGGTATGTGACCTTAGGTCAGATGTGTCAGCAAACCAAACCTAAGTTTCCTTATTATAAAGAGTACGTTAAGTCCCTACCTCATCAGGGTGATGGTGAGTTTAAATTTAATATTGTGTGCGGGATCATTTTGTAAACTGTAAAGTGCCGTACAGATGGTAGGAATTACTCTTAGTCATCCTTACAGTTAGTTTTCCAGCTCACATGTTTTTCTGCATTCCCTCGGGGCTTTCCTACCTGAGTCATGTGACTAGAATGTAGATGCTATGCTGGGGAGCCCAGGGAATCAGTTTCCCAGCAAGAGCTGTGAAACCTCCCACCCTAGAGGTAATTGAGAGAGACAATGGGGAACAGTGACTCAGAGGCAGCTCTAGGGGAGTGGTCAACTCAGAGATGCTTTGAAGAGACTTCTTGGGCCTGAAAATATCTTCTTGGATGAGTGTATCAGGAAACTGGAACAGACCCATTCTAAGCTTTGGTTCCTTTCAGGGAGAATTTTGGAAACTGGATGATGATAGGATTTCTAAAAAAATTTTAAAATAGACAAAATTGTCAGAGGAAAATGCTTCAAATCTGAACAACAACAACAACCACAACTACAACAATAACAAAAAAGAAAAACATTATAGCACCAAGGAGCTCTTGCCCTGTAAACGAACTCTGAGAAAATCAGATTTCCTCCATTTGATAAGAATATATTGCAGGAGGCAGTTTTCAGCATTCTCTGAGCTTTGGCAAGGCGGGGCGAGTACAAGCCAAAAGAAAGCAACAGAGTTTAAAATCTGCCCAAACACCAAGAGAAATAAACTTGCAGCTTGTTGCGACGTACCCACATCGTTCGAGTTTTTGCCTTTCACATCTCTCTTTTAAATCAGACTCCAGGAAATGGGTTTGGAACCTGATCAGTCCCATCCTCGGCTCTGCCATCCTGCTCTCAGAATTATAAACATAAGATTTTTGCAGTGCGTTCCCTGCATGTGCCTTCCATGTGGCTCCAGTCTCAACCTCACAAATGTAGCAAGTAAACACTCCCAAAGTGTAATTCCGAAGTGTCGCCCATATGGTGCGGTCTCCAGACGGGAGGGGTGGAGGAGGGGCAGGGGATGATGGGCCCAGGGAATGTTAACATTGCCAGCCCAGCCTGAGGAACACCCGAAGTCACACCCTGGGGAGAGGGCTAGCCCTCTCCTGGTGGCACAAAAGTCACCCTCCCTTCTGCTTTGCATGTTTGGTTGGCGTGTGGCAGCTACAAAGCAGGGTTAGACATGTTTTCTTTTTCTTTCTTTCTTTAAAAAAAAAAAAAAATCTATTTCAATCCATCCCATTCCTGGAAAAGCCACAATACCCCCCAGCAGTCTCCAAACCCTTCAGTTATGAAAAACACACAGCTTCCCTACTGCCCTTTGCTTCCTGACCTGTTGTGGCAGCAATTAATTTCAGTGCAAATGAGTTTGGGGTTGAGGCTTTCACTAATGTGTTAAGATTCCAGGCTTCTGTGGTTTGACACCACTTAAACGCACAAATTATTAGCTTGACGAATTTTCCACAGTTTCCCTCCTTTTTGAGAGTGTCATATGAAACTTATTTCCCAAAGAACTGACCAAGGGCCCCTGACCTCTTGCCTGAATTGCTTAAAGGCTTCCAGTTCTTTCTTTTGGTCTTCGACTCTTGATATTAGAAGGTGGATGGAACTTCAAAGGGCAGCAAGCCAGATGCCTTCTTTCCCCCAGGAGGGGCTGATTTCCTCTCATGTGTCTGCACTCTGTGTGTGTGAGCCAGGTTGGTGCCCACCTCCCCTGGGCCTCAACCTGTTCCCAGATGCCTGGGCCCGAGAGTCTAGCTTGTGAGATTTGCTGGTCTTGATGCTGCAGGAATTTGACAAAGTTTCTTTTTATTTGTGATACTCCTGTAAGAGTTTTGTGAGTGTGTGCGTGTGTGTGTGTGCATGTATGTGGTCCATCAGCACCAGCAGACAGTAGACCTGCACTGTCCAATACAGTAGCCATGAGCCACATGTAGACACTGAAGCCTTGAAATGTAGCTAGTCTGAATTGAGATATGCCCTATGTGTAAAACACACCGGATTTTAAAGACTTAGTATAAGAGAGAGAAATGAAGTTCTGATGCGTGCCACAACATGAGTGAGCTTTGAAAACATTATGCTGAGTGAAATAAGTCTGTTGCAAACGGGCAAATACTGAATGATCTCATTTTTATGAAATAGGCAAATACATAGAAACCAAAGATTATTTGTGGTTAACCGGGGGGGGGGGGGGGGTGGGAGGGGGAATGGGGGAGTCTTTGAGGAGCAGTGAATTTATGTTAATTGTGGTAAAGCATTTTGGAAAAGGACAATAATGGTGGCACAACCTGAAAAATGTCATTGAATTGTAAATGGAAAACTTGTGCTGGTGAACGTTTTGGTGTGTATATTTCCACACACACACAAAAAAGAAATAGAATGTAAAATGTTTCAATAAGTTTTCTTATTACTTGCTGAAATGATATTTTGAAAATATTGGGTTAAATGAAATTTATTATCAATATTAGTTTCACCTATTTCTTTTTACTTTTTGAAATGTGGCTACTAGAAGATGTAAAATCACTTACGTGGCTCATGCTACATTTCTACCGGAAAACACTGGTCTAGATCAGTGAGGGAGACCCTAAGTCACGTGGAGCTGAGTCACAGGCTGAAGGCTTTGTCTGCGCTTGTCTGGTGCCCTCCAGCCTGCAGGCTGTGTAGCCAGCGAGGACTTGGGCTTCCACAAATCACATTTCATAACTTGGAACCACAGAGGGCGCTGTATATGTCTTCATGACCCCTAGTCAAGCTTTCTCAGGTGGCACCTCTATCCTGGCCAGGCTCATCTCCTTCATACATCCTCATATATGAAACAGAGAGGCTATGCCCAGGGGCCTGGGGCTAGAAGGAGGCTCCTGGTGACTCAGGCCTGGGTAGCCACAGTACACCTTAGGTGTATCTGTCCTGGACAATATCCAGTGACTTCCCACCAAGTCTGGGCTGGGTCAATTCGCTCCGAATTTGATGTGTTTGGGATGCAGCTTACTGGGAAAGGACCTTAAAGGTGACCTAGTCTTATCATTTCATTTTATAAGAAGAGGATACTGAGACCCAATGACACAGTGCTATAGGGTAGTGATTAAGAGCTTCGACTTTGACACAGGCAGCCTTAGGTTCTAATCCTAACTCTGCCACTTATTAGCCAGGAGACCTGGAGTAAGTTCATTTAACTTTTCTGGATTCAATTTAGACGTCTGTATATGAAACTAGGATGCTAATAGGATAATAATACCTCTCCCATTGATTTGCTGTAAAAATGGAATAAGAAAATTTATATAAATTACTCAGCCTGTGACCTGGTAGAAAATGTTATCATTAGGTGCCATTGAGTCAGCTCCATCGTAGTGACTTATGTATAACAGAACAAAATGTTTTCTGGTCCTGTACCATCTTCAAAATTGTTGCTATGTTTGAGATCATTGTTGCAGCCACTGTGTCGATCCATTTCATTAAGGGTCTCCTTCTTTTTCACTGATCCTCTGCTTTACCAGGTAGAAAGTGAGTGCTCAATAAATAATAACCACTGTCATCATTACTGGAAACCCTGGTGGTGTAGTGGTTAAGTGTTATGACCACTAACCAAAAGGTCAGCGGTTTGAATCCACCAGGTGCTCCTTGGGAATGGTATGGAGGAGTTCTACTCTACCCTATACGGTCACTATAAGTTGGAATTGACTTGACGGAGACAGGTTTGTTTTTTTTTGTTTTGGCCATCATTATTAGGTAACTTTTTTTTTTTTATAATTTTTATTGAGCTTTAAGTGAACGTTTACAAATCAAGTCAGTCTGTCATATATAAGCTTATATACACCTTACTCCATACTCCCACTTACTCTCCCCCTAATGAGTCAGCCCTTCCAGTCTCTCCTTTCGTGACAATTTTGCCAGTTTCTAACCCTCTCTACCCTCCTATCTCCCCTCCAGACAGGAGATGCCAACAGAGTCTCAAGTGTCCACCTGATACAAGTAGCTCACTCTTCATCAGCATCTCTCTCCAACCCATTGTCCAGTCCCTTCCATGTCTGATGAGTTGTCTTCGGGAATGGTTCCTGTCCTGGGCCAACAGAAGGTTTGGGGACCATGACCACCGGGATTCCTCTAGTCTCAGTCAGACCATTAAGTCTGGTCTTTTTATGAGAATTTGGAGTCTGCATCCCACTGATCTCCTGCTCCCTCAGGGGTTCTCTGTTGTGCTCCCTGTCAGGGTAGTCATTGGTTGTGGCCGGGCACCAACTAGTTCTTCTGGTCTCAGGATGATGTAAGTCTCTGGTTCATGTTGCCCTTTCCGTCTCTTGGGCTCATAGTTTATCGTGTGACCTCGATGTTCTTCATTCTCCTTTGATCCAGGTGGGTTGAGACCAATTAATGCATCTTAGATGGCCGCTTGTTAGCATTTAAGACCCCAGATGCCACATTTCAAAGTGGGATGCAGAATGTTTTCATAATAGAATTATTTTGCCAATTGACTTAGAAGTCCCCTTAAGCCATAGTCCCCAAACCCCCACCCTTGCTCCGCTGAATCAGGTAACTCTTACAAGGTCCTACAGCCAGTAATTGGCCATGATGGGGTTTACAGCCCAGATCTTGACTTCTTAACTCAGTGTCCCTGTTTCACTAAAGAGGCCAGGTTGCACACAACTTGTCACAGTTAAAGTGGGAGCGTCAGAACACAGAGATCAATTGCCTAAGGCTCTGCCAAGTGCTCCTGCAGCAGCCTGGCCCACCTCTGGCCCAGCGCTCCCTATTCTGTATGCCAATGAGCTGCTGACTTGGCAGTGCCCTCCTGGAGACTGTAAACCCATTGAGGGCAAATCTATATCTTAGTCACCATGTCAGCCCTTATACTATTTCAACAATGTGCTGAAGACCTACTATGTGCCAGGGCTCTTGGAATGCATCAGGGAAGGCAAACAGGAAAAAAAAAAAAATCTTGCTTTTATGGAGCTTATATTCTAGCTGAGGGAGATAAATACCAGGTTAGAAGGTTCTACTGGATTTGGTTTATGCACAGTTGAGATCCACACACTTACCCTGTTGTTTGGCCCTGGCAACAGCTTGGTCTATCTCTGTAGTTCTGGGCCACTGCTGCCTCCACCATCGCCACTCTTGTATCCCAAGGCACACTGAGTGGATTGCTTGCTGTTCCTCATGTTGCTCACAGGTGGGGCCCATAGCCCCTCGCTTGTTGTCTGCTGTATATCTCTTTTAACTCCCACCTTCCATTCTGGGGCTTCCCTGCTGCCACTAAGGTGAGGAACTCCATAGGACCCCCTTTGTTCCAATTTGTGTGTGTGTCACCTGGACGTATGAGGTATGTTAACACCTATGGGGCAAATTTTGCCCAGTGGGAGACAGAAACTGAAGGATACATCTTCTTTCTTCCTTCCCTGGGCAGACTGTTTGGAGATGCCTCTCTGAAGATGTGTGGGACTGAGTTGTTGGCTTGTTACAAAGCTATGGTCATTTGGAAACACACCCCCAATGTTTGCTTTTGTCCCTTCCCTGTATTACATCCTCTTCCCTTCATTTCTGCTTCCCTGGAATTGCATTCTTTTAAACTATGTTTTCTAGGGAACTGGGTCAAGGCAGTAGGTGATAAGTGCTATGGAGAAAGAAAAAGTAGGGCAGGGTAGGGGGGAAGGGGGGTGTTTTTGGAGGGTTTCAATTTTCAACAGGATTGTATGTGCAAACCTTATTGAAAAGGTGATATTTGAGCAAAGACTTGAAGAAGGTGGGAGAGTTAGCCACTCTGGGAAAAAGGAGTACCAAGCGGAGTGGAGGGAATAACATGAAAGTTGAAGTATGTCTGGAACATTCTTGGAAGAACAAGGAGGCCAGCATGGCCTTGGGGAGTAAGAGAGAGCATTGTAGGAGAGGAAGTCTGAGAAGTGGGAGAAGGGAGGAATCATGCTGGGTCTCGCAGGTCATTTTAAGGACTTGCGCCTTTACTCCGAGTGAAGTGGGAGTCTGTAGAGAATTTGGAATGGTTGCGTGGCGTGGCGTGGCGTCTAGCAAGTGCCTGATAGGTAGCACAAAACCTGGCCCAACATGTAATTGATGTTTCATGGATCTCCTGCCACCGCCAGCTTCTCATCAGCACCCAGCCGAGACTTATATATTTCCAACCAAGAGTTGAAAACAGATGGAAACAAAATGCCAGCATTAATACAAAAGGCTTGTGGAAGAAAGATCAAATGGGAGAAGAGCTTGAGTGCTTTTTCAGTGGAGTTGTATGCTTCTTTTAGAACCACATTTGTGGGCAGTCAGCTGAACCAGCTTCGTGCATTATGGCAGAAAATGGGTTTTGCCTGGAGCGGTGGAGATAGGAAAAGCGCATCTATGTTCTCTGCTCGACAGCAATGAAGGGTGGACTCCCTCTCAGAGCCTGGCAAGCCCTGGGAGCTTTGACTTGTTAAAAATGCACACAACAGAATTTGCCATATTTGGTTCTATGAAATCCTATTGGCAGGGTCCTTTCAGGTTTGAATTCTGTGGTTCACACCATTTTTAGGTCCTTGTGGGTACAGTGGCTGGCTCCTTTTCCTGTCACAACGTCAGCTGAGGGCAGGAGGAGTGTCAGGAATGAAGAGTCCAGGACATGTGTTCTTATTTTCCCTAGGAGCTCCTCTTCTTCCCCTTGGTCCCTCTCTTTTATGTTGTTATTGTTAGTTGCCATTGAATTGCAACCATACATAAGATCACCATGAGTTCCACGGTGATCTTAAGTATAACAGAATGAAATGTTGCTCTGTCCTGCTCCACCTTCATTACATTTGGTGTATTTGAGGTCCTTGTTGCAGCTATTGTGTCAATTCATCTCATTGAGGGTTTCCCTTGTTTTCACTGATCCTCTACCAAACAGGATACCCTTTTCCAGCAATTGGTCTTTCCTGATGATGTGTTCAAAGTAAGAAAAACAAGTCTTGTCATCCTCTCTTCTAAGGAGCATTCTGGCTGTATTTCTCCATTCTTCTGGCAGTCCATGGTATATTCAATATTTCTTCACCAACACCACAATCCTAATGCATCAATTCTTCTTTTGTCCAGTTTTTGCATGCATATAAAGTGATTGAAAAGACCATGAGTGTAAAAGAAGAAAGTGTCTGGGGTGGTAGCTGGGAAATCAGACAAAACTCCCGAAGCATAAAAAATGGGATCAGGACAATAGAGGCATTCCAAATTTTCTCTCTAACAGAGGGGAATAACTGCTTCCAAAGAGCAGAAGAAAAGAGAGGTGTAACTACACGAACCCATTTGCTCTGAGGCAGTGGGTTGGGGGAAAGGAGGAATCTGTAGGAAAGTGGTTTTAAGAGTCTGGATTCGATAGGATATTCGTGATTTATTGTAAGGACATCAGGAGACTTGTGCCCAGGCCAAGGAATATGGTTGGGCTCTTTGTCAAGAATCTTGCTGGTCAGTCTTCTTAAACACCTCATTTTGATGCACAGCTACCCCCTCAGCTATGCTGCTAGCAGAAAAGACCAAGACCAAGGAGTCTCAGATATTTTCCAGACAAGACCACATAAATCTCTGGAAACTAGAAAAGGGCATTTAGTCTCCAAATGAGGGAAGAGATTGAGATCTGTGAGGGTAAATAAAACATTGCATCTCTGCAGAAGGTCTGACTAAGGACCTCACAAGTTGGAGCCAACAGCTGGGCAACAGCATAGGACGATAGGACTTAAGAAGTTCTGCCTATCTCCCACATAGCAGCTAAGGCCACAGAGAGACCAGACTGCTCATGTGGCAAGACCTCAGGTGTCACCTGACTTTCTTAGCAGCCAGAGGAGCATTTTTATCTCCAGGATATGAATTGCTTTTGTTTTCTTGTTACATTCTTTAGGGGAATTTATTACCATGATATGATATAGAAAAATGTTGTCATTAGCTGCCATTGAGTTGGCTGCCTTCAAGTTGGCCCCCGATTCATGGTTACTCCACGCAGAGTTGAACAAAATACTGCTAGTCCCTTGTCCTCCCCATGATTCGTTACAGATTGGACCATGGTGATCCATAGGGTTTTCATTGGCTGATTTTCAGAAGTAAATTGCCAGGCCTTTCTTCCTAGTCCATCTTTGTCTGGAAGGTCCACTGAAACCTGTTCAGCATCATATCAACATGCAAACCTCCACTAACAGATGGGTGGTGGTGGTTGTATGTGAGGTGCATTGACCAGGAATCAAACCTGGGTCTCCCAAATGGGAAGTAAGAATTCTACCACTGAACTACCAATGTTCCCATTATAGAAAAATAGGAAGTGCTATTCCAAAACTGAATTAATATGAGAGCAATGTGAAACTCCATTACTATGTCCTTAATTGTGGGAGAAAGGTGGTACAGTCCATTATGAACAATTTACTGTTAGCCTGGTAATCACCCATTAAGTCCAGAAGGTATAGAAAACAGTTCTTTTCTTCCATTTCAGTCCTATATCCCATCCCATACAGAATCCACAGGAGTGTAGGTTTGGAAGAGGCTCCTCTTTGTGAGGCAACCCATCCCCAGCTCCTCTTCTGTCATGAGACTCTTATTCCAAACCAGGGGATGGCAAACTATTGCCCACAGACCAAATCCAGCCCACTGCCTGCTTTTTGTCTGTGATCTAAGAACAAGTTTTACATTTTTAAATGGTTGAAAAAACTCAGAAGGATAATATTGCATGACACATGAACATTTTATGAAATGCAAATTTCAGTGTCCAATAAATAAAGCTTTATTGAAACATAACTATGCTCATTCATTTATGCATTGTCTATGCTGTTTTGGTGCAACAATGACAGGGTCAAGTAGTTGAGACAGTTACAGAATATCCCACAGAGCCTAAAATATTTACTACCTTCCCTTTGCAGAAAATGTTTGCCAATCCTTGTTTAAACTCTTGGAGCACCCACTACAACTCCCAGGTTGGTAAGGAAGCCTCTCACCTTGGAGTCTTTTCTTCCTTCACCTTGAATCATCAGTCCTTTTTACCCCACCCTCCTCCATCTTATTCTTCCTTCTTTTCTGCTTGGCATGTTTTGTCAGTCATTCACTTCTGCTTGCTGCTGACCGTAGAGAGTGGGGCTGGAGGTAGGATAGCAGAGAAAAGAGCCACTCCCCTTGTCTGGTCACAGCTCGGGGTAACCGAAAGACCATCAGATCTTTCATTTATCAAGCGCGACTCTGACTTATCTTTCCTGGATTATAATCTACAGTTTCTGAAATTTTTTCTACATTGAGCTCAGTACATAGCTTTTTTTTTTTTTTTTTTTTTTTTTATGTTTAGTCCTAGGGAAAGAGAGGGGCGTGGGGAGAAAATATAATCTCTCCTGCCACAAATGCTTTCCCCATGATGAGAGCGAGAATTTACCATGTAGAAGGGATGCCAAAGGTCACACACGTTTAACCGTCAACCGATCTACTTCTGAGAACACAACCTAAATATCACTCTTTTTGTCTTTGTTAATTCCATTCCTTCTGCCTAGAATGTGCTTACTCTTCCCCATCTATGTCCTCCTCTTCCTCAAGGATTGCTCAGTTCCTGCTGCCTCCAAGGTTTTCCAGGCTGTGTCTGTAACAGATTCTTTTCCCCAAACTTGAATAATGTGTTTCCTTTCTCCTTTTCACTAGACTCTTTGATTAGTTTGGGACAGTCTTGCCATCTGGTCTCCATACCCCTCATCTCCATCCCCAATCACTGTCCCAGTCCAGACTCATCTTTCTTCTGAAAAAAAACAAAAACAAAAAAACTGAACCCCTAGAGAATACCCCTAATTGCCTCCAGGCTTGTCCTATTCAAATCCCTCCTTTACCGGGCTCCAGAAGGTTTGTCTGAAATGCAAATCTGACACCTTAACTCCTGGCTCCCCGGCTTCAAATCCTTCAGTGTTTTCTGGATAACCTGTACAAACCTAGTATGAGCTGGCCCCTGCCCGCCTCTTCAACCTCATCCGTCGCTTCAAATTTTGTGCTCTGGCAGAACAGAACTGCTTGTGGTTCTCTAATACATCATTGCTTATGCTTTCCTCACTGCCTGGGATGCTTTACTCTCACTCCTCCCAATTCTTTTTTCCTAACAAACTCATGCTTATAGTAAAAGGCTCAGCTCAGATGGCACTGCCTCCAGGAATTTTTCCTAGACTTCCCTGTTCTCCCTTCATCTGGTTGGATCAGATGCTCATCTATTTGTGCTTATGTTTGCCTAAGTTTATGATTATACTTCCCACCTTGTATTGTATTTATCTGTTTTCATGATTGCTTCTCCTACACTGAACTATGGTAAAGGCTGAGTATTGTTTATCTTTATGCCAGTAGTTTTCTTTTAGTCCCTAGTTTATACAAGGTGTTTAATAAATGTTTATTGAGTGGATAAAGAGATTGATGGCAAATCCCTTTAGGACAAGGTACTATATTATACATGTTTGTATCCCTAGGACCTGGCTCAATATGTGCTAGTGCTGCTGATAAGAAATACTCCAAGTGACCACTCTTTTTGTTTAAAAATGCTACTGCTTTCCAAAAATTAGAGGAAGAAGGCATAAACCAAAAAAATCAAACCCATTGCTGTCAAGTTGATCCTGATTCATAGTAACACTCTCTATTTCTATGAAGCCAGCATTACCCAGGTACCAAAGCCAGACAAAGACACCACAAGAAAACTACAGACCAATATCCTTTATGAATACAGATGCCAAAATTCTCAACAAAATAATAGCAAACAGAATCCGACAGCACATTAAAAGAATTATACATCATCATCAAGTGGGATTTATTTCAGGAATGAAAGGTTGGTTTAACTTTAGAAAATCCGTCATTGCAATACACCACGTTAACAGAACAAAGGAAAAGAACCACATGATCATCTTAATCAACACAGAAAAGACTTTCAATAAAATCCAGCATCCTTTCTTGATAAAATCTCTTAACAAGATAGGAATAAAAAGGAAGTTCCTCAATATGACTAAGGGCATTTATGAAAAAACCAACAGCCAAAATTGTACTCGAGAGAGAAAGATTGAGAAATTTCCCCTTGAAAATGGGAGCAAGACAAGGATGCCCACTCTCACCACTCTTATTCAACATTGTACTGGAAGTCTCAACCAGAGCAATAAGACAAGGAAGAAAAAAAAAAAGTACCCAAATTGGAAAGGAAGAGGTAAAATGATCTCTATTCACAGATGACATGATCTTAAACAATCAAAATCCCAAAGAATCTACTAAAAAGCTTCTAGAACTAATAATAATAAAAAAAAAATACAGGAATTTAAAAAGTTGTAGGATACAAGGTCAGCACACAAAAATCAGTTGCATTTCTATGCACCAGCAATGAGAAATCTGAAAAGTTTAAGAAAATGACCCCTTTTACAATAGAATCTAAGTATCTAAGAGAATAAAATACCTAGGAATAAATTCACCCAAGGATGTGAAATATTTATACAGTGAAAATTATAAAACTCTGCTGAAAGAGGCTAAGGAAGACCTAAATAGATGGAAAGACACTCCATACTCATGGACTGGAATACTTAATGTAGTCAAGATGTCAATACTACCCAAAGCCATCTGCAGATACAATGCAATCCCAATCAAAATTCCAACAACACTCTTTACGGAAATGGAAAAACTAATCCTCAATTTTATGGAAAGAGGCCCTGAATAGCCAAAGCAATTTTGAAGAAGGACCAAGTAGGAAGCCTCACACTTCCTGACTTCAAAATATATTACACAGATACGGTAATCAGAACACCCTGGAACTGGCTTAATGATAGACACATAGACCAATGGAATAGAATTGAAGACCCAGAAGTAAACCCAAACATCTATGGTCAATTGATTTTCAACAGGGGAGCCAAATCTATTCAATGGGGAAGGAACAGTTTCTTCAACAAATGGTGCTGTCAAAACTGGATTTCCACATATAGAAGAATGAAATAAGGTCCATACCTCACATCATACACAAAAACTAATTCAAAATGAATCAAGAACCTAAATGTTAAATCTAAAACCATGAAGTTCTTTAAAAATATATATAGAAGCAAAGCTTTGGAACCTAATTTTTGTCAACGATAGACTATCAAAACAACGAGTGCATGAGCTGTGGAAACCAAAACAGATAACTGGGACTTCATGAAAATTAAATACTTATGTCATCAAAAGACTTTATCAAGAGTAGAGACAACCTACAGACTGGGAGAAAATCTTTGGGCATGATATAACCAATAATGGTATAATATCTAAAATACATAGAAAACTTCTACAACTTAACAACAAAAAGACAATTCAATCAAAAACTAGACAAAAGACGTGAACAGGCACTTCATTAAAGAAGATATTCAAATGGTCAACAGACACATAAAAAGATGCTCAACACCATTAGCCATTAGAGAAATGCAAATCGAAACCACAGTGAGATACAATTTCACTCCCAATAGGACGGTTAAGATAAGAACACAAGAAAAAATAAAAATAAAAAAGCATGTGTTGGTGGGGATGTGGAGAAATTGGAACCTTCTTGGAAACCCTGGTTGGTGTAGTGGTTAAGTGCTATGGCTGCTAACCAAGAGATCAGCAGTTGGAATCTGCCAGGCGCTCCTTGGAAACTCTATGGGCAGTTCTACTCTGTCCTATAGGGTCGCTATGAGTCAGAATCAACTGGACGGCAGTGGGTTTGGTTTTTTGTTTCCATTGCTGGTGAGAATAACAAAATGGTACAGCTGTTATGGAAAACAGGCTGGTGGTTCCTCAAAAAACTAGAGGTAGAGCTGCCAAATGACCTAGCAATTCCACTCTTAGGTATATACCCTAAGAATCTAATAAAAGTGACACAAACAGACACATGCACACCTATGTTCATCGCACCACTATTCACAATAGCAAAAAGATGGAAACAACCTAAGTGCCCATCAATGGGTGAATGGATAAGTAAAATGTGGTTAAAAAAAAAAATGTGGTACATATATACAATAGAATACTATTCAGTGATACAGAAAAATGAGTTCCTGAAACATCTTGGAACATGGATGAACCTCAACATTAGGTTGAGCGAAATAAGTCAATCACAAAAAACAAATATTGTATGTTCTTACTTTTATGAAATGGCAAGAATAGGTAAATATACAGAAACTAATGTTCTTTAGTGATTACCAGGGGCTGGGGAGGGGAAGAAGAGGAAGAAGTACTCCTTAGGTAGAGTCACTTTTTGTTCGTAGAAATGGGCAAGGTAGTACCTAATATGGGTGATGTTTGCATACCATGACCAATGTAACTGATGTCAATAAGCTGTACACAGTGAAAAAGGATGAATAGGCAAATGCTAGGTTGTTTATGGTTTTGCAGCAATAACACCAGCCAAAAAAAAAAGGTTGGGGGAGCTACAGATGTGGATGCTAATTATGTATAACGAATCATCTCATGGGACTGCTTCTCTTGGTTTGGGGGCTTAGGGCTGTGATCTCATGGGACAACCCGGTCAATTGGCATAACATAGTGTCTGGGGTCTTAAAAGCTTACAAGCATCCATCTAAGATACAACTATTTGTCTTTGTCTGGAACAAGAGAAAAAGTAGGAAACCCAAGAACCAGAGAAGAAACTGTACTACAGGACTAATTGCCTGCATGAACCACTGTCACCTCCACCTTGAGACCAGAAGAACTAGATGGTGCCTGACTACCACTACTGAACCTTCTGGTCAGGAACATAATAGAGAAACCTGATACAAAGAGAGAAAATGTGGAACAGAACTTCAAATTCTTTAAGAATCCAGACTTACTGGACTTACTGAGTTGGAGAGCTCCTGAGATTATGGCACTGAGTTGCTCTTCATACCTTGAAATTGGAACTATCCCCTGAAGGCACCTTTAAACTAAGTAATAGTTTAGCCCAAAGAGTAAAGATTGTCACCTTGAGTATCGTGTTACTTAAAAACAAACGAACAAAACTATGTAAGATCAAAGTGTCAACGGCTATTTAAAGCATAGATGAGAAAGTTGGGGGTGGGGAGTGGGGCAGGAAGATTAATTAAATGGAAGCAAAACAACTGGAACAGAAATAACAAGAATGTCGACACAATGTGAAGAATTTAACCAATGTCACTGATCTTTTATGTCTACATAAAAGAGAGAGTTTTGCTGTGTATATTTTCACCAAAAATAAACTTAATTTAAAAAAGAGAAGAACATAGAAAAAAAAAATGTCACTAATGACTCTTGGCCAAACTTGTGCCTCTCAGTAGGCTTAGCCATGCTTGTGTACTATTCAACACAATTTTGGTTTCACATTATTTTAATAATATAAAAAATTACTAACTGAATGGTTGTGGTGTGTACTAGGTATTCTAAGAAATAATCTCTAATTGTCAACACAACATTGCTGTTGTCGTTGGCTGCCATCGAGATGATTTTGACTTATAGTGACCCCTTAGGATAGAATAGAAGTGCCCATAGAGTTTCCTAGCCTGTTACATTTATAGGAGCAGATTGCCAGTTCTTTTCTCCTTCAGAGCCAATGGTGGGCTCAAACCACCTGCCTTTTGGTTAGCAGCTGACCACTTAACCTTTGTGCCACCAGGGTTCCTTAACACAACACTACAAGGTTGATACTGTTCTCCTTCAAAGGAACTGAAGTGCAGGGAAGTTAAATAACTTTTCCAAGATCATACAGCTAGTCAGTGACTAAGCTGGGGTTTGAATCCAGGTCTGTCTGGTTAGAAATGCTTTATTCTTTCCATTTTGTACCTTTTTCCTGCCTGTAATTTGTATTTTGGCAATATCAACAAAACTATAAAGTAATAGTAGAAAGACAGAAAGAAATAAAGAAAAAGAAAACAAAAACAATTTGGCCACAATCCTGCCACCTGAAGAAAATCCAGCTGTTTTAATTTGCCCATGTTCTCATCCTGCCCCTGCCCGCATGCTTATTAAGTGAACACGGTACAGATGCCATTTATGTTCTGCTTATTTTTTTATAAAAAATGCAACATGACATCAAAAGCATTTTCCAACGTCTGAAAACAGTCTTCATAGTTGCTGTTTTCTTGACTTCATTTCTGATCTCAGCATTAATAAGACTCTTCTAACTCCAGTGGCACCCCTGTCCTTCCCTTTCTACTCGTTGCTCTGTAAGTGCATCTGACCTTTACTGAAGGTAGCTGTGAAGAGAGTGCTGAACTTGGTGCCAGAGAAGTTGGACCAAGTCCCACATTTGACACTAACTAGTTGTGTGACCTTGGGCAAGCCAGGTTCATTTAATGCCAAGCTCCTCCTCTGGCCTGTGAGTACCTGTAGGGCAGGGGCTGGCTTATTTCCCCATTGTAGGCCTTGTGTCTGTCACAGGGTCTAAGATAAATATATGCTTGATAAGGGCTCTTAGGTTCTTCATCTATAAAAGGGGGATGATTAAGCCATAAGCATAAGCATATGGTGATTAAATGAGTTTTACACACACACACTGCTGTTGTAAATCATTATATAAGTTGGTATAACTATTACATTTTCTGAGTTTATACAATTCAAATAAAAGTCTAGTCAATTATTTGGAGGAGCACAAACTCCCTGACTGACTATTGCATCTTTAATCCAGATGTCTGGCATACTGAAGGCACAGTAGACCACAGACTTAAAGGAATCATTCGATGTTTATGTTGAGTTATCTGTATTCCTTCTCTGTGTTGTCTGCTATGACAACAGGACCTGCACGTGCTTAACTTGCTGGGTGCAGCCCTGCACTCAGCCAGGACCTTAATAAGTGCACTTTGGTGTGATTAAAACGAGGGATGTGGAATGGTCAAAGCTCAGGGCCAAGGGGCACAGTAGTCTGCAAAAACTTATTCTAGTTGGGGCAGTAATTTGCCTGGGGGGAGAAGCTGCTAAGAATGGTTGGTGTTATCCGAAAGGAAATAGTCCAACAGGGTGGCTGCAATTTACCACTCTTCCCCAGGTATAAGGAAAATGACCTTACAGAAACAACAAGAAACAGTTCGGAGACTTGTGAAATAATTCTTATCTCATCTCTTCTTGCGATAGTCTCTTTTCCATCACCTCTTCATCTATATAATATCAGCATTGTTATTATCAGACCTAACAAAGATTAAGTTGTTTGCAAAGCTGATTGATTAAAAAAAAAACAAAACAGAACAAACCAGAAACATGTTGGTTACACAGCACTGGGCAATAAATAAAAAGAAAATTCAAAATTATCCTGTACCTAGACAAGTTGATTCAAAGATCAAAGAATAAATAGTGATAATTCATAATTACTTTCAAAGGTATCTCTTCTGTGAAATGGATTTGGCCTAAATTGTGCAGTAAAAATATCTTCTAGAGTATTAGAGAATAGAAATCAAATCTAGCATATCAGTTTTTGGGGGGGTGGGTGTGGAAAGTTGTTCTGGAGCATAATTAAAAAAAAATACTGTTTAATCTGATTAATATAGTTTAAAAGGAGTATAAGGGAGTGCGTTCCCAGTATTGTTAGAGCAACCCGTATTGGATTAATGTTCCTTAGATAACAATTATACAATTTGAACAAAATGTTAAAATCAGCTATTTAAAGTGACCAAAAGAAGGCCAACACTTGGAGGGATGTTGACCCTCAAAAGAGGGGAACTAAGTGAGATTTACACACGTCAGCACATGACCCAGTGTGCATGGAGAAGAATGACAGTAACTCAGGAAGAAAGCTTTGGTTTTACTGCCATGAGGTGTCAGAGGCCAGAGTATGAGTCAGCCAAAGTAGCTGCAAAGTGAGGGAGGAAATCCTAGACATGCCAAGATGAAGACAAATGTGACCCATAATCAGAAGGAAAATCAGTCAATAGAAATAAACCTTGAAGGAAAATGATGACAGATATTGTAGACAAGCATGTTAAAACAACTTTTATAAATATATTCAAGTATTTCAAGAAAACATAAACATAATGAAAAGAGAAAGGAAAATATGAAAAAGAGCCAAATGATACTTCTAGAATTGAAAGATATAATATCTTAA
The DNA here is from genome assembly GCF_024166365.1 of Elephas maximus indicus. Classification (NCBI taxonomy): domain Eukaryota; kingdom Metazoa; phylum Chordata; class Mammalia; order Proboscidea; family Elephantidae; genus Elephas; species Elephas maximus. The sequence goes on along the minus strand of NC_064821.1, from coordinate 165,204,035 downwards.
ATGAAAACTTACTGTATGGGATTAACAAAAGACACAGAGAAAGAAAGTTCATTGAACCTGAAAACATAGCAATAGATACTATCCAATTTGGAAAAAAAAAGACTGAAAAACAAAACAAACAAAAACCTGTGCCTTCATGTTGAATAAACTATATGCTGCCTTAAACAAACAAACAAACCAACACTTTAAATAGACATAAGTAGGTTAAAAGCAAGTTGATGAAAAAGATATGCTATGGATCACTCATACACTGCTGGTGAGAATATAAAATGGTACAGTCACTCTGGAAAAGAGTATGGCAATTTACTACAAAAATGAACCACCTAATAAATGACATTTAAAAAAAAAAAAAAACTCCGGACAAATATTGTATAAGACCACTATTATAAGAACTCAAGAAATAGTTTAAACAGAGAAGAAAATATTCTTTGATGGTTATGAGATGGGGGAGGGAGGGAAGGTGGGAGAGGGGTACTTACTAATTAGATAGTAGATACGAACTACTTTAGATGACAGGAAAGATAACACACAATACAGGAGAGGTCAGCACAACTGGACTAAACCAAAAGCAAAGAAGTTTCTGGAATAAACTGAATGCTTCGAAGGCCAGCGTAGCAGGGGTGGGGGTTTGGGGACCATGGTTTCAGGGGACATCTAAGTCAATTGGCGTAATAAAACCTATTAAGAAAAAAAAAACCCTACAGCTACCATAATGCTTAATGGAGAAAAGACAAATATTTTCTCCTAATATTATGTTTAGCTTCACTACTTTTTTCAACATTTTACCAGAAGCCACAACTGATATAATTTTGTATATAAAAAAATCCTACAAGAAAAGCTACTAACAAAAAGCTAACAAAAATCCTAACAAAAAGATACTAGTAGCAAACAAGCTCAGCAAGGTCTTAGGATAAAAAGTCGCATACAAAAATTACCTGAATTTTATATACTGCTGTTGTCATTGTTAGATGCCATCAAGTCAATTCTAACTCATAGCGACCCCTTGCACAACAGAAGGAAACACTGCCAGGTCCTGAGCTATCCTCACAATTGTTGCTATGTTTGAGCCCAGAGTTGAAGTCATGTGTGAATTCATCTCGTTGAGGGTATTCCTCTTTTTCAATGACCCTCTACCAAGCATGATGTCCTTCTCCAGGGCCTGGTCCCATCTGATAATGTGTTGAAAGTATGTGAGACGAAGTCTCCCCACCTTTTCTTCTAATGAACATTCTGGCTATACTTCTTCCAAGGCAGATTTGTTGGTTCTTCTGGCAGTCCATGGTATATTCAATACTATTCGATAACAAAGTAATTCCAAGTCATCAATTCTTCTTTGGTCTTCCGTATTCATTGTCTAGTTTTCACATGCATATGAGGTGATTGAAAACACCATGGCTTGGGTCAGGTGCGCCTTAGTTCATAAGGTGACTTTTTTGCTTTTAACACTGCCAGGACTGCCAGGTCCTTCTTCCTAGTCTGTCTTAGTCTGGAAGCTTAGCTGAAACCTGTTTTCTCTTCTTTGTTTCCAAACAAAGTAATTATATATCCTAGTAATAATATGTTATTAATGAACATTGAAAAATGAAGTTAAAAAAATACCATTTAAAATAACATTAAAAAACCATGCAATACTTAGTGATAAATTAAACAACTATGTTCCAGACCTGTACAATGAAAACTTCAAAACATTGTTGAGTAAAATTAAAGATGGCGTAAATAAATGGAGAGAGAAAACATGTTCCTGGATCAGAAGACTCAATATTGTTAAAATGGCTATTCTTCATAAATTTATCTGTAAATTCAAAAGAATTCTAACAAAAATACCAGCATTTTTTTCTTTGCTTGTTATAAATTGTACAAGTCAACTCCAATACTTTTATGCAACTGCAAAGGACTTAGGCCAAAGTAATTTTTTTTTGTTTTTGGTTTTTTTTACAGAAGAACCAATTTAGAAGATTATACTATTCGATTTTAAGACTTACTATTTCAAATAGGAATATTTCAAATAGGAAACCCTGGTGGCGTAGTGGTTAAGTGCTATGGCTGCTAACCAAAGGGTCGGCAGTTCAAATCCACCAGGCGCTCCTTGGAAACTCTATAGGGCAGTTCAACTCTGTCCTTTAGGGTTACTATGAGTCGGAATTGACTCGACGGCACTTTTATTTCAAATACGAGCAAGGTCACTCAAGGTGGACAGGATTCAGTGGAGCTTCCAGACTAAGACAGAGTAGGAAGAAGGACCTGGCAGCCTAATTCTGAAAAAAAAGCCTGTGAAAACCTTATGAATAGTAGTAGAATACTGTCTGATATAGTGCCAGAAAATGAGCCCCTCAGGTTGGAAAACACTCAGAATATGACTGGGGAAGAGCTGCTTCCTCAAAGTAGAGCTGACCTTAATGATGTGGATGGAGTGAAGTTTTCAGGACCTTCACTTGCTGATGTGGCACAACTCAAAATGAGAAGAAACAACTGCAAACATCCATTAAGAATTGGAACATGGAATGTATGAAGTATGATTCCAGGAAAATTGGAAGTTGTCAAAAATAAAATGGAACACATAAACATTGATATCTTAGGTATTAGTGAGCTGAAATGGACTGATGTTGGCCATTTTCCAAGAATCACATGGTCTACTATGCCGGGAATGACAAATTGAAGAAGCATGGTGTTGTGTTCATTGTCAAAAAGAACATTTCAAGATCTATCCTGAAGTACAGGGCAGTCAGTGATGGGATAATATCCACATGCCTCCAAGACAGACTAGTTAATAAGACTATTATTCAAATTTATGCACCAACCACTAAGGCTAAAGATGAAGAAATTGAAGATTTTTACCAACTTCTGCAGTCTGAAATTGATCAAACATGCAATCAAGATGCATTGATAATTACTGGTGTTTGGAATGCAAAAGTTGGAAACAAAGAAGGGTTGGTACTTGGAAAATACGGCCTTGGTGATAGAAATAACACCAGAGGAGATTGCATGGTAGAATTTTTGAAGACTAACGGCTTCTTTCATTGCAAATACCTTTTTTCACCAACATAAATGGAGACTATTCATGTGAACCTTGCCGGATGGAATACACAGGATGAAATCAACTCCATCTGTGGAAAAGACGATGGAAAAGCTCAATGTCATCAGTCAGAACAAGGCCAGGGGCCAACTGTGGAACAGACTATCAACTGCTCATATTCAAGTTCAAGTTGAAGCTGAAGAAAATTAGGACAATTCCATAGGAGCCAAAATACAACTTAGAGTATATCCCACTTGAATTGAGAGACCATCTCAAAAAATAGATTTGACATCTTGAACACTAATGTCCAAAGACCAGATAAGGTGTGGAATGACATCAAGGACATCATACATGAAGAAAGCAAGAGGCCATTAAAAAGACAGGAAAGAAAGAAAAGGCCAAAGTGGATGTCAGAAAAGACTTTGAAACTTGCTCTTTAGAGTAGCTAAAATGAATGGAAGAAATTATGAAGTAAAAGAGCTGAACAGAATGTTTCAAAGGGTGGTTTGAGAAGACAAAGTAAAATATTGTAATGAAATGTGCAAAGGCCTGGAGTTATAAAACCAAAAGGGAAGAACTAGCTCAGCTTTTCTTAAGCTGAAAGAACTGAAGAAAAAATTTAAGCCTCAAGTTGCCATACTGGAGGATTCTAAGGGGAAAATATTAAACTATGCAGGAAGCATCAAAAGAAGATGGAAGGAATACACAGAGTCACTGTATCAAAAAGAACTGGTTGACGTTCAATAAATTGAGGAGGTAGCATACGATCAAAACCAGAAGTTACTAAAGGAAGAGGCTCAAGCTGCACTGAGGGCATTGGTGAAACACAAGGCTCCAGGAATTGCCTGAATACCAAGTGAGATGTTTCAACAAAGGGACGCGATGCTGAAAGCCCTCATTCATCTATGCCAAGAAATTTGGAAGACAGCTACTTGGCTGTCCATTCCAAAGAAAGGTGGTCCAACAGAATGCGAAAATTATAGAACAATATCATCAATACCAAACACAAGTGAAGTTTTGTTGAAGATCATTCAAAAGAGGTTGCAGCAGTACATCAACAGGGAACTGCGAGAAACTCAAGCCAGATCCAGAAGAGGACACGGAACAAGGGATATCATTGGTGATGTCAGATAGATCTTGGCTAAAAGCAGGGAATACCAGAAAGATATTTACTTGTATTTTATTAACTATGCAAAGGCTTTTGACTGTGGATCATAACAACTTTTGGATAACATTGTGAAGAATGGGAATTCCAGAACAGTTAATTGTGCTTATGATCAACCTGTACACAGACAAAGAGGCGGTCATTAGAACAGCTCAAGGGTATACTGTGTGGTTTAAAGTCAGGAAAGATATGCATCAGGGTTTTATCCTTTCACTACATTTAATCATTCTGGATGCCGAGCAAATAATCTGAGAGGGTGGACTATATGAAGAAGAATGCAGCATGAGGATTGGAGGAAGACTCGTTGACGGCCTGCGATATGCAGATGATATAACCTTGCTTGGTGACAGTGAAGAGGACTTGAAACACTTACTGATGAAGATCAAAGACTGCAGCCTTCTTATGGATTACACTTCAACATAAAGAAAACAAAAATTCTCACAAGTGGATCAGTAAACAATATCATGTTAAATGGAGAAAATACTGAAATTGTGAAGGATTTCATTTTACTTGGATCCACAATCAATGCCCATCGAAGCAGCAGTCAAAAATCAAACAATTTGCATTGGGCAAATCTGCTGCAAAAGATTTCTTGCAAGTGTTAAAAAGCAAATATAGCTCTTTAAGGGCTCAAGTGTACCTGACTCAAGGTACGGTGTTTTCAGTCACCTCATATACATGTGAAGGGTGAACAATGAATAAGGAAGGCAGAAAAAGAATTGATGCTTTTGAATTATGGTGTTGGCAAACAATATTGAATATACTACGGACTGCCAGAAGAACCAACAAATCTGTCTTGGAAGAAGTACAGCCAGACTGTTCATTGGAAGCAAGGATGGCAAGAATTTGTCTCATATACTTTGGACATGCTATCAGGAGGGACCAATCCCTGCAGAAGAACATCATGCTTGGTAATATAGAGGGTCATCAAAAAAGAGGAAGACCTTCAACGAGATGTATTCACAAGGTGGCTGCAACGATGGGGTCAAGCATAGAAACGATTGGGAGAATGACACGGGAGTGGGCAGCATTTTGTTCTATTGTACCTCGGGTTGCTATGGGTCAGAACCGACTCAATGGCACCTAAGAACAACCACAACAATGAAGCTCCAGTAATAAAGACAATGTGATATTGACGAAAGAATAAATATATTGATTAATAAGTCAAAATAGAGTCCAGAAATAGACCCACGCATACATGGTCAATTAATTTTTGCAAAAGATGCCCAAATAATTCAATGGGAATAGGTTAGTCTTTTCAATCATGGTGTTGGAACAATTGGTTGTTCATCTGGAAAAAATGAACCTCAGCACTCCCCATACTCTTTACACAAATATTATCTTGAAATGAATCACAGATTCAAAAGTAAAAGGGAAAACTATAGAACTTTTAGAAGTAAAAATCTCTGCAAATTTCGAGTAAGAAAAAAAAATTGTAGATCAGTCACAAAAAACCTTGAATTATAAAAAATAATCTGATTTTTTAAATTAAAAAAAAACTTTGGTCTTCTGACAAAGGTTTTCTATCCAGAAGATATAAAAAATTCTTGCAATTCTACAATTAAAGGACAAACAACCCAATAAATATTTCAACAGTCACTTCACAAAGGAAGATACACAAGTAACGCCAAAAGCTAAGAGTAAAGCCAGAGAAAAAGAGGAGTATTTTATAAAGATAAAATGAGGGGCATTTCACAATAAATTTATCAGGGGAACATAACATCATAAAAGAGTATTCACTTAATAGCAGAGCTTTTACAAATACGGTAAACCCTATCTTGGCCAGGAGGTCAAGATTAACATCATTAGTGCTAAGCCATGTTGATAGCATGTAGCCTTGATATGATGTGAGGAGAATGGCATTTCTCTATGGCCTTCCTCTCCAAAACTCATAATTCCAGTTTAACCATGAGAAAAATGTCAGACAAACCCAAATTTAGGAATATTCTACAAAATACCATGCCAATATTCCTCAAAACTGGCAAGGAAATAAAAGAAATTCTGAAAAACTGTCACAGGCCAGGGGAGGCTAAGGAGACAGGATGATTAAATGTAATGTAGTGTCCTGGATTGGATTCCGGAACAGAAAAAATATGACATTAGGGAAAAACTTGTGAAACCTGAATAAATGTTCAAGTTTAGTTACTAATAATGTACTCATGCTGGCTCCTTAATTGTGACAAATATACCATAGTGATGCAAGATGTTAACAACTTGGAAAACTGGGAGAGATCTGTATGTGAACTCTGTGTACTATCTTTGCAACTTTTCTGTAATTTTAAAACTATTCTAAAATAAAAGTTTATTTTTAAAAATTGTGAGAGAAGTGTTTAAAGAAATAATAAAATACCATTTTCCAGAATTGAAGATCCATTCCTTAATTAGAAAGAGTTCACCTAGATAAGAGCAGGGTAAGGACAAAAGACTTTCCTAGACGCATAGAGTGAAATTTCAGAACAATAGGGAAAAAAGTGTAACTATAACTTCCAGAGAAAGACAGAGAGAGAGAGAACAATTATCTACAAAGTAACAGGAATAACATTGACATTAGATGTCTTGTTGACAAAACTGGATGCAACGATGCAATGGAAGGGGAAAAATTACCCATAATTCTATACCTAACCAAGCTATAATTCAAGTGTGCTGGCAAAATAAAGACACTTACTACTTTCATATATTGTCTGAAGTATTACTGAAGTGTATTTTTTATATTCCAGCAAAATAATATAAATCCAAGAGAAAAAAATTAGAATTCAGGAAACAATGATGATGAAAAACAGTAATCATGAAAGCTACATTCACTGAATAAATTGCAATAAAAATCTTAATACAAAGAATGAAAAACCTTTTGAAATATGTTTTTGGTAAAGCAAAAGATGAAAATGGAAATTAGAAACTATTTTGAAATAAATATTAATAAGAGTTATAGACATTAGAACACAGGGGTTGTGGCCAAAGGATACTCAAGAGAAAAAAAAAAGTTACTCTAAGTATTCTTTTTAGAAAGCAGGCAAGATTGAAAATAAATAAACAAAACTTCATATTAAAAGAGGTTTTTAAAATATACCAGCAATCATTTTATTAGAAAATGTAATAGAAATATATTTTACTCACAATCACAACAGAAGCCATAAAGAACCTAGAAATAGCAAAAAATGTCCAAAACCTTTTTAAAAATTGTAAAGCTATAAATACCAAGAAATAACAAGAAAAGGTCACTGCCTTCATAGAAAGAACTATATAACATTTCAGTAAAGAATGAAAAATGAGACCTGAGTCAATGAGAGGATACACCATGTTTCTATTTATGGATGACTTAATATTGTAAACACGTCAATTCTCCCTGAATTCGATGTAATCTCAAGCAAAATCTTAAAAAGACATTTTAGACAATACATAAATTGTAAAATGCCACAAAAGGAAAGATGGATAAAATTAACTATCACAATTTAAAATCTCTGTACAACAAAAGGAACCACAAACAAAATTAAAAAACAAGTGACGGTTTTCAAGAAACAATTAGCAGCACATGATATGAAAATAAACATCTCACAAATCAGTTAAAACATTTAAAAAAAGAATCATTACATGATAAAAACAGGCATTTTACCAAATAACTACAAATAGCTGTTAAAGATATGTTCTACCTCACTACCAGTCAGTAATCAGGGAAATTGAAATTAAAATGACAATCAAATACCATTTTCTTAATCCATCCGATTGGCAAAAATAAAAACCTGTGATAATACCAAGGGTTGAAAAAGATGTAGGTAAAGGTCTACTCCTATCCAATGATGGTAGAAATAAAAACTGATACTTCGGAGAGCAACTTGGTAGTGGCAATTAAATTTTCAAATGTGTACACCCCATAATCCAGCAATTTCATTTCTTAGAGACCTCCCAGTTTTCATTGGCTCATTTTCAGAAGTAGATAGCCAGGCCTTTCTTCCTAGTCTGTCTTAGTCTACAAGCTCTGCTGAAACCTGTCCACCACGGGTGACCTTGATGGTATTTGAAATACTAGTAGCATAATTCCAGTATCACAGCAATAGGCAAGCTACCACAGTATGACAAACTGACAGATGACTGGTGGTAGGGAGGTAGCAGTGCTGTTGCCATTGAGTCGATTCCAACTCATAGGGAGGTAGAGTGGAGTGAAAATAAGAATGATTGGTTGAAATCTCTTTAAGAATTTAGATCCTTGATATCCTTCTCTACTATTCCATGTTACTGGGTGACCACTCCTCCCTCACTTTGGAGGAAAAAAACAGGTTATTAGTAAATCCAAAGTGGGAAAAAGTTTTCAGGGGAATAATTTAATTATAGCTTACTACAGGAATTGCATAACTGCCATCATCATGTAAATTCCAGTATTGATCGAATCAAAATTATGTTATAAGTATATTGAGAGGATGAAGAGAGGGAAGAATGTGCGCTGGAGAATGAGGTGGGGCCTGGGAGGAAAGACTGCTAAGCCTCATCTTTTATTGTGGCAAATCAGTCAATAATTCTTAAAACTGGGGGTGGCGGGGTGGGGAGAAACACCCAAAAAGTAGCAATTTGAGGATATTATTTTTTTTTTTATTAAGAAGTAGAAAGTAAATTTCAGAAGAATTGCAGGCATTTGCCTCTGGAAAGGAAAAAATGGGGGTAGGGAACCTGGGGACTGCTATTTGATTTCATAAACCTTGTTGATCTAGTTGAGTCTATAAACTACCTGCTTGCATAACTTCGATAAAAATTAGGAGTTAAAAAAGAAAAAACTAGTTCTAGACTGAAAGGTATATTACGATACAATTTTTGTAAATGTCCCACACTATATTTTATAGGTATGTACCTGTGTGTGTCAATTATGGCAGAAAGGCTAGAATATCCACCAAACTAGTCTAACAGTGGTTATCCCTGGGGGGTGTCTGGTTCTGGAGCCTGGTATAGTGTTTAATGGAGAATTTGACTTTATCGTCACAAAAATGTCTTCATATGTTACCTGTGAAAGTAAACATATATAAAAGTAAAAAAAAAGTATTTTAGACCTGGAATGTAACAGCCTAATTAAAAAGCCATCTGGAACTTACCTCACTTTTGCAGAGCTAATGGTGGAAATGTCAAGCTGAGTACAGAGACAACCATACAAGGGAGTAACAGGTAGTAGCTCCAAGGTAGAGGACAATGCAGGAGACTTTTATTTAATTTTATTTAATTTCACTATGTTTAACTGTATGGCACCATTCAGCCCGTGCGTCACAGAGAGATCTGCACGTTTTCAATTAGAAAGTTCATTCAGGGTGAAAATTGATGGTTAACCAGTTGCAGTCAAGTTTGACTCCTACTCCTGGCAATCCTATGTGTATCAGAGTAGAATTATGTTCGACAGGGTTTTCGATGGCTGATTTTTTGAAAGTAGATTTGCCAGGTCCTTCTTCTGAAGTGCCTCTGGGTAGGCTCGAACCTCCAGTCTTTCAGTTAGCAGCCAAGCATGTTAACTATTTGTACCACCCAGGGACTCCGGTTGATGGTTACAGTCCCCATATTCCAACCAGTAAGAGAAAGGTGAGATACAGGGGGTGGGTAAGGAAATTGCCCAGAGTCAAGCAGTGAATCAGAAAGATGCTGATTTGAGACTCACCTCACCCACCCCCATGTAATTCTGGTTCCTGGAATGATAGTGAAACAGAAAGGGTGCTGATTTGTCCCGAAGTTCTCTTTCTAGTTATAGCCCCTCCCTGCTGAACGCTCAGTGTCTTAGTTATCTAACACAGCTACAAAAGAAACACCACAAGTAGATGGCTTTAACAAAGAGAAATTTATTCTCTCACAGTCTAGGAGGCTGGAAGTTAGGGCACCACCTCCAGGAGATGGCTTTCTCTCTCTGTCGGTTCTGGGGGAAGGTTCTTGTCATCAGTCTTCCCCTGGTCAAAGAGCTCCTCAGTGCAGGGACCTCAGGTCCAAAGGACACTTGCTCTCCTGGCTCTTCTTGGTTGGTGGTAATGAGGTTCTCCATGTCTCTCTGCTCGCTTCTTTCTTTTATATTGTAAAAGAGGTTGACTTAAGATACAACCTAATCTTGTAGATTGAGTCCTGTCTTGTTACATAACTGCCTGTAATGCTGCCTCATTAACATCATAGAGGTAGGATCCACAACACAAAGGAAAATCACATCAGGTGATAAAATGGTGGACAATCACACAATACTGGAAATCACAGCCTAGCCAAATTGACATATTTTGGGGGACACAATTCAATCCATGACACTCACTCAGGCTTCAAGCAAACAGAACTGGATTGGAATTCTGAATCCTCCACTTACTGGTTATGTAAGGTTGAAGAACTCCTTCACTTCTCTGAGCTTTTTAGCATTCTCTCTTAAAATAGTAGTAATAATAATGATAGCACCTGCTCCCTAAGGGTTGTTCTAAACTTTAAATAACTCATGTAACTTCTGTAGCAATTGTGTGGTATATACCTGGCACATAGTAGGCACTCAATAAAATGTTGATGATAATAATCTTTAATAATGCTCCTTGATAATAATCAGAAAGCCAAACCTTTTGCCTGTCCTTCCTTCTTCCTCAGAAATCAAACAGCATGTTCCAAATGGAAGTAAGTATGCTTAAACAGTGCTATGATTCTTAAGGTTATCTATTGTTTTGGATTATCCACGCTACTCTAGAATTGACTGGTTAAGATGAAATAATTGTCTTTGAATGTTCAATGTAGTATTAAACTATTTTATTTCAATATAGTTCAGGCATACCAAGTATAAATAATGATATAATAAGAGTCTGTGTGCCACTATCTACTGTCCACTATCTACCTATCTTTAAAAAATTAAACATTTCAGGTTCAATTTAAAACTCCTGAATACTTCCATTCAGATCCTGTTCCTTTCCCAGAAATAATTATGTTTCCGAATTTTGTGCATATCATTACTAGGCCTAACTTCTTGCCTTTACTACAAATATGCGTGTCCATAATCTATTATTGGCTTTGGACATATAAACATTTATATAAATGATCATAATCATGTATCCTTCTCTAATTTGCTTTTTTCACTTATGTTTTTGAGATTTAAACATAATGATGAAAGTAGTTCTAGTTGATCTGTTTTCACTTTTGGGTGGAATTCTTCGGATTTTACCACAATCCATTTGTGAACTCACATGTGGCTGACAGTTTATGGTATTTCCATATTGTTGCTGTTACGCACACTTTATAAATAGGAGAACTGAGGCTCGGTGAGACCTTCTTGCCTGTCTGTTCCATTACACCAAAAACCCAGAGGGCAGATTGCCTCAGGATGTCTGCTTTTAGGAAAGATCTGACGTATATATGAATTTCAAAACATATTTCTTGAATGACTGAACAAAGCTAGCTCAAAGAAGCCCAGTGTCAGATCCAGCCTTCGAACTCACTTCTCCTCTTTCTATTTTCTCTCAGTGCCTAGCATTCCCTGAGGCCAGGGAGGCTTGTCCAGGGCAACACACACTGTAGACAAGTGAGACATTGTAAGGTGAGACATTCTGAGCAAGAAATTTCTTTTCCTTCCTGTGCGTGATTGGGTCAGGGCCTCTGTCACTGGCGGGACTGCCCAGGCAGTGAGTCTGTATTTTTGATAGGACATTGGCAAAAGCCAAAGGAATGTGAGAGAGACTTGCTTCATCAGGATGAAGCTCAAATGTCACTTGGCTTTGGTTGGGCTCCTGGATCCCTGCCTATTTCTTATTACCCCATTTGGTGCCACCACCAGACGTTCACTTCTGGCCTAAACTGACCTCTTCCTGAGTTTCCAGGGGAAAGCTTTCTCCACCCAGGTTGAAGCTCCAAGAAGGTTTTAGTTGCCATGGAATTGATTCCAACTCATGGTAACCTGTGTGTGTCAGAGTAGAACTGTGCTCCACAGGGTTTTTCAGTGACTGATTTTCCAGAAGTAGATCACCAGGCGTTTCTTCTGGGGTGCCTCTGGGTGGATTTGAACTGCCAACATTTCAGTTAGCAGCTGTCTTAGTCATCTAGTGCTGCTATAACAGAAATACCACAAGCAGATGGCTTTAACAAAGAGAAATTTATTTTCTCAAGTCTAGTAGGCTAGAAGTCCCAATTCAGGGCGTCACCTCCAGAGGAAGGCTTTCTCCCTCAGTCAGCCTTCTCATCAATCTTCCCAAGGACTAGGACCTTCTCTGTGCAGGGACCCTGGGTCCAAAGGACATGCTCTGCTCCTGGTACTGCTTTCTTGGTGGTATGAGGTTCCCCTGTCTCTCTGCTCGCTTCTCTCTTTATATCTCAAAAAAGATTGGCTTAAGACACTATCTAATCTTGTAGATCTCATCAGTGTAACTGCTGCTAATGCATTGTATTACATCATAGTGATAGGATTTAACAACACATAGGGAAATCACATCAGAAGATAAAATGGCGAACAATCATACAACACTAGGAATCGTGACCTAGTCACGTTGACAGATATTTTGGGGGGACACAATTCAATCCAGGACAGCAGCCAAGTGCTTTAATCTTTTGCAATATCCAGGGACTCCCCGAGAAGATTAGTTCCCAGCAAATTCAGAATAGGGGCTATTACCAGTGCTCCCAGGCACAGCCAGCTCTGTGACATGTGAAGCTTTAATTTATTTACTTGGAATTAAACTCTCATTTGAGCTGGCCATTTCACAGTCTCTTGTTTACAAGTTGCTCCAGCCCTGATGTGCTCGTAGCCTTGGTCTGGCAGCCCTGCCTCCCACATGGAGGGCCTGGGCAGTTTGCAGCAGGCCCGTGCCCTCTTCGTGACACACCATGCTGGGATTCTGTCCTCTGTGGAAACCTCTTGAGTGCAAATGGCCCCTTTATGACAGAAACACCGTAAGAACATTCCCCAAGGGTGCTGTTTGCTGTGGTAGTTTGTCTACAGATTTTCCCACCAGGATCCTGGAGCAGGTCCAGTTTGGAATTGCCACTGTCATGAGAAGGGAACAGATGACCATGGAATTAAGTCATAGCCCTTCCCCCTTCTCTGCCCAACCCTTTGATTTCAGAAGAGCTGCACTCGTTGTTTGTGGTCAGGAGTCCTGCACCTCCTTTTTGAACGAGGAAGACGTGGGAATGAGAGGTCTGTCTGGCGCTTAAAGCAGCAACAAATAGGCCACAAAACCACTATCTGCTGCTTGAGTAACCCTTGCTATGAACCTCCCTGGAGCAGAGCCAGGAAAACAGCTAGTCGGCCCCGAAAATAAGCTTCTCACAGGCACTTTCTTAAAAATAGAGAAAGAAAACTGAAAAAATACACCACTGATAAACAGTAATAATATTTGTAGAATGCATTGCTACCGTTGCTCACTTGGCTTAAATCTAATTATCTGTGAAGAAATACATTATCGGTTGACAAATATCATGACTGTCGAGCAATTCATCGCCATTTTTTCCCCAAAGCAGCTGATTTCAGATTCAAGCAGGGGCTTCACACAATGTTGTGATTGTCTTTATCCGAGATGTCAACAAAAGTGCACGAATTTCTGTCAGACATGGGGAAGACTCCTTCTGAGGGTGGGCTCCAGGCTATTCCTTGCATTTGTCCAGGAGAGTTTCCGATTGAATAGGATAGACAGCCATCTACTGAAGGAGGCCTACACTATGGCAGGCACTCTATTAGGCACTTTTCCAAATACTGGCTCATTTGAACCTCAGAGCAACCCTTTGAGGAGTTTGCTTCTAATCTCACTTTGCCTCCACAATGCCAAGGGCTTGCCATGCAAATAGTGAAGCCCTCGTCACCCTTTTTTATATAAAAGTGTTCTTTTAATTAACTCAATCAATCAATTCATTTATTTAAATATGCATGCATTTATTTATTCATCATATATTCAACATCCAGTATTTGCTAAACACTTTGCTATGATAGTACAAGGGGTTTTATATTTGCGGCCTGAGCTTTCGGAGAGACAAAAAAAAGAGATGAATTGCACTACTAGGAGGCTTATGGCCAATCAGAAGGAATAGTCAACCAAAGAGGTGAGACAGCCCCAATGAGAGAGAGCTGGCCTACAGGAAGGATGCTCAAAGCTGCCCCATAATTCCCCTCTCACTGTATTTGTTACCAAGAGTTGTATGGGTTCCACTGTATGTGTAGCCATATGAGACTAGCAGCGTGCCTCCGCCCTGCCAACAGACCCCCAGCTTGGCAAGGTGTGTGCACAGGTAAAGGCAAATAGAATGTATGTATGCATCGAAAAACAGTGAACAGGTAACAAATCATTACCAGTGGTTTCTTTCTGGAAGATGGAGTTATAGATTATTTACATTTTCCTTTAAAACATTTGTGTGTGTGTGTGTGTGTGTGTGCTTTTCTCTGTTTTGCAAATTACTAAGAAGGAAAGAGAAAGAGACCGCTTTCTCCAGGACCAGGCTTGGTTCCTGAAAAGGCAGGGGAGGTGGTGGCGGTGGTAGTGGTGGTGGGGATTTGGGAGAAATGGCCCAGATTGAATCATAGCTCCTGGTAACTGTGCCCTAATGTTGTCCCCTTCCATACTGTCTCTAAGTTGAGTGATGTGACTTGTTTTGGCCAATGGGACTTCAGCAATTAAGGTACAGAGTGAAAAGCACTTGCGCATTGGGGGTTTATTCCTGATGGGAACTCTTCCCCTGTCACACAAATAAACCTGGTCTGGTCTCCCAGAGGATGAGAGAATATATAAAGGGAAGCCCAGACATCTGAGCCATGTCAGCTATCCCAGCTGAGACCTCAGACATGTGAGTGAGTGCATTCTAGACCTACAGTGTCCAATATGGGAGACACTAGCCATTTGTGGCTATTGAGTACTTGAAACATGGCTAGTCTGATTGAGATGCAATGTAGGTACAAAATGCTCACTGGATTTTAAAGACTTGTATTTTTTATGATAAAAAGAACATAACATATTTCATTAATAACTTTTATATCTATTACATAGCGAAATAATAATATTTGTTTGTTGTTAGGTGCCATCGAATCGGTTTCAACTCATAGTGACCCTATGTACAACAGAACGAAACTGCCCAGTCCTGTGCCATCCTCATGATTGTTATCATGCTTGAGCCCATTGTTGTAACCACTGTCAATGCACTTCATTGAAGGTCTTCTTCTTTTTCGCTGACACTCTACTTTACCAAGCATGATGTCCTTCTCCAGCGATTGATCCCTCCTGATAACATGAATGAAGTATGTGAGATGAAGTCTTGCTATCCTTGCTTCTAAGAAGCATTCTAGCTCTACTTCCTCCAAGACAGATTTGTTCATTCTTTTGGCAGCCCAAACCTTCGGTTATATGGGGTTAAGTAAAAATATATTATTAAAATTAACATCATCTGTTTCTTTTAATTTTTTACAATGTGGCTACTAGAAAATTTCAAATTACATACATGGCTCATATTCTGTTTCTCTTGGACAACACTATACTAGACTATCTAGCCACAGGCAGCCAAGTCATCCCAGACTGGAAGAGCCACCCAGATGATCACAGAATTGGAGCAAGTAAAATGGTATTGCTTTAAATCATTAAGAGCTAAGGTGTTGTTTTATAGCAAAAACTATCTGACACCGGAAATACACTGTATTTTACAGATCCTACGATGCAGCTACTTGGCCTTTCGAGGAATGAGTTAGAGTCCCAAAGAAGCTTGGGAAAGCAGGGCATGGGGAACCAGGTTCCTGGAACTGTGAACATCCATGAAATGTTTGAGGAATTTGGAGGGGGTGAGGGCTGATGAGAAAGCTTCACCTTCTCAGATTCCTAGCCTAGAAGGCACACAGCCTATAGCCCTGGAGAGTAAGGGCTTGGGAAATTCTGGAGAAGTAGCCTTCTTTCCCTTTTCCCATCACTCCCTCCTTTTCTATCTGCTGTCTTTGCTCTGCTGTCCTATCCCACTGAATTCTGTGGGAAAAAACACCACATCAACAACAACAAGATAATAAGGGGCATGTCAATGAAAGAACAGGGGAGGGGAGGGAAGAAGAGTTATTTTGGCAGCAATAACCCATCATCTAGGGCCCCTGTGCTTCCCTCCACTCCCTCTCTCCTGAACCAGACTAGATTAGATGTCAGAGCTGGAGGAAGCCTTAGAGGTTGTCTAACCGAGCCCCCTTCTCTTACAGGTGAGGAAACTAAGGCCTCCCAAGGTTAAATACCTTGCCTAGGGTCACACAAGAAATTAGTGGCAGAGCCAGCACTGGAGTTCATTCTCCAGACTCTCAGTCCAGTGCTCTTTCTGCTATCCCTCATGGGTACCAACTCATCAATTATGGGTCATGTTACACCTAGCCTGTGCCTTTGGCGGATGATTCCAAGTATGAGCCAATGTTGGTTTCTTAGCTGTGAGTGTCCAGGTGTTTCTCTTTGCCTGAGTATTATTTCTCTCTGAACTGATTTTTTCTCTGCCTCTCAGCCCCTCTGTTACTTCCTTTTGTAATAAGATGTCGGGGGTTCAGAGCCTGTTCCCTTGGGGCCCCCTCCTCCCTGTGGTTCTCTCCTCAGATGGAGTCTCACTCCTGTCTGCACTTACCTCCTGCAGTGTGCTAATTGAACACAGCTGTGGGCTCAGGAATGTTTGCTGCTCTAGACTTTCTACACCCAGCACACAGAGGCTGATCTTGTAGCGAATGGGGAAAGAGTAAGCAGTTTTGCCAGAATCTCTCAGGTGATAGTGTGCAGGAATGAGATGGGTAGGAATAACGGGGAGGAGGATGAGGAAATACTAGAGGTACCACCTCTGTCCCTATGGGGCCCCAAATGATGAGCTTGGCCAGCATAATTCTTGAAGCTAGCTGTTGTTTCTAGACCACTGTTCCACCATCTTCTGACCACAGGCCCGCTTGGAAGGCCAAACTTCTCATACTGCCTCCTTTACTGCCTTTTTGCTTTCATCATTTAACTTCTTGTGGGTAATCTGTGGCTGTTCTTGGTGATCTGAACACATGCTGAGATGCTGTCATCATCTCAGAGACTTTGACATTCATACAGGGGCATCTAGCTTAGTTCCTTGGTGGAGTCAGTCCCAGTGACCTTCATCTCTGTTTCTTTTTACCAGCTCATCAGCAACATCTCAGGACTGTTTGCCACGCTGTGGCCACACTCAATTACTTAACCCTCAAAGGTTCTGAAATCTCGGACCCCAACCTCCTATATGTCAGTCTCCACGCCTTTCTGCTTCTATGAGGTGTATCCTCCTCTTAAATCTCCTTACTGACCTGACCCCCTGCCTGGACAAAGGTACTCAGTGCCTCCCTTCTAGAAGTGTGCAGAAGAACTCACCTGTGAAAGCCTGATTAATGTTGGCAAAGTAACATACAAAGTGACATTGATGCACATAGCTGTTTTTGAAACCAATAACCTGAAAAGTATCTGGATTAAAAAAATAAATGTTGTGAGATATCTGGGAATCTTGTGACCATAATGCTAAGTGTCCAGATTCCTTGAGAAAATTTTCCACTTATCGGGAAGATGCACCAAATATTGGGTAATTACAAACTACTCACTACATCAGTCCAAAAAACCAAAAAACCCATTGCTGCCAAGTTGATTCCGTATCAGGGGTCAAATAATGCGAATGTGGGCCCCATTCAGAGAAATTTGTTGATAGCAGATCATTTATCTAAGGAGCTGGCCTGGGGGGCTCCACTAGTACATATGACAAGTGCTCAAAGTGAGTCACAGCAGAAAAGCTCCATGAAATGATGTGAAAGCTGAAAAGAGGAAAGTCTGTGATGCTATCCAGGAACCATGTGAGGAAAAAACTCTTGTGAGGCAGATTGAGAATTTTAAAACAACACTCTCCGACCCAACTGCCCCATGACATCTGTTAACACAAGAGGCAGAGCTATTTCCTGGAAAGGCTCTCTGTGTTTACAAGTGGGAGACCCTCTTGATATTTTTGCAACTTTAATTAAAGAGCTGAGGGATGGGTTTACATCCCCGGCGATTCCTGTGGGGGAACACACGGGCTGGTTGTACACGATGCTACACAGTCAAATGAAAAGAGAAAAAGTCAATCAATTGTCCAGATGTTTTTGAGTGTGACATGGATGTAGCCACAGTGAGGATTTGGTCCTTGATAATGTATTATTCTTGGAAAATGGTGGGAGAAAAGCATTTTTGAAAGGAAGAAGGAGTATTTTTCTAAGGCCTTTCTACACTTTCTTCTCGTTTCTGAGTTTATATTTAACAACATCGGGCAGGACAGAACGTGAAGACAGAGAACAGAAAACAGAAAGAAGCAGAGAACGTGACCCCCCACTCCAAACAGCAGGTGGGTGTTCCTGGTCAGGGTACAAGCAACCTTGGGACAGAGGTGGTAGGATCAATATTAGGCAGAGTCTGGCTGTTCCAGAGTGCCCAGACACTTAGTAGGTGGGTGCTCTGAAAGGAGTTATGGCCTTGAACATAAGGTTTTCAGTTTCTTAGAAATCTGTCTTTCTCTGAAATCTGAAAATGCACCATTAGAAATCTAGTTCTTTGACTTAAGGAAGAGGCTCTCAGACATTAGTGTGTATAAGAATCATCCTAGAAATGTGTTAAATTGCAGACCCTAGGGTCCCACATCCAGAGATTCAGATTCAATAGGTCTTGGGTGGGGCCCAGGAATCTGCACTATGAATAAGTACCTCAAATAATTCTAGCACATGAGGGTCTCTGCGAGCTGAAACAATTAAGGGATTGCCTACCCCAGCTGTGCTCTTTCAAAATACCTTTGGAAAGAGCCACAGTATGGGAGCCAGCTTCCGGAAAACTCGGGGTCTAGTTCCAGCTCCCCATCCTTCTAACTCTGTGAGTTTGGACAAGACAAACTCTTAAGAGCCTCAGTTATCCATAAAATGAAGAAAAAAAAAAAAAAGCACTATTTATGTAATGGCATAATATAAAAACATTATCAAGTGAAACAATTAACGTGAAAGGCTTGAAAAGTGTCCAGTGCTTTGAAAAGTATTTCATTGCAGAACCCGCCCCCCCCCCCGCAAAAACCTGTTACCCTCAAGTGGATTCCAACTCAAAGTGACCCTATAGGACAGAGTAGAACTGCCCTACAGAGTTTCCAAGGAATGCATGGTGGATTTGAACCGCCGACCTTTTGGTTAGCAGATATAGCTCTTAACCACTACACCACCAGGGTTTCCAGGTACCCTATAGGATTGTTATCATTATTTTCTGTTATCATCCATTAATTTAAGGGGTTAAGTAATGGGGGTAAGAGGTGGGTTTAGACCTTAGGGGACTGCTCAGGAAGGGAATAAGAAGGGGCAGTGGCTTGTGGTGCCCAGGCTACCAGGATGGCTCCTGAGAGTACTGAGAGGGACAGAGAGCTGTATGTGTGTTGGGGGCTTGAGAAAATCTTAATTTACTTGACAGTTTTGTTTCAGGTTTCAGATTATTGGGTAGTAATGCTGTGCTTGGGATAAGATCTGTGTTTTTCACCCTCAAGATTTTTTAATAAGCCTTGAGAACCACAAACAGTAGAGTATAGGAGGATAGCTTTTTATGGAAAAATAAATAAAGAAAAGGAACATTATGGAAATCGTATGGGAAGAGAATCAACTTCAACGCACAACTTAAAGAATGTATTCAAACCAGCCACAGACGGCCTCTCACCTTCTGGATATTCTCATTCTCTTTTTGGACAACAGAAACGGCCAGCTATCTTCACATGCCCCAGGCTGGTCTCAAAATAGCCACTTCCCTTGGGAATTCAAACCAATCAAGAGCTCTGCCTTCCAGGGACAGAGAATGGAGAGGTCTGCGTGTGTGCATTCATCTCCCACAAATACAGAAGTAACATCTCCTCTCTCCTGCTGTTTGTGATTAGCAAATTTGAGAACTGGGGCATTATGCCTGACCTTTCCTTAGCACAGAAACGTCAGAGACTTGAAGATGTGCTTTTAAGAAAGGGGTGGGGAGGGGAGCAGGGCCAGTTGTGTGTGGAGCCCCAGCCAGCCTCTGGATCCAGCAGATTACCCCTAAACTTGTTAGCTTCCACTCGAGTTGAGACAGTTCCCAAAGCTCCTACCAGTGCTGTCAGCTCAGCTCGCTGCTGGAGTTTTAGTGTGATCACTGGCACCCCACCGTGGGTCACTGCTGGGCATCTGCCTCAGAGTGAGAAGTGGCCAACTGTTTACACATGAGTGCAGAGAGTGAGGCAGGAAATGAAGAGCAAAGCACCTCCAATTTAAAAACTTGTGGAGAAGGGAAATGGATGGAGATTTGATTATCAGCTCGGTATTCAGCCCGGAATAGTGGAGTTTGGAATGCTAAAGGGATGGGGTCCAACCTGCCTGCTGAAGGCTAGGGGAGCCTTTTGTGGTCAGGGAGAGTCAGGCGGGCCTTCATTTACTACTGAGGCCCCAAATGGGAAGTCACCCGTACAGCCCATGCTTGGAGAGAGGCACCATGCAGATGTGAGCTGTTTTCACAACCCTAACATGTCCCAGATTGTACTGCTGAGGGTCAGGTCCAGTCGTTGAAATCCCCGCTGCTCTTCCTTTTCTAACAGAGTCATAGGGTGAGATGTCAGGCCATTTCTTTAAGCAGGATAATAGGATGGCCACAGTGAAGTCGACCCTTGGAGAAACAGTAATGTGGATTATCCCTAGCTCTGAAAAAATCCCCAAATCACATATAATTAGCTTAGGAATGCACGCTGTGTGTTTGTGTGTGTGTGTGTGTGTGTCTGCATGCAGAGAGAGAGAGAGGGAGGGATGGAGGAAGGGAGTGGGGGAGGGGCTGATAGCAGGTTTAACTGTTTTATGCTTGGCTTTGGCTGATATTAAAATGCATAAGCACTCCCTGAATCCTCATTGACTAATGACAGGTGCTAGGACGCCCTGCGGCATTTGTGGGCACTGGGGATGTCACTCTGCAATGGCAAATTGGGGGGAAAATTTGCTAAATAATGAAGTCACACGTGTAATGAAGTGTTTACTGCACTTGAGGATTTTTTAAAAATGGAATATGATGTAAACTCTTGGTCAAGCTTCTATTCCTTTTCTTAGTTCTCTCAACGGGAGGGAGAGATGTTTTCTTCTTCGGGCAGTTCCCAGGTTACTGAACCAACCCCCGTAAAGCCTAGTATTTTAGAAATTCGTGGTACATACAATGGTTCGTAGTAACAAACGAGGGCTACTTTGAGGCAGGCATCAAAACATTATTACTGTATCTTTGTGTTTAAGATGTTTTAGTGTATCTGGAAATGTTTCTTTACTGTTTTTTTATGCATAGAAAAGTACACTATATACTGTGTGCTAAGACAAACATTTGACTAACCAATGTTAGATACAAACTGTACCTCACCATTCTGACTTACTACAAATTTAACTTAAAGACAGATTGAGCAACAGAACTCCTTTGTAATCCAGGAACTGCCTGTATATGCAGAGTAGGTGCTAAAACTCCCTGCTCATGAGCTTTGTCCTGAGAGGTTGTTGTTGTTGTTAGGTTCCAGTGAGTTGGCTCCAACTCATGGCGTCACTCTGTGTAACAGAACTAAAAGATGCCCGGTCTCGGGCCATCTTCATGGTTGTTGGTATGTTTGAGTGCATTGTTGTGGTTACTGTGTCAATCTATCTCATTGAGGGTTTCTCTTGTTTTTTGCTGACCTTCTGCTTTACCAACCATGATATCCTTTTCTAGTGTTTGGTCTTTCCTGATGATGAGTCCAAAGTAAGCAAGCTGAGCTCTTGCCATCTGGCTTCTAAGTTCTGAGAGGTTCATTTAGGGGTCTGATTAACTTCTGTATAAGTTTCCAGGAAGGGAAACCTCTTGGAGAAAAGGTACAGTTGGGCTTCACAGGACCATGGCTAACATTCCTCCCTAGGAGGATGTACTTGAGAACAGTGTTTTTACACTCTTTGGGAACCCATGCTTGCTACTTGCTATGTAAAATAAGAGATATTTCATTTTGCTATATTCCGTATTGGGGAAAATCCTCTTATTCTTACATTGTTTCTGGTGTGAACTTTACCCCAACTTGGTTCAATGTGGAATTGAATTCTCTGGCCTGTTAGGATGGTCTACACATTGCTTTCTTGGATAGCATCTTTGGGATCTTATTAAACTTAGTTTTACCCCTCCACCACTTGCTTTTTCCTTACACAGTTCTTTTGGAAATATCTGGAGTAGTAAGTTGCAGTCTCCCCCAAATTTTCCTGCAGTTCAGCCAATCAACCAAGCTGCCAAACTGGCTGGATGTATGTATGGAGTATCCATTATATGTTCTCTGTGGGGCAAGGAGGACGTAGGAGTATATTCCATGGCTTCTCCTCCCCAAAAAGATTATAATCTCATTTGAAAGATGATACATAAATATAGGACAGGATACGAGTAATTCCTATTTAAAAAAAAAAAAAAGGACATAATGTTCTGCAGTCTCTAGGGGGTTGGGAGTAAAAAAGTCTGGATTTTCTCAGAAGGTGAGTGAGGTTTCTCAACCTTTCACGAAGTTATCATACCTTCTGGGTGTTCCAAAATCAATAGCACATAGATTTGAGTGACTTATAAAGATTTGGTCTAATAACAGCATCCTGAGCCAAAGTCTCTGGGACTTCAGGGCTATTCAGAAAAGTGATTAGACTTCCCAAAGGTGCCGCTAATGGAACTCTCTCTCCTAATTATGGCACAGATCTAAATCCTTATTCTACCATTTGTATTTAAGTGATTATAGCCTCATCATTGCTGTTAGGTGCTGTTGAGTCTGTTCTGACACATAGCAACTCTATTTACAACAGAAGGAAATATTGCCGGATCCTGCGTCATCCTCACGATTGCTATGTTTGAGCCCATGGTTAAAGCCACTGTGTCAATCCATCTCACTGAGGGCCTTCCTCTTTTTCTCTGACTCTCTATTTTACTAAGCATGATTTCCTTCTTAAAGGACTGGTTCCTCCCGATAACATGTTCAATGTACATGAGATGAAGTCTTACCATCCTTGCTTCTAAGGAGCATTCTGGTTGTACTTCTTCCAAGACACATTTGTTCATTCTTCTGGCAGTTCATGATATATTCAATATTCTTCACCAACACCATAATTCAAAGGCATCAATTCTTCTTTGCTTTTCCTTATTCATTTTCCAGCTTTTGCGTGTGTATGATGAGGTGACCCATGGCTTGGATCAGGCACAGCTTAGTCCTCAAAGTGACACCTTTGTTTTTCAACACTTGAAAGAGATCTTTTGCAGCAGATTTGCCCAATGCAATACATAGTTTAATTTCTTGACTGCTGCTTCCATGGGTTTGACCGTGGATGCAAGTAAAATGAAATTTTTGACAACTTCAATCTTTTCTCCATTTATCATGATGTTGCTTATTTGTCCAGCAGTGAGGATTTTTGTCTTCTTTTGTGTTGAGGTGTAATCCACACTGAAGGCTGTAGTCTTTGATCTTCACCAGTAAGTGCTTCAGGTCCTCTTCAATTTCAGCAAGCAAGGTCGCATCATCTACGTATCGCAGGTTGTTAAAGAGTCTTCCTTCAATCCTGACGCCCTGTTATGCAATTCTAATCTCTTGAGACAGACAACTTCTTTATGACTTGTCACACAATTTGACTAGAAAATATCTTAAGGAATTGCCTCAATAGGAACAATTGAATTGTACCATTTTATCACTTAAGAGCTCTGGAACTGAGAAAATACATAATCTCTCTAAATTCCAACCTCCTCATCTATATTACCTACTTAATAGGTTTGTTAGATGGACTGAATGAAATAGCAATCATGAAAATCTTTTCCTCTTTAAATGTAGAACCTCCAGAGATGATTTGACTCACATCTGTGCTGACAGGTGTGTTCCTTGAGGGAAGCTGAAGGAATCTCAGGTGTGTCTTTGAATTTCTGACAGCAATTTCTAGGTGAGGAAGGAAATGTTTTTTTTTTTTTTTTTTTTGCAATTTTTTCTTATATAAAAAGGAAAACTGAGATTTAGAAAAGTTGTGACATGCCCAAGATTGTGCCAAACCCAGTAGGAACTTGGTTCTCTGATTTGGCAGTTTCTTTCAGAAAACTTTAAAAGCAGGAGTCAGAGGAGTGTAACTGAAGGAGTGCCTTCCACCCTCTCCACTCCCTGTTTTCACGAGTGGGGATTTCCCTCATGGCCACTGAGCATGCAGCCCCACTCTCGGGAGAATTTGTCAAGTGGCTCTCACGTCAAGGAAGGTTTATAGTAAACTGAGTTTTAAGTGATCCCCAAAGGTTGATTTTAGTTTCAGGTACTATGAAGAAAATACTTTTAAGGCTCTTCTAAAAATAAATTTCCTCCAAAGAGATGTTTAGCCTGTGGGTAATGTGTTTGGAAACATATTTTTTATAAAACTCAACCTCATTAATCTACTTGCAGATCCAGAAAGACAACTTTAATTGTACAGATCAGGGCTTGTCCCAAGCTTTCCCTTTTCAGAGTGAGTGATGTGGAGGGCTGAAGAAGAATGAACCCTAGGCTCAAGCTGCCTCTCCCTGGTTTCCCACCAAACAGTTCAAGAATTGAGGATTTGAGTCTAGTGTCCAGCCCAACCTCAGCTCTGGATGCTGAAACTCTGAGCCTGGACACCGCCAGTGAGGCCATTTCCTTTCCCCTTGCCTTACTACCTCCCATTCCCCACACCATAGCCAGGGAGCCTGGGAGGGGGATGAAGGCTGTCATGCTCTTACAAATCAAAGAGAGAGTCCCTCCTCTTCAAGGAAGGCTTTTGCCTCCAACTGGGTCCTCATGGCTCCTGAAGTATCAGCCTCTGACATCTCAGTTATTCATTAGACCTGTCAAACCTTGTGAATCTCTTCTCCCTTCCTCTGGCTCACTCTCTCAAACACTCACCTTAAATCAATTTTGAAATCACTGAAGAATGGGAGAAATATAAACTCAGCTCCAAGTAATGTTGTCTCTTACTGCTGGACAATCAGGTAAGTCACCATTTAGTAAGTAGAAATGCAAATTACTATCCTGAAAAAGAATGCAAGTTGTCAGGTGTACTCATTGACCAGGACTTGGACACTCTCAGCATTCTACTTTTCTTCGCTATTTTACAATGTGATTGATTATCCAGGGAAAGAGGGACACATTTACACGGGGCCACTCACAGGAATGGGATGGGCATTGTGGAGCTCCAGCAAATTCCCAGTTGTGTCCTTGATGAACCCAGTGTTGAGGCCCATGGCAGACATTCTTTGTCACCTTCACAAACTTTGCATTCTCCTCCAATACCATGCCTCTAACTGATGTAACTAATTTCTCGTACTAAATCATTGGAAGCTGTCCTACATATTCAACACATGTGTCAATAGGGTTGCCTTAGGAGCAAGAATTTTATGTTGGGAAATTGGAGCCTGGATTGTTGTTGGGGGAGCTTTATGAGGTGTTGCATAATGTCTAGGTTTTAATTTTGCTTTTCTTTGATGTGACAAGATGTGCTGGATTGGGTTCTTGCCCTGGAATTTATAGAGAAAGAATGCCAGAGGGTATGGCAAGGATGAGGCTGGAGGATGTCACCCACTCACATGGCTCCAGCACTGTAACTTATGCTTAAAGAACAAACTCAAGTTGGAACAATAAACACACACACACGCACATACACACATATGTACACACACACATACAATGTGCAGTACAGCTAGCGTCAAGTCCTGGGCCCTGGATACCTTCTGTTGGATCCTTATGCCTGCCTTTTTCTCTTAGTCTTTAGCTGGAGGTGGGAGCAGGAAAGGAACTTCTCTCGAGGTTATTCTCCTTTCTTTCTCCCTTTCTCACCTTTAGGAATATGAGGTAGAAAAGGAACTAGAATGAAAAATGTCTTGGGCTATCTAAGCCATACTTTCACTTCCACTTATTGTTGGATGTAATTCATCCCTACTCCCATGTTCTCTTTCAATCTCTTCCTTGAGTCTTCTCCTGAGCTGCCTCGAAGGTGGCAGGTGACAAGCTGGCCTGGCCAGAAACAAAGACAGTTATTCCTGGTTTCCACCTGTCTCCCTACGTGTGCCTGTCCTGTCTTGTTGCACTCCCTCTGTGTGTTTAATTTACACTGCAAGCCCTCTGGGCAGGGGCTTTTTTTTTTTTTTTTTAATTCTCTGCTCTGCCCTGCTCTGTGATTAGATGGCTTATGTCTGATATTTAACTTCTCCGCTCCCACTTCTCCCCATTCTTAAAAAAAAAAAAAAAAAAGGAATACCAACACAAATATATTAAATGAACAAGTTTGATTGTTGTTAGATGTGAACAAAGAAGGATAAAATGAGGTACGGGAGGCTTTTGATGCTCCAGGAGCAATTGATGATTGCCAGAGAAAAGAGTTAGTCAAGGGGGTCTCCTAGGCTCTACTGAGAGTGGTGACAAGAACACAGACCGGGACCAGGACCAGGACCAGGACCATCTGATTACTTTCCTTAGAACAGAAAAGACTTTGTGATTTGGACCCTAAGGTAGAGCAGTTTCCTGTGGTAGACACGGCTAGAGAGAGGTACCTTTTTTGAGTATTCTCTGTGCTTAAGATATTTGTCCCTGAGATAGGAGTTTAGGGTTAGGAGTTGTGCCTGTAGGAAGTCACTATTTATTTATTTAATCCACCCACCTACCCAACCATCCATCCATCCATCCATCCATCCATCCATCCATCCATCCATCCATCCATCCATCCATCCATCCATCCATCCATCCATCCATCCATCCATCCATCCATCCATCCATCCATCCATCCATCCATCCATCCATCCATCCATCCATCCATCCATCCATCCATCCATCCATCCATCCATCCATCCATCCATCCATCCATCCATCCATCCATCCATCCATCCATCCATCCATCCATCCATCCACATTAATAGTGAAACAGAAGAAAACTTCAGAAGATAAGCATGGTAACATGCCCCCAAAGCTTTATCCACTTGCCACAAGCCACTGTGATGTGGCTGGAGGACTAAGGGGCTGAAAGTGTAAGGAGAAAGGTAATGATCAGGGCTAGGAGAGGTAGATTTAGAAAGATTACCTGGAGGAGTGCTGATGCAGAATAAAAGGGCTATGGAGGAGGCAAGGCATTCCAAATTCAGAGAAAAACCTATAGAATGCCTGAAGGTGGGGATGAAGAGACTGGTTGACAGGCTTCAGGGCCTGACACAGGCTTTCATGGAAAGAGCACTCAATAATGAGAGCACAAATGACAACTAAGGGAAAGCTAGGAGAATAGATGAAGATAGTGGGAACTGTCAGCGTGCTGTTGAGAATCCAACGAAGAAGTCATGCATCATAGACCTGGAGGCCTATCTAGGGAGATAGAACAAGAAGGGAGATGATCCTTGGTGTCAGCAAGGGTGAGAATTCCATATCAGGCTGCCTGCCCTATAGCTGAGGGCCCATACTTGTAGCTCTGAGTCCGAGGTGGAGGAAATAGTCTGGCTGAGATAGTGACAATGTACAATGTATTCATGCCAGGGACCCTCTTTCAGCACAATGAAGGCATTGAGAGTTGACAGCTCAAGAGACTAGGAGCTCTAACCAGATGCCAAGGCCTAGAGAAACAAGAGCTGAGCGTTTGCCACGAAGGTGCAGAGAGTTGTGGTCTCAGCCCTTGGAAACATCATCAGAAGAAGCTGTTCAGAGCAAAATGCATTCCATTTCTTGGCCCTGTCCATGTGTTTCTTGTCAATGAGGCTGATCTTCCTGGGTTCGGAAAGGTTTCTGTTTGAAATTTTATGAGCCTTGGCTGGGAAGTAGCACTTACCCCTAAGTCTGTGGGAGTTAAAGACCTTTTCTGGCAGCACAGTTCTGGGGGCCTCCTGGAAGTCCTGAATGCCAGGCAGGGAGAAACCCATAGCCATGAGTAATTCGATATAATTGTGTTTTATTTATAGGCAGCAAGGGACCAAAGACTCCACAGAGCCCTTCTTCAGTGTCATCCAAGAAACTAATGTGGTGTATCTGGGCTCACAGAACCTTCCTTGGGTCAGCACTTACAGCTCATACTAGCAGTCTTGTGGGGAAGATGGTTAAGTTTGGAGTCCTTTATTCCATGGTGCTAAGTAGGGACATCAGTCTACACCCAGAGTAGAAGTTACATTTGCTCTTTAGCTTTCCGATTTTCCTATTTAAACAGAGAAGTCAACACTAATCCTTGACACACTGATGTCTATTTAATTTACTTCAACCAACAATTTATGGCAAAGACTGGGAGTTGATCATTGTATTGGGTACCGTGGGGAATACAAAGGGACAAAAATGGGATAGGCCATCGAGAGGATCTTAGTTCAAGCCCTGCCCTTCCATAATCTATCTAATTCTGTCACATTGAAAAATCATTTCCCCTCTTGGGAATCTGAAAAATGAGGAACTTAGACCAATTAATGTAAATGCTGAAGAAATTCAAAGTAAGGGAAAGATTCTTAAAGTGGAGGAGACTCATGAAATTTATCCAAATATTGGAGTTTTATATGGGTGGCACTTAATTGCCATAGATAATTCCTCTGGAATAGCCTAAAAGTGATTCCTTACTGCTGCTTCACTTGGCCATCCTGGGATCTCTTGCCGCTCTATATCTTTATGCCAGATTGACATCTCATGTGCTAACTCCCTACAGTTGTGTGACTGCTCACAGCAGTGATCACAGATCATGTTCTTGACCTGCGTCCATTCCTAAGTTCTTTCTTCCTGGACCTGACTCTTGGCTCTAGCTCCTTTTCACTGTCTCCTGTCCTTTGGATTTGGGGTTGCTGGTGGTTCTTCCTGGCTAGCCTCTCAGCTTTTCCTCAAATTTCTGCCTGGGACCCACCCCATGGACCCATCTCTTTTCAAACTACCTCAGATAGGATTTGAGTGCCCTGTTTAATTCCTTGTGACCCAGTTCCTGTCGCTGGGAAAAAAAGAATGAAAAGTAAGGGAGATGGAAACTCTAGAATATAATATTCATAGCTGGGCAGCAAGTATCACACTAGAATTTAGATGAAAGGAATACAGTATAAGATAGAGCTAAATTCTGATTCACTGAGGGCTTGAACTGTTGGTCTTGGTTTTATCCTTTGAAGTCACACGTGAACAAATCTAATTCCTTTCTTATATAACAGCCCTTTAATTACAATTACTTATTTAATTACAATTCTCCAGCCCTCAAACTTCTGTGACCACACCTCTCCTCTGCCTAGTCAGCTCTTCTCCAGGCAAAACACGTCAATTTTTTCAACATTCTTCAAATAGTATGGTTTTGAATCCTTTTGTTAACCTGACCGTCCTTCCTAGTCTTGTTCAACTGACCTCTATTCCTCTTCCTCTGAGGTGCCCAGACCTGCAGGCTACACTCCAGGTAGGCTCTGATCAGCCCAGGGAGCTGAATCTCTTTGCTTTAAATCATGCTTCCCGAAGCATGTTCCACTCACCCCAGGTTCTGTGAGATGTTCTGGGGATCAGCGGTGGGTGATCAATTGCTTCACAGTTTAATGAATTTCACAGTTTGTGAAACTCTACAGCTTATCATCCCCTTTGGAGATTTCAGAATGTACATTAGAATACTAAAGGCTTCGAGTAGTCTTATTTATCTTTACCTAATCTAGTCTTTCCCAAATTTATTTGACCACAAAACTATTTGTTAAAGTAACACGTTAACCTTCCTATTTTGCCATGAAGCTTGGAGAAGCCCTGCTTGACTTCTGTTCATGCCATCTGAAATTGCTTTGTTTTTCTCCCTCTTTCTCTCTCTCTTCCTTCACCCCTTCCTCCTCCCTTCGTTTCTCTTTTCCCTCCTTCCTTCCCACCTTCTTTCCTTCCTTCTTCTATAACGCTATTATGATATGTCAAGGTTTAGTATCAATCAAAACTCTTAGATATTTTTCAAATTTATTGCTTTAAGTCATGTGCTGACTCCCCACCCCTTTCTTGCATTTGGTAGTTGTTATTTGCTATTCCTCTCTTATGCATTAAGCATGTCTTATATACCTTAGCCCTGGTGGTGCAGGGTTAAGAGTTATGGTTGCTAACCAAAAGTTTGGCAGTTCAAATCCACCAGTCACTCCTTGGAAACCCTATGGAGCAGTTCTACTCTGTCCTACAGGGTCACTATGAGTTGGAACTGACTTGATGGCAATGGGTTTGGTTAGCTGTTGCCACCGAGTTGATTCTGACTCCTAGCGACCCTATAGGGCAGAGTAGAACTGCCCCATAAGATTTCCAAGGAGTGGGTGGTGGATTCAAACTGCTGACCTTTTGGCTAACAGTGATAGCTCTTAAGCACTGCACCACTAGGGCTCTAAAAAATGTGGAGTTTAATAAATATTTGTTAATAAGTACAGAGCTGAGGACTATACCCTTTGAATATGGTAATTCAACAAGCTAGTAATTGTTCCTGTTATACTAGTATCCAGCCCATGTTTCTCTATGCTGGTCCATGATGCTGTTGAAACAGTTGTCAGATTCCCTAATCTACCAGTCTTGAATAAAATGAATTCTAGATGAAACTGAATGGCAGGATCCCATGTAGAAGTTTGGAAATAGAGGTGAGGCTTGAAGGATGGGTAGGATTTAAATAAGCAGAGGGGATCAAAAAGGAGATTGTGGCAGGGCTGGGGTAAGCATAAGTAATGCACTGTAAGTATGTGTGAACATGCTGGAAATGGTGGCAATAAATTCAACTTCTGTGTATCTAGAGCTTACTATGTTATGGTAAGGTTCTGTGCAGCGAGATGGGGGGAAGAGGGTTGAGCGAGATGCATAAACAGCTAATAATTTAGCTTTAAAATTGTCACTTAAAAGATAAAATATGATAAGTTTTATATTAAAGGAACAAACAAAGTAACACAAAATGTTTGTTACTTGGGGAGTCAGAGAAGGTCTCACGGTGCAGGTGGTTCCAGAGCTAGCCATAAAGACTGGGCAGGGTTTGGCCAGATAGGGAAGGAGGTTTCAGAATCAAAACTTTGGTGATGGAACACATCCAAATGACAAGTTCAATGTGATTAAAGTAAGACAAGACTTGGTAGGGATGTCCCTGTAGTTCCTGAGGGGGACATGGCATGAGAAATCTATGTTTAGGAAGGTTGGCAGGACACTGGCATGCAGAGGGTAGTAAAAAAGGTATAAGGGAATGAGGATCTGGGCTGGGGTTGTTGCCATATAGATGGTAAATTAGGAGAAAATTCAAATTTTTTTCAAAAGAAGAAACAGTATGGTACAATGTCTACTTTTAAATGCCTCATATGCATGCAAAACCTGGACAATGAAAAAGACTGAAAAAGAATTGATGCATTTGAATTATGGTGTTGGCAAAGAATATTGAGTGTACCATGGACTGCCAGAAGAACAAACAAATCTGTCTTGGAGGAAGTATAGCCAGAATGCTCCTTAGAAGCGAGGCTGGTGAGACTTCATCTTGCTTCTTTGGACATGTTATCAGGAGGGACCAAACCTGGAGAAGGACATCATGCTTGGTAAAGTCAGAGAGTCAGCGAAAAAGAGGAAGACCTTCAATGAGGTGGACTGGCACAGTGACTGCAACAAAGGGCTCAAGGATTCCTACTATTGTGAGGATGGTGCTGGACTGGGAGGGTCAACATTCAGCTTTGTCATACGTAGGGTCGCTATGAATGGGAGCCGATTAACAACAACAACTACTGGAATCAGGAGTCAAGGAAAAAAAGTCAAATGCCTGCAAAGCTTTCAGCCCATGAGGTGGGAAGTGTGACCATAGGAGAGGCAAGTCCCTGGAGGAGGGAAGGAAGGATGGCAACCACAAGGAGGAGGCTTCTGCTGATAAATGCCCTTCTACCCAGGAGTTTTTTTTTTTTTTTTTTTACCCGGGAGTAGATGAATACCCTGGGGTTTAACATTCTGAGTGTTTGGAGTTTGGTCTAAGACAATTATGACTTTTTTCAAATTTCACACGTTTTTGGATGTGGTGAGATTAGCTCATGTCATTTATATCAGCCAGTCTCACAGAAAAAATACAATTTTGTGTTTGTTGGGCACAGGGTGGTACAAGAAGTAATTCTGGTGTATGTTTTCCTGGAGCCAAATGGCTCAACAGGGTCTTTTCTCTGGGATTTTTCCCAATATGGGACTTTTCAAATGTTCAAACACTATGGCTCCTTTTCTGAGGCTGAAGTGGGTCTAAGACAAGTCCATATAGATCCCTAGAGACTCCATACTGGCTTCCCTATGCTCTTCTACCAATAGGCCTCTGACACCAAGGAGAACTCACTGGTATTGCAATTAATTGATTTACTGCTTGGTTGATTCACTCATTCATGGGTGTTCCAACCATCAATTTCTTGTTGGCCCTTATGGGAAAGAATTGGCTCTTACTTCCTCTTGTCTTTCTTTGTTTCCATCTTTCCTAGAGTCTCATATCACATTTTTTTGTCTGTTGTCACCACACTTCCCATTTTCTAGATGAGAACCATCTCAGAGGAAGCTTACATGGTGAGCTGTAGAACACTGATGACCATCCATTGTTGCCCATCATTCCACCCCTGCCACACGATCATTACCTCTTGTGGTGGTTAAGATTGTGTGTCCACTTGGCTGGGCTGCAGTTCTCAGTGTTTATTTGTGATCACCCCCATGATGGGATCTGCTGTTAGTAACAAATCAGTTAAAAGGAAGTTTCCTTGGGCGTGTGGCCTGCATCTGAATATAAGTGGATGGTATGGCTTTTGTCTGCTCTGGGTCCTGCAACTGCCTCCTGTTCATCTGACCTCAGGTTCTTGGGACTTGAGCTAGCAGCTTATCTGCTGATCTCGGGATTCATCGATCTTCACAGCCTGTGAGCAAGAGCCCTGTTCTCTGACCTGCCAATCTTGGGTTTGCCAGCCCCTGCAGCTACGTGAATCAGGAGAAGCCTGATTCACAGACTTGGGACGATACAGCCTCTACGAACATGTGAGCCATTTGTTTATATAAATTTCTCTCTATATATGTATTTATATGCTTTACTGGTTTTGCTTCTCCAGAGAACCCAGCCTAAGACACCTCTCTATCCCCAAATACAGTTTAACGTCTTGGAGGACCTTAACAGCAGGATAGAGAAATTAAGGATGAGGAAGAGGCATGGCTCCCTGTGCTCCTTATCTCTCGTGAGGAGAGACCTGCTGGCACTACCCAGGCCAGTGTTCCATTCAGTGGCAGCACCAAGGGATCAGGGAACCAAGGGATGCTGCATGTGAGGACAGCCCAACCCCACCCCATGGCCACAGTAATTGTTCTTTAACTAGATGATGCTGTAGAGCAGATGTTCTCTGTTTAGCTGCACTGGTCTCTGTACTTTCAACTAAGAACTTCCACCCACTTCCCTTCAGTGCCCTTACTCCAAGTCTTATTCCACAGACAGAGAAGTACTGTTGAAGAGGGCCAGGGCACTGATCTTCTGGGAACTTGTGGAATGCCATGTCACCCATCATTTTTGTACAGTTAGTTTCCTCTCCAATATGTTCATCCTGCCCATTTTAAAGAAGGCAAGTTTTCTTCTGGTGGGAAATTACGGGGTCTCAAGATTTGTTTTAGAAAACTTGATGTCAAAAAAAATTGAATTTATTGAACAAAAGAGCATAGACTATGCAACAGGACTCACCACAGATTCCCAAACCAATAATGTTGTTGTTAGCTGCTGTCAAATTGTCCCCTAACTCATAGAGACTCCATGCACAATGCAATGAAATGCTGGGCAGCCCTGTGCCAGTCCCATGACTGGCTGCAGATCAGGCCATTGTGATTCATAGGGTTTTCACTGGTTGATTTTTGGTAATAGATAGTCAGGCCTTTCTTCCTAGTACATCTTAGTACAGAAGCTCTGCCAAAACCTGTTCAGCATCATAGCAACATGCAAGCCTCCACTGACAGATGGATGATAGCTGTACATGAGATGCATTGGCTGGGAATCAAATCCAAAACTTCCACAGGAAAGGCAAGAATTTTACCACTGAACCACCACTACCCCCCCAAAAACCAATGATAGTTATCACCTAATAGTGCTTACTAAGCGAAAAGATCTTTGCATTATTCCATTTAATTCTTACCAAACCCCTGTGTGTTGACTGAATAGCCCTGTTTTATAGATTGGGAAACTTAGCATGAGGTTGACTAACTTTCCCAAGGTCACATAGCTAGTAAGTGAAAGAATCAGGATGCAGATTAGAACTGTGCCACTCCAGAGCTGTGCCTTTAGCTTCCACACACAGGACAACCTCCTGTAAATTTAAAATGTTGGTATCTGTCTTCTGAGGAACACATTCGTGGGGTAAAAGGAGGTGGCATCCTTGACTAGCTCTCCTTTCGCCTAGGTTTATTCTTAGTGTTGGAATACTTAATATCTCCTAGTTCTATTTCCCATGTTTGGTACACTGTAGAATGATCTCAGAAAATAAATTGTTAACAATTAGCTGCGTGTGAGTCTGCCCAGTACTCCTGACCCTTTGAAACTGGGAATGCAGCTTCCCAATGAAGCTGGGACTCCAGGTTTTGAGTTAGCTCAGAACCCCCATGGAGAAAACTAGAGGCTGTAGTTGCCCCATCTACACCCTGAAGTTATCAGGGTGAGTGAAGGATTCACTGAGGTTTCAACTGTTGGTTCCGAAGACACTGGACTCTAGGTGTTAACCTAGAAACCCTTGGCTCTTTATGTGGCCGGGCTTATGGGGGTGGAATTGAGGAGGCGAGGGAATGGGCCATGGACAGATCTGAGCCAGACACCAGATTATGCCTTTCTTGGCCTCAAAACATGTAAGGATTTGAGGATGCCTCATGCTTTCAGGACATGAATTGCTAATAACTAAATCTCAGAGGAAATAAATAGTAATTAACCTGATTTAATGTTACCCTGGGGACACTATTAAATTCAGCATTGTCCTTTGAAATGTTGTTGAATGAATGGTTTAGAGCATAGGGACTTGTGGCATTTGTCCC
This sequence comes from Elephas maximus indicus, assembly GCF_024166365.1. Lineage (NCBI taxonomy): Eukaryota > Metazoa > Chordata > Mammalia > Proboscidea > Elephantidae > Elephas > Elephas maximus. Next base: position 165,168,987 of record NC_064821.1, on the reverse strand, counting down.
AGCTAATGAGGTGTGTTTATGGGGAAGATGAGAAAGGGCTGGGGGGCAAGCCGTGCAGATAGAATTAGGAAGTGCTAAAAAGATGGTTCCAGTGTAGCCTTGTGATTCTATCTCTGCTGGCCAATAGTTCCCATGTGAAGTGTCCTTAGGGAGGGGATGGCTCTGTTCCAGAACACTAGGCCTGTAATTACCACACTGGCTCAGGCACTTCCCGAATAGAGAGGGTGGGTCCTTGCAGGTCATGGAGGGCACTGCCTCATTTTACAGATGAGGAACCTCAGGCCTTCAGAAGCAAGATATCTTGCCCAAGGTTGCCCAGCTAGTGAGGGGCAGAACAGCAGCTAGAATCCAACTTTCTGAATTTCTAGATTCATAAGTACTTTCTTATACCTGGGCGAGGCCCTGTGGAATCTTTAGAGCTTGGTTTGGAGTCACGCACTTGTGTTTGATCCATCTGTTCCTGGCACTGAGACCCCCAATTTGGCCCAATCTCCCCTGCCTACATCCCCTGACGTCTGGAACTCAGTCTGAAATTTACCCAGGTTGTGCAAATGGTTAAGCACTAAGCTGCTAACTGAAAGGTTGGAGGTTGGAGTTCACCCAGAGGTGCCTTGGAAGAAAGGCCTGGCGATGTACTTCTGAAAAATCAGCCGTTGAAAAGCCTTGTGAAGCACAGTTTTACTCTGAAACACATAGAGTCACCAGGAGTGAAAAACCCTGTGGAGCAGAGTTTTACTCTGAAACACATGGAGTCGCCAGGAGTCACCAAGAGTTGGAACCTACTCCATAAAAAAAAAAAAAAAAAATTTTTTTTTTTTTTACTCCATAGCAACTGGTTAAAAGGAAGGTAGTAAGTAGTTCTATAGCAGAGGTGAAGATTATATGAATAGCCTAGGTAAATTTCCCTCCACAGTGTCTGGCCCACTGGAGGTGCTTAATGAACCTCCTTCCTCCGATTTTGCCCAGTCTCTCCAAAGAGAAAACAATCAAGGTTCTGATCCGTTGACCCAAAGATCCTGGGCCCAATCTCTCTTAGGTCTTTCATTTAATTCAGCTCTGGTAAGTTCATTGGCATATTAAGCTCTTAATAATAATTGGTAATAGTTGTTATGACAATAAATGCTATAGTTAACAGCTATTATTTGTGTGAGACACTATGCTTAGTCCCACATTATCTCATTCAATCCTTCCAGAAACTGTATAAGGTAGAGATTATTACTATTGTCATGTTACAGAGGAGGAAACTGAGGCTTGGAGAAGTCAAGTGATTTGGCCACGTTTGCACAGCTAGCCAGTGGCAGAGCTTGGATTTGAACTTAAATGTGGCTAGCCCCAGAGTCCTTCTCCTAGTCACAGCAGTTTGTTGTTGCTGTTAGGTGCCATCTAGTCAGCTCCAACTCATAGCGACCTTAAGTACTACACAACAAAACAGTGCCCAGTGCTGCGCCATCCTCACAATCATTGCTATGCTTGAGCCCATTGTTGCAGCCACTGTGTCAATCCATCTTGTTGAGGGTCTTCCTCTTTTTGGCCGACCCTCTACTTTACCAAGCATAATGTCCTTCTCCAGGGACTGGTCTCTCCTGATAACGTGTTTAAAGTACCTGAGATGACATCTTGTCATTCTCATTCTAAAGAGCATTCTAGCTAAACTTCTTCCAAGACAGATTTGTTCATTTTTCTGGCAGTTCATGGTATACCCAATATTCATTGCCAACACCATAACTCAAAGGCATCAATTCTTTTTCAGTCTTCCTTATTCATTGTCCAGCTTTTGCATGCATGTTAGGTGATCGAAAAATACCATGGCTTGGGTCCAGTGCACTTTAGTCCTCAAAGTGACATCTTTGCTTTGAAAGAGATCTTTTGCAGCAGATATGCCCAGTGCAATATACATCATTTGATTTCTTGACTGCTGCTTCCCTGGGTGTTGATTGTGGATCTAAGTAAAATGAAATCCTTGACAACTTCAATCTTTTCTCCATTTATCATGATGCTGCTTATCGGACCATTTGTGAGGATTTTTGTTTCCTTTGAGGTTTGTAGGACACATCTAAGAGAGGAGGCTCTGAGGAAAGTTCACTGTGAGTCTGACATCCTGAGTTTGGGCCCACCCTGACCCTGCTCCCTGGCCTCCTGACCTCAGGTCTGGAGCAGGTTGGCAGGCCTGGCAGGGGAAGCTGCAAGGAAGGACTTCCCTCCATCCCTTGCACAGAAACTGACATGTTAGAAGCAAATGAAACATTAAAAAAAAAAAGGCTTTCAAAGCACCCAGCCTCCCCAGTCGGGTGGACTGTTTTAAATTCTTCAGGCACAGCATTAAGGTCATAAAATGGGAGGGTTGCAATTTCCTTTCCCCCACACTGGCTCTGGCGGCATAAGGAATTGATGGAAGAAGGAGACACTAGTGCAGGTCTTGTCGCCTCACTCATCTGGGCCTGGGATGTTTCACTGGCTGTGCCGTAGTTGGGGCTGAATGTCATTTCCATCTCTGGGTTAATAGTTTTCAGAGCATTTATGCTTTATACATTGTACCCGTACCTCCTAATTATTTCCCAAGTTTACTAAGCCAAAATTTGTGAGTCTTTCAACCTGAAATACTAAAGTTTCCAATAAAGTCTAGAGGGTTCATCCAGAAAGTGGTTGTCAAATCACTTTGGTCCTTTTTGCCCTTGAATGAGCATTACATCAAGAGCTGGAAGACTTAGATTCTGAGCCTTAGCTTTTTCATCTGTAGAAGGGCCTTGCCTGCAGGGACCTAACTGTGGAAAAGAGTACCATAGGGCAATTAGTGTTAAGTTGCTGAATGATCTCTCAGAGCTGGCAGTGGAAACTGTGATGGCCCAGAGAAATTGCTAATGAGTGCCCCACCTCAAGCAGCGCCCAGGGCACACGCAGGACGCCCAGGCCACTAACCTTACCTGCCTTCCCCCAAACCCCCCAGTTAGGCCTCTGCTTGCCTGCTGAACTTGGATGTTGTGACTATCAAATAAAATGCATGTAAATAGGTGTTGGAAGTGCTAAAGTCTTAAGACTGTAAAAAAAAAAAAAAAAAAAGGTTGCCATTGACTCTGTTTCCACTCACGGTGACCCTATGTGTTTCAGAGTAGAACTGAGCTCCATAGGGTTTTCAATAGCTATAGTCTTACAGAAGGAGTCCGTGCGTGGTATAAACAGTTAAGTGCTTGACTACTAACTGAAAGGTGGGTGATTTGAACCCATCCAGAGGAGCCTCAGGAGATAGGCCTGGAGATTTGCTTCTGAAAGGTCACAGCCTTGAAAACCCTACGGAACAGTTCTACTCTGCACACATGGAGTCTCCATGAATCAAAACTGACTTGAGGGCAACTAACAGCAACAGTCTTAAAGAAGTAGATTGCCATGCCTTTCTTCTGCAGCACCACTGGGTGGTTTCAAATCCCCAGCTTATCATTTGTAGCAGAGTGTAACTGTTTGTATGACCCAGGGACCTATGTAAAATAAACCTGTTGCCATCGAGTCGATTCTGACTCATAGTGACCCTATAGAACGGAGTAGAATGGCCCCACAGAGTTTCCAAGGAGTGCCTGGTGGAGTCAAACTGCTGACTTTTTGGTTAGCACCTGTAGCACTTAACCACGACGCCACCGGGGTTTCCCTGTAAAATAAAGGGACCTTATTATTGCATCTGCTGATCATGCATGCGTGCACTAGGCTTCACATGCACGCAGTGCAAATACTTCCCCGTCCACCCCTGAAATTGATCTGTCCCTTTTCTGATGTCCTGTAACAACTGTGATCTCTAACATTCATTTAGCGATAAATTTTGTATTGCTTCATGATAGCTCTGCTGTTACCTTAAGTTCTTACAGCTATTTAGCTTTTCATGTAATAATAATTTTTTTCTTTTCTAATTATATTGTAAACGCAGTTCTGGTGGAAACTGAATCTTCAACTTTTTGCATCCTACCTAGTGTCACATGTTGCCTAGGCAAGAATCTTTTAAGAGTGGTGACTTTTCTGAGCTCCCCTGTCTCAGCACTAGAGCTCTGACTACAAATTATCTATAGGATCCATTTCAGGCAATTTTTTTTTTTTTTATTGTACTTTAGTTGAAGGTTTACAGAACAAACTAGCTTCTCATCAAACAGTTAGTACACACGTTGTTCCATAACAGTTGGCTAAGAACCCCCAACAGGTCAGCACTCTCCCTTCTCGACCTTGGGTTCCCCATTACCAGCTTTCTTCTTCCCTCCTGGCTTCTCGTCCTTCAGCCTGGGCTGGTGTGCCCATTTGGTCTCGTTTTGTTTTATGGACCTGTCTAATCTTTGGCTGAAGGGTGAACCTCAGGAGTGATTTCATTACTGAGCTGTAAGGATGTCTGGGGTTCACACTCTAGGGGTTTCTCCAGTCCCTGTCAGACCAGGAAGTCTGGTCTTTTTTTTTTTTATGTGAATTAGAATTTTGTTGTAAATTTTTCTCCAGCTCTGTCCGTGACCGTCTATTGTGATCCCTATCAGAGCAGTTGGTGGTGGTAGCCAGGTACCATCTAGTTGTGCTGGGCTCAGTCTGGTGGAGGCTGTGGTAGTTGTGGTCCATTAGTGCTTGCAACTGATCTTTCCCTTGCGCCTTTGTCATTTCTTAACAACATCCAAAGAAAATAAATTTTCATGTTGAATTTCAATAAAGGCTATGCAAAGAGTAGTTGATAGGAGCTGAACCCACACTCTAGAATGAACCACATAAAATTCATGAAGTAGTTAACTTAAGAGCATGGGTGAGTGTATGCATGTGTATACCTCCAAATACACTAAATAAAATAAAACCAGAGTAGTATAGTTTTGCTTCTGGTGTTTAATACAAAAAAACTTACCCTGTAGATGTTATGAATTAAATTGTGTTACCCCCCATATCCTAGTCCCTATACCTGTAGATGTATCTAATCTAATGTAGTATAATCACTTTCCATAATGCAGCCTAATGTAATGTAATCAATTAGTTGAGGCCATAGCAGTATAGGCTGGATCCTAAGTCTAATCACTTCTGAGTTACATAAAGAGCAGAATAGTCACAGAGACACGTACACACATACAAGGGAAGACAGGCAACATGTGAGAATCTTCTGTAAGCAATGACTGGGGCTACTGACTTGAAAAGAATCAATACTGCTGTAACCCTGATTTGGACTTGTAGCCTCCGGAACTGTGAGAAAATAAATTTCTGTTCTTTAAATTCACCACTTGTGAGATTTCTGTTACAGCAGCACTAGGGTACTCAGCCAGCAGAGTACTAGTGAGATCTTGAAACAGAAAAAGATTAAAAGGTGTTTTCCTGATGAACTCTAGTTTTGGTCCTATCTCTGTTGTCTTCTTCTGGGTGTCAAATTGATTCAGGACAGTACATATACAACTGGTCACTTCCTCTGGCCAACCCTGGGGATTTATAACCATGGAGAATGCTCATTCTCTGTCCATGATGCTTTAAGGTACAGAATTACCATGCTCTTCATTTCTACTGCCCTAATTCTAAGGTGCTTCTGACCTAAGCCATGGCGTTTTTAATCACCTTGTATGCATGCAAAAGCTGGACAGTGAATAAGGAAGACCAAAAAGGAATTGACACCTTTGAATTATGGTGTTGGTGAAGAATACTGAATATACTACGGACTGCCAAAAGAATGAACAAATCTGTCTTGGAAGAAGTACAACCAGAATGCTCTTTAGAAACACGAATGGCAAGACATCATCTCACATATTTTGGACATGTTATCAGGAGGGATCAGTTCCAGGAGAAGGACATCATGCTTGGTCAAGTAGAGGGTCAGCCAAAAAGAGGAAGACTCTCAACGAGATGGATTGACACAGTGGCTGCAACAATGAGCTCAAGCATAACAATTGTGAGGATGGCGTAGGACCGGGCAGTGTTACCTTCTGTTGTACGTAGGGTCGCTATGAGTCGGAACTGACTCGATGCACCTAAGAACAACAACCTTAATTTTGGTCCTGTTATCTACTGCACATATTTGTGCAACGCTGGACCCAAAGGAAAAAGGACTTTCCTTCAGTGCATCTTCTGGAAACTTTCTTGCTTTGGTGACACGTTATTGAAGATTTCTTCTCCATGGTATAGGCAGTTGAAGAGCATCTTTAGGTTTCATGAGAAGAGAACAATTTGCTGCCTTCATCTTCCCCATCACTTAAGGCTACTTCCTCTGCCACTTTCAAGCCCTTCCTCCTTGCCATGTGTTGAAGTCAGCTGAGCTTTCAGTATTTAACAACTTCTTGGAAGCTCTATGGGGCAGTCCTACTCTGTCCTACAGGGTCGCTATGAGTCGGAATCGACTCGACGGCACTGGGTTTGATTTATTTTTTGTATGTCTGTAGTATGCCTTATACATAGAAGTTCATTCATAATTTTTTTTAATATGGTTCCTACCTTGGTTTAATGACTTCTATGTTACTGTAAATGTGTAAATGTGTCCCGTAAAGAACTAACACTAGGAAAACTATGAAGGAGGCTGAGTTTCTCTTTGTGCCCTCTTACCTTTCCCTGCACTGAAAGAATTGGTGAAAAACAAGGCTCCAGGAATCAACAGAATACCAACTGAGATGTTTCAACAAATGAATGCAACACTAGAAGCATTCACTCACCTATGCCGAGAAATTTGGAAGATACCTGGTTGGTCAACTGGAAGAGATCCATATTTGTGCCTATCCCAAAGAAAGGTGATCCAAGAGAATGCAGAAATTATCAAACAAGATCATTAATATAACACACAAGTAAAATTTTTCTGAAAATAATTAAAAAATGGTTGCAGCAGTACATAGACAGGGAACTGCCAGAGATTCAGGCCAGATTCGGAAGAGGACGTGGAACAACGGATTCATTCCTGATGTCAGATGGATCTTGGCTGAAAGCAGAGAATACCAGAAAGATGTTTACCTTTGTTTTATTGACTATGCAAAGGCATCTGACTATGTCGCTCATAACATATTATGGATAGCATTGCAAAGAATTGGAATTACAGAACACTTTATTGTGCTCGTGAGGAACCTGTACATAGACCAAGAGGCAGTTGTTTAAACAGAACAAGGGGATACCGCATGAGATAAAATCAGGAGAGGTGTGTGTCAGGGTTGTATCCTTTCACCATACCTATTCAATTTGTATGCTTAGCAAATAATCCGCAAGGCTGGACCATATGAAGAAGAACGGGACATCAAGATTGGAGCAAGACTCATTAACAACCTTCGTTACACAGATGACACAACCTTGCTTGCTGAAAGTGAAGAGGACTTGAAGCACTTACGGATGAAGATCAAAGACCACAGCCTTCACTATGGATTACACTTCAACATAAAGAAAACAAAAATCCTCACAACTGGACCAGTAAGCGATATAATAAATGGAGAAAAGATTGAAGTTGACAAGGATTTCATTTTATTTGGATCCACAATAAATTCCCATGGAAGCAGCAGTCAAGAAATCAAACTACATATTGTCCTGAGTAAATCTGCTGCAAAAGACCTCTTTAAAGTGTTAGAAACCAAAGATATCACTTTGAGGACAAAGGTGCACCTGACTCAGGCCATGGTATTTTCAGTCATCTCATATGCAAGTAAAAGCTGGGCAACGAATAAGGAAGAATGAAGACAAATTGATGCCTTTGAATGATGGTGTTGGTGAGGAATATTGAATATACCATGGACTGCCAGAAGGGTGAACAAATCTATCTTGAAAGAAATACAGCCAGGATGCTCCTTCGAAGCCAGGATGGGGAGACTTGGTCTCAAGTACTTTGGGCATGTTTTCAGAAGAGACCAGTACCAGGAGAAGGACAGCATACTTGGTGAAGTAGGGAGTCAGTGAAAAAGAGGAAGACCTTCAACATGATGGATTGACACGGTGGCTGCAACAATGGGCTCAAAAGTAGCAATGATTGTGAGGATGGTGCAGGACCAGGCAGCATTTTGCTCTGTTGTACATATGGTTGCTATGAGTTGGAACAGACTCGAGAATACCTAACAACATTGACGTTTCCCTCTCTCTGTCTTCCCTGCCCCCCTTGACAACTGTCTTCCAAGTGTCCAATGATCTCATGCTGCCTCCCTAGCTAAAAGGCTGTGTTGAGGACAGCTTTTCCTTCAAAATCTGTTCTCAGGGTGTGGTCATACTAAAAGGTGGTCTCCCCTGATGTAAGCAGAATCTATGTATCTGTCAAGAAAACAAGGCAAAAGCGCTGGAGTAATGCCTTGTTATGTTCCAACTTGTTTGAAAGAATGAATGCCTCCTAGGATCCCTAGACAAAACCAGAACCAAACCAAACCAAACCCATTGCCGTGTAGTTGATTCTGACTCATAGCAACCCTATAGGACAGAGCAGAACCACCCTATAGAGTTTTCAAGGAGTGCCTGGTGGATTCCAACTGCTGACCTTTTGGTTAGCGGCTGTAGGTCTTAGCCACTACGCCACCAGGGTTTCCTAGGGATCCCTGGACAAGGTGAAAGAAATAAAGTAATATGGAAGTCAAAGAGAAATGTATTCTGAGAAGGAAGAGGGCCATCAAATGAGTGGCAATGATTGCATGAATGAAAAAGGCTGCATTGCAGGGAGAAGAGGCGGCGATAATAGTGTAATGAATACTTCGTAGGTTTCTTTCAAGGGGGGTTACTTCTCAGAATGGTGGTGCGTACTAAATTAGGCTCCGTAGAAATCTGGAATCCAAGATGGAACCCATGGCAAAGGCCCTTGGGACTGGGTGGCAGGACTTATTATGGGGCTGTGCCTACACAGTCCCCTTGTGGCGCTGGTTAGATTCCTGTCATGGGTGCTTGCATCAGGCAGAAGTCATCCATCAGTCACCTTGTGGATGTCTGCGCATGCTCCAGGGACCAGATCGGCTTGGCCCTTCTGAAAAACATCTTAAAAGGGAGTACATTGTTTGCTCTTTTCCTATCACACATTCCAGGATGGGAGTTTTGGGTCAGCTATTTTTTTTTTTTAATCACACAGTATTGTAAGTAAGTTGCAGGCATTGCAGGGCTCCTTGCCGAGAGGCTCAGTCCCTGTTTCTTCCCTGTCTCACTTTGTTTTTCTTCCTTCCCCCCTCAGTTCTGTATCCCTCTCTGCCTTCCAAAAAGACTGCCACTGCTTTGAATTTGGGAGAATCCTTCCATTCTCAGTCGACTGAAAGCTGATCAATAAGAATGAACTGATTTAAAATGAGGAAATGACAGAAACTTTGGGAAAAATAGCTTTGTATAGAAACAGCCATGGATGTGAACTCCGACACCTTCTCGGGATTTAGTAAAGCAAATGTCAGCAAAGTCCGATGTAGCTCTGGAAGTAGAAGGCAATCTAAAAGTCTGATGTTGTTAGTTGACTTTTAGTCAGCTTCAACTCATGGGAATCTTAAGTATCACAGAAGGAAGCATTGCCTGGTCCTGCACTATCTTCATGATCCTTGGTACGTTTGAGTTCATTGTTGCAGGTACTGTATAGTGCCTTTCATCCTAGGGGACTCATTTTCTAGCACTATATCAGACAGTATTCTCCTGCGATGCATAATGTTTTCACTGGCTAATTTCAAAAGTAGATCATGAGGCCTTTCTTCCTAGCCTGTCTTAGTCTGGACGCTCCGTTGAAACCTGTCCACCATGGGCAACACTGGTGATATTTGAAATACCAGTGGCATGCCTTCCAGAATCATAGCAACACACAAGCCACCAAAGTAAGATAAACTGAGAGACAGGTGGTAGGATGGTCGGTTCTGAGTCTAAGAGTTACAGCTATTCAATTGCAAATGAGCCAGATAAAGAAGAAAAAGGGCAACTTCCTTCAGAAATAATGTGGTTGTCTTCGGAACACTCCTTGAATTCAGCTCTTCAAGGGCATATATTTAAAATATACAAGGAAGTGACCTATCCAAGGTTAGCAAAGACCTGTAAGAACAGTGTCAGAATTCCTAAATTGCAAAAGGGAGTGAAGTTTTCAAATAGTGCCGAGAACAAGAACAAAAAGTTGATTTTAAAACTCTGATCAGAGCAAAAGAAGATCAGAGGAGTCCCAGGCTCACTTCTTGGGACAGCTGGTTAAATGGTAACAGACAATAGAAACCAGAACTACCCAGTTTCCACTTTTATATTCATTTTCTTCACTAAGTAGAATTTCTGACACATAGAAAAACGTGGAACAATTACATTTAAAGAGGGGACTGAGGCCCAGGAGACCTGATGAGCTGGTAAGAGGGCATGTAAAAAACCAAACCCACTGCCGTCAAGTTGATTCTGACTCATAACAACCCTATATATAAAAAAAAAATAGTATCTCAAAAATAGTTGAAATTACACATGCAGATGAATTACATCCCAGGGAACTGATACAATTGCAGATGTGATTAAAGAATCTTAAGTACTTAGAAATTTGGGATGGGCAGATTCCTAATTTTCAAAATGGTGGAAAAAAAGTATACTTAGGAATTTATAGACTAGAAAAATTGTTTTCATTCACATGCAGAATTTTGTTGTTGTTGTTGCTAGGTGCTGTCCAGTCTATTCTGACTCATAGCGACCCTATTTACAGCGGAACAAACAGTTCCAGGTCCCGTACCATCCCCACAATCATTGCTGTATTCGAGCCCATTGTTGCAGCCACTGTGTTAATCCATCACATTGGGGTCTTCCTCTTTTTTGCTGACCCTCTACTAAGCATGATGTCCTTTACAGGGACTGGTCCTGTCTGATAACATCCAAACATACACGAGACAGTCTCGGCATCCTGACTTCTAAAGCGCATTCTAGCTGTATGTCTTCCAAGACAGATTTGTTTGTTCTTCTGGTTGTTGCTGTTAGGTGCCATAGAGTTGATTCCAACTCATAGTGACCCTATACACAACAGATTGAAACACTGCCGGGTCCTGCACAATCCTCACAATTGTTGTTACGCTTAAACCCAGGAAAGCCAAAGTACGACCTTGAGTATATCCCGCCTGAATTTAGAGTCCATCTCAAGAATAGATTTGACACATTGAACACTAATGACCAAAGACCAGATGACTTGTGGAATGACAGCAAAGACATCATACATGAAGAAAGCATGTTTTTCTCGTAGTCCATGGTATATTCGATATTCTTTCCCAACACCATAACCCAAAGGCATCAATTCTTCTTTGGTCTTCCTTATTCATTGTCCAGCTTTCTCATGCATGTGATGATATTGAAAATACCATGACTTGGATCAGGAGCGCCTTAGTCCTTTTTAACACTTGGAAGAGGTCTCCGTAGCAGATTTGCCCAGAGCAATATGTTGTTTGATTTCTTGATTGCTGCTTCCATGGGCATTGATTATGGATCCAAGTAAAATGAAATCCTTGACAACTTCAATCTTTTCTCCATTTATCATGATGTTGGTTATTGGTCCTGTCTTCAGATCTGGACTTCAGCAAGGCATTTGCTATCTTATGAAAATCTTAGGAGGAAATATGGGCTTCATACAAGTATAAATAGGAAGATTACTAACAAACTGAATGACTTCATCCAAAGAGTGATCAATGTCAACTTCAAGGAAGGTGTCTAGCGGTATGCTGCAGTGTTCTGTTATTTACCCTGTCTCATTCAACATTTAGTCACTGTGTCACTCAGGAAATTGACAGGAAAGAGTCGACATTCAAATTGGATGATATGAGAAGGCTTTAATAAACGGACTGTTTACAAAAGTGTGGGCAGGATTTAGGGAAATCTATCAGGTATGATGAATACCCCTGGGCTATTGGCAGCAGAGACCATTTATCACTGCCAAGGTTGAAGGGGTAAGGGACGAGAGTGGTTATCAGACTCTGGAGAGGGCCTCCTGAGGTGGACACAGCCAGCTTGGATCAGTGCAGCAGGAGGGAGTCAGGGGAATAAATTTCCCAAACTTACTCTCATTGCACCCTTGATCTCTTGTCAATGTCTCCCATTTGCAGAATTCAACCGGAAGCCAAAGGGCAAGGGATCCTGTTGATGCAGAAAGAGCAGACCGTGTGTCTGGAGAACCAAACAGAAGCTATCCACAGCTCTTGGTGACTTGGATAAAGAGAAGGAAAAAGGAAGGAAGCTAAAATTTCAGCTTCCTTTATTTTCCAGGAGGAGTCCCTGAACCGTGCAAATGGCTAATGTGCTTGCCTACTAACTGAAAGGTTGGCGATTCAGGTCCAGCCAGAGATGCCTCAGAAGAAAGTCCTGGAGATCTACTTCTGAAAAATCAGGTGTGAAAATCCTGTGGGGCACACTTGTGCTCTGACCCCCGTGGAGTTGCCGTGAGTTGGAGCTGCTATGACGTTGTAATCCCCTTGACAGGAAGTGGTCTAACTGGTTTATGTTCCAGGTAAAGTGTAATAGACTGACGCATGCAGTCTGAATTGAGAATGACATGAAACCGGAAGCAAAGATTAAAATCAGGACACTGTAAGATGTTAAAAGTAGAGATAAGGGTCAATAGAATGAACCTAAACAGATGAAATTTGTTGTCATTGTTAGATACCATCAAGCCTTTTCCAACTCATGGCGACACCGTGTGGACAGAGTAGAACTGCTCCGTAGGGTTTTCAAGACTGTGACCTTGCAGAAGCAGATTGCCAGGCCTGTCTTATGAGGTACCTCTGGCTGGGTTCAAACTGCCAAACTTTCAACTAGTAGTCAAGTGCTTAACGGTTTGCACCACCCAGGGACTCCAGATGAAATTTAGCAGTGGCAAATTTAAGATGTTTGTTGAATCCCAAGACCAGTTGTCCACAGACAGGATGAAGGAGGACATTTGAAAAGCCTTGGAGAGTTTAATCATGAGTCTGCTACTGTGTAATGCCTGGCAAGCTACTTAACTTCACAGTGCCTCAGCTTTCTTATGTAAAACGGGGATAATAATAGTCTTACCTAAAGTGCTTAGAACAGTGTTTGGCAAGTAGTGTTTATTAAAGGAATAAAAAAAAAAAATAGGTTTAAATATGGTGTGGGGTAGTGGATACTGTTTGTTGCTCTGCTCTATGACTCCTATTTGCCCCCTTCTTTTTTTTGGTTTCCTACAACAGCCCCAGTTTTACACAGGTATCCATCTCTCTCCCGCACGACTCGGAAAGGTGGCTGCACCCTTGGAATGGATTGAACAGTTAATCCAGACTGTTCATGATAAGTCAACCCTTTATCCAGTGATTGGTTTGGAAATATGCATGCGACTTAATAATCACCAATAAGATATAAAGGGAAATCATCCAGGAGGCTTCTGGGAAAAATTTCCTTGTTTCTTAGAAGAGATTTGAATGAGAGAGCTTTTCTTTCTTCCTCCAGACATTGTAAATTTTGGATGTAACACCTGGAACTTTGGCAGCCATCGGCTGCCAGACAGAAGATGGAGCCAACATCAGAAGAGGGTCAAGCCAAAGGCATCTCAGGAGAGTAGATCCAGAGACCTAACATACTGCACCTGGGGCTGCTCTATATCCCTATCTTATTGTTTAAACCTATTTCAGTTAGTTTTTGTTATTGCTACTGGTAGCAAAATGCATCCTAACTGATATATGTAGCCATCAGAGAGAGAGAAAGAGATTGAGATTGTAAGAACAGAATGCAGTATCCAGACCATTATGCTGGCTAGGTGTTATCTTGAATACTGTATTCAGCCAGGAAAAAAAATACATATAGGATATGGCTGATAAAATATTTAAAGATCTGTGTGCAACAAGAATTAGACTTTTTTTTAATCTGTCCTCAAGAAATAGTTATACAAACATAGTTTATAAAGAAAATGTTCTACATTCTACTTTGGTGAGCAGCATCAGGGGTCTTAAAAAAGCCTGTGAGCAGCCATCTAAGACATTCTACTGGTCTCGCCCCTTTGGGAGCAGGGGAGAATGAAGAAAACTAAAGATACAAGGGACAGATTAGTCCAAAGGACTAATGGTCCACATCTATCACGACCTCCACCAGACTGAGTCCAGCACAACTAGATGGTGCCTGGCTACCACCACTGACTGCTCTGACAGGGATCACAATAGAGGGCCCTGGACAGAGCTGGAAAAAAATGTGGAACAAAATTCTAACACACAAAAACAGACCAGACTTACTGGCCTGACAGATACTGGAGAAACCCTGAGAGTATGGGCCCCGGACACCCTTTTAGCTCAGTGATGAAGTTACTCCTGAGGTTCACCCTTCAGTCAAAGATTAGACAGGCCCATAAAACAAAACAAGACTAAAGGGGCACACCAGCCCTAGGGCAAGAACTAGAGGGCAGGAGGGGACAAGAAAGCTGGTAATAGGGAACCCAAAGTTGAGAAGGGAGAGTGTTGACATGTCGTGGAGTGGGTAACCAATGTCATAAAAGAGCATGTGCACTAACTGTTCAATGAGAAGCTAGTTTGTTCTGTAAACCTTCAACTAAAGTATAATAAGAAAAAAAAATTGTTAAAAGGAAGAAATAGTTATGCGGTAAAACTTAAGAGAAACAAAATTCAGTTATAAAAGATCATTCTTTTCTGAGGATAGCTGCATTTAGAAAAAAAAAAAAAAAGTCCATACAAAATAAATCAAAAATTGGACTTAAATTTAACAATAAATAGATTTTTAAAATATTGTATTGGAATTTTCATTTTGAAAATAAAACTTAAAATTATGAAAGTAAGATGATCTGTCTTATATTTAACAAAATGTAGGTAATAATTATGTACTAATTCTCAGAGCATAGACTGAATCAGGTTGTGTGTATATATGTGTGTTATTTTTACAACAAAATCACATCACAACACAAGATTTCTTTTACTCTGTTCTTTTTTTGACTAATCAATACCATGTTTATTTTTACAAAAAATACTTGAAAGTTTAACCAATTTCCTAAAGGACTTAATATAATTATTGATATTCAGATCACTCTCTCAAACACACTTGTTATGTCATTATCCCTATCATTGTCACTGTTTGAGGTATCAGGCGCTCTAATTCTGCCAGACCTTCATTGGTTTTCTGTCATTTCCCAACAAAAGACTTTTAACCAAATCATGAATCCCGGATCTTTTGCAAGATGTATCATTTTACCTTGTAAATGACTTGCATTGTGTTTGCATTGCATGGTCACATTTTTACATCTGACATCACTAAGAAGCTGACCTACAAATATCCAGTGCAATGGGCAGGGGTTAGATGCAAGTTTGAATGTGGAGAATTTGAGGAGGAATAATTTTATAGACAGCTCATTAATGGCTTTTGCTTCCTGGGCAATTTTGTAAGTACAAAAATTCCCCAAAGTGTCCAAGACGGAAAGCTCTCCCTTGGGAAATTGTTATTTCCCAGTGCAAGTCTTAATGCTTAATATTAAGTGGATGACCACTTAATAAGGTTGTGAGAGTCCAGTTATTTTATGGAGATATTTACCCTTTTCTTCAAACCTGACTGTACTTTCCAATTCCTACCTTGGTTCATGTGTGCCTGCCTCTGAGTGGCTGCAGCGTTCTTGTATCTTCTGAACCCTAGCCTAAACCACTCGTCATCTGGAAAAACTCCTCCCTTCCATAAACCAGGCTGAGTCCTTTTCCTTTCCATAGCAATTGAAGACTCACCTCCAGGAATCTTTTTTGGATTAGATCAGCCATTCTCTACTTCACCAACTGTCTCTGACCCATTTTTCTCCTGCAATGAACTGCTATGGTTCATTACATATTACAATATTTTAATTCTATTTGTTTTTGTCTTCACTTTTTTACTTTAAGTCCATATTCTTCCCTATATATCCGTTTACTTACCCATTGTTGTCATTGTTGTTAGGTGCCATCAAGTCAGTTCCAACTCATAGCGACCCTATGCACAACAGAACGAAACACTGCCCAGTCCTGAGCCACCCTTACAATCGTTGTTATCCTTGAGCTCATCGTTGCAGCCACTGTGTCAATCCACCTCGTTGAGGGTCTTCCTCTTTTCCGCTGACCCTGTACTCTGCCAAGCATGATGTCCTTCTCCAGGGACTGACCCCTCCTGACAACATGTCCAAAGTATGTAAGACGCAGTCTCGCCATCCTTGCCTCTAAGAAGCGTTCTGGCTGTACTTCTTCAAAGACAGATTTGTTCATTCTTTTGGCAGCCCATGGCATAATCAATATTCTTCGCCAACACCATAATTCAAAGGCATCAATTCTTCTTCTGTCTTCCTTACCCATTAGGTCCCATAAATGCTTGCTATGGAAATACTTACCCAGTATTTCCTGGGACAAAGACATGTCCCTCATCGAGATCCTGGAGGCACGCCAAACTGGTGCTGTGCCCTTGCTGATCACCCTATCTTCTTTGGGCTCTAAGTTGAGCTATTTTCAGTTCTTGACCACATTGGTCAGGACAGCAGCCCTCCCTTTACAGCCCAGAGTCAGTCAAAATGGGGGCAAAGCTGTTGGTTTCCCCTTCCAACCTCTTCCCACCTCACCTTCACCATCTCTCCTACCAGCACATTAAAAACACAGGATCATGCTGTGCTGCGCAAGGTGTGGCCTGCAAAGAAGCCCATTGGGCCAAAACTTTGCTAGGAGGTTTCCTCCATCTGAAGCCCTTCAGCTACTGATGGGAATGGAATCAGGAGACACAACCTGGAAGGTATAGCCCAACCTCCAAAAGGAGAAGTTCAGGTGGGACCACCAAAAGGCAATGAGTTTACACAAACCTTTTCTGCCCTAGTCCTCAGGGATTCCTCTTGCCTCTGAACCTCTTTCTGGAAGGGTCTTCAGAAATTCTTTACCAAATCCTTAATTTTACATACATGAAAGCTTGGGGGCCTGGGTTGGCAAGGTAAAAGGGAAGCAACCTGTCCAAGTCCACAAAGTTGTTAATGGCTGAGTTAGGGTTATAGCCACGTGTCCTGACTCAGCACCTGGGATTTTTTTTTTCCTCTTAGACTACACTTGCACTGCCTAGCATGTACTATGAACTTATGCTTACATATCTTTTATCTCCCCATTAAGATTGCATTCATTTCACATTTGTTGAGCATCTACTGTGTGCTGAAGACTATGCTAGATGCTTTGTGGATACAGAGGACAATTAAGATCTGGTTCTTGGCTTTAATTAACTGCTAAAGTAGTAAAGAACATCAGCAATGAAACACAGAGCAAGACTCAGTGCAAAGAGGAGCAAGCAGAGTGTTATGGGATCATGGTGGAAGGTGCCATTATGACCTGGAGAATCCAAGAATGCTTGACAAGGAGGCCTGAGCTTTCTAAGGGCAGGGAGAATGCCTTATACAACTTTGCACAGAACCTCCAACTGCGTGATGCACTTCATAAAGGCCAGGAAAGCTGTACTGTTCAGTGATCTGAGCCCTCAGCCGACCTTCTTGTTTTAGAATTTAGAGAACTAGCCCAACCTGCTCTGGATCCCTGCTCTGAAGTATACTAGAGATCAAGATTTTTCTTTCTCCTTTCCCTCTTTTTTTTTTTTTTTTTTATTGCCATTGGATTCTCCTGGTCTCCTCTTCCTTCAAAGATTTGATAAAGATTAAAAATTCACTTTTGAGCCAGATCATGTAACTAGCTGGAAAACGAGAGGCTGATGAATCACACCAGGAGGGCCTAAGTTTCTTTTGATTGCAGAGGTTGGACTGCACCCAGGACTGCCTGGGGGAAAGAAAGGAAGTTATCATGACCCAAAAGCATTGCATCTTGGGGTCTTCTCTCTGAAGTGGCATGGAAGCATCCACAGCCCTATCACGAAATTCAGAGAAAGAAATGGAATTGACGACAAGGATGTTAGGGATGCATTCTTTCCCACTGAGCCTTGCTCCCTGGGGTGCAGGCCTGTGGGGTGGCTTGGAACAGAGACAGTTTTGTGGGTGTCTGAATTGGCAAGTACTGAGTTGGCCTGAGGTCCTATCAGGTTCCAGAGGCCAATGGTGAGCACCAGGATTCGTGGGGCATTCTCCTATGATCTTTGCCTCCCAGGGCCAGGCCCCTATTATTCTCTGCTAAGTTTTGCAGTAGGAGCCTGGTCTAAACTAGACAAAAGGGGCTAGGGAGGGCAGAGATACTCTGTGTTTTAAAAGTCAGCTTCATTCTTTACTTATTAGTTTGGCATTCAGCCCACGTATACGTACCTAATCTTCCAAGGCTATAAAGGACTTCATATAGCCAATTGTTGGTTGGAATAGAGAATCCCTAAAGCTCTTTCCATCTCAGGGATCTGAATTCCATAAGAAACACTTTGAGAAAACCCATTAGTCTCCTTCCCTATCTTTGTCACTATGTTGTCATCGTCATTCATTAGCTGCATCACTTTTAGCTCTTACCGTCTCTAAGCGTATCTTCACTTGGAAAATGTGTATGGTACTTTCTACTTACCTGGCTTGTTGTAAGGATTAAATGAAATTATGTATGTCAAAGTTTGTGATTTCATGTCTGGAGCTTAATAAACATGACATTGCCTTTTTTTGAGTGAAGAACACCAAATACACAAGGAAAATATTAGTCCAAGAGACAGAGAGGGCCACATAAGCCAGAGACTCCATACCTGAGACCAGAAGAACTAGACGATTTTTGGCTACCACCAATGACCACCCTGAAAGGGAACACAACAGAGTTCCTGACGGAGCAGGATAAAAGTGGGATGCAGAACTCAAATTCTAGTAAGAAGAGCAGACTTGATGGTCTGACTGAGATTGGAGGGACCCTGGAAGACATGGCTCCTGAACTCTCTGTTGGTCCAGAGCTGAAACTCATTCCTGAAGCCAAGCCTTCAGACAAAGATTAGACTGGACTATAAGACATATATAAGACATTTTTATAAGACATAAAATGACACTCATGAAGAGAGTACTTCTTAGCTTAAGTAGATACTTGAGACTGAATGGGAAGCTCCTGTCCGAAGGGAAGATGAGGAGGCAAAAAGGGACAGGAGCTGTTGAAATCCAGGGTGGAAAGGAGGAGTGTGCTGGCACATTATAGGGAGAGCAACTAGGGTCACATAACAATGCGTGTATAAATCTTTGTATGAGAAACTAACTCCAGCTGTAAACTTTCACTTAAAGCATAATTAGAAAAAAAAGAACAAAAATTTCCTCTTTCTCTCCCTTTCTCTGCTTTCTTTCTTCTAATACCTTACAAATATACTGATGGAGTCAAGTATATAAACTGAATCCTGTCTTTTACAACAATAAAGTTGCCTGAGGTGAAAAAAGCATAAAGAAGAGCCTGCTCGCCCTACTTCAGGCAAAAATTTCATCTCCCAAACTCCATGATAATACCTGTGATAATGTCTGGTGTTGGGCTCTTAGTCATTACATTTGTCATATGGAATTGACTATACATATTAGTCATTCAATCCTTAGTCTAAACTAATTTTTAGGATCATAACTTCTCAAGATTAGAGGTTACTTTGCCCAACTTTCACCCACCAAAAAAAAATTTTTTTTCATAACTCCCCTGATAGATGGTCATACGGACTCTCCCCGAATAATTCCAATGAGAAGGAGCTCACTGCTTTATCAGGTAGCTCATTCCATTCTACCCATACCGGTTGCGTGGAGTTGATTCTGACTCATGGTGATTCTATAGGAGAGAGTAGAACTGCCCCATAGGGTTTCGAAGGAGTGGCTAGTGGATTTGAACTGCCGACCTTTTGGTTAGCAGCTGAGCTCTTAACCACTGTGCCACCAAGTCTCCCATTCCATAACGCCAAAGTTATTTAGGCGTTCTTTTTCTTTTTCATTGTGGTAAACTATGCACAACAAAACATGCTCCAATTCAATAATTTCTACGTGTATAATTCGGTGATGTCGATTATATTCTTCAAGTTATGCGACCATTCTCGCTATCCTTTTCCAAATTATTCCACCACTATTGAAATAAACTCAATTAGGCTTTTTTTTTTTTTAAGCTCAAGTAAGTTTACTTTCCCAAAACGTTGTTTTATTGGCCTGAATTCTGTGAAATAGAGCCAAACAGAGGTAATCTCCTCCCTCTTTCATTTGTTGTCATTTTAAATACTTGAAGATAGTGGTATTCTCTTTTCTGGTCTCCATAACCCGTTTATCTGATCATTTTCTGTGGGTTTCCAGATCCTTTACAGTCCATGTTGCTCTTCTGTACAGATGCTGAAGGTTAATGGTGTTTTCAAAATGTGGCACCTGAACACCACCAGAGGAGGGGCCCGGCTATATAGTGGATGGAAGGTTATAATTATTCTCCCTTGGTCTGGATATAGGCTGATAGTATTAAAGTTTTTTTTCAAATTAGATTACACAGTGGTTTAATATTCCTTCACAATAAATGAAACTTCCAGACATTTCTATAGCCATTGCTGTCAAGTTAGACCTTTCCTGGATAAGCAATTACGTATTTAATCTAATCGCAGGTAGCTTTATCCTTAGTTAGAAATCTTTCTCTCCCTCTTTTTCTTGTTTCAATTCATTGTTCTTGTCTGTTTACTAAATCTTAATCTGTTGATTCACCTATTAGTTGTTCCTTTCAGGTTTGTAAAAGCTAGAATTTTGAATAAGCAAGCCCAATGATAGAGTAGCCCAAAACTAGAGACTTTCTTGAAACTGGCCATCATTGTCAGCAGTAAGTTTGCTGAACTGCAAAATTATTTAATAGTTCTGTCATTGAGGCTATAATCTTGAGAACTCCCTAGCCTGGCTATTTCCACAGTCATTCAGTTAGTAAGTGAAAGTTCATTACTTAATAATCTAGGTGGAGTTCCTAAATGCGTATACTTGGCAGACAATATCAATCAGTCTGAGGTTCCTGGATGCTTACAATACCACCAAGCCAGGCACAAATCATTGTTCTGGCCCAGAGGCAAGATATTCATTCAATGGGCATTAAGCACATTGGGAAATGCACATGAGAAATTCTCAACTTGGCTTTATGTCTCAGAAGGTTGAGGAATTGCTGACTGGAACCTTTTATTCTAGACCTAACTCTGACAGCAAAAGTGTTTCTGACTCATTCAAGAACTGGAATACCCAAATTCAATGGCTTTTGTGCTTTTACCTTGTCCCATAAGCCAGAAATGAATACCAGCAATTTCATGAAAGACATCTGCTATTGTGAAAAACTGCTAAGAAACTCAAGCACGTGGACAAAAGAGGAAGGAGGGATTTTTATCATTGAGAGGTAACCTAAGCCTTAGACAAGAGGAGATTTGAACACTGGGTTCCACGTTGAGAAAAGCAGACCGGGGCTGAGGCCTAGCATAAGGAGTGAACCAGAGGGTGGGAAGGTTGCAGTATATAACTCTTTTTCAGAGACTGTAGACTCAGCTTGGCCAGCTAAGTTGATTTTTTCCCCAGTCGTTAATGTAGAACACTGGCATGTAGGAGACTAAAATGAAGCTGCCGCTGCTCTTAAGTGCTGAGAGATATTTGTAATCTCCCAGCACACTGGAGAAACCAGTTATGAGGGTCCTGACCTCCTTCTGAAACACTTGCCAACTTATCAGTGATGTGGAGAGCAGGAACCTTGGGCGAAAACATATTTTCATGTAGTTTGCAAAGGTCAAGGGAGGGATTTCTTGTTTAAAATGGCATATGGCTTACTGCTCCTGATACAGCTACTCAAAACATCCCAATAAATATAAATGATCCCGAAGGATGAGAAAAAAGGACAAAAACTCACAACACCAAAAACTGAAAATGGTGGACAATTTAATGCTAAAATTTAGAAGGACTCTCCTAAGTATAAGGCAGATACAGAATGCTTATGTTTCTCTTAACTTCATGAAACAGACCACCTGGGGTGGATGGGGAACTTCACTTCATACGTTCCTTAATGTCTTCTTTATTGCTGGAAGGCTGAGAATTTCATAAACCAGAAAACAGAGAAATATTCTTTCACGGCATGAGATAGAGCATTTTGAGGTTTTCTGCAAACTGTTCCTCCACCACTTAGCTATCCTACTCTTTTCATTGAAATATACATACAGTCTCATAAATTTCTAAAATAATACCAGTGAGTGAATTGGGAAAAGCTACTATACCCCTAAAAATTAATTCCCATGTAAAAAATGGGCAGGAATTGGGAAAAAGAATGGAGGGGAAAGATGGGGAAACTGGTGGTAGAGCACTGCATCTTAATAGACATAGTTCTCATGAGTAAAATAGGTGGAATCAGAAAGAAAAAACAAAATAATAGCACATACTGACAACTACAGAATTTCTTAGACCATGATTGTTCAAAGTGTTAGAGACTAAAACAATGAATACTGGGAAAAATGCTACCAAAGCTCAACTGGATAAAAGTCTGTTAGAAATGATAGCAACGTGAGCTTTGAATATCAACCTAACCTTAAGCTGTAGAACTGAGAAGGGAAATCATCTAATAATTTAGGAGATAGAGTAGAGGCAAGAAAAATCCGTATACCCTGATTGTTTGCAAAGACTCGGAGAATATAGATCCTGCCTTTTATGAGAATGAGTGAAGAGTTAAAATTACCCACAGAGAACACCTAAAACATCCTATGGAATAAAGGAAATTTAACATCCCTGTGAAAACTCAAAGGAAGAGGACTTCTCTTTCTAAAGGTATGGCAGAGTTTGGAGAAAACCTTCAAATTTAGGATGTCTAAAAATGACAAGAAAATTTGGGTCAGTGCTTGCCCTGGGAGCATATGCAGATCCCTAGTGGCCTAGAGCCCTGGTGGCACAGTGGTTAAAAGCTCAGCTATTAACCAAAAGGTTGGGAGTTTGAATCCACCAGTCACTCCTGTGGGGGAGTTCTACTCTGTCCTTTAGGGATGCTATGAGTCAGAATCAACTCAGTAGCAATGGGCTTGGTATTTTGGTTTGGTAGCAGCCTAGAACTTAAACTGTAATTGATCACAAGACAAATTAGTCAGATTTGAAGCCCCTGCATAAAGCCAGCATCCCTGAAAGGCAACATCCTCAGTGGTAAACTGGGAGGGAAAACACACCTCCCCAGAAATAGATACTGGAGATCCTTTCCTGTTTTAACCTTAATTCTGGGTGGAGGGAAAAAAGACAAAAGTCTTCTCTGGGAATTCCTAACCCCCAGCTTACCTTCATATATCTCTGGGAACAAAATTCATACCAACTCTATGACTTGAAAAACAAACTCCAAGTTGAATATTTATTTTAAAGAGGCTTCAGGGTTGGTAGTCTGCCCAGGTCCCTGGAAGAATCAAATTAAAATCCTCTCTGTAGAATATTTTTAAAATCTCAAGGCCCAAAAAGTCCTACAGATAAGTTTCCAAGGACTATGAGCTTATAAACACACACACACGCACACACAGAAAGAAGCCGCCATATGTTAGAATCAGAAGACACAACAAACTATTGAATCTTGAATCTTGAATATATTGCATAGAAGCTTGAATATATTGTAATTATAAAAGACAGAATGTAAACTATGTTTAATAAGCTGAAGAAAAAAAAGAGGGCATTGAAAATGTTACAAAAGTGAAAGAGATTATAAAGAAGGGTTAAAACAACTTGAAAAAAACAATAGAATTTCTACCTTAAATAAGAAATATGATGTGTGGATTAAAGACGTTACAGAGTAGTTTAGGCTCACTTAAACATAAAATTAGTGAATTGAAAGATAGACTGAAGAAACTACCTAGAATATAGTAGAGAACCAAGAGATTAAGAAATATAAATGGAAAGTTGGAGATGATGGAGGTTAGCATGAGAAAGTACACTATTAGCCTAATCAGAGTTTCACAAGGAAAGAATATAGAAAATAGGTGGTGGAGGGGGGCAATATTCAAGAGATAATGATTGAGAACTTTCCATCATTGATAAAACATGACAATACTTATGCTCAGGAGGAGCCCTGGTGGCACAGTGGATAAGAACTTAGATGTTAACCACAACATCAGCAGCTGTTCCTTGGAAAACTTTTGAGGCAGTTCTACCGTTTCCTATAAGGTCATTATGAGTTGGAATCAACTTGACGGCAACAGGTTTGGCTTTTTTGTATGTTCAGGAAGCCCAAGTAGAATAAACAGAAAAAGAATTCATACCTAGACACATGATATAAAAAAAAAAAATTAGTGAACTGGAAAACAACAAAATGAAGACAATAAAAGCAGCCAAAAGAGAAAAGTCCCAGTTAGGCTGACAGTTGACTTCTAACAGCAATAGTGGAAATTAGAAGACAGTGGAATAACATCTTCTAATTGTAAACCTAGAATTGCATACAAAGAAAATTATCTGTCAAGAAGGAAAGTAAAATGAAAACATTTTCATAAAAATAAAAACTGAGCATTTGCTACCAACAGATTCTTATTAAAAGAAATTCTAAAGTATATGCTCCAGGTAGAACAAAATAAACAGAGAAAGAAGATATGAGATTCAAGAAGAAATGGTGAGCAAAGAAAATGGTAATATGAGAAAATCTAAATAACCATCAAATAAATAAAACAAGTATATAATGCCTAATTTTGGGGATAAAAAGATAAAACTAAAACAATGGAGAAAAATACCTGTAAATTAAGGTTATTTGCATTCCACCAATTAGTTGTTCTAAATTCTATATTCATGAAGATAGTAAGAACATTGCTTACCTTTAGACTTTGTTAAATTATATGTGCATATTAAAAGCTCTAGGGTAACCAGTAAAAGAAGTTGACTGTAAGAGTTCTAAATTAGTAGACTGAAAAAGTAAGACAAGAAAACAAACACACAGTTCCATTAACTTAAAGCAAGGCAAGAAGCTAAATAAATACAGAAAAATTGGAACAAATAGAAGCACAAAATGTAAAATTTGAAATGAATCATAATACATCTTGATTCACAGTAAATGCCTACAGACTAAATTTTCCAGTGAAAAGACAAAGACTAGATTTAAGGAAATAGAAACAAAAGCAAAATCGAGTTATACGCTGTTTACAAGAGATAAGAACACAGAAATGTTAAAAACAAAAGAAGAGAAAAATATAGAACAGTTAAATATTAAATCTTAACATAAAGAAAACAAAAATTCTCACAATAGGACCAATAAGCAACAGCATGATAAATGGAGAAAAGATTGAAGTTGTCAAGATTTCATCTTACTTAATCCACAATCAATGCCCATGGAAGCAACAGCTAAGAAATCAAAGGATGTATTGCACTGAGCAAATCTGCTGCAAAAGAGCTCTTTAAAGTGTTAAAACAGCAAAGATGTCACTTTGAGGACTAAGGTGTGCCTAACCCAAACCATGGTATTTTTAATTGCCATGGTATTCAATATGTATTTGAAAGCTGAACAATGAATAAGGAAGACTGAAGAAAAATTGATGCTTTTGAATTATGGTGTTGGTAATGAATATCGAACATACCATGAACTGCCGGAAGAATGAACAAATCTGTCTTGGAAGAAGTACAGCCAGAATGCTCCTTAAAGTGAGAATGATGAGACTTTGTCTCATATACTTTAGCCATGTTATCAGGAGAGACCACAGTCCCTGGAGAAGGACATGATGCTTGGTAAAGTAGAGGAAAAAAAAAAAGGTCATCAAAAAAAGAAAGACCTTCAACAAGATGGATTGACACAGTGGCTTCAACAATGGGCTCAAACATAGCAAATGATTGTAAGGATGGCACAGAACTGGGCAGTGTTTCATTCAGTTGTACTCAGAGTCACTATGAGTTGGAACCCGCTCAAGGGTACCTAACAACAACAACAAATACTGAACAAAAAAAGGGGGTAACTATAATAATATAATTTTAAAAGAAAAAGATTGCTCAAGTTAAATGTTGTTGCTATAATTTATAAAAGTTTTAACTTACCAGGAAAATAAAACAATTCTAAATTTATATGCACCTAACAACTCCCTGGATGATGCAGTTGGTTAAGCACTCAACTACTGTATTTTTACACAAATAATGTGTACCTTCTACGTTTGTTTGCCAACCACTCCCACACCTTAGAGGTATTTCTAGCAGTGCTCTAAGCTAATTTCTTTTACAGCAACATGTAAAAAAATTAGCATAGTGCCATCGTTTATGAAAATACCTCATGAGGGGAGGGAGTGGTTGGCAAACAAACGTAGAAGGCATGTGTTATTTACATAAAAATACAGTAATAGCCAAAAGATTGCTGGTTCAAACCCACCCCAGGCACCTTAAAAGACACGCCTGGCGATCTGCTTCTGAAAGGTCCCAGCCTGGGAAACCCCATGGAGCAGTTCTACTCTGCACACTTGGGGTCACCAGGAGTTGGAACTGACTCAACAGCAACCAACGACAACAAAAATACGTGTATGTATATCTGCAGAGCAATGCATATAAGTAGAATCACTATCATAATGGGAGACTTTAATCCATATTTTTTCGGTAATGGATAGATCAAGCTGACAAAAAATAAGTGAGAATATAGAATATTAGAATAACATAACACAATAGCAGTTTACCCAAGCTGTAAAGAGTGTACATTCTTTTTAAACACACATGTAACATTTAAATGTTTGATCACATAGTAGTCCATAAAGCAAGTTTCAACAAAGTTAAAAGGATTGCTATCCTACAGAACATATTCTCTGACCCCAAAATAATCTAATTAAAAAAAAAAAGATTCATGAAGGAAATCTGAGGACATTAAGTTATTTAGAACTGAATAACATTGAAATAATATACATTAAAACTCGTGGTGTAGAAAATATTTATGGAAGATGATGGTAGTGGAGGCAGCATAGTTTTAGGATCTTCTCGAATGTCCACATAAAAAACCAGACAGAGAAACTAGACAGTGAAACCAAAAAACCCCTGGGCAACATTTATAACAAAACTAGATCATAAGGTATCTCCTCAAATCCTTAAGTATAATTTTAGTTACAACCATCAACAGCCACAAGATACGTATGACATCAGTAGCTGTCTGAAAAGAGTGATCACAAGGGGTTTCTGGTAAGGTCTGAAGGGCCTGGAGTAGAAATTTCAAAACTGACCTATCAGGACTCCTGACAGGGCACACACTGAGGAGAAACCGCTGGCACTGGAACCAAAATTGAGCAGGATAACGACAGTGCAGACCAAGAAAAGAGAAAGTGCAGTTCAAAGCGGAGGAGAGAAATGGAGCCAGAAAATCTCTGAGAGCAAGTCACAGAAATAATAGGAACGGGAGCTCTGTGAAATTAGAAAGTCTACCCTGAACCAAGATGCCACCTTCTGAAAATGAACAACAGAAGTGTACTGAGGTCCAATTCCAAGCCATAAGAATGAGCCACAGGAAAGTAACCAGGTCAAAACTCATATAAAATTATTATGTGAAAACATAGAATATGGAACAGAATAACAAACCTACGGACACTGAATACATACCAGAAAGATAGCCCATAAACAGATCAAAATTATAGCCTACTATTTTAAAATGAGCTAATTTTCTCTTGTATTATGGTTATGTAGGAGAATATTCTCTTTCAAAGGAAACACGCATTAACATATTTGGAGGTAATAGGAGCATCATGTTGGCAACTTATTCCTAAAAGGTTCAGGGAAAAAAATCCTTTGTACAGTACTCACAACTTTTTTGTAAGTTTGGAATTGTTTAAAAATAAAAGCCGCTAACAAAAAAAAAAAACAGAAGAATCATTTCAGATAAACTGACAAATATTGAAGCTAGGCAAAGAAGATAGAACATATAAATGGTAGTAGGCCCTGAAGAAGAAATTATTAAGCAAGGGGACAGCACAAATTTTGTTACTGTTGTCATTAGGTGCTGTCGAGTCAGTCCTGACTCATAGGACTCTATGCACAACAGAACGAAAGTGCCTTGTCCTTCTTCACCCTCACAATCTTTGCTGTGTTTGAGCCCATTGTTGAATCACTGTTTCAGCCCATATAGTTGAGGGTCTTCCTCTCTTTCTCTGACTTTACCAAAAATGATATTCTTCTTCAGGGACTAGTACCTTCTGATAACATGTCCAAAGTACATGAGCCAAAGTCTTGCCATCCTCGCTTCTAAGGAGCATTCTGGCTTATTCATAAGATTTTCACTGGCCAATTTTTTCAGAAGTAGACTGCCAGGTCCTTCTTCCTAGCGTGTCTTAATCTGGAAGTTCTGCTGAAACTCATCCACCATGGGTGACCCTGCTGGTATTTGAAATACTGGTGGTATAGCTTCTAGCATCACAGCAACACGCAAGCCATCATAGTATGACAAACTGACAGATGAGTGGTGGTTATGCTTATAACACTCAGTAGTACCAGGCAGTTTCCCACCCAAGTACTAATCAGGTCCAACCCTTCTTAGCTTTCAAGATCAGACAAGATCGGGCAAGTTTAGGGTGGTGTGGCTGCAGACCCTGAAGTATAAATAATAAGCAAGGAGACAGCACAAATGTTAAGAACTATAAATTAAGAAAACTTTTCTTAAACTAAAAACACACATGGAAAAATCATATTGAGTGCTTGAGAATATTGACTTACACCAATACAATTATTGGACTTTAGAGAAAAAAAAAAAAACAACTTTTAGGCATCTAGACAATGAGAACCTGTGGTTTATAAAGGAAAGAAAATTAGAGCAGTGTCAGGCTTTTTCACAGAAAAGTTTTATGTTGGGAGGAAAACAGAATAACGTATTTAAGATACTCTTGGAAGGAAAACAAGAATCAAGAGTTTAATATCTAGCAAAACTGACTTTCAAGTAAAAATATCACAAGCTGTTTTGAACATGCAAAAACTCAGAGAATATTACTCCAATGAGCTCTGTCTGAGGAATCTACTAGAGAACAACCTAAATGACTAGAAAGACATTTACAGAAGCCCTGCCACCTGGCTTCTATTACATCAGGGCCGTATCATCTGAATTGCTGTCAGTATGCCAAGCTACGTAAAAGCTTGTCTACTATTAGACCTGGCTACATAGGCAAGCCTTCAATAAGCTTTATAGGTAAACAGGTGTCTCTTTCATCACATGCCTTATGCCTTTTGTAAATAATGTGTCCTCTGGGCCTTCTGGGGGAACATAATTATTTAGCAGGACTTCTAGTTATGTACTATATATCCATACTAGTGTGCTCAATTCCCTGAGTTTTTAATCTCTTTGTGTGCCATTTCTCGTGGCAAGTCTGGCATTTCAAAACTGCTCAATGTGAGCTATCACATTCTCGCTGTTTCTAGGAGTTCTCCTAGTATCGAGTTTGGACCATCTCCTGAGATCCTTGCCAGTGTATTAAATCATATGTCTCAGGAGAATGCTCTCAAATCAATAAAATCTCCCTATCCAATTTATCTTCGGGCATCCTTGATCAGTCCACCCTCAGAATCTAGTCCCAGGCATGTTCCCCTGGCTCTTCCTGGTATATGTTGGCTAAGTCTTGCAGCTCTTTTCTCCCTTATCAGGCCCAGGAAATGCCAACAGATTTTGCTGAAACTCAACCCTAGTTATGGGCCTAGTGGCTAGGAGGGGAGGTGGGGTGGCTACTGAGGGGGGCATATGTAACTTCGTGGGGAAGAAGAATGTGCTTTCTTCCAGCTGAGGGAGGGAGCATAAAGGGGCGGGGGGGGTGGGGGGCATGCTAGCTTTTCATAAGGAGGCGTAGGCTGCATCTGCAAACTCTGATAGTTTGGAGGAATCTTGGAAGTCAAAATCTTCAGCACCGACAACCCAGATATTCCTATCCCATGTTTCAAGATCCCAGATGTTCCCAGCCAAGGCCCTGACCTTAGCATACCAGACCTGCTTGGTTGTACATATAACCATCATTGAAATAGTCCCACTCTATTAAGTGCTAAGAGGAGATGAGAGGCTTCTTTGTAAGCAAACAAAGAGTCCTCTGGTTTTCACAGTTGACTTTCAATTGCCTGTTACCCTCAACTGTTCCTTATCTTTCTGTAGAAATATCAATGGTGCTTGCATTAGCCATTTAGTGCTGTTATAGCTTATGTCTTATATCTATCCTGAAGTACAACGCTGTCAGTGATAGGATAATATCCATATGCCTACAAGGAAGACCAGTTAATATGACTATTATTCAAGTTTACACACCAATCACTAAGGCCAAAGATGAAGAAACTGAAGATTTTTACCAGCTTCTGCAGCCTGATATTGATCGAACGTGCAATCAGGATGCATTGATAATTACCGGTGATCGGAATGTGAAAGCCGGAAACAAAGAAGAAAGATTGATAGTTGGAAAATATGGCCTCGGTGATAGAAACGATGCTGGAGATCACATGATTGACTTTTGCAAGACCAATGACTTCTTCATTGCAAATACATTTGTTTTCACCAACACTAACGGCAACTATACACGTGGACCTCACCAGGTGGAATACACACGAATCAAATCGACTACATCTGTGGGAAGACTCAATGGAAAAGCTCAATATCGTTAATCAGAACAAGGCCAGGGGCTGACTGTGGAACAGACCATCAACTGCTCATACGCACGTTCAAGCCGAAACTGAAGAAAACCAGAGCAAGTCCACGAGAGCCAAAATACGGCCTTAAGTATATTCCACCTGAATTTAGAAACCATCTCAAGAATAGATTTGACGTGTTGAACACTGATGACCAAAGACCAGATGAGTTGTGGAATGACATCAAGGACATCATACATGAAGAAAGCAAGAGCTCATTGAAAAGACAGGAAAGAAAGAAAAAACCAAGATGATGTCAGAGGAGACTCTGAAACTTGCTCTTGAACGTCGAGCAGCTAAAGCAAAAGGAAGAAATGATGGAGTAAATGAACTGAACAGAAGATTTCAAAAAGGTGGCTAGATAAGACACAGTAAAGTATTGTAATGACATGTACAAAGAGCTGGAGATAGAAAACCAAAAGAGAAGAACATGCTTGATGTTTCTCAAGCTGAAAGAAGTGAAGAAAAACTTCAAGCCTCGAGTTGCAATAGTGAAGGATTCTATGCGGAAAATATTAAATGACACAGGAAGCATCAAAAGAAGATGAAAGGAATACACAGAGTCATTACACCAAAAAGAATTAGTCGATGTTCAGCCATTTCAAGAGGTAGTATATGATTGGGAACCGATGATACGGAAGGAAGAAGTCCAAGCTGCACTGAAGACATTGGCAAAAACCAAGTCTTCAGGAACAGACAGAATATCAATTGAGATGTCTCAACAAACAGATGCAGCACTGGAAGCACTCACTCATCTACGCCAAGAAATTTGGAAGACAGCTACCTGGCCAATGGATTGGAAGAGATCCATATTTATGCCTATTCCCAAGAAAGGCGATCCAGCCGAATGTGGAAATTACCACTAATATCACATGCAAGCAAAATTTTGCTGAAGATCCTTCAAAAGCAGCTGCAGCAGTATATCTATGGGAACTGCCAGAAATCCAGGACGGATTTAGAAGAGGAGGAGGAACCAGGGTTATCACTGCTGATGTCAGATGGCTCCTGGCTAAAAGCAGAGAATACCAGAAGGATGTTTACCTGTGTTTTATTGACTATGCCAAGACATTAGACTGTGTGGATCATAACAAATTATGGATAACATTGTGAAGAATGAGAATTTCAGAACACTTAATTGTGCTCATGAGGAACCTGTACACAGATCAAGAGGCAGTTGTTCAGACAGAACCAGAGTATACTGAGTGGTTTAAAGTCAGGAAAGGTGTGCGTAAAGGTTGTATCTTTCACCATATCTATTCAATCTGTATGCTGAGGAAATAATACGAGAACCTGGATGATATGAAGAAGAACAGGGCATCAGTATTGAAGGAAGACTCATTAACCACCTGCCTTATGGGAATGACACAACCTTCCTTGCTGAAAGTGAAGAGGACTTGAAGCACTTACTGATGAAGATCAAAGACCACAGCCTTCAGCATGGATTACACCTCAACATAAAGAAAACAAAAATCCTCATAGCTGGACTGATAAACAACATCATGATAAACAGAGAAAAGATTGAAGTTGCCAAGGATTTCATTTTACTTGGCTCCACAATCAACAGCCATGGAAGCAGCAGTCAGGAAATCAAAAGATGCATTGCATTGGGTAAATCTGCTTCAAAGGACCTCTTTAAAGTGTTGAAAAGCAAAGATGTCACCTTGAAGACTAAGGTGCACCTGACCTAAGCCATGGTATTTTCAATCGTATCATATGCGTGTGAAAGCTGGACAATGAATAAGGAAGACTGAAGAAGAATCGATGCCTTCGAATTGTGGTGTTGGTGAAGAATATTGAATATACCATGGACTGCCAAAAGAACGAACAAATCTGTCTTGGAAGAAGTACAACCAGAATGCTCCTTAGAAGCAAGGATGGCGAGATTGCATCTTACATATTTCGGATATGTTGTCAGGGAGGGATCAGTCTCTGGAGAAGGACATCATGCTTGGCAAAGTACAGAGTCAGCAAAAAAGAGGAAGATCCTGAACGAGATGGATTGACCCAGTGGCTGCAACAATGGGCTCAAGCATAACAAGGATTGTAAGGATGGTGCAGGACCGGGCAGTGTTTCATTCTGTGGTACATAGGGTCGCTATGAGTCAGAACCGACTTGATGGCATCTAACAACATCTTACAGCTACTATTTTCTCCATACATCTCAAACCAATGACACATTGCTCTTACTAGCAAATTCCTTTTGCCTAGTACATTCTCCCAGTTTTTAAGAAAAGGAAGGGACAAAGGAACTTGTTGAACATTATCATGAGTATATAGAATCCAGACTGTAGGAAACTCTATATGTCAAAAGATTCAGATTCTTCAACAGACAAATTATAAAGAAAGAAAAGGGATGGAGGGGAGCTGTGGACTAAAAGAAGTTAAAAGTTAAACTAAATGAGATTAAACACTATAGTGTCTAAGGATGAATACTTTGGTTAAAATAAATTAAAGCACAGAAGAATGTGATTACATGAAAGTCAAGATATGGTTACTTTTGGAGGAGAGGGGTTGTGGTCATGTGAGGGCACGTGGAGGGCTGGGGTGGGGAGACTGGCAAAGTTCTATTTTTTGCCCTTATGCAGTGCAGTGAATTACTTAATATCATCGTTATAGCCATAGTCTCTGTGACTCCTACAAAATAGTTGGGTGGGACTATGCAAATAAGGTACTAGTGGCCCACCAAGGGAATTGGACAGCTTGCTGCTAATGTAAATAAGGTGCATGAAACCCTTGTGGAGGTGGGACCATGCATATAAGGTATACGGAACCCTAAGGAGGGGATTGGTCAGTTTTGCCATCCAGCTAGGCTCAAAATGAGCCATCCCGGAGGTGGGAAGAGGGAACCTCATTACCATTAAGAAAGAAGAGCCAGGAGTGGAGTGCATTCTTTGGACCCGGGGTCTCTGCTCTGAGAACCTCCTAGACCCAAGAGACAGAGAGATGTAAGACTGGAGATGGCACAAGATGACGAGAAGGATCCACAGGGAAATGGCAGCAGCAGAACAAGGAAACCTGCACAAGATGGCTTGACGGGCTTCCCAGCCCACATAGCAAGGTGGCTACAGTGCAAGTACCAACCCATGAAGCAAGAGAGCTGACTGCCTTCAGGCAAGAAGCTTTCTGGCACAGTGGGGTGCCTCTGGGCATTTATCGGTGGAGCTAAAGAGCGTTGTAACACTTGCCTGAGCAGGGGACAAGACAGGAAGCCTGTCCTGAGGGGGCCAAGAGGAGCTCTGCACGGTTGAGAGGAGCTGAGAGAGCTGTCTTGCACTGAGGAAAGGAGATTTTGCTTACATGCTTCTTGTTCCTGTTCACAAGTTGTAACCTGTTGACTCTGACCCTGAGTTGTAATCCATTACTTCCCTAATAAACTCCATAACTGTCGGTATGGTCTGTGAGTTCTTGTGGCCATTGCAATGAATTAATGAACCTAACAGAGAAGTAGAGAGTGCCATGGGAGGGACAGCTTGTGTAAGAATTGGTAAAAAGATTGGAGGGCAGAGGTGTGTTTGATTTCCAACTTATAGGAATCAGCTTTGGGCTGATGTTAATGGTGATTCTTCTCCTCCCTTGTGAACTTAGAGGAGGTCGGGTAATGGCAGGCTATGCCATCCTTATGCCTTGGTTGTAGTTACTAGGGTGTTCTCTTTAATAATATTTTACTAAGGCATGCATTTGTGTACTTTTCTGTATTGCTGGTTTATTTCACGGTTAAATGGTTGGACATTTAAAAGAAATAAAAACAACACAACTAAATAACAACTTGTGGAATATAAAGCTGTACTCAGAGGGAAATTTATAGCCTTAAATGTCTATGTTAGAAAAGGAATTAGGTAATAATAAATTAAGTTAGAAAAAGAATTACAAATCCAAACCAAAGAAAGTAGAATGAAGAAAATCATGAAGACAGGAACTGAAATTAATGTAATAAAAACTAAAATAGAAGACCAATAAAGCCTAAGATGAGTCACTGAAAAGAATTACAAAATTGAAAAATCTCTGGCAAGATTGAAAAAGAATCCACATGCAGAAGAATGAAGTTGGATGCCTACCCCAACACCATATGCAAAATTTAATTGGAAATGGATTAATGACCTAAAAATAAGTAATAAAACCATAAAATCTTTAGAAGAAAACATAAGGGTAAATCTTCAGGACCTCATATTTGGCAATGGATTCTTAGACACAACACCAAAAGCACAAGCAAGAAAAGAAAAAGTAAATTGGACCTCAACAAAGTTAAAAATTTTTGTGCATTGAAGGACAGTTTCAATGAAGTGAAAAGACAACTTACAGAATGGGAGAAAATATTTGGAAATCATATATCTGGTAAGGGTTTAATAATCAGAATACATAAAGAACTTCCACAACTCAAAGATGAACACTCAATAAAAAATGGACAAAGGACTTGAATAGATATTTCTCCAAAAAGCATAAAGAAATTACCAATAAGCACGTGAAAAGATGCCCAACATCATCAGCAATTAGGGAAATCCAAGTCAAAACCACAATGAGATACCACTTCACACTAAAAAAAAGATGGTTAAAAAGGAAAATAACAAATGTTGGCAAGGGTGTGTGAAAATTGGAACTCTTGTCCTTCTCTGGTGGAAATGTAAAATGGTGTAGCCACTGTGGAAAACAGTTTGACAGGTCCTCAAAAAGTTAAAAATAGAATTATAATATGACCCAACAATTCCACTTCTAGGTATATACACAAGAGACTCAAACAGATACTTGTACACCAGTTTTCATTACAGCATTATTTGCAATAGCTAAACGGTGGAAACAACTCAATAGACAATCAAAAAAAGAGTGGATAAACAAAATGTGATATGTATATATCACGGGATATTATTCTATCACAAAGAAAATAAAGTTTTAAAACATGCCATGACATAGATGAACCTTGAAAACATGCTAAGTGAAATCAGTTAGACATAAATGGACAAATACTGTATGATCCTAATTATATGAAACATGTAGGATAGATGAATGCATAGACACAGGAAGTAGATTAGTGGTTACCGTGGTGTGGTGTAGTGGATCACTTTTATATGCCTTTCTTACCATGGTCTTGTAGATTGGATGGGACTATGAAAATACAGTGCTTGTAGCCCACCAGGGAATCAGGTAGCTTGCTAATAGTGCAAATAAGGTACATGGCACCCTTGTAGGAGTGGGGTAGTGCAAATAAGGTGCATGGAACCCCTGTGGGGGTTGTTGTTGTCGTGTTTAGGTGCTATCTAGTCAATTCTGACTCATAGTGACCCTACGTACAAGGGAAAGAAACACTGCCTGGTCCTGTGCCATCCTCACAACCACTGCTATGCTTGAGCCCATTGTTGCAGCCACCATGTCAGTTCTTCTCATTGAAGGTCTTCCTCTTTTTTGCTGACCCTCTGCTTTACCAAGCAAGGTGTCCTTCTCCAGGGACTCCTGATAACACGTCCAAAGTATGTAAGAGGAATTCTCGCCATCCTCGCTTCTAAGGAGCATTGTGGCTGTACTTCTTCCAAGACAGATTTGTTCATTTTTTGGCAGTCCATGGAATATTCAATATTCTCTGCCAATACCATAATTCAAAGGCATCCATTCTTCTTTATTCCTTGTCCAGCTTTTGCATGCATATGAGGCCTTTGGACCAGGGTCCCTGTGCTGAGAACCTCGTAGACCCAGGAGACAGAGAGAGAGAACTGTAACACCAGATGATGAGAGACAGCAAGAAACAGCTGCAGAGAAACGGCAGCAGAACCAGGAGACTGGCAGGAGACAGCATGGTAGACTTCTCAGCCCACCAAGTGAGAAAGCTGAGAACCTTCAAGCTGAGGCTTGCTGGTGGAGTGGGGGTGCCTCTGGACACTTCTCCATGGAGCTAAAGAGCTTTGTAACATTCGCCCAAGCAGGGCAGAGACGAGGCCAACCCAAGAGGCCCAAAAGCACCAAGAGACTCGATGAACTGAGGGGCTGAGGGCCAGGGAGAGGCTGAGGGCCAGGGAGAGGCCTGCTATGGGCATGGCTGAGAAGAAGCTGTCCTGATTGAAGAACTGTTTTCTGAGTAGTTTCTGATCCAGAGTTATACCCTGTTACTTCCCTAATAAACCCCATAACTGTATTGTCTGTGAGTTTTGTGTGGCCATTGTAATGAATTATTGAGCCCAGTAGAGGAGTAAAGAATGCCGTGAGAGAGACAGCTGCAGTCAGATTTGGTAAAAAGTTTCGAAGGCGGAGTTATGTTCAACCTCCAACTCAGAGGAATCAGTTTTGGGTTGTCGATGCTGGTAACCATTCTTTTACCCCCTTGTGAAGTTAGACAAGGAACTCAGACACCTCTGCCATGCCATTTTTGCACGTGGGCTGTGAGGGTGGGGGAATGGGGAGTTATTGCTTAATGGGTACAGAATTTCTGTTTGGAGTGATGAAAAAGTTTTGGAAACAAATTGTGGTAATGTTTGCACAATATTGTGAGTGTAATTAATGCCCCTGGATTGTATACTTGAAAATGGTTAAATGCCAAATTGTATGTTGTGTATGTATTACTACAATAAAAAAAGATTGACCTAGAAAAAGTAGAGATGGCATATAAAAACATTAACATAGCTACAGAAACAAATATTTAAAAGATAAGAAAATATAATAAAAAACTTAATGCTAAGAATGTTTGAAAACTTAGATAAGAGGGAAAAATTCCTGGACTCACCATTATAAACACTTACCAAAATTGATCCAAGAAAAAATAAGAACTCTGAATGTTCTCATACTATTTAAGTAATTAAGCATTTCCTAAAAGGAAAATGCCAGGCCCTGAATGTTTTATAGGTAAGTACTTTAAGGATGCCTTCTATCATCACTTCTGTTCAACATTGTGTCAGAGGGCTTAGCCAACAAATAAGATAAGAATTAGAAATAAAACTTTGAAGGTTTGGAAAAGAGAAAATGACACTGCTATTTGCAAATGATATAATTATCTATATTGTTTTGCTTGTTAGGTGTCATCTAGTGGACTTCAACTCACAACGACCACATATGACAGAATAGAACTGCCCCATGTAATCTTGATGGAGAGCCCTGGTGGGAGACAGCATGGTAGGCTTCTCAGCCTACCGCGTGAGAAAGCGAGAACCTTCAAGCTGAGGCTTGCTGGTGGAGTGGGGGTGCCTCTGGACAATTCTCCATGGAGCTAAAGAGCTTTATAACACTTGCCCAAGTAGGGCAGAGGTGAGGCCAACCGAAGAGGCCCAAAAGCACCAAGAGGCTTGATGAACTGAGGGGCTGAGTGGCTGAGGGCCAGGGAGAGGCTGAGGGCCAGGGAGAGGTGGTTAAAGCATTCAGCTGCTAACCGAAAGGTTTTTGGTTCAAACCCACCAGCCACTCTGCAGAAGAAAGATGTGACAGTCTGCTTCCATAAAGATTTACAGCCTTGGAAACCCCATGGGACAGTCCGACTCTGTCTTATAGGGTTGCTATGAGTCTGGCAACAGCTTTTTTTTTTTGGTTTAATCTTTATGGAAGCAGATTGCCAGGTCTAGAGCCACTGGGTGGGTTAGAACTACCAGCCTTTTGGTTAGCAGCCAAGTGCTTAACCATTGTACCTCCAGGACTCCTTAGCCAAATGCATGGCAATATCCAGTTAGAAAACACATGTATAATGAGGTTTGAGGGAGCACAATTAATAGCATACTTCTTCCCAGCCTGAGTCTAGACCCAGCAAAAAAGTAGGCAGATAGGAGCGAAACACCTTTATTTATCAATAATGGTGATTTTGGAGAATGTGCCTTATATTTGTGCATAAGAGAGACTGATTCATAATCTTTAAATCCAAAATTAGAGAGTTTTACCCACTGAGTCACTAGCAGCATAGGAATTCCAAAGGCTTCTCCTATAGAGGAAGGGTTGTTCCTGTTAAGCTTTCTGCATGGCTTAGGGTAATCAAGACCACATGTTCTCTTAGACAGAGCAGCTCCTAAGAGGAAGGGAAGAAGGGGCTGGGCATGAAAGCCAAGTTTATCCTTCCAAACCATTAATCAGATTATGTCGCTTCTCTTCCCCCAGGGCCAAATGAGTGAGAGGTGGAGAGAGGCCAGGAATGTTTTACAGGTGAAGCTCCCTCCACATGGAAGGAAACAGAGTGGGGAGAGGGGAATTTAATTCTTCTTTAATTCTTTAAAGAATTTAAAATAAAATTTAAAATCAACCAAATAAATAAATAAGGCCCCAAGAGTAGATTTAATAAAGGAAGTGGAGAATGT
Organism: Elephas maximus indicus; assembly: GCF_024166365.1. Classification (NCBI taxonomy): domain Eukaryota; kingdom Metazoa; phylum Chordata; class Mammalia; order Proboscidea; family Elephantidae; genus Elephas; species Elephas maximus. The sequence continues at coordinate 165,130,449 of NC_064821.1, read as the reverse complement.
TTATAGAGAGAAGTATTAAAAATGTATCGAAAGACATTTAAGAAGACCTAAATTAGTGGAAAGAAACATAGACTGGAACACTCAACATTATAAGGTTGTTAATTTTTCCAAAATCAACCCAGATTCAATGTAACTATAATAAAATTTCCAAGAGGAGTTTGGGGAGAATGTGATTAGCTATTTATGAGATCTACATGGATGAGTAAAAGCACATAAATAGCCAATATACTCCTGAAGAAAAATAACAAGGTGAGAAACTTGCCCTACCAGATTTCCAGCTACACTCAGCCCTCCATATCAGTGGGTTCTGCGTTCGGGGATTCAAACAACTGAGGATTGAAAACAATCAGGGGGGAAAGAAGTGATGTGAGGGCATTCCCTGTAGTAGCCTTCTGGCATTTCACAGATCCTGAGTATCTCTCCAGCACTCGTTGTTTGAGCATCGTTTACCTCGTGTCTGACATGTACTATGTAGTTAGGTCTATGATGGTTGGTCTGTACTGAACATGTACGGACTTCTTTTTTCTTGTCATTATTCCCTAAATGATATAGTATAACAACTATTTACATAGTATTTACATTGCATTATGTATTTATTATAAGTAATCCAGAGATGATTTAAAGTATACGGGAGTATTTGCATAGGTTATAGCAAACACTATGCCATTTTATATAAGGGCCCTGAGCATCCGAGGATTTTGGTACCCACAGGGCATTCTGAAACCAGTCCCCCCTGGGTACGGAGGGATGACTATATAGCAATTAAGACTGTGGTTTGGGGGGTGCAGGGATAGAAAGGTAGCCCAAAGGAACAGAAGAGAGAGCTCAGAGACAGACATGTGCATATTTGATAAAAACTATTATATAAAGAGCTGGCAGTGAAGATCAATTGGGAAAAGATGGGCCATTTAACAGATGGCTTTGAGATAACTGGTTATCTCTGTGGAAAAAAACGAAATTGGATCTCTGCCACTTGTATACACACATTCTACATGGATGTAGGGCTTTGTGATAGTTAAGATTGTGTGTCAGCTTGGCTGGGCCATGATTCTCGGTGTTTACATGTGATCACTCCCATGATTGAATCTGCTGTGGGTAGCCAATCCGTTGAAAAGGAGTTTCCTTGGGGGTGTGGCCTGATGCAAATATAAGCCAACGTTCTGCCTTTTTTGCTCACTCTGGATCTTCCAGCTGCCTCCTGTTTGTCTGACCTCCGGCTCTTGGGATTTGAGCTATCAGCTTATCTGCAGATCATAGAATTCATCGGTCTTCACAGCCGGAGAGTGGGCGCCCTACTGTCCGACCTGCTGATCCTGGGTTCGCCGGCCCCTGCCACTATGAGAATGGACAGAAGCCTCTATCCTGATACATGAACTTGGGAAGTTCCAGAGTTTACAATTGTGTGAGCCGTTTCCTTGATATAAATCTTTCCCTCTATATATTTATACGCTTTATTGGTTTTGCTTCTCTAGAAAACCCAGCCTAAGACAGGCTTCAGTTGAAAAGGGAAAACTATAAAACTTTCAGAGGAAAACGTAAAAGAATGTCTTTTGACTTTGCGAGTAGGAAAGGATTTCTTAAACAAGCTTCAATGGGGGAAACTCACAAAAATTAGATTAACAAATTTGATTCGTTAAAATTAAAAACTTCTTTCCTTCAAAAAACAGCATAAAGAAAATGAAAAGACAGCCCGCAGATTGGTAGAAAATATTTGCAACATATTAACCAATAAGGAATTCCTATCGAGGTTTATATAACAAACTTTTGTGAATTACTAAGAAAAAGACTAACAGCTCATTAGAAAAAACAGACAAAAGATATGAACAAACATTCTACAGAGAGGAGACATGAGTGGTCAATAAACATGAAATGATGCTCAACCTTATATGTAATATCATAATTAGATACCATTTCATATCGACCAGATTTGCAAAAATTAACAAAACTTATAACACTAAGTATTGTCAAGGATATAAAATAATGGAAATGGTAATACATGGCTAGTTTGAGTATGAACTGGTGCAACCACATTGGAAAACGCTTTGGCGTTCCTTGGTGGCGTTGGTAATGTGCTATCCTGGGATCCAGGAATCCCACACTGAGGTACATTTCCTAAGGGAATTTGCAGAGGGATACCAGGAGCCATAGACAAGACTGTAACGGTAGCATTTTTTGCCACAGCAAAAAATGGAAACAATGCAAAGTCCATCAACATCAGAATGGATTAACAAATTGTAGTGTGTGTGTGACACTATAGGGTCGCTATGAATCTTGGAGGCACATACAGCAACAGCAAAGCTGTGTGTGTGTGTGTATTTGCATACATAGAGTTCATGGTTAAATAATTTGAAACTCTACATAGATTATCAATTTAACTAGAGTTTTATAATGACTTTAGCATATTGAAAGCTCTGAAATAAACAAAATCGTTTCATATTGTTCAACCCAGGAGCTACTCCTTAAAAAAAAAAAAAGCACCTATTAACATCTGGCAGAAAGAGTGTTTCATAAAATACATTTGTAGATTAACTGTGTGAAAAGAAAAATCAAAAATGGGATTACAATGCCAAGGAATTAGACTGGGCAGTAGAGGGTTTGGGAGCAAGACTGCAATAGAATGGAACAAGGAAGAAGAACCCTCTGTGATAACCATGAGCAACTGGGGTAATGGGTGTGTGCGGGAGCCAGATGGGTTTGTAGGGCCAGAGATATAGCCAGCATAGATTCTCTAAGAACAAGTCATTCCAAACTAAACTCAAATTCTCTGCTGGGTTTACTGAACTTGAAAATTGAGGAAATGCTACAGACCCAGTACATTTTGACCTCAGAAAAGCATTTGGCAATTCCTTATAATTTCTTTATGGAAAAAAAAGGATGGATCAAAGCACGTTAGGTGATAGTACAAATGTTGGACTCTTAGCTGCTTAACCCAAGTATTCCTAAAAGCATCACTTGTTGCATTAATTATGTCAGTGTGGAGAAAGCTTTGATACCTGCTAACAGAGGCAGCCCAGTGCAGTGGATAAGGCCTTGGGCTCTGTGCCAGACTGCCTGGCCTCAAATTCTGCCTCTACCACTTACTAGCTCTGTAACCTTGGGTAAGTTGCTTAACTCTGTATCTCAGTTTCCTCATCAGTAAAGGGCTACAAATCATACCTATAACATAGGATTGATAAGAGGATACCAAAAAAAACAAACTAAACCAACCCCACTATCGAGTCGATTCTGACTCATAGCGACCCTATAGGACAGAGTAGAACTCTCCCATAGGGTTTCCGAGGCTGTAAATCTTTACGGAAGCAGGCTGCCACATCTTACTCCCATGCAGCTGATCTTTTGCTTAGCAGTCGAGCACTTTAACCACTGTGCTGCCAGCACTCTGATATGAGGATAAAATGTGTTAATTCATGAACGATGTTTAGAACAGTGCCTGGCACATGATAAACAATAAATACTGTTATCTGTTGTCTGGGCTGTCCTGGGTCCCATTCTATATGTGCCCCCTTTTTTTTTAATTAAAATCTTGGGTTTGGATTAAAACTTAGAAGTCACTTTTATCCCAAAGCTGCAAGGGATAAATGATATGCTAGATGATGAAACAAAGATTCAAAATGATTTCAACAGGGCTTTACACTGTGAAGATAAAAGTTTCAGTGATAAAGGTCAAGACCTGCTCTCTGCTTCAAATAATCAACAAAGTCCAGAATGGGCGAAGGCGACTTGAAAGAAGCTAATACAGAAAACAAACAAATAACAGAGGTAAACCATAGCAATTCTAGCTAAATGTCAATTAAAATGAGCATAAGGAAGGCTATGGCTACCCTTCAAAATATTAATGTTATCTCTGTTCCTTTTTTGAAGAACAAAGGATAAGGGAGGTAATGGTTCAGACCACATCTCAAGGGTTCTGCTCCTATCTGGGAACTCCCTGCCTACCAGCAAGACATCTTGAGACAGGAGCACATCCCATTTTGCTGCCCAAATGGGGAAGAGCCTGACAATCCCATCAGAGTGAGCTGGTTTCTGGAAACTGGGACTATTTAGCCCAAAGAAAGGAAGACTCAGAGGAGGCCTGAAAATCATTTTCATATTTGAATGTCTTGCATGGAAAAGAGGGTTTTGAATTATCCTGTGAAGCTTCACAGGGTAGACAGTGTCTGATGATTTAAGTTACAGGGAAACAATTTGGGATGGAAAATGGAGAAGAGCTAATAAATGAAAAGCTATGGCTGCCCGTTGAGGTGGCAAGCTCCTGTAATTAGAAGACCCCACATGTGGAGGATGGCCCCCAGCTTGGTGGGCCTGATGATGAGGAAATTCCTGCATTGGGTGGTGTGGTAATTAAGGTTGGGTGTCAGCTTGGCTGGGCCATGATCCTCAGTGGTTTGGCAGTTATGATGTAGTTTGGCAGTTATATACTGATGTAATCATTTTCATGATGACATCTGATAATGTAATCTCCTCCATGATGAGGTCTGCTATGATCAACCAATCAGCTAAAAGAGAGTTCGCTGAAGAATATGGCCTACATCCAATATATATGTACTTTCTGGCTAAGCTCTCTGGCTTTTGCTCTGCTCTGGATCCTGCATTCGGCTTATCATCATCTGAACTCCAGTTTTTGGGACTTGAGCCAGGAACCTATCCTTACCTGCCGATCTTGGATTCATCGATCTCCACAGCCAGTGAGCCAGCAGCCTGCTGTCTGACCTTCCAATCTTGGGTCCATCAGCCCATGCAGATATGTGAGCTAGGAGAAGCCTCCGGCCTGATGCCTGCCCACAGACTTGGACTGTTCCAGCCTCTACAACAGTGTGAGCCATTTCCTTGATATAAATACCTCTCCCTCTCTACATATGCATATATATATATATATATATATATGTATATATATATATAAAACTCTACTTCCATCGAGTCAATTCTGACTCATTGCAACCCCATAGGTCTTCCAAGGCTATAAATCTCTATGGAAGCAGACTGCCACAACTTTCTCCTATGGAGCTGCTAGTGGTTTCAAACCACCAACCTTTTGGTTAGCAATGGGTTGCTTTAACCACTGTGCCACGAGGGCTCCTATATATGTGTATATATATGTATACACACACATATATAAACCAAACAAACTCATTGCCATCAAGTTGATTCCAATTTATAGTGACCCTATAGGACAAAGTAGAATTATCTGTCCCATAGGGTTTCCAAGGAGCAGCTGGTGGATTTGAACTGCTGACCTTTTGGTTAGCAGCTGTAGTTTTTAACCACTGGACCACCAGGTTTCCGTATGCTTCACTGGTTTTGCTTATCTAAAGAACCCAGCCTGAGACAGGTGGAGTGTCCCGTGAGATGATGTCTTGGGTTCCTGTGGACTCTGAATTAGGCCTCGTAATTTTGGGAAAGTTTTCTCTGAAGAAAAAAAAATCTCATGGGTTTATGGCTGGAGGGAAATGTGCAGGGGCATGTGGGAGTAGGGCTATTGGTTCCTGAAAAGGAGGCGGTGAGAGAGGCCACTACCACCTTCCCATCCCATCCCACTCATCTCTAGCCCACCTCATTTCACATCGTGGAGAGTGTCTAGGAGACAAAAAAACATTTTTGGAAAACATTAAATAAAAGAAAAATGAAGCAATTGCATGTAACTCTGTAGAAAGGGAGCGCTTGCTTTGAGAGTTTGTTTTATTCTTCTTCTTTGGTTATTTTATAAGCAGCTTGGCAACAGATCTCTTGGAGACTGCTTCTATGTTCTGGAGCGTGAGTTTTCCAAGCATTTTAGGGACAGATGTTTTGGAAATTTAAACAGACTGAAGCTCTTTTTTAAGTGAGGAACTGTTTTCAACTAATGTGGCAATCCAGTATTTTAAAAGATTTTGTATTTGTGTGAAAAACCGTTTTAACTCTATGGCCATGGAGATTGTCAGAACTCCTGAGCAATTAAATTCAGGCCCACAGAGAACTGATTCTACAGCAAAGGATGAGTGCCCCCTCCCCCCGCCATAACCCTTCGTTTCCACCTGTGAAGGCCTTTTCTCTTGCCCTCTCTCACATCAGGGTGAATTTAATAAGGGTTCTGTGCCTCTGGTCCTGAGTGATAAAACAAACAGAAAAACAGGGCCAAAGTCTTTGGGAAGCTTAAATTCCAGGTGGGTAAATAGTTGTACCTCCACGAAGTGACTTGAAGATAATTATAAGGCAATTAACAGATAAACACGTTTGGCCCTGGCAAGGACAGAGACAAGCCATGGTCACTAGCTCACACTTCAATGAACCTTTTTTTTTTTTTTTGAACAATTTGTATTATGGCAGCAGCATCTTAGGAAACACAATTACAGAGGAGTTGTTCCAAAGTCTGTTACATACTGAACGTGCCATGGCTAACGCAACTGCTCTAGTTGGCCACTGTTCCTCAGGAGGCAAATTAGAAGGGAGTATCAAGGAAGCTCTTGGTATTAACTTGCTGGCAGCAGAACGTATGTATCTTTCACTTGGCTTTGAGCAGGAGTGGAAAGTAAGAATAGTTCAGACAACTGAGTACAGTAACCCTGGTTAATTCATGCTCGTCAGATGAGTTAATGGGCATTTATGCATACTGTCAGTCAACATTCATTTTTTTCAGCCTATTTCTCATGGTACCTGATGGCAAGAGTGATCATATTTCTAAAGGGGAGTAAGACTTGTGAACAAAAGTTACAATACCCTAGACATTAAAAAAAAAGAAAATTATATCTAGCCAAGACACCCTGTTTCCCAGCCATAGACCAAAAGGAGTCCTCTGTGTCGGCTTTGCTTGTTAGGTGTTCCAAATCAAACCTTTAAAGTGTCCATTTTTTCATTTCTAGTACACTGTGAGTTTTTTTTTTTTTAGTACACTGTGCTAAAATAAAAAAGACCAAAAAAGGAAACAAAAATTTTGACATGACAGGAACTGGCAAACTATGTTTCATTAGAGTTTGGAAAATTAAGAATGTGTCTCTATTATTTTCCTGGTAGTAATTACCCATTTATGAGCTTATGTCGTTATTTGCCCAAGCCTCATCAACCTCACTGTTATGGATTGAATTTTGTCCCCAACCCCCACCTTCCCCACAAAAGATACGTTGAAGTCCTAATTCCTGTTAACTGTGAATGTGACCTTGTTTGGAAATAGGGTTTTTCGGTACAGATGTTATCAATTAAGTGAACCAGCTCACACTGGAGTAGGGTTCTAATCCTTTCTGAATTTTTGTTTTATAAGAGCGGAGAATAGACACAGAAACAGGGTCACACATGGGGGGGCGTGGGGAGACTGACACCACATGAAGATATACCTACAAGCAAAAAAATTTTAAGAAACACCCAGGGCTACCAGAAGCTAGAGGAGACAAGGAAATATCTTCCCCTAGAGTGGGCAGAAAGAGCATGGTCCTGCTGACATCCTGAATTTGAACTTCTTACCTCTAAAACTGTGAGACAATAGTTTTCTGTTCTTTAAAGCCACCCACTTAGTGGCATTTTGTTATGGAAGTCCTCTAAGACATTCACATTGTGAGCCTTATATAAGTGGAGGGAAATCATGTGTAAGACTTACCCACTTAATCCTGAAGGCTTCCTGGTGTGCCCCTTGCTTGAAGGACAGGGCTTAAAGAAAGAACGTTGGGTTTGGTTAACAAACAACATGTGATAATTATATTTTGTTAAAGATAGTAACACTGTGACCATTGTCACTCTTCCATCCGAATTTTTCTCCTGATGACTTTCATTTCTTCAGAGTATTGGTACCATAGTCCCTGATTTCAGGCTGGCCACATGCTTTTCTCACAGAACATTCCGGTCTGTCTTTATTCTATAGAAAACTGTCCACCTGAGTGCTGAGCGTGCATTAGCATCTAATGTTGTTGTTAGGTGCTGTTGAGTTGGTTCCAGCTCATAGTGACCCCATGCACCACAGACCAAAACACTGTCCAGTCCTGCGTCATCCTTACAATCATTGCTATGTTTGAGCTCATTGTTGTAGCCACTGTGTCAATCTGTCATATTGAGAGTCTTCCTCTCTGTCTCTGATCCTCTCTTTTATGAACAAGCATGATGTCCTTCTACAGGGACTGGTCCCTCCTGATAACATGTCCAAAGTATGTGAGACAAAGTCTCTTCATCCTTGCTTCTAAGGAGCATTCTGACTATACTTCTTACAAGACAGATTTTTTGTTCTTCTGGCAGCCCATGGTATATTCAATATTCTTTGCCAACACTGTAATTCAAAGGCATCAATTCTTCTTTGGCTTCCCTATTCATTGTCCAGCTTTCACATGCATATGAGGTGACTGAAAATACCATGGTGTGGAATTAAGATCAAAAACTACAGCGTTCAGTATGGATTACACCTCAACATAAAGAAAACAAAAACCCTCACAACTGGGCCAATAAGGAACATCATGATAAACAGAGAAGATATTGAAGTTGTCGTGAATTTCATTTTACTTGGATCCACAATCAACACCGATGGAAGCAACGGTCAAGAAATCAAACGAAGCATTGCATTAGGCAAATCCGCTGCAAAAGACTTCTTCAAAGTGCTAAAAAGCAAAGATGTCGCTTTGAGGACTAAGGTGCGACTGATCAAAGCCATGGTAGCGTCTAATACGGTCTTAAACAGGGGGCCTAAATTATCTAGTTCCTTCTCCCAGAACCTACTTTCTTTAAGTTAATGAACTATATATACCTGCTATCTTGATCTCTGCTCCTGGCTGTCTGTCTGCAAGACAAGAATTGATTACCAAAGTGAAAAGGCAGTGGTGAGATGGAAGATCAATATCTGCAACCCAGCTTCCACCCTTACTAGGATGGAGGCCTTGGGTAACTCACTTAACCTTTCTGAATCTTAGTTGTGTCACTTGTTAAATAGATTGAAGTAATTTAATGGATGAAGGGGGGCTGTCATGGATTGAATTTTGTCCCCAAAAAATATGTGTATAAATTTGGCTAGGCCATGATTCCCAGTATTGTATGATTTTCCAACATTTTGTCGTCTGATTCGATTTTCCTATGTGTTCTAAATCCTATCAGTATGCTCTTAATGAGATGGACTAGCAGCAGTTATGTTGATAGGATCTACAAGATTAGATTGTATGTTAAGACAGAGATGTAAAAGAGAAGAGCAAATGGAGGGACAGGGGGACCTCATACCAGCAAGAAAGCAGCACTGGGAGCAGAGCGTATTCTTTGGACCTGGGGTCCCCAAGCAGAGAAGCTCCTAGTCCAGGGGAAGATTGATGACAAGAACCTTCCCCCAGAGTCAACAGAGAGAGAAAGCCTTCCCCTGGAGCAGCCACCCTAAATTTGGACCTCTGGCCTACAAGACTATGAGAAAATAAATTTCTCTTTGTTAAAGCCATCCACTTGTGGTATTTCTGTTATAGCAGCACTAGATAACCAAGACAAAAAAATAAAAACAAAAATAAAAAAACCATTGCTGTCAAGTTGATTTTGACTCATAGCAACCCTACAGGACAGAGTAGAGCTGCCCCATTGGGTTTCCAAGGAGCACCTGGTAGATTTGAACTGCCAACCTTTTGGTTGGCAGCTGAACTCTTAACCACCACACCACAGGGTTTCCAGATAACCAAGACAGAGGCTATAAAAATACAAGGTATTTTTTTTTTATTATCAAATGTGACCACACCTATCATCAACATTTCTCAGACCCCTTTCTCTCTGCTTCAATTCTCCTGAATCTTTAGCATACATTCTTCACTCTAATAAAGAAAATATATTTGCCACATCAGGGAAGGCACGGTGACTTCAATTGTCTGAGTTTTCATTCCTTTAGTCCTTTCAACAAACAGTTTTTTCTGTACCAGACATAAGACATAGTCTTAATTCTCAAGGCAGTGCTGTGGAGCCTGAAAGATCTGAATTTGAATTTTGACGCTGATATTTACCAGCTGTGTGATCTTGGGTGAGATGTGTAATCTCTTTGCACCTTCAGTCCCTTGTCCCGTGTTGTAAGGAGTAAATAAGGTAATGTGCCTGGCCCATACATTAGGTCATTATGGATTGAATTATGTCCCCCAAAAATATGTGTTCTAAATTCTACTGTACCTGTGGTTATAATCCCATTTGGGAACAGGGTTTCCTTTGTTATGTTAATGAGGTAGGATTGGTGTAGGGTGTAAATCAATCTCTTTTGAGATATAAAAGAGCAGATGAAGATAAAAAGGCAACAAGAAGGCAGAGATGGGGGAAGACAGATGCCGTACCACATGAAGATCACCAGGGAGCCAAGGAATAGAAGCTGAAAAGAGACAAGGACCTTCCCCCAGAGCACACAGAGAGAAAGAGCCTTCCTGCTAGAGATGGCACCCTGAATTAGGACTTCCAGCCTCCTAAATTGTGAGAAAATAAATTTCTGTTCATTAAAGCTACCTACTTGTGGTATTTCTATTACAGCAGCACTTGATAACTAAGACATAGGTCTTCTATAAATGTTAGACATTATTAGTAATGAGCCAGGCCAGGTAAACCCTGGAATGCATTCATCATAAACAGCTAAGGCAGGAAAGAAGGAGATGGTGCTTGACTCCCTGTGAGCCAAGAGGACTGTGTTTTAGAGCACAGGGGAAATAATCCCTGGTGACTTCATGAAATAATTGAGAAGAATTTGATGGGAAATGCTAGTTTATTCTCATACTGGCCCTTCTGTGGCTGGTGTGGCTTGACCAGGCACAGTTATACTATTCTCTGAATCACTTGACTGGGAACATCAGGACCACTTGGCTCCTCTTCTTCCCTTGCCACCTGTGTATACATCCCCAGCTTGTTTCTCATCATTACACTTTGTAGCTCTGCTTCTTCTGTGAGAATACCAGATCATGTCTGCATTACTGTGTATTTCCTAAGGCATTGTAACCTCCTAGAAGGCGGGGAGTAGTTTACTATATTTATACTTCTTGGATTGTTACAGTAACAGGTTTTATTAGTTTCCAGGAGCTGCTGTAACAAAGTACCACAAACTGGGTGGCTTATAAGAACACAAATTTGCTTTCTCCTAGTCCTGGAGGCCTGAAGTCTGAAGTCTGGATGTCATTCATGTTGGTTCCTTCCAAGGATTCTGAGGAAGAATCTGTTCCATGCCTATTCTCTTAGCTTCTGGTAACAGCCAGTGATCCTTGACATTCTTTGCTTCTAGATACCTTTATCTTCACACAGCTGTCTTTCCTCTGTGTTTCTGCCTGTGTCTCTTCTCTTTTGGTAAGAATACCATTCATATTGGATTAGGACCCACCCTACTCCAGTATAAGCTCATGTGATCTTAAGTAATAATATCTTCAAAGACCCTGTTTCCAAATAAGATCTTGCTTACAGGTACCAGGGATTAGAACTTCAACATATCTTTTTTGGGGAACCCAATTCATTCTATAACACCAGTTGTCCAAATATATGTGTTATATATGATTTAATTGAACTCTCAGTGATTTTCCAGTTGATTACCTTATCAGGTCCAAATTTGCCCACAGCCAAAGCCCTCTTCATTCAACCTTATCTTCCACTATTCCTCAGGACTGGTTTAGAGAATCCAGTCTCATCATGGCCCTGGGAAAATATAATGCTTATTTATTTCTTGTGGTGGTGTAGAAAATTTCACAAGCTTTGGAATCAAGGACATCTATGTTTGATTGCCAGGTTTGCATCTATTACAGGTATGTTTGTGGAAGAATAAGCTTCATGATCTTTCTGAGATCCAGTCTCATTTGTAAAATTGAAATCATAAAATGTAAAATTTCCTGCAAAGTACTTCAACATAATGGCTGATACATACGTTTTAATTCCCTCCCCCACTTTCTTCTGGGAAGTTCCTTATGCTGTTCTCATGTCTTCTGGAGATGCTACTTCCCTCTCTGCACCTCCTACCTTCTCACTTTCCAACCTTCAATGGTGTATTCAGGACCTACATCTGCCATGGTTTCTTCCTTTATTATTCAGCTCACATGAATTTCTCACTCCATTAATTCATCAAATATTCATTTAGCAGTTTCTTCATTTAGTCCTTTAATTATATGCTGTCTTATATTGTTTTCCTCTTGCAGCATGTATTTATGATATGATAGACAGTCTTGCTCATCAATATTTCTAGCTTTCCTCCTTCTGGACACAATAGAATTGCCTTTTCCTACCTCTTGAAATTAGCCATGCCATGTGACTTGCTTTAGCCAATCACATGTAAGCAGAATTGTCAACAAGTGTCATCTACAGGCAAAAGCCTGAAGAGTCTGTGCAGACTCTCTCACTTTTCTTCCTACTGTTGCAGAGGGTTGAGGCTCTGTCAGACTGGGTCCCTGAATGAGGATGACATGGAGCAAAGCCCTGCTCCCCTCCAAGTCTTGTGTAAGATACATAAAGTACAAGAAATCATGTATTTATCGTTTTAAGCCTCTGAAATTGTGACAGCATAAACCAGACAAACCTAACTGATATATGTGTCTTATCTCCCAAGTAAGGTAATTTAAGTGCAAGGACTGTGTCTTTACTTGTTTCTCCATGTCTCATGGTACCTCAAAGAGTATAGCGTCCATATTAGACTTTTAGTGTTTGTTAAATGAACATCTTTAACCCAATGATAGAACCTTGGGATTAAAAGGATAAATAAGCCAGCCAAAAGCAAACCAGTTACCACTGAGTCAACTCCAACTCATAGTGGCCCCATCAGAGTAGAATGGTGCTCCCTAGGGTTTTCAAAGGCTGATTTTTTGGGAAGTAGATCACCAGGCTTTTCTAGACAGGCACCTCTGGGTGGATTATACCCTCCAACTCTTTGGTTAGCAGCCAAAGGCTCTAAGTGTTTGACCACTCAGGAACTCCAAAGGGATAAATAAGGTCATATAATTTTAACATTTTTTTTTTTTTAACTTCTTCTATGACCTTTTTCCATGGTATTTAGTCCGTTTAAACAATCCCAGTTACAGGAAACCCACTCCATTCTAAGGTAAATTATCAATTTTTAAGAAAATTATGCCAGGACATTCAGCCTTATGTTGATCCAAAATTGATCTCAGTGTAGTGTCCTTTCATTGAACTGGACTATCTCTCAAGCTGTAAGGAAAACATTAGCCCATGAGCCCTGCTCCTGGCTGTGTTTGGTCAGAGGGGTGAGGTGGCTCTCTCTTATCTGAGGGAATAAACCCATTGCATTCGAGTCAGTTCTGACTCATAACGGCCCTATAGGACAGAGTAGAACTGCCCCATAGGGTTTCCAAGGGATGGCTGGTGGATTCGAACTGCTGACATTTATGGCTAGCAGCCATAGCTCTTAACTGCTACGCCACCAGGGTTTCCTAGCATCCAACAGATACCAGTAAATTTCATGGCCCAGGCTGAATTTTCCTCTCTGATCAAGAAAACTGGCTAAAAGCTCCAGGTCTTGCAAGCTTATGGAACAGCTTAAACACATTGCTGCAACACAGCCATCAGGTGAAAAAATATTCTTCCTTGGCCACCCCCAAATTACACAACACATTGTTTGGGTTTGAGGAAAAGCAGACGCTGTCTGTGATCATGAATCGTGTGGACAAATAGCCACTATGGGATTTCTCTGATTTTTCTCTCAGATGTAATAAAGCACTGTTGGCCACAAAGCCATGCAGAGACGCTCACCTCACCAACCCTGACTTCGTCTGTGCTGTGCCAGGACACAGCCCCTACATGTTCTCCAAAAGAAGAGTCTATGATTCCGGAGGCACAGGGGTGTCTACTTGCAAGGACGCTGCTGACACGGATCTGAATAAAAGCCCCTGGGGATAATGATTTATTCCTATGCACTGCATGTCAGGGTTCTGCAGCCGGTGGTGGGTTCTGCAGAGCAGCGACTTGGTACACACTCAAAAGCCTTCTCTGCCTCGGAGCCATTCCAGTCCCAGAGGAGTTTCGAAAGTTGAAAGCTCAGCAGAGGAAGTAATATCACAAATTAAATGGTTTTGAACCATAATGAAATGAGTTTTCATTGGAAACTGTTTTGTTTCTTTAAATTGAAAATAAAACCTCTCAGACAGCAAAAAAACACAACCCAGAGACTTAGACAGTTTGGGGAGTTTGCTTGCTCCTTCTTCCCTTCCCTTCCCCTACTCTCATTTGTTGAGTCCAGGAGGGATGAAGCGGGTCAGACTTAAAATTTGTGAGAAGCAATTTCTTTGACAACTGGACAGCCCCTACTTGGTTGCCCAGAGATCAGAAAAAGCTGTGGTTTTCTAAGGCCAAGAGACTGAGAGTTTTCTTCAGGAGGAGAGAAAGAGGAAGATAGAAAATTTGATGGATTTATTCAATTCATTCACAGAGCAATTATTTTGCCTGTCTATTTTCCAGGCACTGGAGATATGAAGAGGAATAAGACCCAGCCCTTATCTTCAAGGTGGGAGAAATAACCATTAAATAAATCACTGTAATACTTTTTTATATGTATAAAACATGCATAAAGCAGCCTAGTATGTATAAAGCAGCTTTCTTAAGAATAATATTTGTTGAGTGTCACTATTGTCAAATGCTCAATATTTCTCACTAAAACCCAGTGGGGATAGAAGTACCATTATTATTCTCTCTTTACAGATGGGAAACAGAGGCATGAAGCAGCTATGCAACATGCCAAAGGTCACAGAGCAACTTGTAGGTGACACCATCACTAGAACCAAATCTGTCTGCCTTTATCACCATTGGGTTTAAGCACAGAATTATATACACATTTCATTTTATTTAACCCTCCCAACAGATCTGGTAGGTAGAAATAAATGTCCTTCTTTTTACTAAGCGAGGAGATGGAGGCAGAAAGATTAAGTAATAATCGGCCCAAAGTTTCATGTCTAGTGGCAGAGCCAGGGCTTAACCCTAGTTTTGTTTCCAGCAAAATGTCTAGAGGACAGTCGCAGGCAGTGGGTCAGGACAGACCTGTACTATCAGGTATAGAAAAGGCTGTGGATAGCTACTAGCACCGAGCACGGCACCTGGTGCATACCATGTTTTCTGTAGGTGCTTGTTGAATAAAATCTAATTTAACCTTCTACTTCAACTCCCTCAGAAATGAAGAAACTAAGCCTCAGAGAGGTAAGTGACTTGCTTGAGTTTGCATAGCTATTAAATGCAGGGAACTAAAACTGGAAAATAAGAAGGTTTTCTCAAGAAGAAAAATGCCGGTTGCTGTAACTGAGGTAAGGCAGTGTATCTGTGTTCATCAAGATATGCTAAGTTATACTGAAAAAAAAAAAATACTGAAAGTATTTACTTATTCTACAGATGAACCAACTATCAGGGACCGGAAGGCTTATTAAACAAAGGTTTATTTCTTGTTCATGCTTCATGTCCCTGTGGGTTGATGGGGGACTCAGCTCAAACTGGTCATTCAGGACCCCATTATCTTATGATTTCACTCTCTCGACCCAAATCTTTAGGGCTCACTGAAGCAGGGGAGAAGAGCATAGAGAATTGCATGTTGTTTTTGTTGTTGTTAGGGTCTGGCTTATCGATTTCGACTCACAGAGACCCCATGTGACAGAGTAGAACTGTCCTATAGAGTTTTCTAGGCTGTAATCTTTATGGAAAGAGACCATCAGCTCTTTCTTCCTTGGAGCCGCTGGGTGGGTTGGAACCATCAACCTTTTAGTTAGCAACTGAGAGCTTAATGGTTGCACCATCAGGGCTCCTACTACTGTTTAAATGTTTCCTTTAGAAAATAACCCACATTATTTCTAAGACAGGGAACAGAGGGACCCCATATCTGCAAACAAAGTACAGGAAATGGGCCAGGGCACAGAAACAAAGCCATTCCCCAGAACAATGGGGCAGGGTATCAGAAAATAGCCTGCAAACTTCTTTAAAGCTGTCTTTCAGGAGCAGCTGGATAAAACCAGCCTCAGGGACAAGTGTAAAACATCTACCAGTGACCACTGTGTGACCTTCCACTAGGGGCAGTGAAGGGTTGGAGCTGCACTTGGAGAATCAAACTTGGCGAGCAAGAGACTATGCAGGCGCAACACCCCATAATAAGTCCTGCTATGAATCCCAGAGTCCTCTGGGACAGGCGCCATCTTAGAAAGCAGCTGAGCGTACACCATAATTAACATATCCCTGCTTATGCCTATGAATAAACATAAATCTTTTCCCGCTCAGGTATTTTTAAAAACCCAGGCAAGTCCTTTGTTCTGTGAGATGGTGGTATGTGTTGCTTAGGCCCTCCTCATCTCCACTTGCAAGCCTCTTCAATAAAGCTTTGCTCGTGTGGAAAACTCTTCATGCCTTATCTGCTCATTCATGACCAGTGAGAGGCAAGAACCCTATTCGATTCCAGCAACACTTTAACTAAGTTCTCATTGACCAAAGCAAGCAACATGGCCACTCCTAACTTTAAGGAAGCAGGGTAGTGTAGTCCTCCTTTGTGCCTGAGGGAGCAGAGAGTGGGAGATATTGGTGAGCACTATTGATGTCTTCTTCAAAGACATAATGGCGAAGAGCTTAGGCTGCCTTTAAATCCAACATGTGATCTAATTGGCTGTGTGATCTTGATTAAGTTAGTCTGTCTCAACTGTGGTTTTCTCTACTGTAAAGTGGGGAAAATAGTAGTAAGATATAAAATACTTATCCCAGGGCCTGGCAGAATCTAAACAATTAATAAATGTTAGCAACATCTATGCAGTCACAACCAGTTGAGAAGTATTACAGTAATAGATAGGTAGATAGCTGCTGTCAAGTTGACATCAACTCAGGGAGACCCTATTTACAATGGAATAAATGCTGCTAGGTCCTGCATCACCCTTACAATCACCAGCATGTTGAGTCTGTTCTTGTGTCTACTGTGCTAATCCATCTCACCAAGAGTCTCACTCACCCTTCTTGGCCCTGTGCTTCACCAAACATAATGTCCTCCTCTAGTGATTGATTCCTCCTGATGATGAGTCCAATGCAAACAAGATGGACAATGTTCTGTTGCTATCCATAAGGTTTTCATTGGCTAATTTTCAGAAGTAAATAATCAGGCCTTTTTTTCTAGTCTGTTTTAGCCTAATGGCTCAGCTGAAACCTGTCCACCATGGGTGACCCTACTGGTATTTGAAATCCTGGTGGCATAGCTTCCAGCCTCACAGCAATATGCAAGTCACCACAGTACAAAAAGTGACAGATAGGTGGTGGATTGCAGTAACGTATGTGTTTAAAGTGGTACAAGATGGGTTAGAGTGGGATGGGTATGAGGGCAACAGGACTGGACACAGAAAAACCAGTGAGTAAGCTACTGCAATATTCCAAGTAAGGGATGATGGAGACCTACAACAGGGCAGTGGTTGCAGGGAGACCTGAGAAGATGAGAAACTAAACCTGCCCAAATTTGGTGATTCTGAGCTATATCTTAGAGTTTCCTAAATTCTCTCCACTGCTTTGGCGGTCCATAGTTGGTGACCATGAGGAGGAGTAAGGCACCATGGCAAAGCCCTAAAGGAAAATAAGCTTTTACAAGAGATGGGAGGAGCAATGGTTTGGAAACAGCAGGGGGTGACCAATGCCACTTCCTTTCCAACCCCACTTTAGACTGGAATAAATAGGGGATGGAAGAATGAGAGACCCTCAAGAGAGTGGGAGGGGGAGCAGTGTCCTCAGGGGGTGTTAGACTTCAGCTAAGGCCAGAGGAAGAGAGTGACAATGGAATGAGATTTCTCGGGTCTGCAAAGGAATGAGAGGGTTCTATGCTGGTAGGAACCAGGGGTGAGAAAGCACAGTGTCATGAATATTTGGCAGTGGAGTGATTGGAAGTCAGTCACCACTTGGGCTCCAGATCTTTCAAGGGAGGCTGAATCCTGAAGGCATGGGGTCTGAGGGATGGTAGTGACTTAGCCAAGGGACCTTGTCTAGTTTATCCATGTGGTCTCAGGATCTAGCATAGGCACACAATCTACGCCTAATTGATGCTTGTTGAGTTGGAGGTGAGATCCCCTTTATGGAAGAGAGAGAGCCTGAAAAACCCTCTTTGTGAGCAGGCCTGAGGTTGTCCTACCTCTACTAGTGTTGGACTGAAAACATTAGACATCAAATGACAGCACCATCTGAAGCTGGAGAATTTTGCAAGCGCTTTCTTGTAAATTACTATTCTGATACTAACTGCTGACACTTCTGTCACTGTTTGAGCAGGACAGGGAGTACCCCTGAGCCAAGGGTTCCTTGGACAGCCTCCCTGACATGGAGACTAATAAAGCTCTGAGGACAAGACCTTGGGTGTGAGCGTGTGAAGTCTGTGCTTGTCCCTGTGTTCCAGAACAGCCCTGACCAGACCTCACATGCATGCTGTGGGTCAGGGCAAGGGCAGGGATGGATCAGCTCAGCTGATCTCTGTGTGAATAGAGCATGAGCTTTGTGGACAGTGCATGAATAGCCTGAACTTTCCATCTGGTGGTGGCACAGCTATAGTCCATCAGCTCTGCAAGTCATGTGTGGCCAGTGGTAGCCCTGGGTCCTCTTTGCAGGATACTCAGCACACTGCAGCACACTCTTCTCTTGTTTTCAGACGGTGAATCCTTAGGATTCAAAGTTCATTTAACAAAGGAATCAGGTAAGCATACCTAGAGCATTATTAGTCCCATACACAGGTTCCTAAATTGCAATCCAAAGCCAAAAAACAATGCTTTGGGATCAACTGTGGCATTGCTCACTATCTTTGCATAGATTATAAGGAATCAATTTGCTTTTTTTTTTTTTTATTGTGCTTTAAGTGAAAGTTTACAAATCAAGTCAGTCTCTCACACGAAAACTTATATACACCTTCCTACATACTCCCAATTGCTCTCCGCCTAATGAGACAACCCGCTCCCTCCCTCCACTCTCTTTTCATGTCCATTTTGCCAACTTCTAACCCCCTCTACCCTCTCATCTCCCCTGCAGGGGAGAGATGCCAACATAGTCTCAAATGTCTACCTGATCCAAGAAGCTCGCTCCTTACCAGCATCCCTCTCCAACCCACTGTCCTGTCCAATCCCTGTCTGAAGAGTTGGCTTTGGGAATGATTCCTGTCCTGGGCCAACAGAAGGTCTGGGGACCATGACCACCGGGGTCCTTCTAGTCTCAGTCAGACCATTAAGTCTGGTCTTTTTATGAGAATTTGGGGTCTGCATCCCACTGCTCTCCTGCTCCCTCAGGGGTTCTCTGTTGTGTTCCCTGTCAGGGCAGTCATCTGTTGTAGCCAGCCACCATTTAGCTCTTCTGGTCTCAGGCTGATGTAGTCTCTGGTTTATGTGGCCCTTCCTGTCTCTTGGGCTCATAATTACCTTGTGTCCTTGGTGTTCTTCATTCTCCTTTGATCCAGACGTGTTGAGACCAACTGATGCATCTTAGATGGCCTTTTGCTAGCATTTAAGACCCCAGACGCCTATCTCCAAGGTGGGATGCAGAAGGTTTTCTTGGAATCAGTTTGCTTTTAACTTGAGTGCCAAGGATCCTGGTTCGTACCTTTCCACATTCCTACAAATACAAACTTGCATCCAGAAGCTTCCTCCATCCTCGCTGTGAACGTAACCCTCAGGATAGATGGCACCATTGAAATCACTCTAAAACACTACTCCCTGCTTTGTAGGAAGTGGGCACTATTAGATTTCGTATGTTCTGGAACCTCTGCCATTGTCGCTGTGGGTTACATGACTCTTCTATGTGGCACTTGGTGTGGGTATTGCCCACAGTGTGGCCCATGCACCATTTAAGGAGTGAGTCCGCTCCCCTTCCTTTATGTGAGAAGGTGATCATGTCAAAACTCTTTTATGGTTATAACCCTTGCTGATAGCCTCTTGATGAGTCAATTCTGACTCATAAAAGGAAAAAAAAAAAAACAAAACCATTGCCGTCAAGTGGAATCCGACTCATAGCAACCCTGTAGGACAGAGTAGAACTGCTCCATAAGGTTTCCAGGGGCGGGTGGTGGATTTGAACTGCTGGCCTTTTGGTTAGCAGCCAAGTTCTTAACCACTGCATCACCAGGGCTCCTTTATGGTTATGGATGCTGGGAAAATGAAGATAATTTAAAGTAAAACAATATAGCTTATTTCTATAGTTTAGATTTTTTTCTAATAAAATTGCAGACTAAAAGGCCAAAGTTAGTTGTGTCAATAACAAGCTCCTAAGGCTTCTCTTTTGGAAGCCCTTCCTATATGCCTGTATTTCCTGCTCCTTTCTCTTCCTAGCAGTTCACTCTAGTGTTGGAATGAAGTAGAAAGAGGAAGAAGAGAGGTTATCATGTGTTAATCTGGGTGTTCCACTTGAGTGGCTCTGCCAAGTGATGTCATTTCTTTATTGAGATTGGAAGTTGACATCTCAAAGAGCACAAGGTCTTCACATCTTTCCCCTGGGATAAGGACTCAGTGGCATAGCAAGGAAGGTCACTTTGCTATGTTCAAGCAGAGCTTCCTTTTGGACCTAGGAGTCAAGAGATGTTGGTGACGTGGAGAGAAGTTTAATTTAGAGAAATTATTCAGCCACTCATTTAGCAAGTCTTAACTGAGCACCTAGTAGTGCCAAGCTTTGTGTTGGATGCTGGAGTAACTAAGATGAATCAACAATTCCTGCCCAGTGACTTATAGCCCTGGGGAGGACTCAATTTATTTTTGCGTGGATGATCTTGCCTACCCAGATGTTGTGCCTTTAACTTGGAGTGAGTTCCCTTCCTCCTTGCACCTATAGCCAGCATCTCATAAGATATCCTGAGCTACCCAGCTGTGCTCACAGTAGAAGGCTTTATCCAGACTTCCCGCTCTGTCTCTGTATTTACTTGGGACAGATTTCTTCCTGGATTTTCTTTTTAGACTCAGGCCTCATGTCAGATTCATCTTCTTTATCTTGATGTTAAGCATTCTCCCATGGTCTTTGCTTTATACTCATGTCCAGAATCTTTCCACACTTCTCTGCCCTAAGTCACTTCTCTTTCTGACCTAACCTAGTGCCTTCGAGTCCCCTCCTTACCTTGATCAGCCTGGCTGGTACCGCCCACCCAGCTTGGCCCCTTCTCCAGGGGAAGGTTACATAGCTGCACAGCCAGTGCTAAAATTACAATTTCTCCCTGCCATCTAGCTGATGTTGAAATTGTTTTCTTTGTAGTATTAGTAGCTGTGTGCTCAGAGAGTACCAGAATCAGCCCACTTTAGCGCTAATCCAAGGAAAGCAATAACAGAAAGAGAAGCAAGTGGCCATAGCTGTGACTCACCAAACACCTGCTATGATGTCTTCTTTGATGCCTCTTGAACAGTCATGCAAGCACTTTCTTTGCTTTATCTACTTTGGGTTATCTATAAGACCATAGTACTCCCTAAGGGTAATCACCTAAGTATCATTTCTTAGAATATGATCGGTAGACTTTTTCCCCCTTACTTAACACCTACTAATACCCTATAGAAATGGTGTTCTTTAGAATACACTTTGGGATAAACCGAGTAGGTCAACTCTAGCTGCCTTTCCAGAGATTCTGTAATTGCCAATGAGGTTCGCTCTTCTGTCAAACAAATCAAGGCAACACCATGTATAAAATGTCAATTATAGATGGTCCAACCAATCCTTAATGGCAAGATGAGTTTAAATTCTCTTTGACCTTCCATCATTATAACTATCCTCCACATGGCTGCCTGAGTGATCTTTCTAAAAAGTGCATTGGAGCTTTATAAGCTCACCATTGCCTATGGAATAAAATCTAAACTCTTGAGAACTGTGTTCAAAGCTTTTTATGAGGAGACTGCTGCCTGCTTTTCCAGCTTCATATCTCTCATGGCTCTCCAAGGCCACCTTAGACTCTGCCCAAGCGCCTTCTTTCAGTCACCCACAACTCCATGCTATTCTTTGCCTCTGTGCATTTGCAAATGCTGTTTCCTCTGCCTGGGATTTCCTCTCGTACATGTGATGTGCTCCCACTCAACCCTCAAGGCTCAGCTCAATGCCTCCTCCTATAAAAGCTCTTCCTTACTTTCACAGGCAAAGTTCAGGGGTTTCTCTTATCCTGTGTTACCATTTATCACATTTTCATAGATTCCATTACTTATTGTCTGATTTTCCCACTTGACTGTGAGCCCTTGGAGGGCAAATACATCATTTTATTTATATTTTTATCCCCAGTGCCTAGCATATAATTAAAAAAAACCAAACCCATTGCATGGAGTTGACTTAATATGTGTTTGTTGAAATAATGGGTGATTGAATGAACAATAAAAGTAAGGGATGCTACCGTTTGGTTATAGCTTTGTAGCCTGTGTTCAATAGTCCTGGAATGGAGAAGGGGGTCTAGCACTGCATGGTCACCAGCTGATATTTCTTACTTATAAGGAAAAACATTGAACAAATTAAATGTATTGTTGAAAGATGTGGTCTTTAATGAATAAGTGAAAACATTCAGAGAAAAACATCAGAGAGGCACCTTTGTTTTTGTTAGCTGCTGTCAAGTTGGCTCTGACTCGTGGCAACCCCACGTATAACAGAATGAAATGTTGCCTGGTCCCATGCCATCTTCATGATCACCAGCATGCTTAAGTCCACTATTATCTTCCTAGCATTATATAGTACAGAATTCTGTTGTGATCCATAGGGTTTTCATTGGCTAATTTTCAGAAATAGATTTCCAGGCCATTCTTCCAAGTTTGTCTTAGTTTGGAAGCTCTGCTAAAACCTGTCCACCATGGTGACCCTGCTGATATTTGAAATACAGGTGGCATAGCTTTTAGCATCACAGCAACATGCAAGACACCACAGTAAAGCAAACAAACTTTGCTTCTCACCCACTTCAAATCTTGTTTAGCCCCATAGTTTCTCCCTCTTTGACCCCTTCCCTATGATTTTAAGTATGCTTAAACATTCTCTGTTGAACAAGCCAATTGAACAATCCAACGTTTACTCACCCTTGAAGTTCTATACCGAAGGTCCACGATGGAATCATTGTTCTATCAGGGTCGGGATATGCACATAATATATTTGATTTTCTCAAGAAATTTGACTATGTAGCTCCTGAAATCCTTGTAGACAGGGTAGAAAGTGAAGATAAAGAGTTATCTGACAATCAGGCTCAAAGAACATTGGTTTTGGATTAATTAGCAGATCTTGGCGGCAGGCCAAGAAGTTCTCTTCCATTCCCTCGTCTTCCTTCAAGTTCTCTCTACCCCTTCCTGCTCTAGCCATACTACCCTCTCTTTTCAGCCCCCTGTATTGCTGGGCTCCATTATCCCTTTTCAGAAGGCCATTGTCTCCATCTGGAAACTCCTTCACTTCTGTCCTTACTTGGTTGATCCTGTTCATCCCTTCCCTCACATATCACTTTCTCCTCCCCAGCTAGGTCAAAGCTTCTACTGCTGCTTGTGGTCCCATATACTTCTCTTTGTAGCACTAATCATGGTTGCAATTTTCATTTATTTGTGGGCAATGTTCATTTATTTCTCCTTCACTATATTGGAAACTCCATGTCTGATTTTTCTCATCCAGTCTTCCCAGCTCCTACATAGACCTTGACTTGGATAACCAAATGAACGAATATAAAGTTAAAGTCCAAGTTAAGCAAATGCAAGACCTAGAAATCTGTGGGAGGCTGTTTGGTGTCCAAAGCTAACAGGAGCAATCAAACAAACGAGGTAGGAGAGTTAGTGGTCAGACAAAATGAGTTTGCTGTGACTTCCTTGAACTGATGTCACATAGATTGGTGTTTCTTTTTTAAAATCTCCAGGTTATCCTTATCCTTCTTAAAGTCACAGTTCTCTGATAGTTGAGATGACCAATCAATATGTTGGATTACCAAATCATAATTCAGAAAGAACATGAGGCCGATGATCATTCAAGTTATTGAACATGTCTTATCAGTCCCAGGCTCTATCCTCTAGGGGGAGCTCAAGACTTCCCCCTCCTCCTCCTCTCTCTCTCTCCATCTCTCTCCTCTCACAAGGTGACCAAAATAGAAGGGTGGAGCTCTTACGGGAAGGAATGAGGCAATGGTAAATGGAGTTGGGATAAGCAAACAGTCTCATTCATCCATTGTTTTACATGGTTGTTCTTTTTTCTTTGCTCTCTTTCCTGCTGTGTTTGCCATCAGATGGATTTGTTTGAATGAGTTCATAAAAGTTCTACAGAGGTGCTCCAGTCTAGGTTGCCAGAGTGGGAGGCAACATAGGAATTTGGGGCTAATGCTATAATTAGGAGTAAAGATCCAGCTTTTGCCTGACACATTCTTGGTGCCTTTACTCCTTAAGCTTTCATCATGGTGGGAGGCGGCTGGTGGAGGATGCAACCAACACATCAGTAGGCCAGGCACCATGCATGGTAGGCTCTGGAATACCATGATGAGTTAGACATGGCTCCTACCCACAAGGGGCTTAAGTTTTACCACTTATCCAAACTACTGTGTTTAAGCTAAATAATCACTGTCAAAAATGCAAGACAGGGGCCATGGTTTAATAACAGTAAAACAAAACAAACAAACAAAAAAACCCAAGGGATTATAACTTACCATAAATTTAGAATAAAAATCCAGAGTGATGTAGCAGCTGAAAAAATTTTTTGTAATTTTAGGCTCCATTAATAGAAATATACTATGTGGATCAAAGGAGTTAATAGTCCCATTGTAATTAGTGCTGGTTAGTCCACATCTGGAGTATTGTGTTTCCTTTTGGACACCACATTTGAAGAAGAAAATAGACAAATTAGAGCATGTCTGGAGAGGGCTGACCAGGATAGTAAAGGGTCTGGAAACCCTATCATACAAGGATGATTGAAGGACCTGGGAATGTCTTGTCTGGAAAATGAAAGACTAAGATGGGGGACATAATAACTATTTTCAGAGATTTGTCATGTGGAAAAGGCATGGATCATGTATTGTTCTAGAGAACACTTCCTGGGGACAGTACTTCAGAGAATGGGTAGAAATGTTGGGAAAGATTTTAGCTGAACATGAGTAGAAACTCTCTAGCATCCAGACTGTCCAACAATGGAATGGGTGGTCTCTTTTCTTAGCACTTCACTTTCTTGTCTCCTTTTCTGGCTCTCTTTTTCAGCGTAAGTACTGATTTGCATTTTACCTTTTCTTCCCTGACAATCTCAAATGTCTGATCCTTCTTGGTTAACCTAATGCAATGAAGCCCTAGAGTTTACTTCTATGTGGATTAAAAGTAATGTTGGCAACTAACACTGTACTAAGCACTTTACAAACATAATATTGAATCCTTACTGTAAAGGTATACGTTAGATATAATCATCCCCATTTTACAGATGAAAAAAATAGAGCTCAGGTAACTTACTCAAGGTCACATAGCTAGTAAGGGGGGAGTCATGATTTAAACACAGGAATTCTGCTTTCATAGCCTGTTCTCCTAACTTCTTTGCTATATTTGCCTCTCCCCCATCAAAATATAAGTTGATTAAAACAAACAAAAAAACCAACGCATGGGGATTCGAAGTTTAGGCCAATGTGGGCTATTGAAGTATCTTAAAGGCATGAGAGAGAGGTAGGAATTGTGTGTGTGTGTGTGTGTGTGTGTGTGTGTGTGTGTGTGTGTGTGGAAGGGGCAGAAGTATGGGACAGAGATGACTGTGTAGCTTATGTGAGTGTGTTGAGGACAGTGGTGTTCAGTGTGTTCTCCTAGACCTGCCACTACTTGCCACCTGAGCTGTGCACAGTGTCATAAAAAAAAAAAAAAAAAAACAGCACTCAGACCCGCCTCGCAGTCCAGATGGTCTCTGCATGTCAACAGACTGAGCTCTTTTCATACAGTGTCACAGCCAGAATTTTGATTTAAACATCACCCTTTTCTGATGCTCTTCCACCATTCCACTGGGACCTGGGTATTCCATTTTAATTGTACCTTTACTGCTTTACATAGGACAAAGCCTTTTATAATGAATAAAAGAACTGAAAAGCTTTTCCCTCTTAAAAACCCTGGTGACTCACCAAATACACATAAGCCACAAACCAATAAAGCCGTGATTAAAGTCTATGTGGAATGAATCTCTCAATGAGTAGAGCTTCGCTTTCTGTTACCATGGTCATCTAAACCCTTTGACGTATGTTGGGCTCTCTTGCTCATGGACCTCAGTCCCATCATCACTTTCTCCAGCCCTGAATCTTATGCTAGTGTGATTGCTCATTGGAGAAGTTTTACCTAACAGGAGGTACAGAGGGAAGGCTTCCTGAAACATGTGAGAAAACCAGGAAAATGACCCAAGTGAAGGGTAAAAGCAGAAGAAGAAAACCAGTGCAAACTGATAGCTTTCCTAGCTGGCACCTTTGCTCATGCTAAATTCAGAAGCTTCTGGAATAAGTAAGCAAGATGGATTTAGAAGGAGTTTTACCCAAATTTTGGTCTTCTGGCTCTTATTCTGTGTAGGATCATATTGTAAAATAGAAAGCACCCAGTCTCTGAAATGACATATTTTTTAGAGATAAAATTTGTATTTATCACCTGAGGCGGCAAGTCTGTGGTACCAAATACCTAGACGTAAACCAAAGAGATCCGCTGAGCTATGGATGTATGATTTCTGGTATACACAGACAACAATTTACTTTGATTTTGTTGCTTTGAGCAATTATTAATTCAGAGAACTCACTGGCCATCTGTTCTGATAAACTTTAAGTGGTTTGAGTTGTTTGCAATACTTCTTCTAGCAAAGCTTCTCTTATGGCAATGGTAAGCCTCTTTTTTTTTACTGTGTTGATAATTTTTTACCCAAAGTAACGTTTTTATTTAATGGATAAAAGAGAGATTGTAATTACAGCGGTGACTGTTACAGACCCAGAAAGGAGCCAACTAAGGAGGGAAGGACTAGAACTGGTTGTTATTTTTAAATGACATTCTTCAAATATGACAATCTGTAAATAAACTGTATATTGCCCTTTGAAGGAAAGAGCCTGAGGTGGAAACTCCACATTTGGTGATTGAGAGGTCTGGTTTGGGGTTTTCAAATGCTTCCAGTGACTCCTGACATGGTTTGGCTATGGAATTCATCCACTTAAAGATGAAAGAAGACAAACAGTTTGAGGCCGATGGGAGCTACTTGTTTTATACATTTAACTGAATTTTTTCATTTTTACAATCATTACCAATAGTTATATTAAGTGCTACATAAACTGTCCTGGGTATGATAAAAACAGCCTCTCTGGGATAGTCTAGAATGTCTGACCCTGAGAAGTCAGAAGCTTTGATGAGAGTGACTTTTCACTCCTCTGTCATCAGGGAGAAGAAACTGAGGGTCAGAGAAGAATGGAAGCTTGCTCAGGTTTTTTTAGAGAGGGAAAAAACTCTATATTAGGCCTTCACTGTGATGCTTTGCTTGTCATCGAGTCTTTTTTTTTAAAGTAGAACCAAGCCTGGTACCGTGTGGTAGGTACTTTTCTTTCTGCTTCACCTCCAAATACACCTTTGAGGCCTAACTCATGTGTGCTCTTCTCCTGGTTTTTCCTCGGGATGAGTATCTACCTCGTAGAGACTCAGTTGCAGCCCTCTTCACATCTTGCCTAGTTTTATATTAATCCTATGGGCCCCGTATGCAAGGGCAAATTATCCAATAAGCAAGGTAAGTGTGGGCTTATTTGTGCTTACTTACTAATCTATAGTGAGCAATTTCACATTTTTTCACCACATCAAAGATTCTACCTCTAAGTATGGCTGGCACATGTCTCTCTCCCAACCCCACAACACCTTCCTACAGAATCAAAGCCTCTTTTCACATTTACGACACCTGACAGGGGCAGATGACTCAGTAAACAAGGTAAGCACAGGCTTACTTGTGCTTACTTACAAATCTGTAGTGAACAATTTTACATAGGTTTTGCCCCTTCCATGTGACTTCAAAGAGTTCTCCATCAAAGCAGGGGAACAAGGCTGACCTTGCGGGACACTGGCCCAAGAGTTTGAGGCAGAGATTAGACTCCAGGACTGTTCTAAAAACAACAAAAAACCTGTTGCCCTTGAGTCAATTCTGACCCATGGTGACCCCATGTGTGACAGAGCAGAACTGAACTCCATAGGATTTTCTTGGCTGTAATCTGTACGGAAGCAGATCACCCAGTCGTTTCTTCTGTGTATCACTGGGTGGTTTTGAACCACCTTTAGGTTTTTTTTTTTTTTTTCAGGTTAGTACTGGAGTGCAAAGCACTCTACCCATGGCTAACCTGAACTCAGAACCAAAGAGATGAATCTGGTCAAAGTTCCTCAGTTTCTAAGTGAGAACTAAACTATGGAAAGGCCATGTTTGACCTAGGACTTGGCTGCTCAAAGTGTGATCCCTGGGCCATTAGCATAATTATCCCTATTAGACAGAATCTCAGCCTCCTCCCACCCCAACCCACTCACGCCTTGTTATGGATTGAATCATGTCCCCCAGTAAATGTGTGTCAACTTGGCTAGTCCATGATTCCCAGTATTGTGTGACTGTCCACCATTTTGTCACCTAAAGCGGTTTTCCTATGCGTTGTAAATCCTGCCTCTATGAGGTTAACAGGGCAAGATTTTCGGCAGTTATGTTAGTGAAGCAGGACTCAATCTATAAGATTAGCTTTTGTCTTAAGTCAATCTCTTTTGAGATATAAAAGAGAGAAGTGAGCAGAGTGACATGGGGGACCTCATATCACCAAGAAAGCAGTGCTGGAAACATAGAACATTCTTTGGACCCAGGGTCCCTGTGCTGAGAAGTTCCTTGACCAGGGAAGATTGATGACAGAGACATTCCTCCAGAGTCTACGGAGAAAGAAAGCCTTCCCCTGGAGCTAGCACCCTGAATTCAGATTTCTAGCCTCCTAGACTATGAAAGAATAAATTTTTCTTTGTTAAAGTCATCCATTTGTGGTGTTTCTGTTACAGCAGGGCTAGATAACTAAGACACCCCTGATCTACTGAATCAGAGACTGCATTTTGACAAGATTCCCCCGTGATTCAGGTAAACATTGAAGTTTGAGGAATACTTCTCTGGAGAACTCAAGACAGAATCAGGGTCAGGGTCCCAGAGCTGACAGTTTGGAACTCAGTAAGGATGAGGTGGGTGTGAGACCAGGCCAGGAGCAAGAGGTGGGAAACTAAGGCTGAAGGACGGGGGGATGACTGCCAGGAGTCCTCTATTCAACCTCCAACTCAGCTATAAGGATGTAGGGGACCAGTGACCCATCTTACTCTTCTGTCTATTTGGAGCCTAGCACAGCACCTTGCACTTCTCAGATGTGCAGCTGCTCTCTGTTGAACCGAATGAACGCCCTCGGCCTTTCCTGCCAGACCACGGCTTGGGCCAATTATAGCGAGAATCACCAGGCGAGATCATGACATTTTGGATTTTCTTCAGCAAAAAAATACCCTGCTAGATCAGAAAAAATCCACATCACATCCTTTGAGAATCCAGGCAGAACCCCAAAGGACCCAGGGTCCCTCTTGGGTATTGACACATCAATGTGCAATTCTGTAAAAAGGAAAATGGACCTGCTGAATCTCAGTATGATTTTCCATGAGGTAGGTGCCAAGACACTAAGTCCAGAGCCCAGCTGTGCACTTCGGGAGTCCTTATTGCCAGCCTCTGCAGAACCTCAGGAATAAGCCCTGCTTGCAGTAGCCTTCCCCTGGCAAGAGTTAACTCTAAGGTGCAGCTGAAGGAATGTGAAGGCAGGAGAGCCAGCTTGGGGGATTGCTATTGCAATCAGAAGACGGACCAAGCCAGAGTTCCGAAGCCCTTTGAAGGGATGCCAGCTTGGACACATGTTTCCAATTATCATATGCAATCTTGAGACAGTGTGCAAGTTGCACTTTTATTATGTCAAAGTGAAAGGAATGGTGAGGGCGAGATAAAGGGGAAGAGGCCGCCAGCCAGAGACTGCACTTAGCCGTGGCACCAAGTGTCAGCCCAGGTGCCAAGCCTGCCTTCAACCCAAGTCTGCCCCTAGGAGCCAGTGGCACAAGGCTCCCACCCTAACAGCCTCACTTTTTCCTAACTATTTTGGGGGCCATGAGAACAGAGCAGATATGGCTGGAGGAGGCCCCACCTTCAGGAAGATATTTGACCATATCTTCAGGATTTGATCTGACCACAGGCAAGATTCTGTGGAAATTGTACAAGGACTTTAACTCTGTCCACCCGCAAGATTTCACACGTTTTTCCTTGAGTTTTTCCAAGGTCTGTATCTGCAAGAGAAGCTAGTTCCTTTGCTCATTGTAGCTCAGAACAAGGTGTGAGAATAGAGGCAGCTCTTCTCTCTCTCCCATCCAGGGCCAGGTAGCCTCTTGGTTGAATTATACTGAGTTTGTAGTTCTGGAATAAGTCCCAGCAAAGGATAATAATTTTATTCCACTTCTTTTTCCAAACACAGTTCAAAAGTTGTTTCCTTCGGGAAGTCTTCCCTGGTTTACTCTTTCCATCTATTGCTTCTTATTACTGTACTGACTGCTTACTCAAAAACTCAGAATAGAATGTTTATTTGCACTGATTTGCAGGTTGCTTTGTCTATTTTTTTTTTTTGTCTATGTTCTCAAGTCAGCGTGTGGGTGCACGTGAGTATACAACGTACACTTCCTGGCTGTAGCTTAGCTCTCAGAGGTTATTCACGGATGTAGATATATACAATACCCATGTCTCTGTGTATAGGTGTGTGTGTATAATGAATATATGTGTATATGTAGACTTGTGTAAACATGTATGTATTTTTACACATGTTTTATATACAACAATGTGTTATGTGCCAAGCACTGGACTAGTACAACTGTAAAAGTAGGTTCTATTATTATCCACATTTTGCATAGAAGAAAACACAAGTGCAGAGATGTAAGATAACTTGTCCAATATCAGTTAGCGATGTAAGATAACTTGTCCAATATCACTCAGCGAAGCCAGTGGTGAGGCCAGGATTTGACCTGACAGTCCCATCAAGCTCTTCACCATGACACCAGCCTTTGAATACTCTTCAGAGAGATGACTCCCGTGCAGTGTCCTTCAGGAAGAACCTGGTCTTCAGCTTGGACCATTAACCCAATCATTGCTGGCACATGGTAGGGGCAGGGGACGAGGGTGGGGATGGTGGAGAAAAGATGGGAACTGAACTCTGTCTCGCCTGCCCTAAGACAGTGCTTGAGTGCCTGCCACATGCAAGGCTGTGGTCCAGGGGCTGAGGGGACGCAGATGCAATGCCTCCTGGACTTTAAGGAGCCTGGAGCAGTGGCCCCTGGGTAGGAGGGGTTTTTCTCAGGTTGCTGGTGTGGAAAGGTCTGCCCAACTTAATCTTGGCCCTGGGCCTCCTGAGCCATCTTCACAAATCCAGGTGAACTTTGGGAAGGTCGGAGTTTCTCAGTTACAGATCCAAGTGAATTAGATCAAAACAGATCCTGCGTGCTTGACACGTGGAAACTCTCAGATTCAATGGTTTATAAACCTGCCAAGGGCTGGGGGAGTAAACACATCCCAGAGAGCTGTGAAGCAGTTCTCTGGCAGTGATGCACACACGCAAGACAACACAGTCTTCCAGGCTACTCTCCTTAAGGTAGTCTTTGTTTTAGAATCCAGGGTCTTGCTCAAAGCTAAGCCACGAAAAATGCTTAGTACTGTGCCTGGCACATGGAAAGCTCTTAGTAAATGTAAGCAGTCACTGTTAGTATTGCTTGTCACAGCATGAACCTATGATACATCTATAAAAACGTCTGTTCACAAATCTCTTTGCATTGTTGAAAGCTGTCCCACCCCATTCTAACAGCCTCTCAGGGTTTCTCAGCCAACCTTACTTTTCAAAATTAAAATTTATTACATACTCCTTAAGTATCAGGTACTTACGTATATTGATATAGATAGATACATAGATATACACATATATATATATACATAAAATCTCATTTAATTATCCCTCGACCCTCTGAGAAAAGCACTATTATTATCCTCATTTCATAGATGAAGATATTGAACTCAGGGAGGTTAAGCAACTTGCCCAAAGTCACACAGCCAGTAAGGAAAAGAACCTTGCTTGTCTGACTCCAATGCCCTTAACCACTACATCAGAACTCTAGAATCTAGGTGGCCTTCCTAAGTCCTGTTTCAGGCAGGGTCTGAGCTGAAAAGCTGCTCTTCTTGCTCCTGGGCCTGGTTATGCCTTACCCATATTCCATGAGAGTCCACTGATTGGAGGGTTTCCCTCACCCAATCTGCACTTCCGCCAGTAAGCAAATATTTAGTTATTGAGTGAGCACCAACATAGTTGTTACTTCCTACAGTCAACGAAGGAATTGTTAAGTTTGGAATAAAATACTTTGCCTGACACTTGCCTAGGACTTGACTGTTTACTTACTTTCAAATACATGATTTTGCTTTGTACTCCCAACTCTTGGATACGGGAATGATTATTTTCATTTCACAGCTACAGGAACCAAACTTAAATAGGTACTGTGGTTTGCCAGGGTTTCACAGATAGGGATAAGAGAGCTGGGCCTAGAACCTAGCTCCCTGACACCAGGTCCAGCGTTTGTACCATTACACCAGGTTGCTTCCTCAGACACCAGAGTTGGCTGAAGACCTTGACTCCTAGGGTCCCAGTCATTCCCACTTTTCCATTCAGGCCTGTGGAAGAAAGGCTGAGGTAAGTGCTGAGTGTCAGGCCCCAGTGTTCTTTATAACGCATAGCTCCCCTCAAGTCTGCTCTCCCTGCTCCTTTTCTCCAAGGCATGGAAAACACATGGCTCAGGTAGGACAGACCCTGCCCCTCCCTCTGTCTTCTGCTTCTAGGTCTGAGGTGGACCCTCAGATTATGCTGAGCAGAAAGTGGTGAGACTTTGAGGAGGAATATTCTTGTGTTTCACGGGGATGAAAATAGCTGTTTAGTTGCTGCTATTTAGTATCTATCCCATTGTAGGTTTTTTGTTAGTAGGGAGAGCAGATCTCTGAGAGGCTGGTGCTCTGGTGGGGGGAAGAGGAGGGAGTCACAAGGATAGACTCAAAATATAAATAGAGTCAGGCACCATATTGCTGTCATCGTCCAGAACCAGGAGTTTTGCCTCAGGCTGAGGAGAGAAAGGGCTTCACTAGGAGGGCTGGGCTGTGTCAGGCGGGGATGTGCCGGGGTCTGCGCGCTAGTTTACTTTGGAGTGCTGAAGGGACACCTTCCAGGGAGGGAAGTTGCTGAGGGGAGAGGCATCTGCTCTAACCCTCTGGGCTTTGAGGGAACCCGGACAGAAAACCTCAGTGAGGCAAGAGATGGAAAAGTGTAAGGGGTGTGCAGCTGCTGCTACTCAGCAGAATACAATGGGCTATTTGGAACTGTGTTTTCAACGGGTTCAAATGGCTGGGGCCCTCTCAACCCGGGCCGGCCTCTCCGGGGGCAGCTAGGGTGGGTCTTAAAGCCAGAGCTCCCCCCGTGTGTGGGAGGCAGAGTCCAAGCTGCGGAAACCACGAGGCTCGAGGTTGTTTTTGGACCGCTTCGACTCTGTTCAGCCAAACTGATATCCCCTCATATTGTGTGAAAACATTGGCTCCCACGCTGGGGCTCCAGACTTTCAGCTTAGAGCAGATTTTGTCTTTAGAGAAGATGGGTGGTATTAGTGGAGTTAGGGGCACCTTCTGTTATGAGACAGGACAGGAGAGCAACCCACACCAAAATGAGGTAGGTGCCCTTGGCCTCCATCCTTCCTCAGATGTTTATAGGGTAAGCCTTCCCTCTAGGCAGTCCCGGGGAGCAAAGACATTTTTAGATGTCCTATGAAACCCTGGTGGTGTAGTGTTAAAGTGCTACAGCTGCTAACCAAAAGACTGGAAGTTCTAACCCACCAGGTGCTCCTTGGAAACTCTATGGGGCAGTTCTACTCTTTCCTACAGGGTCACTATGAGTCAGAAGCGACTTGGTGGCAATAGGTCTGGTCTGGTCATGTGTCTCGTAAGCCAAGGGTGGTGCAAATGGTTAATCGTTGGACTACTAGCTTAAAGTTGGTGGTTTAAACCCAGCCAGAGGCACCTCAAAAGGTCACAGTTTTGAAAATGCTATAAAGTACAGCTCTGTTCTGCAACACACAGAGTTGACATGAGTTGGAATTGACTTGACAGCAACTAGTTTGGCTTCGTGTGTGTGTGTGTGTGTGTGTGTGTGTGTGTGTCTTGTAGTACTAGAAGTAGTTCTCCAGGACTCTCCATGCGGGTATAACTGCTCATTGACAAAGCCTGCCCGGCTGGGAGCTTCTTCCTGGTTGCCCTGCCTCACCATCCCTCTAACCACATCCAGGACCCAGCAGGCTTGTCCAGGCTTATGAGAAAGGGCACCCAGAAACTGTTTGTAGGAGGGGCCTAGCAAGGCTGCAGCCACTGGCACTCTAGTCCAGTAAAAAGCCACAGACACAGGTCAGTAGGAGGGCTCTCTCCCCACAGCCTTTATCTGACCGAAGTATCTCAGCACAGAATGTTCTGGTTGGTATTTCTTGAACATAAATCTTTATTCCAACTGCAGTAGCTTTGATAGAAAAAACAGGGCACATTTCATCATGCTTTTACCCTAATCAAATGTCTCTCATGCCAAAGCTCTCTGCGTTTCTAATTCGCCCTATTTGGATTGGGTTGGGGGTGGGGCAGGGCAGTGAGAGTTACAGAGGGAATGAATACGACCATTTGCTTTTTATCAGAGGGACAATTTGGGCCTGTTCTCATAAAAACCAGAGTAGGCTTTTCACCCTAGGAAGGCGGTGGGGCTGGGGGATAAAGAAGGAAAATTGCCATGTCTAGGGGAAAAAAAAGTGGCTTCAGGACAAATACAAAATGAAAGTGTCAGGGGAAGACAGGAGCGTGAGGTTGGTAGAGCCTTGCTCCTGGGCGTGCCCTGAAATCTCCCTGTCACCTTCATCTCTCTTTAAAATGCTCTTAATGTAGGAAGTATTGAAAACTATTGAGGATGTTAGGTGTCCCTGGGTGGCGCAAATGGTTAAGCACTCGACGACTAGCAGAAATGTTGGAGGCTCGAACCCAACCAGAGGTGCCTTGGAAGAAAGGCCTGGTGATCTGTTTCTAAAAGGTCAGAGCCATTGAAAACCCTGTGGCACAGCTTTACTCTGCAACACGTGGTCATCTTGAGTCTGAGTCGACTAGAGGGCAACTGGTTTGGTTTTATTTTTATTGAGACCGTTGGATTTCTTGAGGGTAAGGGAAAGTTGGCCAAGATGAGATGACACGCCCTCCTCCTCTTTCTGCTCCTTTGTCCCCATCCTCACACACGTCTGCTTGTTTTTACTCTTCCTCCTGTTTGGATTCCCGCAG
This sequence comes from Elephas maximus indicus, assembly GCF_024166365.1. Classification (NCBI taxonomy): domain Eukaryota; kingdom Metazoa; phylum Chordata; class Mammalia; order Proboscidea; family Elephantidae; genus Elephas; species Elephas maximus. The sequence continues at coordinate 165,095,268 of NC_064821.1, read as the reverse complement.
TTGGGGAGGAAACCCAAGGCCTGGTGGTTCCCTTCTGACATGGCCCACCTCTCCTCCATGTTCCACCCCCACCCCTCATTGATCCGTTAGTTCTAACTACATTTATCTTTGTCTTTTCTCCCAGCCTCTTGTCCCTTGGCTCCAGCCACCTTTTGTCACTCGTGGAAATCACCCAATTAGTAACGTTAAAAAGTTTTCAAGAGTTCTTCCCTAACAGGTCCCTGGCTTCCCTGGTGATGGGCTGTTGTTGGGGCCATTGGAAGTCGCTGGAACTGTTAGTGGGTGGCAAGTGTGCTGGAAGCTCTAATGTTTTCCCTGGGTGATGAGACTTTCTGTAGGAAGCCACTGGAGGATCAGTGGAGGACCAGCCATTAGTGTTAAGGCAATCTTAACATGAAATCAGATATACCGTGACAGATCTCCTGAGGTTACTCTGTTACAACTCTTTCAGTCAGTTTTCCGCAGAAAGCAGATCTCCTTCTAAAAACAAGCCAGCCTCAAGGTCTTTGGGGCAAGCCTCCATATAGCGAGTCCCTCCGGGACCAAGGAGGGGCCTCTCTGAGCCCCACGCCTGCAGTCATCTGCCTTCTGCTAAGGCTCCACAAACTTCCCAGAGTAAAGCAATCAAGGCGGGTAGATCCAGGCTGCGGGGCAGGTAATCCAAGGATTAGGTAGCTTTGGCTCTGGAATGCAAAAAACAAAGTCTCAATCCAGCAGGCTTCCCTTCCTAATCATGCCCGATTTAGGCTAATATCTGAAACCAGTTTGCCTTCCCTGAAGTTGCAGTGGGGGTAGGGTAAGGGTTCCAAGTGAGCCTTAGAGGGACTCTAAGCTGAGTGAGGGGATCTCGCTGTGGACAACTCACCTTGCCGATTCCCAAGACCTACTGAAGATCCTATTGAGAAAAATGACTGGAGTGCAGGATGCTTCCAAAAATTTAATAAATAATGATTTTTTTAAAACTGTATAAACTATAAATTACCATGCAGTCTTTATAATTTAAAATAATTTACAGGTTGAGGTAGGGAGGGGCCCAGGAGAGTGGGGGGGGCATCAGGGGAGGGGGTGGGTAGTGCAGGTCAGGCTCTTCTCCCAGTCTTCCTGCTGATCACACACACACAGGCCGTGTTGATCCGGATAAACCGCCAGGCCGTCTGCCTGTCATCCAAGGTCAGCGCCCTGGTGAAGGAGTAATTTGGGGCACAATAGGAGTTCCAGTGCTTCGAGTCAATGCCCCTGCACCCATTGTCTACAGGATTGGGGTTCTGGCACTTGGTCTCAAAAAAGTACTGTTTGTACACAACATTGTTAATGATGACTTCTTTCAATACCATCACCTCCTTGCCTTTGATGTCCGTGGCGGTGGTCTTATCGCCAACCCACATGCTGACACTGTCACACACGGAGAACTCCCCCCTGTGGAAAATGGGGTGGGATGATTCGGATCGTTTGCTCCTGTGAGTCCTGTTGAAAGGGGCAGCACCACCAGCCTCAAAGTCCAGGTCCTGAGCCTCTATGGTGACAGGTGGGGGCTGGGTGCTAAACAGCACTCGGGGTGAACGTAGCCGCCGCTTTTTAAAGAGTTTGGGGTCCACGGTGATGTTGCAGGTCTGCCCGGCCACCCTTGCAGCTATCACCCCAGCTGGGGTGCTGTGGGCTCTGCGGAGGGCTGTATCAAGGGAATGTTGAAGTTTAGTCCAGTGGGCTTGGGGGATGGCGTGTCCTGCTGGGACATTGCTCTCTGCCTGTGGTTCTGCCTGTATGCCGATCAAAAACGCTGTAATCAGAGTGTAGAACAACATGGACATTACGCTATGCACCTGGAATGAAACAGAAATGAGGGTTATGACACAGAGTGCTGAGCGTCATCAAAAGTCACTGTTTCTTGGGATGTAGACCCCACATTCTCATAAAAAGACCAGACTTAATGGTTTGACTGAGACTAGAAGGACCCTGGCAGTCGTGGTCCCCAAACCTTCTGTTGGCCCAGGACAGGAACCATTCCTGAAGCCAACACGTCAGACATGGATTAGACCGGACAATGGGCTGGAGAGAGATGCTGATGAGCTACTTGCATCAGGTGGACACTTGAGACTATGCTGGCATCTCCTGTCTGGAGGGAGATGGGAGGGTAGAGGGGGTTAGAAGCTGGCAAAATGGACACGAAAAGAGAGACTGGATGGAGGGAGCGGGCTGTCTCATTGGGAGGGAGAGTAATTGCGAGTATGTAGTAAGGTGTATCTAAGTTTTTGTGTGAGAGACTGCCTTGATTTGTAAACTTCCACGTAAAGCACAATAAAAATTATTAAAAAAAAAAAAAAAAAGGAAAGGGAAGCAAGCAGAGAGTGGGGACTTCATACCACCAAGGAATCAGCACCAGGAGCAGAGCGCGTCCTTTAGACATGGGGTCCCTGTGCCTGAGAAGCTCCTCGACCAGGGGAAGACTGAGGAGAAGGACCTTCCTCCAGAGCCGACAGAGAAAGAAAGCCTTCCCCTGGAGCCAGTGCCCTGAATTTGGACTTGTAACTTACTAGGCTGTGAGAAAATAAATTTCTCTTTGTTAAAGCCATTCACTCGTGGTACTTTTGTTATGGCAGCACTAAATGACTAAGATAGGATCCATCTACAAGCAAAGGGACACCAAGAATTGGCAGCAGACACAAGAAAGCTAGGAAAGAGATCCACAGAAGGAGTAAATTCAGCCAAGACCTTCATTTGGACATCTAGATTTCAGAACTGTGAGAAAATAAATATTTGTCCTATAAAGCCAAAAAAAAAAAAAAAAAGAAAGAAAGAAAGTCACTGTTTCCAAGCCCCTCAGAGTCGTTCTCCCAAGAGGCTCATGAAGAGGTAGTCTGGTCATCTCTGGGCAGGGTGACCCTAGAATGTATCATTCAAACTGGGACACATTTGAGAATGAAAGGAGATGCTAGCAATAATTACCCTGGGACAACCAGCGTAACCTAGGGCTGACTCACTCAGACAACCTGGGGTGTGTGGTTACCCCACCTATGGAGTGGCCTTTTCCGGTAGGGACAGATACCCCTGACGTTCTGCTCAGTAGCTTGGTATGAAGTTGGGGGCGTCACTTACACAATCACCTGTGTTCTGACTGCCAGCTTGTGGCAGCAGTGGACAGGGTGGTATGCGTGCTTGTGGGTGTCCTGGGAGGCAGGTGGGAGGAGTTTGATAGCTCTCTCCAGAACCAATGTCTCAGAGGTGTTGGGGTCTCTTGTCCTACTCAATGGATTTGATTCCAAAGGCATTGGGAAAGGCTGCTGGGGACACATCTCAAAGCCTCAGTACTGAGTAGTACCTCTTCAGACAGAAGCACTGGATTAGCTCTAAGATCTGGTGCCTCTGGACGCTTGTCGTGAAGCTACAAAGCATCATATTCGGAAAAAAAAAAAAAAAAATCTGTGGCTCTGGGACTACCTCAGAGAGTTCATCTATTCGGCTATCACCTGTCACATATAAACGTGCTACTGCTCATGGTCCTATCTGTGTGATGTTTTTAAACTTTTCAAATGTGTTTCCTTCTAATTTCTCATTAGTCTGTGAGTTAGGTTAGGATTTGTCATCTGTCTTTCATGTATAAGGAAACTGATCCACAGAAAATCAATTGACGGGCTTAAAGTCACAAATAAAGACTGGACCGGAAATAGAATCCAAAGCTGACTAGCCTACCTTTCTGGCCATCTTTCCTTCCTCTGTTTCTGTTTCATTCTTAAACAGGTCTTTTCTTTTTAGTATTTGGTGTTATGTGGAACTGTCTATCACTTACAGGCAGTGCAAACCCCTCTTTGCATCTGCTCAGCAGGGCTCCAGAATACATTATAGTCTCTCACCAGGGACCATTCACAGGGCAAGGAAAGGTGGAATTAACTCTGCCCCGGAAGTTTCTTCATTCGCTCCTCCTGGTGAGCTCATATTCACACCTGTAGACATATATCAAATTCACCTCCTCTGTGAAGCTTTCCCAGACCTTCCTGGTAGGCTTAGAGGCACCCCCTATGTCTTAGTCATCTAGTGCTGCTGTAACAGAAATACCACAAGTAGATGGCTTTGACAAACAGAAGTTTATTCTCTCACAGTCCAGGAAGCTAGAAGTCCAAATTCAGGGTGTTAGCTCCAGGGGAAGGCTTTCTCTGTCGGCTCTGGAGGAAGGTCCTTGTTATCAACCTTCCCCTGGACTAGGAGCTTCTCTGCACAGGAATCCCAGGTTCAAAGGATGTGCTCTGCTCCTGGCGCTGCTTTCTTGGTAGTGCTGCTTTCTTGGTGGTACGAGGTCTCCCCGTCTCTCTGCTCGCTTCTCTCTTTTATATGTCAAAAGAGATTAATTTAAGACACAATCCAATCTTGTAGATCTCATCAATATAACTGCCACTAATCCATCTCATTAACGTCATAGTGAAGGATTTACAATACGTAGGAAATCACATCAGATGACAAAATGGTGGCCCATCACACAGTACTGGGAATCATGGCCTAGCCAAGCTAACGCACACTTTTGGGGAACACAATTCAATCCCTAACACCCTATAAAGGGTGTTCTCCAAACTTCCAATTCTGTCTCTTCCCCCATCTCTCCTCTGAACTCCCAGAGGTCATTCTACTACCTATCAACTTTCCAGCCTGGCTCAGATAGCACCTACTCCTTGAGGCCTTCTCAGAGCACCCCCAACAAAAATGATCTCTTTCAAGTCTGGACTTCAGCAATATGCATGTGTGTGTTTCTCTCCTACTGAATCGGTATAATAAAAAGAACAAAAGAAGTCTGCACTGGATCTGGGATTAGAAAATCTTGTTAAGATTCCTAGCTCAGCTACTTGTTAGCAGGGGGAAGCCACTTAATCCCTCTGAGCCTTAGTTTCCTCATTGATAAGAGGAGGACAATTGACCTGATTTCACAGGGCTATTGTTAGGATTAAATGGGTGCTCAAGAAATCTGTGTTAATTTTGAGTCATTTCAATGTCCTCAGGGTCAAAGACTTACCCATATTTTTATGCAAATAGCATGCACCTTCTGTGTTTGTTTGATGGCCTTGCCCTCCAAACTCCCTGAGGTATTTTCATAAGCACACTGTGCTGAATTTTTTTTACAGCAACATGTGGAAGAAGATCAGCATGGCAGGGCTTGTGAGGGTGCCTTGTAAGGGCAGGGTGCGGTTGGCAAACAAAAGCAGAAGGCGCATGTTATCTGTGTAAAAATATTGTAGTCTCCTTTACTTGTATTGCTGGTTATTCACTATCTGAGTGCCTCTCATCCATGCTTTCTCATAGCACACGGTTTTATGTCTATCAGACATTTTTCAAAGCATTGTAATTAACTGAGTCTGTTTCCTCCCCTGGGTATAAGGTCCTGGAGGTCAGTTTTGTCTTATCCACCTGTGTGTCCAGTTATACTGTCCCTCAGCACACACCTCTCTTGTCTTCGATGGGGTTTGTGCATAATCCTATTACCTCTTACGGTGTTGTGGCTAATCATTTACGTGTTGTCATGGATTGAATTGTGTCCCCCCCCAAAATATCTGTCAACTTGGCTAGGTCATGATTCCCAGTATAGTGCGATTGTCCACTCACTTTGTCATCTGATGTGATTTTCCTATGTGTTGTAAATCCTATTTCTATGATGTTAATGAGATGGGATTAGCGGCAGTTATGTAGCCTTAATCTACAAAATTAATCTACCATTTAAATCAATCTCTTAAGAGATATAAAAGAGAAAGCAAGCAAAGAGACAGGGGGGCCTCATACCACCAAGACACAAGAGCCACGAGAATAGCACATCCTTTGAACTCCGGGAACCTGCGCTGAGAAGCTCCTCGACCAGGGGAAGACTGAGGACAAGGACCTTCCTCCAGGGTCGACAGACAGAAAAAGCCTTCCCCTGGAGCTGATGCCCTGAATTTGGACTTGGAGCCTCTTAGACTGTGAGAGAATAAATTTCGCTTTGTTAAAGCCATCCACTTGTGGTATTTCTGTTATAGCTGCACCAGATAACTAAGACACATGTCTATCTCCCTGAGAACTTTTAGAGGCTGTGTCATTTGCATTTTAATATGCTGGGGCCCATGTGTAGTGCCTGGCATGTAGGAGGTCTTCAAACACTGTTAGTAGAATGAATGAGAGTGAATGGTGGGAGGCCAGAAAAGCTCACCATCTGACTTCTTCCACCACAGTGCATTCTTTCATTTTGACTTGTGCATATGGCCACATGCAGCTTTTCTGATCTATTTTAAAATGATGCATAACTCTCAATAATATACTTTTATTCAGCCAAAAATAGCTCTTTGGTGAGATACCAAGAAGGAAACTACCAAGTTCTTTTCTCTTTGGTTACTTGGAAAAATGTTTTCTTTGCTCCAATTCTTCTGTGTCTCGTACAGTGTCAGCTGGCCATGCAGAGAAGGCGATGGCATGTCTATGCCTTTGGCCACCATCAGTTCTACTGGCTAATGGTTGTGCAGATTAAGGGTCAACTCCAGCTGACAGCTAGTTCAAGCCCTTTGCTTTTGCTCCTTCCCTTTGCTTTTGCTCCTTCTCTGTTTCATTTCTTTCTTTTTCTCAGTACTATGATATCTCTGTCAGAGAGTAAGTCAAGAAAAAACAAAACTAAAATTCATCCTTTTTGTCCACATGAGTAACACTTGTTCGAATTTGGATAGGGAGATGTGAAAGAACACTGACTAAAATCTAAGGTTTCGATGGAAATAAGGTCCCCATTAACGAACTTCTCCTAAGGAGTCAACTGAAATTTCTGTGCAGTTGATGACCCTACCTGGATCTCTAGCCCGCCTGCTCTTTTATAAGCCAGTTCTGAATCACTAGCCCCTTGATGGGCAATTCTCCATGAATATTAGCATTTTAAATGTAAGACATCCAAACAAAAACATTCATACTCATAATCCTCATTATGATCATCTCCCTTTTTTCTTCCTCTTTATCCAACATCAAACCTGAACGGAACCCATTGTCATCGAGTCGACTCTGACTCATAGTGATCCTATAGGACAGAGTACAACTGCCCCATACAGTTTCCAAGGAGCGCCTCGTGGATTTGAACTGCTGACCTTTTGGTTAGCAGCTGTAGCCCTTAACCACTGTGCCACCAAGGTTTCTGTTATCCAACAACAGCAGCCCCATTTTGGACCACTTGATGATTTACAAAGTAGTTTGACAGCTACTATCTCTTTTGATCATCTTTCTAAACCTGCTTCTCTGCATTTTCCTTTTTTCTGTTAATGGGACCATTATTCCTTCATTCACCAGCTCCAAACCTGAAATCATAACTAGACTCTGCACTTTCCTCTATGCCCTTCCTCTAGTCATCCAGTCAGCCCTCTTGGGTCTGCTATGGTAGCAACTCTTTAAACTGCTTTCCATCCTCATCTCCTCACCCATAGTTCAGGTCACGGGGACAATCGGCCAACAAGTGTCCTAACCCTTCACCTCTCTTCCAATGCTTACTATCCTTGGCCACTTCATTTAACTTCTTATAGCTTGGGCCTGATCACATCATGGATCAGTGATGGATCCAGTGGGGAGCGCACTGTATGATGAATCAATAAGGAATCCTCACTCCTCTATGCCCCTCACATATTTTGCATCCCAGGCAAATAGAGTTCCTTACAGGTCTGTGCTTCCCCACCATTGCCCTTCATTCAGACTCTTCTGTACCAGGCATGCTCTCAGGCCCCTCTCTGTGCCTTTCTGCTCTCCACCCCTACTGGCTGAAATCCTTCCTGCTGTCTTTTGACACCAACTTAAAGGCCACCTCCACTGGGGTGCTTTATCTAACTCTAATGGGATAAATTCTCTCCCTTTTCCACATCTTAAAGCATTTCCTTTGTGCACTCTTAAAGGCAGTGGTGTTCTCCTCTTAGCCTTCCTCCTTGTTGTTGTTGTTGTCAGGTGCTGTCGAGTCGGTTCCAACTCATAGCAACCCTATGCACAACAGAACACTGCCTGGTCCTGCACCACCCCCACAATCCTTGTTATGCTTCAGCCCATTGTTGCAGCCACTGTGTCAATCCATCTCATTGAGGGTCTTCCTCTTTTTTGCTGACCCTCTACTTTACCAAGCATGATGTTCTTCTCCAGGGACTAATCCCCCCTGATAACATGTCCAAAGTATGAGAGATGTACTCTGGCCACACTTGTTTCCTAGGAGCATTCTGGTTGTACTTCTTTTGGCAGTCCATGGTACATTCAGTATTCTTCCCCAACAGCACAATTCAAAGGCGGCAATTCTTCTTAGGTCTTCTGTATTCACTGTCTAACTTTTGCATGCATATGAGGTGACTGAAAACACCATGGCTTGGGTCAGGTGTACCTTAGTCCTCAAGGTGACATCTTTGCTTTTCAGCCGATTTGCCCAATGCAGTGTGTCTTTTGATTTCTTGGCTGCTGCTTCCATGAGCATTGATTGTGGATCCAAGTAAAATGAAATCCTTGACAACTTCAATCTTTTCTCCGTTTGTCATGATGTTGCTTATTGGTTCAGTTGTGAGGATTTTTGTTTTCTTTATGTTGAGGTGTAATCCATACTGAAGGCTGTGGTATTTGATCTTCACTAGTAAGTGCTTCAAGTCCTCTTCATTTTCAGCAAGCAAAGTTGTGACATCTGCTTAATTTTCTTCCTCATATAGTCCAGCTTCTCTGATTATTTGCTCAGCATACAGATTGAATATGTATGATGAAAGGATACAACCCTGACGCACACCTTTCTTGGTCCATGTTCAGATTCCTTAAGAGCACAATTAAGTGTTCCAGAATTTCCATTTTCTGCACTGTTATCCATAATTTGTTATGATCCACACATTCGAATGCCTGAAAAAACAAAAAACCAAACCCATTGCTGTCAAGTCGATTCCGACTCATAGCAACCCTATAGGACAGAATAGAACTGCCCCATAGGGTTTCCAAGGAGTGCCTGGTGGATTCAAACTGCCCAGTTTTTGGTAAACAGCCATAGCTCTTAACCACTATGCCACCAGAGTTTCCAATGCCTTAGCATAGTCAATAAAACATAGGTAAACATCTTTCTGGTATTCTCTGCTTTCAGTCAGGATCTATCTGACATCAGCAATGATAACCCTCGTTCCATGTCCTCTTCTAAATCTGGCTTGAATTTCTGGCAGTTCCCTGTCAATATACTGCTGTAACCACTTTTGAGTGATCTTCAGCAAAATTTTGTTTGCATGTGATATTAATGATATTGTTCAGTAATGTCTTCATTCGGTTAGATCATCTTTCTTGGGAATAGGCATAAATATGGATCTCTTCCAATTGGTTGGTCAGGTAGCTGTCTTCCAAATTTCTTGGCATAGATGAGTGAGCACTTCCAGCACTGCATCTGTATGTTGAAACATTGCAATTGATATTCCGTCAATTCCTGGAGCTGTGTTTTTTGCCAATGTCTTCAGTGCAGCTTGGACTTCTTCCTTCAGTACCATGGATTCCTAATCACATGAACCTCCTGACATGGTTGAACATGGATCAGTTATTTTTGGTATAGTGACTATGTGTATTCCTTCCATCTTCTTTTGATGCTTCCTGTGTCATTTAGTATCCTCCCCGTAGAATCCTTCAGTATTGCAACTTGAGGCTTGAGTTTTTTCTTCAGTTCTTTTAGCTTTAGAAATGATGCATGTGTTCTTCCCTTTTGGTTTCTTATCTCCAGGTCTTTGCACATGTCATCATAATACTTGGCCTTCTCGAGCCGCCTTTGAAATCTTCTGTTCAGGTCTTGACTTCATCATTTCTTCCTTTCACTTTAGCTACTTGACATTCAAGAGCAAGTTTCAGAGTCTCTTCTGATATCCATTTAGGCCTTTTCTTTCTCTCCTGTGTTTCAATGACCTCTTGCTTTCTTCATGAATGATGCCCTGATGTCATTCTACAACTTGTCTGCTCTTCAGTCATTAGTGTTCAATGCGTCTTATCTGCTCTGGAGATGGTCTCTAAATTCAGATGGGATATACTCAAGGTCATATTTTTGCTCTCGTGGGCTTGTTCTAATTTTCTTCAGTTTCAACTTGAACTGGCACATGAGCAATTGATGGTCTGATCTGCAGTCAGCCCCTGACCTTGTTCTTACTGATATTGAGCTTTTCCATTGTCTCTTTCTACAAATGTAGTTGATTTGATTCCTGTGTATTTCATCTGGCAAGGCCCATGTATATAGTCACCATTTATGTTGGTGAAAAAAGGTATTTGCAATGAAGAAGTCATTGGTCTTGCCTAGAAGAACTAGATAGTGCCCAGCTACCACCAAAGATTGCCCTGACAGGGAACACAACAGAGAGTCCCTGACCGAGCAGGAGAAAAGTGGGGTGCACAACTCAAATTCTAGCAAAAAGACCAGACTTAATGGCCTGACTGAGACTGGAGGGATGCCAGAAGACATGGCCCCTGGACTCTCTGTTAGCCCAAAACTAAAGCCATTCCCAAAATCAACTCTTCAGGAAAGATTAGACTGAAGTATAAAATATAAAATGATACTCGTGAAGAGTATGCTTTTTAGCATGAGACTAAATGGGTAGCTCCTGTCTGGAGGCAAGATGAGGAGGCAGAAAAGGACAGGAACTGGTTGAATGGACACGGTACATGTGGGGTGCAAAGGAGGAGTGTGTTGTCACATTATAGGGACAGCAATTAGCACCACACAACAATGTGTGTATAAATTTCTGTATGAGAAACTAACTTGAGCAGTAAACTTTTACTTAAACACACACACACACACACACACACACAAATTGTTAGCCTTGCAAAATTCAATCATGCGATCTCCAGCATAGTTTATATCACCAGGCAAGGCCATCTTTTCCAACTACCGATCCTTCTTCGTTTCCACCTTTTGTATTCCAATCACCAGTAATTATCAGTGCATCCTGATTACATGTTCAATCAATTTCAGACTGAAGAAGTTGGTAAAAAATCTTCAATTTCTTCATCTTTGGCCTTAGTGGTTGGTGCATAAATTTGAATAACAGTCGTATTAACTGGTCTTCCTTGTAGGCGTACAGATATCATCCTATCACTGGCAGCGTTGTACTTCAGGATAGATTTTGAAATGTTCTTTTTCACGATGAATGAAACGCCATTCCTCCTCAAGTTGTCATTCCTGGCATAGTAGACCATGTGACTGTCCAATTCAAAATGACCAATACCAGTCCATTTCAGCTCACTAATGCCTAGGATATCGATGTTTAGCCTTCTTCCCGGAAGGTAAATGTCCCAAGGTCATGTTTGTGGCCTCTCCATTACCTAGTACTCCCAGACTAGTTCCACCTCCAAGGATCATTGAGTCTGTAGGTAAGTCTCCTTCCTTCTCCGATCTTTAATTTCTCCACCTCAACAATGATGTTCAAAGGTATCTTCCAACTCTGACACTGATTGTAAACAGTTATACAGTTTTCTACTCTGCTTAGCACTCTGCTGGTTCTACTTAATTGGCTCCACAGAGTGCTTAAAACTGAATGTTACTTCTCAATTCACAGTAACACGCGGTGCCTAGTTACACTTAATCACAATGGAGATTTGCATCATCCACAGATGGTTTAATTAAGATTTGAAAATGTCACAAATAATCTCTCATTTGAGTTTTAGGCTAAAAGGTATGTCTTAAAAAATAATGCTTGATTTACTCATCTTTAAAAAATTGTCTAAATATGTCACCCTTTAAAAAAAAATCATCAGTACTTAAAAAAGGAAGAAAGAAAGAAAAATGAATATTTTCTATTCCAGTGATCTAATGCACAAAATACCACTTAGAAAAGAACATTCCCTCCATGGTTAAAGAGAACCATGATAGGAGTTGCACTTATTTTTAAGAACTTTTGAAGCTTTTCTCCGGAACAGACGACAATCCTCTCTGTGGCTTCACTAACTAGAGTTTTGCAGCTGAATAATAAGCTGGGGAAGATGCAATTAGGAGCGCACATAAAGGAGCAAACGTGTTCTGTTTAATGGGCAAATGTTCTTTCTTTGTCCTGTTCCTACCTGGAATGGGAGCTAAATGGCTGTGAGTTGGGGGGTCAGTTGGGATGCCTTTAAATTCAGGTGCTGATGAACTGCTCCGCCCTCTTGCCCTTCCCTGGGCCTGTGGTACATTCTGTGAATTTCTAGCAGTTCACATACTCCAATAACAAGAGAAATTTCTGCACCAGGCGAATGATCTCCACACAGATTCTGGCCTCACCTGAATAGATGATGAAGCTGCCAGACAGAACTAAGCAAACCACCCCCACTGTCTGCCAAAAAAAAAAAAAGAAAACATTGCCATGGAGTTGATTCCGACTCATGGCAATTCCGTGGCGCAGAGTAGAACTGCTCCATAGCGTTTTCAAGGCTGTGACCTTTCAGAAGCAGATCTCCAGGCCTGTCTTCCGAGGTGCCACTGGGTGAGTTCCAACTGCCAACCTATTGGTTATGAGCTAAGCAACTACCCGTCTGTGCCACTCAGGAGCCCAGAGTTAAGCAAAAAAAAAAAAAGAGTTAAGCAAGTGGCCCAAATATTTACTTGTGGCTAGGAGGGCTGATGTACAGGGAGGCTTGGCAGTGGTGCCTGTTGAGGTCCATGGCAGAAAGGAGTAAGATAAGCCCTGCCTTAGAGAGAGAGGTGCCAAGATCTGTTAGTGATTCTCAGGCTACAGACTGGATCAGTGAACCAGGGTCACTAGCTGTTGGCAAGAGAGGAAATTCTTGTGGCTGAGGAAATCCAGCTTCCGCCTCCTCCTCAATCTCCCTCCCTACATTCTGAGAGTGGGTCAAGGGTCATTTTTTTGTTTTACACTTGGCCTCTGCTCTAAAAGTAAACTGCCCACTGTCTTCACCCTAAAGGCTCGGACACACTTAGTTCTTGGAGCCTGCGTGGAACGTGAACGTGAGAGGAATTCTCTGCCCCTCCACTGCCCAGGGCAGTATCTCGGAGGCAGCCTGCACTGCAGCAGAGAAAAGTACTGACAGGATAAAACCTAGCGCCTCTGCTAGTATCTCCCAGACAGGGTTGACGGGGAGGAAACATGGACTGGAAGGGAAGTCAGAGATTACCAAGCCCAGAGGTTCTCAAACCTGTGAACATCACAATCACCCAGGCTTCTCACACCATAGAAAGCTGGGCCCCACCCCAAAAGTTTCAGATTCCAAAGGTTGGGGGTGGAGCCTGAGAGTCTGAATTTCTAACAAGTTTCCAGGTGATGCTGATGCTGCTGGACTGGGGACCACACTTTGAGAACTACTCATTTACTCCAATCCTTTAACATAGAGGACAGAAATGAGCCTCAGGGAGGCTATGTGACCTGGGGTTCTGCAGCTACCGATAGAGGCAGTCAGTGTGGGGGTGCCTGGCCTGTTGCTCGGCCTGGGTGCCTTTTTTGGAGGGGGGGAGCCTGAGGTCTCACATATGCTGTAATTGATAGGTCCTAGGGAGTGTTTGACACCCTGGGTGGCATAAACGATAAATGCTCAGCTGCTAACCAAAACGTTGGCAGTTCAAGTCTACCCAGAGGTGCCTCGGAAGAAAAGCCTGGTGATCTACTTCTGAAAAAATTAGCCTTTGAAAACTCTGTGGAGCACAGTTCTACTCTCAGACACATGGGGTCACTGTGAGTCAAAATTGACTCCATAGCAAGCGGTGGGGATGTGTTTGCTTAAACCCCGATATTTAAGTGAAATTTCTGTTCAATGGATAGTCAGTTTGACCTTCCTGATGCCACAAATCCAGATACCTGGGAACATTTGCACATTTAATTGCTTTTATATCTGGTTTATCAGTTCTCTGAGTATCATGCAGACTTGATCCAAAAGTACTTAAAATGCTCATGATAGAAATATGCAACCAGGAAGCACCAGCAGGTGCAGGCACCTGTGAATTTCTTGATCTTCTCTGGGACAGCTGTGCTGGCTGCATGAATGGGAACAGAACCTACTAGTTTGAATTCTTAGAAGCACATCTTAAAATGAATGAGGTGAGATTATAATTATTATTATCTTTTATTGGGCATAATTGTTTCATTAACCATCACAATAACCCTGGGAGATAGGTATTATTGCCATTTTACAGATGAGGAAACAGAGGCTTAGTAAGATTAAGTAATCTGATCACAGTCACATACCTGGCAAAACTAAAACTCAAAGCCAGGCCTGCCTGTCCCCTGTGTTAGGGCTTCCCCCCCACCCCCCCACTCTGCTGGCTAAGGGGATGGAGAGTAGTTAGGGAGCTTCTGTCTCACAAGGTCGCCTGCTCAGACAATCAGAGGGGTGTGTGGAGGCTCTGACAAAGGCCATCTATTCAAGGGCCTGCATTCTGTTACTGTAGGGGTGGGGCAGCTTAGATTCTTCACGTGTCCTTGGAAGGTGTGGGGCCAGCCTGAGAGCAAGGCCATTCCCCTCCCAAACTGGCTTAGAGGCTACATTTGCTGGGGTTGCTATGAGCCACTTCAAGCCCAGTGATCAGCAGTTGGATCAGACCCCCCCTCCTCAGCCTGGGGCTTATTCCCAGCTGTCACTTGAGGTCCCTGCTCCTGGCAGCTCCAGGGCGAGGAACCCTCATGAGGCAGTTGCCCCTCAGGTGCTTACCTCCGTGTGGCCAGGACAGAAAGCTGCTCCCGTGGAAAAGCCTTTATTAGGCCCAGACACTGAGCTGAGCTTGGGTCCAGCATGCCATCCAGCCCCCGGGACTGCACGACCACGGGCCAGGACTCTGTGGGGGAAAGAGCTGGCATTAGATGGGCATGCCACCACATTCCAGTAGATGGATACCCATGCTCTAAGTAGGAGGGGAGGGATGTGCCAACAGGGCAACCCCTCTTCCCTTAGTTCTGGGATTTTACCAGCATCAAGGCCCAGGAAGGAGTTAGGAATCAGTTATCAAAATTACCAGGGATCTGGCCTTTCATACCAAAATGGGGTTGGGTAAAGTGTTGCCGGGAGAGGGTACTTGCTTTTCACTCTTGTGCCAAAGCTTCTTGGTTTATGCCTAGACACAATGCATGTCTAACCTTACACCCAGTATAGGTGCTTTCAGATCAACACCAGAGTCCTGTTACAGCAGACTCCTAATCCAGCATCAAAATGGAAATTATTCTAATTACGCCTGGGCAGATGTAGACCCAACTCTGAACCAGCATAACTAAAATAAATTATCAGGGTGGGGGGGGTGGGGGAAGTCCAGACAACTCAGAACAAGTTGATGCTTTGGTAAAAATACAGATGAGCAACGGCAAATAAGACAACTTTACCACTTGTTGGAGCTTTTACAGAACTGGGACATGGATCTCAGAGAACCATGCTGAAGGTCAAATTTTAGGAGCTGGAAGCTATGGAAATGATACAATGAGAAAACAATTTCATTCGATTTTAGTTTGCAATTTCCAGATGTGTTGGACAGTTTCTATTCTCCCCTCAGTGCCCTCAACCCCATCTGATACATGTAGGTGGTTTATTCATTCATTCAACAAATATTTCCTGAACATGTACTATGTGCCAAACAACTGTTCTAGGTTCTAGGGACACAGCAGTCAATAAGGCAGGACAAGGTCCCAGCTCTCAAGGAGTGTATAGTCTTGTATGAACAAGATGTCTTCAGATTCTTTACGCGCCATGAAGGATATGCAGGATATGGCGATAGAGGGCTACTGCAGGGCAAAGTAATGGACCACTGTTGACAGGGTACTCAGGGAAGAGTTCTTCAAGGAAGTTGCCTTCAAGTTGGGATCGGAGAGAGAGAGAGAGGGAGTGGTCCAGGCAGAAGAAAGAGCAAGCTCAAAGGTCCTGAGGTGGGAATAAATGAAAGTCACTGAGCATATAGGAAAGAGATCTATGAAATGAGTTGGAGTGGTAGAAGGGAGCCAAGTCTGCAGGGCCGTTAAGGAGCTAAGGTTTTATCTTAAGGGCAATAGGAAGAGTATGGAGGGATTTAAGGAGGAGAATGCCATCTTTTTTTTTTTTTTTTTATGAATGAATGTATAATTACATCTATTGTAGAGCTTTTGGTAGGGTGGGATAGGTTCCTCTGTCCCCCCAAATAGTTCTAGAATGGCATCTTTAACCTCCCTGTCTGTATTCTCCTTCCAACTCCAACAACCCCTAGCTCTATCATGTCTGTTTTTGGTGTGGGTCCGGACCACTGATGTTCTCTCAACCTCTTCCCATCTTGTGCTACTGGAAGCAAGTGTCAGTGAAGCCACCATGGCCCCCAAGCCTCATCCACAAAGAAGAGCTAGAGAACAGAGGAGATAGGGAGGGTCTCTGGAGTGATTTTCAAGCTATTAGAAATAGTGAAAATAAGGACTGGTATGTTTCCATTTCTCTTCCTTCCCCACCCTGCTCAAAATATCCTTTTGCCTCAGAAAATACGAGAAAAAATTTCCAATGCAATTGAAACTTACTCAAATACCCTAAAAAAAAAAGTTAGATCATGGGGAAAAGAACACTATTTTCTTGCTCTCCTGGGCTTGGATTTAGCACTGGAGAGGGAGGATACCATGTCCCCAGGGTAAGATGTGGGCATTATGGAGCCTGGTCCCAACACTCATGGGAAACAGTATCTGATCTAATCCTCAAGCCCTTCATCTGTGCGTGTGGCCAAAACTGACAGACTGCCAGATTGGAAGCAACAGACCTGAATCCTGATCCAATTCACCCTGGAACTTGAGTAACTCACTTGACATCTATAAGCATCCCTGAGCTTCCTTCCTCCACGGGACGAGGAGCTGGCATAGATGATAGCTTAGGCGCCTTGTAGCTGTCAACATCTGTATTCTGTGAGAGTTAATGTTTTCCAAGCCGCATCCCTACTGAGTGCTTAAGTAATGTTTTCCCCTACCCAAACACTGGAATTAATTTATTTGACTCATTAAAAACTTAAACTTGTAGACCCTACCCCAGCCACTATGTTAGGTGCTAAGGACACAAAAAAGAATAAGGCACAATACTTAACTTCCAAGAGCAAATGATGTAGAGGTGAGGAAAGACAAGCAAGTGAACAAGTATTTAAAGGGCAATGTGATAAGTACAATGTATATTTGATATGATATAGAAGAATAGTGGAGGGAGGAGTTAGTTTTACCTGGACTGACTAGCCAGAGAAGTAAGTTCACAGAGGAGGCAGCATCTGAGTGGCGTTCTTGAGGATGAATAAGTGTTCATCATGTGAAGGGAAGAAAAGGTATGACAGACTCACAGAGTTCAAGGACTGGCCAGAAGGCCAACATGGCTTAGTAAGCTTAGTATGGGGACACGTGGAGGGGGGTAAGAGGAGTATGCGATGGGCCTTACACATCCCAAACCAAAACCATTGCAGTCAAGTCGATTCCAACTCATAGTGACCCTATTACTGTATTACATCGGGTAAAAATGAGTTTGCAGAGCTCACTACTGCGGACTTCTGCCTTGAATAAAACTTTGTATGTGACATAAAAGCCTCCATTTTTAATCTATGGGACAACCAGGGAAGTAAAAGTAACTCTTTCTAGAAACATTTTGGATATTTCACTACAGGTCATGAGGGTTTCCAATCTAGAAGACTAGAAGGTCTGAATCAAAAATTTCACAACTCTTAGGTAGAACTGTCTTATTAGGAGATAGATGCTAGACCAACCACAGAGATTCCCTGGTCCTGGGGTATAGGTCAAGAGGCTGTCCTAAATATCTCCAACCTTTGTCCCAAGCCACGTTGGTGCATGTCAGAGTTTCCTGCCAATTTCACCTGGACGCCTGATTGCTATATTTGAGACCCTGTCTAGCATCTTCTGTGACTTTGGCCTTCTCTTGTTCAATTTTGGTATTGATAGTTGCTGTCGCTGTTGCTAGGTGTCGTCGAGTCAATTTTCGACTCATAGTGACAGAGTAGGACAGTCTCATAGGGTTTTCTTGGCCATAATCTTTACAGAACAGGTCGCCAGGTCTTTCTCCTGTGGAGCTGCTGGGTGGGTTTGAACCTCTAGCCTTTTGGTTAGCAGCCAAACAACCGTTGTGCCACCAGGGCTCCTTGATAGTTGCTAGTGAAGAGCAATTCCCTGTCAGGAATAAGTAAACACAAGGATTTCCATAGATATTGTTATTATTTTTATTCTCATGCTCGTAAAGGTTGGGGCTCTAAAATTAAATCCTATTTAAATATTATCAACTTTTAATGCAAAGATATTAGGGAAAAACCACATAAATGCATATCTACTTCTAAAATTCTGTTCTCATGGGGTAATCACTTAAGCAGAAATCAGACGGCTCTTGAACTTTTGATGAATGCATGAAAATAAATTCCAGTTATCTCAGGGCCATGTTCTATCCCTTCTTAATATTGCAGTCTAGTGGCCTCCTCTAGACCCTGACAACCCTGGCCTGCCCTGGATCTCATGCTTTAACCAAAAAAAAACCTGTTGCCATCGAGTCGCTTCCAACTCATAGCGACCGTATCAGACAGAGTAGTAGAACTGCCCTGTAGGGTTTCCAAGGAGTGCCTGGTGGATTGGAACTGCTGACCTTATGGTTAGCAGCTGTAGCTCTTAACCACTATACCACCAGGGTTTCCTCACACTTTAAATCATCAGCAATAACTCGGAATTTGTTAGAAATGCGAATTCTTGGACGCCACCAAAAAAAGACCTATTAAATCAGAAACTCTGGGGGTAAAACCCAGCAAACTGTATTTTAACAAGCCCTGCAGATGATTCTAGTGCACACTCAAGTTTGAGAACCATTGCTTTAAAGGGTTTCACTCCGGCCCTCCTCCAGCTGCAACCTCCCCATGGGGTAACAGACCAATGGGGCAGAGAAAGTGCCAAACCAGAGCCAGAGCTCCTTCTGCCTTCCACACCATACTCTCAAGACTCAGGACCCCAGAACCCCCTACTCAACCAATGCAAAGCCTGCTTGCAGGGCACTTCCTGAGTTCCACCCTCCCAGGAGTAGCAGTAATGCTGTGTGCACACCTAGGGTGGCCAAGGGGCGACTTTTGTCAGGAGAAGCGTTTGCATAGAGTTTGCAGTGCAGGCTTGGGTGTCTCCACCCACGGGCAAGAGGCCTCTTGTGGTGTAGGCCAGAAGAGAAAAGGTGGCGCCTCCGTTACTCCTGCCTGGACCCTACTAATGTCAGGGGCAGGCCTGTGGTCCGGTGCTACAGAACCAAAACACTCTCTTTGGATGTAAAGATGAACTTGTTCTTTTCTCGAAGACATTCAGTGCAGAGACTCAGTAAGCACTTAAGGGAAACCAGGTGTGCCTGACTTTGTAAAATCAATGTGACCCTGAACATCTCCGAAACTGGCTTTCGAAAAATCAAACCATATCTTAAGCTCCCCAGATAGATGACTCTCTGAGGGATTCCTATAAGAAATTCTTATGAATAATATCTCTAATTTATCTATTGTGCAAAAATCTATTTCATCTCTAATTTGTGGTTTTCAATGAGATACAACTGACAACCTAACAGTGTTGACAGTTAACATCTGAGTCAAGTACATTGGAGGGCTTTATATTCTCCAGGAGTTGCGGACATCCTGATGGAAAATCTTTTTTCAGTAAGGATGATTTTCATAAGGACTTGAGTGACCCCGGCTGGATATTAGGATGGGTATAGATTCTCTTTGCAAACCTGGTTTCCTCACTGTGTTCTCTGGACTCCATAGAAGAGAGAAGCCCTGATTCCTAGGCCAGCAAGTTTGTCTCTGGGGTGGATGGGAGACAGCAAGCTAGAGCTAGGGGTTCTTTCGAAGACCCCCTGAAGTTAAGCCTATTGTATGATTCTCTCTGTAGATGGTTGCCTTAATGCCTCCTTTGTCATCTTAAGGTCTCAATGATTTTTTTGTCCATTCCATCCAAGAAGCTTCTTCACATGGAATATTGTCCAAGACCCATTCAATACACAGTTCAAGGAAACTATCAGAGCCTCTGCAGCTTGTTTATCCGGGAGCGATGGGCACCCGCTGCAGCTATTGCTGCCTGCTTACTCTGACAATCAGCATTCGCCTGTGTTCTCCACACTAGACCTTTGTGGAAGATTCTATCTACCTCCCTGGCTCCCGCTTTCTACTGGAAAAAAAGAAAAGTTCTCCACAGCTGTGGCTCTCAACTTTGGTCACACATTGAAATTCCCCAGGAGGCTTTAAAACATCCTGATACCTGTGTCCCACCTCAGAGACTCTGATTTAATTGGTCTGGGGTTCAGCCTGGGCATCGGGCTCCCTAGGTGATCCCAGCGTAAAGGCAGAGCTGAAAACCACTGCTCTACAGGATGATGGGAAGCCTGGCATTGCCTTTGATGAGCTAGCAATTAAGATAAATTATCTGGAAAAAACTACGTGTCAGATAATATAAAGTGTGGGTGTAGTCACAGCATAAATAATAAGAAGGCATCAGAATATAGCTTGCAGACTCTCTGGGAGATGTCCTTGTCTCCCACCCCACTCCCGCAATAGCCTAGATATAACTGACATGTGTGAATTGGGAAGTTTTCTTTTACCCCTTGCATGCTACTTAAACTGTTCTTTGGTGTTTAGTTACAGTTAGTTTATTATTAGTAATAATAAGTACTAAGAACTTGTTGTTGCAAGTATAACAATAATAGTTGGTGTCGTCGCTGTGATTTTCATTGCTGTAACTGGTCCCCCTTATTCCCTCCCCTTTCTGGTAGTTCTCATTCTGAGCCTGTACACACAAAGGGAAATGGAATTTGGAGTCTTTTCCTCTGCAAGTCTGTTTACTAAGTTTTAGCCTAATCAGAAGTTTTCTAATATGGTATATGACCTTGAGGTTTGCTGAGTAAGAGCTCTTTCTTTGGGGGAAAAAAAAATTCAATTTGGGCCGTTTTTGAGATGATTCGATGTGTTTTAACTATTTAGTGGTTTTGGCACATCCAATAGGAAAATAGCGCATCTGGCACCAAGGACTTAGGAAGGCATTAAAGTTGAGAAAAACTGCTGCTCTTTCCGACTGAAGATTTCACTGTGGACAATTCTGGAGTGCCTTGTCACATTTCTGTAGAAGAGAAATGGTTCTATGACTCCTTAGGAGGTGCTGGGGGAATTATGAAACCCTTTGTAGCATTTCCCCCAGAGACTCAGACAGCTTAAGGAAGAAGCCATTGTAGTTGGCTGACCTTGAGCTTCAGAATCAAAGAGCATTTGCTCTGAATATGAGTGGCTTTCTATTGTGTGGGGCTGGACATGATCTGCATGGAATTTACCTGGCTGGGTTTATGGCCTGTGTCTTAGCCAACACCACAGAGAGGTTTCATAGAGTGGGTAATTACAAGGACATTAATGTGGTAGAAGATAAAACATCTAAACACACAGTCACCTTCTATTACAGAGTTGATGGCAGTATATTTTTGGAAGAATGTACGGCTGAGATAGCAGTGCGTGTAGTATAGCCCATCAGCATGGTAATACGAATGATATATCTATAATTTACATTTGAGTGCCAAAAGCAATGCAATAGTTTTTCAAACTTTTCTACGACCCTAAGAAAACACATCCTTGGTTCCAACTGGCTGATGCTTAAACCACAAGAAAAAGATCCATTTCAGCTACACTTTTGGCCTTTCCCTGGTCTGTTCTTCCCACACTTAGGGCTAAGGGAACACTCAGGTTGGTTGAAAGTCAAAGTTTATATTCAACAATACCTGCGCCTACCGAGGTCTTCAGCCCATGGTGGACCTCTGATGACCACCTGGGATGAAACACACGAATGAAAACAAAATGTCGCCAGTGAATGTGAACTGGGATCCAAGCCCTTTATTCTATTTGCTTTATAGAATTAAATGTCCTCAGCTCTTTTTGAGCTAGCCTTTTCCTCTCAGTGTGTGGTATGTTTCCCATGCAATAGGTCAAGAAGTGTTACAATGCATAAGTCTATAATGCAATTCAGATGTAACTTCAGAAATTAAGAGACGCTAAGGATCCACGGGCCTAAGACAGACCAGGAAAAATCCTGGCTTAACAGACACACAGAGGTCTAGGGCTTTAAACAAGGCAGGCAGCACATCCTTCAATTAAAGAGGGATAAGGGATGAGCCATGGGGCTTGAATGTAAGGATTCCAGTAAAATACCACCCTTACTCTGGAAAGCGTCCATGAGAAGAGGCCATTTCTGTTCGAGCAGCTGGACTTCAGCTCCACTGCAAGTATGGCTGCACCTCAACCACCCTGCATCCAAGAAAACATGGATCACAAGGAGCCAGCACCAAACACATCACAGGGGAGAAACCAGGTCCTGGGACATGTGAGACACCTTCCCACTCCACACCACTCTGAGTGACAGCTGCCACCGAGTCCTTACTTCCCTCGCTTTTCTGTGCTGACATTTCCTGGCTTGTCTGCTGACTTCACACCCAGAAAATCTGACTCAAGGCATGAAAGAGATAGCTCAGCCCAGCTTTGCCCAGGCTTGTAGCAAGCACATGCAAATCCTAGGTAACCTGAGGCTAGGATAAGGGCTGGAAATGAAGAATTGATTTCCATGTGTATGTTTGTCACGGGGCTTTGTGCTGTTTTAGCTGCTTCCCGTGTATCACATTAACTATTCCAGCCCCACACAGGCTCCCACCACGTAGTAACACATACGCCTGATGGGGAATGTCATGGGGCGGTTAACTATAATGAAGAGCTATTTCACAGGCATTTTTTAGCTTAGCAGTTTCGCTAACTCTTTCGTTATCACAGGAGGAAAGGTCAGGGCAGATGAAAACCTGCTGTCCCTTCTAAAAGTCACTTGATTCTCATTTAATTATATTTCAGAACATTCCCAATCTTCTAGTGTTTCTCCTTTTAGGTTTCCTTTGAGCATGACATCATAAACAAAAGAAAAACTGTGCACCAGAGGAATTCACACCCGAGCTAACAAGAGGCCCACAGAGTGCATCTGTCTCCAGGGACTCAGAACACTGTGGGTAATTAGAATTTTCAAAGATGAGGGCACACACAGTTTTCCCCACTCAGTCCCCCCTCACCCCCCCCCCCACACACACACAAGGAACAAGCCAGCCAACCATCCTGTTGCTTCTAAACAGGTACAGTTTGGGTACTTAAGGTTCAGAGAAATATAAATTTATTTATTTTAGAACTGCAGTTGTTATTTTACATAATACTGTTAGAGCTGTAAAGATCCATTGGTAGCTCTGCAGTCAGCTGCTTCACTTGACAGGTGGGCCAACTGAGGACTGGGCTGGGTGCATCCCAGTTTCACCAATTGCCAGCTGTGTGACCTTTAGTGAGCAACTTAACCTCTCTGTACCTCAGTACCTCTTCTCTAAAACTGGAATAATTATACCTTCCAAATGGGGTTATTGAGAAGACTAAATAAAATAAGCATTTAGCACAGTGCCTGGTACTTAATTGGTGTCAAACGAATATTAGCTTTTCTTTTTAAGGCTGCTAAAAAAAAAATTTTTTTTTTTAACCAAAGGTCAGGAGTTCGAATCCACCAGTTGCCCTATGGGGCAGTTCTGCTCTGTCTTACAGGGTTGCTATGAGTCAGAATGAACTCAATGAGCAAGGAGTTTTATTAATGTCACTACAGACACTTGGACAAAATCAGGCCCTAGTTACTGGCACAGCCGAGCGCAGAAGAGAAAGTGGATGCTTCCTGTCCATGGCATGCCCCGTCTGACTATCTCTGGTTGGAAAAAATCATTGCTTTTTGTCCCCAACCTCGGTTGGAATAGCTGGCCATGCACACGCTCAGTGGCACTGTCTGAGCAACTGTGTAATGCTCAGTCTGCAGCTGTGGGGCTATTATCTCACTTATGTGCCAACAAAGATGCTGAGTAATGCACTTAAACATTTGTTTTTGAAACGATTCATTTTCTTCAGCCATGTTGGAGTCATAGAGAGGAAGCTGCTCCCACTGTTGCTGTGGCTTGGCTGAGCGCAGTGAGCTTCAACCTTCACTAAAACAGGCCAGCCACTGTAGAGTTAATTGCCTCTTTGCTTAGGGTCATGGCTGCCTTAGAGGGGAAGGGGATCACAAGGAGACTACAATGTGAAGGGTATCTTCATGGTCACATTTATGCTCAGTTATCTTGGGATCTGGGACAAATTCAGGCATCTGCTAGATTGTTAACTTCTTGAGGTTTTAGGCATATTTCTATCCACAGGGCTGTCCCAGAGTACCACTTAAGGAATGTTTACTGAACAAAACTGAAAACTCTTCACACCGCTGCGTCAGATTATTCAACCAAGGTAAATCATTATTTAACATCATACTGGAAAACAGCAAATGGTCCCCATTTACATTTCTGGGTAACTGGTTGAGGTTCCTTTCCACTTGGGCGATATGTGTTTTATTCAATAAAGAGTGCCATTTTGGTGAGCTGACAGGTGCATAGCTTATGAGCTAAGGATCTTAGCTCTCAGCAGAACCTCACTCTGCCTTCATTACCAGTACTAAAAAGTGTACACAGGTGTTGTGCTAAACAAACTCCTTATTTCCAGCTTGCTTATTTTTCTTGTCCAGAATTCCCTTGAAGAACGCTATGCTCCAACCCAGCCACTGGTAATGCTGTGTAATTCACAGGATGGCAATCACCTCATTGTTTAGTTACAATCCTGAAAAGCTGGAAAAAAAAAAAAAAAAGCACAGCGCACAGTGCACAGCACACACACACAGAATGAGTGTGGAGCCTGCGCCATGATAATGAAAACCATTTGTTAGCATTTCATCCTTTCTTTATGAATCAGCCAAGTCCCTGGCACCAGGCCTCAGTCTGTGAAGAGAGCTGCACCTCAAAGGCCTTCCAGGGTCTCATTTTGCCATGTCCAGTCTAAAAAGCATCATCCTTTGTCCCAAAGAAGGAGGTGCATGACTGACTGCTCAGCACCCTACAGGCCATAGCCACCAGGCCAGGCTCCAGCTCTCAGCTTCTGCCCCAGCAACTTATCCATCCTGTGTGAATGCACAATTACCTCAGAGATTTCTAAGCTCTGCCTAAACCAGAGTTTGGCTTAGCTGGTATGAAGTCTCTCCTCTTTGCTGTCTCTCTGCATTGTGTTCACCCACCGGTGTCCTTCTGGAAAAGACTTCCCGCCCCTGCTTGCTTTTTTAACTGTTTCTATTCTCCTTAGGTCCAATTCTCACATTCCTTGAATAACATATATTCAACCTTTTTGAGAATGAAAAGTAAAAATAAAATTAAAAAAATAAAACAAATAAAAAAAAAACAACTCCACAAACAAAACCCAGAAGTATAACCGGTAAAATCGTGTGTATCTGCCTATGCATGTTTGTTTTACCTGGGTTGTCCCCAAGAAAGGAATCATCTTGAAAGGCATGTGTTGGATTCCAGGCAGAGATCAGGACCAAATCATCTGTGCACTTGTGTTCATTAAGTCCTACTACCCTCCTCCTCTCTGCTCACTGTTCAAATCTATCAAGGCATTTAAACAAGTGGAGTCTCTTATTCAGATCCATAAAGTGTTACAGCGTTATCTCCAGCACCCACCACCACTGGGCCACTATCATCACCATTATCACTACCACCAACTTCATTATTTCATAACTGCCACCCGCACCACCATCGCCACATCCACCATCACCATCAGCACTGCCACCATCCTATCACCACCATTTACCCATTACTTCCTACACACCACCATCCTATAACCACTCATCACCATCATTAGCACCACCAGGACTACTATTTCAACCATCATACCATCACAGTCACTAGCACTGTCACCATCACTACCATCACCACTGTCACCTCCATCATCACCACCACCACCACCATCACTACCATCACTTCTGTCACCCCCATCATCACCACCGTTATTGCCACCATCAACACCAGCTCCAAAAGGATTAAAGGGATTTTTAGAGGCATGGAAATCTGACCAGTTTTCTCCAAGCCTCCTTTTAGGCTGTCAATAAAATCAGCAGAGCCAGAAGACAACCAACCAACCCAAGAGGTCATTTAGTGTCTTCTAGAATAATCAAATGAATTCATTAGTTCCAAGTGACTCCCAACTGAGTGGTGAGTAGAGCTGGGTCTAGAAGTCAGTATTCCTGATTTACAGTATATTCCATTATAATAATTTCCAGCACCCATCACCCATTCTGGAAGTTGCTTTTCCTTTCTTTCTTCCTTGAGGTTTTTTTTTTTTTTTTTGGTCAAACTTCATATCTACAATAATATAATAGTGGATAACATTTTTTGGGGACCCTGATTAATCTTAAAATTATTTCAAAAGAGGAGTATCTATAACTGTCATAAGGACAATTAAATATAGATACACACACACTGAAAAAGTAAATAAGGAATTGTGTACTTCGGTCCTCCAAAATGAGGTAGATTCTTCCATTTTTCTGATGCAGCATATTAAGTATAAGTACACAAACTTTGCAGACCATCTTTGAGTTTTTCTATTTTTAAACACAAGGGAACTCTGTGGTTAGGCCCCTGGAGGGAAAAAAAGCTCTCCTTGACCCCTCCCCTCAGCCTTCAAAAGGAGGTACTACCTCTGACTAGTCCAATTCCATGGCAGTGATTGGCTCCAGCTTATAAGAGGGGAGTTCCCTGAGCCTTAAAGGTCAGACCCTGAGTGTGGCTCTCTCCTGGTCTTTCCGCCCCCAGAGGCACAAGTGGCCAGCTGTCTCAGGAGGAGAGCAGACCTGCTTGCTGGCATGCTTCTTCCTCAGCCACTTGTTTGGCCAAGGTGGGGATTTTCTTCTTTCTGGGCCAACGGGGTGAGTATGCCAAGACTGGAAATTTGGATTTGGGCTGGGGTAGGGATGGAGGGCCAGGGATGGGATACAAATCCCCCAAAGGGTCCTCTTAGACCTCTAGCTTAGGATGTCTGAGGGGCACTAATGAGAATAGAATCACCTATATTTTAGGTGTAAAATTAAATATAATGTGGTATGATAAAATATGTGGTAAGTGCTTCATTAGAATAAACCTTGGGTTAGAAGTGAATACAACTACTACCACTGATAACGTTGTTGTTGTTAGTTGCCACTGAGTTCACTGATTCATGGCAACACCATGTGTGCAGAGTAGATGTGCTCCATAGGGTTTTCAAGGCTGTAATTTTTCAGAAGTAGATTGCCAGGCCTGTCTTCTGAGGTGCCTCTGAGAGGGTTTGAACTGCCAACCTTTCAGCTAATAATTGAGTGATTAACCATTGTACCACTCAGGGATTCCTACCACTAATAATAAATAACATTTATTATGTCAGATACTGTGCTAAGAGCTTTTTATATATTGTCTTTTAAAACACTTATAAAATTTTTTTTTAAGATCTGTATCATCCCCGTTTTACAGATGAGGAAACTTCCACTCTGTAGTGATGCGAGGAAGTGCAAGGTTACATTGCTTCATGGATGGCACAGATGGACAAGAGCCCAGGTCTCTTGCTCTGTGGTCTGTTCCTCCTTATTCTATATCACTCACACATCTGACTATTGAAAAGATCAACAGTCGAGTCCCCCAGGTCTTGTACTGAGGTTCTATTTCTGCTTCTGTGATAGGGATAATCTATAGATAGCAATGCATGTTAACTATTCTTAAATTTACTTAATTGCTTTTATGGAGGGGAATTTTAGAGGCATGTGATGAATCTAGTGCTGATTTTCCAATGTATAAAATAGCTTGACTTCACCGTTTATTTTTCATGAGACTCCCCTTGCTTACAGTCTTGAGTGGACCCATAGACTGAACTTCCTCCTCACTGAAAGTCTCTAGCCACCAAGAAATAATTTTTGAAGGGCACACTCTTCTGATAGAAGTGTAATCATGGAAAATAAACCAGTTACTATCAAGTCAGCTCCGACTCATAGCGATCCCACGTGTGTCAGAGTAGAACTGTGCTCCACAGCGTTTCCATTGGCTGATTTTCTGGCAGTAGATTTCCTGATCTTCCTTCTGAGGTGCCTCTGGATGGACTTGAACCACCAACCTTTCAATTAGCAACTGAGTGTGTCAGCCATTTTCGCCACCCAGGGGCTCCCTTGTGGAAGACAGATCCTTAGAAATGTGCAGTTGTTCCTTACTTAGAAATTGATAGAAACTATAATGTAGCTGTTAAGCTTACTTTCATACATTTTCTAGATAAAATTTACTCTTAATACTGAACCTCTGAAGAAAAACCACGGGCAAAAGACAGGAACTGCTCGCTCTGAGCTAGGGATAGGATTCTCTGTTGGTTGGCTTTTTGGGTGTGAAGACCAAGCCAGAGGCTGATGGAGCCAAGTGGAGTCTGTTAATATTTCCATTCATGGACATGCAATAGAAAACCATCTCATACATTTACAGGAAAGCATCTAATATAATATCTTTGTTGAGCTTAATCAGAACCAGAGTAAAATTCCAGTCGACAAGAATAGAAACTTACCCTAATGATTTCATTTTTAGTCCAAAACATACAGTGTTTTCTCTGCCTGCTCTGTTTGTCATTTTCTAAAACAAGAAATTACCAAGCGATGACTTTGTTTTGAGGGACGAGTGGAAAGCAATAAACACTGAGCAGAAATGCAAAGAGATTGAATATCAAGGGTCCTTGGTGGATGGTCAACCAGAAGTGGATTCAATTTGTGAATTGTTGACTTTATTTCTCAGAACTCGTGTGAATTACTCAATCAGGGCCCAATTATGCAGGCTGCATGCTCTCCACAGTGACTGCTTCATCAACAGAAGTGAATCACAAGGCAAAGAAGAGGAGGCTGAATGACCGTCAATGAGTTTTTTTAGGCAGACACAGTTGCTTTCATTGTTAGCAGGTGAAATGGCCTTTTCCTAGACGAATGAAAGTCTTACACTTTGAAAAACAGGCCACCTAACCAGAAGAGAAAGCATCTCCTTCCAATATGCTGTATTAAATCACATAGATAATTTGATATTAGGAATTGTGTTATTCTACGTACAGTAGACTGTGGTTTACATTTCAGGCTCTGGAGTGAAAATCTGGAAGCCCCTCTAGCCCACCAGTCTCCTTCCTCCACAAACTTTAAAAGAAATGAGGCCACTGTCTTCTTTCAGTTTCTTGAGAGTAGTGTGAGTATGAAGGCGCAAATAAGATGAAGGCTCTTCACCAGCGAGCAGTGGCTGTCACTTCGAGGGTAAGAGTGACATTTTGGTTGACACATCAGAAGGGCACACGCTGGTCATTAATTATGCGGTTTGGCCCTGTCCCCACCAGGCACCATGGAGCAGTTGAGTAATGCTGGCACTAAAGACGGCCCTGACCCTGGTGCCAGATCTGCTGACTCCAATTAGAGGCCAGCCTGGGGCTGAGCTCAGGACAGAAACTGAGGGAGAAATGCCTATCTTGTTTCCTATCGGCTTGGAGGTTGATTGGTGTTTGTGGCATGAATGGATGGGTCCTGAACAGACTGAATCAGACCAGGCCAACGCCTACATACATTGGGACAAACTAAGTGAGCTGGGATTTGCCCTACCCTTAGGAGTCCTGGTGTCAACACAGAAGGAGAGGGAAACTGAAATGGGAAAGAGAAAGATGAAACTAGATTAAGAAGCAATTGGGAGAGGAGGGGAGTGGGAGAAAGGGGGCGATGATAGTAAACTAGAGAAGAGAGCGAGAGGACAAGGAAAGGACGGAAAGGGAGTGGTAAAAATGCAAGGAGGGTGGAAAGGGAGACCCAAATGAGCAAGGAGAGAGAGAGGGTGGGTAGCCTGAGAGAGGAACCAGAAAAAACAACAAAATGAGAGAAAGAGACAGAGATTGAGAAAGGGCTTTGAAGATGACCTCAACCTCAGCCCTAGTGAGCAGCAAGAAATCCCTCCACAAATCTCAAACAGACGCACAATCCTCACCTATGCTGGGAGATGTGATTCTTTCCTGGGTTTCTCTAGAGAAAAAGGCCAAGGAATGGGTAATCACAGCCATTTATGACTAGCAACAACTCCCTGAAAAGAACCCAGATTTCATTGAATTGGCTTCCGGTAACCTTGCAAAATCTCCCTGATGCTGCTTCAATTAGCAGTCTTTTAGTAGAAGATAATTTCTACTGGAGAAACTCCAAGTCTGAGCCAAAACCCAGTGATAACATTGCCTTGGAAGACTGACACAGTGATGTCATTACATAGGTTAGGATAAGGCCACCTCCCAGGGTACGTAATATCTCCAACATAAATGTCTTTCACTGCATGGCTGCTGTGCTGGGTGTGCCAGACTGGCCCTTAAAATAAATGAGATTGAATGACTCACCATTATCAGACTCAGAGAAAATGCCTTGGAAGAGAAATTGTGAGTGGAAAGGACAAGAGGACAATATCAGGGGAATTGGGGTTTCCCATTGATGCTGGATCCAGCTGGAGTTGGTTACTGCATCAACTTTGTTTTAATCAAATCCTCTGTCATTAATAAAACCCCAAACCAAATCCAAACACAGATAAATGATGATGTACTTGGATTTCAAGTTGGGCTTACATCAGTGCTTCACCAGGTGCCACACATAAATCTGGGGTGCTGGTTGCTGGAGCTGGAGCTGCAGAGAGGCTGTCTCAGGAGTGTGCATCCACCATTCCACTTGTGCCACTGCTGTTTTCCTGTCCCTACTGGTCAGTAGGTCAGTGAGTAGGCTGAGGGAAACCACAGACTCTGCCCAAGACCCACAATCCTCCTCTTCTTGGTGCAGTAAATTTTAAAGGCAAACAAGGTGGGTGAAGCGCCTGGAAACCACACGATAACAAGAATGCTTGGATGAAGTAGGGCTGTTACAAATTCCGGAAGGTTTTCATGGGGAGAGGGTGGAGAACTGCTCTTCATTGTTCTGGAGGACACAACTGGGATGAATGGGCAAAAATGGAAAAGAGGCAGGTGCTACCTCGACATGAGGTTTCCAACAACATTCAACAAAAGGAATGGACTGCCTGTTGAGGTAGAATCCCCCTTTATGTTGTTGTTAGGTGCTATTGAGTAGGTTCCTACTCATAGCAACCCTGTGTACAACAGAACCAAACACTGCCCAGTCCTGGGACATTTTCACAATTGTTGCTATGTTTGAGCCCATTGTTGTAGCCACTGTGTCAATCCATCTTGTTGAAGGTGTCTTTTTTACTGACTCTCTATTTTACCAAACATGACGTCTTTCTCCAAGAACTGGTCCCTTCTGATAACATGTCCAAAGTATGTGAGATAAAGCCTCACCATCCTTGCTTCTAAGGAGCGTTCTGGCTGTACTTCTTCCAAGACTGATTTGTTTGTTCTGGCAGTCCATGGTATATTCAATATTCTTCACCAACACAATTCAAAGGCATCAATTCTTCTTCAGGATTCCTTATTCATCATCCAGCTTTTGCATGCATCTGAGGCAATTGGAAACACCGTGGCTCGGGTCAGGCACACCTTAGTCTTCATGGTGACATCTTTGCTTTTCAACACTTTAAAGAGGTCTTTTGCAGCATATTTGCCCAATGCAATGCACCTTTTGATTTCTTGACTGCTGCTTCCATGGGTGTTGATTGTGGATCCAAGTAAAATGAAATCCTTGACAACTTCAATCTTTTCTCTGTTTATCGTGATGTTGCTCATTGTTCCAGTTGTGAGAACATTTGTTTTCTTTATGTTGAGGTGTATTCCATACTGAAGACTGTGGCCTTTGATCTTCATCAGAACTGCTTCAAGTCCTCTTCACTTACAGCAAGCAAGGTCGTGTCATCTGCATACTGCAGGTTGTAATGAGTCTTTTTCCAATCCTGATGCCCCGTTCTTCTTCCTATAGTCCAGCTTCTCAGATTATTTGCTCAGCGTACAGATTGAATAGGTATGGTAAAAGGATACAACCCTGACACACACCTTTGCTCATTTTAAACCATGTGGTATCACCTTGCTCTGTTCGAAAAACTGCCTCTTGGTGTATGTACAGGTTCCGCATGAGCACAATTAAGTGTTCTGGAATTCTCTTGCCTTTATGAGCAGTGTTCAATTCAGGCTGAGTGATTTTAATGGCCTCTCCCTACCACTAATAACAATACAATTTGTGTAGGTTAAATTATAGAAAAAAATATTATAAGCAATCAGAAAAAATAAAAAGAAGGAAGAAGGAATGAAGAAAAAAAGGAAGGAAGGCAGGACAGGGGAGAGAAAGAGAGAGGGAAGAAGGGAGTGAAGAAAGAAGAGCGATAATGAACAACAATTTAACCAGTGAGGGAGGTTCTTAGCGTCATTCCATCATATGAGCATGCGTGAAGTAGGGACTTGAGTGCGGCCTTCTTCAGTCAGTGTTGGTTCCCATCAACCTCTCATTCTGTGAGGCTATGTGTTATTTTTGGTGTTAAAGATTTGTATTTTTTTTATATACAATTGGCTCCTTTGCAAGCCAACTACCTCATCTCATGCCTAACTGAAGAAAGAGCAATCTGTTCCCACATTGGAGGGAAAATGAGCTGGTTGGATTTACAGCACAGTGCTATCTTTTTCTGAGATATGGAGCCTTCCTCAGGAGTTTCAAAGGTGAATTTGGCTACCCTTCACAGACCTCTCATACACTGACTTTAGAACACAACCCCTGCATGACATCGGCTGGGCCCCAGTGACGGGAGTGCTAGAGACGAAAGTCCTCTGGCAGGGAGGGCAGATGGCTGCCGTAACAGAATTATGTGGAGCAGGCTGCTGAGTGGACTGAAATGATTATGGAAGCCCCTGAGTCTTCCATCAGGCTTGAGGTCTGCTCCCTGCTTGCTGGTAACCCCAAGGGAATGCCTGAAGCCTTTTGAGCCTAGGTTTCCTCACTGGTAGAATGAATGCATTGGTATGTCAGTGGCTTTTAATCCCAGGAAGCTGTTTTAACAAACACATACCCAGATTTTACCTCTGGTGTATTAGATGAGAGGCAGGCCTGGGAATCTATGTTTGGGTAATTCTGAGGCACACACCCCTGGTTACGGAGCACTAGTCCGGAGAACCTCTAAGCTCTCTTCTGCCTCTAACACTTGCCTTGCCTGGCCTCCTGGCTTCCCAGGGATGGTGTGAATAGCTGCTTTCCATTCACTCCTGAGACTGCTGGCTTTGAGCTCATTCCACAAAGGCGAATGAGTGGAGGAGCAGAACTGACCACTGGCCTTGCTGTCTTTGCTCAACTTAATTCAAGGTTTTTCCCTTTTTCCTAAAGTGAGAGCTTCCAAGACGCTGACCCTAAGTCTCCTGTGCACTCTAAGGAGACACCTTTATCACTCTGTCTAGAATGACTCATCTGACTGAGCTAGATCAGGCTAATCCAGCATGTAACTGCTAATTTAGGAAGCCAAGTGTTGATAATATTATAATAAAATGATTTCATAAACATATATATATTAAAGATAGATGGGAGAAAAGACTGGAAGGAAGTACAGTAGATGTTAACAGTAGTTGTATTAAAGGATTATGGGTGGTTTGTGTTTCAGTCTTTATACTTCATTTTCTAAGTATTCTATAATGAGCCATGAATGTATTTAATCAGAATAGTGTATCAAAATAGCTTAACAATATTATATTTAAAGCTATAAAATATTCTTACTTATTAATCCCATTTTTGAGACTTTATCCTAAGAAAATAATCCAGAGAGAGAAAAAGCCATATATACACACATATACACACACCTATGTGTGTGTGTGTGTGTGTATATATATATATATATATATATACACACAGCTGCCATCAAGTCGATTTCAACTTACAGTGATCCTATAGGACAGGGTAGAACTGCCCCATAGGGTTTCCAAGGCTGTAAATCTTTGTAGAAGCAGATTGTCACATCTTTCTCCCACAGAGCAGCTGGTGGGTTTGAACCACCAGCCTGTCATTTAGCCATCGAGTGCTTAACATACATATACACATATAAAACCCTGTGGAGCACAGTTCTACTCTGACACAGGGGTTGCCATTAAGT
This sequence comes from Elephas maximus indicus, assembly GCF_024166365.1. Taxonomy (NCBI): domain Eukaryota; kingdom Metazoa; phylum Chordata; class Mammalia; order Proboscidea; family Elephantidae; genus Elephas; species Elephas maximus. The sequence goes on along the minus strand of NC_064821.1, from coordinate 165,061,443 downwards.
CAGAATCGACTTGATAGCAACTAGCTGGTATACATATATAAAAAAACAAAACAAAACAAATATATATATATATACATACACCAAAAAAACCCACTGCCGTTGAGTCGATTCCAACTCGTAGCGACCCTACAGAACAGAGTAGAACTGCCCCATAGAGTTTCCAAGGAGCGCCTGGAGGATTCAAACTGCTGAACTCTGGTTAGCAGCCATAGCACTTAACCACTACACCACCACGGTTTCCTATATATAGATAAGTATAGCACATAATGTATGTGCTAAATAATTTATAATTGCAAAATCAGAAGCCAAATTTCCAATAAAGGAATAGTTAATTAATTACTCTGTGGAAAATCTTTTTCAAGAACTTCTGGGCAGCTATTAAATAGGAAAACTGATGAAAATAAGAACAAGGAGAAACACCTATGATATAATGCAAAGTGGAGGAAACACAGGCTAGAGAATACGTATAAAATTATTGCAACCAAGGGAAAGCACATGTACATAGGAACCAGGCCTGAAAGCAAATACTTATAAATGAAAACAATTGTACTGAGTGTTAGAACTTTGGGCTATCTCCTTCCCCATTGTCGAAACGTTTCTTATGTTGTTATAATGCCTTTATAATGGAAATAAGGTCCATGAAACTTTCCATATGTCCTTTCTGTAAATTCTTCAGAGTTAGGACTATATCACATACATTTTCATGCTAGTGTTCCCCCCATGGAACCCTCGTGGTGCAATGGTTAAGAGCTCAGCTGCTAAACAAAAGGTTGGGAGTTCAAATCTACCAGGTGCTCCTTGGAAACCCTATGGGGCAGTTCCACTTTGTCCTATAGGGTTGTTGTGAGTTGAAATTGACTCGATGGCAACGGGTTTGGTTTTTGGTTTGGTTTCCCCCATGGTGCCTAGCCTGGGTTTTTTAAAATTCTGCAATGGCTCAGCCAGTATTGCTGATTAAGCAACCAGACTCATTTGATGGCCTTAGGTAGGTGCTGGTGGTGGGCATGCTCCACCTGTGTGCGGCCCCTTTGCTTACAGTCTTATCAAGTTGAACAGAGAATAAGAAAACGATGAATGGTTCTGATGTGTGTGGACACACTCCCCATAGTTGGAACTTCTGTGCGTGAATGCAAAGAGTTGAGGACTCAGATTCTCTTTTATCTATTGTTGATTTAGGCTCTTCTTTCTCCAAAGCTCACATAAGGTTTGGATATAATGTCAGCTCCTGATTATCTGTGCTACAGAAGGAAAAAAAAATTGGAAGGAAACCACCAAGCCAGTTGTAGTGCATATCATTTGGTTGTGTTCATCCCAGACACTGAGGAAAACAGGGAGAGGAAGAGGAAAAGAAAGAGTGGGAGGAGGAGGAGGCGAACCACTAACATTTACTACAGGCCTGCTTCTTGCTAGGTGTCACCCTGGAGCTTTACAGCGTAAGGGTCACTTGTGCTTACGACCAGGAGTGAGGTAGGTACTGCTCTTGATGTACAGATAAGGGAACTGAGACTCTAAGAGGTTAGATAACTAGTCCCAGGCCACACAGACTAGAAAGAGGACAGAATTCTCTAGTTCTGAAGCACAGTAAGCATTGTATTCCATCCTCTGGGCACATACTAACTGACAACTCACAAAATGAAAAATTTATTTACCATTAGTCTGGAACTGACTTTAATCACCAGTGGCTCTTTTATTATCATGGTTTTCAACTGGGAGTGAATTTGTTCCCCAGGGAAATCTGGCAATGTCTGAAACATAGTTAGTTCGGGGGGGGGGGTGGGGGGGGTGCCACTAGCAACCAGTGGACAGAGGCCCAGGATGCTGCTAAACATCCTGAAATGCACAGGGTAGCCCTCAAAACAAAGAACTACCAGCTCAAAATCTCAATGGTGCTGAGGTTGAGAAACACTGCCATAATGTAATATAACCCAGTGTAATGTATCCTCACTAAATTCACTTCCTTATTTCCCTATGAAATTACATTTCTGTGCCTCTGAACACTTCTTAAATACATAAAGCATCTGAGATGTGATACCGTTTACCGATCATACAATTAGGAACCACTCAGCATATGTAAATTAAATGTGCATAAAATCTGCATGACAACGCCAAGTTCAAATTTGAAATTTATGCAACAAGTTTATAGTGAAACTGCCAGCAAGAAATTAACAGCTCCCTGAGTGTTACAAATTGTGGCTAACCCTAATCTGTGTTATATTCTACCATGAATAGCTAAACACTCACTTGATTCTCAAGATTCCCATATATAAAATCAGAAACTTGGTTCTATTCCGATTATGAGGTCAAATCACTAAGTTTAACACTTAAACTGTGTCTATAAGCTGAGAGTAAATTAGTTTGTTGTGGCTTGTCAATTTGGAGGGGGCAGAATGCATTCATTTTGTTACTTCTGTGGCAGTAAGACAGCCCTGGAAAACTAGAGCTAATGAATTATTCAGTACCTTTGTGGTTCACCCCAGGCTTAGGACAGGTTGGAACGCCTGTTGAAAATCTGCATTTCTAACAAGTTCCCATAGATGCTCAGCAAAAAAGAAAGGCCCTCAGTGAGATGGACTGACACAGTGGCTGCAAGGATGAGCTCCAGCATAGCAACGATAGCGAGAATGGCACAGAGCTGGACAGTGTCTTGTTCTGTCGTACATAGTTTTGCTATCAGTCAGAACCAACTTGACGGCACCTAACAACAACAAGTTCCCAGGTGATGCTAATGCTGATTAGGGACCAGGTCCGAGAACCACTAGTAGAGCCACCAAACCAAACCAAACCAAACCTCTTGCAGTCCAGTCGATTCCGACTCATAGCGATCCTATAGGACAGGGTAGAACTGTCCCATAGAGCGTCCAAGGAGTGGCTGGTGGATTCGAATTGCCGACCTTTTGGTCAACAGCCAAGGTCTTATGCCACTGTGCCACCAGGGCTCCACTAGTAAGCAGTCATTCTCAAAATTTTGTATACATAAGAATGACTTGGGAATCTTGTTAAAATGTTGATTCCGCCTCGGTGTATTTTGGAGTGGAAATGCAAATTCTTCACAGGGGTTCGAGCCGAACAAACCAGCTTGAAGCTGTGAGTTCACCATGATTTTATAGGTATGAGATTGTACCAATTTTGAGACTCAGGAGTTCAAATCTGAAAACACCCAAAAGATCATCTAGTTTAGTCTTTAATCAATCAATCAATCAGTATTTATTGGCTGGCCTACTATGTGTCCAATCCCATGTTGTTGTAGTTAGGTTTCGTCAAGTCACCTCCAATCCAGTGCCATCCCTGCAGTTGTTGCTATGTTTGAACCCATTGTTGCAGCCACTGTAACAATCCCGTGCTAGGTGCTATAGTGAACACAAGACAAGTATAAGGCATGAGCTTAGCCCTCAAGAGATAAACGATATAGAGGAGAAGCCTGTATCACATGAAATTGTAGATATTTATTTACATGTTTATCTTTGCTATTACATTGTGTTTTCAATCACATCATATGCATGTGAAAGCTGGACAATGAATAAGGAAGACCGAAGAAGAATTGATGCCTTTGAATTGTGGTGTTGGTGAAGAATATTGAATATACCAGAGACTGCCAAAAGAACAAACAAATCTGTCTTGGAAGAAGTACAACCAGAATGCTCCTTAGCAGCAAGGGTAGCAAGACTACATCTTACATACTTTGCACATGTTGTCAGGAGGGATCAGTCCCTGGAAAAGGATATTATGCTTGGCAAAGTACAGGGTCAGCAGAAAAGAGGAAGATACTCAACCAGGTGGATTGACATAGTGGCTGCAACAATGAGCTCAAGCATAAAAATGATTGTAAGGATGGCACAGGACCAGGCAGTGTTTTGTTCTGTTGTGCATAGGGTCACTATGAGTCGGAACCGACTCAATGGCGCCTAACAACAACATTACATTGACAATTACTGGAGTGCAGGGGCCCTAAACATTTTCTTCTTTATATTTGCCTTGGCATCTAGTCAGAGTCTGGCCTGTGGAAGCCAACTAATAAATGTCCACTGAATAGATGAATTAATGATCTCAATATGGTCTGGAGAGCCGTGTGGAGGCAATGCAGCTTAATTTTGGCCTTCAAGTCAAAAGAAATGTCAAAACCTGTGTTTCCCACCCCTATGATGTCACAAGGGTTTTGTTTTTTATGATGTCACAAGGGTATTAGTAAAATAAGAGTTCCATGGTCAAATGAATTTGGGAGCCTCTGGGTTAAGAAAGGAAACCCCGGTGGTGTAGTGGTTAAGTGCTACGGCTGCTAACCAAGGGGTCAGCAGCTCGAATCTGCCAGGTGCTCCTTGGAAACTCTATGGGACAGTTCTACTCTGTCCTATAGGGTCGCTATGAGTCAGAATTGACTCATTAGCACTGGGTTTGGGTTTTTTTTTTTTTTTTTTTTTTGGTTTTGGGTTAAGAAACACCTTTCTTTATTCTGAGCTTTCCAAATGCCATTGTGTGTACTAAAAATCTCCACTTATCTGGAGTCAAACTTATTTGACCATGGAAACCTTTTTACTGAACATTTGGTAACTTAATTTTGAGTCATTATACCAAGAAACTCAATTCGAGAATAATTTGTATAAACCATTAAAAAAAAGGGAGAGAGAGATTCTAGAGTTGATCAATACTTTGAAAACTAGTATAATGGAGCCCATAAAATTACGATTTACAGAGTTTCTAGAGAGAAGAGAAAGGAAGTTCTGTCCCTATAAGCCAGGCCTGGAGTCCTTGGGTGGTTTAAATAGTTAACACGCTCTGCTGTTAAACAAAAAGGTGGCGGTTCAAGTCCACCCAGAGGGCCCTCGGAAGAAAGGCCTGGTGATCTGCTTCCAAATCAGTCACTGAAAACACTAGGGAGCAGGTTCTACTCTGACACACAAGGGGTTGCCATGAGTTGGGATCAACTCAACGGCAACGGCAACTGGCTTACTGGGAAGCCAGGCCCGTGTGAAGGAATTAGATGCTTTTCCTGTTTCACTTAATTGGCTTTCACGAGTGGCCTCTTTGCAATTCCGGTTTAGAGACCCTGTTTTGGCCTGTTGTAACGACTTGGGCCTTGGATACACATTTTTTAAAAATTTGGATGAGTCCTTTCTTAATAGTCCCAGTGGGCCTGTGCTTTTGAGTTTTTTAAAAGTCTCTTGCCCTGAACTACTCAATTGGGCTTGATGAATTCTCAGCAGATTGCTGGCCCCAGAGCCCTAGATGATCTGGGACAGCTGCTGTTTGTTTTTCTGGAAAGCTGCACTTGCTTTGATTTCGGTGGGTTTCCTTGTGTGGTTTCAAATTAGAAGAATCACTTATGGGCGCCAACCCACTAAAAAGTCCATAGCAAAAGTACCCATCATATTGTTTCTTTATCTTATTAAGGGCTTCATCTTTTTTTTTTTTTTTAACATTAATATATAATAAAGAAATTATCTTAAATCTTCCAAATACACACTTGCTTTTCCTTTTCTGTTCAGCTTTTGAAACAAATCTGCTAGATCCCTGAAGGTTTTTTATTAAAAGACAAGGCAGTTAGAAAATAATTGATTGCGAACTGGGGAGCTGAGTAGCTTTCTGTTGCCGTCAGGAGAAAATGCAAACAGACAGTGACATGTATCATAGATTATTCCCATTTAAACATTTGAGCCTGAGGAAACAGTTGAAGGCAGAGCTAAATCCATTTTTGCAAAGTAGCTTTGATTTTAAGATAAAATTGTCAAATGATTCCTATAACATTATGTCACACTCTAGCTCAACTTATAATAACTCAGGCTGCACTCTGGCTCCTTGCAAAGGAGCTGGTTGTTGGGAAGACCTCATTCTAGCGCAGTCTCACCTATACCACAGTCTGGGGGCATGGATCCCAAGGATGACATTGAACAAAGTTCCAATCCGTTACCTCAGGCAAATGGATATGAATTCAAAATAGGGGAGCCAAGTTGTCTGGTTCTGCAGAAGTGCAGCAGAATCAGCCATAAGCAAAAAAAAAAAAATTTTTTAATAATTTTTATTGAGCTTTAAGTGAACATTTACAAATCAAGTTAGTCTGTCACATATAAGCTTATATACACCTTACTCCATACTCCCATTTACTCTCCCCCTAATGAGTCAGCCCTTCCAGTCTCTCCTTTTGTGGCAATTTTGCAGTTTCTAACCCTCTCTACCCTCCTATCTCCCCTCTAGACAGGAGATGCCAACACAGTCTCAAGTGTCCACCTGATACAAGTAGCTCACTCTTCATCAGCATCTCTCTCCTACCCATTGTCCACTCCCTTCCATGTCAGATGAGTTGTCTTCGGGAATGGTTCCTGTCCTGGGCCAACAGAAGGTTTGGAGACCATGACTGCCGGGATTCCTCTAGTCTCAGTCAGACCATTAAGTCTGGTCTTTTTATGAGAATTTGGGGTCTGCATCCCACTGATCTCCTGCTCCCTCAGGGGTTCTCTGTTGAGCTTCCTGTCAGGGCAGTCATCGGTTGTGGCTGGGCACCATCTAGTTCTTCTGGTCTCAGGATGACGTAAGTCTCTGGTTCATGTGGCCCTTTCTGTCTCTTGGGCTCATAGTTATCCTGTGACCTCGGTGTTCTTCATTCTCCTTTGATCCAGGTGGGTTGAGACCAATTGATGCATCTTAGATGGCCGCTTTTTAGTATTTAAGACCCCAGACACCACATTTCAAAGTGGGATGCAGAATGTTTTCATAACAGAATTATTTTTCCAATTGACTTAGAAGTCCCCTTAAGCCATAGTCCACAAACCCCCACGCATAAGCAAAAATGTTGGTGTGCCTGACTCACCATGGTTTGTCTACATGGTTCTGTATTGGACGTATGGCATACCCTTCCAACCCAAGATAGACTTCGTAACCTTGGTGGCTCAGACCCAACCAACCCTTGGGTCACATTTGCTTCTGCCACTTCCCCCAGAGCTTGGCTGTGAATGCTCAGGCCTGGTAAAATGTCACTGCAAACAGCTCTGCCTGTTACTGCATCTCACTCTTTTCTCCATCAGACAAATCTCTATTTGTGCTGCTCCTTCTTCCCAGAGCTGCTGCCTCAGTTCTAATGAAACACTGAGACCACCTCTCAGGAATATTAACGAACCCTTTGATTACAATGCCTCTTCCAGATGATACGAACTGAATTTAAGTCACATAATTGTGGCTAGGGCTTAGCAATCATTCAACAAACATGTATTGAGTACTGGTTCCACATAAGTGCACCATGCTAGGAAATACAGGAATTACAGAGGTGACTAAGACTGATTTAGTAGGGGTGGAGGATCCCTGGGTGGTACAAATGATTAAGCACTTGGCTATAAGCTGAAAGGTTGGCAGTTTGAACCCCAGCCAGAGATGCCTCAGAAGACAGGCCTGATGATCTGCCTCTGAAAGGTCTGCCTTAAAAACCCGATGGAGCAGTTTTATTCTGCACACTTAGATCGCCACGAGTTGGAATTGACCGCAACTAACAACAGCAACAACAGTAGGGGTGGTAAGATAAGTACACAGACTACTAAACTGAAATGCAGAATGAAAGTATATTGTTGATTCAATCTTTTAGCACATATATATTGAGTACCTACTGTAAGCCAAGGTGAGGTATTCTGAATACCATAGTGAGCAAAACAGAAAAGCTGCTCTTCCAAACCAAACCAAACTCTTTGTCATCGAGTTGATTCCAACTCAAAGTGACCCTATAGGACAGAGTAGAACTGTCCATAGGGTTTCCAAGGCTGTAAATCTTCACAGAAGCAGATTACCACATCTTTCTCTTGTGGAGCAGCTGGTAGGTTTGAACCACTGACCTTTCAGTTAGAAGTTGAGCTCTTTTAACCACTGTGCCACTAGGGGTCCTCTATCTGCTCTGAAAAAAAAAAAAAAAAACAGCTCTTAAGGAGCTTGAATTCTAGTGATAGGAGACAGAAAACAACAACTAACCACAAAATGCCAGTTAGCTATAAGTGCTAGGAAGATTAAAGCATGGCAAAGGTTTTGAAGTTACAAATTGGGGAAGCGCTAGTTTGGATTGCATGGTCAGGGAAGGTCTTTCTGATGAGGTGATGTTTACAAAGAGACCTGCACAAAGTGTGGAAGAGAGCTGTGCAGAAATGTAGGAAGAACATGGCCAGTGCAAAGGTCCTGAGGCAGAAGCATACTTGGCTAAAAACAGCAAATATGCCTCTGTGGCTGGGACAGAGTGATCACGAGGAAAAGTGGTAGAAGATGAGAACTGAGAGACAACCAGGGCCAGTTTTAGAGGACTTTATGGACCCTGATGAGGGCTTTAGACTTTCTTCTGATGGAGTCAGGAAGTCATTAGAAGGTTCCGAACGTGTGACATGATCTATTTTAAAAGGAGCACTCTGACTGACCATGTACAATGGAGACCAAGAGAAGAAACAGGAAAATCAGTTAGGCTGCTCCTGCAATAATCCAGGCAAGAGCTGATGATGGTTTGAACAAGAAATGCAACACAGAAACGTGAGAAAACATTGTAAGTGGGATATGTTTTGAAGGGAATCCAATAGGATTTCCTTATGGATTGTGATGTGGAGGAGTGAGGGAAGAGAGGAAGCAAGGATGACTCCAAGCATCCAGATGGATGGAGGTGCCATTTACTGAGTTGGAGAACACTGGGAAGGAGCAGGTTCAAAGGGTAGGAATTAAGAGTGTGTTTGGAAATAATCAAGTTTGCAATACTTATTGGACATAAAAATGGAGAGTTTAAGTAGGCAGTTGGATCTAGAAATCTGTAGTTACGGGGAGAGGTTAAGGGCTGTAAATGTAAAATTTGGGAATCATCGGTGAGTAGATGGTATTTAAAACCACAAAGTTGGATGAGGTCACCTTGGGAGGGAGCAAGCGAAAGCTAAAGAGGAAAAGATGGCCAAAGAGTGGGCCTCAGGTACTCCAACACTAAGAGGTCAGAGAGAGAACCTCTAAAAGAAACTGTGAAGGAGGAAAACAGGAGAGAGTGATTTTGTGAACACCAAGTGAAGGAAGAACTTCAAAAGTAGGATGGCCGTAAACTTTATTGTCCAAACCAGGGAACCCTTGAGAGTGACAGGAAACACTGATTATTACACAAGGACATCAGGTGTAAACAGGACTGTTCTGGGGAACCAGGATATTCAGTCACCTGTCAAGAAAAATGGAGTGATCAGCTGTGTCAACTGCTGCCACACCTTTGAGTAAGGTGAAGGTTGAGAAGTTCTTATTTGCAACATGGGGGCCTTGTTGATCCTGGCGTAAAGCAGGGTTGCAGAAGCGGTGTGGACAAAAGCCTGACTGGAGTGGGTTCACAAAAGAACAGGAGAAGAGAAAGTGAAAAAGGACACAGACAATTCTTTACACAAATTTTGTCATAAAGGGGAGCAGAGAACGGGTGGTACCTGAAGGGACATGTGAGATCCATGGAGATCATGTTATATTTATGATGTTTGGGACAGTTTAAAAAGAGATGAATGCAGTAAAAATAAAATCAATAAAAGTACCGGATTTCGAAGCTTAACTCAACTGGAATACGGCTCCTTACATGTGTGTCCTGCCCTACTCACCGTGGTGTTTTTAAAGCATGGTGGGCAGCTTCCCAGTATCTCTAATGGTTTCTCTGGAGACCACTGGTCAAGGCCAAGTTAAAGCATGACTTCACCTCAAATGCTTTTCTAAGCCTCACACCCACTGCTCCCTCTCATCTACTCCATTTGATTTGTAGCCCTTCGAGGTTGTTTCTCAAGTTTTTGCTTGTGTTAAAATTATTTGAACCCAACAGTAAGAAAACAAACAACCCAATTACAAGATGGCAAAAAATCTGAACAGACACCTTGCCAAAAAAGATACATCAATGGCAAATAAGCATATGAAAAGGTGCTCAACGTCACATGTCATTAGAGAAATTCAAGTTAAAACAATAAGGGGATACCATTACACACCTATGAGAATGACTACAATCTAAAACACTGACAACACCAAATGCTAGGGACAATGTGGAGCAACAGGGACTCTCGTTCGTTGCTAGTGGAATGCAAAACTGTACAGCCACTTTGGAAGACAGTCTGGCAGTTTCTTACAAAGCTAAACAGAGCCTTACCATATGATCCAGTAATCGTGCTCCTAGGTATTTATTCAAATGAGTTGAAAACTCATGTCCACATAAAAGCCTGCACCTGAATGTTTATAGTAGCTTTATTCATAACTGCCAAAAATTAGAAGCAACCAAGATGTCCTTCAATAGATGGATGGATGAACAAACTATGGTACAAAAAATAAAATAAAATAACCCATTGCCATCAAGTCAATTCTGACTCATAACAACCCTATAGGACAGAGTAGAACTGCCCCATAGGGTTTCCAAGGAGGCTGGTAGATTCGCACTGCTGACCTTTTGGTTAGAAGCCAAGCTTTTAACCACTGGGCCAACAGGGCTGAATGATGGACTACTATCCAGTGATAAAAAGAAATGAATTCTCAAGCTACAAAAAGATGTGGAGGAACTTTAAATGCATATTGCTAAGTGAAAGAAAACCAAAAACAAACAAACAAAAAAAACCAAACCCACTGCCATCCAGTCGATTCTGACTCATAGTGACCCTATAGGACAGAGTAGAACTGCCCTATAGAGTTTCCAAGGAGCGCCTGGCAGATTTGAACTGCCGACCCCTTGGTTAGCAGCTGTAGCGCTTAACCAGTATGCCACCAGGGTTTCCGAGTGAAAGAAGCCAGTCTGAAAAAAACTACATACTGCATGATTCCAACAATATGACATTCTGGAAAAAGCAAAACCATAGAGACAGTGAAAAAATAGGTGGTTTCCAGGAGCTCAGAGGGAGAGGAGGAGGGATTAACACACGGAACACAGGGCAGTGAAACTATTCTATACGATACTGTAACGGTGAGTACATGACATGCATTTGTCAAAGCCCATGGGACTACACAACACAAAGAATGAACACTAATGTGAACTATGGACTCTGGTTAATAACGTTGTTTTTGTTAGGTGCTGTTGAGTCAGTTCTGATTCATAGTGACCCAGTGCCCAGTTCTGCACCATCCTCACAATCGTTGCGATGTTGGAGCCCATTGTCGCAACCACTTGTGTCAATCCATCTCGTTGAGGGTCTTCCTCTTTTTTGCTGACCTGTACTTTACCAAGCATGACATCCTTCTTCAGGGACTGGTCTCCTGATAACATGTCCCGAAGACGTGATACAAAGCCTCACCACACTCGCTTCCAAGGAGCACTCTGGTTGTACTTCTTCCAAGACGGATTTATTTGTTCTTCTGGCAGTTCATGGTATATGCAATATTCTTCATCAACACCATAATTCAAAGGCATCAATTCTTCTTTGGTCTTCCTTATTCATTGCCCAGTTTTCACATGCATATGAAGCAATTGAAAATATGGCTTGAGTCAGGCGCACCTTAGCTTTTCAACCCTTTAAAACGGACTTTTGCAGCAGATTTGCCCAATGCAATATGTCATTTGATTTCCTGACTGCTATTTCCATGGGTCTTGATTGTGGATCCAGGTAAAATGAAATCCTTGACAACTTCAATCTTTTCTCCATTTATCATGATGCTGCTTGTCAGTCCAGTTGTGAGGATTGTTTTCTTTATGTAGAGGTGTAATCCAAACTGAAGGCTGTAGTCTTTGATCTTCATCAGTAAGTGCTTCAAGTCTTCTTCACGTTCAGCAAGCAAGGTTGTATCACCTGCATATTGCAGGTTGTTAATGAGTCTTCCTCCAATCCTGATGCTGTGTTCTTTTTCATATAGTCCAGCTTCTCGGATTATTTGCTCAGCATACAGATTGAAGAAGTATGGTGAAAGGATACAACCTTGATGCACACCTTTCCTGATTTTAACCATGCAGTACTCCCTGTTCTGTTCTTGGTCTATGTACAGGTTCCGCATGACCACAATTCAGTGTTCTGGAATTCCCATTCTTCACAATGTTATCCATAATTTGTTATGATCCACACAGTTGAATGCCTTTGCATAGTCTGTGAAACACAGGTAAACGTCTTTCCACCACGTGTCTGTCAGTTTGTGGTACTGCAGCAGTTTGTGTGTTGCTCTGATGCCAGAAGCTACGCCACTGGCATTTCAAATAGCAGCAGGGTCACCCATGGTAGACAGGTTTCAGCGGAGCTTCCAGACTGAGACAGACTAGGAAGAAGGACCTGAAGGTCTACTTCTGAAGAAATTGGCCAGTGAAACCTTATGAATACTTAATAATAATGTATCAATATTAGTTGATCAGTTGTAACAAATGTACCACAAGAATATAAGATGTTAATAATAGGAGGAACAGCCTGCAGCGGGAAGGACGGTATATGGGAACTCTATTTTCTGTACACTTTTTCATAAAATTACCCTAAAAAATAAAGTCTATTAAAAATTATTTGAAAATGTATTCTATGCTTTCTCCAGACTCTGCACCCTTTGAGGGCTGGGGCTTTATCTTTCTCACACTCCATATCTTAAGTAGTTTCGGCTTATAGGATCCTCCCAATAAATGTTAGTTGGATTCCCTTTGAACTAAAGACTTAGCTTTTAAAAGGTTTCCAGATGCCTTAGTCCCGTTTGTCTGATCATGAGATTTACCTGGGATATTACAAAGCCTGTTTCTTAGGCCCCTCTTTTAGATATCTGAATGAAGCGAGACTTGGGAATCTGTATTTTTGACAAATGTCCCAGGTCAGGCAAATATGGGAAATATCTGCTTGTGTCCGCTCACTGCCGTCCCTACAACGAGAGGAGGAAGGAGGCCCCAGGATGTGAAGTACTGTGGGATAAGGCCAGGGAGGCTGAGCTGGGAGCTGGTCCGTGGACACCAAGCTCTGTGCCTGTGAGCCCTACCTGGATGCTAGGGTAAAGGATGACCTCAGAGAGTTAAGTCTTCTAGAGGCAGGGCCCATTCAGGAGTGAAACCTGAGAGTCCTCAGAAGGCAGGCATACATGGTCACTCCTCTTACAAGGTTGCCAGATAAAATACAGGATGCTCAGTTAAATTTGAATTTCAGATAAATAACGAATAATTGTTTCATGTAAGTATGAATATACTTATACTAAAAAAAAGTACTTGCTATTTATGTAAAGGAGCCCTGGTGGTGCAGTGGTTAAGAGCTTGCCCGCTAACCAAAAAGGCTGGCAGTTGAAATTTACCAGCCACTCCTTGGAAACTCTATGGGGCAGTTTGCTCTGTCTTACAGAGTCACTATGAGTTGGAATGACTCGGCAGCAACAGATTTTATTTATCTAAAACTCAAGTTAATGGAATGTTCTATTTTTTGTTTGTTATTATTATTACTCTTTTTTTTTCTTTTTTTAATTTGGCACTTCTACCTCCTTGTCCCCTTCAGGTCCTGGGATAGTGCTGGAAGTGACCATCTTCCCTCTTCTATTTGGCTGTGTCTGCGACCGGGGAATGGCACTGGCTGTTGAGTCACCCAATAGGAACACTAGCCTCCATTATGTTAAGTGTGCCCAGGAGAAAATCCATAAAAGAGAGAGCCAGGAAATATCTTTAGGCTTGCCTGGGGTAAGGAGTCCGGAGAACTGGCTCATCGTGAGGTTTATTATCTGATTTGATTGTTGACCTTCATTCTCTGTAGATGAAATTAAACAAGTCTCCTCTCTCCGAGACTCCCTCATCCCCTCCTGTGGCTTCCCAGGCCAGACTCTGGAAGCTTCCTAGAGGCAGAGACTTCTTACTTAGCTTCCTATCTCCTATGCTACTGAGCATGGACCTGACACATAGAGACCACAAACAGCTATGAGTTGGATTGAGCAAACCATTTATTAAGTACCTACTGCATGCCCAGGAGCCCTGGTGGCACTGTGGTTAAGAGCTCGGCTACTAGCCAAAAGGTCTATGGGGCAGTTCTACCGTTCTATAGGGTCGCTATGAGTCAGAATCGACTCAACGACAATGGGATTGGTTTTGGTACTGCACACCCAGCACTGCGCTTTAGGCTCTGTGACATCACAAAATAGTATAAGGCACCAGTGTACATCAACCTAGAGAAACTGAGAGACTATCTGTCAGAGTGAAAAGAGATGGATGAGTGGTCTGGACTCCAGGATCTAGTCTTGTTTGTGATGTTTGTAAAGTCATTACCGTTCTGGGTTCAGTCTCCTCATCTTGTAAAATGGCCTGGACCTGATTATCTCTAAGTTCCTTTCCAGTCTTAAATTCTTGCTATGCCAAATTAAGCATTACCTATAGATGTGGCTGAGATCTTAGGCCTGATGAAGGAGGGAGGACTTAAGCTGGGTCCTAAATATTTGTTTCACACTCATATCTATCTCAAGTAACTTCAGAAGAGAAGACAAGGGATATCTGCTCACCTGCCTACTTATTTTTTGAAAAGCTTGATGTAATCTCTGAAAAAATGAAAATTATATAGATAAACATATATATGATGTTATATAAAATTTATCAAATACCTACTATGTGCCAGGTATTATAGTAAATACTTTAAATGGATTATCTCATTTAATGCTCACGGTAGCTCTATGGGTAGGGTTGTTTGCTTTTTGTACAGATGAGGAAACTGAGGCTATATATATTTGCTTAGGTAAATCTCAAAAATCAACCGATTAAAACAAACTCATTTAATGTCTTACCCAGTCGATACAACTTTAACATAGAAAATCTCAAAGAAACTCAATTTAACGTAAGCTTCAGTTTTAAAACCTGGAGCAACTGAAGTAGTTTATTAATTAGCTAGCATTTTAAGAAAGTTATTCTTGAAGAATATTACATATAAAAAAAATTCTTAGGATTTGTTTCTGACAAGTTGAACAGTATTGGGAGATGGATTGTAATTTTCTCAAACAAATATGCACAATTCCAGAAATGCCCTATTTTTTTTTATTCCATATCCCGCCTACTCCAAAAACCAGTTGCCATAAAGTTGATCTGACTCATGGCGACCCTATGTGTGTCCGAGTAGAACTGTACTCCATAGAGTTTATGATGGCTAATTTTTTGGAAGTAGAACCAGGCCTTTCTACTGAAGTGCCTCTGAGTAGACTCCAACCTCCAACTTTCCAGTTAACAGCCAAGCTTGTTAACACTTTGCACCAACAGGGACTCCCCCACCTACTTAGAGACAACTAAAGTTAACATTTGGAGGCATGTCCTTCTAGAATTTTCTATAGCATTCAGATTTTTGTACTATTTTAGCCATCTAGAAGTACTCTATTTTGGCACTGACTTGGACCCTCGTAGTGTGATAGGGAAGGCTAGGTCTTTCTTTGGCCCAATAGTTAAAGATGTGGGTTTGCATGGCAATAAAGGGATGGATTCGTGGCTGTTGTAATTTTCCAGTATTATGGCACTTGCGTGGAGCCACCATCTGTTTGCAGGGCAGCTCTGACTAGTAACTTGAGTGCTGTGGGTCTGATTTCAATAAACCAGGAAAACAGTTCCATCCCACAGCACATTAGCAGGCAGGCACATCTGCTCTGTCTCCACGGTCCAGAAGCCAATGGAAAGTTGGTCTCGTGGAGCCCGCAATCCGGCTTGACAACAGAAGACAGTAGTTACTGTTGGACTCTGTCCAATCCCTGTGGAGGTCAAGTTGTGACCCAGAGTTTAGAAGTCAGGCTGGTATTGTTCTTTATCATTAGTTGTGTTGTCTCAATTAGAAAAAAAAAAAATCTATGAAGTCTGGGTGCCGAATTCTCAAGTCTGGAATTCCTCCCACATATGGAAAACAAGACTAGCTCACGGAAACAATGCCACTGTGTTTGTCACCCACGTATTTTGGGATCTGACCACAGAGAATAATTTGCTCTTTATCCAAGCGCGCTTCACCTGGTATTGATAAGAAGTTACCACCGTGTCACGGTCAGGAGACTGCAGTCAAGTGATTATGTGGCAGCAAAGTAAACACTGGGTGCTCACTATGGACCCGGAAGTACATCCCTGCCGCTGGCAGGAGTCCCGTGTTTCCTGTAACGTTTGGATAATTATCAGCAATAAGATGTTTTATTTAACAATATTTAGACAACAAGCATAATAATATATATAAACAAGTTAATTATTTCAATGCTAATAAGAACAACATCCCTTCATGTTCAGACCACGTGTACTTCAGAGGGGTAAGCTGATAACCCGGTGTTGGCTCCGGGCAATATTGCTGAGTAGATTAACACTGGTCTTCACCATCCCTTCCCTAAAGGCCGCTCCCTGTCCAGTCCTGTCCATCCTTCTCTGGGCTCTCCAACTTCTCTCAGGGCCCCTTCCTAGGGCTCGTGGGGAACTCCTGGGGTCAGGGCTGCAGCTAGGCCATGTAGAGCCTTTGTGAGATTTAGGAAAAGGTGCCCTTTCCTCTGGTAGATGCAGCTATGTGACAAGGGGCTGCTTGGTGAACACAGCCCCCACTGACTGTCTCAGCTCGACACCCTTGTGCAGGACATAACTGTACAGCCGTGACGAGAACTCTGCCCACAGTCCTCTACCTATGACTAGACAGGGCCTCTCCCTCTGGGCTTTCTCACTGACTCACAGCGTCCTGGCGAGGACCCTCAAGATTACTGTACTTTGCCAGAAGGGTCAGTGGACACCCTCAGCCTCCAAGGGACAGAATGTGAGCTGTGCCAAGAAGGCCATCGACATAGTACAAATGAGGAAGGAGCGCTCCAGGAAGGGGGTGGAGCGTCTCTGCAGGGCAACTGAGGGCTGTCTTCATGTGCAACTGCCTTTGCGTTACTGTGGGTGGGACACCCTGTGCCCATCTCCTCCCCTATATCTTCTAGAATGTTCCACCAGCCCCTTTCGTTTGTTGTCTCCTCTGTACTCCAAATGCACAGACCTTCAAACAGCAACCCCTCCTACCATACCACTATGACAGCCAAATAGTCAGTTGCTCTGCTCCCATCCACACCCCTTTGTGGAGCTCATCCCTCCCCTGTCAAGGATGCAGCTTGGTAACCTGAGCAGAGACTTCAAGACTAGGTGTTAGGAGCTAGCACTGCTGTCCTGATGGCCCTCAGGTCTTTGCTTTTGGGTAGAAGTCTCCTGAAGACTCACTGTTGGCCCAGGCTGCAATGCCTGCAGTGGGCTCTGGGCAGATAATTTTCAGTGGCCTCCAAGGACTGCTCACATCATATTCGACATGCCCATGCTTGGCTCTGGCTCAGAAGCCCAGCTAGGAGACTTAATAGCTTCATCTAACTTACAATTCTGACTTGTGGTCCAGATAGTAAACTCTGAGCTTTCCTAGTGAATGAGGTGCTGTCTCCAGTGTGGGTCAAGTGTGAAAGTCACATGTACCCTTCCAGGAGCTGGGAGATGACCAGAGGGAAAGGAGCTCAGTGGATCAAGGATGACAGCTTCTCATTTCAACCAGACCCGTGGCTGGTCTTTCCCTTCAAGATTCTCAAGCTCACAGCCCCACCTGTGTCCTGCACCACCCTCCAAGGCCACTGTTCCTTTCCACCCATATTGCATGCACAGCAGACACTACACACATACACAGAAATGCACACACATGTGCAGATACACGCACACACATGAGTGCACACATTTGCACGCATGCACCTGAAGACAAAGGTGTTTCCACTGCAAAACCCTTCTTCCGGAATGGCTGCCCACTTTGCTCCCAGCCAGTCTTTGTAAGGACACAAAACTCACTTTTTCTTTTGGCAAGTCTCTTCAGAGAATCAGGGAGGTGGTGGGGGTGTGAGGGTAACAAAATCCGTTGTTGATCAAATCATATTTATTATGATCTTTATCCCCTACCCATCTGGTGTTTTCTGCACGTAGAAACACATTGGGAAAAATAGCAGCGGTGCCATCTCCTAACCTCATGCCCTTGGCTGGGCTTTCAGGCCCTGGTGCTTATGCCCCAAGCAGCCCAAGTTATATTAAGGAAGAACAATGTCAGCCTAGCAGCCTCAGCCAGGCCCCAAATTCCTGAGGGGTCAGAGCCTGACTTGAGATCTGCCTGGCCAAGTGTCTCAATACAGCGCTGGGCAGGCGTGGGTCGTTGATAAATATCATTAGATGGCAAGGGGGTGACGAAGACCACAAGAACAGGCTCTTTCTTAGCTACTTGCTATTAACTTGCTGGGATGTTCTGGACCCCAGAAGAAGCCAGATGGCCCAGGGTCTGAAGTAAACAGCCTCAAGGCCCAGTTCACTTGTTGCCAGCACTTTCCTGGGAATAGACACTTGGTAGAGTTTCTGCAGGAAGGAGACTAGTGCATTTGGCTTCCAGGGCAGTGTTGTGCTGCCCACAGCCAGGAAGCAAGTGGAATATATGAAATGCATGGTCGTTCTACCACCTGTCTGTCAGTTTGTTGGACTGTGGTGGTTTGCATGTTGCTATGATGCTTAAAACTATGCCACCAGTATTTCAAATAACCAGCAAGTTCCCCCATGGTGGACAGGTTTCAGCTGAGCTTCCAGACTAAGACTAACAAGAAAGGCCTACTACTTGTAAGAAGAAAGGCCTACTAGACTAAGAAGAAAGGCAACCTACTTATGAAAACTAGCCAGTAAAAACCCTGTGGATCACAAAAAACATATTGTCTGGTACTGTGCTAGAAGATGAGCCTGCTAGGTTGGAAGGCACTCAAAATACACAGTGGTGGCAACAATGGAATAGAGCATACCAAACATTGCAGGACTGGGCAATGTTCCCTTCTGTTGTACATGGGGTCACCATGAGTCAGAGCCGACTCAATGGCAACTAACAGCAACGTGGTGTGTTAGTAAAATGGCTCTCCAAATGGCTCTCCAAAGGGAGGGATTCCTAATGAGTAGCACCTGCCACTTTCTGTGGTGTAAATACTCCCACCGCAGCCAATTTCAAGCTAGCATGACCTCACTGAGTGGAGCTGGGAAGAGAAGCCTGCATGAGCGAGCCTTATGAGCCAGCCCCAGCACACCACTGTCTGCAACATTCTCCAACATCCTCCTCCAACATTCTTCCACATCCTCCTCCTGCCTGTCTTTCAGATCTCAAATGGATAATGCCTTCCTCCAGGACACCTTCCCTGTCCTTCTAATACACATCTTCTAACAGTGCGTGAACTGCTCGTTCATGGCACTTGCACAGTGAAAACTTCACATTGCTTCATGTGATGACTGATCACTGTCTTCCTGACTCAACTGTAAGTCCCACGAGGGAGGACACTTTGCACAGTTTTGTCCACCATTGCATCACTAGCACCTAGCACAGCTCCTGGCTCAAAGTTGGTGCTTAATAAATATTTGCTGCAAGAAGGAAAGAAATTAATGGACTGAGCCTGAGCTGAGCTCTGCTACAAACCCTGCTACAAATGAGTTTCTTTCTCCACTAGCTTTCTGGTTTTCTCTCCTTCTTTTTATTTTTTCCCATTTATCAGGAAAGGACTGCATGACTTCTCATGATCCTTTCAACTAGAGAATCCCATGGAACTTGCAGTTAGAAAGGTACTGTAGCTGTTTAATGTTTGCAAACAGCTGTCTCAGCAATTTCTCACCCTTTGTATGTATACGTATGTGTGTGGTGTGTATGTGTATTTGGCATGTGCATGTGTGTGTTTGTGTGTGCATATATGTATGTGCGGGGGTGTTGTGTGTGTGTGCATGTGTGTGTGATGGGTATGTGCATGTGGTGTGTGTATGTGTGTGAGGTATGTATGTGTGTGCATATATGTATGTGTGAGCATATGTGTGTATGGCATATATGTGTGTGTGGTATGCTCTGTGTGTGTGGTGTGTATGTGTGTGTACATTTGTGTATGCATGTGTGGTGTGTATGTGCTTATGTGTATGTGGTGGGGGGTAGGCAGGGGAATATGGCAGAAACACGAAGAAGGCAAGGAAAGTGTTATAATAAAATGCTTTGTTTCCTTTTCATGTCTAAGGCTACAGGGGCACAGAAGGGCCAATCCCTGTGGTATAAGATTCAGCCAGTGGTACTTTTCCTGAAAGGCTAAAGTTTTCCTTGGAATTAAAATGGAAATAAGAAGTGCCAATGAGATCATAAGCCCCTTGTGGGCAGGTTTAAGTCTTAAGTTCCCTCACATTCCTCTAAAGCCCAGAACAACGCAGTACACACAGTGAGTACTCAAGAATGCTTGCTGAGTAATTAGCTTTAAGACTGAAATTACCCTCGTAGTAAGAATTAATCCTAACTACCAATTTTGGTGGGGCCAAAAAGTTGCTCTATGTTAATTTATTTGCTTAGCAACAGACGGCCAGAAACATCTCCAGGACATTTTATAAATTGTAGTAGATTTGGTCAAAATTTTTTTTTTAGGCCAGCCTGCAATTACTGCTCTCTGAGTCTGAGGAAGCTAGAGGACCCTTGTCTCTGGAATTTCTTTTCTGTCCAAGTCCAGCACTTTCTCAGCATAAAGCTAAGTTCTGGGCCCCTTTGCCCTTTGCTGGCTGCTGAATAAATTTGTTTCAGGGGACATGGCTCCCTTGCTTTTGTGACCACTCCAGTAAAGAGGGGTGAGAGCCAAGTGGGCCGTGGTAAGAATGGAAGGGCTGTTCCCAGCTGAGTATGGCATGGCGCTATCATTACACATGACAAAGTCTCCAGGAAGCTGTGGGAGTGAACTTGAGCTGACTTTAATATCCTGTAAAAGGAACAGACCCTTGGGATTGGGAGAGTGCTGACCCAGGCTAAAATTCCAGAATAGTACCTTAGGGGCCAGGTTGGACCCGTCTATGTAGGAGCTTGACCTGAGTAAAAGGATGACAGGGAGCTGGCATGCGGAAGACAGGTTGTGATAGCAACAACAATGAAAACAGGAAAGTGAAAAGTTTTTGAGGGTTATGTGCCTGACAATGTACTAATCATTTTACAGTAAAACCTGCGAAAGCCGGAACCTGTTTCAGGCTGAACCCTATCAGAGAAGGAAAGCCCAAATATTTTCCACTAAAACAAGTGATAGAAAAGTAGTAAGACTGCACTCTGTCAAATGCATAAAACTTGTAAGACCCGGAAAAATAAGGCAGTCCCATCAAGTTCCGGCTCTCACAGGTTTCACTGTATAAACATTATTAAATACAATCCTCATGACCACCCTATTATTGCCCCTATTTTACAGACAAGTTGACTGAGGCTTAAGCCCAGATGGGAGTCCCTGGGTAATGCAAACGATTCACACGCTCAGCCGTAAACCAAAAGTTTTGATTCTATCCAGCGGTGCCTTGAAAGAAGGGCCTGGCAGCCTACTTATGAAAAATCAGCCATTGAAAGTCCAGTGAAGCACAGTTCTACTCTGACACACATGGGATCGTCATGAGTCAGAACTGACTCGATGGCAACTGGTTGGTTAATCCCAAACAAGCAGTAAGTCACATAGTAACACCACAGCATTGACCTTCTGCATTCCTTGTGTTTTAAACGCCCTTCCCTTTCCCTCTCACTTTATAAAGGCCTCAAGTTTCAAAATATTTCCAGGAGTCATTGACTGATGTCTACAATTTTACTTTTCAAGATTTTTAATAATACAATGAGGATAGCTGCCATTTATTGACTAGCTTTTATGTGCCAAGTACTGAGCTAAGTGTTACTGACATTATTTCATTTAATCACTACTCTGTAAGGGAAGTTTTATTACCCTTCCTATTTCACTCAGGAAACTGAGAATCAGAGGGGGTTTGTACAGTAAAACCTGAGACAGCCAGAACCTGTATAAGGTGGAAACCTGCTAAAGAAGGAAAACTCAAATATTTTCCACTAAACAGAGCGATAGAAAAGTGGCAAGACTACATCCTGTCAAAGGTGGAAAACTTGTGAGACTTGGAAAAACAAGGCAATCCCGTTGAGTTCTGGCTCTCACAGGTTAGACTGTATAATTTACTTGCAGTCCCGTGATAAAAGGAAGGACCTTTGTCTTTGTCTTTGTGTTTTTCTCATTCAGTTGTCGGTTAGAGGCTTACTGCATTCTAACCAAGAGAATGCGATGGCTGCTGAAGCATTTGTCCCTAGGGTAAGTATCATTTTGAGCCTATACCAGCCATATATTTCTTCTTATGAATGGAGGTTCAGAGATCACATTTGATGGAGCAGAAGCTTGCGAGCATCAAACCTCTGTACACCAAGAAGGACATGATGCTTGAACAGGGCCCAACGACAAATTGGCAGACTGGTTTTGTGAACTAAAAGCCAAAGAGGCATGTCAGCACCTCTCTGAGGAAGCAGGGCTGGGATCACCAGCTCTGGGGAAGTTTTATGACTTCCGAGGCTGGGTGACAGACAACCTCATCCCCTTAGCCCTAGGAGGCGCACAGCGTTCCTGCCGCTATGAGGCTCCGTCTGCGGGAAAAGCCATATTTCTGTGGACCGAGTCAGGGCTGAATTAGACATTAGGGCAATCCAACACATCTGAATTTCATCACCATTATATCACTCTCTAGAACTTGTAAATATTTCTGATGATATTTTTGGTAGGTCAGCATAAGCTGTCTACATCTGAGGTGTGTTACTTTAAGCTTACATTAATAGACTAATAAAATGAGGCACTGGCCAGCAAATTTTGCATAGTCATCTACTCAAAAGTATTCAGGCAACAAAATGAACCAGGGTTATGAGTAAGTGTCCTGGGGTGGCCCTGCAAGTACAGACTGTTTCTGGGGTCCACCCTCCTATTAGAGGTGTTGGATGACCAGAGCTGTGTACCTGGTACCAGGTAACCTTCTCATACGGAAGACTCCATGATCTCCAGGGCCTGGGGGTCCCCCTGGAATCCTGGAACCTTGGAAACATAAACTATGACCCACTCACCCACTCCATTTCCCTCAAGAACTGGACATCGACATCATTATTGTGAGGTGGCAAAGGGGGCTGACCAGGATGGAGGGGGCAGAAAAACCTACTCTTCACCTGGCATATGCTAAACACAGACTATCTGCTGCCACATGTGTGATAGTACTGTGGTAACTACTGCTTTTTAATTGAAGTGTAAGATCCAGCGTTTGATGATGGATCGCTATGAGTCAGAATCAACTTGATGGCACACAATAACCATATAGATCAGTATGTTGTAAGGATGCAGGCTTTGCCTAGCTACCTAAAACAAAACTAAAAAAAAACAAACCCATTGCCATCCAGTCTATTCCAACTCCTAAAGACCCTATAAGATAGAGTAGAACTGCCCCATAGAGTTACCAAGGAGCACCTGGTGGATTCGAACTGCCAACCTTTAGGTAAGCAGCCAAACTCTTAACCATTATGCCACCAAAAGCTACCTCATCTCCCTCTCACTCATCTCCTGGCAAACTGATGGCAGAAGTCCCCCCCTCCCACCCCAGTTCCCTCTCCAGGAACTACCCTTACCCTTTAGAATGGGCTGACCCAGAAATTTCCCCCTGACGATGGCTGTCTTTCTTCCCAGGTCCCTCCTTTCTCTCTATACTGAGTTCCTCTGACTCCTGGTTTGAATCAACTTAAGCTTAGATTTCTCCTTCCTGGTGCTGCTTTTCTCCCCACTTATCTCTCTTTCCTTGTTCCTCTCTTTAATCACACATCTTAGACTCCTGGGCTCTCCACCTTTGTCTCCATCCTACCACATATTAAAGTCCACCAAACCAAATCCATTGCCATCAAGTTGATTCCGACTTACAGTGACCCTGGAGGACAGAACAGAACTGCCCTACAGGGTTTCCAAGGAGCAGCTGGTGGATTTGAACTGCCGACCTTTTGGTTGGTGGCTGAGCTCTTAACCACTGTGCCACAAGGACTCCACTAACGTCCACAGCAAGGTCTAATCTACAAGAAGACCATACCAGGTACATATGTGCTTCAGAAGGAGCCAGTTCTCAAAAGCCCTGCTCCATTTTAGGGCCAGCTTATCTGGAGGGTGGGGGACTCTGGAAACTTGCAGTGCAGCCCATACCACACCACCTCCAGGCAGCCATCCCCAAAATGACAGATCCCACTGATGTCTTCCTTTCCCACATACTGTAATAATCCATGTCTGTGCCATACACGTCAATTATTCATTCATCCAACAAATATGTATTGAGAGCCTGTTTCATGATGAACTACAACAAAGTCCCTGCCTTCATTCTCAAATCCTTGTGAGGGAGACAGGTAATAAACAAGAAACCAAATGAATTATAAAATTATATACTATAAAATAAAGTAGGGTAAGGGAATAAGGTACACTGGTGGCAGGGTTTGGCGGGGTGTGGATAGATGTTTTAGATTAGGGTGATGAAGAGGTGACATCTGAGCAGACCTAAATGATAAGCAAAAGCTCACCATGTGAAGATCTGTGGACCAAGTCCAAGCCCATTGCCATCGAGTTGATTCCGACTCATAGCGACACTACGGAACAAAGTAGAACTGCCCCATAGGGTTTCCCAGGAGCACCTGGTGGATTTGAAGAGCCAACCTTTTGGTTACCAGCTGTAGCACTTAACTACTACACCACCAGGGTTTCCAAAATACACATCCAATATGGGGCTCAAATCTATGACCCTGAGATTAAGGGTCTCATGCTCTACTGACTGAGCTAGCCAGGCACAGACCTATGGACAAGAGCCCCAAATGGAGGAAACAGTAAGTGCAAAGGCCCTGAGGTAGAAACAAAGTTAGTGTCTTGAAAACATACCAAGAAGGTCACTGTGGCTACAGCACAGCAGGCAAGGGGGCAGCAATATAAGATGTTAGAAAGTCAAGGTTCAGATCATATGAGGCATTTTGAGCCACACAATTCTTTGTTGTGGGGGGCTGTCCTGTGTATTGTAGGATGTTTAACAGCATCCCTCCCCTCTACCCACTAGATGTCAAAAACACACCCATAGACACTTACACACACACACAGATCCCCAGTTGAGATGACTAAAAATGCCAAATGTCCCACAGGGAACAAAATCACCACCCCTGCTAAAGAGCCACTGAAATAATGCTATGTTAAACATACGGATTTTATTCCAAGTATAATGGAAAAAAAAAAAAATTTTTTTTATAATGGAAAGCCAAGGAAGGGCTGAGAGCTGGGAAATAACGTGATGTAATTTACATTTTTAAAAGGGCGCCCTACCTTCTGTTGGTTTAAATTACTATATGGGAACCAGAGTGGAGGCAGGGAGATCCGTGAGGAAGTTCCTGCAGTCGTCTGTATGAGAGAGGACAGTGGCTTGGACTGAGGTGGCAGTGGTGGGATGGGGAGAAGTCACTGGATTCAGAATATATCTTGACAGTGAAGCCAACAAGACTTGCTGGTGGATTGGGTATGAAAGGTGAGGAGGTAGGTAGGCTTAAGGATGGCTCCTAGACTTGGGACCTGAGCATAGTGAGAATGATGCTGTCATTATATAAAACGAGAAAGACTAAAATTGGAATAGAAAAAGAGGAATTGGAGGGGGTCAAAAATTCTAAATTTGAGATGTCCATTAGACACCCAAGTGGACGTGATGGCAGGATGTAGTGTATACCCGCCTGGACCCCAGGGGAGAAGTCCCAATTGGAGGTGACCATTCAGAAGTCATGGATAGTATTTAATGCCAGGGGAGATAAGCTCATCCAGGAAGAGCGTGATGTAGAAAAGGGCAGGAAGAGAAGGAGAAGCCCACAAAGGAGAACAAGGAGGAGGTGCAGTGAGGGAAAAGGGACACCAGGAGAGCTTTGTGTTCCTGAGACATCCTGGCACTGTAGTTACAGCCCAGCTTAGACTGTCCTTAGTCAGACCACCAAGGAGTTGGCGAGCTCCTCAGGCATCCGTTTGTGTGCACCAACCACCACCACTACAACCGTGCTCTGGGCAGCCACAGGGGCATACATGATGTAGCAAATATCACCTTATTTCGCCCTTATAACAACACTAAAAAGTAAGTGCCATTCACCCAGTTGCCATGGAGTCAATTTCCACTCATGGCGGCCCCGTGTGTGTCAGGGTAGAACTGCGCTCCACAGGATTTTCGGTGGCTGATTTTTCAGAAGGAGATCACCGGGCCTTTCTTCCAAAGCTCCTCTGGTGAATTCGAACCTCCAGCCTTTCCCTTAGCAGCCGAGTGCATTAATTGTTTGCACCACCCAGGGAAAAGTGCCATTAAGAGTACCATTTTATAGCTGAGGAAACTGAGAACCAGAGAGCTGTAGTAACTTGCCTTTGATTATATACTTCTCCAGCCCTACTCCTGGACTTGAGCTCTGCAGAGTCTGATTCCAAGTTCATGCTTTTTCTACAATGCCCTCGGGCCACTGCCTTACCGAGCCTGCCGTGGCAGAAACAGCACATTCCGGCTCATGTGAAGTGCTTCTACATCTGGGCAGATGGGAGCTGAGGACTGCTTCTCTGGGCAAGTGACCATCAGGACCACTCACCCAACTAAACGGCAGGCCAGTGTTGCACCTGAAGTCTCACCCTCCTGGTTCAGGACTACTCACATTTTACCTCCTATATCTACATCCAAGGTGTTTCCCCATCTATCAATCAGCTTCAATACAACAGCCCTATAATGAAGCGCTTGGCTGCTAACTGAAATGTTGGAAGTTCAAGTTTACCCAGAGTCACCTCGGAAGAAAGGTTTGCCGGTCTACTTCTGAAAACTCACCCATTGAAAATCCGATGGAGCAGTTCTATTCTGACACACGTGGGGTTGCCATGAGTCAGAATCAACTTGACAGCAACTGGTTTTATACCTGATGTAACCATTTTTCTTTGCTAAATAACAACTTTCCAAATCCAAAAAAGAAATAAGCTACAGACAGGTTTGTGGAATTTTCTCAAGCAGAAGGGTTGCCAGTTGGAATTTTCTAAGAGGCCCCTAATCATTTAAGTCATTAAACATGACTGGAAGATGGACATTCTGTGCATTCTGCCAATTTAAAATTACTTTTTTTTTTTTTTTAGTTTAATCATACAGATGCTTTAAAAAGAATCTTTGAAGCATATTTGTTGCTTTACTAAGCCCTTTCCTTTCTGGCATGTTTGGCTCTTTTTTTGGAAATTTCAAAACAAAAACACTTAAAAACCCCACCCCCAAAATATTTTCTTTCATTTCTAAGATACGGAAATGCTGACACATGGGCGTGCAATCTAGAGTCAGGTTTTGGAGTCTGACCTCCTCAAAAGAGAAAACAAAAATACTGCTAATTGTCCACACTTTCCCTGGGAAAGGACAGGCATGACACTCTGGAATCCAGATGAAAAGGTAACTCCTTTCATACATAAGTAATATTCTTGGTGGTGTGTCCTGTTCCAGGACAAGTGATTCCATTTGTCACTGCAAGTTTCAGGAAGGGTGGACATACGCTTTTTTCTTTTTCTTTTTGGGTCCAGAAAAAATAAGTCAGCATTTGCTTTCTCCCCCCCCCCCCCCCGAAAAACAGGTGCAACAGCAGTGAATTTTAAGCGACCTCTTTGCTGGCTTGTCCCCAGTCTACTCAAGTGCTCCTGTGCTTGGTTCAATGGGTGGAGGTGGGGCTGGCTATGATGTGACACGTTTCTCTCTTCTGATGTAAATGCTATTGAAAATGTGCAACTGTCCTGGTGACACCGACTTTACAGGGAGCAGTGGGATGAGTAGTGAGGAGGAAAGGAGCATACCGTCACAGAGATGATCTCCAGAGCCCTCCTGCCCCATTGCCCTGCAACCTCATGGAGAAATTTCTTAACTGCCTGGAAGAGTGCAGTCTTTGGTCTGGATAGGAATTCAGCATTTGAGGAGATGTCACTAATAATCCTCTTTGAGTCTTAGTGGTGAAAACCGGGCCCAGCGGGAGGGCATTTTATGAGGAGAGTTGGAATGAGCCTCAGAGGAACAAGGGGAAATAGAGAAAAGAAAGAGGAGGGGCGGGGAGGAGAGGTAAAGCTATCACATGAACAAAGAGCCAGGCAGTTTGTCATCACCTATCTGTCCTCAGGGGATACATGAGCCAGGGCTCTCAAGGAAATTGGGATCTGTCACCTTTGTAGAGCCAAAGTAGAATCTTGATGTGGGTCATTCTTTCCTGTGCCCTCAGCTGGCAATGGAAGGGCTGGGGTCAGTGACAGATTATAAAATGGGTTGAGGGCTGGAGCTGGGATTGCTGCTGTCGTGTATCTTGTAGTCAATTCTGACTCATAGTGACCCTATGTGACAGAGTAGAATGGCCCCATAGGGCTTCTTAGGCCATATAATCTTTACAGGAGCAGACTGCAGGCCTTTTCTCCCACGGAGCGGCTGGTGGATTAGAACTGCCAAACTTTTGGTTAGCAGCCAAGCGTTTAACCATTGCACTACCAGGAATTGGGTTTAGGATTTGGTTTATCTGAAGGTATCAACATTAAGAGCCTTAAACTGTTTATACCAGGGCTTCGAACATGTTCCTTCTGGTTCACACTCCTTCTGAGAATTTGCATTTCTAACAAGTTCCCAGGAAGTTATAGGTAAAAATTGCCTGGGGATCTTGTTACAATGTAGATTCTGATTCAATATATAGGGGGTGGAAATGCAAACTCTCAGCAGGGAACTTGTTAGAAAGGCAAATTTTCAGCAGGGGTTCGAACCAGAAGGAACCTGTCTGAAGCCCTGGTTTATACTGAGAGAAAGACTTCAACCTTCAGCAGCCAGGGCACCCTGCAGCCTTGCTCATGAGAAAATGTTATACTCTCAGCTCTGGGCAGGAACTTCTTTAAAATTTTGACAATGTCAACATTTTAATGGTATCTTAGCCCCGTTGGCCTTATAAAAATACACGGAGAGGAAAGGATGTGATTTGTGGGAACAGAAGCTCCTTCCACAGTTACTGCACCCACACCAAAGACCAAAGCATTTATCCTGGAGGCGAGGCCAGGAGAGGCCCTGATTCTTCTGACTGTTCGAAGGATGTCTCGTGCTCCTTGGACAATGACTGCCATAGGCATGTCTAGGGGAATGGAAGGAATCATAGAAAGATGGCTCTGCCAGCATGGAATGGATAAGAACTGGTGTAGAAGGTTGGGGACAAAAACAACTCTGTTGCTTCTTTGTTGGGTTTGCCAGAGACAAGCAAACCTCAGGGACAAAAACTTATAGGAAGTCAAAGCTCTGATGAGGTGGAATAGTCACAAAGAAGAAGATAAAGAAGAAGGAAGAGGAGAAAGAGAAGAAGGGAAAGGGGAAGAAAGATGATAGCAGCTGTCACTTGGTGGCAGGCACAGTAGCAGTCACTTCATACATCTTCCTCACTTAATCTACACAACAGCCCTCTGAGGGAGTTATTAATCTCACCTTCCAGGTGAGGGCGATAACGCTTAAAGAACTTAAGGCATCCAAGAACACGTAATTAACCCATGACTTGGTTTAACCTCAAGTTTGTGTGGCTTCAGAACTATTCCTTTTTTTAAACCATCCTGTGCAAATGGTTAATATACTCCCAGAAGTTTGGAGGTTTGAGTTCACCCAGAGGCAGCTCGGAAGAAAGGCATGATGATCTTACTTCCCAAAAAATCAGCCACTGAAAACCCTATGGAGCACAGTTCTACTCTGACACACATGGGGTCATCGTGAGTTGGAGTCAACTCGATGGCAACTGGTAAACTGTCCTACTATACCAGCAGCTTTCAAAAGTTTTGACTAAGACTCACAGTAAAAAAAAATGCATTTCCCATATGAGCCAATTTGCACACATATGTGTGTATACACGTATACAACTAAAGCAAGTTTCATGAAATCATACTTTCCCTTGCTACATATAATGCATATTGATTTTAAAAATCTCTTATTCTATCCTCTTCATTTTTTTTTTTTTTCATGAGAGTTGTATCACCTAACCGACTTCACAACACCCAATGGGTCTCAAACTGTGCTTTAAAAAACATTTTCCTTTCCTCTACTCTATGGCTTTTGATTCGAAATGTTTTTCAACCCCTTGCTTGATCCTGTTGGGTAATGAGCAGCCTCTTTGCTTCTGAGGCACGCTGCTAATTATGCACTCTGGCCCATCCCTCTGGTGCGGGGACATCAGTAATAAAATATTTCAGAAATTACAAATATCTGACAAAGCCATTTGCTTGGAAAAGAGTCAGCCCAGGAAAGCATCCAGAAAACATAATGGCTGATCTCAGGCACCGACTGGTAATATTTTAAGCAGTTGATGCATGCTTTCGCAAAACGCACGTTTGTCTCATGCTCTGCGTTTGCCAATTACAGAAGAAACTATTTTCTCTGCTTTCCTAACCTAAAGAACTCGTGCGCTCTGATGAAGCACTGCGCAGTCCCCATCTAACCATAAACGCTAAAGGAAAAGAAAAACACAAGGGCTTGCGGGGGATCTTCTGGGGCCACTGTCTGGAGTAGTTGAATAACATGATGCACATAACTAGATGTTGAAATGGCAAATGTTTTTGTTACCTACATACTTACCAAAACCAAACGCATTTCTGTGAAGCAGATTTCGACTAATGGCGACCCCATGTGTGACAGAGCAAAACTGTTCCCTTCGGGTGTTTTTTGTTCCCCCATAGGGTTTTCTTCTGGCTGTAATCTTTATAGAAGCAGTAGGGTATGGGTAGAAGCAGTTAGCTAAGCCCCTTTTCCGCGGAGCCGCTGGGTGGGTTCGAACCGGCAACCTTCGGGCTAGCAGATGATCACAAACCACTTGCGCCACCCAGGGATCTACCTGTACATTTACCACAATAATAATAAAATGTGTTTTTTTTTTTTTTTAAGTTGTGTTGTCTTTCTTAATTTTCTTTTTTTATACCCAGGATCTGAAATTAGATTGCTCTTCGGGGGAGTGCGCATGTCTTCTCTTTGGTTTAGGATTGTGGGAATGATTTCCTCTGGAGAGCTAGGTGCAGTGGCAGGGTTGGTTGAATCAGATTTAGGTCATGGAAAGTAAAGTCCAGATCAGGTGGCTCAGCGCGGGTCGGAACGGATGAGCGGCAGCCTCGGTGACTTCACTTCAAGCAATGTGCACACTAATTGAAAAAACATGTTCCCGAGATGGCCTCATGCAAAAATCCAGATTTACGGATTTTTTTTTTATTATTATTATTCCTAAGAATTCTTTGAATATTTGCCTTGCGTGTCTATACAACCTCCCAGAGCACTTCTCTTTCTTACTGAGCAGGGTTGTATTTTCCTGCTATGGCCCAGGTCAGGTTTTTAAAGGGTGGGATTCTGGCAGAGGGCACCTGGGCAAGCAGCTGGGGGCCCTGTGGAGAAGCAGGAAGAGGGCAGAAAAGAAGACAGTAACCTATCCCTTCTGTGCTTTTCCTGGGCGGCCGTGGCGGGGGGGGGGGGGGGGGGGGGGGCGGGGTGCGTACAATTGGCCCAAATCCTTGTAAAGAAACTGTCTGCAAAGCTCAATTTGGCTACCGTTACTCATGCCTCCGGCCTTCATTCATACTACCCTCCAGGCTGCCTAAACCCCACCCACCTATCCTTCAAGGGAGCTCAGGTTCACTGGGCACTTGCGACTTTCCGTGCTCTGGGGCTAAGTGCTTTCCAGCATTCTCTCCCCTTACCTTCACAACTATCCTCTGAGGTTAGCACTATGATTTATCCCCTTTTACAGATAAGGAAACTGAGGTTTAGAAGGATTAAGTAATGTGGTCATAAAGCTAATAAACTAGACCAAAAGCCAGTTCTGTCTGACTTTGTGCCGAGGCTGCTTCTATAAAATTGGGAGTCCCTAGGTGGCACAAAAGGTCAACTACTAACCAAAAGGTTGGAGGTTCGAGTCTACCCAGAGGAGCCTCGGAAGAAAGGCCTGGCAATCTACTCACGAAAATCAGCCATTGAAAACACTACAGAACACAGTTCTACTCCGGCACACATGGGGTCACCATGAGCTGAGTGGTTCAACGGCAAGCGGCTCCATAAAATCACACCCACCCATAGGACTCCCCCTCCTCCAGGAAGCCTCCCTGCAGGATTCCACACCACTCAGGCCTCTTCCTTCACGCAGTTCTATCATCACCCAAGATTAGTAGTTCTCCAGCTGTTTTCCACTTTGACATTGCTCTCCACTGCTCCAAGTGTGTTAATCTAGGTGAGACGATGAAAATGCCTGGGGACTGGTTTTGTTTGGTCTGCACAGAAATTTTGTAAATATAGAAATTATACACTCAAATTCAAAGTTTTGGCTTTTCTTGAAATGTTGGAAGATCTGGCCACACTGAACCTACCATCCTGCAAAGCCATAGATGGCTAGTGCCTGTCCCCTTCGGATGGCACGTGTCTTCTCTAGTGTACCACAGTCCCCATCAAGCCTATGGTCTCACCTCATTTACGATCTCTGATGAGACTCTGAAGACATTTGAGTTTGCCTCCTGAGTGAGCTCCTGGGGGTAGAATCATGATTTACATTTATTATGCATCCCAGACAGTGCCCAGTCCCCTTGTTAGCATATTAATACATTCAAATTGAGACACTCAATCCAGTAGCCTGTTATCCTAGGAATCTACCTCACCTGTGAGGTGGGGACTGTCCCTCCTTTAACCACAGGTTATATGCAATTTAGCAATGATTGCCCAACCACTCTTGGTCTGGGAGAGCACAAATGCCTTGCTGCCGTAGCAAAATTCACTTCCTCCTGCTTCCTTCTCTTGTAGACTTGATAAAAGGTATAAAATCTTAAAGACACAGGAGAATTGATATACATATAACATATAAAAGTTGATATATGTAAAACACTATTAAAACTGTATGAAAAAATGGCCATTCTCAAGACATGCCTCATCCAGAGAGCACTGTATAACATCTCTGAAATAAAAGGCTAGCGAGAAGGGTGCCTCTGAAAGAAAGTGAAGTAGAATATCTATGAATCTCCTTTTATCCAGATATTTTGAAGCAAAGATAATTCAGAAGACGAAATGTTTGGTTCAAATTTTATCAGAATGAAAACGTTAACTACAGAAGGTCAAAACATAGGTGAGTAAATTCCCAGAAAAGTCTTCGATGCTCACAAAAAGACGTCTCCAAACGCAACAAAGCTTCATACACAGAGTGACCAAAAAAAAAAAGCAAAGAGGATATTGCCCTACCTGAAGTGAAAGCACGAAGGATGTCCTTCAGATCATCAAGGGGGAGGGTGAGGGAAGGAAACTAATGTCTGCTGAGTGTCTGCTTTGTGCCAGACCTGTGCTGGTATTCCACGTACATCACCCCACCTAACGTGCACAACAGGTGTCCGTGGGTGGTGCAAACAGTTAACATGCTCGGTTGCCAAGCAAAAGGTTAGAGGCTAGAGTTCACCCAGAGGAGCCGCAGAGGAAAGGCCTGGTGATCTAAGTAGCCACTGAAAATCCTGACACACACGGGGTCACCATGAGCCGGAATTGACTCCATGGCAACTGATTTAATGTGCACAACAGCCAATGCGATAGGTGCTACTATTATCTTCTCTTTTCAGACAAGGAAACTTTATATGCGGAGAGGTCAAGAAACTTGTTCAAGGTCACACCAGCACCAAGTCACGGAGTTCCAGCGTGAATCCCAGGGCTGTGTGACTACAAAGCCTGTGAGATTGAGGAACTAGAGACCAGCCCTACAACCTGGCAGGTACTTAATTTTGTTGTATTTGTCCTGTGACTCCTCCGAAAGAATTGCTCCAGCCTGAATGGCCTGCTTGGGGTCCCTGTCACACCCCTGCTTTTGCTGCCTTCCTGCATCTCTGCTCTAGCCATTGCTTCCAGCATGGAGTGCTCATCTCCTCCCTTCATCTCTGCTTATCTAGAGTCTCACACCCTTCGGGCAACCAAAATCCAGAATGACTTCTCCTTCCTTTCGAACCATAGCCCAAGTATCCGCATTCCTCTTTGGCAAGGTAGGGAGTCTGCCTCTCTTGTTATGTCCCACACATGGTGAGGGTTCAATAAATGGTTACTGACAACAATGAGGTGATACTTCAGTCTGTTGACCTCTGAGCCAAGTCTGCTCAGGTCCAAAAATAGGATGGCATTTCACCAGACTAGGCAAGTGGGAAATGCAAGTCACTTTAACCACATCTCTGATTCATGGTGATGTGGGGCTGAAGACAGGACCTCCCCGCCACCCCCAACCTGTGAAATACTTCCACCTGAAAGTATTCCCCGGACTCAGGAATAGCATGAGAGAGGCTTGCCTGCAGGGGGAGAGATGATATATACCACCAACCCTGAAGGACCAGCCAAAGGAAACAGGAGAGTCAGTCCATCTGTACCAGATAGCAAATGTTTTGTGGTTATTGGGAAACTTTTCCAGTAGTCATGGATTATAACTGTCCTCAACAAGGAATGGCTTCTGTATGATGCTTGAGCCATCCAATCCCACTGACTTCATCACCAAGTCCGTCCACTTACAGGGTTCCCCACCTGCAGAAACCACCACAGGCAGTGCCAAAACAGCTCAATCTTCTTAGCCGACTGGTGAATTTTCAGGGAAATCCCGAGTGTCTGACTAATACTACAACTAATAAAAAGACTTTCCCCGCACGTGAAAGAGGTTGGCCAAACTCTTGGGCAATCCAAAAGGCATTGTTGCTAGTCCCACCTGACAGACTGCATCATCAAACCAAGTTCATCTGAGGATCTCCTTAAGTCTCCTACATCCTTTTTTTTTTTTGCCTCATTAGGAATCAGCTTCAAACTCTGCCGGCACTACTGCTATGTTTATTTTCTCTCTCCTGCTAGTAATGACTTGGGGGATGAGTAGCAAGAAGGTGTTCCTATAATATCCTCCAGAGAAATTATTCATCTTAGCCCTTTGCACTATGAATAAACCAATGGTTCTATTTTTTGTTCTCTAGTGAAATCTTGGGGCAGAGGTGAGGATAACGTGAGCTGCTCTACTTGAGAATAAACCCAGTGCCACAAGCTCCAGCCCTCCAGTGTAGCAAGGCTAGCCTACTTTTCTCTTTTTTTCCAATCAAATGTCACGTTATTGATTCTCATTTATTCTCACAGCTTGGGCACAGTTGTATTAATTCGGTATCAGCGTGCACTCATGTTGTATTAAGGGCTGTCCGGGCTGGGAGGGGTCTGCTTCCTCATTCCCTCATTCAGGGAAGGGACCTCCTGGTGCCAGAGCGTGATCCGTTTAGAAAAGGAGAAAAGGATTGTCTCCTAGCGCTGTGGACACCCTGGGGCAGGCAGTCTGCCTGTGTTTTTAATAGCATATGGCAGAGAAGGAAGCTGCCGTGCTCTAATGCCACCTGTCCCTCCCCCACTCTTTCAGGTTTTCTTTCCATGTGGGTCATTTGTAGTCACATTCCATTGACAAAAGCAAAGCAGGATGCCTGGTGGGCCCACGGCAGTGTGGTTCCTGCCAATACTTCCTGGAGCCTAAGAGGCTGGCTTCAGAGGATGCAGCCCAGGGCTGAACTCCTGAAGCCCCAATTCAGTGATTAAATAATAGATGCCCCAACAGTAGGGCCTGGAAGAAAAGCCCTTATTAATAATTTCCGAGGGGCTTCTCAACTGGCAGCCCTATTGTCCATATACGGGGGCATGTGGGGTTGTCCCCATGACTTCTGGCATTTGGTAGGCAAGGCGGGAACACTAAACTTCCTGCCTTGTGTAGACCATTCACTCTTCACCAGGAACTGTCCCCAAACTCCAACAGTCTCATTGAGAAACACTATTAATCCAATACACTTGTTTCACAGATTGGGAAAGTGAAGCCTGAGAAGTGTGGTGATATATTCACAGTCATGAAGTTACTTTCTCTCCTTTCCCATAACTGAGAAAACAGCCACAGTAAGTTTACCCAAAATACAGGAGAAAAACATTAAGAGATCACTCAGTGTTTCAGTCTGTTTCCTACTGGGTCTGAGGCCAAGAGTCTATAGAAACTCCTCTAAAACATCTAAAGTAGCCCATAGAAGAATAATGAAAACATCCCGAAGCCTCAAAACTTCTTCTTCATTGTATGTTTTCGTTGTTCTAGCCTTGGCTAAATTTTGCAGCTGAAGGTCTGTTCTCTTCAGCTCAAATAGTGACATTTTTGTGTTTGCTCACACCCAACTGAAAGGTCAATTATCCCAAAGTTTCAGTTTCCCCAGTACATCTGTCTTGAGCCCTTGCTGGTTTCACTGCTATTTGGAGTTAGGATCTTAACTATTTCCCCACTGTCAGGAAGCGAGATGCCCTGGAAATGGATTAGGGAAGGGTCTTTCACCCCCATTTATTTGCCTGATGCCGCCACATGCTGTTCTGTATAACTGGTCTACCACAGAGGTGCTTTCTCAGGATCAGCTAAAGCTGAGAGCTGGTGGCTTAGCTGATGGTTTGCAAGATCAGAGGTGCCAATCAAAGAAAGAAAGAGAAAGCCTCTAGGAACATGTGTTGTTTGCTCAGAGATTTTACGCAAATCCTCAGCAAACCTTTCACTGCCTCCTGAGAGCCAAAAGAGTGTATGCTGCCAGCAAAGGTCACCAAGATCTGTTCTTAACCCCGAAATCCTTACAAGTTCTTATTGGGAAAAGGCAAATGGCTGGACCTCTGGTTCCTGGTCTGGCACTGATGTC
Organism: Elephas maximus indicus; assembly: GCF_024166365.1. Classification (NCBI taxonomy): domain Eukaryota; kingdom Metazoa; phylum Chordata; class Mammalia; order Proboscidea; family Elephantidae; genus Elephas; species Elephas maximus. The sequence goes on along the minus strand of NC_064821.1, from coordinate 165,025,056 downwards.
TGCTTGGGGCTCTGAGCTTTGCCCCTGCTCCATGCTCAGCACAGAAGAGCAGTGTCTGTATCTCCGCGGTGTATCTGCGGCTCCAATATGGTTGCCACAGCAGCAGGACGTTCCATGGATGTGCAGCAACAGTGCTCGCCACTCATTTAAAAGTTGTGTGACTTTCTCATTAGTTTAATCTCAGTAATGATGAGAAATTTCCCTCAGGCTCCAGCCCTGCCCTACCATGCCCTACCCTCCCTGCTGATGTCGGCAACTGCGGCCCCCTTCCTAGCCAAGGCACAGATTTCCCAATGGAAGTGTACAGGCGTGTGGAGCCTCATCGCCTGCTCCCACTGGCCCTTGAAGTGGGTGAGTTATGGGGTCGGCAATAGGAGAAGGTGAGAACCTCACTCCTTGAGAAAGGCTAAGGGTAGTGAAAGGGCCACCAACGCTAGGATGACTTCCCCGAGTGGCCCAATCCTCTGATTCCCTGGTGAGTCTGGGTTGCTTTAGGGATAAGATGGCTGCCCAGGGAAGACAGTGGCACCAGCAGCTGGTTATAAAATCCTCTAAGGTACTCTTCCAGTTTTATCAAAGCACACGTCCCCATGCTCTGCCACTTCCCCAGACCTGAGTTTCTGATTTGTGGTGTCTCATAATATCTTTCCCATCTAAGTTACCCTCTATTTGCCTACACAAAAATGTTGGGAAAATGGGGGGGAGGGGTTGGCACTGTGTGAGCTCAGTCCCATCCCTCTCCAACCACCCAAGTCCCCTAGAGAAAGAGTACATCTGAGGGACATTCACTTCTTCCATGAGGCAATGCCAGCAGGGCCACTCTCACCCCAGTCCATGTTCCCCTCTAAACCATCATGGATTGATATTTGAGTTGCCCGGGTTGACACATGACTTAATCAACAGAAGAGACTCATCAAGGTCTAGCATATCCTTTCTTGGGTGGCTCTGCAGAGAGAGCAAGTTTCAGACATTTGGTAGGAAACTGCAAGAAGGGGCAAGAAGGGCTGGCAGAGGCCAACTGCTGCTGCCATTCCTACGCTGCCTTGAGAAGGAGAAATATTCCCCTCCAGCAGACTTAACTGACAGCGTCCAGAGTTTGAAGAGTAGCTGCTCAGACCCTGGAGAGAAGTTACTGGTGGGCTCTCCACCAACATTTCTGAATTTGCAGAATGCAGCTGGCAATGCATGCATGGGGGAAAAGCAGGCTGGCACTGGCAGTGGGTGCGTCCGGAGGATGGAGCCAGGACAATTAATCAAGTGCCTTTTCTCCGGGATTTTCATTGGCCTCAGATGACAGATGAGGCAGAGACAGGGGAGCGCACTATTTTGGTTTCCAGCTGGGAACGTGCACTAAGTTTTCCTTAATACCCACAGCACCCAAAAGGCTTTGCTGTAATACACTTTAATGCATGAAACACCCATAAATTATCCCTCAAACTGTTATAACTTCCAACCTAGAACAACTTGGAAAAACCAGCCTAGCAAGCAGGCCCTTTTTTAATCTCTCAAGTCACAAGAGAAGAGAAAGTTCAAGCAGAAAACACCTTCAATAAGAATCTCAGAGTTTTTCTTTTTTTAAGGAGAAGGAGGGTTGTAATCAAATGGAGAATGGAGCTAAGCTTCTTGTTTACGTTGGCTGAAAGATGCCGCTCCCTGACCCCTGAGTCCTCTGTCTCACTCCCTTCGGTCCTAGTCCCCTGGACCCCAAGGAGCTGCTCACTCCACCCCTCCAAGCCAGTTTTTCTCACACCTGGCAGCAGACGGCTGGGGCCATGACCCAAGTAGCAACGCCAAGCCTTTGCGACCTCAGCCTGGGATGTCCAGCGCGGCTCAATGGAGTCTCCTAGTGCGCTGGACCCCGGCACTTGGAGCGCAGCGTTACTATGTTAGCCCCCAGGGGCCCCTCACTCGAAACCCCCAGTCAGTCTGTGACGCGCGTAGAAGCCCCGAGACCCTTGCTCCATTGCTTGCACCAAATCTAGCGCGCCCTGACCCGCTCGTCCGCTCACCTGGGGGCAGCATGGCACCCTCGGGACTCGGTGCACACCCCAGCCTACGCGCGCTCTGCACTCGCCCTCCGCGGTGCAGACGACCACTCCAGCGGCCCCAGCGGGCTTGCAGCCCGCGCATCCCTGTCTCCACCACGCGCATTCATTCTCCCTCACTTGCGCGCTGTCCCCTTCTAGCCCTCGAGTTAGTCCCTGGCACAGCCGTGCGGCTTCTGCGGCGCCAGGGTTGCCTCTCGGACTTAGGGCCATCTCGGGACCGCAACCTCCGCGACTAGAGACGGCACCGCTCCCCGCGACTCGCCCGCCTGCTCAGGGTCCCAAGACCCCGCACCCACTCGGAACGCTTCTTTCGGGGCTGCACCTCAGCCCGCGTGAGCCTCGGAGGTGCCTGAAGATCTCGCCAGACCCGGACCTATGCATACTCTCTCGGGAAGCCTCGTCACCAGGGCCCGCGCCCGCGCTGCGCCCCTTTCTGGGCTCGTCTCGGGGCAGCCTGACTCACCGCTGCGCTCCCCTCCGGCTCCCAGCGCTCTCTGCTGTGCCGGAGCTCCGAGCTGCTTTAACACAGGCTTCTTGAATTCTTAGCCCCTCCTCCCCGGGCTCCTGAGTCACACACGCTCCAAATCCTGCCCCCCACCTCACCCCTCCCACCCCCAGCCCCGCACCTGCTCTGGCTGGTTGGCAGTGCCCGGCTGCAGGGGGCCCTGGACTAGAGATGGAACGCTCCCGGGAGGGTCAGCCGAACTCAGCCAGGGAAGGGTTCGAACTTCCAAAGGCCAAAGGAAAACGCGCGGGGGTCGGAGGGGCAGCGTGTACCAGCCCTGGACTGCGGTTTTCTGGGGCACAAGGCGGGGGGTACTGGCTCGGACCGCCAACAGGCCTCCAGCCTGGGGCTGGGCGGGGTTGCCGGGCGCTCCCCTCACTCCCCGCCCTCCCCGAGCGCGTCGTCCGCCGCCCGCGCCTCCGGGGTCTACCCTGCGCCGCCCTCTTTGCCCCAGAGATCAGCTGCTCACTGGCTGCCAAAAAGCTTTTTGCTCGGATGCCTCAGACCACCCGGAGAGAGATGAACACCAGGGTAGCTCTGCGCGGTGTAGGTTCTAAGGCTCCTCAGAAACGAGGGAAGGCGGCAGTACCAAGGGCTGGAACCAGCTAGGAGGCCAGAGCAGGGGTGAGTCAGGCTTGGGGGTAAGGGACAGAAGACTTCAGGCTTTAGGATTTAGACCCCAGGCCTTGACTTAGGGCCCTAAATTCCCTGGAGTTCAAGCGAAGGGGCGTTTGTTTATGTCTGCGTGTGGCGTGTGGATTTTTCCAGGTAGAGGGTCACGTTTTTCATCCGTTTTGCAACGGGTCTGTGACCCAAAACTAGCTTAGACTGCAAGCCTTCTGCCCCAACCCCACGCCTTAGCCAAATCCTCCTTTACCCCACCATTCAGGACCTTTAGTGAGGCAATATCTTCCGGACTGCCATCCAAGGTTTCTTGGGTGTATGGATTCAGATGCTGCCAGAGGAGCTTGTCTGGCTGATGCCTGCCCCTTCTCTTCCCAACATCCAGGACAAAACCGTTGTTGTTAGGTGCTGTGGATTTGGTTCTGACTTATACTGACTCTATGTACAACTGAACGACACATTGCCCTGTCCTGTGCCAAATCAGTTGTTGCTACACCTCAGACCATTGTTGCAGCCACTGTGTCAATCCATCTGGTTGGGAGTCTGCCTCTTTTTGGCTGACCCTCTACTTTACCAAGCGTGATGTCCTCCAGGGACTGATCCCACCTGATAACATGTTCAAAGTGTGTGAGGCGTAGTCTCACCATCCTTGTTCTAAGGAACATTCTGGTTGTACTTCTATCAAGACAGATTTTTTAGTTCTTTTGGCAGTCCATGGTGTATTCAATATTCACCAACACCATAATTTGAAGAATTCTTCTTCAGTCTTCCTTATTCATTGCCCAGCTTTCACATGCATATGAGGCAATTGAAAATACCTTGGCTTTTTCAGGCACACCTAGCCCTCAAGGTGGTATCTTTGCTTTTTAACACCTGAAAGAGGTCTTTTGCAGCAGATTTGCCCAGTGCAATATTTCCTTTATTTCTTAACTGCTGCTTCCATGGGTGTTGATTGTGGATCCAAGTAAAATGAAATCCTCGACAACTTCAAATTTTTCTCCATTTATCATTATGTTGCTTATGGGTCCAGTTGTGAGAATTTTTGTTTTCTTGGGTGTAATCCATACTGAAGGCTATGGGTCCAGTTGTGAGAATTTTTGTTTTCTTGGGTGTAATCCATACTGAAGGCTATAGTCTTTGATCTTCATCAGTAAGTGCTTAAAGTCTTCTTCACTTTCAGCAAGCAAGGTTGTGTCAGTGCACATCACAGGTTGTTAATGAGGCTTCCTCCAAACCTGATGCCGTATTCCTCTTCGTATAGTCTAGCTTCTCAGATTATTTGCTCAGCATAGAGGTTGAATAAGTATGGTGAAAGGATACAACCCTGATACACACCTTTCCTGATTTTAAACCATGTATTATCCCTTTGTTCTGTTTGAAAGAATGCCTCTTGGTCTATGTAAAGGCTCCACATGAGCACAATTAAGTAAATGTTCTGGAATTCCCATTCTTTGCAATGTTATCCGTAATTCGTTATGATCCACACAGTCGAATGCCTTTGCATAGTCAATAAAACACAGGGAAACATCTTTCTGGTATTCTCTGCTTTTAGCCAGGATCCATCTGACATCAGCACTGATGTCTCTCTTTCCATGTCCTCTTCTGAATCCAGCTTGAATTTCTGGCAGCTGCCTGTCTGTTGTTGTACTTCTGCAATTGTTTTTTTTAATTATTTTCTTCAAAATATTATTTGTGTGTGATATTAATGATACAGTTTGATAATTTCCACATTCTGTTGGATCACTTTTCTTTGGAATGGGTACAAATATGTATCTCGTCCAGTTGATTGGCCAAGTAGCTGTCTTCCATATTTCTTGGCATAGACAATGAGCACTTCCAGCGTGGCATCCATCTGTTGAAACACCTCAACTGGTATTCTGTCAGTTTCCAGAGCCTTGTTTTTCACCAGTGCCTTCAGTGCAGCTTGGACTTCTTCCTTCAGTACCATCAGTTCTTGATCGTATGCTGCCTCCTGAAATGGTTGTACATTGACAAACTCTTTTTGCTACAATGATTCTGTATTCCTTCCATTTTCTTTTGATGCTTCCTGTGTTGCTCAATATTGCACCCATAGAATCCTTCAATATTGCAACTCTAGGCTTGTATTTTTTCTTCAATTCTTTCAGCTTGAGAAATGCCAGGTGTGTTCTTCCCTTTTGGTTTTCTAACTCTAGTTCTTTGCACATTTCATTATAATATTTTACTTCGTCTTCACAAGCTACCCTTTGAAATCTTTTGTTCAGTTCTTTTACTTCATCATTTCTTCTATTCACTACTCTATGTTCAAGAACAAGTTTCAGAGTCTCTTCTGACAGCCGTTTTGGTGTTGTCTTTCCTGCCTTTTTAATGACCTTTTTCTGTCTTCATGTTTGCTGTCCTTGATGTCATCCCACAGTTCATCTGGTTTTCAGTCGTTAGTGTTCAGTGCATCAAATCTATTCTTGGGACGACGTCTAAGCTCAGATGGGGTGTACTTAAGGTTGTACCTTGGTTCTTGTGACTTGTTTCAATTGTCTTCTGCTTCTGCTTGACCTTGATAGTCTGTTCTACAGTCAGCTCCCGGCCTCGTTCTAACTGATGATATTGAGCTTCTCCATTGTCTCTTTCCACAGATGTAGCTGATTTGATTCACGTGTATTCCATCTGGTGAGGTCTACATGTATAGTTGTCATTTATGGTGTTGTAAGAAGGTATTTCCAATGAATAGGTCATTCGTCTTGCAAAATTCTGTCATGTGAGCTCCACCATTGTTTCTCTCACCAAAGCCATATTTTCCAACTACTGATCTTCTTTGTTTCCAACTTTTGCATTCCAATCACCAGCAATTGTCAGTGCATCTTGATTGCATGTTTGGTCAATTTCAGACTGCAGAATTTCTTCACCTTTGGCAGTAGTGGTTGGTGTGTAAATTTGAATAATAGTTGCATTAACTGGCCAAAACTAGTGAGGCAGAAATAACTCTAAAGTCAGGTTTTTACCAAATGTATATATCATTAATAGTAATAATGCTTAAAGGATTCATAGAGCTTTGAAAAGATTTACACTCCACCCTCTCCCATGTTGAGCTGGTCAGAGGTCTTCACTTCTTCCTTCAGAAAATGCATGCTGAGTCCCTAGTTTGTCCTCAGTGCCACGGGGCAGAATGGATGGAAGGAGAGAAAGGCAGAAACTGAGTCTCTGTTCCTGGTGAAGCCAAGCCAACACAATTCAGCTCAAGTTCCCCTTCCAAGGTGCTGGGATTTAGCCAGGCACAAAACCAAAACAAACAAACAATTTCCACTCATAGTGACCTTATAGGACAGTGTAGAACTGCCCCATCGAGTTTCCAAGGAACGGCTGGTGGATTTGAATTGGGGACCTTTTGGTTCAAGGCCGAGCTCCTGTTATAAACCCAGGGGTGGTACTTTACTCCCAGTGGAGGGCACTTGAGTGAGGTAGGGCCCTGCCCAGGTACTTCTGACCTCTTGATACAGATTGGTCTGATGTCTGGGCCTCTTTCTGTTTTCACCTCTGCCGTTAAACCTGAGTTCACCCAGCTAATGGTGAACTCAGGAGGATCCTCTGAGAAGGATGAGGTAGGAAGAAAGCCTCAGACCTAGAAGTCAGCTGTGGCTGTGGTGTGACCTTGTTATTTCCCAGCTAAGGCTGCCCACTGCCGATTTGTTCAGATTCAGGCTGGTGGATCAATATACTTTGGAGGTAAGGGCAAAAGGATGGGGAATACCATAAATAACCTTTTCTGCAGAAGTTAAACGTCACAATCAGGGTGAACTAGTAGGAAATTTATCATCGTTAATTAAACAAAGGAATTTCCAGACAATAAAATAAATTCATTCATCAATCATGTCATGTATAAACTTGTTTGAAACCACCAACCCTAAGCCTTACATAATAGCTGCTGGAGAATTTAGGGATGAAGTTGAAAATTTTAGAATAACAGAATTTGGTTCTTGAATGCAGAGCTCTTGCATGTGTCCTTGTGGCGTCACCCAGAAGGGCAAAAGGATTTGGGACACTTATGGTTCTGTTTCATGTGGTATGTAAGAGGGAAATTTTAAAGTGATGTAAGGAAAACATAAGCCTCAGTGCCCCACCCCCCAAATGTTGATTATATTCTTTTGGCACATGCTGGTTTAATAAGACCTGCTTTCCATCCCTGTCTAGCTCTGTTTCTCTCCCTGAACTTTAAGGATTTTGAGTCAATAAGAACAGGCAAAACAACAAGCAAAGAAAAACTCCTATGATTATTTATTGAAAGTCTACTATGTGCCAAGCACTGTGGGATGGACGTGGTACCAGTTTTCACGGAGCCTATGCTCTGGTGAGGGCTGGATTATTAGGTTTTGCCACTTTTATCGCACTCTCCCCAGGTCCTAGCACAAGGCTTGGCACACAGTAGGTGCTTAGTAAATGCTTGTTAAATCCAACAATGATCAGAGCCATTCGTGGCTGTCAGACAATCCATCCACACTGGTTTGGTTTCCAGCATGTTCCAAAAGAGGCCACTTTGGCACAGAGACCATAACCAGGTGTCTCTCCTTTTGCCTCTTCCACTTTCATGAAGAGCCGAAAGGGAAATGTCCTTCTCCTGGGTCACTGAGAGAAAGACCTTAAGGCCTGGACCAGCTAGAGTTGAAAGAATAAAAAAACAGCTGAGAGGACAGTGGCCAGAAGGAATGGTGCAGACAGGCAGAGGATAAGAATGTTTTTCTGTACTAGATTTTCTCGAAAGAGCTTTTATCCAGAGTATCAAAATAACCAGCAGCTGATGCATTTGCTGACTTGGATCAAGGATTGTGGCGCGTACAGTAATTGTTGTTATTTCTGAGGATTCAGAAGGCTGAAGCCATTGAGTGTCTCGTCAACAGCAACACTCAGCCTAGCACAAAGCTCCTGCCTCTTGCTTTGTTCCAGAAAAAAAAAAAAAAGACCAGGACAAAGTGCACGTGCTATTTAAAACACCAGGAGGCTCAGCAGCGATCTGCCAGCAAGGACAGAATCGTAGGGTCTGCTCCCTCTACGTGTGAAACACAGAAGTATCGTCCCAGTTGCTGGAGGAAGTGACAGCTTCCTCTCAAAGATATTTTTTCTTCCGTTCTAATGAGAGTGAGGGAAAACTTAAGAAGAGGAAATATTTCATAACAGTTAGTGAGATGACATGGTTGCAGAGTCAGAGATGATCAACCCAGCCATCCCATTTATGGATGAGGAAACAAGGGCTCAGGAAGGACAAGGACTCAGCCAATTACAAATGGCCAGTGTCAGGACCAGAACTCTAGCCTCTTGACTTCTAGGCAAGTCTTTTTTCTACTATATTCTCTGAGGCTGAAAAAAAAGACTTCCCAACCCTGGCTTCCATGGGAAGGCTGGTAAAGGAACAAAGGCAGGTCAGGGTGCAGAGCACACTGAGACTGGGAGTCAGGGGTGCTTTCTTTGTCTCTGGGGCCCACCCCTGCTGAATCCTGGGATCTGCTAGCTTTCACCACCTCTCTCTGACACCTAGTTTCTCCATCTCTATAGGGTCCTTCCCATTTGCTTATAAACATTCAATTGCCTTTTCTCTCTTAAAGAAAATGCTGGCCCTCCTGTTGGCCCAGCCACTGGATTTCTCAACTTCCTTTCACTATCAAATTCCTTAGCAAAGTGATCTACACCCACCGTTTCCTTGGCTCCCCTTAACTTCCTGCAATCTGTTTCCCATCTTCTTCCCCTCCCCTCCTATTCCCCCTACTGAACTTATCATTTCTTCTTAAAGGTCCCTAGTTTCAATAGCAACATCACCACCAATATAATAGTAGCAACATTATTGAGTGCTCCCTTAATTCAGGCACTGGACAAGGCGTTTTATGGGCCCTATCCATAGGCTAAGGAGCCCTGGTGGTGCAATGGTTAAGCACTCAGCTACTAACTGAAAGGTGGGCAGCTTGAACCCACCCAGCAGCTCCATAGGAGAAAAGACCTGGTGATCTGCTCCTGTCAAGATTACAACCTAGGAAACCCTATAGGACTGTTCTACTCTGCCATATAGGGTAGCTATGAGTCAGAATGCACTTGACAGCACACAACAACAACAACATCCGCAGGCTATCCATTTTTAGATAAGGAAACTGAAACTCTAAGAGTTAAGGCAGTCACCTGGTGATAGCAAATCAAATGACAGAGTAGATTTGAACCCAATCTGTGAGACTAAAGTTTTTGCTGTTAAACACTATGCCCCACCCCTCCCCCCTTCTTTTAGCCAAGATCAACGGACTTTGTTAGTCCTCTGCCTCCTTGACTGAGTTCTCTGCAGCCTTGGTCTCTGCTGATGCCCTCCTCCGTCTAACATTTTCCAATCAAGGCTTCTTTGACTGTTCTTACCATCTATCTCTCTGCCCTTTGAATACGTGTGCCTCCCAAGGCTCAGTCCTGAGGTGTTATACTCTCTTCAGTGAAAAAGAGGAAGACCCTTGACAAGATAGATTCATACAGTGACTGCAACAATAGGTTCAAATATAACAACAATTGTGAGGATGGCACAGGATCAGGCAGTGTTTTGCTCTGTTGTACATAGGGTTGCTATGAGCCAGAAATAACTTGATGGCACCTAACAACAACCACTCTTATTGTTGCACATGTCCCCTCCTAATTGCGTGATTCCAACCCACAGTCTCAGTCCTGACTTCTCATCCTCACTCAGTCACCAACATTTTTGAGTGTCCAGTATGTGCAAAGTAATACCCAAACCCTCCCCCTGCAAAAAAAAAAAAAAAAAACCAAACCCATTGCCGTCTAGTTGATTCCAACTCACAGCGACCCTGTAGGACAGAGTAGAACCATAGGGTTTCCAAGAAGCAACTGGTGGATTTGAACTGCTGACCTTTTGGTTTGCAGCTGAGCTCTTAACCACTGCATCACCAGGACCCCAGGTTCTTGTTTTAGGCCACCTGGACAGGTGCTAGGCAAGGACTGAGTTTCCGTTTTACTTCTGACCCCCAGCTGTTCTCATCCAAAGTCCTTGGTCTTCACTCTACTGGACAGCAGCCCCACAGATCCCATCATTAGAACAGGTCAGGGAATCTGCTTGGGCTGGAGACAGTTCAGCTCTTCTCCAGCAGGAGCAACACAATCTAGAAAAGTCACCAGGTTGGAACTAGGAAGATTTAGCCCATCTAGCCCTGGTGGCATAGCGGTTAAATGCTAATAGCTGCTAACCAAGAGATTGGCAGTTCAAAGCTGCCAGGCTCTCCTTGGAAACTCTATGGGGGCAGTTCTACTCTGTCCTATAGGGTCGCTAAGAGTCGGAGTCAACTCAAAGACAGTGGGTTTGGTAGTGGGCTTAGCCGATCTATCCTTAGAGGCCATGTGACCTTAGGAGAAAGATCTATCATCTTTGAATCTTAATAATTATATACATATTTATTGAGTCAAATATTAATCGAGCACCTGCTATATGCCACTCTTGTTCTAGGTGCTAGGGATTTAGCAAGTGAACAGAAACAGCTTCTAGTCACATAAGCCTTGATTCTGGTAATTGTTTCACCCACTTAATAAATATTTATCTAATGTACATTATATGCCAGGCCCATTAAAAAAAGAAAATCATGATTTTGGTGAGCCTTATCTGGAAAAGAGGGTGAGGCAGATATAGAAACAGGCAATGGAGAGTCAAACCAGCCCCCTGGGGATTGGATTCTATCCTCTGCTTCTTGACCCAAATAGCTTGGAGCTGCCAATTTCTCAGACTGGTATAACTCTGCCCCCACAAGGTCTCCAACGTCCTCCTGTCTACCATGCCTACAGCCCAGATCAGGACTTCATTAGTGCTATTTTCAAAGAGACTTCACCCCTTCTCTCTAACTGAGGTAACAGTCAGTGCCCTTCATGAGTCCACATCCAAGGCAAGAATGCCTCTGCAGCACTTCTGCTGCTCCAGAGTTTTCATCTAGGTCCTTACTGTGCAGCACCCACCAGCTGTGGACCACAGCCTGAATCATGGAATTCCTGTTGGAGCCATCCTAGAGATGCCTTCAAGGTAGTACCCTCTGTGCTGATCAAATTCCACCTATAGAATCTCAGCTGCTCTTCCTGTCACCCGACGCCATGTTGAAAATTACAATTCTGTGGTTCTAAGGCACACCTCACCCTTTCATTTATGATGCTCGTATAGAGGAGTTTGGAATAGATGGACTCGGCAACCTCATGGGTGGATCTCTGTCACGTCAGTGGCTCAGGTAAATCCATTCACTAAAATCCTATTCTGGGGCAGGATCTGTGTAAGGTACAAAGAAAGAAAGCTCAATAAAAAATATTTCCCACCATATAGGTACTTAATGTTCAATGGGAGAAACAGATAAATGGATAAGAAATACGCATGGGAAGTGATGGAAGCTCAGGGGTTGGAGAATTTGACCAGCCTGGAGCTTCAGGCACTCTGCATTTTGTTCATTTTGTCCCATTGCGTTTAGCATAAACTCCATTGTCTTTAAAGTGCTTTATGAGGCCTTTTGTCATCTGGACCCTCATGCTCCTTCATTTTCCCCTCTGGCTACTTTTTTTTAAAAATTTTTTATTTTTTGTTCTAGTTCTAGACTTTGTGAATTTTTTTCAGTAGATTAAACAAACTTGTTGTTGCCTCTGGGACTTATATGCTGTTTCCACTGCCTCAAGAAAGTATTACCCCTCTCCACCATCTTATTCGTCTAACCCATTCCTCTTCATTTGATACTCAGCTCTTAAAACCTTAGATGACAGTCCTGGTGAAACACTTTTCCTGATCCCATAAGTCAATACTGGGTACCCTTTCTAGGTGTTCCTCTAGCACAGACCATATGCTTAATAAATGTTTTTAAATGAGGTGTCACTTGAGCTATGTTTTGAGGGATGAGTAAGAGCTAGGGGAAGAATGTCAGGAAGGGCATCTTTGAGACGAAGGAGCAGCTTGAACTAAGGTGTGCAACTGTGAAGCAGTATGACATATGCAGGAACCTGTAGCCAGTTCAGAATAAATAAAACGTGATGTGGCAGAAGATGAAGGTGGAGCAGCCACAGGTGAGGTCAAGGAGGACCTGGATTATGGAGGGTGGGACTGAATGCAGGGAGACCCCTTGGGGGTCAATAGTCCTAGTTCAGGTGAACAGTGATGATGGTGACCTGAGGGGGCACTGGGAGTTACATATGGAGAGGAGATACATTCAAAATAAATTTAGGGGGACTTCTGGGAAGATGGCATCATCAGCAGGTTTATGATCCTGACCCTCCTACATGAAGACCAAGAAAAGCAACTGGAAATCTGTAATATCAACTCTATAAGAACTCTGGAAAGTAAGCAGAAGATTGCAGTAACTAAATGCAAACTTAAACAAGAAAAAGATGACCTTTAAATATTAAGAATACTTCTTTTTCTGCTGTGCCTGCTCCGCCATCTCCCATGACTGCAGCAGAGGTAGACAATGGCTCACACTCTCAATAAGGGGCCCCAATCTCTGGCTCTGGAGTGAGTAGGGAAGATTTTGCTGGTGAACTATTAAGTGTGTCTGTTTTCATCTGTGTGGGATCAAACTGAAGGACTGAATCTTCAGACTGGACTGAATCAAAGCTCACACAAGGCAAGGGAGGGAGTGTGAATGAATACTTAAGGCTGTGGTGGCTTGAAAGTTTCTTGCAAGAATAAGCACTTTCAAAAGTGCTGTGTGTATGGAGGAACTGAGAAAGTACATGCAAGCTCAGTGCTAACACATTGTAAAATTCTAATGTCCCAGCTTCAATAAAAAAATCACAAGTCATACAAAGAAACTGAGCATGATGGACCATTAAAAAGAACAAGATGAAGGGAGAGAAATCTTCTCTATGGAAGCTTGTATAGTGACAGATTGTTGTTGTCGTGTGCTGTCAAATCAGCCCTGACTCATAGCAACCCTATAGGACAGAGTAGAACTGCCCTATAGGATTTCCAAGGATGCAATCTTTATGGAAACAGATGCCACATCTTTCTCCTGCAGAGTGGCTGGTGGGTTTGAACCACTGACCTTTTGGTTAACAGCTGAGTGCTTAACCACTGCACCACCAGAGCTCCTCAGTGGCAGATTAAAAAGAAGACTTTAAATCAACAGTATTTAACATGCTGAAAAAGCTAAAGGAAAATCACTGACAAAGAACCAAAAAAAAAAATCAGGAAGACAATACATGCACAAAAATGAAAATGTTAGTAAAAAGATACACACTACAAAAAAGAACCAAATAAAATTACTGGAGCTGAAAAATACAATAACTAAAATGAAAAATTCAATGAAAGACTTCAACAGTAGATTTTAACTCACAGAAGAAAGAATCCATGAACTAGAGAATAAGGCAATTGAAATTATTGCAACTGAATATCAAAAAGCCTAAAGTAATTGTGTGACACCATCAGGTGAAGTAATATACGTGTCGTGGGAATCCCGGAAAGAGAAGAGAGAAAGGAACAGAAAGAATATTTGGAGAAATAATGGGAGAAAATTTCCAAATTTGACAAAGGACATGAATCTATAAGTCCGTGAAGCTCAATAAGCTCCAAGCAGGATAAAATCAAAGAGATCCACACTGGGACACATTATAAACAAACTCTTGAAAACCGAACATAGCAAATCCTAAAAGCGGCAAGAATGAAGTAATTCATTACAGACAAGGGATCCTCGATAAGATTAAGTACCAGTTTCTCCTTAATAACAATGGAAGCCAAAAGGCAGGGGAATGACATGTTTAAAATACTGACAGAAAAGAACATCAACCAACAATGCTGTATCTAGCAAAAATGTCTTTCAAGAATGAGGGTAAAATTAAGACATTCCCAGATAAACAAAAACTGGGGGAGTCCATGGCAACTAAACCAACACTAGGAGAGATGCTAAAGGGTGTTCTTCAGATGAAACTGAAAGGCACTAGACAATAACCCAAAGAAGTATGTAGAAAAGGGAGATCTCTGATAAAATAACCTCATGGTCAAATATAAGGGCCACTTTTATGGTATTTTTGGCTTGTAACTTTAGTATTATATCATAGATTATTCCAAAAGACAGATGCATAAAATATTATTACAAATTTATTGTGTTGTACACATAAAATATAAAGATGTAATTATATAAAAATTGTATAAAGGTGACAACAATGGCATATATGGGGGGAGGAGTGGTATGGGAATAGAGTTTTTGTAAGTTACAGTCTTAGTTATCTAGTGCTGCTATAACAGAAATAAATACCACAAGTGGATGGCTTTAACAAACAAAAGTTTATTCTCTCACTGTATAGCAGGCTAGAAGTCCAAATTCAGGGTGCCAGCTCCAGGGGAAGGCTTTCTCTCTCTGTTGGCTCTGGAGGAAGGTCCTTGTCATCAATCTTCCCCTGGCCTAGTAGCTTCTCAGTGCACAGACCCCATGTTCAAAAGATGTGCTCTATTCCTGGCACTACTTTCTTGGTGATATGAGGTCCCCTCCCTCCACCCCCACCCCCCATCTTCCTGCTCACTTCTGTCTTTTATATTTCAAAAGACATTGACTCAAGATAAAACCTAATCTTGTGTATTGAATTCTGCCTCATTAACATAATTGCCTCTAATCCTGCCTCATTAACATCATAGAGACAGGATTTACAACAGGTGGGCGAATCACATTAGATTACAAAATGGTGGACTATCACACAATACTGGGAATCATAGCCTAGCCTAGTTGACACACATTTTGGGGGGACTCAATTCAATGCATAACAGTTACTGAAGTTAAATTGGTATAAATTAAAACAACGTTGTAATAAGTTTGAGATGTTAAATGTAATCTTCATGGTAACTACAAGGACAATACCTTAAAAATATACATAGAAGGAAAGGAGAAGGGAATCAGAACGGCTTGATACAAAAAATTAACTAAACACAATTGATAGAAGTATTAGAGGAAATGAGGGATGAGGAAGGTATATATACATACATTTTCAATCAAGTCAATTCCAACCCATGTATGTCAGAGTAGAACTGTGCTCCATAGGGTTTTCAATGTCTGATTCTTCAGAAGTAGATCACCAGGCTTTCTTCTGAGGTGCCTCTGGGTGGACTTGAACCTCCAAACTTTCAGTTAGCAGCTGAGTGCCTTAACCATTTGCACTACCCAGGGACTCCAGAAAGGTATAAGGCACACACACGCACACACACATATACAAATAGCAAAATGGCAGAAGTAAGTCCTTCTTATAGGTAGATTACCTTAAATGTAAATGGATTAAACTGTCTAATCAAAAGGCAAAGAGTGGCAGAATTGATTTAAACAAACAAAAAAACCATGATCTATCTATAGGGTCGCTATGAGTCAGAACTGACTCAACGGCTCTGGGTTTTAGTATTATCTATATGCTGTCTATAAAGAGACCCATATTAGGCCCAAAGACACAAATAGGTTGAAAGTGAAAGAATAAAAAAAAATTTTTTCCATGCAAATAGCAACCAAAAGAGAGCTGGGGTGACTATATTGATATCAGACAAAAAATACTTTAAGTCAAAATTTGTTTAAGAGACAAAGAAAGACATTATATAATGATAAAAGGGTCAATTCATCAAGAAGATATAACAATTATATATGCACCTAACATCAGTGCCCCAAAATATACGAAGCAAACACTGAGAGAATTGAAGTGAAAAGTAGACAGTTCTACAATAATAGTTGGAAACTTCAATACAGACTTTGATAATAGACAGAATATCTAAAAAGAAGATAAATAAAGACACACTACAAACCAACTAAACCTGACATGTATAGAACACTCCACCCAATAACAGCACAATGATCATTCTTTTCCAGTGCACATGGGTCATTCTCCAAGATAAACCATATGTTAGGTCACAGAACAAGACTCAATCAATTTAAAAAGACTGAAATCATACCAAGTATCTTCTCCAACAATAATGGAATGAAACTAGAAATTAATAACAGGAGGAAAATGGGAAAATGTGCAAATATGTGGAATTAAACAAGACACTATTAAAAAATGGATCAAGGAAGAAATGAAGAGGAAAATCAGAAAATACTTAGCGTCAAATGAAAATGAAAGCACAACATACCAAAACGTAGGAGATATAGTGAAGGCAGTGTTCAGAGGGAAATCTGTAACAGGAAATGTCTACGCTAAAAAAGTAGATTGAAGCACAAACAGCAAAAGACAAAATAAATAACTAGGACCTCATAAAAATTAAAAACTTTCGTTCAGCGAAAGACTTTGCCAAAAAAGTAAAGAGACAGGCTACCAATTGGGAGGATATCTTTGGAAACCATGTATTAAATGAGAATCTAATAGCAAAAATATATATGAAATCTTGACAACAAAAAGACAAATAACCCAATCATAAAATGGGCAAAGGACCTTGAATAGATGTTTCACCAAAGAGGACATTCAAATAGCCACTAAACACAAGAAAATATGTTCAATGTCATTAGCCATCAAAGAGATGCAAATCAAAACCACAATGAGATACCATTTCACTCCCATGGGGGTGGCTAATATTAAAAAACAAAACAAAACAGAAAATAACAAATGTTGGTGAGAATGTGGGAAATTGGAACCCTTATCCATTGCTGGTGGGAATGTAAAATTATATAGCCATCGTGGAAAACAGTGTGGCAGTTCCTCAAAAAATAAAAAGAACTAGCATATGACCTAGCAATTCCACTCCTAGATATACACTCAAAAGCCTTGAAAGAAGAAACTCAGAGACTCGTACACCAATGTCTATTCACAGCACTATTCACAATAACCAAAAGGTGGAAACAAATGTCCATCAACAGACGAATGGATAAACAAAATGTGATACATACGTACAATGGACCCACTCAGCCAGCAGGAGAATTGCAGTCTTGATAAAAACCCACTGCTGTCAAGTCGATTCCAACTCATAGCTACCCTATAGGACAGAGTAGAACTGCCCCATAGAGTTTCCAAGGAGTACCTGGTGGATTTGAACTGCCGACCTCTTGGTCAGCAGCCGTAGCACTTAACCGCTATGCCACCGGGGAAGTCTTGATACATGCTATAATATGGATGGAGCTTGAAGACATTATGCTGAATGAAGTAATCACAAAAGGACAGATATTATATAACCTCACTAAAAGATAAAAAAAGACAAATGTGTAAAGACCAAAGTTTATTAGTGGTTGGGAGGGGAGTTAATGGTGATGGAAGAAATCACCTTGATTAGGGGTAGTGTTGTACATCCAATTATTGTAAGTGCCATCAATAAATAGTATATCTGTAAAAAGTGTGATAAACATAGTTACAGTGACAACGACAACAAAAAAAGTAGCTGTTGAGGCTGCCTATGTACAGCCAAATACCTCATGAGATTTGGTTCCTCGGTCTGGAGGTTTAGGGCCGTGGTTTCATGGGATACCTCAGTTAATAGGTCTAATAACGTGTTCAGTGCTTCTCTTTTACCCCCTAGTTTGTTGCATAGTTCTTGGGGTCTTAAAAGCTTGCAAGTGGCCATCCGAGGCACAACAACTGGTCTCTGGAGCAACAGAGGAAGAAGGAGAGCCAGGAATAGGAGGAGGCTATGAAATCTGTGGCTAATTGACTCCCTGAACAACTGCTTCCTTTGCTATGAGACCAGAAGAACTAAATGGTGCCTGGCTACCATTACTGAACATTTTGATCAAAGATTCTATAGAAGAATTCTAGTCATAGGTGGGAAAATGTAAAGCAGAATTTCAAATTCTCATGGACTCCAGGCTTTCTGGAGCCATGGAAGCTAGATAAGCCTCTGAAACTATTACCCTGAAATAATCTTTAAACTTTAAACCAAAAGTATCCCCTGAAGTCTTCTTAAAACTATAGTTTAGCGTAACAAGTGAAAAAAAGCCTCCCTTGAGCATTTTTTTTTTTTGAGCATTATGTTGTTTTAAGAGCTATTTACATGGGATCAAATTGACAATAGCAACTCGGAAGTTTAGATAGGAACTTTGGGGGTCAGTGAGTTTGTGTTAATGGGGGAAGAACAGCCCAGAGAAGAAGGTTAAGAATGGTTGCACAACTCAAAGAATGTAATGAATGTCACTGAATTGTGTGTATAAGAGACTGTTGAATTGGTGTATGTTTTGCTGTGTATAGTCTTAGCAAAAACAACAAAATAAATAAAATTTTAAGAAAAGATAAAAAATGCATAACTTGTGCAATAAGAAAAGATGAAGGAAAACCTGTACTTTCAATATGATAATGACTATGTAAAATAAAACTATTACCTATTAAAAAAAAGATTGATTTCCAATCAATAACCTAACTTTATAACTTGTGGAACTGGAAAAGGAAGAGCTAATTAAGTCCAAAACTACCAGAAGGAAGGAAATACCTAGGATTCAAATGGAGATAAATGAGATAGAAAATTGAAAAACAATAGAGAAAATAAAAAATCAGGAAGTTTGTTTTTTGAAAAGATCAATATAATGGATAAATCTTTAGCTAGACCGAAAAGAAAAACAGAGAGAAGATGCAAATATCTAAATCAGAAATGAAAGTGGGAACATTACAACCGACCCTACAGAAATAAAAGAATCATCACAGAAATACTATGAAGAATTGCACACCAAAAAACTAGATGAAATGGACAAATACTTTAGAAGCACATAAACTCCCTAAATTGACTCCAAAAGAAACTGAAAATCTCAGGAGACCCATACCAAGTGAAGAGATTGAATCAGTAATAAAACAAAAACAAAACAAAAAACCTCCCAATTAAAAAGAAAGGTCTTGAGCCAGGTAGCTTCACTGGGGATTCTACCAAACATTTATTGAAGAAGTGACACAAATCCTCTTAAACTCTTCAAAAAAAAAGAAGAAGAAAGGAACACTTCATAAGTCATTCTATGACGCCAGCATTACCCTAATAGCAAAGCCAGACAAAGGCAGCATAAGAAAGCTACAGACCAATATTCCTTATGAATATAAATGTAAAAATCCCCAACAAAACATTGCAAACCAAATCCAACACCATATTAAAATGATTATAACCCATGACCAAGTTGAATTTATACCAGGAACCCAAGGGTAGTTCAACATTAGAAAAACCAGTACAATACACCACACTAACAGAACAAAGGAAGAGAAACCAAATGATCATCTCAATCCGCTCAAAAGGGCATTGACAAAATGCAACACCCTTTCATGATAAAAACACTCAACAAGCAAGGAATAGAAGGGAAATTCCTCAATATGATAAAGGACATTTATGGAAAAAACCACAGCTAACACCCTATTCGACAGAGAAAGATTGAGACCTATCCCCTTAAGATTAGGAACGCATGCCCTCTCTCACCACTGTATAGTACTGGAAGTCTCGGCCAGAGCAATCAGGCAAGACAAAGAAAGAAAAGGTATTCAAATCGGAAAGGAAGGAAAACTATCCCTATTCTCAGATGACACAATACTATGTATATATTAAAAAAAAGAAAATCCCACAAGAAAACTAGTAAAGCTAATAACATGAGTTCAGCAAAGTTTCAGGGTACAAGGCGAACATGCACAAGTCAGTTGAATTTCTATACAACAGCCCTGACCAATCTGAAAAGGAAATTAAGGAAAACAATTCCATATATAACGGCACCTAAAAGAATAAAATACCCAGGAATAAATTTAATCAGGGAAGTGAAAGACTTATACACTGAAAACTATGAAACATTGTTGAAAGAAAGTAAAGAAAATTAAAATAAATGGAAAGATTTTCCTTGTTCATAGATTGGAAGACTTAATATTGTTAAGATGTCAATACACCCAAAATGATCTATGGATTCAATGCAATCCTAATCAAAATTACAGCAGTCTTTTTTTTTTTTTTTTTTGGCAGAAATGGAAAAACACATCCTTAAATTCATGTGGAATACCAAGGGGCCCTGAATAGCAAAAACAACCTTGAAAAAGAAGAAAGTAGGAGTACTTACACTTTCTGATTTCAAAATATACTTTAAAGTGACAGTGATCAAAACAGTTTAGTACTGGTATAATGGTAGACATGCAGACAAATGGAATAGAATTGCAAGACCAGAAATAAACCCACACATCCATGTCAATGGATTTTTGACAAAGAGCACCAAGTCCATTCAACAGGGAAAGAAAAGACTCTTTAGCAAATGGTGTTGAGACAACTGGATCTTTAACGCAAAAGAATGAAGCCAGATAAATTGGGCTTCATCAAAATTAAAAACTTTCATGCACCAAAAGGCTTTATCAACAAAATAAAGAGACAACCTACAGGATGGGAGAAAATATTTGGAAAGCACATATGAGATAAGTGTTTAATAACCAGAATATATAAAGAACTCCTACAACTCAACAACAAAAAGACAACTCAATCAAAAAATGGACAAAGAACTTAAATAGACATTTTACCAGAGAAAATACACAAATGGCAGTAAGCATATGACATTATGTTCAATGTCATTAGTCATTGGGGGAATGCAAATCAAAACCATAATGTGATACCACTTCATCCCCATTAGGATATTTATTATCAGAAAAACAAGTGTTGGTGAGGATGTGGAGAAATTGAACCCTTACCCATTGTTAGTAGGATTGCAAATCGTTAGAGCTGCTGTGGTAAGCAGTTTGGCGGTGCCTCAAAAAGTTAAACATAGAATTACCGTATGACCCAGCAATTCCACTCCTAGACATATATCCAAAAGACTTGACAGTAGGGACTCAAACAGATACTTGCACAGCAATGTTCATTGCAGCATTATTCACAATAGTAAAAAGGTAGAAATAAACCATTTCCATGAACAGATGAATGGATAAACAAAATGTGGCATATAGCATGTCGTTGTTGTTAGGTGCCATCAAGTCAGTTCCAACTCACAGTGACCCTATGTACAGCAGAAGAAAACACGTCAGGTCCTGTGCCATCCTCACAATTATTGCTATGTTTGAGCCCATTGTTGCAGCCACTGTGTCAATCCATCTCGTTGAGGGTCTTCCTCTTTTTTTGCTGACCCTCTACATTACCAAGCATGATGTCGTTCTTCAGGGACAGGTTCGTCTGATAACATGGCCAAAATATGTGAGATGAGGCCTTGCCACCCTTGCTTCTAAAGAGCATTCTGGCTGTACTTCTTCTGAGACAGACTCGTTTGCTCTGCTGGCAGTCCTGTTCTGGATGTGGAAGGCTGAACATTGACTCTCTCTTTGCATTCCAGCTGCAACAATCCTAAAGTCCCCCATGAAAACCACATGGTGCCGGCAGAATGGGGGGAGATCACATGCAGAGAGATACGAAAGAAGGGGTTTGTTGTTGTTACACTCTAGTCAGTAGTCTGCTATCCCCACTAAACTAAAAAGTCCTTAAAACCCATTAAACCAAACCTGTTGCCATGGACTCTATTCCGACTCATAGTGACCCTATATGACACCATAGAACTGCCCCATAGGGTATCCAAGGAGTGGCTGGTGGATTCGAACTGCCGACCATTTGGTTAGCAGCCCAGCTCTTAACCATTGTGCCACCAGGGCTCCAAAAAGTCCTTAAAACCAAACCCACTGCGGTCGAATCGATTCCAACTCATAGCGACCCTACAGGACAGAGTAGAACTGCCCGACAGTTTCCAAGGAGCGCCTGGCCGATTCGAACTGCGACCTTTTGGTTAGCAGCCGAAGCACTTAGCCACTATGCCACCAGGGTTTCCCCAAAAAGTCCTTAGGAACTCTAAATTCCCAGTACCCATCATAACACCTGGAGTATAGTAGATTCTTGATCAATGTGAGTTACACGAAGGAGTAAATTGAGGTTTACGGAGGAAAAAAAAAAAAAAACCGTCGCCGTTGAGTAGATTCCAACCCATGGCAACCCTATAGGACAGAGCAGAACTGCCCCATTGGGTTTCCAAGGAGCAGATGCTGGATTCAAACTGCTGACCTTTGGTTAGCATCTGAGCGCTTAACCACTGCACCACCAGGGCTCCAAGTGGAGGTTTAGAGGGGTTTAAGTAACCAGCCGGAGATCACACACACGACAGATAACAAACCTAGTCTGTTGATCTACAATACCCATGCCTTCAGTACTGCCCCTTATTGACTAATACTTGGGAGAACTCTAAAAGAACCCAGTCTTAGGTCTCAGAAATCATTTTTGTCACTGTGGTAGAAGTTAAGAGGACTCTCTAAGTTGTTCAAGTGTGCTGGCTAATATAATCCCATTGTGATCTTTAGTTGTGCTTGGTCAGCCCCACTTGGCCTGAACTGTTTTCCTGGGAAGTAGGCAGCAGTTTGGGACCAGCAGGGAGTTGCTGGGACCTCTCAGGTGCTGGAGGTGTGCCTCCCTGGGTGAAAGTTTCAGGCCGAGAGGCTGCATAGCAGATGTGAGACACATGCTGCCCCTGTAGATGTCACTTTTTTGGTATAGTATTGGTTCAAGCAGGACATCGCTTTCTGCCAAACTGTGAGTCTGACAAAATGTTCCTCCCCCTGAGGGGCAGCCTTTCTCAGATCTCAGTCCTACTCTTAAAAGAATGGCCTAGCTCAATTGGACTGGACCAAAAGCAAAGAAGTTTCTGGGATAAAATGAATGCTTCAAAGGTCAGCGGAGCAAGGGAGGGGGTTTGGGGACCATGGTTTAAGGCGACTTCTAAGTCAATTGGTAAAATGATTCTATTATGAAAACATTCTGCATCCCACTTTGAAATGTGGCATCTGGGGTCTTAAATGCTAACAAGCGGCCATCTAAGATGCATCAATTGGTCTCAACCCACCTGGAGCAAAGGAGAATGAAGAACACCAAGGTCACATGACAACTGAGAGCCCAAGAGACAGAAAGGGCCACATGAACCAGAGACCTACATCATCCTGAGACCAGAAGAACTAGTTGGTGCCCGGCCACAATCAATGACTGCCCTGACAGGGAGCACAACAGAGAACCCCTGAGGGAGCAGGAGATCAGTGGGATGCAGACCCCAAATTCTCATAAAAAGACCAGACTTAATGGTCTGACTGAGACTAGAGGAATCCCGGCGGTCATGGTCCCCAAACCTTCTGTTGGCACAGGACAGGAACCATCCCCGAAGACAACTCATCAGACATGAAAGGGACTGGACAGTGGGTAGGAGAGAGATGCTGATGAAGAGTGAGCTAATTATATCAGGTGGACACTTGAGACTGTGTTGGCATCTCCTGTCTGGAGGAGGGGTGGGAGGATAGAGAGAGTTGGAAGCTGGCAAAATTGTCACGAAAGGAGAGACTGGAAGGGCTGACTCATTAGGGGGAGAGCAAGTGGGAGTACGGAGTAAGATGTATATAAGCTTATATGTGACAGACTGACTTGATTTGTAAACGTTCACTTGAAGCTCAATAAAAGTTAAAAAAAAAAAAAAAAGACTGGCCTAGAATACTCACTGGCATTGAGATGAAGCTGACTTAAATCTGTTGGTTCCTCCAGGGATATCTGCATTCCAGTGGGAGAGGGAGCTGAATCAAAAGCCAGAAGAGCTCCTTTGTAAACTGAATGAAGGAGATATTTGGGGGAGTAGAGGGACTGCTGCAGGTAGGTCTCTGAAATCATTTTAGACAAGCTTCACAGACAAACTATATAGCCTCCATGGATTCTGCCCTTTCTCATCTCTGGGCCTTGGCACGTGCTCCTTCTTCCCCCCAGACATTTTCCCTACTCTTTGTCCCCTTTGCTAGGCTGACTCTGCCTCACCTTTGAGGCCTCAGTGCACGTGTGACTTTTAGACTTCCAAGTCTGGGTTAGGTATCCTCTTCTGTGGCCCCAATCTTCCCCTCTGATTGGGCCTCCACAGTGCCCCACACTCATTATAAGGGCCTGTCTTCTTGTCCTCCCCTTTCCCTTCCCCCAACAAGCTACTCCCTGGGGTGGCATCCCCAGCACCTAACACAGTGCCTGGCACCCAGTAGGAGATCCATTCTTGTTTGTTGCTTATCTGGATGTCCACACACGTGTTCTTCGATGCTTTATTGGCATTTTCTGCGGTTGTAAGTAAAATATGCAGAAACACACTTTCTTTCTAAGCTTATACCTTTCTCCAAGAAAGAGAATTTGTATGCAAAAAGAGCTTTAAAGACAGAAAGTTCCTAATTCCATTTCCATTATTTATTGAGCCCAACACCTATAAATTATTATTTTTTTTTATAAGGCCTGGGGGGCCCTGGCACAGTAATTAAGAGCTTGGCTTCCAAGGAGTTGGAATTGCCTCGAAGGCAATGGATTTGGTTTGTTATAAGGCATAGAAAGGGACCCTGGTGGTGCAACAATTAAGTGCTCAGCTGCTAGCCAAAAGGTGGTGATTCAGACCTACCCAGCAGCTGGCGAGAGAAAGACCTGGTGACCCACTGCCCTATGGGCCGGTTCTACTCTGTCACAAGGGCTCGCTTTGAGTCAAAAATCTACTTGAAGGTACCTAACAACAACATAAGGCATAGGAAAGATTCTGTATAGGGGGTACTCTGCACAGGCTTGGAAGCACCCCTCCTTCACTACGCCCGGAGGCATGCATGTCCCAGGCATGCACCACTCCCCCACGCGCACACAGATGGGATTGCAGCGATACTTGCAGGGACCAAGGGAGGCTTGAATGATCACCACAAGGTTAGGGAAAGAGGGGTGGCCGGGAGCTTGTTGAATCCAACAGAAGGAGAGGATTCAGACCAGAAATCTTCTGCCGACTCCCAGCATTCCTGGGCGGGTGGAATATCCTCAGGCTGTCTTTTTTCCCTCATTCTGCAAGCCTGTGGAGTTTTTTCTTTTTTTCCAGGATGGAGATTCATTTATCAGCATTCTAATTTTAAAAGTTCTCCATGTGCAGAGATGACTTTGATCTTCAGCAGGAGTTTATTGCTTCCTATTAGCATGACATTATACAATCTCTGACAGATTAATCACAGCTATTGTTGTGCTGTTTATTCTACATACTGTATAATTTTACTTTCAAAATGTTATTTTAATTAAGAAGGAAGTGCATCAGGAGAAGGCATTTCCCTGACAGACAGGTTTCTCAGGCTCTCCGAGCAGGTGTATGCCCGTGCTGCCTGCTGCAAAGGCGTCTCCAGCAACCAACTCAAGCCCCAGGACCAGGGAGGAAGTGAGTCCTGGGGTTTTATGATGTGATGGGAGGACTGTGAATAACTTGGTTGGAGTGGAGTTATGTATTTTTCAAAAACGTTGACTTCTTTGTCTCTTTACAATGAGGACGTCTTTGTACCGTGTAGCATAAAGAATGTAGCTTGTGGTAAGAGTCTGACTGAAGACTGTGTAAGCTTGGAGGTTGGGTGTGTGACCTTTGCAATTCCTTTAACCTGGGTTTGAGTTCCACCTGGCTGAGCCACTGACTACCTTAGTGACCTTGAGCAATTTGCTGCACCTTTCTGATCATTAGATTCCTCAGAGGAAGAAGATTCCTATAGGGGATGTATATGGAAAATCTGGGTGACTTAAACAAGACGATGCCTGTAGGGCACTTTTGGCACATAGTGGGTGCTATGTAACCCAAAACCAAACCAGTTGCTGTCAAGTCAGTTCCAACTCATGGCGATCGCATGTGTGCAGAGTGGTGCTGTGCTCCATAGGATTTTCCAGGCTGCAACCTTTCGGAAGGAGATTACCAGGCCTTTTCTCCTCAACCTTTTGGTCAGCAGTTGAGCACTTAACCGCTTGTGCCACCTAGGAACAACCAAGTGTTCAGTAAAGGGGTCAGTATTTGATCCACAAGGTGCATTTTCTTCTACTCAGATGAAGCTGGGATGACAAGGGAGCAGCCCCCTGAGGGGAAGAGGCAGACTCCACCAACTTGACAGTTTTGGAGAGGGCCCACCCTAGTTTGAAAAGAGCAACCACGTTGAAATTGCAGAATCCAGAAATGCATTTCAAATTCACCATTTACCCTCAAGTTCTGGACCCAGAGCCAGATACTAAGTCAGTTGGAGCAACAAGTTCATTTTTTAAAAAAGAAAAACAGTTTGTGGTGAGGGAAAAAATGCTTGTACAAAAAGCCTGAGCAGAAAAGCTTCTATATGTGGCACAGTCCCACTCAACTGAGACTGAATAAAGAGTTAGCTACATTGGTACCAAGGCTGGGGTAAAGAGTTGGCTTAAACTCTGTATCTGATGTGGATTTTGGTGCAGACAAATCCCAATTCTGTTGTGTGGTATCAATGCCATCAGCATACTGTCAGGTCAGATTGGCGTGATTAAGGT
Source organism: Elephas maximus indicus (assembly GCF_024166365.1). Classification (NCBI taxonomy): domain Eukaryota; kingdom Metazoa; phylum Chordata; class Mammalia; order Proboscidea; family Elephantidae; genus Elephas; species Elephas maximus. The sequence goes on along the minus strand of NC_064821.1, from coordinate 164,998,700 downwards.
GATGATGAAGGCTTCTTAGTTCTCCTTGGAAAGGAGTCTGTCTATTGCACAAACCCTGGTGGCATAGTAGTTAAGAGCTACGGCTGCTAGCCAAAAGGTCAGCAGTTTGAATCCGCCAAATGCTCCTTGGAAACTCTATGGGACAGTTCTACTCTGTCCTGTAGGGTCGCTATGAGTTGTAATCAACTCGATGGCAGCGGGTAGTGGGTGTTACAGAGGAAATAGCGGAAAGCAACTGAAGGACGCTATCCCGATGATAGAACCTTGGGGCCATAAGGCCCCTGACCAAACAGCTGCAGAAATGAGGAAGAAAAAAAATGATCTAAAACTCCTGTAGGATAAAACCACCATTCCCACTTAGATCCTATATGCAGTTCCATCAGAGTACATTCTGGGGAGTAACCACAATTCTTTTGTTGTGTTGAAGTTTTGTCATTTCAAATATTAAGCCCCCTGAGAGCGGGTATTCGGCTTTTTCCTTCTCTGCGTCAGCAGTACTGATCTTGTCTTCAAAAAACAGTTGTTCAATTGAATGGAGGAAAGTTCTTCCAAGAAACGGGCCATGGCTTGGGTTCGTCTTGTAGAGAAACCTTTGTAGTAACAGGACTTCAAACCCTGCTCTTTGAGAACAGCTGGGATCTGTTAGGGTGGAGTAAAGGTATAAAAGGGAGTAAAAAACTGAAGACAGACCATATGGCATTGTCATTAATGGAATTTAGAATGCAGTTAATATATGAAACAGGCCGTGTGTCCAGGAACAACGCACAATGTCACATTGTTGCAAATGTGGCTTTAGCAATCTTTCCAAACTCCTTGCACGTGTGCAGGGAGAGACAAAATTGGCTTGCATTGGAAGAAAGGGAGGTTTACTCAGGACATCAGTGCAGGATTTGCACTCTCTCAACAGAAGAATGAGGCACAGATCATGCCTTTTTATGGGGACGTTTCTTTTCCAATGAAAGCAAAATCATTGAAAACACCCTGTGTTAGTTAACATTTTTATAGGCTTTGATATACTTTCTGGCACCTCTATATAATGCAGATATTCATTTAAACTTCAGACGGGAAAGTTAACATGATTTCAGTTTATTCTACACATTTTTCAAATACCGGAGCCTGGTAAACATTACAAGTTCTCCCTGTGACTGACAATGGCTCTGAGGGTTGCTACTTGGCCTCTAAGGCTGTGAATCTCTTTTTGTGGTGCCTTCTTCTTCCTTATTCTGAGAAGAGGAGGCTCCTCGTTGCCCCTCCCCACTCAGCCCCTCTTGGTATTCTCCTTACATCATCCCACCTCATGTGCACAGTGGGAGTCCCTGGGTGACACGCTTAGTTAAGTGCCCTACTACTAACCCAAATGTTGGCTGTTCGAACCAACACAGAAGTGCCTTGGAAGAAAGGCCTGGCGATCTGCTTCCGAAAGGTCACAGCCTTGAAAACTCTATGATACGCAGTTCTACTCTGTAAGATATGGGGTCGCTAGGAGTCAGAATCAACTCCACAGCTACTGGTTTTAATTTCAATTACCTAAAAAGGTGGTTTGGCTGCCCTAGATCCAGGTAGGTCTAAGACCGGAGATACTAAAGATGGATGTTGTCCAAGGTTTGCAAAAATCAGAGAGGGGTTCTGATGTTAATGGTTTCAAATAGCTGTTTTAAAAGGTACGACAAATAATAAAAATGTAATAAAAATTATAGCTGGGCACTTTGCAAATTTAAAGTATGACAGAGAAATGCTTAATACCAACGATTCTACTTGATGTGCTAGGATACAGTGTGCTAGGATATGAAGAGGCGTGTTGGCACTGTCTGTTTTTAGCTGTGCCCGACCCATGGGGAGCAGCTCAAAGAAAGATTTGCAGGAAGAATGACACAAAGCTGGCAGGGCAGAAAAAACACCAAACAAGACAGAGGGAAGAAGGGAGTTGAATGTGCCCATGCTTTGTAAGTATCAAACATAGAAAAAAGGCTGAACAGGGCATATGTTTTCCAGTTCCTTTTAATCATTTTTCTTCTCCAGTTTGGTATTTGGTTCGGGACAAATGAAGTCAAGGTTAGAGTCGTGGAAGGGTTTGCAACCTCAAAGGAGGATGCTCCCAAGTCCTGCTCAGGACTGACCTATACAAAATAGTGAAGGAAGTTATGCTCCTTTCAAATGTATCCTCTCTCCTCCCTGCCTCTGCCCCCACCCAAGGCCACGTACAGCCAGGAGCCCCTCCTGTCCGGACTTAACGTGGGGTGGGGGAGAAGCACTGCACTGGGTGTCAGGAGTCCTCCTCTTCACACCTCAGCTCTACCTGAATTTTCTACACGACCTTGGGCAATATCACTTACCTCTCTGGACCTCGGTTGATTGAAAAGGGCAAGGACTGGCTAAGATGAAACAAGAGGCTTGGGTCAGATGGTTTCGAGGATTCTTTTGACCTGCAAGTTGCTAAAATAAATCAATCCATATTAAGGCCATCTCTCTAGTGGGTATTTTCATTTTACAACCAGCTGCTTGCAAACGGCAATTCTTATCCAAGACAAGTGACTCTTTAATGGTGAAACTTCAGGGCTTTTGTCTGCCAAGTAAGAAACAGAGGTCTTTTTTTGGAACCGTGTGTGTGTGTGTGTGTGTGTGTGTGTGAGAGTGTCAGGGGTGTGTGGTATTTGGAGGGTTGAGAGCTTTTGAAGCCTTCCAATTGTCTATACCAAAAACCTTGGGGTAATCTTTGATTGTTTTTTTTTTGTTGTTGTTGTTGCTGTGGTTGTTTTTACCCAATATCCAGTTCACTAGTTAATCCTAGTGCTTCAATGTAATTAATACATCTGGAATCTGATCATTTTTCATCTCTTCATCTGTTTCCTAAATTATAGTAATACTTTCTTAACTGCTTTTTTTGCTTCCAACTTTGCCTCCTTTCAGTCTGTTCTGAACTCTAGCTGCAGCCAGAATGATCCTGCTAAAATTTTTCTCCCCAAAACTCTCCCTTGGCATCTCTATCGGTCAGTTTGGGTGGGATTATGCTGAAGTAACAAACAACGCCAAAGTCTCAGTGACGCGACCCAAGGAAAACTTATTTCTTGCTCAAACTACTTGTCCAGTGGAGGATGACAGAGGGATCCTGATGGTTGTGGTCACCCAGGGGCTAGGACCAAAGGAGGCTGCCACAATTACTGGAACAGAGAGAGAAGAATAGTGCAACTTGCATAATGATTCTGAAAGTTTCTGCCTGAAAGTGACCACATCATCTCTGCCCCCATTTCATTGGCTAAGCAACTGGCATGGCCACACACAGCTTCAAAGGAACCAGAAAGGGCAATCCGATCGTGTGACCACAAGAGAGAACACTGGAAATATTTGGCAAAAACCGTAAGGTCTACCACAGCTTTCCATCTCACTCAGAAAAACCTCCATGTCCTCATCATGCCTTCCAAAGCCCTGAATGATACGCCCTCCAACCCCATTATCTTTCTGATCTCACCTCGTTCTACTTCCCCTTTCCTTCCATGTCAGCTACTCTTCCTTAAACACTCCAGGCAGGCTCTCCCTTAGGACCGTCACACTTGCTGTTTCCTCTCCTTGCAATGTTCTTCCCCTAGGTACTTGCATAGCTCACTTCCTCACCTACTTCAAGTCTTTGCTGAAGTGCTGCCTTCACACTGAGGATTTTCTTGATCGCCATGCTCTCCCACACATACACCTTGGCACTCCTTATCCTGCTTCCCTGTTTTATTTTTTTCTACTAAGCTTATCTTCTAATATAACATATAACCTACTTACTTAATTTTGTGTTCAGTATTTTTATGCAAATAATGCGTGCATTATACATTTTTTGAAAACTGCAGGACCCTCTCATGCATTATTTTCCTAAGTGCAGTATGCACGTTATATGGGTGGGTGTGTTATTTGAGGAAAAAAAGGTGGTTATTGAGAGCATGGGCTCTGTATCACTTAAGTTCAAATTCATGACTCCTCCACTTCCTAGCTAGGGACTTTCAGAAAGTTACTTAACCTCTATGTGCTTGTTTCCTTGTCTGTGAAATGGGGATGATCATACCACTTCATATTATTCATGGTGAGGCTTAAACATGTACAGTCTTAGAACAGATACTGGTATACAATAATAGCATTTTCTGTCTTTATTTATTATCTGATTCCTTGCACTAGAATGTAAACTCCATATGGTGGAGATTATTGTCCTTTTTCACCCCTGGTCCCCAGAGTAGTGTCTAGCACACAATAGGCACAGCATAAATATTCGTTGCCTGAATGAGTGAGTGACTAGTGAATGACTAGTACCTTGGGCCAGCCCTCACTCTTCTTTGGCCAATTTGCCACCCCCAGGCCTCAGTGGAGGAAAATGGCAGAAGGGCCAGCTTCAGCCCCGCCAAACCGCACAAGACTTGAACATGTTCGGAGTCCCTGAAACAGCTGCCTCCACCTCTGCTGGATGTAATGATGTGTGATGTGTAGTATGGGCTCATTTTATCTGAACGCATCCTGCAGCACTTTGAATCTGAATATATAAATGGACCCTGGAGGGCAGATGAAACCTAAGTCTGGTCTATAGTGGTGAACACTTCATCAGCGAGTCAACCTCGGTTGTGGCCTTGAGCTCCTCACTCCGCTCCCATGGTGCCAGGTATGCCTGTTCCTATTGTAAATAGGCTACTTGCCATTATCATGATTTCTCTGGAGCTTGTCTTCTGTGGGGAGGTCTGAAGACCCAGTGCTGGGCCAGACACACCCCCATTGCCGTCGAGTCAGTTCTGACTTATAGCAGTCCTATACAACAGAGTAGAACTGCCCCGTGGTGTTTCCAAATCTATATATCTTTATGGCCAGGCATACAGTAAACCAAAAAATCAAACCCGTTGCCATTGAGTTGATCCCAACTCATGGTGACCCTATGTGTTACAAAGTAGACGTGCTCCATGGGGTTTTCATGGCTTTAATCTTTACAGAAACAGATTGCCAGGACTTTCTCCTGTGGTACTGCTGGGTGGGTTCAAACCACCAATCTTTAGGTTAGTAAAGCGCAGACCATTGAGCAACCCAGGGACCGAGGGGCTCAATAGAGGTTTGTTAAATGAATGAGCAAACACATTTAAAAAAAAAAAAAAAACAATCACCAGAGTGGAAGCCAAACTGTGCTGATTCTCTCCAGTATGTTGTAGGGAGTTTTAATCCCTCAGAAATGTGGGAAATTTTTTGCTTATAATTGGACAAATTAATTTAATAGCACAAAATTGACATATCTTCATAAGGAGCACCTGGATTCCAGAACATTGTAGAGCTTTCCAGTTCAGCCTACCAGACCTCCACAGGTGGGTGTGCTGCCTGAGGGAACTCGGACTGAAGCCTGCAATTTCCTGATCGTTCCCATCTAGGGTGCACCAGAGCTTTCTGTGGTGGAACTAGCTTAGGGTTACAAAGCAAAGCATAGCTATTGAGAGAAAATTTCTGGCAGTGCGGACATGTGAGAGTGTTTCAGGTTTTTAAATATATTACATATTGCAGTCTTTGAGGTGTAGAGTGGGGAAGGGAGACGCAGGGAGAGTATCAGGTACCAGAATTCTTATTTCCGGGCTCTGTTCTGTATGCCAACTTCAGATTCTGCACAAGCCTGTGGGAAATCTCTTTCTTGTTTGTTGCTACTCTCAACCTTCAGGCCTCAAGTATAAAAGGTCAGTGGAATGGGAGCATATTCATGATTGACAGAGGTAAGAAGGGAGAATCATGTGGTTCCTTTCTTTTTCACCTGGGAACCTGATCTGGGAAAATCCTGGCTGACTTGTCTGCTCATAGGAGTGCCTCCCCACCTCACAATATGCCTGTTGGGATCCCCTTTCCCTTACTATAAAACTGGGGAGCTATCCTTTTGACTTGTTCTGGGGTGTAGCCCCAGGAACAACTATAAGGCAGGTGAAGTTTATCTGTCATCACACTTTTCTGACCCTTTCTCAACTCCTTTGCCTCTCAAAACTCAGCACGACCCAGGCAAGTCCCTTATTTTTTTTTTTTAAGCCTCAGTTTCCTCACCTGTAACATGAGGTTAACAATCGCAGTTGTTCTCGTGAGTTGCCGTTGGGTTGGCTCTGCTTTATGGCAACCACCTGTACAACAGAATGAACATTGCCTGGTTTCCTGATTGTTGCTTTGCTCCAGTCCATTTTGTGACCACTTTGTATTTGGAGTGCCTTCCAATCTGGAGGGCTCATCTTCCAGCACTATATTGGACAATATTCTCTTGTGTTCCATGGGGTTTTCACTGGTTAATTTTCAGGAGTGGATCACCAAGCCTTTCTCCTACTCTGTCTTAGGAGTCTGGGAGTTCTGCTGAAACCTGTCCACCATGGGTGACTCTGCTGGTGTATGAGATTTGGTATTTAGAAGATAATAGCTTCTAACATCATAGTAACACCTAAGCCACCACAGTACAACAAACTGACAGATGGTGGAATAATAGTATGCATACCCGTTGCCACTGAGTCAATTTCAACTCATAGCAACCCTGTAGGATGGAGTAAAACTGCCCCATAGGGTTGCTAAGGAGTGGCTGGTGGATTCGAACTGCTGACCTTTTGGTTAGCAGTGAGCTCTTTCCATAATAAAGTTGCTGTGAGGATTAAATGAGATGGTTCTCAAAATGAATGCTAGAGATAATCAATACTGACTCTCAGGAAAGGCTCTGATTTACGTGTTAGCAGATTTAAGCCAGCATATTGCCTTTCCCAGGAACAGTAGCATTTTAATCTGAAGAATGGAATGGAGCAGTGTGGCCCCTGTGGAAAGAGCTTTGGCATGGCAGAGCTCTTCGGAGAGAAGTTCCTTGGACTCGAGGCTCAAGTGCCCCTTGAAGCCATATTAAATAGAGAGTTACTTGCTCCTTCCCAGAAAGAGTGTTCCTGTCTCTTCCCCGAGGAGGTTAGAAGGGAGTGGTGAAATAATGATTCACAAGCACTTGTAAGTCCCTTGCAATCTACCCCCCCCTTTTTTTTTTGCTTGAAGAAGACTCAAACAGAGGCCCAAGATCTGCTCTTTTTGCCCTTGTTCCTGTACTTTCAGAAGCTTATGTCATGATCATGTTTGTAAATTCTAGAACATTTCCTCTGGGAGATACTGTTCTTAAAAGATTGTCACAACAGAAAATAACAAATGTTAGAGAGATTGCAGGGAGATTGGAACTCTTGTGAACTGCTGATGGGAACGTAAAATGGTACAACCACTGTGGAAAATGATATGGCACCTCCTAAAAAAACTAGAAATAAAAATAACATATGATTCTAGCAATCCCACTCCTAGGAATATATCCTAGAGAAATAAGAGTCATCACACAAATAAATGTATACACACCCCTGTTTATTGCAGCATTACTCACAATAGCAAAGAGATGGAAACAACCTAAGTGCCTATCAACAGATGAATGGATAAACAAATTATGGTACATACAATGGAATACTATGCAATGATAAAGAACATTGTTGAATCTGTGAAACATCCCACAACGAGGATGAATCTGGAGGGTATTACGCTGAGTGAAATAAATCAATCACAAAAGGACAAATATTGTATGAGACCACTATTATAAAACTCAAGAAAAGATTTATACACAGAAAAAAACAATCTTTGATGGTTATGAGTGAGGGGAGTGGTGGAGAGGGAAAATCACTGACTAGACAGTAGAAAAGTGTTAACTTTGGTAAGGGAAAGACAGCACACAATATAGGGGAAGTCGGCACAACTTGACCAAGGCAAAACCATAGAAGCTTCCTAGACACATCCAAACACCTTGTGGGACCAAGGTACTGGGGTGGAGAGCTGGGGACCATGGTTTCAGGGGACATCTAGATCAATTGGCATAACATAATTCTTAAAAAATATGTTCCACATCCTAGTTTGGTAAGTGGTTTCTGGGATCTTAAAAGCTTGTGAGCAGCCATCTAAAATACAGCTATTGGTCCCACCACATTCGAATCAAAGGAGAATGAAGAAAACCAAAGACATAAGGAAAATATTAGTCCAAAAGACTAATGGACCACATGAAGCACAGTCTCTACCAGCCTGAGCCCAGAACAACTAGATGGTGCCTGGCTACCACCACCAAACACTCCGACAGGGATCACAATAGAGGGCCCAGACAGAGTGGGAGAAAAATATAGAACAAAATTTAAATTCACACACACACAAAAAGACCAGACTTACTGGTCTGACAGAGACTGGAGGAATCCCCAAGACTATGGCCCCCAGACACCCTGCTAACTCAGAACTGAAACCACTCCCAAAGTCCACCTTTTTTGCCAAAGATTTGACAGGCCTATAAAACAAACAATAACACACGTGAGGAACATGTTTCTTAGTTCAATGAAGTACATGAGACCAAATGGGCAAAACCTGCCCAAAAGGAAAGACAAAAAGGCAGAAAAATTGGATGAATGGACATGGAGAACTGGGGTAGAAAGGGAAAGGGGAGAGTGCTGACACAATGTAGGATTGCAACCAACACCACAAAATATTTTGGGTATAAATTTTTGAATGAGAAACTAATTCATGCTGTAAACTTTCATGTAAAACAGAATAAAGTGAAAAAAAAAAAAAGATCATCATGCATGCCCCTGGCTGAAGGAAACCTATGAATTCCAGTCTACTAGAGAGAAAATTCCTAATAAGCGCAACTTCAGCTTTGGTATTGATTGAATATCAACTTTTATCAACAGTTTAAATAAAAGTTCCAAGTCAACAAATCAGTACAGCTCACAAGATATGCCTCGTTTGGCATTTGTCTTTGTGACACCATCAGTGTGGGTTGGATTCGATCTGTGAAATCTGTTGAAGTTAGCCGAACTATTGAGGTAATTGGTACCATTGAGGTGTGCATGACCCTGAACTTTGATCCAATGGAAACAGGCATTATTGAAAGAGCTTTGTTTGTTAGCTCAGGGTGAGTTGGCTCCTGGAGTCTTTCTGCTGTCAAGTCACTGAAAGGCCATTTGTTTATGGAATTTGTTGTCAGAGGAGGAATGCAGTCTGGGGAAATAAATTTAAAGACATGTATTCCCAGAAGGATGGACTCATATGGGAAAAAATTGTTGAGGAAAAAAAATTTAAACTGATTCTGCAGGTACTGCCATGTAGCCTTTGGATTTTGGTGTATGTATGTGGGTGTTTTAAGAATACCACAAGGCTCAAAGAAAAGAATACCATGAGGCTCCAATTTGCCAAAAGCCAATAGGGCCATAGCTCAAAATCACAGAACAAATAAGGAAGGTTTTTCATGCCACAGATGTATTTTGCAGTGTCCCTTCTTTCAAGTACCCCAAACTTGATAAAACAATCCAATGGTCCCAAATGGTTTACACACAGTGTTTTAGGGATGAATGCACAGTGTAAAGTGAGGCACACCTGTAAATTATTAAACTAGACAGCATTTTTATGGAATAATCCAACCTTTTGGTACAGCCTCATGCACTGAGTATTGGAGCCTAAGATATATCAGGTATGATTTTCATTTTAATGAACTTCTTTTAACTTATTATTTGGGATAAAACATTTCAAGGGTTAACAGCAGACACAAGTGTGCAAGGTCATTGAGACGAGTCAGCCTCTTTTAGTTTCTGGTGTTTATTTGTTCCCTCGTTGTACCACTTTCTTCTTGGTCCTGCTGTTGTTGTTAGCAGGGCTTTGAAACAGTTCTTCCTGTTTCAGTCATGGGTGAGGAAGAAAAACCAGAATGGAACCGAATTTTTAGAATGTGGGTGAACCAGAATAGTCACTGGAATGGGAAAAATTATAGGTTGAAGCCCTGCTAGGAACTTAATCTCCCTATTAGAAAACAAGGGCAGCGTATGTGTTGCCTAGCAACAAAATCTCTTGCCTGTTGGATTTAGAGCAGAGTTGGAAACAGCAGTGCCCCGCTCAAAGATGGTGGCTGACTGTGCTGTTTTGAATGTGCGTTGCTCTCCACAGTCCTGCCAATAATCCAATCTCGTGCATCAGGCTTCTGAGAAAGCTCACTATGCTTTTTCTGAGTCTCCTGTTCCAGGGTTTTGACTGTAATTTTTCCTATTACAGTTACTATTCCAGATCACCCAAATTGTAAAAATTTGAATCTGTTCACTAGCCATGACTAAACCAGTTCAAATCAGTTCAAAGCCCTGGTTGTTAGTTGCCATGGAGTTGATTCCAAGGGGCTTTGTTTTAGATTTAGTCTTGTCCCCACCCAAGCATCACTAAGGTATGGTGGGAGGCATGTTCTCTTTGTGTCTTCAGAATTAACCCCCCTTTCACTCTATGTCCCTCGGTGATTAGTTCCCCGCCTCCCACCTTATTTTGTGTTCTTTGAGTGGGGCTCTACTCACAGAATCAGGCGTGATGCATATGGCCTAGGCCTCAGGCAATCAGCACATCATATTCACATGGCTACAGAGGTTGGTGTGGGAATGGAACATGTGGCCCTATCAGAGCAAGTGAGATGCGGTGAGATTTTGCTGGGAATTCTGGCACCAAAGAAGATGCTCCATCTAGGCTGTCCTTCCAACTGGAACCTGAGGCAATATAAGCTGGAGTTGCTGTAGCCATTTTTGTTTCAATGAAGTGAGAGCTTTTCTGAGAATGGCACCTTTAGAGAATAAAGAGAGTGGAGATACTGGGAGAGAGAAACAATAATGAAAATTTGGAACCCCTGTAGCCTGCCATGCCCCAAACTAGACCCACCTCTAGACTTATAAGTTATATGGGCCAATAAACTAACATTCTCCTTTAGACTAATTTAGGCTGGATTCTTTGTCACTTGTAACTGAGCCTAAACTGGTAGAGAAATACATCTTGAAGACTAGCATGTTTGAGCCCCACCCACTAAGAGTTTCCACGTGCTTAAGGATAAATATATTTCTTTTTCTTCCATTCCATTTTTCTTTCCCAAATCCTGAGCATAGGTGTGCCCATATTGAAACATTCTAAATCAGAATTTTGGGTCCAAAGTTGCTTTGTATACTGCTTCTTGTCTGGAAGATAACTCAACCAATTACTATAATAGAAAGACTATGAGAAGATTTAGACTAAGCCCTATTTTCATTTTCCTCCAGATTTTCCTCCACTGTGACTTCTACAATAAATCTTCATATACTAGGAGTTTATTTGGGGCTATAAATGGTTGCACAGAATCAGTCTCATAAAGGTTGCCATTAACTGATGTTTTTAAGGTCATCTGGAATAAAAAATCTGGGCAACCAGAGAGCAGTCTAATGGTCTAGAATGTGGCAATGGCCAGGCATATTTTTGGCCAGAATATTCCAACTTTTCAAGGTTGTTTGTATATACTAGACAATAGTTAAAACCGCTCAGGTGGTTGCTTCCATTGCTGTGCTGGAGTCTGTGGTATACATTTTCAGTCTTGTTTCCAGGGTAGATGAGGAACGTGGGAGGCCTTTAGCCTTGAACTTAGAGGGTGCTAATAAGAAAATATGACAGGTGGTGAAAAGTTTTGTTTTGTTTTGTGTGTGTGTGTGTGTGTGTGTGTGGTGCAAATATACTCAATAAAACATTTGCCAATTCAACAGTTTCTATATGTGCAATTAAATGACATTGATTACATTCTTCATGTTGTGCAAACCTTATCCAAATCTTTTTCCTGTTTATTCCAGCACCGTTAAGGTGAATTCGGTACCCCCCAGCAAGAACACAAACTTTTTCACCTCCTTTCTACCCTTGGTGGAGTCCTGGTGGCTCAGTGGTTAAAAGCTCAGCTACTAACCAAAAGGTCAGCAGTTCGAATCCAACAGCTGCTCCTTGGAAACCTGATGGCGCAGTTTTACTCTGTCCTGTAGGGTTGCTAGGAAACTCTGGTGGTGTAGTTGTTGAGTGCTATGGGTGCTAATCAAAAAGTCGGCAGTTCAAATCCACCAGGCCTTCCTTGGAAACTCTATGGGGTAGTTCTACTCTGTCCAGTAGGATCACTGTGAGTCGGAATTGACTCAAAGGCAACGGGTTTTTTTTTTTTTTTTTTTAATACGGTTGCTAAGAATTGGTATCAACTCGATGGCAGTGGGTTTCACCCTTGGTAACCACTAGTAAGTTATGGTTTCTATATATTTGCTTATTCACGTAAGTTAGGTCATACAGTATTTGTCCTTTTGTGACTGACTTATTTTGCTCAGCATAATGTTGTCAATGTTCATCCATGTTGTTGCACGCATCAGGACTTCATTTCTCTTTATGGCCGAGAAGTATTCAATTGTATTTATGAACCACATTTTGTTTATCCACTCATCTGTTGATGGACATTTAGATTGTTTTCACATTTTGGCTATTATGAAGCGTGCTGCAGTGAACATTGGCATACAGGAAAGATTGGGTTTTGAAGTCAGGTAGACCTAGATTCCAATCCCACTTGGAATCTTAGACAAGTCAGTTACCTCTCTGAGTCTCAATTTCTTCATATGTAAATTGGGAATAATAATAGGGATGTTATGAAGATTTAAATTGCCTGAAACAGTACCTGACAGACTAACACTCCACAAATAGTTTCCTCCCTCCCTCTACCGTAATACATTGGATCAAGCAATGGACTAGGAATCAGGAGATCCTAGTTCAAGCCCTGATTCTGTTCCTAATCACTGAGGCATTGAGCAAGTCTGTGCCTTTTTTTCCCCTTGTGGTAGCAGAAGCGATATTATTATCACCATTTTATAGATGAGGAAAAGAAGGTTTAGAGACTTGTACAAGGCCATACACTAGTAACTAACTAACTTGAAAAATGAATCCAACTTGAAAAATGAGGCAAATCCATTCATCTGCCTACACTTCCATCCATCCATCCATCCATCCATCCATCCATCCATCCATCCATCCATCCATCCATCCATCCATCCATCCATCCATCCATCCATCCATTCATCCACCCACCCACCCACCCATCCATCCATCCATCCATCCACCCTTTACTCAGCAGGTACTTATTGGAGCCTAGCCGTCTATAGCGTCCAGTCATTTCCTTTTTACTTCAGGGTAATTGTGACATTCAAATGAGAGAGAAGTATGAAAGCGCTTTGTCAAGTACAAAGTTCAGTAAAATGTAATTATTATTCTCTATTCAAATATATTGATGGCATTGCCCATACAGTGAGGTTTCCCCTGATGCCAATTTGAAATTGAGAAAATACCTAACGTATAGTTGAAGGGAATTGGAAAGATTAAGGATCTCAGTTGAAAACCTTGAACTATAAAAGAAGACATTGGTGCCTGACGCCAAATGTGGCCCCAGGCAAACTGCGAAGAGCTCTGTCTCAGTCATCTAGTGCTGCTATAACAGAAATACCACAAGTGGATGGCTTTCACAAAGAGAAATTAATTTTCTTACAGTCCAGTAGGCTAAAGTCCGAATTCAGGGTGCCAGCTCCAGGGGAAGGCTTTCTCTCTCTGTCACCTGTGGAGGAAGTTCCTTGTGATACATCAGTCTTCCCTTGGTCTGGGAGCATCTCAGTGCAGGAACCTCAGATCCAAAGGACGCACTCTGCTCCTGGCACTGCTTTCTTGGTAGTATGACGTCCCCCTGTCTCTTTGCTTGCTTCTATCTTTTATATCTCAAAAGAGATTGGCTTAAGACACTACCTAATCTTGTAGACCTCATAAATATAGCTGTCACTAACTATCTTATTACATCATAGTGACAGGATTTATAACATACAGGAAAATCACATAAAATGGTAAACAATCACATAAAATAGTGGACAATCACACAATACTGAGAATCATGGCCCAGCCAAGTTGACAGATATTTTGAAAGGACACAATTCAATCCCTGATAAGCTCCCTGCATTCAAAACCCAGTGTCTGAGGAGATGGCTCTGGACTGTGCCTCTCCCACAGTGTTCTGAGCACTCTGTCTTGGGTCTGAGGGTAGCCCTGTTACCTTAGATCTTGTTCTCACCCTGCAGCCTGGCCCTTCAGGTGGATGCTTTCTTTGGGCTGTCTGTTGGCTCTTTCTTCTGACATTGGACTGGTCTCTGTCTCTCAAACCTCTCTCGGTTCTACTCCTGTGGCCACCCTGGCATCCAGAACCAAACACTGACTCCCTGGCACTCTGCTTCTCATCTGAGGTGGTTTAAACATCAGGAAGGAAGTCCAACTGTGAGAAAGTGGCATTAAAAGAAAAGAACACCTTACATCTGACCATTCATTTCACTGGCATCTGACTGCATCTGATGCCTGTCAGTGGATGAGGTCCTGTACTTTAGGATACTGTGTGGTGGACACTAGACTCCCAGTGAACATCAAGGAATGATAGTAATTCTGGGATAATCTTTGGGATGAAAGAACTATAAGGCACAGCTTCTAGCTGGTTTGGGGGAATGCTCGAGTCACTTAGTTTTGTTATCAAGTCCATGCCCAGTGAAATCTGAGGTGAGCCATTGAATCTATGGGGTTTTCTGTTTCTGACAGGTGGAAACACTCAAGGCTCCCACACTTCTCAGAGATGCTTGCATGCTTTTTACTCTCTACCTGGCCCTCCATGCAGGCACTAAGAAGGCTCCAGAAGCTTCTCCCTGAAGTGAAGAAGGATGGTACTTCTATGTAATCTTGTTGCTTCTTGCAGGTGGTGGACCCAGAGCCCAGGGTCCTGTGCCTGCCTGTCTCCCTTGATTTGAGCTCTTCAGACATGGCACCAGAGGGGCATGCAGGCTGCAGCTTATGGCAGGGCCAAGGTGGAGCCCTTCAAGGACCAGCTGCATCTCCCCAGTGTGTTACACACTTGTTACTGCCTGCAGAGCACACAAGCTCCATCCCGTCTGCAGGCCAGCCTACCAAGGGTCTCTTCTAAGTTGGTTAAAATCACATTCTCCCAGGACCCTGCATGTGGTGCAACTCCTGGTATTCCACAACAGTTCTCAACTGGAACCTGTGCAGGCCTTTTATTATATGGCTGGGAAAAAAGAAAAATGAATGTTCCCAGTATTTTTCCCATTCTCATTCCCTCTTCTACCAAGAAGACCTTAAATGAGAAGGGGGGGAGAAGCTTCATACCAGAGGCAAGTTTGCAGTGAGAATCTCTGAGTCTATTTTCGTCCAGTACCATCTGGACACAAATCAAGAATCTAATTTTTCCCACTACTTTCTCTTTTTTTCCCCTTTGTACTTTAGCTGACTCTGAGTGCACAGAGTCTGAAACCAAGTCTGGACCACAGAATTCCATTAAAACATAAAGAATAAACAGAAAGAAAATGTCACTGAGTTCCATGGATTATTTCCCCCACCTACAGTGCCCACAGCAGCCAGGGCCCAGAGCTCCTCCTTCCAGGACATGCTGGATGCACCAGGAGGTACAGAGAGGGGCTGGGAGAGAACCACAGTGGCCAGCCCCTCCTGGTGCTGCCTCACACCTCAGCCCATGCCTGGAGTCTAGTATGAGCCCCAGGATGAGGATCTGAAGTCCCACCATGTGATAGGCATCAACCAACCTCAATTAACCACCAGCAACCTTCCAGTGCTGTGAGCTCAGCCCGCTCACTCGCTGCAGGCAGTGGGCCCTGGACTCCCTCTCAGCTTAAAAGCATTGCTGATGTAACAGGACCCCTGATGCAGGACTAAAACACCACCCAGCTCCTTTTCTCTCCTAGACTATTTCCCCTTCTCCTCATGGCCAACGCCCTGTCCGGCCACACACCCTGAGTCATCAGCACAGTGATCTTAACGTTGTCACAAGTGGGGGTTCACACCAGAGGGATTGGGGTGGAAGGGCAGATTTCCTTTAAGCTCATTGGTGCCAGAGGACTTTGGCTTGAAAATGAGGAACCTGGAGTTCCAGGCTGGATCTTCTGCATAAGAATGGATGCATTTTTTCAGAAGTCTAGCCATTGGGAACTTAGTTATATGTTCAATTGGTTCACCAGACATGGAGGAAAGTGGGGCTTTGTTTTGTGTGTTTTTAGGAGAATGCTGTGAAAGAAGTAAAGGCTGGCATGATCCAACCCTCCAGTCTTGTTTGCATTGTTGGATGTCTGCATTTTCCTGTGCACCTGCTGGGTTGGGAGCCTGTACCTATGGGAGACTTGGGGCCCATGATATGCCCAGCCCTCTGGGGCTGTCTTGGGCAGGATGCTTACTCTTGCCAGAGTGAAGAGTATTAGGGAGCTCCTCATCAGACTGAGCCTCTTGAGGAGGCGAAGAGCCAGCTGGACGCCTGGTGGGCCTCCAGCTGCCAGCAGAACAGATGTATCAAGTCAGGTTTATGAGAGAAGTTTTCCCAGACCACTATGTCCAAACTTCTGTCCATCCTGCTGTAACCTCTTCAGTTAGATGGATAAAAACCAGACCAATCCAGCCTTGGACCAAAACAACGCAGATAAGAACCCAAAGAAGAAACTAATGGAGTGCCATTAGAGGCTTTTTCCACTTGAACAGAAAAAAACAGGAACTGATGGGAACCAGAAGGGCGTGGCCTCAGAATAAGACTAGGTGACCAGACAACAGAGAGCATAGGACACGCTCGCTTAGGGGAGTTTGTTAGAATGCCTCATGGCTTACTGGACTTGGACCTTCTGGATACAGAAGTGACCATAAAAAGAAAGAAGGCAGATCCCATGCAGAAATAGTGACCTCTCCTCTGAATTCCATGCTTGGAAAAGTACTTATTTAAAGTAAAAAAAAAAAAGTCCACACACAGCAAAACCTGTCTTTTTGATGACTAGGGCTAAGAACATGACTAAAGCGATGCACAGAGAGCAGGCTTGCTCAGTCCACACCGCTAGGGTGCAGTTGGTTGTTTTTGTGTGTTCTGTGGACCTGAAAGAGTATGTCACATGACTGTGGGTGTGGAGAAATCGGTCTACCTCAGATTTATGGTATGTGGTGGGGTAATGTTTTGGTTTTCTCTGGCCACTGTAAAAAAAAAAAAAAAAACCCACAAATAGCACATCAAAAGTTTATTCTCTTACAGTTCTGGAGGTCAAGAGTCCAAAATCAGTCTCACTGGTTGGCAGGGCTGGTCCCTTCGTAAGGCTCTAGGAAAGCATGCATTTCCTTGCTTTTTCTAGCTTCTGGAGGCCGCCTGCATTCCTTGGCTGGTGACCCCTTCCTCACATCACTCCAACTTCTTTCCTCCCTCGTTACATCTTATTCTCCTCCTCTGTAGTCAAATCTCCCTCTGCTTCTCTTATTTGGACTGTTGTGATTACATTTAGGCCCCACTTGAATAATTCAGGGTAATTTCCCTATTTAAGAATTCTTAACTTGATCCTGCCTACAAAGTCTATTTTGCCATGTAAGGTAACATTCACAGGTTCCAGGCTTAGGATGTGGATATCTTTGGGGTGGGGGCATTAATCAGCCACCACAGATAATTTTACTAAACAAGCACCGATCATGTTGAAAAATTATCTGACTTCCTTTAAAGACTGATGGCTGAGTCATGTTGAGTCATTTATCTAGACTAGAGGCAGTCTGGGTGGGTTCACTGGAACCAGCTGGAGTGGCCACAATGCCAGCTTGAGTCTCTGCCATAAACAGTAGGTGAAGGGAGCCAGAAATAATTTGTTCACCAGACAGTGATCAGCAGAGAGAGTTGCTCTAAGAAGCAGAAAAAACCAGTTCAGGGAAATTTAAGAGAGTAGATCGCAGAGGATCTTGTAACAGAAAATTAGTATTGATGTGGCATGTAAACCCTAGGATTTTACATTACAGCTGATATAAATGGTCTAAACCTGAAGAAATTTAAAGATAAGAATATCAAGAAATTACATAAGTCCTTTTTTCCCTTTTGTTTTTTTATTTTCCTAGTTTTCTAATTTATGTTTAAAAGGCAATTATTAGATTTCTTATGAGTCAGGATAAAAGAGCCCTTTCCTTAACTTTTTAAACTTTTTTATTTTGAAATGATTTTAGACTTATAAAAAAGCTAGAAAAACAGCACAAAGTGTTCCTCTATAGCCTTTCACCTAGCTTCCGTAAAGTTACCATCTCATATAACAATAATACATTGATCAAAACTAAGACATGTACACTGGTACAATACTGTGCACCAAACTACAGTTTTTTATGCCACTCATGTCCTTTTTCTGGTTCAAGATCCAACTCAGGATCCCACATTGCATTTAGTTATCATGACTCCATGGTCTCTTCCAATCTCGGACTGTTCTTAAATCCTTTCTTGCCTTTCACAACCTCAACATACTTTTTGTAAAAATTTTTTATTTTGAGATAATTGTAGAGTAACATCAAGTTGTAAGAAATAATATAGAGACATCCCTTATAGCAGTAATCCAGTTTCCCCAGTGGTAACATCTTACGTAACAATAGCACACTGTCACAACCAGGAAATTGACATTGATATAATCCTTGGACCTTATTCAAATTTCACCAGTTTTACATGCACCCATTTGTAAGTATGTGTGTGTGTATGAGTGTGCATGCATATGTGTGTGTTTAAAAAAAAAAAACAACCAAACCTTTGCTGTCGAGTCGATTCCTACCCATAGCGACCCTATAGGACAGAGTAAAAGTTCCCCATAGAGTTTCTAAGAAGCACCTGGGAGATTCCAACTGCTGACCTTTTGGTTAGCAGCCATAGCTCTTAACCACTACACCACCAGGGTTTCCTTGTGTGTATTTAGCTCTATGCAATTTTACCATGTGTATAGATCTGTGGGACTACCACCACCACAGTCAAGATACAGAACAGTTTCAGCACAAGGATCCCTCAAGCTACGCTTTTATAGGCACAGCCACCTCCCTTTCTCTCCCTCTTCCTAGACCCTGTCAAATATTAACCCGTTCTCTATCTCTTTTTTTTTTTTTTCCTATCTCTATCATTTTACCATTTCAAGAACGCCGTATGAATGGAATTATGGAGTATGTAACCTTTTGAGACTGGCTTTTTTCACTCAGTGTAATTCCCTTGAGATCCACTGAAGTTGTTGCGTGCATCAATAGTTCATTTCTTTTTCTGCGTACCATAGTATTCCATGGTATTGATGTACCAGTTTGTTTAAACATTCACTTATTCAAAAACATTTGAACAACTTCAACTCTTTTGAAGAGTACTGGTCAGTTTTTTTTTTTTTTCTGTAGACTATTTCTTCATTTGAGCTGGTCTGATGTTTCTCACAATTAGACTGAGGTGATGCATTTTGGGCAAGAATACCACAGGAGTGATATGTTTTTCTAAGTGCATCGTATCAGGGAGTATATGGTGTCAATACGCCTTATTACTAGTGATGTTAATTTTGATCATTTGGTTAAGTGGTGTCATTTTGAGTAAGTTTAGGTTTAGTATTTGAATATGTTTTATTAACTTACATAAATTAGTAAGTGTCTCAGGCTAGGTTCTCAAGAGAAGCAAAACCAGTAAAGCCTATTAATATATATATAGAGAGAGGGATTTATACCAAGGAAATGGCTCACGTAAAAGTAGAGGCTGGAATGGATAGAGGCTTCTCCTGATTCGTGTAGCTGCAAGGGCTAGTGAACCCAAGATCAATGGGTCAGACAGCAGGGCTCTTGCTCACAGGCTTCAAAGATCGACGAATTCCAAGATCAGCAGGCAAGACGGCAGGCAAGCTGCTAGCTCAAGTCCCAAGGACCAGAGGTCAGATGAACAGGAGCCAGCTGCAGGATCCAGAGTGAGCAAAAGCCCATGAGTGTTGCCAGAATATATATTCAATGCAGGTCACACTCCTAACGAAACTGTCTTTCAACCAATTGGCTCAGCTCATGGCAGAGTCCATCATGGAGGTGTTCACATTACATCAGATCTCATTACGGAAATGATCACATGATCATATGACCTCCAAACTACTTCATAACTGCCAAACCACTGAGAATCATGACCCAGTCAAGTTGACACACAACCTTAACAAACACAGTAAGTTAGATACAACTACTGACCATTCTCATCAGGAACACAATAGATGGATCCTGATAGAACGGGAGCAACATGTGAAACAGAACTCAAACTCTTAAAAAGTCCAGACTTACTGGCCAGTTGAGACTGGAGGACTCTCCAAGACTATCAACCTGAGATACTCTTTAAACCTTGTACCAAAACTACCATGAGGTCATCTTTTAGCTAAATAACAGATTGGCTCATAAAATAAACAATATCACCTGTGAGCACTGTGGTCCTTCAAAAAAGCATCTGGATGAAACCAAAAGGTCAACACTTAACTCGAAAGCAAAGATGACAAGGCAAGGGGGCAGGAAACTAGATTACTGGAAATAGGACAACCAAAATGAAAATAATGGGAAAGCTGACAAACTGTGTACAATGTAACCAATGTCACTGAACAAGCTGTATAGAAATTGCAAAATGGGAACCTAATTTGCTGTGTAAACGTTCATCAAAAACGTAATTAAATATTATTTTTTTAATAAAATAAATAAATTAGAGATCACCTTGTAATGCTAAGCACAACATGATCGCACAACATGATCATACGAATGGTTTAAATCTTAATTATGTCTTACATTAGATAAAGCAATTGAGCCAGTACTGACAAAGCCTCTGGTTCTGATATATCAGCCGTGGTGGAGCAGACTCTGTGAGGAGTAGGTCTGCTTCTCTTGAATGGATGCTGTGAGGAGTTCTAGATTTCTGAACCCTGGCCATGGCCTGGGGCTACTGCAGTTGGTGCTATATCCATCCTTTTTGGCTGATGCACCAAAGCCCAATCCTGTTCCTTTGATTCTCCCTGGACAAGAGCCTTTGCAGAGATCTACATGCATCTTAACTTTAGTCCAGGGAGAGACATTCACACCCCATTTGTCACCCATCACATCCATCCCTAAGGGAAGCATGCCTTGACTATGATAATATCCTGTCCTGGGACCAGGGCTGGGACGGTAGGAAATAGGCAGTTGGAGCCATTTTCTTCTTTGTCTATGGATCCAAGAAGGCAACCCCTTTTATTTATTATTAATGTTCTGGCCTTAAGAAGTGCCTAAGTTGATCAGATTGTGCTGAGGGGCTAGGGAGACTATGAGGATTCTGTCTTTAATTTCTTCTAACAATTTAGGAGCCATATTCTCTCTTCATATATCTTCCCCTGTGAAGGATGAAATCTACAGAAGGCTAACAACATGGCGTCTGCCCCAGTTTTTGAAAAAGACATCCCAGCAGTCAGATGCTGGTGGTGCAGGACTCTTCTCACAAGTTATGGAGTTTTTGTTATAGTTTATAAAATAATACAGGACTTTATGCAGTTTTAACAGCCATAGTCTGAAAATGAGTGTTTTATATTCTGACTGTCTTGTCCTCTTTCAACCATTTAACCTGACTGGGCTCTTCAGCAATTTCTGTGAGTAAAATCTTTTACCCACTGACTTGACTTACCAATTTTATCACCTTTGCTTCTCAATGAGCCTTGGCTTAGCTTCTTGAAGATTATTGTAAAAGATTTATCCTTGAAACTTATTGTTGGGGTAAAAGATTTTATCAATACCATTTAATTTAGATGCTTCCCACTTTCAAGCTTTTCTGCCCACCCTTTTTGCTTCAGCAATTTAATGTGATTTCTCCTTATTCTCAAAGAATATCTAAAACATATCTTCTACCATAAATGGTAAGATTATTCTGTTTTGATTACTTCTTTTCCCAACATGTGCAAAAACAGATCTGGAGAAATGCCATCCCACTTGAAAGTTAATAGTATCATTACTATATTCAAGGTGAAATAAGAAAGTTGATGATAGTAACTATTATAGTAGGTCTACTCTCCATATTTCATAAACTCTTCACCTGACCCTTCTTAGATAAGCTTTTGAACATGGGCTTTGGGTCATTCAAATTTGGCTACAAATTCCAGCTGCACCAATTACTAGCTCTGTGACCTTGGGGAGGCTTTTGAGCTTTTTGTATTAGTGAGGATAGACCAGGTTATGCTATGGTAACAAATGATTTCAAAATATCAGTGGCTTAAAACAAGAAAGGTTTATTTCTTGCTCACGCCAAGTTTGATAAAGTCTGGGCCACTCTCCAGCACAGCTGTTCTCCTTGTGATGGCTCAGCATTAACCTTCCACATCCACACGTGTTTCCATGATCAGCATGCCAGAGAAAAGACTGGTGGAGAGTGAAGCATCAGCAATGAAATAAACGTTCCTATCCAGGAGTAATGCATGTCACTTCTGCTCACATTTCATTGGCTAAAATTCACGTATCCACACTCAATACCAATATCAATAGCTAATCCTGTATGCCCAGGAGGAGAGAACTGGATGTTGGCGAGCAATGGTAATGAGTGGCAGAGTGAGGACTTGTACATGACTCAGAAAAAAATAAGCATTATTTTTAGTATTTCAGCAACATATTCATTAAGTACACAAGATGAGAAAGTTTCAGCCTCAAGAGCCCTACCGTCTCATTAGGGAGGCAAGCCACATACACACACAAAAAAATTTCATAATGTAAGACAATAAATCAAGGCCATTTATTCAAGAACAGGTATATGGCCTTTTTCTTATTCTGTATTTAGTATATAATAGCTCCTTGATGCTTATTTTTTTAATGAATAAATGCATAGATAGAATTTCAGAGCACCTGATTTTACTGATGGGAAGATGAGAGTCCGGAGAGGTTACTTGGCTTGTAAGAGTCACACAGCTATTTGGTGGGTTAACTGAGACCGACTAACCCTTGCTTCCTTCCCATTGGACCACATACCAATTTTTCCAGAGGAGAGACTAACTTTGGGAAGAAATATTCTAAGTAGCCTTCTAGTTTGTCATGTCAGAGTTGGTAGTGTCACCCTGATTCACAGCCCTGAAATGTCTCTTGTCAAGGTCACCCATGACCTCCATGTTGCTTCATTCTGTGGGCAGCTGTCTTCATTTTACTTGGTCTTTCAGCAGCATTCAACACAGTTGAATGCTTCCTCCATTTGAAATCTAGTCTTCTGTGACAGCTCAATGACCTATTCCCCTCTTAACTCATTGGTCACTCTGGTCTCCTTTGCTGGCTTCTCTTCTAGCTGACCACTAAATGCTTGAGTTCCTCCGGGATTAATCTCTTTTCAGCCAACACATTCTCTCTAGGCCAACACATTCCAACCAATTCCAGGATTTAACTGCCATCATTATTCAGATGACATGCAAATTTATATCTTTCCCCTGAGTTCCAGATTTAATGCTTATTTGACATTTTCATTTGGATGCCTAAGATGTATCTTAAATGGATGTCTAAAATTGAAATTATTCTTCTTCCACTCATCCACATGTGAATAAATGATGCCAGAAACCTCCTATTGGTCAAAATAATAACATAATAGAAATTATCCTTGAGTACTTCCTCCTTTGACCCTTCCATCCCATCTACCGACAAGTCCTATTTTATGCCTCTGAAATATATTTCCAAATCTATCCACTTCCTTTTTCATCTCCACTACGCTCACCCTAATTCTTGTATGGACAACTTCAACAACCCTTAACTAGCTACCTGCGTCTACTCTTGCCACTATTCTGATTCATTCTTCACATAGCAACATGAAAGCTCTTTTTACAATATAAATAAGGTTTTGGTCCATTTCTTTTAGAATAAGATCCAAGTCCTCACATGGCAAGTCTAACATTTACCAACCTCTCTGATTGCCTCTCCCATGCTCTTCCCTCCCTCTAGCCTTTTCCCTGTTTCTAGTTACCCTGAGTTCCTTCCTGTTTCATGTATTCTTCTTTCACCTGGAATATTGGTGGGCTGGAAATGGTTCCTACTGGCTCACCAGAGTCAAATGTGTGCCTTCCTTCCCAGTTCTGCATTCAGTGGTGTCACGTTGGTACCTAGAAATTGGCTGTGGTAGGAGTGTTTACACAAAGAAAATCAGCAAAACTAGAAATCAGGGCTTTTTTTTTTTTTTTTTTTTAAGAGCTGATTGGTCAACACACCATTGCCCTTCCTCCAGTTCCAAGATTCAAGTCAAATGTTACTTTTTCAGTTAGGGCTTCCCTGTCCATTCCATATAAAGAATCCAAATAGGATCCCCTTTCACCTCCTGAAAATTATTTAAAAAATCACACCCTTTGCTGTTGAGTTGATTCTGACTGATACCACCCTATAGGCCAGAGTAGAACTGCCCCCTGTGGTCTCCAAGGAGCACCTGGTGGATTCAAACTGCTGACCTTTTGGTTAACAGTCGTAGCTCTTAATCACTATGCCACCAGGGTTTCCATTCTACCTCCTAGTCACTGTCTATTATATCACTCTGCTAACTTTCTTCATAACACATATGCTATTTGAAATTATCCGTAGTTGTTTACTTGGTTATCTCTTCCACTAAAATATGAGCTTTGTGAAGGCAGGAAGAATGCCTGTTTTGTTCACTGTTGTATCATCAGCACCTAGAACAGTGTCTGGCACATAGATAAGTGCTTGTTGAATTTTGAATAATCAGCTCCTGTCCTGCTACCACCAATTATTACCATACTTATCTTGACCTGTTTTCTCTGGATTCACCATCAACTTGTCTCTTCAAACTTCCTGCTCAACCTTACACTATTCCCTCTCATTGCATATGCCACTAAAAATATAGAGCTCATCAATTTGCTGGTCCTCACCTACCAACACCTATTCACACCATCTTTTTTTTCCCCCCTTTCTTCCCATCTTAGAAAAATAAAGGTCAAATTTACTAATCACCTAGTGTGTAAAGATGAGTACCATGCTTCCCTTGTCATCAAGGATACAACAGGCTGGTGAGGAAAAAAGGAAGGAAGAGAGGTGTCTTTTTTCCTTTTTGAGCCCCCCTACCTCTTGTATTTTATGGAGTCTTGTTTTTTGGTTTGGTTTTTGTTCTTGCTTACTTATCCTCTTCCTCTTCTGTAATTCCAGACTCTTTTCCTCTCAAATGGCTCGTTTCTCCCAGTCTGTAATCATGTTGAAATCAAGCCTAACAAGCAAAGAACTTCCTCAACTTCCTGCCTAGTCTAGCTTCTGTTCTCTCGCCTTCCATCCACAGCCTGCATTTGTGAGAATTATCAATACGTGCTGTCTCTCCACTTGCTCACCTTCCAGTCTTCCCTCAGGCCACTACAATCTGGTTTTCCCTGCTACAGCTCAACGGAATTTTCTTCCAATACCCAAGTGGCTCTTGATATTGCTGATGAATACTTTCTTTTCAAAACCCTCTTTTGATTTGTGTGACAATGCTTTCTTATTCCCTTTCTATCTCTCTTATCATTGTTCATACTGTTTATTGAGCATATGAAGTAGGAACTATTATTGCATCTCTATTTTACAGATTAGGAAAATTAGCCCACAAGGTTATTACTTTGTCTAAGAAAGTGGCAGAACTTATATACTCAGGTGGTTTGACTCTAGAACCTCAAGCTCTTAAGCACTGTGTCATATATGCTTCCTCTTTCTTCTCACTCAACACCCTCTCCCTAGGCAATCTCATTCATGTCCTTGGTTTTATTTTCACTTATTACCCTGATCACTCAAAAATCTGTATTGTCATGTCAGATCTCTTTCCTGAGTTCTATATGTACAACCTTCTAATGTGGAAAATCTACTCTACTCACCCACAGACACCTCAGACTCAACATATTTTCCAAATTACTTCTATTGTATTCCATCATCCCACTCTTCATTTATTCATTAATTTCACCAGTATCTATTGAGCATCTATTATGAACAGAACAGGAGATACTGCATGGTTTAAAGTCAGGAAAGGTGTGCGTCAGGGCTGTATCCTTTTACCATACTTATTCAATCTGTATGCTGAGCAAATAATCTGAGAAGCTGGACTATATAAAGAAGAACAGTGTATAAGAATTGGAGGAAGACTCATTAACAACCTCCATTATGCAGATAATACAACCTTGCTTGCTGAAAGTGAAGAGGACTTGAAGTACTTACTAATGAAGACCAAAGACCACAGTCTTCAGTATGGATTACACCTCCACATAAAGAAAACAAAAATCCTCAAAACTAGACCAATAAACAACATTATGATAAATGGAGAAAAGATTGCGGTTGTCAAGGATTTCATTTTACTTGGATCCACAATCAACAGCCATGGAAGCAGCAGTCAAGAAACCAAAGGGCACATTGCATTGGCAAATCTATTGCAAAAGACTCTTTTTAAAGTGTTAAAAAGTAAAAATGTCACCTTGAAGACTAAGGCGCGCCTGACCCAAGCTATGCATGCGGAAGCTGGATGATGAATAAGAAAGACTGAACAAGAGTTGATGCCTTTGAACTGCAGAATTGGGGAAGGATATTGAATATATGATGGACTGCCAAAAGAACGAACAAATCTGTCTTGAAAGAAGTACAACCAGAATGCTCTTTAGAAGCAAGGACAGTGAGACTACATCTCACATGCCTTGGACATGTTTTCAAGAGGGATCAATCCCTGGAGAAGGACATCATGCTTGGTAAAGTAGAAGGTCAGCCAAAAAGAGGAAGACCCTCAACAAGATGGATTGACACAGTGGCTGCAACAATGAGCTCAAGAATAACAGCGATTGTGATGATGGTGCAAGACTGGGCAGTGTTTCGTTCTGTTGTACATAGGGTCGCAATGAGTAGGAACTGACTTGCCAGCACCTAACAACAACATTAAGAACTTGTTACATGACAGGCAGCACAACTAAGTATCAGGGATAAAATGGTGAAAATTAGAGTTAGTCCTACCATCTAAGAGCCTACAATCTAATCAGAACAAACAAATATAAATAAATAATCACAATGTAACGTATTAATTGTTACAACAGTTCGCTATTGAAGCACTTAAGAGGGGCATTTAATCCGCTCTTGATTGGATTATTAAATTGGTAGGTCAAGAAAGTGCTGTGTAGATACTGAATATATGATGGACTGAATAATTTGAGTAAGGCATTTGGCAAAGTTTCTCACTATATCTTTTTGAAAAAGACAGAAATGGGATACCTTTTTGAAAAGCTGAATATTTCCTCATTGAAAGTTACAAGGGGAGGTTGGAGAATGTTGGATGTCTGCTTCATTTGGTTAGTTGAGCTAGATAGTATGTAAATATTCTTCTCCTCCACGAATCTTTGATACCTGTAGAATGCTCTAGATGAAGAAGAATCATAAACAGCAAAGAACAGACTTTCTGTACACGTACCTTGGAAGACTTGGAAGATGCATAATCTTTGCAGAACCATCTGTGCACACAATTAGCAATCATTATCAGCAGTGTCATCTTTAAATGCAAAGCACATGACATGGAGAAAATGTGCACAAACACATTTCTGCCCAAGCAGTCAATCAATAAAATAAATGGTAATGGATAAAAATGCCTAAATACATATTTACGTGTTTAAATAAGAGACCAGTTCACTTTCAGCTCAAGTACAATTTTATAACCTGCTGTGAAGGATGGGATTTTTTTTTTTTTTAATTGTTTGGTCTTTGTGAAGAGAAAAAGGAAATTAAATATACAGGACACTATTTAAACAACATCAAGGCTAGGATTCAAGAAAACAAAAGACAGGAAATTCAAAGTTGAGGTGTGATGGCGATGTGCTACCCCTCATTCCAGCTGCCCTGCCCATTCTCAGTGACAGCTGAAAAGAGAACTGGAACATTACAGAGGCACAGTTTTAAAATATATTTACTTAAGAGAAAACATGATAGAGATCTTTTGTCCTATTTTTTTTTTTTATGGGAGAAGGGCTTAAACACTGACTCATCAGAGTGTCTTAAAAACATTTTACAAGTTCAGAAAATATTTGCTAATTCTTGTTTTACTTACCATATGTAAATCAGCTGCTCTATTCAGTGGCAGATTTTCTAGAAATTGATTGAGTTAAGTGAATCTGCTAAATTTCTCTTTGGTTTCTAAGGGATCGTGTCAAAATAAAGTATTTGTATCCACCCGTCCCTGTTGCCATCAAGTCGATTCCGACTCATAGCAACCTTATAGGACAGGCTAGAACTGCCCCATATGGTTTCCAAGGAGTGCCTGGTGGATTCCAACTGCCAACCTTTTGGTTAGCAGCTGTAGCTCTTAACCACTGTGCCCCCAGGGTTTCCTTTTATATCCAGTCTTGTTGAAATAGGCCACAGAGATGGAGCAGAAAATTGCAAGAGAAGACAAAGACTGCATGAGCATAAAAAGGAAAACAATACCCCTTCTTTTCAGCACTGGTCAAAAGGGATAGTGACCAAGGTGTAGGCATATTTGTCTGCTGTCCAGTGCCTAATGGTTTTCCATTGTGGGACTGACATCAGCTGTTCTTTTAGCTCAAGGTTTTGTTGTTACTGACGTGCCTGAAATACCCATCTTTCTTAAAAAGGGGGTGGGAAGGCATGTTGTTAGAAACTGTAGTCGGAAATGGCATGGAAGAGAAAGAATATGATGACATTGAAAAGAAAGCAAGAATCCTGAAACATACCAGGGGACAAGGCCTGAAGCAAGGACCAAAGAAAGCTTTGCTCTGCTTTAAAGAAAAGGACGTTCTTAACCTGCTCTTGGAAAGACACATATATTGAGTTCTCTGGTCAAAGGAATGGATTAGCCTTGTCTATTCAGAGTCTTTCTCGGAAGAAAGACCTGGTGACCTGCTTCTGGAAGGTCATAGCCATTGGAAACCGTATGCACCACAGTTCTACTCTGCACATATGGGGTTGCCATGAGTTGGAATCAACTCAACAGCAAATGGTTTGGCTTTCGCTTGGTTATCCAGAGCCTTTCATGGGACCCATCCGGCCTCCTTAGCGTGGTATTCAAGGCCACTCACAATCCATCCCAAAGGGCCTTTTGGACTTTTCCCCCCTCATTCTGCCAACCCTATCCTGCAAAATAGTCACACTGGACAATGCCACTACTGATTTTGCTGGTGTTGTCAATTCTGCTAGCAGGTCATTCTACCTTTTTCTACTCAATATTTCAACCTCAGGGCCCAGCTTAAAGGTCACAAAGCCTTCTCCTCTGCCTGCTGCTAGGCCAGTAGCACATTGCTTTACTTTTACTTGATTCCTCATTGTCCTTACACAGTAAATTATAGGCTTCTGGAGGATAAGAAACATGCTTTTTAAATGACTTTTTTACTTACCTTTACCACATTACATTCATTTTCATATCTCCAGTCATCAGTAGAGAGCTTGGTGCATAGAAAGAGTGTGTTGCACATTTTAGATGAATAAGTGAATGATACTGATTAAAAAAAAAAAAACAAGTTTATTCCCTGTTCGAAGCACCTTTTTTACAAGTAAAACTTTGATATTATGTTAAATAGGTTTTGTTTTTAAGCATTAAATCAAGTTCCTTCAGATAACACTTTATGGATATTATTTACTTTTTTTCAAGTAATAGCGTATCCATTGAGATAATATGCTATATGCTTTAAAAACAACAACAACAAAACTCTTAAGAGGACTTAGGATAATTCGGTAACATTGCAGTGCCATGAGTTTCTCAGGGAAATAGAAGTGGGTAGAACCCTGCCACAGGCTCAGAGATGCACTACTGAGATCTGTCCTTCAAGGGAGCACTTGCTGTCCAGCCACAGGGTGTGTGGTCAGCGGGGAGCTTCCAGCTGTCAACTCCTTCAGGGTTGCCTCAGCTACAGAGTCATTTTGCTCGAAGTCACACCCTTCCTTCAAGAACCCTCAGCCTATGACTGAGTGAGGCGGGGATGTATGAGACCAGTCATTTCAGCCCAATGTGGACCACTCTGCCAGGCACAACTCTCTCTAGAGCTCATCACCAGGTTTGCTCAGGCCTTGTTAGGCCTATACTGCAGTTTGACTTCTCCCTGTGCCCAGCCTTGCTTTCTCTCTCTTCCTTTCACAGATATCAGAGAATTTGCACCCCAGACCCTGTCCATATGCTTTTCATTCTGTTCGAAATATTTTCTAATTTCCCTTGTGATTTCTTTTTTGATCCGTGGGTTGTTTTTAAACGTGTGGTTTCATTTCCAAATATTTGGAGATTTGTCAGTTAACTTTCTGTTATTAATTTCTGGTTTGATTCTACCACAGTGAAAAAATATACTTAGTATGATTTCAATCCTTTTTAATTTATTAAGACCTGTTTTAAGGTCCAAGGAGCCCTGGTAGCACAAACAGTTAAGCACTTAGCTGCTAACTGGAGGGTTGGCTGTTCGAATCCACCCAGCCCCACTGAGGGAGAAAGACCTGGCAATCTGCTTCCATAAAGATTACAGTCAAGAAGACCCTATTGGACAGTTCTACTCTGTCATATGGGGTCGCTTTGAGTTGGAATCGACTCAACAGCACCCAACAACAGCAAGATTTTAAGGCCCAGGGTATGGTCTGTCTAAATGGATGTTCTATGTGCACTTGATAATAATGTTTATTCTGATCTAATTGGGTGGCATGTTCTATAAATGTCAATTAAGTTGGTTGGTTGGTAATATTATTCAAGTCTTCTATATCCTCATTGATTTGTCTACTTATTGGGAGAGGAATGTTGGAATCTCTGACTCGAATTGCAGATTTGTCTATTTCTCCTTTTAGCTTTTTCAGCTTTTAACTCATGCTTTTTTAGTTAGCAGCATATATATTTAGAAGTGTTTTACCCTTTTGGTAAATTGACTCCTTTATCATTATGCAATGTCTCTTTATCCTTGGTAATACTCCTTTCACTGAATGAAATTTTTCTATTATTATTATATGTGCTCTCCAGTTTCATTTTGTTTGGCATAGTATACCTTTCCCCATCTTTTTACTTCTAATTTATTGGTGTTTTCATATACGATGTGGGTATAGTTGGATCTTGCCTTTTTTAAAAACATCAAATTTGACAATCTCTGCATTTTAATTGGAGTGCTTAGACCAGTTTCCATTCAACATAATTATTGATATAAAAAAAATTTTTTTTTTAATTTTTTTTATAGTTTGGTTTAACTCTAGCATCTGTTTTCTTTTTTTTTCTACCAGTTCTTTATTCTTGTTTTCCTTTTTTTTTTTTAATTAATCAAGTCTTTTTTTATGGTTCAAGTTTATTAACTTACTAGGTGTTATGGATTGAATTTTATCTTCCCAAAATATCTATCAGCTTGGGTAGTATATGATTCCCACTAATATGTAATTGCCCACCATTTTGTCATCTGATATGATTTTTCTATGCATTGTAAATCCTGCCTGTGTAATGTTAATGAAGCAGGGTTAGAGGCAGTTATGTTAATGAGGCAAGACTCATTAACACCCACTCATTCCTTCAACCACCCATTCCTTCAGCCACTTAGTCCTTCAACATTCATTCCTTCAGCCACTCAGTGCTTTAGCTGCTCATTCCTTCAGCCACTAAAAAGAGAGAGAAGAAGAAAAGATTAGGTTGTGTCCTAAGCCAATCTCTTTTGAGATATGAAAGAGGGAAGGGAGTGGAGAGACACAGTGGCCTCTTATCACCAAGAAAACAACACTGGGAGCAGAGTGCATCCTTTGGACCCAAGGCCCCTTCACCTGAGAAGCTCCAGGAGAAGATTGATGACAAGGACCTTCCTCCAGAGCTGACAGAGAGAGAAAGACTTTCCCCGGAGCTGACGCCCTGAATTTAAACTTCTAGTCTACTAGACTGTGAGAGAATAAAATTCTGTTTGTTGAAGCCATCCACTTGTGGTATTTGTGTTATAGCAGCACTATATAACTAAGATACTATGCTCTTTTTTCATTATTTTAGTGATTGCTCTAGGGTTTACAATATACATTGTAAAGTTATCACAGTCTACTTTAAATACTATTATACCTCTTCACATATAGTATAGAAATTTTATCACCATATACTTCCCCTCCCATCATGTTCTTTGTGCTATTGCTGTCATACATTTTAATTCTACATGTTATAAGCCACTGTACATTATTATTTCTGCTTTAAATAGTCTATTTTTTTTTCACTAGATTTTTAAATGAGAAAATTACCTGCATATTTACCAATTCTGCTATTGTTCATTCCTGGGCAAAGATTCAGATTTGTGTTATTATTTTCCTTTTACCTAAAGAGCTTCTTTAAATATTGTTTTTAATACAGATCTGCTGTTGAAATTTTTGAGCTTTTCGAGCTCTCTAATGAAAATGTTTTTATTTTGTATTCATTTTTGAAAGATATTTTTGCTGGAAACAAGATTATAGATTGAGGGTTTTCTCCCAGTATTTTAAAGATGCCAGTCATTGTTTTCTGTCCTACTTGTTTTGATTCAAATCTTTCAATTTGTCAATCTTCAAATCTTCATTCCTCTGTATATAATTATTTTTTTCCTCTGACTTTTTTCAATATATTCTCTTTATCACTGGTTTTCCACAGTTTCATGATTATGTGTCATAATGTGATTATGTTTTCCTGCTTAGGATTTGTTGATCTCCTTCAATCTGTAGATTCACGCTTTTCTTCAGATTTGGAAAAATATCTGCCATTATTACTTCAAATGTTCTTTCTGTTCCCCCTTTCCTCTTCTTCTGGGACTTCTTTTACACATATGTTAGATCATTTTAAAAAAAAGTATTTATTTTTTTTTTGGTATTATCCCACACGTCATTAGATTATGCTCACTTTTTCTCAGTCTTTTTTCCTATCTATACTTCATTTTCAATAGTTTTTATTGCTATGTCTTCCAGTCCAGTGATTTTTTTCTTCCGTAGTATCTAATCTGCTCTTAAGCCTAACCAACGTATTTTTTCATTCCAGATATTGTAGTTTTTATATATAAATTCTACTTGTGTCATTTTTTATATCTTACATTTATATCCTCATCATTTTTGCATTGTCCTTTATATCTTAAGCATAAGGAACATATTTATAGTATTTGTTTTATTGTCTTTCCTGTTAATTTCATCAACACTGTCCTTTCTGATGTTGTTTCTATTGATTGTTTTTTTTTTTGTCCTATTTGCCCTGCAAGTTCTGGCTGCCTCAGCTTCCCTGAACTCTGATATTTGTCTTTTCAATAAAGCATGATTACTGGATTTTCTCTGAGTTCTCTTTCCCTGAATGATAATCTTGGAATTACCTCTAGGCAGAAAGTCTAGGCATTGGTAAAACTCATTTGTTTCCTGTTTTCTCAGGGCACTCCTGTATTGCCTGTTGTCCTATGTTTGAAAATATTTGTTTCAATACTTTGTTCACTTTTTAGTTCTTTATCATTTAGGGTAATTCTGATCATCTTATTTCATCATGTTTGGAAGCAGAAGTCCATATCTGGAAGGGGTTTTTTTTGGGGGGGTGCAGGGGGACTTCATTACAGTTCTATACCAAAAAAACCAAACCTGTTGCTGTTGAGTCAATTTTGACTCATAGCAACCCTATAGGACAGAGTAGAACTGTCCCATAGGGTTTCCAAGGAATGGCTGGTAGATTCGAGCTATCAACCTTTTGCTTAGCAGCCAAGCTCTTAACCACTGTGACACCAGAGCCCCTATAATTCTATAGGTAATGGAACCCACAGTCTGGAATAAGAACCTTTTTACGGTTTCTGGTACAGATTAGGCTGACACAACAAACTGCAAATAATATATAATATATAATAAAAAAATAGGATCTTAAAATTAATCTTCAGTTTCTTCCCATCTTGGAACTGCTTAACCCTCTGTGTCAGTGGGACAAATAGTTTGTGTTCTAGTTCTATTTGGTTCTGTTCTTTCAGGTTCTTTTGAGATTTTCGTGTGGGTGTCAAAAGGTATTCTCTTCTTATTCCCCACTGTCTTTGATTAACTGCAATTTTCTTGCACCAAGCCCCAACCCTCAGGCATCGTTCTGGTTATCTGTTGCTGCAAACTACTCTAACTGGAGGTTTTCTCACTCACATGTTTGATGGCTGGGCTGGAATGACTTGAAGACTGGTTTCAGATGACAATTGTTGCACCTACGCATAGTCTCTCCATATGTTTTGGGATCCTTACGGCACGGAAACTGGGTTTCAAGGGGGACTATCCTAAGGAAGAGCATCTAGAATAAGTGTTTTAAAAGACCAAAGCTGAAGCTTCGGAGCTTCTTTGGATTTAATTTTGAAAGCCATGCAGCATCACTTCCATTGCATTCTTTTGTTTAGCCCAGATGTAAGGAAAGGAAATTAGACTCTACCTCTTAGTAAAGTAATAAGGATGCAGGAGTGACAAGGTCACATTTAAAAAGAGCATGAGGGATGGGAGATATTTTTGTGGCCATCTTTGGAAAATAAACAGCTACAGTCCTCCCTCTGGCCATAAAAACATACATCCTCTTCACTAGTAAAATATATTCACCATTTCCCAAGCTCTTGAAGTCCCATCCAATTACATCATGAGGCTCAGTCTCAAAATCCAGTATCTCAGCCTCTAAATCATGTCCAGATGAACTAAAGAGAAAACTTATCTCCCTTACCCCACATCCAATATGTAATGGTATGACAGACATAGGATGACTGTAATAGACAATCCTGTACAAAAATGGGAAAACAAGAGGCCCAAGGCAGTCACTGGTCTATGGCAATTGTGGAACTTAGCTGGACACATATTGCAAGTTCTTTGATTAGGGATCAGTCTTGCTTTCTGACAGTTGTTCTCCATGGATCCTGGATTCATCCTCTGAGCCAGTCTTCCTTTTCTGTGAGAGAAGACCATGTTTGCAGTTGAGTAGTTCTCTCAGGCTGCAGTCTGCCCATATGTTTAATGGGGTCTTACAAGCTTATTTTTATTTTATACTGTCTTATTCCTTTCAGTCCAAGCTAGAATACTTTCTTTAAAAAATTTAGTGAGTTTCTTATGTTTTGACTTATAATCTACTCCATTATTAAAAAGTCATACCCCAACTCTTTTCAAAATAAGCATTTCTCTTCCTCGGGCTCCCCATGAGGCTACTGAGGGACAGCATCTTTATGATACTTAGACACCCTCTTGTTTAACAGAGAGGCTCTGTAAGGCACACAC
Organism: Elephas maximus indicus; assembly: GCF_024166365.1. Taxonomy (NCBI): domain Eukaryota; kingdom Metazoa; phylum Chordata; class Mammalia; order Proboscidea; family Elephantidae; genus Elephas; species Elephas maximus. The sequence continues at coordinate 164,963,906 of NC_064821.1, read as the reverse complement.
ATAAGATTCTGAAAAGGGCCACTGTTTGTTTGAAATGGTCTATTTAGGTAGCACCTTAAATATTTCTGAGGTCTAAACAAAGGGTTTTACAGTCACACATTGGCTTCATCTTTACCCTGAGGTCACATATTCCTGACAGTGAGACCATACTTCCTGAGACCATATTTTCCTGATCTTTGCCCTGAGGCCCTTTCTTAGTTTGAGAACTTTTTTCTGTCTGGAAAAAAATAATTCTGGGCCCTTTACATTTCCTTCACATCTATTTGGAAACTTAATAATTCCTCCTTTTCATGATTTCTCTCTACCTGGACCTTATGATATGCAGCTAAAAGAACTCAGTAGCATCTTCAATGTTCTTACCTGTTTGATAATTTAGTCTTTATGGTTAAGGCTGCAATAGCACGAATGTGTTGCTTATTTGTCATTTTCTACTAATTTAGTGATAGAAATGATAACTGCTATCTATTGAGTGGAAACCCTGGTGGCGTAGTGGTTAAGTGCTACAGCTGCTAACCTGAGGGTCGGCAGTTCAAATCCGCCAGGCACTCCTCAGAAACTCTATGGGGCAGTCCTACTCTGTCCTGTAGGGTCGCTATGAGTTGGAATCAACTTGACAGCACTGGGTTTGGTTTGGTTTTTGGATCTATTGAGTACATTGTTGTTGTTGTGTGCCATCAAGTTGTTTCCAACTCTTAATGACCCTATAGGACAGAGTAGAGCTGTCCCACAGGGTTTCCTAGGGTGTAATTTTCGTGGGAGCAGACCACCAGGTCTTTTCTCCCATGGAGAAGCTGACGGGTTCAAACTATTGACCTTTTGGTTAGCATAATATCCCTATTTTACAGGCAAAAACCATGAGGCCAACAGACATTAAATAACTTGCTGAATACCAGATCAGTGATAAGTATAGAAATTAATATTTGAGTATACCTCTATCCAGGGTCCATGCTTTAACCACTAAGCTAACCTGTCCAAAGCACAAAGACTGAGAACCAAAGCACAGGGACTGAGTCCTAATTTTTGAGAGAGATGAGGGTATATGCTTAAGCCCTAGGCCATGACTCCTCTGACCTGGAGTGCCACATGCATCTATGGCCTGGAGGCATGCCTGGCATCAGAACCGTACCAACACCACCTTATTCAGATGAACAACATGAAATATGTGGCAAACCTTTTATAATTTGAGTTTTTCATTACTTTAGGCTAATTTTTTTCTACACCTTGTCTTAATGGGTAAGATGTTACTGTAAAACAAAACTTTACACATCTATGTTAGAAACAGTTAAAGAATTGGAAAGATCAGTGCATTTGCTCATGGGATAAATCTATGAGATGTTCTCTAGTGAGTTCTCATGAGAATTTTGAGGCTTAATTCAAAAAGAATGCCATGAGCTTTAAGATATACTTACTTTCAGGAGGCCCAGGGAAACATGTTCTCAGATGCCATGAAGAAGAGGTATTTATCTCTATTGAAGTTGCCACACTATATAAAAGACTGTAGTCAGTAATGTCTTCTAAACTCACACACATACACACAAACCCATTGCCATCGAGTCAATTCTGACTCATAGTGACCCAATAGGACAGAGTAAAACTGCCCCATAGTGTTTCCAAGGAGCACCTGGTGGATTTGAACTGCTGACCTTTTGGTTAGCAGCTATAGTGCTTAACCACTATACCACCAGTGTTTCCAACTAAACACATAGATAACAAATTCTTTGAATCATTTCTAAGAAACAGAGTTTGTTTAAAATATAATGGAGTCATTTCTTTCACCAGCATTAGGTGCTTAGTCTTTGACTACTTCGTATTACATTGGAGATATTGGTTGGTCAATTTAAGTAGCCAAGAGAAAGTAAGTATAAGCATAAGAACTGGAAAGAAATAAGTAAAACCAACTCTATGCTTAGGTAACATGATGATATCTGAAAAACCTAAAAGAATAAATAGAAAAACTCTTAAAGCGTGAGAATTTGATAAAGTAGCGAGCTATAAAATTAACATAAAAATCAATAGTTTTATATATATTTGAAAAAAAACAATTAGAGGTATAATGGAAGAGGAGATACCACTTACGGTAACAAATAAAGATATAAGATACTCAGGCATAAAATTAACAAGATATGCACAAAACTTCTAAGAGAAAAACTATAAAATTCTCTTAATGTTACAAAAGTAGACCTTAGCAAATGGATGATATACGATGTTCTTGAATAGAAAGACTTAAGGTTATAAAGATGTCAGTTCCCTTAAGTTAATTTATACATGTGATGCAATCCCAATAAAATACAATCAAGTTATTTTCTGGACCTAGACAATTTGATTTTAAAGTTCAGTTGAAAGAATTAACAAGCCTGGATACCCAGGATAACCCTGAAAAAGAAGAGTACTGAACTGGGCTTCCCATTTGTCACCATAATAAAATGTATTATAAATCTTTTATAATTAAAATATTTTGGTATTAGTGCATGAATAGACAAATGGACCAACAGAACAAAAGAGAAATTCTAAAAATAGACCAAACTACGCACAGAAATATCCCCCATGCACCTGTCAGTTTGTCATACTGTGGTGGCTTTCCTGTTGCTGTGATTCCGGAGCTACGACCACCGGTATTCAAACATCAGCAGGGTCACTCATGGTGGACAGGTTTCAGCTGAGCTTCCAGACTAAGGTAGACTAGGACGAAGGACCCAAAAATTCTACTTCTGAAAAGAATTAGCCAGTGAAAACCTTATTAACAGCAGCAGAACACTGTCTGATATAGTGCCAGAAGATGAGCCCCTCAGGTTGGAAGGCATTCTCAAAATACTACTGGGGAAGAGCTGCCTCCTCAAAGTAGAGTTGACCCTAATGATGTGGATGGAGTCAAGCTTTTGGAACCTTCATTTGCTGATGTGTCATGACTCAAAATGAGAAGAAACAGCTGCAAACATCCATTAATAATCAGAACATAGAATGTACAAAGCATGAATCTAGGAAAATAGGAAATCATTAAAAATGAAATAGAATGCATAAACATCGAATTCTAGGCATTAGTGAGCTGAAATGGACTGGTATTGGCCATTTTGAATCAGAGGATCATATGGTCTACTACGCTAGGAATGACAACTTGAAGAGGAATCGCGTTGCATTTATTGTCAAAAAGAACATTCAAGATCTATACTGAAGTACGACACTGTCAGTGACAGGGTAATATCCATACACCTACAAGGACTGACAGTTAATATGGCTATTATTAAAATTTACACACAAACCACTAAGGCCAAAGATGAAGAAATTGAAGTTTTTACAAACTTCTGCAGTTTGAAATTGATCTAACATGCAATCAGGTTGTATTGATAATTAGTGGTGATTGAAATTCGAAAGTTGGAAACAAAGAAGGATTAGTAGTTGGAAAATATGGCCTTGGTGATAGAAACGATGCCAGAGATCACATGAGAGAATTTTGCAAGACCAGTTACTTCTTCGTTACAAATATCTTTTTTCACCAATTTAAACAGTGACTATTTATGTGTACCTCACCAGATGAAATACACAGGAATCAAATTGACTACATCTGTGGAAAGAGATGATGGAAAAGCTCAATATCATCAGTCAAAACAAGGTCAGGGGCTGAGTGCGGAATGCACCATCAGTTGCTCATATGCAAGTTCAAGTTGAAGCTGAAGAAAATTAGAGCAAGTCAACGAGCACCAAAGTACAACCTTGAATATATCCCACCTGAATTTAGAGGCCATCTCAAGAATAGATTTGGCGCATTAAACACTAATGACTGAAGACTGGACAAGTTGTAGAATGACATCAAGGACATCATGTGCTAAGAAAGCAAGAGGTCATTAAAAAAGACAGGAAAGAAAGAAAATACCAAAATGGATGTCAGAAGAAACTCTGAAACTTGCTCTTGAACGTCAGGTAGCTAAAGCTAAAGGGAGAAATGATGAAGTCAAAGAGGTGAATAGAGATTTAAAAGAGCTGCTCAAGAAGACAAAGTAAAGTATTATAATGACATGTGCAAAGACCTGGAGATAGAAAACCAAAAGGGAAAAGCACGTTTGGCATTTCTCAGGCTAAAAGAACTGAAGAAAAATTCAAGCCTTGTGTTGCAATACTGAAGAATTCTACGAGGAAAATATTAAATGAAGCAGGAAGTATCAAAAGAAGATGGAAGGAATACACAGAGTCACTATTTACTAAAAAGAATTGGTCAATATTCAACCATTTCAAGAGGTAGCAAATGATCAGGAACCCATGGCACTGAAGGAAGAATTTCAAGCTGCACTGAAGGCATTGGTGAAAAATAAGCCTCCAGGAATTGACTAAATACCAATTGAGGTGTTTCAACAAACAAATGCAGCCCTGGAATGCTCACTCGTCTATGCCAAGAAATTTGGAAGACAGCTACCTGGCCAACCGACTGGAGGAGATCCATATTTATACCTATTCCTAAGAAAGGTGATCCAAATGAATGCATAAATTATCAAACAATATCATTAATATCACATGAAAGTAAAATTTTGCTGAAGATCATACAAAACCAGTTGCAGCAGTATATCAGCAGGGAACTGCCAGAAATTCAAGCTGGACACAGAAAAGGATGTGGAACCAGGCATATCATTGCTGATGTCAGATGCGTCCTGGCTGAAAGCAGAGAATGCCAGAAGGATGTTTACCTGTGCTTTATTGACTACGTGAAGACATTCCACTTTATGAATAAAAACAAATTATGCATAACATTGTGAAGAATGGGAACTCCAGAACACTTAATTGTGCTCTTGAGGAACCTGTACGTAGATCAGGAGGCAATCATTCGAACAGAACGAGGGGACGGTGCGGAGTTTAAAGTCAGGAAATGTGTGCGTCAGGGTTGTATCCTTTCATCATACATAGTCAGTCTGTATGCTGAGCAAATAATCTGAGCAGCTGGACTATATGAAGAAAAACAGGGCATCAGGATTGGAGAAAGACTCATTAACAAACTGCCATACACCGATGACACAACCACGCTTGCTGAAAGTGAAGAGGACTTGAAGCGCTTACTGATGAAGATCAGAGACCACAGCCTTCAGTATGTATTACATTTCAACATAAAGAAAACAAAAATCCTCACAATTGGATCAATAAGCAACATCACAACAAATGGAAAAAAGATTGAAGTCAAGGATTTCATCTTGCTTGGATCCACGATCAACACCCACAGAAGCAGCAATCAATAATTTAAAAGAGGCATTACATTGGGCAAATCTTGTGCAAAAGACTTCTTCAAAAGGTTAAAAAGCAAAGGTGTTTCCTTGAAGACTAAGGTAGGCCTGACCTAAGCCATGGTGTTTTCAATCACCTCATACGCATGCGGAAGCTGGGTGATGAATAAAGAAGATGGAAGAAGAATTGATGCCTTTGAATTGTGGTGTTGGTGAAGAATATTGAATATACAATGGACTGCCAAAAGAATAAATAAATCTGTCTTGGAAGAAGCACAACCAGAGTGCTCCTTGGAAGCAAGGATGGCAAGAATACATCTCACATACCTTGGACATGTTATCAGGAAGGATTAGTCACCATAGAAGGACACATCATGCTTGGTAAAGTAGAGGGTCAGCAAAAAAGAGGAAGACCATCAATGAGATGGATTGATACAGTGGCTGTAACAATGGATTCAACCATAACAAGGATTATGGGGATGGCACAGGATCAGGCGGTGTTTCGTTCTGTTGTACATAGGGTCAGTATGAGTCAGAACTGACTCGACAGCACCTAACAGCAACAACATACAAAAATTTAGTATACAATAAAGGCAACATTTCCAATCAGTAAGAAAAACATCAGCCTTTTAAAAAATGGTGTTTGGATAATTGAATAATCACATGGAAAATATTAAAATTGGATGCATTCCTCCCATTATACATAAGAATAAATTCCAAATAGGTCATTCAGATACAAATACTAAAAGAAAACATGGTTGAAAGGTTGAGTTCTTCTGTAACCTGAGAATGATAAAAGCTTAATAAGAGTAAAGGAGAAGATTGATAAATGTGATTACATACAAAAATTTTTAAAGTCTGAATGGAAAAATACACCATAAGTAAAGTAAAAGACAAAGTAGGAAAAAATATTTGCAACTTATGTCACAGACGAATGACTAATACTCTTAATATATGAAGAACTTAAATAAAAAGAAAAGAAAAAAGCCAACAACCTTACAGACAAATGGGCTAAAGATAAAGATAGCTGCCCAAAAAAAGTGCAACTGGCTCTTAAGTGCATGAAAAGATGTACAACCTCAGCAATGATAAGACAAATGTAAAATTAAATTACATTGGGATATCATTTCTTACATATCAGATGGGCAAAAATTCAAGTTTGACTACACTCTGTTGGCAAAACTATGGGGAAATAGTCATTCTCATAAATTGCAGGGGATATAAATAAAAAGGTTGTAGCCCTGTGGAAGGACATTGGGCAATATCTAGTAAAATTATGCATGCATTTACCCTTTTTCCTGGCCATCCACTTCTAGGAATCTTCCCAAAGATGCACTGGCAAAAATATGAAAAAACGTATGCATAAAGCAATTCATTGCAGCACTATTGGCAATTCCAAAGGACAGGAAGCATCCCAAATACCCATCACTAGAGGACCGATTAAATAAAATATTTTGTGGGTTCCCCAAAAAAAAATTTTTTTTTGTCTTTGTTTTTTATTACAATGGAGTACCATGCAGCTGTATAAAGATATAGGGCATATTTTATATATTTTTTGTACCAGTGTAGGGTGATCTCCCGGATCTATTGTTAAGTAAAGAATGTCATAGTGAAGAAAAATAATATGCCACTTTTTATCTAGGAAGAGAGTGTGTGTATATCCATATCTGTATCTTATCTATGAAAATTGGAACAAAAAAATCAGCCATAGTATGTTTTAAAATTTGGTTATTGGGGTGGATAGTATAGGGAACAGGGAGAGAGAGAGAAGATAGACTTAAAATTTTTTTGTGTGTGTATAGACTTGACTTTGAAGTCTTGTAAATATTTTGCATAATTATAAACCAAAATTAAAATTTAAAAACGAAGCTCTAAAAATTGAATTAAAATGAAACAAATGAATCTGATTATGTATCCAGTTGGTAGATAACCACACAGAAAGACACTATTCTCAGTGACTTTAAAACACAGTAATTGGACTATACATCCCTAATGGTATATACCCCAAAGCTAAAACAAACTAACAAAAACACTGGAAGAAGTTTAAACTACTTCCAGCAACCTATGATGGTAATATTGTTGGTGCTACTCTAAGACTATATGTATAATCTGGGGTAAAGCAAATGAATAATAATGTGGTGTTACTGAGAAGCAAGATTTTTGATGTGGGAGAAAGGAAATACAGAGGTAAGAGCAATGAGGGTAAGTGAAAATCTTGTTGTCCTGAATTCCAACTAGCGATATCTCTGAAACTCAGTAATTTTTTAGCTCTGTTCACTGAAAAGGCCTAGAAGTGATGAGCAACTAATTCACAATGAGCACCACTAGGGCCCAAACTATTGCCTCTAAACATTTGCCCACTAAAAGGAACCAGGTCTTCTTGAAGAAATGACTGATTTCCTGTCTGGGGCTGACCATGCACAAGATAAACCTGAAACATTTTATCATATCAGGATGCAAAAGGAGCCACAGAAACTACTGGGGTCATGTCAAAGGGGCTCAGAAGTCAACTCTTCTCCTTCTGGCTAAAGGGATGGCGGTTTGATCAATAAGGATAATAACCACAATAGATTGAGCTACATCAAATATGTTTAAATCTATGAGTTCATAATTGATCGCCTCTGAAGAGTACTCAAAAACCAACTCTTTATTTTGAAAACCAGGAAATAAAAGAAAATCATTAAGTATTTATTCTGCTGTTCCTAAACAAATTGTAGCCCAGGGTAACTAATAGATGAGAGAATGTTTACATTTTAGACTTATTCCAGTTAATAAATGAAGAAAAAATAATGAAATTAGAATATCAAGTTACAAAACTTAATGAATTAATGATCTAGACAGCAATCTTCAATGTCAGTTAACATCATAAAAAGAGAGACAGCCAATTGATGGAAACATACAACACCCACTATGAGTAGTCTTGGGGAAAAACAAAATGGATCGAATCAATACTCTAGATCTTCCTATCAATTTAAAGGATATACTGGGAAGAAAGTAACATGCTGAACAATACCATGGGGCTATGATCAGCAAAATTCAGACTGTACTAAACTACAAGCTGAACAATGTGTTTTCTGCTACAGCAACAAAAATGCAGTTTAAAAAACACAATAAAGTGGGAACCTACAGATGAAAAGAAATTTAAGAAACATATTAACCAATTGAAAGGTCTGAACCTTCTTTGGATCCTGATTCAAATTTCAATTTGCTAAATAAATAAATAAAAATAGAACATTCAAGGGTATTTAACAATAAAAAAAAACAATATTAAGGAATTATTGTGGGGTTTATTTATGTGATAATGGTATTGTGGGTGTTTAAAAGGGAATCCTTGTCTTTTGGAGATATATACTGAACTAACTGCAAATACAATAAAATCAGAGCTCAATGTAAAAATCTTTTATAGATAAAAGTTATCCTTGAAAAATCCCTTAAATTGTCCATAAAGTCTGAAACAGAGTCTGCCATTTTGAAATAAATCTGTCAGCTTTTCCTTTACTGTTGGAACAAATGAGTGCTTCTTTGTGCCAAATGAAATAGATGGCATATATTTAGGAACCAAGTTGTATGAAAAATGTGTATCATTAAATGTTAAAATCACAAGCTGTGCTGCGAGAATGTAGTTGAGTTAATAAAAGTTAAATGAACATCTGATGTGAGTCCACCATGGCCAATGTTAAAGTATCAGAGGGACAGGGCAAGGGAAGAGGGTGAAAACAGATCTCAGGATCATCTCAGGCCATCCCAAGAAAAGGCCTTCCTTCCGTTCTTCCATCCTTCATTCCTTCCTTCATCAGCTCATATCCTCAATAAACTTTTATTAAGTACTCTCTGCCATACACTCTGCTAGATGGTGGGTATATGAAGATGAACACATTCCCTGTCCTTCATTTCTCACAGTCAAGCATGGAGAACAGATGAGGGGATCAGTGATAAAAATACAGCCATGGAAACCTAAGGGACAAATCTATAAATTATATGGTGGTGAGAAGATCTGAGTAGGCTTCCAGGAGGAGGTGATAGTTAAGACGAGTTTTGATGCATGAGCAGAAATTAACGAGACAAAGGAAAGTTGTATGAAAACACTGAGGTATGAAACTGTATTTGAGGACCTACTAAGCCAAAGGTCATCTGGGGAAAGCAATAGTTGAGAAATTTAGACACTGGCTATCCAGGAAATAGATATTAGACTTAGACTTTACTGCAGGATTTTAGACCTGGATGTTAGTACTGTTAAGGGCCATCAAGTCAGTTCCAACTCTTAATGACCCCATGTACAACAGAGCGAAACACAGCCCAGTCCTGCACCATCCTCACAACTGTTGCTGTTTGAGCCCATCATTGGAGCCACTGTGTCAATCCATCTCATTGAGGGTCTTCCTCTTTTTTTCTGACCCTCTACCAAGCATGATGTCCTTATCCAAGGACTGGTCCCTCCTGATAACATGTCCAAAATACATAAGGCGAAGTCTCCCAATCCTTACTTCTAAGGAGCATTCTGGCTGTACTTCCAAGACAAATTTGTTTGTTCTTCTGGCAATCCATGGTACATCAGACTTGGATAGACAAGAGAAAGGCAAGTACCCTCATCATGATGGTAGATTACCAGAACAGGGCAATGGCAGAAGTCTAGTTATCTAAACTAGAGTTTAGGGAAAGAGAACACTAGCAGGTAGCTGAACTACAGGGCCAGAGATTCTTTTCTCCTTCATTCAACAAACATTACACTGTGCTAGAAGCTGGAAATACAAAACAGGATATTTGTCCATGCCTTCTTTTTTCACCTTGAATACCACTTGCTGCCTGCCACAGGTCGTGAAAGCAGATAGCACTCTACTTACTGGGTCTTACTATGGGCTTGGCACTTCTGTCAGTGCTTAGGTGTATTAAGTAATTTGGCTGAGCCTAGGGATATTGATCAAATGGTTTAGCTTAGGGAAAAGTCAGGATTTGGATTGAAAGATGGAACCTGGTAGGGTCCAGGAGAAAGAGATGGGAAAAATTAGTAACCTGTTTGAATCCCTGTCTTCAGGCTAACTCTTATATCCAACTTATGATTGATACAAGTTGGTGCTCATTGCCCTAGTAGTATTACCATAGATACATGCAATTGTAGTGATCTGGGCTCTCTGTCTGTCCCATAGCTGGATAAACCACTAGTGGAAGAAGCTGCAGCCCAGAAATTATGAGGCTGAATTTGAATCAAGAAGATTCCTTTCTACTTTTTATCTCCCATCTTCTCTTTTTGAAGAACAGCCACTGTTCTTACTGCCCATTGATGGTAGTAGAGGTTGGAGCTGTAGCATTGCTCAGGGCTCCAGACTTGGCCACAGGTAACTGAATGCTTGCTTTTTCTTGGTGACATCTCCATCCTGCTGAATGTCCTAGGGAGCTTTAAGAGGGAAACTTTTTCTAATTTGCCTTCCTCTTTGTCTTTTGTATCAAAAGCCTAGCCAACATTTAAAAACCACCTCTTTCATGGAGCATTCCATAACAACTGCCTACTTGTCATTTATCCATCCATCCGTCCATCTATCCACTGGCTCATTCATTCAATAAATTTTATTGAGCATCCACTATATGATAGATTCTAGAGCCATGGTCCCTGCCCTCATGGAGCTTAACCACTCCAAACTATATGTCCTGACCTCCTATGGCTCTCTGTGTATAATCAATCCCCCACTACCTCCTACTGTAACTCAACCTTTTATGTGCCTGTGGCTTGTCACCCTGTTACAATGATAAGCACAGTAAGAGCATAACTGTGTCTGATAGGATACTGTTCTGATATCTGTCACAGGGCAAGTCCAGAATGATACACAGAGGGTATTCAGTCCATTCTTTTGAATGAATGTGTGCAGGCTTGAGTCCTCTGCCTAGGTAGGCATGGAAGGTTCCTTTGGTGTCTCTGTGCTGGGGCTTTGGGATGTTGACTCATGCTGCTTCTTGGCAGGTTAGCACTGGCCCATGGGTGGAGGATAAGAAATGAGATGCTTTTTACAACAATCATATCTGAGAACGAGAAATGTAGAGTTACTATAAAACTGAAAAAAGAGATGACGTATGACTCCCAAAACTTCTCAGAGGGCCATGGGGGCAAGTGACATACTGCTGTGTTGCTCGGTGCCTACTGCAATATGATTGGTCCCAAGAGTCAACTCTTAATGTGACTACAAGCTGAGGCAGGGCAACGAGGGTGGGGAATCTTAGTCTTGGTTATCAAAACCCTCAAACTTGTCTGTCTTACAACTCTTTAGAATCCCAGGTTTTGGGCTCTATTTCACATCTTGAATTTTTGTTTTCTCTGAATAGTGATCGGGGTTGACCTTTAGACACATTGCAAATAAGAAAATTTGGGCTACCTTCTTCACTCTTCCTCCCATCTTCCCAGCTTAGCAGCACTCGTTTCTTCATTCATGGTGCCACCAGTCTAAGACAGAATCTGATAAATTTACTCACATTGAGGTGTAAAAGACATCTATTTTAAAAAAAAACAAAAAACCATCACCGTTGAGTCAATTCCAACTCATAGTGACCCTATAGGATGGAATAGATCTGCCCCATAGAATTTCTAAGGAGCAGCTGTGGATTCAAACGGCAGACCCTTTAGTTTGCAGATGAGCTCTTCATGGGTATAACTATATTTTAAATAATATCAAACCTTATGATAAGGAAATTAGAATCTACCAGTGGAAGTTCAGGTATCATTACTTGAGAAAGAAGGTATGAGAAACTTTTGGGGGGGAAACAAAGTCATAAAATTCCTCTGAAACCATCTGATTGTCCATGGTTCAATACTGACTCCGGTTCTCCCGTTCCCTCCTCAACTTTGATATAAAGTAGTTCTTTTTAAGCTCAAGCCTGTTTTAAAGTCAACCTTTTAACTTTTACTATTGAGAAGAGATGGGCTATATATTAAGGGCACAATTTCAGATATTTCTTTTTAACCCAAATGTCTCTGTTATAGTTTGATCTCATGGGTCTTTAGTAGAATTGACTAGAAATGCTGAAGTTGTCAAATTTCAAAGCAGAGCTCCTTTCACTGACTCAAGAGATGAGCACATGTTATAAAATCAATGATTATTCAATTACCTAGTGACTCTAGGCTCGTTCAAATAGTCTAGCTGGATAATTCAAGCCAGAAAAGTTGTCATCATGTGATTTATTTTCACTGGCTGCTAGAATAATCCTGAGTTCATGGGTCACTTTTTCCATGAAGTCTTTTCTGATTTCCAATCCCCCTAGAATTGACCACTCCCCTTCATTTGGACCTTCAGCATGCCCTGGACATGCTTCTATCAGAACTGTTACAACACTATGGTCTTAATTGTTTATGTGTCTGTCTCTTTTACTAGACTGTGAGTCCTTCAGACAGGGATTGGGTCATTCACCTTTGTATCCCAACCATTTACACAGTGTCTGGCACAGTGGGATACACTAAAATGTTTGTGAATGAATGAATAAATTCAGCCTCACTTCCCCTGAGTGGATGAACACATTCTTTGTGGATGAATATGCATCACAGGAGCTCTGAGTAAAATTTATATCTTCACTGACCTTACCCACTCAAGGTGCTGAATTACACACGTGCACAGAGGAAGGTGAAGGCTAGGGACAAGAATATCCTCCCTATTCCTTTCAGCTCCCAGGATTACAGCTCAGATAAGTGTGTTTTGACACGTGTGGTTTGCCCAAAATTTGGTCAGAGCTCTAGGGATCTGTGAGGAACACTCCAAATATGGTTATTTTAGCCAGCATTTTCTAAGGTATATAACCAAAAGAAACTTGCTATCATCAAGTCAATTACGACTTATGGCGACTTTATAGAGACCTTATGGATAACCTGGGTTTAAAGTTGAAGTGCTCTTCTACGGTATGATTATGCAGAAACCTGGGGCAATACTTTTTCCTATTTAAAATAACTGAACTCGCTGGCATCGAGATAGTTCCAATCAAGCAAGGATGTTAAAACACAGGCTTGTGCCAAACACAACAGGCAGCATGAACCCAGAGCCAATCTGCTAAGACACTGAAAACAAACAAAGGCGAGTAGACAGACAGACAGACAGCAATGTACACCGTGTGTAGCATAGATAGTTTTGGACACCTCAGGCATTCTGCATCCCAGCCAAGTGGTAGAATGTTACAGGATGTTTTTTGCCTCTTCCCAGCAGAGGTGAGGCTGCCTGTCCTCTGAGGAAATGGGACCTGGTCCTTCTTTACTGAGCTGAGTTTAGGTTCACTGAAAGCTATTCCTGCCCCACCATGTGACCTTTGACCTCAGGGTGACCTGGGGTGGGGGTCACTCCAGCCCTCACTCAGAAGATTCTTCTCTGTGAGCCTCAGCCTTGGTTTGGAGTGTGGACTGGCTATGGTGATGCTAGGGAAGGTAATGATGACTCTTCCTCTATTCCCTTGGGTGCAGAAAAATAAGGAGTTGGGAAGAGAGAGAGAAGCTCCTTTCTGCAGAGGATTTGAGGTATCCCTGAGGTATGACAAAGAGAGCTACGACTGACTGGTACTGCCAATGAAGTACCAATGACTGGTACTTATCTTCCTGTTTCACTTGATCTTCCAAACAACTTTGTTTGGAAGTAAGTATTAATAGCACCATTTTGCAGGTGGGGGAACAGGTTCGGAGGGGTTCAGTGTCCACACCTCCACCCCAGGCCTCTCAACTGATAAGAGTATAACTTCTGGTGACTCCATTTATCCTGCTGCACCAGTTGTCCTTTCTTTCTCAGTGCCATGTCCCAAAGGAAACCTCCCTCAAGACTTGTCCTACTCTTCCAGAACAACTGAGAATGGAGATGAGCCTTGGGATAGGAGGAGGCTCAGCTCCAGAGCTCACAGCTCCAGAGAATGACTTCATTCCCCTGCTGGTGTGATGGGGCTTGGCTTAAAGTGATTGAAACAAGATGACAATGATGATCTCATAAAGAAACCAGCCCTCAGAGCCTGAGGTTCTAGTAGGGGCTGCCTTCTGCTCACTCAACAGCTCATTTTGAACCAATTTTGCAAAATTTAAAAATATGTTTACCTAAGATATGTTGTTAATTTTTTTCTTTACAACACCATACGCTGTACTGTACTGGAGAAGCAATGTCTCATAATGGCCATCCTTGGCTATCAGACATTTTGAAGTTTTTTTTTTACTTAGCAGCTGAAGGGGAAATAGCATTTTAAAGTTTTTCTGTTGACAGCAGCAGCAGGATAATATGAATCTTAATCTCATGTTTATCTTGTACAGCATTATTTAAACAATACGGAAAGAACAGTGCTGGTCACTAGGACCAGGCAGCAAAATGATGACTTTGGTAATAAACTATTTCCACGCTCTTATTTCTGTCTCTCATTAGAACTTTTCTGTCCTCTGTATCCATATACTTCTAGCTGATATTTAAAGCTGCCAGTCAGTTTTTATTTTAATAACCCTAACAGATTCCCACTAGGAAACTATTTTTACTATTCACTGTAATTGGATTGAGTCGGAATCAACTCAGTGGCAATGGGTTCGGTTTTTTAACAGGTAATTGAATTGTTAAAGTTTCTTGTGCAAGAAAATTAGCATTTTTCCCGTAGTTAAAAAAAAGGCAAATCCATTTTTCAAATAAGAGACCTTAAAGAAGAGACTCAGCACATAGTCCTGATTGGTTATGACATTTTCCAATTTATTTTTAAAGTACCAACTACCTCCCCCCCCCAAAAAAAAAACAACCCAAACCAGTTGGTGCTGAGCCGGCTCCACAGGTTGCAGAGTAGAGCTGCTCCACAAGGTTCTCATGGCTGTGACGTTGCAGGCGCAGACCGCCAGGCCTTCCTTCTGAGGTGCCTTCGGCTGGGTTCAAGTCACCAACCTTTTGGTTAGTAGCCCAGCACATAGCCATTTGTGCCACCCAGGGAGTCCTGCTACCCAAATGCCTTCCGTAATGCCCATGACACAACAGCAATCAAACCAAAAACATCTGTTGCCATCAAGTCAGTTCTGACTCCTTAGCGACTCTATAGGACAGAGTCGAACTGCCCCATAGGGTTTCCAAGGTGTGGCTGGTGGCTTCGCACTGCTGACCTTTTGGTTAGCTGCTGAGTTCTTAACCACTGTGCCACTGGCTCCATTCAACAGCAATAGTTACGAGTTATGGAATGAATTACAGACGCTAAAATATAAAATCCCCGTGAAAGAGAAAACCTATTGCTGTCAAGTTGATTCCAACTCATGGCCACTGTATAAGACAGAGTAGAACTGCCCCCATAGAATTTCTAAGGAGCGACTGGTGGATTTGAACTGCTGACCTTTTGATTAGCAGCAGAGCTCTTAACTACTGTGCCACCAGGGTTCCCCATGAAAGAGAAGGAAGCAAAAAATATATATACAGTTTCTGAGAATCCCTAAGCCCTGAGCCTGCCCTGCAGGTCAAGAAAAAAAAAAAGCAGGAGTGAAATGAGCTGATAAGTTTCTAAAGACATCCCTTTGGCTGTGGCTTCCTGACAGCCAGTGGGAGCAGGTGACATGTGCGCATTCAGAGTCCTGTGGTACTCTGAATGTGAAGACTAACCTGGAATCCTGGGCCGAGACACCACTCAATAAATATTTGCTGATTTCATTTAGAGAAATGAGACCTCTTGGTGCTCAGATTCTCAATAATAAACCTCTTGCCTGGAGACAATACTTTGAATTGCACTTGGATGCACTGATGCAAGAAAGGAAGTACAGCCTTTGGAGGGCAAGCTTAATGTGATGGAGACGGTTGGTAATTAGACCACTCTGAAATAGTTCTTGTTACACATAGCTCTTATTTTGACGCAAGTCACTGCATCACGCCTACCCTTTAAACTTTCCCCATTTCCTCTACAGTCCAAATCGCAGCATGACCTTTACCAGCCTCTTAGTCTGAAATTCCCTCTTCCTTGGGTTGATTGTGCTCTGTTGTATGGCTATCCTCCGTCATAATAATGTATTGATGCTGGCTTCTAGAATAATGCCTATTCACTATTACACTGTCGATTGTAACTAAAGGATTATTTGAAACAGCTCTTTTTTGAAAGGAGTCCAGTTGGAGAAGATCTTCTTCCTGGTGTGAAACTAATAGGCTTGAGAGACTCTAGATGTTACATTTAATCCAAGGAATTGTGTAGATGATTAAGACTGATTGATAGAGACCCAGACGGCCTGTTTGCAGGGAGCCTCTTCCCCCAGCCTCTCCCCACCACAGACTCCACACACACAAACATGCATGTATGCACTGCTGCAAAAGTTGTTCACTCTTTGCCAGAAATATTTGCCTCTTGCCGTCCTCTCCTATCTCTGTATCCACTGAGAAACTACCTTCTCATCCTGGGACTTCCTTTGCCTCACACCACACAACACCGAGATAGTCTTTCAAGTCTGGGGTTTCTAATATTTGCTTTGTTATTAGCTTTTCTTCCTTAGCTAAAGGGAAGATTGGAACCAGGACAGAGATTCAAGCTCATGAATCGCTTGCTCTATAAACTCCTTTCTGGAGTCCCTAACGCACTCGTCTGCTAACCAAAAGGTTGGCAGTTCGAATTCACTCAGAGGTGCCTTGAAAAAAAAGGCCTGGTAACCTACTTCTGAAAAATCAGCCATTGAAAACTCTATGAAGCACAGTTCTACTCTGACAAACATAGGGTCGCCATGGGACCCTACTAGTACTGGCTCTTGCAAGAGCTGATTGTGCATATCTCTTCCCAAGTTCGTGTTCAGCGACCTCACATTGGTGTCTTGAAATCAGCCATGGTGGGAGTATTTATACCAAGGATATCCACAAATGCTACAAATCAGTGTTTCATTTTTGTTTTTGTTTTTTCCCATAAAGAGCCAATAGTTACACATTTGTCAGCACCCCACTGGATACAACCCAGTTGTTTACAGAGAAAACACTCCATGGTAGTAAAACAAGGATTATAACAGGAGCTAAAATTAACTGAGGATCATTGTATGCTCCCTTTCAAGTTCAAATATCTCACTGAAACTTACACACACTCAGATAAGTTTTTTCTACTAATTCCAGTGCTATATTTCCATATTCAACTGTAGGCTTTTCAAGTGAGAGGTCAACAGCTTCCGTTTCCACAACATTTGAAGAAGCAAATGATCCCTGGAAAAGATGCTTCTGGAACCAGCTAAGACAAGCTGACAGTGAGGGAACCTAAAATGTTGAGCTAGAGGCTAGTGGGAATGGCCAGGAGGTAGGGTGGGGGTAGGTAGTTGTAACCTATACCTAGCGGCCACCAGTTGCCATCGACTTGATTCCAACTCATGTCAACTCATGTGTATCAAGGTAGAATTATGCTCCGCAGGATTTTCAGTGACTGATTTTTCAAAAGTAGATCACCTGGCCTTTTTTCTGAGGCTCCCCTGGGTTCAGTTAGCAACTGATTGTATTGACCTTTTGCACCACCCAGGGACTCCCTACCTAGCCAGGAGGGAGAAACCCAGGTATCTGACCCTTTGACCTGTCTGTGATTGAGAGCCCCAAGCCACACAAAGGTGAAATAGTCTTTCAAGGCTGGGGTTTCTAATCTGTATTTTGTTATTAGCTTTGCTTCTTTAACTAAGGGAGCACTGGGACCAGGACCGAGTGTGAATGGTGGGGGAGGGACAGGCAACTGTCAGAGAGGTGCCAACAAAGCTTTCTGGGAGCTATGCCATAATTAAGTGATAGGACAAATGTCAAATTTCAACAAGTGAAGCTCAGGAGAATTATCCGGATATGTTCATATCCCACATGGAAACACAGTACTAATCCCCAAGCAGGGAGCTGGTAACAGACACCAGGAACTTAATCTTTGCTACTGAGATTCTTTAACTAAGGAGTTTAAAGCCAAGCTAATACCACTTGAAAAGGTGATGAAAGTCAGGACTTCTGTGAAATTTACTTGATTTAATATACATAAAATATTGTCAAGTGAACTCTGAACGAGATTTCTCTGAAGCCGCCAGGTAGAAAAATCAAAAAGTGAAATAGTAGGGACCAAATACAAACAAAATTGTAAACAGAGTTGAAGATTGTCGTGAGAAATGATAAACCCCAAATGAACTCAACGTTTGGGTGGGACAAGGATATTTAGTTGTATTGGTGTTTCTAATAAAAACGAAATTACATGAGCAATCCACAGTCCTTAACAGTAGTAGTATTTGTTTTCAAAACTCAAGTAGTTGTTTATATATCATCTTTAATCTGTGTTCCTAAATCCCATTAGTCACAAAGTGGTGTCTCCCCACTGTCTTGTTCTGTGGTATGTTTGCCTTCAGTCTGATAGTCGGAGCTCTGGCCCCAGGGAGAAGGTCAACGGACAATCTGCTTCCCAGAACTAGCTTAAAAATGCTTTTCTCCTCCCTTGGTTTGTGGTTATCATTAGCAGGGCCAAAGACAAGTTTACGTTTTTGAAAAGAGCATTCTTTTCTACCCAAGTTGGTGCTACCTACTAAATAGCGCTCTCTGCCTTGAAGGAAAGGTCCAAGACGTTAAGCATTCTTGAGTGGGGCTCTCAGAAGAGGAAACAAGCACAATAGCAGGCCTTGAGAAAGCAGAACCAGAGAATTTCTGTCAGCCGGTCCTTTGGGTGCTCCCCCAGCCCCCCCTTTTCGACGCTCTGTGAGTTCGAAACAGTTCACTGAGATGACAGCCAGCTCCCTTTGCTTGGAACCAGATGATCCCAGGGCTACAGACTCTCAGTATGTCTAAGGCATTTATCTCTACTAGCTGTTTCTAATACATTCCCTCTGCTCTCAGCATGCAACCACAAAGGGGTATTATTAAAAACACAAAAGAGGAGTAGATAAGAAACTTAATATGCCAATTAAAATACCAAGCAGAAACCAGAAGAAACCATTCTTAGATTCACAATTCCCTGGACACACGACAACCCCAAAGGAACTCTGGAAAGCACTATCCAGGCTCAGGCAACATCTTGCAGTGATCTCAGAGCCTGGTGCTGACTTGGTGCTGAGATATTTACCCTCTGATTTGGGAGAAATTTTGCACTGGCTATTTGGCATTCCAAGCTCCTGCTTATTGGTAGCTTTATAATTGCTTATGAATATTCCTATTAATCATAATAACAACTACCTTTTATTAAGTTTTTACTTGAATTACAAACTATTAGGTGCTTAATATATGTCATTTAATTTAATCTAATTTTCACCGGAACTCTACAAGACAGACATTAATATCCCCATTTTACTGAGGAAGAAATTAAAGGTTAAAAAACTTCATAATAATTTATTGATTTCCTTAGTTTATGCTGGAGTCCTTTGCTAACCAAAAGGTTGGAAATTTGAGTCCATCCAGAACTGCCTTGGAAGAAAGGCCTGGCAATCTACTTCTAAAAAGTCAAACATTGAAAACCTTGTGGAGCACAGTTCTACTCTGACACACATGGAATCTCTATGAGACAGAATCTATTTAACACCAGTTGTTTTGATGACCTCATTTATCTTATTTATTTAACATTTCCTTACCAAGTACCAAGGAGCCATGGTGATTAAGCATTTGACTGCTAACTGAAAGGCCAGAGGCTTGAATCTACCAGCTGCTCTGTGGGAAAAAGATGTGGCAGTCTACTTTCATAAAGATTGCAGCCTTGGAAGCCCTAGGGAGCAGTTCTACTCCATCCTATAGGGTCGCTATGAGTTGGGATTGACTTGATGGCAATGGGGTTGGGTTTTGGTTTTACCAAGTACCTGGCGTTCTTCTAAGCACTTCACATACATTAACTTTCTCAATCCTCCCAACAGCCCTGTGAGGTAGATACTATCATTATCTTAATTTTTCAGTTGGGGAAGCCGAAGCTGAGAAGTTAAGGACTTGCCCATGGTAAATGGCAGATCCAGGACTGAATCCAAGCAGCCTGGCTCTAGGGTCCATGCCCTTAAGCCAGTTGGCTAGGCTACCCTCAGGCAAGGAATGTTATACCTATTTTCAGGTGACAGCATCTGGCTAGGGACCCCCAACCACTGGAGCAGCCCTTTGAAGCCAGATTCCTGGGATTCCAATGCTCCTTTCAAGGGCTCTGCTATCTGTTCATACCGTCTTTCCCCATTATACCCTAAGTGGTTCATACATTTCATCTAGTCAAGTAAATTATAAAGGTTTGGGGATACCAACACTATCTCTTTTACTTCCCTGGCCTCACCACAACTCCTAGTAAAGATCTCTGATGCTAATATGCAGTCAGTAAACGGTCTTTGTAACTCTGAACATTAATGAGGCGCCATTAATGAAAGGACTGGAGGCATTTATCTCTACTGCTTCTCTACTATTGGGTCAGGTGGCCTCTCAGATATTCTTTCTGTTCTTATCCAAATTGCAGAATTATAGAAACCTTTATAAGATGGGACATGTATAAATAACCCTATGTTAGGTGTTGCTTTGTCTTATTATGTTTTATACATTTCAGCCCATATGAGGAGAATATTTTAATATTATTTTGGCATATACATACCTTTTTTGGAAACCCTGGTGGCGTAGTGGTTACGAGTTACACCTGCTAACCAAAAGGTAGGCAGTTCAAATCCACCAGGTGCTCCTTGGAAACTCTATGGGGCAGTTCTACTCTATCCTATAGGGTCGCTACAAGTTGGAATCGACTCAATGGCAGTGGGTTTGGTTTTGGTTTTTATACATCTTCCATCTCTCTTGTTCAAAGTTGGATGTAAAGTTCTCTGAAATTCTTTCCCAAAAATCTACAGTGAAGAAAAGCCCAGGAGAAGAGACAGACTCAGGTAGAATGCTCAGTTTTACTTAAGAGATAAAACCAAACCGTATAGGACAGAGTAGAACTGCCCCACAGGATTTCCAAAGCTGCAATCTTTATGAAAGATAAAACTGTTGGTTTTATCTCTTAGGAGTCTTATCTTGGAGTCTTATGACTCTAACTCATAACAACCCCACTTGTTTAGTCTAAGCATAAAGAGTTTTCTATGAAGAAAATAATATTTTAGGACATATATACCTAAGGACAAGCTCAGAAAGATGACTTCTGCAAGGACACATATGGTCCCCAATGATCCCCTCTCATTGACTTTCTTCTATGAATAGAATATGGTAGAAGAAGTGATGGGGTGTCACTTTCAAGGTGAGACTCCTTCCTGGGTACCTTCTCTCACTTTCTGGCTTGCTGACTCTGAGGGAAGCCACCTCCCATGTTGTAAACTGCCCTATAGAGAGGACCACATGGCAAGAAACTGACATCTCAGGCCAGCAGCCAGCAAGGACATGAGGCCAACAGCCGCATGACTGAGCTTGGAGGTGGATCTGCCCCCAGGTAAGACCTGAGAGACAGCAGCCTGAGCCAACACCTTGGTTGCAGCCTCATGAGAGAAGGTGAGCTGGAGGGGCCCAGCTAAGCCACACCCAGATTCCTGACTCTTAGAAAATGAATATTTGTTATTTTAAGCAACTAAGTTTTGGTGGCACAGGCAGTCCCTGGGTTACGAACAAGATCTGTTCCTAACAGTGTCTTTAAGTCAAATTTGTCGGTAAGTCGGGACAGGCATATAGTTCTTATTTAGCATTACTTTAGCGCAAGAAAAAGGTGAAAGACTTTTCAATGATTTAAAAGTTGCCCATGCAGCAAGTGAAGGTTGTTATGGTGAAGAATTTGTTGTGAGTAGGGATTGGTTCAATCATTTCCAAGTGAGGGCAAATTTATATAACATTAAAGAGCAAGTATGAGTTGTCCGTAAGTCAGACATTTGTGGATAATTAATAGAACAAAGGAAAAAAAGTACATGACTTGGAGTCAAGCAGACCTTGGCTAAAGCCTGACTTGGCTGATACTAACTACGCAACAGTGAACAAATTATTTAACCTCCTGGGGCTTTCATTTCCTCAACTGTAAGAAGCGATGACGGTTACCTGCAAGATTGTTACAGTTATTAAGTTGGATTGCATACATTAAGTGGCAAGTGCAGGGCCTAACATATATCGGGTGCTAATCTTTCTTTTTTATTTCCTCCCCCTCAGTACTCCCATTAATGACTTCTCACTTTTTTTGTCACCCTTGGTTGGTTAGAGGGTATTTGAGATAACAGTGAGAGTGGAAGATTTTTAGAACCAACGGTGTTTGAGGAGACAGAATCTCAAATACAGAAAAACTATCACTAGATCTGGAGGTGGGAAAAGAAGAAAGCGGTACGGGAAAGGAAGAGAAGTCAACTCGAAAGATTCATTTCTTGCCAACGTGTTTATTTTCCAATACTATTACAGGAATGTAGGAGTTCAGTTCTCTCTTCCAAAAAAAAGTATATTCCTAGATAACAAATGGGATTTGGTCCTAATTTGGTATGATTTTTCCCATGATATAATATGCAGAATGTTTTCTACCAGAGGTCTCTAAAACCAGTTGCCATCAAGTTGATTCTGACTCATGGTGATCCCATGTGTGTCACAGTAGGCTGAGTTTTCAGAATTAGATTACCAGGCCTTTCTTCTGCGGCCCCTCTGGGTGGATTTGAACCTCCAACCTTTTGGCTAGCAGCTGAGCAGTTTAACCAAATGTACCATCTAAGGATTCCTCCAACTGTTTCTAAAGCTAACTCGCCTTTATTTCTTTTCCATGGAAGAATAAAACCAAAGAAAAGGGCAACAAGGATGTTCAGGAGCCTTTGGCACGAGTTGGAAACAACTAGATGGCAATGGGTCTGGTTTTTGTATGGGATGTGCCAGCAGCCCCAGGGTTCCAGCTGAGAGCAGGATCTAAAACCTGAGGTGAGACAAAAGGATTTACTAAATCCACAAATTTCAGGGTTAGGTCATTCAGTGTCCTTATTTTACAGATAAAGAAATCTGCGACCTGCTGAATCTCTAAAGCCTGAGAAGGCAGCAGAGGAATGGGTGAACCCCCTCTGGAGGGAAATCGTACTTGGATTCCTTTCTCACTGTCTATGGGAAGTGTTTGCCTAGCCCGGGAAGGACCTCTTGGCAGAGGCTGGTTTGAGGCGGGATTGAAAAGACTAACGTGGAAAGGTAAGATGAGGAATACTCTAGGGTAATGGAATTTATACGGGACAATTTTAGGGTCCTTTGTAGTGAAGAAGAAAGGAAGTCAGGTATAAAGGAATGAAGAAAACATGACGACAAGGTAAAAGTTCATACTCCAAATTGACGATGCCAAGAAAGGGAACCAGTAGAAACTTTTCACATGGGCAATCATGGTCAAAGAAAAGAAAAGTATTTGTCAGGACCAAGAAAAAAAGGTAGGTTTGTCAACAACAAGGAAAGTCAGGGAATTAGGAGAGGAGAAAGAGGACACTGACAATGACAATTATAGTTATGTTGGCAGTAAACCTTTACTAGGGTCATACCATGTGTCCAGACATTCTTTTAAGGTAGTGTTTATATACAGGTAGTCCCTGGCTTATGATGAGATTCTTTTCAGGCTCCATTGTAAGTTGGTTCTAAGTCCAATACTTTTTTTTTAAGTTTTCATAGCCTGCTATGAGACAATGTTTTGAATGGTAAATCGTAACACTGAGTATCAGCAAATGAACATCTAAGAATGATAACATTAGCAACTTACATGCTGCAATATTATATGCAGTACATATTATTAACAGTAAGATGTACAAGAAAATAACCAGATGGTTTTAAGTGCTGTTCATGGTAACTCAAATACATTGTAAGTTGGGGACTACCTGTACATATATACATATGCACACAAATATATACATGTATATAAATATATATATACGTACACAGTGAAACCTGTGAGAGCTGGGACTTGATAAGGCTGCCTTGTTTCCCTGGGTCTCGCAAGTTTTTGCCTTTGACAGGGTAAAATCACCACTTTTCTATCGCTCTCTATTTAGTGAAAATATTTGTTTTCCTTCTCTGACAGGTTTCTGCCTTACACAGGTTCTAGATTTTGCAGGTTTTACTCTATATATAAGAAGCCCTGGTGGCATTGTGGTTAAAGAGCTCAACGGCTAACTGAAAGATCAGCCATTCAAAACCACCAGTGATTCTGCAGGAGAAAGATATGGCCGTCTGCTTCTCCAGAGATTCACAGCCTTAGAAACCATATGGGATTGCTATGAGCTGGAATTGCCTTGACAGCATAAATATATATGCATATATGCATATATGCATATAATGACTGTGTATTCCTTCCATCTTCTTTTGAATATTTTAATATTCAAAATATTAAATATTTTTAAAATTAAATATTCTTTTAATATTTTAATATTAATTGATAATTAATCAATATTAATATTATTAATAATAAATATTAATATTTTCCCCATGGAATCCTTCACTATTGCTACTTGATGCTTGAATTTTTTCTTCGGTTCTTTCAGCTTGAGAAACACCAAGCGTGTTCTTCCCTTTTCATTTTCCATCTCCAGCTCTTTGCACATGTCATTATAATACTTTGTCTTCTCAAGAGGCCCTTTGAAATCTTCTGTTCGGTTCATTTACTTTGTCAATTCTTCCTTTTGCTTTAGCTACCCGACGCTCAAGAGCAAGTTTCAGAGTCTCCTCTGACACCCATCTTGGTCTTTTCTTTCTTTCCTGTCTTTTCAGTGACCTCTTGCTTTCTTCATGGATGATATCCTTGATGTCATTCCACAACTGGTCTGGTCCGCGGTCACTAGTGTTCAGTGTGTCAAATCTATTCTTCAGACAGTCTCTAAATTCAGGTGGGATATACTCAAGGTCATATTTTAGCTCTCGTGGACTTGCTCTGATTTTCTTCAGTTTCAGCTTGAACTTGCATATGAGCAATTGATGGTCTGTTCCACAGACGGCCCCTGGCCTTGTTCTGACTGATGATATTGAGCTTTTCCATCATCTCTTTCCACAAATGCAGTCAATTTGATTTCTGCGTGTTCCATCTGGCGAGTTCCATGTGTATAGTCGCTGTTTATGTTGGTGAAAGAAGGTATTTGCAATGAAATTGTTGGTCTTGCAAAATTCTATCATTTGATCTCTGGCATTGTTTCTATCACCAAGGCCATATTTTCCAACTACTGATCCTTCTTCTTTGTTTCCAACTTTTGCATTCCAATCACCAGTAATTATCAATGCATGTTGATTGCATGTTCGATCAATTTCGGACTGCAGCAGCTGATAAAAATCTTCTATTTCTTCACCTTTGGCCCTAGTGGTTGGTGCGTAAATTTGAATAATAGTCGTATTAACTGGTCTTCCTTGTAGCCGTGTGGATATTATCCTATCACTGACAGCATTGTACTTCAGGATAGATGTGGAAACGTTCTTTTTGACGATGAATGCAACACCATTCCTCTTCGAGTTGTCATTCCCAGCATAGTAGACTATATGATTGTCCGATTCAAAATGGCCAATACCAGTCCATTTCAGCTCACTAATGCCTAGGATATCAATGCTTATGCATTCCATTTCATTTTTGATGATTTCCCATTTTCCTAGATTCATACTTCGTACATTCCAGGTTCCAATTATCAATGGATGTTTGCAGCTGTTTCTTCTTTTTTGAGTCATGCCACATCAGCAAATGAAGGTCCCAAAAGCTTTACTCCATCCACGTCATTAAGGTCGACTCTAATTTGAGGAGGCAGCTCTTCCCCAGTCATCTTTTGAGTGCCTTCCATCCTGGGGGGCTCATCTTCCAGCACTATATCAGACAATGTTCTGCTGCTATTCATAAGGTTTTCACTGGCTAATGCTTTTCAGAAGTAGACTGCCAGGTCCTTCTTCCTAGTCTGTCTTAGTCTGGAAGCTCAGCTGAAACCTGTCCTCCATGGGTGACCCTGCTGGTATCTGAATACCGGTGGCATAGCTTCCAGCATCACAGCAACACACAAGCCCCCACAGTATGATGCAGGAAACATTAAAAGAAGATGGAAGGAATATACAGAGTCAGTATACCAAAAAGAATTAGTTGATATTCAACCATTTCAAGAGGTAGCATATGATCAGGAACTGATGATACTGAAGGAAAAGTCCAAGCTGCTCTGAAGGTATTGGCAAAAAACAAGGCTCCAGGAATTGGTGGCATATCAGTTGAGATGTTTCAACAAACAGATGTAGCGCTGGAGGTGCTCACTTATCTATGCCAAGAAATATGGAAGACAGCTTCCTGGCCAACTGACTGGAAGAGATCCATGTTTATGCCTAATCCCAAGGAAGTTTGTCCAACCAAATGTGGAAATTATAGAATATCATTAATACCACATGCAAGCAAAATTTTGCTGAAGATTATTCAAAACCAGCTGCAGCAGTATATCAACAGGGAACTGCCAGAAATTCGGCCAGTTTCAGAAGAGGACGTGGAACCAGGGATATCATTGCTGATGTCAGATGGATCCTGGCTGAAAGCAGAGAATACCAGAAGGATGTTTATCTGTGTTTTATTGACTATGCAAAGGCAATCGACTATGTGGATCATAACAAACTATGGATAACACTGCGAAGAATGGGAATTCCAGAACATTTAATTGTGCTCATGAGGAACCTTTATATAGATCAAGAGGCAGTTTTTTGGACAGAACAAGGGGATACCGATTGGTTTAAAGTCAGGAAAGGTGTGCATCAGGGTTGTATTCTTTCACCATACCTATTTAATCTGTATGCTGAACAAATAATACGAGAAGCTGGACTACATGAAGAAGAACGGGGCATCGGTATTGAAGGAAGACTCATTAACAACCTGCGTTAGGCAGATGACACAACCTTGCTTGCTGAAAGTGAAGAGGACTTGAAGCACTTACTAATGAAGATCAAAGACCACAGCCTTCAGTATGTATTACACCTCAACATAAAGAAAAGAAAAATCCTCACAACTGGACCAATGAGCAACATCATGATAAACAGAGAAAAGATTGAAGTTGTCAAGGATTTCATTTTACTTGGCTCCACAACCAACAGCCCTGGAAGCAGCAGTCAAGAAATCAAAAGATGCATTGCGTTGGGCAAATCTGCTGCAAAGGACTTCTTCAAAGTGTTGAAGAGCAAAGATGTCACCCTGAAGACTAAGGTGCACCTGACCCAAGCCATGGTATTTTCAATCGCATCATATGCATGTGAAAGCTGGATGATGAATAAGGAAGACCGAAGAAGAGTTGACGCCTTTGAGTTTGTGCTGTTGGCGAAGAACATTGAATATACCATGGACTGCCAAAAGAATGAACAAATCTGTCTTGGAAGAAGTGCGGCCAGAATGCTCCTTAGAAGCAAGGATGGCGAGACTGCATCTTACATACTTTGGACATGTTATCAGGAGGGATCAGTCCCTGGAGAAGGACATCATGCTTGGCAGAGTACAGGGTCAGTGGAAAAGAGCAAGACCCTCAATGAGGTGGATTGACACAGTGGCTGCAACAATGAGCTCAACCATGACAACGATTGTAAGGATGGCGCAGGACCAGGCAGTGTTTTGTTCTGTTGTGCATAGGGTTGCTATGAGTCGGAACCAACTCGACGGCACCTAACAACAACATATGCATATATGTATATGTATATATAATTATTTAATTCTCACAACAGCCCTATGAGGTTGACAATAGACCATATATTTTCAGGCTTCAAGAACTAGTAATGATCACCATCTATGAGAAATACAAAAGCTGTATAGGGTCGCTATGAGTCGAAATCGACTCAACGGTAATGGGTTTGGTTTTTTTTTTTAATTTAATGCAATTAAAGGTAATGTCAGTAAATGAAGAACATTGTTGAGTTCAGAACCAAACAGACTTCGGATCAAATCCAAGCTCCATCACTATTGCCCAGATCTGCCAGTGGGGTACCTGTAGAGAAACAGCTTAAAATGATAAATGAACAAATGGGTGATTACTGCAAGTCTCTTTCCTTCCCCATGTCTCAATTTCCTCATCTATATAGTGAGAAGAATAAACTTGCTTGTTACCATCATTGCCGTCCCCCCCTTTTCTTAATCTATTCCCAGGAATATTGGAAGACAAAAGATGTAATAAATATAAAGTATTTTGAGTACCTTAGGAATCACCACTTCCTAAGGGTGGTAGTAAAAATATTCTGGTAAATTGTGGAATTTGTTGTTATTATTGTTAATTGCTGTCAAATTGGCTCCCAACTCACAGTGACCCCACTTACAACACCACAAAATTTTGCCCTGTCCTGTGCCATCTGCATGGTCATTGGCGTGCTCAAGCCCATTATTGCAACCATCATATATTTTGAGTGCCTTCCAAACTAGGGAACTTGTCTTCTAGTAGTATATTGACAATACTCTGTTGTGACCCATAGGGTTTTCAGTGGCTGATTTTAGGAAGTAGATTGCCAGGCCTTTCTTCCTAGTCTTCCTTAGTCTGGAAGCTCCCCTGAAACCTATGCACCTGCTGGTACTTGGAATACTGGTGACATAGCTTCCAGCATCATGGCACCACACTAGCCACCATAGTACGACAAATTGACAGACAGCAGAATTAAGAAATAACACATTTGTAAATTAAACTAAATATGAATATCTGCTCTAGTTTATGATGGTGGAAGAATTCTCCAGAATAAACTAGGGAGGGACTAAGAGCCAGCCTCAGAATGGGAAGAACTTTGGAAACTCTGTTTCTGAAACTTTTTCCATTTGAATGTAAACCCATTTAGAGTGAAATTAGTATTTTCATCTGAGGAGCACACTGTGCATGCAGTCTGGTCAGTATGTCAGGATTTGTGTGTGTATGTGTCTGTATATATATTGCATATTTATAATGTTAGCCCAGTTTGTAAAACAAAAATTTATGTGAGCAGCAGCAGTTTATCATAAGCAATGAAATCTTTTATATGGATTCTTTCCCATTCTTTCCAGGGGAATTTCTCAGGATTTTTCCACAACTCAGTTTCAGACTGAGAGAGTACTTGTTGTTGGTTTTCTTCCCAACCATTCCCCTTTTCCTCCTCTTTGCCACAGCTCACTGGGAATCAGAGGCAGGCCATTCCTAGAGTGCTATTTGCTGGTAAGATGAGGACTTTCGGCATCAGTGGTCTTTTGCAGCTTGTCAGGTCTGGAAGAATTGGGGGAAACATTCCCATCTTGGTATTATTAGTGGCTCTGATTACATAACAGAAAAGCTCATAGAAATCTTAAGGTTCCTCTGAGAGGTAACTTTGGAATGGGCCAGCCCTGTATACAGAAGGCCAGGAGTCTAACATGAGACATCATTTGAGACATATCAAAGGCCTCCCTGGCTCCACACTATCTCTCACTGGATGCTTTTAGCCTAAAATTTACACATTGTCTTTTTGGCCCCAAGAATATTCTCACTTTGCTTTGACACTGCCAGATGCTCAAGAACTGAGCAGTCAATTCACCACAACAGCTCTTGATTCTCTCACTCTCTCTGTATCACAAATATGAGCACACTTTCTCATCTAATAAGTAAAAAATAAATTCTATCAGGATTTTATCCAGTTCGTAAAGAAACAAAAGATGTGCAAGACTGATACGTTGGAAAACCACAAAACATCATTAAAAGACATTAAGAATACCGAAATAAAGGAAAATACATCTATTTTCATGAATTATTTATATTGTTAAAGTGGCAATACTCCACAAATTTATCTCTAAAGCCAACACAATCCCTATCAAAATTCCAACTACATTTTTTTTTTTTTCAGAAATTGGCAAGTTGGTTCTAAAATTTCTATGGAAGTCAAGAAATCTAGAATAGACAAAACAATCTTAAAAATAAAAATCAAAGTTGGAGGACTGACATTTCTCAATTTCAAAATTTACTATAAAGCTACAATAATCAGGACAGTGTGGTACTGGCATAGGATAGATCTATATATAATTGGAATACAATTGAGGCTCTGGAAATAGATTTTAACATTAATGGTCAATTGATTTTCTACAAGTGTCAAAATCATTCAATGGGGGAAAGAATAAAAAAAAATCATTCAACAGGGAAAGAATAGCTGTCAACAAACAGTGCCAGGACAACTGGATATTCACATGCAAAAGAATGAAGTTGGACCCTTACCTCACACCACATGAAAAAATTAACTCCAAATAGATCATAGATGTAAGTCTATGAGCTAAAACTATAACACTCTTAGGAGAAAACACAGACACAAATCTTTTTAAAAATTTACTTTCTTTTTGTTGTTGAGAATGTACACAGCAGAAGATACGTCAATTCAACAATTGCTACATGTACAATTCAGTGACAATGGTTACATTCTTTGTGTTGTGCAATCATTCTCACCCTCGTTTTCTGAGTTGTTCCTCCCTCATTAACATAATCTCACTGCCCCCTAAGGTTTCTATCTGAACTTTTGACTTGTTGTTGTCAATTTTAGCCCATATAGATAGTTCTTCATAGGGCACAATACTCAAGGTAGACACTCTTTACTACTTAAACTAAACTATGGTTTAGTTTTAAGAAGACTTCAAGGGATATTTTTGGTTTAAAATTTGAAGGTTATCTCAGAGCAATAGTTTCAGGGGTTCATCTAGCCTCCATGGCTGCAGAAAGCCTGGATTCCATTAGAATTTGAAATTCTGTTCAAATTTTCCCCCTTTTGATCAGGATTCTGCTACGAAATCTTTGATTAAAATATTCAGTAATGGTAGCCAGGCACCATCCAGTTCTTCTGGTCTCATGACAAAGGAAGCAGTTGTTCTTGGAGGCAATTAGCCACACATTCCATTTCCTCCTGCTATTTCTGATTCTTCTTTTTTGTTCCAGGTGAATAAAGACCAATTCTTGTGCTTTGGTTGGCCACTTGCAAGCTTTTAAGACCCAGGAACTACACAATGAACTAGGAGGTAGAACTGAAGCACTAAACATATTATTAAGCCAATTAACTGGGATGTACCATGAAACCATCATCCTAAACCTCCAAACCAAGGAAACAAATCCCATGTGGTGTTTGGTTGTTCACAAACAGCCTCATAAACTACTCTTCTCTTTTTCTGTCATTGTTGTAAATATATCTATAGCACAACTTTTGCCAATTCAACTTTTTACAGCTGTACAACTTATTGGCAGCAATTACCCTTACTCTTAGTCAAAGTGATTTTTCTATTGTCGTAAACCAAAACTCAGTGCTCCATAAGCAATAATCCTCCCTTTTCCCTTCCCTGTCACCCCTGCTAACCACTAAAAAACTTTGATCTCTATACATTTACCTGTTCTTGTCTCTTTATATAAGTTAGGTCACACAATATTTGGCCTTCTGTGATTGACTTATTTCACTCAGCATAATGTCATCAAGCTCCATCCATATGGTAGCATGTATCAAGTTTTCATTTCTCTTATTGGTTGAGTAGTATTCTGTTGTTTGTATGTATCACATTTTGTTTATCCATTCAACCATTGATGGGTATTTAGGATGTTTCCACCTTTGGCTATTGTGAATATTTCTGCAGTGAACATTGGTGTACAAGTATCTGTTTGAGTTTCTGCTTTGAAATCTTTTGGGTCTATTCGTAGGAGTGGAATTGCTAGGTCATATGGTAGTTCTATTTGCAGTTTTTTGAGGAACTGCCATACTGTTTTCCACAATGGCTATATCATTTTACACTCCCACCAGCAGTGGATAAGAGTTTCACTTTCCTCACATCTTCACCAATATTTGTTATTTTCTGGGTTTTCATTGCTGTTGTTTCTTTGTTTACTGTTGTTTTTTAATCTTTGCCATTCTAAACCCAAGTCAAGTCTAGTGGGAGTAAAATTGTATCTCATTGTGGTTTTGATTTGCATCTCTCTTTTTTTTAATGACTAATGACATAGAGCGTGTTTTCATGTGTTTGGTGGCCATTTGGATGTCAAAGGGTCGGCAGATCGAATCTGCCGGCACTCCTTGGAAACCCTGTGGGGCAGTTCTACTCTGTCCTATAGGGTCGCTATGAGTGGGAATTGACTTGACGGGAACGGGTTTGGTTTTTTGGTTTTATATGTTATTAGGTTCTTATCAGGTATATGATTTCTGAAGATACTCTCCTATTCGATAGTTTGTTGTCTTAGGCTGGGTTCTCTAGAGGAGTAAAACCAGTGAAGCATATGTAGAGAGAGAGAGAGAGAGATTTATTTCAAGGAAATGGCCCACGCAGTTGTGAAAGCTTTCAAGTCCCAAATCCATGGATCAGGCATCAGGCTGGAGGCGCCTTCTGGTTCATGTGATTGCATGGGCTGACGAACCTAAAATTGGCAGGCCAGACAGCAGACCGCTGGCTCACAGGGCTGCAGGACCTGGGGAAACCAAAAAATCTGCAGATCAGATGGCAGGCTGCTAGCTCGCATCCCCAAAACTGGAGATTAGAGGATCAAGAGAGGGTAAGCTTTGCCAGAACATCCATACATATTAGATGCAGACCACACCCCTATGGAAACTTCCCTTTAAATCGATTGGCTCCTCACATCAAATCAGAAAATGGAGGCTGACTACAGAATATCTTCCAAAGCATTGAGAATCATGGCCTACCAAATTTACACATAACCTTAACCATCTCAGTGCACCCCTTGTCAATATGGCACATGTGCACATCTCCTTAAACCACACATAATCTTTAAATAAGAAAATTATGAAGGCACACTTGTGCCTGACGTGATAAAACTAACACATGGACAACTGGAAACACACTAACCCCATTTACATCTTGAATAAGAGAGGGAAGAAAACAAACACATATATATATATATACACACACAGACACACACACATATGATGAAACAAGGAAGAAATACTAAAACAATTATAGCCCTCATTTCTGCAAATAATCATGAAGTCATAGTAGATATTTAGAACTACATTTTTCCATCACCCATTCCATGTTCCCTTTGCCCTCAACAAGCTCCTCAGCTGGTCGTGGTTCTTTGCCTCGTGGGATGACCCAAACTTTCATTTCTAAAGGATCTGGGTCATTAGTAGTCATGTCGGAATTGGGTTCCTGTAGTTTTCCACTGATTTTAATCACAGGGTATGGTAGTACTAAGAGGTGTCCTAAGGGATCTCCTCAATTCTAGACACACTATTCTTTACTGTCATGATGTAATATCAATCTGATTTCCTCTTGGTAATCAGGATCAACCACATCAGCCAATACGGTAACTCCCTTATTTGCCGGTTGATCCAGAGGAATGAGGAACCAAAAGTAGCTGGGTGGTATTCTTAACTTTCGGTTCAACGCAATCAGTGTTGTATCTCTTGGTGGGAGCATTCCTCTCTTTGGAACTAAGACCTACATAGCACAGGGCCATGAGGATAGGAAACAAAAATTTTGCAAGTGTGTAACTAGGGATAGTAGTAAAGGGTGCCACTCCCATTTCCACCCCGTGATTCCCAAACTCATGAGTCCTGGCTATGGGAGAAGAACCATGTACTGAATGCTGGTTTAGAGCATATATAGCTTCCTGGAGAACATTGCCCCAACCCTGCAAGGTATTGCCACATAGCTTGTGCCATAATTCTGTCTTTAGAAGGCTCTTCCATTGTTCTATCAAGCCAGATGCTTCAGGATGATGGGGAAATTGTAAGACCAGTGAATTCCATGAGAAAGGGGCCCATTATCACACTTCATTTGCCGTGAAGTGAGTTCCTTGATCTAACGCAATGCTTTGAGGGATACCGTGATGGTGGATAACTCATTCTTTAAATCTGTGGATGGTAGTTTTGGCAGAAACATTGGGTGAATGGAAGGCAAATCCACATCCAGAGTAAGTGTCTATCCCAGTAAGGAAAACACGTCATTCTTTCCATCATGGAAGAGGTCCAATTTAATCAATCCACCACCAGGTTACTGACTAATTGACCCCAGGAGTGGCGCTGTGTCAGGGTCTCAGTGTTGGTCTCTGCTGCTTGCATGTTGTTCACTCAGCAGTGGCTGTAGCCAAGTTAGCCTTGATGAGTGGAAGTTCGTGAGGCTCAGCCTGCGCATAACCTCCAACCATGCCACCATGGCCGTTTTGTTCATGAGCTCATTGAGCAATGATGGAAGTAGCTGGGGAAAGAGGATGACTGGTTTCCACAGAACACATCATCCTATTCACTTGATTGTTAAAATTCTTCTCTACTGAGATCACCCTTTGGTGAGCATTCATATGAGACACAAATATCTTCACTTCTTCGGCCCATTCAGAAAGATCTATCCACATACTTCTTCCCCGTATCTCCTTGTTACCAATTTTCCAATCATGTTCCTTCCAACTTCTTGACCATTGGCCACAGCCCATGAATCAGTCAGTATACAATCACACATCTAGCCATTTCTCCTTCCAAGCAAAGTTAACAACCTGGTGCACTGCTTGAAGTTCTGCCCATTTGGAGAATTTCCATTCACCACTGTCCTTCAGGGAGGTCCCAGAAAAGGGCTGCCATGCTGCTGCTGTTCACTTTCGAGTGGTGCCTGCATATCACACAGACAACCTATAAACCAGGCATGAGTTTTTTCTTCCTCAGTCAACTGTTTGTAAGAAACTCTCCATGAGGCCATAGGTGCAGACTGGGGAAAGGAAGGTAATATATCAGGAGTAGGGACAATGGGCATTTGAGCTACTTCTTTTTGTAACTCATTTGTGCCTTCAGGACCTGGTTGAGACTGATCTTGTATATACCACTTCCATTTAATAATGCTGTGATGCTCTGCACGTCCGGCTTCATGAGTCTGTGCGTCAGATGACAC
Organism: Elephas maximus indicus; assembly: GCF_024166365.1. Classification (NCBI taxonomy): domain Eukaryota; kingdom Metazoa; phylum Chordata; class Mammalia; order Proboscidea; family Elephantidae; genus Elephas; species Elephas maximus. The sequence goes on along the minus strand of NC_064821.1, from coordinate 164,929,101 downwards.
CCAGTTCAAGGTGGGCAGCTTGGGCTACATAGTGACTTGGTAGTCCAAGTTTAAGCATTTAGTCTCTACTAAGACCCAGTAACAAGCCAAAATCTGTTTCTCAAAAGGAGAGTAGTTATCCACAGAGAACAGCACAGCTTTGTTCCAAAATCCTAAAGGTTTGTCTGTGATTCACCAATAGGAACCAAACAGCATCTCTATACACCATTGACACTTCAAGAGCCATTGGATCAGCTGGATCATATGGCCCAAGTGGCAGAGAGCCTTGCATGGCATCCTGAACCTGCTGCAGAGCATTCTGATTTTCTGGGCCCCACTCAAAACTAGCAGCTTTTCAAGTCACTTGATAAATAGGCCAGAGTAGCACACCCAAATGAGGGATACATTGCCTCCAAAATCCAAAAAGCCCCACGCATTGTGCCTCCTTTTTAGGTATAGGAGGGGCCAGGAGTAACAACTTATCTTTCATTTTAGAAGGAATATTTCAACATGTCCCACACCACTAGACCCCTAGAAATTCCACTGACGTGGAAGGCATCTGAATATTTGCCAGATTAATTTCCCACCCTCTAAAAAAAAAATTTATTTATTTATTTTTTTTTTTACCACACAAATGTCTTACCAATAATTCTAGAGTAGTTGGTAGTTCTTCTTTAGTAGGTCCAATCATCATAATGTCATCAATGTAATAGATCAGTGTGTGATGTCTTACGGGAGAGAAAGGTGATCAAGTTCCCTACAGACTAAATTATGACATATGGCTGGAGAATCGATATACCTCTGAAGTATAAGAGGGAAGGTGTATTGCTAGCCTTGCCAGCTGAAGGCAAACTTCTTCTGGTGTTCCTTTCAAACTGGAATCAAGAAAAAGGCCTCGGCCGATCAATAGCTGCATACCAGTTACCAGGAGATAAATTAATTTGCTCAAGCAAAAAAACCGCATCAGTGACAGCAGCTGCAATTGGAGTCACCACCTAGTTAATCCACCGTTATTCTCCAAGATTCATCGGTTTTTTCAGGCCAAATAGGCAAGTTGAATGGGAATGTGGTAGGAATTACCATCCTTGCATCCTTCAAGTCCTTAAAGGTGGCACTAATCTCTGCAATCTCTCCAGGAATGCAGTGTTGCTTTTGGTTTACTATTGTCCTGGGTAGAGAGTGTTCTAGTGGTTTCCACTCGGCTTTTCCTACTACAATAACCCTTACTCCACATGTCAGGGATCCAATGTGGAGATTCTTCCAGTTGTTGAGTATGCCTATTCCAATTATGCATTCTGGAACTGGGTAAATCACTACATGATGGATTTGAGGACCCATTGAACACACTGTGAGAATGAACTGAGCTAAGACTCCATTAAACCTGGCCTCCATATGCACCTACACTGACTAGTGGGCCACAGTGATGATTTGAGTCTCCTGGAATTAGTGTCAGTTCAAAGCTAGTTTCCAGTACTCCCTGGAAAGTCTGATTATTTCCTTTTCCCCAGTGAACAGTCACTCCCATAAAACGCCATAGACCCTTTTGTGGAAGACTGGAAGAAAGATTAACAGTATAAATTTTTGGAAGTGCAGTGGAGTCCCTCCGCAAGGGGACCCAGCTTCCCCTTCATTCAAGAGGTTGTGAATCTGTAAACTGGCTCAAGTCTGGGAATTGAGGAGCAGTGGCTCTCTGTTCTCGTGATTCAACTTGGACTGCCGTTTACTTGACCTAGAATTCTTTCGCTTGTACAGATCAAGTAAATATTTATTGTGTTTCCCATCTAGTTCACTCCTAGGCACACCATGACTAAGTAGCCAAAGCCATAAGTCCAGATAAGTCAGACTATTCTGATGACTGTTTTGATTCTGCTGTCCATTATGGTAACCATGCCCACATTGTCTTTGTCAGTTAAGTGCCACCACTTGGCCTCTACCAACCCAGGGTCCAATCAGCTTCAATGTAGTTGGATGTCTTAACTGAGTTAGGGCAGTTCCCACTGTCAAGTCTGACTTACGTAAAATAGCAATCACAGCAGTCTTCAAGGATGTTGGGGCTCCCTTCACAAATTTTTTCCTCACCATTGTAGTAAAAGATGTGTTCTCTGGGCACTTCATGTGTGGGTCTGTGGGTCCAATCTGATAAATTGACTCTAATGTTACAATTTCCCGAAGCTTTTTTTTTTTGGAGAGACCTTCCTTTACAGCATACCAAGGCAGGTCTGGCATTTCAAATTGATTTAGTGTAGGTCACTGCTTAATCCACGTTTCAGTGAACCAACAAAATAAGCTATTAGATCCTTTTTTAACCTCTTGAGCTGAAACATTTAATGAAGAATCCATGTTTTGTGGGCCCATATCAATAAACTCAGACTGATTTTATTTCATGTTCCTTGTACCATTATCCCACAACCTTAATAGCCGTTTCCACACATATTTCCCAGGTTTCTGTTTGTATGTATTAGAAAAATCAAGCAGTACTTTTAGAGCGTAGCATACCTCCTGACAAGTCACACTGTGTACTTTCTCTCTTGGGACTCTCTGGGACTTAAATCTAGTTATAGGCCTAGAAGCAAAAATGGGTGGTGGTGTGTGTCCTGGGATATCCCACAACGTCTTATAAGGCATCTGCCTCAGCTGATGTCCCAGGCAATACCCAAGTGACACCCCAGGTAATATCTCAGACAAAGACTCTTCAGGCACAGCTGGGTGAATCTCATCAGATGGGGGTGGAAGGGATAATGGTTTTACTGGTGAGGGTATCTTAGCAGACAAAACTGGAGCAATTTCTTCAGATGGGAGTAAGAGGGCTGGTTCTGTTGGCAGAAGTGATTCTACGGGATTTTGGGGCTTAATGTCCCCAGCTTCATGATTATCTGCCCATATGTCCACATCCCAAGTTTCAGGTTTCCATTTTTTCCCAATCAATGCCTTCACTTTAACTTCAGATACCACTCAAGGTTGGGAATTCATTGGCATTGTAATTCAGCCACACTTACGGTAAGACTCCGAGTTTTATTTTTGGCAGTATCAGCTCTATTACTGCAAGAGATAAGGCTTTTATTCAGGGAAGAAGTGGCAATTTTCAGGTCTTGTATATGGCGCTTGAGCTGTGACTCTGAAGGTTTGAGTTCATCCCTATCTTTTACCACGTTGTCTAATGAAAGCAGGACCAAACAACCAGCTTCTGTATACTTCTCATTCTAACAAAATTTTAGAAAAGTATCAAATATGTAATCACCGAACCTTGTCTCTCACAAATATTTGATCAATTGCTGTTGATATTTTGTGTATTTCTTTTGCCATCTCACTCCATGGATTAGCAGTGCCCTCTTTACTACTAGAGACAGAGTCATCAGCACCTTTAAGATTAGCCAGACTCGAGAACCAAATCAGAAAACTCATCCTTATGATTTTGTTTCTCTAGAGCCACTCTTGGTGTGCTGCTCTAATGGTTACCTCAAATAAGGAAGAGGTTTTGGATTTAGGTAATGGGTAGAGGCTGGAAGAGATTTAAGGTGACTAAGAGAAAAAGCCTAGGTTGCCTTGAGGAGAATGTTAGTAGAATTATGGGTGTCAAAGGCAATTCTGGCAAGGGTTCATAAGGAAATGAGGAGAGCTATAGAGAAAGTCTCTATTGTCTTAGAGAATACATAAGGTGCCAGCAACAAAATATTGCTATAAATGTTAATCTTAAATGTGGTTCTGGTGAGGTTTTAAAAGAAAATGATGAATGTGTGATTGGACAATGGAGGAAGGGTGATATTTTTTATTCAGTGGCAAAGAACTTATCTGAATTATGTTCAGCTATTTGGTGGAAGGTAAAACTTGTAGTTGATGAACTTGAATATCTGGCTGAGGAAATGTCTAAGCAAGATCTTAAGGGGGCTGCATGGTTTCTCCCTGCTGCTTGTAGTAAAATGTGAGAGGAAAAGATGGACTTAAAAATGAACTGAGCAAAATGAAAACAACTTAAAGATTTGGAAAATGCTGTTGTGCAAACTAAGGACAAGTGTCCTAGAATGTCCACCAAAGACTAGGCTAGACAATCTTTTCTTAAAGAGATTAAGCTTGTCACTGATGGATCTAACCAACTACCACAGCAGAAAAACCATCAGCTCAGACTGAAGGGGACAGAAAAAGAAAAGAAAGAATACTGCCTCTTGGAATATTATAGGCAGGAACCAGGGCAAAGGAGCTACATTTGTTGTCCTCCAAGAAAAAAAAAAAGATCATTCCTGGAGCAGCTTGGAGATCAACAGAACTGTTGGAAGGAGCACAGGAAGCAGGGCTTTCCCAGTTTCAAAGGGTGGGGCCACAGTCTCCTGGATCTCAAAAGATGAGGTCATAGCCTCCTAGGTTTCAAAGAGTCAAATCTTTACCAGCTTAATCCATAGTGTGCCTGCTGTTAAGGTGTGCCAGGGAGATGGGACCACCATCCAAAGCTGATGGGGCAGGACTGCCTTGCTCAAGAGACAGAAGAATGGAGCCTGCCAGGGCCGAGGCGTTGGGGTAGCCACTCAGATAGACTAAGAGAATGGGGCCGCCCAAAGCTGAGAGAACAGAGTGGCCATCTTAGAAGGCCTGGGAGGTGGAGCTGAAGCCCAGGGTCAAGGGGCCTCCACAGAGAATCCAGAGGGCATAGCCAATACTGAGAGTCTGGAGGGCAGGGCCAATGCCCAGAGCTTCTTAGAGAAGAGAGGATTATTTCCAAACCTTGATAGCTAATGTAATATGTTCTTCTGGGCTTTGGACCTCCTTGGTGCCTCTTATCCATACTTCCCCTCCAATTTCTCCCATTTTCATGGAAATGTCTACCTAGTGCCTGTTCCACCATTGTTCTTTGGAAACCGGTAACTGGTATTCTAGATTTTACAGGCTCACAGATGAAGAGGAATTTTGCCCCAGGATGAAATATGCCTAAAGTCTCACCCATGTTTGATTTAGATGATTCAAAAGATGAGATTTTGGTGGTACAACATGCACTCATTAGGACAAAATGGGCAGGGCTCCCAGGTGAAGCCCATTTTCACCTGCAGAAGCCAAGTGGGAGCTGCAGATCTGTGGTATTGGACACCTCCCAACCCCTAAGAAGGGGCCTCACCCATTCACACTGAGGACCTGATGGCTGACAGTACCACCCACTCCATCTAGCTGCCCACGATGGGGGCTGAGAACTAGTGGAGCCCCCTAATCCCTCCAGCCAACATCACCAGGCACCCAAGGACCAGCTACACTACCCTCCTCCCACTATGCACTCTAGTGGACAGGGGCACATCTTCCATTCAGGCACCCAGGGACAGCTGACAGCCCCCTGCCTTGCCCCTCACATCATTCCCCACTGCAAACAGAGACCTGTGCTTGTAGCAAACACCCGCATGCAGCCCTGCCCACCCAGGAGTGTAGGTGAGAGTCTCCATACCACACACTCAGTGACCAACAACCTTAGCCCCTGCTCCCTGACCAACCAGCAAGTGGCAGAGCACACAAACGACATTCAACACAATGATCAGGGAGAACACCCCCTGCATCCCTGGCCAGGTGACCAGCAGAACAGATTCATCACCTCACCAAAAACACCACCTACATACTCAGCAGCCCCAGAAGAACAGTGAGCAGACTCCTGAGCTCACACGCCTAGTAGCTACTCCAACCACCTGGAGACAAGAGGTGAGAGCTTCAACATGGCCAGATTAAGGACCAGCCCAGCACACATGCCCAGCCTACTTGGATATATCAAAACAAAACAAAAATTCAGGATGCAGTAAACAAATGTCTTAGTCATCTAGTGCTGCTATAAAAGAAATACCACAAGTGGATGGCTTTAACAAAGAGAAATTTATTTCCTCACAGTAATGTAGGCAAAAAGTCCAAATTCAGGGCATCAGCTCCAGGGGAAGTCTTTCTCTCTCTGTCGGCTCTGGAGGAAGGTCTTTATCCTCAATCTTTCCCTGGTCAAGGAGCTTCTCAGGCACAGGGACTCTGGGTCCAAAGGATGCGCTCTGCTCCCAACACCGATTTCTTGGTGGTATGAGGTCTCCCTGTCTCTCTGCTCTCCTTTCTTTTATATATCAAGAGATTGCCTGAAGACACAATCCAATCTTGTAGCTTGAGTCCTGCCTTGCTAACACAACTGCTGCCCATTTCCCCTCATTAACATCACAGAGGCAGAATTTACAACATACAGGAAAATCACATAATACCGGGAATGATAGCCCAGCCAAATCAATACACACATTCTTGGGGGGACATAATTCAATCCATGACAACAAACATACAATAAATAAATATACTAAGTTCTTGATGCCTCAGAGACAACAGTTTCAATATCAAATCACATAACAAAGCAGGACAAGATGGCTCCAGCAAGTGATCAAAATAAAGAGCCAGAAAACCTTCCAGAGGAAGATAAAGCAATGAAATTACCTGATAAAGAATTCAAAAGAATGAATATACAGAGTCCTCCAAGAGATCAGGTAGGAGATCAGGCAAAACACTGCTCTGGCTAGGACTTCTAATACAACATTGGTTAGAAGTGGTGAGAGCAGGCACCCTTGTCTTTTTCCTGATTTCAAGGGGAAAGATCCCAATCTTTCCCCATTAAATATAATGTTGGTTGTTGATTTTTTATATATGCCCTTAATCATATAGAGAAACTTCCCTTCCATTCCAATCTTCTTCAGGATTTTCATCAAGAAAGGGTGTTGGATTTTATTAAAAGCTTTTTCTGCACTGATGGAGATGATCATGTGGTTCTTTTCCTTTCTTCTATTGATTTGGTATATTCGTTTTCTAATGTTGAACCATATTGGCATTCCTGGAGTAAGTCCCACCTGGTCATGGTATATGTTGTGCTTTCATTTTCATTTAGCTGTAGGAAATCTGTTATTTCTCTTTTGATTTCTTCCTTGACACATGAGTAGTTTGATAGTGTGTTGCTTAATTTCCATATGTTTGTGTATTTTCCAGGTTTTTTTCTGTTATTGGTTTCTAACTTCACTCCATTGTGCTCAGAGAAAATACACTGTATGATTTCAATCTTTTAAAATTTATCGAGACTTGCTTTGTGAGCTAATGTGTGGTCTTTCCTGGAAAATGATCCATGTACACTGGAGTAGACTGTATACTGTGCTGTTGTTGAGTGGAGTGTTCTCTACATGTCTGTTAAGTCTAGTGGGTTTATAGTGTCATTCAGGTTCTCTGTTGCCTTGTTGATCTTCTTTCTAGATGTCCTGTCCAATATTGAATGTGGTGTATTGAAGCTGCAACTATTATTGTGGTGCCATCTATTTCTCCCTTCAATTCTCTGTTTTATATATTTAGCTGCTCCAGTGTTGGCTGTATATATATTTATGATTGTTAAATCTTCTTGATGAATTGACCTTTTTAATACTATATAATGTCTATCTTCATCTGTTCAAACAGATTTTCTCTTAAAGTCTACTTTGATATTAAGATTGTCACCCCAGCTATATTTTGGTTATTATTTGCACTGAATATTTGTCCATCCTTTCACTTTCAACCCATTTGTGTCCTTGGGTATAGGGTGTGCAGAGAGTTGGATCATGTTTTTTTATCCATTCTGTCACTCTCTGCCTCTTGACTAGAGCATTTAGTCCACTGACATTCACTATAATTACCGGTAAGAAGTGATTTACTTCTGCCACTTGGTTTTTATGTGTCTTGAGCCTTCTTTGTCTTTTTCCTTTACTATCATTTGCTTTTGTGTTATGTTGGTTTACTGTGGTGAACCATTTCGGTTCCCTTCTTCTTTCCTTTTGTGAATGTCTTTTAGATATTTTCTTAGTGGTTACCGTGATTACATTTAATAGCTTGTATTTTTTACATCCAAGGGTAGCTGGTACCAACTAACTTCAGTAACATACAAGAAATTCTATACCTATACCATTCCACCCACTCCCCCATTTTGTTGTTGTTATCACTAATTACACCTTCATATTTCATGTGTGGTGAAACCTAATTTTATCCTTGTTTTTTATACATTTGTCATTAGAAAGCATAAAGGACAAAACAAAATTATCAAACACGAATACCTTATTACTAGCCCTTATTCTTGTCCATGCAATTCCCTTTACTAGGGATCTTTCTTCTTATTTATGGTTTTGCATTTCTTTCTAGGGTCTTTTTCCTTCCATCTGCAGAACTCCCATTAGTATTTTTTGTGGGACCAGTCTGGTGCATATGAACAGTCTCAATTTCTGTTCATCTGGGAATGTTTTAATTTCACTCTCATTTTTGAAGGACAGTTTCACTGGGTATAGTATTCTTGGTAGACAGGTTTTTTTTTTCTTTTTCTTTCTTTCTTTCAGCACTTTATATCATTCCATTGCTTTCTGGACTCCAATATTTCTGAGGAGAAATTGGCACTTAATCTTATTGGGGATACTTTATATGTGACTGCTTGCTTCTTTCTCACTGCTTTCAGGATTCTCTGTTTATTCTTATTTTTTGAGAGCCTGACTATGATGTCTTGGTGTATATCACTTTGGGTTTATCTTGAGTGGAGCTCTTTGAGCTTCTTGAACTTGTAGATTCATGTCCTTCTTCAGATTGGGGAAATTTTCTGTCATTATTTCTTCAAATATTCTTTCCATCCCTTTCTCTCTCTCATCTCCTTCTGGAATTCCCATGGTGCATGTATTAGGTCTCTTGATATTGTCCCATAATTCCATTAAACTATGCTCAGCCTTCATGAGCCTTGGTTTTTGTTGCTCTTCAGTTCTGACTATCTTGGTCTCTAATTTACTAATTCTTTCTTTTGCCCGATTAAGTCTGTTGTTAAATCCTTCCATTGTGTTTTTCATTTCAGTTATTGTCTCTTTCACCTGAAATATTTCTGTGTGAATTCTTTTTCTCTTTTTTGGATCCTTGGCTTGTTCATGCACTATTTTCCTTATTTCTTTTAGATCTTTATCTATGTTTTCCCTTAGTTCTTTAATTATGAAAACATAGACTTAAATATTTGTGACCTTGGATAATGCAATAGTTACTAAGGTATAACATCAAACAAAAGTGAAAGCGTAAAAGCAGTAGATTCATTGGATTTCATCAAAATTAAAAACTTTTGTGTTTCAAAGGGCACCATTGACAAACTGAAAAGATAGCCCAGAGAATGGCAGAAAATGTTTTCAAATCATATATTTGATGAGGAATTTGTATTCAAAACATATAAAGGACTCTTAGAACTCAGCAATAGAAAGACTAATAATGTAATTTAAAAATAGGAAAAGATTTCAACAGACATTTCTCCAAATAGGCAAATGCCTGGTAAGCACATGAAAAGATGTGATTTCCACATCTTTTAACATTATTTGTCATTAAAAAAAAAAAAAGCCTGCTGTTGTCAAGTTGATTCCAACTCATGGCTACCTTATAGGACAGAGTAGAACTGCCCCATAGCGTTTCAAAGGAGTACCTGGTGGATTCGAACTGCCGACCTTTAGGCTAGAAGCCATAGCTCTTAACCACTATGCCACCAGGGTTTCCAGGGACATAATAGTTGTAGCAATATTGCCCCATCTCCCAAACATTTTAGTTAATTTAAACATCTACGTGCTGTGTTAATATAATTGATGAAGTTGGTGAAGTTAAGGAAATGCAAATCAAAACCACAAGATAATACTTCACACCCACTTGTTGTTGTTAGGTGCCATCTAGTTGGTTCCGACTCATAGCAACTCTACGTACAACAGAACAAAACACTGCTCAGTCCTGTACTACCCTTACAATTGTTGCTGTTTGAGCCCATTGTTGCAACCATTGTGTCAATTCATCTCATCGAGGGTCTTTCTCTTTTGTGTTGACCCTGTACTCTACCAAGCATGATGTCCTTCTCCAGGGACTGGTCCTCCTGATAACATATCCAAAGTACGTGGGACAAAGTCTCATCATCCTTGCTTTTAAAGAGCATTCTGGCTGTACTTCCAAGACAGATTTGTTTGTTTTTCTGGCAGTCCATGGTATATTCAGTATTCTTCACCAACACCATAATTCAAAGGCATGAATTCTTCTTTGGTCTTCCTTATTCACTGTTCAGCTTTCACATGCAAATGAGGTGATTGAAACACCACGGCTTGGGTCAGGCACACCTTACTTCTCTAAGTGACATCTTTATTTTTAACATTTTAAAGAGGTCTTTTGCAGCAGATCTGCCCAGTGCAATACATCATTTGATTTCTTGACTACTGCTTCCATGGGCTTTGAATGTAAATCCAAATAAAAATGAAATCCTTGACAACTCCAACATTTTCTCCATTTATCATGATGTTGCTTATTGGTCCAGTTGTGAGACATTCTGTTTTCTTTATGTTGAGGTGTAATCCATACTGAAGGCTGTAGTACTTGATCTTCATCATACCCACTAGGATGGCTATAATAAAAAAGACAATAATAAGTATTGACAAGTATGTGTAGAAATTAGAACTCTCATCCTTTGCTGGTGGGGCTATAATATGGTGCAACCACTTTGGAAAACAATTTGGCAGTTTCTCAAAAAGTTAAACCTAGAGTTACCATATGATCAAGAAACTCCACTCCTAGGTAACTATCCAAGAGACTTGAAAATGTATGCCAACACAAAAATTTGTACATTAGTGTTCATAACAGTACTACTAACATTAGACATAAGGTAGAAACAACCCAAATGTCCATCAATGAGTGAATGGATAAACAAAATTTAGTATACCCATACAATGGAATATTATTCAGTCATAAAAAGAAACAAAATGCCGATACATGGTACAGCATAGATGAACCTTGAAAATGTTGTGTTAAGTGAAGGAAACCAGACATAATAGGACATTTATTATACGATTCTATTTATATGAAATGTCCAGAGTAGGCAAATCCATAGAAAAAATATATTAGTGATTATCAGGGGGTCAGGTTAGGAGGACAGGTGGAGTGAATGTTAATGGGTACAGGGTTTCTTTCTGGGGTGATTAAATGTTCTGGGGTTAGATAGTAGCGATGGTTGCAAATCCTTGTGAACATACTGAAAACCATTGAATTGTACACTTTAAAAGAGTGAATTTTATAGGATATGAATTAAATATAAAAAAAGTTGTAAAGACTACTGTTAAAAATAATGCATAATAATAATAGCTATCATTTATTAGCCCTTACTATGTCTGAGGCTAAAGCTTACATTGGCTAAAACTTTGTAGAGTAAAATTTGTTAATGGGAAAAAATTAATGGAAAAATCGAATCTGTCAGAAAAATCCACATCTGAAAATTTGACACACGGGAGAAGTGACCAAAAAAATAATAAATAAAAAGGCAGAAGCTATAATCAGGAAACAAAATTAATACAGATTAGCAAATCAAATCTTTAGTAAATATTTAGATAAAAAAAATAATCCCAATAAAATTATTTTCAATAAAATTAAAAGGATGATGAAAGATTTTGGAAAGATTTAACAATACTTACAGGAAATGAAAAATATTTTCTTTATCAAAGTTTGTCAACGTTGATATAATGCATCAATCACCCTTGAAATCAAAACAGCTGTCAAAACTTACTGGACCCCAGTTTTAGTGGGCCTGTCATGGGATCTGAAATTCCCACATTTTCATGCTGTCAGTTATGGAACAGAGTGGCGTCTACTATTATGGCTATGAATATGGGAGAGAATCATACATTAAATTGTTTATCAGATAATAACACTTCGGCTCAAACAAGCCCTGTCAGAGAGTGGAGACCCGAGGAAATGGACACAGGACAAGCCAGTGTTGAATTATGGGGACAGGGAAGGTGCAATTTGGCGTATTATCCAGTTGAAGCGTCACAGTAAGGAATCCTGAATACATAGGGGAAAGCTCTAAAACTAGAAAGCTTATTTGTAGACTGGGTGTTGGGTGTGAATGATGGAAAGCTGAAGAAGGAAAAAGGACCAAATTAAAGGGAACCAAGACACCCTAGAGATCAACTTGATGCATTATATCTGAATTCACGATGCCCTGAGAAGCATTGTTCAGTATGAAAGGAAAGTGGTAATATTTACTGTCTCCATTTTACTCAGCCTCATCTTTAAATTTGTTCTTAGCTATCTAGTACAAACCAACTCACAAGTCAGTCCCAGAAAAAAATCCACACAGGCATTCATTGATTTGTCTGTGCGTTTGGACAACATTTGTTGAGTACCTATTATGTGTCAGACTCACACTGACAAATAAGCCCACAAATAGCTACATGATAAATATCACATATTTAGACAAGCACAAAATTTTTTTTTTTTTTTAAGACATAGACCATGTATTTTAAAAAGACAGTACATCGGAGGAGACAGGCATATAAGTTGCTAATTGTAGAACAACAAGGTTTGTGCAATGATAGAGATGAGCACAGAACATGACAAGCGCACTGAGAAGAGATCCCTAGCATGGCCTGGAACTGTAAGATAGAGATGAGAACAGAACATCACAGGCATACCAAGAACAGGCCCCTGGCATGTCTCGGAACTGTAAGAAAGACACTGTTGTCGTTCAAATACTTCTGTTTCTCCACATCATTGTCAACATTTGGTGTTGTTGCTATTTTTATTTTAGCCATTCTGGTAGGTCATGATATTTCATTGTGGTTTTAATTTGAATTTCCCTAATGACTAAAGATATTGAACAACTTTTCATGTACTTATTTAACATCCGTCTATCCATCCTCTCTGGTGAAGACTTTCAGGTCTTTTGTCCATTTTCTAGTTAGATTATTTTTTTACTGTTGAGTTTTAAGAGTTATTTATATTTTCTAGATATTAGTTCTTTGATGCATACGTAGCTTGCAAACATTTTTTCCAAGTCTGTAATTTGTCTTTTCATCCTCTTAACAGGGTCTTTCACAAAACAAAAGTTTTTCATTGTAATGGAGTATATTTTATCAAGTTTTCCTTGTCTGGATTATGCTTTTGTTATCAAGTTTAAGATTTTGACCTAGCTCTGGTTTTTTTTTTTTTTTTTTTTCTGGATTGCACAGATTTTCTTCTGTTTCTAAAAGTTTCTCAATTTTACGTTTAAGTTTTTAATCCATTTTTAGTTTATTCTTGCATGAGGGGTGTTATGGATTGAATTGTGCTCCCCAAAAATATGTGTTGGAATCCTAACCCCTGCGACTGTGGATATAATCCCATTTGGGAATAGGGTTTTCTTTCTCACATTAATGAGGCCATATCAGTGTAGGGTGTGTCTTTAATCACTTTTGAGATGTAAAAAGAGCAAACTAGGCAGGACAAGCAAGCACAAACTGGGGAGAGATAGACCTCCAAGGAACTGAGGAACACCGGGGCTAGGGAAGCTGAGACAAGGATTTTCCCCCAGAACAGGCAGACAGAAAGCCTTCTCCCAAAGCTGGTGCCCTGAATTTGGAGTTCTAGCCTCCTAAACTGTGAGAGAATAAATTTCTCTGTGTTAAAGTCACCCGCTTGCGGTGTTTCTAGCAGCACTAAGAGTGACACCTAATTTGAGGTTCGTTATTTTGCCTATGGGTGACCAATTGTTCCAGTATCATTTGTTGAAAAGTCTTTCTTTCCTTTATTGAATTGCCTTTGCAACTTCGTCAAAAATCAGCTGGGCATATTTGTGTGGGTCTATTTCTGGACTCTCTAGTCTTCCATTAATCTATGAGTGTATCCCTCCACCAATATCACACAGTCTTCATTATTGTAGCTATATAAAAAGTCTTGAAATTGTGAGGACAAATTCCTCCCAATTTATTTTTAATTTTTTAAATTGTTTCAATTAGTCTAATTCCTTTGCCTTTCCATATAAATTTTAGAATAATCTCATGTACACGTAGTCCCCAGATTACAAATGAGTTGCGTTCCTAAACCTGTCTTTAATTTGAATTTTTACATAAATTGAAACAGGTAAGGTTTGTATTGGTTAGTCAAATGTTTGCCATAGTATATACAGTATATCCTGTACCTTTCTATACATAAAAAACGTTAAAGAAACACAGATACACTAAAACATCTTTAACATAATAATACAGCAGTAACAATTATAATTTTTTTTTTTTACTTTAACAATAATGTTTTGATTCCTGTTGCAAACTAGGCTTGTTTATTATTAGGAACCATTGTATGTACCTTGAATTTTTAATATAATAGGCTTTACAGGGGCTGGTTTGTCACTATAGGTTGTATGTAAGCAGGATGTTCATAACCCGGGGATTGTCTGTATATCTACAAAAAGTCCTGCAGGAATTTTAATACGAATTACATTAAACCTTTATGTCAAATTCTGGAGAAGTAACATCTTTACTAGGTTGAGTCTTAAAATTCCTGAACATCATGTGCCTGTCCACTTATTTAGATTTTTTTTTAATCCATGTTTTGTAGTTTCAGCATGTAAGTCCTGTACATGTTTTGTTAAATTTACACCTACGTATTTCATTTTGAGTGATTGTAAATAGTACTGTATTTTCAGTTTTGATGTCCATGTGTTAATTGTTAGTATAGAGAGATACAATTCATTTTTGTATGCTCATGTTTTGTCTTTGACCTTGCCAAACACACTTAATTCTCTAGGAGTTTTTGTTATCGATTCCTTGATATTTCCTACACAGTCAATCATGTCATCTGAAAATTTGGACAGTTTTATTTCTTCTTTTCTGATCTCTTTTTTATTTCCTTTTCTTGCCTTAATTTACTGGCTAGAAGAGTGATGAGAGCAGGCAGCCTACCTTGTTCCCAGTCTTAGGAAGAAAACTTCTTTCACCATTGAGAATAATGTTAGCTACAGATCTTCCATAGATGTTCTTTATTACGTTGAGGAAGTCTCTCTTTATTCCTAGTTTTCTGACAGTTTGCATCATGAATGAATATTGAGTATTGTCAAATGCTCTTTCTGCACCAATTGATGGGATCATGTGGTTTTTTTGTCTTTAGGTTGTTAGTAAGGTAGATTACATTGATCAATTTTCAAAATCTGAAAGAGTCTTACATCCCTGGAATTAAACCTTCTTGGTCATGGGGTATAAGTTTTATAAATATGTATAGCTAGATAGCTGAATGAATTCTATTTGCTAATATTTTGTTAAGAATTTTTACATCTATATTCATGAGGGATAGTACCTATAGTTATATTTTTTGTGTTGTCTTTGTCTGATTTAGGTGTCAGGATAATACTAGAATCATAAAAATGAATTGAAAAGTATTTCCTCCTCCTCTATTTTCTGGAAGAGGTTTTGTAGGATTGGTGTTGTTTTTTAATATTTGGTAGAATTCTCCAGTGAAACTATATGGTCTGGAGATATCTTTTTCTTTTTTTTTTGGTTTGGTTTATTTGAAATTATAAATTCAATTTTCTTAAATAGTTATCTATTTCATATTGGGTGAGTTGTGGTAGTTTGGCCCATTTCATCTAAATTGTGAAATTTACATGTGTAGAATTATTGGTAGTATTCCATGATTATTCTTTTGGTGTGTGCAGGGTGTATAGTGCTAACCTATGTTTCGTTTCTGGTATTAATAATTTGCGTCTTCTGTCTGTTTCTCTCTGTCAGTCCTACTAGAGGTTCGTCAATTTTATTTATTTTTTTTAAAAGTATCAGCTCTTCCCTGACAGGGAGCAGGAGATCAGTGGGATGCAGACCCCAAATTCTCATAAAAAGACCAGACTTAATGGTCTGACTGAGACTAGAGGAATCCCAGCGGTCATGGTCCCCAAACCTTCTGTTGGCACAGGACAGGAACCATCCCCGAAGACAACTCATCAGACATGAAAGGGACTGGACAGTGGGTAGGAGAGAGATGCTGATGAAGAGTGAGCTAATTATATCAGGTGGACACTTGAGACTGTGTTGGCATCTCCTGTCTGGAGGGGGGATGGGAGGATAGAGAGAGTTGGAAGGGAAGCTGGCCAAATTGTCACGAAAGGAGAGACTGGAAGGGCTAACTCATTAGGGGGAGAGCAAGTGGGAGTACAGAGTAAGATGTATATAAACTTACATGTGACAGAAAAAAAAAAGAATGTCATTCATAGAGTAGGAGAAGTCTGACATTTTTGTCTTTCAGAACCATAGAGAGATCCAAGTATCATGGGGCATATGGATTGAATCTCTCAGGTGGATTCAATGCAACACCAAGGAGGAAAGTTTTAGATCATCGCTGTTTGGATTTGAACTGTGTCCCCCAAAATGTGTGTCAGCTTCGCTAGTCCATGATTCCTACTGTTGTGTGATTCCCAGTATTGTGTGATTCCCAGTATTTTGTCTGCCATCTTGTCATTTGATGTGATTTTCTCATGTATTGTAAATCCTACCTCTATGATGCTAATGAGGTGGGATTAGAGGCAGTTATGTTAATGAGGCAGGACTAAATCTACAAAGTTAGATTGTGTCTTAAATCAATCTCTTTGAGATATAAAAGAGAGAAATGAGCAGAGAGACATACCACCAAGAAAGTAGTGCCAGAAGAGTGCTTCCTTTGGACACAGGGTCCCTGAGCTGAGAAGCTCCTAGACCAGGAGAAGATTGATGACAAGGACCTTCCTCCAGAGCCCACAGAGAAAGAAAGTCTTCCCGTGGAGCTGACGCCCTGAATTTGGACTTTGAGACTACTAGACTGTGAGAGAATAAACTTCTGTTTGTTGAAAAAAAAAAAAAAAAATTCATGTGAACAAAAAAATGAATCAATGACTCAAATCTCTAATGTTTACAAGAAAAAGGAAAGATCAGTAGAATAATTTCAGGAAAATTAAAACGGAAGCAGCCTTAACCATGCTATAACCCAACCCACTGCCATCGAGTTGATTCCGACTCATAGTGACCCTATAGGACAGAGTAGAACTGTCCCATAGAGTTTCCAAGGAGCACCTGGTGGATTTGAACTGCTGACCTTTTGGTTGGCATCCATAGCTCTTAACCACTATGCTACCAGGGTTTCCTGTACAGAAACTGAAGAAATAAACTGACTTTTTGAAAAAAAAAAAAAAAAAGTATCAGCTCTTTGTTGCTGTGATATTTCTCTATTGTTTTCCTGTTTTCAAGTCACTGATTTTCGGTCTTATCTTTTTTATTCCTTCAAGTCTTTTAGGTTAATTTTGTTCTTCTTCTAGGTTCTTGATGTAGGAGCTCAGATTATTCGTTTTAGACTTCTCTAAATGTTTCTAATGTAAACATTTGGTCCTATAAATTTTCTTTTCAACATTGCATTAGCTGTATCCCACAAATTCTGACATGTTGTATTTTAATTTGCATTCAGTTAAATGTATTTTTTTGTTTCCTTTGATAGTTCCTCTTAGATCCATGGATTATTTAGAAGTGTATTGTTTAGTTTTCAAGTGTTCAGAGATTTTCCTATTATCTTTCTGTTATTGGATTCTAGTTTGATTCCATTGTGGTCTTACGAAGAATAACCTCTGTATGACTTCAATTCTTTTAAATTTATTGAGATTTGTTTTACGGTCCAAGATACAGTCTATCTTGGTATATGTTCCATGGGCACTTGAAAAGACTGTGTATTCTGCAGTTGTTGAGTGGAATGTTCTATAAATATCAATTAGATCCTGCTGGTTGATATTGTTTTGAGGTCATCTCTGTTCTTGCTGATTTCCTGTGTTATAGTTCTATCAATTACTGAGCTTCTTAGAGCATCAGGCACTACAACCTAAAGCCATTGTCCCACCCCTATGACAAGTCTTCCTGGGGGTGTCCCATGACAAGCCAGTGCTAATGTGTGCATGTCCCTTCAGCCCTGTTGGTGTTCTTGAAACACATTCCATGGCATCGTCCTCAAAATAAAGGACAAAGAATATGGTTAACACTCAATGCCTGATTCAGGTATTGTACCATTCTGGTCACTAGAGTCTCTATAAGTGACCCACATGGATCACCAGTTTGTGAGGAATTTGAATAAATAAAATCCCTGGAGATTATTGAGAGCTTAGACATGTTTAGCATCTGACAGTGCCAATGGATCATTATTGTGAACATCAATTGAGCATGGACTGACAGATGCAAGGGCTGTCAGTTAATAAATTGTCCAGTTAAGAGAACAAATGTCCGCGGAAGGAAGAATAAATGTCAAGAGGTAAGGTGGTTTGCTTAACATAAAGCAGTGAGTGTGGCAAACCTGCAGCTGCTGTGTGGGTTTCCAGACTCCTGTTCCTTTTGCTCTGCCTTGTTGCTGAGGCAGAATAATCACTTAACATTGGAGAGAAATCCTCAGGACATTAGGTCATCACTGGAATTGAGGTCAAGTAAGAAAAATTTGAATAGACTCTGTCTTGAATTGAATTGTGACCTACTAAAAGATATGTTGAAAGCTAAATCCCTGGTACCTGTGAACGTGACCTTGTTTAGAAGTAGAGTCTTTGAAGATATTACCTGTTAACATGAGGTCACACTGGAGCAGGGTGAGTCCTCATCCAATATGACTGGTATCCTTTCCAAATGAGGAAAAAGACACACACAGAGGGAAGACAGCCGTATAAAGGTGGAGGAAGAGGTTGGAGTGATGTAGCTATAAAGACAAAGAACACCAAAGCTTGCCAGGAACCACCAGAAGCTAGGAAGAGGCAAAGAAGGATCTTCCTCTAGAGGCTTCAGAGGAAGCATGGCCCTGCCAGCACCTTGACATTGGACTTCTAGCCTCCATAACTGTGTTTTAAGCCATCCAGTTTGTGATACTTGGGTAGACAACTAATACCGACTCCAACACAGTAGCAAGACCTTGCTATTCATCTCCCTCTGCAAAGAAGAAAATTTCATCCAGAGAGAAGATGAATGCAAGAGATTTTCCCTTCCTCTCCATGGTCATAGGAAAACATCAAGGCAAAGGAAGAAGAACATGTCCAAGGCTTCAGAGTATTATTTTTTCAACTGGAAAATGTATTTTCTCTGGTTGGTCATATTTTAATTGCATGACATCTGAAAGGAGGTATCTCATGCTGCCTGCTTGGAAGCACCTAGTTTGGAAGTCTTGCAGGGACAGCAGAATAAAGCTGATTTATGGCCCCACCACAGGCATTACCACAAGCATCAGAACCAAGTGGAGGAAACGCCACAACCTTGCCCTGAGGCCGCATTCCAGTCTGTGAACAAACACTGCGGGTTGGGAACGCTGCAGCTAACCGAGTACGCACTGGTCCGGCTGCCCATACAGAAACCTCTGACAACACTTTCCTGTGAGAGACCTGGGCTCTGGGGAGCCCCCACTTCCTGCTGCGTCACTGTGATGTGACCATGAGGGTGGGAACTGGGCCCAGGAAAACTTCCTCCTGGACTGGGTTGACCCTTGTGCCATATTCCTGGCTCAGAGCTGTGTGATTTTCCCTGAGATATCAAGGCTTCTGTCACCCTGTCCACGGGGGCCCCTCTGTCCACTGCCCTGCCAGGATCTATCTTACTGCACCCTTGGGATTCTCAGGCTAAGAATCAACCAATAGCAGGGCCTCTCTTAGGACCAGATTTAGAAATTTGGATGATTCAGGTACATGGGAATTTGAGGGTCTCTCAAGCTGTCAACAAAACAAAATTTAAAAAAACAAAATTGAATAATGTCTCAATTAGAATACCAAAACGTCAACAGGAATGTCTTTGGGCAATACAATTACGTCAACATCTCTTCTTATGTTAGTGCATTTTCTGAGTTATATACTACTTTTATAGGGGGAAAAAATTAACTTTATTAAGGACAAAATGATCAGAATAACAATTAACTGATTCAATTTAATGTTGCTATCCAAGAGACTCCTAGAGCACCTGGAAGCTGATTGCAGGGGACCTTTTATTCCTCTGGGTCAGGTCCCCAGATATTGTCTGTTCATTAAGACAGACGTTAGTTATTACCTTGCCACAAAATTCCCACATTTCATAACAAAGGAATTGTCTTTGAATAGCTCACATCACATAGTCACACCAGATCCAAGACCGTCCACTCAATATAAAGCCCACTTTGCAATCTTCTTATTAGAGAGTTACATGATATCCACCTATTAAGAAGGAGTGGTGACATAATGATAATGGCCATTTATTGGATGCTAACTGGGTGCCAGTAAGGTGCTTGGGTCCAGCTTCTCTACGTAGACCTCCAATCCTTGCAGCAAAGTGCTCCCTAGTGGGAGGCACTCTAGTATAGGGGTTATTAACACTGGCTCAGAAGTCAGCCTTTGGTTATTGTTATTCTGACTGATTATTACTATTCTTGTTTTAGATTATGGCTGGGATGGGGGAGTGTGATGAAATGTATGTAATATGACCTCTACACTTGTGGAATTTATTTGAATAATAATGCAAGACAACAAAAACAAAACAAAACTGCCATCGAGTTGATTCTGACTCATGACAACCCCATATATGCACAGTAGAACTGCACTCCATACAGTTTTCAAGGTCGTGACCTTCTGGAAGCAGATCGCCAGGCTTTTCTTCTGAGTTGCCTATGGGTGTGTTCAAACCGCCAACCTTCCAGTTCGTAATCAAGGGTTTAACCATTAGTGCCACCCAGGGACCTCTAATGCAAGATAGGATTCTAGATAATTAATGCCTATATTCTCAAGCGGAGCCCTGGTGGCCTAGTAGTTAAGTGTTCAGCTGCTAACCAAAAGGTCAGCTGTTTGAATCCCACCAGCCACTCCTTGGAAACCCTATGAGGCAATACTACTCTATCCTACAGGGTCGCTATGAGTTGGAATCAACTCAGCAGCAATGGGTTTGGGTTTTTATATTCCCAAGTTTCCAGACCAAGCCATGAGTAAGTCTTCTTTAGTTGTTTAGCCACTGTGATTGGAAGGTTTGAGGGGAAGGTGTTGGGAAACACTGTTCCATCAGTACCACCCTTTGGATGAAGGATGTCCGACAGTCAACTCACAATGAGAGCCACAGGCTATGTCAACTCAGGCCCCAGGGTCATCAATAGGTACTCTATAGAGTGACCGAAGTTATCAGGAAAGCTCACCCCCAGTGAGGACACCCTTTCAAGAAAATTCAAATCCCATAGGTAGGGGAAATTTCCAGAGAATATTGCCTTTACTGCAGCTTTATAGAGTTAAAACGAGACAAGTCAGACTCTCCAAGTCTGAAGCCTGAGGAGTGAGGATAAGGAAGAAGGGAAAGAACAGAGCTACACTTGGAGCATTTCCCACATTCAGTAATTTCAGGATCTGGGTTGCTAGGTGTCCACATAAAATAGCTTTAGGGAAAGAGGGTGAACACAGTTTGCTCAAGACTTTTTACAGTTTGTTGTCAAGTCAGTGCGGTATAGAAAGAAAATAGAGGCAAAGACAATCCTATTTGTACTTTATATCCAGAAGCCTCTCAAAAAAAATGCAACCGTGAGCTATAGATTGTTTTTACATATCTGAACGATGAGTCTACTCAACCTAAGACAAATTCATCTAGGCTGTTGAGATGTCTGAACTGTTCCTTTCCTAGACAGTAAATAGGAACCTCACATCTGTATCTCTCCTCACTCTCTGCATTCTTCCTAGGCGATGCCACCCTCTTCCTTGGTTCAAGCTATCACATATTACATGTCTTGAAAAACATACCACCACCTATATTCAAGAAAAGACTCTGTATAACTCACCAAAAGATCTCCCCTGAGCCCCAAACCCGTCGGATTAGTTGGGAACTCTTTTGGATGGGGGAGCTCTGGTGGTGCACTGGTTTAAGTGTTTGGCTGCTATCCGAAAGGTCTGTAGTTCAAATTGACCAGCTGCTCCTTGGAAACTCTATGGGGAAGCTCTACTCTGTCCAATAGGATCACTATGAGTTGGAATTGACTCAACAGCAATGGATTTGGTTCTTTTGGATTCAAGCAACAGGAACAGAAAACTAAACTTACTAGTGGTGTGGCACAGATTACTAGCTGTCCACCAAAATCCATCCTTCCATAGGAGCTGGGCTGATTCACATGGTTTCCTGGTTAGCTTATGTTTCTCAGCTTGCTTTGCAGTTAAATGTGGCCATGTGACTCAGTTCTCTCCAATGGAATGTGAGTGGAAGTGATATGTGGCATTTACAGGCCTGGCCCAAAAAACTTCCCAAAAGAATATTTCTATCCTCTGATGACCCTCCCCCCCCATAACTATAATTTCATGCCCACAATGACCTTGCAAGCCACATGCTGAAGACAGCAGAGCTGCCATCAGCTTTCCATTACCACTAACCTACATCTATCCTGGACCATACATGAAAAAGAAATAAACATCTATTGTGTCTGAGCTCTTACTTTTGGAGTCTATTTGTTACCCAGACATATCTACCATAAGTAAAACAAGTAGCTTAAACTACCAAAAAAAAATTTTTTTCATACTTAACAAGAAGTCCAGAAATAGTCAAGTTGTTGTTGTTGTTGTCAGGTGTTGTGGAGTTGGTTTTGATTCATAGCGACCCTATGGACCACAGAATGAAACACTGCCTGGTCCTGCACCATGCCCACAATCATTGTTATGCTTGAGCCCATTGTTGCAGCCACTGTGTAAATCCATCTCATTGAGGGTCTTCCGCTTTTCCACTGACTCTGTACTTTACCTAGCATAATGCCCTTCTTCAGGGACTGATCCCTCTTTACAACATGTCCTAAATATGTAAGACGCAATCTTGCCATCTTTGATTGTAAACGGCATTCTGGTCATAATTCTTCCAAGGCAGGTTTGTTCGTTCTTTTGGCAGTCCATTGTATATTCAATATTCTTTACCAACACCACAATTCAAAGGCATCAATTCTTCTTCAGTCTTCCTTATTCATTACCCAGCTTTCGCATGCATACGATACAATTGAAAACACCATGACTTGGGTCATGGGTACCTTAGACTTCAAGGTGACATCTTTGCTCTTCAACACTTTAAAGAGGTCCTTTGCAGCAGATTTGCTCAACGGAATGTGTGTTTTGATTTCTTGACTGCTGCTTGCATGGGTGTTGATTGTGGATCCAAGTAAAATGAAATCCTTGACAACTTCAGTCTTTTCTCCGTGTGTCATGATGTGGTTTATTGGTCCAGTTGTGAGGGTTTTTGTTTTCTTTATGTAGAGGTGCAATCCATACTGAAGGTTGTGATCTTTGATCTTCATCAGTAAGTGCTTCAAGTCCTCTTCACTTTCGGCAAGTAAGGTCATGTCATCTGCATAACGCAGGTTGTTAATGACTCTTCCTCCAATCCTGATGACCCCTTCTTCTTCATATAGTCCAGCTTCTTGGATTATTTGCTCAACATACAGATTGAATAGTTATGGTAAAAGGATACAACCCTGACGCACACCTTTCTTGACTTTAAACCACGCAGTATCCCCTTGTTCTGCTCTAACAACTGCCTCTTGATCTGTGTGAAGGTTCCTCATGAGCACAATTAAATGTTCTGGAATTCCCATTCTATGCAGTGTTATCCATAATTTGTTATGATCCACACAGTCGAATGCCTTTGCACAGTCAATAAAACACAGGTAAACATCTTTCCGGTATTCCCTGCTTTCAGCCAGGATCCATGTGACATCAGCAATGATATCCCTCGTTCAACATCCTCTTCTGAATTCAGCCTGAATTTCTGGCAGTTCCCTGTCGATATACTGCTGCAGCCACTTTTGATAATCTTCAGCAAAATTTTTCTTTCCTGTGATATTGGTGATGTTACCCGATTAGGGTCCATGCCCTGGAGCAGTCAAGCCAATGAAACATATTCCAAGTCAGAAAGAGTGAGAAAGTTTACTAAGCAGATGTATACATCACTGGGGACCCAGCAGCAACACAGCTATCTCTATGGAATCCTGAAGAGCAGTTTTACCTTAGAGCTTATATAGAATCTTAGAAGGGTCAGAAGTATCTTTGTAGTCCCCAGATGACCAGGCCAGAGGAGTTATTTATTACAAGACAGTGACAAAAGACTCTTTTACCAGAGATACATGCCTGGACGTCTGTCAGGCTAAAGATATACGTATCAGACACCTGGGGTCTGATTTTCCTGTGGGGGGGTTGTAAGTTAGAGGTGATTGGGACAGAACAAAACAAAGTTATTTGCATCATATTAAAACAAAGAACAAAGTCATTAACATTAGGTCAAAACAAAGTCATTAACAAAGGTATGTGAAGGAGGAGGCAGGCAGAGGAAGGAGAAAAACTTACAGGTTCATCCTGGTGTTAGTTATGTCAAGCTTTCAGTCACACGTCTTGAAAAAGGTGAAAACATGCTGTGGAGTATTGGGGTCACAATGATATTGTTCGATAATTTCCACATTCAGTTGGATCACATTTCTTGGGAATATGCATGTCTTAGGCATCTAGTGCTGCTATAACAGAAATACCACAAGTGGATGGCTTTGACAAAGAGAAGTTTATTCTCTCACAGTCCAGTAGGCTAGAAGTCCAAATTCAGGGCACCAGCTCCAGGGGAAGACTTTCTTTCTCTATCGGCCCTGGAGGAAGGTTCTTGAGATTTATCAATCTTCCCTTGAACTGGGAGCATCTCAGTCCAGGAACCTCAGGTCAAAAGGACCCGCTCTGCTCCCCGCACTTCTTTCCTAGTGGTATGAGGTTCCCCCTCTCTGCTCACTTCCCTTTCTTTTTTATCTCTTGAGAGATAAAAGGTGGTGCAGGCCACACCCCAGAGAAAATTCCTTTACATTGGATCAGGGATGTGACCTAGTAAGGGTGTTAGAATTCCACCTGAACCTTCTTTAACATAAAATTACAATCACAAAATGGGGGATAGCCACAGAATACCAGGAGTCATGGTCTATCCAAGTTGATACACACATTTTTGGGGGGACATAATTCAATCCACGACAAGGCATAAATATGGACCTCTTCCAGTCGGTTGGCCAAGTAGCTGTCTTCGAAATTTCTTGGCATACATGACTGAGCAATTCCAGTGCTGCATCCATTTGTTGAAACATCTCAATTGATATTCCATCCATAACTGGAGCCTTGTTTTTTGGCAACGCCTTCAATGCAGCTTGGACTTCTTCCTTCAGTACCATTGGTTCCTGATCATATGCTACCTCCTGAAATGGTTGAATGTCGACCAATTCTTTTTGGTATAATGACTCTGTGTGCTCCTTCCATCTTCTTTTGATGCTTCCTGCGTCATTTAATATTTTCCCCCTAGAATCCTTCACTATTGCACCGGGAGTCTTGAATTTTTTCTTCAGTTCTTTCAGCTTGAGAAATGCCAAGTGCGTTCTTCTCTTTCAGTTTTCTACCTCCAGCTCTTTGGTCACGTCATTATAATACTTTGTCTTCTGGAGCTGCCCTTTGAAATCTTTTGTTCAGTTCTTTTACTTCAGCATTTCTTCCTTTCACTTTAGCTGCTCAGCGATCAAGAGCAAGTTTCAGAGTCTCTTCTGACATCCATTTTTTGTCTTTTCTGCCTTTTTAAGGACCTCTTGCTTTCTTCATGTATGATGTCCTCGATGCCATTCCACGACTCCTCTGGTCTTTGGTCATTAGTGTTCAACACGTCAAATCTATTCTTCAGATGGTCTCTAAATTCAGGTGGGATATACTCAATGTCATATTTTGGCTCTCGTGAACTTGCTCTGATTTTCTTCAGTTTCAACTTGAACTTGCATATGAGCAATTGATGGTCTTTTCCACAGTCAGCCCCTGGCCTTGTTCTGACTGATGATATTGAGCTTTTCCATCATCTCTTTGCACAGATGAAGTTGATTGATTCCTGTGTATTCCATCTGGCGAGGTCCATGTGTATAGTCACCATTTATGTTGGTGAAAAAAGGTATTTGCAATGAAGAAGTCATTGGTCTTGCAAAAGCCAATCATTCTGATTCAAAATGGCCCATACCAGTCCATTTCAGCTCGCTAATGCCTAGAATATCGATGTTTATGCGTTCCATTTCATTTTTGAAGATTTCCAATTTTCCTAGATTCATACTTCGTACATTCCACATTCCAATTATTAATGGATGTTTGCAGCTGTTTCTTCTCATTTTGAATCATGCCACATGAGCAGATGAAGGTCCCGAAAGCTTGTCTCCATCTACCTCATTAAGGTTGACACTACTGTGAGGAGGCAGTTCTTCCCCAGTTGTCTTTTGAGTGCCTTCCAACCTGAGGGGCTCATTTTCCAGCACTATATCAGACAATGTTCTGCTGCTATTCATAAGGTTTTCACTGGCTAATTCTTTTCAGAAGTAGACTACTGGGTCCTTCTTCCTAGTCTGTCTTAGTCTGGAAGCTCAGCTGAAACCTGTCTGCCATGGGTGACCCTGCTGGTATCTGAATACCGGTGGCATAGCATCCAGCGTCACAGCAACATGGAAGTGTCTGCCACACTCATGTACTCAACTGCTTCTTTTTGAATATCTCCACCTATTTGGCACACCAGGTGTCATGGATTGAATTATGTCCCCCCAAAAATGTGTGTATCAACTTGGTTATGCCATGATTCCCAGTTTTTTGTGGTTGTCCTCCATTTTGTGATTGTAGTTTTATGTTAAGGAGATTAGGGTTGAATTTTAACACCACCCTTACTCAAGTCACCTACCTGATCCAATATGGAGGGATTTTCCCTGGGGTGTGACCTGCACCACCTTTTATCTCTCAAGAAATAAAAGTAAAGGGAAGCAAGCAGAGAGTTAGGGACCTCATACCACCAAGAAAACAGCACCAGGAACAGAGCACGTCCTTTGTACCTGGGGTCCCTGCACCTGAGAAGCTCCTCCAAGAGGAAGATTGAGGACAAGAACCTTCCTCCAGAGCTGACAAAGAGAAAAAGCCTTCCCCTGGAGCCAATGCCCTGAACTTGGACTTGTAACCTACTAGACTGTAAAAGAATAAATTTCTCTTTGTTAAAGCCATCCACTTGTGGTATTTCTGTTATAGCAGCACTAGATAACTAAGACACCAGGATCAACCTCAACAGTTTTCTTTCTCACACTCCCATATCCAACAATCACCAAAGTCCCTTGATTTTGTCTTCTAAATATTCCTCATCTTTACCCCTTTCCTTCTATTCTCATTTATATAGCCATCTTCAATCTGCCATTCCATTCCATTTTCCATGCAGGCAACAGAAGAATCCTGCAGAAACTCAAATCTGACTTCAGCATTCCGCTGCTTAAATTCTCCAGAGACTACCCACTGGCTATAGAATAAATGCTTGTGTGTGAAATCTGAAGCCGTCTGTGAGGTTACTTTTGCCTTTTATCCACCAACCATCAATATCATATTATAGTAAGTCACACACACACACACACACACTTTATGCCTCTGTTCCCTCTGCCTAGAACACAATTTCCTCTCCTTTTTATCTGCCCAACATTAAAACTTCATCCAGTCTTCAAAATCACTCTTTCCCTGAGTCCTCCCCACTACTGACTTAAGCTTTCTCCTTGCTACTCTTTCTGTGACTTATAAACTTGTCATGCTTCCATGAGTGCATATGTTCTAAGCTATTCTAGTTCCTTGTTTATGTGTCTGTCTCTCCCACTACCCTGTGACCTGCCTGAGGACCAGGGCCGTATCGTATTCACCTTTGAAGACCTAGCACCTTACCTAGTAAATACTTATGTGTATATATATATATGTATATGTGTATATGGAACCCAAACATATATTAAAAAAAAAAACACATATATACATATATGGAATAAAATCTTAAATAAGCTCAATGCAAGTGATTTGAAATGAGTCCTTTTAAAAACCTTTTTATACGTGGAACTGCCATACAATGTCGTTGGTGTGTTTCATTCAGATCAGCAAGTGAATGTCTCTCTTCCTAGTGGGCATTGTGAGATTAATTTCTCGTTGTGTAGGATTTCCAGAAACCCCAATAAGTCATCACCAGCATACTGGTGTGAAGACCTCGTTCCTTGGCTGAATGAGCAAGTGGGTAGCGTCTAGTAACTGTTCGGGAATTCAGCACTCAGCTTCAGGTTTCGAGGTCTTAACAATAGCAATAATAGCAGCCAATTGTTGGGCACATACATTGTGACAGCACTTGGCATACTTCATTACTGTTATTATTTAATTCCCACTATTACCTCATGCTATGAGTCAGAATCAACTTGATGGCAATGGGTTTGGGTGTTTATTTATTTGGTTTTATTACCTGTCTCAGGAAAACACAATTTTCAGTGCAGTCAGTGAGACAGAGGCATAATGTGGCAACCATCCTACCTCTCTTTTATTCTGGACTCTAGACTAACAGCTATGTTTTTTGAGAAAAACATGTTTTTCCTCAGTGGTCAAAACGAGGATGTAAAACCATACATATACCCTGAAGAGTCTTAACAAAGTGACCATCTGCACCCATCAAAATACACGTACTCAGGAAGAGTGCTGTCTGTGTGCTGTTGCCAATGAGATATTTTTACAAGATAGACAAAGAAAATACATGTAAGCATCTTTGACCGTGATCTAAGCATCTTGTGAAACTATTCGTAATCACTAACTATACTATTAATAATCAGTAACCAGTCAGAGTGTGATTATTACAGTAGTCATTGATTTTCCTGTATTTGCCCTCCCTATGGAAACCCTGGTGGCGTAGTGGTTAAGTGCGACGGCTGCTAACCAAAGTGTCAGCAGTTTGAATCCATCAGGCACTCCTTGGAAACTCTATGGGGGCAGTTCTACTCTGGCCTATAGGGTCGCTATGAGTAGGATTCGACTCAGTGGCCCTGGGTTTGGTTGGTCCTCCCTGTGGTTTGGTTCCTCTTTGTACCCCAAGAATACTTGTATAACAAAACTGCCTTGGGGCTACCTGATTCCATTTTCAATGGGCTACTTAGTTCCCCAGTTGCAATTGTTTTAAACCTTAATAAGCCTCTTTGTTTTGACTTGAAATAGAGTTTAAGTTTTTCTGTATGACATACCTCATGAAGTATGTACAGTATTCTTACTAGTCTCATTCCACAGATGTGGAAACTGGGGACTTGAGAACAGAAGAGTTTGCTTAGGTTCACACAGCCAGGAAAGAACAGAAACAAGATTGAAACCCAGTTTTTCTGATTTAACCACATTTAATCTACTGATCTCCCACTATCTTAATTAGGATTGGGAAATCTTGAGAGAGTCTCCAGCTACCACAAAGACAGAGAAATGGAAAGAGACATTTGGGAAGACTGAAGTTCAGCTTGGGCAAAACTAGATTTATTGTCCACAATGAGAAGCCTGAATGTGATTGAATGGTGGTCATTGAACAGGTAAAGAGTCACTGAGTGCATTTACTCTTCCCATCTGAAAATTTCTTTCCCTCATACTTCAGAGAGAACTTTATGGATGTAGTCATCTTTTAGCTCAATGCTTTTCAAACTTGAACGTGCATGCAAATCACCCGGGGTGAGAATCTTATCGGAATGCAGATTCTGATCAGTTGGTGTTAGGTGGGGTCCAAGAGTCTCCATTTCTAATGAGCTCCTGGTTGATGCTGATCTCCAGGCTGTGGACCACACTTTGAGTAGCCAGGTTTTAGCTGGAGCTTAAAGAATCGAGCCTCACAGAAACTCCATATAGCAACTCAGGTTATGGATTCAAATCTGATAACTCCATTTATCATTTCAGTGAACTTGGAAAATCTACCTAACTTAACTAAGCCTCAGTTTCCTCACCTGTATAATAAGGATAATAATCCCCATTGCTGTTGAAACGATTCTGACTCATAGCGACCCTATAGGACAGAGTAGAACTGTCCCATAGAATTTCCAAGAAGCACCTAGTGGGTTTGGACTGCAGACGTTTTGGTTAGCAGCTGTAGCACTTAACCACTACACCACGAGGGTTTCCAGGATAATAATAGCATCAGTAAATTCATGAGGTTGTTTTAAGGATTAAAAGAGAGAATTCACATAAAGCACTTCACCAGGGACTGATTGGTATTAAGTACTCAATAAACATGGATTACCGTTATAGGTATTATGCTTTTTTTTTCATATTGTATGTATATATTCAGCTTTAGAAGACACTGCTAAACCTTTCCTAGAATAGTTATCCTAACAACAGCATTGCAGTTGTAACAACAGTTTCAGTTATTTCACATTTTGTCAACACTTGTATTTATTAGTTTCTGTTTTGTTATTTTAATGTATATTATAAATATTATGATGTTTTAATGTGAAGGATTCATTACCCAGAAAACATGTCATTTCCCTATACAAGATAAATCCAGTCATGATTCAATACAGGCCCTTTTGCCTCCAAAGCCCAGGCTTTTTCTTCCAACCAAACAATGCTTGCATGACCATCTGTCTTCCAAATGCATGTTCTGACATCAGAAGGCAGTGGGAAGACTGTGGTTGGAGCAGGGCAGACCCACGTTCACATCCATGACAGTGGTTTACAGAGCATCCCAACCGGGGGTCACGTTTCCTTTCAAGCCTCACTCTCAGTTGCTCCAAGTTATGGTGTGAGTAATTTGCACAGTTGATCAGCATGCAGTTATAGACTTCCTTCAACATCAATCATAACCACATAATGTTGGGGGATCCCATCTCCCTCCCCTGTGGGGCTTGTGGCCTGGGGCAGCACATATCTCTTTTGTTATTTTTTGCACATCTTATCTCCCCCTATCTGGCCATAAGACCCTTAGAGATGAAGTCTGTTTTATTTATCTTTGTATTCCCCACTGGCTATCCCAGCACCTGGCACACAGCAGCCCCTTGATTTATGTTTGTAGAATGAATAGACTTGGAAGAAATGTAAAAATACCTTTTAACAAAAATTTTATCAACACAACACTAAAAGACCCTTTCTAAGTCTTTCCAGAACTTGAGCAGCTCAGTCACCACCTCAAGGCCTTACGGTTGGTATTATGATGATGGCGATGATGATCTTCACCTCTTTCAGCCAAATTATTTAACTACTGTTTCCTCAAATTTGCTGAGCACTTACTATGTTCTAGGCACAGTTTTAAATGCTCAGAGTGAATTAACTCAATTTGTCTTCACAGCAACCAGACGAGATAGGTACTATTATTATTCCCTTCTTAAAGACGAAGACACATAGTCACAGGGTGTTTCAGGAACTTACCCAAGGTCACACAGCTAATAAGTGGCAGAACCAAGAATTGAGCCCAGGCAGTCTGGTTCCAAATGCTGAAATCTCAACCACTTCACTACGTGACATATATATTACTCTTTTATTATTTCATATTATTCATATGCTATATATATAGTGTATTCTTATAATGACTGCATGATCAATTATTATAATAAATTTATGATGATAATAACAGCTGAGGTAGACATCTTTGAGTATTTCTTTAAGACCACTGCATGCACCGAGCCACTTAACCCTCACAGCAATCCTGTAAAGTAGGTTAGCAGCTCAAAGTGCAGAATTTACTTAGCAAGCCCAGTTTCTTTAGCTAATGCATAGCAAACTCAGATGTAGAACCTGGGTTGCTCTTGACCTTGCCCTTGGCTGCTGCCCCAGAGAGCACCGTGCTCAACGGACTCCGGCTGGCCTAGTAGGCTTTCCTGCTGCCTTCTGAAAGAGGAGCCCTGGGAGCTTCTTCCAGGATTAGCGAGCAGCCATAAGCACCCTCAGTGATAGAGATGGCCATTTAAAGAGCAAGTGGGTAGAGAAGACAGTGGTGTTCATTCAACCTAAGTTTGGATGGATCATCAGGGATTGGAGGAAAGACATTGAGGTGAAGGCCACAGTGAAAATAAAGATCAAAAGGTGGGAAAGCAAGTGATGCCTAGGAATGAAGACGAGTTTCCAACTCATGGCAACCTTATCTGTGCAGAGTACGACTGCTCCATAGGGTTTTCAAGGCATGAACTTTCAGAAGCCAATTGCCAAGCCTGTCTTTCGAGTGCCTCTGGGTGGGTTTGAACTGCCAATCTTTCGGTTACTAGTTAAGTGCTTAACCATGTACACCACCCAGGGACTCCCTACACTAGAGCAGAGGTTCTCGAAGTGTGGTCCCCTGACCTGCAGCATCAGCACTACCTGGGAACTTGTCAGAAATGCAAATTCTTAGGCCCCACCCTGGAACCACTGAATCAGAAACTCTGCTGGGTGGCACTCAGTAGTCCCTGTGGTAACAAACTCGCACAGGTGATTTGAATACATCTTGAAGTATGAGAACCATTGCGCTAGAGACATTGAGTAAGATGCTGGCCTGTTAGTCACTTCTGCATGTCTTTGAGCCCTTTGCCAGCCCTGCCCGCCCCATGCTGCAGGACGGTGTTTTACTTCTCTCAGATGGCCAACATTGCCCTCCCATGGCCATGCCTCGGTGGGACGAAGACAGTTGCCTAGTATTCCGCATGAGGGGAGAAGGGACCACTTGCTTCACAGGTGATGCTTAGTTTTATCTAAATCACCTTACCTGGAGGGAAAAATTTTTAAGTTAAATATTCATCTAAACATCTACCAAAGTCATTCTGTGAAATTATTAAACTCTGAGATTTGATTCGCCCATCAACTTTGAATGCTACCTTTTCACTTCACACTTTCATAGCCCAAGAAAGTCTCCTGAAATAGAAAGGGGAGAGGTGTTTCAGAAGCTGAAAAGCAGCTGAGCGTGGAGTCTGGGGTGTGCAGTTCCCATGGCTACAGTGGGGAGACCACATTGCAGGTAAGAGGGCATTCTGGTGGGGCGTTCACCAGATCCTTGCTCAGTGGCTGTGGGAAGAAGTGGCCTTTCCCTGCCCTGCGTTATGCCTCAGGCCAGGGCTCCCCTGCCAGGTGAGGCTGAGCCACTGTCCCATTGGACCCATGACCGGCACCTCCTCTGAGAAGCTTGGGAGGAGAAGAAGCGCCTGCAGGTTCAGGACGTGGTTAGCTAGCTAATGCAACACGTTTCCAGGTGCACCCTCCTCCCAATGAGCAAGGGAAACACTGGGTCCCCAGTGACTTGTTGTTGACTGACGCCATTTTTTTTCCTGAGCCAGGGCTCCTCTTGCTATGTGGTTCCTGCAATATTTTCTCATCCCAGTCACTTTTTTACTCCTGACAAAAAAAGTTCTATTTTCTTCCTTGAAACCTTTTTCCTGGTCTTTTGTTTTGGTTTGTTTTTTTCCTTACATTCCATCCCTCATCTCTCTAATAAGTTAAAAGAGTGAGACATCTGGCCACTGGTGACCTATAAGGTTTTTGGCTTAATTTGAAAACAGGGAATTCAAACAACCAGAAATCACAGAGTCTTTTGGGAGAAATAAATATTGAATGAGTTGCAACAAAGGAATGAGGGAGGGAAACACATGCTTCAGGTGGTCTC
Organism: Elephas maximus indicus; assembly: GCF_024166365.1. NCBI lineage: Eukaryota > Metazoa > Chordata > Mammalia > Proboscidea > Elephantidae > Elephas > Elephas maximus. The sequence continues at coordinate 164,895,988 of NC_064821.1, read as the reverse complement.
CGACTTAGGACTGGGTTCTTGGTTCTAACGTACGTAGAATACTCCATTTTTATTTTTAGTTTTCATTATCATTGCCCTTTTTTATCAATATGTTTATAAATACAGTCTTTATTTGTCTTTGGGGGTTGGAAACATTTCTGTATTTGTCTCTGGGGGTTGATAACATCAGCAAATCTGTGCTGCAACATTTTATGTAGTGCATATTACTAATGATAAGATGTTCCAAAAAAAAAAAGGTGGTGGTAAGTGTGGTTTGTTGTAACTTATTTAGCCATAAATCAGGGACTACTTGTATTTAGTGCTTACTACACACTTTTTTTTTTTTTTACACACCAGTTATGGTGCTAGTCACTTTTACAGCTAATCTCCACAGCATTTCTTCAGAGCAGACAAGTCAAGTACTATTATGCCATTTCACGGATGGAGAAACTGAGATTCAAAGAGATCAAGGGACTTCTCAGGGTCACACAACTGGGAGGGGACAAAGTCAGAATTTAAACCCAAGTTTGTCTAAAGCCAGGGTCTGGTCTCTGCCACTGAACCATGCTGCAGTTCTAGACCCTGACACTTCTTAACTGTGAAGCTTCAATTTTCTCTCTTTAACTGAGAAGAAAATAGAGGCTCCAGGGGCCTAGAGACATGCCCTGGAGTTCCCTGACTGGTTGCAGCTTTTGCTTCACTAGCAATAAATGTATGCTTTATACTTTATACGCTTCAGGTGAATAAATGTGTTCTTGAGGGTGACACCAGCATCGCATAGCCTCTCTGAATCTCAGTTTCCTCTTCTGTAAAAGCAGGGCAATAAAATATCTACCTCATACGAATTCTATGAGAAACATTTAGCACAGTATATGGCTCATAATAAATACGTAACAGTTACTCTCCATGAATACTGTTGTTGCTGCTGTTTCTGTCGCCATCACCACTGTAATTGCTGCTCAAGAAAAAATGCATTATCAGTGTGTTTCAATCATTTATTCAGCAAAAATTTATTGAGTGCCTACTCTGTTTCAGACACTTTCCTATGTGCAAGAGCTATAGCAGTGACTGAGGTGAAGGTGCACCCCTCATGGAACTAGCTGGGGGGAAGCATAAATCCATAAAGGAATGGGATACTTTCTGACAGGGAAAAAGCACACCAGAAGAACTGAAACACCAAAATGGGATAAAGTGACTAGGCCTTGAGATGTGGAGGGCTGCTCTTGGTTTGGGGGACAGGGAAAACATTTCTACAATGCACGTTTGAGGTGAGACCTAAGTCATGAGCAACCAGTCAAGCAAAGACCTATGGGAAGAGCGGTCCAGGCAGATGGAGCGGCTGATGAAAGGTCCTGAGCGGGAATGAGCTCAGCACATCAAGGATGCTTTCCTGATTCCAGAAATTTCTTACATGGAGTAGGATGAAGCAGTGCTATATGGAGGTGACAAGTATAGGCTCTGGAGCCAACACTGCCTGGTTTCGTATCCAGGCTGTGACCTTGGAAAAGTTACCTAACTGCCCTGCCTCAGTTTCCTCATCATCAAAAGGAGAGAACAATAGAATTGAAAACAAACAAAAAATAGTTAAACATGAAAGCACTTAGAATAGTTCTTGCCACATAATAAGCAGTCAATGCCAGCTATTACTGTCATTATTATACGTGTCTAATTAATACCTAAGGAGCCCTGGTGGCACAATGGTTAAGTGCTTGACTGCTAGCCCAAAGGTCAGCAATTTGAACACACCAGCTGCTCTGCAGGAGAAAGATGTGGTAGTCTGCATCAGTAAAGATTTCAGTCTTGAAAACCCAATAGAGTAGTTCTACCCTGTCCTATAGGGTTGCTATGAGTCAGAATCGACCTGATGGCAACGGGTTTGGTTTTTGAGTTAATACATAAAAAGCACTTGAACAGTTCCTGGAAATAAAAAGCAGTCAACAAAAGCTAGCTGTTGTTGGTGCTATTGTTATTGGGGCCAACTGGGTTTTCAATCATGTTCAATAATATCAAGAGGGTCACTTTTATATTTCTTGTGGTGTCCTGCTACCTTGATAAAGGATAGAGAAAGGAGGATGCAGGATATAATTTTAGCACTTAATTTTAAAATTCATCAATAAAATCTCTGTGGTCGGAATGACTTTCGTTTATCAACACAATTGTCTTACCAAATGGCAGTGGTGTTTTAAGAAAATGAAAGAAAGGAAAACCAAGATTACACAATTCGTGGTATCCCTTTTGAAACCGACCACTTTCTGCCAAGTGATTTAACTACTGTTTCCTCAGCACTGACTTGCAAAGGGTGGGACAGAAAGAAATTCTGTCCTTCATCATTTCCTGAAGACGCTCATTCCCTTTAGGAGGTGAGGTGTTGCGGTGAGGGGGCCAGTTCGCATTTGGTTGCATGGAGCTTGGGTTGATTTCAACTGTTTCCCATCAATGTTTTTCTGGCCTCTGTTAGTTATTACCTACAGGCCATGGGCTCTGGAGACACCATAGCTCATGGCTGACATGGTTTTGTTCCCATGCCAGAAAGAAAGTCCAAATTCCTCCACACAATTGACAAGAACTGGGTTTTATGAGCCGAAGCCAAGAGGGTTCCTGGCTGGATCCACTATGGTGCAGGCCTGCTTTTTTTTTCCTGCATTCATTTAAGCTTCATTGAGGTTTCATTTATGTGCCATCGACTGCAACCATTTAAAGAATACAAACTGATGAGTTTTGACAAATGTGAACACAAGAAGATACACAAGAAGGATAACATTCCCTGACTCTTGTAAGATTCCTGTGGAGGACTATTTTAGCAGGAGCCCCTGGTGGTGTTTCTCTGCTTGGAGGACCTTCCCGCATTGGTGGAGCCACCAGGCCTGGGCACCAGGGCTGGCTGGGCAGCCTCCCGTGCCACTGAATGGCCCTTCATAGAGAAACTGATTTTACAGATTCTCTATTTAGGACATCAAGATAGGTTGCCATGGAAAAATGACATCTTCTAATTAAAAACACAGAGAGGTCGCAAGTTTCCCAGAACAACTAGGGCACAGATCCTAAAAGGAAAGAAATGAAACATTAAAAAAATAAAAATAAAGAAGAAGTCAAACAAACCTCCAGAGCTGCGTCAGCCTGTAACTTTCCGAACCTGAATGAAATGCCTTGAGTAGATGGGGGATGCTGAGTGAGAAGTTTTACGTTCACACCAATGGACATTGCTTTTGGCTGGTAAGGGCTCAGTCAGGCAGGAGATCCGGGATGCTCAGGGAATACTGACATAGGACAATGATTCTGGGCTGTCCTTTAAATGGAGTCCCTGGGTGGCAAAATGGTTATCATGCTCGGCTGCTAACCGAAAGGTTGGAGATTCGAGTCCACCCGGAGTCACCTCAGAAGAAAGGCCTGGAAATCTACTTCTATAGAGTCAGCCATTGAAAACCCTATGGAGCACAGTTTTACTTCGACACACATGGTGTCGCCATGAGTTGTAATCTACTCTGGAGCAACTGGTTTTGTGTGTTTCCTGTGTATGTGTGTAGTGTTTTGGTCCTTTACGTTGTAGACAACTGGATTGGCTCCTCAGGATTGGGAGGGCACAAGGAAGGGCAGGAGTTAGGAATCAGAAAGCTGGTACTTCCAACCAGAAGAACACGATCCTATCATTCTCTGCATTTTCCCTCCTTTGAACTATACCTTGTCGGTGTACCAAGATAGAACCTGCAATGTGTGTTGTGTATAACTGCTGTCTCCCTGACTGGAGTGCAGGCTTTCCCCGGACAGGCCTGAGGTCTTCTTATTTACCTCTGTATTACAGGCGCCTAACATCACGGGGCACATAGAACATGTAAAATAAATCCTCGTTGGATGGATATTATTAATAATAATAATAGCTGTCATTTACTGAGTGCACCAGGCACAGGGAGAATATTTTTAAAAACTGCAGCTCAAGGAGGCAAAACAACTTGTAAGAGTTCATACTGCTAATAAATGACGGAGCCAGGGTTTAAACTTAACACCGTCTGACTCCAAAGCTCAGGAACAAATATATCCCTATGGGGCTGATTTTCTGTCACGCAGAGGCTGATTAACCCACATGTGGTTTGAGGGGCCCTTTTGCCCTGGCTCCTTCTGCCGCTCGCTGGCAGAGTCTTGGCACTCCCGAGTCTCCAGGAAGCCATGGACTAGAGAGTAAGCAAGAGAAGAAAAACTCTGCACTCCTGCCTGGCTGCTTGGCCAAGGCTCAAGTGAAAAGAGGTCAGAATGGCAGTGGGTGAGGACAGAGATACGGGGCGCCTTCCCCTCTTTCTGCCCATCCTTGTTAATGCTCCAGGCTGGGGAGGTCTATTCACACTCCTGGGTCAGTGTGGCCGCCACAGAGGGAAAACCAGCTGTGCCGATACACCATTATCAACAGAGAGGTATTCTCAGCTTAAATGGAATTTAGAGTGGAGCCTCATACTACAAATTCATATTAACAGTGGAGTGGTTCTCATTTAGCCAATTTTTCCACATTGCATAAATCCATGGACCCCATGTGCACAGAATATATGAATAGCACCTCTGAGAGCTATGCAAGACAGTAACTCTGAATTAGCAATTGTCCATTACCGGATACTTTTAAGATAGTTCTTCAACTTTCAAATATACTTTGTGTTTTACAGTACAGGTAGTGGATAATAGTAATAACAACACTAAACCAAAAAAATCAGACATATTGCTGCCAACTCTATTCCAACTCATGGCAACCCCATGTGTTAGAGAGTAGAACTGCTTCATAGGGCTTTCTTGGCTGTAATCTTTACAGAAGCAAATCTCTAGCCTTCCTTTTGTGGGTGTGCTGTGTGGATTCCAGCTGCCAAACTATAGGTCAGTAGCCAAGAGCAAACCGTTTGCACCAGCCAGAGACCTCTAGTAATGCTAAAAAAAAAAAAAAGTTAAAAAAGACCTATTACACACATATGTCATTTGTGCCATCAAAGGAAGACACCATTATTAACCTCCTCTATAGATCATGAAGGAGCCTTGGTGGCACAGTGCTTAAGAGCTCAGGCTGCTAACCGAAAGGTCAGCAGTTCAAATCCAGCACCTGCTCCTTGGAAGCCCTATGGGGCAGTTCTACTCTGTCCTATAGGGTCGCTGCAGGTCAGAATTGACTAGATGGCAATGGGCTTTTTAGAGATGATGAAACTAAGGCTCTGAGGGATGAGTCACCTTCCTTCTACAGATGCTTCTCAAAGTGTGGGCCATAGACAGGGAAATATCAACATAAACTGGAAGTTTGTTAACCATGCTTTACTACGGACCAACTGAATTGAATCAGGGTGGTGGGATCCAGGAATCTGAGTTTTAACAGCTCTCCACGTGGTCTAGTAAATGCTAAAATTTCATAAGCACTGCCCTAGGTCACAGGGTAAGTAATAGAAGATGAATTCAAATTCAGCTCTCCCTTCCCAATCCAACTAGGGGTATTAAAAACAGGTGGAGAACAAGGCCAAAACCTTGAATATGAATCATAAGGCAACTATTATTTGTTGAAAGAATGTGCTGTCTTTAGGTGCCATCGAGCCGGTTTCGACTCATGGCGACCCTATGTACAACTGAATGAAACACTGCCTGGGCCTGTGCCATGCTCACAATTGTTGCTGTTTAAGTCCATTTTTGGAGCCGCTGTTTCAATCCATCTCATTGAGGGTCTTCCTCTTTTTCACTGACCCTCTCTTTTACCAAGCATGATGTCCTTCTCCAGGGGCTGGTCCCTCCTGACAACATGAACTAATGCAGCTTAGCATTTAACTTCTTTGAGGTTCAGTTTTTTATACTCTAAAATGCGTATTTACCTACTCTACTTGCCCTTGCTCTTAATGGGCAGTTACGAAAATCAAATAAATTAATGTATGTTACAGTATCTTGTAAACTGCTAAGTAAATACTAAATACCATAAACTATTATTGTAATTACAGTAATTATTAGATTATTATTATATTTTAAATGTAGAAGAAAATAGAAACTAACAGGTAAAATAAAGTTTAAAATATATAATAATTCCCTGAAGGTTCCCATTACATAATCCTATTCTGTAAATACAAAATTATTTTCATGGAAAAGAAAATGAAGACACATTGAGTGAACCCAGGCTGGTGAACAATGACAACAATCATCACAATAATTACTTGTGTATGAAGAAGAGGTGCCACTCTGTCTACCCTCAGGAACAGGCCTTGACAGAATGGAAAGAAGATGGGAGTCAGCATCAGAATACCTGCATTTGTGTCCCGGCTCTTCCACTTATGGGCTGTTTGATCTCAGACAAGTTGCTTCACCTCTAAGAGCCTTGTTCCTCCTGTGTAAATTTGAAATCATAATTATAACTATATTGGAATAATAATGATTTATTTGATGTTAGGCTCAGATGACAGAATGTCTGTGAAAGTGCTCTGCAAACTGCAATTCACTGTACAAATGTTAATTGTTTTGGTTGCTGTTGGTGTTTATAGTAGGAGCGACTAAATGGCTCTGAAGAGCGAAAACAATGGCTCCTAGGGGAACGCTTGGGGCCTGGGAGGTGGAAGGCTGGGATGGGAAAAAGACAAGGAGAAAAAAAACACTGGGCAGGGGGCAGTGGTGGTTTAGCAGCAGAATTCTTACCTTCCACATAGGAGACACAGGTTCAATTCCTGGCCAGTGCACCTCAGACACAGCCGCCACCCGTCTATCAGTGGTGATTTGCATGTTACTTTGAAGCGTGGTTTAAAGTCAGGAAAGGTGTGTGTCAGGGTTGTATCCTTTCACCTTACTTATTCAATTCGTATGCTGAGCAAATAATCTGAGAAACTGGACGATATGAAGAAGAACGGGGCATCAGGATTGGAGACTCATTAACAGCCTTCATTATGCAGATGACACAACCTTACTTGCTGAAAGTGAAGAGGACTTGAAGCACTTACTGATGAAGATCAAAGGCTACAGCCTTCAGTATGGATTACAGCTCAACATAAAAAAAAAATTTTTTTTTTTTTTTACATAAAGAAAACAAAAATCCTCACAACGAGATCAATAAGCAACTTCTTGATAAACAGAGAAAAGTTTGAAGTTGTCAAAGATTTCATTTTACTGGGATCCACAATTAACTGCCATGGAAGCTGCAGTCAAGAAATCAAAAGACGCGTTGCAGTGGGTAAATCTGCTGCAAAAGATCTCTTTAAAGTGTTAAAAAGCAACCATGTCACTTTGAGGACTAAGGTGCGCCTGACCCAAGCCATGGTGTTTTCAATCGACTCACGTGTGAAAGCTGGACAATGAACAAGGAAGACTGAAGAAGAATTGATGCATTTGAATTACGGTGTTGGCAAAGAATATTGAATATACCATGGACTGTCAGAAGGACAAACAAATCTATCCTGGAAGGAGTATAGCCAGTATGCTCATTAGAAGGAAGGGTGGCAAGACTTCATCTCATATGCTTCGGACATGTTATCAGGCAAAAGCAGTCCCTGGAGAAGGACATCATGCTTGGTAGCATAGAAAGTCAGCGAAAAAGAGGAAGACCCTCAATGAGACGGATTGACACAGTGGCTACAACTATGAGCTCAAGCATAACAACGATTGTGAGGATGGCACAGGACCAGGCAGTGTTTCATCCTGTTGTATATAGGGTCTCAACAGCCCCTGACAACAACAACATGAAGCTGAACAGGTTTCGGCGAAGCTTCCAGACTAAGATAGGCTAGGAAGAGAGGCCTGGTGATCTACTTCCAAAAATCAGCCAGTGAAAACCCTATGGATCACAATGGTCCAATCCACTACTGATCATAGGGATGACTCAGGACAAGGCAGTATTTTGTTCCATTGTGCGCGGGGTTGCCATAAGCCCAACTCATTTGCCGCTAACAACAGTAAACACTAGGCAGCAAAGGAGGACAGATCTCTTGGTTGTGGGCGAAGGTAAAGCAGAGCCTGAAGGCGCAGGTGCTGCTTTGGAGAAGTCGGTGTCCTGGAAGCCACACAGCCGTCTGTGGGCAGAGGATCAGACCATGGGAACTGGGCATTCCAGACCAGGGTGTCTAGCTCGGGGCCTATCGCAGGCCTGGCCAACTGGTCAGGACTCAAGGGCCTCAAATTTAGACTTTTGGTCTTATTTCCAAGTGAGTTTACACAGTCACAGAGACCCCGTGAAGGGATGAGATGTTATTCGTACAACATTAATATGTATATCTTTACTAGGTTGTGCCATCTGTGTGCACTGTTGTGGTTTGTTGTTAGGTGCCATCAAGCTGGTTCCAACTCTTCGCGCCCCTACGTACAACTAAATGAAACACTACCTAGTCCTATACCATCCTCACAATTGTTGTTATGCTTGAACCCATTGTTGCAGCCACTGTGTCAATCACAATTAACTTCTTTATAAATCCCGTCACTATATTGTAGATAGCCCAATTATATTTTGTATTAAAATATTAACTTTTTAATTATAAAATGTTTAAATATATTGCAATCTTTATGCCTGTCTTTTGACTTGTCTTCATTTTTGACTATTTCAGGATCCTCTGAGAAGCCCCGACTGAGGTCAGCAGATCTAGAACTCTAGTTCTTAAGTGGAACATGGCTGAAAACTCTCGTATATGCATGGATATGCTTGTGTGTTACCTAAAAACTCCCATAATAATTATTTGTATTTGTATAATACTTTAAATTAAATTACATGCTTTAAATTTAAAATACTTTCAATTAAATTAAAATTTACAAAGCACCTTCAAATGCACTCTATCATTGCTTAACAACAATCCTATAAGTAGAACAGATATTTTTATCCCCATTTCTCTAATTATCTATCGCTATGTAACAAACCACCCCAAAATTTAGTGGCTTAAAAAAACGAGTTTTTTTTTTTTTTTTTTTTCCACAGCTCTGCAGTCTGTTCTCAGAGGGGACAGCTCAGCTTAGCTCCACTCAGGATTGACTGTTGTGGCTCAAAGGCTGGGAACTAGAACCACCTGGAAGTCTGCTCACTTACCAATGTATCTGGTGCCCTGGCCAGGAAGATGCAAAGAACTGAGGGCTTAGATAGCCAGGGCTCCTCCGTCATCTCTTTTTCTCAATATGGCCAGTTACTGATGGCAGGACAAGATACACAGCACCTAAGATTAGACTGTGCACACAATAGGTGCTCAGGAAATGATAGATAGGAAGGAGTCCCTGGGTGATGGAAATGGTTAATGCACTCAGCTGCTAACCGAAAGTTGGTGGTTCAAATCTGCCCAGAGGCACTCCAGAAGAAAGGCCTGGCGATCTGATTCTGAAAAATCAGCCACTGAAAACCCTATGGAACACAGTTCTACCCTGAAGCACATGGCGTCTCCATGAAATTGACTCAATGGCAACTGTTTTTCCCTTGAGAAAAACTTTGTAAGGTTATTCTTACTGATACACCTTGGTAGAATGTGAAGGAACAAATCTGTGGCAGGTTCAGGGATCTGAATGTTTGTGGTCTTTGGTCATAGGGATGTTACCAAAATAGCTCTGTCTTAGTTACCTAGTGCTGCCACAACAAAAAATACCACAAGTGGGTAGCTTTAAAGAACAGAAATTTATTTCTCACAGATCAGGGGGCTAGAATCTGAATTCAGGGCTTGGCTCTAGGGGAAGGCTCTCCTTTGTCTATTTCAGTTCTAGTAGCTGCTGGCAATCCTTGGAGTTCCTAGGCTTGCAGATACATCTGCCATATATGCCTGTCTTTGTATAGTGTCTTTTCCCTGTGTGTGTCTCTGAATCTATTCTGCTCTTTATAACACAGGCATGATTAGGTTTAGGACCCACCCTACTCCAGTAGGACCTCATTAAGATAACAAAAGAGAACCCCTATTTTCAAACAAGGTCACATTTATAGGCACAAGCGTTAAGATGTCCACGTTTCTTTTAGGAGGACATAATTCCATCTATAACACACTCATTCATTTTCTATTTAGAATCTGGGCACTTACCATGGTTTTATTGCACAAAAAGGTAACGGTGAGGAGCACTGAGCTGGTTGCCCCAAATGCTCTATCAAGAGCTTTTAACTCCTGAAGAACCTCTTTCAAGAAAAAGGCCCTTAGTAGATGCATGTGCTTATTTATGTCTGTGTGAGTTTCTTTTCCAAATTACCTTACTTTTCAAGTCAAACTGAGGTTTTTAACCTCATTGTAAGTCACCTACCCCCATGACCCAAGATTTCGCCTCTAGAAATGAGGTGGCAAAAAGTCAAGTGTTTTGGTAAAGAGTATAAAATGAGAAAAGCTATTCTCAGAGGACTTATTTCCCCCTCAGCTTTCTAAAAAGCCAGACACACTTTAATTGGGTTTATATATTTCAGAGCTGATACCGTTGTACCAAACTCTAATAAACAGAGCTGTAATGTAAAAGTCCACAAAGGATGCTTGTCTCTCTGGGATTCTTAACTGCCGTGACTAATGTGGATGAGGGCTAGAAGCATGCCAGTTCTTTTAGCACGCTGATCTACACTTTGGCGAATGCAGAAAATGCCATTCATCTTCACTTAATGAGAAAGGACCCTTTTTGAAGTCTAAAGCCCTAACTTCCTGAGCAAGACGTAGTCTATCTAATGATCTTAACTGTGCTGCAGTGGTAAATTCCTTGTGGATCTACTGGTAAAAGTGACTCCAGTATGTTTTCACTGAGAAAGGCACATTCAGGGGCCTGTAGAGTAGTGTGAACAAGGCTGCTTTCTCTTGAGGGTCTTCCTTCAAATACATGGAGTTTAAAGTTCTTGACCAAGTTTTCCTGGCCCTGGGGGTATGGTAATCATAATAACAGCTAACACTTAAAAGGAGCCCTGGTGGCACAGTGGTGAAGTGTTTAGCTGCTAGCCAAAAGGTCAGCAGTTTGAATCTACCAGGTGCTCCTTGGAAACCCTATGAGGCAATTCTACTCTGTCCTATAGGGTCGCTGTGAGTTGGAATCAACTAGACAGCAAAGGGTTTTTTTTTTTTTTTCCTGTTGGGGGAGGGTTTGGGTATTACTTTGCCCATACTGGATACTCAACTCAATGTCAATGGGCAATGTATAACACTTAAAAAGCACTTGCCATGTGCCAGACACTAAGTGATTTATACATATTACCTCAGTTAACCTTCGCAATAACATTATGAAGTAGGTGCTATTATTATCCCAGTTCTGCAGATGAGAAAATTGATGCCCAGAGTAACTTGCCCAAAGTTATCTGGAGAGTAAGCAGTGGAGCCAGAATTTAAGCAAAGGGAGTTTGGCTCCAGAAGTCGTGTTCACCAACAAAATCTCAAGTACTTACCTACAAGGTCCAATGTGTCTGGCCCCTGGCTCCCTCTCTGACTTCCTCACCAACCCCTCTCTCCCTGCCTCACTCTGCTCCACCCCACTGGCCTCCTTGCTGCTCCTCTAGTATGTCAAGCTCATTATTGTTTCATGACCTTTGCTTTTGTATGTTCTTTTCCAGATCTCTCTTTCTCTCATCTATTCTGACCTGTGCTCCAACATCACTTACTCTGGAATCTTTTCCTAATCACTCTATCTGAGATAGCCACTCCTTCCGCATTCCTATCTCCTTGTTGCTGTTGTTGTTAGGTGCCATTGAGTCAGTTCCAATTCATAGTGACCCCATGTACAACAGAACAAAACACTCCAGGACCCTGCACCATTCTCACAATCATCGTTATGCTTGAGCCCATTGTTGCAGCCACTGTGTCAATCCATCTCATTGTGGGTCTTTCTCTTTTTCACTGACCCTTTACTTTACCAACCATGATATCCTTCTCCAGGGACTGGTCCCTCCTAACAACCTGTCCAAATTATGTGAGATGACTTCTCACCATCCTTGCTTCTAAGGAGCATCCTGGCTATACTTCTTCCAAAACAGATTTGTTCATTCTTCTGGGAGTCCATGGTATATTCAATATTCTTATCGACAGGGAATATTCTTATCAATAGAGAACTGCCAGAAATTCAAGCCAGATTCAGAAAAGGACATGGAATAAGAGATATCGTCTTATCTCCTTACCCTGACTTATTTTTCTTTATAGCACTCATAACTATCTGACATAATGTTATTTATACATTTGTTAATTGTCTGTCTTCAGCCATTGGAATGTAACTTCCATGATGCTGGGACTTTATTTTCTTTACCATCTAATCTCTGGTACCTAAAATAATGCCTAGGCACTCAGTAATTACTTGTTAATTGAACAAACAAATGATAATCTACCCTGTATGGTCTTCACAGTCATCATACCAAATTGTAGACAGAGCAGGAAAACTTGAATTCAGAGTCTGTTGTATCAAATACATTAATAAGCTGTGCTCTCTACCCCAACTCAAAACCTTAACATTTCCTGCATGAGTTTATGTGCATGGGAGCCGGGAAGACTTGGAAAAGGAAGCTTTGTGAGAAATTCCTAGTACTGTACATGGACAACTGGGCAATGGAGCGGACAGTACCATGCAGATAGGAACAAGGAATCATCTTCACAAGGCTCCCTGTGTAATCCACAGCACAGGCAGAGCACTAAGGGCTCTGGTGTCAGAGTAGGAAAGGAACAAATTTTCATCTCTGTAAAGAACATAGCACAGCTCAGTGCTATGAGGACGAAGGGAACAGAGCCTCCAGGTAATTTGAGGGATCACTGGGTAGGAGACCCCAGGGACATGCATTTGCACTGAGGGCCCCTGCACCAGTGGCAATAGGGAAACACCTCTCTTAAGAGGCTCCCAGGCAGGGGACATATACACAGTGGCCAGAGAGGAAGAACCTGTGCTCCTCAAGAGACACTTGATGACCCCCCAAATAATTTGAGAGGCTTTGATACATGAACTGAGTAGTATGAAGTTGAGGGAAATGAGTCAGCAAATCAGGGTATAAATGGGAAACATGATCTCACCTCTACACATGCAGTAGGTAAGATATAGGAAATTCTGGTTATACAGGGAAAAAAATTTAACTAAAAACATATTCAGCAACATAAAGAGGAAAAAAAAAAACAATACTGCATGATGAAACAGGACTCCAAATATTGGAAGATGAAGAAGACTGACAACTCAATAAAAAATAAGCAAAAGACATGAATAAGCAGAAGCCATGAAAGGAAATTAAAAATGGCCTTTAAACATATTAAAGCTGCACAAACAAACTCATAATTGTGAAATGCAAAATAATAGTACACCAAGACACCATTCCTCACTTATCAGATTGGCAAAAATCCAAAAGTTTAATAACATTCTTAAAGGGAGACTATGGCATCTCTGTTAAGAATGGAAAATAATATAGCCCTTATGGAAAAGAGTTGGCAACATCAAGCAAAACTACAGATGCATTTACCCTTTGATCTGGAAATCTAGTTGTAGGAGTCTACCCCAATGATACAGTAGCACAAGTACAAAATAATACATGCACAAAGTCATTCATTGTGACTTTATTTGTAATAGCAAAAAATTGGAATCAACTCAAATATCCATCAATAGAGGACTGATTAAATAAACTTTGATAAACCTACACAATAAAGTATATGCAGCCATAATAAAAAATAACGAAAAATTCAAGTATTGTGGAGTAATATTCAGGGTATACTCTTCAGTGACAAAGCAAGATGTAGACAAAATGTAAATAATAGTCTACTTTCTGTTTAATGAGGGGTGGGGATATAAATACAAATATGTTTATATTACATACATAAATGTTTGCTTATATTTGTAAAGTGATATGCTGGAAAGATAAATCAGAACCTAATAAAAATGATTAGTTAAAAAGGAATGGGGAGGTGGGCCAAGATGGCAGAGTAGTCAGATGGTTCCAGTGGTCCCACTTACAACAAAGACCTAAAAAAACAAGTGAATCAATTATATATATGACAACCTAGGAACCCTGAGCATCAAAGGCAAAGTTAAGAAATTGGACTGAGTGACAGGGGAGGAAGAGAGGGTGCAGAAGCAGTGAGGAGTTGCTGAGCCTGTGGCAGCACCTCAGCCATGATTACCTGGCTGGACTTACAGTAGTTTTCAGGGACGTGGCTGCTTCAGCAAAAGTAGGCAAGCAAAGTGGTGCACCTCTGACCCTGTGGCACCCCTGACCCTACGGCATGACTGCAGCAAGGCTAGCCATGGCATTTAGGGCACAGATGTTTCAGTGAAAGAAGGCAAGCACAGGGATGCAGCCCTGATCCCCTGGGGCAATAGAGGCGGGAACCCAGCCAGCACACACAATCTACACAGGCCTCCTGAATCTGAGATAAAACAGAGCTCTTGGCACAAGATAAGTGTTTTTGTCTAATTTACTGCATGGATCTAATAGCTTCCCCTTTTAAAATAACTCTCTCCTATCTATCTGATCCCTCCTTCCTCTGGCCCAGCCAGCTTCATTAACAGTTGATTTCCTTGGGCCTGAGATAGGTCCTGCTGTGCTTCCTGAGCCATTCTCCTGGCCTTGGAAAAGGAACAAATTAACAAATGGGAGAAAAATACTCTGCCGACTTCCCTAATCTGGAAACTCAGAGCAGAAGTGTCTCCAGTGCAGGATCCACAGACTTTGTCTTTCACCCCTGCGTGGATCTAGGTGGTGCATTTACACCAGATAGGACCTGCCTGTTATAAGTAAGGGTGAATCTGTTTGAGGTCTAACTGTTAGTGTTTCAGGTGTGCAGTGGAGAGGCAGGCTTTGATGCTTGATACCACTCTGCCTATTAAACAGGGCCCTCACCTACACACAGCAGGGGCCTGAGGACTAGAGGCTCCAACCACACCACCTAGCCACCTGTGACAGGGGTACAAGGTTAAATCGTGCCTACCAATCCTTACAGTTAAAAGCATTGAGTGCCTACTGTGCAGCTGCAGAACCCACCCACCAGAATGCTCTAGAGAACAGAAACATGCCTTCCTCATAGACACTTGGGGGAAGGTTGTCTGCCCCCTAACTTCCTAAGAGTGTGATCCCCTGCTACTGCCAGAAACTTGTGGATACACCAATCACCACTGCTCCTCTAAGAGTGTAGGTGAGAGCCTGCACCACACACTAGGTGACCAGCTATCAGGACACCTGAGCTGAATCTATACAAGAATAGTGAATGAACTCCTAGGCTCGTAAACTTGGTAACAGCTCTAGCCATCTGTAACAGGACATTAGTGCATCAAAGTCTCCAATAATCAAGTTAGCTCACTCTAGTAGCTTATTTGAGCATATAAAAACAAACAAAGCAAGAAACTAGGACACAGTGAGCAAACGTAAAATAAATTAATACAATAACTTATAGATGGCTCCAAGAAAACAGTCGATATAAAATCACATAAAGAAGCAGAGCATGATTGCTTCAACAAACTCCCAAAACAAAGAATCGAGGACTCCCCCGGATGAAGATGTACTACTGGAATTACCAGATGTAGAATACAAAAGATTATTATATGGAACTCTTCAAGACATCAGAAAGGAGATCAGGCAAAATGCAGAACAAGCCACAGAGCACACAGATAAAGCAGTCTAGGAAATTAAGAAGATTATTCAAGAACACGATGAAAAATTTAATAAGCTGCAAGGATCCGTAGAGAGACAGCAATCAGAAATTCAGAAGATTAACAATAAAATATCACAATTAGACAACTTGGTAGAATGTCAGCGGAGCAGAATCGAGGAACTGGAAGTCAGAATTAGTGAGATTAAAGATAAAACACTTGGCAACGATATACTCAAAGAAAAATCTGATACAAGAATTTAAAAAACTGAAGAAATCCTAAGAATCATGTGCGACTCTATCAAGAAGAATAACTTACGAGTGATTAGAATACCAGAACAGGGAGGGATAACAGAAAATACAGAGAGAATTGCTGGCAGAAAACTTCCCTGACATCGTGAAAGATGAAAGGATATCTCTCCAAGATGCTCATCAAACCCCATACAAGGTAGATCCCAAAAGAAAGTCACCAAGACATATTATAATCAAACTTGCCAAAACCAAAGATAAAGAGAAAGTTTTAAGAGAGGCCAGGGATAAGCGAAAAGTCACCTACAAATGATAATCAATAAGTATACGTTCCGACTATTTGGCAGAAACCATGCAGGCAAGAAGGCAATGGGATGACATACATAAAGCATTGAAGGAGAAAAATTGCCAACCAAGAATCATATATCCAGCAAAACTGTCTCTCAAATATGAAGGTGAAATTAGGACATTTCCAGTTAAACAGAAGCTTAGGGAATTTGCAAAAACCAAACCAAAACTACAAGAAATACTAAAGGGAATACTCTGGATAGAAAGTCAATAATATCATATGTCAACCCAACACTAGAACGCAGGACAGAGCAACCAAATATCAACCCAGATAGGGAAATCACAAAAATAAATCAAGATTAAAAAAAAAGGCTCAAAACAGGGAATCAGCGATGTCGTTATGTAAAAGATGACAACATTCAATCAATAAAGAGGGACTAAACAAGGTAAATATTAAGGTAGCCACAAAGATGACTAACAATCCAACACATCAAAATAAAAAACAAAGACTCGGCAAAAACAAAATCAACTACAACGAAAAAGAGGAACACACAATTGACAAAGAAAAATTACTCAGCACAAAAAAATGAAAAATGAAACTGTCAACAACACACAAAAAAGGACATCAAAATGACAGCGCTAAACTCATACCTATCTATAATCCCACTAAATGCACCAATAAAGAGACAGAGAGTTGCAGAATGATAAAAAAAAAATCATGATCCATCTATATGGTGCCTACAAGAGACACACCTTACACTTAAAGACACAAAAAAACTAAAACTCAAAGGATGGAAAAAAAACATATCAAGCAAACAACATTCAAAAAAGAGCAGGAGTGGCTACACTAATTTCTGACAAAACAGACTTCAAACTTAAATCCACCACAAAGGAAAAGGAAGGACACTATATAATGATTAAAGGGATAATATACCAGGAGGATATTACCATATTAAATATTTATGCACCCAATGACAGGACTGCAAGATACATAAAACAAACTCTAACAGCATTGAAAAGTGAGATAGACAGCAACACAATAATAGTAGGAGACTTAAACACACCACTTCTAGTGAAGGACAGAACATCCAGAAAGAAGCTCAATAAAGACACAGAAGAGCTAAACGCCACAATTAATGAACTTGACCTGAAAGACATATACAGAACACTCCACCCAACAGCATCCAAGTATATTTTCTTGTCCAGCACACATGGAACATTCTCTAAAATCGACCTTATATTAGGCCATAAAGAAAGATTTAACAGAATCCAAAACATCAAAATATTACAAAGAATCTTCTTTGACCATAAAGTCATGAAACTAGAAGTCAATAACAGAAAAAATCAGGGAAAAGAAACACATGGAAACTGAACAACGCTTTGCTCAAAAACGACTGGATTAGAGAAGAAATTAAGAACAGAATAAAGGGATTCATAGAATCCAACGAGAATGAAAACACTTCCTATTAGAACATTTGAGACACAGTGAAAGCAGTGCTCAGAGGTCAATTTATATCAATAAATGTGCACATACAAAAAGAAGAAATGGCCAAAATCAAAGAATTATCCCTACAACTTGAAAAAATAGAAAGAGATCCACAAAAGAAACCTTCAGGTGCCAGAAGAAAGCAAATTATAAAAATTAGAGCAGAATTAAATGAAATAGAAAACACAAAAACAATTGAAAGAGTTAACAAGACCAGAAGATGTTTCTTTGAAAAGACTAACAAAATCAATAAACCACTGGCCAGACTGAAAAAAGAAAAACAGGAGACTAAGCAAAGAATAAGGAATGAGATGGGTGATATCACAACAGACCCAACTGAAATTAAAAGAATCATAACAGGGTACTATGAAAAATTGTACTGTACCAAATTGGAAAACCTGGAGGAAATGGACAAATTTCTAGAAACACACTAGGTACCTAAACACAAATAGAGGCAGAACAACTAAATAAACCAATAACAAAAGAAGAGATTGAAAAAGTAATTTAAAAACTCCGAGCAAAGGAAAGCCCTGGCCTTGACGGGTTCACTGGAGAATTCTACCAAACATTCAGAGAAGAGTTAACACCACTACTACTGAAGGTATTTCAGAGCATAGAAAAAGATGGAATACTCCCAAACTCATTCTATGAAGCCACTATAACCCTGATACGAAAACCAGGTAAAGACTCCACAAAAAAAGAAAATTGCAGACCAATATCCCTCATGAGCTTAGATGCAAAAATCCTCAACAAAATTCTAGCCAATAGAAATCAACAACATATCAAAAAAATAAGTCACTGTGACCAAGTTGGATTCGTACCAGCTTTGCAGGGATGGTTCAATATTAGAAAAACAATCAAGGTAATCCATCACATAAATAAAACAAAAGACAAGAACCACATGATCTTATCAACTGAAGCAGAACAGGGAATTTGACAAAGTCCAACACCCACTCATGATAAAAAATCTCAGCAAAATAGGAATAGAAGCAAAATTCCTCAACATAATAAAGGGCATTTATACAAAGCCAACAGCTAACATCATCCTAAATGGAGAGAAACTGAAACCATTCCCCTTGCGATCAGCAACCAGACAAGGATGCTCTTTATCACCACTCTTATTCAACATTGTCCTGGAGGTCCTAACCAGAGATATTAGGCTAGACAAAGAAATAAAGGGCATCCAAATGGGCAAAGAAGAATTAAAAGTATTTCTGTTTGCAGATGACATGATTGTATACACAGAAAAACCTAAAGAATCCTCAAGAAAACTATTGAAACTAATAGAAGAGTTTAGCAGTGTATCAGAATACAAGATAAACACATAAATCAGTTGGATTCCTCTACATCAACAAAGAGAACGTCAAAGAGGAAATCACTAAATCAATATCATTTACAATAGCCCCAAAGAAGATAAAATACTTACGAATAAATCTAACCAGAGACATAAAAGGTTTATACAAAGAAAACTATAAGTCACTACTGCACAAAACCATAAGAGATCTACATAAGTAGAAAAACATAACTTGCTCATGAATAGGAAGACTCAACATCGTAAAAATGTCTATTCTGCTCAAAGCAATCTATAGATACAATGCAATCCTGATCCAAATACCAGTGACATTTCTTAACGAGATGGACAAACAAATCACCAACTTCATATGCAAGGGAAAGAGGCCCCAGATAAGTAAAGCATTACTGAAAAAGAAGAACAAAGTGGGAGACCTCACACTATCTGATTTGAGTAATGTTTTGTATACTGTTTATGCCATGTATTAGGGCTCCTAGCCTGGTTACTGGTACAACAACAGATACAGAGACCAATGAAACAGAATTGAGAATCCAGGCATAAATCCATCCACATATGAGCAGCTAATATTTGACAAAGGCCCAAAATCTGTTAAATGGGGAAAAGATAGTCTCTTCAACAAATAGTGCTGGCATAACTGGATATCCATCTGCAAAACAATGAAACAAGACCCATACTTCACTCCTTGCACAAAAACCAGCTCAATATAGATCAAAGACCTAAATATAAAATCTAAAATGATAAAAATCATGGAAGAAAAAATAGGGACAATGTCAGGAGGCCTAATACATGGTATAAACAGTATACTAAATATTACTAAAAATGTACAAATACCAGAAGAGAAATTAGATAACTGGGAGAAGTCAAACACCTCATGCTCATCCAAAGACTTCACCAAAAGAGTAAAAAGATTACCTACAGATTAAAAAAAGTTTTTAGCTATGACATTTCCGATCAGCATCTGGTCTCTAAAATCTACATGATACTGCAAAAACTCAACAACAAAAAGACAAATAGCCCAATTAAAAAATGGGCAAAGGATATGAACAGGCACTTCACCAAAGAAGACATTCAGGCAGCTAACAGATATATGAGGAAATACGATCATTAGCTATTAGAGAAATGCAAATTAAAACTACTATGAGAATCCATCTCACTCCAACAAGGCTGGCATTAATCCAAAAAACATAACATAATAAACATTGGAGAGGATGTGGAGAAGCTGGAACACTTAACACTGCTGGTGGGAATGTAAAATGGCACAATCACTTTGGAAATCAATTTGGTGCTTCCTTAAAAAGCTAGAAATAGAACTACCACAAGATCTAGGAATTCCACTCCTTGGAATATACCCTAAAGAAATAAGAGCCTTCACAGAAACAGATATATGCAAACCCATGTTTATTGCAGCACTGTTTATAATAACAAAAAGATGGAAGCAACCAAGGTGCCCATCAATGGATGAATGGATAAGTAAATTATGGTATATTCACACAATGGAATACCACACATTGATAAAGAGCAGTGATGAATCTGTGAAACATTTCATAACATGGAGGAATCTGGAAGGCATTAAGGTGAGTGAAATTTGTCAGTTGCAAAAGGACAAATATTGTATTGAGACCACTATTATTAGAAATCTAGATAAAGTTTAAACACAGATGAAAATATTCTTTAATGGTTACAAGGGTGGGAAGGGAGGGAGAGGGATATTCACTAACTAGATAGTAGACAAAAAAGGTTTTTTTTTAGGTGAAGGGAAGGGCAACACATAACACAGGGATAGTCAGTACAAATGGACAAAACCAAAAGCAAAGAAGTTTCCTGAATACAACCAAAATCTTTGAAGGCCAGAATAGCAGGGAAGGGCATCTGGAGGCCATGGTTTTGGGGGACATCTAGGTCAATCAGCATGACAAAATGTACTAAGAAAGCGTTCTGCATTCCACTTTGGTGAGAGGTGTCTGGGGTCTTAAACGCTAGCAAGTGGCCACCTAAAATGCATCAATTGGTCTCAACCCACCTAGAGCAAAGGAGAATGAAGAACACCAAAGACAAGGTAAATATGAGCCCAAGAGACAGAAAGGCCCACATGAACCAGAGACTTCATCAGCCTGAGACCAGAAGAACTAGGTGGTGCCCAGCTGCCACTGATCACGCCTTGACAGAAAACACAACAGAGAATCCCTGATGGAGCAGGAGAATAGCGGGATGCAGATCTTAAATTCTTGTAAAAAAGATGAGGCTTAATGGTCTGACTGAGATAGGAGGGACCCTGACAGTAATAGTCCCCAGACCCTTTGATAACCTAAGATTGGAACCATTCCCAAAACCAACTCTACAGACAGGGATTGGCCTGGACTATAAGATAGACAATGATGCTGGTCAGGAGTGAAATTCATGGCTCAAGTAGACACGTGAAACAATGTGGGCAACTCCTGTCTGGTGGTAAGATGAGAAGGAAGAGGGGCACAAGAGCTGGTTGAGTGGACATGGGGAATACAGGGTGGAGAGGAGGAATGTGCTGTCTTATTATAGGGAGAGCAGCTGGGAGTGCATGGTGGAGTGGGTATGGCTTTTTGTACAAGAGACTAACTTGATTTGTAAACTTTCACCTGAAGCACAATAAATAGATTAAAAAGAATGAAAAAAAAAAATTCCGTACTACCTACCAAAAAAAAAAAAAGGAATGGAGTGAAGGGGAAGGGAGGAAGTAAGACATGTTAGTGTACTTTAATTTACAGTTTTGACTTTGGATTTGCATAAATACTTTCCATATTCAAAAAATAAAATTAATTACTTTTAGAAATTGAAAACAAACTGAAAGAAATGAACCTAACTGTATATAAGGTTTGTATCATAACTAATTAAAGAAAATAATTATTTCAAGTGACTTTAAAGTATACTTATTATACGAGCTTAGTGTGGTATATTCTAATGACAACATAAATAAGGGAAACCCTGGTGGCGTAGTGGTTAAGTACTATGGCTGCTAACCAAAAAGTCAGCAGTTCGAATCCACCAGGCAGGCGCTCCTTGAAAACACTATGGGGCAGTTCTACTCTGTCCCATAGGGTCACTATGAGTTGGAATTGACTCAACGGCAGTGGGTGGTGGTGGTGGAACAACAAGAAAGAAATCTTAAACTTCATTCTTCACTGTTATAATGTTGTTAGAAATAAGGTTAGCACTGTCATTTTAGAACTATTTTTTTTATAAGATAGTTACATACTGTAAGATTTTTATATAATAGAAAACCCAAAGGCTTCACAAGAAAACTACTGGGATTAATGGAAAGATTCAGCAGAGTAGTATAATACATGGTAAACATACAGAAATCAGTTGGATTCCTATACACCAATAAAGAGAATGATGAAAAGGAAATCAGGAAAACAATACCATTTGTAATAGCCCCTAAATAAAATAAAATACTTGGGAATAAATCTAACCAGAGATGTAAAAGACCTATACAAAGAAAACTGCAAAAACAGTACTGCAAGAAACCAAACGAGACCAATATAAATGCAAAAACATACCATGCTCATGGATAGGTAGACTCAATATTGTGAAAATGACAGTTCTACACAAAGTGCTTTACAAACACAATGCAATCCGGATCCACATACCAATAACATTCTTTAAACAGATGGAAAAACTAATCATTAACTTTATATGGAAAGGGAAGAAGCCCCGGATGAGTAAAGTACTATTGAAGAAGAATAAAGTAGAAGGACTTGCACTACCTGACCTCAGAACCTACTATACAGCTGCAGTAGTCAAAACAGCCTGGTACTAGTACAACGACAGATACATTGACCAGTGGAACAGAACTGAGAACCCAGATGTAAATCCATCCACCTACAGTCACCTGATCTTTGACCAAGACCCTAAGTCCATCAAATGAGGAAAATATAGTCTTTTTAAGAAATGGTGCTGGCAAAACTGGATGTCCATCTGCAAAAAAATGAAACAGGACCCATACCTCACACCATATACAAAAACTAATTCAAAATTGATCAAAACCTAAGTATACAGCCAAAAACCATAAAGTTCATAGAAGAAAAAATAGGATCAATGCTAGAGGCCCTAACACACGGCATTAACAGAATACAAACCATAACCAACAATACACAGACTCCACACAATAAGGTAGATAACTGGAATCTTCTAAAAATTAAACACTTATGCTCATCAAAAAATTTCACAGAAACAGTAAAAAGAGAACGTATAGACTGGGAAAAAATTTTTGGCTATTACAAATCAGGCAAAGGTCTACTCTCTAAAATCTACGAGAAAATCCAACACCTCTACAACAAAAAGACAAATAATCCCATTAGAAAAATGGGCAAAGGAACAGGCACTTCACCAAAGAAGACATTCAAGTGGCCATCAGACACATGAGGAAATGCTCGAGATCACTAGCCATTAGAGAAATGCAAATCAAAACCACAAGGAGATACCATCTCACCCTGGCATTACTGGCACAAATCAAAACAACAGGAAATAACAAATGCTGGAGAAGCTGAAAGGAGATTGGAACTCTTATGCACTGCTGGTAGGAATGCAAAATGATACAACCATTTTGGAAAACAATATGGTGCTTTCTTAGGAAGCTAGAAATAGAAATACCATATGATCCAGCAATTCCACTCTTAGGAATATATCCTAGAGAAATAAGAGTGGTCACAAAAATAGACATATGCACACCCATGTTCATTGCAGCATTGTCCACAATAGCAAAAAGATAGAGAAACAACCTAGATGCACATCAACAGATGAATGGATAAACAAACACACAATGGAGTATTATGCTATGATAAAGAACAATGAAGAATCTGCAAAGCATTTCATAACATGGATGAATCTGGAGGGCATTATGCTGAGTGAAATACCAAAAAAAAACAAAAAACAAACTCATTTCTATCGAGTGAATTCCAAGTCATAAAGACAATCGCAAAAGGACAAATATTATATGAGACCACTACTGTAAAAACTCATAAAAAGGTTTCCACACAAAAAGAAACAATCTTTGATGGTTAGGAGAGAGGAGAGGGGTGGGGATGGAAAAACACTAAATAGACAATAGATAAGTGGTAACTTTGGTGAAGGATAAGACAGTACACAATACTGGACAAGCCAGTACGACTTATACAAGGCAAGGTCGTGGAAGCTCCACAGACACATCCAAACTCCCTGAGGGACTGAATTGCTGTGCTGAGGGCTGTGGGCACCATGGTCTTGGGAACATCTAGCTCAACTGGCATAACACAGCTTATAAAGAAAATGTTCTACATTCTACTCTGA
Source organism: Elephas maximus indicus (assembly GCF_024166365.1). Lineage (NCBI taxonomy): Eukaryota > Metazoa > Chordata > Mammalia > Proboscidea > Elephantidae > Elephas > Elephas maximus. Next base: position 164,871,927 of record NC_064821.1, on the reverse strand, counting down.
TGAGTAGCACCTGGGGTCTTAAGACCTGTGAGCAGCCATCTAAGATATGTTACTGGTCTCACTCCTTCAGAAGCAAGGGAGAATGAAGAAAACTAAAGATACAAAGGAAAGATTACTCTGAAGGACTAATGGACCACATCTACCACGGCCTCCACCAGACTGAATCCACTACAACTAGATGGTGCTCAGCTACCACCAATGACTGCTCCGATGAGGATCACAATAGAGGGTCCCAGTCAAAGTTGGAGAAAAATGTAAAACAAAATCCTAACTCGTAAAAAAAGACCAGATGTACTGGCCTGACAGAGACTGGAGTAACCCTGAGAGTATGGCTCCCAGACACCCTTTTAGCTCAGTAATGAGGTCACCCCTGAGGTTCACCCTTCAAAGATTAGACAGGCCCATAAAACAAAACAAGACTAAAGGAACACAACTGCCCAGGGGCAATGACTAGAAGGCAGGAGGGGACAGGAAATCTGGTAATAAGGAACCCAAATTTGAGAAGGAAGAGTGTTGACGTGCTGTGGGGTTGTTAACCAATGCTATAAAACAATATATGTACCAACTTTTTAATGAGAAATTAGTTTATTCTATAAACCTTCATTTAAAGTAAAATGAAAAAATTGTAAAATAGTGTAAGAGAAAAAAGATAAAAGTGAAAAATCAAAGATACTAGGTAAACTCTATGAACACACACTTCACTAAAGAAGATATTCAGGCAGCTAACAGATACATGAGAAAATGCTCTCGATCATTAGCCATTAGAGAAATGCAAATTAAAACTACGATGAGATTCCATCTCACTCCAATAAGGCTGACATTAATCCAAAAAACACAAAATAATAAATGTTGGAGAGGCTGTGGAGAGATTGGAACTCTTATACACTGCTGGTGGGAATGTAAAATGGTACAACCACTTTGGAAATCTATCTGGCGTTATTTTAAACAGTTAGAAATAGAACTACCATGCAGCCCAGAAATCCCACTCCTCAGAATATACCCTAGAGAACTAAGAGCCTTCACACGAACAGATATATGCACACCCATGTTTATTGCAGCTCTGTTTACAATAGCAAAAAGATGGAAGCAACCAAGGTGTCCATCATTGGATGAATGGTTAAAAAAATTGTGGTATATTCACACAATGGAATACTACACATCGATAAAGAACAGTGATGAACCTGTGAAACATTTCATAACATGGAGGAATCTGGAAGGCATTATGCTGAGCGAAATTAGTCAGAGACAAAAGGACAAATATTGTATAAGACCACTATTATAAGATCTTGAGAAATAGTATAAACTGAGAAGAACACATACTTTTGTGGTTACGAGGGGGGGAGGGAGGGAGAGTGGGAGAGGGTTTTTTACTGATTAATTAGTAGCTAAGAACTGCTTTAGGTGAAGGGAAGGACAATACTCCATACATGGAAGGTCAGCTCAACTGGACTGGACCAAAAGCAAAGAAGTTTCTGGAATAAAATGAATGCTTCAAAGGTCAGCGGAGCAACGGCGGGGGTTTGGGGACCATGGTTTAAGGGGACTTCTAAAAAAAAAAAAAAAAATTTTTTTTTAAGTCAATTGGCAAAATAATTCTATTATGAAAACATTCTGCATCCCACTTTGAAATGTGGCATCTGGGGTCTTAAATGCTAACAAGCGGGCAACTAAGATGCATCAATTAGTCTCAACCCACCTGGAGCAAAGGAGAATGAAGAACACCAAGGTCACAGGATAACTATGAGCCCAAGAGACAGAAAGGGCCACATGAACCAGAGACCTACATCATCCTGAGACCAGAAGAACTAGTTGGTGCCCGGCCACAATCGATGACTGCCCTGACAGGGAGCACAACAGAGAACCCCTGAAGGAGCAGGAGATCAGTGAGATGCGGACCCCAAATTCTCATAAAAAGACCGTACTTAATGGTCTGACTGAGACTAGAAGAATCCCGGCGATCATGGTCCCCAAACCTTCTGTTGGCACAGGACAGGAACCATTCCCGAAGACAACTCATCAGACATGAAAGGGACTGGACAGTGGGTAGGAGAGAGATGCCGATGGAGAGTGAGCTAATTATATCAGGTGGACACTTGAGACTGTGTTGGCATCTCCTGTCTGGAGGGGGGATGGGAGGATAGAGAGAGTTGGAAGCTGGCAAAATTGTCACGAAAGGAGAGACTGGAAGGGCTGACTCATTAGGGGGAGAGCAAGTGGGAGTACGGAGTAAGGTGTATATAAACTTATATGTGACAGTCTGACTTGATTTGTAAACGTTCACTTGAAGCTCAATAAAAGTTAATAATAAAAAAAAAGATATTAGGTAAACTCTATAATATTTAAATTTGAATTATAAATATTAGCAGGAATTTAGAATTTTAAAGATACACCTACACACCGAACAAAACGCATGGCTGTTAAGTTGATTCCAACTCATAGTGACCATATAGGACAGAGTAGAACTGTCCTGTCGGGTTTCCAAGGCTGTAATCTTTATGGAAGCAGATTGCCACATCTTTCTTCTTCAGAGCATCTAGTAGGCTCAAACCATGCACCTTTTGGCTAGCAGTCAAGGGCTTAACTATGCACCACTAGAGATCCTTACTCCTACATAAATACATCCACTGGGGCTCCTTACACCTACATACATACATACATTACATAAGTTTTTTTAAAAAAGAATTTAAAGCTTGGTCTTTGCTCTGTCCACTGAAGAGCGCTGGAAACAATGTCAACCCCATGTTAATAAACATTCTTAGTGTTCAGATTTTGTTTTCTAAATATCCTTCTCCATTAAAAGAAATTGGGTTTCCAAGAGAAATGGCTAATTCCAGGCATAGGGTAGGGAATGTATGGTATGGTGCCCAGAAATCAAAGAAGTCATCAAAGGCTAACAGAGTGCTGTCAAAAGGCCACAGAAGCCAGCTTGAAGGGGCTCCCATGAGCAGGGATGAATTATCCAATAAGCAAGGTACACACGGGCAGGCTTACTTGTGCTTATTTTCTAATCTGTAGTGCACAATTTCGTCTGTTTTTCAAGGATGTGGTAAAACCCATGTAAAATTGTGCACTGCAGATTAGTAAGTAAACACAATTAAACCCATGCGTACCTTGTTTAATATAAGCCAGTGCGTACTGTGCTTGCTGGTTAATATGCCCCCTTTTTTTTTATCCATAAGCCAAAGTTGGGACAATCAGAGAATCAAAAAAAATAGATTGAAACACATTGAATATGTTTTTAAATATCAATATGTTAATAATGTTGGTCAAAAATGAGAAAGCCATCCTCACCTCTCAGAAAAACACTCTTGTCATCATTTGAGGTATCTATTTCATTGGTTTCTTACTCTTAAAATGGCAATGGAAGGGAAAGAATTTGGCATTTATTTTGCTTGTCTCTAAGAATTGCATTTCAGGCTATGGCAGTGTTATGGATGGAATTATATCCCCCTCAAAAAATGTGTGTCAACTTGACTAGACCGTGATTCCCAGGATTGTGTAATTGTCCACCATTTTGTCATCTGATGTGATTTTCCCATGTGTTATACATCCTACCTCTATGATATTAATGAGACAGGAGTCAATCTGCAAGATTAGGTTGTGTCTTAACTCGATCTCTTCTGAGATATAAAAGAGAGAAACAAGCAGAGAGACCTGGGGACCTCACACCACCAAGAAAAAACAGCCAGGATAACAGCTTGTCCTTTGGACTCAGGGTCCCCAAGCTGAGAAGTTCATTGGCAGGGAAGATTGAAAGCAGGAACCTTCCTCAGAGCTGACAGAGACAGAGAAAGCCTTCCCCTGGAGCTGGCACCCTGAATTCAGGCTTTTAGTTTACTAGACTATGAGGGAATAAATTTTTGTTTGTTAAAGTCATCCACTTGTTGTATCTAGCAGCAGTAGATAACTAAGACAGGCAGATTGTATTTTTCAAAGATGGCCACAGTATCTCCCATCCTACGTGCTCTTCTACAATGTTACCTTTCTATCTTCTCATCGAGAGGTGAGGTCTAGTGGTCTCAGGGAACATCTAGCTCAACTGGCATAACACAGTTTATAAAGAAAATATTCTACTCTGATGAGTAGTGTCTGGGGTCTTAAAAGCCTGTGAGTGGGCATCTAAGATACTGCACTGGTCTCGCCCCTTCAGGAGCAAGGGAGAATGAAGAAAACTAAAGATACAAAGGAAAGATTAGTACAAAGGACTAATGGACCCCAACTACTATGGCCTCCACCACACCGAGTCCATTAAAACTAGATTGTGCTCAGCTACCACCAATGACTGCTCTGATGAGAATCACAATAGAGGGTCCCAGTCAAAGTTGGAGAAAAACGTAAAACAAAATCCTAACTCGTAAAAAAAGACCAGATGTACTGGCCTGACAGAGACTGGAGTAACCCTGAGAGTATGGCTCCCAGACACCCTTTTAGCTCAGTAATGAGGTCACCCCTGAGGTTCACCCTTCAGCCAAAGATTAGACAGGCCCATAAAACAAAACGAGGCTAAAAGGGCACACCAGCCCAGGGGAAAGGACCAGAAGGCAGGAGGGAACAAGAAAGTTGGTAATACGGAACCCAAGGTTGAGGAGGGAGAGTGTTGACATGTCATGGGGTTGTTAACCAATGTCATAAAACAAATATGTGTACTAACTGCTTAGTGAGAAACTAGCTTGTTCTGTAAACCATCATCTGAAAATTTATAAGAGGTTCAGTGGGGTACAGCGAACATCACTTTGGACTATGTAGGTACAAGTGAGAAAACATGCCTTAATTGTTTTGTTCATTGCTGACTTCCTTAGCACCTAAAACAGTTCCCAGCATCTAGTAGATGTTTACCACCAGTGGCTATATATTCAATAAATGAATGAATGAATGTCTTTCCAGTTCAGTCCTGCATATATGCAAGTAGAACTGCCCCAAAGGGTTTCCAAGGAGAGGGTGGTGGATTTGAACTGCCAACCTTTTGGTTAGTAGCTGAATGCTTAACTGCTATGCCACCAGGGCTCCATCCAAGTTATAAAAATAGGCAACCTTAATTTTAATGTTCTACTGTGACGTACTTAAGCCCTTCAATTGTGCTTATTATCAGTGTTTGGCTAATCACTCTGCAAAATAGCAAATAAACCTGTTTTCTTTGGATTTTGCATGTCACGAAGCTGTGCACAGTGCAAGTGCTCAAAAAAAAAATGCTGCAGTTTACACAAGTTAAAAAAACACAGGTGGGGTCTATGTCCACTCCTGTGATCATGAAGGTTGTTTGTCAGCTCGTATGGGCCATAATTCTCAGTGATTTGGCAGTTATGATGAAGTTTGGCGGTTATGTAATGATGTAATCATCCTCCATGATGTGATCTGATTTGATCAGCAAATCAGTTGTAAGGGGAGATTCCTGGAGGGTGTGATCTGCATCCAATGTATATACAGACTTTCTGGCAAAGCTCACTCACTTGTTCTGGACCCTGCATTCAAATCGTCATCATCTGACCTCTAGTTCTTCGGATTCATCAGCCTCCACAGCCTGTGAACCAGCAGACTGCCATCTGACCTGCTGATTTTGGATTTGTCAGCCCCTGTAGCTATATGAGTCAGGAGAAGCCTCCAGCCTGACACCTGACCCATGAACTTGGGACTTGCCAGCCTTGCGAACTTCACGAGCCACTTCCTTAAATCTCTCTCTCTCAGTGTCTGTGTGTGTGTGTGTGTGTGTATATATATATATATATACACGTACATATATATGTATAAATATGCAAACCCTGGTGACACAGTGGTTAAGAGCTAAGGCTGCTAACCAAAAGGTCGGTAGTTTGAATCCACCAGGTCCCCCTTGGAGACCACATGGGACAGTTCTACACTGTCCTATAGGATCACTATGAGTTTGAATCGACTTAGCAGCACCGGGTTAATGTATATATACACATGTACGTAAAGAGGAAGATGCGTTTCACTGGTTTTGCCTCTCTAGAGAAGCATAAGGCACCCAGCCTAAGACACCTCGCCTTGGATCTGGGTAGACTTGTGACTGCTTTGACTGATAGACTATGGCAAAAGTGATGATTTCGAGGATAAGTCATAAAAGGCAATTCAGCTACTGCCTTGTCTGCTGGGACATTCACTCTGGAGCTGTGAGCCTCTAAGTAAAAAGTTCAATTCCTCTGAGGTTAACATATGAGGAAGCCCAAGCCACATGGATAGGCCACATGTAGAAGCTCTGGTAAACAGCCCCAGCTGAGCTCAGTGCTCAAGTCATTGTAGCCCAGGTGAGCCTTGGGAGTGAAAAAGCCTCCAGATCCTTTAAGCACCCAGTCGTTGAGTCATGCCTGGCCTTTGAGTCTTTCCAGTTGAGGTCCAAACATCACAGTAGAGAGACGTGTCATCCACACTGTGCCCTGTCTGAATCCTTACCCACAGAACCCAGGAGCATAATAAAGTTCTTGTTTTATACCACTAAGTCTGCGGTGGTTTGTTATACAGCAATATTAACTGGAACTCACAGTCACCAAATAGCTGTAGTTATTAAGGGAAAACCTCTTTATTTAAGAATTCTCATTAATAAATATAGAAGGAAAGAGAAACTCAATAGAATCCCAGCTAATAAATATAGAAAAAATGGTAAAAATAGAAATTAACATTCTGCAACCCCTAGTGAGATATTTGATTTAGGTGCTGTTCAGCAATGGATGCCAAAATCATTGAACGGTAACTGGACATTTGCAGGATGCCAAAACATCACTTCACAGGTTACTTGCTGGTCTAAACAGAAAAAGTACTTTAAAATGAATGAATCAGGTTGTCACCACTAAAACTCACAGATCAATTAATCATGTCATCACTTTTGGTGGAACAATTTTATACTGTGCAAATTCTGATGCAATGTAAAACATAGTCCCCTATAAACTATTCTCACCAAAAATGTGATTAAGATCCAACTTTCAATTCAAATGCAAGAATTAGAGAAATATGTTTAATGACATCTCCAGGAAGCAATTCAAAAGGTAGAAAATTCTCATTGAAAACTGACCCAGGTTCCTCAACAAGTCAATGGAATAGAAACAATTGGGAATGAAGGGAGGACTCTCAGTGAAAAGGGACTTAAGAGCCGTAACATCAAAATGCAATACATGAACTTTGTTTGGATTTAGATTTGAGAAAACAAACTGTAAAAAGGCATTTTAGGAACTGTTGGGAACTTTGAATACCAACCAGGCATTAGATAATACTAAGGAATATGTGTTAATTTGTTAGGAGTGATATTGGTATTGTGGTTATTTCAGAAATGTCCTTATTATTTAGAGATACAAATCGAAGTATCTAGTGGTCAAATGACATGATACCTGTAATTTACTTTGAAACATGTTAGCAAAATTTAATGCAAATATTGCAAATGTTGTGTTGTTGCTAGGTACCATTGAGTCAATTTTCCACTCATGGCAACCCCATGTGACAGAGTAGAACTGCCCCATAGGGTTTTCTTGGCTGTAATCTCTACGGAAGCAGATTGCCAGGTCTTTCTCTCCCAGGGCAGATGGATGGGTTTGAACCATCCACTTTTAGGTTAGAAGCAGAGTCCTTAACCATTGCACCACTGAGGCTAAATCTAAGTAATTAGTTTTTTTTGGGGGGGGGGAGTCATCATTATACTCTCTCCTTTTCTAGATGTTTAAAATTTTTTATAGTATAAATTTTTTTAATTGTGAATTGTGTAGTAATTTGCCATGACTTTTTTACAGTGTTAAAATGCAAAGACACCACCTTGAAGCCTAAGGTGTGCCTGACCCAAGCTATGGTGTTTTCAATCCCCTTATATGCATGCGAAAGCTAAACAATGAATAAAGAGGAATTGACGCTTTTAAATTGTGGTCTTGGCAAAGAATAGTGAATACACTATGGATGAACAAATCTGTCTTTGAAGAAATACAGACAGAATGTTCCTTAGAAGCAAGGATGGTGAGACTACGTCTCACATACTTTGGACATGTCATCAAGAGGGGTCAGTTCCTGGAGAACGACATCATGCTTGGTAAAATAGAGGGTCAGCGAGAAAAAGGAAGACCCTCAACAAGGTGGGCTGATACATTGGCTACCACAATGGGCTCAAGCATAATGATTGTGAGGATGGAGCAGTATTGGGCAGTGTTTCATTCTGTTGTACACAGGGCTGCTATAATTCAGAACCAACTCGATGATACCTAACAACAACAACAAATTAGCCATGAAGGTAATAAGAAGTATCAGAAGGAATAGCATGGGCAAATCACAGAATTCTAGAAGAGCGTGACATCTTAGGAGAACATAAGCAGCTTAGAGCAGTCAGGGCACAAGGGGTGAGGGCAATTTAAAGGGAGAAGTAGATGGAGCAAAGGGAGGAGGAATCTTCTCTGCAGGGCTGGTTCAACTGATACCTACCTGTTGACCAGCTGGCATTCATGACTTAACAGTTGTTCAAAAATTTAAGTAACATCCCTGGCTCCTCTTGAGGGTAGCGGTGATTAGAATTCCTACATTCCGTGCAGGAGACCCAGGTTCGATTCCTGGCCAATGCACCTCAAGAACAGCCACCACTTGTCTCTCAGTGGAGGCTTTTGTGTTGCTATGATGCTGAACAGGTTTTAGCATAGCTTCCAGACTAAGACAGACTGGAAGGAAAGGCCTGGAAGTCTGCTTTGAAAAACCGGCCAATGAAAACCCTGCGGATCACAACAGTCCAATCCTGTTGTGCGTGAGATTGCCATGAGTAGGGGGTGACCAGACAGCAGCTAACAACAACAAGAACCTGCTTTCTTTTGTATTTTATAAAAGGTGGGAAGGGCAGGGAGAAGTTGATTTTATATAGGGAATGGTGACATGATCAAATTTGTTTTTAAGAAATGTAACTCTAAAACAGTGAGGAAAATGAATTAATGGTAGGTTGGCTGGTGGCCCGGAGACCATACAGTAAGTTTCAGTAGTTTGTGCATCCCTCTCTAGTTATGTGAGTTTTTTTTTTTTTTTTTTTTTGCTTCACTGGGTTGTCTTTTAGTCTCCCCTGCTCACTGTGAGCTGCCAAAGAGAAAAGATCATCTTCATCTCTAGCACCTACATTATTACTTGCTATAGTTTATAGAATAGGTGCTCAATTGTTGCTTAGTGAATAAATTAATAAAGGAGGGATTATGATGAAATGTTAAAACCCTGAACTACATCAGTGGTGGTGCAGATGGAGAGAAGAGGCCAGATATGGAAGATATTTCTAAGGCAGAAGCAACAGGACCTGGTGGCCAATCTAGATGTGAGAACTGAGGATTCTCACCAATACCGTCTCCTAGGTCTCTAGGTTAGGCAGCAGAGTGAATGCTGGAAGCATTCATAGAGATTGTCCACAGAGGAGACAGAGCCTGCTTGAAGGTCAGATGATAAATTCCTTATAAAGCGAGATGATATAAAACTGGCCTTCACCAGGGTGGATAATCACTCAGAGTGGGAGCTAAAAGGCAGCATGAAGTCCTCCTGCGCAGAAGCTGCAAGGTGTCACCCGATATCTGTTCTTCCTTTCCTCTTTGGTAACAAAAGTGTTGCCCGGACATACGGCTACCCAGATAAAGACTACATTTCCCAGACTCTGTTGCAACAAGTTATGGCCCTTCGTCAAGGCTCTAGAAAATAGGATGTGGGAAAAGGCAATTTGTGCAACTTCCAGGTTTGGGCACTAAAAAGCATAGTCTAGCCCTGTCCTTCCTCTCTCCCCTCCCTGCTGACCATAACATGGATGTGGTGGCTGGAGCTACCAGACTTCCTGGACCACAAGGTGGAAAACCACATTTGAGGATGGCAGAGCAGTAAGATAGAAAGATCCTGAGCTACTTCTGAAAGGTCACAGCTATTGACAACCCTATGCACAGTTCTACTCTGAAACACATGGGATCACCATGAGTCAGAATTGACATGTCAGCAACTGGTGATAGGTAGTGGCGAAGGCCCTGATGCTGTAAGCTAGCATAACAGCCCTAGCTTCTTGTGGTTGAAATTTATGTGAGAAAGAAAAAAATTCCCACCTTATTAAGTCACTATGATTTGGCCATTGTTGTAATAACCAGACAAGTATTCTAACTAATATACTTCTCCAGACAAAAATAATTTCTCCATACCAGTGATGCTGCCTGAAACTTCACAACTGCAAATTGATTCCTTTGGGTTAAACGTGATCTTTTCCTTCATTCAGAGGAAGATAAATACGGACAATTATCAATTCACATTAAGAGGTTTAACTAACTTACTTTCCTCAATGAACTAGAACCCAGAGAGTGAAGTTAAGATATCTCATAAGCAATCAACCCTTTCTGTAGGCAATGAGAGATAAAATAAAAAGGCAAATATCCCTAAACGTAGTAATTAAGTTATAAATAAGTAAAACTTAATGAAGCACCGGTAATTTTTGAGACTAAATCATAGTTTCTCTGAGATAAATTATCAAACAGGTGTTTGATTTGGATTTAGAAGGAGGCTAAGGAGTAAACACCTGGTGAAGGGGAGAGGTGGGAAAGCCAGTAGAAGAGAGAGGCTGGAGGTGCCCAGAGACACCCTTCTCCTCTATTCTAGTCTTGCTCAGGGTCTCTCCAGGTAGGGAAAGAAGGTGCAGTGGGACTTCAAGAAGGAAGAGCTCACTATTGATTAGATTATCCTGGGAAGACTTAATGAAGGGGTAGGGTGGCTGCAAAGAGAGAGGCAAGCCGGATCCCACCTGGCATTTCCGGATAATGGAAGCATTAGATGTCGTGGTATAATTTTTAAACTGGCAAGGAAGCCAAAATTTGTCTTTCTTGCTCTCTTTCTCTCTTTTCTTTAGCTATATTTAATTGCCAATTATACATATAAAAGCCAAACTTAGTTCGTTATTGTGATTACTATAGATTACTTGTGACCTGGCAAAGGGCAATCCCTCGCAATTTTGGAATTTGTCATCAGGGTTAATGGACCTGGAGCAAAATGTCTGGAGCAGCGTTTGGTCCTTCAAAGACCCTGAAGTCCAGATCCTGCAGGACTGGGCAACCTCCCAGAGCTTCTCAGGCACATTCCCATAATTTTTATCACTTGGCCAGTTGCCAGCCCTGCTGTTCCCTCTTCTTTCCCCAACTCTTCAGAAAAGTTCAGGAAGTGCAGATTACTCCCATGGGTCACCTGACAGATCCCCAATCTACCTGTGCAAGTGGCTAACCCTGGAATAGCTTACAAGCCTTCTCTTTGTGATTGGAGCAACCACTGGTAAGGTCAGAGGCCCCAATACGGAAATGACTACCTCTCCTGGGTAAGTGGTAGGACCCTCTCTCCTTGGACCACTCACTTGCTGGGGGCCTTGAACTGGCCTTGGTGCAGCTGGTGTCCTAGAGACCAAAATAGTAACCCATGGGAAATGTCTAGGCTCTTCGAACCGTACAGATATTGTTGTAGCTGTTCAACTATTATTTACCTCCCCAATTGGAAGGTAAGAAGGCAGAATCATACTTAGTAAAATCTGCTATGCCACTTACCACACTGGACTTAAAGTTTCTGAAGAGACATATGTTATTCAACATTGCCCCCATCTCCCCTCCTGCCTGAAAAGCTAATAATGTCCCTCCGTTTTTGGTGCTTTTTCAGTGATTCTCAGCCGTTGGTGCATCTTTGAAGTATTTGTGGAACTTTTCAAAAGTCTACTTGTCCATGGTCCACACATGGATGCTGATTCCATAGATATGAGATAGGCACCATGTTGTGAACAAGTGTTGTTTTCAATCTGCCCCATACTCATTACTGGATCAGGTAAAATCATTTCATTTTCCATTGGGGAAGAATGCTCCATCCCCCCATGCTGCTTCGAGGTGGGTGTTAGTCAAGTTGCCCCATACTCCTCTGACCAACCGTGGGCATGGGGCCAAGCAAGGCCAACCAGACCCTCTCAGGGTCAAAATCCTAGATGGACAGAGACAAAAATGAAAATTAGATGGAGCTGACTCCTTTGGTGAGAGCCCCTAAAGTGACTGTCACCACCTAGAACCCAGAGCCACCCTGTGTCTCATCTTTCCCAAGGCCTGGCTCTTCTGCTTTCCTTCAATTCTCTAAGTACCCTATGTCTTCCCAATAAATTTCTTATTTACTTATGTTAGCCAAAGTAAATTTCTTATTTGCAACCAAGTCACATTGACTGTCACACCTTGACATGTATGATTTTTAACAGCTCCATAACTAGAAAGGTACACCATAAACTTCTTCAGGATAAGTCCCAAGTAGGGTACGCCTCTATGTCCCCTACTATGGTACCTTTTGAACTTTCATATTACATACCAAAATTTTTCTGTATTTGTTGAATGAATGAATGAATGAATAATGGTAACTAGTTGCTACACAGGCTGATTCAGTGAGTGACCAACCACTGATGAGGTCATACTGAAGTGGGGCAAGCAGAAAGTATGGACATGGTCTTACATAAATATGTGCTCACAAAGGCATCTTTTCCTCTAGAGAATCACCAATTGATGACTTTCTCTGTTCCTGAAAGCTCTTCTTTCTCCTCCCTGATTCAACACCCAACCTGAGCTAGCCTTTCCCAGACGCCCTCCTTCTCTCCCTGTTCCATGTCTAGCTGTTGAGGGGAGGCAAATAGAGTGATTTTTTTTTTTTTTTTTTTTCCGTAAACTTGGAGAATGGCACATTTTTTCAACGAAATTTAGATGAGTCATGGCAAGGCTGGACGGAATGAAATTAATATTCAGCTTACAATTCTCTGAGTTTTCCAATTTATGGAAATGCTGCTAGCTCTTATAAATTAATAATTTTTAACAGAATGAATAAATATTCTTAGCTTGCCTCCTATCTGTCACTTGAGTGAACTAGAAGAGAATTCAGTTCATGGTGCTTGGCTTAGCTCTAGTTCAGATTTGAACACTATCTATCTTTTTATCCATTCACAAAGTTTTTTTGAGCACCAACTTCATGTCAGTCACTGGACTCGCTCCTGAATTAATAAGACAGAGTCCTAGTCCTTAAAGGACTACTTAATCAAGTAGTGGAGGCTAAAATTGAGAAGAGCACAGGCTACTTGGGAGGAGAGGAGAGACATGAATCTAGCTGCATGAAATCAAGTGGGGCTGCCTGGGAAGAGTGCTTTTTTAACAAGATAGGCCAGAACTTTCCCCACACAGGGTAGCCCTTGGACTTTTACTTAAAACAACTCCATGAAAAGCCTTCTGTCCCAAATATTCCCTACCCAAAACCCTTTGCTTCACCATTGTTGGTACCAGATTGTCAGTGACCATAGGACAGGTTAGATAAGATTGGGATATCAGGAGATCAGTTTTTATTTTAGCCGACATTTACTGAGCACTTACCATGAACTTGAGAGTATACTTAGAAATTCGTGTATCGCATTAAGTTCTAACCTCAGACTGATTTCGAAATATAGGTGTTCAGACCAGTTTTCTATATGAGTAAACTGAGGCTCAAAGAGGTTCAGGAGCTTGCCTAAGATCTCACTGGAGTGGAGCAAGGGTTCAAACCCAGCTCTCTCTGACTGCAGCACTTGTAATCACTACACACCTGCTTCCCAAGTTCAGTCTAGTGGCATACACTTGACTGATGAAGATTTCACCCCAAGCGAGACTTCTCAAATCCAGAAACAAGTGAAATTATAGAGTTTTATTATAAATCCCCACTTGCCCCAGGTCAAGTCTTAAAGTTGCAAAAATATGTGAAGTTCAATAATGATTCTCATAACTATTACTGACAGAAAATAATAATGACAATTTCCAGTGGGCAGTTGGAACCCATGGGCCTGAACAAGCTAGTAGAGTTTGGAGAAGTTCTTTCCCTGCTAACAATTGTACATGCCTGGCCCAGCTTCAAGGCCCCTGCTTCTAGATGCCTTCCTGGAGCCCCTTCATCAGGGTAAATCTCTCCCATTCACTCAGTCTGACCTGTGCCTGTCTCTTCTAGGACAAGTTGTGTAAGCTGTGGAGACCAGGTCAAGTTTTTCTTACTCCCCTTAAGAGCTATGGCTGCTAATGTCGGCAGTTCAGTCTCATCAGCCGCTCCTTAGAAACCCTATGGGGTGGTACCATTCTGTCCTATAGGGTCGCTACGAGTCAGAATCGACTTGACAGCAACAGGTTTTGCAGCCAGTCTGGTGCTTTGTGCATTGTAAATCTCCAAGAAATGCTTATTAAGCATAATTTAAACCCCTGAAACTACTGCCCTGAGATAATCTTTAAACCTTAAACCAAATATGTCCCCTGAAGTCTTCTTAAAACTAAACAATAATTCCGCTTAACTAGTAAGAATGTCTGCCTTGAGCATTATACCCTTTTTAAGGTCTAGCTGTATTTTTTTTTTTTTTTTTTTGTATGGGATCAAACTGACAATAGCAACTCGACAGTTTAGAAAGGAAATTTAGGGGGCGGTGAGTTTATGTTAATGGGGGAGGAACATCGCAGAAAAGGAGGGTGAGAATGGTTGCACAGCTGGAAGAATGTAACCAGTGCCACTGAATTGTACAGCAGAAACTGTTGAATTGGTATATGTCCAGTTGTGTGTATTCTCAACAACCACAAAAATAAAATATATAAAAAGAAAAAAGAGTAATTCATATTGAAGAGTTTGGCAGTAATAGGCCCATTTTCAACACAAATAATTGTGTTTCTCACCATTCTGACCTTTGAACAGTTGCCTAAAATATGAACTAAAAAGTCGTCTTCTTCCTCCTCCTCCAGGGTCCCTTGTGTTTTTCATAAAACGCTTTGCAACATGTTTCTATACACATTTTTCTGAGGACAGATGAGCCATGCTCAGAAAGACTATTAGCCGTGATTTGAGACACACATTATGATCAGGTACAAGCTATGCTATTTCGAAATTGGCAAATGAAGTTGTGCTGTCACACACACACACACACACACACACACACACACACACACACACACACACACACACCCCTCTTGATTTCAAAGGGTTTGTTTATTTCCTGGGTTTCACAAAGATGCCAGTCTGTAAAATAACTTGAAAAATCACCTATGGCAAATTCTTACCAGACTCGAATCTCAGAAGTCTCCTTGAAAAGTCAGAAAGTCTGTGGTATGTAATTAAATCAAAGCCATTTGTTATTATTGCCCTGCAGTCTCTCTTCAAAGCTTTGAACCTCAGCGCATTAGCCTCTACAGCCAAACCGTTTCACCAGCCACTCGGCATTTGTTTACTGCTGCTGCCCCCAGGAGCTCCCTGTGGGGGCCTCCCAAGCTGCCTCTAAGCCTCCTCTTTCACCTCCATTGTTCTAAATGTGTCCAGATGGCTCCAGCTTGCATTCTGGGTGCCAGAGCCCCAATAGAGAAACTCTGGGACATTTAGGGGTAGAGTTGGGCTTGCTCACTAGGAAACACAATTTGGGATCTTTAAAATTTTGCTGTATCTTTTTATTGGAAATCACGGGCCATTGGTTGGAATAAGCTCTGGGAGAGAAATGTTAAGCCATGCTGGTAACTCTACTACACAGAACTATAAGTTCCTCCAGGATAAGAACCACTTCTGTCTTGTTGTATCAGCAGTGTCTAGACATAGTGTTGAGACATAACAGGTAGCCCACTATGTTTGTAAAATGACTTAATGGCTGAAAAGGGATTATTTTAATAAGCTAACAATGTAACCTCTGGTATAGGCCGTGTTGACTAACCAGTTTAATTTCTTTCCCCTACCGAACTGACCAACCTGAGTAACTGGCTATCCAGGTGTCCAACACAAACTTTGAGCTTTATCCTCAGGGCTGACATTTCTCTCATCTTCTGCAGCACACACAGAAGCCCAATGACAAATTCCTGATAACATTTGTAAAAAGAGAATGTATGTTCTCTTTAGCACCATCTGATAGGATTTTCTATGAGGATTAAAATGTTCTATTTAAATAGCCACATGTAGATAGTGCCTACCATGTTGGACAACGCAGATCTAGAAATTTTAGATTAAGGTGTCAAATTTCCCAAGAAGGAGTCTGGAAATGACTGAACCATCCCTGGTTAATAATAAGGCCTGTTTGGGTAACATTCTGATTGAGAGGATTTCAGTTTCTCACTGTTTTCCACTTTGGGCTTTCCGAAGTCCCAGTGTGCCAAGCCCTTTAGGCTAAGGCAGGGGTCCTGATCAACTGTAACCTGGACATAAACATTATCTGAGTTTTATTAGTGCACACTGGGGAGGAAACAATAATAATGAGCCTCAGCTTTGTGTAATCACAGCCGTTTCTCGGATCCATAGCTCTAATCTGCACCAGCCCCTGGCCAGGCAGGGTGAGGCTGGCAAAGGGAGTAAGTCTATGGCAATGGTTCTCAAACTTCTGAATGATCCAAGATAGATTTGGGGTGTGAGTCTGAAATCTGCTTTTCTAATGAGCACTCAGGTGATTTGGATGTAATTGATCCCTGGGTAGTGCAAATGGTTAATGCCCTAGGCTGCTAACCAAAAAGTTGGAGGCTGAAGTCCACTCAGAGATACCTTGGAAGAAAGGTTTGGTGACCTACTTTCAAAAGATCACAACCATTGAAAGCTCTATGATATATTTACAATGACAACAACAACAAAAAAGAGTAACTGCTGAGGCTGCTTATGTATAAGCAAACACCTCATAGGATTTGGTACCCTGGTTTTGAGGTTTAGGGTCATGGTTTTATGGGACACCCCAGTTAGTTGGCCTAATAATGTGTTTAGTGCTTCTGTTCTACCTCCTAGTTCCTTGTGTAGTGCCTGGGGCCTTAAAAGCTCGCAAGCGGCCATCCAAGTCACACCGTTGGTCTCTAGTCACCTGAAGCAACAGGGGAAGGAGAGTCAGGAATAGGAGGAGGAACTGGAATATGTAGCTAATTGCCTCCATGAACAACTGCCTCTTTGCCATGAGACCAGAAGAATTGGATAGTACCTGGTTGCCATTACTGAATATTTTAATCAAAGATTCTATGAAAGAATCCTGATCAAAAGGATGAAAATACAGAACAGAATTTCAAATTCTCATGGATTCCAGACTTTCTGGAGCCATGAGGCTGGATGAATCCCTGAAACTACAGCCCTGAAATAATCTTTAAACCTTAAACCAAAAACATCCCTCAAGTCTTCTTAAAACTATAGTTTAGCTTAACCAGTAAAAAAGATCTGCCTTGAGCATTATACTCTTCTAAGAACTACCTATATGGGGTCATATTGACAATAGCAACTAGAAAGACTAGTTAGGAAACTTAGGGGGTGGTGAGCTTATGTTAATGGGGGAAGAACAAGAAAAGGAGGGTGAGAATGGTTGCACAACTCAAAGAATATAATCAATGTCACTGAATTGTACATGTAGAAACGGTTGAATTGGTGCATGTTTTGCTGTGTATATTCTCAACAACAAAATAAAAAGAAAGAATGCCCTGCAGAGCACAGTCCTGCTCTGATACATACGGGATCATGAGTTGGAGTCTACTCAATGGCAACTGGTTGGTCCTCAGGCCACACTGAGCAGCACTGTCAATGGACGGGTCACTCCCTGACATCTCTAACTAAAAAATAACCCTCCTTAGGTCACCATTCCCTACATCTGTCTCACCAAACCTCCACACGTGCCCTACCTATGGGACCATCTTTTGTTCTCCACCTGGCAGAATCCACCTCAATCTTCAGAATACTGTCCACTGCCACTTCCTGAGAGGCATCTCTCCTCCCACATCACCCATTTATCACTTGGCTACAGCCTGTGAGTTGGACTGTGAGGCACTCAGGACAGGGAGTGGATTTACTCCTCTCTGCGTACCCAGTGCTAAGCTCCAATGCCTGGCCCAGCACAGGCATTACTATCCCATAGCTGTCGTACAAAGTTCTCCAGGTTCTCTTTTTAAAGAGGATGAGTGCCTGCAAGGACTCATCCTTCAGATCTTAATAGGATAGCAGGCACACAAAGCAAATGACGAGATCAAATGAGATAAGAGTAGCTGAGACATGAGTGAAAGGCTTTCAATTCCTCATGTTCAGGCTTTACTCCAGTTGAAATCTGACTTCAGATCATAATCAAAGGCCCTAGGCAGGGTAAGGGGTGGAAGGGCTTCCCATTCATTCTAGACCATGCATGCACACTCTCCTCCAAAGTGTGCCAGAACATTAAGCAGCATGTGGGACCAGATGCTGTGGCCAAGGCAAGTCGGAGGGAGACTGGAGTTTCTGTCCTGAGGCAATAAAGGAAATGCTGGTGACTCACCACAAGATTTGTGGCTGATTTTTGCAATCAGCTCTGACGAGGTGTTTCCCCTTCTCTCCCTAATTGAATCAGTAGTTGGTTTTAAGATGGCTTTGGTGTCATCAGGTCCCTGGGTGGAGCAAATAGTTTGTGCTCAACTACTAACCTAAAGGCCTGGTAATCTGCTTCTGTAAAGATTACAGCCAAGAAAACCCTATAGATCAGTTCTACTCTGTAACACATGTAGTCGCCATGAGTTGGAATCAGCTCAAAGGCAATGGATTTGGGTGGTTTTGTTTTGGTGTCATCAAGGCCAGTGGTTCTCAAACTGTATGTGGTGGAGGATCAAGTTTGATCTTTTCTCCAACCCATTGCAGAACAATAGGTTTTAGAAATATAAAAATAAGTCACTAGAACACTGAAAATTACTAAAGTGAAACTTGAATTGGATGCTGCTTAGGTGTTTCAGCAAGGTCAAATTTCTACAAAATTATAAACTATTAGCCCAAGAGACTAAAAGTCCACATAAACCAGAGACTCCACCAGCCTGACACCAGAAGAACTAGATGATGCCCAGTTACTACCAATGATCACCCTGACAGGGAACACAACAGGAAGCAGGAGAAAGTGCAGAGCAGAACTCAAATTCATGTAAAAAGACCAGACTTAATAGTCTGACAGAGACTTGAGGAACCCCTGAAACAATGGCTCCCAGAAACTGTTAACCCAGAACTAAAACCGTTCCTGAAGCCCACTCTTCAGACAAAGATTAGACAGGACTATAAAATGAAAAATAATACATGTGAGGAGTGTGCTTCTTAGTTCAATCAGGTGCATGAGACTAAAGGAGTGGCTCCTGCCAGGAGGCAGGATGAGAAAGCAGGAAGGGACAGGAACTGGTTGAATGGACACAGGGAACCTGAGGTGGAAAGAGGGAGTGTGCTGTCACATTGTGGGAATTGCAACTAATGTCACAAAGCAATATGTGTATACATTTTTGTATGAGAAATTAACTTGAGCAGTAAACTTTCACTTGAAGCACAATTAAAAAAAAAAAATTGTACTTACCTCACTGCAAAGGGTAATGGACGTTTTGCAGAGGGTGTGGGACTCAGCCCATACTTTGAGGAGTACTGATCCAGGTCAGGGGAAGGCAGACTGCTTAAATACCTTCCCTTTTCCTGGGGAAATTATTAGCCAGTTGGTCAGCTCACTCTGAAAGTTGGTGCCAATCACTTGCCAAAGCAGTCCTTTTGGTCAAGGCTTAAACATTACCCCACCCTCACACTTAAAAGAGTCTGCTGGGGTGCTTGGCCCCAAGGCACTGAAGACCCACTCCATGTACAAGGGACATCACTAGTGGACTGGGCCATCCACTCTTCCCCAGGGAAGCCCAGGATGAGCCAACACTTTACATGGATCACCACTCTTCATCCCTCTAACCACTCAGGGAGATTGGTCTGTACTCTCCCTACTTTTACAGGTGAGAACCTTGGGGTTCAGGAAGACAACTAACTCACTCAAGGAACATAGCCAGTGAGTGGCAAGCCTAGCACCCAGCCCTAGGTCTCTCAGCTCCCCCACTACACTTTGATGCCTCTCTGAGATGGTAGCCAAGTTGGGGATGGATAAAGGACAATGCCTTGGTGGTGCAGGGAGGGGTAAGAGGGCATTCCCAGTAGGTGGGATCCCAGTAGCTAGGAAATTGGAATTACTGTAGGAAGGAGCAGAGCTTCTCAATAGGGAAACCCCAGGAAATACACCTCCCACCCCACAAGAAAACCCATCCATATCTGACAGCTTTGATTTATGCCTATCCTTCTTGGTCTGAGATGGAAATGTTCTTTCCCAAAGGGATTTTGGGGCCCACCACCATACTGTGAGACACCACAGGGTTTCACCCATTACAGAAGCCAGGACTCCATGGGAAGGAGGCAGAATTGTGTTGCTATGACAAGACGTAGGCTGTCATGGGAATGTGACAACCTGCCCCCACTCCCATCTCTACCCTTGAAACCATCCTCCAGGATCTCTCAAATTATCACATGAGTTCAGAGCCCCTGTGATAGAACATTGTGGCAGTGGTGACAGCTGATTTTGGAGAAAGCATGTCGTCCCCCAACAGCTTGGGGTGTGTCTCTGTACCACTAGGTTAATGATTGTAAACTCAACACCTACTCTATAATGTGAGCCATTCTCCTAGCCTCTGCACTACTCTTTTCTCTGATGATGACTGTGGGTAGGAAGGGCTAATGGGCTTCTCAATTCTCAGCGAGCCTAATTTTACAAAATTCCCTGTGATTCCTTCCAGCCCTTCCTCACAGCCTTAAGTTTAGACAGATAAGAGATGTGTGTGTACGTGTATGTGTGTATGTGTGTATGTGTGTTTGTGTGTATCTTGCTTCAGGGGCAGGAGAGTGAAATGTGTTTTCTGGTATAAGAAACAGACCTGGCTATATAAGAGAGTATGTGTGTATGGGAGTAAATATGAGAAACTGCATGCATGTTGACATACACAGGCCTATGTGACTTTGTGTGTGGTATGGGCCCCTTTTACTACATTTTGGGCCTTGTCTGCAACCCAAGGGCCTTCCAGGATTGAGCTATGCAGAGACTCTCCTTCAACATCAGTCAGAAGGGAGCTGGTCTGCCTACGCTATGCTTCCTGCTCTAAGACTGCAGCCTTCAAGACTCCAGACTCTGCAGTTCTTAGAATCATATCAAGGGAAGGAATGGGAGTCTCTGTGGGACAAAAGCAATCTTTCTGTATCATGTGACTCCCTGCCTGACTCTGAAACTACTGCCTGAATTGGAGGGGGAATATGGGGCAGGTTGGAGGCTGTGTATTGATATTACTTGTCTCAGGGACTCCCATCCACCTCTCCAGATTCATTCTGGGTGGGATCAGAGAGCTGAGACACCGAGAGGCACTCAAACCCACTTCTTCCTGGGATCCCTGGACATAGCCCAAGATACAAGAATCCAGCAGGACCTGGCATCCTTCATTCCAGAGAGGGAAAGTGGGAAGGTCTTTTCCCATGTACCACTCCTTTTGGTAAGTCTGTTACAATGGTAGTAGGCAGCTCTCATGCCCCTATGGAAGGGAATGACTGGGGAGACTGAGGGGAATGCAGGGAGATTCTTACCTCTAGTGTCACTCTTAATATTTTAACAAGTGATTTTTTAAAATAATTTTTATTGTGCTTTAAGTGAAAGTTTACAAATCAAGTCAGTCTCTCCCATAAAAACTTATATACACCTTGCTACATACTCCCAACTACTCTCCCCCTAATGAGACAGCATGCTCTCTCCCTCCACTCTCTCTTTTCATGTCCATTTCTCCAGCTTCTAACCCCCTGTAACCTCTCATCTACCCTCCAGGCAGGAGATCCCAACATAGTCTCGAGTGTCCACCTGATCCAAGAAGCTCACTCCTCACCAGCATCCCTCTCCAATCCATTGTCCAGTCTAATCCATGTCTGAAGAGTTGGATTCGGGAATGGTTCCTGTCCTGGGACAACAGAAGGTCTGGGGGCCATGACCACTGAGGTCCTTCCAGTCTCAGTCAGACCATTAAGTCTGGTCTTTTTATGAGGATTTGGTGTCTGCATCCCACTGGTCTCCTGCTCCCTCAGGGGTTCTCTGTTGTGTTCCCTGTCAGGGCAGTCATTGGTTGTAGCCAGGCACCATCTAGTTCTTCTGGTCTCAGGATGATGTAGTCTCTGGTTCATGTGGCCCTTTCTGTCTCTTGGGCTCATAATTACCTTGTGTCCTTGGTGTTCTTCATTCCCCTTTGATCCAGGTGGGTTAAGACCAATTGATGCATCTTAGATGGCTACTTGCTAGCATTTAAGACCCCAGATGCCACTCTTCAAAGTGGGATGAAGAATGTTTTCTTAATAGATTTTATTATGTCAATTGACTGAGATGTCCCCTGAAACCATGGTCCCCAGACCCCTGCCCCTGCTACGCTGGCCTTCGAAGCATTCAGTTTATTTAGGAAACTTCTTTGCTTTTGCTTTAGTCCAGTTGTGCTGACCTCCCCTGTATTGTGTGTTGTCTTTCCCTTCACCTAAAGTAGTTCTTATGTACCATCTAATTAGTGAACACCCCTCTCCCACCCTCCCACCCTCCCTCCTTTCGTAACCACAAAAGAATGTTTTCTTCTCAGTTTAAACTATTTCTCAAGTTCTTATAATAGTGGTCTCATACAATATTTGTCCTTTTTCAACTGACTAATTTCACTCAGCACAATGCCTTCCAGATTCCTCCATGTTATGAAATGTTTCACAGATTCCTCGCTGTTCTTTATCAATGCATAGCATTCCATTGTATGAATATACCATAATTTATTTATCCATTCATCCATTGATGGGCCCCTTGGCTGCTTCCATCTTTTTGCTATTGTAAACAGTGCTGCAGTAAACATGGGTGTGCATATATCTGTTCATGTAAAGGCTCTTATTTCTCTAGGATATATTCCGAGGAGTGGGATTGCTGGGTCATATGGTAGTTCTATTTCTAGCTTTTTAAGGAAGTGCCAAGTCGATTTCCAAAGCGGTTGTATCATTTGACATTCCCACCAGCAGAGTGTAAGTGTTCCAATCTCTCCACAGCCTCTCTAGCATTTATTATTTTGTGTTTTTTGGATTAATGCCAGCCTTGTTGGAGTGAGATGAAATCTCATTGTAGTTTTGATCTGCCTTTCTGTAATGGCTAATAATCATGAACATTTCCTCATGTATCTGTTAGCTACCTGAATGTCTTCTTTAGTGAAGTGTCTATTCTTATCTTTTGGCTTTTTTTTAATAGGGTTATTTGTCTTTTTGCAGTTGAGTTTTTGCAGTATCAAGTAGATTTTAGAGATCAGGGGCCTATCAGAAATGTCATAGCTAAAAACTTTTTCCCAGTCTGTAGGTAGTCTTTTTACTCTTTTGGTGAAGTCTTTGGCTGAGCATAGGTGTTTGATTTTTAGGAGCTCCAGTTATCTAGTTTTTCTTCTGCATTGTTAATAATGTTTTGTGTACTGTTTATGCCAAGTATTAGGGCTCCTAATGTTGTCCCTATTTTCCTTCCATGATTTTTATCATTTTAGATTTTATATTTAAGTCTTTGATCCATTTTGAGCTCGTTTTTGTGCATGGAGTGAGGTATGGGTCTTGTTTCATTTTTTTGCAGATAGATATCCAGTTATGCCAGCACCATTTGTTAAAAAGACTGTCTTTTCCCCATTTAACTGTTTTGGGGCCTTTCTCAAATATCAACTGCTCATATGTGGATGGGTTTATGTCTGGATTCTCAATTCTGTTCCACTGGTCAACGTATCCGTTGTTGTACCAGTACCAGGCTGTTTTGACTACTGTGTCGGTATAATAGGTTCTAAAATCAGGTAAAGTAAGGCCTCCCACTTTGTTCTTTTTCAGCAATGCCTTATTTGTCTGGGGCCTCTTTCCCTTCCTTATGAAGTTGGTGATTTGTTTCTACATCTAATTAAAGGATGTCGTTGGGATTTGGATCGGAATTGCATTAAATATATAGATCACTTTTGGTAGAATAGACATTTGCATAATGTTAAGTCCTCCTATCCGTTAGCAAGGTATGTTTTTCCACTTATGTAGGTCTCTTTTGTTTTCTTGCAGTAGTGTCTTGTAGTTTTCTTTGTACAGATCTTTTACATCTCTGGTAAGATTTATTCCTAAGTATTTTATCTTCGTGGGGGCTACTGCAAATGGCATCGATTTGGTGATTTCCTCTTCGATGTTCGTTTTGTTGGTGTAGAGGAATCCAACCAATTTTTTTAATGTTTATTTTGTATCCCGATACTCTGCTGAACTCTTCTATTAGTTTCAGTAGTTTTCTGGAGGATTCCTTAGGGTTTTCTGTGTATAAGATCATGTCATCTGCAAATAGAGATACTTTTACTTCTTCCTTACCAATCTGGAAGCCCTGTATTTCTTTATCTAGCCTAATTGCTCTGGCTAGGACTTCCAGCACAACGTTGAATAAGAGTGGTGATAAAGGGCATCCTTGTCTGGTTCCCGATCTCAGTGGGAATGTTTTCAGGCTCTCTCCATTTAGGGTGATGTTGGCTGTTGGCTTTGTATAAATGCCCTTTATTATGTTGAGGAATTTTCCTTCTATTCCTATTTTGCTGAGCGTTTTTATCATGAATGAACGTTGAACTTTGTCAAATGCCTTTTCTGCATCAATTGATAAAATCATGTGATTCTTGTCTTTTGTTTTATTTATGTGGTGGATTACATTTGTTTTTCTAATGTTGAACCATCCCTGCATACCTGGCATGAATCCCACTTGGTCATGGTGAATTATTTTTTTGATATGTTGTTGATTTCTATTGGCTAGAATTTTGTTGAGGATTTTTGCATCTACATTCATGAGGGATATAAGTCTATAATTTTCTTTTCTTGTGATGTCTTTACCTGGTTTTGGTATCAGGGATATGGTGGCTTCATAGAATGAGTTTGGTAGTATTCCGTCCTTTTCTATGCTCTGAAATACCTTTAGCAGTAGTGGTGTTAACTCTTCTCTAAAGTTTGGTAGCACTCTGCAGTGAAGCCATCCGGACCAGGGCTTTTTTTGGTTGGGAGTTTTTTGATTACCTTTTCAATCTCTTCTTTTGTTATGGGTCTATTTAGTTGTTCTACCTCTGTTTGTGTTAGTTTAGGTAGGTAGTGTGTTTCTAGGAATTCATCCATTCTTCTACGTTTTCAAATTTGTTTGA
This sequence comes from Elephas maximus indicus, assembly GCF_024166365.1. Taxonomy (NCBI): domain Eukaryota; kingdom Metazoa; phylum Chordata; class Mammalia; order Proboscidea; family Elephantidae; genus Elephas; species Elephas maximus. The sequence goes on along the minus strand of NC_064821.1, from coordinate 164,846,992 downwards.
GTATAGTTTTTCATAGTACTCTGTTATGATTCTTTTAATTTGCATTGGGTCTGTTCTAATATTGCCCATCTCATTTCTTATTTGGGTTATTTGCTTCTTCTCCTGTTTTTCTTTTGTCAGCTTGGCCAGTGGTTTATAATTTTGTTGATTTTTTTAAAAAAAACAGCTTTTGGTCTTGTTAATTCTTTCAATTGTTTTTCTGTTTTCTAATTCATTTAGTTCAGCTCTAATTTTTATTATTTGTTTTCTTCTGGTGACTGTGGGTTTCTTTTCTTGCTCTCTATTTGTTCAAGTTGTAGGAATAATTCTTTGATTTTGGCCCTTTCTTCTTTTTGGATGTGTGCATTTATTGATATAAATTGGCTTCTGAGCACCACTTTTGCTGTGTCCCAAAGTTTCTGATAGGAAGTGTTTTTATTCTCATTGGATTCTCTGCATTTCTTTATTCCATCCTTAATGTCTTCTATAATCCAGTCTTTTTTGAGCAAGGTATTGTTCAGTTTCCAAGTGTTTGATTTCTTTCCCCTGCTTTTCCTGTTATTGATTTCCACTTTTATGGCCTTATGGTCAGCGAAGATGCCTTGTAATATTCCAATGTTTTGGATTCTGCTAAGGCTTGCTTTATGACCTAATATGTGGTCTATTCTAGAGAATATTCCATGTGCACTAGGAAAGAAAGTACACTTGGTTGCTGTTGGGTGGAGTGTTCTGTATATGTCTATGAGGTCAAGTTGGTTGATTGTGGCATTTAGATCTTCCATGTCTTTATTGAGCTTCTTTCTGGATGTCCTGTCCTTCACCAAAAGTGGTGTGTTGAAGTCTCCTACTATTATTGTGGAGCTGTCTATCTCACTTTTCAATGCTGATAGAGTTTGTTTTATGTATCTTGCAGCCCTGTCCTTGGGTGCATCAATATTTAGCATGGTTATATGTTCTTTGTGTATTGTCCCTTTAATCATTATATAGTGTCCTTCCTTATCCTTTCTGATGGATTTAGCTTTAAAGTCTATTTTGTCAGAAATTAATATTGCCACTCCTGCTCTTTTTTGATTGTTGTTTGCTTGATATATCTTTTTCCATCCTTTGAGTTTTAGTTTGTTTGTGTCTCTAAGTCTAAGGTGTGTCTCTTTTAGGCAGCATATAGACGGATCTTGTTTTTTAATCCATTCTGCCACTCTCTGTCTCTTTACTGGTGCATTTAGTCCATTTACATTCAGGGTAATTATGGATTTTCACTTATGTGTTTAGTGCTATCATTTTGATGTCTTTTTTTTGTGTGTGTTGTTGACAGTTTCTTTTTCCCACTTAATTTTCTGTGCTGAGTAAATTTTCTTTATATATTGTCCTTTCCTCATATTTGTTGTTGGTGATTTTGTTTCTGCTCAGTCTCTATTTTTTTCTTGTATTTTATTTTGGCGAGTAGGATAGTTTGTCTCCTTTGTGGACACTTTAATACTTACCCCTATTTTTCTGAATTTAATCCAAACTTTTATTTCTTTGCATTGCTGTATCTTCCTCTCCATGTGGAAGGTGTATGGTTACATTTCTTAGTCCTTGTTTATTATTCTAATGTTGTCTTCTTTTATGTAATAACATGGCTGTTACCCTGTTTTGACCTTTTTTTTTTTTTTAATAATCTTTCTTTGTTTTTTTGGATTTCCCTGTCTGGGTTGACTTCTGATTGCTCTGTCCAGTGTTCTAGTCTTGGGTTGATACCTGATATTATTGATTTTCTAACCAAAGAACTCCCTTTAGTATTTCTTGTAGTTTTGGTTTGGTTTTTACAAATTCCCTCAACTTGGGTTTATCTGGAAATGTTTTAATTTCACCTTCATATTTAAGAGACAGTTTTGATGGATATATGATTCTTGGCAGGCAATTTTTTTTTCCTTCAATTTTTTGAATATGTCATCCCATTGCCTTCTGGCCTGCATGGTTTCTGCAGAGTAGTCCTAGGTTATTCTTATTGGCTCTATTTTGTAGGTGACTTTTCGTTTATCCCTTGTTGCTCTTATAATTGTCTCTTTATCTTTGGTTTTGGAAGTCTGATAATAATATGTCTTGGTGACTTTCCTTTAACATCTACTTTATGTGGAGTTCAATGAGCGTCTTGGATAGATATCTTCTCATCTTTCACGATATCAGGGAAGTTTTCTGCCAACAGATCTTCAACAATCCTCTCTGTATTTTCTGCTATCCCTCCCTGTTCTGGTACTCTAATCACTTGTAGGTTATTTCTCTTGATAGAGTCCCACATGATTCTTAAGGTTTCTTTATTTTTTTTAATTCATTTATCTGATTTTTCTTCAAATATATTAGTACCAAGTGATTTATCTTCGAGTTTAGAAATTCTAGCTTCTACTTGCTGAATTCTGCTCCTCTGACTTTCTATTGAGTTGTCTACTTCTGTAATTTTATTGTTAATCTTCTGAATTTCTGATTGCTGCCTGTCTATGGATTTTTCCAGTTTATTATTCTTTTCATTATGTTCCTGAATAATCTTTCTAATTTCTTCAATTACTTTATCTGTGTGTTCCTTGGCTTGTTCTGGATATTGTCTCATTTCTTTCCTGATGTCTTGAAGGGCTCTGTATATTAAACTTTTGTATTCTGCATCTGGTAATTCCAGGAATGCACTTTCATCTAGAAGATCCCTGGTTTCTTTGTTTTGAGAGCCTCTTGAGGTGATCATGGCCTGTTTCTTTATGTGACTCGATATTGACTGTTGTCTCTGAGCCATCTATAAGTTATTGTATTAGTTTATGCTTGTTTACTGTGTCGTAGGTTCTTGCTTTTTTTTTTTTTTGGTGTACCCCTATGGGTTGCTTGGGTTAGCTAGCTTGATTATTTTCTCCTTTGGAGCTCTGATCCAGTCCCCAGATAGCTAGAGCTGTTTTCAGGTATATCAGTCTAGGAGTCCATTCAGTTTTCATGTATGAATTCAACTCAGGCTTTCAGGTAGCTGATCACCAAGTGTGTGGTATAGGCTCTGTCCTATAGTCTTAGAGGGGCAGGGTGATTGGCATATACACCGGTATCTGATTGCAGCAGGGGTCACGCTCTGAACAAGTCAAGGGGCTGAGAACCAACCCCCGAGTGTCTCTGAGGAAAGCACGTCCCTGTTCCCTAGAGCGTGCAGGTGGGTGGGTTCTGCAGATGGACCATGGGCACTCAAAGGTTTTGGTCGTAAGGACTGGGAGGTACCAGTTATCTTTGGACCCCTGTCGTGGGTGGCTGGGTGACCTGAGTGGAGCTACCAGTCCTTAGGTCTCTGATGTGGGTAGGTGAGGACCTTGTTTAATAGGCAAAGCAATGTCAAACATCAAACACCCACCTCTCCACCACACAGCTGAAATGGCTGGAGTTTGCCAACAAGTGCCTATTCTCCCGAAATAGGCCCACAGAGGTACATGCAGAAGGGAAAGGTGCTCAAAGTCCACGGATGGTTTATGCCTGGACAGGAGCTGCTTCTGTCCTGAGCTCCCCCAGTTAGTGGAGCTAGCAAATTATCTTTTCCCCCAAATGCAAATTTTTTCCTTCCCCAAGGGCAGGAGCATGGCTCTAGGTGCTCAACAGTGCCTATCACAGGCCCAGGGAATTCAGCCACTGAAGCTGGTTTGTGGGCTGGGGGGTGCATTAAAATATATGCAAGCACTTAGCTTTCACCGTGAATGCTGTTCTCCTCAGGTTCCAGAGTTGTAAGTAGGCTGTGTGGCTGGCTGCTTCTCCCCGAGGAAACTGTGGCTGAGCGCTAGTACCAGCCTGCCGCTGCCACCACTGCCACTCCAGGAATGGTGCTTGAGGGCTCCCCGCGATTCAGGTCCAGTAACTCCTCTCTGCTTCTGAACAGTCTCTTCCTCCACCTGCCCCTCAGTTCGTTTTCTAAGCTTGCCTTTGAGGCTCAGGGCTACCAGCTTGTCACAAATATACTTGTTTGACTTGTTTTTTCAGGTCTTTGTTGTAAACCGGGCTCGCTGGAAGCGTCTATTCCAGAATCTTGGCTCTGCCTCTGGAAATGTTTATTTTAATTAATTTGAATTTAAACATAAGTAGTCACATGTAGCTAGTGGCTACAGTGTTGGACAGAATAGATTATGGGGGCCTGCTAAAAAAAAAAAAGTTTTTTTTTGTTTTTTTTTTTTTTTGCTTACTTAAGGTCATGGAGACCTAGAATGCCAAAGCTAGAAAGGACAGTGACTCCAGCAGTGAAGAAATAAAGCCCAGGCAGGGAAGGGAGTGTGGAAAATCAGTGGTGGAAACAAGGCGGAGTCCAGCATCCTGAAGCCCAGGCTCAGGCTCTTGACTCTGCACAGGGACACTGCAGACAACTCCTGCCTGTGGGAGTACTGCCATAAAGCAGTCCTGAGCTCCCACCCAATCCCAAAAGGCTATATGCAGTTCTAGAGGTATGGGGGTTTGCCTGGGTATGGTTGGGTCCAGTTCAGTGTCTTGCCCGTTTTGGTCAAAAGTGGGTGAGCAGCTGCCATGAAAAAGAATAGCTTCAGTGGCTTCCAGTGGATGTTCACATACAGCCCAAGGGGTAAGAGTGGGAAAAGGGACTTTAGCTTAAGGAGTTCCAAGTCCATGAGATGAACATTAACAACTTACTCACATGTCCGTATGCTCAGGCATGTGATCCCAAACCAGGTTTGTGAAGCTCTGTCCATGTGTTGGTACCCACTGCATATGGTGAGCTGGAAAGCCCCTAAGACCAGAGTCAGACATTCTGAGTTCTAGTCTTATTCTTTCCTACTTCACCAAGCCATCTTGGGCAAATGCCTTCCATTCTCTGGGCCTCAGTTTCTCTATATGTAAAATGGGAGTATTGATTAGATCGCTGATGTTTTAGAGTTTTAGGTGCCTTAGATTGCCTGTGTACATCGCTACATGAGGCAGAGGCAGAGGCAGGGAATATTTTCTGTGGATAAGAAGCAGGGCTAAAGGGAATTTTGCAGTGTACAAGAAGCAGAGCTGGCTAGCTCAGCAGCACAAAGCTCAGGGGCTGGTTCTCCTGAGCTGGGAGCATGTTTCTGACTCACAGCCTACTGCCACAGCATTAGCCTTGGTCCCCAAAGGGCTTTGAGGGGTCCTGGGGCTGGCTGTCTGCAAAATTCCCACCTGAAGCTATGTAAATAACTCCACCTGAGCTCTGCTGACAGCAAACCCACCTGACTCCACTGATGAACCCCAATGAATGCAGATGCAATGGGGTTGTGAACATGACATCTTTATTCTGTTTATCCTGAAAGCAGGGAAGAGCTGGGGGCAGGGCAAGTGTCCAGGGGCAGCTCCATGCCTGGTGCCTTTGTGTGAAGGCACAAGCACAGGCAAAGGGTGCTTCTAGATAGTGTTCCCTAGCTCTGAGCTAGGGCTTAGGGCAGCAGAGTGTCTGAGGGGGCCGGTGCAAAACTAGTGCGTTGGTTACCCAATCAAAGTTGGTGTAGAACTTGTGGATGAAGGTGGCACCCAGAATCCAGACTGCTCAGTGGGTGGTGGGACATCCAGGCAATGGTTGCTCACTGTGTAAGGATTATAGCCACTTTTGAAGTCCTGGCAGAAAGCAAGAGAGTTTTCCAGTGGCCAACACATACTTATTCTCCCTTCACCTTGCCCAACTCAACAGCAATCTTTGGCAACATATCCTCCCCACACCTCTTCATCTTCCACATTCTGTCTCTATCACAGCTTGGCCATTTCACCACAAAACCTATCACGGATTGCAGCCCTTTTGGGTGCAGGCACTGTGTTAGGCACTTGGCAAAGAACGTATCAGGCACAGTTGCTGTCCAGAGCTTATAGTCTAGCATAGTTTATGATCCTAGACAAATTACTGACTTCTCTAAACCCAATGAGTATAAAAAGGGGATAAAAATAGCTCCAGTATAGGATTACTGGGAGCATCTGATGAGGGACTGGAGGTAAAGGGACAAGCACAGTGATCTGAAAACTTGGCTGCACATTGGAATCATGTGGGGGAGTTTAAGGAAAACATTGATTCCAGGTCTCATCCAGAGGTTCTGATTGGATAGTTATGGGATACAGTCTGGGCATTAGGGTTTCCTAGGTGGTGCAGATGGTTTGTATTCGACTACCAACTTAAAGATTGGCAGTTTGAATCCACCCAGCAGTACCGCAGAAGATAAGGCCTGGTGATCTGCTTCCATTAAGGTTATAGCCAAGAAAGCCCTATGGAGCAGCTTTACCGTGTAACACACATGGTTGCCATGAATGTCATGTGCAGCCAAGTTTGAGAACCACTAGCAGGTCATCTGTGGAGCAGCTTTACCGTGTAACACACATGGTTGCCATGAATGTCATGTGCAGCCAAGTTTGAGAACCACTAGCAGGTCATCTGTGTATAGTCCTTCTTTGAGGACCCCTACCCACCCTTCCTTCCTGCCACCATGGGGGTAGACTTGAGCCTCACCTCTAATTTATAGTCTGCACTGGTGAGTGTGTAAGTTCTGCCTCTGAGGTGGAAGGAGATGGTGGGGAGTGCAGATGCCTGGTTACAGTCCAAGACATACTGGGGTAGTGGGCAAAGGCAGCTCCTTTGAGTGTAGGAGGCCCCTTGGACAGACATGGAGCCCTGCAATTATGGTCTGGCCCCTCCTCTGGAGTGCAGTGCCCTCTCTACCTGGAGGCAAGTCACAGGTGTGAGGGGGTGTAAGAGGTAAGATGGGGAAGGCTTGGAATGGCCTCATTTGGGATCTGATGTCACTTGTAGTGATCTTGGGGCCTGGACCAGGTGGGCCTTCTCCCTCCAGCTCCTGTGTGGGCAGCTTAGATCACTCAAGATATGCTTTTTGGCCTCCAGGGTCTTCATGAGCAGCTCCAAGTTGCTGGTGAATATAAGAATACAGGATGTTCCCATGTCAACCACAGCCATGTAGCCCTCCTCACAAGACAAGATGGAAGGTCCCACAGACATCCTGGGGGAGGCAGACAGACAGACAGATAAATGGCTGATAGTGCGCTACCAGGCTGCTTATCTTTCCTGAATAAGGACAGGTCATCAGAGGCCTTGCTGGTGGTTGGTGGGATGCATTGGAGAAGGGGTAAGGCAGTGAGCCGGAGCAGCGAGCTGTCCCCCTCCCTTTGCACAGGGCTTAGTGACCCTCCACGTCCTCCCACTAGCCCCTTTCCCCTTCTATTCCTCATATCTTGATTCCCCCCATGCCTGGACAGAATGGGCAGGAGGCAAATATTGGTTGTGACTTGAGGGTGGCTGCATTTGGGGACAGGAGAGGATGGTAGCACAGACACTTCCCATCCTACCTCAACCCCAGGGGTAGCTGCATTTTTGGAGAGTGGAGAGGATTAGAGGTTCCTGACACCTTCATTTGGATCTTCCATAGGCCATCCTTGTTGATGTCGATGTAGTGGAAATCCCCTTGGTAATATTGGGGTTGCAGCTTCCTAGCACAACCTCATCTCCCTGCTCTGACCTACTCTAAGCACATTTCCTGTTAGCAAATGGCAATTCCTCAAGGAAAGATCAGAAGGTCTTGTAAACTCGTAACCTGCAAGATGTAGGCAACCAAGCAAACAAGATTTAAATTGGCCCCACCCTCATTTGGGTTTCGGTAGTGGCTAGTTGATCAGGTGCTTGGAAATGGACTTGGGGGAGTCTGTAGAGTGAGGGGCTGGTAGGGGACATGAAAGCAACAAGAAGGAGGGGCAGAGAACTTCAGCATCCCGGAACCTGGGCCTGCTGAGGTGAGTTTTGGGCAGATGGGGTATGTGACTCTGCGTCAGGTGCTCAGGGAGTATTGGAAGATCAGGCCCAAGTGGGAGGCTCATTTGCTTACTTGGAATTTCTGCAGAGAAATAGGAACAGTGGAAATGAGGCCTTTGTTTCAGGTCAGTCTCACCAGCCCTATTGTTTGACAGGGTGGTTACTATTCATTCTCGTTTACCCTTCAGGCAATTGGAGTCATCAAGAGGTGAAGTCACTTCCCTGAAGAAACTCAGGAGGTGAGGAGACAAGTGGGGGACTGGAGCCAACATTCCTAGTGCCCAGTCCAAAGCTGACACCCCTGGCCTTTGTCTCCTCCACACCGCACGATGACTCCTGTGGTTCAGGGGCCATGTTAGGCTTGGTCTTCAGAGTGTGCATGTGTGTGTAATGTGATTTTCCAGCACACATAATAGGAGGCATGTGAACATGTACATGGTTACATGTGCATGCAGGTACACACATGTTATCTTGTGCATGAGTTATTGCACATTTACACATTTGGTACACATGTGCATATGTTAGTGCAAGGTCCTCCTGCCCCTCTCTTGACCCTCAGGATTTCTCTGGGTGTTCCCTTCTTTTCTTCTCTGGGGTAAAGGATGAGGCAGGCTCTCTATCCGACAAGGCCCTCTTTTTTCTATTTGTGGGGTCATCTTGAGGACTAAGGTGCACCTGACCCAAGCCATGGTGTTTTCAATTGCCTCATTTTTCAATGTGAAAGCTGGATGATGAATATTTATTGAGTCAATGAGTAAGCAGATAAACAAAGAAAGGAATTAGTGAACGAATGACATTGGCTGTCTCTGTGTGAGAGGAGAGTCACAGGGAGGGTCACCAGATCACAGTGTGCCTTACTTTCCATTACCCTTTTCCTGCATTCTGCTATTGTTCTAGATCAGTGCTGTCCAATAGAAGCTTCTGCAGTGACGGAAGTGTTCTGTATCTACAGTCTATAATGTAGACTGTCCGATATGGTAGCCACTGGCCATGGTGGCTGCTGTGTATTTGAACTGTGGCCCGTGTGGCTGAAGAATTGAATGTTTAATTAAATTAAATAGTGACTACCATATTGGAGCGCACAGCTGCACACATTGATTGGATCCTACCTAATCATGAATGTATCAAAATCCTAGCCCAAACTTTCCTTCCACTCCCCAGCTTTCCTGCCCTTTTCCCTCACCCATCTTGGTTCCTGAAGTCCCAAGTCCCATCTTTTATAGTAGACAGAGAAGACATCCTCCTATAGCAACCCCTGGGAGAGGATGTTGTCAAAGACAGAGGTGACCCCACTGATGGCCTGTGCAGGGAAGCCCATGCCCAGAATCCCATTTTGGCCAGCATGAAGGATGTCGTGGGAAGCTCTGTAATCTCTCCAAATGTCTATGTCACCGTAGGAAGAAGGACCACAGGAGACTAAGCTCACTGCTCACCTCCTGGCCAGGGTCTGGTCTGGGTTTTCACACAGGAGGCACCAGGGATGCACATGCTTCAGGGTACAGCAATTTGGGGCAAGTCAAATAAGAGAATTTCATCAACCCTACACACATACCCTCTTTCCCAATACACATCTATGGTACGGAGTCCAGAGAGAGCTGGGGCTGCCCACTGACTGGAAGGGGCAGAGGCTGAGAAGGTGGTACAGCCAAGCAGTCACAGAAAAAATTCCAAGAGTTCCATACCCTTCCCCAATGGCCCAGCTTTCACATCAATAGGACTAGACCTTGGCCCTTTCCCCTATTAGGGGCCATGGATTCCGTCAGCACAGCAAGGCTTGTTCCTTTTTACCTGTTTTCACAGCCAAGGGGAAGGGTGAGGACTCATATAGTCATTCTCTCTGAGGTTCCGTACGTACCCCTCCCCTAACTCTGACACGGCAGGGACTGGAGAAACTCCAGAATGGGGAAAAGGTCAGACACACGCCATATGAAAAAGAAAGTAGGCCTCGGCCCTCATCCCAAGTCCTAATCTCAACCAAAACTTTTGCCTGACCCTAAAACTGTTACCATAATGTCATACTCCTGACCCTGACTCTGACAATGGATTTCAGTCTAGGATCTGGGTAAGAGCCCAGTCAGAGCTGAGTGACCTTAAGCAGGTGACTTGACTGGAGGCATGTGGCTCGGGACTAGGCCTACTTGCAAGTTAGATGAAAAACCCTCCATAAATCACCCAACTTTGAGCCAGTAGCTCAGGTTTGCTCTGTCTCAGGCTCTGCTTCTTTGTGTCTCTAGGTAGAAGCAGCAGAGCAGGTGTTCTTCAACTCCCCCATGCTTAGGTGGGCTGGAGTGCACCTTCTCCTTAGTATGAGTCCTGGAGAGGCAGGAGAGCCCTGGGGACCACCAGGGCAGGGGTCAGATGACCTGGGAAGACCCCACTTACAGTCATCACATCGTGGTTCATGAAGCCTTTGACTTCCTCCAATCCATAGTGGGTAGAGAGTTCTATCCCATTTTCCACATAGCTGGAGGATTCCAAGAAGTCATAGTGGTTATGAGTCTCTGGCAGGAGGACAGACATTCTGGTCTGTCCAAAAAGGCCCCGGCAAGGGGCCTGGGAGGCAGGGCTATGTGGTGGGTATAACCGGTGTGGTTGGGGACTTAGCTTAGGTGCAGGAATGGAGGGTCTTGAGGTTGGTGACTTGGAAAATGTGTTCCATCAATCAAGAGCTCTGTTTTTTGTTTTTTTTCCCCCTGTTATGTGCCCATACCTCTGAGACTTTTGTCTGAAATGAGGCATTTTAAATAGTTGTTAACACTGCAAGGATAGAAGATTCTGGGCACAGAGTAAGCACTCAATGAGAGGTTGTTGGCTAAGGATAGGGACAGAAGAGCCCAAGAGCCTGGGCTCAGTCTCAGAGAGACTTAGAAAGGGCTGGGGGGCTCTTGGAGCCTGCTTTTTTTCTTTTCTTACCATGGTGGCCATATCTGGAAAACAGGAGATGCCTTCCTCTCTTGCCCCAGGGTCAGTGGGAGCAGAGGCAGAGAGGAAGCAGCTCAAATGACATCAGGAGGAACTTTAGCTAGACCTGAGGCAGGCTACCCAAGTGTGGCAGGGTCTAGGGGCTTGGGGAGAGGCAGCAAAAGTCTGGGTCTTACCACATGCAGTGTAGAGAAAGCTGTACCGAGGTAGGCTGACCCCATGTCAAAGATGATATTGAAGGTTTGGGGTGGGGTGCCAATGCCAATCTCACCATAGTACTAGATCTGTAGGGGTGAAAGAAAAGTGGCTTGAAGTGTTGAGGGAGCTTTGGGCCTTGGGGTCTTTGCTGACTCCAGACTTGGCTCTCTGGGTGAGATGAGGCAGGTCATATAGGCTCTCTGGGTTTCCATTGTCCAGCAGTGACTGTGTGGGAGGCTTAGTGTTGTCCAATGGCTTCCCAGAAGTGGGATGCTCAGTGAGACAAGAGGGCAAAATAAAAACACTATACATGAAGTGGGATGGAGCCTCTATCCTTGAGGTCCACAGGAGCAGTAACTCAAGATTTTCAGAGCCAAGTCACAGAAACCCCACCTGAGATCACATACCCCCTTACCTTCCCAATAGTGACACCTGGGTTTGAAGCCAAAGCCTGGATTCCTGAGTTCCAAACTTAACCCTGTCCCTGACTCATCCATGAGCTCCCTCCTGCCCTCTGTGCCTCAGGCTTTCTAGCTGTAAAGTGGAAATTTTGCAAGGTGCTTACGTTCCCCAGCTCCTCAGTCAAAGACAGCATGGAAAGAGTGAGTCTTGCAGGAAAAGAAAGGTTGGTGTCCAAGAGAAAAAGGAGGCAGGAAGGGAGCAAGGGGCTGAGTCAGGCACTCACAGCTAGGTGGTTGATGAGGGTTATGGAGGCAACACTATTGCCAGAGGATTGCTTCTTGGTGAATTGTCTCCACTCAGCACCAAGCCTGGCCACATCCATGCCTGCTCCTTCAGTCTTTTCCAGATTGAGGGCACTTTCTTGAGGGCAATCCTGGCCCAGGATGGAGGACACAGAATTAGAAGAGTCCTGTACTCTTCCATAATGGCAGAGTTCCCGAGGCCACCCACTCCTTCTAGTACTACTACTCCTAACCTTAGCCTAAGTCCTGAGAATCACTGTTGTTACCAAAGGCCTCAGAAAAAGAAAGTGCGAGCCTCCTTGAATCACCTGTGGTAGTATTAAATTACCCTCAACTGACTTCTTCTTGTTGTCTATGATCTCCATCACTACAAGCCCATTGGTTCACTCATTCATTTCAAAATTGTAAGTTGACGTGGTGCAGTGATTGCTTAATATGGCCTTTCTAGCCATAGTTTTTGTGACTCCCACACAATGATTGGGTGTGGCCGTGCAAATAAGGTATATGAAACCCTAACTAGGTGTGGTAGTTGGTGTTTGTCGGCTTGGCTAGGCTATGATTTCCAGTATTGCATGGCTGCCCTCCATTTTGTGATATAATTATCCTCCATTTTATGTGTTGTAGATCCTAACCTCTGTATGTTAATGAGGCAGGACTAGTGTGGGCTGTCTTGAGTCACAGCCTTGAGGGAGGATGTAACACAAGTCCCGCCCTTACTCCAGTCACGCCCTTCCCTGGGGTGTGGCCTGTATCCAGTGAATATATCTGGATGCTCTGGCAGGACTCTCTCTCACTCTCTGCATCTGGATCCTACATCCAGTTCATCATTGTCCAACTTCTGGTTCTTGGAACTTGAGCCAGTGGCCTGCCATCTGACCTGCCAGTTCTGGGATTTGCCAGCTTCTGCAGCCCTGTGGGCCAGCAGCCTATTGTCTGACCTGATTTGCCAGCTTCGGCAGCCTTATGATCTGCCCCGCTGATTAGGGTTTGTCAGCCCCTGTGGCCATGTGAATCAGGAGAAGCCTATGCCTGAGCCACAGACATGGGACTTGCCAGCCTCCACAACCACATGAGCCATTTCTTTGATATGGTTTGTGAGTTCTATGAGATGTTGCAGTGAATTACAGAACCCAAAGATGGGAGGAAGAGTACTAAGGGGAGGAGGAGTAGTTGATGTTAGAGATGATGGAGTGGTACAGCAATTTGGAAAAGTTGGACAATTTGGATGTATTTAGTCTCTGCCTCATAGGAACCAGCTTTTTGCTGATCCTTGTAAAGGAAATTTTTCATTTAGTTCAACACCTACTGTGTGCTGCATCCTAAAGATACATAAAGAAGGTCATGGCTGCCTTCAGGGAACTCCAGAAGGTGGAGAGACAAACAAGGAAGCATGCAGTGACATCTCTTCTGGGAGGATAAAGGCTAGAGTGTATCCCCCTCAGTGCTGGACAGGAGTAAGCAGTGCCATGTGGGGCCTGCCAGGGCTCCTGGATGCCTGGGTGTAGGCACTAAGCCACAGACTGGGGAATGGAGCGGACTAATTGAAGTGGGTTGGGGAGAGAGGTCAGCATCTCCTGAGTGCTTTGACAGTTGTGCCTTGGACCTTTGATGAGTTCCTCAGCTTCTTGTCCAGATGTTTCCCACCACCTTAGGAGGCAGAACTAAAAAGAGACCTGGAAATAAAGTCTACTATAGAAGAGAGGGAGACACACACCTGGGAAATTTACAGCATAATAAGCTGTTACTAGCTGAGTGCCAAATAACATACATACACACCCCATGCAATCCTCATGATGACTCTGCAAACTAGCTGTCACCCCACTTTATAGATGAGGGATGAAGATGGTGGAGCAGGAATTCAAAGTAGTTGTGTCTCCATCCAGACTCCCTGACGGACCACATTACTGGGCTGAGGACTGGGGACCATGGTCTCAGGGGGCTTCTAGCTCAACTGGCATAACATAGTTCATAAAGAAAATGTTCTATATCCTACTTCGGTGAGTAGCATCTGGGGTCTTAAAAGCTTGTGAAAGGCCATCTAAGATACTCTACTGTCCCCACCCCATCTGGAGCAAGAGAGAATGAAGAAAACCAAAGACACAGGGAAAGATTAGTCCAAAGGACTAATGGACCACAAGTACTACAGGTTCCACCAGACTGAGTCTGGCACTACTAGATGGTGCCTGGCTACCACCTCCAACTTCTCTGACAGGGATCACAATGAGGGTCCCGGACAGAGCTGGAGAAAAATGTAGAACAAAATTCTAACTCACACACACACAAAAAAAAGACCAGGATTACTGGTCTGACAGAGACTGGAGAAACCTTGAGAGTATGGCACCCGGACACTCTTTTAACTCAGTACTGAAGTCACTCCAGAGGTTCAGCATTTAGGCAAAGATTAGACAGACCCATAGAACAAACATAATACATGTAGCTCAACCATGTATATGTGACTAAATGGGCACACCAGCCCAGGGGCAAGAAAGAGAAGGCAGGAGGGGACAGGAACGCTGGATGAATGGAAATGGGAAACGCAAGCTGGAGAAGGGGAGAGTGTTGACACTTCGCAGGGTTGGCAACCAATGTCACAAAACAATATGTGTATTAATTGTTTAATGAGAAACTAATTTGCTCTGTAAACCTTCATCTAAAGCACAATTTTAAAAAAAAAAAAAGTTGATACTTTGCTGAAACAAAAACAAAGTAGTTGTGTCTTGGCTCTGTTTCCCGTAAGGATCTCCCTGGGCTTTGACATGAAGGTTGCTGGTGGCAGCCTGGAGGAAGATGTCTCTCCAGCAATTGGCCAGGGGGTCCCAAGATTGCAACCGAACTTAACTTTGCCATAGGCTTTCCCATCCATAAGGAGATTCCCTCTTTCTCCTCAGCTGCTACTCCTCTTTAACTCCCACCATCTCTTCCAGCCCACGGCCCATGAATTCTACTTACTGACCCTTGCTGTGCCCAAGAACATGCACACAATTTTTGTGCCTGTCATCATGATGTTATAATGGAAATGACTTGTCATATTTATCTCAAAGTTTATTGTTTATAAAGTATTTCACAATTATGATTTTATTTGAGTCTCAGCCATTCCATGAGCATTTTACAGGTTTTATTTTTCCCATTTTCAAGATGGGTAAATGGAAGGTCAGAGAAGGTTTTACCCCAAAGAAGATGTTTTCCCACTATTTATCCCTGACAGCGTTGTGCTCTGGACTTTACTTTTGCCTTTTACCTTTCACAAATCACTTACCTCTCCCTTCCTTCCCCCCACCCCCACCCCCGCAGCTCTTTAATCTTTCAAAGCCTGCATGTAGCACCTCCTCCATGAACCTTGCCCCAAGGATTCCATTCCATACTGGCCTTGCCTTTCCTTGGCCCTCTGCTCCTTTTCTTCCTGGGTGCTTGCAGAGAGCATGGCATAGCCTAACACTGAGGAAGGCAATGCAGTGTCGTGGTGAGGGCTTAGCAGTTGTGGAGTACATGCTTGAATCCGGGTGCCTCCCCTTACTGTCTGTTTGATGGTGAGCAACTAATGCAACCTCTCTGGACCTTGTCTGGGCTTTCTATAAAAATAGGCGTAATGGTATTACCAACCCAGAGGGTCTTTTATGCAGATTAAGTGAGCTGCCCACTGCTCAATAAATGTAAGTTGGTTACGTATAAGGCAGCGAAAGCACCTTAAGGGTCATGTGTTCAGATGTCCCAAGTGCCTTGAATGATGCTCTGCACATTTCCCAGTTACTGTCGATTTGACGCCAACTCATAGCAACCCCATTTGTGTCAGAGTAGAACTGTGTTCCTTAGTTTTTTGTTGTTGTTGAGAATATACACAGTAAAACATACGCCAATTCAACCATTTCTACATGTACAATTCAGTGACATTGATTGCACTCTTCAAGTTGTGCAATTATTATCACCCTCCTTTTCTGAGTTGCTCCTCCCCCATTAACATAAACTCTCTGCCCTCTAAGCTTCCTATCTAATCTTTCAAGTTGCTGCTGTCAGTACGATCCCATATAGATAAGATAGTTCTTAAAAAAGCATAATGCTCAAGGAAGATATTTCGTATTAGTTTTTTTTAAGCTAAACTGTTGTTTGGTTTTAAGAAAATTACCATAGGGTTTTTAATGGCTGAGTTTTTGGAAATTGATCACCAAGGCTTTATTCCAAGGCACCTCTGGATGGACTCAAACCACTGACTTTTCAGATAATAGCTGAGTACATTAACCATTTACACGACCCAGGGATTCCTGCTCTGCACACTGTTAGGTGGTAAAATTCTGATAACTGAGTTTCGAATAGTTGATTCTTTCTCCATTCCTTGTCCAAATCTGACTCTTCTCTTTTGGAAGAAAACCAGGGAAGATGTTTTTACCCCCCTCTACCTTTTGGCACAGAGGTTAAGAGTTTGGCTGCTAACGAAAAGTTCAGCAGTCTGAATCCACCAGCCACTCCTCAGAAACATTATGGGACAGTTCTACCCTGTCCTATCTGGTCACTGTGAGTTGGAATTGATTCGAAGGCAAAGGATTTATTTTAGTGGGATGAGCTAGGTGGGTGAAGGGTACTGAGGTTTCTGACGTGGCTCAGGGGGCTGGGGAAAAGTAGGGCTGTAGGAAAGGAACGTTGTGTCTGGTGACACCAGTAGACTTGTTCTAGGCTGGCCACTGGTTCCCTGGAGAGGGCCAAAAATCCAAAAAAAAACGTGCTGTCTGGTCAAATTGGACCCATAGCAACCCTGTAGTACAGACTAGAACTGCCCACAGGGATTTCAAGGCTGTAATCTTTATGCAAGCAGACTGCCACATCTTTCTCCCATGGAGTGGCTAGAGAGGGCAGAAGGTGACAAAAAACAGCACTGCTCAGGAACAAGGTCAGGATTGGGACAGGCCTAAAACTGGATTTCCAACCCTTCAGGCCAAGCTTCATTCCTTATGCCCTTGAAGTTCCATTCTCTGTATTCACCTTGCTTTGCCCCTGAATGGGGCTAATCTATGTCTTAGTTTTCCTGTCTGGGACATGGATGAATCCTCCTGTCTTGTTCTCTGCCAAAGCCAGACCCAGGACCCTCAAGGCTGCCTCCCTCCAACCTTCCTTTAGCAGCTGCTGCTTATGGGAAAGTGCACCACAGCATGGAAGCAGAAGCTCCTAGTCTAACCCTCTGAAAGCAGGGAGCTGGAGGGAGTGGTGTTCATCCTTAGTTGACCTAGTAATAGTGGGAGGGAGTGGGAGCCCTCAGGGGCTTTGGGAGGCTTCTGCAGAAAAATGAGGCAGAGCAGTTGGTCTTCCAGCTTGTCCTCCTCTTTCTGCTTGGCCCTGATTCCCTTTTGGGAAACAGGCATGGATTCATTCTTGGCCATCCCTAGTCTAGTGGAAAACTTTCTCCATGGCCACTGGCCTCTAGGTGGGTGGATGGGAAGTGGTAAAGTGGTGGAAATTGGACTTACTGAGGCTTAGAGTTTGAGAGCTAAACATCTGTGGGCTGGTCCTGCTTCTATTCATAAAAAACAAATAGAGAAACAAACAAACAAAAAATGGCCATGTCTTTCTTCCACCTATCTTCCTTCCTACGCCACGCTTAGTTTCCCATCCCTGGAAGGCTCCGGCTGGTTCCTTGGAGGAACTTTTCAATCAGATGCAGGCACTGAGTTGGCAGAGATACACAGTTGGGGCCTTGAAAGGGGAAGAAAGACCTGAAATGGAGTTAATCACCAACGATGTCTGGATCTTCCAGAAGGAATAATAACTGGAAGAGCTATGGAGAAAGGATTGCAACTGGGATCTGGAAAGCCTTGCAGCTGGGAGTGGTGGGAATGGAAAGAACGAAGTGCCCTTAACTGTTTGTTTGGGGGCCTTGGAGGGACAGGAATTCAGCCATAAGATTGGAGTGATTCTAACCTGAGGTCTGCTCAAATTGATGGCAGGTCTCACTGGTCTTGGACACTGCAGGGAACTGGAGCGAGGTGAGGATTGGCAAAGAGGCCTGGAGGCTTTGTGGGAAAGCCTGGTCCAATGAGTGTTCCTGAAAAGAGTTGCATCATATCCTGAGGCATGACAGCTAGAAACAAACAAAAAATGGCTCTTCTACAAATGGCAGCAGAGGCCTGTCTCATTATCAAAAAGATTTAAGCTGAAGGGTTGCTTTTCCAAAGAAGGGTGTGGACAGCAGAGCAATTCAGTGGGGTGATGATGCAGGGGCAACGGTTTTGGTGGGGTGGTACAAGGGGTGTGTGTGTGTGCTAAGAATGTCACCAGCAGAAGTATATCTGGGGTGCGGGAGGGCAGGAAATCCAGGGAGCCTGGATACAGAGACACCATCTCTCATATACTCTGCTCCTCCCTGCCACACACATACACATGCACACACACATGCACATGCGCGCACACACACACACACACACACACACTTCCTTATCCCAACACCCAGCCATTTGCCCAATAAGATTATATGCAATTTTGTCAAAATTAAAACTCAGTATTTACATTATTATAATTAAATATTGTTCACTATATTTTGATTATGTTTCCTTTCTTGTGTAATTTTTTTGCTTTTCATAAAGTTTATCCTTGCCCCATCTTTTCCATTTTCTTGCTTTTCTATGATCCTATCATGAATTCTGCCCAGATATTTCAAAGACTCTTTCCACCTGATCTCATGCCCAGATACTGTACTGGTGGGATTTTCCCCTGATGGCTCCATGCTCCCAGGTCTCTTGCACACTGTGGCCCAGGGACATCTCTTGGTTGTTCTCCTCTGTAGTGTCTCTTTGTCTGGGTTCCCAGGATTTCCTCTTTCTCAGTTTACACCTTTGTGTACGTGGAGTATATGCTCCCAAAACCTCCTGAGAAAAGGTACCTTGAAAGTAAACGTTTTTAGTCCAGCCTGTCTGAAAATGTCTTCATTCTATGCTTACTCTTGATAGTTTAGCTGGGAATAGAATTCTAGGTTGATATTTATTTTTCCTTTGAAATTTATAGCTTTTTTTTTTCTCAATATCTTCTGATTTTAATGAGCATGGTACAATTCTGATTCCTGAATTTTTCATGATTTTTATCACTAGGAGCTTTCACTTTATCTTTTGTGTAGGGCTTTTCTTTATTCAATAGCTGGGCACTCAGTGAACCCCTTCAATCTGGAATTTATGTCCTTTACTTCTGGAAAATTGCCCAGCTTCAGTCTTCATTCTTTGTCATTTCTTCTCTTCCATTTTTTTTTTTTTTTTTTTTTTGTCTCTCTTCTTGGAACTCATATTAGTAGAATATTGCAATTTCTGGTTTGTTTTTCTAAGTTTCTTACATTTTATCTCCTGATTTCTTTTTCTTCTACATTCTGGGTGATTTCCTTATTTTTCAACTCTTTAATTACTCATTAAAAATTTTGCTCTTACATTTTAAAATTTCTGAAGGCCTTTTCTGATTCTCTGTTTATTCCTATTTTTATTGAACACACTTCTTATTTTATAGATGCAAAATTTTCCTATTCCTCCTGAGCATATTAACTACAACCTAATTTTTAAAAAAATTATCTCTGCTTCCTGCAATGTCTCTGCTCCCTGCGTTTGTTTGCTTTGGCCACTTCCTCCAAATTGGAGACTTTCTTCAAACTCCTGTGATTTTTTGACTCTCTGTTCATGGTTAAGAAGGAGGCAGGAGGAGGGACCAAGAAGCTTGATGTGTATGGGCAAGGCTCATGGACTGGTACACACCCTATAGAGAGAGGCACTGAGCTGCCTTTTTCTGTAGGGCACCCTCCAATGTCAGAATCTGAAGATTTTTTCTTTGGAACTCCCAATTCCTGTCTTGGGAGTACACCTTGCTGCCTATGTTCTGGGAACAGAGAAAGGGAAAGAGCTGCAGGCTCACCAGCCCATACACAGACTTTTCAGCCACCCTCTTTGTCCCCACCCTTATTGTGGTTGGTGTCCCCATGATTATAGCATCTTTAGTGCAGTCCTCAGAAGAGAGAATGGAGTGGCATAACTATAGCCTGGCTGTGTTGGTTGCCGGAGGAGACTTGGGATGGCTAACTTCTCCATATACAGATTTTCAGCCAGTTCCCCTGCCTTTAGTTCAGGCTTCATCCTATCGGAGCCTTCAAGTCCTGAGAATTGGCCTTGGGGAGGGGAAGTAAATCCCTCATGTACTCTCTATAGAATCCTTTGGTGGCCTTAAGGGTGTGGCATCTTTTACTCTGCCAAACCCTCCAACTTCTATCTTTGAAATGTTGTCTTTTCTCATCACCTGTGATTTCCTTTTCCCTCTCTTTGTCTTTGAGGGTCTATACCTTTCTTGTTCCTTTACTGTCTTTTAAGGGCCTTAGGGAGAGAGCTGGCATAAACGTGTCACAAGTGGTACTTTTTAATATTTTGTAAAAGTAATATGTTGAAGGGACAGCCATTAAGATCATATCGGATGGACACCAGAGAAATTGTAGAATAGCAAAATCTGAAAAGGTGATGACAGTAAGGGCTGTTTGTTATGCCATCACTCCTAACAATCAAAAGCAAGCCTTGCCTCCAGGCTCTCTCCTCTGAGCCAAGCATGGAATAGTATTGGGCTCTGATGTCTTTGAAATGGAAGATGGGAAATGGAAGAAAGCAGTAAAGATGAGGAAGCACCCACTAGCTCCTGTCAGATGGTGATCCTCACCTCCCTGTGATCAAGCTTGGACTTGGGAAAGCTGTTTACAGAGGGAGAGGGAGGCAGACAGTGGGGCAGAGGAGAACAAAAGTTAGATGCCTGGCCCAGGGTATGAGGTTTAAGGAACCTGCTCTGGAAATTGGTGGCTTTACCTGTGTTGTCTCTAAAAGAATCTGGAGAAGGGCAGGGGTAGAGTTATATTGGCTAACAGTCCTTCTTCCCAGGAGAAACCATTCAGGAAAAAGGTCGGCTTTGCCACTAGTGGTGCTTAAGAGGGTGAGGGCCAGAGAAGAAGAGACTATAGCATGTAGGAAGATTAGAGTTCTTGGAGTTAGAATGTGGAAGTCTAACTCTTGACTGCATAACATTTCAGATATGTAACCTTGGTCACACTGCTTAACCTCTCTGAGCCTCAGTTGTCTGTGCTATGCAGAAGGAGTATTACCCACCTCATGCAGTTGCTATGAAGATGAAATGAGATAGCCCTGTGCATGGCATATTGTAGACATTAAAAAATCGCTTGTCATCTGATCTCTAAAATCTACTTGATATTGCAAAACTTAAACTACAAAAAGTCTATGTGAGAGACTGACTTGATTCGTAAACTTTCACTTAAGGCACAATAAAAATTATATAAAAATAAATAAATAAAAACTTTCACATGTTCAAAAAATAGCTGAAAGATATGAATAGACACTTCACTAAGAAGACATTCAGGTAGCTAACAGATACATGAGGAAATGTTCATGATCATCAGCCATTAGAGAAATGCAGATCAAAACTACAATGATATTTCATTTCCCTCCAAAAAAAGAAAAAAACAAGGATGGCATTAATCCAAAAAACACAAAATAATAAATGTTGGAGAGGCTGTGGAGAGATTGTAACACTTATGCTCTGCTGGTGGGAATGTCAAATGGTACAACCACTTTGGAAATCGATTTGACACTTCCTTAAAAAAGCTAGAAATAGAACTACCATACGATCCAGCAATCCCACTCCTCGGAATATATCCTAGAGAAGTATGAGCCTTTACACAAACAGATATATGCACACCCATCTTTATTGCAGCACTCTTTACAACAGCAAAAAGATGGAAGCAACCAAGGTGTCCATCAGTGGATGAATGGGTAAATTATGGTATATTCACACAATGGAATACTACACATTAATAAAGAACAGTGAGGAATCTGTGAAACATTTCATAACATGGAGGAAACTGGAAGGCATTATGCTGAGTGAAATTAGTCAGTTGGAAAAGGACAAATATTGTATAAGACCACTATTATAAGAACTTGAGAAATAGTTTAAACTGAGAAGAAGACATTCTTTTGTGGTTACAAAAGGAGGGAGGGTGGGAGAAGGGTGTTCACTAATTAGACGGTAGATAAGAACCACTTTAGGTGAAGGGAAAGACAACACACAATAGAGGGGAGGTCAGCACAACTGGACTAAAGCAAAAGCAAAGAAGTTTCCTAAATAAACTGAATGCTTCGAAGGCCAGTGTAGCAGGGGCAGGGGTTTGGGGACCATGATTTCAGGGGACATCTCAGTCAATTGGCATAATAAAATCTATTAAAACATTCTTCATCCCACTTTGAAGAGTGGCATCTGGGGTCTTAAATGTCAGCAAGCAGCCATCTAAGATGCATCAATTGGTCTCAACCCACCTGGACCAAAGGAGAATGAAGAATACCAAGGACACAAGGTAATTATGAGCCCAAGAGACAGGGCCACATGAACCAGCGACTACATCATCCTGAGACCAGAAGAACTAGATGGTGCCTGGCTACAACCAATGACTGCCCTGACAGGGAACACAACAGAGAACCCCTGAGGGAGCAGGAGAGCAGTGGAATGCAGACCCCAAATTCTCATGAAAAGACCAGACTTAATGGTCTGACTGAGACTAGAAAGACCCCGGTGGTCATGGCCCCCAGACCTTCTGTTGTCCCAGGACGGGAACCATTCCCGAATCCAACTCTTCAGACATGGATTGGACTGCACAATGGGTTGGAGAGGGATACTGGTGAGGAGTGAGCTTCTTGGATCAGGTGGACACTTGAGACTATGTTGGGATCTCCTGCCTGGAGGGGAGATGAGAGGTTAGAGGAGGTTAGAAGCTGGAGAAATGGACACAAAAAGAGAGAGTGGGGGGAGACAGCAGTCTGTTTCATTTGGGGGAGAGTAATTGGGAGTATGTAAATGGGAGTAGCAAGGTGTATATAGGTTTCTATGTGAGAGACTGACTTGATTCATAAACTTTCACTTAAGGCACAATAAAAATTATATAAAAATAAATAAATAAAAACTTTCACATGTTCAATAGTCACAAGTGGCTAGTGGCCCCTCCACTGGGCAGTGCAGATGCAGAAAATTTCTATCCTTGCAGAAATTCCATTGGACAGAGCTGGATTCTAGACAGCAATGATGAGAGGTCTCTTATGGCTGAGAGATTCCTGAATAGACCTCAGGGACAACTTAGGGAAATAGAAAAGGGCCCCTTCCCTGAAGGTACTTTTCTTGTAAGAGGTCTGGCAGTCTTTCCTCTATGACACTGGTGACCAATGACACCCCTCAAGGGAGCAGGAGAGTGGACAATGAGGCCCCACTATGGCAAAGAGGGTTGGCAGCAGCTCGGGTTTGCAGGCTTCCATTAGATTTTGCGAGTGTCTAAAAGCAGGAGTGGTGTCAGTAATATG
Source organism: Elephas maximus indicus (assembly GCF_024166365.1). Taxonomy (NCBI): domain Eukaryota; kingdom Metazoa; phylum Chordata; class Mammalia; order Proboscidea; family Elephantidae; genus Elephas; species Elephas maximus. The sequence continues at coordinate 164,824,082 of NC_064821.1, read as the reverse complement.
ACTTCACCTTTCCAGGCATCTGGGATAATTGAGCTAAAAGACTATATCTCTTGCTCTGAGCCTCTTCCAAAGTGTTAATGAATTCTGGATTTCCCTCATTGAAAAAGCCATTTATTCATTCCTTTACCCTCAGCTATTATTCCTCCTTCTCCCCATTTATATCCAAACTTTCCTCCTTTGGAAGGGACATTAGTTCAGCCACTGTGCTCATCCAGATTGCCAGCCCCAATTTCTGGCCAACATGGTGCCCTGGATAGATGCAGCATGCTGATCCTCTGCAGCAAAGACCTGTAAAAGAGATACAAACATCAAGCCTGCAAACCTGAGCAACAAATGAAGGGATAAAGAGCTAGGTCAAACACCAAATGGAAGCAGAAACTGATGGAAAACAGAGAATGAGGATACAGAGTGGAGGTCCCCTGCCAACTAACGAGGGCCAGCTTCACCACCTTGAAAACAACCGGCAACAACCCCAGACAGGGAGTACGGGAAGGCAACTTCATGGAGCTCCCAACGAGAGAGAGCACCTGATAACCAGAGAAACACTTTCCCACTCCTCATCCTTCTGGTAAGTAGAAGCAAGAACTCCCCCATCCTGGCAGCCCCCACTGTTGGGGTCCACAATATGAGCCCCATTCCACCTCCCAGGGCTGACCCACTGCCTCCAACCACACAGCTTTCTTTTTCTTTCTTTGTCCCTTTTCTTTCTCCCTCCCTGTACACCACCTACCCCCCTTCCTGCCATCTTCCACAGACACTATTTTTTTTCTCTTTTTTATTTCCTTACTGTTCTTTCTCCCTCTAACCTAGCCCCATATACCACCTCCCCATTTTCTCACTGGCCTCCTCAGTGCTGCCTCAAATAAAGTGTCATCTGCGCACTAGCCTACTTTTGCCCCTGGCTTGCCCCGCCCCCACCAACTAGCCTCTTTAATTTTTTTTCCTTTTTCTTTCCTTCTATTCTTTCTCCCTCCCACCTAGCCCTATATGCCACCTGCCCCCACTTCCCACTGGTCTCCAGCCCCTCCCTGCCCTGATCTACCAGCTCACACTGAGCTGCCCTTCTTTTTTTTCCTTTTTCCTTTCTTTCTCTCTGTTTTTCTTTCTTTCTCCTTCCCACCTAGCTCCACACACCACCTTCCATCCCTTCTTGCTGGCCCCTGCTGTGCTGCTGTGGCTAGAGTGTCCCCAGCACTCAGGCCCACGGCTACACCGGGCCCATACTGCCCCTCCCTTCCCACCACTCAATCAGCTCCCTTCCTGCCATTCGATCAGTGGCTTGAACAGTGGGAAGCGAGCCCATACCAGTCCCCATCTGACACCCCCGCCTATCTGCCAAGGGGCTGTGAATACTCCCACACTGCTTGACTGACATCAGGAGGCACAAGTGCCCACCCATTCTGCTCTCGGTGACCTCTCTAAACCAGTGTACAGTGAAGTGAGTTTGCCCTGCATGCTGCTGCCCTGCCCACCCAGACGAGGGTAGTGAGAGCTATTGTGCCCACAGACAAGCAAGCAGCAAAGCACACCTGACCTGCATGCCCTGACATATCAAAACAAAACAAAGAAGCAGGACAAAACAAATGAATATACAATCAATACATAAAGAAAATAATACCTTAATGTCTTGGAGACAGCAGGCAATATCAAAATATATAAACAAGCAGGAAAAGATGGCTCCAGCAAATGGCTGAAATAAAGAATCAGATGACTTTCCAGTAAAAGAAAAGGCACTGGAACTACTTGATATGCAATTCAAAGACTAATATTTAGGACTAAGAGATTAGGAAACAGACCAAGAAAAACACAGACAAAAGCATGGAAAACAGACAAAACCAATGAAAACATGGCCAAAATCAAGGAAAACACAGACAAAGCAATAGAAGAATTCAGGAAAATAATACAAGAACAAAACGGCAAAATAAACTATTAGAAATCACACAAAAACAGCAACTAGAAATCCAAAAGTAAACAACAAATTTTCAGAAATGGACAAATCAATAGAAGTATTTAGAAGCAAATTTGAAAAAATGGAAGACAGAAACAGCAAGATTGAAGGCAAATTCACGGACTCCACTTTGAGAAAAAAGCAGAAAGAAGAATGAAGAAAACCTAAGAATTATGTGTGGCACAATCAAGAGCAAAAATCTGTGCATGATCAGAGTTCCAGAACAGAGGGAGAACATGGAAAACTCAGAGAAGATTGTTGAAAATTTGCTGGCAGAAAACTTCCCAGATATCACGAAAGATGAAAAGCTGACCATCTGAGAAGCTTAACGAACACCATATAGGATAGACCCCAAAAGAAAGTCACCAAGATGTATCATAACCACACTTGCCAAAATAAAAGACAAGGAAAGAATCCTGAGAGCAGCTCGAGAAAAGTGATAAGTAGCTTACAAAGGAGAAACAATAAGAATAAGCTCTGATTACTCAGCAGAAAGTATGCAGGCAAGAAGACAATGAGACGACGTATATAAAACATTGAAAGAAAAAACTGCTAACCAAAAATAATACATCATGGAAAACTCTCTCTCAAATACAGTCGTGAAATTACAACATTTCCAGATAAACAGAAATTAAGGGAATTCATAAAAACCAAACCAAACTTACAAAAAATATTAAAGGGAGTCCTTCAGTTAGAGAACCAACATCAGACAACAACTGGAGTCTAGGACACAGGACAGCATCAGCCAGATACTAACTCAGGTAAAGAACTCTCTATAATAAAACAAAGCTAAAAGACTTACAACAGGGAAATAGAGGTGTCAACCTATAAATGACAACAACATCAAAACAACAAAAGGAGGAATAAACGGAATAGGCATAGAACTTTCAAATGGAGAGGAAGTTAAAGCAATATCAAGTAATGAAAGACCAGTTCAAACTTAGGAAGATAAAGGTAAATTTCAAAGTAACCACAGAGAAAGTTAACAAACCAACTCATCAAAATAAAAAAGAAGAAAAACATAAAGATTCAGTAAACACAAAATCTATAATAATGAAAGAAATGAAAAGAAAATTCATAAACAAGAGGAACTCAGCACAGAAAAGTAAGAGGAACAAAGAAAACCGCACCACACACACACAAAAAAAAGCACAACAATATGACAGCAATAAACTAATACATACCAATAACCACACCGAATGTGAATGGCTTAAATGCACCTGTAAAGACACCGAGAGTAGCAGAATGAGTTAAAAAAACATGATCCATCAATATGATGTCTACAAGAGACACACCTTAGAATAAAGACATAAACATGTTAAAAATCAAAGGATGGAAAAAATATGTCAACCAAAGACTAATCAAAAAAGAACAGGAGTGACAATTCTAATCTCAGGTAAAACAGACTTTAACACAAAATCCACCATAAAAGACAAGGATATCATATAACAATCAAAGGGACAACCCACCAAAAAGTCATAAACTTAATAAATATCTACTCACCCAACAACAGGGCTCCAAAATACATAAAACAAACTCTAACAGCACTGAAAAGAGAAAGAGACAGTTCCACAATAATAGTAGGAGACTTCAACACACCACTCTAGGTAAAGGACAGAACATCTAGAAAGAAACTCAACAAAGATACAGAAGATCTAAAGGCCACAATTAACCAACTTGACCTCATAGACACATATAGAACACTCCACCCAACAGCAGCAAAGCAGACATTCTTTGCCAAAGCACATGGAACATTCTCCAGAAAAACCACATTTTAGGCCACAAAGTAAACCTGAACACAATCCAAAACATCAAAATAATGAAAAGTATTCTCTCTGGTCATATTGCCAGCAGCAAGTGCCTCAGTCCATTCCTATTCACATTAAGTGGGGTTACAGGGAACAGAACTAAAGCTATATCTTGACCATTAGGCAATAGAGCTGCCTAGTGTTACCCCTAATTTTGCAGATGGGGCAAGGCACCACCCACCCCAACAGGTGCTTAGGAATTCTGACAGAAAAGTTCAAGTGTATAGTTACAGTGTCTTTGTTAAGAGTCATCCCTACTTCGATTACTTGAAGTTGCAACCCTGGTCCTGAGACCACTGCATCAGGTGGAGGATGTTAAGGTGATGTGGGGAAGAAAGAGAAATTACAACCGTTCCACTGTCTTCCCACCATGGAAAGAATTGCATAGCCATACCTGCATCCTCCCTCACCGTTTGTTCCTCAGATCTCCCAGAAAAGGAAGGAAACTATCAAGTGGAGCCCCCCCTTATCCCTCCTTATGTTGAGTGTGAGCACATACTAATGAATGAGCGTAAGCCAGCCCTTCCTGCCCATATCTCTCTGCATTTTAGGCAACTGGTCTTTCAATTCTCAATCAAACCATTACTCTGAGGTTTCTGGTTTGAAGAAGCATGACTTGGTATAGTACTTCCTTTTCCCGTTCTTTTATAGTACTCTGAGCATTTCATCTACCACTGGTAAGCAAAGTCCAGTCCAGAGTACGTGTCTATTTTTGTGAGGACCCATTTGTAGCCTCCCTGGGCTACTGGCATCAGTCTGACTTGCCAGCTATGTACAGGGCCTTCTCAGGAGATCTGCCCCATAGCCACATGCAGCCTCTTTCTCTTTTGGCGGCCAGGACAGTCCTTATTGGCATTTTGTGCCTCAGAGGATGCAAGAGGAATATTTCTAGATACATCTCATCTCTGCATTGCTGCAATACTCCATGACCACTCATTCCATGAACCCAGGTAGCCACCTCAAGTGAGCACACCAGGATAGCACCTTATCGATTCCAATCACCTTCCAATCCTCGAAGGAGTTCTTCTGATGGACACCAACATGTCTTACTTTAATGCATCCATCAAATTTGTACAGTGATTTCTGTAGGGCCATGCCCCATATGTAAAACCCTGGTGATGAAATGGTTAAGAGTTTGGCTGCTTACCAAAAGGTTGGCAGTTCAAATCCACCAGGCACTCCTTGGAAACCCTATGGGGCAGTTCTACTCTGTCCTAAAGAGTAGCTATGAATTGGAATCGACTCAATGGTAACAGGTTTTTCACTGAGTTATGCCCCATACAGACATCCCTTTGATAGGCCGGTCTTTCAATGCCCTCTTGCCTAACCATATGGCCATGCCATTTGCCACTGCCCACAAATTGGTAAAAACCCAGGCATAGGGGCAAACAATGCGCAGTTAAGCTCACAGAGCTGATTTGTTTTTTACCTTCTTTGATCAGAGTGGTGCCCTTCCAAACAGGATGCTATCTGCTCATCTAGGAAATACCATCCATAAACCAAGCAGCTCTGTTTTTGTCATTTGAGAACTGTTTATAGGGCACTGCCCAAGTAGCAATATGGTCTGGAACTCCTCCGGTGATTCCAAAGTCAGCCCTAGGAGAAAAGAGGCTCTTTATTCATGAGTACCTCCTTGCATTTCCCAGAAGCATGTTCCTGTATAAATCATTTCCATTTCATTGTAGAACTCTTCTGGGTGTTGCCCTCCCTATTAAAGTATTTCCAACATCACCCAAAATACTATGAGTATACCAAGCCACCCTCACTTCTGACCAGCTGGCTTTAAATTCAAGGGTTCCCACTATGCCCTCGGGTTTGCTAACTCACTAGAATGACTCATAGAACTTTAAAAAGTGTCATACTTATAATTACAGTTTTAGTACAGCAAAAGGATACAAATCAGACCCAACCAAAGGGAAAGACACATAGGGTGAAGTCTGGGAGAGTCCCAAATGTGAAGCTTCCATGTCCCCAGGGACACATCTCTCCCCACCCCCAGCACGTTGATGTACATAGAATATTGTCAGTCAGGAAAGCTCACCTGAGCTCCAGTGTTCAGAGTTTTTACCAGAATTTCATTGTGTAAGCATGATTGATTAAATCATTAGCCTGGTGATTAAACTTAATCTCTAGCCCCTTTCCTCTTCTGGAAGTTTGGCTGATATCGTATGGTAGATCTTTCTGGCTTGGCCAGCCCCCAACCTGAGTCATCTCATTAGCATAAACAAATATGGTCCAGACTCACCATGAATAACAAAAACAGTCCAATCGCTCAGGAAAGTCCATGGATTTGGTGTCTCAGTGGCGTGGTGGTTAAGCGTTCAGCTGCGAACCAAAAGGTCAGCACTTCTAATCCACCAGCAGCTCCTTGGAATCCCTGTGGGACAGTTCTACTCTGTCCTATAGGGCCACTATGAGTCAGAATTAACTTGACAGCAACAGGTTTTCCCAGAAACAAGGGGCAAAGCCTTCCATTTGGATAAAGTTAATTCTTAATATAACAGTGGTGCACGGGGAGCCTAGGTGAGTCTTTTCCAGAGGGTTGTCAGACTTAATAGGCCCAGTGGCACAGGGACCCATGTGTCCCAAAGGAGAGGGAAGTTGCAGTGACATGATCCTTTGGAAACTACGTGAATGTGGCCAAGCATCTTCGAAATTGTCAGCCTCCTGAGAAGGCAAGGTAGGAACTTGCTTACAAAGAAGATGGGAAGGCCCCTCAAGCCTCCAAACATATCCTCCAGTAGTTTAGGATTCACAGGACTTAACTATGGACTCAAATATTTTGTTTTTAATTAAAATGTAAGCACAGGGGTATGGAATAAGGCTGGTAGCCAAAGGCCAGCCCTACCCGTTACATTGTTCTTGGGTAGGGACTCCGCATTTGCAGTCACATAGCACAAATACTGATCATGCAGGCTTTGCACTGTACAGAAAGGTATCAATTGTGATCCGTGTGTTCTCAGGCCCCACTAAGAGAACCACAGTTGGCCTAACATAATAATAATAAGCCGTATTACCTAATTCAACTCTCTCCAGTGGAAATGAAGGTGCCCCAGACCCACACTTCTCTTTCTGACTCCTTTATGGCTTCCTGGTGCAACTCTTTTATTCCAGGACCACCTGGGTTCAGGCCAGAGCAGGCAGGCCCCTCCACTTCTCAGCTTGACTGCACATGGTTTCCCACGTCACTGCTAAGACATCCCTGACCACTGCTCCTCAGCTGTACTTGTGCCTGGCCTGGGCTGCCCTCTATTACTAAACCATAAAACACGACTTCCTCATGCTCACTTCTCCAGGCTCTGGTTAAGTCGCTGGGCTAGTTGGCAGAGATCAGAAAAAGTGGTGGGCAAGAGCACACACCCTGCTGTGTTCAGGATTGCCCTCACTCTGTCTGAGGCTCGTTTTCCTTGGACTATAGAACCTAAGCTTCTTTTTCCCTTGAGTTACCTTCCTCAGAGGTTTGACTCAGCCTTTCCCGTACAGAGACCTCTCTTCTCTCTCCTATTCCGTGGTGTCTGTTGTCTGGGCATGCCTGGACTGTCTGAACCCCATGAATGTACAACGTGGGGCTTCCTTCTTTCTAGGTAATTCATCCAGGACTGTGTACTGGGGACTGTGCACTGGGTGCTTGGCCTTATACAAGCACAGATTCTGCATAGATTGACTCATAAATATGCTGAAATGCCTGAAGAATGCTCCCTTAACCCTTCAAGTTATATTTTCCATAAGATGCCCCAAAATATCCTTGTTCAGTACAAATGGAAAAATGTGAAGCCAACGTCTTATTATTCTTGGTTATTTTCAGTTGCACTTTGATGGAAAAATAAGTAATTCCTTACATTAGGCCTTAACCTACAGCTATTCTGATTACATTTCTGAGAAAAGTCGACTTTTTTTTTTTTCCATGGGCTCATCTCATGTTTCCTTTTCTTTATCCTTGGATTAATATGATTACCATATACATTTTGTGTTTCCAAGTTGTTTATAAGAACTGAAACTTTTTCCAGGAAAGAATACAAAGATCTTTATGATACGGCCCCATCTCCATTCACACACACACACTCCCACCCATCCTTCTATTTCCCAAGATCACCATGTTCTCTTCTATCTCCCCACCAAGCCAGTATGTTATAGAGCTGAAAAGCACAGATTTCAGGGTAGGACAGACCCAGATTAAATATTGGTTCTGTGGTTTATTGGCCATATGACTTTTTAGTAAGTTTCTAAACTTTCAGTCCCTAGTTTGAAAAATGTAGATAATAACAATACCTGTCTTAGAAAGTCATAGCAAAGACATAAATGTACAGAATATATTTGGCACAATACAAGTATGCAGTAGGTACTCACAGAATGGTAACTCTTCTCTTCTTCTTTCTAGTATGCCCTTGTACTGCCACCAGAATAACTCCAACTCACAACATCAGTAACTTTTAGATCCTGTCCCAACTTCTTTTTTTAATCCACTTCACCGTGTCGTGCTGAGTTACGTGTCTCCCTCCATTCTCCCATGCACGTGCTCTAATATAATACTGACTTCTCTGTAATTAGTCTCTGATTTTTGTACCTGACTTCCCCACTAGACTCTGAGCACTATAAGAACTGAGTCTATGTCTTGTTCCTGTCTTGTCCTAGTGTCTCACAGGGTGCCTGCTACATGTTTAGAATGTTTATCATACAATCAAGGGAATTATTGGGGAAATCAATAAATTTTTTTTAATTTTTTTATTTTGGTGGAAGTATACACAACCAAGGATACACCATTTCAACAATTCTTACATGAAAAATTCAATGACATTGGTTGCATTCTTCAAATTGTGCTACTGTTCTCGCTATCCTTTTGCAAAGTACTCTATCACCATTATCTTAAACTCACTGCTTTATAAGCTTCCCATCCAACCTTTCAAGTCACCATTGTCAATTTGTTCTCATGTGGATAATTCTTTAAAATAGCACAATGTTCAAAGCAGATGCACTTTACTAATTAAAATAAGCTATTTTTTGGTTCAAAGATTTCAGGAGATAGTTGTTGGTTTAAAGTTGAAAGATTATCTCAGGGCAATAGTTTTGGGAGCTCATCAGCCTCAATGGCTCCAGAAAGTCTGGATTCCATTAAGAATTTGAAATTCTGTTCTGCATTTTTTCCCTTTTGATCAGGATTCTTCTACAGAATCTTTGATCAAAACATCAGAAATGGTAGACAGGCACCATCTAGTTCTTCTGGTCTCATGGCATAGGAGACAGTTGTTCATGGAGGCAAACAGGCACCTATTCAATTTCCTCCTCCGAGGAACAGAGAAATTTTTAAAGGACAATGGTTGCTCACGGAATCACTGGGAACTGTAAATGGTTAAAAACTTGGCCGCTAACAGAAAAGTTGGAGTTTCAAGTCCACCCAGAAGCACCTCAAAAGAAAGGCTGGCAATCTACTTTCAAAAAATCAGCCACTGAGGGGAGGGGTGGGGATGGAAAAACACTAAATAGACAATAGATAAGTGCCAACTTTGGTGAAGGGTGGGATGGTGCACAATGCACAAAAAAAAAAAAAAAAGGAAGAAAAAAATCAGCCATCGAAAACCTCGTGAAGCACAGTTGTACTCTGATACACATGGTGTCGTCATGAGTCAAAGTCAACTCAGTAGCCACTGATTTTGGTTGCTCACGCCTTTAAACTTCTCTTAAGTATAGGGACCTCTTCTTTAAAGTCAAAGAACTTCATGGACCCATATGGAAAGTATTAGTTGAATTTTTAATATTTGAGACTAAGAAATTTATCATGACCTGACGATGCTATAAATACAGTACCTTTAAACCTGAATTGTGCCAACACACCAAGTTTGATGCACATACAGATTTGTAAGTAGTGGTTATTCCTCCTGGCCCACTGGGGCCTGGAACCCTCGTGTTTGCAACCACAACTTCAAAGGATATGGCATTCTGAGAGCAGGCCAATGACACTTAACACTTAAGCTCCAAAGATTGGTTTGAATTAGAAAAATGACAAAACGTTACTGGTTTGTATGTTCTGAATGTAAGTATAGAAAAGGAAGCTTGTGGCTGTCCTGAAGTGTTTGTGGAAGGCAGAAGAAAGACTAGAAGTAGGTAATCCCAGAGCTGAAGGTCAAGGGCTAGACAACTTGCCTGTCACGTTGTGTTTGAGAGAAAGAAAGGAAAGACCCATAGACTCCTGTGAATTAATGGTTTCTGGGCTGAAATACTCTTCAAGAACATAAGTGCTCCATAGGAATGAAGGTGGCCTCTTGGGAGATGGGCAGTGCCAGTAAAGAAAGTGTACTTTGGAAATTTTGTCCGTGTGCAAATGCTTTAATGAAAGGGAGACCTCAAGAGACACTGTATCAGAGGCCTTCTTGGGCATCCATTCCTGTATCTTAGCAGCTCCTGCTTTTTTTTTTTTTTTTATTGTGGTGAAAATGTACATAACAAAACATGTACCAACCCAACAATTTCTACATGTACCATTCAGTGACATTAATTACCTTCTTTAAGTTATGCAACCATTCTCGCTATCCTTTTCCAAATCATTCCACCACCATCAATATAAACTCAATGTCCCCTAAGCAAAAACTCTCTCTACTCCTCTCCCTCCCACCCTTGATAATAATAATCCTTGGTTTCTGTATACGTGCTTGTTTTATATAAGTGAAATCTTACAGTATTTATCCTTTTGCAACTGGCTGATGTTTTTAAGGTTCATCCACGTTGTAACATGCATCAGGACTTCATTTTTCTTTACAGTTGAGTAGTATTCCATGGTGTGTATATACCAGATTTCATTTATCAATTCATCTATTGATGAACATTCAGGTTGTCTCCACTTTTCAGCTATTGTGAAAAATGCTGCAATGAGCATTGGTGTACAGGTTTCTGATTGTATTCCTGCTTTCACTTCTTTGGGGTATATATCTAGGATTAGGATTGCTGGGACGTATGATTTTGTGTTCAATTTTTCAAGGAACCACCAAACTCTTTTCCACAGTGGCTGTACCATTCTACATTTCCACCAGCAATGGATGAGGGTTCCTGTTTCTCCACAACCTACCCAAAACATGTTTTCTGGTGTTTTTTTGTTTTTGTTTTTAATCATTACCATCCTAATAGAGGCAAGGTGGTATCTTGTTGTGGTTTTGATTTACATCTCTGTAACAGCTGATGACATTGAGCATCTTTTCATGTGCTTGTTGCACATTTGAATATCCTCTTTGGTGAACTGCCTGTTCAAGTCTTTTGCCCATTTTTTTATTGTTTGTGTTTTTGTTATTAAGTGTAGAAGGGTTTTTTTTAAATATAATTTGGATATTAGACCCTTATTAGTTATATGGTTCCCCAAAATTTATAGGTTGTCTTTTCACATTTTTAATAAAGTCCTCTGATGAATGGAAGTATTTAATTTTTATGAGGTTCCAAGCTGCTCGTGCTTTTGTTGTCATGTGTGGTAATTCATTGTTAAAAACTAGACCCCGCAGCCAGGCCGCTATATTTTCTTCTAAGGATGTTAGGGTTTTAGTTTTTACATTTAGGCCCTTGATCTATTTTGAATTGGTTTTTGTGTATTGTGTGAGGCATGGATTCTGACTCATTCTTCTGCATGTGGATGTGGAAATTGAAATTTCCCAGTTTCATTTATTGAAGAAATTCTTTCTCCATTGAAGGGATTTACCACACTTGTTGAAAATCAGTTGGCTATAGATGTATAGATTTATTTCTGGACTGTTAGTTCTAATCCATTGATCTATATATCTATCAAAACAGCCACCCCTTGGATTCATTTGCCTTTTCTCTGTGTGGGCTAACATCACCCCATTCAAATGATTCTTATGCCTTCAATAAATCTCTTTGCTTTACTTTAGCAGAGTCTGAGAGTTTCACTCTACAACATTTTAGTGTAGTAGGCAGGTTTTCAAAGGTGTCTTATCTTCAGTGAACCCTGAGATTGTTGAGGATTGGAGCTCCAGTGCCAACTCAAGCCCCTTGTGCTCAATCCATCTCCACAAAATCTCAGGGTTGCGAAGATAAGCCCTCCTGAATCTCAAGCCTACAATTTGTTGCATAGGCAGTGCTCCTGATTTATTATCATTTTTCTGTTTTTACTTTTATTTTCTGTTCATGTTCTGAATGTTTTGATGAGTTCAATCTGTTATCTAGCAGGAAGTCCTGATAAGCTTTAGAACTCAATTTTTGTTTTTTCTAAGAGCACGTAAGGCTTAAGTGCACCTTTAAGGTCCTAATACTAGCAAGGTACTTTGTAAGTTGGGGAATGCCAGCTCCAGAGAAAGCCCCAGTTCAGTTTTTGTTCAGTTTTTTAACTTGTACTTACCAAGGGTGATTTAGGAAATCAACCACTATTGTGGAGCTCATATGACCCAGGTCAATTAACTTTTCTGTACAGCAAATAGGAATCTAAAATTTTTGGCATAAAACAGCCACAGTGGGAAGCCTATTTTAATTGGTATTTAAAAGCCTTTAAAAGGCATAAGCACAGTAAATTTTCATCCTTACAAGACACTGTTTCTAAACAGTCCAAACAAATTAAGAAATTGCAATATTAGAGCACTATAACTTCTTTACTGTTTCTTCCACTCCTGTCTCTGACCCTGGATCTGATCCCTCTTCCTCTTCTGCTCCTCCTATAGTAACTCCCCTTTATCCATCCTTTCTTTCTTACACTCCTGATGAAGTGTCTTTTAGATCTTTGCGGTTTTTTGTTGTTGTTGGCCCTGTATTTTTACTTTTGTTCCTGTTTGTCTTTTATGTTGTCCTTGATTTTGGTGCACAAATGGACTTGATGAAGATTGTTTCAAAGGACCTCAGAGACTTTTGAGCTGCCCCATTCTGTGGCAGTCCTTCACTAGGATATTTTCTTCCTCTGAGAAACTGAAAGTAACTCTTCGCTTTCAAATTCTGAAATTATGTAAGTGCACATTTGGGTGTAATCACCAAATCTTGTAAGAAAATAGGTGATGCCAATTCACAAGGGGAGATGGCAGCTCCTGACCTGTTTTATGATGCAGTTTCTCAATAAAGAATCACAATGTTAAAATTAAAATAATCAGCAGCTACTTTTAAGTACTAGTATACTTAAGGTCTAAAATGAGAGACTAGGTCTCGAGCTGGCAGAATGAATTAAGTTAAAAAAGAAGGAAACTAGAAGCTTCAGCCTTAGAGCTTAACATCTTTGATAAATGAACCTGGATCACCCACCCCCCACCCCAACAGGGACACTGGCTTGGGATTCATATTTAAAAACACTATAAGCTGAATATACTAGAAGTAATTTGGAATTTCAGTGATCACTTGGGAAAATGAGCTGCCATCTGTTCTGTTTTTTTTTTTCCTTGCTTTGGGGAAATGATCTCCCATTTGTTTTGTCTTTCTTTTCTCTTTGGGGAACTTTTGTTGGTGCGCAGATTTGTGAGAGGGTCTGAGAGATCTCCATCTGAGGCTCTGGCAAGTTAATAAGTTTTGTCTAGAACCTGTTTTTTTCTGTTGAATCGTGTTATCAAAAATTGCTATATACGTTTTAAGGAACTAGGTTACCCTATTTGTGTGGTATTGTATAAGCCTATTCTTTGAGCTGGTCTCACAGATCAATGAGTTTATGTAGTCTTTCTGCCTTGTTTTGTTTTAAGAGCTTGTTTCTGGTCTAGGGTGTTGTGTCTGTGTTTCTGTCTTGTATAAGGTTGAAGACCATGGCTGTTTTTTGTAATGCTGTCTTAAAACCTCAGTTCTTTCCTCATCCAAGAAAAACTATGTCTTGTATGTATTATGATTCAAACTTTTATTAGCTACTTTGAAAAACTGTAATATAAATTGGTCTATTTGAGAAGTGCTTTAAAAAACAAATAAAGATTAATCATTTATTTTAATGGGTACAACAAGGCCTTAAAAAGAGGGAAATTATTCTAAATTATATCTCCAAAGGATCCTATACAGCAAGCAATAGATAGGGTTATGAAAATATAATAAATTCCTCCTCTGTATAGTATTATTAAAACTAGATTATAACCTTCTTTCAAAAAATACTTCATTCTGGCTGGTTTAATGATAAATAAGCATTTCTATAAATTTAATAGTTGAAATATTTCCAGTAATTAATGAAAGTGATTTTATTCTGACAAAGACTTTTATGTTCTGTACTGTCAGTCTTAAAAACAAAAACTTTCTAAGTAACTTAAGCTAGATATTATATGAAATATGTTTTATTTAAGGAAAAAGGATAATTTTGTCTTAAAGTAAAACTAGTAGTTCGAGAGCGGGAAAAGGAGGCATAGGACAAGCCTAAAGGGGGAAAAGATGGCTAAAAACTAATAGCTTCATTTACAAAATTGCTAAAGAGCTTTGGAAGTTACTTGGTAGATAAAAGGTTGTGATAAAAAGAAAGCAGCACTGCTTACCAAGAGAATAATAAAAGGAAAAAAATCTTTTGTCTTTCAAAATACCTAAGCCAAGCTAAATATATGTAAATAAATTTGGGATGACTAATTCTTGTTTCTAATCATGAGCCAAAATAGGAAGAGATGGGCAGGATCAGGTCTCCTCAACCTCCAGCCTCTGAGGTCATATAACTTCAGGGAAGCTTTGGAAAGACCCCTTCCAACTAGGTGGAGGCTCTCTAGACAAAAGAAAATAAGAAAAATGTTGCCATACTATAGTTATCAGAAATTGGATGGATCCCAGTCATAGAACTATAAACAAGTTCTCTCTATTGTGGAGAAATTCTAAGAAGCCAAAAGCTAGAAATCACAATGACACACACCTGAAATGGATTGGGAAAATGTTTCCATTCCTAGCCAGAGACTCAAGGTTATATCCATATCAATAAATTTGGTTGAGCAGAGACTTCGTGATTTCCAAAGCCAGTTCATAAAATCGTTAAGTGTTAAAATTAGATTGGGGAAAATATGAGAAACAGTAAAAGCTGAATGAAAACTTAGAATATTTAAACAAACTTTATTTCAACTGTAATTCAAGCTTAAAATAATTTCGAAGATCTTTCAGGTTAAATTGAGTTAATAGGCATTCATCATAACTTAAGTTTTTATAATTCACTGTCATTGAGTTGATTACAACTCATAGCAACCCTATGGGACAGAGTAGAACTACCCCATAGGGTTTCCAAAGCTGTGAGTCTTTACAGAGTCAGATTACCACATCTTTCTCCCATGGAGCAGCTGGTGGGTTCAAACCACTGACCTTTCAGTTAGCAACTGAGCACTTTAACCACTGCACCACCAGGGTCACTAAGTTTATATACTTTTGCTTTTTATGCCATAGAGAAAGGATATATATATTTGGGATTGCTAATAAGTGTGTCCATTTTTACCATGTAAAGGGATGTACTATGAGAGATATGCAACAAAGGCAATGTTTAAGAGGTTTATCTTAAAAATTTATTTGATGTGCTCAAAAGTTTTTGCTGTATGGCTAAAGTTTAGTTGGTATAACCTGATTATATGGTATTATGTCTCAAGATTATTATATATTATATCTGAAGCTCTTTGAAAACGAGACTAATCATTATATTTAGAGATATTTTTGTCAAAAATATTTTAACTGACTTTATTTGGCTTTGCATTACTTTTGTAATTAATTTCTATAAAGTCTTTCACTTTTAAGAGTATTATTTTTATACATTAATTATGACCATATTAAGTTTTGTTATCTACAGATAAGTTTTTACTTTGCTGATTTGCTAAAAATATTTGGCTTGAATATCTCAACAAAAAGATGGACTATATTGGACTCATGAAAAGGATTGTGACATTTTGAATGTGGATACTACTAGACTGAATCAAAATTCCCGGAACTCTTATGTAGAAGCTGACAGGGTCACAGACTGTGGCTGGTACAGAATCAAACGGAACAGGAATTAACTACATAGGCCTGAGAAGACTAAGGGATTACTATGGGTTTTATGTGGGAATATTGCTGGGGTTTTAAGGTCCTACTTTCTGCCTGTAAGAAGCCATTTTCCTCCTTTTTTCTAAATTATCTAACTAATGGGTTTAGATATCATAATTCTCACATTAGAAGTTCCTATTGGTAAATTTAACAAAGTTGTAAGTATCATAACCAGAGAAGCATGTGAAGTTCGAGCTAGGATTTTACAAAATAGAATGCCATTAGATTTTCTGTTATATTCCCAAGGAACAATTTGTGCCTTAATAGATAAATGTTGCTGTGTTTATATAAATATGCAATCTGAGGTTTTGCAGAATGTAGTTGCTTTTGAGACACATGAAAAGCAATTACTGATGCTGCTTATGTATAAACAAACACCTCATGAAATTTGTTTCCTTGGTTCAGAGAGCTTAGGGTCATTGTTCATGGGTTATTTCAGACAATTGACCTAATATTATTGTTAGTATTTCTGTTCTAGCTCCTAGGTGTGGTGCTTGGGATCTTAAAAACCAGATGGTGCCCAACTACCATTATTGAATTTTTTGATAAAAGATTCTATAGCAGAATCATGATCAAAAGGAGGGAATGATGAAAGAGTTGTAATTCTCCTGGAATACAGATATCTGGCTTTCATGGAAGTTGGGATAACCCACACAGGCCATTACCCTTGGGTGTCCTTTTGAATCTTGAGCTTTGAGGGAAAAAAAAACTGGTTCTTAAAGTCAAACAGTGGTCCATCTAAACTAGTAAGATCTTTATGCTCTGGGCATTGTGTTTTTTTGAAGAATTTGGTCTGTTTCAGAAAAGAGATTCCAAAGATTAGACTGGGAGCTATGTTTAGGGTAAATCAGTAATTATTTTCATTGGTCTTCAAGACAATGTTGTATGAAATGCCTGTCTAGTGTTTGTAATCAAGCTGTCACCCCCTCTTGCTGGGCAGAAAATTATGTATCTTGAGAAAACCAGGTTCTCAGAGGAGATCGACCTCACACCTTGAGTCAGACTCTTGGAAAACCAAATAGTTCTCTCAATGTGAACTTGCCCTGCACTTACCTTAATTTAAAATCACAGAAGCAGAATATCTGAGCAGAAGAAGATACATTTATAATGATGATCAAATAATTTTTATGAAAATTCATGATAAGAATAAGGGAATATGTGAGGGCACCTTAAAACTGAGGCACTTGGGCTAACTAAAATGGCTGACACAAGGTCTGACTCAGGTTCCATTTTGTCTTAGGCTCCACTTCTGCTTCTGAGAAAGAGACCCACAACTGTTGGTGGATAAACCAGGGAGAGGCAGCTTGCCCTGGGGAAGAACATTTAGTATGTTTTAGATAGATTAACTGAAGACCTCCAACAGGCAGAGTCCAGTCTGTATTATCTTGCTAATGATATAACTTTTGTAATCCTTAACTGAATGTTTTTCTTCTGCTTTTGGTCATTCAGGAGATCTCATGCCTTAGGCCACCTGGACTTTAGATTGTCTAACAAAAGCATCAACCAGTAAGTACTGTAAATCCTTAATCCAATATTCTAAAGAAAATTTTTCACAGATGAAAGAGGCTTTTGATAAATGGAAACTAGACTCTCCAGGCCTGCCTGATTTTACCTCTAAAGATTATGTATAATGGAGGAGACATCATTTAAAGGATTCATTAAAACCCCATTGGAATGGACCAAACCTTGCCCTAGTCACCAATCTGTATGCAACAGAACTGTGGAAGGTGTTAAACCTTAGATATGTTTGTCACAGCTTATAGGAACAAAAGCACTTGTTTGGATTTGCTAATCATCTGGAAACTTAAAATTGAAGCTGAAATACCCTACTGGGCAGAAGCAGATGATTCTGCCCAAAGCAGATGCTTTCCCAAAATCATGGAACAAGACCTCTCACCCGTTCTGCTGAATTCAAGTCCCTGAGGTCATTGTACATTGCTCAAATTCTTATTGCTTTTGAGATTGCTTCACATTGGTAACTTGAGTTCACTGACTGCTAAGAATTTTCCATCCAGGCTATTGATAAATTTGCTGTTTTCATATTCATTGCTATCCTTACGTTGGTTTCTGTATTATACATGGCTGGCGTTATTCCCCGTTCTCATACTATTCTTTTTCCATGCAAATAAGAGAAATGCTTATTGTCAATTTAATCTTTTAGCTACTGTTTGCTACTCACCCTATTATTTTACTAGAGTTTTTATTGGCCTATGTTCTAAACACTTGTTGCCACCTGTCTTAGTTATCTCGAGCTGTTATAAGAGAGCTATCGCAAGTGGGTTGCTTTAAAAAACAGGAATGTATTCTCTCAGAGTCTAGAAGATTAGAAGTCCCAATTCAGGGTGTCAGGTCCCGGGAAGGCTTTCCCTCTCTGTTAGTTCTGAAGGAAGGTCCTTGTCATCAATCTTCCCCCTGGTCTAGGACCTTCTCAACACAGGGAGCCTGGATCCAAAGGACATGATCTTCTCCTGGCTCTTCTTTCTTTTTTTTTTTTTTCCTTGATTTCCCTGGCATCGGCCTTTTTTTTTTTTTTTTTTTGATTTTTTTTTTTTTTAATTTTTATTAAGCTTCAAGTGAACATTTACCATTCCAATCAGTCTGTCACATGTAGGTTTACATACATCTTACTCCCTTCTCCCACTTGCTCTCCCCCTATTGAGTCAGCCCTTACAGTCTCTCGTTTCGTGCCAATTTTACCTTCTTCCCTCTCTCTCTATCTTCCCATCCCCCCTCCAGTCAAGAGTTGCCAACACACTCTCCAGTGTCCACCTGATTTAATTAGCTCACTCTTCATCAGTATCTCTCTCCCCCCCCCCACTGACCAGTCCTTTTCATGCCTGATGATTTGTCTTCGGGGATGGTTCCTGTCCTGTGCCATCAGAAGTTCTGGGGAGCATTGTCTCTGGGATTCCTCTAGTCGCAATCATACCATTAGGTGTGGTCTTTTAATGAGAATTTGTGGTCTGCATCCCATTGGTCTCCCGCTCCCTCAGGAGTTGTCTGTTGTGTTCCCTGACAGGGCAGACATCGATTGTGGCCGGGCACCAACTTGTTCTTCTGGTCTCAGGATATTGTAGGTCTCTGGTTCAAGTGGCCCTCTTCTTTCTTGGTGATATGAGGTTCCTCTCTTTTCTGATCAATTTTCTCTTTTATATCTCAAAAGAGATTGTCTCAAGATACAACCTAATCCTATAGATTGAGTCCTGCTTCATTAACATAACTGCCTTTAATCCTGCCTCATTAACATCATAGAGGTTAGGATTTAATACACACAGGATAATCACATCAGATCACAAAACAGTGGTCACATACAATACTGGGAATTATGGCCTAAAAAAGATTTTGTAGGGACATATTTCAATCCATAACACCACTTTATCCCTCATCTCTTTCCTCATTGCTATTCTTTTGCTCCTTGGATTACCTGTAGTGTCATTCCCTGCTTTATGGCCTTAAGCAGGTATGCCAAAGGCAACCTGGCTTCATATACTCCCTATGTCTGATTCATCTTTCCTTGACATCTTTAACTGGTTACCTAAAGGTGCTAGATTATGGATTCAATCCATATTTACTAGTCTGCTAATCAAATGTCTGATTACTCTGAACACCAATTTAATACCTCTGAAGAGAATTACGAACTCATATTTCAGGCAGGCTCAAGCTTACTCCTTGAACCAGCCCCTTGAAAATCAGGTTATTCCTTAACACAGCCCACTGTATATGTCATGCCAAGGTTAATGCCACAGAAGCAGAGGCTCCAGCTATGGCATGGTGACAATTTTAGCTGGTGCCTGGCTATTTATAAATAGTGTCTGGGGTCTTAAAGGCTCACAGCCATCTATAAGAACCTTTGAAAGACAGCAACAAAATAAAATTCTCTTTCCTCAAAAATATTCTAAAAATGCTGTCCTACTGGGGAATATAAATCCAAGTCCATGTAAAAGAAAGAACTCCTCCCAAAATGGAGATTGATAATATGATCAAAGAGTTGCCCAGGAATTCTTTATCAAAAAGAGGGAATGAATAAGAGCTTCAGAACAGAGGTGTCTGGCATATTTAGGGTGGCTGATTTTGGGGGCAGATCTGACTCCATGTTGTTACAAACTCTTGCTTCTGCTTTCCTGAGAATGTAACTATGATTTATTCCCATTCGTATACATCTGGACCCTCTGGCTGGTGGTACCAAAGACAATGTGGCAACACCAGGGTAAGCCCAGGCAAATCCATGAAAATCCAGGGAGGGTCAATCAATCAGAATATTGCTAGGAGGTTCCTAATTCTACAGTACATCTACCCTCACAAAACAGCCACTTCTTGAATTCATTGGTCTTCACTCTGTGTGGGTTAATGTCTCCCCATTCAAGTGTTTCTTATGCTTTCAATAAATCTCTTTGTTTTACTTTAGCAGAGTCTGAGAGTTTCACTGTACAACAGTTTCCATAAAACTTTATTTGCAAAAAATAGGCACTAAATCAAATTTGAAAGGTGTGCTGTAGTTAAGTGCCCTTGGTCAAGCCCATTCTTCACCCTAATGAATCCTTTCCCTTTTTGCTATTATTCTTTCTCTGTGTCATTCCATATATCATAACCATCTTCTGTCATGGATTGAATTGTTTCCAAAAAAAAAAATCTGTCCATTTACCTGGGCCATGCGTCTCAGTATTGTGTGATTGTCCACCATTTTATGTGATTTTCCTATGTGTTGTAAATTTTATCACTGTGATGTAATGAGATGGATTAGTGGCAGTTATATGGATGAGATCTACAAGATTAGATGGAGTCTTAAGCCAATCTCTTTTGAGGTATAAAAGAGAGAAGCTAGCAGAGAGACAGAGGGACTTCATACCACCAAGAAAGAAGCGCCGGGAGCACAGCGTGTCTTTTGTACCTGGGATTCCTTCACAGAGATGCTCCTAGTCCAGGGGAAGATTGACAAAAAGGACCTTCCTCCAGAGCTGACAGAAAGAGGAAGCCTTCCCCTGGAGCTGACGCCCTGAACTCAAACTTCTAGCCTACTGGACTGGGAGAGAATAAACTTCTCTTTGTTAGAGCCATCCGTGTGTGATTTTTCTGTTATAGCAGCACTAGGTGACTAAGACATCACCCTTCCATTTTCTCCTACAGCCTAACCCTCATGGTTTTCCTTCCGTTCCATGCAACTTACCATGAAGGATCTTCTACCCCCACTGCAACCTCTCCTTCGTTGTGATCTTCTACTTTCCTCTCTCCCTCCCCCACCATACATCCTCAGAAGATCCTTTCTTCTCCATCCCAATGCTAACTCTAACACCAGCTCAAGCTCTCCCACCTCACCCCATGCCCACAAAGGAGATAGCATCAGCAGTAGTGCAGGGCAATTCAATACTGAACTTAGGCCCATGTGGTGTATATATAACCATGTGCGTGCAGTATATGTGAAAAAATACTTTCAGATCATCCATCTCAATTTATGCACCTCTTTGGCAGCCTTTGTTCTGCTCTCACGATGGAGTCAATGGGGTTCTGCCAAGTTTATAAATACTTCCTCTGAATGACAATAAATTTGGTCTCCTCTAGTCATTCACTTCATAGATAAAATCTCAGTGAGATTGCAATCGCACTGACACTTAAAGTTAACTGTTTTCTTGCTTGATCTTAACACTCTAACCAAACAGATTTTGGGGGCCTCCTATTCATGCGTCACAGCTGCCTGATTCAAGGACTTTTGCGTATCCGTGTTCTGACAATTGGAAGCTAAAGCATTTGGATGCCTGCCTCTCACACTGCTCTGTTCTGTGAAGTTAAGACCATTGACAAAATCCAGACGGTTTACAAAGGGGCCTATAGAAGGTCGTTCCTCTGGACACTTGGCTGTACTTTCCTCAACAGCAAATGAATTTACCAGATGTGGCAGAATCGGTTCTTCTTTTTCTCATTGAAGACAAGATTGTCCTTGGTTTTAATGAGCCCTGAAGAACATGTAGGTATGGAAAGCATATTAATAATATATCATCTCCTATTTGCTTTTTCTCTTAATTCCTTCTTCCTTATCCTCTTTTGCAACTTTCTACTTGCTTAATACAGCACCAGACACATAGAAGACATTTCATTTTTAAGCGTCTTCTTGTCATCACTACTACCAACATCACCAACACTTTCCTTTCTTCTGTACCTACTCAGCTAAGGAAAACTCATTCAACTGCTTGTAAAATATTTTAAGTGGTTAGTTGAAGTTACAATTATTTTAATTTTTTTTTGCCTGAATTGATAATTGATTAGTCATTTTTTTTCAATGCAGTGAAAATCGCCTTGTAGTTAATATGCTGACAACAAGCTCAAGGGGGGGAATCACTTTGAATTCTGTTTTCCTTCCTTATTCATTTCCAAATCTGTGTATACAGAGAAAAGACATGGAGACACAAAGATGACATAGGCAAGAAAAGGGTTAAAGGGGCATGTGGGAAGAATCAGGGGACCAGAGGGGACCATCTGATTGAAGTTCCTGCCTGTGCAAACAGTGATGTCTTTTTTGTTTTTCACTTTCCCGTCCTCTTTTGTTATTTTTCCACTTCTTTTTCCTCTTTATCTCTCCCTTTTTCTTTTCTTTCTACTCTCTCCCACTTTAAAATAAGGAAGAAAATAAGATCAAACAGTTATGCTTTCTTTTTCAAAGATTATTATCACTACCTAAGTGATATTGAATGAAGATTTTTCTATTTTGAGTTTGGTATTATTTAATTACTAATTATTCGAGTATAGGCTATTAAATCCTTGGCCTGCCACTTCCACATGCCTTGAGAGATTTAACTGTAAATGGAAAATAATGTATCTTCATTGTGAGAACAGAAACAGCAACGATGGTTTAGGCTGTTTTCTTCCTTGCTTCCTTCTTTCTTTGTTTCCATCCTTCTATCTTTCCTTCTTTGCTTCTTCTTTCTTTCTTTCCTTCCTTGCTTTCTCCTCCCTCCCTCCCTCCCTCCCTCCCTCCTTCCCTCCTTCCCTCCTTCCCTCCTTCCCTCCTTCCCTCCTTCCCGCCTTCCTTCCTTCCTTCCTTCCTTCCACCCTTTCCATCTTTCCCTGGCTCAGTCCCTATGCCCAGGCCCAGCCAGCCTGGTAGAGACGTGACCCACAGAGCATCCCCAAACATCCCAGCTTCAGTGTCCCAGGCATTTTTCTGGTTACTCACACCCAACTGTGTCACTTGGATGGCCAATGAGCAAGGCACTCACCTTGGGTCCCTCCTGGGGGGAGTAACGACTCACAGCAGTCCACCCCCCTCCTGTGGAAACCACGTGTGACTTTCACTACCACAGGGTTCAGGACTCTGTACACAGCATGACTCAATAAAGAGTGTTGATTGACTGGGGACCAGATGGTCAACAGACCAGGCCTTCGTTAATGCACAGTAAAAATGACGCCAACTGTGCTCAAAGTCACACAGAGATGGCTGTGGGGAGTCTGCATGAGATCTCCCACTGTCAGGGCACGTGTACTTTGCAGTCCCAAAGATATTGATTCAAGCCCTGGCTCCAGCTACTAAACTTACTGATTAAGAGACTTTGGGTTTCTTACTGCATATATATGAGTCTCCGTTTTTTCATCTTTTTAAAACAGAGCTAACGCTGCTGATCTCACAGGCTTCTGTAAGCATCTAACATCTGTAAAGCACCTAGCATAGCACATAGTAGACAGGAAATTGTAAAGAGAATGGAGGGGTAGAAAAGAACACAGGGCAGCATCTAAGAGTATGTGTAAATTAACCTGGGGGTTGGCTGGAAGAACCAATCCAAACAAGTGCAAAGTATATAAGGTGCCAAAGGAAAAGTTGAGATTCTGTGCTTTGGGTGATGGTGCAGACTTGCTTATTTTCTGAGCTTGTTAACTACACAGCACCATCTAGGGGCAGAGCATGTTCCAAGCAATGTTAGTCCTCCCCAGGTCCTCTGACCCAACAGAATTCCTTTGTCCCTTTTTGTCCATTTCCCCCCAGCCCTCCTGTCACCTCTGCTCCCTCCTCTCCCCTCCCACGCCCTTTCCCATTCCACCCTTATTCTTTTTCCTCCTCTATCTCCTCTTCCTGGGACAGTGTTTTTCATAGTGGTGTCCATAGGGCTTTGGACAAAATGATTAATCTGTGGGAAGTCAGATAATGACCATTCCCAAACATCTCTTGCCCCTCCTCCTCTGCTCCATGTCACTGACTTCCTTTGGATGCCACCGGAAATTCCCAAAGAACCTTGGCCATGCTGTCCTGGGCTCTGACCAGCTCATCATGGTGCCATGGACAGCCAGGTCTTTGTTATTACCACTGTAGGCATGAAGAGAGGACCCCTCACAAGTCAGGTCCACATCCCCTGGGCCCCCTGTGTCTAGTGTGAATTCCACTGTTCTCTAACTAGAACAAGAACTCTACCCAAAGAACTCACAACCTAAAGGAAACAGCAGAGTTTTCACTTAAGATGAAAAATAAATCTCAAAAGAGTGAAGGAAAATTTTGGCCAAGTCTGCATCTTATGAGACTTGCCAATTTCTATTCCTCATTCTAGAAACTGTTGTTTAAAAACAATGCTGAATTGAACTGCAGAACTCTTTCTTTTAAAATAAGTTTATAAAGATATTTTGGATTCAGTTCAGCATCCTCTCCACACCTCCTTAAATCTCATTCTTCTCGAGAGCTAAGATTTGCTTTCAAATCTGTACAAGTTTTTTCAACATAGAATGTTTTCGAAAGCTCAGTAAGAACATTGTAATGTGATAATGAGTTTCCTGAAACATTATTAGAGTGCACCACTCCACAGACACACGTGTTCCTGTGTTACCCTGCAAATTATCCAATATGCCAATTTTAATCTGGAGCAGGGAAGAACAAATATAAACTAGTTGTGTTCCTGTTTATTCATCGGTTCCCTAAACCAAATGGTGTTAAGTACCCCTTTCTGCTCTGATTGTGGCTATTAAAAAAAATTTGTTTGGATTTTAAAGTTTTGCTAGTTCACATTAGAGAGTTATACTTAGCAAGTACTTTTAAGTTCCAATAGTTTTGATCAAGGCAAAAACTTACGCAGAAATAATTATCTGAGTAAATTGAAAACACAATAGAAACACAACACATACCTTTCCTACTCATTTTTCCCTTGCTGATGATCATTTGTTACCTCCGTAAGGGAACTATGTGCCCATGTGAATTCTATCTAGAGCACTCTCTCCCTCTAAAGTCTGCCAAGACAATACCTAATCATTCTTCAAATTTTAGCCCTTTGCCATTTTCTCTGTAAAATCATCTTTTAACGTCCTGGGGCAAACAGGTGCTATCTGTCAGTATGATCACCCAGAGGACTTTGTATGTGCCTTCATTAAGACAATGGCATTATTATATCATCACTTTTGCTATTAGTTCCAGTCTTCTTCCAGTACAGTAATAGTTCCACTCTGGGCCACCGTTCTGAGAGTTTTGCATGTATTTACTTATTTAACCCTCATCAAAAATCCCACTGCCTTCGAGCTAATTCCAACTCATAGCAACCCCATAAGGTTTCCAAGGCTATAAATCTTTACAGAAGCAGACTGTCACATCTTTCTCCCATGGAGCAGCTTATGGGTTCAAACTGCTGAACTTTTTGGTTAACAGCCAAGCACTTTAACCACTGTGCCACCAAAGCTCCTGTTTCAAACCTCATAATAATCCTTAAAGAAGGGTTTCTCAGCAAGGGTTCTGTAGAACCCTAGAGTTATTGCTGGGAATTCCATAATAAATCTTGATTGAAAAAAATACACATAAAATTTTTTTGAATTGGTAATGTTAACTCTATGCTAGTACTCTCAGTGATAGTCTATGACCAAACAGCCCACTTAACAGTTCCATTAGAGGTCTTTCAGTCCTGTATGGAAGTGCATAGTAGGACACATTCATTTGATTGGGTTCATTGTCAGGTTTTGATGCCCTTGATAATTGGTGAGCACTGTATTGCAAAGAGGAAAGGATGATTGACCTCAGCTTCTCCTTCCTGAATTACCTCTCTCAGACTTCTTTTTCACCAATGACTGACTGATCATACCATAGTTTAGACTTGGTTGCGTGATTATCTTTCCATCTTTTGTCCTGTTCTTTTAAAGTCCAAACTTAAAAAGAGTTACCCTATACAGTGACACAGGCTTCTGTAGGTCCTCCCTCTCTTTTCCCTCATCTGATTCAATTGCAACTGCAATGTTAACATAACCCATTGACATCAAGTCAACGCCAACTCATAGTGACCTTGTAGGACAGAGTAGAACTGCCCGCATAGGGTCTCAAATTTGTAATCTTTACAGAACCAGACTGCCACATCTTTCTCCAGAGGAGCAGCTGGTGGGTTTGAACCACTAACCTTTTGATTGGCAGCCAAGTGCTTAACCACTGCATCACCAGAGCTCCTTCAATTTCAACACAGACATTGGAAAAGCACTAATAGCTGCAGGACTCAACAGCAGAGTGGTACTCTTGATGGACATTGGTAACATGTGTTAAAATTATTATCTATTCTCACAATAATGCTGCTTAAGAGAAACCTTAAAACCCAGTGGCTTAACACAGTACTAAAAATCAAATCCATTACTGCCATGTCCATGCTGATTCATAGCAACCCTATGGGTTACAGAGGAGAACTGAGCTCCATAGAGTTTTCTTGGCTGTAAACTTTACAGAAGCAGATCCCCAGGTATTTTTTCTGCAGTGCCACTAGGTAGGCTCAAACTGCCAACCTTTCATTTTGTCAAGTGTAAACCATTTGCACCACCCAGGAACTTCTGTTTAACCACTTATTGCTTGTAAGTCTCTGTGTTGACTGGGCAGTTCTTCTGGTCCTGGCTGGGTTTAGTAGGGCTCAATCATGGATCTGTAGTCAGCTATGGATCAACTGTGACTTTCGTGATCTTGGCTAGGCTGTCTTACATGTTTGAAGCTTGGTTGGGACAACTGGTCTCATTCAACTCTGCTCCATGTGGCCTCTCATCCTTCAGCTTATTCACTTCGGAAGGAGAGAGAGAGGTATGCAATGCCTTTAGCATATTGTTAGTGCCATCATATTATTTTGGCCAGAGAAGGCAACAAATTTAGCCCAGATTCAAAGGGTGGGGAAGTAGACTTCATCGCTTGATGAGAGGAGCTGCAAAGAGGTCATTTTTGCAACCTACCTACCTACCAACTACTGTTTTGGGTATTGGCAGTCAGAGAAGATACTACCACAGTCTCCTAGAGAAGCAAAAGAGACTCTAAGAAGGTTTCACAGTGTACACAAAAGGGTTACTCTCCTGAGCACATATAGACAAAGCCTAAGAAAGTCAGGACTACTTGAAAGGATTGTAAGGAGAGTTAGTCTTCCAAAAGAGCAGGAAGCAACAGATCCAGGGAAACACTGGTTGTCAACATCCCTTTTACACTCTAGCTGGTGGGTCTAGAAATATGGGTGATTTGAGAAAGTTTGTAGGACTTCATACAAGCCAAGCTTCAGAGGTTGCAACAAAGTCATGGAAAACACATGGTTTGTCTTGTTGACATTGTAGCATCTTGGACCACACCCTGGGACGTGACATGTAAGTGCAGGTTGCAGGTTGCTTTCATTTAGCTCCTATGTAATATGTACAGATACATTTCAACAATTTAAGCTTATTGTGTCTGGCACACTCTATTTGATGATTTGAAGGAACTCCTGCAGGCTCCCCTCTTGTTGCAGGAACCTGCCTTCTGGTTACCACGTTGCAAACACAAGCTTTCTTCCTTCAGTCTTGCTTCTTAGGCTGTACTTTCTCAGTCCTTAGCTCTGTGTCTGCCTGTCTCCCTTCTTCTCTTCGGTCTCATTTTCATCTCTTTGTCTTTGCTCCCTTGTTTGAGTAAGCAAATAAACCCAGAGAGCAGTGTTTAAGAGGCAAAATTCTAAAAACAATCAAACAAACAGAAGTCCAGCTGCTGCAGTTTAAAGCTCATTAATGCTTGAGGGGAAGCTGCTGAGTGTAAAATATATATCAGTAACGTTTTTAAAGAGCAATTTGGCAGTATCTGCCAACAGTTAAAATTTGTATACCCTTTTTTGATGTAATAATTCCACTTTGGTGATTTTACTCTATAGATAAACTTGCACAAATGTGCAAGTGTGTATGTGTGTCCGTGTGTCTGTGGGTATAGACACATTATTGTACCAATTTATAAAGGATGTTGATAGCAGCATTGTCAGAACAGAGAAGTAGTAACAACAAAAATGTCCACCAATAGGGCCTATTTAATAAATTAAAGCACATTCACACACTAGATTATCACATGACCAATAAAAAGAATGAGGAAGATCTACATGTACTGATATATAAAGATGTGTCAGATATATTGTTAAGTAAAAAAGAATCAAGTTATACAAGAGTATAGTGTGTGTCTTCCAGATTTAAAAACTTAGGTACTTTGTGTGTGTGTGTGTGTGTGCGCGTGCGTGCATGCACCCACATGTGTGCACTTTTGTCAAAAATCTTTTGGATGTACCTAAAAAGAACTGATGATCATTATTACCTCTGGGGATTCAAACCAGAGGGTAGGGGAGACGGAGACTTATTTTCCACTTTATAATCACCTGTATCCTTAGAAAAATTTCCACCATGAGCATAATTCATATTTATAATTTAAAATAATTAATTTACAAAGTTATTTAAAGTAACTTTCATGTCCCAAGTCATCTGTAGCCACCAGGGTGCTTAGTTACTGACAGTACAATCTATTCTCATCACTTCCAGCAAAACCAAACAAGTTGCCGTCAAGTTGATTCCGACTCATGACAACTTCATGTGTGTCAGAGTAGAACTGCATGCACTCCATAGAGTTTTCAATGGCTGGTTTTTCAGCTGGTTTTAGATTGTCAGGCTTTTCTCCCAAGGCCCCATTGGGTGGATTTGAACCTGCAATGTTTTGCCTAGCAGCTGAGTGCATTAACAATTTGTACCACATGCAGACTCTGTAATTTGAACAGCTAGAGAGTTATTATGAGACACTGGATAACACACAGAATTCAGGATTATGGGGAGGGCTGGAGCACTCGGTTCTAGATTAACTTCTAGGAATAAACAGCTCCCAGAGTCAGAGAAGTGTGACGACGCAACCACGGCCACCACGGTCCCAGCCTCACACTGCCTCTGCCACTAACCATGCCCAGTATCATGGAACTCATTCCAAACCAAGTCTTGCTCAGGTAAATCTGACCTGTGGGATCTAGGTCACATGTCTGCCCTCTAGCAGCAACAGAGACCAGGAAAATTAAGGTTTTAAAAGAAATTTCTCCCTTGGGAAGGCAATTTCCAATGTAGGAAATACCCAAATATGGAAAGATAACTGTTTAAAACATGTAGATTAGTTGTAAATGACAAATTTTCACTACACAGTTCTATGTTACTCCTGTTGGGATCTTATTCAATTAAACATATTTTATGAAAAATTTATTCCAAAACTGTGCTCATGTAAGACTGAAATGAATGATAACTGTGGTCCAGACTACCCCTTAGTTAATCATTTACCAATTAAGTGTGGGAAGATTTCTGGCAGAAAAAAACTAGAATTTCGAAGACCAGCGAATTCAAGTAAACCCTGAATTAGTTGGTTTTTCTCTGAGCTCTAGAAT
This sequence comes from Elephas maximus indicus, assembly GCF_024166365.1. Taxonomy (NCBI): domain Eukaryota; kingdom Metazoa; phylum Chordata; class Mammalia; order Proboscidea; family Elephantidae; genus Elephas; species Elephas maximus. The sequence continues at coordinate 164,794,803 of NC_064821.1, read as the reverse complement.
AGTAATGATGGCTACCGTTTAATTAATGCTCAATCCCATGCCAGGTGTGGTATAAGACCTAAAATTAAGGTCCAATATTATGGGTTGCTTTGACATCTGGTGAAAACAATAGGGCCTCAAATGGCCTAACCACAAATTCCCTTCCACACTGTGCTTCCACAGGTAACACCCCAAGCCAAATAATGCTCCTTATTAAAAAGACCAGTTACAGTTCCTGCTTATTCTTGAATAGTGGGCTTTAGTTCTCTGTTAGCCTATGGAATTATTCAACAACCCAGTCACAGCCTCCCACAGAACCAAGGGGCACTCCATTCTTTTGTTACTACAAAGCCTGCCTCCCACAGTACCTTATTGTTCGCTCTATTCTTGAGTGCAATCCCTGTGTGGCCTTGCATGGCATGCAGTGTCCTCCTTTCCTGGGCTGTGAGTACATGTAACTAATAATCTACTGTCAATTTCATCTGCACAGTGTCTGGTGCCATGTGTCTGGCCATCACATAGCTCTAGGACAGAAATCTCTCCTTCACCAATGGGGTGAATAGCAGGCAATTAAAAGACTGGGGTCTTTGTATATGAAACAAGAAATAAAAATTGCTTTAACAAATATTACTGCAGTTGCCACCCCTACATCCTACTGTATCAGTCAGGATTCAATCAGAGAAGCAGAACCAGTAGATACATATATTAAGCGATTTATTGTAAACGTGCATATCTCAGATTGTTAATGAGTCTTGCTCCAATCCTGATGCAGCAATATTCTTCATGTAGACCAGTTTCTGAGACTATTTGCTCAGCATGCATATTAAGTAAGTCAGGTAAAAGAATACAACACTGCTACACACCTTTTCTGATTTTAAACTTTGCAGTATCTTCTTCTGTTCAAACGCCTGCTTTCGGTCCATGTACTGGTTCCACACGAGCACAGTTAAGTGTTCTGGAATTCCCAACCTTTGTAAGGTTATCCATAACTTGTTATGATCCACACAGTCAAATGTCTTTTTGCAGTCAATAAAACACAGGTATTTTTCTGGTATTCTCCGCTTTTAGCCAAGATCCAGCTGACATCAGCAATGATGGCCCTTATTCCATATCCTTTTCTGAATTTGGCTTGAACTTTTGGCAGTTCCCTGTCAATGTGTGGCTACAGACTTTTATGAATTATCTTCAGCAAAATTTTGCTAGTATGAGATATTAATGATATAGGGTCACTATGAGTTGGAATCCACTCGACGGCACTGGTCTTTTTTTTTATTATTCCATAATCTTCACATTCCGTTTTGTCGCCTTTCTTTGGAATGGGCACCAGCCAGTTGACCAGGTAGCTGTCTTCCAAATTTCTTGATATAGACAAGTGAGCATTTCCTGTCTTTTTTTACTGAAATGAAACAGAAATGCGTGGCTCACATCTAAGGATTTCATGAGAGGAGAGGGAAGAACTATTCAAAGCAGTTTCTGTATTTATTTTAATTTAAAGAAAAGAAGATACTGCTTGTAAAGTAGCTGAGCTGAGACAGCCAGCTGCAGAAGTTCCTACAGGACAAAAAAAACAAACCAAAAAAAATATATGAAAAAACAGAGATTCAGATTTGACTAACATAGTCCAGAAAATACATTAATGCAGGCAAGAATCATCTGAAAGTTTCAATGTAAATTTCTGAACTGTCAAAATAAAATACTGCAATGATACGAAAAGCAAAGCTGTATTTTTAAAAACAAACAAATCTAAATTTTTAAAATAAGTCATTTGTGTTTGGTTTCAAAAGAAGTTGCGTTAGCGGAGAGCTATTTGTTTTAGCAGCTAGATGCTAATGAGTGTGTGAGGACAATGTTAATGCATGTGAGTCTTATAAAATCATCTTTTTACACCCCAAAATAGCACTAACTCACTTAAAGTTGCTGAGTCTGGGACACCTAGCTGAGTGAATTAGTACTTTTCAGGTTGCAGATGACAGAAACTTATCCAAACCAGCTTGGCTGAGGAGAGGTTTCATATACCTTCAGAAAGGGCCCCGAGGGTGTCCTGTGTGGTGCAATGAATTGCTTTTATATGGCCTTTCTAGCCATGATCTTATAACTCCCACAAAATTATTGGCTGGGACTATGCAAGTAAAAAAAAAAAAAAAAAATGCAAGTAAGGTGTATAAAATCCCTACAGGAATTGGACAGTTTACTTTGTCTATGCAAATAAGATGACTATGGCCTACTAAGTGGATTGGTTGGCTTTGCCATCCTGCTAGCCTTAAAAGGGCTAATCCCACAGAGGTTTGGGGGACCTCACTACCATCAAGAAGAACAGTCTGGAGTGGAGCATGTTCTCTGAACCAAGAACAAGGAGCCCCTGCATTGAGAACCTCCATGAGCCAGAAGAAAGAGCAAACACTGAAAACAGCAAGAGACAGCAGCATTGAGCCTGCCCAGCCCACAGAGTGACAGCTGAGTGCCTTGGGGCAGGAGGTTTGCTGGAGGAACTAAAAGAGTTGTAATACTTGTCTGTGCAGGGAAGAGGTCTGAGTGTGCCCAGTGCAAGGGTTGCCTAGGAGGATCTTGTGAAGGAGCCAAACACCTCCGGACAGGAGTCTTGCCAGCAGAACTATAAGAGCTGTAACACAATGTTTGCTTTCTATAAATAATAATGATGGCTTCCACCTTGCCAACACTGTGTAAGTATCTCGTGTGTCCAGCTCTATGACAGTTGAACGTAGGACCCGTGGAATGGTTGATGCAGTCAGTGTATGTGCCTCATTCCCAGCAGTCCAATGGGTGCCTGGAAGTCTGAGGCACAGCTTGTCTACATGTGCAATGCAGATAGACAGACATGTATGTACATACACCCTGGAAATTCACTAGCCCCATCAAGACATCTCTACTTCTGCTTCTTTCCAAGTTGGCTTGCATATATCCTGCTGAAAAAGGTTTGTTCTGCACTACTGATGGTGTGGCCATTTCATAGCCTCACATCTCTACTCCCCAGAGATCTGAGACTCTCAAAGTAACCCCAAGGATGGGTTCTCATTGGCCTATCTTAGGCCTGGTTGATGCCTATCTCTGGACAATAAATTGTGGCCAGGGAAGATGAGTAATATGCCTGACCCAGTTTAGGTACTTACCTCTGAACCAATCACTGTGGCTGGTAGGATGGGATCTATAAGAAAATGGCAAATCCTATTCAAACCACATGGTTGCTCTGGGAGAAGAAATATGTCCAGGAGAAGATGGGAAGACACTCTTTTGGGCATTCTGAACAATAGGTATTCACTATACAGAGACAATAGTTCGGAGTTTTATTTTTATTCATTAAAACAAAAACACCAAATTGCTTTTCCATTAGAGTAAAAGCACTATTTCAAATGATCATTCCATGCGTTCTATGTGCAAAATTAAGAGCTATTAGCATACCATCTTTAAGGGCCTACAGATATAAAAATGACTCATCACTGTTTATGAACACATATCTCACTTTCACACCTCCGAGAGCTATGGTTTCTTGGAAACCTTCCATTAAACCTTTGATTAAGTTCAAGGCGATTGAACTATTACAACTTTAGTCATATTCTGATGGATGGATCCCTTGCCCCACTCCATTCCTATGATCATTGCTTTATTCATTCACTCAACACAGTAATGAGTGCCTATTATGTGCCTAGAATATAGATACAGAAGAGAGATAGAGAGAAGTAAAGAATAGCCCCTGCCCTCAAGAGCTATATCAAGTAGGGCACATCAGACAAGTAAACAGATTACTGTTTACCTGTGATTGGCTATTCTATTTTTCACTATGTCAATGGAAAACATGCCAGTTTGCACTTCAAAATACCTGCTTGTCCTACCCCAATGGCAGCTAGATTTTTTCAAGCAGGGACTAACTTCCATTTACAAATATAGAAAAGGATTAGAGTATAAATGTCCATGGGAGAACTAAGAGTGTTTTAACTGCACAGTAAGGTAAAATGACTGATCTTATATTTTTTCCTATAAGTAGAATGACCAAAAAATTATCATTCATACTGGGTCATTTTAAGGGTGAAAAGGGGTGCTGCCCAGACAGAATAAGGGGCATTGGTGGTTCAGTGGTAGACTTCTTGCCTTCCATGCTGGAGACCCAGGTTCAATTGCTGGCCAATGCACCTCATGTATCACCACTACCTGTCTGTCAGTGGTGGCTTGTGCATTGTTATGATGCTAAACAGGTTTCAGCGGACCTTCCAGACTAAGATGAACTGGAAAGAAAGGCCTGGTGACCTACTTCCAAAAAAGAGTCAAGGAAAACTCCATGGATCACAACAGTCCAACCCAGAACTGGTCATGGGGATGGTACAGAACAATGGGCAAAATTGAGTTCCATTGTGCATGTGGTTGTCATGAGTTGGGGCTGACTCGATTGCAGCTAACAACAACAACTCAGACAGGACATTGGGAGAACTGGGCAAATTGGGACAAACGGTCACTGTAAATTTGGTAGAAAAGAGTACAGAAGAGACTTCATAAGTGCTGGGAGGAAGGGAGTATTGAGAAAGCAAATGAAAGAGAGGGATCAAAGAAGATCAACTCCTCCAATTTCATATTGGCACCAATGGGCAACACTGTATTAGGAGGATATTTGGGATACGGAAGGCTGGTATGACTTGGGCTTATTTTGAAACTCCACTGTTTGCCTGTGAGGAGTTGAGTATCTGAGGTGCAGACAGATGGCCAAAGCTATGGATGACTTGGAAGTTATTCATGTAAAGTGGGTGGTGAAAGCCATCCTCAGTCACTGATACTTGGGCCCTTGTCCTCATAGAATCTGAAGGAGGGCAGGTTGTGTCAGGCTGTGAGCCACTCATGGCAACCTTATACCCAGGACTAGCACATGTTTGGTAAACAAAGGCAGAGGCATAGAGGGAGGGCAAGAGGAAAATGCAAACATGCCCTGGGGAAAGAGGCAGGAAAAGGGGACCAAACAGGAAGGGGAGTAGCTCTGTGGGCAAATTTCACTTATTTCCCAATTTTGTTTAAAGGGAGAACTGCTATGAGAAGGAAAAGTAGGGTTGTGAGGTGTGGGGATTCGAGCCATGGCAGAAAATTAGTTGACAATAAAAAGAACAGGTGAGAGAGGTTAAAATAGAAAGACCACAATATTTTGCTTTCTACAAGTTAAGGAATCAATGCTCTTTTCCATCTGGCAAGTAAGGAACCTATACTTAATGCTCCCACAGCTTCTGAATAAGGTTAGGAGGCTAGACAGCAGGGATACTCCTTAGAAGCCATGGTTCGGCAAACACTTTATATTTGCTCCTTTGAGGAGCATCAATGAGCTTTTTATTCATGAAGACAAATTATTGGAAGCAAGCTCTACTTAATGCTATTTCACTGTGTAACTTTCTAGGCTTTATTCAGAGATGTTAAATACTCCTTATAGACCTTTCTACTGAACGCCATATTCTGTTAAGTCTAGACATGAGGCCTGTAGTTGCTGCTTGGTATTTTCACATGACCGTAATTTTGGGGGAAAACCCTCCTTTTTCTGAAGTCAGAGTGCTCCTGAACCACTTGCACCGTGTCTCTCTCTCTGCTTGACTCTGCTTGCTGTCTGCATAAAGTGAAACTTGGAGTTCTCTGTGAAACTACTGCTAGCCAGGCACCATTTTAATGCGTGGTTAAACATCATCTGTTTTCCTCTGGGTAATAGCAGTCACTGAGCTCTCTTTCACTGTGGAAATGTGAAGTAGCATATTTCATGCACTTGCTTTTATGAGTCCTTTGGCTCTTCTAGGCTTTCCTTTGCTTCAGCTCAGCCCACAAAATAAAGTGAGTATCTGTTAATATTTCCCCAGACCGCCATTCAAGAAAAAGAACCACTTGATATTAATCATGATTGCAAAACTCCTTGACTGACAGTCTTTTGTTCAGAATTCTTGAGGCTATGGTGCCTGTGGCACATAGAGTCTCAAACTTCAGTAAGACCAAGAAACTTCGGAGGAGTTTGTTAGCAATGCAGAGTACTGGGTGAAACCACCCAAAGATTCTGATTGAATGAGTCTGGAGTTGTTGTTAGGTGTTGTCAAGTCATTTCCAACTCATAGTGACCCTATGTACAACAGAAGGAAACACTGCCCGGTTCTGTGCCATCCCCACAATCATTATTCTTGAGCCCATTGTTGCAGCTATTGTGTTAATCAATCTCCTTGAGGGCCTTTCTCTTTTCCTCTGACCCTCTACTTTACCAAGCATGATGTCCTTCAGGGACTGATCCCTCCTGATAATATGTCCAAAGTATATGAGACAAACTCTCGCCATCATTGCTTCTAAGGAGCATTCTGGTTGTACTTCTTCCAAGGCAAATTTCTTTATTCTTTTGGCAGCCCATGGTGTATTCAATTCTTCACCAACACCACAATTCAAAAGCATCAATACTTCTTTGGTCTTCCTTACTCATCATCCAGCTTTCGCATGCATATAAGGTGATTGAAAACACCATGGCTTGGGTCAGGTGCACCTTATCTTGAAGGAGACATCTTTGGTTTTTAACACTTTAAAGAGGTCTTTTACAGCAGATTTGCTCAATACAGTGCATCGTTTGATTTGGGTAGGATCCAGAAATTTGCATTCCTAACGAATCTATCACTTGATTCTAGCACAGGTGCTCTGAGGAGCAAACTTCAAAAACTCCTGCAATACATTCTTTTTTTTCTTATTAGTGAAGTGGCAGTTCCTGGGGTAAATTCATTCATTCATTTATTTATTCATTCAAGTACTTATTGCTTACTATGTGATTCCTAACTTGATTTCCCACTTCTAATGACTTTTTAAAATTTAAATTCCATTGTCAAGTTTCATTTTTCTTGGGAGGCCGCCAAGGGCGAGGCTCGTAGGAGACAAAGTGAAATTGGCTGTGAGAGTGGTCACTCCAGCTGCAGGCCAGAAGGTGGGAGGGATGACATCCAGGAGATTGGGAACGTAGGAAGCAAATTCTATGATGACCTTCACCTAAGGAACTTGGATATTTGTCTAAGCCTCCAGTGGGAGTGATCCTTGACCTCTTAATGGGCTGAAACCATCTCAAGTGTTATGAAAGAACGGAGATTTCAACATGTGTGATCGGAAAGTTGAATATGATCTTTGTTTGGGCACCTAGTGGCCTTCCTTCTCTTTTCTTTACTATTGTACTGTGACCGAAAATTACATGTTTAATTTTGTTATAACTTAAAAGTTGTCATGATCAGTGTGAAATGATATCTTGTAAATGTTCCACATGGATGTAGCTTCACATCCTCAGATCTCTCAAAGTATTTCTGGGAGATTCCAAACCTTCAGTTCAAATAAAATTTCTGTTTTAGGTCTGACTTCAAATCAAAGAGTTAGATGTAGACTCCCTGGACGAGACTTCAGCCACCTCATAGAAGTGGAATTTTCTGAGTGCTAATCTTTAAAGTATATGGAGAAGAGTGATTTTAGCTGGGATAAAGGGAAATTATAGACAACAAAAATATAAACAGATAATAGGTGTTAGTGAGAATGTGGAGAAATTGGAAGACTTGTCCACTACTGGTGAGAAAGTAAAATGGCATAGCCACCATGAGAAACAGTTTGGCAGTTCCTAAAAAACTAAACAAAGAACTATCATATGACCCAGCAATCCCAATCGTAGGTACATACCCAAAAGACTAAAAATCATGGACTCGAACAGATATTTGTACATCAATGTTCACTGTAGCATTATTCACATTACCCAAAAGGTGCAAACAGCCCAAGTGCTCATTTACAGATGAATGGCCATGTATACAAAATCTACTATATATAGACAATGGAATACCATTGTACAATAAAGAGAAATGAAGTTCTAATACATGCTATGACATGAGTCAACCTTAAAAACACCATGCTGGGGGGGGGACCCAAGGCCACTAACTAGTCAGAAGCTTCCGCTGAACCCTCTTGCAACAAAGACCCAAAAAAACCAGTGAATTGATTACATATATGACAATCTACAAACCCTGAGCATCAAACACAGAGGTAAGGAATCGACTTGAGTGACAGGGGAGCAAGAGACCGTGCAAAAGCAGCAATGAGTTGCCGAGCCCAAGCAGTGCCTCAGCTCTGATTCCTTGGTGCTCTTCTTTGGCATGAATGCGGCAGGGCTAATGGTAGCTTCCTGAGTCATGGCAGATCCACCGAAAGAAGGCAAGCAAATTGGCACACCCCTGACCCTGTGGAGTGTCCTCAGTGGGGCTGCCAGCAGAGTTTAAGAAGCAGCTGTTTCAGTGAAAAAAGACAAACAAAGTGCTGACATCCTGACCCCCTGGTGTGATGGCCACAGATCTGGCTGTGGGGTTTAGGACAAAGCTGCTTCACCAAAAGAAGGCAAGTGCAGGATGCAGCCCTAACCCCCTGGGGCAGTCTCAGTGGGGACCCAGCCAACTCACACAGGGTATACAAGTCTCTGGAATCTTAGATAAAACAGCCCTCTCGACACAAGATAAGTGATTTGGTCTAATTTACTGCGTGGGTCTAATAGCTCCTCCTTCTGAAATTACCCTCTCCTATCTATCTGATCCCTCCCCTCTCTGCCCCAGCCAGCTTCATTAACATTTGAATTCCCTGGGCCTGAGATAGAACATGCTGTGCTCTCCCTGACCTCTTCTCCTGGCCTGGGAGAAGGAGCAAATTAACAAACAGGTGAAAAATACTTTCTGGACACCCCTAAACTGGAAGCTTAGAGCAGAAGCTGCTCTAGTCCAGGAATAAGTGATGCACAGACTTTGGCTTTCACCCCTACATGGAACCAGGTGGCTATTATAATGCAAAGGCAAATCTGTTAGAGATCTGACTGTAATTGTTTCAGCTGTGTGCTGGAGAGGCAGGTTTTGGAGGTCTGATACCACTCTACCTATTAAACTGAGCCCTTACCTACCCACAACAGGGACCTGAGGGCTGAGACTCCATCCACGCCACCCAGCCATGCATGAAAGGGATAGTGGTACCTACCAGGGCTTACAGGTATAAGCATTGGGTGGCTAAGGTACAGCTACAGAACCCACCCACCAGTGTGCTCTAGAAAACAGAGATGCTCCTTCCTCACTGGCACTTGGGGGAAGGCTGTCAACACTCTGCCCTCCTCAGAGTGAGACCCCCTGCCATTACCAGAAACCAGTGCATACAACCATCACCACTACTCCTCTAAGATAGTAGGTGAGAGCCTATATCACACACTACGTGACTGAATATCAGGACACCTGAGCTGAATCTATACAAGAATAGTGAATGGACTCCTAGGCTCTTACACCTGGTAACAGCTCTAACCATCTGATAACAGGACATTACTGCTTGAAAGGCTCCAATAAACAAGTTAGTGCACTCTAGTAACCTATTTGTGTGTATTAAAACAAAGCAAGAAGATAGGACACAGTGAGCAAACAAAATAAATTATTACAATAACATAGATGGCTCGGAGACAGCAGTCAATATCAATCACATAAAGAAGCAGACCATGATTGCTTCTACAGACTCCCAAAACAGAGAATCAGATGAAGATGTATTCCTGGAATTGCCAGATGTAGAATAAAAAAGATTAATATACTCAGTGCTTCAAGACATCAGGAATGAAATCAGGCAATGTACAGAAAAAGCCAAGGAACACACAGATAAAGCAGTTGAAGAAATTAAAAAGATTATTCAAGAACATGATGAAAACTTTAATAAGCTGCAGGAATCCATAGAAAGACGCATTCAGAAATTCAAAAGATTAACAAAAAATTACAGAATTAGACAACTCAATAGGAAGTCAGAGGAGCAGAATTGAGGAACTGGAATGCCGAATTGGGGAGATGGAGGATAAGGCACTTGGCACCAACGTATTTGAAAAAAAATCAGATAAAAGAATTTAAAAAAATGAAGAAACCCTAAGAATCATGTGATACTCTATCAAAAAGAAAAATTTTTGGGTGATTGGAATGCCAGAACAGAGAGGGATAACAGAAAAAACAGAGAAAATAGTTGAAGATTTGTTGGCAGAAAACTTCCCTGACATGGTGAAAAATGAGAAGATATCTATCCAAGATGCTCACCGAACCTCATACAAGGTAAATCCCAAAAGAAAGTCACCAAGACATATTATCATCAAATTTGCCAAAACCAAAGATAAAGACAAAATTTTAAGAGTAGCCAGGCATAAGCAAAAAATCACCTACAAAGGAGAATCAATAAGAATACATTTGGGACTACTTGCCAGAAACCATGCAGGCAAGAAGGCAATGGGATGAGATATATAGAGCACTGAAGGAAAAAAATTGCCAGGCAAGAATCATATATCCAGCAAAACTGTCTCTCAAATTTGAAAGTGAAATTAAGCAACTTACAGATAAACAGAAGCTTAGGGAATTTGCAAAAACCAAACCAAAACTACAGGAAATACTAAAGGGAATTCTCTGGTTAGAAAATCAATAATATCAGAAATCGACACAACACTAGGACACAGAAAAGAGCATCCTGATGCCAGCTCAGATAGGGAAACCACAAAAATAAAATAAGATTTTAAAAAAAGCTCAAAACAGGGAATCACTAATGTCATTATGTAAAAGATGAAAATAATCAATAAAAAGGGACTAAATAAAGTAGGCATAGATCTTCCATATGGAGAGGAAATCAAGACGATGCATGGAGATACAAGTTAGGTTTATACTTAGAAAAATAGGGGTAAATATTAAGGTAACCACAAAGAAGACTAACAATTGCATACTCCAAAATAAAAACCCAGATAAACATAGAGACTCAGCAAAAAAATCAACTACAATGAAAAAGAGGCACACACAATTTATACAGAAAAACTTCTCAGCACAAAAAAGTAAGTGGAAGATGAAACTGCCAACAACACATTAAAAAAGGCATCAAAATGACAGCACTAAACTCACACCTATCTATAATTATGCTGAATGTAAATGGAGTAAATGCACCAATAAAGACACAGAAAGTTGCAGATTGGATAAAAAAACATAATCCAGCTACATGCTGCCTACAAGAGACACACCTTAGACTTAGAGACACAAACATACTAAAATTCAAAGGATGGAAAAAAAATACATCAAGCAAACAACAATCAAAAACGAGCATGAGTGGCAACATTAACTTCTGACAAAATAGGCTTTAAAGTTAAATCCACCACAAAGGATAATGAAGGACACTATATAATAATTAAAGGGACAATTTACTAGGAAGATACAACCATATTAAATATTTATGCACCCAATGACAGGGCTGCAAGATACGTACAATAAACCCTAACAGCAATGAAAAGTGAGAGAGCCCCACAATAATAGTAGGAGACTTCAACACACCACTTTCAGTGAAGGACAGGACATCCAGAAAGAAGTTCAATAAAGCCACGGAAGATCTAAATGCCACAATCAACCAACTAGACCTCACAGACATATAGAGAACATTCCACCCAACAGCTGCAAAGTATAATTTTCTTTTCTAGTGCACATGAAATATTCTCTAGAATAGACCACATATTAGGGCATAAAGCAAGCCTTTGCAGAATCCAAAACATAGAAATATTACAAAGCGTCTTCTCTGACAACAAGGCCATAAAAGTAGAAATCAATAGCAGAAAAACCAGGGAAAAGAAATCAAATACTTGTAAACTGAACAATACCCTGCTCAGAAAAGACTGGGTTACAGAAGACATCAAGGATGGGATAAAGAAATTCATAAAATCCAATGAGAACGAAAAGACTTCTATCAAAACCTCTGGGACACAACGAAAGCAGTATGCAGAGGTCAATTTATATCAATAAATGCATACATTTTATACAAAAAGAAAAAAATGGGCAAAATCAAAGAACTACACCTACAACTTGAACAAATAGAAAGAGAGCAACAAAAGAAACCAACAGGCACTGGAAGAAAGCAAATAATAAAAATTAGAGCAGAATTTAATGAATTAGAGAACAGAAAAACAATTGAAAGAGTTAACAAGACCAAAAGCTGATTCCTTGAAAAAATTAACAAAATTTATAAACCATTGGCCAGACTGACAAAAGAAAAACAAGACAGGAAGCAAATAACCCATACAAGAAACGAAATGGGCGATATCACAACAGGCCCAACTGAAATTAAAAGAATCATATCAGATTACTATGAAAAATTATACTCTAACAAATTTGAAAACCTAGAAGAAATGAACAAATTCCTAGAAACATACTACGTACCTAAACTAACACAAACAGAGGTAGAACAGTTAAATAGGCCCATAACAAAAGAAGAGCTTGAAAAGGTAATCAAAAAACTCCCAACAACAAAAAAAACCTCTGGCCTGGATGGCTTCACTGCAGAGTTCTAGCAAACTTTCAGAGAGGAGGTAACACCACAACTACTAAAGGTATTTCAGAGCATAGAAAATGACAGAATACTCCCAAACTCATTCTATGAAGCCAGCATATCCCTGATAACAAAACCAGGTAAAAATAACACAAAAAAAGAGAATTACAGAACTATATCCCTCATGAACTTAGATGCAAAAACTGTCAACAAAATTCTAGTCAATAGAATTCAACAACATATCAAAAAAATAATTCATCATGACCAAGTGGGATTCATATTAGGTATGCAGGGATGGTTCAAAATTAGAAAAACAATTAATGTAATCCATCACACAAATAAAACAAAAGACAAGAACCACCTGATTTTATCAATTGTTACAGAAAAAGGCACTTGACAAAGTCCAACACCCATTCATGATAAAAACGCTCAGCAAAATAGGAATAGAAGGAAAATTCCTCAACATAATAAAAGGAATTTATACAAAGGCAAGAGCCAACATCACCCTAAATGGAGAAATTCTGAAAGTATTCCCCTTGAGATTGGGAACCAGATAAGGACGCCTTTCCCATTCTTATTCAACATTGTACTGGAGGTCCTAGCCAGAACAATTAGGCTAGATAAAGAAATAAAGGGCATCCAGATTGGTAAGGAAGAAGTAAAAGTATCTCAGTTTGCAGACGACACTATCTTATACACAGAAAACCCTAAAGAATCCTCAAGAAAACTACCGAAACTAACAGATGAATTCAGCACAGAATCAGGATACAAGATAAACATACAAAAACCAGTTGGATTCCTCTACACCAACAAAAAAGAACATCGAAGAGGAAATCACTAAATCAATACCATTTACAGTAGCCCCCAAGAAGATAAAATACTTAGGAATAAATCTTACCAGAGATGTAAAAGACCTATGAAAAGAAAACTCTGAGACACTACTGCAAGAAACCAAAAGATACCTACATAAGTGGAAAAACATACCTTGCTCATGGACAGGAAGACTTAACATGTAAAAATGTCTATTCTACCAAAAGCCACCTATACATACAATGCAATTCCAATGACATTTTTTAATGAGATGTAGAAACAAATCACCAACTTCATATGGAAGGGTAAGACCCCTAGGTAAGTAAAGCATTACTGAAAACAGAAGAACAAAGTGGGAGGCCTCACTCTATCTGATTTTAGAACCTATTATACCACCACTGTAGTCAAAACAGCCTGGTACTGGTACAAGAGATACACATAGACTAATGGCACAGAATTGAGAATCCAGACATAAATCCATCCACATATGAGCAGCTGATATTTGATAAAGGCCCCAAAACTGTTAAATGGGGAAAAGACAGTCTTTTTAACAAATGGTGCTGGCATAACTGGATATTCATCTGCAAAAAAATGAAACAAGACCCATACCTCACACCATCCACAAAAACTAACTCAAAATGGATCAAAGACCTAAATATAAAATCTAAAACGATAAAGATCATGGAAGAAAAAATAGGGACAACATTAGGAGCCCTAATACATGGCATAAACAGTACACAAAACATTATTAGCAATGCAGACGAGAAACCAGATAACTGGGAGCTCCTAAAAATCAAACTCCTATGCTCATCCAAAGACTTCACCAAAAGAGTAAAAAGACTACCTACAGACTGGGAAAAAGTTTTTAGTTATGACATTTCCGATTGGCCCCTGATCTCTAAAATCTACTTGATACTGCAAAAACTCAACAACAAAAAGACAAATAACCCAATTAAAAAATGGGCAAAGGCTATGAACAGGCACATCACTGAAGAAGACATTCAGGCTGCTAACAGATACATGAGGAAATGCTCATGGTCTTTAGCCATTAGAGAAATGCAAATCAAAACTACAATGAGATTCCATCTCACTCCAACAAAGTTGCCATTAATCCAAAAAACACAAAATAATAAATGTTGGAGAGGTTGTGGAGAGACTGGAACACTTATACACTGCTGGTGGGAATGTAAAATGGTACAACCACTTTGGAAATCGACTTGGCCCTTCCTTAAAAAACTAGAAATAGAACTACCATACAATTCAGCAATCCCACTCCTTGGAATATATCCTAGAGAAATAAGAGCCTTTACACGAACAGATACATGCACACCCATGTTCATTGCAGCACTGTTTATAACAGCAAAAAAGTTGGAAGCAACCAAAGTGCCCATCAACAGATAAATGGATAAATAAATTATGGTACATTCACACAGTGAAATACTACACATCAATAAAGAACAATGACGAATCCAGGAAACATTTCATAACATGGAAAAATCTGGAAGAGATTATGCTGAGTGAAATTAGTCGGTTGCAAAAGGACAAATATTGTATGAGACCACTATTATAAGAAGTGGAGAAATAGTTTAAACAGAGAAGAAAATATTCTTTAATGGTTATGAGATAGGGGAGGGAGGGATGAAGGGAGGGAGATGGGTTTTCACAAATTAGAAGTAGATATGTTTTATTTTAGGTGAAAAGAAAGACAACACACAATACAAGAGAGGTCAACACAACTTGACTAAACCAAAAGCAAAGAAGTTTCTGGAATAAACTGAACGCTTCAAAGACCAGCGTAGCAGGGGCGGGGTTTTGGGGACCATGGTTTCAGTGGACAACTAAGTCAATTGGCATAATAAAATCTATTAAGAAAACATTCTGCAACCCACTTTGGAGAGTGGTGTCTGGGGTCTTAAATGCTAGCAAGCGGCCATCTAAGATGCATCAATTGGTCTCAACCCACTTGGAGCAAGGAAGAATGAAGAACACCAAAGACACAAGGTAATTATGAGCCTAAGAGACAGAAAGGACCATATAAACCAGAGACTACATCAGCCTGAGACCAGAAGAGCTAGATGGTGCCCAGCCACAAATGATGACTACCCTGGCAGGGAACACGACAGAGAACCCCTGAGGGAGCAGGAGAGCAGTGGGACGCAGACCCCAAATTCTGGCAAAAAGACCAGACTTAATGGTCAGACTGGGACTAGAAGGACCCCAGAGGTCATGGTTCCCAGAACTTCTGTTAGCCCAAGACAGGAACAGTTCCCAAACCCAATGCTTCAGACAGGGATTGGACTGGAATATGGGATAGAAAATGATACTGGTGGAAACGAGCTTCTTGGATCAAGTAGACACATGAGACTATGTTGGCATCTCCTGTCTGGAGGGGAGATGAGAGGGCAGAGGGAGCCAAAAGCTGCCCGAATGGACACGAAGAGAGAAAGTGGAGGAAAGGAGTGTGCTGTCTCATTAGGGGGAGAGCCATTAGGAGTATATAACAAGGTATACATAAATTTTTGTATGAGAGACTGGCTTGGTTTTTAAACTTTCACTTAAAGCCCAATAAAAATTAATTAAAAAAAAAAAAACATACTGAGTGAAATAAGCCAGACACAAAATGACAAATATCGCATGATTCCACTTTTATGAAATATTTAAATAAGCAAATGCATAGAGACAAAAGTAAATGTTGTGGCTACCAGGAACTGGGGGGCGGCGGGTAGAGGGAATGGAGAATTACGGTTTAAAAAAGAAGGAAAAGGTACTTATGTAATTATTTGTTTAATGTCTATTTCCACAACTAGCCTGCCAGTTCAATTTGATGCCTATTATAGTGTTATCTCTAAAGCTCATAGTGACTGCACATTAAAAAAAAAAAAAGGCAAGAGCGGGAGTGCCTGTGGGTGGCACAGTCTCACCCAGCTAGTAAGTAGCAGAGCCTGTGCCCTTCTTTCCCACCATGATAAACTGGGCTACTTATGGGTAGAGGTTATCCACATGCGAGGGTGAGAAGTACGCTGGACTTCATCCCCAGCACTGCTAGCAAACGGGCATGCAGACACCCAGGCCCTGCCTTCCAAGAAGTCTTGCCCGAGAGTACCCACTCTGACCCTCCGCTTTCCCACCTCCTGCCTTGCCATTCCACCATAAACACTGGATCGGGAGATTTGCCTACTCGCTGAGACAGTCTTTGGCAGCCTCACTAGACAGCTGTAGCAATGTCAGGAACCAGCTTCCTGGGTGTGTGGTCTATGCAGTCACGCAGGCACTTGTGTTTAGAAGGACCCATGCTTAGTTCAATGTTCTGCTGTCACCGTCTTGAAATTCTTGATAATTTTCGAACAATGGCCCCGCAAGTTATGTCACTGGACCTGCATGCAGGGTCAAGAGGATGCTTCCGGCTCGGGGTTCCCTGGTTGTGTTCCCTGGAGCAGAGCAGGTCTGTGAATCTCTTTAGGTCCCCTATCCATCATCTGCCTTCTCCCTACTCCTGCAGGACAGTGACCTAAAGAGGACAGAAGTGAGGAAGCCAGAAGTGAGGACAGCTATTGTAATTTATTACTGGCTCTGGTAGGATGGGGGAGGGGGAGACAAGGAGTGGTGGGACTGAATGCATTTGATGAGGCAAGGTGACAGGAAATGGCTCTCAGAACAGGCCCCAAGCCCAGGGACAAGTGCTACTCAAAGGGGGCAGAGGCCAGCCATCCGGTGGAATGGGCTTCTACAGCTGACTCTCCTTCCCCCAGTGCAGCCCAAGCCCTGGCCCGAATGCTGGGGAGACCAGAGCCCAGAAACCTGATGTGGCTTATCCTCACCTGGCTTGCCTTGGGTTTGAGATGCTGCCAAAGACAGAGCCTCGTTCTGCTGCTTCTGCGTGTTGCGTGCCAGCACCCTAGCATGCTACCCTGGCCTCATCATTCCTGAAAGGAGCAAGCTCATGAGGCAGGAGTGAACTCAGTGTCTTTGCTGGTGACTAGTTATTAGTTTTGTTAACTGCTGTCAAGTCAGCCTAGTACTAAACCAAAAACCCAATCAGTTTCTGTTGAGCTTATTGCAACTCATGGCAACCATATGTGCTGTAGGGTAGGACTGTGCTCCATAGAGTTTCAATACTGTCATCTTTCAGGTCTTTCTTCTGAGGCACCTCTAGGTGAATTTGAATCATCAACCTTTCTGTTAGTAGTCAAGGACTTAACCATTTGCTCCACCCAGAAGCTCCCAGCCTAGTGCTAACAAACAGAAAAACAATCCATTTTGCATCGATTCTGACTCATAGCAACCGTAAAAGACAGAATAGAACTGCCCCATAGGGTTTCCAAGGAGTGGCTGGTGGATTCGAACTGCCGACCTTTTGGCTAATAGCCAAACTCTTAACCACTGCACCACTAGGGCTCCATAGTACTAAAAAAAAAAAAATTTTTTTTTTTTTTTTATTAATTGAGCATTTGTTACATACCAGGCATATTCTTACATTTCATCTTCAACACAGACCTGTAAGGTAAGTTTTATTATTCTCCCCATTTCCTGAATGAAGAAACTGATGTTCAGGGGGAGTATGAAACTTTCCAAAGTTGACAGGCCTCATATTTGCATCCAGGCTTGTCTGACAACAGAGATCAGGCTTTTTCCCATTGCATTTTATTGTCTCTCTAATATCTACCTATCTCATTGGGCTATTGATGTATTTTTTTTGAAAGTTTAAAAACCTTTTTATATAAAACCTTTTTATATAAAAATCCAAGGTATAGCCTTCCTCTGACATTGTTGTTATGTGCTTTTGGGTCTCATATGAACCCTACATCAGGGTTCATAGGGATGTACATATGTGTGTTGGTCCAGCCCTTCTTTGCCTACCAGTGGCCCATGCATGTGGACAATACAGTGGGGCTCCTGGGTAGTTACCACAACTGCCAGTTGACCTCCAGTTGATTCTGACTCACGGCTACTCCATGTGAGTCAGAGTAGAACTGTGCTCCACAGGGTTTTCAATGGCTAATTTTTCTGAAGTAGATCACTAAGGCTTTCATCCAAGATGCCGTTGGGTGAACTCTAACCTCCAGCCTTTCAGTTAGCAGAGGAGTACATTAATCATTGGTACCACCAGGGATTCCCACGTAATCTTGAAAGGTCACTATGAGTCAGAATCAATTAGACAATTGGAATCTTGAGAGGAGGAGGCCTGGTGGTACAGTGGTTAAACTGCTTGACTGCTAACTGAAAGGTTGGCAGTCTGAACTCAGCAGCTGCTCCACAGGAGAAAGATATGGCAGTCTGCTTCTGTAAAGATAACGGCCTTGGAAATCCTACAGGGAAGTTATAATCTGTGCCGTAGGATTGCTATGAGTCGGAATTGACTCGATGGCAGTGGGTTTGGTTTTTTGGGGGGAGAGGTTTAATCTTGAGAGCAGGATAAGATAGTTTTCTCCATGTCTGTTCAAATGATGCTTTTACTTCTTGCTCAATCCACTTGCTCACACCTGGCCAATGAGGACCTTTAATGAGGGTGGGGGCAATTTTTTTTTTTTTTAGCTAACATTTATTAAGCACACTTCTCCAGTATTTCCTCATATAATACTCACAAGGGCCCTGGGAGGTACATACTACTGTTACTTCCATTTTTAGGTGACGAAAGTGGGGCTTAGAAAGGTTAAGTGCCTTGCCCAAGTCCTTACAGCTAGACATGGGGAATCATTTATTGATTCATTTAACAAGCATTCTTTGAGCACCTGCCATATGCCAGACCCTGTGCTGGACACAATAGTGAGCAAAACCAGCAATGAGCTTGTTCTTACAGCATCCAGTAAAGAGACAACATGAATCAGGATGGCCAGGTAAAGCTTTCCTTAGGATATCCAATGTGTGACCAAGAATAAAGTAGGTGAAGGGGAGATTGAAGAGAATTTCAGTTGAGGGAACAGTATGTGCAAAGCTTGTGGTGGAACAGAACATGGCCTGTTTAAGAAACTGAAAGGTCAGTGAGACTGAAGGAGACAGAAGGAGGGGAGTATGGAGCCAGATAAGCCACAAGAAGAAAGGGGTCGGACCTTGCAAGAGCGTTTAAAACTTGTCTTTATCAATTGAAAGCCATTGATGAGTTTTAAGCCAAGTGACAGGATCCAGATTATGATTTAAGAAGATCATGTTGAGTGTTATGTGGAGAACAGGTTGATGTGGGGCAAGAGTGGAGATGGGATGACTCGATAACTAGCCATTGAAAAAATCTGAGAGAAAGAAAATGGCAATTTGTGGGTGGTGGCAGAGACGCAAAGAAGTGGAAACATTTGAGAGTAAAGAGATAAAATCAAGTGATTTGATTATGATTGGGTGGGGGAAATGAGAAAGAGAAAGCTTTCAAGGATTTTAATTCAGGTCTGTTAGTCTTCAAAGGCTGAACTTTTAACCATGACCCCTTTAAAGTTTGATTATTCAGGATTAAGTTCAGCTGTAGTAGGAAACTCCAAATAACAATAGCTCAAACAGGATACAAATGTATTTTTTATTCACATGCGTGGTGGTAATCATTCCATAACTACTTTGGTGTTCCACCCTGTTAAGCATTCAGGCATCTTCCATTTTCTCGCTCTGCCATCCTTAGCACAGAGCTTCCACTTTCTGGTCCAAAATGGTCGCTTGAGCAGAGACATTACATCTGCACTCCAGACAGCAAGAGAGAGGAGGAGAGGAAAGGGCGTATCTCCTTCTTTTGAGAGCATTTCATTTACCAGAATTTTGTCATTGGCCATACTAGCTGCACGGGAAGCTGAGAAATGTCTCCTTTGTTTTGGGCCGTGCAGCACCCAGTATAAAATCAAGGGTTCAGTTACTAAGAAGAAGGGAAGAATGGATGTTGGGGTACAACAAACAGGCTCAACCACAATTACTAGCCTTAAGTCTGTGCAATGCCAAACCACACACTGAATGATGCAAAGTCAAAAGCAGAGACTTGAATATATGAAGTAAGTTTTTCTCGGTCTCAATTTTATATGTACATCTTTTGATGTCCCATTTTTATCCAGTTGTTAGATTGTTTACAAGGTTAAAAATACCTTGAACATAAAATGGTGTAGCTACGATAGAAAACAGTTTGGCAGTTCCTCAAAAGGTTAAACATATGACCCAGCAATTCCACTTCTAAGTATAGAAAACCGAAAATACGTGTTCATGCGAAAACTATACATGAATGTTCATAGCAATACTATTCGTGACAGCCAAAAAGTAGAAACCACTGAAATGTCTAGCAACTGAAAAATGGATAAACAAAATGTGGTATGTCTATACAATGGAATATTATTCAACAATAAAAAGGAAGGAAGCACTGATACATGCTACAACATGGATAAACTTTAAAAACATCATGCTAAGTGAAGAACGAAAGAAAAAAAAATCCTGTTGCCACCAAGTCGATTATGATTCATAGCCAGACACAAAAAGCCACATTCGTATAATACCATTTATACAAACTATCTAGAATAGAGCAAGTTCGTAAAGACAGGAGGTCTAGGTTGCCAAAGGTTAGAGGGAATGAGGAATGCAGAGTGACAGGTGCTAGGTTTCTTTTTGGGGTGATGGAAATGTTGTGAAATGAGATAATGGTGATATTGGACATCATAGAGAGTTATACTATGTTGTCCATTTTAAAATGGTGAATTTTATGTTAAGTGAATTCTATTTCAGTAAAAAAAAAAATGTCCATCTTTGGTTCCACATGTGGTTCTTAAAAAAAAAAAGAGAGAATCCCATAAATATATCCTTACATATGTGTGTGTATATATATTATAAAGGTATGGTTTAATTTGATATTATTTGTAAATAATACAGATTAATTCTGGCTTTTGATTCCATGTCCTCAGAATTATGGTATTTCAGTTATAGGGAACCAAACACTTGCCTTTTGCCTGGATTTTGAAGTTTCCTAAGGATGCCCATCATCCCATATCACTGCTCTGTGCTGGGAAATTGAGACAGTGATATCACTGCTACTGTGGGAGTGTATCAGTTATCTATCGCTGTGTAACAAGTTATACTAAAACTCAGCAGCTTAAACCAAGTGTTTATTGTCTCACAGATTCTGTGGGCCAAGAATCCCCAGGGACTCTACGGGGTGGTTCCGGCTCAGGGTCTCTCAAAAGGTTGAAGACTTGACTGGACAAAAAGGCGGGAACAACCTAAGTGCTCATCAACAGAAGAATGGATAAACAAATTATGGTACATACATACAATGGAATACCAGGCAAAAATAAAGAACAATGATGAGTCTGTGAAACATCTCACAACATGGGTGAATCTAAAAGGCATTATGCTGAATGAAATAAGCCAATCACAAAAGGACAAATACTGTATGAGACCACTATTTTAAAAATTCAAGAAAAGGCTTACGCACAGAAAAAAATAATTGTTGATGCTTACAAGGGAGGGGAAGTATGGGGAGGGGAAATCACTAACATGATAGTAGATAAATGTTAGCTTTGGTTAAAGGAAAGCCAGCACAACTTGACCTAGACAAAGTCATAGAAGCTTCCCAGACACATCCAAACACCTTAAGGGATCAAGTTACTGGGGCTGAGGGCTGAGGATCATGGTCTCGGGGGGCATCTAAATCAATTGCCATAACACAGTTCATAAAGAAAACGTTTTACATCCTATTTTGGTGAATAGCATCTGGAGTCTTAAAAGCTTGTGAGCAGCCACCTAAAGTACACCTATTGGTCCCATCATGCTTGGAGCAAAGGAGAATGAAGAAAACCAAAGACGCAAGGAAAATATTAGTCCAAAGGATTAATGAACCATAGCCTCAACAAGCCTGAGCCCAGAAGAGCTAGATAGTGCCCAGCTACGACCACTGACCACTCTGACAGGGATCACAATAGAGGGCTCCAGACAGAGAGTGAGAAAAATGTAGAACAAAATTCAAATTCACCAAAAAAGATCAGACTTACTGGTCTGACAGAGATTCGGAGAAACCCGGAGACTATGGCCCCCAGACACACTGCTAGCTCAGAACTGAAGCCACTCCTGAAGTCCACCTTTCAGTCAAAGATTAGACAGGCCTGTAAAACAAACAATAACACATGTGAAGAATGTGCTCCTTAGTTCAATCAAGATCATAAGACCAAAAGGGCAACACCTGCCCAAAAGCAAAGATGAGAAGGCAGGAAGGGACAGAAAACCTAGACAAATGGACATGGGGAACCTGGGGTGTAAAGGAAAACAGGGTAAGTGCTGAAACACTGTGGCAATTGCAACCAACGTCACAAAACAATTTGTGTGTAAATTTTTGAATAAGAAACTGATTTGCACAGTAAACTTTTACCTAAAATACAACTAAAAAGACTTGACTGGAGCTGGAGTATGTAATATCTAAGATCTCTCACCTGGCTCATGGCCAGGACCTGAGGTCCTCATTGTGTAGCCCTTATCATGCGGCTGCTCACCTCATGATTTCCCCATGTGACCAGTGACCCAAGAGGGAAAGAGTAACTGAAATGGAAGCTGCCATGTCTAAACCTAATCTCAGAAGTGACAGTCCATTACTTCAGCCATACTCTGTTAGTCTCACAGACCAATCCTGGTACAATGTCAAAGAGGACTGCACAAGGGTGTGAACATCAGAAGGCAGGGGTTGTAGGGGCCTTCTTGAAGGCTGACTCCTCCAGGGAGATAGCAATACTCAAGCCTGACAGACCCAGAAATCAAGAACTCACAGGGATGGTTCCCAAAGCACTATAAATCAGCCAAACAGTGGATACTGTGAAGTGAAGGCCACATCTGCCCAGCTGGAGTCACAACCTGAGATCCTGCTGTTTGTGCTGCTCTGGAGCTGTCTCTGAGGGTGGCACACACAAGACAAAGAGACTCGACCTGGAACGAGACCTCTCGGGGTCTGTTCTGCCACTTACTCCCCCTGTGAGCTCTGACGAAAGCCACTTTCCTTCTCCCAGCCTCCGCTTCCTCATTTGTAAAAGCAGACAGTATGACTCACCATGCTCACCAGTTGTCATTGAGTTAATTCTAATTCACAGCACCCCCTTGTGTGTCGAAGTAGAACTGTGCTCCATATGGTTTTCAATGGCTGATTTTTCAGAAGTGGGTTACCAGGTCTTTCTTCCAAGGCACCTCTGGGTGGACTCAAACCTCAAATTTTTTGGTTAGCACCCAGCAACTCTGGCTATGTGACCAGACCAGCGTTTTTCAATCTGTGCTCTCTGGGCCCCCTAGAGATCCAAGGACGTATGATTTTATCAGGCTTCCTCGTAGGCTTCATTTGGGAAAAATCTATAAGTATGCCACTGCATAAAAGTAAAACACAACAACAGCAACAAAGTAAGCTTGAAAACCACTGTGCTTTGCTTAAGCTCCCTCTACGTCTTCAATCTTGAATTTCCTGATCTCAAATCAGTAGAACCTTGGCTATAGGATCACTCTCTGTCATACTGAAAGAATGTAAGGGATCTGCAGTTATGTTCCATCCTGTGGTGGAAATTGCCAGTATATTGGATGCTCCAATAATTGTTATTCCATCATTTTCTTGTTGCCTGGAAGTGGTGTAAGCATAAAGGAAAGGTGGCATCGGCGGTGTTGACCCGGGGCCAGCATACCTGGATGGGGAGTGGAGGATTCAGCCAGTCATTGAGCTTGATGTCCAAGCAGAGAGGCTCTGAGAAAGGAGCACAGGGCTTGGAGGAGACATGGGTGTGAGAAAGGGCTCTGCCTCGGAGCCCTCTTAGCCCCACTTTCTTCACCTGTGCTATAGGGATGGCATCTCTGGGTGGTGCTAACCAAAAGATTGGAGATTCAAATACACCCAGAGGAACCTCGAAAGAAAAATTAGCCATTGGAAAACCTGTGGAGCACAGTTCTACTCTGACACAGAGGGGGTCCCATGAGTCTACTAGGCAGAACTGGCACTGGTAATTGTGGGGTGGGGTGGGGATGGGAAGTAGGCCCATGGAATGGGGGCAGCTGTTACCTGGCTCCCTCAGACAGTTACCAGGTAGAAATGCAGGCCCAGAGTTGCTGGATCTTCTCATTTTTTAAAAAGAAGCCATAAATTCAGATTTTTCTGTGAAATTTCTCTATTTTTAAAATACCGTATAGACCAAACAAAACACACCGCTCAGCCAGACTTTATCAACAGGTCACCAGTTTGTGACCCCTGAGTTCTAAGCAAGTGACTCAATTTTAATCAAAACCCCAGGAAATTTGGATTTTCATTCTTCTTCTGAGAAGTTAGCCTTCTGGAAGCGCATTATTTATTTACCTATCAAGTGCCTACTGTGTGCTAGACACAGAGAGGATTCTAGAATGCTTACACTTTCTCATCTCTTCTCTGAAAACAGAGCCCTTTTCTCCCCTGTTCCATCTACCAGGTTTTCTGTACATGGGAAAGTGGAAAGAAGAGAAACAGGAGGGAACGAAAGCATAGGCCTGGAGCAAAAGTTTGGCAAGCATCTCATTCCACAAGTGAGGGGTAAAATTACACCCCAAAAGCCACCATCTTTGCACCTTCATCAACTAGGACAGAGTTCATTACACATTCATCGACAGACTCAGTAATAATAATAGCACATGTGAATTGATCACCCATTCTGTACTGCCCCATTGGTGTTATTATCATCTTACAGTGCTATGCACGACATTCCTCATAACATTTCTGGGATGCAGTGACCCTCTTTCTCCAGATGAGGAAACTGAGGCCTAAAGAGATTAAGTAACTTGCCCAAGTTCAAAGAGCTCTAAAGCGGTGGAGCTGGGATTGGAATCTGATGCATCTGACTCCAGAGCATACACTTTTTACATTTTCCTGAAGAATGAATGAATGAATGAGCAACTGAAGTCCTGTTCCCTCCCTCCCTCATCTCTCACTCTCAGCCCCTCTCTGCCTCCCAAACTCGTGCACTAGTTCTGAGACTTAAAGACCTGAGTTACATCTTTGTGGATTTTCAGGGGTCCGCTGGGACCATCAGTGACTCAGGATGTTTCCATCTGTCACGGGACCTCCCAGGAGTTGTCCACATGTAGACACGTGCTTAGCCCCTTTCCTGTCACACTGACACACTTGGCGTGAGTTGCCTTTTAAACATATTGGGCGAAGGGGAAGGAGTCAAGAAAAAGTGACAGGCTTTATGTATCGAGGAGGATTATTATTTACCCGCGCAATAGTTTCTGTTATTTTTGTCTGTACCCTAGTGTATAATCAGAGCTGATAAAAGTGCTACCGTGTGGGAGGTCTCCATTTCCTCCCGATTAAGCATCCCCAGATGTTCATATATCCTGACACTCCAGGCCTCCCTGCCTGCTTCGGTTCACCTTCCCGCCTCTCTTCCTCTGCAGGTCCCACCCTGTGGTTGGCTAATCAGCCACCGTGCCCCAGTGCTGCAGCTCCATGTCTGCCTAAAAGCCTCTTTCCTTCTTGATGTGGTCAGGTGTCTGCTCTCTGAGCTGATTCAGGAATCCATCTTTCATGAGAACCTGACTCCCAAAGGCAGATGGATTTTCTTGCTGCTTTTGGAGATCACCGATAGCACTTCTTTTGGTGCAATCATAGAGGTCCCTCTGGGGTGTGTGCTGACGGGATAGCTGAGCAGGGGTTCATCAAACATTCTTATAAACTGCAGTGAGCAAACCGGAAGCTTCAGGAGATGTCGTCAGTTAGACCCAATAGACGATTTTTTGCAAAATATCATTCTCAAAGGATGCTGTTTTTGTTGCTGTTGTTAGCTGCCGTGGAGTTCGTCCCCGACTCAGGATGACCCCGTACACAAAGGAACAAAACACCGCCTTCTCCTGAGTCATTCCCATGATCAGTTGTGGATCTCATCATTGTGAACTACAGGGTTTTCACTGGCTGGTTTTCAGAAGTAGATCGTTAGGCCTTTCTTTCTAGTCTGTCTTAGTCTGGAAACCCTGCTGAAGTCTGTTCAGCGTTATAGCAACATGCAAGCGTCCACTGACAGATAGGTGGTGGCTGCGCATGACGTGCATTGGTTTGGATCTCCTACACAGAAGGCAAGAATTCTACCACTAAACTACCAGCCACTTCAAAGGATACTAGGAATGGCCCAAATAGAAGCCTCTCTGCTTTCCCCCCCAAATCCACACAAGGACCAAACTCCTGAGGGCTTTGACCTTTATTACACAGGAAAAGACAATGCAGGGTCATAGAAAGATGTAAGACTTGAAGTCTGCAGAACTGGGATCAGATTCTAATTCTCCCATGTGCTAGTTCTGTACTCTAAAAAAAAAAAATTATTTAACTTGGTGTGGGCTTCATTAATGGAGATGATAATAACAAAAATTGCCTCACGAGATTGTTTTGAGAATTAAATAAATTAGCATACGTGAATGTACTTGGGACAGAATAGGCATTCGTCAGATGATAACTGAAAAGAAGGAAGGTGTTGCCTTTTAAGGTGAAAGAAAAAACATTACATCAGATGAGGAACCCTGTACACCCAAACCAAGAATAATTCTCATTCTAATGGGGTTCAGTCCAACCTGTTCCTGGTTCCTCTCATTACCTGGCTAAAAAGTCTGATGTCACTTTTTGACTCTATTATTTTTAAATGTTTACACGAAAATGTTAAACATGCAGGAAAGTAAAAAGAAGAGCATAACGAACAACTTATTTGTTCGTCTAGTTGGAAAACCTACTTCCAACGCTTAACATTTTGCCATATTATGCATATATGTGTGTGTGTATATCCATATAAACCCGTTGCCGTCAAGTCGATTCTGACTCATAGGGACTCTATAGGACAGGGTAGAACTGCCCCATAGAGTTTCCAGGGAGCACCTAGTGGATTCGAACTGCCAACCTTTTGGTTTGCAGAGGTAACACTTAACCACTATGCCACCAGGGTTTCCTTACACGTATGTGTATGTGTGTGTGTGTGTATTTGCTGAATCATGACAGACATCATAATTCTTCATCCCAAAATACCTCAGCAAGCATCTCCAAAAAAGTCACTGTTTTACGTAACTACAATATTATATACCTAACCAAATTAACAACTCCCTAATATCACCT
Organism: Elephas maximus indicus; assembly: GCF_024166365.1. Classification (NCBI taxonomy): domain Eukaryota; kingdom Metazoa; phylum Chordata; class Mammalia; order Proboscidea; family Elephantidae; genus Elephas; species Elephas maximus. Next base: position 164,767,670 of record NC_064821.1, on the reverse strand, counting down.
AATACCTAGCTCATGTTTAAAAATCTTCCATTTATTTCTGAATTATATTTTTGTAGCTTTTTTGGGAATAAGGATCCAATCAAGTGTGCATTTTGTTACATCTCTTAAATCTTTTACAATCTAGAACAAGCTACCTCCCCATCCTCACCCCAGTTCCACACCTAGCTCACCTGCCAACCACACACGCTTTTTTTTTTTTTACTTTAATTCTAAATTCAGTCCCAGAGCTAAGACGACCACCAGCTGGATCTCTACACTGTGATTCACAGGCTATCTATTGGGGAACGGGGAGGTTGACTATTCTCTTTCCATTCCCCTATTCCTTTTCCTCCTCTAGTGCTGAGAAATTAAGAATGTTCCTTGTTGATCAGGAACATCCACTGGTTCTTAAAAAAAAAAAAAAAGACTCCTAGGTAACTGACTAAATTAGAAGTTCAAGAAAGGGAGAAGTGGCTACCACCTGGGAGGTCATAGAAATACTCATGGATTGGCTGGCATTAGAAATGGCTCTTAAAGACAGCCTGAATTCACAGATGTGAAGTGTGTGAAGAATGCCCACCAAAGAGAACAACTGAACAAAGATATAGAAATAAGAAAGCTCAGAATGTGTACCAGGAATTGTGAGTCTTTCCATTTAACTAGTAGTTAGATAGCCCTGCTGATACAGCCCACAATGATGGAAAAGGCATACAAAGTAATCCACTTTGGGGTTCAGAAGTCAAAACAAATATGTCTCAGCTGCTCCTCTAGGATTAGAGCTGAGTTTACATTACAAGGGTGCCTAGGAGGTCTCCCCCTCCTTCGTATTCTACTCCCTGGTCCCCCGGGCCCTGGATTCATTTCACTGCCACTTTCTTTACCTCTGCTGCCAAGCTTGATTTGTCCTGGGCCTATGTTTTCTTCAGAGAGCAGCCCCTGCAAGGTAAGTCCATCTCTCTCCTGACAAATTGATTGCCCCTCAGAGCATAACTTGGATATATTATGCTGAAACACATCTGCTGAGGATGAGGACAGTGAGAGGCAAAGGAGGTGAAGGGAAAAAAGAACGCTGTGTTGATGAATGAGATGACGGACTTTCCAGGTGGTGGGAAGTAGGGTTGGAAAGGTAGATTGGGATTTGATCCTGAAGGGTTTCTAAGCAAGGGAACGCCCTGATCAGAACTCTTCAAATGCATCTATCTTGGAGCAGTGCATAAACTGCATGAAATAGATTGGAGAGGACAAGCAATCTGAGGAGGGGATATTCACATGAAGATTCCAGTTGGTAGGTAATAGGTGACTCTGACAGCCACTGCCCAAGAAAAGAGTTTTGAGGTAGATGAATCCTCAAGCTGGGAGGTGGAAAGAAGATAGAAAAACCCCATTCTGAGAGGGAGAGGGAGAACCAGCCCATCTCTGTATAACAGAAGCAAGTTTTGAACTGAGCAAGAAACTTTGAATTTGATGTCCAAGGGGCACCCTTCCACCTCCATCCCTACCAATGCTCATCTGCATCCATTTCCTTTCCCATGGTTCTCCTCTGTTGTCTAAAGCTCATCTCTCCTCTGAACTATGGATTCATCATCTTCTTCCATGTTCCATGAATCACCTCCTCTTCCTTCTGTACCTTCCTCTTTTGGCCCTCAGTCATTACAGAGGTTCAAGACTCTTTTATCATAAAAAGCAAACCAACCAATCTTTCTCAATCTAAATCCACTCTAAATCTTGCCCTCATTCTCCATATCCCACATTCAAGCTCTTTGAGGAAGTTATCTTCTCTGCTTCGAATTCTTCTCTTTTTATCCATTCCTTACTGCTACACACCATTCACCAAAATTGTCCCATTAAGGTTGGTGATGACCTCCATACTGTTAATTTTCTATTTCTTATCTGACCTCCTCTTCTTGCCTCTAAAACACCATTTATTCCTGATTTCCCTCATCCCTTCCTGGTCATGCCCTCTCAGTCTCCTCTGGCCCCAAGTTTGTCTTCATCCCTCTGCTCTTCTTTTGCATGCACCATCCTTGGACACCCTCATCTAGGCCCATGTTGGCCTCCACCATTTTTATACTGACTAGTCCCAGTTCTGTGTCTCCAGCCCTGAGCTCTCCTGACCTATTTGATTGTCGGTCAGATACTTCAATTTTTACTCAACAAACACTTATATACTGTGTGGCAGGGACTGCTCTAAGCACATTATAAAATACTAGCTTATAAACAGCCCCATCCATAGCTGAAAATCTCCATGACCACTACTGAACCAGTCGTCTTTCCACCAAACCTCCTCCTCCTTCTCCTGTGAGGCCAGTCTTGTGGAAAGGTGTTCAGTATTCACACAGCTGCTCCAGCAAGAAGTGAGTGGCTTCTCCCAAACGCACCCTTCCCTTACTTCTTCCCATCTTTTACCCCTTCCCCTCCATATACAACTAAACTTCAAGGCCTGCTGATCCTACCTCTTTATCACCACTCCTATCCACCCGTCCTGCTTTAATTCAGGCTTTCATCACATGTAACTTTGAATATTATAACAGCCTTTTAGACTCTCCTTGCCTCTGGTCTGACCATTCTCAAATCCATTCCCTGTGATGCTCTCCAAATAATTTCTTCCAACATAGTCTAATCCTGCAGCCTCTTTCATCTTTCTTAATGTCCTTATATTTCTCCTGTGTTTTAGAATGAGGAAAACTCTGAGTCATAGGAATAATGTTGGTAGCTCCAGAAGGGTTCTAATCATGTTCTGAACATCCTTGCTATGCCCTTCCCATCTTCTGTTTATAACTACCATACAAACCCATTGCTGTGGAGTCGATGTCAACTCATAGTGACCCTGCAGGACAGAACAGAACTGCCCCATAGGGTCTCCAAGCCTGTCAGTATTTATGGAAGCAGACTGCCACATCCTTGTCCTGCAGAATGGCTGGTGAATTCAAACCGTCAACCTTTTTTGTTTACAGGCCAAGAGCCGAACCTCTGCCTCTTCATTGTAGATGACTTTTTCTGCTCAGAAGCCTTCCTTGTTCTGATTTAAACACCCCTCCTTGGTGGTCCCATAATACACTTTGCATACATCTACCATTTTTCCATTCAGTCTGTTCTTCAGTTGTGGGTTCATTTGCTGGTCTCATTCACTGGCTGCAAACTTTTTAAGAGGAGGAATTAAGCTTATTAAACTGTAACTCTTCAGTGCTCAGCACAGAGTGCTCAGTAAACTTGTTGAATGAATGAATAGCAATAATCCAATAGTATTATTATTGAGTAAATGAGTGTTTAGGGATATGGACCCTAAGATCATTTTATTTCAGTTCAAATCACAGGTCAGCTGTCATTTACAAGACCTGTGACCTTGGGTGAATTTCTTAAAGCCTTACTACTCAGTTTCCTCATCTGCACACTTAGGATAATAAGAGAACCCTATAGGTTTGATGTGATAATGATATAAGAAAATCTATACAAATTGATTAACGAGATGAAAAAAAAATTTTTTTTTTTTACATACCACAAAGTAAGCGATTAATATGGGTTTGCTACTATTATCATTTTTAAATTAGGAAATCAATTGCTTTTGTTGTCCTTGACTGTACTTCTTAAAATGTAGATTGAATATTCTCGGGGGGGGGGGGATTAAATCAGTTTTAGTGCTTTTTACTAATTGTATGCATTGCTCTTAATTTGCAGAGTTAAAACTTGGTTTCTACCCAGGGGAAGTTCAGCCCAGCCCCTGGCAGACTTATCACAACTTCTAAAGAGAAACTGAATCAATGAGATGACTCTAACCTGGTGGAGGTCCCAGATTCAGATGTCTGGGGGATATCATCCTTCATTCCAGGGACTAGGGGAGAAAGTGGGAATGTGGCCACTTACTTATGCTTTATGCTGTTTCTTGAGTCAGAAGCTGGGTGATCAAGGTATACATTTACCTGCCCCTTAGAAACCCGCTCAACGTGTCCACTTCTGCCCCCTGGCACATTTCTGGGACAACCCTCACTTTTACTGGTTGGAAAGGGCATGGAGAATGCAAAAATATTTTAATATCCATGGAAACAACACAATGAATGCTTCAGAACAGCCCACTTTAATACAGCAGAGTACGCTCTACGACTAAACAAAAGCAATTTCTGACCTAGCCCCAGATTTGGAATATCCCAGTGAGGAATATCCACTTCAAGCATTAAGGAAAACTGACTGTAGAATTTTAAAAGCTTGTCTTTCTTGGTCACTGAAAGCTCTTTCCAACAGCTGATTAAACAATATCACCAACGTGGTTGACAAGCCCCTGATCAGTTCAATTTCTTAGGTTAATACCTGTGTGAGCATTTACGTTTGGACACAATCCCTTTGTTGCTGCTACCAGATGGTTTATAGGTACATGCTGAGACACATCGAAAAAGTAACATCCTGAAATCTTTGAATCACATCCTTCTTGCTAAAATATCCCTGAGGGAAGAGAGGCCTCAAAAAGAGAAAAATCCAAACCTTTAATGGATGTTGTGAAGGATGTGAGGCAGTCGAGTTTTCCTGTCTTAATTAAAACTTCCAGAGAAATAAATAGGAATTAACCTAAAATCCTAATTGAGGAAGGTGTAATGCCATGGGTAAAAGAGTATCATCTTCCATATGTATTATGAAGATGTCATTTAGAGGGTGTCCTCTTTAATACAAGTTTAGGAAAATGCCCAACCACCCTTCAGGTCTGCACTCAAATTTTTTGTCCAGCAGAGGAGACAGATTTACACTGACCCTCTGCATCCGAGTTTGTTCCAAGGGACCTCGGGCAAACAACCTCCCTGAACAATTTCAAGGTTTAATGAAATAATGTATGTGAAGGCACTTTGTAAAATGAAGAGCCCTTTATGAACTGTAAAGGGCTACACTAACACATGATAGTTCTTGTTCCCCGCTAATGCACCTCACGCACAGCCACCACTCATCTTTTTGTGGCGGCTTACACGTTGCTATGATGTTGAACAAATTTCAGTGGCATTTCCAGACTAAGGCAGGCTGGGAAGAAAGACCTGGTGATCTATTTCTAAAAATCAGCCAGTGAAAACCCTATGGATCACAACAAACATTGTCCGAGCCAAAACCATCCAGGGAGATGGCCCAAGGCTGGGCAGTGTTTTGTTCTGTTGTGCATGGGGTCGCCGTGAGTCAGGGCCGATTCAACAGCAGCTAACAACAGAAGTCCCTGTTACAGACAAACTACTTGGCCAGAACTAATGGCATAGCAAATAGTCACAGAGTAGAGCAGAGCAAAAGTGATTATCTCAGGCAGGTACAAAACCACAACTCAGTCTTTATTTTCAAACCAGCGCTTAAACCACCAGGGTCAGCTTACATTACAGACCTAAGAGGTACGGGGCAGTCTAGCTTCTGTAACTTCGAATTTACTCTGTACCCTATAAAAAAAAAAAAAATTTTTTTTTTTTGTAGAATATATCTGGATTCGGAACTTCCTTCCTAACTGACGGATTTCAGACTTTCTGGGGTGGCAGAACTGTTACAAAGGACCTATGGATCCTTACACAGAGCCAGCTTTGACGGTAGACTGAGCAACACACATTTATTGTTGTTGTCATTAGGTGCCATCAAGTTGGTTCTGACTCATAGTGACCCTACGCACAACAGAACAAAACACTGCCAGGTCCTGTGCCATCCTCATAATTGTTGTTATGCTTGAGCATTTATTAGGTTTTTTTAGAAAATACTTATTAAATGAAGGAATGAGTGAAAGATCCAACTTATTTATTTGCATAGTAATATAATTCTAATTCTATAAGTGCCATTGTAATTTGGTTACTTATTGCTACACAACTCCCACCAAAACTTAATGGCTGAAAACAACACTAATTTGTTATTTCTCATGACTCTGTGCCTTGGCTGGGTGGTTCTGTGGGTTTTGCCTGAGATTTACTCATGTGGCTGCATTCAGCTGGCAGCTGCACGCAGATAACTCATGTGGGTCTCCTGGGCCTCTCTCCTCCATAAGGTCTTTCATCCTCAAGGAAGCTAGACCAGCTGCCTCACGTGATGGCTGCTGGGTTCCAAGAAGGCCAGCCCCAATGGGCAAGCGCTTACCAAGTCACTGCTTGTGTCAAGTTTACTGATGTCTCCTTGGCCAAAGCAGGTGACAGAGTGAAGGCCAAAGTTAATGTGGGAAGGAACCGCACCAGGGCCAATAGTGTAACAATCTACAATACTGTGATTAATTAATTTTAAAGGACTACTAGATCCATAACAGCTTTTAGTCATAAAATTTTCTCAATCATTAGAATATTCATTAAAACTTCAGATACTCCACTAAACATTTTGACATGTTAAAGGGATTCTTATACGCAAAAAAAGATGGGACCCTCTGCTTTAAATAAATCACCAGGAATTTTAACGTGCTTGGTCTTATTGACATGTCTGGGATAAGATTTGACATGTTTGGGGAAGGCTGCTTTGATGTTTATCATGCTTTCCACCATGAGCGTTAAATGAAGAATGTTCTCATTTCTGCTCATTTGCTAGAGGAATAAGAAAGTTGGGAGAGTTTGTTTTTTCTCATCCGGGCAATCATGTCACACTAATCCTTTTAGCCCATCCTTGGATCCTATGGCTTTAATGTAGCAGAAATTAAGGGTAAAGTATCAGAAGCCACCTTTGAAGAACTGTACATCATTATAAATATAAACCTCTATTTATACACGCTAGAATCGACTCGACGGCACTGGGTTTTTTGTCTGGGAGTTTTGATTAGGAAACCAAGAAAGTAAAATAATGTAATATAAAGCTTATTTATTTTAAGTTCTAGATAATTTCTAAAATTCTGAACAATGACTATAAAGTGAGAAAGGCATCTACCAGTAACAGGAGAACAGGCAGGGGAAAGAGTGGGTGAAAACATGTGCACACTGACTAGGATAAGCTAGAGGTCATCCTGTTTACAAGCGTATTTCAAAAGCAGAAATTTAAGATTCTTGGTGAGTCCTATTTTTTTATATATATAGGGAGATCCAGAAGGAGGAGAACCAGTCGCTTTCCAACAGGGCCTCACTACAGGGATCTACAAAGCACATGGGGTTAGAAGTTAATTCATTGGCTGGTGGTTCATTGGGGAACAGAAAAAAAAAAAACTAGTGCCATCGAAGAGGTTACATTTTAATATGCTGCCTCCAGAGGGCAGCACTGAGTAAACTGCTGTTCATTCCTATCTTTATTGGTTACTCCCAAAGATACCTCCCACTCTCCACCTCCACAGTTTTCTACCTAGGCCTGACCTTTCTCATAAAGAATTTCGAGCAGGCCATTTCCTCAGTTTCTCCTCTATGTTTTAGCAATCCTCTCTAGTCTCCTGTTTCATAATTCTTTTTGTTAATTAATTCAACAACATACTCAATTAATTTAACTAATTCACAATATTGAATGACAACTGCATTAGAGGTTCTATGACAGTTAGTTATCCACTGCTGTTGAGTGGATTCTGACTCATACCGACCCCATAGGGTTTCCAAGGCTACAAATCTCTTTGAAGCAGAGACTGCCACATCTTTCTCCTACAGAGCCATGGGTGGTTTTGAACTGCCAACCTTTCAGTTAACAGTTGATTGTTTTAACCACTGGGCCACCAGAGCTCCTCTATGTGAGTTACTGGAGCGGTAAAGTGGAAACAAAATTGGTTAAGAGACAGGTATCCCCAAAGAGCCAAAACAAGTAGGATGTGATAATAAATGTCACAAGGAGTAGGATTAAGGCTATAGGAGCTCACAAAAGAGAATTGTTCCACTGCTGTCCTACTTCCACGATTACTGCTTTCCAGCTGTCTTCACGGGCTCCTTTTCCTCTTTGCCAGACCTCAGCCTCGGCCTCCTGTCCTTTCACTTACTTGTTAGGCAATGTCTCCATTCCTTTGGCTTTGACACTTCATTCCAAGCCTGACCATTCTGAACTCCCAACCATATTATCAACTACCTATTAGATGTCGTCATTTAAGGCTTCCAAACTTTCTCTCCCTCAGCATGTCAAAAACTGAACTTATCGTCCTTGTAACCTACTCTTCCTTCTGTATCTTCAGACTCCAACAATGGCTACAAGCCAGAAACCTTAGAATCATCTTTGATCCTATCTCCAAATTTCCAAACCTAATACCTTGCCAAGTCCCATTGGTTTTAGCCCTGAAACATCTCATTTCACCCTCTTATTATTTAATGGCCTCATTACCCTTCCCAAGGACCATTACATCAAACTCTTTACTAGGCTCCCTGCCTCCATTTCTTTCCCCTCTAAACCAACCCACTGATAGCAGAGATATTGTTTAAATATATAAAGTGCTTCTGTCACTTCTCTGCTTCAGAACATACCATGGCTCATTATTAAATTCAGAGTAAAGCCCAGGTTTTTTAGCACGGCAATCAAGGCTTTCACAATCTATTCTCATTGATGATACATTAACAACCTCCCACCTCACCACCTTACCCCACCCTCTCACCCCGGTGGGTGTGTGCACACGTGCATGCACATACACACACAAAAACACTTCAACTCCCCCCCAAAAAACTTTCTGGCTTCTTAGGGAAAAAAACGTCAAAGACTGAAAAATGGACAAAGATTACTGGGAATGCTCTCAGTAAGATGCTGGCCTTGTCTCATAGCCCTTCAGGGATTATATGACTTTATACAGCTGTGCACTTTTTAATGTCTTCAATTGACTAGGCTATTTTACAACTCTGTAGAATTAAGAGTTAAGTTGTAGAAAACATACAGTAATTCAAATATTTTCCTGAAGAGCCATGCAAATGATTCCTGGCCATATTTATGCAAACAGATTTAGTCCCATGTTGTTAACCACCTTGAGTTGGCCCAATTCAAGGCAACCCCATAAAGAGTATAAGCCACTGTAAATCAAATCCTGATTTTAACATCTTATCAGTTCTTTCATTAGAGTTACATAAAATCTTTGATACATGTTTACTTTAAATTTCTATGAGTGTCACGAATTTGCAATTTTGAAAATAACACTCTAGCAGTTTTGGAGGTTGTTGTGGTTAGAATTGCATCCCCTCAAAAGATAGGTTGAAATCCTAATCCCTGTACTTCTGAATGTTGTCATTTAACATGAAGTCATACTGCAGTCAGATGGGTTCTAATCCAATATGTGTAGTGTACTTATAAAAAGAGGTTAAGTGACACAGATGCAGATAGACTCACAGAAGGAAGACAGACATGTAAAGTGATGCATCTACAAGCCAAAGAACAGCAAGGATCACCACCATCTCTAGCAGCTAGGAGAGAGGCATGGAACAGATTCTCCCTCAGAGACCTCAGAAGGAATCAGCATAGCCAATACCCCGATTTTGGACTCCTAGACTTCAGAATGGTGGGATAATAAATTTCTGTACTTATAAGTCACTCAATTTGTGGTACTTTGTTATGGCAGCTCTAGGAAACTAAGACAGAGATCATCTACCAATATACTCAAGTGGACTTCCCTGAGGGAGACAGGTAAACTGCATTGATGAGATGGGCACCTCATGATAGCTTAAGCCCAGTCACTCTTCTCTTAGCTCTTAGTCTGACTCCCAAGCGGCAATCAAATCTGTTAAAACAAAAATCATATTAAGCCAATAATAGAAAATGGTGGAAGTTTATTTAACATACAATTTGTAAATAGGGGAAACGTTTACAACTAGAGAATCAAAAATGTGCCCAAGAATAAAAACCTTTCAAAGATTCTTATATCCCAGCTTATTGCTAATAATTATACATTGCCAAGGAAACAGGGCCAAAACAGTGTTTACATAATAATTCATGGACATGCAAAATTTTCTTGAAGAAGAATTCGGACAGTTGTTGATTTATCCTAAAACATAACTCCTAGTCTAAACTTCGGAGTTTCTGTTGTTGAAACTGCACATAGATAATTATTTAAAAAGAACACAATGCCCAAGGCAAAATGTACTTTACTAAGCTGGACTATTGTTTGATTTAAAGGTGGCTGTGATGCTTACGGTTATGTGTCAACTTGGCTAGGCCATGATTCTCAGTAGTTTGGCAGATATTATGTAACAATCCTTCATTTTGTGATCTGATGTGAGCACTCAATCAGTTGAAAGGTGAGTTTCCTTGGGAGTGTGGCCTGCACCCAACATATATGGATGTTCTGTTCTGGCAAAGCTCGCTTTTTCCCAATCATGCATTTGATCCTCTGTTCACCTCGTCATCTTCTGAATTCCAGTTCTTAGGAAGTGAGCCAGCAACCTGCCACCTGACCTGCAGATTTTGGGTTCGTCAGCCCCTACTACCGCCTAAGTCAGGAGGAACCACCAGCCTGCTGCCTGACACATGGATTTGGAAATTACAAGCCTTCAAAATTGTGTGAGCCATTTCCTTAAAATAAATCTATACAAGAGAGGGGAGGGAGGGTGGGAGAGGGTATTCACTAATTAGATGGTAGATAAGAACTACTTTAGGTGACAGGAAAGACAACACACAATACAGGCAAGGTCAGCACAACTGGACTAAACTAAAAGCAAAGAAGTTTCTGGAGTAAACTGAATGTTTCGAAGGCCAGTCTAGCAGGGGCAGGGGTTTGAGGACCATGGTTTCAGGGCACATCTAAGTCAATTGGCATAATAAAGAAAGAAATAAAGAAATAAAATAAATTAAGAAAACATTCTGCATCCCACCTTGGAGAGAGGCATCTGTGGTCTTAAATGCTAGCAAGCGGCCATCTAAGATGCATCAATTGGTCTCAACCCACCTGGATCAAAGGATAATGAAGAACACCAAGGATACAAGGTAATTATTAGCCCAAGACACAGAAAGGGCCACATAAACCAGAGACTACATCAGCCTGAGGCCAGAAGAACTAGATGGTGCCTGGCTACAACCAATGACTGTCTGACAGGAAACAAAACAGAGAACCCCTGAGGGAGCAGGAGACCAGTGGGATGCAGACCCTAAATTCTTGTAAAAAGATCAGACTTAATGGCCTGACTGAGACTAGAAGGATCTAGGTGGTCATGGCCTCCAGGCCTTCTGTTGTCCCAGGACAGGAACCATTCCCAAAGCCAATTCTTCAGACAGGGATTGGACTAGACAACGGGTTGGAGGGGGATGCTGGTGAGGAGTGAGCTTCTTGGATCAGGTGGACACTTGAGACTATGTTGGCATCTCCTGCCTGGAGGGGAGATGAGAGGGTAGAGTGGGTTAGAAGCTGGTGAAATGACAGGAAAAGAGACAGTGGAGGGAAGCAGTGGGCTGTCTCATTAGGGGGAGAGCAATTGGGAGTATGTAGCAAGGCATATATAAGTTTTTGTGTGAGAGACTTACTTGATTTGTAAACTTTCACTTAAAGCACAATAAAATTTTTTTTTTTTTAATCTATACGTAAATGTATATACAAGCTTCACTGGCTTTGTTCCTCTAGAGAACCCAGCCTAAGACATTTGGTATCAAGGATGGTTCTAAAGGGACAAAATCTTAAGGATGAGTCTTCTGAATTGGTTCTCAAGTCTGGCTAATCTTAAAGGCATTGATGACTCTATCTCCAGTAGTAAAGAGGGCACTGCTAATTCATGGCATGAAGTGGTGATAGAAATATGCAAAATACCCCCATCTTTGGATCAAATATTTGTGAGAGACAAGGTTCTAGATGATCGTATATTTAATACTTTTCTACTATTTTGTCAGAATGAGAAGTATAAGGAACATAGTTAGTTGGTCCTACTTTCACTTGCCAAAGTGGCTAAAGAAAGATATGAGCTCAGGTCTTCTGAGTCACAGCTCAAGTGCCACATAAAAGACCTGAATGTTGCCACTTGTGCTCTGAAAGAAAGCCTTCTTATAGTAACAGAGCTGATATTGCTGAAAACCAAACCCAAAGTCTTATCTTAAGGGTGGCTGAATTACAAAACCAATGAATTCCCAACCTCGAATCGTGTCTGAAGTTAAAGTGAGGGCATTGTTTGGAAAGACATAGGATCCTGAAACTTGGGATGGAGACATATGGGCAGATAATCAAGAAGCTGGGGACATTGACCATTAAATTCCATTAAATAACTCCTGCCAACAGAACAAGAGCTCTTATTCCCATCTGAAGAGATTACTCCAGCTTTGCTAAGCCACCCCCCCCAAGTAAAACCATTATTGCTTCCACCCCCATCTAATGAGTTTAACCCAGCTGTGTCTGAAGAGTTATCATCTGGGGTGGCACCTGGGGCATTTCATGGGGCATTGCCCGAGGCAGATTCCTTACAAGACATTGCTGACTATCCACAGGGCCCATCATCACCACCTTTTTTTGCTCCTAGACCTATAACTAGAGGTAAGTCCCAGCGAGCCCCAAGAAGTAAAGTACAAGGTGTGATCCATCAGGAGGTACACTACACTCCAAAAGTACTACTTGACTTTTCTAATATGTACAAACTGAAACCTGTGGAATACTTGTAGGAAAGGCTATTAAGGGTGTGGGATAATGATACAAGGGACATACAGTTAGATTAATCTGAGTTTATTGATATGGGCCCACTAAGCATAGGTCCTTCGTTCAGTGTTTGAGCTCAAGAGATTAGAAAACAATCTAATTGTTTATTTGGTTCACTAAAGTATGGATTAAACAATGGCTTACACTAAATCAAGTTGAAATGCCAGACCTGTGTTGGTATACTGTGAGAAGAAAGAATCTAAAGACTCAGGGAAATTGGCGTGTTAGAGTGGATTTATCAAGTTGGACCCACAGACCCACCCATGGAGTGCCCAGAGGACACACCTTTTACCACAACAGTGAGGAACAAATTTGTGAAGGGAGCTCTAGCATCCTTGAAAACTGCTGTGATTTCTATTTTATGTAAGTCAAATTTGACAGTAGAGACTGCCCTAATGGAATTAAGACACCTAACCTCAATGGGGCTAACTGGGCCCCAGGAAAATAGGGGCCAAGTGGCAGCACTAAATGGACAATTTGGGTGAGGTTACAGTAATGGACAGCAGAGACAAAGCAGTTATAAGAATAGTCTCATTTGCATGGACTTATAGCACTGCCAAAAAACTAACAAATCTGTCCTAGAAGAAATACAACTAGAAGGCTCCTTAGAAGTAAAGATGACAATACTATGACTCACATGCTTTGGACATGTTATCAGGAGGGATAAGTCCCTGGAGAAAGACATCATGCTTGGTAAAGCAGAGGGTCAGCGAAAAAGAGGAAGATTCTCAACGAGATGGATTGACAACGGTGGCTGCAACAATACGGTCCAGCATAGTAGCAGTTGTGAGATCGCAGGACAGGGCAGTGTTTTGTTCTGTTGTGCATAGGGTCACTATGAGTCAGAGCCGACTTGATGGCACCTAACAACAACATAACAACAACTTAGTCATGATGTCACTAGGGCTTAAATAGATGGGAAACCTAAAAAATATTTTCTTCATCTGTACAAGAGGAAGAATTCTGGGTCAAGTGAATGGCTGTCTATGTTGAATTGCCAGAATAAAGAGTGACAGCCTCTCAATCAATTCCCAGAGTTGAGCCAGTTTACAGATCCACAACCCCTTGAATAAAGGGTAGTCTGAGTCCTCTTGAGGAAGGACCCCATTACACTGCAAAAAATTTATACTATTAATTTTTCTCCCAGCCTTCCCCAAAGAATCTATGGCCTTTTATGAGAATGACTGTTTATTGGGGAAAAGGAAATAATCAGACTTTTCAGGAATTATTGAACAATATCTCAGAGCCAATTCCAGGAGATCCAAAACATCACTGTGGCCCACTAGTAAGAGTAAGGGCGTACTGAGGTCAGGTTATTGATACAGTCTTAGCTCAGGTCCATCTCACAGTGGGTTCAGTGGGACCCCAAACCCATCCTGTAGCGATTTCCCCAGTTCCAGAATGCATAATTGGAATAGACATACTCAGCAACTGGCAAAACCCCCACATTAAATCCCTGACATGTGAAGTAAGGGCTACTATGGTAGGAAAAGCCAAGTGGAAGCCATTAGAACTGCCCCTACATAGGAAAATTGTAAACCAAAAGGAATATTCCATTCCTGGAGGGATTGCAGAGAGTAGCGCCACCATCAAGCACCTAAAGGAGACAGGTATGGTAATTCATGCCACATCTCCATTGTCAAGGATTGAATTATGTCCCCCAAAAAACGTGTGCATCAATTTGGCTGGGCCCTGATTCCCGGTATTGTGTGATTTTCCTACATGTTGTAAATCCTGCCTCTATGATGTTGATGAGGGAAGATGGGCAGCAGTTATGTTAGCGAAGCAGGACTCAACCTCCGAGATTGGATTGTGTCTTGAGGCAATCTTTTGAGATATAAAAGAGAGAAACAAGCTGAGAGACAGAGGGACCTCATACCACCAAGAAAGCAGTGCTGACAGTAGAGCATGTCCTTTGGACCCGGAGTCCCTGTGCAAAGAAGCTCCTAGTCTTGGAGAAGATTGATGAGAAGGCCGACAGAGAGAGAAAGGCTTCTCCTGGAGCTGACACCCTGAATTTGGACTTTTAGCCTACTTTACTGTGAGAAAATAAACTTCTCTTTGTTAAAGCCATATGTTTGTGACATTTCTGTTATAGCAGCACCAGATAACTAAGGCACTCATTCAACTCACCTATTTGGCATGTGCAAAACACAGATCTTGGAGAAAGACAGTGGATTATCGTAAATGTAACCAGGTGGTAATGCCAACTGCAGCTGTTCTTCCAGATGTGGTTTCATTGCTTGAACAAATTAATACATCTCTTAGTACCTGGTATGCAGCTATTGATCTGGACAATGTCTTTCTCAGTTCTGGTTTTGAAAGATCACCAGAAGCAGTTTGCTTTCAGTGGGCAAGGCCAGCAATATACCTTGACTGTCCTACTGCAAAGGTAAATCAAGTCTCCAGCCCTATGTCATGATTTAGTCCACGGGAAACTTGATCTCCTTTCCCTTCCACAAGAAAACACACTGGTCCATTATATTGATGACATTACGCTGATTGGATCTAGTAAAGAAGAAATATCAACTACTCTAGGCTTTTTAGTAAAATATTTGCGTACTGAAACCAAAGTCAAATCTGTTGTCATCGAGCCAATCCCGACTCATAGAGACCCTATAGGACAGAGAAGAACTGCCTCCATAGGGTTTCCAAGGAGCAGCTGGTGAATGCAAATTGCAGACGTTTCGGTTAGCAACCTGGTTGTTAACCACTGCGTCACCAGGTCTAGAAGGTGAGAAATTAATCCCACCTCAGCGAAATTACTAGGGGTTCAGTGGTGTGGGACATGTCAAGATATTCATTCTAAAGTGAAGGATAAGTTGTTATATCTGGCCCATCCTACAGCTGAAAAGGAGGCACAACATATGGTAGGCATCTTTGGATTTTGGAAGCAACTTGTCCCTCATTGGGTGTGCTACTCCACCCTATTTATCAAGTGAGTCAAAAAGCTGCTAATTTTGAGTAGGGTCCAGAATAAGAGAAGGCTCTGCAACAGGTTCAGGGCATCATACAAGTCATTCTGCCACTTGGACCATTTGATACGGCTGATCCAATGATGCTTGAAAGATCAGTGGCAGATAGAGATGCTGTTTGGAGTGTTTGGCAAGCTGCTATTTGTGAACCACAGAGCAGACCCTTAGGATTTTAGAGCAAAGCTCTGCCATCCTCTGCAGATACCTACTCTCTTTTTGAGAAACAGCTTTCAACTTGTTACTGGGCCTTAGTAGAGACTGAATACTTTACCATGGGCCACCAAGTCACCCTGCTGTCTGAACTGCCCACCATGAGCTGGGTGTTGTCTGGCCCACACAGTCATAAAGTCAGACATGCACAGCAGCATTCCATCATTAAAAGGAAGCAATATATACAAGATCAGACTCGACCAGGATCTAGACCTGATGACGCAGTGGTTAGGAACCAAGTTGCTAACCAAAAGATCTGCAATTTGAATTCACCAGCTGCTCCTTGGAAAACCTATGGAGGCAGTTCTGCTCTGTCCTAAGTTACATGAGGAAGTGGCCCAAAAGCCCATGATCCCCACTCCTGTTACATTACCTTCCATCCTCCAGTCTGAACCTATGTCCTCCTGAGGAGTTCCTTACAATCAGGTGACTGAGGAATAGAAAACTACTGCCTGGTTTACGGATGGTTATGCACGATATGCAGGTACCGTTCAAAAGTGACAGTGACAGCACTGCAGCCCTTTTCTAGGACCTCCCTGGAGGACAGTTGTTGTTGTTGTTATTAGGTGCCATTGAGTCGTTTCTGACTCATAGCGACCCTATGCACAAAAGAATGAAACACTGCCCGGTCCTGAGCCATCCTTACAATCGTTGTTATGCTTGAGCTCATTGTTGCAGCCACTGGGTCAATCCACCTCGTTGAGGGTCTTCCTCTTTTTTGCTGACTCTGTACTCTGCCAAGCATGATATCCTTCTCCAGGGACTGATCCCTCCTGACAACATGTCCAAAGTATGTAAGACGCAGTCTCGCCATCCTTGCCTCTAAGGAGCATTCTGGCCACACTTCTTCCAAGACAGATTTGTTTCTTCTTCTGGCAGTCCATGGTATATTCAATATTCTTTGCCAACACCATAATTCAAAGGAGTCAACTCTTCTTCGGTCTTCCTTATTCATTGTCCAGCTTTCACATGCATATGATGCGGTTGAAAATACCAAGGCTTGGGTCAGGCGCACCTTAGTCTTCAGGTTGACGTCTTTGCTCTTCAACACTTTAAAAAAGTCCTTTGTAGCAGATTTACCTAATGCAATGTGTCTTTTGATTTCTTGACTGCTCCTCCCATGGCTGTTGATTATGGATACAAGTAAAATGAAATCCTTGACAACTTCAATCTTTTCTCCGTTTATCATGATGTTGCTCATTGGTCCAGTTGTGAGGATTTTGATTTTCTTTATGTTGAGATGCAATCCAAACTGAAGGCTGTGGTCTTTGATCTTCATTAGTAAGTGCTTCAAGTCCTCCTCACTTTCAGCAAGCAAGGTTGTGTCATCTGCATAATGCAGGTTGTTAATGAGTCTTCCTCCAAACCTGATTGCCCCATTCTTCTTCATATAGTCCAGCTTCTCGTCTTATTTGCTCAGCATACAGATTGAATAGGTATGGTGAAAGAAAACAACCCTGACGCACACCTTTCCTGACTTTAAACCAATCAGTACCCCCTTGTTCTGTCCGAACAACTGCCTCTTGATCTATGTAAAGGTTCCTCACGAGCACAATTAAGTGTTCTGGAATTCCCATTCTTTGCAAGGTTATCCATAGTTCGTTATGATCCACACAGTCGAATGCCTTTGCATAGTCAATAAAACACAGGTAAACATCCTTCTGGTATTCTCTGCTTTCAGCCAGGATCCATCTGACATCAGCAATGATATCCCTGGTTCCATGTCCTCTTCTGAAACCAGCCTGAATTTCTGGCAGTTCCCTGTTGATATACTGCTGCTGCCATGTTTGAATGATCTTCAGCAAAATTTTGCTTGCGTGTGATATTAATGATATTGTTCTATAATTTCCACATTCTGTTGGATCATCTTTCTTGGGAATAGGCATAAATATGGATCTCTTCCAGTCAGTTGGCCAGGAAGCTGTCTTCCAAATTTCTTGGCATGGACAAGTGAGCACCTCTAGCGTTGCATCTGTTTGTTGAAACATCTCAATTGATATTCCATCAATTCCTGGAGCCTTGTTTTTCACCAGTGCCTTCAGAGCAGCTTGGACTTCTTCCTTCAGTACCATCGGTTCCTGATTGTATGCCACCTCTTGAAATGGTTGAACGTTGACTAATTATTTTTGGTATAATGACTCTGTGTATTCCTTCCATCTTCTTTTGATGCTTCCTGTGTCGTTTAATATTTTCCCCATGGAATCCTTCACTATCGCAACACCGGGCTTGAATTTTTTCTTCAGTTCTTTCAGCTTGAGAAACACCAAGCATGTTCTTCCCTTTTGGTTTTCCATCTCCAGCTCTTTGCACATATCATTATAATACTTTACTTTGTCTTCTCGAGAAGCCCTTTGAAATCTTCTGTTCAGTTCTTTTACTTCATCAATTCTTCCTTTTGCTTTAGCTGCTCAACGTTCGAGAGCAAGTTTCAGAGTCTCCTCTGACATTCATCTTGGTCTTTTCTTTCTTTCCTGTCTTTTCAATGACCTCTTGCCTTCTTCATGGATGATGTCCTTGATGTCATTCCACAACTCGTCTGGTCTTCGGTCTCTAGGGTTCAACGCATCAAATCTATTCTTGAGATGGTCTCTAAATTCAGGTGGGATATACTCGAGGTCATATTTTGGCTCTCGTGGACTTGCTTTGACTTTCTTCAGTTTCAAATTGAACTTGCATATGAGCAATTGATGGTCAGTTCTACAGTCGGCCCCTGGCCTTGTTCTGACTGATGATATTGAGCTTTTCCATCATATCTTTCCACAGATGTAAAATCAATTTTATTTCTGTGTGTTCTATCTGGCAAGGTCCATGTGTATAGTCACCATTTATGTTGGTTAAAGAAGGTATTTGCAGTGAAGAAGTCGTTGGTCTTGCAAAATTCTATCATTTGATCTCCACCATTGTTTCTATCACCGAGGCCATATTTTCCAATTACTGATCCTTCTTCTTTGTTTCCAACTTTCACATTCCAATCACCAGTAATTATCAATGCATCTTGATTGCATGTTCGATCAATTTCAGACTGCAGCAGTTGATAAAAATCTTCTGTTTCTTCATCTTTGGCCCTAGTGGTTGGTGCATAAATTTGAATAATAGTTGTATTAACTGGTCTTCCTTGTAGACGTATGGATATTATCCTATCACTGACAGCGTTGTACTTCAGGATACATCTTGAAACGTTCTTTTTGGTGATGAATGCAACACCATTCCTCTTCGAGGACAGCAGTGAATGGAAATTCTCCCACTGGGCAGAACTTCTAGCAGTGCACCTGGTTGTTCATTTTGCTTGGAAGAAGAGATGGCCAGATGTGCGATTGCATATTGATTCATGGGCTGTGGCCAATGGTTTGGTGGGATAGTTAGAGACCTAGAAGGAATATGATTGGAAAATTGGTGACAAGGAGGTATGGGGAAGAGGCATGTGGATAGACCTCTCTGAATGTGCCAAAAAAGTGAAGATATTTGTGTCTCATGTGAGTGCTCACCAAAGGGTGACCTCAGCAAAGTAGGATATTAACAATCAAGTGGATAGGATGTGGGTCAGCCTCTTTCCTTAGCTATTCCTGTCATTTCCCAATTGGCTTATGAAAGTGTGATCATAGTGGCAGTGATGGAGGTTATGCATGGGTTGAGCAACACAGACTTTCCACTCACAAAGGCCAACTTGACTATAGACACTGCTTGCAGCACCAGAGACCAATACCGAGTCCCAAATATGGCACCATTCCTAAGTACCAGTAACCCAGTGGCAGTTTGATTACATTGGACCACTTCTATCATGGAAAGGGCAGTGTTTTGTTCTTCCTGATATGGATTTGCCTTCCCTGTGAACGATTCTTCTCCCAAAACTACTACCCATGGACTTGCAGAATGCCTTATCCACCATCATGGTATCCCGCACAGTGTTGTTTTGGAATAAGGAACTCACTTCATAGCAAGTGAAGTGTGCCAATGGGCCCATGTTCATGGAATTCATTGGTCTTCCCATGTTCCTTGCCATCCTGAAGTAGCTGGCTTGATAGAATGATGAAATGGCCTTCTAAAGACACAGTTATGTCACCTCCCCAGGTGGCAATATCTTGCAGTGTTGGGACAATGTTCTCCAAGAGGCTATATATGCTCTAAGCCAGCATTCAGTATATGATGCTGTTTCTCTCGTAGCCAGGATTCATGAGTTCAGGTATCAAGCGGTGAAAATGAGAGTAGCTCCACTCACTATTACCCCTAGTGACCCACCCACAAAATTTTTGCTTCCTGCCCCTGTAACCCTACGCTCTGTAGGTCTAGAAGTCTTAGTTCCAAAGAGAGCGAAGCTCCCACCAGGAGACACAACACTGCTTACATCGAACTGGAAGTTAAGAATGCCGCCCAGCCACTTTGGGCTCCTCATGCCTCTGGATCAACAAGCAAAGAAGGGAGTTACCATATTGGCTGGTGTGACTTATCCTGATTAACCAAGGGGAAATCAGATTGATATTACATAATGGAGTTAAAGAAGAGTATGTCTGGACTACAGGAGACCACTTAGGCTGTCTCAGTACTACCATGCCCTGTGATTAAAGCCAATGGAAAACTACAGCAACCCAATTCCTACACAACTGCTAATGGCCCAGACCCTTCAGAAATGAAGATTGGGGTCACCCCACCACGACCAGCTGTGGTGCTTGCTGAGGGCAAAGGGAATATGAAATGGGTAGTAGGAGAAGGTAGTTCTAAATACCAGCTATGACCACATTGCAGAAACAAGGAATGTAATTTTTATGAGTATTTCTTCCTTGTTTTAAGTGTATTTGTGCGTGTGTGTATAAATATGTATATATACTTATATATAGCAAATATCTTTGTTTTCTTCCCCCCTTATTCTATTAGTTATTATAAAATATAAGATGTAAACAGAGCTAGTGTATTTTTGTTGTATGCATGTTAGTTGTATCATCTTAGGTGCAAGTATGACTTTATCATTGTCTTTATTTGGAGATTATGTATGGTTTATAAGGAGAAGTGTACAGGTGCCAAGTTGACAAGGGGTAAGCTGTGATGGTTAAGGTTATGAGTCAATTTGGCTTGGCCATGATTCTCAGTGGTTTGGCAGATATATGATCATCTTCCATTTTGTGATCTGATGTGAACAACCGATCAGTTGAAATTGGAATTTCATTTGGGGTGTGGCCTGCATCCAATATATATGGATATTCTGGCAAAGCTGGCTTTCTTTCAGTCCCACATTCTATCCTGCATTTTCTCTGACCTCCAGTTTTTGGACGCAAGCCAGCAGCCTGCCACCTGACTTGCAGATTTTGCAGTCTTCAGCCCCTGCTACCACTTAAGTTAGGAGAAGCCTCCAGCCTGCTGCCTGACCAACAGATTTTGGATTAACCAGCCTCCACAATTGCATGAGCCATTTCCTTGAAATCTCTCTGTGTATATTTATGGATCCCTGGTGGCATAATGGTTAAGCGCTCAGCGGACAAGAAAAAGGTCAGCAGTTTAAATCCACCAGCTGCTCCATGGAAACCCTATAGGGCAATTCTACTCTGTCCTATAGGATTGTTATGTGTTGAAATCGATTCAGTAACAACGGGTTTGGTTTTTGATTATATGTATTTATATATACAGTTCAGTGGTTTTGCTCCTCTAGAGAACTCAGACTAAGACAGTGACTTTTAGGAGACCAGTTTTGGCTCAGAGCTTAAGGTTCAAAGATTATCTCAAGGTGATAGTTTGGGTAGGTCATATTCAACCTCCATAGAATCCAGACATCTGGATTCCATAAGAATTAAAAATTCTGTTCCTCAATCCTAAAGTTTTTTCATCAATAAAATTTTTATATCAGCAGTAATTATATTTATTGTGCACAGCTTAAACATACTTTTCAAAACCTTAGAGTAACTTCAAACCTTGAACCAATATTAAATTTGCTGATTTTCTGTATCTCTTGTTGTTGTTGTTGTTGTTAGGTGCCATCGAGTCGGTTCCAACTCATACTGACCCTATGCACAAAAGAACGAAATACTGCCCAGTCCTGAGCCATCCTTACAATTGTTGTTATGCCTGAGCTCATTGTTGCAGCCACTGTGTCAATCCACCTCGTTGAGGGTCTTCCTCTTTTTTGCTGACTCTGTACTCTGCCAAGCATGATGTCCTTCTCCAGGGACTGATCCCTCCTGACAACATGTCCAAAGTATGTAAGACGCAGTCTCGCCATCCTTGCCTCTAAGGAGCATTCTGGCCACACTTCTTCCAAGACAGATTTGTTTCTTCTTCTGGCAGTCCATGGTATATTCAATATTCTTTGCCAACACCATAATTCAAAGGAGTCAACTCTTCTTCGGTCTTCCTTATTCATTGTTCAGCTTTCACATGCATATGATGTGATCAAAAATACCATGGCTTAGGTCAGGTGCACCTTAGTCTTCAAGGTGACATCTTTGCTTTTCAACGCTTTAAAGAGGTCCTTTGCAGCAGATTTGCCCAATGCAATGCATCTTTTGATTTCTTGACTGCTGCTTCCGTGGCCGTTGATTGTGGATCCAAGTAAAGTGAAATTCTTGACAACTTCAGTCTTTTCTCTGTTTATCATCATGTTGCTCATCTGTTTCTCTAGTTTGTTTTTTTGCTCTCTACAATTTTGTGCTTTGTCTTTGTTTCTGGTTCATGCGTGGTCAATATCTTATTTCCCATTGGTGGTAGCAAAAAACGGGAATTTGGATTTATGGTCTGATCATTTGGTAATCCTTGTAGATGGGTTACAGAGATTTATTCTCTATTGAGTGAGAGATAATACAGAATGCAGTTTATTCTTCATTTTGCTTATCTATTTCTCTACCTGTGAACTCAAATCGATTAAAATTTTCAGGCCTATTTGGTAGAACAGGTCTTTGAGATCTGGTCTGGGGAGCTTCTTTGTTTGTATGTCTACTCTTGATCTGTGCCTGAATTGTAGAACCATAGCTACAGGCACTCTGTGTGTCTGTGTGCCTGTAATAGAGAAAGGCCTTGACTTCTCATGTAAGTATGAAATGCTTTCCTACTTCTGGAGGGTATTTATAAGTTGGACTATTATGTCTCTTAAATTAAGGGAGCTTTGCTCTGAGATAAATATGTAGAGATAAATAAGTATTCATATATATCAAATATTCCCCAAGTTCCCAGAAAATAAGAAAACAACTTCCAATATTTTAAATGTGCTAGAATTAAAAGCCTTCAGAAACAGCTGGCTCAGAAACATTTTAAGAATCTAACTTCAAATAATTAAAGTACGTCTTTGGCAAATCAGACTGACTTAATTTTTGTTTAGATAAAATGGCTATGTTTTTCTCTGATTTATCAAGGTTAAGTATAATACAAGTTTATTTTTTATTTTATTTGGATTGTTTTCTCATGAAGAGACTGATTAATCTGAAGTTCCTAAATTTATACACATTGATTGATCAAATCACCTAACAATACTCTTCCATAATGTTTAAGATTATGAACTACATAAATTTGTGTTAAAATAAATTGGCTCATTATTCTGACAAACTTTTTATATCAACCTCAATTATGTTTTGTTGTATGTCAACTTAAACACAATTTTCAAGAAATTTTGTGGTTAGTTGGTGTGGAATTCGAACCTGGTTATACAGAACAAAACATTGCCTGATCCTACACCATCTTCACGATCCTTGGCTTGTTTGAGTCCATAGTTGCAGCCATTGTGTAATGTGTTCCAACCTAGGAGACTCATCTTCCAGTGTCATATTGGACAATATTAGGTTATGATTCATAAAATTTTCTTGATGGCTAATTTTTGGAAGTAGATCACAAGGCCTTTTCTTCTTGTCTGTCTTAATCTGGAAGCTCTGTTAAAACCTGTCCACCATGGGTGACTCTGCTGAAATTTGAAATACGGTGGCAGAGCTTCAGCATCATAGCAGCACACAAGACACCACAATTCTGAGAGATGGGTGGTGGTCAAGATCTTTTGGTAACTTAAAACCTTGAACTAATATTAAATTGAGCTAATAAAGAAACATATTGGATACAAGCATTGATTACTAACCATAATGTTGTTTGTTTACTTTTGCTGTTTATTTTCAGATGCTATCTTTGGATCATGTTAATGAGTATGTTCACTTTTATCACTTCAAGAAGGTATAAAAGGATTAGGGAGCTGTAGAAAGTTGTGTTATGTGTATTCAAGATCTTTGAGGGTCTGCTAAAATGCCTGTATAGAATAGGTAGTTTTGAATTGCCTACCTCCCAATTTTCTCTGTAAAACAGAAACTAGTTACTTTGTTTAAAAATCATTATAAAATTATGGTATATTCACACAATGGAATACTATGCATTGATAAAGAACAGTGAGGAATCTGTGAAACATTTCATAACATGGAGGAAACTGAAAGGCATTATGCTGAGTGAAATTAGTCAGTTGAAAAAGGACAAATATTGTATAAGACCACTATTATAAGAACTTGAGAAATAGTTTAAACTGAGAAGAACACACTCTTTCTTGGTTACAAGAGGGGGCAGGAAGGGAGGGAGGGAGAGGGTTGTTTACCGATTAGACAGTAGATAAGGACTACCTTAGGTGAAGGGAAGGACAACACTCAATACAGGGGAGGTCAGCACAGCTGGACTAAACCAAAAGCAAAGAAGTTTCTTGAATAAACTGAATGCTTCAAAGGTCAGCGGAGCAGGGGTGGGGGTTCGGGGACTATGGATTCAGGGGACATCTAAGTCAATTGGCAAAATAAATTCTATTACGAAAACATTCTGCATCCCACTTTCAAGTGTGCCATCTGGGGTCTTAAACTCTAGCAAGCGGCCATCTAAGATGCATCAATTGGTCTCTACCCACCTGGATCAAAGAAGAATGAAGAACACCAAGGACACAAGGTAATTATGAGCCCAAGAGACAGAAAGGGCCACATGAACCAGAGACTACATCAACCTGAGACCAGAAGAACTAGATGGTGCCTGGCTACAACCGATGACTGCCCTGACAGGGAACACAACAGAGAACCCCTGAGGGAGCAGGAGAACAGTGGGATGCAGACCCCAAATTCTCATAAAAAGACCAGACTTAATGGTCTGATTAAGACTGGAAGAATCCCAGCGGTCATGGTCCCCAAACCTCCTGTTGTCCCAGGACAGGAACCATTCCCGAAGCCAACTCATCAAACATGGATTGTGCTGGACAGTGGGTTGGAGAGAGAAGCTGATGAGGAGTGAGCTTCTTGCATCAGATGGACACTTGAGACTATGTTGTCATATCCTGTCTGGAGGGGAGATGGGAGGGTAGAGGGTGCTAGAAACTGGCAAAATGGTTACAAAAGGAGAGTCTGGAAGGAGGGAGTGGACTGACTCATTAGTGTGAGAGTAAGTGGGAGTATGTAGTAAGGTGTATACAAGTTTATATGAGAGAGACTGACTTGATTTGTAAACTTTCACTTAAAGCACAATAAAAATTATTTAAAACAAAAAAGTCAATATAATATAGGAGGTTAAAACCATACTAGGAACAACAGTGACAAAAAAAAATAACCATGCATTTTTGTTTTTCGAGGGAAACAGAAGAGTTTTGTCCTGAACTGTCAGTTTGTTCCGGTCATAATGAGAAAGCGCATATCAAAGGACAAAACTTCAGGAAAATGCATTTTATTTGGTTTGGTTTAAAACATCTGAGTCTGAAAAGAAACTATGAACTTTTAAAATTTTGGTAAATTTTGGTCAGTTTTGATGGGTTTACTTCCTTGACTTATTGCTTAATGCCTTCATCTACCATGTGAAAAGTTATTCTTTACCATCTGTGTGATCTGCCCAGAGATCAAAGATTTTATGTCTTAACAGAATCGACCCTTTTGATTTTGCTCTCCCAAGATCAGATCCTAGATTTAGAAAATATGAAGTAAAACTTCCAGAATATCATTTATACCTAAAGCTATTCTGAGATAACTTAGAAGGCTCATGAAAAATGTCAATGACTTAATTTACCTTATAAGGGGAGACATGTTAGAAACAATTAGGTTTGTTTGCTATGTTCCATATTCCTTAACTAGCTTAACATTATTGTAAGAGTTGGATAGGAAGAATCATCAAATTATAAAAAAACACTCAGTCTCCCCTGAATTAAGTTTGAATAGGTAAAATATTGCCAATGTAAACATTTCAAAAATTGCTTGCTTCATGTGAAGGCCCTGGAGATTTCTCAGTGATCTCACTGTCCATAATATATTTTTACCTTCAGAGAAAATGTTGATCAAACACTTATGAAATAGTTACATATTGCACCCTGTCTTAGTCTGGGTTCTCTGTTGTTGCTGTTAGGTGCTGTGATGGTTAAGATTGTGTGTCAGCTTGGCCGGGCCATGATTCTCAGTATTTATATGTGATCACCCCCATAATGGGATCTACTGTGAATAGCCAATCATTTGAAAGAGTTTCCTTGGGCATGTGGCCTGTATCCAAATATAAGTAGACTTTCTGGATCCTGCAGCTGCCTCCTGTTCGTCTGACCTCCAGTTCTTGGGACTTGACCTGACAGCTTACCTGCTGATCTTGGAATTCGTAGCTCTTCACAGCCTATGAGCAAAAGCCCTGCTCTCCGACCTGCTGATCTTGGGCTCGTCAGCACCTGTGGCTACTTGAATCAAAAACTTCTATTCTGATCCATGGACTTGGGACGTTTCAGCCTCTAAAACTGTGAGCCATTCCTTTGATGTAAGTCTCTTTCTATATGTATTTATACACTTTACTGGTTTTGCTTCTCTAAAGAACCCAGCCTAAGACAGGTGTTGTTGAGTCAGTTTTGACTCATAGTGTTCCTATATACAACAAAACAAAACACTGCCCAGTCGTCTAGAGGAGTAAAACCAGTGAAACATATATAGAAATATATAGAGAGAGATTTACTTCAAGGAGATGGATAACATAATTGTGAGGAAATTGCTTACCCAACGGTGGGGGCTGGTAAGTTCCAAACCCATGGGTCAAGTGGTAGGCTGGTGTCCTCTGCTGGCTCACAGGGTTGCAGGGGCTGACAAATCCAAAATCTGCAGGTCAAGAGTCAGGCTGGAGACTGCTGCAGGCTTATGTCCCAAGCCCTGGAGGTCAGACGACAAGAAAAGTATAGTGGAGAGAAAGAGAGAGAAAAGAGGAGGGAGGAAGTGAAGGAGTAAGGAAGTAAGGGAGGGTTGGAGGGAGACAGTAAGTTTTGCCAGAACATCCTTTTGTATACTAGAGGCAGGCCACAACCCCAAGGAAACTCCCCTTTCAACCGATTGGCTGATCACATCAAATTACATAGTGGAAGGTGATTACAATATGGAAGGTCACCCAGTCCAGTGTCTACCAAACCGCTGAGATTATAGCCTAGCCAAGTTGATACATAGCATTAACCTACACATATGCCAATAAAGAATTTTACATTCTCTACATTCTGATACTACTGGTTACTATAATAAGTTAACCTTAACCTCAGCCTTTCAGTCATTGTCATCTACAAATAATTTTTCTTTTATTCTGATGCTTGCCTGAAGACCCTTTAATAAGCTACAAGCTAGGGTTTGTGTCTTCATTAAAACACAAGACTCTCCTACGAGGTCTTCACAAAGGAGGAGAGTCTCAGAGCTTTGAGGAAAGGAGTGCATCAGGGACTTCCAACTACTGATACTTCAAAGATACACCCTTGGGTACAGACTTCCCAGCTTAGACTACTTTCCATTCACAGTTCTGTGGGTCAGGAATCTTAGCATAACTCTGGCTCAAGATCTGTCACGAAGGTGCTGTCAAGATGTTGACCAAGGTGGCAGTCTCACATGAATCTTGACTAGGGAAGTTTCCACTTCCAAGCTCACTCATGTGGTTGTCAGAGGAATTTGGTTCACCACAGACTGTCAGAATATGGGCCTGCTTCCTCACTGGCTGTTGGCCAGATGATTCCCTCAGTTCCTTATCACATGTGCCTTTTTATAGAGTTGCTCATAACACGGCAGCTGGCTTCCTTCAGAGTGAGTGAACCAGAAAGAGCACCTCCAAGAAGGAAGTCACAGTCTTTTTGTAACCTAATCTCAGAAGTGAAATCCCAACACTTCTACCACATTTTACTCTTGAAGCAAGTCGGTAAGCCTAGCCCACTCTCAAGAAAAAGAGATCATGCAAAGGCATGAATACCAGGAGGTGGGATCATTGGTGATCATCTTAGAATCTACCTACCACAGACCTCAGAAAGCTTTTATACATTTGAGTTTTACCTATCAATATTATCTGTATTAAAAACTGATAAGGAAATTTTAATATATTTATTTATTAATTGATTCATTTGAAGATAGCAATAGTAAATGCATTGCACTTTATCATAAATAATATCTCAGCATTATTCTGAAAATAGTTTTCATCTCATGGGCCCTTGAGAGAGAATAAAAAAAGCCAAACCAAACCCACTGCCCTCGAGTCGATTCCGACTCATAGCGACCCTATAGGACAGAGTAGAACTGCCCGATAGAGTTTCCAAGGAGTGCCTGGCGAATTTGAACTGCCAGCCTCTTGGTTAGCAGCCGTAGCACTTAGCCACTACGCCACCAGAGAGAGAATAGATACCCTAAAGAAAAGCATCAGTTTGTTCCAGAATATGAAAGAGCATAATGAAGGACAAATTTGGAAACTTAAATTTATTTGCCTTAGTTTAATACATCTGTGTCTGAAAAAAAAAAAAACAACAACTATGAAAGGTGTTTAAATTATAACAAAGTTCACTCAATTTTCATGGGCTTACGCCATAGTTTACTGGTCAGTGCATTTTTCTACAGTATAATGATAGAGATTCTGCATCTGACCGAAAGAATTTTCTGAACTTTATGTGGACTTTATTAAGACTTTTATGATTTAAGAAAAAAACAAAACAAAGCAAAGTTTCTTCACTTAAAATTCTTTTTGGTAATGTTACCTTCTATGTTTTATTTATTCTTAAATGTTTTATTGATATTTGGATTAAACAGGTCACCAAGAACTTTTTCTTAGTCACCGATGATTCTGTCTTCAAATGTCCACATCTCCTCTTACACCTTTTTTTTTTTTCACTCTCAAAACTGGATCCTAAATATACGAAAAAC
Source organism: Elephas maximus indicus (assembly GCF_024166365.1). Classification (NCBI taxonomy): domain Eukaryota; kingdom Metazoa; phylum Chordata; class Mammalia; order Proboscidea; family Elephantidae; genus Elephas; species Elephas maximus. Next base: position 164,738,949 of record NC_064821.1, on the reverse strand, counting down.
ATAAAACTTTTCAAGATCTCTTTTATTCCTGAAATTATCTTTTCAGTTCCCTAGAAAATCACAAAGATTCATTCTTTTACCTTATAAAAAGGAATACTTAGACTAGGCAAATGTTAGGGGCGACGGTTTAACAGTGGTTACCAGAGGTGGGAGGGAGGGAGGACGGAGGAAATCATTGACTAAGGAGCAGTGAGTTTCTGTCAATGGTTCTACAACACAGTTGATGTGACTGGTACCACTGAGTTGTACACGTGGAAATGTTGAATTGGCAAACATTGTATTACCTATATTTTAAGAACAATGAAAAAATGTGTTTTTTAAAAAAAGAGTACTAGAAATAAATAGGTGTATTCGATGTGCTCCAATTGTCAGTTACATGGGAAGAAGAGTTGTCAAGTCAGAAAACACACCCACACGCCCAGGGTTGCATTTATAGAGGTAAAATGTTATTAATATAAATATTTCAGAAATTATATGCTTTATGTGAAGTCCTTGGATATTTGCCAATGTCTTCGCTGCCTATAATACAGAATGCTTTTTCCCTCAGTGATAACACTGATCAAAACTCTAATGAATAGTTCTGCTGCATTTTCCTATATTTATCAGAGTCCTAGAGGTACTTTGCCTGATATTAGGCAATAACATCATGTTATCAGCAATATGTTCACATATTAAAATTTTTCATTGGCCACAAGCTTAATTCTCTAATCTGCATTTAGCCTCTTCTATCAGTGAAAAAAAAAAAAAAAATTTTTTTTTTTATCAGTGGCTCTTGGAGCCCTGGTGGCACAGTGGTTAAGTCCTGGTTAAGTACTATGGCTGCTAACCAAAAGTTCAGCATTTCGAATCTACCAGTCGTTCCTTGGAATCCTTATGGGGCAGTTCTACTCTGTCACTATGAGTTGGCATTGACTCGATGGCAGTGGGTTTGGCTTTTTGGTTATCAGTGGCTCTCAACTGGGGATGTACATGACTGACTTACCCATGGAGTTCAGCAAAGATGCAGGTGTGTAGGCCCTACTGCAGTCTTACCAAATCTCTTAATATTCTTGGAAAAAATTATGCTTTGGGATTGTTATAATTTAACCTCAGAATTTTTTATCTTTATGTGCCACTAAACAATCAAATTTACTTGACAGTTGTGTTTTTCATATTATGAACCTTCATCAGACCTTTCACATTTGAAAGTTATCTGTTGTAAATTAACCACAACCATTAATCTCTGTCATCTAGAGATGGTTTTGTTTTCACTCAGGTACTGGCTCAAAGTCTCTGCTGTAAGGTATAGCAGAGTCTGTGTCCTCAACAAAGTATACCCTCAGAGCCTGACTTATACAGAAGGACTGGACCAGGTCCTGCAAATTATTGACCCTTCAAAGACTGGTCTCTTAGGTACAGGCTTCTGTGCTGACATTGCTAGATAACTTTCAGTCCGTAGCAACGGGCTGAGTCAGAATTTCCAAACTGTTTTAGAAACAGATGACTTCACAAAAGCAGACTGTTAACTCAAGATCCAGCAGAAGGAGAATTAATTACGTAAGATTGAATAAGCGATGAGGCAGCTTTCATTGTGGCTATTTTGGATATTGCTGATATTGTTTTAAGTGTCTAGTTTTTTACATATATGGGAAGTGCTTCCTCTTCCTAAGCTATCTGTAATCCAAGACAATTTAGTAAACTCTACCTTTGTAAACTGAAATAATACATTTAAAAGTGATATCCGATTATCCTTGAACCCAAATCAGAAGTTTTAAATTCCAAATCTCTTTATTGTCATGGCAATATTATTATTTACATAGGTCCTACCAGGATATAAATGGACAAAGTGATTGTACAACCAAGGCCTTAGCTGCCCTACTGCATTTGAGAATAAGCCTCACTGAACTAGTATGATCAGACAGTTTTAGGAACAAGGGTTGAGTTTATTTAAGGAGCTGATGCCTACAAAGATTTCCTGGGAATATGGGCTGGGTTCCTAGCTTATAGGGTCCCATTCTCACAGGTGGTAAAATTTTCACAAGATCAAAATCGTGTAGGAACTCATAAGCTTTATCTGCAATTCATGAATTGGGAAGCTTCTGGTCTGGAAGTCAGACCAGAGAGAGAGCTCGGAGATTGGTACAAAGCACAAGGGTTTTATAGACACAGATACACAGGAACGAGCAAGCTACACTGGGCAATTTCAGGTTGGCTGATGGGCATTCCCTTTCCTTATTTGGGATTAAGGGGAAATTTTGAACCCGGTAAAGTTGAGCAGGCAAGTCCTGATTGGTTAACTTCGGTTCGGCTTCTGGGAAGGTCAGGCATTTACAGGAAATGCCTTAATTAGGTTTCAGTTTGCTTAGCACAAGTGACTCCATCTTGGGCCTAGTATAGTCAGGTTAACAAAGGTCAATTCCCTGAAGGCCAGAGCCCTTCGCAAATTCAGGGGACCTTGAGAAGAGAGGGATTTACTCAAAGTTATAAACAAACAACAACAACAAAACTAAACCCATTGCCATCAAGTCAATTCTGACTCATAGCATGCCTATAGGACAGAGTAGAACTACCCCATAGGGTTTCCAAGGAGCACCTGGTACATTCGAACTGCCAACCTTTTGGTTAGCAGCTGTAGTTCTTAACAACTATGCCACCAGGGTTTCCACTCAAAGTTATAAGTACTGTGAAATCTGGTGGAGAGTTTCTCTCCGTGCCGTTTTCCCTACTAAAATCCCTACCTCCACTTCTCTGTCTGAAGAATCCCACGCCAAACCAAGCAACCCTAGCATCCAAGCTCAAACATTTCCTCCTCAGGAAAGACTTCTCTAGGCAGAAAAAACATCTTTGTCCCATATTCTCAAAGCACTTGCAAATCTTCATGCCCAGGGCAAAATCCAGCGTGTCCACAACATGGAAGCTGAAAACATAACTACTGAATGAACCATTAAGTGATAAATGAATGAATGAAGAAATGGCTTGCAACTAAGAGGTAATAGCATTTGAATTGAGATTTCAGAGATAGCAGATTTTAAAATCAGGGGTGAGGGTGGTCTTGAGGACGCTACTTAACATTGGCCCACCCCTGTCCATCCCAGAGATGGGGGTGTGAAGCCCTAGTGTTAAAACCTTGGGAGACAAATCTGATCAGGAAACCTCCATCCCTTATTCTTATCTGAGCCAGCAAATTACCTAATCTTTCTTAGCCTTCATTTCTTCTACGGATTGAGAAAAACAATATCCATATTCTAGGACGGCTATTAGGATTAAGGCAGATAATGTCTGTAAAACATTTAGCCACTGGCACCAAGTAAATGGTAGCTATTGTATTGTTATCATCATCATTTCCTCCCTCAAGGCTTCCCAGCAAGCACTATATTAGCAAGTTAATAGGTTGCCTGACCTAATTGCTCTCCCTTAACACATTCTTAATCCCTGGTGGCTGCATGTACAAACCAAGGCTTTTACCTCTGGAGGTCAGCGTTCACAATTAGTAATTCCTCCCTGAGAGGGTTGTGTGTTTCTGGGACTCTGTGAGGCTCTGGATGCTCAGGGTGACCTCACCCAGCCTGCGAGTTAGTTCCCTGAAAAGGTCTCTTCAGCGTCCCATGCCTGCTCCATGTTTGTGGGTTTTGGCAGCTGCTGCTGAGGCCAGAGAAGCTAGGCTGTGAGGCCAGGCCTCTCTTGGGTGGATCTCAGGCTCAGTCCAGAGTCCTAGAGAAGAGCTGGCCCACCCACCTAGAGGAAACAGAGGGAAGGCTGGGGAGCCCCTCGAAAACTCTGCTTCAGACAGAGCAGAATTTACTTTGTAGGCTTCTCCTAACTCAAGAGATTCCCTTGGAGAGAAGGGAAGGGGATGGGATGGGAGGTAGAACTCAGGGATACCGGCACCTACATTGTTTTAGATACTCTTGATCCTCTTGAGCAGGTCGTTTCAGAGTTTGAGAGAGATCCAAAATCTTGACACTTTCTGAAGCTTCTTTCTGTTTCTTGAAGCTTCCGATGAAATTAAAAATAAATATAAACCTGACTATACTAAACCCAAGATGGAGTCACTTATGCCAAGCCCCACATCAACAAACTGAAACCTAGCTAAATTTCTATGTTTTGTAAATGTCTAACCTTCCCAGGAGCGAAAACCCAAGTCAATCAACTGACTCTCCCAGAAACAGAAACCTAAGCTAGCCGGTTATGACCAGCCTGCTCAGTTTAACCTAGTTCAAAATTTCCCCTTGATACCAAATAAGGAAAGAAAATGCCTGGCAGCCAGCCTGAAATTTGGTCCAGGCCAGTATAGCTTCCTTGTTCCTGTGTGTCCTTCAGGGCCAGATTAAGGCATGTGAGGGCCCTAAACGCTGGTAATGTGTGGTGTCTCCTCATCTGCTTACTCACGCATTCCAAAGGGATATGTGTGTTATGTATATACATGTGTATAGCTATAGGGTCACTATGGTTGGAACCAACTCCACGGCACCTAACACTAACAACTATGTCTATATCTATCTATCTATATATGTATATGTATGTATGTAAATGTATTTTTTTGGGTATTCGCAATGTTAGTATTGTTGTAGGGTAAAAAAAATCACAAAGTTTAGTAAAGCAAGAAGAAAGTTTTATTCAGCATGTATTCAAAAAGGCAAAAGTGGAAAGTGGACAAGCATGCTGCTAGAACCATGTCTGCCCAAGTCCAAGAAATATTACAGAATAAGCAAGAATGGGAGAATGGACAGGCACACGGCCACAGCCATGTCTGCCTGAGTGCAAGGATGTTACAGAGACATTAGTATATATCAACATTACAAAATGAACAAAACCATTGAAAGGTTCATCTTTTCACAGATTGGCTAGAGACTGTCATCCTACATTTTGAATTGCCTTTCTTAATCATTACTACAGGTTTCAGTAACAACAGTCAGGAGGGTCTTCATTGGTCCAACAATTTTCTATTCACTGATAGAAAAAGGTAAGAGTGGAAAGTCTTTTGTGTTCTGGCTTATGTGAAAGTTTCCCCAAAAGATATTTCCCAAGATTATCCTATCTATTGTCTTCATACCTCAGGGCCCAGCTGATGTGTCCTTGTGAGTCCTTGTGAGCCCAGCTCCAGCTAGGTCACGTTCTCTACGCTCAAGCACAGAGAATAATGACTCCAATATTAGTTCCTAAATCAGTATTATAGTAAATATATGCTAGATTGTGTCCGCATATATGCCAAATATATTTTGAAGTTAAAATTATAAGTATTATTGTTTATAAAACTTAAGACATAACTCTATGTAAATGCTATACATTTAAAAAGTAACTTGATTGAATTTGTTGCATTGGTCAACTTATTCAGGTTCCCTTGCTTTTGTGTGTCATCTGGAATAGGAGTTCCCGTTGGTTGTTTACCAGGATGTGCATACGAGCATACCCTTGTGTTTGTATTATGTGAGAGCACTTCAAAATACGGGGTGCTTGCCATAACTAAATGGCTAATTTCAGACCTAAATTAACTTCATGTGAAATTAAACTGCAGCCTGACCAAAGTCTCTGCCTCTACTGTCCTGAAGAGGCAATTCAGCTTCTTGTAAAAGTTTAACACAAAAGAAGTAAGGGTCAGAATTTTTTTTAGCTTGTACTAAGAATTGTTTGTTAAAAGGTGTTTGTCAAGGATGTTTACGCAGCTTGTCCTAGGGAAAAATACTTCAGTCAACATGAGGTTAGAAAATAAAATTTGATAATGCTAAGTAGAGATGAAGCCCTGAAATTGTTTCCTAACTGTAATCAAGATGAAGTAAAAGCCAGTTAACCAAGTCATAATCTAATCTACTAACCCTCTCAAACCAGACTTTATTCACTCACTGAGACCTTGGCCCCATTTCTACTGACTTCTTGTAAAATCTATAATTAAGGTAGAAGTATAGCTTGTTTTCTTTAAGATAAGAGGAAAAAGTAAACATGCAGAAAGCTGACTCAGTTGTTCCCCAGGATGTTAACTAATAGACTTGCTGGTGTTTAAAACAATGTTTTGTTTGGTCAAACATATTCCAAGAAGTTAGAGATAAATGTTAAGTTACAGATTGATGTAAAGAAAGGTTGCAGTTAACAAACCTCTTTGTAACTTTTTTTCCTCCTTTCTGAAACCCTGCCTGCAAGCACTAAGTCTTCCTTTGCTCCATCTGATAAAAATCTCACTGTTCTTCCTCCAATTTGGAACACTGTAGTATCCTGCCTGGATACTTGTGTGTCTCCCAGTTTTCCAAAGGTTTTTATCCTTTAATAAAACTCTTGATTTTTATTTCTCAGAGAGTGTAAGTCTGATGTTTCACTACAACAATACCATGGCAAAGAGCATTGCTAGCCCTTCCTGGCTGGATTTGCCGGATCAGCAGTCGTGGATGTACAAACGGTTTTCTCAAAATGGATTAGAGGCCCGTAATCTGTTAATATAATCCATCCTTGCCCAGTAACCGCTCATGTTGGATCCAGTTGCGTATTTGGAGAATGTAGCAAGAGGTAGACATGACAGCCCACCTCTACCTCTTGTTTATTAGAAAGAAAGAGCATGCTCCCAAGGGACCAGCCAAGATAAGGAGTTTCAATTACACAGGAGTGGATCATAGGAGACAGATGCCGATGAAAGTGTTGAAGTGGTAGGGGCCTCATAGTTTAAACCACCTGGTGCATGAGCACCCTCGTGACCCCAAGCGAACTTTATTTCTGGCCGGCACATTCTCACTTACCGGACAGCGTCAGTACCAATTTCATTTAGTGCCCTGCCAGTTCCCTTCCACTGTGGCGCTTGTTTATCCTTGTGTCCTGTCTGCTTGGCATCTATGGGTCTTTGTTTTGAATAACCAGTGCACCTGTTTTGTTGCTGGCCTAAACACATGCTTATTGGGTAATTCATCCCCAGTATCTGTGCTTTCAAAAACCCCTCCACTTTGTACCACACTTCTGAACTTTTATCTGACTCTCAGACCAGATGTTCCCCAATTCATGAATTGAAAAATAAAGCTTATGAATTTGTACACAAATTTAATATCATGGAAATCTTTTAACATGCCTATATGGAATAAGAATGTCAATTTATAAATTTTGCATTAATGCTTTTAACAAAAGTAGCGTAACAACTGAAGAACCACATTTTGAGATAATATCAGAGTCAAATATCAGGCTTTTTGTGAACAGGAAACCCAGGCCCTCCTGATCCCACCCCACCAACCCCTCACCCCCTCATTGTGCCTTGCTGGTCTGGTGTGTGGTGTGTGTCCGAAGGGAGCAGACTGAATATGAAAGGAAGTGAACTGGTGTTCAAGTCCAAGGCTGGTGCTGGGTGTGGAGACACAGTTTCCCCTGACCTGGGTATAAGGAGGACCAGAGGACCCCAGTTCTTCCTTCAGTGGCTCTAATAGCCTTGGAGCCAATCCAATCAAGTCTCCTGGCACATTCACAATGACCATTGTGAATGGTCATTTCTTTGACCCTGGGAGCACTGCCAAGTCCCCTTGCTGCAGGGCCAGTTTCCCATACTCAGCCCTGGGCCCCAGGAGTACTGCTGGGCCCGCCTGGGCTCATGGGGGTACTCACTGGGCCTGAGAACCGAGGACAGGAGTGGGAAGGCACTGGGGGAGGGGGACGGAGAGAACACTACAAAGATAATCATAAAGATTCGAGGCTGCCATCTCTGGAGGAACAGAACTAAGGCCCTTGGTCTTTGTGTTAAAGAAACAGGTTGGGCACAGTTGTGCGGGGCCAGTCTAGTTTGGCCAGGCTGAGAGCTGACCTGCTGCCTCAGTCCCTGCAGCTGTCCTTGGTCCAGAGAGTGCAGCAAGAGCCCTTGTGCTTGTCCTGGGGCCCAGTGAACAGGCTGAGGGCCGGCTTGGGTGGGCTTCAGGCTGCTGGGCCTGGCCACGGGAATAGAAGCCTCTGGCAGAACCATTGGATTCCTGGGTGTCTAATTTAAGTACAGGGCAAGAAGAGGGACTCTGCCCAGGGTTCCTGCATCCCCCCATGGCTGAGACCAGGGTAACGCCAAAGGGCCATTAATTAATTCATGTATCAAATTGTCAGTGAGCACTGCCTCTGGGCAAAGGTTTTGTATTTTGCTTATCACTCAGAGAGGGGAGGCTGCTCCTGGGTTGAGGGACATGTAGAAGGAGAGCTTAGACTTCGCTGCCTGATTCTTTCCTCCACGCCTGGAAAAGGGAAGTCAGCTGTCTCCTCAGCCTCACGAAACCTCCATTCTACTTTTCAAAATAGGACAGGAAAATGCGGGCTGAAGGGAACCTAGCTGCTGTCTCTCTGGAGAGGCTGAGGGGTGAGAGACAGCCAATTGTTCCCTTAGAATAGCAAGGCACAGAATGGACGGGCCAGGGTGTGAGGAAGAGAGGCCCAGACAAACCATCTCCCAGGCTCCCTATATTTATTGTAAATCACAGAAGCAAGCAGAGGAACAAGGAAAGGGAAGAAAGGGAGAGGTGTCTAACATGGACTGAACACCTATTATTCACTGTATGCAACTGCTTTTTTTGTAGCTCAAAAACAATCAGATATCAGCAATTTCATATGGTTTGAACTAATATGCACCAGACACATTATTTCCCTGAATCTGTACAAAACTTGGAAGCTACGTGCTGTTATTCCCATTGGTCCATGTTAGGCATTAAGGAATCAGCCCAAAGTCCACAGTGGAGGAAGTTGTAGAGCTGGGCACAGGTCCCTCTGGCTCCAAAAGCCCAGCGCTGGCCCCACTACAGCAGAATGAACTTGTGAAAGACTGAATATTAAAGTCTCTTTCATGGTTCCAGCTTCCTATACTACATATTCTCTACCTGTTCCTCCAGATGCCTAGTCCTGCCTTCTCCATTCTGCTCTCTGCCCCAAGCTGAACTTCACGTGGGTCTGGCCAATGGCAAGCGCCAATGGAGGATGCTGAGATGGGGGATTTACTCCTCTGGATCCCTCCGGTCTTGCTCCTGTAGCTATAGCTCCCCCACCAGATTCCAGTAAGTGCTTCTCCACTTGACCTCTGGGCCCAGGGATGGCAATGGCTCTCTTCTTCCCTCTTGCTAGCACCATGGTGATTCATCACCTCTCGATGGCTTTCCTCGTCCTGTCCATTCCCTTGTACCTTGTTTCTTCAGGAAACTCTCATCAGTCACCCTGTCAAGTATGGCTTCTTTTTCTCATAGGGTTCCCAACAGATACACTCAATGTTTTTGCTCCCTTTCCCCAGCTGTGATACTCTTGCCTCCCCACACCCAGTACCCAGTGGCCTTCCAGGTCTCTTCTTCACTTCCCAGTACCCCTCTTTTAATAATAATAATAAACAGTTATCATCAGATCGATCCAACTCATGGTAACCCCATGTGTTTCAGAGTAGAACTGTGTTCCACAGGGTTTTCAGTGGCTGATGTTTTGGAAGCAGAGTGCCAGGCTTTTCTTCCAAGGCTCATCTGGGTGGGCTTGAACCTCCAACAGGGGCTCCAACAGTCTTTTGTACCGCAGGGCACAAAAGATGGAGGTTCTTGGATGCTAAGCTCAGTGGTTGAGACTTCTGAACAGTAGAACTTAAAGAAGCTCTAATAGCTGGATGTAGGCAGGCTGGAAGGGAGATCATGGAGAGTACATTCAAGTATGAGGCACCGAAGACCTAGGGTGACTGCACGTGGGTGGAAAGGAAGGGATGGTTCCTAGTTGTGTTAGAGGCTTGCAGGACTGTGTGGATATGGAAACAGAGGTAGGAGGTGTGAACGTTTTGAGCCTGGATGTTAGAGAGGACTGTAGTATCATCCGGTCCCCTAGGAAAGGCAGAAGGAGGTACTGTTTCTGAGAAGAGGACAGGGTGTGTCTGGTTCTGGGAGTACAACCCAGGATTTGTGTCTGACCCCCAGACTTAAAGCTTCATCTCTGTCGGAGGCACATGCCCACGCTGACTGGGTGGGCTGGCAGTCTGGGAAAGGAGCCGGACCCCTGAGTTCTCCACCATTCTACGTCTTGACAGGGTCACACCATTACTTCCCAGAACTGCCTGGTGAAACAATGTGTGGGCCAAGAGAGCCAATCAGCAGAACATTTTACTTATTTGTTCCCTGCCAATATCGTTAGCCTTCTCTGGGCGGACCTTAACTGGGGTGACTGAGAGTGCCAGTACAGCCATTGCAGCCAGCCTGCGGTCTTTGTCTTTCCCTCAGTGTAGGAGGGATTGGAAGAAATCCTGCCTTTTACAAACCCTTTGTAATTCTGATCGCGAAATTGCAGAATTACTGTGAGTCTGGCGCCATCTATTGATTGATTCAGGGTCCACCTGTCACCCCGTCCAACTGCTCTCCTCAGCAGCTGGTTTGCCTTCTTAATATGCAGAGGTTCTTAGACTTTGGTGTGTGTGAAAATCACCCGGGATGCTGGTTAAAAATGAAGGTGCCCATACAGATCTCAAGGTTTTAATTTACTTTGTCTGAGGTGGGATCCAGGAATCTGCTTTTCTAACTAGCTTCTCAAGATGATTATGAGGCAGGATGCTGGACCGTATTTAAGAATGTATCTAATGTGTCTTCTGTAAAGTGACCTGTTCTGCATGGATAATTATGTACATTTGCGTGGTTCTGAGAACGACACTCCTCACTCCTAAATCTGTATCTTCAGGCCAAATCACAAGGGTTTTAGGTTATTTGCTTGACATTTCCAGAAACAGACCCCACATACTCAACATGGCCATTTCTGAGTCTTAATCTCTATACCTCATTCCCAACCCCCAGATAACTCTTTATTCCTGATTTTAGTTCTTTTAGGCACTACCATCTTTCTAGATACCAAATCAGAAAACTGGGACATATCTTTAGTCTGCTATCCTCCATACCCCCCCATAGCTACTCAGTCAGGATTTTAAGCTGATTTTGCCTCATAAATTTAAGTCCTCTCTTCTGCATTCCTACTACTACTTGGGTTCAGGCCCTTATCTACTCTTTTGTGGACAATTCAACAGCCTCCTAAGTGATTTTATTGGTTTTCTCTTCACCGCTCTTAAATCTATTCTAGATACACCAACTGGAGTGATGTATGTGTTGCCTCTCTGTTTAAAACCCCTCAGTTGTTTCCCATCTCCTAGATTGCAGTTTGGCAAACTTATTCTATAAAGGGGCACACAGGAAATATGCTAGCCTTTGTGAGCCATATGGTCTCTGTCACAACTACCCAATTCTGCCATTTTAGAACTAACAAATACAATATTTGAAAAAGAAAAACTCGCTGAGTGGGCTGAATGAATGGGAGAATAGAGACAACAGGGGAGAGAATCAAACTTGAGAATCATTCTGGAGAACTGAAAGAAAACAGATTTTATAAAATGAATAGAGTCGCAAGTACTGATGAGACAACTTAAAAGGCCTAACATTTGTATCATTGGAGTGACAGAATGAGGGAGAAAGATTGAGGAGAAAAATGAAAAAATAATGGCCAAAAACATCCCCAGTTTTGTGTGTATGTGTGTGCTTTAGGTGAAAGTTTACAGAGCAAATTAATTTCTCATTAAATAATTAACACACAAATTGTTTTGTGACATTGGTTGTCAACCCTGTGATGTGTCAACACTCTCCCCGTCTCTACCCCGGGTTCCCTGTTTCCATTAGTCCAGTTTTTCTGTCCTTCCTGCCTTCTCCTCTTTGCTTTTGGGCTGGTGTGCCCATTTAGACTCGTATTTATGATTGAATTATGAAGCATCCTCTTCACATGTGCTATTGTTTGCCCTATAACCTAACCTAACCCATTGCTGCCCTATAGACCTGTCTAATCTTTGGCTGAAGGATGAACCATGGGAGTGACTTCAGTGCTGAGTTAAGAGTGCATCCAGGGGCCATCCTCTTGGGGTTTCTTCTGCTCTGTGAGACCAGCAAGTCTGGTCTTTAAAATGTCCCAAATTTGATGAAAGACTAACCTTCCGAAAATCATATGTTGAGTGAACGTAAAGAAAAATATGCCCAGACACATCATTATCAAGCTCCTGAAAGCCAAAGATTAAAAAAAAAAAAAAATCTTGAAAACACCCAGAGAAAAATAGTATATTATCTATAGGGGAACGATGGTTTAAGTGACTACGAATTTTTCATTAAAAGCCGCGGAGCCCAGAAACAGGGGAACAACCTCTTTGAGTGGTAAAAGAAAAGAACTGATAACCTGGAACTTTATATAGAGTAAAAATATCCTTTAGGAATGGTAGCAAAATAAAGACATTCTTAGGTGAATAAAACAAAGATCTCTGTCACAAGCAGACCTGTTCTAAAAGAAATGCTAAAGAAAGTTCTTCTTGCTAAAGGGTAATGATAACAGAAGGAAATAAGGAAGAATAAAAATAGAAAATATCTGAGTAAACACAAAAGATTATTTTTCTTAAGTTCTCTAACATGTACATGACTGTTGAAAGCAAAAATTACAACACTGCCAATCTTCTATGTCATTTAAATATATATGAAAAATATAAATGATGGTAAAGAGACATATGGTTATTAGGCTCCTACATTTTGCTTGAAGTAGTAAATACGTTAACTCTAAGTAGGCTTAAAAGGACATTTTAAATATATATGCTATATATGTTTCTATACACACACACACATACATACATATATATATTTCTAGAGCAACCACACAGAAAAAATATAAAGAGACATAGCTAGACACGAAAAGTCATATATTGTATGCTTCTAAACCCCATTGCCATCGAGTCGATTCCAATTTGTAGTGACCTGATAGGACGGAGTAGAACTGCCCCATAGGGTTTCCAAGGAGCACCTGGTGGATTTGAACTGCTGACCTTTTGGTCAGCAGCCATAGCTCCTAACTACTATACCACCAGGGTTTCCATGTATGCTTCTAGCTATCTGAAATGTCCAGAATAGGCAAATCCTTAGAGACAGAAAGTAGGTGAGTGTTTGCCAGGGGCTGAAGGAAGTGGGGAATAGGGAGTGGCTGCTAATAGTACAGGGTTTCTTTATTTGGAGTGATGAAAATATTCTGAAATTAGATAACGGTGATTGTTGCACGACCTTGTGAATATACTAGAAACCACTAAATAGTTAAAAAACAAAAGTTGCTAAAAAAAAAAAAATACATCACAATCAAGCAGAACTTATCCCAGGAACACAAGGTTGGTTGAACATTTGAAATTCATTTAAATGTATCATATTAACAGATATCATAATTAATCATATTAACAGACTAAAGAATCACATGATCATCTCAGTATATGCAGTATAAGCATTTGACAAATTCAAAACACATATATGATTTTTAAAAAATAATAAAACTAGGAATAGAAAGAAACTCACTTTACTTGAAAAAAAGGTACCTACTAAAAACAAAAACAACCAGTAACATCATACTTAATACTTTCCTACTAAGATTGAGCACAATTCTTGTCCTACAGGATCTCCAGAATCGACTCAATGGCAACGGGTTATTAAAAAAAAAACACCTTTTCCTCAAGCACATGTAAAATCAATTTTAAGAAATGATGGCTTTAAAATCCATACATTTGAAAACTTAGAAACATGCTTCTTAATAATTCATGGGTCAAAAAATTAATCATACTGGAAATTAGGTATTACTTATATTTTGGGAAGCCAATCTGTGTGCCTTCTCAGTCTCTTAACTATCTTCTTTCTCTTTCTTGGTCAGTGGCTCACCCACACCAGTTTGCCTCTACATTTTGGGTTTTGTTGGAACACCTCACTGTGGGGTGTGGGATTAGAATCCTGAGCAGTCAGTGAATGACCTGGTGATTTACCCTGGAAATGTATGGTAATGAATTTCCCATGAGATGAATCTTGACCAGTTGGAACTGGGAGATGAAAGGGAGCTGGGAAGATAAATTCCTCTTCTTTTTTCTTTCCTACAGACTACCCTCAGGTGAGGCTCCTCCTTGTAACCTTTCTGGAGAAGTCCAACACACTGAATGAACACCGCTGCTGAGCAGGTAGCTGCCTTCACATTGTGAAGTAGTATGCGGCACAAGAATGTATTGTTATCACATTTCGTTGTGTGTTCCCTTGTCTCATTTCTTTTTCTCTCATCTTTCAAAGAACATGTTAACATCTTAATCTTTGCCTCAGACTCTTGCTTTCTAAAGTGCCTGGATTAAGACAACTTAAATGTGAATAATAATAAAAACACAATATATCAAAACTTTTGGAATACAACTCAGGTTATTTAAAAGGAAACTTTGTGCTTTATCTATATTAAGAAAAAAGACTGAAAACTAGTGAGTTTTCTTTGCAATTGCCTTATACACCTACAAAAGCTGGACAATGAAAAAGGAAGAGAGGAGAAAACTGTATGCATTGGAATTGCTGTGTTGGACTGTCAGAAGAATGAACGAATCAGTCTTAGAAGAAATACAACCAGAATGTTCCTGAGAAACATTCTGAGACTTTGGCTTGTTTACTTTGGACACATCATCAGAAAAGACGAATTGTTAGAAGAGGACATTGTGTTTGCTAAAGTAGAGGGTTGGTGAAAACAAAGAAGCCCCTAATGAAAGAGATTAATACAATACTCACAACGATGGACTCAAACTTACCAATGATCATGAAGGTGACTCAGGACTGGGCAATGTTCTACTCTGTTATACATAAAGTCACCAAGAATTGGAGCCAACTCAACAGCAAGTAACAACAACTGCCCAATTAAGATGGTTGTTGTTGTTAGTTGTCATCGAGTCAATTCCAGCCTAAGAAGGAATAAAAGAATAAATCCAAAGGAAACAAAAGGAAGAAAATAATAGCTAAGAGAAATAGTTAATAAAATAAAAAGAAGATGGAAAGAACATACAGAGTCACTGTACCAAAAAGAATTGGCTGATGTTCAACCATTTCAGGGAAAAGCATATAATCACAAACTACTGGTACTGAAAAAGTAAGTACAAACACACTAAAAAAAAAAAAAAAAAAACACTAAAGGCATTGGCAATAAACAGAATACCAACTGAGATGCTTCAACAAGCAGATGTAATGCTAGATGCGCTCACTCATCTATGTTAAGAAATTTGGAAGACAGCTACCTGGCCAACCAACTGGAAGAGATCCATATTTGTGCCCATTCCAAAGAAAAGAGAGCAAACAAAATGCAGAAATTATCGAACAATATCATTAATATCACATGCTAGCAAAATTTTGCTGAAGACAGTTTAAAAAACAGTTGTAGCCTTATACCAACAGGGAACTGCTAGAAGTTCAAGCCTGATTCAGAAGAGGACATGGAACAAGAGATACATTGCTGATATCAGATGGATCTTGACCGAAAGCAGAGAATACCAGAAAGATGTTTACCTGTGTTTTATCGACTATGCAAAGGCATTAGACTATGTGTATCATAACAAATTATGGATGACATTAAAAAGAATGGGTAATCCAGAACACTTAATTGTGCTTGTCCAGAACCTGTACTTGAACCAAGAGGTAGTCATTTGAACAGAGCAAGGGGATACTGTGGTGTTTAGAATTGGAAAATGTGTGTGGTAGGGCTGCATTCTTTCACCTCACTTACTCAATCTATATGCTGAAAAAAATACTCAGAGAAGTTGGGCTACATGAACAAGAACACTGCATCAGGATTGGAGGAAGACTAATTAACACCCTGCGATATGCAGACAACACAACCTTGCTCGCTGAAAGTGAAAAGGACTTGAAGCCATTACTGATGAAGTTAAAAGACTACAGCCCTCAATATGAATTGTGCCTCAACATAAGACAAATGAAAACCATTACAAATGGACCAATAAACAACATCATGGTAAATGGTGAAGACACTGAAGTTGTCAAGGGTTTCATTCTTCTTGGATCAACAATCAATGCTCATGGAAGCAGCAGTCAAGAAATCATACAACGTATTGCATTGGGCAAATCTGCTGCAAAAGACCTCTTTAAAGTGTTAAAAAGCTAAGATGTCACTTTGATGACTAAAGTGTACCTGACCCAAGCCATGGTCTTTTCCATCACCTCATATCCATGAGAAAGCTGGACGATAAAAAATGAAGACAAAAGAAGAATAGATGCATGAGAATTGTGGTATTGGTGAAGAATATTGACTATGCCATGGACTGCTAGAAGAACAAACAAATCTGTCCTGGAAGAAGTATAGCCAGAATGCTCCTTAGAAGCAAGAATGCCGAGACTTTGTCTCACTTAGCCTGGGCACTTCATCAGGAGAGATCAATCACTGGATAAGGACATCATGCATGGAAAAGCGGCCCTCAATGAGATTATTGACACAGTGACTGCAACAATGGGCTCAAACATAGCAATGATTGTGAGGATGGTGCAGGACCAGGCAACATTTCATTCTGTTATACATATGGTACTATGAGCTGGAGTCAACTCGATAGCACCTAAGAACAACAGATGAATATACCCAAAAGTTGGTTCTTTGAAAGTAAAAATACTTTAGAAAAACCTATGATAGGATGACTAAGAAAAAAATTGAAAATCCAAAAATTATAACACTGTCAGTTATGTATGTCATTTAAATATATAAAGGCACAAATAACCAAAATAATAATGAAGAGAGGGAAAAAACTATAGTAAAGATTTTTTTAATAAGCTAATATTTTTAATAAACTTTATGTCAGTAAACTGTATTTCAAGATAGGACAATTTCCTGGTTATAACTTCAATACTGACTCAAGAAATAATATGAAACTGCAATAGAAGGTGAATCAGGATTCCCATAGGATAATGGCAGCCACCAAAAAGAGGATCTCTACAAACAAGCTCCAAAAACCATACAGAAAAGTAAGGAGAACTAATAAGATTACCCTCAATCCACATGTATAGGGAAAGACAATTTACATATAAATGAGGAATAAACATATGCCATGAGCAGTGCCAGCTTTAGAGGCCACTCAGGAATGAAGAATCCAGCAGGTATTTTACAGAAGAGAGATGCAACAAGATCCAGAGAGTGGCAGAAGATGAAGAACCTCAATAGGAGTACATCATCAGAAGGAGAGGTTTTCATCCTGAGTGGAGAAATAAATACTAGCAATAAGTTTGAGATTAAGTGGATCAGAGCAAAACAAAGGTCCCACTTTAGGAAGAGAGGGAGGTAACTTGGAAGGAGGAGAAATCGGTATCCTCAGAAACAAGATAGTATCACAGGAACGCAAGGCATGCCACAGACACTACACTCATGGATGCCCACGTACACCTACACACACAAACACACACACACTCATTAAAGAAATTGAAATTCATCATACCAACAGAAGAGGGCACTGTTGAATTAAGAAATCCAGTAAGCCAGCAGTCCCTTAGCCTGGGTTTTCACAAAAGCAGAGCTTGGGACAAAGGGCTTGCATGCTGATAATTTAACTTAGGAAGCGATCTCAAGAAAAAGGACTGAACAAAATCTAAAATGATAAAGATCATGGAAGAAAAAATAGGGACAATGCTAGGAGCCCTAACACGTGGCATAAACAGAATACGAACCATAACTAACAATGCACAAACCCCAGAACGGAAGTTAGGTAACTGGGAGTTACTAAAAATCAAACATTCATGCTCGTCAAAAGACTTCATCAGAAGAGTAAAAAGACAACCTACAGACTAGGAAAAAAAAAATTGGCTGTGACATATCTGATCAGGGTCTAATCTCTAAAATCTACAAGATACTGCAAAACCTCAACAACAAAAAGACAAATAACTCAATTAAAAAATGGGCAAAGGATATAAATAGACACTTCTCCAAAGAAGACACCCAGGCACTAATTAAAAAAACGCAAAATAATAAATGTCGTAGAAGTTGTGGAGAGACTGGAACACTTCTACACCGCTGGTGGGAAGGTAAACTGGTACAGCCCCTTTGGAAATTGATTTGGTTCTACCTTAAAAAGCTAGAAATAGAAGTACCATACAATCCAGCAATCCCACTCCTTGGAATATATCCCAGAGAAATAAGAGCCATCACATGAATAGATATATGTACCCCCATGTTCATTGCAGCACTGTTCACAATAGCAAAAAATGGAAACAACCTAGGTACCCATCAACAGACAAATGGATAAACAAATTGTGGTACATACACACAATGGAATACTATGCAACAGTAAAGAACAATGATGAATTCAAAAAACATCTCACAACGTAGATGAATCTGGAAGGCATTATGATGTGTGAAATTAGTCAGTCACAAAAAGACAAGTATTGTATGAAATCACTATTATAAGATCTCCAAAAAAAGGTTTAAACACAGAAGGAAACATTCTTTGATGGTTATGAGGGTGGGGAGGGAGGAAGAGGGAACTCACTAGCTAGATAGTAGATAAGAATCATCTTAGGTGAAGGGAAGGACAACATACAATACAGGAAAAAAAAATATACAGGGGAAGTCAGCAAAACTGGACTAAACCAAATACTAAGAAGTTTCCTGAATACAACCAACATTTTGAGGGAGAGTAGCAGGGACTGGGGTCTGGCAACCATGGTTTCAGGGAACATCTAGGTCAATCAGCATAACAAAGTTTATTAAGAAAATGTTCTGCATCCCACTATGGGGAGTGGCGTCTGGGATCTTAAAAGCTTGTGTGTAGTCATCTAAGATACATCAATTGGTCCCAACCCACCTGGAACAAAGGAGAATGAAGAACACCAAAGACACAAGGAAAATATTAGCCCAAGAGACTAAAGTGCCACATAAATCAGAGAGACTCCATCAGCCTGAGACCAGAAGAACTAGATGGTGCCCTGCTACCACCAGTGACTGCAATGACAGGGAACACAATGGACAGTCCCTGACAGAGCAGGAGAAAAGTGTGGAGCAGAACTCAAATTCACATAAAAAGACCAGATTTAATGGCCTGAGACTGGAAGAACCCTAGAAGCCACGGCCCCCAGGCCTCTGTTAACCCAGAACTAAAACCATTCCTGAAACCCACTCTTCAGACAAAGATTAAACCGGACTATACAACATAAAATAATACTCGTGAAGAGTGTGCTTCGTAAATCAAGCAGATACATGAAACTAAATGGGTAGCTCCCATCCAGAGGCAGGATGAGAAGGCCAAAAGGGATAGGAGCTGGTTGGATGGACACCGGAAACGTGGGGTGGAAAGGGGGAGTGTGTTGCCATATTGTGGGGGTTGCAATTGGGGTCGCATAACAATATGCGTAAAAATTTTTGTATGAGAAATTAACTTGAGCTGTAAACTTTCCCTTAAGGCACAATAAAAAGAAAAAGGGCTGAGGGGTGGTGAAAGGTCAAAACAGAAGGAGAGAAGTCAAGACAAATGTATATTACTGAACTGCTGTGGGCAACTAGGGCTTACTCTTGCTGGGGACCCTTTATGGAGCTGTGCAGAAGGCATAATTGTCTGCCGTAGGGTTAGAAGCAAGAAATCAAACCATCTGCTGTAGAGTCGTTTCCGGCTCATGGTGACCCCATAGGTTTCAGAGTAGAACTGTGCATAGGGTTTTCAATGGCTGTGACTTTTCAGAAGCAGGTTGTCAGGGCTTTCTTTTGCTGTGTCTCTGTGTGGATCTGAACTCCCAACCTTTTGGTGAGTAGTCAAGCACTTAACCATTTGTACCACCCAGGGACTCCTTGGGAGAGAAGAGGGATAGAAGAGGGGAGTATTTAATCCACTGGTTCCACCTCCACTGGTTACTAGCAGTCATGGAGGTGTGCTGCTGGAATCTTCCTTCAAGAAAGAACTTGCCACTTAGCTACAAGAAGTACACTTAGCCAAAAGTCTCCAGCTTCAGTGCCTTCAGGATATGCCATATCCTTTTGTGCCAAGGTCATATTCTTCTGGGGCAACACCCAGTTAATGAATGTGAATGGCGGGGATCCTAAAGCCTTGCCTTTTCTGCCCAATATGGGATTCCTCTAACAGGCAATCTTTGCTCCAGAACTCCCTGTTGAGTGGGCTAAGACTGTCAGATCTGCATGGCCATTTGACGGTCTCCCTGTCCAATCCTTCTCCCTCCCCCTTTCCTTTCACAGGTGTCAGATCAGTAACGTTGCCTGAAGATTTTTCCTGGCCAATTCTGTTCCTCCGTTTTTACCTTTCATAGGAGTTATATGGAAATAATCCAACTGCGCTGCTAACTCCATCTCAGCTTTGCTATCTGATGGAGTCAAGGATTGCCCCATGGGGTATTAATTCCCTCCTACTTCCAGGTTTGTACACGTCTCAGAATGGCTGAGTGGGTTCACCCAGGCAAATCACATGGTGGTGCCAGAGAAACCCCCAGGGAGAAAACTATAGAGAGGCAATGCAGCTAAGGCAAGATTTACACCTGTGCTGGGCTGGTCTCTGCAGCAATGGCTAGAGTAAAAAGGTGAGCTGAGATGATGTGAAGCCAAACACAACAGGGTCTGATACAACCAGCCACCCTTTGCACCACACAGATATGTGCCTGACATTAAGCCCAAACTGTTATAGAGCCTACAGGTTGTGGCCGGACTTAATACCCAAGATTCAGCAACATAAACTAGAGTCATCATGTCCCTCTTCCTGCACTCATTCTAGATTTTCTTTCTGCTCAGCCAGGTCTTCAGTGGGTCTGGGTTGCTTGCCTGGTGTGGTGATTCATCTCAGAGGGGTTAGAGCCCTTGTTGAGCCATGGTTATCACTAGGCCTGAGAAGGATACTCCAGGAAATCCCCTGGTTTCCAGATGCACTTCCTCCCACCGCCACCATGTAGCACCAACCCTAGCTCTTCATGGTAACTGGGGCCAGTCATACCAACCAACATTGCAACTCCTTTCTTTGCCAAAAAAACCCGTTGCCATCAAGTAGATCCCAACTCATAGCAACCCTATAGGGCAAAGTAGAACTGCCCCATAGTGTTTGCAAGCCTGTAAATCTTTACAGAAGTAGACTGTCCCATCTTTTTCCCTCAGAGTGGCTGATGGGTTGGAACCACCAATCTTTCAGTTAGCAGCTGAGCACTTTAACGACTGCACCACCAGGGTTCCTTTACTGGCACAAAGACACCAAAATGGCCAGGTATTAATTATAGTTTCATTTGCAGTGGAACCTTACTATGCCCCCTGGTGGAATTCACACAACCCTTTCTCTATCATCCACCCCCTTAGTAAACAATCAGCCAGGTTAGTAAAATGTCACTCAGTCCTCCCCATTTTCTAAGAGTGGCATTCTCTGGGCTCCTCCTGTTTGGCTTGGTGGTAACGGACTCCCCTACTCACAGGGAAGAGGAGAACCCTTGTGATGTTCTCCATTCCTATCAGTTCCCTTTTAGGATCTCCTTCCTTCTTCACTGACTCCCTGCTGTCTCTGTTTACACAGGAGATGGGAGGGAATCTCTGTACCAGTTTGCCCAGCACTTAGCAAGTCCTGGAGGACCTGTCCTGTGCCTCTCTTTAGGATGTGGTGGCATTTGTCACCTGTTGTTTTTAGCTTTGAGGCTTCAGCAGAAATCTTGAGACCACCGGAAACATCTAATTCAACACGAAAAGATGTTCAACCCAACTGTAGTCATGGAAATCTGAATTAAAGCTTTAATGAAATGTCACTTCTGCCTCATAAGGTTGACAGAAATGAATAAGAGCAATAATACAGGCAGCCCCCTTAAAGGCAACCTGTGTCTTTAAGTCGAATTTGTAGGTAAGTCAGAACAGGTTCACACTGGTCTTTTCTAGCCTTTTCAGTGATTCAAAAGCTGCACGTGCAGCAAGTGAAGGTGATTATGATGAAGAATTTATTGCAAGTAGGGGTTGGTTCAATCATTTCAAAGTGAGAGCAAATTTACATAACATCAAAGGACAAGTAGGAGTTGTCTGTAAGTCAGATATCAGTAACCCAGGGACTGCTTGTAGCCAGCGGTGGGCAGGACCTGTAGCAACTCTGCCAGAGCTCCCGAACATGTGGCTATATTTATTTTCTTTCTTTTTCTCATATGGGGAAAACCACTAATTATAGTTAATTGTTTTTTTTATCTAACATGCAAAATGTTCAAGTTATAATTTTTAAAACCTAATTTATCTTAAGCCTTTAAGTTCAACGTCCAAACCTTCTTGCTCTGTTTACAAATCTAGTCATTAAAATGAATTTCAAAAATTTCTACCTACTCTTTGATCAATGTTCCACTAACTTTAGTTCAATAGATTAAATCCTTCTTAAACATTCACTCTGCTTATCTTTTAATTCATCACATTTTCTTGGACACTAAAACCTACAATCACAAACTCAACGTATGTGATCCTTTCAAGCAATCTAATGCCTGTGGGGGTAAACTTAACAATCAAAATTATTCTTGGCAATTATACTACTTTTGTAAATCAATAAATCAAATTTGTAAATGTGACAAGGCAGATTCTCTTCCCATTTCAAACATTATAAAAACAGAAAAGGGGAGAAAGCATACACAGAGCAGCCCAATGATTTCAAGCTTTGTTACCACTCCCGTATAAACACAACCCGCTTGAAAGAATCAATTCTGTATTAGTTTTTTATCATCTCCATTCTTATTCCTATACCTGCCTAGCATCCTAAACTACTCCCCCAACCAAGGGAAACAAAATTACAATCTCAGCAGAACGATCCTATCCTAGATGAAGGTTGAAGTTGCCTAATTTTACTACCTTTTTTGAGAGGCTTCTGCACCCTCAGTCTCTTATTACTTGTTCATCGATCTCATTGCCTACTTCTGCTTTTTTCTACAGTCCTGTGTTACCATGCACAAGTGACAAGACTGTACACGGAGCGGTCATACAAGCCAACTAGGCCTCTTTAGTAACCACAGCCTGGTTTACAAACCTTGGATTTACACATCCTCATGGTTAGAACGTAACCTCTCCTCCACACCAAAGATTAAATGGGAAAATGTTAGCCCACCTCTCTAGAAAGCATCTTCCTATCTAGAGTAACAAGGTTCCAAAACAGGTTTCCATCTTTATAAAATGTAACTCTCGCTTCAAAAACAAGTCCTTTTGTACTCAGCCAAGAAGCACCAGGTAGTGGTAACACTTCCATTAATGAATCTTCTGGAAACAAAGCCCTTTCATTTCAAAATTAGTCATGCTTGAAGCACACACCTACCCCACACCCAAACACCTCATAAACTTTGTTGCCTATCACATAGTTTGGAAACTCTGGTGGCATAGCGGTTAAGTGCTACGGCTGCTAACCGAGAGGTCGGCAGCTCGAATCCGCCAGGTGCTCCTTGGAAACTCTGTGTGGCAATTCTACTCTGTCCTGTAAGGTCGCTATGAGTCAGAATCGACTCAGCAGCAGTGGGTTTGGGTTTTTTGTTTTTTTTGTTCCCGATCATATAGTTCAGCAGCAAATTGTCTGCTTCTCCCTTTTCTGTTTATCCCAGATAGAGTCACAGATACCCTCCTCTGCCTCTGCTTCTTCCTAGCTGTCCCACTCCCTTGCCTAGAGAACTGAGAGTATGTTCTGTTTACATGGACCCAACAGTTGCCCACCGTGAAGAGCTTGCACAGGCACAGTTGAAAATCTGCTCCTACTGCTGCCTTAAACCCTCCCTTAAATTCCAGCCTCCATGGCTGGCATCCTCCCCTCCTTAACCAATGTTTCTTCAAAGCTGGTCCATGGATCACTTGAAGCAGAATCACCTGAGGTGCTTGTTAAACCAAAGCGTTCCAAGCCACATCTCAAACCTACGGAATCTCTTGGGATGGACACGGGAATCTGCCAGTTTAAAAGGTGACACTTAATGCATAGCCGAATTTGAGATACTTGCCCTTTATCATTCTTGTCTACACCTTCCCTTACTTAGGAAAATGAAGGCTGCATCCTATTCCTGCTGTGAAGGAGTTAGAGCTAATACCTTGTTGACCCTCTGATTGTGGGCTTCATCTCTTATGAGTGCGACCGTTGCAATGAGCCACTCGTTGAGTGTAATTCTCAACCATTTGTATTTAAATCCCAGCAAGCACTACATCCATGCCCTGACTTATATTCAATTTAACTTGACTATTTTTGTTTTTTATTTAATGACTATTTGTTCATAAGTCTCTCTTTTGACAACTTGAAACACTAATAACACTCTTTAATATCTTTCTTGGATAAGTGAAGTTTCCACCTCGTCAGTATTGGGGGCCACCAATCACAGACTAGAGGGTTTTGGGTCCAAGACCTACTTCCCTCTGTTAGCTGTAGAACTGGAAGACTGCACTGAATTGTGCAACTCCGACTGTGATGCAAGTAAGGAGACAGCCCCCTTTAAGAAAGGCAGTGATTTCTCTCAGGAGGCTGGAGCTTTCATGTTTGAGCTGCAAAATGAACAGGGTACACAACTGCTGGCATGGTCAGGCTTATAGAAAGTGAGCCTGGGAAGCTGACTCCAAGAGCAGCTCCAGGCAGCTCTGCGGCCCATCTTCTGCCCTCTTTCCCTCTAAAGCGCAGTGCTCCACATGCTTCCATATGGGCCCTCACCCATCTAACACTGTGAAAACAAAAATCATGCTAAGCCAATAATAGAAATTGATTGAAGTTTATTTAAGATATGATTTGCAAATCCTCATTCCACTCCAGGTATCCTGACATACTTGTTGTTCCTCGGGAGGTATAAGTATGCTACAAGCTCAGGACCTTGATGTTTGTTCTTCCCTCTTCCATCAACTCTCTCTCTCCAGATCTCTAACACATGCTCCCTGGCTTCCTTCATGCCCCTGTTCAAATACCACTTCATGAAAGTGGCCTTCTTGATTACCCTATATAAAATTGTAGTAATGACCCTTCACCTGGACTTCCTTCCCCTGCTTTTTCTCCAAAGCACATAGATAGATCAATAGATAGAGCTGCCATTGAGTTGACCCCAACTTGATCCTATGTACAACAGTACAAAATGTCAGCTAGTCCTGTGACATCTTCCCAATTGTTGGCATGTTCGAGTCCATCGTTGCTGCCATTGTGCCAGTCTACACCACTGAGGGTTGCAGCAGTGTGATAGATCACTTTTGTGTGGACCTTCTTGCCATAGTCTTGTAACTCCCACCCAGGTGGTTGGGCAGGACTGTGTAGATAGGGTAATTGTCGCCCACCAAAGGGATTGGTCAGTTTTGCCATTCCACAGGACTTAAAATAAGCCGCCCCAGAGATGGGAAGGAAAAGAGCCCACCACCAACAAGGAAGAATAGCCAGGAGCCAGCATGTACTTTGGACCCTGGTTCCAGCTCTGAGAAGCTACTGGAACCAGGAGACACAGAAAGAGAGAGCTGTGGCCCTGAAGATGGCAAGAAGTGGTGACAGGAGAGACCAGCAGAGATGGCATGGTGGGCTTCTCGGCCCATGGAGCAAGAAAGCTGACTGCCTGGTTGCCTCTGGGGACTAACTGGCAGGGGCTTATTATAGAAGGGCTTTGTAACACTTGCCTAAGCAGGGCAGAGGTCTAGGGCCAGACAGAGGTGAGCCTGTGAGCACAGCTGAAAAGAGGCTTTCCTGATGGAAGAACTATACCCTGAGAGTTCCTGAGCCTGAATTGTAACCTGCTACTTCCCTAATAACCCCCATAATTGAGTACTGTCTGTGAGTTCTGTGTGACCATTGCAATGAATTATCGAACCCGGCACAGAAGTAGAGAGTGCCGCAGGAGGGACGGTTGGTGTCAGAATTGGTAAAGATGGCAGAGAGAGGAGGCATGTCTGACCTCTGCCTCACAGGAATCAGCCTTGGGCCGTTGATCTTGATTCTCCATCTCCCTTGTGAAGTTAGAGGAGGTCAGACACCGCCCCATGCCATATTTACAGTTGCTTTCTCCCTTGCTGGCACTCTACTTCACCAAACATGATGTCCTCCTCTAGTGATTGATCCCTCCTGATGACGTATCCAAAGCAAGCAAGTCAGACAGTGTTTTCTTGTGATCTATAATGTTTTCATTGGCTAATTTTCTGAAGTAGATCACCAGGCCATTCTTCCTAGTCTGTCTTAGTCTGAAAGCTCGGCTAAAACCTGTCCACCATGGGTGACTTGCTGGTATTTGAAATATCGGTGGCGTATCTTCCAACATCACAGCAATACCCAAGCCACCACAGTGCAACAAGCTGACAGACAGGAAGTAGTCAAAGCATTTACCATCTAACATACTCTGTATTTACTTGTTTATTTATTTTCTAACATCCTGCTGTAGAATGGTGCCGTGGTTAAAAGCTCAGCTGCTAAGCAAAAGGTTGGCAGTTCAAATCCACTGGCCACTTCTTGGAAACTCTATGAGGCAGTTATACTCTATTCTATAGGGTCTCTATGAGTCAGAATCGACTCAATGGCAACAGGTTTTTTTTTTTTGTTTGTTTTGGGTTTACTCTAGAATATGAACTCCATGAAAATGGGGAATTTTCAGCATGTAGAATGGCACCTGACACTTAGTATCTGATCAATAAATATTTGGTGAGTGAATGAACAAATGAATGGTTCTTGTGGCAGACACTGCGCAAGGCATTTTATGTACATTATCTCATTTATTCACAGCAAACCTGAAAGAGGGTATTATGGGTTGAATCGGGATCCCCCAAAAGAGATCTTGAATCCCATCCCCTAGCACCTGTCGATGTACAGGATGGAATTAGTAACATGAGGTCATACGGGAATAGATTGGACCCTAACCCAATGGCCAGTATTCTTTTAAAAATGGAAGAGGAGACACAGACAGACACAGAGGGAAGCAGGCCATGTAGAGACAGCAACAGACATTGGAGTTATGCTGCCACAGCCATGGAATGCCTGGGGCAACCAAACGCTGGATGATACAGGGAAAAAGTCTGCCCTAGAGCCTTTAGAGAGAACATAGCTCTGCTGACACTCTGATTTCAACCTCCAGAACTGAGAGAGAATAAATTTCTGTTGTTTTAAGCCACCCAGTTTGTGGTAGTTTGTTATGGTGGCCTGAGGAGACTAACACAGATAGGTGTTTTTATCCTCACTTTACAGATGAGGAAATGAAGGCTCAGAATGGCTAACAACTGAAAACAAAGATTCACAGTGCTTATGGCTGGTAAGTGGTACAGGCAGTGATTGAACTCAATTCTGGGCTGTTTGAACTCAATTCTAATAGCCTATGCTGTTAACAGAAACTCAGCCCAAAGGAATAAAGCATATTACCCTTTGTCTTAGGCTGGGTTCTCTAGAGAAGCAAAACTAGTGCAGCATATAAATATATATGTAGAGAGAGATTTATATGAAGGAAATGGCTCACAAGTCCATGGGTCATGCTGGAGGCTTCTCCAGACTCACATGGTAGCAGGTGCTGGCAAATCAAAAGGTGAGATAGCATGCCTCTCGTTCACAGGCTGTGGAGGCTGATGAATCCCAACATTGGAAGGTAAGATGGCAGGTAAGCTGCTAGCTCAAGTCCCAAGAATCAGGGGTCAGATGAACAGGAGCCAGCTGCAGGATCCAGTGCAAGCAAAAGCCCAAGAGCCTTGCCAGAAAGTCCACCTATGTTGGATGCAGGCCACACCCTCAAGGAAACTCCCTTCCACCCGACTGGCTGCTCACAACAGATCTCATCATGGAGGTGATCACATTAGATCATATTTCATGTTGTAGGTGATTACATCATTTTGAAAAAGCTGTCAAGCTACATCATAACTGCCATACCACTGAGGGTTATCGCCCAGCCAAGTCGACACACAACCTTAGCCCTCGCATGCTTCTTAAGTAGATTTGCATTTGAAAAGACACAAGATGGAGAACATGCTAAAGTACGGAATCTCTAATGGTGGAATTTCATATACTCTGGCACTAGACCTTCCCTGGCCCCTCAAGCCATCTCACAAAGGTGCCTCCACCCTTTCTTCTCTCTCTGTCTGCAGAGTGGGGAGCTTCAACATGCCCTTCGTCATACAGCTAGCCCAGATGAACATTCCTCTTCATGTGGGCAGATTTCTGCAGGATATCAGAGACACCTGGGGCTATGAAAGGAGCACTGGATAGATCCATACTCAGAACATATAGACTCAAGGTTCTTCTCTACCATGTGTTCACAGGGTGACCTGGGCAAGACATGAAACTCCTCTGAGCCCAGCCTTGCTCAGTCCACTTCATAGGGTGGTGATGAGGCTAAAAAGAGGACACCTGGGCAGATGTCGTGCAAAGCATTGTCCCAGTGCAGGCTGCTATTATACCCTACTACAGCAATTCTGTTTCACTTGTACCTTACCTGAAAAATGAGTGCTGAGAGATGAGACGCTTCTTTCCAGTTCCTCTAAAATTGCAATAAAATTATCATTTCTATTTGTGCCTACCTTTTTTTTTTTCATTTGAGTGCCCTCTGGGGTTGTCTCATGGTTTCCTTCGTTGGTGTACTCTCCTTCTGCCTCTGACTCACTCTCACACCCTTTCTGTTATTTCACACACATTATACACATGGTTGCTGCCTCTTCCTCCTTCATTTCTTCAGTCTCTTGCTAAGTCTCTCTGGCCATGTTTTTAGTTCATTTACATGCCTCTATTTCTCAGAAAATTCCACTACTTGATGCAGCTTGCTTGGCACAATCCGTAGCTTTACCTTAAAATTCTGGTTCCCTTGTCTTTAACTGTTGCCCAGAACAAGAGGAAATTTGGGGAAACTGGTTTAGGTGCCATGTTGACATTCAGGATAACCTTTCAGACCTAATACATAGTAACTTCCCCACCTCTGGGTAGAGTTCAACTGCCATTTTCTGAACACACAGTGCATGAAGTTATATGCAAACCCCATTGTGCCTGCATGGTATGATTAAGAATGTTGTTGATATAACTTGTATGAACTTTCTACCTGTAAACCGCTTAAAAGTAACCTTTCCCCTCGCCCTCGCTGAACAGTCTTGGCGGCAGCAGCTCCCACTGTTCCCTTTCCATGCACAATGAAATAAAGGTGCCTTTCCACTCCCACACCTTGGTCTCTCATTTATTGGCTAAGATGAGTCTCACTGAGCAGAACCTGGGGTTTCCACCTGGCAACAGTGGTGCAGTGGTTAGGCGCTTGGCTGGTAACCAAAAGGTCATTAGTTCAAACCTACCAGCCACTCTGTGGGAGACAGATGTGGCAGTCTGCTTCTGTAAAGATTAGTCTTGGAAACCCTATAGGGCAGTTCTACTCTGTCCTATAGGGTCACTATGATTTCATATCAACTCGGCAGCAATACAGTTATACTGTCACACAGACACGCAGACACACACAGAGCTTTTATCCCCCATCCTCTCCTTTGGGTAGGAAGAACTGCTGGGGAGAGGGCAGCCTTGTGGAGGTAGGATGGGCATTAGAGGTGAG
The DNA here is from genome assembly GCF_024166365.1 of Elephas maximus indicus. Lineage (NCBI taxonomy): Eukaryota > Metazoa > Chordata > Mammalia > Proboscidea > Elephantidae > Elephas > Elephas maximus. The sequence continues at coordinate 164,709,766 of NC_064821.1, read as the reverse complement.
GGAACACCTTAAAGAAGGCCATAATGGGAGGAAAGGAAAGGCGTGTTTAAGAAATGGCTAGTAGGCTAGCGTGCCTGCATCATGAATGGCAGGGGTGGAAAGAGTTGGGAGTATGGTGGAAAACACAGGTGTAAGGTTTGGAGAGCCAGATGGTGGAGGGCGAAGCATTCATCCTTTATCCTGTATGCAGTGGAGAGTCTTTGTCCTTTATCCTGTATGTGGTGGATCAGTATGGCAGATAAACCCATCAGAGTAATCTAAAAAAAAAAAAAAAAATTGCTGTCGAGTCAATTCTGACTCATGGTGACCCCATATACGTCAGAGTAGAACTGTGCCCCATAGAATTTTTAATAGCTGATTTTTCAGAAGTAGATTGCCAGGCCTTTCTTCCAAGGTTCCTCTGGGTGTACCGGAACCCTCAACTTTTTGGTTCACAGCCAAGTGTGGTAACTCTTTGCACCAACCAGGGATTCCACAGTAATCTTACAAATCCTCCTTTCCCTATCCTGTGTGGTTAAATTCCCAGCCAGGGATGTTTAAAAAAGATCCAGATTAAAAAAAAAAAAAAAAAAAAAAGCCTCAGATGCTTTTTCTTGGTTGATCACCAGATTTTTCCCTCTGGTAGAGCTGTGAATGTCTCACCCCAAGGCAGTCTCTATTTCCCATGCTCTCTCACCTTCCAGGACCCTCAGGCTTTCTGCTTGTAAACCCACCTCCCCCATCCCAGTTCAGACCTCACAGTTTCAGTAGCATGGGAATCCTAGTTTCATCGCCAACCAGTCGAGGAGTATAACCTCTCCTGAGTCCTTAATTTCCTGTGTATAAAATGGGAAACACACTTCTTGTCTTTGAGAAAAAGAGAAACTTCAATGATAAGAAAATGGGGCTTCCTCTGAGGATGAAGAAAGCTGGAAAGAATGTTGTTCCCACCCTAACAATGAGTAAAAGCTGGATAAGCTACAAAACTGTAACTTTCATGGAGCCCCTGAGAGAACTGAGATCACAAGGCAAGCCAGTAAACCAAATTCCAAAGAGGGACAAGCCCCTCAAGGGAGAGATGGGGCATACCAACTGTTTCTCCTTTGTCAGAGTATGGGAGAAAGAGCTGCCTGCCAAACAAGGGAGTAAGAAGAGCTAAACTAAAATGTTAACAAATTCTTAAAGGCCAAGCAAGTATGGGCTAGAATGTCAGTTCAGAGTAGCTGGGAGTTATAGTCACAAGGAACACTTGCACTTGCAAACTCTTTTTCATGAGCCTCCACTGGGTGCTCACAAGAAAGATGGGGGGAGGAGGGAGTGGGGGAGAACCTCATACCACCAAGAAAGCAGCACCAGGGGCAGAGCACATCATCTGAACACGGAGTCCCTGCCCCTGAGAGGCTCCTCGACTGGGGGAAGATTGAGGACAAGGACCTTCCTCCAGAGCTGAGAGAGAGAGAAAGCCTTCCCCTGGAGCCGCATTTGGACTTGTAACCTACTAGGCTGGAAGAAAATAAATTTCTCTTTGTTAAAGCCAAAAAAATGGGGGCAGGGCAGGCAACTGAAGAGTGGCTGGTACAAGAGGGAAGAAGGTAATGGATGGCTGAGGGAAACAGGCACAAAGCCCTGCTTGCTTCTCTGGACCCCTCTCTCCTGTAAAGCAAAAACCTCAAGCCCTTGAGGGAGAGGTAGCAAATCCTCTAGATTCATAGCTTCTGGGAGAAGAGCAGAAGTAAAACCTTTCTGCCTATGGAGAAGGTAGGACACTCTTTTTCAGGACCAAACCAAAAACCCACTTCCATTGATTCCAACTCACAGCAACCTTATAGGACAGAGTACAGTTGCCTCATAAGGTTTCCAAGGTTGTAAATCTTTATGGAGGCAGACTGCCACATCTTTCTCTCAGAGAATGGCTGGTGAGATTGAACCACTGACATTTGGTTTGCAGCTGAGCACATTAACCACTGTGCCAGTAGGGCTCCTTTCTTTCAGGATGCAGGCAAAGATTCATTGCTACAGAATGAAGTTGTTGTTTGTTGTTAGGTGCTGTCGAGTTGGTTCTGACTCATAGTGACCTTATCTACAACAGAACGCAACACTGCCCAGTCCTGTGCCATCCTCACAATCTTTGCTTTGCTTGAGTCCATTGTTGCAGCCACTGAAGAAGGATAGAAGCAAAAACTCTCTACCCTTAGGGGAACAGGAACCTTTTGAGCCAAGAGTCTTGCATCAATTCCTAGAAGAGGACTGCACAGCTACAAAGGGGCAGTAATTTCCACCCAAGGCCAACAACAGACACAAAGCAGAGTTTGGCTCTCACAGTGAGGAGAGCATGACTGTTGATATAAGCCTCCCCTCTGGGCTCAGAAATGAGCCTAGGTGCACAGGGCTCACCTCAGACTGAGGATGGAGTGGGACAAGAGAGAATATCTCCTGCCCCACCACTAACCCAGCATTGTATAACAAGAAATCTATTACTGGAGAAGAGGGAAAAGCATGGGGAGAGATTTCCCCCTGAGGTGCAAACACTCAGAAACAGAGGAAAGTTGAGGGGGAAACAGAAACACTGAGAAAAACTCTTTAGCACTCCAGTCCCATTCTAATCCAAGGGTAATGGTGGTCCACTGCTAGGAATTTAAAGCCTGAATTAGCTCAAATCCTGCTTGGCTCAACTCAATCTGCACCTCCACCACCACCATTTATTTACCTTAGTCTCTATTATTACTCTATGCATAATGTCTGGAATGCAATAAAAAAAATGAGATAAGCAAAATAGCAAGAGAAAACATCCTATTACCAAGAAATACAACAATAAACATAACCAGAATCATAGATGATCCAGATGTTAGAACCATCTGACAGAAATTTTAACATAACTAAATAATATGCTAGAGACTCTATGAGAAAAGGTGAATAACATGAATGAAGAGATGGGGAGCTTCAACAGAGAGATGGAAACTCTAAGAAGGAGTCTCTGTTAGAAATTAAAAGCATGATATCAGAGATGAGGAAGTCCTCTGATGTGCCCCTGAGTAGAGTAGACACAATTGAGAAAAGAATGAATGAACTTGAAGAAAGGTCAAAGGAAACTATCCAAACTAAAACACAAAGGGGAAAACAAGTGAAAAAATTAGTATATTTAAGAATTGTAAAACAATATCAAATGGTCTAACATACATGCAATTCAAGTCCCAGAAGGAAATGAGGAAGAGGACAGTGCACAAGAAATATTTGAAGACATAATTGTCAAGTATTTTTCAAAAATAATGAAATACATGAAACCATAGATGTAAGAATTACAGAGAACCCCCGACAGGATATATACTTTTAAAACACGTAGACACATCAGTGCCAAACTGCTAAAAACCGATTCTAGGGAATCTCAAATGCAGCCAGAGAAAAAAAGAATAACGTATAGAGAAACGATTAGAAATACAGAAATACTCTTGTCAGAAGCTATAAAAGCCAAAAGAGAATGGAGTGATATCTTTAAAGAATTGAAAGAAAAACCTGTTAAGCAAGAATTTTGTACCCAGAAAAACTATATTTTAAAAATGAAGGTAAGATAATGATTTTCCAAAAAAACAAAAGCTAGGAGAATTACTTTTCTTCAGACATGTTTTACAAGAAATGCTAAAATTAATTTCTTCATGTAAAAGGTGTATGATAAAAAATGGAATCTTGAATACATTCAAGGAATGGAAAAGCACATAAAAAGATAAAACCACCAAACCTGTTGCCATCGAGTTGATTCTGACTCAAAGCGACCCTATAGGACAGAATAGAACTGCCCCATAGGGTTTCCAAGGAGCGCCTGGTAGATTTGAACTGCTGACCTTTTGTTTAGCAGCCATAGCTCTTCACCACTATGCCACCAGGATTTATAACATTAAGGTAAATATGAAAGACCTTCTTCTATTTATTTTTAATTGTGTAAGATAATTGGTTGACTAAAGCAAAAAAAAAAAAAAATACATTGTATGAATTGTAACACATATTAAAATAAAATATGTAACCAAAATAGGACAAAAGGTTTGGAGGGAAAAATCAGAAGTATATTGTTACAAGTTTCTTATACTCTATGTGAACTGGTATAGTATTATTCACAGGCAGATGTGATAAGATACAGATGTATATTGTCAACCCAGGGTCAACCGCTGTAAAACAATTTTTTTAAATAACGTTTTATTGTGTTTTTGGTAAAAGTTTACACAGCATACTAGGTTTCATTCTATGGCACAGGACCAGGCAGTGTTTTGTTCTGTTGCATATAGGGTTGCTATGAGTTGGAACCAACTCGATGGCACCTAGCAACAACAACATGCATATTGTTCAGTGGCATTGGTTACATTTTTCACAATGTGTCAACATTCTCATCATTTTCATTTTGGTTGTTTCATTTCCATTAGTCTAGCTTCCCTGCCTCCCCTTAACATCTCATCTTTACTTTATGGTAAATGTTGATCATTTGGTCCCATAAGGTTGGTTGTTTGTTTTTAATAGCACAGTGCTCATGGGTGATGTTTATTTTGTGAGCTAATTTATCTCACTGAAAGGTGAAAGGAGAGGTTTCAGTTCCAAGTTTAAAGGGTGTAAAACAATTTTAAAAAAGTATGATTAATGAACTAACAGTGGGTATAAAGCAAAACCACAAAGAAATAATTAATACAAATGAAAGCAGGAAAAGAACAAATTGAATAGTCAGAAAACAATTAGCAATGTGATAGATGTAAAGCCAATTACATCAATGATTACATTAAAACAGTCTAGGATTTCTGCTCTCAGCCAGGATGGAGTAACAGTGACCAGATTTACCCTCCTGCCTGAAACAACCCCAAAATTAGGCAAATTATACAAAACAATGGCTTTTAAGACACTAATCATTAAGCAACAGATGACAGTGATCTCTGAGAGACAGGAAACAAATGAAGTGAGACCTATGATTGCCCAACATGACTGCTGTGCAGAGTTTTAGGTGGTTCAAGAAGACTACCTGAGTTGAGGACGCAGAGTTGAGATTTCAGAGAGAGTAGAGTAGTTAAAATGAGCCCTGGTGATGCAGTGGTTAACCACTCAGCTGCTAACCAAAAGGCCAGCAGTCTGAACCCACCAGCTACACCATGGAAAAAAGATGTGGCAGCTTGCTTCTGTAAAGATTTACAGCCTTGGAAACCCTATGGGGCAGTTCTACCCTGTCCTGTAGGGTTGCTATGAGTGAGAATTGACTCCACGGCAATTTTTTTTTTTTTTTTTATGGTAGAGTTCACAGGACAGAGTACACGAGAGAAGTGAACTGCACGGAGAGAGAACCTCAGAGATCTGCAAAGGATCCTGTGAGTATTCTGCAGGGAGAGTGCTGATGAGTGCATGAGTGTGAATCTGAGAAACTATCCTGAGACTGGGGAAAGAACCAAACAAAAGGATTATAGGGAACAGTGCCCAGCCCTTGCACTACCTAGGAATAGCGCCTTTTCCTATTAGCCAGCTTGGTAAACCTTATAATCCAAGGGGCATGGAGTAGAGTAATCAGAAAGGTCTTCCTCAGTGGTGGGATGTAATAAGCCTTAGAGTATGTGTGCCTCTAATTCTACCTAACATATCTTAAAAGTAAGACCTAAAACTATCGAACCGATTTCAAGTAACTTGCTGCATCCCAGAACAAAGCTCAAGAATATTTATAGGAATACAAAAATATCCGGTAATCAACAATGTAAAAACCACAATGCCTACCATCCAGTATAAGACTAGCAGGTATACAAAGAAGCAGGAAAATACGACCAATAATGAGGGGGGGAAATCAATCCATCATTCAAAAATGATCCAGAATTGACACAGATGCTAAATTTAGCTGATAAGGACATTAAAATACTTATCATAATGGCATTCTATATTTTAAAATTTTTGAGTAGAAACATGGAAGAGATTCGAATCAGATTTTTAAAGATGAAAACTATAATGTCTGAAATGAAAAATACACTGGATGGGATTAACAACAGATTAGACATTGCAGAAGAAAAGATCAATGAATTCATTGTGGAGAATTCTTTCCAATTTTTTGCGTCTAAAAAAAAGTATTTCACCTTGGTTTTTAAAGGTAATTCCATTGGGTACAAAAGTATACTGTACAGAATTCTACCTTAACAGCTTTTTCTTTCAGTACTTTGAAAACATTACTGCACTATCTACATGATTGCATTGTTTTTGATGAGAATTTTGATTTTGTTATTATCTTTGTTCCTATTTTTTCTCTGGCTAGTACTTTGAAGATTTTTCTGTTACTGGTTTTGAGCAATTTGATTTTGATCCGTCCTTGATGTAGTTTTCTTCATGTTTCTTGTGCCTGAACCTTTTGTACCTGAGAGCTTTCATCATATTTGGAAAATTTGGAGCCACTGTTTCCTCCTTTATTTATTCTGTCCCCCTCCTGGGAGACTCTTAAGCCAAACCAAAATCCTTTTGCCATCAAGTTGATTCTGACTCATCGCAACCCTATAGGACACAGCTGAAATGCCTCATAGTGTTTCCAAGAAGCGGCTGGTGGATTCCAATGGCTGACCTTTTGTTTAGCAGCCGAGCTCTTAACCACTGTGCCACCAGGGCTCCAGGGGACTCCTAGGACATGTATATTATGTCACTTGAGGTTGTTCATGTTTATTGATGTTTTGTTCACTTTTTATTTTTAATTCTTATTTCTCTTTGTGTTGCATTTTGGTAGTTTCTATTGTCTTTAAGTTCGCTAATCTTTTCTTCTGCAATGTCTAATCTTTTGTTAATTCTATCTGGTGTATTTTTTATTTCCAACATTGTAATTTTCATCTCTAGAAGCTTGATTTAGATTTGTTTTATATCTTCCATTTCTCTACTATCATATTTAACCCTTCCTTTAGTTTTTTAAATATATGAAATACAGTTAAAATTACTGTCTTAAATGTACTGTCCCTACTAATTCTATCATCTGTGTCAGTTCTGGTGAGGTTCCTTTGATAGATTTTTCTCCTTATTACAGGTCATATTTCTTCTTGCTTCTGTACATGTATTTCTCCTGCTTCTGTACATGTCTTTTTTTTTTAATTGGATTACAGTTATTGAACATTTACTTTGTTAGATGTTCGGTATTTTTGTTTTCTATAAATAGTCTTAAGCTTTGCTTCAGAAAACAAACTACTGCAACGGTTTGACACTTTGAGGCCTTATTTTTGGCACAACCAGAGCAGCATTTAATCCAGTGCTTTTTTTTTTTGCTCTATTCCTGAGGCAAGAATTTTCTGGTTACACCACCAAATGCCCCAGGATTATGAGATATTCCAGTCTGGCTGGTAATATACTTACCTGTATGAGCTCTAGGTATTGTTCCTTGTAATCCACTCAGGTGATTCTTTCCTCAGGCACATGTGTCGAGCAGTATTGGGTTGAATACTTGAGGGGGACCCTCTGCAGATTTCTAGAGTTCTCTTTACCTGCAGCTTTCTCATCTGTTACTCTGCCCTGCAAACTCTAGTCTCCTTGGCCTTCCTGGACTCCTAGCTCTCTCTCTCTTCAGTGCAGAGAGACCACTAAGCTCTCCTTGGGTTCTTCTTCCTGCATTACAAAAATAAATAAATGAATAACCAAACCCATTGCCATTGAGTAGATTCCAACATTACTAAACCCATGTGTTACAGAGTAGAGCTTCTCCATACAGTTTTCTTGGCTGTAATCTTTATGGAAGCAGATCCCCAGGACTTTCTTCCACAGTGCCACTGGGTGATTTCAAACCACCAGCCTTTAGGTTTAATGAGCACAAACTATTTGTACCACCTAGGGACCTTATTACAAGCTGGGGGAATTGTAGGGATCATCTCATCTGTTCCCTGTCTCTCAGTAATTACTACCTTTTGTTGCCTGATGTTCAATTTCTTGAATCCTGTTGTTTCGATGGCACTGGGTTTACTGGGTTTGGGTTGCTTCATATGTTTTGTCCTAATCTTCAGTTATTTCAGGTTGGAGTGTAAATCTGGTTCTCTTACTGTATTGTATCTGATGTTTTTAAAAAACATTTAAAACAAAGCACATATTTGAAGATTTTATCATTGAACTTAAAATGCAAAAAAACATAAGTTTAAAACTTAAAGTCCTGTTTGTTTTTATAACCAAAAGAAGAAATTTTGTTATATCCTGAAATTTATCTGTCTTTTAAAAGAAAGACATTTGGGGGAAAGGAACACAACATTGCAAAGCAATAATTTTTTGAAGAAGGGGAAAGGTAGGAAGAAAGAAGAGTGGTGGGGGGTGGGATAGTCAGTGATCAACAATCAAGGAAAAAAATAAAAAATAAAGGGAAGAGGAAATAAACAACAAAAAGAAACCTGTCTCAGTTATCTATGATCAGTGTGGTAGAATCTCCTAGACCGGGTTTAGCCTTAGTTTTGTGACCTTGGGAAAGTCGCTTAACCTATTTGATTCTTTCTTGGAGTTTCTATCCCTCTGCTTACATTACCCATCTGCTGTTGCACATGGTTCCCCTTTTCCATTAGAGCTCTTTGCTTTTGAATCATAGATATTTTAAATTCCCCAGTCTGATCAGTTTCTGTAAAATATCTATGTCATAGTGTTACTAGGAAAATACCATTAAATAAAATCATAGGTAAAAGACTATCACAATGCCTGACACATCCCAAACCAAACCAAACCAAACCCATTGCTTTGAGTCGATTCTAACTCATAGCGACCCTATATCCAAAAAACCAAACCAAACCCACTGCCGTCGAGTCAATTCTGACTCATAGCAACCCTACAGGACAGAGTAGAACTGCCCAGTAGAGTTTCCAAGGAGCGTCTGGTGGATTCAAACTGCCAACCTTTTGGTTAGCAGCCATAGCATTTAACCACGACGCCACCAAGGTTTCCCTACAGGACAGAGTAAAACTGCCCCATAGGGTTCCCAAGGAGCAGCTGATGGATTTGAACTGCTGATCTTTCGGTTGGCAGCAAAGCTCTTAATTGCTGTGTTACCAGGGCTCCTCCTGACACCGAGAGTGCAGTAAATATTATTTTCTTCTATCTGGCTATTTAAATAGCTCACAACCAGTAAAGGTTCAGTAGAAACCCTGATCCCTAACATGAGCTGTGTTGTCCCACTATGTCCAGACTTGGCCTACCACCACGAAGGCTACCATTCCATAGCGCCCTTGGAGGCCATTTGGGGCTCGGGAGGGAGAGTGGATCTGCTTGTGGGCCAGAAGCATAGGCTTTCCTTCCCAGCCTGCATCTCCTCCACAGCCAGGAACCTAGTGTGCCCCGGCCAGCAATGCCAGAGGCTAGCTCACCCTTGGGAAATAATGCTACCTGATGTGAGTCCAAGTAATTAATTTAACACTGTATGTGGGGTGGGTGGGGTTTTATTAAAGTGTTTCTCATAAATAGTTCATGAATTACTGATGATGCCTCTACAGATTAAAAACAACACTGAAGAAGGACTTTCCAGGTCCCAAAAGGTATTATTAACCTAGTGCAGCCCCACCCATGACTGGCCCTGAGTGTGATCCTTTGCACTCCTAGGCAAGTGGGATGTTTTTTGGAGGAATCAAGAATCCCCGAGGCCATGTGCTCTGGTCAGTGTCCTTGTCAGGCTCTCTGCCCCTCATTGCATATCCCTTTCACTGATAACAGGGCTGCAGAAGTTCAGGGCTTGACTGTAGGCTTGGCAGTACCCTGCATCTGAGATCTGCCTGACATTAAGCGCCCTCCCAACCCCAAGATAATCACAGCCACTGGACCTGGGAGTGGGCCTGCCAAACTAGGCCTGCAGAGCTGTGTGGCCGAGGACCAGTGACCGGCTCAAGAGGGGAGTTTGTTCAGGCCCCTCCATGGGCCCGGTGGCTTTACCTAGAGCCGTGCAAAGCTATTTAAACAGAAAATACCATCTTTCAACAGCTCTTTTGAAATTTCCCCTTGAAGATTTCACCACCATTTGAATATGATCTATAATGAGGAGAACTCAACGCATCCAAGATAAAAATTCTTACACGTATAAGAGACTTTAGAGATCATGATGTCTGGATTCCTGGAAGGGCTCCAGGCTCTGTGAACCGATTCAAATTGTTTGGAAAAAAGCTTGGGGGATGTGCATTTTTCCTGTGGTTTCCATCCCATTTGCAATCAGATTCTCTAAGGGCCCCTGAGAAGCCACCTAGCTATATCTCCTTTCTCTGGTCTGAGACATCTGGTCCTGGCCTCTCAGTTTCTGTCTGAGGTTCTTGCCTTCTACTTCCTGGAGAATACCGAGATGGTCAGGGAGAACACCCTTGATTTCCTGAGCCCACTCAGTCAGCTCACCTCTACCTGCACCTACACAGGGCTAGTCCCTCCACCTGTGCTCTTGATCACACATCCTCCTTGTCCCCCAAATCACCCCTTCTTTCTTAAATTTTGAACCTCTCTCTTCCTGGTTTCTTCTCCCTAATCTATAAACAGAAGCCCTGGTGGCACAGTGGTTATGTGCTACAGCTGCTAATCAAAAGGGCAGCAGTTCGAATCCACCAGGTGCTCCTTGGAGACCCTATGGGGTGGTTTTATTCTGTCCTTTAGGGCTGGGAATCTATAAACAAGTTACGGGTTTCCCCTGTCCCATGCTGAAACAAAGGGACACCACCACCTGTCTCACCTCCGCATGTCTCTGTCTTATCTCTCTGCTTCACAAGTCCTACATTTCTCTACCTACCTCTTGCTCCTCTCTCTCTGCTGCATCATCAGCTACATGTACTCTCCCAAAACTCTATTTATCATCACCAGCCTACTTTCTCTCAAGTACTAAACCCAAGCTGCCAAAAAGTAGTAGGGTTTATGGATTAAAGATGTGGAATCTGTGGTCAGCCAGCCTGGGTTCAAAGCTCAGCCCCACCAGTTAGTAGTTGTGTGATCTCAGGCAAGTTACTGAACCCCTCTGTGCTCCAGTTTCCTTGTCTGCAAAATGTAGATACACACCATGAGTTGTAGTGAGGAATAAATCATACATGTAAAATACTTAGCACAGTGCCTGGCACAAAATAAATGCTCAATAAATGGGAACTGCTATTGCCTTCACCTGCACCTTCCCATAGGTACCTTACATTCAATATGCCTAAAACTGAACTTACCTTTCCTCTTTGACCTTCTTCCTCCTGGTTCCCCATTTGCGTGATTGAGGTTTGCCTAGAAGGGCAGCATTTACTCACGCCCTGGCACAGCTTCCAGCTCCCTATGTCTCACCAGCCTCCTAGTTGGTTCCCTGCCTTCACTTCCCCCTCCACCAATCCACTCTCCACACTGCAGTCAGATGGGTCTTCTGAATCCACAAGTCTGGTCAGCTCATTCCTCTCCGTAAATTACCATCAACGGCTCCCTGTTGCCTATCAGGGAAAATCCAAACTTGCAGGCCTGCCATATAAGGCCCTCTGGGCTCTGGTCTCTGTTTGCCCCTCTCTTCAGGCCCATCCCCACTCGTCTCCCACCTCCAGCCCTGCTTCTTCCCTTCTGCCCTCCATATGCCAAAGCCCGGGCAGGCGCTTTAGGAACCATCCTGTTTCAACGCCCTGTGCCTTCCTTTCTTCCTGATAACACCATATGCGTTTTAGTTCTCCTCCCTCCAGACCTTCCGTTCTACAGCAGCCTCCTGTGTATCCTCAGGGCCCCACTCCCCCCAGCTCACCAGTACTGCATACCGTCATCAGATATGCCTTTCTGGACAAACTCTGTCACACTTCTGTGTTGCTGCACAGAACGCTTCCTCCCACTTTATCTGTCAAATGCTCATCCTTCAAGTTCTGGTCCCCAGGGTCAGGGTCCAGGTGAAGCCCAGCCACCTCCCCGGGCTGAACTGGCCCTTCTCTCTTTGTGCCCACAGCGCACCCTTCCTGCCTGTGGTCTCTGTCACAGCACTCTCCTCTTTGATGGCAAGGCTTAGTTTACATGGCTATCTCATCCAGTAGCATCTGAGCTCCTCCAGGACAGTGCTGTACACCCCCTACTGCACTCCCCATCTCCTTTCCTGCTTTATTCCCCCCCCCTTTTTTTTTTTTTTTAGCACTCGTCATAGTCTGACATACTGCACGTTACTGGCGCGTCTGTCTCTCCCCACTAGAATATAAATGCTCTGCAGGTAGAAACTTTTGTCAGTTTTGATGTATACCCAGAGCCTAGAATAGCAACTGACACATAGTAAGTGCTCAGTAAATATTTGTTGAATAAATTGTAGAATCACTGAGCAATGTTACGTTATCTGGCTCTGTACCCCTGGTACCTACACGTTGTCTGGCATGTGCTACCAGTTAAAGAGACCCCATGTACATCAGAGTAGAACTGTGCTCCGTAGGGTTTTCAATATTTGTTTTTTTGGAAGTAGATCACGAGGCCTTTCTTCCAAGGTGCCTCTGGGTGGATTGGCACCTCCAACCTTTCAGTTAGCAGCTGAGCACTGTAAGTGTTTACAACACCCAGGAACTGTCTGGCATGTCATAGGTACTAAATGTATGGTTTTGAATACAGTAAATGAATGGATGAGTGAATACAATGTTGCTAGTCTGTTCACAACAGTTCAAACGCTAGTGTTGGAATCACAGTTCTCTACCTTCTGATCCTAGTCACTCAATTTTGAATCCCCTATGTCTCAGCACAAAGAACCCTCAAAGAACCCTAGTGGTACAGTGGTTAAAGTGCTCGGTTGCTAACCAAAAGGTTGGCAGATCGAACCCACCAGTCACCCCTCAGGAGAAAGACCTGGCAGTCTGCTTCCATAAAGATTTACAGCCTTGAAAACCCTATAGGGCAGCTCTACTCTGTCCTATAGGGTCACTATGAATCAGAATTGACAGCAGTGGATTTGGTTTTGGGTTTTATGTCTCAACATGAGCCCTTATCCTGACTGTAACTGCTCTGTGCTGTGCCCACTGCCCATGATTCTATCCCTGGCACTGCTTTCGTTACACTCTTGCCCACACGCCAAACAAAACACTATTTACCCATTTACTCAACACAAATTTATTCAGCACTTGTCATCTGCCAGTCATTGTTCCAGTCACTGTCTTCCGTCTATGTCTATTCCATTCTCTCTGTCTTCAAGGTGAGGACAAGCTAACCCTCACTTGGGAACTTTCCCTGTCCTGTGAGAAAGTCTCCTTGGGCATTAATGACCCATAACTTAGTACCTTATCACTGGCATTATTAACCAATAAACATTCATTGCACATGTGTAGATTTACAGAATATTGACCCTTTAAAGAGTCAACACTTTTCAACATTCCAAACATTTTGGATAGAAATCTTTCTAATGTTTATTTCACACCATTGAATAGGAAAATTAATAACAGACATCTTACTTTGATTTTAAGCTTTTTCTTTCCAGGAAGCCAAACATTTTAACCATAAAAACTCTAACCCAAATAGCAAAAGCCTGCCAGAAACTGCTCTATAGCAATGTAAATTTGTCTTATCCAGCTAGAAAAAGGATAGTTGTCAAATCATTATCTCCTAATTTAAATCTCAGAAAGCCTCAGGGGATCATTAGCCATTAGAGAAATGCAAATTAAAACTAGGATGAGATTCCATCTCACACCAGCAAGGCTGACATTAATCCAAAAAACACAAAATAATAAATGTTGGAGAGGCTGCGGAGAGATTGGAACTCTTATACACTGCTGGTGGGAATGTAAAATGGTACAACCACTTTGGAAATCGATCTGGCGTTATCTTAAACAGTTAGAAATAGAACTACCATACAACCTAGAAATCCCACTCCTCGGATTATACCCTAGAGATACAAGAGCCTTCACACAAACAGATATATGCACACCCATGTTTATTGCAGCTCTGTTTACAATAGCAAAAAGTTGGAAGCAACCAAGGTGTCCATCAACGGATGAATGGGTAAATAAATTGTGGTATATTCACACAATGGAATACTACGCATCGATAAAGAACAGTGACGAATCTCTGAAACATTTCATAACATGGAGGAACCTGGAAGGCATTATGCTGAGCGAAATTAGTCAGAGGCAAAAGGACAAATATTGTATAAGACCACTATTATAAGATCTTGAGAAATAGTAAACCTGAGAAGAACACATACTTTTGTGGTTACAAGGGGGGGAGGGAGGGAGGGTGGGAGAGGGTTTTTTATTGATTAATCAGTAGATAAGAACTGCTTTAGGTGAATGGAAGGACAACACTCAATAAATGGAAGGTCAGCTCAATTGGGCTGGACCAAAAGCAAAGAAGTTTCTGGGATAAAATGAATGCTTCAAAGGTCAGCGGAGCAAGGGCGGGGGTCTGGGGAACATGGTTTGCGGGGACTTCTAAGTCAATTGGCAAAATAACTCTATTATGAAATCACTCTGCATCCCACTTTGAAATGTGGCGTCTGGGGTCTTAAATACTAACAAGCGGCCATCTAAGATGCATCAATTGGTCTCAACCCAACTGGAGCAAAGGAAAATGAAGAACACCAAGGCCACACGACAACTAAGAGCCCAAGAGACAGAAAGGGCCACATGAACCAGAGACCTACATCATCCTGAGACCAGAAGAACTAGTTGGTGCCCGGCCACAATCGATGACTGCCCTGACAGGGAGCACAGCAGAGGACCCCTGAGGGAGCAGGAGATCAGTGGGATGCAGACCCCAAATTCTCGTAAAAAGACCAAACTTAATGGTCTGACTGAGACTAGAGGAATCCCTGCGGCCATGGTCCCCAGACCTTCTGTTGGCACAGGACAGGAACCATCCCCGAAGAAACTCATCAGACATGAAAGGGACTGGTCAGCGGGTGGGAGAGAGACGCTGATGAAGAGTGAGCTAATTATATCAGGTGGACACTTGAGATTGTGTTGGCAACTCTTGTCTGGAGGGGGGATGGGAGGATAGAGAGAGAGGGAAGCCGGCAAAATTGTCAAGAAAGGAGAGACTGAAAGGGCTGACTCAAGAGAGGGAGAGCAAGTGGGAGTAGGGAGTGAGATGTATGTAAACTTATATGTGACAGACTGATTGGATTTGTAAACGTTCACTTGAAGCTTAATAATAGTTATTAAAAAAAAAAAAAGCCTCAGGGCTGCAGGTGGGTGGGAGGCCAAATTATGAGCAGCCAGGCCAGAACTAACCTGGTATCAGTTGACCTCAGTAAAGGGAGAAGGCAGATGCAATCAATCCTGTTAAGACAGCCAGTGGTTGATCTCGATTTCTCCCTCTTTATAACTAGTTTCTTTGAGCCATTCATTTTTCCTGGAATCAAAATGGTCTTCCTATATGCATATAGAATAACTGCTCAGAATAAACCTTATGTTCAAATTTTGGTTATTTTTTTAACAACACTTTCCCTGTTTCCTTAAATACAGTACTGTATACAGAATATCCAGGAACCTTGGTGGCTTAGTGGTTAAGAGCTATGGCTGCAAATCAAAAGTTTGGCAGTTTGAATCCACCAGGCACTCGTTGAAACCCTATGGGGCAGTTCTACTCTGTCCTCCAGACTCACTCTGAGTCAGAATCCACTAGACAGCAATGTTTTGTTTTGTTTTTTAAATACAGAATATTCATCTAACCTTTTACAACTCAGGGTCATCAGGATGGACACTAACTGTTTCTCCGTAATGTGGCAGTGTGCCTAGAGGAGGAGCAGGTAAAAGGAAAGGCATGAGGTTTGGAATGAAGCAATCTTCCCAGCGGCCCCCTTTGCAGTCCCTGCCGGCTCCCTGAGGTGATTCCTTGATTCTCCTTTAATGTGTTGTTTCTAATCTACAGTGGGTTTAGGAATCAGATGATGATGTTTATTAGAACTGTATGTTGTAAGGAAAAATACAAATAGAAAAGAAGAGGCTTTAATTCTCCCTGTTGAAAATAAGGGAAGAGACTCCTATCCTCCCCTGTTCTTTCAGAACTCACTTACGGAACTTGTAACTGTAAAAAAAGAAAAAAAAAAAGTGTTTAACTCTAAAATGCCTCCTCAAGGATCTCACAGCTACCTCTTTGAAATATAACTTCAGGTCATCTTCCCCTACCTTCCACTTAACAGGAAGCAGATTAGCAGGGCCTCAGATGGCCCAGCCCCAAATTGCAAATTACCTCCTGCCAGGATTTTTTAGAAAGATACTGGAAAACTAACAATATTATCTTGAAAACAGAAGAGTAATGGGTTATATCCAGTTAGCTATATAAGGGGTAAGTTTCCTTTCTGTCTTTGCAATCTCTTTAATAGGTTGCCTGTGCTGCCTCCTATTCTGGTTTAATGCTTATTCAATAGTAAAACTTTTCTTCCTTTTCTATTTTTGTGGAGAGGTTTTCCTGGTTGGAGCCCTGGTGGTGCAGTGGTTAAAACTTCAGCTGCTAACCAAAAGATTGGCAGTTCGATGCCACCAGCTGTTCCTTGGCAATCCTATGGGGCAACTCTACTCTGTCGTATAGGGTCACTATGAGGGTGAATGGGCTCACTGGCAACAGGTTTGCTTTTTGTTTTTCATGGTTGGTAGTAGGTTTTGTTTTCAACAACTTTCCTGCAACAATGTAAACTGAGATTAAACAGTATCTAAGGGAATTTTAAGGGAGCTAAGGGAGCGCCTGAAAGATTCTCCTAGTTATAAAGTCTGTAAGCTTTAGGCTGCTACCTGAAAAGCTGGAAGTTCCAAGTCCAACCAGAGGTGCCTTGCAAAAAAGGCCTGGTGATCTACTTCTGAAAAATCAGCTATTGAGAGCCCTATGGAGCTTAGTTGTACTCTGACATACACGTGGGGTTGCCACGAGTTAGAGTCCACTGGATAGCAATTTTTTTTTTCTGTTATTTTGTTAATCTAGGAGGAAAGGCCTGGCAATCAACATCTGAAAATCAGCCAGTGAAAATTCTATGAATCACAAGGGTCCGATCCATAATGAATCACAGGGATGGAGCAGGACAGGGCACTGTTTTGTTCCACTGTGCATTGGGTTGCCATGAATTGGAAACCAACTCAACAGCAGCTAAAATAAAAACATTTTGTTGATTAGAGGCTTTTCTCACTTAATGCACATTTTGGGTGCATTCAGGATTCTTGAGGTTGGATAAGTGACTTAGTAAAAAGTGTGCCCTGAGTACATTTCACATTTTATATGTTATCTTTCATTGTTAGGTACTTTTTGTGCATAGGTTTGTCTTTTCAATTAGATTGTTCTCTGCTTAGATTATTAACTTCCCAAAGGTAAGATATAGTCATTCACCCATTTGCTTAGATTATTAACTTCCCAAAGGTAAGATATAGTCATTCACCCATTTGCTAGATATTTTTTAAAGCAACTACTATATAGAAAGTTCTGTGATAGAAAATAAATAAATAAGACACAGCATTTCCAGATTATTGAGGAGGTAAGGTGCAAATAACTAAGACAAGGTAAAAAAGTGAGCACATGCGGGTCATTTAGGTCAACTGGCACAACAAAGTTCATAAAGAAAATGGTCTACATCCAATTTTGGTGAGTAGCATCTGGAGTCTTAAAAGCTTGTGAGCAGCCATCTAAGATACATCTACTGGTCCCATCCCATGTGGATCAAAGGAGAATGAAGAAAACCAAAGACACAAGGGAAATATTAGTCCAAAGGACTAACGGACCACAAGCACCACAGCCTCCATCTGCCTGAGCCCAAAAGAACTAGATGGTGCCCAGCTACCACCTAGCAACTGCTCTGACAGGGGTCCAGGACAGAGTGGGAGAAAAATGTAGAACAAAATTCAAATTCACATACACACACACAAAAAAAGACCAGACTTACTGGTCTGATGGAGACTGGAAGAACCTCTGAGACTATGGCCACTGGGACGCTCTTTTAACTCAGAACTGAAGCCACTCCGAAAGTTCACACTTCAGACAAAGATTAGACAGGTCTATAAAACAAACAATAACACACATGAGGAACATGCTTCTTAGTTCAATCACGTATACGAGACCCAAAGGGCAACACCCGCCCAAAAGCAATGACGAGAAGGCAGGAAGGGACTGGAAAAACAGATGGATGGAAATAGGGAATTGGGGTGTGGAAGGGGAGAGTGTTGACACACTGAGGATTCTAACCAATGTCACAAAACAATTTGTGTATAAATTGTTGAATGAGAAACTCATCTGCTCTGTAAAGTTTCACCTAAAGCACACACACACAAGGTATAATTTAGCTAGAAAGCCAAAAGAACAGAGTCACTGTTAACTACAAAAGTCAGTGACACATAAATCGTAACTGTTATAAAATGCAGGGGGAAATTAGAAAATCATGAACTCAGATTTCTAATTTAGAAGCCCTAAACTTCATAGGAGCCCTTTGAAAATGGAATTTGCATAGGTCACATATCAATTAAATGTGATTCTTAGTTGCAGAGTCCTTCAACGAACTTTATGCATAATATCTTTCTGGTTGTATCTTGAGGAATATTCACACGGCTTCATAATTATGCAGAGAAGAGAAACCTTAATTTGTTATTCTTGAGTGCCTTTTCCTCCAGGTGGCTGCATGTGTTTTTGGTTCTGATTTATAGATGAAAGGAGATGAGGGTCGCAGAAAGCTTTATGGTAATAGAAAATCCTCTCATCTCTCTTTTTTTGATAAAGATGTTATTTCCCCAAACCATTCATTTTCTAGGTATTTTACATAATAAATAATCCTTTTCAATCTTTAATTTTAAAAAAAGCAAGCACAAAATGCAGCGTGCTATGGGAATTCAAGTAGGGCAAAGAGACCACTTTTGGGTTTGAAGAACTGGAGAAGGCTTGGTGTAAGAGATGGCATTTAAGTTGGGTTTTGGTAGACAGAAAGAATTTTAGTGGGTGGCTTTCCAGGGATTGGGAAAGCTGTGAGGATGGGCAGGGAGGGAGAAACATATGCATGTGTTTGTGGAACATACAGTCATGTTGGAGGCTTGAGAGGACTCAATACATAGTACCCCGCTTCCCCACTTGAGTTTGGAATAAATGGATAAGTGAGAGAAAGGAGTGGCAGATGGAGCCCACAATATTACATATACTAAAAAAAAAAGGCTAAGCTGGAGGACTCTAATTTAGCTGAAAGCTAAATGAGCCTGCTCACTGAAGCCCAAAATGAGGTGACCCGTTCTGTGATAGGCAATGTGGGCCAGGGCAGGCTTTCAGGTTATACAGATTGTTATTCAGTTTGTAAGACATTGTCCAACACTTACCTTTTAGGCTTGAATACTTAACATTGTTGGATAGACAAAAAGAGTGAATGGCATTTAATGGCGAATTTATTATTTTAAAATAAGATTTTATTTTGCACTACCCGTCTCGGCCACAAATGCCCTATATAGCCAGGTAGCTAACATAATAAAGTGAGATGAATTAGAATTACTTTCCGTGCAAATTCATCAAAGATCTGTACATCACACTGGAACTCTTATAGGGGCATCACTGAAGAGTTCAGGGAATCCCAGGCCTGTATTAATTTTGAAGGGTCTTCATTTTAAAGACGAAACCAAAATCCAAAACCGCTGCCGTCGAGTGGACCCCAACTCAGAGCAACCCTATAGGACAGAGGAGACCTGCCCCCATAGGGTTTCCAAGGCTGTAATTCTTTATGGAAGCAGACTGCCACATATTTCTCCTGCAGAGTGACTAGTGGGTTCCAACCACGGACCTTTCGCATAGCAGCCGAATGCTTTCACCACTGCACCACCAGGGCTCCTTTAAAGATGAAAGAGACGTTTTAATAAAGGTCTACATTCTCCTCCTGAGCACTGACTTGGGAGGGAGTGTAGACAACTAGCTTTACCTTCAGGGAGCTGGCTCTCTGTGGGGTTAGAGATCTCTGATTAAGGGTAGTTGGAGGGGTGTGTTTTCCCACCCTGACTCCCCACCATGCTCTTGTACATGACCCTGAAAAATTCAGCACTTCATTATATACCACTCTCACTTGAGAATTCTGTCCTGTAGGCAGCTTTGAGACCCAGCCAGACAGAACTCTCCACATGGATCTCTAAACCCTACCCACACAAGACTCTTCACACAGGCTTAACAGACAACCAAGTGTGAAGAGTGCAGATACTCATGACAATAGTTGCCAATTGTTCAGTGCCTTCTAGGCACCAGCCACTTTCCATAATTCTCACCACAATCCTGCAAGGTTGGCATTATATCCTCTCCACTTTACAGGCAGAGGAAACCCTGGTGGTGTAGTGGTTAAGAGTTCAGCTGCTAACCAAAAAGGTCAGCAGTTGGAATCCACCAGTTGCTCCTTGGAAACCCTATGAGGCAATTCTGCTCTGTCCTATAAAAAAAAAAAATTTTTTTTTAAAAGTTGGGATCGACTTGATGGCAATGAGTTTTTTTTTTTTTTTTTTTTTGGGTTTATAGACAGAAACAATGGCTCAAAGAGGTAAACAGACCTGGTTGAATTAGGACTTGAACCCAGGTTACCTACCTTCAGAGGGATTCAAACCCAGGGCTGCTTGCCTTCAGAGATATGCTCCTCTAGCAGTTTTTTCAGACACTGGGGACTGTGGAGGGAGGGGCAGTGTCTAAAGGGGGTCAGTCAGGGGAGGAGGAGGAAGAGGGTTGGCTGTGGTGGCTGGCTGTGGTTGCCAGGTAGGGGGTCTGAGTGTGTGTGGTTATTTGTGGGGTCATATGTGGGGTTCTGGTATCCTAGGCTCTGTGTGAGTCTGTGTGAGTGAGTGTGTAAATGGGTTGAGGATGGGTGTGTGCAGATATTTGTGGGTCAGTTCTTCGTATGTGTGTAAGAGTGTGTGTATGCGGATTTGGCCCTGGGTCATGTGAATGGGACTCCGGTGAGGGCAAATGGGCTTGAAGTTTGTGCACCTTGAGGGGGGGTATGTGTGTGTACGCATGTGTGTGAGAACTTGAGGGTACAAGCATGTTGGGATGCTGGGTGTGGTCAATCTGTGGGGCATGTGCTTATGACATACTTAGTGTACGTGTGTGTCTGTCAGGAGAGGGTCCGTTACTGGACTGTGTGCATGTGTATAAGTGAGTGTGTGGTGAGGGTATTAGCGTGAGGTGGGAGTAACACCCTGGGTCACGTCAATGTGTGTGTTGGGGTACAGGTGGGACAAGCTGGCTTGGGTTGTGTGTGCATGCGAAGGTGTGTGCCTTTGAGGCTGGAGCACCGGGTGGGTGGGGATCAGTCCGTAGGCCATGTATGAATGAAAGTATCTGTGTGTGTTAGGGCACCAAGAGAGGGTCAGTCCCCGGGCCATGTATGTGTATGAGTGTGAGGGTGCATGCACATCTATGTGTGAAAGTGCGTATGTGTGTGAGCTTCAGGGTGCAGTATGTTAGGGTGCTGAGTTGGGGGGGTGAATCCCTGGGCCATGTGTTAGTACGAGTGTGTTTGTGTGTGCGTGTGTCCCAGAAAAGGGTCATCACTTGAGTGTGTATGTGTGTGTGTGGTGGTGGGTGGGAGGGTCAGTCCCTGGGTCTTGTGTGTATGTGACTGTGACTCTGCGCGCATCTGTGTGTGCGCGCGCGTCCAGAGAGTGTCGGTGCAGGGGGAGACGCAGGCGGGGCCCCACCCTCCGCTGCAGGTGGGCCGGACCCGCGGCTGGGGCGGCAGCGCTCGCTGCTCTTGGCTCGCGGCCGCGCCGGGCTTCAGGGCTGGGCTCGAGCTGCGGGGCGGCGCCGGGACAGGAAGCGGAAAGCAGCAGTGCAGCAGCGGCGGCGGGGCTCTGCCTCTACCGGAGCCCAACGCAGGCCGCAGAGCCGGGGCTGCTGTGAGCCGAGACCTCGGGCCGCGGAGCCCGCACCGCCGGCGCAGAGGTGAGTCCCGAGAGAGGCCGGGTGCAGCGGCCCCGAGCGGCGGACGCCGGGTGCAGACCTCCCGCAGGGAGACGCCCCCACCTGGAGCTCGCGTACCCCTGCGCCCTCCTCCCGCACCCCCCGGACTCAGATCCCGGGTTCACCGCCCTCACACCGCTGGCCGGGAGCCCCCTCCCCTCCTGAGGTCCGCACCACCGTCTCGCGCTTCCCTGGACCCCACTCCTTTTCCACCTCGGCATGATGCGCCCCTCCTGCTCCTTGCTTGCGCTTTCGGCCGCACCCCACTTCCTCGGGCCCCAGGATTCCTTTCCAACGCCTGGATTTGGGGTGCGCCCCTCGGGCGTGTGCGTTCTGGGGCTCCGGTCGTGCGGCTGGCCGGCCGGCAGGGAGTGGCCGAGCGTTCCTGGAGGGGCCCGGAGCGCCTTTATCTGCCGCTGCGGGGCGGGGGCCGGGCTGCCCCTGCGCTCGGCCGGAGCACCGTTGTCCCCACCCCGCTGCGGGGCTCGACCCGGGTTAATCGCCAGCGCCCGGGGGCTGCGTGGCCCTTCGCCAGAAACCGAGACAGAGCTGGCCTGTGTTCCCACTTCGTTTTCCAAATTGAGCCGGCTCTGAAGGCTGGGGGGTGCGTCGGGTTGCGCATGGGAGAGCGCAACAGGCAGGTAGGAGTTTACTTTCAAAAACGCCGTGGCGGAGCAGAAAGCGTCCGGCAAGCCTGCCCCGAAATGTCCCTGTTTGAGGAAACCTCTCCACGCCAGGCAGCTTTAACCACGGGTGGGACCTGATTTCCTCCTGCAGTCTTTGAACTGCCCCCCAAGCATTGCGCCCAGAGAAGTGTGAAGCTTTATAAAAATTTAAACGCGTCGGTGGTGGAGGCTGGAGTGGGGCGGAGCCGCGCGGCCTGGCGGCTCGGTGAGGAGCTGGTGAGACTCGGAGCTGGGAAGTCTTGTTTCTCACTTTTCACATCGCCAAACCTGAGTTATAAAACCCACGCCTCAAGCGTGTTGTGAGCTCGTTTAGCTGCTTGTTAACAGGCGTTTTGTTGCCGTTTGTTGTTAGTTGCTGTCCAGCCGATTCCGATTCCGATTCCGATTCCTGGCGACCCCGTGTGGGTTTTCAAGGCTGTGACCTTTGGGAAGCAGATCCTTAAACCGCACTATTATGATGGTCTTGAGGATGGCATGTGCATTTTGTTAAAACCCTGGTCGGGGCTGTGGTTGGAAAGGCATGTATTTTTAGACACTTATTCCAAAAGCTAGCAAGCTGTAAAGAAATCGGGCATTTTCGCTGACATGTTTATAAATTTTACAGGGTTACTGAAAAAATATTGCAACTTGTGTCACCAATCAACAATGCTAATTAGTATTCTCCTTTCAGTGGGTGGGTTGTTTGATTATAGGGCTCCTGGGCTGTTTAAGTGAGATGGCAGAAACTGTCTGAATGAGGGAGACCTCGTTAGCCGTTTTATGTAACCACTAATTAGAGTTTTTAGAGTTGAATTAAATCAATGTCATATAGTTGGGGGCTTTGATTTGTGGGAGGAAACTGTTTTATTCTACAGTTCAAAGAAATAACACACTTTACCAATCCGTGAACATCTAGCATTCCATAATATGTCTTTCCATAATTAGTGAAAACACCTAGTGTGAAATTTTCACTGTGAGCTGGTAACAGTGTTGGCAGTGTGACTGGTTGCGACTTAATTTGTAAGTAAAATGGGACAAGAATTTTTGAGAATGGCATATTTTTAAGGACTGCTTGCTTGCCAGGCAGTGCATTTTTATTGTCTCACATGTTTGAGCAATAGGATGGAAGCCATAAAGGAAATTTAAAGTTTTCTTACCAAGCAGCAATTCCATGTCACCCTTGTCTATTGAAGAATAAACAAGTGTTAAGTAAAGAAGGTGTCCACCCTGCCCCTTCTTCTTCCCCCCAACACACACAAACACTGTTTGCTGCACTAAATCTCAACAGCTGTTTGGGTTGAGCCTTTTTCACATTGTGTTTCAATCCACTGTCTTCACACTTGGGCTCTGAGCTCCTTAGGAGCTAGCACCATTTCAGGTTCATTTCTTTTCTCCTTAGACTGCACAATGCTTAGAACACCAAGCCTGTGAGCAGGATTTGAAATTGTGGAATTCTTTGGAGGTTATGTATGGCTAGGAACAATTATGATTGTTGCCTACCCCTATGCAAATAAACAATTCTGGTAATTGCTGCATTGCTATAAATTTTCCGTACTCAAGAGCCCACAGGTTCTGGAGGTAAACTATCAGAGTTCAAGGCCTAGCTCCCGCACATACGAGGTGCGTGACCTTGGTTTCCCTAACTGTAACATGAGAATAATATTTTACCTCTGTAAACAGCTTTTTTTAAACAGCTTACTGGGAACCCTGGTGGCTCAGTAGTTAAGAACTCGGCTGCTAGCCAAAAGGTCAGCAGTTTGAATCCACCATCCGCTCCTTGGAAATCCTATGAGGCAGTTCTACTCTGTCCTACATGTTCACTATGAGTGGGAATGTACTCAGTGGCGGCAGGTTTAATGGCTTATTCTAAGAATTAAGTGGAATATTACATACAAATGACTTAAACTAGTGCCTAACACATAGAAAGCACTCGATAACTGTAAACTGTCCGACTGTTACAGCCATCATCTCTGTAAAGTGAACTAGCTATGGTTAGGGGGACTAAGCTGTGCGTAAAGTGTGATTTGGGCATTTTCTGTAAGGTGGACTAGGCAGGGTTTAGTGGACTTGGGGCTGGACCATGTTTTCAGCAGCTCTCTTGCTATCCCTGAAGCCTGATGAAAAGGTCCGCCCACACTCATTGTGCTGCTTCAGTCTCCATCAGTATCCTTCTTACTCTCACTTATTAGATGGAGCGGTCATTGGACCCAGCACCATGGGATTTACAGAGGAGGTAGTCCTCATGAAATCTATTTTTTCTGAAGCTTAGAAATCTAGCAGGGGAGAAAGGGGTCACTTGGAAACAAATATACATCATAAAACTGCAGACACGTTAACCATTACACAGCTCTACAGAAATCCACACCCAGCTGCTGGAGGTGCTCCCGAGGTAATTAATGACTTGAGCCAGGAGCAGTTATTCTGGGAAGGTGTGTTGAAATCATGGGCAAGACAGGTAAAGTGAGGTTGCCATTTTCTTTCTTTGCAGATAGTGACCCAGGATCATTCATTGGTAAGAGCTCTGTTGTAATGAAAGAATCATTGGGTTTGTCACAAATGCCACCAGACCTGCTGATCCCCACACTGGTGACTCGGATGAGTGTTTTATGGTTTATAGGCCACCAAACCAAAACCAAACCCAGTGCCGTTGAGTCGATTCCGACTCATAGCGACCCTATAGGACAGTAGAACTGTCTCATAGAGTTTCCAAGGAGCGCCTGGCAGTTTCGAACTGCCGACCCGTTGGTTGGCAGTCATAGCACTTAACCACTATACCACCAGGGTTTCCTTACAGGCCACAGGTTCGACAGAATGTTTTGGAGATCTTACCTCACTTCTCTGTACCCTGCCTTCCAACTGTATTGTCCTCCAAATAAACCCACTAAAACACAGTTTTCTCCGATCTCTCTGACATTCACTTATAAACTAGGAACAGTAAAAAAAAAAAAAAAAGGCCTGCAAGGAACAGAATGGAATCACTAAGTAACTTAACCTCAGTCAATGGTAATTAGTTAAAGGTAGCCTTGAAAATTAACCGGCATAGGCCAAAAAATACTTCTGTTCAGTTAAGATGGTGCATATGTTACTTGTGATACAAAGGTTTTCTTCCTGACTAAAGAAATTTTACTTTGCAGAATGATAATAATGGCTAACAGTTTTGAGTGCTGATTTTGTGTGCCAGGCATCTAAGTGATTTTAAAAAATTATCTTATTAAATACTCACCACAACCTTGTATGGTAGGTAAAATACATTATTGTTGTTACAGTTAAGGAAACTGAGTCACAGAGAGGTTAGGTAACTTGCTCTTATCACAGCTGATAAGTACCTGAGCCAGTATTTGAGCTACTTCTGAGAAATCAGCCAATGAAAACCTTGTGGAGCGCAACGGTTCCATCCCCTTGGGTTGCCATGAGTCGGGTGGGGGCAGGAGGTGACTTGAAAGTAGCTAAAACAAGTCTTAATTCCAGAACCTGTATTCTCTAGGAGAAAAGTTGATTTCTAAACAAAATTATTTAAACTGTCATTTTCCCCTTGAGTACCATATAATTAAAAATGGGTACCTTGAGAAAAAGGTTAGCTTCAAAATGCAATAAACTTTTTAATATTCTACCTATGATAAAAATCTAGAGTTCAAAGTAATGTACACAGTACAGATCATATGTAAAAACAGTTGTACCAGAACCTTTCCTTGGGAAAATATCGGCTGGAGAGGGAGCTGAACGACTTCTTAAATTTAGCGTGTCCTGCACGCTTTGCAAGGTAACTTTCCTCCCTCTGAACTAAAAAACTTAAATAGCTCTAGGCAGAGCTGCTGATGTTTTTTATAATTTCCTTTTGGTGAATGGTAGCTCATGTTTACCACTATCATTACCGTAACATATTATTTCCCTCATATGATTTTTCTGAAGACTGTTTTTCTTTTGAGTAAAAGTTGGTCATATTTTATATGAGCAAACATGACTTTAGGGGCAGATTCTATTTGAGGCCACTGATGTTCACTTTGCTTTCAATAAAGGGCGGTGAAGGAGGTTCTTTCTGACATTTTGCCTGGGAATTCCAGGATTTAAGATGCTGTCACTCAGATGGAAGTGTACTGTGCACCTGTGTCCACAGTGGTCTTGCTCGCCTGAGATGTGGTTTGACAAGCTCCAGGCTGCCCCCCAGGCAATGTCTGTAGGTCTGCAGGGGTGGGTGACAGCAGAGGGAGGAGGAGGCAGCTGGTCAGGGTGTCCTTGGGCGGTGGCTGGGAGAGGCTGCTGCAGGTTTTTACTTAGCGAATCTGTAATATAAACTCGAACCACTGAATGAGGCTGCCATGCAAACCATGAGTGCAGTTTCACTCTTGGTACTTCTGACGTCCCTGCTGAATCAATCTACTCTCTCTGCATCTTTTCCCTCACCTATAAAATTAAGGAATTGAAGTAGATAATAATCTCTAACCTTTCTTCCATGGTGAATCTAGGGCCTCCATGTGCTGAGGGCTGCCACAAAACCTTTCACTCATTCAACAGTCATTTACTGAGTCCCTTTTATGTTCTGGAAGCCCTGGTGGTGCAGTGGTTAAGAGCTCAGCTGCTAACCAAAAGGTCGGCAGTTCGAACCCACCAGCTGTTCCTTGGAAACCCTATGGGGCAGTTCTACCCAGTCCTATAGGGTCACTATGAGCCAGAATCAACTCAGCGGCAATGGGTTTAGTTTTTTTTAATGTTCTAGGAGTCCCTAGGTGGGGCAAACAGTTGATGCACTCGGTTGCTAACCAAAAGTTTGGAGATTCAAGTCTTCCAGAGACGTCTTAGAAGAAAAAGTAGCCATTGAAAACCCTATGGAGCTCAGTTCTACTCTGACACACAGGAGGTTGCCGTGAGTCGAGGTTGACGCCATAGCAGCTGGTGGTGGTGGTGGATTTTGTTCTAGGTACTAGAGAGACTAATAACTGTGGTCCCTGCCCTCATGGAGCTTACAGTCTATTACAGGAGCCAACATTAAGTAACTGCACACATAAATATATCATTGGAGATTGTGATATAAAGGAAAAGTGGTGTGGAAGGGTGTAAATTTAGATTGGAGGATCAGGGCAGCCTGTTAGAAGCAGTAGTGAAACTGAGAGGGATGGGTGGTAGGAATTAGGCAAAGTGGGGTGTGTGTAGAGTATCAGGCAGATACTGGACTCTGCACAGGCGCCCACGCTGGAAAGAGTCTGGGGACTTAGAAGAACTGGAGTAGGAGGAGGAGGAGGAGGTTGCTGGAGAGATGGCAGGGCCTTGCAGACCAAATGAGAGATTCTGTATTTTATTCGAAGTGCAGTGGGACATCATATACCTACCTACCTGTTGTCAAGTCGATTCCGACTCATAGCGTCTCTATAGGACAGAGTAGAACTGCCCAATAGGGTTTCCAGGGAGTGGCTGGTAGATTTGAACTGCTGACCTTTTGGTTAGCAGCGGAGATCTTAACTGTGGTGCCGCCAGGGCTTCAGGACATCATAGAAGAATTGATTTTAAATAGGGAAATAACTCTGTCTTGTGATTTAAAAAGATCACCCTGGCTGCTGCCCACCCTGGGCCAAGCCCAGTGCCGGTCATGTCAGGGGTCAGTATGAAAGACACTTAGCTTCTGAGGTCCACATTTACACCTTTATATGCTTCTTCCTTCTGAGGGCAGCAGCAACATATCAGTTTATTACCCAGGGAACCTGACTCCTTTTCATTACTTTATTATCTTTGTTGATAAGGGCTCCCTTCTGACCTTATCTGAGTTCTGTCAATTTCTTGTGTATACAAAGGGGGAGGGGAGACTATCTTGTCAGTATATCATCCAGGTGATAAGCTTCAGGGTGTGTTTTCTGTTAATGGTATGGAAGCTGTTACCTTGGCTCAAGCCCTCTTTTAAAATGAGTTCACCTGGGTTTTATTAGTTTGCCTCTTATTGCTCCACCTTAATCCTCACTCAGATCTTGGACAAGAGTTGATGGCTCTGATAGACGGACATGGTGTGAATTAGTAGAAGGCGCCTTAGCTCCGCGTAGATTGGATTCTATTAGGAAACCTGGAGGCTTTTGTAATAGCTCAGCCCTGTACTGATGGGAGCCTGGAGGAAGTGGCTGAACTGAGAGAATGAGAGGAGGATCCCTGAGGCTGGGCAGAACTTAGTGATGGTTAAGTGTGTGAGTGAAGCGGCCAGGAGAGTATTGAAAATGGCACAGGGTTGGATCTATAGGATCAATGCTGTTATTGTTAGGTGCTGTCGAGTCAATTTTTGACTTATAGTGACCCCATGTGACAGAGTAGAACTGCCCCATAGGATTTTTTTTTAAATCTATATGGGGGAGTCCTGGTGTTGCAGTGGGTAAGAGCTCAGCAGCTAACCAACAGGTCAGCAGTTCAGATCCACTAGTTTGCTCCTTGGAACCCTATGCGGCAATTCTACTCTGTCATGTAGGCTTGCTTTGAGTCAGAATTGACTCAAAGGCAATGGGTTTTTTTTTTTTAATCTATATGGGAGCAGATTGCCAGGTCTTTTTCCCATGGAGCCCTAAGCTGGCCTTGAACCATGGACCTTTTGGTTAGCAGCCAAGCGCTTACCCATTGCACCACCAGGGCTCCTTATAAGATCGATTAAAAAACAAGTCAATTCCCCATAGGGTTTCCAAAATGCGGCTTGTGGATTTGAACTGCTGACCTTTTGGTTAGCAGCTGAGTTCTTAATCACTGCACCACCAGGGCTCCATAAGATCTATAGAATGATTATATTGACCTGGAGGAGGGACTTGGGAAGGGTAGGCCCAGACACTGTGAAGCAGTTGTGGCAGGTAATGGTAATCCCAAGTTCATCAAGAGGCATCTGAGTAGGAAATAGAGATTTGGAATTTATTCTTTCCATAAGTATTCGTTGGGTACCTACTATGTTCAGAGTATCCAGTAAGCCATAGTTCCTATCTCCAAGGAGCTTATAATATAGTAAATCCACAGATAGAGAAGAATTGCAGGGTGAGTTTTGAGTCTTAAGAGAGAGCTTGATGGGGGCAGGAGGAAGAAGTGATGGGGAAGTAGTAGCAGGAGTGGTAGGTAGCATGAGTGTCATCAGATAGGATGGTAGCCAGCTGCGGAGACCTCTGTGCCTGCAACATTGCCCTGCCCCTCCCATGGGTGGATGAGTGAATATGTGGGACCAGGAACTGGATTTGGCCTTTTGTCTCTGGTTTCTGAAATTAGCTTTTGGAATTCCTCAGCGATCCAAGGTTCTCTTAGTTTTTCTGAAACAGCCAGGGGACACTTAAGCTTGTGCAAATGAGGTGGGAGCCCTAGGACCACACTTAGCTGGAGCTAACTTCAGGGAAAAGGCCTCCCCCTGCCCACCATGATGCAGTCATGCATATTCAGTGATTCAGTTGAGATCAGTGACTATACTATCAGTGACTATGCATTCAGGCACAACTGAGGCCACAATGACTGTTATATAGAACCCTGGACCTTGGAGCTTCCCTTTGCGCTTCCAGATTGCTGACGCGTGTGGGAGGGCCAGCATGTCCCTGGGCACATGCAGCTCCACGCGGAAAACTCCTTCCAGACCTCACCTGTGCACAGGGGTGAATTAACCAGTAAGCAAGGTTCTCACATGCTTACTTGTGTTTACTTACTAATATGCAGTGCACAATTTCACATGGGTTTCACCACATCAGAGATGTGAAATTGCGCACTACGGATTAGTAAGCACAAGCTGGCCAGTGCGTATTGTTTCTTGAGTAATCTGTTCCTGCCTGTGTATCTCCTTTTGTGGTTATATTAAAAATGTTACAGTGAGTATACCCCTTTCTGTGAGTCATTCTAGCAAGTTATCAAACCTACCAGGGCCCGCGGGGGCCAGCTGGGCTTGGTGTCTACCTATTTGGGAGTTAATTTAAAGGACAGAGTCCTAACTTGTGAAGACCCCAGCCTTGGGTGGCTGGCAGACAGAAGGAGGTTGTGCAGGCATTCATTAAGACTAACTCTGCATGGTTAGGGTCAGAAGGAGAGAGAAAATGCCACATGGGTGGCTGCTGTCAGAGACGGAGAAGTCAAAGCGGGGATGTGAATTATCTTTGCATTTTGGGGATTCGCCTTGTGTCGATTATTATTAATGCAATGAATCAATGGGATAAGGAGGTCTAGGGGAAGGCGGACAGGGATGTGACCTTTGGATTTGGCTCACAGCACTCTCTGGCCAACCTAGAGTTGTTTCAGTGGAGTGTTGAGGTTGAGGGTTCAAGGTGACGACCACGAGGAAGGAGTGGCAAGGGTAGGCAGGACTTATGGGAGAGACCAGACAAGGGTGGTTGGAGTTCAGTAAAGCCTTTTCTCAGAGGGCACTTGGAAACCCACGCCTTTCCTTTAAGGAACGTGCATGGAATTGCCTTAATGGATGGCCATGGTTTTCATGAGGACAAGGAATGACATCCCCTTGGTTCGGGGGAGGTGGAGAGATGACACTCGGTTACCATGTGCCAGAGTCTTTACATAGGGAGTCTCTTTTAATCCTCATAACAACCCTAAAAAGAGATAGTATTAAATGACCTCATATTATGGGGAGAGAAACAGAGGCTCAGAGAAGTAAGTGTCTACCCCGAGGTCTCACAGGTAGAAAGCAGGAAGGTAGGACCAGCCCAGGTCCTACCACAGCAGCCTCCACAGTAGCATTTAGCTGGAGGTGCGGAAGTAAAAGGAATTGGCTAGAAGTTGGAATGGAAAGGGAAATCGAGTTATGGGTTGCACTGAACTGTACATTTAGAAATTGTTGAATGGGTGTATGATCTACT
The DNA here is from genome assembly GCF_024166365.1 of Elephas maximus indicus. Lineage (NCBI taxonomy): Eukaryota > Metazoa > Chordata > Mammalia > Proboscidea > Elephantidae > Elephas > Elephas maximus. Next base: position 164,678,568 of record NC_064821.1, on the reverse strand, counting down.
GTAAGTAAATATTAAAAACAAAAGTTGGGGTTGGAAGGCAGCAAAAAGGGTAGGAATTATGAAGGGTTAATGATGAATCTGGAAGAGGGCAGTCATTTGTCTGGGCCAAGAAGTTTAGAATCTGCGTATCAGCACTGGGAGAGGGCGAGTCAGGGAAAGCGGCTCTGGTCAGGGCAGGCAGGGCTGGAGATCTTGGCTGTACCTCTTCGTGTTGGTATCTGCCAGGTATGAAGCAGACCAAGAAACAGCAGAGCCAGGAACAGAAAGGAAGTGAGAATCTAAGATGCTGAAAGTTCATTGGTACCCTTGTTGAGGTTGCCTGGGGACGCGGTGGGAGACCAGGTAGGGAGAAAAAAGATGAGCCAGCTCTTGAGGTCTTCTAGGAAAGTGGAGGTAGGTCTGAGAGTAAAAGGGACATTTTAAAAAATGCCTGCTGTGTTTGTTCTCACATTTAATCCTACCAAGGAGGTGGCCTTGTTCCCATTTTACAAATGAGGAAACCTGAGGCTCCAGGGGGAAAACTGAGCCGCTCAAGTACACAGCCAGATAGTAAGCTGTAGACTGAGATGTGAGCCCAGCTCTGCTGACTGCCAGCCTCATGTTGTGAAGGCCAGCACAGACACTGGCTCTCTGCCTCACTCTTTCCCAAACCTTTCTCTTATTGAGAAAGACAAGGAGAACTTCAGGGTTTGGAGCTGGCAAAGGAGTACAGTACTGATAGCCACCATTTTCATTTATCCAGCTGTTAAATGAAAGTGTTGCAAAGATAATATGTTCTGGAGCAGGTATGGTTGCTTTCACAGTCGTTTGAACTTTTGATCCTCACCAAAACCCTGTTATTCACATTTTACAGATGAAGGTTCAGAGAGGTTGAATAATTTGGCTGAGATCACATAGCTAGTAAGTGAGTAAATTACAGGATTGGAACCCAACTCTGGATACCACACGCCCTTATATCTTCAGGTCAACCCTCTGAGGATGATGGCTGGTTGATTTATCCCCATTTTACAAATGAACAAACTGAGGCTCAAGAAGGCAAGTGGCTTATCCAAGATTGTACTCTCAGGTCTCCCTCCGCACTGCTGGCCTTGGGCTCCTGAGAGCAGAGGAGAAACAAAATGACGAGTCAGACGTCCAGGACCAGGGAAGTTAGCCCTGGGTCACAGACCTTGTAAGTGAATGTTCCTCACTTCCAGGCAGAAAGAACCAGGAAGGGCAAACTCATCCTAACCGGTATTGGAGGGTGAGGAGGCTGTGTTGGTGTGATTTGCAGGCACAGTCAGTGTCCTGGCCTGATTTCCTCAAGACTTTTTGCATGTCCCTGTCGGGTTCAGGGAAACTTGTCTCCCTCCCCACAGGGGCAGGAGCATGCATTTTGCAGCTTCTTTGTTTTTTCTTCATGCTAATCCTACTGGTTGTGTTTGCGGTCACAGCTTCCAGGTGGGGTGCAGGGAGAAACTGAACTTGCGAATCTCAGTTTTCTAGAAGTAAAGGTATTTGGGGCTCAGGTGAAACGAATGTACTTGGAAATATTTTCAATTTATTTTTATTGCAAACCAATATCCAATGAAAATGGGGAGAAAAGCCCAAGATCCTGCCACAAAAAAATAACCTGCTTTCATTTTCTGATGTTTTCTTCTAATCCTCATCCTTGCAAAAGAGTTGTTAATATGACTGTAAGTATAACATAGATTCAGGGTGCGTCTACAATCTTGTATCCTCCTTTTATTTACCATTGTATCATAAAAATTTCCATTCTTCATAATTATAATTATAATTTTAAACAACTGCATAGTATTTCTTTGGGTGGGTGAACCATGTTTTTCTTACCTGTTCCTCTGTTTTTTAGGGGCATTTAGATTGTTTCTAGTTTTTCACTATTATAACGTGGTGATAAATGACTAGTTGATGTTAAGTCATTTCCAACTCAGCGGGCCCCATGTGTGTCAGAGTAGAACTGTGTTCCATGGGGTTTTCAGTGGCTGATTTTTGCCAGGCCTTTCTTCTGAGGTGCATCTGAGTGGATTTGAACCTCCAGCCTTTCAGTTAGCAGCTCAGGGATTCTGTAGCATTAATAGTTGTTCTTTGAAAAAGAGATGAGACCTCTAAGATATATTCTCAGGAGTTTGGATTCCCAGATCAAAGAACTAAGCACTTCATTTTTCAAAAAATTGGCTTTTGGAAACTATAGTAGGAATCTACTCAGCAGCATCAGGTTTGGAAACTATGACCAGATCCCACAAAGGTACTTCTCCGGATATTGTTTTTACAAATCAGCAAACGGGCAGTGGGTGGCTGGGCAGTGTCCAGGGCTGTCCGTGTGGGGGGTCCCATCCTGCAGTCTCAGAGGCAGTGAGGGGTGAGGCTGTGGCCAGGAAATGGACAAGGGCAGGGGCTGGCTGCCTCCCATTTTCCTCCCGCTGTGACAGGATTGGTTTGCTCAGCTCCCATCCTGTCCCCCTCCCAGACCCCTGGGGAAGCTCACTCCTGCACTAGTGGGCCTTTAGAGTCAGATGCTTCACTCTCGCGGTCATTTGTTCATAACGGAGACCCCAGAAGAGAGGTTGCTGTGTACAGAACACTGCTACCATCATTTATATTCTGGCCCCATTTAGATTGGCTTTGAAGATTGATACATACTTTTTTCCTCTTCCCAGAATTTGTTCCTGTTGAAGAGTGGTGCCTTCTCCAATTCCCAGGGTCCTTGTGGTTTAAGAAGTCTAGTGGACGAAGTTCTCTATCTCTGAGGAGAAACAGTACCTGGTCCTTTGTTCTCCTTTGCTATGGATACCGAATCCACATATTCTGGATATTCTTACTATTCAAGTCATTCGAAGAAATCTCACAGACAAGGGTATGTAAGCTTTTATATTGTTCTGCTTTTTGTTGTGGGGAAACTTGCAGATTGGCCGTGATTTGCTTGGCTGAGGCTTTCTCAACTCTTTTTACAAAAAACAGTTCCAGCTTGCAGGGCTGCTGATGGCTGGAAGTTCGAGTCCATTGGTGCGTGAGAAGCTGAGTTTAATGGCATTTAACACGCGTTGGGAGTAACTACACCACCAATTTACGTTTTATAGCTGCCATTAGAGTTGATGACCTTAATTTCTCACAATTGATTTGAAATTAAAGTTTCTGCCTGTAGTCGGTATGTTTTTCCTTTCTGAGTACTTCCCATAGATGACAGCTCTCCCGAAGCTTTACCAAGAATGCAAATGAAAGTTTTAAAAAAGAATGTCAATTTGTTGTTTTTCACCCAAAGCTACTGACTCATCGTCCGTTATGCATTTGCGGTGAGGCTGGTACAGTGAACTGGTGGGATTGGCCTGCCGCCTTATTTCTCTCTGATGAGTCTTCCTGGTGAACAGGCCTGGGTTTTGAAAAGCTGCCCTGGGTGATGGGGACCATCAAAGCTTTGCAACCAAATTCCCCCTCGTCTGCACTAGTATATATCGTGCTGACTGTAGTGCAGGCCTGTAGAATGTTTGGTGAGTAGGGGAGGAAGGGAACAAATGAATGAATGAAGAGGTGGTGCTATGTGGGTTAGGACCTGCCGTTGGTGAAACTTCAGTGCTACCACTCACCTGGCCTCATCTGTGAAATGAGTACAGCAATGCTCACCTTCCAGGGTTGTTGAGAGCAGTACCGTGTATGAGATTATCCATGTAAAGTATTTAATACAGACAGAGTCGACAGTGTATTAATGCTGTTAATGGCTTTGGCACTTTAACACCATGTTCATAGGCACGAGCCAGCCCCAGCCCAAAAGGAAGGATCAAGCCACTCCTGGCACCCCTGTAGCCACAGCTCAGTGGGGATTCACTTACTGAGCCATGCCCTTTACAAGCAGTTGAATGGCGGGTGGGGTGGTGGGGTGAGGGTTTGTTTTGTAAAACAGCAAAAAGATCTGTATGTCTAATTTATTTATCTACACATCCCTATGGATGTACCCAAACGGAAAGAGGTGTGGAAGTGTTTTCTCCACACTGCTTGGAGTAGTCAGCCACAGGGAAGGGGCTTGGCAGAAGATGGTGCCTGGCCAAACTTTCACTTTGGACCCTATTTCTGTACTGGTTCAGTTTTTTATAAGGTCGTATTTTTTTTTTTTTGTAATTAAAAAAATGGAATAAATGAGTGTAAAGGAAGAGTTTTCAAGGGTTATTTGATGATGTGAGAAAATGTCCTGAGACCATCTTATGAAAAACAGGATTCAAGACTTTGTACATTATAATAGTTATAATGTTATATATATTAAAAAAAAACAAAAACAAAAACCCACTGCCGTAGAGTTGATTCTGACCCATAGCAACCCTATAGGACAGAACAGAGCTGCCCCATAGAGTTTCCAGGGAGTGCCTGGTGGATTCGGACTGCTGACCTTTTGGTTAGCAGCCCTAGTTTTTAACCACTACCCCACCAGGATTTCCAATGTTATATATGATTATATATATATATATATATGTATATAAAACATATGTATGTGTTATATGTATTTTTTATATATGCCTATTATAATGTACAAAGTCTTGTATGTTGATATTCATCTTATCATGTATATGTATATGATAAGATGAATATCAACATATTGACCATAACTCTGAATATGGGATTATGGGTGGTTTTGCTTTAAACTGTCATTATTTTCTAAATTTGTATATAGTGCTCTTATAAAAATTTGAGAAGATGTAATCGAGCTTATGCTGGAGCCCAGGCAAGGCTTTCTAGTGAGGATGGGAAATGGAAAGGACTCAGGTGTAGGCAATGCTGACAGTGCTGTTGAGGGGGGCTGTCATGGATTGAATTATGTCCTCCCCAAAAATGTGTGCATCACCTTGGTTACGCCATGAATCCCAGTAGTGTATGGTTGTCCTCTATTTTGTGATTGTAATTTTATGTTGAGAAGATCAGAGTGGGATTATAACACCACCCTTACTCGGGTTACCTCCCTAACCCAAGGTAAAAGGAGTTTCCCTGGGGTATGGCCTGCACCACCTTTTAGCTCTCAACAGATGAAAGGGAAGCAAGCAGAGAGTTAGGGTCCTCATATCACTGAGAAAGCAGTGCCAGGAGCAGAGCGTGTCCTTTGGACCAGGGGTCCCTGTGCCTGAGAAGCTCCTCGACCAGGGGAAGATTGATGAGAAGGCGGACAGAGAAAGAAAGCCTTCTCCTGGAGCTGACGCCCTAAATTTGGACTTTTAGCCTACCTTACTGTGAGAAAATAAACTCTTTGTTAAAACCATCCACTTGTGGTATTTCTGTTATAGCAGCACTAGATAACCAAGACAGGGGCCTTAAGTCACAAACCAGAACCAAGATCCTCAGAAGGTCAGAAACTTGCTGGTGGTGAAAATTTAGTCCAACAAGTTTAAACCGGTTGGTAAACACATCAAATTCACGATTAAGTACCAGAAACAGCTGTTTTTCAAAATATCACATCGTTGGACCTGCCTGGAGAAAGCAGTTCTCTTGTCAGTGTGCCCCGCTTCCCTTGCCCACAGCACACTGACAGAAGTCGGAACTCAGGGTACTCTGGTGCTTGGGGATGAACGGAGGAGGGTTCTGGGAAGGAACCATCTCTCGCTCCATTTATCTATACTCATGTCCCAGCTGTGGTGCTTCAGGGCCCATTGCTATGCTCTGTTGTTTCCTCAGGCCTCTTGAGGCCTCCAGAAATTGATACTCCAATGCTCTTGTGGTAGAGGCTTTAAGAGACTGTAACTTTCAATTAAAATAGTGTGTGGAACTCTTAGTGCCTTCTTGGATCCCTGTGGAAAGTGCTTGGCAAACGATAATATGAGCTGAGACTTTGAATCAGTTAACAGAGGAATATTACCGCATGCCTACTCTCAGCAGAGCTCAGAGGGTGGGCATTAGATTTAGAGGTGCACTCCATGGGCTCTTTAAAAAACAAACAAACCATCCGTGTGTGGTGAATTCCGCCACTGAAGGGCATGACCCAGGCAATGTAGGGTATAGTAATTGTCTGAGTTTCCTAGTGCTGCTCCCACACAGATACCATGAGTGGGTGGCTTCTAGAGAAAAGAAATTTATTTCCTCACAGTTCTCAAGGCTAAAAATACAAATCAGGGTCTCAGCCAGGTGGATTCCTTCCTCGTTGTTAGTCCTGGGTGTCTCTTGGTTCCTTGGCTTATAGATCATCCTTAACATGGTACCTCTCCCCAACTCCAATTCACTTGTCTGTCTATTCTGGTCTTTTTATAACTAGGAAGTGATTAGATTTAGGATGCACCCTGGCATGACCACATTAACATAACAAAAGGAAAACCCTGTCTTGGCCATCTAGTGCTGCTGTAACAGAACCACCACAAGTGGAGGGCTTTAACAAAGACAAATTAATTTTCTCCCAGTCTAGTAGGCTTGAAGCCCAAATTCAAGGCAGCAGCTCCACGGGAAGGTTTTCTCTCTTTGTCGGCTCTGGAGGGAGGTTCTTTTCATCAGTCTTCCCCTGGCTGAGGAGCTTCTCAGTGCAGAGACCCTGGGTCCAAAGAATGTACGCTCCTGCTCTTCTTTCTTGGTGGTATGAGGTCCCCATGTCTCTTCTGCTTGCTTCTTTTATATCTCAAAAGAGATTGGGTTAAGACACCATCTAATCTTGTAGATCTCATCAATATAACTGCCTCTAATCCATCTCATTAACATCGTAGTGATAGGATTTATAACACGTGGGGAAATCACATCAGATGACAAAATGGTAGACAGTCATACAATACTGGGAATCATGACCTAGCCAAGTTGAGAGATACTTTGGGCGGACACAGTTCAATCCATCACAACCCTATTTCCAAACAGGATCACATCCACAGGTTCAAGAGCCAGGAATTCAACACGCATTTTCTTTTGAGGGGCACAGTTCAATCCATAACGGTAATTGTGGGGTGAAGGAGGTAATTTGTAGATTGTATGTGCATGGAATACTTGGTTGGGGCCCCCATAAGGATATTAAGCAATAACAGTACCCCCTCAGCAGGCTTGTGTGCAGGTCCGTAGACCCAGCCAAGCGTATATTATATCACCCAGGAGTGACCCAGTGAAAGCAACTTTGCTTAATGATGTATCAGGAATTAAAAAAAATATTTTATTATGTTTCCCATGAAATTTTACTCAGCAAATTAGGTTCCCTTTTGACAGTTGCTGTACAGATCGTTCATTGGCATATGTTACATTTTTCACAATGTGTCCATGTTCTCTTTAATTCTTCTGGTTAGTCTGTCTCCATTACTCTGGTTTCCCTGCCCCCTTATCTTCTCATCTTTGCTTTAGAGTAATTGTTGACCTTTTGGTTGTGTCAGGAATTTGAATGGAAGAGTAGGAAAGGGGAGGGACCTTGCTTTCAGAAATTTTAGTAGTAATCTGACTCAGAGGAATGATAAATTGCACTTAATTTGATATGCCTAATGACATTGTGATCATCTTTGGAGGACTGGCGGGGTTCCAGGCCGATGACAGGTGGCTCTGTTTTAACAGAGAGGTTGGTGGCCTGGTTTTATGATGCCTGCAGTCTCCAGAGAGTGTCCAGCTGGCTTGCTGGGAAAATGGTGCACCCTCCAGCAGACCTTTCCTGGAAAAGAGCACCGGTGCCCTGATTTAAATACAGCTGCTGCTGGACCCTCACAGTTATCACGTGCTAACCTCAGAGCAGTCCGGAAAAGATGGGTGGCATCCCCATTTTACAGGTGATGAAGCTGAAGCACAGAGAGGCTGCAGCATTTACCTGCAGTTACAAGGTCAGTCAGTGCCTTAGGCAGGAATCAGGCCAGACTTCTAGCTCCTTTGGAAGCTCAGGCTTTTTCCCCTGGGGCCTGTGTGGGGTGGAGAGGACAGTGGAGGGTAACTTAGGTGATGCATGTGTTTAAATACATTGTCCAAAATAGGGTTGCCTGTGGTGTGGTGGAATGGGTGCTTTTGTTCGGAGGCTGCTTTGGTTTGCCCTGTGCCCAGCCTTCCCGCCCCAGTCAGTGCTGGAGGAAGCAGCCAGCCTTCGGCAGTAGAGGGAAAGGAGAGGTAGTGGGTGGGGTAGGGGAGGAAAGGGAGGAGTAACCGGTGTGGCTGGCTTTCCCCAAATAGACAAACAGAAACAGGACTAAATAATCTTCCCAGGAAGTGCTGAGCTTATGTGAGGACCCTGTGGCAGTGACAGGGATTCTGGCTGGGGCGAGGGGGGTTTAAAGCAGCCGCCAAGGGCTCAGCTCTGGACTCATTTAAATAGAGGCACTGACACACACACAAGCAGCACGGGCGCATGCCTCCTACATGCTGTCTCTCGTTCTTGCCTCTTTCGTGTGCGCGCACATGTGTATAAATAAAAACTTATCTTTACTCATACGGGCAGATGTTATGTGGAGACAGATACAGAGATAAAAATACAGAGCTTCCTGTGCTTAGCACCCACCTGCCAAGCAAAGGCACAGAGGTGAGCTAGATAGACCACTTAGCAGGTTTGAAAACACACACAGATGCATATGTTTCTAACAGCCCAGCCCTTTTGGCGGTTTGATAGCCCTTTACTCCTCATCTCCAATTTCCGTACTTTTAGACACCAAGAACTAATTGTCTTCGTCATCAGGGAACCTTCTTCCAGAGGACACTGGCAGCTGCAGGTTTTCCTTTGTGTTATAACATCTGGAGCTAGGGGGAGGAGCATTTGGGTACCTGTTGCAGCAAAGTGGCCATCCTCAGACTCAGAGCTCTGCAAACTAGAAACACTGAACAGCAGTGTTTTTATTGGACTTCACTGTTTAAGTCCTGGCTTGGCGCACAGGCCTTCCTGGAGCAGCCAGCCATTCAGGACTAGTGATTTTTATAACAGCCATATTACAGAGCTCGCTCCCAGGACTGGTACAATAAGCAACGAACTTGGGTGCTGAGTCGATAGGACCCGCCTTACATTCAGCACTTGCTGGACAGCCAGTGGAAGGTTCTTAGCGCTGGGCATCGCTCAGTCATGATTGCCAGCTATCCTGAGCCCTTCCCCCAGCCTCATCCACTTAATATTTTTATAAAGAAGCCATGTCACATGGTACTGCTCAACATTATGTCCGTGGGTCCCATTATTGAGCCCCCACTCTGTATAGAGCATGGTGCGTTTTACAAACAAGTGGACATCCCAGGCAACCACTCCCAACACCCCATCCCTCTCTCCACCCAGAGTAGTTGGGTGGGGAACATTTTCTTGGACCAACTCTGCAATCTGGGTACTGATGAAAATGCGAATTCCTATTGTCACCTTTCTAGACTAATTCTTTGGTGTGGGGCCAACAAATGAATCTGTACTTAAATCCGCTCTCCCCCCTCCCCCCATGGTTTTTCTGCATACTCAGGTTTGGGAAGCGTTAGTTAGGGTTTTCAAGCTCTAGAGGGTGAGAAATATTGGATTATCAGGTAGTAGGTCTTCCTGGTTTGCCTCGGATGTCACCAGAAAAATTATGTAGATAATTGTTTTGTATTTGGTTGTTGTTGGCCCTTTAAGAGCTGGTTCTGGGAGTTGGGGGTTGGTCAAGAGTGGTGGCTGGCTCTGGAGGGGCTGTATCCAGCCCTGGGGGGGCTCCCCACCTGTTCTTCTGCCCTGGTAGTGTTCAAGCTCAAGGAATTGATACTCAGTAAAGGAATTTTTGATTTCCTGTGGAGTTTTTGCTGTGACAGGATTTGACCCTATGGGGCTGGAGAATAGATAGATGTGTTAGTGAGCATGTAACTTGGCTGATGGCAGAGGAGTGGTAATTGTTGAGAGTAGTTGGGGAGAGGGGAAGTGGAGTAAGATAGAAGGCAAACCCCCATTGTCTGGCTGGAGGAGGTGGGGCTGGTGGAGCAGCAGTTCTTGACTTAGTCTAGCACTCATCCTAAAGGCTGACCAAGCAGTGGGAAATCACTCCCAAATAGTTTCTGACAGTGAGAGCCTTTTGAAACAGTGGTAGTTGGGCCCAGAGTTTTGTGCTGTCTAAGGTCACAGTCCAGTTGTGACTCGTAACGGTAGCTTCAGAGGCATATTTCATAGCTCTAGTACTTTGTCAAGTATAAGAGTGTGAGGGTGAGCATTAGGAATATTTATGCTATAAAATCTTCCAGCCGCTCTTCAGCACAGCATTGTTGTTGCCATCCAGTTGATTCCAACTCAGGGCAGCCCTGTGTGTGCAGAGTAGAACTGCTTTATAGGGTTTTCAGGACTGTGAAGCAGATTGCCCGGCCTGTCTTCCAAGGTGTCTCTGGATGACTTCGAACCACCAGCCTTTTGTCTAGTAGTTGAGCACTTAACTGTTTTGCAGCACCCAGGGACTCCTACACCCCTGTATTGAGCATCACATACGTTATTTGTGTGGTGTTATTGGCCCCATTTCACAGGTGAGGAAACTGAGGTTTTCAGAGGTCGAATAACTTGTACAAGGTCACATATTTGTCTAGTAGGGGAGAGCTGAGATTTGACTATAGTCGGCCCTCTACATCTGTGGGTTCTGGTTGAATCCGCGGATTGAAAATATTTGAGGCAAGTAAAAAGTTCCAAAAAAGCAAAACTTGAATTTGCTGCTTGACAAGCACTACGCTGAATGCACACGAATGAAGTAATGTGTGGGCACAGCCTGCTGTAGGCTCCCATCATTTCATAGACCCTCAGTCTCTCTCCAGCACTCCTTGTTGGAGCGTTGTTCACCTTGCATCTGACGTGTGCCGTGTAGCTAGGACTACGATGGTTGCACCTGTACTGAATATGTACAGACTTTTTTTTCTAGTCATTATTCCCTAAATGAAATAGTATAACAACTATTCACATAGCATTTACGTTATATTGGGTATTATAAGCAATCTAGAGATGATTTAAAGTATATGGAAGGTTGTGCGTTGGTTTTATGTGGATACTACACCATTTTATATAACAGACTTGAGCATCCTCGGATTTTGGTATCCCGGGGGATCCTGGAACCAATCCCCCATGGACACTGAGGGACGATTGTATTTGTCTCCAAAGTCTGTGTGTGTAATGCTTCTTCTACCCTGCCTTGGAAACCTTGGTAAAGAGGGCAAGTGATTGTAGGAAGGATATCTGATGTAAAGGCAGCCTGTGGGGATGGGAGACTGAGGGCCCTTAACTAATTCTTGGACACCAAAGCATTCCTTTGGTGGAGGCTCCTGGGTTTGCTGTTAGCTGCGGGGGGGCAGGAGTGCCAGTTTCCATGGGTATTTAATGCCTAGGTTGTGACCCCTAGGCTTTGCCACAGTAATGGGTTCCTTTTTGTAGTTTCAATATTGACCCATAGAAAGGTGCTTTCACAGTCATCCAGGAAGACCACCCAGGAAGTTCATCTGGGGTAAAATGGTGCAGTAGCCTGCTTTTAGGAGTTGTGAATACCACACACACACATACACACCCCCGCCCCCCCCCCCCCGTGTCTTTTGTTCTAGCGTTGTTTTTCCTATGGGTGTCTTTGAGTTCAGCTAGAACCCTATGGGAATGACTTCTAGTTTTGAAGTTGTGGGAACCAAAAAGTAAATTCTCTGTACACGTTTAGAATTTCCTTTCTTCTCTTGTCCAAAAGTATAGGGTGACAATGTGTCCCAGATTTTTTTGGGCAGACCAAAGCTTTAAAATTCTGTGTTTAGCATTGTCCTAGTGAAAAAGTCCTAGAACATTAGTTTCAGCAAATGATAACCAAACCACGTCAGTAGTTTTTACAATAAAGTGTGCTTTAACTACAGAAATTCTAAAATTCACAGTTTTAGACTTTGAAAAAAGAGTATCACTGTTAACAGAGGAGTGAGACAGGCTTTGTTTGGGGTCTTGGAATGAAATGGTAGAAAGAAAATACTAAGTAGGGAGGAAACATCAGCTTACTGTCCTTGCCAGGGGGCTGGGATGGGTGGGTATTGGTGCCGTGTGTGTACGTGTGTGTGTCTGTGTGCACAATTGCCTGGACTTGTAGAATTTTCATAAATTCAAAATGAAGTTTATAACATTTTGATGAAACCCACTGCCATCTAGTCGTTCTGACTCAGCGACCCTGTGGGACAGAGTAGGACTGCCCCATTGGGTTTCCAAGGCTGTAAATCTTTACGGAAGCAGATTGTCATAACTTTCTACCTCAGAGCGGCAGGTGGGTTCGAACCACTGACCTTTCGGTTGGCAGCCGGGTGCTTCACCACTGTGCCACCGGGGCTCCTTGGAGAATTAATTATCGTAACATAAATGTGCCAGCTGATTATCTTTTTTTTTTTTTCAGGGATAGAAATAGAGAGAGACACAAATCACCCCGGAATAAAGATGGCAGAGGGTCAGAAAAATCTGTCAGCATCCAAGCACCTACTGGAGAGCCCCTATTGGCAAATGATTCCACTCGGACAGAGGAAGTTCAGGTAAGGATCAAAGGTGTTCTGGAAGCATACTGCCACTTGACCAGTGCTCCTTTTGGGTAAATGTTTTCCTAAGTTTTGCTGCCATAGGTTCTCTAGGGTTTTTATCTTTGTTTTTCTAGCATGTTAATTAGTTTATCTATGTCCAGTGGTTTCTCTTTGGTCTAAAGACATTCTGTGCTGCCATTGGCTAGCTTGGGGATTTTTCTCAAGTGTGACTGGTTGGCTGTCTTTGAATGGTGTTGAAAAGAAGCCAGCAAGGTTGACAACAGGGCAGGGAAGGGAAAAGTTACAGGCTAGAGTCTCCAGAGACTCATTCCAAAATAGAACAGTATAAGAGAGGGAAGGAAACTCCCTCTCCAGAGAACCTAAATCAGTGTTGGGAAGAAAAGGAAAGAGTTGGGACAGCCCAGACTGAGCATCATTAATAGACAGATGAAATAAATCAGGGGCTGTATACTCAGATGCCTGGTTAAAAGAATCAGTTGCCATTGAGTTGATTCCGACTTATGGCGACTGTCAGCCTTTCAGTCTGGGAAACATATAGGTAAATGAAAAAGGCCCAGGGTGAAAAAGAAGGAAAAAAATACAGCAGGCAACCTTGGGGGTGAATTACAATCGGTGCAACACCTCGGTGTTTAGGGACATGGTTTATGGCAAACTGGAGACTATTTTTCCTATGTAAAGGGAGCAGTGGCCCCTTAGCTCCAGACACTTGTTACCACAGGCATGCAGGCTTAGTGTTACTGGGTCTTGCAATTTTTAAGGAACACTGGAAATTAGGATTTTATGTGAAATCATCAAATTTTAAAAATATTGACAGTTTATTAATTAAAAAAAAAAAACCGTGTGGGTTCTTCTCTCAGTTTCAACTGGCTGGCAGCCCACCAGATTTAAATAAACATCTGAGCTACACTCAGAAGCATGTTTGCACACCCTCCACAGCTCCTGAAATAGGTGCATGTCCTGCCTTGCCCCTAAGTAAACAAAGTGATGTATGCAGCCACAGCTGTAAGGATATAGGGATATATAGATAAGCATATATTGGTACACAGCTGGAGGTGTACACAGATCTGCATTTTTAAGCAGAAATATGGACTGGAGTTAGAATTTTCAGAACACACAGGTGCTACTGGGACCCAAACTGCCATTGTGGGTCGAAGGTGGGGTTTGTTCAGTGATGAGCAAATGTCTTCAGTGCTGTTGCAGTACCTGCATAGGTGATGGGTGGAGGGATGGTGAATGGATGGGGCCAATTCTAGGATTGTGTGTTTGGACCACCAATAAATGGTTTAGGAGGTCATTTCCTTCTAGATGTGGAGTTGGAGGTACTTCTGGCCCATTGCAGAGGGATCTCTTTGTTTGCAGCGTCTGTATAAGTTGCAGCTCACCGGGAAGCTGCATTGGAAGCTCTTATGTTCATACCAGGATGATGTGGTGGAAAAAGCATTGAAATGGGCATTTAGAGGCTGTACTTCCTCAGTAGCTGTGTGACCTCGGGCAATCACAACCTTTGCAGGCCTCAGTTGCTTCTTCAAAAAACTAGGGGATTGGATTAGAGGATTTTAGATCCTTCCTGTTCTAAGAGCTTCATGCTTAAGAGGACCTTTTGGACCTTTACATTTTTTTAGTGTAAATCCAACCAAATATCCATTACGGTCGAGTTGATTCTGACTCATAGCAACCCTATATAGGACAGAGTAGAATTGCCCCAGAGAGCTTCCAAGGCTGTAATTTTATGGAAGCAGACTGCTACGTCTTTATCCCGTGGAGTGGCTGATGGGTTCGAAGTGATGACCTTTGAGTTAGCAACCGAGTGGTTAATCACTGCGCCACCAGAGGTCTCCTTTTAGGCACAGATGTGCACAAATTCTTAAAATGAATAACCAAAAAAACCCCAAATAAACCCATTGCCATCGAGTCGATTCCAACTCATAGCTACCCTATAGGACAGAGTAGAACTGCCCCATAGAATTTTCAAGGAGTGCCTGGTGGATTTCAACTGCCAACCTTCTGGTTAGCAGCCACAGCTCTTAACCACTGTGCTGCGCAGCTCTGCCTGCAGGAAAAAGGGTGATTGGCTAGATCAGGGCAGTGTAGTGGTCACAAAAAGTGACCACAAGATACTAATGATAATGACTTTAACATTGATAATCAGTTGAATGCTAGGCCCAGTATAAAACATGGTATCCAGTACTTGACTTCAGTCAAAACGTTACAAAGTAAGTAATTTTATATGGCCTGTGAGCTCACCTTATAGTAAACGATGTTGTATATCTTTGGGAGCCCTGATGGCGTAATGGTTAAGAGTTCAAATGCTAACCAAAAAGGTCAGCAATTCAAATCCACCAGTCGCTGCTCGGAACACCTAGGGGACAGTCTTACTCTGTCCCATAGGGTTGCTGTGAGTTGGAATCGACTCAACGGCAATAGGTTGTTTTTTTGTTTTTTTAGTACATCTTTGAGTTTAGTTTTAAACTCCCTCCTTCCTCTCCCCCCTCCATTTATTTTTCTTTTTAAATTGAACTAAATGTACATATGAAGAAATGAACAGATCAGAAGGGTATAGTTTGATGAGTTTTAAGAAATGCATATGCCCATGTAATGCACATCCATATCAGGACACATATTTCCATCAGTCCAGAAAGTTCTCTCATGCTCTTCCGGGTCCATACTGCCCCTACCTACCTCTATCCCTCCAAGACAACTCCTCTTTTGATTTCTATCACTGTAGGTTAGTTTTAAGGAGCCCTGGTGGCACAGTGATAAAGGTGCTTGGCTGTTAACCAAAAGGCCGGTGGTTTGAACTCACCAGCCGCTCCACAGGAGGAAGATGTGGCAGTCTGCTTCAAAAAAGATTTATAGCCTTGGAAACCCCACGCGGCAACTCTTTGTCCTAAGGGGGTCACTATGAGTTGAAATCAACTCGATGGCAGTGGGTTTGGGTTTTTTTTAGATTAGTTTTGCCTGGTTTAGAATTTAATATGGTTGGAATTATAAATGGTATTCTTTTTAGACATTTTCTCCCTCACCATAATAATTTTGAGATTTATCCATGTTTTGGTGAGTATCAGCTGTTCACTGTTTGTTTTCACTGGGTAGTATTCCCTTGTATGAGCATACCACAATTTATCCATTCCCCCGATGACACTTGGGTTGTATAGCTTTGGGATATTGTGAATGAAGCTGTGAGAACGTTCTTGTACAAATTGTTTTGTGGACATATATTTTCATTTCTTTTAGGTGAAAACCTAGAAGGGGGATTTCAGGGCCAAAGGTATAGATAATTTAAATTTATATGAAACTGTCAGACCATTTTCCAAAGGGATGAGTGTCCTGGTTGCTTTTGGCTGTTGTCCTAAATAGCAGTGTCTCTCGTGGTATGGGATACTCCTGACTTCCCAAGTTGAAGAACTATTATTGTTCATAGGTTGAGACCTTCACCACTACCACCATCCCTTGCCACAGCCTATACATCTCACAAATCTATCATTTTGAATATTTCTGGATTTGAGATCATTATCCTGTTATAAGAAATTTCTACTTTGCCGATCCAGTTTTCCTAAGTTGGTACCCTAGTCATTAATTTCACCCTACTTGTCACTACATCTGGATTGTTTTTTTCCAAGTTAAATCATATACACAAGCCTCTGAGGCAAAACCTCTTTGGACCCCATGTGAACTTTTTAGAACCTTCTTGCTCTGGTGTAGCTTTGGAGTAGTCATAGTTGCCAGTGAAATAGCAAAATGGTTTAAAATCCTAACAGTTGGATCTTGTTAAATGAATAGATTCATTGCTCCAACCAGAAACTACTTAGAAGTTTCAAAAGAGAGAGAAAGCAAGAGAAGATACATTATAGTAATCCTGGTTGTTTGTATGCCCTGGATGTTTTGGGAAACCTTTTTGAGCTATTTTGGTCACAGGTAGTTGTTTTTTTTTTAAATTGTGGTTTGGGTGAAAGTCTATGGAACAGATTAGTTTACCATTCAACAATTTATACACACATTTTGTTTCATGACATTAGTTGCATACCCTCAATGTATCAGCACTCTACCCCCTTCCTCCCTGGGTTCCCTGTTTGCATTTGCCCATCTTTCCTGCCCCTTCCTGCCTTCCGAACTTTGTTTTTAGGCAAATGCTGCCCTTTTGGTCTCATGTAGTTGATTGTTCTGAGGAGCACATTCTTCATGGGTGTTATTGTTCACTTTATAGGCCCGTCTATTGTTTGGCTGAAGAGTGATCTCTGGGAGTAGGTTCAGCTCCAGGCTTGAAGGGTGTCTAAGGGCCATAGTCTTGGGGGTTCCACCAGTCTCTATCAGACCAGTAAGCCTGGTCTTTTTCATGAATTTGAATTTTATTAGACATTTTCCTCCCACTCTATCCAGGACCTTCTATTGTGATCCTGATCAGAGTGGTTGGTAACGGCAGTCAGGCACCATCTAGTTCTTCTGGTCTCAGAGTAGTAGAGGCTGTGGTTCATGTGGTCCGTTACCCCTTGGACTAATTGTTTCCTTGAGTTTTTGATTTTCTTCACTCTTCTTTGCTCTGTGTGGGAAGGGACCAATAGTTGTCTCCTAGATGACCGCTCACTATAGGTATATTTTTGAATTCTCTTAACTTGATTAATGAGAAATGCTGTCAAAGAGTGATACTGGTATTTTATAAGTGGGTTTTGACTTCTTGAAGAGATTTTAAAAAATATATGAACTAGTTGCGGGTAAACCATTATTTGTACAATTGATTCTCATTATTCTCAGTAGTTATGTTCTATTAAGTTGCTGTAAGCACTGAATTAACAAATACTCCAAGGAATAATACAGGGTTAGGTTCTTGCAAGTCTCTGATTACAACATTTTCATGAACCAATCAGTACATTACCTTGTTTTATGTGTCTTTAAACAGAAACACACATAAAGCAAGGTAATGTATTCATTAGGAAACCCTGGTGGTGTAGTGGTTAAGAGCTACAGCTGCTAACCAAAAGGTCTGCAGTTCGAATCCACTGGGCGTTCCTTGGAAACCCTATGGGGACAGTTCTACTCTGTCCTATAGGGTCGCTATGAGTCAGAGTGGACTGGACAGCAAAGATTTTTTTGGTATTGATTCATTAACATTGAACTCACCACCAACAGCACTATAAATTGAACAAAGCTTATTTAACACATGCATTTTCTCTGAATGGTACATCGCAGCCTTCTTGCACTTAAGAGCACTGGATAGCACTTCAGCACTATGGCTGGGGACCATTTTAAACAGCAGAATCACCAAAAAAAGAAAAAACAAACAAACAAAAAAAAAACGGACACTTGTTGAAAGCTGAAACAAAAAGTTAGAGTGTCAGCTTGTTTGACCTCAGCTGGAACCATGTGTACTGGGCAAGTAAAATTTTTTGCTGCTGTGTACTTGACTGTGAAAGAGTCTGTCATGGACTGGATTATGCCCCCCAAAAATGTGTGTATCAACTTGGTTCGGCCGTGATTCCCAGTATTGTGTGGTTGCCCTCCATTTTGTGATTGTAATTTTATGTTGAGAGGATTAAGGTGGGATTGTAACACAACCCTTACTCAGGCCACCTCCCTGATCCAAGGTAAAGGGAGTTACCCTTGGGTGTGGCCTGCACCACCTTTTCTCTCTCAAGAGATGAAAGGGAAGCAAGCAGAGAGTTGGGAACCTCATACCTCCAAGAAAGCAGCACCAGGAGCAGCGTCCTTTGAACACGGGGTCCCTGTGCCTGAGAAGCTCCTTGACCAGGGGAAGCCTTCCTCCAGAGTCAGACAGAGAGAGAAAGCCTTCCCCTGGAGCCGACGCCCTGAATTTTTGGATTTGTAACCTACTAGACTGTGAGAAAATACATTTCTCTTTGTTAAAGCCATCCACTTGTGGTATTTCTGTTATGGCAGCACTAGATAACTAAAACAGAGCCTGAGTATTGATTTGCAGGATACAAATCAATCTTATTGAGTAGGAGAATTAACAAATACAGAATCTGCAAATAATGAGAATTGACTGTGTATAGCCATACGTATACGTAAGTTCCTTTGTTATATGTGCCGTTAGCTCCTCAGAGCTACTGGAGGGTACAGTAAGACTCCCCGCTTACAGAAGTCGGACTCTGTAACCTTTTATAACCCAGCCATGAGTTGAGAAGAAAACGCAGAGTTTTATTCCGCAGGTGAGTTCTCACGTGGTTATTCGAACAACAGGATTGTTTATTGCAGGGCCAACAGCCCGAGGTCCCTCGGAGCTTCTCAGGGGATTTCAACACAGCAAGATGGTAATGTTATAGTATATATAGTAATGAATTGCCAAAACAATCAAACAAACAAACAGGTTATGTTATGTTTTCTCTGTTTGATCAGGTAGATACGTAACACATTTTGAAAAATGTCAATGAATATTGTTAAAGTCAAAAAAATTGTATATTTAAAGAGTTAAGCTTCCATTTTCTAGAAAGCCCCTGCTTGTGGGTTGGTTAAGTGAGGCCGGCCCTCCGCGTTCTCCTTGTCTCCAAGTGCTTGCTTTGGGGTTTTTACGAGTGACCTGCACGAGTTGTTCTTTATCCTCACTGTTTTCTCCTCATCAGGATGACAACTGGGGAGAGACCACCACAGCCATCACAGGCACCTCAGAGCACAGTATTTCACAGGAGGACATTGCTAGGATCAGCAAGGACATGGAGGACAGTGTGGGACTGGACTGCAAACGCTACCTGGGCCTCACCGTTGCCGCCTTTCTTGGACTTCTAGTTTTCCTCACCCCTATTGCCTTCATCCTGTTACCCCCGATCCTGTGGAGGGAGGAACTGGAGCCTTGTGGCACAATTTGTGAGGGACTCTTTATTTCCGTGGCTTTCAAACTCCTCATTCTGCTCATCGGGACCTGGGCACTTTTTTTCCGCAAGCAAAGAGCTGACGTGCCACGGGTATTTGTGTTCCGTGCCCTTCTGTTGGTCCTCATTTTTTTGTTTGTCATTTCCTATTGGCTTTTCTACGGGGTCCGCATTTTGGACTCTCGGGACCGGAATTACCAGGGCATTGTGCAATATGCAGTGTCCCTCGTGGACGCCCTCCTCTTCATCCACTACCTGGCCATCGTCCTGCTGGAGCTCAGGCAGCTGCAGCCCATGTTCACGCTGCAGGTGGTCCGCTCCACCGATGGCGAATCACGCTTTTACAGCCTGGGACACCTGAGGTAAGGGGAGATACTGGGGAGGCGGCAAAGGGCCACCGGTGCCTTGATAGAAGATAGCTGGTCCTCATCACATGGGGCGTGATGACTCATGCACATGCTGGGATCACCGGTGGACTCTTTCTCTTCTGGTTGTGGGAGGAGCTGTGTGGGTGTGTCTGGAGAGGGTGAGTGCAGGGGGCTGTTTATGTGCCTTGACTCTCCTGACTCGTGAGTGGAGCAGGGTGGTTGCTGGCTCTCATCTAGGTTGGGGTTTTGCTGGGCCTGTTCTCAAAGTTGTTGGCAGCTCCCCAAAATGATGGCAAATAAATCTGTAGTGATGACTGCTGACCTTGCTCATGAAATTGGCCTGTTGATGATGGATAAGGTCATCGGCAGTTCCATTTTGCCCCAAATGGTACACTGGGTATACCCTGGTGTCCCAGTGTAATTTTTTTTTCTCCAATGTAATTCCTAATCACTCTGTTTTGTCTACTTTTAGGGGTGCCCTAGTTTGATCAATAAATTATATAATCACTTTAGAGACCCACCAGTAAAAAATTAAGTGCACGTTAGAGGCACTAAACGTGCAACAGATGACTGTTTTGAAAATGTATGCATGAGAAAATGTGGTGATAAATTGGGATGCCATACTTTATGCATAAATCTAATTTTTCTTTTTTTGCTTAATTAGAAGAGTGCTAATCATTTATCCTTATTTACCCTGGGGTAAGCACTTTGTATATATTGTCATATTTAGTCGTTACAGAGCCTCGTGATGTAATCCATATGTTACAGGTGAGGAAACTGAGGTTTGAGGGATTTGAGGATTTGTATAAAATAATATGCCTAACCTCATTTAGGATTCATCCCAGATGTCATGAAGCTATGGCTGAGTTAAGTGCCCCCAGTATATCATCTCTTACGTTGTATTTACTGATTTATTTTTTTCATCTGTTTCCCTCTACAAATGATGAACTCCCTGAGGATACAGGCTGTGTCTTCCTCCTCACTGCATCCTGTGGTGCAGTGAATTACTTAATATGGCCCTTCTAGCCATAGTCTTTGTAAGTCCCACCAAATGACTGAGTGGGACTATGCAAATGAGGTGCTTGTGACCCACAAAGGGGATTAGATAACTTGGTAATAATGTAAATAAGATGCGTGGCACCCTTGTGGGGGAGTGGGACCATACAGATAAGGTGTATAGAACTCTAACGAGGGGATTGGTCAGTTTCACCTTCTGGCCAGGCTTAAAATGAGCCATATCAGAGGTAGAAAAGGGAGGATCTCACCACCACCAAAAAAGAAGAGCCAGGAGTGGAGCATGTCCTTTGGATCCAGGATCCCTGTGCTGAGAAGCTCCTGGAACCAGGAGATAGAAGGAAAGAGCTGTAACAATGTAAGACAGTGAGAAGCAGTACAGAGAAATGGTGGAAGCAGAGGCAGAAGACAGTGTGGTGGGCTTTCCAACCTACTGAGCACGAAAGCTAAGTGCCTTCAGGCAAGAGACTTGCTGGTGGAATAGGATACCTCTAGGCGCCGATGGAGCTAGGTTTGCTGACCTGTTGAGCTAGGGCTGAGCGCCTTCTGGCCGAGGTTTACTGGTGGGGTTGGGTGCCATTGGGCACTTTTTTATCAACAGTGCTAAGAGACCTTTGTAACACTTACGTGAGTAGGGCAGAGGCTGGGCTGAGACACCTACAGACCAAAGAGAGGTATGCCTGCAGGCATAGCTAAGGAGAGGCTGTCCTGATGGAAGAACTGTATTGTGAGTGTTCCTCAACCTGAATTGTAACCTTTACTTCCCTAAATAAACCCCATAATCATGAGTATTTTCTGTGAGTGCTGTGTGGCCATTGCAACGAATTCTCGAACCAGCAGAGTAGAGAGTGCCATGGGAGGGACATTTGGTGTCAGCACTGGTGAAAATGTTAGAGGGTGGAGGCATGCCTGACCTCTGCCTCATAGGAGTCAGCCTTGGGCTGTTGATCTTGATTCTCCTTCCCCCTAGTGAAGTTAGAGGAGGTCAGATGCCGCCTCCAAGTCATTTTTACACATCTCCAGTGCCTTGTACAAAGTATGGCTCAAAGTCGGCACTCAGGTGGCCACTGGAGGAATGAATAATTTGGAAGGTCTGACTTGAAAGCCTTCGCCATTCCTATAGGGCTCTTCTGCCTCTTTAGGTAGTATATGCGGATTTGTGTAACCTGCTTGGCATGCAGTAAGCACTTAGTAAATCGTAGGTATTACTGCTGTGATACCGTAGCAGACAAAGCAGCCAAAGTCGGCAAGGGCACTTTACTGGGTATCAGAGCAATTTGCTTTGTTGTATTTTTGGCTGGAACCCAGGAGGTGGAGTCAGGTCACACTGCCAAACCATCTCTGTGTTGGCACATACCAGCTTTCATTCCTCTGGCTCTGTCTGCACCACTTGAGGACTGAATGGTTTAGTGTTCAAGGGAGCTGCCATGCTAACCAATCCACAGAGGTAATAGGTTTTGGATTCACATGGTCTCTGCAGCAAAATCTGGTGTTTGGAGTCCTTCGCAAATGCTCACAGGGCTCTGAAGGCAAGTCAGTGCCACTTACTCGTCTCAGGCACCATTCTTTCCCTACATTGCACGTTGGAGAATGGCCAGCAGACTTGTGTTAGATATCTGCTAACTGAAAGGTGAGGTGGTTCAAGTCCACCCAGAGGCAACTTGAAAGAAAGGCGTGGCAATCTACTTCCAAAAAATTAGCCATTGAAAACCCCATGGAGCACAGTTCTACTCTGATACACGTGGTGTCTTGGTCATCTAGTGCTGCTATAACAGAAATACCATAAGTGGATGGCTTTAGCAAAGAGACATTTATTCACTCACAGTCCAGTGGGCTAGAAGTCCGAGGTCAGGGTGCTGGCCCCAGGGGAAGGCTTTCTCTCTCTGTCAGCTCTGGAGGAAGGTCCTTGTCATCAGTCTCCCCTTGGTCTGGGAGCATCTCAGCACAGGAACGTCAGGTCCAAAGGACACATTCTGCTCCTGGCACTGCTTCCTTGGTGGTATGAGGTCCCCATGCCTCTCTGTTCCCTTCTCTCTTTTATATCTCAAAAGAAATTGGCTTAAGTCACTATCTAATCTTATAGATCTTATCAATATAACTGCCACTAATCCATCTCTTTACATCGTAGTAATAGGATTTACAGCACATAGGGAAATCACATCAGATGACAAAATGGTTGGCAATCATACAATACCAGGAATCATGACCTAGTAAGTTGACAGACATTTTTTGGGGACAGAGTTCAAGCCATGACACATGGGGTCACCATGAATCAGAGTCAACTTGGTGGCTACTGGTACTCTGGGCATCTGGCTGGGGCTGTTGAAACACAAGGATGGCTGTCTTCAAAGCTCTTTATTTTGCAACTTGTGGAGCTCACAGTGCACTTGGTGAGCAAAGCCCAGCGCACTGCTGTGGGGGTAAGTACTAAAACATACCTGGGTACAGGGCCACAGGAACACATGAGGACGGGTGAATTTCAGACAGTGGCAGTGATAAAGCCTAGTGGGAAATAATCTGTGTCAGGTTAGATTTTGCTGAAAGTTAAGGTGGTAGAGAGAAATCCAGCTCTGGCCACGGTGAAGATGACTGATACTTGGACTCTACGTCAATATAGTGAGGACACTGGCCTATAGCGAGACCTGCTGTGTTTCTGAGCTTCAGTCTTAGTTGTGTGAATCCAGAGCTGTGGAGGTGGGAGATGGAAGAGCGTCTTCTCACCTGGTGGTTCAGGGGGTGGGTCTGACTCCATGACTCCCTTCTCCATGGGCGTCCACTTTGGTGGGATGAGGACTCTGTTGCCCCTCTGAGCCTGGTTGATTTGCCCGTGGATCAGGGTGGGGGCAGGGAGGAGAGACAAAACAGCCCCAGGAAAGCATGCTTGTGGGATGGTGTTGGCAGCAGCCTGGCGTCTCACCACGTAGCTCTGCTGGAGGAGGGAGAAGCGGGCGGGAGAGGCGGACTGGTTTTGCAGTAGGAGCGCTTGTGGTTCAGGACTTGTTGCCAAGCTCTTGGTCTGTTTGCACCATGACCGGCAACTGCCCAGTCCCTGCTTTCAAACACCAAAGCCAGCAACTCCTGATTCTGGGAGACCTAGATGGTGGCAGGCTCCCAGCAGCTGTGGGGGAGAGCGTGTGAGGGGCCCTCAGTCCTTTTTTTTCGGCTCCTCTTTGGGGCTGTTTGTTTTTCTCCTCCCCCTGCCTTTTAATAAGGCCCCCTTTGTCCCTCACATATGGACCCTGGTGGGTTATGGGGTGGAAAGAAGACGTCACAAATGGAGCCCTCAGGCAGGGTCGGTGCCTGTGGGGCAGCTAGTCTGCGGAAGCTAGGACAGGCTTGGCATCATGCCGTCCTGGCATTGTCTTGGCTCAGGCTAAATCTGGTCTAAACCCAGCAGTGGCTGGAAGAGTCACTGGGCCAGAAATATAACTTCCAAGCACATTTTGTAAAGTGTAGAGACTGACAGGAGTGAAGGGGAAGTCATGAGAGACAAAGGAGAGTCTTGGGAGGATCAGAATAGCAGATCTTCATCAGACCCAGGCAGAGTCGGAAGCCGCTCTTCACTGCCTTTATGTACAGCCATCCCTTGAGCAGCAACCTATTGGGCTTAGGTGCAGACCTCTGGTGAGTTCCTTTCTTCTATTTTCAAAGACGATTTTGTTGAATTGACCGAGCTATTTTTGAGAGTTGTCAAAAGAATGCCTGCTTTTTGGGTTCTTAAAAGAAAATGTGCTTCTTGTTAGCTCTCATAATGGGTACTTACCATGGCTCTGCTTGTTGGCAGGAAGTTTGGGCTTATTTGAAAATTTTCAGAAACGGAAAGGTTATTGTTATAGAAAGTCAGGTACCATGAATAGATGATGCTAAGTACTAACCTTTGCACAGTGCTTTAGGGATTACAAAGGGCTTTTCATATGTTTGATATCATTTCTTCTTTTCTGCTGCCCTGGGAGGGTCGGGGCAGGTGGTGTCCCAGTTCTACAGTTGAGGGTCCTGAGCTCCAGGTTCAGGGGCCTGCTCAAGGTCACAAGGTACCAGCACCATCCTGTTCATCACACCCTGGTGTCTCGGCATGTTTGGTGCATAATCCCCTACACACTCCTCACCTGGCATTTTTCTTGGACCTGTTCTCAAACTGAGTTGTGAACTTTTCTCAGATTGCATGTAAGACTAGTGATTTACACAGATGTTAGAAATCTGACTGTATCTGGTGCTTGGAAATGGGGAGGAAGCCAGAAGAATGGTGAGAAGAGACTAAAAATGACAATTAATTATCTTAATTTCTTGGTTTTGAAATCTTTAAAGGGAAAGAATGTGAATCCTGGAGCATAGATGCTCCTGTAATCAGCTGATTGAATCTGAGATATACCACAATAGAAGAAACAAAGAAAAGCTTCACAACTAACAGTTACGTAGTCCTTACTCCATGCCAGGTACTTGCTAAGCTTTTAACATTCAACTCATTCAACCTTCAGAACAATCCATGAGGGATACCCATTTTCATATGAAGAAATTGAGGCACAGAAAAGTTCAGTAAATTGTCCAAGGCCTCACAGTTTGTCGTTGTGGGAGCCAGAACTTAAAACCAGGCTATCTGGTTTCAGAGTGAGTGTAACCATTTCACCTTCCTGCTTCTGAATAGGTCGCTGCTTTAAAAATTCCTGAACAAGTGTGTAAGCATGTTTTGGGTGCTTACTATGTGCAAGGCTGAGTGCTTCCTGTTTTTTGGTACGTTTTCTTATTTAGTCTCACAACTTCAGGCCTGGAAAGGAGTGAATGAAGATGACTGTCAGAGGTGGCTGGCTTTGTACTCTGCAGTTCATTCCTTAGCTCCATTAGCTCTTTAATTCAATCAGTCAACAAAGCCTGGTCCTTATCACCATAACAGGAGGTATTCTGCTTTGGTCAGTGGCCTTAGACAACGGACCTCTTTAAGTGTATATACTTACACATGTCTCATAGAAGACCTCCGTTATCTGTTGCTGTGTAACAACCAGCCCAAAACTTAGTAACTTAAAACAACAACCATTTTATTGTTTCTCACAGTTCTGTGAGCTAGGCTGAGCTCAGCTGGGAGGTTCTTCTGCTGGTTTTACCAGTGGTCACTGTATGATTGCACTCACTTGTCGAGTCAACTGTATTCTGAGGTTCTCTCCCTCCCCTCATGGCCTCTCCTCTGGGTTCCTTCATTAGGGTAGCTGGCCTTCATACATGGTGTCCTAGTAATCTAGTACTGCTGTAACAGAAATAACACAAGTGGATGGCTTTAACAATCAGAAATTTATTCTTTCACAGCGTAGGAGGCTAGAAGTCCGAATTCAGGGTGCTAGCTCCAGGGGAAGGCTTTTTCTCTCTGTCTGTTCTTGGGGGAGATCCTTGTCTTCAATCTTCCCTGATCTAGGAGCTTCTAAACATAGGAATCCCGAGTCCAAAGGATGCACTGTGCTCCCAGCTCTGCCTCCTTGGTGGTAGGAGGTCCATTCTTCTGTCTACTCCCTTCTCACTTTTATATCTTAAAAGAGATTGACTCAAGATACAGCTCAATCCTATAGGTTGCGTCCTGCCTCATTAACATAACTGCCTCTAACCCTGCCTCATCAACATTATAGAGGCTAGGATTTACAACACATAGGATAATCACATCAGATGACAAAATGGTGGGCAACCACATAATACTTGGAGTCATGGCCTAGCCAAGTTGACACACATTTTTGGGGGACAGTTCAATTTATAAGACACAGCAACTCAGGGCTCCCAAGAGCACAAAAGCAGAGGCTCCCAGGCATAATGCTTCCAGTGCATTCTTTTGATTAAAGCAAGTCACAGGCTCAGCCTAGGTTTAAGGAGAGAGCACTACACAAAGGTGGTAGGAATACTGGAGGGCATAGTTCATTGGGGACCGAAGATT
Organism: Elephas maximus indicus; assembly: GCF_024166365.1. Lineage (NCBI taxonomy): Eukaryota > Metazoa > Chordata > Mammalia > Proboscidea > Elephantidae > Elephas > Elephas maximus. Next base: position 164,652,094 of record NC_064821.1, on the reverse strand, counting down.
TGTGACAGACTGTTACAACCTCCTCAGGTTCTCCTCCTCAAAGTCTGTTTGTTCTTACTTTGCATGTAGTTCTAAAAAATTTAATTATTCATTTCCAGAGGCACCATTACAAGTCGGGGAAAGAGCTGCTCTAAGTAGGTGCATGAGCGTCAATGAAAAGTGATAACTGAGAGTTGTCAGCAAGGAGAGAGACAGAAAGCGCAAAAGCGGATTCAGTTCTCAGCCCTCTGGAAAACTTGACTATTTACAATGACCCATTCTCTAAGATTTTCATATTGCTAGAGCTCCATTGTTCCTAATTCAGCCAAAAGGTTTTCACTGTTTGGGTTTTCTAGGCATGCTTCATTCATTGAGACTAAGAGTATCTTATGAACTGGTGGTGACCATGGGCCTTTTTAATAAAGGTTTGGTAACTGAGCACAGATCCACCTGTGCTTTAGAAGAAATGGCTCTTGGAATGCCTGTCAAGCACTCTAAGTTTATGATTGTGCGTGACTGTCACATTGTCGTGTTGAAAAAAGAGCGTAACACATACCAGGAAACCATGGGTCAGGAAGCCCAGCTTGACCCTGCTGAAACAAATCACATAATGTCCCCGTGCTCACCCATGCGTCCTGTCAGCTTGAGTGGGGACCTTGCTTCTCTTGCTTGCACGTTGGTTTCCCAAACAGAAGTGAGAGTCTCCTGGGGAGGCTAAAGTGACTTCAGTAATTCTTGGGTATGACCAGCTCGCCTTGAAATCTTCTGTCTGTGATTCTGGTCAAGTAATAACCAAGCTGGCTTGGCTGTCTCATTGGGCTGTGGCCCCCCTCTCTCATGTTCAGGACCAATACCAACGGTCCTGGGAGGGCCCAGAGCCATTAATCTTGATGTCAGGGAGTGCTTCTAAATGACCATCAGAGGTTTGGGTTCATGTTATTTACGATCCTGGTTTTATATAGTCTCATTTTCAGCAATGTGTGTTTTTACTAATGTAACTGCTTTTCAATAAAGATATTTTGCCACTCACACCTCCTTAAAAAAGCAAAGGATAAAAACTAGTAAGAACTAAAAAGTTAAGAGTGTAAGGATTTTTTCCTCAGACTCTGCTGTGGGAGAATTTCTAAGGCAGGAACGGAGCTGCCGTTTGTGGTTTGGTCCTGTGGTGCTTGTTAAAATTGGCTTTAATGAGAGTGTAAGGTGCTGGACACTGGACCCTTGTGTTTATACAGCTGCCTGCTGGCAGCAGTCGCAGCTGGGAAGGCCTCCTTTGCATGCGGTCTGCCCACAAGCCTCACTAAGGCAGTGAGGAGCTGCTGCCTCACAGAGCACTGGGTGAAGAGGAAAGAGCCAGTTGGGGTAAATCTAGTTTTAACGGTCTTCCTGAGGGGCAGACAGACAGCTGGAGGTGGGTTATGCACCCTGACTGGTGCCCTTCCATTCCCTGCAGGATTTACACTGTGGACAGGGCCCGGCGCTCTGTGCACTCACCCAGGAGTTGATGAGTTTGAGGTGATGAGTGTGATTTGAGGTGTTAAAATCACTTGAGAGAGCAGATGGACAGTGTTATGGATTGAGCTGTGTCTCCCTCAAAAAGGTGTGTCAACTTGACTAGGCCATGATGCCCAGTATTGTGTGGTTGTGTACCATTTTGTCATCTGATGTGATTATCCTGTGTGTTGTAAATTCTCCCTCTATGATGTTAACGAGACAGGATTAGAGGCTGTTATGTTAATGAGGCAGGACTCTAACTACAAAATTAGGTTGTGTCTTGAGTCTATCTCTTTTGAGATATAAAAGAGAGAATGAATTGAGCAGAGAGGAGTGGGACCTCATACCACCAAGAAAGTAGAGCCGGAAGCAGAGCTTGTCCATTGGACCTGGGGTCCCTGCACTGAGAAGCTCCTAGACCAGGGGAAGATTGATGACAAGGACCTTCCCCCAGAGCCAGCAGAGAGAAAGCCTTCCCCTGGAGCTGGCACCCTGAGTTTGTACTTCTAGCCTCCTAGACTGGGAGAGAATAAATTTCTGATTGTTAAAGCCATGTACTTGTGATATTTTTCTGTTATAGCAGCACTAGATAACTAAGATAGAAATTGACCCCTTTACCTGTCCTGGAAAACCACTCCCCAGCTCTGCTCAGCGCCTGGCCTGCTTTGGCCCCTGTGAGCAGAGGTCCGGTTGGACAGGCTGGTTAGCAAGGAGGGTTGCCTCAGACTTCAGACTCCCATTGTGTGCTCATGTAGATTTTCCCAAAGCCGGAGGTTCTGAGGTCGAGGAGTCCGAGGCTGGATTAGGGGAGGCCAGTTGGGCATCCTGGGATGGTCTAGAGTGCTCTGACTCCACATCTAAATGTACTTCTTAGAGAACCCACATCATCAAAAGTTAAGAACAGGCGGTTGTCTTTCATACCCGTGTCTCTGGTATTTATCTTCGTGTGATTCAGCACAGTAATTTAAAACCCTGAGAAAGCAGAGTTCCCACCCCAGGTTGGGGAGGCACAGCCCAGGTTGGGCTGTGCAGGGAGGTGGTGGTCCTGTGCTGAGGCCTGGGAGCGGGCTGCGAGTTCCCCAGGCAGACTGTGGTAGTGGCCAGACTGTCTACTGAGCAAAAGCATCTCTGCAGGTACCCATGGTGGGAGAAGTCGACCAGCATCTCTCTGCTGTGGGGAAGGGAGCAAGAGGGATGGCCAGCTATGGCTGGAGCACCGATCTGCTCAGAAGGAGGCTGTCTTGTCAGTGTTGCCCGTGATGACAGACACTGCACAGAGAATCCCCCTGGGGGATCACGGTGGTGTGCCCAACGGGGATGCACACAGCTGGCAGCTGTTGTTTACCACCTGAGACTGAAAGAAGCAGGTTGTTGGATGTAGCTGTTAGCTACTTCAGTCCTCCAGACTCCTCCCAATGTTGGTGGAGCAGGCTCATCTGGGCACACTCTGTATCATTTGAGTGGGCATTTTCCAGGGTTATACTATACCTCATTATCAGAAACTTAAAAGTAGGGGCAGTAAAAAGCATGGGGAAGTCCTCTGGGGTATGGTTTCCTCCGGACTACATTTTGGGGGCCATTCCATGATCACCAAGTCCTGTTGATTCTAACTGCTTTGAAGTTTGGAATTAGATATAAACCAGTTGCCATCAAATCGATTCCAACTCATATGGTGACTGATGTGTGTCAGAGTAGGGTTTTCAATGGTTGATTTTTCAGAATTAGATTGCCAGGCCTTTCTTTTGAGGCATGTGTGGGTGAATTTGAGCTTCCAACCTTTTGGTTAGCATCTAAGCCCGTTAACCATTTGTACCACCAAGGGATTCTGGGATTAGATATACTGGGGCTCAAATCCCAGTTTTCTCATCTTCCAGTGGGGATAACCTGCTTTTCCTGCAGCCATGATATTCAAAGCATAGGCAGAGATACTTCCCAGCTTGTGAATATTGATGAAAAGAACTTAGTTCCTGAATCTTCCATGTACTGGCATGGGGCCCTGGTGAATTCATTCTCAAACTTGGGGTCTGACATGTCTGGAATCATGAGTGACCCAGGAGAAGGGCCTTCTCATGGGCCTTTCCAGCAGTCTGTCCTGAGAAAGTCCCAGAAAATCCAGTGTCTCTCCCTAGATCTTTTCGCAGTTTAACTCAAACCTGTCAGCAAACACAAGGTTATTCCAGTTTTTGCCCTTCCTTGTTCTCCTCAAGTTTCAAGGTGATCATTGCCTGTTATCTGTGTGGAACTTGTTTATGCTAGCTTCCTGAAGGCAGCTGTGAGACAAACATTTTAATTAAAAGGCAGAAGGGCCAGGAGATAAAAACACTTGTGTCCTGGTTCTCAGCAGAGGCAGCGGTGTTCAGGGGGTAATTATATTTGCTTCTCTGGGTTCACGCACATATTTCTGTAAATACCCAGTTTATCTCCACATCCAGGGAACAGTGAAGCCTGCTCATCCAGGTAGATTTAGCTCTTGTTGATTTTTCTTGAGGAGAAGTAGCAGTCAGGTAAAACAGAAGTCATGAGGTGTCTCTTGTAAGTAGGGGGCTTTCACAAACAGTTGAGTCAGCTTTCATTCTGGGTCCTCAAAGATCTGGGTTTGGGCCCCAAAATGCAGTCACCTGAGCAGGCACGCCTTAAACAGTAGGAGACTGTGACCTTAGTATTCAAGCAGCGTTTGCTGCCTGCTTCACTGCCAGCTCACCTTCTCTTGGACCCACAAACTCCCAGCCCTGTTCCCACCCTCTTCCTCCCCCCACTCACTTGTCCTCTCTCTTTCCTCACCTTTGCCATTTGTCTAGAGCCTCAGTTACCTTTGACTTTAGTCCAGCCTTGCACTTTTTCTACTCCATTCTTTCCCCGAACACATGTATTAGTTTCCTAGAGCTGTGGTAACAAAATACCACAACCTGGATGGTTTAAAACAACGTAAATTTATTCTCTCATAGTTCTGGAGGCTAAATGCCCAAAATCAAGGTGTTGGCAGGGCCATGGTCCCTCTGAAGGCCATAGGGGAGATCCTTTCTTGCTGTTTTCCAGCTTCTGGTGGCTCCTAGCAATCCTTGGTATTCCTTGGCTTGTAGCTGTATCACTTCTCCAATCTCTGCCTCTGCTGTTTCCCTTAGTAACAACATCAGCTTCTTCTGATCCTGAATATTCTATTATCCATGTTGTCTTTTTATATGTATACAGGATTCCCCCTCTATCCGAAAGTAAAATGTTTCTATGACACATTTCGTGAGCTGAAATGGCATAAAGTGAAGAACCAAAAAACCAAAGCAAACCTGCTGCTGTTGAGTTGATTATAACTCGTAGTGCCTCTATAGGACAGAGTAGAACTGTATCCATAGGGTTTCCAAGGAGCAGCTGGTGGATTTGAGCTGCTCACATTTTGGTTAGCAGCTGAGCTCTTAACCACTTCATTGTCAGGGCCCCACTAAAGCAAAGAAGCAATTACCATTAATTTATATGGGAAAAATTTTGAGTGTTCCCAGACCCAAAAAATAGCATACCAAATCATACCAAATAACACATAAGATCTAAAATAACAGTAATACATAGTAAGAGTGAGAGTGCTATGATAAATACACAGCCTATATAAAGTAGAAATAATGTTGTACGGTGTAGTTTCACTTAACCAGAATACCTGACCGCTCATCTGTCAGTTTGTCATACTGTGGTGGCTTGCGTGTTGTTGTGATGCTGGAAGCTGTGCCACTGGTATTTCAAATACCAGCAGGATCGCCCATTGTGGATAGGTTTCAGCGGAGCTTCTAGACTAAGACAGACTAGGAAGAAGGATCTGGCGGTCTACTTCTAAAAATATTGGTCAGTGAACACTTTATCAATAGCAGTAGAACATTATCTGATATAGTGCTGAAAGATGAGCTCCTCAGGTTGGCAGGCACTCAGAATACGATTGGGGAAAAAGCTGTCTCCTCAAAGTAGAGATGACCTTAATGACGTGGATGGATTCAAACTTTTGGGACCTTCATTTGCTGATGCGGCACAACTGAAAATGAGAAGTAACAGCTGCAAACATCCATTAATAATTGGAGTGTGGAACGTATAAAGTATGAATCCAGGAAAACTGAGAGCTTGTCAGAAACCAAATGGAACCCGTAAAGTTCGATATCTTAGGCACTAGTGAGCTGAAATGGACTGGTCTTGGCTATTTTGAATTGGACAATCATACGGTCTACTGTGCTAGGAATAATAAATGGAAGAGGAATGATTCCATTTATTGTCAAAAAGAACATTTCAAGATCTCTCCTGAAGTGCAGTGCTTTCAGTGATAGGATGATACCCATACATCTTCAAGGAAGACCAGTTAATACGACTATTATTCAAACTTATGCACCAACCATTAATGCCAAAGATAAGTTGACGATTTTTACCAACATCTGCAGTCTGAAATTGATCATACATGGAATCAAGATACATTGATAATTATTGGTGATTGGAACATGAAAGTTCGAGACAAAGAAAAGGATCTGTAGTTGGAAAATATGGCCTTGGTGATAGAAATGATGCCAGAGATTGCATGATAGATTTTTGCAAGACCAATGATTTATTCATTGCAAATACATTTTTTTCAACAACATAAGTGGCGACTGTACACATGGACCTTGCCGGATGAAATAACAGGAATCAAATTGACTACGTCTGTGGAAAGAGATGATGGAGAAGCTCAATATTGTCAGAACAAGGCTGGGGGCCAACTGTGGAATGGACCATCAATTGCTTATATGTAAGTTCAGGTTGAAGCTGAAGAAAATTAAGTACAGGAGATCCAAAGTTTGACCTTAAGTGTATCCCACCTGAATTTAGAGACCATCTAGAGAATAGATTTGACACGTTGGACACTAATGACTGTAGACCAGATGAGTTGTAGGATGACGTGAACAACATCATATGTGAAGAAAGCAAAAGGTCATTAAAAAGACCTGAAAGATGATTTCAGGGGACATCTAAGTCAATCAGCATAATAAAATCTATTAAGAAAACATCCTGCACTTTGAAGAGTGGCATCTGGGGTCTTAAATGCTAGCAAGTGGCCATCTAAGATGCATCAATGGGTGTCAACTCACCTGGACCAAAGGAGAATGAAGAACACCAAGGACACAAGGTAATTACGAGCCCAAGAGACAGAAAGGGCCACATAAACCAGAGACTACATCAGCCTGAGACCAGAAGAACTAGATGGTGCCTGGCTACAACCAATGGCTGCCCTGACAGGGAACACAGCAGAGAACCCCTGAGGGAGAAAGAGAGCAGTGGGATGCAGACCCAAAATTCTCATAAAAAGACCAGACTTAATGGTCTGACTGAGACTAGAAGGACCCTGGTGGCCATGGCCCCCAGACCTTCTGTTAGCCCAGGACAGGCACCATTCCCAAAGCCAACTCTTCTGACAGGGATTGGACTGGATAAGGGGATAGAAAAAGATGCTGGTGAAGAATGAGCTTCTTGGATCAAGTAGACACTTGAGACTGTGTTGGCATCTCCTGTCTGGAGGGGAGATGAGAGGGAAGAGGGTGTTAGAAGCTGGCGGAATGGACACAAAAAGAGAGGGTGGAGGGAAGGAACGAGCTGTCTCATTAGGAGGAGAGCAATTAGGAGTATATAGCAAGGGTATATAAATTTTTTGTATGAAAGACTGACTTGATTTGTAAACTTTCACTTAAAACACAATAAAAATTAAAAAAAAAAAATGAAAGAAAGAAAAGACCAAAATGGATGTCATAAGAGCCTGTGAAACTTGCTCTTGGATGTAGATAAGTAGGTGCTGAGTTCTTTTCCTAGGTAGTCAATAATATATTGAAAAAAATAAAGTTAACAACAACAACATCATCCTGCATCATCAAAAAGTGTTAAATCATATTCCATTTACTGTCTTTAAAAAGGCAAAGAAAGGTATATAAAAGATTTTAATCCAAAATATCACAACCACTTTTTTTTTTTTTTTTTTAAAGTCAGGCACTTCAATTATGTGTCACTGCATTTTTACTTAAGTGGAAACTCTCATTCCCTGATACTGCTAGATATGCTGAGTGTTAAACAGGCCATTTACTCTGGGTGAGGGTGCGAACAATTCTTAATGGCCTTTATAAACTTCACCCAAGACCCGTTCATCTCTGGTGTTAGCTGGTCTGCCTGGGAGGCTGGCCAGGTCCATTGTGGGTTCTGAGTCATTTGATTCCTCAGTTGAAACGAGAGCGCTGAAGAGAGGGACATCTGAACTTTTTCCCTTGTTGGGTTTTTCTGGGCTAAGGTTCTCAGGCTTTGGGAGGACTGTGAGACATGCAGGCAGTATCCATGGTTTCTGTCCGATGTTCCTGGTCCAGTCCCTGAACACTTGCTGGGTCTTTGGTCTGAGCTGGGCTGTGAGGTAGGCTGTAGACTTAGAGCTCTGGGCTTATGGTGCTTGCCCAGTCTGGAGACCCTCTGCCTGGGAAGGGTGGTTGGGTGTGGGACATACCCTGTGTAGGGGAAGCCCTGTGGGAGCTGGGTGCCCCTCCAGGAAGCAGGGGCCACTCTCTCTGACTGCAGACTGGAGAGGTTGAGATGTGAGACTCCAATCCAGCTATTCTCTGTCTCATCTCCCAAATCCCTGCTGAGTTAGGATGATTTCCTGGGATCCTTCTAGTGGCCTGGCTGGATAGAACAGCAAAACCCACCAACCAAAAGTGGTTTTGCTTTGAAGACAAACCTGAGAATAACCTTTGAAAACTGCCTTTTTAGTTTTTGCTTTTGATCAGGGAAGTAATTTTCTGCTGGAATTCAGGCCCCTAGAGATGTTGGCTGGATGTTTCCGTGTCAGTATATGAGTGTGGGATAATTTTTTTTTCCTAAATATTTTATTTTTGGTGAAAATATACACAACAGAACATAACCCATTCAGCAATTTCTACATGTACAGTTCAGTGACATTGGCTACATTCTTCACATTGTGTCACCATCCTTGCTCTCTCTTCCCATATTATTATGGACATTGCCCCATGAACTGTTCATCTATGCTTTAGAGTTACTGTTGATTTGATCTGATATAGATAATTCTTTAAAACAGAGCACATGCTCAAGGTGAAGATTCTTTACTCTTTCCATTAAACTGTTGTTTAGTTTGAAGATGACTTCAGGGAATAGTTTTGGTGCAAGGTTTAAATTTTTCCTCAGGGCAACAGATTTGTGGTCCTTCTAGCCTCAGTGGGTCCAGTAAGCTTGGATTCTGTAAGAAAGAGATGAAGTAGTTTGAATCCCGTTGTGTCTCTGTGTGTAGAAAACGAGACTCCTTTCTGTGTGGAGGAGCTACTAGTCTCCCAAAAGCCAAAAGGATCTGGAAGGGCAACGTGAGGGAATGTGTGGGGGGAGGGAGGTGGTATACGTGTGTAAAACAGTATGTTGGTGATGCGTTATCAGGGAGAGGGTGGTGGGGAATCTCTCGATGGAGCAGGAGATGAAGTCTCACTTGCCCTGTTTCAGAGTATGCCACAGAAAGGGGGGGAAGGGGGCGATTGGGGCTGTGCCAACAGGTGGGGTCCACCTGGTGAGGCCATTGAAGCTTCCACAGAGGACACCTGCACAAAGACATGTAAGGACACACAAATCGCCTGTTCCTGGAAGCTACTCCTGTACCACACCGAACCTTCAACCCCTTTCCAGGCAGTTAAGATCTCTTCTCAGTGCTTACCCAGCATGAGGGCACGTGGTCACATAGCTTATGTTCCAAGTTGTGCCTGGCTGAGGAGAAACTCCCTCCTCCTGATCTCTGTATCCCTAGTGCTTGGCAAACAATGTAGGAACTTAAATATGAGGACAATGAGTGAGCAGTTGAGTAAGTGAATGACTAGGACTTTCAAAATCTGGATTTGCTCTTAGGAATTTTATACTTCCACTCTACAAGGTTGGCCTCTCCAGATTTCTCCTGGCAATGTTAATCGGCCTTGCGTGAGTGTACACAGCTGGGTTGATACTAAACTAAACAACTGCATGCAGATTATTAATGGAGGCACTGTTGGGTGTGTATACCTGAGAAAGGACGTTTTTCTTAAGGAAGTCAATGGATTGACTTCTAGAAAATTTTTAGACTTCGTGGTAAACTCTGGAGGCAGAGCCCTAAGGGAAGGTCAAGTTGATAGTGTGTCCAGCTGAAAATTCTGGCGCTGTGCTGTTTTGGTGTGGAGGGAAGCTCCCTGAATCCCTCTGAAAGCTGTGGACAGCAGTGTGGTTACCCAGGAATCAAAGGTAGCCCCATCTTGGTGCTCAGGCCATTATAAACCAGCTTTACAAATAATCTTTGTAAACTCATCAATGTAGCTGGGAACTAGGAAGGAAAAAACTAAAATTAAAAAAGAATGAGTGGTGCTTAGCACAATGGTGGTTGCTGACCAGCTTGGAGAGCAGGAGGCATCACTGTGCACGCTCTTAGGCAGAGGCCACGCACCACGGGGGAGAGGGCACCAGTGGGAGGTTTGTGAGCCAGACTGGAGTTCTAGCTCTGTGCTTCATTAGATGTGTGCTGTTGTGTAGGTCTTAGATTTCTGAGCCTCAGTTTCTTGTCTGTAAAGTGGGAGCGATGATAGTATCTACTTCACATGATTGTGATGGCCAAAAGAGGTGATATATGTACACACCCTGGTTGTCATTGCATGTAGCTCTTTGAAGTGGCGAGTGTCCTGCATCTAAGACCAAGACTGTGTTCTTTTGTCTGCCATACTCCTTTCTGAGGCCTGACCACCCTTCCCATGTCTACTCTCCTGTTTCCTACCTCTTTCCTGCTGTCCCAGGCTCTCCCCCAGGGCTCCAGGAGGGCATGTGGGGTCTATCTGCCATCTCAGCAATGCTGTTCAGACCCCAGCTATGTCATCCCAGCCTGGGGGGGCTTCCCAAGGTTCGGCTTCAAAGCAGACTTGCCCTAAAGGTGGCCAGCCACGCATTTGAGCAGTGGACAGAGGGCCTGAGGATAGAGCTGGGAATGCCCGTCTGAAGAGGGCAGGGTGATGGAGGAGCTGTGTGTTGTTCTCAGTTTTGAGCACCTTGGTTTCAGGCTCCTCTCTTACCTGCTCCACCTCTCTGTTCTCCAGACAGGCAGCTCCTTGGTCATCTCTTCCTTCCCTCTGGCTCCCCAAGAGTGGGAACTGGGGAAAGATCCTCTCCCATTGATTGCTCTACATCAGGGTTGAGTATTGTCTGCGTCCAGAATAGAGCCAACCTAGGCCGATGGGCGCAGGGAGCCCACAGACAAGGGAAGTCAGCATCAGTGTACAAGCTGAAGTGTATTTTACAAACATGACCACTCATTTGAGCCTTTGGAATTATTCTGGGTTGAATTTCGCCTCCCCGCAAAATATGTGTAGTACATCTTAACCTGTATGCCTGTGATTGTAATCCCATTTGGGAATGGGTTCTTTGTCATGTTAATGAAGGAGGATTAGTGTAGGATGTATCTTGAGTCAATCTCTTTTGAGATATAAAAGAGATTAAACAAGCAGGCAGAGCAGACATGGGAGAAGAGAGATGCCAGCCCTGAAGATCACCCAGGAGCTGAAGAGACAAGGACCTTCCTCTAGAGCCAACAGAGAGAGAAAGCCATCTCCTGAAGTTGAACTTCTGGTCTCCTAAACTGTGAGAAAATAAAATTTCTGTTTTTTAAAACTATGATTTGTAGCATTTCTGTTATAGCAGCTGTCTTAGTTATCTAATGCTGCTGTAACAGAACTACCACAAGTGGATAGCTTTAACAATCAGAAATTTATCCTCTCACAGTCTGGGAGGCTAGAAGGCCAAATTCAGGGTACCAGCCCCAGGGGAAGGCTCTCTCTCTTTTTGGGCTCTGGGGGAGGTCATTGTCATCAATCTTTCCCTGATCTAGGAGCTTTTCAGCACAGGAACCTTGTGTCCAAAGGACTTGCTCTGCTCCCAGCGCTGCTTTCTTGGTGGTATGAGGTTCCGGTGTTTCTCTGCTCACTTGTCTTTTTTATATCTCAAAAGAGACTGACTGAAAACACAACCTAATCTTGTAGATTGAGTCCTGCCTTATTAACATAACTGCCCATAATCCATCTCATTAACATCATAGATGTAGGATTTATAACACATAGGAAAATCACATCAGATGTCAAAATGGTGGACAGTCACAGGATATTTGGAATCATGCCCTAGCCAAGTTGACACAGATTTTTGGGGACACAATTCAATCCATAACAGCAGCACTGGACAACTAAAACAGGAATGTATCCTACATTCTGCCTCCTTCACTGTTCTTCAAGGGTCCGAGCAGGGAATGGGTTGGAGATCATAGGACATTGAGGCAGAAGTAGTCCGCCTTCATGCACCTCTGCTGAGGGCCAGAGACAGCAATCCAAGAGGTAGGAGTGTGGACCAAGGAAGAGAAAACAGCCTCAGCTGAGACTGCAGGGAGCTCCTGAGGTCTGGAAAGAGGGAGCTCAGGCTGGCCCAGGGAGAGATAGATGGGACAAAGAAGAGGAGTCAGGGCTGACTAATATCTAATGTCTGCATAAGGTCACTGGGTGGGGCAAATGGTTTATTCTCAGCTACTAACCGAAAGGTTGGCAGTTCAAACTGCAGAAGAAAGGCCTGATGACATGCTTCTGTAAGGATTACAGCCAAGAAAACCCTTTGGAGCAGTTATTTGTAACACATGGGGTTGCCATAAGTTGAAATTGATTCTATGGTGTCATGGATTGAATTATGTCTGCCCAAAAATGTGTGTATCAATTTGGCTGGGCCATGCTTCCAGGTGTTGTATGATTTTCTTATATGTTATAAATCCTGCCCCTATGATGTTAATGAAGGAGGATGGGCAGCAGTTGTGTTAGTGAGGCAGGATTCAATCTACAAGATTGGATTGTGTCTGGAGGCAATCTCTTGAGATATAATGGAGAGAAGGGAGCAGAGTGACAGGGGGACTTCATACCATCATGAAAACAGTGCTGGGAGCAGAGCATGTCCTTTGGAACCGGGGTTCCTGCACAGAGAAGCTCCTAGTCTGGGGGAGCATTGATAAGAAGGTGAACAGAGAGAGAATGCCTTTCACCTTCAACTGACACCAAGAATTTGGACTTCTAGCCTCCTAGACTGTGAGAGAATAGATTTCTCTTTTTTAAAGCCACCCACTTGTGGTATTTCTGTTATAGCAGCACTAGATGACTAAGACATATGGCAATGAGTTTTTTTTTTTTTTTAATTTTTATTGTGCTTTAAGTGAAAGTTCACAAATCGAGTCAGTCTCTCATACAAAAAATTTATATACACCTTGCTATATACTGTTAATTGCTCTCCCCCTAATGAAACAGCATGCTGCTTTCCCTCCACTCTCTATTTTTGTGTCCATTCGGCTAGCTTCTGACCCCCTCTGCCTTCTCATCTCCCCTCCAGACAGGAGATGCCAACATAGCCTCATGTGTCTCCTTGATCCAAGAAGCTCACTCTTTACCAGTATCATTTTCTATCTCATCCCAATCCCAGTGCCGCCGAGTCAATTCTGGTCGAGTCGATTCTGACTCATAGCTACCCTATAGAACAGAGTAGAACTGCCCCATAGAGTTTCCAAGTAGTGCCTGGCGGATTCAAACTGCCGACCCTTTGGTTAGCAGCTGTAGCACTTAACCACTATGCCACCAGGGTTTCCTTCTATCCCATAGTCTAGTCCAATCCCTGTCTGAAGAGTTGCCTTTGGGAATGGTTCCTGTCTCAGGCTAACAGAAGGCCTGGGGACAGTGACCTCTGGGGTCCTTCTAGCCTCAGACCATTAAGTCTGCTCTTTTTACGAGAATTTGGGGTCTGCATCCCACTGCTCTCCTGCTCCCTCAGGGGTTCTCTGTTGTGTTCCCTGTCAGGGCAGTCATTGGTTATACACAGGCACCATCTAGTTCTTCTGGTCTCAGGCTGATGTAGTCTCTGGATTATGTGGTCCTTTTTGTCTCTTGGGCTCATAATTACCTTGTGTCTTTGGTGTTCTTCATTCTCCGTTGATCCAGGTGGGTTGAGGCCCATTGGTGAATCTTAGATGGCCCTTTGCTAGCATTTAACACCTCAGAAGCCACTCTTCAAAGTGGGATGCAGAATGTTTTCTTAATAGATTTTATTCTGCCAGTTGACTTAGATGTCCCCTGAAACCATGGTCCCCAAACCCCTGGCCATGGTACGCTGGCCTTTGAAGCATACAGTTTATTCAGGAAACTTCTTTGCTTTTGGTTTAGTCAAATTGTGCTGACCTCACCTGTATCATGTTGCCTTTCCTTTCACCTAAAATAATTCTTCTCTACTATCTAATAGTGAAAACCCCTCTCCTGGTCTTCCTCCTTCTCGCCTCTCATAACCATCAAAGAATATTTTCTTCTCTGTTTAAACTATTTCTCCATTTCTTATGATAGTGGTCTTATACAATATTTGTCCTTTTACACCTAACTAATTTCACTCAGCATAATGCCTTCCAAATTCCTCCATGTTATAAAATGTTTCATGGATTCATCATTGTTCTTTATTGATGGGTAGTATTCCATTGTGTGAATATTTTAAAATACACATAATTTATTTATCCATTCTTGCGTTGATGGGCACCTTGGTTGCTTCCATCTTTTTGCTATTGTAAACAGTGCTGCAGTGCACATGGGTGTGCATATATCTGTTCGTGTAAGGGCTCTTCTCTAGGATATACTCCAAGGATTGGGATTGCTGGATCGTATGGTAATTCTATTTCTAGTTTTTTAAGGAAGTGCCAAATCGATTTCCAAAGTGGATGTACCATTTTACATTCCCATCAGCAGTAAGTGTTGCAGGCTCTCTACAACCTCTCCAACATTTATTATTTTGTGTTTTTGCTGAATGCCAGCCTTGTTGGAGTGAGATGGAATCTCATTGTAGTTTTGATCTGCATATCTCTAATGGCTAATGATCATGAGCATTTCCTCATGTATCTGTTAGCTACCCAAATGTCTTCTTTAGTGAAGTGCCTGTTCATATCCTTTGTCCATTTTTTATGTAGGGTTATTTGTCTTTTTGTAGTTGAGTTTTTGCAGTATCATGTAGATTTCAGAGATCAGATGCTGATCAGAAATGTCATAGCTAAAAACTTTTTCCCAGTCTGTAGGTAATCTTTTTACTCTTTTGGTGAAGTCTTTGGATGAACATAGGTGTTTGATTTTTAGGAGCTCCCAGATGTCTAGTTTTTCTTCTGCATTGTTAGTAATGTTTTATATACTGTTTATGCCATATATTAGGGCTCCTAATGTTGTCCCTATTTTTTCTTTCATGATCTTTATCATTTTAGATTTTATATTTGGGTCTTTGATCCATTTTGAGTTAGTTTTTGTGGATGGTGTGAGGTATGGGTCTTGTTTCATTTTTTGCAGATGAATATCCAGTTATGCCAGCACCATTTGTCAAACAGACTGTCTTTTCCCCATTTAACTGACTTTGGGCCTTTATCAAATATCAGCTGCTCATATGTGGATGGATTTATGTCTGGATTCTCAATTCTGTTCCATTGGTCTATATATCTGTTGTTGTACCAGTTTGAGGCTGTTCTGACTACTGTGTCGGTATAATAGGCTCTAAAATCAGGTAGAGTGAGGCCTCCCACTTTGTTCTTCTTTTTCTGTAATGCTTTTTTACTTATCTGGGGCCTCTTTCCCTTCCATATAAAGTTGGTGATTTGTTTCTCATCTCATTAAAAAATGTCGTTGGAATTTGAATCGGAATTGCATTGTATCTATAGATCACTTTTGGGAGAGTAGACATTTTTACAATGTTAAGTCTTCCTATCCATGAGCGAGGTATGTTTTTCCACTTACATAGGTCACTTTGGTTTCTTGCAGTAGTGTCTTATAGTTTTCTTTGTACAGGTCTTTTATATCTCTGGTAAGATTTATTCCTAAGTATTTTATCTTCCTGGGGGAAACTATAAATGATAATTGATTTGGTGATTTCCTCCTCAATGTTCTTTTTGTTGATGTAGAGGAATCCAACTGATTTTTGTATGTTTATCTTGTATCCTGATACTCTGCTGAACTCTTCTATTAGTTTCAGTAGTTTTCTTGATTCTTTAGGGTCTTCTGTGTATAAGGTCATGTCATCTGCAAATAGAGATACTTTTACTTCTTCCTTACCAATCTGGATGCCCTTTATTTCTTTATCTAGCCTAATTGCTCTGGCTTGGACTTCCAGCACAATGTTGAATAAGAGTGGTGATAAAGGGCATCCTTGTCTGGTTCATGATCTCAATGGGAATGCTTTCAGGCTCTCTCCATTTAGGATGATGTTGGCTGTTGGCTTTGTATAAATGCCCTTTATTATGTTGAGGGATTTTCCTTCTATTATATTTTGCTGAGAGTTTTTATCATGAATGGGTGTTGAACTTTGTCAAATGCCTTTTCTGCATCAACGGATGAATCATGTGATTCTTTTGTTTTATTTTGTGGTAGATTACATTAATTGTTTTTCTAATGTTGAACCATCCCTGCATGCCCAGTATGAATCCCACTTGGTTATGATGAATTATTTTTTTGATATGTTGTTGAATTCTATTGGCTAGAATTTTGTTGAGGACTTTTGCATCTTAGTTCATGAGGCATATAAAACCAAAAACCAAACCTGTTTCCGTCGAGTCGATTCCTACTCATAGCAACCCTATTTGTCAGAGTAGAACAGCCCCATATAGTTTTCAAGGAGCGCCTGGTGGATTTGAAATGCCAACCTTTTGGTTAGCAGCTGTAGTGTTTAACCACTGCACCACCAGGGTTTCCATGAGGGATATAGGTCTGTAATTTTCTTTTTTTGTTGTGTCTTTACCTGGTTTTGGTATCAGGGATATGCTGGCTTCATAGAATGAGTTTGGGAGTATTCCGTCGTTTTCTGTGCTCTGATATACCTTTAGTAGTAGTGGTGTTAACTCTTCTCTGAAAGTTTGGTAGAACTCTACAGTGAAGCCGTCAGGGCCAGTGCTTTTTTTAAATAATTTTTATTGTGCTTTAAGTGAAAGTTTACAAATCAAGTCAGTCTGTCACACAAAAACTTAAATACACCTTGCTACATACTCCAGTTACTCTCCCCCTAATGAGACAGCCTGCTCTCTCCCTCCACTCTATCTTTTTGTGTCCTTTTCTCCAGCTTCTAACCCCCTCTACCCTCATCTCCCTTCCAGGCAGGAGATGCCAGCATAATCTCAAGTGTCCACCTGATCCAAGAAGCTCACTCCTCACCAGCATCCATCTCCAACCCATTGTCCAGTCCAATCCATGTCTGAAGAGTTGGCTTTGGGAATGGTTCCTGTCCTGATCCAACAGAAGGTCTGGGGGCCATGACCACTGGGATCCTTCTAGTCTCAGTCAGACCATTAAGTCTGGTCTTTTTATGAGAATTTGGGGTCTGCATCCCACTGGTCTCCTGCTCCCTCAGGGGTTCTCTGTTGTGTTCCCTGTCAGGGCAGTCATCGGTTGTAGCCGGGCACCTTCTAGTTCTTCTGGTCTCAGGATGATGTAGGTCTCTGGTTCATGTGGCCCTTTCTGTCTCTTGGGCTTATAATTACCTTGTGTCCTTGGTGTTCTTCATTCTCCTTTGATCCAGGTTGGTTGAGACCAGGTGATGAATCTTAGATGGCTGCTTGCCAGCGTTTAAGACCCCAGACACCACTCTTCAAAGTGGGATGCAGGATGTTTTCTTCATAGATTTTATTCTTCCAATTGACTTAGGTGTCCCCTGAAACCATGGTCCTCAAACCGCTGCCCCTGCTAGGCTGGCCTTCGAAGCATTCGGTTTATTCAGGAAACTTCTTTGCTTGTGGTTTAATCCAGTTGTGCTGACCTGCCCTGTACTGTGTGTTGTCTTTCCCTTCACCTAAAGTAGTTCTTATCTACTATCTAATTAGGGGATACCCCTTTCCCACCCTCTCCTCCCTCTCGTAACTGGTCTTACACAATATTTGTCCTTTTGCAACTAATTTCACTCAGCATAATGCCTTCCAGGTTTCTCCATGTTATGAAGTGTTTCACAGATTCCTCACTGTTCTTTATCGATGCGTAGTATTCCATTGTGTGAGTATAACATAATTTATCCATTCTTCCGTTGATGGGCACCTTGGTTGCTTCCATCTTTTTGCTATTGTAAACAGTGCTGCAATAAACCCAGGGCTTTTTTTGAGGGGGGAGTTTTTTGATTACCTTTTCACTCTTTTCTTTTGTTATGGGTCTATTTAGTTGTTCTACCTCTGTTTGTGTTAGTTTAGGTAGGTAGTTCATTTCTAGGAACTCATCCATTTCTTCTAGGTTTTCAAATTTGTTAGAGTATAATTTTTCGTAGTAATCTGATATGATTCTTTTAACTTCAGTTGGGTCTGTTTTACCCATCTCATTTCTTATTTAGGTTATTTGCTTCCTCACCTGTTTTTCTTTTATCAGTTTGGCCAGTGGCTTATGAATTTTGTTAATTTTTTCAAAGAACCAGCTTTTGGTCTTGTTAATAACTCTTTGAATTGTTTTTCTGTTTTCTATTTAATTCTGCTGTAATTTTTATTATTTGCTTTCTTCTGGTACCTGACAGTTTGTTTTGTTGCTCTCTTTCATTTGTTCATGTTGTAGGGATAATTCTTTGATTTTGGCTCTTTCTTTTTTTTGTATGTGTGCATTTACTATAAATTGACCTCTGAGCACTGCTTTTCCTGTGTCCCAAAGGTTCTAATAGGGAGTGTTTTCATTTCCATAGCATTCTATGGATTTCTTTATTCCATCCTTAATGTCTTGTATGACCAAGTCATTTTTGAGCAGGGTATTGTTCAGTTTCCAAGTGTTTGATTTCTTTTCCCTTGCTTTTCCTGCTATTGATTTCTCCTTTTATGGCCTATGGTCAGAGAAGATGCTTTGTAATATTTCAGTGTTTCGGATTCTGCTAAGGGTTGCTTTATGACCTAATACGTCTATTCTAGAGAATGTTCCGTGTGCACTAGAAAAGAAAGTATACTTGGCTGTTGTTGGGTGGAGTGTTCTATATATGTTTATGAGGTCTAGTTGGTTGATTATGGCATTTAGATCTTCCATTTCTTTATTGAGCTTCTTTCTGGATGTCCTGTACTTCACTGTAAGTGGTGTGTTGAAGTCTCCTACTATTATTATGGAGCTGTCTATCTCACTTTTCACTGCTGTGTTTGTTTTATGTATCTTGCCGCCCTGTCATTGTGTGCATAAATATTTAATATGGTTACATACTCCTGGTATATTGTCTCTGTAATCATTATATAGTGTCCTTCCTTGTCCTTTGTGGTGGATTTAACTCTAAAGCCTGTTTTGTTGGAAATTAATACTGCCACTCCTGCTCTTTTTTGATTGTTATTTGCTTGGTATATTTTTTTCCATCCTTTGAGTTTTAGTTTGTGTCTCTTGTAGGCAGCATGTAGACATATCTTGTTTTTTTAATCCATTCTTCCACTCTCTGTCTCTTTATTGGTGCATTTAGTTCGTTTATGTTTAGCGTAATTATAGATAGGTGTGAGTTTAGTGCTGTTATTTTGATGCCTTTTTTGTGTGTTGTTGACAGTTTCTTTTTCCCACTTAATTTTTTTGTGCTGAGTTGTTTATATATTGGCTTTTCCTCTTATTCATTGTTGATTTTGTTTCTGCTGAGTCTCTTTTTTTTCCTTGTATTTTGATGAGTTAAGATAGTCTCCTTTGTGGTTACCTTAATATTTACCCCTATTTTTCTAAGTTTAAACCTAACTTTTATTTCTTTAAGTCTCCTTGTCATCCTCTTCCTATGAAAGATCTATGACTACATTTCTTAGTCCCTCTTTCTTGTTTTAATGTTGTCTTCTTTTTTGTAATAACATCGTTGTTTCCCTGTTCTGAGCGTGTTTTTATCTTGATTTTTTTTGTGATTTCCCTGTCTGGGTTGACATCTGATTGCTTTGTCCATTGTTCTAGTCTTGGGTTGATACCTGATATTATTGATCTTCTAACCAAAGAACTCCATTTAGTATTTCTTGTAGTTTTGGTTAGGTTTTTACGAATTCCCTAAACTTCTGTTTATCTGGAATGTCCTAATTTCATCTTCATATTTGAGAGACAGTTTTACTAGATATATGATTCTTGGCTGGCAATTTTTTTCCTTCAATGCTTTATATAAGTCATCGCATTGCCTTCTTGCCTGCATGGTTTCTGTCGAGTAGTCCGAGCTTATTCTTGTTGACTCTCCGTTGTAGGTGACTTTTCGTTTGTCCCTAGTTGCTCTTAAAATTCTCTCTTTATCTTTGGTTTTGGCAAGTTTGATTATAATATATCTTGGTGACTTTCTTTTAGAATCTACCTTATGTGGAGTTCAATGAGCATCTTAGGTAGATATCTTCTTATCTTTCATGATATCAGGGACGTTTTCTGCCAACAAATCTCTCTGTATTTTCTGTTATCTGTCCCTGTTCTGGTACTCCAATCACTTGTAGGTTATTTCTCTTGATAGAGTATCACATGATTCTTATGATTTCTTCATTTTTTAAATTCTTTTATCTGATTTTTCTTCAGATATATTGGTGCCAAGTGCTTTATCTTCAAGGTCGCCAGTTCTGCCTTCCACTTGCTCAATTCTGCTCTTCTGATTTTCTATTGAGTTTTCTAATTCTGTAATTTTATTGTTAATCTTCTGAATTTCTGTTTGCCGTCTCTCTGTGGATTTTTGCTGCTTATTAAATTTTTCATTATGTTCTTGAATAACCATTTTAATTTCTTGAACCACGTGTGTGTTCCTTGGCTTGTTCTGTATATTGCCTGATCTCCTTTCAAATTTCGTTCCTGATGTCTTAAAGAGTTCTGTATATTAATCTTTTGAATTCTGCATCTGGTAATTCCAGGAAGGCACCTTCGTCCAGAAGATCCATCGATTCTTTGTTTTGAGAGCTTGTTGAGGTGATCATGGTCTGTTTCTTTATGTGACTTGATATTGACTGTTGTCTCCGAGCCATGTGTAAGTTTTTGTATTAGTTTATTTTATGTTTGCTTACTGTATCCCAGCTTCTTGCTTTGTTTTTGCTTTGATATACCCAGATGGGTTGCCTGAGTGAGCTAGCTTGATTATTTTTACCTTTGAAGCTCTGATGTCCAGTTACCAGATGGCTTGAGCTGTTATCAGGTATTTCAGTCTAACAGTCCATTTGCTTTTCTTGTATGAATTCAGCTCAGGTGTCCAGGTAGCTGGTAATCAAGTGTGTGGTACAGACTCTGTCCAGCAGCCTTAGAGGGGCAGGGGTAATTGGTGTAGGTACCGGTGTCTGGTTGCAGTAGGGGATCACACTCTGAACAAGGCCGGGGGCTGAGAACCGTCCCCTGAATGTGAGGAAAGTGCTTCCCTCTTCCCTAAAGCGTACAGGTGGGTGCATTCTGCAGACGGACCATGGGCACGTAATGCTTTTGTTTGTAATGACTGGGAGGTACCAGTTATTCTTGGACCCCTGTTGCAGGTGGCTGGGTGACCTGAGTGGAGCCACCAGTCCTTATGCCCCTGATGTGGGTAGGTGAGAACCGTTTTTAATAGGCAAAGCGGTACATATCAAACACCCACCTCTTCACCGTGCAGCTGAAATGGTTACAACCTGCCAACAAGGCCCCTAGTTAGTGGAGCTGACAAATTATCTTTTCCCCTAGTTGTGAATTTATTCCTACTCCAAGGCCAGGAAGATGGCTCCAGACACTCAACACAGCCTATCTCAGGCCCAGGGAAATCAACAGCCACCGAAGCCATCTTGGGGGCTGTGGGGGCGTGGTAAAATATATGCATGTACTTAGCTTTTGCCGAGAGCACCATTCTGCTCTGGTTCCAGAGGTGTGAGTAGGCTGTGTGGCTGGCTGCTTATCCCTGAGGAAACTGTGGTGGAACGCTACCACCAGCCCGCCACAGCCACTCCCAGGAATGGTGTCTGAGGGATCCCAGTGATTCAGGTCTGGAAACTCCTCTCCACTTCTGAACCGTCTCTTCCTGCCCCTTCCACTTAGTCTGTTTTCTACCTCTGCCATTGATGTTCAGGGCTCCTAGCTTATCATAAATATAATCATTTCACTTGTTTTTTCTGGTCTTTGTTATAAAAGGGATCACAGGAAGTATTTGGCTATTCTGCCATCTTGGCCCCACCCCGAGTTTGGATTTTTTTTAAATGTCTTCATCCTGCTTATTTTAAGTGAGCCCTGCCCTGTGTGGTTGTAATTGTCCTGATCAATATAAAACCTAAAACCCAGGATTCCTTATGCCAAGGGACAATGAGGTATAGGGGAGAAAACACTGAAGTAGAACCTAAGAAACTTGAATCTACTGTTTGTTCTTCCACTCATTAGCTCTGTGACCATCATTAGATCTCTTGACCTCTTTGGGGGCCTCAGTTTCTTCTTTTGTAAACTGGGGAGGAAATAAAGCCCATGTCATCTATACAAATGTAAGTAAGTCGTAATTTCTTCCTTTTGCATCTATAGGCTGGATGAGATGTGGCTGATGATATGTCCTGGGAAGGACTTGGAAGCCACTTGGCCACAGAAATTTTTTTTCATCTTTAAATTTTCATCCTGGAGACAGGTGTGATGAGAGACCCATTAGCCTTCTCTGTGAGAGATTATCTTTGGTATTTTATGACTTTAAAAAAAAGAAAAAAATTTTTTTTTTTTCTTTACCTGCCGCAAAAAGGGGATTTATCATTTTGAACCAGCTTCTTCAATGGCAAAGCTTTGCATTAATTTTGTCCTCTTTTCTCAGTATCCAGCGAGCAGCTTTGGTGGTTCTGGAAAATTACTACAAAGATTTCACCATCTATAACCCCAACCTCCTCACAGCCTCCAAATTCCGAGCAGGCAAGAACATGGCGGGGCTGAAAGTCTACAATGTAGACGGTAGGTGCCTTGAAACAGTCCTGTGGTGGAAGTAGGGGGCGCGGTTCAGATGGTCACTTAGCTTAACTTTGTGGTCTGTTTGGTTCTGCCTCGTCTCAGTGTTTGTCTTCATGGTACATTCTCATTTCAGAACAATTTCTGTTTTGTTGCAGCCAGGCAGATTTTCAAAGGAATGTTGATTTACAATCTGCATATGTGGGAGGGTCCTTCATTTGGGGAGTATATGGTTGAAAACAATAGTGGTGTGTGTCTCTCGCCTCCTACTAGGAACATCTTATTGAAAGCTATTAGGAAAGGGCTGCTTTTCAAAATTTGGATAAACTGCCCAAAGATTCAGAAAGCTATCCAAATTAGTTAAGACTAGAAATCTCTGTAGCTCTGGCATCTGGTGAGATACTTACAGGCGTTTCTCAATCCTGGCTAGGAGCTGGGTTTGAGTGGGTGACAGAAGGCCGGAGGCCAGGCGGGGAAGTCAGAGCGTTGTTTCAGGGTATCAGATGGTTTAGTGCAAGAAACAGGACACGGTATCATTTCTTCCTGGACTGTTTGGGTCAGGGCAAGAGCTTTGCAAACCGTAGAAGAGGATCATGTTGTCAGCAAGGCAAGTGATTTATAGCCAGTGTCAGTTTTGGAGGTGATAACTTCACCATTGTGTTTTTATCTCTTTGCGGTGCGTGCTCCTCCTGAATCCTGAAGGGTTGGTAAATTTCACCAGTCACCAGAAACCTTAGTGAAAATTTCCACTAGCAAAACCAAGTCACTAGGTAGACGAAACATAAGTATGCATAAAATGTGCCTTGTCCTTCCGAAAAGTTTAGATGATGAGTATTCAGGGAATGAGAGCAGGAGTTACGAGTGTGGATTAATATATGGGCCCCTTGGCATGTTCTCAAGTATTGGTGCTTTCTGTTAACGCTGTGGCTGCCGTGATGTTCCAGCATAGCTTGTTGTCCTGTGTGTGAGCGGTGTCTCCACCTCCCTTGACATTCTTTTTTTCTCTGTCCTTGTCCTCCCCACCCCTCTCATTCTTGCTCATTGTCTTATTGCTGAAATGTAATGTTTCAGCTTGTCTTTATGGCCAAACTGAAACTTTATGTAACAGATGGTAAGTAACATCTTCAGGTCACTTTCTGTTATTTTTGGCCCATATTTTAATTGTCGAGCATTCTCCGTCCCCTTCGGGGTCCTGTTTCCGTTTCTGCAGGTCACATTGGGGCTTAGGAAGATTTACTTCCTCTCCTTGGGCATAGCGAATGTGGAGCCAGGCTATGGCTCTCCTTCCTAGGAAGTTACTTTGAGGATTTGTTGTGTATGCTAAATGGAGATAGGTGGATGATATTGACAGACGCTGGTACTAGTTGGCACTCAAACTGTTCTTCCTTCACCGTCCTTCCCAAAGGCCCCAGTAACAACGCCACTGGTCAGTCCAGGGCCATGATTGCCGCAGCAGCTCGGCGCAGGGACTCAAGCCACAACGAGTTGTATTACGAAGAAGCGGAGCATGAACGTCGGGTAAAAAAGCGGAGAGCAAGGTATGCCCCATTGCCCCCCTGCCTCCTGGACATTAACACCCTCATGGATTATACTTTTTTTTTTTTAATGCCAGAGTGAACTATCAGTTTATAAACGTGACCTGTTAGAGTCTTTGGACTGTGTCCTGCTCCCGTGTTGCTGAAACTTCAGTATGTGTAAGCTCTGCCTGGAAGGCTTTTTAAAATACAGATCACAGGCCTCAGGCCCCACCTCCAAGATTAGTATTCAGTACGTCTGGAATGGAGCCCTAGTGGCGAAGTGGTTAAGAGCTCAGACTGCTAACCAAAAGGTCAGCAGTTCAAATCCACCAGCTGCTCCTTGGAAACCCTATGGGGCAGTTCTACTGTGTCATATAAGGTTGCTATGAGTCAGAACCGACATAACAGCCCACAACAACAACAGTGTCTGGAGCTGGGCCAAAGACATGGTTCTAACAAATCCCCTGGCGATGCTGAAGCTGCCGGTCCCTGGTCTGCACCGCCAGGCCTTGCTGGTTTTCAGGATCTGAGCATATTAGTTGAAGTGGACATGGTGGCTTTCACCATGTGTGCTGTGTCTCTTTCTTCCCCTCCTCGTTCCAGGGGCTGGTGGGTGAGGGGTTGCTTGGATCAAGGGGGTTACAGCTCTAGTCCTTTTTTTTTATTTTCAGCTCTGGTTCTTTATAAGCCTGCTTCTGCACCACTGGAGGAGCCCTGGTGGCACAGTGGCTAAAGCTCTTGGCTGCCAACCAAAAGGTTGGTGGTTCAAACCCACCAGCCACTCTGTAGGAGAAAGTTTTAGCAATCTGCTTCCGTAAAGATTTACAGCCTTGGAAACGCTGTGGGGCAGTACTACTCTGTCCTGTAGGGTCGCCATGAGTTGGAATCGACTCCATGGCAGTGAGTTTTTGGGATCTGCATCACTGACCCTCTCTCAGTGGGTGCAGAGCCTTTTTTAGCAGAGTTTGAGGGCACTTAGAACACTTTTTATCTAACCACTTTATTGTAGAGATGAAAAAAAGGGTTGATGTGAGCTACCCAAGCTCATTAGCAGCAGAAATGAGACTTTATCACCCAAAGTCTAGGGCTCCTTTCCTGCTACCCTGTAGCTCCCATCCCACAGGTTATTTTTGCTGTTACTTTTCTGTCTTAGTTACTTAGTTCTGCCGTAACAAAAACATGGGAGAGTGGCTTTAAAGAACAGAAATTTTTTGTCTCACAGTTTTAGATGCTAGGAGTCTGAATTCAGGGCATCAATAAGCCTCTGTTCTTTTCTCTCTTTCTGTCAGCTCTAGGGGAAGATCCTTATCTCTTTCAGGTTCTGTAGCCCTGAACATTTCTTGGCATTTCTGGGCCTATAGGTGGATCCTATGTGGCCTCATCCCCGAGTGAGTGAGTGAGTGAGTATGTGTGTGTGTTTTTCCAGGTCTATCTACCCTTTTTATAAGACCCATTCAGAAGTGATTAGGTTTGGAACCCACCCCACTCTGATATGGCCTCATTAACATAATAAAACAATTCTATTTCCCAGCCAGGGTCACCCTCATAGGTGCAGGGGTTAGGACTTCAACATATCTTTTGGAGGACACAATTTAACCCATAACACTTCCTTTGTCACTTCCCTTCCTCTCAACCAACTGGACTGACAACTAAGGAAGCGAGCACCATAACTGGGCCTTGTGTGAGGTGGTCAGGGACTAGAGGCAGCAAGTTGATCAGGAATCATGATAACTTGGTTTTCAAGCCTGTGGTAGGCACCATGCTGATGACTGGGTTGCCATTCACCTTCCCAGGCTGGTGGTTGCAGTGGAAGAGGCCTTCATCCACATCCAGCGTCTCCAGGCTGAGGAGCAGCAGAAAGCCCCAGGGGAGGTGATGGACCCCAGGGAGGCTGCCCAGGCCATCTTCCCCTCCATGGCCAGGGCTCTGCAGAAGTACCTGCGGACCACTCGGCAGCAGAACTACCACAGCATGGAGAGCATTCTGCAGCACCTGGCCTTTTGCATCACCAACAGCATGACCCCAAAGGTGAGCTTCTCTGGGCTGGCTCTGCCGACCCCCGCCAGGTTTGTCATAGAGCTTGACAAATCACATTTTTGAGTGTTTCCACAAATGATAAAATCTAAGGCTTCTCTAAAACACCAGTTAATAAGAATTCGTGGTTCTCACTTATTTTATATTATTTTGGTACATTTTTTTAAATATGTCTTTTGAAGGCCTCTAGATTCAAGCAGCGCCCTGGTGGCGTAGTGGTTAAGAGCTCCACTGCTAACCAAAAGGTTGGCAGTTCAAATCCACCAGCTGCTCCTTGGAAACCCTATGGGGGAGGTCTACTCTGTCCTGTAGGGTTGCTGAGTTGGAGTCGACTCAACGGCAATGGGTAAGATTGAAGCAAAGGAAAGACTTTCACTTAGAGACAGTATGAGTAGTGGTTCAGGCATTCTGGAGCCAGATTGACTTGTTCCAACCTGGCTCTGCACCAACTAGCTGTGTAAACTTGGGCAAATAGCTTAATGGCTCTGTGCCTTGGCTTTCTAATCTGTAAAATGGGGCTTATACTTAATGCCTACTTCATTGGGTTGCTGTGGGAACTAAAAGAGTTAATTTATGTGACATGTTTAAAAGAGCTCCTGACTCTGGTAAGGATTCAGTAAGTGGCTATTACTATTGGCAGTAGAAATAATGCTGTCACTTTGTTAGACATTTTGAATGTTATAAAATTAGTTTTATGGAATGGTCATTTGGCTTATGATGTTAGAGATATTACAAGAAATGGCCATATTGCTAATAGAGGGGTGTGGTCAAGGAGGCAAAATAGAGTAAGGGTTTAGCAAATAATCTCTCTTCATACAAAAACCTGTTGTCGTTGAGTCAATTCTGACTCATAATGACCCTACAGAACAGGGTAGAACTTCCCCATAGGGTTTCCAAGGAGCTGCTGGTGGATTCGAGCTGCCTACCTTTTGGTTAGCAGCTGTAGCTCTTAACCACTGTGACACCAGAGCATACAAAGGTGGGTTCAAATCTTGGCCCCACCACTTATTGGGTTTGTGAGTTTGAACAAGTTACTGTACGCTTGTTTCCTCGTTTGTAAAATGGAAATAATGATAGCAGTACCTGACAAGGTCATTGTGTAAGAATCATATTAAATATGGCAACATGGCACATAAATCACCTGGTGGGGACTAAATGAACTTGACATAAGTAAATACGTAACCATTCATACATAACACCATGCTGGTGAGGTTGAAGGAGTATACTTGCGCACTGCTGGTTGCGTTGTCAATCATAACAACAACTTAGGAATATTCAGGAAGAAACCATAAAGAGTTCCATTTTCTTTGATTCAGCAGAATCTGACTCCTAGGACTCATCCTAAGAAAAGTATTCAGCATAAGCAGGTAATATCCATGAATATACATGAAGGTGGTTTTTGCAAAAAAACTGGTAATAACGTCAAACTGGAAATAACAGAGCAGTGGCTTAAAAATTGTATGGTATCTCACCTGTTGAAATGTGAGAAAATATCTGTTAAAATATTAAATTCAAGAGCAGCAGAATACAAAATAGTATGAACAGTATGGTTGCAAGTAGGCAAAATGTGTCTGAATATGCAGAAGATAGTATGTTCCATATAGAACTATACTTTAGACTGTTTCTCTGCATCCTTGACAGCATTGCGTGTTATCGTTCTTTTCTAATCATTGCCCATTTGGCAGGAGGAAAATAGAGATTTTTTAAATTTTAATTCATATTTCTCTAATTTTTATTTTTTTAATTTCCATTAATATTATTAGTCTAAAGTTTATCTTATTAATTTATTTCTCTATATTTGGAGTTTTTTTCTTACCGATCCCTAAAAATTATTTTTACATTTGACATGTTTATATGACAGATACAGCTCTCCTTTCTGCCTTAGAATCTGCCCCACAGATCAGAAATAATGTAAGTGGAAGTAGCAGTGAGGTGTGCACTGAAGGCGATACCACTAAAAAAATTATCCTTGGCCTCTGCCTAGGACAAGATTGATATAGCCCAGTATTTTTCTGTCTGTGTTAGTGGTTCATTCTTTTTCCCTCACCCCATGCTAAATCTGTGTATTTATTGATTTAATGCACATGCTCTTGAATGCCTACTATATGCAAGGAAGGCACACTGGAAATTCAAATTAAAAACAAAAACAAAAGCATGGTTCCTACGCTCAATGCTAATAAGAACTAGTGTCAGGGACGGACAGGCAAATCAGTAGTAAATGTTCAGGAAGTAAGATCTCCCACTAGAGTCATGCCCAGGGATCACAGGAGCTTAGAGGAGGCCATGGTAATCGGTCTGAGAGACTCAGGGAGGTGGTGTGAGCGAAGACTTAATGGTAAGTAGCAAGAAGAGCAGCATACGTGAAGGCACAGGGCTGACAGAACTCCAAGGAGCTCGGTGCTGTTGGAGAAGAGAACTCATGAGAAGGCAGGTGGATGTTGTCTGCTCATCCCTTGGACTTGCCATGTACACACTCAGTTCAACCTGTAATAACCATCATGCATGTTGATTGCACAGTTACTGGGTGCCAGGCATGACTGTACATGTTTTATAAGAGTTCTCCCATTTTATCCTCACAGTGGCCCTCTGAGTTTGGTACTGTTAGTATCTCCACTTCCTGCTGAGGAAACCAAGGTACACAGAGGTTAAATACCTTGTCCAAAGTCACACAGCCTGGAAATGATAGAGCATGCATTTTGAGGTGTGCAAGTATATTTGTGTATTTGTGCTCAAAGGAACTTTCAGTTTAGTAGGAGGAGACAGACCTACAAGCATGTAAAAGCAGTGATAGGCGCCCATATGACTTGAGCGTAGGTGCCAAAAAACCCATTGCCATCAAGTTGATTCCAATTCATAGCAACCCTATAGGACAGAATCCTGCCCTCAAAGAGATTCGAACTACCAATCTTTTGGTTAGCAGTCTGAGCTCTTAACCACTGCACCACCAGGGTACAGTGGGGTTCATACTGTTGGAGTGGGCTGGTGGATCAGGGAAGGCTTCTGGGCAAACATTGATCCCAGCCGTCCTACCTTCCCATTCCTCTGTGGTTACCACCACCTTCAGCCTTTAACTTGGAAAATGGCAAAGGAGACTGAGGAAACCTAAAAAGTCTTCCCTCCGCAATAGTGACTCCACTGTGAGAATCCATTGGGAATTTAGTGTGATAAGCTGGGCTCTGGTATAAAGTCTCGATTTGTTTGAAAGTCATTTGTTGTCAGCATAAGAATGGATAGCTCTCTGGAAGAGATTGAGGCAGGGCTCTGCTTGGAACTGGGTGCTTATTCCTTAACCATCTTTCTCCTCTGTTTTCAGGCCTTCCTAGAACGTTACCTCAGCGCTGGTCCCACCCTGCAGTATGACAAGGATCGGTGGCTCTCTACACAGTGGAGACTTGTCAGTGATGAGGCAGTGACTAACGGGCTAAAGGATGGAATCACTTTCGTCCTTAAGTGCCTGGACTTCAGCCTCGTGGTCAATGTGAAGAAAATTCCTTTTATTATACTCTCGGAAGAGTTCATAGACCCCAAGTCTCACAAATTCGTCCTTCGCTTACAGTCTGAGACGTCGGTTTAAAAGTTCTATATTTGTGGCTTTATAAAAAAAAAAAGAATATATATAGAAATATATATGTATATCAGAGGGGTGTCTTTTTTTTGGATTCTTGATTGCTGACTGAAACTGGCAGATGATAGACCAGTACCCTTTGACCATCTGCACTTTATCTGGAAGGAAGCAGGGGACATCTGCCCTGGAAAAAATGACTGACATCGTCTGACTGTTGTCAATGGGACTTCTCAAGAAGCTGTTCCCTGCAGTTTCTCTGCAGCTGTAAACCAAATTAGAGCTGGTGCATTCTTGGGAACCTTGCCTTACAACTAGTCCCTGTCTTTGCTCCATGGCCACGTCTTCCCATTGCTTCTTTTGGACCCACCCGTAGACGCCTAGGGCACACGTCTTTACTCTTTCAAGAAACCAGACACTACATGTCCACGTATATCGGTGTGCAAATGTCCAGTTCCACAGCACCTTTATGGAGCCATGGGCAGTTCAGAAAATGCCTTCCTTTATCTTTGTTCTTTGTTGCCTTAGGTTCTTCAGAGAAATATCACAAAAAAAATGTGCACTATCAGTTTATTTTTTTCCCAAAGAGAAAACCTACGTGCCCTGTTTCTTACCCCATTTCCCTACTGACAAAACAAGTAGCCCCTCCCTGTGCCTGTGACTGTCTACCACGTCTGTGCTCCATCCCACCGTCCCTAACACACGCCCCACACAGCCCCACCTGGCTAGAAGGTCTGACCAGGAGGGGTCGGTCTTTCAGGGCCTGTTGGGACCTGCCTCTTTGTGCTCTCAGGCCCTTTGCACAGGTCAGTCCTCCATATGAGAAGTGTGGAGTGCCTGCCAGGAGGACAGTGAGAGCAAGCCAGCAGGAACCCCAACCAACCCAGTTCCCCTCCCCACAGCCTACACCAATCAGGGGGAGACTAACACTGTGACCTTGGGATTGCCTGGTACAGCTTGGTGCTATCTAATTTTCCAGGGAGATAAGTTCTCACCAAGTTTAATACCAAGCCACCCTGTCAAGAGAGACCAAACATTGCCTACCACAATGGCAACTGCTGATGTCTAGTCCCTGCATTTTCTGACCACCATCATTGTGCGACCCGTCACCCCTGCTGGTTACTACCAGTGAAGGAGCTGGTTCAGCCTCTGACATTTAAATTACTTTGAGGAGCTGGTAGAGTGGGGAGAAGGAAAATGTATAGGCCGTCGAGTTTAGAGAAGGGGAAGTAGGGAACAAAGGTTTGGGTCCAGAATGATTTATACATGGTCTGTTTCTGTAATGCAGCTGGTTTCATTATGCTCTCCCCTGGCCCTGGGGGACAGAGGCTGCCCGGGGCCGGAGCCATCCCAGAGTCCAGCAGCCACCTTGCGGGGGGCTGTCTTTGCCTCCCGCCTCCACAGCAGACCTTGAGAAAGTATGCAGTCTCGCTTTTGCTAGGTATTTAGGGAAATCAGTTACCTTGCTTTAGCGAAGGAGGGCACTGTCAAAATGCTCTGTATAACAGTGTGCATACTCTCACTGTTCTGTGTTTTGGACATGGTACAGTATTTATCATTTTTAAAATCAAAATTGGCTTTGGATATTTGTAATACACCTGTACCTGAAAAAGTAAACACCCTTCTTGAATAGACAGCTTACAGCTCACAAAGATATGTTGGGAAAGAAGGAAGAGGAAGTGAGTGGCTGTGGCAGGGAGCCAAGGTGTACATTAACTGCATGTTTCCGTTGATGAAAAATACATGCCATCTAACTGTGGTGCTTTTCTTCTTAGTTTTTGCCTGAGGTCCCTTCATACTGGAAGTTCCTTATGATGATGCTTTCTCAGGAAATATATTTTGGAAGATAGGGTGAATGATGGTGGAGGATGGTGAATGTGTGTGAGACTTTGGCTGCATAAAGATGATAATGTCCAGACGAGAGAAGGCGTTGATGGCTGCTGCATCATGAACACAGTGCAGTTGGAAATGCCATACATGTATCTTTGTTGTTGTTGTGTGCAGTTGCGTCAGTAGCGACCCTATGTGACAAAGTAGAACTGCCCCATAGCATTTTCTTGGCTGTAATCTTTATAGAAGCAGATCGCCAGGTCGTCCCCCCGCAGAGCCACTCACTGGGTGGGTTTGAACCACCAACCAACCTTTCAGTTGGCAGCTGAGTGCTTAACCATCGCATCACCAGTTAACTACTTACAGTTAATTGCGCCACCAACTAACTACATATAGTTACTTGAGCGCAAGCATATCAAAGATCGTGACGATGGCTCAGGACCAGCCAGCATTTCGTTCTGTTAGACCTAAAAGCGTCTTGAATTTGAGTGGCCTTGACAGCAGCTAACAACAGCAGCATAGTTACTGACACTGTTCATCAGTGTTTTAAAATTCTATGCTTCAGACCCTATCTTACATTACCAGTCCAGAAGGGGTTGAGTTGGAGCCATCTGCATTCCCGGCCTGGTGGAGAAAGGTTAAATTAAGGAATTTATTTTCTCTCTCCCCCCTCCCATCCTTTGCGTAGGAGATTGTCAGACTTTCTGAAGTTATTGTTCTGCTTTTAAATTGAATATCGATTTTTTTTTTTTTTACACTGACAATGTATTGAGTCCTTTTTGAAAGAATAACAAAATAAAATACAGGATCTTTGTAAAGCCTTTGCGCTTTCAACCTCTTAATAGCTTGAGTTACTGGTGCGCTGGGAACAGTGTAAATGGCATTTAAAAATTTCAGGTTTCAGAAAGCTGCATCACACAGTTCAACACAATGCATTTTTATTTTAGTTCTTGAGACCAATAGGCTGTTCTTTTTAAAAGGGGGTAAACTGCCCCGAGGCTAGTAGAATATACGATCACTTTAGAGGATACAGGATTGCGTTTGCCTTAAATGTTTATAGATTTTTCCATAACTTTCAGCCGAAGTTATTAAAATCTGAGCATGAAGTGTTAGCGTAGGTGAGCTTTATGAAGAGTGTATGTCTGCAGTTGCTCTCTTCCCTGGCGATGTTCTAACCAAGAGTTTACTTTTTGTTCCTAAGCATATAGTTTTGTGAAGGTGTGAGTTTTTAATAAGCCATAAGCTGAATGTTAAAAAAAAAAAAAGTCTGTGTTCCTAGAGTTGGAAAGAGTTTTAAGATTATTCGGTTCATATACCCTTTGCATTATCAGTTAAGTCAAAATGCAGAACACTTTTGCTCAAGTTTATAAAGTAAGCCCCCTGAGAAAAACTCAACAGCTATTGTGATTGCTTGACCTCCAATTTTTTATTTTTGTTTTGCCCAACTATTGTCTCCCTTTCTCCCTCTCTGCCCTCCCCTTCTCAATCTATGTAGAAGGCAAATTTTGTACAGCAAATGGTATGAGGTAGATGGCCCTGTTGTGTTGCGGCTCACTGGAAGTCCTTGTCAAGGGGGAGATTGCAGCTGTGCTGGTGTGTTGGATGGGAACGGGGTGCTCGCCCTTCCCCTCTGCCATGGTTGGTGGTAGTTGAGTATTCGCATTGTTACATCTCATCTTCACCCTAGGGTGCCGCATGTATTTAGATATGGCTGTACCTCTGTGGGATGCTGTGAGCCTATTGGCTGACCAAAATTGATTGCCCTCTCCCTCCTAACCCCCAACCACAAATCCTGCTATGTAAGGCTCCCTACATGGGGACATGTATTTGTTTCCATACATGTGAACATTCTGAGTGTATGTTACCAGATAGCACATTTATACATTAGACATCCTGACATCCTAGTTATCTGTAGCAGGTGGGCGTGTATGCCAGCAGATATTTGTGTATGTGTTTATATAGGTGAGTGTGAGGGTGTATAATTGTGTTTCTATGTATGCCCTATGTTTTAGAGACTTCTCAATAGTGCCTGTCTTTTGGGAGGTTACTCTAAAGCCAGAGCCAGTTACTTCTCCCTCCCCTCCTTTATTCTTCAGTTCCATTGGTTCTCAGGAGTAAATGGCTTTAGCACAGAAATACTTTCTGGTGAGCCAGCTACCCTGCAAGCAAAATCCATTTATAATCTATCTTTCTCCAAGACCCTACCCCCAAACAGCAAGTAACAGAAAGAAAGGTGAAGCTCTGTGATAATTACTGCTCAAGCTTGGCTACCCTGAAAGCCTTACTATATAAAATCTCACAGTATGACTTAGAAATTGTAAAAAAGCAATGATTGCTTACTCAAAGCACGGAAATGTTAACATATTTATTTAAAGTCCTGCGGTTGTAAAGTGATGTAAGTATTTCTCTGCAGAGTTTGGGCTTTATAGGTCTTATTATAAAAAATAAATCACTACTGTGAATACTATGTAACCTCATAGTCATATTCTATTATAAATAGAAAATATCCTTAAGCCCATAGCACAGTTCTTGAATGGTGTTCAGTGCAATAGTATTTGAGATAGCTTAGACACGTCACTGAAGTTCATTGTATTGAGCTTTAACCAACTGGATGTGAAGAAAATTAGGTTTTTGAGTCATGTTTTTGACAAAGCATATTTTGGTCAAAGAGGGGATGGCTACTCACATCAGGCATTGTATGCTAGGCACTGTTGTAGGCAGCCATATTACCCTCCCAGTCCCTTCAGATAGGGGTTAACTCTTTTATGGGTAATAAAAAAAGAAACATCAAAGAGGGAGAGACTTGTCCAATGCCTCCTGGCTAGTAAATGGAATTAAAAAATCAAAGTGTTTGATTCTGAACCCTCTTCCCTCGGTACCTAGAGGTATGAACCAAAGGATATAAACGAGTTGGCATTTCGGGATGAAGTAGAGGGACCTAGCGACACTTACCATTGAGCCAGAACCTGGAGTGGGATGTTTGGTGAGGGTAGAATCACTCTGGTCTTATACTTTGGGTTTGTGTGAGAGCTGTGGCCTTACTTCATAGTGCTGGCTGATTCCTAGGAGATTTCAGTTGAAAGAATTCAGAATCGCCTACTCCCCCAGGCGAACCCAGCCCTGCCAGGGTTGCACCTGATGTAGAACACAGGTGCATTGTTCCTGGCAGCTCCCCTTTGGTTTTGCCTCTACTTTTTTTACCCTGGCATGGAAACCCTGGTGGCATAGTGGTTAAGTGCTACAGCTGCTAACCAAGAGGTCAGCAGTTCAAATCCGCCAGGCATTTCTTGGAAACTCTATGGGGCAGTTCTACTCTGTCCTATGGGGTAGCTATGAGTCAGAATCGACTCAGCGGCAGTGGGTTTTTTTTTATCCTGGGCGCAGTGCACAGCAGGACTACCCCCCTGGAGTCTTGGCCACAGTGAGGTGTACAGAGGCTTGCCCTGGCCTTCCTGGTGCTGTGATAAAATCACGTCCAGCCTCTTAACTGCTAGGGGTGGGAGAGGGTCTGTGTGCAGGCCCAGCTCTAGGGAAGTTTGGAACTAGAGTCCTCTCCTCAAAATCGATGTTCTCAGCAGGAGGCTCACATTTTCACTGCTTTTCCCTACACTTGGAGTTGTGATAGAAAAAAAAAAAAAGACGAGACATAAAATAGGACTGTAAAATGCGGTGTTTTTCTCTACTTCAGTGCCTTTGAGTTTTGATCCATGTGCATAAACTCATTTTCTCTCCCACTGTTTGCTTTCATTGGAGGACAGGAAGGGAAGGTGGCATTCACATCCCTGTGTTGCCACTCTAGGAACTAAGATAGACTTCCAAAGGGTGGATAAAAAATATCAAACTACTGAATAATATTAGATTTCAGGACACGGGTGGTCCCTTCTGCCAGGCCCTGCCCATTTTTACATGTGTGCTGTTTAGTCCAGTCCAACTCAGTGACCCCGTAGGACAGAGCGGAACTGCCCCATAGGGCTTCCAAGGCCAAAATCTTTATGGGAGCAGATCTCCAGGTCTTCTGAGGAGCCTCTGGGTGGGTTTGAATCTCCAACCTTTAGATTAGCAGCTGAGTGCTTAACCATTGTGCCACCAGGGGTCCTTTATTTCTACTTAGATAACCCAGTTGGTTTTGTTTCATTTGTAAAATAAATCTCATCAGTGGGTTGTTTTAGAATTTCTCCAACACAACAACAGATTATTAAAACCTGAAGCAGCACATTGAGGGGTAACTTCCAGTATGGCGCCAAGAGTTTACCAATTTGAAGGTCTCTCTCAGACTAGGAACATCAATATTTTATCCTGCGCCTTAGTGAAATAAAACACTTTAGTCCTAAGCCTTGAGGGCAAATGTGATAAACCCTCAGCCTTTTCTCTTAAGAGTGTCTTTGGCACTGAAATAAATATTTGGATAAGAAATATTTGATTATGCAATTGTCTGGTTTTGTATGTCCCTTAGCATATCAAAGCTTCATCTCTGAGGACCAGAGACCTGCTCAGGGAATTAGTAATGGGACTCGGGGCATCTGATCTGCAGGCGACAAGTTTAGTTCAAATCATGATGATGGGGAACTTTAGAACAGTCGCATATGCCATTCCAGGGACCAGGTGGAAAGAGGCAGCAGTTGCTTTTCATTTGCCAGTGCCTCTCAGTTACAGAAGTAATGGACTATTCACTTAGTGTTGATCATAATTTTGCGTTTTTTTAAGGAACATAAGAAGACCCAAACTTTGATGATTTCTTATTTTTATAATGGATTTACTATAGGGTTTCATTAAATGACAAATTTCTTCTGGGACCCCTAAATTATGATGAACCAAATTTGATTTCCAAGCAATTGTTCATGAGTATATTGCTTAGAGCGAAGGACATTTGTCCTGGTCCTAAACCAGCAAGGATAGGAGTTGGAGGCGGATGGATACTGGCTCACTGAGATGGTGAACTCAACTTGCCATGAGGACAGACCACTTCCTCAAAAAAGATGCTAGGGAGTGGGCCAGAGAGGCCTGGGCCAGGTCTTATTTGAGAGAAGTTTATTTGACAATTGCTTGAGTTGAAAGGACTTTATAGCTTTGTATTTAGAATCCAGCATTAACCTAGACAAGTTCAGTAATGAAGTTGTTTGTCTGATGGAGTCATAACTTTTTGTGCAAATACGTGACCAGGAACTTTTGTGTTCTCTCTGATTAGTTAATACTGTACTTGGTAACCAGGAGGGACAATTTTGCTAACCAGCCTCTACTCATGGCCACTGTGTGTGTATGGCAAAGCCTGAGCATGATGTCCTGCATTAAGTGGGTGATGGGCTCCATGGAGATGTTTTAAAACATGTAAATGAATGAATTATACAACCAGCAACCATCTGCACATGTATGTTCACTTACCATCCTAAGATTTATGCTATGAACCTCTTCACTGTAACTTAATAGCAATGTTAACCTCTATGACGGACATACAGCAGACCTGCATCCAAGTTATTTTGTTCTCTTTTTGGTCTTCCAGTTATAGCCCTCCTCCGTCCCAATTGACTGTAAAACATTTCACACTTTACATTTTTTATACTGTAAACTTGGAAAATAAACTGAAATCCCAAATCATATATTGTGTCTTTTTTTCGTATGATTATTTCAATCTAAAAAATTATTTACTTTTTAGGGAACATTTTTACTCTTGCATAATTTTGAAACCCTCTTCAAGGTAACTGGTCAACTGTCTATGAGAACCATGACAATGGTTACGATAGTTGAAAGGGAAAGTTTAATTGCCATTGTAAGAAAGACTACTAGGTTGTCAATCATTTTGTGGTCAAGAAACATGTTTTAAATGAGTAGATTACTAAAAATTAAACTCTTAGGCTATGAAACTTGGAAATGGAGCAGGCTTTCTGAGAAAACCAGCAAGCAAAAGATCTTATGAGTTAAGTAGGGTGGGAGAAACATACCAGACACCTGGATTTGGAAGGATATTGGATCATTTTTGTGGAAGGTTTGGTAATTAAGTTATTGATTTATTTTAGATGTTTAGATATTTTTGATGCATCTATTTTAGATAAATTTATTTAAAGGGATTTTTTTTTTTTTTTTAAATGTCCTATAGGGTCACTATGAGTCGGAATCGACTCGTTGGCACTGGTTTTCTGGGATGCTCCATAGAGGAAACCCTGGTGGCATAGTGGTTAAGTGCTAGGGCTGTTAACCAAAGGGTTGGCAGTTTGAATCCACCAGGCGCTCCTTGGAAACTCTGTGTTCTCCTCTGTCCTATAGGGTTGCTAT
This sequence comes from Elephas maximus indicus, assembly GCF_024166365.1. Taxonomy (NCBI): domain Eukaryota; kingdom Metazoa; phylum Chordata; class Mammalia; order Proboscidea; family Elephantidae; genus Elephas; species Elephas maximus. Next base: position 164,614,553 of record NC_064821.1, on the reverse strand, counting down.
GAGTCGGAATCAACTTGACGGCACTGGGTTTGGTTTTTTTGGGGGTAGGTTCCATAGGGCTTTCAATGGCTGATTTTTTGGATGTAGATTGCCAGGCCTTTCTTCTGAGGTGCCTCTGGGTGGACTCAAACCTCCAACCATTCAGTTAGCAGCCAAACATTCAACACCACCCAGGAACTACTTACCCATGATGGGGCTATAGAAATTTGGAAGAGTTTTTAATACCTCAGACGATAAGCTATCAGATTATGGAAGTGGAGTAAGGGATATTGACATGGTACCAGTGTTGGAGATGGGGCCACCCAGCAGTAGTGTGGGCATGGGTGATATCCCTGCTTCAGGAGAGACTTGGCGATTTCATATTGGTGTCAGTGTGACATACAAGCATCTTCTAGTTATAGAGGCTAATGTTGGCATGGATAACCCCAAACTGTATTTGACTTTTGGCTGTGTTCTCTGTGTTTACTCTGGACATGTTTTTGTGGTTCAAGCAGTAAAGAGGATTATGGGGAACTCACTTGAGTCCATCTCCGGACTTTCTGAGGGGAAAAAAAAAAAAATCCTTTGGTTTAAGTGTAAAAATGGGGCTACATTTACATCCTTTAAAAGTGTTTGTGTGACCCTGGGAAAATTACTTGATCCTTCTCTGTCTCATTCATTTTCCTCATCTGTAAAATGGGGATAATAATAAGACCCACCTCATTAGATCTTTGTGAGGATTAAATGAGATAATATATATAAAGCATTTAGCTCAGGCATATAAAAAGTGTTCCATAAATATCAGCTTAAAATGTTTTAGATCAATAACTAACATCACTACTACTTACAGATAGTCCCAGCTTAACATCCAGTCCTTTTAATATAGAAGCACGATGTGTGATTTAGACTTAATGCATATCACTGAGGCCCCTGCGAATGAGTGAATGCTCTCACTTTCCTGATGGGCTACAGTCCTTGGCTATTTGTAAGATTAGCTTCAAGATGGCTTTGAAAATTTACTTTCCCAAGATCTTATTTAAGGTGCAGCTGGGCCTGGCTGGCTGGCAACACAGCCCAGCTTGGGAAGCATCTGCCTTGTTTTGTAAAAAAAAAAAAAAAAAATTTTTTTTTTTTTTTTAATAAGGAGACACTGTAAGCTCTGATACCTGGCAGTGCAGGTGAATTATGGATATTCTGATTAATCGAATATCCACCCACCTATATCCATCCATACTCAATAAAAGAGTAATTTGTGCTGGGCAAAGTACTAGGTGCTGGGGATACAAAGATATATGTCTTGCCAGCAGGGAGCCTACAGTTTAGTGAAAGGACAGGCACACAAATGTATGTTACAGTTCAAATGATAAATGCCACAATTCAGGATATGCACAAAATGCCATGGGAGCAGAGGTGAAAGGCGCACCTTCAGATAACCTAGGCAACTGGATAGATAATGATATGACTCATCCAAACTGGGACTCCGTGATGAGGAAAAGCATGAATTTAGCAGAAAAGATAACGGGTTTGGGTTTTGTTGTATTGAGTTTGAATAGCTTGTGCAATATGCAAGCCACGATGTCCAGAGGCAGTTCAATGACTGGGTCTAAAACCAAGGAGAGATGTCAAGATCAGAGACCCAGATTTGAAGGTCATTAACACATAGGTGATAACTGATGCCCCATGGATGATATTGCCATGGAAGTGAGTATAGAGTTGAAAGAGACATGGAAATGGAAATGCTGAGATGCCCTGAGGTAGTTGAAAGATGGTCTAAAACCAAGGAGGGATATCAAGATTAGAGACCCAGATTTGGAGGTCATTAGCACATAGGTGGTAGTTGATGGCCATGGAAGATATTGCCTTGCAAATGCGTTGAAAGAGAAACTGGAACACTAACATTTCAAGGACAGTTGAAGGAAGTGGGGTCAGAAGGGAAACCAGAGAAGGAACGATCAGAGGTAGAAGAGAAGCCAGGATCTCTCTGAATGAGCAGGATCAGAAGAACTGAGAGAAGAGCTTCAAGAGTCTCAATGTTTTCAAAATATGAGTTTAATGGTGGAGTTAGCTACTATTCTATAAAAGGATTGCCCTATTTTCAAAGAATTTGTGCAGTGCCCTACACATGTGTTAAAAGAAAGAGAATAAATTGGAACATTATCTAAAACTACGGAGCATAATATAACTTTTATGGCAATTTAGAAGGCACTTAGGGATTTTTTTCAGCGCCTCAGGGCATTATTATGAACTCCGATTATTGTTGTACTAGTCAACAGTGGGAGTGTTGGTAAATGGCGAGTGAATCGACCTCGGGGTAAAACCAACATTTACTTGAAATGGACTGGCTCACTAGCAAGGACAGAAGGGAAATCCAGATCCCAGCTCAGGCTAGTAACCCAGCTGACCAAGTCAAAGACAAAAACTCATCAGCAAAATTAAAAGCCTTTAATCCTTCCAGCTCCCACCCCCTCATGTGTATATGTGAAACTTGTCATCTAGAGAGAAATTCAGAGAGCAAATCAACCCCCCCATCCCAGTATCCTAATTTGCTAGAAATGATGGTTACACCTGTACACAGGTGTTTCAAAGCCCTTCAAAAGCCATCCAAAGGCTTGGATCTGAGCTCATAATGGCCTGGCCTACATTATAAGTAATACGTTTAATAAAGCTAGAGAAGTTGATTTATAAACTTGTTTCCAAGGTTGAGCCTCCCTAAGAAGGATCTTCTTAGCTTGAGGTGGGATCCTAACTGATGTTCCAGGTGCAGGTGCTAAATGGATTAATCGTGTTTCTTCCCTGGGCTCTGATTATAAGGTCATGGCTACTTGTGAGTTAGTAAGATGTCAGTTCTGTTACTGTTATAGTCAGAAAAAAATAAATTTGAGTAGAGGTATCAGGGGACTCTTCTCAAACTGCCAGACCTGGGGACTGCCATGACTCCTGATGGTCTGGCAAAGAACAAGAGCTGTTTCATGGCAGTCAAGACAGTCAACATGGGAGTAATTCCCTTCTGGCCCCTGCTGGGTGGGATTGCCGGATTTAGCAAGGCATTATTTGTTGAACTGTACTGCTCCTGATGACAGAGGGGTGGGAAAGGAGATGTTAGAGGAAAGAAAGGAGCTGGCTGAGCGTGGGGCATGGCCACCTGCTGCCACCCTTTGCTTTCTGCATGATAGTGGGTAGATGTGATTGTGTTTTCATCAGAATCATTTAAAGTCGGGGCTATTCATCATCATCACTGTCATCCTCTTCATCAGAATTATCATTGTCATCATCATCATCATTGTCATCATCTTCGTCTTCATTGTCATCATCTTCAGTGTTTATCTTTCCAGAAAGCACATCCTCAATCCAGTCTTCCAGCTCCTCGGCTGTGGGCAGGTCGTCATCATCTGGAATATCCATCCAGACACTGTCAGCCTGCAGTGAGGGACAGAATGAGAGAGCGAGTGAGTGCGTGCGTGAAGGACGAGCCAGAGTAGCGTGTTGAGTGGGCCCTGAGGTCACTTCACTTTATCAGGAATGTGTGCACATTGTTAAATGGAAATGTCAAGTTGAAAAATGGTATGTGTAGTATCCTGTTTGTATAATACCAAAGGAAATATGCATTCCGTTTTATATATGTGAAATTTCTGGTAAGACACCCATGAAACTCCCACAATGGTTCCCTTAGGGATGGAGTTAGGGCAGCGGGAAAACTTTTCCTTTTCATTTTATATCCTAGAGTCTTGTTTTAAAATGTTCTATCTTGAGCAAATTTTGTTGTTGTTGTTATTGTCATTCTTATTAATTGAAAAAGTAGTTTACAAAATAAATGAATGGAGAGTTCTCCAGGTGATGAAGCACTGCTAAGAGCGAAAAAAGATAATGCTAACCGGCCCCCACTCACAAGAGATTCCATCACAATTTATTATGGCTCTAGCAGATCCCCTGTGACCATCACTTTCTGTCTCTCATTTGCCTGGTTGTATCTGTCATGCTCCTGTTTTGTTATCATGGACCCGCATCAGGTGTGGGGACTGAGGTCTACAATTCCTCATACTCTGCCAGCCCACCTCACTAGCCTTACCCACCCTCAGTTCAATGGTGCCTGAATGGTGGGGAAAATGCCCTTACCCTGACTCCCACATTGTTTTCTTCCTCCTTTTCTGTAGGCCTACTCTCCTGCCTGGTGTTCTGGCTGGGGGGTAGTTGTCTGTGTGGGCTTCTGAGCCACAGCTGACCCAGTACCCACTGTGTAATGACAGCTCCAGGAGCATTTACTTGGGTAGAAAGTCCCAAGTAGTCAGTGAGTTGGGTTTAGCTGGCCACATAAGTATGGAATGGTGCCCACGGAAGAGAGTCATGGAATCAGATGGGGACTGGCAAAGAGACCAGGCATGGGCCACACTAGCAATTTGCCTGAGCCTCAGGCAGGGCCAAGGGTCCTGCTGGTGTCATAAGGGGCTGAACTCTTCCACATGATCTCACAGTCTAGGCCACATGGCAGAAAACAGGGCAGGCTGACGGTGCCTAAGCAACCTTTCATGGGGGATACTCACATCTGTCACATTCACCACCCCAATCTGTGGCCTGAACAGGTCAATCTTGAAAGTCTTTTCCCAATAGGCAACGAGCTGCAACAATAGAGAATAAGGTTACATAGCAGGCCGAGAGCATTTCCAGTTAAAACCACTTTTTGTGGCTGGACCCACCTGCCATCCCATTACAGTGACTAGGTCATCACTGGGCAAAAGTTTGCAATACAGCTGTAGGCACTTAGGAAATTGAAGACTTGGACTCAGCCCTCAAGCACTTTAAACAAGTATTAAAAAAAAAAGATGTCAGAACACAAACTATGAAAACATGTAACATAAATACTTCTACAACTGCAATGTAAGTAAGACCATTACAGAGATAGTCCAAAGTTGTTTCTCAAATTACTAGTGGCCCTTTTATAGTTTATATATTGTGAAGGAGACATTCCTCTCTGCCTCTTTTTCAGTATCCTATTTGAAATCCTTTACTTGAATCACTCTGCTACATGAGATTGCTGGAAAAGCAATTTTGTGCCAGAAGTTGGCATACGAGTAAATAAGGTTTGTTCCCTTAGTCAGGTTTGGGTTCCAAGTGGATAAATTTCTGACTGGGGCAGGACTAAAGGAGCAAGGGGCCCAGGGGCTAAGAGAACGGGAATGTTGAGTGGTAGAAAGCCTCCCAAGAACATATATGGCCTGATGAGGACTAGTGTTATTTAGGAATTTGTAAATCAGAATAATTTGAGAATTTCTCTCTTGCAAACTAAGGCAAATATGTAGGACAGGAAAACTGCAGCTTACTTAATAGTTCAGATGCACTAGAAACACAACCAAGCATAATTATACTGTATGTGGTTTTTATGGCCAAGGCTTTGTTATGATTACCTAGAATTACAACATTGGTTTCAAGTGTGATGGAAGTCTCTGCCTTTGATTCACCACCCTTTACAGAGGATTGGGTAGTAGGACCCCTGAGATCACTTACCAGTTGCTGCTGAGTCGAGTCCAACTCATGGTGACTCCATGTGTATCAGAGTAGAACTGTGCTCCATAGGGTTTTCAATGCCTGATTTTTTGGAAGTAGATCACCAAATCTTTCTTCTGAGGATCCTCTGGGTGGACTTGAACCGTCAATCTTTCAGTTAGCATGTTAACCGTTTGCATCTCCCAGGGACTCAAAGGAAGTAACCACAATGGGATCACTGTTAGGTACTGTCGAGCCCACTTCAACTCATAGTTTGTACAACAGAATGAAACAGTGTCTGGTTCTGCACCATCCTCACAATCGTTGTTACGCTTGAGCCCATTGTTGCAATCGCTGTCAGTCCACCGCACTGAGGGTCTTGCACTTTTTCCCTGACACCCTACTTTACCAAGCATGATGTCCTTCTCCAAGGACTGTTCCTCCTAATAACATGACCAAAGTTATATGAGACAAAGTCTCACAATCGTCACTTCCAAGGAGCATTCTGGCTGTACTTCCTCCAGGACAGATTTGTTCATTCTTCTAGCAGCCTATGGAATACTCGATATTCTTTGACAACAGCATAATTCAAAGGCATCAATTCTTCTTTGGTTTTACTTATTCGTTGTCCAGCTTTCACATGCATATAAGGCTACTGAAAGTACCAGGACTTCGGTCAGGTGCATCTTAGTCCTCAAAGTGACATCTTTGTTTTTTAACACTTTAAAGAGGTCTTTTGCAGCAGATTTGACCAATGCAATACATTGTTTGTTATCTTCACTGTTGCTTCTATGGGCATTGATTATGGATTCAAATAAAATGAAATCCTTGACAACTTCAATCTTTTCTCCGTTTATCATGACGTTGCTTCTTGGTCCAGTTGTGAGAATTTTTATTTTCTTTATGTTGAGGTGTAATCCGTACTGAACACTGTAGTTTTTGATTTTCATCAGTAAGTGCTTCAAGTTCTCTTTGATTTCAGTAAGTAAGGTTGTGTCATCTGCATATCAGGGTTGTTAATAAGTCCTCCTTCAACCCTGGTGCTGCATTTTTCTTGATACAGTCTGGCTTCTTGGATTATTTGCTCAGTGTCTTAGTTATCTAGTGCTGCTCTAACAGAGGAAAACCTAGTGGCATAGTGGTTAAGAGTTTGGATGCTAAGCAAAAAAGTTGGCAGTTTGAATCCGTCAGGCATTCCATGGAAACCCTATGGGGCAATTCTACTCTGTCCTACAGGATTGCTATGAGTTGGAATTGACTCGACGGCAACAGATTTGGGTTTTGGTTTTGCCTGTAACAGAAATACCACAAGTGGAGGGCTTTAACAAACAGATTTATTCTCTCACAGTCTAGTAGGCTAGAAGTCTGAATTCAGGGTGCCAGTTCCAGGGGAAGGCTTTCTCTCTCTGTTCGTTCTGTGGGAAAGTCCTTGTCATCAATCTTTCCCTGGTCAAGGAGCTTCTCAGTGCAGGAAATCCAGGTCCAAAGGACGAGCTCTGCTCCCCGTGCTGCTTTCTTAGTGTATGCAGTCCCACTCCTCTCTGCTTGCCTCTCTCTTTTATATCTCAAAAGTGATTAACTCAAGATATCCTGTAGATTTAGTCCTGTCTCTTTAACATAACAGCCTCTAATCCTGCCTCATTAACATCATAGAGGTTAGGATTTAAGATACATAGGATAAATATATCAGATCACAAAATGCAGGACAACCACACAATACTGGGAATTATGGCCTAGCCAAGTTCACACACATTTTGGGGGGACACAATTCAAACCATAACACTCAGCATACAGACTGAATGAGTATGATGAAAGGACACAACCCTGATGCACAACTTCCCTGATTTTAAATCATGCAGTATCTCCTTGTTCTGCTTGAATGACTGCCTCTTGGTCTATGTATGGGTTCTGCATGAGCACAGTTAAGTGTTCCAGAATTCTCATTCTCTGGTCTTGTTCTAATGGGACCACTAAACCCCCTCAATTCTGTTTAATCACAGTATGACAAGTCATGATTACTGCAACTAGTGATCATTCCTGGCAGAAGATGAAGTTATCATGTATAACCTAATGATAACTGTCTTAGCCTGAGTTGTGTAGAGAAGCAAAATCAGTGAAGCTTACATATACGAGAGAGAGAGAGATTTATCCCAAGGAAATGGCTGACATAGTTGTAGAGGCTGGCAAGTCCCAAGTTCATGGATCAGGCATCAGGCTGGAGGCTTCTCCTGACAGCTGACAAACTCAAGATCAGCAAGTCAGATGGCAGGCTGCTGTCTCAGCCTGTGGAGGCTGCTGAATCCAAGATTGGCAGATAAGACAGCAGGCTGCTGGCTCACAGACTGCAGAGGCTGATGAATCCCAAGATCAGCAGGCAATATGGCAGGCCACTAGCTCAAGTCCCAAGAACCAGGGGTCAGATGATGACAAGCTGGATGCAGGATCCAGAGCAAACAAGTGAGCTTTGCTAGAAAGTCCATGTATATATTGGATGCAGACGACACCTCTGAAGAAACTGCCCTTATAACTGATTGACTGATCACATCAGATCACATTATGGAAGATGACTACATCATTACGTGACTGCCATATTATATCATTACATAGTTGTCAAACTACATCATTACATAACTGCCAAACCACTGAGAATCATGGCCCAGCCAAGTTGACAGACAACCTTAACCATCAAAATAATTAAACTTGTACTGGCTACTAGCTGTTAACGCTTACCTAAAGCAGTCAATCGATTAAGCTTTGGCTTCATACAGACCAGGGCTGGAATATTACATCCACTACTTACTAGCTTTAATCTCTCCAGCAATTAGGGTTTTCTTCATCTGTAAAATGAGGACTGTAATTGTACCTACTTCATAGGTTGGTTGTGAGGATTAAATGAGACAATGCATGTAAAGTGCCTACACTAGTTCCAGACATAAAGTATATACAGCAAGGCATATTAGTTTGTTCATTATTATTACCACTGGGCTCATGTATTATACAAACTCTGTTTTTTCATTTTTAAAACAAAGTATAATCAAAATTTTCTGGCCATTGATGGTGGACATGAGCAAGAGTTTGGACTTTAAGTTTCTTGCACATTCAACATGTGCTAGATGCTATGCTAGGTCCAGGGAACAACATGATGAACAAGACAGACATAATGTCTGCCCTTAAAGAGCTTACTCCTTCTCTCCGTGAAGTTCTCTTAACTCTAGGCAAAATGTTCATCTTTGGTTTTGAGTGCTTAGTAACTCAGGTTGCCTCAGAATTATAGTTTCTACCCAGAAAAGGAGGGGGCAGTGGTGGTTCAGAGGTAGAATTCTCTTCTTCCATGCAGGAGACCCAGGTTCAATTCCTGGCCAATGCATCTGATGTGCAGCCAACACCTGTCCATCAGTGGGTGTTGAACAGGTTTCAGTGGAGCTTCCCAACTAAGATGGACTAGGAAGAAAGGCCTAGTGATCTGCTCCTGAAGATCAGCCAATGAAAGTCCTATGGGCCACAATAGTCCAATCTGCGACTGACCATGGGGATGGTGTTACACTTGGTAGTATTTTATTCCTTTGTACATAGGGTTTCTCTGAGTTGGGGCCAACTCAAAGACGGCTAATAACAACCCAGAAAACAAAGAAGGTTATAGGAAGGGGTTGTGGTGGAGGGAGGGGTAGTTACGGAGCTGCTGGCAGAAGAAATTCACCCAGCTTACTTGGCTGGGCCCTTCGGAGAGTCCACACCTTCTGGTCTCCAGGGAATGAGAACTGTGACAAGGCCTTAAGTTCAAGGCTGTCCCTATGGCCAAGATCTCGATCCACAGTGGGTGAGGGTGCCCACCGGGTTTCTGCCAGCGCCCCTACCTATTTCACCTCCTCTTCCATGCTTCAGGGTCTCACATGAAACACAAACATGGGGCTGTGGAAAGAACCAAGGATGGGGCCCTGGCCTGAACCACTCACCAGAGGAAAGTCATCCGGGTCGATCCACACGATGCTCAGGTCAGGATTGTCAGTATTGTCTCGGGCAACCTGTTTCAGGATCTCCAGAAACTCGTAGCCATCTGCAAGAGGGTTTAAGAAGGTCAAGTAACCCCTGTACCCACACAGCTCCTAACGTGGAGAGCAGAGAGTACTGTTGTCTCTTGGAGGCTTCTGAGGCATACATGCCCTCAGTTACAGGATTATTTTATAAAAGGAGTCAGATGAGAACCCCAGCCACAAAACAGCTTATGCCAAGGAAATAATAACATTTTCAGTAAGAAGATTAAAAGCCCACAGAAACAGGCTGGTTCTAACTTGAAGGCATGTGAAAGCTGACCAGCCTTGGGTCAGGAAGCTCAACCCCAGAGCAGAAGAGTCCTGCCTGGGCCTCATTGCTTCTGTGCCATCTCTTGAGACAGTTAAATTACTGTTCCCTTGAATTCCCCATAACATTCACTCTATGGACCAATGGTTATGTGAGCATGTAAACTGGACCTTTAGTTTTCTGCGACCTGGAATTCTAAGACCTTCAATCCAAGCAAGCTTCTGATTTAGTTGGTTTCATGGTAATCCCTTCCTTTGCAAGAGTGGTTAGAAAAGGCTTTGAGATAGTAACTGAGGTTTCTACCCTCTCTCACCAGTTCTTTGTATACTCTAAACCGAAACCAAACTTGTTGCTGTTGCATTGATTCTGACTCATAGCAACCCTTATAGGCCAGAGTAGAATTGCCCCATAGGGTTTCCTAGACTGTAATCTTTACAGAAACAGACGGCTGCATCTTTCTCCAGTGGAGTGGCTGGTGGGTTGGAACCTCTGACCTTTCAGTTAGCAGCTGAGCGCTTTACCATTGTGACACCAGGTCCCCTATTCAGTCAGCAATATTCATTGCCCCCAGGGGAGGAATGATTCATAGGAAAAACAGAGACAAGCCTTGTAAGCTTCAAGGACACAGACTTTTTGCTTTCAAAAGCCTAAATCTTGAATAACTGGGAACATAAAATTTATGCCAGAAAGAAATATTTTTGAACAATGTTTAGTAAGAGAAAGCATACTGTAAACCCTCAGCACTGCCCCCATCTCCCAACTAGAAACAGAGAAAAGAGATTAGATTCTGAAAGGTACCAGAGAATAAGTTCTGTGCCTGTGTGTGTGTGAGTGCATGAACCCCAGCCACGTGTGCACGTGTGTCCATATGCAGAAACTCCATAGTTTCAGGGAATCCCTGAGTAGAGGGGACTGATACTTTCAGAATCAAACTCGGGAAAATTGAAAGGCCCCAGGATACCTTAAAGAACCCCCGCAGTGCAGGAGCATGATGGCAGAAATGTCTGCCAGAAGATTTTGGCAATAGGTCCAAGAGAACTTCATAGAGGCCCTTTGCCCCTGAACACAGCACGGAGGAGGTGAAGAGTCTTAGCTCCCCCCGCCCCCACCATGTTCTCTTGTTCTGAGAAACATGGAAGAAGCTGGGTGGGGGGAGGGCAGATCTGAAGAAGCCCTGCAGTTGGGATGGAGAAAACCAGGACATCTACTCAGGACCAGGGTTAGAGGTCAGACAGAATGACAGACTTCTTTACAGATGCCAGTGTGGATAAGTGACAGTGACTCCTACCAGATACACACACCCCACCCCTATCTATGGGCCCTGGGGATGGAAAAGCATCAATTGTCAGATGCAATTCCCACCTTCCAGTGGTATACAGCTCAAAATAGAAATTAAGATTCAGTTCTAAATAATAAAGAAAGTAACATTTTGTGCACTGTTGAATTTGTGGCCTGAAATTTATACCTTCTATTATTAAGTAGTTTAAAGCGCCTGGGTGGCACAAATGATTTGTGCTTGACTACTAACCTAAAATGGAAACCCTGGTGACATAGTGGTTAAGTGCTACACCTGCTAACCAAAAGGTTGGCAGTTCAAATCCACCAAGTGCTCCTTGGAAACCCAAAAGCATCATGTAAAGAAAGGCCTGGTGATCTACTTCCATAAAGATTATAGTCAAGAAAATGCTATGAAACAGTTCTACTTCGTAACACAAGGGGTTGCCATGAGTCTGAATTGGCTCAACCGCAATTTTCTTTAAATCTATTTTTGAGAATGCAGTATGACAATTGCTCTTTCTTTGCAAAGTTTACTTCTTTTACATTTTGATCAAAGATTCCATAGAAGAATCCTGATCAAAAGCGGGAACATGTAGAACGGAATTTTAAATTCTCGTGCACTTGACTTTCTGGAGCCATGGAGACTGGATGAACCACTGACATTATTACCCTGAAATAATATTTCAATCTTAAACCAAAAATATCACCTGAAGTCATCTTAAAACCAAACAATAGTTTAGCTTAACCGGTAAAAAAAGTTTTGCCTTTAGCATTTTGCTTTTTTAAGAGCTATCTAAGTGGGATCAAATCAACAACAGAAACTCAAAAGATTAGATAGGAACCTTAGGGGGCAGTGAGTTTATGTCGATGAGGAGGAAGAACGCAGAAAATGACAGTGAGAATGGCCACACAACTCAAAGAATGTAATCAATGTCACTAAAGTGTACGTGTAGAAACTGTTGAATTGATGTACGTTTTGCTGTATATATTCTCAACAACAAAATAAATAAAATTTAGAAGGAAAAAAAAAAAAGAACTCATGTGACAACCAGAATGGAATTAATAAGAATGTTGACACATTGTGAAAATTATAATTAATATCACTGAATAATTTGTGTAGAAATTGTTACATGGGAACCGAATTTGCTGTGTAAACTCTGGCCAAAAACACAATAAAATATTATTTAAAAAAAGTTTCCTTCTTTAGCTGGGGTCTCAGAAAACTTGAGCTTCTTCCTGTGGCCTCTGTTTAACAATCCCCTCCATTCTCCTAGTGCAACAGCCAAAACTTTCGGCATGCTGGTCTTTGTTTGGCCTCTGGGTCAAGGTTTGTCTCTGTACTTCCTCATCTCTAATGTATCCCACACAATGTGCGTGCCACTTTTAACAGCTCATTTTTGAGTCAATGAAGTCGCCACTTCAGTTGTTGCTCATTTTTACAACATATTGTTACAATACCCCCCCCCGCCCCCACCCCAGGTATTATAACCTGGAAAGCAGAGTAACCTCCAGTGGAGAAGGTCTTCATAGCCTGTGGCCCCTTCCTGCAGAGATGCTGGGCCTGCCTGGGTGATTTTTCAATCTATGCTCTGAGTCGTATTGCAAATTAGATTGTGTGACAGACACCGGAGATTGAGAGAGACCTGTGCCTTGGAGATCATTAATCTCTCACTGAGGGTGGAGGCCACTCCTGCTGCCACTAGGTGTGGCTGAGAGGTCCAAGCCCCTCCAGAGTGTCACCAGTTGCTGCTCTGTGGATATATGGCTCCTTTTCTGGGCACGCTGCTGAGCTAAATCCGACAAAAACCAAACCTGTTGCCGTCCGGAGGGAAATATGGCTCCACCTTTGTAACCTGCGCTCTTGTGTATCATAATAGGCCACAGGGAGCTTTCCTCTAAAACATGTATAGTTACTGCTTTCAACAGAGAAAAAAGCGATGATATTAAGTGAGGCAAATGTCAACAGTACTCTGGAGGATGAGAATCAAATCTGAAAGTGACCTCGACAAATCAGAAATTCATGAAGAGAATGACATTCAATAACACAGACACAAATTCAAGTAGAAGGTAGACTTAAGGTGCGAAAGACCAATTCACCTAAAGAAAAGGGAGAAAGGCACATATGTACAGGGGTAAGATCTGCGATCAGAATTATAAGCTGAATGTGAGGTAGCATTGCAGGTCTCTGATGGGACACACACACACACACACGCACACACACATGCAAAAAAACCCCAAATAAGTAATTAAAACACATAATGTTGGGATGTTACATACTGTACAAGAATCTTTTCTATTCTACATCCAGCAGCAGATTTAAAGATCGAAAAAGAAAAGATTGAAGGAATAAAAGATGGGTTCCACAAGGAACAGAAGGAGCCACTGAGTGGTGCGAACAGTTAAGCACTCGACTACTAACTGAAAGGTCGAGGTTTGAATCCACCTAGAAGTACCTTGGAAGAAAAACCTTTGGAGAAGCGTAGTTCTACTCTGCACACATGGGGTCACCATGAGTCAGCATTAACTCGACGGCAACTGGTTGTTGTTGTTAATTTTCCTGCAAGAAGATTGAATGGATTCAAATTTTTATGAAAATAAGAGAAGTCAAGAGTGGAGCTTAATGCCTATTTTTAAGAATACGAAAGGTTTGCATGAGGAGAATATTCCTTGTGTCTACTGAGTAACAAGGAAAGCTCAAGAAACATTCATAGAATAACTTGATAAATGAGGTTTACATTAAAGCTGGAGAATTTTCTCCAGATCCTGGGGAAGCTTTTTGACTCTTAAGGTGATGAATTCTGTAACGGGCAACTGCCTGAATCTGCAGGTAGTTTCAGGAACCCCATTCAAGCGCTCCGTTCTCCAGAGAGGCAGCACAGCAATGACTGTTAGGCACATGGACTCTGGGGCCACATGGCCTTGGTCCAAATCCTGATTCTGCCACTTATGGCGTGACTTAGGGCAAGTTGTATACCATCTTTTTTCCTAGTCTGTAAAATGGGGATGATGATAATAATAGTACCTACCTCATTGGGTTGTTGCATTAAATGTTTTAATATCTTTAAATTGCCTAGACAGCACCTGGGATATAGTAATTGCACATAGTGAGGGTTAGACATTATTCTCCCTAAATGATCTGACATTCTTATGCCTGAATGCAAGGAGCTGCGTGAAACCCTCTGAAACCGACCGTTTACCTGCTCATTCATCTCATATAAATTAGGTCCAGTGTTCTGGGCACAAGGGGTGGGTTAGATACAGCAGTCCTAGACCCATGAGGTAGAGAAGATACAGTCACCGAAAATCACAAGATAGTCCCTCACTGGGCGGTTCCTACTGGCTCCTGTTCCTGATTTATAGCTGAAGGCTTCAGGGATGGTGTGCCAGCTGGTGTGACTATGAGAACCTTGCTTCAATATATGGATTAGACCCAGGTTTAATTCCGTTGGTTTTAAATCATTACGCTGACTTGGATATTCCTGATTCAAGCCTCATAGGCTCTCCCCTCTCCAGTCCCCAGGTCTTGAATGAAGACCTGTTTGAATAGAATCTCATTCATCTGGGAAAGCTGAGTTAAGGCAGCTAAACAGGTCTCATGTGCATTCCGTTGCTAAAATTGAAAGTTCCAAGTTCATTTTCTCCTAGAGAGAGCTTCTGTTCCTTTTTAAAACTGGCAGCTGTGCTTGACAAGGGAAACATTCACTGTGCATCCTCCCTTTTTGACCAGGAAGGACATGTGCAGGAAATTGTATTTCACTCTGGTAATACAACGTTAAATACAGGACTAGTCCACAGTTGAAATTACATGAATGAATGGATGAAATGAATGAGTTTGAAATGAATAAACATTTTCTTTATCTGTGATATACTGAGGTTAGAGACCTTTGAAGATTGTGACCATGTGTCTTTCAGAAGAAATACCCCATAATTCAAAAAGTAGGTAGGGAGAAAGAGGGAATATTATTCAGAGATTTGTAGGCTAGATGTTTAGTCATAGCAACTAAAGGACCGTTTTCTACAATTATCAGTCAGAAAAGCATCAGAGGCAGACATAACTCCCAAACATTCCAAATATCCAGGCAGGCGACTAGCTCTCCATCCAGGAAACATGCCTACCTTGGCCCTTGAATATTTCCAGGGCTGAGACCCTTCAATCTCCCTAAAGGCCCATTGTTGTTGTTGTTAGTTGCCGTTGAGTTCATACAACAGAAGGAAATGTTGCCCAGTCCCGTGCCATCTTATGATGATTGGTATATTCTAGTCCATTGTTGAGGCCACTGTATATGTGAGTACCTTCCAACTTAAGGGGCTCATCTTTCAGTAACATATCAGAGAATATTCTGTTGAGATCCATTGGGTTTTCATTGGAAGTAGATACCAGGCTTTTCTTCCTAGTCTGTCTTAGTATGGAAGCTCTGCTGAAACCCGTCCACTACGGGTGACCCTGCTGGTTTTGAAATACTGGTGGCATAGCTTCCAACATTGTAGCAACATATAAGCCACCACCCAAAAACCCAAACCAAAGCCATTGCTGTCGAGTTGAATTCCGACTCATAAGCAACCCTATAGGACAGAGTAGAAATGCTACATAGGGTTTCCTAGGCTGTAAATTTTTAAGGAAGCAGACTGTCACATCTTTCTCCCATGGGAGCAGCTAGTGGGTTCGAACCGCTGACCTTTTGGTTAGCAGGCAAGCGCTTAACCACTGCATCACCAGGACTTTTTTACAAGCTACCACAGTATGATAAACTTACAGACAGGTGGTGGCAAGGCCGCTTAAAGTGTTAATAACCCTACCAGTCAAGAATCTTCTTATTGTATCTGACTGTTTCTTCTTTTTCACAAGAAGTTCACTTTCCAGACTTTTCCCTTTATGGACACAGGACATTGTCCGTTATGTGCAGCCTGTAGTCATGCTTCCCCAGCCTTTATTTTATGACTATTTATTGAGAACTTACTGGGTGCCAAGTACTTTGGCTTTAAGTCTTCACATCTAGTGTTGATGGAAGTAAGAAAGATTTCATTATCTCCATTTTAAAGAGGATGGGATTGAGACCCAGAAAGAGTAAGTGACTCGCCCAGCATCACTTGATAGCAAATGGTAGAACCAGGGTGACAACTCAGGTCTTCTACCTACTCATCTAGAGCCATTTCCACCATCCTTCCTCCCTCCCCACTCCTACTAATGTTGGTTCCGTCTTCCATCTTCAAGTTTATGCATGGAATCCCCAAGCCCAGTGTGAAAACTTTGCCATCAGGGAAGCTGAGGTGGGGCACCAAGGAATAGGGGGTGCAGCTCCGTGCTGGGTGGGCTAGGCTGCTGCCTTTCCCATGGAGCAGTTGGGGTAGAACCATGTTGCTGGGCCCTGTCCTCCCACAGCCACAGTGGGATCGTTGGTTAACTCAGCAATGGTCTGAATAGAGCCTCAGAGACTCAGAGACCAACCTAAATAAGAAGAGGGACACAGAGTTGTGAGAATTGAGATTCCTTCACTGCCCCACAGGCTTTGAATCTGGAGACTCCATTACCAGGGTGGAGGGATGCACACTGAGCCAAAAGGTTTCCCACAGCAAGAGAGAGGCCTCTGGGAATTGCATCTCTGTGGGAGGGTAAACCGGTGATTATGCTGTCCTCATTCCCACCAGCTCCTGCCTGGGAACAAGACTGCACCAAGCCCTAGGGCACCAGTTCCACGCCAGTCCCAGTCATTCCAGGAGCCAAGGGCTTGCTTGGCAAAGGCACATATGTCTTAGACCAAGCAGTAGCCCAGGAGCAAACGGGGCGCTGCCTGCCCTGCCCTTGCCTCGCCTCCTTGTGACCTAATCCTGAGGGAGCTGGGTGTGCTCATTCCATTAAGGCACTGGAGGGAGCCCTCCCTGACTCCACCCCACACTGTGTTATGAGACTCAGTGACTCTTGCTCTGGGAAGAGAGGCTTGGGTTTGGGGGAGCCAAGCTCTTAGAGTGTGGTCCTGCTGTTGCTTGTGTGGTCAGCCTAGGCAGTGGGGGGCACCATTCAGTTTGGGGGTTATGTGTGGAAAGAACACCAGGTTTGGAGTTTGAAGACCTTGCACAGGCTGCTTAACCTCACAGGCACTTCCTTTTCCTTTTCTGAAAATGGAGTTCTTGTTTACTTCTCAGACCCACTGACAATAATGAGATACTATTATTATTATTATTAATATTAAGGAGCCCTGGTGGTGCAGTGGTAAAGCACTTGGCTGGTAACCAAAAGGTCAGCGGTTCAAACCCACCAGCTGCTCCTCGGAAGAAAGATGTGGCTGTCTGCTCCCGTAAAGATTACAGCCTTGGAAAGCCTATTGGGCAGTTCTACTCTGTCCTATAGGGTTGCTATGTGTTGGAATTGACTTGATGGCAACGGGTTTTTTTTTTTTTTTGCTTGTCTATTATTATTATTATTATTATTATTATTATTAAAGACAGTGAGACACACGCAAAAAAGTCTGTAAAGGTTTCCTCTGTTGTCTTCTTTTCCCTCCTCTACCCCTAAAAAACAAAACAAACAAACAAAAAAAACAGTTGCTGTCGAATCAATTCTGACTCATAGCGACCCTATAGGACAGAGTAGAACTGCTCTATAGGGTTTCCGAGGAGCAGCTGGTGGATTCGAACTGCTGACCTTTTGGTTAGCAGTTGAGCTTTCAACCACTGCGCCACAAGGGCTCCCCTCTATCCCTATCAACCTTTTATTCATTTTAAATGTTTTTCATGACTTATATCATTCATTGATGGGAATGATTTATTTTTTCATCAGGCAGGTGTATTTTGAGTGCCCACAATTTATCAGCCTAGGGCTAGGTGCTGGGACACAAAAGAGTGTAGGACAGGTGACTGCCTTCAGGCCTCCTCTCGGAAAGGTCCAGTTGGTCCTCAGGCCAGAGTCCACCCAGCAAGTGTGGAATTCTCAAAAAGCAGCATCATAACATCTGAATTTGAGCCCCTGGGGGAGCCTCAGGGAAGACAAGGCCAGAGGCTGTCCCTGACACCGTAGAATATCTCAGAAGCCACCTGTAAGAGTGAGACAGCTGTTTAAAACAAGGGGACATTGTGTGGGCTCCGTGTCTTGTGATGGCACTTGAGACATCTGAACACTCTACCACTGCTTGTCACAATCCTCTTTCTCTGTCACCTTTCTTCTAGTCTTAGGATCCCAGGATGAGTGAAAAGGCAAATTATATGGTGTTGTGATGGAGAGGAACACAAGATAGTAGCTAGAGAGCCTGGACTTGGAGCTGGACTGCCTAGGTTTGATCCTGGTTCTACCACTTATTATCCATGAGACCTTGGGAAGTCATTTAACTTCTCTGTGCCTTTGCTTCCTCAGCTGTACAATGGAGATGATGATAATAGCAGTACCTACTGCATGGGACTGTTGTGAAGATTAAATGCTTTGATATTTGTTAAGTCTTTGGAACAGCATTCAGCACTTTGTAAGTAACGAGTGTTAAAATGGATAAATCAAATTTAAATTTGAAAGCTCAGATACACAGCGCTCCTTTCTGAGGCAAACGAAGGAAACAAGACAAAACTTCTGCCGTGTAGTCTAACTTATAGTGACCTGAGAGGACAGAGTAGAACTGCCCAAAGGGTTTCCAAGGAGCGGCTGGTGGATTTGAACTGCTGACCTTCATGGTTAGCAGCTGAGTTCTTAACCACTGCGCCACCAGGAATCATATTTGAGACAATTGGTCTCTAAAACACTCACAAGAACCTGGGGCAGCTGAAGCTCGGGCAGAACAGGTCTGGGAGCCGTTCATCCCAGGGCCTGTCACCGAATTCTGTTGCTCACGCACACACTGCAGCCCAGCCCTGCATCTCCAGCTTGTTAGCGCTAATATTCTCAGTGCCCTTGGAGGATAGCCATCCAGCGTGCGCTCATGTAGAAACACCACTTTGCAAACCTTTCATCAAGCCTTATAAAGAAGATGTCAGCTTACTGCAGGCACATCTGGAGGCGGCAGGGAAGAGAGTTGTTCATTTTCAAACCTGTCAACCAAGCAGTTCCTCCAGCCGACATCCTGGGTACAGGAGCGGAGAAGACCAGGAAGCACGACCAGGCAATGACAGGAGCAGATAGTGGGGGACACGGCCTTCCCAGCCAGGCCTACCTGCCAGGCAGCTGGGATGAGCGCTCACAGCAGAAGAGACTGACGAGTATGGATCTGGGGTCAAGGCAGGCCTCTCTGGGAGAGCAGACACTGCCCGCTCCCAGCTTTCTGCAGTCAGTAATTACCAGCTCCTGGCTGCAAATGTCAGAACCCCTAAGAACCCAGGTCACTAAGACTTAGATTCCAAATCTAGGAACATCAGTGGACAGTGGGGAGGAAGCTTGACTTTTCTCCATTAATTGTGCTCACACCCTTCCAGGTGGCTTCTCTCTCCTCTCATTTCCCTCCTCCTTCCTCCTGCCTTCCCCGCTCCTCCCTGCCCTTCATTGCAGGAGCACTGTACATGCTCAGACCCTGCAGCTGGCTGGGCCATCAGAGAAGTCATGTGATATGATGGAGGGTGTCCAGAATGAGCAGTCAGGAAATCTAAGCTTGTGTTTCTGCTGTGCCTTTAACCAACCAAGTGATGACTAATGCATCATTGAACTTCTCTGCGTCTTAGTTTTCTGTTCTCACTGGAGGTGGAGGGGTGGTGAAGGACAGCAGAGAGGAGGGAGGGCAGACTGAGAGGTCACTGGGATATAGTCACAGGTAGTATCTCTGAGCAGCTATACAGCAGGGCCTTGCAGGTAAGGCCAGCCCTCAACTTAATTCCAGCTTCACCTCTTCCAAGCAAGTTAATCTTTCTGAGCCTCAGCTTCCTCAGTTGTAAAATAGAAATAAACAGGACCTACCTCATGTGGTTGTTATGTCACATAAGCATGTAATAAGTGACGATCATATTCATCATAGTCATGGTGAGTTTAGAAGTCAAGAGAGCCTGCTTCAATCTGAGTCTTGATTTAACTGTAGTGAGTGATTTGGGCATGTTATTTAACCTCTAAGACTCACTTTTCTTATCTGATATTGTGATAATAAGTTATTTGCTGCTGTCTAGTCGGCCCCTACTCAATGATGACCCCACGCACAGCAGAGTGAAACACTGCCTGGTCCTGCACCATCCCCAGGATTGGTTGTGGATTGGGCCACTGTGACCCATAGGATTTTCATTGGCTGATTTTCAGAAGTAAATAGCCAGGCCTTTCTTCCTAGCCTGTCTTAGTCTAGAAGCTCCCCTGAAACCTGTTCAGCATCATAGCAACACCCAAGCCTCCACTGACAGATGGGTGGTGGCTGCATATGAGGTGCACTGGCTGGGAATTGAATCAGGTCTCCCACATGGAAGGTGAGGATTCCACCCCTGAATCACCAGTGCCCCATGGGATGGTAATAATCATGCATCTATCAGAGTGGCTTTAGAGACCAAATGAGATAATCTATGTAAAGCTCCATAAAGTACAGTTCTCAGTAATGTTCTCCCTCTAAGCGGAGCTGAATTACTTTCCTGGATGTAGGGGGGCCTTCTTGGTTTGGTGGCTGAGTAGGAGTACGGTTGGAGCAATAGGCAGTTTATAATGAGTCAGCAAGGGCAAACGTATAGGAGGAACTGTTGCCTGTGCAGGAATGCAGGAATGCAGGAATGCAATTCCTCCTCCCGCAGGCAGCTGGTGGTCTCCTCCACCCCAGGTTACCCACCAGTGACCGGCTGGTAAATGACTGACTAACCACAGAATCCGGGACTTCCACAGATAAGTCTGTCCCTTTCCCAGCCCTGTGCTGGCAAGGTCCTCCCTCACTGAAAAAAAAGATGCTTCAAGATCCTACCTCTCCCCACCCCCATCTCAGAGCCTTTCTTACAGCTTCCATGTGACAAGCCCTAGCTTGGACTCTTGGGAAAAGGTACAGCTTCGGGCCCAGGGATATTTGTACAGGGAGGAGGTGGAAAGAGTTTCAGGAGCTGGATTCATTCTAGCAGCAATCTCGGTCAAACAGGTTCCTGCAACTTCAGGGAGGCCTCTTTGTTCTATTGTTCCAGAGAGCCAGACAAGCCTCCCCACAATCCTGGAAGAGGGCAGCTGGGGTGGGGAGGAAGTCGCCTGGAGTCTGGCCAGCAGGCAGTTGTGCTGGCAATTTCATCTCTGTTCACACAACACTAGGGACAGATTCTGTTTGATTACAGCTTGTAAGCCTTGGGCAACTGGCTTCCTTTGCCATTTTCTCCCCTAGTTAAGGCAGAGGGGTGGCCAGAGTTGGTAGGAAGAAGCTGGAACTGCACTAGCATTTTGGACAAAGATGAGATATCCTTAAAGGGTTTCTCTGAATCTGGAATATCAGTGGATATTTGAAAAAGTGAGTAAAAAACAGGAAAAAAGGCTTTCATAACTTGGAGCACAAATTTGGGTTCATACAATGGAATATTACTTGACTATTAAAAGGACTGAAGTACTGACTCGCTACAACATGGATGAACCTTGAAAACATGCTAAGTGAAGGAAGCCAGACACCAAAGGCCACATATTGTATGAATTCGTTCATATGAAAAGTCTAGAATATGCAAATCTGTAGACACAGAAAATAGATGAATGGTTGTGAGGGGCAGTAGGAATGGGGCGAGACCGATAATGGTTTGGAGATTCTTCTGGGGTGATAAAAATGTTCTGGAATTAGATAGTGGGGATGGCCGTCCAACTTTATAAATATACTAAACCACTGAATTATATACTTTAAAAAGGTGACTTTTATGGTATCAAATTATATCTCAATAAAATTATATGAGAAAAAAATTTGGGTTTGTGTCTGTAAGGAACTATGGAGGCTGCATAATTCATTATTAAAAAAATAAATAAATAAAAAGGCTGATCTGATAGTAAAAAGTTTGGCTCAGACTTGAGCCCATCAATCATCTGATATCTAAAATAATCTGTCCATCTAATCATCCAGCAAATATTTATTGAGTATCCGCTATGTGTTAAAGCACTGTGTGAGAACCAGGTATAGCATGATGAACAAGACATTTTTTCCCTGTTGACGGCCTTCCACTAGCTCACTGTGTCCTCTTGGAGTTTGTTTAACTTCTCTGAGCCTGGGTTTCCTCACCTGTCCAGTAGAGGTCATCTCTAGATTCCTCCCTTCTAGCCTGAGTGCCCGAGAGGAAGAGGCCCTAGGCGAATACTCTATGGTTCTGCGGTGCTTGGAGCAGGGGTTCTCAGACCTAATGATGAATCAGAATTTGCCTCACAGTTCTGTGAAATCACAGGCTCACAGGATTCGCTTCCAATGGTTCTGGGTTCTGATTCAGTCATCCTGCAGTGGCTGTGGTGCTTGTAGGTCTGGGCACTGTCAGGTTTTGGAACTAATGCCCCAGGCACCGCATGGCCCAGAGCCTGGCTGCTAACCCATCCTAAATGAAGTACCATGCCTTCTCTGGTTCATTCTGGAATGTCTCAGCCCTCCCCACATGCTTTAGCATCTTTGCTTACACTTTCTCCTGGGGACAATACATATTGGCTGCAAAAGGAGCCAATGTTTTCCACCTACAAAATTCATTTTTCCTGTGCTTCACTCCCACTGGTGTTAAAAAAGAGTGAAAGGAGAAAAAAAAGTTATCCAAGTTCCAAAAATAAAACAAAATTGCTCATCCATTTATAGAATCATCTTGCACTTTAGAAATAAGCTGCTTTTTTTTGCTTCATTATTTTGACGGATACTTTTCTATTCAGGTTCCTAAGCGCTGACACTGCTTTACAGATCAAAGCGTCTTGTTGTTAGCTCCTGTAGAGCTGGCCCTGACTCGTGGCAACCCCCCGTGTGTCAGAGTAGAACTGTACACCACAGGGTTTTCAATGGCTGATTTTTTGGAAGTAGTTTTCCAGGCCTTTCTTTTGAGGTGCCTCTGAGTGGACTCAAACTACCAACCTTTCAGTTAAGCCTATCGCTTAACTGTTTTTACCACCTAGGGACTCCAGATCAAAGGGTAGACTTGCTATTTTACGATAAGGACTGCGGTTTATTTGGCAAGATCACAAAATTGGCAAATAAACTTTTAATGTGAAAGGAAGTTCACACACACACACACACACACACACACACACATTCTGTAAAGCTAGGATGTTTTAATACTCTTCCCAGTGCTCAGTGCTTCTTCCTTGTTTTGGCAGCTAAGCTGAATATTTTGAAGTTCTGACATTTCTCTGGTGGCACAGTGGTTAAAGCACTCGGCTGTGAACCAAGAAGTCGATAGCTTGAACCCACCAGTTGCTCCACAGGAGAAAGATGTGGCAGTTTGCTTCCGTAAAGATTTACAGCCTTGGAAACACTATGGGGCAGTTCTACTCTGTCCTGCACGGTCCCTGTAAGTTGGGATCCACTCGATGGCAGTGGGTTTTGTTTGTTCTTAGTTCTTCCCTTAGCTGTTGTGCACAATTGAAAGCTGACAAGATACCTAACAGGTGACCACCAGGGGGTGCCCAGTATCTTACAGTTACATTGTGAATGGGCAGTGAGGAAAGAGAAAGGGTGAGGGATGACAAAGGTGAGAAGTCAGTTCTTGCTTAAGGTATAAAAGAGCAGATCAGGGATTCCTACCTGGATCGCTCTTCTCTGCAAAGGCCACAATGTGGATCCCGTTCAAATCATCTTCCTGTGGAAGAAACGAATCAGAAGTTACACTCCCAGGTGGAGCGCTTCAGAGGGACACGGACAGAGAAGGTGGAAGGGAAATAGGAAAGGGGGAGGCGTGGAAGGGGCAGTGGACACAGGCACAGAGAAACAGAGCCGGTGTGGGCACACGCTTAGGACGGGGATGCTGATGAACGTCACTGGGGGTCGTGGAGGCGGAGGGACACGTGGAGCGTTGATTAAAAAAAAAAAAAGATGTGGATAAATGGGTTTGCAAGACAGGAACGACTACACACAAGACATTAGCACTAAATGGATCTCACTCCCGTGCTCTGGAGGGTCCAGGAAAGCTTCAGGAAAAGACAAAAAAGACAAAATGAGGAAAAACGTTGAGTCCGGTTTCTCAGCGTCTCTTAAAGGCAACAAGCACTCTGAACAGAGCTCAGCGATTGCAGTTGTCCATTTCTGTTTCAAGAATTCATCAGCAGCAAATATAATCAGGGATGTACCAGCTTATGGAAACTTCTGAATGCTACTGGCAGATCTTGAAACTATCCCCAAACAGGCACCAGATAGGAATCTTTGAGGTAAATTAGAATGTAAAGGCTGTTTTGTTCATACTAGAATCATGTACAGGTATAGTGCTTCTTTGTTAAGACTCCATCAATACATCTTATTGAATAAACAGAACCAAAAAAAAAATGGGGGCATTTAAAAAAAAAAAAATTTTTTTATGGGGCATTATGGGGCATTTGTTGTTCAGTGGTTGAATTCTCACCTTCCATGCAGGAGACCAGGGTTCAATTCCCAGCCAATGCACAGCCACTACCCTTCTATTGAAGACTTGCAAGTTGCTATGATGCACAATAGGTTTCACTGGAGCTTCCAGACCAAGACTGACTAGGATGAGAGGCCTGGCGATCTATTTCCAAAAATCAGTCCATGAAAACCCTATGGATCACAACTGTCTGATCTCCAGCCCATGGTGGGGATGGTGCAGGACTGGGCAGTGTTTTGTTCTGTTGTACATGGGGTCACCATGAGTTGGGGCTGACTCTATGGCAGTTAACAACTGACAACATGTAGTAAGTAGGGGACACCTTGTGATTGGGATCTCCAGGTTGTTTTCTTGGTGTCCTTTCTGCCTCTGGACCCAAAGCTTGCCAAAGCAGTGTGGGCCTCAGAAGCATTTCTGTGAGTGTGGGAGCTCCTGGAAGAGTCTCAAATTTCGGCCTGGAGAAGGTTGAGGGTATGGGACAGGGACAAGTGGGTACAGCTGTGGGTGCTGAGGGAGGAGAGGGCCAGACAAAGAAGCCAGAGAGAGTATTTCAAAGCCATGGGGCAAGCAGGAATCATTTCATGTTCCTACATCCTGGGCAGAGAGAGCCACATGCTTTGTGTCTTCTTTGCAGTGATTATTCGTGGAGAACCAGGGAGAAAGCTTGGAGGGGGCTCTGTCATAAAGAATGCAGTCCTCAGGAGACTTGGAAAGGAAGAGGTGTGAGAAAGAGGCACCAGAGACAAAGCTGAGTGAACACTGATTATGGCTGACGTGGGGAGAGGGATCCATTGGGCACACTGAATGTCACAGCAGAGTCATTCCATGGAAAAAACTCCAGGCGTCTCAACCCTCCCACGATCCCCGTTTCCATTTCAATTGATTTTAATGCTGGTGCAATCCTATCTAAATGCTAATTTTTTTTCCCTTTGAGTTTGGAAAGGACAAAACCTCCAAAAACTCAGAGAGAGATTAAATGGAAAATATTATTATTGAAAACAAGAGAGTGGGCACTGTCTGTCAGATTCTCTGGGAAATTGAATTTTACGTGTGTGTGTGTGTGCCAGTTTATTATACAAATCAGACAGCAAACAGAAGGGAAGTCTGAGGTTTCACTGTTTTACATTTGCTATTATTGCCAGACAGAATCTCCTGAGCAGTCCTCATTAGGCTGCCCAGTGTCTGTCTCCTGCCATCAGTGGAAAGTGAGCCTTGCTAACTCTGCGAAGTAGGCTTCATTTCTGTGTGCCTTTCCAGAACCCATTTGAAAATTGACTTCAGAATGAAGAATCCATATTTGTTTTCTAAGAGGCTGTCACTTCCCAGGCCTGTGATGGCCCCAGTGTGGAGAGGTGTAACCAAAGGAAAGAGGCTCTCTCTTTGTATGTCTAGAAGATTCAATACACCAACCTTTACCGGACACCTGCTAAGAAACAGACACTTGCTAGGTGCCAGGTATTTTCATGTAATAAACTCAAGGAGTAAGGGACCATGGGCAAGCTGGTGAGTTGAGGTTACTCAGTGAGAATGCAAGGTGCAGGGGTAAGGAAGAGCGGGGCTGACAGCCACAGACTGAGCACAGCCCATGGGGAGCTCTCTGAACCCCATGACCTTTGCTGCCCAAATCACCCATTTGGTCTTTACAACATATTACCTCAGCAATTACCTTTTTAAATTGCATGATTCTTGCCATCTCAACTAGATGGTAAGCTCTCTGAGGGAAGGGATTATGCCTTAAAATTATAACGATAATTTAATTCCATTCATGGTATAAGTACTTCGTAAGTACGTTATCTCTAAATCCCAAATGAAAGCCTAATTTCTATTTAATGCTGAAAGAATTGAAGGAACTTACCTAAGGCCACACAGCTAGTAAGGGACATTCAAGGAACTGGGAGTCAGGCCAATTCTTTCTGGTCCCAAAGCCCACATTCTTTCTTTCCCACCAACAGCAGCACCCTGGGCCCCTTGCACCAACTGTCAATCTGCAGGTTTGCGGAAGATATTGACACTCAGCACAATGGCTCTTACTTACGTTGAAAGAGGCTGAGAAGGGGTCTGTATGTAAAGTGAAAAAGCATCAAGCTCCCCAAAGAACTGGTGATTTGGGAGTTACTTTGGTGAGTATCTTCTGGGTTCCCCAGCACTTCGTACAACTCTCTGTCATAGCAATGGGCATGCTAGACTGGCGATGTATGTTTTGAAACTGTTTCATTTACTCCACCCCTAACTGCTAAGGACAGGACAGCAACATTCCTTTTCATAACCTCAGCCCTTAGCCCAATGTGATAGGCTCTTATTGATACTTGTTGACTTAAACATAAAAAAAAAAATACGATGATAAAAATCTTACATACTTACTGAAGAAAATTAGAAATATTGGAAAGACCAAGAAGAAACTAAACATCTCAATTACCCATATATAACCACAGCTTAACATTTTGCTCTATGTCCTTCCAGTCTCTGTTGAATGTTTGCTGCTGAATGGAGAGACACAAAGAAAAGAGGCGGTCAGAACAAGCAGGCTCCCTGATTAGGGTGCAGTGAACGGAGTGACCCCAGGGCTCATCTGGGTGTCTCCGGCCGGTCCTATGAAATACTTTGCTGTTGTAACAGAGGGAGGGTTCCTTTAGAGGAACCACTGACTGCCACCCTCTGTGGGATTTGCCCAGGACCGTGACTGACTGCTTGCTGGGACGGAGAGTGGTCTGTAGGGTGCAGCCCCAAGGGGAAGGAAAGATCAGTACTAGGTCAGCATTGCCTGCCTCACCTTCACATTCTTTGAATATTCTAGAAAAAGAAAATTAAAAGCGAATCAATTTTCACACAGCAAATATGACTAGGCACGGCTTTCTCTAGTAATAATAAATAATGTATTTTCTATGCTTTGGTGCTTTAAAAAAACTGCACGACTGGGCAGGAAAAGGGTAAATAGTTCTTTTAGCCCTAGCTTACTTTCCTATCTTATTTAAATATTTTGCAATGTCTGGGAAGTAGATGTTGAAGATAAAGGTTTGTAAGTGCATTCGCTGATGACTTCCCGACGTCTGTGCTCTGTTGTGGCCACATGGCCCATGGAGATTCTGCTTTGAGGAGCAGAGCCCTTCTGGGTGGGCTGGGCAATGGGGAGGAGGTTGGGGAGTAGCTCCCAGAGGTCCTCCTGATAGACTGATTTCTGTTTCTTCTTAAGGATGTGAAGATGACCCAGAGGCCCTGTCCTGCCTTCCCTCCCATGTTGGAGACTTAGATGAGGGAGCTCACCAGGACTGGTTCCGGCTTCTGGGAGTCATGCGGTTATTCCAGAATGGGGTGTTGGAAAAGTGTAACCCATTCCAGTTGCTCTTTTCTCTACCTGGTTAAATTCAATACAAAGCCCTTCCCCAATTAGAAAACAAAAATTGAATGTATAATAAGGTGGAAAATATGAGCCCTCACAGTTATTTTATATTGCAGCAAAAGGCTATAACTTATTCATTAAGTGAAAAGAAAGCAGAGAATGAGTTCCAATGAGGCCAGACATCTGTTCTCAGTGCAATTGGCAATGCTCCCTCTGAGATGACGAGTGGGAACATGTCTGTAGGGCAAAGTGGGGTGCCGGGGGTGTCCTGGGGGAGGGGAAGGAGGCTGGATGTACGCTTTGCGGCTATGGAATCTGTTGTGTCAGTGAGGAAAGCCCTGGGTGAATAGGTGCACAATTTTGTATTTCTCTCCCTTCCAGATATCCAGATGATTGAGTATTGTCTCTTAGGGAGAAAAAAAACAAAAAAAGAACCAAGGATAAAGGCATAGCAGAGGAGGACAGCAATAATCATTCTCAATTTAAAATGTTATTTAAGAAAAGTGTCATGAAAGACCAAGAAAGACCAAGAAATTGTTCCAGATTAAAGGAGACTAAAGAAACATAACAATGAAATGCAACTGTGAGATCCTGGACTGAATCCAGGGCCAGGGGGAAAAAAAAATTATCTCTTGCTTTAAAGGACATTAGTGTGACAACTAGCAAATGTAAATAAGATCTATAGATTAAACCCACTGCCGTTGAGTCGATTTTGACTCATAGCTGCCCTATAGGACAGAGTAGAACTGCCCCACAGAGTTTCCAAGGATTGCCTGGTGGATTCGAACTGGCGACCCTTTGGTTAGCAGCCGTAGCACTTAACCACTACGCCACCGGGTTTCCGATCTATAGGTTCGGTAACCAAATTGTGTTGGTATTAATTTCCTGATTTTGATACTAGTACTGTGGTTATGTAAGAGAAAGGCCTTCTTTTTAGGAAATACACTGAAGTATTTAGGGGGAAAGGAGAATTATATCTGCTACGTAGTCTTACAACAGTTGAGAAAAAATATATACACGTAGAGAGAGAGAGTGTGATAAAGCTAAGGTGGTACAATGGTAACATGTGTGGCATTTGGGTGAAGATATAAGACAATTCTTTGTACTGTTTTTCCAAGTCTGAAATTATTTCAAAGTAAAAAGGAATATTCTGTTTAAAGCACCATTATAACAATTCGTTATTATTTAAAGTCTAAGATGAGATCTTTTAAAGATTAATTTTTTGAATGGTTTAAATGTTAAGAAGATATGTTTCTATTGTGCTGGGTTGTTCTTAAATAGTCCACTCTTCTAGGCGGGATTATTTGCCCTTCGGTGCCTTGAGAAATGTTTGTTCCATCTTCAGACATCCAACTAAGTTACATGCCAGGAAAACAGTCAATGTCAAGTTACTCCATGGCTCTGTGCATCCCTCACTTCAGGCTCTGAATTAAAGAATTAACAAATAAATGCTTCTGTGTCAATCCCTTTCCTTCCTTCCTCCCAAATGGTGCCTTGTGGGGTCATGGCCCACTCTAGGCAGGCACACTGTAAAGAACATGAGATTTGGCACCAGGTGACCTGAATTTAAGTCCCAAGAAGAAATGCTTACTAGCAATGTGTCCTTGAGTAATTAACTGAATCCATATGATATTGGTAAAATGGGGCTAAAATACTTGTTCTAGGCCACTTGCTAGAGACATTCAAAGGTCCAAGGAGAAGGATCTATGAAATGCTTTGAAAAATGCTCCACAGACTTTGATTGTTATTGATTATGGGAATTTATATAAAGCTTGTGTATGTGTGGGGGGAGGTTAGTTATCTCTAAGGCCCTCTTTCTAATAGGAATTGATCCAACTGACATACGGTTCTGACACAGACCTAGAGGACAAGAAATGTAGCTGCCTTCCAGTGCCTTGAGTTGATATTTTTTAAAAAACAGTTACCATTCATTGAGCAGCTTCATGTCCTGGGCTCTTTACAAAAGCACCAATTTTAAATGGGGAAACTAAAGCTCAGAAAGACCATGTGACTTAATATGGGACACAAAGCTAACAAGGTGGCAGATTTCAGATTTGAGCCCAAGTCTCCATAGCCTGAACTATGTGACCCTGGGTCTCTGGTGGCCAGTGAACAGAAGCCAGTAGTCACTTTGGGAAATGAACTCAGAGATGGAATAATTTTGCTTATAGATAGTACCAAAGAGACTTAAGTTGGATCCGTGGATAATTGAAATTTAACTGAGTGTGATATTGTTCGCATTTCAATTACCGTACCATCCAGACATTTACCCCAGCAGAATAAGGCTTAGTTTGAATTTAAGGAATTATTCAAAACGGCATCCCTCTTGGGGAATATATTCATCTCCACAAGGCAGAAAGGGTTTGCCACCTTCTTACCCATGTTTCAAACATATCTTCTGGGCGCAGGCGCCGTAGCGTAGGTCTGGAAAAAAAAAAAAGAGGAGTTTCTTTACCAGGCCTTACATAGCAGACATTGCAGCCTTAGTCCAATGATATGGAAAATGAGAGGCTAGTTCGTTTTCAGGAACATGAATTGCTCTAGAACCTGATTCGCCCCCAAGGAGATGGAGCTACTCTACACTCTTTATCACACAGAGACCTGGGTCTACAACCACACCATCCTATGGACTTCCTTTTTCTCAGCATTTTAATAGACCTATTTGATCCAAGAATTATAAGGTCTATTGTAAATAACAGGCTGGAGGGCATAGCATTAGCTCATTCCCAGGGCAAGAAGCCATTTCCTTCCTCACAGACAAATACCCCTCCCAAAAGTCTGGAGTAGGCTCAGAGTAAGGAGACCTGAGGATGTCTTGGCAACCCCAGCCCAGAACTGCAAGAATTTATCATCAGGGTCATCCATCAAAGGCCCGTTAAAGATGTTTAGGGGAGCAGATAGGATCTATATTTTGCTCATAGTTTCATTTTGTTCTGAATGTTGGTAAAGGTGCCAGACATTCAGAAGACTAAAACCCATAATTCAAAGAAGAATTCACATTTGTTCCCCGACGTGTTGCCTCCTTGCAGGGCTAGGACTGTGGTGGTGATGGGATCATGTGCTCCAAGCTCAATGAACTTTAGTGTGCATGTGTGTGGGAGGGTAGAAGGGTGAGGCAGTGATTGCACTCCCATGTTCTATGTTCCAATATTGTCCCTCTAGGACAGGGATTGGCAAACTACAGCTCATGGGCCAGATCTGGCCAGTAACTCCTGTTTTTGTAAATAAAATTTTATTAGGAGACAGCCACATCCATTTGTTTACATATTGTCTATTGCTGCTTCCATTCTACAACAGTAGAGCTGAGTAGTTGCAACAGGAACCATCTGGCCCACAAAGCATGAAATACTCATCATCTGGTCCTTTACAGAAAAAGTTTGTTGATCATGCTGATCATACCACTCTAAGTGGTATCAAATATTCCTTCCCTTCCCAGAAGTTCTGTGCGTAGAATGTTTATCCTGGCTAAGTGACTTAACTTCTCTGAGACCAATTCCTTTATCTGTATAATTGAGATAGTGATAATTACCCACACAAAGCTGAAGATTAGATAAAATACCTTCCATAAAGCACTTAGCATGGTACTTGGCATATAGGAGACTGTCACTAAATGGTTAACATTATTATTGCAGAATTTTACCTGTATGTAGCTCTGACTTTGAGGGGATTTGCTGATTGGGGTGAAGTGTTCTAACCATGGCTGTAAACATAAGCCCATGTTCAGAAAATTGTAGCAATATTCATGGTTAATTTATCATTGACCAAGAAAGTCATACTATTGAGCCCAGCTCTGCTGGGATACTAACAGTAGACTGTTGCTTTTGGCGAGTCTGAAGTGTTAGGACTGAGAGGCTCTCTCCATTCCCCAGACCCTGGACCACCCTAGCCCCTGCATGCCATCTAGGGCACCTTTGATGTTCCTTCACAAACTCCACGAGTTCCTCTTCTGTATAAGGTTTGTCGGGGATGGCAACGGGCTCGTCCATAAATGGCTCATAGAAATCAACTTCATTCATCTTCAAAGATAGTTTCTTTGCAACCTATAATAATTAGAAATCAAACAATAGTTTCCTTGAATGGTAGTCTAGAGTAGCAGTGGGCTATCCAACTCCGACAAGTGTGTGTGTTTTCTGGCAAGTGCATGGGCGGCTTTAACTTAAATGCTGAGGTGATAGACACTCATCACCTAAGGCCTGGGCTGGATTGATCTTTTGCGATCAAAGAAGGGCAGAAGGGAGAAAAAGACCTATCTGGCAAATGAGGGCCAAGCAGGGGCAGGGAGCAGTTGACATGGAAACTGGAACATTTAATTCTATCATCACCATTGTTCCATTGCATTTGGCAGGGCTGAAGGATGAAGCAAATGTCAATGGAACACGCTCAGTGTCCTGGGATGTGTGGATTGGAACCAATTTTCATGGAACAGGTACTCAAAATCAGAGGCTAAGCCATTATCTATCCTCAATCAGCTCATAAACCCTAATCCTTATTTAGGTTGAAGCTCTGGCCCTGGGGTTAGGTATTCTAGGGCTGGGCTTACTTGGTGGTTTGTCAGCTGCAGGGAACTGACCCATTTGCAGCTGAACAACTCGGATTACAACTCAGATTACTAGTCATAAGGTGACCAACAGCCCCGGTTTGCCCAGAACTAAGGGGTTTCCTGGAACACCGGACTTTTCAGTGCTAAAACCAGGCAAGTCCCAGGCAAACCAGGACGAGTTGGTCACCCTATCACTGATAAAAGGCTTGGAGAACGAGCCGTAGTTTGAAAACATTCTTCTCTTGAATAAAGCAGACACGTGATCTGTTGTCAGGCCAGAGTTACTGCTGTTTGCCTGAAGGGTGGCTGAACCCAGGACCTTTCTTTGTGAAATGATGTGAGAGGCCTGGAATGTGCAAAGCTCTATAGAAAACCAAATGCCATTCTTTTCTAGTTCAGAGCTGTGGTCCAAGAAAGCACAGGCATGAACAGTGGTTCCCTTGAAACTAAAGAGGGATTGCCTAAGCGCTGACGCTTTGTGGTGGTAACCAAGGAAGCAGTAGCCCAGGGCTGCCGTGACTAATTGGGAAGGAGAGGAGCTGGGTGTTGCACAAGCAGTTACACAAGGAGGTCCATCATAAGGAAACTGGTGTTCATGGGAGATTGTTATCAATTGTTATTAATTTCATGTCACTGTCTTCCAAAAAAGGAGCCCTGGTGGTACAGTGGTCAAGCACTGGGCTGCTAACCTAAAGGTTGGTGATTCAAATCCACCAGCCACTCTATGTGAGGCCGATGTGGCTATCTGCTTCCATAAAGATTTACAGCCTTGGAAACCCTATGGGGCAGTTCTATTCTGTCCTATAGTGTCACTACAACATTTCTTACGGTACTTTAAGGGAAAGAAACCTCAGCATCCCAACTCACAGCTAAAGAAAAGAGGCCAGGTTAAGAGCTATAGTTGGGCAAAAGAGACTTAATCATCATATTGTTTTGAGAGACAGGGAGGTATAATTTTTTTCGCTTACATTTTCCCCACTTATACGGGGGCAAGGGGGAGGGATAATGGATGGTGGAGTGGGAGCAAGGAGGTGAGAAACAACAAACCTACCAGCAGGGTCTGAGTTTACACACAGTTCTTTACAAAATAGGCCTATCACAGAATGGGCTTCAAAAATGACATTGGATTCTAGTGTTTTGAGTTCACTTACTACGTGTTCTAGGAACTAGGACTATTGTATGAAGTGGGAATAAGGGTGACTGGTTGACCAAAAACAGTCATAACAACAAGACATGGAGTGCTTACTAGGCCAGGCACTGTTGCAAAGTGTTTTATGTTTACTACTTTTTTCAGTCTTCACTTTTATTACATAGGAGCCTTAGTAGCACAGTGGCTAAAAGCTCGGCTGCTACCCAAGAGGTTGGCAGGTCAAATCCACCAGCTGCTCCTTGGAAATGCTATGGGGCAATTCTACTCTGTCCTATAGTGTCGCTATGAGTCGGAATCGACTTGATGGCAATGAGTTTGGTTTTTGGTTTTGGTTCATTACATAAGGCAAGAAGTATTATTATGCTTACTTTACAAATGATGAACCTGAGACACAATGTGGGTAATTTGTAAATACCTTGAGGGGGTAGGGCCAGAATTCAAACCCAGGCGGTGAAGTGTTGTAAACTAACAATTTGCCTGAATTCTAATTTTCCTATCATCTGAGAATTACCTTCTCCTTGACATTGTAAAGAAAGGAATGGATCTCTCAATAAATGTTACATTGGCACACGCCATGTTTTAGTGCGACGTGTCCTTGGCTCTTATAATGTGCTCTCATCGTTCTTCCTCCATCACAGTTGGCTATAATTGAGGCTTCCTGAAGGTGAGAATGAGCTCATCAGACCCACATGTCAAGGTAAGCAGTGTGTATGGGAGAGGTGTGGGTCTGGGAGTGGGGGTAGTCTCTGGTGTCTGAACACCTGTGTCTGAGTCCACACTGTTAAATCCACCAGTGTGAAGTTGGCTTGTCATGTCCTTGAGTTTCAGTCTTGGGAACTCTAAGTTTCCCAGAAGCTCTTCACAAGACTCTACCACCATTACTCTGAGTGCCCTTTCTTTCATTCTTTTAATTGTGTCTTGGATGATAGGCAACTGAAGTTAATGACTGAAGGAGATTTGATTGATTGAGGAACTTTGTTAATTCATTTATTCAGTAAATATTTCCTGGGCCCACTATATCCAAGGCACTGTTCTAGAAGCAGACCTGGCTCGTCAGCTTTATAATTATATTACAATTATGCAGGGATGGATTATACAATTGAAAAGTAAATAACCAGGTGCCATAGAGACAACTGCAACTCATGGTGACCTCATGTGTTGCAGAGTAGAACTGCACTCCATAGAGATTTCACGGCTGTGACCTTTTGGAAGCAGATGGCCAGACCACCGTGTGTGTGTGTGTGTGTGTGTGTGTGTGTCTGTGTCTGTGTCTGTGTCTGTGTGTGTCTGTGTGTGTGTCTGTATGGGAGTCCCTGGGTGGTCCACGTGGCTAAGTGCTACTAACTGAAAGGTTGGCGGTTCAAATCCACCCAGAGTTGTCTTGGAAGCTTTTATTAGCTTTACAGTCTTTGCTGTAAAGTTATTTTCAGATCTTTTCTTTCTCTTTCAATTCATCAGTGGTCAGGTCCTCTCACCAGCTCATCCTTTGCCAGTTATTTTTTTCCGTCTTTTGGACTGTAGCTAGTGCTTCCTTGGCCCTTGCTCACCAGGTCTGAAACATCTACAGAGTACTTCCCCTCCCCTAGGTCACTCTGGGATTCCCTAGGGAGTGTCTCACAAGTCATCTTTGACTTTTTAGCCACCACATGACTGACACCCATTACTTTTCCCTGCTTTTCTCTAGCACTTCACGATGGAACCACTGAGACTTCTCCTGGGTGCAGCCACGCCTTCTGGACCCCACATCTCCCGCTGAGCATTGTTGACCCCCCTCAAATGGGTGCAAGCTTTTAAGTGCCAAATGGCACTGGAGTCCCCTCAGTGCAACAGCCCCTCCCTTTGGGTTCCATGCAGTGGTAGAGAGAGGGTCTCTTTCTCTTTTTAAGTGTTATGAAATCCCATGAGGCTACATGAACAGTGGTGGCACTTATGACTCAGTGTCTTACAGAGTTTTAAGTGAAGCAGCTTTTTGAATTTTTAATTATAGCCTGACTTTACCTTCTTCTAGGAGCCCTGGTGGCACAGTGGTTAAGAGCTTGGCTGCTAACCAAAAGGTTGGCATTTTGAATCCACCAGCTGCTCCCCGGAAACCCTGTGGGGCAGTTCTACTGTGTCCTATACAGTGGCTATGAGTCGGAATGAACTCAATGGTAACGGGTTTTTTTTTTGTTTGTTTGTTTATTTAACCTTCTTCATGAGCTACAGACACGAAGCCATGCGGTTGGGCTGGGAGGCAGTTCTGAAAACAGTCACTACCCTGAATTTAGAACTAGACCATCCCTCTAAGAACTAAGGCTTTGCTGATTGACCAAGCTTGTCTGCCTGACCCTCTTCCCTTTAGAAGAGTTCTTACCAGGGAGCCATGTTAGTCACACCTGACCAGGAGCGGGTTACCTAATAAACAATGTACGCACGGGCTTATTTGTGCTTACTTACTAATCTGTAGTGCACAATTTCATCTATTCTTCATCACATGAAAGATGTGGTGAAACCCATGTGAAATTGTGCACTACAGATTAATAAGTAAACACAACTACGTCTGTATGTAACTTGCTTACTGTAAGCTGGTGCATACCTTGCTTACTGGTTGATCTGCCCTTCTCCTGACCCATCATGAGTAAACTTCAGTGATGGATTCAGTTTAGGCTTCTCCTTACTTCCCCTTTTCTAGTGATATACCAACCTCCTTCCTTGGAGGCCTAGAAGACTCCCTCCTTTGTCTTTTTAAATTAAATTAAACAGAATAACAGTTGCCATCAAGTTGATTCTGACTCATGGCAACCCAGTGTATATCAGGGTAGAAATGTGCTCCGTAGGGCTTTCTTTCTTTTTCTGAAAATTTTATTGTGGTTTAGGTGAAAGTTTATAGAGAATATTAATTTCCCAATCGGCAATTTATACACAGCTTGTTTCATGACATTGGTTGCAAACCCCTGAATGTGTCAGCATTCTCTTCCCTGCCTCCTTGGATCCCCTGTGTCAATTTGTCCAGCTTTGCTGCACCTACCTTCCTTCTGAACTTTGCTTTTGGGCAACTACTGCCCTTTAGGTCTCCTATAGTTGATTGCTCTGGGGTGTACATTCCTCACTGGTGTTATTGTTCATTTTATAGGCTTGTCTATTGTATAGGGTTGTTATGAGTCAGAACCGACTCGATGGTAACGGGTTATTTTTTGGATCTATGGTATGACTACAATGTGATCACCAGAAATGATTTCAGTTCCAAGTTTGAAGGATGTCTAAAGGCCATAGTCTCAGGGATTCCACCAGTCTCTATCAGACCAATAAGTCTGGTCTTATTTATGAGTTTGAATTTTGTTCTACATTTCTCTCCCACTACGTCCATGACCTACTATTGTTGTCCTGGTCAGAGTGGTCAGTTTGATCTTTGGTTTTCTTCACCCTTCTTTGTTCCAGATGGGAAGAGACCAATTGTTGTATCTTATATGGCTGCTCGAAGGCTTTTAAGACCCCAGTCACCACTCACCAAGGCAGGATGTAGAACATTATCTATATGGATTACGATATGCCAAAGACTCCCTTCTTATTAACAAGTTTAATAACTAGCCAACATTTACTGGATGCTTACTGTGTGCCAAACATCAGACGAGCATTTTACATATACATATCCTTTCTCTGGAGCGTAGTAGCACAGAGCATTGACTTAGGAGTCAGGCTGACCTGTGATTAAACCAAGCTTCATTACTAACTAGCTGGGTGATCATGAAGCAAATCACTTAACCTCTTGGTGCCTCAGCTTCATTCTCTGTAGAATGAGAATACAAATCCTTTTCTAATAGGAATGTTGAGAGGATTCAATGAGAAAACCTATAGAATGCTCTTAGCATAGAGTCTGGCATATAATGTGTACTTAATAAATGATAGTTGTTATTCTTTTGTCAACTATAACCAATTGGAGTATATTTTGGCAAATATAACCAATTAGAGTAAATTTTCTCCAGCATTACTGGTATTATAGATCTCCCCTCTGGGTTATAGGCTTGAAGACAGGAGCCATATCCACAGAGGATGTTCAATATATATATGAATTAAATGTGAACTCTTTTCATCATGCCACTTCCCCCCTCCAGCACCTAGAGGCTTCCTCTCGTTTTGCAGGGAAGTCCTGAACTCTTCTTAGTATAAAGGGCCTTGAGCACTACCTGTCACTGTCTTACTCCTTAGTAGGCCACTCTCTGACGAGCCTTTACGTGACTTTGATCAAAGACTTATTTTGTCCTAGATTTATTTGTTCTAACAAATCTGGTAATTTAATTTGGGGTGTGTGTGTGTTTGTGTGTCTTGAATCTCAATGGCAGGTATAGGGTCTTCTATTTAATAGTGTGGTACAGAATAAAGGGCACAGGTTTTGGACCCAGATTGTCCTAAGTCAGGATTTCAACTCTACCATTAATTCTCTGGAAACTTTGAATGCTACTTAACCTCTCTAAGTCTGTTTTCTCATCTGAGAACTGGGGATAATGATTCACCTTCAGAGTTGTTTAAAGGATTGGAAATAATATAGATGTAATGCACAGAACTGAGCCCAACACACAGAAAGCACTCAGTAAATAGTTGTCATTTTAATAGTAACCGGAACCAGAGTAGAATATTCTATCCAGAGTAGCCTCAGACAAATTAGCCATTGGTTCAAGGTCCCTCTATCTCTGCTGTTCTTTAGTTTGTAAAAGTATTTGCCATGTCCAGAATATAACGAAAAATTGAATTATAGGAGAGTTTTACCTGAAGAGGTAGGAAATTTCCGGAGCACCCAATGCTTCAGGTGCTCAATGCTTTTCCCCATCCCATTATTCATCCTAACCCAGAGGTGGAAGTATGCAAGCCCAGGAGTGGAGAGGTTGCTTCCTAAAGAACTAAGAAGCAGTGACTCAGTGGCTGGGCACAGCTTGGGCTCACGTATTTCTCATTCATAGTGTATGAGAAGATAAGATAAGAAAAAAAAAAAAAAACCACTGCAGTCTATTCGATGCCAACTCAGAGTGACCCTATAGGACAGAGTAGAACTGCCCCATAGAGTTTCCAAGGAGTGCCTGGCGGGTTCAAACTGCTGACCTCTTAGTTAGTAGCTATAGCACTTAACCACTACGCTAGCAGGGTTTCCTGAGACGATAACGGGCACGCCAATACTTTTCATTGGGCATTTTAAGAAATATCTTTAGATTCTCTGAATTAACCATCTTTGTACTCATCTCTTATTCAACAGTGATTTATTGCCATATCTCTAATGCTTCTGGAGAAAGACGCGAAGGAAGAGATGATTAAAAGAAAAGGAAAATTGGAAAGTTCTCCAAAATTTATTCCTTTCTGCCTACAAAAGTGTTCAAATTGGACTTTTATAGGTACTTACTCCTTTGTCGAAGGTGGCAAAAAATTTAATGTAAGGCTGGAAGTGTTCAGCTGCCTCTTCAAAAGCCTTGTAATCTAACAGGGAATAGATGAAAGGGTGAAATAGTTTTTGAAGATGCACAATCAAGAAAAATTTCTTTTTAAATTATGTAGAGAGAGTAGCAAGCCAATTAATCCTGAGCAATGTAGATAATTATTTAGTACAATTGAAACCCAGCATTGCCCCACCCTGCAAGGAGTTTGACTCAACTGACATTTAGTAACCCAAGAGAAGACATCTTTATCACACTTTTATGAAGTTCATAGGTGGAAAGGAGAAAAACACAAAAACTGAGAGAGAACAAAGGAGAGAAAAGAAAATGAAAAACTCCAAACTCACTGCTGGTTATAATTGTGCCCTGTAGAGAAAGTGTAGCTTGCTGTGTAATGGGGCCCTAAGTAAGAAGAAAATCCACTTAGTCAAAAATGACATCATATAAATATCATATAAGTATTTTGCAGTTCTTAGCATCAGTATTCCTGTTGGTGAATTCTAGTTTTTCTAATTTTTTTTCTTCTTTTAAAGTGTTTTTTTTTTTTTTTTAATTCTAATTCTTTGAGAGAATGATTCAAAGTTAATCAAGCCTGAACTTGACTCTGTTCCCACACTTGAGTCCAAATTGGCCAAGGTGAACACAAGACCTTGTGAGTATGACAATGTTATGTGCTGGTAGATCTAGACAGGTACTTGGTAAGAGATTGCTACTTAAACCTTAGATGTGAGGGTGATGGCAATGGTGATAGTTGTGAGTGGAGGTGTGGGAATTTGTTCTTCTGAATAAATTATATAATCCCGAGAGTCAATAATCCTATGATTCATTCATAACAAGATTTTTTTTTTCCATTTCATAGAATTCCGTCTCTCTTAATCATAATTGGGGCAAGCTTTTAATAGAATCCTCTTTTCCCTGACTCTGATATCCCTGGTGAATCTCTTCCCACCACCACGAACTCCTACCCTGATGGGAACAATGATCTGAACTGTGTCAGGAGCTTCTCTTTGTCTCTTGAGGAACTAGTTTACATGCCTTTTAGGGTGAGGAAGGTTGGAGCAAGCTGGTTCCCTAGTTGGTGCGTCAAAATGTGACTATACCTTTAGCTTCACTCCAACAGTGAAAGTAATATTTATATTTTGTCACTTTTGAATCAAACGAAATTTAACATTTAAATGCTTCCTCTATGCTTGTTTTTTTTTTTAATTTACCAGTCTTAAAATGCAGAAAATACAAATTATTTAAAAAGTCAATTTCTGAAGTAAAAAATATTTATAATTTCCTTAAGTATTTTCATTTAAATAGATTTCATTTTTAAAGTTCTTTTATTTTTCCACAATAATGGACTTACTGGAAAGTCATAGTCACAAGTAAAATAGTCCAAAAACACCTGGGACTAATTATGCCTCATTATGAGTACTCATTTTAAGTACTATATCAAATTAGCATTGCAGCATCTTTCTTTTCCTTGGCCTAAACGTCTCATTTGTGTGGAAGCATCAGAATAAGAAATTGTGCCATGATGTAACCCATGCTCGCCCCTTAACACAAAATATTTATCTCAAGGAGAAAAAAGATTTCAATGCATTAAAGCCTGTTGTTGTTGCCGTTGTTAGTTGTTGTCGAGCCAATTGTAACTCATGGCGACCCCATGTGTGCAGAATAGAACTGCTCCATAGAGTTTTCAAGGCTGTGACCTTTCAAAAGCAGGTCACCGGGCCTGTCTTTTAAAGTACCTCTGGGTGAGTTTGAACCACCTACCTTTTGGCTAGCAGTTGAGCATTTAACCATTTGTGCTACCCAGGGACTCCTGTATTAAAGCTTAGACAAGTACAAAAAGAACTAGAAATTAAATTTTTTAAAAAATGAATTTGATTAGAAGAGAACCAGATCAGGTATAAGAAACTGGTTAAAACATAGGGCATCTAAACACTAACCAGTAAAAATGCCTCCCACAATTGTGGAGTCACTTATTATGTATACTTCCATGGAAACTGTCAATACAATGTTTGGGATAAATGAAGCAAAGAAAACAGAAAATGGGCTATTTTGAATGATACTGTTAGATAATGTTCCCATGATAAGTTAGGTATCACAGAGATGGTGCTGACCCAGAAGATGACCACATCAAAACCATCCCCACTGCAGATCGGTGAGTCTACTGATATTAGTAATGGGTGTGTTTGATAGCATTAGCGAAAGCAGTGAAAAGAAACTCAGGGAATAACAACGTCATTTGTCTTGCAAAGAAGAACCAGACAAAGCTGTTGGGGATAAAATATTCCAAGAAATAGATGAGCATGTTGAAACAGATTATGGAAATACTCCTCAAACTTGTATACTGGTGGTACAGCTGCCATGACAAGAGGGTGGGAAGAGTTCACATTGAGTTTGTTCTGAGAATTCTGAGATGCAAGTAATATTTACTCACAGAGATGCTCTGGTTTATAAAGGTTTGCCTGTGGATCTGAATTCCACATAAAAGGTTGTTATAAAAAAAAGGTGATTTCAGTAGCATCTAAACCTTCATAGCCCTGTCTCTTTAGCTTTAGGTGAAGAAAATAATTCAGAATACCAGTCTCCGCTGTTTCACATTAAAGTAGGCTAACCATCCAATGCTGAGTTTATTGAGTTTATTAAGTGCTTATGAATTTATTTTTTTAATGAATAATTGTGGATTATCCCCACTTTGAAAAATTTTTTGAAAGATAATTACTGACTTCAAAAAATGCTGGATCTTGCTGAGCACTGAATGAACTTAATTGAACATTGCAAGGACCATACAATGTACTGGCCAATTTATGAATTTAAAGCAAAAATTGAACTTTAAAAAGGAGATTATAATGACTCACTAGCAATTCTATCATTTAAATCTTAAGAATAGTTTTTAAGGCCAGTACAGCAATATCAAAAAAATGATAACCATAAGTTTTTCACAGGCTGATATTTTTCAGAAATAGATAACTAGGTCTTTCTTGGTAGTCTGTCTTAGACTGGAAGCTCCGCTGAAGCCTGTCAACCATGGATGACCCTGTTGGTATTTGAAATACTGGTGGCATAGCTTCTGGCATCAAAGCAACACACAAGCCACCAGAGTATGACAAGCTGACAGACAAGCGGTGGCCAGTTTGAATGGGACAATCATATGGTCTACTATGCCAAGAATGACAAATTTAAGAGGAACAGTGTCACATTCATTGTCACAAAGAACATTTCAAGGTCTATTCTGAAACATAGTGCTGTCAGTGATACGATAATATCCATACTCTTCTAAGGAATATCAGTTAATATGACTATTACTTGAATTTATGCACCAACAACTAATGCCAAAGGTGAAGAAATTGAAGATTTTTACCAACTTCTGCATTCTGATTAAACATGTAATCAGGGCACATTGATAATTATTGGTGATTGGAATTTGAAAGTTGAAAACAAAGAAGGATCAGTAGTTAGAAAATACGGCCTTGGTGATAGAAATGATGCTAGAGATCATGTGATAGAACTTTGTAAGACTAATGACTTATTCATTGCAAATACCTTTTCTCAACAACATAAAGGGTGACTACCCACGTGGACCTTGCTGGATGAAATACACAGGAATCAAATTGAATACCTCTGTGTGGAAAGAAATGATGGAGAAGCTCAATATCATTAGCTAGAACAAGGCCAGGGGCCGACTGAGGAACAGATCATCAATTGCTCATATGAACGTTCAAGCTGAAGCTGAAGAAAATTA
This sequence comes from Elephas maximus indicus, assembly GCF_024166365.1. NCBI lineage: Eukaryota > Metazoa > Chordata > Mammalia > Proboscidea > Elephantidae > Elephas > Elephas maximus. The sequence goes on along the minus strand of NC_064821.1, from coordinate 164,571,953 downwards.
AAACAAGTCCATGAGAGTCAAAGTACGACCTTGAGTATATCCCACCTGAATTTAGAGACCATCTTAAGAATAGATTTGACGCATTGAACACTAATGACCAAAGACTAGACGAATTGTGGGATGACATCAAGGACACTGAAGAAAGGAAAAAGACAGGAGAGAGAAAAGACCAAAATGGATGTCAGAAGAGATTCTGAAACTTGATCTTGAACTTAGAGTAGCTAAAGCGAATGGGAGAAATGATGAAGTAAAACAGCTGAACAGAAGATTTCAAAGGGCGGCTTGAGAAGACAAAGTAAAGTATTATAATGAAATGTTCAAAGACCTGGAGTTAGAAAACCAAAAGGGAAGAACATGCTCGGAATTTCTCAAGCTGAAAGAACTGAAGAAAAATTCAAGCCTCGAGTTGTAATACTGAAGGATTCTATGGCAAAAAATTGAAAGATGTAGGAAGCATCAAAGAAAATAGAAGGAATACACAGAGTCACTGTGCCAAAAAGAATTGATCGACATTCAAACATTTGAGGGGGGTAGCATATGATCAAGAACCAATGGTATTGCAGGAAGAAGTCCAAGCTGCACTGAGGGCATTGGCAAAAAAACTAAGACTCCAGGAAATGACAGAATACCAATTGAGATGTTTCAACAAACAGATGCAGTGTTGGAAGCGCTTATCTGACTATGCCAAGAAATTTGGAAGACAGCTATCTGGCCAACTGACTAGAAGAAATCCATAAACACACCCATTCCAAAGAAAGGTGATCCAATGGAATTTGGAAATTATCAATCAATATCATTAATATCACATGCAAGTAAAATTATGCTGAAGATAATTCAAAAACAGTTGTAGCAGTACATCGAAAGGAAACGGCCAGAAATTCAAGCCGGATTTCAGAAAGGACATGGAATAAAGGATATCATTGCTGATGCCCAATGGATCTTGGCTGAAAGCAGAGAATACCAGAAAGATGTTTACTTGTGTTTTATTGACTATGCAAAAGCATTTGACTGTGTGGATCATATCAAATTATGAATAATATTGTGAAAAATAGGAATTCCAGAATACTTAACTGTGCTCATGAGGAGCCATATATAGACTGAGAGGCAGCCGTTTGAACAGAACAAGGGGATGCTGCGTGGTTTAAAGTCAGCAAAGGTGCGCATCAGGGTTGTATCCTTTCACCATTCTTATTCAATCCGTATACTGAGCAAATAATTTGAGAAGCTGGACTATATGAAGAAGAATGTGGCATCAGGATTGGAGGAAGACTCATTAAGAACCTGTGACAAGCAGATGATACAACCTTGCTTGCTGAAGTGAAGAGGATTTGAAGCATTTACTGATGAAGACCTAAGACTACACACTTCACTATGGATAACACCTGAAAACACACACGCACACACACACACAGCCTCACAACTGGATTGATAATCAACATCATGATAAATGGAGAAAAGATTGAAGTGGTCAAGAATTTTGATTTACTTGGATCCACAATCAACATTCATGGAAACATCAGTCAAGAAATCAAACAGCATATTGCACCAGGCCAATCTGATGCAAAAGACACCTTTTAAGTGTTAAAAAGCAAAGATGTCACTTTGAGGACTAAGGTGCGCCTGACCCAAGCCATGGTGTTTTCAATCGCCTCATATGCATGCGAGAGCTGGACAATGAATAAGGAAGATGGAAAAAGAATTGATGCCTTTGAAGTATGGTGTTGAAGAATATTGAATATATCGTGGACTGCCAGAACCAAAAAAAAACCCAAACCCATTGCCATTGACTCAATTCCAACTCATAGCAACCCTATAGGACAGAGTAGAACTTCCCCATAGGATTTCCAAGGAGTGGCTGGTGGATTCAAACTGCCGACCTTTTGGTTAGCAGACAAGCTCTTAACCACTGCACCACCCAGGCTCCAGACTGACAGAAGAAGGATCAAATTTGTCTTGGAAGAAGTACAGCCAGAATGCTCCTTAGAAGCAGGAATGGTGAGACTTCATCTCACATACTTTGGACGTGTTATCGGGGGGACAAGTCCCTACAGAAGGACATCATGTTTGGTAAAGGGTCATCAAAAAAAGCAGGAGACCCTCAACAAAATGGATTGACACAGTGGCTCCAACAACGGGCTCGAGCATAACAATTGTGAGGATGGCACAGGACCGTGCACTGTTTTGTTCTGTTGTGCATAGGGGTCGCTGTGACTCAGAACCAGCTCAATGGCTCCAAAACAACAGAGCATTATCTGTATATTCCTCAAGAAGAATCTTCATTATTTTGAAATACATAATATGAGAAAGTTCAAGTGGATTTGAAATCCATCCAAATTAGTATAAAAAGTGTCAATATTACACTTGTCAATGAAAAGTAATAGCTGTTAGGTGGAAAGAACACTCACGTCCTTGAAAGATAATTTATAGATTGAATTATCTGAGCTCTGTTTGATAGCAAGGAAGGAAAGTTCATTAATTAAAGCAAAAGCATAGAATGTTGTCCTGCCCTTTGCCACTGTCCGCGTGTGCAAGCTAAGCTTCTTGTCAATGGTGTATCAAGAATTTGAAGAGGTCATCATTTAAAACTTTGATCAATAATTGCATGTTGCTATTTCAAGCATAGGAGTCCTGCTACCAAAGCAATTTAAAAAATGTACTCAAGTAGTTACCCTTCCTGGTCTTTTTTCCATGCTCTCCTGATGCCTACCCACCATCTCCTCGTCCCTCTACGGACTGTGGTCACCCAATGATACGTCCTGGTGGCCACCCAAAACCTCACCACAAAGCTTTCAAAGGGAACATGCCCAAGGGCATGGCTGGGGCATGGCAGACAGCCTCAGTGGTCAGCTGTTGGCTTGGCCAGCAATTTTTGACATTGTACAGCAGCTGTGGAGCCCATCCTTACCCCAATTTTCCTGTAGTGCTTTCCAAGTGACTGAGAAGCTCTCCAACTGGTGACCATGGAAGCTGCCAATGTCAGGGAGAGGGCCCACTGTTCACTCCATTTTAGGGGAGAATCTGACTGGGAGGTGGGCCAGTAGGAAAAGTCGAGGGAGTACTTTTCTCTCTCTGTAAAACACCCCCTCTCTACTCTGTCACCCTCAAGGTCAAAGAACATGGCTCAACCTTGAAGTTCTTTACACTCCCTGGCAGGTTTTACATAGTTTTTGCATGCTTGTTTCACTGCTCAGGGTGTAGGCCATGCTGATGATGCATCCTCTTTGGGGATACTCTAACATCCCTTATCTGGAATCTAGCCTTCAGATTCACAGGCTGGAATTGAGACACAACTTACATTCTGAGTCCTCACTCTTGAAATAGCCAATGAGTTTGATCTGGTCCTCAATGCGTTCAAAGGCTTGGACTTCTAATTTGCTATTGATGATCTCCACTGGGTCTTCAATTAGCTGAAAAGCCAGACACACACACACACACACACAAATATCCAAATAAGAGAGCTATTCTTTTTCCAGCCAGGAAATCGGGCACGTATATAGAATGCTTCAGATGGACATTGTAGTGAGTTTTGCGGTTGGCGCCTCAGCATCCATCCCACCCCTCCCCCAATGAGCAGCATCAGCAGTGCCTTTTGAGGAATTGGCCTTAACTTAAGAGGGGGGCTGGCTGATCCGTAGGCAATTCTATTTCTTTTGCCAGTTATTGATTCAAGAATGGGCATGTGATCTGATTTTGACCAATGAGACTTCAGGACAGATTTGCTGAAGGGCTTTGGAAAATTGTTTATTCTTGAGAGAGCACGGGAAGCCACTACATATAAATGAGGGAATACGATGTACCTGCTGCTGGCCACCTTGTAACTAGCTTGAGGGCAAAGCCAACCTACTGAAAACAGCATTTTCTTGGATTTACAGAGAAAAATGGAGGTGGAGCCCTGATCAAGTCTAAAATCTGACCGAAGTCTGATCTTCAGCCTATGTAGGTCAACCACATTGCTTATTGTTTAAGGTAGTTAGTGTCTGGTTTCTGTTACTTGCATCTAAAAGCCTCTGAGCTGACAGAATTGGGACAGCACCGTGTTGTCCCAGAGCTGCTCTGGTGCCCCCTCGGTTTTATTAGGACTTGAGTATGGGTCAATGAAATAGCAAAGCAGGGTCTATGGGCACTTTTACACAAGAGATGGCCTTCAACTCACTTCTAATCTTCTCACTGGGTTTTGGAGGCTCTGAAGAAAAGCAATAGGCCACTGGGTACCAGCTGGTCAATAGGAATAACCAGTATGGATGTTCAACAGCAGTTCCTTTGTCTGTGCAGGGACCTGTATTCACAAACATTTAGCTTCACAGTTGCTATTAAAAGTGTGAGTTTATCTATGGGGAAAGTATTTTTATTGTGTTTGTTTCTCTGTTTGTTTGAGCATATAGATCCGAGGGTGTGTATACCTCCATGGCTGAGAGTGAGTGAGATATTGGGGGGCTCTTTAGTCCTGTCTTTTCTTTATTCTGCTCTGAGGGTAACTCAGAGTAACTTAGCCGATTGTTACTCCTCTCCCTATTCTATCTTCAAATCTCTTTCCCACACTCTCCTTAGTAGTGCTGGAATAAAGCCAAGGGAATTTCGGTGGATGTCATTGTATAACTGGTAAGAAAATTAGCATGTTACTACCACACAGTCCTGATTTGTGACCCTCTGGTCACTAATAAAAGGTGACTTAAGGGTCAGCTTCCTAGGAGAAGGAAATAGCACAGCGATGTAGGAACTCTGTTCTGTGAAGCCTGAGAAATCTGTCTCAGACCAGGTCAGGTTCTCCAGTTTCCCTGCGCTTACATTGGGGTTTTACCTTCCACCTATATTTGAGCCTAAATAGCTCTATGCAGGCCATTGTGCATATATACTTACATCCAAGAGAAATTCCACCAAGACATCGGCTGCAAACTCGCCATCAAACTCAATTGTGCGATCACCCTTAAGAATATACAGGCTTCCTTCTTCATCGAAACCTGGAAGAAACAAAAAGATTCCAGGACAAGGTTGTCCTGATGTAGGAGTAGCCATCGTGTTGTCTGAGGCCTGGCTCTGGGTCTTCGATGACAGTGGATCAGGATCAGAGGAACTAGCATTAACCTAAGGACCAGTTCCCTGGAAACACCACCACTGAAGAGCTCCCAGACTGGGAATTGAGTTTGAAATAGTCAAGAACCAACCTGAATTTGAACTTCAAAGAAAAATCTCTTCTCCATACCACCACTACTTTGCTTTTCCAAAAACACTGGTGACCCCATGTCACTCTCCTTATTAAAAAGGTTTAATGATTCTACTGCCCACCTGACTCCTAAATCTGACAGTCAAGCCCCTCCACACTCTAGTGCCAACCTTATCTCCTGCATCCTCCCTTGGGTAGGCCTGCTTTCCTTTGAAAAACACTCCCTTAATCCTTTGTGCCACTCCTTATGCTTCTTGTACACGTGCTGAGATGTAAGGGCAATAAAAGGAAACATGACAGAGCAGAATTCTCTATACTTACATTCTCTCTGTTCCCAAACCTGGAGAAGCCTCCACCCTCCACAACCCCCAGCTCAGTTGGCTCCTTCAGACCTCACCTAGGACTCATCTTACTAATGAGGCCACTTCAATAACACTGGGGTCTTTATTGATAGTCCCCAGCTCCATTTACAGGTGTCCACTATAACAGAAAGGGGGCAGTGGTGGTTCAGTGGTAGCATTCTTGCCTTCCATGTAGGAAACCCAGGTTCAATTCCCAGTCAGTGCACCTCAAGCATAGCCACCACCCTTCTATCAGTAGAGAATTGGGTGTTTCTATGATGCGAACCTGTTTCAATGGGGCTTCCAGACTAAGATGGACTAGGAAGAAAGACCTGGTGATTTATTTCTGAAAAACCTACCAAAGAACACCCTATGGATCTGATTCTGTTGTGCATGGGGCTGCCATCAGTCAAAGTTGATGTGATGGTAGTTAACTGTAACAGAAGGCTCTCTGAGAGTGGGACCACAGTCTTCTTGGTATCCTAGTTCCTTGCCCAGAGCCTGGACATAACGAATGAGTGGACAGAATGAATTCCTTGTTTTCCTGTTCTAGCAGAATCCTGTATATCTGCTTTTCCATTTAGCCTGTAAACACTGCAAGGGCATCTTCTCCTTTCCTACCCTCCACTGCCCTTGGTGTAAGTCTGTGTACTTAACAAATGCTTTCTGGAAAACCGCATTTTCCCCCAGGAATGCTAAATAGCTGAGGTTGGCATTTAGTCCAACTGCCTGGCATCCTAACTCCTTAGATTGATTGTTTTCAAACTCTCTATTGCTGGAGAATGCTTTCTCCAAATGAATTCTTCTGCAGAACCTCCAGGGAAAAGGCAGCTGGACTGCTGCCTGCTATGCCTCAAGGCAACTCTGAGGATCCCCTGGCACACTGGGGATCATTGGTTATAAACCTAAAGGAGCATCGTGCCCGCACTGCTTGAAGTCAGCAATGGCCAATCTCAATAGACACGTCACTCAGTGCCCACTGTTAGATTTTTTCTGAGTGAGACCAGTTAGGAGGCTGTTGCACTAGTTCAGGCAGAGCCTGATGGGAGCCAATCTAAGGCAAATGGAGAAGAGATAAACATGAAAAGAGCAAGTTCACAAAATACAACAACTGTCCAGTAACTCCAAGGGTCAAATAGCCAGAAAGACGCTACTCCAATTCCTCTAGGCTGAGCTTGGAGAAAGGTTCCTTAAGACGTACCAAGCCCCATCATGTCTTTGCTGGAAGAATACCCACTGGTCCATTCTTACGAGTGCTTGCCCCAGCTTGTTCTACCCAAACTTTTAAATCACTGGAACGCCACTGTTTCCCTGCAGCTAAGTTTACTGGAAGTTCTCCCAAATTGAATTTCTCACTAAAACAATGGGAAGGGGGACTACTAAGGAATCAATAGGCTGCTAGGGGAGAAGGCAGAACTCACTAAGCTGCTTTTGACTCTACGGAAAGAGTTTAACATACTTTGCTTCCCTGCTCAAGGGAAAGAACACTCCTTAATTTATCTCCAGGGAAGGAGATACCGCAGACATTCGTATTAATAATTCATTACCATTTTACAGTCATGAGTTCTTCCTCCTGTCTAACCTAAATATTGACTCCTGTAGTTTAAATCTTTTTGAAAAAATCTGGACTTCTTGAAAATAAAATAGAAAACAGTTGTCTGTAATTCTCCAGGATAATGAACTTTCACGGGCCTGAAAATATTTATTGAATCACCACTAATAATGTTTTTTTTTCCCTATGCTTACTACTCCGAATCCAATCAACCTTTCTTCAAAGGTCCTGTTTTATAATCTGCTGCTATTTTTTTAAAGAGCCTCTCTTCACTGACCATGCAGAAAAAGGCAAATGCGCAGAACATGTGTGTGGGTGTTTGAAAACTGGAGGAGTTACCTGTACTCTCTGTGCTTGGGATTACAGGTACAAGAATCTTAAAGAGCACTTGCATTTAAGTATGACCTAAGGACACAAGAGATTACAACTTCCACTGTGTAGTCACTTACCCGTTCCTCTCCTCAATGCTCCCTGTCATCCTTTGTGATAATGCCCGGCTGGGTTTTAGCCTTAAATTTAGAAGCCACTTGGGACCCCAGAGTCACTACTATTAAAGCTATCTTTTGTTGCTTGCTTCAGCCAAGAGACAAGGAGATAATAGGTGATGGAAGAAGAGATCCGACATCTCTCAGAGAGATCACCATGGTGGAGAAATAGAGAATCTAGCCTTTGAGCTTGCTCTAGTTGCTGAAGAATAAAGGCTTAGTTCTTTAGTGTTATTTTCTCTAGGAAGGAACTGCTCATTGTACAGAAACAAAAATATTATCAGATGATTAATGTGAAACTATTCAGATCAGGCTGGGACTTATATTTATGAAACTCTTTCCAACCCAAACTAAGCTATGCACCATCATTTTATATTTATCTTAAAAATAGTCCAACTATCATTGGAGAATAAATGCAACTGTCCTTTTTTGGCAAGAGATATTTGTTTTTTCCTTGTATATCCCAAAAGTCACACTTACCTAGTTTCTTGGCAAGCTTGGCTTCTTTCTTGGAATCCACCATCACAAAGCCTATATCTTTATGCTCTAGGACCTGGGCCACAAGCTGAAGGGAAAGACAAATAGGAGGGTAAGTGGGCTGAGGGAGAAAGACGGTAGAAAATATCACAAAACAATATTTTGATGTATTGACAGGATGGTTCTCCTCCATACTTCCTGTTAGTCTGGGCAATTGAAGCAGCAGCTAAGGAATTCTGTGCTTATTATCTCAGGTGAAGGATGACTCAGCAGAATGCTGAGAACCAAGGAGATCAAATCTGAAGACCAGGCCTAAGATAAAAGAGCTGAAAGAATATATCCAATGTGACACCCTCCTCTGCCTTTGCCATAGGTAAAATTGAATTGGGAGAAGAGAGAATCAGAAAGGAAGCAAAAGTACCTGAGAAGTGGCTCTGAGCCTTGCCCCTGCTGCCAGGTCAACCTGGAATAGGGTGGGGACGCAAGAGGACCACAGATAGTTTGAGGGATCTTAGAATAAAGGAGGCCCAAATCCCCTATATCCTAGCATAATCCCCCAGTCCCCCCACCCAGTGCTTGTGGCATAGAAATGCTCATTTGGTGTATCTGGCAAATAGGCCTGAGAGGGCCTCTCCAGATTTCCTGAAGCCCATTGACAGGAAGGAGTGGTAGAGTGTCTCCTGTGTGGCCAAGAGTGACACAGTAGGAAGTATAGTTGGGGAGGGAGGAAAGCACAGAGAGACTTCAGCTCCAAAGGTAAGGTGGATGCAGCAGTGTCCTCAGTGGGCAGATGGCTGAAAACTACTCTGGGCTGATACCAGTTTTGAGGATGCCACAGAGCACGAGATTGGCACCATGCTAAGCTCCCTGAAACTTAGATATGAGGAGATAGGGAGACCCTCAGTTGCCTGAGATCTAATCCCTGCCATATGGCTGAATGGAGGCTTGAAATAGAAATAGAGTGGAGATGCTACTGGAGAGATCATGAGACACTAATCTTACTTTTTTAAAATTAAACTTTTGAAAAGACAATTGGAGATTAGAATGCAGTTGTAAGAAAGAATACAGACAGTACACTTTACCTTATTTCCTACAATGGTAGCATATTGCAAAACTATAGTATGCTATCACAGCTGGGACATTGACATCAACACAGTCAAGACATAGAACTTTTCCATGACCTTAAAGACCCTTTGTATTGCCTTTTTACAGCCACCTTCACTTACTCCAGTTCCCACCTCCACTGATCTCTTCTCCATTTTTATAATTTTTTCATTTCAAGAGTGTTTTATAAACAGGATCATACAGCATGTAACTTTTAGGACTAACTTTTTTCATCAGCATAATTCTCTCCCTGGAGGTCCATCCAGGTTGTTACGTGTATCAATAGATCATTCCTTTTTATTGCTGAGTAGTAGCTCATGATATGAGGTACCACAGCTGGTTTAGTCTTCACCTGTTGAAAGACATCTGGGCTATTTATATTTTCGGGCTATGATGAATATACCCAAAACCCATTGCCAGTGAGTCAATTCCGACTCATGGCAACCCTATAGGACAGAGTAGAACTGCCCCATAGAGTTTCCAAGGAGCGCCTGGTGGATTCGAACTGCCGACCTCTTGGTTAGCAGCCGTAACACTTAACCACTACGCCACCAGGGTTTCCATGATGAATATAGCTGTTATAAACATTCATGTACAGGTTTTTGTGTGAATGTTGATCTTAACTTCTCTGAGATAAATGCCCAGGCAGGCAATTGCTGGGTCACATACTAGCCACATATTTAGTGTTTAAAGAAAGTAACGAGCTTTTCCAGACTGGCAGTAGCATTTTACATCCCCACCAACAATGTATGAGTGATCCAGCTTGTCTGCAAACCTGCCAGAATGTGGTGGTGTCACTATTTTTATTTCAGCCATTCTGACAAGCATGTGGTGGGATCTCACTGTGGTTTGGGTTTGCATTTCCCTAATGGCTAATGATGTTAAAGATATTTTTCATGTGCTTATTTGCCATGGATTGTGCTTTTGGTGTGAAGTCTATGAACTCTGCCTAGCTCTAGATCTCAACGTTTTCTCTTATTTTTTCCCTAAAAGTTTTATATTTTACGTTCAAACTCATGGTTCATCTTCAGGTAAATCTTGCTTCAGATGTGAGACTTAGATTGAGGTTTGATTTTTTTTTTGCCGGCGGATATCTGATTGCTTCAGCACTATTTGTTTCCTCCATTGAATTGCTTTTGCACCTTCGTCAAAAATCAGTTGGCATATTTGTGCGCATTTATTTCTGGTTTTTCAATTCTGTTCCATTGATCTATGTGCCTATCCCTCCACCAATACCTCGTAGTCTTGGTTACAGTAGCTATATGATAAGTCTTGAAGTTGAATAGACTGATTTCTACCACTACATTCTTTTTTTTTCAAAATTGCTTTAGCTATTCTAGATCCTTTGCCTGTTCCTATAAATTTAAGAATAATCTTGTGTAAAACCTGTTGCTGTAAGTCAATTCCAACTTACAGTGACTCTATAGGACGGAGTAGAACTGCCCCATAGGGCTTCCAAGTTGCTGCTGGTGGATTTGAACTGTTGACCTTTCGGTTAGCAGCCGAACGCTTAACCACTGTGCCACCAATCTTGTCTAGAAGTATAAAACTTCTTGCTGAGGCTTTGATAGGAATCGTGTTAAATCTGTGTGTTAATTTAGGGAGAATTGAAATCTATTTTATGTTGGTCTCCCAATCCATGAACATGTTATGTCTCTCCATTTATTTAGATATCATTTGATGTCTTTCATCAGCATTGTATAGTTTTCAGCACACAAGTCCTATACATGTTTTGTTAAAGTTACACCTAACTAATTTTTTAAAAAAATTTAAATTGGCATCATATTTTAAATTTTGGTGTCCACATGTTCATTGCTAGTACATAGAAGTACAAGTGATTTTTGTATGTTTATCTAGTATTCTGTTACCCCGCTGAGCTCACTAATTCTAGTTTTTTTTTATTGTTTGTTTTCTTTCTTATTTTTATTTATTTTGCTGTTGTTGAGAATATATACAGCAAGTCATGCACCAATTCAACAGTTTCTACATGTACAATTTAGTGACATTGATTACATTCTTTGAGTTGTGTAACCATTCTCACCCAGCTTTTCTGAGTTTTTCCTCCTCCATTAACATAAACTCACTGTCCCCTAAGGTTCCTATCTAATCTTTAGAGTTGCTGTTGTCAATTTGATCCCCATATAGGTAGTTCTTAAAAGAGCATAATACTCAAGGCAGACTTTGTTACTAGTTAAGCTAAACTATTGTTCAGTTTTAAGATGACTTCAGGGGATATTTTTGGTTTAAGGTTTAAAGATTATCTCAGAGCAATAGTTTCAGGGGTTTACCTAAACTTCATGGCTCCAGGAAGTCCGGAGTGCATGAGAATTTGAGATTCTGTTCTGCATATTCCCCCGTTTGATCAAGATTCTTTCGTGGAATCTTTGATCAAAATGTTCAGTAATGTAGCCGGGCACCTGATCCAGTCCTTCTGGTCTCGTGGCAAAGGAGGTGATTGTTCATGCAGGCAATTAGCCACACCTTCCATGTCCTCCTCTTATTTCTGACTCTCCTTCTTTCTCTGTTGCTCCAGGTGAATAAAGACCAATTGTTGTGCCAGAAGGTTTTTTTTTTTTTTGTAAATTCCTTGGGATTTTCTACATAGATAATCATGTCATCTGCATATAGGGACAGTTTTGTTTCTTTCTTTCCAACCTGTATGCTTTTTATTTCTTTGTGTTGCCTTATTGCATTTGCTAGAATGTCCGGCATTATAGTAATATGAGTGTGAGAAAGGACGTCCTTGCCTTGTTCTCAACCTTAGGGGGAAAGCATTCAATCTTTCACTGTTAAGTATAGTGTTAGCTGTGGGTTTTATGTAGCTGCTCCTTATCAAGTTGAGGAAGCTCCTCTTACTCCTTGTTTGCTGAGAGTTTTATTTTCTGGAAGAGATTGTGTAGGATTGGTATTATTTAAAAAAAAAAAAAAATGTTAGAGTTTTCCAGTGAGACCATGTGGGCCCAGATATTTCTTTTTTGAGAACTTTAAAATTACAAATTCAAATTCCTTGAGAAATTAAAATGATTTGTTTCATATTGGATGAGTTGAGGTAGTTTGTGTTTTTCTAGGAACTGGTCCTTTAGAGCCAATTCATCTGAATTCAGTTTTTTTTTTTTTTTCCTTCAGTTTACAAAGGCAATATGGTACAAATATCAAATACTACATAACCCTGATCACAGTCTGGGCAGGAAGTGTCAAACACACTAATATTTCTATAGCATATTTGTACTAAGCAGGATAAATAAAGACTGTAAATATCCTCATATCACTTCAGTTAGGTTTTGTCACCAAATAAGCTTCCAGTAAACTGACAAAAGAGCTTTTGGTTTCCAGCTTTTGGTTTGGCATTTTGGATTTTGGAATTGTGGATAAGGGATTGTGAACCTGACGTAAGTAGTAGAAGATTGATTAGAGTCTAGGTCTATTTGGCTCTACAAGGTATGTTGAAAAACCCTCTACTTTCTCTTTTATGTTTGCTTCTTTCTTCTCACTCCCACATCTTTCTTCATTTTTCCCAGCATCTGTGGCCTCTCTCCTTGGATTTATTCTCTTGTTGTTAATGTCTCTGAGGTCTTCCTTTGGCTATTTATTCTTTCCTCTCTAACATTCTCACCTGGTCCTCAGTCTCTTTCTCTCTACCTCCCCAAAACCCCTTCTTTGAAGGCTAAGGGTATTGGGCAGAAACACAGAAAGCTGCTCTGTGTAGTGTCTTGGTGGCTCGGGGGGAGGGGGATGTACAAATGATACCCTCCCCTCTACAGCTTTTCTTTTTCTTGGATTTTGGCTGGGATTAGGGAAGGCTTAGAATGAAAGGCATTATCATTAATATTTATGCTGTGACTCATCTTGAGCTTCCCTACAATGCCTGCACATGTCAGTTGTTATGAAACTCACTTGGTTTTAGAGTATTGCATTAAATTTGTTAGAAAAGATCACTTCTGAATGAACTTCCTGGATTTCAGTGTAAGTCATTCTGTCCTATCTAGTGCTGTCAAAATTTTACCTTAAATGTCTCCTTGTCTATCATTCAAAGCCAATGATGTTGAGACCTAATGGCTTGGTGATTATCTTAGTTATCTAGTGCTGTTACGACAGAAATACCACAGGTGGTTGGCTTTCACAAACAGAAATTTATTCTCTCACAGTCTAGAAGGCTAGAAGCCTGAAATCAGGGTGCCAGATAGAGGGGGAGGCTTTCTCTCTCTGTTGGCTCTGGGGGAAGGTCCTTGTCATCAATCTTCCCTTGGTCTAGGAGCTTCTCAATACAGGGACCCCAGGTCCAAAAAATGCACTATTCTCCTGGCTTTTCTGCCTTTGCAATTTGAGGTCCCTCTCCTTTCTGCGTACTTCTTTCTTTTATATCTCAAAAGAGATTGAATCAATATACAACCTAATCCTATAGATTGAGTCCTACCTTATTTAACATAACTGCCTCTAGTCCTGCTTCACTAACATCACTGTCATTGTTGTTAGGTGCCCTTAAGTCAGTTTCAATTTATAGGTTAGGATTTACAACACGTACGATAATTCTATCAGATCACAAAATAGAGGACAATCATACAGCACTGGGAATCGTGGCCTAGCCAAGTTGACACACGTTTTTGTGGACGCAGTTCAATCCGTAACAGTAATATTATAAACAGTGCTGCAATAAACATGGGTGTGCATATATCTGTTTGTATAAAGGCTCTTATTTCTCTAGGATATATTCCGAGGAGTGGGATTGCTGAGTCATATGGTAGTTCTATTTCTAGCTTTTTAAAAAAGTGCCAAATCGATTTCCAAAGTGGTTGTACTGTTTTACATTCCCACCAGCAGTGTATAAGTGTGCCAATCTCTCCACAGTCTCTCCAACATTTATTATTTTGTGTTTTTTGGATTAATGCCAGCCTTGTTGGAGTTAGATGGAATCTCATTGTAGTTTTGATTTGCATTTCTCTAATGGCTAATGATCGAGAGCATTTCCTTGTGTTAGCTGCCTGAATGTCTTCTTTAGTGAAGTGTCTTTTCATATCCTTTGCCCATTTTTTAATTGGGTTGTTTGTCTTTTGTGGTTGAGTTTTAGCAGAATCATTTAGATTTTAGAGATCAGGCACTGGTCGGAGATGTCATAGAGGAAAATATTTTCCCAGTCTGTAGGTGGTCTTTTTTTTACTCTTTTGGTGAAGTCTTTAGATGAGCGTACGTGTTTGATTTTTAGGAGCTCCCAGTTATCTGGTTTCTCTTCGTCATCGTTAGTAATGTTTTGTATTCTGTTTATGTCTTGTATTAGGGCTCCTAAAGTTGTGCCTATTTTTTCTTCCATGCTTTTTATCGTTTTAGACTTTATGTTTAGGTTTTTGATCCATTTGGAGTTAGTTTTTGTGCATGGTGTGAGGTACGGGTCCTGTTTCATTTTTTTGTAGATGGATATCCAGTTATGCCAGCACCATTTGTTAAAAAAGACTATCTTTTCCCCAATTAACTGACACTGGGCCTTTGTCAAATATCAGCTGCTCATATGTGGATGGGTTAATGTTTGGATTCTCAACTCTGTTCCATTGGTCTATGTGTCTGTTGTTGTACTAGTACCAGGCTGTTTTGACTACTCATAACAGTGATATTAGAAAGTTTCTGTACACTAGGGTAGGAGCTTCTAATAGTGGTTCTTAAACTTCCAGTGTGCAGGAGAATCACTGGGGCTCTGAAAGTGAAGTAGAGGTGGGGTGGGGCTCAGGAATCTGTATTTTTATAAACCACACAACCGCACCCCATGATTCTGACACAGCACATCTCATACCACACGCTGGAAAACACTGCTATAAATGGTTGTCAATTCATCCAAAAGTAATCTGGCCTAGTGTTCTTCCAACTGTGACCCATGGGGCCATGCTTGGCTCTCTCATCCCCTCTGCCTTTCGTGTAGGTAAAAAGAATTAGTAACAGTGAGAATATAAGAAATGAAAGAGCAAATGAAAAATTTAATCTGAGAATTAAACAGAGAATTTAACTGTCATCTCTCCTTGCATACACAGACATGTTTTGATTTTTTTCAGGTAGATGCAAGTGGTGTGCCTCTCCTAGTCATGTTAAGCATGGCCTTGCTAGTTACCTAACTGGTATTCAGGTGACTTTTGAAGATATGGAGCCTTGGTGGCATAGTGGTTAAGAGCTCAGCTGCTACCAAAAAGTCAGCAGTTGGAATCCACCACTCGCTCCTTGGAAACTCTATGGGGCAGTTCTACTCTGTCCTATAGGGTCACTATGGGTCGGAATCGACTCAACAGGGTTTTTTTTTTTTTTTTTTTTAGGATATATGAGTGGAAGGTAATATCTCAGACTAACTAAATTCTGTTTTCCTTTTTAACTAAGTACAACCAGTCACTGTCCTCTCCCACGAATGGATAAAACAGCCAGCAATCAGAGATGTACCAGGAACTGGAACTAGCTGAGACCTGCCCCGCCTCCTCCTTGGCACCCTGCCTCACAATTCCTGCAGCACCCTGTCATTCTCGCCTCCCACACTGACTAGGCCCAAAGTCTGCCCACTTGAGCCCCGTCATCACTTTCAGCAGCCCAGCAAGCATGCCGATGGGTATATGCCAGGAGTGGCCTGGGCTACTAGTGACCAGTGGCATCACAGTGAGACTGCGTGGGAAGAAAATGACCGTAGCGAAAGCCTAGAGCCTTCTGGGCTGACTCCTGGCATTATCTGGCCCCCTCAGGACCAGTGACCCCTGCTGAGCCAGTGAGGCTGGCATGACATTGTCTGCCTCTCACATTTGACTAAGTCTTGCTTCTACCTCTGCTCAATCTCTAACTCCCTAGCTCAAATGTCACCTTCTCACCTCTTTTCAATCCAAACTGTGCAAAGCCCAGCTTCGGTCTTATGTTATACCCTAGTCCCCATAGATTTCTCCTTTCTGTTAATCCCCACACCCTATCACAAGGACGCAGTATTCTAGCACTTATTTTGGTGCAACCCAAAGCTTGGAGGTTTGAGTCTGCCCAGAGATATCTCGGAAGAAAGGCCTCATGATCTGCTTCTGAAAATTGAACCAATGAAAACCCTATGGAGCACAGTTCTGCCCTGACACACATGGGGTTGCCATGAGTTGGAATCAACTGGACAGCAACTGATATAAACAACAACAACAACAAAAAACCAAACCCAACCCAGTGCCGTTGAGTTGATTCCGACTCATAGTGACCATATAGGACAGAATAGAATTGCCCCATAGAGTTTCCGAGGAGTGCCTGGCAGATTCGAACTGCCAACCCTTTGTAGCACTTAACCATTATGCCACCAGAGTTTCCAATGGATATAAATCTCTTCTGTGTTGTGAATCTTTCCACCTTTAAGGAGAAGGACCCCGTTTTCTGCTTCTTTTGTATCTTGCACAGTTCCTTGGAAACACTCAACATTCTTGTGGATGAATAAAAGCACTGACCCATGTACTTCACAAGTTCTAGGTTCTTGTGAGCCAGTGGGAAAGGTGGCAATTTTATCAATATATAGTGACCGGAAGTTGTAGATACGAGAAGAAAAGGTAGAGTCACATCAGCTTCCTAAGTTCCCAGAAAACAGGAATACTCTTACTAATTCAGATTACAATTTTCTCCTTTTGAATTTTAATCTCCCCCCTGCTGATTTTGTTTGTTTGGTTTCTTCCCAGATGGTCACTCCTGTTGTCAGTCTCTCCTAGGGAATAGGGGTTATCTCTTATTGGTTGGTCATGTGGCATCCCCTGAGCACTGGTGCAATGCTCATCCTTTCCAGAAACAGTAGAATTTGCTTTCACTATTGCAGGTTCCATTGAGTGTAAAAAGAACTTAAAAAAAAAAAAAGTTCTAGGTAAATAATATGCATAATTCAAAATTCAAGAAGTGGCTATTTATAGCATATTGTTACTCTTTCTCCTTTTATATTGTATTGTGCATATACTTATTGTACTTTTACTAGCATTTTACTTCTGTAATGATGGGATCCAAGTATACCTCATTGTTAAGGGAGTAAATGACCCAGGGGTGGTGTGTCCCAGTGGTTAAGAGCACAGGTCTTAGAATCGGAGATCTGGACTCCTGGCTGGATCATAAGCCTGTGCTGTAGCTCAGTTTAAAATGGGGACAATAACAATATCTACTTCATAAAGCTGTTTGAAGATTAAATGATATAATGCGTGTAAAGTACATAGCACAGTTCTTGGCTTATAAAAAGTGCTTAATAAATATTAGATTTTCTCTTAATATTATGACAGCTGGATAGAGTTCAGGGACTTAACGTCAATTCAGAAACACCAAAGCCTAACTTACTAGAATGGAAATAGAACAATAATTACTAATAGAGGACCTACTATGTTCAAGATACTGTGCTAAACAAAAATGTGCAAGACATGTCTCAGCTCCGAGGACCCTATGACTTAGTTAGGGAGGCATGGCATGCACACCTGAGGAAGCTAATGAAAACTTATAACAATACACAGAGATTCTGGTATGTGTGCAAGGACTAGGATAGGACACAAGTGCTATGGGAGAGAGCGGGAGCTCCGTAGGCAGGGAAGTCAGGTCATGCAGAGCCCAGTGGGCTGTGTTAAGTACTGTGGATTTTATTTCCATTGCACTCAGAATGGAGTCTCAGATCCCTAACATGGCCTACAAGAACCTACATGATTTGCCCTCCTTGCCTCTTCAGCTTCATTTGGTGCCACTCTCCCCCTCACTTAATATACTATTTTTCGGTGCCTCAAAACATCAAGCCCTTTCCTCCTTAGGCCTTTGCACAGGATCACCTTGTTCAATTGTGCAGGTTGTTTATCACACAGGTGTGATGTAAGACCTGAAACTAAGGTCCAATGTTATGTGTTACATTGACATCTGTTAAAATCAGGAAGGTTTCAAATAGCTTAACAGCAAGGCCACCTAACCACTTTACTCCCATAGATAAAATCCCCAAGCCAAACAACCTTCCTTATCATGGGGTCCAGGCACTGTGTCTGCTAATCCTAGAGTAGTGGGCTTTAGTTCCCTGACGGCTCACAGAATTATTCAAACAAGTCAATCTTATCCTCTCACAAAACCCAGGGGTCACCTCACCCTCTTGTTACTAAAAACCTACCTCCCACAGCCCCTGATTGTTCACTCTGTTTCCAAGTGCAACTGCCATGTGACTCTGTGTGGTGTGGTTTCCCTTTCCTGACTGTGAGCATGTGTGAGTAATAAACTACTGTCAATTTCATCCCTCCAGTGTTAGATGTTGTGTATTGACCATCCCTATAATCTTAAGCTCCCTCACCAAAGGGGTAAAGAGGAGGTGATCAAAACAACTGGGTACCTAACAAAGAGGGAGGTGAAAGTCAGTCATGCTCTGCTCTCAAGACCCAGGCCTGGCACAGGCTGCAGCTGCCTGAAGGGTACACTGTGTTCTAACTCACACAAAGGCACAAAAACATGGCTCTGTTTCCATATACATATACACTTTCCCCTCTGTCTAGAAGACCCTTTCCACTATTCTTCACGAACTCTTATGTATCCTTGAAATCTTCACATCAATGTCAGTTCCTCAACAGGCATTCCCCTGCCACCCAATCTAAATTGGGGTCCCTTTTTCTTCATAGCTGTCTTAGTCATCTAGTGCTGCCATAACAGAAATACCACAAGTGGATGGCTTTAACAAAGAGAAATTTATTTCCTCACAGTAAAGTAGGCTAAACGTCCAAATTCAAGTCTTCAGCTCCAGTGGAAGGCTTTCTCTCTATCAGCCCTGGAAGAAGGTCCTTGTCCTCAATCTCCCCTGGTCAAGGAGCTTCTCAGGCACAGGGACCCTGGGCCCAAGCGATGCACTCTGCTCCTGGTGTTGCTTTCTTGGTGGTATCAGACCCCTAACTCTCTGCTTGCTTCCCTTTCCTTTTATCTCTTGAGAGAGAAAAGGTGGTGCAGGCCACACCCCAGGGAAACTCCCTTTACCTTGGATCAGGGAGGTGACCTGAGTAAAGGTGGTATTACAATCCCACCCTAATCCTCTTTAACATAAAATTACAATCTCAAAATAGAGGATAACCACACAATACTGGGAATCATGGCCTAACCAAGTTGATACACAAATTTGGGGAGGGGAGGGGACATAATTCAATCCATGACAATAGCCCTCTGTGCTTTTCCTTCACAACCCTTTCTCAACTTGTAATTGCATACTAACTTATATGATCATTTGTCTACCAACTATCCATTTGATAGTCTGTAAGCTCTAAGAGGGCAGGGTTCATGTCTGTGTTTCTCCCCATGCTATCTCTAGCAAGTAGTATAGTACCTGGGTAGAGTAGAGCTCAAAAAATATTAGATGAATGAAAGGTAAGACTGAATAGAAGAAAGGAGGCCAGCTAGATCTTAAAAGCAGAGTATGTGGATAGGCAAAGGGGAGCAGCAAGGTGAGCCCAGGAAGGGGAGATGGCTTAAGCAAAGGTTTGGAGGTACAGATGTTCAGGATGGGTATAGGAGAATGGGCTAGCTTATTTGAGCTGAGAACTTATTTTAGGGAGCTGAAAGCAGTAGTGATTTTAAGTCATATTAGAAAAAGAATGTGAAGGACCTTGACTATTAGGACTAGAAGTTCTGATTTGGCAGATTTTTGAGAAGAGGAACAATAGGATTGATTTGAGTTCAGGGAGGGTTAATCTAATGGCATACGTCAGACAGAGAGAAAGAGAGTGGAGAGGAAAGAAGGCCAGTTTGGAGGCTGATGCCATGGTCTAGGTGGGGCATGACCCTAAGACTAAGGCATTGGCAGTGGGTAGAAAACAAGTAACTCACGCAGGTAATGTTATGTGAAAGGAATCAGTCAGAACTGCTAGCTCTCCCTGCTTTTGGACAGAGAATGGAGGGAGACCAAGGTAGAGGAGGAGGCAAGATGATCTGAGGGTCTCCAGCCAGGGAACAGAGGGAAGGACAGAACAGTGGCACCAGGTGGGCATGCCAAAACTTGGGACAAGGTTCTCAGGTTCAATTTAGGTGTCCTGAGTTCATGGTCATGGGAGTCTAGCCAAGAGCTGGAGGTGCTGCTCTGGAGCTCAGGGAAAGGTACTGAACAGAGCTATGAAAGTGAGAGGTGAAGGACTGAGAGAGGTGACATCTTCAGGGAAGACTGTGTACAAAGAACACCACAGGGTCAAAGACTGGTTGTCTAGTAGAAGCAAGAGCAAGAAGAGGGGCCCGCCTGAAGCCATTCCCGGAGACGACCTTTCAGCCAAACAATAGACAGGCCCATAAAATAAACAACAACACCTCAGAGGAATGTGTTCCTTGGAACAATCAATTATACAAGATCAAAAGAACATTTACCCCAAAACAAAGACGAGAAGGCAGGAATGGGTAGAAAACCCCGTTGAAAGGAATCGGGCACCCAGGACAGAAATGGGGAGAGTGGTAACACATTGAGGGGAATCTAACCACTGTCGTGGAACAGTTTATGTACAAACTATCAAATGGGAAACTAATTTGCTCTGTAAACTTTCACCTAAAGCACAATAAAAGGTTTTAAAAAATACAATTGTTTTTAAAGTATATCTTTTTATAAACAGGCAATAGTTGTTGAAGCTGGGAGAACATGGGGATTCATTGCACTCTTTCCTCTACTTTTTGTGTTTGAGATTTTCTGTAACAAAGTTTTTTGTTTTTGAACACTCTCACAGACTGACACACACACTCCCACGCACACACACACACACACACACACGAAGAGGGGCCTGCACAGGAGGCAGAGAAGTTGCCTTTGGAGAAGTAGGAGGATGAAAACGATCATAGTATTTTGACTCCAAAGTCGTGGGAGAAGAGAACCTTATGAAGGAGAGGGTGGTTATGTCAAATGTTCCAGGGAGCCAAGGAGGGGTGGGACCACCAGAAGGGCTCTCATTTCAGGACCGGTAAGTCATGGCTGACCTTTCACGGAAGTGCTGGAGAAGAAGCCAAAGCGCTGGGAGTTGAGCAGTTGAGTGGGTGGCAAGGACATGTCAGAGCAGGTGTGGATCACTTGTTCAAGAAGTGTGCCCCTGAAAGGAGGGAGTCAACTAGCACAGCAGTGAGAGGAGCATGCTCCCTGTGCTGCGTGACTGCCCCTGGGCAGAGAGGACAGTACATCAGTGATGCTAAACCAGTTGCCGTCTAGTTGATTCTGACTCATGGCGAACTCATGTGTGTCAAGATAGAACTGTGCTCCACAGGCTTTCTTTTCTTTTCCTTTTTTTATGGTACTTTAAGTGAAAGTTTGCAGCTCAAGTTAGTTTCTCATTCAAAATTTATACACATATTGTTTTGAGACATTGGTTGCAATCTCCCTGGGTTCCCTGTGCCCATTGGTCTAGTTTCCATCCCTTCCTGCCTTCTCATCTTGCCTTTGATTGGGAGTTGCACATTTGATCTCATATATCTGATTGAAGTAAGAAGCACGTTCCTCACACGTGTTAATCTTTGTTTTATAGGCATGTCTAATCTTTGGCTGAAAAGTAGGCTATGGAAATGGTTTCCGTTCTGGATTAGCAGAATGTCCGGAAGTCAGCCACAGGGTTTCAATGGCTCATTTTTCAGAAGCAGATCACCAGGCCTTTCTTCTGAGGTACCTCTGCGTGAACTTGAACCTCCAACCTTTTGGCTAATAGCCAAGTGCGTTAACCATTTGCACCACCCAGGGACTCCTTGGGGCCCTCTATGTCTATGTCTGTCCTCCAAGTCTAGTCTTTTCATCAGGGTTTTATCAGCTCTTATTCAGGGAAATATAGGAAGAAAGTTACATTTGTTCCAGTCCCTGAGAGCCACCTTTTTAGAGAAAGACACTTCCTGGCCAGAGGGAAGGTGGAGAAGGAGTGGGGTAGTGGAGGAAAAAGGAATGGTTACTTGTTGAAGGGCGTGAGTAACCCCCAACACAGACATGCTTAGGGCGCAGAACCCAACCCCTCTCTGAGGAAGGAGTCTTACACAATATTTACTGCAGGGTTCAGAACCTGAAAAACAAAACAAAACAAACAAAAAACTGAGAACTGAGGACCCTGGGGGAAAATGTCACAAATCTTTGCTCCAAGCGAGTGTCTCTCAGGCCAGCCATTAAAAATGCTCTGGCTGTACTCCTGCTCCCTCCGTGTAAGCCAAGAGTCAAACGCGGCTGTTTTTCTTACCCACTGTCCCTGATACAATTGGGCAACACGCCAAGCAATTCAACAACTGTATGTCCTCCCCTGAAATCAGAGAGCTGGCGTTTATCTCCGGTAATCTCCTGTCACTTTCCACTGCCCTCAAATGAGGCCTCGGCTATGTATAGCTGGGAGGTAGCATGTGATGTGTCCATGGAGGAGGAGGCCAAGGGGATGGAACAGCTCTTTTATGATACTAAAGAGAATATTGGGGGTCATGAAGATGGTTAATATGCCTGGCTACTAACCAAAAGGTTGGTAGTTCGAGTCCACCGTAAGTGCCCTAGAAGAAAGGCCTGGTGACCTACTTCTGAAAAATCCATTGAAAACCCTCTGGAATACAGTTCTACTCTCACACATGGTGTCACCAGGAGTTGGAACTGACTTGATGTCAGTTGGCTCTGGAGGCTGGATTGGGTGGCCTCTGAAAGAGCTGTGTGGGAGAAGGAGGTTGTTTATATTGGTGCTTTTGGGGAGAATGATTTGACTTCAGTGTTGGTCAATGCCAAGGAAGAGACCCCAACAACCAATGTTCCTTCCACTCCACCAGGCTGAGAGACAGTATAACAACAACAACAAAACCAGCATTTGTTGGGTGTTTTCTAAATGACTGGTACTGCTCCAACTACCTCACACGGATTATCTTATTGAATCTTCACAAAAACCTCATTAGATGGATGTTTACAGATGAGGAAATGGAGGCACAGCGAGGTTCACCAACTTGTTCAGGGCCACACAGCTCTTTAGTAATAATGCTGGGGTCCAATAAGGCACTCTGGCTACAAGCTCTCATCCATTACATTCTACTCCCAGCACCTGGACCTTAGAGGGACAGGGTCTAAATCCTGGCTCTGAAAATTATCAGCTGTGATAATCTGATCAGGTCACAGTTTTTTCAATCTCAATTTTCTAATCTAAAAAATGAGGTCTAATTTTTGTAGGAGTAACAGTTATGAGGAAGACCCTCAATGAGATGGATTGACACAGTGGCTGCAACAATGGGCTCAAACATAGCAGTGATTGTGAGGATGGCACAAGACTAGGCAGTGTTTCATTCTGTTGTACCTAGGGTCACTATGAATCAGAACCAACTTGACAGTACCTAACAATCACAAAAACAGTAACTATGTGAGTTCTGCTAATGGAAAGATCCACAGCAGGGCTTTGAATTGGTTTGGTCTGGTTAGAAATGCAAATTCTCAGCAGGGGTCTGGTTTGAAGCCCTGGTTGAAAGTTTGAGTCCACCCACAAGTGCCTTGGAAGAAAGGCTTGGCAATCTACTACTCAAAGATAGCCATCGACAATCCTACAGAGCACAGTTCTACTCTGACACTTGATGTCGCCGTGAATCAGAATTGGCTCCATGGCAACTGGTTTTGTTTTGAATATTTATGCAAGTACTTAGTGAATGCTCCCTATAAATCCTCTATGGGGCAAACTCTATTACTGTAAGCCAGAAACTCTCAAACCTGAGCATGAACCAACATTCCCGGGAGGGAGGATTTATGAAAACACAGGTTACGGGGCCTACCCCAGAGTTTCTGATTCAGAATTTGTGACAAAATCCCAGGTGATGCTGATGCAGATGCTGCTGGTCCCAGGACCACAGGTAGACAACCACGGATCTACAGCAAGCTCTGACATATAACCCATAATCTTTGTGTAGCATTTTGAGATGTCTAAATTGACTTCACAAGGGAGATTGCTCCTTGAGGCCAGATTTTTTTAAATCCTGAAACTAACATTGCAATTGAAGTTTTTAAAAGTAGATTTGACTGACAAGGAGTTAGGCCATACCTTTTCCTAAGTTTTCTCAAAAGTAGTCTGTGCCTGAGAACTGGTGAAAATGCAGTCTGGTAGCCCAAGCCCTGATAAATATCTTCTGGTAACCCTCACAAGAGGTATGCTCAAGGGCAGAGCCAAAGCCTTCTCTGAGGAAGGAATCCTATCTGGTATTCACTGGCTTCCTGAACCCAGACAGAGATCTCTCCCTTTCTAACTGAGCCCTCCTTAGGCTGGTGCTTTTTATTTAAAAAAACAGGGGGAGGGCTTCAGCTCGTGTTGTTGTTGTTAGGTGCCATTGAGTCCATTTTGACTTAGCGACCCTATGTGACAGAGTAGAACTGCCCCATAGAGTTTTCTAGGCTATTCGTAATCTTTACAGGAGCAGATGGCCAAGCCTTTCTCCCTTGGAGCTGCTGAGTGTCTTTGAACGGCCAACCTTTCATTTAGCATCTGAGTGCTTAACCATTATACCATCAGGGCTTCTTTCAGCTCCTGAGAACTCCTAACTGTAAGACAATGAGTGGAAGAAGAGATCTTTGACTTGTCCCTCCCACCCTGCACATTAAAAATCAGAAGAGGGACCTGTTTCCGCTTGGCTGAACTTTATGAAATGTCTGACTAATGTTTATCAAAACTAGTTATCAAGGCCCCAGATAAGTAAAGCACTATTGAAGAAGAAGAATAGAGTAGGAGGACTTGCGCTACCTGACCTCAGAACCTACTATACAGCTACAGTCGTCAAAACAGCCTGGTACTGGTACAACGACAGATACATTGACCAAGAGAACAGAATTGAGAACCCAGATGTAAATCCATCCACCTATGGTCATCTGAATTTCGACAAAGGCCCAAAGTCCATTAAATGGGGAAAAGACAGTCTTTTAAACAAATGGTGCTGGCAAAACTTGCTGTCCACCTGCAAAAAAAATAGAGACAGGACCCATATGTCACACCATACATAAAAAATAACTCAAAGTGGATCAAAGACTTAACTATAAAATCAAAAACTCTAAAGATCATAGAAGAAAAACAGGGTCAATGCTAGAGGCCCTAATACATGGCATAAACAGAATACAAACTATAACTAACAACAAAAAAATACCAGAAGATAAGCTAGATAACTGGGATCTTCTAAAAATTAAACATACATGCTCATCAAAATATTTCACCAAAAGAGTAAAAAGACAACTTACAGATTGGGAAGAAATTTTTGGTTACGACAAATCTGACAAAGGTCTGACCTCTAAAATCTATAGGAAAATCTTACACCTCTACAACAAAAAGACAAACAATCCGGTTAAAACACGGGCAAAGGATATAAACAGACACTTCACTCAAGAAGACATTCAGGCAGCTAACAGATACATGAGAAAATGCTCATGATCACTAGCCTTTAGAGAAATGCAAATCAAAACTACAATGCGATACCATCTCACCCCAACATTACTGGCACTAATCGAAAAACAGAAAATAACAAATGTTGTAGAGGCTGTAGGGAGATTGGAACTCTTTTGCACTGCCGGTGGGAATGCAAAATGGTACAACCATTTTGGAAAATGATATGGTGCTTCCTTAAAAAGCTAGAAATAAAATTACACTATGATCCAGCAATCCCACTCCTAGGAACATATCCTAGAGAAATGAGAGCCATCACAACACCAGACATATGCACACTCATGTTCACTGCAGCAGCATTATTCACAATAGCAAAAAGATGGAAACAACCTAAGTGCCCATCAATAGATGAATGGATAAACAAACTATAGTGCGTACACACAATGGAATACTACTCAATGATAATGAACAGTGAAGAATTTGAGAAACATCTCACAACATAGATGAATCTGGAGGGCATTACACTGAGTGAAATAAGTCAATCACAAAAGGACAAATATTGTATAAGACCACTACTATAAAAACTCATGAAAAGGTTTACGTACAAAAAGAAACAATCTTTTTTTAAAATAATTTTTATTTTGCTCTAAGTGAAAGTTTACAAATTAAGTCAGTCGCTCACACAAAAACCCATATACACCTTGCTAAACTTGCTACACACTCCCAATTACTCTCCCCCTAATGAGACAGCCCACTTTCTCCCTCCACTCTCTCTTTTCGTGTCCATTTTGCCAGCTTCTAACCCCCTCCAGCCTCTCATCTCCCCTCCAGGCAGGAGATGCCAACATAGTCTCAAGTGTCCACCTGATCCAAGAAGCTCACTCCTCACAAGCATCCCTCTCCAACCCATTGTCCAGTCCAATCCAAGTCTGAAGAATTGGCTTCGGGAATGGTTCCTGTCCTGGGCCAACAGCAGGTCTGGGGGCATGACCACAGGGTCCTTCTAGTCTCAGTCAGACCATTAAGTCTGGTCTTATGAGAATTTGGGGTCTGCATCCCACTGCTCTCCTGCTCCCTCGGGGGTTCTCTGTTGTGTTCCCAGTCAGGGCAGTCATCGGTTGTAGCTGGGCACCATCTAGTTCTTCTGGTCTCAGGATGATGGAGTCTCTGGTTCATGTGGCCCTTTCTGTCTCTTGGGCTCGTAATCGCCTTGTGTCCTTGGTGTTCTTCATTCTCCTTTGATCCAGGTGGGCTGAGACCACTTGAGGCATCTTAGATGGCTGCTTGCTAGCGTTTAAGACCCCAGACACCACTCTTCAAAGTGGGATGCAGAATGTTTTCTTGATAGGTTTTATTATGCCAATTGGCTTAGATGTCCCGTGAAACCATGGTTCCCAGACCCTGCCCCTGCTAGGCTGGCCTCCGAAGCATTCAGTTTATTCAGGAAACTTCTTTGCTTTTGGTTTAGTGCAATTGTGCTGACCTCCCCTGTATTGTGTGCTGTCTTTCCCTTCACCTAAAGTAGTTCTTATCTACTATCTAATTAATGAATGCCCCTTTCCCACCCTCCCTCCCTCCCTCGTCTCGTAACCACAAAAGAATGTTTTCTTCTCAGTTTAAACTTTTCTCAAGTTCTTATAATAGTGGTCTCCTACAATATTTGTCCTTTTGCAACTGACTAATTTCACTCAGCATAATGCTTTCCAGGTTCCTCCATGTTATGAAATGTTTCACAGATTCCTCACTGTTCTTTATCGATGCGTAGTATTCTATTGTGTGAATATGCCATAATTTATTTATCCATTCATCCATTGATGGACACCTTGGTTGCTTCCATCTTTCTGCTATTGTAAACAGTGCTGCAATAAACATGGGTGTGCATATATCTGTTCATGTAAAGGCTCTTATTTCTCTAGGATATATTTGAAGGAGTGGGATTGCTGGATCGTATGGTAGTTCTATTTCTAGCTTTTTTAGGAAGCGCCAAATCGATTTCCAAAGTGATTGTACCATTTTACATTCCCACCAGCAGTGTATAAGTGTTTCAATCTCTCCACAACCTCTGTAACATTTATTATTTTGTGTTTTTTGGATTAATGCCAGCCTTGTTGGAGTGAGATGAAATCTCATTGTAGTTTTGATCTGCATTTCTCTAATGGCTAATGATCGTGAACATTTCCTCATATATCTGCTAGCTACCTGAATGCCTTCTTTAATGAAGTGTCTATTCATATTTTATGCCCATTTTTTAATTGGGTTATTTGTCAAAAAGAAACAAGCTTTGATAGTTACAAGGGAGGGGTGAGGTAGGCGGGGAAAAACACTAACTAGACAATAGATAAATGCTAACTTTGGTGAAGGGTAAAAGAGTACGCAATGCTGGGGAAGTCAGCGCAACTTGACCAAGGCAAGTTCCTGGAAGCTCCGTAGATACATCTAAAATCCCTGAGGGACCAAATTACTGGACTGAGGGCTGGGGACCATGGTCTCGTGGGACATCCAGCTCAATTGACATAACAATCTTTATATAAAAAAAAATGTTCTACACCCTATGTGGTGAGTAGTATCTAGGTCTTAAAAGCTTGTGAGTGGCCATCTAAGATACTCCACTGGTTCTACCCCATCTGGAGCAAGGGAGAATGAAGAAAACCACAGATACAAGGAAAAGACTAGCCCAGGGGACTAGTGGATGACAAGTACCACAGCCTCCACCAGACTGAATCCAGCACAACTAGATGGTGCTCAGCTACCACCACTGACTGGTCTGACAGGGATCACAATAAAGGGTCCTGGACAGAGCTGAAGAAAAAATGTAGAACAAAATTCTGATTCACAAAGAAAGACCAGACTTACTGGTTTGACCAGAGACTAGAGAAACTCTGAGAGTATGGCCCCCCCGGACACCCTTTTAACTCAGTACTGAAGTTACTCCTGAGGTTCACCCTTCAGCCAAAGATTAGACAGGCCCATAAAACAAACAATAATACATGTGTAGTTCAACCATGTGTATGAGACTAAATAGTCACACCAGCCCAGGGGCAAGGACAAGAAGGCAGGAGGGGACAGCAAAGCTGATAACGGAGAACCCATAGTTGAGAAGGGGAGAGTGTTGACACTTCATGGAGCCGGCAACCAATCTCACAAAACAATAAGTGTATTAATTGTTGAATGAGAAACTAATTTGCTCTGTAAACCTTCATCTAAAGCAAACATAAAAAAAATAGTTACCAAAATAATTTATGTCGTCATTACTGACGACAACAAATCTACTGATGACAACAAATACTATGGGTAACTAATTTGAGTGGAGATCTGAAGTAGCCTGCAGGAATTAAGTCATTGGCCTGAGCTCAGACAGCTAGGATAGTGCTAGGACTCAGACTGAGGTGGGTCTAATGGCACAGCCTGAGCTCCTTACACTGCTATGTGATATTGTGGGCTAACAAGTGTATTGTAGCCACTTTTTCCTTTGTGTCCTGGGGATGCTTTCATTTCCTTCATAAATAAACCAGGTATGTGTGGTCAGGATGGGAGTCCCTGGGGGGTGCAAATGGTTTGTGCGCTTGGCTACTAACTGAAAGGTTGGAGGTTGGAGTCCACCCAGAGGCACCTTGGAACAAAGGCCTGGCAATCTACTTCTGAAAAATCAGCCATTGAAAATCCTGTGGCACACGGTTCCACTCAGACACACATGGGGTCCCCATGAGTTGGAATCAACTCCCTGGCAACTGATTATTGTGTGGTCAGGCTACTAAAAGATTTGAGCCAGGGTGGCTGTGTGTGTCGGTGTAAGGTAGAGGCAGGTGAGCATGGGAGGGAGTACCTGTTGGTCGGCCTTGCTTGTCTTTCTGCCCAGCATGCAGCAGATGGTGAGGAGAGGCCTGCCTGGCATAGGGCACCCAGGCAGAAGGTGGGAGCCCCTGGAACAGGCATTTGGGCACTCAGAAGTGGCTCTGGCCTGCCCAGCCCATCACACTGCAAGATGGTGTGCTGGCTATTTTCCTTCATGGCTGTCCAAATAGAAACAGCTTATCTGGGTAATTCTGGCCTACCACATCCAATTTGTAGAAGAGGGAGGCCTCAAAGCGTCTTTGAACAGGCTCAGTACTTTGCGGGGAGGGGCAGGAGGGAGTGGCGCTGGCTTTCTTGGTGGGACAAGGCATTTTAGATGTGTGCTCAGACTAACTTGATAATTATACAAAAGTACCCTGCACCATCCTGCACCATCCAGTAAGTTCAAACTGCAAAAGAGCAGGGCTGTTGCTTTTAAAGAGAAATACTGTGATTCTGAGACAAATTTTATTTCATACTTTTTATCTTACTGCTTAACATTATAATAGTCCTTATAATAGTTCTATAATGATGACTTTCATGGTATTTCATGTTCCCACTTAAAAATGTATAGCTTTGGGAGAGGGTCAGTGGCTCAGGGCAACAATGACTTGATATTCCATTTGAGCTAGAGTATTATTGAGGACTTTTGGGGGTGAATAGTGAGAGCAGAAAGTTCAAAATGTCTAAAAACCTCTGAATCAACAGCGCACTTTCCATTTTTTAAAATCTCTATTTTCCTATTTATTCTATAAGTGGAAGGAAGAATTTAACTACAATGAACTCAATCCATGCTCTTAAAATAGACCTTCTTGTCCTTTCACCAAGGTCAGTCTTATTACTGAACAGTACACAGCAAACTCATCAAATAGTCCACTGGCACTCGGGCGTTAGGGTGAACTACAATAGTGAGTACGGGTATGTAAAGGAGCCCTGGTGACACAGTGGTTAAGTGCTCAGCTGCTAGCCGGAAGATCAGTGGTTAAAATCCACCAGCCACTCTGTGGGAGAAAGATGTGGCTGTCTGCTTCTGTAAGGACACCATATGGGGAAGTTCTACTCTGCCCTATAGGGTTGCTATGAATCGGAATCAATTTGATGGCAGCAGGTATGATATACTCTTAAATTGTAGTTCTCCTTAGAGTGCAAAAGTGGATGTACTATTTGATGAGTTTGCTACAATTTAAGAGTACTTGTATGGGTATACAGGAGCCCTGGTGATACAACAGTTAAGTGCTTGGCTACTAACAGCAAGGTTGGTGGTTCAAAGCCACATAGCAACTCCATGTGAGAAAGACCTGGCCATCAGCTCCTGTAGAGATTACAGCCTAGAAAACTCTATAGGGCACTTGTATTCTGTCACATGGGTCGCTATGAGTTAAAAATTGACTTGACAGCACCTGACAACAACAACAACAATATGGGTATTCAAAAGAGCCCTGGTGGTACAATGGTTATTAAGCTGTTGGCTACTAACTGAAAAATCGGTGGTTTAAACCTGCAAGTCACTCTGCAGGAGAAAAGGCCTGGTGATCTGCTCCCATAAAGATTACAGCCTAGGAAACCCTATGGGGCAGCTCTACTGGGTCATATAGGGTTGCTATGAGTCGGAATCGACTTGACGGACACAACAGCCGCATGGGTGTATAGGAGTCCCTGGATGCTGCAAACAGCTAATGTACTCAGCTACTAACTGGTTGGTCGCTTGAGTCTTCCCAGAGGTTTGGAAGAAAAGCCCGGCAATCTACTTCCAAAAAATCACCCATTGAAAACCCTATCGTGCGCAGTTCTACTGACACACATGGAATTGCCATGAGTTGTAACCGACTCACGGGTATGGTATGGGTATGTCCTTCTGAGATAATGCTGGTCATATGCGAGCATTGATAATGCTGGTCATATGCGAGCATTATTCCCAAAGCCAAACCAAAATAAGCCCGACCTCATCTGATTTTTCAGAGGGAAGCAGGTGTGAGTTTGGAGAGTGCCATCTTTGGCAGTGAACAGTTGGAAAAAATACCTGGAATCCTGTTTGTGTTGCTATTCTCTGTTCAGTGTTCCCACATCACTCCATCTGCAGATTTACTTTGGTCCAGAAACTTGATTTTGGCTTCCTCTCTTAGGGTTTAGAAAGGCAACCACTGGGACATTTGCCAGGGCTAAAAAGGTTTGGAATGTGGATCAACCTTAGAGAGTCCAGAGGTTTCTATTCAGGCAGTGTAGATATTTCAAACTGAGAGACCCGTGGTAAAAAAGAAAATGTCAGTTTTTAGCTACATTTCAGGACACTAAGGAGCCCTGGTAGCACAACCCTTAAGCGCTCGGATGCTAACTGAAAGGTCAGTGGTTTAAACCCACCAGTGGGGGAAAGATATGGCAATTTGCTCCTGTAAAGATTACAGCTTAGAAAACCCCATGGGGCAGTTCTACTTTGTATCACATAGGATCACTGTAAGTCAGAATAGACTTGACAGCACCTAACAGTAACAACAAGAAGCAAGGGTGACAAACAACAGCTCCCTGAATCTGAGACTCAATCTAACTCTTCGTTAAAAAACAAACAAAAAAACTTTGCCATGGAGTTGATTCTGACTCATAGCGATCCTATAGGGCAAAGTAGAACTGCCCCATAGGGTTTCCAAGGAGCAGCTGTTGGATTTGAACTGGCGACCTTTTGGTTAGCAGCCGAGCTCTTAACCACTGCGCCACCAGGGCTCCAACTCTTTATTTACTCCACCCAATATTAAAAGTAGTAATAATAATATTAATTAAAAAGGAGATCTATTTCTTCAGTTAGGCAGTGTTTATAACTCCTTGGCTTCTCCTCTCTCCATCCATCCTTTCATTCAGCCATCTGTCTAGCAAACATTTAGTAAATACTAGTAGGTGCTAAGCGTGAGCCTATTTACTCACCCTGGTGATTTCAATTCAACACATGCCCCAGCTGTACAACTCAGCTTTGCTCCAGTGTAAGTGAAAATCCAGAATACAAACTAGACACTTGTCCCTTAGTAAATTGGCACTGTTTACAAACATGAAACAATCCCTTCCAGCTCTTCCTTGTTGTAGTGGAAAGAACATGGCATTTGGAATCAAATAGACATGGGCTCAAATCCTGCCTCATGCTCTGCCATTTTATAGCTTCATGACTTGGGGGCATTTTACTTAAATCTCTGGGATAATTTCTTTGAAATGTGAATATATGTTATAGGATTTCTATAATATATGTAAAGTGCCTATGATGGGTATGGTTTATGGTAAATTTGTGATAAGTGATGTTTCCTTTCTCCTCCTTCCTCTTCTGTTCATTCAACATTCATTCAGCAAATACTGTTTGTTATTGAATTGTGTCCCCCTAAAATGGGTGTCAATTTATCTTGTCCATGATTCCCAGTATTATGTGATTGTCCACCATTTTGTCATCTGATGTGATTTTCCTACGTGTTGTAAATCCTATCTCTATGATGTTAATGCAATGGGATTAACAGCAGTTATGTTAATGAGGCAGGGCTCAATCTACAAGATTAGCTTGTGTCTTAAGTCAATTTCTTCTGAGGTATAGAAAAGAAGCAAGCAGAGAGACAGGTGGACCTCATTTCACCAAGATAGCAGCACCGGGAGAAGTGTGTATCCTTTGGACCTGGAGTTCCTGTGCAGAGAAGATCTTAGGCTCAGGAAAGATTGACAACAAAGACCTTCCCCTAGAATGACAGAAAGAGAAAGCCTTTCCCTGGAGCTGGTGCCCTGAATTTGGACTTGTAGCCTCCTAAACTGTGAGAGAATAAATTTCTCTTTGTTAAAGCCATCCACTTGTGGTATTTCTGTTATAGTAGTACTGGATGACTAAGATACTGTTGAGTGCCCACTATGAGTAAGGCACTGATATACATGCAATGAATAAAACAAAGTCCTTGCCTTTCTGAAATTTACATTCTGTAGGGGGATAGGGTCACTATGAGTTGGACTTGAAGGCAATGGTTTGGTTTTTTTGATTTTAGGGGGATGTCAGACAACATGCAATATGACAGTTAAGTGCTATGGATAAAAATAAAGCAGGGTAGGAGGATAAAAGAAGTGCTTGGACAGTGTGATTTATATAGGTGGCTGAGAAGATAACTTCTTTGAAAAGGTGACATTTAAGCATAGACCTGGAGGAAGTGAGTTCTCATCATGCCTAAAAGGACATCTCCTTCAATATCAGGAGGCATGTCATCTGAATCTTTGTAAGAATGCAGTGATTGAATATTTGGTGAATAAATGAAATAGTGAATACTTCTATTCAGATATTTATAAAACTTAGGTTCACGTTATAAAATACTCACCAGCTTGCTCAAACAAACTTTCGCAGTTTTCTTTTAAACACAATAACATCTTAGTATTCTACATTCATACTCCTCTAAGGTTCTCAGATTTACCATCGCTTTGGAGGAAAGGGATAATGTGACACAACAACCAAATAGGCACCCTCCCTTTCTTTCTGAAAGTAAACCCTATACCCTGGTCTAAGAGTGGAGTCCCTGGAAGGTACAAAAAGGTTAACATGCTTGGTTGCTTACTGAAAAGTTGGCAGTTTGAGTCCACTCAAAGGCACCTCAGAAGAAAGGCCTGGCCATGGAGCACAGTTCTACTCTGCACATATGTGTTGCCATGAGTTGAAATTAACTCCACAGCAACTGGCAGTGTGGTGGACCTAATGGTACGTAGAAGGGCACCTTCTGATTTGGCCTTAGGAATCTGGGCCATTCAACTGGAAATCTCTCAAGTAGGGTAAGCCTTCTCAAGGACCCAGATCGCACTCTTCCAAGGATGCCCAGAGTGTTCATCAGTGACTGTGTGAGTGAGGGTTCAGTGGGAAGGACCCTGGGAAGATGGCTAAGTCCCAGAGCATACCCGAATGAATCCCTGCAGCTCCAGAACCATCTTAACATTTCAGCAGTTCTCCAAATCAGAGGTTTGCTAAGAAGTCCAAAATCATTCGGGTGATTTAACAGACCAAAGATCAAACAGGTACAACATGATTCTGGTCATCCGGAAAATTTATCCAACCCAGTAGGCTGGAACGCTGCTTCTTAAACCTTAACTTTCCTGAATCACCCGGGTCTTCTTTTTAAATGTACATTCTGATTCTGTTCTGGGGCCTGAGATTCTTCACTTCTGTTAAGCTCCCAGGTGATACAGTTGCTGATGGTTTCGGGCATGCATTTTGTGTGTGAAGGCTCTAGTTGTACTCAAACTTGACTGCACATTAGAAGCACCTCAAACCAAATCAAACCCATTGCCATCAAGTTGATTCTGACTCATGGCAACCCCATAAGTTACAGAGTAGAGCTGAACTCCATAGGATTTTCTTGGTTGTAATCTTTAAGGAAGCAGGTCACCAGGTCTTTCTTGTGTGGCATTAGTTGGAGCAAGTACAAAACATTTGCACCACCCAGAGACCTAGAAACACCCCAGGGACTCTTAAAAATTGTAGTACCTGACAAGAAAGTAAGAGGAACAAAGAAAACATCAGCACCACAAAAAAAAGCAAAACAATATGACAACAATAAATTCACACATGTCGATAATCACACTGAATGTAAATGGCTGAAATGCACCCGTAAAAAAACAGACAGTGGCAGAATGGATAAATAAACATGACTCATCAATATGCTGTCTACAAGAGGCACACCTTAGACATAAATACATAAATATATTAAAAATCAAAAGATGGAACAAAATATATCAAGCAAGCAGTAACCAAAAAAGAGTAGGAGTGGCAATACTAATCTTAGATAAAATGGACTTTTAGGCAAAATGACCGTAAAAGACAAGGAAGAACATTATATGATGATTAAAGGTACAATCCACCAAGAAGATATAGTCCTAAGAAATATCTATGCACCCAATGACTGGGTTCCAAAATACATAAAGCAAACTCTAACAGCACTGAAAAGAGAAATAGTTCCACAATAATAGTAAGAGACATGGACACATCACTCTCAGTAAAGGACAGAACATCTAGAAAGAAAACACAGATACAGAAGATCTAAAGGCCGCAGTCAACCAACCTGACCTCATAGATACATATAGAACACTCCACCCAACAAGCAGCAAAGTATGTATTCTTTTCCAAAGCACATGGAACATTTTCCACAATATACCACCTTTTAGGCCACAAAGCAATACTCAATAAAATTCAAAGCATTGAAAGAATACAAAGCTTTCTTTCTGATCACAATACCATAAAAACAACAGCAAGAGCAAGGAAAAAAAATCAAATACATGGAAACTGAATAACACCTTGCTTAAAAACAAACTAGGTAATACAAGAAATTAAAGAGGGAATAACAAATTCCCAGAAACAAATGAGAATGAAAACACATCAGCTGAGAAACTAGAGGAAGTGGACAAATTTCTAGAAACATACTACATACCTAAACTAACAAAAACTGAGATAGAAAATCTCAACAGAGCCATAACAAGAGAAGAGATTGAAGAGGTAATAAAAAAATCTTTCAACAGTTTGGTACTGAAGGAAGAAGTCCAAGCTACATTGAAGGCATTGGCAAAAAAACAAGCCTCTAGGAATTGGTGGAATACCAGTTGGGATGATTCAACAAATGGATGCAGTGCTAGAGGTGCTCACTTGCTTATGTCAGGAAATTTGGAGACAGCTCCTGGCTAATGAACTGGAAGAGAACCATATAGCTGCCCATTCCAAACACAGAAGATCTGTCTTAGTCATCTAGTGCTGCTATAAAAGAAATACCACAAGTGGATAGCTTTAAAAAAGAGAAATTTATTTCTTCACAGTAAAGTAGGCTAAAAGTCCAAATTCAGGGTGTCAGCTCTAGGGGAAAGCTTTCTCTCTCTGTTAGCCTTCTCATCAATTTTCCTCTGGACTAAGGGCTTCTTTGAGCAGGAACCCCTGGTTCAAAGGATGCTCTCTGCTCCTGGCACTGCTTTCGTGGTGGTATGAGGTCCTCCTGTCTCTCTGCTTCCTTCTATCTTTCATATCTCAAGAGATTGCCTCAAGACACAATCCAATCCTGTAGGTTGAGTCCTGCCTCACTAACACAACTGCCATCCATCTTCCCTCATTAACATCATAGAGGCAGGACTTACAATATATAGGAAAATCACACAATACTGGGAATCATGGCCCAGCTGAATTGGTACACACATTTTGGGGGGACATAATTCAATCCATGACATTCCACCCGTTGGCACTCCCAAAATTACACCCTTGCAACGTGCAAAACATATTTACCCCATCGTATCATAGCAAAAGCCTTTACTCCAAGTCCAAAATCCAAAAATTCCTCTTCATCTGTGAAATTTAGAATACAAGTTATCTGCTTCCAAGGGTACAATGGAATAACGGGCACAAGCTAGACATTTCCATTACAGATGGGAGAAACTGGAGGAAAAGAAGGCATACAGGCACCAAACAAGTCAGCAGAACACGTTACATTAGCCCTCAAAGCTTTAAAAATAATCCTCTGTTCTCTGAGACAATTTACACAATGGCCCTGCCCTCTAGACTCTAGGTATTGGCCACACTCTTCAGATTCTGACTGGAATCTGGGCTTCTGAGTGAAGATCTGGGCTTCAGCTCTGCCTTCCAGGCCCACCGGGACAGCAGCTCTACTCCCTCGGCTTTAGGCACACCACTCTCCTCATCCATCTCAGTGGCAACCCCATGCTTAGAAACACCAGAGGCCATGGCTCCATGCTTTGAAACCCCTGAGGTCACAGCCATACCTTTTGAGAATGAGGTAGCTCTACTTCTTCTGTTGTATCTTCGGCTTCTTCTTCCTGGTTTCTTGGCCTCTCAGCTCCTCGGGCCTCATGCCCACATCTGCCTGCTGGGGCAAGCGTTCCAAAGCTCTGTAGTTCCACTGATAAGTTTCTGGAGGCACCCACTCCACCAGGAAGCCTTCTGCACACAGGCACTCAGCTATCTTTTTCTGTGGGTAGGCTCCAACACTGTCTTATGCTGGTCTCCTGGTTCTGCTACTGCTGTTTCTCTGCTGTTGCTGGTTCTCTGCTGCACTGGTCCTCTGCAGCTGTTGCAACTCTATCCATTCACAGTTTCAAAACTGCTTCCACATTTTAGGTATCTGTTAGAGCAGTACCCCACTCCTGGTACCAAATTCTGTCTTAGTCATCTAGTGCTGCTATGGCTTTAAAAAAGAAATTTATTTCTTCATAATAAAGTAGGCTAAAAGTCCAAATTCAGGGTGCCAGCTCCAGGGGAAGGCTTTCTCTGTCTGTCAGCCTTCTCATCAATCTTCCCCCAGACTAGGAGCCTCTTTGCACAGGAACACCTGGTCCAAAGGATGCTCTCTATTCCTGGCACTGCTTTCTTGGTGGTATGAGGTCCTCCTGTCTCTCTGCTTGCTTCTATCATTTATATCTCAAAAGATTGCCTAGAGACACAATCCAATCCTGTAGTTTGAGTTCTGCCTCACTAACACAACTGCCATCCATCCTCCCTCATTAACATCATAGAGGCAGGATTTACGACATAAAAGAAAATCACACAATACCGGGCATCATGGCCCAGTTGAATTGATACACACATTTTGGGGGGATATAATTCAAACTATGACACGATCCAACAGAATGTGGACATAATCAAACAATATCATTTGTATCACACACAAAATTTTGCTGAAGATCGTTCAAAAGCGGTTGCAGCAATACATTGACAGGGAACTGCCAGAAGTTCAAGCCGGATTCAGAGGAGGACATGGAACAAAGGATATCATTGCTGATGTCAGATGGATCTTGGCTGAAAGCAGAGAATACCAAAAAGATGTTTACCTGGGTTTTATTGACTATGCAAAGGCATTCAATTATGTGGATCATAAAAAATTATGGATAACCTTGTGAAAAATGAGAATTCCAGAACACTTAATTGTGCTCATGCAGAACCTGTATCTAGACCAAGAGGCAGTCGTTTGAACACAGCAAGGGGATACTGCCTGATTTAAAGTCAGGAAATGTGTGCATCAGGTTGTATTCTTTCACCATACTTATTCAATTTGTATGCTGAGCAAATAGTCTGAGAAGCTGAACTATATGAAGAAGAAGGCGGCATCAGGATTGGAGGAAGGCTCTTTAACAATGTATTGCATTGGGTAAATCTGCTTTGAAAGACTTCTTTCAAGTGTTAAAAAGCAAAGATGTCACTTTTAGGACTAAGGTGTGCCTCACTCAAGGCATGGAATTTTCAATTGCCTCATATGCATGTGAAACCTGGACAATGAATAAGGAAGACTGAAGAAGAATTGATGCCTTTGAATTATGGTGTTGGTGAAGAATATTGAATACACAGTGGACTGCTAGAAAAAAGAACACATCAGTCTTGGAAGAAGTACAGCCAGAATGTTCTTTACAAGCAAGGATGGTGAGACTTCATCTCACATACTTTGGACATGTTATAAGGAGTGACTAGTCCCTGGAGAAGGACATCATGCTTGGTAAAGTAGAGGGTTAGCTAAAAAGAGGAAGACCCTCAACGAGATGGATTGACACAGTGACTGCAACAATGGGCTCAAGGATAACAATTGCGAGGATGGCACAGGACTGGACAGTGTTTCATTCAGCTGTACACGTGGTCACTATGAGTTGATACCTAACAACAACATCTCTCATGAATATAGATGTAAAAATTCTCAACAAATTGTAGCTGTAGAATTCAGCATTATGTTAAAAAAAATACACTGCGACCCTGTGGGATTCATAGCATGTATGCTAGGATGGTTCAACATTAGAAAATCAGCCAATGTAATCCACCACATAAACAGAACAAAACAAAATAATCACATGATCATCTCAATCAATAGAGGAAAAACATTTGATAAAGTCCAATACCCATTCCTGATATAAAATCTCAATAAAATAGGACTACAAGGGAAATTCATCATCTACAAATTCAACACCCAACATCATTCTCAATGCAGAGAGGCTGAAAACCTTCGCCCTGAGAACAGGAACAAGACAAGGGCGCTTTTAGGGTTTTCTGTGTATAAGATCATGTCATCTGCAAATAGAGATACTTTTGGCCCTTTATTTCTTTATCCATCCTAATTGCTCTGGCTAGGACCTCTAGCACAATGTTGAATAAGAGTGGCGATAAAGGGCATCCTTGTCTGGTTCCCGATCTCAAGGGGAATGCTTTCAGGCTCTCTCCATTTAGGATGATGTTGGCTATTGGCTTGGTATGAATGCCCTTTATTATGCTGAGGAATTTTCCTTCTATTCCTATTTTGCTGAGAGTTTTCTTTTTTTTGATCATGAATGGGTGTTCAACTTTGTCAAATGCCTTTTCTGCATCAATTGATAAAATCATGCAATTTTTGTCTTTTGTTTTATTTATATGATGGATTGCATTGTTTTTCTAATGTTGAACAATCCCTGCATACCTGGTATGAATCCCACTTGTCCCACTTGGTCATGGTGAATGATTTTTTCAATATGTTGTTGAATTCTATTGGCTAGAATTTCTTGAGTATTTTTGCATCTAAGTTCATGAAGGATATAGGTCTGTAATTTTCTCTTTTTTTTTTTTTTTTTTTGTGGTGTCTTTACCTGGTTTTGGTATCAGGGATATGGTGGCTTCATAGAATGAGTTTGAGAGTATTCTGTCCTTTTCTATGCTCTGAAATACCTTTAGTAGTAGTGGTGTTAACTCTTCTCTGAAAGTTTGGTAGAACTCTGCAGTGAAGCCATCCGGACCAGGGCTTTTATTTGTTGGGAGTTTTTTGATTACCTTTTCAATCTGTTCTTTTGTTATGGGTCTATTTAGTTGTTCTACCTCTGTTTGTGTTACTTTAGGTAGGTAGTGTGTTTCTAGAAATTCATCCATTTCTTCTAGGTTTCAAATTTGTTAGAGTACATTTTTTTATAGTAATCTGATACGATTCTTTTAATTTCAGTTGGGTCTGTTGTAATATTGCCCACCTCATTTCTTATTCAGGTTATTTGCTTCCTTTCCTGTTTTTCTTTTGTCAGTTTGGACAATGGTTTATCAATTTTGTTAATTTTTTCAAAGAAGCAGCTTTTGGTCTTGTTAACACTTTCAATTTTGTTTCTGTTTTCTATTTCATTTAATTCTGCTCTAATTTTTATTGTTTGCTTTCTTCTGGTGCCTGACAGTTTTCTTTTGTTGCTCTCTTTATTTGTTCAAGTTGTAGGGGTAATTCTTTGATTTTGACATTTTCTTCATTTTGAATGTCTGCATTTATTGATATAAGCTGACCTGTGAATATGGCTTTCGCTTTGTCCCAAAGGTTCTGATAGGAAGTGTTTTCATTCTCACTGGATTCCATGAATTCCTTGATTCCATCCTTAATGTCTTCTATAACCCAGTCTTTTTTGAGCAGGGTAGTGTTCAGTTTCCAAGTGTTTGATTTCTTTTCCCTGCTTTTTTGTTACTGATTTCTATTTTTATGGCCTTATGGTCAGAGAAGATGCTTTGTAATGTTTCAGTGTTTTGGATTCTGCTAAGGCTTGCTTTATGACCTAATATGTGGTCTATTCTAGAGAATATTCCATGTGCGCTAGGAAAGAAAGTACACTTGGTTGCTGTTGGGTGGAGTTTTCTGTATATGTCTATAAGGTCAAGTTGATTTATTGTGGCATTTAGATCTTCCGTGTCTTTATTGAGCTTCTTTCTGGACGTCCTCCCCTTCACTGAAAGTGGTGTGTTGAAGTCTACTATAATTGTGGAGCTGTCTATCTCACTTTTCAATGCAGTTACAGTTTATTTTATGTATCTTGCAGCCCTGTAATTGGGTGCATAAATATTTAACATGGTTATATCCTCCTGGTATACTGTCCTTTTAATCATTATATAGTGTCCTTCATTATCCTTTGTGGTGGATTTAACTTTAAAGTCTATTTTGTCAGAAATTAATACTGTTACTCCTGCTCTTTTTTGTTTGTTTTTTGCTGGATATATTTTTTTCCATCCTTTGAATTTTAGTTTGTTTGTGTCCCTAAGTCTAAGATGTGTCTTTTGTAGGCAGCATATAGATGGATCATGTGTTTTAATGCATTCTGCCACTCTCTATCTCTTTATTGGTGCATTTAGTCCATTTACATTCAGCATAATTATAGATAGGTATGAGTTTAGTGCTGTCATTGTGACGTCTTTTTTTTGTATTGTTGACAGTTCCTTTTTCCCACTTAATTTTATGTGCTGTGTCGTTTATCTTTATATATTGTCTTTTCCTCTTATTCATTTTTGTTGATTTTGTTTCTGCTGAGTCTCCATTTTTTCTTGTATTTTATTTTGATGAGCAGGATAGTTAGTCTCCTTTGTGGTTACCTTAATATTTACCCCTATTTTTCTAAGTTTAAACCTAACTTTTATTTCTTTATATCACCTTGTCTTCCTCTCTATATGAAAGATCTATGACTACATTTCTTAGTCCCTCTTTATTGTTTTAATGTTGTCTTCTTTTATATAATAACGTCACTATTTCCCTGCTTGTGTATTTTTTTATCTTGATTTATTTTTGTGATTTCCCTGTCTGGGTTGACATCTGATTGCTCTGTCCAGTGTTCTGGTCTTGGGTTGATACCTGATATTATTGATTTTATAACCAAATTACTCCATTTAGTATTTCTTGTAGATTTAGTTTGGTTTTTATGGATTCCCTAAACTTCTGTTTATCTGAAATGTCCTAATTTCACCATCATATTTGAAAGACAGTTTTACTAGATATATGATTCTTGGCTGGCAATTTTTTTCCTTCAACGCTTTACATAAGTTATCCCATTGCCTTCTTGCCTGCATGGTTTCTGCTGAGTAGCCTGGGCTTGTTCTTACTGACTCTCCTTTGTAGGTGACTTTTGTTTATCCCTGGCTGCTCTTAAAATTCTCTCTTTATCTTTGGTTTTGGCAAGTTTGATTATAATATGTCTTGGTGACTTTCTTTTAACATTTATCTTATATGGAGTTTGATGAGCATCTTGGATAGATATCTTCTCATCTTTCATGATATCAGAGAAGTTTTCTGCCAACAAATCTTCAACAATTTTCTCTGTATTTTCTGTTATCCCTCCCTGTTCTGGAACTCCAATCACTTGTATGCTATTTCTCTTGATAGAGTCCCACATGATTCTTAAGTTTTCTTCATTTTTAAAAATTCTTTTATCTGATTTTTCTTCAAATATATTGGTGCCAAGTGCTTTACCTTTAAGCTCACCAATACGGCCTTCCACTTGCTCAATTCTGCTCTTCTGACTTTCTATTGAGTTGTCTAATTCTGTAATTTTATTGTTAATCTTCTGATTTCCTGATTGCTGTCTCTCTATGGATTCTTGCAGCTTATTAAATTTTTTATTATGTTCTTGAATAACCTTTTTAATTTCTTCAACTGCTTTTTCTGTGTGTTCCTTGGCTTGTTCTGCATATTGCCTGATTGCCGTCCTGATGTCTTGAAGGGTTCTGTATATTAATCATTTGTATTCTGCATCCAGTAATTCCAGGAATGCGCCTTCATCTAGAAGATCCCTTCATTTTTTGTTTTGAGAGCTTGATGAAGTGATCATGGTCTGTTTCTTTACATCATTTGATATTGACTGTTGCCTCAAAGACATCTATAAGTTATTGTATTAGTTTATGTTTTCTTACTGTATCCTAGCTTCTTGCTTTGTTTTGTTTTGATATGCCTAAATGGGTTGCTTGAGTGAGCTACCTTGATTATTTTCACCTTTGAAGCTCTGACATACTGTCCCCAGATGGCTAGAGCTACTATCAGGTACATCAGTCTAGGAGTCCATTTGCTTTTCTTGTATGGATTCAGACCAGGTGTCCAGGTAGCTGGTCAACAAGTGTGTGGTACAGGCTCTGTCCTACAGTCTTAGAGGGACAGGCATCATTGGTGTAGGTATCAGTATCTGGTTGCAGCAGAGAGACACACTTTGAACAAGGCAGGGGGCTGAGAATCATCCCCCAAGTGTCTCTGAGGAAAATACATCCCTCTTTCCTAGAGCGTATAGGTGGGTGGGTTCTGCAGATGGACCACGGGCACCCAATGCTTTTGGTCATAAGGTCTGGGAGGTACCAGTTATCCTTGGACCCCTGTTGCAGGTGGCTAGCTAACTTGAGTGGAGCTACCATTCCTTAGGCGCCTGATGTGGGTAGGTAAGGACCCTGTTTAATAGGCAAAGTGGTGTCAAACATCAAACACCCACCTCTCCACTGCACAGCTGAAACAGTTTGCAGTCTGCCAACAAGGGCCTATTCTCCTGAAATAGGCCCACACAGGTCCATGCAGGGGGAAAGTTATTCAAAGTCCACGGACCGTTTATGCCTGGACAAGAGCCACTTCTGTTCTGAGCTCCCCAGTTTAGTGGAGGTGGCAGATTATCTTTTCCTCCAGTTTTGAATTTACTCCTTCTCTGATGCTGGGGGAATGGCTCAGAACATTCAGTAGAACCTATCTCAGGCCCAGGGAAATCAACAGCCACTGAAGCTGGCCTGGGGGCTTGGGGCACAGTAAAATATATGCAAGAACTTAGCTTTTGCCGAGAGCGCCATTCTTCTCTGGTTCCATGGTGTGAGTAGGCTGTGAGGCTGGCTGATTTTCCCTGAGGTAACTGCGGCAGAACACTACTACCAGCACACCGCAGCCACTCCTGGGAATGGTGCTGATGGATCCCAGTGATTCAGGTCCGGCAACTCTTCTCCGCTTCTGAACTGTCTCTCCCTCCCCCTTCCACTCAATCCATTTTCTAACTTTGCCTTTGATGTTCAGGGCTCCTAACTTGTCATAAATATAATCACTTCCCCTGTTTTTTCAGGTCTTTGTTGTAAAAGGGCTCACCGGAAGTGTCTGGCTATTCTGCCATCTTGGCCCCCCCCTCTAAGATAAGGATACTTTTATCACCACTCCTATTCAACATTGTGCTAGAAGTCCTAGCTAAAGCAAAAAGGTAAGAAAAAGAAATAAAGGGCATTGCAATTTGGAGATGATATGACCTTGTACATAGAGAACCTGAACAACTGCACAGAAAAAGCTACTGGAACTGTTAGAATGATTCAGCAGAGTAGTAGGACACAAGATTACCATATAAAAATCAGTTTGATTTCCATACACCAAGATAGAGAACTTTGAAAAGTATCTCAGGAAAACAATGCCATTTATAATGGACCCTAAAAAGATAAAATACTTAGGAATAAATCTAACCAGGAATGTAAAAGACCTATACAAAGAAAACTATAAAACGTTATTGCAAGAAACTAAAAGAGACCTGAAAATCATGGTGGTGTAGTGGGTAAGTGCTATCGCTGCTAACCAAAAGGTTAGCAGTTCAAATCCACCAAACAATCCTTGGAAACTCTATGGGCAGTTTTGCTCTGTCCTATTGGGTCACTATGAGTTGGAATTGACTTGATGCCAACAGGTTTAAAAGAGACCTGCATAAATAGAAACACATACCATGCTCATGTTTAGTAAGACTCACATTGTGAAAATGTCAGTTCTACCC
Organism: Elephas maximus indicus; assembly: GCF_024166365.1. Taxonomy (NCBI): domain Eukaryota; kingdom Metazoa; phylum Chordata; class Mammalia; order Proboscidea; family Elephantidae; genus Elephas; species Elephas maximus. The sequence continues at coordinate 164,527,236 of NC_064821.1, read as the reverse complement.
AAAGCAATCTACAGATATAATGCAATAACTATCCAAATACCAACAGAATTCTTAAACAAGATGGAAAACCAATCACCAACTTTACATGGAAAGGAAAGAGGACGCAGATAAGTAAAGCATTATTGAAGAAAAAGAACAAAGTAGGAGGTCTCACGCTACCTATCTCAGAACCTACTATACAGCCACCATAGTAAAAACAGCCTGGTACTGGTACAATGACAGACACATAGACCAATGGGACAGAATCAAGAACCCAGACCTAAATCCTATCCTCCAGTGGTCAGTTGATGTTTGACAGGGGCCAAAGTCCATTTATGAATGCGGGAGGAGAGTCTTTTCATTTTTCTACATAGATAGATAGATGATAGACGGAGACGGAGACGGAGACGGAGACGGAGACGGAGACGGAGACGGAGACGGAGACGGAGACGGAGACGGAGACGGAGACGGAGACGGAGACGGAGACGGAGACGGAGACGGAGACAGATATATAGGGCTTTAGGTGAAAGCTTACAGCTCAAGTTCTCATAAAAAACTTATACACATATTGTTATGTGACACTAGTTGCAATTCCCACAATGTGGCAGCACACTCCTCCTTTCCACCTCGGGTTTCCCATATCCCTCCAACCAGCTCCTGTCCCTTCCTGCCTTCTCATCCTGCCTCCAGACAGGAGCAGCCCATTCGTTCTTGTGTATTTCCTTGAACTAAAAAGCACACTCTTCACGAGTATTATTTTATGTTTAATAGTAAGAGTGGGCTTTGGGAATGGTTTTTGTTCTGGCTTAACAGAGTCCCAGGCGCCATGGTTTCAAGGATTCCTCCAGTCTCAGACAGGCCATTAAGTCTGTCTTTTTACATGAATTTGAGTTCTGCTCCACACTTTTGTCCTGTTCCGTCAGGGACTCTTTGTTTTTTTCTCTGTCAAGGGTGTCATTGGTGGTAGCCAGGCACCATCTAGTTCTTCTGATCTCAGGCTGATGGAGTCTCTGGGTTATATTAGCCCTTTTGTCTCTTGGGCTAATATTTTCCTTGTGTCTTTGGTGTTCTTCATTCTACTTTGCTCCAAGTGGGTTGGGACCAATTGATGGCCACTCACAAGCTTTTAAGACCCCAGATGCCACTCACCAATGCGGGATGCAGAACATTTTTTAAATAAACTTTGTTATGCCAATTGACCTAGAAGTCCCCCAAAACCATGGTCCCCAGACTCCAGACCCAGCTACTCTGTCCTTCAAAGTATTTGGTTGTGTTCAGGGAACTTCTTAGCTTTTGGTTTAGTTCAGTTGTGCTGACTTCCCCTGTATTGTGTGTTGTCCTTCCCTTCACCTAAGATAATTCTTGTCTACTATTTAGTTAGTGACTTCCCCTGTCCCTCCGTCCCCACCCTTATAATCATCGAAGAATGTTTTCTTCTGTGTTTCTTCTTATAATAGTGGTCTCATACAATATTTGTCCTTTTGCTATTAACTAATTTCACTCACCATAATGCCTTCCAGATTCATCCATGTTGTGAGATGTTTCTCGGATTCATCATTGCTCTTTAACATTGTGTAGTATTCTATTGTGTGTCTGTACCATAATTTATTTATCTATTGATGAGCAACTAGGCTGTTTCCATCTTTTTGCTATTGTGAACAGTGCTGCAATGAACATGGGTGTGCATGTATCTATTCGTGTGATGGCTCTTATTTCTCTAGGATATATTCCAAGGAGTGGGATTGGTAGATAGTATGATACTTCTATTTCTGGTATAATGACCCTTTAATCATTATATAGTGTCCTTCCTTATCCTTGGTGGTGGATTTTGTTGAGATTAACTTTGTCAGAGATTAATATTGGAACTCCTGCTCATATTTTATTGTTGTTTGCTTGATATATTTTTTTCCATCCTTTGAGTTTTAGTTTGTGTCTTTGAGTCTAATGTGTGCTTCTTGTAGGCAGAATATAGACAGATTGTGTTTTTCTTTAAATGTATTCTGCCACTCTCTGTCTCTTTATTGGTGCATTTAGTCCGTTTATATTCAGTGTAATTATTGATAGGTTTTTTTTTTTATGAGTTTAGCACTGTGATTTTGATTTTTTTTTTTTCATGGTGTTGACAGTTTCTTTGTTCCACTTAATTTTCTGTGCTGAGTTCTTTTTCTTTTTTTTTAATTTGTTTTCTTTTCTTATTGATTTTGTATTTGCTGAGTCTTTATATTTTCTTCTTTTTTATTTTAATGTGTAGGTTTGTTAGTTTCCTTTTGGTTACCTTAAACTTTATGTCTATTTTTCTAAGTTTAAACCAGTCTTTTTTTTTTTTTTATATTGCCTTAACTTCCTCTCCATATGAAAGTTTTATGATTACACTATCTAGTCCCTCCTTTTTGCTCTAACGTTGTCATCTTTTACATATTGATGTCTCTGTTTCTCTATTTTCAGTGCTTTAGCTTTGATTTATTTTTGTGACTTCCCTATTTAGGTTGGTATGTGGTTGTTCCGTCCTGTGTCCTAGTCTCAGTTTGTGATCTGGTATTGATTCTCTAACCAGAGGACTCCTTTTAGTATTTCTTATAATTTTGGTTTGGTTTTGGTAAATTCCCATAACTTCTGCTTATCTGAAATGCCTTAATTTCACCATCATATTTGAGAGACAGTTTTGTTGGGTATATAATTCTTGGCTGGCAATTTTTTCCTTCAATGCTTTATGTATGTTATCCCATTGCCTTCTTGCCTGCATGGTTTCTGCTGAGTAGTCTGGGCTTGGTCTTATTGACTGTCCTTTGTAGACGACTTTTTGTTTATCCCTAGCCACTCTTAAAATTCTCTATCTTTGGTCTTGGCAAGTTTGATTATAATATGTCTTTGTGACTTTCTTTTGGGATCTACCCTGTGTGAGGTTTGATGAGCTTCTTGGATAGATACCTTCTCATCTTTCACTATATAGGGAAGTTTTCTGCCAACAAATCTTCTACAATTCTATTTCCTGTTATCCATCACCCACCCCCCATTCTGGTACTCCAGTCATTCATAGGTTATTCCTCTTGGTAGAGTCCCACATAATTCTTAGGGTTTCTTCATTTTTTTAATTCTTCTATCTGATTTTTACTCAAATAAATTGGTGTCAAGTGCTTTATCTTCAATCTCACTCATTCTGACTTCCATTGCCTCAATTCTGCTCCTATGACTTTCTGTTGCGTTGTCTAATTCTGAAATTTCATTGTTAATCTTTTGGATTTCTATTTGCAGTCTCCCTATGGATTCTAGCAGCTGGTTGAATTTGTAGTTTTGCTCTTGTATCGCCTTCCTACATTCCTCTATTGCTTTATCTGTGTATTCCTTGGCTTGGTCCATGTTTTGCCTGATCTCCTTCCTGGTCTCTTGAAGAGCTCTGTATATTAGTCTTTTGAATTCTACTTCCAGTAATTCCAAGGCCTTCTCTTCCTCTGGGAGGTTTCCTGGTTCTTGTTTTGTTAGCTTGCTGGAACCATCATGGTCTGCCTTTTTATGCAATTTGATATTGACTGTTGTCTCCAAGCCATCAAAAAGTTATTATATTGATTTATTTTATGTTTGCTTACTGTGTCCTAGCTTCTTGTTTTGTTTTGTTTTGATATGCCTAGATAGACTGGATGTGTGAGCTACTTTGATTATTGGTGGCTTTGAAGCTCTCATGTCCTGTCACCAGGTGATTACAGCTGCTATAAGTGTGTGTGCCCAGGAGTCCATTTACTTTTCTTGAGTGGATTCAGCTCGGATGTCCAGGTCACTGGTCACTAAGTGTGTAGTGCAGGCTCTCACCTACAGGGGTACACAGGGGTAGTTGGAGCAGGCACAGGCATCTGGCTGCAGTAGGGGCTTATGTGCTGAGCAAGTTAGGGGCCTGATGGGTGCTCCTGAGTGCCTAGGTGGAAGGCATGTCCCTTTCCCTAGAGTGCATAGGTGGGTGGGTTTTGCATCCAGATTTTGAGCACCCAATGCTGTTGGATGTAAGGACTGGGAGGCACCGCTTGTTCTCAGACCTTTGCTGTGGGTGTCTGGGTGGAGTGCATACAGCCACCAGTCCTCAGGCCCTTGATGTGGGTAGATGAGGACCCTGCTTAATGGGCAGGGTGGTGTCAAATATCACAAATCTGTCACTCGCCCTTAGCCGTTGCAGTTGAAAATAGGCTCCAGGTATATACCCTGTTGTACTATACTAATGAGGGCCTATGCTGCTGAAATGCGCCCAAGCAGGTCTAAACAGGATTGAAAGGCTTTTGAAGTCAGTAGATCCCTCCTGCCTGTGCCTAGGAAAAGAGTTAATGCCTGTCCTGAGTTCTCAGCTTAGGGGAGCTGGAAGTTTCTTTTTTCCTGTTTGTTTGTTTGTTTCTTCCCCAAAGCCAAGAGGCTGGCATGGGCATGACAGGTCCCACTTCTGGCCTACAGGTCACAGGAACTGCTGAACACTGATGGACCTAGACCAGAGCAGAGTGGGGCAGGGGCAGGTGATGGAGAGAGAGGCACTTCCCAGAGAGGGAAGGGCTATTTTGATCCTGCACAGTAGGCTAAATGCTTGCACTTAGCTTTTGCAGATACGGCGCCACTTTTGCCTGGCTCCAGAGGCTTGGGCAGACTCTCTGCCTCTCAGTTTCTCCCACTGTAGAAAACCCATCCTGACCACTACTGCTTGCCTTAACCCGAACGAGCCAGCTGATCCAACCTGCAAGGTGCCAGCCAGGTCAAGTCTGGCACTTCCTTGTTGCTTCTGAACTGTCTCTCCCTCCCCTGTTGCTCAGTCCAGCTTCTTGATTTTGTCTTTGATGTTCAGGGCTCCTAGAATGTCATATATAGTTGATTCATTTGTTTTTTTTCAGGTCTTTGTTGCAAGAGGGACCACAGAAAGTGTCTGACTATTCTGCCATCCTAGCGCTGCCTCTCACAACAGTCTTTTAACAAATGGTACTGGCAAAACTAGATGCCCATCTGTAAAAAAAAAAAAAATGAAACAGGGCTCATACCTCACACCATACACAAAAATTAATTCAAAATGAGTCAAAGACCTAAATAGAAAACCTAAAATGATAAAGATCATTGAAGAAAAATAGGGCATGCTAGATGCCCTAATATATAGCATAAAGAGAATATAAACCATAACTAACAATGCATGAACCCCAGAAGATAAATTAAACAACTGGAATCTTCTAAAAATCAAACTCTTATGCTCATTAAAGGACTTCACCAAAAGAGTAAAAAGAAAGTACAGACTGGGAAAAAATTTTTGGCTATGACATAGCTGACAAGAGTCTAACCTGTAAAATCTATAGAATACTTCAACACCTCAACAACAAAAAGAAAAAAAATCCAGTTAAAAAATGGGCAAAGGATATGGACAGGTACTTAATTAAGGAAGATATTCAGGGGTCTAACAGACACATGAGGAAATGCTCAAAATCATTAGTCATTAGAGAAATGCAAACTACAATGTAATACCATCTGTCTTAGTTATGTAGTGCTGCTATACCAGAAATACCACAGATGGATGGCTTTAACAAAGAGAAATTTATTCTTTCACAGTCTAGGAGGCTAGTAGTCTGAATTAAGGGCACCAGCTCCAGGGGAAGGCTTTCTTTCTCTGTTGGTTCTGGGGGAAGGTCCTTGTCATCAATCTTCTCATGGTCTAGGAGGTTCTCACCACAGGCACCCAGTTCCAAAGGATGCAGTCTGCTCTCAGAGCTTCTTTCTTGGTGGCAAGAACTCCCTCTCTTCTCTGTTTCTCTCTTTTATATTTTAAAAGAGATTGACTCAATATACAACCTAAATCCTGTAGATTGAGTCTTGCCTCATTAACATAACTGCCTCTAATTCTGCCTCATTAACTTTATAGAGGTTAAGATTTACAACACACAGGGTAATCACATCAGATCACAAAATGGAGGACAACTACAGGATATTGGGAATCATGGCCTAGCCAAGTTGGCACATATTTTGGGGGGACACAATTCAGTTCATGACACCATCTCTCACTCCAAAATTACTGGCACTAATCAGAAAAAAAAAAATATTGGAGATGTTATGGGGAGATTGGAACTCTTCAATACATTTCTGGTGAGAATATGAAATGGTATAACCACTATGGAAAATGATATGGTGCCTCTTTAAAAAGTTAGAAATGGAAATACCATATGATCCAGTGATCCCACTCCTAAGAATATATCATAGAGAAATAAGAGCTGTCACAGGAATAGACATATGCACACCCATGTTCATTGCAGCATTATTCACAATAGCAAAAAGATGGAAACAACTGAAGTGACCATGAAAAAATGAATGGATAGACAAATCGTACATACACACCATGGAATACTACATAATGATAAAGAACCATGATGGATTTTTGAAATATCTTACAACATGGATGAATCTGGAGGGCATCATGCTGAGTGAAATAAGTCAATCACAAAATGACAAATATTGTAGAAGACCACTATCATAAAAACTCAGGAAAAAATTTACACACAGAAGAAAAATCTTTGATAGTTATGAGGGAGGGGAGGGGAAATCACTATATAGTAGACAAGCGTTGACTTTGGTGAAGGGAGACAACACAGAATATAGGGAAAGTCAGTACTACTTGACCAAGGCAAAGTCAAAGATGCTTCCTAAGCACATCTTATTACCTTGTGGGACCAAGTTACTGGGGCTGAGGACTGGGGACCACGGTCTCTGGGGACATCTAGGTCAATTGGCATAACATAGTTCATTAAGAAAACCTTCTACATTTTACTTTGTTGAGTAGCATTTGGGATCTTTAAAGCTTACAAGCAGCCATCTAAAATACATCTATTGGTCCCATCCTGTCTGGAGCAAAGGAGAAGGAAGAAAACTAAGGACACAAGGAAAATATTATTCTAAAGGACTAATGAACCACAGCTTCTACCAGCCTGAGCCCCGGAGAACTAGATGGTGCCTGGCACCTCCACTGACCTTTTTGACAGGGATCACACTAAAAGGTGCTGGAGAGTGTGGGAGAAAAATGTAGAACAAAATTCAAATTTATAAAAAAAAAATACCAGGCTTACAGGTCTGACAGAGTCTGGAGGAACCCTGAGACTATGGCCCCCAGGTACCCTGCAAACCCAGAACTGAAGCCACCCCCCAAGTCCACCTTTCAGCCAAAGATTAGACAGTCCTATAAAATAAACAATAACACAAGTGAGGAACGTGCCTCCTAGTTCAAACAAGTACAAGAGACAAAATGGGTAATACCTTGCCCAAAAGCAATGAAGAAAAGGTAGGAAGTGACAGCAGAACTGGACTAATGGACATGAGGAACCCAGGGTGGAAAAAGAAAGGGGGAGAGTGCTGACACAATGCAGGGATTGCAACCAATGTCACAAAACAATTTGTGTATAAATTTATGAATGAGAAAAAAAAAAAAAGAGAGAAACCCCTGTGGAGTATAGTTCTATTCTGGTACTCATGGTTTTGCCTGAATTGGAGTTGGCTCCACCGCAATTGTTTTTTGTTTGTTTGTTTTAGTCCCCTCTCATCGCTTGTCTTCTCTTAAGGGTTTCCTGGCTATTCTTGATTTGGGACTCATTCATTGATTCATTGAGCCCTGGTGGTACAGTGGTTAAAGCACTTGGCTGTTAACTGAAATGTCGGCTGTTCGAAACCACTAGTGGCCCCTCTGGAGAGAGATGTGGCAGTCTGCTTCAGTAAAAATTTATAGCGTTGGAAGCCCTATGTGGCAGTTCTGCTGTGTCCTACAGGGTCACCATGAGTCAGAATCGACTCAGTGGCAGTGCGTTTGTTTTTTTGTTTTGTATCCAATCACTGGTTATGCATCATCATTTATTTGCATGTAACATCATTTACTTAACCATTTCCTTTTCCTGAATATTCTGATTGTAGTTTTTCTCTATTGTAAATATGGCTGTGGTGAACATACTTGTATATACATCTTTGTTATAAATCTCTGATTATTTCCTCAAGATAAATTCTTATAATGTGGGATTTCTGGGTAAAGAGGTAGAGACCCTTTTAAGACTTTTGGTACATTTTTCCAAATTGCTTTCTTCCCCTGCTTCTACCACTAAAAATTGTTAGCTCTTTGATCTAATTCTTTATTTAACATCATCTGCACATTTCCAGTTTGAACTTCCTTCTTTTGCATATTAATATTTGGATTATTAAGGAATTGACTTGATGGCAACAAGTTTGGTTTGGGTGGTAAATCCAATATGGCTGATGTCCTCATAAGAAGAGGAAAATTTGGGCACACAGGCACACAGGAAGAGCACCATGTGACAACAGAGGCAGAGATTGGAGTATTGCAGCTGTAAACCAAGGAAACCTAAGGGTTATGGGCAACCACCAGAAACTAGGAGACAGGCATGGAACAGAGTCTCCTTCAAAACCTCCAGAAGAAACCAACCTTGCTGACACCTCGATTGTGGACTTCCAGCCTCCAGAACTATAAGAGACAATATTGTTGTTTATTTCAGTAAAAAAAAAAAAAAAAAAAACAGAGAGAGAGAGAGAGAAATAATTGTAGTACTTGGATCTCATCTCTCACCCCAAGACCAATTAAATCAGAATCTCTGGAGATGGACCCCGGCATCAGTATTTTTTAATAACTCCCTAAGTGATCCCAATATGTAGCCAAGGTTGAGAATGACCACAATTGGCTAAAAACATGTTTTTAAATTTCAAGTGGCAGGTGAAGGGAAAGAGCATTTGATAATACTAGCTATATTTCGAGCCCTAGTGGTGCAGTGGTTAAGAGTTTGGCTGCTAACCAAAACGTCCACAATTCGAAACCCTATGGGGCAGCTCTACCCTGTCCTGTAGGGTCCCTATGAGTGGTGGAATCAACTCGATGGCAATGAGCTTTTTGGGTTAGCTATATTTCAGTCACTGGAATAGGCATTTTATATACATTAATTTCTTAAGTCCACCTCCTGTCTGTCAGTTTGTTATACTGTGCCGGCTTGCATGTTGCTATGAGGCTGGAAGCTCTGCCACCAGTATTACAAATACAGGCAGTTCCTGGGTTATGAACATCTGACTTACAGACACTCATACTTGGCCTTTAACATCATGTAAATTTGCCTTCACTTTGAAAATGATTGATCCAACCCCTAAAAAAAACCCCTACTCGCTACAAATTCTTTATCATAATCACCTTCACTTGCTGCATGTGCAGCTTTTAAATCATTGAAAAGACTTTGAGCCTTTTCTTGCACTAAGTAAGGCTAAATAAGAACCGTGTGCACCTGTTCCAACTTACCTACAAATTCGACTTAAAGACACAGTTAGGAGCAGATCTCGTTCATAACCCGGGACTACCTGTAACAGCAGAGTCAGCCAGGTGGACAGGTTTCAGTGGAGAATTCCAGACTCGGAAGAAAGGCCTGGTGATCTACTGCCGAAAATTAGACAATGAAAACCTTATGACTTATAAAGAATATTGTTCAAAATAGTGCTGGAGGGATGAGTCCCATCGATTGGAAGGCACTCAAAATACACAGTGGCTGCAAAAATGGGCTGAAATATACTAATGATCATGAAGATGGCACAGGACCAGGCAATATTTTGTTCTCCTTGGGGTCGCCATGAGTCAGAACCAGCTTAATGGCAACCAACAACAACAATTTCCTAAGTAGTAACTGACAGAACCAGAATAATAATACCTGATACTTGTATAGTGCCTTAATTCTTATTCACTTCCACACTTTTAATTCCCTTAATTCATTGAGGTAGTTGATTTTATAGATAAGTCAAATGAGATGAATCTCTATGAATTCCCAAGATCAAATCTAGAGCAAGTAGAAGAGAAGCACCTCAAGTTCAGGTGCTCTGACTTTCTAGTCCTCTGCTATTCCCCAGCACTGCTACTTCATCTGAGGTCAGATGTATGAGGATTGTGATCTCGAAGTGCACACAAGAGCCAAGCTGATGATGGTGGGTGTATCACAGAGCCTGAAGAGGCTGCAATCAGTCCCAGCCAAAGACTACTTTTCGCTGATATCAACTTCGCTCTGATCAATTCAGAGACTGAAATGGTAAAAAAAAAAAAAAGGGAGCTCAGTTCTTTAGGGATCTTGGCAGATGAGAGCAGTGATAATAAGACATTTACCAAGCAGAGGCAGAACCCAGAGACCTACATTGCAAAGCGTTCTGATTCCTGATTCTGCATAGACGATGGAACCAGTACCCCCCATCCCCCGCCCCATAGGTCTAATGGGTAATCCAAGCTAGGATCACCACCTAAAAGTTATTGGAAAATAACCTGTCTACTGGCACTGGAAAGTTGGCTGTAACAACAAGCCTTCCTGCTGGCGGACAGGCTATTTTCCAATCATTTGTAGGTGGTGATCCTGTCATTTAATATCTAAGAGGCCTTGGGAGAGAGTGCCTGGGCAGGTTGTGAGTGAATGGCAGCAGAGTATTCCCACATCTTTTATGTGGTGAGCTGAAGTGAGACCTCCTTAAGCAAGAATTGCAGAAGGCAACTTTTGAGGGAATGCCAAGGAGCAGTCTCAGACCTTGAGCCCCGACTGATGCCTGTTGAAAAAGAACAGTCAGCCAGGAGTGCAACTATCAGGGATGATGGGGCTATTTTTGTGCCAAGGACCCAGACTGCTTGCCAGTCCAAGGGACTTGGCTTACCTTAAACAAACTAACCAATTTTTATCATGTATGATGTGGAAGATATTGCTCATTCACCATCCATCCATCCATTCATTCATTTATTCATGCTAAGATTTCTGAGTGTCTGCTGACTGAAATAAATATTTAATGAATGGATATTTCTAATAAGGAATTCACATACTTACTTTCATGTTATAAAACACTCACCCACGTGTTCCTTAAAAGCGAGGTTGGTGAGACTTTGTCTCACGTATTTTGGGCATGTTATCAGGAGGGACCAGTCCCTGGAGAAGGACATTATGCTTAGCAAAGTAGAAGGTCATTGAAAAAGAAGAAGACCCTCAACAAGATGGATTGACACAGTGGCTGCAACAATGGGCTTGAGCATAACAACGATTGTGAGGATGGCGCAGGACCAGGCAGTGTTTTGTTTTGTTGTACATGGGGTTGCTGTGAGTCAGAACAAACTCAATGGCACCTAACAACAGTGACAACATGCCCTGAGAAAATCTTCTGTAGCTTTCCTTACTCCAATAAATGTATATTGGTAGCAGATGGCCTATTTAGTTGCTCTACCCCTTCATCCTCCAAAACACACATACAAAGGTAACAGCATCCACTCTGAAAACAGAATGTGACATACAATGCCCAGAAATCGTAAAACTGAGCCCTGAGGGCCACGCATGTCTCTTTTCCCCTTTCCTTCTAGAGATGGCTTAAGCTGCCATGAACTTGAGCCTATGTAAGTGTGAAGCTGACTGTGAAGAAGATTTTGTCCTTCTCCTTCCTTCTTTTTCAGGTTGGAATGCTGCTTCCCTAGAGGTGGAGTTGTGTAGAGGAAAAGATATGGGCATTGGAGTCAGGGATAAGATCTGTGTGAAGACAGGAGGGGGAGGAGGAAGGAGTAAATATTCTCCATCCCTGGCTTAGGTGTTTAGGAGAAGGGTGATACTGTTCCCAGACACCTCAGGAACTGGTAATGTGGATGCCATAGAACTTATGCACAGTCAGCCCCAGCACCTTCTAACATCAAGGTACCTTCCTGCTACATTTTTATATCAGTATCACCAGTTCATTCATTCAGTTGTATTTTGACCCATAAGCAATTACTTAATCCTTGCCCAGTGTGAACTTGATTCAGTTTTTTTTTTTTCCCCTACTCCCTATTACTAATTTTACAGAGTCTCTGGGTGGCACAAACAGTTATGTGCTCAAGGCTAATCAAAAGGTTGGTGGTTTGAATCCACCGAGAGGTGCTTCAGAAGAAAGGCCTAGTGATCTGCTTCCAAAACGTCACAGCCACTGAAAACCCTATGGAGCACAGTTCTACTTTGAAACACATGGGAACACCATGAGTTGAAATTGACTTGTTGGCAACCAGCTTTTTGGTTACTACTAATTTGCTTTAAATTTAGGTTGGCCTCAGGTTACTTCCAGTTTAGAGGGGAATATCCAGCACATATCTCCATTGGAAGAAAGAATAAGTTAAAAGGAGCCTGAAGGAAACTGGAAACACTTCTCAAAGTGAGTGAGACTGAACTGTGACTTAAAATGTGAAGGGAGCATAATATAACAAATGGTATTGACGAGATTGTTGAATATTTCAGACACAGGCTGAACAAAGCCTCAGAGACCAGAGGGAGAGTTGAACATGGGGGAAATCAAGAAGCTGTGATCATGGGCAAGTCACTCCTCCTCTCTGGGACTCAACTGACCATGGGAAAGCAATATGGCATCAATATCCCAAGTCCCTGAGCTCGCTGAAAGTGGCCTGGTTTCCTCAGTGTGTAAAATGATGGGTTTGGGCTGGGTCGTGTCAAAAGTCCTGACTGAAATGGAAGGTGTGGGGGTCAAAGCAGCCTCCACTTGTTTGAGTACACTCCCTGTGCCAGAAGCCATGTCATTTACTCTTGACAGCAACACTGTTATCTCCACTTTACCCATAAGAAAACCAGATGCAGAGAGGCTTTTTCATTTGGGAATTGAACCCAAGTCTATCTGAGGAAGCCCATGTTGGAGCACACCATCTCTCAAGCACTTCAACTCAAGACAAGATTGGTGATGTTGGAGGACTTTCTCTGCTAATATTCATAGAACATGATATGAACAGTGGCTTGCCCAGCAGGTTCCAGGGGAACGAGGAAGCAGGAAACAAAGGAGTCGAGAGGAATTGAATTCATTGCCCAGATCCCCCTCTTGTGTCTCTGAGGCCTCCAATGCTAATAGGATTTGGCCACTGTGGTATGAATAAATTTGCTATATGAGCTGAAGCTGAAGGAGACAACATGCAAAATTACAATTCCTTTTATAGTTTGTGTTGGCATCTGTCATGGATTGAATTGTGTCCCCCTAAAGTATCTGTCAACTTGGCTCGGTCATGATTCCCAGTATTGTATGACTGTCTACCATTTTGTCATCTGATGTGATTTCCTGTGTTTTGTAAATCCTATCACTATGATGTAATGAGATGGATTAGTGGCAGTTACATTGATGAGATCTGCAGGATTAGTGTCTTAAGCCAATCTCTTTTGAAATATAAAAGGGAGAAGTGAGCAGAGAGCATGGGGACCTCATACCACCAAGAAAGCAGTGCCAGAAGCAGAGTGTGTCCTTTGGATCTAAGATTCCTGCACTGAGATGCTCCCAGGCCAAGGGAAGACTGATGAAAAGGACCTTCCTCCAGAGCTGACAGAGAAATAAAACCTTCCCCTGGAGCCGGTACCCTGAGTTTGGACTTCTAGCCTACTGGACTGTGAGAAAATAAACTTCTCTTTGTTAAAGCCATACACTTGTGGTATTTCTGTTACAGCAGCACTAGATGACTAAGACAACATCCCAATAGAAAAATGGGGAAAAGGTATGGAAAATAATTCAAGGAAGAAAATAAAGTAAATGACAACTAATTTTATGAAAAAAAAATCCAATCTAGCTAGTAATCAAAGAAATGGCCATTAAAACAACAATGCAAATCTAAATACACAAAGATTTCAAAAACCATGAAAATTGTGTCAGTATCTAAAAATAAGGAAATTATTTTGAAAATATGTATGGTTATATAGTGAAATGCTATGCTGGCATTAAAATTATTTTTTTGCTAGTTTAAACAGAGAAGAAAATATTCTTTGATGGTTATGAGAGTGGGGAAGGATGGAGGGAAAGGGGTTTTCACTAAGTAGATAGTAGATAAGAACTATTTTAGGTGAAAGGAAAGACAACACACAGTACAGGGGAGGTCAGCACAAATGGACTAAACCAAAAGCAAAGAAGCTTCCGGGGGTTTGGGGACCATGGTTTCAGGGGACATCTAGGTCAATTGGCATAATAAAATCTATCAAGAAAACATTCTGCATCCCATTTTGCAGAGTGGTGTCTGGGGTCTTAAACTCTAGGAAGCAACCATCTAAGATGTGTCAATTGGTAACAACCTACCTGGAGCAAAGGAGAATGAAGAACACCAAAGACACAAGGTTATTATGAGCCCAAGAGAGAGAAAGGACCACATAAACCAAAATCTACATCGGCCTCAGACCAGAAGAACTAGACAGGGCCAGTCTATAACCAATGGCTGCCCTGACAGGGAGCACAACAGAGAACCCCTGAAGGAGCAGGAGAGCAGTGGGATGCAGACCTCAAATTCTCTTAAAAAGACCAGACTTAATGGTCTGAGTGAGACTAGAAGGACCCCGGAGGTCATGGTTCCCAGACCTTCTGTTAGCCCAAGACAAGAACCATTCCCAAAGCCAACTCTTCAGACAGGGATTGGACTATGGGTTAGAAAATGATACTGGTAAAGAGAGAGCTTCTTGGCTCAAGTAGACACATGAGACTATGTTGGCATCTCCTGTCTGGAGGGAGATGAGAGGGCAGAGGGGGTCAGAAGCTGGTGGAATAGACACAAAAAGGGAGAGTGGAGGGAAGGAGTGTGCTGTCTCATTAGGGGAAGAGCAACTAGGAGTATATAGCAAGATGTATATAAATTTTTATATGAGAGACTGACTTGATTTGTAAACTTTCACTTAAAGCACAATAAAAATTAAAAAAAAAAGTAAGGAAGCTTTGTTGCCATTGAATCAATTCTGACTCATGGCGACCCCATGTGTGTCGTAGGGGATTCAATGGTTGATGTTTTGGAAGCGGATTGCCAGGACTTTCTTCCAAGGTGATGCTAGGTGGACTCGAACCTCCAACCTTTTGGTTAGCAGCTGAGTGCTAACTGTTTGCACCACCCAGGGACTCTTTATTGCCAGAAGCCCACAGGAAATCTCTCCTTGTGTTTCATTGGCCCAAACTGGCTTGGGCCTTTCTAGCTCTGATGCAGTCATCATAGGGAGGCATGGCGAGGGGGGTGATTTTGGCCCCTCAGGGACATTTGGCAATGTTTGGAGACTTTTTTTTTTTGTATTTAGATGAAGGTTTATAGAGCAAACTAGCTTCTCATTAAACAATTCATACACATAAAAAATTTTTTTTTGCAAAAAAAAAGACTAATGACACAGGAACACTCACAATACAATGAAAATTTTTAAAAAGCAGGAAACAAAACTGTATAAATGAAAAACTGAAAAATATAATGTTTATGCATAGGAAAAAATACTGAAAAGACATCTATCAGAAAATTAGCCACGTTAATTTCTCAGTGGTTATTTTTATTGCCTTCTTTATTCTTTTCCACATATTCTAGCATTTCTACGTTAGTATACACTGTGTTGTGGATTAGGATCACCAGTCATGTAATCTTAGGCAAATCACGCCTCTACAGGGCCACATCTATGAAACGAGGGGTCAGAACAAACTACATGATTCAGAAGATTCTTTTGAGCTCTAACATTTTATTCATTCATTCAACAAACATTCATAGAACATCTGTATTGAACTTTGTACCATGCACTGACCCTAGGGCCCTCTGGAGCTAGTGCGAGACCAAACTGGGATGCAAGGTTGGAGCACGGGGTTTCTTAGAGTCATTTTACTTGCTCCTTTTCTGCTTAAGTTTTAGTGGCCTTACATCCTCTTCCCCTTATCAAACCCTGTTCTCACGACAGATTTAAAACTTGGCCACATGGAGGCATAAATGACTGGTAACATCTTAAAGTACTATCTCTCCCAGACAGACTTGTTTATGTGGGGATCAAAATTTGATACTATAGGAATGAGGCTCATATGGTCAAATTTGAAGAAAAAGCTCGTGGGTGGGAAAATACTTGAAACACTGGGTGGTGTAAATGGCTAATGCTTTGGCTGCCAACCAAAAGGTTGGAGATTCAACTCCAACCAGAGGTGCCCCAGAAGAAAGGGCTGGTGACCTACTTCTGAAAAACCAGCCATTGAAAACCCTGTGGAGCACAGTTGTTCTCTGACACACATGGGGTCGCCGTAAGTCCGAGTTGACTTGATGGCAACTGGTTTATCAGAACTTTGCTCTTGTGGTTCCCTCCCCTCCCCTTGCTTATTTACCTGGTAAATTCCTACCCATTTTCACAGACCAGTTCTTCCCTGTCACACCTTCCACGTCACTCCCAGAGTCAGCTCTTCCTCTGTTGTCTGCATTCCCAGAGAACCTTATAAACAGCTCTACTAATGCAGTGACCCCATTGCGCTGTAGCTTTGTGTTTGTATACCTTCTTCCGTATTAGGCTGTGAGCCACCTGAGGTCTCATTCTCCCTGTATCCACGGCATCTACCCAAGGCCCAGCACAGAGTCAGTACCTGACAGGTGTACAACTACTTGAACTGAATTTCCAGGGCCCCTAGCAGACAATAAGGAGCCCTGGTGGTACAGTGGTTAAGAGCTTGGCTGCTAAAGGAAAGGTTGGTGGTTCAAATCCACCAGCTGGTCCTTGGGAGAAAGATGAGGCAGTCTGCTTCCATAAAGATTACAGCCTTGGAAACCCTATGGGACTGTTCTACCCTGTCCTACAGGATCGCTATGAGTCAGAATCAACTCCACAGCAACGAGTTTTGGTTGGGTTTAGCAGGCAGTGAACTCCTCTCCCTGTGGATGGGGCTGTTTCTGGGCCCTTTCACTGCCGTCCGTTAAAGCAGACAAAATGTTCATGACCCACCACAGTTGCCTTTGGGTTTTTATCAGAGTGGGTTAGCCCTGCATGATGATTAATGAACTTCTAATCCCTAAACCAGTGTTTTTCAGACTGAGGGGAGCAGCTCACCATTGGAAACTGAAATTGATTTAATGGATCAGGACCAATATTTTTTCTAAAGTTAAACAGAATAGAATAGAACAGGAGGAAATAGAAAAGAAAATAATAATAATAAGCCCAAGTGTTCTATAAGTAATAAAGCTAAGTATTGTTCCATGAAATTTTGTTTCAGTTGTGTCTGTGTGTATATGCGTATGCCCATGTGCTTGTGTGCCCTGGGTCACGGTGGGTTATGATAAAAAAAAAATGTTGAAAGCCACCTTCCTAAACTACCAGGAGGGAAAGGAGCCCTGCCTCTCCCTGTAGCTGCTTGGCCCATGGCAGAGAGCACGTTGCTATGTGGATGTACAGTTCCGGGAACTGCTTCTTCTCCATCCACTCCTGCAACACAACCGTAGCCCCTGGAACTGGTAGAATACTTTTGTTAGCATAGGTTTGGGACCCAGGGGAGTAAGAGGGCAAAAATACTTGTTTTGACAATGAAGAAAATTTTGAAGTTCACGCTTGCCTTCTCTTTCCACCCATGGGATTCCTGGAGCCATTTTTGTCGTGGATTCTGAGAAACACAGCTTGCACCTGTATCTTGACAAATGCTCCCCCACCCCCAGCCCTCACTAAGGGGCCCATGCCCCCTTTTGAGTTTGGACATATGCATGAGCAGTGCCTCCAGGGCTATGTGTTTCAGCCCGAGGGCTCAGTAAAACCAAACAAAACTAAACCCATTGCCGTCGGGTCGGTTCCGACTCACAACAACCCTATAGGACAGAGTAGAACTGCCCCATAGAGTTTCTAAGGAGAGCCTGGCAGATTCGAACTGCCAACTCTTTGGTTAGCAGCTGTAGCTCTTAACCACTACACCACCAGGGTTTCCGAGGGCTCAGTAGCTCTATTTAATCACGACTCTTGCAACCCTTCTGGACAGGGTATCCAGCAGCTCCATGCACACGGGTTCATTTGATTCCAGGAGTGGTGCAGTGTAGGGGCGAAGACTGCCTTCACCAGCACTAGTGAGACCTTCAGCAACTTAGCCTCTTTGTGCCTCAGTTTCTCCATCTGGAAAATGGGGAATGTAACTGTGCCTACTTCATAGAATTATTGTAAGGATCAAATCAGCTAACATGTATAAAGTACTCAGAACAGTCCTTGCACATAGCAAACATTCAACAAATGTTAGTTGTCATTATTTAATCATATTTAAACCTTATAGTTATTGTTTTTTCCATATTTGTAGGTAAGAGAGAAATCAAGCAACCTGCCCTAAGCCATCTGTCTAGGAAAGGCAGAGCTATAACTTAAATCAGGATCTCCTCGCTCCGAGGGTGGTGTTCTTTTCCCTTAATGATGGCTCGTTCCAGCTTTAGGAACCTGTGGGGCAGCAGACTACCTGCTGTGCTAATCAGTCTGCCCAGCCAGGTGGCCACCTGCAAAAGGGGCACTCTTAGAGGTGTCTGGAGGAATGGCGAGGCCCAGGGCAAGCCCCTTCTTGTCATTTTGCTTGGTCTTTGGGGGAGATATGTTTTTAGAGGATACACACACACACACACACATACATACGAACATGTGTATGTCGTTGTTAGTTGCTGTCGAGTTGATTCTGACTCATGGAGATCCCACGTGTGCAGAGTGGAACTGTGCTCCACAGGGTCTTCAAGGCTGTGATCTTCTGGAAGCAGACTGTCCGGCCTTTCTTCCAAGGTCTCTGGGTGGGTCAAACCACCAACACTTCGTCTAGCAGTCAAAAGCTTAACCGTTTTAGCCACCCAAGGGCCTGTGTATGTATGTACATACATACATATATATATATGTATGTATATATAGCCCTGGTGGCACAGTGGTTAAGAGCTTGGCTGCTAACAAAAAGGTCAGCAGTTCAAATCCAGCAGTTGCTCCTTGGAAAGCCTATGGGATAGTTCTACTCTGTCCTATAGTGTCACTATGAGTTGGAATCGACTGGATGGCAACAGGTATACGTATTTTTTTAATATGAGAGAGAATCAGAAATGGGAGTCATTGCACTGGGCACCCGAAGGCATTCTTTTTGAGTTCTAGGCTAACTGAGCAGTGATGAACAGGTAGTCCTTATGCCCTCAATTAACTTTTCTATAAAAATCTCTCTCAGTAGCTGAGTCCTGCAGTTTGAGACAGGTATGGTAAGGTAACTGACGATTCCACAGGCTAAGCAGCTGTTATATGTCCTATTTTTTTCCAGCTTAAGATTTTTCCCATTTACGTAGTGCAAAGACCTAATAGCTGTCCCTGCTTTGTTTCCCATTTGCAACTCGCAGAGGGAACTGAACTGTCACAGTCAGCCCTCAGGCTGGAGTCTGGGGCGGTGGGGGGAGGGGGGATGGGGGGAATATAACCTTGTAGTGGTGATATTTTTAAAACCTCTAGCATTATGTCAGTTAGAGCTCCCTCTAGTTAGCACACAACCATGTATAAATCCTGTAAAAATAGATGTTTGTACGATGATCAGGAGACACTTAGGATTCCGAAGTGCTTTTAGAATCATCAAAGACATGTTTATATGTTTGGTATGGTTTTTCCGGATTTTATTACAGTCAAAAAAAATTTTTTTCAGAATTCAAATCCACATGAGTTTTATATAGTAATTCTGGCAATCTAAGTATTTGGCTAACCTGAGTTCTCTGGTTGGGCTGGTCAATAAATTGCTGTGATTTGCAAATAACCCCTTTTTATAGGCTTGCCCTGAGCTGGGCTGGATGTAGGGGCTGCTGAGGAATCCTTGGCCCCCATAGAACTCCTAAGTGTAAACGATCTTAAGCTGTCCAGGAGGAGATATGAGAATCATTCCTGGGGCATGCACACAGAATGAGATGACAGGCCCCAGCACCAGGTTATAAATGGACCATTCAAACAGATAAAATAAGAACTGACTTCAGCATTTGCCCTAAACCCACACCAAGAACTTTCTGAGGAAAAAAAAAAAGTCCCATTAATGAAGGTGCAGTAAAGACCTTCACACATTTGTACTGCGTAATGTGTGATGCTCCCCACCCGACCCAGGAAGAGATGCAAGGTCAAATGACTTTTGTTTCTCCAGGATCATGGGGGATTTAAGGGGTTGAGGCGTGGGGTATTAGTACCCTGTGTGAAATCCATAAATGATCCCTGAGTTTTATTTCAGCCAACAGTTTTAACATTCAGAAAAACAAGTGACTGGGACAATAACCAAAACAACCTATTGCCATCAAGTTGATTTTGACTCATAGTGACCCTATAGGGCAGAGTAGAACTGCCTCACAGGGTTTCAAGGAGCAGTTGGTGGATTCGAGCTCCCGACCTTTTGGTTAGCAGCAGAGTTCTTAACCACTGCACCATCAAGGCTCCTGGGATGATTTCCTTGGAAAATCAAGAGATTGTAATGTGAAAGCCTTTAAATGAGATCCATGCATTGTACAAAGTCCAGTTATCTCCATTTTAAGAGTACAGATCCACCCTGCATTGCTTGTTTGTCCCAGCTTTGCAGCAAGAATACCTTCAGATATATGTGAGACTAAAATGCAGACAGATTTTGGTACATATTCCCGCTGCACCCCATATCCCAAGCCTTGGCCAAAGATGCAACTAGGCCCTGTGCTCACTTAGACAACTCAGTCAGCATGCCCCCTGCTTACCTCAAGGACAATCTCTTTCAGTTGGAACTGTTTTTGCACCACCTTATCTGAAGACACAGGCTCATGGTAGTAGAGGCAGAGCATGTTGTATTTCTTCAGAACCTGCTTGAAGTTCTTCTCAGTGAGACTTACCACACGGTCCTTCCCGTCGTAGGTGGGGAAGTTCAGCCCCTCTTCTGCCCTGCAGGAGGACAACAAGTAGACCCCCAGAAGAAACAGGTGAGTTCTCTTCATTTGGGAAAAGTTTTGTTTTTGTTTCCCAGGAGAGAGGAAAGAAGACTGTTAGAGGCCTTGCTGAGTTGTAGGGGCAACAGAGAGAGGCTGATTTTGTCTCTCTTCTTTGCCCTTCCAGACTTTTCACCTCCGTGGGTCCAGCTCGCTTTGTAATCGCGGGCTCAGGACAAAGAGCGCAGAGGCTCACACACACACATGCGTGTGCGGAATCAGAGCCAGGCAGGGGAGGCTGGGAGGCCAAGCCCTAGATAACTTACATAGTTCTGCCCAGCCCCTGTCTCATTAGGAGCTCCATTTTTAGGAGGCAGTTGTTTCAGGCTAAAAATAAATCATGCAATGAATAAAAAAGATAGATATGACACTGTTGAAGGATTTGCTGATACAGTCTGTCAGCGTGGTGGAGAAGAACGAGGCCGGAGGGAAAAGAACGGCATGTGTGCACAGGGACTAAAGAGGCTGGAAAGGTCAGAGAATAGAAATCCACTCACGAGGGGGAAGAGAAAATGAGAGGAGAGAGATTAGGGAGCCTGACACCAACGAGCAAACGGAGAGGTTAGAACATACAGAATGCCACGCCTATATTATTGAACTGTTAAATTATTCTAGGGAAGTAATTCAGCCCGTGCCCCTCTGGCAGGCTGCTCATTCTCTGCCTGCTCCCTGCTGGCATGAGAACAAAGCTCAGCCCCGAGGTGGACTTCTGCTCACTAGATACGTGCCATTCCCATCTCCCATCCTCTCCTCTTAGAGACTGAGCTCTGATGGTGCTGCTGTGCCAGGCACATGGGGCTCTGCCAGTCACTGGGTGAGGGATGTGAGGACATCTCTCCCACCAGGTTCAAGTCCTTGCACATATAGGGCTCCACAGACCCAGTCCGCCCTGGGCCATCGCTGAACTCTGCTGCGTCCGGTCCCACTTGAAAAGAAAAGTTCTATAGGCCCCCTGAGAAACCCTTAGGTTTTTCCCTATTGTCCCTGTCATATTTCTTTTTTACACTAATTCCTAATGTGATCATTTTTAAAAAGCCCTAGTGGTGCAGTGGTTAAGCACTTGACTGCTAATAGAAAGGTGAGCAGTTTGAACCCACTAGCCGCTCCTCTGGAGAATGACGTGGCAGTCTGCTTCCATAAAGATTTACAGCCTTGGAAACCCTGTGGGGCAGCTCTACTCAGTCCTACAGAGTTGCTGTGAGTCGGAATCGACAGCAACGAGTTTGGCTCTTTAGCGGTCGTTTTTGCCCCTTTCCTCTTCATTCGAGACAGGTTGGTGTAGAGTCAAAGCCAGGCAGACCAGAGTTCAAATCCTTCCTCTGCATTTTAATAGCAGAATAAACATTGAAGAGTTACGTACCCTCTCTGATCCTTGGTTCCCTCCCATGTAAAATGTGGATAATTACAACTGTAATTGTAAGGTTTGGGAAATAGGGATTGAAAGCATGACACAAAAAAAAAAAAAAAAAAGAGGTGTTCAAAAACAGTAACCTAAAACCAGCTGCCATGGAGTCAGTTCTGGCTCACAGTGACCCCACATGTGTCAGAGTAGCACTGCACTACACAGGATTTTCAATGGCTGATTTTTTGGAACTAGATTGCCAGGCTTATCTTCTGAGGTGCCTCAGGTTGGACTCAACCTCCAACCTTTCAGTTTGTAGACAAGGGGGCTAACCATTTACACCACCCAGGGACTCCTCAAAAACAGTAGGTATTTTAATTATTTCGATGACAGAACTTTTGTTATTATAATAATTAGGTGCCCTTTTCTATCCATTTGCCATGGGCCATCCATTGTTATGAATCAGAATCAACTCCATGGCATCCAACAGCAACAACAATGGCTCTCTTAAAGATACCATGATGATGCAAATGTCTAAGCACTCAGGTACTAACTGAAAGGTTGGAGGTTTGCATCCACCCAGAGGTACCTTGAAAGAAAGTCCTGGTGCTCTACTTCCGAAAAAGCAGTCATTGAAAACCCTGTGGAGCACAGTTCAACTTTGACACGTACAGGGTTGTGATGACTTGGGATCGACTCCACTGCACGCGTTTTTTTTTTTTTTTCTTATGGCTCTTTTATGATTTGAAATCAATTCAATGGCAATGAGTTTGGGTTTTTTCTCTTCTTATGATCCTGGCCAAGTTTTTACCTTCCTTCAGTTGGAAAATCAGCTTTGGAGATAAAGATGATTCCATCACTCACAACTTTTGCAGGGGACAGAAGAAGAAGAGGAGCTCAGAGGCCTACATGAGTGAGGTGAGGGTGTTCTATCGCAGCCAGAGTGCTTTACACTGAGATTCAGACTGAAGAGAAGTTGTTTGGACTGGAAAGCTCTCAGGACAGCAGAGAACCCATCACTGAAACCCTTGACAGCATTCGATTCTTTCCAATGGTGTAATCTCTCTGTTTTTTTAAAGATATAGCCAAGAATAACAGCTCTTGGGTGCGGTTGGCTTTCTTGGTCATTGGTAAGCATTTGAGACCTCTGCTTTCTTTAGAACATTTGCGGGGAGGAGGAAGAGATTTCTGAGTGAAACAATGTATGTCTTTTCTTTTCCAGGTCAGCCTCCCAAAACCGTTCCCAATTGTCTCAATCTCACTGAATTGCCTTTATTTAGAATTTGCTCCACTTTTCTTAATATACAAATTTCTTTTTTTTACTATTAGTGAAAAACTGGGAGACTTTTAAAGACAGAGTCTTTGTACTTCCCACTGATTTACAACTGAGGAAAACTACCAGGACAAAGGGATCATTCTTGAAAATTTAGTTTAGTCCTCAAGCCTAGCTTACAACCAAAAGGAATTAATAGAAAAAAGCCCCCATTGTGCAAATTCCTGCGTCCCAATGCTGGCCTCTATTTGGGGACTTGTGGCCCCACCCTGAGGACAGCACACCCCTGACATATGCTGCAGTAGTCTGGCTTCTCTCCGTGTCCACAGGCAGACGTGAGGATCCAAATGTAAGTCCCACTCTTAGTAAGACCAAGGTTTTCATGGTCTACTTTTTATGTACCAGCTTTTTATTTCTTCCTTTTTTTTTTTTTTTTCCGTTTTACCGCTCATCAACTTTTATTTATTTACAGTAAAACCTGTTTAAGCCAGAACCTGTGTAAGGCAGAAACCTGTCAGGGAAGGAAAATTCAAACATTTTCCACTAATAGAGAGTAATAGAAAAGTGGTAAGACTACACCCTGTCCATGGTGGAAAACTCCCAAGACCTGGAAAAACAAGGCAGCCCCGTTGAGTTCTGGCTCTCACAGGTTTCACTGTATCTTGTCTTTGCATCTTTTGAGTTGGCTGTCTCCTCTCAGTTTTAGCTGCTGCGCAAGCCAGTGTGGCAGCTCCTTCTAATTTATGTGATCTTGTTGAAGCGTTATGTATGTTTACGGGCCGCTATTAGAGTTTTTCAGTTTTGTTTTTTTGAACAAGAAGAAGGATAAAACAAAATAAACAAGTCAATACAAATAAGAGTTAATTTTTTTCACAATATATGAGGTAGGTCTCTTATTCTGCTAACAATTTCCAGTCCTTTGTTCTGTGAATGGACACCACCTAGAATCCCTTAATCTCATCTAAAAAAAAAACCCAATTGCCATCAAGTTGATGCCAATAAATGGCTCCCAGTGTGTGTTATAATAGAACTCTGTTTCCTAGAGTTTTTAATGACTGATTGTTCAGAAGTAGATTACCAGGCCTTTCTTCCAAGGCATCTCTAGGTAGACTCAAACCTCTAACTTTCAGTTAGTAGCTGAGCACAAACACTGCTTGCGCATCCTAGGGACCCCTAATTTCACCTAGCCCTTTTCATTTGTCTACTCTCGAAAAGTGGCAGAATGATTTTTCATATATTATTTCATTTTACTTCACAATTATTCATTTTAGAGCCAGGATTTGAAGCCATGGTCTCTCATTTATTTGTTAACTAAGCAGATTTTTATTGAGCATCTTCTATGTACCAGATGCTCTTGTAGGCACAAGGGATAGATGCTAAACCTGAACTCACTGAGCTTTTATCCTAGAAGGGAGGCAGACAACAAACAAACAAAATGCATATATGCATGGTGTGTGTATGTGTGTGAAATACGGTGTCAAGTAGAGGAACCCACTCTACTTGAGCAGGGCGAGGGGGAGCGAGAGACAATGGGTAGCGGTGGCTCTACAGATGGGGCGGTCAAGGAAAGCATCTCTGAGCAGGAAACTTTGGAGCAGAGACCCACAGGAGATGGGGGAGTGAGGCCGAGAGCAAAATACTGAGGAACTGAGTCCCAGGGAGAAGAGCTCAGTGCCTCTGTTCTCAAGCCCTCAGGGGATCTCACAGCCCTGCCAGGGAGACAAAGCCTGAGGAGGTTTTATCCACCTCTTGCCTCCTCAGGTGTCAAGATTAGTTTTCTCTCTCAGGCTTTCTTATTTTTAAATGAAGGAATGTTTGTACTTGCATTCTAAGGTTTACAGGGCAAGAAGCCTATCTGAGCAACTCTGAGGTAATTGTGTGAGAGAATGATGACCAGGAAGCCAGGAGAGCTGGGTGGGTTCTGGTCTAATTCTGACACTACCTACATCTGTGGTCCTAGTCATGCCTCCTTACCTCTTGGGTCCTCATTTCTAATTTGTGAAAAAGGGTGTCAGGCTCACTGATCTCCTGAGGCCCCCTTTCTGGCTCTAAATTTTTTAAATGTATTGCTGCCATAGAGGATTTTCTTTTACCAGGACGGGCCTTGGTGCAGCCCTCGAGCTTGAGGAAGTTTGATGAATGTTACTGCGGAGGAGGGTTTGACAGTTGGGCACTCTGGACAAGTCGAAGCTTGCCTCTTCAAGCTAAATAGCTCTTCTTAGGACTTTTCTGCCTCCAAAGAGGTCCCTTCTTTGGCTAGAATACTCCACCCAGTGGACAAAGCACAATATGGCATCTTTCTTTCTTTGATAGATGGCTCTCCCTGGTGGCTCATGAAGTCATTTCAGACAAGCCAGTAATTGCTTCAGAATAATAATGGCTGCCCACCACGTGAGAATGCCCAGGACAGGCCCTGGTTTTTGGCCCTCCACTGAATCACCTGATACCATACGTATGGGCTTTCTGTATGCATAGGAGGGAAGCAAGGAAAGGAACTAATGTTTCTGATGCTTACTAGTTGGAAATTCTGCTGAGTTAAGAACTATGGCTGTTAACCAAAAGGTTGGCAGTTCGAATCCACCAGGCGCTCCCTGGGAACTCTGTAGGGCAGTTCTACCCTGTCCTATGAAGTCGGAATCGACTCAATGGCAATGGGTTTGGTTTTTTGGTTTATGAGCTAGTCACTGGGCTCATTACATTTACACATCACCTCATTTAAAGCCCATCAAGCTAAGTATTATTTCTACATTTCACAGATGAGGAAACTGGGGTTCAGCGTGGTCGAGTAACCTGCCGCAAGTCACACAGCTAGTAAGTAACACAGAACTCTGGTCTGACTGGCTTGTCATGCCCCCAGGCTGCTCTGCTTAAGGAACAGGAGTCTCCTCTGTCTCTTTAAGGGAAAAACAAAAATGGACAAATTTAGATTAGCAGAATTTACAGGACAAGAAAATAAAGGGAAACCAGGTGTTTTGACAGGAGGGAACATATAAAAGAGAAGGAAAAAGAAATGTAGCTCAGAAGAAAATTTTAACAAGAGCAGATAAGTGGAAGATTAGGGTTTATTTGTCCTGGAATTAGTGGGAGAACATAGACTTCTCAGGGAAAGCAGCAAAAGAATAGAAAAAAGCCTGGATATAGAGGCCATATCAAGGTGTCCAGATAGAGGGTGTGGTTAGCAGAATAATGGCCCTGCAAAGATACCCAGCGGCTAATCCCCAGAAGCTGTGACTATGTTATCTTCTATAGCAAAAGGGACTTGGGAAATGTGATTAAATTAAGCATCCTGAGGTGGGGAGATTATCCTGGATTATCCCAGTGGGCCTGATGTAATCAGGAAGGTCCTTAGAAGAGGGAGGTAGGAGTCAGAGTGAGAGGAGATGTGATTATGCAAGCAGAGGTTGGAATGATAAGGGCCCACAAGCCAAGGAATGTAGATAGTCTCTAGAAGCTGGAAACATCAAGGCAATGAATTCTCCTCTACGATTTGCAGAAGGCACACAGCCCTGCTAACCCATTTTAGACTTCTGACATCTATAACCATAAAATAATAAATTTATATTGTTTTAAGACACTAAATTTGTGGCAATTTGTTACAGCAGCAATAAGACACTAATACAGAGGGAAATCAATGAAAATTGACCCCTGGAATAAATAAACCCTGCTTATCCTATGACCTTAGCTGTTTTACCTGTAAGAATAATTTGCATCTTTATCTAGTCCCATGGCCTGTAACAAAAAGTTATGAGAGAACGCTTTAGCACAAGTACCATTGACCAGGTCTTTTTATATTTATGTTTCTTTTTGATCTCTATGGAGTCCCTGGGTGGTACAAATGGTTAACACACTCAGCTGCTAACCAAAAGGTTGATGGTTTGAATCTATCCAGAGGTAGCTTGGAAGAAAGGCCTGGAGATCTATTTCCAAAAACTCAGCCATTGAAAATGCTGTGGAACACTGTTCTACTCTGATACACGTGGGGTCAGCATGAATCAGAGTCAACTGTATTTTTTTTTTTATCCACATTCCATGAGGAAGCAGGACATGTGTTTGTTCAGGAAAGTCACTTCCCTCTAAAGAATTCTAAAATAAGAGAGATAAACTGGATCAGCATTCACCTACCTTTTTGATTTACCTTTTTACCATGATACACAATCTCTCAATACCTTTCAATACAAATTAAAAAAATGTCACTGTGGAATAATATATTAAAAAGAAATGGTTTTCAAACATTTTAGATTGGTCTATTTTGTAGACTCTATTAAAAAGTTCATTTAATATCATTCCTAGTAATAATCATTACATATACAAAACATAAATTTTAATTTCTCAATTTATAAATTATCTATTCTGTTTAATTGAAATAATTATGCAAGAAAAAGATTGATTTGTCAACAATTTTTTAAATAATAAATTGGTTTGGGAGACACATGTATACAAGAAAAGAAGGTTGAAATTTTTAATTTTTTTTTTAACTGAGGTATAATTGACATGCAAAAGTTTCGCGCTTGGCTGGTGACAGAAAGGTTGGTGGTTTGAACCCACTCAGTGACACTGCAGGAGAAAAGAAGTGGCAATCTGCTTCCGTAAACATTAGAGCCAAGAAAACCCTATGGGCAGTTCTACTCTGTAAAATGTGTAGTCTCCATGAGTCAGAACCAATTCAATGGCATACAACAAAAAAAGATTGTGCATATTTAAAGTATAAAATTGGATAAGTTTTGACAGGTTTATATACCCATGAAACCATTACCACAGTTAAGATAATGAATATATCCATCCCCCACAAAAGCTTCCTCCTGTCCTTTTGTAATTCCTCCCTTCCACCGTTCCTTCCCACTCCCCACACTCCACCCCCGGCCCCTAGTCAACCACTGATCTGCTTTCTAGCACTCTTGGTTAGTTTTCATTCTCTAGAATTCTATGTAAATGGAATCATTCATTATGTACTCTCTTTTTGATCTGGCTTCTTTCACTTGGCATAATTATTTTGAGATTTATTAATGTTGTTGCATGCATTAACAGTTCATTTTTATTGCTAACTAGAATGACATTGTATAAAAAAACCCATAAATATGCATAATTTTTTATTCATTCCCCATTGGTAGATATTTAGGTTGTTTCCACGTACAGGCTATAGAATAAAACTGTGCTTGGTTGCTAACAGAAAAATTGGCAGTTCAGACCCACCCCGGCAATCCACTCCCGTAAAGATTACAGCCTAGAAAACCCTATGGGACAGTTCTCCTCTGTTGCATGGGGTCGCTATATGTCAAAATTGACTTGACAGTACACAACAACAATAACAGACATTAAATTTATGCATCTTAACAGCAAAGAGACAAATAACCCAATCATAAAATGGGTAAAGGACTTGAATAGATATTTCACCAAAGAGGACACTCAAATAGCCACCAAACACATGAAAAGATCCTCAACATCATTAGCCATCAGGGATATGCAAATCAAAACCACAAAGAAATACCATTTCACTCCCACAAGGATGGCTAAGATTAAAAAAAAGAAAACAACAAATGTTGGCGAGAATGTGAGGAAATCGGAACCCTTATCCATTGCTGGTGGAAGTGCAAAATGGTATAGTGATTGTGGAAAACAGTGTGGCTGTTCCTCAAAAACCTAAAAATAGAATTACTATATGATCCAGCAATTCCAGTCCTAGGCATATACCCAAAAGACTTGAAAGCAGAGACTCAGAGACTTGTACACCAATGTTCATTGTAGCACTATTCACAATAGCCAAAAGGTGGAAACAGTCTAAATGTCTATCAGCAGATGAATGGGTACATAAAGTGTGTACATACACACAACGGAATACTACTCAGTCAGTAGAAGAAATGAAGTCTTGATACATGCTACTATATGGATGGAGCTTGAAGGCATTATGCTGAGCGAAATAAGTCAATCGCAAAAAGTCAAATATTGTATGACCTAAATTATATAAAAACACAAGAACAGGCAAATGTATAGAGATCAAAGTTTATATAGTGGTTGTTGGGATGAGGGATGGGGGGTGAGGGAGAGAAGAAGGGGAGTTAATGGTGATGCAAAAATCACATTGATTAAAGGTAGGGTTGCAAAGCTGATTATTGTAAGTGCTGTCAGGAAGTTGTAACCTATAAAAAGTTGAACTTGGAAAAGTTGGGTGACAGATATATTTACAGAGAGGTGGGGCCAAGATGGCAGAGTAGTCAGACACTTCCGGTGATCCCTCTTACAACAAAGACCTGAAAAAACAAGTGAAACGATTATATTTATGACAAGCTTGGAGCCCCGAACATCAACGGCAAAGTTAGAAAATGGACTGAGCAGCAGGGAGAGGGAGAGATGGTTCAAAAGTGGAGAGGACTTGCTGGACCTAAATTGCCAGGAACCCTCAGGCACCATTCCCGGGAGCGACTACTGTGGGTTGGTGGTAGTGTTCAGCCACAGTTTTGTCAGGGAGAAAAAGCCAGCCACACAGCCTACTGTGGAAGCAGAGGATAATGATGCTTTCATTAAAAGCAAAGCACTTGTGTATATTTTACCATGCCCCTAGCCCCCAAGCCAGCTTCAGTGGCCGTTGATTTCTCTGGGCCTGAGATAGGTCCTGCTGTGCACTCTGAGCCATCCCCCCAGCTTTGGAGAAGGAATAAACTCACAACTGGGAGAAAAGATAATCTGTCAGCTCCACTAACCTGGGGAGCTCAGGACAGAAGTGGTTCCTGTCCAGGCATAAACTGTCTGTGGACTTAGAATACCTTTCCCTCCAGCATGGACCTGTGTGGGCCTATTTCAGGAGAATAGGCTCTTGTTGGCAGACTGCAACTGTTTCAGCTGTGCAGTGGAGAGGTGGGCGTTTTACTTTTTGACTCCACTATGCCTATTAAACAGGTTCCTCACCTACCCATATCAGGGGCCCAAGGACTGGTGGCTTCACTCGGGTCACCTAGCCACCCACGACAAGGGTCCAAGGATAAGTGGTACTTCCCAGTCCTTACAACCAAAAGCATTGAGTGCTTATGGTCCATCTGCAGAACCCACCCGCCTGTGTGCGCTCTAGGGAACAGGGATGCGCTTTACTCACAGACACTCGGGGGATGGTTTCCAGCCCCCTGCTTTGTTCAGAGCATGACCCCCTGTGGCAACCAGATGCTGGTACCCACACCAATCACCCCTAACCCTCTAAGACTGTAGGACAGGGCCTGTACCACACACTTGATGACCAACTACCTGGACACCTGAGCTGAATTCATACAAGAAAAGTAAATGGACTCAGGCTCGTATACCTGATAACAACTCTAGCCATCTGGTGACAGGAAGTTAGAGCTTCAAAGGTGAAAATAACCAAGCTAGCTCACTCAAGCAACCTATTTGGGCATATCAAAAGAAAACAAAGCAAGAAGCTAGGATACAGTAAGCAAACATAAACTAATACAATAACTTACACATGTCTCAGAGACAACAGTCAATATCAAATCACATAAAGAAGCAGACCATGATCACTTCAACAAGCTCTCAAAACAATCAAGGGGTCTTCTGGATGAAGGTGCTTTCCTAGAATTACCAGATGCAGAATACAAAAGATTAATACACAGAACTCTCCAAGACATCGGAACAAGATCAGGAAGGAGATCAGGCAATACACAGAATAAGCCAAGGAACACACAGATAAAGCAGTTAAAGAAATTAAAAAGGTTATTTAAGAACATAATGAAAAATTTAATAAGCTACAAGAATCCATAGAGAGACAGTAATCAGAAATTCAGAAGATTAAGAATAAAATTACAGAATTAGACAACTCAATATAAAGTCAGAGGAACAGTACTGAGCAAGTGGAAGGCAGAATTGGTGAGATTGAAGATAAAGCACTTGGCACCAATATATTTGAAGAAAAATCAGATAAAAGAATTTTTAAAAATGAAGACACCTTAAGAATCATGTGGGACTCTATCAACAGAAATAACCTACAAGTGATTGGAATACCAGAATAGGGAGGGATAACAGAAAGTACAGAGAGAATTGTTGAAGATTTGTTGGCAGAAAACTTCCGCGATATCGTGAAAGATATCTATTCGA
Organism: Elephas maximus indicus; assembly: GCF_024166365.1. Taxonomy (NCBI): domain Eukaryota; kingdom Metazoa; phylum Chordata; class Mammalia; order Proboscidea; family Elephantidae; genus Elephas; species Elephas maximus. Next base: position 164,495,904 of record NC_064821.1, on the reverse strand, counting down.
GATGCTCATCGAACTCCACATAAGGTAGATGTTAAAAGAAAGTGACCAAGATATATTATAACCAAACTTGCCAAAACCAAAGATAAAGAGAGAATTTTCAGAGGAGCTACCAAAAAAACCACTGCTGTTGAGTCAATTCCAACTCATGGCCACCCTATAGGACAGAGTAGAACTGCCCCACAGAGTTTCGAAGGAGCACCTGGTAGATTCGAACTGCCAACCTTTTGGTTAGCAGCCGTAGTACTTAACTACTATGCCACCAGGGTTTCCAAGAGTAGCTAGGGGTAAACAAAAAGTCACCTACAAAGGAAAGTCAATAAGAATAAGCTCAGACCACTCAGCAGAAACCACAGAGCAAGAAGGCAATGGGATGACTTACATAAAGCATTGAAGGAAAAATAATTGCCAGCCAAGAATCATATATCCAGCAAAACTCTCAAATATGAAGGGAAAATTAGGATATTTCCAGATAAACAGAAGTTTAAATAAAAAAAATAATAAAAATGTTTTTTTAATTTAGGGAATTCATAAAAACCAAACCAAAACTATAAGAAATAGTAAAGGGAGTTCTCTGGTTAGAAAATCAATAATATCAGACATCAATCCAAGACTAGAACACTGGACAGAGCAACAGATGTCAACCCAGATGGGGAAATCACAAAAATAAATCAAGATTTGAAAAAACTCTCAAAACAGGGAAACAGTGATGTCATTATGGAAAAGAAATGTAGCCATAGATCTTTCATATGGAGAAGAAGACAAGGTGATATAAAAGAAATAAAAGTTAGGTTTAAACTTAGAAAAATAGGGGTAAAGTGTAAGGTAACCACAAAGAAGACTAACTATCCTACTCATCAAAACAAAATACAAGAAAAAAATAGAGACTTGGCAGAAACAAAATCAACAACAAATAAGAGGAAAAGGCAATATATAAACTACTCAACACAAAAACTTAAGTGGGAAAAAGAAATTGTCAACAACACACAAAAAAAGACACCAAAATGACAGCACTAAACTCATAAAAACCTACCTATAATTACGCTGAATGTAAATGGACTAAATGCAGAGAGTGGCAGAATGGATTAGAATGGATTAGAGACACAAACAACTAAAACTCAAAGGATGGAAAAAAATGCATCAAGCAAACAACAATCAAAAAAGAGCAGGAGTGGCAATATTAATTTCTGATAAAATAGACTTTAGAGTTAAATCCACCACAAAGGATAAGGAAGGACACCATATAATGATTGAAGGGACAATATACCAGGAGGATATAACCATATTAAATATTTATGCACCCAATGACAGGGCTGCAAGATACATAAAACAAACTCTATCAGCATTGAAAAGTCAGATAGACAGCTCCACAATTATTGTAGGAACTTCAGCACAGATACATTTACAAAAACGACAAAAAAAAAAAAAAAAAGTGTAGCTTCTGAGACTGCTTATGTACAACCAAAAACCTCATTGTATTTGGTGCCTTGGTTTTGAGGTTTAGAGTCATGGTTTCATGGTACATCCCAGTTAACTGGCCAAATAACTTCTTTAGGGCTTCTATTTTACCTCCTAGTTTGTTGTGTAGCGCCTGGGGTCTGAAAAGCTTGCAAGTGGCCATCCAAGGCATGATAATTGGTCTCTACTCGAATTGGTCTCTACTCGCCTGGAGCAACAGCGGAAGAAGGAGAACCAGGAATAGGAGCAAGCTATGAAATCTGTGGCTAACTGCCTCCATGAACAATTGCCTCCTTGGCCATGAGACCAGAACTGGATGGTGCCTGGCTACCATTACTGAATATTTTGATCAAAGATTTTATTGACGAATCCTTGTTAAAAGGGAGAAAATGCAGAACAGAATTTCAAATCCTTATGGATTTCAGACTTCCTGGAGCCATGGAGGCTGGATGAATCCCTGAAACTATTGCCCCAAGATAATCTTTAAACTTTAAACCAAAAATATCCCTTGAAGTCTTAAAACCAAACAATAGCTTAGCTTAACTAGTAAAAAATATTTGCCTTGACCATTATGCTCTTTTAAGAACTATCTGAATGGGATGAAAGTGACAACAGCAACTTGAAAGATTAGATAGGAACCTTAGGGAGCAGTGAGTTTATATTAACGGGAGAGGAGCAACTCAGAAATGAAGGGTGAGAATGGTTGCACAACTCGGAGAATGTAATCAGCGTCACTGAACTGTACATGTAGAAACGGTTGAATTTATGTGTGTTTTGCTGTGTATATTCTCAAAAGCAACAAAATAAATTTTAGGAGATTTATACATTTGTGATCCATTTTGAGTTAATTTTTTAATATGGTGTAAGTATGGATCAAAGTTTTTTTTACTTTCGCATATGGATATTCAACTGTTACTGCATCATTTCTTAAAGAGGTTATTCTTTCTCCACTGAACTGCCTTTGTACTTTTGTAAAAAATCAGTTATCCGTACCCGTAGGTCAGTTTCTGGGCTCTTCATTTTCTTTCTTTGATCTATTTATCTTTCTTTATGCCAGTATCACACTGTATTAGTTACTGTAACTTTAAAAGTCTGGAACTCAGGTAGCGTTAATCTTCTAACTTTGTTCTTTTTTAAAAAGTTTGGGCTGTTCACATTTCCATGTGAATTTTAGAACCAGCCTGTCAATTTCTACCAAAAAAAAAAAAAAAAAAAATTGCCTGTTGGGATTGTGTTGCATTTATAAATCAATCTGGGGAGAATTTACAACTTTTCATGTTCTGTGACATGAACAAGGCATATCTCTCCATATATTTAAGTCTTCTTTAATTTCCCTCAGCAATGTTTTATAGTTTTCAGTATACAGGTGGGTCTCATACTTCTTCTGTCAGATTTATCCATATTTCAGATTTTTGGTGCTATCAAAATGATAAATTTTTAAATTTTCAACTTTTGTTTGTTGCCAGTATGTAGAAATTAAATTGATTTTTGTATATTGATTTTGTATCTTGTAAATTTGCTGAAATCACCTATTACTTCTAGATGTTTTATTGGAGATTACACTGGGTTTTCTACATAGTCATGTTGTCTGCAAATTAAGGTGTTTTATTTCTTCCTTTAAAATTTGGAAGTCTTTTTTTTGTTTTTGCTTGCCTTATTGCACTGACTAGAACATCCAGTATAATGTTGAATAGATATGGTGAAAGGGAATATCCTTGGCTTGTCCCTGATCTTAGCAGAAAAGAATGAAATCTTCCACTACTAAGTATGACGATAGCTGCGGATTTTTGCAGATGCCCTTTATCAGGTTGAGGAAGCTCACTTCTTTTCCTAGTTTGCTAAGAGTTTTTATCAGAAATGGGTGCCGAACCCTGTCGAATGTTTTTTCTACATATACTGAGGTGGCCGTGTGGTTTTTCTTTGTTTACCTTGTTAATTTGGTGCATCACCAAATTCATTGACTGGTTTTTGAAAGTTAAACCAAGTAGGATAAACCTCACTTGGTCATGACATATTACCCTTTTTATATATTTTAAGATGTGATTTGCTAAAACATTGTTTAAAATTTTGCACCTATGTTCATGAGGTATATCATTTTGTAGCTCTTTGTGTCCGTTCTCGTTGCCGTCTGATATCATTTTCTTGCTTCCTGAAGGCCTGCCTTTAGCATTTCTTTCGGTGCAGCTCTGCTGCTGATGATTTTGTTGTTGTTGTTTGTTGCCATGGAGTTTATTCTGTTATATGTAAACTCATGGTGACATTATGTGTAACAGAAGGAAATGTTGCCTGGTCCTGCGTCACCTTTATGATTGTTGGTGTGTTCGAGGCCTTGTTATGGCTATTGTATCAGTCCATCTCATTGAGGGTTTCCCTCATTTTCATTGGCCTTCTACTTTACCAAACATGATGTCCCTTTCTAGTGATTGGTCTTTCCTGATAATGTGTTCAAGATAAGCAAGTTGAAGTCTCACTTCTTCCTTTTAAGGAGCATTCTGGTGGTAGATCTTTGAAGGCTGATTTGTTTGTTCTTTTGGCAGTCCAGGGGATAGTCAATATTCTTTGCCAACACCAAAATTCTAATGCATCAATTCTTCTTCTGTCTTCCTTTTTTCATTGTCCAATTTTTAAATGGATATGAGTTGATCAAAAAGACCATGGTTTGGGTTAGATGTACCTTTTTAGTCATCAAAGTGACGTCTTCATTTTTTAAGATTTTACAGAGGTCTTTTTGTGGCAGATTTGTCTAATGCAATATGTCTTTGGATTTCTTGTCTGAAGCTTCTATGGTGTTGAATGTTGATCCAAGTAGAATGAAATCATCGACAACTTCAATTTTTTCTCCACATATCATGTTGTTGCTTATTGTTCCAGTTGTGAGGATTTTCATTTTCTTCACGTTCAGGTGTAATCTATATTGAAGGCTGTAGTGTTTGGCCTTCATCAGTAAGTGCTTCAGTGATTCTTTTAGCTTGTGTTTATCTAAAAGGTCTTTGTTTTGTTTTTGAAAGATTTTTTTTTCTGGGTAACAGTTTTATGCTGACAGTTTTCTTTTTCTTTTAGTACCTTCAGGATGTTGCCTCACTATTGTCTTGATTGCATCGCTTCTTACAGCAATTGCGTCATACTTATTTTAGTTCTCTGTACATATCTTTTTCTCCCCTCTGGCTATTCATGAGATTTTTTTTTTTTTAATCAATAGTTTTAAGCAATTTGATTATGACATGTCTTTCTTTAGTGGCCATTATTTTTTCAAAAAATATTTTTATGTCTCCTCTCATCCTTAAGAACTCCAGTTACACATATGTAAAGCCCTTTGAAGTCATTTCACAGCTCACTGCCACTTTTTTCTAAAATTCTTCTTTTCTGTTTCATTTTGGGTAGTTTCTATCACTGTCTTCAAGTTCACTAATCTTTTCTTCTTCAAAATATAATCTTTTGCTAATCTCAGTCAGAGTATTTTTCAGCTCAGACTTTATAGTTTTCATCTCTGAAAGTCTGATTTAGTTCTTTTTTGTGTCTTCCATGTCTCAATTTAATTTTTTGAACATATGGAATATAGTTATAATAACTGTTTTCATGTCCTTGTCTGCTAATTCTAATATCTGAATCAGTTCTGGAAACCCTGATGGCGTAGTGGTTAAGTGCTATGGTTGCTAACCAAAGGGTCAGCAGTTCGAATCTGCCAGGCACTCCTTGGAAACTCTATGGGGGCAGTTCTACTCTGTCCTATAGGGTCACTATGAGTTGGAATCAACTCGACGGCACTGGGTTTGGTATTTTTGGTTTTGAGTCAGTTCTGGGTTAGTTTCAATTATTAGTATTCTCATTATGGGTCATATTTTCCTACTTTGAGTGGCTGATAATATTTCATTGGGTGAGAGACCTTACGAGTTTTACCTTATTGGGTGCTGGATTTTTAAAAAAATGTTTATTCATCTTCTTGAACTTTGTTCTGAGATGAGTTATTTGAAAAGAGTTTTATGCCTTCAGTTCTTAATTTTATTTTTTGCGGTACTAGAGCATCAGTTGGCATATATCTCATTATTCTCCACTACTGAGGCAAGGGAGCCATGGTGGTATAGTGGTTAAGAACCCGACTTCCAACCAAATGTCAGCAGTTCAAATCTACCAGCGGCTCCTTAGAAACCCTATAGGGCAGTTCTACTCTCGTATAGGGTCTCTATGGGTTGGAATTGACTCGATGGCAATAGGTATTAAGGTAAGACTCTTCTAAGTATTCTACCCAATGCCGTGTGAATTATGAAGTTTTTCCATCTGGCTGGTGGAAACAGGCACCATCACTGGCTTTATGTGAGCCCTGGGTACTGTTCCCTCTAGTCTAATAATTTTCTATTGTTCTTTTCCCCATCCTTGTGTAGTTTCCTTACAAGATGCACTATGCAATCAGTACTCTCCTGAATCCTTGAGGGAAGCCCTTTGCAGATCTTCATCTTTATCTCTCTGTGTAGCTCTCTTCTCTGGTACTTTGGGCTGTGAACTTTAGTCTCCTTGGTTTTCCCCAACTCTTAGTTTCATCTCCTCAACACAGGGACTCCGCTGGGCTCCACTTGGCAACCCCTCCCTGTTCTGCAGTCTTGAAACTCCAGGTAGTAAGTTGGGGTAATTTCAGGACTCACCTCACTTGTTTCCTATCTCTCAGGGATCATTCTCTTTTGTTGCCTAATGTGAGGTGTCTTAAAAACTAGTTTCATGGATCTTTCTGGCTTTTTGGTTGTTTCAGGTTTGAGAGTAAATCGGTCCCTGTTGCTCTATCTTGGCTGAAAGCAGAAGTCTCAAAAATTAAAATTTAACTATGGATTATATCACCAAAAATAGACTAAAACTACTTTTTTGATCTGGCATTTGTCATTTTTGCAGATTTCATTTATTTCAACTAGTTCATATAATTTTTTAGTTAATTTCTGGATAATTATAAAAGCTAAAAATATGTCAGTGAGATTATGTTAGATGTAAATAACAAAAACCCAAAGCAAGGTGGCTTAAGCAGTAAAAGGGAATTACTGGCTTGTATAACTAGAGATGGAAAGGAATGATACAGTGTCAGTATGATTCAGCTGCTCAAAAATGTCCTCAGGGTCTTTTCTGTTTTTATTTCTGTGTTGTGCCTTCTTTTGTCTTAAACTCTCATGGTATCACGGGCTCTGCCTGGTTGTTGAAGATGCCTGCAAACAGCTCCTGGGCTTCATGCTTTCTCTTCCACTTCCAGAAAGAGAGCATGAAAATAATTTTTTCCTGGAAACAATCAGAAACCATCTTTTCCAATCTCATAAGCCCAAATGGGGTCACCTACCCAAGTCTGGAAAACAGAGTCCAGGAGATGCACATGGAGTGAATCACTCAGGCTCTGATAGACTCAGCCTCCTCCATAGCCCTGGGCTGCCAGGAGGAGGTGGGACGCTCAAACAACACTCAGATCGTGGTTACCGTTAAGGGTGTGTGGGGAAGCAAACACAAAGTCCACTTGGGTGGATGTCAGACTATTTGTAAGTATTTTGGTAGAAATAACACAACACAGTGTAAATAGTCTCTTTTTTCCTAATAAATGAAAAGCCAAATTCATTCTAATTATAATAATTTTTATATACGGAGTTTAGAAATTTTGTTGAAATCTGGATGTGTATATTAGTGTATGGGTCAGATAAATAATATGGATCGTGATGATTACCTCCAGCTGAATTTGCAGAGTTAGTATTTATGCTTCCCCTTAACTTGGGGTTCAGATCCAATGTTACTTGTATTTCTTGCCTTTATACAATTGTGTATTAAAGGCACAAATTATTGCTAAGAGGATATCATTCCTGCTCATGAAAACCCATAGGCCTCATGATGACTAAGAACGAAGATAATTGAAAGCTCTGCAATAGTTAAAACCACCATGGCAGCTAAGTGATAATCTGAGTTTCTGAGTTAGGAGCTGGCTCATTCGATCTCACTAATGGCCATATGTTGTAATATTTGATTAGAGGCTCTCAAACAGTTTCATTTTAAGAGGCAAGATATTTAAGTAAACATGTTAGTGATTTATAAAAAATATATAATTGCAAAAGAAGCTTTAGTGTCATTAATGTTGTGAACACTTGGGAGACTGTCACCAGCCTTCAGCTGAGAAATGCTGAAATAGATCATCTGCTGGGCTCACCATGTGCCAAGTGCTGGCCTGAGCACTTTACATGAGACAACTAGTGTATATCCTGTGAGGTAGGCACTGTGATTACCTACAGCTTGCAGATGAGAAATCCAAGGTGCAAAGAGATGAAATTGCCTTGCCCAAATTCACCAAATTAATAAGCAATGACACTGGGATTCAAGAATTGCCAGCCTGTCTGGCTCCAGAATATGTGTTCTTCTTCTTTTTTTTTTTTTAATGTTGTTGAAAATATATATAGCAAAACATACAACAATTCTACAATTTCTACATGTAGCATTCAGTGACATCGATTATATTCTTCAAGTGGAACAATCATTATCAGCCTCTTTTTCTGAATTGTTCCTCCCCTATTAACATAAGCTCACTGGCCCCAAAGCTTCCCATCTAACCTTTCAAGTCTCAGAAAATATTATTAAAAAGACCGTCAGTTCCTCTGAGGCTTAGGACTGGAATGCTAAATCAGTGGTCCTCTTTCTGGCCCCCAGGAGATGATTTCGCAGTCCCAGAAGACATTTGGCGATGTCTGCAGACACTTTTGATTGTCACAACTCAGGGGAGGGGGAGATGTCACTGGCCTCTAGTGGATAAAGGCCAGGGATACTGCTAAATACTCTGTAATGTACAAGACAGCCTCCCACCCCATCACAACAAGGAATTGTCCAAAACGTCCAAAACTGTCAGTAGTGCTGAGATCGAGAAACCTTGGGATAGACTGAAACAGAGTTCTCCGTGTGCTAATTGAGATTCCCTCTCTGTGGACATTGGGGTTACCTCATATGAAATTGACCCTGTTCATATAACCCAAAGAATATGTGACAAGAATATGTGACATACTTTCGTTCCTTGTGTGGTACATGAGCAGTGCTTTTGGCCTATGGCTCTAGCTCTGGCTATATAATTTGTTGATTTTTATACCTCTGTCTCCTTGCCTCCTAGGCTATGGGTAAGTTCAGATTGGAAGGCTACCCTTCCCCTAACTGGTCCAGGACAAATATCTGTGGCATGCCTGCTTCCTTTAGATTTCCTGGAGTTATGCTATAATATGGTCCTTTGACAACTCTTTTTTTTTTTTTTTTTAATACAGTCTGTCTTGTTGGCTGGAGCTTCATGGTAGGAGCTCATTCTCTGAAATTCCCTGGTTATCCATCCTCTGCACACATCCAGCCTGATGGAGCTAAGGTACTCAATCCTCAAACACCAAGGAGGGCATGGACATATGACCAAAGTGAAACATGGGGCAGGTATTTCTGGCGTTGATACAGTGGGATCTCAGGAGCAGGGACGTTATCCTCTAGATCATCACCTCAACACTACTCCATAAATAGCCACTATATCTTGCAATGTGTGGTACGCGTTTGTAACATCTAGAAACATTCCTTTGCCACTCCCCTGAGGGCAAAGGGACTGCTAATCCCCGCTCTGACTCATAACCAAAGCCAGTTTCTAAAGCGGTGTGGTTATAGAGCTTGAGGGAGGGGTCTGAGGGCCCCAAAACTCCTCCACCTATTTGCTACTCCAACCAATTCCTGCACATTCGGTTGATATTATTATAACTCCAATTTTTATAGGTAGAAAATCTAAGACTCAGAGAAGTTAAGTGACTTTCCTGAGGTGACATAACCAATAAGCCAGTGATCCATGTGTGTAGATTTTGAATTCTCTAGTCTTTGCTGGGCTATTTCTAAGAGATTTCATGGTCTTATTAGACAGTAGGCAGAACTGGTCAAATTATCTAAGTGACAAGAGTAGATCTCAAATGAAAGAAACCCAAATGAAATTTTTAGAAATGAAAAATAAAATAACTCAAATAAAAATACTCTAGATGAGATTAAAAGCAGGTTAGACATTGGAGAAGAATACATCAAAAGCCGGAAGATATGGCAATAAAAATGATCTAAAATGAAGTGCTGACAAAAAAAATTTAAACAAATAAATAAACCCAAAAAACCACAGAGCTCTATTGACCTGTGGGAAAATATTTAGTGGATAACAATAGGGTCACTATGAGCTGGAATCAATTCAATGGCAATGGGTTTGGTTTTTACCACTGAAGCAGCAGTCAAGAAATCAAATGATGTATTGCATTGGGCAAATCTGCTGCAAAAGACCTCTTTAAAGTGCTGAAAAGCAAAGATGTTACTTTGAGGAATAAGCACACCTGAGTCAAACCATGGTGTTTTCAATAGCCTCATATGCATACCAAAGCTGGGCAAAGAATAAGGAAGGCTGAAGAAGAATTGATGCCTTTGAATTATGGAGTTGGCAAAGACTGTTGAATATATCATGGACTGCAAGAAGAGAGAACAAATCTGTCTTAGAAGGAATGCAGCCAGAGTGCTCCCTAGAAGCGAGGATGGTGAGAATTCAATCTCACATATTTTGGACATGTTATCAGGAAGGTCCAGCCCCTGGAGAAGGACAGCATCCTTGGTAAGTTAGAAGGTCAGTGAAAAAGAGGAAGACCCTCTATGAGATGGATTGACACAGTGGCTGGAACAACGGGCTCAAGAATAACAATAGTGAGGATGGCGTAGAACAAGGCAGTTTTTTGTTCTGTTGTACACAGGGTTGCTATGAGTTGGAACTGACTTGATGGCACCTAACAACGACAACACCACCATACATGTAAGAGTCCCTGGGTGGTGTAATAAGTTAAGTGCATGACTATTAATGAAAAGTTAGTAGTTTGAACTCGCCTATAAAAAACTATTAATGAGTTAATTGAGATCACAAGATACAATGTCAATACACAAAAAACACATATTTCTACATAACAGAACTGACTCGACAGCACATAACAACTACAATGAAAACTTAAAAATCGATATTAAAATACTACGTATAATAAATCAAAAAAGAACCAAACCTGCTGCCATCAAGTCGATTCTGACCCGTAACAACCCTATAGGACAGAGTAGAGCTGCGCCATAGGGGTTTCCAAGGAAGGGCTGGTGGATTCCAACTGCCAACCTTTTGGTTAGCAGCCAAGTTCTTTAGCCACTGTGCCACCAGGACTCCACTATATACAATAGCATAAAAATATGAAGTATCACTGATAAATTTAACAAGAGATGTACAAAACCTTTACACTAAAAACTACAAAATACTGCCAAGAGGAATTAAAGAAGACCTAAACAAATAAAGAGGTATACCAGGCTTATAGATTGGAAGACTCGATATTGTTAAGACCTCAACTGAACTATAGATGCGATGACACCCTAATAAAAATCTCAGTGGTCTTTTTTATAGAAATTGACAAGATGATTTTAAAATTTATATGAGAATATAAACAATCTTGAATAGTCAGAACAATTTTGAAGAAGAAAGTTGGAGAACTTATCCTACTTGATTTCAAGACTTACTATAAAGCTACGTTAATGAAGATAGTGTTAGATTGGCATAAGCCTAGACATATAGATCAGTGTAACAGAATAGAGAGTTGAGAAATAAACTCATATGAGTGATCAATATGATCAATGATCAATATGATCAATTGGTTTTCAACAATGTTATCAAGTTAATTCAATGGAGAAAGGGCGTTTGAGTCTCTATTTCCAGTTGTCTTTAGACCAGCTCCCCCATCCTTCCTGAAGTTTGGATGTGTAAGCCAAAAAATTCTCTCTCTCCCTCTTTTGCTTAATCTGGGTCAAGTTTGGTTTCTGCCCTTGCAACCAAAAGGGCAGAACAGTGTGAACAGTACACCATTTTAACTTAAATTCTGAATCCCATAAAACCTGAGTTTGTGTGTAGAAGAGGAAAGGAAGGAACCCCAAACCTTTTATAGTCGGATGCCCTACTGTTGGGAGGGGTTTAGCTCCAGTCTTTCATCCAGTCTCAGGGGACACTCTTGCACATGAGATGATCCCTGGGCCTTGGAACAGGAGGGACCTTTGAGGTTATTTAGGCCAGTGGCTTGCCGTGGTTTGCAAACTGTGCTCCAGGAGCTGCTGGCTTCCAATATGTATCCCACGGAGGGTCAAGGGGGCTTACAGGAAGGTTCTAGATGCCCCTGCTCCACTGAGTGCAGCTTTGCTTCTTATATTGGGTTTCACTGCTTAAAAAAAAAGAGAAAGAAAGAAAAAGAAAAAAAACAAAGCAAATGGATCTAGTCTAATTCCCTCATTCCCACATGGAGAAAGGGAGAGTCAGGTGGGTTCAGTAGCTTATCCAAGGCACCCAGTTAGGACTGGCACACAGCACTCGGGCCCACAGGCTCTGGCTCCCAGGTTGGTGCTCTCTCCTTTGTCTTACTGAGTCCCCTTGTGCTTTGGTTTCCCCTTTGTTTCTCATGGACTCTTCCAAAGCTAGTATCTTGAGGTCTATGTGCAAAGCACCAAGTCTCTCTTCTGCCCCTTATTTCCAAACAAACAGAAGAGTATCTAGGAATAAAAATCTTATGGGGGCAGGGTGGGGGGATAGAAATGTTTTCCTTCAACCATATTGCTTTATAGTATCTATCGTTTCTAAGCATTTCACAACAAAAATAAAAAATCACATATTAGAAAGAATTGTATCTGATTTAGAAACCACACGTACAATCTAACTCTAGGCCAACAGCTTGAAGGCACACTAATGGTCCTCCAGTCCCAGTCCACACCTAGGCTCTTCATACCCTTAGATCAGTGGTTCCTTAGCCCCCTCTCCATGCTTTCAGTAGCAGGGAATTCAGTACATCTGAAAAAGCCCATGTTTTTGCCAGACAGGAGTCCCTGGTGGTACAAACAGTTAAAGCACTCAGCTGCTAACTGAAAGGTTGACAGTTCAAGTTCACTGAGAGGTACCTTGAAAAAAAGGCCTGACAATCTACTTCTGAAAATCAGCCATTGAAAACCCTGTGAAGCACAGTTCTACCCTGACAAACTTGGAGTCACCACGAGTTGGAATCAACTCGACGGCAACTGGTTTGGTTTTTGGCTTATTGCCAGACAACTCTGGTTAGAAAGCTTTTGTTTTGGATTGAGCATAAATCACCTTCAGTAACTTTTCCCTTCTGTCCCCAGTTTTGTTCCTGAAACTATATGCATCCAGTCTTGATCTCCACCAAAGCCTGACAAACGTCACCCCATACCTTCCTTAACATTTTGATGTGCCTAAGATGACAGGCAGGAGCTCTGGTGGCACAGTGATTAAGAGTTACGGTTGCATAACCAAAAGGTTGGCAGTTTGAATCCACCAGCCGTTCCTTAGAAACCCTATGAGTCGGAATTGCCTTGATGGCAACAGGTTTGTCTTGGTTTTTGGGTAAGATGACAGTTTCATTCCCTCTGTAGTTTAGTTCCTAGAAAGAAAAGAACTTGATTTCCAAATTGCCTTGCTACTCAGAGGGTGATTGACAAACCAGCAGTATCAGCATTACGTGGTAACTTATCAAATATGCAGACGTCAGGCCCAGTCCAGGCCCACTGAATCTGCATTTTAACAAGATCCCCAACTGATTTCTACACCCATTAAAGTCTGGAAAGTTCCCTGGCAAGTAGAAACCGCTGCCTATAAGAAGAGGGGTGAGAGTCTGGATCCCCTCTGTAACACAGAGGTTGACGAAGCTTTTCATTTTTAGTGGTAAAGGCTGGGCTCCCCCAGCAGTCTCTCTCAGGAACAGGATAAGTATGCTTCTAACTTTCTAACATCTCACTTTCTAAAATCAGAGCATCTGTGGACTTCACTTCCCTTGGCAGGACGTGAAGGCATGCCTAAAACCAGGGTTGTAGAGTTCTGCCAGGATGGTGGAAGCAACCGCAAATACTTAACGGAGGCTTGTCTCCATGGTAGAGTCCCCGCATAGCACAAACGGTAAAGTGCTAGGCTACTAACCTAAAGGTTGACAGTTTGAACCTACCTAGAGGTGTCTCAGAAGAAAAGCCTGGCAATCTTCCAAGACTTGATGACAGCTTTTTTTTTTTTTTAATCTCGTTGGCAAGTCAGCTGGCAACATCTTGGTATAGATTGGACAGCACTTTGCATTTATTTATGCTGTAACTGGGCACATCGTGCACAGTGCAACAAAACCATGTCCTTATGAAAACAAACCCCAAAACCCTCCCAGGAGCGAGCAGAGAAGAATGCTGAAGGAGAACCCACTCCAGCGGAAGGGGCTGCTGAACAAGAATTCTTAGAAACTGTGCCCTTGGGTTTCATCACACACTTGGGATTCTCACCCCAGGATATGCCAGTTTCTACTTAAAACTTGGGCTCCAGGGTGGATGAAATTGTTTTCCTTTGGTTCTCCGTAGCACAGCTGAGACAGCCTGACATTTTCAAAAAGAATTTAACTAAACACAAAGGGAGAACAAAAAGGAAATAATAGCAGACAGTACAAATAGTGAGTTTCTGATCCTGAGATAACCACATACCAGTCTTCAGGATGGTGCGATAATTTGAATTATTGTTCAGTAGATATTCATTGCCCTCCCATTTCTACCATGAGTGGAATATACATCCCTGTCCCACTGATGCTGAGGATGGCCATGAAACTTTGGCCACTGGAATGTTAGTGGACAAGAAGTGAATGGAAGCCCTAAATGTGCTTGCATGGTTTGGCTAGCCTAAAGGGTCCAGTGACCCACCATGAGAGAACATGCCTTGGGTAGCGCTGCCCCATCAGCCCGGGCTCATAGATGAGATACATGGAACAGACCTGAACCCCATGTGCAGCCAGGAGCCCAGCCTAGCTGACCTGCAGCTTGAGGAAGCACCTCCCAGGCAGCCCACCCTAGACCAGCTCAACTACAGAAAACCTGCAGACACAGGAGCATGAGCATACAGCTGCTTGTGGTGGGCCTCTGAGCTGGGCTGGCTGGCTTCTCGGCATTACTGAGGCACTAGCTGACTAATACAGGCAATGCAACATCATGAGACCTGTCTAAAGCCTATTTATTGGTTCGAATCCTGTCCACCTTCCTCTCTGCTGCCCAGGAGCTGTATCAAGACATCTTGACCCTTTTCCTACTGGCCAGACAGCTGAGTGAGACACAGGACCTGACTCCGGCCTCCTGATGAGGGGAAAGTTTACCATTCATACCCAGGAAAAGCCCCCGCTTCCTCGCCCACCCCCACAGTGGAAAACAAGCTTGCTTTCCAGTATTCTGTAGACTTACAGTCTACCACCCATCTGTCACTTTGTCATACTGTGGTGGCTTGAGTGTTGCTATGATGCTGGAAGCAATGCTTCTGGTATTTGAAATACTAGCAGGGCCATCCATGGTGGACAGGTTTCAGCGGAGCTTCCAGACTAGGAAAGACTAAGAAGAAAGGCCTGATGAAAGACTTCTGAAGATTAGCCAATGAAAACCCTATAGATGACAACAAAATCCTGTCCAATATGGTGCTGGAAGATGAATCCCCTAGGTTGGAAGGCACACAAAATACACAATGGTTGCAACGATGGCCTCGAGCATATGGCACAGAACTGGGCAACATTTTGGTTTTTTTTGTACACGGGTCGCCATGAGTTGGAGTTGACACAATGGCAAGCAAGAACAATAGGCTTGTTAGTATACAATGTCAGAACCAGACAATAATTGATGCCGTGCGTAAGACGTAGCACACCTGTAATGGCATAAGTCTTTCTTCGCACCTGCTATTCCAGCAACTTGGAATGCCCATCCTTCCCTTCTTCACAGACTTAGCTCCACTTATGCTTTAGCTGTCAGCTCAGTTCTCACTTTCCCAGGGAAGCCTTCCCTGACCGAATCAAGTCCCCACTAGCCATTCATATAATTCTTTGCTTTTTCACAACACTTATCAGAGGTACAATTTTACATTTAATGTCTACTTGCCATACAGTCTGTAAAATTCAGGTGGCAAGAGCAAGCTTCAGGTTGTTCTTTTGCTCATGGCTGCATATACAGTGCCCATCACAGTGCTGAGAAGTCAATTCTGTCTCGTGAGGACCCTGTGTGTATCAGAGTAGAACTGTGCTCCACAGAGTTTTCAATGACTGATTTTTGGAAGTAGATCACTAGGCCTTTCTTTCAAGGTACCTCTGGGTGGACTTGAACCTCTAATCTCTTGATTAACAGCTGAGTGTGTCAACTGCTTACACCAGTCAGGAGCTCCACCTGGCACATAGACTGTCTAATAAATATCTACCCAATGGACCTGGCTCTCGTCTCTCTTCAAACTGCAGACCTGTCTCTTTCCTAGGCAATCCTTTGGTTTCCTGGGTTTTCCATCCTTTCTCTGGCACTTTGTATCCCACAGCTCATGAATTCATACAGTTTTGACCACGACTGCAAGGCCCCTTCCAGCCCCTCAAGTTCACAAATGCAGGCACAGAGAGGAATCCTCCCTCACAAAAAGGTCTTATCACCTGCATCTAGGATGTGAGGGCACATCCCCTTCAGTCAACAAAGGGGGAAACTGAGGCACAATGTCTGATCCGAGTTTACTCAGTCAGGCAGTGGCAAGTGTTAGAGCTATTGGCAGGAAATTGGTTCTGCCCCCTTTCATTATCCCTGTGGGTATCAATTCTTTTCCTCCTCAGATGATGACTTTGGCACCAAATACCTTTGGTCTGACTTACCCATCTCTTGTTAAGCAACCCTGGCGTTAGAGGGTCTGCAGTGAATAAGGATGGATTGGGAGTCGTCCACTGGCCAGGTGTTGGGTAGCAGCTGCCGCTTTCCTTCCTTTTGTTTTTTCCACCATCACTGGTTTTAACCCTCATCTAGAAGGCCACTCTATCTGGGATAGGGAGATAATTTAGTCTCCTATCTGTTTGGCAGCTCCCTGATCACCAGCTGAGCCCGATTACACAGTCTGTGTGCCTGTCCCAGGACAGACGCCGCTGCTGCTGCTGCCACCACGCCGGAAAACGAAAACAGCTCCAACTGTGAAATTGCTTCCAACACCTCTCTGTGGCTAACCCAGGCCCAGATCCGCCAGGCAGTGGGGCTCCCTGGCCCATGGTTAATTTCAAAGCTACTTGTGCTCACTTTTTCCTTCCAGTAGGGGGTCCTAGTGGACAGACCAGGCTCTCTTCTCTCCCCAGACCTCAGATTTGCCCCTTTCTATGCAATCCTTGGATTCCCTGGGCTTTTTTTCTTTTCTCTAGCAAGAACAAGATCAAGTTCAACTAAAACACTTGGGTAAGCGTTTATTGAGGCACTTCTGTGCCGGGAACATGAGACCTAGGTTGAGTCAGGCACCGTTCGGACCCCAGGAACTCTCACATGAGAGATGGAGACAGGTTAGGAATTATCATAGTGGGAACCAAGGAGAAGAGATTTGTTCTCTCAGAGAAGGCGTGGAGGGGAGTAGTTCTGAGAGACTGCACAAAATGGGTATGTATTAGTTTCCCAGGGTTGCTACACAACCTGGGTGGCTTAAAACAATAGAAATGTATTGTCTTACAATCCTGGAGGCTAGGAGCTCAAATTCAGGACATCAGTAGGGCCATACTGCCTCTGAACCCTGTAGCAGAGGCCCCTCCTTTGCCTCTTCCTAGTTTCTGGCAGTTATCACAATCCTTGGCCTTCCTTGGCTTGTAGATGCATTGCTTCAGTTTCCGCCTCTGTCTTCACATGGCATTCTCTTCTGTGTGTCTCTCTGAGTCTCATCTAAGGACATCAGTCATATTGGACTAGGGCCCATCTTTATCTAGTATGACGTTATCTTGACTACATCTGCAAAGGCCCTATTTCCAAACAGTCGACTGAGGGTTAGGACTTTAACACACCTTCTTTTGGTGGGGGTGGCACAATTCAACTCATAACATGGTGCCATCTTGGTTTGGCCTTTACGAGAATAACTGATTTTTCCAAATTAGGGAGTGATGGAACGACAGAAAGAACAGTGTGAGTAACATAAAAAAAAAAAAAAAAAACACCAAACCCAGTGCTGTGGAGTTGATTCCGACTCACAGCAACCCTATAGGACAGAGTAGAACTGCCCCATAGAGTTTCCAAGGAGTACCTGGCGTATTCGAACCGCCTACCCTTTGGTTAGCAGCCATAGCACTTAACTACTACTCCATCGGGGTTTCCGTGAGTAACATAGAGGCATGAAAATCCATGGTGGGTATGGAGAAGGAACAGCAGGAGCAATTGCATTCATGTTCATGGTGGGCTGAACCATGGTGAGTGGTCTGATGTGTCTGGAAGACATGCTGTGAGAGGGCCCAGGGAAGGGGAGGGGTAAAAGATGAGACTGGAAAGTTGGGTTGCGATTAGAGGGTGAAGGTGTTATATGACAAGCTAGTGAGATAGGAAGGCAGAGTTGCAAACTTCGGCACCTGCTCTGAACACGGAACAGGTTGTCATAAATTGGATTTTGTCCCCCCGAAAGTTATTTTAAAGTCTTAACATCTGGTACCTGTGAACATGACCTTGTTTGGAAATAGGTCTTTGAAGGTATTATCAGTGAAGTAATATGAGGTGATACCAGAGTAGGGTGAGTCCTAATCCCATCTGAGTGGTGTTCTTATTAAAGAGAAGAGACACAGGAGGAAAACAGCCATATGAACACTTAGAAATGCCTGGATCTGCCAGAAACTTTAAGAGACAAGGAAAAATTTTCCCCTAAAGTGAACAGAGAGAATGGCTCTGCCAGTGCCCTGAATTCAGACTCCTGGCCTCCGGAGCTGTAAGATAATAATTTCTGTTCTCATGAGCCACTCATGTGTGGCACTTGGTTGCAGCAGCCTTAAGAAACTAACACACATGCCATGTAGCTTCTGTGGGAAAATGCCTCTTTTGTATGACAGATGCAAATGCTTTTCCTGGCAACACCTTTTTCTGGAAGATAAAACATATGGTATAAATACGTCAAGAGTGATTATAAAGTGATTTTATAAAGCATATTTTATATTTCATAAAGCATATAATTACAAAGAGTAGAAAGTATTTTACAAAATACATTTTATAAGGTGATATCTTTAGGGGTAAGGTATAAGTAATTGTAAAATGATAAGCAGTCGCTGGGTTCCACTGAGTACTTACTGTGTGTCAGATACTGTGTAAACACTTTACATTTTGAAGCCAGTCTCACCAGTTCCCGGGCCTATATGCTCTTTGGGAGACGAACCAAAATCCTAGACTAAGGAATGTTGATGTATCTATGGACAGTGGGTAGCCACAGAGGAGCAAAGGGGAGATCTAATCAGTCGATGATGACCCCTCTTTGTCAGGTAATATGTACAAGTAATCTCAGGGGCGGGGCTTCAAATAATGAGACAGAGACAATGGGCCTTTGGGAAACTTCAGTCCTGGGAGAACAGGCTGGTGGATAGGGGCTGTTCCTAAAGAAGAGCTTTGTGCTAAGTGTGCACCTAAAGTGCCAAGCTACATAGAGTGACAGGCTCCGAGAACAGGGCTGCCGTGCACATCAAGGAATGTCCTTCCATAGACCCCCACGGCAGGACCCTGGTTGCACACTGGCCTTCCAGTCATCCGTGGTACTTAAATCACCCTCAGCAATAACGCCTGCAGTGATGAAGTCAGGAGCTCTAACTTAATGTCCTTGTTTCTTCTCATAACTAAATTCTGTAGTCCAAGGACAATCTCATAAGGTTAGATGGAGAAGACATTTGTCTCATCAGTGCAAACACCCAAAATGGCGTGTGCGCCCCTCAACAAGCAGAGGTACAAGCTGCCTGTGTGCAAGGCCACTGCCAGGGCATTTCCGGAATTCCTGCAGCATGAGATTCCTTTCACCCACCACATCTGACTTCTTACCCTCGATGTCACTACTTTACGGCTTTCCAGCCTGTGTCTTCTTTGTTCTCTTCTGGCCAAGCGCACCTCTGAATTTCATTTCTGCTCTTCCTGGGGACTGCAAATCCTCTGTAATGAGTCGCCATCTGCAGGTTTCATTTTTATGTGGTTCCCCTCCCCCTTCAGATGGGTAATAAAAATATTAAACAGGACTAAACCCAGCACTGACCCCTGCTGCACCCTGCTAGACAATCCCTCTGGGGACTGGCTGCCTTTTATCAGTGGCCTTTTTTTCTTCGAGTTGTTTGGCCGATTTACTGTCATCTTCCCCTGTTCGGAGCCGAGTCAATCTGAACCGATTTTGAAAGTAAAAATGTTGAGAGATAGCCCAGGCTTTTCCAGTTAAAGTCTAAAATGAAATCTGTAGAAAAATCTAAACTCTTTTTCCAGACAGTAGGAAACAATTTTGATAAAAAACTGAACAACAGAGCCAATTCCCCCTCTTCCCACAAGAAGCTGTTAAATATCAGCATATTATGATGTTATCCGGGTAGTTGACTAAATGTTTTATTTTCAAAAGGCTCTAACAAAGAATAAACATGCTAATAAAGAATAAACATTTCACTCCGTTTCTCCTTTTTGATCACAAACTCAGGCTTGGCGCATTTTGTGCCTCAGTTTCTCCAGGTGTAAATAAAGTAAGCTGGCTAATTTGTATTTATCACAAACGCCAAGGAAATATTTGCTACAGCTACAGAGACTGTTTATCACCTAGACATGCTTTTGTCTTTTGACACATAATTCCCTCATTTGGGGATCCTGCCAAGAGAGATGCTGGGAAGATCCATTTCATTTTTATATTTGATTTTATTCTGCATATTCTATATTTCTAGATGAAAAAGAATGGTGCCTCATTCCTCTGGAGTTTGCATTCTGAATGCATGGATCTACTATGGAATATAAATATGACTGCTCTTTGCCCTCCTGAGACTCAGGGCTCATGGAGTCAAAAGCTTATGTGATAGCATCTGGCCGTGAGAAGACATCTTTTCTGGCTCTGTTTATCTTTTCCTCGGTACCCTCATCAGAGTCATGAGGATGGCTGGAGATTTAAAAGCAAACATTATGTAACAAATTGGCCAGACCAGTTTTTAATCCAGCATCCAGAACAAAAGATAACCACATCCAGAATTTGCTCATCAGGAGTGTAACCCGCTCATCTAGTTCTGAAAAAGTTTCCCCTTTGTCTCACAAAAGTCTTAAACTTTTAGAAGGTCCCCTAAAAGAAAAGCCTTCAGTATTTGGACCTCTTTTAAAAATTTTGTGGCCTTTTTCTTGGTCAGGAATTCTTTCACACACAGCAACATCATCCAAGTGGGGAACTTTAATAGTAATTTTTTCATCACAACTGAACAAAAGAGCATGAAATAATAGGAACCCCATGCTTCTGTCTATATTCTAGCTATTATATAGAGAGAAGATATGATAAAAGTGAAAAGAATTGCATAGTTCACAGAATATATTATCTCTATCTTTCATTACAAATACATTACACTCTTTACCATGTGTAGTTGAGATATCACTATACATGGTAAGGGAATTTCTGAAAATATTCCATAGGTTCACACATATATATATAATAATTGATTTATTCTATACATGTAAGATGGCATGTGTTGTATTACATAAGCACATATTTTTGTAGGTCTATTTATGAAACCATATATAAACGTAATTTCAAAATGAGACTCATAGAGCCCCACTGGTTAGGGATCTCATTGATATGGTGATGTAGGTCCTCAGCCAGCTTTCTTCGCATCTCCTTACATCAGATCTCAATGGCAATGGAGTGGGAGCTGTCCCTTGTCGGAGTCCCCAAAGCCCAGGTTTGTGTTTGTGTATGGGGAGAGTTAATGAGAACAGAATGGCTTTCTTTCCCTTGCTTCCCCAATCCCATCTGTTCAAACAAAGGCTGAAAGGGAAAGAGAACCGAGACCCTGCTGGTCAAGGGGGGAGGAATAATAACACATATCCTTGGGCAACATTTCAGCACATGCAACCCTTTTACACTGTGCTGAAGCTTTTGTTCAGACAAAAGGAAGTCAGGCCAATGTAGACTCCATTTAAAAGAAATAATCGTTATTTTTTAAAAAATGCATTAGGCCCAAAGGTTAGTTTTTTTTTTTTCCAATGATTGCATTTGTAAGTCTAGATTAAAAAATGGAAAATATGAAAGGGAAGAAAAGTAATTTGGCTGTAGTAAAATCGGCTGAGTAACCCACCTGTGCAGTGTGAGTTATAGAAGACCAATTTTTCCCTTTGCATGAATTCAAGGTCCTGGTAATTAACATTATAACAAAAGGAATAAAAGAAGTCACTTCCCTCTCTTTCTAAGAAGAGTCCATGAAAATATTGTAATTTTTTTTAGTGGTAGACAAGAAAACCCATTGCCCTCCTTCCCTTGGGTCAATGGCTTGTCCACAAAAGCGTGGCAAGCAACTATCTGGAAGGTCAAGACAACTTCCCCCCGCCCCCGCCCCCACCCGGCTGTTCACAGAGGTTGTCTGGAGAGACATGACTCCTAAATCCCAAAGGAACTCCCTCAAGGGATTATTTTACAAGGTTTGCAGACACTCTCATATATGCTGCTGCTCCTCAAGGCAGGAGTAAAGATTTCCTGAATATTATTCCGCCAAATTCAGGCTGGACATTTACCCTAGATGGGAAATTGAATTTGCCATCAGATTATTAATTTTTCTTTTGTCCATATTATAAACCTTATGTTTTAATAAATCAGTTATTCCAATAGGTGTGTTGCCATCATATACAGCAAACAAACGAACAAACAAGCCCATTGCCATCCGGTTGATTCTGACTCATAGCGACCATATAGGACAGAGTAGAACTGCCCCATAGAGTTTCCAGGGAGCGCCTGGTGGATTCGAACTGCCGACCTTTTGGTGAGCAGCGGTAGCTCTTAACCACTATGCCACCAGGGTTTCACATAGGTACATCCTGATTATTCTTTCAAAAGGGCATAAAATGAATTCCACCCACTCCTCTTGAGTTAATTCTGACATTATCAGTCCTGTGGAAAGGAAGATAAGAAAGGGATGAAGGGATTCACAAACAGACTGCCAAGGAGTTACTATGTTTAGGTCACTGTGTACGTGGGGAAGGAAGGAGACTACGTCTTCAAATATTTTCCATAGAATAAAAAGGAGAAAGGAAGAGGAAAACAAAGCAAATGTGAGCTTTAAGAAAGGCATCTTAGGTGCTCTAACAATTGTGAAAGCCCGAGAATAGTTGGTAATGAAATGTCGTTAGTGTTCACTAATGGAAGTGCCGAGAGCCTCACATCCCTTCCCTAGAAAGTGAATCCCCCCACCAAAAAAACCCAAAACCAAACCTGTTGCCTATGAGTCAATTCCGACTCATAGTGACCCTATTAGACAGAGTAGAACTGCCCCGCAGGTTTCCACGGCTGTAATCTTTAGGGAAGTGAACTGCCACATCTTTCTCTTTCATTTTACTGAACCTGGAAAGGTGGGTCCTTCTCTGGGCTCTCAGACTTGCCGATTATCTTGACGCCAATCTTTGAGAATGAGAAATTAATTTTATTGCAACGCGTAGAGCAAGAAGCTGGGAGGAAGTTCCTCAGATCAGGCTCCCCAAGCTACCGGTAAGCCGGGCTTATATGTGATTTGGGAAACAAGATGGTGGCCACACAGGCATATGAGGGAGGGAAAATTCTAGAAGGCAGCCAGGAAACAGGAGATGACATAGTTCTTGTCTCACGTTGGAATAGGGTCTGGGTGATGATTTTCCTTCTGATTTGTTCCTCCTGTTTCTGCGTCCTCTGTTGAGGTCAATTAGCAGTCACAGCTGGCCCTTCTGTGCACACCAGGCAGGCCAAGTCTGGCTTGATCTAGTTTAAGGACTAAAGGGAATTTACTGGCATTTGTAGGATCGGGTTAAACTCAGAGCGGTTAGTGTGTTCAAACCAATGATCTTTTTAGTTAGCAGTAGAGCACTCAGCCACTGTGCCACCAGGGCTTCTTGAAGGTCCATCAACTCCCCGAAAGAGACAAACCAGGCCTAAAATCTAAGGATGCATAGTATCTGAAAAAGGGAGAAATTTTCTGAAGGGGGCTTTGAAGTTTAACAGATCTATAGCAGAAGTTTAACAGATCTTGATCATCTTGGTAGCTATACTTTCTCATAAATGTTGATTTTCATTGTGTAGTCAACACTCAATTATGCATGCAAATGAAGGGAAAGCAGGGATAAGACAGTCTCAAGCAGTGATTGATCAAAGAAGTATTTATATCGGGCTTTCACCTGTATCATATTATTCTTTTCTGCAATGGATTTTCTCTCCTCATTATTTATTTTTGCTTGGGATAATTTTAAAATGAGTTTGTATTCCCCAGGTAGACTGGCCAGTGTCGGCCCAGAATGAAAAACATGCCCCTGATAATCCACAGAGAATGTAATCCACAACATTAATAACTGGTGAGCTGATTGCATTTGCCTACTCCGTTTCCCTCCTCTATCCCTAAAGGAAAATAGAAACATAAATATACCTACTTTACAAAAGAGATGAGTTCTTAAGAGGATGGCTTCAAGAAAATTTTTGGTTAACAGGATTATATTTTTTCCATGAGCGGACCTCTCAAAACTGAAGTTGTGTTACCATGTGAAAAATCTTGCTCTGGTTTATAATAGGAACCACATTTAAAAGATAATAAGGCTTTGAAGATCATACATTTAAAGGAAGGGTGGCCAAGGCTAACTGTTGGATGACCTTCATTAAACTGTCTACACTAAGTCACAAAACACAAACATGCCATGGCCGGGATGGACTTGTTAGGTATGACAAGGGCTCCCCCACTCCCACCCCCAACCCTATAGTTTTAGGCAACTTTTTTTTTTTTTTAATTAACTTTTATTAAGCTTCAAGTGAACATTTACCATTCCAATCAGTCTGTCACATGTAAGTTTACATACATCTTACTCCCTTCTCCCACTTGCTCTCCCCCTGTTGAGTCAGCCCTTTCAGTCTCTCGTTTCGTGCCAATTTTGCCATCTTCCCTCTCTCTCTATCTTCCCATCCCCCCTCCAGTCAAGAGTTGCCAACACACTCTCCAGTGTCCACCTGATTTAATTAGCTCACTCTTCATCAGCATCTCTCTCCCCCCTACTGACCAGTCCCTTTCATGTCTGATGAGTTGTCTTCGGAGATGGTTCCTGTCCTGTGCCATCAGAAGGTCTGGGGAGCATTGCCGCCGGGATTCCTCTAGTCGCAGTCAGACCATTAAGTATGGTCTTTTTATGAGAATTTGGCGTCTGTATCCCACTGATCTCCTGCTCCCTCAGGAGTTCTCTGTTGTGCTCCCTGACAGGGCAGTCATCGATTGTGGCCGGGCACCAACTAGTTCTTCTGGTCTCAGGATGATGTAGGTCTCTGGTTCATGTGGCCCTTTCTGTCTCTTGGGTTCTTAGTTGTTGTGTGACCTTGGTGTTCTTCATTTTCCTTTGCTCCAGGTGGGTTGAGACCAATTGATGTATCTTAGATGGCCGCTTGTTAGCATTTAGGACCCCAGACACCACATTTCAAAGTGGGATGCAGAATGTTTTCATAATAGAATTATTTTGCCAATTGACTTAGAAGTCCCCTCAAACCATGTTCCCCAGACCCCAGCCCCTGCTCCGCTGACCTTTGAAGCATTCATTTTATCCCGGAAACCTCTTTGCTTTTAGTCCAGTCCAATTGGGCTGACCTTCCTTGTATTGAGTGTTGTCTTTCCTTTCACCCAAAGCAGTTCTTATCTACTGATTGATCAATAAAAAGCCCTCTCCCTCCCTCCCTCCCTCCCCCCTTCGTAACCACAAAAGTATGTGTTCTTCTCAGTTTTTTGTATTTCTCAAGATCTTATAATAGTGGTCTTATACAATATTTGTCCTTTTGCCGCTGACTCATTTCGCTCAGCATAATGCCTTCCAGATTCCTCCATGTTATGAAATGTTTCAGAGATTCGTCACTGTTCTTTATCGATGCGTAGTATTCCATTGTGTGAATATACCACAATTTATTTACCCATTCATCCGTTGATGGACACCTTGGTTGCTTCCAGCTTTTTGCTATTGTAAACAGAGCTGCAATAAACATGGGTGTGCATATATCTGTTTGTGTGAAGGCTCTTGTATCTCTAGGGTATATTCCGAGGAGTGAGATTTCTGGGTTGTATGGTAGTTCTATTTCTAACTGTTTAAGATAACGCCAGATGGATTTCCAAAGTGGTTGTACCATTTTACATTCCCACCAGCAGTGTATGAGAGTTCCAATCTCTCCGCAGCCTCTCCAACATTTATTATTTTGTGTTTTTTGGATTAATGCCAGTCTAGTTGGTGTGAGATGGAATCTCATCGTAGTTTTAATTTGCATTTCTCTAATGGCTAATGATCGGGAGCATTTTCTCATGTATCTGTTGGCTGCCTGAATATCTTCTTTAGTGAAATGTGTGTTCATATCCTTTGCCCACTTCTTGATTGGGTTATTTGTCTTTTTGTGGTTGAGTTTTGACAGAATCATGTAGATTTTAGAGATCAGGCACTGGTCTGAGATGTCATAGCTGAATATTCTTTCCCAGTCTGTAGGTGGTCTTTTTACTCTTTTGGTGAAGTCTTTAGATGAGCATAGGTGTTTGATTTTTAGGAGCTCCCAGTTATCTGGTTTCTCTTCATCATTTTTGGTAATGTTTTGTATTCTGTTTATGCCCTGTATTAGGGCTCCTAGGGTTGTCCCAATTTTTTCTTCCATGATCTTTATCGTTTTAGTCTTTATGTTTAGGTCTTTGATCCACTTGGAGTTAGTTTTTGTGCATGGTGTGAGGTATGGGTCCTGTTTCATTCTTCTGCAAATGGATATCCAGTTATGCCAGCACCATTTGTTAAAAAGACTATCTTTTCCCCAATTAACTGACACTGGTCCTTTGTCAAATATCAGCTGCTCATACATGGATGGATTTATATCTGGGTTCTCAATTCTGTTCCATTGGTCTATGTGCCTGTTGTTGTACCAGTACCAGGCTGTTTTGACTACTGTAGCTGTATAATAGGTTCTGAAATCAGGTAGAGTGAGGCCTCCCACTTTCTTCTTCTTTTTCAGTAATGCTTTGCTTATCCGGGGTTTCTTTCCCTTCCATATGAAATTGGTGATTTGTTTCTCTATCCCCTTAAAATATGACATTGGAATTTGCATCGGAAGTGCATTCTGTGTATAGATGGCTTTTGGTAGAATAGACATTTTTACTATGTTAAGTCTTCCTATCCATGAGCAGGGTATGTTTTTCCACTTAAGTATGTCCTTTTGAATTTCTTGTAGTAGAGCTTTGTAGTTTTCTTTGTATAGGTCTTTTACATCCTTGGTAAGATTTATTCCTAAGTATCTTATCTTCTTGGGGGCTACTGTGAATGGTATTGATTTGGTTATTTCCTCTTCGGTGTTCTTTTTGTTGATGTAGAGGAATCCAAGTGATTTTTGTATGTTTATTTTATAACCTGAGACTCTGCCAAACTCTTCTATTAGTTTCAGTAGTTTTTTGGAAGATTCCTTAGGGTTTTCCGTGTATAAGATCATGTCATCTGCAAATAGTGATAGCTTTACTTCCTCCTTGCAAATCCAGATACGCTTTATTTCTTTGTCTAGCCTAATTGCCCTGGCTAGGACTTCAAGTACGATGTTGAATAAGAGCGGTGATAAAGGGCATCCTTGTCTGGTTCCCGTTCTCAAGGGAAATGCTTTCAGGTTCTCTCCATTTAGGGTGATATTGGCTGTTGGCTTTGCATAGATGCCCTTTATTATGTTGAGGAATTTTCCTTCAATTCCTATTTTGGTAAGAGTTTTTATCATAAATGGGTGTTGAACTTTGTCAAATGCCTTTTCTGCATCTATTGATAAGATCATGTGGTTTTTATCTTTTGTTTTATTTATGTGATGGATTACATTAATGGTTTTTCTGATATTAAACCAGCCTTGCATACCTGGTATAAATCCCACTTGATCAGGGTGAATTATTTTTTTGATGTGTTGTTGGATTCTATTGGCTAGAATTTTGTTGAGGGTTTTTGCATCTATGTTCATGAGGGATATAGGTCTATAATTTTCTTTTTTTGTAATATCTTTACCTGGTTTTGGTATCAGGGAGATGGTGGCTTCATAGAATGAGTTGGGTAGTATTCCGTCTTTTTCTATGCTTTGAAATACCTTCAGTAGTAGTGGTGTTAAGTCTTCTCTGAAGGTTTGGTAGAACTCTGCAGTGAATCCGTCCGGGCCAGGACTTTTTTTTGTTGGAAGTTTTTTGATTACCGTTTCAATCTCTTTTTTTGTTATGGGTCTACTTAGTTGTTCTACTTCTGAATGTGTTAGTTTAGGTAGGTAGTGTTTTTCCAAGAATTTATCCATTTCTTCTAGGTTTTCAAATTTGTTAGAGTACAATTTTTCGTAGTAATCTGAAATGATTCTTTTAATTTCATTTGGTTCTGTTGTGATGTGGTCCTTCTCGTTTCTTATTCAGGTTATTTGTTTCCTTTCCTGTTTTTCTTTAGTCAGTCTAGCCAATGGTTTATCAATTTTGTGAATTTTTTCAAAGAACCAGCTTTTGGCTTTGTTAATTCTTTCAATTGTTTATCTGTTCTCTAATTCATTTAGTTCAGCTCTAATTTTTATTATTTGTTTTCTTCTGGTGCCTGATGGGTTCTTTTGTTGCTCACTTTCTATTTGTTCAAGTTGTCGGGACAGTTCTCTGATTTTGGCTCTTTCTTCTTTTTGTATGTGTGCATTTATTGATATAAATTGGCCTCTGAGCACTGCTTTTGCTGTGTCCCAGAGGTTTTGATAGGAAGTATTTTCATTCTCGTTGCTTTCCAAGAATTTCCTTATTCCCTCCTTGATGTCTTCTATAACCCAGTCTTTTTTCAGAAGGGTATTGTTCATTTTCCAAGTATTTGATTTCTTTTCCCTAGTTTTTCTGTTATTGATTTCTAGCTTCATTGCCTTGTGGTCTGAGAAGATGCTTTGTAATATTTCGATGTTTTGGACTCTGCAAAGGTTTGTTTTATGACCTAATATGTGGTCTATTCTGGAGAATGTTCCGTGTGCACTAGAAAAAAAAGCATATTTTGCAGCAGTTGGGTGGAGAGTTCTGTATAAGTCAATGAGGTCAAGTTGGTTGATTGTTGTAAGTAGGTCTTCCGTGTCTCTATTGACCTTCTTACTGGATGTCCTGTCCTTCTCCGAAAGTGGTGTGTTGAAGTCTCCTACTATAAATGTGGAGGTGTCTATCTCACTTTTCAATTCTGTTAAAATTTGATTTATGTATCTTGCAGCCCTGTCATTGGGTGCATAAATATTTAATATGGTTATGTCTTCCTGATCAATTGTCCCTTTTATCATTATATAGTGTCCTTCTTTATCCTTTGTGGTGGATTTAAGTCTAAAGTCTATTTTGTCAGAAATTAATATTGCTACTCCTCTTCTTTTTTGCTTATTGTTTGCTTGATATATTTTTTTCCATCCTTTGAGTTTTAGTTTGTTTGTGTCTCTAAGTCTAAGGTGTGTCTCTTGTAGGCAGCATATAGATGGATCGTGTTTCTTTATCCAGTCCGTGACTCTCTGTCTCTTTATTGGTGCATTTAGTCCATTTACATTCAGGGTAATTATAGATAAATAAGTTTTTAGTGCTGTCATTTTGATGCCTTTTCATGTGTATTGTTGGCCATTTCATTTTTCCACATACTTTTTTGTGCTGAGACGTTTTTCTTAGTAGATTGTGAGATCCTCATTTTCATAGTGTTTGATTTTATGTTAGTTGAGTCGTTACGTTTTTCTTGGCTTTTATCCTGAGTTATGGAGTTGATATTCCTTTTTGTGGTTACCTTATTATTTACCCCTATTTTTCTAATTAAAAAGCTAACTTGTATCGTTCTATATCGCCTTATATCACTCTCCATCTGGCAGTTCAATGCCTCCTATATTTAGTCCCTCTTTTTGATTATTGTGATCTTTTACCTATTGATTTCCATGATTCCCTGTTATGTGTATTTTATTTATTTATTTATTTATTTTTTAGAATTAATCTTAATTTGTTTGTTTTTGTGCTTTCCCTATTTCAGTTGATATCAGGATGTTCTGTTTTGTGACCTTGTATTGTGCTGGTACCTGATATTATTGGTCATCTGACCAAACAATCTCCTTTAGCATTTCTTGTAGCCTTGGTTTGGTTTTTGCAAATTCTCTAAACTTGTGTTTATCTGTAAATATCTTAATTTTGCCTTCATATTTCAGAGAGAGTTTTGCTGGATATATGATCCTTGGCTGGCAGTTTTTCTCCTTCAGTGTTCTGTATATGTCGTCCCATTCCCTTCTTGCCTGCATGGTTTCTGCTGAGTAGTCTGAACTTATTCTTATTGATTCTCCCTTGAAGGAAACCTTTCTTTTCTCCCTGGCTGCTTTTAAAATTTTCTGTTTATCTTTGGTTTTGGTAAGTTTGATGATAATATGTCTTGGTGTTTTTCTTTTTGGATCAATCTTAAATGGGGTTCGATGAGCATCTTGGATAGATATCCTTTCGTCTTTCATGATGTCAGGGAAGTTTTGTGTCAGGAGTTCTTCAACTATTTTCTCTGTGTTTTCTGTCCCCCCTCCCTGTTCTGGGACTCCAATCACTCGCAAGTTATCCTTCTTGATAGAGTCCCACATGATTCTTAGGGTTTCTTCATTTTTTAAAATTCTTTTATCTGATTTTTTTTCAGCTATGTTGGTTGGTTTTTTGGTTGGTGTTGATTCCCTGGTCCTCCAGATGTCCCAGTCTACATTCTAATTGCTCGAGTCTGCTCCTCTGACTTCCTATCACGTTGTCTAATTCTGTAATTTTATTGTTAATCTTTTGGATTTCTACATGCTGTCTCTCTATGGATTCTTGCAACTTATTAATTTTTCCACTATGTTCTTGAATAATCTTTTTAAGTTCTTCAACAGTTTTATCAGTGTGTTCCTTGCCTTTTTCTGCAGTTAGCCTAATTTCATTTGTGATGTCTTTAAGCATTCTGTAAATTAGTTTTTTATATTCTGTATCTGATAATTCCAGGATTGTATCTTCATTTGGGAAAGATTTTGATTCTTTTGTTTGGGGGGTTGGAGAAGCTGTCATGGTCTGCTTCTTTATGTGGTTTGATATGGACTGCTATCTCCGAGCCATCACTGGGAAACTAGTTTTTCCAGAAAATCCGCTAAAAAAAAGTGCAGTCAGATCCCTATCAGAGTTCTCCCTCTAGCTCAGGCTATTCGGATGTTAATGGAGCCGCCGGGGCGGGGGGGAGGGATCAGAGAGCTAGGAGTGTAGCACCTCAGAATATAGCCAGAGTTGTTTGTCTTACTTGGAATGACTCTTAAATCTGAGATTTCCTCGGGGCGCGTCGCCTATATGTACTGGCTGTGTGGAGATTGCCCCTCGGGGGGTCTGGCCCCCTGGCGTCACGGTCAGATCCTCCGCTGTCAGCCCCACCCCCAAGGTTAAGGCTCCCCTACTGAGACGGTGCACTCCCGACTCCAAAATCAGTCGCTGCCTCCCGGGGACTCCCCGTCCCGCCAGTCGCGTCACGCGCCACTCCCGCGAACTGGGTGGGCTCCCCCCCCCGGGGTCAGCTCAGGAGAGCGGAGCAGCTCCCCACGCCTGAGCCGCGACTGCATGTCCCGGCTGGGACTCCGCTCTCCCCGCTCCAAGACCAGCCACTGCCTCCCGGGGACTTCTTCCACCGGCTGCTCCGCCACGCTGCCCGCGCGAACAGGCTGGTCCCGCGCGAACAGGTTGGGACCACCCCGGGGTCAATTCAGGGGAATGTAGCTGATCCCCGCGCTCACGCCCCGCCCGCGCCCGCCAAAATCCCAGTGGGACGGCTCCCCGGCTGGGACGCTGCTCTCCCCGCTCCAAGACCAGTCACTTCCTCCAAGGGACTTCTCCCTCCGGCGCGCGCCGAGTGGCTCACACGAACTGGGTGGGCGCCACCCACACGAACAGCTGGGCCCCCCCCGGGTCAATTCAGGGGAATGTAGCTGGTCCCCGCACTCGCGCCACACCCGCTCCCTGCCAAACTCCCGGCGGGACGGCTCCCTGGCTGGGATGCTGCTCTCCCCGCTCCAAGACCAGTCACTGCCTCCCGGGGACTTCTCCCACCAGCTGCGCCACCACGCCGCCCGCACCAACTGGCTGGGCTCCCTTCCGGGATGAGTTCGGGGGCTAGGGCTGGGCCCCTTGTCTGTGCCGTCTGCCCCCCTGGGCTCTGCCCCAAATCGGGCTCCGAAGGTCACCTGCCTGGTACGCTGGCTCCTGGCTCTGAAAACAATCGCTGTCTCCCCGTATTTGTTCGTTCTCCGTCTCTAAATCTGTGTTTGTTGTTCAGAGTTTGTAGATTGTTATGTATGTGATCGATTCACTTGTTTTTCCGAGTCTTTGTTGCAAGAGGGATCCGCGGTAGCATCCACCTAGTCTGCCATCTTGGCCCTGCCTCCCCTTCAGGCAACTTTTGAGAACGTTTTTCTGTTCATTGTTGCCACCATTCTGTGTAAGGTCATTGTGCAGGTAAGTTGGACTCCTTTTCTCTGCCACCACTGACAAGGTGTATATACATTTGAGTGGAGGCAGTGGTGGTTCAGTGGTGAAATTCTCCTGGCCAATGCACCTCAAGTGGAGCCACTACTTGTCTGTCAGTGGAGGCCTGCGTGTTGCCATGATGCTGAACAGGTTTCAGCTATGCTTCCAGACCAGGATGAACTAGAAGAAAGGCCTGGTGATCTACTTATGAAAATCAGCCTTTGAAAACCGTGTGGATAACAAAGGTCTGCTCCACAATCAATCATGGAGATAATGTTGGACTCGGCAGCATATCATTCTGTTGTGCACAGGGCTGCCATGAGTTGAGGGTTGACTTGGCAGCAGCTAACAACAACATACAGGTAGTAAGTCTCAGTTATCTAGTGCTGCTATAACAAAAACACCACAGGTGGACGGCTTTAACAAATTGAAATTAATTTTCTCACAGCCTAGGAAACCGGAAGTCTGAAGTCAGGGCACCAGCTCCTGGGGAAGACTTTCTTTCTGTGTCAGGTCTGGGGGGAGGTCCTTGTCATCAATCTTCCCCATGCCTCCATTCAGGGACCCTGGGCACAGAGGACAAGCTCCACTCCCTGTGCTTCTTTCTTGGTGGTATGAGGTCCTCCTCTCTGCTTGCTTCTCTCTCCTTTTATCTCTTGTAAAAGTTGATGCAGGCCACACCCCAGGGAAGTTCCACCTTACATTGGATCAGGGCTGTGACTTGAGTAAGAGTGTTGCATTCCACCCTAATCATCTTTAACATAACCTGATCTTGCCTCATAGAGACTCACAGCGACCCTACACGAATTGACTTGACAGCAAAGCATTCTTTTTTCAGTGGGTTTAATCTTGCTTCGTTAACATCCTAGAGGTTAGGATTTACAACACATAGGATAATCACATCACATTACAAAATGGTGGACAATCATACAATATTGGGAATCATTGCCTAGCCAAGTTGATACACATTTTTGGGGGGCAGAATTCAATCCATAACATTCCACCCCTTGCCCCCTCAATTCATGTCTTTGTCATATGTAAAACACATTCACCCCGTCATATCATCCCAAAAGTCTTACATCAACTCCAAGTCCAAAATCTCACCTTCTGTAAAATTTCTCTTCATTTGTGAAGTCTGGAATACAAGTTATCTGCTTCCAAAGTACAATGGTGGAACATGTACAAGGTAGATATTTCCATTACAAATGGGAGAAATTGGAGGAGAAGGAATAACAGGCACCAAGCAAGTCAATAGAACACATTACATTAGCTCTCAAGGTCTGAAAATAATCCTCTGTTCTCTGAGACCATTTAGGTAGTTGTCCTGCCCTGCAGACTCTGGGTATTGGCCATACCCTCTGGATTCTGGGTGGAGGCCCCTCAGTCTTGGGCTTCAGCTCTGTCTTTCAGGCCCACTGAAATGGCAACTCTGCTCCCTTGCATTTGGGTAGTCCTATTCTCCTAGTCCATCTCAGTGGTGAGTCCACCCCCTTGACACCTGCAGGTCCCATTCTTCTGCCCCTTGGGCATGGCAGCCCTGCCCCCTCATCTTTGGGCAGCAGATCTGGCCCCATCCTGCTGACACTCTTGAAAAGCATCCCTATACTCCAAAACTGAGTTGGTGAAGATCTGACTCTTTGAAACCTAGGAGGCTGTGGCCCCACCCTTTGAAACCCCAGAGGCCATAGTTCTATGCTTTAAGACCCCAGAGGTCGTGGCTCTACCCTTTGAGATGAAACAGCTCTGTCCTGTGTTCTTTGTCTCTTAAGTTTCTGCTTCCTGGTTCCTTGGCCTCTTGGTGTCTCCACTGCTTGGACAAGTGTTCCAAAGCTATTTAGCTCTACCAGTAAGTGCCTGAAGGCATACAATTCTGCCAGGAAGCCTCCTGTGCAAAGGCTCTCAGCTCTTTTGATCCATGGGTTGGCTCCAGCACTGTCTCCTGGTTCTATTGCCACCATTCCTCTGTTGTTTTTTTTGTCTGCACCATCTCCAGCATTACAGCTCTCCTCACCTTCTAAGTCTTCACCAGAATTGTCTTTGATGTGCATAATTCCACCAATGGCCTCTTCAAGGTAATCTAGGCTTTTACTATTAGGCAATTTAAAACTCTTCCAACCTCTACTCAATCACAGTTCCAAAACCACTTCCACATTTTAGGTATCTGTTAGAGCAACACCCCACCCCTTGTACCAAATTCTGTCTGTATTATCTAAGTGCTGCTATAACAGAAATGCCCCCAAGTGGTTGGCTTTAACAAACAGATATTTATTGTCTCACAATTTAGGAGTCTCGAAGTGCAAATGCAGCACGCCAGCTCCAGGGGGAGGCCTTTTCTGTCTTTTGGCTCTGGGGGAAGGCCCTTGTCATCAATCTCCCCTTGCTCTAGGAGTTTCTCAGCACAGGAATTCCAGGGCCAAAGAATGTGCTCCACTCCTGGTGCTTATTTCTTGGTAATATGAGATATTCAAGTTACAATGAACCACAGTTACCACCATCAGCATACCTGGAACATTGCATCTTCCTGGGAGGAAGTTACAGGGAAATGTATGCAGGGGATATGGAAAAAATTGCTGAGTTATGTGAACAGTATCCAAGCATTTGAGCAGGATTTTTTTTAATATGATGGGAGAGACTCGTGGAAAAAATCATCCATATGGAAGAATGCTGAATTTAGAACTTGATATTGCCAATATGGAACAGCTTATAGGTCATGAAGAAGGGGAATTGATAGATCAGGACTTAATTGATTTTGAAGAGGAAAGAAATGCCGAAGAAGAAAGAAATAATGAAGAAGAGGAAGGAAAGACATCATCAAAAAAATTTTACAGTGAAGGGGTTAACTGGAGTTTTCTCTAACCTAAATCAGAAGCTTCAGTTGCTTGAAAACATGGACCCAAATTCTGATCACTTTGCTAAGTTGATAGGCAGATTCAGGAAGCACTGAGGTGTTACCACAAAATATATGAAGAAAAAAAAAGAAAAGGACCTTACAGACTACTCTCACTAATTTTCTGACTAGAAATGCCATCCATATTCCCAGGGATAATTCAGATGATCCAGAACCTTCCACAGTGAAGTTACTACAACTGATAAAATGTTGACATTGTCCAACTCTTCATCATCTGAGTAAATGCTTTATGATTCGTGTATTTTTTTATGTATGTATGCATAATGGATTGAATTTTGTCCTCAAAAAATATTTGTTGTAAATTCTAGCCTCTATGCCCGTGGTTATAATCCCATTTGGGAATGGGTTGTCTTTGTTATGTTATTGAGACAGGATTAGTGTAGGGCGAATCAATCTCTTTGGAGATATAACAGAGGTAAAACAAGCAAGCTAGCGAGCATAGATGGGGGAAGATTGATGTCCTGCCACATGGAGATCTCCAAGGAATCAGGAAACAGAAGTTGAAGAGACAAGGGCCTTCCCCCAGAGATGACAGAGAAAGACTTCCCCTAGAGCCAGAACACTGAATTCAGACTTCTAGCCTTCTAAACTGTGAGAAAATAAATTTCTGTTTGTTAAAGCCACCCATTTGTATTTCTGTTATAGCAGCACTAGATAACTAAGACAGTATGTATGTATTAAAATATACTTGTAAGTTTATATGTAATGTTTCCAGCCCCCAAAGACAAATAAAGATAAGTTTATAAAGACACTGATAATAAAAGGCAATAATAATGAAAACTAAAAAAAAAAAAAAAAAAGATGTATTTTACTGACATCAGAACTGACATACGATAGAGCCATCAGAATGGAGCCCCATCATAAATCGGGGGCTAAGCCAAAACCAAACCAAACCCAGTGCCATCGAGTCAATTCCTACCCATAGTGACCCTATAGGATAGAGTACAACTGCCCCATAGAATTTCCAAGGAGCTCCTGGCAGATTCGAACTGCCAACCCTTTGGTTAGCAGCCATAGCACTTAATCACTACGCCACCAGGGTTTCCAAATAGGGGACTACGTGTATACAATTCAAGCCTCAAGTTGCAATAGTGAAGGATTCTATGGGGAAAATATTAAACGACACAGGAAGCATCAAAAGAAGATGGAAGGAATATACAGAGTCATTATACCAAAAAGAATTAGTCGATGTTCAACCATTTCAAGAGGTGGCATATGATCAGGAACCTGTGGTACTGAAGGAAGAAGTCCAAGCTGCTCTGAAGGCATTGGCAAAAAACAAGGCTCCAGGAATTGATGGAATATCAGTTGAGATGTTTCAACAAACAGATGCAGCGCTGGAGGTGCTCACTTGTCTATGCCAAGAAATACGGAAGACAGCTTCCTGGCCAACTGACTGGAAGAGATCCATATTTATGCCTATTCCCAAGAAAGGAGATCCAACTGAATGTGGAAATTATAGAAAAATATCATTAATATCACATGCAAGCAAAATTTTGCTGAAGATCATTCAAAACTGGCTGCAGCAGTATATCAACAGGGAACTGCCAGAAATCCGGGCCGGTTTCAGAAGAGGACGTGGAACCAGGGATATCATTGCTGATGTCAGATGGATCCTGGCTGAAGGCAGAGAATACCAGAAGGAGGTTTACCTGTGTTTTATTGACTATGCAGAGGAATTCGACTGTGTGGATCATAACAAATTGTGGATAACATTGCGAAGAATGGGAATTCTAGAACACTTAATTGTGCTCATGAGGAAACTTTAGATAGATCAAGAGGCAGTTGTTCGGATAGAACAATGGCATACTATGATTAGTTTAAAGTCAGGAAAGGTGTGTGTCAGGGTAGTATTCTTTCACCACACTTAGTCTGTATGCTGAGCAGATAATACGAGAAGCTGGGCTACGTGAAGAAGAACAGGGCATTAGGATTGGAGAAAGACTCATTAACAACCTGCATTGTGCAGATGATACAACCTTGCTTGCTGAAAGTGAAGAGGACTTGAAGCACTTACTAATGAAGATCAAAGACCACAGCCTTCAGTATGGCTTGCACCTCAACATAAAGAAAACAAAAATTCTCACAACTGGACCAATGAGCAACATCATGATAAACGGAGAAAAGAATGAAGTTGTCAAGGATTTCATTTTGCTTGGATCCACAATCAACAGCCATGGAAGCAGTAGTCAAGAAATCAAAAGATGCATTGCATTGGGTAAATCTGCTGCAAAGGATCTCTTTAAAGTGTTGAAGAGCAAAGATGTCACCTTGAAGACTAAGGTGCACCTGACCCAAGCCATGGTATTTTCAACCACATCATATGCATGTGAAAGCTGGACAATGAATAAGGAAGACCAAAGAAGAACTGATGCCTTTGAATTGTGGTGTTGGTGAAGAATATTGACTATACCATGGACTGCCAAAAGAATGAACATATACTGTCTTAGAAGTACAACCAGAATGCTCCTTAGAGGCAAGGATGGCGAGACTGTGTCTTATATACTTTGGACATGTTGTCAGGAGGGATCAGTCTCTGGAGAAGGACATCATGCTTGGCACAGTACAGGATCAGCAGAAAAGAGGAAGACCCTCAACGAGGTGGTTTGACATAGTGAGCTCCATGAGCTCAAGCATAACAATTGTAAGGATGGCACAGGACCAGGCAGTGTTTCATTCTGTTGTGCATATGGCCGCTATGAGTCAATGGCACCTAACAACAACAGATGTAAACATTTGAAAGAGCCAACATCTTCTGTGCATTTGACTTAAATTCAGATGTATCCATTTATTCCATAACCATTCATTTTGAGAGAGTGAACAGAGGCTGCAAGTGGTTTGGAAAGGTTGCATGTGATAGAGTGGAAGACATGGTCTGCCATGCTCTGACATGGATATCTATCCTGTTTAGGATGCACTGGAAGTGGTAAACAGAGGCAGTGTGGGCAGATCACTGCAGTAGTAGTGATTATACTCTTTGTCTGATTTAACTAAGCCCTTCCTCACAAAATGAGTCAGCGGCATTAACGGATTCCTGCAAAGAAACAGCAGACTGAAGCCGACAACCACAGAATGGCTGAGTTCTTTGTCAGCCTCATTATATAGTAAAAACGAAAATGATATAATCAGCTGTGACAAAAAGTCAGCCAAAAAAATTCAAAATTGATTAAGACTTCTCAGAATATGGATTTGTGTCATGAACTATAAAGTATGGTCTATGTAGTATACACCGTGTCTTCTTATTTTTTTTATTTTTTGCCATGTCTGCCATCAAAACCTAGAGTGGAAATAAGCTGGGCTTAAAGCCAAGTCCTTGAATTAGGGCAGTTAACATGTTCAGCTGCTAACCGAAAAGTTGGTGGTTCTAGTCCATCCAGAGGCACCTTGGAAGAAAGGCTTGGCAATTGATTTCTTAAAAATCAGCCATTGAAAACCCTATGGAGTACAGTTCTACTGATACACACAAAGCTGCCATTTGTCAGAAGTGACTCGAGGGCAACTGGTGGTTTGGTTAAAATGTGAAACCAAGTTTTGCTCTTTTTTATAAGATAAAGTATATCTAAACTAAGGAACCCTGGTGGCACAGTGGTTAAGCACTTGGCTGCTAAGTGGAAAGTTGGTGATTTGAACCCACCAGTTGCTCCATGGGAGGAAGATATAGCAGTCTGCTTCCGTAAAGATTTTAGACTTGGAAACCATATGGGGAAGTGTTACTCTGTCCTATAGGATCGCTATGAGTCAGAATCAACTCCATGGCAATGGGTTTTTATACCCAGCTACACTGATCTCTCTAAAAATATTATTACTGAACAATATTAAATGAGAGTATAAAGGTTTTTTATACCATCAATAAGATAAAATGTTTTTAAAATATTATTTACTTCATCTTTTTCATTTTTCCAGATGCTATGACTGCAAAAAAAAAAAAAAAAAAAACTCCAAAACTTGGTGGCTTACAACAACAATATTTATTTTGTCACAATTTTCCATTTGGGCATAGCTGACTGGGGACAGTTTGTCTTTGCTCCACATGGTATCACCTGGGCCAGCTGGATGGCTGAGACCTGGGATCATCTGAAGTCCAGTTCACTCACATGTCAAGAGGTTGATGCTGTCAGCTCCTCTCCACCTGGGCCATCTATTCTTATTTTGGTTCAGGGCACTCGTCCCAAGAGAAAAAAAAGCCAGATGGAAGCAGTATTGCCTTTTTTGACTTAATCTCGGAAGTCATGCAGCACTCCTTCCACTGCATTCTATTGGCCGGTGCAGCTCCAAAGTTCTGCCCAGGTTCAAGGGGACAGAACACAGATCCCACCTCCCAATGGAAGAGTGTCAGCATCAGATTACTAAAGTGTGTGGGATCAGATATATGTTGGTATGGCCATCTTTGGAAAATACAATCTCCCATGGTTATTCTTTCTTTACATTTTTTGATCTATGTTTTAGATTAAATGCAATTTATCAATACATATACACATTTTTTACCTAAACAAATATATACAAAGGGCCTCCAGTTTCCAGCCTGACATGTAAATAAATATGTATATAGTGATGACATGGTTAAGATGTTTTATAATAAGGATGATGAGGAAAAATGTTTGGAAGCCTCTAATTTAGGGAATTGAAGTAAAATAGAATACAAAATGTGCACTGCCCAAATATTTATACATTGACACGGGAGACACTAGATATATTTTAGCTTCTTTGTACTTCCTCACTGGCTTTTAAACTAGAAGAGGGGTCATTACTTCGTAAAAGTAGTGCTACAGTAGAACCCCCCACCTTAATTAATTCCTCCTTTACCTGTATTCTGAGAGTGTATTATGGCTTTGGTTCCATATTTCTCACCTTTTGCTTTGCATTCAAGGTATTTACGTAGATGTCTTTCTCCTTCATTTTTGTGAGTTTATGAAGGACCAGACCAAGTTTTACTCATCTTTGTACCATCAGCACCTAATAGGATGTTTTATACATG
This sequence comes from Elephas maximus indicus, assembly GCF_024166365.1. NCBI lineage: Eukaryota > Metazoa > Chordata > Mammalia > Proboscidea > Elephantidae > Elephas > Elephas maximus. The sequence continues at coordinate 164,456,093 of NC_064821.1, read as the reverse complement.
GAGGGTGCACCCCCCAAAAATATTGACTAGAATGTTTTAGGACCTTTCCTCCAGGGTGGAAGGTGGTGGTAGAAGAGCTGACTGACTGAGGCAGAGACCAGCAGCTCTCCCTAGCATGGTCTCCCTGGTTGACCTTCCAAGTCAGTCTGGGGGCCATAATAGTGAGTAGGGAGAGGAAGATGCCTGGGCTCTTAATCCAAAGAACAGTATCTACTACCTATCTTCAGCCCAAGTGCCAAGGTCTCCGATCCCGTGGCTTGTGGTCAAGTGGAAACAGTTCATGACGTACGTCACTGACTGGGCGTAATCCTTGGCCAATTGACTTTCAGCTCCCTCATCTGTAAAGGGATGCAGTTGTATTACTAAACTCTCAAATTCCCTGCAGCTCAAAAAGGTTGTGATTCTCAAAACCCCTGAGATGTGGCTCTATATTAGTGGTCAGGACGATGAAGCAAGAATGATGATCTTGATTTATGGTCTGGATACAGCAATCTGCCAGGCTTTTGGTTTAAAGAAAGCAGCTGAACATATAAATTATTCTTCTTATATTCCCAATGCCTAACATAGTACCTGGCACAAAATAAGTGCTCAAAATGTTTACTGAGTAATATTCGCATGCTGCTGTTTTGTTGTTGGTTGCATTGAGTAGACTCCAACTCATGCTGACGTTATGTATAATAGAACAAAATGTTGCCCAGTTTTGCACCATCTTCAAGATCATTGGCATGTTTGAGCCCATTGTTGTGGCTATTGTGTCAGTCCACCTCATTGAAGGCTTCCCTTGTTTTTGATAACCCTCTGCTTTACCAAACAACACTCTTTTCTAGCGAAAAATGAAAATATTTGCATAGGTAATAATAAATCCCATTAATGAGCACCTGTTCTGTGCCAGGTACTGTTCTGAGGGTTTTACATGTATTACCCCCTTACATCTTCACAATAAAGCTATGAGGTAGATATTGTTATCCCAATTTTATATATAGAAAGCTGAGGCACAGGGAAACCTGTTGCCGTTGTGTTGATTCTGATTGCTGGCAGCCCCAAGTGTTACAGAGTAGAACTGCTCCACAGGGTTTTCTTGGCTGTGACCTTTATGTAGTAGATTACCAGGACTTCCTTTTGTGGTACATTTGGGTAAGTTTGAACTGCCAACTTTTAGGTTGGTAGTCAAGTGCAAACCATTGTGCCACCCAGAGCGGGTAAGAAATTTCAACGTCACACGCCTGGTCAGTGGCAAACCTGGAATTAAAGCCCAAGCATTTTGGCTTCAGAGCCCATATACATACCACTACCCACACAGTCCTACTGTACACCTCCATCTACTCGATCTTGAGGTAGCTGGAGAAAAACTAAAAGAGTCTGACTTGAAGATGTTTGGCGGACCACAGGCCAAATATTCAGAAATATGGAAAACATTTCTTTTGCGACACTCCATAAAAGAGGCTGTGATGTGGTTCCCAGTTCCCTGAGAAATGAAATGATGCCACATGCCTCATCTCAGCTCAGATATTAAGTGTGAAATTCCTCAGACCCTATTAATCAAAGCAATCACCAGAATCAATATTCATTAAACAGCCATGTGTGTGAACAAAAGTTAATCACAAAGAAGACATCGATGCTTCTCCCAAGTTGGCTCTGCCCACTTATGGAGACAAACCTTCCTTCTGTCTTGGGAGAAAAGAGGGTAGAAGTATGCCCCATTTATCCGAATGGATTTGAAGCATTCCACAGCTGTCCCCTATACCCTCCTCATATCTCTTCATATGTAAAGTGTTTTCTATTTGGAGGACAGAGCAAGACTAGATTAATGGCAGGGCTGGTGAACCCTATCTGTAAAGGGCCGTGGCCTCTCATAAAAATACTTAATAGAGTTCCTTCCCTTTAATTGCATGCCACAATCTTTGGGGGCCCATTCATCTCTATGGATGCTCCAGGCAACAGCCTCCCTTTGTAATGTGGTCTGCCTGAGTGCGGAATCAGCTGATGAGGCCAGGGGTCCCAAGGCAGAACACCATCTGGTCAAGGTCATGGGTGGCAGATTACCAATTAGGAAGCATGGCAGGGAAGATGTTGCGTGGCTGGGGGCCAGGAATAGATGGTGGATCAGACATCACTAAGGGAACTGGTGTAGGTGTTGCAACAGACTAATATATAAATCTTTGCTCTCTGGGGATCCTGCCTGAAATCGTAGATTTGGTCATTGAGAACTTCCAGAGGTGGGTAATAAAGCAGCTTTATTAGAAGATGGGCATGCACTCAGAGCAATATTTCTCAAACCTTTATATGCCTAAGAATCACCTAGGGATCTTGTTAAAATGCCCATTTTTAATTCAGTGGGTCTGGGGTGGGGCCTGAGATTTTGCATCTATAATAACCTGGGAGATTCCAATGCTGTTGGGCCCTGGACCACATTTTGAGTAGCGATGTCTTTCAAGCACATTCTGCCAGGTTCTCTGCTCCCCTCTAGAAGGTCTTCACTGAAATAATCTACATGCCTTCTATAGACATGCTTTCTACCCCATTTCCTTAGATTAAATGGGGTCTCTCTTCTATGTTAAAGGTGAATAAAGAAAACCTGGTCCCTATATATTTTTATCTTTATCTTCTTTCACTTATGTTTTAATTGCACAAGTAACACATAAGTACAACTGGAGTATTTTAGTCAATCCAAACTTAACATCATTTCACTGTAAATTCTCCCTTATGTATGTCTAACATAAGGACTCTTAAAAACAAAAACATAACACCATTATTATTCTCAACAAAGTTAATAATAATTCTGTAATACCATCTAATTCCTAGACCATGTTCAATTTCAGATAATTGTCCCCAAAATGTCTTTTTATAGTTGGTTTTTCTTAATGAAGACCTAAACCAGGTCTACACATTTGCATTTGGTTGGTTGGCCTGTTAAGTCTCTTTTAATCTCCAACAGCACCTTTTCGTTTTAAAATTTTTCTAAATTCAGTTTGTTCTGTTTATTTGTTGAAGAACCTAGGTTATTTGCTCTGTAGAACCTGTCTGACTGCATTCTCATGGTGTCACTTAACATATTCCTTTATCTCTTGTATTTCTTCCAAGTGGGTAGTTAGATTCAGACGTTTAATCAGATTCATTTTATATGCATATTATATATATATATATATGTCTGTGTGTGTGACTATATGTATATATTTTATATATGTGTATATAGCAATAAAATTGTTAGTGGTGCTGTTTGCTCCTGTCACATCAGGAGGAATGTAATGTAATAACTGCTTGTTTTGCTTTTAAAACCCATTGCCATCGAGTTAATCCCAACTCGTAGCAATGCTGTAGGACAGAGTAGAACTGCCCCATAGGGTTTCCAAGACTATAATCTTCACAGAAGCAGACTGCCACATCTTTCTCCCCCAGAGTAGCTGATGTGTTCGAATCGCTGGCCTTTCGGTTAGCAGCTGAGCACTTAACCGTTGCACCACCAAGGCTCTTCTGTTTTGCTTTTAGGGGTGTTAAAATTTATCAGAGAGATCAGGTAATGTTAACCTAAACCATCCATTACAAAGCCCTCCCTCAACCGTCCCTTTACACTTTTCACAGTCACTGATAACCATTGTTCGCTCTCTTGAAAGTGTTCCTTTAGCACCCTGTTCTTCCTTTTACAACACTCTATCAGTTTTCTCCCCCACTTGTCTGTCAGTTTGGCATACTGTGGGGGCTTGCGTGTTGCTGTGATGCTGGAAACTACGCCATCGGTCATCAGATACCAGCAGGGTCACCCATGGAGGACAGGTTTCAGCTGAGCTTCCAGACTAAGACAGACTAGTAAGAAGGACCTGGCAGTCTACTTCTGAAAAGCATTAGCCAGTGAAAACCTTATGAAAAATAGCAGCGGAACATTGTCTGATATAGTGCTGGAAGATGAGCCCCCCTCAGGTTGGAAGGCACTCAAAAGATGACTGGGGAAGAGCTGCCTCCTCAAAGTAGAGTAGGCCTTAATGATGTGGATGGAGTAAAGCTTTCGGGACCTTCATTCGCTGATGTGGCACGGCTCAAAATGAGAAGAAGGAGCTGGAAACATCCATTAATAATTGGAACCTGGAATGTATGAAGTATGAATCTAGGAAAATTGGAAATCATCAAAAATGAAATGGAATGCATAAAAATCAATATCCTAGGCATTAGTGAGCTGAAATGGACTGGTATTGGCCATTTTGAATCAGACAATCATATAGTCTACTATGCTGGGAATGACAACTTGAAGAGGAATGGTGTTGCTTTCATCGTCAAAAAGAACGTTTGAAGATCTACCCTGAAGTACAACCCTGTCAGTGATAGGATAATATCCGTATGCCTACAAGGAAGACCAGTTAATACGACTATTATTCAAATTTACACACCAACCACTAGGGCCAAAGATGAAGAAATAGAAGATTTTTATCAGCTGCTGCAGTCCGAAATTGATCGAACATGCAATCAAGATGCATTGATAATTACTGGTGATTGGAATGCAAAAGTTGGAAACAAAGAAGAAAGACCAGTAGTTGGAAAATATGGCCTTGGTGATAGAAACAATGCCAGAGATCGAATGATAGAATTTTGCAAGACCAACGACTTCTTCACTGCAAATACCTTCTTTCACCAACATAAACGGTGACTATACACATCGGCCTCACCAGATGTGACATACAGAAATCAAATTGACTACATCTGTGGAAAGACACGATGGAAAAGCTCAATATCATCAGTCAGAACAAGGCCAGGGGCCAACTGTGGGACACACCATCAATTGCTCATACGCAAGTTCAAGCTGAAACTGAAGAAAATCAGAGCAAGTCCACTAGAGCCAAAATATGACCTTGAGTATATCCTACCTGAATTTAGAGACCATCTGAAGAATAGGTTTGATGCATTGAACACTAGTGAATGAAGGTTGTGGAATGACATCAAGGGCATCACACATGAAGAATGCAAGAGGTCATTGAAAAGCGAGGAAAGAAAGAAAAGACCAAGACGGATGTCAGAGGAGACTCTGAAACTTGCTCTTGAAAGTCAAGCAGCTACAGCAAAAGGAAGAATTGATGAAGTCAAAGAACTGAACAGATTTCAAAGGGTGGCTCAAGAAGAAAAAGTAAAGTATTATAATGACATGTGCAAAGAGCTGGAGATGGAAAACCAAAAGGGAAGAACATGATCAGCGTTGCTCAATCTGAAAGAACTGAAGAAAAAATTCAAGCCTTGGGTTGCAATAGTGAAGGATTCTAGGGAAAATATTAAACGACACAGGAAGCATCAAAAGAAGATGGAAGGAATACACAGAGTCATTATACCAAAAAGAATTAGTCGATGTTCAACCATTTCAAGAGGCGGCATATGATCAGGAACCGGTGGTACTGAAGGAAGAAGTCCAAGCTGCTCTGAAGGCATTGGCAAAAAACAAGGCTCCAGGAATTGATGGAATATCAATTGCGATGTTTCAACAAACAGATGCAGCGCTGGAGGTGCTCACTTGTCTATGCCAAGAAATATGGAAGACAGCTTCCTGGCCAACTGACTGGAAAAGATCCATATTTATGCCTATTCCCAAGGAAAGGTGATAAAATCAAACAGGGAAATTACAGAAGAACATCGTTAATATCACACACATGCAAAATTTTGCAAAGATCCTTCAAAACCAGCTGCCGCAGTATATCGACAGGGAACTGCCAGAAATTCAGGCTGATTTCAGAAGAGGACGTGAAACCAGGGATATCATTGCTGATGTCAGATAGATCCTGGCTGAAAGCAGAGAAGACCAGAAGGGTGTTTACCTGTGTTTTATTGACTACCCAACGGCATTTGACTGTGTGGATCTTAACAAATTATGGATAACATTGCGAAGAATGGGAATTCTAGAACACTTAATTGTGCTCATGAGGAACCTTTACATAGATCAAGAGGCAGTTGTTCAGATAGAACAAGGGGATACTGATTGCCCTAAAGTCAGGAAAGGTGTGCGTCAGAGTTGTATTCTCTCACTATACCTATTTAATCTGTATGCTGAGGAAATAATCCGAGAAGCTGGACCACACGAAGAAGAACGGGGCATCAGGATTGGAGGAAGACTCATTAACAACCTGCATTATGCAGATGACACAACCTTACTTGCTAAAAGTGAAAAGGACTTGAAGCACTTACTAATGAAGATCAAAGACCAAAGCCTTCAGTATTGATTGCACTTCAACATAAAGAAAACAATCCTCACAACTGGACCAATGAGCAACATAATGATAAATGGAGAAAAGATTGAAGTTGTCAAGGATTTCATTTTGCTTGGATCCACAATCAACAGCCATGGAAGCAGCAGTCGAGAAAACAAATGATACATTGCATTGGGTAAATCTGCTGCAAAGGACCTCTTTAAAGTGTTGAAGAGCAAAGATGTCACCTTGAAGACTAAGGTGCACCTGACCCAAGCCATCGTATTTTCAATTGCATCATATGCTTGTGAAAGCTGAACAATGAATAAGGAAGACTGAAGAAGAATTGACACCTTTGAATTGTGGTGTTGGCGAGGAATATTGAATATACCGTGGACTGCCAAAAGAATGAACAAATCTGTCTTAGAAGAAGTACAACCAGAATCCTCCTTAGAAGCAAGGATGGCGAGACTGCATCTTACATACTTTGGACATGTTGTCAGGAGGGATCAGTCCCAGGAGAAGGACATCATGCTTGGCAGAGTGCAGGGTCAGCGGAAAAGAGGAAGACCCTCAATGAGGTGGATTGACAAGGTGGCTGCAACGATGAGCTCAAGCATAACAACAATTGTAAGGATGGCTCAGGACCGGACAGTGTTTCATTCTGTTGTGCGTAGGGTCGCTATGAGTCAGAACCCACTCGACAGCGCCTAACGACAACAACGATCAGTTTTCTCTGCTTGACTGTGAATTCCCTGAAGGCAGGATTCTGTTTCTCTCTGTCTTTGGCACCTAACTCAGTACCTGGCTAGAGCTAGTACTCAATAAATAGTTATTGAACAAGTGAGTTCTTCCCTTAACAGCTCCTGAGATCAGTGGATGCCTGCTACAGATTAGTTCTTAGATGACATTTTTTTAGAGGCGCCAGGGACTTTAAGGTCCTAATAAAATCATCATTGACATTCCTTCTAGTAATTTCTGCCCTGTATTGAGCTCAAAGTGTGCCTCATAAACAAGGTATTTCAGCTATGATTGGCATCCCCAAGCCCTTGGTGTCACAGAGGAGACAAAGAGAAAAGAGTGAGAGAATTGTGTACAGCCCTTCCCAGTCTTTAAATCAAGAGGACAAATCTCAGAATCAGACATATGACCACAGGCAGACTTACTGAGCTGCGCAGACCAGTGCCTGCCTTGAGAGGGAAGCAGGTAGGCCCTCGGCAATAATTTGCCATATGGCTTGTTTGCTCATTTGAACCCTGATAACGGGTTTTCAGAGTGGAAGGGGTTGCTGACACCTGCACTGAACTCTTTTTTCCTCTTCCAGGAAGTCTTTGAATTTAACCAGTAGTCCTGGAGAGAACCTTATGGAACAGCTCCTCCAAACTGGTAGATATCTTAGGAATTCTTCACTGTATTTGTGATAGAGAAAGTGGGGAGGTTGGTGCTGATAGAATTCTAGCCGAACAGACAAGATTTTAGCTTTTGGAGACTGAAGGGTTAATAACAGCATGCCCAGCAGGGGGAGCCCTTACCAATGAAGATGTCTGAGGTATTTTGGAATGAAGAGAAAATACTAAAAGGAGGTATTTGCTGGGTCCTGAAGCCACCCCTTATGAGAAATACGTAAGATTTAAAGGGAACAGCTAACTTTCCAGGTTTCATATGTTGGCAACCTTATTCCTCTCCCTGTTACTTCTTTTGTCAATGTTAGTCTACACACTGATACTCAAAGCCTGTACAGGTACAAACGAATTCCGTTCCTAAACCTGTCTTTAAATTGAATTTGTATGTAAGAACAGTTAGGTATGATTTGTATCTAACAATAGTCAAATGTTTGTCTTAATACATAGTATATAGTGTGCCTTTCTACGCGTTAAAAAATTAAAAAAAAAACCTTTCAGATATACTAAAACATATTTAACAACAATACAGTAATAATGATGATAGTGTTCTCATGCGCATCACAAAGTAGCGCCCGTTTTGTTATTATGAACCATTGTATGTACCTCGAATTTTTAATATAATATTCTTTATAGGGGTTGGTTTGCAACTACAGGTTGTACATAGTCGAATGTTCTTAACCCAGGGACTGCCTGTACCTTAAAACGGTGGTTCTCTACTGGAAGTGATTTTGCCCTCTAGGAGACATTTATCAATGTCTGGAGACATTTTCCGGTTGTCATGACTCGGGGGTGAAGAGGAAGTGCTGCTGGCATCTAACGGGAGGAGGTCAGGGATGCTGCTAAATATCCTGCAATAATCCACAGGACAGCTTCCAACAACAAAGAATTATCTGGTCTAAAATGCCTTCAAAAAACCATTCGTCCTTGTACCAATTATAGTCATGCTTATTTGTACAAACTTTTAAACTCAGGTTTCCTTAAGTCTCATGGCTTCCATATGAACTCCTTAAATCCCATTCTCGAGTTTCTTGGGTTCTTCCTTCAGAGTGATCTAAGGACAAATAGTTCTATTATTATCCTTAAAAATCAGATGTCCCAAATTCCACCTGTAAATTCTTCCTTATGTATCTCTAACATAACAGCTCTTTTAAAAAACAAAACAAAACAATCAGACAAAAAAAGAAACAAGGAAGAAATGCATTCCTTTTTTGCGGGACAAGTCTTCTTCACTCCAACCCTACCCAAATACCCTATTTGATTTTCTTCATTTGTTTCTTTAAATTTTGCTTTTCATACCCCATATTGTTTTAGGAAATAGAGATCAGAAATATACAGATCAACTAAAGAAATGAATGAAAACACCTGTTGGCTAAAATATTTATTTTCTATGAATATTCCCCATATTTCCTATTTCAGAGTTAGAGGTGGCTCCCAAAGGTTCAGTAGAAACAGTAACGTTAAGCTCTCTGGGGAATCAACCAGAGCACTTTGGGGGCTACTTGCATTAAAAATTCAGAGATTTGTATTTGACAAAAGGACTAAGAGGTTTTAACCTTTGCTGAATTTGAAAACAGGAAGCTGTGTTATTCCTGTCATCACTGAGTGCCCCCTAAATATTCCACATAAAGTGATAGAAAACCCAAGGGATAGAGTCGGCGAGCTACTGAAACTCTCAGGTACTAACTAGCACTTTCCCTGTAAAACAAAGCGATGTCTCCAGGATCCCTTCCAGTTTCAGACCCAGAGTCAGTGCCCACTTGTAGTGACAACAATTGGCTACATTGAAAGTCTTTTTGGAACTAGTTAGAAGAGCTGGCAAATTAAGCAGCCAGGACAAGTTGGGTTGTAAATAGGAAGATGTTTCAGTAGAGTTGTCTTATCCCCTCTCCTCTTTTCCTAGTAGTATTATGATCTTCTTAAATCATCATCATTAGCATCACTCGCATCAGCCAAGTGTTAATGCGTTACCTCCTAATCCTCAATCTTCAGAATAATTTTTGGAGGATCACAGAATTGAAATCATTTCCTCAAGTTTAAACAGAAGAAAGAATGAGATGTCTAGGTATCAGAGGAAGGGGGCTGAGAAGGGAGAAAAATGAAAAGGGGAGGATTTCTGAAATAGCAAAATCTGGTCTCAGGTTCTTGAGTGTTCAAGGAGACAGACCAGCTGAGGGCAGACAAGCTGAGTCACCTCACTGCCTGATGAGCCACACAGTAGTACATGCCACATGGTGGGTTCCCTACCTTTTATATTTCTTCCCTGTCACCACTTAGAACTACATACCTGTTGCTGTCAAGTTGATTCCAACTCATAGTGACCCTACAGGACAGAGTAGAACTGCCACATAGGGTTTCCAAGGAGCAGCTGGTGGATTTGAACTGTTGACCTTTTTGGATAGCAGCCGAACTCTTAACCATTAAGCCAAATTTCCAGCTTCCTCAGTCTGTGAATATAAGTATAAATAAAATTATATTACTATCAATCATCCAAAGTTTCTATTTTTGCCTTACCTGTACCCATAGGTGCCACATCTTCAAAATTCTTCCCTTTCCCAGTATTTTGAATAGTACGCAAAGAAGCAACTTACATGTGCTCACAAACCAGTCTGTCCCCTACCATCACTACATGTGTCTGTCCTCTTTTTCCTCTTGTACTGCCCCAAGGTTGATGTCTGCTAATCATAAAGCTTCTAGAAGGAGGAACAATATTACTACCTTAGATGGTGTACCCTCTTCCCCCTGCCCCGACAGTAAAGATCTATTCCAGGACATCTCTAGTCACCACCAGTCCTTCAAGTGCCAGAGCCGGTCCTCAAAGCTTTGCCCAGAGTCATGCACAACTTTCAGAAAAACAGCTTCTGCCTCTGGTATAACTAATTGACCAAGTAAACACACACATAGAGCAAAACATGTGCATACACACATACACAGAGAAAGATTCACAGAAACAAGCAAGAGCAGAGCTCAAATAACTCTATAAAAAAGAAACATTTTTATAAAATAAGCAGTCTACAGAGATGCAACTCTGCCTAAAACCTAGAAAACTTTGGTACATTTCTTTACATTTATCTCCTTAAGCAGCTCATTTTCCAAGTACGGCCTCTGCTTTTTATTTACACACCTAAATGTCTTTTCTAGGGTTTTCCCAGATTAAAAGAACAGCGTTTTTATGTATTCCATTGCCACCTCTTACAAAACAGAAACTCTCTTACTACTTTGAAATCATAGATTTAAAGGCTACATACCTTTCTGTCTTAGGCTGGGTTCTCTAGAGAAGCAACACCAGTAAAGCATATATATATATATATATATATCAAGGAAAGTGCTCACACATTGTAGAGGCTGGAACGTCCCAAGTCTGTGCGTCAACACAGAGGCCTCTCCTGATTCACATAGGGGCTGGAGAACTCAAGATCGGCAGGTCAGAGAGCAGAGCTCTTGCTCACAGGCTGTGAAGATTAACAAATCCCAAGATCATCAGGCAAGATGGCAGGTAAGCTGCTAGCACAAGGCCCAAGAACTGGAGGTCAGATGAACAGGAGCCAGCTGCAGGATCCAGAGTCAGCAAAAGCCTGAGAGCCAAGCCAGAAAGTACACTTGTATTCTATGCAGGCCACACCCCCAAGGACACTCCCTTCAACTGATTGGCTACTAACAGCAGATCCCATCATGGAGGTGATCGCATTATATCAAATCTCATCACAGAAGTGATCACATCATCATACAACTGACAAATTACACCGTAATTGCCAAGCCACAGAGAATTACGGCCCAGCCAAGTTGACACACAACCTTAATAATCACACCTTCTTATGAAGGCCTCCAGATGATTACGGCCAAGTTTCAGGCAGGGCTCAGGTTTCTTTGGGAGAGTGGGACATAGGAAAAAGGTAGCTATGCCAGGAGGTGACAAGGCCACAGGTGGGAGTGTACTGTTAGACGTGGTTGTGAGGAGACCCTGGAGAGGTGTTACAAATATGTACAAGGATATTTCATTAAAAATCAGTAGTTAAATTGAAAATGTCACAGAAAGCTCCAAGTACCTCAGCCTGGAATTGAGAATGAGGATAGGCCTAGACTGTGTGGTGAGCAGAAACATCTGTTCTCTTGCTTCTTTTTCTGGATAAATGTGAATGGGAAGTGAGCACCACTCATTAAGTAGATCTCTTGTTCTGTAAAAAAGCGAACACTGTCTAAAGACAGCTTCAGCTTCTCTTCCTAAAGAAAGTGATAAAAGAAGCAGATTTGTACATGAAAAGGTTACATTCATATAAAATCAAACCTCAGGCTTTCTGGCTGTGGATTATACCCATTGCTGAGAAGATTAATTTCTCTTTTGTATCACGGTATGTGATTTGAATAACCTATAAATTCACAGCACGATGATGTATTGCATTCTGGGGCATACTGTAGATTCTCACATCTGTTGCTCAGGGTTAATTCTGTTTCAGCCTCTGGAAATTGTCTACACTTGTGGGCCTGATTTTAACACAAATATCTGGCAAAAGAAACAAACTGAAGGGGTGAAAGGAGGGCAATTATACTTTTTGAAAAAGCTGAAAATTAAAAGGTAAAGTGCTCTGTTGAATGATGGAAGAAATCAAAGCAAGATCCCAGAGGCTGCTGGGAAAACAGTAGTGAGGCCTTGCACTCTTTGGATAAGCCAGAAAATGTCCTTACCCAGTGTCAACCATCAAACTGGTACCAAGTGGCCCAAGGCACCTTTTCCTTGCAGGTACACACCATGCTACATTTCTGTTGTGTGCACTGGGCCTGACTCTCAAGTTGACTACCCTGGGGTGAAACACCAAGTTCCGCCTACTTGCTTTCCTAGCAGTCCATTCTACTGTTGCCCTGGGGAGAGATGTGTGTCAGTGCTACCGAAGTTCACCCTTATGCTCAGTGATTCACTAGAAGAATGCACAGGACTCAGAAAAGCTGTTATACTCATGGGTATGGTTGATTACAATAAAATGATACAGATTAAGATCAGCAAAGGGAAAGGTACGTGGGTAACACCAAGGAGAAACCACGTGCAAGGTTCCAAGTGTCTCCTCCCAGTGGCGTTGCAAGGGGACGTATTCAATCCTCCCAGCAACAATGTCTGACTACACATGTGAAGTGTTGCCAACCAGCCACAAAGGCATGCAGGGCCCTTGTGACTGCGCTCAGCTACTGGGACTCCAGTCCCTAAAGCAAAAGCAAGCATTTACCACAAATCACATTGTTAGCATAAACCACCTGATCAAACTGGTACAGGCCCGAGATCTCAGGCATACAAAAATATTCTTTCAGGAATAATATTCCAAGGGCTCAGTGGTTATCTTCCAGTAGATAGCCAAAGACCATTGGTGAAAACAGGTCTTTCTTGGTAACATGCAACGTTTGAGCAACACAGGACTACTGAGTTAACACTTCTTGCACAAGGGTACACCCTTCTTGGCCACTGGCCCCAGAACTGAAGCCTAGAGACTCAGCACCCTGCAGTAGCAGTGGCTTGGTAACCAAAGGCATTCAGTAATACCATCTGTACCGTGCATGAGGATTGATCAGAGCCCAAACTACCTGTGGAGAGCTGTTGAGAGTGGAAAACGTGTTGGAGGATGCAGCTGAGGCCATGAGCCTTCTTCAAGGAGGTCTCGGTCCTTTGCTCCCAACCAGGAACATCCACCAAGTGCTGCCAATTTTAATCCTAAACACTTCTCAAATCTGCTCCTTCCTCTGCATCTCCATCACCATTTCCCAGTCTAGATCAATGTCCCCCCTCAACTGGACCATTTCAACAGTCTCCTCCCTCACCCCCTGGCCTTCCATTTCTTTCTCACAGCAGCCATAGTGAGCATCATAGAGTGTAAGTCGCCTGCAGGATGAAGTCTAAGCTCCATGACTCTAGGTGTAACAGAGTCTGCCCTACTCCAGCCTCTTGCCTCCTCTCAATCTCATCTGTGGCTTTAGCAATCCAGGCTGCTTGTAGTTCTTAGTGCAGAGCTTGTTGTCTCAGTCTGGCCTGTGCCTTTGTACTGTCCTCCTGTCTGGAACATTGCTCTCTTCTCAATTCTCTGCCTTAGACTAGCCATCCTCTACTCAACCTTTGGGACTGAGCACAGGTATCAACTCAGAAAATCTCCCTCAACTTCCTCCTCATTCCAACAGACTAGATTACCTGTCCTTCCCTGTGCATCATAATTATCTATTCACTGGTCTGCTTCTATCAAGCCCCAGGTAGTGCAAATGGTTTGTGCTTGGCTACTAACTGATAGGTTGGCAGTTAGAGCCCACCTAGTGGCACCACAGAAGAAACCTGGCAATCTGCTTCCCCAAAAATTATAGCCAAGAAAAACCCTATAGTCACTGCTGGTGAGGCTGTAAAATGGTACAACCACTATAGAAAATATGATGCTTCCTCAAAAAGCTGGAAATAGAAATACTTTATGATCCAGCAATCCCACTCCTAGGTATATATCTTAGAGCTAAAAGAGCAGTTAAACTAATAGACATATGCACAACCATGTTAACTGCAGCATTTTTCACAATACCAAAAAGATGGAAACAACTTAAGTGCCCATCAGTGGATGAATGGATAAGCAAATTGTGGTACATACATGCAGTGGGATACTATGCAACCATAGGGAATAATGAGGAGTCCATGAAATAGCTTACAACACGGATGAATCTGGAGGACATTATGCTGAGTGAAATAAGTCAATCACAAAAGAACAAATAGTGTATGGTCTCACTTTTATAAAAAGTCAAGAGTAGATATATACACAGAAAGCAATGCTTTTTGATGGTTACCAGGGATGGGAGGAGGAGGGAGGGAGAATCACTTTCTAAATAGTAGACGCTTGTCATTTCTGGTGATGTAAAAGGCAATACACAATACGGGGAAGTCAGCACAACTTGACCAAGATAAATGAAGACACTGAGAGGCATGCAAGAATAAACGATAATTATGGTAAATGTTATAACATATATAATTTTGCAACAACAATAAAAACAAACAAAAAATAGGTGTGTGGGTAAGGTATATATGAATGAGTATATGATCATTCATATATAGGAACTTTTGTAGGCATAAGTATATACATGTTTGAATGTTATGCATATATATCTATATAGATAATAAAACACATAGGGGACACAGTTATAGAGATGTCCTAGGCATATCCAAACACCTCACAGAATTGGTTAACTGGGTTGAAGGGCTTGGGACCATAGTCTTGTGGGACAACTCAGTAAATTAGCATAACATAGTTCATAAAGATAATTTTCTACACCCTAGTTTGGTAAGTAGCAACAGCAAGCAGCTATCTAAGATGGACCAATTGGTCTCTTCCCTTCTGGAGCAAACGAGAATGAAGGAAACCAAAGACTCAAAGAAGAATCTAGTCCACGGGGCTAATGGCCCACACAAACCACGGCCTCATGTAGTCTGAGACCAGAAGAACTAGAAGGTGCCTGGCTACCACTACTGACCATTCTGACCAGAGTCACAATAGAAGGTCCTGAATAGAACAGGAGAAAAATGTAGAACAAAACTCAAATTCCTAAAAAAGGCCAGACCTACTGGACTGAAAGAGACTAGAGGAACCTCTGAGACTATCCCCCTAAGATACCATTTTAGCTTGGAACTAAAGCTACTCCTGGAGGTTGCCTTTCAGCCAAATAACAGGTTGGCTTATAAAATAAATAATATCATCTGTGAGGAATGTGCTCCTTTAAACAATCAACTATATGAGACCAAATGGTCAACACTTACCCAAAAGCAAAGATGAGAAGGCAAGAAGGAGCAAGAAGGAAACTAGATAAATGGAAACACAACAAACATAATGGAAATCATGAGAATGCTGACACATTGCAAAAATTGTAACAAATGTCATGGAACAATTTGTATAAAAGTTGTTAAATGGGAATCTAATTTCTTATGTAAACTTTCACCTAAAACACAGTAAAATATTAAAAAAAAGAAAACTCTATGGAGCTCATTCTACTGTGTAACACATGGGGTTGCCATGAGTTGGAACTGACTTAACAGTAATAGGTTTGTTTTTCAGGTTTTTTTTTTTTTTTTTCTGGTCTACCTCCACCTCTAGACTGTACTTCTTCAGGGAAGGGTTGGTGTCTTATTAAGTTTTGTATCCCAAATACCTCTACTATAGAGCCTGCTACATAGTAAATTCTACACAGATAAATTAAGATTGCATGAATAGATGAATGAATGAACTCAGCTTGAGCCAGACTTCTCTTGCCTGCTTTCTTGAGAAGCCTGTCTTCCTCTTGGGCAGCTGAGTCCACCAGTTAGAAGCATAGGCCCTGGGTTTGCATTAAGCTCTACCGCTCAGTGGCTGTGTGAGCTCAGACCAATTACTTAATCTCTGAGTCTGTTTCCTTATAGTAAAGTGAGGACCATAGTGGTAGGTTTATTGTTAATATTAAATGTGATGAGGTCTATAAAGCGCTCCAACTCTATCTAGATAAGTACCTGACACATAGTGCTTCACGTAGGAAACTGTTCTTATTAATCTGAATCAATTTGCCTCTGCGTAATACCTGCTTTCCCTTCCAGACCAGGTTAAAAAAAACCCATCGCTATAGCTCTCCTAAATCTCCAAGTCTCATGTGCAGCTGATGGCAAAATGCTGCATTCTCCTGAGATTGGGATTTTGGTGATGGGGAAGAGGGTTGGGGTCATTTTAGGACGTGGACCCCAAGAATGGAATCTGCTGGCATTGATTACTTGAGGCCTTTTCTTCCAGATCTCCTAGTCACTTGCTACCCTTGACTCCATGAGCTAATTGGTCACAAAGCTGTCAGATTCTACCACCTCAGAGTTGTAATTCCAGTACTCATTGCAACTGCTAGTGGATTCTGGAGTTTAAGTTCTTATTTCCAAACCCTAAACCATTGAAATCATGTCCTCTCCTACTGTCGTGCCCCCAACCATTCCACCTCTGGCTCATCCTCATACTACTGTCCGTGTTCATCATCCTCATGAGGCCATTACGACGGTTAAGTTAAGTGAGTGCCTGTGAAGTGTTTAGTACGATACCTGAATCACAGTGAGAAGTCCATAAAAGTTCACTCTTGTCAGATCTAATGATACCATTTCTGTTTATACACTTTCACTGATACTGCACTGTCTCCAGAATGAAGTCCAACCTCTTGAGCACAGCACTCAAGGACCTCAATGATCAGAACACTACCTTCCCTAAGCTTTTCCAGCTTTGTCTTTGTCTTACACCATTCCTCTCACTTGGAATTCATTTTCTCAATTTTGCCTTTGAAACCTGCTCATTGAGGCCAATGCTAATACAATTTCTATGAAGCATTTACTGAATCTAATCACAATATCTGTAGGGGTCCCCTAGGGTTAATTTGTATTTCCATCCTACTCCTTTTGCCCTATTTATGTAGTTAGTTCTGTGTTTGACTTTTTAGCTCCCTCTAATTAGAGAATAAACCCACAGTGCAAACAAGTGTTGGCTGAACTGTTGAATACAGGAGATGTTGGTAGAGAATTATCAATAGAAAATATGTAGGTAGGGCAGACCAAGCTTACAAAAGAGAGATGCAAGAAAGGCAGTTGGAGAATTAGAGTGTATGAGGGCAATATGCCAAAGGGAAGTATGTTAGAGCCAGTACAATTGAGCTAGACTTCCAGGGGCCAGAGAAATCCATTGGTACTGGAAAGACGTCTGTTCTTTAGAGGGGGGAAGGTGAACTTTAAGCCTAGACTGATCTAAGATTAGCTGGCTCCACAGCTTTATGGAGCAGCATAGACTGCGTTGCCTCAGAGACACAAGAAAATAGAAGTAGTTTATAGCTCCTCCTGTCACCACTAGTTAATAGAGCTGAGCGTAGTCTCCAACTCTACGAATTATCTCAAGTCAGGGAAGGAGAGGGGTAGGGAGAGAGGAGATCCCTAACTACATACCCGTAAACCCAGTGTGGAAGAGAATGGGATTCCTCTAGCAGTTGGCTCTGAGGGAAGTCCCATCCCTTGGCAGTTCAAATCCTCCAGGCGCTCCTTGGAAACTCTAAGGGGCAGTTCTACTCTGTCCTATAGGGTCACTATGAGTTGGAATCGACTCGATGGCACTGGGTTTGGTTTTTGGTTTTTAATATGCCTGAATGATCAAATTAATTAACTTCTGAAATTTTATAAAAAGAAAAAAAGTCCTTCTTGGGGTACAGAAATAAGATGGACCCTGGTTCCCTAGGATTGAGGATTATCACACATGATTTGGTGTGCTATTTCCCATCTTTCATGTTCAGGGGAAAGGTTGGGTCCTGATGAAAATATACCAAGGTAAGGAGGCTGTAGCTCAAGTCTGAGAACAGAGCTCTAACCTTTCAGGGTGTCCTGTTTTCCACACTGCCCATTAAACAACCAGATTGTCATGGTCTAGCTGCTTCCAGGCCTTTGCATCAGAAGTGGGAGGCTTATCTCCAATTGGCTTACTGTCCCCTAATATCCAGGCAGAAGTGATGTCTAATCACTGTTGATTTACCTACTCTCTCCTACTAAGGGAAATAAATTAATAAATAAAAAATATTCTTCTTGTTGGATTTGGTAGACCAATATAAAGTTATATTTGTATTTAGCATACATTAAAATTATTTAAAAACTTTTTACCAAGGTGATATATGCAAATGGTTAAGAACTCAAATAGCAAAAAAGTTGCTTATAATGAAATATTCCAAGACCTTGCCCCTCCACCCAAGTCTGCTATCCAAAGACAACCACTTTTGTTTCTGTTTTTAGTTCTTACGGTGATTACTTCCACACCTCTAAATCGCAGGATTTTCACCATTAGTCATTTCCTGTTAACTCCTGTTAAGACAGACAATTCTTCAGCTCTATATACTTTCCTATTCTGTCTTCTTTCCCATGACATGGTAACAAGGCTTTTTTTTTTTTTTTAATTTCTTTATTAGTTTTCAAAATAATTTTGGTAAAAAACACTTAAGCCCCTCTTTCTTGTTTTGTCAACTCTGATTTTTTTCTTTGTAAGATGAGGGTGTTACAAGCCCTACCCATCTTCCCACCTCTCCTCTTTTCTCCCTCCTGACCACAGTCAACTACACTGATTCTTTTACATTTTCAAGCTGGATAGTGTTCTGTTGTGTAACCATTATCAAGTTAACAGTACTTTGTCTATAGCTTTATTCTAAAAGTTAAAAACCAATAAACATATACCTAAAGATTGTTGAATTGCAAATGCAGTATTTTATATATATATAACAACAACAGAAAAAAAATAAACAAAATAGACTTGAATACATGGAAAAATATGTTCTTGAATACGAAAACTCAATCAACATTATAAAGATCATATCTTCCTAACTTAATT
This sequence comes from Elephas maximus indicus, assembly GCF_024166365.1. Taxonomy (NCBI): domain Eukaryota; kingdom Metazoa; phylum Chordata; class Mammalia; order Proboscidea; family Elephantidae; genus Elephas; species Elephas maximus. The sequence continues at coordinate 164,437,178 of NC_064821.1, read as the reverse complement.
TATACATTTAATGTAATACAGCTAGATGTTGGTTATAAAGTCCACCTGAAGGAAAAAGACAAGCAAGAACTGCCAGAAAAACCTAGGAAAAGAAGAGCAGTGGGGCCAGGGTTGAGGATCTAGACCTAGCAGATACTAAAGCATATTACAAAATCTCTCTAAGCCATGATGAAAGCTGTATGGCTTCTGTCCAGGAATAGACTGATGTAACAGAAGTTCTAAACATTCAGCAACACTCAATTGCAGGTGGAAATGTACTATATGATTAGGGGAAAGTTCTGTTATTAAATGTGAGCATACTTAGGATTATTATGTCTTCTTGGTGAATTGATTCTCTTATCGTTATGAAATATTTCTCTTTATCTCTGATTCTACCTTGTCTGATACTAATATAGCCACAACAGATTTCTTAGCATTAGCATTTGCATTAAAAAAAAAAAAATAACCCGTTGTCATTGAGTTGATTCTAACTCATAGCGACCCTACAGGACAGAGTAGAACTGCCCCATGCGGTTTTCAAGGAGCACCTGGTGGAATCGAACTGCCAATCTTTTGGTTAGCAGCTGTAGCTCTTAACTGCTATGCCACCAGGGTTTCCAGTGTTTGTGTAGTATATCTTTTTCCATCCTTTTATTTTAACCTATAAGGTCTGTGAACTTAAATTGCACCTTTAATTGATTTTGTCATCATTTGGGCTAGGAGGGGGTTGACTGCAATTTCAGATATTTTTGGTTGACCTTTGGATTCAGCTCTGGTAAGTCTCCAAAATCCAATCACCACGGAATGCACAAAGCTAAAAGATTTCACTCTGTTGACCAGCCTCTCCTATACCACTGTTCTCTCAGGAAATCTTGGGTGAAATATTCTGCTTCTAGGAATTTCTCCTAAATACACACTGGTAAAAATGCCAAAAGACATATTCACAAGAGTGTTTATTGCAGCAGTGTTTGTAATAGTAAAAGACAAAAAACTATTTTATAATTTATTTTAGTTTTTAGTTGTTATTAAGAATATACATAGCAAAAACATGCACCAATTCTAGTTTCTTCGTGTAGAATTCAACGACGTTGCATTCTTTGAGTTGTGCAGACTAAAAACAATTGAAATGTCCATCAATAGAGAACTTACTGTATAAACTATGGTACATTTATATAGCAGGATATTGCACAGCTATAAAAAAGGAATAAATAATTATCAAGGAGCGAAATGATTGGGTTATATGGTTGTAACTTTTTAAGAAACTGCCAGAATATGTCTACACAAATACTTGCAGATGAATATTCACGGCAGCTTTACATTTAATAACCTAAAACTGGAAACAACCCAAATGTCCATCGGTAGGTGGCTGGATAAAAAAATTGTGGTATATCCATTCAGTGGAATACCACTCAGCAATGAAAAGGAACAAACTACTGATACATGCAACAACATGTATGAGCCTTAAAATCATTGTGTTCAGAGGGAGAAGCCAGAGAGAAAAGAGAACACATTGTGTAAATCCATTTATATAAAATTCTCGGAAATACAAACTAATCTATAGCCACAGAAAGCAGACTAGAGGTTGTCTGGGAACAGGGATAGATGGAGGAATGGATTACAAAGAGGAGTAAGAACACTTTCAGTAGTACAGTTAAAAAAAAACCTATGAAAGCCAGAACCCATATAAGGCAGAAACCTGTCAGAGAAGGAAAATGCAAATATTTTCCACTAAAATGAGCAATAGAAAAGTGGAAAGACTGCACCCTGTCAAAGGCAGAAAACTTGGTAGACACAGGAAAGCAAGGCAGTCTCTTTGAGTTCCAGCTCTCACAGGTTTCACTGTAATAGAAATATTTGTTATCTTAGTTGTGGTGATGATTGCGTGGGTGTATTTAAAAAAACAAACAAACTAGGTGCCATTGAGGCGATTCCAACTCTTGGCAGCCCCATGTATGTGAGAGTAGAACTGTGCTCCATAGGGTTTTCACTGGCTGAGTTTTCAGATGTAGATCACCAGGTCTTTCTCCCAAAGAGCCTCTGGGTGGACTTGAACCACCAACCATTCTGTTAGCCAAGTGCTTAACCATTTGTGCCACTCCACATGGGTGTATATATATCTAAAAACCAAACCCAGTGCCATCAAGTCGATTCTGACTCATAACGACCCTGTAGGACAGAGTAGAACTGCCCCATAGAGTTTCCAAGAAGCACCCAGCGGATTCAAACTGCCGACCATTTGGTTAGCAGCCATAGCACTTAACCACTATGCCACCAGGGTTTCCATGTATGTGTATGTCTGTATATATATAGATATGTCAAAATGGATCAAAATATACTCTTTAAATATTTGCAGTCTATTGTTTATTTCAGACACACCTTGTTAGAGTTGGCTAAAAGTACTTTAAAAAGGAATGGGAATATTTCTGTATGTTACTGTGGAGTGATTTCCAAAAATGCAGCATGGAGAGAAGTGTATCTAATATTCCACCATTTATCTAAGAAAGTAGTACACACGCATGCACAAGGTACTTGCTTATATACTTATATCTACAGTGAAACCTGTGAGAGCTGGAACACGACGGGACTGACTTGCTTTTCTGGGTCTTGAGAGTCTTTTGCCTTTGACAGGGCGCATCTTATCACTTTTCTACACCTTTCTATTAGGTTTTGGCTTTTGAAGGTTTTACTATATGAAAGAAAGGACAAACCATAAAAACAGGTTTTACATACGAGATGGCAGAAATAGACTGGAGATGACAGGGATAAAAAGCCAATTCTCTAAATATACTTCATGCTATAGGCATGGCTTTTGAGCAATGTAAATAGTCTATATACTTCTAAGACAAAATTAGAAAGGAAATTCATAAAAGTTCTAAGCAAAATGAAATAAATGAGCTTAACTCTGAATTCAGTTGAAGGCATTACCACAAAGAGAGAAACTATTTCATGTAACTTTAAAATACATTAAATATGACTACATATCTCTGATGGTATATACCTTAAGACAAAAAGAACTGCCAAAAAGCAAACAAATAAAAAAACTTAAATAGTTTTCATTAATCATGCTGGTCATGTTATTCTAAAGATTGTGTTGTGTTTTTATGCAGAATAAGGCAAATAAATGAGTAATTATATTAGTGCCATTGAGAACCAGTATTTTCAGCATAGAAGAAAGGATCCCATTAAAACCCATTGCTATTGAGTCAATTTTGACTCATAGTGACCCTACAGGACAAAGTAGAACTGCCTCATAGAGTTTCCTAGGAGCAACTGGTGGATTTGAACTGCCGAGTTTTTGGTTAGCAGCCAAACACTTAACTACTCCACCACCAGGGTCCTAGGAGAAAGGATCAAGAAAGGATAGAGATGTAAAATCAAAAAGGGCAAGTAAAAACTCTATAATCTTGAATTCGAATTTGAAATAATGATTTACTCTAAAACAAGACAAACAAAAATATTTCCTAACTTTTTACAAGGAAAGTATTTAATAACAATGACTAATCCAGTAGCTATGAGCACCCCTAAACCCAGATTGTGGTCTATAAACCCACAGCCCACTAAAAAGAACTAGAGTACCTTGGAGAAATGATTAAATGAAGACCTGGGGAATGAAATGTAGAAGGTGACCCTGGAACATCTTGTCGTATCAGAAAGGAAGCAGGTTATGAATGTACTAGTGGTATCATTTCAAAAGGTCCTGGAAGCCAACCTGAAAAGACCCTCATCACCCAAGGATAGGACAATTTGAGCATCAATAAGGATAGTAACTGCAGTGGATTGAAAAACACCAACTACTTTAAATCCATGATTTTATAAACACATAAAAAACATGTTTAAAAAAAAAATTGATAATGTCACCATTGGAGGATATTAGGGAATCAATGCATTAATGAAAACTGATAAATAATGGAAACAAGCAACAATTTATTCTGTCTTTCCTACGTAAGCTGCATCCCAGGTTAACCAAATAACTGATGACAGGTTTACCTTAGTGAATTATTCCAGATAATAAAGGAAAAAGGAATGACAGAATTAAGTTAGCCAAAATTGCAATTGCTAATGAACTAAGGGACCTAGGCCATAATCAGAAACCCTGGTGGTTTAGTGGTTAAGTGCTACAGCTGCTAACAAAAAGGCTAGCAGTTTGAATCTACCAGGCACTCCTTGGAAACTGTATGGGGCAGTTCTACTCTGTCCTATAGGGTCACTATGAGTTGGCCATAGTCAGCAACGCCTGCTAATATTACAAAGAGAAAACAACTAGATGTTATGAGCCTTCCAATGGAAGTACCCGATGGAGCCTATGAAGCAAGATGGCCAAAAAATCAAACCTGAATCTGGTCAAGCTTTTAGATCTACTTACAAATTTATAGAAAATACAGTGAGGAAGGACCACAATAAGGATTTAATCAGAAAAACCCAGACCGTGATAAACTCAATAGGACAAATAATTTGGCTTCTACAAAAATAAAAATAAAATAAAATAAATGCAAAGATGAAGGGCAATCCTACAGACTAAAATAGACTGAAGGGATATATCGATCAATGTGTAGCGCTAATTTGAAAGAGCCTTTAACATTCACAGGTAAATACTGAACTATTTATGGACATAATGATGTAATGACTGGTATATATTTCCAACATCAATTGAGATGTTTAAACAAATGGATGCAGTGCTGGAGGTGCTCACTTGTCTATGCCAAGAAATGGGGAAGACAGCTTCCTGGCCAATTGACAGGAAGAGATCCATATTTATGCCTATTCCCAAGAAAGGTGATCCAACCAAACGCAGAAATTATAGAACGATATCATTAATATCACACGCAAGCAAAATTTTGCTGAAGAAAATTCAAAAATAGCTGCAGCAGTGTATCGACAGGGAACTGCCAGAAATTCAGGCTAGTTTCAGAAGAGGACATGGAACCAGGGATATCATTGCTGATGTCAGATAGATCCTGGCTGAAAGCAGAGAACACCGAAAGGATGTTACCTGTGTTTGATTGACTACGCAAAGGCATTTGACTGTGTGGGTCATGGCAAATTATGGATAACATTGCGAAGAATGGGATTTCCAAAACAATTAATTGTGCTTATGAGGAACCTTTACATAGACCAAGAGACAGTTGCTCAGACAGAACAAGGGGATACCGATTGGTTCAAAGTCAGGAAAGGTGTGCGTCAGGGTTGTATTCTTTCACCATACCTATTCAATCTGTATGATGACCAAACAATCTGAGAAGCTGGACTATACGAAGAAGAATGTGGCATCAGGATTGGAGGAAGACTCAATAACAACCTGCGTTATGCAGATGACACAACCTTGCTTGCTGAAAGTGAAGAGGGCTTGAAGCACTTACTAATGAAGATCAAAGACCACAACTTTCAGTATGGATTGCACCTAAACATAAAGAAAACAAAATCCTCACAACTGGACCAGTGAGCAACATCGTGATAAACGGAGAAAAGATTGAAGTTTTGAAGGATTTCGTTTTACTTGGATCCACAATCAACAGCCATGGAAGCAGCAGTCAAGAAATCACACACTGCATTGCACTGGGTAAATCTGCTGCAAAGGACCTCTTTAAAGTATTAAAAAGCAAAGATGTCACCTTGAAGACTAAGGTGCATGTGACTCAATTGCATCATATGCATGTGAAAGCTGGACAATGCATAAGGAAGACCGAAGAAGAATTGACGCCTCTGAATTGTGGTGTTGGCAAAGAGTATTGAATATACTATGGACTGCCGAAAGAACGAACAAATCTGTCTTGCAGGAAGTGCAAACAGAATACTCCTTAGAAGCAAAGATGGCGAAACTACATCTTACATACTTTGGACATGTTGTCAGGAAGGATCGGTTCCTGGAGAAGGAAAAGTACAGGGTCAGTGGAAAAGAGGTGGATTGACACAGTGGCTGCAACAATGAGCTCAAGCATAACAATGATCGTAAGGATGGCACAGGACAGGACGGTGTTTCATTCTGTTGTGCATAGGGTCACTATGAGTTGGAACTGACTCAACAGCACCTAACGACAACGACAACAATATTTCCAAACAATACAGGTGGGGGAGAAGGGAAGTAAAGAGAAAATACAAATAAAACAAGGTTGGCCAAGGTGGTATTGGACATGTTGGGGCTGGATAATGGGTACATAGGGGTTCATTGTGCTCTACGTTCCACTTTTGTATGTGTTCCAACTTTTTCATAATAAAATTGAAAAACAAACTATAAGCAACATTTACATTCTATGACCAAGTAAGTATTATTTACAACAAGACTGAGTAGTGTGCCATCATTCCAACTTTATGTTCCAATAGCTGTGGTCCTCAAAGGAAATGTTCATCAAAGCTAAACAGATACTCCTTTCCTGCAATATGGAGTCCCTAGGTGGTGCAAATGATTGCTGTGCTGGGCTGCTAACTGAAAGGTTGAATGTTTGGGTACATCCAGAGGTACCTTGGAAGAAACCTGGCAACCTACTTCTGGAAAAAAAAAGTCAGCCACTGAAAACCCTATGGAGCACAGTTCTACTCTAACACACATGAGGTTGCCATGAGTCTGAATCGACTTGATGGAAATTAGAATTTTTCTTATAGTATACAAATTGCTAAATACTTTGTTACATATCAGAGTTTTACATCTGGACCATGCCTTTCTTAAACATTTCACCTTTCAGAATATAGTCCATTTTTCTTCTTTTTTTTATTTAAATTTTTACTTTATAAAAATTGAATTTCTATTGCAGAAGTAGAGTTTAGATATAGCAACTATCGACATTTTAAACATTTAAAGGCCCTTTGGATACGAACAGGAAACCCTGGTAGCATAGTGATTAAGTGCTATGGCTACTAACCAAAAGGTCGGCAGTTCAAATCCACCAGGCGCTCCTTGGAAACTCTAAGGGGCAGTTCTACTGTATCCTATAGAGTCTCTATGAGTCGGAATCGACTCGACGGCAGTGGGTTTGGTTTGGTTTGGGTTTGATATGAGCAATATGAAGATACAGGAGTTGGTTCATTTGACACTATAATATCTTAATAGATAAATGTTGACATTTTATGAGGAAGCTAAATTTTACTTAAGTGAATTTGAAAGTGCTGCTGTTTCAAAAATAGTTGGTTCAATGCAGTGCTCTTCAATGTTAATTACTGTTTTAACAATATCATCCTTTCTTAAAATTCAAAGGAAATGATCGTATTGTCTTTTTAAATTAAAAGTCTTACGCTTTGGAAAAGAAATCCTGAAAGGTAGTCCACAAATAGAGGTTCACTTGTATTATTATTTTAGTTTTTTCATTGAAAAATCTATACACTAATTGTTTTGTGACATCGGTTGCAATTCCCGCGATATGCCAGCACTCTCTCCCTTTCCCCTGCTACCCTGGGTTCTCCGTGTCCTTTCATCCACTCTTCCTGTCCCTTCTTGCCTTCTTGTCTTTGCTTTTGGGTGGGTGTTGCCCATTTGGATTTTTATGTATGATTGAACTAAGAAGCACATCCTTCACGTGTGTTATTGCTTGTTTTATCGGTCTGTCTAATCTTTGGCTGAAAGGTGGGCTGCAGGAGTGGATTCGGTTCTGAGTTAGCAAGGTGTCTGAGGGCCATAGTCTCGGGGGTTCCTCCAGCCTCTGTCTGACCATTAAGTCTGGTCTTTTTTTGTGAATGTGAATTTTGTTCTACATTTTCTTCTGTTCTTTCTGGGACCCTCTCTATTGTGAACCCTGTGAGAGTGGTTGTGGTAGCCAGGCACCACCTAGCTCCTCTGGGCTTGGACTGGTGGAGCCTGTGGTTCATGTGGTTCATTAGTCCTTTGGTTAATATTTTCCTTGTGTCTTTGGTCTTTTTCATTTTCCTTTGCTCCAGACAGGATGGGACCAATAGGTGTATCTTAGATGGCCACTTGAGGGCTTTTAAGACCCCAGGTGCTACTCACCAAAATAGGATGTAGAACATTTTCTCTATGAACTATGTTATGCCAATTGACCTAGATGTCCCCTGAGACCATGGTTCCCAGCCCCCAGCCTTGATAACTCAGTCCCTCAAGGCATTTGGATGTGTCCAAGGGAACTTCTATGACTTTGCTTTCTTCGAGTTGTGCTGACTTCCCCTATATTTTGTGTTTTCTTCCCTTTCACCAAAGTTAACACTTATCTACCATCTAGTTTGTGATTTCCCCTTCTCACCCCTACCCTCCCTCAGAACCATCAAAGATTGTTTTTTTCTCTGTGTAAACCTTTTTTGGTTTTTTATAATAGTGGTCTCATACAATATTTGTTATTCCGTGATTGACTTATGTCACTCAGCATAACGCCCTCCAGATTCATCTATGTTGTAAGAGGTTTCATGGATTCATCATTGTTCTTTGTCATTGGTTAGTATTCCATTGCATGTGTTTACCACAATTTGCTTATCCATTCATTTGTTAACAGGCATTTAGGCTGTTCCATTTTTTCACTAATAACGCTGCAATGAATATGGGTGTGCATATGTCTATTCTTGTGATGGCTCTTATTTCTCTGGGATATATTCCTAGGAGTGCGATTGCAGGGTCTGCATTTACCTTGATCAACAGTTGGTAATATAATAGTAACAATGAACTAAAATTTATCCAGCACTTATGTGTCAGGGATTGTTCTAAGTACTTTATATGTATTATTATACACAACAACTCTCTGAGGTATATATGATTATTTCCTCCACTTTATAGATGAGGAAACTGAAGTAGAGAGATGTTATGTAAAAAGGCCCTTTCTATTTAAATAATGATGTATACTTTTGTGTATTGGAAATTTTATTGTATTCCTTCTTTATAATTTTATCTCTTTCATTTATTTGATTTTCTCTTTCTAGAATTACTATTTTAGATCTTCTGAATTGATAGTATAAAAGAATTTTGCGAGAACAACAACTTCTTCATTGCAAATAACTTTTTTCAACAACATAAATGGCAACTATATAATGAACTTCATTGGATGGAATATACTATACAGGAATCAAATTGACTACATCTGTTGAAAGAGACAATAGGGAAGCTCAATATTGTCAGTCAGAACAAGGCCAGGGGCTGACTGCGGAACAGATCATCAATTATTCACATGCAAGTTTCATTTGAAGCTGAAGAAAATTAAAACAAGTTCATGAAAGCCCAAGAAGTACAACCTTGAATATATCTCACCTGAATTCAGAGACCATCTTAAGAATAGATTTGAAGCATTGAACACTAATGGCCACGCAATAGACAAGCTGTGGAATGACATCAAGGACAGCATACATGAAGAAAGCAAAAGGTCATTAAAAAAGACAGGAAACAAAGAAAAGACCAAAATGGATGTCAGAAGACACTCTGAAACTTACTCTTGAATGTAGAGTAGCTAAAGTGAATGGAAGAAATGATGAAACAAAAGAGCTGAAAGGAAGATTTCAAAGGGTGGCTCGAGGAGACAAAGTAAGGGATTCTAATGAAATGTCCAAAGACCTGGAGTTAGAAAACCAAAAACAAAGAACACACTTGGCATTTCTCAAGCTGAAATAACTGAAGAGAAAATTCAACCCTCAACTTGCAATAGTGAAGGATTCTATGGGCAAAATATTGAAAGACACAGGAAGCATCAAAAGAAGGTTAATACACAGAGTCACTGTACCAAAAACAATTGGTCAACATTCAACCATTTCAGGAGGTAGCATATAATCAAGAACCAATGGAATCGAAGGAAGAAGTTCAAGCTGCACTGAAGGCATTGGCAATAAACAAGGCTCCAGGAAATGACGGAATACTAATTGAAATGTTTCAACAAATGAGTGCGGTATTAGAAGTACTCACTCGTCTATGCCCAGAAATTTGGAAGACAGGTACCGGGTCAACTGGCTGGAAGAGAACCATATTTGTGCCCATTTCAAAGAAAGGTGACCCAACAGAATGTGGAAATTATCTAACAATATCATTAATATCACATGCAAGTAAAATTTTGCTGAAGATCATTCAAAAGTGGTGGCAGCAGTACATAGACAGGGAACTGTCAGAATTCCAAGCCAGATACAGAAGAGAATGTGGAATATCCTCTTTCCAGCAAGGGATATCTTTGCTGATGTCAGATGAATCTTGGCTGAAAGCAGAGAAAATCAAAAATATATTTACTTGTGTTTAGTGACTATACAAAAGAATTTGACTCTGTGGATCATAAGAAATTATGGAAAACATTGTAAAGAATGGGAATTCCAGGACACACTTAATTGTGCTCATGAAGAACGTGTACATAGACCAAGAGGCAGTCGTTCAAACAGAACAAGGGTTACCACATGGTTTAAGTCAGGAAAGGTGTGTGTCAGGGTTGTATCCTTTCACCATACTTTTTCAATCTGTATGTTGAGCCAATAATCTGAGATGCTGGACTGTATGAAGAAGAATGTGGCATCAGGATTGGTGAAAGACTCATTAACAACCTGCCATACGCAGAAGACACAATCTTGCTTGAAAGTGAAGAGTGCTTGAAGTACTTACTGATGAAGATCAAAGACCATAGCCTTCAGTATGGATTATACCTCAACATAAAGAAAACAAAAACCCTCACAACTGGGCCAATAAGCAACATCAGGATAAATGGAGAAAAGTTTGAACTTGTTAAGGATTTCATTTTATTTGGAGCCACAATCAACACCCATGGAAGCAGCAGTCACGAAATCAAACAACATATTGCATTTGGCAAATCTTCTGCAAAAGACCTCTTTGAAGTGTTCAATCACCTTGTATGAACATGAAACCTGGATAATGGATAAGGAAGACCAAGAAAGAATTGATGCCTTTGAATTATTGTGTTGGTGAAGAATATTGAATATACCAAGGGTTCCAGAAGAATGAACGAATCTGTCTTGGAAGAAGTACAGCCAGAACGTTCCTTAAAAGCAAGGATGGCAAGACTTCATCTCATGAACTTTGGACATGTTATCAGAAGGGACCAGGTCCTGGAGAAGGACATCATGCTTGGTAAAGTAGAGGGTCAGTGAAAGAGAAGAAGACCCTCAATGAGATGTATCGGTACAGTGGCTGCAACAATGGGCTCAAGTATAGCAATGATTATAAGGATGGTGCAGGACTGGGAAATATTATATTCTGATGTATACAGGGTCGCTATGAGTTGGAACCAACTTGACAGCACCTAACAACAATGATAAAGTCTTGGAAGGGAGAGGAAATAAGATGTGGGATCAGCCTACCCTCTTGAAGTGGTTGTTTCCGTGATTCATTCTGAGCTGAAATATATCAGTATGTATACTTTGAACATCGTTTTATTAGTGTATTTTATTAAACAAGGTTGGGGGGATTCTATAAAGAAAAATATCATCTTACAGCCTGAAGCCTCCCTTACTTTTAAAAATACTAGCCTCCAAGTTCAAATCACTATTAAAATACAAAGAAATATCTTCTACCTTTATTAAAAGTATGAGACTCTTCAAAGTATAGGACCTGTGATTCCCATTCATTGTACATACATTGGGTGTTTGGCTCAGTTAATACATCTGTCTCCCCAGTTGTGACTAGAACCTGAAGCCGTGGTTCCTCCATCTCCCTGGAACTCCATCAAGCATCTCAGGGCTCAGTCACACTTGGATTTGAAACTATTATTGCCAGTTTGAAAATCAACTTAGCTTACCCATAATTTGAAGGTAAAGATTTAAGAAAGATGTTGATCATTTTTTCTGACATAAATCTATTACAGAGGTGGATGAAGCAATAGCCCAGTCCAGAAGATGATGTTTTTATAAATGGAACATCTAAACATAAGTTTATGAAAAAGGAAATTAAAGTTAATTTTAATTTATTTATTTATTAAAGTTATTATTGAATCTGTGCCAGCTTTTGTGAATGCCACTTTCCTTCCTCTGCTCTCTCAGATCATGTATTACAAACTAAACTGTAAAATTTTTATTAGGACTTCATAGCACTCAGTTCATTCTACAATTCAAGAATTCTCTTATTAAAAATTTGCCCAGTGCCTATGTTGTGCTGTGTCTTCATCCCTTCATGACTGTGGAAAACATAATTACACCAAATATTCAATTTTCTGGAAGTTCTTCCACAGTGCCAAGTTTTTAAAGTTGGATTTAGAGATGTAATTTACATTCAGAAACAAAAAAAATTTCCCTTTTGGATGTATAATTTGTTGAGTTTTGACAAACATATACAATCATGTATCCACCACAAGCAGGATAGAGAATATTTTCATCACCCCAAAAAGTACCCTCATACTCCTTTGTGGTCAATTCCCACTTCCACTCCCAAACCCTAGCAGCCACTGGTCTGATTTTTGTCCCTATATTTTTGCCTTTTCTAGAATATCATATATATGGAACAATACAGTATAAAGCCTTTTGTGTTTGACTTCTTTCACCTAGCATAATACTTTCCAAATTCATTCATGTTATTATGCATATCAGCATTTCATTCCTTTTTATTACTAAGTGGTATTCCATTCTATGAATGAACTACAGTTTATCTCTTCATCAGCTAATGGACATTTGGGTCCTTTCTACTTTAGGACTATCAGGAATAAAGCTGCTGGAAACATTTGTGTACGTGTCTTTGTGTGGTCATATGTTTTCCTTCCTTTTGAATGAATACCTAGAGGTAGGATTGCTGGGTTTCATGGTAAATGTGGGAAACCATGGTGGCATAATGGTTAAGAGCTATGGATGCTAACCAAAATGTCAGCAGTTTGAATCCACCGGGCACTTCTTGGAAATCCTACAGGGCAGTTCTACTCTGTCCTGTAGGTTCGCTAGGAGTTGGAATCCACTCAATGGCAATTTTTTTTTTTTTTAACGGTAAATGTGCAGAGGGCAGTGGTAGTTCAGTGGTAGAATTCTCACCTTTTTTTTTTTTTTTTTTATGTGGGAGACCCAGGTTCGGTGCCTGGCCAATGCCCCTCAAGAACAGCTACCACCTGTCTGTCAATGGAGGCATGTGTTGCTATAATGTTGAGCAGCTTTTAGCATAGCTTACAGACTAAGACAGACAAGAGTGAAAGGTTTGACAACCTACTTCTGAAAATCAGCCAATGAAAACCCTGTGGATCACAATGGTCAGATCTCATTGTGCATGAGGCCACCATGAGTCAGGGCCTACTCAATGGCAGCTAATAACAATAACATGCTAAGTACATGTTTAGCTCTGTAAGAGACTGACCAACTGTTCCAAAGTGGCTGTGCCTTTGTGCGTCCCCACCGGCAATGTATGAGATCGCCGATTGCTCAGCATCCCTGACAGCACTTAGTATTGTCAGGTTTGTTTGTTTTTTAAAGTATTCTAGTATTTGTGTAGTGATGTCTCATTCCAGTGTAAATTTGCATTTGCTTAATAACTAATAATATTGAGCATTTTTGCATGTGCTTATTTGCCATCATAACTCTTTTTTGATGAAGTGGCTGTTTAAATCTTTTGCCCATTTTTAAAATTGAGTTATTTGTAAGCTCCTAAGATTTTTAACCTTTGTGGAGGCTAATAATCCAATAGTCTATTTCCTGATCCGATTTCTCCATTGAAGGTCAGGGTTGACTTCTGACTCTGTGTAAATGGACAGGTCTTGTCTAAGGCCAGGGGCAGTTATCCTTGTGGGGGTACATAGGCATGAAGTAAGCAGAAGGCTGGTGGGACAGAAGGAGGTGTGGGTGGGGGCCTTTGCAGATGCCCAAATTAAGAGGAGTTCATACTCTGGGTGCAGGGTTCTTCCTAGCATGCTCTATTTTACTAATTTCCTGTAGCTGCTGTAGCAAATTACCGTAAACTAAGTGTCTGAAAACAACAGAAATTCATTCTCTCAAAATTCTGGAGGCCAGAGACCAAAATCAAGGTGTCAAGGGGGCCAAGTGTCTCCTCCTGAAGGCTCTAGGGGAAAATTCATTCCTAGCCTCTTCTAGCTGCTGGTGGTTCCAGGCATTCCTTGGTTTGTGGCGGCACAACTCCAGTCTTTGCCTCTATGCTCACAGCCCCCCTGCTCTTCTCTCTTCTCTGTGTGCCTGTCCCAAAACTCCCCCTGCCTGTCTCTTATAAGGATACATATGATCACCTTGAGGGCCCACCTGGATAATCTAGGCTAAATCCCTCCTTTCAAGATCCTTAACTGAATCTCATCTTCTGCCATATAAGGCAATATTCACGGGTTCCAAGGATTAGAACATTGACATATCTTTTGGGGGACCACCGTTTGGCCCACTGCATCTGTTTTCCTGAGAGTAGAAGTCACTGCTTGCAGCTGCGCGTAGACCTTATATAGGAGGGAGAGGGAGGGGGAGGGGCTGGACTGCCTCAGCTGTTTCTAGTGCAGTTCTTTAATTAATTACCCTGATAACAGCTTCAGAGGTCACACCACCCTTTTGTTTTTGAGTCCGAGACTAAACTTCTACAGGTTTCCCCGGGAAGGGGAAAGACACTCTTATTACTTCTGCTGTTTAAGGCTGCACTCCATCTACTGTCTGTAGGTCAGGATTTCTAATTTTTTTTTTATATGTATTATTGAATCCTTGCAACTTTCTGGCCTGATGGTGGTTAGTCTCCATACTGAATAGAAAGTCAAGATGATTCATTTGAGTAGTGGTAACCAACAACTAACTCTTATTGGGCACGTATTATGGCCAGCCACCATTCTAAATACTTTGTATGTGCTGTTTAATTCTTTCAACAGCCCTTTGAAGAAGGTACTATTATTATACCCATTTTATAGATGGTAAAACCAAAGTACAGAGAAATTAAGTACTTTACCCAAAGTCATACAGCTAGCAAGTAGTAGTGGTACTGGAATTTGAAACCAGGCGTTGTGACTCTAGAGCTCTTGTTCTAAGACAGGGGTTGGCAAACTTTCTGTAAAGGACAAGAGAGTAGATCTTTTAGGTATTGTGGGCCATACAGTTTCTGTTGTAACTACTCAGTTCTACTCATGTGGCTCAAGAGCAACCATAGATAATATGTAAATGATGGGTGTGACTGTGTCTAATAAAACTTTGCTTATGCAATTTCCTATAATTTTCAGATGTTGTAAAATATTGCCAATTCTTGACTGAAACCATGATACTGTACTGTTTTCAGTTTGAACTACTGTCACTTTCCATTCATGTGTCCCAAACACCAAAGAATTACGTAAACCTGTTGCCATCTAGTCAGTTCTGGCTCAGAGTGACTGTTATATGGATTGAATTGTGTACCCCCAAAATGTGTGTCAACTTGGCTAGTCCCCGACTTCCAGTATTGTGCAGTTGTCTACCATTTTCTCATCTAATGTGATTTTTCTATGTGTTGTATATCCTACCTCTATGATGTTAATGAGGCAGAATTAGAGGCAGTTTTTTTATGTTATATGTTAACGAGGCAGGACTCAATCTACAAGATTAGGTTGTGTCTTAAATTAATCTCTTCAGAGATATAAAAAACAGAAGTGAGCAGAGAGACATTGGGACCTCATACCACCAAGAAAGTAGTGCCAGGAGCAGAGTGTGTTCTTTGGACCCCAGGGTCCTGAGAAGCTCCGAGCCCAGGGGAAGATTGAGGACACAGACCTTCCTCCAGAGTCAACAGAGAGAAAAAAGACTTCCCCTGGAGCTAATGCCCTGAATTTGGATATCTAGCCTACTAGGCTGTGAGAGAATAAACTTATGTTTGTTGAAGCCATCCACTTGTGGCATTTCTGTTATGGCAGCACTAGATGACTAAGACGGTGACTCTATAGGACAGAGTAGAACTGTCCCATAGGGTTTCCAAGGAGTGGCTGGTGGATTCAAACTGCTGACCTTTTGGTTAACAGATGAGCTACTCCCTATAAAATATTTATCTTTTTATCTTAATATTATATATTCTTTTTACAAATACTCATTCTGTATATGATGCACAACAGGGCATATGTTGTTGTTGTTAGGTGCCGTCGAGTTGGTTCCGACTCATAGCGACCCTATGCACAACAGAACGAAGCACTGCCCTGTCCTGTGCCATCCTCACAATCGTTGTTATGCTTGAGGTCATTGTTGCAGCCACTGTTTCAATCCACCTCATTGAGGGTCTTTCTCTTTTCCACTGACCCTGTACACTGCCAAGCATGATGTCCTTCTTCAGGGACTGATCCGTCCTGTCATGTCCAAAGTATGTAAGACGCAATCTCGCCATCCTTGCTTCTAAAGAGCATTCTGGTTGTACTTCTTCCAAGACAGATTTGTTCGTTCTTTTGGCAGTCCATGGTATATTCAATATTCTTCACCAACACCACAATTCAAAGGCGTCAGTTCTTCTTTGATCTTCCTTATTCATTGTCCAGCTTTGACATACATATGATGTGATTGAAAATACCATGGCTTGAGTCAGGCACACCTTAGTCTCCAAGGTGACATCTTGCTTTTCAACACTTTAAAGCAGAAGATTTACCCAATGCAATGTGTCATTTGATTTCTTGACTGCAGCTTCCATGGCTGTTGATTGTGGATCCAAGTAAAATGAAATCCTTGACAATTTCAATCTTTTCTCCATTTATCATGATGTTGCTTATAGGTCCAGTTGTGAGAATTTTTGTTTTCTTTATGTTGAGGTGCAAGCCATACTGACGGCTGTGGTCTTTGATCTTCATTAGTGAGTGCTTCAAGTCCTCTTCACTTTCAGCAAGCAAGGTTGTGTCATCTGCATAACACAGGTTGTTAATGAGTCTACCTCCAATCCTGATGCCACCTTCTTCTTGAGATAGTCTAGCTTCTCAGATTATTTGCTCATCATACAGATTGAACAGGTATGGTGAAAGTGTCACTTTGTCATACTGTGGGAGCTTGCATGTGGCTGTGATTCTGGAAGCTATGCCACCAGTATTCAGATACCAGCAGGGTCACCCATAGAGGACAGGTTTCAGCTCAGCTTCCAGACTGAGACAGACTAGGAAGAAGGACCCAGCAGTCTACTTTTGAAAAGCATTAGCCAGTGAAAACCTTATGAATAGCAGCGGAACATTGTCTGATATAGTGCTGGAGGATGAGCCCCCCAGGTTAGAAGTCACTCAAAAGATGACTGGGGAAGAGCTGCCTCCTCAAAGGAGAGTTGACCTTAATGATGTGGATGGAGTAAAGCTTTCGGAGCCTTCATTTGCTGATGTGGCATGACTCAAAATGAGAAGAAACAGCTGCAAATATCCATTAATAATCGGAACCTGGAATTTACAAAATGTGAATCTAGGAAAATTGGAAATCATCAAAAATGATATGGAACACATAAACATGGATATCCTAGGTATTAAAGTGAGCTGAAATGGACTGGTACTGGCCATTTTGAATCAAATGATCATATAGTCTACTATGCTGGGAATGACAACTTGAAGAGGTATTGCATTCATCATCAGAAAGAACATTTCAAGATCTATCCTGAAGTACAACGCTGTCAGTGATAGGATGATATGCATACGCCTTCAAGGAAGACCAAGGAAGACCAGTTAAATACGACTATTATTCAAAGGGGCGTAAATATCTGAATTGAATTCAAATAATTGAATTGGCATATGGACAACACATTAAGAAGTGATAAAGAATCACTGGGTACACTCTTCACTGTTCTTTATAAGCCATAGTTATTATCCTCCATAATAATAGATTTAATGGTTTCATAAATATTTTTCCTTCTCCCCATCAGATTTCCATGTTAAGCTCTTGAACAGTTTAAAAAGTCTGCCAGAAAGTTCTTCCAGTTCATGATCCAGATATTTATTGAGGGCCCATAATATACCTGGCACAAATGGTTTGTGCTTGGTTACTAACCAAAAGGTTGGTGGTTCACATCTACCCAGTGGTACTGGGGAAGAAAAGCTGGCCTCTTTTCAGTGTCTATTCCTAGGTTCCTTGGTGATCATGTGGCGTGTGTGTATCTTCCCCTCCATTTGTGATTGCTTGCTTGCTTGCTTAATCTGCTCTTTTACATCTCAAAAGAGATTTAAGACACACCCTACACTAATACTGCCTCATTAATATAACAAAGGAAGCCCATTCCCAAATGAGATTATAACCACAGGTATAAAAAACCCAAACCCAAACCCCCTGCCTGATGTCCATTCCTGGTTGTTTCCAACGCACACCCACACTATAGGACAGAGTAGAACTGCCCTATCGGATTTCCAAGGAGCAGCTGGTGGATTCCAACTGGGGGCCTTTGGGGTAGCAGCTGAATGCTTAACGACTGTGCCATCAGGGCAATAGGGATTAGGATTTACAACACATATTTTTGGGAGATGCAATTCAATCCATAACACCTACCATGCATTATTGCCTGTGGG
The DNA here is from genome assembly GCF_024166365.1 of Elephas maximus indicus. Classification (NCBI taxonomy): domain Eukaryota; kingdom Metazoa; phylum Chordata; class Mammalia; order Proboscidea; family Elephantidae; genus Elephas; species Elephas maximus. Next base: position 164,418,921 of record NC_064821.1, on the reverse strand, counting down.
CCTTTCCCAGTTTAGATCCTAGGATGTGGCTTCCTCTTTTGTAGGGAAAACAAATGTTAACACTGTGGTCTCAGCCAGGTTCATTCTTCCTGATGTAGACCACAGTATCCAAGGCTGAGCAGGCCACTACCTGGGCTTCTGCAGCCAAAACCAGTATTAAGGGTCAAGATGTCTGTATTAGCGTTGTACTGTGAGAGTGGGAATGGGAAGGAGAGGGTGCCCTGAAGAGCCACAAGTTGCTGCATGCTGCTGGGTTTGGTTAAGAAAGCAGAATGGGATGGGGGGTGAGGGGGTGGGGAAGACTGTTGGCAGAGAAGGGTTTCCAATCACCAGCTTGTCACATGCACCATCCTTACATAATTTCCTCTTTTTATCGTCATAATTACTTTGTGAATGTTTTGCATATTGATTGTGCCTTTCCTCCGAGGAGCTGGAGAATTCAGTTCCTTCTGCAAACCCCAGTGCGCTTTGATTCCAGAGGCCACCTCTCAGTGCCACCATCTTTTTGAGGGGCAAAACTCCAAGAGATGCAGACTATCCAAGAGATCGTAAGTAAACCTGATAAAAATTCCCTTGTTCTTTGTACCAGAAAATAATTTTAGCATCACACTCTGTCCATTTGGACATCATTAATATTGTCAGCCACTCCCTTCAATAGCCTTTAATGTCTAAATAATTACTCCCTGTGGCCATAATCCGACATGATGTCACTCCCCTCCTGATTTGCATTTCATAGATAACAGACAGCTTGGGAATTACAGAAGGCTTTGTGAGCTGTTCTGAAAGCCTAACACTTACTCCCACCACCACCTCAATCTCATCATGTCCCCTCCTCTAAATCTGTCACTGAACTCTATGCCCTTCCCCCACTCAGTTACCCTTTTCCTTCTGTCACCTCTTCTCTGGCTCTGTCTACATCCAGCTCAGCATCCTGATTGATAACTGGAAACAAAGTTGACTAACCCAGACATTTCAGCCCTTTGCTTCACGTCCTTGACTGGAATTTTTAGTTTTCTTTCCTGTATATGATAACTGCTTCCTCCCCTGCCTCCAACATATCAATCGCTTTCCTACTTTGTAGTCTCACCTCCTTACAGACGAACAGCCGCCCGCCCTCCCTGAGTAAGCTGAATGCCTGGGCTAAGAATGCTTCTATAGGTTTCCTGGTGGGTTTCTCTTTCTGAGCATTCTCTTACCTCCTCTTCCCTGTCACCCAGACGGAAAAGAGCAGAAACACTTTCAATGGAGCCAGGTAAGAGTGTAGCCAATGGGTGAGCTATTACGAAGTAGAAAGTTGTCCTCTTTTCAAAAATGTATTTGACTTTTTTTTTCTTTAATTTCCTGATTCTCTCCTTTTTTTCCTCCCATCACCGCTCAGTTCCCCTTCTTGCTGCCCTCTTAATCAAATTCTGGCTCCCTTCTTTCCAGTCAGTTATGTTTCTTTTCCATGGGTATGTTGGGTCTTTGTCTACGCAGTAACAAGCATCTGGAAATATAGTAAAAACAGGCTGCCAAATACCCAGATGTTTTGAAACATCTGGATGTTTTGGCAACCAGCAGCAACAACAGCTGGATAATGGAATTAATTTTTCACTTTTCAGTTATCACTTGACATCACATGGACAGAGTCTTACCAGCCACAATATAAGCATGGCCCATTATCAGCTAGCAATTCTCTCTCCCTCTCACACGAGGAATTATCTCTGTCAATCATTTTATTGTCGAAGGAAAGGGGAGGAAATTTTTCTCTTCTTGGACCTGCAGTACATCATCGGTCTATGCCTCAGTTCTTTTCTTATTGAAAGAGCTAGTGGGAACTGACAATTTCTTTAACCTTTCCCACCCCAGAGGAAGGAAGAACAAGGCATGTGCAACACTGTTTTCTCCATACAGGTCTGAAGGATTTGACAAAAACTTGTTTCTTATTAGAACCACTCTCTGTCTGCTTTGAGACACCCCCCCCAACCTCTTGTATGTCCTTTGCACCACTTTATTTACAAGAGAAAGCAAAACGATGACAATTTATTATTCCCGTCTGCTGTTTTTTCAAAAAAGGCCCACATTCTCTGTATTTTTCTTGGTTAGCTTAGAATAACATCGCTCTGCCCCACCGGGGCCTTCAGCAGAAGGATGATCTCTGGGGGCCGCCCCAGACGGCAAAGCGTTCATCGTTATCTCCGGTGATACCCGGCAGCCTCAAAGTAACTTGCAAACGTTAATGAAGCTGCTGAACATCATGGCTGGATTATCAACGTTAACGCTCTCTCGCTGAAGGACAAATCGTGGCCGAGGCGCAGTGGCTGTGTCCACCCCGGGCTAAAATCACGGAGGTGCCTTCTGTGTCTACACATGCAATTGGTGGGGCTTAATTAAAATATCAGTTCAGTGTGTGTGTGTGTGTGTGTGTGTGTGTGTGTGCGTGTGTGTATGCGCGCGCGCGCGCGCTTCCCTCAGTGCGCAAGCCGTTATTCTAGACTAAAATCTTAAGGTAATGGATCGTGTTGGATGTTTCTGTTTTCAGCAGACTTAGTGGAATAAAGATACAGCCCCCAAGACAGTACAGTCAGAAAATATATACATCAATTTAGTGAAAAACAATTCCAGTCTGACGTGCTCCCTGGCGCCACGTAGACGCTGCCTAAGTGGCTGCGGATCACTGCCGGGTCATTAGAAGGGCCCTGAGGGTCGCTGGCTCACGCCACTTCTCCCCCTGCTGGCTCAGCCCACTCCCCGTTCACTCGACCACGGCCCGAATGTCGCTGGCTGACGTTGACAGTCTTCTTCAGGCAAAGGAGGAGGGCGAGGAGTTGTCATTCGTGCACCCCTACTCCCCCGGATTCCACACGAAGCTGGGCTTTCTGTTCTTCGTCCTGGTGGCCTCTCCCCTCCCCCTCCTTTCCCCCTCTTTTCCTTTCCTTTCCCCCTCCCTCCCTCCACCTTCTCCCAGAGGAGGTGACAGACGGGCCTGTAATTTGGTTCCATTCGCTCGACTGGAGCAACACCTGCCCCCCTCCCCTGGGACGCGTGGGTCTCATCCCAAACCATACAAGAAGCCAAAGACAAATCCGGGCCCCACATGGAAATACAACGTCTGGGAGAGAAACATCGGGCCTTCAGCACACTGCCGGCTGGCCTGCACTTGGCGGGACTGCCCACAAACCAAGAAAACAAAATAACTCTTGAAGTTGAAACTACTAAACAGCACCCAAAACTTTAATTAGATTTTCAGGGTTAAAAAAAAATAATAATAATTAGCTACGATTGTACTACATAATATTTCCTCCCACCCACACCACATCATAATAAAACCAAGTGTCTAGCGTTAGGCAGTATTGGTAGCAAAGTCCAGAAGCAGAGCTAGGGATAAAGACCAAGGTGATGTGAGCTATGCAGGTGTGTGTGTGACAGCTGTGGGCTGTCCAACGACACAATAGATGTGTGTTTCCTGGATGGGATCATTCTCTTTGTGGGAGGCCTTGAGTGCTCACACACAGCTTCTCTATTGAGAACCACACTCTCTTTTTCCATTTTCTTAGAATTGTACAAGGGACACTGACCACTAAGCCTTTCTGAACAATTCCCAAAGTCACAGTGTTGTCAAGATCATCTTGTAAGTGGGACTCCTTCTAGATCCTCTGGAGACTTGATACAAAGCAATAAGGCATGTTGCTGTCAGGAGGGGACATTTCAAATCAGGCTCAGAACCACGCCCTACAATTATGTGTTAGTCACCTGTTCTGCGTCTTGGGGATGTTGAGGCCTCTTCTTTTGACAGGAGAGGACAAGTCCAAGGGGCCAGGTCAGTGTCTAGTCCAGGGCCCAGGCTGCTTCAAAGTGAAAATTTGTCCTCACTTCCAGTTGCTGTAGCTTCCCCCTCCCCAGCCCCAACCTTTTGACAAAGTGTAAGCTTTTGAACTGGATTGCCCTTGTTCATTCCCTGGCCACTTACGAATAGTGTGACCTTGGGCATGTCACTTAACTTCTCTGGGTCTTGGTGTCTTCATCTATAAATTGGGAATAACAATAGCACCGACTCACTGTGTTTTTGGAGAATTAAATGAGTTAATACATGGCAAGGGCCTGGATCAGGGTGAGTGCTTTCTATGTTGGTGCAGTTGTTGTCTTTGCAGATGGTGTTATTAGTCCCCAGGCTACACCCAGGGTAGACAGCGTGGGGTCTACACATGGAAAGGGCGCAGGATTAGCGTCTAAGGCTTTTGTGTGCTCCGTCACTGGCAGGGTGTGTGGCTGTGGGTGAGTCACTTAACTGCATAGAATGTCAGTCTTACCCCCTGTATTCAGGGCCTGAAGGACTCACCAAAACTAAAAGCCAAACCAGTTGCCATCAAGTGATTCTGACTCATTGGGTTTACAAGGCTGTGACCTTTTGAAGCAGATCTCCAGGCTTTTCTTCCCAGCCACCTCTGGTTCATAGTTGCACACTTAATCATTTATGCCATCCACGGCCTCCAAGGGACTCACAGAAAGAGCATATGTGGCAGAACTTTGGGAACTGAGAGGACCGCGTAAGGGGCACTTGTTACTGCCATTAATAATTATTCAGGGCTCCGTAGGCTGCTGCTGTCAGGCAAGCCTGGCAAATCCTTACTCCTACATCCCCGGGGAACTTTCTATCCAGTTACTGACCCTGCTTCCCGACCAACAGCTCGGAGAATCTGCCAGAATTTTTTTTAGTCTTTAAAATCTCTCTAAATTGAGCCTTGGCAGTTTGTGCACTCTGAAGTGTTCTGGTGGTTCCCTCTAGGTTCTCCTCTGCCCTTGGCTGTAGTTAGCCAGCTGCCTGTTGCCATCTACCCCAGCACACCCTGCAGGGCAGCTTTGGACAATGGAATGGGCTCTGTGCTAAAACAGCCAGTTCTCAGGCATGCTCATCCAAGGCAGGGGTGGGGGCCAGGCATGTGTGAGAGAAGGCCAAAGTTAAGAAGCACATGGGGTGAATTTTTAAAATAGAAGGGGTGCCACCAGAGAGAGAATCCAACTGGCCAGAGGGTAATCAGGAAAATCAAAAGTAATCAGGAAAGGTGGAGTAGACCAGCTGTGAAATTTTCCTCAAAAATGTAGGTGTTCATTGATGATATTAAAAAAAATACTGGCAATTTGTTTCACTGTGATAATGTACTTTGTGGTTGTCAGCTGACGTCAAGTTGCCCCCAATACATGGTGACCCCATGCGCAACTGAACAAAATGCTACCCAGTTCTAAGCCATCCTATGATTGCTTGTAGACTGGACTGTTGTGATCCGTCAGGTTTTCATTGGCTGGTTTTTGGAAGTAGATCTCCAGGCCTTTCTTCCTAATCCATCTTAGTCTGAAAGCTCTGTTGTAACGTGCTCAGCATCATAGCAACAGGCAAACCTCCCCTGACAGACAGATGGTGGCTGCATATAAGGTGCCTTGGCTGGGAATTAAACCCAGGTTTTTTCTCCAGCATGGAAGGAGAATTCTGCCACAGAATCACCAATGTCCCTGTTGTTGTTGTGTGCCATCGGGTTGACTCCATAGCGACCCCATGTGACAGAGTGGAACTGCCCCACAGGGTTTTCTTGGCTATAACCTTTACAGAAGCAGATCAGCCGGTCTTTCTCCTGCAGAGCTGCTGGGTGGGTTCCAGCTGCCAACCTTTTTGGTGAGCAGCCCAGTGCTTAACCATTTGCGACATAAGGGTTCCTGCCAATGTCCCTAGTGGTACTTCAGTTATGTTAAAAAAAAGTTCAGAATCTTTTAGAGATACTTACTGATGTTTTTAATGGATGAAATGATGTGATGTTTGGGATTTGCTTCAAATAGTCCAATGAGGTAGTGGGGAGAGCAGATAAGAGTATAAATAAAATGTACTTATTGAAGGTGGGTGTTGGGTATATCAGAATCCATTTTACTCTTCTCTTGACTTTTGTAGATGTTTAAAAATTTCCCATAAGACCGTTTCTTCTTCTTTTTTAGTGTAGTTGCTCCGAAAATTTCTGCTGATTGATTTTGACTCACCAGGCTCCAAGAGACTGTCACCTGAACTACGACACCTGTCCCTCATCACAGACGTCTGCCTTCCAGCACGTCTCACTTCCTGCTGCCCATGGAAAAATCTTCAGCCCCCATTATTTCCGATTCATGCACCAGGTATTCCTCCACAGAGTCACCTCTAGAGGGTGTTTCCCCATCGGAGGCAAGGCCGCTTCCTTTCTTTCACCTCCTTCTCTTCAGTCAGTATGACCCTCTCATCCGCTCTGGCAGACCACCCCCAATGTCCTTTTCCTTCCACCTATTCCATTCTAACCCCAGGACCTTGCCTCCTTCTATCTCTGCCATTCGTACCACCTTCCTGGTAATACAAGAAGCTCCTGAAATCTCCTCCTTTCCAGATATCTTTCTGGAGTGATCAGCAAGGAGATGAGAGACTTCCTTCCTGACCTGGAAATAATTAGTAAGATTGAACAGATTATTCCAACAGTTTCTCTCAACAGTATCCCACCTCAAGAATATTGTTTAGTCTCATTTTTACTAAAGCCTTCCTGTCCTAAGAGCTAATGCCATGTGTGCTATTAACACTTAACACTCACCAGGCACGTCCTAAATGCTTTACGGGAATTAACTCAATCTTCCTAACAACGCTGCGGTAGGTACTACTGTTACCTCCATTTTACAGATGCAAAAACTGAGGTGCAGAGTTAAGCAACTTGTTCAAGATCACAGTGAGTTAGTAGGAGAGCTGGAATTTGTGCACCGGTGTGTGTTTTCAAAGTCCATGCTCCAGACCGCTCTGCTATAGTGCCTGTCACAGCATTCAGAGCTCTGGGGAAAACTAAGATGAGAAATGAAAAGTCATAGCCCAGGCCTCTAACATAGAGTTAAGTGGGATTTTTAGATATATACATAAATTTAGCCCTGGTGGCACAGTGGTTAAGTGCTCAGCTGCTAACCAAATGGTTCAGTGGTTCGAACCCACCAGCTGCTCTGTGGGAGAAAGATGTGGCAGTCTGCTTCTGTGAAGACTGACAGTCTTGGAAACGCTATGGGCAGTTCTCCTCCATCCTTTAGGGTTGCTATGAGTCGGAGTGGACTCCCCGGCATTGGGTTTGTTTGATTTACATAAATTTAAGTGTAGTAATTTTTCATTTGTTCCATGGTTTACTATTTACTAACTGTGTTAGTTTCCTAGGTCTGCTGTAATGAAGTATAACAAACTAGGTGGTTAAAAACAACAGAAATTCATTCATTCTCTCACAGTTCTGAAGGCTAGAAGTCCAAAATGGAGCTGTTGGCAGGGTCACGCCTCTCCAAAGCCTCTAGGGGAGGCTCCGTCTTTGCCTTTCCCAGCTTCTGGTAGCCCCAGGTGTTCCTTGGCTTCTGGCAGTGTAACTCCTATCTCTGCCTCTGTCTTCACAAGCTGCCATCTTCCTACGTCTGTGTCTCTTCATATAAGGGCCCCAGTCATTTTAGATTAGGTCTCGCCCTAATGACCTCATCTTAACTTGATTACATCTGCAAAGAACCCATTTCCAAATAAGGTCACATTCACAGGTAAGGGTGTTAGGACTCGAACTTACCTTTTTTGGGGACCCAATTAAACCCATAACAGCTATAGTATTTTCAGGGTTTCATTTTTGCTTTTGTTTTTGTGTTAGGACAGGGACTATTTCTGCCAAACATTTTGTAGAACTTGTAATGTGTCATATGCAGATGGATAGGATTGGTGGAGACCTCAAATCGTTCATTCATTCATGAATTAAAACTGTTTTGGGCTTCTCCTGTACAACCTCCTATATGTACTATAAATACAAGGGTTATAATAATTATTGACCACTTATTATGTTCCTCCCTGTCTGATAAGCACTCTACAACATCCCAGGAAAGTCTCATAACAAGCATATGAGATAGGTACTGTATTGTCTCCATCCTACACTTTTGAAAATGGAGGCTTAGGAAGATATAGTAACATACTCGACGTCACATTTAGACTAAGCTGGAGCCAGGTCTGAATCTGGCTTCAGAGTCTTGGGTCTTAAGCTCAGGGGTGGTAGGAGAGACACACAAATTCTAGTAGAATGAGGAGTAAAGTTAGGGAATAAAGTTAGGGCTCAGAACGCAGCAGCTCACTCTGCTAAAAGAAACTGAGGAAGACTTGGCAAAATGGTTACACTTGAGTTGGGTCAAATGGAGTAATTGGAATTTATTTTCTGGGCAAAATGGAATGTTGGAGGACAGCATCATAGGCAGAGAGGAGGCATACGTAAAGGCATGTGTTATTTCACCAGGGAAATGAGGAAGTCTGAATTTGGCAGGAACATTTAACCTCAGGGAGAATGGTTGAAGATAATGCTAGAGAGCGCCTAGAACAAGATGTGAAAGCGTTCTATGCTCAGATAAAGAATTGAATAATATATATGTTTTTATCCCTGGCCCAAGCTATGCTATCTTCAATTGCCTCATATGTATGCAAAAGCAGGGCAATGAATAAGGAAGACCAAATAAGAACTGATACCTTTGAATTACAGCATTGGCAAAGAATACTGAATATACCATGAACTACCAGAATGAACAAATCTGGCTTGGAAGAAGCACAGCCAGAATGCTCCTTAGAAGCAAGGATGGTACGATTTCATCTCACATACTTTGAACATGTTATCAGGAGGGATCAGTCCCTGTGATGGATTGACACAGTGGCTGGAACAATGGGCTCAAACACAGTAATGACTGTGAGAGTGGTGCAGGACCAGGCAATGTTTCACTCTGTTGTACATAAGTTCACCCTGAATCGGAACCAACTTGATGGCACGTAACAACAGTAACTATTTTTTTTTTTTAATAGGTAATGAGGAGCCAAGAGGAGTATTTAGTCTGGGAAATGGCATGCTCATTCTAGAAAGATTCCATAGGGCACTGTAAGGATGGGCAATGATGTGCTGAAGAGTGTGGATGGGGGAGACTGAGGAGCCAGACTCATTAATGCTGTGGTAATACTGACATGGACAGTGCCAGGTCAGCTCCAGTCTCTCCTTCAGGAAGGGCTGGTCCAGGGCCATCACTAGCATACACTGTCCTCCTACAAAGTACAGAAGGCTCCCCTTCTTCCAGGCAGTTCAGCCCCATGCTAGGGTGCACTCTTCACTTGGCAAACAGAGCACAGGCTCAGTTTTAGCTTCCTCTCGTCCGCCTGGTTGGGCAGCCTTGTCCACTGAAGGTCCTGTACGACCCCAGAGTACAGGCCACGTTCCTCAGGCTTCCACTAAGGTTCCCCTAAGCACATGGAAGGAGAGATGGGTGCAGGGGCTGAGGGTAGAGCTCGTGCATAGCATGCCTGCACCTCTCTCAAAAGAAAAATTGGAGAATCTGATGAGTAAAGGCAGGCACTTTAACAGACAAACATGGGCTCATGACTCTGGCAAAGTAATTTAATTTCTCTCGGCCTCAATGTCCTCATCTGTTAAATGGAGGCAATAAAAGTACCTACCTCATTGGGTTGTTTTGAGAATTAAATGATAATACATGCAAAGCATCCGACTCAGTAAGCATATAGTAAACGCTCAATGTGCGATAATATAAACTATTAATATTTATATTACTACTACTACTTGTAATAATAATAATAATGAGCCCTTCTAAGCCTGGAAAAGGGTATTGACTGTACGTGCATTTAAGCTAGGCCCTTCCTTCCTCGCCATCTCTGTGGAAGGAAGAGCAACACTCAAAGACAGACAACAGTGATGAAAACACAGTATTACAGAGGTTTGTTCTGTCTACTTATCTTAGCAGTCTGGTGACATGTGTTCATTGGGTCAAGGCCATTGGAGGAAGCACCAAGAACCGGGGTCATATGAGAAGCAAGCATTCTCTCCCTGAGCACTCCAGGGTGGCCCAGGACTGGGCAGTGTTTCGTTCTATTGTATACAGGGTCGCTACGAGTTGGAACTAACAAGATTTTCTCCTGGGCTCACATGGGCTGTGGAGCTCAGAAGTGATGCTGCTCTTTGACCCTGTCTGCCCTTTGTCCAGCTCCAAGGGCAAGGGCCTGTCTTCTAGGAAAATGAATTGATACGTCCCTCCTCGATATGAATGGGAGGAATGTGCTTATTTGTATCAGTGATGTGGTTGGTTAGTTGGAAGTTGGGCTCATAAGCCAGGAGAGGGAGACTCTTAAAAGGCTCCAGAGGATGGAATTTGACTTCACTTTCTTGACACAGGAGAAGTGATATGAGGAGGACTGGGGGTCTTCTTTTCTCCCTATGGCCTAGAGGTGAGATGACCTACAAACATTCAATGCCATAGACAGCACGTCTCTTTTCAGAGAGTTCCCAGCCATTGCTACAGTGTTCAGAACATCGTCCAAATACAAGGCAAAGGAAGGGACCATCCTTTTTCACATCCTGGGAAGCACTTTCCTAATACACACCCCCATACGAAGAGAATGGAGTCCCACTTACTAGGTATCTGTGAACCCGATTTCAAGATACCTGGGTGAAAAGTGAAAAATGCTCAATCCTACAGATACTTTATACGCAGAAAACCAAGCATCCACGTAATTTCATGTTTTACTATGTAGCCAGAGACTTGGTGTTATATAGATTCAGTATGTTAACGTCCTAGTTCAAAATATCTATATTATGTAGAACACATAGAAGTTAGTAACGTCTTCTACCTATATATAGACAGAATATTTCACATTTATAAACTAGCTGTGTGATTTTATAAGTGATAGTCTTCATATCTTAAGGTTGGTCCTCTTTGCAGGTGTCACACCCTGAATCTGTGTCCTGATTAAATGTTTGAGTCTTACACTAGTAATATATGGCTTGTTCTTAATACATGCCAGGTGCGCTGGGAGTCATCTGCATCCAGGGTCGTCCTCTCACTGCCACTAAGTAGCTATGTGCCTAATGCAAGACACCTAAACTCCCTGGACCTCAGTTTCCCAACTCCAATTTGAAGAGGTTAGTTTCTCAGGTTCCTTTTAAAGCAAAAGAAACTATGATTCAGGTACTATTCTTATATAAACACTGTGATTTTTTTTCTTTATTGAGAGTAGCGTGCTCTATGTCTCCATCAGATGTGAGGCATCCATTTACAGACTATCCTTGTCCAAGTTTAGAAAGAGCACCTAATATCCTAACAGTATGTTAACGATTTTTTTTTTTAACAAGTTTCTTTCTGAGGACTTGAGCCCATTAAGACATTTCATGCTCAGTCAGTATGGTCACTATTTTTAGACAGTATGGTTAAAATAAAGGAAAGAATTTTGTTTGATACTTTTATTTATATGCAAAACAGCGCACCATTCATGAGATATGAAAAACTCGTCCAATAGAAACCAGATTATATCTATTTTCACTACAAAATATTGCATTATATAAAGCAATAGAGACACAAAAAAACCCTGAAAAGGACTAAAATCTTTGGATAGCAGATGTGGTTTTTTTCCCCCCCGCTCCTTGTCTCTAAAATACACTCCTGTTTTAAGAGTTTCACAGCTGAGAACATGAAACATTTTCAGGTTAGATTTTTCTTTTTGGTTGTCACAGAAGAAAGTAGTTCTGAATTCTTTTTTTTTTTTTTTTTAGGAAAATAACTTAATTTCCTAAAATTATCCCACACACAAACATCACACACACACAAAGAAGCTACACTTCTTATAAACAGTTTGTACTTTTCCAGCTGAACTACAGATAAGAATAACAACACTTACTTTTTTAAAAAACTATAATAGTGAAGTGCTAGTGTTGCTGATCTCACAACAAAAGGACCTTTCAAGAACAAACATCTTAATATATAAAATATGTTTAGAAACAGGGAGAAGTGGGAAATCTGTTAGACAAGTGCAATATAATTAGAGCAAAAAGAAAGACCACAGTATAATCTCAGCAAACACTTAGAAAGTTAGACATAATTATTCCACAGGACAAAGTGTAAACACTTGGCTATAAATAAATTGGCACAGAGTATCCAAAGTAAAATTATCACCACTCTGAAAAATAAACGTCTGGAAAAAAATACTCTACTTCTTCTAACATAAATAAAAATAGGTTGTCTTTTTCTAACTGCACCTACGGGTCCACGTGTTTAAGGTCACAAATACATTTTTTTTTTGGATATATAAAGGGGCACTTTGCCTGAAAAAACAATCAGATATTAAGTTTTCCATTAAATATGGATATTCCTGTCTACATGAGTGTCATATCTTGGGGTTCAAATCTTACCAAGTTCAGATCTTCTCACAGTGTGTCTCTTTGTTCTCAATGTATCTTTTTGACCTTACCAAATACTCAGGGTTTGTCTGTCCTAGTTGCATTGTAGTATTTTTCTTTTCACATCAGAACGGAAAATGTCACGTTCCGCTTTTCTGTGCCTTAATTCTCTACACTGGAAGAGATCTCGCCCCCCAGAATGTTTGGTGACTTGTCATTTAGAAAAATTCTGGATACCCTAAAGTTATGAGCCTGTACTCTGAGCTTTCGCCTCATTCTTTCGTAACATGACGATTTGTGGGAGATTAACGTAGGAGAACTCGAAGTCTGCAGCGAGCTAAAGCAACAACCCTGGAAGGGACCCTAACTCACGGAGGGGAGGCCCAGAGGTGGCTCACCTCCGGTGCTTAAAGGAGGATGGCTGGGCCTGGAAAATGCCCCCTGCAAGCCCCAAGGCTCCCCAGACATCCCCTCCTCCCGGGGTCGGAAACCTTCCCTCCTCGCCCTGCTGACCAGAGAGAACATTTGGCGAGCTTCTTTCCTCGTCCAAGTCTCTAGCAGCGGCCTTCTCGCTGGGCCACCGCCTCCTCTGTGGTCCCCGCGGCGCCCGCCCCCGTCGGTCCGGTTCGCGCTTCGCAGCCGCGGACCCGACGGCCTCCTGCAGCGCCCCCTGCCCTACACGTCCAGGACGTGGTTGAGATAGGAGATGTAGCAGATGGCCAGGCGCAGGATCTCGATCTTGGAGAGCTTCTTGTCTGGGGGCAGCGTGGGCAGCAGTTTGCGGAGCTCGGCGAAGGCCAGGTTGAAGGCTTCCACGCGGATGCGCTCGCGGGTGGCGTGGGCCGAGCGGTACTTGGCGGTGGCGCGCCGGCGGCGGCGCTTCTCCTCGCGGCTCAGCTGCTGCGGGTGCGGGTAGAGCGCGGCCCGGCTGCCGCCCTTGCCGTCTCCCTCGGCCTCCTCCACCGGCTCCAGGTCCGACACGTTGCCCAGCACCTTTGCGTCCGCGCCGCCCAGCGACTCCGGGTCCGAGTGTGCCGAGCTGGGGTGGTCCGAGTCGGCGGCTTGGTCCGGACTCAGCATCATTTTGGAGGCTGAGGGGGAGTCAGAAGATCAATCAATAAAAGGAACCAGCCTTTCTTTCTCAGAGCGGGCAGGGGCCTACCACGCCCGCCCTGCCCGCGGGCTCGAGGAGGGACTTTCTCGGTGCCGCGTCCGCGCGTCCCGGTCCGCTCCCCACACCGAGCTGCTGCGCGTGGCCGAGCAGGCCGCGGCCTTAGGGAGGGCACCCCGAGGGCAGGCCCGAAGGCCGGAGCCCCGCGCCTCCCCACAGCGCCGGCTCCGAGGCCGCATCCTGGGCTCAACGGCTCGGCTTGCAGGAGACGGAGACCGGCCTGTGGGCCCGGTCCGGGACGGCCGTCGGGCCGAGACTGGGTTTTTGTGCCTTCTCCGGCCAAACACCAACTGTGCGATTCCGCCTCCCTACTCTCTTCCTCTTTCCTGACAAACGAATGATTCCTAAGGACGATACATCTGGTGTTACCAGGGGCGGGGAGACGAGGCGTGCGTGGCCTACCCGCCCCGAGGGCCCCCGGCACAGCAGCGGGAGAGCCGCGGCGCCCGACGGCCTCACGCGGGTCTGGGGCGGCTCGGGTGCTCGCGGGTGCCGGGACTGAGGAGGGCACGCCGGACCCCTGCGCTGGGGTGCGGGCCTAGAGGAACCCCAGGCCCGAGAGCAAGCGGCCGGGAGCGAGAAGACTTCCTCGCCCCACTCGCGCCTCTCCAGGAAAATAGAGAAATGACTAAACAAACGTGGAGGCTACTTTCAACTGCAAATTGCCTCGTGTGCCCTTGTAGCCTTCTGGGGCACCATCTGTCACGCGGACAACCACACACATCGGGGACCTCGAGACGCGGCGGCGTGGGAGAAAACAATGCGCCCGGCAGGGGGCCGGCCACCTCGGGGAAAAATACCGGCGGCCGGGTCGCTGCGGGAGGAGAGGCCGGGGAGGAACCGGGAGGGCCCGGTGCGGGAGCAGGCGGCTCCACGCGTCTTGCCCGGGGCCGAGCTGCTTCTTCTCCCGCAAAGTTCTGGCCTTCCCGGGGCCTGAGCTCGGGAGCCCGGAGCTGCCCCCGGGCGGCCTGGCAAAGGCCCAGCGAGTCTGTCCTTAGCTTTCCTCTAACGATGCCCTCCTGGAAAGGCCACCTCTCCAGGCTCCTCCCGGGCGCATGGAAGACGGAACCCGATTGCGCGCCTTCTTGGAGGGACTCGCTCAGAATCTCTGGACTTCGGGGGAATTCGGGCTTCCAGAAAGGGGTCGACAGGAGAGAAAAGGCGCCTGCGGGTGCTGCGCGCCCCGACCGCGGGCACAGGGTGGGAGGACCAGGCTGCGAAGCCCGGGCCCCAGGGTGTGTCGCCCGAGCCACTCTTGTCGCGGGAGAAATCCGCGTCGGCGACGTGTAGGAGGGTTTGCTGCTAGAGAAACAAAAGCAAGGGGGTGTGTGATCGGTTCCCAACGCTCCACTTGCTTTTGAGTGAATCTGGCTCCAAAACAGCTTTCATTTCCTTGCGAGAACAGGTCCTCTGAAGCAAAATAAAAACAAATGCTCCAAGTGAACTGTACGTGACTCCCTACGGGCTTTTCGCCGATAAATTTATAAGTAGGACAACTTACACCTACACATTTAGCTTGAAAGGGCATAAACAAATATGCGAGTAATGGCAAATCACAATAAGCCTCCATATAGTTGTAGTTTGGATCCAAAGTTCCTGGGTTGCCCCCAAAGCATGTTAAATTCTCCACCACGTATCTTTCTAAAATAGTCGTAAGTAGCTTGCCGTGTATGCATTTTATTTATTTAATAATTAACCGAAATGCATCTATAAATGCAATATGAACAACCTAACTTAGTTTCAAGCTGTTAAAAAAAAAAAAAGATTTAAAGGAGACTTACCTTGTAAAAGCCTTTTCAATAACCTTCTCTCCAATCTTTTAGAGTTAAAATTCCAGGAAGTATCAGGAGGGAAATTCCGGGAAATATTAAAAGCAGCCAATATTTATTACATTCAACAATGAAAAAGCAGCTGTCATCTCTCTGGTGTCCACAGCGAGGGATGATAATATCTCAGGATGTGAGCGGCATGAATGGTTGTTCACTTAGTGGATAGATCAAAAACGCCTTTTTCTTTTAAACGTTTTCGAACATTTCGAGAAATTCGTTGTTGGTTTTTTTTTTTTTTTTTTTTTAAACGATGTGTTGACAAGTCCGGTGCCTTTTTTCCTCTTCTAGGTCTCTATAAATAACAAAAGAGATGCAGAGATAAACACCGTCACAGCGAAGGGCTGGTTCCTCCACTTTCTAACAGCGGAAGAATCAATAAGAAAGATGGTTAAGATAAGACTCTGCTCAGGTCGGACTCCTCTCCTTTCCTTATTACGGCTGAGAGAAACCGGGAAGCGCGGGGCAGAGATGCGATCTTGGTTAGAAGTGATTTTTTTTTTTTTTTTGAGATAGGCTTTGTTCAGCTGTTGTCTCCCTAATTCCCAGGAACACAATCCTGTAACTCAGAGTTAAGGTTGCCTCTTTTTCTTCCCTCAATTACTTGAATGTTGTATAAACAGAAATCTATTTTCCGTTTCAAAGTCTTTCAAGCCTTGCTTACATCCCCCGCCCTCACCCCCTCCTTTCTTTACCTTGTAGCAAAATAATATAGTCAGTGGCTTAGAGATGCCTGGAGAAAGGCTGGTGAAAAGTGAACGTCCCCCGGAGTAACAGTGACAGCGAAGCGGAGAAAGACGGGAGAGAGTGGAAGAGCCAGAGCAAAGAGGCAGAGATGCGTGTGTGGCTTCTTGACTCTCCTGGTACCAATTGATTCAGCCTAGAGATGGTGGAAGAGATAAAGGCTTAAGAAGGGGGATGGAATTTTTTCCCCCTAAATTGATATTTAATGGGAAATCCTATTGGACAGAAACCTGGACATGAGTCACTTAATTGGACTTGACATCTGTCACAGTGTGGGAGTTTTCACAGCCCAAATATTTTAGCAGATCAGATTCCCACTGAATCTGTGCCATAAAATATAACAGTTGAAAGCAGTCCATGATGGAAACCTTAGCCTCCAAAAAGCCTCTAGCCATAATCAGACTATTTCTGTTTTTCAGATTATTGATGCAGTATTTAAGTGCAAATAAACACCATATTGACTGTGGAAAAATTTCCCTGGCATATCAAAAAATCATCATCTTTCTTTAATGTTTAGGAAAATATTTGTGTCCAAACATGGAAATATATACTATACAAGGCACTACATTGAATATAAAGTATTCATATATACAGCAGCTAACGTTTATTAGTGATTATTTATACATTTCAAAATACACCTCAGTGAGGCTTGATTAAGTGTATTAATATTTTTGAGAGGTATTCTGCCATTGGGTTAATTTACCAATAGATAAGCAGATCATAGAAACCTTTCAATAGATTAAATCATTGATTGAACTGGGAATAGAATCAAGATATCATAATTTCAGGAACTGTGATGTGAGACCATCCTACTCTTCCAAGTGTGTTTGTTTTTCTCTTCACCCACTCATCTGTTCAGGTTAAAATATGGCACACTACATGTGTGGATTACCGTGCTTCCTTCTGGCCTCTCTTAACATGCGAATACATTCAGCTGCGCACCAGTGCACTAGGCTGGGATGTAAACACACGCAAATCACCAGTGTATTCCAGCCTTTGCCTTACACAACCTCGTGGTCCTGAATTTATTTGCCTTATAACAAAAGGGAAAATCCAGTTCAATTTTTTTTTTTTTCATTTTGTGGAGATACCGTTAGTCCCCAACCATTACATACCAATTGCAATCATTTTAGCTTTTTTGATTGGACAAACTTAAAAAATGAGAGCATTGTAGCCTGACTCCCTACCTCCCCAATCCCTGGAGAAATATTTGTGAGGAGAGGGGTCCTCACTTTCCCTTCTTTATCAATTTTGCCCTAAAATAGAGGTCCTGTCAGGGGGGTTGAGCAGCCCACCCCTGGGAGTGCCCCTCAGGGTTCTTCACGGCAGACACAACTACTGTTTGATTTTGTACATATTTTTCATCCTCTGGGAGATTCCTGGACCAGAATGGGATGGGGATGTGGACAGTAGGAGTGCCTCCACAGAGTAGGGGGCACCAACACTTCCCAGTCCTGTCTCTGCCAGCACCAGCACAGAAGTACATTTTAAATGTCCCCAGGACACTTAAGTGGAGGTAGAAGCCAGCCACCTACAGGTGGTAATGGAAACAGGCGAGTGGATGAACTCCCCAAAGTAGTAAACAAGAAGGCAGAAGGAAAGAGCCAACACTAAGCATTCACACACTGGAAGTGTACACATAGATGCACACCCACAGATACCTACCTGTGCCTCTTCCTCCCCCATTACCCACACAAGCCGGCTGGCTCTACCAGACTCCCACGTACTCAGACCGACAGACTGAAAAGTCTGGTGGGCTCTAATCACCATAGTCCTGGAGGCAGATGCTAGAGTGGAAACAGACTGGTATCTCTGGTTACCCTGATGTTGTATGTGTGTGTGTTTGCGCACCCACCTGCGTGTGTGTGTACATATCAGGGCAGGTTAGATTCAGCTATGGAGTGTGCGGATCCAGGACACATTCTATTTATGTTTAGGCTTACTCATGCCACACTTACAGCCTGCATGTATGTAAGTTAATACTTACATTAGTAAGCATGTGTAAACAGGTGCACACTCAGAACCACACACAGTCATGCTTACACATATGGTTATCATCATGAACACGGATGGACTCACACACATACCATACTCTGCTCCGGGAACAACCCCCCTCCCCCACCTTTGCCTTTTCCAAGACCTCCCTGGCACAGATGGTCCCTCCTTCTGTGCTCCATAGCACTCTTTTTGTATTTCCCTTAGAGACCGCATGTTGTGTACCATGATTCTTGGTCTACCTCTCTCTCCCACTGGACTGTGATGCTTTCAGGGAAGGTCTGTAGCTTGTATTTCTAGCACCAACCATCCTATGGTTGGATGTCTGTGCTTAACAGATTATAAGCACTCATTACGTTTACGTGAATGACCCTCTATGTACGGAGGCACCCAGTATATTTGTAACATAGAAACACTTTCACAAAAAGACACCCATGGTTTCAGCTCTACCAGTTTTCTCTCCTTTAAAGTGAGGTTAATAATCCTATCCTACTCACTTCACAGGGTTGTTATATGGAAGTATTAAAAAATATATTAAACACCATACAAATTAAGATATTATGGAATACAGGAGTAATATTAAATAATATTAAATGCAGTTAGGAGGGAGCATAGCAGTAACTATAAGAGCCAGACTTCCTGGCTCTATCATATCCTAGCTGTGTGAACTTAAGTGAGTTGCTTAGCATTTCTGGATTTCAGTTTTCTAATCTGTAAAATGGGAATAACAAATGTATGTTATGTTATATCGTGTCATTTTTTTCCCCAAGGATGAACAAGATAATCTATATAAAGTGCTTAAACTAATGCGTAGAACACATGCTTACTAAATGTTGGCTATTAATATTGTTAGTAATATTATTCTTATTATTCAATATAAATACATATTGAAAGCCAGATCTATATTTACATAGAAATATAACTATCCAGGTATACTCACCCAGATGATGTGTGTGTGTGTTTGCATTTGTGTGTGTGAGTACTTTCCATGTGTGAGACATAGGTCTAGGAATTGTGCACATGTTAACTTATTTAATATTCACCACACACTTACGAGGTAGGTCTTCTTTTCCCAATTTTGCATACAAGGAAACTGGGACATGGAGAGGTTGGTAATCTTATTCAATGTCATCACATAGCTAGGTCATCACAAAGCTAGTGAGTTACGGCCCCAAGATTTAGGTTTAAATTCAGAAAGTGCACCCTCAACCACTATGGGTTCCTGCCTCTGTGGTCCTTGTACAGCTAAATAAATACACGCATGTAGAAGAATCTTTCACCAAATGAAATGCACATGCTGAAGGAGAAATATATGTACACAACATATCGTTACACTGTCACTGCACCCGGAGGTGGGCAGTGAGTCAACTCAGTTTTAAATACCTACTAGTGAATCGAATTGAAGGCAACAGGTTTGGTGTTTTTTTTGCTTGTTTTTTTAGTGCATCTAGGGAAACCCTGGTGGCGTAGTGGTTAAGTGCTATGGCCAACCAAAAGGTTGGCATTTCGAATCCACCGGGTGCTCCTTGGAAACTCTACGGGGGCAGTTCTACTCTGTTCTATAGGGTCGCTATGAGTTGGAATCAACTCAATGGCAACAGGTTTGTTTTGTTTTTTTTAGTGCAGTCTAGCATTGTGCTAGACACTTTTGGACAACAAACATATTAGGATTATTTAATTCCACTAGGCAGCTGTTTGTTTCCAATCTACCTTCTTAAATATTGCATCCCATTAGTAAAAATGTTTAGCATACATATCCAACACATGTATACAAACAAAAAACCAAATCCATTGCCTTAGAGTCAATTCGGCCTCATAGCGACCCTATAGGGCAGGGTAGAACTGTCCCATAGGGTTTCCAAGGAGCGGCTGGTGGATTCAAACTGTCAACCTTTTGGCTAGCAGACCTAGCACACCGCAGTTCTTAATCACTGCACCACCAGGGTTCCAATACATGTATATTTATTATTAATAAACTTTATACATATACTACTGCACTATAAAGTATATACAAAAAAAAAGACATTTGAAAAACATGATAAATATAAACTTACTAATATTTGTGAAATATTTTTCTTTATCAACAGTAAAAAACCTATTAGCAGCACATTGTTAATATTATATACATTTTTTTTTTTCTTTAGAGCAGTAAGGCTCGTTTGTTAAAATCATTGTCTAACACTTTGTGGTAAAGTGGCTTGTTGGTCTGGTTTTAAGCTCCATTTGTTTAGATCTCTGGTTTTTATGGCCGACAAAGCAGAAAAAGATGTAATATAAAATTTCAAACGTCCAAATAGAAGTTCATCATTAATTGTATTAACTAAATTATGATTTTATTTCATTATGTTATCCATTAAATATGCCAAAGGTTTGCTGATACTTGGCTAATAAGTTTCCTTTTACTGTGAATTATTTACGCCTGTAAAATAATCAGTGAAACAATCAGTATTTTTAACAAATATGTGCAAAACCCTCTGAAACTCATTATTTGGAAGATTTTAAAAGTTTAGAAGTTTCTGCTTCTGTCTGTTTTAAATCTTCAGTTTTAAGAGATTCGAATATATGGCAAGGAGCCCTAGTGCCACAGTGGTTAAGCATGTGGCTGCTAACCAAGAGGCTGGCAGTTCAAATCCACCAGCCGCTCCCTGGTAAACTCTACAGGGCAATTCTACTCTCTCCTATAGGGTCACTATGAGTCACGCGCTTTTATTGTTTTTGGTAGCAAAGAACAAAACAAAACACATAACTCTATAAACATTTCTAAAGAGGTTTTCAAAAATGCTTTATCTGGTGCAAATTTTTTTTGTTGTTGTTAGCACTGAGCTTTGAAAAATATATACTTTGTTTTTTTAAAAAAACACATTGAGTGTGTTTATTTTTTCAAAAACTCTGCTGGTAGCATGCTATTGACAGCTGTTTGTTGTATATAAATATTAAAAAAAAAAAAGACAATGCATTGAGAACACTAGTCTTAAACTTGAACAACTCTTAAGTTCTTTCCTACTTGTTAGCCAGTATATTCTTTGAGGGAAGGGGGATTTTTACAGCCTCTCCATTTCATTTATAGCAAAAATTCTCATATATTTTAAAGAGCTCCTATTTCTAAAATTAACTACATAGGTGACATTCCGTACACTTCTGCTTCAACTTCCCTGTGGCAAATTCTTCCCTAGAATTATTTAGTGAATGAGTTTTATTTGAGGTGGTATCGCTGCCTCCTTATATTTATTTGAGCTAAAGCAGCCATTTCCTCAGTAGCTTCACCTCCACAGTTTTTTCAATAAAATGTGCTTTTTATTAAGGATCATTTCAGTTTTGAATCTATCTTCTCCCATATATCTTTCCTTTAATGGCCTCCTAGAAAAAGAATTTCTTGATGTATTTCATTACCAAAACAGAATCTCTAAAATACCATGAGCTGAAACATGGTAGAAATAGCTGTTCTTTCATCCAACTAAATAGCAAATCTTCGACACTGCATAAATTGGTCTAATACTTGTTTCTTCAGGTCTTCAGCAGTATTTCCCAGTTGTCTATCAGCAGAATTTGCCAGCACAGAAAAGCGTTTTGGTTTGTCACTTCATCGGTTTCTGTGTACTATGGCTTTTTTTTTTTTTTTTTTTTTTACCATACCTGGAAGAACGTATTTCTCTAAGAGTTTGGCCTTTGCTATCAAATAAGAAGCCTCAAAAGAGGCTTCTACATAATTATCATTTCTTTCTGTGAAACATTTAAAAGTACTGGATTGAATACAGCATGACTTCAAACATCGCTGAAAAAATTAAGGGATTTCTTTTCCTGCTTTGAGTACTTAAGTTTTTAAAGCAGGTTATTGAAGTATAGGAGTCCCTGGGTGGTGCAAACAGTTAAGCACTCGGCTACTAACCAAAAGGTTGGAGGTTCAAGTCCAACCAGCAGTACCTCAGAAAAAAGGCCTAGTAATCTACCTCTGAAAAATCAGTCATCGAAAGCCCACTGGAGCACAGTTTTTCTGTAACACACATGGAGTTGCCATGAGTCAGAACTGACTTGATGGCAATTGGTTTGGTGTG
Source organism: Elephas maximus indicus (assembly GCF_024166365.1). Lineage (NCBI taxonomy): Eukaryota > Metazoa > Chordata > Mammalia > Proboscidea > Elephantidae > Elephas > Elephas maximus. Next base: position 164,396,939 of record NC_064821.1, on the reverse strand, counting down.
GTTTTAATGAATTCTAATTTACATACAGCACAATTCGCCTTCTAGAGGTGTTCAGTTCTATGAATTTGACAAATGTATACACTCACGTAAGCAACACAATGAAAATATAGAACATTTCCATCACCCTAAAAAGGTCTTTGGTGTTCCTTTGTAGTCAATTCCTTCAGCGACACCCAACCTCAGATAACCACTGATCTGATTTCTGTTCCTATAGTTTTGCTTCTTCCAGAATGTCATCAAAGTGGAATCATACAGTATGTAGACTCTTTTGCTCAGCATAAAGCTTTTGAGACTAATCCACATACACAGCCGTTCATTCCCTTTTGTTACTGAATGGTATTTCACCATATGGATGTACCACAATTTGTTCATCCACTCACCGATTAATTCACCAAGCAACCATTTGAGTTGCTTCCAGGTTTTGGATATTAAGAATACAGCCTCTACAACTGCGCATGTACAAGTATTTATGAGTCTATATATACCCAAGAGTGAGAATATTGGGTTATCTGGCGAGTGTATCTTTACCTTTATAAGACACTGCCAAACTGCTTTACCAAGCAACTGTACCATTTTGCGTTCTCACCAGCAATGTTTGATTTGTTCCACTTCTTCACCAGCATTTGTTATTGTCAGCTTTCACAAATTATTATTTTTAGCCATTCTATTGGGTATCTGGAAACCCTGGTGACGCACTAGTTAAGAGCTAAGGTTGCTAACCAAAAAGTCAGCAGTTCGAATCCACCAAGCTCTCCTTGGAAACCCTATGGGGCAGCTCTCCCGTCCTGTAGGGTCGCTATGAGTTGCAATCGACTTGACAGCAGTGGGTCTGGTTGTTTTATTGAATATCCAGTATATCTCATTTTTATTTTATCTTTCACTTGCCCCCTTTTCAGCTTTATAGAGATATAGTTTATATACAATAAACTGCATGTATTTGAAGAACACAATTTAATGAGTTTTGACATCTGTATACAACCCTGAAACCATCACTGTAATCAAGATAGTGAACTATCCGTCGTACTCTATAATTCATCTCTCCTCCTGCCCCCTGTTCTCTCCTTCCCATCCCACAGGAAACTACTGCTCTACTTTCTGTCACTAGAGGTTATTTTTGTTTTTAAAATTTTATATAGTCTCATTTGGGGGAGAGCAGCTAGGAGTACATAGCAAGGTGTGTATAAGTTTTTGTATCAGAGACTGACTTGATTTGTAAACTTATACTTAAAGCACAATAAAAAATATATATAAATGGAAAGAAACTATATGTTCTTTTTTGGTCTGCCTTCTTTCATCAGAATAATTACTCTGAGATTCATTCATGTTGTTGTGTCTATCAATAGTTCAGTCCTGTTTATTGCTGAGTAGTACTTGTAGTTGCATTTCCAGAGCTCTTCCTTTTATTATGTAGATCCAACCTTCTGTCTGATAACATATTCTTTTTATCTGAAGAGGTTCCTTAAATACACATTGCAGAACAGGTTGACTGGCATTGAATTCTTTCACTGACTGCTTTCCTGATGATATCTTTATTTTGCTTTCATTTTTGGAAGGTTTTCTCTAATTATAGGATTCTAAGTTGACAGTTTTGTTTCATTCTTTTTTCAGTACTTTAAATATATTGCTCCATTTCTTTTTGGCTTGCATGATTTCTAATGAAAAGTATGCTGTAATTTTTTTTTAATTGTGCTTTAGGTGAAAGTTTACAGAGCAAATTAATTTCTCATTAAGCAATTAATACACAAATTGTTTTGTGACTTTGGTTGCCAACCCCACAATGTGTCAGCACTCTCCCATTCTCTACCCCAGGGTTCCCTGTTTCCATTAGACCAGTTTTCCTGTCCCATCCTGCCTTCTCATCTTTGCTTTTGGGCTGGTGTGCCCTTTTAGTTTCGTATACATGATTGAACTATGAAGCATGTTCCTCATGTGTGTTATTGTTTTGCCCTATAGACCTGTCTAATCTTCAGCTCAATAGTGAACCTTGGAAGTGACTTCAGTACTGAGTTAAAAGGGTGTCTGGAATAGATAAGCAGTAACTTTGGTGAAGGGAAAGAAAGTACACAATACTGGCGAAGCCAGAACAACTTGACCAAGACAAGGTCATGGAAGCTTCATAAAACCCACCAAACCAAACCTGCTGCTGTCGAGTCGATTCTGACTCATAGTGACCCTGTAGGGCAGAGTAGAACTGCCCCATAGAGTTTTCAAGGAGCTCCTTTTGGTTAGCAGCGGTAGCAATTAACCACTACGCCACCAGGATTTCTGGAAGCTTCATAGGCATATTCAAACTCCCTGAGGGATCGAATTACTGGCCCCAGGGCTGGGGACCACGGTCTCAGGGAACATCTAGCTCAATTGGCATAACATGGTTTATACTTTGGTGAGTAGTGTTTGGGGCCTTAAAAACTTGTGAGCTGCCTTCTAAGGTTCTCCACTGGTCTCACCCCATCTGGAGCAAGGGAGAATGAAGAACACCAAAGACACAAGGGAAAGATTAGTCCAAAGGACTAATGGACCACAACTACCATGGCCTCCATCAGACTGAGTCCAGTACCACTAGATGGTGCCTGGCTACCACCACTGACTGCTCTGACAGGGATCACAACAGAGGGTCCCGGACAGAACTGGAGAAAAATGTAGAGCAAAACTCTAACTCATATACACACAAAAAAGACCAGATGTACTGGTTTGATAGAGACTGGAGAAACCCTGAGAGTATGGCCCCCAAACACTCTTTTAACTCAGTACTGAAGTCACTCCTGAAGTTCATTCTTCAGCCAAAGATTAGACAGGCCCGTAAAACAAAAGGAGACTAAATGGGCACACCAGCCCAGGGGCAAGGTCAAGAAGACAGGAGGGGATAGGAAAGCTGGTAATGGGGAACCTAGGGTTGAGAAGGAGGAGTGTTGTGGGGATGGCAACCAACGTCACAAAACAATATGTGCATTAATTGTTTAATGAGAAATCAATTTGCTCTGTACACTTTCATCTAACGTACAATTAAAAAAAAAAATGTCTGGGGCCATACTTTTGGGGTTTCTCCAGGCACTGTCAGACGAGCAATTCTGGTCCTTTTTTTGCGAATTGGAATTTTGTTGTACATTCTTCTCCCACTCTGTCCAGGGCCTTCTGTCGTGACCCTTGTCAAAGCAGTTCGTGGTGGTAGCCAGGCACCATCTAGTAGTGCTGGACTCAGTCTGGTGGAGGTTTTAGTAGTTGTGGTCCATTAGTCCTTTGGACTAATATTTCCCTTTTGTCTTTGGTTTTCTTCATTCTCTTTTCTCCATACAGGATGGGATCAGTAGATGACCAGTTGCAGGATTTTAAGACCCCAGATGCTACTCACCACAGTCTGATGTCAAACATTTTCGTTATAACTTATGCTATACCAATTGCATAGCATAGATGTCCCTTGAGACCAGGGTCCCCAGCCCTTAGCCCAGTAACTCAGTCCCTCAGGGAGTTTGGATGTGTTCGTGAAGCTGCTATGATTTTGCCTTGGTCAGGTTGTGCCGACTTCCCCAGTGTTGTGTACTGTCTTACATTTCACCAGGGTTCCCACTATCTACTATTTGTTTAGTGTTTTTCCTTCCTCACCTCTCCCCTTCCTCATAATCATCAAAGATTGTTTCTTTCTGTGTGTAAACCTTGTTTTTATAATAGTAGTTTCATACAATATTTGGCCTTTTGTGTTTAACTTATTTCATTCAGCATCTCTCCGTCCAAATTCATCCATGTTGTGAGGTGTTTCACAGATTCGCCATTGTTTTTTATCGTTGCATAGTGTTCCACTGTGTGTACACTCCATAGTTTTTAATCCATTCATCTATTGATGAGCACTTAGGTTTTTCCATCTTTTGGCTATTGTGGATAATGCTGCAATGAACACGGGCGTGCATAAGTCAACTCTTATTTGTCTAGGATATATTCCTAGGAGTGAGACTGCTGAATCAGATGGTATTTCTATTTCTAGCTTTTTAAGAAAGCGCCGTATCATTTTCCAAAATATTTGTACCATTTTACATTCCCACCAGCAGTGCATAAGAGCTTCAAGCTCCCTGTAGCCCCTGCAACATTCATTATTTTCTGTTTTTTTTTTTTTTTGATTCATGCCAGTAATGTCAGAGTGAGATGGTAGCTCATCGTAGTTTTGATTCCTATTTCTCTAATGGCTAGTAATTGTGAGCATTTCCTAATGTGTCTGTTAGCCTCCTGAATGTCTTCTTTGATGAATCGTCTGTTCATATCCTTTGCTCACTTTTTAGTTGAATTGTCTTTTTGTTGTAGAGGTGTTGGATTTTCCTATAGATTTTAGAGATTAGACCTTTGTCAGGTATACTATAGCCAAAATTTTTTCCCAGTCTGTAGGTTCTCTTTTTACTTTTTTGGTGAGATCTTTTCATGAGCATAAGTGTTTAATTTTTAGAAGAGTCTATTTATCTAGCTTATCTCCTGGACTTTGTTAGTTATGGTTTGTGACCTATTTATGCTGTATATTAGGGTCCCTACCATTGATGGAATCGACTCACCTGCACTGGGTTTGGGTTAGCACTGACCCTCTTTTTACTTCCATGATCTTTACAGTTTTTCATTTTATGTTTAGGTCTTTGACTCACTGTGATTAGTATTTGGGTATGGTGTGAGGTATGAGTCCTGTTTCATTTTTTTACAGGTGGACATCCAGTATTGCCAGCACCGTTTGTTAAAAAGACTGTCTTTTTCCCATTTAATGGACTCTGGGCCTTTGTAAAAGATGAGGTGCTTGTAGGTAGATAGATTTACATTTTGGCTCTCCATTGTATTCCATTGGGCATCATGTCTGTTGTTATACCAAAACCAAAACTCACTGCTGTTGAGCTGATTCCGACTTATAGCGACCCTATGTACCAGGCTATTTTGACTACCGTAGCTGTATAGCAGGTTCTGAGGCCAGGTTGTGCAAGGCCTCTTACTTTGTTCTTCTTCTTCAGTAATACTTATGCTTTACTTTATCTTTCCTTTCCATATAAAGTTAATAATTAGATTTTTCATCTCATTAAGAAATGCTATTGGTGTTTGGATCAGGATTGCATTGTATTTATAAATTGCTTTGGTTAGAATTGACATTTTCACAATATTTAGTCTTCCTATCTGTGAGCATATGTTTTTCCATTTTTGTAGATCTTTTTTCGTTTCTTGCAGTAGTGTTTTGTAGTTTTTCTTTGTATAAATCTTTTACGTCCCTGGTTAGATTTATTCCTAAGTATTTTAATTTTTTAGGGGCTATTATAAATGGTATTGTTTTCGTGGTTTCCTTTTCAGGGTTCTCTTTATTGGTGTGTAGGAATACAACTGCTTTTTGTATGTTTATCTTGTATCCTGCTACTCTGCTGAATCTTTCTATTATTAGTTACAGTAGTTTTCTTGTGGAATCTTTAGAGTTCTCTATGTACGGTATCATATCATCCATGAATAGGGATAGTTTTACTTCTTCCTTAACAATTTCAATGTCCTCTTTCTTTTTATTGGCTTGTTGCTCTAGCTAGCACTTCTAGCACACTGTTAAATAGGAGTGGTGATAAAGGGCATCCTTGTCTTGTTCTCATTCTCAGGGGGAATGTTTTTAGCCTCTCTCCATTGAAAATGATGTTGCCTGTTGGTTTTGTATAGATGCCCTTCATTATGTTGAGGAATTTCTCTTCTATTCCTAGTTCATTGAGAGTTTTTATTAGGAATGGGTGTTGTACTGTATCAAATGCCTTTTCGGTGTCAATTGAGATGATCATGTGATTATTTTCTTTTGTTTTATTTAAGTGGTGGGTTACATTGATTGGTTTTCAAATGTTGAGCCATCCTTGCATACCTGGTATGAATCCCACTTGGTTGTGGTGTATTATTTTTTTGATATGACACTAAATTCTTTTGGCTAGAATTTTGTTGAGAATTTTTGCGTCTACATTCATGTCAGATATTGGTCTAATTTTTTGTGGTGTTGCTGCCTGGTTTTGGTATCAGGGTTATGCAGGCTTCACAGAACGAATTTGGAAGTATCCCTTCGATTTCTATATTCTGAAACAGTTTGAGTAGTACTCGTGTGATCTCCCTCTGAATGTTTGGTAGAATTCTCCAGTGAAGCCATCTGGGCCAGGACTTTTTTTTGTTGGGATTTTTTTTTTTAAGATTACTTTTTCAGTTTATTCTCTTTTTATAGGTGTGTTCAGATTTTCTACCTCAGTTTGTGTTAGTTTAAGTAGGTAGTGTCTTTCTAGAAATTTGTCCATTTCCTCTAGGTTTTCATATTTGTTGGAGTACATTTTTTTCATACTACTCTGTTGTTATGAGTGGAATTGCACCCCAAAATGTGCATGTTATGGATTGAATTGTGTTCCCCCAAAATATGTGTCAATTTGGTTAGGCCATGATTCCCAGTATTCTGTGGTTGTCCTCCATTTTGTGGTTGTAATTTTATGTTAAAGAGGATTAGGGTGGGATTGTAACACCCTTACTAAAGTCACATCCCTGATTCAATGTAAAGGGAGTTTCCCTGGAGTGTGGCCTGCACTACCTTTTATTATACAAGAGATAAAAGGAAAGGGAAGCAAGTATACCACCAAGAAAGCAGCACTGGGAACAGAGTGTGTCCTTTGGACCTGGGGTCCCTGCGTGGAGAAACTCCTAGTCCAGGAGAAGAGTGATGACAAGGACCTTCTTCTATAGTCTACAGAGAGAGAAAGCTTTCCCCTGGAGCTGATGCCCTGAATTTTGACTTCTAGCCTACTAGACTGTGAGAAAATAAATTTCTCTTTGTTAAAGCCATCCACTTGTGGAATTTCTGTTATAGTAGCACTAGATGACTAAGACAGTGTGTCAACCAACTTGGCTAGTCCATGATTCCCAGTATTGTGTGATTGTCTAGATTTTATCATCTGATGTGATTTTCCTATGTGTTATAAATCCTATTTCTATGAAGTTAATGAGGCAGGATTAGAGATAGTTATGTTAATGAGGCAGGATTCGCTGTTCAAGATAAGGTTGTGTCTTATGTCAAACTCTTTTGAAATATAAAAGAGAGAAGTGAGCAGAGAGACAGGGGGACCTCATACCACCAAGAAACAAGAGCCAGCACAATAATGCGTCCTTTGGACCTGGGGTCCCTGAGCTGAAAACTCCTAGACCAGGGAAGGATTGATGACAAGGACCTTCCCCCAGAGCCGACAAAGAGAGATAGACTTCCCCTGGAGCTGGCATCCAGAATTGGGACTTCTAGCTTACTAGACGGTGAAAGAATAAATTTGTCTTTGTTAAAGCCAACCACTTGTGGTATTTCTGTTATAGAAGCTCTGAATGACTAAGACATCTATCATGATCCTTTTTATTTCATTTGGGTCTGTTGTAATGTCCCTCATTTCTTTTCTTATTTGGATTATTTGCTCCCTCTCCTGTTTTTCTTTAGTCAATATGGCCAGCGGTTTGTTGATTTTGTTGATCCTTTCAAAGAACCAACTTTTCATTTTGTTGATTCTATTATTTTTCTATTCTCTATTTCATTTATTTCTGCTCTGATCTTTATTATTTTCTTTCTTCTGGTGGCTGTGGGCTTCTTTTGCTGTTCTCTATTTGTTTGAATGGTAGGGCTAATGCTGTGATTTTGTCCCTTTCTTCTTTTTGATGTGTGCGTCTATTGCTATAAATTGACCTATGAGCACTGCTTTTGCTGTGTCCCAAAGGTTTTGGTACAGTGTGTTTTCATTCTTATTTGATTCTAGAAATTTTTTTATTCCATATTTGATTTCTTCTATCACCCATTGGTTTTTAAGGAAGGTGTTATTCAGTCTCCATGTTTTTTATTTTTCATTGCTCTTCCTGTTATTAATTTCTATTTTTATGGCATTGTGATCAGAGAAGATGTTTTGTATTATCTCAACATATCAGATTTTGTTGAGGCTTGCTTTATGGCCTAAGATATGTTCTATTCTAGAGAATATTCCATGTGCATTGGAAAAGAATGTATCACTTTGCTGCTTTTGGGTGGAGTGTTCTATATATGTCTATGAGGTCAAGAGGGTTGATTGTGTCCTCTAGATCTTCTGTATCTTTGCAGAGTTTCTTTCTAGATGTTCTGTCTTTTACTGAGAGTGGTGTGTTGAAGTCTCCTACTAGTATTGTGGAAGTGTCAGTTTCTCTCTTCAGTGCTGTTAAGAGTTTGTTTTGTGTATTTTGGAGCCCTATTATTGGGTGCATAGATATTTATTAAGGTCATCATGGTGGATTGTCTCTTTAATCATTATGTAAAGCCCTTCCTTGTCGTTTATGGTGGATTTTGTTTTAAAACCTATATTATCTGAGATTAGTATTGACACTCCTGCTCTTTTTTGGTTACTGTTTGCTTGATATATTTTTTCCATCCCTGGATTTTTAATATTTTTATGTCTTTGTTCTAAGGTGTATCTCTTGTAGACAGCATATTGATGAGTCATTTTTAAAAAATCCATTCTGTCATTTTCTGTCTCTTTACAGGTGCATTTAAGCCATTTACAATCAATGCAATTATCAATAGGTGTGAGTTTATTGCTGTCATTTTGTAGTGCTTTTGTGTGTGTGTGTATGTGTGTGGTGCCGAGGTTTTCTTTGTTCCTCTTACTCTCCTGTGCTGAGCTCCTTTTGTTTGTGGAATTTATTTTTGTTTCTTTCATTATTGTAGATTTTGTGTTTACTGAGACTTTGTTTTTCATCTTTATTTTGATGAGTAAGTTTGTTAACTTTCTTTGTGGTTACCTTGAAATTTTTCCTTATCTTCCTAAGTTTGAACCAGTCTTTTATTACTTGATATCACCTTGACTTCCTCTCCATTTGAAAGTTCCATACCTACACCATGTATTCCCCCATTGTTGTTCTGTCATTGTCATCATTTATAGATTGACAGCCCTATTTCTATTTTAAATCTTTTAGTTTTGTTTTATCCTTGAGAGCTTATTACCTATGTCAGTATCTGGCTGATACTGGCTTGTGTCCTAGATTCAGGTTGTCCGAACTAGTTTATTCTAATCAAAGTACTCCTTTTAATAATTCTTGTAAGTTTGGTTTGGTTTTTACAAATTCCCTTAATTTCTGTTTTTCTGGAAGTGTCCTAATTTCACCGTCATATTGAAGAGAGTGTTTTGTGGGATATGTTATTCTTGGTTGGCAATTTTTTTCTTTCAAGGTTATGTATATCATCTCATTGCCTTCTTGCCTGCACGGTTACTGCTGATTAATCAGAGTTTAGTCTTATTGTTTCCTCTTTTTATGTGACTTTTTATTTTTCTTGAGCTGCTCAGGGTTCTTTCGTTGTCTTTGATTTTGGCCAATGTGATTATCATATGTCCTGATGACTTTCTTTTGGGGTCTGTCCTATTGGGTTCGTTGAGTTTCTTGGATGGTCAGCTTTTCATCTTTCATGATATTAGGGAAGTTTTTTGTCAGCAAATCTTCAACTATCCTCTCTGTTTTCCATTTTCTCACCCTATTCTGGAACTTCGATCATGTGCAAATTTTTGCTCTTGGTTGCTTTCCACATAGTTCTTAGGTTTTCTTCATTCTTTTCTCTGATTTTTCCTCAAAGCGGTATCCATGGTCTTGGCTTCAATTTCATTGATTCTGTCTTTCATTGTTTCAAATTTGCTCCTAAAACCTTTCATTGTGTTATCTATTGCTGAAATTTTGTTTATCTTTTGGATTCCTAATTGCTGTTTTTGTATGATTTCTAATTTTTTATTTATTTTGACATTTTGTTCTTGTATTGTTTTCCCGAATTCTTCTATTGCTTTGTCTGTGCTTTCTTTAATTTTGGCTATGTTTCAGTTAGTTTTGTCTGTTTTCTCCATGGTTTTGTCTGTATTTTCCTTGCTTTCTTTCCTAATCTCTTGGACAGCCCTGAATATTAGACTTATGAATTTCTCATCAGATAGTTCACTGACTTTTCTTCTGCTGGGACTCATCTGGTGCTTTATTTTGGTCATTTACTGGAGCTGTCATTTTTTTAAAATACGTTTTGACATTGTCTGCTGTGTATGAGATATTCAGGTATTATTTTCCTTATTTATTGATTGTAAGTTTGTTTGTTTCATCCTGAATTTTTGTTTTGCTTGGTTATGTCTGGGTGGGCAGGCTGGGTGGACTTTGTTGCTTGCTCGTCTGTGGACACAATAGTTCTCATCACTTTGGATGTGCAGGGCTGATAGCTCAGTTATGGTGCAGCAGGGGGGAAGAGGTAGAGATGGGTCATATGTCCGTGGTGTGAACTGGGCCAGGGCTGGGGGCTGAAGCGGAGCCCATGGTGGGACGGGCTGGCTCCCCTCAGGATCACAGAGTGCAGCTATACAGGGGCTGAACTTGCAGGGAGAGGTCTGGGGGTCCTGGCTGGTTCCCCTCAGGGCCATGGAGAGCAGCAATGTAGAGGCTGAGCCAGCAGGAAGGGGTCGGGGGGTCTAGGCCAGGCCCCCTTGGGCTGCAGAGTATGGCGATGCAGGGGCTGAGCTGGCCAGGAGGAGTCTGGGGGTCTGGACTGGTTCCCCTTGGGCCATGGAGCACGGAGACACGGGTGCCAAGCCTGTCAAGAGGGGCCTGGGTATCTGGCTGGAGGAATTGAGGAGAGAAGCAGGAGGGGAGCAAGGTAGGGGCAGAGGAGGTTACAGGGAGGAGGGCAATAGGGTGTGATAGTACTGTGGGCTGCTGGGATGGGGCAGTTCTTGCTGTTATTCACCAGAGGGGAGGGGGTTGTTGGAGCACACCCCTGTGGTTACTAGGTGAGAGAGTCTGGGTTCCTCTTTGAGTTGCAGCCAGCAAACATGGTCTTACTTAACCCTGAGTGTGTCTGCATCATATATCCATCTTCTTTTGGGAATTCTGTGGAGCTGCCTTTCTGCATGCGGGGTTGTTGGCTTTATTCCAAGATGGCCACACTGAGTCATACCATTTGACCAGGAACCTCCTCTCCACATCTCTACTCCTTTTGCCATTTTCTATCAGTTTCTTTTTGTCAGTGGTTTCTGATCTAATACTTTATCCCTTCATTTAAGGTTCAGGGTTCTAGGATTGATGCCTGTATCTGTTTTATTTGGTTTCTTGAGTCTTTGTTGCAGCAGGATGGCTTAGTGTATCTGATTAATCTGCCATCTTGACTCCACCTCCAGTATGCTGTAATTCTTATTTTTGTTATGTATATAATGTGTTCTCTATCCTCTTTTTTTATCCTCTAGCTGATTTCAAATTTTTCTCTTTATCTTAGGTTTTCAGTAGGTTGACTATGATGTATGTGTGTAAAGTTGTTTTGTTTGGTTGGTTGGTTTTGGTGTGTATCCTCTTTGTGGTTATCTTAGCTGTGATATGCTGTCATTCATTATATCTTGAAACATTCTTAGTCATTATTTCTTCAGATATTTCTTCTTCTCCATTCTCTTATCTTTATGGAACTTCCATTACATGTGTGTTAAAATGTTTGATACTGTCTCACATCTCTTGGATGTTCTGTTCTGTTTTTTGTTTATTTTACTCTTTTCTGTCTTTTTGTGTTTTGTTTTCCAATCTTCAAGTTTTGTATTGACCAGTCTTCAAGTTTATTGATTCTTTCCTCAGCTGGGTTCAGGCTACTGATGCGCATGTTGAAGGCATTTTTCATTTCTGATATTGGGTTGGGTTTTATTATTTCTAGCATTTCCATCTCTCTTCTCAAATCCCCTATCTGTTTATGCATGTTGTCTATCATTTCTACTATATCCTTTACACATTAATCATAGTTATTTTAAAATCCCCACCTGCTAGTTCCAACATCTGGTTATTCCCTGTTTATTTCTGTTGAATACTCTGTGTCTTAACAATGGTGTGTGTTTGTGTGTGATGTAATTTTTGAGTAAATGCCAGACATTTGATGTAGAACAGTAGAGAGAAGGTAAATATTATTTACGCCTGTAAGTAAGCACTACTCTTCTTCTGTTAGGCCATCAGTATGGACTATTGAGTTAATCTAGTCAGGAGTTAAGCTGGGTTTGGGTTTCATTGTCGCTTTCGTTACTGTCAGTACATCACAGGCTTCAAATTTTTCTAGTAGTGGTCTGCCTTTGCCTTGTGCTTAGGGTGCCAGAGGTTTTTCTCAAAATTATTGCTTCATCATTAACTTTCAGCTTCCTTGCATGCCTATACCACAGAGAAGGTCTTTCACCATGTGCTTGTCCCATTCCCAGCTGTAGGCTGCTATTGCCAGTTACTTCACGTTAGCCTTGTGCTGGAGGTAAGAGCGTTTCTGTGCTGTTCTGCTTCAGCCTTAGGGAGGGCCGACGTACTTGGGGCTCAGGTCTGAGTCATTTTCTGCATTTCTGTTCCTCCTTGTAGAAGAAAAATTCTACCCTGTATTTGTGGTTGCTCTTGGACAGGAGTTTTCTTCCCATCCCCCAGTGGTAAGAAACCTCTGTCTGATATTAATTTAGGATCTCAGGCCAAAGATAGTTTTGTGCTTCTCCCCCAGAGATAGTCTTTTTTTATAACCTTTCCCTCTCTCCATAATACATCTTTTCCTGTGCATTGGACAATAAGCAGTCTTTGCTGCCCCTCCCCCAGCAGCTTAAAGCTTTTGCTTCATATGACAGAAGTCAGGGGAAGTGCATATGGTTTTGTGCATGACCACAAACAACTGCCAGTTACCTCCCGTACCCCCGCTCTGCCTCTATCTTTTTCATGAGCACTCAGTAGACGTCTAAGGATAGGACCTTGTGAATGAGCTTGAACTCCCCTTGGTTGGAGCCCTCACTATTCTGGACTGATACACCAGCCTACACTTGACCTTTGGCTGTACCTTAAAATCATAGCTGATTTCTTCTTCCTCATCTGTGATGGCTCAGTGGGTAAGAGCTCAGCAGTAAAATGTTAGCAGTTCAGATCCACCAGCTACTCCTTAGAAACCCTCCGGGGCAGTTCTACCCTGCCTTAAAGGGTCACTAAGAGTTGGAATCAACTCAATGGCAATGGGTTTGGTTTTTTCGTTGTTGTTGTGTACTTGTATCAAGACATGTACCTCCTTCTTATGTGCTCTGCCACAGGTGAGAGAGTTTGTGTCTCCTGTCTCCTTGGAAGGGCTTGCTCTTCTTTGGAATTCAAGTTATTCAGTTGTCTTTTGACTTCAGCTCTTTGACAAGTTCAGGAAAAGTTAAGATTTTTCTGCTAATGAAAAGGTTGGCAGTTTGAATCCACCAGGTGCTCCCTGGAAACTCTATGGGCCAGTTCTACTCTGTCCTATAGGGTCCCTGTGAGTAGGAATCGACTCAACAGCAATGGGTTTGGTTTGGTTTTGGTTTATATGTGTCTGCACGTGTATATACATACATATATAGAGAGCGAATACATACATACACACATTTTTTATATATGTATACATATTTTATGTATGTATACATGCACATGGAAACCCTGGTGGCTTAGTGGTTAAGAGCTACAGCTGCTAACCAAAAAGTCAGCAGTTCAAATCCAACAGATGCTCCTTGGAAACTCTATGACGCAGTTCTACTCTGTCTTATAGGGTCGCTATGAGTTGGAATGATCGAAGAAGAATTGATGCCTTTGAACTGTGTTGGCAAAGAACATTGACTATACCATAGACTGCCAGAAGAACAAACAATCTGTCTTGGAAGAAGTATAGCCAGAATCCTCCTTAGAAGCAAGGATGGTAAGACTTTGGGACCAGTCCCTGGAGAAGGACATCATATTTGGTAAAGTAGTGGGTCAGCAAGAAAGAGGAAGACCCTTAATGAGATGACTTGACACAGTGGCTGCAACAATGGGCTCAAGTATAACAATGATTGTGAGGATGGTGCAGAATCGGGCAGAATTCAGTTCTTTTTTACGTAAGGTCACCATGAGTTGGAACCGACTCGAAGGCACATCACGACAACAAATGTAACCTTAATATGCCTACCGCAGAGCAGGATTTTCTGAGCACACAGTGAAATGCTCTGAGAGGGAAGAGAGCACTGTGAGGTCAAATCAAAGAAGAGGAAGCAAAAAGCAGTTTGGATTTTGAATAGGAAGGCTGGAACACAAAGATAGCTTGTAGTTGGAGCAGAGAATAAGGTTGTCTAGATTGAGGACATGGGTGCTTGACTGGACAAAGAGCTCCTTTTGTGAAGAGGGGATCTGAGGCCCCTGAGGGGAGTCCAGAGGCCTAAGTGAGCTGGGGAGAGTGGTCTGTGGGCTGGGGAAGCTCTGCACCCCCAGGTGCTGAGGCTTGAACTGTAGCCCCAGAGGACTTCACGGGCTGAGGGGATAGAGAGAGGCCAGGAAGTCAGTTCCTCTCAGATGTCCTAGCTCGCAATCCTTTTCAGCCACCACACTGCTCATTGATTTTCCCTTTTACCTGCTTTCCCTAGATCCCTGGTACCTTATTTTCCCTTCCTTTTTTGCCCCACTTCCCCCTCCCCCACCCCACTTTCTCCTCCCACAGAGGGCATGACACCTTGTAATTGTGGCACTACCAAGGGGAAAAAAGAGCCTCCACAGAAGTCCATTTTCCAGATGACAGAAACTTAGTCCTTAGAGTGCCAAACTTATATTTAATTTTTTTTTAAATAAATTGACCAATTTTTAAAATGTTATCCATTTTGATAAAACTTTCTGATGGAAGTTGCTTGATTAAATGACCATATGAAATATGATTTAAGTTTTTCTTAATGACAGGGGGCCTTGTGTCTGTTTTAAAAGGAGGCAGCATATAAATAATAAATAAGTGAATGATGGTGACTAGGGTCATCATTATCGACATTAATTACACATCAGGTTATAATATGCTGATGCTCAAGGGACTCCTGATAGGCCAGTATCAGCCTATGTGTTGCCTTACTAAATAGTCCCTAACAGCCCTGCTCGAAAGGTCCTATGGTCAGCTTCGTTGTTGTTGTCGTTGTTTTGTCTCTTCCTTTTCCCCCCTTTATTACTTCTCGGTATTCTTGGTATGACCTCCTTCTTCTAATCAGTTGCTTTATTCTTCACCTCATGATTTAGATTAAATCACAAAGGCAATTCTACATCCCTAATGAGATCAATTACTTGGACTTTGTGACTGCTATTTGCTGTTCCGAGACCTTGGTGCCTTCTTCCAGAATTAGAATTGTGTTCTGATTGGTAGATATTGCCTATAGTCTGATTTTATTTATTTAAAAAATATTTATTGACTACTCACTACACACAGCCTCTGAGCTAGGGACTGAGGCAAACCAGAAAACAGGAAGGTCTCTGTCACCATGAAGCTTATAGTTAGAGGCAGAGACGATGATAAAAAAAAAAAAGGCACAGACAAAAATTACAAGTTGAGAAAAAAATAAATGAAGAAAGCAAATGGAATGATGAACTAGAGAATATTAGTGTCTTCCTTTGGTGTATGTGTGGCAGGGGTGGGGGCTAATTGAGACTGGGTGATCATAGGAGGCCTCTTTCTGAAAGTTGGAAGAACTGTGATCTCAGAGAGAGCACTGCATGTTCAAAGTTGGCAAAGAGGGGAAGACCTTGGTGCTTATAAGAAACTGAAAAAAAACTAGTCTGGCTGGAGTGTGGAAAGTGTGAGGGGAAGAGAGGCACAAGATGTGGATGACAAGGGGCCAAGGCCAGATGATATAGGTGATGTGGGCCATGGCATATACTACCAGAGGTTTGGATTTTACTCTCAGCTTAGTTAGAATTCATTGAAGGGGTGTAAGCATAGAAATAGTATAATCTGGTTTCTTCTGTAAAGTTCCCTCAGCTACTGTGTGGTGAATAGCTTAGAAATGGGAGAGTGAATGTAAGGAGATCAGGTAAAGGCTATTACAATACCCTAAGTAATAGCTGGCAGTGGATAATGAAAGCATTATGCATTACTAAGCAATCATTGTTTATGCCTATATCTGTTTTTAATTTTTAGAAATCTTTTTACTTTTCATTTTGAAATAATTTCAGACTCATAAAAAATAGAAAAATAGCAAACGAAAAATTTCTTTATACCCTTTACACAGCATCTCCAAACATTATCATCGTCCATATTCCAGGAATTTATTATTGATACAGTTCTTGTGGCGCAATGGTTAAGTGCTTGGTTGCTAACCAAAAGGTTGGTGGTTCAAAACCACCCAGCAACTCTTCAGGAGAAAGTCCTGGCAATCTTCTCCCATAAAGATTTCAGCCTAGAAAACCCTACAGGGAAGTTCTACTCTGTCATATGGGGTCTCTATGAGTTGAAATTGACTCGATGACACCTAATAACAACAACAACACAGTAGTATCAACTAAGCTGCATTTCTTATTTATGTCGCCAATGTTCTTCCCCCCATTCCTACCCCCATACAAGATCTGATTCAGGATTATACACTGCACTTAGTTGTTATGGAACCTAAAAAAAAGAAAAAAACCTATTGCTATCAAGTCTATTCCAACTCCTAGCTACCCTATAGGACAGAGCAGAAGTGCCCCATAGGGTTTCTAAGGAGTGGCTGGTGGATTTGAACCATTGACCTTTGGGTTAGCAGCCTAGCGGTTAACCACTGCACCACTTATGTCACCTAAGTCTCTCCAGTCTAGGACAGTTTCTCACTCTTTCTTTGTTTTTCATGATCTGGACACTTTGGAAGAATGTGGCCAGTTATTTCGTTCACTGACTCTCAATTTGGATTCATCTGCTGTTTCTCGATGATTAAATTCAAGTTATACCACAAAATGATACTAGGCCATTCTCAGTGCATCGTATCAGGAGACCCATGAGGACTGTTTGTCATTTACAGGTGATGTTAACTTAGTCACTTGGGTGAAGTGGTATCTGCCACTTATAGTAGGTCTCCCCACTGTATAAACCAAAACCAAACCCAGTGCTGTCGAGTAGATTCCGACTCACAGTGACCCTATAGGAAAGAGTAGAACTGCCCCATAGAGTTTCCAAGGAGCACCTGGCGGGTTCAAACTGCAGACACTTTGGTTAGCAGCCATAGCATTTAACCACTACGCCACCAAGGTCTCCACTGTATAGCAACTATTTTTCCCTTTGTAAATAATTTATAAGTATTGTGTGGGAAGATACATTGAGACTATGCTAATGTCCTGTTTCTCCTTGGACTTTTCCACTCTAATTTTCATATGTATTGATGATTCTTGCCTACAACAATATTGTGGTGTTTGTCTAGTGGTGATTTTCTATATCATGATTCCTTGTGGTTGTTGTTAGGTGCTGTTGAGTCGACTCCAACCCATAGTGACCCTATGTACAACACAACAAAACACTGCAAAGTCCTGCGCTATCCTCACAATCATTGCTATGCTTGAGCCCATTCTTGCAGTCACTATGTCACTCCATCTTGTTGAGGGTCTTCCTCCTTTTCACTGACCCTCTACCAAGTATGACGTCCTCCTCCAAGGACTGATCCCTCCTAATAGCATGTTCAAAGTAAGTGAGACGTAGTCTTGCCATCCTTGCTACTAAGGAGCATTCTGGTTGTGCTTCTTCCAAGACAGATTTGTTCATTCTTTTGGCAGTCCATGGTATATTCAGTATTCTTTGCCAACACCACAATTCAAAGGCGTTAATTCTTCTTTGGTCTTCCTTATTCATTGTCCAGCTTTCGCATGCATATGAGGTGATCGAAAACATAGTGGCTTGGGTCAGGTGCACCTTAGTCTTGAAGGTGACATCTTTGCTTCCCAACACTTTAAAGTGGTCTTTTGCAGCAGATTTGCCCAATGCAAATTCCTTACATTTTATTAATTGGAATGCTACTGTAAGAAAGAGTTTTCCCTGTCTCCTTATTGATTCATTCATTAATTCATGCAATTATTTAGTCATTTCAGTATGGGCTCATGGATATTTATTTTATTTTATGGATTTTAATCCCTTGTATCATTACTGATTTTGTTGCTCAAATTGTTGCACATTTGGCCATTGTGAGCAGCTTCAAGTTGTCTCCTGTGTCCTTTCAACATGTCCTTATTATTTTTTGACCATTTCTTTACTTTCTTCAACCACAAGATGTTTCAGGCCATCCTATACTTTTTCTGCCCAGCATTGCAATCAGTCATTTATTCAAAGAATCCCTGGTTATTTTTTTTGGAGAATGGGATTTAGAAAACATGACCTGGGCTCTAAGTGTGCTCATTAGCACTGGGGTATCATTGCTTCTTGGCCCTCTTGGTGGACATACCTAGGAAATGCAAGTATGTATACACATGCACACGCACATTTTCACACATATGTATATCTACTTCTACATTCATGTACACAACACCCAGTGCCATTCATGTACATATATTAAAAATCATGAGTTCAATCTAATACCTCCTATTCCAATCCAAGATCACAGTGTACATTCCAATCTTATCCCTTTCCTTACTTGTAACTCCTTGAGCCAGTGAGAAACCTGGCTCACACTTTGAGTAAACTTACTTATTTGCTAAACCCTAGAATACACATAAATTAGTTTCAAAATTGTTAAGCCATACCCTTGTAAAAAAAAAAAATTCACTAACTATATTTGTGTAGAGTTTTCTTTTTTTTTGTCTTTAACTTACAGTACCTGTGATGGTCAGTTTTATGCATCTACTTGGCTAGGCCATAAAAGACAAAAGCAAACAAACAAAAAAATCCATTGCAATCAAATTGATTCAGACTCATGATGAGCCCATGTACTACAGAGTAGAACTGTTTCATAGGGTTTTCTTGGCTGTAATCTTTATGGAAGCAGTTTGCCAGGCCGTTCTTCTGCAGAGCTGCTGGGTAGGTTCAAACCACAAAACTTTAGGTTAGCATTTAATTTCAAACCACTTATGCCACCCAGGGACCACTGGCTAGCCTATCAACCCCTTGCTATCCAGGTGATTCTGATTCGTAATGACTCTATAGGATGGAGTAGAACTGCCCAGTAGGGTTCCAAGACTGCAATCTGTATGGAAACAGATTGCCACATCTTTCTCCCACAGAACAGCTGGTGGGCTTGAACTGCCAACCTTTCAGTTAGAAGCCCTGGTGGTGTAATGGTTAAGCGCTTGACTGCTAGCTGAAAGGTCAGTGGTTTGAACCCATCAGCCACTTTGTGGAGAAAGATGTGGTAATCTACTTCTATAAAGATCAGAGCCAAGGAAACCCTATGGGGGAAGTTCTACTATGCTATATAGGGTCGCTATGAGTCAGAATCAACAGGCTAGGCTATAATCCCCAGTTTTTCAAACAATCCAACCTATGGATGTATTTTGTCAATGTAATTAAAGTTCATAATCTTTAATCTTTAGTATAAGATCAAAGTCTCTTGACTTTAAGCGTGGGAGGTTATCCTGGATTCTTTGGGTCGACCTGATTCAATCAGTTGAAAGGCTTTAAGAATAGAGCTGAGGTTCCCTAAAGAAGACGAAATTCTACTTGTTGACAGCAACTCTAGCCTGTGCCTGGGGGTTCCAGCCTTCCTTTCCTAACAGCCTGCCCTATGGATTTCAGACTTACTTAGCCACCCCTCACAATCACGTACGCTAATTCCTTGCAATAAATCTCTTACTATATCTTTAGTGGGTTTGGGGTGGGTATATCTTTCCTACTGGCTCTTTCTCTGGTTGAACTCTAATACACTATCCAATCATTTTGAAAGACAGAAAAGTTCGAGGAATGAATAAATCATTTTGTTGCCAGGAAAAAAATATGTTTGTCACCTATAAAGAACTCTTATGTCTGTATTCTTCAAAACAGTTTAGAAATAATTTTCTACCCCACTTACAACTCTCCCAAAGCAAGAGCTTTTAATGAGGTTTAAACCCAGCTTTTTTTTGTAAATATTAAAATTCAATACCTTCTTATTAGTTTGCAAGAACAAGGGACTTACAGCAAAGGAAAATGGAACTCCATTAGCCAGAGTTCAATGAAAACTGATATGCACAAGCAATGATACAGTCTTCCATTTAGACCTACACATCTTGTGAGATACCTTTCTCATGCATATAGTCTTCCATTTAGACCTACACATCTTGTGAGATACCAAAAAAAAAAAAAAAACCAAGAATCAGAATAGACGAAACTTGGAACCAGACATTTGAATTACTGAACCACAAAGTGTTAAGCTAAGATTAAAAAAAAAAAAAAAACTAAGCATATTCAATCACGTTGCTCTCTCTATGTGCCATTTGTTAATATTTATTTTAGTGAAATGAAAATAGAGTTTTTCTGTTAAATAAAATAAACATTAGTTTAAAATGTAATTTATTTACTATTCAGGTATTCCCTTTTTAAGGATGGCTTATAATGCATATAATATATCAGAACATTAGCACTTCTGGGTCATTTATAAATAAAGAAACAAACATATACTGGGGAAGTATGTTCAAAAGTTTTACTGATTGTGATCAAAATGCCTGTAGAACACTTTCTAAATAATATATTTAGTAAATGATCTTTCAACATTAAAAAAAAAACAACAGTTGAAATAAGTGATGTTTCCATCATTAGTTATCTGACCAGCAGATTTTTTAAACAATGTTATTTTCCCTCATTTCCCAATTTTCAGAATAATGGGGTTTGGTGCCCTAGCAACCTCCAGAGGGGACCAATGAAATTTTTTAAATAACTTTTTATTTTTACATAATTTTCAAATGACAGGAAAGTTGAAAAAATATCTTCCCATAACCCCTTAACCAGATTCACAAATGGTTCACACTTTGCCCTGTTTGCTTTATCATTCTCTTTCCCTCTGTCTTAGTTATCTAGTGCTGCCATAACAGAAATATCACAAGTGGCTGGCTTTAACAAACAGAAATCTATGCTCTCACAGTCCAGGAGGCTAGAAGTCCAAATTCAGGGCGCCAGCTCCAAGGGGAGGCTTTCTCTCTCTATTGGCTCTGGGGGAAGATCCTTGTCATCAATCCTCCCTGGTCAAGGAGCTTCTCAGCCAGGACCCCTGGGTCCAAAGTATGCGCTCTGCTCCTGGTGCTGCTTCCTTGGTGGCATGAGGTCCCCTGTCTCTCTGCTTGCTTCTCTCTTTTATATCTCAAAAGAGATTGACTCAAGATATAACCTAATCTTGTAGATTGAGCCCTGCCTTGTTAACATAACTGCCTCTAATCCTGCCTTATTAACATCATAAAACCCAGTGATAGAGGGAGGATTTACAACATACAGAAAAATCATATCAGATGACAAAATGGTGAACAATCACACAATACTGGGAATCATGGCCTAGCCAAGGTGACATACATTTTCAGGGGACACATTTCAATCCATAACATTCCACCCTTTGGCTCCCAAAATTAATGTCCTTGCCACATGTAAAACACATTCACTCCATCATATCATAGAAAAAGCTTTAAATCAACTCCAAGTCCAAAATCCAAAAATTCTTCTTCATCTGTGAAATCTAGAATACAAGTTATGTTCTTACAAAGTACAATGGTGGAATAGACACAAGCTAGCCATTTCCATTACACATGGTAGAATTTGGAGGGAAAGAAGGAACAACCAGGACCAAACAAGTCAGCAGAACACATTATATTAGTTCTCAAGGCTTGAAAATAATCCTCTGTTCTCTGAGATTGTTTAGGCAATGGCCCTCTCCTCCAAACTCTGGGTGTTAGCTACACTCTTCACATTCTGAGTGGCAGCCCACCCCCTCAGCTTTGGGCAGTGGATCCAGTCCCATCTTGCTGGCACTCGTGAACAGCAGCCCCACAGTCCAGAACTGAGTTAGAGAAGACCTGACTCTTTGAAATCTAGGAGGCCGTGGCCCCACCCTCAGAAACTCCAGAGGCCATGACTCCACCTTTTAAGACTCCAGAGGTTATGGCTCCTCCCTTTGAAACTGAGGCAGCTCTGCTTCCTGTGTTCCTTGTCTCTTCACCTTCTGCTTCGTGCATGGTTCTTCAGCCTCTCACCCCCTCGGGCCTCACTGCCTGTCATGGATTGAATTGTGTCCCCCCAAAATATCCGTCCACTTGGCTGGGCCATGGTTCCCAGTATTATGTGATTGTCCACCATTTTGTCATCTGATGTGATTTTCCTATGTGTTGTAAATCCTATCTCTATGATGTTAATGATTTGAGATTAGTGGCAGTTATGTAGGCTCAATCTACAAGATTAGTCTACAATTTAAGCCAGTCTCTTTGGAGATATAAAAGAGAGAAGCAAGCGGAGAGATAAGGAACCCTCATACCACCCGGAAAGTAGTGCAGAAGAGCACATCCTTCAGACCTGGGGTGCCTGCATTGAGAAGCTACTTGACCAGGGGAAGATTGATGACAAGGATCTTCCTCCAAAGCCGACAGAGAAAGCCTTCTCCTGGAGCTGAAATCCTGAATTTGTAATTCTAGTCTACCAGACTGTGAAAAAATGTTTTTATCAAAGTCATCCACCTGTGGTATTTCTGTTACAGCAGCACTAGACGACTAAGACACTGCCTGCTTCTGCCTTGCTGGGGCAAGTGTTTCAAAGCTCTTTAGCTCTGCCAAATAAGTGCCTGAAGTACCCTACTCCACCAGTAAACTTTGGCTGGGAAGCACTCAGCTCTCTTGCTGCACAGGTTGGCAAGGCTTGTTCCACTAATAAGTGCCTGGGGGGCACCCTACTCTGCCAGGAAGCCTCTGTTGCAAAGGCACTCAGCTTTCTCACTCCATGGGTTAGCTCCAATGCTGTCTTGTGCTGGTCTCCTGGTTCTGCTGCTGCCATTTCTCTGCTGCTGCTTCTCACCATCTGCACTGTCTCCAGTGCAACAGCTCTCCTCACTTCCTTCTGAGTCCTCTCCAGAATTGTCTTTGATGTCCTTAATTCCACAAAGAGTCTCTTCAAGATAATCTAGGCTTTTACTATTAGGCACTTTAAAACTCTTCCAGCTTCTACCCATTCAGTTTCAAAACTGCTTCCACATTTTAGGTATCTGAGCAGCATCCTACTCCTGGTACCAAACTGTGTCTTGGTTATCTAATGCTGCAATACAGAAATACCACAAGTGTATGGCTTTAACAAACAGAAATCTATTCTCTCACAGACCAGGAGGCTAAAGTCTGAATTCAGGATGCCAGATCCAGGGAGAGGCTTTCTCTCTTTGTCAGCTCTAGGGGGAGGTCTTTGTCATCAATCTTCCCTGATTGAGGAGCTTCTCAGAGCAGGAACCCTGGATCCAAAGGGTGCACTCTGCTCCCAGTGCTGCTTCCTTGGTGGCATGAATTTCCCCATCTCTCTGCTCACTTCTTTCTTTTATATTTCAAGAGAGATTGACTCAAGATACAACTTAATCTTGTAGATCAAATCCTGCCTCATTAACATAACTGCCTGTAATCCTGCCTCATTAACATCATAGAGACGGGATCTACAACACACGGGAAAATCTAATCAGTTGACAAAATTGTGGATAATCATGCAATACTGGTAATCATGGCCTAGCCAAGGTGACACACATTTTGGGAGGACACTATTAATCCATGACACCCTCCCTCCCTCTATCCCATTCTCTCTATGTATATAAATATATATTCATTTGAGAACAAATAACAGATTGTGATCCTTTATTCCTAACTACTTTACCGTACATGTTCTAAGAATAAGGATATAACCACAGTAACCAGTTGTTGAGGTGATTCTGACTCACGGTAACCTCGTATGTGTCAGAGTAGAACTGTATTCCATAGGGTTTTCAATGGCCTATTTTTTTGGAATATATCACCAGGATTTTCTTCCAAGGCACCTCTGGGTAGATGAACCAGCAAACTTTTGGTTAGCAGCCTGGCATGTTAATGGTTTCGCACCATCCAGGGACTCCTATAACCACAATAGAGTTATCAAAATCTAGAAATATTGTTGATATTGACCAGCAGAATTTAAAGATGTTAACTAAAATTGATCAGATAATAAACGTAAAACTGACAAAGTCGAAAGTTAAGAATAAGTCAAATGTTTTTGCCTCAGTTCTCATCTGTAATATGAAAACTAGTAGTGCCTTACATATCTTGCAATAATGCTATAAACATTAAAAAAAAAAGTTGAAAGAACTTTGAGACATAGAAAATGTCACATAAATTGGAGAGTGTTAATCATTTTGTACCAATTTTATTGTTAGTGTGTGTGTGTGTATGTTGTTCTTAAGTCCAATTATTTTAAGCTCTGTTTTGAAGTACTAGGCTATCTTAACTAAAAGGAAAAAATAATAGCCACTAGTTAAACTTACTACTAGATTGAGAAGGAAAGTCTTAACATAAAAAAAAAAAAACATTGGTATAATATAATTTATAATTGCAATGAAGTGCTAAGCAGCAAAATAGCATGCATGGCAAGAGGTGGGAAGACATGCAGGACGCATTGCCATCCTGGGTCTGTGTGGGCAGAGAGCTGTATTTCTGCCTTACCACAGGTACTGAAAGAGACTGGACTTGATTCATAGCTAGTGCAATTTACTGCTAATTACCAAGATTTTAATCTTGAAGATTTTCAGAGGTTTAGGTGAGAGGAGGAGGAAAACAGCCATGTCAACCTAATGGCATGTTACCCAGAGCCCCCAAGAGACCAGGAACTTGCAAAAAAACAGGAGCACAAATTTATAGGAGGAATTAGAGAAGGTTCTTTTTTTTTTCTTTTCAACTCGACTCTCAAGTGCTAAGAACATCAAAGGTACAAAGGTTTGAGAAAGGCTTTCCTGCTGTCCTTAGCAGAAAGGGCAAAGGATCCCTAGGCTGGGTGGAAGAAACAATCCAGAGTGTAGTAAAACTGGGCGTGGGGTTGAAGAAGGCAGAGGGACATCCCAGCAAGGGTATGGCTCAGTCAAAAAAGAATAGAAGCTGTTCAGCAGTGAAGCTCTCTCTCTCTCTCAACCCTAAAAACCTTTCCAGTCTTGATAAATCTGGATCTTTTGAAGATCTTGTGTGTCCTCAAGAATAATTAAGAAAATACCCAGGCACTGACACATTTGAAAAATCCTGCTGTGGACATCAGGACTAAAAGGCAGCTTACTTCTTCCTGAAGCTGATGGAGAAGCCCACCCATATCTCACAAGGGAAATCGTATCTTCTTGTTTTTACTTCCCATTGAGGATTGTAATTTTGGAAGAGACAGGAGGAGAGATGATATGAATAGCTGACTGTATAGATGGTGTCCAAAAACAGGATTTGGTTTTCTAAACCATGGCTGATGACGTTGTGTTGTTGATATTAGGTGCCATTGAATCAATTCTGACTCATAGTGACCCTATAAGACAGAGTAGAATTGCCCCATAGGGTTTTCAAGAAGCAGCTGGTGGATTCGAACTGCTGACCTTTTGGTTAGCAACCAAGCTCTTAACCACTGCTCCGCCAGGCTGGTGATACTAGAATGGTAAGCTCCTGGCCAGGAAGAGAAGGCATTTCTCCAAAATTATGTGAATATGTTTTAGAAAGAAGCTCGATGATCTCACCAAGAGAACTTTAAAACACAGTTTAGGAAAGGGAGCAGGGAAGTGAGCTCAGGTAAAACTGTAGGGTGATTGTGTTACACATCTTTCGCTTGCCCCTCCAGATCCACTCTCTGCCCTTCTCTCCCCTGCTTGTGCCTAGGGAGCTGACCACACAGATGGCATCACTGGGCTCCCTTACCTTCTATTTGGCTTGTACCAATGAGAGCCACCTCTCTGGATTGAAGTGACCACAACTTCTTCTTGCCCCTCCAGACCTAGGAGTAGTGACAGCTTTGTGTAGCTGCCCCACTAGAGTACTATGTTATTTCTCCTCAGTTTCCGCAAATCATGCCTTCACGTTTGTAATACCTTTATTAACTACTTCTCAAATTGTGTTTTTTTTTTTAGTGTGCCGGCTTTTTCCTTTCTGACTCTTACAGACTCAGCTACATATATGGAGAATGATAAGTGCAAGACAGAAAAAGGAACCGTATGGGAGGCAGTGACAAGTGATTTTTCTCCAGAAAGGTAAAAGGAAAACGATACAGGAGTTGTGACAGTTGTGGCAGGAGCAGTGATAGTGGAGGTGTCGGAAGACTGAAATGACAATAAATGTGTTTGGATGATAAAATGAAGTTGCACTAATAATTCAAATTGTTAAACACAACCCAAGGCACTAAGGTTAGGGACTGCAGGACAGTAGTTCAAAAGAAACCGATATATCACCAGGGTTTAGAACAGCACTGTGTATCAGGAAGGTATACACCTGTGTTAACATCTGTGTATCTGAGGATGGACTCATAGTAGAGACCAAATGAGTGAGGAGAGATAGGGGAGACACGAAAGTATGGGATTATCTACAGCAGTGCTTCTCAACAAGGAATAATTTTACCCCCAACCCCCAAGGGAATATTTGGCAATGTCTGGAGACATTTTTTATTATATGTCTAAGGTGGAGGGGTGCTTCTTGTAGAGGCCAGGAAAAGCCCCTGAACAGCCTACAATGCATAAGACAACCCCCTAGAACAAAGAATTACCTATCCCAAAATGTCAATAGCACCAAGACTGAGAAACCCTGATCTATAGCTAGCTGGTCAGATGAAAGCTATGGATCATGTGTGTTATGTAATGATTAAAAATGCAGTCTCTAGAATTAGCTAGGTCTGCATTTGAATCCCAGCTCCACTTCTTATTAGCTAGGTGATCTTAAGCAAGTACCCTAACCTCTGTAAGCTTCAATATCTTAACCGAAAAATGATAATAATATAGGACTAATAATATGTTGTCATTATTATTAGGTGCTGTCAAGTCAGTTCTGACTCACAGTGACCCTGTGTACAGCAGAACAAAACACTTCCCGGTTCTGTACCATCCTCACAATCGTTGCTATATTGAGTCCATTGTTGCAGCCACTGTGTCAATCCATTTCACTGAGGGTCTTGCTCTTTTTTACTGACCCTCTACTTAACCAAGCATGACGTCCTTCTCCAGGGGTTGGTCCTTCTTGAAAACATGTCCAAAGCACATGAGACGAAGTCTCACCATCCTCGTTTCGAAGGAGCATTCTGGCTGTACTTCTTCCAAGACAGATTTGTTTGTTTTTCTGGCAGTCCATGGTATATCCAATATTATTGAAAAAACCCATTGCTATTGAGTTGATTCTGACTTATAGCGATGTTATAGGACAGTGTAGAACTGCCCCACTGGGTTTCCAAAGAGTGGCTGGCAGATTTGAAGTGCCGACCTCTTGGTTAGCAGCTGAGCTCTTAACTGCTGTGCCACCAGGGCTCCAATATTGTAGATAAAACCTCATTGCCGTCAAGTCAATTCTGACCTATAGCAACTGTGTAGGACACAGTAGAACTGCCCCATAGGGTTTCCAAGGAGCAGCTGGTGGATTCAAACTGCTTGCTTTTTGGTTAGCAACCTCAGCTCTTAACCACTGCGCCACCAGAGCTCCATAGTATAGATACCAAAAAAACACAAACCTGCTGCCATCAAGTTGATTCTGACTCATAGCGACCCTATAGGACAGAATAGAACTGCCCCATAGAGTTTCCAAGGAGTGCCTGGCGGATTCAAACTGCTGACCTCTTGGTTAGCAGCTGTAGCACTTAACCACTACACCACCAGGGTTTCCATATTATAGATAGGTCTATATTATTAGGTAATAATAAGATGCACCTCCTAAAGCTGTTATGAGAAGTAAAATAGGCAATACATATAAGGCACAGTGCCTGGCACATAGTTCAAGGTCTCAACAAACATTAGCTCCTATTATGCTAATTATAATTTTCCCAATGCAGATTATAACTCCATTAAAACAATTTATAAGGCAAGATGAAAGTTTCAGTATGGCTGATAGGGTTCTTGATTACGTAGTTATATGGGTGTGTTTACTTTGTGAAAATTCATTAAACTCTATACTTATGATATACAGTCTTTTGAACATATTCTGCTGTCCTCCAAAAAAAAACAAAACAACAAAAAAAACCCATTGCCATCGAGTCGATTCCAACTCACAGTGACCCTATAGGACAGAGTAGTACTGCCCCCATACGGTTTCCAAGGAGCACCCAGTAGATTCAAACCACTGACCTTTTGGCTAGCAGCCATAGTAGCTCTTAACCACTACAGCACCAGGGTCCCCCCCCCCCAAAAAGACACAACACCTAGTAAATTCTTGATTTTCCTTGCTAGCAATTCTATCTCTCAGAAGGTGGAAGATGCAATGAAAGTAATAGTGATTTTCTGCTCTCCAACAACGAGGAACTGGAAGGAAAGAAGTAGAAGGGACCATCACATAATAGCGTAGGAAAAAATGTTTGTCAAAGTCCCAATAAATACCCTTGATTTTATAAAAGCAGAGCTCGTGAAGTTTGGAAAAAAACAACTGTTATCCCACAGTCTAAGAAAGGAAGGTGACTTCAGAAGAATGGTGGACTCTAAACAGACATTCTCTTGGTCGTAAACTATCATGATGTGGAAGAAATGTGAGTGGTATGTAAATGAACAGGTCAGCACGTCGACAGGGATCCCCCTGATGAGCTCAGGGCTTTAAAGACCTGCATGTGGTGAATGGAGGACACCCAGTCTGGAAGGCACAAAGAATGATATGTTGTTGTTGTTAGGTGCCATCAAGTTGGTTCCAACTCATAGCTACCCTATGCACAACAGAACGAAACACTGCCTGGTCCTGTGCCATCCTTACGATAATTGTTATGCTTGAGCTCATTGTTGCAACCACTGTGTCAATCCATCTTGTTGAGGGTCTTCCTCTTTTTCGCTGACCCTGTGCATTGCCAGACATAATGTCCTTCTCCAGGAACTGATCCCTCCTGACAACATGTCCAAAGTATGTAAGACACCGTCTCACCATCCTTGCTTCTAAGGAGCATTCTGGTTGTACTTCTTCCAAAACAGATTTGTTCGTTCTTTTAGCAGTCCATGGTATATTCAATATTCCTCACCAACACCACAATTCAAAGGTGTCAATTCTTCTTTGGTCTTCCTTATTCATTGTCCAGCTTCCACATGCATATGATGCGATTGAAAATACCATGGCTTGGATCAGGCGCACTGTAGTCTTCAAGGTGACATCTTTGCTTTTCAAGATGACATCTTTGCTTTTCAAGATGACATCTGTGTCAAGAATGGGTATGATATACCAGGTTCATTTAAGCACAGATGACGGAGGCTTGTGGAACATGCTAAACACAACTGAAAAGCACTTTAGGTCTGCTCAGAGCTAGAAGAAGGACAAGAAAGCGTGTGGCCACAGCTCAACTTTAATGTTAACAACACAAAGAAGGCAGAACAGTTCATTTCATACTTTCCTTCAAGTTTCCCTATCAAGGAAAATGATCTTCAAATGACGATGGGTAGTATGCTACTGGCTAGGAAAGGACTTGAACGTAACTAGCTGAGTACATGGTAAGAGCCTCCTTGCCCACTTTAAATAGGCTCGAGCCTGCTGGCTGGGTAAAAGGTGTACAGATGTGACTGCAAAACCCTTACAGGTAAACTTTGAGGCAAACGGCATGCTGAAAGACTTAAGAAGGACAAAAGTTGTGCTTATTTTTAAAAGGAGAATATATTTTGAAAACTACCACCCCCTGGGCTCGATGCTGATCCCTGGAAAAACTCTGGGCTTTTTAAATTAACAGTTAATAGGTACTTGGTGCAGTAAAGAGTAGAAAGCTCTGAATTTAACATGGTTTTCCAAGGAAGGGTGTTATACAAGTAATTGTCAACATTATTAGTTGTGTGTCAAGCACATTCCAAGCACTCTACTCATTCAGGCTTCACAATAGTCCTATGAGGCAAGTACTACCGTTATCTCCACTTTCCAGATGAAGAAGAAGGGTTAATTTACTTGTCAGAGGTCACACAGCTAATTTGTGACAGAGCTGGAGCTCAACAAGGTAGGCTGACTCTGGAGTCTCTGCTCTTCTCCTTACTCTGTGAGGTTTTTAACAAAGCAATTGATAATGAGTTCCAACATATTCTTCAGGACAAAATGAGAGAACACAGGCTACATGGTACTACATTTAGACAGAGCAGCACTTAGTTAAGCAGTTGTATCCAGGTCTTCCAACTAGTTCTTTCGGCTTTGAACCCTTGCTGAGAATTTGCATTTCCACCCCAGATATACTGAATTAGAATCTACTTTTGAACAAGTTCCCAGGTGATTCTTATGTATAATAAATTTTGAGAACTACTGCACTACTAGTGGTTCTCAGAATTGGTCCCTAACCAGCAGTATTAGCATTACCTGAGAACTTGTTAGAAATGCAAATTCTCACCAGGGGTTTGAACTGGAACCAGTTCAAAGCCCTCGTTGTAGCAAAGGAAGTTTAAGCCCTCGTTGTAGCAAAGGAAGTTTGACTGAAGCCCTATTGCCGTCCTGGAAGTCCCTGGGGGCAATGCGTTAGATTGCACCATTAAATACTGGTGATATTCAAGTCCTTTTTGGAAACACTATGGGGCCAGTTCTACTCTGTCCTATAGGGTCGCTAAGAGTCGGAATCGACTTGACGGCACTGGGCGTTTGTTTTTTTTTTGACCTATAAAAATGGCAGTTTCATATGGTTCAGCCTAATACTTGCTACTGTCTTGATCAGTACTTTTTCAAAAACCTGTGTGGATGTGTATAGTGCTTGTGGAACCATTCTTCAGAGGACACAAAGCTGGGATTGAAAACTAATAAGGTAGGTAACAGAACTGCGTTTCAAAAGGATTTTTATAGCTTGAAGAGAAGTGGGCTGAAATCAAAGAAGAGGATTTTAACAGAAATAAATGTGAAGCTCTGGGTTTTGTTTCAAACGTTGAATTTATGCAAATATAGGATGAAGGAGGAATCCCTGGGTGGTGTAAATGGTTAATGAGCTTGCTAGTAACCAAAATGTTAACCAACAGGTTGGAGGTTCAAGTCTACCAAGAGGTGCCTTTGAAGAAAGGCCTGGTGATCTATTTCTAAAACAGCAACCATTGAAAACCCAATGGAACACACTTCTACTCTGACAGACAGGGTTTCGCCATGAGTTGGAACAGACTCAGCAAATGGTTGGTAGGGTGAGAGAGACATGACTTTAGTGAAGTTCCTGAGCATTTTAGATTCCCCACCAGCTTACCTGAGTCCTCAAATAACTGAGGCAACCAGGGAAGCCAACACATTCCCAGCCTGTATTAAATAAGCTCACCCCAGCATTACATTCTACCTGGGGTGGGGAACAATGTACAGAAGAAGAGGGGGCACTCTGACTTGTGAAAGATGTTCAAAGAAGGGCAGCCTGGATAGAAAATATTCGTGGTACACAGAAACGTTGAGAGAACTCAGGACTTTTAGCTTGAGGAAGCTTGGGGAAACCTGTTAACAGCCTTCAGATATTTAAAGGGCTGCCATTTCTACTATCACAGACACTGACTGAGTAGCTGCCACGTGTAAGGAATTAAGCTATGTGCTACAAAAAATTGATAAATGAGAAAGAAAGCTCCCTGACCTCAACAAGTTTATTAACAGGGATTGTCTGACATACAAACGACAAAAGTAGGGGGTAAATAAACAGTTGTGCTAGAGATGGAAATAAACCATAATAATTGTGCTTTTTACAGATATGTGTTTCAGATGTCTAAAACAACTAGGAAATGGAGAGAAAGAAATGAGTAATTGATTTGTAAGAGGTGTTCAGAAACTCGAAGGGAAACAGAATATGTTGAATTTTAAGGAAAACATATCTGGACAAAGATAACAACAATGGAATGGAGTCCCTGGGTGGTGAAAGCATTAACGGGCTCACTGCTAACCAAAAGCTGGTGATTTTCATCTACCCAGGGGTGCCTCAGAAGAAAGGCCTGGTGAGCTGCTTCTGAAAAACCAGCCACCGGAAACCCTGTGGAGCACAGTTCTACTCTGACACACGTGGGTAATCACGAGTCGGAATCCACTCAGCAGCAACCATTCTGGTTCTTGGTTAACAAGGGAATTGATGGCTTGGTGAGAGAGTGAGTTCCCTCTTAGGAATCCTGAGCTTTCAAACAGAGGCGATGAAGAACTCATGTCAGGATGCCCCTGCTCTGGTTGGATGAGTTGGCCAAATAGATGACCTACAAGACCCCTCCCAAATCTTAACAGTTTCCAGCTCTCTGAAAATAAACCATCAGGTTGAGAAAAGAAATGTCGATAAAAACATAGTCAAATCCTCCCATGTGTTGATTGTCCATGTTAGCCAGCCTACTGCCTGGCACATAGTTGGTGCTGAGTTGATAGAAACCAGTTTACTACTATTTCATGTAGTTATAAAGTAGATCCCACTTTTAAGAAACCTTGAACTTCTGGAACAGTTAATTCAGAATTTTAGAGCTGGAAACACCTTTGAACTAGTTCGCTTCAGCATCTGTTTTACAGATGAGGAGGCTGAAGTGGAGAGGGGCTCACCTCCTTGTCCACCTTTACACAGAAACTTCCCGTCAAAGCTGCAGCAAAATGCCTGCTCTCTCCAACCCAGGGCATTTTCCACTATATCACTCTGCTGTCTTCCTCAGCTTGGCAAAACAAAAACAGACTAATAAAACAACCCTCTTTTTTAAATTTTTTTATTGTACTTTAGATGAAGATTTACAGAACAAACTAGCTTCTCGTCAAAGACTTAGTACACATGTTGTTCTATGACATTGGTTAACAACCCTACGACATGTCAGCACTCTACCTTCTCAACCCTGGGCTCCCTATTACCACCTTTTCTGTTCCTTCCTGGCTTCCTGTCCCTGCCCCAGGGCTGGTGTGTCCCTTTAGTCTTATTTTGTTCCATAGTCCTGTTCAATCTTTGGCTGAAGGGCGTACCTCAGGAATGACCTCATTACTGAGCTCAAAGGGTGTCTGAGGGCCATACTCTCAGGGTTTCTCCAATCTCTGTCAGGCCAGCAAGTCTGGTCTTTCTTTTTGAGTTAGAATTTTGTTCTACTTTTTTCTCCAGCTCTGTCCAGGACCCTCTATTGTGATCCCTGTTAGAGCAGTCAGTGGCGGTAGCTGGGCACCATCTCATTGTTCTGGACTCAGTCTGGTGGAGGCCGTGTTAGATGTGGTCCATTAGTCCTTTGGACTAATCTTTCCCTCGTATCTTTAGTTTTCTTCATTATTTCTTGCTCCTGAAGAGGTGACACCAGTGGCGTATCCTAGATGGCTGCTCACAGGCTTTTAAGACCCCAGATGCTACTCACCAAAGTAGAATGTAGAACATATTCTTTATAAACTATGTTATGCCAATTGAGCTAGATATTCCCAGAGATCATGGTCCCCACAGCCCTCAGCCCACCAGTTCGGTCCCTCAGGGAGCCTGGGTGTGCCTATGGAGCTACCACTTTGAACAGGTTGTGCTGGCTTCCCCAGTATCGTGTGTTGTCTTACCCTTCACCAAAGTTACCACTTACCTATTGTCTATCAAGTGTTTTCCATCCCCACCCCCGCCCCCGCCTTGTAACCATCAAAGATTGTTTCTTTTTGAATGTAAACCTTTTCATGAGTGTTTACAGTAGTGGTCTCATACAATATTTGTCCTTTTCTGATTGACTTATTTCACTCAGCATAATGTCCTCCAGATTCCTCCATGTTATGTTTCACAGATTCATCATTGTTCTTTATTGTTGTGTAATACTCTATTGTGTGTATGTACCATAGTTTATCCATTCATCTGTTGATGGGCATCTAGGTTGTTTTCATCTTTTTGCTATTGTGAACAATGCTGCGATGAACATGTGTGTGCATATGTCTGTCCATGTGTGACGACTCTTATTTCTCTAGGATGTATTCCTAGGAGTGGGATTGCTGGATCATATGGTATTTCTATTACTAGCTTTCTAAGGAAGTGCCATATCATTTTCCAAAATGTTTGTATCATTTTGCATTCCCACCAGCAGTGCATAAGAGTTCTGATCTCCTCTCAGCCTCTCCAGCATCTGTTATTTCCTGTTTTAGTGATTCATGCCAGTAATGCTGAAGTGAGATGGTATCTCATCGTGGTTTTGATTTGCATTTCTCTAATGGCTAGTGATCACAAGCATTTATTCATGTGTCACTTGAATGTCTTCTTTGATGAAGTGTCTGTTCATTTCCTTTGCCCATTTTTAAATTGGGTTATTTGTCCTTTTGTAGTAGAGGTATTGCATTTTCCTGTAGATTTTAGAGATTAGACCTTTGTCAGATTTGTAATAGCCAAAATTTTCTTCCTAGTCTGTATGTTCTCTTTTTACTCTTTTGGTGAAGTCTTTTGATGAGCATAAGTGTTTAATTTTTAGAAGATCCCAGTTATCTAGCTTATCCTCTGGAGCTTGTGTGCCGTTGATTGTGATTTGTATCCTGTTAATGACATGTATTAGGGCCTCTAGTGTTGATCCTATTTTCTTTTATATGAGGTTCATAGTTTTTGGCTTTATTTTTAGGTCTTCGATCCATTTTGAGTTAGTTTTTGTATATGGTATGAGGTATGGGTCCTATTTCATTTTTTTGCAGACGGACATCCGGTTTTTCCAGCACCGTTTTTTAAAAAGACGGTCTTTTTCCCATTTGATGGACTTTGGGCCCTTGTCGAAGCTCAGGTGACCATAGGTGGATGGATTTACATCTGGGTTCTCAATTCTCTTCCATTGGTCAACGTATCTGTCATTGCACCAGTACCAGGCTGTTTTGACTACCATAGCTGTATAGTAGGTTCTGAGGTCAGGTAGTGTAAGTTCTCCTATTTTATTCTTCTTCAATAGTGCTTTACTTATCTGGGGCTTCTTCCCTTTCCATAGAAAGTTAATGATAAGTTTTTCCATCTCTTTAAAGAATGTTGTTGGTATTTGGATAAGGGATTGCGTTATATTTGTAAATCACTTTGGGCAGAATTGTCATTTTCACAATGTTGAGTCTATCTATCCATGAGCATGGTATGAAAAACAATCCTCTTTTAATTGTTTGTATTACAAGATGAATTTGATAGTGATTTCCTGCAATGCAATTATTGGTGGTTTTACTTATGGTCTACAATTCAGCCTCTCTTTTTGCAGGGACATAAGCATGTGTGCACACACATATACAGATTTCAATAAGCTCTGTCTTTTACTTAAGCAAAGGAAGGAGCCACCCCTTCAGTGCAATTCAACGGTTGAGGCGTTCTGGAAAAGCCACCACTACCACTCTCACCTGAGAAAATCTCTTCCTTTACCTGTCACAGGGTCTGCTGCCACCATTAGAGATTTATTCCTTGGGCGTCCCCCGTCCAGGCTCCCAGAGAATCCTGGAAGGGGTTCTGTATTGACATCTTCAAAAGTTAGATTGAATGAGGGGCCATCAGTTTGCTCTTCTTTGTGACAGCAAAGTGTACCACGAAAGCATCATAGGAGCGTGTGTCGAAGGTGCATTTCAGGGGGTAAAATATGGGGTCAGCAAAGCAGATTTCACCAACCTTAGCATTTTTCCCTGCAATTAACTCATAATTATGTTCATTTGTGTTCTCGTAACAGTTCTCAATAAATTGTTAAATGATCATTTGGATTTTAGCTGCATTGCACGTATTATTATTTTCCCCAGCCAGACCTGTTTCCCTACCGCTCCCCAGTAATCCTAAAAGTAAGTGCACATTCCCTGGCCTCAACAGATGGTGGGAAGAGGCAATCTGAGTGCTGGTGAGAAACAGAGAGCATTTTGCACTGGAAAATCCAAAACTTCTTTGAGGATTGGATCTGACTCCTTATGGCAAAGTCCTAGCACTGACCCCCCAATAAACCACATGGTGATAATTTATAGTGACTAGGATTTGGCACTAGTAGGATTTTACCAGCCCGTTGCCCACTTATTCTATCATATCTGCTTACACTTTCAGGTGTAAGACTGTTGCCAGGGTACCTAAGTGCCTTAATTAATTCATGGAATAACACTGTGCCTCACAGCTGAAAAGCAAACATTTTCCTGTTTCTCTTTCACGTACAGCCTCAAGCTGTTGCTTTGAGGGGCTCCACAATGCTCAGTGAAGTCAGAATACCCTCCTCTCTCCTGAAAACCTTTGTGAGCTAGGTTGGTGGGATTATGGGTGATTTTTTTTTTTTTTTTTCTCCTTTCAAAAATGTTCTTTAAGGTTGACAAAATTCTTTGAAAAAAATCAACATTTTTCAAAAGGTTACCAAAAAGGTCTTTTCCGGGGGGAAAAAAAAAAGAATATCTTGAAGAGTTCTCAGCAGTAGTGAAGAAGTTGGGGACGTGAGGATAACAAACAAATGGATTAAGAAATGCCAATTTGATAAACAATTTAAACTTCTAAGAGGAAGACTGGGTAGCTAACTTCTGTGAACAATTGAGCATATCAAAGTTGGTATGTAGATAAAACTTATGCATAATTGATTAAATATTGCATTTTTTCATCTAGATATCCTGATGCCCAGTAGATAAGGTCTCAAAAAGAAAAAAAAGCTGGCTCAAGGGCCATTTCAAAAGCCTTTTCTTTTATACCAGCATAAAGTTGTACCTTAAGTACCAAGAGCCCACATTGGCCATCAGAGGTTACCTGGTTTGTATCTCATTTCTGTAGGATTGTGAATGACTAGGATTAATCTGATAAACTGATCTGTATTAAGGTGATTAAAAAAAACAAAACAAAAAACTGACTCATAGCAACCCTATAGGACAGAATAGAGCTGCCCCATAGGGTTTCCAAGGAGTGCCTGGTGGATACGAACTGCCAACCTTTTGGTTAGCTGTCGAACTCTTAACCACCAGGGTCTCTGTATTAAGATGATAGTAGCTATTAATGCCTCGTTACTCTTTCTGGATACCTAGTTTTATTCACGGTGTTTTCATGCTTAAAACAAAAGGAATCTGAATTTTATGTCCCTGGAAATTTCCTGTAATGGAAGTTAGCTAAGGAGTTCCTTGTCTCACATATTGACGGGGCATGACAGAGAATCAGTCGGTAAGAAACTGTGGGAGGTCAATGAAGGGATCACAAGGTGCTTGTATGATTATAAAGCAGATGGATGAAGGTTCTTAGAATTTAATGGGAAAATTCCCTGGCTTCTTCTTGAAGGGTTTAGTTTTTTATATCCACATCCATATTTTAAACCTCATAACTGCAATCTAAATACACTCTTCATTTGTAGCTTGTCAGCTGAGAGAAAATTACAGAAAGGGTCACAGCAGCAGGGAGATTATGGGTTACATCCGATAAATGGCTATTTATATGTACCGAGCCAGCTCTGGGGTATTCTCAGCGTATATTTTCATAGCAGAGTTAACATCATCACATAAAATATGACAACAGGTTTTACACAGCTGATCTGAAATGAAATTACAGCCTTCTATAATGAGCAAGTGAGGCCCAGGAGGCAGGATGGATTGAGCTTCACCAATACCTGCCTGTCACCTTCCATCACAGGCTCTTGAAGTAGAGAGCAGACAGATGGACAAAGGTGACAGGACCTCCCTGATTTCTCTCATGGCACCCAGAGCCCTCTCAGAGAAGAGCAGCTTCCCACCTCTACGTTACAGAAGCCACTCCTAGATGCATTTCCTGAAACATTGGGTGTAAATCCCAACCACATCTCCTCCATTGACTCCCATCATCATTTCAGACCTGATTTACCTTTACTTCTAAAAAAAATTACTTCTACTGATCATCAATTGACAAGGACCCTGATCCTCTCACTGCATGCCCTCAGCTCGGTGCTGAATGATTTATGAAAGAAATCTAAATGCCCCAGAGGTGATCCACACTGGAAGGAACTGCCAGATTAAACATGTTAAGTGGATTCTTTTTGAAATGAAAATAATGCAGCTGTGTTCATCTCTTCAGTCAAATGGGACTTGACTTGCCCTAATTGTGGGAGGGAGGGGATTGTTTATGTGTTGTTTCAGGGGCACACCTGTACTTTCCAAGCTTAATTTTTCTCAGCGATTGAGTTGGTCTCACTCTAAGTGAGGGTGAAACTTGTTCTGTTTATAGCCTGGAGCCATCTGGATTTCTAGGTGGTAAACACCATTGCTTTAAGGAGTTCCTCCCTGGAGTCTGAACCCACTTGAAAGACACGAATGTCTACTAGGGTATTACATTTGATAATGACGTTATTACACAGCTCTCTTACATCTCCTGTCTCATTCTCATATCTGATCATCACCACCCACTTTCCGCCTTCGGGTGGCTTTAGACATGAAGAGCCCTTATCATTTTTACTTAATATATTGGAATACAAATTTTCATTCTCACCATTCCCACCCTCCTTTCATCCCCAAATAAAAGGCCAGCTGGACCGCACACAGGGAAGGTAGGCAACCACAGGATCAAACTGCCTCTACTGCTCTGGGGCAGGGTGGTGCTTGGACCCCCAGCTGTTGGCAGTCGTCTGCTCTGTGGTTTCAGGTTACTTCTCTGCACCAACCATGAGTGGAAAGATAATTTTGATTTTTTTCTAATGAAGTGCTTTCTCTCTGAGTCCTCACCTTTCTCATACTCTCATTAGCATCCCAAGTAATTAAAAGTAATTGAGTCACCCTTCTAGAGTTAAAGATTATGGTACATAATAAGAACTTATAATTTTACAATATTTTTGAATTTACATAGAGTAAGATTCACTTTTTTGGTGTACAAATCCTTAAATTTTTACATATGCATAGATTCTTGTTACCAGTATTAAGTCAGGATGCAGAAAAATACACCAAAGAGACCCTCCTGCTGCTGCTTCTTATTCAGGTGCTTTCCCCCACCCCCAGGGACAGATAAACCAGTAAGCAAGGAACACTTGGACTTAATTGTATTTACTTACTAATCTGGAGTGCACAATTTCATATAGGTTTCACCACATTTTTGATGTGGTGAAAAACAGGTGAAATTGCGCACTCCTAATTAGTAAGTAAGCACAAGTAAGCCTGTGCATACCTTGCTTATTGTGTAATCCAACCCTGCCCACCACTAATGCCTGGAAGCCACTGATCCGTTCCGATACTTTTGCCTTTTCAAAAATGTCATATAAATGGAATCGTAAAGCATGTAACCTTTTGAGACAGAGATCTTTAACTTAGCGTAATGCATTTGAGATCCACCTGTGTTATTGCATATCAATAGTTCATTCATTTTTATTGCTGAGTAGTATTATGCGCAAAGTCCTGGAGATAGAAAATCGAAAGGGAAGAACGTGCTCGGCATTTCTCAAGGAGAAAGAACTGAAGAAAAAATTCAAGCCTCAAATTTCAGTATTAAAGGATTCTATGGGGAAACTATTAAACGGTGCAGGAAGTATCAAAAGAAGATGGAAGGAATAAACAGAGTCACTATACCAGAAAGAATTGGTTAACATTCAACCATTTCAAGAGGTAACATATAATCAGGAACCGATGGTACTGAAGGAAGAAGTCCAAGCTGCTCTGAAGGCATTGGGGAAAAACAAGGCTCCAGGAACTGACGGAATACCGATTGAGATGTTTCAACAAATGGATGCAACACTGGAGGTTCTCACTTGTCATGCCAAGAAACTTGGAAGACAGCTACCTGGCCAGCTGGCTGGAAGAGACCCATATTTATGCCTATTCCCAAGAAAGGTAATCCAACTGAATGCAGAAATTACTGAACATTATCATCAATATAACATACAAGTAAAATTCTGCTGAAAAGCAGCTGCAGCAGTACATCAACAGGGAACTACCAGAAATTCAGGCTGGATCCGGAAAAGGAGATGGAATCGGGGATATCATTGCTGATGTCAGATAGATCATGGCTGAAAGCAGGGAATACCAGAAATATCTTTACCTGTGTTTTATTGACTATGAGAAAGCATTGGACTATTTGGATCATAACAAATTATGGATAACATTGCGAAGAATGGGAATGCCAGAACGCTTAATTGTGCTCATGAGCAACCTGTACAAAGATCAAGAGGCAGTTGTTCCAACAGAACAAGCAGATACTGTGTGGTTTAAAGTCAAGAAAAGTGTGCATCAGGGTTGTATGATTTCCCTATACTTATTCAATCTTTATGCTGAGCAAATAGTCCAAGAAGCTGGACTACATGAAGAAGAACAGGGCATCATGATTGGGGGAAGACTCATTAGCAACCTGCCTTATGCAGATGACACAACCTTGCTTGCTGAACGTGAAGAGGACTTGAAACATTTTGCATTCCGACTAGCAAGGTCTGAGAGTTCCTGCTGATTTGCATCCTCACCACCACTTAGAATGATCATTTCATTTACATTTCCCTAGTAAATTATATTTAAGCATCTTTTTATGTGATTATTTGTGGCCCATATATCTTCTTTGGTGTAGTTTCTGTCTAAATCTTTTGCCCATTTTTAAGTGGGTTGTTTGTTTCTTATTGTTGAATCTTGAGTTCTCTATGTATTCTGGATACAAGTTCTTCCTCTTATATATGATTGCAAATGTGTTCTCCCAGACTATGGACTGCCTTTGCAGAGTAAAAACTTTTAAATTTTGGTGAAGTCCAATTTAACAATTTTTTTCTTTAATGGATATCTTTTTGTCTTTTTCCTAAGAACTCTGCCTAACCCAAAGTCACAAAGTGCTTTTCCTGTGTTTTCTTCTAAGAGTTTTATAGTTTAACATTTTGCATTTGTGTCTATGATCCATTCTGAGCTAATTTTTATATAGGATGTAAGATGTTTCAACAAATGGATGCAACACTGGAGGTGCTCACTGGTCTATGCCAAGAAACTTGGAAGACAGCTACCTGGCCAGCCAACTGGAAGAGACCCATATTTATGCCTATTCCCAAGAAAGGTAATCCAACTGATTGGTCATGTCCAATCTCATCAGTAAATTTTTTATTTTTGATAGTGTATTTTTTTAGTCCTAAAATTTCCATTTTGTTCTTTTTTATTGCTGTGGTGAGAGTACCTAACTTTCATTTCAAGGATGTTCATCTGGGAGGTGGAACCAACATAACACCCTAGACAGAGTCATCGTGTTATTCCTCTGTGGCAAAGACCCAAAAATCTAAGTAGAACAGATACAAATGTCAATCTTATAACCCTAAGCATCAAATGAAGTGAGGAAGAACTGGGTCAAACACTGAATGGAAGAAGAAACTGAAGGAAAACAGAGAATAAGGAGCCATACAGAGTGGAGGTCCCCTGCCAACTAACATGGCACAACATCACCATCTTGCAGCACAGCCAGCAATGACCCCGAACAGGGAGTAGGGGAAGACAACTTCAAAGAGCTCCCAGTAGGAAACAAAGCACCTGGTAAACAGAGAAACACGCTTTCCCACCTTCACCGTTCTGCCCAGTATGCCCCCTCTATACCTTCCCAACAGGCCATGCCATACCACCTTGGCTAGAGAGCTACTGGCCCAATGCCAGCCCAGGTCCCACCCAACCCCACCAACCCCTAACTGCCTCATGTGCCCCCACCTACGTTCTTCTACCATGCCATTTTTCCTCTTTCTTCCTTTTCTTTCTCCTTCCCACCTAGTCCCATATGCCACCTCCACCCGTTCCTGATGGGTCATGCCATACCCCCTTGGCTAGAGAGATGTTGGTCTGCTGCCAGCCCGTCTGCCCCTGTCCTGCCATTTTTTTTTCTTTCCTCCTTTTCTTTCTCCCTCCCACCTAGCCCCATACCCTACCTCTACCCCTTTCTACCAGGCCATGCTGCACCACCTTGACTAGAGAGCTACCAACCCAGCATCACCCCAGGTCTGGCCTGCACCCACCCACCATCTCCTGCCACACCATTCTTTTTTTTTTAATTTCTTTCTTCCTTTTCTTTATCCCTCCCACCTAGCTGTATACACCACTTCTACCCCATCCAGCCAGCCCACACGGTACCACCTTGGCTAGAGAGCCACTGGCCCACTGCTGCCCCAGGTCCCCCCTGCCCCACCCATAGGCTCCTGATGGACCATTTTCTTTGTCCTTTTCTTCCTTTTCTCTCTTCCTTCCACCTAGCCCTGTATGCCACCTCTACTGCTTCCTACTGGGCCACACTGCACCACTGTGGCTAGAAAGCCACTAGCCAGCTACTTTCTACCTCCCATCTAGCCACATACACCATCTCTCCTCCTTCTTGACAGCTCTGCTTCACCCCACCTACCAGCTGCCCCTTTTTTAAAATTTCTCTTTTCTGTGTTCCCCCCACTTAGCTCCCTCTACCATTCCCACCTTCCTGCCGGCCCTCACCATGCTGCCATGGCTAAAGCATTCTGGCTCAGGTTTACCACTGTACTGGACATGCATTTTCCCTCCTTGCCCATCGCTTGACCAGTCGCTGAATGGAGGAAAGTGAGCCTGTACCACTCCCCATCTAATACCCCCACCTATCTGGAGACGGATTGTGAATTCTCCCACACCACTGGACCAACATTAGGAGACAGACAGTGCCCACCCAGTCCGCCCTCAGCCACCTTGCCAAACTAGTTGTCTTAGTTAGCTAGTGCTGCTATAACAGAAATACCACAAGTGGATGGCTTTAACAAAGAGAAATTTATTCTCTCAACAGTCTAGGAGCCCAGAAGTCTGGATTCAAGGTGCCAACTCCAGGGGAAGTCTTTCTTTCTCTGTCAGCTCTGGGGGAAGGTCCTTGTCATCAATTTCCCCTGGTTGAGGAGCTTCTCAGTGCAGGGACCCAGGAGCCAAAGGATACACTATTCTCTTGGCCCTTGTTTCTTGGTGGTATAAGGACCCCATGTCTCTCTCCTCACTTCTCTCTTTAACATCTCAAAAGAGATTGACTTAAGACACAACCTAAACTTGTAGACTGAGTCCTGCCTCATTAACATAACTGCTGCTAATCCCACCTCATTAATATCAGACAGGTACAATTTACAACCCATAGGAAAATCAAATCAGATGACTAAATGGTTGACAATCACACAATATTGGGAATCATGGACTAGTCAAGTTGACACACTTTTTGGGGGACACAATTCAATCCATAATACCAATGTACAGCAAAGTGGGTACACACTGCTTACTGCTGCCCTTCTAACCAGTACAAGCTGGTGAGAGTTATCACGCCCGCAGATGAGCAAGGAGCAAAGCTCACCTGGCCTACCCGCCCTGACATAAAAAAACAAAACAAAGAAGCAGGATGAAACAAACAAATGTGCAATCAATAAATAAAGAAAATAGTACCTTAATGTCTTGGAGACAGCAGACAATATCAAAACATATTTTTTAAAAAAGCAGAAGAAGATGGCTTCACAGAATGGATAAAAAAAACATGATCTGTCTCTATGCTGCCTACAAGAGACACACCTTAGACTTAGAGACACGAACAAACTAAAACTCAAAGGATGGAAGTAATAAACATTAGAACAGAAATAAATGAAATAGAGAACAGAAAAAAGATAATAAGAATCAACAAAACCAAAAGTTGGTTCTGTGAAAAGATCAGTGAATTAACAGACCATTGTCCAAACTGACAAAAGAAAAACAAGAGAGGAAGCAGATAACCC
Source organism: Elephas maximus indicus (assembly GCF_024166365.1). Classification (NCBI taxonomy): domain Eukaryota; kingdom Metazoa; phylum Chordata; class Mammalia; order Proboscidea; family Elephantidae; genus Elephas; species Elephas maximus. The sequence continues at coordinate 164,353,656 of NC_064821.1, read as the reverse complement.
AAATAAGAAATGAGATGGTGGCCATTACAACAAACCCAAGTGAAATAAAAAGGATCAAAACAGAATACTATGAAAAATTGTACTCCAACAAATTTGAGAACTTAGAAGGAATTGACAAATTTCTAGAAACACACTATCTACCTAAACTAACACAAGCTGAGGTAGAAAATCTGAAGAAACTCATAACATGTGAAAAGATCAAAGAGAAAAAAAAAAACTCCCAGCGACAACAACCAAAAAAAAATCCCTGGCCCAGACGGCTTCACTAAAGAATTCTATCAAACATTAAGAGTTCACACCAAACTTGTTGCAAAAACCAAACCCGTTGCCATCAAGTAGATTCCGACTCATAGAGACCCTATAAGACAGAGTAGAGCTGCCCCATAGAGTTTCTAAGGAGTGCCTGGCAGATTTGAACTGCTGATCTTTTGGTTAGTAGCCGTTGCACTTAAGCACTACGCCACCAGGGTTTCCAAAGAATTCTGTCAAACATTAAGAGTTCACACCAGTACTACTCAAACTATTTCAGAGCATAGAAAAGGAAGAAAATCTCCCAAATTCATTCTAGGAAGCCATCATTAACCTGATACCAAACCAGCCAAAGACACCACAAAAAAAGAAAATTACACAACAATATCTCTCATGAATATAGATGCAAAAATTATCAACAAATTCTAGCCAATAGAAGTCAGCATCATATAAAAGAAATAAAACACCACAACCAAGTGGGATTCATACCAGGTATGCAAAGATTTTTCAACATTAGAAAATCAAACAACATAATCCACCACACAAATAGAATGAAAGAAAAGAATCACATGATCATCTCAATCAATGCAGAAAAGGTATTTGATACAGTCAAACATCCATTCCTGATAAAATTTCTCACTGAAATTTAAATAGAAGGGAAATTCCTCAACATAATGAAGGACATCTATATGAAACCAACAGCCAACACCATTCTCAACAGAGATAGGCTGAAAATATTCCCCTTGAGAACAGGAAAAAGACAAGGATGCCCTTTATTAGCACTCCTATTTAACATTGTGCTGGAAGTCCTAACTAGAGCAATAAGGAAATAAAAAGAAAAAAAGGCATCAAAATTGGAAAGGAAGAAGTAAAACTGTCCCTATTCATAAATGATATGATCCTATAAGTACAGAACCCCAAAGATTCCACAAGAAAACTGCTGGAACTAATAGAAAGATTCAGCAGATTGGCTGGATACAAGATAAACGTACAAAAGTCGGTTGGATTCCTATACACCAACAAACAGAACTTTGACAAGGAAATCAGAAAAACAATACCATTTATAGTAGCCCCTAAAAGTTAAACTACTTAGGAATAAATCTAACCAGGGACATAAAAGACTTACACAAAGAAAGTTACAAAACACTATTGCAAGAAATCAAGAGACCTACAGAAATGGAAAATATACCATGCTCATGGATAGGAAGACTCAACATTGTGAAAATGTCATTCCTACCCAAAACATTCTACAGATACAATGTAATCCCGATTCAAATACCAACAGCATTCCTTAACAAGAGGATAAAATGAATCACCAACTTTATATGGAAAGGAAAGAGGCCCTGGATAAGCAAAGCATTATTGAAAAAAAAGAACAAAGTAGGAGGCCCCACGCTACCTGACCTCAGAACCTACTATACAGCCACAGTAGTCAAAACAGCCTGATACTGATACAACAACATACACATAGACCAATGGAACAGAATCAAGAACTCAGATGTAAACCCATCCACCTATGGTGAGCTGATCTCTGTCAAAGGATCAAAGTCCATTAAATAGGGAAAAGACAGTTTTTTTTAACAAATGGTGCTGGAAAAACTGGATGACCATTTGCAAAAAATGAAACAAGACCCATACCTCACACTGTACATAAAAATTAAAAATAGTTAAAAGACCCAAGTATAAAACCTAAAACAATAAAGATCATGGAAGAAAAAATATGGACAAAATTAGGGGCCCTAATACATGGCATAAATTGAATACAATGCACAAACACCAGAAAATAAACTAGATAACTGGGAGCTCCTAAAAATTAAACACTTATGCTTATCAAAAGAGTAAAAAGGGAGCCTACGGACTGGGAAAAAAAATTTGGCTATGACATATCTGACAGGGGTCTAATCTCTAAAATCTATGGAATACTTCTACACCTCAACAGCAAAAAGACAAACAATCCAATTAAAAAGTGGGCAAAGGATAGGAATAGACACTTCACCAAAGAAGGCATTCAGGGGGCTTACAGACACATGAGGAAATGCTCACGATCGTTAGCCATTAGAGAAATACAAATAAAAACTACAATGACATAGTATCTCACCCCAACATTACAGGCACTAATAAAAATAAAATAAAAAACAAAATAACAAATATCGGAGAGGTTGCAGGGAAATTGAAAGTCTTATGCACTGCTGGTGGGAATGTAAAATGGTACAACTGTGAAAAACAATATGGAGTCTCCTTAAAAAGCTAGAAATAGAAATACCATATGATCCAGCAATCCTACTCCTAGTAACATATCTCAGACAAATAAGAGGCATCACAGGAATAGGCATATGTTCATTGCAGCTTTATTCACAATACCAAAAAGACAGAAACAACCTAAGTGCCCATCAAAAGACGAATGGATAAACAAATTACGGTAGATAACACACAATGTAATACTGTGCAATGATAAAGAACAATGATGAACCTGAGAAACATCTCACAACATGGATTGATCCGAAGGGCATTATGCTGTGTGAAATAAGTGTATTACAAAAGGACAAATGTTGTATGAGACCATTGTTATAAAAACCCAAGAAAAGGTTTACACACAGAAAAAAAAAAATCTTTGATGGTTATGAGGGAGGAGAGATGTGGGGAGGGGAAATTCACTAACTAGGCAATAGACAGGTGTTAACTTTGGTAAAGGGAAAGACAACACACAATATAGGGGAAGTCAGCATGCCTTGACCAAGGCAAAGCCATAGAAGCTTCCTAGACACGTCCAAACACCTTGAGGAACCAAGTTATTGGGGCTGAGGGCTGGGAACCATAATCTCATGGGACATCTAGGTCAATTGGCATATCATACCTCATAAAGAAAATGTTCTACGTCCTACTTAGGTAAGTAGCGTCTGGGGTCTTAACAGCTTGCGAACAGCCATCTAATATATATCTGTTGGTCCCATCCCATCCAGAACAAAGGAGAATGAAGAAAACCAAAGACATAAGGGAAATATTAGTCCAAAAGACTAATGGACCACATGAACCCACGGCCTCCACCAGAGCCCAAAAGAACCAGGTGGTGTCCAGCTACCACCACCAACCGCTCTGACAGGGATCCCAGTAGAGGCACCTGGACAGAGCTGAAAAAAAATTTTGGACAAAATTCAAATTCACAGACAAAAAAAAAAAAAAGACCAGACTTACTGATCTGACAGAGACTGGAGGAACCCCTAAGACTATGACTCTCGGACACACTGCTAACTCAGAACTGAAGCCACTCTAGAAATCTACCTTTCAGCCAAAGATTAGATAGCCCTATAAAACAAACAATAATGCAAGTAAAGTGCTTGTTAGTTCAGTCAAGTATATGAGACCAAATGGGCAACAACTGCCCAAAATCAAAGACAAGAAGGCAGGAAGGGAGGGAAAACCAGATGAATGGACTTGGAGTACCCAGGATGGAAACGATAAATGAGGAGAATACTGACACATAGCAGGGATTGCAACTAATGTCACAAAACAATTTGTGTATAAAATTTTTGAATGAAAAACTAATTTGTGCCTTAAACTTTCACCTAAAACACAATAAATTAAAAAAAAAAAAAGAATGTTTATCTTTACTTCTGGGAGCACGTAATTACGATAAAGCCCCAAAACCAAACCTGTTGCCGTCAAGTAGATTACGACTCATAGCAAACCTATAGGACAGAGTTGAAGTGCCCCAGAGGGTTTCCAAGGCTGTAAATCGTTATGGAAGCAGATTGCCACATCTTTCTCCCACACAGCAGCTGGTGGGTTCAAACTGCCAACCTTTTGATTAGGCACTGCGTGCTTTACCCATTGTGCCACCAGGGCATACTTTGTAATTATAATAGCTACTTTGAAGACTCATAGCAACCCTGTGTACAACAGACCAAAACGCTGCCTGGTCCTGTGTACCGTCACAATCACTGCTATGTTTGAGCCCATTGTTGTAGCCACTGTGTCAATTCATCTCGTTGAGGGTCTTTCTCTTCTTCACCGATCCTCTGCTTTACTAAGCCTGATGTCCTTCTCCAGGGACAGGGCCCCACTGATAATATGCCCAAAGTACTGATTTTTTTTTTTTAAACCGAGAATGTGACCTAGTTAGATTCAGACTACACAACTGGTCTGTTTTCTGTGGACTGTGGTTTCAATGTCGATTTAGTTTTCACAGTATTAACAGTGCTCTTCTGGTCTACACTGCCTGCACCCCACTCAGCTGCCAATCTAACACTTGGGCAATGGTCTTGCATAGTTCAGTGTTCAAAGAATTTACCATGCTGATTCTAGTCAGTTTTACACACGCTCAACTTGGAGGTGAGCCCAGAACTTCTACACAGTTTTAAAGGATCCCTATCTCCAGCTTCCTCCTTTTCATGATCCTCCATCCCTTCCGTGCAGTCTCTGGTTCTCAGGGTTTACCCCTCTTGGTATTCTAGCTAGAAAGCCAAAGGTTTAGCATACTCATAGCATCTGCTGCATCGCTGAGGGTGGGGAAGAAGCTCTGCCTCTTTGCCAGCACTTGCCTGGTGTTGGGAAGACAGAGTCAACAGGGCTATGCTCCTCCTGGGCCAGTTCAGTTACCAGGGAAGGGTATCAATTCTTTGCTGGCATTTGCCTGGAATAAGGTGAATAAAATCGAAATGGCTCTCCTTTTCCAAAATCTCTGGCTAGAGAGGTCAGGCTTTACTAGAAGTTTTAGATTTCAGGTGTCTCTAGTACGCAGGTCAGAATGTATAAAAATAGGAGGCAAAAAAGAAAAAACATAACAAAAACTTTAGGGAACTCACCTCCAGGTTCTCGCTTGAGCCCAGTGATCCTTACTCACTCTGCCTGCTCTCATCCACCTTTCAGAGCCTTCTGATAGTTGAATTATGTCTTTTCATCCAGGGTTTGTAGTTGTACTTATTCAGAGAGATAAGGTTAACTATGCTTACTCCACCTTATCCAGAACAGGAAGTCCATATAAATTCTTGTGAATGAGGGGGCAAAAGGAAAATCCTCAATACTTCATTTTGGGAACTGACTATTTTCAATTCCCAAGCCTATGTAGACATGAAATTTTTAGACTTTCTTCTTGTTTCTTAAAGAATAAGAAAATTCTTCCTAATTAGGCTCCAGGTATATTAATTTTTTAATGATTAATATTGCACTACCAGATTTGCCACTTCAGTCACCACTTGGGGAAACCCTGGTCGTGTAGTGGTTAAGTGCTATGGCTGTGAACCAAAGGGTTGGCAGTTCAAATCCACCAGACACTCCTTGGAAACTCTATGGGGCAGTTCTACTCTGTCCTATAGGATCGCTATGAGTTGGAATTGACTTGACGGCACTGGGTTTGGTTTTTTGTTTTTTTTTTTTTTTGGTACCACCACTTGGCTCATATAAAACTAGAATAAGGGGCAACAACATGGCATTCTAGTTTTGGCTCACCTACTCACTGGCTGTGTGACTTTGAAAAAGTTTGTTAATAATTCTTTTTTTTTTTTTACCACCTGAAAACAAGTGATTAAGGCAAGATGACCTTTAAGTTCATGTGATGGCTGAGATTTTTGTGTCGACTTGGCTGGGCCATGATTCTCAGTGTTTATATGTGATCACCCTGCTAATAGGGTCTGCTGTGAGTAGACAATCAGTTGAAAGGGAGTTTCCTTGGGCATGTGTCCTGCATCCGAATATAAGAGATTTTCTGGCTTTAGCCTGCTCTGGGTCCTGTAGCTGACTCTTGTTCTTCAGATCTCTGGTTCTGGGGACTTGAGCTAGCAGCTTACCTGCCGATTTTAGGATTCATCTGTCTTCACAGCCTATGAGCAAAAGCCCTGATCTCCAACCTGCTGAACTTGGGTTCAGCATCTCCTGCAGCTACATGAATTGAGAGAAGCCTGTATCCTGATCCACGGACTTGGGAAGTTCTAGCCTTTACAATCACATGAGCCATTTCTTTGATATAAATCTTTCTCCATACATATATTTACACACTTTACTGGTTTTGCTTCTCTAGAGAACCCAACCTAAGACAGTTCTTCAGTTTCTTATTCTACCACTCAAATCCTTGGTCAGTGTGATGTTACCACCACCTCCTGTCTCCAGCCTGAAACATATTCTGCTCATTTCTCCTGTGTATAATTTACCCCCAAACCTGTGAGATTTGCTTCTACTCCAGCTCTCTGTATCTACAATCATGAGTCTACTACGCAATCCTTGATCTGCTCTTCTTTGAACTACAAGCTCCAGCCGTTTCTGGGAAGAATCTTGATTCTCATTTTCTTTGTGGACTGGATAATGACAAAGAATAGCTTAGTCTAAGCAATGTTGTGCAATCATACCATTATTCATGAGTGAAGGCCATGAGGTTGACTATCAGAATACAGTTTGCAGAAATTTATCAAACATTTTGAATGATTTCTTGTGATACATCTGTCAGAGAATAACCTGGAATCAACACAGAACACCTACATCGGTTTCCTGGGTTTGATAAGCTGTTACTTGCCCAGAATTCCTCAACACCATCCTTTTGGCATCTTGTCCAGTGGTTCTCAACTCTGAGATTTTAACAAATTGGTGTTCTGGAGCCAGTTATGGCTTTTCTGGCTGGTCATTTTTTAACTGTCCATATTAAAAAACTCATGTTTGTGAAAGGTTTGCCTTTTTCTTTTTTAAACTTTTATTTATTATCATGTATGAATCCAGATAGTCTACACCGGCCTGAAAGAGTATTCCACTGAACATAAACCCCAGAAGTTGGAAATAAGATTTATTTGAAAATAAAATGCCTCCATGATCACACAAGTTTTGGAAATATTGGGCTAAGCCATGTTTATCTTTCTTATAGTACTCAACCTTTAATATGTTGTTGTTAGGTGCCATCAAGTTGGTTCCAACTCATAGCGACCCTAAGTACAACACTGCCTGATCCTGCACCATTTTCACAATCATTGTTATGCTTGAGCCCATTGTTGCAGCCACTGTGTCAATCTATCTTATTCAGGGTCTTCCTCTTTTTCTCTGACCCTCGACTTTACCAAGCATGATGTCCTTCTCCAGGGACTGATCCCTCCTGATAACACGTCCAAAGTCAGTGAATCCAAATCTTCCCACCCTTGTTTCCAAGGAGCACTCTGGCTGTACTCCCAAGACAAATTTGTTCATTTTTCTGGTACTCCATGGTATATTCATTATTCTTTACCAACACCATAATTCAAAGGTGTCAATTCTTCTTTGGTCTTCCTTATTCATTGTCCAGCTTTCACATGCATATGAGGTGATTAAAAATACCATGGTTTGCGTCAGGCACACTTTAGTCCTCAAAGTGACATCTTTGCTTTTTAACACTTTAAAGAGATCTTTTGCAGCAGATTTCCCAATGCAATAGGTCTTTTGATTTCTTGACTGTTCCTTCTATGGGTGTTGATTGTGGATCAAAGTAAAATGAAATCCTTGACAACTTCAATCTTTTCTCTGTTTATCATGATGTTGCTTATTGGTCCAGTTGTGAGGATTTTTGTTTTCTTGGAGGTTCAACCCATACTGAAGACTACAGTCTTTGTCCTTCATCAGTCAGCACTTCATGTCCTCTTCACTTTCAGCAAGGAATCTTGTGCCATCTGCATGTCACAGGTTGTTAATGAGTCTCCCTCCAATCCTGATGCTACATTCTTCTTCATATAGTCCAGTTTCTCAGATTATTTGCTCAGCATACAGATTGAATAAGTATGGTGAAAGGATACAACCCCAATGCACACCTTTCCTGATCTTAAACCACACAGTATCCTCAAACCCAACCCAGTATCTAGTTCTGTTCAAATGACTTGCCTCTTGGTCTATGTACATGTTCCTCATGAGCACACTTAAGTGTTCTGGAATTACCATTCTTTGCAATGTTGTCCATAATTTGTTATGATTCACACAGTCAAATGCCTTTGCATAGTCAGTAAAACACAGGTAAATATCTTTCTGGTTTTCTCAGCTTTCAGCCAAGACCCATCTGAATTCAACTTGAGCTTCTGACAGTTCCCTGTTGATATACTGCTGCAACTGCTTTTCAATGATCTTCAGCAAAATTTGTGTGTGATATTAATGATATTATTCAATAATCTCCTCATTCTGTTGGATCACCTCTAATATAATTCATGTGTTTTATGATTCTCCAAGGGGGCTAGATATTATACAACTGTTTAATTTTGAAAGGGACATCTTGAAGAACTCTCTTTAAGAAACATTGGTCTCCCAAATTCTTGTAAAAAGACCAGACTTAATGGTCTGACTGAGACTAGAAGGATCCCAGAGGTCATGGTCCCCAGACCTTTTGTTAGCCCAAGAGAGGAAACGTTCCCAAAGCCAACTCTTCAGATAGGGATTGGACTGGACTATGAGAAAGAAAATGATACTGGTGATGAGTGAGCATCTTGGATCAAGTAGAGACACGAGTCTATGTGGGCAGCTCCTGTCTGGAGGGGAGATGAGAGGAAAGAGGGGGTCAGAAGCTGACTGAATGGACTTGAAAACAGAGAGTGGAGGGAAGGAGTGTGCTGTCTCGTTAGAGCGGGAGTAACTAGGAGTATATAAAAAAAGGTGTGTATAAGTTTTTGTATGAGAGACTGACTTCGTTTGTAAACTTTCACTTAAAGCACAATAAAAAAAATTAGAGCAGAATCAATAAACAAGAAAATTAGAGAAATGAAAAAGAAAGAAAGAAACATTGGTCTCAATGGTTCCTCCTTCCCCTAAGCAGATATAACACTTGGGGAGCTGGGAATCCTCTCCTGCAGAGCTATGTCACTGAACCTCATTGCTTTCCTTTCATATAAGCCCTCTCTCTCCCTGGACCCCTTCCAAAGATTCACACAATGTTAGGGAATACTCTTTTTGTCAAATGTTTCCTGTTGCTCTTCAGATAAAGACTAGCATTCTTAATATGAACTACAACACAGCTTTGTCTTGTACCACTCTCACCTTCTATGTCCACTCCAGACAAACATTTTTTTTTTTTTTTTTTTACTTTTTAAACCTCATCATACACCCTTATGTCTCAGGCCTTTGCGTCTGTGTTTCTCTCTGCCTAAAAATACTCTTCTTCTTTCTCCAGACTTGATTTGCTTAATGCTTAAATGCTTAGTTACTCTTCAGATATCAGTTCCAATGTTACTTCTAGAAAGCCTCCCAGCCATCTCAGGCTCCTTTCCCATTTTCTCTCACAACCTTTAGTTAATCCCACCTTGGCATCTTCTTCCCCAAGGATTTTGGTCAACACAACATTCATACTGTTGTTACCCATTGCTGTCAAGTAGATTCCAACTGTTACAGATTGAGTTGTGTCCCCCAAAATTGTGTATCTATTAAGCTAGGCCATGTATCCCAGTATTGGGTGATTGTCCACCATTTTGTCATCTGATGTGATTTTCCTATATGTTGTAAATCCTGCCTCTATGATGTTAATGAGGTGGGATTAGCAGCAGTTATGTTAACAAGGCAGGACTCAATCTACAAGATTAGGTTGTGTCTTAAACCAATCTCTTTTGAGACGTAAAAGAGAGAAGTGAGAAGAGAGAGGGGCGGGACCTCATATCAAAGAAAACAGCACTGAAAGCAGGTGTGACTTTTGGACCTGGGGTCTCTGAGCGGAGAATCTCCTAGACAAGGGGAAGATTGATGGCAAGGGCATTCCCCCAGAGCCAACAGAGAGAGAAAGCCTTACCCTACAGCTGGCACCCCAAATTTGGACTTGTAGCCTCCTAAACAATAAGAGAATAAATTTCTCTTTGTTAAAGACACCCAATTGTGGTATTTCTGTTATGGCAGCACTAAATAACTAAGACACCAACTCATAGTGACCATATAGTACAGGGTAGAAATTTTCCAAAAAGCTTGCAAGGCTGTAATTTTTATGGAAGCGAACTTCCACATCATTCTCTCATAGAGTGGGTAGTGGATTCAAACTGTTGACCTATTGGTTAGCAGGCGGACATTTAACCACTGCTTCTTCATACTGTTGCAGATAACTAAAATTCAGTGTTTTGACTGTTGTATAATATTCAAATATATGAATATATCACAATGTCTTTATCCATTCTCTTGTTAATAGACATTTGGGTTGCTTCCAGATTATACTATTATAAAGAGTACTGCTGTAAGCATCCTGTAAAAAAAAAAACTTTTTTTTTTTTGTACGTGTCTAATATTTCTTAGATATAGATCTAGAAGCAAAATTTCTGCATCAGGGGGTAGGTGAGTGGCTAACATTTAAAATGACGCTGAGCTGCTTTCCAATGAGTTTGTACAGATTGATGCTCCTACTAGCAAAGATTAGAAGATCCTGTGGAGCCACATCCTCTCCAATACTTGGTATAGGAGGATCCTTAATTTTTGAAATTGAAAGGCTACAAAATATCTCTCATTATGGTCTTGACTTACTTTTCCCTCAGGTCAAATATCTCCTCATGTTTGTTGACAATATTATTCATTCTTCTATAGAATGACTATGTGTTTTACCATTTTTTCTTTTGAGGTGTTTGTTCTTTTCTGACTGATTTGAGTGAGTTCTTTTTACGTTTCTTATTGTAATCTATCATCAGTTATATATATTGAAGATATTGTTTCCTGGTCAAATTTTTAACTTGCCTTCCACTTTTATTAAGTTGTCTGTTGATGGATGGAAGTTCTTAATTTTAATACAACAAAATGTATCCATTTTTAATTTTATGGTGAACATTTTTGTTGTTTTTGTCCCTACCCCCAGATTAGAAAAATAGTCACCACAAATTTTTTTTAAAGTAGAAATTTTGCTTTTGTTACTTAAGTCCTTGAGTTATCCGAAATTATCTTTGTGTATATTATGAACTTAATAACTAATTTTAATTTTTCCCCCTCCGTTTTTTTTTTTTCTGGTCCATTTATTAAGTTGTCCATTTTTCCCTGCTCATCTTCCATACCACCTCTCCCAAATATCAAAATTTCATTTATTCAAGGGACTGTTTCTGAATTTCTATTCTATCCCACTAGACAGTTTGCCTCTACACTAGTAACACACTGTCTGAATACAGCTTCTTAGAGGTCTTGGTATCTGCTAGCACACATCTCTCTTCCATATTCTTATTCTTTGAAACATCTTGGCCTAGTCTTCATACTTTTATTCTTCCATATAACTTTTATAATCAGCTTTTCAAACTCTGTAAAATCTGTTGGAATTTTTATTGAAATGTCAAGGAATCTATAGATCTATTTCAGGAGAACTGACAGTTCGCATCATTGAGACTTCTAACCCATGATCATGATATACCTCTACATTTATTTAACAAAACCAAAACCAAGCCCATCACTGTCGAGTTGATTATGACTCATAGTGACCCTATGGGTCTTCCTTATTGTCTCTATGTTTTATCATTTTTCTCACAGAGGTATTGCACACATTTTGTTCAATTTATTGTTAGGTACCTGATTGTGTGTGTAAGAGAGAGAGATTGTAAATGGTATTTTCTTTCAGATTGCATTTTCTGGTTCTTAATGACTACTATATAGGAATGCAACTGACTTTTGTATTAGAAAAAAGTATTCTGGTGGAAATAAGGATCAGGATAACAATTATTTATTCAGTATTTTTAGGTATCATTTACTGAGCATATACTGTGTACTGGCCACGTTTACATACATCTTCCTCCTTTGTTTTCAACCAGCCCTAAGAGTTTGAAACTAGATCTAATTGACAGATTAGAAGTATAGTGAGATTGAGACACTTATTTAACGTCACACAGCTAGACAATTGAGGAATTAGGATTCAGTCCCAAGTCAGTTATTCTTATTCTAAAGCAGTTCTCCCCAACAATAATGCCAGTCACTGCAGTTTTCTTAGTTTTTAGGGGGAAACAATAGCAATGACAAAACAAACATCAACCAAACAAATTTGGTTGACAATATTGCATCATTTTTCTGCATTTTCTGCTTCCCTAATTAAGGCTCTCGTACACAAATAGCATCTTAGCGCTGTTTAAACTGCCTTTCTACAGAAGATGCAGAAAATTGGTTCTCCAGGCGTATGGCTGCCAATGTCTGTTTACTAGATCAGCTCTTACAGTCTTTCCTGGCGACAACCTCCACATACCTTAGTCTGTCAGACTGTTGTAATCAAGATCCCATGATTTAAGAGGGGTTCAGGAGAGGCTATGACTCCCAGAATCTGATTTCTTCTCAGAGAGAAAGAGTTGTTCTGCTTTGTTTATTTTTATGTGACTTTACTGATCAGATGTTAAATATGGCACACACTCTGCGATTACGTTCGTGATGAGCAAGGAAATGCTTTCATTTGTGAGTATGAGATGCCCTGCACCTCAAAACCACACCGCAGCAGAAACCACCTAATTTAAATCCTCACATAATAACATGTCAACATATAGTGACACATACTCATCCCTTTGTTGTTCATAGCTCTGGTTTCCTGCACAAAGCGATTTCACCGTGCGTTTCTGGCTAACTTAATCCTCCCCAACCTTGGGAAGTAAACTGGATAGGTGCCACTCTGCCCATTTTGTAAATGAAGAAGCTGAAACTTAGAAACAGTGATGCACCTAAGGCCACACTGCAGTTGAGAAATAAGAGCTTGAATTAGACCCATGGGGACTGATTTTTCCATCTGATGCTCTCTTCACCTCTCCACATGTCCTCCCTGTAGGTTCTACCTTCTAGAGCCCCCAGAGAAAAGGCACTTTCTTGTCACTACTTCTCAGAATTTCTGTTGTAAAGAAGGGTTCATTTTCCACTGAAGCGGGAAAGCACTGAGTAGGTGAAAGCCCCACTTGGCAGTCCTGATAGCCACTGGCTTTAACCCTTTCTGGTGCAGCTTAAATTCACATCCCTATTTCATTAACAAGCATTGCTTGAACTTAAGAATTCTCAGTCGATAGAGGCAGAATTCAACCTGGCTCTTCTCTAAGTCCGGGCCTGTTTTTACCCTATGTTGAAAGATGAGAGTCATGGATGAATGTCTTTAGGACCCTCAGTTCTTGGAAAAGGCGCTCCTGGGGTGGCATAAACTGTTTATGCTCAACTACTAATCTAAAAGTCAGCAGTTCTAACCCATCCAGCAGTGCTGTGGAAGAAGGGCCTGGCAATATGTTTCCTTAAAAATTATAGCCAAGAAAACCCTATGGAACAGTTCTACAATGAGTTGGAATCTACTCGATGGCAACAGTTTGGTTGTTTTTTTTGATTCTTTGGGAAATTCTGGAAGAGTACTTGTTCCTGAGTGGTCCTGAGAACTTATGGATATGTGAGTGGAGGGCTCCCCTTTCCTCCCTCATTAGATTTCTGTACCTCACAGTGGGAAACAGTCATCCCTTCTACATAAAGCCATGGCAAAGCTAACAGGGTCTGGCCTGATGGCATACCAAGGGCAGTGTAGAACCAGATGGGTGAGAATCTTAAACCAGGGATTCTAACTTTCTCTTGAGGCAGGACTCAGTAAATGCATCCATTTTCTTCTAGTATTTTTCTGTGTGTGGGGTTTGTTTTATCACATAATGAAATCATAGAGTATACAGGTATGTATCCTTTTTTCAACTAACATATTTTGAGACCTTCAAAGTCTTCAATTTTTTTTCAAAAATATGACTTTTAAAAGTTGCAAAATATTCCATCATTTTGATAGACAACAATTTGTTCAATCAATTACATATTGTTGGTCACTTGGATAGTTTTCCTTTTAGTGCTAAGGTGAGTGTGCTATTAATCATTTCTGTGCATAAAAATGTGTCTATCCTTCTGATTGTCTTAGCATAGATTCCCACATATGGAATCCTTCCATCAAATGATAACATGTTTAAGATTTTTTTGTTTTGTTTTGTTTTGTTTAATTCTATTGTGCCCTAGGTGAAAGTTTGCAGCACAAATTAGTTTCTCATTCAAAAAATTACACACAAATTGTTTTGTGGCATTGGTTGTAATCCCCGCAATGTGTCAGTACTCTCCCTCTTTCCCTTTCCACCCTGGGTTTTCCTTGCCCATTCGTCCAGTTTTCCTGTCCCTTCTGGCTTTGCTTTTGGGCAGGTGTTGCCTATTTAGTCTCATATGCTTCACTGAACTGAGAAGCACGTTCCTTATATGTGTTATTGTTTGTTTTATAGGCCTGACTAATCTTTGGCTGAAAGGTTGACTTCTGGAGTGGCTTTAGTTCTGAGGTAGCAGGGTGTCCGGGGGCCATAGTCTCGGGGGTTCCTCCAGTCTCTGTCAGACCAGTGAGTCTGGTCTTTTTTTGTGAATTAGAATTTTGTTCTAAGTTTTTCTCCTCTCTGTCCAAGACTCTCTATTGTGATCAATGTCAGAGAAGTCTTTGGTGGTAGCCGGGCACCATCTAGTTCCTCTGGGCTCAGGCTGGTGGAAGCTGTGATTCATGTGGTCCATTAGTCCTTTGGGCTAATACTTCCCTTGCATCTCTGATTTTCTTCATTCTCCTTTCCTCTGGACAGGATGGGATCAATAGATGTATCTTAGCTTTTAAGGCCCCAGATGCTACTCACCGAAATAGGATGTAGAACATTTCCTGTATGAACTATGTTATGCCAGTTGACCTAGATGTCCCTCAAGATTATAGTCCCCAGCCCTCAGCCCCAGTAACTCAGTCCCTCAAGGTTTTGGATATGTCTTGGAAGTTTCTATGAATTCCTTGGTCAAGTTGTGCTGATTTCCCCTATATAGTGAGCTGTCTTTCCTTTCACCAAAGTTAACACTTGTCTGGTATGTCGTCAGTGATTTCTCTTCTTCTCCCATCCCCTTTCTCAGAACCATCAAAGGTTTTTTTTTTTTTTTTTCTGTGAGTAAACCTTTTCTTATGTTTTTATAATAGTGGTCTCATACAATATTTGTCCTTTTGTGATTGACTTATTATACTAAGTATACTACCCTCCACATTTATCCATGTCGTGAGATGTTTCACAAATTCATCATTGTGTAGTATTCTATTGTGTGTATGTACCATAATTTGTTTATCCATTCATCTGTTGATGGGCACTTGGGTTGTTCCCATCTTTTTACTATTGTGAATAATGCTGCAATGAACTTAGCTGTGCATATGTCAATTTGTTGATGGCCCTTATTTCTGTAGGGTATATTCCCAGGAGTGGGATTGCTGGATGATATGGTATTTCTATTTCTAGCTTTTTAAGGAGTCTCCATATTGTTTTCCATAGTGGTTGTACCATTTTACATTCCCACCAGCAGTGCAAAAGAGTTCCAATTTCCCTTCAACCTCTCACACATTTGTTATTTTCTGTTTTTTCTTTTAATTAGTGTCAGTAATGTTGGGGTGAGATAGTATCTCATTGTAGTTTTGATTTGCATTTCTTTTTTTTATATAAATTTTATTGTGCTTTAAGTGAAAGTTTACAAATCAAGTCAGACTCTCACACAAAACTTATATACACCTTGCTAACCCATGCTCCCAATTACTCTCCCCCTAATGAGACAGCCTGCCCTCTCCCTCCACTCTCTCTTTTCATGTCCATTTCGCCAGCTTCTAACCCCCTCGGCCCTCTAATCTCCCCTCCAGGAAGGAGATGCCAACATAGTCTCAAGTGTCCACCTGATCCAAGAAGCTCACTCCTCACCAGCATCCCTCTTCAACCCATTGTCCAGGCCAATCCATTGACTTGCATTTCTTTATGGCTAATGACCACGAACATTTTCTCATGTGTCTGTTAGCCCCCTGAAAGTCTTCTTCAGTGAAGTGTCTGTTCCCATCCTTTGGCCATTTTTTAATTGGATTATGTGTCTTTTCATTGTTGAAGTGTTGATATATTCTATAGATTTTAGAGATTAGACTCTTGTAAGATATATCACAACCAAAAATATTTTCCCAGTTTGTACATCCTCTTTTTACTTATTTGGTGAAGTCTTTTGATGAGCATAAGTCTTTAATTTTTAGGAGCTCCCAGTTATCTGGTTTATCTTCTGGTGTTTGTGCATTGTTAATTACGATTTGTATCCTTTTTATGCCGTGTATTAGGGCCCCTAGTATTGGTTAAGAGATCGGCTGCTAACCTAAAGCTCAGCAGTTGGAATCCACCAGCTGCTCCTTGGAAACCCTATGAGGCAGTTCTACTCTGTCCTCTAGGTTCACTGTAAGTCGGAATCAACTCGACAGCAATGAGTTTTGGGTTTTTGGGGGGTTAGCATTGTTCCTATTTTTTCTTCTGTGATTGTTATCATTTTATGTTTTATATTTAGGTCTTTGATTCATTTTAAGTTAGTTTTTGTGTATGGTGTGAGGTATGGGTCTTGTTTCATTTTTTTTACTGATGGACATCCAGTTTTGCCAGTACCTTTTATTAAAAAGAGTGCCTTTTCCCCGTTAAATAGACTTTGATCCTTTGTCAAAGATCAGCTGACCATAGGTGGATGGGTTTACATTTGGGTTCTTGATTCTGTTTCATTGGTCTATATGTCTGTCATCGTACCAGGCTTTTTCAATTACCTTAGCTGTGTAGCAGGTTCTGAGATCAGGTAGTGTGAATCCTCCTACTTTGTTCTTTTTCTTCAATAATGCTTTGCTTATTCAGGGCCTCTTTCCCTCCCATATAAACTTGGTGATTAGTGTTTCCATCTCATTAAAGAATGCTGTTGGTATTTGGATCAGGATTGCATTATGTCTGTAGACCGCTTTGGGTAGAATTGACAATTTCATAATACTGATTCTTCCCATCCAGGATCATGTTATGTTTTTCTATTTATGTAGGTCTCTTGTGGTTTCTTGCAGTAATGTTTTGTAGTTTTCTTTGAGTAGATTTTTTACATCCCTGGTTAGATTTATTTCCAAGTATTTTCGGAATCGACTTGACGGCACTGGGTTTTTGGGTATTTTATCTTTTTAGGGGCTATTATAAATGCTATTCTTTTCCTGATTTCCTTTTCAAAGTTCTCTTTGTTGGTGTATAGGAATCCAACTAATTTTTGTATGTTTATCTTGTATCTTGCTTCTCTGCTGAATCTATTAGTTCCAGCAGTTTTCTTGTTTAATCTTTGGGGTTCTCTATGTACAGGATCATATCATCTGCAAATAGTGGTGGTTTTACTTCTTCCTTTCCAATTTGGATGCCCTTTATTTTTATTTATTTATTTTTTTCACTATTGATCTAGTTAGGACTTCCAGCATAATATTAAATAGGAGTGGTGATAAAGGACATCCTTATCTTATTCCCATTCTAAGGCGAAATGCTTTCATGATCTCTACATTGAGAATGATGTTGGCCGTTGGTTTTGTATAGATACGCTTTATTATGCTAATGAATTTCCCTTCTATTCTCATTTTATTGTGAGTTTTTATCAGGAATGGTGTTGATTTTTAAAGTTGTTGATACCAGATTGCGTAACAACAGAAAGATTTTACCAATTTATGCTCCCACCATAGTGAATAAAAATGCTGGTCCTGCCACATTTTAAGTGTTGTAATTTTTCAAGCTATGTTACATAGAGTGAAGTTCACATTTCTTTAAGTTTGTCAGTCATTTATATTGTTCTTTGCCACATTTTTTATCGTGATCTTAGCATTCTTCTTAAATTCTTATTGAGCATATAAAAACCTTTTTCAGGATTATTTGTAGCAAATACTTTCTGCTGAATTGTTTTAAATATTGTAATGATTTTTTGATGTATTCAAGTTTTGTATTTTTATTAGGGAATCTATTGCTCTTTTCTTTTCTGACTCCCTCTGTTGGTTATTTGTTCCAAAAATCCTTACCCACCCAGAACTCTCATAAATGGTCATATTAACTTTTTTCTTTGTGCTTCTTTTTTTTTTTTTTTAAATTGTGCTTTAGGAGAAAGTTTACAGCGCAAATTAGTTTCTCATTCAACAATTTACATACAATTTGTTTTGCGACATTAGTTGTAGTCCAGTTGATGTGTCAACACTCTCCACTTTCTCACCCTTGGTTCTCTATTTCCATTTGTCCCATTTTCCTGTCCCTTCTTGCCTTCTCTTTGTTTTGAGGCAGGTGTTGTCCGTTTGGTCGTATTTACATGATTGAGCCAACAAGCACATTATTCGTGTGTGTTACTGTTTGTTTTATAGACCTGTGTAATCTTTAGCTGAAAGGTGAACTTTGGGAATGACTCCTTTTCTGAGTTAAAAGGGTATCTGGAGGCCATAGTCTCGGAGTTCCTTCAGTCTCTGTCAGACCAGTAAGTCTTGTCTTTTTCTGTGAATTTGAATTTTGTTCTACATTTTTCTCCTACTCTGTCCTGGACTCTGTGTTTCGATCTCTGTCAGAGTGGTCAGTAGTGGTAGCCAGGCACCATCTAATTCTTCTGAGCTCAGGCTGGTGGAGACTGTGGTACTTGAGGTCCATTAGTTCTTTGGACTAATATTTCCGAACGTGTCTTTGGTTTTCTTTTCTTTCTTTTTACATATTTATTTTTTTAATTTTTATTGTGCTTTAGGTGAAAGTTTACAGCTGAAGTTAATTCCTCATTCAAAAATTTATACACACATTGTTTCATGACACTGGTTGCAATCCCCACAATGTGACAGCACGCTCCTCTTTACATTCTGTTGCTCCAGATGGGATGGGACGAGTAGATATATTAATTTTTTTTTTAAGTTTTTGTTTCTTTTATCCATCTGGATTTATTTCAGTATACAGTGTGTGAGGACATACATATTTTATTTGTTTGCAAATAGCCATATTTTCCAACACATTTGGATAGACTGAATCTTGACATTAAATTGAACCAAAGTGGGGTGGGAAGCAATAAGAGAATTTGGTGCTGAAGGGATTCAGATACAATACTGGGGCGTTTAGAATGCTGATGGATTATTAAGTGAGCACTGAGATAGTTGTCAGGAAAAACAAGTACTTAAGTAACCGGGTGAGTTCTAGACTGTCTCTTCTTTTCCCCTTCCCCACAATTAAGAGTTCTTCCTTTGCCACGATGAATTGTCCTAGGTTCAAGTAGTCAAGAATTGGGGCATATCTAGAGTTATTTCAAGGTGTGAAGGCCTCACAAAACCACTGGAAGATGAGATACTATGGGAACAAACTGGCAAGGAATTCCAGAAGGGGTAGAGAAGAACAGTTCTCATGTAGCTAGATCTAGACTAGAAAACTTGTCAACAACCCAAGCTTAGCTATGTGCTCCTTGCATGTTCTCCCATAATACTCCATGCATGTCTCTAGTGTTGTACTTACAGCATCATGTTATAAGTACTTTTTATGTGTTTTTTCTCCCCTCTTCTCCTAGCTTCTTTTTTTTAGATGTGTATTTATAGAGGTAAAATAACATTCTGTGAGGCGGCTGTAAGTGTATCATTCTACAAGTTTTGATAAATGCAAAAACCCATATAACTAACACCTCAAACAAGACATAAATCATTACCATCATACCAGAAAATTCTTTTGTGTCCCTTTCTAGTTCTCTCTCCTGCATCCTGAGGCGACCACTATTCTGATTTCTTTCCCCACAGACTACTTGTGCCTGTTCTTGGACTTCGTATTAATTGGATTTTTAAACATGTATTCACTTTGTGCCTGGCTTCTTTCAGTCTAATACATAATGTTTCTGAGTTTCACCCATGTTGTTTCAAATAACAATAATATATTCCTTTCTGCTGCTTAGTATATTCCAGCACCTTTTCTTGAAAAGCCTCGGCACCTTTGTCAAAAATCATTTGATTGTAATTGTGGGTCTATTCCTGTTCCATTGATCTATTCGTCTATTCTTACACCAATATAACATTAAGAAATTGACAAGTTAATACTTAAATTTATATGGAAATGTAAAAGACCTAAATAGTCTTTTAAAAAAATATTACCAAACTTTAAAGTAAGACTTAAAATCAGGTCACAGATGTCCTCTGATTACTTCCTTTTGTACCAACTTGTCAGTTTCAAAAAAAAAAAAATAAAACCTACCAGGAATTTGAATTGAATTGCATTTAATCTCTATATCATTTTTCAAGAGTCAACACCTTCATAGTTGATTCTCCAACTCTTAAGTATAGTATGTCTCTCACCATTTATTTAGGTCTTTGTTAAATTTTCTCAGCAATATTTTATAGTTTTAAGTATAGAGGCCTTATACATTTAAAAATTTATTTGTGTTTTATGATATTGATCCTACTGTAAACGGTATTAATTTTTCATTTCTTTTCCCAATTGCTTGTTGATTATATGTAGAAATATAATTAAGTTTTATTGTATTTATTTTACATCCTTAAACCTTGCTAAATTCACTTATTAGAGTTAATAGGATTTGGAGGGCTAGATTTCTTTGAAATTTCTGCATGCAAAATCATGTCATTGAAAATAGTTTTACTTCTTCTTTCCCAGGCTTTTATTTCTTTTTCTGCCTAATTGCAAGACCTCCAGTACAATATGGAATAGAAGTTGTGAGAGCAGACATCCTTGTTTCAGGCTGTAAAGGGAAAGTGTCATATATTTTATCATTAATTATGACGTCAACTGTAGGTTTTTCATGGATACCTTTTATCAGATTGAGGAAGTTCTGTTCTATTTCTAGTTTTTGCTTAGAGGTTTTATCATGAAATAGTATTGAATTTTTGTTAAATTCTTTGCCTGAATATACTGAGATATTCATATGATTTTCCTCCCTTACTCTGTTAATGGAATGAATTATATTGACTGATTTTTCTCGTATTTTAACCAAGCTTGCATTTGTGTGTGTGTGTGTGTGTGTGTGTGTGTGTGGTTAAACTCCTCTTATCCTTCTTTATGTATTGATGAATTCAATTTTACTAATGTTTTGTTAAGAATTTTTGTGTCTCTGTTCATGAGGTATACTGGTCCTTAATTTTCTCTTCTAATGTATTTGTCTGGTTTTGGTGTTATGATTATGTCAGCTTCCTAGAAAGGGTTGAGAAGTGGCCCTTCCTCTTCTGTTTCTGTAAGAGATTATGTAAGATTGGCATTACAGTGAAACTTGTGAGAGCTTAACTTGCCAGGACTGCCTTGTTTTTCTGAGTCTCATGATTTTTCCACCTTTACCACTTTTCTATATCTTGTTTTAGTGGAAAATATTTGAGTTTTCCTTCTCTGACAGGTTTTCATCCTACACAGATTCTGGATTTCCCAGGTTTTACCGTATTTCCTTCTTACGTGTTTGATAGAATTCACCCTGGATGCTATCTGTGATAGAAATGTTCTTTGTAAAAATAATTTAATTCTGAATTCAGTGTCCTTAGCAGACACTCAGGTCATTTATTTACTTAGATGTCAGTTTTAAAAAGCCTATTTTTCAGAGGTTTTGTCCAATTAATTTACATTTTCAAACTCATTAGCATGAAGTTGTTTATAATATCCCTTGTTGTCTTTTTAATGTTTGTAGGATTTGTGGGATATCCTTTCATTCTTCTTATTGGTAATTTGTGTTTTCTCTTTATTTTTCACGTGTTCAGTCTAACTAAGGGCTTATCAATTTTCTTGATCTTTTCAAAAATCCATTTTTGGGCTGATTTTCTCTGTTGTTTGTATTCCGTATCATTGATTTCTGCTTACTTCAGGTTTACTTTTTTCTAGCCTCTTAATATGGAATCTTAGGTCATTGATTTTAGACCTTAATTTGTAATATAAAATGAGCATTTAAAACTCGAAATCCGGCAGGGCCAATATGGCTGAGTAGTCAGATGCTTCCAGTGAATCCTCTTACACCAAAGACCCGAAAAAACAAGCAAAATGATTATACTTATGACAAGCTAGGAGCTCTGAACATCACAGGCAAAGTTACAAAAATGGACTGAGTGGCAGGGGTAGGGAGAGATGGTTCAGAAGAGGATAGGAGCTGCCAAACCTGAATCGCCAGGAACCTTCAGGCAGCGGTGGGCTGGTGGTAGTGTTCAGGCACAGATTCCTCAGGGAGAAACAGCCGGAAGCATGGCCTACTCACACATCCAGAACCAGAGAAGAAAGGCGCTCTCTGAAAAAGCTAAGTACTTGCGTATATTTTACCATGCCCCCAGGCCCCAAGCCGGCTTCAGCGGCTGCTGATTTCCCTGGGCCTGAGAAAGGTCCTGTTGCATGCTCTGAGCCATTATCCCAGCCTTGCAGAAGGAATAAATTCACAATTGTGGAAAACATAATCTGCCAGCTCCACTAACCTGAAGGGCTCAGGACAGAGGTGGCTCCTATTCAGGCGTAAATGGTCCATGGACTTTGAATAACTTTCCCCCCTGCATGAACTTGTGTGGGCCTATTTCAGGAGACTAGGCCCTTGTTGGCAGACTACAACTGTTTCAGCTGTGTGGTGGAGAGGTGGGTGTTTGATGTTTGACACTGCTTTGCCTATTAAACAGTGTCCTCACCTACCACTCAGGCTCCACTCAGGTCACCCAGC
The DNA here is from genome assembly GCF_024166365.1 of Elephas maximus indicus. Lineage (NCBI taxonomy): Eukaryota > Metazoa > Chordata > Mammalia > Proboscidea > Elephantidae > Elephas > Elephas maximus. The sequence continues at coordinate 164,331,066 of NC_064821.1, read as the reverse complement.
CACCCACAGTGGGGGTCCAAGGATAACTGCTACCTCCCAGTCCTTAAGACCAAAAGCATTGGGTGTCCATGATCTGTCTGAAGAACCCACCCACCTGTGTGCTCTAGGGAACAGGGATGTACTTTCCTCACAGACACTCAGTGGATGGTTGTCAGCCCCCTGACTTGTTCTGAGTGTGACCCCCTGCTGCAACCAGACACGGATACCTACACCAATAAGCCCTGCCCCTCTAAGACCATAGGACAGAGCCTTCACCACACACTTGATGACCAACTACCTGGACACCTGAGTTGAATTCATACAAGAAAAGTGAATGGACTCCTACACTCCTATACCTGACAAAAGCTCTAGCCATCTGGGGACAGGACTTTAGAGCCTCAAAGGTGAAAATAATCAAACTAGCTCACTCAAGCAACCTATTTGGACATATCAAAACAAAACAAAGCAGGTAGCTAGGATACAGTAAGCAAACATAAACTAATACAATAACTTATAGATGGCTCAGAGAAAACAGTCAATACCAAATCACATAAAGAAGCAGACCATGATTGCTTCAACAAGCTCTCAAAACAAAGAATCAAGGGATCTTCTAGATGAAGATGGCTTCCTGGAGTTACCAGATGCAGAATACAAAAGATTAATATACAGAACTCTACAAGACATCAGGAACGAGATTAGGAAGGAGATCAGGCAATACAAAGAACAAACCAAGGAAATACAGATAAAGCAGTTGAAGAAATTAAAAAGGTTATTCAAGAACATAACGAAAAATTTAATAAGCTGCAAGAATGCATGGAGAGACAGCAATCAGAAATTCAGAAGATTAACATTAAAATTACAGACTTAGACAACTTAACAGAAAGTCAGAGGAGCAGAATTGAGCAAGTGGAAGGCAGAATTGGTGACCTTGAAGATAAAGCACTTGGCACCAATATATTTGAAGAAAAATCAGATAAAAGAATTTTTAAAAATGAAGAAACCCTAAGAATCATGTGGGACTATGACAACAGAAATAATCTATGAGTGACTGGAGTACCAGAACAGGGAGGAATAACAGAAAATACAGAGGGAATTGTTGAAGATTTGTTGGCAGAAAACTTCCCTATATCGTGAGAGATGAGAAGATATCTATCCAAGATGCTCATCAAACTCCACATAAGGTAAATCTTAAAAGAAAATCACCAAGACATATTATAATCAAACTTGCCAAAACCAAAGATAAAGAGAGAATTTTAAGAGCACCTAGGGATAAGCAAAAAGTCACCAACAAAGGAGAATCAATAAGAATAAGCTTGGACTACTTGGCAGAAACCATGCAGGCAAGAAAGCAATGGGATGACTTACATAAAGCATTGAAGGGAAAAAATTGCCAGCCAAGAATCATATCCAGCAAAGCTCTCTCTCAAATATGAAGGTGAAACTAGGACACTTCCAGATAAACAGAAGTTTAGGGAATTCGTAAAAATGAAATCAAAACTGCAAGAAATACTAAAGGGAGTTCCCTGGTTAGAAAAGCAATAATATCAGATATCAACTGAAGACTAGAGCACTGGACAGAGCAATCCGATGTCAAACCAGATAGGGAAATCACAAAAATAAATCAAGATAAAAAAAAATCCCAAACAGGGAAACAGTAATGTCATTATGTAAAAGAAGACAACATTAAAACAATAAAGAGGGACTAATTTTTTTAATGAACGTAGTCCTAGATCTTTCAAGTGGAGAGGAAGACAAGGTGATATAAAGAAATAACAGTTAGGTTTAAACATAGAAAAATAGGGATAAGTATTAAGGTAACCAAAAAGGAGACTAACAATCCTACACATCAAAATAAAATACAAGAAAAAAATAGAGACTCAGCAGAAACAAAATCAACAACAATGAATAAGAGACAATATGTAAACTACTCAGCACAAAAAACTAAGTGGGAAGAAGAAACTGTCAACAACACACAAAAAAGACATCAAAATGACAGCACTAAACTCATACCTATCCATAATTACTCAATGTAAATGAACTAAATGCACCAATAAAGAGAAAGTGGCAGAATGGATAAAGAAAAAAAAACACAATCTGTCTATATGCTGCCTACAAGAGACACACCTTAGACTTAGAGACACAAACAAACTAAAATTCAAAGGATGGAAAAAATATATCAAGCAAACATTAATCAAAAAAGAGCAGGAGTGGCAATATTAATTTCTGACAAAATAGACTTTAAAGTTAAATCCACCACAAAGGATAAAGAAGGACACAATATAATGATTAAAGGGACAATTTAACAGGAGGATATAACCATATTAAATATTTATGCATCCAAGGACAGGGCTGCAAGATACATAAAACAAACTCTAACAACATTGAAAAGCGAAATAGACAGCTCCACAATTATAGTAGGAGATTTCAACACACCACTTTCGGTGAAGGATAGAACATCCAGAAAGAAGCTCAATAAAGACACGGAAGATCTAAATGCCACAATCAACCAACTTGACCTCATAGACTTATAGAGAACACTCCATCCAACAGCAGCCAAGTATCCTTTCTTCTCTAGTGCACATGGAACTTTCTCTAGAATAGAGTACATATTAGGTCATAAAGCTAGTCTTGGCAGAATCCAAAACATGAAAATATTACAAAGCATCTTCTCCGATCATAAGGCCATAAAAGTAGAAATCAATAACAGAAAAGGCAGGGAAAAAAAATCAAACACTTGGAAACTGAACAATAAATACTCTGCTCAGAAATGACGGGGTTATAGAAGACATCAAGGATGGAACAAAGAAATTCATAGGATCCAATGGGAATGAAAACACTTCCTATCTGGACCTTTGGGCCACAGCTAAAGCAGTGCTCAGAGGTCAATATATATCAGTAAAGGCACACATACTAAAAAGCAGAAAGGGCCAAAATCAAAGAATTATCCCTACAGCTTGAACAAATAGAAAGAGAGCAACAAAAGAAACCCTCATGCAAGAGAAGAAAGCAAATAATAAAAATTAGAGCAGAATTAAATGAAATAGAAAACAGAAAAACCAAAAGCTGGTTCTTTGAAAAAATTAACAAAATTGATAAACCATTGGCCAAACTGACAAAAGAAAAACAGGAGAGGAAGCAAATAACCAGAATAAGAAACGAAATGGGTGATATTACTGAAATGAAAAGAATCATTATCAGATTACTACGAAAAATTGTACTTTAACAAATTTGAAAACCTAGAAGAAATGGATAAATTCCTAGAAACACACTACTTACCTAAACTAACACAAACAGAGGTAGAACAACTAAATAAACCCCCCAAAAAAGATGAGATTGAAAAGGTAATTAAAAAGCTCCTAACAAAAAAAAGCTCTGGCCTGGACAGCTTCACTGCAGAGTTCTACCAAACTTTCAGAGAAGAGTTAACACCACTACTACTAAAGGTATTTCAGAAAATAGAAAAGGATGGAATACTCCCAAACTCATTCTATGAAGCAAGCATATCTCCGATACAAAAACCAGGTAAAGACACCACAAAAAAGGAAAATTACGGACCTATATCCCTTGTGAATGTAGATGCAAAAATTCCTAACAAAATTCTAGCCAATAGAATTCAAAACATATCAAAAAATAATTCACCATGACCAAGCGGGATTCATACCAGGTATGCAGGGATGGTTGAACATTAAAACAATCAATGTAATCCATCACATAAATAAAACGAAAGACAAGAATGACATGATCTTGTCAATTGATGCAGAAAAGGCATTTGACAAAGTCCAATACCATTCATGATAAAAACTCTCAGGAAAAGAGGAATAGAAGGAAAATTGCTAAACAGTATAAAGGGCATTTATACACAGCCAACAGCCAACATCATCCTTAACGGAGAGAGATTGAAACCATTCCTACTGAGAACAGGAACCAGACAAGGATGCCCTTTATCACCACTCTTATTCAACATTGTGCTGGAGTTCCTAGCCAGAGGTATAAGGCTAGACAGAGAAATACAGGGCAACCAGATTGGCAAAGAAGAAGTAAAAGTATCTCTGTTTGCAGTTGACATGATCTTATACACAGAAAAACCTAAAGAATCCTTAACAAAACTACTAAAACTAATAGAAGAGTTCAGCAGAGTTTCAGGATATAAGATAAACATACAAATATCAGTTGGATTCTTCTACATCAACAAAGAGAGCAATGAAGGGAAATCACCAGATCAAAGCCATTTACGATAGCCCTTACGAAGATCAAGTGCTTAGGAATAAATCTTACCAGAGACGTAAAAGACTTATACAAAGAAAACTACAAGACACTACTGCAAGAAACCAAAAGAGACTTATGTAAGTGGAAAAACATACCTTGCTCATGGATAGGAAGACTTAACATTGTAAAAAATGTCTATTCTACCAAAAACTATCTGTAGATACAATGCAATTCCGATCCAAATTCCAATGACATTTTTTAATGATATGGAGAAACAAATCAACTTCATATGGAAGGAAAAGAGGCTCTGGATAAGTAAAGTATTACTGAAAAAGGAGAATGAAGTAGGAGACCTCACTCTACCTGATTTTAGAACCTATTATACCGCCACAGTAGTCAAAACAGCCTGGTACTGGTACAACAACAGATACATAGACCAGTGGCACAGAATTGGGAATCCAGACATAAACCCATCCACATACAAGCAGCTGAAGTTTGACAAAGGCCCAAAGTCAGTTAAATGGGGAAAAGACAGTCTTTTTAACAAATGGTGCTGGCATAACTGGATATCCATCTGCAAAAAAATGAAACAGGACCCATACCTCAGCCCATGCACAAAAAAAAACTCAAAATGGATCAAAGACCTAAATATAAAATCTAAAATGATAAAGATCATGGAAGAGAAAATAGGGACAATGCTAGGAGCCCTAATACATAGCATAAACAGTATACAAAACATTACTAACAATGCAGAAGGGAAACTAGATAACCGGGGGTTCCTAAAAATTATGCTCATCCAAAGACTTCACCAAAAGAGTAAAAAGACTACCTACAGACTGGGAAAAAGTTTTTAGCTATGACATTTCCGATCAGCGCCTGATCTCTAAAATCTACATGATACTGCAAAAACTCAACTACAAAAAGACAAATAACCCAATTAAAAAAAATGGGCAAAAACTGTGAACAGGCACGTCACCAAAGAAGACATTCAAGTGGCTAACAGATACATGAGGAAATGCTCCTGATCATTAGCCATTAGAGAAATACAAATCAAAACTACAATAAGATTCCATCACACTCCAGCAAGGCTGGTATTCATCCAAAACACACAAAATAATAAATGTTGGTGAGGTTGTAGAGAGACTGGAACACTTATACACTGCTGGTGGGATTGTAAAATGTACAACCACTTTGGAAATCGATTTGGTGCTTCTTCAAAAGCTAGAAATAGAACTACCGTATGATCCAGCAATCCCACTCCTTGGAATATATCCTAGAGAAATAAGAGCCTTTACACAAACAGATATATGCACACCCATGTTCATTGCATTGTTTACAATAGCAAAAAGATGGAAGGAACCAAGGTGCTTATCAATGGGTGAATGGGTAAATAAATTATGGTATATTAACACAATGGAATACTATGCATCGATAAAGAACAATGATGAATCCTGAAACATTTCATAACATGGAGGAATCTGGAAGGCATTATGCTGAGTGAAATTAGTCAGTTGCAAAAGGACAAATGATGTATGAGACCACTATTATAAGAACTCAAAAAATAGTTTAAACAGAGAAGAAAATATTCTTTGATGGTTAGGGGAGCAAGAAGGGAGAGAGGGAGAGAGATTTTCGCTAATTAGCTAGTAGATAAGAACTATTTTATGTGAAGGGAAAGACAACACCCAGTACAGGAGAGGTCAGCACAACTGGACTAAACCAAAAGCAAAGAAGTTTCCTGAATAAACCGAAAACTTTGGGGGACATCTAAATCAACTGGCATAATAAAATCTACTAAGAAAACTTTCTGCATCCCACTTTGGAGAGTGGTGTCTGGGGTCTTAAACACTGGCATGTAGCCATCTAAGGTGCATCAATTGGTCTCAACCCACCTGGAGCAAACAAGACTGAAGAACACCAAAAACACAAGGTAATTATGAGCCTAAGAGACAGTAAGGGCCATATGAGCCAGAGACTACATCAGCCTGAGACCAGAAGAAGTAGATGGTGCCTGGCTACAGCCAATGACTGCCCTGACAAGGAACACAACAGAGAGCCCCTGAGGGAATGGGAAAGCAGCGGGATGCAGACCCCATATTCTCATAAAAAGACCAGACTTAATGGTCTGACTGAGACTAGAAGGAACCCAGAGGTCATGGTCCCCAGACCTTCTGTTAGCCCAAGACAGGAACCATTCCAAAAGCCAACTCTTCAGACAGGGATTGGACTGGACTATGGGATAGAAAACGAGACTGGTGAGGAGTGAGCTTCTTGGATCAAGTAGACACATAAGACTCTGTGGGCAGCTCCTGTCTGGAGAGGAGATGAGAGGGCAGAGGGGGTCAGAAGCTGGCCGAATGGATGCAAAAATAGAGTGGAAGGAAGGAGTGTGCTATCTTATTAGAGGGAGAGCAACTAAGTATACAGCAAGGTGTATATAAGTTTTTTTTTTTTTTGTATGAGAGACTGACTTCATTTGTAAACTTTCACTTAAAGCACAATAAAAATTTTTAAAACTCCAAATTTTACTCATCGTTCCACTTTGATTATATCTCCAAAATTTGGAAATCGTGAGTTTTATTGCTGTTCAATTCAAAATATTATCTAATTTCCTTTGAGATTTTTTCTTTAAAAGTGTATTGTTTAATTTTGAAATATTTTTATATTTCCTGAATATCTTCTTATTACTGGTTAATAATTCAATTCCACTGTGGTCAGAAAATATATTCTGTATGATCTCAATCCTTTGAAATTTATTGAGAGTTGTTTAATAGGCTAGGATATGGTTTATCTGGTTAAGTGTTTCATGTGCACTGGTAAAGAATCTGTACCCTGCTGTAGTCGGGTAAAATGTTTTATAAATGTCAATTCAGCTGGTAGTGTTCTTCATGTCTTCTATATCCTTACTGATTTTACGTCTACTTGTTTTATCAATTAGTGAAAGAAGAGCGTTTAAATTCTCACCTGTAATAGTTGATTTACCAGTTATTCTTTTAATTCTATCATTGTTTGCTTTGATATTAGACATATACATAGTTAGGATTACTGTGGCTTCTTGGTTAATTGACACTTTTATCATTGTAAGTGTTCTTTTTCTCTGATAAAGCTCCTTGTTTTGAAGCCTAGTTGTCTGATATTAATATAGACATACTGCTTTCTTATGATTTGTGTTAGCATGGTATATATTTTTCCATCCTTTTAGTTTGACCTTAACTGTGTCTCTATATAAAGTATGTCTCTTGTAAATTTCATATAGTTGGATTTTGAGTTTGTATGCATTCTGATAATCTCTGCCTTTTAATAGAACCGTTTATCCAATTTACATTTAATGTAATTATTTGCATTGTTAGATTTGTTTACCATCTTGCTACTTGTTTCCTATTTTTGCCCCTCTGTTCCTTCTTTCTTTCATCTTCCTTTCCATCCTTCTTTTTAATCAAGTATTTTTTGGTATTCAATTTTATTTTCTTACTGTATTTTAACTATACATCTCTGTATGATATTTTAGAGGTTTTTCTAGGTAAGACAGCATGTATCATTAATTATCACAATCTATGTTGAATTAATGTCATACTACTAATAGGAATTTATTAATTGATAATGAAGACTGAAAAAAGGGGGATATGACTAAAACATGACTTGCCCTCAAGTAATGAATAAATTAGGAATCTTACAAAAGTATAATTCCATTGCTTTTGAACTTGTTGTTATTGTTGTCTTACATTTTATTCATAATGTGCTATAAACCCTATGATAAAATGTTATTTTTTTAAATAGTCAAATGTCTTTCAAAGAAATTAGGAATTTAAGAATATAGGATCACATATATCATAATATATACCTTTTCTGGTGCTTCTCAGTCTTTTCTGTGAATTTGAGTTTCCAGTTGGTACAATTTTTCTTGAAGAACTTCCTTTAGCATCTGTTAAGGCAGATACGCTGGCAAAAAAATGTGTTGAATTTTATCAGAAAATGTCTTTATTTGACTTTTTAAATAAGTTTTCCTCACTAGATATAAAATTTTAGTAGACAAGTTTTTTTTTCTCCCATCATATTAAAAACACCATTACATTGTACTCTGGTTTTTATTGTTTCATGAGTAGTCAGCTGTACTTTATGCAATGTGTCTTTTTTCCTTCTAGCTGCTGTTTTTTCTTTAGTTTTCAGCAGTTTGACTATGGCATGCTTAACTAAGGTTTTCTATGTATTTATCCTGCTGTTAATGTGCTAATCTACTTGTAGTTGTGGATTCATATTTGCCTCAAATTTGTAAAATTTTTTTCCCATTGCTTTTACTAAAGAATTTTGCCCCATTTTCTTTCTTCTCTCCTTTTAGGACTCTAGTTACACATATGTTAGACTGTTTGCTATTATCCCATTAGCGTCTTCACTGAGGCTCTGTTGTATTTTTTTTTCAGCTTTTTTCCTCTGTGTGTTTAATTTTGAAGAATTTCTAGCGACTGATCGGTATGATTACTAATCCTTTTGTCTGCTGTTTCATTTTGCTGCTAGCATCAAAGTATTTCATATACTGTATTTTTTAGTTCTATAATATTAATTTGATTCTTTTATTACAGTTTCTATTTCTCTGCTGAGATTCCCCATCTGTTTCCTTATTCTCTCCATCTTTTGCTGTCAATTCTTGAACATATTTATAATAGCTGTTTTACAGTGCTTGTCTGCTAGTCCCAATATCTAGATCAGCAGTGGACTGGCTTTGGATTTTTTTCCTTGATTTTGTGTTCTGTTTTCTTGCTTCTTTACGTGTCCTGTAATTTTTCATTGTATACCAGACATTGTATATAGGAGAACTGTTCATATTGAGGTTTACTACTGTTGTTTTGCTTTTCCCAGATAGTGCGTGTGTCTGGCAGCTAAGCTGAGGAGATAATCATTTAGATTCCACCAAGTGTTAATTGATCTGGGACTAAGTCCTGTTTTAAGAACACTGAGCTCATCTCTGTTTAGGTCAACCGTTAACTTCTGGTATTCATGTTGCTGTGCTTGCCTAGGGGCTGATTTGTGTTCCTTTTAGCATTTTTTGAGACTATATTTGTGAAGAGTTTAGGCTGCAGAGTCACTTTGATTCAGAAACTCTAAATATCAGAGTTCTCACTGCTCTGAATCCCGCCTTCACTGTCCTTTCCTCGGCAAACTTTGGGAGGAGTGGAGGTGAGAATTATTATGTCAAGCAATTTATTGCTGCATTTGAGCATATTGCAGACTCTATTCCACTTAGCCTGGCCCTCCCATCACCAATAGTTCAGCTGACCTCTTTTCCACCTAGTAAAGCCAGTCTCTCACAGGACTTCTCCTTCACTGCTCACACTCAGATTTAGTGTTTGCCTACAGAAACTGCCCTATTACAGTTTGCTCCTCTGCTATGAAAGGTCACTTTCCCTAGAATTTGCTTAAGGTGTCTACCACTCTTTGGTGGCCCAATAGATTTGTATGATTTTTATGTCATCCAGATTTTTCTTGGTGTTACCATGGGAATGAAGGTCTTCTACAGTCTTTCATGTTCTAACTAGGATAAGAACTCCTCTTTACTCTAGCCTCTTGAAAGCAGGAACTGTATCACACTGGTTTCTGCTTGTAGCAGTAACTAAAAAAAAAAAAACCCTTTGCCATCGAGTAGATTCCAACTCATAGCAACCCTACAGGACAGAGTAGGACTGCCCTACAGAGTTTCCAAGGAGCTCCTGGTGGATTTGAACTGCTGACTCTTTGGTTAGCAGCCATAGCACTTAACTAGTACTCCACCAGGGTTTCTGCTTATAGCAGTACTTGCTTCAAAAGACAAACTCAAAAATAAATATAAGAATTTATTTATTATTGCAGAAGATCAAAACAAAGGAGAGGCCTGACTAAAACATGAACTTGCCCTCAAAGTAACTCACTGTGTAATGTGGAAGACAAAATATAAATACATGACTATATATTTTAAGGAGCCCTGGTGGTGCAATGGTAAAGAGCTCAGCTGCTAACAGCAAGGTGGGCACATTCAACCTGCCCAGAGGGTTCATGGGAAGACAACCTAGTGATCTGCTCCCATAAAGATTGTTGTTGCTGTTAGGTGCCATTGGAGTAGATTTCCACTCATAGTGACCCCATGTGGCAGAGTAGAAACAGGCAACTGGACTTTTAAGACAAAGAAAACAAAAAGGGGTTTTTAAGTTATGTTTGGCACATCAGAACAAAGAATAAATATGACCATTGCTTGAAATCAATGTTTTTATTGTCATAACATTAACAGATGGCAGAATGAAAACAAATCCTTTCAGCATTCATATTCCTTCTGTATTCCCTTCCAAGGAGAGAAACCTTGAAGTTGAAATGGGTAAGGCTTCCATAGATATTGGTAGCAGAAAATGGAGCCAAGGCAAGAGACAAAATTCAGGAGGAGTGCTCGAGGTCCGGGGTAAAAGCCAAGTTAGTTCTATTTTAACAGACTCACTGCCTGCTTTGAGGGGCTGAAGCTTTGAGGAAATGTGCTAGAAGTTCAGGAATGGGAAACCTTTGACATTATAAACGAAGAACAGGTAATTTGGATCACACTTTGCCTGGATGTTTCTCCAAGGTGAGAGGCAAGAAGTCAATGCATTTTTCAGACTTACTACACTTTTTTCTGAGAGAGTTGCTAGACTGGTTTATCTAGGTATTGTGTAGATGAAATGCATTTGGGTTACAGTCATGTATTTAACAGATTAAGTCTCTAGCCTCAAAGACAAGATACGCCTATTGAAAGGTCTGATGATTGCCAGGTGTCTTAATTATCTAGTGCTGCTATAACAGAAATACCACAAGGGGATGGCTTTACCAAAGAGGAATTTATTCTCTCTCAATGTAGGAGACTAGAAGTCCAAATTCAGGGTGCCAGCTCCAGGGGAAGGCTTTCTCTCTCTGTCAGCTCTAGGGTCCTTGTCATCAATCTTTCCCTGGTCTAGGAAATTCTCAGTGCAGGGACCCCAGGTCCAAAGGACACACTGCCCTCCTGGTTCTTCATTCTTGGTGGCATTTTCTTCTCTCTTTTATATCTCAAAAGAGATAGACTCAAGATTCAACCTAATCTTGTAGATTGAGTCCTGCCTCATTAACGTAACTGCCTCTAATCCTGCCTCATCAATATCATAGAGGTTAGGGTTTACAACACGTAGGATAATCACATCAGATCACAAAATTGTGGACAAACACACAATACAGGGAATCGTGTCCTAGCCAAGTTGACACATATTTTGGGGGGACACAATTCAATCCATAACAACAGGTGAAGTAGATGGGTAATTGATTGAATACAGACTACTAATTCATGTACTGACGTCAACCTAGAGAAGGGATCTCTACTTTCACACAGCAGGATTCTGGCCTCTGTCCTACCTTGTTAGGCATTTTTATTAATGACCTGGATAAAGACATTGATGGCCTGATGATAAAATTTGTGGGTGACACAAAGCTGGAAGGGATAGCTAATACATTGGACAGCAGAATAGTGAAGCAGAAAAGATATGACAGGCTGAAACAGTGGACCAGATCTAACAAGATTATGTTTAATGGAGATAAATGTAAAGTCCCACACTTAGTTAAAATAAACAAGCAAATGAGATAGAACAAGCAGCAGATGGGAGAGATGTGATTTGAGAGTAGCCTATGTAAAAATAATAGAGATATTCTAGTTAACTATAAACTCAAAAAGAATCCCTAGTGCACTGTGACCTGAGATTGTAATGGAAGCACAGAGTTGCATATAAAAGAGGTGACGATCCTTTCCTCCAAAATGAGAGCTCATATTTACAGAGTGCTTACTGTATGACAAATATTTTTACATGGATTCACACATTTATTCTCACTACTAGCCATAGAGGTGCTACTGTGACCCCATTTTACAGATAAGAAAACTGAAGCTCAGAGAGAGATTAAGTAGCTAGTCCAAAGTCACATAACTAGAGCCAGGCTATAGACTCAGGTGTTCTGAATCCATACAGTGTGCCAAGCTAATCCTCCATTCTGCCTTTTGGACTTTTTGTCTCATACCTAGAGAGTTGTAATAGATTTTGGTGTATTAGACTTTCAAAATGAATACTTATAAGCTAAAGGAGTTGAGGGCTTGAAATCATGTCACATATGAAATGGGAAAAGACTGTGGGTGGGCCATGGTGGAGGGATGAAGGGTAGAAAGTGGGTTATTAAGATCCCTGTCCTCGTATTTCTAACCTGCTTAGATTGCACCTCCCTGGGGTCCTGGAAAGCAGAACCACTGAAAATGGGGAGAAGATACAGAGAGACTTATTCGGGTTCAAACAAGCATGAACTTTCTAATAATTACAACACCCTGACAGTGAGCTGATATCTCCTGAGGGAGTGAGGCCCCATTACTAGATGGCCACTGTGATGGTTAAGGTTATGTATCAAATTGGCTGAGCCATGATTCTCAATGCTTTGCCAGTTATGTAATGATGTAGTATCTTGGCAGTTAAGTAATGATGTAGTCATCCTTCATGATGTGATCTGATATGATCATCCAATCAGTTGTAAGGGGAGTTTCCCTGAGGGTGTGGCCTGCATCCAATATGTATATAGATGTTCTGGCAAAGTTTGCTTGCTTGTTCTGGATGCTGCATCTGGCTCATCATCATCTGACCTTCAGTTCTTGAGGTTTGTGCCATCAGCCTGTTGCCTTACCTGGCAACCTTGGGATTTGTCAGCCTCTGAATCCTGTGAACCAGCAGCCTGCCATCTGACCTGCTGATCTCAGATTCATCAGCCTCCCAACCCATGAGCCAGCAGCCTGGTGTCTGACCTGCCGATCTTGGGTTCATCAGCCCCTGCAGCTACATGAGCCAGGAGAAGCTTCCAACCTGATGCCCTACCCAAGGACTTGGGAATTGCCAGCCTCTACAACTGCATTACCCATTTCCTTCATATAAATCTCTCTCTCTCTCTCTCTGTATATATATATACAGACACTTCACTGGTTTTGCTTCTTTAGAGGACCCAGCCTAAGACATTTGAAACCGAGAGTAGTTCTAGAGAAACAAAATCTTAAGGAGGAGTTTTCTAAATTAGCTCTCAAGTCTGACTAGTCTTAAAGTTGCCGATGGCTCTGTCTCCAGTAGTAAAAAGGGCACTGCTAACTCATGGAGTGAGGTGGCAATATTAATACACAAAATATCACCACCAATAGATCAAGTATTGGTGAGAAGCAAGGCTATAGGTGATCACAGTTTTGATACTTTTCTACAATTTTGTCAGAATGAGAAGTATAGGGAAGCTGACTGGTTGGTCCTACTTTTGCTAGATAAAGTGGTGAAAGAACGAGATGAACTCAGCGCTTCAGAGTCACAGCTCAAGCACCACATAAAAGACCTCAAAGTTGACTAGAGGAATCCCGGCAGTCATGGTCCCCAAACCTTCTGTCGGCACAAGACAGGAACCATCCCCGAAGACAACTCATCAGACATGAAAGGGACTGGACAGTGGGTAGGAGAGAGATGCTGATGAAGAGTGAGCTAATTATATCAGGTGGACACTTGAGACTGTGTTGGCATCTCCTGTCTGGAGTGGGGATGGGAGGATAGAGAGAGTTGGAAGCTGGCAAAATTGTCACGAAAGGAGAGACTGGAAGGGCTGACTCATTAGGGGGAGAGCAAGTGGGAGTAAGGAGTAAGATGTATATAAACTTATATGTGACAGACTGACTTGATTTGTAAATGTTCACTTGAAGCTCAATAAAAGTTAAAAAAAAAAGACCTCAAAGTTGCCACTTGTGCCCTGAAAGAAAGCTTTATTTCTTTGCTTTTTTTTAGGAAAGCTTTTTTTTTTTATATATATCTTTTAGTAACATTTGATATTGCCAAAAACCAAACTCAGAGTCTTACAACACAGACTGAATTCCAAGCCTCAAATGGTGTCTGAAGTGGAAGTAAGGGCATTGATTGGAAAGAAACTGGATCCTGAAACTTGGGATAGGGGCATATGGGCAGATAATCAGGAAGCTGGGAACACTAAGCCCCTAAATTCTATTGCATCACTCCTGCCAACAGAACCAGCCCTCTCACTCCCATCTGAAGGGATCACTCCACTTTTGTCTGCTAAATCATCTTTTCCAGTAAAACTATTCTTTCCACCTCCAACTGATAGGATTAACTCAGCTGTGCCTGAAGAGTCTTTGTCTGAGATATTGCCTGAGGCCAGGCCAGGTAGATGCCTTACAAAACACTGCTGAAAGTTCTCAGGACCCACCCACACCACCCATTCTTGCTTCTAGACCTATAGCTAGACTTAAGTCCTTTATCTGAGTCATCCCCTGGGGAGGCATCTAAGTCATTGCCTGGGACATTGCCTGAAGCAGATGCCTTACAAAACATTGATAAATGTTCTCAGAACACATCTCCCCCCGCCCCCCCCCCCGCCATTTTTGCTTCTAAATGAACAACTACACTTAAGTCCCAGCAAACTCCAAAAGGTAAAGTACAAACCAGGACCCAGGAGAAGGTACATTGCGCTCCAAAAGAACTACTTAAGTTTTCTAATATTTACAAACAGAAACCTGGGCAATATGCGTGGTAATAGCTATTAAGAGTGTGGAATAATGGTGCAAGGAACATAAAGTTGGATCAATCTGAGTTTAGTAATATGGGCCCACTAAGCACAGGTGCTTTATTCAATGTTTCAAGTAGACAGGTTAGGAAAGGATCTAATAGTTTATTTGGTATGTTCACTGAAGCATGGATTATGCAGTGGCCTATACCAAATCAAGTTGAAGTACCAGACCTGCCATGGCATACTATAGAAGAAGGTATCCAAAGGCTTAGGGAAATTGGCATGTTAGAGTGGATTTTATCAGGTTAGAATTACAGACTCACACATGGAGTGCCCAGAGAATACACCTTTTATCACAATGGTGAGGAACAAATTTGTGATGGGAGCCCCAACATCCTTGAAGACTGCTGAGATTGCTATTTTATGTAAGTCAGATTTTACAGTGGGAACTGCCCTAACTGAATTAAGACATCTAACTACAATGGAATTGATTGGACTCCATGATGGTAGGGGCCAAGTGACAGCACTCAATGGACAAAGATAAAGTGGCATGGTTACCATAATGGACAGCCGAGTCAAAGCAGTAATCAGAATAGTCTGACTTGCATGGACTTATGGCATTGGCTACTTAGTCGTGGTGACCCTAGAAGTGAAGTGGACAGTAAATCTACAAAATATTTACTTGATCTGTACAAGTGGAAGAATTCCAGGTCAAGTGAATTGCCAGGATAGAGAGTCTCGGTCCCTCTATCAATTCCCAGATTTGAGCTAGTTTATAGACCCACAACCCATTGAATGAATGGGATGCTAGATCTCCATGAGGAAGGACCCCACTATGCTTCCAAAACCTTATACTGTTAATCTTTTTCCCAGCCTTCCCCAAAGGAATCTAAGGCCTTTTACGAGTGACTGTTCATTGGGGAGGATGAAATACTCAGACTTCTCAGGGATTACTGAATACTGGCTCTGAAATGACACTAATTCCAGAAGATCCAAAATATCACTGCCACCCAACAGTAGGAGTAGGGTGTATGGGGTTCAGGTTATTAATGAAGTCTTAGCTCAGGTTCACCTCACATTGGGCCAGTGGCCCAAACCTATCCTGTAGTGATTTCCCCAGTTCCAGAATGTGTAATTGGAATAGATACACTCAGCAACTGGTAGAACCCCCACATTGGATCACTGACAAATGAAGTAAGGGCTATTTTGGTAGGAAAAGCCAAGTGGAAGCCATTAGAACTGCCCCTACCTAGGAAAATAGTAAATCAAAAACAATACCGTATTTCTAGAGGGATTTAAAGGGATTGTAGAGATTAGTGCCACCAGGAAGGACTTGAAGGATTCAGGGATGTTGATTCCCACCATATCCTCATTCAACTCGCCTATTTGGCCTGTGCAAACAGCAGATGGATCTTGCAGAAAGACAGTGAATTATCCTAAGCTTAACCAGGTGGTGACTCCAATCGTAGCTGCTGTTCCAGGTGTGATTTCATTGGTTGAGCAAATTAGTACATCTTCTGGCACCTTGTATGCAGCTGTTAATCTGGCCAATGCCTTTTTCTTCATACCCATTTTGAAGGACCACCAGAAGCCGTTTGCCTTCAGCTGGCAAGACAAGCAATACACCTTCACTCTTCTACCTCAGAGGTATATGAAGTCTCCAACCCTATGTCATAATTTAGTCTGCAGGGACCGTGATCGCCTTTCCCTCCCACAAGATGTCACGCTGGTCCATTACACTGTTGACATTATGCTGATTGGACCTAGTAAAGAAGAAGTGTCAATGACTCTGAACTTATTGGTAAAACATTTGCATGCTAGAGGGTGGGAAATTAATCCCACAAAAATTCAGGTGCCTTCCACCTCAGTGAAGTTTCTAGTAGTCCAGTGGTGTGAGACATGTTGAGATATTTCTTCTAAAGTGAAGGATAGGTTGTTACATCTGGCCTCTCCGACAACTAAAAAGGAGACACGATGCCTGCTGGGCCTCTTTGGTTTTTGGAGGCATTTGAGTGTGCTGCTCTGGCGTATTTATCAAACGACTCAAAAAGTTGCTAGTTTTTGAGTGGGGCCCAAAAGAAGAGAAGGCTCTGCAACAGGTTCAGGCTGCCGTGCAAGCTGCTCTGCCTCTTTGGCCATATGATCCAGCTGATTCAGTGGTGCTTTAAGTGTCAGTGACAGATAGAGATGCTCTGTGGAGTCTTTGGCAGGCCCATATTTGTGAATCACAACACAGACCCTTAGGATTTTAGAGTAATGTCCTACCATCCTCTGTAGATAGCTACTCTCCTTTTGAGAAACAGCTTTGGCTTATTACTCGGACTTAGTAGAGACTGAACATTTAACCATGGACCACCAAGTCATCATGCAGCCTGAGCTTCCCATCATGGACTAGGTGTTGTCTGACCCACAGAGTCATAAAGTCAGATGTGTGTGGCAGCACTCCATCACTAATGGAAGCGAAAATATTTGTGTCTTCTGTGAGTGCTCAAAAGGGTGACCATAGCAGAGGAGGATTTTAACAATCAAGTTGATAGGATGACATATTCTTTGGAAACCAGTCATCCTCTTTCTCCAGTCACACCTGTCATTGCCCAATTGTCTCGTGAACAAAGTGGCCATGGTGGCAGGGATGGAGGGCATGCACAGGCTCAGCAACATGGACTTCCACTCACCAAGGATGACTTGGCTACAGCCACTGCTGTGTGCCCAATCTGCCAGCAGCAGAGACCAACACTGAGTTCCCAATATGGCACCAGTCCTTGAGGCGATCAGCCAGCAACCTGGTAGCAGGTTGATTACATTAGACCATTTCCATCATGGAAAATGCAGCATTCCTTTCTTACTGGGATAGACACACTGGATACAGATTTGCCTTCCTTGCACAAAATGCCTCTGCCAAAACTACCATCAGTGGACTCACAGAATGCCTTATCCACCATCATGGTATTCCACACAGCGTTACCTCAGATGAAGGGACTCACTTCACAGCAAATAAAGTATGGTAATGGGCCCTTGCTCATGGAATTCACTGGTCTTACCATGTTCCCCATCATCCTGAAGCAGCTGGCTTGATAGAACAATGGAATCACCTTTTAAAGTCACAGCTACCACACCAATTTGGTGGCAACGCTTTGCAGGGTTGGGGCAATGTTCTCCAGGACGCTGTGTATACTCTAAGCCAGCATCTAATATACGGTGCTGTTT
Source organism: Elephas maximus indicus (assembly GCF_024166365.1). Classification (NCBI taxonomy): domain Eukaryota; kingdom Metazoa; phylum Chordata; class Mammalia; order Proboscidea; family Elephantidae; genus Elephas; species Elephas maximus. The sequence goes on along the minus strand of NC_064821.1, from coordinate 164,313,135 downwards.
GCCCCAAAGACAGGATTCATGGTTCCAGGAATCAAAGGGTAGAGATGGGAGTGGCACCATTCACTATTCCCCCTAGTGACCCACTCACAAAGTTTTTGCTTCCTGTACCCGTCACCCTATGCTCTGTGGGTCTAGAGGTCTTAGTTCCAAATGGAGGAATGCTCCCATCTGGAGAAAAAACACAAACTCCATTGAAGTGGAAATTAATAATGCCACTTTGGGCTCCTCATGCTACTAGATCAAAAGGCAAAGAACCACAATCAGCTGAGGTGCTTCCTGGGGGTAAAAGGACTACGGAATTGGTGGTGGAAGAATGTAGTTAGAAATACCGGTTATGACCACATGACCAGTTCCAGAAGAGGACTGTAATTACTGTGAGTATTTCTTCCTTCCATGTGTGCATCAAATAGTTCTGTTTTCTTCACTTACAAAATATAAGATGTAAACGGGGCTAGTGTGTTTTCGGTTATAGACATGTTAGCTGTATCATGTCAGGTGCAAGTATGACTTTGTAATTTTCTTTATTTAGAGATTATGTAAGGAGATGTGTACAGGTGCCAAGTCGACAAAGAGTGGACTGTGATGGTTAAGGTTGTGTGTCACCTTGGCTGGACCATGATTCTCAGTGGCTTGGTAGTTACGTAATGATGTAGTTTCACAGTTATATAATGATGTAATTTGGAGGTTATGTAATGATGTTTTGATCAGGATGTGATCTGATATGATCAGCCAGTTGGTTGTGAGGGAAGTTTCCTAAGGGATATGGCCTGCATACAATATGTATATGGACATTTTGGCAAAGCTCATTTGCTTCGTTTGGATCCTGTATTTGGCTCATCATTATCTGACCTGTGGTTCTTGTGACTTAAGCCAGCAGCCTGCCGTCTTACCTGATGATATTGGATCTGTCAGCCCCTACAGCTACATGAGTCAGGAGAAGCCTCCAGCCTGATGCCTTACCCATGGACTTGGGACTTTCCAGCTTCTATGACCACATGAACGGTTTCCTTGAGACAAATTTATATATGCATAGAGAGAGAGAGTTTCACTGGTTTTGCTTCTCTAAAGAGCCCAGCTAATGGATTATGTGTCAGGAACACTGGACCGGTGACTTTGAAGTTCTTTATCCCACTGAGAGGTTCTGTGCTTCTATATAGGTACTAACCTGTAGATTTTACAGTCTCAGCATTTATGGGTAAAGGGGAAATTGCTGGAGTATTCAATTTGATGCATTTCAGCAATGAACTTTGATAACCTGCACCCCTCCAGGGAGATTTTGTTTGCTTGTTTTGTTTTGTTTTATCTCTCAGGGATTTTTGAAATATCTGCTGCCCTCTCCCTGTACAGTAAAAGCTCTAGATAACTGCCTAAGATTCACTATAGAAGGATTTAAGGAACAAATAAGCAAACAAACAAATATATATAATGCTCTCTACTTCGTTGTAGTATTTCTGTCCTCTTATTTGCTGTCTACTTATCAGATTCCACTTTTTGATAATGTCAGAATCTCAAATGTCTTTAACAACCTTTCCCCATTGCCCCTATCCCAAAGCTAGCCTTTCTAGATTGTTTCCTCTGTTCTGCTATGGGCATCCCTGGGTAGTACAAACAATTAAACACTTGGCTACTAACTGAAAGGTTGGCAGTTCAAGTCCACCGAAAGGCACCATGAAAGAAAGGACTGGAGATCTTTTAAAAAAATCGCCCATTGAAAACTCTATGGAGCACAGTTCTACTCTGACACACTTGGGGTCTCCAGGAGTTGAAATCAACTTGACAACAACTGATTTTGTTTTTATTCTGTTGTGGATTGGTAAAAGAGAGAACTATTATTTTAATAGAATTTTAAGTAGAAGATGAGTAAACAAGTTCAGAGCAAGGAGCTGAAGGCATATTCAATCAGTAAACAACTTTATATGATTCATAACGTGCGCACTTTGGCGCATCCATTTTAGTTCCTCAGAGACCTTAGGGACCTCCCCACCTTTCATAATCCTAGAGTATTTTTTTTCTTTGTTCTGGATAACTAAGATTTGTGGATTCGTGGCCCCATAAATAAGATGTTTTCAAAATTCTAGCTTCCCCTATTAATGGAGAAAACAATGACCCCACAGCGAGGCTGACATTCTGTTATGCACCTAGCCAGCTAATCCATCAGAACAGCTCCTATCATTCACCCAGTGGCGGGGAAAGCAGCCGCTGCCCAGTGTAAGGAGATGATGTCAGGCCCGGTAGGTAAATACGCTCGGCCCGCCCTCATCAGCTCAGGCTGCAGCCGCATTTTCCAAAGGAACCTGCACCATCTTAATCATGCCTGCCAGGAAAGAAATTATTTTCTCTTTTATTTCTCCCAGACTTATTTCCTCTGTATCGTTTAAACATATTAAATCACTGTTAGTACGCAGGGTGGGCATCATGTTAGCATAAGATCTAATCAGAGCGAGCCTGCTGGTCTCCAAAGGCTTGATTCTTTTTGTCTCTTCCCTCTGTTTTCTTGTTAGACTGAAGAGCCTTTTTTGACATCCTCATTTGTTTTGCTGTGTAATAGCATGGGATCTTTCAGAGCTGTCGACATCTGCTCCACTCTAGAGAGCTGCAGAACCGAGCAAGCAAAGCAATAATAATTATGTCCAAATGGACTGAAAAGGATGCAAGAAATGAGAAGGAAGACAGGAAAAAACACACCCAGTACAATGGTGGTCTAACCTGTGAGTGTGCGTGTGTGCGTGTGTGTGTGTGTGTATGTGTGCGCGCTGAGGCCATGCACATATGTGTGCATTGTAGGCACAAATCATTTTTCTGAGAGTAGTGCACTGGGAACCGACTAAGCTCAGCATTCTGCAGATTCTCCAGTCCTTGCTCTTTCCCCCAGGAGACCATCTTCAGTGTGGGTGCTGCTTTCTACGCTTGCTATAGTGGCTTGTGGGACACTGGGGAAAAGACCTTTCTCTTCCTGCCCCCTGTTCTTATATACAGCTGGTAAGAAAGATTGCAGACATGTCTACTGCCCTGGGTATTACTCTCTGGGGGATAAATTAGATTCATTGCGAAGATGCTGTAAGTCTTGCTAATTGTCAAGATAGTAGTCATTGAATAACTGGTCTACCAGCCTTACGTTAAGATTAAAAATAGCAACTAGCATCTATTGAATACTTATTGTTTGCCTTGCACTGTAAACCCTTCACGTGTATTACCATTCATCCTTAAACATCCCTAAAGGTAGTGACTACTAGTATCCCCATTTGGAGATGAAAAAATTAGGACATGAAGTGGTCCCACAGTTAACAAAAGATGGCTTCAGAATTGACCCCAGGCTTCTGCGAATCCAGTGACAGCATTCTTAGCCAGTGGGCCATATTCCCAGGGGCCCTGCTTATACATTCAGAGAGCCTGGTTTGTCAAGGCCACGGTTCCAAGAACAAAAGAACTGGCCATGTCGGTCATTTGTGATTCTTCAGTAAAGCAGCCAGGCTGCTCAGTGAAGCACTTGGTCGGTTCTAAGAAACAACCGATCAGTTCAACCAAGAGAATTGAAATAAACAAACCCTCAACAAGAGAGCCCAGTTTTTGTCATTGGAGTAACTGATGATTTTGCAGAATCCAGAAATCCTACAGAGACTGCATGTCTTGAGGTCAGGCAGGGGCCCAGGGTGGGCTGTGCCTCTAAGTCTCAGGGCCCTGCTTAGTCCTGGAAGACAATGTATTGAGGGTAGGCTGGCCCTCAGCAAAGATGGGGAGCAGATGAGGCTTGTCAACAGAGATTACATCCTTCCCTCCTCTGCCCCCTACATTTCTCAACTTGTTTCCACACTGTACCCCCTTCAGATCTTAAACCATGATGTTCTCCCATAATCTTTTACTTCTGCAGAAGCTTCTCCTTAGAAGGCCCAGGTGACCTCATTTATACTGAAGTGCAAATGATCGATAAATGTTTATTGTATGTCTCCTTCTCAGAGAGAGCTCCATTTTAACTACAAAATACACCTTAATTAGGCCAAAGGAATACATCTCTAGTGGTGAAGTTTCCACATGCTAATATGGGGAGGTGGGGAGGGAAAGCCTCCATGGAGTTTTTATCATCACACTCCACGGGAAGAGGGAGGAGCCTTTTTGCATCTATTTATATGACTGAATTGTGGGGCAGGGGTACGGGGTAGACAGAGACAAGGGACAAATTTTTGCACAGGGGTTTGGCTCAAGGCTTGAGAGTCATGAGATTTTGCATGGGAAAGCACTTCATAAAGATAACACTGTAAAGTGTAAAACACAACCCTTGGAAGTTTTAAGGCAGAAAGGAGATTAAAAAGTCTGACGTAAACACTGAAAAGCCTGGGCAGAATTAAAAAGCAAATAGGGATTACTCTTGGGAGAAAAACAAAAAAAAAAAAGCCGAGGGCTAGAGAAAAAAAACCTAACATCATGTGAGACACAGTGTCTGCAGGCAGCTGTGCCGCTAGCTGAAAGCCACCCAGCAGGAAGAGTGGGCAGCCAGTGAGATGGAAACAGCCAGGGCAGTAAAGCATCCAGGAGAGGCAGCACTGATGTGGGCAGAGGATAAATCTGGAACATATCTGAGACCAAGAAATATCATGGCCCCGCTCTGCATGACCTGAGCATCAGTGCACATATTGTCAGGCCCAGCTCTGCCCAGAATTAGCATTAAAACCAAACTGAACCCACTGCTGTTGAGTCGATTCTGTTGCATTAAAGACCCAATAATAGTAGTGATCATACATAGTTATATATGGTGGCTCGTATGATCACAAAACGTTGGTGGGTGAAATGTATCCTGCCAACCAAGACTTAGCTTATAGGATACCACACAATCTTTTGGTTTTTAAAGGATATCTTAGAGATCTAGGGCTGCTATAACAGAAGTACTACAAGTGGATGGCTTTAACAAACACAAATTTATCCTCTCACATTTTAGGAGGCTAGTAGTTTGAAGTCAGTGCACCAGTTCTAGGGGAAGGTTTTCTCTCTGTTGGCTTCAGAGGAATGTCCTTCTTTCCTTTCAATGACTGTGGGCCTGATATTCTTTGGAGATCTACATGTGTCTTGGCATCAATTTTCCCCTGGGTCTAGGAGCTTCTCGGGACAGGGATCCTGGGCCCAAAGGATGCGCTTCACTCCCAGCTCTTCTTTCTTGATGGTAGTTAGGTCCTCCTCCTCTCTGCTCACTACTTTTATGTCTCAAAAGAGATTGATTCAAGATACAACCTTATCTTGTAGATTGTGTTCTGCCTTACTAACGTAACTGCTTCTAATCTTGCCTCATCAACATCATAGAGGTTAGGATTTACAACACGCAGGACAATTACATCAGATCACAAAATGGACAACAACACAATACTGGGGATCATGGCCTAGCCAAGTTGATACACATTTTGGGGGGACACAATTAAACCTATAACAATGAAATAAACTTCTGTAGGATAAACCCCTGTAGAGAGTTGTAAGTCATATGGGAACACTAATGACAATTTAGGGTGTGCGGAGTCCCTGGGTGGTGCAAATGGTCAATGTGTTAGGCTGCTAACTGAAAGGTTGGTGGTTTGAGTCTGCCTAGAGGCACTTTAAATCGAAGAAGACTTGACACCTTTGAATTGTGGCACTGGCGAAGAATGTTGACTATACCATAGACTGCCAAAAGAAAGAACAGATCTGTATTGGAAGAAGTACAACTAGAAGCAAGGATCGCAAGACTACGTCTCACATATTTTAGACATGTTATCGGGAGGGATCAGTCCCTGGAGAAGGACATCCTGCTTGGTACATTAGAAGGTCAGTGAAAAAGAGGAAGACCCCCAACGAGATGGATTGACACAGTGGCTGCAACAATGGGCTCAAACATAGCAATAATTGTGAGGATGGCACAGGACTGGGCAATGTTTTGTTCTGTTGTACCTAGGGTCACCATGAATCGGAACCAGCTCAATGGCACCTAACAACAGAGGCACTTCAGAAGAAAAGCCTGGAGATTACTTCTGAAAAAGCAGCCATTGAAAACCCTGTGGAGCATAGTTCTACTCTGCTATGCATGGGATTGCCATGAGTTGCAATTGACTCAATGGCAACTAGTTTTCAGAAAGTTTTATATTGCCTTCCTGAGTCCCCCATGTTCAGTCGTCTGGATCTGCAGGTGATCGGCCCAGGTGAGTTGGACCAATGTATCCAGAGCCACTGGTAGGAAGGAGCTCTCTGAGTTCACTGAGTGGTGAGTGGACACAAGGCTTAGGTAGCCCTTAGAGGGAGGTGTGTACACGTGGGCAGAGAGCTAGCCCTTGGTAGCATCCCTTACAGCTAAAGACCACTGCTCCAGTCCATCCTGATCAGCAAATCTGCATATCTCGGTTCTGTGGCGACTGCGGCTCTCGATTTAATTAATTGTTTGTTTGCATAATTTTTCTCAGGAAGGACTATTAGCACATCATAAGGTTGTTAAAAGTATCCTTGGGAATAATAGAATAAATACAAACCTAGTTTATCACTTTGTCAGTTTCTACAAACACCACTCTGATGCATTAACCTTTCCCGAGGAGGCTTCCTATTTAAGTCAAAGATCAGCAAAGTGGGAAAAGTTAATGCAGACCCCGTCTGTGAGCTAGTTGAAGGTGAAGAGCCAAAATAATTTTTGTCGTGATATTTTCAAAAACACTCCACCAAATCTGGAAAATGCCAGAGGCATGTGTGTTACTTTTCCTTCTTCCCTCCTTCCACTTCAAAACATTTATAGAGAACCTGCTGGGCTGATAGCACTATTCTTCCTATCTCGAGAGAGCACTTTGTAAAAAATGTTTTTAGATCACTAATTTTCATAACACCCCAGGGAAAGAAGGAAAGGTGGGTCATTTACATAAAGGAAAGGATTTCTGTGCACCTTACTCCTAACCCACCTCTCAAAGAAAAGAGAGGGAGAATGGCAAATCTCCTTGAAACTTTAGGGGCCACTTGAGGTTTGACTCAAGAAAGAAAATGCCTCTGAAGGCAGAAAGCAGGCAATCAGAGAATATGCCCAAGGCCCTAAATAAATCCTCAGTTTCCTGATACACTACAAGTTGCAGGTTAACCAAGCAACCACAGACCACATCCTGTATACCTTGGGGTGAGGTGAGAGAAGGTTCTCCCTGAATCACAAGTATATGCAATAAAGTCTCTCCAGCCTTTCCATGCACAGCTTGGCAACTAAGGCAGTGCTATGCTTGTGGATTATTTCCAATAACTAAAATTTAACTCTTAAAAAAAAAAACATTTACTTTAACTGTGTATGTACTACTTTCAGCCTTGTTTTCCTAGGTAGAAGATACTTATCTTCTACCTGGGCACTAATTACTATTACTTGGCACTAATATATTTGAAGAAAAATCAGATAAAAGAATTTTTAAAAATGAAGAAACCTTAAGAATCATGTGGGTCTCTGTCAAGAGAAATAACCTTCGAGTGACTGGAGTACCCGAATAGGGAGGGATAACAGAAAATATGAGAGAATTTTTGAAGATTTGTTGGCAGAAAGCTTGCCTGATATTGTGAAAGATGAGAAGATATCTATCCAACATGCTCATCAAACTCCACATAAGGTAGACTTTAAAAGAAAGTCACCAAGACATATTTTATAACATAATTTTTAACTTCTTTTTTATGGTCATCAATTTGTAACCCAAAGCAGGTCCTGCTCGGTGCTGTTTCTCGTCCATAAAGACACACTGAGGGGGCAGAGCCAAGACAGCGGAACAGACAGACACTTCCGGAGAGCCCTCTTACAACAAAGACCTGAAAAAACAAGTGAAACGAGTATATTTATGACAAGCTAGGAGCCCCAAACATCACAGGCAAGCTTAGAAAACGAACTGAGGGGCAGGGGGAGGAAGAGACAGTTCAGAAGTGGAGAGGAGTTACCAGACCTGAATCGCCAGGACCCCTCAGGCACCATTCCTGGGAGTGGCTGTAGTGGGCTGGTTCTAGCATTCAGCTGCAGTTTCCTCAAGGAGAAGCAGCCACCACACAGCCTACTCACACCTCCGGAGCCAGAGAAGGACAGCACTCTCGGCAAAAGCTAAGTACTTGTCTATATTTTACTGCGCCCCCCCCCCCACAAGCCAGCATCAGTGCCTGATTTCCCTGGGCCTGAGATAGGCCCTGTTGAGCATCTAAAGCCATCCTCCCAGCCTTGGAGAGTGAATAAATTTGCAATTGGGGGAAAAGATAATTTACCAGCTCTACTAACCAGGGGAGCTCAGGACAGAAGCAGCTCCTGCCCAGGCATAAACAGTCCATGGACTTTGAGTACCTTTCTCCTCTGCATGGACCTGTGTGGGCCTATTTCAGAAGAATAGGTCTTTGTTGGCAGAGTCCAACCATTTCAGCTGTGCGGCAGAGAGGTGGGTGTTTGATGTTCAACATTGCTTTGCCTATTAAACAGGGTCCTCATCTACCCACACATCAGGGACCTAAGGACTGGTGGCTCCACTCAGGTCTCCCAGTCACCCATGACAGGGGTCCAAGGATAACTGGTACCTCCTAGTCCTTACAACCTAAAACATTGGGTGCCCATGGTCCGTCTGGAGAACCCACCCACCTGTATGCTGTAGGGAACAGGGACACACTTTCCTCAGAGACTTGTGGGGCATGATTCTCAGCCCCCTGCCTTGTTCAGAGTGTGACTCCTGCTGCAACCAGATACTGGTACATACACCAATCACCCCTGCCCCTCTAAGACTGTAGGACAGAGCCTGTACCACACACTTAATGACCAGCTACCTGGACACCTGAGCTGAATTCATACAAGAAAACTGAATGGACTCCTAGACTAATATACATGAAAACAGCTCTAGCCATCTGGGGACAGAACGTCAGAGCTCCAAAGGTGAAAATAATCAAGCTAGCTCACTCAAGCAACCCATTTGGGCATATCAAAAGCAAGAAGCTATGATACAGTAAGCAAACATAAAATAAACTAGTACAATAACTTATAGATGGTTTGGAGACAACAGTCAATATCAAGCCGCTTAAAGAAACAGACCATGATTGCCTCAACAAGCTCTCAAAACAAAGAATCAAGGGATCTTCTAGATGAAAGTGCATTCCTGGAATTACCAGAGGCAGAATACAATAGATTAATATACAGAACCATTCAAGACATCAGGAAGGAAATGAGGCAATAAGCAGAACAAGCCAAGGAAGACACAGAGAAAGCACTTGAAGAAATTAAAAAGATTATTCAGGAACATAACGAAAAATTTAATAAGCTGGAAAAATCCATAGACAGACGGCAATCAGAAATTCAGAAAATTAACAATAAAATTACAGAAGCAGACAACTCGATAGAAAGTCAGAGAAGCAGAATTGAGCAAGTGGAAGGCAGAATTTCTGAGCTTGAAGATAAAACACTTGGCACTAATATATCTGAAGAAAAATCAGATAAAAGAATTTAAAAAAATGAAGAAACCTTAAGAATCATGTGGGTCTCTATCAAAAGAAATAACCTTCGAGTGATTGGAGTACCAGAACAGGGAGGGATAACAGAAAACACAGAGAGAATTGTTGAAGATTTGTTGGCAGAAAGCTTGCCTGATATAGTGAAAGATGAGAAGATATCTATCGAAGATGCTCATCGAAGTCCACATAAGGTAGACTTTAAAAGTCACCAAGACATATTATAATAAAACTTACCAAAACCAAAGAAAAAGAGAGAATTTTAAGAGCAGCTAGAGATAAATGAAAAGTCACCTACAAAGGAGAATCAATAAGAATAAGCTCGGACTATTCAGCAGAAGCCATGCAGGCAAGAAAGCAATGGGATGACTTATATATAAAATTGAAGGAAAAAAATTGCCAGCCAAGAATCACATATCCAGCAAATCTGTCTCTCAAAGATGAAGGTGAAATTAGGACATTTCCAGATAAACAGAAGTTTGGGGAATTCATAAAAACCAAACCAAAACTACAAGAAATACTAAAGAGATTTCTTTGGTTAGAAAATCAAGAATATCAGGTATCAATCCAAGACTAGAACACTGGGCAGAGCAATCAGAAGTCAACCCAGACAGAAAAATCACAAAAATAAATCAAGATAAAAAACCCCTCAAAACAGGGAAACAGTGATGTTACTATGTAAAAGAAGACAACATTAAAAGAATAAAGAGGGACTGAGAAATGTAGTCATAGATCTTCCACATGGAGAGGAAGATAAGGCGATACAAAGAAATGAAAGTAAGGTTTAAATTTAGAAAAACAAGGGTAAATAATAAGGTAATTACAAAGGAGACAAACTATCCTACACTTCAAAATAAAATACAAGAAAAAAATGGAAACTCAGCAGAAACAAAATCAACAACAACAAATATGAAGAAAGGGCAATATATAAAGATATCTACTCAGCACATAAAATTAAGTGGGAAAAAGGAACTGTCAACAACACACAAAAAAAGACATCAAAATGATGGCACTAAATTCATACCTATCCATAATTGCACTGAATGTAAATGGACTAAATGCACCAATAAAGAGACAGAGAGTGGCAGAATGGATTAAAAAACAAGATCCATCTATATGCTGTCTACAAGAGACATACCTTAGACTTAGAAACACAAACAAACTAAAACTCAAAGGATGGAAAAAAATATAACAAGCAAATTTCTGACAAAATAGACTTTAAAGTTAAATCCATCATAAAGGATAAGAAAGGACACCAAATAATGATTAAAGGGACAATATACCAAGAAGATATAACCATATTAAGTATTTATCCACCCAATGACAGGGCTGCAAGACACATAAACTCTACCAGCATTGAAAAGTGAGATAGACAGCTCCACATTTATAGTAGGAGACTTCAGCACACCACTTTCGGTGAAGGACAGGACATCCAGAAAGAAGCTCAATAAAGACATGGAAGATCTAAATGCATCTAAGATGCATTGATTGGTCTCAAACCACCTGGACCAAAGGAGAATGAAGAACACCAAAGGCACAAGGTAATTATGAGCCCAAGAGACAGAAATGGTCACATAAACCAGAGACTACATCAGCCTGAGACCAGAAGAACTAGATGGTGCCCAGCTACAACCGATGACTGCCCTGACAGGGAACACAACAGAGAGCCCCTGAGGGAGCAGGAGAGCAGTGGGATGCAGACCCCAAATTTTCATAGAAAGACCAGACTTTCTAATGGTCTGACTGAGACTAGAAGGACCTCGGTGGTCATGGTCCCCAGACCTTCTGTTGGCCCAGGACAGGAACCATTCCCAAAGCCAACTCTTCAGACAGTGATTGGACTAGACAATGGGTTGGAGAGGGATGCTGGTGAGGAGTGAGCTTCTTGGATCAGGTGGACAATTGAGACTATGTTGGCATCCCCTGTCTGGAGGGGAGATGAGAGGGTAGAGGGGGTTAGAAGCTGGCAAAATGGACACAAAAAGAGAGAGTGGAAGGAGGGAGTGGGCTGGCCCAGTAGGGGGAGAGCAATTGGAAGTATGTAGCAACGTGTATATAAGTTTTGTGTGAGAGACTGACTTGATTTGTAAACTTTCACTTAAAGCACAATAAAAATAACAATAATAAAAAAAGACACACCAACGTGAAGAGGGCGGAAGAGCACTTATCATAAACTCACAGGCAAGCAAGGAGGTGTATACCTCAAATCAAGCTCCCCAAACAAAGGGAGGTAGAACTTTTTATACCGTCTCTCAGGAGGAAGTACACAGAAACATCATGGACTACATAACTTATCATGGCACGAAGGCGCAGTAAGGCAAATTGCATTTTTTCTTTGGCATGTAGGCTAGTAAACTGAGTTTGACTGGCTTGAGCCACAGGCAGCACTCTGAGGGCAATGGACAGGAGGGGGCAGGTTCAGCTTTGTCTGAGCAGCTCCCAATTGAGCCACACCCATCGTCATCATCTAAGCTTTTGTTTGCTAATGGATAGGAGGAACAGGTAAGGAAATTGACATGAACAGCACTGATCTTACTACCTGGGAAATGGAGATATAAATTCAGGAATGAAGAAAATATCATTGGAGTTTCTAGAATGACTGCCAAAGTAGGATGATATTGCCCTTTGCCTACCTAGCATCCATTTCCATTTCCTCCTTCGTATCAACATCCTGACTTTATCTGAAATTTCTCCCTCCTCCAGGAAGCCTGTGTGCCTCGAGGAAGCTGACCCAAACCCTCCTTCTCAGCCATACACACTCCACTCCAGGGAGGGCCTGATTGGACCAACAGTAATCTCAGTCCTTTGCCAGTGTTTGGTTCAGAAATGGTCATATGACAGTTTGGGCCAATGAGGCAAAAGGAGAGGTTTTATGGGAGCTTCTGGGAAAATTTTCCTTGTTCTTCAGGGATGTCCATAGGAAGTCTCTCTGGGCATGCTATTCCTGGAGTGACGCCATCTTGCTATTAGGCTAAGGGTGAAGCTGTGAATGGAAAGAGAACAGAGCCGAGAGAACTACCAAGAAATGAAGTTGGAGCCATTGAATCTGTCAACCTTGAAGCCTGGCCTACCTTGGGACTTTAGTTTTGTTTTTTTAATAATTTTTATTGAGCTTTAAGTGAACTTTTACAAATCAAGTCAGTCTGTCACATATAAGCTTATATACACCTTACTCCATACTCCCACTTACTCTCCCCCTAATGAGTCAGTCCTTCCAATCTCTCCTTTCATGACAATTTTGCCAGTTTCTAACCCTCTCTACCCTCCTATCTCCCCTCCAGACAGGAGGTGCCAACACAGTCTCAAGTGTCCACCTGATACAAGTAGCTCACTCTTCATCAGCATCTCTCTCCAACCCATTGTCCAGTCCCTTCCATGTCTCATGAGTTGTCTTCGGGAATGGTTCCTGTCCTGGGCCAACAGAAGGTTTGGGGACCATGACCACCGGGATTCCTCTAGTCTCAGTCAGACCATGAAGTATGGTCTTTTTATGAGAATTTGGGGTCTGCTTCCCACTGATCTCCTGCTCCCTCAGGGGTTCTCTGTTGTGCTCCCTGTCAGGGCAGTCATCGGTTGTGGCCGGGCACCGTCTAGTTCTTCTGGTCTCAGGATGATGTAGGTCTCTGGTTCATGTGGCCCTTTCTGTCTCTTGGGCTCATAGTTGTCGTGTGACCTTGGTGTTCTTCATTCTCCTTTGATCCAGGTGGGTTGAGACCAATTGATGCATCTAGATGGCCGCTTGTTAGCATTTAAGACCCTAGATGCCACAGGGACTTCAGTTTTATGAGCCATAAATTCTTATTTTTTAAGCCAGTTTGAGTTTTCTGTGACTTGTTTATACATAAAGGAAACTTAACTAATACAAGTTATTAAATTAAAAACATAAATAGTATAAATAAAAACTTATAAATAGTATAAATAACAAAGATGAAAACATTTGGTTTATAAAAAAAGAATGTAATATTGACTAATGTGTAAAAAGAAGGGAGATTGCACTGTAGCTGAGATGATTTCCTCTACAGAGGAAATTATTAAGTTATAAAATAACTTAACACTAAAATTAAGGCATTGTCATCACTCAGGATAGTTTGAACTTGACCAGGTAAAATGTTCTGAAGTGTTAGAAACGGGTATCTACCATGGCCATACCCAACCCTAACATAGACTTTTTAGGGAGAATAAAGTCAATACAACTTAGAATGCAGTTTAAAATGGTCCTCAAGAGGTCAGAGACTCTTCTAGATGCTCCAACAATAATCATACAGTTCCCAAGGGAGGGGTGTGGGCTGGAGAAGGGTCAATTAAATCTGTGGAATCCAAGACCAGTTTTGTGCAAAAATAAAAACGGAAGGCTTCAAAGAATTGGGAAAGTGTTCTCTTATCATCTAAAATACGTCTTCCAACATCCTGATGTTTGAAATTTTGTAAACTGAGGAATGAGGAGAGTCCTTTAACAACAAGAGATAAATGAAAATTTCCATGAAGGCATTAATGTGGTCCTAAAAACTTGGCCACTCTAAAAAGAACATTAGTTTACTTTCTGTCTCACTATTAGTTGCCATCAGTCAGCTTTGACTCATGGTGACCCCATGTGTGTCAGAATAGAACTTCGCTCCATAAGGTTTTCCATGGCTGATTTTTGGGAAGTAAATTGTCAGGGCGTTCTTCCTAGGCACCTCGGAGCGGACTCGCACTGCCAACCATTTGGTTAGCAGCCGAACGCATTAACTGTTTGTACTACCCAGGGCCTCCTGTGTCTCACTAGCTCTAGAATATGAGCTTTGTGAGGCCAGAGGTGTTATTTCCTTGTTCGCTGCTTTATCTTTAATAACTAAAATGGTGCCTAACCCATATTACATACAAAATAAACATTTGTGAATAAATGGATGAATGAATAATATTCAGTCCTTATCAAAAGCAAACTTTTATAAGAGAGGAGAAGAAAATCTTTAGAGAGCACAATGGTGGTACAGTGGTTAAGTAAGTACTCAGCTGCTACCAGAAAGGTCGGCGGTTTGGACTCACCAGCCGCTTCCTCAGGAGTGAGATGTGGCAATCTGCTTCTGTAAGGTTTTATAGCCTTGGAAACCCTATGGGGGCAGTTCTACCCTGTCCTGTAGAGTTGCCAGGAGTTGGAATTGACTCAATGGCAATGGATTTTTTAAATTTTTGCCGCAGAGTCCCTGGGTGACGGAAACGGTCAAGCACTTGACTACTACCTGAAAGGTTGGGAGTTCAAACCCATCTAGAGGTGTCTGGCGATCTGCTCGACAGCAACTAACAACAAAAACATATGGCTGAAAGAGAAAGGAAAAATGGACCACGAAGAAGTTAAATGGGAAGTAAACAGAGGAAAGATAAAATCACAGACAGTATTTGAACCAAGTAGCTGAACCACACGCACCTACACTTTCCACAGGCCCGTCCTTATCTTGTTCTCTAAATGCCTGTCTCCCAACCTCTCTCCCAAATCTCCAGCAGTGGGTTTAGCATGAAGCTAATGAGCTTAAGCTTTGGGTCTCCACACTTCCTTAGCTCTAGCAATGCATTTACATGCAAAATTTGCCAAAGTCAAATATTTTGGTCAGAACAGGTTAAGCGTGCTGTCTCTACTTCAACTTACCCTCATATTGAGTTGCATCAGAGTGGCTACAGGCATTCTGAGGTTCTAACTAAGGCAAGTAGAATTGAAGATATATTAATTCGGGCTTCGTGGAATATATTTATGTGATTCCCAGTCACTTGTATGTATAAATCACTTTTAGCCATTCTGTTGTAGGAATAGCTTTCAGGAATACCCACTGTGGAAACTCACCTGGTGTCCTAACGCAGAGTTGAAGATGTAAAGGTTATATCATAATATGAATGTGTTATATGGTTCCTGGAGGAGGAGAAGCAAGGTTTGGAATGTGTGAAGCTCAAAGCTAGTCTGTGGAAAATTCTTTCCAATCAATTGTAAATAGTGGATTCAATTCTCGCTGACATCTAGTCAAAATGGAGTTCTCTCCTATTGAGAATATACATAAAATGCAGTGTAATACTATTATGCTTTTGCATCATACAATAAAAATATTTTATATATATTTATATATCAAAACCCTGTGGGGCAGTTCTACTCTGTCCTATAGGGTCACTATGAGTTGGAATCAACTCAGTGGCAATGGTTTTTTTTTTTTTTAAATATGAAATCAATAAAAATTATTCTGACATCTGAAAGTGAATCGTAACAAAAAAGTAGATCATTTCAACCAGTAGTAAATCACTAAGAAGAGATAAATTGATAATTTAATGATCCAATTAATGAAGAAGGGTGAGTTATATGAACACATATGAGAAATACCTAAATTTCTTTAGGGTTTGACAGGAATTCTCATATTGACAAAAATAAGAACTTATAATACACCACTTTGATGAGGACATTGACAATAAATTACATAATAGTGAACACCATCAATTCAAAGCATATTTGAGATTAAGTACAGAACAACAACAACAAAACAACTGGAAGTACTCTGAAATCTTACAGCTCATACATGACAAAAACTTGGCAGTTTCTTATAATTGACTATAAATTGACTAACAATTTATGCAATGGTACCAATAATGATTTGTGAAACTCACAGAAATTTTTCTAAACTGTTAATAAAAAACAAATTTTGATCAACCATTGCTACTCTCTCAATAGAAAATATAACAAAATCTTGGTCAGATGAAAAGCTGATTCAAGAGTATATAGCAAAAAAAGGGGGAGAGGGGGAAGAACTATCAGGCAGAAAAGTATTGTGTTGCTTTTTGTATTTTACAAGGCATGTGGCATGAATAATTTTTTAAATTATTTATTGTGATCTCTTTTATCATTCTAAATAACCACTCACTCTTGAACTTAATTTTATATTGGCAATCTTGGAATTCTTTTTTTTAAAAAACCATCTAAAATTATGTAAGCTTCAGATCCCAAAGGCAGTAATTTATAGAGAGGAAGAGATCCTGGATCTACCCTTGCTTCTACCTCATTCCAACCTTGGATTGATTAATTTAGAACTCAGCTTTTAAAACACACACACAACAAAACAAACCAAAAAAGGAGACAGTTTCTAAAAGGGATGAAATGAACTAAAATAGATTTTTTCATATTTTTAACCTTTCCTCAGTAAGGCAGAGATCCTGACGCTTCTTTGAATTTTGATGGCGGAGTAGTATATGTGTGTTAGGGATGGAAAAACAAAAAACAAACCAAACTTATTGCCATTGATTCCAACTCCTGGCGGACCCATGTGTTACAGAGCAGAACTGAGCTCCAGGGATTTTGGGGAGGTAATCTTTATGTCAGCAGGTCACCAGGGCTTTCTTCCATGGTGGTGGTGGTGGGGGGGGTTCGAACTGCCAACTTTTTGGTTAGTAGTTGAGCACAAACTATCTGTGCCCCTCAGGAACCATGAGGATGGAAGGGAGTGTGAAAAATAGAGTTCTGGAATTAAGAAGCCTTCTTAAGTTTCATAAGTGAAAAAAATAAAAAATAAGGATAGTATATAGAAAACAGAGAAAAGAAATCTTACTTTGGACATGGAGTGTCTGGGGTTTAAAACCCAGTCCTACTGCTTAACTAGTTGTGTGAATGAGAGCCACGTGAAACTCAATTTCTACATTTATAAAAGTTGGCAGAATATTACGCGGGTACCTTTTAAGCTTCTGAGAAAATGCTACTACAGGAATTAAATGAAGCTATTTTTTTTTTTTTATAAGAACTGAATAGGGCTGTTCCAAAGTAACTCGGGAAGAGTTGTTCTGTAAATGATATCCTGCTCTGAAGTAGGGCAGGATATCAACTTATACAAGAATGTAAATTTGTTCTGGTCATAAATGCCAATGCATTTTTCTTACAATGCCACTGAATCTGTACAGACCATGTGGATTATGTTTCAACTTTTTACTTCATTCTAAAGCTAAAACTAAATAAGGCAGTGACTCACATGGGCAATTTATGAAAGAAGAAATAAGGTCTGGTAATAGAGTGGAGGCCTGGCGGTGCAATGGGTAAGTGCTTGGCTGCTAATGGAAAGGTGGGCATTTTGAACCCACTAGCTGCTCCAGGAGAAAGATGTGGTGGTCTCCTTCTGTGAAGATTTACAGCCTTAGAAACCCTACGAGGCAGTTCTACTCTGTCCTATAGGGTCACTACGAGTTGGCATTGACTCGACGGCAAAAGGATGGGTAACATAGCAAGAACAGTTTAACATACTTGGTAAACAAACATGATGTAAACAATCAGATACCATTTCATCTCTCAGATTTGGCAAAGGTAAAAAAGAAATGGGAACACACACTGTTGGTAAGGGTGGGACGGGAGGGGTACTCTCATATGTTGATGGTTGGAGTTCAAATTGATACAACTGTTCAGAAGGTTAATTTAAAAGTAGATTAAAAACAATTAAAAAAATATTTGCCCTGTATTTAAAGCTAACCATATGCCTACTCTGTTGTGATTGTTGTTAGCTGCCATTGAGCCGCTCTGACTCAAGGCGATTCTGTGTACATCAAAGCAAAACATTGCCTGGTCCTGTGTCATCCTCACTATTGCCTATGTATTTGAGGCCATAGTTGCGGCCATTTTGCCAATCCATCTCACCAAGGGTTTTCCACACCCTCGTTGACGTTTATTTCACCAAAAATGACATTCTTCTCTAGAGACAAATCCTTCCTGATGACCTGTGTGGTACATAGGATTTTCACGGCTACTTTTCAGAAGTAGATCACCAGGCTTTCTTCCTAGCTGTCTTAGCTTGGAAGCGCCACTGAAACCTGTCCACGATGGGTGACCGTGCTGGTGAAATACTGGCGGCATAGCTTTCAGCATCACAGCAACATGCAAGCCACCACAGTACAAAAAATTGACTGACGGGTGGTGGATACCTACTCTAAAAAACCTAGTGCCTTCGAGTCGATTCTGACTCATAGCGACCCTATAAGACCTACTCTATGACCTAGTAATTTGGCTCCTAGTTTACATAAAAAAAAATGTGTACAAATGTCTTCTACAAGATACATACAAGCATATTCATAGCTACTTTATTCCTAATAACCCTACTGTCTATCAACAGTAGAATGGATCAATAAATCATAGCATATTCAAACAATAGACTACATAACAACAAAAAGAATGAACTACACACAAGAGCATATACACTCTACGATTCCACTTCAATAAATTTCAAGAACATGGGATGGATATGGACATTCTGGTGACATAGTGGTTAAGTGCTACGGCTGCTAACCCAGAGGTCTGCAGTTCCAATCTGCCAGGTGCTTCTTGGAAACTCTATCGGGCAGTTGTACTCTGTCCTGTAGGGTTGCTATGAGTTGGAATTGACTCACTGCAGTGGGTTTGGGTTTTGGGGTGGACATTGCCTAGGAAGGGGCACAAAGGAGCACTCAGGGGTGCTACAAATGTTTAATATCTTGATCTGTGCGGTGGCTATACAGTTGTATATCTACATTTGCAAAATTCAACTAGCTGCACACTTCAGATTTCTTCATTTTACTGTATATATGTTAACAGCTCAATAAAAAAAAGTTTTCTTTAATGCCCTTTAGCAATTATGCTGTAATCTTAAAGAAAAAAAAAATCAAAGTGGTAGAAAAAAGATTTATATCCAAGAATAACCACCATAGCACTATTCATAGTAGCAAAAATCTGGGCATAAATCCAGTGAGTCCAATAGTAAGGAAGAATTCAAGTAATAAAATACTGTAGAGTTGTTAAATAAGATGAAATAGAGGACTAGTTAAAAACACGGAATATATTATAAAAAAAGGCAAGGTAATCAAATTATATTTAAGGTTTAGTACTATATATGGTTAAACTGTGTGTGTGTGTGTGTGTGTGTGTGTGTGTGTGTGTGTGTGAAATGCTGGATAGTATACAACCCACATCCTTACCATGTTTATCTCTGACTAATGGAACAATAGGTAATTTTTTTAATTTCTCTTTTTCTAAACAACATGTCTTATTTTTGTAATCACCAATATTTTTAAATAAAATTTAAAAAGAGAAAGGAAAAAAGAGCAAGAGCAAGCAAGCAAACTGTTACCTCTTCCTACACAAGTAAGCTATTACTTGCATTCTGCGTTCTAGATGTGCCCTTAATGGAGGTAGTTAACCTCTCCGAGCCTCAGTTTGTATCTGTAAAATGGAATAATAACAGCATAATACCACCTATTTTGTGGCATTGCTATCTGGATTAACTGAAATAATTTATATATAGTGCTTAGCACAGTGTCTGACACACAGTAAACACTTTTTAAATGTTGACCATTTCATTACTCTATAGGACACTGGCTAAACCAAAGAAAAACCAAACCTGTTGCCGTCAAGTTGATTCTGACTCTTAGCAACCCTATAGGATAGAGTAGAACTGCCCCACAGGGTTTCCAAGGAGCACGTGATGGATTTGAACTGTCAACCTTTTGGTTAGCAGCCATAGCTCTTGATTACTATGCCACTAGGGTTTCCAGGACATTGGCAAAGTCTCCTAGATTACCTACACTGATCTTATTGTTCTTGTATTCTTTTCACCATATCTACTGACCTTGTCTGCACCTCTCCCTTTAAGGGGTGACTAGAACACTGCTGAGGGCATTGGTGATTCAGTAGAATTCTCACCTCGCATGAGGGAGACTAGGATTCATTCCTGTCCAGTGGACCTCTGTGCAGCCACCACCTGTCTGTTGGTGGAGGCTTACATATTACTATGATATTGAATCGGTTTCAGTGGAGCTTCCAGGCTAAGAAGAACTAGGAAGAAAGACCTAGAGATCTACTTCTGAAAATGAGCCAATGAAAACCCTATGGATGACAACAGCCCAATACACAACCAGTCATGGGTATGGCACAGTACTGGGCAGCATTTCATTTCATTGTGCATGGGGTCTCCATGAGTTCGACTCAAATGCTGCCAACAACCAAAGAACACTGCTGGAGATGGGGTGACAGGCCCATCAGGTACAGACCTATCTGGGTGTCTGAAAGGCCATGGGAAGACCACCTAACCAGGCAAGTTCATTCTGAGAACCAAGTCTCAGAATTCTTTTGCAGACGCATCCAATTTCAACTGACACCCAGAGCCTCACAGCAGCCCTGTGAATGCCCCTCAGAAAAACCCTGGTGCCCAGGTTCCATAGTATTCTCTGTGTAACCGTTTGAGACCTGTGACTGCAAGCAGAAAGTTCGGAAATAGCAGATTCCCTTCCTTATTCCCATTTTCTTTCTCCCACTCACTACAGCAGTCTACTGCTCCGCCTGGTTTTAGTTTTATTTCATTATGTCTCTTCTTTCCCTTATTCCAGCTTTCCTTGTTTACTGTATCTGTTTCCATTCTTTCCTAAAATTTTCATTTCCAGGGCTGCTCTGTGGTCTCTTCTCCCTGCCCCCGCCCACACCCACCTTTGGTTCCTTCTCCCCTCCTTCCTTCCCTTTCTCTCCCTTCCTCTCCGTCTCTCTTGAGACAGGTCTAGTGGCCTGGTTGCCATCTGCTGCCTTTTTTTTTTTTTTTTATGAGGTTGAGATCAGATGGCATCTAATCGATCGTCATGGTCTCCATGGTTACCAGGGTGACAGAGTACTTGGGAGAGACACACTCTCTAGCCTGAGGCTGTCAGGCCGTTCCTGAGAGGGGAAAAAGAAAATAAAACCTCTTCCATCATATTTACACATTTACGTCTTTCTCAAAGGCAGCAAAACACAGACCGTTTATGTTTTACATAGCTACCGAGTGGCTTGAGGCCAGGGAAGGCAGAGGGACTTTTTTCTACTACAAAAAAAAAAAAAAGGACAAGGACAGACATAAAGATGTTTTTAGGAACCTCAGAATCTCGCCACTTTCCCACCACCACCCCCCCGCCCCCGCTCACATCCTCACCTTTTTTTTCTTTCCCCTTTTAATGTTTGGGCATTAATTTAATAATTCTAATGGGTTGTTGCTGTTCTCATAAATCACAGAAGGGTTCTAAAACCGACAATTGACAACTATTTGCTTCAGAGAAAGAAAGTCTTAAAAAAATCACTGACACCTTAGCCTTTGATTAATACCAGTGGGAACACTAGTCGTGACCCGTTCTTTGGCCAGGATTATCTGTCCTCAGGAAAGCTGTGTTCCCCATGAAAAGCAGCCACGTATGATGAAACGTAAACAAAATGCCCTTCCTAATGCAAAAAGGTGCTGGGGCCGGGCTATGGGCTGAAACGCGTTAATGGGCCCAGGCCGGCCAATCGGCAGAAGCTCACCCAGGTCTTATTATAATAGAATATGATGGTGTTGACAGCCCACGTCTGGTGAAAGAGACACGTGAAAAATCTTGGTAATAAGGATGTATGACTAAGGGAACAAAGGCTAGGTTTTTGGAGACACTCACTCAGAGAAAACAAAAACATAGCCGATCATCGTACGTTCAAAAATGTTAAAACGGCAGACTGAATACTGTCTTTGATTTATTAGAAAGTCTACTCTTTTTTCCTTTATCAGAAAAAAAAAAAAAACTTAAAATCTGTGTGTGTTCTAAGTAATTTTTTTTTCATTCAAAGTAAAATTGTAACATGAAAGGATGGGCAGGGTTTCCTTCTTTCCTTCCTTTGTCTCTGATTTCAACTTAGCCTTCCTGCATCTAGTTCTGTACAGTATCTTAGTAAGATTCAGATATATTAATCTGCGGTGCCTTTGGCTGTTAAGCAAATATCACACTGATATTTGAAATAGAAATAATGCCATCAATTGGAGGAGAGACTTTAATATAAAGAGAAAATAATTTATCACGAACGTGGAGCCCTGTTATTTATTTTCACCTCTGCATCTTGGCTAATGCTTGCCTCTCTTTTACTAGCTGCAATTCCTCCCACCTAGCCTATCGACTGGACGGCACTGGGTTTTACTGGGAGCCTATTTGTTGGTGAGCTCCAAAGATGGCCAGGGGAACTGCTTTTATTTCAAGACCTGATTCAAGTTCCTCCTTCTCAGAAAAGCTTTCCCTAAACTCCCCATTACACAGAGATCTGAACTCTTCATGTTGTTAGGGTCTACGCCTCTCCTTCGGGACTTAGCCCACGCCGCTATATACCTTTGGTTGTATATTCGTTAGAGGCCCTGGTGGCACAATGGTTAAGCATTCAGCTGCTAACCGAAAGGTCATTGGTTTGAACCCGCCCAGTGGCTCTGCAGGAGAAGAGACCGGGGTTACCTGGCAATCTGCTTCAGTAAACATCACAGCCAGGGAAATCCTATGGGGGCAGTTCTACTCTGTCCTAGAAGGTCGCTGTGAATTGGAATACATTCTAGGGCACACAACAAGAACAACATATATTTGTTATGGGTAGCTCTTGACTCATTTCAAATGTAAACTCCGGAGGGAAGAAAGAGATTATATACCCTGCTTCTGGGCTCCTCCCTTGCTTTGTATCACACTTAGATGTTTGGTGACGATAATAGCAGCCTGTTGTGCCTACAACGCAATAGCTAGTTTCCCTTTTTAAGACCAGGAGCCATATTTGGTTCTTAGCACTTCTTCAACTGTAGTGAATTTACTTTGTGTCACCCAGGAGGCTTCTCCTACCTCCTTGTCTTTGATACTCTTGTACACATGCGTGCTTCTTGGAGAAGGTGAGTTCCACCTTGGAATGAAATGAGTTGTTCGTTCCCATCAGGATAACTGCCACAGCATGGTGTCAACTCACTCTTGCCTTTCGTAAATTGAGTTTGTCAGTGCTCAGCCACACAACTGAGTGAAATGTTGTGTGATGCGGGCTGTCTCCTGGGAGAGAAAAACTGGCATAAACCACATCCAAACGGGATCCAGAAACAAAGAAGCGTGAATGAAGTGTTAATTGCATTCATAAAGACATTAACAAAGGAATTAAAATGGCAGAAGCTTCAGTCCCCCACTCAAGATTCCCAGAAAAGCATCTCACCCCAAAGAAAATTCTAACAATAATTGTCAAAAGTCTATTCCTTGCCCACTGCAGAGATAACGCTCAATAAATATTAATTTTCCAAGAACAATTTTTTGTCCATTATCTGGAGCTTATTAACTAGCAGCTTCATTCATCCCACCTCCAGTTCTATCTTGCTCCTTACTGCCTTGTATGAAATTTGTTTCCCAAGATCAAGAGGCATTTTCAATGCTGCTTCATTAACCATAAGGATGTCTGTTAACAGGTTGAACCTAATCAATCCTACAGTTCTTAGTAGAACACAATGCTCATTATCTAAGAGCTTTTTTTTTTGCTTTTTGAAGTAAAATGACAAGACAGGAGGTTCATTTTACAGTCCCTCTTGAATACTCCCGAGATAATCTGCGATGTGGGCAACTGGGGCCGCCTCCCCTGCCCTGTGGCTGGGCCCCCAGCTGCTGCCAGCAGGGCTAAGCTGGCAAAAGGTCAGGAGGCTGCGTTTGACTGAAGATGGATCACGTAGATGAATACTGCACAGGCTTAATGAAGCCAGGGCCACAGGATTGGGGCCTTTTACGGTTCTTCTCATTTCACTCAATTTCACCTTCACAGACCACACCACTAATCCTAGCTAATCAGGATGGATATATGTGCAACTGGTGACTGAGGGAATAGATAAAAGTAAATGAATCTCATCTAGAAAACTGTGACCAGAAATCTCTGTGCCTGTAACAGAATTGGATCTGAAAAATGTGTTCACACATTATTTTGTGTAATCCTCAAAGTAACTCTGTGAGTTATATAGAGCAGATACGCCCATTGTCATTCTACAGGTAGAAAAACTCAAATAAATTAAGTCCCAGAATTACCAGGTTATCAGTGTGCCAATTCCGAGTCATAGAGACCCCATGTGTGTCAGAGTAGAACTGTGCTCCATGGGGTATTTCATGGCTGATTTTTCAGAAATAGATTGCCAGGCCTTTCTTCTCAGACCCCTCTGGGTGGATTTGAACCAGCAACCCTTCAGATAGCAGCCAAGAACATTAACTGTTTGTACCACCCAGGAACTCCAAGTCCCAGGATTTGAATTCAGGCCTTTTGATCCATCTGACTGCTCTTTCTATCACAGAAGTCAAACTCTCTCAGGATCATTTGATTCCCACAAGAAGTAGGGCAGGCTTGCACAAAAAAGTAGGTCCATTTGTCAGGAGCGGTATTAATGCAATCAGAGGAAAAAGTGCACTCAAGCCTACCCCTACATCTTGGCTGAACTTCCTGGCTACCTAAAAACTGTATTTTTCAGTCTAGTCTAAATCAGCCATATTCAGGGATGTGACATCAACCCAGTGGTGGCAGATTCTAAAGTGACAAAATTCCAGTCCATCATGTGTGTCAGGGCTGATCAACATGGATCAGTCAATGGGAGGGGACTCAGAAGCGCGCATTCAGCATCTCAGCAGTGCTGATTTGTCCGGCAGTCAGAATCTAATTGAGTTTTTAGTTGCTTCTAACTTTGTGGCGGAAACCCTGGTGGTATAGTGGTTAAGTGCTACGGCTGCTAACCAAAGGGTCGTCAGTTTGAATCTGCCAGGCGCTCCTTGGAAACTCCACGGGGCAGTTCTACTCTGTCCTATAGAGTCACTATGAGTCGGAATCGGCTCGACGGCACTGGGTTTGGTTTTGGTTTGGTAACTCTGTGGCAGACGGGAGGATTTCCTCCCAGATATGGTATGTACACTAAAGTGCAGGAAATCACAAAACCTAAAAACAGAAATATTTAGATTATATGCTGGCTTGTATTAAACCAAAAAAAACAAACAAACTCAGTGCTGCTGAGTCAATTCCAATTCATAGCGACCCTATAGGACAGAGTAGAACTGCCCCATAGGGTTTCCAAGGAGCGCCTGGTGGATTTGAACTGCCGACCCTTTGGTTAGCAGCCGTAGCACTTAACCACTATGCCGCCAGAATTTCCCTGGCTTGTATTACTTGTACTTAATGTCATATACGGTACCATGCACTCAAGAGAAGATTGTTTTCCTGTTAGAACATATCATCGATAGTATTTGATTCCATAATTTTCAAAAACAGAAAATTTAGCTCTGGTGTAGACATGCTACCAAGTTGTTCAAGAGATGGATCCAAATTGCATCTTGAGTTAATTATATAAAAATTATTAATATTATTATTTGTACTTACTTTGTATTTTTATAATTTTTTTCCTGGTAAGAGGGTCCTCTTAAACCTTTATGTTGCTCCTAAGATGGAAGACAAATTCACTGCAATCCTACCTGTCTAAGGCTAGGTGTAGGATGTAAAGACGTACGATAACCGGAAAAAAAAAGCCAGAAGGGTAGTGGGTCAGTTAACTATATCAGTTTAGATATTCAATCTAGACAATTGAGGTTAAAGTCTTTTTCTTCAAGAGCAGAAGGGCTGAATATTTTCCCCTTGAATTTCTTGAGTCATTATCTGAATGCACCACTTCCCATTTCCTAAAACTACTGACTGAAGACTCGGAGAAGGCTAAGGCTACAGTTATCTACTTGATAGTCAAATCACCTAGGTAATCCAGTAGTAAGGGGGTGTTGGTGGTTCAGTGGTAGGCTTCTCACCTTCCACGTAGGAGACTTGGGTTCTGTTCCCAGCCAATGACCTCATGTACAGCCATTACCTGCCTGTCAGTGGAGGTTTGCACGTTGCTGTGACGCTGAACAGGTTTTAGTGGTGTTTCCACATTCAGTTGGACTAGGAAGAAAGGACCACTGGTCTACTCCTGCAAAATTAGTCCACGAAAACCCTACAGGTCACAGCAGTCTGATCTGCAACCGTTGTGGAGATGGCACAGGACTGGGCAGCATTTCATTCTGCTGTGCGTGCGGTCCCCGCGAGTCAAGGGCAGACTCTACCATAGCTAACAACAGCAAATCGTCTGGTAAGACATTTAGTCCTTTTAAGTGGTTTTCCTTTCATCCTGATATTGGATATTAAGGAGACAGCCTGAGATGCCTTCTGTAATACTGGGGACAAGAAAGTTTTGAACTATTATTCATTCAATTTATGTCAAAATTAAGAAAGTCAGTTCATTCTCCTAAGTCAGAACTGTGTCGCTGTCACTGAGTGATCATTTATTCATTCCTGTGCATGGAAATCCAAACAGAAGTTATTTTCCAGAGCTGTACTGCCCATTTGCGAGCTACTAATTATATGTAGCTAAATTAAAATTAATTAAAATTAAAAATTCAGTTCCACATTTTAAGTGGTCAATCGCCATATGTGGTTACTGATAGCTGTATTGGACAGTGCGGATTTACATACTTCTGTCACCACTGAAGGTTCCATTGGACAACATTTTTCTAGAACAAAAGATTGGAACTCACACATGCTGGAGAAATACATCCTAGAACCAATCACATAGTTATATAAAACCCCTGGTTCGGTTTCAAGCAGCCTTGCTGGCACAACTGTTAAATGCTTGGCCGCAAATCAAAAGGTTGGTGGTTCTAACCTACCCAGCGACTCCTTGGGAGAAAGACCTGGCAATCTGCTTCCATAAAGATTAAAACCCACTGTCATCGAGTCGATTCCAACTCATAGCAATGCTATAGGACTGAGAAGAACTGCCCTATACTGTTTCCAAGGCTGTAATCTTTACGGAAGCAGACTGCCACATCTTTCACTGCAGAGCTGCCGGTGGGTTCAAACCACTGATCTTTTGATTAGCAGCTGAGTGCTTTAACCACTATGCCACCAGGGCTCCTTTTCTGTAAAGATTACAGCCTAGGGACCCCATGCGGCAATTCCACTCCTTCACATGGGGTCGCTGTGAGTCAGAATCAACTGGAAGGCAGCAAACAACAGTACAGTTTCAATGACTGTGACTTGTGGGACCAGACTACTGAGGCCCGGCATCAAGGAGGGGGTGGCCTGCAGCCTTTCTCAGAGTATGAAATGGCTGTGTGTGGTCACGGGTGAGGATGAGCCAAGTCTCTGGAGAAATGGCAGGTGCAGATGAGCCATTTCCATTTTCCACTCCTGCAACTCCCGGAACCTGGAGCCCAGACCTGCCGCCAAGCCGCTCTTGTACAGAAGCCCAAACCAAAGCGCATTTTGGATTAATTTTCTGGCCGTTATTTCTTTGCAAGATCTATCTTGTGCCTTTGATTAAGGACTTTCTTTCTTTTTGCCATGAATTTCAATGAATCTGAACCTAGCAATGTTTTCCACCGGCCATGATATTTAGCATAGGCATTGACCAAAAGAAATGTCTTCAGACAAGCGAAGCTTATAACAAAGACTGGAAAATACAGTCCGGAGCTCCAGTACTGGACATCTTTAAGAGAATGCCATTGGCATCATTGCCGGTCAGCAAGTAAGCACATTCATAGACTGATGAAAGTTCTCTCTCTAAGATGGAACATTCTCCAGTGTTTGCTCATTAGCCACTTCAAGCTTATAAAAACTAAAAAAAATAAAAACTAGAGAGTAATAAATCTTCAATCATATCCTTTTCTCTGCTGTATGTCCCTAGAACTACCAATTACTGTGGAGTTTATTCCAACTCACGGCGGCTCCGTGTGAGTCAGAGTGGAACAGCACTCCACGGGGTTTCCAATGGCTGATTTTTTTGAAATATATAGATAGCCAGGTCTTTTTTCCGAGGCACCTCTAGGCGGACTCCAACCTTTTATTTAGCAGCCAAGTGTGTTAACCATTTCTACCACCCAGAGACTCCTTAAGCTATATTAAGACAGACAGTGAGGCAAGAATGTTTTCCCAGGTTACTTAATCATTGGCAGTGAGCATAATCCCCATTGCTTTTATCTCATAATTCTTCAAATGGGCTTATTGGGCACATACCTTATTTTCTTGGTAGGCAGTAAGTCCTTTGAGGCTGCTACTTACACATCTTTGCATCTCACAAGTACCTGATACAGTGGAGGTCCTTAGCACCTTGCTTCGAACTCCGTCAATAAATATTATGGATGGAAACCCTGGTGGCGTAGTGGTTAAGAGCTACTGCTGCTAACCAAAAGATCGGAAGTTCAAATCCACCAGGCACTCCTTGGAAACTCTATGGAGCAGTTCTACTCTGCCCTATAGGGTTGCTATGAGTTGGAATCAACTCAACAGCAACGGGTTGGTTTGCTGGTTAATGAATGAATAAGGAGTTTGCCAGTACCAAGTTTGTCTAGCCCAATTTATTATCACCGACAGCTGAAGCAATACAAAAGGTGGGGAAAAGGCACAGAAGTTGAGAAGACACATGGATTGTAAGCTGATTGAAAAGGGTATGATTTCAAGCCTCCCTTTGAATCTCCACAGGGATGTGATGGGAGGAAAAGCATATTTTAAAGGCAACTATGTATTTCAGTTGGTGAGGCAGAAGTTGAGGGAAGATGTGCATCTAGTCCATTACATCTCCTCAGCAAAATTTCCTTTCTGACATTCTTCCTGCAAGCAGGAAACCCAAAGGTGGTAGGTTTGTGCTAATGGCTGAACAGCACAATAATGGGACTAATTGGTATTAAAAGCAATTAATACAATTGGGCTCAAGCCCATATGCTTTTTCTCTAAATGAGTGAAAACAAATCCTAAAACTAAAGTGATCACAGGGAAATCTTGTGATCCATCCCCATGCTTCAAATCATCCCTGATAAGTCAGTGTTCAACCCAGTCTTTAACATTTCCAAAAAAAGAGAACCCTAAAGGTATGTTAAAGTCCATAAAGGGAGTTAGAAAAAAAAAATGCTTGTAACTTCTTTTAGTTTTTTACAGTGCTGGTCCCCAATTTAAGTAAACTGGTTTTGCAGTGTAACTTTGTAGATCATATGTCTTTAAATCACCATAGCTCTAGATCCAAGAGATATAAGAGCAGCAACATGAATAGACATATGCACACCTATGTTTATTGTAGCATTATTCACAATAGCAAAAAGATGTAAACAACCTAAGCGCCCTGCAGTGGATGAGTGGATAAACAAGTTGTGGTACATACATACAATGGAATACTGCACAACTATAAAGAATAGCAAGGAGTCTGTGAAACGTAACATGAATGAACCTGGAGGACATTATACTGAGTGAAGTAAGTCGATCACAAAAGGGCAAATATTATATGGTCCCACTATTTTAAAAAGTCAAGAATAGCTATACACACAGAAAGCAACATCCTTCGATGGTTACTAGGGATGGGAGGGAGAAGGAGGGGGAATCACATTCTAGATAGTAGATGGTTGCCATCTTTGGTGATGGGAAAGGCAATACCAAATATGGGTGAAGTCTGCACAATTTGACCAAGGTAAATGAAGACACTAAGAAGTACACAAGAAAAAGGGACAACTTTGGTAAATGCTATAACATATACAATTTTGCAACAACAGTAAGAACAACAACAAAAAAATGTGTGGTTACGTAGGTAGATACGCATATGTGTGCATATAGGAAGTCATATGTGACTGCATGCATGTGCATGTGGGTGTATCTGTAGACATGTTTGGGTGTGCTGCATATATATCTATATATAAGATAAAACACATAGGGGCACAGTTACAGAGACTTCCTAGACGCATCCAAACAACTCACTGGATTGGTTTACTGGGTTAAAAGGCTTGGGACCATAGTCGGGTGGGATAACTTAGTCAACTGGCATAACATAGTTCATAAAGTTAATGTTCTACACCTTAGTTTGGTGAGTAGCATCTGAGGTCTTAAAAGCTTTTGAGTAGCCATCTAAGATACAACTATTGGTCTTTATTCATCTGGACCAAAAGAGAAGGAGGACAACCAAAGACTCAAAGAAGAAACTATCCACAGGACTAATAGCCTACACAAACCACAGTCTCTTCTAACCTGAGACCAGAAGAACTAGATGGTGCCCAACTACCACTACTACCATTTTGGCCAGGGACACAATAGAAGGCCCCAGATAGAATGGAAGAAGAATGTAGAACAGAACTCAAATTCCTAAAAAAGCCAGCCTACTAGACTGATAGAGACCAGAGGAACCCCTGAGGCTATCGCCCTAAGATACCCTTTGAACTTGGAACTGAAACTACTTCTAGAGATCACCTTTCAGCCAAATAAAAGATTGGCTTATAAAATAAACAATAATACCTGTGAGTAATGTGTTCCCTTAAACAATCAAGTATATGAGACCAAATGGCCAATATTTACTCAAAAGCAAAGATAAGAAGGCAAGGACGGGAAGGGAAGCTAGAGCAATGGAAACAGAACAAATAGAATGGAAAAATGAAAATGCTGACACATTGCAAAAATTTTAACAAACATCGTGGAACCATCTGTACAAAAATTGTTAGATGGGAACCTAATTTGCTGTGTGAACTTTCACCTAAAACACACACACAAAAATTTTTTTTTTAATAAAATAAGTGTGAAAGAAAAAAAATCACCATGGTTCATATTTGTCTCTTGTTCCAACTGTTTTCTGGTGTCTCTCTTGTCAAAATGGTTTCAATTAGAGCCTGGAAAGGATCTTTACAGAACTCTTGCACAGTGCTTGCCAACATGTGAATTGGTTTTAAACTTTGATGTTTTTCATCCAAAAAAGAACTCCCCCTTCCCACTCTTGAGTTAGAAGAGATTATTCTCAGGCAGGCGGTTAGTTGATTTTTAATGTCAAAGAAACTTAATTTGCAAACTCGTTAGAAACTCTTTAGTAAAAGCCGCCTAGTAAAACAGATGATTAATATTGGTAAGCTCCTCATTTGCATATTAATTAGTCTCCATACTCAACTAATTAAAACTGCACTGCCTATTTGAGGACTTTCTGCTAGACTGCTGGCCTTGTTTCTATGTACAAGACTGTATTTCAACTAAAATGAGGCTTCATGATTTTCTTTGCTTTTCTTAATGCACTAATTTTTCCTTTTTTGACTCTAGGACAACTTCAGGTCCTAGAACCATCTCTTTTTTTTTTTCGAATCCAAAGTTCTCACATATTTATTAGTGAGTCAATCTCTTAATGCAGAAGCATAAAAACTAAGGAAGAAACCAGAATTTTCCCAATACATGTCCTGTTCAGTTGTACAGATCGTGGTGAAATTTTCAACTTGATATGGTAGAATGCTAGTGAACCTGATGGAGGACAAATCTGTGTGCCATCACCTGTGCCACTCCTTAAAGAGCCAACTTGGTTGCTCCAATGAGTTGTACCTGATTTTATTACCAGTTTTCATCCGAATCCATCGGGGAAATGGAGCAATCCTGGTTTTGTTTCTTGGCCAGGAATCTCTTGATCCTGAAAGTCTTAGAGAAGACACGGCGAGGATGGAAGGTGGCTACAGTCACCGTGGAGACGGAGAAAGGGAGAGAGAGCTAGAATAATCTGTAAATAGCCACAGTTCATTGATCCAAAGCTCACTTTCATTCCATTATTAGTGTTTTGATGGGAAGAGAACAGTTGGATTACTCAGTGGCTGAAAATAATTACGGATAAGAGAGGTACCAAATGGTATCTCAATATTTGTTTTCCTTGAGTATCACTCTCTAAGTGGATCTTTCCAGTGTGTATATATATATATATATATATATGTCTATAAAATATGTATGCATATATTTTATATTTAACCTCAACTAGGGGGCACCAAGGGTGAAGTGCTTGGCTACTAACCAAAAGGTTGGCAGTTTGAATGCACCCAGAGGTGCCTCAGAAGATCTACTTCCAAAAGATCACAGCCATTGAAAACCCTATGACATGTAGTTCTAGTCTGAAACACACAAGTTCTCCAAGAGTCAGAATTGACTTGACAGCAACTGGTTTAGTCTAATTTGGTTTATTTTACTTTTAAATAAAGAATTATTGGTTGGGAAATTGGGCATTTCTGTTCCAGAAAATCATGCCTGCAGAAAGGCTAGCTGTTCGGAGCGCAAGCCCCTAGCTCTTATTGGTGAGAATGAATGTATTCTCATTGTATGCAAAACCAACCAAACAAAAATACCTATGGAAATAAGCAAACTTTGAGTACTAAGCCCTCATATGAGATTTAGGAAAAATTATATTAGTCCCAATAAATGAGTGAATTGACCAAACTGCTGAACTTCTTTCTTATCCACAACAATGGAAAATAAATATGTTTGAGTGCTTGCATCTGGTATTCTGTTGACACCCTCTCCCCAAGTTAAGTGTCACTGCTAGGTTTTTCCATAGCACCCAGGGTTTGCTCTTCCAACAGCCCAGGTCTCACAGTACTATAATTACATACCCCTACTGAAGGCTTCTCCATGGCAAGGACTCTGTCTTGTTCATTATTATATCTCCCAGTGCTTAACACAGTGCCTATGATATTTGTTGTTGGTACTAGCCATGGAGTCAGCTCTGACTCATGTACAAAAAACAAACTGTCACCCAGTCCCATACCACCCCCATGATCGCTGGTATGTCTGAGTACACTATAGCGGCCATTTTACATGGCCTTTCAACCTTTTTTTTTTTTTTTAACCTAGAGGGCTCTTCTTCTGGCGCTATCTCAGACAATATTCTCTTGTGATCTGTAAGATTTTCATTTTTTAATCTTTGGAAGTAGATTGCCAGGCCTTTCTTCATAGTCTGTCTTAGTCCGGAAGCTTCTCTAAAACCTGTCAACTACTGGTGACCCTGCTGGTATTTGAAATACCAGTGATGTAGCTTTCAGCATTGTAGCAATATGCAAGCCACCACAGTATAACAAACTGACAGATGGGTATGTTGTGGAGTGAAAACCCTAGGTTTTGCTCCATGGGACTTGTTACAGCCAATAAACAAGAGGCTGAGGTGGGAGATCAGAAAGACACCTTGACTTCGTTGTACAAGTAAAAAAGCAATCAAGGCTGCTGCCTCCAAGACTGCTCTCGGGCAGCTTGGGGAGGTGGGCTTTTACAGAGAGCAGACAAGGAATTGTAAATTCATCATGAATATTTAGGAGTGACCTCCACGCAAGTGCACAGAGCTTGGGGATGACTATGCATTTTCTTTAGACAAGGATTGAATTCCCAGGATGGAGGAAGAGGTTGATTTTCTTTCATTAGGATGTTAAGTCCCTACCCAGAGGCAGACTGAGGCCATCTAGGGCGTGTTCTGTGGTTATCTTGTCGAGGACAATTTTAGAAGAATGTGCAGCTTATTCTGTTCAGTGTAGGAGGATAAGCCAGAAAGGTGTTTCTCAGAAGTGTTGGGCTCTAAGGCTGCCTGCCTCAGATAGAGAGCCTGTTGATATGTAACCTATTGCCGTCAATTTGATTCCGACCCTGTAGAACAGAGTAGAACTGCCCCACTGGGTTTCCAAGGCTAAAATCTTTATGGAAGCAGATTGCCACATCTTTCCCCCATGGAGTGACTGGTGGGTTCAAACCACTGACCTTTCGGTTAGCAGCTGAGCACTTTAATGACTGCACCACCAGGGTTTCTCCTGTGATATACAAAACAAAAAACCCACTGCTATCAAGTCGAATCTGACTCATAGTGACCTTATAGGACAGAGTAGAACTGCCACATAGGGTTTCCAAGGCTGTAAATCATTAGGCTGGTGGGTTTGAACCACTGACTTTTAAGTTAGCAGCCAAGCACTTTAACCACTGCACCACCAGGGTTCCTCCTCTGATATACCAAGCCCATTGCCGTTGAGCCGATTCCGACTCATAGTGACCCGATAGGACAGAGTATAACTGCTCCGTACGGTTTCAAAGGAGCTGGTGGATTCGAACTGCCGACCTTTAGGTTAGCAACAAAGCTTTTAGCCACTGAACCACCAGGGCTCCTCCTGTGATATGGTAGTTGTTAATTAGATATTTTCTGAAAAAATAAATAAATGAATGCATGGATATAACAATAAATAAGATGTGCTTCAATTATTTATTACCATTAAACAAATAGGTCCAGTGTTGTTCTATACATAGTTTCAGCTTGTCTCACCATTCTAGACTTCTCTAATGGTTTGGAATTGTATGAGAAGAATTGAGCTTTATGTCTTTTTCAAATCAGCTGGGACAATCACGCCCGCTTACAAAGTATATTTGAGTTCAGAGACTAAAAACAATAATTTATTATTTCTCGTGATTCTTTGAGTAGGCTGGGCAATTCTGCTATTTCGCCTGGGCTCACTCACAGTGCTGCATTCAGTTGGAGGGTCTCCAGGGGGCTGGGCTCAGCTGGGACAGCTGGGAGTCTGGGTCTGTATTTCTCCATATGTCTTTCACTCTCAAGTTGGCTAGCTTGGGTTTCCTCACACAGTAGTAGCAGTGTTCCAATGAGAAAACACTTTTCAAACTTGCATCATATTTCCTGAAATCTTATTGACGAAAGCAAATCACATGGCCAAGCCCAGAATCCCTTGGGAGGGGACTACATAAGGGTACGAATAGTTGGAAGGCCCTTGTTGTTGGTGTTGTGTACCATTCAGTTGATTCTGAGTCATAGCAACTCTATAGGACAGAGTAAAGCTGCCCATTAGGGTTTCCTAGGCTGAAATCTTTACGAGAACAGATCACCAGGTCTTTTCTCCTATGGAGTGGCTGGAGGGTTCAAACCTCTGACCCTTCAGTTAGCAGCCAAGCACTTAACCATTTTGCTCCCAGGGCTCCCTTGGGAGGTCCTTAGTGTAATTATCAACCATAACATGTCCCTGTCTTAAAGGAGCTCCTAATCAAGGCAATGAGTATACAACTATGTGTGATAAATGCTATACCAAATATACCAACTAACTACTAAGGACATAAGCATATATGGCATTCGAGTCAAGAGATCTTAATTTGAATTTCTTCCCTTTTATTAACTGGTGTGTGACCTTGGCTAAGTTATTTAATCTCTTGAATTACTGGCTTTATAAAAATAAAATTAGGTATAGTATCTACCCTTGGTAGATACAGAAAACCCTTGTGGTGCAGTGGTTAAGGGCTAGGGTTCTTAACCAAAAGGTTGGAAATTTGAATCCACCAGGCGCTCCTGTCCTGTAGGGTTACTATGAGTTGGAATCAACTCGACCACAATGGATTTGGTTTTTTTTATTTTTGGTTTATAGTAGATATGGTAATTTGGCCTGCTCATTATTTGTTACAACCTCCTTCTAATATGACTTCCTGTTCTGCAGAGGCTTAAAAAGCTAAAAACTCTATTTATCAGACTCCCTTGCAGCTGAGGTCCTTGATGTGACTTAGCTTTAGCCAATCAAATGTTCACTATGAGAACTAAATTTGAAACTGAATCAAGTAGGGAAACAGGCAGTGGCCTGAAGGGCATCGACTTTTGTTGATATGAATCTAGCAGCTATAGCATAGCTCTGAGGCCAACAGCCCTAGCGGTGGAGTCGTTCCCAGATGCACGGCTTTGATGGCATGATCTCAGTAGGCACAGCTCTTCTGGATTCCTGGCTTCCCAATTGCTGCAGAGGGAACAGTTCCCTTGCCAGTCTAGCTCTGTGATGGCATTTTGGGAGCCATTAGTAGAGGTCTTGTCTAAAGTCTGTTCATTTAACTTTTTAAATGCTTTTGTAGGAACCAAATTCCTTTTCTGCTTAATCTAGCCAGAGTATTTTCTGTTCTCTGCACTGAACCCTGATGAAGAGATTCCCTTCCAAGAAGATTATAGGGTTTACATGAGACACTTTATGTAAAAGCGATTGGCATTTAGTGTTTATTGTTGTTGTTAGCTGCCTTGCGTTGACCCCCAACTCATGGCGACCCATGCACAATGGGATCAGACTGTTGTGATCCACAAGGTTTTCATTGGCTGGTTTTTATAAGTAGATCACCAGGCCTTTCTTCCTAGTTCATTTTAGTCTGGAAGCTCCACTGAAGCACGTTCAGCATCACGGCAACACACAAGCCTGCACTGAGAGATGGGTGATGGCTCTGCTTGAAGTACATTGGCCAGGAATCAAACCTGGGTCTCCCACATGGAAGGTGAGAATTCTACCACTGAACCACCACTGTCCTCAGTAAGTTCTTAGTAAGTATTAATTTTTCCTTTCTTATGATTTGGAAATAATAGATGAAATATTATATAGATGAATTATAGATGACTATTGTATAAAACATCCAGACGTTTTGAAAAATCCTGACCTGATAACCGGCTCTCTCTCTTTCCAGTTCTCAGCTGGCTTGTAAACACAACCTTAAACAAAAACCTAGAGTCATATCAATACACTAACATAGAGATAAGAATAGAGAAGGCAAAAAAAAATCACCACATTTATTCACTTTTTTAATCAAGACCTACTCACCGTGTATTAAGTACCTGATCCTAACACTGAGCAAATCATTTTACTTCCTTGGGCCTCAGTTTTCTCATTTATAAGCTAAAAGAGCTAGACTACATAATTTCTAAGATTTTTTTTCCTGCTTCTAAATTTTGTGTTCTTTGTACCATTAAACAGATAGGTCCAGTGTTGTTCTATACATAGTTTCAGCTTGTCTCACCATTCTAGACTTCTCTAATGGTTTGCAATTGTAGGAGAATTGAGCTTTCTGTCTTTTTCAAGTCAGCTGGGACAGTCACACCCTCTTACAAAGCATGTTTGAGTTCCATTATCAATAATACTTTCCTGCCCAAATGGATTATGGATCCAACACTTCTAAACACAAATTCCCCTTCCCTTTCACATTTAAGAAAGCACTATCAGTCTCATCATCAACATTTATAGAACAATTACTATCTATCAGGTATTATTTTCTTACATGCATGACTTATTGCCCATTTCACTTCCACAACAACCCTACATACATTTTTGATGTGATGATAGTAAGGCTGAGAGAAGTTACCTTGTCTGAGGTCACAGAACTAGTAAATGGTAGAACTAGATTTTGATGAGGTTTATCATAGCTGAAAACTTCTTAACTCCTACATTGGACTGCCTCTCCATAATAATAATCATAATAATTAATAATAATAATAAATGCTGGTAGTAGTAGTTTTGAAAATAGCATTATTTTAGACAGCCTCTATTGAGTATTTACTATATGCCAAACACTTTGCTTTTTTATTTATATTCTGAATTAATTCTCATAATTCATCACCTAAATCCTATTAGAACTCCCATTCGGTAGATTCAGAAATAGAGGTTTATTAGGTTTAAGTGTCCAACTAAAGTTCTTCAGCTTGTCATGGGTGGAGGTGGGGTATGAACCTAGGCAATAGGAAACCTGAGCACTCTTCCAAAACTAAATCCATTGTCGTCAAGTTGATTCTGACTCATAGCGACCCTGTATATAGATAGGACAGAGCGTAACTGGCCTATATGGTTTCCAAGGAGCAGCTGGTGGATTCAAACCTGCCGACCTTTTGAATAGCAGCCAAGCTCTTAACCGCTGAGCCACCGGGGCTACTGAGCACTCTTCTCATAGCAACCCTATACCCAAACCAAACCAAACCTACTACCATCGAATTGATTCTGACTCATAGCGATCCTATAGGACAGAGTAGAACTGATCCATAGCGTTTCCAAGGAGCGTCTGGTGGATTTGAACTGCAGACCTTTTGGTTAGCAGCCGTAGCCCTTAACTACTATGCCACCGGCGTTTCCAGCAACCCTATAGGACTGAGTAGAACTGCCCCACACAGTTTCCAAGGAGCGCCTGGTGGATTCGAACTGCTGACCTTTTGGTTAGCAGCCGTAGCACTTAACCACTACACCACAAGGGTTTCCTGAGCACTCTTAGCCCTGGCTTATTGCCTCCTGTCTCCTAATAGTGATGGTATTGAGGGAAGACCTGGAATTTGCTTTAGATTAGGGAAAAACTAAGTAATTTGCATACTTAAGAGCTAGATCAGTAACAATGTACTTGTGGCACTCCCAGTTATGCCCAGAAGTGTGCCTCAGCTGCATGACCGAGAACCCCTAGTATAGAGACTTGTAAGCAGAAACAGAAAGAGTGAATGAAGTGAATGTGTGGGTGTGAGGAAAGCTGAGTGTGTGTAGGCGTGGACAACATGCTCTCTTTTTCCTTAAATTGTTTTGTGAGGACAGTAGCAATCCTTTTTATTTTCTCCCCAGATATCATGGATTGAATTGTGTCCCCTGAAAATATCTGTCAACTTAGTTGGGCGAAGAGTCCCAGTATTGTGTGATTGTTCACCATTTTATGTGATTTCCCTACGTGTTGCAAATCCTACCACTATGATGAAATGAGATGGATCAGTGGCGGTTACACTGATGAGATATACAAGATTAGATAGTGTCTTATGCCAATCTATTTAGATATAAAAGAGAGACGTGAGCAGAGAGACAGGGGGACCTCATACCACCAAGAAAGCAGCTCCAGGATCAGAGCGCATCCTTTGGACCTGAGGTTCCTGTGCTGAGATGCTCCCTGACCAAGGGAAGACTAATGCATCACAAGGACCTTCCTTCAGGACCAACAGGGAGAAAAAGTCTTCCCCTGGAGCCAGCACACTGAATTTGGACTTCTAGCCTACTGGACTATGAAAGAATAAATTTCTCTTTGTTAAAGCCATCTGCTTGTGGTATTTTTGTTATAGCAGCACTAGATGACGAAGACACCAGAGCTACAGTCTCTGGCCCTGTTTTCCTCCAAGGGTGCAAGTGATAATGGAAAACCATGACTTTTAGTGGTATGTTGACATGTGTTTAAAATATATTTTGGGGGAAAAAGTGTGTTTGTTTTAAAGTCTGAATCAATCTTATAAGCGAACTAGATGCCTGTTAGAATTAATAAGAAGGAAAAAAATTGTAAATCCATCAATTAATTATTAAATGTCCAACAGTCAAATATAGTACCTGTGGGCAGAGAGGCCCTCTCCTTTGAGGAAGTAAAAACTAATTGCAAAAGCAGAGCTGCTGAGAAGTCACACTGGGAAGCACGGGGTGCACGTAGCTGCCGTTTTCCTTGTGCCAAGCCACATTAAAAGGAAATGTAGAGATCTAAGGGAAAAAAATATTTAAAACCCTTTGGGAAATGTATTTAATAGTTAAGCTTGGGGAAAAAAAAACACCCAGTGATAATGACAGCCAGTGGGAAAGGGGAAGTTTACCCTGGGTTTCAAGGAGCTCTGTGAGTTTTAAATGAGCAAATCCCTAAATTAGCAAAGGTCTGGTACATAGTAGGTGCTCAAAAATATAAATTAACCAGCTAATGAATTAATGAATGAATGGCTTTTTTTTTTTTTTTTTCGAGTTTGAGAAAAGAGGAAATTTGGTATTTGTAAATAGTGCCTGTATCCAAGTCCTTAAGCCACCAGTTGCCATCCAGTTGACCCCGGCTCATGACAACCCCATGTGTATCAGAGTAGAGCGGTGCTTCGTAGGATTTTCAATGGCTGGCTTTTTCGAAAGTAAATCACCAGACCTTCTTCCAAGTCACCCGAATGGACTACAGCCTCCAGCCTTTCGGTTAGCAGCCAAGTGTGTTAACTCTTTGCACCATAGAGGGACTCCACCCAAGTCTTTATATGTATTTAAATCTTGTTAAACCTGGATACATATGTAACTGTACAGTAGTATGTAGATTATGGGGCCTTGGTGGCACAGTGATTAAGAGCTCAGGCCGCCACAGTTTGAATTCACCAGCCGCTCCTTGGAAACCCCATGGGGGCAGTTCTACTCTGTCCTTTAAGATCACTGTGAGTTGGAATCAACTCGATGACAATGGGTTTGATTTTGGTTTTATATAGATTATAAAAGGAGCCCTGGTGGTGCAGTGGTTAAGCACTTGGTTGCTAACTAAAAGGTTGGTGGTTCAAACCCACTAGCCACTCCACAGGAGAAAGATGTGGCAGTCTGCTTCCATAAAGATTACAGCCTCAGAAATCCTATAGGGCAGTTCTCTGTCCTATAAGGTAGCTCTAAGTCAGAATCAACTCGATGGCAACAGGTTTGGTTAACGGGTTTTATATAGATTATACATTATATATAAATTTATATATAAATATTACTTTTCAATAAATTAACTTTAAATGGAAAATAACTTCTAATTGTATGAAAAATTATACTATTTTCTATGATTTGGCAGACTACATCTGAGAAGTTGGTGTTCAAATCATGGGGTCATAACCCAGACCCCATCATCAATGCTGTGCCGCGTTACCCACCCTGTCGGCATCAGACCTTGAGAGAAGTTCACAATTCTACAACATAGAGGAGGCACAAACCCACACTTTGCAGTTCACTTTCTCTTGCTCTGTCTTTTTTCTTTATTCTTTGTAATGGGGCTTTGGGACACATAATAGATAGAAAAGTAAAGAAAGGCCAGGTGGCCAGGATCTGGGTTGTGCTGGATGCATGATGGAGCTGACCTAGTAAGGGCCTTCAGAGAGATTCAAAGCCCTGGGGGCCTGTTATGGATTGAACTGTGTCCCCCCAAAAATGTGTGTCACCATGGCTAGTCCATGATTTCCAGTATTGTGTGATCGTCCACCATTTTGTCATCTGATGTGATTTTCCTATGTGTTGTAAATCCTACCTCTATGATGTTAATGAGATGGGATTAGTGGCAGTTATGTTAATGAGGTGGCTCATAGGGTCACTATTAGTCCGAACTGGTTTGGTTTTTTTTTTATGTTAATGAGGCAAGGCTCAATCTACAAGATTAGGTTGTATCTTAAATCAATCTCTTTTGAGATATGGAAAAGAGAAGTAAGCAGAGAGACATGGGGACCTCATGCCACCAAGAACAAGGAACCAGGAGGGAAGCTTGCTCCTTGGACCCAGGGTCCCTGCACTGAGAAGCTCCTAGACCAGGGATGAGAAGGACCTTCCTCCAGAGCCAACAGAGAGAAAAAGTCTTCGCCTGGAGCTGGCACCCTGAAATCGGACTTCTAGCCTCTTAACTGTGAGAGAATAAATTTCTCTTTGTTAAAGCCATCCACTTGTGGTATTTCTGTTACAGTAGCGCTAGACAACTAAGACAGGGCCTGTTTCCTAAAGTTCACTTTCTGGTGCCAGGGCCTTTCCAGGAGTTTCAGAGTTGGTTTCTCACTATCACAGCCCTCCTCACAGTAAATCCAAAACACTCCTGAGTGTCTGATAAAGCTAGTGAAAATGCTAATAAATCCCTGGTTAGAAGAGTGCTTGCTTTACTAGTGGAAGCACCACCTCCCATGGGCATGTATAGTCAAGAACTGATAGCTTTTCTAAAATCTGTTGTAAAGGTGAGTGTCTCCCTGGGAGCATGATATACTACAAAAGTGGCAGAATTCTGGAGACTAGGATGAGATCTAACCTCTACTTTTTATTAACTATGACCCTTAGTAAGTTGCTTAATGCTTCTGAGATTTTTTTCCTTCTTTGCAAAATGGGGTTAATAATTCCTGCCCTACCTACCTGAGTGGGTTGATGTCAGAAACAAGTGAGGCACACTTGAGTATATGAAACATTTTGTAAAATATAATATTCTACACCAGGGGTTGGCAAACACTGGCCCACAGCTAAGCACAGTTACTGCCTGTATGGCCCAAAAACTAAGAATGGATCATAGCTAAGAGTGGTTTTTATATTTTTTAATGGTTGAAAAGAAGTATAATATTTCATGTCATGTGAATATTATATGAAATTCAAATTTCAGTGTCCATAAGTACAGTTTTATTGGAACACAGCCATGTTGATTTGTCTATGTGTTGTCCACAGCTGCTTTCACACTACAGTGTCAAAGTTGAGCACAGTCTGCAAAGCCCAAAATATTTATTAACTGGCCCTTTACAGAAAAGTTGGCCAACCCTTGCCCTGCATAACTTAATGCATTATTATTCTTCTATCAAATGGATAGACTTTTATTTACATGGGTTTCACCAAGGAACCTGCCTATTCTGGAAGGGTGAGAGATGACCCTCTCTTAGGCATAAAGTTGGGCATGCCCAGCAGCTCCATGTCATCAGGTAGAAGTGGTGTAAAACCGTACAGCAGACTGAACAGACCATAAAGATATAATAAATCTCATGTGCAGATTTTTCTCCACTTCCCAATCTTCCACAACCCACCTTTATAGACTAGACTGAGGGAGAAAACAAAGCAAGCCTTGTTTGGAGATGGCTTTGCACAATTTGGTGACACCAGTGGAAGTGGATGGCTGTAACATTACAGCCCCAGTCAGACTGGCCCTGAAGGACAGTGGGGAAAGACAATCACCCCAGAGGGCAGAACTTTGAGAGAACACCAGGGTTCTTTTCTTATACAGAGAGGTGGCCCGAGGTCAAGATTTACCGTGCTTCATAAGCAGTGGTCTATGGTTTGGTTGGATGATCAGGGACTACAAAGATGCAAGATGGAAGGATTGATAGAAAGAAGATTTGGAGGAGAAGTAAACGGTGGATCCTTGAAAGTGGTCCAGGAATGTGAGACTACCTGCATCTTTGCCAATGTTTACCATAAAGCCTCCTTGGAAGAGAAGGATTTTAATAACCAGGTGGACAAGATTGCCTGCTCTGCGGCTTCTAGTTGTCTCCTTCCCCAGATATCCAAGGGCTTGTTCAATAAATAGGCTTATGAGCAACCATCACTGGTCGTGATGTAGAGACAGAATAGTTCATAGGCTCAGCATCATGGATTTTCTTTTGTCCTTGGGGAAAAGGGGCAATTGGTCCTGGCTATTACCGTTTCTGAATACCCAACTTGCTCTCAGTGTTAACTACCCTGAGGATCCTAATATGGTACAATATCCCTGGGGTCCCAGCAAGCACCCAGTAATATCGGACTCCTGCCTTCAAGCAGGAAGGCAGAAATTTGTCCTCCCTGGAATATACCTATGTTCTGGATTCAGAATTGCTTTCCCTGCCCAGCATCCTCCTGCCCCCTCATCATCTGTAGAAGTAACAGATGTCTAACACACTACCATAGTATCCCACATAGTATTAGTTCCAACCAAGGAAGTCACTGTTCTCTGAAAGGGGCAATAGAATTCATGGGACTTATTCCCCAGCACCCAGATGCAGCTGGCCTTATAGAATAGTAATGACAACTAACATCCTTTTAGAATAGTAATGACAACTAATGTTTACACACCAAGCACTATTCTAAGCACTCATATGTGTCAACTCATTTAACACTTAGAATAGCCTTTGTCTTAGGTGGATTCTCTAGAGAAGCAAAACCAGTAAAATGAATAAGTATATATAGACAGAGAGAGAGATTTATACCAAGGAAATGGCTCACACAGTTGTAGAGGCTGGAACATCCCAAGCCCATGGGTCAGGATAGAGGCTTATCCTGATTCATGTAGCTGCAGAGGCTGCCGAACGAAAGATCAACAGTTCAGAGAGTAGGGCTCTTGTTCACAGGCTGCAAAGATCGATGAATCCCAAGACTGGCAGATAAGACCACAGGTAAGCAGATAGCTGAAGTCTCAAGAGCCAGAAGTCAGATGAACAGGAGCCAGCTGCAGGATCCAGCATGAGCAAAATGCCCCTGAGCCTTGCAAGAATGTCCACTTATGTTCAATTCAGGCCACAAGGCCAAGGCAACTCCCTTTCAACTGATTGGCTACTCACAGCAGAGTCTATCATGAGGGTGATCACACATCAAATCTCAGCAGGGAAGTGATCACAACATTATATGACTGCCAAAACACTGAAATTAAGGCTCAGCCAAGTTGACACACAATGGTAACCATCACAGCCTTTTAAGATAATTACCATAATTATACCAATTTCCAAGGAGAGGAAAGTGAGGATAGAATGGTTAATAAACTGTCTTTGGTCACTCAGTAAGTAAGAGGAGGACTGGGACTTGAATCCCATCCACCTAGCTCCAGAGCCCATGATTGTGACAACTACTGCATACTGTCTACAACAGAAGAGTGGAATGGTCCATTGAAGGCTCAATTACAGAGGCTCATGAGAAGCAAAACCAGGCGAGGTTACCATGCACTCCTAGAGGGCAAACGTTATACTCTGAACCAGTGATCAATATATGGTTCCATTTCTTCCTTAGTAAGAAAATATCATCTGGGACTTAAGAGGGTAGAAGCTGGTCACTATTACACCTATTGGTCCACTTGTAAAATGTTGCCTCTGTTCCCTGTAACTTACAGATCCACTGATACAGATGGTTTAGAATCTGAAGGGGCATATTTCAGGGGGATAAGGCAATTGGAAGCAGAGGCTGCCACCTGGCCATTTTAGGCTCATCATGCCAATGATGAACAGGGAAAAAGGGGAGCTCTGGTATAGGTTGGGGTGCTTGAGCCCAACTACTTAAGGGAAATATTTCAGTTACTGTATATTATGGATTGAATTGTGTACCAAAATATGTGTCAACTTGGCTAGGCCATGAAACCCAGTTTGTGTAGTTGTCTACCATTTTGTGATATAATGTGATTATTCTGTGTGTTGTAAATACTAACCTCTGTGATGTTAATGAGGCAAGACTTAATCTATAGGATCAGATTATATCTTGGGTCAGTTTCTTTTGAGATACAAAAGAGAGAAGGGACTTCAGACCACCAAGAAAGAAGCATCAAGAGCAGAGCACATCCTTTGGACTCAGGGTCCCTGTGCTGAGAAGCTCCTAGACCAGGGGAAGATTGATGACAAGGACCTTTCCCCAGAGCCAACAGAGAGAGAAAGCCTTCTCCTGGAGCTGGCACCCTGAATTTAGACTTCTAGCCTCCTAGGCTGTGAGAGAATAAATTTCTGTTTGTTAAAGTAGCACTAGATAGCT
The DNA here is from genome assembly GCF_024166365.1 of Elephas maximus indicus. NCBI lineage: Eukaryota > Metazoa > Chordata > Mammalia > Proboscidea > Elephantidae > Elephas > Elephas maximus. Next base: position 164,268,168 of record NC_064821.1, on the reverse strand, counting down.
AAGACAGGATTTGGTATCAGAAGAGTAGGGTGCTACTGTAGCAGATCCCTACAATACAGAAGTGGTTGTGGGATTGAGTCATGGATAGAGGCTGGAAGAGTTTTAAAATGCCTAAAAAAAAAGCTTAGATTGCCTTGAATAGACTGTTGGCGGAATTATGGACCTCAAAGATGATTTTGGTAAGGGCTCAGAAGGAAGCGAGAAGAGCTGTAACACCAAAGACTATAGAAATGGTGAGCAGCAACAGCAAAAAACTGCAGCAGCAGAACCAGGAGACATGAGAGACAGCACGGCAGATGACCCACAGAGAAAGAAAGCTGAGTGCCATTGGGCTGGAGGCTTCCTGGTGGAGTGTGGTGCCTCTGGTCACTCATTGGTGTAGCTAGGCTTGCCGACCCACAGAGCAAGAGAGCTGAGTGCCTCCTAGCAGAGTTTTACTGGTAGAGTTGGGTGCCTCCAGGCACTTACCTGTAGAGGTAAAGAGCTTTGGAGCACTTGCCAGAGAAGGGCAGACGCTGGGCTGGCCCAAGAGATACAAGGGGCTGAGGAACCAGGAAGCAGAAGCTGAAGAGACAAGAAGCACAAGAAAAAGAGCTGCCTTGGTCTCAAGGAATAGGGCCACAACCTCTGGGATCTCAAAGGGAGGAGCTACAGTTTGCTGGGTCTCAAAGGGTGGGCCTACGGCTTTGTAAGTTTCAAAGAGATAGATCTTCACCAGCTAGATCCAGGAGTGTGGGTCTGCCTTTCACAAGTAACAGCAGGATGAGGCCAGATCCTCTGCCCAAAGCTGAGGGGGCATGGCTGCCATGCCCAAGGGGTAGAAGAATGGAGACTGCCGGGACCGAGGGGGTAGGGTCATCACTCAAATAGACTAGGAGAATTCGGCCGCCGAAATCCAAGAGAGCAGTGTTGTCATCCCAGTGGATCTGGGAGGCAGAACTGAAGCCCTGGGCCAAGGGGCCTCCACCCGGAATCTGGAGAGTGTGGCCAGCACCCAGAATCTGGAGGGTAGGCAATTGCCTAAATGGTCTCAGAGAACAGAAGTTTATTTTCAAAACTTGAGAACTAATGTAATGTGTTCTGCTGACTTGCCTGGTGCTTGTTATCCCTTCTTTTCCTCCAATTTCTCTCATTTGTAATGGAAACGTCTACCTTATGCCTGTTCCACCATTTTACTTTAGAAGCAGATGAGTTTTATTCTAGATTTCACAAATAAAGAGGAATTTTGTCCCAGGATGAAATTCAACTTGGAGTTGATTTAGGACTTTTACTATGATTTGGCCGGGTAAATGCGTTTTACATGGGCAAGGACATGAATTTTGGGTGGCCGAAGTGTGGAATGTTATGGATTAAATTGTGTCCCTCCCAAAATATGTGTCAACTTGGATAGGCCATGATTCTCAGTATTGTGTAGTTGTCCACCATTTTGTGATCTGATGTGATTATCCTGTGTGTTGTAAATCCTAACCTCTATGATAGAAACCCTGGTTGCATAGTGGTTAAGAGCTACAGCTGCTAATCAAAAGGTCAGCAGATCGAATCCATCAGGAGCTCCTTGGAAACTGTATGGGGCAGTTCTACTCTGTCCTGTGGGGTCACTATGAGTCGGAAGGGGTATGATGTTAATTAGGGAGAACTCAACCTACAGGATTAGATTTTATCTTGAGTCAATTTCTTTTTAGACATACAAGAGAGAAGCAAGCAGAGAGGAGAAGGGACATCCTACCATCAAGAAAGAAGCACCAGGGGTCCCTGAGCTGAGAAGCTCCTCTACCAGGGAAAGATTGATGACAAGGACTTTCCCCAAAAGCCAATAGAGAGAGAAAGGCTTCTCCTGGAGCTGGAGCCTTGAATTTAGACTTCTAGCCTCCTAGACTGTGAGAGAATAAATTTCTCTTTGTTAAAGCCATTCACTTGTGGTATTTTTGTTACAGCGGCACTAGATAACTAAGGCAGGGTGCATTCGGCTTTAAGTAATACAAGCCATTTAAAAGTGACTATAGTCTTTTTTTTATAATCATGGACAGTCTGGAGGAAGACAGCCCAAGGGTGGATTAAGAGTCTCAACAATTCCATCAAAGAATCAGGCTCTGTCCAGCTTCCAACTCCTCCTTCCTCAGCTGCTTGGCAATGTCTTTCCTCATGGTGACAGGATGGCTGCCACAGAGCTTGGAGGAAGGGAGGGAGGGAGGGAGGGAGGGAGGGAGCAAGGAGGGAGCAAGGGAGGGAGCAAGGAGGGAGCAAGGGAGGGAGCAAGGGAGTGATGCAAAGAATCAGAGACAGCAAAGAACCTATTTCTGTGGCCAGTACCAGCAGTTTCCAGGCCCAGTAATGCTTCATAGAGTGTCCAGTGCTGCTGGTAGTAGTGGTGATAGTGGTGCTGGGGCTGGTGCTGCCCTGGATGTCCACCATTCAGCTGTAAGCAGAAGTTTTCTTTTTCTTTCTTTTTTTGCTAAAAACATACACAGCAGAATATAAACCCATTCATCAGTTTCTACATGTACAATTCAATAACATTGGTTACATTTTTCATGTTGTATCACCATTCTCCCTATCTCTACTGTTATTATTTTACCACCATTAACTAAGACTCAGTACCCTCTAAGCTTCTCACCTGTGCTTTAGCGTTATTGCTGACAATCTGATGTCATATGTTGTCATTAGGTGCCATCGAGTCAGCTCTGACTCATAGCAACACTATGTACAACAGAATGAAAAGCTGCTCAGTCCTACACTATCCTCACAATCGTTGTTATGCTTGAGCCCATTGTTGGAGCCACTGTGTCAATCCATCTCGTTGAGGGTCTTCCTCTTTTCGCCAAGCCTGTGCTTTACCAAGCACGATGTCCTTCTCTAGGGATCTCACATGGCTAATTCTTAAAAGAACGCAATGCTAATTCGAACATTCTTTACTAATTTAACTTAACATTTGTCTAGTTTAAAGATGACTTCAGGAGATAAATTCAGTCCAAAGTTTTAAGATTTTCTCGGGGCAATATATTCTGGGGTTCTTTTAGTCTCGATAAGTCCAGTAGGTCTAGATTCTACAGTGGCAACTTTCTTGCCAGACAGTCCCATTGGTGTGATTTGCTTGTGGCCCTCACTCACCTCTTTAGTTCCCGGTGATTCTCTGACCCTGATTCTCGAGCTTTCCCAGGGAGTCAATGAGCTACCCATTATCTCTTCAGTATATCACATTTCTACTTAAATAGGCCAGAATTGTTTTCTGATATTTGTAACTAACAAATCTGATAACATGGCTGTTTGATTGTTTCACTGAAAATGAAGTTTCTCTTTTTCTTTTTTTGCTCTTTTTGGTGATTTCAATAGATGGGCAAAGAGTAAAAAATATCTTTACTAGAATGTAGATTATTTTTACCAAGTCTCCACATAGTTATTTTAATGGCCTCCTCTCAGTAAAATTCAGGTCACACAAGTCCTGAAGGATGCCCCAGGAAGAAGGTTATAGCTACTCACAAATATCATTTATTGGGCCTTGATATGTGCCAGGTGCTGTGAGAAGTACTTTACATATGGATTCAATTCTCACAATAGCCTCGTGAAGTAGATATTACTCTATTATCTACGTTTTACGGCTGGTTCGGGGCTAGGTCACACATAGTGCCAATGGGGTATGACTCAGCTCTGCCAGACTGCAAAGACCTGTCATCTTCCCAGTACGTCATTGCCGTTAGTTGCTAAGGAGTCACCTCTGACTCATGGCAACATTATGCATGACAGAAGAAACATTGCCTGGTCTTCTAGTTCTTTAGTATGTTTGAGTCCATTGTTTCAGTTATTGCTTTAATCCACCCCACTGAGGATTTCCAGTATACCTAGTCATTATTTTCATTTCCTTGTGGTATCAGAAATTAAATCAATAGACTGTAGCCTACAAAGTCTCCCTATTAATATCCAGGCAAACTTGAATTTGATATCAAAATCATCTATTTTATAGTCCAAAAGCAATAGATTGTGCACTGCAAAGTCTCTATGCTACTCCTCAGCCAAAGTTGAATTTAATAACAAAAACATCTATCTTGGAGCCCATCCAAAGAATTTTGTTCCAGAAGGACCATAAAGATATTTATCACTTTTTAATATAGAGTAAGATCAGTGGTACAAACCCTGAGGTTACCTTTAAAGTACGGCTCCAGGCAATGTACTCATTTTAACTGATCTTCATCTTCCTTGACTTGTTTATGGTGCTTATCCACCCACGCCCTCTTCAAAGAAAGCTTCTCACCTCCAGTCCCTGTTGCTGAAGCAGACCCTTTCTGTACTAATTGCCACAGCTGACAAGCAGTGGACAACTTGTCCAAAAGGTGCCAATTTACAGACAAGTCTGTGGTCTATGCAGCCTGTCTTGAAAAGGTGGGCCATTCAGACAATTCTTCCAGAAATTGTTGTTGTGTTCCATCGAGTCGGCTCCAACTCACAGCCACCCTATAGGATAGAGTAGAACTGCTCCATAGGGTTTCCAAGGAGCAGCTGGTGGATTCAAACTGCTGACCTTTTGGTTAGCAGCTGAGCTCTTAGCCACTGCACCATTAAGAATTGGGGAACTAAGAGGCTGAGTGGGTTAGCAGTACAGCTGAAAGAGATATCAAACTGACTCAAAAACCACATGAAAGCTAATGTTATGAAGAGGTAAAGTGTGTGTTCTATAAAACAGAGGATGCGGAAGGAAGTTGGTGGAGAGAGGCAGCTGGAGCAGGTGGTCAGAGAGAAATAGGAATGCTCTAAAAGAGAGAGGAAAGAGGAGGAGAGAAGGGAAGGAGAGATGCTAAGAGAGAGATCCAGCCCTGGAATGTGCTGTATTTCCTGAATTTCCCAGAAACTTTGGGTGAATGTCTGATCCTTGCAACCACACCAACCTGTGTGAAACTTTCTTATCAACCTTTAGAAAGGGAACCTGTGAACTAATCTTTCTTCTTTTGTGTTTTCCCCCATTCTTCTTCCTGTGACCTAACTCATCCCAAGGCTGGAACCAAGAGAAAAATGAAGTAGAAAGCAGGAAGTCTGGATAAGCTACAAACATAAAAACCGGACTCTGAAAGGTAGAACCTGATTATATTGTGCTCAGACCTGGGCATTTATAACCCCCCTGCTCCCCTCTGTGGATAAAGGCAGAATTGAGAGTATTTTTCATTCCATAAACTCTAAAAACAGAAGCAAAATGCAATTCTTTACTGTCTTCCCATTTCAGGATGACGAACTAAGCATACCTGTGCACTTCCTTATAATTTTTTTTTTTCTGACTCAAAAACCTACTAAGGTATTCTAAACACACACACCTGGATCCTACCTCTAAATGCCAGCAGGTGGTTTGAGTGGAAAAGCCAGAGCAAGCAGTCATTGTGTTGCAGGTTATCGAAAGTCTAACACATACATTCCTCCTCCACAAGAGTCTGTTTCAGACCAAAACAGTCCCTGCTGACAAAGAGGGAGGGCCTCTCTCCCTTCCTGACCCCTCGATAATGATCTCCTATAACAGCTCCAGTTAACAGGCACTGAGGATAGGTTCTTTGTAGGCTGCTTGGCTTTCAAAATTCCTTTTACCTGCAGAGAATGGTCTCCTCAGCTCCTCACCGTTTTTATCCTCCGTTGTATGCAATTGGGAATCCCTAGATGGCACAGTTAAGCAGCTGGGCTACTAATCAAAAGACTGATAGTTCCAACCCACCCAGAGGTGCCTGGGAAGAAGGGTCACAGTCATGGAAAACTACACGGGGTGTTGTTCTACTCTGTAAACACATGTGATCGCTGTGAGTTGGAATCGACTCGATGGCAACTGTTTTGGTTATTTTGGTTTGATTTGGAATAGTCCTTTATTCTGTCTGTTGTTGTAGTTAGGTGCCTTCGAGTTGGTTCTGACTCATAGTGGCCCTATGCACAACAGAACCAAACACTGCCCAGTCCTGCGTCATCTTCATGGATGGTTGTTACACTTAAGCCCACTGTTGCAGCCACTGTGTCAATCCATCTCATTGAGGGGCTTCCTCTTTTTCAGTGACCCTCTACTTTACCATGCATGATGTCCTTCTCCAGGGACTGGTCCCTCCTGATAACTTGTCCAAAGTATGTGAGCAGAAGTTTCACCATCCTCGCTTCTAAGGAGCACTCTGGCTGTATTTGTTCCAAGACAGATTTGTTCGTTCTTTTAGCGCTCCCCAGTATATTCAATATTCTTTGCAAACACCATTATTCAAAGGCATCAATTCTTTTTTGGTCTTCCTTATTCATTGCCCAGCTTTCACATGCATGTGAGGCAATTGAAAACACTATGGTTTTGGTCAGGTGCACCTTAGTCGTTAAAGTGACATCTTTGCTTTTTAAAGAGGTCTTTTGCTCAAATTTGCCCAATGCAATGTGTGATTTGATTTCTTGACTCCTGCTTCCATGGGTGTTGATTGTGGATCCAAGTAAAATGCAATCCTTGACAACGTCAGTAGTTGCTCCATTTACCCTGATGTTTCTTATTGGTCCAGCTGTGAGGATTTTTGTTTTCTTTTTGATGAGGTGTAATCCGTAAGCAGTGGGTTTTTTAGTGGGTTAATCCATACTGAAGGCTGTAGTCTTTGATCTTTATCAGTAAGCGCTTCAAATCCCCTTCACTTTCAGCAAGGAAGATTGTATCATGTGCATATCGCAGATGTTAATGGGTCTTCCTCCTATCCTGATGCCCTGTTCTTCATGTAGTCCAGCTTCTCAGATTATTTGCTCAGCATACAGATTGAATAAGTATGGTGAAAGAATGCACGCCTTTCCTGATTTTAATCCACATATACAGGTTCCACATGAGTACAATTTCAATTCTTCACAGTGTTATCCATAATTTGTTATGATCCACACAGTCGAATGTCTTTGCATAGTCAAGAAAATATAGGTAAACACCTTTCTGATGTTCTCTGCTTTCAGCCAGGACCCATCCGACATCAGCAATAATATCTCATGCACCATGTCCTCTTCTGAATCTGGCTTGACTTTCTGGCAGTTCCCTGTCAATATACTGCTCCAACTGCTTTTGAATGATCTTCAGCAAAATTTTACTTGTGTGTGATATTAATGATATTGTTAGATAATTTCCACATTTGGTTGAATTACTTTTCTTTAAAATAGGTGTAAATATGGGTCTCTTCCAGTCAACTGGCCAGGTAGTTGTCTTCCAAATCTCTTGGCATATACGAGTGAGCATTTCCAGTGCTGCATCCATTTGTTGAAACGCCTCAATTGGTATTCCCTCAATTCCTGGAGCGTCATTTTCACCAATGTCTTCAGTGCAGCCTGGACTTCTTCCTTCAGTAGCGTTGGTTCTTGATCACATGCTACCCCCTGAAATGATTGAACACTGACCAATTATTTTTGGTACAGTGGCCGTATGTATTCCTTCCATCTTCTTTTGATGCTTTCTACATTATTTGGTATTTTGCCCACACGTCTGTCAGTTTGTCATACTGTGGGGGCTTGTGTGTTGCTGTGATGCTGGAAGCTATGCCGCTGGTTTTCCAATACCAGCAGGGTTACCCATGGTGGACAGGCTTCAGCTGAGCTTCCAGGGCAGGACAGACTAGGAGAAGGACTTGGTGGTCTACTTCTGGAAAAAATTAGCCAGTGAAAACTTTATGAATAGCAGCTGAACATTGTCTGATATAGTGCCAGAAGATGAGCCCCTCAAGTTGAAGGCACTCAAAAGAGGACTGGGGAAGAGCTGTCTCCTCAAGGTAGAGTCAGCCTTAATGATGTGGATGGAGTAAAGCTTTTGGGACCTTCGTTTGCTGATGTGGCATGATTCAAAATGAGAAGAAACAGCTCTAAACATCCATTAATAATAGGAACATGGAATGTATGAAGTATGAATCTAGGAAAATTGGAAATCATCAAAAATGAAATGGAACGCATAAACCTTGATATCCTAGGCATTAGTAAGCTGAAGTAGACTGGTATTGGCCATTTTGAATCAGACAATCATATGATCTACTATGCTGCAATGACAAATTGAAGAGGAATGGCATTGCGTGTGTTGACAAAAAGAACATTTCAAGATCTATCCTGAAGTACAGCCCTATCAGTGATAGGGTAATGTCTTTGTTATCTAGTGTTGCTATAACAGAAATACCACAAGTGAATGGCTTTAACAAAGAGAAATTTATTCTCTCACAGCCTACTCAGTGTGTCGAGTTGATTCCGACTCATAGCGACCCTATAGGACAGAGTAGAACTTCCCCATAGAGTTTCCAAGGAGTGCCTGGCAGATTTGAACTGCCGACCCTTTGGTTAGCAGCCTTAGCACTTAACCACTACACCACCAGCATTTCCTCTCACAGCCTAGGAGGCTAGAAGTCCCAAATCAGGACATCAGTTCCAGGGGAAGGCTTTCTCTCTCTCTGCTGGCTGTGGAGGAAGATCCTCATCCTTAATCTTTCTCTGGTTAAGGAGCTTCTCAATGCAGGGACCCTGGGTCCAAAGGATGTGCTGTTCTCCTGGCACTACTTTCTGGGTAGCTTGAGGTTCTCCTGTCTCTCTGCTCACTTCTGTGCTTTAAATCTCAAAAGAGATTGGCTTAAATTGTAGATTAATCCTGTAGATTGAGTTTACATAACTGCTGATAATCACAGCTCATTAACATGGTAGAGCAGATTTATAACACATAGGAAAATCACATCAGTTGACAAAATGGTGGACAATCACACAATACTGGGAATCATGACCTAGCCAGTTCGACAGATATTTTGGGGGGACACAGTTCAATCCGACAGACAATGTCCATAAGCTTACAGGGAAAACCAGTTAATCTGATTATTATTCAAATTTACACACCAACCACTAAAGCTGAAGGTGAAGAAATTGAAAATTTGTACCAACTTCTGCCATCTGAAATTGACTGAACATGCAATCAGGATGCATTGCTAATTATTAGTGATTGGAAAGCAAAAGTTGGAAACAAAGAAAAAGGATCAGTAGTTGGAAAATATGCCCTTGGTGATAGAAATGATACCGGAGATCACATGATACAATTTCGCAAGACCAATAACTTCTTCATTGCAAACACCTTTTTTAACAACATTAATGGTGACTATTTTTTTTTTTTTTTTATACAAGTGGACCTCACCAGATGGAATACATGAGAATCAAATCGACTGCGTCTGTGGAAAGAGACAATGGAGAAGCTCAATACCATCAGTCAGAACAAGGCCAGGGGCCGACAGTGAAGCAGACCATCAATTGCTCGCATGCAAGTTCAAGTTGAAACTGAAGAAAATTAGAACAAGTCCATGAGAGCTAAAGTACAACCTTGAGCATATCCCATCTGAGTTTAGAGACCATCTCAAGAATGAGGCACTGAACACTAATGACCGAAGACCAGACAAGTTGTGGAATGACATCAAGGACATGAAGAAAGAGGTCATTAAACAGACAGGAAATAAAGAAAAGACCAAAGTGCATGGCAGAAGAGTCTCTGAAACTTGCTGTTGAACATTGAGTAGCTAAAGTGAACGGAAGAAATGATGAAGTAAAAGAGCTGACAGAAGACTTCAAAGGGCAGCTCGAGAAGACAAAGCAGGGTATTATAAAAAATGTGCAAAGAAAAAAAAAGGAAAGAAAGTTAGAAAAAAAAAAGGAAGAACGTGCTCGATATTTCTCAAGCTGAAAGAACTGAAGAAAAAATTCAAATCTCGAGTTGCAATAGCGACGGATTATTCTGCCTAGTATATCACAAAACATGGGTTAGCAAAGACAGCACTGTGGTGGAGTACTCAAGCCCTTGGACTCCAGAGGCAAGTTTCAGGGGTTCAAATCTTGCTTCTGCCTCTTACAAATAGATTGATATCTCTGAACATCAGTTTCCTCATCTGTAAAATGGGGATGATATTATTAGTTCCTACCTGTAGGACCAAGTGAGTTAATATCTGCAAAGGATCTAGCATAGCGTCTAGTATTTAGTGCACCATGTGTTTGCTAAATCAATGAACAAACCTACTCCAAGTAGGAGAGACTTTTCCTCCCTGAGAACTGCCAGGCTGGTGGAAAAAGAGCTTTCTTCTGGAAGAAGCGAATTGTGTTTCTTGTTATAAAGTGATTTTTTTTCCCTGAAGGAAATTTCCCTTTGCTAATTAATCTCTATTAGACAGCTGAATAGTCTAAGTACAGAATTGATGGCTTTGAAGTAGTTGTTCCAAAGACCTGAACAGATCCCAGTTCTGCAACCTTTTAACTGTGTCACCTTTGCCAAGGTCCCTACCCTTCCTGAGCTTCGGTGTCTGCAAAATGGAAACACTTACACCTACTTCATAGGGAGGTCCTGACAATGCAGGTAACACAGGACAGTGGAGGGCATAGTGTGGCACTTAAGCACTTCTCAACAAACGTTTGAATCTGAATTTGAAAATGGTTTCCACCAGGTTCATACACGGAGTCCTTCAGCATTTGGCTTAGGACCCCACGACTTCTTCCTTAGGTACAATTCTACCAAGCTGGACTCTCTGATTTCATGGCCACAACCAACTGGGGCGGTGGGAAGTTCAAGAAAGTTGTAAGGGGGAAGATATGCTGGTGAGTGCTAAAAGAGATAACAGATACACAGAAGGAGAAGAAAGAAAATTTTATAAAAAACAGACAAAACAATTCCAAAAGTTTAGTAGTCTTGGGCACTTATTGTAGGAAAACTTAGCCCTATAGACATAAGTATCTGAGGGCCTCATGACATCATAGCTCAGTGCAAAGACTGGCATTCCTGTAGTTTAAAGAGGCACAGTATCTCCAAAAGGTCTTGGTAGGGCTGAGTGTCTACAATTCAGGGGAACGGGACTTGGAGGAGTTATTAGAGGTTTGAGAGCGAACCTCAAAACAATAGGAAAGAGAGAGGTGCTTGAGGTCCCAGCTTCTCACTGCAGGGCCTTAAATGTTTGAGGGCCTGGGAAAATACCCTTTCACTAACTGTAAACCAACCCGTTCCTGTCGAGTCAATTCCAACACGTAGTGACCCTACAAGACAGAGGAGAACTGCCCCATAGGGTTTCCAAGAAGCAGGTGGTGGATTCAAACTGCTGCACTTTTGGTTAGCAGCCAAGCTCTTAAACACTGTGCCACCAGGGTCCTTCACTAACTAGAGGAGGAAAGAATCATTTGAGATGTCTTTTACTGGCAGGAGAGGTCAAGTTAAAACTGTTTCCCCTTGAAGAGGAGAAGGAGGCCTGTCACGCAAAGAATTGCTTGGGAAGTGGGAGTGGTTAGACCACAGGGCAGGCCCCTGGTAGAGAAAGCATAGTACAGAGGGTAGGCAGCACCTTATCACAGGTGGCTCAGTGCTTGACTTCTGGAGCCAGATACCCGGGTTCAAACCTAGCTCTACCTCTTACTGTTACATGACCTCCAGTTTAATCTAACTTAATCTCTCCTGTGTAACACAAGAAATAATGGAAGTACCTACCTATAGAGTTGTTGTGAGGATAATTGCGTTAATACATTGTGAGGCCCTTAGAAGACTACCTAGCACACTGGAAAATTTTCACAAATGTTAGCTATTGTCAAATGTATCCCTCACGTACCTTACTTTCCTTATCTCCCAGTAATGAATAATTGGGTTGCCCTCAACTCCCTGCACCACAAACTATACTGTCATGAACACCTTCACTTAGTAAGAATTTATTGAGTACCTACTACATACTGAGTAATGTTTCTTTTTGGTCCTGTGGAAGTTTCCCAGAGGCACATACCCAGGAGTGGCATTTCTTACCTAATTTCACCAAATGTTAGCCAATCTGCTCACAAGTTTACCCATGCTCCAACAGCACATGAGGGCTCTGGTTTCCCCACATCTTTGTCAACACTGAGTATTATCTGAGTTTTTAATTTAATTTTTGTCAGTCTGGTGGGTGTGACATGGTATCTTGTTTTAATTTGTATTTCTGTTGACAGCAAGATGTAGCATCTCTTCATATGCTTGTTAGGTATTCTAATAAGATAATTGCCTGTACACATATTTTGCCCATTTTTAACTGGATTTCCTGTCTTTTGTTGACTCGAATTTCCTCTGTGCATTTTTCAAATATGTAGCACTTGCTAGTGTCAGATAATGGAAAATATCATCTCTCAGTTTATCACCTTATCACCTTTGTTTGAGAGTCTCCAGGTGGTGCAAACAGTTAATGTGCTTGGGTGCTAACTGAAAGGTTGGTGGTTCAAGTCCACCCAGAGGTAACTCGGCAGAAAGGCCTGGAAATCCACTTCCACAAAATCAGTCATTGAAAACCCTATGGATCACAGTTCTACTCTGACACACATAGGATTGCCATGAATCAGAATTGATTTGACGGCAACTAGGATCTTTGTTTAGAGTTTCTTATTTGAACAGAAATTTGGTGGTGCACTGAAGACACCAAACCCAGCTCAGCTCCTGACTAGCTTGGCTCAATCTTCTGCATCAATGGACTGACAGAACAAAAAGCATGTCTGTTTCTAGATAGAAATGCTATTTATCCTGGCATCTACTGTTCTGCTAAAAACAATGTCTATCATTCAGTAAAAATTAGGGAACAAAAAATCAAGAGAGAAAAATTTTAAACAGTCAAAGATCCTGATTCAGAGATGACCCAGATATTTGAACTATCAGAAAGGGGCTTTGAATAACAGTGATTAATATGACTACCTATGATTAAAGGATCTAGTGGCAAAAAACAAGAAGTATGGGGCATTTCAGTAGAGAACTGAAAATCATAAAGGAGAGTCAATTTTTAGGACTGTTCAGTAGAAAGTTATACATTCTATTTTTATTCTGGTGTTTCCCTAAATTATTAATCTTTGCTTATGTTTAGCTTTTTTTTTTTCTTTTGGTTTTTGTTTGTTTTAATAACTTGGCAAGTTCATCAACTTCTTTTTCACTTCTGTGGCATACATAGGGCTGAGATTGAGGGAATGAGTAAAGTTTGCCATTTGTCAGGAATGGGAAAACTCCTCCCACGGTTCAGCTGTGATCTTCAAGCAGTGAAGGCTTTGAGGAAAATGGCCTTCAGTGGAAATGTCAAGAAATCACCACAGGGGAGGTGGAGCCAATGTGGTACTATAGACAGAAGCACCACACTGTCCTTCCACAGCAAGGACCTGAAAAACTAAGTAAAACAGGGACAAAAACCAATCCTGGAACCCTAAGTATCAAATGAAGAGATAAAGAATTCAACTAAGCACTGAATAGAATAAGAAACTGAGAGAGAACAGAGATCGAGCAGAGATATGGAGTGGAGGTCCCCTATCAGCTAACGCAGCACAGATTCACCAACTTGGACTCCTAAGCCACTGAGATCGGTGAACAGGGAGTATGGAAAGGCAGCTCCATGGAGCTCCCAGCAGGATACAGAGCACCTGGGAACCACCAATACACACTTTCCCACCCCCCACCCCCCCTTACCCCTGCTTGGCCTCTGCTGCTTTCTGGTGGACCACAGTCACTCGGCCAGGGAGGTGCCAGCCGCCTGCTGCTTGGATTCACCCTGCCCATAACAGCCAGCTCCTCGAATGCCATTTCTTTGTTGCTGTTTTTGCTTTTTACGGCTTCTTTTGGTTTCTTCTTTCTCTTCCCCCCTTCCTTTCCTTTCTCTTGCACACCTGGCTCCATATGCCATCTCTGCTTCTTCTTGACAGGCTGTGAAGCACCGCTTGGCTGAGGAACCGCTTCCCCAGTCCTCACTGCCATGCCAGTGGGATCCCTGGGGGCATTTTTTTTTTTTTCATTTTTGCTTTTCTTTATTTCTTGGGTTCTTGTCTCTCTCTACTTTCCTTCTTTTCCTATCTCCTGAATACCTGGAGCTGTGTGTCATCTCTGCCCCTTCTAGACGGGCTGTGCAGTACCTAGCAGGTTGGGAGCCACATCCCCAGGCCACTCCACCACACCAGTGGGCTCCCTCAGGGCATCTTTTTTTTTTTCTTTCTTTCTTCTTTTCTCTATTTTTTGCCTCCCTCTATCTTCCTTCCTTACCCTTCTCCTAAGCACCTGGCCTGTGTGCCATCTCTGCTCCTTCTTGAAGGGCTGTGCTGTGCCACTCAGCTGGGAACCCACTTCTGGTGGACACCCTTGGAGCACTTTTTTGGAGCACTTTTTTTCTTTCTTCTTTTTTATTCTTGGTTCCTTGTCTATCACTACCTCCCTTCCTTTCCTTCCTCTCAACCGCCTGGCATCTTTATTTTTTCCCTCAGTTTCTTGTCTGTCTCTACATTCCTTCCATTCATTTCTCCACCACCTTGCCACTTGTGCCTCTCTCCTTTTTTTTTTAATCTTTTTTTTTATACCTCTTTCCCTTCCTTTCTCCCACTCATCTAGCTACATATGCTGTACCTGTCCCTACTTGACAGCCTGTGCCTCACCACAAGGCTAGAAAGCCACTGGCACATTGTTTCACCAGGTCTGTGTCACTCCAATGCAGTCTCCCTCAGAACTTATTTATTGTTTTGTTTGGCTCCTGTTTCTCTCTCCTCTCTCCTTTCCCACACCCACATAGCCCCACACATCACAACCTCTCCCCTCTCTCCTGCCTATCTGCACTGTGCACTGAACATCACACCCACAAGCAGCACAGGCACGGCCTACTGGAACCTGTTCTGCACTGACCACTGGCTTTGCCCTGTCAGCCCCAGTATATGCCAAAAACAACCCAACCCAGCCCTTTCCCTTCCATTGGACCTGCCCTGCTGCACCATAGCTGAGCCACTGGCCCTGCTCATTGGACAAGGTGGTGAGAAGTATCGTGCCCACAGATAAGCAAACAACAAAGAATGCCCAGCCCACCTGCTCAGACATAATCAAATAAAACAAAAAAGTAGGATGAAACAAACAAATCTACAATCAATAAATGAAGAAAATAAGTACTGAATGTACCAAAGACAGCAAACAATATAAAAAAAAAATTAAAAAAAAAAAAAGGACAAGATAGTTCCACTAGGCATCCAAAATAAAACACCAGATGACCTTCCAGTAGAAGAAAAGGCAGTGTAACTACCTGGTAGGAAATTCAAATATCTAATATTCAGAGCTACCCAAAAGCTGAAAAAGCAAATAAAAATGAGGAAAAAATAGACAAAGTCATGGAAAAGGCAGACAAAATCATGGAAAAGACAGACAAAACAACAGAAGAGTTCAGGAAAATAATACAGGAACAAAGTGTCAAAATAAATTCACAACTAGAAATCAAACAAAAACAACAATTAGAAATCCAAAAGATAAACAACAAGATTTCAGAAATGGACAGTGTCACAGAAGGTCTGAGAAGTACCTTTGAAACAATGGGAGACAGGATCAGTGAAATTGAAGACAAAAATTTGGATACCACCTTGCTTGAGGAAAAATCAGAAAAAAAGAAGGAAGAAAAATGAAGAAGCCCTGAGAATGATGTGGGATACGAAGAAAAGCAAAAATTTGCACGTGATTGGAGTTCCAGAAAAGGGGAAGAAAACGGAAAACACAGAGAGGATCATTGAAGAACTGCTGGCAGAAATCTTCCCTAATACCATGAAAGATGAAAAGGTGACCATCCGAGAAGCTCAACAAACTCCATATAGGATAGATCCCAAAAGAAAATCACCAAGGCATATCATAATCACACTCACCAAAACCAATGACAAGGAAAGAATCCTGAGAGCAGCTCGAGAAAGTAAAAGTCACATACAGAGGGAAAACAATAAGATTAAGCTCTGATTGCTCAATGGAAACCATGCAGGCAAGAAGACAAAGGGATGACATATATAAAAGGTTAAAAGAAAAAACTGCCAACCAAGAATATTATATCCTGCAAAACTCTTGCTCAAATATGATGGTGAAATTAGGACATTTCCAGAGAAACAGAAATTAAGGGAATATATAAAAACCAAACTTACAAGAATTATTAAATAGAGTCTTTCAGTCTGAGAACAAACATCAGATGACAGCCTGAATCTAGGACACAAGACTGCACCAGCAAGATACCAACCTAGGTAAGGAACTTTAAAGAATGTATCAAAACTAAAAGATTTACAACAGAGAACCAGTGGGGTTAATCTGTAAATGATAACAATGTCAGAATAATAAAGGAGGGAAAAAACAGCATAGGTATAGGACTTTCAAATGCAGAGGAAGGCAAGGTGGCACCAAGTAAAGAAAAACTGGTTCAAACTTAGGAAGATAAGGGTAAATTTCACGGTAACCACAGAGAAAGTTAAAAAACCTACTCATCAAAATAAAGAAAAAAGAATAATAAAGTCTCAGTAAATGCAAAATGTACAAAAACAAAAGAAACGAAAAAAAAAATCCACTTGCAAAAAGAATTCAGCACAGGAGAGTAAGAGGAACAAAGAAATCGTCAGCACCACCAAAAAAAGGCATTACAAAATAAGAGCAATCAACTCACACCTATCAATAATTACACTGAATGTAAATGGCCTAAATGCACCCATAAAGAGACACAGAGTGACAGAATGGATAAAAAAAAAAAAGAGGATCCATCAATATGGTATTCACAAGAGACATACCATAGAAACAAAGACATAAATTTATTAAAAATGATAAAGGATGGAAAAAATATATCAAGCAAACAGCTACCAAAAAAGAGCAGGAGTGGCAATACTAATCTCAAATAAAACAAAATCCACCATAAAAGAAAAAGAAGGGCATTATATAATGATTAAAGGGACAATCCATCCTGAAGACATAACCATAATAAATATCTACGCACCCAATGACAAGGCTCCAAAATATATAAAACAACCCCTAACAGCACTGAAAAGACAAACTGACAGTTCCGCAATAATAGTAGGAGACTTCAATATACCACTCTTGGTAAAGGACAGAACATCTAGAAAGAAACTCAGCAAAGATACAGAAGACCTAAAGGGCACAATCAGCCAACTTGACCTATAGACATATTTAGAACACTCCACCCAACAGCTGCAAAGTACACATTCTTTTCCAATGCATGTGAAATGTTCTTCAGAATAGACCACATCTTAGGCCACAAAGCAACCCTCAACAAAATCCAAAACATTAAGATAATACAAAGTATCTTCTCTGACTACAACACCATCAAAGTAGAAATTAACTACAGGAAGAGCAAAGAAAAAAAAAAATCGATTACATGGAAAATGAATAATACTCTTTTTTTTTTTTTTTTTTTTTAAACCACAGAGTAATAGAAGAAATCAAAGATGGAACAAAAAAATTTCTAGAATCAAACAAGAATGAAAACACATCATACCAAAACCTTTGGGACACAGCAAAGGTAGTACTCTGAGGTCAATTTATAGCAACAGATGCACACATAAAAGAAGAAGAAAGGGACAAAATCAAAACATTAGCTACATAACTTGAACGAATAAAAAGAAAACAACAAAAGAAGCCCAGAGCCACCAGAAGAGAGGAAATAAGAAAAATAAGAGCAGAAATAAATGAAATAGAGAATAGAAAAACGATAGAAAGAATCAACAAAACCAAAAGTTGGTCTTTGAGAAGATCAACAAAATTGACAAGAATCCTGGTCAAATTGATGAAAGAAAAACAGGAGAGGATGCAAACAACCCAAATAAGAAATGAAATGGGGAACATTACAATAGGCACAACTGAAATTAAAAGGATCATAACAGAGTACTATGAAAATCTGTACTCCAACAAATTTGAAAACGTAGAGGAAATGGACAAATTTCTAGAAACACAGTACCTACCCAAACTAACAGAAAATGATGTTGAAAATCTGAACAGACACATAACAAGAACAGACACATAACAAGAGAAAAGATTGAGCAGGAGAAAAGTGTGGTGCAGAACTAAATTCTAGTAAAAAGACCAGACTTAATGGTTTGACTGAGACTGGAGGAACCCCAGAAGACATGACCTCTGGACTCTCTGTTAACTCAGAACTAAAACCATTCCCAAAGCCAACTCCTCAGACAAAGGTTAGACTGGACTATAAGACATAAAATGATACTCATGAAGAGTGTGCTTCTTAGTTCAGGTAGGTAACATGAAACAAAATGGGCAGCTCCTGTCCAGAGGTGAGATGAGAGGGCGAAAAGGGATGGGAGCTGGCTGAATGGACATGGGAAATCTGGGGTGGAACCAAGGAATATGCTGTTACATTATAAGGATAGCAACTAGGGTCACATAACAATGTGTGTACACATTTTTGTATGAGAAACTAACTTGAGCTGTAAACTTTCACCTATAGCACAATAAAAAAAGAGAGAGAGAAGGGATTGAAAAGGTAATAATAAATGAAAAAATTCCCCCCCCCCAAAAAAAAGCTCTGGCCCAGATGGCTTTATTGGAGAATTTTATCAAACATTCAGAGAAGAGCGTATACCAGTATTGCTCAAACTATTTCAGAACATAGAAAAAGAAGGGATACTTTCAAATTCATTCTATGAAGCCAGCATAACCCTGATACCAAAACCAGGCAAAGACACCATTAAAAAAAGAAAATTACAAACCAATAACTCTCATGAATATAGATGCAAAAATTCTAGCCAATAGAATTCAGCATCATATCAAAAATAATACGCCATGACCAAATGGAATTCACACCAGGTATGCAAGGATGGTTCAACATTAGAAAATCGATCAGTGCAATCCACCACATAAATAAAATAAAACAATCACAGGATCTTTTCAATCAATGAAGAAAAGGCTTTTGACAAACTACAATAGCCACTGCTGATAAAAACTCTCAATAAAATAGGTATAGAAGGGAAATTCCTCAACATAATAAAGGGCATCTGTACAAAACCAACAGGTAATATCATTTTTAATGGAGAGAGGCTGAAAACCTTCCCCTTGAGAAGTCCTAGCTACAGCAATAAGGCAAGAAAAAGAAAAAAAAGGCATCCCAATTGATAATGAAGAGTTTAAACTGTCCCCATGTCTAGGTGATATGATACTATACATGGAAAACCCAAAGACTCTACAAGAAAACTACTGGAACTAATGGAAAGATTCAGCAGAGCAGTAACCAAAAAAACCAAACCCGTTGCCATCAAGTTGATTCCAACTCACAGCGACCCTATAGGACAGAGTAGAACTTCCCCATAGAGTTTCCAAGGAGTGCCTGGTGGATTCGAACTGCCAACCTTTTGGTTAGCAGCATGCAGAGCAGTAGGATACAAAATAAACGTACAAAAATCAGTTGGATTCCTATACCCCAATAAAGAGAACAATGAAAAGGAAATCAGGAAAACAATACTATTTATAATAGCCCCTAAAAAAAAAAAACCTTAGGAATAAATCTAACCAGGGTTGTAAAAGGCCTACACAAAGAAAACTACAAAACGCTACTGCAAGAAACCAAAAGAGATCTACATAAATGGAAAAACATACCATGCTCATGGATAGGTAGAATCAACACTGTGAAAATGTCAATCCTACCCAAAGCAATCTACAAACGCAATGCAATCCTGATCCAAATACCAACCACATTGTTTAAAGAGATGGAAAAACTAATCATTAGTTTTACATGGAAAGGGAAGAGGCCCTGGATAAGTAAAGCACTACTGAAGAAAAAGAATAAAGTTGGACGACCCCCACTACCTGACTTCAGGAACTACTATACAACTGTGGTAGTCAAAACAGCCCAGTACTGGTACAACAACAATACCTTGACCGATGGAACAGAATTGAGAAGCCAGATGTAAATCCGTCCACCTATGGTCAACTGATCTTTGACAAGGGCCCAAGGTTCATCAAATGAGGAAAAGACAGTCTTTTTAACAAATGGTGCTGGCAAACTGGATGTCCATCTGCAAAAAATGAAACAGAACCCATACCTCACACCATACACAAAAACTAAATCAAAATGGATCAAAGATTTAAATATAAAATCAAAAACTATAAAGATCATAAAAAAAAATAAGATCAATGCTAGAGGCCATAATACACAGCATTAACAGGATACAACCGTAAATAACAACATGCAAACTCCAGCAGATAAGTTAGATAACTGGGATCTTCTAAAAATTAAACATGCTCATCAAAAGAGTTCACCAAAAGATTAAAAAGAGAACTTACAGACTGGGAAAAAAAATTTGGCTATGGCAAATCCGACAAAGGTCTAATCTCTAAAATCTACAGGAAATTACAACACCTCTACAATAAAACGACAAATAATCCAATTAAAAAATGAGCAAAGGAAATGAACAGACACTTCATCAAAGAAGACATTCAAGTGACACATGAGTATATGCTTGTGATCACTAGCCATTGTTAGGTGCCGTCAAGTCGGTTCCGACTCATAGCGACCCCATGCACAACAGAACAAAACACTGCCCAGTCCTGAGCCATCCTTACAATCCTTTTTATGCTTGAGCTTATTGTTGCAGCCACTGTATCAGTCCACCTTGTTGAGAATCTTCCTCTTTTCCACTGACCCTGTACTCTGCCAAGCATGATGTCCTTCTCCAGGGACTGATCCCTCCTGACAACATGTTCAAAGAGTGTAAGACACAGCCTCACCATCCTTGCTTCTAAGGAGCATTCTGGTTGTATTTCTTCTAACACAGATTTGTTTGTTCTTCTGACAGTCCATGGTACCTTCAATATTCTTCGCCAACACCGCAATTCAAAGGCATCAATTCTTCTTCAGTGTTCCTTATTCATTGTCCAGCTTTCACATGCATATGATGCCATTGAAAATACCATGGCTTGGGTCAGGCGCACCTTATTCTTCAGAGTGACATCTTTCCTCTTCAACACTTTAAAGAGGTCCTTTGCAGCAGATTTACCCAACACAATGTGTCTTTTGATTTCCTGACTGCTGCTTCCACGGCTGTTGATTGTGAATCTAAGTAAAATGAAATCCTTGACAACTTCATTCTTTTCTCTGTTTATCATGATGCTGCTCATTGGTCCAGTTGTGAGCATTTTTGTTTTCTTTATGTTGAGGTGCAGTCCATACTGAAGGCTGTGGTCTTTGATCTTCATTAGTAAGTGTGTCAAGTCCTCTTCACTTTCAGCAAGCAAGGTTGTGTCATCTGCATATCACAGGTTGTTAATGAGTCTTCCTCCAATCCTGATGCCCTGTTCTTCTTCATATAGTCCAGCTTCTTGTATTATTTGCTCAGCATACAGATTGAATAGGTATGGTGAAAGAATACTACCCCGATGTACACCTTTCCTGACTTTAAACCAATCAGTATCCCCTTGTTCTGTCTGAACAACTGCCTTTTGATCTATGTAAAGGTTCCTCATGAGCACAATAAAGTGTTCTGGAATTCTCATTCTTCGCAATGTTATCCATAATTTGTTATGATCCACACAGTCGAATGCCTTTGCATAGTCAATAAAACACTAGTATTCTCTGCTTTCAGCCAGGATCCATCTGACATCAGCAATGATATCCCTGGTTCCATATCCTCTTCTGAAACCGGCCTGAATTTCTGGCAGTTCCCTGTCGATATTCTGCTGCAGCCGTTTTTGAATGATCTTCAGCAGAATTTTGTTTGCGTGTGATATTAGTGATATTGTTCTATAATTTCCACATTTGGTTGGATCACCTTTCTTGGGAATAGGCATAAATATGGATCTCTTCCAGTCAGTTGGCCAGGAAGCTGTCTTCCATATTTCTTGGCATAGACGAGTGAGCACCTCCAGTGCTGCATCTGTTTGTTGAAACATCTCAATTGATATTCCATCAATTCCTGGAGGCTTGTTTTTTGCCAATCCCTTCAGAGCAGCTTGGACTTCTTCCTTCAGTACCATCGTTCCTGATCATATGCTACCTCTTGAAATGGTTGAACATCGACTAATTCTTTTTGGTATAATGACTCTATGTGTTCCTTCCATCTTCTTTTGATGCCTCCTGCGTCGTTTAATATTTTCCCCACAGAATCCTTCACTTTTGGAACTTGAGGCTTGAAGTTTTTCTTCAGTTCTTTCAGCTTGAGAAACGCTGAGCGTGTTCTTCCCTTTTGGTTTTCCATCTCCAGCTCTTTGCACGTGTCATTATAATACTTTGTCTTCTTGAGCTATCCTTTGAAACCTTCTGTTGTTCTTTTACTTCATCAATTCTTCCTTTTGCTTTAGCTGCTCGACATCCGAGAGCAAGTTTCAGAGTCTCCTCTGACATCCATCTCAGTCTTTTCTTTCTTTCCTGTCTTTTTAATGACCTCTTGCTTTCTCCATGGATGAGGTCCTTGATGTCATTCCAAAACTTGTCTGGCCTTCCGTCACTAGTGTTTAATATGTCAAATCTATTCTTCAGGTGGTCTCTAAATTCAGGTGGAATATACTTAAGGTCATATTTTGGCTCTTGTGGACTTGCTCTGATTGTCTTCAGTTTCAGCTTGAACTTGCATATGTGCAATCGATGGTCTGTTCCACAGTTGGCCCCTGGCCTTGTTCCGACTGATGATATTGAGCTTTTCCATTGTCTGTTTCCATACGTGTAGTCAGTTTGATTTCTGCGTGTTCCATCTGGCGAGGTCCATGTGTATGGTTGCCGTTTATGTTGGTGAAAGAAGGTATTTGCAATGAAGAAGTCATTGGTCTTGCAAAATTCTATCATTTGATCTCCAGCATTGTTTCTATCACCAAGACCATATTTTCCAACTACTTATCCTTCTTTGTTTCCAGCTTTCACATTCCAATTGCCAGCAATTATCAGTGCATCTTGATTGCATGTTTGATCAATTTCAGACTGCAGCAGCTGATAAAAATCTTCTATTTCTTCATCTTTGGCCCTAGTGGTTGGTGCATAAATTTGAATAATAGTCATATTAACTGGTCTTCCTTGTAGGCGTATGGATATTATCCTATCACTGACAGCGTTGTACGTCAGGATAGATCTTGAAACGTTCTTTTTGACGATGAATGCAACACCATTCCTCTTCATGTTGTCATTCCCAGCATAGTAGACTATATGATTGTCCGATTCGAAATGGCCAATACCAGTCCATTTCAGCTCACTAATGCCTAGCATATCGATGTTTATGTACTCCATTTCATTTTTGATGATTTCCAATTTTCCTAGATTCATACTTCATATATTCCAGGCTCTGATTATTAATGGATGTTTGCAGCTGTTTCTTCTCATTTTGAGTCGTGCCACGTCAGCAAATGAAGGTCCCGAAAGCTTTACTCCATCCACATCATTGAGGTTGACTCTGCTTTGAGGAGGCAGCTCTTCCCCATCTTTTGAGTGCCTTCCGACCTGAGGGGCTCATCTTCCAGCACTGTATCAGACAATGTCCCGCTGCTACTCATAAGGTTTTCACTGGCTAATGCTTTTCAGAAGTAGGCTGCTGGGTCCTTCTTCCTAGCCTGTCTTAGTCTGGAAGCTCAGCTGAAATCTGTCCTTCATGGGTGACCCTTGCTGATATCTGAACACCGGTGAGATAGCTTCAGCATCACAGCAACACACAAGCCCCCACAGTACCACAAACTGACAGACACGTGCCATTAGAGAAATGCAAATCAAAACCACGATGAGATACCGTCTCACCCTGTCATTACCGGCACGAATCAAAAAAACATAAAATAACAAATGTTGGTATGCTATGGGGCCATTAGAACTCTTATGCACTGCTCGTGGGAATGAAAATGAAAATGATGCAACCATTTGGGAAAACAATATGGTGCTTCCTTAGAAAGTTAGAAATAGAAATACCATATGATCTAGCAATCCCACTCCTAGGAATATATTCTAGAGAAATAAGAGCCATCACAAAGAGACATATGCACACCCATGTTCACTGCAGCGTTGTTCACAATAGCAAAAAGATGGAAACAACTCAGATGTCCATCAACAGATGAATGGATAGACAAACTATGGTACGTGAACACAATGGAGTATTACGCAACGATAAAGAACAATGACGAATCCGCAAAGCGCTTCACAACATGGATGAATCTGGAAGGCATTATACTGAGTGAAATAAGTCAATCACAAAAGGACAAATATTGTATGAGACCAATACTATAAAAACCCATGAAAAGATTTACACACAAAAAGAAACAATCTTTGATGGTTTCTTTGAGGGGTGGGGATGGAAAAACATTAAACAGAAAATAGATAAGTGGTAACTTTGGTGAACTTTGGTGAAGGGTAAGACAGTACACACAACACTGGGGAAGTCAGCACAACTTGTACAAGGCAAGATCATGGAAACTCTATAGGCACATCCAACTCCCTGAGGGACTGAATTGCTAGGCTGAGCATTGTGGGGAACATGGTCTCAGGGAATATCTAGCTCAACTGGCACGACATAGTTTATAAAGAAAATGTTCTACACTCTACTTTGCTGAGCAGCATCTGGGATTTTAAAAGCTTGTGAGCAGCCATCTAAGAATGAAGAAAACCAAAGACACAATGGAAAGATTAGTCCAAAGGACTAATGGAACACAACTACCACAGCCTCCACCAGATTAAGTCCAATACAACTAGATGGTGCCAGGCTGCCACCACTGACTACCCTGACAGGGATCAAAATAGAGGGCCCCAGATAGGGCTGGAGAAAAATGTAGTACAAAATTCTAACACAAAAAAAGAGCAGACTGACTGGCCTGACGGAGATTGGAGAAGCCCCAAAAGTATGGCCCCCCAAACACCCTTTTAGCTCAGTAATGAAGTCACTCCTAAGGTTCAACCTTCAGCC
This sequence comes from Elephas maximus indicus, assembly GCF_024166365.1. Taxonomy (NCBI): domain Eukaryota; kingdom Metazoa; phylum Chordata; class Mammalia; order Proboscidea; family Elephantidae; genus Elephas; species Elephas maximus. The sequence goes on along the minus strand of NC_064821.1, from coordinate 164,243,571 downwards.
AAAGATTAGGCAGGCCATAAAACAAAATGGGACAAAAGGGGTACACCAACCCAGGAGCAAGGATGAGAAGGCAGGAGAGGACAGGAAAGTTGGTAGTAGGGAACCCAAGGTTGAGAACTGAGAGTGTTGACATGTCATGGGGTTGGTAAAAAATGTCACAAAATAATACGTGTACTAATTGTTTAATGGGAAGCTGGTTTGTTCTGTAAACTTTCGTCTAAAGTATATTAACAAAATAAATAAATAAATAATAAGAAAAAAATAAAGTGAAAGAAATTAAAAAAAAAAGAATGAAATCACCACAGGGTTCAGTTAAATGGAGGATCTCTGTGGTTGTATGAAAATGGTTAATTTGGCTTTTATTCAAGTAGAATACCCCATTCTCAGTGCTGTAAAATGAAATATATTACAAAATTTATAATAATATTATCAGGCACTCAGATTAGAAAAACAAACCAAAAAAAAGAAACTTCATCACTCAATGATTATGCTACTTGTTCTACAATTAATTATATTATTTTTTCTGTCATTAGTACTATCAGAGTCAAACATTATTTATTATGTCAACAGCCACATACCCTGAAATATCCAGGTTCAGGTCAGGTATTTTAATATTTACGGGGCTTTGGTTCCCCTGCAATTTTTACATAATTCATATTTCCCTTCAGTCATTCCCTCATGATTTTGATATCATAGACTAGCTCTTTTATATTCTAGCCACAGACAGAAATTATCTGGGGTTAAAGAAGAGATGGGGGAGGGTAATGGAGGATTTTTTCCCATTGGTCAGTTCTGTTCCATCGTGTTTCATCACTGGGTATACAGAGACTTTACATGGAGATATCATCTCAGAGCTGTTTCTCCAGCAGTCACTGTAGGTACAGGACCAACAGCCTCCAGGCTTTTCAAGGACTTCCAAAAATGTTTCAGACCTGAAAAAATAGTCTTTCAAGTTCTAACAGAAAATTGTATGTTTGATTTGGCATGAGGTAGGGTCCCAAGGTCCTTAGGTGTTTCAAATGGTTTGCACTAGGCTCATAACCTTAAAGTTGACAGTTCTTTTTTTTTTTTTTTGTACTCCAGATGAAGGTTTACAGAACAAACTAGTTTCTTATCAAATGGTACACACATTGTTCCATGACACTGGCCAACAACCCCAACGCATGTCAACGCTCTCCCTTCTCAACCCTGGGTTCCCCAATACCAGCTTCCCTGTTCCCTCCTGCCCTCCAGTCCCTGCCCCAGGGCACCCCTTTAGTCTTATTCTGTTCTATGGGCCTATTCAATCTTTGGCTGAAGGGTGAATAAAGGTCGACAGTTCTAACCTACCCAGTTGTACCATGAAAAAAAATGCTGGCAGTCTACTTTTGTTAAGATTAGAGCCAAGAAAACTCCATGGAACAGTTCTACTCTGTAACTCATGCGGTTGCCATGAGTTGGAATCAACTCTGGCAACTAACAAGAAGAAAGGGTAGCATACAAAGGAAAAAATGCTTAAATTCGAAACCCGCTGCCATCGAGTTGCCCTATAGGACAGAGTAGGATTTCCCCTTTAGGATTTTCAAGGCTGTAATCTTTACAGAAGCAGACTGCCTCATCCTTCTCCCATGGACTGGATGATGGGTTAGAACCATTGATTGTTATCAGCCAAGTGTTTAACCACTGTACTGCCAGGGCTCCTGGGGAAATTCTTAGAGCCTATGAAAGTCTCAAGCCAACTTTAAATTTCCTTAGGAATTTTATTTTGTTCTCAGTTCACAGCTTGAGTTAATTCGGAGCTTTGGCTGACTGACGAGTGACAGAGAATTAGACTGTTTAATGCTAAAAGCTGCAGCAGAGATCATCTACCCAGGTTTTCAAACTGTGTCTCAGAGACACAAAGGAAGGTGGCAGCAGTGGGAGTCAGCTCCTGCTTATGCCCTCATTCCTACGACTCTCTGCCCCTAGTGCTACCAGAGTAGCTCCACTTGGGTATGTTTTGTGTATAGGAATTCTCTGTAAAAATTTGTTGGACCATGGCGTTTGCTGCTTAGTGTAAGAAAAGCACCGATTTCTTCTGACTTCATCATTTTTCCAAGGAGTGCTGTGAGGCTCAGAGAGTTTATGTAAGTTACACAAGGTCTCCCAATGAGCTAAGAAAGTCAAGTTTCCCCAATTCCAGTTCAGGACCAGTTCCCTGGTAGAGTCTGAGGAGTCTTAGATATAAAAAAAGCAAGCCTGTTCCAGAAGCTGCCCAGACCTTGTATTGGAAGGTATTATGATTGCCATCTTGGGAGGCATGTAGGTTTTACACTGTGGTGTGGTTCTGTCACCCTTCTCTGCAGGCAGTGTGTCAGGCCAATGTCATGCCCAAGGACTTAAAGAATATTTTTGGAAGGGTTCAGAAACATCTGTGTAGATAGCCAGGGGGATAAAAATTATTTTATCTTGTTTTTAGTACATGGGTTATCCTCCTATTGGTACCACTTAAGAGAAAGTGTTATCCATTGAAGAAAATAAAAACAAAGATTAACAGCTAAATAAAATGTTAATAAACAAAGTCTAATAAGCAAAACATGTAACAAAGCCAAGAAGTATATAAAGTGGTAAAAGAATACATTTACAAGGACAAAAGAATCGCTATTGATCAAGCAAAGTTTTGTTAGTAACCTAAAAAGGCTATAACTGCATTGTCCAATATGGTAGCTAGTAGCCAGAGATAGCTACCAGGCAATTGAAATGTGGCTCATCTGAATTGAGATCTACGAGAGATGTGAAGGAGCCCTGGTGGTGCAGTGGTTAAGAGATCGGCTGCTAACCAAAAGGTCAGTAGTTTGAATCCACCAGCCACTTCTTGGAAACCCTCTGGGGCAGTTCTAATCTGTCCTATAGGGTCGCTGAGATCTGGAATTGACTTGATGGCAATGGGTTTTTTATTTTTTGTTTCAGAGGTGTGAAAAACACCAGGATTCCAAGACTTAATATTAAAAATAAATAAATAAAATGTATTTTATCAATGTATGTTGAAGTGATAATATTTTAGACATACAAAATTAATTTTACTTTTTTTTTTAATGTGGCTATTAGAACTAGGTTTTACTAGAACATTAAATAACATATATGGCTCACATTTTATTTCTTCTGGTCTGCACTGGTCCATTGCAACTGAGCTGAGAAGGCTGGGTGGTTCTTTCCAGGAATAGCTTCCTGCCTACAGGGTCACAGACTCAGATCTCCTCCTAAGAGTAGCTCCAGGTCCTGGCTTTTTAGATTCTCAACACCAGCCAGGCTCTTGTAAATTATGTACCTTCAGCGAGTGGTCGTTAAAGTCCTTTCCTTAAGAGTAACTTGACTTTAACCCTGAGGATCTGTACTTTTGTGGGTATTCAGGGCTATCAGATAACAACATAAAAGTTGAGCTCCTTTTACATTGATTTTCAGGCTCCAGTTCTGTCCTTAAGTTAAAGCAGAAAAACAAAAACTACCTGCAGTGAATTTCTACTTCCTCTAGATAAAAAAATAAAAAAAAAAATTTTTTTTTTTTCTAGGTAAAGGCGACTAGATCAGGTAAGATCAGAAACATAGAAAAACATGTTTTGCTCAGCACTTTGCCAAACAGAAATCTCTGGAAGTTTTATTGTCTAACATCTCTAAAACAGATCTTTAATCAAATTTAAAAAATTTTAAGTTTAGTTTCATTGGAAACACCTTTTAAAGAGACGCCTGACAGAAAACACAAAGTTAAGTTACTTCCTTGGCTTACAATAAATTTTCCCTCTCCTGTAAAAACAGAAAATTTGGAGCGTAAGAGAAATGTGAGTTACTGTATTCAGAGGAAAACTCTGGTGGCATAGTGGTTAAGAGCTATAGCTGTTAAACAAAAGGTTGGCAGTTCAAATCTACCAGCCACTCTTTGGAAACTGTATGGGACAGTTCTACTCTGTCCCATAGGGTCGCTATGAGTCGGAATCGACTTGACGGCAGTGGGTTTGGTTTTATATTTAGAGGTGACGTTTGATTAGCATTGAAAATTGCTACAGCCCTGAAGAGGAAAATAATTATAAAGGACTTACTAGAGTTCCATAAAGAGAAAAAACAAACACACCTGTTTGTTTAAAGCAGCAGTATGATAGAAATTTAAATTTGCAATGGACCCATGGTCAGCTAAATAATAGCCCTCAACAGATTAGAGCTGCCCCATAGTGTTTCCAAGGTGCACCTGGTAGATTTGAACTGCTGACTTTTTGGTTAGCAGCTGAACTCTTAACCACTACATCACCAGGGTTTTCCTCTAAATATAGTAACCAGTATATCCAAAGATATTCTGGTCCTAATCCCTGGAACCTGTGAATGTTACCTTACATGGCAAAAGGAACTTTACAAATATGATTAAGAATCATGATTATGGTGAGATTATCCCGTATTATCTGGGTAGGCCCTAAAGGTAATCACAGGTGTCTGTATAAGAGGGAGACAGAGGAAGCTTAGACTACAAAGGAGAAGATGATATGACTACAGAGGCAGAGATTGGAGTGATGTGGCCATAAGCTAAGGAATGCCGTCAGCTACCAGAAACTGGGAGAAACAAGGAACACATTATCCCCTGAAGCCTTCAGAAGGAACCAGACCTGCTGATACCTTGATTTTCACCCCAAAAGGACTCATTTTGGACTTCTGCCCTCCAGAACTGGAAGAGAATAAGTTTCTGTTTGTTTCTAAGTTTGTGGCAATTTGTTAATGGCAGCAACAGAAAACTAATGCAGGACCCCAGTGACTTAACTTGGCAAAATTAACTTACCCATTGCCATCGAGTTGATTCCAACTCATAGCAACCCAAAGAGTGAAAATTAACTTAAAGGCTGAATATTTTCACAGGCTTAAGCAGAGAAGTGAAGGATGAACAGGAGTTGGCCAGTTGGTGTGTATGTGGACAGAGACTGAAGAGACAGAGGGAGACTTATGGGCTTGGCACACTGGAGTAGCTGAAAGAAGTCCAGCACATTCTACAGTACCCAGAGTGAAAGTGAGAATGAGGAAGAGAAGACCGGAGTGTAACTGGCCCGATGGTGCTGGGCCTTGAAAGCCCTGGTAAATGAGTTGGGACTCCACTCTAAGAGCAAAGAGAAGCTGTTAATGGGTTATGAGCAGAGGTGTGACAGGATCAAGTGTGCATTTCAAAAAGTTCACTCACGTTTTGGTGTGGAGAATGCAATGGGGGTAAACAAGAGTGAAAGTGGGAGGCATTTAGGAGACAATCACTGGTGTCCAGGAATGACATGATGGCAACTTGGATGAGGATGGCAGCAATGGGGATTCCTAATTGCAGAAGAAGCTTAAACTTTGCATCTATACTTGCCCCCAATTCAGGTTAAAAATCAAACATTTATCAGTGGTAGGGTTGCTATGAGTTGGAATTGACTCAACGGCAATGGGAATGTTCACATATTAGGTATGATTTGTATTCTTTTGTAAGTAGTAGGATTTTTTTTTTTTCATATATAAATGAATTAATTTCAGTTCCAAGCGCCCATTCTTCTAGGAGTTGGAAATTTCATTTCAGTCAATTTGAGATCTCTGTATCCCTTCCTAGGTACTACACCTGATTTCGGGGAGGCTATAAAAAAAAAAGCTTTTTTTTTTTTTATGTGTGTTGAGGTCTTGAACAAGGTGGGGGTGGAATAGACAACTGGTCTCCTTGGTCATGTGTCTATTCTGGCATCCACTGATACATCCTTGGTCCCATCTGACTTATGGTCAGAGGTTTACTCAGGTTTCTACTGAACCCTCTTTTCCTATTTTAATACTTCCTCGTGCCCACTGATCCCTATACCATGTCAAACACTTTCCAAGTGCATAGAAAATGTTCTGCTTCAAAAGAAAACTGAAAAGTACCCTTTGGATTTGGAGGTAATTGGTGGTCTCAGAAGGAACAGTTTCAGGGAATGGAGGAGGCAAAAGCCAGGTTGGAGTGAAGAGAGTACAACGAAAATTACAGGCATTGGTATTGTCCAACAGAAACTTCAAAAGATTCACAACTAAATGAATAATTTCTTTTATAAGGATCAGCACAAAGCTGGTTCCTATGAGGCAGAGGTTAAAGATGTCCCAAAGGTCCAACTTTTCCAAACCACTGTCCACTGTATCATCTCTAACATTAACTACTCTGCCTCCATTCAGTACTCTCCCTCCTGTCTTTGGGATTGGTAATTTGATGCAATGTCTCACAGAACTCACGAACTGTACTTACAGTTAAGTGGTTTATTAGGGAAGCAACAGGGTACAAAACTCGAGATCAGGATCAACTTGGAAGTAACAGCAACAACTCAGGATACAGTTTTTTGATCAGGACAGCTTCTTCCCGCCCTCTGCCACCGGGCTCTGCTAGGGACCATCTCAGGCAAGTGTTACAGCTCTTAGCTCCAGCTCTTAGCTCCATGGATTGGCAAGCCCCACCACAACCGTCTTGTGCCAGTCCCCTGATGCCTGCCATCTAATGCCACTATTGCTCCTGCTGTTGTGGTGCCATCTCTCATTGTCTTCAGTGTTACAACTCTTTCTCTTTCTCCATGTCTCCCTCTAAAACCTCTGTCAGGGAAGCTGGTTATATAGCAAGCTCCTTACCAATTTCAAGGCTGTCCCGCCCACCCCTCCAGCAAGACCACAACTAACTAATCCACTACAAGGGTTCCACGTACCTTATTTCCATTAGCCACTTCCACAAGGGTTCCACGCAACTTATTTGCGTTAGCAGACTATTCAATCCCAACACACACCTTATTTGCATGGTCCCACTCAATCACTGAATGGGAGTTACAAGACCAAGCATGGCTAGAAAACGGCCATATTAAGTAATTCACTGCACCTCAACACTTTCGTAGAAGGACTAGAACTAGCCCTACAATAAAGGTTACTCTAAACCCACTCCAACAAAGCTTCAATAGGATCAAGGTGATCTACAAGTAACTTAACTGCCTGCTAGAACAAAGTCTAAAACTCTCTAACTAAGACAACAAAATTCAACACTCAATTTTTTAAAAAATCCAAATTTCCAGCATCTAATAAAAAATTACTATACATGAGAAGAAACTGGAAAATGGGGCTTATAAAAAATGAAAACATAAGCGATCATATCAAAGTTCTTTTTCAGTAAACCCCACACAAAATGCTGTAACCAGGCCTGTGACCTCTTTTCTGTAAGAGAAGTTTTGTTTCATGTAACTTCGTACTTTTGTCTCTCTGTGTGAAAGTATTTTTAAAATTGTCTTGGGGAACATACCACACAGAATCCTAAAGAAAGTTTCAAGTGACTTTGACAGGTGCTGGGAAGTGGGGAGTTGGGTATGATTGTGATAGAATTTCAGATGAATGTCTGCAGTGAATCTACCTAGTTTGTAGAAAGTATATGACTTCTCGGTCTCTGACACAGAGCAACTGGCTGGGGTTGAAGAGACGCACCAGGTTGCATGTTGTCCAGAACAGGTTTATCGCTCAGGTCTATCTGCCCAATTAGACAACCTGAATTGAGGTCTAACAGTCTTCAGGCTCATTGGGGCAGAACTCTCATAACTGCTGGCCATATTTTCTTGTAGTTTTCCTCCCTTTAACCATTCCTTGGGAGCTTTAAGGGTATTTTTTAAAACTACCCTTAAAATGAAAAGGGAAATATTAGTAAAAATGAAAACATTAATGTCTAAGAGCTCATTTGAAGTATTTGGGAGAGCTTTTTTTTTTTTTTTTTATCACAGCTATTTATGTTGGGTCAAGGTCAAATTAAGCAATTTAGGATTCAAGGCAGGGTTGGATCTTCTCATTTAGCTCTGTATTCCCACCAAGGAGGTATGGGTCTCCCCTAAAGGTTTTTATCCCTTAAACATTGACCTTAAAGCTGAATTTTCAAATTTGAAATCTCTCATATTATCAGCTTTTCCATGTTTGCTCATATGATGGAGAGCTCACGGGGTCCACATTACTTTAGTCCATAGATTACTTTAGCTCTTAAAACGCTATTGTTGGTGGTGGTAGTTGCCATTGAGTCAATTCTGACTCATGGTGACCCCGTGTGTGCAGAGTACAACTGTTCCATAGAGTTTTCAAAGTTGTGACCTTTCAGGAGCAGATCACCAGGCCTGTCTTCCAAGGCACCTCTGGGTACGTTTGAACTGCCAGCCTTCTGGGTAGTAGTCCAGAGCTTAACTGTTTGCACCACTCACGGACTCCACAAAACACTGCTACCAAGCTTAAAACTTTAAAATTCTAGATTACTGGGCATATTTTTTATTTAGAGTCTTTAACTATACTCATTTACCTCTACAGTGCCCCATGCCAGTAAGAGAGTTAGAGATAATTTTTTTTGCTTTTCTCTGGATGAAGGAAAATAGAAACATGGTTCTCAGTTGAGTGCACCAAGCTGTCATGCTTATATTTGGTGCCAGCTGGTCACTTGTTGGCAGGGCCAGCAGAGTGCTCTGGGACCAAATCCATCCTGGCCTTCTACATCCGCTTCAAAAAGACCATCTCCATCAGAATGTCTAGTCCCTGTGCAAGCCACTTCATTAAATAGAAAACTTCTCTGTTTAAGTGATGTCTAGTTATCAGCTTGCATTTTAATATCCAACAAATTAAAAATGAAATTAACTTTGAGTCGGTATCTCTCCATTATATGCTGTTTTAAGAGACACCCATCTCCTTGTAACAAAGCTTCTTTTTATCTCCCAAACACATGCAGCTGAAAAGAACGATTAAAAAAAAATTGCTGTCGAGTCAATTCCAGCTCACAGCGACAATATCTTTATTAATCATCATTGGTATTAAATCACTTTATGCCATAGGCATCTCCTTCCTAAAATCTCATCTTCCTTCTTTTTCCTTTACTTACCTTAGTTCTTCATTTTACCTTCAATGGAAAAAGAAGGAATGGGAGGAAGATGGACAGGAAGAGGAAAGCTGATGACCAGGACACTGTACATGGCAAATGAGACATCATTAAGGACACAGTCATTTAACAGACCAAGCTGAGAATACATCGTTAACAACCCAGACAGGTCATCATCTTCCATCATCGTTTGAAATTAAAAAGTACCTCCAAAGAAATTTAGTGCTTTGTCTGCAAAAAGTGCTACCAACAGTAAACCAAGAGACAAAACAGCCTTTAGGGGATTGTTACAACACTTATGGAGGTGTACGTTGTAATTAGCCATACGCTAGACTTTCACAGCCCGATACGAAATATACCTGATGGTGCAGGATCTCTGTGGCCCCTTTTTTCAGGTCAAAAGCACAATGGCTGTTGAGTAAGGAATAAGCCACAAAGGAAAGCTACAACACTGCTCTGGCTTCAAACACTACAGATGAGGACTCTTTCTGCACGTGTTTGTGAACACAAAGAAAAAAACATTTTTTTTTTCCATTTTTCTTTGTGATGCAGTCACGCTGCAGAGTTATCATATATGCCCAATGGGAGTTTCTGACATGGGAGCCAGAGAGGGAAGGGCTCACTCAGCTAAAGCTCCATCTCTAAAATCATTGTGGACCTGGGGACACATTTAGTCTGTTTACAAAGGAATCACAGTACAAATGCATCACAAAGATAATGTTGTTCTATACTAATATTTCCGGATAAGAAAAAATGGGCCTGAGATGGAGCCTATACCTGAGAGCGGCCTTGAGTAGTAAAAAGAACACAATTTTTTTTTATTATTGTCTTAAAATGTGTATACAAAACACATGCCAATGCAACAACTTTTGCGTATATAATTCAGTGACATTGAGTACGTTCATGATGTTGTACAACCATCGCCACCATCCTTTTCCAAATTATTCCGCCACCATTAACAGGAACTCAGTGCCCCCTATGCAATGACTCCCCCTTAGCCCCACGCCACACACACCCACGGTAACCACTAATAAGCTTTTGTCTTTATGTCCATGTTATCGTGTGCCATCAAATCAATTCTGACTTGTAGCAACCCTATAGGGCAGAGTAGAGCAGCCCCCATAGGTTTTCCTAGGCAGTAAATCTTTATGGGCGCAGACTGTCACATGTTTTCCCCCCGCAGAGCAGCTGTTACTTTCGAACCACCAACCTTATGGTTATCAGCTGAGTGCTAACCACTGCACAACCAGGGCTCTTTTTGGTCTCTGTACCTTAGCTTATTTCACGTAAGTGGGATCACACAGTATTTGTCCTTTCGTGATTGACGTATTTCACTCAGTGTAATGTTTTCAAGGTTCATCCGTGTTGTAACATGTATCAGGACTTCATTTCTCTAAGGCTGAGTGGTATCCCATTGTATGTATGTACCATATTTTGTTTATCCGTTCATCTGTTGATGGGCATTCAGGTTGTTTCCACTTTTTGCTATTGTGAACAGTGCTGCAATAAACATTGGTGTGCAGGGAGCACAAACTTTTGAGAACTTGGTTGCACGTACTGCTCTGTTGACTAAAGTGTGACTTTTGATATGCCTCAACCATCTAAGCATATTATTTAACCTTCCATAGCCATATTTCGTTATTTTTATAATGTGTGGGATGGACTCAGTGACAGCAAGAAAAATGGTATCAAAATGTGTGTATGCATGCACCCACTCCTGTATCCTCATTTTTCTGAGAAAAGCCCTAACTTTCATTAGATCTGTAAAAGGTCCTGGGACTAAAATAAGGTGGAGAATCTCGGCCTTGAGGATTAACTGCACCAGTGGAAAATGAAACTCACAATATTCAAAACCTTGTGCTGGAACAGATAATTTACAGGAGGATTTGGTTTGCTCTGCTTGGCTGAGAATAAGACCCTCTTCTCATGCAAATGAAGACTGATAAAGAAGCTGAGTTCCTATTGTTTAAAATGCAATGTGATCTTTTGGCTCCAATAGTTGAATGCCGGTAAATTAGGGATTCATTTGATACTGAAAATCATGCAGATTCTGTGGATTTGCGCTTTAATGTAACTTTTTGCTCAGTGACTTTTACTTTAGGGAGATAAAATATTTGGCTCCTTTCTCCGTAAGGGAGATGAACATAGGAACAAGAACCGTTGAACTGAAGACTTGATGAACACCATTCTACTTTATAATCCACTTGGTTCACATTGTTATGTTTTGATTGTAGGTTGATTTCATGATTGAAAGAGCAAGGGTGTAATTTCCATAGTCGGCAACTCCCTCCTCCTTCTCCTTGCTCTCACCTTACCTACCCCATCTAGGATTGTGGCCAAGAAGAAAAAGTGTTCACTGAAATGCAAGCACCACAAGGCAGGAACTTCCGTTTAATGCTGTGTTCTCAGAACCTAGAACAGTGCCCAGTACAGAGTAGGTGCTCAGCAAGCATTTGTATGATTTTCATGTATTTGTGGTTTTTAGAATGCTGTAGGATTACTGATCCCTACTTTGTTGTTGTTAGGTGCCATTGAGTCAATTCCGGCTCATGGCCAGCCCATGTGGCAGAGTAGAACTGTCTTATAGGGTTTTCTAGGCTGTAATCTTTTTTTTTTTAATCTTTAGGGGGCCAGATCACCAGGACCTTCTCCTGTTTTGACTTCCTATTTTCAGAAAGCAATGTAAATTGCTGGTTCTAATTTATAAAGCCCAGTTTGAGTTGAAGATCTTGATGTGCGGACTGTCATCATCCTTGGGCAACAGTCCACCAACTAACGTGATTCAGGCAGTACCAACATCATCCAGATTCTAATCCTGGGAAACTTGGAGGCATTTATCCCCGTAAGGGGAAAACTTTCATCCATCCTGATGTAATCATAGCCTCAGTTGGTTGACCCCCAGAGTGTAGGTGACTCATCATTTCAGTCTTGCATTCCTAGTTGTGTAACTCTTCCATGTATGAAATAGCAGCAGCTGCAGCAACAACACATTTTCATTAAAGATAGGCACTTGGGAATGAATTTACTGAATTAAACGAATGTCCTACTATCTAAGCTCAGTGACTCTTGGGACAACATGTAAAACTGGACTCTTCGCAAGCCAAACAGTCCTCTATACAAATTCAAAAAAATAGTGGCTAGTCTCCCTCCTATTTCTACCTCAGCCTCCTGGATTTTTGGCCTAACTCTATTCAGACTGGAGCGCTGGTGGCGCAGTGGTTATGAGCTTGGCTGCTGGCCGAGAGGTTGGTGGTTCGAATCCACCAGCAGCTTCTTGGAAACCCTATGGGACAATTCTACACTGTCCTGTAGGGTCACTACGAGTTGGAATCGATTTGACCGCCACAGGTTTCGTTTTGGGTTTCTATTCAGACTCCTTTGTTCTTTTCCTAAATCTGAGACATAAAAATAGAAAATTTCTGCATATTGAATTTAGATGTATTTTAATATCATTTTTTTCACCCACTTAACCAAATGGTTAAGCACTTGGCTACTAACCTAAAAGTCGGTGGCTTGAACCTACCTGGATAAGCCGCGAAAGACAGGCCTGGTGATCTGCTTCCAAAAGGTCACAACCTTAAAAACCCAGTGGAGTAGTTCTACTCTGTCCACACAAGATGGCTAGGAATCAGAATCAGAATCAATGGCAATGGCAACTGACAACAACATCCACTCTACGGTGTTTTTTGAATGACAGTTGTTAGTTTGGGAGGCTAGATGATAGAGACATGCCCATCTCACTGCTAATTCCATTTTCTTTTTGCTGCTCCTGTCTTTGTCTTCTTGCCCCTTCCCAGTCACCTACCTGCAAAGCCTACCAGCTCTCTCATGATCTGCTTATTCCCATCATGCTTGTTATGTTTGTATCAGTTTAATGCTGATGTAGATATCTGCACGTGGGCTGTCTTTATTAAAGTATGTCTCTGTGACACAATAATGATAAAGTGTTACCTCAGCATGACGGTGCAGAGGAAAACATATTCTTCAGATTTTTTAAAAAGGCATTTAATTTGGGTACATAAATGTATCTGTATACAACACTATATTCCATAGGTTTGAAACACAAAGTCTATAATCTCACACACCAAATTTCGGTGGCCACCTAGGATGCCAAATTACTAAAGAAGCAAAATACATGACACAGTGATTAGGTTCACAGGTTTGGTTAAAAAAAAAAAAAAAAAAAGATGATAATGATGGAATGGATTATATTTGCTCCCAGGATTTACGTAATTTGCAATAAAAAGTTAACCTTTTTTGCAAAAAGTGTATATTCTAAAGACACCCTAAACACTATTTTTATTTTTGATTATTTCAAAAAAGATGTAAAAAGAAAGATATATGTACTATAAAATTACGGTAGAAAAGGAAGAAAAGCAAGCAGAAAGAAGATGGTCAGATGGGGGAAAATATGCTCTCAGCATGGACCGCTTTGCTGAAAGCCACAGATGCAATACCTTGAACCTCTGCAGAGCTTTAATTAGTCCAGCTCTCCCTTTGGAGCATGCTCAGAAGCTCTCTGGTCCTGGCTAAATTCGGGCAAGGAAATCCATAAGGGGCCTGGGTTGGTTACCCGGGAAGGGCGGGATCTTAAAGGGGCAATGACCGTTTAAACCAGCAACGCCTGTCGGCTCCACAATTCCTCTCAGCCGATCTACACTACAAACCTCCACCGTCTGTGCTCCTTATCTCGGTTAATAGTACCTCTGTCCCCCAGTCATTGAAGCCAGAAACATGGAGTCATTCTTGATTTCTCCCTCTTTTGCGTTTGCAAAATGCAATCACTATCAAATTTGCAGATTTTATCTACTAAAATGGTTCTTAAATTTGACTTCACTTTCTTATACTTATTATCATTGTCCTGGTTCAAACCCTCAGGTTCTTATTGAGTCCTGCCTGGGCCATTACAATAGTTTCTCAACTGCTGTTATATACATCTTCCATTGCTGCCAAATTACCTTTTAAAAATCGTTATCACTCCAGGTTAAAACACTTTGGGACAACCTGGTGGCACAATGGTTAGGAGCTATGGCTGCTAATCATAAGGTTGGCAGTTCAAATCCACCAGGCGCTCCTTGGAAACCCTATGGGGCAGATCTACCCTGTCCTATAAGGTCACTATGAGTCGGAATCAATTTGACTGCAATCAGTTTGGTTTGGGTTTAAAACACTTCAGTGGTCCCCCATCACCTGTAGAAAAAGTTCAAGCTCCTTAGCACTGTACACATGGCCTTTACCAAGCCATCCAACCTCCATTCTCATTCTCCCCAAGTTGCACTTTCTGTTCTCACAATAACCAACAGCTCCTAGCAAAGATGTCCTGTTATAAGGTGAATTAACACTGCATATGCAGAAGAGTTTTTGGTCCACTTAAAACATATAAGCTTTTAGGGGGTAAGATGAAATAATCTGATTTCTACTCAATATTTATTAATGGAGCTATGTATCATATAAAAATTAATTTATAAATTTTTTTCACTTTCACACATCATTATGTCAAAGGAAAAATTTCAAAAGTTATAAACATGATTCTCTTACCAATATGGAATGAACCCATGTCAAAGACTTTATTTAACTGAATAATTGATTAAGGGAGCAGAAAGACGGTAAAGCTGGTTCAAAGAACATTTTAAGAACTGGCAATTGACAGGAAAAAAAATGCTAGAAAAGGATTGCAAGATTAGATACAAAATGACTTAATGTCCTATGTTGTGTTGTTGTCAGGTGCCCTGGTATTGGTTCCGACTCACAACAAACCCATATATAACAGCTCATTGTTGTAGCCATTGTGTCAATCCATCTCGCTGAGGGTCTTCTTCTTTTTCACTGACCTTTTTTCTGCTTTACCAAGGATGATATCCTTCTCCAGGGATTGGTCTCTCCCGATAACGCATCTAAAGTAAGTGAGAAGAAATCTCATCATCATCCTCCTTTCTAAGGAGCATTCTGGCTGTGCTTCTTCCGAGATAGATTTGTTCATTTTTCTGGCAGTCCATGGTATATTCAATATTCGTCAATAACACCATAGTTCAAATGCATCGATTCTTCTTCGGTCTTCCTTATTCATTGTCAAGCTTTTGCATGCATATGAGGCAACTGAAAATAACATGGCTTGGGTCAGGTGCACCTTAGTCATCAAAGTGACATCTTTACTTTTTTTTTTAAACACTTTAAAGAGGTCTTTTGCAGCAGATTTGCCCAATGTAATATGTCATTTGATTTCTTGACTGCTTCTTTCATGGGAGCTGACTGTGGATCCAAGTAAGATGAAATCCTCGACAACTTCAGTAGTTTCTCCATTTATCATGATGTTGCTTTTTGGCCCAGTTGTGAGGGTTTTTGTTTTCTTTATGTTGAAGTGTAATCCATACTGAAGGCTGTGGTCTTTGATCTTCATCTGTAAATGTTTCAAGTCCTCTTCACTTTCAGCAAGCAAGGTTGTGTCATCTGCATATCACAGGTTGTTAATGAGTCTTCCTTGAATCTTGATGTCATGTTCTTCTTCACATAGTCCAGCTTCTTGTATTGTTTGCTCAACATACAGATTGAATAAGTATGGTGGAAGGATAAAACCCTGGTGTACACCTTTTCCAATTTTAAACCACGTAATACCCCCTTGTTCTATTGAAACAACTGCCTCTTGGTCTATGTACAGGTTCCGCATTAGTACAATTAAGCATTCTGGAATTCCCATTCTTCACAGTGTTATCCATAATTTGTTATGATCCACACAGTCGAATGTCTTTGCATAGTCAATAAAACACAGAGAAACATCTTTCAGGTGTTCTCTGTTTATAGTCAAGATCCAGCTAACATCAGCAATGATGTCCACCCCTTGTCTGTCAGTTTGTCTTACTTTGGTGGCTTAGATGTTGAAATGAAGCTGGAAGCTATGCCACTGGTATTTCACATACGAGCTGGGTCACCCATGGTAAACAGGTTTCAGTGGAGCTTTCAGAGTAAGACAGACTAGGAAGAAGGACCTGATGATCTACTTCTTAAAAAAAAAAAAAAAATTGCCAGTGAAAACCTGATGGATAACTTCCTATAAGGCAATATAATCATGCACGCTTTTTTCCTATTGAGCGCGATTATTGGCATCCCTACCAGACAAAAATCTACAAGTTGACATGTAACTTCACAGTGTTGGGACTCTAATTAATACAAACAGTGAAGCCAAACACAGGTAAATTCTCCTATAGAATTAAATAATTCTGGGATGGGCCTGTTAAATAATGCTTCATTACTATATTGAAAGAACCCCTTGATTTACTATTTCCAAGTTTAGATATTTTCTTCTTACAACAGAAGTTTTTTCAATTAAAGCTCTTCACATAAATCTCCTACATCAGTTTATCTGGCATCCACTTAAGTCACCTAACTTAGCTTCCCAGAACATAACACGTTTATGTCCTTCTAAGTTCTCTGAGATAAAGAGCTTTTCGAATCTTGTGTAGGTGCTTCTCATACTTGAAAACTAGGTAGCTACAATGAATAACTATAAACACTGTAGAAAAGTGTATAGTGATGTAGATGTTAAAACTGTAGGAGTGACTACCAAAATAATAATGGAATCTTGTTTCTTCCCAAAATAGCAAAAAGGGAGAAACTTCACTGCTGTTGAGTTAATTCCAACTTATAGCAACCCCATGTGTTACAGAGTAGAACTGCTCCACAGGGTTTTCTTGGCTGTAATCTTTACAGGAGCAGGTTGTCAGGCCTTTCTTCCATGGTGTGGCTGGGTGGGTTTACACCAACCAAAACCAAAAACCAAACCTGTTGCTGTTGAGTTGATTCTGACTCACAGCGATCCTACTGGACAGAGCAGAACTGCTCTATAGGGTTTCCAAGAAGTGGCTGGTGGATTAGAACTGCCAACCTTTTTGTTAGTGGCTGAGCTCTTAACCACTGCACCATGCAGTTACCTAAAATGGGAGAAGAGCAGTATAAAAGTAACTTTTAGAATCGAACAGATGTCCAGAAAGGAAAAAGATGATAAACAAAAAACACAAAATGAGACAGAAATAATTCTTCATATGTCACTTACTAAATATAAATGGGTTTAGGTCACCTATTAAAGACAGAGACTATCAAATTGAATGGAAAAAACATTCTCCTTTCATAACATCCCTAAATGAGAACCAAACTGAAAGAATGAAAACACAAAGATGACATGAAAATAAAAAGATTACAAGAAAAAAACCAACAACAAGAATAAAAAAGGTAATGCAGCAATATTAATATTAAACAAAATAAAAAATAAGACAAAAATCAATAATAGATTAAAAAGAGAGAGCTATTTCATCACAATAAAAGGAACGATTCAATCCTTACATTTAAGTACCCACAGAAATAAAAAGAACTTGATAAAAACTCAAAAACAATAACCATTTTGGGAGATTTTGACATGTTTATTATAAAATGATATATCAAGCAGAGAACAATTCAGTAGTAATACAGACAACTTGAATAAAATTAACAAACGTGATTTAATGGTTGGTACTCAACAAAATGGAGAATATATATTATTTTCAACACATATTACTTTCAATACTTTTTTTTTAAACAACCAAGTACTAAGTCACAAGAAAACTCAAATAATTCCCAAAATTTATATCATTTAGACTGTATTCTCTATACCCAAAGTATTTAAATTACTTAATAATACAAAGACAGTTAAAAAAATAGCAATAACATTTAATTGGGAACAAAAAAAAAGTACTAAAAAATAGCTCATTGGTTAAAGATGAAATTACAATATCATGAAATAGTTAAAACTAAAGATAATGAAGTACCACCTGACAAAACCTGTGGAATAGACCAAAGTAGAAAGGCTATTAAGCTATTCAGAAAGAAACCTATAGCCTTAATTATAATTATTTTTCTAGCACCTGTCTGTCAGTTTGTGTCATACTGTGGTAACTCGTGTGTTGGTATGATGCTGGAAGCTATGCCATCAGTATTTCAAATATCAGCAGGGTCACCCTTTGTGGACAGGTTTCAGTGGAGCTTCCAACCTATGACAGACTAGGAAGAAAGGCCTAGTGATCTACTTCTAAAAATTGGCCAAAGAAAGCCATATGGATCATAATAAAACACTGTCAAACTCACTTGCTTTGACATATCTTCAGGAGGGATCAATAGAAGAGGAGGCCATTGTGTTTGGTGAAATAGAGAGCCAACGGGGGTGAGTGGGACCCTCAGTGAGATGGACTGGCACAGTAGCCACAACCATGGTCTTGAACATGCCGGAGATTATACAGATAACACAGAACCAGGCAACATTTCACTCCGTTGTACGTATGGTTGCCACGAGTCAGAGTCGATTTGATGTTAGCTATTTCTTATCTATGATTATTTTTTAAAAAGGAAACTTGAAGTAAATAAGCTAAACTTTCAAGGTACATACTTTCAAGGTACATAGGTAGTAAAAAAAAAAAAAATTACAAAGTATTGAAAATAACTACAAGAAAGAATCCACATAACCCATGACATCAGAAGCAAAGAAATATAGAAAAAAATCACACACCCAAAAAACTGGTTCTTTTAAAAAATAATAAAATAGACAACCCTCTATGGAATGATAAAAATGAACAATATTGTTATGGGTTGTATTGTGTCACACAAAAAGATATGTTGAAGTCATAACCCCTGGTACTTATGAATGTGGCCTTGTTTGGTCATAACGTAAGGTCTTTGCAGTTGTAATCAAGTTAAAATGAGGTCTTTAGAGTGGGCCCTGATCAAAGCTGACTGGTGTCCACATAAGAAAAAGAAACATAAAGAGACACACAAGGAGAACACCATGTGACATTTGAGGCAGAGACTGGAGTAACACATCTATCTATAAGCCGAGGAATACCAAGGATTGCTGGCAACATCAGATGCTAAGAGAAAGACATGGAACAGATTCTCCCCTTAGAGCCTTCAGAGAGAACTTGGCCCTGGTGTTTACTTTGATTTCTGACTTCTAGCCTCCAGAACTGTGAGACAATAAATTTCTGTTATTTTAAGCTACCTAGTTTGTGGTGATTTGTTACAGCAGCCCTAATAAATGAATACAAATATTAAGAATAAAAAATGGGACACAAATACAGCTAAAGCATGATTTTTAAAAACACTAAGAGAACGATATGGACAACTTCATTCCAAAAACAACTAAAAAACTAGGTAAAATAGAAACATTTTTAGAAAAATGAAAGTGATCCGAGAAGGCACACAAAGCCGGAAAAAAAAAAATCTAAAATATTGTAATAAAGAGGCTTACCTCTGCAAAACAAACTTATGTCCAGATGGTTTAAAGAGTTTTACCAAATGCTCCCAACTCATTTTAAGACGCCACTATTATCTTGCGACTAAATCTAGACAAGGACAGTAGGAAGAAAAATAAAATTATAGACCTATCTCACTAATCATAGATGTAAAGTTCCTAGAAAAAATGTTGTTGTTAGTAGCCATCAAGTCAGCTCTGACTTATGAAGATGCCCCTGTGTGCAGAATAGAACTGCTCCATAGTGTTTTCAGGGCTATGACCTTTAGGAAGATCACCAGGCCTGTCTTCTGAGGCACCTCTGGGTGGATTTGAACCACCAACTTTTTGGCTGCTAGTCCAGTGCTTAATCATTCGCACCACCCAGGGACTTAGATAATACATGTAATACATGGGATTACCATGACTGGGAATCCACCCCATGGCAATGGTCTTTTTTTTTTTTAAGGGTTACCCCCCCTTGTTGTCCAGTCTATTCCGACTCAGGGCAACCCCACGTGTTACATAGTAGAACTATTGCAGAAGACTTTCTTGGTTGTAATCTTCACGGAAGCAGATTGCTGGGCTTTTCTTCTAGGGTGCCAATAGGTGGGTTTGAACTGCCAATATTTAGATTTGTAGTAGTTTGTTCCATCCAAGGACCTATGCGCTACAAGTGACATCATAATTATTAATGGGTTTTTCGAAGCATAACAATGGCGCTGACAAGACAAAGATACCAGTTGTCACCACTTCTATTCAATATTGTACTGAGGATCATGGCCTGGACAATGGAATACTGTGCAGCTGTTAAAACAAAACAAAACCCACCTCAGAAGGTGGCGAAATCAGGAGACTAAGGAAGGCAACTAGCGTGTCCCTCGGTCCTGCCACGTCTTTCTTCACCTTTCCTTCCTGGCAAACCGCCATTTATTTATCCTTCAAATTCCCTGGCAGCCATCGCCTCCTGCCCCATAAAATTAATCGTTTCCTCCTTTGTATTTCCTTCATATATCGTATATGCTTCTGTAAGCATATGTGTCTCACTGTTTTGCAATAATTTACCTATTTGTGGATTTAACACATCGCTGGCCCCGAAAAGGACTGGAAAAAAAAAAACATTGAACAGAAGGGTCTAGACGCCCCTCCCCAATCCCCGGGCGCTTTAAACTGATTCGTACAAAAGGACAAATAATGCTGAGAAACCAACAGGTCACCCAATAATTTCCGCGCGTCACATAACGCAGGGGTCACGGATTATGGATTACACGCGGCAATTGTTCTTGTATTTTTCCAAAGGAAGGGATACCTCACGCCTGAGCCCACTTCCTCTTTCCTCTCACTTTCAGCGCCGCAGCCACCAACCAACTTCCCCCTACCCCCTAAAAAAAAAAAAAAAAAACTAAAGCAGGAAACCCAGAGGCCGGGCGCTGGGCAGCCAGCCCCTTACCTCTAACGCCCTCCCCGCCCGCCCCCGTCCCCGACCCCACCCCCGCCCCATCCCCGCGCCCGCGCCCCGGCGCCGCCCCGCCCCTCCCCACCGGCCCCGCCCACCCCGCGCAGACGCGCAACCACACCCGTCGTCCCCCGCTCTTCTGCCGCCGCCCCGGCTGGTTCGAGCGGTCCCGGGCGCCGAGGGGCTCGCCGCGGGCCGGGCCGGGCCGGGCTCCGGTCCCCCGCAGGGCCCGGGGCCATCGAGCGCGGCCCGCCATGGAGATGGAGGAGGCGTTCAGGGCGGTGGGGGAGATGGGCATCTACCAGATGTACTTGTGCTTCCTGCTGGCCGTGCTGCTGCAGGTGAGTGCCCCCTGCTCCCCGCTTCCGCTCCCTCGGCCCCTCGGCCGCTCCTCCTCTCCCGGGGCGCCGGGCCCCGCAGGCCGAGGCTCTGCAGACACCGAGCTGTGGCGAGCCTTCCCTGCGCCGACCCCGCGCGCGGAGGGCGAGGCGCCTCGCTGTGGCCTGCGCCGGGGGAATGTCAGGGTCGTCGGCGGAATGACCGGGCTTTCTGCCGGCCCAAGCCGCCCATCCCCTCCCTGTGGTCGGGTTAAGCCGGGCCCGGCGTTCGCTCTCCCCCGGCCCGTGGTGAAGGAAGGAGTGTATCCAGAAGGGTACTTCAGCCGATGAGCTCGTTGATTAGCGGTGCAGAATTGCGTTGTTACCTGCACTACGCTGCGTACACGAAAGGGAATTGTTATCCTCATCGGTGATATTGTCACCTTGGAATCTAGGACGCAGAGGCAGCCCTGCAACCCCCAGGCAAAAGGTGGATCTGGGGCGGCCTCCTTCAGGTCTGGATATTTACCCTCTTTTTCCAGGGTGTGAGGGCGTTTCCAAATCCTGCAGCTCCAATGCGTGGGATTTATTTCTCTTCGGTTTAAGTTCTGCTGGGTCATTCTGCTCTAAGGCCAGCCTCAGGCTGAGACTTTTATAAGCCCAGTAGTGCCATCTATAATGTGTGCTTATGAAATGGAATCATTTCTTCTTTCTGTAAAATTCTCTGAACCTACTTGCACATCCCAGTCTAAAAAATGGGGATCTAGTTCCATGTGCTGAAGGTACCACAGTCTCTCTGCAGTGTCTCTCTCCTTCTGTGAATAGCCCACCCGCTTGACATCAGTTACTATTTCCAGTATTCTAAAGGCATTTCATTACAAATCCTTTTTTAGTACCTACTGTGAGCCAGCTCTTTACTCATTCTTTCATTCAATACATATTTAATGAGTGATTACTGTATGCTGGGCTCTGGAATGACATGGTGGGCATATCAAAGTTCCTGCCCTCATGATGCTTGCTTTCCAGTGGAGTTGGCGTGGGGCAGGCAGATAGTTAAACAAGTCGTTACAGTTAACGTGAGATGATAGTTATTCTGAGGAAAGTACAGAGTGGGCATGGATACAACCAGCAGTCCTCCAATTGCTTAAATCTTGCATAGTCAGTGCTGCAACAGGAAGATGGTGATGGTGGTGGGGTTAATGTCATGATTCTCTTTCCACTGAGATGTTTGAAATTTCAGCTGATTTCATTATCGGCCAGAAGAACTGGTCAAATAGATGGACAGATCCATGGAATCTGTTCCTTCTCTAGCAGAACAAGTTCTCAGCTCACAGTCAGCAGTATTCTGAAGTTCTTTTAAGCTCGCTGTTTTAGCTTTAAATGCAATTCCCTAAGGGGAAAAGTCTTCATGGTAAATCACAAAAGAGTATTTAACCGTATGATATACCCGCAATACAGAGAAAAAAGAATTGTAACTATGATGCCCGATCTTCGTTTATAACACTGCTTGAGAAAATTCTTTTTTTCCTTCTAACCAGGAATTCCAGGAACATAATCCACTGTTGGAGCAATTCCACTTCTCCTTCCCTACTTTCCACCCCCTATGTTATCATCATCTCACCAGCCTAGCCAGGTATCCACTGACTTAGAGTAAGTTTGTCTTGAATGAAGTGTGGCACTGAAATGGCCTGTGTTCTTGGTTCAGGACTCGTTAAGATTCCCCCCTTTCTTTCATTTATGGTCACTCTAGTTGGTTAGAGTTTGGTGCTGAAGAGTCTTAATCTTTGGCTGACATACGGCTAGTATTTGCCATAGAAGGGTCGGGTCTGAGAGTGTAGGAATGAGTGACTGTTTACCTTGTAGGTGTGGGCTGGGGAGGTGCTCTGAAGCTGTGCCTGTATGAACGAAGGAGGCACCCCTGTCCAAACAGAAGTGAATCCTTCACAGCTGCTACACGTGTATGAGAACTCAACCACCCCATTGAGATACACGATTCAAGTGGTCGTAGTCCGCTCAAAACTAGCCTGGATATGAGAGCAGAGTCCTACAAAGAAATTTACCAGGTCTGTTGTTGGAGGTGGTTTGGGCTAGGAGAGCTGGGCTGGGGACATGGGGGAGTACTAGGGAATCCCATTCATTGCACAGCTGTATCACAGATGTTTTCATCATTCTTGGGGGGTTGGAAGGAAAAGTAAGAAACCCTTCTCGGGGAGCAATAGGCTTAAGTGGAAGGAGCTTGATGTTTACTTTTAAAACCAAAGTATTTGTCTACCATTGCCCAAGGATTGCACAGTCCAAACTGCACACAGGCACTGCCAGAGAGAGGGAGTCTCTGTTTCAGCAGGACTCTTTTTTCCATCTGCCATTTGAGAATGACCAACCCCAGCTAAGAGACACGAAACTAGAGGGACAGAGATGGACACTTCAGAGATCTTTTTGCATTTTCCCTCTTTTGGGACTATTGTCTTTTGTTTAAAATGGTTTTATTTTCCTTACTTCAAATACATCTTGTTCAAACTGAGAGGACAGAATCATATTCCAAAGCCAGTTCTAAAGGTCTTTAGGTTAACTGTTTTCTTCAACTACTGGTACTTTCGTATAGATCATCAAAAGTTACTGAGTATCCAGTTTCCTTTGGCTAGGAGACTTACCTTCACATTCATTGCAAACACCATCTGTGGGATCTGCCGTAGCAGCCACCTTTCAGATACGTGACAAATAGGTGCAGATTTTTGTAGACATCCCTTCAGTATTCACCATGATAAGATGCAAACACCTTGGTGATACTGATACGTGGTTTTAAAGTACACAAGCAAGAAGCCAAAGAAAAAGCCTTGTCTGTGTAAAAGTGATTGTCTTAAAAATAAGCAGTACCGCAACAAAATAAAAATAAAAAACTAGTTGTTGCTCAGTTGATTCCAACATTAGATGACCCCATGTGTGCCAGGGTAAAACTGTGCTCAACAGGGTTTTCAGTGGCTGATTTTTCATAAGTAAGTAGATTGCCAGGCCTTTCTTTCAAGGCACCTCTGGGCGGACTAGAACCACCTACCTTTTGATTAGCATCCGACTGCTTATCCTTTTGTGTCACCCAAAGACCCAAACAAGCAATAAAATTTATAATTTTACAGTTAGAAAAATTCCTACCGTAAAATACACATGCCCTCTGTAGGGTAAAAGTTCTTCATGGTATTTAAATGCAGATGATCCCGTTTACCTTAGTGCTGTTTCTGGTTGCCAGTGGTGATTCAGAGTTGGTACCATCACCGCTATTTTGTGTTTGTGTGTGCGTGTGATTGTTTTTCAGGCTGTCTGGAAGAGAAAGATTAGAACACAGTTCTTTGTTTTGTTAGACATCAAATGAAAATGGACCCTACTTCTTTGTTCTAAGCCCAGAGGCTCCATCTCCTTCATTTTCCCCAAGATCGTGAGTTGTAGGTTGGAGTATTATTTGCACAGGATTTAAAAAATCCATTAATCAACAGAAGCTTGTAACCTGTAACAAGCATTAGTTTCACCAATAAAATTGTGATACTGCTGTCAACCTCAGCTTGAGTGCGGTAGTCCGGTGTTCTGGGAGACATTATTTTTATGTAAACTCTTAATAACCCCAACATTATTTTTTAGACCTGGAGCCACCAGTGCATTCCTATCATCCATGCAATCAATATCTTTTCACAGTGTTTTAGAAAGTGGAATGATTGAACAGGTACTTTGCAGAAAAGGAAGCTCTAATAGTCAACACATGAAAAGATGTTTAACTTCAGCGTTCATCTGGGACAAGCATATTAAAATGACTATGAAATACCATTTCACACTTGTTAGATTAGCAGACATTAAAAAGTCTAACAGTACAAGTGTCATTAAAAATGAGGAGAAAAAAGAACTACCCCATTTAGAGAGCAATTTGGCACCATCTAGTAAAATTAAAACCTGGCATTAGACTCCTGCATATACATCTACAGCATCTCTCACACCTGTGGATAAGAAAACATGTAGAGGAAGTTTACTGTAGCGTTGTTCATAATAATAACAAAATTATAAATCACCTGAATGACTCAAAAGGGGACCGGATAATTAAATTGAGGTATAAATTCAGGAGTATATAACAGTTAAAATGAATGAACTAGATCTGTATATATGCACATTGGTAAATCTGTAAAGTCAATGTTAAAAAGAAAACCAGTGATACATACAGTGTGGCACATATGTAATACACATTTTAAAAACACATGGAGTGATACATGTTTGGTTTTTGAATGTAGAGGAAAAATGTAGTAGAAGTATAACATGGGAAAGGGAAGATCCACACCCAGTAAATGAGATTGCCTGCCCCTTGGGAAGGAAGAGGAAGTGGGTTTGGGGATAGGTGCAAAGTGGATTTTGTTTCTGTTTGTAACACTGTATTTTAAAAATCTGAAGCAAATAGACAAGATGTCACCATTTGTTATTTTTCATCCTTGCTCAGGGGCCATGCTAATCTCTGTATTGTTCCACTTTTAGTGTATGTGCTGCCTAAGTGAGTACCCATTTATTGATTTTGATGGTTGGCTCATGTATTTTATGTTGTTTTTGCTCTTCTGTGTTAAATTTTTTTTATTAAAAAAAAAAGAAAAAAACAGTAAAGAAACGGTTTGCTCACCTAGGAAAGAATGCTGCAGTTTACTGTTTGAAAATAATGGCTCACTCGTTTTAAACTGATGTTCCTTTCATTGATTATGGTCGTGAATTGTAGTCACTTAATACTTAGGAGGGTGGAGTGGAGTGAGTTTTGTTCGGGGTGCCGTATACAACTTTGTAGAGAATTCTAAGCTGTCACAGCTTACCTCCCCTACCTGCTTGTATTTGTCACCCTGCCCCGCTCCTTCATAGGAAGACTACCTTTTGATGAGGTATCTATCACAGAAGTGATAGCTGGCTCTCTTATCCTTTCTATCATAAGCAAATTAAAAAAAAATTTTTTTTCTGTTGTGCTTTAAGTGAAAGTTCACAAATCAAGTTGGACTCTCATACAAAAATTTATGAACACTTTGCTATATACTCCTAATTGCTCTCCCCCTAATGAGACAGCACACTCCTTCCCTCTACTCTCTCTTTTCATGTCTACTTGGCCAGCTTCTGACTCCTTCTACCCTCTCATCTCCCCTTCAGACAGGAGATGCCAACGTAGTCTCATGTGTCTATTTGATCCAAGAAGCTCATTCTTCCCCAGTATCATTTTCTATCCCATAATCCAGTCCAATCCTTGTCTGAAGAGTTGCTTTTGGGAATGGTTCCTGTCTTAGGCTAACAGAAGCTCTGGGGACCATGACCTCCGGGGTCCATCTAGTCTCAGTCAGACCATTAAGTCTGGTTTTTTATGAGACTTTGGGGTCTGCATCCCACTGCCTTCCCATTCCCTCAGGGCTTCTCTGTTGTGTTCCCTGTCAAGGCAGTCTTCGGTTGTAGCAGGCACCATCTAGTTCTTCTGGTCTCAGGCTAAAGTAATCTCTGTCATAAGCAAAATTTGAAGTTCATTTCACCCCATCAACGTTAGTGTAGACCTTACAGTACTACAGTCATTATTAACAATGCTTATGCACCAGGGGATGCTCACCACCACCAGGGAATTCTCACCACCACCAGGGGGTTCCCATCTCCACCAGGAATTCTCACCACCCCCAGGGGGTTCTCATCACCATCAGAGAATTCTCATCACTGCGAAGGGATTGCAGTCTCTCCCAGGGAATTCTCACCACCACCAAGAGGTACTCACCACCAGGGGGTTCTTACCACCACCCGGGAATTCTCATCACTGCCAAAGGGTTCCCACCTCTACCAGGGGATTCTCACTACCACCAGGGAATTCTCACCACCACCAAGGGGTTCTCATCCACCACGAGAGAATTCTTATACCACCAAGGGGTTCTCACCACCAGGGGATTCTCATCACCACCAGGGGCTCAGTGATGCCGAGAACCTATGGCATTAGGAAGAGCTGCAGTACCACATCTCTAAAACATGACCATCTGCCATGACTATCTCTGATGGTTTGAGCAAGCTTTAGGGCTGCCCCTACCCTCAAATTAGCTCTGCCTTCTCACTGAGGTCTAGAACTTGGATCTCCTGAGAGGTTTTTGATGATCTGAGGGAAACCACTGCCCAGTATTCCTTGTACCAGTTTAGGTGGGTGGGGTAACACATGTGGAAGAGACCAACACCATATTGCCCCTAGGATGCCCTAGAAGAGCTGGTTTTGTCCATAGACAGATACTGCCACCTGGCTTAAAGCAGATGAAGATGCAAATCTATCAGAAATTTAGATTTCCATCCAGGGAGGTTGTGGAATTACAGAGGTCTCTGGAAAGTGCCTGGACCATCTTGCGAATTGGAAAGCAGCTAGCCTTATGCCAATGCAGCACACTAATCCCCAGCAGTATGCCTAACAAAGGGCCACCCACTGCTGCTGGACATGTGCAGTGACAGAGAATGTATTAGCTTCCAGGACAGCACTAATGAAGTCATTAAAAATATGAAGTCAGGCGATATGAATATGGCAGAAAAACACTGCACTTGAGTGCCCTGCACCTCTTCTGCGAGATGGCTAAGGGACCTTATGCAAATGACTCCTTTGTCCTTACCCTCCTTTTTGGAAATGACTGGATCGTGAAAGCTGTAATTACTTTCTTTTGCAAGTTCATGATTTCTTAAAGTTGCCCAGTGCCCAGCAATTAATTGGTATTGTGTCAGTGTTGACCCTGAGGTTTTCAGAACACTGGCAGTGCTCATCACTGTAGTTACAGGGTGCCTTAGAAGGAAGAGGCCATCAAATCCAGAGACACACACAGCACAGGAATCTCTGATTTCTTTGAACAAAATGCTTAAACAAAAACTAACATCTGCATTCACGGGACCCTTATAGGGCTCATCCAATAGTACGTAGTAAGTAATCATAGAAAAACAGAAAATACAGGGGAAAAAAACACATGAGAATGTCTACCATCCAGAAATAAAACATGGTCACATTTTGGAGTGTAACTGTTCAGACTTTATATTATGCAAACATGTACATTTATATTTTTTGCATGGATGTCTTTCATAACCTGATTTTGTCTCTCACCAGTATTGTGAATGCCTTGCTGTGCTCATAAATGAATACGTATCTTTAATGGCTATCTCATGTATTCCATCGTGTAACTAGATCATAATTTGCTTATTCAGTTCTCTTTTGTTGGCAATGTAGTTTGTTTCCTCTTTTTCACTGTCCCAAAGCCTTCACGGCCCATGCTATTGGGGCATTCTTTTGCTCTGGCCTTCACTTCTCCTTGGTTGATTGTCACTTTTCTCAAACTCAGACTTCTGACACCACTCCTCTCGCTTTCTCCAGGTGTTCTTTGTCCAAACACTGTGGATAAAATAGAGGTTACTAGGTGTAAACTTCTTGAACATCCTTTTCTTTTCCTTGAGAGTTTATTTTTATTCTCACCTGTCAGTATATTTCCCCATAGCGTCCAAGAGGAAGACATCACGCTCCCCTCTTTCTGAGGATCTCCTGTCACCTTTGTTCTTGATTCAATATTATTCTATCAGTTATTTCTAATCTTATCTTTTTGTGTGTTCTGACAGCCCAAAGAATGTCCTGCATGGTAGATTTAGTGGTACATGGAAATAGTATTAAATAGCGTTAACTCATAGAGAGGGTATTCTTTTTCAATTCTTTTTTAACCCTTCAGTTTATCTAAGGAGAAAATTTCATTTGGTGCCAGCACTTCTGAAAACATTTGTAAATGTTTCTGTTTTAGCAAAGGGAATGAGCTAAAATTAAAGTAGGTTCAGACTTTGGCAGAAAATATTTTCATTGTATTTATTAGTCATTTTCTTGCAAAACTTATTTAAATTATGAAACATTAAATTATGAAGCATTTCAAACAGAAAAGTACAGAGAATAATATCACACATACATCCTTCTTCCATATTCCATCGCAAAAAATGCTTGTGTTTTGCCACATTTGTTTAAGATTCTATCTGTCATAGTTCAGCCAGAGAAGCAGGAAACAGAACAGACAGGATGGAGCTGTATGCATGTATATATGTATGTATGCATATGTACACACAAACCGTGTGTATATGCCTGTATTTAAGTATGTATGTAAGTAATGAATGATTTATTATGAAGATTTGACCATATGAAATTGTGGGAGCCGGTTCAGAAGTCCCAGTCTGATGCCGGATCTTGAAGTCTGCAGGCCAGGCAGCCGGGAAGGGAACATACAAGCTGGACCCATCAGAATTGCCTGGAATCTGTGTCAGTTTTCACTGCCTTCAGCCTTGACGAAGCAGGTGCCCTTCATCATGACACCGAACATACACCTGGCTGAGGGGTCAGAGAAGCCGAAGGCGGACCTTGGGGAAGGTAGAGCAGTTGTGGGCCCAGCTGCTGTGCCACACCAGTGAGGTGAACCAGCAAGTAAATGACAACATATTTAAGGTGCTAAAGCACCTGCCCCAACCTTCCAGGCATAAAATAAAAAAAGGCTGTTCCTTCACTTTTGCCCCTACCCTGGCCCCCAAATCTTGCCCACCTTAAAAACATACTAGCTAACACCTGGTATTGTCACACTGTGTTTATTTTTATCATTCCATCTGGTGAGTGATAAACTTACTGATATAAAATTTTACTTGTCTGTAATTAAAAAATTTGAATTGATTTAACAGAAGACTTAAATAGCAGACAGAAAATAGGTATGGAAAACTCTTGAAAGGGCTGTTCAGATGACTGAAGTTTGGGGAAAGCTGTGCTAGAATCCTAAAAAAATCTTCACTTGCATGATTCTGATTGGGCTATTTCTTTTTGCCTAAAAATTCCTTCCCCTGATTTTTAAAAAATTAAACCTCTAGCAACTTCTCAATATTTGCTGTCAAGTGTCATGCCCTCCACAACTTTTTCCTGATACCTCTAATTGGAATTCCCATCTGCTTTCCTTGTGCTCCCAGGAACTTCATTTCTGCTATAGCTAATGTAGCTCTGGTCACAATCTGCCTCGTGTTTATAGCTTGAGATATATTTGTTGTCCTCACATGAATGTAAGTGCCTTGAAGGAAAGGACTGTTTCTTATCCATTTGTATTATTTTAAAAATTAAAATGAGTTGAAATCACAGAAGGAAGAGTGGTTAGATGTTGGTATTACCAATTTATGAGAGAAAGAGAGTGAGAAAAAAACAGAAACAAATGTAGGGTAATAATTTGTCCAAAGTCTTAATTAGTGGTTGGAACAAAGGGTAAGTCCCAAAATTACTTGAAATTAATTAAAAATTATTTTTGCTACACCACTCTCCAAGTAGTTAGTTAACAAAGTGTATGATAGGCTCTTATGTACACAGTGGTGGATTGGGTTTCACGGAGGTTGGGTTCTCTAGAGAAGCAAAACCAGTGAAGCGTCTGTGTATAAATATACATAAATATATATAGAGAGGGAGATCTCAAGGAAATGACTCACACAGTAGTGGAAACTGGCAAGTTCCAAGTTTGTGGGACAGGCATCAGGCTGGGCTTATGTAGCTGCAAGTGTTGATGAACTCATGTTTGGCAGGTCAGATGGCAGGCCACTGGCTCACAGGCTGTGGAGGCCAGCGAATCCCAAGATCGGCAAGTGAGCTGCTAGCTCAAGTCTCAGGAACTGGAGGGCAGATGATGACGAGCCTGATGCAGAATCCAGAATGAGAGCCTTGCTGGAACGTGCATTTATATACTAGAAGTAGGCCACACCTCTAAGGAAATTCACTTTCAACTGATTGGCTGCTCATAGCAGGTCTCATGGTGGAGTTGATTACATCATAACTGCCAAACCACCGAGAATCATGGCCCAGCTAAGTTGACATACAACCTTAACTATCAAAGAGGGATATAGAAGCATAAGATAAGTTTTCTTTTCTATAAGAGATGAAACACTGTTAGAAAATTATAGTTGTATCTACACAGTTAAATAATGATACAAAGCGGTATTTTCCCCAGTAAACAACACAGCCAGTGAATACTTTGGAAATTTAGGAAAGAGAGCAATCAGTGTGGTCTAGACTGTTGGTTGAAGTGTTCAGAAGGAGGGCTGGGTTTGAACTGAACTTTGAAGCTTAGATTTAGGGAAAAATGGGGAGGTCATGTCAGGTGGAAAAACATGAAATTGGAAAAAGTGTAAAAGGGAGTAGCATGTATTCTTGCTATCACATGTGGCCTGGACCAGCAGCATTGGCTTTAATGGGGAGCTTCCTAGAAATGCAGGATCTCAGGCCTCTCTCTAGTCTTGCTGAGACACACTCTGTACATTACAGTTTGGGAAACACTGATGTATACTATTTGCGTAGTGCTTTATAATTTGCTGTTGGCTATAAAAACCTTACATTTGACCATCAGAACAACTCTATAAGCTAGATAGGTTAAGATGTACTACTAGCATCCAGTCTTTCTAGAGAAAACATGAAATTTAGAGAGGGTTTGATTTGCCCATTGTTAACTAGAGCTGAGGTTCACACACAGGTGTACAGATATCATATGCTTTTCACACCACATAAATTGTCTCCTTAACAAATGAGTAAGTCGTGTTTGGGGATATGAATAGCCTAGCACAGAAGGTTTGAGTTGCAAATTAGTTAGCAATTGGGCTATGTGGTAGGGGAGCTGGAATGCTAGGAAATTTATAATTTATCAGTTAATATGTTTTGATCAGAAGAGTTTCATGACAAGTGTCTCATGGAGACTGACCTGGTAGTATGGTGTGAATGAACTTGAGTAGGGAAGAAACTGGACTTAGAGACCTCACTTACTCAGGGTAGATAAGTGTGCCCCAAATTTTAAACACAAAAAATAGGTAATATCAGTAAAAAGCCACCCAAAAAATACCCTTCAAATACCCACTTTGTGCTGAGCCTAGGCATGTAATCCTTGCGTTCATGATTCTGGCTTGCCCGTGTAGTACTTTGGACTGAGTTAGATAACTGAGCGCTAACACATAAGAGACTAATAGTAATGACAACAATAAAATCATCTTTGTC
Source organism: Elephas maximus indicus (assembly GCF_024166365.1). Classification (NCBI taxonomy): domain Eukaryota; kingdom Metazoa; phylum Chordata; class Mammalia; order Proboscidea; family Elephantidae; genus Elephas; species Elephas maximus. The sequence goes on along the minus strand of NC_064821.1, from coordinate 164,211,672 downwards.
CTCTGAAAAAAGCTCTGGCACCAAAGTTAGGTGGCTTCCACTCTCATCCTAGTTTTGCTATTAACGTTATACGTAACCTACCACAATTCACTTTAATTGCTGTCTCGTTCTTCCTGTTTGCAGAGTAAACATTATACTGGCCATGACTTCACAGCCCACGCAGAGTAAACATTATACTGGCCATGACTTCACAGCCTACGGTATTGTGATGAGATAAATTATGGGAGACTTTCTTGGCTTCCTGAGAAGTATTATAAAAGCGCATAATGGTGTTAATATAAAATTAGTTCAAAAACCCTTACTTTTGGAAACTTTGTATTTTAATCCTCTAGTGAATTTTAGTCATTTTTCTAATTGTAATTACTTTGAAAGGGGGAAAATAATTCAGCCATCTGTGGCACTTATTCTTCTTCCCCCCCGGGGTAGAGCTAGAGAAGATAATGATTTATTTGAGATGTTGTTAGTCCTCCTCCAGGGGAGAATGGATGGTGGTTTCTTGTTGTGGCTTTAAGACCCATCTGCTGATGAGTGTGATTTCATTAGACAAAAATACGTGGGTGAGTGTGTGCATGGTAGTTATAGAATAACACTAGAAGAACAAGAGGATATTTGTACCCACTGTGGAAAAGGGGTGGGATGTGAAAAAAAAAATATGGGAAATTGTCACAAAGATGGTAAATAGAGGAAAACCACTCCAATATTTCATGTGTAGGTGGCAACCATCTTGTCACTTCATATGACCGTGTTGTTGATGAGTGCTGTCAAGTCAATTCCAACTCATAGCTACCCCATGTTACGGAGAGAACTGCCCTATAGTGTTTTCTCGGCAATAATCTGTAGAATCGGATTGCCAGGTCTTTATCCTACAGAGCTGCTGGTAGAGTCAAACCACCAACTTTTTGGTTAGCAGCTGAATGCTTAACCATTTCATATGACTATGTGACCTGTATAAATGTGCTGTGGTTAAAGAGAACTGAATATTAATGCATATGCAGGTTAGGCATGACCTCTCATCTCTAATCTCTCACGGTGGGTTAGGTTCTTCCCCATGGCCTGGTGTGAATTCCCCTTTCAGCAGTTGTCATGCAGCACCATACCTGCCTGTCTACTTTGTCTCCCTTACTGGTTAGTAAGGCTGGTCATGGGTGTCAGAGGAGTCAGGACCTCCCAGGTGCTCAACTGAACAGGTGTCCTGAACACATGAGGTCACAGCTTTATGTCACTGGAAGGGTCAGAAACCCACAGCCAGCTAGCTCTTCTCATTTAGAGAGAAAACATGACTAATTCATTTTACCTGGATCGAAGGCTCTGCAGTCATTAGCACATGTGATTTGAACCATCTCCTTCTGAGTTCCTTTGCCCCGTTCATATCTTTATATCCATCAATTAAATCTCAGCGGGTTGTAATCTGGAGGGGCAGTCACTAAAACAGGTGAAAGGGGCTTTGTAATTGTGCTGGTGTTAGGTGCCATTGAGTCAGCTGCAACCCAGCGATCTTATGTACGCCAGAAGGAAGTGCTGCCCAGCCCCGCGCTGTCCTCACAGTCGTTGCTGTGTTTGAGCCCATTGTTGCAGCCACTGTGTCGGCCCACCTCGTTGAGGGTCTTCCTCTTTTTCACTGACCCTCTACTTTACCAAGTATGATGTCCTTCTCTAGGGACTCATTCCTCCTGATAACATCTCCAAAGTACATGAGATGAAGTCTCGCCATTCTCACTTCTGAGGAGCATTCTGGCTGTTCTTCTTCCAAGACAGGTTTGTTTATTCTTCTGGCAGTCCGGGGTATATTCATTATTCTTCACCAACACTGCAATTCAGATGCATCGATTCCTCTTCAGTCTTCCTTATTCATTGTCTAGCTTTCGCATGCATATAAGACGATTAAAAACACCATGGCTTAGGTCAGGTGCACCTTAGTCCTCAAGGTGACATTTAATTGCTTTTTATCACTTTAAAGAGATCTTTTGCAGCAGATTTGCCCAATGTAATGTGTTGTTTGATTTCTTGACTGCTGCTTCAATGGGTGTTGATTAGGGATCCAGGTAAAATGAAATCCTTGGCAACTTCAGTCTTTTCTCCATTTATCATGATGTTGCATATTGGTCCTGTTATGAGGGTTTTTGTTTTCTTTATGTTGAGGTATAATCCATACTGAAGGCTGTAATCTGATCCTCATCAGTAAGTGCTTCAAGACCTCTCCATTTTCAGCAAGCAAGGTTGTGTCATCTGTATAACGCAGGTTGTTAATGAGTCTTCCTCCAGTCCTGATGCCATGTTCTTCACATTGTCCAGCTTCTTAGATTATTTGCTCAGTATACAGATTATTCAAAGTATGATGAAAGAATACAACCCTGCTACATACTTTTTCTGGTTCTAAACCATGCCTTATCCTTTTGTTCTTTTCGAACAGCTGCCTCTTGGTCTATGTACAGGTTCTACATGAGCACAATTAAGTATTCTGGAATTCCCATTCTTCGCGATGTTATCTGTAATTTAAGACCAACACAGTTGAATGCCTTTGCACAGTCCATAAAACATAGGTAAACATCTTTCCGGTATTCTGTGCTTTCAGTTAAGGTTGATCTGACATCAGTAATGATGTCGCTGGTTCCATGTCCTCTTCTAAATCCAGCTTGAATTTTTGGCACTTGCCTGATAATACACTGCTGCAACCGTTTTTGAATTATCTTCAGCAAAATTTTACTGCGTGTGATATTAATGATATTGTTCGATAATTTCCGCATTTCTATGGATCACCTTTTTTTGTATATGTATCTCTTCTAGTCAGTTGGCATAGAGTGAGCACTTCCAGCATTGCACCTGTTTGTTGAAACATCTCAGTTGGTACTCTGTTAGTTCCTGGGGCCTTGTTTTTCACCATTGCCTTCAGTGCATCTGGGACTTCTTCCTTCAGTACCATTGGTTCTTGATCACGTGCTGTCTCCCAAAGTGGCTGAATTTTGATGAATTCTTTTTGATACAGTGACTCTGTACATTCCTCCATCTTCTTATGTATGTATGTATGTATTTTTGTGCTTTAAGTGAAAGTGTATAATTCAAGTCAGTTTCTCATACAAAAACTTATACACATATTGTTATGTGACCCTACTTGCTCTCCCTGCAATGTGACAGCACACTCCTTCTCTCCACGCAATATTTCCCGTGTCCATTCAACCAGCTCCTGTTCCCCTCTGCATTCTCATCCTGCCTCCAGACGGGAGCTACCCACATCGTCTCTTGTGTCTACTTGAGCTAAGAAGCATATTCCTCACTAGTATCATTTTATGTCTTATAGTCCAGTCTAATCTTTCTCTGAAGAGTTAGCTTTGGGAATGGTTTTATTTTTGGGCTAACAGAGAGTCTGGGGGCCATGACCTCTGGGGTTCCACCAGTCTCAGTCAGACCATTAAGTCTGGTCTTTTTACTAGAATTTGAGGTCTGCATCCCAATTTTCTCCTGCTCTGTCAGGGATTCCCTTTTGTGTTCCCTGTCAGGGCAGTCATTGGTGGTAGGTGGGCACCATCTAGTTCTTCTAGTCTCAAGCTGATGGAGTCTCTGGTTTATGTGGTCCTTTTGTCTCTTAGGCCAATATTCTCCTTGTGTCTTTGGTGTTTCTCATTCTCCTTTGCTCCAAGTGAGCTGGAATGTGAGTCTCTTAATCAGAGTCATTGTGACCCCCAGCATTGCACCATCTACATGCAAAGCCCTCGGTATCAGACAGATCTCAAAGGTAGAAGAAAACCCTTTGAAAAAGTATAAAGGGCTTTGCAAGGGGAATTGCTGGTGGCTGTGTTAGCAGTAGATCGTGAAACTTCCTTTTGACGTTCTTCTTCTTTGTTGGAATGTTCTAATTTTTGAAGTTCATAGAAATGTGAAAATAAGAAACTGATCATTCAAGATTTGCAAGCCAGCTGAGTAAGCTTTCAACACAGATAAGGAATGACTGCAGTGCTTGGCTTTGTGGTTTGCTCTTTCAGCTCTACGTGGCCACGGAGGCGATCCTCATTGCACTGATTGGGGCCACGCCATCATACCACTGGGACCTGGCAGAGCGCCTGCTGAACCAGAGCCACAGCAACCAGTCAGCCGGTGAAGACCGAGCCTTTGGGAATTGGCTCTTGACAGCCAATGGCAGCGAGATCCATAAGCACGTGCATTTCAGTAGCAGCTTCACCTCCATCGCCTCCGAGGTAACTAACATCAGGAATGATGAAAAATGAAATGAAAAGCAGGTCATTCTGATCACTGAATGAGTATTTTTCCTTGTCTAGGTTGAACCATTGTGTTTCATCTTGTCGATTTAGATTGCAGCCACATCTTCAAAAAACTTTCTAGTAAATTTGAGAGTTAAAGGTTTTAACGTATCAAAAGAAAATATCCTACGAAAACACATTCTTTTCCCTTTTAACTGTAAACGGGAGAAAGGAAAGCATGAATCTTATCAAACTAGTTCCGTGAAATAAGATACAAGCATCAAAAGAGTTGCGTTTTGACCATGTTGTTGTTGTGTGCCATCAAATCCATTCTGACTTACAGCAACCTGATATGACAGAGTAGAACCCAGGAGGGTTTCCTAAGCTGAAATCTTCACAGAGCCAGACCGCGAGATCTTTGCTCCCACTGAGTGGCTGGTGGGTTCAAACCACCGACCTTTAGGTTGGCAGCTGAGCGACTAACGGTTGCACCACCAGCATAGTATCCTTTTAAAAAATGAGTCAGAACTTTCATCTCTCTTTATTATGTACACAAAAATTAAAGAGAGAGAAATGGAATAACTCATAACATCCAAAGTTCATGTGTAGGTGTAGACCACAAAGGGAACCTTGACTGTACAATATAAAATACAAATGGTACCACCTGGTGTGATCAGGAAGCTTTGCTGGCCAAGGAGAAGGTTCTGGCAAGGACAGCACTTTATGAGATTAAAAAAAAAAAAAAAAAGAGATTGGCCCGAGGTAAATAAGCTGAGGATAGACAGTCTGGTGAAGAGAAGTCATGGGTGTGAGGGGGAAGGTTCACACTTGGCCAGAAAGCACCTGTACTGGTTGTTAAAATACTTCTGTGTCCTTTGTCCACTCACCCCAAGCTACCCATGTGCCCCCAGCTGCCCTGGCCCTGCCCCTGCCCCTGGCCCTATGACCCAGCAAATACAGAGTCAATGCCTAGCGCAGCAGAGGGCCTCCAGGACTCTGTTTCAGTTCTTAGTTCTGATTGCTGTGCCAGTTAGCTTCCCCAAAGACTCTTTGTCAACTTCCCTGCAGGAACATGAATGTGCCCGCCGGATGCCCTGCTTGCATCTCTAGTTGAGGCCTGGAAACTACGCTCCTTTGTGTGTGTGTACATACGTACCATGGCGGCAGCCACCGTTCTCCATTGTCGGATATTTTGATCATCACCATTTGGGTGGGGCATACCAAAAAACGAAAGAGACATACCTAAGGTGGTATTTGTTTGGCCTTTCCTTAGGAGTTCCCCATTTGAAGGGATAATGACTAGATTATCTTCTTGAGCTGCTGCCAAGGTGGCATTTCTCTGACAACAATCTAGGTGTGTATCCCCTACTCAAAAACTTTCAGTGTTTCCCCCCCTCCCCCCGCCAGAATACAGTAGAAGTCCTAGGTGCTCCATTCAGGGCCCTTCATACTTCACAGCTTGGTCTCTGGTATACTTTACCTCCCCCCAAATGCACAACAGTGTTTGCTGTTTCCCAGATGTGCCCTGAGCTCTTGGGCTCAACCTGTTACCTGGGTCAGGATTGCCTTCACCACTCACTCAGATCTACCTGGTGAAATCCCACCTACCCCATCAGGCTCACATTGAATGTCACCTTCCCTCTGAAATCTTCCTCAGCCCACTCCGCAGAAGAAATATACTTTTGTTTCTCTTCTAGTAACATTGTATTTGCACTCTTGTTACAGCCTGTTTGTGGTTCAACTCTATTGTTCAGAAGTCTTTTGTCTTAGGCCTGGTGGCACATAACATTAATATCACATCCGTTGAGGTTGAAAACTATATTTTGGTCATCTTCATGTCTCCAAGGTCTAGTAGTAACAACAACGATAACTACCACCACCACCACTAAGGAGGCCTGGTAGCGTAGCGATTAAAGTGCTTGGCTGCTAGCTGAAAGGTTGATAGTTCGAATCTATCAGCTGCTCCATGGGAGAAAGACGTAGCAGTCTGCTTCCGTAAAGATTAAAGCCTTGGAAACCGTACGGAGGCAGTTCTACTGTGTCCTGTAGGGTGGCAGCAATGGGTACCCCCACCACTTCTACTTAACTACTGAAATAACAAGTATTATTTTTGAATGCAGTATGCCAGTGTGATGTTTTACAGACTCTATCTCATTGAATCCTTAAAATAACTATGAGGTAGGCATTGTTTTGTCATTTTACAGATGAAGAGATTGAGAATCCATGAGGTCAGAGCCAGCTAATGAGGCCAGAGGTGAGATTTGAACCCAAATGTGTCTTAACTTAGAAGCCTGTGCTTTTCTTAATTGTTAAACTTTTTTTTTTAATAATTTTTATTGTGCTTTAAGTGAAAGTTTACAAATCAAGTCAGTCTCTCGCATAAAAACTTACGTATACCTTGCTACATACTCCCGATTACTCTCCCGCCAATGAGACAGCCTGCTCCCTCCTTCCACTCTCTCTTTTCGTGTCCATATTGCCAGCTTCTAAGCCCCTCTACCCTCTCATCTCCCCTCAAGGCAGGAGGTGCCAACATAGTCTCAAGTGTCCACCTGATCCAAGCAGCTCACTCCTCACCAGCATCCCTCTACCACTCATTGTCCAGTGTAATCCATGTCCAATGAGCCGGCTTCTGGAATGGTTCCTGTCCTGGGCCAACAGAAGGTGTGGGGGCCATGACCACCGGGGTCCTTCTAGTCCCAGTCAGACCATTAAGACTGGTCTTTTTATGAGAATTTGGGGTCTACATCCCACTGTTCCCCTGCTCCCTCAGGGGTCCTCTGCATTGTTCCCTGTCAGGGCAGTCATCGGTTATAGCCGGGCACCATCTACATCTTCTGCTCTCAGGATAATGTAGTCTCTGGTTCATGTAGCTCTTTTTGTCTTTTGGCCTCTTTATTACCTTGTGTCCTTCATTTTCCTTTGACCCAGCTGGGTTGAGACTTACTGATGTATCTTCGATGGCCGCTTGCTAGCATTTAAGACTGCAGACGCCACTCTTCAAAGTGGGATCCAGAATGTTTTCTTCATAGATTTTATTATGCCAATTGACTTAGATGTCCCCTGAAACCATGGTCCCCAAACCCCTGCCCCTGCTTCGCTAACCTTCGAAGCATTCGGTTTATTCAGGAAACTCCTTTGCTTTTGGTTTAGTCCAGTTGTGCTGACTTCCCCTGTATTGAGTGTTGCCCTTCCCTTCACCTGAAGTAGTTCTTATCTACTATCTAATTAGTCAATATCCCTCTCCCACCCTCCTTCCCTCCCCCCTCTCATAACCACAAAAGAATGCATTCTTCTCAGTTTAAACTATTTCTCAAGACCTTATAATAGTGGTCTTATGCAATATTTGTCCTTTTGTAACTGACTAATTTCACTCAGCATAATGTCTTCCAGGTTCCTCCATGTTACAAAATGTTTCACAGGTTCCTCACTGTTCTTTATCGATGCATTGTATTCCATTGTGTGACTATACCATAATTTATTTATTCATTCATCCATTGATGGGCACCTTGGTTGCTTCCATGTTTTTGGTATTGTAAACAGTGCTGCAGTGAACATGGGTGTGCATATATCTGTTCGTGTAAAGGCCCTTATTTCTCTTGGATATATTCCAAGGAGTGTGATTGCTGGGTCGTATGGTAGTTTATTTCTAGCTTTTTAAGGAAGCGCCAAATCGATTTCCAAAGTGATTGTACCGTTTGACATTCCCACCAGCAGTGTTTAAGTGTTCCAGTCTCTCCACAGTCTCTCCAACATTTATCATCTTGTGTTTTTTGGATTAATGCCAGCCTCGTTGGAGTGAGATGGAATCTCATTGTAGTTTTGATTTGTGTTTCTGTAATGGTTAATGATCAAGAGCATTTCCTCATGTTTCTGTTAGCTGCCTGAATGTCTTCTTTAGTGAAGTGTCTTCATATCCCTTGCCCATTTTTTAATTGGGTTGTTTGTCTTTTTGTGGTTGAGTTTTAGCAGCATCATGTAGATTTTTGAGATCAGGCACTGGCTGGAGATGTCGTAGCTGAAAATTTTTTCCCAGTCTGTAGGTGATCTTCTTACTCTTTTGGTGAAGTCTTTAGATGAGCATAGGTGTTTTTTATTAGCTCCCAGTTATCTGGTTTCTCTTTGGCATTTTTAGTAATGTTTTGTATTGTGTTTATGCTATGTATTAGAGCTTCTAATGTTGTCCGTATTTTTTCTTCCATGATCTTTATCGTTTTAGACTTTATGTTTAGGTCTTCGATCCATTTGGAGTTAGTTTTTGTGCATGGTGTGAGGTATGGGTCCTGTTTCATTTTTTTTGCAGATGGATATCCAGTTACACCAGCACCATTTGTTAAAGAGACTTATCTTTTCCCCAATTAGCTGACACTGGGCCTTTGTCAGATATCAGCTGCTCATATGTAGATGGGTTTATATCTGGATTCTCAATTCTGTTCCATTGGTCTATATGTCTGTTGTTGTACCAGTACCAGGCTGTTTTAACTACTGTGGCGATATAATAGGTTCTAAAATCAGGAAGAGTGAGGCCTCCCACTTTGTTCTTCTTTTTCAGTAATGCTTTACTTATCTGGGGCTTCTTTCCCTTCCATACGAAGTTGGTGATTTGTTTCTCCATCTCATTAAAGAATGTCTTTGGGATTTGGATCGGAATTGCGTTGTATATATAGGTGGCTTTTGATAGAACAGACATTTTTACAACGTTAAGTCTTCCTAGCCATGAGCAAGGTTATGTTTTTCCACTTATGTAGGTCCCTTTTGGTTTCTTGCAGTAGTACCTTGTAGTCTTCTGTGTATAGGTCTTTAACATCTCTGGTTAGATTTACTCCTAAATATCTTCTTCCGGGCTACTGTGAGTGGTATTGATTTGGTGATTTCCTCTTCAACGTTCTTTTTGTTGGTGTACAGGAATCCAACTGATTTTTGTATGTTTATCGTGTAACCTGATGATACTCTGCTGAACTTCTCTTCTATTAGTTTCAGAATTTTTATTGAGGATTCTTTAGGGTTTTCTGTGTATAAGATCATGTCATCTGCAAACAGATACTTTTACTTCTTCCTTGCCAATCTGGGTGCCCTTTATTTCTTTATCTAGCCTAATTGCTCTGGCTAGGACCTCCAGCACAATGTTGAATAAGAGTGGTGATAAGGGGCATCCTTGTCTGGTTTCTGTTCTGAAGAGGAATGTTTTTAGAATCTCTCCATTAAGGATGATGTCGGCTGTTGGTTTTGTATAAATGCCCTTTATTATGTGGAAGAATTTTCCTTCTATTCCTATTTTGTTGGGAGTTTTTATCATGAATGGGTTTTGGACTTTGTCAAATGCCTTTTCTGCATCAATTGATAAAATCATGTGTTTCTTGTCTTTTATTTATATGGTATATTACATTAATTGTTTTTCTAATATTGAACCATTCTTGCATTCTTGCATACCTGGTATAAATCCCACTTGGTCATGGTGGATTATTTTTTTAATATGTTGTTGAATTCTATTGGCTAGAATTTTGTTGAGGATTTTTACGTCTATGTTCATGAGGTATATGGGTCTGGAAATTTCTTTTTTTTTGTTGTCTTTACCTGGTTTTGGTATCAGGGATATGCTGGCTTCATAGAATGAGTTAGGGAGCATTCTGTCCTTTTCTGTACTTTGAAATACCTTTAGTAGTAGTGGTGTTAAGTCTTCTCTGAAAGTTTGGTAGAACTCTGCAGTGAAGCCATCAGGACCAGGGCTTTTTTTGGGCGGAGTTTTTTGAAATTGTTTCACTTTTGAAGAGCTGATCCAATCCTAACTGGTATGCATATTTCTTAGGTTCTTGGTGACAATAGCCAAAGAATCATTTTTTAATTTTTAATTTGGAAATAATTTCAAACTGACAAAAGCTTAAAGAGTAGTGTAAGGAATACTGTTATAGCCTTTAGGTTCCATATTGTTAATGTTTTGCCTCTTTGGCATTATCATTTGCACATTCTCTCTGTTTTTTCTAAGCCATTTGAAGGTTGCATGTATCAATGTTCCTTTATACCCAAATACGTCAGTGTGTATTTCCTAAAAGTGAAGACATTTCTCTTGCATAATATGTTACCAACGTCAAGAAATTTAACATTGATACCATAGTTTAATCTATGGTCCATACCCAGTTTTATCACTTGACCCAATCATGTCCTTAATAGTATTATTTTTTCCCCTCTTGTGTTAGATCCCATCTGTTGTTACTTACCATTGAGTCAGCTCTGACTCACGGCAACCTTATGTATAACAGAACAAAATGTCCGTTTCTGTGCCATCTTCATGATTGGGGTGGGCAGGGGGGACTCATCCAGCCTCAGTGACTCTAGAAAGTCTGGATTCCATGAGAATTGGAATTCTGTTCTATATTCCCTCCTTCCCCCCTTTTGATTAGGATTCATCTATAGAATCTTTGAGTATTTTTTATTTTAATGTGGAGCCCTGGTGGTGCAGTGGTTGAGAGCCTGGTTGCTAACCAAAAAGCTGGCGGTTCAAATCTACCAACTGCTCCTTGGAAACCCTGTGGGGCAGCTCTACCCTGTCTTACAGGGTCGCCATGAGTGAGAATCTACTTGACGGCAGTGGGTTTGGTTTGGTTTGGTTTAGTGTTAACAGGTGTATAGTGATACCTAACTGTGGTTTTAATTTGCATTTCCTATTGGCTAATGATGTTGAACGTTTTTTTCATGTGCTATTTACCATCTGTATATCCTCTTTGCTGAAATGTCTCTTAATGTCTCCTGCTGATCTTTTAATTCATTTATTTTTTGTTGTTATTGTTGAGTTTTGAGAGTTGTTTATATATTTTGAATATTAGTCCATCGTCAGGTAATGTGATCTGCAGATATTTCCCTCATTCTGTAGCTTGTCTTTTCATCCACTTAACAGGATCTTTCACAGAACAAAAGGTTTTAGGTTTAATGAAATTCAGTTTATCATTTTTTTTTTTTTTTTTGCTTTTGAAGATCATGCTTTTGGTATGAAGACTAAGAACTCTTTGCCTAGCCCTTAGCCCCAAATATTTTCTCCTAAATATTTTATAGTGTTTCATTTTACATTTAAGTCTGGGATCCAGTTTTCAGTTGATTTTTAATTTTTTTTTTTCAGTGTTGCTCTAGCGTATTTGTTGAAAAGGTTATCCTTCCTCCATTGAGTGACTTTGGAACCTTTGTCCAAAATCAGTTGGGTATATCTGTGTGGGTCTATTTCTGGACTCCGTGTTGTGATCGTTGATCTAATGTCTATCCCACTCTTACCAATACCACAGTCTTGATTACTATAGTTAATAACAGACTGATTCCTCCCACTTTATTCTTCTTTTCAAAATTGTTTTAGCTATTCTAGTTCCTTCGCTTTTCTATATAAATTTTAGAATAATTTTGTCTATATCCACAAAAAAATCTTTTTGGGATTTTGATAGGAGTTATGTTTAACCTGTATATCAATTTGAGGAAAGTTAACATCTTTGCTGTATTAAATCTTCTAATACGTGAACGTTATATGTGTTATTTAGATCTTCTTTGATTTTTTTCATTAGTGTTTTGTGGCATTTACTATACAAATCCTGTACATATTTTGTTAGATTTACATTTAAGTTTTTCATAATTTGAAGCAATTATAAATGGTATTATTTTTTTAATCTCATTGTCCATGTGTTTTTCATTGCTAGTATATAGAAATACAACTACTTTTTGTGTATTTTTCTTATACCCTGTGACTTTGCTGAACTCACCTATTAATTCTAGGGTTGCTTTGTTGTTTTTTTTTTTTTTTTGAAGATTTGTTGAGATTTTTCTAGGGAATCATGTAAAAAATAGGGACTCCCCAGCCACCATCAGGCAGGTAGAATCTTCTAGAATCCATGATTGGCTCAGGACTAGGGAGAGACTTCAGCCTAAGAATCTTATCCCTGATATTCATCACTGCTGGTCAGTAAGCCACTATTTTAATTAAGATTAAACAACACACCCGTTGTTGATAGGCATACTGACTAAAGAAGCCCTTATAATCATTTCTGCCAGAGAATGGGCTTTCCAAAGAGAAGGCCGGCTGACTACCACTGGACAATGCAACCTGAGCAGTGTTTGTAGCACCATGATGAAAGCTTGACCCAAGTAACATTTATGCTCAGTATCCCACTGTATGTGCTTAGTAAGTTAATTAGACACTCTAGCAACACTGCTTCAGCACAGCAGGCACTGGGATAATGGAATTGAATTAATACTAATGCAAGCTATAATTATAGCTCTTTTAGATATTATCATAGCTACACCCATTACTAACAAATGTTCATTGAGCAGCTGCTACTTGCCTGATGCTAGAGACCAAAACCAAACCAAACTCACTGCTGTCGAGTCAATTCCAACCCATAGTGACCCTATAGGACAGGGTAGAACTGCCCCATAGGGTTTCCAAGACTGTAATGTATATGGAATCAGACTACCTCATCTTTCTCCTGCAGAGCAGCAGGTGAGTTCGAACTGCTGACCTTTGGATTAGGGGCCAAGCGCTTAACCACTGCACCGCCAGGGCTCCTTGATGCTGGGGAAGACCTTGATAAAAAGAGAGTGAGTGCTGTGAGACCATGTGCTCCAGGAACTTAGGGACTGTGATGCCCTGGTCACCACAGCATCTCCTCTGCTGATTCATAGGGGCTCACACTAAATAATGTTTGGCTAAAGCTGAAAATGAAAGAAGGAAGGATTGGCCAAAGGGCCAGAGAGCTTCTACTTAAAGAGTTGGTAGATGCAGGAGAAATAGAATTAAACAGCTTTCCTGGCAAATGCAGGAGATCTTAAATCAGCTCTAAGAAAAAAATGATAAAGGGCTAAGATGGCCCTCACCTTACCTGCAGATTATAGCCACACATTGCTCATCTTACTGCTGGTATCTTATCCCTCTGAACCGTATCTGTGTCACTGCCTCTCTCTTTGCCTGTCCCCGCCCCCCCCCATAGCTTCCAGTTTAACAGTTTCTACACAAATTATTCAGTGATATTGGTTACCTTTTTCACAGTGTGTCATCATTCTCATTCATTCCATTCTGGTTGTACCATTTCCAGTACTCTAGTTTCCCTGCCCGCTTACCTTCTCCTCTTTGCTTTAGAGTAATTTTTGACCATTTGGTCTCCTATAGTTGATTTTTTTTTTTTTTTTAAAAAGAAGCTCTTTACTCATGGGCGATATTCTTTATTTTATAATCCAATCTGTTATTTAGCTAACAGATGACCTCAAGGGATAATTTTGGTTTACGGTTTGAAGTGTATCTCAGGGCAGTGGTCTTGGGGAGTCCTCTGGTCTCAACCAGTCCAGTAAATCTAGACTTTTTATCTCCAGCTGTTTTTGTCTGTCTGTATGTCTGTGTGTCTGTTTCTTTCTAACACCAACAACTCCTGTGTTCTTCGCTTGTGTGCTCAGAGCCCCAGCAGCCACCCGCCCTCAGTGGCCATGGCGTCACCCACATTTTTCCTCTCAGAATGTATTTGGGTAGACCTAATAAGGGGCTGGCTCTGCTTCACTTTTTAGTTCAGAATCTCTTGTTTTTCCCAAAGTCCTCTTATTTTATTTCGAGGTGCAAATAAAGTGTCTACCCCACGTGCCAGTCTCACCTTTCAGAGCTGGTGAGTTATATGTGAGTTCATATAGTCTACTTCTGTCTTGGCCATTGGAGGCCTGTTGGGTGGTGTTCCAAGACCTGGGGTGGTTTGGAGCGGGTTGTAAGGGTGACTTCCAAGTTTCCTGCTGCTGCTGCTACCAAAATGATAAGCATCAACAGAGGAACTGCAGCCGAGGGAATTTAATAATGAGAGTGGTAATCAAGTAGCAGCCAGGACCAGCAGCTCCAAACAAGATGGCGACATCCGCCACCCTTCAGCTAGTGTCTTTCAGGGGCAGCTAGGCTCCGCACTGTGAACTGAGCTAGTCTGTATTAAGGCGGAGCGCAGTCCCAAACCAAACCCTCCGTTTAATTTCTTAGCATAAATTCAATTTTGATTGCCTCTCCAGTTTCTCTGTTGCTCCTCAAAATCTCCAAAGTGGGAATATTGAAACTGGAACCTGAGCTTCTCAATAGGTTGGTGAATATCCTTAATATATAATCTATGGAAAATAGATATTTGGTTCACAGTGACTCTTACTGAAATTATTTGCTGTAAGATCAAAGTTAAAAAACAAGTATGAAGTCCTGTTGACCTCTCATGTGAAAGCCCTGGAACTAAATATCGAGGTAGAGTCTGTAGGACTCTGTAGTTTAAGGGGATTATGTTCAAATACACATTTAAAAAATAAATCTCGACCTGCACCTTACTGCACTCAGGCCAGGCCTTAAATAAGTTTTTTATGGAGGATTTTGGGAAGGGTGAATAAAAGGTTATGTATATGTGATTAACTTGATATTTAATGGAAAAGAAAAAAAAAAAAACCTTTAATCTTGACTATTCTGCAGTGAAGTAATAGCCACTGGGGTGAATTTATGTAGCAAATTGCTGTCTGCTGTATTCAGATTATTCCCTGAGCTCTGACGCGTTCAGAAAGCACCAAATATCACGGAGACGCACAATTATCATGCTTAATTAATGTTTGCAACCAAAAAGAGGAAGGTTGGAATCTTTAATATCATTGTGGATATTGAAGAACTGAAATTGACTGATTATTATCTTGAGATTAATATATTCTTCCCCAAGCCAGACCCTGGGGTCAAAAGACAGAGTATTAAAACTATTTGAAAAATTAACTGCAATAATTGCTTTAGGGGCTAATTTTTTTTTTTTTTAATGTCTTGCTTCCTTACGCCTGTACTACTGATTGTTATAGCTTGCACACTTCACCCATTAAGTGGTAATTCAGAGTGACAACTACATTGAAATGAAGCAAGTTAGTTAATCACCATGAAACTGTTCCTGAAATACCCTGTCCAAGTACTCCCTGGTCACAGGAGGCCTCTGATTACCTGGTTTTCTCCCAGAGTGAGATTTTCCTATAGAAACCTGTAAATATTATTATGGGATCTACGGGAGAGGGGCAGGCCAAAGTTTGGCTGGAATTGTACTTGAAAGTATTCAGAATTTTGCACAGCAGGATAGCTACTGGCTCACTGGTTGTGTAGCACCCCCAAGGGTGTGTGCGCCGTGTTAGGCTAGGGACGCAGCTGCTCATCCCAGCACTGTAGCCTCGCAACACCGACGAGCTGGCGTCAGAGTGAGGCAATGGCTGTTGCCATAGGGCTTGGTTTCCATCAAAGCAGGATCTTGTGGAGCAAGGGTTCTGATGTGATGACCAGTAGGCACGTGCCCAGTCTCCACGTGGACAGCCAGGAGAGGCTACCCCTTGTCTTCCCTTTTCTTGGCCATTCAGTGGACTGTGTCCCCTGAAGAGCTAGCAATCTACACTGGACTCGTGAACAAGTCCACCTTTTAGAAGAGACCCAGCAGCCAGGTGGGGGTCTTAGATGCCACTCTCCAACCTGCCAGAGCCCCTGCCTGGCTTGTGGGCTCACTGATGTACTGTGTATCGCCCATAGCAGATTCCTGCTCCCCACAAAATCCTATGTGCTTCTCTCAGTAGGGATATTTGTGTACCAATTAAAAGGCTTTCAGTGGCCATGCTGCTTCAGTTACTCAGGCTTCAGGAAGTGTATGTTCAGGGCACAGAGTTTGACCGTATAGCTTTTTCAGCCAGGGTTCCAGAAAACTGCCATTGGTTTCTTTCTTTTTAGCCTTGTCTTTTTTCTCGGTGTATGGGCTCAATATAAAACCAAAGTACTCTATATGTCAGATTGGCTGTAGGAAGAATGAAAACTCCTCACATCCCAAATCTTCCTCATACCCCTTTTCGCGAGAATGCCGTTCAGTGGGTTCCAAGGAAAAGATGATCAGTTAGGCAGCAACCTGCGTGCCCATGAACACAGCACTTGATGTTTGACATAGTGACATTAAGATAATGTATATGAAGATATGCATAAAACAATAACATTCACTCTTGTAGAAATAATTCAGCAAATATTTAATTAGTGCTGGCAGACACTATAAGGTAAGCTTGGGATATAAATTTGGGATACAGAGATGCCTTTTGGAAGGTCATAGCACAGTATGAGAGAGACAGGTAGACACATAATTCACCATACATCGTGTTAGAGGCAAGAACAGGGAGAGGTGAAAGGAGAAAGTGGTCAGCTCTGCTTGAGTGAATCAGGGAAGACTTCATGTGGGAGAAGGTGCTTAAGGGACGTTGATGAAGGATGAATAGGAGTTCACCAGGGGATGATATGGGGCTGGGAGCGTGGGGGGAAAACAAGGGCACAGCATGTACAAACAGTAGTCAATTCCTGTAAGGTGTTAGGCTTCGTGGCAAAAGTGGAATGAACAATCTGTTTGCTGTCCTTTGGGTAATCATGCCCTCACCTGGCCTGTTGCAAGGCAGTTACCCTGTATTACTCATGTGGCAGAGCCAGCCACCCAGTGCCTGCACAAGCCTAGTGTAATGATTTTTTACTTACCATGCACTGCCCCCTCCGTTAGCTTGGTGTGTGATCATACCGCTCAACTGTTATTCCATGAAATGTCACCATAAATTACAAGAAAAAGAAAAGAATGGGCAGTTACGTCACAGGGAAACTGATGGATTTGTGACATTACCCATTGCTGTTGAGTTGATTCTGCCTCATAGCGACCATATAGGACAGAGGAGAACTGCCCCATAGAGTTTCCAAGGAGCACTTGGTGGATTTGAACTGCCGACCTTTTGGTTAGCAGCTGAACTCTTAACCACTACGCCACCAGGGTTTCCTTTGTTACATGAACAAAGCCAATCAGAAGTAGCTCAGAGTAGAGGCTGGATATGTATCTAAGTTCTTGGAGTTAGTTCTAGAGAGTTCCTTCTTTCTCTTTAGTCTTCCTAATTAGTACTGGCACTATTCACAACCAACTTAAACATCTTTTATAATCTGTGTGTTAGTATAATCAGGAAGGACAGGCAGCACAATGCCATGCTGCAGAGGAAGGAAAAGAAAGAAACCTGGGGTATCAGGTAGGTGCACCACAACGTCAAATAGACAGTACATAAATTATAACAGTTCAGTTAAAAATACGTAGCAAATTTATTAGGTATTTGTCTTTAAAACACGCACTGTGAAATGAGATAAACCCCAAGGCAGAGGTTACCAGCTAAATATGGAAAAGAAACCAACAAAAAATACTTTGGAAGGTGAGTTTAAAATACCTTATTCTCTTCTCCCTTACTCCTTGCTTTCTCCCTATTTCCCGAGGCCATGTAACCTTAACCTCACATTTCACATTTCTTTCCTCCTTTTTCCCCTCTTCTTACCAGTCCCTGGTTCTAATACTCTAAGTTAGAAAGACTTACTTGTATTCCTTCTAATATTCAGCTAATTCTTTTCGTAGCTTCCTAAGTGGAGCACATGCTGAGAGTTAAAGAATAGCAGTTCTTTAGCCAGTATATTGTCATTTATGTGCTTTTAGCTTAACACACTGAGCTAATAATGTTAAATCACTATTTTACTCCAGAATTATAAGACAACTAATTTGAGCATGAAGTACTCAAAGAATGAGATTTTGGGACAGGTGGCTTAGCGTCAGATCCAGGCTCGCTGCTTACTCTAGTGTGATGGTGGAGAGGTACCTGAGCTCCAGCTACATGATCTATAAAATGGGAATAATGATAGCAAATACCTATTCTAAAAGATGGTCGTTGGGATTAGAGGAGAGTATTATGTGAAAGTTGATTGACATCTATCTTTTTTCATCACTCAATGTTAGTTTTGTCTTTAGGGTTATATATGCATCTAGTGCACTTTAAACAAGAGGTAATTTTTTTTTTAGATTATTGTATTTCTGCAGTGTCATAAACATTCATTTGATTTGTGCCATTTCTATAAAGCTTAAATTTTGATCATTTCAAGGTAAATACTAAAGACATTTTGTTATTTCCCTTAAAATTTATCTTGAAGTTTCAGTCAATCTATGGTTGATCTGTCAGTCCCAGTGGGTTTAAATAGTACCCATTCATGGGTGGGAAACCCTGGTGGCATAGTGGTTAAGTGCTACAGCTGCTAACCAAAAGGTCGGCAGTTCAGATCTGCCAGGTGCTCCTTGGAAACTCTATGGGGCAGTTCTACCCTGTCCTATAGGGTCACTATGAGTCAGAACCAACTTGACTGCAGTGGGGTCTTTTTTTGGTATTCATGGATGACTCAGCCCAGACTTCACCTCTGAACTTCAGGTCTCTGTCCAGCTTGAATCCATTCTCTTCTCTGAAGCCCCACCTTGTCCAGCACCAGCCTGCGTCACTGTAATAGTCTCTGGCAGGTCTTCTACCCACACTCTCTGCATCGCAGGTAGAGGAACTTTTTTGACATACACCAGTATTTTACCTTTTGTGGTACATGCTGTTTACTCTCTGCCACTAAGCAATATGAATCCAGACTATTAAGCGAAAACCTCAAATATGCCATTAAATTGTCAATAGTAACTCTGTCTCAACTCTCTTCCTTTCTGTTTGCCTACATTTTTCCCTCTCTAAGAGCTGGAAGGCTCTGTGTGGCACCTGGCTTGGGCTCACACTGGTGTTTGGCACATTTATGTTCCTTTCATCTTTTATGTTAGAGGAACCTGCTGTTGGTGTCTGCCCTCATTTTTGTTTGATTTTCTCTTTGGTCTGCTTTCTTTAGATGAGTGAATGATTGTACCAGGGTTCTTACTGTTAGGCCCCTCAGATTCCTTTTGAAAATGGAGTATAAATAAATGCCCAGCTTATGAACTCAACCTGATAATTGCAATGAAGCTTATCAGCCAAAATACAGATGTTGGTTATAAAACAAAAACAGACCTAGATAGGTCAGCTTGAGAGACTAAAAATATTTTGGCTTAGAATCTTCCTTTTCCATTAATGTATGGGAGAAGAAGAGTGGATTTCCTGGAGTGGCCACTTGCAAGTGATTTTTCAATTTGGAACCAATTAGTATAAAAAGAATATCATTCTCTATCTTTAGAATTTGGCTTGTCATTTAAAAAAATAATTGGAGATTGATTAATAATCTCTAGCCAATGAAATGCTTGGGTGACTTAGAAATTTTTAATTTTTTTTCTTTCCCATTGCCGTTGAGTTGATTCTGATTCATAGCAACCATATAGGACAGAGTAGAACTGTCTCATAGGGTTTTCAAGGCAGTAATCTTTACAGAAGCAGATTGCCACATCTTTCTTCTCCAGAAAGGGTGGTGGGTTTGAACCAGTGACCTTTTGATTAGCAGCTGAGCGCTTAACCACTGCACCACCAGGGCTTCTTATGTTTTTTTTCTTTAAAACTTCATAGAAACACATTTCTTGAGAATGCCATGTTCATCGTATTTAAGTTTATTATAGTTTAATTTCTGATGTCCCAGTGATATCCTGGTTGGTACTAAATATTGATGAAAGGGTTAAAAAAATAAGCTAGCAATTGAGTCTAGTCTAATGGGTGACCTCTTTCCAAAACTTTAAAAAACTTAACCAATATGTTTCTCAAATACTGTAGGGATCACTGTTGTGGTGTATCTTGACAAAGTATAACTCTTTAGATCACATAGTAGATAGTGATAAATATTTAAAGTATATTTGAAAAGTTTTTAAAATTGAACATAAAACAAAATGTTTCAACTAAAATCTCACCTGCTGGGGGAGGGAGTGTGTGGAAAGCCAATTGTGAACACACTGTTCTAAGTCCTTGAGTTGGCACTCCTGCGTTGGCCAACAGCAGTTTTCCTGGATGTAGTGGAGAGATATCCTGGTTCCAGCTTCACATTCTCTGATTGCCATTTTAAAATCTGGCAATACCTTTCTACTTTTTCAAACCAGTTCTTGAATATATTTCAGGAAAAATAGATGCATTAGCTTGACATGAAGAAAAATAACTAGAAATTACTTTGGCACTTACAACTGGCAGCCTAAGGATCAGAATTTGAAGTTTGCTGCTCAGACATCTCTTGGGCTACTTCTTCCTAAAACTACCACTGACATTAACAGATACACAGTTGTTGGAAGGACAGTGTTAGAGCCTTTTTGGTGGATTTGAGAAGTTCTGTAAATGTGGTCAATAGGGTAGTTGGTTATACAGTAGCCATGTGTCTTAGACTGGGTTCTCTAGAGAAGCAAAATCAGTAAAGAAGCAAAATCAGTAAAGCGTATAAATGTATATATAGAGAGGTTTATATCAAGGAAATGGCTCACGTGGTTTTAGAGGCTGGAATGTCCCAAGTTCATGGGTCAGAATAGAGGCTTCTCCTGATTTACATAGCTGCTGCAAACCCAAGATTGGCAGGTCAGAGAGTAGGGCTCTTGCTTACAGGCTTCAAAGATCAATGAATGCCAAGATTGGCAGGCAAGACCGCAGGTAAGCTGCTAGCTCAATTCCCAAAACCAGAGGTCAGACTAACGGGAGCCAGCTGCAGGATCCAGAGCAACCAGAAGCACACGAGCCTTGCCAGAACGTCCCTTATTTTTGATGCAGGCCACATGCCAAAGGAAGCTCCCTTTCAACTGATTGGCTACTCACGTCAGAGCCCATCGTGGAGGCGATCACATTATATCAAATCTCATCATGGAAGTGATCACAACATCATACGACTGCCAGACTTCATCGTAACTGCCAAACCACTGATAATCATGACCCAGCCAAGTTGACATACAACCTTAACCATCACACCAGGATTAGCCCTTTTTTAATGATTAAGCACCAGACATATCAGTATAAAGCTAAACGTCTTGACCATATAAGCAAACTAGCAGAAATTGAGGTGCAGGATAATCAAGGCCAAAGTTGCAGGCCATATTTTAAAGCATGAAAACCCCAAAGCAAACACTAAGAACATAAAAAACAAAAAAAGTTTGAACTTCAAAGCATCAAAAACGAGTACAGTTGGCCTTGTTTATTGGCCGTTGTAGAGAAGGAATAATATCTCTGTGGCAAATACATCCCCATCTTTTCTAGGAAAAACTTGATCTCAGATATTTATTTTTGTATCTGGAAAAGTGTCGCCACAGGCATTCCTTATGAGTGTGAAATTCCACCACAGAACTATCCATGTATTCAAAATAAATTAATTTTTTACAAAACAAAAATTTGTCATTTGAATACCAGAACATTTAATATCTTTTATGTGAAACTTTAAAATATACTCTATGCTTTCCTGTGGAGAACTTAGCATGATTTAATCTTCTTTGATGACACAGGCCATACTTTATAATAGGGTTTGGTAATTGGAGGCCTTGAAGAGGTTGAATAATGTTTGGAGGAGGTAATACTAGAGGAAGTGAGGTAAAAGACTAAGGAGTGCTGATCTGAGTAAGTGGGATGCTCATAATTGAGGTTTTAGAGGTGATACATTTATTGAGGACAACAAGGTCTAGGATAGAGGCTCTCAACCTGGGTACCTAAGAGAATCACTGGAGAACTTAACAATATACCAATGCCTGGGCCCTACCCCAGTATTCTCAGAGATGTAGGATCCTTACAGCTTTTGACTTCACCATCCCTCATTTGTGGCCCTCTTCGTTATGGTCCAAAATGGAGCTCCATCATTTACATTGACATTCTAAGCAGTGGCATAGTGGAAAGGAAGAAGGAACAAAGGGCAAATCACTTGTCTCTTGTAGTAAGTTCCTGGAAGCTGCCACATGATACTTCTGCTTACATCCCATTGCCCAGAACCTGGCTGTAAGGGAGATTGGGATATTTAGTCTTCATTCTGCATAGTCGTATGCCCAGCTAAAATTCTATTATTATGGAAGAAGGGATATTTTAAAACAAGCTAGCTTCTCTACCACAGAAGGGTAGTGGGTTATATAGTCTGATAATACGACCTTTGGAGGAGCTGGTGGTTTTGAAGATTGAAAGTGCTAGTGGGGAACAAGAAAGGTATCTCTTCCACACCAGCTTCTCAGGTCCATGGGTGGAAAAGGGGAAGGAGCCTCCAGTTGAGAAGGATGCGGTTCACTGAGTGATTTCTTTGGGGGACAACCACATATCAGGGCAAGAAGGGAAAATACAGAGAAGTTAAGAATATACTTGAGGCTAATGAGTGGGGGCTAGCCAGACCGAGAGAGACCACCTGGGTGCCGAGTGCTAACTAAGCCTCATGAGGCATGATGTAATCTATCAGTGGTGCAGCTGATAAGAGCCCTGAACATGGAGGCTCAGAGGAGCTTCCTGGTTAGTGACCATGCATAGGAGAGGGTAGCACATCCTTTTTTGGGACATGGAACCCTCTGTACTGTGACCCCTCCCAGAGCTCACCCTACATATTTCTTTGTATTCTTTTTTAATATATATTAAAGCAATTTTTGCAGGTATGGTATTTCCCTTGAACTCTAAGCCATTCCAGCTAATTATAGGACCGAAAGGAATAGCAGGGGCTGGCTAGTGTGAAGTGGGGGAGTCATATGGACTCCTGAGCTTGTGGCTGGTACCCTGAGGGGGGTAGAGAAAAACCTCAAATTTAGTACTGACCGGTCTGAAGTGGAGGGAGTCATGTGGACTCCCAAGTTTGTGGTTGGTATCTGCTGATCTAGCCCCAGGTAGCTAGGGTCAGAGCAAGGGACTGCGTGTGGGCAACTGGGGTCTGAACTGAACAGGGAAGGGAAGCCGAGATTTCCATAGGACTCAGTCGGCATGTGGAGTGGGATTTGTTATCTACCACACAGTCTGGTGTCAGGAGTGGTGATCTAAGTCTACCCGGACTGATATACATAACTTGGCATCTCCTCATGGATGTTTTATAGGCATCTCAACCTACCTCCACATTCCCAAAACAGAACTCTTGGTTTCCCACCGCATGCCTGACATCCCTCGCAGCCTTCTTCATCTCAGTAAATATCACCACCATCCACTAAGTTGCTGAAGTTAAAAACCTAAGTGAAGTCCTTGGTTCTCCTTTTCCCTCTTCCTTCCACCACATCCAATCAGCAAGTCGTTCAGTCCTGCCTCCAAAGTACATCCCAAGCCCACATAATTCTCTCCATCACCACTGCTTCCATCCTTGCCCAAGCCACCATTATCTCCCACCTGCACTATTGCAGTAACCTCCCTACTCCCACTTTTTCTTGTCATAATTCAATCTCTAGGAGTGGCAGAGTAGTCTTTAAAAATATAAATCTAGTAATTCAGTGCCTTCCCTTTGCACTAGAATGAAATCCCAACTCCTTACCATGGCCCAGGTGATCTGATGCCTGCCCGCCTCTCTGACCTTATTTTGTACCCCCTGCTACAGACACACTGCGTGTCTTCACTTGGGACCTTTGCACTTATTCTCCTGTTCCCTGGACAGCATTTCATCATCGGTTACTTCTCATCACCCAGGTTGCACATGTCACCTCCCCAGAGATGCTTGCTTTAATGTAGTTCCCTCCTATCTCCCTGTGCGTTTACTTGTCTGTTGTCTGCCCTATTCCACTGGAACTAATATACTCCATGAGAGCAGGGACCACGTCTACCTTGCTCATCTCTGTAGTCCCAGTGCTTAGAATAGTTAACAACCTCTAGTAGAAACAAAACAAATAGTTGTTGACTGCCTGAATAAAAAATGTTTGGAACCTAGTTCAGTTTTTTGTCATATCATTTCCATTGTTATCTCGTTGTAATTATGACTGCCACCAAGAGTAATGACTTCCTGATTACTATTTCTAAGAGCAGTAACTTTCTAGTTTACTACTTCTAATCCATGAGGGGCTAGGAAAACCTGTTAACTAGCCTTGTTAAAGAATTGCATATGAAGAATGGGAGAATTCAGAAGTAAAGCACAACATTAGCAAGGGGGCATTGTGCTTGCCACCTCCTGATCTCTGAGTCTTTTCTTTGCTAAGAGATGTCCAGTAGCTGTCTTGCCCAGGTCTTTATCAATCTAGTCTTGCAGGAAATACAAGGGAAGAAGAGAAGTTGGACGATCTTTAACCAACAATGACTGGTTGTCAAAATATGGGAGAAGGAGTGGTCTGAAAGGTAGAGAAGGGGCAACTGAGAAGGGTAACTTCTTGCAAGTTCTCGATGAAAAGTGGCTCCTGATAAATGTGTCTTCACTGGCTCTAGGGAAAGGGGCTGGGAAGGGTGAAGATGAGTATTCTCTTGGTCTGCGAGGTTACTTCTGTAAGATCACCTTAATACATTTCCAGACAAGATTTTAGATAATGGTGTTTTAAGCAGAGGATTATTGCTTTCCTTTTAAGTTAATAAGTTGCCCTAAAGTAGAAGATAATTACACTCAAAGATTTTAAACCCATTAATTCATTGCCTCATATGTCAGGGAAATGGAAATGGATGGGAAACGACCCCTCCTCTCAAGAAACACAGGGGCTTAGGATGAAGGCTATAGTCAACAGATTTGTAAACAATTAGCTATTATATACTGTTTCCAGGACTGTTAAAAAATATGTGTAGGATACTAAGGAAGTACATTGTAATAATGATTTCTCATGCTTCTGAAGAGAAAATCTCCGTGGATGTTGCCCAAGGTGGATGCTACACTGAATTTTGGTCATTAGTGGGTCATGAGGTAAAGAAGTTCCTGTGTACAAGCTTTTGTTGTACATTTGGTTTTTTAAAAGCTATGTCAATACATCCATCTTTTCTGTGACCTAAATGTCTCCTATTTTTTCTTCCTCTAGTGGTTTCTAATTGCCAACAGATCTTACAAAGTCAGTGCAGCGAGCTCATTTTTCTTCAGTGGTGTATTTGTTGGCGTTATCTCGTTTGGTCAACTTTCAGATCGCTTCGGAAGGAAAAAAGTCTATCTTGCAGGTAATCTCCTATAGTGTTCATGAACTGCGTAAGAGGCCTTACTTCCTTAAGGTTCTCAGGGAACTAAATAAGGAGGACTCTTAGCTCTACTCTGACAACCATGAGGTCGCCGTGAGCTGGAGTCGACTTGACAGCTACTGGCTTAGTGGTTAAGAGCTCGTTTGCTAACCAAAAGGTCAGCAGTTCAAATCTACCAGCTCCTCCTTAGAAATCCTGTGGGACAGTTCTTCTTTGTCCTAGAGGGTCACAGTTAGTCAGAATCGACAGCAATGGGTTTTTTGTTTTTTTTTTTGGTATTTGTTTAAGGTTCTCAGGAAATTGCCACTTGGACACAGAGCTGATTTTTATCACATTGAGAAGAGCCCAAACTGCAACAGAGTTCCCCCTGGCCAAGCATATGTTAGTGGCCAGCACACCTGGTCAAGGCCAGATATTTGCATTGTATACTTTTCATAAATGATGGTGCTTCCTGCAACCTCCAAACTCCAATTTATGTCTTGTTTCTAAGGAGAAAAGTCAAAGATAGAGACAGTCTACTAGATCCATTTCCTTATATCCCTCTGTGTGGATTCGTTGCAAATGAGCTCTGCAGGGCTCGGCATAGTTTTCTCAACAAGCTAAGTGTGAGCTAGGATTTTTCAAGTTCCGGCATTATTATGAATAACTGAAAACGGTGATGGGCGGAAATCGACTTGTAACAAAGAGAACATCTCAATTTTTCTTTATAGTTTTTAAGAGAAACTTTAAAATAAAAAACTAGCTCAGAAAATTTAAATTTGCAAAGGTTCATCTTTCCAAAGTAATGAATATTATTTATTACTTTCATCAAATGCTGTTTTGCCTCTGGATAATGAATACTGTTCTTTTCTTGCTAGGTTTTGCTCTTGACATCTTATTTGCTATTGCAAATGGATTTTCCCCATCATACGAATTCTTCGCAATAACTCGCTTTCTGGTGGGCGTGATGAATGGAGGAATGTCGCTGGTGGCTTTTGTCTTGCTAAACGAGTGTGTGGGCACCGCCTACTGGGCACTGGCAGGTACTGCATACGTAAATCCACGCAGATCTGGAGATGGTGAGCAGCTTCAGAAAACCTCGTAGGGAGCCTTTTTAACCCTAGAGTCTGAAAATGCATTTGGATCCGAGTGGCTCTATGCAACAGTTAGACTTGTTTTTCTGAGTTTGTTTTATATGACTGTGAATGAGTCATGTTATTCACACTCTTCTGTTAAAAGTCTCCCCTGGTGTCTACCTCAGAGATGGTGGGCTTATGACCTCAGGGGTTGCCTGTAGATAATTGTGGAGAATGATATTCCCAGGAGGGCATTGACTGCCTTTTACCTTAACCTGAAAGAGAGTCCTGGTATAGGAAATAAGGAGAAACTCCTTTTTTGTAGCCTTCTTATTATATTTTATTAAATCCTTGTTTCATTGCCCTTTCTGGTTTTTTATAGTTTTCTTTACGACAGGAGATAGTATTTTTGTAGCATTTCTTTACTGGTTCTTACATTCCCAAGTTGAACCCATATTTTATATTATTTTTAGCTATCCTGTAGTGTTGTCGAGAACTGCGTATGTAGTTCATTAATTTTATTATGTATGCAGTTCTTGAGAAGATTGTGAAATGATAGGGCCGATGATGGGCCAAGTGAAGGATTGGTTTATTCCAAGTGCAATGGGGAGCCAGAGGGGAGTATTAAATAGAGGTGTGATGTGATCTTATATACAGACCCTGGTAGGTGAACAGAGAACAGATTATAGAGGAGTGAGTATAGAAATAGAGGGATCATTCTGGAGACTGTTGTGGTTGGCCACATGAAACCTGATGGTGGCTTACACAAGGTAGAAATCAGTAGAGAGAGAGGAAAGAGGGTGCACTGGAGCTGGAATTTAATGGGACCATGACTTAGTAAAGGATCAATAATGACAAGAAGCCCTAATCTTAGAGGCCAGGTGTATTTGATGCACAGTAATGCATCCATGGACACCCTCGTGGCATAGTGGTTAAGTGCTATGGCTGCTAACCAAAAGGTCGGCAGTTCGAGTCCACCAGGTGCTCTTTGGAAACTCAATGGGGCAGTTCTGCTCTGTCCTATAGGGTTGCAATGAGTCGGAATTGACTCATCGGTGATGGGTTTGGCTTGGTTTTGTTTAATGCAACCATAATAGCATTGATTATCTTAGATTTGCAGGAAAACCCCACTGTCCCCATTCCCTTACTTATCAAACCACGTGTTCTGATTTGGAGTTCTGAAAAGAGGGTCCCTGAAGCTGTCACTTCAGCTCTCCTTTTTGGTTCCCCCTTTTCCTTGCTAGGGCCAGCAGTATGCAAGTCCTCATTTTTTGTTAGTGATAATCTATGGACAGGAATCAAAACATTTGTTTTACAGGATTGCTTGTTGTAGACAGTTTTTGTTAAAAGATGAACAAAGTCCTGTTGCTGTGGGAGACCCACAACAATGGTTCTTCCATAGAAGAAAGATGTGACAGAGAAACGGTACAGGATGCTGGCTTTCCAATCAGTCAGACCTAGGGCCAAGTCTCGGCCCTGCTGTAGGCACCCCTCTATCCTTAGCTTCACTTCGCCTCCCTGAGCTATTTCCTCACTTCGGTGTAAGGCTGATAACAGCACGTGCTTTCAGGGACGATGTAAAACACTTAATGCTCACTAAACAGTAGCTGTTATTCCTGGGTGGTACAGGTGGTTGATGTGCTTGGCTGCTAACCAAAAGGTTGGAGATTCTAGCCCACTAAGGGATACTTTGGAAGAAAGCCCAGTTGATCTACTTCCAAAAAACCAGCCATTGAAAACCCTACGGAGCACAGTTCCACTCTGACACACATGGGGTCTCCGTGGGTCAGAATCAACTCGACAGCAAGCGGTTTTATTATTACTGCTAGTGGCGATAGTAGCAGTTATAGAGAGAACTTCAGAGGTATAGAATTTGCAGATACATTGGACAAACCAGTGGAGTTTAGTACACATCTAAGTTTTTATTTAAAAAAATACAGGATTTTTTTTTGCAATCCCAAGATTGATATTTTTCCCATCAGTGTGCTGACAAAAATCTGTACTTCATGGAGCTTGTATTCTATTTGAGAAAGACAGACAAGAAACAAGTGCTTATAAATATATGTCTGATGGTGATAAATAGAGAATGACGATAGGGAGAACTGCTGAGTGAACTGTGATTAAAAATAGAGATTTTAGGGACAACCTCTGTGATAAACTCCTTGTATTGCAATAACCTCATGACCCAACAACCCTGTCCCCCACATATGGCAGAAAAAACTTCCAAGACTCGGCCAGAGGTTCAGGCAGATATTTGTACAATGTCCAATGCAGAAAGCATTTGAGTGGGCCCTTAAAATTCATTGTGTCCACACGTGATTTCCATTTTTCATCTGTTGTTCCTCTATTTTTGACTCATTTGCTGACCTGTCTTCTAGTTTTATCATCTGCTGTGTGATATTTGTGTAGATCTTTCTTTTCTGCTCTGCCCCTTACACTTGCCAGGGTAGGGCTGACATCTTACAAGGAAGGAATTGGCTCTATGACTTGGGTCGGAAATGGTGCTACAGATGGTGCTTTCCCCAGTAACAGGTCTCTTTTTTCTTGAATTAGGATCCATTGGTGGCCTGTTCTTTGCAGTTGGCATTGCCCAGTATGCCCTGTTAGGATACTTCATCCGCTCCTGGAGGACCCTTGCCGTTCTGGTTAACCTGCAGGGAACAGTGGTCTTCCTCTTGTCTTTGTAAGTAGCTTTTCCTTTTAGAGTTTTTTCATGTACTAAGTGGAAGGAATGTCTTAAGAGGATGTAGGTCAATGAGCAGCGTTATTCCCTTTCAGGAGCTTGCCTGAACTGACTTTGGTGAAGAACTAAATTCTGCAAGTGCTCCAATGCTTGGCAGCTCCTGGGAAGAGGAGATGCTTAATTAATTCAAAATGCAGGTATCCCTTGTTTAAAGTAACCTCTCAGTAGACTGCATTTTAACCTCCAGATTGTTGGTGTAGGGGACTAATTTCTTTTTTAACCCAAATCCTCAAGCTTAAAGAGCTTTAGACTGCATCAGGTCACACGCTAGGCGTGATATTATAGAACAATATATTCATATTCGATGTGTGGCAGTTATTCATCCTGTAGAAAAGTATCATTTCTGGAACTCTAAAGGTAGGCACAGGAAGATTCTCAGATGTGGGGGAAGTCCTAGTAGAGATTAGACTCAGAGTTACAACAGGACGAATCCCTGGTCAGAGCAGGGCTCTACAGAGGGCTCACCTAAGATGTTCCACCGTGGGGCTATAAAACACCCAGTGTTACAACGTGAGCCACCAACCTAGGCCCATCTCACCAGACGTTTTTAACGTGGCTCATGAAGGGTTTTTCTCCTCTGAGGTATCAGACCTCTTATTTTAATCATTAAAATCTTTGGGATAAAGAAAATGTTCAGCCAATGGTGTCTACTTTTTTACTCTGCTGTATAGTGAGGGATACCTGTAGTAGTGCTTTGATTCAGATAATTCTTAAATTTATTAGCTCTTTAGTTCAGATTCTGTTCATTGAGATTTGGTGGTGGGCTGAACTGAAGTTTGTTTTCATGCTATCTTTGAAAGCAAGGGCATTGCTAGGTGAGAAAGTGAATATAGCAGAAATAGTTAACCTGTATTAAAAAAAATTTATTAAATGCCTATAGGTATATGAATTGGAGTGAGGTAGTTTTATTAGAAAGGACAACTGACAATATTTTGTTAGTTTATGTATTATAAATATTTGGAAGTAATATATGGGTACCTAGTATTTTTTTTTTTTTAGTATACTACTTTGAGTTAATGAGCATTCCTTTAAGTAGCTGTTGAATAAATGAATTTTCAAGTATTTAGTACATCTCATGCTTCTCAATGCCATCTGAATCTCATTTCTCCTTCAGTAGCAGTGTGGTTTTAGTGGATAATCCAAGCCATTCTGCTTTTCTCTTTCCAAATTGTAGTCTGAGTTTATTACGGCTCAGTGCTAGGAAATGCCATGAAAAACAGAAAATGGAAAAGACACCATAAATGTTAAATAGGTACATACTCCATAATTCCATTAGTGAAAGGCTCCCCATTTTATCTTTCCTGATTTTCTACTGCCCCCTTTTACTTACCCTGTGTTCTAGGCAAACTAAGCTGCTTGTTGTTCACAGCGGGCACCTTATGCTTTTCTGCTTCCAGGCCCCCTCCTCATGCTGTGTCTGCCCTTTTAACACCCTTTTCCCCATTTCCTCTTAGTTAGTACTCAGCCTTCTCAGTTAGCTCAATGCTGCCCCCTCCATAAAGCCTTTCCTGATCATACCGCCAGCTACAGATCATTCTCTTTCTTTCCTGAAATTCCATAGCACTTAACCCAGACCCTTCGAGTGGTGCTCCTGTTTCTGCCTCAGACTGAAGCCATCTCTCTTTCTAAACAGAGAACTCTGCCGCAGCAGGCTGTGTTTTCCCTTTGTGACACTTCCCCTAACACCAAAGCCCAGGGTCTTCCACAGTAGATGCTTTGTGCCCACTGGATGAATGTTGGCCCCAAAACATTTTGAAATACCGTTAGAATAAGCCTATCAGTAACACAAGAAAAAGTCACATGATTTTAGAGTCAACCCTTGTTTTTTCCTACCAGGAATATTCTTTCATAGCTGTAAAATTCTTCATTTTCACCTTACTTGATTTGAGTAGTTTTATTTTCTAAAATTTGGTACCTCCTTAACTGACAAAGATTTACCACATTAAAGATATTCAGAGACCATTTTTAAGCAGGGCAGATTGTTAAGTGAGCCTTGTGGCTTCTGAAGGTGACCGTGGAGTTTTATGGAGGGCGGCATGTCTTAGAAAGTTCAGAGGCCTGCTTTTTCCTTTAAAAATGTGTTTTGTTTGCATAATAAGCACAGGCTAGAACTTGTAGCACCAAATCGGTCTGTTGGCAGGCAGGTGAGCCTTTGTATCAGTAGGCTTATTGGCCTTGTCAAAATGAGGAGAAATATGAAGTTCAAAGTTTGCACAATCAAGACAGCTCTTTCCCAAGTGGAAATCGTTTTATCAACTCATCAGAGCCACATTTCCAAAACCTGGATAGCTCTCAAATATCACCTTTAAAAAAATTTACCTCAAAAATTTTAAGGTAATTTTGGTCACTTATAGTTTTGAAAACACAGGGTAGCTTAAAAGGAGGGGAAATGGCTGACATTACCCAAAAATACTGACTGTTGATATCTCGGTATATTTTCTTCTTGGCTGTCTTCTACTGCTCCTAATCCTCCTCAGTTTTAATTTTTATGGTCATATACTTTCTAGAGTGTTTTCTTCACTTATTTTTCTGTCCAAAGTGTATCTTTAGTTGCCACGAGTCAGCAACTAACAGCAACAACAGTATAGCTGCCTATTGTATTAATGGAAACACTGGTGGCATAGTGGTCAAGAGCTATGGCTTCTAACTAAAAGATCGGCAGTTCGAATCCACCAGGCGCTCCTTGGAAACCCTATGGGACAGTTCTACCCTGTCCTGTAGGGTTACCATGAATCATAATCAACTCAATGGCAATGGGTTTTGTTTTTTGTTGTATTAATGTAATATACTTTCTTACTAAAAGTCATTTTTTTTCTATTGTTAGACCCTGGTTACTTTATACTCCTTCATTTTTGTAAAGTATCTCTTCAGTGAATATCCTTGAAATAAAAAAATAAAAATAAATTGTATATATATTCATCACCGGTAGTCTTCTTTTAATTTTTTTTTTCAAATTTATATTTAGACTTAATCAGATAATTTTACATAGTCTTCCTGTGACCCACGGTGATTTGAGCCTCTTGATCCAATTGACAATGGGCAGACCTAACTTTCAACACGATACTCTTTTACTTGATTCTTCCCTTCAGTGGCAGTAATGGTCATCAGATGACAATCAAGAGTAATAAAGGGATTTTTCAGGATGTCATAGATGGCCTTTGTTCCTGGGTTTGTTGTCGAACAAATGTGCATGAGTATTTCCTCCTTACTAGCAAAACTCCTGGGAAAAATCCTGCCTTTTTGTTTCCATTGTCTTCCCACTTGGCTATCACAGTGCTTTGTACAAAATGTATAAGCGCTCTGTAAGTGGTCATTGGTGGACTGGCTGTACATTAAGGTTCCAAATTGTATAGAGTTTATTGCCATTTCAGTATGCTACTTAAAGGCACAGCGAATTCTAAAAGACATGTTAAATATATTATTTATCCAGGTTTTGATTTAAGAGCCCTGGTGGCACAGCGGTTAAGTGCTGGGTTGCTAACAGAAAGGTCAGTGGTTCAAACCCACCGGCAGCTTTTCAGGAGAAGGATGTATCAGTCTGCTTCTGTAAAGATTTTCAGCTTTGGAAACCCTATGGGGGCAGTTCTGCTCTGTCCTATAGGGGTCGCTATGAGTTAGAATCGACTCAACCTCAGTGGGTTTGGATTTTTTGGGAAGTTTTATGCAGATGAGGTCATACTCGATCAAAAGATACTTCATGTGTTTAGTAAATAAAGTTTCCATGTTCCTGTCATAGTTTGTCTTCAAAAGCCCTCTAAAACTGCATGCAGAACTGTGAAGAAATGAAAGGATAGATAACATCTAAGTCTTGACACTTTGAAGATAGCAGTGGCAATATAAATGCTTGACACTTTGTGGTTATATTAGAAAATAACCTTTATTGTAACTAGAAGTTAACCAGAAGATACCTGTCTTAGTTATCTACTGCTGCTATAACAGAAATACCACAATACAACAGAAATTTATTTTCTCACAGTTGGGAGGCTAGAAGTCCGAATTCAGGGTGCTGGCTCCAGGGGAAGGCTTTTTCCCTCTGTCGGCTCTGGGGGAAGATCCCTCTTCCTGGGTGATCCTCATGTGGCTTGGCACCTGTCTCCCCCTATCTCTGCCTGCTTCTCTATGCCTAATCTGCTCTTTTATATCTGAAAAGAGATTGACTTAAGACACACCCTATGCTATTACTGTCTAATTTTCGTAACAAAATCCATTCCCAAATGGAATTATAACCACTGGTATAAACCAAAACAAGCAAGCAAACAAACCCATTGCTGTTGAGTCAACTCTGACTTGTAGCAACCCTGTAGGACAGTAGAGCTGCGCCATAGGGTTTCTAAGGATCAGCTGGTGGATTCGAACTGCTGAGCTCTTAACCATTGGGCTACCAGGGCTCCATCACTGGTATAGGGGTTAGGATTTATAATACATATTTTTTGGGGGGGGGGGGAGTGGGGGGCATAGTTCAATGCATAACAATACCTTTTATTCTTTACGGTCTTTGGGGATTGGGAAGTATCCTCAGAGTATAATAAAGCTGGTATGTCAAGGTGATTTGAGTATTTTGATACTCAGAAGTAAACATTCAAAAGTGATGATTCAGTGGTAGAATTATCGCCTTCCATGTGGGGGACCTGGGTTCAGTTCCCAGCCAGTGCAACTCAAAACAGCCACCACTTGTCTGTCCGCAGAGGCTTGCTTGTTGCTGTGATGCTAAACAGGTTTCAGTGGAGCTTCCAGACTATGGCAGACGAGGAGTAAAGGCCTGGCAATCTGCTTGTGAAAATCAGCCACAACAGTCCAGTCCTGTTGTGTGTGGGGTCACCATGAGTCGGGGCCAACTTGATGGCACCTAACAACGTGGTAACACTCAAAAGTACCCAAGATGTGATAAACGCTGTTTAATTTTTTTGTGTAATCTTGATATACTCCCTGTTGTTGTTGTGTGTTGCTGAGTCAATTCTGACTCATAGCAGCCCTATAGGACAGAGTAGAACTGCCCCATAGAGATTCCAACGCTGTAAATCTTTACGGAAGCAAACTGTCAAATCTTCTTCCCACAGAGCAGCTGGTGGGTTTGAACCGCCAACTTTTCGGTTAGCAGCCAAGCACTTTAACTACTGTGCCACCAGAGCGCCTATATAATCCCTACCTCCTGAATCACCACTATTTTTTAAAATTTATTTTTTATGATAATGAAGATTTGTATTTTCTTTGTGAGACTTTTTTGGAACTTAAAACCAGTGTGTTTAAGGTGTGATTCTGACGACACTCAGCTAGGATTTACAGCCATATCTTTAACCTGTGAATTTATGAGGAACTCATTTACTCAGTATTATAGACTTAGTAACTTGCCATTCAGATACCAAATTTTTAAACTTTAAACTTCAAGAAATAAATTTTTTTTTTTGGCCACTATTGAAAACATATTCTTGGTTTTTTATGCATAAAGCTGGCCGCTGTTTAATGTTGACACATGGTTGAAAGTAGCCCTCTCTGTCTGACACACATCATTGAGAAAGTCAAGCTGCAGCCTAACTGGGATCCACTTGTGGTGAGAGAATCCTCATACTGAGTAGGTGTTTTTTTCTCCTTCCTCTGAATATACAGCCTTTAATGACATCTCTTTCAGATTCATTCCTGAATCACCTCGTTGGTTATACTCCCAGGGTCGACTGAGTGAGGCTGAAGAGGCTCTGTACCTCATTGCCAGGAGGAACCGCAAGCTCAAGTGCACCTTCTCCTTAACACACCCGGCTGACAGGAGCTACAAGGAGACTGGAAGTTTCCTGGACCTGTTTCGTTATCGTATCCTCTTGGGGCACACTCTGATCCTGATGTTCACCTGGTAATTATGTATACGGGGTACTTTACTGATCTTCAACAGCCCAGGTTGCTAGAGGTATTGATGGCCTGTTCCTTTGTCAGAGTTATGGGAAAATTTACCTCTTTTGTGATCATGAGGTGGTTTTCCCAGAAACAAAGCCCATCTCCTTTAGTACCTGGCGTTGTGCGTGCCTGAGGCCAGAGTTGATGGTCCCTGTTGAGTAGGTTTCCTGATGTCAGTAGACATTGGAAGCACATATTTGCACGTATATATTTAAGCCAAAAAAGAAGACAAGAAGCATACAAGAAACAGAGGAGTTTTTAAATAGGACTTCAGAGATACGTGCCTTTGGTTTTGGCACTAAGCAGTCTGATAGTACGTTCTAATGGCAGTGCTCTGTGGTGCATTTTATGTGGTGTTCCCACTCACTAACTCACCGGGATGGCTATATGTTGTCCTTTGTATAGGCGGGATCTGGGAGTCAGAAGTGATGGACTCAAAGCTGCTTACACAAATCAGCGAACCAACTGATGAGCACTTTCAGAACCTGATTTTCTAGTTGTTTAGCTTATTCCAACCTGCCTTTCCCAATATTCTCAGCATTAATGTACATTGCGTTGAATGGTTCAAGTTGGCTCTACTTAACCAATGAAGTTGCAAAAACAGGGGAAATGGATGGGCAGTATGTGTATAATTTATGGAGTTCTCGTGTGTTTCAATATCAGATGTTCTGCTACAGTGCAGTCAGTGTTATTTGGTCCAGTATTGAGCACGCCCATCATAGCTACTGGCCTGAAAGCCTGTTGTGCTGTGGTTTATATAGATTTGCCATAAAGGCTGATGGAAACCTACATTTTCATGTGGGAATAAAGGAAAGTGATTTTACATGAAAGCGATCTTACGTATAAAGTTAAAGAGGACAATAGGTGGAGAATCAGGAGCTGCAAAGATATTTTCCTATATCATGACTGTCTTTTCTTACCCGGCTCTGGCTGCCACCCGTGTGGTCAGAACCATGTCATACGACTCATGCTTTCCTCACAGAACCAACACAGGACTGGGAATATCACAGATGCATAATAAATGTTGAATAAAGGATGGAAGCTTGGAAGCATGGAGATTAACAGAGCCTGTGAAAGGCTTGGTGGCACAGCAGTTAAGCGCTCTGCTGCTAAGTGCAAGGTCGGCGGTTTGAACCCACCAGCTGCTCTGCAGGAGAAAAGATGTGGCAGTCTGCTTTCATAAAGATTTACAGCATTGGGAACCTTATGGGGCACCTTTATGACCTACAGGGTCGTTATGAGTTGGAATCAATTCGACAGCAGTGGATTTGGTTTTTTTGTTTATGAAAGCCAAACCTGATAACACAGCAAAAAGAAAAAAAACCAAACCCATTGCCATTGAGTGGATTCCGACTAATAGCAACCTTATAGGACAGAGTAAAACCACTCCATAGGGTTTCCAAGGAGCGCTTGGTGGTAGATGCGAACTGCTGACCTTTTGGTTAGCAGCTGAGCTCTTAACCATTGCACCACCAGGGCTCCGATAATACAGCATAACCCAAAATCCATTGCCCTTATGTCGATTCCGACTTAACCATTGCACCACCAGGGCTCCGATAATACAGCATAACCCAAAATCCATAGCCATTATGTCGACTCCGACTCATAGCAACCCTATAAAGCAGTAGAACTGCCCCATTGAGTTTTAAGGAGCGCCTGGTAGATTTGAACTACTGACCTTTAGGTAGCAGCTGTAGCACTTAACCACTACGCCACCAGGGTTTCCTAGCACAGCATAGGAGCTACTATTCTGAGGTTCTATCTATCCAAAAGCAAATATTTACAAAGTATGTTCAGGTACTTACCCCGTTGCCTTCGAGTCAATTCCAAACTCACAGTGACCCTATAGGACAGAATAGAAATGCCCCATAAGGTTTCCAAGGAGTGCTTGGTGGTGGATTCGAACTGCTGACCTTTTGGTTAGCACCTGAGCTCTTAACTACTATGTCGCCAGGGTTTCGGGTGCTTAGGGCTCCATAAAACTCTGCATTTGCATATCATGAGGACATTCGGTCAAACCCTCTGCTTTGGAGAAAGACCTGCTTGTTGAAGATTATTTACTCTTTTTTATTTTATTTTTTCTAGGCATAATAACCTTGGGGTTCTGGCCTTCATGGGATTAAAACAAACAAAACTAGATTTAGAGCCGGGGAGATAGCTCCTGTTTATCTTATCACTCAGGCAACCAAAGGAGCTCTTCTCAAACAAACTTCCTCCCCTCTGGGCTCAGAATGATGGTGGAGACAGTGTCCTTCCACATTGCGCTATTCCTTTTGAAGAGGCTATAAAATTCTAAAACCTTTCCTGTGGGTCTGTCATTGAAGAAAAAGCCTTAACTGGGGAATAAAATTACACCTCTGTGTTTAACATCTGTTCCTTCGGTTGTTTTCCACAATCGTGCCTCCTTAAATAGTGCTTTCATGCCTTAACTGTACTGTTAAGTATTATGCAAGCATTTTACATTTTGTTGGGGGCACATAAAGAGAATTGAAATGCCTTTAATGGCTGTAATTACGGGTCCCAATGACTAACTGCCACCAAGGAGATTTTCAGAGTAGAGGCCCAGGATAGGGCCACCTTGCCCCGTGCTCTGCCGGTTCTCCCTTACCAGCTGGTAACTTAACTCCTTTATTTGTCCTGAACTGACTTTGTGCATTCTTGCCTTGACTTAGACTATCACAACTTGGCTTAAATAACTATGTGCATTTTCATGGCCGGAATTAATTCACTGGAAATCTGTTTTAAATGCAGAGTTGTTATTATTGTTTCAACTTATTTGAACTATAGTGACCACTTTTCAACTTATAGTGACCACATGTGACAGAGTAGAACTGCCTCATAGGGTTTTCTAGGCTTTAATCTTTACCGGAGCAGATCGCTAGGTCCCTCTCCTTTGGAGCTGCTGGGTGTGTTTGAACTGCCAACCTTTTGGGTAGCAGCTCAGTGTTTAACTGTTACACCACCAAAAAACCAAACCAAACCCATTGCCTTTGAGTCAATTCTGACTCATGGTGACCCTATAGGACAGAGTAGAACTGCCCCATGGGGTTTCCAAGGAGTGCCTGGTGGTGGCACCAGTGGTTAAATGTTTGGCTGCTAAACAAAAGGTTTGAATCCACCAGCCACTCCTTGTTTGTTTGGTGGTGTAACCCATTGCCGTGAGTCGACTCCAACTCATAGCGACCCTATAGGACAGAGTAGAACTGCCCCCATAGGATTTCCAAGGAGCACCTGGTGGATTCAAACCACCGACGTTTTGGTTAGCAACCGTAGCTCTTAATCACTGTAACAGCAGGGTTTCCGGTTACACCGCCAAAACCAAAAAAGCCAAACCCACTGCCCTCGAGTCAATTCCGACCCCTAGCAACCCTATAGGACAGAGTAGAACTGCCCCATAGAGTTTCCAAGGAGCGCCTGGCGGATTCACACTGCTGACTTCTTGGTTGGCAGCCATAGCACCGAACCGCTACGCCACCAGGGTTGCCCGGTTACACTACCAGGTCTCCTTAAAGGTAGAGTAAAAAAAAAAGTAGACTAGTACTAGTACGTACAACACATTAGGAGACAGCATTATGTTAAGAGGAGAGTCTCTACCTTAAAAAGCAAAGATTTTAAAAATATGTTAGAAAACTGTGGTTTTAAATTGTTTAGTCTGCTGC
Organism: Elephas maximus indicus; assembly: GCF_024166365.1. Classification (NCBI taxonomy): domain Eukaryota; kingdom Metazoa; phylum Chordata; class Mammalia; order Proboscidea; family Elephantidae; genus Elephas; species Elephas maximus. The sequence goes on along the minus strand of NC_064821.1, from coordinate 164,173,337 downwards.
TTACATGCAAGGTGCCGAGGGACAGGGCACACATATAACTCAGTGTCACCTTGCATCCGTGCACACGGTGTCCTGGCTACAGCACTGCTCATTGTCCTTAGACAAGTGATGGCTCCACCCCATTAGAAGTGATGGCCAGTATGCTGCCTCTGAAGCGTTCGCTAGAGAAGGGTGAACCACTAACCAGCGCAGCCCCTGGGGTGTCTTCTTTCCTCACCGTGTCCCTCTCCAGACATCACCACAGCCCTGCTCAGCTGCCGATGCCGACCGGGGGTGAGCCCACGTGTGGCAGCACGGAAGTGTGTGGCAGCACAGAAGTGTGTGGCAGCACGGAAGTGTGTGTCAGCATAGAAGTGTGTGGCAGCACGGAAGTGTGTGGCAGCACGGAAGTGTGTGGCAGCACGGAAGTGTGTGTCAGCGTAGAAGTGTGTGGCAGCACGGAAGTGTGTGGCAGCACGGCAGTGTGTGTCAGCACGGAAGTGTGTGGCAGCGTAGAAGTGTGTGGCAGCGTAGAAGTGTGTGGCAGCACGGAAGTGTGTGGCAGCACGGAAGTGTGTGGCAGCGTAGAAGTGTGTGGCAGCACGGAAGTGTACGTCGTAGGGTTTTTAGTGGCTGACTTTTCTAAAGGAGATCAATCGCCAGGTCTTTCTTCCAGGGCACCTCTGGGTGAACTTGAATCTCTAATCTTCTAGGCATTTGGCCCACTTTACCATTTTGTCAGAGATGGAAATAAAAGTTTCCCTTTCTGGTTTGATCCCATCATAGCTACAACTCTGGACTTTTTCAAAGAAAAAAACTACAAGGAAGCAATTGAGAACCTCCCCTTTATATACAACTTGTCAAACTGAATTTACAAAAGCATAAAAACTGGTGAACGTATAAAGTCCAGGTGTTTACTCTGTATGGGAGTTTATGTTTTCCAAAATGTATTCATATACTAGTAATGCCGAGCTTCAGGGTTTTGTTTCTAATAATGCTGTTTAGGCACAGACGTTCCTATCGCTCTCTTCACTCTGAGGAAGCCCCAACTTGGAGCTCTAGGTTGGCTCGTTGACTTAGCTCCACAGCCGCTTAGTTCCCAGACTCCAGGAGAGGTTCAGTGCCTGCCTTCTCCAGCGCCAGGGCCAGTGCCTGTCCCGAAGCTGGCCTCACAGGAGCTGCTCCCTGAGTGTTTGCTTTATGAAAGATATGCTTAAGCAAATGAACGGCTTTTCAGTGGGCTTCTCCCTGTTTGGCCCCTACAGGTCTCCTCTGTACCTCCTAGACATTACCTCTCAGGGAAGCCACTTTGGCTTGAGCCTGTGGGATCCTGCCTCTGCCATGAGCCTAGTCTTTTGTTTCCTGTTCTGGATGTCTACAGCACATGCACCTGCTGAAGGCTGGATGGGGTTGGGAATGTGACCTGCAAGTGACTGGATCGTCAGTGGGTTGGAGTGCCAGCTGTTCCTGGCCTACAGGTGACCCTCTGATGGCCCAGTCCCCTCTCAGTGTACTTCTCAACACTACCCTCTGTTGGCCTTGCTTTGGGGGCTTTGTTCTAGAATCGTTCTGATAATATCACAGCAACTGTCTAAGGCAGGTGCTCCATAAATTGCTAAATAAACTAAGAAGCGAGTCATTGTCTTCTATTAAATGCAGAAATGCTTTACTAAAGCTCATTCAAACAATGGCCTTGCTCTTTCAGGGGCTGGTCCGCCATTTGCTTTATGTTGCATATAGACGTTGCACAAAGCATTTCCAAGGCCTCCTTTTATTTTTTTGTTTTTCGCTAGTGTAGGAATTTAGACTGAGATAAAAAGGTTAGTAGAAGAGTCAAGCTTATTGCTTGAGACAGATCACCTTATATCAAACCAGTATTTCTATCTTCTCTGGCAAATTCTTATGTGTTTTTTCAGTTGTCCTTCTTTGACTTTTCATTACAGGTTTGTGTGCAGCTTGGTGTATTATGGCCTAACTCTGAGTGCAGGTGATCTAGGTGGAAATATTTATGCCAACCTGGCCCTGTCTGGCCTCATAGAGATTCCATCTTACCCTGTCTGCATCTACTTGATTAACCAAAAATGGTGAGTATAGATGACTGTACAGTGCACCATACAGAATTCTGTCTGTCTCTTTTACCCGCTCACTGTTAAGTACATGCATACCTAAATATTATTGTCTGTGTCCGCATGGAGTATCTGCTAGTTGCTCCGTGCTGATTAGAGTTGCTTTAAGGCCAATTGCGGTTGGAATTCAGTTTTTAGTTCAGTATTTCTTGGGTTTCATGTTTATTACTTTATATATATATATATATGTGTGTATATATTTAATCAAGTATTGGCAGAGATTACCATTTAATGGTTTTTAAGTAATTTGTTAGTCGTAATAGAATTAGTAGTTATATGCAGCTAGAAATCCATCAACCTGGTTAATATTATTTAGAAGTTCTTACAGGAAGACAAAAGACTGAGGACTTAGACTTTTCTTACCTCCCAAGATCTAGTTTATTTTGTCAAGGGAAGGAACATATCCTGCTTTTGCTACTCGATGTCAGTGGGCATGGTTTTAAAATACTTTTCAAAAGTTATTTTACAGAGCCCCTTTCCTTACTTTTCTCAGATAGCTTCCCAGGACAGCTAAAAATCCCAGCCTATGTGAGCTAGCAATCAATTGGACTGTACCATTTCTCATTCTCCAGAAATCATCATTTTAACCCAAGACAAGCTTTGTTTAGCATTGGTACTTGGTGCTGTTGTCATGGATATTTAGTTTAGAGCATTTTGAAGAGCTGGTTTGGATTCTGTTAAATTGAAGGCATTTCTACCAGGGAGAATTCCCAGTTGCCTCTGCTGACCCCTCTGTTAGTGACTGCAACTTTTCTCGTCATGTCCCAAGAGCTGGCTCAGACTTCATGTTAAGAAATCTTTTCCCAACATCCCAATTTGTACCAAATGCCCTTCCTTTCCAATGCTATAGTTCCTGTGCATGCTTCTGACAGTCACTTCAAGTGTTATGAAGACGCTGTGAATGTGGGTATCTTAATATATCTTTGCATCACTAGTGCCTGCCTAGCATGGTGCCTGACATTTGAGAGACATTTGATCGTGACTGTCAAATTAAGCAAAATGACGTGGAAAAGGAGACTCAAGACCTTCAGTGTCTCCTAGCAGTTACTTCCTGTTATGGATTGAATTGTGTTCCCCAAAAATTTGTGTGTCAACTTGGCTAGGCCAGGATTCCCATTATTGTGTGATTGTTCACCATTTTATCATCTGATGTGGTTTTCCTGTGTGTTGTAAATCCTACCTCTATGATGTTAATGCGGTGGGATTAGTGGCAGTTATGTTAATGAGACAGGACCCAATATACAAGATTAGGTTCTGTTTTCAGTCAGTCTCTTTTGAGATATAAAAGAGAAGTGGGCAGAGAAAGAGGGAAACCTCTACACCAAGAAACAAGAGCCCGGAGAATAAAATGTCTTTGGGCCCGAGGTCCCTGCACTGAGAAGCTCCTTGACCAGGGAATAACTGATGACAAGGACCATCCTCCAGAGCTAACAGAGAGAGAAAGGCTTTCCCTGGAGCTGACACCCTGAATTTGTACTTTTAGCCTCTTAAACTGTGAGAGAATAAATTTCTCTTTGTTAAAGCCATCCACTGTGGTATTTCTGTTATAGCAGTACTAGATAACTAAGACACCGCCAGAGTTGGGATTAAAACTTAAAACAGTGAGAAGGAACTCTGGCTTTGGAGTCAGGGAGACCTGAATTCATATCTGGTCTTACCCCTGTATGAGTCTGACTACCTTATTTTTACACAAATAACACTTGCCCTGTATATGCCGGCCACTCCCTACCCCCCCACCGCAGAGGCACCCTCACAAGTGCTGCCTTGCCAACCCTCTTCCACACGTTGCTGTAAAAAAAAGTTAGCATGCTTACAAAAATAACTCGCAGGGTGGAAGGCATGCTGACACACAAACACAGAAGTCTCTAGTTATTTGCGTGAAAATACAGGTAAGTCTCAAGGGTACTCATCCATAAGCTAGGGATTTTAAAATCTATCCGGCAAAATTGTTATAAAAATTAAAGTATTGAAGTTTCTAACAGGCCTTCCGTTAAGGGTGGCTTATTAAATGTTAATGTCTTTCTTCAAAGCTAAAGCACTTATTTGAAAATTACTTCTCTTAGTAAAGTGTACAATAAATTCCACTTAGTTCTGACCTATTAACAGGAAAGTTTTTTCTGCTTGTACTTTTAAGAGAGAGAGGCTTGTTTTAATAGTGTTTGAAATGTAGCTGTTTAAGCTTCAGGCAACCAGAAAATGTAATGAACTAGAAGAATCCATACTTCAGTTTCATTTTCTAGAAAATAAAGAATATAACAGTATGTGCCTTACAGGTTTGTTAATAGATTAAATAGGATAATAGATGGAAAGCATTTGAAACAGCCTGAAATGTAGTAAACACTCAAGGAAATAGATAGTATTTCTTGATATTCTTACCCTCGCGCATCGTTTTATCCTGCCATCACGCCAGTTTTCCTTTGTCTTAGGATGGTTATTTTATATCCTTGTCAGTCTCCTGGTCAGTCACATTTGTCAACCACTCTTTTAAAAAAGATATATAATGAGACTAAGAACATTTAAAAAGGCAACTTAGACGGAAGCAGATGAATTTATGTGATTCCTAATAGAAACGTTTCATTTCTTTGGATTACTCAGGTTTGGTCGGAAGCGGACATTAGCGGCGTTTCTGTGCCTAGGAGGACTGGCCTGTCTCATTGTAATGTTCCTTCCAGAAAAGAAAGGTATGCCTTTCACATTTCTACAAGAGTTTTGAACAGCAGTTTTATCACAATGAATCTCAATATAGTAGAGAGATCACCATATGCCCTGCTTCATTTCTATGATTGCATATTATTTAGCAATTGTGCAGCGTATAATGAGCCAGATTCTTTCCATTGCCTGAACTATTCTCTGGGTGAATAATGTGCTTAGAGGTGCACTATTCATTCTTGCAGGCTATTAAGCTACCATCTGGGGTGGCTGGGATGCAGTATAGTGAGGGTAGACTTGTTAATTGCTGATGATGTGGACCAGTTAGTTCTGCACAGAATGCAGCTCTGTCCAGGACTTCAGATCATACCTCCCAGCCAATTGCAGGATCAGAGATCACTGGTTCTAAATGGTGGCCTTGGCACCCCTCAGCATCTCCTTCAGTACCCCCAAACCACCCCAATATCAACAACAATAAGAATATTTACTGTTGGTGACAATCAGTATTCTCTCAGTCTTATATAAAGTGTGACTACAACATCTTCAGAAAAGCTTGCTGTTTTTACGTATTTATAGCTTTGCTATGCAAATGCAGCTTCAGAAAAGGTCCCTTTGGCACCTTTGTCTAAGCTGATTGCTGCTCCTCTGTGGAAACTGCGTAGATGCTGCCGGTTCTCAGCCTCGTTTCTGTGCCAGCACACCTGAGGCATGTCATGGCCTGGAAGAGCTCAGTGCCCAGTTCTTGTCTGGGGCAAGACAATAAGAGGCTTCGAATCACTGTGGCTTTATGTTCAGCAGATTTTGTACTTCGTGGGCCTCTTAGGAATTCAGGTGTTTCCCACACCTAACAATCCGTGGTTCTGTTTACCACTTTGTGTAGAAAAACTTTTCAGTGTTACTGTGAACACACCTGTAACTTATCATATCTCCATTAAAAAAAAAAAAACTCAATGCCTTTGAGTTGATCCTGACTCATAGTGAACCTATAGGACAAAGTAGAACTGCCCTGTAGGGTTTCCATGGAGCGGCTGGTGGATCCGAACTGCTGACCTTTTGGTTAGCAGCCAACTCAACCATTGCACCAGCAGGGCTCTGTAAACCAGGCCAGTTTATGTCTTTCCTCCCTTCTGCGCGTTTGCACGTGCCAGCCAACTCACCTCTAAGACTGCACATGATTGTTTCCTGAAATCATTTCTTACTATAAAGAGCAAAGTAAAAACCGAAAGTGAGTGCAGATTTGTGGTCTCTCATCTAGACCAGTCACCTCCCCCCTCCCTTCCAGTCGATTTTAAGAGAACAGCGTGAACCCTTTTATGATGGTGCTCCTCCTGGGTGGACACTGGGTGAGAAACAGCATAACCGAGTACTTTGCACACTCCACGAATGTGCCTGAGGAATATGATGGTCTCTTAGACAGCAGTTAAGAGCTCAGCTGCTAACCATAAGGTCGGCAGTTCAAATCCACCAGCCACTCCTTGGAAACCCTATGGGGCAGCTCTGCTCTGTCCTGTAGGGTTGCTGTGATTTGGAATTGACTTGATGGCAATGGATTTGGTTTTTCACTATTGGAATAGACATCTAGTCTATTTTTAAAGATTTCCAGGGGAAGACGTTCCATAATGACCCTTAGTAAATTATTTCTATTTTTAATAACCATTACTGTGGTCCTCTCCTACTACAGTTGCATCCATTTCCTTTCATTTTATTCATTAATAGAGATAAAAAACAGATGGTCACCCCCCCGCCCCCGTTTTGCGTAATTCTCTCTGTACTTGCAGAGCCCTGGTGATGCAGTGATTAAGACCTTGGCTGCTAACCAAAAGGTCAGCAGTTCAGATCCGCCAGCCACTCCTTGGACACCCTATGGGGTAGTTCTTCTCTGTCCTGTAGGGTCGCCATGAGTCAGAATCGACTCAGTGGCAATAGGTTTGGTTGGTCAGGTTCTGTACTTGTGGGAGCATCTTGTAACCAGTCTTGAACCTTATCTTCTTTGACCTTTAAAATATGTGTAATTTGATTTTTTTTTTTTAATCTCTAAAATTTACTCTATTTCAATGGCTATATTTTAAATCTCTTGAGTTTTTTTTTTTTTTGCTTTCAAAGTTCTGAGCTCTAAACTGCATGTTGTCAGAAACTAAAACCCACTGCCGTCGAGTTGCTTCCAACTCATGGCGACCCTATCGGACAGAGTAGAACTGCTCCATAGAGTTTCCAAGGAACACCTGGCAGATTCAAACTGCCGACCTCTTGGTTAGCAGCCGTAGCACTTAACCACTATGCCACCAGGGTTTCCCATGTTGTCAGAGTACTGCTAAATACATGTTAAGAGGAATACCTAGACGTTTGAAAAGTTTTACTAGCATCTTGCGTTCATTGGAGACCACTCATTTTCACGCTGCTTTTTGTGCTCACTTGCCCTCACTTTTCCCACTAAACAAGGATTCATTCTCTCCTTTATGCCAATTCATGCGCCCCTCCATTCGCCAACTATTTGTAGTATCTATATATGATTGTAGTTGTCTGTATCTTTAACTATGACAGTATACCTCTAGGAAAGACAGCCAGTAAGCTAGAAAATAGATCGCTTGCCATTCTTCAGCCTGTGGTTCGTAATTATTCAGCAGAGGCGCCCTGCCCAGTACATATTTGCATGCTGGGTGGCTTCCAAATAAGTATTCTCCTCCAGGGAAAATGTTACCAGGCGGCTATTACAGGTAGTCCCCAACTTACGATGTATTTGAGTAATGATGAACCCCATTTACAATTGTCCATATTCCTTTTTTTGTACTTCTTATTGTTAGTAATATGTACTAATACATTGTTGCAGCACATATATTGAACAACAGTTTAATGATAACAGAGATGTTACCATTCTCGTGCCAACCCTGAAAGAAAAATAAAAGATCAGATTTGTAAAGGTATTGATAATAAAAGGCAATAATAATGAAAACTAAAAAAAAAAAAAAAAAAAATGAGGTAGTCAACTAATGTCAGAACCAACTTGCAAAAGAGCTGTCAGAACGGAACTCTGTCGTAAGTTGGGGACTGCCTGTAATTTATTCCACAGGTTGGTCATCATAAATTTCATCTGATGCCTGTCCTTGCTTCGGGGATCATAATTAAGCTTACAATACTGGTGACCATCCATTAAATGTTGACTGTATGCTAGATTCTCTTCATATGCAAGAAGTACTAGATATTATCCCCATTTTAAGTTTACACAGCAAGTAAGTAGCATACCTGGAATTCAGATTTCATTCTTTCTGACTCTCAAGTCAGTGCCTTTTTGGGAATGCAGTTTTTCTGTCCCACAGTTTTAGAACAAAAGTGTTGTTGTTCTTGGGTGCCACTGAGTTGATTTTAGCTCACAGAAACCCCATGTGACAGAGTAGAAGCATGCTCCATAGGGTTTTCTTGGCTGTAATCTTCACGGAAGCATATCACCAGTTCTTTTTCCCACAGAGCCGCTGGGTGGGCTCAAACCACCAACCTTTTGGTTAGCAGCTGAGTGCTTAACCGTTTGTGCTACCAGGGCCCCTTAGAACCAAAGTATTCATTGCAGATGGTGAAGCTGTAGTCTTAGGAGATCCATGCTGCCTGATGAGGCCCAGTTTTTATTTTTCAGTGGGCAGGTGTGATGGGAATTGGCCAGGGTCCAAGAATCTGGATTGTCAGACTGCCTCTGGGTTCTTGTTGACAAGAGTTGTGGTCCTGCCAGAACCTGAATACTAGGAAGTCAGGGCACATGACTACATAAGGAAGTTTCATAGTTGAAGGAAGTGTCTTACTGGAACCTTTATACCTCATTTCTTTTCTCAACCTTGACTAGCCCATTCTTTATCCATTTGACTTCTCTACTGCCTGCTGTATATGAAATACTATTCATAAACCAGACCCAGTTCCTGGCCTTAAAGAGCTTACAGTCTACTGAAGGAAATGAGTGATTTAAATATAACAATAAAAGAAGATACTGTTATGGATTGAATTATGTCCCCCCCCCAAAAAAAAAAATGTGTCAACTTGGCTAGTATGCAATTCCAAATATTGTATGATTTCTACCATTTTGTCATCTGATGTGGTTTTCCTATGTGTTGTAAATCCTATCTCTATGATGTTAATGAGGTAGGATTAGTGGCAGTTATGTTAGTGAGCCAGGACTCAATTTACAAGACTAGGCTGTGTCTTAACTCAGTCTCCCTTGAGATATTAAAGAGAGGAGTGAGCAGAGAGACAGGGGGACCTCATGTCACCAAGAAACAAGAGCCAGGAGAGTAGTGTGTCCTTTGTACCCAGGGTTCCTATGCTGAGAAGCTCCTCGACCAGGGAAGATTGATGACAAGGAGCTTCCCCCAGAGCTCACAGAGAGAGAAAGCCTTCCCCTGGATCTGGCACCCTGAATTCGGGCTTCCAGCCTCCTACACTGTGAGAAAATAAATTCCTCTTTTTTCAAGCTATCCACTTGTCATATTTCTGTTATAGCAGCAGTAGATGACTAAGATAGACCCCATATGAGAATTGACAACAAAATGCTATGAAGACTTTCATTTATGGCCATGATAGTAATGGGGACCAGCTGTCCTCTTGCTTTAAACAAGTTCAAAACCAGACAAATATAAACAGTGTTGTTTTCAGACATCGGACAACAGTCTATACAGAACAATCGTCCTGAGAGAAACAAAGTGAGCCCTAGAAGAACCCCAGCTCAGAGTTTTCAGGCCACAGTACAGGGAGGGGGAGCCTGGCAAAGCCTGGTATTCTTGCTGAATTGAGAAGATAGAATTGGAAGCTTGGGAGGCCAAGGTGGCTAGAAATTGCTGGGTAAAATACTGGAGATGAGTAAGCTGCACCCAGGAAGAGCTCCAGGGATCTGCAGAAGGGAACTCCAGGTCTTTGGCTACTTTCTGATCTGTGTATGCAGCTAAGGGAACTACTGAAGCTAGGGAAAGGAGCAGGCAGAATAACTATTGGAACACAGGGCCATAAATACTTAATATTCTCATTGGCCAGATTCTGTGCTTTGAGTAGAGAACTTCTGGTCACATTAGCCCTAGAGTAAAGACTGTTCTGAATTTACCCCCTCAAAAAAATTATGGAAAAGGAAACCTCAAGAGACTGAAATGATTCCAAGTAACTTAACTGCATCCTGAAACAAAGACCGATAATATTTAAAAGAATACAGTAAAATTCAGAATATAATAGTGTAACATTCACAATATAGCATTCACTCAAAAATTACAAAGCAGGAAAATAGGACCCACAACCAAGAGAAATATCAATAGAAACAAAACCAGAGACACCATAAGTGATAGAATTAGTAGACAAGAATGTTAAAACACCTAATCTTAAATGATTTTATATGGCCTAGAAAGTAGAGGAAAGCAAGATCATAATGAGTAGAGAAATGGAAGCTAATACAAAAGACACAAACGTGACATGTAGAGATGAAACATTCAGTATATGGGGGAAAATATATGAGATTAACAGCAGATTAGACACTGCAGAAGAAAAGATCTATGAATTTGAAGACATACCAAAATTATCCAAAATGAAACAGAGAGAAAAAAGATTGAATAAAGAATTAACAAAGCATCAGTGAGTTGTGGGACAATATCAAGTGACCTAACATATGTGTAATTGGAGTGTCAGAAGGTGTGGGTAAAGAAAATACATTTGCAAAAATAATAGCCAGGTATTTTCCAAATTTAAGGAAAATTATAAACATAATAAGAAATGGATCCATTCATCAAGAGGATATAACAGTCTTAAATGTGTATGCATCTAGTACAGAATGTCAAATTACATGAAGCAGAAACGGGTAGAACTGAAGGAAGAAATAGACAAATCTAAAATTATAGTTGGATATTTCAGTACATCTCTCTTGATGATAGAAAAAGCAGACAGAAAATAACCAAGGATATGAAGTCTTGAAGAACCAGCATGATATAACGGACATTTGTGGAGCACTCAAGCCAACAAGAGCAGGATATACATTCTTTTTGAAGTGCACATAGAATATTTACCAAGATAGGTGATATCATAGGCCATAAAATAATTTTCAATAAATTCACAAAGATTGAAATCATATATGTTCTTTGACGAAAACAGAATTAAGCTAGAAATCAATAACAGGTATCTGGAAAATGCTGAAGTATTTGATTATTAAACAACATCCTTCTAAAAACCAATGGGCCAAAGAAGTCACAAAGGAAATAGAAAATATTTTTAATTGAATGAGAATTAAAGTGTAACATCGAAGTTTGTAAGCTGCAGCGAAAGTACTTAGAGGGAAATGTATATCATTAAAACTTACATTAGAAAAAAAGTTCAAGTTCATGATCTAACCTTCGACTTTAAGGAAGTAGAAAAATAAGGACAAATGTACAAAGCAAGCAGAAGGAAGGAAATAACTATAAGATCAGAAGTCAATGAAATGAAAACAGTACAGAGAATATCAGTAAAATCACCAGCAGATTATTTTAGATCAATAAAATCAATAGGCCCCTAGCCGATCTAATCAGGAAGAAAAAAAAATTACATAAATTACTAATATCAGAAATGAAAGAGGGCACATACTATAGAACCTATAGACATTAGTAAAAATATGAACGTTTTTATGCCAATAAACTTGACAACTTAGGTGAAATGGACAAATTTCTCGAAAGATACAGACTTCCAAAGCTTACTTAAGAAATAGGTAACCTGAATAACAATATGTAAAGAAATTTAATTTGTAGTTATAAACATTCCCACGGAGAACTCCTGGCCCAGATGGAGTCACTGGTAGATTCTACTAAATATTTAAGGAAGAAATAGTACCAACTCTATACAAACTCTTCGAGAAAATAAAAGTGAAGGGAACACTTCCCAACTTAGCCTAGGAGCCCACAAAGTTACCCGAGAAACCTTCCCGAAAACTCATTCCAAAAATGATGTTCTTCAATAGCTGCATCATTGGAATAGACTTACAACCAACCTCTTAAATTCATTACTTTGAAAGATACAACTATTTTGAGTCTTTTTTTTCCCAGATAATTTTTCCTTTTAAATCATTCTTTTACTAAACAGTCACTTTGAACGCTCATTGGTAATAACCAATAATACCTGATTTCATTTGTCATTAAAGAACCATAATAGGAATCCAGTGGCTGCCAAGCCTTCCACACCATTAGCTCAGGTTGACCAAGTCCTGCAGCTTCAGAGGCAGGAATCCCAAAGAGCTTAAGAATAAATAAATAAATAGCTGCCTAAAATTGACATGGGCAACTGAAGACTTAGTTGACAGGAATATAGGAGAGAAGCTTCAAGCATCCAGTGAGGTGTTAGACTGATGTGAACACTTCCTGAGCGTGTGGCTGGAGGCAGGCTCCCCAGATGTGCCACAGCTGGCTGTGTCCTGAGCCTCACATGAGACTCCTCCCAGCCTTGGATCTTGTTGTGGAAATTTAGATCATCGTCTTTCTGTGAAGCACCAGTGGAATCCCAGGATGGCAGCCCCCTAACATACTGTTGAAGATTTTGTAGAATGCCTCCACACTTCAGCTGTTCTGAAGGATGCCATCTTGGGTTGAAAACAGTACCAGAGACCATTTGCAATTAAGCAAATGTATACATTTCTGTTTGCTTCATTGCCACCCAGTACAATTTCCTGACTCACTCAGTGTTCTGGAAAATAATTGATGAATTTAATTTGCCCTCATTTTTGGTTTAAGTGAAGAACTTATTAAATCTCAAAAGCCTGGACGCATATCTCAGGGTAAATTCAGAAGGGTGTGATTCTCTCTTTTTTTTTTCTTCCCAGAAGCGCCTTATGGCTTAAAAATACGGTCAGGATTTAGAAGAGCTAGCATCTTGTTCCAAATAGGCTGGCAGAAGAGGAGAGAGCAGCCCCAGGTGGTCAGGTTGGGCAGTGCCTCAGCTGCTGTGTTCAGGACACCGTCCTTAAAATAGATGAAGATTTATTTCACAGTTGAGCAGGGAAGATGGCACTTGTTTTTTGGAATGAGGTGTATTGTGTGCCTCCCTCATTAGAGGTTGAGAGAGCATGAACACAGATTTTTTTTTTCCACTAAATTAGTTTATTTCATAACCAAAAACCAAACCTGTTGCTGTGGAGTCGATTCTGACTCATAGCTACACTAAAGGACAGAGTAGAACTGTGCCATGGGGTTTCAAGGAGCACCTGGTGGATTCGAACTGCCGACCTTTTGGTTAGCAGCCGAACTCTTAACTACTACCCCACCAGGGTTTTCAGTTTCTGTCATAGCCCATCCAAATATTTAGTCAACACCAATGTGCATAGTACAGTGAGATGTGCTGTGAGGAATGCAAACAAGATAATAGCCCTAGGCCAAAGGAACTCAAAATATATTTTGGGCAGATAAGATAGAAAAGTAACTATGAAGGAGTGTCTGAAGCAGGTTAGTTGAATGGATTGGAAAATAAGGGCAGTGGAGGTCAGAGGAAGGAGAGGATGTTTCATTTGAGTTATTCAAGGGAAGAGTGGTTTATATGCACAGTGGAGTCCCAAAGAAGAGGACAGGACTGTTCTATTTGGCAGAAATGCCAAGGAGAATGAGGAGCAGTTACACTTGATCATTAGGACATCACTGTTAACCTTCAAGAGCAGGGGTTTCCGGAGAGAGCGATACCAGAAGCTGATTGTAGCAGTTATGGGGCAGGTGCATTTAAGGAAATGTAGTGGTGGTCACTCACTGGAGATGTTCAATAGTCAAGGGGGAAGTTACAACAGAGTCACTGGGATTTTTTTTTTCCTTGGGAGGACAAAATGTAGTGGTGGTCACTCACTGGAGATGTTCAGTAGTCAAGGGGGAAGTTACAACAGAGTCACTGGGATTTTTTTTTTCCTTGGGAGGACAAAATTATGTTGAAGGTAGAGGCAAATAAGTTACTGAAAGGGGAAGGTTAAACATGTTTGAAAGACAATAATTAAATTGTAGGGTCATGGAGAGGATAATGTTAATAAAGGAAAGAACCACAGAATAATCAATAGTATTTTTGATAAGGAAATGAACTGACATAAAACATAATTTTTGCACTTTATGCAAAAATATTACATGAAGAAACTCAGATATTACTTACCCTTAGGTACGCAAGTGAGAAGTCAGGAAGAAAAATTGAAGCTACTTCTATGCTTAGAGTTGCATTCTTTAAAGAACATTGATGTCTTATATCTGCTGGTGGTAATTTAAAGGGATTATTCCTTGTGTAGGTGTCCCTGAGTGGTACAGATGGTGCAGTGAAAGGTTTGGTGGTTCCAGCCCACCCAGAAGCACCTCAGAAGATAGGCTTGGCAGTCTGCTCCTGAAAGGTCACAGCCTTGAAAACCCCATGGAGCTGTTCAGAATTGACTCAATGGCATCTAACAACAACATTCCTTATCTAAGGTCCCTAGGTGGCACAGATGGTTTGGGCTCAACTATGTGGTTAAGAGCTTAGCTGCATAACATCCTTTATAAAGAAAATGTTCTACATTCTACTTTGGTGAGTAGCATCTGGGGTCTTAAAAGCCTGTGAGCAGCAGCCATCCAAGATACCCCACAGGTCTCACCTCTTCGGGAGCAAAGAAGAATTAAGAAAACAAACATGCAAGGGAAAGACTAGTCCAAAGGACTAACATACCAGATCTACCACAGCCTTCACCAGGCTCAGTCCAGTACAGCTAGACGGTGCCTGGCTACCACCACTGACTGCTCTGACAGGGATCACAATAGAGGGTCCCAGACACATGGAGAAAAATGTAGAACAAAATTCTAACTCACAGAAAAAGACCAGACTTACTGGCCTGACAGAGACTGGAGAAACCCCGAGGGTACGGCCCCCAGACACCCTTTTAGCTCAGGAATGAAGTCACTCCTGAGGTTCACCCTTCAGCAAAAGGTTAGATAGGCCCATAAAACAAAATGAGATTAAAGGGGAACAGCAGCCCAGGGGCAAGAACTGGAAGGCAGGAGGGGACTGAAAGCTGGTAATAGGGAACCCAAGGCCGAGAAGAGAGAGTATTGACATGTCATTAACCAGTGTCATAAAACAGTTTGTGTACTAACTGTTTAATGAGAAACTAGTTTGTTTTGTAAACCTTCATCTAAAGTACAATAAAAAAAAAAAAGTTATACACCAAAATAAAAGAGAGAGAGCTTGGCTGCTAACTGAAAAGTGGGCAGTTCAGATCCACCCGCTGCTCCTTGGAAGCCCTATGGGGGCAGTTTTACTCTGCCCTATAGGGTCGCTATAAGTTGTAATCAACTCTTGAGCAACAGATTTATTTTTTAACTAAAAGGTTGATGATTCTACCCAGTGGTGCCATAGAAAAAAGGCCTGGCAATCTGCTTCCAAAAAGCAGTTCTAGTCTGTAATCCATGGGGTTGGCCTGAGTTGGAATTAGCCCTACAGCAATGGCTTGGTTTGGTTTTGTTGTTCCTTATCTTCTAAGGAGTGCAAATTAAAGATAGGAGTTTTCTAGACCTGCCTCTGCCTCTTACAGCAATCTGGCTTTTTCCGCTCATGTGCCACCAATTTACATTGATTAGTAAACAAGATTGGGAAGAAAGGAATGTATCAGCCCATAGTAGATAACACTTAGGATATCATTAAGCTAACTTTGCTACCAAAAATAAAAACCAAACCCTTCGCTGTGGAGTCGTTTCCAACTCCAAACGACCTTATAGGACAGAGTAGAACTGCCCCATAGGGTTTCCAAGGAGCGCCTGGTGGATTTGAACTGCCGACCTTTTAGTTAGCAGTTGTAGCTCCTAACCACTACCAGAGTTTCTTACTTTGCTACAATACAGAAGTTTTCAGGATGGTCTTTCATTCTGGAGCGAGTGCAAGCTTAATCACATGCAAGATTTCATGGGTATAACCAAAACAATGAGAAAATATGTGTGTGAGTGTGTGGAATTACTAAACCTTCTGAATGTGTGTTCAGTAACACTATCTCTTTGTTGTTTGAGATCAGCATTAATGACTCCCACTCAGTCAACACTTAATGTGCCCTCTGAAAGAATTTTTCTCAGCCGAAGACATCACAGGTGTGCACTTGCCTCCTCAGGCACAGGTGTGTTTGCAGTGGTCAACAGCCGTTCCTTGTCCTTGCTGGGAAAGCTGACCATCAGTGCTGCCTTTAACATTGTTTATATCTACACCTCCGAGCTTTACCCTACAGTTATCAGGTATGTGCCACACTGCATTTTGTTGTAGATGCTTCCCTCAAGACACGGTATGGTTCTCATTTCATCTGGAGCCTAGTCCACAGCAACTCAGCCATCAGTTTTAAGCACGCAGCTGTCTCTGTAGACTGCTCTTGCCTGCTTGGCTGAGGAAAACGTAGCTTTGTCTGAATGTCCGTGTGTAAAGTATAAAAACTCTACGCTAAATGTAGCCCATCACCCAGATAGTGCTCTGATGCTTTCATTTCTGTGAATTTCATTGATGTGATCACCTGTCCTTTGTCAGGCACATGACAGACAAGGGGACAAGGTCCCTATTCTTGCAGAGCCTACATTTTAGCAGGGAGGATGAACGAACAAGTATGCAAAATTATTAAAAAGATAATTCCATGTGGTAATACGTGAATGTTAGATGTAAATATCAGATGTTAAATGTGGTTTTTAGTGAGTAGAACATGCTTAGTCAGAAAGAGTATATTCCATCCTGAATTTTCCCCTCTTAGAATAAGTCTGACAATAAACAAAAAAACCCAAATTTGAAGGGTGAGGGTTCTGCTAGCTTTATAAAACCACCTCTGTGGGCCAGGCCCTTATTCCCTCAGTCAGCCTGTTCAGTCTTTTTAAGGATCCTTCTGAATGAATCCTTGTTTTTCTTTTACCCCTGCAAGAAACCTAGTGGTTCTTTCTGCCTGTTAATTTAAAATCATTTTTCCCAGTACCAAAATCAGATTGTCTGTGACTGGCTGGTCATTTCCTACTTGCTCCTGCAACCTTTCTTTTGGTTACTGGCTATAAAACGAGGGTGACCATTTTGTCCATACTGGGATAGTTTCGTCCAAACTGGGACATAGTACGGGCGTTACTGATAATCAGGCTCGGATAACAAGGTCACTCCATGACCGATACTGTTCTTTCCCACTCTGTCCCACCTCTTTCAAACCCACACTCCCCAGAAAGGTAATGTTCTTGGTTTCCTGAGAATACATGCTCAGTCAACTCCTTTTTATATCCCTGACCTTTTCATAGTCAATTAGTTGAGTTTAATTAACTGGACAGACTTAGATCATAAAGCCCTGGCTCTCTATGGCTATAGTAACTGATAGGAAACCTAAGAGGCAAAAAGCCACAAAAATGCTTGGCAAAAAATATTCAGATGTTTAAATCTGCAACATTGTGCCCAGTAAGGTAGCTTCCAGTCTCACGTGGCTGTTTAAATTTAAATTAAGTTAAAAATTCAGTTCCTCAGTGTCACTGCCACAGTTGAAGTGCTCAGTGGCCACATGTCTCTAGTGGCTACCATATTGGACAGTGCAATTAGAGAACATTACTATCATCACAGAAAGTTCTGTTAGACAGCACTGCTATGTAGGATCTGAACTTCTGCTTTGGGATATATGTTACTCTTCAGATTTTTTAAACTGCCCCCCTGGAACTTACTGATTTTTTTTTTTTTTTTTCCTACTCTTTTGCCTTCCAGGAATGTAGGGCTTGGAACTTGTTCCATGTTCTCCCGAGTTGGTGGGATTCTTGCTCCCTTCGTCCCCTCACTGGTTGGTTTGTACCTCCTAGTTTTTCTTGATTCTCTGCTTTGGAAATGTTTGTGCTTTGAGTAGAAAGAGGTAATGAACAGATGCCATATAAGATTACAGCACCAATGAGAACCTTGTGCCTTTTAGACTAAGAATCCAGTGGCAGATGGACTCTTTCCAAGGATGGTTTTACCCCTGATGGGTCTGATTTTTGCTCAAGCCTGTAGACCTTGGAGGGCCTGCTAGTAGCAGCTTCCTCCTTCCTGTCACCATTCACAAGTTAGTCAATCGTCAAGTATTTATTGATCTCCTGTGTGCTGGGCTCTGTGCTAAGCACTGTATATATTATCTCATGTAATCTTCGTAACAACTATATGAGGTAGGCATTGTTGTTACCTCTGTATTAAATATGAAAAATGCAGCAGAAAAAAGGTAAATACTTTCCCAAACACACACCACTTGGAAAAGAACAGAGGAGTAATATACTTGGTGGTAGGACTATTAATGTTTTTGGACATTTTCTAAATGTCATAGTTAAAAGGAAGGGAAATGGACCTAAAAACCTTCCAGTCTTCAAATTCTCAGATTCTGTGGAAGACCCCATGGGGTTCCTTGGCATGTTTGTCCATTGTCTGATCTGTAACTGCTTCTCAGCCAAGATTTACCCACAGGGTGACTAGACCCTCTTCCCCAGGTCTATTTCCTCTTGTTGTGGGGCCTGTGAACCTGCTCTGTAGACAGCTCTAACTCACCCAGCTGCATAGTACGGGGATGTCTCTGAAAGGCCACTACACCCTTTTCATGCTTTGAGTTGCAGTGCGCTTCCTTTTTCTGCATATATCCCCTCCGTGTTTCATATTTAAGACTCCTTCTTATGCAGGATAAGGAGTCTTATTCAATTCCATATTTCATTCTGTGAGTGTGTCCAACATTAGGGGTTTATTGCTAAGATATCCCACTTTGGATGACGATCCCCGAACAATATAATACCCAGTGTGGCCTTGTGGAGGGAGCCCTGGTGGCACAGTGGTTCAGTGCTCGGCTGCTAACGGAAAGGTCCTTTTCTCTCCTCTCTCTCTTCCTCTCCCCTCTGCCTTCTCTTCTCTCACCCTTCCTCCTCCTCCTTTTTCTCTTCAGTTCTGAAAAATCAGGAAGAATTTATCTGAAGGGCAGTCCTAAACTAGCAGTGGTCCCACCCACAGAATTAACATGGTCCCACCCATGTGGACACTGGAAGCCCGTACCAGGGCTTAAAGCAGAGCTGCATCGGTGCTGGACTCAGGAATGTTAATCAGTTCTCAGAAAGGCCCCAAAGCAACATCCCACAAGGAGTGTTCTCTGTGTTAGCATTGAATCTAATTGTATTTAAAGAAGATATTCCTAAGATTATATTTTTTGATCTCTGAAGCAATTGTTTATAGTATGGTTGCTTACCATATTTATTTCAAGCAGTTTACAAGCCCTGTGTGTGGTGGGTTTTTTTCTTCTGCTCAGAGTATCTTTTTTTTTTATAAATAGTATATTATTGTTTTTGGTATAAGTTCACATGGCAAATTAGGTTCCCATTTGACAATTTCTACACAAATTGTTCAGTGCCATTGATCACATTTTTCACAATGTGTCAGCGTTCTCTTTAATTAAGCTCTGGTTGTTCCATTTCTTGTACCCTAGTTTCCCTGTCTCTGCCCAGAGTTTTTATTCCTTTAATCTCTGTGCCTCTAAGCTATAGTGTTGAGTGAATCAATGAGGGAGGGTATGTAGGATTGAGATTATTTGGCTGATTCCAGGTTGAGAACTTTAAAGTTTGTCATTAGCAAATATTTTGGGGGTGTCGCCTATGTGATGAGCATATGCAAATCACTGTATTATAAGTTATTACGTGGAATCGATGCTAAGCACCAGGTTTCTTGCGATCTCAGACCCTGTAGGCCTGCTCTGCTGACACACAGCCCATGCCCCCATCTCCCACAGTACCCACCCCGTGAGTGCGTAAGACAGTCTGCTGCTTCCAATTCACGTACCAGTGCTACTTTTTCATTTACTCACTCCCATCTCTCTGTGCCTGATGAGTCATTGGGTCATTTCCCAGGGCAGTTCTCTGTGAGGAAAGAGAATTGATCTGTAGTGAATTCCAGTGGGAAGATTGCCAAAACCAAAAAACCCATTGCCGTCAAGTTGATTCTGACTCATAGCAACCCTGTAGGACAGAGTAGAACTGCCCCATAGGGTTTCCAAGGCTGTAAATCTTTATGAAAGCAGATTGCCACATCTTTCTCCCTAGGAGCAGCTAGTGGGTTCAAACCACCGACCTTTCCGTTAGCCGCCCAGCGCTTAACCACTGCCACCAGGGCTGCTTGTGGGAAGATTAAATGGGATAGTAAATAATGTTAGTTTTTTAGTCATGAGACTGCTGATGACCTCTGCTAGGGAAACCAACACTGACTTTTTGTTTGCGTTCTTCCTACTCCTGTCCCCACAGAAATACGTGCAGTGGTCTTTACCCTTCATTGTCTTTGGAGCCACCGGCCTAGCCTCAGGCCTCCTGAGTTTATTATTGCCTGAAACCCTTAATAGCCCATTGCTAGAGACCTTCTCTGACCTTCAGGTGTATTCCTATCGGAGATTGGGAGAGGAAGCTCTGTCATTACAGACTTTGGATCCCCCACAGGTATGATGGGGTTTTTTTTTTGTTGTTTTTTTCTAACCATTCATTCATATCCAGCACTTGAATAAGGTACAGCTTTTGAAAACAAGAATGCTGTGGTCAGATTGAATAGAACTGCATAAAACTGCTGGAAAACAAAGGTGTAGAATGCAATAGCTGCTCACTTTAAGAGAAATAAAGACAATAGGTGTGGTTTATTAACATTATCGGAGTACTTGTAGGGGCTAATTCGTAGGAGAATAGATGTCATAGAAATACATTTGTCCATTGAATAGGTAGATGGTAATTTTCATTTTAGAAAGGTGACATCATTTTACTGCCCTTTCCTCTTTTCCTGTTTCAGTCTACAGACAAAGACAGCATGTTAGAGAACGAGAGTGAGGAAGAGGAGTTTTATGATGCGGACGAAGAGACTCAGATGCTTAAGTGAAGAGGCCTAGATATCTCCTCAGAAGCATTGGATCATCTTTTACGCCTCTGGCTAAGGCAGGTTCTCCCTTGACATCTTAGAGAACTGTAGACAGACAGACGTGAACTTATGTAGGTGGTCCTCAGTGTGGCATGATTTTTTGAGGCACAGGAAGAGCCGGAGAAGAGATTTCATGAGAGAGAACTCACTGCATTGAAGGAACAATTTCCTTCAATTTGTCCAAAATTTGTCCAAAAATTCAGGTTTAAGTTGGGGTCATGACCTCCGGCCCAGTAACTCAAACACACATTCCAGAATGGTAGGCAGAATCATTTCTAGAAGTTTGATCACGCTGCTTTTCCTTCATCATGACCTAAAGGCAGATACGTACAATTTTTCACCCTTTCAGTAGGATAAGACATTCTTAAGATTGAATCTTTATACGATTTTTGATACCTATCTCTACCAGTTGTACCTTCACCAGGAATCTTCAGAGGCTGATTGGTATTAGGATTTCAGCTCTGTTTTGGAGGAAAAGCACTGAGAGGTGTTTGTGTGGCCCGAGGCCCTCCAGCTTTACCGGAACTGATGACGTTTGAGTTTTCAGCTTGCTTCCCAGCCTCGTGGTTGTCTTGAGTACCTGTGCCTTTTGGTCCCACAGATGATTGACGAGTACAAGCCAAATGTACCAAAGCAATTTTCTTCTGACTCACAGCCCTGCTAGCTCCCTTCGATGCTCAGATTGTGTAATCTCTTTAGTTCCCACTTGTACATACCTCCAGAAAAATTTCCATCTGAGATTCCGCCACCAGCAATAAGCTCAAAAGCATACACAGTAAATGATAAAGCTTTATAAAGATGGAAGGCAGTTAAAAAGTGGCATGTTGATCATTTGCCTCTAAAGCAATGAAAAGATCCAGTTTTTAATAAGAAAGAAAATTGTCTTTCATGAATTTGGGGGTTGTTTTGCTTTCAGTGTTGTGTAATTAGAGACTTGGATAACACTTAAGAACTCTAACTCTTCTTGTCTGCAATCAGCCCCTGCCTTTAGTTAGAATAGAAGGCACAATAATTTCATAGGAAATGGAGGTTTTTTATTAAGTACGACCAACTTTCTGCATTGTCAAGGATTTCATTTTACTTGGATCCACAACCAACACCCATGGAAGCAGCAGTCAAGAAATCAAAAGACACATTGCGTTGGGCAAACCTGCTGCAAGTGTTGAAAAGCAAAGAGATCACCTTGAAAACTAACATGCGCCTGACCCAAGCCGTGGTATTCTCAGTCACATCACAGGGGTGGGAAAACTGAACAATGAATAAGGAAGACCCAAGAAGAGTTGATGCCTTTGAATTGTGGTGTTGGTGAAGAATATTGGATATACCATGGACTGCCAAAAGAATGAACAAATCTGTCTTGGAAGAAGTACAACCAGAGTGTTCCTTAGAAACAAGGATGGCAAGACTGCTTCTTACATTGGACATGCTGTCAGGAGGGATCAGTCCCTGGAGAGGGACATCATGCTTAGTAAAGTACAGGGTCAGCAGAAAAGAGGAAGACCCTCAACAAGGTGGATTGACACAGTGGCTGCAACAATCGGCCCAAGCATAACAATGGTTGTGGGCATGGCGAAGGATAAGGCAACGTTTCGTTCTGTGGTACACAGGGTTGCTGTGATTCCGAACCAACTCAATGACACCTAACAACAATAGCCAACTTTCATGTAAATCAGAATTGTACGTAATTTCCTAAAACCATGTGCTGAAAACGTCAGTTTCCCCAGGAAACTTGAATGATATCTCAAATAGGAATATTAACGTGGAACCAACCAACTTGGGCAGCGTTGCTTTAGTCACTTTCCCAGCTAGGAAAATGTCTTTGTTTTCAGAGTTGTCATTTCTGGTAATGTCTTAGAGGAAAAAATGCATTAGAGGTAGAGAAGATGTTACCGTGACTGTTTCTGGAAACCTGGGAGTCATCACCCCCAGTTGGCTCCGAATACACTCCTGTTCTCTTCCACATTAACTTTTTGGTTTGCACTATGTCAGTGGGTACCTTTGTATTTGTTAAAGTATTTTTATGTCTTTTAATGGTGGTCTATATGCACTTGTTTATGTATTGGTATTAGGCTCTTCACAAACAGGAGCCATTTCTATCTACTACTATTTATTTCTCCCTGCTGTTCCCAGCACACTGCCGTAGACACAGTAAACCAGTTGCATCGAGTCGTTGGCAGGGTAGAATTGCGCTCCAAAGGGTTTTCATAGCTGAGACCTTTTGGAAACAGATCACCAGCCTGTCCTCCAAAGCACCTCTGGATGTGTTCAAACCACCAACCTTTCGGTTGGTAGTTGAGCATTTGACCATTTGTGCCACCCGGGGACTCTTAGACACAGTAAGGACCTGATCAATATTACTGTTTCTAGCCTTCACGGAGGTCATGGGAACCGCCCCCCAATAGCATTCTTACCAACTTCCAATGTTGGTAAATCCGACCCAAACCCCTAAATGGTAAAGTCCTGCCTGGCCTTTCTTTGAAAATGGAAACCCACCACCCACCATTAGGAGAGGAAGAGAGGAAAAACTGAGAAGGACACTTAGAAGCTCCTCTTCAGTGGTTGGGTATTAAAAATAAAACTATATATAAATTTTTGGTTAGAACTTTATCCTCATTATAAGAGCAATACATCCCATTATAGAAAACAGAAGGAGAAAAACCATCACCTGTAGGCTCAACACCCAGACACGACCGGTGTTACGGATGTGTTCCATTTGAAGATCAATTGGGAGTCCATCTCTCTATTGGCATCAGGGTTGCCTGTGCCTCTGGCTGTATAAATGAAGTGCCTATCAATTGTGTTCCTGGGTCTCCTTTCCTAGCTATGGGATGGAGAATGGGAGGGAGGGATAGGCTGGGCTATCAACTGCTCATGTCAGAAATATCACTAAATTTTGTCTCATTTTAGGTGGTCAGTCCTTTAGTAAACTTAAGGAGCCCTGGTGGCACAGTGGTTAAGCACTTGGCTGCTAACAGGTTGGCAGTTTGAACCCACCAGCCGTCCTGTGGGAGAAAGATGTGGCAGCCGGCTTCCATAAAAGATTACAGTCTTGGAAACCCTATAGGGCAGTGCTCCTCTGTCCTATAGGGTCACTATGAGTCGGAATCGACTCAATGGCAGTAGGTTGGGTTTGGATTTTAGCAAACTTTAATAATTAACTGTTTTTTCTTTCTACTGTTTCATAGTAACTGTTGAAGAATATTGACTGTAGGGAATGCATGTGTGTATATCTGCGTTGATTAAATTATTCAGAACATTTATTTGATAGGTACCTTTTTTTTTTTTGTGGAGATGATTTGTAAAAAGTTCCCTTTTTTTTTGCTGTGCCCCAAACTATATTTCTTTTCTCCTAAAAAAGCAGCAGGAAAAATGTAAGACACATAAACTCCAAGGTTTCCAGGGTCAAAGGTCTTATTAACAGCATGTCCAGAACCTTGGAACCACACCAGTACGTTGGAAGAAGCTGTGTTGCAGTTTCCTGATTATATGACTTAAAACCACTGCCCAGTGGGAAATCTAATACTTGTCAGTTTGACTGCTTTCAAGTACTATAGACATTCTTTAGTATTAAAAAACAAATAAAACAATCAGATGAAAATTGTGGGGCACTGTAATCTGGAGAGGTATTTTTATGGAAGTGAAATTGATGAAGTAGATTTATATTCTTAACAAATACATAGAAAAATTAAAATATGGCTTTCCATTAGAACTCACTCCTCTATTACAAGTTCCTATTTGATTATTGGTTCTTAAATTGAAAAGGTATTTATAAAAGGTTAGATTTTTTTTTTTTAACTAAATAAAATACAGTTATTTTGGCTTCTTGTGAGTTTAATAAAGGATCACAAAACATAGGCCTTTTGTTCTTACAGAGTGTGTCAGGATATATAGCAGTATCTTTGGCAAATTGGGCAATAGAGAACCTGCTAGAAATTATAGGCAATGTGTGTGACAGACACTCTAGCAAAGTTGGGGAGTCATAGGCATGAAAGATAATTATAAAAATATTTTTAGAAAAAGAAAAATGCAAAGATGATACATTGTTGAAAAATCTGCCATTAAAAGAAAAAGACCTTATGATTATCTCAATGGATGCATAAAGATTATTTGACAAAATTCAATGCCCATTCAAAAATTAAAAGTATTAGCAGATTAGGAATAAAAGACACCTTCCTTAGCAGAGGTGTTGTAGTAGGTATGGTGGACTGGCTCGCAGCATCTATTCACCCTCCAGGCACCTTGGCCTTCATACTTTTTTGATCATTACTATAGTAGGAAACACTTTCCATATATTTTTATTCTCTCTTTCTCTACCCCTCTCACCGTCCTCCCCCTTTTTCCCCACCCAAGTATACATAACTTTAATGAAACAATACTTACTCTTCTTGCTAGGTACAGTGATAACTTCTATTCTGTTTTATTTTTCAGAAATGCTGTTTGTGGCCCACCTAATCGATTTCATGACCAACTTTTTAGTTTACATGAGTAATAGGGTGCTGTGTTAGTTTCCAAAGGGACCCTGGTGGTGTAGCAGTTAAATGCTCACCTGCTAACTGAAAGGTTGGTGTTTCAAACCCACCAGCTGCTCTACAGGAGAAGGATTTGGCAGTCTGCTTCCTTAAAGATTACAGCCTTGGAAACCCTATGGGGCAGCTCTGCTCTGTCCTATAGGGTCACTATGAGTTGGAATCAACTCGACAACAATGGATTTAGTTTCCAGTTGCTGCTACAACAGATTAACATAAACTAGTGGCTTTGGACAACAGAAATTTATTCTCTTAGAGTTCTGGAGGTCAGACTCCAAAATGAGTCTTAAGGGGCTAAAATGAAAATGTCAACAGGGCTGGTTCTTTCTGGTGGCTTTGGTGGAGCATTTATTTCATGCCTCTTCCAGCTTCTAGAGGCAATTCCTTGGTTCCTGGCCTCGTCACTCCATACTTTGCTTCTGTTGTCACATATACCTACCACAGGTATCTTAAAGTGTGCCGTTAAAGGATCCTAAGTGGACTGGATCTGGTGGAGGCATTAGAGTATATTGTAAATTGAAATGGATAACTTAGTCATCACTTGGAAAAGCCAGACCATGGGTAACAGCCCCAAATCTGCATTTACCAGTGATCTTGTTGACCTAGTTGGCTAAGTCTGCAGTCTCCCACAGAGACATATTGTCACTTATTGTTTGAAAGAATAAACTGCTTACAAAAGAATTTGAGCCTAACAAGTCTTTGTATCTGAGTTTAATTCGTTGCTGTATCTTAATAATGATTATCTTTTTCCCCATGTTCCAGAAGTTGTCTTATTAAAATTATTGATGTCTTTCATTTATCTCCTGTAGTGCTACCTCAACCTCTCTCTGTTATGTGCTCTTCAAGCATCCTGTACTTTTCCATATAGTACTTGTTGTGTAGTTTCATAATAATGGTGTCTTCCCTTTAAACCATAAAAAAAAAAAAAAAAATAGATCTGTGAAAATAGGTTCCATGTCTTGTTTCCTAGTACATTCCATACTATAGCCCTGGACCCCATGTGTTGTAGCCTTCTGCCACAATTCCATGTCAGCTCTATTGCTACACTGAACTCCAGAGCAAGCTGTATGTTATTCATCTTAGTGGCCTTAAGAACTAGCATGATGTCTGGGACACAGTAGGCATTCATTAAATTTCTAATGAGTCAGTGTCTAGACACCAGGCAGTCAAGGTTGGTTTATCTGGTCTATCTGTAGTTATGTACTTTAAAAAAGGGATGCTCCTCCCCAAAATCAGTTTGAGAAGAAGTCAGTGGATTATTTCACTTTGGAAAGCTACTTCTAGGTCACTAGAGAGGCCCTCATTCCACCTGAACCTTCTCATTGCTTAATCTTGTCATTTTGTATGAGGTTAGTGTTAGGGTTAGAATATGTTCCTTTTAATAAGATCTAAGATGTCTGCCTTGAGAATAGAAGTAAGTAAAGAAGGATTATTGAATAATCTTGTTCATGTACTTATAAACTTATTGCCAAAGTTGCATTCAGCCTTCTGAATTATAAACTGAGTTAATTTGATTACTTTTTTTTTTTTTTTACAATCTCCCTGCACCCAGAGAGAGGCAGTCTACCCTAAGAAAATATTTTTATGAAGAATTTTTGGCATAACCATCAATGTGACATTCAGGTCTCTTAAAATTTACCTATGGAAACTTAATATATAAAACATCCAGGAAAGCTGTCAGTTTGATTCCAGGCATTTGAGGGATCAGCACATTAAGGGTGAAAAAAAAAAAAATCATTCATACTAGAATATTAGATTAATGTATAGATTTTTGTATCTGCCCAGTAACTCAGAAGCTGAGTCTTACATGTTGATTAAAATACAGGGCACCTTTGACCAAAAATTGCTTTGTCAAAGGAATAAATGAATGAAAAAAATGAGAATAAAGGAAAAGTTGGTTTTATTTATTTTCTCCATCCATAGAATTCCATAGTTACTGAGCCACCAATATCATAGCAAATACATAGCATAGAAGACTTTTTTTAGAGTGAAAAAAGTTAATTTTCCTATCAGCCCATCAGGAGAGGGGCAAGGCTTGATAAGGTTTCTGCTAATAAAGGGGAGAAGCATGAACATAAGGTTGAAGGCCTGGGGCAGCACCAGAGAATTCTGAGGCAAAAAAAATCCAATGTCTTAGTTTCCTAGTGCTGCTGTAACACAAATACACAAGTGGGGGGTTTTAAAGAACCAGAAATTTATTTTCTCAGAGTTCTGGAGGCTAAAATCAGGGCCTGAGCTGTGGGCTTCCAGTTTCTGGTGTCTGTAAGCAATCCTTGGTGTTCCTTTGGTTGTAGGCAGTTTCTCATGTGTTATTTGTCATGCCTTGAGTCTGTGTGCCTCTGTGTGTGAGTGTGTGTGTGTTTGAATTCTGTTTTTATAACTCAGAAGTGATTAGGTTTAGGATCCACCCTATATTGGTATGGCCTCATTAACATGTCAAATAAAAACCCTATTTCCAAACAGGATCCTATCCACAGTTACACATACACACACCTGTTGCCATTCAGTCAATTCCGACTCAGCGACTATATAGGCCAGAGTAGAACTGCCCCAAAGGGTTTCCAAGGAGCAGCTGGTGAATTTGAACTGCTGACCTTTTGGTTAGCCGCCTAGCTCATAACCACTAAGCCACCAGGGCTCTATCCACAGGTACAAAGACCAGGAATTCAACACATACATATTTTTTTTGGAGGGGAGGGCACAGGGGAGAGGACACAATTCATAACATCAAAACACAAAGTTCTGTTTTGGTCATGTGGAACAACGTATTAGAGTGAATTAAGCAGAGAAATTGAATCATTAAGAAGCTTAGTGACGTCCGAATAAGAAATGGAACAAGAGCATAGGCTTTGTATGTCTTTCAGTTTCCTTTCCAGCCTTTCAAACCACCCTAGATAGCTTTAAGTTTATAATTTGGTACAACCACTTTGGAAATTGATTGGGCACTTCCTTCAAAAGCTAGAAATAGAAGTGCCATATGATCCAGCAATCCTAGTCCTTGGGATATATCCTGGAGAAATAAGAGCTGTCTCACAAATAGATATATGCACACCCATGTGCATTGCAGCACTGTTCACAATAGCAAAAAATGGAAACAATGTAGGTGCCCATCAACAGATGAATGGATAAACAAATTATGGTTCATATAATGGAATACTACGCAACGATGATGAATCTGGGAAATATCTCACAACATGAATGAATCTGGAAGGCATGCTGAGTGAAATTAGTATCAAAAGGACAAATATGTATGGGACCACTATTATAAGAACCCAAGAAAAGGTTTAAACACAGAAGAAAACATTTGTTGACGGTTACTAGGGTGGGGAGAGAGGGAGACGGGAATTCACTAGCTAGTAGGCAATCATCTTGGAAGGGAAGGACAACACACTACGGGGGAAGTCAGCACAACTGGACTAAACCAAATGCTTTAAGGGACAGAGTAGCAGGCGCGGGGGTCTGGGAACCATGGTTTCAGGGGACATCTAAGTCAATTGCATAACAAAGTTTATTAAAATGTTCTGCATCGTGGCATCTGGGTCTTAGAAGTTTGTGGGCGGCCATCTGAAATGTACCAATTGGTCCCAAACCACTTGGAGCAAAGAAGAATGAAGAACACCAGAGACATAAGGAAAATATTAGCCCAAGAGACAAAAGGGCCACATAAACCAGAGAGACTCCATCAGCCTGAGACCAGAAGAACTAGATGGTGCCCAGCTACCACCAATGACAACCCCGACAGGGAATGCAACAGAGAGTCCCTGATGGAGCAGGAGAAAAGTGTGGCCCAATATTCAAATTCATCTAAAAAGACCAGGCTTAATGGTCTCACTGAGACTGGAGGAACCCCTGAAGCCATGGCCCCCAGACTGTTAACCGAGAACTAAAACCATTGCCAAAGATTAGACAACTATAAAACAATACTCGTGAAGAGTGCGCTTCTTGGTTTAAGCGAATACACGAAGCCAAAGGGGCAGCTCCTGTCTGGAGGCAAGACTAAAAGGTAAGAAAGGACAGGAGCTGGTTGGAGGGACATGGGAAACCTGGGGTGGAAAGGGGGAGCGTGCTGTCACATTGTGGGGATTGCATCTAGTGTCATGTAGCAATATGTATATAAATGTTTGTATGAGAAATTGACTTGAGGTGTAAACTCACCTAAAGCACAATTAAAACAAAAAGAAGTTTATAATTTGGGAAATGTACGTAAAAGATAAAAGATTTCTTCAACTAGTTGCTAGTATTCAAGAGATTATTTCACTATAGGTGAAAATCACGTTTATTTATTCATCAAGTCTTCAAGGAACTCCTATGTTTCAGGTCCTATTTAGGTGCTGGATTAAAAGAGCTAACATGTATTAGCATTGTTCCAAGAATTTTATATGCCTTGGAGCCCTGTTGGTGCAGTGGTTAAGAGCTTGGCTGCTAACTGAAAGGTTGGCAGGGCAAATCCACCTTTTAGTCCTTGGAAACCGTATGTGGCAGTCCTACTCTATCCTATAGGGTGGCTATGAGTTGGAATCGATTCCACAGCAAAGTGATTGGTTTTGGTTTAGGTTCCAAAACATCTTTAAGACCAGAAAATGTCCTTAGGTGCAGTTGGACTATAGAATTCCGTAGTTACTGAGTCACCAATACCATAGCAAACAGGTAGCGTTTGTATATGTAGAAGACTTTTTACAGTGAAACACTTATGATCTCCCCAGTTTATCAGCGGAGGGACAAGGCTTGATAAGGATTCCACTGATAAAGGGGAGAAGCATGAATATAAGGCTGAAGGCCTGGGGCAGCACCAGAGAATTCTGAGGAAAAAAATCCAATGACTTAGTTTCATAGTGCTGCTGTAACACAAATTCCACAAGTGGGGGACTTTAAAGAACAGAAATTTATTTTCTGACAGTTTTGGAGGCTGAAATCCAAATCAGGGTCTCAGCCATGTCAGTTCCTTCTGTGGGCTTCTTTCCTAAACTTCTGATGTCTGTCAGCGATTCTTGGTGTTCCTTTACTTGTAGACAGTTCCTCACATGTCGTTTGTCATCGCCTATGTGTGTGTGCGTGTGTGACTATGTCTATTCTGCCCTTATTATAACTCAGAAGTGATTAGGTCTAGGATCCAGTCTATACTGGTATGGCCTCATTAACATATCAAAAGAAAAACCCTATTTCCAATCAGGATCCCATCCACAGCCACGCATGCATGCGCGCACACACACACACACACTTGTTGCCATCAGTCAATTCTAACTCATAGCAACCCTGTAGGAGAGAGTAGAACTGCTCCATTGGGTTTCCTAGGAGCAGCTGGTGGTTTTGAACTGCCAACCTTTTGGTTAGCAGCTGAGCTCTTAACTGCTGCACTACCAGGGCTCCACTCACTGGTACAAGGACCAGGAATTCAACATATGTGTAAATATTTTGACAGGGGAGAGGGAACACAGTTCAATCCATAATATCGGAGAACAAAGTTAATGTTATTTTGCTCATGTGGAACAATGTATTAGAGTGAATTAAGCAGAGAAATTGAATGATTAATATCCTTAGTGATGCCAAATGAGAAATGGAATGACAGCATAGGCTTTGTGTGTCTTTCAGTTTCCTCCTCAGCCTTTGAAACCACCCCAGATAGTTTCAAGTTTATAATTTGGGAAAAGTACATGAAAGATAAAAGATTTCTTCAACTAGTTTCTAGAATTCAAGAGATTATTTCACTATAGGTGAAAATCACATTTATTCATTAAATTTTCAAGGAACTCCTATGTTTCAGGTCCATTTAGGTGCTGGATTAAAAGTGCTAAACTTTGCTGAGCATTGTTCTAAGAATTTTATGTATCTCGGATCCCTGGTTGTGCAGGGGATAAGAGCTTGGCTGCTAACCAAAAGGTCGGCAGTTCGAATCCACCATAGGCTCCTTGGAAACCCTATGGGGCAGTCCTACTCTATCCTATAGGGTCGCTATGAGTAAGAACTGACTCGATGGCAACAGGTGACACATCTAATCCTCAGAAGAAAATGATGAAATTTATATTATTGGTTTCATTGTATGGAAGAGAAAACAGGCTCAGATTCAGTTAATTGCCCAAATCACACAACTAACACTTGGCAAACCTAGCTTCAAGCCCAGGCCATTGGACTTCACAGGTCACGTCTTAAGAGACTATCCTATACTGCCCTGATTCTTCAGTGGTTCTTGAATTTTGTTGTCAGGTGTCTTTCAGTCACCCCTGACCCGTGGTGACTTCATGCACAAAGGAACAAAAGGCTGCCTAGTCCTGTGCCAGCCCCATGATTGGTTGTGGATCAGACTGTTGTAATCAGTAGGATTTTCAGCGGCTGGTTTTTGGAAATCAGGCCTCTCTCTTTAGTTCGTCTTAGTCTGGAAGCTCCACTGAAACCACTCAGCCTCCACTGACAGACAGATGGTGGCTGCACATGAGTTGCATTAGCTGGGAGTCGAACCTGGGTCTCTTGCATGGAAGGTGAGTATTGTACTACTGAACAACCAATGCCCTTTTGAGTTTTAACCCGGTCTTATTGGAAACCCTGGTAGCGTAGTGGTTAAGTGCTACGGCTGCTAACCAAAGGGTTGGCAGTTCAAATCCGCCAGGCGCTCCTTGGAAACTCTATGGGGCAGTTCTACTCTATCCTGTAGGGTCGCTATGAGTCGGAAGCAACTGGACGGCATTGGGTTTGGTTTGGTTTTTTTGTATTCTACTATGGGTTCTATCTGAAGATGATGGTGATTATAACTACCATGCATTGAGTACCAGGCACCATGTTACCATGTTAAGTACATTCCATATGTTTTGGCATATAATTCACACAACAGCTCTGTTAGGTAAGGGTTAATAATCCCTGCGTTGCTGATGAAAACAATGAAGGTTAGAGATATGAAGTAACTTTCTCAAGATCACAGCTAGTAAGTGGCCGTGCTGGTCTAAATCCCGTTTTGTCTTTGGCCAAGGCCCATGCATTTAATTACCTGCTCTGAACTGCCTCCTGTGAAGGATAGTTAATTCAAGAGAAAAGAGGATATTTCTTTCTCAAAGACAAAGAAATTGCTCCAACTTTTCCCTGGTTTTCAGGGGGGAAACCTGTTGCCGTCAAGACGATTCCAACTCTTAGTGACCCTATAGGACAGAGTAGAACTGCCCCATAGGGTTTCCAAGGAGCACCTGGTAGATTAGAACTACTAGACCTTTTGGTTAGCAGCCTCAGCTCTTAACCACTACACCACCAAGGTTTCTCTGCTTTCAGGACAAAAAAAGCAAATTGAGAAGAACAGATGCTGGTGGAATCCTTACAAAGTTAAGGCTCAGACATTTTGATTAGGCACCTTCTGGATGCAGACCATTTTAAGAAAAATTCTAATAAATTACTTGGAGATCCTACCTTTTTTTTTAGTATTATTGAGATTTTTTTTTTTTTTCTCCAGAATTAAGTCAGTGGAGGAATACATTTGTCAGTCTGGAATATGGATTGATTGGGAAGGTTGTCAAGATTCAGACACCACTTTAGTGGGCTGAATCTCATCATAATCTTATAAAGAAGATGGCAAAATTCTTTGCCATATTTTTGGGGTGCCCTTTGAAGTTACTCTCATTATGCACTTTACCCAACCTTTTGCCATTGAGTCAATTCCAACTCATAGAGACCCTATAGGACAGAGTAGAACTGCTCCATAGGGTTTCCAAGGAGCGGCTGGTGGATTTGAGCTGCCGACATTTTGGTTAGCAGCCAAGTGCTTAACTACTGTGCCACCATGGCTCCATGTTCATGTTAGGGGGTACTGTTAATCTGTCATTCCATCAAGTTCATTCAAGAAAAATTCACTGAGAGCCTACTGTGTATCAGGCATTGTAATAGACCCGGAGTTGTCAAAGATCAGTGAGACAGGTTTCTTCTCAAGCTGTGAGTCTTCCCAGAGTCTGTGACCTGAGCAGGAAATGGGGGTTAAGTACTGCACAGGTAAAAAGGCCTTGGTGCAATTACAAAGAACATTTGGTCTCCATATTTGGGAAACTGGCTAGCAACAGAAATGGATTTTTTTTTTTTTTTTCAAGGAAGAATTTCTTGAGAAGTGACTTCTCAGGCTGAGATTTCTGCTATCGGTTTCAAGGAAGTCTAGGTCACATAACTTCTCAGCTACCCCTCTTAAGTCTTTTCATTATAACCAGTACCAGTTGCTGTCAAATCGATCCTGACTCATGGCAACTCCACGTGTGTCAGAGTAGAACTGTGCCTCATAGGGTTTTCTGTAGCTTATTTTTTAAATGTAGATCACCAGGCCTTTCTTTCCAGGCACCTCGGGGTGAACTCAAACATCCAGCCTTTCAGTTACCAGCTAAGCGCTTTTACTGAGTGCATCACCCAGGGATTCTCTTTTAATTACATCACTGGCTGAAACCTTTTATTTAAGGAGAGGAAGCTCTCTGCTATCAGCAAAGGGGACGTGTAAGTATTTCCTTACATGGTCTTGTCAGATCAGTTACATTTCAAAGCCCAGAACGGATAACCAGGATTCCCGAGCTGCCACCGGTTTTTCTCCTTCCTCATTAAACTTCTTCACTTGATGCTTAATAACTTTTAGGTTTGAAACCTCTCCAAAAGACATTTTAAGTTCCCTCAGAAATCCTAATGAATACAGCTTAAATAATGGTTTTAGAATCAGGGAGACTTGTTTCTCATTCTCATTTTCCTCAGCTATAAAGTGAAAAGTTAATAATACCACCATTATTGTCAGTCTGGTGTGATGATGGTTAAATGATATGTAGGTCAAATTCCACCTACCATATAGTAGGACTTCAATAAAGTAGGAACCCCCAAAGATTTTAAAACAAAGATGAAATACATGCATAAAAAGAAATGTGACCCTCATGGTGCCGTGCATTTTCAAAAATGAAATCGATATGGAATGTTTCAGGAAAACATTTTCACCTGATCCACCTCATTTGCTAGCTAAAAATACAACTGAAGAAATCATGATTCTGTAACCATTTTCCTCTTCCTTGTCCGTGAAGACCTTTCTTGAATGCCATTTCCTCCTACAGGAATGCCTTTCTGCTGTCTTCCCCCTGGGGAAAAGCAGGCTTTCACTCCCATTTTTCCGAGGAATTCCTGGGATGGGGAGGAGACTGTAGCCTCTGGTGGGAGGAATGCAAGGAATATAAGAGACTGTTTCCTCCAGCCCTAGACAGCAGATCTTTACTCTTTTTCTTTTGGAACCAGGTTGGAGGGGTAAGTGTGGGAAAGAAGTAACTGGGGAGGTTGTGTGTGTGTGCCTGCGTATGTGCACACGTGTGTGTTTTCTAGAACGCTGTTTGAGAACTGAGGAGAGGAAGACCAGTGCGGGCTGCACCATCCTCTGGGCCTTAAGGGAGAAAGAATGATCCTTGATGTTTCCTTTTTGGCTCTAAATCTATACTCAAGAAAAGAAGGTGATCTGGCCAGAGTGTAGTGTCCTCTATGTTTCAGTTGTGAAAACCCAGGGAGGCTTTGGTGGATGAACAAGAAGAAAATTCAGTTGCAGGTTATGTAAGAGGACAAAGGATAGAGAACCCATGTGAACAACTAGATATAACCAAGTCTGATAACATATATACATATATTTTGTATATATGTATGTATGTATGTGTGTGTATGTATATATATGGAGCCCTGGTGGTGCAGTGGTTAAGAGCTCAGCTACTAACCAGAAGGTCAGTAGTTTGAATCCACCAGCCACTCCTTGGAAACCCCATGGGGCGGTTCTATTCTGTCCTAAAGGGTCGCTATGAGTTGGAATTGACTCAATGGCAAAAGGTTTGGTTTTTTTTGTTTGTTTTAGCTTTATATACATATATACCAAAACCAAAACCCAAACCAAACCTGTTGCTGTTGAGTTGATTCTGACTCACAGCAACCCTATAGTACAGAGTAGAACTGCCTCCATAGAGTTTCCAAGGAGCGCCTGGTGAATTTGAACTGCTGACATTTTGGTTAACAGCCATAGCATTTAACCACTATGCCACCAGGGTTTATATATATACAGACTTCGATGGCACTAGTTTTTTTTTTTTTTTTTTTTATATACAGACTTAGTTATATCTAATTGTTCCCATGGATTCTGCCCTTTGCCCTCTTTCCTTTCCACTTTGTATTACTTTCCCTTAGCAATTTTGACATCATCTGCTCTAAATATTGAGTTTTATTGTTTGTATATTAGTTATTTTTTCTGATTATAAAAGTAACAGTGTGTTAATTGTAAAAATGATGGACCATGCAGAAAAGGCTGAAATGGAAAATAAAAAGCAGATGCAATCCTGCTACCCAGAGACACCCATTCCTCACCTTTTTTCCATATATGGTAATGTTATTCCTGTTTATCGATATGTCATTAACATTTTTCTGTTATTAAATATTCTCTTAGTAAATTACTTTTAGAGACTGCAAAGTCTTCTGTCATATGGATAGGTTATAATTTAGTCAATATCTGAATGTTAGATATTTAGCTTGTCCAATTTTTCCTATTAGAAATAAGATGTTCAGATATTTGGTGTACTTCCTGTGTTTACTTCAGACATATTTTCAGATGCAGACTCATTGGGTAAATGGGCATGGTTTAGAAAATCTGGGTAAAAATTATCATATCAGTTTACATTGTTATTATTAGTATATGAGGGCCAGATTCCTCTCAGTCTCCTGAACACCATTATCTTTTTCCGATTTTTGCCAAAGTATCAAGTTATAGGGGTAGGGTAGGCACCTCATTGTTGGGACTTAATTTGCATGCCTTTGGTAACTGAGAGATGTCATCGTTTTTATGTTTATTAATTATTTGTATTCCTTCTTCTGTGGCTTGCCTCTTCAGGTCCTCTGCCATTCTATGTTGTGAATTTATGTTTCCTACTTTGGAAGTTTTAAATTTTTATTTCGTTCAAGTTTTCAGTGTCTTCAGTGTATGTTCCTCATACAAGTTCAGATAAATGTTCATCTCCTTTTTCTTCTGGTTCTGTTGATGATGTACTTTTCTATTTATCTCCTTAAGTCACTTGAAATTGATTTTGGTGTATGGAGGGATATAGGGGCCTGGCTTTATTATTATTATTTTTTTTTTTTTTTTGCTGAATGGCTGACTATTTTCCCTTCCACCATTTGCTCAACCATCCGTGCTTCCCCCACTGATGAAAAATACCACCTTTCCCTCAGGACCTGTAAGGATCCAGAGCTCATACATGGTTTTGGTTGTTTATGCAGAAGGAGGTGGTGGATGGAAGGGAATGGGGCTTGGGAGAGGCACTAAGGAGATTTCAACTTCTGAGTAATATCTTGTCCATTATGTTTTTAAAAAATGGTTGATGACAAATGTTCTCACTTGTAAAATCTGGCCTGTGAGCTGATGAGTATTTTCTCTGGTACTCTATGACAAACATATGGCTGGTATCCTATTACAAATGTATGGAAACTCATTCCCTGAAGTCCGTAGGAGCTCACCAGTAAGCAGCCCCGCATCTTCTAAAGAGGCAATACTTTAACAATTTGTCATTTCGTTTATAGTGGTTTCCCTTCAAATGTTCTTCTTTTAAGTCCATTTTCCTAGTTTATATTTTTCTAATGCATTTTCCACTTTATTCAAATTTTATATTGGTTGCCCTAGGGTTTTGCAGAGTAATCTCTCCATATCTGTGACCACATCTTTCTCATTCTTATTTTGTGTATTGTTATTTTCTTATTTTGTCTTAATTAGACCATCTAAAGTGTCTTTGTTTTGTTTTAATTATTCTTTTAAATTGCCAAGTAGCTGGAAAAATTTATCATCATTATTTATTATTTTTTATTGTTTTGCACTGTGGTCAAAGGATATAGTCAGTACAATATCTTTTTACAATGTTTAAGATTCTCTCTGCCATGATTTTTCTGTTTTTTTTTTTAAATGAGCACTTGATAAGGTTATCCATGTCTCCATTTCATTTTTGTCTACTTGATCTATCAATACAAGTGTGTTAAAACCTCCTACTGCCGTAGTGTTTTTTCCAACTTCTTTTTATATTTCTAGCAGTTTGTGTTTTATATGAATGTTAATAATTACATAAGGATTCTTGCTTAACTGTTCCATCTTCATAATGTCCCTGTAGACAGCACAAAACTGAAATCACTTTGTCTCATCTTGGAGTCTATTTTAGTAGTCTATTTTGTGTTAAACTAGTGTTTTCTTTGTAGTTTCTTTTTCTGTAGTTATTTTAGAGGTATACATTCTGTTTTTAGTTCTATTAGTAGTTACTGTTATGTTAAAAATAAAAATATTTGAAGCTTTCTTTACCAGCATTAAGAATAAAATAAAAAGACAAATAACCCAATCATAAAATGGGCAAAGGACTTGAATAGACATTTCACCAAAGAGGATATTCGGATGGCCACCAGACACATAAAAAGATGCTCGGTGTCATTAATCATCAGAAAAATGCACATCGAACCCTCAATGAGATACCATTTCAACTCCCACTAGGATGGCTAAGATAAAAAAAAAAAACAGAAAATAGCAAATGTTGGTGAGGATGTGGGGAAATTAGAAGCCCTTATTATCCATTGCTGGTGGGAATATAAAATGGTACAACCATTGTGGAAAACACTGTCGTGTTTCCTCAAAAAACTGAAAATAGAACTACCATATGACCCAGCAATTCCACTCCTAGGTATATACCCAAAAGACTTGGAAGCAGAGGCTCAAAAAGAGACTTGGACACCAATGTTCATTGCTGTACTATTCACAATAGTAAGAAGGTGGAAACAACCTAAACGTCCATCAGCAGGTGAATGGATGAACGAATGTATTTCATGCATACAATGGAATATTACACAGCCAGTAGGAGCAATGAAGTCTCGATATATGCTACAGTATGGGTGGAGCTTGAAGACATTATGCTGAGCGAAATAAGCCAATCACAAAAGAGCAAATATTATATGACCTCACTTATATAAAAAGACAAGAAAAGGCAAATGTGCAGAGGCCAAAGTTTGTTAGTGGGGAAAAGGGTGGTTAATGGTGATGGGGAAACCACACTGATTAAGGGTAGGGTTGCCTAGCTGATTATTGTAATTGCTGTCAATAAGTTGTACACCTGTAAAAAGTTGAATTGGCAAAGTTGTGTGATAGATATATTTACAACAATGACAAAAAAGTAGCTGCTGAGGCTGCTTATGTACAACCGAATACCTCATGGGTTTGGAGATTTAGGGTCATAGTTTCATGGGACATCCCAGTGAATTGGCCTAATAATGTGTTTAGTGCTTTTGTTCTATGTCTTGGTGGCACAGTGGTTAATAGCTTGGCTGCTAATCAAAAGTCTGGCAGTTCGAATCCACCAGCCACTCCTTGGAAACCCTGCGGGGCAGTTCTCCTCTTTCCTATAGGGTCACTATGAGTTGGAATCCAGTTTTTTTTTTTTTTTTTGTTCTCCTAGTTCATTGTGTAGTGCCTGGGGCCTTAAAAGCTTACAAGTGGCCATCCAATGGACAGCAATTTGTCTCTATTCACCTGGAGCAACAGAGGAAAAAGGAGAGTCAAGACTAGGAGAGGCTATGGAATGCGTGGCTAATTGCCTCTATGAACAACTGCCTCCTTTGCCATGAGACCAGAAGAACTGGATGGTGCCCGGCTACCATTACTGAACATTTTGCTCAGAGATTCTATAGAAGAATCCTGATCAAAAGGGGGGGAAATGCAAAATAGAATTTGAAACTCTCATGGACTCCAGACTTTCTGGAGCCATGGAGGGTGGGTGAACCCCTGAAACTTACCCTGAGATAATCTTTAAGCCTTAAATCAAATATATCCCTTCAAATCTTAAAACTGAACAGTAGTTTAACTGAACTAGTAGAAAGGCCTGTCTTGAGCATTATGCTCTATTAAGAACTATCTAGACAGGATCAAACTGACAATATTGACTTGAAGGATTAGATACTAACCTTGCAGGGCAGTTTATATTAATGGGGGAGGAACACCTTAGAAAAGGAGGGTGAGAATGGTTGCACAACTTGAAGAATGTAATCAATGTCACTGAACTGTACATGTAGAAACAGTTGAATTGGTGTATGTTTTGCTGTGTATATCCTCAACAACAACAAAATAAAACTATTATTAAAAAAAGATTAAAATAGAAAAACAAATGGCATATGAAAGCAAATAAACTAGTATGCCTTTATTTAGCACAGTGCTTTTCATACCCTTTTCTTGCATTGTCTGATATTACATGCACATATTTGGCAAATGTTTTGTATATGTATGTGTGTACACATACACAATATTATATATATACCCATTAACCTGTTGCCATCAAGCTGATGCCGACTCACAGTGACCCTATAGGACAGAGTAGAACTGCCCCATACAGTTTGCAAGAAGCACCTGGGGGATTCAAACTGATGACCTTTTGGTTAGAAGCTGTAACTCTTAACCACTACGGCATCAGGGGTTTAAAAAATTAGATTTAATCAGCATTTAAATTATTTCAATACTCTCCTCCTCTTCTTTTATATCATGACTTCCATCCATAAATTTGTTTTGATTCACCTCTCAGTTGGATGCAGTGTGAATTTGAGTAAGTTATTTAGGGTGTGTATGTATTTTATGTAGTTATATGCTTTCTAAATTCATATATCTGAGATTATTTTTGCTGTCTTTTTTTTCACACGTGAATAAAAACCTTTTCCCCAAAAACTTTGTCAGCTTGCGTTATTGTAGTCTGTCACTTATTACTATGGAGGTGTCTGAAGCCAGGCCAAGTTTTGTTCCTTTATTGGTTATTTATTTTTCTCTAGCCTGGGTGTTTATAGAATTCTTTGATTATCATTTAAATGTTTTAAGATTTTCTGGATATGTCTAATATTGTCTCTTCATTTATGTTGTATTGAACACGTGAGTCCCTCAATCTGTGTATTCAGGTCTATTTTCACCTCAGAAAAGAGGTTTTCTATTTATGTAATTATTGATTCTGCTCTACTTGCTCTGATCTCTTCTTGAAATGCACTAATTTTGTATATGTTGAGTCTCCATTTTCTAATCTTCATATCCATCATCTTCTCATCATTTTAATGTTTGTCCTTTCCTTTGTATTAAAGGAGGTTTCTCAAGTTTGTCCTGCACATGTTTGATTTGGCTTTTTAGTAATGAGTAGTCTTCTCTTTCTGTTTTTAATTCTATTATATTTTTTTCATTAAGGCAAAATTCACGTAACATAAAATTCACCATTTTAACATGTATGATGTTGTACACTCACTCCTGCTAATTTCAGTGTCATTTTTATTACTCCCAAAAGAAACCCCATACCAATTAATTATTCCCTTTCTATTCCTCCCCTCTCAGCCCCTAGCAATTACACATCTGCTTTCTGTCTCTATGGATTTGCCTATTCTGGTATCTTTAATTTAGGATAATGTTATTTAAGGTTCATCCATGTTGTAGCATGTATCAGAACTTCATTCCTTTTTATGGCCAAATAATATTTCATTGTATGGATATACCATATTTATCTATCCATTTACCAGCTATTGGACATTTGGCTTATTTCTACTTTTTAGCTATTATGAATAATGCTGATAGAAACATTTATGTACAAGTTTTTGTTTGAATGTATATGTTTTTAAGTCTCTGGGGTATATACCTAGGAATGAAACTGCTAGCTCATATGGTAATTCTATGTTTAACTTTTAAAGATCCACCAAACTGATTTGCACAGCTGCTATACCATTTTACATTCCCACCAGCAACATATAAGGGTTCCAATTTCTCTACATCTTTGCCAACACTTGTTTTCCCTTCTTTTGATTATAGCCATTCTAGTGGGTGTGAAGTGGTATCTCATTGTGGTTTTGATTTTCATTTTTATAATGTCTAATGGGGAAACCCTGGTGGTGTAGTGGTTAAGTGCTACGGCTGCTAACCAAGAGGTCGGCAGTTTGAATCCGCCAAGCGCTCCTTGGAAATATGGGGCAGTTCTACTCTGTCCTGTAGGGTCACTATGAGTCGAAATCAACTCCGTGGCACTGGGTTTGTTTTTTTGGTTTTAATGTCTAATGATGTTGAACATCTTTATGTACTTATTGGCCATTTGTATATCTTTTTTTTTTTTAGAAATATCTATTCAAGTCATTTGCCCATTTTTGAATTGGATTGTTTATCTTTTTGTTGTTGTGAGAGTTTTTTTTTTTTTTTTTAATCTATTCTGGATACTAGACTTTTACAGATATATGATTTGTAAATATTTTCTCCCATTCTATAAATTGTCTTCCTATGTTATTAGTAGTGTCCAAAGGATTTTAATTTTGATGAAATCCAGTTTATTTTATCTTTGGTTCTGTGTGCTTTTGGTTGCTTGTGCATAAAAAATAAAATAATTGTGTAATCCAAGGTCACAAAGATTTGTAACTATGTCTCCCTCTAAGAGTTTTATAGTTTTAGCTCTTCATTTAGGTCATTGATCCATTTTTAGATAATTTTAATGTGAGGTAGAGATCCAAATTCTTTCTTTTGCTTATGGCTATCCAGTTATACCAGCATCATTTGTTGAAAAGACTACTCATTCCCACTGAATTGTCTCGGCACCCTTGTCAAAAATCAACTGACCATAGTTATATGAGTTTACCCATTTTTCTACATGCCGATTCCTACAGTAGGCTCAGGCCCATTTTAGAGGTTATGAGGATGGTGTAGGATGGACCAGGCAATGTTACGTTCTGTTACATATGAGGCCACTGTGAGTTGGAGCTGACTTGATGGCACCTAACATATAAGAGTACCACACGGTCTTAATTACTGTAGCTTTGTAGTAAGTTTTGAAATCAGAAAGTGTAAGTCCTACTTTGTTCTGTTTCAAGATCTTTTTTGCTTTCCTAGGCCTCATGCAATTCCATATGAATTTTAGGATCTTGTTGATTTCTGCACACACAAAAAAAAAAGGTAGCTGTAATTTTGATAGGAATTGTATCAGATCTGTAGATCAATTTGGGGAGTATTGCTATCCTAACAATAGTACATCTTCCATTCCATGAACATGGAATATCTTTTCATTTATTTAGGTTTTTTTTTTAAATTGCTGTCAATGATGTTTTGTGATTTTCAGTGTACAAGTCTTGCACTTCTTTTCTTAAAATTTTCCCTAAATATTTTATTTTTCTTGATGCTACTATAAATGGAATTGCTTTCTGCATTTCATTTTTGAACTATTCATTGCTGGTGTATAGAAATAAACTGATTTTGTATGCTGATTTTATATTCAGCAACCATGCTGTACTTGTTTATTAGCTCTAATAGTTTTTGTGCATGAGTGCGTGGATTCCTGAGGATTTTCTATATACAAGATATGCAATAATTTACTTCTTTATTTCCAATCTGGATGCTTTTTATTTCTTTTTTGTGTCTAATTGCCCTAGCTAGAACCTTAAGTACAATGTTAAATAGAAGTAGTGAGAGCAGACATCTCATCTTCTTCCTGATCTTAGGAAGAAACCTTTCAGTTTTCACATCAAGTATGATGTCAGCTATATAGATTTTTCCATAGATGACTCTATCAGTTTGAGGAAATTCCCCTGTATTCCTAGTTTTTTGAGTGGTTTTAATCACAAAAAGGTG
Source organism: Elephas maximus indicus (assembly GCF_024166365.1). Lineage (NCBI taxonomy): Eukaryota > Metazoa > Chordata > Mammalia > Proboscidea > Elephantidae > Elephas > Elephas maximus. The sequence continues at coordinate 164,130,609 of NC_064821.1, read as the reverse complement.
TTAGGTTTCATAAACTGCTTTTGCTGCATCTATTGAGATGAATGTGTGGATTTTGCCCTTTTTTCTATTAAAATGGTATCGAATAGGTGAATTTTCAGATGTTAAAATACATTTGCAATCCTGGAATAAGTAAAATTTTAACATCCATGGTGTGTAATCATTTTTATATGTTAGTGAATTCAGTTTACTAGTATTTGTTGAAGATTTTTGTGTTTTTATTCGTAAGGGATATTGGTCTGTAGTTTACTTGTGATGCCTCATCAGGTTTTGTTATCAGGATAATGTTAGCCTCATAGGATGAATTGGGAAGTATTTCCTCCTATTTATTTGAAGAGTTTATGAAGAATTGGCAGTAATTATTTAAGCATTTGCTAGAATTTACTCATGAAGCAATCTGGTCCCAGACTTTTTTTGTGTTTTTTTTTTTTTGATTATCTGTTCAATTTCTTTATTTGTTATACGTCTATTCTGATTTTCTATTTCTTCTAGAGGCATTTTCAGTAGTTTCTGTCTTTCTAGGCATTTGCCCATTTAATCTAGGTTATCTATTTTGGCGGCATACAATTGTTCTTAATATTAACTTATAATTTGTTTTATTTATGTAAGGTTAGTAATGATGCCCCTCTTTCTTTCTTAAATTTTACTAATTTGGGTTTTTTCTCTTTTTTCTTTGCCAGTCTAGCGAAAGTTTTGTCAATTTGGTTGATTTTTTAAAAGAATCACTTTTTGTTTCATTCACTTTATTGTTTTTCTATTTTGTATTTCATTTATTCCCATTCTTCTGCTTATTTTGAGTTTAGTTTGCTCTTCTTTACTAGTTTCTTAAAGTGGAAGTTTAGGTTATTGATTTGAGCTTATTCTTTTTTTTTCACATAGACATTACCAGCTGTACATGTTACTCTAAGCCCTGATTTAGCTGCATCCCATAAGTTTAGTACATTGCGTTTTATATGTATCTCAAAGTATTTTCTAATTTCCCTTGTCTTCTTTAGCTCATTGATTATTCAGGAATGTATTGTTTACTTTCCATGTATTTGTGAATTTTCTTCTGTTTTTAATTTTATTTCACTGTGATTAGAGAACATATTTTGTATGATTTCAATTCTTTTAAAAAATTTATTGAGTCTTGTTTTACAGCCTAATACATGTTTTGTACTGAAGAATGGTCCATGTGCACTTAAGAAGAATATGTATTATGCTGTTGTGAGGTGGGTTCGCTACATTTGTTAGTTCTAGTTGATTAGAAGTGTTGTTCAAGTCATCTATTACCTTGTTGCTCTGCTGTCTATTTCTATGCATTTTTGAAAGTGGGGTATTGAAATCTCCAACTATTGTTCATTTGTCTGTTTCTCCCTTCAATTCTGTCAGTTTTTGCTTTATGTATTTTGGGCTCTGTTATTAGGTGTGTCTATGTTTATACTTGTTATGTCTTCCTGATGGATGCCCTTTTATCATTATAAAATATCCTTCTTCATCTCTAGTAAGAATTTTTGTCTTAAAGTTTGTTTTGTTTGATATATGTATAGACATTCCAGTTCTCTTTTGGCTATTGTGTGAAAGGTATAATTTTTCCTTACTTTTACTTTCAACCTATTTGTATCTTTGAATCTAAAGAGTGTCTCTTGTAGATGGTATGTAGCTGGATCACCTTTTTTTTTTTTTCCAAACCTGTTCTGCCATTTTCTGCCTTAATCCATTTACATTTAATATAATTACTGACAAGTAGGATTTACATCTGCCATTTTGATATTTGTTTTCTATATGTCTTATGTCTTTTTTATTTTTCTATTCCTCCATTACTGCCTTCTTTTGTGTTAAATAGATATTTTCAAGTATACCATTTTTATTCCTTTGTCATTTTTTTACTATATATTTTTTACTTATTTTCTTAATAGTTAAGATGTTAATTGCAATCCCCAGGGCAACCATTAAGAATGTAATTTAGATTAACACCAACTTAATTTCACTAGTAGAAAAGAACTTTGCTCCTACATAGCTCTGTTCCCTCCCCCTCCTTTGTACTGTTATTGTCATACAAATTATATATTTGTACCCTCTGGGCCCGTGAACACAGATTTGTAACTATTGTTTTCTACCGTTGTCTTTCAAATCAAATAGGAGAAAAAAGTTACAAATAAAATATATATTTATACTACTTTTAAAATATTTACCTATGTGGATAACTTTACCAATGTTCTTTATTTCTTCACATGGATTAAGTTCAAGTGTCATTTTATTTCAGCCTGAACAACTTCTTGTAGCATTTCTTATAAGGCAGGTTTGCTAGCAACAGTTTCTCTCAGTTTTCATTTATCTGGTAATGTCTTAATATCTCCTTCATATTTGAAGGATACTTTTACTCAATATAGAATTTTTGGCTAACTTTTTTTTTCTTTCAGCATTTTGAATATTTTATTCCTTTGTGTTCTGATCTCCATGGTTTCTGGTTAGAAAAAAAAAGTTAATCTTATTGAGAATCTCTTGTACCTGATGAGTCATTTCTATCTAAAGGCTTTCAAGAGTTTCTCTTTGTCCTTGTTTTTCAACAGGTTGATTATGATATGATTACATGTGGATCTCTGAGTTTATCCTACATGAAATTTGTTGAGCGTCTTGGATGTGTAAATTAATGTTTCCTGTGAAACTTGACAAATTTTCAACCATTATACTCACTCCTCACTTATCGGCTATCTCATTATCCAACATTTTGCATTTAAGACAATAATAAGAACTCTACTATCCAAATACCTTGCACATTAACAACATATGTCTGGCAGTAACAAATGCTGAGGTGTGAGGTGAGAGTAATGCTGGCTGTGATGGCTAAGGTTATGGTCAGCTTGGCTGGGCCATGATTCTCAGTGTTTTGGCAGTTAAGTAATGATGTAATTTGGCAGTTATGTAATAATGTAATTTAGCAGCTATGTAATGATGTAGTCATCCTCCATTTTGTGATATGATATGGCCATCTCCATGTTCACATAATGCTGGTTTTCATGTTACGATCTGGTCTTTGGAAGGTAACCATGTTAGTAAGTGAGGAATGAGTGTATTTCTTCAAATATTCTTTCTGCCTCTTTCTCTCTGTCCTCTCTTTATGGAACTCACATCACGCACTTGTTGATATGCTCGATGATGTCTGACAGCTCTCTGAGGCTCTGCTCATTTCTATTCATTCTTTATTCTTTCTGTTCCTCAAACTGGATATTCTCAATTGACACATTTTCAAGTTTGCTGATTTTTCTTCTGTTCATTAAAATCTGTTGTTGAGCTCCTCTAGTGATGTTTTAAAAAATTTTTAGTTATACTGCTTTTCAACTTCAAAATTTCTACTTGGTTCTTCTTTATAATTTATATGTATTAACTGATATTCTGTATTTGGTGAAACATTGTTCCCACACTTTCCTCTAGTTCTTTAGATATGGCTTCATTAAGTTCTTTGAACATATTTAAGATAGCTGATTTAAAGTCTTTGTTTATAAGCTCTACATCCACTTTCTCAGTATTTCTCAGAAATTATGTGCCATAATTTCTTGTTTCTTTGCATGACTCATAATATAATATAACATAATATAATATGGCAACTCTGGAAATAAATGTTTTCCCTCTCCACAGGGTTTTTTTTTTTTTTTTTCTTGCTGTTTCTTTTAGTTTGTTTAGTGACTTCTCTGAACTGTATTCTATTAAGTCTATATTCTTTGTTTTGTGTGGCCACTAAAGTCTCTATTCATTTAGGTTAGTGGTCAGCTAATGATTGTACAGAGCTCTTCTTAACTATCTGGATAAATAAGTCTCTTAACTTTTGCCACTCTGTTGTATGTTGGGACATGCTTGCAATACTCAGCCAAGCAGTTGACAATTCTCTTTAGTTATCACTTTCTGCTTAGACAAGGTTTCATGGTCACCCAGCCTTGAGAGCTCAGAGTCTTCTCAGGTCTTTCCTGAGTATGCCAACAACCCTGGGCTTGTACATGACCCTACATATAGACATGGCCTTCTAGATTCTCAGAAATATGTCAGAGCTTTTCAAAGCCCTATGGACATCTTATTCCCCAGCGTTTTCTTTTACATTATTTGGTTAGTTTATTTCTTGTCCCAAATGTTATACACTGCTTCAGGCAGCCACAAAGTTAAACAGTCACCTATAATTGTTTTCAACAAATGTCCTAGGGGAAAGTCTTTTTGCACTGGAGGAACTCTGAATCAGGTGCAATACAGACCGCCTTGGAAGTGGAGTCTTCCAGGGAACCACCAGAATGAACAAATAATGAAAATTCTCTGGGAATGAAGTTTTGAAGGAGATCCAGCCCTGTTCTGCTTCCTCTGTTTACTGCCAAGCTGCTGGTTTTCACTGCAAATGTAAACTGTTAATTTTCAATGCTACAGCAGAACTAGAGCATGAGAGATGGGGCTAGGGAAAATTAAAATGCTATTTTTGCTAAGATTCAGCTGATTTTCTTGAATGAATGCTCCTCAGATTGCTGAAAGCCTTTGGTTAATTTCTAGAGTTCTGAAAAAAGTTAACTCTGACAATTTTTGCCAGTGCTGTCATTACTTTTATGGAAAAGAAAATTTTTGGAGGTCTTTACTGTCCATTTTCACTGACATCACTTGCCTCCATGCTTTTCAACCTCATATTGTCTCTTCCTGGAGTACCATTCCCTTCCTAAACTCCCTCATGATTACTTTCTACCTTTTAAGACTTAGTTTAAATGTTCCGTCTTCAGTGAAGCCATTCTTAACCTTCTAGGCAATATTGATTTTATTTATTTTAACGGTATTGCTTATGTTTCTGTTGTACTTATTATCACCCTGTATTACAATTTTCTGTCCATGTCCCTTTCATCATTAAATGGACACTTTTGGTTTCTCATCTATGAGTTTGCAACTCTTCAGTTTGGTGTCATGTTAAATGTAAAGAAAAATGTTATCAGTGTGCTAAAGCTTAATTTAAATGCACACAGCTTTCCTGAGAGATTTTGCTTAAGGCTTTAAAGCAGAAAGGGCGAAATCCACCTATCAAAGAATAAAATCAAGTTATTGATAGACTTCCAAATGGCAGGGATATTTGCAAATTGTGTGTTCTTGTGTCTACCTTACTTAACAGTCTTTATGGGAGCACTTAGATCTTCTTGTTTCAGGGTTAGAAGCTATATGAAGGAAAAGCTATTAAGTTTCCCTAGTAATTATAGCCATGGCTTGTCATATCTTTAACTGGGTCATTCCAATTAACATGAAATATTTATAAACAAGCTTCTAGAGATGGTTAATTAAAAAGAGGGTGAGCTGTACTGGCTACCCAAGCTAAGGCACAGAGAACTGCAGATATAGTTGGCCTGTATGCCTTTTATTTCATTTTCTTTTTGATAGGACCTTTGTATGATTAATTTGCTGCTCAGTATCATTGAACATCCCCTTTTCAATCTTAAAAAAAAAAAAAAATCTTAGATCATTTAATCTTAGATCATTTTAGCCTCATTTAATGACTGGGCATAGTTAAAGGGAGCTGAGAAGCTGAGGATTTATGTAATCTTGATCTTAATTTTATGTTAAAGAGGAAAGCAGAACCTAAGCAGTCCTTGCTGCCAAGAACCAGGAGCTCCTGGGTCCATCCAGTGCTAATGACTGGCTACTTGATGTTTTAATATGGCAAAAACCCATTGAGAGACAAGATTACTATTTGAAATGAAGTCACATGAGCTGAGGATAAAGGCTTACTCTTTACCTCTTGGTGGATAATGTCCTCACTGGTCTTGGTTGATGGAGGTTGTCATAGTGATAGGAGGTAATGAACTGGGAAGTAGCTGTGGAAGGCATTGCAGTGTGGAAAAAGGGGGCTTCACCACATAGCTTCTGTTAATAGGACGTTGTTAACAGCCTTTCTTTGAAGGGCTTGAGATGTTATGTTGGCCCTCATGATGCTGGAGTGCAGAATGAAGACGATAACATTATCCTACAGTTCTGAGATTCAGACTTGTCTGTCTCTTCACTACATTATCCCATGACCCCAAGAAGGCTTAGATACTGAGGCAGAGTCCTGATAGCAAGAATAATTTTAATATTTATATGACAATTTCATACCAGTTTTTTGGTTTTGTGCCCCCCTCCCCTCACTCCTGGACTACCTTCTTGGTGACCCATCATTTGGTGACATATTCCACCAGTTTTTTTTTTTTTTAATGAAATGTTCAGTAATAAATATGCATTGATGTTTAGATATCATACTTCATCCATTTCTTTTCTATTTTTTCCTGTCGTTATTGTTGTTTTGTCTGGATGGGCCAACCTTGATCACTTGTATTGAAGGGGCACCTGGCCAAAAGGTCAAATTTTATTTTCTAAACATTGCTTGCAGAATATAAACTCCCATAAACCTATGGTAAAAAGCCATGTTTTCCTTGCCATTTGGTTTTCTTAATCGTGTTGCAAGAACAAATATTGTGGTTTCTGAGTAGTGAAGCAGAGAAGTGGGGTCTGAATGTTCCAGTGGGTTTTGATGCCTCCAGCATTTACTTTGAGAAGTTTTACCTTCCTCAGAGGAAGCACAGGATATTATCCCTACTGTAGCCTGAGGGAGAGAACAATAACTTTACATTTTGCTAAATGTAAAGTTATAGGTGGCTCTCTCTCTCTGGTATGCCTACATCAGGAACTCTATGTCATTAAAACTCATCATTAGGAGACTTACTTGAAAGGCACCTGCTAGGCTTCCTGGAGAAAAACAATAAAAGGAATTGGGGGAAGTGGTGGTAGTAGCTTCCTATGATCCTAGAATTTAATAATCCTGAGTAAATAGGAAAAATAGAGCTGTCCCCAATTTCTGGTGAAGGTGGGTAAAGTGGAAGAAACATGCCCCAGAAAAACGAAAAACTCACCCTTCAGTAGACACCAGTTGAAAGGTTATTATCCCTTTCTGGTGCAACTTGCTGACTGGTCACCGGGAGTGCAGCACAGGATGGCACCACTAAGATGTCTCTCTTCTAGCTCTGAGGAACTTCTTCAACAGACGGACAGTAAACACCATTGTGGGTGGAGGTGGGAGAAAGCCGGAAAAAAAAAAAAAAAAGCAGTGATTTACTGGGCAACTACTGACCATCTAAGTGTAGTCAAAACAACTAAAATCTCTGGTGGGGTGGGCCTTTGCCCCAATTTGACTCTCTCCCAGAGTAGCAGTAGCAGGAGAAAGTGACAGTAGCAGTGGATGTATGATATAAGGGACAATGCTAATGGTAACTGGGAAAAACAAGGGTTATCAACATATCAGACCAGTCAGATATCTGTTGATCACCAAAGAGAACACCTAGAGGTATAAGACACAGCCCCAGGCATCAGAGAGCCCAAAATCTTGTTGACTTCCAAGGTAGGAACATGTCCAAAGTTATCAAATACAGAGAATGGATCCAAGTAGTTAACAAAGATAGGCTAGGCCTTCGGAATTCATTGGTGAGCCAAATAGGGTCCCTGACTGCTTGTGGCTTCCACTTTAGAGGAGAGACGGATACTGGTCTAACACAGATAATTCCAAACTGTGATAAGTGCTCTGAAAGCAAAGGACAGAGTGTCAGGAGAAAGTGTGACAGAGAGAACTAATTCTGACCTGGCTCAAAGGAACTCTGAGGAAGTGACATACAAACTGAGGCATCAAGGATAAGGTGGAATTAGCCAAGCAAAGACCCAAAGTTAAGACTGTTTCAGCAGATGGCATTGGGTGCCCTAAAGCCTTAAGCTTGGTCTAAGGTCTTAAGCAAAAGAGGGCTTTTTTAAAAATAATAGGGAATTACCAAGTTTTTTTTTCTGATTATATAAATGATGCATCTTATATAAGATGTTTTTACATAAGAAAGTAAAAAAACATTACCTAAAATCCCACCTCTTTGAGATACCTACCATGAGTATATATGCTGTTTCAGTGGCATCACTAAGGTTGGTGTCACTCAGTTCAGTAACTCACGATGTCACCCCCTGCCCATGCTAACCCCTATGCTAATTACCACAATATTGTAGCTAAAACAGCTGAAAATTTGACAAAATCAGCAACAAAAACAACATGTGCTTGTAGTGAGTGCAGACAAAACCATATGATTCGAAGCATCATTGTAATTGACCAGAGTGCATTAGAAGGTTCAAAAGGCAAGTTAGCATAGAGTTTTAGCCTTATAGGTATATTGATACATTTAAACTGGGCTTACGAAAAATTTTGTTGTTATAACTAACTACAGGGATATTTTTATAAAAAAATAATAAAATCCTGCTGAAACACTGCACAAAAATTTTGTAGACAGTCCTTTTGGTGTCACCTCCTCTGACAGTGTTACCCAGTACAGCCCACAACCCCCGAAGCCCTCTTGCAACGCTGCTGTACTGTTTTGATTGGTGAACAGCTTTAAGCCTCTCTTTCTATTTTTGATTTCTTCTAGTTCCCTCTCTGTCTCCACCCACTCATATCCTATTTCTTGACTAATATCAACAACCACATGTGTTTATTTCCAGACTTTCTCCATATTATTATAGCTACACACGTATATATAGATCCACACAGATTTTTTTTTTTTTAATATGTCATTGTTTTAAAAAGTGGGATTACCTCATGTACTTTTCTTGGAATCTTTAACAATATGTTAACTGTCAACAATCTAACTCAATGACTCATGCCCTAACTGCCCCCAGAGACTGACTGATTTAATTGACTTGGGGTGGGGCCCAAGCATCTGTGTTTTTCAAAAAATCTCAGAGGCCCCTATGTGCAGCCAGGGTTGAAAATCACTAATCCAATTCATTCTTTTAAATAGCTACACCCTGTTCCATAATATGGATGGTAACCTTTTGTTCAACTGTTCCTCCATTGATGGGCAACCCCTTATAATCTCCATTATAAACACTGTTGTAATAAAATCCTTGCACATATACTTTCTAATTTGGGGAACTTCAGCAAGTAACTTAGCCTCTTTGAACCTAACTTTCTTATTTGTAAAATGGAAGTAGTAACAATACCTATCTGATTGGGTTGTCATGTGGCTAAAATGGGTTAATATTTGTAAAACATTTAAAACACTCCCTGGCATATAAAAAGTGCTTAATATAGGGTCACTATGAGTTGGAATCCACTCTGTGGCAACTGGTTTGGTTTGGTTTAATATATGTTAGTTGTTATTATTGACAATATCATCATTATTACTTATATCTGATATCCTTATATCTTATTATTTATTTCTTTGAGTTAGAACATATCATCTAAAATATGTTCAAGTAACACACAAGAAGACAGGAAAAAGAAAACTGGAAAACAAAAAACAGAGCAGAGAGAAAAGAAAATCACAAACTTAACATTCCAGTAATTAAATGTAAAATTAAATGTAAATGGTCTAAATATACCAATTAAAAGACATAGATAGGCAAAGTGAATTTAAAAAATCACTTCAAATATAATAATATAAAAAAATAATAATATAGGTAGGTTAAAAGTAAAAGTACAGAAAAAGATATACCACATAAACATTGAGCAAAAGAAAACAGGAGTGGCTATATTAATAGCAGATAAAGTAGATCAGAGTAGAGAAAATGATCAGAGAAGGACATTACATGATGATAAAAGGATTTTTCCATAAGAAGATAGCCATTCTAAATGTACATGCACCAAACAACAGAGTTACAAAGTATGTGAAGCAAAAACTCATAGAGCTAAAAGGAGAAATAGATATATCCACAGTTATACTTGGAGACTTAAACACTCCTCTTTCGACAATAGTTAGAACAACTAGACAGCAAGGATGTAGAAGAGCTCAGTATCACCATTTACCAACAGGATCTAATCAATATATATAGAACATTCCACCCAATAGCAACAGATTACACATATGTTTTAAGTACCTACAAAACATATACAAAAATAGACTGTATCCTGTTCCATAAAACAAGCATCAGCAAATTTAAGACTTGAAATCATACAGAATATGTTCTCTGACCAAAATGGAATCAATCTAGAAATCAGTAACAGAAAGCTAACAGGAAATTTTCCAAACACTTGGAAATTAAACAACACACTCTTAAATAATCCACAGGACAAAGAGGAAGTCTCAAAGGGAAAAAAAATGAAAGAATACATTGAACTGAATAAAAATAAAAATACAACAAATCAAAATTTGTAGAGCACAGCTAAAGCAGTGCCAACAGGGAAATTTATAGCACCAAATGCTTGCATTAAAAAAGACAAAAAGTCTCAAATCAATAATCGAAGCTTGCACCTCAAGAACCTAGAAAAAGGAGAGCAAAATAAACTCAAAATGAGCAGAAGGAAGTAAATAATGAGACTAAATTCATTGACTAATGAACTTCAAAAATTGAAAAATGATAGAGAAAAATCCATGAAACAAAAGAACAAAAAACTGGTTCTAAAGAATTAGAAAAACCTCTAGCCACAGTGATAAAGTAAAAAAGAGAGAAGACAGAAATTACAATTATCAAGAAAAAAAAGAGATATCTTTTCGTACCCTCCAGACCTTGAATAATAAGGGAATACTACAAACAACTCTACACATAAAAATTTAAGAACTTAGATGAAATGCATGAAGTCCTCAGAAAGCACCAACTACCACAACCCACCCAATACAAAATAGACCATTTGAAAAGCTGTATAAATTAAAACACTGGCATGAGAGAATACATTTATGATGATGCATATTGCCACATTGTTTGTTTCCAGGCAGAAACTTTGAAACAAAGGGAATGCCCATCAAAAGTGGGGTAAATTGTGGCACACTTACACTGCGAAATATTACATAGCCATGAGTTGAAATCGACCTGATGCAACTAACAATAAAAACAACGATTTAAAGAATAGACTTCATGGTGGTACAAACAGTTAATGCACTCAGTTGCTAACCAAAAGGTTGGAGGCTCCAGCCAACCCAGAGGCACCTCTGGAGAAATGCCTGGCAATATACTTCTGAAATGCCTGGCAACATACTTCTGAAGAATTAGTTATTGAAACCCTATGGAGCACAGTTCTACTCTGGAATCAACTTGAGGGCAACTGGTATTGAAAGAATGGGTTATGTCTATAGCTGTAAAAGCGGCAGGGTGAGGGGGTAGGAATTTCCACACTCTATTTTTAACAACCCCCACGTGTCTGTTTTACAACCCCCACATGTCTGTCAGTTTGTCGTACTGTGGGGGCTTGTGTGTTGCTGTGATGCTGGAAGCTATGCCTCTGGTATTCAGATACCAGCAGGGTCACCCATGGAGGACAGGTTTCAGCTGAGCTTCCAGACTAAGACAGACTAGGAAGAAGGACATGGCAGTCTACTTCTGAAAAGCATTAGCCAATGAAAACCTTATGAATAGCAGCGGAACATTGTCTGATACAGTGCTGGAAGATGAGCCCCCCAGGTTGGAAGTCACTCAAAAGATGACTGGGGAAGAGCTGCCTCCTCAAAGTAGAGTCAACCTTAATGACATGGGTGGAGTAAAGCTTTCGGGACCTTCATTTGCTGATGTGGCACAATTCAAAATGAGAAGAAACAGCTGCAAACATCCATTAATAATCGGAACCTGTAATGTATGAGGTATGAATCTAGGAAAATTGGAAATCGTCAAAAATGAAATGGAACGCATGAACATTGATATCTTAGGTATTAGTGAGCTGAAATGGATTGGTATTGGCCATTTTGAATCAGACAATCATATAGTCTACTATATTGGGAAAGACAACTCGAAGAGGAATGGTGTTGCATTTATTGTCAAAAAGAACGTTTCAAGATCTATCCTGAAGTACAACAGTGTCAGTGATAGGATAATATCCATACATGTACAAGGAAGACCAGTTAATATGACTATTATTCAAATTTACGCACCAACCACTAGGGCCAAAGATGAAGAAGTAGAAGATTTTTATCAGTTGCTGCAGTTTGAAATTGATCGAACATGCAAACAAGATGCATTGATAATTACTGGCGATTGGAATGCAAAAGTTGGAAACAAAGAAGAAGGATTAGTAGTTGGAAAATATGGCCTTGGTGTTAGAAACAATGCCAGAGGTCACATGATAGAATTTTGCAAGACCAACGACTTCTTCATTGCAGATACCTTCTTTCACCAGCATAAACGGTGACTATACACATGGACCTCTCCAGATAGAACACACAGAAATCAAATTGACTACATCTGTGGAAAGAGACGATGGAAAAGCTCAATATCAGTCAGAACAAGGCCAGGGGATGACTGTGGAACAATCAATTGCTCATATGCAAATTCAAGCTGAAACTGAAGAAAATCAGAGCAAGTCCACGAGAGCCAAAATATGACCTTGAGTATATCCTACCTGAATTTAGAGACCATCTCAAGAATAGGTTTGATGCATTGAACACTAGTGACCGAAGACCAGACGAGTTGTGGAATGACATCAAGGACATCATCCATGAAGAAAGCAAGAGGTCACTGAAAAAACAGGAAAGAAAGAAAAGACCAAGACGGATGTCAGAGGAGACTCTGAAACTTGCTCTTGAGCGTTGAGCAACTACAGCAAAAGGAAGAATTCATGAAGTAAAAGAACTGAACAGAAGATTTCAAAGGGCCTTTCAAGAAGACAAAATAAAGTATTATAATGACATGTGCAAGGAGCTGGAGATGGAAAACCAGAAGGGAAGAACACAGTCGGCATTTCTCAAGCTGAAAGAACTGAAGAAAAAATTCAAGCCTCAAGTTGCAATAGTGAACAATTCTATGGGGAAAATATTAAATGACACAGGAAACATCAAAAGAAGATGGAAGGAATACAGAGAGTCATTATACCAAAAAGAATTAGTCGATATTCAACCATTTCAAGAGGTGGCATATGATCAGGAACCAATGGTACTGAAGGAAGAAGTCCAAGCTGCTCTGAAAGGATTGGCGAAAAACAAGCCTCCAGGAATTGATGGAGTATCAATTGAGATGTTTCAACAAACAGATGCAGCACTGGAGGTGCTCACTTGTCTATGCCAAGAAATATGGAAGACATCTTCCTGGCCAACTGACTGGAAGAGATCCATATTTATGCCTATTCCCAAGAAAGGTGGTCCAACTGAATGTGGAAATTATAGAACAATATCATTAATATCACACACAAGCAAAATTTTGCTGAAGCTCATTCAAAAACGGCTGCAGCAGAATATCGACAGGGAACTGCCAGAAATTCAGGCCGGTTTCAGAAGAGGATATGGAACCAGGGATATCATTGCTGATGTCAGATGGATCCTGGCTGAAAGCAGAGAATACCAGAAGGATATTTAGCTGTGTTTTATTGATTATGCAAAGGCATTTGACTGTGTGGATCATAACAAACTATGGATAACACTGCAAAGAATGGAAATTCCAGAACACTTAATTGTGCTCATGAGGAACCTTTACATAGATCAAGAGGCAGTTGTTCAGACAGATCAAGGGGATACTGAGTGGTTTAAAGTCAGGAAAGGTGTGCGTCAGGGTTGTAATCTTTCACCATACCTATTTAATCTGTATGCTGAACAAGTAATACGAGAAACTGGACTATATGAAGAAGAACGGGGCATCAGGATTGGAGGAAGACTCAGTAACAACCTGCGTTATGCAGATGACACAACCTTGCTTGCTGAAAGTGAAGAGGACTTGAAGCACTTACTAATGAAGATTGAAGACCACAGCCTTCAGTATGGATTGCACCTCAACATAAAGAAAACAAAAATGCTCACAACTGGACCAATGAGCAACATCATAATAAATGGAGAAAAGATTGAAGTTGTCAAGGATTTCATTTTACTTGGATCCAAGATCAACAGCCATGGAAGCAGCAGTCAAGAAATCAAAAGGTGCGTTGCATTGGGTAAATCTGCTGCAAAGGACATCTTTAAAGTGTTGAAAAGCAAAGATGTCACTTTGAAGACTAAGGTGCGCCTGACCCAAGCCATGGTATTTTCAATCGCATCATATGCATGTGAAAGCTGGACAATGAATAAGCAAGACTGAAGAAGAGTTGACGGCTTTGAATTGTGGTGTTGGTGAAGAATATTGAACGTACCATGGGCTGCCAAAAGAACAAACAAATCTGTCTTGGAAGAAGTGCGGCCCGAATGCTCCTTAGAGGTAAGGATGGTGAGACTGTATCTTACATACCTTGGACATGTTGTCAGGAGGGATCAGTCCCTGGAGAAGGACATCATGCTTGGCAGAGTACAGGGTCAGCGGAAAAGAGGAAGACTCTCAACGAGGTGGATTGACACAGTGGCTGCAACAATGAGCTCAAGCGTAACAATGATTGTGAGGATGGCGCAGGACCAGGGAGTGTTTTGTTCTGTTGTGCATGGGGTCGCTATGAGTCGGAACCGACTCGACGGCACCTGACAACAACAACGACATTGTTAACAAGAAACAGAAAAGTGTATATAATATTATTCTAGTTTTGTAAAGACAAGCCACAAAAACAAAACCAAAATGATATGTTCGTACGAATGTAGTGGTGGTGAGTTTTCTTTATATGGTTTTACTTCTTACTAGTAAGAAGTATCATATTTATATAACTTTTATGATAAAAATGAAAACTAATCAGTTGAGGTTTGGAGATATCGATGTTGAGACATCTTCAAGAGATCTACATAGAGGTGTTAAGTGTTCAGGATGCTGTAAAATCTGATGTATGGAAGCAAGGTGCAGGCTAACAGTGGCAGTCATTGCAGCTGTGGCATTTGAAGGCATGGAAGTGGAAGGGACGGCTAGGTGGGGCATGTGTAGAGTTAGTGAAAATAGAACCCAAGACCTAGTGAGGAGGAGCTCCACCTGAGAGAAGCTGAGTGGAGGAGGAAGAACCAATGAAGGATACAGAGAAGGAGTGACCAGAAAAGTGCCACAAGGAAAGCCGGCGTTTCTGGGATAGTAGACACTGAGTGGTGCGGAGGTTGAAATGAGCCTCACTTTGGTAGGCGTGGTCTTTCTGAGTATCTCAGAAACCTGTAGAAGAAACCAAAACTCTCACATTTCCTTTCCATTCTCTTCCACCACCAAAAAAATTATTGCCAACTCAACATTCAGCACTCTGCACAGCTTCTTTCCAAGACAGCATGAGGGCAACTATTTATAAATACTCACAGCTCAGAAAAAAACAAAGCTTCCATGGATAAGCTCTCTGGCTTAACCACTGTCACTTGGGCACAGAGGACATGGGTCAATCTATGGAGACACCAATGCCTTGGGACAAGACTCTGAGAGCACACTTGTCTAACAGAGGCATCATCGAGGAGCTCAGAGGAGCAGATTTGTTAGAGAGGACCGTGCCTGAGGCAGACAATGCCCAGGATCCCTGAGAGCAGCCATTCCTTTTAGGGTACAGGAGAATGTGTTTCTTAGACCTCTCCTTACCAGTCTCACTGCCATCACTCCAGTTCAGTGCCTAATCCAATCACTTCTGAGCCAGTCCCCTAACTGGTTCCTCAGGGCTTCCACCTGATGTTGTACAGGTGGGGTTACTGCATAAGGATGCCTCGGTGAGAGGCGAGTGGGGCCTGAAACCTAGCATGCTCTGTTCATCAAGCCGTGAAGCCTGGTGTGGGCCGCTTCCTCCTGGAAGGAGTGGCACATCGTGTTCTTCCTCACGTAGCCTGCAAGGCTGGGTTCACCAGAGGGGCCACCCCTTTCAGAATTGCACAGTAATATGGAAGAGGCTAGCAGCAGCTCTTGGTTCCATGACAACAAAGAACCGGACATAATCTCTGCCCTCAAGGCAGACAGGCTGGTGGAGATAAATTCATAGACAATTGGCTACAAAGTAAATCACTTTGAAGAATGATCTCTATCATATCAGTCTATTGTTTAAATCCTCTAAAGGCTCTCCATTGCCTGTAAAGGAGAAATCAAAATATTTTTGCCTTGAATTCAGGGCCTCTGCCATCCTTCCCCTTAATCTGATAAACCCTTTCCCGTCTCTACCTCCTGTCTTCCAGGTGGACTGCTCCAGCTACAGCCCCTGTGTGTTCCTAGGCCTGTGTATAGCTGTTACTCCTGGTTTAGGATGTCTCCACCTCTGTTAGCCATCACTGACTCAGTGGGCACTTAGCCTTCCTTCCCCTGCTTCCTTGTGGTGATTACTGTCTGGGCCAGTTGGGACATGACCCATCCATACAAGGCTGAGGAAATATGTGTTGGAATTCTAACCCCTATACCTGTGGATCTAATCCCATTTGAGAATAGATTTTCTTTGTTACGTTAATAAAACCAGAACAGTATCCTAAACTAATCACTTCTGAGTGTAAAAAGAGCAGATTAGACGTAGAAGGAAGCACAAGCGGGGAATATAGATACCACAAGATCTTCCTCCAAAGCTGACAGAGAGATTTCCCCTAGAACCGATGCTCTGAATTCCAGCTTTTAGCCTCCTGAACTGTGAGAAATTTCTCTTCTAGAAAGCTGCACACTTGTGGTATTTCTGTTACAGCAACGTAAGATAGCTTCCTAAGGAAGGAACCTGAGGAGTCCACAGGATTTTTGCATTTTTAGCACCTCACACTAGGGCTTCCAAACGGTTTGTTTTGGTGTGAGCCCTTGCTGAGAATTTGCATTTCCACCCAGATATACTGAATCAGAATCTTCATTTTAACTAGATTCCCAGGTGATTCTTATGTATAATAAATTTTGAGAACCAATGCTCTACTAGTGGTCCTCAGAGTTGGTCCTTAACCAGAAGCATTAGTATAGCCTGGAAACTTGTTAGAAATGCACATTCTCAGCAGGGGTTCAAACCAGAAGGAACCGGTTCAAAGACCTGCTCAGCACCAAACTTGTACCAATCAGGAGTGCAATAGAAATGAGTTTGTTTGTATAACCCATCGCTGTCGAGTAGATTCTGACTCACAGCAACTCCATAGGACAGAGTAGAACTGCCCCATAGGGCTTCCAAGGAGTGCCTGGTGGATTCAAACTGCTGACATTTGGTTAGCAGCCGAATGCTTAACCATTGGGCCACCAGGGCTCCTTGTTTTTGTAATATAGTCAGAAGAATTTTTAAAAAATTCTCAGTGTATTTTCAAACAGTTCTATTAAATGCTTGCCCTTGAAATTGTGTAGCTACCTTGAAAAGATAGCATGTTCTACAAAATGATTTATGAACGTTCTCTTACTGACTCTGACCTATGTATACTTTTGCTTCTCTTTGTTTGTTTGTTTATGTCTTTCCTCCCTCAGCATGTTACCTCTTAATAAAGAAAACTACCACAGAATATATATATTATAATCTTGCTGAGATTTTTTTTTTCCTATTTTCAAACATTTATGTTATGAGATTGGGTCTATTTCCCAGTTATGCAAAATAATGTTGGTAAAAGTGGAAGGCAAATAAAAAAGAAGCATCAAGAAATGAGTTTATTTTATTTTAAATTGCATTTGTAGCATTTACATCTTCTGATTATAAATAGTATACGCTCATTGCAGAAAATGTGTAACAAATTCACATAAAGAAAAAAAAATCCAAATTATTCCACCATTGGGAAAACAAACAAAAAAACCTGTTAACTTCTTTGTGTTCTCTCTCTCTCTTCCCCTATTTTCCTTGCTACTGTTGTTGTTGATCCTGACTCATAGCGACCCCGTGTGACAGAGCAGAACTGCTCCATACAATTTTCTTGGCCATCATCTTCACGGAAGCAGATCACCAGGTCAACCCACAGAGCCCCTGGGAGGATTTGAACCACCAACCTTTTGGTTAACAGCTGAGCACTCAACTGTTATACCACCAGGGCTCCTTTCTCTACATACTCTTAAAAATCTTCAGAATAATACCTGTTTATTAAGATGTATCATTCAGAAAGGTCACAAAAAAAGGAAACAAAGTATATATAGGTCAGAGGCTATAACAGAATATTTACAAAGCCAGAATACCACTGGTGATCTTTCCCTAATGTTAGACTTGATTATTTAAACCTGGCTTGTTAGCTGTCTGGTGTTTAAAATTTTAAATCATCGTTGTTGTTAGGTGCCGTAAAGTTAGTTCCAATTCATAGCGACCCTATAGAACAGAATAGAACTGCCCCATAGGGTTTCCAAGGAGCGGCTGGTGGATTTGAGCTGCCTATCTTTTGGTTAGCAGCCAAGCTCTTAACCACTACACACCGGGCTCCAAATCATCATTAGCATTTTAATAATTAGCAAATAGGAGAGTTTAAAACAGGCACTATTTGATTACATAATATATTTTCCAATAAAATAACACAGAAAAGCTCCACCTGGTACGTTGATTGTATTTTCATTTTAACCAATATCCTTGTCGTTGTTGTTGTTAGGTGCCATCGAGTCGATTCTGATTCCTAGCGACCCTATGCACTTTTGAACAAAACACTGCCCGGTCCTGCACCATCCTTACATTCGTTGTTATGCTTGAGCTCATTGTTGCAGCCACTGTGTCAATCCATCTCATTGAGGGTCTTCCTCTTTTCCGCTGACCCTGCACTCTGCCAAGTATGATGTCCTTCTCCAGGGACTGATCCCTCCTGACAACATGTCCAAAGTATGTAAGATGCAGTCTCGCCATCCTTGCTTCTAAGGAGCATTCTGGTTGTACTTCTTCCAAGACAGATTTGTTCGTTCTTCTGGCAGTCCATGGTATATTCAATATTTTTCACCAACACCACAATTCAAAGGGGTCAATTCTTCTTCGGTCTTGCTTATTCATTGTCCAGCTTTCACATGCATATGAGGCAATCGAAAATACATGGCTTGGGTCAGGCGCACCTTAGTCTTCAAGGTGACATCTTTGCTTTTCAACACTTTAAAGATGTCCTTTGCAGCAGATTTACCCAATGCAATGCACCTTTTGATTTCTTGACTGCTGCTTCCATGGCTGTTGATCGTGGATCCAAGTAAAATGAAATCCTTGACAACTTCAATCTTTTCTCCATTTATCATGATGTTGCTCATTGGTCCAGTTGTGAGCATTTTTGTTTTCTTTACATTGAGGTGCAATCCATACTGAAGGCTGTGGTCTTCAATCTTCATTAGTAAGAGCTTCAAGTCCTCTTCACTTTCATCTGCATAATGCAGGTTGTTACTGAGTCTTCCTCCAATCCTGATGCCCCATTCTTCTTCATATAGTCGTTTCTTGTATTATTTGCTCAGCATACAGATTGAATAGGTATGGTGAAAGGATACAACCCTGACGCACACCTTTCCTGACTTTAAACCAATCAGTATCCCCTTGCTCTGTCCAAACAACTACCTCTTGATCTATATAAAGGTTCCTCATGAGCACAATTAAGTGTTCTGGAATTCCCATTCTTTGCAATGTTATCCATAATTTGTTATGATCCACGCAGTCGAATGCCTTTGCATAGTAAATGAAACACAGGTAAACATCCTTCTGGTATTCTCTGCTTTCAGCCAGGATCCATCTGACATCAGCAATGATATCCCTGGTTCCACATCCTCTTCTGAAACCAGCCTGAATTTCTGGCAGTTCCCTGTTGATATACTGCTACAGCCACTCTTAAATGATCTTCAGCAAAATTTTGCTTGCGTGTGATTCCCTGTTGATATACTGCTACAGCCACTCTTAAATGATCTTCAGCAAAATTTTGCTTGCGTGTGATATTAATGATAGTGTTCTATAATTTCTGCATTCAGTTGGATCACCTTTCTTGGGAATAGGCATAAATATGGGTCTCTTCCTGTCACTTGGCCAGGAAGCTGTCTTCCATATTTCTTCACATAGATGAGTGAGTACCTCCATTGCTACATCTGTTTGTTGAAACATCTCAATTAATATTCTGTCAATTCCTGGAGTCTTGTTTTTCGCCAATGCCTTCAGAGCAGCTTGGACTTCTTCCCTCAGCACCATCAGTTCCTGATCATATGCTACCTCTTGAAATGGTTGAACATCGGCCAATTCTTTTTGGTGTGATGACTCTGTGTATTCCTTCCATCTTCTTTTGATGATGCCTGCGTCGTTTAATATTTTCCCCATAGAATCCTTCACTATTGCAACTCAAGGCTTCAATTTTTTCTTCAGTTCTTTCAGCTTGAGAAATGCAAAGCGTGTTCTTCCCTTTTGGTTTTCCATCTCCAGGTCTTTGCACATGTCATTATAATACTTTACTTTGTCTTCTTGAGCCACCCTTTGAAATCCTCTGTTCAGTTCTTTCACTTCATCAATTCTTCCTTTTGCTTTAGCTGCTCAGCGTTCATGAGCAAGTTTCAGAGTCTCCTCTGACATCCACCTTGGTCTTTTCTTTTTCATGTTTTTTTCAATGACATCTTGCTTTCTTCACGTATTGTGTCCTTGATGTCATTCCACAGCTTGTCTGGTCTTCGGTCATTAGTGTTCAGTGCCTCAAATCTATTCTTGAGATGGTCTCTAAATTCAGGTGGGATATACTCAATGTCATATTGTGGCTCTCGTGGACTTGCTCTGATTTTCATCAGTTTCAGCTTGAACTTGCATATGAGCAATTGATTGTCTGTTCCACAGTCGGCCCCTGGCCTTGTTCTGACTGATAATATTGAGCTTTCCCATTGTCTCTTTTCACAGATGTAATCGATTTGACGCCTCTGTGTTCCATCTGGCAAGGTTCATGTGTATAGTTGCTGTTGATGTTGGTGAAAGAAGGTATTTGCAATGAAGAAGTCGCTGGTCTTGTAAAATTCAATCATGTGATCTCTGGCATTGTTTCTATCACCAAGGCCATATTTTCCAACTACCAATCCTTCTTTGTTTCCAACTTTCACATTCCAAGCACCAGTAATTATCAATGCATCCTGATTGCATGTTTGATCAATTTCAGGCCGCAGCAACTGATAAAAATCTATTTCTTCATCTTTGGCCTTAGTGGTTGGTGCCTAAATTTGAATAATAGTTGTATTAACTGGTCTTCCTTGTAGGCATATGGATATTATCCTATCACTGACAGCATTGTACTTCAGGATAGATCTTGACATGTTCTTTTTGACGATGAATGCAACACCATTCCTCTTCAAGTTGTCATTCCCAGCATAGTAGACTATGTGATTGTCAGGTTCAAAATGGCCAATACCAGTCTATTTCAGCTCACTAACACCTAGGATGTTGATGTTTATGTGTTCCATTTCATGTTTGATGATTTCCAATTTTTCTAGGTTTATAGTTTGTACATTCCAGGTTCCAATTATTAATGGATGTTTGCAGCTGTTTCTTCTCATTTTGGGTCATGCCACATCAGCAAATGAAGGTCCCAAAAGCTTTACTCCATCCATGCCATTAAGGTTGACTCTACTTTGAGGAGGCAGCTCTTCCCCAGTCTTCTTTGGATCCTTGGATCTCTTTATTTTCAAAATTATATGGTAAAATTGACTTTTTTTCTCCCTTGGTGCAAAGGTCTATGAATTTTAACACATGTATAGATTCATGTAAACACCACCAAAACCTGGGTATAGAACAGTTCCATCATCCCAAAAAACTCCCTCATGTTGTGGCTTTATAGTCATACCCTCACCATATCCGAGAACCCCCAGCAACTACTGATCTGTTCTCTGTCTCCATAGCTTGGTCTTTTTGAGAATGTCAAGTCAATTAAATTATACATTACGTAACCTTTTGAAACTGAGTTCTTTCATTCATCCAAGTTGTTTATATCAATAGTCTGTTCCTTTTTATTGTTGAATACTATTCAGTGGTATGGGATGTACCACAGTTGGTTTATCCATTCACCTGTTGAAGATTATTGTGGTCGTGTCCAGCTCTTGGCTGTCACAAATAAAACTGCTATGAACATTTCACGGATGGGTTTGCAAACTCAGTATCTTCCACCTGTATCCAGAATGTATAAAGAACTCTTGTGTAAACCAAATGTTCGTTGCTTTAGTGTACATACCTAGGAGTGGAATTGTTAGGGGTCGTATGGCAAATATATATTTAAATTTATAAGAAACTGCCAAGCCATTTTCCAGACTGACTGTAACTTTCCCACCAGAACTGTATTGCTCCACATCCTTGTCAGCACTTGATATTGTCAGTATTTATTTTAGCCATTTAAACAGGTATGTAAGTAATGTTTCTTGCTATGGTTTTAATTTACATTTCCCTAATGGCTAATCTCTAATGATGAACCCCTTTTCATGTGTTTATTTGTCTTCTTTGGTAAAGTGTCTATTCAAACTCATTACCCGTTTTTAAATTGTGTTTGTTTTCTTTTTGTTGTGTTTGAGAGTTCTTTATACATTCCGGATACAAGTCCTTTGGAAGACACTGATTTTGCAAATATTTTCTCCTAATCTGTATCTTGTCTCTTTATTCTCATGACAGTGTCATTGGCAGGGAAAAAAAAATTGAAATTTGGTGAAGTCCAACTTATCGATTTTTTTCTTTTATAGATTCTCTGTTTGGCATCATTTCTGAGGACTCTTTGCTTAGCCCGAGATCGTAAAGATTTTATCCTGTTGTCTTCTAAAAGTTTTGTAGTTATATGTTTTTCATTTAGATCTGTCTTAGCTATCTAGTGCTGCTAGAAATACCACACGTAGATGGTTTCAACAAATAGAAGTTTATTCTATCACAGTCCAGTAGGCTAGAAGTCCAAATTGAGGGTGTCAGCCCCTCAGGAAGGCTTTCTTTCTGCTGGTTCTGGAGGAAGGTCCTTGTCATCAATCTTTTCCTGGTCTAGGAGCTTCTCAGCGTCAGGGACCCCAGGTCCAAAGGATGCACTCTGCTCCCAGTGCTTCTTTCTTGCTGGTATCAAGTCCCCCTATTTCTCTGTTCACTTCTCTGTTTTATATCTCAAAAGAGATTGGCTTAAGACACAATCTAATCTTGTAGCTCTCATCAACATAACTGCCGCTAATCCATCTCATTAACTGCATAGGGATAGGATTTACAGCACATAGGAAAATCATATGAGATGACAAAATGGTGAACAATCATACAATACTGGGATTTATAGCCTAGCCAAATTGATACACATTTTGGGGGGGACAGAGCTCAATCCATAACAAGATCTATGATCCATTTTTAGTTACTCTTTGTATAAAGTGTGAGCTTTATGTCAAGATTCCTCACCCCCTGCCTCCTCCCCCCATTTTATGGATGACCAGTTGTTCCAACACTGTTTGTTGAGAAAACTATCTCTTCTCCATAGAATTGCTCTTACACTTTGTCAAAGATTAAATGGCCGTACTTGTGTGGCTCTATTATTGGACTGTCTGTTCTGTTATATTGATCTATGTCTCTATATCTTTGCTCTGGATCTCTTTTAACTAAGAAAGAGACACAATTGCCATGTTTATGTTGTGAGCAATAGAGGTGGAGGAATAAAGGAGTCCTCTGGTGTACCCAAGAGCTTACAATAATTAGTTCCTTCCGCCACCTATTTCTTGCCACCCTTGAATTCAAACATCACAGAAGCTGAGGTGAACAGCTCATTAAAATTACCATTTAGCTTCCTGGTATAACAAGTTAATAAAACCAAATGTCTGCTTCCTTAAATGTCTTCCTCACTCTCTGGGTTTTTTTCCAGTGGTATCAACTAAAAAATGCATCAGCCTCATGGCCCAGGGCAGAGGGGAGGGAGTGGCACCCTGACTTCAGGAAAATTTTCAGCTGAAATATAACTCTTTTTGCCCTGTAGGGAGATATAAAAATAGTAGCACCATTTGATTTGAAAATAAAGTGTCGTGTAAGCCTACTATAGGAGTTTTATTACATTGGCAACTGGTCTCTGTTAAAAATAAGTTTCTCTCACCTAGACAACAATAAAATGTTACCATAAAAAAAATGTTTCTGGGTTGCCTTCCAGCATGTGTCATTCAGAGCAGGTGGATCCAGAGTGGCATTCTAGTGGACACAAATACAGACAGAGGAACACACAAACAGATGGAAACAGATCTTGAGAGTCCCCTTCCCCCAGCCCAAACCGAGACCATGTTTTACGTACCATTTTGTAATTAAAACAGATCATCTTTACTGCACAGAAAGCTGTAGCACCAATTATTTCTCAGCATTTTTTGTTGATCACAGGCCATACAAGGGGTAGAGCCATTGGTGTTTAGTGAAAATCTGTTTTCTTCCTTAAGGCTGCTGTTGGAGGATTACTACTCTTTCTAGATATATTAGGATAATATTAGAAACTGAGAAATAACGTACTTTTTATTGAAAAGGTCAGATGGGGCTGTGACTTTTACAAAGACTTGTAGGTTTTAGCTCCCAAGATCCACGTGGCATGTTCTAATTATTGGACAATTTGTCAGCAGTCCTGACAGTCATGAGTTCTGAATAATGGCTTCCTACAGGTGTAACCACATCTTAGCCTATTGCTTTGCTCTTTCTGAGCTGAAGTCAGCTTTTCCAAGGGATACTTCCCTTGCCACTTTTGTTAACGGTGCTCCCAAATAAACCAATGAGAGCTTGCTCATGATTTACCTTTCAGTTTTCCCACTTATGCCTGTAGGCAGGATGGAATCAGATTGTAAAGTGAGAAAAAGGATTATCCTGATTCATTCATTTGTTCATTCATGCATTCATTCATTTATTCTACCAATATTTATTGAGCACCTACTATGTGCCAGGCACTATGACCAACAAGAGAAATCTTTGCCTTCAAGGGGCTTGCACTGTAACAGGGGATAACCAAAAAAAAAATGAAACCCATTGCCAATGAGTCGATAACACCCCTATAGAACAAGGGTAGAACTGTCCAATAGGGTTTCCAAAGCTGTAAATCTTTACAGAAGCAGACTGCCCCATCTTTCTCCCATGGAGCAGCTGGTGGGTTCAAACTGCCAACATTCTGGTTTCATCACAGCACAGATAACAATCTCTGTCTGGTCTTCTGAGCCATCAGAGTTGAACCAGCCAGGATTGAAGGAAATTTTTGAAAGTATAAGTTAGTATTTGTAACCCTGGTGAACTTTAACATATATACATGTTTAAGATGAATTGGATCAAGCTAAACTTCCTTTCCTTCTTATAATGAAATTCTCAGTACTAGCTAAATCAGTAGAAACTCTGGTGGCATAGTGGTTGAGTGCTAACCGTAAAGGTTGGCAGTTCAAATCCACCAGGCACTCCTTGGAAACTCAGTGCGGCAGCTCTACTCTGTCCTATAGGATAGCTATGAGGTAGAATCGACTCGATGGCGATGGGATTTTTTTTTTTTTTTTTTTTTTGAGTAAGTCAGTAACACCCGCTGGTGAAAATGAACAATTGTTACCTTCCCAGGACTACTCTATCGTTGGTTTAGGATTTTGAATACCTCATGAAGCTGCAAGCTTCAAACTGTTCATTCTGGTTTGAATCCCTGCTGGGAACTTGGGTTTCTTATAAGTTCCCTGCTGAGAATTTGCATTTCTAACAAGTTCCCAGGAAGTTATACGTAAGAGTCACCTGGTGATCTTGCTAAAATGTAGATTCTTATTCAGTATACTTGGGGTAGAAATGAAAATTCTCCAGCAGGGAACTTGTTAGAAGTACAAGCCCTGCAAAGCTGACTTTTGAAAATAAATTCTTGATTCTCACAACTGGATAATATTTTCATACTTGCACTTGATGTCAGTCTTGAGATATGAGGATTCTTATTTCCTGAGGAAGAAAGGGAATGTGAGTTAACTTTGAATCCCCATCAGTGACCTAGCATAGTGCCTTAGGCACACCGTTGCTCAATAAATATTTGTTTATCTAAGAGTCAGTTAGTCAGGGATCTGTATCTACGAAGATAGCTGGTCTTTGCCAATCTGTCAGACAGAAGCTGTCAGAGAGCCTGTATTTGTGGGACTGCACTATATTTCAGAACATTTCCCCATAAGGAACTGTATCACAGAGTTGTGCTCATATTTCCAGGATAAGGCCTTGGTGGCGCAATGGTTAAGTGCTCAGCTGCTAACCTAAAGGTCGGTGGTTTGAACTCATTGGCAACTCTGCAGGAGAAGAGACCTGGAAATTCACTCCCGTGAGACTTTCAGCCTAGGAAACCCTATGGGGCAGGTTTACTCTGTCATATAATGTTGCTATGAGACTCGACAGCACACAACAGCATTTCCTGTATGTGGCAACCTCTTAAATCACACTGCAGTAAGCCTCCATGAGCATGTGCTTCTTCCTTCTCCTTCTCCCAGGCCCTGTTCATTGTTTTCCCTGCTCCCACCTGGCAAGCGTCCCTGGGCCCTAGGCAGGAGAAGAATACTGCTTACAACGTTTTGATCAGCTGTACTACTGGAGCAATTGCAATAGAGCAACCAGGGGTACAAAAATGATGCAAGTTTTCGCATCTGGTGACAGGCATCTGGGGCAACCTTAGAACATTTGGGAAGCCGGCTCAGCAGAGGAAAAGGCCTCTGGAGTTAATGATTACAGGGAAAACAGAGGTAAGAACAAAAACAGGGGGACATGGGAAAACAGGAGGACTTTAGGAAGCTGAAAACGAGGTGAAGAGAATCCTGAATGGCACAGAGTTCAGAGGGAGGGACTCTTTTTCTATCTGTGAAAAGTTGATTATTTTGGAGGTCACCAAACAGTGGTAAGAGAAGCTGAGGGAATAAGATTCTGAAATATTCTGGAGCATTTGGTGTAAAAAGGGGGAGATTTAGAAGCAGATGGAAAACCAAGGCAGTTTTGAGGGGGCTTATTAGATGGCCGTTGGAGAGGCTGTAGCTTCATGATATTTACGTTGGCTATGGATTTGTATAAGGTGTCTGTAGAAGCTGGACTGAAAACTGGAATTAATCAGGTGGGTGGAGCAGAGAGCAGCCAGAGAAGTGTGATGTGGCTTTCAGACCGGGCAGAATCTAGGAAGATGTGCAAATCCAGGGGCCACAGAAAGCCGAGGGCTCCCAACAAGGTTGCCGAGTCTTCAGAGGCAGCACATGGAGGCAGGTCTGAACGGATACCTGCCTCTCGAACGTTGCTGGGCTCGCAGAAGCTCTAATTTTTTTTTTTTTTTTAGGTCATCTGATAGCATACTCTGTGATGTTTACCAGGTTCAGGGAGATCAGGCCATTGTGAAATTTTTTTCTGTAGTAAAACTAGCCCTAGCCCGTCAGACTGGGAATTTACTGCCTGAGCTGTTTTCCAACATGGGTTTCGCTGGTAAATCCAGACATGGGTGTTTCCTTGACATTCAAGGGGCCTGTTTACACTGACTTTATTTTTACTGCCAGCTTTCAAGTAGGAAGAGGTAACTCATGCTTAAAGGTCAGCAAGTGAGCAGAAGGAGCCCTGTCCTGCCTTTCCTGTGGGTGTGTGCATGTGCGGGTGTGTGCGTGCGCTTGTGTGTGCGCATGTGTGTGTGTACGTGCGCACTTTTCCAAACGCATGCTGTTGTGTCCTGATTCGGTTGACATGACCTGGTCACCTGCTTTTAGGCCTAATGATGGGTGCCAGGCAAGTTATTTGGCAGTTTCCTAGGTGTTTATTGTAAAGAAGGTAAATCAGCCTGTGGGATTTTCTGGATTGGAGGGCCAGGGTTGTTTACTGTCAACAGGATAAGGACAACGAGATGTAAGATATTGAGCTCAGGGGTGCTTCTAGTATGTATCAGGATAAGAGAGGAAAGAGGTGGGGTGCAGTCAACTACAGGGCATTTCTGTCTTGATGAAACTTTAAGTGTTTGGGTAGGAAACAACTTTCAAAATTGCTCTCAGGTCAAAGTACCAGTCAATAGAGCTAACAGGTAAAATTAGGTTGGACTCAGGTTCAATTTCACTAACTCTTTCTATTATTATTGTTGTTGTTTATTTTTTAGTCCCACAAAGGATGACAGATGGGTTCTCACAATTTGGAAATAAGAACTTGAGTAAAGAGTTAAAAAGACAAGTCTCTGGTCCGTGTCTACATTTCAAGAAAAGCTTCACACACACAGACTGAACAGAGCTGGGGAAGGCTACCTACCAGCGTGGTTCTCCTACTAAGAAACAAATCAGGAATTTGCTGCTGTACTCAGAATTGAGTGAGAAACCATGAAATCCCTGACCGAGGGAAACTTAGAAGATTGCCTACTGAAAAAGGTAAGGATATATGCCTGTCTCTCCACACACACCCCTTCCTCACCGCCTCTGTGCCGCTTCCCACTCCCAAAGCCTGATCCAGAAAAGATTTAAGCCTCCTTCCAAAGATACGTAAAATTCTCCTCATACTTCAGTTTCTTGTGCCCTGAAGCATGTTAGGTATAGAGTGCAGAACAGAGAGCTAGAACTTGGGTAGGAACTCCAGCTCTGTCACTAATTCTGTGTGGTCATGAGC
The DNA here is from genome assembly GCF_024166365.1 of Elephas maximus indicus. Lineage (NCBI taxonomy): Eukaryota > Metazoa > Chordata > Mammalia > Proboscidea > Elephantidae > Elephas > Elephas maximus. The sequence continues at coordinate 164,102,423 of NC_064821.1, read as the reverse complement.
AAGTCACAGTCACGTGACCTCTCTGAGCTTCAGCTTTCTTCTCTGTAAAATGGAGGGATAATTAGGTCTTAGCTGGATCATTGAAAAAGAGTTAATGAAATTAAGACAAAGCTTTTTGAAAACTGTTAAATTGCAAGGTTTTAAAAAGATATCTTTATACTGGTATATACCTATTAAGAACTAATTTATTTTCTTCTGTATAGAATCATAAGCTCTTGAAGGAACCTTCAATATTAACTAATTCAACCCTTTACATTTATAGATGAAGCTTGTAAGGCACATTTAAAACAATAACATTTGAAGTGAGCAAATGTTAAGGACAAGTCTATGGGTTTTCATGCCTTTGCAGGTAAACAAAGTGATAAGTAGATTCCTTTGACAAAATCATTAGGGGTGATAAATAGGGAAAGCCTATGATGATAAAGGAAACCCTGGTGGTGTAGTGGTTAAGAGAAGGCTGTTGACAAAAGATCAGAAGTTCAAATCCAACAGGTGCTTCTTAGAAACCCTATGGGTCAGTTCCACTCTGTCCTATAGGGTTTCTATGAGTCAGAATCGACTCAATGGCAATGGGTTTGAGTTTCAGGTTATGATGATAAAAATTACTATAAACAAAATGATTTCCTATTATTCCTCCTTTGGGGCATTCTAAATGGAAGGGTATTACTTGGCATCTTCTCATGGTCTTGTCTTTTCTGAAAGAAAAGAGTCCAGGTTCTTTAGCCTGGCATTCAGGTAACTTCAGCTACTTTGTCTTTTTACCCTCTTCTTCTCTTTCATTTCCAATGGCTTATGTTCTACAACACATTGAGTCTAGCCTGTGCTCATGTTTTTTGGGCAGTCTCTAACTTTTTTTTTTTTTCAAATTTGTATGAACATTTGAAAATGGCCTGATTTAGCATAAAAATCCAGATATCTACCTTCCCTGGAAATACCTGGCAAATGTAGGGCCCAATATCTTGGCCAGCAAGGACTGACTGAAGCCAAGCACCTGTTAGAGCATGTTTCAGAATCTTCACAGCTGCCGTGCCTGATACCTGGCCTGCCCCTCCCTAGCCTGCCCCCGTAGGTCTTTGTGTCTTCTACTCCTGCCTCAAGGCTCGAGCTACCCCTCCCATCTATCTCAGATCTCCTTTCTCCTCCCCACTCTTCTGGCTCATACTCATCCCTCAAGCTTAGCTCAGAGTTCACTTTCTCAAGAAAGACTTCCCTGACACCCCAGCACAGAGCGTTTTTGCCCTCCTGTAAACGCCTACTATAATTATTACTGATAATGTTTATTTAAATAAGCAATTGCATCTTGACTCCTGCTCATCTTCCCTATTATCGTCTTGCTTGGTGATCTAATATTATTTTACTCTTTATAAATTTCTGGAGAGAGGAACAATGTCTTGGATATCTTTCTTTCCCTTAACATTCACCAAGTGTCTTGCACATATTTGGGCAGAAATGTCTTCAGAGTTCATTGAAGAGAAACCAACAGTAGTGGAGGAGGTGTTGGTAGGTTGAGGCACACACAGTATCTCATTTAATCTAATCACCCACCTGGGATATGTGTGTATATCACCAGCATTATTACAGAGGAAGAAATAGACACTTCTGGAGATTAAATAACTTGCCCAATGTCACCCCGCTACACAGTGAAGGCACAGTCTCTGTTACTCCAAAGGCCACATTTCCTCTGCTAAACCCATCTGTATCTCCAAAAATAAACACTGAGCACCTGCTTTGTGCAAAGCATTGTGCAATGGTTTGAAGATAGACCCAAGTTTGGGATGTGGCCTGCCAGATGAGAGAAATTCTGGGATTTGGGTAACTTTAAGGATGGCCCTATCCCAGTGGCTGACTTTGCATATAGCTCCAAAAAGTTAAGGGAAGAAGTTCCATGTGCAGACAGGCAACACTTAATATAAGTCAAGGCAACTATCAGGGCTACAAGAGAGATTTGAGCTGAGTGTTGGAGGACAGCAGAGGAGTGTTAGCTCTGAAGGGAGAGGAGTTTCACAGGAAGGGGAGTGGAAGCAAAGCCTTCTAGGGTTTTGCTAAGTAGAGAAGCACAGGAAAGACCTTCCAGGCTAAGTGAACCCCATCCAAGCAGCTGATGTGAGTTTTATTCCCATTCACCTTGTCTTTTGAGAAGGCAGAACAGGTTATAAATATGGGCTTTGGAATTATACTGCCTGGGTGTGAATCCCTGATCCATGACTTACTGATTCTGGGATGCCGGGAAAATTACTTAATCTTTCTGAACTTGAGTTTCCTCATCTGTAAAATAGGAATAATAATAGTATCCATTTTAAAGGGTTATTTGTAGGCTGAACTGAGCTAACTCTTATAAAGTGCCCTGCACACAGTAAAGACTCAATAATCTTAGCTCCATGGTGATGATGCCGCTACAGGTTCTGCTACATTTGGGAGCTGCAAATATCCTGTGTGGCCCAATCATTTGGCTCATGGAAGTCTTAGACTGAAAAGACAGGGATAGGATGGTGGAAAGTCTACTGCCTCATCTGTATCTGTCACTGAACTTAAGGTTCCATGCCTTTAAATTATTAGCTCCTAAAAAAAAAAAAAAATTTTTTTTTTAGAAGACATAGGTGATGGTGTCTGTTTTTTTTTCCCCTCAGTCAAAAATTTATACACAAATTGTTTCATGATATTGGTTGCAATCTTACATTGTTTCGGCACTCTCCCCCTGTCCTTTTCTGCCCCAGGTTCCCCGGTTCCATTTGTCCAGTTTTCCTGTCCCTTCCTGCCTTCTCTCTTTGCTTTTGGGTAGGTATTGCGCATTTGGTCTTGTCTACGTGATTGATCTAAGAAGCATGTTCTTCATGTGTGTTACTGTTTGTTTTATAGGTCTGCGTAATCTTTGGCCGAAAGATGAACATTCGGAGTGCCTTCAGTTTTGAGTTAGAGGGGTATCTGGGGGCCAGAATCTTGGGGGTTCTTTCAGTCTCTGTCATATCAGAAAGTCTGGCCTTTTTTGTGACTGTGATCTTTTGTTCTGCATTTTTCTCCTGCTCTGTCCGGGACCTTCTGTTATAATCCCAGTCAGAGCAGATGGGCACCATCTAGTTCTTCTGGTCTCAGGATCATGTAGGCTGTGGTTCACGTGGTCCACCAGTCCTTTGGACTAATTGCTCCCTTGAGCCTTTAGCTTTTACCACTCTCCTTTAGATGGCCACTCTTTTTTTTTTTTTTTAAAGCTGATTACTGGATTTAATGCAATACTAGAATTAAAAGACTGGCTTCCTATTTTCTGGAAGGGAGTTCTCAGCTTTTTTCCCCAGTGCTACTTGTTGTGGATGACAGTCGCACAGGCCATGTGCTCAGAGTGTGACCAGGCTTGTGTGACATTCCTGGCATGCTGTTTAGTGCATCCTGTCTCTCTCCAGAGAGCATATTGGAGTACAAGTGAGTCAGAGTGATGTTACTATAGGAAATAACATTGAATCCCCAATAATTTATATTTGAAACAGTACATTATTCACAAACTTGAGCTATTAATAGTAACAAATGACTTTGGGGACAACAACGGGCCCTGGTGCTGTGGTCGGTGAGGAGGAGAGGAAAGCAGCCAAGCATGGGAATGTGTACATGTGTACAGGTACGTGGACATGCCCCAGAAAGAAGGAGGCCCACACAAATGGAAGGCTATGAATGACACTCTAAAGGTTCTCTTTGATTACTATTTTTACGTAAGCTGTGATTAATCAGAAAAACTGAATCTGCATGCTAATAAGCATGGCATAACTCTTCTGAGGTCAGTGCATTAGAAGGGTTGGACAAGGTGATGATCTAACCACACCTGGCATCCGTCTACCTGATTAATACAATTCATTTCTGTGTTTGCTCTGTCACATCTACAAATGCAGCCTTTTAAAAAGAAAAACCTACCTTTGTTAATTAATTCAGTCAACAGTGGAGATATGTATAACATGAATAGGTAGGTACCAAAGGTCAAGTTTGGACTGAATGTGTCTGATTCCATCTTTTTAAATTATCATACTTCCCCCTTAAATTTGTTTTAAAGCTTTGCCATGAAAAAAAAAAAAAAAAATGATGATAAGGCTGATTTAAGACTACTGCTAGTCTCTTGCTTGCTTCCCGAAGTTGGAGAGGTAATAAAGGGAGCCCCGGTGGCTTAGTGGTTAAGAGCTTGTCTGCTAACCAACAGGTCGGCAGTTGGAATCCACCAGCCGCTCCTTGGAAACCTTAGAGGGCAGTTCTAAAGTGTCCTGTAGGGTTGCTATGAGTCAGAATCGACTCCATGGCAAGGAGTTTTTTGGCTTTTAGGAGGTTGGGTTGTTATACTTTGCAACACATGGGATCACCATGAGTCAGAATCTACTCAATGATAACTTTTGTTTTCTTTCCCACATCTCCAGCTACACTTCCTCAGTATGTTCTTACTTATTCAGGGTCGCTCTACTATTCAGCAAGCCCAAAAATGGTTTGTGCTGTAGCTTTCCCAGGCTCCCATGTAACTCTTGTCACACCCATAGTGTAAACACCAATCCAGAAACCCCAGGCTGTTTTCCTTCACTTGTCCTGACCATGGCCTGGAATGGCAGAGCGAGAAGATTCCATTTCAGGGTATAGAAAAGCAGGGGGTGGGGCCTGAGGCAGTTTTACAGGGAATGATTTTTTTTTTTTTTTTAATTGTGCTTTAGGTGAAAGTTTACAGCTCACATTAGTTTCTCATATAAAAATTTACACACGTTATTGTTATGTGAGCCTAGTTGCTTGCCCTATAATGTGACTGCACATTCCTCCTTTCCACCCCGGATTTCCCGTGTGCATTCAACCAGCTCCAGTCCCTTTCTGCCTTCTCATCCCGCCTCAGGACAGGGGCTCGCCATTTAGTCTCCTGTATCCACTTGAACTAAGAAGCACACTCTTCTGAGTATCATTTTATGTCTGATAGGCCAGTCTATTCTTTGTCTGAAGAGTTGGCTTTGGGAATGGTTTTAGTCCTAAGTTAACAGAGAATCTGGGGCCCATGTCTTCTGGGGTCCCTGCAGTCTCAGTCAGATCATTAAGTCTGGTCTTTTTGCTAGAATTTGAGTTCTGCACCCCACTTTTCTCCTGCTCCATCAGGAACTCTGTTGTGTTCCTACAGGGAGTGATTCTGGTGGACGAAGGAGTCCTGCAAATCAGAAGGCTTTTCCACAAGTAGAGACCCATCAGAAGCCCAAACCCAGAATGCCTTTATTACCTCTCAAAACTCAGGAAGCAAGTACCTCCTTGCAAAGAAGGGCAATTCCTACTATAATAGTTGCTATTGAGTTGATTCTGACTCATGGTGGCTCCATGTGTGTCAGAGTAGGGTTTTTAATGGCTGATTTTTCAGAAGTAGATTGCCAGGCCTTTCTTCTGAGGTGCTTCTGGGTGGACTCCAACCACCAACTTTTCAGTTAGCAGCAGAGCACAAAACCATTTGCACCACCCAGGGACTCCATGGGAAAGAAAAGGCTGTGCATTACCTAGCAGGAAAGATGCTCCCACTCAGCTACAGCATCTCGGACACTGTGGGAACTGGCTTGTCCAAGGCAGGACTCTTTTTCTCCACTGCTCTGATCCAAACCCAGTGTCACCATCAGGCCCCTGCTGGACTACCTGTCTTAGTCATCTAGTGCTGCCGTAACAGAAATACCACAAGTGGATGGATTTAACAAAGAGAAATTTATTTCCTCACAGTGAAGTAGGCTAAAAGTCCAAATTCAGGGCATCAGCTCCAGGGGAAGATATTCTGTCTATGTCGGCCCTCTCATCAATGTTCCCCTAGACTAGGAGCTTCTTCACACAGGGACCCTGAGTCCAAAGGATGCGCTCTGCTCCCAGTGCTTCTTTCTTGGGGGTATAAGGTCCCCAACTCCCTGCTTGTTTCCCTTTCCTCTTATCTTTTGAGAGATAAAAGGTGGTGCAGGCCATGCCCCAGGGAAACTCCCCTTACATTGGATCAGGGAGGTGACCTGAACAAGAGTGCTGTTACAGTCCCACCCTAATCCTCTTAACATAAAATCACAATTACAAAATGGAGGACAACCACAGAACACTGGGAATCACGGCCCAACCAAGTCGATACAAACATTTTTGGGAGGACATAATTCAATCCATGACACCACCCTTGGGTGTTCATGTGATGCCAGGAACAGTTGATGATGCCCTAAGGAATAGATATTAGACTCATTATTTCATGAGCCTTGACTCAAAACTGAGGCGGTGTTTAGGTTCAGGAAGAGGATAAAGGGTAGGTATTACTCGTAGTGCTTCCATATTTGGAAATGTGGCACAGTTTGATGGAAAGAAGAGTCAAGGAACCTAGCCATTAGGTCTAGTTCTACTGCTAGTTACCATTAGCATGAGGTGAGCCATCTTGTCATGCTGGGCCTCTATAAAATGATAAAAGACAAGATGATTTTTGAGTCTTTTTCAGTTCTGAGATCCTGAGTCTAAACTGCAATTTCATTGATGGATGAAAAATCAAAGGTGGAATTTGAGGCTGTAGGCCCCATAAAGCATTTCCTTGTTCTGACTTTCACCTTTGGAAATCAAAACAGGCTATAAAGGTAAGCTAATAATAACCCTGTGTAATGAGTGAGAGGTTATAGGTGTCTTCTAGGACGTGTGTAATTTTGCTGTGCCCAGTAAGGAAACTCCACTATTAAATGAGGGAATGGTTTATATAAGAGATTCCCAATGGAAAACTCTTTTTCATGGGTGCATGTGTGTGTACATGCACTTTTTCTCTTTCTCTCTAGCTTTTACTAGTTAAAAATTTGATTTGATGGTGCCAATATAGCGGCAAACCTTTTATTAGTTTATTAACCCAGGAAAGAATATATGTTCCAGTATGTTACTAACACTCAAGTACTATGGAATAACACCAGTGGACTTGGAGGATTTTGGGGGGTTAGCCTTAGTCTAAGGAGCCCTGGTGGCACAATGGTTAAGTGCTCAGTTGCTAATCGAATTGTAGGCGATATGAACCAACCATCTGCTCTGTGGGAGAAAAGACCTGACAATCTGCTCCCATAAAGATTACAGTGTAGGAAAATCTATGGGGCAGTTCTACTCTCTCACATGGAGTTGCTAAGTAGGAATTGTCTGGACAGCGCCTAACAACAGCCTTAGTTCTCAATACACTCTGAGAACTTAACTGTTTGAGAACACTATTTTCTAACACTCTGGCTACAAGGTCCTATCTAGTTAGCTCTTGTATTACTTTTCTCCCACTCTACCTAATCAGACTTCTAATCCCTGAACTTGTTCAATATGCCCTAATCAACCAAACTTGCTTCAGGCCTCTTCCCTTACTTTTCTTGGGTTCTCCCTACCCAGATTGGAAACCATGGCCCACCACCCAAACTCTCCCTTGCTGTTTTCTCCTCCAGCTCTTGCACAGCAAACTGCAATCTTAGCCTTTCAACTCTTCCCCTTGGAGGACTGACAGATGCTGGAGAATATCACACAACTGAGTCTACTGGTATTCCACAGCCCTGTGGGCCCCAACTTCAACTGAGTATTGGCACTGCCTGGCAACCTTTACACATGTACCTAAACAGCCTCTCATTCCTTATAGAAGAAGCTATTTCAAAAGTCTATCACACTTAAATCCCCTGCCCTCCCCTTCTCTATCTCACTCTTAGCAAATTGCCTTGTTTCCAATTTGATAAAGGAAATAAACCATCAGACAGGAAATCTCTGAGATTCCCACCATATGTTACCCTTTGACCTATATTTGCACCCATTTTTCTTATTTCTTTCCTTCTGACATAAAAGGCTAAATCCTCATGCAAGTTTCCAGGTTCAGAGTAGCCCTTTTTACTGGGTTCTTACTCAGTGGTTTTGTTCTCTGCCACCTTGCCTTCACTGGCTCTTTCTCTCAGCATTTAAACATGTTCAAGCCTGTGTGTCCTTTTGAAAAAAAAAAAACCTGTTGGTGTCTCTTGAAGGAGCTTCTTACATTTCTCTCTACTTGCTCATCTTTCATGCACTCTTAACCCCTGCCGTCTGGCTTAATGCCCACCAATCCTTAAATACACCCACCCTGTTTTTCCCCCGGGGGGAATGAGAGACTGGAACCTCTCACCAACCCTGTTCTAGTTGCCAAACTATCTGGATGTTTTTCAAGCTCTTTCTCACTCAGCCACTTACCCTTGACACCGCCCTGTTGTGGCATCACCACACTTGTACTCTGCCCCTGTGTCTGTCTTCCCATTACTGTAAGTGTGGGGGCTGTGTCTCTTTTACTCATTATTGTGCCCCAGCATGTAACAAAGTGCCTGGCATGTACCAGTTACCGTTTGAGCCGATATGACTCATGGTGACCCTATATGTGTAAGAGTAGATTTGCATTCCACAGGGTTTTCAAAGACTGTGATCTTTCAGAAGTATATTGCCAGCCCTTTCATCTGAGGCACCTCTGGGTGGATTCAAACTGCAAACATTTTGGTTAGTAGCCAAGTACTTAACTGTGCCACCCAGGGATCCTGCCTAGCACTTAGCAGGTGCTAAGTGATCTTATGTGATATAAAACATATGTGTAAATAGATGTCATTATTGTTAGTTGGCATCGAGTTGACTCCAATTCATGGTGACCTTATGTACAACAGAACAAATTGTTGCCTGGTCCTGAATCATCTTCACAATCACCAGCATGTTTTAGTCTGTCATTATGGCTACTGTGTCAATCCACCTCACCAAGGGTCTCTCAGAGAGCCCTTGTTGGCCCTTTACTTCGCCAAACGTGATGTTCTCACCTTGTGATTAACCCCTTGTGATGATGCATCCAAGGCAAGGAAGTCAGTGATCTGTTGTGATCTGTAAGGCTTTCATTGGCTAATTTCCAGAAGTAGATTGCCAGGCCTTTCTTCCAACTCTGTCTGAGTCTTTTTTCTTTTTCTGGGGTGACCCTGCTGTTGTTTGAAGTACTGGCATAGCTTCCAGCATCACAACAACATGCAAGACACCACAGTATAGCAAACTGATAGGCGACGGTGTGAATAGATACACACGTACTTCTATTTTCTATGTTCATATATAGTTGGCTTGTTGGTTGGTAGGCGGTATGAGATCTGGGTATCTCAAAACTATTCTAGACTGTGCGTTGTTATTGTTATTGTTGGGTGTTATCGAGTTGATTTAGTAGAACTGCTCCATAGGATTTCCTTGCCTGTAATCTTTACAGAAGCAAAGCGCCGGGTCTTTCTCCCACAGAGCCACTGGGTGGGTTTGAATCATCAACCTTTCAGTTCGCAGCCAAGTGCTTTACCTTTTGCATCGCCAGGGCTCCTTCTAGAACGGATAGAAACAGCCATTATATCAAACTCTGAAGAAATATAAAGATTTATGAATGGACCTCAAATTTAGATGTAGCAAATATTGCTTAAAATCAGCCCCTGGAGGCCACATCTCTCTGGAGACTCTCATTGTGATGGCACCACCCTATATATACTTCGTAAGCCATGAAACAAAGACCTCCCTACATTTCAGGAAGAACTTGTAGAGTTTTCCCATTTCTCCTTTGATTTGGATTTTTCTGTCTTGCCTGGAGTTTACTAAAATTCCTTTGCATTTCCTACAAACATCTATTTTCCCTAAACCAAAGACTTAATTAAGTTTATGTCTCCTGAAGTTCTAGGAAGGGCAGGATTTTCTGAGCTGAATTGCTCTGGCCACACACCACGGTGCCCTTATTTCTTCACTTATTTGTCCCAGAGCCCCATGGCCTGTACCTAAAATAACCATCTTTGCCAATCCCTCCAAATCCAGGTGGACTTGAGGCGCCAGCTGATTTCCCAGACTATGGAGGAGATACAGAAAGTCGTCCATCGTTTGACCACAGAAATCAGCCACCAAGACGTTAGATTTCAAGCCATCCCTTACTCTGACACTTACAATGGGAACATTAAGGTAAGCAAGTGTCACCTGTCTGTCAATGCCTACAGAGAGGGCCTTGGAACGTGTTGGTGACTGACAAGCACTTGCACTGCTAAGACTACAATAATAATAACTTATGTTTCTGCAGACACTTTTACTATTTATCATGTACAAAACCATTTCATAGATGTTATCTCATTGAAGTTCCCACTGCCCTACTTTACAGATGATAAGAATGGAGCATACCAAACCAAAACCCGCTGCTGTGGAGTCGATTCTGACTATAGGGAGTCAAACAACTAGCTCATGTCATATTAGGCATGAAAGCCAGAACGCGAACTCACTCTTCTGATTCCAAAGCACTTCCCACACTAATGATTAAAGTTCATTTAAACACAGATTTATTTATTAAGCACCTACCTTGTTCTGTGCTAGCTTGTGAAAGGCTTTGGAGAAATGACTCACATTAAACAAATGCCCAGAAATTGAGTTTATCTATTAATAGTGGGGACCTAATAAGGATACCTGGGAAACTACAGTTCTCCAGAAGTTTGATTGCTTGAGCAGAGAATCAGAGTAAGGAGAGGCACATCATTTTCTGAAGGCATAATAAAAGCCAAAAAATCAAGATAGTCGCCATTGAGTTGACTCTGACTCATGGTGACCCCATGTGTTGTAGAGTAGAACTGTGTTCCACAGGGTTTTCAATGGCTGTGACCTTTTGGAAGCACACCAGCCAGCTCTTTTTCAAGGCGTGTCTGGGTGGATTTGAACTGCCAACGTTTCAGTTAGTAGCCAAGCACTTAACTGTGTGTACTACCAAGGATTCCTGAAGGCATAGTGGAATGTATATTCAACCAACAGTGACCTGCTCTGTATCTGACACTACTCTACAGGCTCAGCCACTAGGTTGAGCCAGGTTGGGGATGGGGAGGGGAGAGGGGGGACGGGGGAGAAACAGAGGGCACTGGTGAGAAAACAGTTGAAAGTGAGAGTCTGTAGGTTGCGGGTGGGGGAAGAAAGTGAAAGAAGCAGTCCTTAGAAACTGAGGAGGAGCTTCTCAGTCCTCCCTGCTGAGGAACCCCCCAGAGCTGTCAGCCATAGGGCCAGTGCATGACAAGGAGCATTCCTGCAACACTGTAGCGTGGGCAACACCCTTTTCACATAAACCTGCAAATCACCACATGAAGACACATGATGGCTATCTCCATTTTAGAAATGAGAAAAGCTAGACTGAATCATTCTGAATTCCTCTAATTCCTTGCCTCGACTTTTCTTGTGCCACAAAAGAGCCCCTTTTACCTTGTATGAAGCATATGTGTATTCATACCCTATTTTTCACACCAGACTATATGTCCTTTAATTGTAGAATCATGTTTATTGTTTGCTTCAATTCTAGCACTCAGCATGGTCTGGGACACATAGCACATACTCGACTTATGCTGAATGAATGAATGAGCAAAAGAAATGGTACCTGAACAAAAGACTGTTGCTCGTCTCACATGAGGGTGGTTGAACACAGGTTGGTGGGCACAAGTACCAAGCACAAGATTCTGGGACTTGTGTACTTGGGGACAGAGTCAGATCTTAGGAAATTCACTCCAGAATGAAAATTGTAAAACTAGACTGGACTCTGGAATGTCAGAACATCACCTGCTCACCCAAGGAAAACATAAATTGGACAAATATAGGCAAGTCACCAGGAGTACAATGATGACATCATTTTTCCTGGAACATACCCCAGGATATTTCTCTCTATGTTCCCATTCAGAATTCATAGCTTAAAATATATCTTGCATTCATATACATCGTGACTGACATACTAAGCTTTGAAAACAATTGCACTGTAGCATACACAAATTGCTCTTATTTTATCATGGACCAAATTCAACAAGTATTTAATAAACACCATTTACATAACTAACAGCATGATAGTTGTTGTTGTTAGGTGTCAACCAGTTGGTTCTGGCTCATAGTAATCCTACGTACAACCGAAACACTGCCTGGTCTGCATCATTGTCACAATCATTGCTATGCTTGAGCCCATCATTGCAGCCACCAGTCAGTCCATCTCATTGAGGGTCTTCCTCTTTTCCTCTGACCCTCTGCTTTACCAAGTGTGACGTCCTTCTCCAGGGATTGGTCCCTCCTGAAAACATGTCCAAAATATGTGAGACGAAGTCTCCCTATCCTCGCTTCTAAGCAACAATCTGGCTGTACTTTTTCCAAGACAGATTTGATCATTCTTCTGGCAGTCCATGATATATTCAATATTCTTTCCCAACACTATAATTTAAAAGCATCAATTCTTATCCTGTCTTCCTTATTCATTGTCCAACTATCACATGCAAATGAGGTGATTGAGAATACTATGGGTGGGGTCAGGTGCCCCTTATTCCTCAAGGTGACATCTTTGTTTTTCAACACCTTAAAGAGCTCTTTTGCAGCAGATTTGCCCAATGTAATACGTTGTTTGATTTCTTGACTGCTGCTTCCGTGGGTGTTGACTATGGATCCAAGTAAAATGAAATCCCTGACCACATCAGTATTTTCTCCATTATCATGATATTGCTTATTGGTCCAGTTGTGAGGATTTTTGTTTTCTTTATGTTGAGGTGTAATTCATACGACCCCTGGTGGCACAGCAGTCAAGCATTTGGCTGCTAAACAAAAGATTGGCAGTTAGAACACACCAGCCACTCTCGGGGAGAGAAATAAGGCAATCTGCTTCCATAAAGATTACAGCTTTGGAAACTTTATGGGACAGTTCTACTCTGTCCAATAGGGTAGCTATGAGTTGGAATCCACTCTATGGCAATGGGTTTGGATTTTTTTTTTTTTTTTTGGTTTGGGTAATTCATACTGAATGCTGTATTCTTTGATCTTCATCAGTAAGTGCTTCAAGTCTTCTTTGCTTTCAGCAAGCAAGGTTGTGTCATCCGCATACCACAGGTTGTTAATAAGCCTTCCTCCAATAACTGATGCCATGCTCTTCTTCATATAGTCCAGCTTCTCAGATTATTTGCTCAGCATACAGATTGAGTAGGTAGGGTGAAACGATGTAACCCTGACACACACCTTTTCTAATTCTAATAAACATAGTATCCCCTTTTTCTGTTCAAATGACTGCCTCTTTTTCCATGTACAGTTTCCACATGAGCACAATTAAGTGTTCTGGAATTCCTGTTCTTCACAATATTATCAATAATTTGATATGATCCACACAGTTGAATGCCTTTGCATAGTCAATAACACAGACAAACATCTTTCTGGTATTCTCTGTTGCAGCCAAGATTTGTCTGACATTAACAATGATATCCCTTGTTCCACACCCTCTTCTGAATCTGGCCTGACTCTCTGGCAGTTCCCTGTTGAAGTACTGCTGCAACTGTTTTTATCTTTGGCATAGTTTTACTTGTGTGGGATATTAAAGATATTGTTTGATAATTTCTGCCTTCTCTTGAATCACCTTTCTGTGGAATGGGCACAAATATGGATCTCTTCTAGTCAGTTGGCCAAGTAGCTATCTTCCAAATTTCTTGGCATAGATGAGTGAGCACCTCCAGTGCTGCGTCCCTTTGTTGAAACATCTCAACTGGTATTCCATCAACTCCCGGAGCCTTGTTTTCTGCCATTCCCTTCAGTGTAGCTTGGGCTTCTTCCTTCATTACCATTTTTTCTTGCTCATATGCTACCTCATGAAATGGTTGAACGTCGACCAATTTTTCTTGGTCCCGTCACTCTGTGTATTCCTTCCATCTTCTTCTGATGCTTCCTGTGTTGTTCGATATTTTGCCCCAACCAAAAACCAAACTCGTTGCCACAGAGTAGATTCTGACTCATAGCCACCCTATAGAACAGAGTAGAACTGCCCCACAGGGTTTCCAGGGAGTAGCTGGTGGATTTGAACCGCCGATGTTTTGATTAGTAGCCAAGCTCTTAACCACTGCACCACCAGGGTTGCATTTTGCCCATAGAATCCTTCATATTGCAACTTTAAATTTTTTTTTTCTTCCCATTTCTTTCAGCTTGAGAAATGCTGAGCGTGATCTTCCCTTTTGCTTTTCTAACTCCCGATCTTTGAACATCTCCTTATAATACTTTGTCTTCTCCAGCCACCTTTTGAAATCTTCTGTTCAGCTCTTTTACTTCGTCATTTCTCCCTTTTGCTTTAGCTACTCTACATTGAAAACCAAGTTTCAGAGTCTCTTCTTACATCCATTTTGGTCTTTTCTTTCTTTCCTGTCTTTTTAATGACCTTTTGCTTTTTTTATGTATGACATCCTTGGTATCATCCCACAACTCGTCTGATCTTGGGTCATTAGTGTTCAATGCATCAAATCTATGCTTGAGATGGTCTCTAAATTCAGGTGGAAGGTACTCAATGTAGTACTTCGGCTCTTGTGAACTTGTTTTAATGTTCTTCGGCTTGAACTTGAACTTGCATGTGAGCAATTCATGGTCACAGCTGGCCCCTGGCCTTGTTCTGTCTGATGATATTGAGTTTCTCTATCATCTCTTGCTGCAAATGTAGTCAATTTGATTCCATCTGGCAAGGTCCATGTGCGTAGTCACTGTTTATATTGTTTGAAATAGATATTTCCAAAGAATAGGTCATTGGTCTTGCAAAATTTTGTCATGCCGTGTTATTTCTATCGCCAACGCAGTATTTTCCAACTACTCATCCTTTTTCTGTTTCTGACTTTCTCATTCCAATCACCAGTAATTATCAATATGTCTTGGTTGCATGTTTGATGGATTTCAGACTGCAGAAGTCAGTAAAAATCTTCAATTTCTTCATCGTTGTCATTAGTGGTTGTTGCATAAATTTCAGTAATAGTCGTAATAAGTGGTCTTCCTTTTAGGTGTATGGATATTATTCTATCACTGACAGCATTGTACTTCAGGATAGATCTTGAATTCACATGCAAGTGGATTCATATAATGTACAGATTGTGAATTCCGTAGTTGTTTTTTTTTTTTTAATTTCAGCCACCTTTCTATGGACACCAGAAGGCATGTGGGCCTATCACCTAAAACATCTTATCATTGTTCTCTGAGAGTGAGGCAGGGTCGTTGTAGTGGATTTTGGAGTTCACCTCCTGAACTAGTCAATGATTGGATCCTGGGCAAAGGTTAACCAAATTCCATTGTCAGAATTTTCCATGAGGAGGAGGTGGTTCCTCTAGCATACAGCTGTCTTACAGGGGAAGATGCAGTGTGGAGTGGGCTGCCACATGATGTGGTCAAGTTCAAGTTCCCTTTAGTGGTACCTATACTGTTGACCTTACTTGCTATACCCTTGGACTATCGGCCTGTCCACATTCACCCTCACTCTTGCTTAACCGGTTCCTATAGAAAGGGAGCAGATGGATTCTGATTGGTTGCTTTTTCCCATTAAACTTAGAATCGTGTTAATAATAGCTCCATTGCCTCAACAAACAAGCTTTCACTTGACCTTCGATTTTGTAAAGATTAGAGGAACCTTGATTGCCCAGTGGTTAAACACTTGGCTGCTAAACAGAAGGTCAGTGGTTTGAACTTAGCAGCCTCTCCGTGGGAGAAAGATGTAACAGTCTGCTTCTGTAAAGACTGACAGCCTTGGAAACCCTATGAGGCAGTTCTGCTCTGTCCATAGGGTTTCTATGAGTTGGAATTAGCTTGATGGCAATGGGTTTGGTTTGGTTTTGGTTTTTATAAGGATTAGTCATTAATACTGGCCATGGGGTTATCAGTACAGGCAAAAAGAAAAGGAGGCATTTTGCAGAACTCTTTCCCTTTCTGTCTCATTCTCTCCCACCCTTTATTCATACCAGACCTTTCACCCACTCCAGGTTATTCATCCTTGGCTGAAATCAGCCCAGAGTAGAGAGAAGGATCATTGAACAAGCAATCAGAAAGCCGAGCTCACATTCTGACTCTACCACTTACTGGCTACGTGTGGGAGAGATCTCCAAGCCCCTCTGAGCCTTAAGTTTTTCGTCTGGGAAATGGGAACAAAGCCCACCTCACTGTGCGATTGTCAGGCTCCAATGGGCCAATGCATGAGAATTATAACACAAGGCGTAGTATGTACAGGACTCAGTGAATACTAGTTCCATCCCCTTCCTTTTTGTCTCCTCCCAAACTTGGTCCCATATAGAGTTCCAAGCCTTATTCACGCTTTTACTTGTGGATTCATGAAACTAAGGTTCAGCAAGTTAATTCACCTGCCCAAAGTGTTACAGTGGGTTAATGGCAGGGCAAAGGTGGAACCCTTTTATAACACACAGGTGCAGTTCTTTGCCCACCTCATCACATTGCTGAGGGCTAAGTGGTCCACTGAGCTGCTTGACTTCACAGGTTGACTCCCCAAGGACCTCTGTTGCCTCCCAAGTCTGTGCAGTCACACTCCTTCTCTCTCCTTTCCTGACCCCAGGTTTTGACCCCCAGCCACTTCCTTGTCACAGTACCGGTGAAAGGCCTGGCCGGGTACAGGGAGGCCAAGAAGCGGCACTGGCGGTACTACACCCTGCAGGGGGCCAGGCTCTGTGCCCCTGTGCGGAGCCCAGAGGACCATCAGCAGTGGCTGGAAGTGAAGCAGTTTATGAAGAGCCTGTGGCAGTGGCATGAGGCAGATGTGAACATCGAGGGTGACATCGTGCCTGGCAAGGTCCTCCAGGTGTTCCAGAAGCTGGTAGAAAATGCAATTAGAACCTGTCACTTCTCCGGTGAGCTATTCCAGAAAAGCACAAGGGAATTTTCTGGCATTTCTCCTTTGTTCTAAAATCTTCTGCTGAATAGGCAATGAATGCCCTGTTACTTGAAGCCCATGTTTTAGATAATAATTGATGTGCCCCTTACATTTGCATAATCCGCATAACTTCAATTTGCTATTTTTTCTGCTGTGACACACACAAGAATGGAATTCATTCCCACAACACACTCCCATGGATTTAACTGGATTACTGGCTGAGGCACAGATATGAGAGGCTGGGAGGTATGCACCCTTTCCAGGAAGTTAGCTTCAAAACTTCAATGCACTGTTTTTAGAAAGTAAATTATTCACCAGCCTTAGATCTTTGGTATCAGCACATGTCTAATGCAACACCCTCCACCTGGCAGCAGTTTCCACATTTAAAACCCACTGACTTTACCAAAACAGAAAATCCAAAAGCCAGAAGTCTGGCAATCCCCAAATTTTAAGCTACTGTGCAGTGTGGCATATACACACACATGCACGCACGCACACACACACGTCCTTTTTGTTCAACACAAAGTAAGAAGACGAATTGCAAACTGGGAAAAAAAATGCTAATTTCCTTTGTTATCAAAGAGAATTTATCAACCAATAAGAGAAAAGATGAAGGGCCCAATAAAAATAATGATGAAAATGTGAATCACAGAAAAAGAATATAAATAGCCAGTAAAAAAAATTTTAAGTATTTAATGTATGTTTTCAGTGCATTTTAAAACACCTAGCAGGTTGATGGAGATGAAAAAGCGTGATCGTGCTCGGCATTTTCAGACATTGTTTTTGGAGTATAAATTAGTGCCTCCAAATTGGACAATTTTTATTTTTATAATATGCTTACTTGGCAGTCCAGCAATTCCAGCCTAGAAATATATTCCTTCAGGTACACAAATATACATGAGGATATCCACTGCAGTAGATTTTATTATTTCAGCAAACTAATGGCTAGGATATTGATGTTTACACAATCCGTTTCATTTTCTGACAACTTCTAATTTTCTTAGATTCATACTTCGTACATTCCACATTCCTGTTATTAATGGATGATGGCAGCTGTTTCTTCTCATTTTGAGTCATGCCACATCAGCAAATGAAGGTCTCCAAAGCTCGACTCCATCCACGTCATTAAGGTTGACTCTGCTTTGAGGAGGCAGCTCTTCCTCAATCGTATTTTGAGTGCCTTCTAACCTGAGGGGCTCATCTTCCAGCACTATATCAGACAAGGTTCTGCTTCTATCCATAAGGTTTTCACTGGCTAATTTTTTCAGAAATAGACCGTCAGCTCCTTCTTCCTAGTCTGTCTTAGTCTGGAAGCTCAGCTGAAACCTCTCTGCCATGGTGAACCTGCTGGTATTTGAAATACCAATGGCATACCTTCTGGCATCACAGCAATGTGAAAGCTGCCACAATACAAAAAACTGACAGACGGGTGACAAATGAAGAGGAATGGTGTTGCATTCATCATTAAAATGAATATTTCAAGATCTATCCTAAAGTACAATGCTGTCAGTGATAGGATGATATTCATACATCTGCAAAGATCAGTTAATACCACTATTATTCAAATTTACCCACCAACCACTAATGTCAAAGATGAGGAAATTGAAAATTTTTACCAACTTCTGCAGTCTGAAATTGACCAAACATGCAATCAAGATACATTGATAATTATTGGTGATTGGAATGAGAAAACTGGAAACAAAGAAGAAGGAATAGTAGTTGGCAAATATGGCCTTGGTGATAGAAAGGATGCTGGAGATCACATGATAGAATTTTGCAAGACCAACGACTTCTTCACTGCAAATAACTTTTTTCACCAACATAAACAGTGACTATATGTGTGGACTTTGCTAGATGAAATACACAGGAATCAAATTTACTACATTTGTGGAAAGAAACAATGGAAAAGCTCAATATCAGTCAGAACAAGGCCAGGGGCTGACTGTGGAACAGATCATCAATTGCTCATATGCAAGTTGAAGCTGAAGAAAATTAGAACAAGTCCACGAGAGCCAAAGTATGACCTTGAGTATGTTCCACCCGAATTTAAAATAGATTTGATGCATTGAACACTAATGACCAAAGATGGGTTGTGGAATGACATCAAAGACATCACACATGAAGAAAGCAAGAGGTCATTAAAAAGACAGGAAAGAAAAAAAACAAAATGGAGAAGAGACTCTGAAACTTGCTGTTTAACGTAGAGTAGCTAAAGTGAAAGGAAGAATTAATGAAGTGAAAAAGCTGAATAGAAGATTTCAAAGGGCACCTCGAGAAGAACAAGCATTAGTATTATAAAGAAATGTGCAAAGATCTAGCGTTAAGAACCAAGAGGGAAGAACATGCTCAGCATTTCTCAAGCTAAAAGAAATGGAAAAAAAAAAAAATTTCAGCTTTGAGTTGCAATATCAAATGATTCTTCAGGGAAAATATTAAATTACACAGGAAACAGCCAAAGAAGATAGAAGGAATATCCAGAGACACTGTACCAAAAAGAGTTGGTTGATGATGAAGAACCGATGGTACTGAAGGAAGAAGTCCAAGCTGCACTGAAGGCTTTGGAGAAAAGCAAGACTCCAGGAATTGATAGAGTACCAATTGAGATGTTTCAACAAATGGAGGCAGCGCTGGAAGCACTCACTCATCTATGCCAATAAATTTGGAAGATAGCTACCTGGCCAAGCGGTTGGATGAGATCCATATTTGTGCCATTCCAAAGAAAGGTGATCCAACAGAATGTGGAAATTACCAAACAATATCATTAATGTCACACACAAGTAAAATGTTGCTGAAAGTCATTCAAAAGCAGTTGCAGCAGCACATCAACAGGGAACTGCCAGAAATTCAAGGCAGATTTAGAAGAGGCTGTGGAACGAGGGTTACCATTGCTGATGTCGGATGGGTCCTGGCTCAAAGCAGAGAACACCAGAAAGATGTTTACCTGTGTTTTATTGGCTATGCATTGGACTGTGTGGCTCTTAACATAATATGGCTAGCACTGCAAAGAATGGGAATTACAGAACACTTGACTGTGTTCATGCAGAACCTGTACGTAGACCAAGAAGTAGTTGTTTGAACAGAACAAGGGGATACTGTGTGGGTTAAAATCAGGAAAGGTGAAAGTATCCTTTCACCATACTTATTCAATCTGTATGCTGAGCAAATAATCCAAGAAGCTTGACTATATGAAGAGGAATGTGGTATCAAGATTGGAGGAAGACTCGTTAATGACCTGTGATATGCAAATGACACAACCTTGCTTGCTGAAAGTGAAGAGGACTTGAAGCACTTACTGATGGAGATCAAAGACTACACCCTTCTGTATAAAAAACAAAAATCCTCACAACTGGACCAGTAAGCAACATTATGATAAATGGAGAAAATATTGAAGTTGTCAAGAATTTCATTTTACTTGGATCCACAATCAACATCCATGGAAACAGTAGTCAAGAAATCAAACAACGCATCGCATTGGGCAAATCCGCTGCAAAAAAAAGACCTCTTTAAAGTGTTAAAAAGCGAAGACGTAACTCTGAGGGCTAAGGTGCGCCTGACCCAAGCCACGGTGTTTGCAATCATCTCGTATGCATGTGAAAGCTGGACAATGTATAAGGAAGACCAAAGAAGAATTGATGCTTTTGAATTATGGTGTTGGTGAAGAATATTGAATATACCATGGACTGCCAAAAGAATGAACAAATCTGTCTTGGAAGAAGTATGGCCAGAATGCGCCTTAGAAGTGAGGATGGCAAGACTTCATCTCATGTACTTTGGGTATGTTATCAGGAGGGACCAGTCCCTGGAGAAGGATATCATGCTTGGTAAAGTAGAGGGTCAGTGAAAAAAAGGAAGACCCTCAACGAGATGGATTGACACAGTGGCTGCAATAATGGACTCAAGCATAGCAACAATTGTGAGGATGGTGCAGGACTGGGCAGTGTTTGGTTCAGTTGTACATGGGGTCACTATGACTCAGAACCGACTGGACAGCACCTAACAACAACAACAAGGTTTTATAATAATAAATAGCTAGAGATAATCTAAATGGCTAACAAAGGGAAAATGGCCAAGTAAATTATGCTACCTCTTCAAAGCGGGCTATTATGCCACCTTTAAAAAGAGCGAGGTACCCACGCATGCACACACAGACATACAGACATACGTACACGCACAATCACAGGCACACATCTGTCTATGCTAGATAATTAAGTCAAAAACCAAAGTGCTGAACAGTGTGTGATTCGGTTTGTGTGGAAAGAAGAGAATGAGTTTATATATTTGCTCGTCTAGACAGAAGGGTTCTGAAAGTTTCCATAGTGGTATCTAATGGGTTTTTATTATGGATAAAACACTTTCATGAACTATTTAATGTATTCTTCGTATCAACCCTATAGAGTAAGAATTACTTTTCTACCTGTTTTATAGATGGAAAACCTGAGGCTTAGAGAGATTAAGAAACTTGCCGGGGGGTCACACACCTTTTAAGCAGAGCCAGTGGCAGAACCAGGCGTGGGCCAGGCAGGCCCACCTCCTGACTTTGCAACACTATTAATAGTGAAAGTCCAAATGAGAGATTAAAACCAGGCCAGGCTGGTGAGGAGCTCTCAGTGAATAATGCTCAAGTGCCAGGTGCCATATTGTTCCTGTCTGGCCAGCTCTGATGAAAGGCAGAGAGTAGCCCTTTATGACACCCTGGCCACAGAGAGAAATGTTTTCCTTTTGAAAACCTGATTGCAACTAATAAGATCCAATTTTCTTCTCTGAGGAAGAAAAAGCAAAATAATAGATCTTGGTTCAAGAGAGCTCATCTTTAGCAGTAATGAAAGCAAACAAACAAAAAACACCTGTGTATCTTTTGAAAGGCCCCAAAACCCACCCATTGCCTTTGAGTCGATTTCGACCATAGAGAACGTATAGGACAGGATAGAACTACTCCATAGGGTTTCCAAGGCTGAAATCTTTATAGAAGCAGAGTGCCACATTTTTCTCCTGTGGAGCAGCTGGTGGGTTTGAACCACTGACCTTCCAGTCAGCAGCTGAGTGCTTTAACCACTGCACCACCAGGGCTCCTGTATCTTTTGAAAGAGGGGGGAACAAATTAGAAATGAGGAAATGCTAGTGTGTGAGCTGGCAGACTTTGCCACATGCATTTATTTTCTCTCCCTCTCTTTCCCTGACTGGGAAACAAGGCAGTGAGAGTTTCCTTTAAGGTGGCAGTTATGATGGGCTTTGAAGTGTTTTATAATTACAAGGGCGTGTGATGACAAAGACATCTGAGGGTAGGCTGGCTTATTGGGTAGTGGAAACAAATATCTTCTCAGAGACTTGGACACAGATAAAAGGCAGCTGAAGCTGAACCCCACCAAGGATATGAAAAAGCGAGGGGACTGAAGCTATGCCTAAAAAATGTCAGAACATCTAGACAAAGAGCAAAAAAAAAAAAAAAGCAAAATATACGGCATTAGCTATATGTTTGTCTTACCCTGTCCCACTCTGAAAACCCACATCTAGATATTTGGGTGGAATGGAGCAAGATATAGAAGAATGGCTATACTTTATTTTATTTTATAGTGCAAATTCTATAAAAAGTTTGCTTCCTTTTTATTTTGTGGCTCTTTCAGTTTAGCCTTCTTTTAAAAGAATCTCTTATTTAAAAGAAAACATACTGTAAAAGCCTTAGGGGGCAGGGGGAAGAAGAGAAAACCCATCAACAAAGATTTTCTAGTGATGCTTCTAGCAATATCTACCCAGCCAATTGGTTTTGACGTAGAAGCCTCACCCCTGAATGGACTGCTTGCATCGTGAAAGTTGACGCATCAGTTGCGAGGAGCTGGTCAGGGCAGCTGCTCACAAATCCCTTCTTTGAATGCTTGTATTGAGCCAGGCTCTCTCTTCTCATGTGTGTTTGGTCATTTCCCACCAGGTAAAGTCAGCATGTTAGAGAGTTACGGCTCTGTGGTTTGGGTTGCCGTGGAAACATCTGCATGTCAGGTGGAAGTAGAGCTGGTCCCCGCAGTGGAGATCCCCACCTCCTGGTCTGTGAAAGCCCGGTGGCCCCGATGTCTGAAGCGCTGGCCTGCCCCAGACAGAGTGGAGTGTGTCAAGGTATCAGTGGGTGGGCCCCAGCTCACCAGGGCAGTGGGTGGGCCCCAGCTCACCAGGGCAGTGGGTGGGCCCCAGCTCACCAGGGCAGTGGGTGGGCCCCAGCTCACCAGGGCAGTGACTGCCAGCACTACTGACTGCCAACCGGCTTCCAAAGGAAAGTTGAATTTACCCACAAGTTTCAATAGATCACTGGTTTTCACAGTGTTGTTCCCGGACAGCAGAGGCAGCAGCATCACCTGGGAACTTCATAGAAATGCATGTTCTTGGACCCCACTCTGAATCTACTGAAAAAGACTCTGTGAGGAGGACCCATCAGTCTATATTTTAATTAGCCTCCCAGGTGATTCCGATGCACATGCCAGTTTGGGAACCAGGGCACTACAGAACGTGGAGAACAGTCTTCTGTTAACTTTCCTTGTTAAAGATGGTTTGTGTTTTCCCTGAGGAGTCCCTGGATGGCACAAATAATTGCTTGGCTGCTAACAGAAAGGCTGGATGTTTGAGTCCACCCAGAGTTGCCTTGGAAGAAAGACCCGGCGATCTACTTCCAAAACTCAGCCATTGAAAACCCTATGGAGCACAGTTGTCCTCTGACACATACGGGGTCACTGTGAGTCGGAATCGACTCCACAGCGACTGGTTTTTCACCTCCTTGTCCCCAGGGAGAACGCACTGACTGCCAGTAATAGGTCCCCCAGACCAGTGGACTGCTCCAGAGATGGCTTTCCACTTCAACACGCATTGTCCCTCTCATTTTCCCTTTTTCTCCCCTCTTCTTGCAGTCGTTTGGCTTTGACTTGTTGGCCCGTGCAAATTATCACTGGCAGCTGAGCTTCTGCAGGGCAGAGCAAGTGATGCTGGAGCTGCTGGATGAGGACGGGGGCTGCCGCAGGAAGTGCTTCCAGGTCATGCGGCAGATGAAGGAGGATGTCTGGTGTCCGGGGAAGAGGCCGGTTCTCACATCCCACCATCTGCAGGTGAGCAGGCCAGACCCATTTTTGAGGGCACATGAGCAGAGCAGCTTGGTCTGGAGGCACCCCCTCTACATCCAAAGCCACGCGGAGGCGGGTGTGTGTGTGAGTGCATGTGAAAGTACGTGTGAGTACGTGAGGAATGAGTTCAGGGTGGGGCGCTGGTGTCCATATTTGCCGTCCTGCCAATTACTACTCCTTATGGAAATATACAAACCAGGCTGTATGGGTGTATCCACAACACCCCTGAGCCAGGGTGGCAAATACCCTCTGCTTCCCTCTCTTCCCTTCTCCCATTCCCTTCTTCCCCTTTTCTTCTCTTCTCTTCCCTTTCTCTCCCTTCTCCTTTTCCTCCTCCCCCTCCTCACTCCCCTCCTCTTCCTGTTCCTCTCCCCTTTCCTCCTCCTTTCCCTCCTTCCCCTCCTCTCTCCTCTTCCTCTGCCCTTCTCCTTCTCCTCCTGTCCCCCTTCCCTTTCCTTTCCCCCCTCCTCCCTTCTTCTTCTCCTCCCCTCTCCCTGCCCCCACACTTATTTCATTCATCAAACCACTGTGAGTCCCCACTGTGTGCCAGAAACCCTGCTGAGGTTCAGAAACGAATTATACAATGTGGCCTCTGCCCTTGAGAAATAGAGTTTGGTGAAGTCCTGTGAATTGTTCAAACCTTTGATGAATTCATGTTTTCTCTGGAGTTATGACTCACTCAGTCCCTACTCACGCACCAAGTGCAACTGCCCACACATGCACACGCACGCAGAGCCTGCAAGCAGTAGGGAGACCAGGAAACACAGAAGTTACCACATGGACATTGCCGTAAACATGTTTCCAGGCTTAAGGACTTCCAGGTTCCAAATCATCAGGGAGGGATTTTTCATCACTCTGCCAGCCCCGACTCCTTTTGCCCCCAACTCAACATTGGACATTCATTAATACACTTGCTCATTCATTCATTCAGCCTCAGTGTATATTGAGGCTACTATAGGCTTAACACCTCCGTTAGCACCTGCTAAGTGCTTGACACCCAGAGTTACAATGATGAAGTTGGAGTTGTGGTTCCTGCTTTCTTGAAGCTTACGTTCTATGGGGAAGACAGACATTGATCAGACAATCCCAACAGTACATGTGGAATCACGCACAGTGGGGGTGCTAGGCAGGAGAGGAGCGTGGCTGGGTAAGGGCTCAGAGCAACAGGGCTAGACCTGGGTTGTTGGGTCAGGGGGCCTTTCCTGAGGAAGCGGTCTTTGATCACACTCCCACCTACCTCTTTCTCAAATTGTGGACCACATAGAGTGAGTGGGAGGCTCATGCAGCAGCTATGCAAAGCACACTGGAATTGGGAGGTGTCAGGCTCTTACGGGAGGTCTCAACCCCAGACAAGCTTGTATCCATCCAGGAGCTTCTGTGCCTCTCCCTCACCCCAAACAGGCCTAAGCGGAGAGGACCAGCTGTCTTTCTCTGCAGGTAAACCCAGGTCACTGGGACAGCCACCTGGTTGGTGACTTGCTTGCATTCTCCTACCTGTGCTTCCTCCCATTCAGTGGTCAGAACCATCTTCAAGGGTTCCATGTTCTTCCTTTTACACTAGTGTAGCCTATTTAAGGGCAAATACCTCTCCCATTAAAAGGAGCCCTGGTGGGACAACCAAGCTGCTAACCGAAAGACTGGCAAAGTTCAAACCCACCCAGTGGCTCTATGAGAGAATGACCTGGCAATCTGCTCTGATAAACTCTATGGGGCAGTTCTGCTCCATCCTAGAGGGTAGCTGTCAGAAGCCATTCTGTGTCACAAACAGCAACACATCACCCAATGCTTTATCCTTAGTAGTTGTTCAGTAAGTATTTGATTGAATGCAGGAATGACTTCACATATCATTCAACCTTTTTTTTTTTTCTTCATAAAATCACTGGCCTTTGCTTTGCTTTCTTATCTTTCCCGATAACTTGTCCTCCCTCACTTGCCTGACAATCTGTGAGCATCTCATTTACACATCCCTGAGGCACTTCTCTGGAATTTCAACATTCTCCACATGCCCCCAGCACATAGAATTGTGTATTTTCAAGATTGGGCATAGGGGGTGGGGAGTTGCTTATGAAGAAGAATGGAATTAGAACTGCCTTTCCCTCTGGCCTTCCACCCTTGGTCCAAGGACAAAATTCCCCCACAATTAGGCATTCGCTCCCTTGGGATGGATGTGGCTGTGGTATTAGACACTCATCCTGGATGATGGCTTGAGTGTGTTGAATCCTCGCCAAGGCTCCAGTCTGGGGAAAGTGGAGGAAGTCGGGTCACAAAACATCAGGAATCATGTGCCAACTGCCGTCCTTTCACCTTAAGTCTTATTAGGGCCTCACCTTCTTCCCGAAGAGGCTCTCCCCCAAAGTTATTTCATCTTAAGCAGGAGCTTATTTTTCCTTGGCTCATTTATTCCTAAAACCCACTCAGAGGCACACAGGCTTGACTGTAATTGGCTTAACAGCTTCAGTTTGTTTACAGAGATAAATGTTTTAACTAACAAGTGGAGTTTATTTTTTTTCCCTATCTAGATTATCTTGATGAGCATGAAAATATCTCTGACTCATTTACTCAAAACAATATAATCTAAATCAAAATATACTCAATATCTAAACCATGACATTAAATAATTAACATATTACTTATTCAATAAAATTCGACTGTCTCCCATGGCCACTCCCTCTTCTGGGGGCTCGTGACCTAACAGTGCATAAAAACACATTTCCCTGTTCTCATGTAATTTATACCCTAGTAGGAGTAATGAGAAAAATAAAATAATCACGTACATAAATAACCACAACGACAACAAAAAGCCTTACTAATGTGATCATTGCCTCTTATAAGAAGTACATGGCCAAGAGTATGTGTCATGGGTGTATTAGGGGAAATCTGACCTGGTGTTTAAGTTTCCTGGGCAAAGCAGAGATAGAAGAGTGCTCCAGAAAAAATAGGATGTGCAGAGGATCTGTGGTAGAAGAAAGCATGAAACGAACTCATTGTGGACCCAATGGAGAGAACAAGGGAGAATATGGGGCAAGATGAGGCTAGGAGGGAAAGTAGAGACCAAATCACCCCATGTTGAGGAATGTATTTTTAATTGACAAACAAGAGTCAGCCCTTAAGGTGTTTTAAAGAAGAGGGAATAAAAATGAATATATTTTTATTTTTGAAATAGATCACTCTGTCTGCAAAGTAGACAAGTGTACGCAGATTGGTTAGATAACTGTTGTAGAGGTCAGGGTCAGATATGATGACACATGGATGAGGATGAATGGAGATAAGGGATAGACTTGAGAAATACTTAGAAAGATTGGCAGGACTTGATAGGAGGTGGTGAGGGAGAGAGGTGACTCTGAGGTTTGTGTCTTGCAAAACTGACAGGGTAAACAACTCTGGAGGTAGACAAGGTTTGTGGTGGAAGACTTTGAGTTCAGTTTGGACATGCTGAGATTGAAGTAACTTTTAGATATCTAAGAGATATCCAGTAAGCAGGTCAGAGGAGAAAACTAGGCTGGTGAAAAAAGAAAAAAAAATTGCAAGTCACCTGCATTTAGCAGTAAGTAAAGCCACTGACACGGATTAGAGTGTCCAGGGAATGAACGCAGTGAGAGGAGAAGAGGGCCTAGGACTAACTCTTCAGAATGCCAACATTTAGAAGTAGATAAAGGAGGATCAAACTCTGGCGGTGCAGTGGCTAAGAAGTCAGCTGCCTACCAAAACGTTGGTAGTTTGAATCCACCAGCCAATCCTTGGAAACCCTAAGGGGCAGTCCTACTCTGTCCTGTAGGGTAGCTATGAGTCAGAATCGACTTGATGTCAGCGGGTTTGGTTTATTGAAAAGAATAAGTCTGCCAAAGAGTAGCTGTAATGTTGAGAGAAAACCAAGAGAGTATGATAGCTTGGAAAGCAGGTGAGGAATGGCTCAAGAGGAAGGGTATGGACAAGAGAGTCAGATTCTGCTGAAAGGTAATCAGGGGAAAGTTAAAAAAGGCCTGTGGTGTTTTGCAACATGGAGATCATTGGATGTTAATTAGAGTAGCTTTTGAGGATTAATGGCAGAAGAATCCATATTGCAGTGGATTGAAGTAGGGAATGACAGAGAAATGACAAACTAGAGATGACTCTTTGGAGAAGTCTGGATTTACAGAGAGGTAAGAGTTAGGGTGAGGCATTGGTGGTTCAGTGGTAGAACTCTTGCCTTCCACGTGTGAGACCCAGGTTTGATTCTGGCCACCATACCTCATACACAGCCACCACCCATCTGTCAGTGGAGGCTTGCGCGTTGCTATGATGCTGAACAGGTTGTAGCAGAGCTTCCAAATTAGGATGGATGACAGCTAAAAACAAGAGTTAAGTAGGAGGCAGATGTAGGGATGAAGGAGTAGGAGAGCTTTGAATGTTTTTTTTTTTTTTTAAATAGTGAGGAGGAGGGTAATCAATCATATACAGTTCCAGCAAGACTAGACTCAGAGCTCAGCAGAAGGATTAGCCCCAGCAGGAAGATAGGAGGATGCAGATGGAGCAGGCTTGTCTAGTTGGGGAGGTTGAGAGTTTCTATTTTCCTGTAAAGTCTAAGGCAAAGGCATCTGACGGGGGTAGGGTATTGCCAATTTAAGGGGAATGGTGATCATTGGAAATGTCCATGTAGAATGAAAGAATAAATCAACAAAGAGGCGGAGGAGGCTAGGTGGGCAAGGCTGAGAGTCACCCCTGGTTGAGGATCATGAATTCATAGCAGAAACCATTTGCCCTGGGGGACTCCTTGCTCCCTCTTTCCCTAGTGTAAACTCAATTATGCCTCTGAAGAGATTCCCTTCAATGGCTCAAACCACTGTCTGACACCGATCTCTTCCTTCCTCAGACAGTGCTCTTTTGGACTTGTGAGAAATACCCTCACTCCAAGGACTGGAAGGTTTTCAGCAAATCACTCCTGCGCCTGGTACAGAAACTGCACAAGTGTGTGAGCCAGCACTTTTTGAGACACTATTTCGTGCGAAAGAGCAACCTCCTTCGGTATGCCAACTCGGTTGAACTGGATGCTGTAGCTCAAAAACTGGCCACCTTCCTGAAGAACCCCCAGATCAACCTGCCCTGAGGGCAGCCCCTGCACAGGAGGCTCTTGGACATTTCATATGGGCATGACCGCCCTCTCTATGGATCATTCCTCAGTCCAGTGCCAGGATCTTGCCCAGGAGATAGGCTAACTACCACAGAGGAAATTCTGTTGAGTCAGTCACACTTACAAGTGGACATCAGGGGAAAACTGTCCCATGATGTCTGATTCAGGTCTACCCAGAGCCAATCAAGCATTTCAGCTCTCACTACCTCTCTTGGGGACAGCTCTCATCAAGCTTCCCCAAGTCACAGATTATGAACTGATGACAGTTCTGAGTTTATTTTCCCTTGCTCAGGCTCTGATGATCTGCCAGGGAGGATGGGGACGAGAACCCCCGGAGGCAGGCATTAACCTGCTGCCCAGAAGTAGTTCTCCAGGTTACTGACCACAGGCTCATTATTTTTCCATTTGTAAAATGGGACTGTGAACATGCCTCCCTGCATACTCGTTCAGGGCTTTGAGCCTATGGGACTGTGCTGGTGCCCTTCCAAGGGAACGGCAGTGGATCAACACAAAGTGTTACTACTTGGTTTAGTAGCCAGTGTTTGCATCCTAGAGTCCCTGGGTGGTGCAAACAGTTAATGAGCTGGGCTGCTAACCAAAGAATGGAGGTTCGAGGCCACCCAGAGGTACCTCAGAAGAAAGGTCTAGCATTCTACTTCTGGAAAATCAGCCATGGAAAACCCTGCGGAGCACAGTTCTACTCAGATATACATGGGGTCACCTTGAATGGGAATAGAAGCCATGGTAACTGTTTGTTTGGTTTGTATCCTGGATCATTATCTACACACCTGATTAAATGATAAGGCCTGTTGAGTTAGCATGCCTGCTACCTTAGTTTCCTAGGGCAGCCACAAGAAAATACCACAAAGTGGGTGGCTTTAAAGATAAGAAATTTACTTTTTTACAGTTCTGGAGGGTAGAAGTCCAAATTCACAGTATGGGTAGGGCTGTGCTCTGTCTTTCGCTGTGTTGGCTCCAAGGGGATGGTCCTTCCTTGTATCAGCTTCTGGTCATTTCTTGGTGTTCCTTGACACACAGATCTTCATGTGGTGTCTTCTTGGTGTGACTGTTTCCGTTCCTTTTATGAGACACCACTCAGAAGGGGTTAGGATTAGGGGCCACCGTGCTCCCGTATGACCATGTTTAACTTAACTGGTAACATCTGCAAAAAACAAAACAAAACCCAAAGTCACATTCACAGGTACAGGGATTAAGACTCCAACATATCTTTTAGAGGGGACACGACTCAATCCATAAGACCTGTGTTTCATTTTCTGCCCTCCATGCTCTCCCAAGCAGTGGTTTGTGGCTGGCTCTGCTTCCCTGGTGTTCTCAAAGTAGGGAAACACGGAGACAGTGATTTAGACGGCTAGTGTAAGCCACAGATGAAAGCGTGACTCTGGCAGCCTGATCCAAGCCACCGCCCCCTCTGCTTCCTGTGCCATAAGACAAGGATGGAGCTTCCTTATAATTACGGAATGGGCTGTGTGCTGGGATCTGCATGGAATGGCTTTGATGTCACTCATCTCTCTCTCAATGCATTCCTTTGCTCACCTCACTCGCTGATAAATGTGTGCCTGTTAGGCACTGCGAATACAGCAAGGGCAAGATGGACAAGGATTTACCCTGATGGGGATGATGCCTAAGGATGGAGACAGGAAATGAACAAACACAATTATTACAGATTTCCGGCCAACGCACCTCAAGTGCAGCCACCATCTGTCTGTCAGTGGAGGCTTGCGTGTTACTACGGTGCTGAACAGGTTTCTGTGGAGCTTCCAGACTAAGATGGACTAGGAGGAAAGGCCTGGTGATCTACTTCCAAAAATCGGCCAGTGAAAACCGTGTGGATCACAATGGCCCAATCCAAAACTGGTCACGGGAATGGTGCAGAATCCGGCAGCATTTTATCTGGTGATGCGTGGTGTTGCCATGAGTTGAGAGCCGACTCCATGGCAGCTAACAGCAACAATAAGTGCTGTGAAGGAAGTAAACAAAATGTTGAAATAAACAGAATGTTGTGCCTCCTGAAATAAAACAAGAAGCTACCATGTAAGCTGAGATTTGAAGGATCCCTATAGGGTCACTATGAGTCAGAATCGACTCCATGGCACAGCGTTCGGTTTGTGTTTGGTTTAAAGAATGCAAGTGCAGACAGCTGGAGGGGAAGGGAAGGGGACCGACAAAAGGCCTGGAGGGCTTGGCATGGGTCACTCCACAGCAGCCTTGTAAAGCTGATAAGGGATCTCTATTTTAGTCTAATACCAGTGGTTTGGTATTTAGCCTCTCCCAAACTAGAGGGGGAGCCCTGGTGGCGCAGTGGTTAAGAGTATGGCTGCTAACCAAAAGGTTGGCAGTTTGAATCCACCATCCACTCGTTGGAAACCCTATGGGGTAGTTGTACTCTGTCCTGTGGGGTTGTGATGAGTCGGAATCAGATCAACTCATTGCCAACAGGTAAACTAGAGGGGTATTATGATCTGAAATGCATTTTAAATGATCATGTGGCCACTCCTAAAGAGGGCCTGGGGCTCACCCAAAAGTCAGGGCACCGAAGGCCCTGGAGCGCACCTATTTTGGATTCACTGAGACACCTCAAAGCCACACATCCTGCCCAGCAGAGATGACTGGGAATTGGTAGAGTTCTCAATGAGAGTAATGTTTTTTTCCTAGAATTTATTTATGCTTTTTAACTCAAGGGAGTCCTATATTACTTTTGAACATTTTGTCCCAAATATATAACAAAGGAAATTTTCTAAGAGCGTGAACTACTGATTTGTTTAATAAGAAGTTACATTTGAAAATAAAAATAAATATTCTTGCAAAAGCACTGTAACCAGATGGTGGGGTCCTTGGGTTTTCAAAAAGGAAATCATGGTTTTAAAATATTGGGGGGGAAGAGCCTTTCCAAGCATATAGTAAGTGTACAATTTTTGAAAACACTAAATGATGAACGAACCAGTGTTAAGTCATCAAAACTTGCTTTTTAATTCTCGTATTCCTGGATCTGGGGAAGCATCATTTTTGAGAAGGCGTCAGATGAAACACGGTTATTTAAAGGATGAAAACAACTGAAGCAAGTTTTGAAACACCTTTATAGTCCCAGAATGGCAAAGAGTAAAGATGACTGTACCATTGATTCAAAACGTGTGTCTGTGTGGGAGAAAGGTGGGGTTGCCATGCTCCCCCATTGGAGCCCAGTAGGTTCTTCCACCTCTCCCCAGTAGAACTGTTTGCATGGGAGCAGTGGTAGTTCAGTGGCAAGGACCTGGGGTTCAGTTTCCTGTCAATGCTTTATGATGCTAAAGAGGTTTCGGTGGGTTTTCCTAAGACAGACTAAGAAGAAAGGCCTATAAATTTACTTCCGAAAATCAGTCAGTGAAAATCGTATGGATCATAATCGTCCGATCTGCAACTGATCAAGAACCAGGCAGCATCTTGTTCCCTGCATCTCCAGAGTAGGGGCAGACTTGCCGGCAGCTAACAACAGAGCTGTTTGCAGATTCCTGAGTGTTGCCACTGATTGCCAGCAGAGGCCAGTGGGGGACAACATATGAAAAGAGCTAGATCCTGCCCAGACTCATTCCCAGAGCCCAGCAGGTGTCACCCCCACTCAGCCCACAACTTACACCTAGCTTCAACAAAAAAGGAAACAGGGAGAGTGGATTTCAGTCGATGTTTTAATTGTTGACCTTTGCTGCCACTCTGGCCAGTCACAGTCTTTTTGCCTAAAGCTCAAACAGATTTTATTTCTAGGAGGAAAGTCTATCCTGGAGACTGTGGAACACCCAGCTCCATTCTGCTTCCTGGGACAGATTGCACAGCTCGGAGAAGACTGATATTCTCACTCCTTTACTTTGGTCAGCTTTTTCTTTTATTCTCTAATACACTTTCCATCCGCGACCACCCTTCCAAGCACAGGACTACATTTCATGCCAACGGTTGAGTATGCAGGCACTGCAGTTGACCTGCTAGCATTTAAGTCCCAGCTCTGAGGCTGTCTAATAGCAAGTTGTTTAACCTTGAAAAATCTCCACTTCCTTACCTTGAAAATGGGCGTCCTGAGAGAATACATATCTCATAGCTTTGAGGAGAGGGACACATGAAAAAATGGATTGAAAGCTCTTACTTTAGTACCTGTCACAGTTGTCTCAGTTACCTACTGCTGCTGTAACACAAATACCACAAGTGGGTGGCTTTAAAGAACAAATTTATTTCCTCACAGTTCTGGAGGCTAAACATCCAAATCCGGGTCTCGGCCATGCCGACTTCTTCTTTGTCAGTAGGCCTGGGTATTCCTTGGTTCTTTGGCTTGTAGTCGTCCTCACACGGTGTCAGTCTTCCCCCGTGTGTGTGTATGTGTGTGTCTATTCTGCACTTTTTATAACTTGGAAGTGATAAGATTTAGAAGCCACTCTACTTAGGTATGACCTACTTAATGTAACAAAGAAAACCCTATTTCACAGCAGGATCATATTTATAGGTACGTTCTTATCAGATGCCATAAAGTCAGTTCCGACTTATAGTGACCCTGTGTACAACCGAATGGAACACTGTCTGGTCCTGTGCCATCTTCACAATAGTTATGCTTGGGCCTGTTGTTGCCGCAGCCACTGTGTCAATCCACCCCATTGAGGGGCTCCCTCTTTTTCACTGACCCTCTACTTTACCAAGCATGATGTCCTTCTCCAGGGACTGGTCCCTCCTTATAACATGTCCAAAGTATGTGAGACAAAGTCTTGCCATCCTCCCTTCTAAGGAGCACTCTGGCTGTACTTCCTTCAAGACAGATTGTTCCTTCTTCTGGCAGTCCACGGTATATTCAATACTCTTCTCCAACACCATAACTCAAAGGTGTCAGTTCTTCTTTGGTCCTCCTTATTCATTGTCCAGCTTTTCCTTATTCATTTTGCATGCATACGAGGCGATGGAAAACACTGTGGCTTGGGTCAGGTGCACCTTAGTCCTTAAAGTGACATCTTTGCTTTTTAACGCTTTGAAGAGGTCTTTTGCAGCAGACTTGCCCAATGCAATACATCATTTGATTTCTTGACTGCTGCTTGCATGGGCATTGATTGTGTGAAATCCTTGACAACTTCAATATTTTATCTATTTATCATGACGTTGCTAATTGGTCCAACTGTGAGGATTTTTGTTTTCTTTATGTTGAGGTGTAATCCATGCTGAAGACTGTATCTGTGATCTTCATCAATAGGAGCTTCAAATCCTCTTCATTTTCAGGAAGCAAAGTTGTGTCAACTGTATATCGTGGGTTGTCAGTGAATCTTCTTCCAATTCTGATGCTACATTCTTTTTCATACAGTCCAGCTTCTCAGATTATTTGCTTAGCATACAGACTGAATAAGTATGATAAATCATACAACCCTGATACACACCTTTCCTGATTTCAATCCATGTAGTATCCCCTTGTTCTGTTCGAATGACTGTCTCTTGGCCGATGTACAGATTCCGCATGAGCACAATTAAGTGTTCTGGAATTCCTACTGTTCATAATGTTATCCATAATTTGTTATGGTCCACACAGTCAAATGCCTTTGCATAGTCAATAAAACACAGGTAAACATCTTTCTGGTATTCACTGCTTTCAGCCAAGATCCATCTGACATCAGAAATAATATCACTCCTTCCATGTCCTCTTCTGACTCTGGGCGAAACTTCTGGCAATTCCCTGTTAATGTGATGCAGCGACCACTTTTGAATGATCTTCAGCAAAATTTTACTTGTGTGTAATATTGTTCAATAATTTCTGCATTCTGTTGGATCACCTTTCCTTGGAGTGTGCATAAATATGGATCTCTTTCAGTCAGTAGACCAGGTAGCTGTCTTCCAAATTTCTTGGCATAGACAAGTGAGCACTTCCAGTGCTGTATCCATCAATTACTGGAACTTTGTTTTTTACCAATGCCTTCAGTGTAGCTTGGACTTCTTCCTTCAGTGCCATTGGTTCTTGATCATATGCTACCACTTGAAATGGTGGAACATCGACCAATTCTTTTTTTGTACACCGACTCTGTGTATTCTTTCCATCTTCTTTTGATGCTTCCTGCATCATTTAAAATTTCCCCTGTGGAATCGCTCAGTATCACAACTTGAAATTGCAGCTTGAATTTCTCCTCAGTTCTTTCAGCTTGAGAAACACTGAGTGTGTTCCTCTCTTTTGGTTTGCTAACTCTAGGTTTTTGTGTATTTCATTCTAATACTTTGTCTTCTTGAGCTGCCCTTTGAAATCTTCTGTTCAGCTCTTTTACTTCATCATTTCTTCCTTTTGCTTTAGCTACCCTGTGTTCAAGAGCAACTTTCAGAATCTCTTCTGACATCCATTTTGGTCTTTTCTTTCTTTCTTGCCTTTTTAATGTGGTTTTGCTTTCTTCATGTATGATGTCTTTGATGTCATTCCACAGCTCTTCTGGTCTTCGATCATTAGTATTTAATGAGTCAAATCTATTCTTGAGATAGTCTCTAAATTCAGGTGGAATATACTCAAGGTCATACTTTGGCTCTTGTAGACTTGTTCTAATTTTCTTTAGCTTCAACTTGAACTTCCATGTAAGCAATTGAAGGTCTGTTCTAATGGCCCCTGGCCTTGTTCTGACAGATGATATTGAGCTTTTCCATCATCTCTTTCCACACATGTAGTCAATTTGATTCCTGTATATTTATAGGTATACAGGCCAGGATTTCAACATATGCTTCTGAGAAACACAAGTCAGCCCATAACACATGGGGTAACTGCTGAATAAATGTTTGTCACTTTAGATGCCACCCCCTTCGGGCCATTCATTCACCTCAGCCATTCTCAATAACTTCCCCACCCCATATATAAATTCCTCCCAGAGGAAACAGAAACCATTATAAGGAAAACATGCACAAAATTCCACTGCAAATTCTTTAAGTTCATCTTTTCCTCTGAAAGTCCAGTTCTTCCAGCTGTGATGGAACTGATCCCTCCCAGCTTCCTGGTGACATCTTCCATTGCTTATTCCTAGCTACTGCCTGTCTCTCTTGCCCATTTCACTGTGCAGCTTCCTGAGTCATTTATACATGTTGTCGCCACTTTCTCACCTTCCTTTTACACTGTCTTTTTTTCAATTGTGAAAAATACCATACATACAAGAGTCTAAACTGTTTAAAGAACAATAATAAAATAAAATGAATACCCATATACTCACAACCTAGGTGAAAAAATAGCACATTGCCAGTTCTTTAGAACCTCCCTACGTGTCCTCTCCTCCCTTACATAGGTAATCGTGATTCCAAATTTTGTGTCAATCGTTCTGCTGCTTTTCTTTTAAACTCTCTTGGCATAGTGGTTTAACGCTATGGCTGCTAACCAAAAGGTCAGCGGTTTAAATCCACCAGGCACTCCTTGGAAACCCTATGGGATGGTTCTACTCTGTCTTTTAGCGTTGCTATGAGCTGGGATCAGCTTGATAGCAATAGATTTTTTTTTTTTTTTTAAACCACAGAAAAAGAGATGGGTTGAAACAGTGGCTGCAACAATGGGCTCAAATACAGCAGCGATTGTGAGAATGGTGCAGGACCAGGTAATGTTTCCTTCTGTTGTACATAGGGTCACTGAGTCAGAATCGACTTGACGGCACCAAACAAGAACAACCACATTTCATTGAGGCTAAGCCCCCAACAGTTGTAAGATGTGTCATTGTTTCACGCATGTTAAGAAAGGAAAAAGTGCTGCCAAATGTAATTGTAAAACACCACTGATTATAAGATGCATCCCAAACTTAAAGAGATTAAAATGTGAAAAAAAGATATGTTTTAGAATCAATGAAAAATGGCCTGCATGCCTCTTATTTTTGCCAGTTTTGGAGCTTTATATAAATGGAATCATACTGTATGAAATTGTCTGTAATTTGTTTCTGATGTCCACAGTGTGCTTTTGAAGCTCTCCTACATAGATGACTATGGCATTGGTGTGTTCTTTCTACTGTTCTATAATATTCCAGTGTGGGAATATGCCACACTTTATTTGTGTTACTGTTATTGGGCATTTGGGTTGTTTCTAGGTTTTTGTGATTTTGAACTATGTTTTCATGCACATTCTTTATATGTTTTCTGATGCACCCAAGTGTGCAAGAGTCTGTTAAGCATATATACATAAAATTTCAGGTTTATAAGATATATGCATGCTCAAATTTGGTAGGTAATGCCAAAATATTTTCCAAAGTGATTACAGTGATCTAAATTCTCTATTTTAATTTAGTTGAATTTTCAGTGACTTTCTCCATTCAGAGCATATTTTACATCTTTTTAAGAAATTGCTCTCTATCTTAAGGTCACAGGGATATTCTCCTATATTATTCTCAAATTTTTATAGTTGCACCTTTCACCAGAGTTAGGGAGTGTCTTCTGCTTTTCTATCTTCCATAAGAGTTCATGCAATATTGGAATACTTTCTTTGTTTGACAGATTGATAGAACTTACCTAAGAAACTGTTTGGGCCCGGTGTTTTCTTTGTTGGAAAATTTAAAATTATTAATTAATTTTCTTTTAGGGATGAAGAATTTTCAGATGTTCTATTTCTTGTTGAGTGAGTGTTGTTAATTTGTATTTCACTAGGAATTTTTCCGTTTTATGTAAGTTTTCAAATTGACAAAGTTATTCATAATATTTGTTTAAATTCTGATGCATCTGTACCCATCTTTCTCGATAAATCTGTTAGAGACATCGATTTGATTAGTCTTTTTTCAAAGAATTAATTGTTGGTTTTGTTAATCTTATCTATTGTATATTTGTTTTCTGTTACATTAATTTCTGCTTATATTTTTGTTTCTACTTGCTTTGGGTTTATTCTGATGTTCTTTTTCATAACTTCTTAAGCTAGATGCTTAGCTCATAAATTCTCAGCTTTCCTCTTTTCTTGGTATATAAATTTTCTGTTAATACATTTTGGTGGAATTCCTCAAGTTTTGGTATATTGTATTTTCATTTTCTTTCAGTTCTATTTATTTTCTAATTTCTATCATGATTTTCTCTTTGATGCAAGAGTTGCTTAGAAGGTTTTTTAAATTATTATTTCCAAACACATTGGGTTTCTTACTTATATCTTTGTTGTTGATTTTTTACTGAATTGCATTACAGTCAGAGAGAATAGTCTCTATGGCCTTGATCTTAGGGCTAACTTTTTGGCTAGCACTTCTTCATTGTTCTATATGCATACAAAGAAGATGTGCGAATTTGAGTGCAATGTTTTAAAAATGTCAGTTATATCATTTGCTGTTCAAATTTTCTGTATTTCCTGACCTCTTAACCATTACGCCACCAGGGCTCCTTCTATATTTTACTTATTTCTTTCATCTGCATTTTCCAATACTTATTGAGAGAGTTGTTTTAAATTTTTCCATTATTATCATGGATTTTGGAAACCCTCGTGGCGTAGTGATTAAGAATTTGGCAGCTAACCAAAAGGTCGGCAGTTCAAATCCACCAGGTGCTCCTTGGAAACCCTCTGGGGCAGTTCTGCTCTGTATTATAGGGCTGCTATGAGTTGGGATTGACTTGATGGCGATTGACTTGATGGCGATGGGTTTGGTTGTTTCGGTTTTATCATGGATTTTTCGATTTCTCCTTATAGTTGTGTCAAAATTTTGCCTGTTTGCTTTGCAAGTATGTTATTAGGGACATACAGGTTTAAAATTTTTATATTTTTCCAGTTAATTGCATCTTTTATCATTATGAGGTGATTTTTTAACTCCTGTAAATAGTTTTGCTTAAATACTGTATTTTTATGCAAATAACATGTACCTTCTATGTTTGTTCTCCATCTGCTCTCTCACCACTTGAGGTACTCTACTAAGTGTGCTACGCTAATTTTTTTTTACAGCAACATGATTGGCTGCTCATAGCAGATCTCATCATTGAGGTGATTACATTATATCAGATCTCATTATGGAGGTGATTACATCATTACATAGCTGCCAAGCTACGTCATAACTGCCAAACCACTGAGAATCATAGCCAGCCAAGTTGACACACAACTTTAACCATCACATGGTCTTTTGACTCTGGAGTTTAGTCCGTTTCCTTTTATTGTGGTTAATAATACATTTGAATTTATTGCTTCTACCTTATTATTTACTTTCCGATGGATCCATTTTTATTTCTTCCTCTGTGTACCCCACCATCACACCTTCTTGTCTTTTTTTTTTAATTGTACTTTAGATGAAGGTTTACAGAGCAAATTAGTTTCTCATTAAGCAATTAATATGCATATTGTTTTGTGACATTGGTTGCCACCTCTACAACATGTCAACACTTCCCCTTCTCGACCTTGGGTTCCCCATTACCAGGTTTCCTGTTCCCTCCTGCCTTCTCGTCCTTGCCCCTGTGGCTGGTGTGCCCATTTAGTCTCATTTTATTTTATGGGCTTGTTCAATCTTTGGCTGGAGGGTGAGCCTCACTTCTTGTCTTTTTTAAAAATTAAGTTTTTTTTTTCTTTTTCTCATTTCATTTGTTTTTTCTTTCCTAGTTTGAAAGATCTGTACTCTACCTCTGTCATTTTAATGGTTACCAAGGCTATTTACACATATAGACTAAATTTTGCAGACTATAGAAAGTTAGTATCTTTATTTTCCTTTCTAAGAAGTTCCATAGGAGGGTATGGCTCCTATCACTTCACATCCCAGTTAATGTGCTATTATGATCTAGATTTTCATTTTAGCCTGTTTTGCCATTTCCCTACACACATACACATATATAAAGTAGATATTTTTTATTATAATTATTTTATAAAGTCCACATTTTCTTATTTCACTTACATATTTGTCACTATCTTTGTTTACCATTCTTTCTTGCATCTAACATTTTCTATCAGGGATCATTTTCCTTCTGCCTGGACTATTTCTTCTAGATTTCTTATAGTGAGGGCATTGAGAGTAAACTCTGTATGTTTTTGTTTGCCTGAAATTGTCCTTATTTCACCTTCATTCTTGAAAGATCATTTCTCTGAGTATTCAATTTTAGGTTCACAATTTTCTAAGCATATTAAAGATATTTTCCCACTATCTTCTTTCTCCATTGTTGCTATTTAGAAGTCAATCATCAGGTTATTTATTGTTTCTTTGTAGGGTATCTGCTTTTCTCTCTGGCTGCATTTAATATCTTCTCTCTCCCTCTCACCCATCCCTTTTATTTATTTATTTTTTTACTTTTGGTATTTTTCAATTTTACTATAATAAAGGATGGTGGATTTATTTCTATATATTCTGCTGTGGATTTGTTAGGCTTCTTGAATCTGAGGAATCATTTTCAGCAATTGTAGGAAATTATCAGAATTTAACTTTTTGAATATTACCTTGTCCCCATTCTCTTTATCCTTCCATTCTGGAAGGAAATCCAATTTAAATGTGTAGGTAGTTCACTCTCTCTCTCTATTCTCTATATCTCTTAACTTCCCTTTTGCTTGATATATTTTTTTCCATCCTTTGAGTTTTAATTTGTTTGTGTCTCTAAGTCTAAGGTGAGTCTTTTGTAGGCAGTAAAAAAAAAAAAAAAAAAATTTTTTTTTTTATATAGACAGATCGTTTTTTTAATCTATTCTGCCACTCTCCGACTCTTTATCAGTGCATTTAGTCCATTAACGTTCAGCATAATTACAGATACGTACGAGTTTAGTGCTGTCATGTTGATGTCTTTTTTTTGTGTGTTGTTGACAGATTCTATTTCCCACTTAATTTTTTGTGGTGAGTAGTTTATATACTATCTTTTCCTCTTCTTCATTGTTGTTGATTTTGTTTCTGCTGAGTCTCTATTTTTTCCTCGTATTTTATTTTGATAAGTAGGAGAGTTAGTCTCCTTTGTGGTTACCTTAATATTTACCCCTATTTTTCTAAGTTTAAACCTAACTTTTATTTCTTTGGAAACCCTGGTGGCATAGTGGTTAAGTGCTACAGCTGTGAACCAAAGGGTCGGCAGTTCAAATCCACCAGGCACTCCTTGGAAACTCTATGGGGCAGTTCTACTCTGCCCTATAGGGTCGCTATGAGTCGGAATCGACTTGACAGCAGTAGGTTTGGTTTTTTACCTCTTTATATTGCCTTGTCTTCCTCTCCATATGAAAGATCTATGACTACATTTCTTTGACCCTCTTTATTATTTTAATGTTGTCTTCTTTTCCATAATGACATCGCTGTTTCCCTGTTTTGGGTGTTTTTTTTTTTTTTTTATCTTGATTTATTTTTGCTGTTTCCCTATCTGGGTTGACATCTGATTGCTCTGTCCAGTGTTCTAGTCTTGGGTTGATATCTGATATTATTGATTCTCTAACCAAAGAACTCATTTTAGTATTTCTTATAATTTTGGTTCTGGTTTTTACAAATTCCCTAAACTTCTGTTTATCTGGAAATGTCTTAATTTCACCTTCATATTTGAGAGAGAGTTTTGCTGGATATATGATTCTTGGCTGGTAATTTTTTTTCATTTGATGCTTTATATAAGTCATTCCATTGCCTTCATGACTGTATGGTTTCTGCCAAGTTGTCCAAGCTTATTCTTATTGACTCTCCTTTATAGGTGACTTTTCGTTTATCCCTAGCTGCTCTTATAATTCTCTCTTTATCTTTGGTTTTAGCAAGTTTGATTATAATATGTCTTGGTGACTTTCTTTTAAAACCTTCCTTATGTGGAGTTCAATGAGCATCTTGGATTGATACCTTCTCATCTTTCACAATATCAGGGAAGTTTTCTGCCAACAAATCTTCAACAATTCTCTCTGTATTTTCTGTTTTCCCTCCCTGTTCTGATACTCCAATCACTCATAGGTTATTTCTGTTGATAGAGTCCCACATGATTCTTAAGATTTCTTCATTGTTTTAAATTCTTTTATCTGATTTTTCTTCAAATATTTTGGTGCCAAGTGCTTTATCTTCAAGGTCACCAATTCTGCCTTCCACTTGCTTAATTCTGCTCTTCAGACTTTCTATTGAGTAGTCTAATTCTGTAATTTTGTTGTTAATCTTCTGAATTTCTGATTGCTGTCTGTCTATGGATTATTCCAGCTTATTAAATTTTTCATTATTTTCTTGAATAACATTTTTAATTTCTTCAGCTGTTTTATCTGTGTGTTCCTTGGCTTGTTCTGCATATTGCTTGATCTCTTTTCTGATGTCTTGAAGAACTCTGTATATTAATCTTTCGAATTCTATTTCCAGTAATTCCAGGAAGGCATCTTCATTCAGAAGATCCTTTGATTCTCTGTTTTGAGAGCTTGTTGAAGCGATCATGGTCTGTTTCTTTATGTGGTTTGATATTGACTGTTGTCTCCAAGTCATCTACAAGATATTGTATTAGTTTATTTTATGTTTGCTTACTGTATCCTAGTTTCTTGATTTGTTTAGTTTTGATATGCCCCAATGTATTGCTTGAGTGAGTTGCTTGATTATTTTCACCTTTGGAGCTCTGACATCCTGTCACCAGATGGCTAGAGCTGTTATCAGGTATATGAGCTTATGAGTCCATTTGCTTTTCTTGTGTGGATTCAGCTCAGGTGTTCAGGTAGCTGGTCATCAAGTATGTGGTACAGCCTCTGTCCTACAGTCTTAGAGGGGCAGGGGTGTTTGGTGTTGGTACCGGTATCTGGTTGCAGCAGGGGATCACACTCTGAACAAGGCAGGGGGCTGAGATCCATCCCCTAAGTGTCTCTGAGGAAAGCACGTCCCTGTTCCCTAAAGCGTGCAGGTGGGTGGGTTCTGCAGATGGACCATGGGCACCAAATGTTTTTGGTTGTAAGGACTGGGAGGTACCAGTTATCCTTGGACCCCTGTTGTGGGTGGCTGGGTGTCGAGCCACCAGTCCCTAGGCCCCTGATGTGGGTAGATGAGGACCCTGTTTAATAGGCAAAGTGGTGTCAAATATCAAACACCCATCTCTTCACTGCACAGCTTAAACAGTTGCAGTCTGCCAGCAAGGGCCTATTCTCCTGAAATAGGCCCACACAGGTCCATGCAGGGGGGAAAGGTATTCAAAGTTCATGGACCATTTATGCCTGGACAGGAGCTGCTTCTGCCCTGAGGTGCCCAGGTTAGTGGAGCTGGCAAATTATCTTTCCACCTGTTGTGAATTTATTCCTTCTCCAAGTCCGGGAGCATGGCACAGGGTGCTCAAATGGGCCTATTTCAGGTCCAGGGAAATGAACAGGCACTGAAGCTAGCTTGGGGGCAGCGAGTGTGGTTAAATATACGCAAGTACTTAGCTTTTGCCAAGAGCGCCATTCTTCTCTGGTTCCAAAGGTGTGAGTAGGCTGTGAAGCTGGCTGTTTCTCCCTGAGGAAACTGCAGCTGAACACTACTACCGCTACTACCAGCCCACCACAGCTGCTCCCAGGAATGGTGCCTGAGGGATCTCAGCAATTCAGGTCCGGCAACTCCTCTCCATTTCTGAACCATCTCTTTCTCCCCCTTCCACTCAGTCCGTTTTCTGACTTTGCCTTTGATGTTCAGGGCTCCTAGCTTTTCATAAATATAATCGTTTCACTTGATTTCTTGGGTCTTTGTTGTAAGAGGGATTGCTGGAAGCATCTAGCTATTCTGCCATCTTGGCTCCCTTGTGGTCTTAGCTTCCCTTTTATAATTTACTCCTTTTTATCTCTCAGAACTGCATTATTAATAGTTTCTTCCAGTTGACAAATTCTCTCTTCAGTTGAATCTCATCTAACATTTAATCTATCTACTGAGTGTTAAATTTCAAGTGTTAGAATTCCCCTTTTTAAGGGTTCTATTTGGTTCTCTCTCAAATCTGCCCAGTTGTTCTTTAAGGTTTCCTGTTCTTGATCATGCTTTGCTTCTCTTTTATTTGCTTAGACATAATAAA
The DNA here is from genome assembly GCF_024166365.1 of Elephas maximus indicus. Lineage (NCBI taxonomy): Eukaryota > Metazoa > Chordata > Mammalia > Proboscidea > Elephantidae > Elephas > Elephas maximus. The sequence continues at coordinate 164,058,757 of NC_064821.1, read as the reverse complement.
CAATTGTTTTACATTCAAGTCTTAAAATTACAATACCTGCAATCTTTCAGGGCTTGTTTCTGCTTTTTGTTTGTGCTGATTGTCAATCATCGTGCCTTACTTCTTTGTTTGCTTTCTAAATTTTAAATGTAACTGCTCATTTTTCCTTAAGACTTTATCTGTGAAGATTGTTTGAAGTCTGGTTGAAGTTGAAGTACTTAGAAAGAATTTGCTTTTGATTCTTTCAGCTATCTAAGAGCACTATCAACCCAAGACCGCTTAAATTAAATTTGATGCTTGAGGTTTTTCAGGCCAACAGATAGAAGAATTCAGACAGAAACCATTTGAGACCAGCTTGTGGTTACAAATCATCAGGGAATTTTTTTCCCCTCTGTCCACTGCCAAGATCAAGATAAACAAGTTTCCTTTTGCATGGCAGGCCTTTTCCTTATTTACCCTTATTCTGAGTGTATAGCCTTTTGAGCTCCACATTTCTGCAGGAAAATCCTCTAGGTTTCCCACTGTAGGCAGGTCCTAGATGTTTTCATCTGTCCTCTAGACCTCAAAAATCTCTGGAAAAATCCTCCCCCCCGCAAAAAAAAAAAAAAAAAAAAAAAAAAAACCTTAAAATCTCTGCAGTTCAGCAAACCCCTCAGGGCAAAAGCCAGCTTTGGTGTTTACTCACCTCCCAGGTTTTCTGGTTTTACTTCATTTTTGGAGTCTGTATAATCCTTACTTCCATTCCACCTCAAGGATGCATTTATAAGAGTTTTTAAATATGTATATTTAACCAAGCACTTTAGCTCTTTCAGGTTGAGTGGGTCATCCAGCAGACCCAATTTGTCCTACTGTTAGGTCCATAGTCTGTCCTAAGACAGCTGCAAAATTCATTCAAACATAACTTCGAATGAAGCTTCTGTCCCACCACCTGACCCTAGAAGTCAAATCAAATGTCACGTCTCGGTTCCCATTTTATACAGCCTCTCAGAAGCATTCAGCACAGTAGACCTCTCCTCCTTGAATCACTCTTGCTCCTCTTAGTTCTCCTTCAGCTCCTCAGATTACTCCTTCCTACTCTCTGTTTTGATTCTTTCTCTGCTCACCTCTAAATGTTGTCATCCTTCTCTGCAAGGCTTGGCCCTGAGCCTGGCCACTCAGCCTAGACAATTTTACCCACTCCCATGGCTCAAAATACCATACATAAACCATGAATGCCCAAATGCATAGCTGCAGTCAGACCTTCCTTGTGTACTCCAGATAGTTCCTACAGAACACCTCTACCTTGATGTTTCACAGCCAGTTCCAACTTAACTTTTATAACCCCTACTGCCCTGATGGTGCTATGGTTGAGTGCTCAGCTGCTAACTGAAAGGTCGGCAGTTCAAACCAACCTAGCAGCTCTGTAGGAGAAAAAGCTAGCAATTTGCTCTGGTAAAGATTATAACCTAGAAAACTGTATAGAGCAGTTCTACTCTATCACATGGAGTTGCTATAAGTTAGAGTTGACTCAATGACACCTAGCAACAACAACCCCTACTGCCAAAGATGAACACCCCTGACTTTGCTCAGGCAGAATCATGTACTTCTTATAGAAGTTTTCTCAAGCTAATACTCTACTGGCCATCAGTAGTTTTCTATACAAAAGGCAGCATTTCTCAATTTTTTTCTGAATTGTACAAAGGGAACTGTCTTATTAGAACACATGAGTATCGCCCTCTCCATTGCCACAAACTCCAAAAAGCAAAGACAAAAAGGAAAGAAGGAGATTTGGTCAAATGAGGGGAAAAAAGAAATAGAATGAGAGGGAAGTAAAGAAAACATTTTTAATGGGAAATATAGTAGGAAATAGAGCCTAAAGATAATTTTTAGAAAGTCAACTATAACATGTGATTCTATATTTCTGTAACCTAAAAAAGGCTTAGGGATGCCTGTTTCCCATTCCATGGTGCACTGAGAGACTATGTGAGACTCAGTTATGCCTCTTACTAGCTTTGTGATCTTGAGCAAGTCTCTTCCTTTCTCAGAATGCTTTTCTTCATTTGAATATCCTGCAGGATTGCTGTGAGAATTAAATAAAATGATGTATGCAGAAGTATTTGGTAAAAATAAAAGCCAGCTAAATGTTGCTTTGCTTTTCTAGAGCAAGACATCCCTGGGTTGAAATTTCAGCTCTACTACTTGCTTGCTGGTAGCTTTAGTTACTAATAAACTTTGTGAAACCTCGACTCCCTTCTCTGTGGCATGGGTAGAGATTATGTCTTACCTTTATTGTATATCCAATATCTGGCACACAGCAACAACCAATAACCCTCCAGTGGATGAATAAATGATGTTTCTAGCAGGGGTGGAATTTTGGTTTAAGCATTTGCAGGAACAAATACGTGTGGTTTCTTTAGATCAGAAAGCATCTTGACATGGTATCTGATATCCCAGGGATTCCTTTGCCTCCATGTATCACTCAAAATTGGGTCCTCTTTCAGTTTTTCACATCATGTGATTCCTCTGCTGACAACCTTCTGATTGCTTGCAAACTCACTCAGATTAAAATACAAAGGCCCTACATGATTTGGGGCCCCACAGTGTATCTGAACCTATCTTCATCTCCTTCCCCCCTTGCTCACTCATCTCTAGACATACTGGCTTCCTTGCTCTTCCTAGAACATGACAAACATGATTCCGTCTTGGACTTTTTTACTTGCTACTCTCTCTGTTTGAAGGCCTTCCTTAACTTCCATATGTAAAATACATCACTGGTCCCATGACTTGCTGCCCCAGTCTTGATAAGCTCTACTCTCCTTCTCTATTTCTTTCCATAGCACTTAGGATTGTTGTTAGGTGCCTTGAGTTAGTTCCCACTAATAGTGACCCTATGTACAAGAACGAAACACTGCCTGGTTCTGCGCCATCCTCACAATCATTGCTATGCTTTAGGCCATTGTTGCAGCCACTGTGTCAATCCATGTCACTGAGGGTCTTCTTCTTTTCATCTGACCCTCCACTTTACCAAGCATGATGTCCTTCTCCAGGGACTGGTCCTTCCTAATAACATGTCCAGAGTACATAAAACAAAGTCTCACCCTTCTCTCTTCTAATAAACATTCTTGCTGTACTTCTTCCAAAACAGATTTGTTTGTTCTGGCAGTCCATTCAGTATTCTTCGCCAACATCATAATTCCAAGACATCAGCTCTTTGGTCTTCCTTATTCATTGTCCAGCTTTCTTATGCATGTGAGGTGATTGAAAATACTATGCCTTGGATCAGGTGTACCTTAGTTGCCAGAGTGATATCTTTGCTTTTAACACTTTAAAGAGGTCTTTTGCAGCAGATTTTCTCAATGCAATATGTCCTTTGATTTCTTGACTGCTGCTTCCATGGGTGTTGATTGTGGATTCAAGGAAAATGAAATCCTTAACAACTTCAGTTTTTTCTCCATTTATCATGATGTTGCATATTGGTCCAGTTGTGAGGATTTCCATACTGAAGGCTGTGGTCTTTGATCTTTGTCAGTAAGTGCCTGAAGTCCTCTTCACTTTCAGCAAGCAAGTTTGTATCATCTGCATATCACAGTTTGTTAATAAGTCTTCCTCAAACCTTGATGCCATGTTCTTCTTCATATAGCCCAACTCCTCAAATTATTTTCTTAGCATATAGATTGAATAAGTATGGTGAAAGGATACAACCGTGACATACCTCTTTCCTGACTTTAAATCATGCAGTATCCCCTTGTTCTGTTTGAATGACTGCCTCTTAATCTATACAGGTTCTACAAGAGCACAATTAAAGTCTTTTGGAACTCCCATTCTTAACAACGTTATCCATAATTTGTTACGATCCACGCAGTTGAATGTCTTTGCATAGTCAATAAAACACAGGTAAACATCTTTCTAGTATTCTCTGCTTTTAGCCAAGGTACATCTGACATTAGCAGTGATATCCCTGGTTCCACCTCCTCTTTTGAATCTGGGTTGACTTTCTGACTGACTTTCTGTCAATGTACTACTGCAACCACTTTTGAATGACCTTCAGCAAATTTTACTTTTGTGTGATATTATGATATTGTTTAATAATTTCTGCATTCTGTTGAATCAACTTTCTTTAGAATGGGCACAAATACAGATCTCTCCCAGTCAGTTGACCAGGTAGCTGTCTTGCAAATTTCTGGACATAGACGAGTGAGCACCTCCATTGCTGCCTTGGTTTGTTGAAATGTCTCATTGGTATTCCATCAATTCCTGGAGCCTTGTTTTTCTCCATTCCCTTCAGTGAGGTTTGGATTTCTTCCTTCAATACCATTGGCTCTTGATCATATACTACCTCCTGAAATGGTTGAACATCGACCAATTCTTTTTGGTACAGTGAGTTTCTGTATTCCTTCCATCTTTTGACGCTTCCTGCATCGTTACAATATTTTCCCCATAGAAACCTTCAATATTGCAACTCATGGCTTGAATTTTTTCTTCAGTTCTTTCAGCTTGAGAAACGCCTGTTCTTCCCTTTTGTTTTTCTAACTCCAGGTCTTTGCACATTTCATTACAATACATTATAATGCATTATAATGTATTACATTATCTTCTTGAGCTTCCCTTTGAAATATGTTGTTCAGGTCTTTTACTTCATTTCTTCTGTTTGCTTTATGTAGTCGACATTCAAGAGCAAGTTTCAGAGTCTCTCCTGCCATCCATTTTGGCCTTTTCTTTCTTTCTTGTCTGTTTAGTGACCTTTTGCTTTCTTCATGTATGATATCCTTCATGTTATTGCACAAGTCATCTGGTCTTCAGTCATTAGTGTTTAATGCGTCAAATCTATTCTTGAAATGGTCTCTAAATTCAGGTGGGATATATTCAAGGTATAGCCCTGGTGGTGCAGTGGTTAAGCATTCAAAAGGTTGGAAGTTCATATCCACCAGCTGCTCATTGGAAACCCTGTGGGGCAGTTCTACTCTATCCTATAGGTTTGCTATGAGTCGGAGTCAATTCAATGGCAATGAGTTTGTTTTTTTATATACTCAAGGTTGTATTTTGGCTCTTGTGAACTTGTTCTAATTTTTTTCAGCTTCAACTTGTACTTGCATATGAGCAATTGATGGTCTTTTCCACAGTTGGCCCCTGGCCTTGTTATGACTGATGATATTGAGCTTCTCCATCGTCTCTTTCCACAGATGTAGTAGATTTGATTCCTGTGTATTCCACCTGGTGAGACCTGTGTGTATAGTCACAGTTTATGTTGTTGAGAAAAGGTATTTGCAATGAAGAAGTCATTGGTCTTGCAAAATTCTATCATGTGATCCCTGGCATTGTTTCTACCACCAAGGCCATATTTTCCAACTATTGATACTTCTTTTTTGTTTCCAACTTTAGCATTCCAATCAGCAGTGATTATCAAGGCTTCTTGATTGTGTGTGTGATCAATTTCAGACTGCAGAAGTTGTTAAAAATCTTCAATTTCCTCATCTTTGGCATTAGTGGTTAGTTTGTAAATTTGAATAATAGGCATATTAACTGGTCTTCCTTGTAGGTGTATGGCTATTATCCTATCACTGACAGCATTTTACTTCAGGATAGATCTTGAGATGTTGTTTTTGACAATGAATGTGATGGCTTTCCTCTTCAATTTGTCATTCCTGGCATAGTAGGCCACATGATTGTCTGATTCAGAATGGCTGATACCAGTCTATTTCAGCTCATTAATGCCTAGGATATTGATCTTTATGCGTCCCATATCATTTTTGATAGCTTCCAGTTTTCCTAGATTCATACTTCTTACATTCCACATTCTAATTATTAATGGATGTTTGCAGCTGTTCCTTCTCATTTCGAGTAGTGCCATATCAGCAAATGAAGGGCCCGAAAGCTTGACTCCATCCACATCATTAAGGTCTACTCTACTTTGAGGAGGCAGCTCTTCCCCAGTCATATTTTGAGTGCCTTCCAACTTGAGGGGCCCATCTTCTGGCACTATACCAGACAATGTTCCACTGCTATGCATAAGGTTTTCACTGGCCAATTTTTTTAGAAGGAGACCACCGGATCCTTCATGATCTGTCTTAGTCTGGAAGCTCTGCTGAAACCTGTCCACCATGGGTGACCCTGCTGGTATTTGAAATACTGATGGCATAGCATCTACCATCACAGCAACACGCAAGCTACCACCATACAACAAACTGACAGATGCGTGGGGCAATTAACATTACTTGGGTATTTTATCCTCCTCCAGAGTGGAAGCTCCATGAGGAAGGGACTTTATCTCTGTGTTCACATTTATATCTTTAGAGTCTAAAACAGAGCCTGACCTATAGTAAGTACATAGTAAATATATGTTGAATGAAGTATTTCCAAAACTCCTTAGAAAACTATCATCATGGGTTGAATTGTGTCCCCCTAAAACAGTTGTCAACTTGGCTAGGCCATGATTCCCAGTACTGTGTGGTTGTCCTCTATTTTGTGATTTAATGTAATTTTGCTATGTGTTGTAAATCCTAATCTCTGCCTGTGGTTAACAAGACAAGATTAGATTATATTAAAGAGGATTAGTGTGGGATGCAACATCCTTACTGGGTCACAGCCCTGATCTGATAGAAGGAGAGATTCCCTGGGATGACCTATTATTTTACAGGTAATAAAAGGAGAGAGAAGTGAGCAGAGAGATGGGGACCTCATACCACCAAGAAAGAAGCATCGAGAGCAGAGTGTGTCCTTTGGACCCAGGGTCCCTGCACTGAGAAGCTCCTAGACCATGGGAAGTTTGATGACAAGGACCTTCTCCCAGAACCAACAGAGAAAGAGAGCCTTCCCCTGGATCTAGCTTCCTGAATTTGGATTTTTAGCCTCCGAGGCTGTGAAAGAATACATTTCTGTTTGTTTAAGCCATCCACTTGTGGTATTTCTATTATAACTGCACTAGATAACTAAGACAACTATGACTTCAGATCTTAAGTTTCTTGGACTTTTATATGCATTTGTTTTTTCTTTCCTTAAAAAGCAATAGAATAAAACTGTACCTAGTCATATATTTTTGGTGATTCTTCTCCATCTGAGCCCTCTGCTCTGACTCACTCCCCTCAGCCTCTACTCACCAGTTTCTCTTCATGGGTATCAGGCTGTCAGCATCTGTGGGACCCCTTGGAGTACATGGGGACTTGTTTCTGTCTTCAATCAATCTCTCTTTCTTCAAAAGAGAATTAAAAGAGTCCTGTCACTTCTTTAAGGAGCCCTGGTAGTACAGTGGTTAAAACATTTGGCTGCTAACCAAAAGGCCAGTGGTTTGAACACACTAGCCCCTCCACAGGAAAAAGATGTGGCAGTCTGCTTCTGTAAATATTACAGCCTTGGAAACCCTATGGGGTAGTTCTACTCTGTCCTATAGGGTCACTATGCATTGGAATTCAACTCGATGGCAGTGGTTTTGATTTTGGTTGGTCATTTCTTTCCTGCAACTGCAGACTATATTTGTGGATTTAAAAGACACCAAAAGATGGAACAATTAGGACAAATAACTTTAATCACTACAGAAGAGATCCTAGTGATCAACGAGCCCAACTCTTCATTTTACAGGAGAGAAGGCAGACACCAATAGAGAAGAGGGAAATGAATTGCTCAAGTGTATTATATCCCAAACTGAACTCTTAATTTCCCCTCTCAAATCTGCCCCTCACCTCAGTAACCAGAATCATCATTCAGGCACTTGTTTAAGGAAGAAACTAGGGGTTATCTTTGAGACCTCTCTTTCCATCACTCACCACATCGATCCACAGCTAAACTCTTTTGACTCTACTTTTCCAAAAGTATTTCAAGTCTAATTCTTCACACCCTCAAACTAACCTCCCAGCACAAGTAATCACCCTCTCCCTTCCAGACTGCTGCATTGACTTCCCCACTGGGTTTCCTGTACCCACTCCTGCAACCCCCACCCCATCCCACGATGGTCTTCCCCATACAAGAGCTGCCTAGTCTTTTCAACATGTAAATCAGATTGTTATGGATTGAATTGTCTCCTCCCAAAAAATGTGTTGTAAATCCTAATGTTACAGTGCTTATAATTCCATTTGGGAATGGATTTTCTTTGTTGTATTAATAAGACAGTATTAGTGTAGGCTGTGTCTTGTGTGTGTGTGTGCTTTAGGTGAAGGTTTATAAAGCAAATTAATTTCTCATTAAACAATTAATACACATATTATTTTGTGGCAATGGCTGCCAACCCCGTGACGTGTCATACTCTCCCCATCTTGAACTTGGGCTCCCGATTTCCATTTGTCCAGCTTTCCTGTCCCCTCCTGCTTTCTCATCCTTGTGCCTCGGCTGGTGTGCCCATTTAGTCTCATATATTTGGTTGAGCTAGGTGTCTTATTGTTTGTTTTATGGGCCTGTCTAATCTTTGGCTGAAGGGTGGACCTCAGGAATGACTTCTGTACTGAATTAAAAGGGTATCGGGGCCGTGCTTTTGGGGTTTCTACCATCTCCATCAGACCAGTAAGTCTGCTCTTTTTATTTTCTGCGAGTTAGAATTTTGTTCTACATTTTTCTCCAGATCTGTTTGGGACCCTCTATTGTGATCCCTGTCAGAGTAGTCAGTGGTGGTAGCCAGGCACCATCTAGTTGTGCTGGATTCAGTCTGGTGGAATCTATGGTAGTTGTTGTCCATTAGTCCTTTGGACTAATCTTTCCCTTGTGTCTTTGGTTTCCTTCATTCTGGCCTGCTCCAGATGGGGTGGGACCAGTGGAGTATCTTAGATGGCCTTTCATGAGCTTTTAAGACCCCAGGCAGTACTCACCAAAGTAGAATGTAGACCATTTTCCTTATAAACTATGTTATGCCAATGGAGCTAGATGTCCCTCAAGACCATGGTTTAAGTCAACCCCTTTTGAGATATAAAATAGCTGATTAAGCAAATGAGCAGAGCTGGACGAAGATAGATGCCATGCCATATGAAGATCACAGAGGAAGCCAAGGCTGAAAAGAGACAAGGACCTTCCTTCAGAAGTGATGAGAGAAAGCCTTCCCCTAAAAATGACATCCTGAATTTGGACTTACAGCCTCCTAAACTGTGAGAAAATAAATTTCCATTAAAGCCACCCCATCATGGGTTGAATTATGTCCCCCCCAAAATGTGTGTATCAGTTTGGCTTGGCCATGATTCCCAGTATTCTGTGATTTTCGTATATGTTGTAAATCCTGCCTCTGTGATGTTAATGAGAGAGAATGAGCAACAGTTGTATTAGTGAGGTAGGACTCAATCTACAAGATTGGATTGTGTCTTAAGGCAATTTCTTGAGATATTAAAGAGGGAAGGGAGCAGAGAGACAGGGGGACCTCATACCACCAAAAAAGCATTGCCAGGAGCAGAGCGTGTCCTTTGGGCCCAGGTTCCTTCGAGGAGAAGCTCCTAGTCTGGGGGAAGATTGATGAGAAGGCCTACAGAGAGAGAAAGTCTTACCCTGCAGCTGACACCCTGAATTTGGACTTTTAGCCTACTTAAAAAAAAAAAAAAACCCAGTGCCGTTGAGTCAATTCTGACTCACTGCGACCCTATAGGACAGAGTAGAACTGCCCCATAGAGTTTCCAAGGAGCGCCTGGCGGATTCAAGCTGCTAACCCTTTGGTTAGCAAGTCATAAGACTTAGCCACTATGCCACTTACCGTGAGGAAATAAACTTCTCTTTGTTAAATCCATCCATTTGTGATATTTCTGTTATAGCAGCACTAGATGACTAAGACACAGATTGTGTTGTTTCCCTGCTCCAACCAGTCTACTAGCTTTCTACCACTCCTTGAAAAAAAATAAAACTCTTCACCATGGCCCACAAGGTAGAGCTCTTTCTCCCCTCACTGCCACTGCCCTTGACTCCATTCTAGCGACACCACACTTCTTTTTTGCTTTGTTTCAAACATACTAAGCTTATTGCTGCCCCAGGGCCTTTGGACCTCTTTGGCTCTCTGCTTGGCACTCTCTTGGCCTATGTGTTTACATGGCTTACTCTTCCCTGATCAGCCTAACAAGGATATCACCCCATCACCTATCCCCTTAAAAAAAAAAAAATTCCCCTTACCCTACTTTAATTTCTCCAGAGTGGTTTGCCTGTTACCCTCTTCAGATATAAATTCCATGAGGGCAGAGAGTTTCTCCGTCTTGTTCACTGTTGTATCTTCTGTACCTAGAACAATGCCTGGTACATAGTAGGTGCTCCATAAATGTTTGTGAAATGAATTGGATGAATGAATGAGTGAGTTTGCCCCAAGACATGCATCTGCTTTATGGTAGAGCTTGGGCTTGAACCCGTGTCTTCTGACTCTCAGGCTAGGCTCTTTCCCCTACGAAAGTATCATTTTGAGAAGTTAAAGTATCACACCTTTAGTTTTAGGAAATGAAAAATTAGCTTTGGCTCCGAAAGCCTCTTTTCCCGGCAGGGCTTGGCTCTTCTCGCAGTGCAGAGCCCAGTGTGCTGCAGCACAGCCTCAGGGTGCACACTCATGCTGCAGAGGGGCTGCAGGCATCTCAGCCTCCTGGGCAACTGCCATGCTGACGCACGCTGGTCGTGGTAGGCATTTGCTGCGTGCAAACAAGTGGGGATCCAATACATGCATTTTGGGGACACACATATGCACTTTGCATTTAAACAAACACATCAGACAGAAGGTCAGGCCTTCACCCTCCCTTCCTGCCATGTATGTGAACAAACAGTAATGATCTTGGCAGAAGTTCTCTGTCCCATTTTCTTTGTCTCTGAGTCTAGACCATTCACTTCCTCTCATTCAATAAGCTTTATTTTTGGCTTTGTGACTTTCTTTTGTGAGCTTATATCTTATGTTCTCAGACTTTGTAACCTATGCATCTCCTGTCAGGACCCAACACTTGAGCCCCTGAATACAAAGACCAAGGGATCAAGTGCTGATGTGGGAGAGAATGCCATTGAAAATGAGTAAAACGCAGCTTAACTATCCAATGCAGAGCCCCTGATTCTAGTCAAAAATTAACTTCCCTCTTCAGGGCATGGAGCCCTTGTGTGGTATAAACAGTTTGTGCTTGTCTACTAACCTAAAGGTTGGCAGTTCAAACTCACCCAGCAGTGCCACAGAAGAAAAGTCTGGCAATCTGTTTCTGTGAAGAGTACACCAAGAAAACCCTATGGAGAAGCTCTACTCTGTGATAACACATGGGGTCACCGTGAGTCAGAATTGACTTGATGGCAACAGGTTTTTTTTTCCCCCCTCCTGGGCATTTTTTTGGGGGGGCATTGAGTCCCTTGGTGGCACAAATGGTTAACGCATTACGCTGCTAACTGAAAGTTTGGAGGTTCAAGTCCACCCAGAGGCATCTCAGATGAAAGGTTTGGTGATCTGCTTCCAAAAAATCAGCCCTAGAAAACCCTATGAGCACAGTTCTTCTCTGACACACATGGGGTCGCCATGAGTCAGAACTGACTTGATGGCAACTAGTTTGTTTTTTTTTTTTTTTTTGGCTTTATTCAGGGCATAAAGGGGTATTGGGATATTCGGCTGAGCAACCAACACATTGAGGGGGTCACAAAAGACACTAAAGCAAAGTCACTTCAGACCTGAAAGAGCAGATGAGTAGGCAAGGCTGCTGTGACTGAGAGAAAGGCAGAGTTTAGGACATTGGGTAGTCCAGGGGCACAAAACGATCTGGGCTCTTACTACTACTCCTTTCCCCTGCTCGTCACAGCCCCTCATTCCGGGACCCGTCCTTCTCTCAGCTTGCTGGTTCTTTGAGTTTACCCCTTCCCAATATATTCTTTTCCCACTCTGTGAGATGTGACGAGCATCACGAAAGCTTCTTGTCCTTGACTCTCTCTGCTCAGGGACCACCATTCGTGATTTGTGCCCTTTGTGACCAGAATGTGGGCTCTTGAACTGAGGAGGAGCAAGAGGCCCCCTCCCCTCTTTGGATACTGGCTGAGGTTTGAGGGGAAAATTAAAAGGGACTCCATGATCTGGCGGGGAGCGGCTGTCTCCGCGCTGCGCTGTTGTTTTAGGGCAGCAGGGGGCGCCCATGGCTCCTCTCTGCACAGACCGCGCCGCCGCAGAGCTCGGATCCAAACGGCTGGGGAAATTCCGCCTGCTAAAAACAGAGCCAGACGTCAAAGAGCAGGCTGGGACACTGCGGACCTTCCCGAGTGCTGCATCCTGGTTTCCACATACCTGCGCTGCCCCAAGGCGCTCTGCCAGGTTGCCACCGCCCACGCTGGCTCTCAGGAAGGCCCAGGAAACGCTGACAGCGCCTTGCCCCCCAGCAGCGCCACCCGAGCTGGATGATGGGATGGTCTCTGCACCCTTGCGGTGACCCCTCAGCTCGACCAGTTCCCAGAAAGGCTGCTCTGATCAGCAGTGCTGACCGTGCTCCCTGGGGTCTCTCTTTTCTGTGGGGAGTATCTACTGCGTGCGGGAGGCGCAGTCTCCCCAGCACAGATACTGGCTTTTCCGGACATATCTGGCGCCTGCTGCAGGGAACTCAGGCCCCTTGCCTGCTCCCCCTTCCCCAGGGGCATGATTAGAGGGGCTGTGGACAGAGAAGAAAGCAGCCACATTCTTCCCAAATATTTTTCCTTCGATAATGCCCATGGGAAAGGAGGCAGAAAAGTAGAAGTGTTAGTTAGGAGGGTCAGAAAGAGGGAGGGATGCTCCAGGAAGTGAAAGGAAAGGAAGCCACGATTTGCTGATAGCTCCAGGCACATTTTGGGGGCATTTTATATTTTATCTCATTTAATCCCCTCAACAACCCTTTGATGGTTGGTGGGCATCTAAGCCCATTGCGAAGATGAGCATTTGGAGGCTCAGAAAGAAAAAGGAACTCACTCAAGGTCACCCTACTGGAGGTGGGCAGAGTCATGTTCTTTGTGTACTTGCTGTAATGAATTTCTCACTGAGCAGGTGACAGGAGACACACATGGAGACAAAGCCTACCAGGACCAGGAAGTTAGCTCCAGGTGGAAGCCTCAGCCCTTCCTGCTCCACTCTGCAGCCAAATGAGCCTGGCAGAACCCCAGGGAGGGGGGCTGGACAGGGAGCGACCATATGACACCCTTCCGTGGGCACCGTTCCCTGCCCTTGGTACAGCCGGCACTCCCCACAGGCATGTGGGTCAAGGTCCCTGGGGAAGGGGGGAACAGGCGAGGCGCATGAGTGATTGATAGGAGAGGGAGCCGCTCTGAGAATTTGCCCTGGGCTAAAATTCTCTCGTTGCACCTTTGAACGCTGTAAAAAAATCCTCAAAACCGCTTGCACAGGAGTTAATCATTCACTCTCTCTCCATGGGCCAGATGACCTTTGTGATGTGAGTGGGACTCTGTTTGCTTTTCTTAAAAGTCTTGGGGTTTGTAATTGGACCAATATCCTTTAGGTGAGGAAGGAAAGAATTTGGAATAATCCGGTAAGAGATTTGGTTTCTTTTTTGCCTTCCGTCTCCCAGGAGTTTGGAAACGTTTCCTCAGCGAGGAGTTACGAATTCAGGACAAGGAACAAGTTGATCATCTATAACTGTAGCCTTCGTGGGGTTCCATGCGCAGGGACCCTAGGAGATCACCAGGGTACTCAAGCAAACAAACTCCCAAAACCCAAGCCCCCACCCATCCTGCACCCGGATTCCCTTAGGGCCTTGTGCTCCTCTGGGTGGCATCTAAGCTTACCAACAGGGATGATTATCTTCATTAGTACAGTACCCTAACCAACTTCCCACTTCAAGAAAGACGGCGGGTTGGGAGCTTTTCTCCTTTAATATTTCAATCCCCTAAAAGTTCACTGACCTCCTATAAGAATTCCCAGTTGCTGCTGAATACATTCCAACTGATGGCCATTCTGTATGTTGCAGAGTAGAACTGCTACATAGGGTTTTCTAAGTCTACTTTTGTGGATTCTTAAGGAAGAGAGAGTCCTAGGTTCCCAGGATAACCTCAGACAGCCTGAGAAGCAGCTGAGTTTTTTCTTACCCTTCTCTAAAACCTGTCCTCTGTTAGAGTTTTTCCAACAGTTAGGGTTTTTTGCTTCAAGCACGGGAGCCATACAACTGCCTTTCCTAAAAAGCATTCCCTGGTGGCCTCATGGCCCCAGGAAAAAATGGTGGACGACAAAGCCACACCTTGTCCTTTGCTATGATTGGCAAGTGCCAGTATGTGGGATGTGGTTCACCCACACCTCCATTCAATGAATACAGATTGCAAAGACCCTGCAAACTTCCCCCTTAGCTCACTGCTGCCTTCCAACATACTCTCGAACTCAGTTTTACATCTTCTATGCCTTACAGAATTCACTCACCCCTGTAGCCCCTATGCCAGACCTATCCCCCATGAGGCTTGTCTGTCTGAACATCCTGAGGCTAAGTCATTACTTAGCCTCAGGATGTTCAGACAGACAAGCCTCATGAAGCTCCCACAAGATGTGAGCCCAGCAGGGTAAGGTCTGTGCTGGTGGCCACTGGGAAATCAACTTGTCTCTTGCTTGTTCAAAGTTTCTTGATGGGTTCCAGAGTTTTGGCAAAAGTTCTTGTAGCATCTTGAACTGTTACTCAATTTTAAAATTAAGTCGCCTAAAAATGGCTCTTGGTCATCAAGATCTACTTCTCCGACAAAGACAGGTTATAAGCGGTTGCTTTGATGGCACCATATACCCTTCTGGGCATTAATCAGATCGAAAGAAGGGGAGATATATGCAAATACACAACAGCCTTCGTCAGGGCGTCCCTTATTAGAGCATTCTTTTTTAGCATTATATCCCCTTTACCAGCCCCTCTTGAAGATCCCAGTTAATCCGGACTCCAGTGGGTGCATTTTCTTAATTTCTTGCTTTCTCCTCCTCCCTTAACACATACATGCCTGCTTTTGTGGGGAGGAGGACTGGCGGGCATCTCAAATAAACATTCTAATGAAGTGGCAGGGAATTGGAGAACACAGAATGGAATATTCCAGCAATCTTCTTTCTTGCCGGAGAGTTCACTTGTTCCTCCACTCCCACCCCCACTACTCACTTGGAACATGGCAGAGTACCTTATACTTAAGGCAGAGGAGACAATCAGAGAATGAAAAGAAACAGTCTGGTGAGCAGGCATTTGAAGAGTAGCTGAAGCCTTCTCTGGTGTCTGTGAGCCTGAACTTTCAGTGTTATGGATGTTACTGCTGGACCGGAGCTGTACTGCAGCCTTCCCCGTGTTGTGAGCTCCCACTGAAAACCTTCCCCAGAGGCCCGGTCCAGCCATGGCTGGCCTTGGGCCAAATTGCTCCTGGGCTCACCTTCTCTCCAGGAAACGTGGAGTTTCACTTCCATCACCATCTGGGTGTAAGTACAGTGTCAGTGGTGAGGTAGCCAGAACCTCTGCTGACAGAGACCCTCCAGTAAGGCCCTAGACCTGTGGCCTGGCCCTGCTCATTAATACCTGTGAAGGCATTTTACCTAAGACTCAGTTCCCCCAACTGTAAAAATGGGACCAAATAACACATACCTCATATGATTGTTGTTCAAAGAATTATGTGGAATGTATTTGAAGGAACTTTGTAATGAATGTATAGTACAAATGCTAGTTGCTGTCATCACAGAGATAACACATACACGCACTAAATCCCTGTGCCTTTTCTTAAACTTCATTTTTTTCAAATTAACACATCGACATGTGTATGTGCGTATACAGTTCTGTGAATTGTCATACATGTAAAGATTTGTGTAATCACCACCACAACAAAGATACACAAGACTTTCATCAACCCATTCACTCACTGAAGGACATTTAGTATTTTGCTGGATTCGATTTGCTAATATCTTGAGGATTTGCATCTACGTTCATGAGGGATAATAATCTCTAGGGTTTTTTTGTTTGTTTTCCTATACTGTCTTTCTCTGGCTTTGGTATCAAGGTAATGCTGGCCTCATAAAGTAGCTGGGAAGTTTCTCCCCCCTCTTCTATTTTCTGGAAGGACTGGTGTTATATCTTCTCTAAATCTTTGATAGTATTCACCAGGGAGACCATCTGGGCCTGGAGATTTCAGGAAGTTCTTAACTATGAATTCAACATCTATAGTCATTGTAGGACTATTCAGATTATCTATTTCATCTTGGGTGAGTTTGGTAGTCTGTGGTTTTCAAGGAGCTGACCCACTTCATCTAAGCTGTCAGATTTGTTCTGTGTAGAGTTATTCATAAAAAACCAAAAACCAAACCCAGTGCCGTCGAGTCAAATCCGACTCACAGCAACCCTATAGGACAGAGTAGAACTGCCCCATAGAGTTTCCAAGGAGCGCCTGGCAGATTCGAACTGCTGACCCTTTGGTGAGCAGCCGTAGCACTTTACCACTACACCACCAGGGTTTCCATGGTTATTCATAATATACTCTTATTATCTTTTCAATGTCTGTAGGCTGTATAGTGATAGCCCCTCATTCATTCCTGATTTGGTAGCTTGTGTCTTTTCTGCTTTTAATCTGTCAATCTTGTTAGATCTTCGTCAGTTTTATAGTTCTTTTCTTTAATTTTTCTTTTGGTTTCATTGACTTTATTTCCAGTTTTCAATTTCATTGATATCTGCTCTTATCTTATTATTTCTTTTCTTTTCTTTGCTTTGGATTTATTTTACTCTTCTTGTTCTAGTTTCTTTAAGATGGAAACTGAATGGTTGCTTTGACCCCTTTTTTCTTGTCTAGTCTAAGTATTCAATGCTATAAATTTCCCTCTAAGCACTGACTTAGCTAGAGCCCATAAATTTTGGCATATTATGTTTTCATTTTCATTCAGTGTAAAATATTTTCGAATTTCCATTGAGACTTCCTCTTTGACTCATAGATTATTTAGAAGTGGCTTGATTAATTTCCAAGAGTTTAGAGATTTTCCCACGTACATGTTTACATCTATTAAATCTGGGAAAGCGGTAGAAATTTAAAAAGTATTATTGAGTCCTTCCTGTGTTCAAGGCACTTAGCTAGGTGCTATTTGGTCCAAGGCTTTATGAGACTTTGTTTCAGCCTTCGAGGAGCTGACCACCCGGAAGGAAACTGAGATGTCACACTGACAAAAGAGATGCATGGTGGTAGGTAATAAGTACTTTTAAGTGGTGTGTAGTGCATGGCAGTGCTGTAACAGATGTCTCTTCTAGCTGGGGTGGCCAAGATGGTCAAGAGTGTGAGGTGGACCTTGAGAAAGGGTAGAATTTCCATAACGATGGTTTAGGGAGGGCCATTTCTAGTTAGCGGTAACACTGCCTGGCAGTGGTAGTTACCCCTGCCGTGTGGGCACCTCTCCCCGCCAGTACTCAGCAGTGCCAGCTGCCATGTGGTGCTTGACCTGATGAATTTGCACACATCTGGGGTGCCAACTAATCAAACTCACTAGATAGACTCTTCCAAAAGTTGAGGATGGCTCCTAAAACCTTTAGAGGAAACCAAAACATTGAGTCAGAATCATAGAGACACTACAGGACAGAGTAGAACTAGGATGGAGTAGAACTGCCCCATAGGGTTTCCAAGAAGAGTTTAGTGGATTAGAACTGCCAATCTTTTGGTCAGGAGCCGTAACTCTTAACCACTACACCACCAGAGCTCCCCTTTAGAGGAACTGGTGTTTTTTTGCAGTGTTTTCTGGGCCAGCAGAGGTGAAGATGGACAGAGTGACAAAAATAAAGCAAATATTGAAAGAATATTCTACTTCCCTCACATTCTGAAGCCTCACAGATATAGTCTGTTCTTCTGCTTTGTCAGGAATTGAACTATGAACCAAATGTCAAGGACCTAAGATAATAAAACAACTCATCAGCAAACCCTCAAGCATGCTGCCATTTTGTGAAAGTGAATTGAATTAGCTTTGAAATTGTAGCCTCTCTGGCCTATAGAAAGGAGCCCTGGTGGTGCAGTGGTTAAGCACGCAGGGGCTAACTGAAAGGTTGGTGGTTCGAACCAAACCCACCCAGTGTCTCCACGGAAAAAAGATGTCACCTCTGATTCCATAAAGATTACAGCCTTGAAAATTATGTGGGGCAGTTCTACTCTGTCCTACAGGGTCGCTATGAGTTGGAATCAACTCGGTGGCAACAGGTTTGGTTTTCGGCCTGTAGAAGCCAAGGAAATGCAATAGTCAGTGAGGCCAAAGAAGAAAGGAATGGCAAGGGGTGGGGGAGAAAATGCCTCAGCTCTGAGGGCTAGGGTTCATTGCATGAGGCGACCAGGGGGGAAATATGAGGTAAAAATAGCTCCCATCCCTTTGAGACTCATGAGAGATCAACCAACAAGAAAGAATTCTGAGGCAAGTGAGAGTTAATGAGCCAAAAGTCCTTATAACCAAGTCTTTTTCATCCTTCCTAAAGTTTTCAGTCATATTTCACTGATGAGGTCCTTTCCCATTTGTCTTTAAAAACTGACTGACACGATCTGCTTCTCGCATTTAGGAAGAACAGATGAAAGACAATGTCTCTGAAACTCAGGATTTTGCTTTTTTTTTCCCCATCAATCAATTCTACACTCCCATATTCTTGTTTTTACTGAAGAATGATTGTTGTATGTGTTGGGGATTAAGCTTATCAAATTATTAGAAGGAAAAATTTTTTAAGTCAACTAGCAAAGATTAAAATGACTAGATTGCATTTTATGGAAAATTTGTATTTATTTTTTTCTTGAGAGAAAGGTTAATTTCTCATTGAATTTCCTGGGGCAATTTACTTGAACTCTCAAAGTCTCAGTTTTCTTATCTGTAAAACAAAGCTAATACCAACCTCATGTGGTTGCCATGACGTGGGGAAAATGAGATCCCAAGCTTAAGAGCACCTGGCCCAGCTGGGCAAATGTAACCCATAATGTGGATGTGCACTGCGTGAATAAATCAGTGACAGAATAAATCCACCCATTGCTTTATGAAATCCTATTGTGGAACTTCCAAATAATGCTATGAAATCAGAGCTAATCTTGGTACCTTAGTTTCTGGCCCAAAAATGAAAGGTCAATATGACCTGTCTTCTTAAGCAAATAACCGGTATATTCTAGAAGAATAATTCTAAGGCAAAAGTAATTTTTATGAAGAATCAGACTCTGATTGAGGTACAAGCAAGATATCCTGAGGGATTTTATACTTTTATGGCACTTTAGAGTTCATAAAAAGGAGCCCTGGTGGCGCAGTGGGTAAGCACTCTGCTGCTAACCGAAAGGTCAGCAGTATGAACTCACCAGCCGCTCCGCAGCAGAAAGATGTGGCGCTCTGCTCCCATAAAGATTAGCCTTGGAAACCCTGTAGGGAAGTTCTGTTCTGTCCTATAGGGTTGCTATTGAGCCAAAATTGTCTCGACAGTGACAGGTTTGGTTTGGGTTTTTTTTTTTTTAAGAGTTAGTAAAGGATTTTAACATGCCTTCTCTCTTTTTGGATTATCAAAATCACTCTGGGAAAAGAGGCTGGAAAGGAATCAATCACTTCCTTTTTACAGATGTGGAAATGAAGACTTCAAGAGAATAAAGAACTCACCCATGGTCAATAAAAGCGAAAACTAGTCTCCAACCCAGTCTCCTACGTACAATTCTAATGAAAGTCTCTATGGTCTAGGGCATGATAGATTATAGATAGATAGCTGCTGTCAAATGGACTCCAACTTAGAGTGACCTCATGTACAACAGAACGAAATATTGCCCAGTCCTGTGCCATCCTCACGATGGCCAGCATGTTTGAGTTCCCCGTTGTAGCGATGGTGCCCAGCCATCTCACCAGGGGTCTCCCTTGCCCTTCCTGGCTCTCTACTTCTCCAAATGTGATGTCCTCCTCCAGCAACTTATCCCTCCTGATGACGTGTCCAAGGCAAGGGAGTCAGACGGTGTTCTGTTTTGATCCATAAGATTTTTTATTATTATCGTTGTAAAAATATAGACAACACGACATTTGCAAATACAACATTTTTCACACGTACAAGTTAATAAAACTAGTTACATCAATCATGTTGTGCAAACATCACCAATATCCATTTCCAAATTTTCCATCCCCATAAACAAAAACTCAGTGCTACCTAAACAATGATTTCTACCTTTCCTGGACACTCTTGCCCCTGGTACCCACCATTAAACTCTGATCTCTATACATTTGCTTATTCTACAGCAGGTCTCTCTTCCTAGTCTGTCTTAGTCTGGAAGCTCCATGGAAACCTGTCCACCATGGGTGGCCCTACTGGTCCTTGAAATATTGATAGCAGCTTCCAGCATCATAGCAAAAAACAAGCCACCACAGTTCAATGGCTGACAGACAGGTGGTGGTAAAATTCCTGTGGACCTGTGCAGTCCTTCAGTGGGTTCCTGCTTCTTTGCAGAAAGAAGAAAATCTCTTTCCCTGCACGTTCACTCCAATCCCAGTGTAGAAGCTACCCCAGCAATGGCGTCCACAGTACTGGGGGGCTTGTGTTGATAGAAGAGGAGGAGAAGGTCATCCATCCCGCTCTCCCTCGTGAGTTCTCCCTCTAGCTGCTCTGACCCAGCTTGTGGAACTTTCTTAGACACAGATGCAGACACAGCCTGCAAAGGAGGCAGGGGAGTAAGTGCCAGCTCTGAGCAGGCAGGCCTCCACGTCTTTTCCCCCAGCCCTTTTGCCCCTTGTTGACAGAGCAGTGAGCACTTCAAGGCTTCTAAGCTGGCCTTGACCTCCAAGGTAGACTGTCTTTCTGTGTGGGACAGCCAGGTGACTGCAGACATGCTGTGGTAGCCCTGAGGTTATGTGGGAGCTCTCCCTGGTGCCCTTGGCTTTGATTCTGCCTTCCCCGTCATGGTAGCAGCCCAGCACTGGCAGCTGGCGGCCACGCCACTCAGCCCAGGGCTGGTGCAAGCTGGGTGCTGGACATGCAATCTCTAAGTGCTCTGGGCTCCTCTGAGAAGGGGGACATTAGCTTTGATATTATTATATAATAGTGACAAAATGTCCCTGTGTTCTGTGGCTTTCTGGCTGAGCACACTGTACTTTGGGAGGAAATCTGGTTACAGGAAGTATGCTCTTATTTATCTTCACTCCAGAATATCAGAGTCGACAGCACAGAGACACAGGTAAGCTGCCTGTGGCCATTCTGGCCGTTTCCAGCTCACTCGCCTGCTTCCCCGCCCCACGGTTCTCTCTCATCAGCTACTGTCTCCTGCACACAGCTCCTCAGAGCCTCTCACCTGCCTACCGGTTGCTATTGAGTTAATTCTGGCTTGTGGCGACCCCATGTGTGTCAGAGTAGAACTGTGCTCCATAGTTTCCAATGGCTGGGCTTTTGGGAGGAGATTGCCAGGTCTTTCTTCTGAGGCACCTCTGGGTGGACTTGAACCTCCAACCTTTTGGTTAGCAGCTGGAGCATGTTAACCATTTGCATCGCCCAGGGACTCTCTTTCCTGTCTACCCCACCTCCTTATAGTGCTAACCACGTAGGAGATTGTTTAAGCATTTTAGTCAAGTTTACTCATTGAATTCTTGCAATAACCCTCCGAGTTAGGTATTTTTATTGTTCCCGTTTTACAGTTGAGAAAAATGAGGCACAGTGAGTTAAATAACTTGTCAAGGGTCATATAATGTCACACAGCTAGTAAGTGGCAGAATACAGATTCAACCCAGGCCATCTGGCTCCGTAATTTGTACTTTTAACCCTGCTCTATTTAGCCTTCAGGCATAGGGTCGCTGTGAGTCAGAATCGACTCGACGGCACTAGGTTTGGTTCTAGGTATGTATAGAACAAACTCAGGTCACCATGATAACCAGTGTCCAGGGCAGTGGACCCTGGGGAGCAGAGGAACACTGTCCACCAGCACTGACCACCCATCCATGTGAGAAGAGGAACTTGTATGGACGCTTTAGGCCATTCAAGGTGGGAAAAACTCTCCTCCCTCCACCCCTTCCTAGAATATTCCCAGGGCTTGTAGGGTGATTCTATGGTTTGAATATCTGAAATCCCTCTGGGTAGACCAGCACCTCCACAGAAATTCCTGGGACTCTCAGAGCTTCCCAGAACCATCTGCAGTTTGAGCAGCTGAGCTATGGGCAACCAGCTGCTGGACACCTGGGCTCTGGGTCCAGCTCTCTGGGCACAGACAGCAGTGGACCATGGGGGCCCTCCCAGGAAAGCCCAGTCAATACACCTTGGAATCTGGGGCTCGTATCTCTGGGTGTGGGTCTGTCCGTGGGTGTAAGTGGACCAATGTGTGTCTCACAAGGGCATGCCTCACTGTATCATCATGTTTGTGTCTTTATTTTTGCTCTCTTGAGTGTGTGTATGTTGGGGCATATGTCTAAATGCATGTACTCAATATCAGCATAAAGGTGTGTCAAAGTTTGTGTGTGCACAGGTGGCAGGCTGGATGTACACAGCTGCGTATTCACATGTGTGCGATGGAGAGTGAGTGTGAGCACACTCTCCCAGGGGGTCTCAACACAGTGGTGGCTCACAGCTGCCTTTTTAGGCACATTTCCCTTCACTGCTCAAGGTCCCTGGCAATGTTCCAAGGTAATATTGGTCCTGCCTCGCAGAGGGGAGCCATTTGGTTCTTCCGTTGGTTTGGTTTTTCTCCTGTGGAAACTGCCCCTCCCAGGCTCCCCTGACTCCCACTGGTGGCTGCTCTCCCCTGTCCTCTGCCCAGCCTTGCTGGCTGCCCCGGCCCCATCAGGAGGGAGCTGGCAAACTTTTGGGCTGGAAGCAGTGTCTGAGCCAAGGGGTAGGGATACATATGGCTGAGGGGCCATTAAAACCTGTGGCTGTTGGAGTCTGATTGGGGGGGAGCTCTGAAGCTGGTGGCAGCTCTCAGGAGGGGAGTAATACACTCAGAGTCAGATGCGGGAGATGGTTTCTGCAGCCTGGCAGGAACAGGCAGCTCTTGGCGCCGACCCTGGCTCCTCCGTGAGGGCTGAGGCAGAGTCACTCCCTCTGCAGCAGTTCTTCTCCCACTACCTCCTCCTTAGCACCTTCCCCACTGTCTCCTCGGTGCCCATGCCCAGGCCATCCCAATTGTGACCACCACACTCAATGCTGCTCTTTGGCCAGCAGGGCTTAGGCAAGGGGCCTCCAGATGGGGACTCTTTTGTGACGAGGAACACAATCAGAATGCTCTATGATCTTGACAAATTGCTCAGGCTCTGTGCCTCAGTTTTAAAAAAATCTGTAAAATGGGCATAGTAACAGCATAGACTTCACAGAGTTGTGGTGATAACTAAACGAGTCACTTAGAACAGTATCTGGCATGTAGGAAGCTCTCAGTTGTTTGCTATTGTGAGACTATCCCCAGTGCAGCCTTTTCCCAGAGTCTACTGGGGAAAGGGAGCCCTTGGGTGGTACAAATGGTTAAGCACTAACCCACCCAGAGACCCTCACAAGACAGGCCTGGTGATCTGCTTCTGAAAGGTTACAACATTGAAAATCCTGTAGAGTGCAGTTCTACTCTGTATATATGGGGTCAGCATGAGTGGAATGGCCTTGACAGCAACTAACAACAACAACTGTGGGAGACGAGTCCCTAGGTGGTACAGTTAATGTGCTCTGCTGTTAAACAAAAGGTCGGAGACTCAAGTCCACCTACAGGCAACTAGAGGCACCTCAGAAGAAAGGCCTGGCAATCTCCTTCCAAAAAATCAGCCATTGAAAACCCTATGGAGCACAGTTCTACTCTGACACATGGGATCACCAGGAGTCAGAGTTGACTTTTCGGCAATTGTGTCCTCTGTGGTGTCTAAGGTTGAGAAAAGGGAGCGGCAATGCCCTTTCACCCCTCCAAAGGATCCCACCATCCTGGCATTATTGGATGTCCCCCGAGGAGCCTCCCCGTCAAGGCAGGTTAGGGGGCAGATGGGCTGCAAACAGAGTACCTACCTCTCCCGGCTCTTCCTTCATCTCTGAATTCTTTTCTTAAAGGTCAGCAGTGCTGACAGACCCTCTAGAAATTGTCTCTGGTGGTAAAGCCAGCAGGCATGGGCTCTAAAAATAAACCTTAATAAGATTTTTAGGTAAACACTTCCCTTGACAATTCAGATCACGATTGTTTTTTCTTCCCTAGAGCAATGTGACCTATAGCAAAGCCCATTCCCCCAGAGAAGGAAACGTCAAAGGCTTCCAGAGCTAACCAGGTTTGGAAAAGGCTCTGCCCAAGCCCAATCTTGCCAGAGGATTTGCCACCTTAGTGTGAGAGCTTCCTCCCAGGGGCTCACCCTGCACCCCAGGGTCCCACAGCTGACGGTGCCAGTGAACACCCTGAGACTTGGGGAGTGTTCCTGTACTGGGGCCAAGCAGGGAAAAAGAAAGAGCTCTTTGCAATCTGACAGTTGGCCTTTCCCCAGCATGTGGCTCTCAGAGGTGGGGTCTGGAGTTCACCTGAGCCTGTCTCCTTTATGGGGGTGAGGGCCAGCCTAGACTGCCCAGGGCAGGCAGGACAGCGCTCCCGGTTGTGCAACGCCCAGAAGGGTCCAGATTCCCAGCCTCCCAGCTTGCAGGCACAGGCGGGCCGGGGAGACAAGCCAGCCGGGGCACACCGCTGCGATACTGTCCTTTCTCCTTCTCAGTGCAAAGCCAGCAGCGCTCAGCGGGCTGCTGGGAACGCTGTCAGGAACACCACCAGCTTTTTCCTGGGCATTCCGTAAAGGGATGTGTTGCAGGGGGGTGGAGAAGAAGAAAGAAGAGAGAGGAGGAAAAGAGGGTGGGGGAAAAGGCAGGAGGACAAGGGAGAGAGAGAAAAGGAGGCAGACGGTGAGCTAAGGGGAGGCAGAGGGACAACAAAGGCTCCCAGTACTCCGGTTCCTCGGCACTCGGCGGTCAGTTCGGGGCAAGCTGCCACTTCAGCCAGTGTTCAAGTCCGCTTACCAGCCCCCGTCCTCCCCACCCTCGGGCACCCAGAGTGGCGCGAGGAGCACCGGGCGGAGCTTGGCTGAAAGAGGTGGTAGGCACAGAGGAGAAAAACAAAGGAGCAAGAGCACATCGCCCGGGGGACCGGAAGGGGCCCGGGAACAGGGGCCGCCTGGTTTTAATGACGCCCCGGGGGGCGGGCGCCAGCGGACTCCCACTGGCTCCCTGAGCGCCCTGAGTGCGGGGCCGCCTGCCCACCCCAGTCTCTGCCTCACCCTCCCCGCCGGCCCCTCCTGGCCTGCTTAATTGCTTTCACTATTTCCTTCCTGGAGCTGTGGTTGAGCCTGACTGTTCCAGCTAGAATGAAATATTATTGTTGTCCTCTTGCCGCTGTCTCTGCTTGGAACTTGTAGACGGAGAAGATGCATTCTCCCTTAAATAATGCAGATGGCTGTCACTGAGGCCACAGCTGGCTCCAGGCAGAGCACAGCCTGAGCAACTGAGGTGAGGGAGGGGAGGTAATAACAACAGCCTAGACAGGCCGCAGATAGGACCTTCCTTAACCTCCTGGCCGAATCGCCGTTTTTGGAGCCCTGGTAACGCAGTGTTTGAAAGCTACGTGAGCTACCGCTGCTAACCAAAAAGTCGGCGGTTCGAATCCACCAGCTGCTCCTTGGAAACCCTATGGAGCAGTTCTACTCTGCCCTATAGGGTCGCTTATGAGTCAGAAATGACTGGACAGCAATGGGTTTGGTTTGGTACGGTTTTAACCTGCCTAAGTGATGGAGCCAGTGGGGCCCTACATAGTCCTGTTTCCATTGCCCTCTTGACTCCTGACGGTAAGCACCAGCCGTTCACTCACCACTTTATATGTGTTACCTCACAGAATCCCCACAACTACCCCATACATTAGCTAGCATTAGTCCAGGCTACAGGTCAGAAAACTCCAATTCAGAGAGGTTAAGTAACATTGTCAGTCACACTGCATTCAGGAGGAAGAGCGGGAGTTTGGACCAGGATCTATCTACCTGACTTTACAAAGTCGTCCTGTATACCAGGCAGCCTCTCGTTACACGCAGCCCTCGTGATTCCTTTCTATTCAGTCCCAGAATTCCTAATGTCTTCCTCACCCTCTGCCATCACCTCACCCCCAACCCTGCCTCGGGTACCCACTGGACCTTCTACCTCACTTCTCCAGTATAATGTGTTCTATGAGAAGCATCTGGAACTAGCTCACACTAAGGTTCCAGCGATTGCTAACAACTTGGAGAATTTCTCTTCTCCACCCTCACTCCCACTCCCCCCCCCCCCCCGCCAAGGTTTGCCTTTTAAGTGGAATCTGTCTCAAGTTAAAGGACGGAAGTACTAAGGAAATTGGTTAGGGTGATGGCCAGAAATGCCAGCAGTACTGTGGGCACAGCAAGCCCTGCAGGTGCCCCTGTAGCACCAGGCAAGACCCATCCTGCCAGTGGCCACGGCTTTAAGAGGTGGCGACTGGGAGAAAGGAGTGACCTAACCTTAGTTGAGAGCCTGCTCTGTGCTGGGTGCATACTGGCCACCCAACTTCACAAACATTACCCCTGTGTTCCTCACGGCTACCCACGAAGTAGTTGCTATTATGCCATGTCACGGGGGAGGAAACCAGGCTCTTCTTAGGAGTTAAAGAACTTGGCCAAGGTCACACTGCTAATAAGTGCCTGAGCTGGAATTCAAACCCATTCATTTTTTAAAATGCTTATTTTATTTATTTATTTTTGCAGCATGTGGGAATATGGAGATGAAATATAATCTTACGTTCCCAAGGGAGCAAAAAGGCATGTACTATAAACAAATCATTACAGGAAGTTGTTGCCATCTGTGACAGATGCTGTATGGGGTAACAGGAGTGGACCACAAACACTGAATACATAGCCAGTTCTACCTAGGGGAGGTTCCTGGGTGGCATGAACTTTTTGCTCTCAGCTACTAACCTAAAGGCTAGTGGTTCGAACCCACTCAGCAATGCCATGGAAGATAGCCCTGGTGATCCGCTTCCATAAAGATTTCAGCCACGAAAACCCTGCGGAGCAGTTCTACTCTGTCATACATGGCGTTACCACGAGTCTGAATTGACTTGGTGGAAACTGGTTTGGTTTTTCTGCTTGTTTGTTTTTTGCTAACTTAGGGGCAGGGGTTGGGGAAGAGGAAGGAGAGTCAGGGAAAAAGGAAACTTTCATTAAAGAAATCTATGGAGCCCCTTCCTATCCCTCTCCCCCCATGGTGGGGGTGGCGAGAGTCACAGCAGTTTCAGATGGGGCCTCTTTAAATGTCCCTTGACTCCCTTGCTCCAGGTCACCTGACTTCTTCACTGCAGCACTCTGAGGAATTATTGGATCATTATAAAGCACCTTGTATTTCTTGGTGTAGTCAGGCAGCCTAACTGTACAGGAATCATCATTTTTCTTTGCTTTTCCAGCTCAACCAAGGATGATTTTAAAATATGCCTACTTTGGAGAACAGAAATTAAAAAAAAAAAAAAAAAGATAAAGAAAAAATTTGGGAGCCTGAGGTAAAAATGGAAAACAGATTAAACTCAAAGTATTTTCAAGGTGTCTTTCTCTGTGTTTCTATTTTGCAGGTTTTAAAAGCAGAATTAAAGTGTAAAGCAGAGGGACATTTCTCTGATGCAGCATTTACATAAGAAACACATTCAGAAAAAGAGGCTGTGATTCTGCAGTTGGCCTTTAAGACTGCACTAAAAATCTCCCTTGAGGGAGGGGGAGGTTTAAATTAGTTAGGGAGAGAAGGAAATAAAATCCTCCTTTTTAAAATGCAAATCTCTTCCAAACTTTAAAAGTTCCACCCCAGGAAATGGCCACACTGTGTTCATGAGCTGACAAAGCCCTCCTTGTTTAAGGGCACCACCTTCTCAAGCTTTCATTACAATTCCCTGGCCCCTCCTACATCCCCTTGAAAAGTCTCAGCATAGCTCTTGGTGCTACGTCATTGTCCTGGGCACAACGGGCAAGGGGGTCTTTGTTCTTAGTGGTTGTACATTTTGCTCAAGAAATTTAATTGATCTGAGAAATCTAAGTAAGTAGGAATAGCACAAAATATCATGCATTTCCACAAAACTTTTTTTTTTTTTATATTATGTATGTGTGCATTGGTGTATATTTTCTCCTACATCTCTTAAATATTTATATGTCAAACTACATAGCATTTCACAAACAGGGATAATGCTATTGACAGTGTTCTGGTTATCTATTGCTGCAAGTGAACTACCCAAAACTGCGTGGCTTAGAACAAACATCCTATTTTGTATTCTCTGATTTTGTGGGTCAGGAATTTGGACGGGGCTCAGCTGGGTGATTCTCCTGCCTCAAGTGGCATTGACTAGGGTCACTGGGTGGTATTCAGCTGCTGATGGAGTTGGTCTGGAGGGTCCAAGACAGTTTTACTCACATGCCTGCTGCATTGGGGGGGTGGTTATAAGGTTGTTTATGTGTCTTTTTGCCCCCGCCTTGGGAACATAAACTGTCTGACCCTTTCAGCTGAGAGACTCTGTGGGTCCCTGTCCCTCTCCATGTACACTCAGGGCCTCCCTACATAGTCTTTCCAGAAAAGAGGTCAGACTTCTTACATGGTGGCTCTGGCCAAGACACATAAAGACAAAAGTGTCAGTCACTATTAAAGACATTTTTCTGGAGTCTCGACATTCCCAGTTTCCAACCCTCTCCCCCTCTGCCTCACTCTCAACCCTGACTCAGAAACTTATTTACTGTACTCAGAAATGGCACAGTGTCACTTCTGATATAGTCAGTTGGCCAAAGCAAGTTACTGCCAACCCAGAATCAACAGGATGGGAAATAGGACCCATCCCTCTGTGAATTTGTGGTCATCTTTAATCTAAAAAAAAAAATAATAAATTTTTTTTTTTTTTAGTCTGCTATTAAAAAAAAAACCCTGGGGCCTTAAAATCTTGCAAGCAGCCATCTAAGGCACAACAATTGGTCTCTATTCACCTGAAACAACAGAGGAAGAAGGAGAGCCAGGAATAGGAGGAGGAAATGAAAAGTGTGGCTAATTGCTTCCATGAACAACTGCCTCCTTTGCCATGAGATCAAAAACACTGGATGGTGCCCGGCTACCATTACTGAGTATTTTGATTAAAGATTCCACAGAAGAATCTTGATCAACAGAGGGAAAATGCAGAACAGAGTTTCAAATTCTCACGGAATCCAGAATTTCTGGAGCCATGGAGGCTACGTGAACCCCTGAAACTATTGCCCTGAGATAATCTTTAAGCCTTAAACCAAAAATATTCCATGAAGTCTTAAAACCAAACAGTTAGCTAGCTTAACTAGTAAAGAATGTCTGCCTTGAGCATTTTGCTTTTTTAAGATCTATACGGGATCAAATTGACAACAGCAATTCGAAAGATTAGATCGGAACCCTAGGGGACAGCGAGTGTCTGCTAATGGGGGAGGAACTCACAAAAGGAGGGTGAGAATGGTTGCACAACTTGGAAAATGTAATCAATGTCACTGAGTTGTACGTGTGGAAACTGTTGAATTGGTATATGCTTTGCTGTGTATATCTCAACAACGGCAAAAATAAAATTTAATACAAAAACTACCAGTTGCTGTTGGTTCTGACTCATGGAGACCTCATGTGTGTCAGAGCAGAACCACGCTCCGCAGGATTTTCGATGACTGATTTTTCGGAAGTAGATCACCAAGCCTTTCTTCTGAGGCACCTCCGGGTATACTTGATCCTCCAGCCTTTCAGTTAGTAGCCGAGCACATTAAATGTGTGTGTACACCGAGTAGCTCCTTAATCCACTGTGCCCAGTATCAATGTGGTTTATATTTAGACTTATTTTTCCAGGGATAAGAATAGACCTGACAGAATCATAAAATCTGAGGTTTGAAAGGAGCTTTAAAGATTATCTAGTTCAACATCCTAGTTTTACAGGTAAGGTAATTGAGTCTTGGGTCTGATAACCTGGGTCACACAGCCCACCAATTGCAAAAGGAGATCTCCTGACCCCAGATTCAATTAGATAGTTGCTGAATGTCTGCGTGGTCCACAGCCTGGCACTTATACTGAAGAGAAACAAAGTTGAGTAAGGTGCAATTCTTGTTGTCAAAGAGTTTACAATTCAGTACAGGGGAAGAGTCAAAAAATAACCTCAACGTAGGTAAAATAAAAATTATAAATAAAGTGCCTTGAAATTCCATGGATTGTTTCATCTAATCTGGCTAGGGAGTTCAGAAAGGGATTTCTGGAAGCCCTGGAATTTAATATGGGCCTGTCCTGAGGGATTTTTATCTTCAAAATAAATAAAAGAATGCTCAAGAGTGTCATGCATAAACTTCAGTTTATTGCAAGATAGTCACGGCAAGGTTCACAGGTAAGACCTCAAGGCATTCATTTAGCACTGGAGAATTGGAATTGACAGTGACAATGTTACTTCAATGATCAAAGTCCAAATCTTTCGACTTCAGGCTTTTACCTCTAACAGGTAGTCTCAGGAGAAAGGCTTTAACCACACCTGGAACTTAGAGGAGGTCCCCCTTAGCTAGGCTCCAAGGTCAGATGCAATGGGCAGTATCTCAGCAGAGTTTTAGTCTTCAGAGAAAGCAAGAGTCGGAGAGACCTTTTGCCACTGTCTTCTCGCACCACACCACATCTCTCAGCGAGCGAGCAGAAATTCAAGGTTTGTATGTAATTTGTTCACCTGGGCTTCACAAACTAAGGGCCAGATGATGTCATGCTTAACCTACATTCTTTCTAAAAGGTGACCAGATGGTACCATGTCTCATCTTTCTTCAGGGTTAGAAATTAAGGGGGTTGTTATGGCGTATTTAGGTTGTCTAGGGGTGGGACCTAGGTCCTGGGTTTGTTGGTGTAACTCCCCAGGTGTTTCTAATGTGCACCCAGGGCTGAAAACCAATGGGTTAGAACAGTGGTTCTCAAACTTTAGTGTGCATCAGGATCAGCTAGACGGTTTATCGAAATGCAGATTGCTGGACCCCACCCCGGCGTTTCTGGCTCAGAAGTCTGGGACCGGCCCAAGAATTAGCATTTCTAACAAGTTCCCAGATGATGCTGAAGCTGCTGGTCCCTGGACCACATTTGGAGATCCACTGCTCTAGCCAGTTGACTTAACCAGATATACATTTGAATCCACTTCTGGGGCAATTCCATCATTGGCAATTCCAACTGAGGTCACAGACTGAAGCTTTGTTATTCAAAATTCAGTCCCTGGACCAGCAGCATTGGCATCACCTGGGAGCTTGTTAGAAAAGCAGAATCTCAGGCTGTACCCCAGACCAGCTGAATCAGAATCTGCATTTTACCACCACAATTACCCAAGTGATTTCAAGGCACCTTACAGCTTGAGAAGCTGTGTTCTCTGGCTTGTTTAGTTTCTCCTGGATACCTGGTGAATCTTGATAGCACCCACAGATGAGCAGACGTCCCTAGGCCCAGTAGCTATAAGGACTTCCCCCCTTTCCTAAGACAAGGGGAATAAATGAAGAGTCTATGACTTATAAACTCACCTGAGCTTTTTAATATATAAATCATGAATTTGGATAATAACAGCAGCTAATTAACAAAATATAAGTTTTGGGCTGCTTTTTTTTTAACCTCTTGCTGTTTATGAAGTACTTTTCACCTATGAGTAGAGCTACATCAATTAAAAAAAAAAAAATTTTTTTTTTTTAAGAAACGTTAAAATACCCAAATAAAAAAAAATTAAAATAAAAAAGCACAAATAAAGGAAAACAAACTAATTTCTTAACTACCAGGAACATCTTTGTTGTCATTGTTAGCTGCTGTGGAGCCAGTTGCGACTCATGGTGACCCCATGTGTACAGTGTAGAACTGCTCCATAGGGTTTTCAAGGCCATGACCTTTCAGAAGCAGATCTCACCAGGCTGTCTTCTGAGGTGCCTCTGGGTGGGTTCAAACCGCCAACCTTTCAGCTTGTAGTCTAGCGTTTAACAGTTAGCTGTTACCCGTTTATGCCACCTTGACTACCGCATCAGGGACACCTACTACTTTAAATTTCTTTACTCACTCCTACCAGTGGGTTGCCTTAAGCCATTTTCATAGCTTTTGGCCCAATTCCAGCTAAGGTGAAGCTGCTATTTTGAATTCAGGTGTTGATTACCTCCTTCACACAGCTCTGCTACCCACTCAAAACTAAATGCCCCCAATTGGCTCTTAGTTTCCTGCCTCAGGGAATTTTTCTTACTCTTTACAGTATGAAGAGTTAATGATCCATTCGGCTAAGTTTTTGCCCAGTGTGATTGAAATTTCCCTTATTTTCATTTTTTTTTTTTTTGCTCTAAGCCAGCTGCACCTATATATATCACTTCCACCCTCAGTGGTTTTGTTAGTTGCTGTCAAATTGTTTCCAGGCTCATGGCAAACCTGTGTGGGAAGAGTGAAACTGCTCCATGAGGTTTTCAAGGCTGTGACCTTTTGGAAGCAGATTGCCAGGCCTTTCTTCCAAGGCACCTCTGGGTGGGTTTGAACCGCCAGCCTTTCAGTTAATAGTTGAGTGCTTCACTGTTTGTGCCATCCATTGAGGAGACAGGTGGAAGTCTTCTTAAACTCTTCCAATGTCCGAGACTCCTTGCCTTAACTTTTTATCCAATTAGTTCAATTTAACCCCCTGATGAAATCTCTCCCTTCAGTGGACACATGCAGCAGGGGTCAGGTTGCTGCCCTGTCTCATTCTCCGGTTCGGTCCCTCTGTCTCCTTTGCCAATCATGTGATCTATTGGGTTATTCTTTAAAAAAAAAAAAAAAAAAGTGCGGTCTTATCACAGAAGAGAAAAATTCACCTGGGGTGGAGGTCACTTCAGGTCTCTTTGCTAGTGCAGGCACGTATTAAATGTCACATTGGCAAGGCTTCAAGAAAGAATTTCTCGTGGAAATTCTTGCCATTCTCACAGGATATGTCCTTTTTCTACTTTCAGCAAAAGAACACCATTGTCAAGGAAGAAGAAAAAGCTTGGGCTCACATGAAAAGAAGAAAGTCACATCAATGCCAATCAAAGAGTGAAGTCTCCTGATAGCATAATCAATTTTCTTGTTAAGGTACAGGTGATTATACCATGACTAGACACAGCCATCAAGGTTGCCCCTGTCTGGCTGATGAGCTCACTTTAACTGAGTGTACTCCCATAGCCAGAAATGAAAGGGTGGACTATGCTGGGTAGCTTTCTCTGTGGGTGTATACATGCATGGGCATCTTTAAGAAAAAGCAATATGCAAAAACGAGTGGCTATGAACTCGATTAATCAGGGAGGGGTTATTTGCATAACAAAAGAATTTGCCACGGGTCTCTTACACATAAAGGACCCCAGGTCTTGGAGAATCAGAGAGGAGTTAGAGATATTTTGAGGGAAGTCAGCTGGCCATGTCTTTCAGGATGGCATAACCTATGTGTGGGTAACCTAGTCTAGAATATGTTTTTGGACTTGCATAAGCAGAAGCTCAATCTGGAAATACAGAGTTGACTGGGCTCTGTGGGACTGACTACTATTAATCCAACTCATAAAAGACTAAAGTATAACCAGTTGTCAATTTGTTGGTTTACTATGGGAACTCCTCTTTCCATTAATTCAACAAGTATTTATTGAGTGCCTTCTATAGGCTTTAATTTCCTGTCCTCATGGTGCATACATTTTGGTGGGCTTGGGGAAATAGACGATAAACAAATAAGTATATAATATGTCAAGAGACCCTGAGTGATACAAATGATTAAATACTTGGCTACTAACCAAAAGGTTGATGGTTTGAGTGCACCCAGAGGTACCTTGGAAGAAAGACCTGGCCATCTGCTTCTGAAAGGTCACAGCCACTGAAAACTCTATGGGATACAGTTGACCCTGACACACATGGGGTCACCATGAGTTGGATTTGACTTGATGGCAACCGGTTTGGTTTTTATATTTCAGGTGGTGATATGAGCTATGAGAAAAATAAGATAGGTTAAGGGGAAGAGGAACTTTGGGGTGGGGTGGGGATAGGGGGTTGTAGCTATTCTATTTATTGAGTCCTCTTATGCCCTGGCCAGAGTTCATGTCCCCAGTAGGGTCGCTTCATGGTGACCTACCCCTGTCCTTGACAATTACTGCCTTTGGGTCTTTTCCTGGACCATTTTATATCCCTACTCATTCAGCAGCCATAGGAATTTATTTTATTCCTTAGTTATCTTTAAGGCTCACTTTCAAAATCTAACTTACCCCATCCATCATCTTTGTGCTTAGGTCATAGATCCCATTATGTAAGTACAGTGTGTGCACTGGATATTGAAGAAGGCGGTGACCCTTGAGCTGAGTTTAGCCTGGCCGGTCACACTTAGCTGAAGGATCCTCTAGTCACGCACCAAAGAGGCTGACATTTTGCCTGTTGGCATTTTGACCATCATTTTGTCATTTCACTCCTTTGTTGTTACTGCTCATGCTTGGTGCTGAATGTTGCTGTCTGCCTGTACCCACTGTGAGAAGCCTTTGACGAAGGTGACATCAAGAGAGACAGAGAGTTCACCCCAGGAAGGAGACATTAAAAATCCATACGGGGCAGGGAGAGTGGTAAGAGGGAGAGAGCAGGCTGCATGCAGTACCAGCCATAAAACAGTAGCAGTGAAACAATAAAACAAACCGCTACGGGAACAGGGGACACAGCTCTACACACAGGGCAGGTGACCCATGGACTGTTGGAGAGCCAGCCCGAGGGACTCCAGCCTATCCTCATGGGGCCTCTCCACACCTATTTGCAAAAGGCCAGTTGGAACAGGTTGGCACAGAGTGGCACCTGAATGTGAGAGCCACCCCCCCCCCCCCACCCAGGCACCTGCACGGACCACTGATATCTCTCAAGGAAACAGCTTTCCCTTCTACAGAATTGTCCCCTCATGGGAATCGGAAATGGCTAGGACGCCTTGCAGGGGCCATGATATTACCTCAAATTGAAATCTCTTGACATAAACTGGGGGTCCCAGAATTAGTGTGGCATCCCCAGGAACACTCTGGACTAAGTGTTTAGACGGTGGGCAGTTTGGAGATTGTGTGCTCTACTAACCCATTGCCATCAAGTCGATTCCAATTCATAGTGACACTAGAGGACAAAGTAGAACTGCCCCACAGGATTTCCAAGGCTGTAAATCTTTAGGAAAGCAGACTGCCACAGCTTTTGCCCTTGGAGTGAGTGGCTTGTGGGTTTGAACTGCCGACCTGTTGGTTAGCTGCCGAGCACTTAACCATTGTCCCACCAGGGATCCCTCACGTGCCCTGCTAGAGCCTGGTTTTCACACACTTGAGCTCATTTATTCCTCACAACCCCACAAGGTCTATTTCACCTCACTGAGGAAACTAAATTTCCCACAGCTCTGGTGGTTTGCTTACTGTCAAAGCATGGCCTGTAAGTGGCAAATCCAACATCCAAATCCAGGCATTTTTATGCAAAGTTTACTTGTTCCTATGTTCATTTACTCAGTAAGCGAGTGTTGAGTACACCATATGTCAAGCACTGTGGTGGGCAGGAGATGAGTAAGACGTTTTTCTTGTCCTCAGGGTATCCCTGTCTAGCACAGTGGTTCCCAAGCCTGCCTCGTCACTGAATTCCCCCAGGGAGATCTTTTTTTTCTTTTTTTACTGTTGTTGAGAATATACACAGCAGAACACACACCAATTCAACAGTTTCTACATGTACAATTCAGTGAAGTTGATTATATTCTTTGCGTTGTGCAACCATTCTCACCCTCCTTTTCTGAGTTGTTCCAGGGAGATCTCTTTATTGGAAATCTTAGTCTCAGGTCTGATGGACTAAATCTGGATCTCCAGGTTGGGGCAAATGCCATCGGCCAAGTACCTGCCTTCAACCTCTGCTTGATCTGACCCAGCATCAGGCTCAGGAAAGGCTAACTCCAGAGAATGAGAGAAGTCTCCTTTTGCGCAGGTGAGTCTTAGGGAGCAGGGATCAATTCTAGAATAGGATTTAGTGTCAGGGTCAGTTGGGGAATCACCAGACCCACTGAGCACATATGAATTTCTTTTATTCTGTTATGGATTGAATTCTGTTCCCCCTAAAACATATGTTGGAATCCTAACCCCTATACCTGCAAATGTAATGGGATGAGATGGGATGGGATGGGATGGGATGGGATGGGATGGGATGGGATGGGATGGGATGGGATGGGATGGGATGGGATGGGATGGGATGGGATGGGATGGGATGGGATGGGATGGGATGGGATGGGATGGGATGGGATGGGATGGGATGGGATGGGATGGGATGTAATGATGTAATGTAATGTAGTAATGTAATGTAATGCAATGTAATGTAATGTAAATACCTTCCATAATGCAATCTAATCAATCAATAGTTGAGGCCACACCAGTGTAGGGTGAACCCTAAACCTAATCATGTCTGGGTTATATAAAGAACAGCACAGACACAGAGACCTGGGGTGGGTGGGAAGGGGGAGCAGTGGGAGAAGACAGACACTATCTGACCACTGTGGAGACAGATGAACCTACAAGCCCAGCAGAGGAACTCTAAGGATTGCCGTCAGCTACAAGCTGAAATAGGCAAAGAGGAACCTCCCCCTAGAGTCATACCCTGAATATGAACTTCTAGCCTCCTAAATTGTGTGAAAAAAAATTCCTGTTCTTCAAAGCCACCCACTTGTGGTATTTCTGTTATAGCAGCATTAAGAAACTAAGACATATTCCAAAGGTGGAATTCCCATCGAATTCTCTCACAGTGAAAGGGAATTTGGCAAGGTAGCATAGAAAAGTAAGAAATGCTTGAGGTTTGATGTAAGATGCCCCAAGTTTATATGACCTTGAGCAAGCCATCTAAACTCTCTGAACTTTCATTTCCTCATCTGACAAATGAGGGCAATAATATAGTCTTGCCCTGTCTACCTCCCAGTGGGGCCCTTATATGGCACAAATGGATTGTGCTCAACTACTAAGTAAAAGGTTAATGATTTTAACCCACCTGGCAATCCTATGGGAGAAAGACCTGGCAATCTGCGTCTGTAAAGATTATAGCCAAGAAAACCCTATACAGCAGTTCGACACTGGAACATGTGGGTTGCCATGAGTCAGAATTCACTTGATGGCAATAGGCTTGGTTTGGGTTTTGTCTGCCTCCCTGGGTCACATGCGTCTTTCAGCTTGTCATACTGTGGTGGCTTGTGTGTTGCTGTGATACTGGAAGCTACGCCACTGGTATTTCAAATACCAGCAGGATCACCCACGGTGAACAGGTTTCAGTGGAGCTTCCAGGCTAAGACAGACTAGGAAGAAGGACCTGGGGGTGAACTTCTGAAAAAATTAGCCAGTGAAAGCCTTATGAAGAGCGGTGGAACATTAGTTTATATAGTGCAGAAGATGAGCCCCTCAGTTTGGAAGAACCAGGGAAAAGCTGCCTCCCCAAAGAGGAGTCAACCTTACAGATGTGGATGGAGTGAAGCTTTCAGGACCTTTCTTTGCTGATGTAGCAGGACTAAAAATGCGAAGAAACCCATGCTAACACCCACTAATAACCAGAATGTGGAATATATGAAGTATGAATCTATGAAAATAGGAAGTTGTCAAAAATGAAATGGAATGATTGAAAATAGATATCCTAGGCATTAAGGAGCTGAAGTGGACTGGTAGTAACCATTCTGAATCAGACAATCATATGGTCTACTGTGCCAGGTACTGTGATGGATCGTTTGATGTGGCTTTTCTCACCATGGTCTTGTAACTCCCTCCCAAGTGGCTGGGCAAGACTGTGCAAATAAGGTAATTGTGGCCCACCAGAGGGACTGGTCAGTTTTGCCATCCCACTAGGCTTAAAATGAGCCATCCCAGGGGTGGCAGGAAAGGATATCACCACCACCATGGAAGAAGAGCCAGAAGTAGAAAATGCCCTTAGGACCCAGTATCCCTGCTCTGAGAAACTCCTGGAACCAGCAGGCGGGGAGAGAAAGAAACAGAGAGAAAGAGCTATAACACTGAAGATGGTGAGAAGCTGTGCAGAGAAACTTCAGCAGGAAAGACATGTAGAAGATACAGCAGGAGACACTGACAGGATATGGCACAGTGATCTCCTTGGTCCATGGAGTGAGGAAGGAGTACTGTGTTAGTAATCTAGCGCTGCCATAACAGAAATACCACGAGTGCATGGCTTTAACAAAGAAAAATTTTTCTCAGGGTCTAGTAGGTTACAAGTCCAAATTCAGGGTGTGGGCTCCAGGGGAAGGCTTTCTCTCTCTGTTGGCTCTGGAGGAAGGTCCTTCTCCTCAGTTTTCCCCTGATTGAAGAGATTTTCAGGCGCAGGGACTCCGTGTCCAAAGGACGTGCTCTGTTCCTTGTGCTGCTTTCTTGGTGGTGTGAGGTCCCCAACTCTCTGCTTGGTTCTCTTTCGTTTTGTCTCTTGAGAGATAAAAGGTGGTGCAAGGCCACACCCCAGGAAACTCCCTTTTCATTGGATCAGGAATGTGACCTGGTAAGGGTGTTACAATCCCACCCTAATCCTAACATAAAATTACAATCCCAAAATGGAGGACAACCACACAATACTGGGAATCATGGCCTAACCAAGTTGATATACATATTTTTGGGGGCCATAATTCAATCCATGACAAGTACCTTTGGGCAGGAGGCTTGCTGGTGGAGTACAGTGCCTCTGGGCACTTGGTGGAGCTAGGTTTGCTGACCCACGGAGCTAGAGCTGAACACCTTTGGGCTGAGGCTTACTGGCAAAGTTGGGTGCCTCTGGGCACTTACAGGCAGAGGTACAGGAGCTTTGTAACACTTGCCCTAGCAGGGCAGAGGCCGAGGGGCCAGAGAGAGGCATGCCTGCAGGTGCAGCAGAAAAGAAGCTATCCTGATGTAAGAACTGTATCCTGAACGTTCTTGAACCTGAGTTTTAACCTGTTATTCCATAATAAATGCCATAACTGTGAGTATGGTCTGTGAGTTCTCTGTGGGCATTGCAACAAATTATTGAACCCAGCAGAGAAGTAGAGAGTACTGTGGGAGGGACTGTTGGTGTCAGAATTGGTAAAGACGGAAGAGAGAGGAGGCATATCTGACCTCTGCCTCATAGGAATCAACCTTGGGCTGTTGATCTTGATTCTCCTTCCCCCCTGTGAAGTTAGAGGAGATAAGATACCCCCTCCACTCCATGTTTGCAGTTGGACGGAGTCAGAAGCGGAGATTGTTGCAATGGCGCCAAACTCATGAAAGGATGGGACTTTGTAAGAGAAAGAATGAAGAGGCTTGGGAAGTGAAACTTTTGATTCTTAGATGATTATATTGGTTGTTGTTACCTGTTATGGCTGAAAGGAAAGTTATACTGCAACTGAGGGGAGACAAGCTGCTGCTGAAGTGGCTCTGGGCAAGGGCCAGGTCAGTTAAATGGGATAATTGATATAGGGCCAAGGTGTTCCAGTTCCACCCAGCCAGAGGTCCAAGGCCATAGGCATATGAATGAGAAGATAGTCAAAGGGTGGAGAAGAGAAGATGAAATGTTTTAAAAAGGGCTATGTGTTTAGGATTATGTGTTTATTTGAAGGTACTATGTATATTGAATGTTTCTCTTACCTAGTGTTGTAAAGCAGACCTAAGTGTATGACAGAAATGAATATTGCGTATTATGAATTACAGAGAACATGTAACTCTGCCATCAGCCAATATTTGATTGAATTTGCTAAAAGGGGAACTAGGATTTGCCCGGAAGAAACACAGACTGTTGGTTCGAATGCAGTAGCTCTATGTATAAAGTGGGGATCTTAGGTCTAAACCCTGAGCCCCACCCAGAATCCTTCAGAGTCAGGAAATTTGCATGTGAAAAGACATGCAGAACAACCCAGAACTGCTGAGAGAACAGAAGATTTGCATTTGAAGGAAGGACCTACAGAGAAAAAAAAAATGGCTGTTTTTGCTTTTCGAATTTCAAGCAAGTGGTTTGCCTTTGGGTACACTGAACAGGAAAAGTCAGTGCTCATCAGAACCGCCTTCGTGGACTGAAAGTTAAAGGGAGCTGGTGAGTAAACAGCCTGGTATACTCACCTTTTTTTTTTTTTATACTCACCTGTGGTGACCTCCTGGGGCCATGAAATGAGTGGAAGGAAGTAGGAGAGGTGTAGCAATGAAAAGATGGGCTGAGTTTAGACATGTTCCATTGGCACCCATTGACCTAGCCTGCAGGGGCTAGGAATGAGACAGAGAGAGGAAGGTCTGGCTGGTCTGAAGTACAGGGAGTTGTATGGTCTCCTGAATTTATGGGTGGGGCCCATTGACCTAGCCTAAGGGGGCTAGGGACGAGAGAGGAAGAGAAGGGGGGCTGTCTGATCTGAAGTGGCAGGAGATGTGCATGGACTAACGCTGGTAACCATTATGACCTAGCTTGGATGGCTAGGGATGAGCAGACCGGAACCTGGCCAAATGAAGAGGAATGTGTTTGACACTGTGAGCCGGTATAGATTGCTGCAATTTGATGGCTAGCTCAGGAACGAACATTGCTTATGGAGGCAGATACTCAAAGTTCCAGCCAAAACAGAAGATTTAAGACCAAGGAACATGCTTGCCTCCTCTGAGCACTGGTTTGATAGGGATGGGCAATTTAAATATTGGCTCTCTAAAACAGGGGGAGATAAAGGCATGAAATGGCTGGCTTACACATTTTCATGGGTGTGTTTACACAAAAATGAGGGAGACAAGGTAGGATTCCCACTGAATAGATTTATCTTTTCCAGATAGGTCTGGGGAAGAGTGGGTTAGTGAAGACACTAGAAGGGTATATAATGATTCAGTCGTGAGTGTTGAATGGTAACAGGATTGTGATCGTAAAAACTATAATTGTAGGTGCATAACTATGAAAGAATGGACTAAGGGGGAGGCATTACTGGACTGGAGTACAGTAGCTGAACCTAAACTCCCTTAAAGATTTTATTATGCTGATACGTCGTGAGGCTCAGAAAAAGGGAATAATCTTCTTTCAGTTAAATTTTGTCAGACACCAGGAAGGTTGAAACCAAGATAACTTTTGGAGAACCTGACCAGATCAGATGGACACCTGCAGCATACCTGAACGACTGGTACCTGAGTAACCTCACCCTTAGGACTCTTTGTTCTACAAAAGGACTAATTGTTAATGACTATTTGGGGCTGGTGAAATGATTGGGAGGGGGAAGTTATCCTCCAAGTATGAAAGAACCATAGCTGGAAAAGCCAGGGGGTGGCCAGTGGTGCAATGGATTGTTTTGTGTGGTCTTTCTTGCCATGGTCTTGTACCCCCCACCCAAGTGATTGGGCAGGACCACGCAAATAAGATGTTTATGGCCCACCAAAGGAATTGGTCAATTTTTCCATCCTACTAGGCTTAAAATGAGTCATCCTAGGAGTAAGAAGAGAGGATCTCACCACCTCCAAGGAAGAAAAACAAAACATCCTTTGAACATGGGATCCCTGTGCTAAGAAACTCCTGAGAACAGGAGATCAAGAGAGAGAAAAAGAAAGAGATAGAGAGAGACAGAGCTATAACACTGAAGTTGGTGAGAAGAGGCAGCAGAGAAATGGCAGCAGGAGAGACCAGCAGGAGACAGCACACTGTGATTCCCAGAGCAAGAAAGCTGAGTCCCTTTGACTAGGAGCCTTGCTGGTAGGGTAGGGTACCTTTATGACATGTGGTAGAATTAGTTTTGCTAACCCACAGAACTAGAGCTGAGCACCTTAGGGCTGAGGCTTACTGCAGAGTGTGGTGCCTCTGGGCACTTATATTAAAAAAAAAAAAAGCAAAATATTAATTTCTGACAAAATAGACTTTAAAATTAAATACACCACTAAGGATAAGGAAGAACACTATATAATGATTAAAGTGACAATATGCCAGGAGAATATAAGCATATTAAATATTTATGCACCCAGTGACAGGGCTGCAAGATACATAATACAAACTCTAACAGCATTGGAAAGTAAGATAGACAGCTCCACAATTATAGTAGGAGACTTCAACACAACACTTTTGGTGAAGGACAGAACATCCAGAAAGAGGCCCAATAAAGACACGGAAGACCTAAATGTCACAATCAACCAACTTGACCTCACAGACATTTAGAATACTCCACCCAACAGCAACCAAGTATACTTTCTTTTCTAGAGCACATGGAACATTCTGTAGAATAGACCACATATTAAGTCATAATGCAACCCTTAGCAGAATCCAAAACATCAAAATATTACAAAGCACATTCTGTGACCATAAGGCCATAAAAGTAGAAATCAATAACAGAAAAAGCGGTGAAAAGAAATCAAATACTTTGAAACTGAAAAATACCCTGCTCAAAAAAGACTGGATTATAGAAGACATCAAGGATGGAATAAAGAAATTCATAGAATCCAATAAGAATGAAAACACTTCCTATCAGAACCTTTGGGACCCAGCTAAAGCAGTGCTCAGAGGTCAATTTATATCAATAAAAGCACACGTACAAAAAGAAGAAAATGCCAGAATCAAAGAATTATCCCTACGACTTGAACAAATAGAAAAAGGACAACAGAAGAAACCCTCAGGCACCATAAGAAAGCAAATAATAAAAATTAGAGCAGAATTAAATGCAATAAAGATCAGAAAAACAATTGAAAGAGTTTAAAAAAAAAAAACAAAACCAAAAGCCGGTTCTTTGAAAAATTAACAGAATTGGTAAACCATTGGCAAAACTGACAAAAGAAAAACAGGAGAGGAAATAAATAACCCAAATAAGAAATGAGATGAGAGATATCACAACAGAGCCAACTGAAATTAAAAGAATCACGCCAGATTACTACAAAAAATTGTGCTCTAAGAAATTTGAAAACCTAGAAGAAATGGATGAATTTCTAGAAACACACTACCTACCTAAACAAACACAAACAGAGTTAGAACAAGTAAATAAACACATAACAAAAGAAGAGATTGAAAAGGTAATCAAAAAACTCCCAACAAA
The DNA here is from genome assembly GCF_024166365.1 of Elephas maximus indicus. NCBI lineage: Eukaryota > Metazoa > Chordata > Mammalia > Proboscidea > Elephantidae > Elephas > Elephas maximus. The sequence continues at coordinate 164,016,046 of NC_064821.1, read as the reverse complement.
AAAAAGCCCTGGCCAAGACAGCCTCACGGCAGAGTTCTACGAAACTTTCAGAGAAGAGTTAACACCACTACTACTAAAGGTAGTTCAGAGCATAGAAAAGGACGGAATACTCCCAAACTCATCCTATGAAGCCAGCGTATCCCTAATACCAAAACCAGGTAAAGACACCACAAAAAAAAAAAAAAAAAGGAAAATCACACATCTATATTCCTCATGAACTTAGATGCAAAAATCCTCAATGAAATTCTAACCCAGAAAAACTCGTCGAGTCGATTCCAACTCATAGCGACCCAATAAGACAGAGTAGAACTGCCCCATAGAGTTTCCAAGGAGCTAGCCAATAGAATTCAACAACATATCAAAAAAATAATTCACCATGACCATGTGGGATTCATACCAGGTATGCATTAGAAAAACAATCAATGTAATCCATCATATAAATAAAACAAAAGACAAGAGCCACAAGATCTTATCAATTGATGCAGAAAAGGCATTTGACAAAGTCCGACACTCATTCATGATAAAAACTCTCAGCAAAATAGGAATAGGCAGAAAATTCCTCAACATAATAAAGGGCATTTATACAAAGCCAATAGCCAACATCATCCTAAATGGAGAGAGCCTGAAAGCATTCTCCCTGAGGTCCAGAACCAGACAAGGATGCTCTTTATCACCACTCTTATTCAACATTGTTCTGGAGGTCCTAGCCAGAGCAATTAGGCTAGGTAAAGAAATAAAGAGCATCCAGATTGATAAGGAAGAAGTAAAAGTATCAGGATATAACACAAACATACAAAAATCAGTTGGATTCCTCTACACCAACAAAAAGAACATCGAAGAGGAAATCACCAAATCAATGCCATTTACAGTAGCCCCCAGGAAGATAAAATACTTAGGAATAAATCTTACCAGAGATGTAAAAGACTTATACAAAGAAAACTACAAGACACTACTGCAAGAAGCTAAAAGAGTCCTACATAAGTGGAAAAGCATACCTTGCTCATGGATAGGATGACTTAACATTGTAAAAATGTCTATTCTACCCAAAGCGATCTATTGATACAATACAATTCCGATCCAAATTCCAACGACATTTTTTAATGAGATGGAGAAACAAATCACCAACTTCATATGAAAGCGAATGAAGCCCAGGATAAGTAAAGCATTACTGAAAACAGAAGAAGAAAGTGGGAGGCCTCACTCTACCTGATTTTCGAGCCTATTATACTGCCACAGTAGTCAAAACAGCCTGGTACTGGTATAACAACAGATATATACACCAATGGAACAGAATTGAGAATCCAGACGTAAATCCATCCGCATATGAGCAGCTGATATTTGACAAAGGCCCAAAGTCAGTTAAATGGGGAAAAGATAGTCTGTTTAACAAATGGTGCTGGCATAACTGGATATCCATGTGCCAAAAAAATGAAACAAGACTCGTACCTCACACCATGCACAAAAACTAACTCAAAATGGATCAAAGACCTAAATAGAAAATCTAAAACGATCAGGATCATGGAAGAAAAAATAGCAACAATGCTAGAAGCCCTAATACATGGCATAAACAGTATACAAAATATTACTAAGAAACACTAGAAGAGAAACTAGATAACTGGGAGCTTCTAAAAATCAAACACCTATGCTCATCCAAAGACTTCACCAAAAGAGTAAAAAGATTACCTTATGGAGTAAGAAAAAGTTTTTAGCTATGACATTTCCAGTCAGGCTCTGATCTCTAAAATCTACATGTTACTGCAAAAACTCAACTACAAAAAGACAAATAACCCAATTAAAAAATGGGCAAAGGACATGAACAGACACTTCACTGAAGAAGACGTTCAGGTAGCTAACAGATACATGAGGAAATGCTCACCATCATTAGCCATTAAAGAAATTCAAATCAAAACTACAAGGAAATTCCATCTCACTCCAACAAGGCTGGCATTCCTCCAAAAAAAAAAACACAAAATAATAAATGTTGGAGAGGTTGTGGAGAGACTGGAACACTTATACACTGCTGGTGGGAATATAAAATGGTACAACCACTTGGGAAATTGATTTGGCGCTTCCTTAAAAAGCTAGAAATAGAACTACCATATGATTCAGCAATCCCACTCCTTGGAATATATCCTAGAGAGATAAGAGCCTTTTAACTGGAATATAAGCTAGAGAGATAAGAGCCTTTAAACGAACAGACATAGGCTCACCCATGTTCATTGCAGCACTGTTTACAATAGTAAAAAGATGGAAGCAACCAAGGTGCCCGTCAACAGATGACTGGATAAATAAATTATGGTGTATTCACACAATGGAATACTATGCATGGATAAAGAACAATGATGCATCCATGAAACATTGCATAACATGGAGGAATCTGGAAGACATTATGCTGAGTGAAATTAGTCAGTTGCAAAAGGTAAAATATTGTATGAGGCCACTATTATAAGAACTGAAGAAATAGTTTAAACAGAGAAGAAAATATTCTCTGATGATTACGAGGAGGGGGAGGGAGGGAGGGAGGAAGAAGGCGATTTACTAATTACATAGTAAAAAAAAAATTACATAGTAGACAAGAATTAATTTAGATGAAGGAAAGGACAACACAAAATACAGGAGAGATCAGCACGACTGGACTAAACAAAAAGCAAAGAAGTTTCCTGAATAAACTGAACACTTCGGAGGCCAGGGTAGCAGGTGTGGGGGGTTGGGGACCATGGTTTCAAGGGACATCTAGGTCAACGGACATAATAAAATCTATTAAGAAAACTTTCTACTTCCCCCTTTGGAGAGTGGCTTCTGGGGTCTTAAATGCTAGAAAGTGGCCATCTAAGATGCATAAATTGGTCTCAACCCACCTGGAGCAAAGGACAGTGAAGAACACTAAAGGCACAAGGTAATTATGAGCCCAAGAGACAGAAAGGGCCACATAAACCAGAGACTACATCAGCCTGAGACCAGAAATACAAGATGGTGCCCAGCTACAATCGAAGACTACCTTGATAGGAAACACAACAGACAACCCCTGAGGGAACAGGAGAGCAGTGGGATACAGACGTCAAATTCTCATAAAAAGACCAGACTTAGTGGTCTGACTGAGACTAGAAGGATCCTGGAGGTCACACTGCCAAGACCTTCTGTTAGCCCAAAAGAGGAACCATTCCCAAAGCCAACTCTTCAGACAAAGATTGGACTGGACTATGGGATAGAAAACGATACTGATGAGGAGTGAGCTTCTTGGATCAAGTAGACACATGAGACTATGCGTGCAGCTCCTGTCTGGAGGGGAGATCAGAGGGCAAAGGGGGTCAGAAGCTGGCCAAATGGACATGAAAATAGAGAGCAGAGAGAAGGAGTGTGCTGTCTCATTATGGAGAGAGCAACTAGGAGTATATAAAAAATATATAGCAATGCGTATATAAATTTTTGTATGAGAGACTGACTTGTAAACTTTCACTTAAAGCACAATGAAAATTAAAACAAAACAAAACAAAAAACCAAACCCATTGCCATCAAGTCAATTGTGACTCATAGTGACCCTATAGGACAGAGTAGAACTGCCCCCTAGGGTTCCCAAGAGTTGCTGGTGGATTTAAACTGCCAACCTTTTAGTCAGCAGTCGAGTTCTAAACCACTGTGCCACCAATGCTCCTTGGGCACTTACAGGCAGAGCTAAAACAGCTTTGTAACACTTGCCCAAGCAGGGCAAAGGCCAAGGGGCCAGAGAAAAGCATGCCTGCAGGCACAGCAGAAAATAGGCTATGCTGCTGGAAGAACTGCATTATGAGCATTCCTCAACCTGAATTGTAACCCTTTGCTTCCCAAATAAACCCGTAACTGTGAGTATGGTCTGTGAGTTCTGTGTGGCCATTGGAAGGAATTATTGAACCCAGCAGAGAAGTGGAGAGTGCAGTGTGAGAGATGGTTGGTTTCAGAATTGGAAAAGACAGCAGAGAGGGGAGGCATGCCTGACCTCTGCCTCATAGGAATCAGCCTTGGGCTGTTGATCTTGATTCTCTTTCCCCCTATTGAAGTTAAAGGAGGCCACACACCACCTCCACACCATTTTTACACTAGGAATGACAAATTGAAGAGGAATTACATCACGTTCATCCTCAAAAAGAACATTTCAAGAGCTACCCTGAGGAACAATGCTGTCAGTGACAGGATAATATCCATACACCTACAAGGAAGACCAGTTAATATGACTATTATTCAAATTTATGCACAACTAATGACTAAGATGAAGAAACTGAAGATTTTTACCAACTTCTGCAGTCTGAAATTGATCAAACATGCAATCAAGGTGCATCGATAATTACTGGTGATTGGAATGCAAAAGTTGGAGACAAAGAAGGCTCAGTAGTTGGAAAATATAGCCTTGGTGATAGAAATGGCACGAGAGGTCACATGACAAAATTCTGCAAGACTAATGACCTATTCATTGGAAATACCTATTTTCGACAACATAAAAGGTGTCCTCACGTGGACCTCACCAGATGGAATATACAGGAATGAAAGTGACTACATCTGTGGAAAGACAGTGGAGAAGCTCTGTATCATCAGTCAGAAGAAGGCTAGGGGCCAATTGTGGAACAGAGCATCAATTGATCATATGCAAGTTCAAGTTAAAGCTGAAGAAAATTAAAACAAGTCCATGAGAGCCAAAGCATGACCTTGAGTATATCCCACCTGAATTTGGAGACCATCTCAAGGTTAGATTTGAAGCATCGAACGCTAATGACCAAGACCAGGTTAGTTGTGGAATGATATTAAGGGCATTATACATGAAGATAGCAAAAAGTCATTAAAAAGACAGGAAAGAAAGAAAAGACCAAAATGGATGTCAGAGGAGGCTCTGAAACTTGCTCCTTAATGTAGAGTAGCTGAAGCAAAAGGAAGGAAATGATGAGGTAAAAGAGCTGAACAGAAGATTTCAAAGGGTGGCTGGAGAAGACCAAGTAAAATATTATAATGAAATGTGCAAAGACCTGGAGTTAGAAAGCCAAAAGGGGAGAACACAGTCTACATTTATCAAGCTGAAAAAATTGAATAAAAATTCAAGCCCGGAGTTCCAATTCTGAAGGATTCTATGGGCAAAATATTGAATGATGCAGGAAACATCAAAAGAAGATGGAAGAAATGCACAGAGTCACTATACCAAAAGGAATTGGTCAACATTCAACCATTTCAAGAGGTAACATATGATCAGGAACGATCGTACTGAAGGAAGAAGTCCAAGCTGCACTGAAAGGAATGGTGAAAAACTAGGCTCCAGGAACTGATGGAATACCAACTGAGATGCTTCAACAAATGGGTGTAGTGCTGGAAGTGCTCACTTGTCTATGCCAAGAAATTTGGGAAACCCTATGGTGGCGGGGGCCAAGATGGCTGACTAGGTAGATGCTACCTCAGATCCCTCTTGCAACAAAGACTCGGAAAAAAAAGTGAATCGATCACATACATGACAATCTACGAACCCTGACCAACAAACACAGATTTAAAGAGTTGACCTGAGTGACAGAGGTGGAGAACGAACAACTACGGGGAAGCAGAGACTGTTTTCAGAACCTGGAGCCAGCGTCCCAGTCAGGTAATCTTGGCGCCAGGCTTAGGATTGGGCACAGGGAAGCTGAACACAACATCCTGTGACGGTGCAAACATGGGGCGCAGCCCTACACCCTGAACTGACCTCGGGAGGGGGCCCAGCCAGTCAGCGTGGGCGGCGCGGTGACACGGCTGGCGGGAGGAGAAGTTGCTGGGAGGCAGCGACTGGTTTTGGAGCCAGGAGTGCAGCGTCCCAGGCGGGGAACCTTGGCGCCGGGCTTTGGACTGGATGCAGGGGAGCTGAGCACCACATCCTGTGATGGTGGAAACACGGGGCGCAGCCCTACACCCCTGAATTGACCCCGGGAGGGGGCCCAGCTAGTCTGCGCAGGTGGAGCGGCAACGCGGCTGGCGGGAGGAGAAGTCCCCGGGAGGCAGCGACTGTTTTTGGAGCCGGGAGTGCAGCGTCCCAGCTGGGGAACCTTGGTGCTGGGCTTTGGACTGGCAGCGGAGGAACTGACCGTGGCTTCTGCGGGCCTGACCCTCGGGGGCAATCTCTACCCAGCCAGCGCACACAAGTGACGCGCCCCTCGGGAATCTCAGGTAAAACAGTCATCTCAAGCAAGATAAGTAACTTTGTCTATATTCCGGGGTGCTACTCTCTCCTGTTTTTCTGAACCCTCCCCTCTCCTTCCCAGGCAGCTTCATTAACATTGGAATTTCCTGAGCCAGAGGGAGAACTGCTCCTCGGTTTTTCTTTTCCCTTTTTTTTTGGTCTTTTCCTAACCCATTCTTCCGGCCTGAGAGAAGCAATCACAAAAAACCCAGGGACCAAAAACCCTTTCCTAATTGGACTAAAAACACAGAACCAGCTCCAGCCAAGCATATGTGATCCACAGTCTCCGGCTTTCATCCCTACAGGGAACAAGGTGGCTATTATAATGCAAAGGTATTTCTGATAGGGATCTGACTGCATTTTTTTTTTTAGCGGATTTACTGGAAAGGCAAGTTTCCCAGGTCTGATATCTCTGCGTATTCAACAGAGCCCTAACTGACCCACAACAGGGAACAGAGGGCTGAAGCTCCCCCCAGACCACCTAGCCTCCTGCCTTAGGGGACTAAGGAGGGTGACACCTACCAATCAGTGGAGGTACTTGCATTGGGAGCCTAAGGTACAGCTGCAGAGCCCACCCACCAAGGTGCTTTAGGGATAGAGACACACCTACCTCACTGACACTTGGGGGAAGCCTGTCAGCATCCTGCCCCCCCGGAGTGTGAATCTCAGCTGCTACTAGAATCTGGTGCACACAACTATCACCACTACTTCTCAAGGTGTATAGGTGAAAGAGTGCATCACACACTTGAAGACCCAAAATCAGATTCTACTCAAGAATAGTGAATGGACTCAGGCGTATATATCTGGTAACAGCCCAAACCAGCTGGTAATAGGTCATAAGTAAGTCAAGGGCTACAACAATCAAGACAGCACAATCTAGTAGCCCATCCACGTATATTGAAAGAAAACAAAACAAGATAAGACTCAGCGAGCAAATATAGAATAAATCACCACAATATCTTAGCGATGGCTCGGAGACAGCAGTCGATATCAAACCACATAAAGAAGCAGACCATGACTGCTTCTACAACCCCCCAAACAAAAGAATCAAAATCTTTCCCAAATGAAGATACAATCCTGGAATTATCAGATACAGAATATAAAAAACTAATTTACAGAATGCTTCAAGACATCAGGGATGACCTCAGAAATGAAATAAGGCAAACTGCAGAAAAAGCCAAGGAACACACTGATAAAACAGTTGAAGAACTCAAAAAGATTATTCAAGAACATAGTGGAAAAATTAATAAGTTGCAAGAATCCATAGAGAGACAGCATTCAGAAATCCAAAAGATTAACAATAAAATTACAGAATTAGACAACGCAATAGGAAGTCAGAGGAGCAGACTCGAGCAATTAGAATGCAGACTGGGACATCTGGAGGACCAGGGAATTAACACCAACATAGCTGAAAAAAAATCAGATAAAAGAATTTAAAAAAATGAAGAAACCCTAAGAATCTTGTGGAACTCTATCAAGAAGGATAACTTGCGTGTGATTGGAGTCCCAGAACAGGGAGGGAGGGCAGAAAACACAGAGAAAATAGTTGAAGATCTGCTGACAGAAAACTTCCCTGACATCATGAAAGACGAAAGGATATCTATCCAAGATGCTCATCGAACCCCATTTAAGATTGATCCAAAAAGAAAATCACCAAGACATATTATCATCAAACTTGCCAAAACCAAAGATAAAGAGAAAATTTTAAAAGCAGCCAGGGGTAAAAGAAAGGTCTCCTACAAAGGAGAATCAGTAAGTTCAGACTACTCAGCAGAAACCATGCAGGCAAGAAGGCAATGGGATGACATATACAGAGCACTGAAGGAGAAAAACTGCCAGCCAAGGATCATATATCCAGCAAAACTCTCTCTGAAATATGAAGGAGAAATTAAGATATTTACAGATAAACACAAGCTTAGAGAATTTGCAAAAACCAAACCAAAGCTACAAGAAATACTAAGGGAACTTGTTTGGTCAGAAAACCAATAATATCAGGTACCAGCACAACACAAGGTCACAGACCAGAACATCCTGATATCAACTCAAATAGGGAAATCACAAAAACAAATTAAGATTAATTTAAAAAAAAAAGCACTCAAAACAGGGAATCAGTGAAGTCAATATGTAAAAGATCACAATAATCAAAAAGAGGGACTAAATACAGGTGGCATAGAACTGCCCTATGGAGAGGGATACAAGGTGATATAGGACAATACAAGCTAGGTTTTTACTTAGAAAAATAGGGGTAAATATTAAAGTAACCACAAAGAGGTATAACAACTCCATAACCCAAATAAAAACCAAGAGAAACGTAACGACTCAGCAAACATAAAGTCAAACACTATGAAAATGAGGAACACACAAGTTACAAAGAAAAAAGTCTCAGCACAAAAAAGTAAGTGGAAAATTGAAATTGTCAACAACACACATAAAAAGGCATCAAAGTGACAACACTAAACACATACTTATCTATAATTACGCTGAATGCAAATGGACTAAATGCACCAATAAAGAGACAGAGAGTCTCAGACTGGATAAAGAAACATGATCCGTCTATATGCTGCCTACAAGAGACACAACTTAGACTTAGAGACACAAACAAACTAAAACTCAAAGGATGGAAAAAAATATATCAAGCAAACAATAAGCAAAAAAGAAGAGGAGTAGCAATATTAATTTCTGACAAAATAGACTTTAAACTTAAATCCACCACAAAGGATAAAGAAGGACACTACATAATGATAAAAGGGACAATTGACCAGGAAGATATAACCATATTAAATATTTATGTACCCAATGACGGGGCTGCAAGATACATAAATCAAATTTTAACAGAACTGAAAAGTGAGATAGACACCTCCACAATTATAGTAGGAGACTTCAACACACCACTTTCGGAGAAAGACAGGACATCCAGTAAGAAGCTCAATAGAGACACGGAAGGCCTAATTACAACAATCAACCAGCTTGATCTCATTGACTTATAAAGAACTCTCCACCCAACTGCTGCAAAGTATACTTTTTTTTCTAGCACACATGGAACATTCTCTAGAATAGACCACATATTAGTTCATAAAACAAACCTTTGCAGAATCCAAAACATCGAAATACTACAAAGCATCTTCTCAGACCACAAGGCCATAAAAGTGGAAATCAATAACAGAAAAATTAGGGAAAAGAAATCAAATACTTGGAAACTGAACAATACCCTCCTGAAAAAAGACTGGGTTATAGAAGACATTAAGGAGGGAATAAGGAAATTCATAGAATGCAACGAGAATGAAAACACTTCCTATCAAAACCTCTGGGACACAGCAAAAGCAGTGCTCAGAGGCCAATTTATATCGATAAATGCATACATACAAAAAGAAGAAAGAGCCAAAATCAGAGAACTGGCCCTACAACTTGAACAAATAGAAACTGAGCAACAAAAGAATCCATCAGGCACCAGAAGAAAACAAATAATAAAAATTAGAGCTGAACTAAATGAATTAGAGAACAGAAAAACAATTGAAAAAATTAACAAAGCCAAAAAGCTGGTTCTTTGAAAAAATTAACAAAATTGATAAACCACTGGCCAGACTGACTAAAGAAATACAGGAAAGGAAACAAATAACCCGAATAAGAAACGAGATGGGCCACATCACAACAGACCCAACTGAAATTAAAAGAATCATATCAGATTATTACGAAAAATTGTACTCTAACAAATTTGCAAACCTAGAAGAAATGGATGAATTCCTGGAAAAACACTACATACCTAAACTAACACAATCAGAAGTAGAACAACTGAATAGACCCATAACAAAAAAAGAGATTGAAACGGTAATTAAAAAACTCCCAACAAAAAAAAGCCCTGGCCCGGATGGCTTCACTGCGGTTCTACCAAACTTTCAGAGAAGAGTTAACACCACTACTACTAAAGGTATTTCAAAGCATAGAAAATGACGGAATACTACCTAACTCATTCTATGAAGCCACCATTTCCCTGATACCAAAACCAGGTAAAGACATCACAAAAAAAGAAAATTACAGACCTATATCCCTCATGAACATAGATGCAAAAATCCTCAACAAAATTCTAGCCAATAGAATTCAACAATATATCAAAAAATTAATCCACCATGACCAAGTGGGATTTATACCAGGTATGCAAGGCTGCTTTAATATTAGAAAAACCATTAATGTAATCCACCATATAAATAAAACAAAAGACAAAAACCACTTTATCTTATCAATTGATGCAGAAAAGGCATTTGACAAAGTCCAACACCCATTTATGATAAAAACTCTCACCAAAATAGGAATTGAAGGAAAATTCCTCAACATAATAAAGGACATCTATACAAAGCCAACAGCCAACATCACTTTAAATGGAGAGAGCCTGAAAGCATTTCCCTTAAGAACGGGAACCAGACAAGGATGCCCTTTATCACCGCTCTTATTCAACACTGTGCTAGAGGTCCTAGCCAGAGCAATTAGGCTAGACAAAGAAATAAAAGGCATCCGGATTGGCAAGGAGGAACTAAAATTATCTCTATTCGCAGATGACATGGTCTTATACACAGAAAACCCTAAGGAATCCTCCAGAAAACTACTGAAACTAATAGAAGAGTTTGGCAGAGTCTCAAGTTATAAGATAAATGTACAAAAATCACTTGGATTCCTCTACATCAACAAAAAGAACATCGAAGAGGAAATCACCAAATCAACACCATTCATAGTAGCCACCAAGAAGATAAAATACTTAGGAATAAATCTTACCAAAGATGTAAAAGACCTGTACAAAGAAAACTACAAAGTACTACTACAAGAAACTAAAAAGGACCTACTTAAGTGGAAAAACATACCTTGCTCATGGATAGGAAGACTTAACATAGTAAAAATGTCTATTCTACCAAAAGCCATCTATACATACAATGCACTTCCAATCCAAATTCCAATGTCATTTTTTAATTTGATGGAGAAACAAATCACCAACTTCATATGGAAGGGAAAGAAGCCTCGGATAAGCAAAGCATTGCTGAAAAAGAAGAAGAAAGTGGGAGGCCTCACTCTACCTGATTTCAGAAGCTATTATACAGCCACAGTAGTCAAAACAGCCTGGTACTGGTACAACAACAGGCACATAGACCAATGGAACAGAATTGAGAACCCAGATATAAATCCATCCACATATGAGCAGCTGATATTTGACAAAGGCCCAGTGTCAGTTAATTGCGGGAAAAGATATTCTTTTTAACAAATGGTGCTGGCATAACTGGATACCCATTTGCAAAAGAATGAAACAGGACCCATACCTCACACCATGCACAAAAACTAACTCCAAGTGGATCAAAGACCTAAACATAAAGACTAAAACGATAAAGATCATGGAAGATAAAATAGGGACAACCTTAGGAGCCCTAATACAAGGCATAAACAGAATACAAAACATTACCAAAAACGACGAAGAGAAACCAGATAACTGGGAGCTCCTAAAAATCAAACACCTATGCTCATCTAAAGACTTCACCAAAAGAGTAAAAAGACCACCTACAGACTGGGAAAGAATTTTCAGCTATGACATCTCAGACCAGCACCTGATCTCTAAAATCTATATGATTCTGTCAAATCTCAACCACAAAAAGACAAACAACCCAATCAAGAAGTGGGCAAAGGATATGAACATGCACTTCACTAAAGAAGATATTCAGTCAGCTAACAGATATATGAGAAAATGCTCTCGATCATTAGCCATTAGAGAAATGCAAATTAAAACTACGATGAGATTCCATCTCACTCCAACAAGGCTGGCATTAATCCAAAAAGCACAAAATAATAAATGTTGGAGAGGCTGCAGAGAGATTGGAACTCTCATACACTGCTGGTGGGAATGTAGAATGGTACAACCACTTTGGAAATCTATCTGGCGTTATCTTAAACTACCATACAACCCAGAAATCCCACTCCTCAGAATATACCCTAGAGAAATAAGAGCCTTCACACAAACAGATATATGCACACCCATGTTTATTGCAGCTCTGTTTACAATAGCAAAAAGCTGGAAGCAACCAAGGTGTCCATCATCGGATGAATGGGTAAATAAATTGTGGTATATTCACACAATGGAATACTACGCATCGATAAAGAACAGTGACAAATCTGTGAAACATTTCATAACATGGAGGAACCTGGAAGGCATTATGCTGAGCGAAATCAGTCAGAGGCAAAAGGACAAATATTGTATAAGACCACTATTATAAGATCTTGAGAAATAGTATAAACTGAGAAGAACACATACTTTTGTGGTTACGAGGCGGGGAGGGAAGGAGGGTGGGAGAGGGTTTTTTACTGATTAGTTAGTAGATAAGAACTGGTTTAGGTGAAGGGAAGGACAATACTCAATACATGGAAGCTCAGCTCAACTGGACTGGATCAAAAGCAAAGAAGTTTCCGGGATAAACTGAATGCTTCAAAGGTCAGCGGAGCAAGAGCGGGGGTTTGGGGACCATCGTTTAAGGGGACTTCTAAGTCAATTGGCAAAAGAATTCTATTATGAAAACATTCTGCATCCCACTTTGAAATGTGGCGTCTGGGGTCTTAAATGCTAACAAGCGGCCATCTAAGATGTATAAATTGCTCTCAACCCACCTGGAGCAAAGGAGAATGAAGAACACCAAGGTCACACGATAACTAAGAGCCCAAGAGACAGAAAGGGCCACATGAACCAGAGACCTACATCATCCTGAGACCAGAAGAACTAGTTGGTGCCCGGCCACAATCGATGACTGCCCTGACAGGGAGCACAACAGAGAACCCCTGAGGGAGCAGGAGATCAGTGGGATGCAGACCCCAAATTCTCACAAAAAGACCATACTTCATGGTCTGACTGAGACTAGAGGAATCCCGGCGGTCATGGTCCCCAAACCTTCTGTTGGCACAGGACAGGAACCATTCCCAAAGACAACTCATCAGACATGAAAGGGACTGGACAGTGGGTAGGAGAGAGATGCTGATGAAGAGTGAGCTATCCGTATCAGGTGGACACATGAGACTGTGTTGGCATCTCCTGTCTGGAGGGGGGATGGGAGGATAGAGAGAGTTGGAAGCTAGCAAAATTGTCACGAGAGACTGGAAGGGCTGACTCATTAGGGGGAGAGCAAGTGGGAGTACGGAGTAAGGTGTATATGAACTTACATGTGACAGTTTGACTTGATTTGTAAACTTTCACTTGAAACTCAATAAAAGTTCATAAAAAAAAAAAAGAAAGAAATTTGGAAGATAGCTACCTGGCCAATTGACTGGAAGTGATCCATAATTGTGTCCATTCCAAAGAAAGGTGATTCGATGGAATGTGGACATTATCAAAAAATATCATTAATATCACACGTAAGTAAAGTTTTGCTGAAAATCATTCAAAAATGGTTGCAGCTATACATGGACAGGGAACTGCCAGAAATTTAAGGCCGATTCAAAAGAGGACATGGAATGAGGGATATCATTGCTGATGTCAGATGGATCTTGGCTGAAGGCACAGAATACCAGAAAGATGTTTACCTGTGTTTTATTGACTATGCAAAGGCATTTGACTGTGTAGATTATAACAAATTAAGGATGACATTGTGAAGAACAGAAATTCTACAACAGTTAATTGTGCTCGTGAGGAACCTGTACATAGACCAAGAGACAGTCATTTGAATAGAACAAGGAGATACTACAGGTTTAAAATCAGGAACGGTGTGTGTTGGAGATGTATTCTTTCACCATGCTTATTCAGTCTGTATGCTGAGAAAATAATCTGAGAAGCTGGACTATATGAAGAAGAACATAGCATCAGGATTGGAGGAAAACTCATTAAAAACCTGTGATATGGAGATGACACAACCTTGCTTGCTGAAAGTGAAGAGGACTTGAAGGACTTACTGATGAAGATCAAAGACCACACACCGCCTTCAGTATGGATTATACCTCAACATAAAGAAAACAAAAATCCTCACAGCTGGATCAATAAGCAACAGCATGATAAACAGAGAAAAGAGTGAAGTTGCCAAGGATTTCATTTTACTTGGATTCATAATCAACACGCATGGCAGGAGCAGTCAAGAAATTAAAAGACACATTGCACTGGGCAAATCTGCTAAAGTGTTAAAAAGCAAAGATGTCACGTTGAAGACGATGGTGTGCCTGACCCAAGCCATAATATTTTCAATCACCTCATATCCACGAGAAAAGTGGACAATGAATAAGGAAGATCAAAGAAGAGTTGATGAATTTGAATTATGGAGTTGGCAAAGAATGTTGAATATACCATGCAATTCCAGAAGATTTGAACATGCCTGCCTTGGAAGAAGTACAGCCTGAGTACTCCTTGGAAGTGAGGATGATGAGACTTCAAGTCACGTACTTTGGACATGTTACCAAGAGAGACCAGTCCCTAGAAAAAGACATTATGCTTGGTAAACTGGAGGGTCATGAAAAAAGAGCAAGACCCTCAATGAGTTGGATTGACACAGTGGTTCCAACAATGGGCTCAAACAAAGAAATGATTGTGAGGATGGCGCAGGACTCACCAGCACCTAACAACATCAACAACCTTCCTGGGTGCAAAGATTCCAAAAGATTGGGCACATGAGCATGTGGAAGTATCTTAATGTAGGTTCTCCTGCAGTCTGCTCAAGGTGTTGGTCAACCATGGAGTGTCTTGAAGCATTCTAAGTCAAGTAGATCAAGTTTTTGCCTCTGGATGCTGGTATCGCCTCCAGAGAAGACCGAACGTGTTCCAAAGCATTAGTTGCCCTGACATCTTGCAAAATGAAGACAGAGTCTCCATTTGCTTCCTACACTCAGCCACTGTTTGAAGTGAATTCTCTGTGCCTGGCCCTTTACTTAAGGAATAAAAAAATAATAAAATTTTTGTTGAGTTATTGAAAATACTATAGAACTCAGTTTCCTGATGTATTTTGTTGACAAGTGAAATCTGGGGTACAGTTTCTAACCTTTGTTTAAGCTTGCAGTGTGCCCTTTTCTGTTTTCCAGGTGAACCCTGGCTGTCCTGACTTCAGAATTTTAGTGTTCTGAACCATCAGGTAAATTCTGTCAAGTGCGATCTGAAGTTGCTGCTTTCTCACGTCTCTATGGAAATCCTGGTGGCATAGTGGTTAAGTGCTACAGCTGCTAACCAAAGGGTCGGCAGTTCAAATCCACCAGGCGCTCCTTGGAAACTCTGTGCGGCAATTCTACTCTGTCCTATAGGGTTGCTATGAGTCGGAATCGACTTGACGGCACTGGGTTCTGTTCACTGGGTTTCCCCTCTCTATTGCCCCATGACACCGAAGGCTCCTGGGGGCAGGGGGGAGGAGCAGGGGAGGAAACAAACAAACCTCTTGGGAGTTAGAGGGAGGAAAGCCTGTCTGCTAGTCCTCCAATTCTGAGTGGAGGTTCAGCCTTTTCTTTCTAGATAGGGGCTTCTGCCTCGTTTCCATGGTTTCTTACCTTAGATGTGGATCTTATTTAATACTTAGTTTTTAATAGCTAATCCCTTCGAATGGGCTTTGGAATTATTTATTTTGCCTCTGATGAATCTGACTTCTGATCTGAAGTATTCAATCCCTCCCTGTTGGTGGATATACAGCCTGGCTGCTCTAGGTTCATAAAATTTTTCCATTAAAGGTTTCTCTCCTCTGCCAATATTTATTGCTAGAGTCGCTATTTGCCCAGAAGCTACTGTCTGTTGCATCTTCTGGGAAATGAAATTTATGTCTCCTGGCACCGGTGGGGTGACATCACTGAGGCACTGTTTACATCACCAAGTGGCATAAGCCTGGAGCCCAAGTCTCCCAGTGGATCATAAAAGCAAGGGAGATAAAGTGGGTTTGCATAAACAAACTCACTTTATATACCTCTTCTTTTCCCTCCTTGCCTGTGCTACCCCACCCCCTACTCATACTGACAGTATCATTGTATAATTAGGAGAATCTTTTAAAATTTGTGTTGAGGTGCTGGATCCATATGGTGGAAGAGTGAGCAAGAAGGGGATGCCCAGGCTTCGTGTAGAGGATGTCTGCTCAAAGGGCAACAACCGTGCCTTCCCTTCGTAACACTATATAGTTTACAATTCACTCTAGTATGAACCCTGGGACACATGTTTTGCTACATTATGTGGACAGGTGATTTAACTGAGGCACTGAGACTCAGGGTTTTGCTAGTCCTTGGCAAAGCTGGGGTTCGAACCCAGCTCTTCTGACTCAAGGCTCCTCTGCCCTTCATGGCCTCCTGGTGCCTGGAGGAGGGATGCATGCAGCTCTCAGCTCCAGCCCCTCTCCCACCTGCCTTACAGGAAAGCAGCCCCTGAGATCCACAGTAAGCTGGCTGAGGAAAGAGACAGGAAATGCCTGGGCAGCAATTTGATGGGTATGTTTTGCCTCTGTCTACTCTCTTCTTTCTTTATCTAGTCAGCTTTCTCCTACTACCTCATCCTTTATTTCCTCAAAGGAGTGTTGGTGCTTTCTTGCCTCCTATCTACTCTTCAGCCTACTCCTTTTCTCCATCCCCCACCCTCCACCCCATCTCACCTCAATCAATCAATGATGATGTCAACAAGCTTGGAGGAGCACTAACCTGTTGCCATGGAGTTTCCAAGGCTGTAAATCTTTACAGAAGCAGACTGCCACATCTTTCTCCTGAGGAGCAGCTGGTGGGTTCAAACTGCCAACCTTTGGGTTAGCAGCTGAGCGCTTAACCACTGCACCACCAGGGCTTCTTGGAGGAGCACTAGACAAACTAAATAAAGAAGTGGCACAGATAAGCTCTCTCTCTCTCTTTCCGGAATGACTGGCCTTAGGCTATCTGCTAGCCTCTCAGGGGGGGTCTGTGCTGTAGTGTGGTCGTAGTGCTGTGTTTTTGTAAATGACAGCTACCATGAAATACATTGAGAGGTAGTTGAGGCCCAAGTCCTGCCCAGGGAAGGAGCCCTGGTTGCCTCTGAATCCCCAGATAATTCTTTACAAGACTTGTTCAGCGGGCTATCAGCTGGATGGAGTGTTTGGTTGCCCAGCTCAATGGACAGCTTCGGGTCCATGCCGGTCATGCATGCAGCACTGTGCAGTTGAACAGGATCCCACACACAGGAGGACCCCATGCTTGATTTAGTGTTCCATCGTTGCTGTCTTGAAATTCTTAAGAATTTCTGAACAAGGGATCTGCATTGTCATTTTGCACTGGGCCCAAGAATTATCCAGCCAATGCTGCTCGGGTCTTTTAAAATGTACCTTCTGTAACAAACACCATCCATTGTCAACCCAACATTCATTCTCCCTCCTTCCGTTAAAGAGAATCCCAGTTTTTTCAGTCAGTATTAGAGATTCCTGATCTCAGGAGAAGCCCTTCCTTAGCCATAGAAAATGAATCTGATGGATTAGAACAGTGATGGAACCTAAAGGCTTTTGGTCAGTGTTTTAGTTATAGTTGCAGCTATAACTGCAATACCACAAATGCGTGGCTTTACTAAACAGGAATTTATTTTCTCATAGTTTAGGAGGTGTCATGGATTGAATTGTGTCCCCCCAAAATGTCTTCAGCTTGGCTAGGTCATGATTCCCTTGCATGATTGTCTACCATTTTATCTTCTCATGTTATTTCCCTATATGTTGTAAATCCTATCACTATGATGTAATAAGATGGATTAGCAGCAATTATATTGATGAGGCCTACAAGATTAGGTAGTGTCTTAAGCCAATCTGTCTTGAGATATAAAAGAAAGAAGCAAGCAGAGAGACATGGGAACCTCATACCACCAAGAAAGCAGCACTGGGAGCAGAGCGCATCCTTTAGACCTGAGGTTCCTGTGCTGAGATGCTCCCAGACCAAGGGAAGACTGATGACAAGGATATTCTTCCAGAGCCGACAGAGAGAGAAAGCCTTCCCCTGGAGCCAGCACCCTGATTTCGGACTTCTAGCCTACCAGACTGTGAGAGAATAAACTTCTCTTTGTTAAAGCTATCCACTTGTGGTATTTCTGTTATAGCAGCACTAGATGACTAAGACAGAATTTGGTAACGGGAGTGGGGTGCTGCTGTAACAGATACCTAAAATGTGGAAGTGGTTTTGAAACTGTGAATGGATAGAGGACTGGCAGTAGCAAAAGACTGGCAGCAGCAGAGAAGCAGCAGCAGCAGAACTAGGAGACCAGAGCCAGATACCTCTGGAGCCAACCCACAGAGCGAGAGAGTTGAGTGCCTGTGCGCAGGAGGCTTCCTTGTGGAGTGGGGTGCCTCCAGGCACTTATCAGTGGAGCTACAGAGCTTTGGAACACTTGCCGCAGCAGGGCAGATGCAGGGGTGAGGCTAAAGGAGCTGAGAGGTCAAGAAACTAGGAAGCAGAAACTGAAGAGACAAGGAACACAAGAAGCCGAGCTACCTCAGTCTCAAAAGGTTTGGCCAGGACCTCTGGGGTTTCAAAGGTGGAGCCATGGCTTCTGGTGTTTCTAAAGGTGAAGTTGCCACTCAGATCGACTAGGGGAATGGTGCATCTAAAGCCTAGGGAGCGGAGTTGGTGGACAAGGACCTTCCTCCAGAGCCGGCAGGGACAGAAAGCCTTCCCCTGGAGCCAGCACCCTGAATTTGGACTTCTAGCCCATTGGAATGTGAAAGAATAAATTTCTTTTTTTTTTTTTAAAGCCATCCACTTGTGGTATTTCTGTTATAGTAGCACTAGATGACTAAGACAGGAGGGCTGTAAGTTTGAATTCAGGTGCCGGCTCTAGGGGAAGGCGTTCTCTCTCTTTGGCTACAGAGGAAGGTCCTCTTCTCTTTGAGCTTCTGCTTTTGGGCAGTCTTCTCTTCCTCCATCTCTGCTACTAGCTTACTTGTTTAATCTCTTATATGTCAAAAGAGATTGACTTAGATGAGAAGGCAGAGAAGGACAGGAAAACTGGATGAGTGGACATGGGGATCCCTGGGATGGAAAGGGGGAGAGTGCCGTCACAGTGTGGGCATTGCAACCGATGTCATAAAACAATATGTGCGGAAACTTTTGAATGAGAAACTAACGTGAGCTGTAAACTTTCACCTAAAGCAAAATAAAATTAAAAAAAAAGAGATTGACTTAAAACACACCCTACACTAATACTGCCTCATTAACATAACAAAGACCACCCATCCCCAAATTGGATTATAACCAGAGGCACAGAGGTTAGGGTTTACAACACATATTTTGAAGGGACACAATTCAATCCATAACATTCAGCAGTTGACCATGTGACCTAGATCTCATCAAGGAGAAGAAAGTAAAAACTTCTTTTGGGGAAAACTTTTCCTTGCCTGAGATAAACAGGCCACTAGACTGCTCTTTCTTGTTTTGCCCCTTGCCCCTTCTGCTATGAAGCTGGGCACAATATCTGGAGGTGTAACAGCTGCCTTGTGATAAGAGGAGGAAATCCAACACACTCCAAGTGGCAAAGCAGAGAGAAAAGCTGGGTCTGTGACATGTTATTGAGCCTATGCCCCAATCTGTCTAATAGATTTCAACTCATGGTGACCTCACGTGACAGAGTAGAACTGCCTCATAGGGTTTTTTGGGGTGTAGTCTTTACGGGAGCAGATCTCCTAGTCTTTCTCCTATGGAGCCTCTGAGTGGGTTCAATCCACCAAACTTTTGGTTAGCAGCTGAGTGCTTAACTGTTGTGCCACCAAGACTCCTTAGTCTTAGACTAGCTCTTCTCAATTTCCTGTCATGCACCAAACAACCACCACCAATAACATCAAAATCCAATTTTTTTAAATCTTTGCTTTTTACTTATAATTAAATGTCTTTTAACTGCTAGGACTCCTTGACAACATTTAATACAGCATTGACCATTCCCGCCTCCTTAAAACATTCTTTCCTTGGCATTCATGACACCATCTCAACTGCATATTCTGATTGCTTGTCATATTCCCCTTCCTCAGCTCAGGCTGTGTCTGGCAGGATATTCTTGAGTGCTGGCAAGGAACCCTGGTGGTGCAATGGTTACAAGATCAGCTACTAACCAAACAGTCAGTGGTTCAAAGCCACCACTGGCTTTGTGGGAGAAACACCTGGTATCTGGTCCCATAAAGATCACAGTCTAGGAAACCCTATGGGGCAGTTTTACTCTGTCCTATAGGGTCGCTATGAGTCGGAGTGGACTCAACGGCACACAATAATAACCTGTGTGTCGGGCTCAATGCTAAGTGCAACAGATAGAACCACAATGAAGAAAGAGAAGACCTCTGCTCTCATGGAGCTCACACTCTCGTCCTTAGCCCATTTCTCCAACCACTGTCTGTACTCCCCCTGGGCTTTAACCATAGGCAACAGCTGCATTCTGATGCAGGACTTCACACTGCCTTACCTACTAAGCCAACAGTCAACAGATCCTCCTGGAAAGGAAAGAGAAGAGACCTAACTGCTCTTGACCAGTCAGACACGAAATAATCTTTACTCCACATTCCCAGCCAAGACAGGAACAGAAGAAATAAAAGAGCTAGCTTTCTTTTCTGACTCCTAAGCTCCTACTTTAGAAGCCTGGATGGCACAAGAGGTTTGTGATTGGCTGCTAACCTGAAAACTGACGATTCAAACCCACCCAGCGGCTCTGCGGAAGAAAGGCCTGGCAAACTGCTTCAGTAAAAAGTGTTATTGTTGTTGTTAGTTGCTGTGGAGTTGATTCCCACTCATGGCAACCCCATAAGTGCAGAATAGAACTGCTCCATAGGCTTTTCAAGGCTATGACCTTTTAGGAACAGATTGTCAGGCCTGTCTTCCAAGGCGCTTCTAGGTGGGTTCGAACTGCCAACCTTTTGGCTAGTAGTCCAACAATTAACGATTTGCACCACCCAGGGACTCCCCATAAAGATTACAGCCAAGAAAACCCTATGAAGCAGTTCTACTCTGTAACACATGCGGTGGCTGTGAGTCAGGGGGCGATTCAATGGAAACTAACAAGAATGACAATAAGCTCAAACTTTATTTTTCTGCACCTTTCAGACACATTACTGGATTCTACAGTAGTAAATTCCTCTTACAGAATTCTGCCATATGTGGGAATTTTCTTTCATTTCCCATAAAAGGTATTGAAAGATCCCGTCAGGTTTAGCAGTTATTACATTATCAGTACTGCTACCCCCTCACTCACACACGGTTACAGAAAATAGTAAGAAAGCCTCTGTCAAGTGAATGCTTGTCAAATTCTCCCAGACTGCTAGTGAAGAAAGATGACTACTGAATCCACTACTTATAATAGCATTTTTGAAAAAAAATATGCATTTGGGAAAAAGTTGAAAATGAAATGGCAAACTGTCCAGCCCACTAACTCAACTTATGAGAAACGGGTGTAGGAATACAATCCAAATGACAGGAAATAATTTATGCAGAAAGATAGCTATTGTTTATGATATAAAGTTGTGAAAATCTTTACTGTTGTCACCCATGTAATTCACTACTTTTATAGGTTAAAGGAGAAAAACTATATGATCATCCTGATCAATGCTGAAAAAGCACTTGTTAAAATTCAAAGACCATCCCTACTCTATAGTATAGAGTAGAACTGCCCTATAAGGTTTCCAAGGTTGATTTGAACTACAGACCTTTTGGTTAGCAGCTGAGCTCCTAACCACTGCACCACCAGGGCTCCAAGCCAGAGATAAAGGAAAACCCTTAATTTATAAAAGGTATGTGGAGAGGAGGAACTATAACAAACATTACATCGAACAAGGAAAGAGAAGAAGCATTCCCATCAGAATTTAGAAAAACACTACAGCTTCTTCAGGGCTAGGGCTACATTTAGGCACAAAATTTAAGGAGGTATCAAAAAACTCAGTAATCAAGATAAATAATACTTTAGTATATTTTTTAAAAAATTAAAATTAATGCGAATAAATCCTTGATGAGCAACATACAAAATTTTAAAATACAGACTCAGTATTATTGGCTTTTTGTTTTGCTTCTGGCTCTAATACAGCTCTAATACCCATTCAAACTTTGTCGTACTGTCGGGGCTTGCGTGTTGCTGTGATACTGGAAGCTATGCCACTGGTGTTCAGATACCAGCAGGGTCACCCACGAAGGACAGGTTTCAGCTGAGCTTCCAGACTAAGACAGACTAGAAAGAAGGACCTGGCAGTCTACTTCTGAAAAGCATTAGCCAGTGAAAACCTTATGAATGGCAGTGGAATGTTGTCAGATATAGTGCTGGAAGATGAGCCCCCCATGTTGGAAGGCACTCAAAAGATGACTGGGGAAGAGCTGCCTCCTCAAAGCAGAATCAAACTTAATGACATGGATGGTGTAAAGCTTTTGGGATCTTCATTTGCTGATGTGGCACGACTCAAAATAAGAACCAGCTACAAACATCCATTAATAATCAGAACCTGGAATGTATGAAGTATGAATTTAGGAAAGATGGAAATCATCAAAAAATGAAGTGGAACGCATAAACATCGATATCCTAGGCATTAGTGAGCTGAAATGGACTGGTATTGGCCATTTTGAATCAGACAATCATATAGTCTACTATGCTGGGAATGACAACTTGAAGAGGAATGGTGTTGCATTCATCGTCAAAAAGAATGTTTCAAGATCTATCCGGAAGTACAATGCTGTCAGTGATAGGATAATATCCACACAGCTACAAGGAAGACCAGTTAATACGACTATTATTCAAATTTACGCACCAACCACTAGGGCCAAAGATGAAGAAATAGAAGATTTTTATCAGCTGCTGCAGTCCGAAATTGATCGAACATGCAATCAAGATGCATTGATAATTACTGGTGATTGGAATGCAAAAGTTGGAAACAAAGAAGAAGGATCAGTAGCTGGAAAACATGGCCTTGGTGATAGAAACAATGCTGGAGATCATATGATAGAATTTTGCAAGACCAACGACTTCATTGCAAATACCTTTTTTCACCAACATAAACTGCGACTGTACACGTGAACCTTGCCAGATGGAACACACAGAAATAAAATTGACTACATCTGTGGAAAGAGATGATGGAAAAACTCAATATCATCAGTCAGAGCAAGGCCAGGGGCCAACTGTGGAATAGACCAATTGCTCATATGCAAGTTCAAGCTGAAACTGAAGAAAATCAGAGCAAGTCCGCAACAGCCAAAATATGACCTTGAGTATACCCCACCTGAATTTAGAGACCATCTGAAGAATAGATTTGACACATTGAACACTGGTGACTGAAGACCCAACGAGTTGTGGAATGGCATCAAGGACATCATCCATGAAGAAAGCAAGAGGTCACTGAAAAGAGAGGAAAGAAAGAAAAGACCAAGATGGATGTCAGAAGAGACTCTGAAACTTGCTCACGAACGCTGAGCAGCTACAGCAAAAGGAAGAATTGATGAAGTAAAAGAACTGAACAGAAGATTTCAAAGGGCCTCTCGAGAAGTCAAAGTAAAGTATTATAATGACATGTGCAAAGAGCTGGAGGTGGAAAACCAAAAGGGAAGAACAGGCTCGGCGTTTCTCAAGCTGAAAGAACTGAAGAAAAAAATTCAAGCCTCGAGTTGCAGTAATGAAGGATTCCACGGGGAAAAAATTAAACGACGCAGGA
This sequence comes from Elephas maximus indicus, assembly GCF_024166365.1. Taxonomy (NCBI): domain Eukaryota; kingdom Metazoa; phylum Chordata; class Mammalia; order Proboscidea; family Elephantidae; genus Elephas; species Elephas maximus. Next base: position 163,992,316 of record NC_064821.1, on the reverse strand, counting down.
AGCATCAAAAGAAGATGGAAGGAATACACTGAGTCATTATGCCAAAAAGAATTAGTCGCTATTCAACCATTTAAAGAGGTGGCATATGATCAGGAACTGATGGTACTGAAGGAAGAAGTCCAAGCTGCTCTGAAGGCACTGGCGAAAAACAAGGCTCCAGAAATTGATGGAATATCAATTGAGAATTTTCAACAAACAGATGCAGCACTGAAGGTGCTCACTTGTCTATGCCAAGAAATGTGGAAGACAGCTTCCTGGCCAACTGACTGGAAGAGATCCATATTTATGCATATTCCCAAGAAAGGTGATCCACTTGAATGTGGAAATTATAGGACAATATCATTAATATCACATGCAAGCAAAATTTTGCTGAACATCATTCAAAAACAGCTGCAGCAGTGTATCAACAGGGAACTGCCAGAAATTCAGGCCGGTTTCAGAAGAGGTTGTGGAACCAGGGATATCATTGCTGATGTCAGATGGATCCTGGCTGAAAGCAGAGAATACCAGAAGGATGTTTACTTGTGTTTTATTGACTATGCAAAGGCATTCGACTGTGTGGATCATAACAAATTATGGATAACATTGTGAAGAATGGGAATTCCAGAACACTTAATTGTGCTCATGAGGAACCTTTACTTAGATCAAGAGGCAGTTGTTCGGACAGAACAAGGGGATACTGATTGGCTTAAAGTCAGGAAAGGTGTGCGTCAGAGTTGTATTCTCTCACCATACCTATTTAATCCGTATGCTGAACAAATAATCCGAGAAGCTGGACTATGTGAAGAAGAACGGGGCATCAAGATTGGAGGAAGACTCATTAACAACCTGTGTTATGCAGAGGACACAACCTTGCTTGCTGAAAGTGAAGAGGACTTGAAGCCCTTACTAATGAAGATCAAAGACCACAGGCTTCAGTATGGACTGCACCTCAACATAAAGAAAACAAAAATCCTCACAACTGGACCAATGAACAACATCATGATAAAAGGAGAAAAGATTGAAGTTGTCAAGGATTTGATTTTACTTGGATCCACAATCAACAGCCGTGGAAGCAGCAGTCAAGAAATCAAAAGACGCATTGCAGTGGGTGGATCTGCTGCAAAGGACCTCTTCAAAGTGTTGAAGAGCAAAGATGTCACCCTGAAGACTAAGGTCACCTGACCCAAGCCATGGTATTTTCAGTTGCATCATATGCATGTGAAAGCTGGACAATGAATAAGGAAGACCGAAGAAGAGTTGACTCCTTTGAATTGTGGTGTTGGCGAAGAATATTGAATATACCATGGACTGCCAAAAGAACGAACAAATCTGTCTTGGAAGACGTGTGCCCAGAATGCTCCTTAGAGGCAAGGATGACGAGACTGTGTCTTACATACTTTGGACATGTTGTCAGGAGGGATGAGTCCCTGGAGAAGGACATCATGCTTGGCAGAGTACAGGGCCAGTGGAAAAGAGGAAGACCCTCAGTGAGGTGGATTGACACAGTGGCTGCAATGATGAGCTCAAGCATGACAATGATTTTAAGGATGACTCAGGACCAGGCAGTGTTTCGTTCTTTTGTGCATGGGATCCTGTGAATTGGAACCGACTTGACAGCACCTAACGACAAGAACAATCCATTAAAATATTATTTAATTGATAACGGTTTTTTTGGGCAGGGGCACCTTCTTAAATTTTGTGCCCAAGGCAGGTACCTCATTCATCTCACCCTAGCTCTGGCTCTTTGGTACTAGTCAATAATATTCTTGGAGTTTTGGTCAATGTAATACGACAAAAAGAAAAAAAAAAAAGGTAAAAATATTGTAGGTGAAGAGGCAAATCTGTTATTATTTGCAAATAAGATTGACTCTATGACCTTTGACAAGTCACTTAGCCTCTCATCTATAAAATAGGAATAATAGTGACTACCTCATGAAATGATTGTGAGAATTAAGTGAGGTAATACGTGTAAAGTACTTAGAAGTCTGACAAATAGTAAGCACTATATAGTTTTATCTATTGTAAATGTCTACCTAGAAAGTCCAAAAAAATCTATTGAAAAAAATTCAGAACCATTCAAAAAAGCATAAAAAATTAACAGCTTCTCTAAACACCAGCAACATCCAATTGGCAAATGTCATATAGAAAAAAGATACCTTCACATATCAATTAAAATTATAACAAGGTATGTGCAAGACTTGTATGAAGAAACTATATTACTGAATACCATGAATAATAAAAAGGACCTGAATAAAAAGTGATACTTCATATTTTTGAATGGAGACAATCAATATTGTAAAAAAGATTGTAATTCTCCCCCAAATTAATCTATATTTAATATTATCCCAGCTGAAATTACAATGGAAGTTTCTAATCAATCTTGTTTGATTCTAAAATTCATCTATCACACTTGGATAGCCAAGAAAACTTTTTTTAAAAAAAAATTTTTGTTGTGCTTTAAGTGCAAGTTTACAAACCAAGTTACTCTCTCATACAAAAACTTATATATGCCTTGCTATATACTCCTAGTTGCTCTCAGTCTAATGAGACACCATACTCCTTCCCTCCACTCTCTATTTTCATGTCCATTTGGCCAGCTTCTGACCCTCTCTTGCCCTCTCATCTCTTCCCTAGACAGGAGCTGCCCACATAGTCTCATGTGTCTATTTGATCCAAGAAGCTGACTGTTCACCAATATCATTTTCTATCCCATAGCCCAGTCCAATCCCTGTCTGAAGAGTTAGCTTTGGGAATGGTTCCTGTCTTGGGCTAACAGAAGGTCTGGGGACCATGACTCTGGGCCCCTTCTAGTCTCAATCAGACCATTAAGTCTGGCCTTTTTACAAGAATTTGAGATGTGCATCCCACTGCTTTCCTGCTCCCTCAGGGATTCTCTGTTGTGTTCCCTGTTAGGGCAGTCATCGGTTGTAGCTGGGCACTGTCTAGTTCTTCTGGTCTTGGGCTGATGTAGTCTCTGGTTTATGTGGCCCTTTCTGTCTCTTGGGTTCATAATTACCTTGTGTCATTGGTGTTCTTCATTCTCCTTTGATCCAGGTGGGTTGAGACCAATTGATGCATCTTAGATGGCCACTTGCTAGAGTTTAAGACCCTAGATGCCACTCTCCAAAGTGGAATGCAGAATGTTTTCTTAACAGATTTTATTATGCCAATTGACTTAGATGTCCCCTGAAACCATGGTCCCCAAACCCCCATCCCTGCTACACTGGCCTTCGAAGCATTCAGTTTATTCAGGAAACTGCTTTTGGTTTAGTCCAGTTGTGCTAACCTCCCCTGTATTGTGTGTCTTTCCCTTCACCTAAAATAGTTCTTATCTACTAGCTAATTAGTGAAAACCCTTCTCCCTCTCTCCCGCCCCACTCTTGTGACCATCAAAGAACATTTTCTTCTCTGTTTGAAGTATTTCTCGAGTTCTTACAATAGTGGTCTTATACAATATTTGACCTTTTGCAACTGACTAATTTAACTCAGCATAATGCCTTCCAAATTCCTCCATGTTATGAAATGTTTCACAGATGCATCACTGTTCTTTATTAATGCATAGTATTCCATTGTGTGAATATACCATAATTTATTTATCCATTCATCTGTTGATGGGCACTTTGGTTGCTTCCATCTTTTGGCTATTGTAAACAGTGCTGCAATGAACATGAGTGTGCATACATCTGTTTGTGTAAAGGCTCTTATTTCTCTAGGATATGTTCCAAGGAGTGGAATTGCTGGATCGTGTGGTAGTTCTATTTTTAGCTTTTTAAGGAAGCACCAAATCAATTTCCAAAGTGGTTGTACCATTTTACATTCCCACCAGGAGTGTATAAGTGCTCCAGTCTCTCCACAACCTCTCCAACATTTATTATTATTTTGTGTTTTTTGGATGAATGCCAGCCTTATTGGAGTGAGATGGAATCTCATTGTAGTTTCAATTTGCATTTCTCTAATGGCTAATGGTGGTGAGCATTTCCTCATGTCTCTTAGCTACCTGAATATCTTCTTTAGTGAAGTGCCTGTTCATATCCTTTGCCCATTTTTTAGTTGGGTTGTTTTTTTGTAGTTGAGTTTTTGCAGTATCATGTAGATTTTAGAGATCAGATGCTGATTAGAAATGTCATAGCTAAAAACTTTTCTGCAGTCTGTAGGTAATCTTTTTACTCTTTTGGTGAAGTCTTTGGGGGAACATAGGTGTTTGATTTTTAGGAGCTCTCAGTTACCTAGTTTCTCTTCTGCAATGTTAGTAATGTTGTGTATACTGTTTATGCCATGTATTAGGGCTCCTAACATTGTTGCATTTTTTCTTCCATGATCTTGATCGTTTTAGATTTTATGTTTAGGTCTTTGATCCAATTTGAGTTAGTTTTTGTTCATGGTGTGAGGTATGGGTCTTGTTTCATTTTTTCGCATATGGATATCCAGTTGTGCCAGCACCATTTGTTAAACAGACTGTCTTTTCCCCATTTAACTGACGTTGGGCCTTAGTCAAATATCAGCTGCTGATATGTGGATGAATTTATGTCTGGATTCTCAATTCTGTCCCATTGGTCTATGTATCTGTTGTTGTACCAGTACCAGGCTGTTATGACTACTGTGGTGGTATAATAGGTTCTAAAATCAGGTAGAGTGAGGCCTCCCACTTTGTTCTTCTTTTTCAGTAATGCTTTTAGGACCTCTTTTCCTTCCATATGAAGTTCGTGATTTGTTTCTCCAACTCATTAAAAAAGTCATTGGAATTTGGATTGGAATTGTCTTATATCTATAAATGGCTTTTGGTAGAACAGATATTTTTACAATATTAAGTATTCTTATCCATGAGCAAGGTATATTTTTCCACTTATGTTCCACGTATGTCTTTTGGTTTCTTGCAGTAGTGTCTTGTAGCTTTCTATGTGTAAGCCTTTTACATCTCTGGTAAGAGTTATTCTGAAGTATTTTACCTTCTTGGGCGCTACTGTAAATGGAATCCAACTAATTTTTGTATGTTTATCTGTGTCTTGATACTCTGCTGAACTCTTCTATTAGCTTCGGCAGTTTTCTTGAGGATTCTTTAGGGCTTTCTCAGTATAAGATAATGTCATCTGCAAACAGAGATACTTTCACTTCTTCCTTACCAATCTGGGTGCCCTTGATTTCTTTATCTAGCCTAATTGCTCTGGCTAGGACCTCTAGCACAATGTCGAATAAGAATGGTGATAAAGGGCACCCTTGTCTGGTTCCTGATCTCAGGGGGAAAGCTTTCAGACTCTCTCCATTTAGAATGATGTTGGCTGTTGGCTTTGTATAAATGCAGTTTATTATGTTGAGGAATTTTCCTTGTATTCCTATTTTTGGATAGCCAAGAAATCTTTAAAAGCGAAGAAGAGGGTGGTGAATCTTGTGCTATAAGAAATCAAATGTACTACCAATCTATGGTAATTTAAGTGGTATGGTACTGGCGTAGAAGCAGTAGAGCTAAAAAGAAGCCTCGGAAACATTTATCTATGTGGGAATTATCATATATCTTTGGGAATTAGCATATGCTAGAAGCATCATTTCAATTTTAATGGGAAAAGGATGAACAAGTGAGTACATGGCACTGAGAGAATTTGCTCTCCTTTTGCAAAAGTAAATCTGATCCTCATCTCACACTATACATATACTCTGAAATAAATTAATAATGAATTACAGGCCTCTCATGTAAAAAATAAGGCACAAAAATACAAAAAATATAGGAGAGTTTAGTTTTCACTGATGTCTGTTCCCGGCACCTAGAGTGTGGTTAGCACAGAGAATGAACTCAATAAATATATGTTGAATAATTTAAAAAATAAATTTATTTAGAAGAGAGTACCAAACCAAAACGCTTTGCTGTCAAGTCAATTTTGAATCCTAGTGACCCTATAGGACAGAATAGAGCTGTTCCATGGAGTTTCCAAGGAGCAGCTGGTAGATTTCAACTGCCGAGCTTTTGGTTCGCAGCCGTAGCTCTCAACCACTATGCCACCAGAGTAAGGCCTTTGTAAATAAAACACCAAACTCCAAAATCAATAAAGAAAATGATTGACTGGCTTTACTATGTAAACCTCAATAACTTTTAAATGTTAAAACAATCTATAAACAAAGTTGATTTTCAAGAAGCAGTGTGGAAAAGAACATTTTTGATATTATCTAATACTCAAAGAATTTACATGTAATCTTCTTTAAAGCCCTCCTAAGTGTTTTTTTTTTAGGTGTTAAGAGGAAACCCTGGTGGCGCAGTGGTTAAGTGCTACGGCTGCTAACCATAAGGGTTGGCAGTTCGAATCCGCCAGGCGCTCCTTGGAAACTCTATGGGGCAGTTCTACTCTGTCCTATAGGGTCGCTATGAGTCGGAACCGACTCGATGGCACTGGCTGGGTTTAAGTGTTTAGAAAAAGATAAATAACAAAAGAAGAAAATAGTCTTCTCAGAGAAGAAGAAATGTAAATGTTTAATAAACATGAAAATCTGCTCAACCAAATTAGTAATCAAAGAAATGCAAATTAAAAGAAGATATAATTATCTCCCTGAAATAAATGCCTAAGATTGATAATGTTCATTGTCATTGACACATTATTGTTATTAGCTGCCATGGAGATGCCCTAGATCATGGCGGAGACCCCATGCACAAGAAAAGAGTGCCCAGTCCTGTGCCATTCCCATGAAGGCATACCAAAAAAAAAACCAAACCCACTGCCTTTGAGTTGATTCCGACTCATAGCGACCCTATAGGACAGAGTAGAACTGCCCCATAGAGTTTCCAGGGAGCGCCTGGTGGATTTGAACTGCCAACCTCCTGGTTAGCAGCTGTAGCTCTTAACCACTATGCCACCAGTGTTCCCCATGAGGGCACAGCGGAATGGATATTCTCCTCCAGTGTTGATGGGAGTATCAATTGCTACATCCTTGGGGAAAAGGTATAGGGAAAGTCTTGCGGCAGTGTTGTTATGTACCGTTGAGTCGATTCTGACATAATGATCCTATATGACAGAGTACAACTGTCCAATAGGGTTTCGTAGGCTGTGACCTTTACAAGAGCAGATCACCAGGTCTTTTCTCCCACAGAGAGACTGGTGGGGTCAAACAGCTGACCTTTTGGTGAGCAGCTGAGCACCTAATCATTGCGGCACCAGGGCTCCTTCATTTGACACAAAAGGCCGGTAGTTCGAATCTATCAGCTGCTCCTTGGAAAACTATGGGGCGGTTCTAGTCTGTCCCGTTCGGTGGCTTTGAGTTGAAACCGACTTGGGAAAATTGGTTTTATATAGCCATTCTTCCAAGCAATTCTACTTTCAGAAATTTAATCTACAGAAACCTGACTTAACTGCACAAGTGATCATGTATACTAGGAAGTTCACTGCAGTATTACTTAAAATATTTAAATACCTAAGTGATCATCAGTAGGGGAGGAATTAAATAAATTACGTTATTTCTTGTCTACTAAATATAATTCAATGGTTAAAAAGAAAGAAGATGTATACTGACATGGAAAACTGTAAAAGATATCTTGAAAGTGAGTAAAAGAAGTTTGAAAAAATATGTATCTTTGTCAGTTTTGCTATCTGTTGTATTCTCTGTGCCTAGGGCAACGTTGGAGCCCTGGTAGCATAGTGGTTAAGAGGGCAGGCTGCTAACCAAGAGGTCGGCAGTTCGAATCCACCAGCCACTCCTCAGAAACCCTGTGGGGGCAGTTCTACCTGTCCTATGGGGTTACTATGAGTGGGACTTGACTCGATGGCAACGGGTTTGGTTTGGTTTAGGGCAATGTTTGGCACATGGCACGGCTCAAAAGTATTTGTTGATTGTATGTTGTTGCTGTGTGCTGTTGGGTTGATTGTGACTCACAGCGACCCTGTAGGACAGAGTAGAACCACTCCTTAGGGTGGTCTTTTCTCCAGAGGAGCTGCTGGTGGATTTGAATCACCGACCTTTCAGTCAGCAGCCAAGTTCTTAACCATTGCGCTGCCACCATGACTCATTGTTGGATGCATGTTTTTAGGTGCTGTCAAGTCAGTTCTGAGCCATAGAGATCCTATGGACAACAGAACAAAACCCTGCTGGGTCCTGCGCCATCCTCATAACCGTTGATTTGTTTGAGCCCGTTGTTGCAGCCACGATGTTAATCCACCTCATTGAGGGTCTTCTTCTTTTTTGCCGACCCTATAGTATGATCCAATTTATCTGAATGGAATCTTCCTCTCACATAAGTATAAAAAAAAAAAAAACCAAACCCAGTGCCGTCTTAAACTCAGGTTGTAGGGTAGTATACATAAAAAAAAAAAAAATCTCTGTGTTCAAATGTTGGCTCAATCACTTACTGATTCATGACTTTGAGCAAGTTATCTTCTTTAAGACTCATGTCTCTTATCAGCAACTAAGGATAACCACACATCCCACCTCATAAGAATACTGTGATGATTCAATGTGCAAATCACACAGCATGTCCCTGACACGTGAGTTGTTCTTACTGTTCTCAATTTCCCTATTCTTTCCACTGTGCCACATGGACACTCTAAGCACTTCTTGGTGTGAACATAGAGATAACATTTTGGAGTTTCCTGAGATGTGGGGAAGTGTGGTCTTTTGTGGTGGTTTGTGCAGGACAATAATTTACTATTTTGAAAGACAAAACTGACAATATATATGTATTATTGTGTAGCACAGTGGTTAAGTGCTCAGCTGCTAATCAAAGTAGGCAGTTTGAACCCACCAACCGCTCCAAGGGAGAAAGATTTGGCAATTTGCTTCCGTAAAGATTTACAGCCCTGGGAACCCTATGGGGCAGTTCTACTCTGTCCTACAGGGTTGCTACAAGTTGGAATTGACTTGATGGCAATGGGTTTGGTTTTAGACTGGTTTGTAGAGCCTTAGCTGCCTTTGCCCTAGCCTGCCTTCTCTCCCTAGTCTATCACCCCTCACCCCAACATCTGAGAAGGGCCTAGAGTAGGGGTTTATATTCAGAAAATACATAATAAGCACCTACTATGAGTCAGCACTCAGGAATTCCTGCTTGGTACAAATGGCTAATTAAACACTGGTCTACTAACTGAAAGGTTGGCAGTTCAAATCTACCCAGAGGCATCTTGGAAGAAAGGCCTGGTGAACTGCTTCTCAAAGGCCACAGCCTTGAAAACTATGGAGATGTTCTACTCTGCACACAAGTGGTTCACCATTAGTTGATATTGACTCAACAGCAATTAGTTTGGGTTTTGATATGAGCCAGCACTAAAAATACAATGGTGCATATACCCCCAGCTTACAGTCTGCTGGTGGAGAATGACAATTAACAATCAATAACAATAAAGTGTGGTGAATGCTGTGATAGGGAAGGGGGTAGAGGGAGTTATGAAAGCACATAATAGGGCTCATGACCTAATTTAGGAGGTCAGAGGAAGTGAGGTCCAAACCAAAACCCAAAGGATGAATTAGGAGCTAAAAGGGCAAGGAGGAGCTGAGGAGAAGGGTGGGATGTTCCAGACTGGGATAACTGCTTATGAAAAGGGTTACTGGAGAATGTAGGAGCATTACAGTATGGCTGGAGCTCTCCAGTGGGAAGCGTGGGGTAGCAGGAAATAAAGTTACCAAGATACTCAAAGGGCAGATAGAGAAGGGCCTGGGAAACCATGTTTGGGAGTTTGGAATTATTCCAAAGAGCAATGGGGAGCTTTCAAAGCAGGCAGATGTCCAGAAAGACCACTGTATTTAAAACCAAACGGTTTCAGAAAGACCATTCCAGCTACACTATGAAAATGGAAGAAGGTAAAACTGCATTCAGGAAGATGAGTTAGGAGGTTATTATGGTAATCTAAAGGAGGAACCCACCACCCTTCTGTCAGTTTGTTGTACTGTGGTGGCTTGTGTGTTGCTGTGATACCGGAAGCTATGCCACTGGTTATTTCAAATAACAGCATGGTCACCCATGGTGGACAGGTTTCAATGGAGCTTCCAGACTAAGAAAGACTGGTAGGAAGGATCTGGGGATCTACTTCTGAAAAAACTGGCCAATGATAACTTTTGGATAGCTGCTGAACATTGCCTGACATAAAAAAAAAAAAAACCAAACCCACTGCCGTCGAGTCTATTCCGACTCATAGCGACCCTATAGGACAGAGTAGAACTGCCCCATGGAGCTTCCAAGGAGCAACCGGCAAATTTGAACTGCCGGCCTGTTGGTTAGCAGCTGTAGCACTTAACCACTATGCCACCAGGGTTTCCTTGTCTGACATAGTGACAGAAAATGAGCCCCTCGGGTTGAAGGCACTCAAAATACAACTGGGGAAGAGCTGCCTCCTCAAAGTAGAGTTGGCCTTAATGATATGGCTGGCGTCAAGCTTTTGGGACCTTCATATGCTGATGTGGCACAACTCAAAATGAGAAGAAGAAGCTATAAACAGCCATTAATAATTAGAACGTGGAATGTATGAAGTATGACTCTAGGAAAACTGGAAGTCGTCAAAGATGTAACAAAGCATTTGAAGACTGATATCCTAGGCATTAGTGAGCTGAAATAGACTGATATTGCCCACTTTGAATCAGACAATCATATGGCCTACTATAACAGGAATGACAAATTGAAGGGGAATGGCATCGTGTTCATCATCAAAAGAGCATTTTAAGATCTATCCTGAACCACAACACTGTCAGTGATAGGATAATATCCACATGACTACAAGGAAGACCAGTTAATACAACTATTAGTCAAATTTACACAGCAACTACTAATGCCGAAGATGAATAAATTGAAGGTTTTTTACCAACTTCTGCAGTCTGAAATTGATCAAACATACAATCAACACACATGGCTAATTACTGGTAACTGGAACGTGAAAGCTGGGAACAAACAAGAAGGATCAGAAGTTGGAAAATATAGTCTTGGTGGAAGAGAAGATGCCAGAGTTCACATGTAGAATTTGGAAGACCAATGACCTGTTGTTTTTGTTGTTGTTAGCTGCCTTCAAGTCAGTTCCAACTCACAGCAACCCTACGCAAGTGACTCTATGCACAACAGAATGAAACACTGCCCAGTCCTGCACCATCCTCACAATTGTTGCAGCCACTGTGTCAATCCATCTCTTTAAGGGTCTTCCTCTTTTTTGCTGACTCTCTATCAAGGATGATGTCCTTCTCCAGGGATTGATCCCACTTGATAATGTGTCCAAAGTATGTGAGATGTAGTCTTGCCATCCTTGCTTCTAAGGAGCACCCTGGTTGTACTTCTTTCAGGAGAGATTTGTTTGTTCTTTTGGCAGGCCATATTCAATACTCTTTGCCAACACCACAATTCAAAGGTGCCAGTTCTTCTCCAGTCTTTCTTATTCATTGTCCAGCTTTTGCATGGTTATGAAGTGATTGAAAACACCATGGCTTGCGTCAGTCGCAGCTTAGTCCTCAAGGTGACATCTTTAATTTTCAACACTTTAAAGAGGTCTTTTGCAGCAGATTTTCCCAATGCAATGTGTCTTTTAATTTCTTGACTGTTGTTTCCATGGATGTCGATTGTGGATCCAAGTAAAACAAAATCCTTGGCAACCTCAATCTTATCTCCATTTATTGTGATGTTGCTTATTGGTTCAGTTGTGAGGATTTTTGTTTTCTTTACGTTGAGGTGTAATCCATACTGAATGCTGTGGTCTTTCATCAGTAAGTGTCTCAGGTCCTCCTCACTTTCAGCAAAAAGCAAGGTTGTGTCATCTGCATAACGCAGGTTGTTAATGAGCCTTCCTTCAATCCTGATGCCCTGTTTTTCATATAGTCCAGCTTCTCGATTATTTGCTCAACATATAGATTGAATAGGTACAGTGAAAGAATACAATCCTGACGCACACCTTTCCTGACTTTAAACCATTCGTTGGAAATACCTTTCTTCACAACTATACATGTGGAGCTTGCCAGATGGAATACACAGGAATCAAGTCAACTGCAACTGTGGAAAGAGACAATAGAGAAGCTCAAGACCAGGGGCCAGCTGTGGAATAGATCATCAATTGCTTATATGCAAGTTCAAGTTGAAGCTGAAGAAAATTAAAACAAGTCCATGAGAGCTAAAATATGACCTTGAGTAAATCCCACTTGAATTTAGTGACCGTTTCAAGAATAGACTTGATGAATTGAACACTAATTGGGGACAAGGATTAGAAGGCAGGAGGGGGCAGAAAAGCTGGTAACAGGGAACCCAAAGTGGAGAAGAGAGAGTGTTGACATGTTGTGGGTTTGTCAACCAATGTCATAAAATAATATGTGTACTAACTGTTTAATGAGAAACTAGTTTGTTCTGTAAACCTTTATCTAAAGTACAATAAAAAAAAATTACCAAAAAAAGAAAGAAATCAAATGACCTGTTGCATTGGGCAAATCTGCTGCAAAAGACCTCTTTAAAGTTTTGAAAAGCAAAGATATCACCTTGAGGACTAAGATGCACCTGACTCAAGCCATAGTATTTTCAATCTCCTCATATGCATGTGAAAGCTGGACAATGAATAAGGAAAACTAAAGAAGAATTGATGCCTTTGAATTATGGTGTTTGCAAAGAATATTGAATACCATGGACTGCCAGAAGAACAAACAAACCTGCTTTGGAAGCAGGACAGCCAGGATGCTCCTTAAAAGCGAGGGGGGTGAGACTTCATCTTACTTACTTTGGACCTGTTATTAGGAGGGACCAGTCCCTGTAGAAGGACATAATCCTTGGTAAAGTAGAAGGTCAGGGAAAAAGAGAAAGGCCCTCAACAAGATGAATTGACACAGTGGCTCTAATGATGGGCTCAAGCGTAACAACAATTGTGAGGATGGCACAGGACGGGCAGTGTTTCATTCTGTTGTACATAATGCCACCATGAGTCAGAACTGACTCAACAGTACCTAAAAATAACAACAACAAAAGGAGGGATTTGAGCTTTGGTTGTGCAATGGTTATGTGCTTGGCTGCTACCCAAAAGGTGGGCAGTTTGAACCCACCAGCCATTCTGCAGAAGAAAAGACTTGGTGATCTGCCCCTGTAAAGATTTACAGACTTGGAAACCGTATGGGACAGTTCTAATCTGTCATGTAGAGTTGCTATGAGTCAGAATGGACTTGCTGGCACACGAAAAAAATGAGAGGAGGGATGACGGTGATCTGGTTTAGGATGGTGCATGGGGATGACAAGGCATTTTAGAAATAACGAGTAGATATAATCAACAGGACTTAGTGATTGATTAGATGGGAGAGCTGAGGGAGAAGAAAGAATTAAGGATGACATCCAGGTTTGTGACATGAACAACTGGTTTTTTAGCTGTTAGTCTTGCATCTAAGAATCTTGTTGAACTTTCTCTTTTGTTCTAATTGTTTGACTGTAGGTTCTTTTAGCTTTTCTATGTAGACAATTATATTGACCATAAATAAGGATGGTTTAGTCCCTTCTCTTCATTTTTATAGATGTTGTATCAAAGTTCATTCAGGAAAAGACAAACTGTTTTTGGTGTTTCCAGAAGAGAGATTTAATAGAGGGGATTAAGCACTTACAAAACTGTTAGGAGTAGTGAAAGTCAGGGGAAGCTGCTGCTAGCTTTGAGGTTCATCTTGGCAGATGTGGTCTTGCAAATCAGAAAGTTACTGTTACCACCCAGGTTAGGAAACTGCAGTAAACTGCCACTGATGATCCGGGGTAGGTGACAGAGGGTACGTTGAGAACATGGCTAATCCTTTTTTCTGCCAAAACCCAAGCATCTATAAGCCACTGCCAGAGAGAGGATAAGAAGGCTTGCTTCTAATTCCCTTCCGTCTTCAGCAATGGCTCCAGCCATCAATGAGTGCATCTGGTTGGCTGAATGCTAACGGTATTCAGAACCCCAGAGGGAAGTAGGTCCCAGGCTTTCAGTCCCTGTAATAAAGAGCAGGGATAGTGGAAATAGAAGCTAGTTGCAAAACAAACCAGTGAAAATCAATATCCAGCACAGTTTTGCCTTGTTTACTAGGCCTATCCTTTTGTAGGAGACCTGGTGATGCAATGGTTAAAGTGGTCGATTGCTACCCTAAAGGTTGGTGGTTTGAAACCACCAGGGCTCTGCAGAAGAAAGATATAACAGTCTGCTTCCATAGAGGTTTACAGCCTTGGAAATCCTATGGAGTCTCTCTGAGTCAACATCAACTCGACGGTAGTGGGTTTGGTTTTTTTTTTAAATACTTTTGTAGGAGCCCTGGTAGTGCAGTGGTTAAGAGGTTGGCTGCTGGCCAAAGGTCAGCAGTTCAAATCCACCAGCTGCTCCTTGGAAACCCTATGGGGCAGCTCTACTCTGTCCTATAGTGTTGCTATGAGTTGGAATGGACCTGATTGCAGTGGGTGTGGTTTTTGGTTATTCTTTTCTAAGGTGTCCCTGGGTGGAGCAAGGTTTAACATGACCAGCTGATAACTGAAAGGATGGTGGATTGAGTTCACCCAGATGTACCTTAAAAGAAAGACCTGGTGATCTACTGCCCAAAACCAGCCATTGTAACACCTATGGGACACAGTTCTACTCTGATACACGTGGAGTTGCCATGAGTCAGAATCAACTCAACAGCAAGTGTTCTGTTTTGTTTTGGTTTTGGTTTATCATTTTGTATCCCATGCAATGTTCTGACTGCCCCCATCATATCAAATCAATACAAAGGCTACTTAAGCTGCTGGGAAAATGTGGGTTATTATATGCCTCTGGCAGTAACTGTGACAGTGACATTGAAGCAGGGACAGAGACTACCTTAATAACTTATGATTTACAAAGAATCAGAGAACTCTAGAGTTTGAAGTGCCCTTAGAGACCCAGTCCTTCCATTTACACAGATATGGAGACTGAGCAGTTCCCGCGATTCCCTACTTTGCTAAAAATTGGTTATCGAGCTCATCTTTTCCTTTTTCCAGTCAGGGGACCCTCTATGGACAGCCTTCAAGACTTTCTAATACCTAGTTTCTAGTACTGTGTTAGGTGCATAATAAGTAATTAATCAAGCATTTTTAAATTGTTGTAAAAATATATACCACACAACATTTGCCAATTCAATGTTTTTCACATGTACAATTTAGTGACAGCAATTACACTCATCATGTTGTACCACCATCACCATTATCTGCTGCCACATTTTCCATCACCATAAACAGAAGCTCAGTGCTTCCTAGACAATGACTCCTTCTATCCCTCCCACCCCTGGTAACCACTAATAAACTTTGGTCTCATACATTTGCCTATTCTGGGTATTTCAAGTAAGTGAGCTCATACAATATTTATCCTTTTGTAATTGACTTCACTCAGCATAACGTTTTCAAGCTTCATTTATGTCATAGTATGCATGGAGGTTTCATTTCTCTTTATAGCTAAGTAATATCGCATGGTATGAATATACTGCATTTTATTTGTCCATTCATCTGTTGATGGGCTCTTCGGCTGTTCACACCTTTTGGCTGTTGTGAATACTGCTGAGGCAAACATTACTGTACTTGTGCCTGTTGGTGCTGCTGCTTTAATCAAACTTTTTTAATACATGGGTGCATGGATGTCCTATTTATGAAATCGCTCAAAGTCACTCTTGTATGACTTCCTAAAGGGCAGCATGTTCCCAAGGGAACCAGGGAAATCTTGTTTTGTTTTTCTTTGTGGCAGACATCATATATTGACTGGCTCATACCCATCCCTAACTTCATTTTCTCTTGCCCACCTCGTTTATAAAGCCCAGGAAAGCTAAAAACTCACTTTCCCAGGCTCCTTTTACCCAGTGTTTGAAGTGACCATGTGACAGTTTTGGCCGATGAAAGGTAAGCAGAAGTCTGCAGGAGTTTTCTGCTAAAGATTACTTTTCTGAGAAAAAAGGACAAAAGGAGGTAGGCTCTTTCCTTGCTCCTCTTTCTGCCTAGAGAGTGAGTATACTGGTTGCACCTATCTCAGCTTTCTTATGCCCATAAGAGAAAAGCTGAGAGAATCACAGAGACATCCCTGATGTTGATGCTGAGCTGCCAAACCATCACCAACAACCACCTACCTCCTGACAACCTGTTATGTGAAAGAAACAAACCCCCCTTTGTTTAAGCCACTGAATTTCTATTCCTTGCTCCTATAATCTTTCTGTTCCAATGGAAATATGCTTTTTCAATGTGTCTGATGAAGAAACACTACCAGAAAAAGCTGGGACAAAGCCCACTGCCATCGAGTCAATTCCAACTCACAGCAACCCTGTAGGACAGAGTAGTACTGCCCCATAGGGTTTTGAAGCCTGTAAACCTTTGTGGAAGCAGACTACCACATCTTTCCCCCACAGAGAGGCCAGTGGGTTCGAACTGCTGACCTTTCGGTTAACAGCTGAGCACTTAAATACTATGCCACCAGGGCTCCTCGTTCCAATAATACTTTTCCAATATTCTCTTTATATAAGCTGCAGGATCTTTCTAAGGTCATTGCCCAGAACAGGAAGGACAGGTATCCTGCTATTAAATATAACAGATCTAGACGTTACCATAATCTTTACAAGTTTAATTTTATAGCATTGACTTATCACCAAGTCCATCTATCAGAATAAAAAAGCTTGTTCAATGAATACCTAAAATTTGAAAGCAAGGGGGAACAATTACACCAGCCTCATCCTTCAACATATTTATTTTGTTTCAGTTGCATGGTAGGAGAATATCCTAATTCACAAGGATGAGTAGTTGCAAACATGAGAGTTTGTTCACCTTTCAATTTCAGGTGCAGAAGTTTGAAAGAGAAGAGTTAAAATTTCTCTTCAGAGTAGAGTCAATAGCAGCATATGACACCTGCTCTCATTCCGTAGCTGAAAAATGTGCAGTCTGGAGGAAGGGTGTCAATACACCAGTTCTTCAGCCAGTTAAATCTTCATGGTTGGAAGGAAAATACAACGTTGTGAATAAGAGCCCAGAGCCTGGAAGCAAATTTCATAGGTTCAGATCCTGGAAGTACCACTTACTGACTGATTGACAGTACCTACTTTTTAGGGCTGTAGTTCCTGGGTGAAAATTCTGGTGGCCTAATGGTTAAGTGCTAAGGCTGCTAACCAAAAGGTCAGCAGTTCAAATCCACCAGGTGCTCTTTGGAAACCCTATGGGGCAGTTCTACTCTGTCTTATAGGGTTGCTATGAGTCAGAACTGACTTGATGGCAACGGGTTTGGTTTTTTTTTTTTGGTTTTAGTTCCTGAGTGCGCAGATGGTTAAGCACTCAACTACTAACTGAAAGGTTTGGAGTTCGAACCTACCCAGAGGCACCTCAAAAGAAAAGCCTGGTTTTTAATTTTATAGGGTTGGCCGGTGGTTGAAATCAGTGAATACAGGTAAGGCCTTAGAACAGTGCCGTGCACATAGTAATGACAGCTGTTATCAATAAGATGTTTAATGATGTCTCAGGTCCCCCATTGCCTGTCTCTGACAGATATTTATTCAGATATTTAAAAATAGACAAATTTGTTTTGCTTGAAACATCAAGGTGCCCTGGTGGCATGGTGGTTAAGAGTTTAGCTGCTAACCAAAAGGTTGGCAGTTCGAATCCACCAGCCACTCCTTGGAAACCATATGGAGCAATTCTACTCTGTTCTATAAGTTTGCCATGAGTCAGAATCGACTTGACAGCAAAAGGTTGGAAACACTGAATGCATATTTTAGGTTTAATGTCTTTACTGATTAATTATGCAGCATTAACCTAGAAGCTTCACGTTGCAAAGGTGAACTTCTTCAGCCTTTTACCAGGAAGAAAGACACATTTCAATAAATGCTAAACTGACCCATAACGTGATACAATCGCTGCACCACAAAACTTGTCCAATTGCTGTTTTAAAACTGGTAGCACCAGAATGATAACAATGTGCTGAGCAACTATGTATTTTGGCTCGCATTTAATTTCACAAGGCCCGGGTGTAGTATATTCAGTACTCATGTGTATGATTTTGTGTAAACAGATATGGGCAGGCTTGCATTAAAAAATAATAATAAATAAAAAAGGATCAGAACGGAGCTGCAATATTCTGCATCAGTGTCATATTTACAAAACAATTATGGAAGAGACCGCACTCACAAAAGCTTGTAAAACTGGCAGCATAATTTAATCTGCTGGTTGTCTCTAGCATGTAAACATATGATGTATACGGGGGGTTGGCAAGTCCAAAATCCATAGGTCAGGTGGCAGGCTGGAGACTTTTGCAGACTGGCATCCCAAGATCCATAGATCAGGCAATGGAAAGAGTGCAGAGTGAAAAGAGAGAGTGATTTCTGCCAAAATATCTATTTATAGTCTGGAGCTAGACCATACCCTACGGAAACACACTTTTCAACTGATTGATTGACTAGATTACATTTTATTACATTATGGAACAGCATCTAGACAAGAGTTTGGCTAAACCGCTGGGAATCATAACCTTGCCAAGTGGACACATAAAATGAGCCATCGCACCGTGGTACCCATCGCTTTCTCTTCACCTTCATACTCTTTCCCGTTCTTATTTTCTGTTAGTATGAGAGTTCCTACTTCCTCTCTTATTTCTCAGACTTTTCATAACATTGCCTTCCCTCTCCGTGCCCAACCGCCCTGGCAGCATCCTTTCACCTCCAAATAGCAAAAGTCCATTAGCGTTTCCCCTTGTGATCAATCAACAGAGTTCCAGAGGGTGGCAGACTCTGTCCCAGGTACTGAGGTCCAACAGTAAACCAAACCAACTTGGCCCCAGGTTCAAAGGCAATGCAGTCAGTGCACCAAGTCCTTCCTGCCTCTCCCAGTGTAAGCAGAGAGCTGACTTGGTGGATCAGGAGATTTCCTTGGGGACAAATCTTAGGAGACTTTGTTGGGGGATGGAGAAAATCAAGGCTGCATCCATACACCAGTAATAAAACAACAAGTTATTATCAATGTGGCAAAAAAAATCTCCTCAGGTGTCACAGTGGCAAAGCTATAATGGTATTCTCATAGTACAGCCACCCCTGAGGTTGGGGGGCTGTATTGTTCCAAGATACGACAGACCCATGCGGCCTGCTTCTTAGGTCTAACTGGTTAAATGAGCAGAACAACAGTCTATACCTGGGGGACTTAAAAGTGCTGCCAGGAAGGGGCAGCTTTGTCAGCATCCTACATTTCCATGCTTTTGTGGTTGTGTTAGATTACATTTACTGCCCCACGACTGAACTCTGCAGGTTACAGGGGAGTTGAGGTAGGTCTAGTTCTTAGTCTCTTACATGGTCACCAATACCCCAATCCCACACAGGTGAAAACAGATGCTGAGCAAGCAGTGCCTCCTGATTCAAGTGCTCTTCTCATTCCTTCAACTCCCAGGCTGCTGTCTCATGCACCAGCAACAGAAGTTGGGGAAACTGATGCCTTGTGAGCTTTCAGGTTTCCCACCCATCCCGAGGGTGAGCAAAGTCTGGGGCAGGTTCTGGGGTGGCAGAGTGGGTAGACCAGCCAGGCCATGCAAGCTACAGGGGCAGGGCAGCTGGTAGGTGGGGTCCCTCCTGGTTTCAGAATCAACTCAGTGTTTCTGACAAAAATGGCTGTCTCCTCAGCAGGCCTCTCTCTTTTTAAAATGTTTTTATTGTGGTAAAATATGCATAAAAAACTTGGCAGTTCAACAAATTTTACACGTACAATTCAGTAACATTATGTTCATTATGTTGTACAACAAACACCACTATCCTCTTCCAAATTATTCCACCACCATTAACAGAAACCCTGTGCCCCCTGAGCAATGATCCTCTTTCCCCTTCCCTTCTACCCCTGGTAACCACTAATAAGCTTTGATCATTTTACGTTTGCCTATTTCATATAAGTAGGATCATATACTATTTGTCCTTTCGTGACTGACTTATTTCACTCAGTATAATGTTTTCAAGGTTCATCCACGTCGTGGCATGTATCACAACTTCATTTCTCTTTATGGCTGAGTAATATTCCATTGTTTGAATGTTGTTGTTGGCAGGTGCAGTCGAGTCACTTCCGACTCATAGTGACCCTATTCACAACAGAACGAAACACTGCCTGGTCCTGCGCTATCCTTACAACGCTGTCAGTGATAGGATAATATCCATACGTCTACAAGGAAGACCAGTTAATACGACTATTATTCAAATTACGCACCAACCACTAGGGCCAAAGATGAAGAAATAGAAGATTTTTATCAGCTGCTGCAGTCTGAAACTGATCAAACATGCAATCAAGATGTATTGATAATTACTGGTGATTGGAATGCAAAAGTTGGAAACGAAGAAGGATCAGTAGTTGGAAAATATGGCCTTGGTGATAGAAGCAATGCTGGAGATCAAATGATAGAATTTTGCAAGGCCAACAACTTCTTCACTGCAAATACCTTCTTTCACCAATATAAAAGGCTACTATATGCATGGACCTTGCCAGATGGAACACATAGGAATTAAATTGACTACATCTGTGGAAAGAGACAACGGAAAAGCTCAATACTATCAGTCAGAACAAGGCCAGGGGCCCACTGTGGAACAGACCATCAATTGCCCATATGCAAGTTCAATTTGAAACTGAAGAAGATCAGAGCAAGTCTGCAAGACCCAAAATATGACCTTGAATATATCCCACCTGAATTTAGAGGCCATCTGAAGAATAGATTTGATGCATTGAACACTAGTGACTGAAGACCAGAAGAGTTGTGGAATGACATCAAGGACATCATCCATGAAGAAAGCAAGCAGTCATTGAAAAGACAGGAAAGAAAGAAAAGGCCAAGATGGATGTCAGAGGAGACTCTGAAACTTGCTCTTGAACGTTGAGCAGCACAGCAAAAGGAAGAATTGATGAAGTAAAAGAACTGAACAGAAGATTTCAAAGAGCAGCCCGAGAAGACAAAGTAAAGTATTACAATGACATGTGCAAAGAGCTGGAGATGGAACACCAAAAGGGAACAACATGCTCGGCGTTCCTCAAGCTGAAAGAACTGAAGAAAAAATTCAAGCCCCATGTTGCAATAGTGAAGGATTCCATGGGGAAAATATTAAACGACACAGGAAGCATCAAAAGAAGACGGAAGGAATACACAGAGTCATTATACCAAAAAGAATTAGTTGATGTTCAACCATTTCAAGAGGTGGCATATGATCAGGAACCGATGGTACTGAAGGAAGAAGTCCAAGCTGCTCTGAAGGCATTGGTGAAAAACAAGGCTCCAGAAATTGATGGAATATCAATTGAGATGTTTCAATAAACAGATGCAGCACTGGAGGTCCTCACTCGTCTATGCCAAGAAATATGGAAGACAGCTTCCTGGCCAACTGACTGGAAGAGATCCATATTTATGCCTATTCCCAAGAAAGGTGATCCAACTGAATGTGGAAATTATACAGCACTATCATTACTATCACACCCAAGCAAAATTTTGCTGAAGATCATTCAAGAGCACCTGTAGCAGTATATCAACTGCCAGAAATTCAGGATGGTTTCAGAAGAGGTTGTGGAACTAGGGTTATCATTACTAATGTCAGATGGATCCCGGCTGAAAGCAGAGAATACCGGAAGGACGTTTATCTGTGTTTTATTGACTATGCAAAGGCATTCGACTGTGTGGATCATAACAAATTGTGGACAACATTGCAAAAAATGGGAATTCCAGAACAGTGAATTGTACTCGTAAGGAAGCTTTACGTAGATCAAGAGGCAGCTATTCGGACAGAACAAGGGGATACTGATTGGTTTAAAGTCAGGAAAGGTGTGCGTCAGCATTGTATTCTTTCACCGCACTTATTCAACCTGTATGCTGAGCAAATAATCCGAGAAGCTGGACTACATGAAGAAGAACAGGGCGTCAGGGCTGGAGGAAGACTCATTAACAACCTCTGTTATACAGATGACACAACCTTGCTTGCTGAAAGTGAAGAGGACTTGAAGCACTTACTAAAGAAGATCAAAGACCACAAAGCCTTCAATACTGATTACACCTCAACATAAAGAAAACAAAAATCCTCACAACTGGACCAATGAGCAACATCATGATAAAAGGAGAAAAGATTGAAGTTGTCAAGGATTTGATTTTACTTGGATCCACAATCAACAGCTGTGGAAGCAGCAGTCGAGAAATCAAAAGATGCATTGCATTGGGTGAATCTGCTGCAAAGGACCTCTTCAAAGTGTTGAAGAGCAAAGATGTCACCTTGAAGACTAAGGTCACCTGATCCAAGCCATGGTACTTTCAGTCACATCATATGCATGTGAAAGCTGGACAATGAATAAGGAAGACCAAAGAAGAATTGACGCCTTTGAACTGGGGTGTTGGCGAGGAATATTGAATATACCATGGACTGCCAAAAGAATGAACAAATGCGTCTTAGAAGAAGTACAGCCAGAATGCTCCTTAGAAGCAAGGATGGCAAGACTGGGTCTTACATACTTTGGACATGTTGTCCTGAATAAGGACATCATGCTTGGCAAAGTACAGGGTCAGCAGAAAAGAGGAAGACCCTCAACAAGGTGGGTTGACACAGTGGCTGCAACAATGAGCTCAAGCATAACAATGATTGTAAGGATGTATTGAATGTTTTACCACACTTTATTTATCGCTTTATCTATTGATGGATATTTAGGCTGTTTCTACATTTTGGCTACTGTGAGTGGTGTTGCCATGAACACTGGTGTACTGGTTTATGTTTGCGTTCCTGTTCTCTCTTCTTTTGGATATCTACCTAGGATAGGGATTGCTGGGTCACATGTTAATTCTATGTTTAACTTTTTGAGGAACCACCAAACCATTTTCCTCAGTAGGTCCCCTCTTGAGACCCTTTTACATTCATAGTGCCTTCAGAAGAGAGGGAGAAGAAAGTTGTGTCCCAAATGGAGTGCCTTCACGGCCTCACTAGATTGCTTCCAGACTTAATGAACAGTTCCCAGGAAACACTCTGGCTCTCTGGTTTATGTTACATAAATACACAGATTATTATCTTAACAACCACATTCGTCTTCAGAATCATGTCCATGAGCCCTGCACAGTCTTTGTGAACTATAATCTGGGCCCTCACTCAGCTGCCCTCTGCTCATTTCTCTCCCTGAGTCTTTGGTTTCGCCCTAGATCTGGGAAAAACAGAAAGTGTCCAATTACCTGCATTATTTTCCTGGCTGTAACTTACAAGAGGGCATCTAATTGTTGGTTGGTTTGTTCTTCTCTACAGGGAGCCTGTATTCTTTATGCAGTGGTGAACTTCCTTTCTTCCATCTCTGCTTTGTGTGTGTGTGTTTCAATGTAATGTGTCCAACTTAAAAGCATCATTATAACTTTGACTTTATGATGACCCTACTTAATTTCCTGGAGCCCTGGTGGTGCAGTAATTGAGAGCTACAGCTGCTAACCAAAAGGTCGGCAGTTCAAATACACCAGCTCCTCCTTGGAAACCCTATGGGGCAGTTCTACTGTGTCCTAGAGGGCTGCTATGAGTCAGAATCAACTCGAAGGCAACAAGTTTAGGTTCTTTTTTCCTTGGTTTTACTCAATTTTCCAGTTCTTCTTCTGTATCTTCCCTCCTCCCCCCAATTATCAGGATGTTTTTAGATTTCCTTCATTCCTGAGATAGAAATGTGTAGGAGAAAGTGTTGGTTTAGAAGGCACAAAACCTGCCTGTGTCTGGTCCTGCTGCTGACACTTGCTGGTTGTGTGACTCTCCAGGTCACCTCTCTAAATATCAGTTTCTTCATCGAGACAATAGGATTAAAAGTATCACTCCTGTCTCTCAAAAGGATGTCTTGAGGACAAAATGAGTTCATGGGTAAAAGAGAGCACTAAGAATCAGTATAAAAATAATACTGTTGTTATTGTTGGAAACCTTGGTGGCGTAGTGGTTAAGTGCTACGGCTGCTAACTAAAAGTTCAGCAGTTTGAATCTACCAGGTGCTCCTTGGAAATTGTAAGGGACAGTTGTACTCTGTCATATAGGGTCGCTATGAGTTGGAATCAACTCGATGGCAGTGGGTTTGGTTTTTTTTTTTTTGGTTGTTATTGTTGTTAGCTGCTCTTAAGTTCACACCGGCTCATGGCAATGGAATGAAACATATTTCGGTGCTACACCATCTCCAGCACTGTATCAGACAATATTCTCTTGTGATCCATAAGGTTTTCTTTGGCTAATTTTTGGAAGTAGATAGCCAGGTCTCTCTTCCATCTTAGTCTAGAAGCTCTGCTAAAACCTGTCCACCATGAGTGACCCTGCTGGCATTTGAAATACTGGTGGCATAGCTTCCAACATCATAACAACATGCAAGCCACCACAGTACAACAAACTGACAAATGGGTGGTGTAAAAGCTGTACTAGTTTCCATGTTTAAATGTTACTCTGTGCCAGGTAGCAGGCTAAGCTCTTCATATATTATTTTGTTTCATCCTTATGACAATGCAATAAAGTATGATGTCTTAGTCATCTAATGCTACTATAACAGAAATACCACAAGTGGATGGCTTTAACAAAGAGAAATTTATTCTCTCACAGTCTAGTAGGTTACAACTCCAAATTCAGGGTGTCAGCTCCAGGGGACAGCTTTCTCTGTTGGCTCCGGAGGAAGGTTCCTTGTCATCAATCTTCCCCTGGTGGAGGAACTTCTCAGGTGCAGGGACCCCAGGTCCAATGGACTTGCTCTTCTCCTGGTGCTGCTTTCTTGGTGGTATGAGGTCCTCCCCACTGCTTGCTTCCCTTTCCTTTTTATCTCTTGAGAGATAAAAGGTGGTGCAGGCCACAACCCAGGGAAACTCCCTTTATGTTGGATAAGGGATGTGACCTGGGTGAGGATGGTGTTACAATCCCACCGTAATCCTCTTTAATATAAAATTACAATCACAAAATGGAGGACAACCACACAATACTAGGAATAGTGGCCTAACCAAGTTGGCACACATTTCTGGGGGACACAATTCAATCCATTACAGGTGGTGTCATTATTACCCTTATTTACTCTTGAGCAACTTGGGGCTAAGTGAGGTTAAGTCATTGGCCTGAGGTCACACAGCATGTAAAAGTTTAATCAAGATTTAAACCAAGTTTATCTGCCTCCAAAATGTGGACCTTTATGCCCCATATCACCCTGGCACTGTGCAAGCTAAAAGCACCGTTAATAATTAGATACTGACGATACCAGTATATCTACACTCATTGAAGTCCAGTGATTAGGAGATAATAAAATTCCCAACATACTTGGCGAGGGATTATTCACTGGATGTTTAGGTAGAGAGGAATCCCTTGAAAAAATTTTGCTTGCGTTTCCAGAGTCAAAACTCACGCCATTGACCAAGTGGGCAAAAAAGCATAGAGGCAATTCGCATCCTTGACTGCCAAGAGAACAAACTGTGACTTTGGGCAAGTCAGCTCTCTGACCTTCTGTATCCTCACCTGTGAAGGAAGATCTTGAACAAGAAAACCATCAAGGTCTTTGTAAGTCATAATATTTGTTAAGTGCTTACAGGGAAACCCTGGTGGCATAGTTGTTAAGAGCTACAGCTGCTAACCAAAAGTTCTGATGTTTGAAACCGTATGGGGCAGTTCTACTCTGTTCTATAGGGTTGCTATGAGTCAGAATCAACTCAACGGCAACAGGTTTTACTAAATACCAGGATTTTTCTAAGCACTTCATGTGCAATCATACGTAATTCTCACAACAACCCTAAGAGGTAGGTGCTATTGCCATTACTCCCATTTTACAGGCAAGGAAACTGAGGCATAAGGAAGTTTGTCCAAAGTCACAGAGAGCAGTAGTCACATAGGGAGTAGGGGCAGAGCTGGGAACCCACACACTTAACCTCCCAGGTATCTTTCCTATCTAACTTACAGAATTATATTATTACTTGTCTTGGGTGGGTGGGTAACCACATTTGAACAGTTCTTTACTAGCCTGCCCCAGTTTTTGCCTACTCTAGAAAATAGACATCATTTGTTTTTAAGATCCCAGCACAATGGCTCTTTTTTTTTCCCCCTTCATTAAAAAATGGCGTGTAAAAGACATGGAAACAAAGAAGAGTAAACCTAGAAGAAACAGAAAATAATGAGGCCACATAACTGAGAGAAATTTTCTGGATCACACCTTCTAATATGAGCTATCAACCAGACAATAATCCAAAGATAAAGTAAAACATGAGCCTATGCAATTTTCATCCACTCTAAAACAACAGCAAAAAAAAAAAAAAAAAATCAGTCTGGTTGCCGAAGCTTGAAGTATTGACTTTGGCAATGCTTTCTCCATCTCCTTGTGCCAATAAAGTTATTAGAATCAAATTGAGAGAGGCAGAGGCACAAAGGGGGCTGAGACAAAGATGCTGAGCAGTTCAAATCAATGATTCGAAGAGCTGATCCCCTGCCAAAGGCTACAACATCTCCCAGGAGGAATCAACCACTCTGGCCAGTGGCCCAGCACCCAGCGCTGCGTAAGCTGCTGGTCAGGTTTCTGGAGGAAACTCCCAGGTGACTGGGGACTGACATCTACTGAAGAAGGAAAAGGGTACTCTCCCATCATCAAGGACCAGACAGACCAGCACTGACAAGGGTTGAGAACAGTGAGGCTTTGCTAGTCTCAATGCCCTCCCCAGGCTGCGGAAAGGAAAGAGGAGGCAGAGAGGGAGGGTGGGAGAGAACACAGTGTTATTCACACTCTGTTTGTGACAGGAAGAAAAAGTGGCTTAATAACCCACAGCCAGATTAATGGAATATTCCTTTTCTCCCCTGGCAGAGTTGGTCTTCTGGTGCCATCACCCCAAAAATGGATGGCTGCTGGAGGAGTTGTGGAGCTAATTAACGAATCTGCCCCCAAGTGTGCCAAAACCCATTCCACTAGAAATGCAAAGATGGAGACTGTTTAGACACTGGACTAATAAGAAAACCACTAGAGTTCTCTGGAAACCATCATGATCATTTGGCAGCTCTTCTAGCCAAAACCAAACCAGTTGCCAGCGAGTTAGCTCAGACTCATGCCACACTTGTATGTGTCAGAGTAGAACTGTGTTCCATATGGTTTCAATGGCTGATTTTTTGGAGTTAGATCACCAGACCCTTTTTCTGAGGTGCCCCTGGTTGGATTCAAGCTGCCAACCTTTCAATTAGCAGCCAAGAATATTAACTATCTACACCATCCAGGGATTCCTCTATCCACTTACTGTCTCTCAAACAGCTGCATCCCCACTTTCTTTTATTTCAGTCCCAAGCTTCTTCCTTCCATTCATTTTCCCTACTACCTGCCCACCAACCATGAAGCACCAAAACTGCCGTTTAACACCTGTGTCCAAATACCTGAGAATATTAGTAACTTTGTAAATCTGTGTGAAGATCCTAGCAAGGATATGGGCTTTGGGATTAGTCCATTGGTATATGTATATATATATACACACACACACACGTATATATATATCTTATTTGTAGATAATTTCTATAATAATAATAATACCTAACATGTATTGAGCACTTGCCATGTGCTAGGCACTCTTTCAAGCACTTACAGTGCCTAGAAAAGAACAGACTTAAGAATACTGACATGGGAGGTTCCCCAACAAATAGACAGGCCATTCTGCATTGCGGCACAAAGTCAAAGCTCCACTCACTTGCCCAGAGTTTCTAACCAACATAAGAGCTTCCAATCAGACAAAAGAAAAGATCCTGCATCCAAGAAAGGAGAACAGGGTGAAAGAAAAAAGGACCATACACAGGCCAAAATGGAATTCTTGGAAATTAAAAGTATGATAGCAGGAATGAAAAACTCAATAGCAAATCTCCCAGAAAGTAGAACAAAAAAACAAAGAGAGAGAGAAAAAAAAATTAGACCAGCCCAACAAGTCCAGTATCTAAATAATATGAGTTTCAGAGAGAGAGAGAAGAGAGAAAGAAGGCAATCATAAATGAGATTATTCCAGAAAACTTCTCAGAAATGAAAGACAAATGTTTCCAGCTTCAAAGAGTTTACCCAAATACCCAACACAATGGGCAAAAATAGGTCCACATTAAGGCACTCATTGGAATTTTTTTTACAAATTGAGGAAAATAGAGTCTACAAGATTCCAGAGGTAGAAAAAAGTCACATACAAAGAATCAGAAATCAGAATGGCTTTAGGGCTTTTCAACAGCATCATTGGAAGCAAAAAGAAAATGGAGCAATATATTCAAAATTCTGAAAGAAAATGTTCTCCAACTAGAGTTCTATGCCCAAGCTATCAATCAAATACGAGAGTAGAATAAAAAATTTTCGGATATGTAAGTCTCAAAACTTTACTTCTCCTGCAAACTTTCATAAGGGAAAGCTATAATAGGAAAAGAAATTTCAACACAGGAGAAAAGTGAAAGGTATTCCCAAGAGAATGGAGAAAAAAGATTCCAGAATGATGCTGTACACCAACTATAGAGGGTAACAGCCCAGATGGGAAGAACACCAGGAAAGAGACAGACATACTGGGGGTTTTCATCTCTGAGATGTCCAGAGTCACTGCATTGTCTTTTTAAGCCATGGACATAATGGCCAGGTGAGCTTGGCCCATATTTGTCACCATGTGCTGCTCTCTAGTTTTGCTTGCTGTCTAGATCAGCTTATTTCACCCCCGAGAAGTATACTGCTATCACCTATCACTAAAAGTTAAAGTAGACCAAGATGAAATTTGAAGCAGAATATACAGGGCAGTTCAGTTTTCTTGGCAATTTTCCCATAGGGAGACCAAAGGAGCAGGCATGCACAAAAAATAGTAAAAGGTCTGGGCGGAATATGGGATGAAAACTCACAGAATTTGCTACAATAACCAAGAACATCTGCTACAGCCTGCAAGTATAAAACTCTTCAGTAGCTTGAGGTGTGAATTAGAACTCAGCTTTAAAATGCTCACAGTAATAGCTCAAACCAACTTCTGTGTTTCCACCACCAATCTGTTTGTCCTGCTGTGGTGGCTTGCATGTTGATGTGATGCTGGAAGCTATGCCACTGGTATTTGAAATTCCAGCAGGGTCACCCATAGTGTACAGGTTTTAGCAGAGCTTCCGGATTAAGACAGACTAGAAAGGAAGGCCTGGCAATGTAGTTGCAAAAATTAGCCAATGAAAACCTATGAATCCCCCAGAAAACTATTGCCCTGAAATAATCTTTAAACCTTAAACCAGAAATATCCCTTGAAGTCTTCTTAAAACCAAACAATAGTTCAGCTCAACTAGTAAAGAATGTCTGCCCTGAGCAGTACGTTCTTTTAAGATCTAGCTATATGGGATCAAATTAACAACAACACTTGAATGATTAGATAGGAATCTTAGTGGCCAGTGAGTTTATGTTAATGGAGGAGAAGCAACTTAGAAGAGAAGGAAGAGAACGCTTGCACAACTCAAAAAATGTAATCAATCTCACTGAATTGTTCATGTAGAAACTGTTGAATTGGTGTATGTTTTGCTGCATATATTCTCAACAACAACAACAACAAATAAAATAAATTATTTAAAAAAAAAAAAACCGTACAAACCTATGGATCACAACAGAATATTGTTCAATGCTGGAAGATGAGCAGGCTTGATTGGAAGACACTCAAAATACACAGTGGTTATACCAGTGGACTCAAGTATAGCAATGATCATGAAGATGGTGCAGGACCTGGTAACATTTCATTCTGTTTGTTATATGTGAGGTCTCCATAAGTTGAAGCCTACTTGATGGCAACTAACAAGTCTGTCTGTATTAGAAGGAAACTCTTATCTTAAACCCTTAACCAAATTGTCCAAGAACTCCAGGAGCTTACTCAAGCCTCAGAGGCCAGTCCTACATCAAGAGAAAAGAGATCTGGATATCTGAGGAATTCACTAGCAGACGCCAGAGTTTGGCTTTTGTTGTTTCTGTCACTTCCGTATGGCATCGCTGTTCAAAACTGGCCCCCACTTAGCCTTTTGGACCATGAAAGGCCTCTTGGTTCAATGCTAGGAAGATCAGAAACCTGCCCAAGGTCCAGTGGCTTGTGAAGGGTCTAAAGTCTCACTCCCTCCAGAGTTATGTTCAGCAAGGGATGCTCTATGCTTAGACTGCAAGATCACACTCACAAAAGTAGCCACTGTCCCCAGAGAAGATCCTGTGTATTGGTGTGTTGGGTCCACAGAGGCTTCTGATCTCAGTCGCTCGCTGTGCCAGAATCAGCTTTCCCATATCAACCATCTGGGCCTAGCATTGACCTCAGTGAGTTCCTTTTGGGATCCTTGGGCTCTTTCCTACCAACCGACATCATACTGGACCATGTCAATAATCGGAAAGACTGTAAACACGTCAGAGTCCAGTTTTCAAGAGGCTCCTTGACTTTAGGCAATTTGGCCCAATTTACCCTATGGGTATTTGGAAGAGCAGTCTTGGTCAAGCCCAGAAAAGTTCCTGTCACTCCACTACCTCCCCCCAGGTAATGGGGTAGCTTACACTGAGGGAACAGGCAAGTCATTTGAGAAGAAGAGATCTGCCCTCAAGTGACCTGCTGCCTCTACCCAACAGAAAACAACTGACCATTTAAATGGCAGCTTCTTTGCTGAAGTTCTACCTAACCTGGTATCCAGCTGCCCTGCTACAAACACTTTCAATCAAGTGTGAGACTTGAAACTTTCTGCTCTATTCTATAGTTCTTTGTGTCCACATCTTCTCCTAGTCTAAGTTCTTTGGGGGCAGAATTCATGTCTGATTATTCTTTATATGGCAGTTCGAACCCACCAGTTGCTGTGTGGGAGAAAGATGTGGCAGTCTGCTTCCATAAAGATTACAGCCTTGGAAACACCATGGGGCAGTTCTATTCTGCTCCGTAGAGTGGCTATGAGTCAATATGGACTTGACGGCAATGGGGTACCTGCCCGGTGCCTAGTATGGTGCCTGGCACAGAGTGGCTGCTCAATACATATTTGTAGAGTGAGTGAATGAATAAATAATTGAATTAATGCTGATGCCTAGGACATCCAAAAGGCACACGTCATGTTGTTATGATAAGGCAATTCTGCCAGTTCCCAGGAAAAATCAGATCTAAAACTGAGTATTAAAATAAAATCTCACAAATCTGAAAGTAAGACCGGAAAGCCTTATTAAATTGGTGACACTCATAAGTTATGAAATTGTTTTTTAAGAAAATCAATATTTTATATACCAGAAAGTGCCTTTACTCATACTAAGCCAACAAGAGGTTATTTAACAGAGGTCTTAGTGGATAGAAGCATGACGTGTTATTTACACAGCAATTGTTAGTATATCAACAGATACTTGTGAAGTGCTGAGGGTTCTTGAAAGCAGTGGTTTTAAGCATTCCTCATAGAGTTGCATTTTATTAAAAAATACCGTAAAGCCAGAGCACTTGAAAGTTGACACATTTTAACAGTGTCTATTAAAGTTGAGGTTGTCCCTAACCCACCAAACCAAACCCGTTGCTGTCAAGTCTGACTCAGAGCGACCCCGTAGGATAGAGTAGAACTGCCCCGTAGAGTTTCCAAGGAGTGACTAGAGGATTTGAACTACCGACCTTTTGGTTAGCAGCCGTACCTCTTATCTACTGCTCCACAGGGGTTTCCGAGGTTGTCCCTGAGTGGTACAAATAGTCAACACGCTCCGCTGCTAACTGAAAGGTTGGAAGTTCGAGTCCATCTAGAGGCACCTTGGAAGAAAGATCTGATAATCTGCTTCTAAAAAATCAGCTGTTGAAAATCCTATGGAGCACAGTTCTACTCTGAAACAAATGGGGTTTCCATGGGTTGGAATTGACTCAACAGCAGTTGCTTTTTACTAAAGCTGAACAAATGTATACTCTATGATCCTGCAATAATGTTCATGAGTATGTTCCCAACAGAAAGGAGTACTATGTCCCCAAAGTACTCGTACAAGAATATTAAGGGCTATTTGTGATAGCTCCGAACTGGAAAAATTCTGTTGTTGCTGTGTGTGGTCAAGTCAATTCTGACTCATAGCAACCCTATATGACCGAGAAGAACTGCCCCATAGGATTTTCTAGGATGTAATCTTTATGGGAGTAGGTTGCCAGGTCTTTTCTCCTTCAGAGCCACAGATGGGTTCAAACCACTGATGTTTTGGTTAGCAGCCAAACCCTTAACCACTGTACCACCAGAGCTCCTGGAAAAACTCTAGTACCTATCAATAGTGAAATGGATAGAAAAACTGTGATATATCTACTTCATAGAAATAAAAAGGAACTTACTAACCATTGCACACAACAAGAGACATAATGTTGAGTGAAAGAAGCCAGATAAAATCCCATTTATAAGAAGGCCAAGAACAGGCAAACCTAAGTGATAGAGGGTCAGAATGGTGGTTACTTTGGGGTGGGATAAGGACTGGGTGGGCCTTGAGAGAGCCTTTTAGTGTGCTAGAAATATTTTCTGACATGGGGTAGTGGTTTCACAGGTGTATACAAAAAAAAAAAATTCATCCAATTGTATACTTTTTGTGTCTTTTATTGCATGTAAGTTGTTCCTCAATTAAGAAAAAAATACTATGAAATACTAGGAAACTTGGTTCTATTAAAAAAAAAAATAACCCTGGATCACAACAAAAATGTTTAAGATAGAGTTCCTACCTTAAAGGAGCTTAGAAATTGATTATAGGAGACAAGATATGCACTCAAACCACTGTAATGTAAAGCAGTGTGTGAAAAATGTTAGGTGAGTCGTCCAAGTCAGCAGGGATGCAGAGCAGGGAGGGAAGATGGAGCATGTGTGAGGGGTGATGGGTCACTTTTGTGTGGCCTTTCTAGCCATGGTCTTGTAACTCCCACTCAGGAGATTGGGTGGGACTATGCAAATGTGTAATTGTGGCACACCAATGGGATTATTCAGTTTGCCATCCTGCAGGACTTGAAATGAGCCAACCCAGAGGTGAGAAAGAGAGAATCCCACCACCACCAAGGAAGCAGAGTCAGAAGCTAGCATGTCCTTTGGACCTGGGATCCTTGCTCTGAGAAGCTCATGGACCCAGGAGACAGAGAGTGAGCTGTAACCATGAAGATGGTGAGACCCAGCAGCAGAGACCCAGCAGGAGGAGATGGCATGGTGGGCTTCTTGGCCCATGGAGGGAGAAAGCTGAGTGCCTTTGGACAGAGGCCTAGGGCCAGGGAGAGGTATGCCTGTGAGCATGGCTGGGAAGAGGCTGTCCTGATGTAAGAACTGTATCCTTGAGTATTTACTATGGCTGCTAACCAAAAGGTCAGCAGTTCAAATCCTCCAGGCAGTTCTACCCTGTCCTATAAGGTCACTATAAGTATGAGTTATTTTCCTAGTAAACCCTATAATTGTGAATATTGTCTGTGAGTTCTGTGTGGCCACGGCAATGAATTATCAAACCCAGCAGAGAAGTAGAGTGCTGTGGGAGAGATGGTTGGTATCAGAGTTGGTAAAGATGGTGGAGAGAGGAGGCATATCTGACCCCCACCTCATAGGAATCAGCCTTGGACTATTGATCTTGATTTTCCTTTTCCCTTGTGAAGTTAGAGGAGGTCAGACACTGCCCCCATGCTGTTTTTACAAGGTGACCTCTGAGCTGAGGCCTCAGGATTCTCTACATGCTTGCTCCATCAATTGCTTTCTCTGTCCTAAATCCTCTTTACAAACTCCTGGGCAAATAAATATGTTCGATTCTTCTCTACCTTAAATCCTCCCTAGGCACAGGCACTGAATTTTTCTCCTCTGCCCACCCACCAAGGTCCTTGGATGGCACAAGTGGTTTTGTTGTACTACTAAACTAAGGTTGGCAGTTCAAACACCCTTCTTCCCATGCCCAGCAGAAAGAGAGGCCTGGAAATGTGCTCTGTAAAGAAGATTACAGCCAAGAAAACCCTGTGGAGCACAGTTTATCCTGTAACACATGGGGTCACCACGAGTAGTAATCAACTCAACAACAATGGGTTTAGTTTTCATTTGCCCACCCTCCAAGCTCTTCCCTTCCCTTCCTGGCTGAGTTTCTGGATGGAATAGTCTATGATCTGCCACCACTTCCTGCTTCGCACTCAGTCCTTGACCCAGTGCCTTCAGGCTTCTAACACATCTCCCCACAGAATCTTCTTTGACATGGTGAGCAGTAATTACCTAGGTGCCAGATCTAATGGCTTCTTTGACCTCTACATCATTTGACATTGTCTAACACTTCCTCTTTCTTATAAAGTCATTTTTCCTCTGTTTTCTGATAAGACTCTCATCTCCTACCTTCATGCTTGCTGTCCTTGATGGCCTCATTTTCCTTTGCCCATATCTGAAGCATTGGCATTCCAATTTATTCTTCTGTTCTTGTTTTAGGCTCTCCCTCTTCAAGCGTTCATCTTAATCTGCTGATGTCTCTGGGGCCTGGGATTCCCAGCCTCAACTTGGACCTGAATATATGGCTGAATGGGTATCTGTGTTTGGCTTCCTCATACAAAACTCAAGTGAAACAGATCAAAAGACTAATCATTGTTTTCTCCATCGCCTCAAAAGACTAATCATTGTTTTCTCCATCGCCTCTTTCTTTAACACTCAGTTATCATACAGCGAGTGGTCCCTCTGTCTACTTGAAGAAAACAGGAAGTCAAACCTTATCTCTCCCTCTCTTCTTCCTTTCTCATAGGCTTCTCTATTGGTCCTACCTTCTTATATGTCCTACCTCAAATCTCCTACCTTGAGGTCTTAACCTCAAGTCTGTACCATCATCTTCAACCCCAGTGCTTTGCTTTAGTCCTTAGTCGTTTCTCCCCTGAATATTTTAATAGTCACCTCACTCATTATCTTGTGTCTAGTCTCACCCTCATCAAGTCCATCGCCATGAAGATCTCCCTAAAAGTTGAATCTGAGCATACCTTTTCTCAGCTTTCCCTACAGAATCAACACCCAGGTCCTTAGCCTAGACCACCTCCCTCAATGATTCACCCTTGTCTTTCCAGACTCCCCTCCTGTCTGTCTGAAGCCCTCCCTTTCCCTTCATCTCCACCTTGGAACGCCTGGCTGTCCTTCACATCCTGACTTCTGCTGGTGGAGGTGGACCCTCTGCTTTCCCTGTTTCCATAGCACCTACAATATTGGAACTGTTTGCCTTTTATCCCTACTGGCTAAACTCTGGGAAGGCAGGTATTTTGGCTTTTTCATTCTTGTATCCTAAGCACATGGCTCAGAGTTGGTGCTCAAAAAAATTTGTTATATAAATAAATGTTTGGTCCTTAAGTACCTGGAGTTTTTTGCCTCAAAGATACATAGCTCAGCAACTGCATTTTTGGTGGGTCACTGTTTCCGTTTCTGAATCTAATTGCTATTGCATGAAACCATTCAGGGCAGAAGCTGCAGTAGATGGGATGGTCCAGCAACTCCCCCTCAATGCAAATACTCTCTGCTCTTGTAAGACTGCTGCTGTCTTAAAATTTGGAATTTTACACAGGTAAAAAAAAAAATTGTTGTCCAGTATGTGCCTGGAGGTTCTTACCCCACTATTGAAAAGTCCTTTCTCAGTATTGCTTCCTGCCCCCCAATTCAGTTGTTATGTGCCATTGAGTCGGTTTCGACTCATAGCAACCTCATGTGACAGAGTAGAACTGCCCCCACAGGATTTTCTGAGTTAAGAGCTTGGCTGCTAACCGAAAGGTCAGCAGTTCAAATCTACCAGCCACTCTTTGGAAACCCTATGGGGCAGTTCTACTCTGTCTTTATAGGGTTGCTATGAGTCAGAATTGACTTGATGGCAATAGGCTTTTTTGTTTTGGTTTAATCTTTACAGGAGGAGGTCACCAGGTCTTTTCTCCCATGGAGCCGCTGGGAGAGTTCAAACCGCCAACCTTTAGGTTAGCAGCTGAGTGGTTAACCATTGCACTACCAGGGCTCCTTCAATTCAGATTAGCAACATTGAAAAATCACAAATCTAAGAAATCCACAAGGGCAATCCCACAGGTACATGAATTGCTACATGGGCTAGAACATAAGGTCCGAGGGACTCGGAGTTCTTTGCTCAAGGTCATGCAAAATGCCAGGCATTCTTCCTGGTGGCAAATTCAGAATGTCACAGGGCACCACACGCAGAGATCAGCCAACCATGAATTTACCTGAAACTTCTTTTGAGGTAGTTTTTATGCTCACACTCACCCCCTCTCGGATAATGAGTTCTGTGCATTTATTACTTGCTGGAAACAAAATAGCATTTCCTTTCATTTATTAACCTAAAAGCCCTTTTCCACAAATCTTTCCAATCCCTCCCTAAACCAGTACAGCTGGAACTGTGCAAACAAGGACACGCTCCCCCCAGCCGTTGTCCCTGTTGGGATTTTCCTGACGGCTCATGCAGCCCCTCTCAGCCTTCATTTTTCCAGACTGAAGTAAATATATAGTGTCTGGGAGAAGGCACCAAACACAATAAATATTGAATGACGATCATGGAGCTGAATGATGATGAGGGCTGCTTCTAAAACGGGGTTCGAATTCTTGCCACACGTCTGAAATGTGAGAATTAAAGAATATGTTGTTGCCAAACACAGTGTTCGAATCAAACAAATGAGCGTGGTGAGGTCCCCCTCGGTACGGGGACATGTGTTCGTTCGTCTCCAAATCTTCTCGTGATGGTTCCTGCTTCCAAGAGAAATATTTCCTTTTTGTGCATGGCAGCCTGCCTTGTGAGATGGCTGGACACTTTGCCAAGCCTGAGGATGCTATCATTGTGTCGTGACTGTTGCTCTACTATTAGGAGGCAGAGAGAAGGAAGTTATGAGAGGGAAGAGGGAATTCTAATATATTACAAGCTCCTATTTTGGGCTAGACCCTGATTTAGGTGTTTATATACATTATGTCTTTGGTTGTTGCCTCATAGCTGCCCATGTGACAGAGTAGAACTGCCCCATAGTGTTTTCTAGGCTATAATCTTTATGGGAAAAGATCCCCAGGTTTTTCTGCCATGGAGCCACTGGGTGAGTTCAAACCTGTAACCCTTTGGTTAGCAGCCGAGCGCTTAAGGGCTCCTTTAGTCCTCAAGATAATGTATAAATTAGACTGGGATCCCCATTATATAGAAAAGGAAACAAAGATTAAAAAGGGCTGCACAGGGTGCTAGGAACAGTGGTCTGGACTTCGAAGCTAAGACTGTTGGAGCCCAAAGCCCATGCCGTGTTAGTGACACCATCCTTGGAGAACACCTGGGGACTGTGCAGCCCCATATGTGTGACCACCTCAACCCTCTGGAGGCATGGCTTCTCTGCTCCATCTTCCCCACCCCCCTAAAAAATAAAATAAACAGAATGCTGTCAAGTTGGTTCTGACTCATGGTGACCTCATGTGTTACAGAGTAGAACTGCTCCATAGGGTTTTCTTGGCTGTAGTCTTCACAGAAGCAGATCACCAAGCCTTTCTTCCAGAGTGTCACCAGGTAGGTTAGAACTGCCAAACTTTCCCAATCAAACTCTTTGCTGTCAATTCCAATTCATAGCAATCCTATAGGACAGAGCAGAGCTGCCCCATAGGGTTTCCAAGGAGGGGCTGGTGGATTGGAACTGCCAACCTTTTGGTTAACAGCCGAGCTCTTAACTACTGCACTACCAGGGCTCCTTCAGGTTAGCAAAAACAAAAAGCAAAAGGAAACCGTCGAGTGCATATTGCACCACGCAGGGATCCTTTTTTAAAAACGTATTTTTTAATTTTATTGTGGTAAAATATATACAGCACAAAGCTTGCCATTCTACACATTTTTTTTTTAACCATTCTCATTACTTTTTTAAGTGTGCAGTATAGGGACTTTAATTGCACTCACCATGTTGTACTACAATCACCACTATCCATTTTTGAGGTTCGAACAGAAACTCAGCACCTCTTATACAGTTAAGTCCCCATTTCCCTTCCCCTCAGGCCCTGGTAATCACCAGTAAACTTCAGTTTCTCTACATTTGCCTATTCCAGATATGTCGTATAAGTGGGCTTATGCAATATTTGTCCTTTTGTGTCTGACTTATTTCACTCGGGATTATGTTTTCAAGGCTCATCCATGTTATGTCACCCACAGGCTCATGAACCAGGAGCCATCCATCCCTGTCAGGCCCTCCAGGAACCCATGAGCTGGCCTGGTGCCCCTCCTCTCCTTTTCCTTACCAGACTCTGCAGGAAGCCCAGGGACAAGGTGGCGATGGTGACTCATCGCTAGAAGAATAAAATCTTGAGTGGATGGCTCTGACAATGGAAGAATGTCCCCTGAGCTTTCAGAGGGCGTGGCAACTCACTGCATAAAACAAAGGCAAAGAAAGGACAGCAGCCTGGGAGCAGACAGGAAGAGAGCCCTTGCCAGTGTGAAAAAGGAGGAAAAAACATTGTGGAGACTTTTCTGCAGCTATAATTTGAGCTATTTGCAATGTTGGGCAAATCCCAAAGGTTTTTTATTCACTCCTATTTTTATTTAGCAGATTAAATTGGTCTTCACATATGATGAACAGCTCTGCCATTAACCCAGGACTTGTGACTTTAAAACCTCCTCCACACCTTAGGTCAGACATCCAGACGTACCCCGAGTCCCTCTGTGGTTTGGCCTGTGACGTGTATGAGGAAATCCACCCAAGCACAGGTGTGGTAAAGCCCCCATGTCCTGTCCCCTGGTGGGCTCCCTCTTCTACTAAGAGAGAAAGTTGTTGCTCAGCTTGTTCTTGCCCTCCCCCAGGCTCTCCTCATTCCAGGGCCTGACCAGTGGCTAAGACGGGGAACAAAGACAAGTGAGGGTCAGTGGTTGCTGGTGGGATCACCAGACAGGTAGATGTCCAGAGGGCTCTGGCAGCCTGTGTTCCTGCACCCAGCACCAGGGTCTAGAATGCTGCACCCCTGGGTGGTGTGGGAGAAACACAGCCAGGTTCTAACATGCGGGTGAGGGGCTGCGAGTGGGGCCAGGCCAGAGGATGCAGCCTGGGACTCTGACTGGGGGGGGCTACAAGCACCTCAAAAGGCACCATCTTCCCTGAGTGTCTCGCTGTTCGACCTTTAACGTGCCAATTGCTAACTGATCAAACCGACGACCCTAAGTCTCCCTTTGCTTCCCGTAGCGAATTTTCATCCTACTCTGAACAACCACCATGCCCCTGTGTCACCTTTTTAAAATGGTTGTGAAGGTGCCACTTGTGGAGAATTTGTTCAGGGGAAAGATTCCTTTGCCTCTTCTCCCCCTGACCACACCTCTGGGGAAGCCAGGAAGCCCAGTTCAGTCCTCAGCAACTTCTCGGAATCCAGTTTCAAGTCTTGCTGCCCAGTGGGGGAGGGGCGGTGCTCCGGGAAACTGTGGCCATTCCAGTCCTAACAGGGACACCTCAGGAACTGGGCAACTGCACCCCACCCCATTGTCCAGCCTGGTACCAGTGCCCCCCAGACAGCCAGACTCCCCGCCAGTGTTAATCCCAAACCCAACGTCCCACTTTGTGCCTCCCTCTGCAAAAACCCTCAAAGGTAAAGTATCTCACAAGGAATCCAAAGTTTTGACCAGAAGTCCTTAGGAAAATACAGTTTTATCCAGGTTTTAAGGGACTCAACATATGAAAAAGCCGACTTTACAAACAAGGCGTGATTTACAAAAAAACAACAGAAATCCTTTAACTGGGCCTCTCCTTTCCGATCAAAAATAAGAGGCTTCGAAAATGTATATTTTCACTTGAATTCCTCAGAAACATTTGCACTTTCACTTCAGTAAATATTCCATTGGAATGGATTTAAAACCAGTATTGGAGCTGGCTTCAGGCATGGCTAGGTAGGGCTGATTCAGCTACCCAGAGAGAATGCTGGAAGGCAGGGTGGGGATGGAGTGGGGTGGAGGTGCACAGAAACTTAACATTCACTGTTTCATGACTCTAAGGTGGTGACCCCTCAGTAACCCCGTGACATCATTTGAGCCCGTTATGTCTCCAATTTCAGCAGCAACCACAGGCATTTCTCTGAGCACAGTGTGCAAGGAGACTCCATTCCATCTGTCTGGGCCTCGCCCCTACCTCTGCTTTGGCCACTAATTTACTAAAACACAATTCTGATGCTGGGCTTCGGTAACCTCCATAGCCCAGTGTGCCTTGAGGGACCCCCAAGGGTATATTCTGCTCATCTTCTCAGCCCAGAAACACACTTGAGGAGATTCCCCTCTCCACCTCCATGAGATTGCTGTGTGAACTGGCACTCAGAACCCCCCATTTTCTCCTTGGATCCCAGACATAAATAAGAATAAAGCCCATTCCTAGTACATTTCTGAGCTCCGGTGCCCACAAAATTTCCTAGTACTGAGAACACCAGCCTGTCATTATGGCATTTGCAGAACCAAGGGCTGTATTTAAGGCTTCAGGATGGTGCTTATTATAACCCTTTCTTGGACTGTTGTGCCAGAAACACCACATGAACAGTCTTTTTTCAAGGAAATTTGCCAGGGAAGGCATAATGCATCTGATCACATAGGAATTGTCTTGGGTTGGTTCCAAGGTGTAGAGTCTGGTGGAGAAGGAAGTTTTTCGAAGGACTGTTCTGGGAAAGAGAATCCACACAGGGTGTCTGAGACTCAAGGAGCTGCCATTCTCAGAGGTTCTGATGTGAATGTGTCCCTTGGAGTTGTGCAATGTGGCATCGCTGATTCTACCCATATGAAGTGGCCAACAGAAAATATGGAAGGCGGTGGGCAATATGGAAGACATTGAGCCTCGAATTAAAGATTAATGGGGGGGGGGGGGGAACTGGCTCCTCAGTGAGTGGACAAGGTTTCTGAACTTTTCTGGGGCAAAACAATATGGGAAACTCAGGTAAGGGACATAGAACTCCAAAAGGAATCTTAAGGGAGATGGAAGGAAGGAGGGGAACAAAAGTGCTTTCACTCTAGTAAATTTCCTGTTTTCTGAAAACACCTTTAAACCTATTTTCACTACTAAATGGTCAAAAGTCATCTGCCATTTTGAATTTCTCCTTTTTCTTTTTTTAATGCAATGCAATTAGAGATTAGGTCCCACACTATTCATATCACTGTGATACATCGTTGTTGTAGCTAGGTACCCTCCAGTGGGTTTCTACTAATAGCAGCCCTATGTACAACAGAATGAAACACTGCCCTGCCCTGCACCATCCTCACAGCAGTTGTTATGCTTGAGCCCACTGTTGCAGCCACTGTGTCAATCCATCTCATTGATACATTACTACATTAAAAAAAAAACAACAAAAACAAAAACCGTTATGTCTTTCTTTGATTATAAAAGCCAAGCCTGCTTTTTTTCTATAGGGGAGGAAAGGCAGTCACATGCACAAAGTCATGTTCTAGGGAGGCTCATCTGAAAGTGGTATAGAAATAGATTGGGGAGAAATAACTTCAGTCAGAGAGATTGCTCACTCCTTCATGCATTCAGCAAACATTTATTGAATACTTGCTAGGCCAGGTACTAAGTATCAAGTATATAAAAGATAGTTTCTTCCCTTATGTCATTTCAGGTCCACCCAGAAGCAGACACCCAAACAGGATTTGATGTGAAGGAAATTTATTGGGAGAGATGACTATGAAAGATAAAGAAGGAAGAAGCAGGAAGACATGGAGAGAGCCTTCAGATCGTGATGTAAATCTGACCCCTGTGAAAGGAGAGGGGGAAGTAAGAGCCTTAGACCACGGAGCAGTTCTGAGAAAGTCTCAGCCAGGCCAACAGAGAGCCTCCCAAGTGAAGGTTGCCTGTTGGAGGTGTCCCACATGAGGCAGGAATGGACCAGCTCTAGTAACCCCGCCACCCCACCCCGGTGCTCATTGCCTGAGGAGAGACTGGGAGAAATGTGAACACGAAGGTGAATCCAAAAGGCAACAGCGGGGGCTGTCAGGCAGCTGTATTTCCTGCAGTGGGTTCTTGTGAAGGAGAACCCAGTGAAACCTTCCAGGGCCACCACAGCCCCCATGAGCTCTCAGTTTAGATATGTAAACATATACATTGGGGCTGCATTCCAAGCCTATGGACTAGCCCTTTGGGATCCGGTGTCCATTCCATGTTCAATCAGCCACTGCCTAGTTTGGTAGGTAGGGCCCACGGACTACAGCACCGCTGCTTAGACAGCAAGGGCTGTGATGACTGGGCAGGCACCAGCCATATGCCCAGTATATGATGGAATTACAATAACGTACAAGATACAATCGCTGCTTATGAAAGAGTGGTCAAGGAAGTGCTCAGGGATGAAGGGATGTGGCAGTTGAGTTTTAGGGCATGGTGGGGTTTTTCATCAGGAGAGGATGCAATATTACCTATCTCATTGGAAACCTGGGTTCATATCCCAGGTTTGTGACCTTGGGTAAGTCTTTTAACTTTTTTAAGTCTCAGTTTCTTTATCCGTAAAATGGGGATAATGATATAACATTGATACCTATTTTATAGAATTGTTATGATAGCAAGTATAAATTCATTTACACAGTGCCTGTCTTAATTATGTAGTGCCGCTATAACAGAAATACCACAAGTGGGTGGCTGTAACAAACAGAAATTTATTCTCTCACAGTTAGGAGGCTCTAAGTCCGAATTCAGGGTGCCGGCATAAAGGGGAAGGTTTTTTCTCTGTGTCGGTTTTGGAGGAAGGTCCTTGTCTCTTTTGAGCTTCTGCTCCTGAGAGATCTTTATGTGGCTTGGCATTGCTCTTCCCCATCTCTGCTTGCTCACTTGTTTGTTTAATCTCTTTTATATCTCAAAAGAGATTGAATTAAAATACACCATACAAAAATACAGGAAACCCTGGTGCTACAGCTGCTAACCAAAGGGTCGGCAGTTCGAA
Organism: Elephas maximus indicus; assembly: GCF_024166365.1. Classification (NCBI taxonomy): domain Eukaryota; kingdom Metazoa; phylum Chordata; class Mammalia; order Proboscidea; family Elephantidae; genus Elephas; species Elephas maximus. Next base: position 163,949,698 of record NC_064821.1, on the reverse strand, counting down.
TCCACCAGGCCCTCCTTGGAAAATCTACGGGGCAGTTCTACTCTGTCCTATAGTGTCGCTATGAGTCGGAATTGACTTTACAGCACCGGGTTTGGTTTTGGTTTTTTGGTACACAAATACTGTCTCATTAACATAACAAAGAAAACCCATTCGCAAATGGAATTATAACCACAGGTATACAAAAAAACCAAACATACCCATAGCAGTCTAGTCAATCCTGACTCAGAGCAACCCTATAGGAGAGAGTAGAAATGCCCCCTATGGTTTCCAAGGCGCACCTGGTGAATTCAAACTGCCGACCTCTTGGTTTGCAGCCATAGATAGCTCTTATCCACTGCTCCACCAGGGTTTCCAAACCACAGGTATAGGGGTTAGGATTTATGACACATATTTTTTTGGAAAACAATTCAATCCATAACAGTACCTTAGGTATGTGATCAATAAGTGGTAACAGTATCCTTGTTGTTACTATTTCTGACATGCCAGGCAGTGGAAACAGCCTGTACAAAGATATGGTGGAATGAAGGTCAGCCAGTCAAGAGAGCTGCTGGTGGTTCTCTACGGCTGGATGATAAAGTTCAAAGGAAGACACTATAGGAAGCAAGGTCGAAGAAACAGGCCCAGTGAGATTAAAAAAAAAAAAAAAAAAGAAAGCCTTGTGTGCTGTACAAGGTATTTCAGACTTCGATCTGGTTATGCGAAGCTATTAAAGAATGTTACGTAGGGAGGACAAGGATCAAATTTTCATTTTTTAAATTTCCCTCTGGACATTCATGGATTAGAGGGAGAATAGACTGGAGATGGGGTGATTGGTTAGAAGGCTTTACCCTAATCCAAGCAAAAGATGAAAGGACCCAAGAGGCAGAGGAGAGGCAGGTGTGAAAGATATTTAGGAGGAAGAACTGACAACATACAGTAGCCAGTTGGAAGGGGTATTGGTTGAGGATGACACCTGGCTGTCTCGCTTGAATGATTGGGTGGATGGTGGTGTAATGCACCCAGATATGAACCGTAAGGTGGGAGCAAACAATCAAAGAATGGGTGCAGAGACAAAAGAGTTGGGTTTGAGTGTGCTGAATTTGAGGGAACTGTTAGACATCCCAAGAAGCTCCTGGGTGGTACAAATGATTCTACTTTGACGTGCGTAAGGTCCCCATGAGTCAGAATCGACTCAGTGGCAGCTGGCCCTGGTTTTGGGTTGGACATTCCAGTGGACCTGTCTAGCAAAGAGTTGAATGAACAGAGCTGGAGCTCATATGAGTGGTCTGGAGGCACTTGGAGATTGCAGCAATAGTCCAAGTGAGAGCCTGAACTAGAATGACAGCAGTCTGAGTAAAAAGAAAAGTGGCAGTACAAGAAGCCACACTGGGTTGTGTGATTCACACGGGCATCTCATCTGTAGCTACCTTGTAAGTGCATGACAGAATGTGGAGAATACCTCAATACCATCCCAGCCTCCTAGAGTCCTTCAAATTCACAAAGTCACTGAAAGAGTAAACATTTGTCCAGGACTGGAAGAATGAAACCCAACTGAAATTGAAAAAGAAAAAAATGCAGTCTTACAATTAATCAGACTGGGAGGGCAAACACAGATAAAGCCAGCTGCAAAGTTAGCCAAAGGCATTTTTTCTCCCAAGGTCACTCAGCAGCTGTAAAATGAATGACTATTGCTTTCCTACTAACAACGCCTCCAGACCCGCTTGGCCAAACTCATCTCTTACCAAGGATACCTGATTGCTAAACTGACAGTTTAGCATCACTCAGTCCCTCCCTGCTTCTCCTAATCCCACCACAGAAACAGCAACTAGTCCAGAACCGGTCCCCGCTCCCCTTAGATCCTCCTCAGCATCCTTCAGTGGGAATCCAAAGCTTACAGAGGACGCATCCCTCCTCCCTCTGTTGCCTGAAGTGTCCTCCCTTGCTGCATCAAGTCAATAAATCTGGGTGTTTTTTTTTTGTTTTTTTTTTTCTCAGACTATGGGTTTCCCATGGTGGTCTTAGCCTGATTAAGTTGTAACAATACGCTCACTCTGAAAACAGAAGAATTGCTGGTGACGATGTGCTAACCAGTACCATCACCGGAGACCATGGAACCTCTGCTTTGAATAAAGTATAAGTCAAACAACTTAATCAGAAATCTGGAATGGAAGCTGGCCTAACCACACTCGACTGGGAACTTGTCAGTCCACACCGGGACAACTGCCGTCTCTTCTGGTGCTACCTCTTGAAAGGAACTCAGGCTAATGGGACCACGTTCAAGGGAGAATGATCAGGGTACTAAGATGACTCAAAAATAAGTCATATATAGGGAGCACAACAGAGAATCCCTGATGGAGCAGGAAAAAAGTGGGATGCAGAACTCAAATTCTAATAAAAAGACCAGAGTTAATGGTCTGACTGAGACTGGAGGGACCCCAGAGGACATGGCCCCCCAGGCTCTCTGTTAGCCCAAAACTAACGCCATTCCCAAAACCAACTCTTCAGACAAAGATTAGACTGGACTATAAGTCATAAAATGATACTGGTGAGGAGTGGTTTTCTTAGCTCAAGTAGACACATGAGACTATGTGGGCAGCGCTTGTCAGAAAGCAAGATGAGAAGGCAGAGGGGGGACAGGAGCTGGTTGAATGGACACGGGAAATACAGGGTGGAGAGGAGGAGTATGCTGTCACGTTACAGGGAGAGCAACCAGGGTCACATAACAAAGTGTGTGTAAGTTTTTGTATGAGAAACTACTTGAACTGTTAAACTCACTTAAAGCACAATAAAAAAAGAAGAAATCATATTGCTTGTAGGACCTGGGGACATTTAGTTCTTGAAGGGAAAATGCAAGAAATTGTCTTCTTTTACCTAAAAGCCAAAACCAAACCCATTGCCATCGAGTTGATTCCGACTCATGGTGACCCCATGTGTTACAGAGTAGAACTGTGCATCATAGGGTTTTCTTGGCTGTGATCTTTACAGGAGCAGATCACGAGGCATTTCTTCCATGGTAGCACTGGGTGGGCTCAAATCATCAACCTTTAGGTTAGTAGTTGAGTACAAAGGTTTGTGCCACCCAGGGACCTTCTACTTAAGAGGGCACAATATTTAAAAGGAAGGGCACTTGCCCTTTAGAACCTGGAAGATTAGAATAGGACTAATGGGTGAGGCTCCAGGGAGCCAGATTCAAGCTCAATAGGAGAGCTTCACTAACAGTCAGAGCTGACTAGAATGGAAAGGACAGCCTTAGGAGGCAGCAGGCTCCTTATTACAGGAGATATTTAAAAAGAAGCAGGATGATTCCTTGGCCAAGCTGTAGTACAAGGAACCTAAGCCTCCCAGGGACTTTGAACTTGGTGACTTTAAGGTCCTTCCTGTCTACCCTGAGAGTCTATGATTGTCCTGAAAGCAGGATTCCTACCTGGACAGGACAATCCTTCTAATGCCACCAATGCCTCCAGTTTTCTTCTCAAAGAGTTTAGGGGTAGGCAGATGGGAGGTAAGGGTGATGGAACCAACCCAAAGCCATCTACTATGGGATGTTCCTTCAGCAGGAGTAACTGTGCTGGGACTGTGAAGGAGAATGTGTGGCCATCTGGCTAGGGCTGCCTGAACCAGCAGTGGGCAAATGACATTGCGAGAAAACACTGGCCAAACAGGAATTTGAACTGGACATGATGGAGAGAGGGCTGGTGGGTTTGGAAGTGGAAAGAGAAGCTGAAAAAGAAGAAAAAAAAAAAAGGCCACAGGTAGTAGGCTGGCAAGCAGGCTGTGGAGGTTGCAGGGGTCCTGATGTTACAGAAGGCATGTGGCAGCATCAACCTACAGATATCTCTAGCAGCCCTGATGGTGCAAAGGTAAAGCAATTGGTTGCTAACTAAAGGGTTGGCAGTTCAAGCCCACCCAGCTGCTCTGTGGGATAAAGACCTGGCAACCTGCTTCTGTAAAGATTGCAGCTAAGAAAGCCCTATGGGGCAATTCTACTCTGTCACAGGGATAGCTATGAGTCGAAATCAACTTGACAGAACCTAACAGCAGCATTCCTATTAGTGATACAGGTAGGCGAGTCTTCATGTTGTTGTTGTTAGCTGCTGTGCAGCTAACTCACGGTGGCCTTACGTAACAGTGTTGCCCTGTCGTGCGCCATATTGGAGTCCATTGTTGCAGCTATTGTGGCCAATCATCTCACTGAGGGGCTTCCCTGGTTTTCGCAGACCCTCTACTTTACCAAACAGGATGTCCTTCTCTAGCGATTGGTCTTTTCTGATGATGTGTCTTTACGGAGTCTCATACTGATGCTAAACGGAAGAGTTCCTGGGGCCAAAAGGATGGAGAGAGAGAGTAGACTTTAGAGCTGTCGTGAGTCCCTATGGAACTCTTAGCTCCCCTTCTGGCCTTGTGGAGCCCAAGTATACAGTCGTCCCTGGGTTCCCACGAAAGTTCGGTTGCCTTTCCAGCCAAACACACACATGCGAATAAGCCAGTTTCTTGAGGCAGCCTTAGTGAAATCTTGTTTCTTAAAACTCAAAGCATTTGAGAGAAGGCCAGAGAGGAAAGACGGTGAGTACTTGGACTTGAAGAGGGAATGCTTTATCAAAGAGGACATTCAAATGGTCACAGAACACTTGAAAAGATGCTTAATGTCATTAGCCATCAGAGAGATGCAAATCAAAACCACAATGAGATACAATTTCATGCCCATCAAAATGGCTAAGATTTAAAAAAAAAGAAAATAAATGTTGACGAAATTGGAACCCTTATTTACTGCTGGTGGGAATACAAAATTATACAACCATTGTGGAAAACTGCGGCAGTTCCTCAAAAAAAGTAAAAATAGAACTACCATAAGACCCAGCAATTCCACTTCTAGGTATATACCCAAAAGACTTGAAAGCAGAGATTCAAATAGATACTTGTATACCAGTGTTCATTTCAGCACTCTTCACAATAGCCAAAGAAGGGGAAACAACCTAAATGCCCCTCAATGGATGAATGGATAAACAAAATGTGGTACATACATACAAGCATACAATGGAACTACTCATCCAGTAAGAAAAATAAAGTCATGATACACACTACAATACAGATGGAGCTTGAAGACATTATGCTGAGTGAAATAAGTCAATCACAAAAGGACAAGAACAGACAAATGCATAGAGACCAAAGTTTATTAGCGGGTACCAGGGGTAGGAGGTAAGGAGAAAAAAAGGGTTATTGCTTATGGGGAGGACTAAGTTTCGGTTTACGATGATGAGAAAATTGCACTGATTAAGGGTACTGTTGCACAACCAATTATTGTAAGTGCTGTCAATAAGTTGTATACCTGTAAAAGCTGCATTGGCAGAAGTTGTGTGACAGATATATTTACAACATCAATAACAAAAAAGACTAGTTGCTGAGGCTGCTTATGTACAACCAAACACTGTCCGGGTAGACAGGATCCTGGATATTTTAGTAGGAGTTTGACCACAAATAGAATGTCTCTGCATTGAAATGAGAGGGCATCCTAGGTGAAAAAACAGCCTCAGAATCATCCAAGCAATCATGTTCTGCTTTCTAAATGCAAACAGGGAGAGCAGAGAGCCCAGGGAGCTTGAGGCTGCAGTGGTAGCCTGATGACCACTCACAAGGGCGCTTCTCCTCTAACCAAATCTTCTCTCTCTGTAGGATGACTGCAACGTCATTGGGGGTGGTGCAACCTTACATGAAAGTCTTATTTACAAAGCCTCTTTTGACCTCTGCCTTCAAGCAGGAGGGCTCACTCCATCCTGTGTTCCTGTGGAGCACAGCAATGAACACTACCTACAGATGGCTGCATAAGTTCACACAGGTCATCGCACATGCTGTTGTTTTATATTTTGAATATTGTTCTCTGAGGGACTGGAGTTGTGTCTTTCTTCTTTATCTCCAACATTCAGCCCAATGCCTCCCATAGAATACCCACACCCATTTACGCATTGCCATTGAGTCAATTTCAACTCATGGTGAACTTATGTGTACAGAGTAGAACTGCTTTGTAGGGTTTTCAAAGCTGTGAACTTTTGGAAGCAGATCTCTAGGCATTTCTTCGGAGGTGCCTCTGGGTGGGTACAAACCAACAACTTTTCCATTTGTAGTCAAGTACTTAACCATTCATGCCACCTAAGGAATCTCTGGCATAGAATGTTGTTGTTAGGTCCCTTTAAGTTGGTTACGACTTACAGCGACCCTACGTACGACAGAAGGAAACACTGCCCGGTCCTGCACCATCCTCACAATTGTTGTTATGCTTGAGCCCATTGTTGCAGCCACTGTGACAATTTATCTCATTGAGGGTCTTCCTCTTTTTTGCTGTCCCTCTACTTTGCCAAGCATGATGTCCTTCTCCAGGGACTGGACCCTCCTAATGACATGTCCAAAGTATGTGAGACAATGTCTCACCATCCTTGCTTCTAATGAGCGTTCTGGCTGTACTTCTTCCAAGACAGATTTGTTCTTCTGGCAGCCCATGGTATATTCAATATACTACGGCAACACCATAATTCAAAGGTGTCGATTATTCTTCGATCTTCCTTAATCATTGTCCAACTTCCACATTCATGTGAGGTGATTGAAAACACCATGGCTTGAGTCGGGCATACCTTAGTCCTTTTTTTTTTATTTAGCGTTTTGCTTTTTAACACTTTAAAGAGGTCTTTCGCAGCAGACTTGCCCAATACAATGTGTTGTTTGAATTCTTGACTACTGCTTCCATGGGTGTTGATTGTGGATCCAAGTAAAATGAAATCGTTAACAACATCAGTATTTTGTTATGGTGTTGCTTATTGGCCCAGTTGTGAGGATTTTGTTTTCTTTATGTTGAGGTATAATCCATACTGAAGGCTGTGGTCTTTGATCTTCATCAGTAAGTGCTTCAAGTCCTCTTCACTTTCAGCAAACAAGGTTGTGTCATCTGCATATTGCAGGTTGTTAATGAGTCTTCCTCCAAGCCTGATGCCACATTCTTCTTCATATAGTCCAGCTTTTCAGATTATTGTTCAGCATACAGATTGAATAGGTATGCTGAAAGGATACAACCCTGACGCACAGCTTTCCTGACTTCAAACCACACAGTATCCCCTTATTCTGTTCAAACGACTGCCTCTTGATCTATGTACGTGTTCCTCATGAGCACAATTAAGTGTTCTGGAATTCCTATTCTTAGTGTTATCCATAATTTGTTATGATCCACACAGTCAAATGGTTTTGCATAGTCAATAAAACACAGGTAAACATCTTCCTGGTATTCTCTGCTTTCAACCAGGATCTATCTGACTTTAGAAATGATATCCCTCATTTCACATCCTCTTCTGTATCTGGCTTGGATTTCTGGCATTTCCCTGTCAATATGCTGCTGTAGCCACTTTTGAATGATCTTCAGCAAAATTTTACTTGAGTGTGATATTAACAATATTGTTTGATAATTTCCACATTCTGTTGGATCACCTTTTCTTTGGAATGGGTACAAATATGGATCTCTTCCAGTCAGTTGGCCAGGTAGCTATCTTCCAAATTTCTTGGCATAGACAGGCAAGCACCTCCAGGGCGGTATCTATTTGTTGAAATATCTCAATTGGTATTTCATCAATTCCTGGAGCCTTGTTTTTTGCCAATACCTTCAGCGTAGCTTGGACTTCTTCCTGCAGTACCATCAGTTCTTGATCATTTCCTATCTCCTAAAATGGTCGAACGCTGATAAACTCGTTTTGGCACAGCGACTCTAAACTCTTTTTGGCACAGTGACTCTGTATTCCTTCCATTTTCTTTTGATGTTTCTTGTGTCATTTAATATTTTCCCTGCAGAAACCTTCAATATTGCAACTCGAGGCTTGAATTTTTTCTTCAGTTTTTTCAGCTTGAGAAATGCCAAGTGTATTCTTACCTTTCGGTTTCCTAATGCCAGGTCTTTGTACATTTCGTTATAATACTTTACTTTGTCTTCTTGTGTTTCCCTTTGAAGTCTTCCATTCAGCTCTTTTACTTCCTCATTTCTTCCTTTCACTTTAGCTACTCTAAGTTCAAGACCAAATTTCAGAGTCTTTTCTGACATTCGTTTTGGTCTTTTCTTTCTTTCCTAATTTTTTACTGACCTCTCGCTTTCCTCATGTATGATGTCCTTGATGTCATTACACAACTTGTCTGGTCTTTGGTGATAAGAGTTCAATGTGTCAAATCTATTCTTGAGATGGTCTCTAAATTCAGGTGGAATATACTAAAGGTCATATTTTGACTCTCATGAACTTGTTCTAATTTCTTCAACTTGAATTTGAACTTGCTTATTATGAGCAATTGATGGTCTGTTCTTCAGCCGGCCGCTGGCCTTGTTCTGGCTGATGATATTGAGCTTTTCCATAGTGTCTTTCCACAGATGTCCATTTGTTTCCTATGTATTTTATCCGGCGAGGTCCATGTTAGCTGCCATTTATGTTGTTGAAAAAATGTATTTGCAATGAAGAAGTCATTGGTCTTACAAAATTCTGTCATGCAATCTCCAGTGTTGTTTCTATCACCAAAGTCATATTTTCCAAATACCAATCCTTATTCTTTGTTCCCAACTTTCACATTCCAATAGCTAGTAATTATCAATGCATCTTAACCACATGTTTGATCAATTTTAGACTGCAGAAGTTGGTAAAAATCTTCAGTTTCATCTTTGGCCTTAGTGGTTCATGTGTAAATCTGAATAATAGTCATATTAACTGGTCTTCCTTGTAGGCATATGGATATTATCCTATCACTGACAGCATTGTACTTCAAGATAGCTCTTGAAATGTTCTTTTTGACGATGAACGCAACGTCGTTCCTCTTCAATTTGTCATTCCTGTCATAGTAGACCGTATGATTCTCGGATTCAAAATGGTCAATACTGGTCCATTCAGGTCACTAACGTCTAGGATATCGATGTTAATGTGTTCCATTTCATTTTTGACTATTTCCAACTTTCCTTGATTCATACTTCATATGTTCTAGGCTCTGATTGTCAATGGATGTTTGCAGCTGTTTCTTTTCATTTTGAGTCGTGCCACATCAGCAAATGAAGGTCCCAAAAGCTTGACTCCATCTATGTCATTAAGGCCCACTCCACTTTGAGGAGGCAGCTCTTTCCCAGTCATCTTTTGAGTGCCTTCCAACCCGAGGGGTTCATCTGGCACTGTATCAGACAATGTTCCACTGCTATTTGTAAGGTTTTCACTGGCCAATTTTCTCAGAAGGCTTCCAGGCCTTCTCCTAGTCTGTCTTAGTCTGGAAGCTCCACTGAAAACTGTCTACAATGAGTAACCCCACTGGTACTTGAAATACTGGCAGAAAAGCTTCCAATATCAAAGCAACACACAAGCCACCACAGTACGACAACCTGAATGACAAGTGGTGGTGGCACAGAATAGGGCTTAATAAGTGACCGATGAATGAATGACCCTCAGAAAAAATAACCAAATCTAAGCTCCATAAATTGTTCAGTTGGCTCTATATTCATCCCAAATATCTGATCCCAAATTTCTGATTGCAAAAGTGTATACTTTATATCTGGGAGACTGGAGCCAAGTCCTCGCTCCACCACTTACTTTGAGAATGACTTGGGCAAGTTACTTAAACCCCCTGAGCCTCAGTTTCCTCATCTGCAAAACCAGGCATTTAGCATAGGCCTGCCACTGAATAAACTCTGAATAAATGTCAGCAGCTATTATTGTGGTTCTCCATAAGCTTATAGACACTTAGAATTCAAAGGGGTTTTACAAGTCGCCAAGTTTCCAGACTGTGTACTTCAGGACCTGTGAACTGAGGTGGCCAAGGACCACTGAGAGGAGTTGGAGTAGAGGTGAGAAATCAAGAGGAAACACCCTCACTTCAGCCAGAATCACTGCTTTCATCTGGTAGATTTTAGAGAAAAGCAGTAGGAAGCGTTTTCTTTGCCCAAATCAGTCCAACCTGCAATCTATTGCCCGCGTCTCCTCTTCAACAACCTGGCCAAATGGTTGTCCAGCCTTTTCTTAAATGCTTAAATTCTCCCTGTGAGGTCTCAAACTAATTTGCTAAGCAATTTTCTTATTCTTGAGAATATTCAGAAGCTCAAACTGATCAGTGACAAAGTTTTAAGAATTCTCACCAGAACTACTTTAATCAAAAGAGCATTGTTCAAAAGTAGTTGAAGTCCAATATTTCTACAATAGTGCTACAATTGTCACTGAAAACACTTGTGCTCTGTAGGTTATAAATGTCTCCCAGCAATCTTGGCCACATTGCTAATTTGCTTAGCAAATCCTTTTAGTTATGTTGAGCATAAAGATAATTTTTCAGCCTGGACCCTTGTGCAAATTACCACAGATTCTGAAGCAATGGTGATTGAAATAATAAGATTTTAGTGTTACAGTAATGATGTTTTCCATTCAACAGCACTCCTGATTTTTCAGAGCATTTCATATCTGATGTCTTATTTTGCCAGTCCCTCTGAATTGGGATTGAATACAATTCTATAGGTCATCATGCTCTGTAAGTGGCAAAGCTCTGAACAAGGCTGTGGATGAGGAGTTGTTAGACCCGAGGATACCCACTGTGACTCACAGCCTGGCCCGTGTCCCTGGTCTGTGCTGTCTCTCTCACTCTGAGGGGCGCAAGGATGACTCTAGAGAGAGCTGTTTAACCACAGTTAAAAAGCATTCAGGACATCTGCATGCTTTTGTGTCTTCCAAGACCTAGGGGGATGCTGAGGCTTGGTGACTTTTGGATGCTAGTGCAGATGGGTACAGAAATGATGACAGATTTGGTGTGCATGGTGTTGTCAGGGCAGGAGGAGCAGAAGAATCCCTCACTTGACACCTGAAAATCTTCTCTTTGGTTTACAGATGTAACTGCTCTTTTCTCTGCTTGCCGTCCTAACCCCATTTCCATTTTCAGAATCATATTCATCTTCTAAGTCCAGGCCAACCAGCTCAAATACTACCTGTTCAGGAAGTCTACTCTGATCTTCCTAATTTCAAGTCATCCACCCTTCCTCTAAACTGTTAAAGCTTTTAGCCCCATTTGCCTGACACTTCTTCCATATTATATTATATCGTGGCAATGAAACAAGGCATTTCTTTCCTAGTAGTTTGCTAGGAACTTGAGAGCAGGACCCAGGCAATTTTCATCTTACCTAGTACACTGCTTTATGTATAGCAGATTGTGACAGAGATTGCTATTGTCCCCTATACTCTCACCTATTCTCCCCTTCTTCTTTTTAGTAAGCTTTGGCTGAGTACATAGTTGCCCAGCTCCAGCTATATTTCACAGTTTCCTCGAAAGCTAGACATGGCCCTGTGAGGCTCTAGTTGATTGAGTGAGAGCAGAAGCGAGGTGAAGCTCTCTGTGTAGCTTGTCAACTTTGCTCTTTCCCCCTTCCATTGACTGGAAAGCAACTGTAGTAGACAGAAACCATACCTGGGAATGGCAGAGCAACAAGGTGGAAGGAACCTGGGTTCTTAAGTAACCATTCATAGCAAAGCTCCCTGCTGTCCACACCCCAATTCCATCTTCAGAATCATATCCATCTCTTAAGCCCAGTCCAACCAACTCAAGAGTTGTCCTTCCAAGGACAATTTACGTGAGAGAGAAATAATTTTCTGTTTTTCTTAAACCACTCTATTTTGGGACCTCTTTGTTAAAGCTACTTTGCCTAATCACTGGTGCTTGATACAATTTTGCTATGCAAATGAATGAATGCATGGATAAACGAAAGAATAAATAAAATGAATGTATGAATGAGTAAATGACCTGTTGCCAGTTGCACTTTTGCTTGAAATAACACCTGCCTAATTTTTCTAATAGTGTGCCTTACTTTATTGATAGCGAGGGGAGTCAGAAGATGGTTTGGGGAAGGGGGGCCTGTGTTTCAGATAGTGAGTCCCTCAGAGGGTCCAGTCACTGCTTTGCTACTGGGAGCTTCACCTCCTCACAAGGCCGTTGAGTCGGTTCCGACTCATGGAGACCCCATGTGTGTCAGAGTACAGCTGGGCTCCATAGGGTTTTCAATGGCTGATTTTTTGGAATAGATCACCAGGACATTCTTCTGAGGTAGCTCTCAGTGGACTCAAACCTCCAACCTTTCAGTTAGCAGCCAAGTGTGTTAACTCTTTGTACCATACCAGGTAGACCGACTTTTTTGTATGATGGTGGGCTGCTCCTCAGGGACCTGCTACTAGAAAACTCAGAAGGGAGCTTCCTGCTCTCAGTAGCTGAGTTGAAGTAGCAGGAGCTGACAGTGTGCAAGGGCGGTGGATCAGCTGACAATAAAAGAAAACTCTAATGAATATATAACAATCTTCCGATAACAATACTGTTTACAAAATTCTAGGTGTTCCGTCTAAGCACAACCAACTGCCTCTGTGATATGAAGCAGCATCATATAGGGGAGAAAAAGCATGTGTGCTCTACATTCCTCTTAGGGTTCTAGTGAGAATCAAATAGGATCATGTGTATGCTCCATAAACTGTTAAACACAGTAATGCATGGCTGTTTGATTTGCATGGAAACTTCCATCATGACCTATTCGTGTGATTTCAGTTTTGTGGCTAATCATAGTCCCCTCTGCTGAGTCAAAATGGTGAGAAAGTGACCCAGGTCTATCCAGCATAGTACCTGATCCGTTGGCCACAGTGATTAGACACATGACCCAGGCTGAGCCAATCAGAGCTCTTCCCTTAGAAGAGTTTTGGGCCCTCTCTTTTCTCTCTGGATTACCAGCTGGGATGAAGTTAGCCTAGCGCAGTTTGGGCCCTGGGTTCTGAATGGAAGAAGGGGAACGGAGAGATGGAGAGAGAGGCTGTGATTGATTGCGTTTGAGGCTACTTCTACCTCTGTCCTCCTGAGTAACACGGATTAATAACTCCTCTTTTTTCCTTAAGGTGATTTAGGTGTTTGTGACCTGAAACCAAAATAATCCTAATAAAATACTATATACAATTAAGGTATTATCTAAGAGACTCCCTTCAAATGGACTTGACAGCTTGTTTAGAGACTCAAGCCAGGGACAATGCCACTTGAGACATTTCTAAACCAAAGAATGGCCATCCTTTGTTTGGAAAAGTAATTCTTTTTGACCAGTCCTGTGGCTTATAAAGGAAGGCACAAACATGGTGAAGGTGGGAGAGGAGCACAATCAGCCAGTGAGTCCTGTCTAACCCACCCTGGGGATAACCGGGGTGGGATTTACTTGAATATTTCCAAGGATGGGAGCTGCATCTCCTCACAAGGCAGGCCACCCTATTACTGTACACCTCTTATTTTTAGAAATAAACTTAAATTTGATCCTTTTGGACTTTGTCTTAGTTTTTGTTTCACTTTCTGAAGATACACAGGATTTCAATGCCGGTCCCTACCCCGCTGTCTTCTAAGTGGAGGGTTCTTCAGTTATGTGAAGACAGATTACATGGTTCCTTTTCTTCTCTAGACAAAAAATCAACTTTGCTCTGGTGTCAAGGCTTTTAAACTTTTCATCAACCCTCTTCTCTATCTGGGTACCTTCCAAAGAGTCAATGTCTCTCTTCAATCATCATATTCAGGACCATACTCAAAATTGCAGAACTTACCAGAACTATCAGTGCAGATACAAAGTGACCCAGGCCTGGCCAATCTGAGTACTCAATCCCTTGGCTGCAGTGATTGGACACATGACTGTGCAGAACATTCCAGAACTATCACCACCCTTGATCTGGACTCTGTACATTCTATTCTAGAAATGCAACCTAAGTTTACATCTTTTTTGGTTTAATTATTTACAGACTGTTGATTTGTGTTGAGCTGAAAATAAACTAAAACCACTAATTCTTCCTTCTCATGAAATGCTACTAAACTATCTTACTTTTGTGGTTTATTTTCTGAAACTAAATGAAAGAAGTTACATTGATTCTGATTTATTTATTATGGTGCATTATTTCATGTTTTAAAAGACACTCAATATGTCAACAAATACATTTTCTACATTGCTCAGAGTTGGATCTTTTGCAAATCAGATAAGCTCTCCTTCCTTGTCTTTATTCAAATGATTGTTTAAAAATGTTGAATAGGATTGGGCCAAGGACAAGTAACCTCCTTTCAGAAGGCCAGGATTTTTTTTTGCTGGGTATTGGCTTTCAGCCAACTATGAATTCACCCAAGGGTACACTGTCCAACCCATATTTCTCCATGTGGTTTCCATCATGAGAAATTTGTCAAATTCCTGAGCTGGCCTAATTAACACATTACTTATCATTGTTTGTCAGCATTTTAGAAAGCTCTGGGACAACAGGGCAAAAAACAGGTTCATTTTGTGGGTGGGGTGAGAGGAGCAGCAGAATGGGTCCTGCAGAGAGAAGGGGATCGTAGCAGGGGGAAGCTCAGAGCAGCACACAGGCCCTGGGTGCCTAGGGCTATGGGAGTTTTAGAAGGAGATGTGGAAGAAATCAGAAAACAGTTTCATCCCGTTCAGTTTTGCCCTGGTGGGTCTGTTAGAGGGTGTGTTGTTAGTTGCTATCGAGTAGGCTCCCACTCAGGGCAACTCTATGTACAACAGAACAAAATGTTGTGCTGTCCTGTGCCATATTCACAATCATCGGTATGCTTGAGTCCATTGTTGTGGCCGCTGTGTATTTTGAGTGCCTTCCAACCTAGGGAGCTCATTTTCCAGCACTATATCAGACAATGTTCTATTACGATCCATAGAGTTTTCACTGGCTAATTTTTTTTAATTTTCAGAAGTAGATCACCAAATCTTTTTTCCTGGCCTTAGTCTGGAAGCCCCACCGAAACCAGTCCAACATGGATAACCCTGCCGGTATTTGAAATACTAGTGGCATAATTTCCAACATCATAGCAACATACAAGCCACTACAGTATGACAGACTGACAGATGGATGGTGGAGTGGGGATATACGCTAGATTTAATCATTTGGCATGCGATTGTCTGGCATGTAATAGTGGTGGAGCACTGTGTGACAAGTGCCATGTTACAAAGGCAGCAGCTAGCCTCCCAAAACTCCCAGCATATCCTCATTGCGAGGATCTTAGGCACATCTTAGGACTTTCCTGGAGTGCTAGAGCCCTTAAGCATGGGCAGATAAGACATTGTGCTGAACATCCTTAAGAGGTAGAGGAAGGATGGGGCACTCAGCTGAGTGTGTCTTCTGGGGAATATTTTCCAAGACTTGAAATAAAATGAAAGGGGCAAAAGCTCTTATAATGGAATCAAGGAGTCTGGGGGACCCTGGGCAAATATAAATGACACTAAAGAGAAGCTGGCTAAGGCTGCCATGGGAGGCTTTTCACTACTGGTATTTGGGTTTAGGTTTGGGGGTTTATGTGAAGGAGCCATGGTGGCGCAGTGGTTAAGAGCTCGGCTGCTAAACAAAAGGTCAGCAGTTTGAATCCACCAGCCGCTCCTTGGAAACCCTATTGGGCAGGTCCACTCTGTCTTACAGGGTCCCTATGAGTCTAAATCAACTGGACGGCAATGGGTTTCATTTTTTTTTTTTTTTAAATGGGGGTTTATGTGAAATTGTTCCCATTGAACATTTGAGCAAATATAGGGCTGCTACAACAAATCGCTACACATTTGGTGGCTTAAAACAAGAGAATTTATTCTCTCTAAGTTCTCGAGATCAAAAATCAAGGTGTCAGCAGGGCCAAACTCCCTCCTGAGACTCTAGGGGAGAATCCATTTCATGCCTCTCTTCTAGCGCTTGGTGGCTTTTGGCCACATCACTCTGATCTATGTTTGCCTTCACACCACCTTCTCCTCTGTGTGTCTGTCTCAACCCTCCTTGTACCTTTTTCTTTTAATGACACTTGGTGTCAGATTAAGGGCACAACCAAATAATTGAGGATAGTCTCTTCATCTCCAGATCCCGTAACTTAATTTCAGTCGAGCTGTGCAAAGACCCCTTTTCCAAATAAGGTAACATGAGCAGGTTCTGGGGATTAGGACGTGGACATATCATTTTGGGCCACCGTTCAATCCAAGACAAGAATCCATCTCTCAAGTTTCTTCTGCTAGTACCAAATCACTCTCTTATTTTGACCCTGAGCAGTGCTTTTGCTGCCAAAAGTAATCGAGACCAGCAGCAGAAGGTGAGGCTACAGATGGAAACGGTAGCATCGTGTTTACTGGGAACTGGAGAAAGAACACAGTAACAAAACAGAAACTTTTTATTCTAAACTCCCAAACACCTGGTGGCATAGTGGTTAAGAGCTATGGCTGCTAACCACAGGTCAGCAGTTGAAACCCACCAGGCGCTCCTTGGAAACACTACGGGGCAGTTCTACTCTGTCCTATAACTTCGCTGTGAGTCAGAATGGACTCGACGTCGATGGGTTAAACACTAAATACAATCTTATGCTCCTTAAGCATGTCACCAACTAGAAGCGACTGGAGGTACAATTTGGGTGTGTGTGTGTGCGTCTGTGCATGCGTGTTTTTAAAAGAGTGATTTGATGAAGATCCATTATTTTTTTTTGTTGCTTTTGCTTTTGTCTGATAGCTTTACATTTCTTTTCATTTATGATCCAATCACCATACATGCTTCCCTAGGCTTAGCCTTACAGTTGATTATTCCCGCTCCAACCCCAGGTCTTTGGTTCAGGGGCTCCCTTCCCCCTGCAGCTAAACTAGAGTCTCTTAGCCTAGTTTGCCCCATTCCTAATAGCTCCTCCCTACCTATTACAATGATCCTCAGCCGCTACTGCTGGTTGGGCTATGAGGGAGGCCTGGGAGGTGGGTCAGAGCACAGGTAGTAATAACTGGACAGAGTCATGGCTTGAGCAATGTCTTAGTTACCCAGTGCTGCTGTAACAGAAATATCACAAGTGGGTGGCTTTAACAAACAGAAATCTATTTTCTCACAGTTTAAGAGGCCAGAAGTCTGAATTCAGTATGTCAGCTCTAAGGGAAGGTGCTCTCTCTCTGTCCATTCTGGTGCAAGGCCCTTGTGCCTTTTCAGCTTCTATCCTGGGTTCCTTGGCAATCTTCATGTAGTAAGGCAACTATCTTCCCCCATCTCTGCTTGGTTCTTCTGCGCCTGATCTGCTGTTTTCATATTTCAAAAGTAATCTGCTAAAGACACACCTGACTCTATACTAATACTGCCACATTAACATAACAAAGAAAACCCATTCCCATATGGGATTATAACCACAGGTATAACCAAAACCCATTGCCGTCGAGTCGATTTCAACTCTTAGTGACCATATAGAACAGAGTAGAACTCTCCTGTAGAGTTTCCAAGGAGTGCCTAGTGGATTTCAACAGCCAACCTTTTGGTTAGCAGCCATGGCACTTAACCACTGCACCACCAGGGCTTCCAGACCACAGTACAGGGGTTAGAATTTACAACACATATTTTGGAGGGAGGGGACACAATTCAATCCATAACAAGTAGTTTTCAGCTAAATTCACTCATTCATTCATCATTCATCCAGCAGACATTCTCTGAGCACCTGTTTGTGTAAGGCACCATTCCAGGTCCTAGGAGAGGAGGGAAGGGGAAGATGTTTCCTGCCTCTAAAATATTTAAAGCAGTTTAGTAAAAGCCCATATTTCAGGCCAAGAATTTTGAATCCAAAGTAAAGAAGACAACATTATTTCAGTAGAGTGTCCATTTGGAAAGTTGTAAATACTTACTTGTCTAGTTCTTTACAAGTAGCATTCACATGCATTGTCTTATTAAAATTAATCTTACCACCCTAGTGAGGTTGGTAGAAGACCCTGGTGGTACAAATGGTTAGGTGAAAAGTTGTTGGTTCGAACCCACCCAGGGGCACCACAGAAGAAAGGTCTGGCGATCTGCTTCTGAAAGGTCACAGTCTTAAAAAACCCCTTGGAGCAGTTCTTCTTTGCTTCCATAGGGTCACCATGAGTCAGAACCAACTCGAGGGAAACTAACAACAACAACAACAGTGAGGTTAACAGCATTTTACAGTTTTCAGAGGAAGAACCACAGCGCAGGTGGTAAAACCAGTTTGTCCCAGCTTTCCTAGTGGGTGAACAGAAAGCTAGAGTCTAAATCCAGGTTTCCTCCATGAAGTCTGGGGCTCTTTCCACTCTGCTGTGAAAGAGCTGGAGTTCATCTTCGGTCTTCCACCTTGACTTTTGAGCCACTTTCTGCCCTCCTGCTCTACTGTTCCCAGGACCCCATACCTTTACTGGTACCTTCCTGCCACCCCCTTCCATGAGATTGCCTGGTTTGGCTCCCCTTCGCTTCAGGAGCTTCTCAGTTCTCTAATTTGATAAATTATTCTAACAGGTGAAAATAGGTCAAACATAGCAGATTCCCAATCCTATTTTCAGCTTTGGGGAGAGGAAGCTTTAAAAGAAAATGAGCATGAAGACTATTTCACGGATAAATGGTTTTATCATTACCCAAACATTTATCCAGCATTTATCTTGGAGGAGCTTGCTAGCAAACACATGGGATGGTACGGTTCGGCCGCTCCCCCAGTGCCATCAAAGAAAGCGTGGAGCTGGGAGGCAGTCGGAGCACTATTGGTATTCTGTCTGTGAGAGAGACATCAGGCAGGTGACAATCTCCCTGCCTTAGTTTTCTGTAAAATGGAGATATAAATATCTGTTCACATGGTTCTTGTGAGGATTAGATGGGATAAATTATGTAGACATGCCTGCCATGTGTTAGAAGTTTAATTTCTGAATATGTTATTTCCTTGCCTCTTCAAAGAGCTTACATTGCAGTTGGGTGGGAGGCCAAGTCACAAATATGAATTGACTTCAGGCAAACTGGAGCCCCAACAGCCTCACCCTTCCTGAATCTCAAGGAAGAACCATACACCTCAGTGAGGTGGTGAGAGGGCAGAGAGGGGCACAGGTAAGAGTGCAGAGACACAGGTGAGAGGGCAAGGACACAGGTGAGAGGGCAGGGGTGCAGGTGAGAGGAAAGAGTCTTAGGTGAGAGACCAGGGGCACAAATGAGAGGGAAGGAGCTTAGGTGAAAGGGCAGGAGCACTGGTGAAAGGACAGGGGCACAGGTGAGAGGGCAAGGACATATGTGAAAGGACAGAGGCATAGGCGAGAGGGCAAGGGCACAGACAGGGCAAGAGCACAGATGACAGGACAGGGGTACAGATGGCAGGGCAGTGATACAGACCATAGGGCAGGGGCACAGGACTACAGCTGGGTGGGTAGAGTCAAGCACTTATGGGGCTCAAGGTCAGAAAAGGAGGGTGGTAGTGTGTGTCAGGGAATGTGCCTTTCCTCGTTGTCTTCCTTGCATTTTTAAAAACAGTTTTCAAATTACAAACATAATATGTACTTGTAAAAAGAAAAAAAATGCCAAAAATGCAGAATTGTATTAAGTAATAGGTGCAATTGTCTTCCCTTACTCACAGTCCCACTTGCAGCATTGTTAACAGTTTGGCATTGTCCCTCCACACCTTCGTCTGTGCCCAGATTTCATAAAATGGTTTATGCTAAGAATTGTTATGCAACTTGCTTTTCTTGTTATCATTTCTTACTCAGAATTCTATCATAGCCAACCTTCCACATGAGTAAATACAGTGCTCCCTCGTTCTTTTAAAGAGTTGCATGGTATTACATGGATGGGCAGACCATAATCTATTTAACTTGTTCCTGGTACGTTGTCTCCAGTTTTTGACTACGGTGAAGAGTGTCGCTATTTGCTCATTAATGCAGCAAATATGGGTCAAGTAGATGGGGCAGCCTGCTTCTGTAAAGATCACAGAATTGGAAACCCTGTGAGGCAGTTCTACTCTGTCCTTACAAGGTCAGTACGAGTTGAATCTACTCCACAGCAATGGATTTGGTTTTTGGTTTAGCTAGCTACTATGTCCCAGGCAAAAGACTGTGCATTAAAGACACAAAAGTGAATAAAAACGGTCAGTCCCTGCACCCAAGAAGCTTACAGGCTAGTATAGGAAGCAGGCATTAATCCAATAACTACATCAATTGTCGTTGATAAGTTCAGTCAAGTCAGTTCTGACTCGTGGTGACCCTACGTATGATAGAACGAAACACTGCCTGGCCCTTAGCCATCCTCACAATAGTTGCTGTGTTTGAGCCCATTGTTGCAGCCACTGTGTCAATCCATCTTGTTGAGGGTCTTCCTTTTTTTCACTGACCCTGTACCTTACCAAACATGATGTCCTTCTCCAGAGACTGGTCCTTCCTTATAACATGTCCAAAATAAATGAGACAAAGTCTTGCCATCCTAGCTTCTAAGGAGAATTCTAGCTGTAATTCTTCTGAGACATACTTGTTCATGCCTCTGGCAGTCCATGGTATATTGAGCTTTCTTTGCTAACACCGTAATTCAAAGGCATCAATTCTACTTCAGTCTTCCCTATTCATTGCCCAGCTTTCATATGCACATGAGGTGACTGAAAAAATCATGGCTTCGGTCAGGCACACCTTAGTCCTCAAAGTGACATCTTTGCTTTCAACACTTTAAAGAGGTCTTTTGTAGCAGATTTGCCCGATGCAACAGTTTGTTTGATTTCTTGACTACTGCTTCCATGGGTGTAGATTGCGGATCCAAGTAAAATGAAATCCTTGACAACGTCAATATTTTCTCCATTTATCATGATGTTGCTTAATGGTCCAGTTGTGACTAGTTTTGTTTTATGTTGAGGTATAATCTATACTGAAGGCTGTAGTCTTTGATATCCATCAGTAAGTGCTTCAAGTCCTCTTCACTTTCAGCAAGGAAGGTTGTGTCATCTGCATAATGCAAGTTGTTAACGAGTCTTCCTCCAATCCTGATGACACATTCTTCTTCATATAGTCCAGCTTCTCAGATTATTTGCTCCACATATGGATTAAATAAGTATGGTGAAAGGATACAACTCTGACTCACATCTTCCTGATTTTGAACCATGTAGTATCCCCTCGTTCTATTTGAACCACTGTCTCTTGGTCTATACACAGATTCCACAAGAGCCCAATTAAGTGTCCTGGAATTCCCATTCTTCACAATGTTATCCATAATTTGTTTTGATTTACACAATCCAATGCCTTCGCATAGTCAATAAGACACAGGTAAACATCTTTCTAGTATTCTCTGCTTTTAGCCAAAATCCATCTGACATCAGCAATGATATCCCCTGTTCCACAATCTCTTCTGAATCTGGCTTGAATTTCTGGCAGTTTGCTGTCAGTGTACTGCTGCAACTGTTTTTGAATTATCTTCTGCAAAATTTTACTTGCAAGTTATATTAATAATATTGTTTGATAATTTCTGCATTCTGTTGGATCACCTTTCTTTGGAATGGACACAAATATGGATCTCTTCCAGTCAGTTGGCCAGGTAGCTATCTTCCAAATTTCTTGGCACAGATGACTGAGCACCTCCAACATTGCATTCATTTGTTGAAACATCTCAGTTGGTATTCTGTTAGTTCCTGGAGGTTTGTTTTTCACCAATGCCTTCAGTGCAGCTTGGACTTCTTCCTTCAATACCATCGGTTCTTCATCATATGCTACCTCCTAAAATACTTGAAAGTCAACCAATTCTTTTTGGTACAGTGAATCTGCATATTTCTTCCATCTTCTTTTGATACATCCTGTGCTGTTCAATGTTTGCCTATAGAGTCCTTCAAAATTGCAACTTGAGGCCTGAATTTTTTTCTTCAGTCCTTTCAGCTTGAGAAATGCTGAGCCCATTCTTCCCTTTTGGTTTTCTAACTCCAGGTCTTTTCATATTTCATTATAATACTTTACTTTGTCTTCTCAAGCTAGTCAATGCCAGTTCATTTTCGCTCACTAATGCCTAGAATATCGATCTTTATGCATTCCATTTCATTTTTGATAACTTCCAGTTTTCCTAGATTCATACTTTGTATATTCCACGTTCCAGTTATTAATGGAAATTTTCAACTGTTTCTTCTCATTTTGAGTTGAAACAGCAAATGAAAGTCCTGAAAGCTTTACTCCATATATATTATTAGGGCTGACTCTACTTTGAGGAGGCAGCTCTTCCCCAGTCGTATTTGGAGTGCCTTCCAACCTAAGCGGCTCAACTTCCAGCACTATATCAGACAATGTTCCACTGATATTCATAAGGTTTTCAGTGGTGAGTTTTTTCAGAAGTAGACTCCCAGGTCTTTTATCCTAGTCTGTCTGAATCTGGAAGCTTCGCTGAAACCTGTCTACCATAAAAAAAAACCATAGGCAACCCTTATTTGAAATAACAGGAGGCATAGCTTTCAGCATCACAACTACGTACAAGCCACCACAGTACGACAAACTGAAAGCTGAATGGTGGAAATTACATCAGTGCCAGTTGCCATCAAGTCAACTCCAACTCATGGTGACCCCATGAGTGTCAGTGTCAGAGTGGAACTATGTTTCAACGGCTGATTTTTTGTAGTAGGTCACCAGGTCTTTCTTCTTAGGTGCCCCTGGGTAGATTCAAACCTCCAGCCTTTTGGTTAGCAGCCAAGCACTTAACCATTTACACCACTCAGGGACTCTAATAACACAGGTGAATGTAAAAGTGCAATTGGGACTGAAGGGCTCACAATGCTTTCAGGCATTAAAATATAAGGTGAGAGCTGGGCCCGAAGTCAAAGTGGGCTCCGTAGGGAATGATGGCTGAGGCAGTAGGAGTGAAGGAGAGAGAAACAGTTATTTTATGCAGAAAGAATAGTTCCTGAAATGCCCAGTGGTCAAAGGAGTCAGGATTCCAAAGGAATGACATCAAACTGGTGTGGCTGGAGCACAGAGAACACAGGGAGTCTGACAGCCAGCAGAGGCTGGACATTTGGGCCTTTTAGGCCGGGTTGTGAAGTTTACCCTTTGTCCTAAGAGCCACACAAATCCATAGGAGGGTTTAATCAGTGGGGTAATGAGACCAAATTTCTGTTTTGGTTGGCTGATTCCCACTGCAGAGGGAAGAACAGATTGGAAGGGAAGCAGAGTGAATGTGGGTAGACCAGTTAGAAGTGAATTGCCCAGCCTAGAGACGATGGGAACTTGAACCTTGGTGGAGTCTATGGAGGTAGAGAGAAGTGCAGATTTTTTAGAAATATTAAGGAAATAAAATAAATCTGGTTTTGGTGACAGATTGGGTGGGAGAGGATGTAAGAGTGACTCCTAGCTTTCTGGCCTGTGCATTCTTGCAATGAGGATGATGTTCAGTGAGATAGGGAACAGTGGAAAAGGAACCCCAGAAGAGAAGGGGATAGGAGGGGGAGAGAGGAGAGCACAGGGCAGGGCCTGCCTCCTTCAGTCAGGCTTTTGCAATCACTCTCTTTACTAAATACACCCAATTTTAGCAAAAATGTTTAATTTAATATAATTGTCCTCTGTAAGTCTATTTTTCAACTTGAGAGTGGAATTCACACGTTTTTAATCTCTGAATCCTGCATACCCAGCACAAAAATCTTTGCTGAGTGGATTCTGCTAGGGCTGCTATAACAAATCATCACAACCAGGTGGCTTAATCTTGGGTCGATACCTGATATTATTAATTTTCTAACCAAAGAACTCCCTTTAGTATTTCTTCTAGTTTTGGTTTGGTTTTTATAAATTCCCTAAACTTCTGTTTATCTGGAAATGTCCTAATTTCACCTTCATATTTGAGAGACAGTTTTGCTGGATATATGATTCTTGGCTGGTAATTTTTTTCCTTTCATTTTTTATATAAGTCATCCCATTGCCTTCTTGCCTGCATGGTTTCTGCCGAGTAGTCCAAGCTTATTCTTATTGACTCTTGTAGGTGACTTCCCATTTATCCCTAGCTGCTCTTAAAATTCTCTCTTTTTCTTTGGTTTTGGCAAGTTTGATTATAATATGTCTTGGTGACTTTCTTTTAAAATCTACCTTATGTGGAGTTCGATGAGCATCTTGGATAGATGTCTTCTCATCTTTCACGATATCAAGGAAGTTTTCTGCCAACAAATCTTCAACAATTCTCTCTGTATTTTCTGTTATCGCTCCCTATTCTGGTATTCCAATCACTTGTAGGTTATTTCTGTTGATAGAGTCCCATATGATTCTTAAGGTTTCTTCATTTTTTTAAATTCTTTTATCTGATTTTTCTTCAAATATATTGGTGCCAAGTGCTTTATCTTCAAGTTCACGAAGTCTGCCTTCCACTTGCTCAGTTCTGCTCCTCTGACTTTCTATTGAGTAGTCTAATTCTGTAATTTTATTGTTAATCTTCTGAATTTCTGATTGCTGTCTATGCATTTTTCTAGCTTATTAGATTTTTCATTATGTTCCTGAATAATCTTTTTAATTTCTTCAACTGCTTTATCTGTGTGTTCCTTGGCTCATTCTGCATATTGCCTGATTTCCTTCCTGATGTCTTGAAGGGTTCTGTATATTAATCTTTTGTATTCTGCCTCTGGTAATTCCAGGAAGGCACTTTCACCTGGAAGGTCCCTTGATTCTTTGTTTTGAGAGCTTGTTGAGGCGATCATGATCTGTTCTTTTATGTGACTTGATATTGACTGTTGTCTCCGAGCCATCTAGAAGTTATTGTATTAGTTTATTTTATGTTTGCTTACTGTATTGTAGCTTCTCACTTTGTTTTGATATGCCCAAATGGGTTGCTTGAGTGAGCTAGCTTGATTATTTTCACCTTTGGAGCTCTGACGTCCTGTCCCCACATGGCTAGATCTGTTATCAGGTATATCAGTCTAGGACTCCATTCACTTTTCTTGTACGAATTCACCTCAGGTGTCCAGGTAGCTGATCATCAAGTGTGTGGTACAGTCTTTATCCTACGGTCTTAGAGGGGCAGGAGTGATTGGTGTAGGTACTGGTATCTGGTTGCAGCAGGGGGTCACACTCTGAACAAGGCAGGGGGCTGAGAATCATCCCCCAAGTGTCTCTGAGGAAAGCATGTCTCTGTTCCCTAGATCATGCAGGTGGGTGGGTTTTGCAGATGGACCATGGCACCCAATGTTTTTGGTTGTAAGGACTGGGAGGTACCAGTTATCCTTGGACCCCTGTCGCGGGCGGCTGGGTGATCTGAGTGGAGTCACTAGTCCTTAGGCCCCTGATGTGGGTAGGTGAAGACCCTGTTTAATAGGCAAAGTGGTGTCAAACATCAAATACCCACCTCTCCACCACAGAGATAAAACAGTTGTAGCCTGCCAACAGGGGCCTATTCTCCTGAAATAGGCCCACATAGGTCCATGCAGAGGGGAAAGGTACTCAAAGTCCACAGACTGTTTATGCCTGGACAGGAGCTGCTTCTGTCCTGAGCTCCCCACAACCAGGTGCCTTAAAGCAACAGACATTTATTCTCTCACTGTCCTGGAAGCCAGAAGTATGAAATCAAAGTGTTGGCAGGGCCATGCTCCCTCCAAAGGGTCTAGGGGAGAATCCTTCTTTGCATCTTCCAGCTTCTGATGGCTCCAGGTATTCCTTGGCTTATGGATGCATAACTCTAATCTCTGTCTCTGTCTTCACATGGCCTTCTCTGCTGTGTCTCTAACCTTGTCTCCCTCTAACTTTCTCTTACAAGGACGCCAGTCACTGGACTGGAGCCCTGGTGGCACAGTTGTTAAGAACTCAGCAGCTAACCAAAAAGGTCAGCAGTTCAAATCTACCACCTTGGAAACACTATGGGGCAGTTCTACTCTGATATCTAAGGTTGCTATGAGTCGGAATCGACTTAATGGTAAAGGGTTCATTTTTTTGTTTATGTTGTTTTGTCATTGGATTTAGGGCCCACCCTAAATCCAGGATGACCTCATCTTGAGATCCTTAACTAATTACATCTGCAAATTACATCTGGGTGAATGAGAGACTGTAACAGACAAAGAACTGTGCATAGTTTAATAAGGCCGAAGCAGGAGATGGCTGGGGACTGAGACAGGAACCAAATCCTGACGGGCCCATAAACCTGGTTCTGTAAAGAATTTATCTCCTAGAATTGTTTCACAACTCACCTGCTCTGGAAATCACCCATGTCACCTGTTACACACTCAGATTCCAGCCCCCACACCCCTGACCCTCTCAATCAGATTTTCCAGGGGAGTGGACTGAAAATCTGAATGGCTAACAAGTGCCATCCCCATCCTACCCCCCCAGATTATTACCATCTTATTCTTAAAACCCACTGAAGACTACTGCTAAGAATGTAAATGGTGTAACCACTTTGGCAATTTCTCAAAAAGTTCAACACACACCTACCATCTGATCCAGCCATCCCTCTTCTATGAATTTACCTGAAAGAAAAGAGGGCATATGTCCATACAAAGCCCCTGAGAGGTGCAAATGGTTAACCCGCTTGGAGGTTTGGTTGGAGGTTTGAGTTCACCCAGAGGTGCCTAAGAAGAAAGGCCTATCTACTTCCAAAAAAAAAAAGAGAGAGAAAAATCGGCCTTTGAAAACCCTATGGAACATACATACATAAAATGGAGTTCTACTTAGCTTCCAGAAGCCACCTACATTCCTTGGTTTGTGGCTGCTTTCTCCATCTTCAAAGCCAGCAGCATAACATCTTCAGTCTCTCTCTCATTCTGACATTTCTGCTTCCATCTTTCAAGGACTCTTGTGATTATATTTAGGTATCACCCAGATAATTCAGGATAACTTCCCCATCTCAAGATTCTTAATCACATTTGCAAAGTCCTTTTTTGCCATAAAAGGTAACATATTCACAGGTTTCTGGAATTGGGAAATGGATGATTTGGGGGGTCATTATTCTACCTACCAAATGTGTTGTTGTTATGTGCTGGCAAGTCTGCTCAGGCTCATAGAGATCCTATATACAACAGAACAAAACACTGCCGGTCCTGCACCATCCTCACAATTGTTGCTATGCTTGAGCCCATTGTTGGAGCCACTGTGTCAATCCATCTCTTGAGGGTCTTCCTCTTTTTTGCTGACTGTCTGTTTTACCAAGCATGATGTTCTTCTCCAGGGACTGATCCCTTATGATAACATGCCCAAAGTGTATAAGACGAAGTCTCACCATCCTCCCTTCTAAGGAGCATTCTGGCCGTACTTCTTCCGAGATAGATTTGTTTTCCTGGGAGTCCACGGTATATTCAATATTCTTTGCCAACACCGTAATTCAAAGGCATCGATTCTTCTTTGGTCTTCCTTATTCATTATCCAGCTTTCATATGCATATGAGGCAACTGAAAATACCATGGCTTGAGTCAGGTGCATCTTAGCCCTCCAGGTGTCATCTTTGCTTTTAAACACTTTAAAGAGGTCTTTTGCAGCAGATTTGTCCAGTGCAACAGGTAATTCATTTCTTTTCTTTAATTTTTTTTTATTGTAGTTTAGATGAAGGTTTATAGAACAAACTAATTTCTCATTAAACAGTTAGTACACATATCGTTTTATGACATTGGTTAACAACCCAACGACATGTCAACACTCTCCCTTCTTGACCTTGGGTTCCCTATTACCAGGTTTCCTGTCCCCTCCTGCTTTCTAGTCCTTGTCCCTTGGCTGTTGTGCCCCTTTAGTCTTGTTTTGTTTTATGGGCCTGTCTAATCTTTGGCTGAAGGGTGAATCTCGGGAGTAACTTCATTACTGAGCTAAAAGGGTGTCCGAGGGCCATACTCTTGGGGTTTCTCCAGTCTCTCTCAGGCCAGTAAATCTGGTCTTTTTTGTGAGTTAGAATTTTGTTCAACATTTTTCTCCAGCTCTGTCCAGGGCCCTCTATTGTGATTCCTGTCAGAGCAGTCAGTGGTAGTAGCCAGACACCATCTAGTTGAACTCAGTCTGGAGGAGGCCATGGTAGATGTGGTCCACTAGTCCTTTAAACTAATCTTTCCCTTGTATCTTTAGTTTTCTTCATTCTCCCTTGTTCCTGAAAGGGTGAGATCAGCGCAGTATATTAGATGGCTGCTCATAGGCTTTTAAGACCCCAGACGCTACTCCTTATAAACAATGTTATGCCAATTGAGCCAGATGTTCCTAGAGACCATGGCCCCGACAGCCCTCGGCCCAGCAATTAGGTATCTCAGGGAGTTAGGATGTGTCTATGGAGCTTCTGTGACCTTACCTTGTACAAGTTGTACTAGCTTCCCCCGTATTGTATACTTCCTTATCCTTCACCAAAGTTACCACTTATCTGTTGTCTATTTAGTGTTTTTCCATCCCCACCCCTCTCCTCCCTTGTAACCATCCAAGATTGTTTCTTTTTGTGTGTAAACTTTTTCATGAGTTTTACATTAGTGGTCTCATACAATATTTGTCATTTCGTGATTGACTTATTTCACTCAGCATAATGCCCTCCAGATTCGTCCATGTTATGAGATGCTTTACAGATTCATCATTGTTTTTTATCATTTTGTAATACTCCATCGTGTGTGTGTACCATAGTTTGCTTATCCATTCATTTGTTGATGGGTATATGGGTTGTTTCCATATTTTTGCTATTGTGAACAATGCTGTAATGAACATGGGTGTGCATATGTCTATTCACGTGATGACCCTTATTTGTCTAGGATATATTCCTAGGAGTAGGATTGCTGGGTCATATATGGTATTTCTATTTCTACCTTTTTAAGGAAGCATCATATCATTTTCCAAAATGGTTGTATCATTTTGCATTCCCACTAGCAGTGCATAAGATTTCCGATCTTCCCGCAGCCTCTCCAACATTTGTTATTTCCTGTTTTTTGATTCTTGCCAGTAATGCTAGGTGAGATGGTATCTCTCTGTAGTTTTGATCTGCATTTCTCTAATGGCTAGGTGTCGTGAACATTTCCTCATGTGTCTGTTGGCTGCTTGAATGCCTTCTTTGGTGAAGTGTCTGTTCATTTCCTTTGCCCATTTTCAAGTTGGATTATTTGTCTTTTTGTTATAGAGGCATTGCATTTTTTTGTATATTTTAGAGATTAGAATTTTGCCTGATTTGTTATGGCCAATTAATTTTTTCCAGTGTGTAGTCTGGTGAAGTCTTTTGTTGAGGATAAGCGTTGAATTTTTAGAAGATCCCAGTTATCTAGCTTATCCTCTGGAGTTTGTGTGTTCTTGGTTATGGCTTGTATGTTGTGAATGTCATTATTAGAGCCTCTAGCATTGATCCTATTTTCTCTTCTATGAACTTCATGGTTTTGGGCTTCATATGTAGGTCTTCGATCCATTTTGAATTAGTTTTTGTATATGGCGTGAGGTATGTTTCATTTTTTTGCAGAGGGACTTGTTTTGCCACCACCATTTGTTAAAAAGATTGTCTTTTCTCCATTTGATGTACTTCGGGCCCTTGTTGGAGATCAGGTGACTGTAGGTGGATAGATTTACATCTGGGTTCTCAATTTTATTCCATTGATCAAAGTATCTGTCTTTGTACCAGAACCAGGCTGTTTTGACTACCCTAGCTGTATAGTAGGTACTGAGGTCAGGTAGTGTGAGTCCTACTTTATTCTTTTTATTCAGTACTACTTTATTTATTTAGGACTTTTTCCCTTTCATATAAAGTTAATGATTACTTTTTCCATCTCTTTAAAGAATGTTGTTGGTATTTGGATAGGAATTGCATTGTATTTGCAAATTGCTTTGGGTAGAATTGTCATTTTTACAATGTTGAGTCTGCCTACCCATGAGCATGGTGTATTTTTCCATTTATGTAGATCTCTTTTGGTTTCTTGCAGTAGTGTTTTGTAGTTTTCTTCATATAGGTCTTTTACATCTCTTTCAAAGAACTAACTTTTGGTTTTGTTGATTCTTTTTATTGTTTTTCTATTATCTATTTCATTTATTTCTGCTCTGATCTTAATTATTTCCTTTCTTCCAGTGTCTGTGGGCTTTTTTTGCTGTTCCCTTTCTATTTGTTTGAGTTGTGTGGCTAATGCTTTGATTTTGTCCTTTTCTTCTTCTTTTTTAATTTTTATTGTGATTTAAAAGAAAGTTTACAAATCAGGTCAGTCTCTCATACAAAAATTTATATACACCTTGCTATATAGTCCTAGTTGCTCTCCCCCTAATGATACAGCACCCTCCTCTCCACTCCCTATTTTCATGTCCATTTGGTCAGCTTCTGACTCCCTCTGTCCTCTCATCTCCCCTCCAGACAGGAGCTGCTGTCATAGTCTCATGTGTCTACTTGATCCAAGAAGCTCACTCCTCACCAGTAGCATTTTCTATCCCACAGTCCAGGCCAATCACTGTTTGAGGAGTTGGCTTTGGGAATGGTTCCTGTCTTAGGCGAACAGAAGGTCTGGGGACCATGACCTCCAGGGTCCTTCTAGTCTCAGTCAGACCATTAAATCCAGTCTTTTTATGAGAATTTGAGATCCGCATTCCACTGCTCCCCTGTTCCCTCAGGGGTTTTCTGTTGTGTTCCCTGTCAGGGCAGTCATCACTTGTAGCTGGGCACCATCTAGTTCTTCTGGTCTCAGGATGTTGTACTCCCTGGTTTATGTGCCCCTTTCTATCTCTAGGGCTCATAATTACCTTGTGTCTTTGGTGTTCTTCATTCTCCTTTGCTCCAGGTGGGTTAAGACCAATTGATGCATCTTAGATGGCTGCTCTTTAGTGTTTAAGACCCCAGACACAACTCTCTAAAGTGTGATGCAGAATGTTTTCTTAATAGATTTTATTATGCCAATTGACTTAGATGTCCCCTGAAACCATGGTCACCAAACCCCTGCCCCTGCTATACTGGCCTTTGAAGCTTTCAGCTTACTTAGGAAACTTCTTTGCTTTTGGTTTAGTCCAGTTGTGCTGACCTCTCTTGTATTGTGTGTTGTCTTTCCCTTCAACTAAACTAGTTCTTGTGTAATATCTAATTAGCAAATACCCCTCTCCCTCCTTACCTCCCCCCTCTTGTAAACATCAAAGAATATTTTCTTCTCTGTTTAAACTATTTCTCGAGTTCTTATAACAGTGGTCTCATACAATATTTGTCCTTTTGCAACTGATTAATTTCACTCAGCATAATGCCTTCCAGATTCCTCCATGTCATGAAATGTTTCACAAATTCATCACTGTTCTTTATCGATGTGTATTATTCTGTTGTATGAATACACCATAATCTATTTATACATTCATCTGTTGATGGGCGCCTTGGTTGCTTCCACCTTTTTGATATTGTAAACAGTGCTGCAATGAACATGGGTGTGGATATATCTGTTCATGTAAAGGCTCTTATTTATCTAGGATATATTCCAAGGAGTGAGATTGCTGGATCTTATGGTAGTACTATTTCTAGATTTTTGCAGAAGCCAAGTTGATTTCCAAAGTGGTTGTACCATTTTACATTCCTGCTAGCAGTGTATAAGTCTTTCAGTGTCTCCACAAACTCTCCAACATTTATTATTTCGTCTTTTTTGGATTAATGTCAGCCTTGTTGGAATCTCATTTTAGTTTTGATTTGCATTTCTGTAATGGCTGATGATTGTGAGCATTTCCTCCTGTCTTGAATGTCTTCTTCGGTGAAGTGCCTGTTCATATGCTTCACCCATTTTTTAATTGTGTTATCGTTGTTGAGATTTTGCAGTATCATGTAGATTTTAGAGATCAGACACTGATTGGAAATGTCATAGCTAAAAATTTCTTCCCAGTCTATAGGTAACCTTTTTACTCTTTTGGTGAAGTCTTTGGTTCAGCAAAGGCATTCAATTTGTAGGAGCTCTCAGTTATCTAGTTTCTCTTCTGGTGTTTGTGCATTGTTAGTAGTTTCGTATGTTGTTTATGCCCTGTATTAGGGCTCCTCGCATTGTCTCTATTTTTTCTTCCATGATCTTTATCATTTTAGATTTTATGTTCAGGCCTTTGATCCATTTTGAGTTCGTTTTTGTGCATGGAATGAGGTATGGGTCTTGTTTCAGTTTTTTGCAGTTAGATATCCAGTTATGCCAGCACCATTTGTTAAACAGGCTTTCTTTTCCCCATTTAACTGACTTTGGGCCTTTATCAAATATCAGCTGCTCATATGTGGATGGATTCATGTCTGGATACTCAATTCTGTTCCATTGGTCTATGTATCTGTTGTTGTACCAGTACCAGGCTGTTTTGACTACTGTGGTGGTATAATAGGTTCTAAAATCAGGTAGAGTGAGGCCTCCCACTTTGTTCCTCTTTCTCAGTAATGCTTTACTTATCTGGGGCCTCTTTCCCTTCCATATGAAGTTGGTGATTTGTTTCTCCTTCTCATTAAAAAATGTCTTTGGAATTTGGATCGGAATTGCATTGTATCTATAGATTGCTTTGGGTAGAATAGACATTTTTACAATGTTAAGTCTCCTATCCGTGAGCAAGGTATGTTTTTCCACTTATGTAGGTCTCTTTTGGTTTCTTCCAGTAGTGTCTTGTAGTTTCTCTGTGTAGGTCTTTTATATCTCCGGTAAGATTTATTCCTAAGTATTTTATCTTCTTGGGGGCTACTGTACATGGTATTGATCTGGTGATTTACTCTTCGCTGGTCTTTTTGTTGATGTAGAGGAATCCAAATGATTTTTGTGTGTTTATCTTGTATCCTGATACTCTGCTGAACTCTTCTATTAGTTTCAGTAGTTTTCTTGAGGGTTCTTTAGGGTTTTCTACGTATAAGATCATGTCATCTGCAAATAGAGATACTTTTACTTCTTCCTTACCAATCTGGATGCCCTTTATTTGTTTATCTAGCCTGATTGCTCTGGCTAGGACCTCCAGCGCAGTGTTGAATAAGAATGGTGGTAAAGGTCATACTTGTCTGGTTCCTGTTCTCCTTGGGAATGGTTTCAACCTCTCTCCGTTTAGGATGATGTTGGCTGTTGCCTTTGTATAAATGCCCTTTATTATGCTGAGGAATTTTCCTTCTATTTCTATTTTGCTGAGAGTTTTTATCATGAATGGGTTTTGAACTTTGTCAAATGCCTTTTCTGTATCAATTGATAAGATCATGTGATTTTTGTCTTTTGTTTTATTTATATGATGGATTACATTAATTGTTTTTCTAATGTTGAACCATCCCTGCATACCTGGTATGAATCCCACTTGGTAATGGTGAATTATTTTTTTGATACGCTGTTGAATTCTGTTGGCTAGAATTTTGTTAAGATTGTTGCATCTGAGTTCATGAGGGATATAGGTCTGTAATTTTCTTTTTTTTGTGGTGTCTGTGTCTGGTTTTGGTATCAGGGATATGCTGGCTTCATAGAATGAGTTTGGGAGTATTCCATTCTTTTCTATGCTCTGAAATACCTTTAGTAGTAGTGGTGTTAACTCTTCTCTGAGAGTTTGGTGAAGCCTCCTGGGCCATGGCTTTTTTCTTTGGGAGTTTTTAAATTACCTTTTCAATCTCTTCTTTTGTTATGGATTTATTTAGTTGTTCTACCTCTGTTTGTGTTAGTTTAGGTAGGTAGTGTGTTTCTAGGAATTTATCCATTTCTTCTAGGTTTTCAAATTTGTTACAGTACAATTTTTTGTAGTAATCTGATATTATTCTTTTAATTTCAGTTGGGTCTGTTGTAACATTGCCCATCTCACTTCTTATTTGGGTTATTTGCTTCCTCTCCTGTTTTTCTTTTGTCAGTTTGGCCAATGGTTTATAAATTTTGTTAATTTTTTCTAAGAACCAGTTTTGGACTTGTTTCAATTGTGTTTTTCTTTTTTTCTCTTTTTTTTAATTTCATTTATTTCAGCTCTAATTTTTATTATTTACTTTCTTCTGGTGCCTGATGGTTTCTTTTGTTGCTGTCTTTCTATTTGTTCAGGTTGTAGGGATGATTCTTTTATTTTGGCCCTTTCTTCTTTTTGTATGTGTGCATTTATTTATATAAATTGACCTCCGAGCACTGCTTCCGCTGTGTCCCAAAGGTTCTGATAAGAAGTGTTTTCATTCTCATTGGATTCTATGAATTTCTTTATTTCATCCTTGATATCTTCTATAACCCAGCCATTTTTGAGCGTGGTTTCCACAGACCATTTATGCCTGGACAGGAGCCACTTCTGTCCTGAGCTCCCCAGCTTAGTGGAGCTGGCAGATTATCTTTTCCCTCAGTTGCGAATTTATTCCTTCTCCAAGGCTGGGAGAATGCCTCAGAATGCCCAGCAGGGCCTATCTCAGGCCCAGGGAAATTGACAGCCACCGAAGCTGGCCTGGGGGCTGGGCACATGGTAAAATATATGCAAGTACTTAGCTTTTGCTGAGAGTGCTGTTCTCCTCTGGTTCCGGAGGTGTGAGTAGGCTGTGCAGCTGGCAGTTTCTTCCTGAGGAAACTGCACCCAAGCGCTACTACTGGCCCACCACAGTGGCTCCCAGGAATGGTGCCTGAGTGTTCCTGGCATCTCAGGTCCGGCAACTCCTCTCTGCTTCTGAACCATCTCTCCCTCCTCCTGCTGCTCAGCCTGTTTTCTAACTTTGCCTTTGATGTTCAGGGCTCCTAGCTTGTCATAAATATAATCGTTTCACTTGTTTTTTCAGGTCTTTGTTGTAAAAGGGATCACCAGAAGAGTCTGACTTCTCCACCATCCTAGCCCTACCTCCTTTTCTTCTTTTTTGATATGTGCATCTATTGCTATAAAAATTGACCACTGAGATCTGCCTTTGCTATGTCCCAAAGGTTTTGGGATGATATGTTTTCACTCTCTTTTGATTCTAGGAATTTTTTTATTCCATCTCTGAATTCTTCTATTACCCAGTGGTTTTAAAGCAGGGTGTTGTTCAGTTTCCATGTAATTGATTTTTTTTTTTTTCTTGCTTTTCCTGTTGTTAATTTCTACCTTGATGCCATAGTGGTCAGGAAAGATACTTTGTATTATCTTAGTGTTTTGGATTTTGTTGCTCTGTGGCCTAAGATGTGGTCTATTCTGGAGAATGTTCCATGTACATTGGAAAAGCATGTGTACTTACCAGATATTGGGTGGAGTGTTCTATATATGTCTGGGAGGTCAAGTTGGCCAATTGTGCCCTTTAGCTCTTCTGTATCTTTACTGAGTTTCTTTCTAGATGTTCTGTCCTTTGTCGAGAGTGGTGTGTTAAAAGTCTCCTACTATTACTGTGGAACTGTCAAGTTCTCTTTTCAGTGCTGTTAGAGTTAGTTTTATATATTTTGGAGCCCTGTCATTGGGTGCATAGATGTTTATTATGGGTATGTCTTCCTGATGGATTGTCCCTTTAATCATTACATACTACCCTTCTTTGTCTTTTATGGTGGATTTTGCTTTAAAGTCTATTTTATCTGAGATTAGTATTGCCACTCCTGCTCTTTTTTGGTAGCTGTTTGCTTGATACATTTTTTTCCATCCTTTGTTTTTAATAAATTTATGTCTTTGTTCCTAAGGTGTGTCTCTTTGTAGACAGCATACTGATGGATCTTGTTTTTTCAATCCATTCTGTCACTCTCTGTCTTTTTATGCCATTTACATTCAGTGTAATTATTGATAGATGTGAGTGTATTGCTGTCATTTTGTAGTGCTTTTTTTTTGTGGTGCTGACGTTTTCTTTGTTCCTTTTACTCTCCTGTGCTGAATTCTTTTTGCTTGTAGATTTCTTTTTCATTTCTTTTGTTTTTGTAGATTTCGTTTTTACTGAGACTTTATGTTTTTCTTCTTTATTTAGGTGAGTAGGTTTGTTAACTTTCTTTGTGGCTACCTTGAAATTTGCCCTTATTTTCCTAAGTTTGAACCAGTCTATTATGATTTGGTATTACCTTGCCTTCCTCTCCATTAGAAAGTTCTAGACCTACACCATTTATTCCCTCTTTTATTAACCTCTCTGCTTTCCTGTTTTAATTCTTTTGGTTTTGGATAGTCCCTAAGAGTTCATTTCCTAGGTTGGTATATGGCTGGTACAATTTTGTATCCTAGATTCAGGCTGTCATCTGATGTTGTTTGTTCTCAGACTGAAGGACTCCCTTTAATAAGTTTGGTTTGGTTTTTACGTATTCCCTTAATTTCTGTTAATCTGGAAATGTCCTAATTTCATCATCATATTTGAATGAGAGTTTTGCAGCATATAATAGGGTTGCTTTGAGTTGGAACTGACTCGACAGCACTGGGTTTTTTATTATTCTTGCTTGGCAATTTTTTTTCTTTTAAGGTTTTATATATGTAATTCCATTACCTTCTTGCCTGCATGGTTTCTGCCAAATAATCAGAGCCTAGTCTTATTGTTTCTCCTCTGTATGTTACTTTTCATTTTTCTCCAGCTGCTGTCAGGTTCTTTCTTTTTCTTTGGTTTTAGTGAATGATTATGATAAACCTTGGTGATTTCCTTCTGGGGTCTATCCTATATGGGGTTCATTGAGCTTCTTGGTTGGTCAGCTTTTCATCTTTCAAGATATTAGAGAAGTTTTCTGTTAGCAATTCTTTAGTGATCCTCTTTGTGTTTCTGTTTTCTCCTCCTGTTCTGGAGTTCCAATTACTCACGAATTTTTGCTTTTGATTGTATCCCACATAATTCTCAGGGTTCCTTCATTTTTATTCATTCTTTCTTATGCTTTTTCCTCAAACAGGGTTGTATCCAAGTGTTTTTGTCTTCAACTTCACTGATCCCGTCTTCCGTTGTTTCAAACCTGCTCCTCAGTCTTTCTATGACACTGTCGATTTCTGAAATCATGTTTATCTTTTGGATTTCTAATTGTTGTTTTTGTATGATTTCTAGTTGTTAATTTATTTTGACATTTTGTTCCCACATTATTTTCCTGAATTTTTTCATTTTTTTGGTCTGTATTTTCCATGAAATTGTCTGCCTTTTCCACGAATTTGTCTGTTTTTTCCTCATTTTTGTTTCAACTTTTGGATAGCTCTGAATACTAGAGATCTGAATTCCCAATCAGGTAGTTCTACTGCCTTTTCTTCTACTGGAAAGTCATCTGGTGTTTTATTTTGGATGCCTACTGGAACCATCCTGTCCTGTTTTATTTAATATGTTTTGATATTGTCTGTTGTCTTTGGGACATTGATAATAATTTTCTTCATTTATTTTTTGCAGATTTATTTGTTTTGTCCTGCTTTTTTGTTTTATCTGGTTATGTCTGAGCAGGCAGGCTGTACATTCTTTGTTGTTTGCTCCTCTGTGGGCATGATAATTTTAACCTCCTCATCCAATGGGCAGGGCCAGTAGTTCAGCTATGGTGCATCAGGGCAGGTCCAGCTGAAGGGGAGAGGCTGGGATGAGTTGACTGTGGCACATACTAGGGCTGACAGGGAGGGCTGGGAATCAGTGCAGGGCAGGTTCTGGTATGCCGTGCCTGTGCTGCTGGGTAGTGTGATGTTCAGTGCATGGTGCAGGTAGGCAGTTTTAGGGGGAGGTTGTGATGTGTGGAGCTAAGATGGGTGTGGGAAAGAGGAGAGAGAAACAGGAGTCAAAAACAAACAAAAAAACAAAAGTGCTAAGGAAGCAGGTGCTCTGTCTCCCGCTGGGCGCTCAGTGAAGCTGCTGTCCCATACTCCTTGTCCACCGATCTCCAATGTGGGGCAACGCAAATCCAAGCTGCATGGACCCTGTACTTCCTGGCTGGCCAAGTGATTGCAGCCAGGTATGAAGCAGGGGTGAGAAGGATGGGGAGTGGGAAAGTGTATATCGCTGGTTACCAGGTGTTCCATCTCCTGCTGGGAGCTCCATGAAGCTGCTTTCCTGTACTCCCTGTCCACCTAACTCCGATGTGGGTGCGGTGAATTCAAGTGGCACGGACCCTGCTCTTCCTGGCCGGCTGAACTACCACAGCCAGCTAGGATGTGGCGGAGGTAGAGTAGGGGGAAGGATGGAGGGTGGGAACACATATATCACTGGTTACCGGGTGCTCTGTCTCCTGCTGGGAGCTCTGTGAATCTACATTTCCATACTCCCCATCTGCTGATCTCTGACAGGAGTCCAAGATGGTGAACCCTTGCTGTATTAGCTGATAGGGGACCTCCACATGTATCTCTCCTTGATCTCTGTTCTCTGTCAGTTTCTTATTCCATTTGCTGCTTGGATGAATTCTTTATCTCTTCATTTGATGCTTAGGGCTCCAGGATTGACGTTTGTCTCTGTTTTGCTTAGTTTTTCAGGTCTTTGCTATGGAGGATAGCATGGTGCTTCTGTCTATAGCACCATGTTGGCTCCACCTCCTTGTCTGATTTCTTGACTGCTGCTTCCATGGGTATTGATTGTGGATCCAAGTAAAACGAGATTCTTGACAACTTCAGTATTTCTCTATTCATCATGATGTTGCTTACCGGTCCTGCTGTATGAAAATTTTTGTTTTCTTTATGTTGAGATGTAATCTATACTGA
This sequence comes from Elephas maximus indicus, assembly GCF_024166365.1. Taxonomy (NCBI): domain Eukaryota; kingdom Metazoa; phylum Chordata; class Mammalia; order Proboscidea; family Elephantidae; genus Elephas; species Elephas maximus. The sequence goes on along the minus strand of NC_064821.1, from coordinate 163,911,603 downwards.
AGGTTGTAGTGTTTGATCTTCATCATTAAGTGCTTCAAGTCCTCTTCGCTTTCAGCAAGCAAGCTGTGTCACCTGCGTATTGCAGACTGTTAATGAGTCTTCCTTCAATCCTTACACTTCATTTTTCTTCACAGCCACCATAGTATGATAAACTGACAGATGAGTGGGGGCCTACCAAATATGGAAACTTTTAATTTGTCAGTTTATCAACCTTCATTTTTGTGATTACTGCTTTTTGTGTTTTATTAGAAGTCTTTCCTTACCCCAGGGTCAAAATCATATTCTCTATCAAAATCACACTGGGATACCATCTCACTCCCACTAAGATGGCCAAGATTAAAAAAAAACAGAAATAACTAGTCTTGGAGGGAATATAGAGTAACTAGTCTTGGAGGGGGTATAGAGTAATTTGTAACCCTTTATCCATTGCTGGTAGGAATGCAAAATGGTACAGAAGCTGTGGAAAGCAATCTGGCAGTTCCTCAAAAACCTAGAGGTAGAGCTGCCATGTTGTTGTTATTGTTAGGTGTCTTCAAGTCAGCTCCAACCCATAGTGATCCCTATGTACAGTAGAAAAAAACACTGCCTGGTCCTGTGCCATCCTCACAATCATTGCTATGCTTGAGCCCATTGTTGCAGCCATTGTGTCAATTCATTTCAATGAGGGTCTTTCTCTTTTTCACCGACCCTCTGTGAAGAGTGATGTCCTTCTCTAGGGACCGATTCCTCCTGATATCTTGTCCAAAATATGTGAGACGTAGTCTTGCCACCCTTGCTTCAAAGAGATTCTGGTTGTACTTCTTTCAAGACAGATTTGTCCATTCTTTTGGCAATCCATGGTATATTCAGTGTTCTTCACCAATACCACACTTCAAAGGCATCAATTCTTCTTCTGTCTTCCTTATGCATTGTCCAGCTTTCACATGCATATGAGGTGACTGAAAACACCATGGCTTGAGTCAGGAGCACCTTAGTCTTCAAGGTGACATCTTTCTTTTTAACACTTTAAAGAGGTCTTTTGCAGCTGCCATATGACTCATCAATTTCACTACTAGGTATATACCTTAGGGATCTAATAGAAGTGATATGAACAGATATATGTACACTGATGTTCATCACAGCACTGTTCACAATAGCAAAAATGTGAAAACAGCCTAAGTGCCCAGCAATGGATGAATGCATAAGTAAAATGTGGTACATACATGCAATGGAATATTACTCAACAATAAAGGGAAATGGGTTCTGAAAACATCTTGAAACAGAGATGAACTTGGAGGACATTATGTTGAGTGAAATAAGGCAATCAAAAAAACAAATATTGTATGTTCTCACTTGATGAAATGCCATGAACAAGTAAATACACAGAAACTAATGTTCACTAGTGATTACCAGGGCTCAGGGTGGAGGGGATTCACTCTTTATATAGTAGACATTTGTCATTTTTGGTGACGGAAAAGACAACATCAAATGAGGGTGAAGTGTACACAGCTTGAGGAAGATAATGTCACTAAAAAGTACACAAGAAAAAAAGGCCTGTTGGTAGTTGCTATGGCATATATAACTTCGAAACAATAGCAAAAACAACCAAAAAATATACGTGTGGGTATATATTTATGTATGTAGGCAAATATGGGTTTGTTAGGCAAATGCGTGTATCCATCTGTCCACCCTGTTGTTGTTGAGTCAATTTCAACTCACAGCAACCCTATAGGACAGAGTAGAACTGCCCCATAGGGTTTCCAAGGAGTGGTTAGTGGATCTGAACTGCTGACATTTTGGTTAGCAGCCAAGCTCTTCAACACTGCACCACCAGGGCTCCATATATGTGTATAGGTATGACATATGCCTATATATAGGTTTTGCATATGTATATACATCTATGTAACTGTATGCACATATATTCATATACACAATAAAGCACATGGGGGCACAGTTATGGATACTTCTTAGACATAACCAAACACCTTGCAGGATTGGATTTTTCGGTTTGAAGGATTAGGACCATAGTTTTGTGGAACATCTTGGTCAATTGGCATAATATAGTTCATAAAGTTATGTCCTACATCCTATTTTGGTGAGTAGTGTCTGGGGTCTTAAAAGCTTGCAGGTGGCCATATAAGATACAACTATTGGTCTCTACTCATCCAGAGCAAAAGAGAAAGAAGAAAACTAAAGGCTCAAAGAAGAAACTAGTCTACAGGACAAATAGTTTTTGTGAATCACAGTCTCATTGACCCTGAGACCAGAAGAACTAGATGGTGCCCAGCTACAACTGCCAACTGTTCTAATCAGGGCCACAATAAATGGACCCTGATAGAATGGGAAAAAAATGTAGAACAGACCTCAAATTCCAAAAAAAAAGGTCTACTGGACTGGTTGAGACCAGAGGACTCCCTGAGATACTCTTCAAGCTTTGAACTGAAACTGATTCCTGAGGTCATCTTGTAGCTAAATAACAAATTGGCTCAAAAAATAATAAATATCACTTTTAAGTATTGTGCTCCTTTAAAAAAAATCACTTATGTGAGGTCAAACAGTTAACAATTACTTTAAAACAAAGACGAGAATGAACCAGGCAGGGAAACTAGATTAATGGAAACAGAACAAGCAGAATGAAAATAATGAGAATGTTCATGCATTGTGAAGAATATAATGAACATCACTGAACAACCTGTGCAAAAATTGTTGAATTGGAACCTAAACTGCTGTGTAAACCTTTACCAAAAACACAAAATATTATTTTAAAAAGATACTTTCTATATTTTCTTCTAGAATTTCTAAGCTTTTGCTTTTTGCATTTAGTTTTTTAATACACCTAAAATTAATCTTCATATATAAGGTAAAATAGGAATCTTTTTTTTTTTTGTCATATGGATAACAAATTAGGTCAGCCCAATTTATTAAGTAGTCTACTTTCCCTACTAATCTGCTATGCCACCTTTATCACACAGCAAGTTTTTATAAATGCATGGGTTTGTTGCTGGACTCTCTATTCTGTTCCTTTAATTATTTACTTCCTTGCTTCTCAAAGTGTGCCCCATGGACCAGTAGTATCAGCATCATCTGGTAGTTTGTTACGTATGTATGATCTCAAGGGACAACTCAGAATTTCTGAATCAGAATCTGCATTTAACAGGATCCTTAGTGATTCTTATGCACATGAATGTTTGAGAAGAATTAGTCTACCCCATACTTCTAAAGTTTTAATTATTATAGCTTTATATCAAGTATTGACATCTGGTAAGTCAAGTTTCTTTGTTCTTCATGTTGAATCTGTAGTATAACTCGAGGAAATTGGAAATCTTATGATAATTTAGGTCAATTCATATGTTTGTCAATAAACTCTAGTAATTTTCTCCTTAAAGATCTTCTCAATAGAGATCTTTTTATGGGTTTTATTGCTCGAAACCTAATAGGGTTTGTTGTTATTGGAAATGGCATTTTTTACTACATTTTCTAATTGTTGCAGATATGTTGGAATGCAATTTGTATTTGTATATTGATCTTATATCTAGCAACTTTGAGAAACTTTTTTTTTTTTTTAATTAGTGCTAATAGCTTTTCTGTAGATTCTCCTGGCTTTTTCTTTTATTGTGAATATAATACCTTTTTTTCTTCCTTTCTTGTCTTTTCAACTTTTACATATTTTTTTTATCAATCCACTAGCTAGACTTTCCAGTATAATATTGAATAGAAGCAGTGACTCCGTGATGATCTTGATCCTGAGTTTAAGGGAAATAATTAAAATTTTTCAATGTTAAGTTAGATATTTGTAGTTGTTTTTTAGTGAATACACTTTATAAGTTTAAGGAAGTGTTCTTTTTCTAGTTTGCCAAGATAGTCTTAAAATTATGAATGACTATCACATTTTATCAAGTGCTTTTTATGCATCTACCAAGCTGTCTAGTATGCATATGAACTGCAAGGCAATTCTCAGGAACGGCAATTATTTTAGAATGGAGAGGAGTTGAGGGATTATTTTTATCTACATTTCTATTAGTTTGTAATATCATTACATTGTTTCTATATTTTAAATACTTCCTTCTTCAGAGTACTCGACACAATTATTTTGTGGATCCAAATGGAATATATTTTTCTATTCCTTTTCAGGGGATTCATTACCCAGAACATTGGTCTGTTCAGTAATATTAAGGGAAGAACATCTATAATTATTGAGATCACATAAGCATTCACATATTCAAAAAAACATTTATTGGGCACCTATTATATTCTAGACACTATGCTAGAAGAAATCATAAAAATAATGAATAAGATTGGGTCCCATTCTCAGACAGTGAGCCATGTGTGGTCCTTAAAAATCCTGGAGCCAGATTAATCTTTTACAAGCAGTTGATTTTGGGTAAGTCTCCTTGAGCTTCAATTACCACATTTGTGAAAAAGAAATAATAATAGAATGTTCTAATGAATTTTGCAATGATTAGGATGCTTTTGGCTCCAAGTAATTTAACTTAAAACAATAAGGCATATATATCTTCTCACATTAAAAAGTAGTCTTGAGACTTCTGGGTTGATTACCTCAGTAATTAATTACACAACCAAGGATTCAATTACTTTCCATTCTTGGTTCTGACATTTTCTTTACATCTCCTTGTTCTCAGGCTAGCTCCTCTCCTAGTTACAAAATGGATGCCAAAGTTCATGGCATCCAGAAACAACAACATTCAGAAGAGAGGAGTACCTCTCTTCTCCCTATCCATCAGAGTTATTTTCACATTTCTTGGTGAGAATTTTATTTCGTGTCCTTGCTGAAACCAATCACTCTTAGGGAAGTGAGAACACACAGTAATTTGTCTCATCGGGATATACCTTTTCTTGAGTTACTAGGAAGAATAGTAGACACACAACAAACACTGGGGCTCTGCCAGCTATGAAGAAAGATGCTGGTTGCTTGGTAGGCAACAATAGTGCCTACTACAGTGCAATTGTAAAAATTTAATGAGATAATTTCTATAAAGCTCTTCTATTGATAATAAACATTCAAATAAATATTAGGTAGAAATAACATCTCATGCACTTTACAATTAACTTAGGAAGCTAAGAAAGTTTAAAAAAATGTATTTTTCTTATGATATCAATGATAGATATAAACAAGGTGACTATGAGAGCCCTAATGAGGGGCCCAAAACCTCGAGCAGAGAGAGTAAAGAGTAAGGAGGGGTGGCAGAGTCAGTTAGGAAAGGCTTCTCAAAAAGAGGTGGATTTGAGCTGAGTCTTGAAAGACAAATAGGAGTTGTTGTTGTTAGCTGTTGAGTCGGCCCTGACTCATGGCAACGCCAAGCACAACAAGATCAGACAGTTGTGATCCACAGAGTGTTCACTGGTTGATCTTTGGAAGTAGATCACCAGGCCTTTCTTTCTAGTCCCTCTTAGTCTGGAAGCTCCATTGAAACTTGTTCAGCATTATAGCAACACGCAAGCCTCCACTGACAGACAGATGGTGGCTGAAATTAAGGTACATTGGCTGGGAGTTCAACTTGGGTCTCCTGCATGGAAGGCAAGAATTCTACCACTGCCCTAATTGGGAGTTCAAAAACCCAGTGCCGTCGAGTCGATTCCGACTCATAGTGACCCCAGAGGACAGAGTAGAACTGCCCCATAGAGTTTCCAAGGAGCGCGTGGTGGATTCAAACTGCAGACCATTTGGTTAGCAGCTGTAGCACTTAACCACTATGTCACCAGGGTTTCCTAATTAGGAGTTCCCACCAGTTAACCAGGTTAAAAAATAAAAACTTTGAAGCTGGGGTGGGGCGTGGGACTAAAGAAGTATCGGTAGTCCTCCATGCACTTGGAAATCCTGAGGGGAGAGGAACAGGAGAGGAGGAGGCCAAGAAAACCCTTGTAGCCCAGTGCCCAAAGAATAAGGTGATGTTAGAACCCTCAATTTCTTAGACAAATTGATCTTAAGCACAGGTCAAAATGTATTATCTTACTAGCAAAGAAACCAGCAAGGTGATAAAAGAGTATGCTGGTTCAGAGAGGGGTCATACAGTAAGGAAAAAGACTCTTATGAAACTAGCCAGCTTTTAAAGTGAGAATGATTGCAAGGGCATTTCACAAGGTCATAACAAAATCAAGTCCACACCAGTTGTAACAAAGGACAGTTGTAGCAGGACAGTCTAAAATGCCAGATGTGCTGACCATCAGTCAAAAGAAAAAAAAAAAAAGCCTTGGTACATTTAAGAAGCAAACAGTAAGGATACATTTCTATTTACATTTGCGGAATACTTAGATTGCATCCTCAACAGCTGGAGTCCCTAGGTTGGTGCAAACGTTTAAGTGCTCATCTGCTAAACAAAATGTTGGAGGTTGGAGTCTACCCAGAGGTACCTTGTAAGAAAGGTCTGGTGATCTACTTTCAAAAAACCAGCCATTGAAAACCCCATGGATCGTAGTTCTACTCTGCCACACGTGGGGTTGCCATGCGTCAGAGTTGACATAACGGCAGCTGGTACTGCTACTGGTACCCTCAATAGTAGCGTTCTATGGGGCCAACCGCTGGGCAAGCAGGAATCAGAGTCAGCGGTGAGCAGAGGCATGAATGGAAGGGAAAGGCCAAAGCAGAGCTTCAAGCCACAAGTTCTCATTTTAAACAGGTAAACTCTGGTGATTTGTTTCATTCCATCCACAAAGGTGTGAAATAAACAGTTGGCCCATTGTTTATCCAAAAAAAGTTTTGGATAACTTTTTTTTTTTTTTTTCATTGAAAATGAAAAACAGGCAATAGGCAATGCCCAGGAGTTTGAATTTTATTCTGAATATTGGAGGGAGCCATGGCCAGGTGTTAAGGTACCCTTTCTGGGATCTAGTCCCCCATCCCTGGCATGCCTAGAAAGTTCTACCATAACACCCAGAAGGAAGACAAATTAAGACCAACACGCCCAGTGGTGTGATTTCTTTCTTTTTAATCAGGCAACATATTTATGGTTTTAAACACCTGTGTGAAGAAATACGATGAGCTAAGATTTTTTTTTTTTTTAAGTAAGAACCTGCAAATAACAACTAAATCTTAAATAATCGGTTTTGTCAAGCCCAGGCAAGACTTTACCAGCCCTTCAGGATCAGTGATGGCTGATTCTCTCCATGATTTCCAGCGATCCAGCCTCCCTCCAAAGGCAGTAGCAACCAGAAAGTACCCAGACTGAGACAACATCCCGCTCAGGTTCAGTTTGCTCCAGGCCAGAAAGTGCTGCTCTCCCTGAACTTCCTCCAAGAAAAGACTTCCTGCCAGGACAGAATGTTCCAACACTTTTACACCCAGAAGATAAAAAAACCAATGTTCTTGAGAGGAGCGGCAGTCAAGGGAGGGAAGGTAAATAGTTTTATACTTCCTTGGTAGGCCAGAAGTTCAGAAGGACATGAGAATGCCCTTCTGACCTTCTGTGGAGCCATGCGCCTCTTCTGTGCCTCAGTCAACCCTCCGTGCCCACTTCTCGATGGCGCCTATCACAGGGCTTCACATTCTGGTGCATGGTCAACCTGCTCCTCTGAGCTCCTGGAAGGTGCCGTCCTCTGTTCAAAAGGCCCTGCTGGACTGAAACTAGCAGGTCCCCAGAGGTCATGGTCCCCAGACCCTCTGTTAGCCCAAGACTGGAACCATTCCCGAAGCCAACTCTTCAGATAGGGATTGGACTGGACTATAAGACAAAAAATGATACATGTGAGGATTGAGTTTCTTGGCTTAAACAGACACACGAGACTATGTGGGCAGCTCCTGTGTGGAGGGGAGATGAGAAGGTAGAGGGGACAGGAGCTGACTGAACGGACACAGGGAATACAGGGTGGAGAGGAGGCGTGTGCTGTCTCATTAGGAGGAAAGCAGCTAGGAGTACATAGCAAGGTGTACATAAGTTTTGTATGAGAGACTGACTGGATTTGTAAACTTTCACTTAAAGCACACACACACACAAACACACACACACAGAGAACACTGAGAGCCAAAGAAAAAACAAACAAAAGGCCCTGCTGTGGCAGTGACCGGGGACTCAGGTGGCAGGCCTGGGAAAGAACTCTTCCCTCCCCCTACACTCCGCCACCTTTCAAGCCCATATCTTTTAACAAAGAGGTTGCAATGGAAAAGGATAGCAAGAAAGTAACCTTGTGGCTAAGAAGTCAATAACATCCTTTTAGGATGCCGCGTCTCCTGCCATTCCTTTCTTGCCCCCCTTACCCTTGGGCAGCACCGAATTTCTTTTGGTAACTCACACATAGCATGTTGATTCTCTCCTCTGGATCTCTGTCCATGCTGAGTGGGTCCCCTTGGCCTGCAACATTCTGATCTGGAGCCTCTAAATAGAAATCCTGATGGCCCATTGGTTAAGAGCTACAGCTGCTAACCAAAAGGTCAGCAGTTCGAATCCACCAGGCGCTCCTTGGAAACCCTACGGGGACAGTTCTACTCTGTCCTATAGGGTCGCTATGAGTCAGAATCGACTGGGCAGCAATGGGTTTTGTTGTTTTATCTATATATATGCCTGAAATAGATGCTGCTCCCAGGTACTGTGCAATCCTGAGTTTACTTCACATGGAACACTTACCACTCTCTGCAGAGATTACTTATTATCTAGTTCTTCCACCTCTCTGGGATTTTCCCAAGGGCAACAACTGAGTCTTAATGCATGCTTGCATTCTTGTACCTCGCACAGTGCCTGTATAAAGCAGGCCTTCAAAAACATGTTAGAGTAAGCTGAACATAAGCAGGAGAAGGCCTGACTCAGGCTGCCAGTGTTGTCCCCCAGTATCCCAGCATCACTTCTAGTGCCCCTTTGTCACCCCCAGTGCCCCACTGTCACCCCCAGTGCCCCAGGACCACCCCTCAGTGCCCCACAGTTGCCCCTCACACACTGTCCAACAGTTGCCCCCCACATGCACTGTCCTACAGCTGTCCCACACACACTATCCTACAGCTGCTTCACACACACACACTGCCCTACAGTTGCCCCCCCACTGTCCTACAGTTTTCTCCCCACCCCCAACACCATCCTACAGTTGCCCACCTTGATCCTCTTGCATGACAGAGGCAGGGGTTGAGTCAGACCAGGGAGAGACCAGAGGCCTGGATAAGCAGGGTAGAAGCTTCGCATTTTCCTTCCCCTCAACTGCTAAAAGATTGCCTAAAAGATTCTCTCTTTAGACCAGTTCTGACTGCAAAATCTTGGACAAACTCTGTCCTCCTCCTATTGGTGGGATGTTCCTGTTTCTGCCCCTTAAGATGCCACTTACAAGAAGTAGGGCTCTTTAGTGGGTAGATTCCTGAACATGAGGGAGTCTTTCCAGCCTTGGGCACAGCACTGCCCCAGGTGGTTTATTTATTTAAACTCCTGTAGCAAATTACCCTTCCAGAGGCTTCTCATAGCCAAGGCCAAGTCCTCTGGGAAAAGAAAGCACCTTACAGGGCAAAGAGAAAGGCTGTGTCCCCTAAGTAGAAGGACACTTTTGAGAACAGCTAATGCTTTAGTCTGTCAAGGCAAAAAGAGGCCCTGTATCCTAGAGGACCCAAAGTCAAGAAAGAAGTAACCCAGAACTCAAGAAAGCAAACTCTCAAGAGTTTACAGATGCTGGTTATCTTCCAAGCCAGCTCTAATAGGTGGTAGTTAAAACCATGAGGACGGAGAAGGTGGTCCAAAGACAGTGAGCCAAGAGAGCAGAGCAGTGGGCCAGGCACAGGACACTGTGAAACAGTATGTTTGATGGATGGACTTGGGAAAGAGCCATAAGGAGTCAGAGAAGAAATGGTCAAAGAGATCAGCGGAGAGCCAAGGCAAGTGCCAAATCACAGAAGCCACAAAGGCAGAGAGCTTTAAGGGGAGAATGGACAAAAGTGTCAACGTAGCAGAGGAGTCCAAGAAAAGGCCTAAACATCCATTGGACCTTACAAATAGTAGTTCACTGAAGGAGTCCCTGGGCCGTGCAAATGGTTAATGTTCTTAGCTGCTAACCAAAAAATGGAGAATTGAGTCCACCCAGAGGTAGACAAAGAACAAGGACCTGGCAACCTACTTCAGAAAAATCAACCACTGAAAACCCTATGGAGCAGAGTTCTACTCCACAGCAACTTGTTACTGGTTAGTTCACTTGATAGCCCTGGTGAGAATGGTGTCAGAGGGTGGTGGGTCTGAAGTCCTGATTTCCAGGGCAAAATTCAGACCTGTAGAGGCCCTGAGCACTAAAAAAAAATTGTTGTCCTCCCCATGTGTAATTCAAAATGAAATCAATGCTAAATGGTAACATAACTATAATAAGGCTCAACACAATTTTAATTATTTAAATTAATAAATTTAAACACATTTGAATACACATATATATTCATGTACATACATACCTACATACGCACATACATATACAAAACCAAAACCAAAACCAAACCCAACCCATTGCCGTCGAGTCGATTCCGACTCATAGCGACCCTATAGAACAGAGTAGAACTGCCCCATAGAGTTTCCAAGGAGCGCCTGGTGGATTTGAACTGCTGACCTTTTGGTTAGCAGCTGTAGCTCTTAATCACGATGCCACCAGGGTTTCACACACATACAATCCTTATTTTTTTCTTCACAATATGTTTGTTCTTCTGGTGCGCGAAACATCTGCTTTCTCTACCTACTACTGGCAGCAGTGATTTGAGGAGTGAGACACGTAATGGTGGCAAGAGTCAGTGTAACTCAGAAGCTCGAGTAAAAGACTAAAGAGAGAGGAGGTTTTAGCAATGAGGGGAGATCTGTGCCTTGGAGAAGACACTTAGTTATGTTTATAGGCTATGGGGGACAAGCAAGTAAAGAGGAAGAGATTGAGGATACAGGTGAGTGAGGAGGAATAATTCGTGGAGAGGCACCTAGAAAGCAGAAATTGGTGAGTTGAAGAGCCCAGGAGAGTGTTGGCATTACTAGCAGGAAGGATCCCTCAGTCTCAGAGGCTGGAGAAAATGGCGATTCAGGTGTGGGTCAGTTCTGACTTCTAGCGACCCTATATACAACAGAATGAAACTCTGCCCAGTCCTGAGCCATCCTCACAATTGTTGCTATGCTTGAGCCCATTGTTGTAGCCACTGTGTCAATCCATTTCATTGAGGGTCTTCCTGTTTTTTGCTGACCATCTACTTTACCAAGCTCGATGTCCTTCTCCAGGGACTGGTCCTTCCTGACAACAGGTCCAAAGTATGTGAGATGTAGTCTTGCCATTCTTGCTCCTAAGGATCATTTCGACTGTACTTCTTCCAAGACAGACTTGTCTGTTTTTCTGGCAGTCCAGGGTATGTTCAATATTCCTCCCCAACACCACAATTCAAAAGCATCAATTCTTCTTCAGTCATCCTTATTCATTGTCCAGCTTTTGCATGCATATGAGGCGACTGAAAACACCATGACTTGGGTCAGGCATATCTTAGTCTTCAGCAGATTTGCCCAATGCAAAGTATCTTTTGATTTTTTGACTGCTGTTTCCATGGGTGTTGATTGTGAATCCAAGTAAAATGAAATCCTTGACAACATCAATCTTTTTTCCATTTATCATGATGTCGCTTTTTGGTCCAGTTGTGAGGATTTTTGTTTTCTTTATGTTGAGGTGTGATCCATACTGAAGAGAGAGATTTATTCCCAGGAAGTGGCTCACACAGTTGTGGAGACTGACAAGTTCCAAATCCATGGGTCAGGTGGCAGATTGGAAGCTTCTCCTGACTCACGTGGTTGCAGGCGCTGATGAACCCGAAATCTGCAGGTCAGGCAGCAGGCTGAAGGCATCTCATGTCCCAAGAACTGGAGGTCAGAGGATAACAAGACAAATCCAAGATCCAGAGCGAGTGAGGTTTGCTGGAACATTCATTCTTATATCATGAATATAGGCCACACCCCCAGGAAACTCCTTTTCCAACTGAATGGCTGCTCACGTCAGACCACAAAATGGGAGATGATTACATAGTGTCTGCCAAACCACTAAGAATAACAGCCTAGCCAAGTTCACACATACCATTAACCATCACACCCCTTAATAGCAAATACCATTGACACTCCAGGAAGATGCCCATGTTTGTCCTGTGGCTCCTTGTACCCCTTGGGGCACTGCTGAGCACTCCCAGAGTTATCTGTACCTTGTTTGAGCAACACACATTAATGCTTTCTACTTTCTTTTTTGTAAACCCACCAATTCACTCTTAACAAAATAGGTGATGTGTTCATGTTTGGTTTACATGTTAATTGGCTAGGCTGATAGAGTGTTAGTGACTGTAGAGGACCATAATGTGGAGCTGGCCCATCTGAACCCAGAGAGAGTGAGTGGACTAAAGTCCCAGAGCAAGTTAGTGGTAGAGTTGGTACTCGTACCCAGGCTACTAAGGTGCCCTGACTCTCAGTCAGGATCCTTTCTTTCTACCATACCTTCCATGTTTTTGAAGATCTGTCTTGCTCTAAAATTACGTGTTTCTAAACACAGGTATAGCAGTTAACTCCCATGGACTCTTTAAGATATCTTCCCTTCTTGAACCCATTACCATTTACCATTAATCTTTTCCACCAGCTCCCAGCAGCTTTATATCGCCTCTTCAAAACTGCATTTTTGTCCTTGACAAATTGAATTAATTTAGTAAGCCAAACAAATCTATCCAGTTCTTTAAGTATGATTTTTTGGTGGGGTTTAAACCATTAGCTCAAACACCATTTTCAGTAAGATACACCCTTCCTTCAGTGCCTACAGTGGCTCCTCATTACCTCTGGCATGCTCTCCCTCCCCACCTCTTGCACAGCGGCCCTGGAATTAAGGGGCCCAGGTTGAGCATGCACTGTAGAGCATAGGCCTGGCGCTATTTGGCCCTTGACACATAATTTGAAGACTAGACAACTGGGGTGCTACTAACAGAGAAAAATGCCAAGTGCAGACTTGCTTTCTAGGAAAGCAGGAAAAGAAAAAGGAAAGGGCTAGGGGCAGTTGGTGGTCCTGGGAGAGGGTTTTTAACAATCTGGCTCAGCTTCCCTGTAACCTAAGTGCACCCCACCGACTTTCCCTTCTTATTTGGCTCCTTTTCTCCTTCACACTTGGTACAGGCAGCCACCAAAGCTCTTCCTGTGCATTCCCAAAGGAGTCCCTGGGTGGTGCAAATGGTTAGCAAGCTTGGCGGCTAACTGAAAGACTGGAGGTTCAAGTCCATTGGAAGGCACACTGGAAGCACATTGGAAGAAAGTGATCAAGAAAGAAAAAGGAAAGATATTGTGCTTATTATTAATAGCCATCTGTGCTCAACTACTAACCTAAAGGTTAGTGGTTCAAACCCAGCCTGCAGTGCCACAGAAGAAAGGCCTGGCAATCTGCTTCTGAAAGGTCATAACCATGAAAACCCTATGAAGCACAGGTCTACTCTGCATCACATGGGGTTGCCGTGAGTCAGGTGTTGCCTTGATGGCAATGGGTTTGATTTTTGTGTGTGTGGCGGGGGGGCGGTATCTGAAGATCATTCAAAATTGGTTGCAGCAGTACATCAACTGGAAACTGCCAGAAATTCAACCCAGATTTGGAAGAGGATGTGGAATGAGGGATATCATTGCTGATGTCAGATGGATCTTGGCTGGAAGCAGAGAATACCAGAAAGATGTTTTCCTGTGTTTTATTGACTATGAAAATCATCCGACTGTGTGGATTATAACAAATTATGGACAGCATTGCAAAGAATGGGTATTCCAGGACATTTAATTGTGCTCATGAGGAACCCGTACATAGACTAAGAGGCCATTGTTTGAACAGAGCAAGGGGGTACTGCATGGTTTAAAATCAAGAAAGGTGGATGTCAGGGTTGCATCCTTTCACCATACTTATTCAATCTGTATGTTGAGCAAATAAACCAAGAAGCTGGACTATACGAAGAAGAATGTGGCATCAGGATTGGAGGAAGACACATTAACAACCTGTGATATGCAGATGACACAACCCTGCTTATTGAAAGTGGAGAGGACTTGAAGCACTTACTAATGAAGATCAAAGACCACAGCCTTCAGTAGGGATCACAGAGCAACATAAAGAAAACAAAAATCCTCACAACTGGACCAATAAGCAACGTCATGATAAATGAAGAAAAGATTGAAGTTGTCAAGGATTTATTTCATTTTACTTGGATCCACAACCAATACCCAGGGAAGCAGCAGTCAAGAATTCAAAAGACACATTCCATTGGGCAAATCTGCTGCAAAGACCTCTTTAAAGTGTTAAAAAGCAAAGATGTCATTTTGAGGTCTAAGGTGTGCCCAACCCAGGCCATGATATTTTCAATTGCCTCATATGCACATGAAAGCTGGACAATGAATAAGGAAGATGAAAGAAGAATTGATGGCTTTGCATTATGGTGTTGGCAAAGAATACTGAATATACCGTGGACTGCCAGCAAAACGAACAAATGTGTCTTGGAAGAAATACAGCCAGAGTGCTCCTGGGAAGCAATGGTGGAGAGCCTTCATCTCAGGTACTTTGGATATGTTATCAGGAGAGACCAGTCCCTGAAGAAGGACTTTATGCTTGGTAAAGTAGAGGGTCAGAGATAGAGAGGAAGACACTGAACGAGACGGACTGGCACAGTGGCTGCAACAATGGGCTCAAACATAACAACGATTGTGGGAATGGTGCGGGACCAGCCAGTATTTCGTTCTGTTGAACATAGGGTCACTATGTGTCAGAACTGACTCAATGGCACTTAACAACAACAACAATCTAACTGCTTAAGTAACGAATTAACACCAAAAAATATTTTAGCTTAACTAGTAAAGAATGTCTGCCTTGAGTATCATGCTCTTTTAAGAACCATCTATACGCGATCAAATTGACAATAGCAACTCGAAAGATTAGATCGTAACCTTAGTGGGCAACAAGTTTCTGCTAATGGGGGAGGAACTCACAAAAGGAGGGTAAGAATGGTTGCACAACTCAGAAAATGTAATCAATGTCACTGAATTGTACGTGTAGAAGCTGTTGAAATGGTGTATATTTTGCTGTGTATATTCTAAATAACAACAAAAATAAAATAAATTATTTTAAAAAATGAATTAACCTCACATTTGAATGAGGGAACTCTGTTTCCCACATGTTATCTCAAATGAACTTCACAGAAGCCCTGCGAGGCAACCAGGAAGGCCTCTTTCTCCTCTATTACCAGATGAAGCTCAAAGTGGTTAAATGGTTGGCTAATCTCATACAACTAATAAGTGACAGGAATCCCTGGGTTGTGCAAACAGTTAACTCAGTTGCTAACCAAAAGGTTGGAGGTTTGAGTTCACCCAGAGGTACCTTAGAAGGAAGGCCTGGTGATCTACTTTTGAAAAATCAGCCACCGAAAACCTATGGAGCACAGTCCTACCCTGACACACATGGGGTCGTCATGAGTTAGACTCGACTCCGTAGCAACTGGCTTCTTTGCTAAATGACACAGCCGCGATTCTAACCTGCTTTTCTGATTTCTCCTTTCTCTTTCAATACCATCATGCTGTCTAGAAATTTCAAATAATTTAAGATAAAAACCAAAATAAAAATAAAAAGCCAGATCAATGGGTTTTTTGTAACTCCAGATCTGAGCTTTCCTAGGGCCCCAGGCAAGATCCTCTGAAGTTCTTTCTTCTCACACTAAGGCTGCTTCCTTCTCCCTGGGGCTTCAAGTCTGACTCAGGGCAAGGAGGGAGCCTCTCTGGCTGTGGGAAAACAATACAAAGGGAGACTCAATGACTTCCAGGAATGCCTCACCAACTGCACCCTTCCCACAGGCCATGGCAGTAATGGCCCAGCCATTAGAGTCCCAGGGCCAGAATAAACAGCAGGAGAAGTGGGATGACGAAATGACGAGGTCCCTCCTAGTCCAAAAGGACAGTAATGGAAGTGGGTGTGAATGCTGAACATTTAAATGCTTCTTTGTCTTAATCTGTGAATCAGAAAGATTGCCCAAACCTTGCCAGTTCATGCCTGTCTCTTACCATAGCATAACAACCATTGACATTCTGTACTGCACTTGGAATGAAGGAAGTGTTTTTACTTGTGTTAGGTTATTTGGAAGGAGCCCTGGTGGCACAACAGTTAAGCGCTCAGCTGCTAACTGAAGGGTTGGTGGTTCAAACCTGCCCAGTGGCTCCTTGGGAGAAAGACCTAGGGATCTGCTGCCATAAAGATTATGACCTAGAAAACAGTATGAGGCAGTTTGACTCTGTGACATGGGGTCGGTGAGTCGAAAATGACTTGACAGCACCCAAAAATAACAAGGTTATTTGATTCTCACTACACACCAAACCCCTTGCCGTCAAGTCAATTCCAACTCATACTGACCCTATAGGACAGAGAAGAACTGCACCATAAGGTTTCCAAGGAGCGCCTGGTGGATTCCAACTGCTGACCTTTTGATTAGCAGCCGAGCTCTTAAGCAGTGCGCCTCCCACCTCCTTATCTGCAGGTGAGAAAATACACAAAGGCCCAGAGAGCTAAGGTAAACTATCAAGGACATCCAGCTAAGAGTTTGTGGGGCAGGACTTGAAAGCATCTTCTGCTTCCAAAATCTGTATCCTTTTTTTTTAATTGGCAGTCTTTTCCTTACAGCACTCTGCCTTTTATCCTTACATTCCAGCAGGCACAGGGCCTGCCCTCACTGAGCACAGCCTGGGAGAAGCATTATGAGCAGGCTGAGAGCCAGGATGCTGAATTGAATGGCTCAAGGCTGTGCTCCCCCACAGCTCCTCACTGGCGGATTCTAATAATGCATCTGTCCTTCAGGAATCTTTTAAACCAATATTTATTTGTTTATTTATACCGTTTGGGAGAAGTAAGCTCCTGGAGTAATAGCCTGCCTTCTACAAAAAATACTTTGTGTGTATGTGTGTGTGTGTGTGTGTGTGTCTTGACCCACCTTCTTTCACATTGCAATCATTGCTCTCTATTCTCACTATTCGAGGTTACATGAGCAAATCAATCTGGTCGTGGTTTTGTTGGCATGCTCTGCCCTGTCACAGTGTTTGGTCCACCTTGGTCCCTGTCTAAAGAAGATAATTGGGTCCCCAGGGCATGGACCTCACAATGCTTTTAGAATTAGGCTCCCCAAGCGTTTTGTGAAAGGAGTCTTGGTGATGCAATGGTTAAGTGCTCCACAGCTCACGAAATGGCTGCCGGTTCCTACGCACTCAGCAGCTCTGCGGGAGAAAAGCCCTGGCGATCTGCTCCGGTAAAGATTACAGCCTAGAAAACCCTATGGGGCAGTCCTACTCTGTCTCGTGGAATTGCTGTGAGTCAAAATCAACTCAATGGCGTCTAACAATAACAATAGCATTAGGTGAGGGAAAACGTTCAGAGGGTTTGCAGAGCAGAATAAAACGATATTGTTCCCCTTTTAATTAAAGATTTTACTTCCTCAAAGGAGAAGGAGTGTAAACTTGGACAACTGTTTTATTCTTTAAAACCTGTCTCCTGTCACACTGTGTTTTTGTGTTCACTGTTTTTCAACTTACCTCACCCCATATAACCTTATTGGGTTTATCCTCCAGAGGGCTGGAGGTAGGCTCCTCCTCTCCAGAGCCTCTAAGTGTCAGTGCCTCTGCTGCCTAATTACCTAGAGAAGCCGGGAGGAGACTGAGGTCCCAGCTTGATCCCAGCTACTAGAGAGATGGAATATTAAGACATTTTCCTTTCTTCAGAAAACAGAGCTCTTGTTAATTCTTCCTGGTGGTGATTAGCCAGTTATTTTTAGCTCCATCTAAGCTGCCAGTTAATATTCAGGGCTGGTTTAGATAGCACACTCACCATGTTAGTGCTCCAGTTCCATTCGGTGCCACTGAAGAGAATAGGATGATTCACTTGCAGGGTGAGCCCATCCCCCAGGCTCTGGGGGGCACCCTCTCCTGCTCCTTCATGAGGCCTTGGTTCCTGTCCAAAGAGCCTCAAGCTCTGGGGCCAAGACAATGCCTTACAGCAGGGACCTGAAAAATGAGCTGTTTGGAAGCCATATTCTGAGGCAGAAATAACACTGCACTGAAAGTGACTTTGTCACTCACTCGCTGTGTAACACTGGGCAAGGCACCTTCCTTCTCCGAGCCATCAGTAAAATCATGTGCTACACTAATTGGTCAGGAGTCCCTGGATGGTGCAAATGGTTAATGGGCTTGGCTGCTAACAGAAAAATTGGGGGTTCAAGTCCACCCAGAAGCACTTCGGAAGAAAGACCTGGCAATATACTTCCAAAAACTCATCCACTGAGAACCTTACGGAGCACAATTCCACTCTGACACACACGGGGTTGCCATGAGTTGGGGTCAACTCCACAACAACTGTTTTTTGTTTTGTTTTTTGGTTTTTAAGTCCCTTCCAAGACTAAGATGTGACATGGTCACCAAGTCCAAAATCAGGCCTAGACGTGAAGAAGCCCAAGCCTTTGTGAGGGCATCTTGCAAGCAGGATCCAGGTGCCTTTTTCTTTATTCCTGTGAAGTGGTTGTTCTCACTTCATGTCCCAGTCCAGCCCATCCCATGTGCCATTAGTCCCTGCTACAAGCTGCCTCCCGCAGAACTCCCAGGAGGGTGGGTGTGCTTGGGAGCCCCGGGAGGTGCAGCAAGAAGCTTGTCTGGAGATTAGGGTACCCCAGTGTGGTCCTGTTAATGAGATGGAGGAAGCCCCAGAAATGAGAAACCAGTTCAATTCTACTCCATTTGATCCATCTGGGAGTACTCTTCTAAACTATGAATCCTGCTATACTTTCTAAGAAGGAGCACTGGTGGCACAACACTTAAGCACTTGGCGCTAACCAAAAGCCTGGCAATTCGAACCCACCCAGTGGTTCTGAGGGAGAAAGACCTGGCAATCTGCTTCTATAACACTGCCCAGGAAACCCTATGGGACAGTTCTACTCTGTCACATAGGGTCGCTATGAGTCAAAAATTGACTCAAAGGCAACTAACAACAACATATTTTCTAAAGCAAGTTGGTGTCAGACTCTAAGCCAGTTCCAAGGGACATGAACTTACCATTTTTTTGCAGTAGTTCACCTTCCTTTGGTGAAGTGGCAGGGCCAATCCTCCATCTGAAATGCCATTACTTTTTTCCTTGTTTGTATCATGAGGAGGATAGTAGCTGCCTGGCTAGCTGTCATAAGGAATATGTATATACGTATACATCCACCACCTGCCTGTCAGCTTGTTGTACTGTGGTTCCTTACGGATTGCTATGATGATGGGAGCTATGCCATTAGTATTTCATATACCAGGGTCACCCATGGTGAACATGTTTCCAGACTGAGACAGACTAGAAAGAAAGGTCTGGTGATCTGCCTTCAAAAATTAACCAATGAAAACCCCATCGGTTATAGAATATTATCTGAGACTTCAACTTGCTTTGGACATGTCATAATGAGGGACCAATGGCTAGAGAAGGACATCATGTTTGGTAAAGTGAGGACCAGCAGAGGCAAGGGAAACCCTCAATTGAGATGGATTGACACAGTGGCCACATCAGTGTACTCAAACATATGAATGATTATGAGGATGGTGCAAGACTTGGCAACATTTCATTTTGTCATGGCCTCATAGGGTCGTTCTCTCATGGGTCGCCATGAGTCAAAGCCTACTTGACAGCAACTAATAACAATAACATATATATATATATACACACACACACATATATACTTATTTATATACATATTTATGTGTGTGTGTGTGTGTGTAAAATTTAGCCTTACACACAGTGGGAGCCATTTGTTTTTTATCTGCCCTAGGTTGAAAGTCATTAATAATAGCTAACACTTATTGAATGCTGCCTCTAGGCCAAGTAGTGTGCAGTGCACAAGTATGTACAGTGCTTTACAACAAGAACTGCTATATTCCCTCTTTATAGATTAAACACTGAGAGCTACAGGAGGTAAGTGACACACACAAGCTCACATAGTAAGTGGTAAAGCTGAGACTCGAGCCCAAGCTGTCTGAGGCCAGAGTCTGTGCTTTCAACCACATACTAGATAATTTATTGATGAGTCAAAACTCTGGCCAATCCCTTCCTCACACCCCTTACACTTTCATAGCCAGCCACATAGTCCGTCCTGCCCTTCCTTGCTCTTGCAGAAGCCTACCATGAACACCTCTGCCTCCCCAATGCCCACAGAGCTTTCCATTTCCCCATCTTATCTTCAAGCTCATGGATTAGGATATTTGCACGATTTTGGTCCAAGTCAAATCAACTGTGGACCCCATCCATAAAGGTTCCTTCAGCACCAAGACCGGTTGCTCCTGGGCTCCCCTCCAGTCAGAGCCCAAGCTCTTCCTCCATGCTCACTCATTCTGCATGGTGGTTGTTGAAAGCTAGGCTGCCAGCCACTCCTGGTCCCTCTTCCAACCCTCCTCAGGGCACAGCTTTCACATGGCCAACCTCTGGACCCTTGGTACCAAGGTCACAACAGTGACACTCACTTTTGAAATAAGTTGAGAGGGGAACAGGCAGGGGAACAGTGGAGCACAGCTATTCTGTGACTGGGAGGCAAACACAGGCATAAATGTGTGTTCACCTTTAAAAGGTTCCCAGCACCTCTCTGTGAGGGCTGCATGTTGATTGGCTTCGATAATCCCTCAGGGTGCAGTTATGATACCCTGGTCTGGGAAAAAGACTCAAGTAGAACAGACTGGCTGGCTCTCCAGGGCCAGGGCAGATGGGACCAGTCCTCTCCGACTTCGATCCTGGCATCCTGGAAGCCCTCCCTACCTTATCTCCCCATCTGGCCCTCTGCACCAAACAGAGTATACAAGTGACCCCGCCCAGCCACTGCAGGGGGAAGTTCTGTTACCCACTGCTGTTTGGACAACGATCAGGCAAAGCCAAGACAAATGCATCATTTTTATGGCCCTACCTGCAAGCAGGTCCTCCTTGAAGAGACATCAGCTGGCACATAGGAGTCCAAGGAAGCTCATAAACTCTCCCATGCTGAAACTACAAGTTTTATTGTAATCATAAACAGCACCCAATGCCACAAGAGGTGCACCTGAGTACTTCGTTAAATAATAAATGCAGTATGTTTTGTTTCTTACTCATCCAGCCCAGCAGGGCCCTGGCAGCGGGGCGGAGGTGGGGTTGACAGAGCCCAGGGCTGAATTGCTTTGAGAAAATCAGAGTGTTCCCACCTCGGACTCAGGTGGTAGGTGTGGATGTTGATACAGACAACAGCAGCTCTGCACACCTACATGGTGTAGGGCCTAGCTCAAATCCCAGCTCGACAGCTGTGTGCCCTCGTGCAGACTGCTTAACCTTTCAGGTTCGCACCTGTGAAATTAAGGCACTAATAAACCCACTGCCGTCGAGTGACCCTATAGGACAGAGTAGAACTGCCTGATAGAGATTCCATGGAGCGCCTGGAAGATCTGAACTGCCGACCTCTTGGTCAGTAGCCGTAGCACTTAACCACCACACCACCAGGGTTTCCGCTAAGGCACTAATAGGGTAATTCTGATGAGTAAATGGGTTAAAGGATGGGGTACTGGGACTGTGTTCCCTCTGTCAAAACTCCGCTCTCTTTCTTGGGGCTGCATTTGGAAACTTTGCCTCTGAAGCCTGTCTTTCATCAGAGAGGTGCCCCAGGGCCAGGGTTAAAAGAAAATTATGGGGAAATGTGGAGGGGGTTGGGGCAAACCAGAAACAGCATTCTTCTAACCAGGGCAGGCACTAGAGAGACGTTCTCATCATCTCACACTAGGGCTGGTAGTCAGCTTCACTGGCTGAGTCCTGGCCTCACCTTCCAGAGTCTGGGATGAAACAAGGGGTGTATGTGTGTGTGTGTGCGTGCGTGCACGCGCACATGTGTGTATGCATGTGTGAGAGAGAAATTATAGACCTTTCATTCATTTTCTCTCCAGACATAGATAATAATGATAATTACAATAGTAAATGCTATTGAGCATTTAAGCTCGGCTTTGCACATATCATCACCTTCAATTTTCCTAGCCACCCAATTAAGTGGGTGTTATTATCCCCAGTTTACAAGTGAGGAAACCAAAGTTCAGGAGGTTGAGTAAGACTTGAATGAGTTAGGTAAGTATCTTGGAGTCCCCAGGTGGTGAAAACTGCTAACGTGCTTGGCTGCTAACCGAAAGGTTGGAGGTTCAAGTCCATCCAGAGCTGCCTTGGAAGAAAGGCCTGGTGATCTACTTCCGAAAACTCAGCCAGTGAAAACCCTACAGAGCACAGTTCTCTTCTAACACACATGGATTGCCATGAGTTGGAGTCTACCCAATGGTAACCGGAAGGAATGAAATCACTCCCAACTTACAAGTGAGGGAACCCAGGTTCAGGAGGTTGAGTAAGAATTGAATGAGTTGTATAATCATCTAGTTAGTGCCTGGCACATAGACACAGTGCTCATGATCGTGTGTGCTGGGCACTGGGGGGCACTGATGTGTCTGAAGTTTCTCTGTGGTTTTCAGGGACCCACAGTTTTGTGGGGAGCCATACACAATGAGAAAGGCTCAGACTGGTGATGTGAGAATATACAAAGGGGCTTCCCAGAGACTGAGGAGCAAATGAAAAAGAGAGGGCACTGAACTGGCAGAAATAGGGGATGTGTCAGGGAGGCCTCAGTTCTAGCAGAAGGGAGGTAGATAGATTAGTGGGAAAACAGTATTCATTAGCAGGGGACATGGCAAGTACAGTGACAAACAAGATTTCCTGACGTGGGTGTGTGGGTTAAAGGTGATTAGGCTGGGGAAATTCAAGGTAGAGACTGCTATGGAAAGCACATTTAAACCCACATAATAATAGCTAATATTTATTAAAAATTATTAGCTAGTATTTATTGAGCCCCAAGTGCGTTGGGTACCGTTCTAAGCCTTTACATGTGTTAGTTCGTTGAATCCTCACAACGACCTGTGAAGAAAGTCTTGTTCACTCTCGTCATTTCTCAATAAGGAAGTTAAGGCACAGAGAAGCCAAGTAGTGAGTCTCATGTCACAGAGGCAGGCAGTTGCAGGGGCAGGATTCAAACCCAGATAGTTTAACTGCAGAGCCCAAACCCTAACCCCGACTCTATGCGGTTTAGTAATGACGGAGTAATTGCAAGTGTGAGCCTTTATTATGCAGCCAAAATTATTTGTATTGACGTGATTAACCATCCTGTTTCATGAGAAACGAATGTTTTGAAAATGGTTGCCGATGTGTGGGTTTTATGCATCATACGTGCCGCAGACACTAACAAAAAGCATGCAGATGAACGTGAAGGATGGGAAAGAGGAGAGGGCATTCAGTGTCCACTCTTAGAGCAGGTAATGTTGCCTAATGTTTCCACCAAAAACAAGTCATAATTCCACCCTCCTGCCCTCTTCTCCCAGATCCCGTGTTTACCAAACAGCCAGGAATGATGAAGAGAAGTGGTTGTAGGGACCTGTATTAGTCAGGATGTGATGGCTGTAAGTGACATAAACCTAACTCACAGTACAAAAACCCCAGTGCCGTCGAGTCGATTCCAACTCATAGCGACCCTGTAGGACAGAGTAGAACTGCCCCATAGAGTTTCCAAGGAGCACCTGGTGGATTTGAACTGCCAACCCTTTGGTTCGCTTAAGCAAAAAGGAAAATCTGTTGGCTCAGTGAAAAAACTAAAAGGAAGGCCTAAAGTGGAGGCCTTCAGGGGAAAACAAACCAGTCAACATAGACTTCGTATGTATCTACCTGTCTCTAATTAGGGCCAATTAAGATATGGAAGTCTGTCTCCATAAAGATTTACAGCCTTGGAAACACTGTGGGGAAGTTCTATTCTGTTCTATAGAGTCGCTATGAACAGGAATTGACTCGATGGCAATGGATTTGGTTTGGTTTTGGTTAATGATTCTTAGGAGCCCTGGTGGTTCAACAGTTAAGCTTGGCTGTTAACTGAAAGGTTGGCGGTTCAAACCCACCCAGTGGCTCCAAGGGAAAATGACCTCGTGATCTGCTGTCATAAAGATTAAACCAAACAAAACCAAACCCATTGCTGTTGAGTCGATTCCAACTCAGAGAGACCTTATAGGACAGAGTAGAACTGCCCTATAGAGTTTCCAATGAGCGCCTGGTGGATTCGAACTGCCGACCTTTTGGTTAGCAGCCATAGCTCTTAACCACTGTACCACCAGGATTTCCCTTATAAAGATTACAGTCTTAAAAAGCTGTGGGGCAATACTACTCTGACAGATGGGGTCACTACGAATCAGATTTGACTCAACGGCACTTAACAATAGCAACAAGTGTCATTATTTCATTAAAGCCGTTTTTTTCTCCCACCTAACTACAGGCTTTATGAGAGCAGGAACTACATTCGTTGGTACAATGCCTTCCATTGTATCCCCATCGCCTAACACAGTGCCTGGTACATAGCGAACCAGTTGCCATCAAGTCAATTCTGACTCACAGTGACCCCAATGTGTCGGAGTAGAACTATACTCCATAGAGTTTTCAGTGGCTGGCTTTTTGGGAGTAGATAGCTAGGCTTTTCCTCCAAGGTGCTTCTGGGTGGACTTGAACCACCAGCCTTTCAGTTAGCAGCCAACCATGTTAACCATTTGCACCACTCAGCCATTCCTCAGCACATAGTGAGTGCTCAAGAAGTAATTATTGAATGAATGAATTAGTGAATGAATGATGAATAGATACAGTGACTTGAGATCCCCAGAGTATTCTCATACTTTTCTCATTTAATCCACACAACAACCACCCATGAAGTAGGTAGGCTCCACATTATTATTTCCAATTTGCAGTCAGGAAAACTAATACTCAGAGAGATTGAGTTGCCCAAGTCATACATAGTAAGTGGTCTCTTGACTCTCATTCAATGAGCTTCCAATAAACTCCTTCAGACAGGCTGTGGTAAGGGTCCAGTGGAGTTGCCAGGTCTTTAAGGATGTCTCCAGAGAACCAGAGGTGGCACATGTGTTCCCATTCCCCAGCTGATCCTTGGGTCTCTTTCCTGGACACTCCTTTAAGTTCTCTAATCTCGTCTTAGTTCAGCTCAACAGCTGTTTTATATTGAACTGACTCCCCTCTTCAGCAGTCAAGAGAGGAAATCAAAGGAAGAATGGGAAGAAGTAAGGCCAGTTATTCAGACATCTGCAAATAAAGTCTGATCTGCAGACCAGGGGCAATTGTCCTTGTATGACACCAAAATATGCCCAAACCCCATCTGCTGTCTGTGTACCTCGAGATTGGAACCACACACACATCTTGAACTAGAGGAAAGCTGGTGTTGTCATTATGATGATAGCAAATAGCGACAATCATTTGCAAAGACACATAGGAATTTCTAGGTTTCATCATTTGAAATATCAGTCCATACTTACTGACCACCTACAGTGGCCCTAACAGTCTGCTGGGCACAAGGGAGGGAAGGCAAAAAGAACATTAGACACAGACTCTTGCCCGGAGGCGCACATAGCTGCTTTGAGTCAGAAAGAAGGTGATTTTATGAAACCAGAGAAATGAAGAATATGTAGTTAGTTACATGCCAATGTTAATGCTGTGGAGTTTAAGAACAGTTGTTTGGCCAGAGGACAAAGAGAATGTCATGGGAAAATGTGACTGAGTCTGGAAAGACAGTAACAATTTTAAAAGGTAGTAAAGAGGGAGAACATTCCTAAGGAAGGAATAAGCGTGGCACGAGAGTCCTTCGGCAGGAAGAGATCGGTGAGGTAAGTACATTGGCACACTCTGGACCAGACTGCCTCATTCCCCCCTGGCTCTGCCACTTACGGGCTTGTCCCTTTATTTCCTCTCCTAGAAAATGAGATGGCTATGATGATTATAATAATAAATATCAAAAAGTAATAGATACAATAGTAATCTACTTCATAGGGTTGTTGTTTTAAGGATTAAATGGATTAATGCAAGTAAAACATTTTAAAAAGTGCTTGGTTTAAATAAATAGTAACTATTATCATTCAGAGGTCCCTGGGTGGCACAAATGGCTTGTGCTTGACTACCAATCGAAAGGTTGGGGGTTCAAACAGAGGCACAGTGGAAGAATGTCCTGACAATCTGCTTCTGTAAAGATTACAGCCAAGAAAACCTCATGAAGTGCAGTTCTGCTCTGTAACACGTGGGGTCTCCAGGAGTCAGAATTGACTGCACAGCAATGGGTTTGGGGTTGTTATCATTCAATAACATTTCTTGAGCTTCTACTATGTGGCAACAGACAGCACGCAAGGGGTGAAGGTAAGATCCCTGTTCTGATAGATCTCCCAGTAAAGAAAGGGAAAAAGTCAAGTTACACAAATACCTGACAATTACATGTGATGTAAGTAACACAGGGAAGCTCTGAGGCTCAAGGGCAGGTCACCCCTAAGCCCACCTGGGGTCAACCCAGGAAGACTTCTCAGAAGAGGCAATGACTCTGGTGTTCCAAATGAGAAGAAGTTTCTCAAATGAGGAAGGGAAGAGGAGAAAGGGCAATAGAGGTGGATGAATCAAGTACTAAACCAAACCCGCTGCTGTCAAGTCGGTTCTAGTTCATAGTCACCCCATTGGGCTTCCAAGGCTGTAAATCTCTATGGAGCCAGACTGCCACATCTTTCTCCTGAAGAGCTGCTGGTGGTTTCAAGCCAGGAACCTTTTGGTTAGCAGTGGATCACTTTAAACACTGCACCACCAGAAGTCCTTCAACAAGCTCTAGAAGTACCAAAAATATTGGACAGAGGGAGAGGGCGTTACGGTGTAGGGAGAATTGAGATGGGAGAGTTAGGTCAGGGAAGGGTATGGGGGGCCCTTAAGTACCAAACTAAGGAGTTAGGACTTCGTAGGCCATGGGGAGTAATTAAGGCTATTTAAGAGGGGGAGTGAGGAGGGCATGTGGAGGATCTAAGGAGTCCCATCATCTCCACAGGCCTGGTTTCCTCATCTGTAAGGTGAGGAAGGCTGTAAAAGCCCATCCATACCCAACACTCTAAGACTTTATGAGCATACAACCTATTTAGTAGATTCACTGCTCCCACCCCTCCTCTATCATCCATGCTTCCCAGACACCAGACCAGCCACAGCAGAGAGAGGCGGCTTTATAGACATACTTGAAAGGTTGCTAATTCATTTATTTGACCAATATTTATTGAGCATCTACTATATGCAGGCAGGAAACCCTGGTGGTAGAGTGGTTAGGAGCTATGACTGCTAACCAAAAAAGGCTGGCAGTTCAAATCTACCAGGCGCTCCTTGGAAACCCTTTGGGGCAGTTCTACTCTGTCCTATAGGGTCGCTATGAGTCGGAATCATCTTGACAGCAACAGGTTTGGTTTTTTACCGGTATGTCCAGGCATGAGTGAACAAGGCAGATACAGCACCTGCCCCTGGGAGGCTTCCTTCACTATACTCAGCAGAGGGGAGATGAGGCCCCAGGCGCTGAGCCCAGCCTCCTAAAAATGAGACAAGAAGGGACCTGTGTAGCCCAGTCTGGCTGCCCTTCTCTTGCAGCCCAAAGACACCACAAGTCTCTCTCTTCCAGGCAAAATGGGCAGCTGTGTGTGTGCTCAGGCATGCAGGCCGTGCTGGGCAGGGTGGGGCGGGGCTTGGGGTAAGGCACTGTCTTCTAGCTCCCTCCCACACCCACTTGCTGTAGGAGTCTGTCTCACCTATCAGCCTCCCATGAAGAGAGTTTTTGAAGATCTGACACAGGGAGCAGGCATGCACTGGAGTCTTTGAACAGAGCCTGGCAGGATGGCCTGGTCTGGAAATTTTAGTCTCCCACAAGACCTGCAGACTAGCAGCTTGAATTGTTTGTAGAAGTTTAGGATCAATATCAACTCTCTTGTTCCCAAGCTAAACAATTCCCACTCTACAAATGCTACAAAAACCAACCTGCTGGTATTGTCCCACATTAAAGAATGCTTTCTTTGTTAAATCTTTAATCCTGCTGTCTCTTGTCTTGCCCACTCCCCAGAGTTCTTACAGACTTGAGGGCATGCTATCTCTCTCTTCAGATGCAGATTTATCCCACTGGAACCAGCTCAGGTCCAGGAAAAACTGGAAAGAAATGGGCTGATGTGGTTGCTGTCAAAAGGCTTAGTCCAGGTGGATCCTGGTAGCACAACTAGGTCCAGGGTCTAGGGACAGGAACACCCTATGGGCCCATTCCTGGGGACTGCTGACTGAGACACCCAGTCCTAATTTTCAGTTGTTCCTAGAGCCCGGACCAGGCCTGTCTGATTCTAAAGCCTTGGTCTTCCCACCACATGACTACCTCTGGGTGTCCCCAAGGATGAGCCTTTATTGTCCGAGACTAACACCCTTGGGCACCTGTGGCCCCTTCACCACACTGCCTCGTCATGCACAGAAACCCTAGTTTCAACATTCATCAGCTGTGTGACCTTGGGCTATGTGTAAACCAGGGAAAACATCTACTTCACAGAGTTATTGCGAAGTTGAAATTAGGTATTATATGTAAAGTGTATAATAGATGCTCCATAAATATTGGACCCATTCTTTCTTTCTTCCAGAATTTCTGACACCCAAACAATCAACAAGAATTTTATTGAGTAGCTACTATATGCCTGGTGCTGTGTTAAATTCCATGAGAGATATAATGTAAGTATCCTCCACATGGTTTCTACCCCTAAAGTCAATCAACTAAATAATCAGAAAACCGGTATTATGGGCTTACTATGTGCCCAGTGGAGCCCTGGTGGCTCAGTGGTTAAGAGCTATGGCTGCTAACCAAAAGATCAGCAGTTTGAATCCAACAGGAGCTCCTTGGAAACCCTATGGGGCAATCTTACTCTGTCCTATAGGGTTGCTATGAGTCAGAATCTACTCAATAGCAATGGGTTTGGTTTTGTTTTTATGTGCCCAGTTGTCTCTGGGAGGTGCAAACTGTTACTGCACTTGGCTACTAACCAAAATGTTGGCAGTTCAAGTCCACTTAGAGTCACCTCAGAAGAAACCCTGGAGATCTATTTCTGAAAAATCAGACATTGAAAACTCTATGAAGCACCGTTCTACTCTAACACTACAGTGTAGCAATGAGTCGGAAGTGACTCAATGGCAACTTGTTTTAACTGGTTGGGTGCCCGGTACCATGCTGGGAACAGTTACAAATTAAAATACGTAAAGCATGACACAGTGCCTTCCCAAGAGAGTCTTGCTCCCTTTGGGGAGATAAGGCATTCACTGAAAAGGTTAAATAGCAATACAAGACCTAGCAACTGAAAGAACAAACGCAGGAGCCTTGCATTACACACAACTCACTGCTAAGTAGAGTGGATGGTCTAGTGGAGAAGAAGAGCCCTCAGGCTAGAAATGTAGGAGTAAGGAGTAAGGATCCTGCATCCAGCTCATCATCATCTGAACTCTGGTTCCTGGGACTTGATCCAGGAGCCTACTGTCTGACCTGCCAATCTTGGGTTCATCAACCCCTCCAGCTATGTGAGTCAGGAGAAGCTGCCAACCAGCCTGACTCGTGACCCATGCACTTGGGACTTTACAACCTCTACAACTGCAAGCCCCCACGTGTCTGTTAGTTTGTCATACTGTGGGGGCTTGTGTGTTGCTGTGATGCTGGAAGCTATGCCACCGGTATTCAGATACCAGCAGGGTCACCCATGGAGGACAGGTTTCAGCTGAGCTTCCAGACTAAGACAGACTGGGAAGAAGGACCCGGCAGTCTACTTCTGAAAAGCATTAGCCAGTGAAAACCTTATGAATAGCAGCGGAACATTGTCTGATACAGTGCTGGAAGATGAGCCCCCCAGGTTGGAAGGCACTCAAAAGATGACTGGGGAAGAGCTACCTCCTCAGAGTAGAGTCGACCTTAATGACGTGGATGGAGTAAAGCTTTCGGGACCTTCATTTGCTTATGTGGCACAGCTCAAAATGAGAAGAAACAGCTGCAAACATCCATTAATAATCAGAACCTGGAATGTATGAAGTATGAATCTAGGAAAATTGGAAATTGTCAAAAATGAAACGGAACGTATAAACATTGATATCCTAGGCATTAGTGAGCTGAAATGGACTGGTATTGGCCATTTTGAATTGGACAATCATATAGTGTACTATGCTGGGAATGACAACTCGAAGAGGAATGGTGTTGCATTCATCATCAAAAAGAACATTTCAAGATCTATCCTGAAGTACTACACTATCAGTGATCGGATGACATCCATACGCCTACAAGGAAGTCCCCTTAATACGGCTATTATTCAAATTTACGCACCAACCACTAGGGCCAGAGATGAAGAAATAGTAGATTTTTATCAGCTGCTGCAGTCTGAAACTGACCGAACATGCAATCAAGATGCATTGATAATTACTGGCGATTGGAATGCAAAAGTTGGAAACAAAGAAGGATCAGTAGTTGGAAAATATGGCCTTGGTGATAGAAAAAATGCCAGAGATCAAATGATAGAATTTTGCAAGACCAACAACTTCTTCGTTGCAAATACCTTCTTTCACCAACATAAATGGCGACTATACACATGGCCCTTACCAGATGGAACACACAGAAATCAAATTGACTACATCTGTGGAAAGAGACAATGGAAAAGCTCAATATCATCAGTCAGAACAAGGCCAGGGGCCGACTGTGGAACAGACAATCAATTGCTCATAAGCAAGTTCAAGCTGAAACTGAAGAAAATCAGAGCAAGTCCACAAGAGCCAAAATATGACCTTGAGTATATCCCACCTGAATTTAGAGACCATCTCAAGCATAGATTTGACGCATCAAACACTAGTGACCAAAGACCAGACGAGTTGTGGAATGACATCAAGGACATCATCCATGAAGAAAGCAAGAGGTCACTGAAAAGACAGGAAAGAAAGAAAAGACCAAGACGGATGTCAGAGGAGACTCTGAAACTTGCTCTTGAGCATCGAGCAGCTAAAGCAAAAGGAAGAATTGATGAAGTAAAAGAACTGAAGATTTCAAAGGGCCTCTCGAGAAGACAAAGTAAAGTATCATAATGACGTGTGCAAAGACCTGGAGATGGAAAACAAAAAGGGAAGAACACACTCGGCATTTCTCAAGCTGAAAGAACTGAAGAAAAAATTCAAGCCTTGAGTTGCAATAGTGAAGGATTCCATGGGGAAAATATTAAACGACGCAGGAAGCATCAAAAGAAGATGGAAGGAATACACAGAGTCATTATGCCAAAAAGAATTAGTCGATGTTCAACCATTTCAAGAGGCGGCATATGATTAGGAACCGATGGTACCGAAGGAAGAAGTCCAAGCTGCTCTGAAGGGATTGGCGAAAAACAAGGCTCCAGGAATTGATGGAATATCAATTGAGATGTTTCAACAAACAGATGCAGTGCTGGAGGTGCTCACTCATCTAGGCCAAGAAATGTGGAAGACAGCTTCCTGGCCAACTGACTGGAAGAGATCCATATTTATGCCTATTCCCAAGAAAGGTGATCCAACTGAATGTGGAAATTATAGAACAATATCATTAATATCACACGCAAGCAAAATTTTACTGAAGATCATTCAAAAACGGCTGAAGCAGTATATTGACAGGGAACTGCCAGAAATTCAGGCCGGTTTCAGAAGAGGATGTGGAACCAGGGATATCATTGCTGATGTCAGATGGATCCTGCCTGGAAGCAGAGAATACCAGAAGGATGTTTACCTGTGTTTTATTGACTATGCAAAGGCATTTGACTGTGTGGATCATAACAAACTATGGATAAAACTGCGAAGAATGGGAATTCCAGAACACTTAATTGTGCTCATGAGGAACCTTTACTTAGATCAAGAGGCAGTTGTTCGGACAGATCAAGGGGATACTGATTGTTTTAAAGTCAGGAAAGGTTTGCGTCAGTGTTGTATCCTTTTACCATACCTGTTTAATCTGTATGCTGAACAAATAATCTGAGAAACTGGACTATATGAAGAAGAACGGGGCATCAGGATTGGAGGAAGACTCATTAACAACACAACCTTGCTTGCTGAAGGTGAAGAGAACTTGAAGTGCTTACTAATAAAGATCAAAGACCACAGCCTTCAGTATGGATTGCACCTCAACATAAAGAAAACAAAAATCCTCACAACTGGACCAATAAGCAACATCATGATAAACGGAGAAAAAATTGAATTTGTCAAGGATTTGATTTTACTTGGATCCACAATCAACAGCCGTGGAAGCAGCAGTCAAGAAGTCAAAAGACGCATTGCATTGGGCAAATCTGCTGCAAAGGACCTCTTCAAAGTGTTGAAGAGCAAAGATGTCACCCTGAAGACTAAGGTGCGCCTGACCCAAGCCATGGTATTTTCAATCGCATTATATGCATTTGAAAGCTGGGCAAGGAATAAGGAAGACGGAAGAAGAGTTGACTCCTTTGAATTGTGGTGTTGGCGAAGAATATTGAATATACCATGGACTGCCAAAAGAACGAACAAATCTATCTTGGAAGAAGTGTGGCCAGAATGCTCCTTAGAGGCGAGGATGGCGAGACTGCGTCTTATATACTTTGGATATGTTGTCAGGAGGGATCAGTCCCTGGAGAAGGACATTGTGCTTGGCAGAGTACAGGGTCAGCGGAAAAGAGGAAGACCCTCAACGAGGTGGGTTGACACAGTGGCTGCAACAATGAGCTCAAGCATAACAATAATTGTAAGGATGGCGCAGGACCGGGCAGTGTTTCGTTCTGTTGTGCATAGGGTCGCTATGAGTCAGAATCGACTCGATGGCACATAACAACAACAGCAACAACAATTCACACGTATCAGTTAAAATAGCACCTGGCTATGTTGTTTTTTTTTTTAATGTATCCAGTTACCTATTAAGAGAAGTTAGCTTTAATACTATTAACGCAAAGGAGCCTTATGGTATCCTTTTTTACTCTTGAAGCTGGTAGTCAACCCACCTTAAGCCTTGAAAGTTTTCTTGTTTGCTAGGGAAGAGGTGACTGTTGCTGCAGTGTGAAAATTAGATTTTTAAAAATAAGTTTATCTATTTTATTCGCTAATTATTTGATTTGGGAGCATAAAACTCCAACCATTCAAGAGAGGACTACTCTGAGTGTTTTATTTACCTCAAAACTCATTTTCTTCCATCAACCATAAGACCTGATCCTTTAAAGATTCCAGGTAAGTATACCACACATCATAAGTCTGCAAGATAGGACTGTGTGGTGGTGCCTGACTTCTCAACTGAGCTCCTTTCAGCCTGGGACCCTGTGGGCTCTGCCTGTATGGGTGTCAGCACTTCTATTTCCTGTCCTAGGAGTCCCTGGATGGGGCAGAGTTAATACACTTGGCTACTGTGATGGTTGAGGTTGTGTGTCAACTTGGCTGGGCCATGATTCTCGGTCACATGGCAGTTATGGAATGATGTAGTTTGGCAGTTATGGAATGAGGTAGTTTGGCAGTTATGTAGTAATGTAATTATCCTCCATTTCGTGATATAATGTAATCATCAACATGACGTGATCTGATGTGATCAGCCAATCAGTTGTAAGAGGATTTTCTTCAGTGGTGTGGCCTGCATCCAATATGTATGGACGTCCTGGCTTTTGTCACACTGGATCCTGCATCTGGCTTCTCATCATCTGATCTCTGGTTCTTGGGACTTGAACCAGTGGCCTGCCATATTGCCTGATGTTCTTGGATTCATCAGCCCCTGTACTACATGAGACAGGAGAAGCCTCCAGCCTGATGCCTGACCCATAGACTTAGGACTTGCCAGCCTCTACAACCAGGTGAGCCATTTCCTTGAGATAAATCTCTATCTCTGTGCGTGTGTGTGTGTGTGTGTGTGTGTGTATTTTAAACTGGTTTTGCTTCTCTAGAGAACCCCGTGATGAATTACTTAATATAGCCCTTCTAGCCATAGTCTTTGTGATTCACACACAATGACTGAGTGGGACTATGCAAATAAAGTGTATGAAACCTGTGATGGTTGGGGTTATGTGTCCACTTGACTAGGCCATAATTGCAACTATTGTATGGTTGTCCTTCATTTTGTGATCTGATATAATTATCCTCTATTTTGTGATGTGTTGTAAATCCTAGCCTCTATGCCTATGATTGTGTTAACAAGGCAGGATTAGGGATGTATCTTAAGCCACCACCTTATTAAAGGGTATGACTCAAGTCACCGTCTTCTCAAGTAGGGGGGATTTCCTTGAGTGTGTGGTCTGAATCAAATCCCTATGAATCCTCTGGGGAAGTTCTCTCTCTCTCTCTCACTCTTGTGCTAGTTCTTGCTTGTTCACTTTCTCTTGCTCTGGATCCTGCAGCCAGTTCATGGTAGTCTGATCTCTGGTTCTTGGAGCCTGAGCCATCAGCCTGCTGTCTGACCTGCCCATTCTGGGATTTGCCAGCTACTGCAGGCCCTTGAGCCAGCAGCCTATCATCTGACCTGATTTTCCAGTTTCCACAGCCTTGTGAGCCAGCAGCCTGTCTTCTGACCTGCTGGTTTAGGGTCAGCCCCCTGCAGCAATGTGGTTCAAGAGAAGCTTCCAGCCTGATGCCTGACCCATAGATTTGGCACTTGCCAGCCTCCACAACCACTTGAGCCATTTCATTGAGATATGGCTGATGAGTTCTGTGAGACCTTGCAGCAAATTATAGAACCCAAAGACATGAGGGAGAGTATTGAGGGGAAGAGGAGTAGGTGATGTTAGAGATGATGGAGTGGGACAGCAGTTCAGAAAAGTTGGACATTCAAGATGTCTTTAGCCTTTGCCTTGTAGGAACCAGGTTTATGCTGATCCTTATAAATTATTCAAGAAATCGTTCATTTACCAGCCTAAGACAGCTACTAACTGAAAGGTTGGAGGTGTGGGCCCACCCAGAGGGGCCTTAAAAAAAGGCGTTAACTGTTTGCACCATCCAGTACCTCCTAGGAGAAGAAAGGCCTGGTGATCTAATTCTGAAGGATCACCAACCCAAACCAAATCTACTGCCATCGAATTGATGCCGACTGATAGCAACCCTATAGGACAGAATAGAACTGCCCCATAGGGTTTCCAAGGAGTGCCTGGAAGATTTGAACTTCCAACCTTTTGGTTAGCAGCCGAGCTCTTAAACACTGTGCCACTGGGGCTCACCTGAAAGATCACATGCATTGAAAACCCTATGGAGCAGTTCTACTGTGACACACATGGGATTGCCATGAGTCAGAATCAGCTTGATGGCAACCAGTTTTCTGGTTTTAATTTCTTCTCCTGGCAAGATTTAGCAATCAGAGGGGCTCAGAGAATTCAAGGCAGTTATCTATTGCCCATGGTAAGCAGGAACAACATTAGCAAGATGGGGGAAATACATACTCTGCCCAGCCTTCTTCTACAATAAATCCTTTACCATAATTGCTAATAGGTCCTGACATCAACTGATCTCATGTACTCTCCCTGTTCCTGCTCTGGTGGGTGTATTAATGAGAAGAGCCAAAAGACAGCTGGCAAAGAGAGGTAGAGAGAGAGGGAAAGGAGGAGGAAAAGAATCTAAATGGAACTATTAGTATATGAATAATTGAAAATTAATTCTACTTCAAAATTGATTTTTATAATGGTTTGGCCAGAGCTGGGGCCCAGGAAGCTCCATTTTAGCCTTGTCATGGACACCATGGGGCGAACAGCCAGGCTTGCAAACTGCTTTTCTATATGCAACAGCTGCCTCGTCATGACCCAAAGGAAGGTGTTTCAGGGAACTGTAGCCCCTGGGAAGCTCTTCAGTTACACTGTCGTGAGTAGGAAAAGGCTCTGAGACCAGGGACCCTGGTAGCCCTGAAGGATAGAGGTCTTCCATCAATTAAATCTGCCAAAATGGGAGCAGGGGAAGAGGGGGACCTGTGAGCAGAGCCTTTGGCTTAAGAACCCTGAATTTTGAAGTCTTGGGAAGGGCTTTGCAGCTTCCTTCAATTTTCTTTTCAATCCTATTTGATAGCCTTTCACAGAAATGAGGATTGGAGAGGAAACGTATTTACTTGCTGTTGCCGTGTTTCTGCCACATTGGCACAAAGCTCCCACTGCGAGTGAACCACAAGGCTAGGGTGGCAGATTGGGCCTATCTGAGCATTCAGTCTGGCCAATACACTAACTTCGGAGTCGGTTACTCAACTTCTTTAGTCTGTGGTGTCAACCTCATTCACCCAGAAAGAGGCAGTGGAGGTTTCACAAGGAAAGAGACTGGAGCACTAAGCTGTGTGACCCTGGCAAGTTACCCAACTCCTCCAAGCTTCCAAATACCTTCCTCTGAAAAAAGGAACAAAAATGTTTACCACTCAGAATTGTTGGGAGAAACACATAAGATTCAATTTCTTCTAGTGCCTAGCACAGTGCCTGACAGACCTCAGTCAATAAAATTGTCTTCATCACATACCTGATGGACTCACCTGCAGTCTCTTAACCAGGAGGACTGTTCTCTTCTAAAGTGGAGAGTCCCCAGACAGCAGCTGCTGTTGGTATAGAACCATCTGTTGAGTTGTACTGTTCTTTATTGTTCTTCTCTTAAAGCCAAGGGAACTCTGGATGTTTGAAGTCTTTAGGACTTTCTCCCTTGAAGGACAATAAAAACACTTCGTTTCTGAAAAAGAGCAACTCCAATTCAAGGTAAGAGAAACCACAGAAAGAAATGAAATATCATGGAGGCCCTCAGGTCACTCAGAAGGCCAACCCATGACAACAGCGATAAGACAGCATTTTCCTTAGTCAACAGGAACAGCAAGCCAAACAGAGCACATGAGACACTGGAATGAAGAGTTCATTCCAATCGGTTCATCCATAGATTCATGAAGAGCCAGGAATGGAGAGTAAACTGGTCAGAAGACAAGTGATATTGTTGTTAGGTGCCATTGAGGTGATCCTGACTCACAGCAACACCATGTGATGGAATAGAACTGCCCCATAGGGTTTTCAAGGCTATAACCTTTACAGAAGTAGGTTGCCAGATCTTTCTCCCCTGGAGCCACTAGGTGGGTTCAAACCGCCAACCTTTCACTTAGTAGCCGAACACTTAACCGTTTCACTACGAGGGCTCCTTAGAAGAGGTGATAAGAGCATTGAAGTGTGTGTACAAGGTTTGAGAGGTTGGAGTCTGTCTTAGTTATCTAATGCTGCTATAACAGTAATACCACAAGTGGATTGGCTTCAACAAACAGAAATTGATTTTCTCACAGTTTAGGGGGCTAGAAGTCCAAATTGAGGGTACTAGCTCTAGAGGAAGGCTTTCTCTCTCTGTGGGCTCTGGGGGAAGATCCTTATTCCTTGGCTTCCTGGTGATCTTCATGTGGCATGGCATCTATCTTCTCTCATCTCTGCTCTCTTGCTTGCTTGTTTTGTCTCTTTGGCATAGTGGTTAAAAGCTCAGCTGCTAATCAAACAGCCAGCAGTTCGAATCCACCAGCTGCTGCTTGGAAACCCTATGGGGCAGTTCTACTCCATCCTAAAGGATCACTGTGAGTGGGAACTGACTTGGAAGCAATTTTTTTTTGGGGGGGGGGTTATATCTCAAAAAAGATTGACTTAAGACACGCCCTACACTAATACCATCTCATTAATATAACAAAGAAAAAGCATTCCCAAGTGGGATTATCATTACAACACATATTTTTTTGTTGTAATGATAATCAGCTCATAGCAGCATCCTTCAGCTAGATCAACCATTAGGAAAAGATGCTGAAAAGAGATAGTGATTCTGGAATGGCAGGAAAGAAGTCTCCCACTTCACTAATTCACCTGAATTATTGTTTAATTCTTCTAGTCTTTTGGCTTTTGAGAGTTTGGGGCCCTAGCCAAGAACAGGCAGCGGAAAGAGAAAAGAGGGTGTTCCTGAAAAATATGAGGGAAGACATTATTGTCAACCAGGGATGGAGGGGACATAGCAGGAGCTACCCTTGGCTGTAAGCTGTGTCAGATAGGAGCATCGGGGCTCCTCAGGCTTTATCCCATGCACTCGCCACTACCCACAGTGCTGACAGGAAGCCCTTGGTTCAGAGTCTGCAAGCCCCTCCTGCAGCATAGCTCCCCCTTGGCCGGTCAGCCTGTCTCCCCAGGCAACCAAAGGGAACGAGGCCTTTTCCAGACCCAAGAGGTAGTTCTGACTCTACCTTCCCATTTATTACCAAAGCCGGGAGGTTGAAGCCAGGCAAAGCAGCAGGCTGGCACCAGGCAGATCTGCTGACTCATCTCCTTCTTATTCCAAACAAGCTCTAAGAACTGGCATGCAGTAGTCTGGTAGCCTGGGCCTCCTGCCCGGGACTGGCCAAGGGGGTGGGCGAGCAGTGGCTCTCTGCGGGAGCTGTTACCCACCTGCCACCCCAAACCCAGATTCCACTAACTGTGCTGGAAACAAAACCCTGCACGTGCCAGGTTTTCAGGGCCACAAGTAGAAACAAGTGTATAGCAGAAGGGAGTGTTGCAACATGAGAAATGTTATGCACTGCTTGAAAAAAAAGTGCGTAACTTGAATCATCTTCAGAAATTCTGCTGGGTGTGTGCTAAAGCTTAGTGGCTTCCTAAAAACAAAACAAAAAACTTTCACACATTAGGGTTTGAAAAATCACTACAGAGAAATGTAAAGAATATAAGAAACAGTGGCCCATAATCTCCGCTCCTTTGCCCCTAAGGCAATATCTGGGTTTTTGGTTTTTTAATATCTGTAGACATTTAAGGAAGAAAAATGCTTAATTAGAAAACGTGTATCTACAAAGTGAAATGCCAAAGTCCTCACCTTCCTCCTCATCCTCTTCCCCAAGGCACCATTTTTAACTGTTTTTTGTTTGTTTGTTTCTTCCCCTGAGGAAAAATGTTTACACATATGCCCACATGTCCGTTTGTCCATAAATATTCTTAATATACCAAAACAGGCTCGGCACTGGCCAGCTCCATGGGACATTAACCGAGTTGTACTTTCTGGTGCCCTGAGGAGGGACAAGGTTCCCAAGTACACAGTGTGAACTCTACCTACTGGAGAGAGGCTACGTGGCTGCAGCCTTGTTTCCACTCCATAATATACCCTGGAGCTCTCTCCACAGCCCCTCATAGAGATTCACTCTCTCTCTTCTTTTTCTTTTAAAAAAACATCTGGCTTCATAGATCTCATCATTGGAAGTATCATGATTTACTCAACCAGTACCCTATTGATGCACAATTTGTTTCTTCCCCCTCCCTCCCATTACAAAAATGCTGCAATTAACAACCTTGTACAGATACCTTAGCAAACTTGTGAGCGTCCATAGAGCGAATGCTTGTCTGTAGGATTTCTAAATCCGTGGGTACATACATTTTCATTTTATAGCTACTGCCTAATCAGTAACTTCATTATAAAGAGCAGCTGCTCCAAGGAACAAAAGAGCTTCCCTGGTTGAATTCCTCCCTTGAAGCAAGATGAAAAGGATTGATGTGACATTAGAACAGGATCCCCTTATTACTACAAACTGTATTGAATGTGTGTAGATACAGATTTGGTGAATAAGAGGGAGGCGAATTAGATGAGGGAGAATAAAGGAAATTCTTTGAAATTTAAGATGCTCTTTCATCTTAACTACTGATGAGGGGAAAAAAATGGGCAAGGAGGTTAGAAAGACATCTGCCTATGACTTGGTTGTTGACCCTAGACGGAATGTGTTGTTCAGGACTCGTATTATTCACATGGCTGTATTTATAGTCACTGTATCTCAGCTAGAGACACCGAGAAGCTCTGAAACAAAGTGGGCATTAACTCTGGGGGTGGAGGTGTTTACAATACTTGCTGGGATTTTCTCAGAGTTTCCATTGTTCAATGTGTTTTAGTAATCTATTGCAGCTAGCTATAATAAAACAAATTCATTATTATCTGTCATGATTCTATGGGTTGACTGGGCTTGGCTGAGTAGCTCTCACTAGGTGTCTCCCATGTCATTGCAATTGGATGTTGGCTGGGACTGTAGTCATCTGAAGGTTTGACCAGGCTAGATATCCAAAATGGCTCACTCACACCGCTGGCATCTGATGCTGGCTGGGAACTCAGCTGGGGTTGTCAGATGGAGCGCCTACATGTATTCTCAAAGCATGGTGTCTGAGTTTCAAGACAGCACATTCTAAGAGTGACAGAGTTCAAGAGAACCAGGTGAA
The DNA here is from genome assembly GCF_024166365.1 of Elephas maximus indicus. NCBI lineage: Eukaryota > Metazoa > Chordata > Mammalia > Proboscidea > Elephantidae > Elephas > Elephas maximus. Next base: position 163,871,620 of record NC_064821.1, on the reverse strand, counting down.
AGCTCTGAGGTACCTTATGAAATAATCTCAGAAGTCTCAGGATGTCACTTCTACTAAGTCCTATTTGTAAGCAAAGGGGAGACTCCATGTCTGGATGATGCAGAGGCAAGGTAACAAGGTTACATTGCAGAAGAACAAGTGTGATAGTAGATACTGTCGCACCCATCTTTGGAAAATACAATCTGCCACAAAATAATGATTTATTGTTTCTCATGACTCAGTGGGCCAGGAATTTAGAAATTCTTCTGTAGAAGACCTGGGCAGTTCTTCCATATGGCATTGGCTACAGTCACACATGAGCTGCATTCATCTGGCAACTAGGCTGAGCTGGAAGGTTCAAGAAAGCTTCATTTAATGCCAGTTCCTCTACATGGCTTCTCTCTGCATGGCTAGCTTGGGCTTCCTCACAGCATGTGGTCTTAGGGTAGTCAGGCTACTTATATGACAGCCAGTTTCCAAAGGAAGAATGTGAAAGGTGCCAGTCCTCTTTGAAGGCTAGGCTCAAAACTGGCCTAGCATCACTTCTGCTGCATTCTATTGGTCAAAGTAAGTCACAGGTCAGCAGGGGTTCCAGGGGAGAGGAAATAGACTTCAGCTCTTGACGGAAGGGGTGGCATGTATACTGGAGTTTGGGAAAGGGAGGGGGGAGGAATTGGTGGTATCCTTTGCCAGCATCCCAATGTGAATTCTTCTTTTTTTTCTTTTGTATTTCTATCACATTTATCCAGTCATTTCTCTCCTTCCCTTTTTTAAAAATAATCATAATAAGTATATATATATATATACACATAACAAAAATTTGCCATTTCAACATTTTTTATGTGTACAATTCAGTAACATTAATTAAGTTCATCGTATTGTGCAACAATCGCCAAGGTGAATCTTGAGCCCTCAAACCAAAGTTCTAGAAAGCCTCTTCACTAACATCAACTGCAAAGCAAATAAGCTTTCAGCAAAATAAGAGTTTCTCTTTTCCTTTCCTTCATCCTCCCTTTTCCCAGCACAGGTCCAGTTTATGCTCTAAGACCTTGGTCCAGGAAGGAATGTTAAGAAAGACAGCAAAGAGCCAAAGGACAGGATCAAGCATGCCTTAGACTACAATACGAGTTTTGACTTTTCCTGTAATTTTAAATTTTTATTAGCTTTTTTTATTAGCGTCTCTCATCATCCAGCCCTCCTAAAACTCATATTCCTGAGATACTCCTCAGAAATGTCTGTAGCAGGAATCTGTAGGAAGCCCCATGTTGGATTTCTTTAGGTTTTGGTGGTTGTTTTCTTTTGTCTTTCACACCCTTACTTTCACCGTCTACCAGACAAATCCCCAGCCCTGTGTCGCCAGGCTCTCATGACACCCCAGCAGTCAAAAGACAGCCTCTGGGCTGATACGTTAAGGCTCTGACAAACTATAAGCACCCAGTTTCTGTGTTAAAGAGCTTCCTGCAGCCGAGAACCCTCAGTCCACGGAGACCTTTTGGTTTTCTTCCTCCTTCCTTCCATTTCTCCTTTCCTTCCTTCCTTCCTACCTTTAGAATTTATTGAACTTTGTCTATGAACTAACTGCCTTGCTAAACAGAGTCCTGGTGGCACAGTGGTTAAGAGTTCAGGTACTGAGCCAAAGGTTGGCAGTTCAAATCCACCAGCTGCTCCTTGGAAACCCTGTGGGGCAGTTCTACTCTGTCCTACAAGGTCGCTATGAGTGGAAATCAACTCGGCAGCACCTAACAACAACAACGCCATGCTAAACATTAGAGACATAAAGATGAATTAAACATAACCCTGCCCTCAAGGAGTTTATACTATATATAGATGTACAAAGAACTAGCAGTGCAATATATTGACTACCCTGGTGGCGCAGTGGTTAAGAGTTAGGCTGCTAACCAAAAGGTCAGCAGTTCAAATCCACCAGGCACTCCTTGGAAACTCTATGGGGCAGTTCTATTCTGTCCTATAGGGTTGCTATGAATCTGAATCGACTCGATGGCAATGAGTTTTTTTTTTTTTTTTTAATGGTTTTTTTTAGATTGATTTCAATGCAGCGCTAGGGCAGTTCTGAAAATGAAGCACTCAGGAAGGATATGTGGGCTATTTTTTCAACTGGAATTGCTCAAAGGAATTTGCAATTTTTTTCATCCTCCTAAAAAGAGAGAATGTTGGATGTTTGTTTGGTAATTAGTCTTTGGGTTATGAGGGACACGTACTCAGCTTAAACTGACTTGACCAAAAACAAAGAGAGGGAGAGAGAAACTTGTATGGTTAAGCTCTCAGCCACTAACTGAAAGGCTGGCAGTTCAAACCCACCCAGTGGCTCTGTGGGAGAAAGACTTGGCGATCTGCTCCCATAAATAATACAGTCTAAGAAACCCTATGGAACAGTTCTACCAGTCAAAAATCAACTTGAAGGCATGTAACAGCTTGAAAGTACACAAAAATTTCAGGAATAGTTGGATTTAGTTGTTAAAAGAATGCTGTTAGGAATGTGTTTTTCTCTCTCTCTCAAATCCACTTTTCCTCTTTTTTGGCTTCTTTCTCAAAGAAGGTCACCCAAAGCTCCAGGCTTACATTCTACCTGTAACATTAGCAACTTGAGGAGAAAGCAAACATCTCCTTCACAGTAGCTTCAGCATAACCTGAGACTTTTGTTGAGTTCACGTAGACTCATACACGTCCCTGAACATGACCAGAGAAAGGGAATACACTCTCCAAGCCTGGGTCCTGTGCCAGCCTCTGGATCTGGGAGGTGGAATCAGACTCACCCAAAGCATATGAACTGAGATGAAGGGTGAGGGTTCCTCGAAATGAAAGGGGAATGCTGCTACCGGGAGATGGGGGCTATAGGCAAAGACAGCAGGTTTCTACCTACAATGTCCTTAAATAAGATTGGTGTGCCAGTACCTGGGGAGACATTCCAGGGAAGTCTTCCTGGGAGATGCCATGGCTCCACTGGTTTTTGAATCCCTGGCAATGATTAGGAGAACATTGAGATGTCTTCATATTTGGCAATGGTAAGTGGATATGTAGAATTATAGAACCATTTAATAGCTGAGATATTGGAGGCCACGGCTCAACTCCCAACCCAGTGAAGGAATCTTCCCAACACCGTCTCTGTTTTACCCTTAGAAATTATCAGTGATAAGAAGCTTGCTCCCTGCTTTAGAAAGCAATCTCTTACACTTTTAAGCATCTCTGGAGTCGCTGGGTGGTGCAAATAGTTAGCGTGCTTGGCTGCTAATCAAGGTTGGGAGTTCGAGTCCACCCAGGGGTGCCCCAGAAGAAAGGCCTGGTGATCTCCTTCTGGAACATCAGCCACTGAGAACCCTATGGAGCACAGTTCTACTCTGACACACATGGGGTCACTCAACAGCAATGGGTGGTTTATTAAGCATCTGAAAGTCATTATAAAGTAAAATAAATACTAACATATTAAGTGGTTCTTTTGTTTAAAAGCAAGGATGTCACTTTGAGGACTAAGGTGTGCCTGGCCCAAGCCATGCCATTTACAATTGCCTCATATGAATGCAAAAGCTGGACAATGGATAAGGAAGACCTAAGAAGAATTTATGCCTTTAAATTATGGTGTTGCTGAGGAATATTGAATATACCATAGACCGCCAGAAGAACGACAACAAAAAAAAATCTCTTGGGCAAGGTCATGGAGGCTCCATAGACACATCCAAACTCCCTGAGGGACTGAATTACTGGGCTGAAGGCTGTGGGGACCATGTTCTCAGGAATATCTAGCTCAATTGGCATAACATAGTTTATAAAGAAAACGTTCTACATTCTACTTTGGTGAGTAGCGTCTAGGGTCTTAAAAGCTTGTGAGTGGTCACCTAAGACACTAGTGGTCTCACCCCATCAGGAGCAAAGGAGAATGAAGAAAACCAAAGACACAAAAGAAAGATTAATCCAAAGGACTAAAGGACCACAACTACCACAGCATCCACCTGATGAAGTCCAGCACAACTAGATGGTGCCCCATTTCCACCACTGACTGTTCTGACAGGAATCACAATAGAGGGTCCCAGACAGGTAGAGAAAAATGTAGAACAAAATTCTAACTCACAAAAAAAAAGACCAGACTTACTGGCCTGACAGAGACTGGAGAAACCTGGAGAGTACGGCCCCGCATATCCTTAGCTCTGTAATGAAGTCACTCCTGAGGTTCACCCTTCAGCCAAAGATTAGACAGGCCCATAAAACAAAACAAGACTAAAGAGGCATACTAGTCCAGGGGCAAGGACTAGAAGGCAGGAGGGGACTGGAAAGCTGGTAATAGGGAACTCAAGGTCGAGAACGGAGAGTGTTGACATGTCGTAGAGTTGGTAACTAGTGTCACAGAACAATATGTATACTAATTGTTTAATAAGAAGCTAGTTTGTTCTATAAACCTCCATCTAAAGTACAATGAAAAAAAAGGAGACTACCAAAAAAAAAAAAAAATCTGTCTCAGAAGAAGTATAGCCAGAATGCTCTTTAGAAGCAAGAATGGAGAGATATCGCTTCACATACTTCCGACACGTTATCAGGAAAAATCAGTCCCTGGGAAGAACATCATGCTTGGTAAAGTAGAGGGTCAGTGAAAAACAAGAAGACCTTCTACAAGATGGATTGACACAGTGGCTGCAACAATGGGCCCAAGGATAGCAACGACTATGAAGATGGTGCAGGACCGGGCAACGTTTCGTTCTGCTGTGCATAGGGTCGCTGGGAGTCAGAACCGACTCAACAACACCTACCTGCATGTGACAGGCACTGGGCTATGCATTTCTCCGGCATTATTTCAATGTCTTTTCATAACATTCATGTGAAAGGAGTTACTACCATTGCCCTACTCTACTGGGAAATCAAGGCTAAGAGAAATTAAAGAACTCATTCAAACTCAGATCTTTCGAGGACAAGATCCTTGTGGTAAACCTCTGCACTATGAAGATTTGCCACCCTATAATTTTTTTACCCCTGGATCTTACTTTGGCCTCTCAGAGTTGTTTGAGTAAGTTCTTCAGATGTTTTTAGACAGCTATCCTGTACCTCGTAAGGCTTTAGCTTCTAAGAAAAGCAACCCTAGCACCTTCTTATATTCTGAATGTGAAATGGGGTGCAGAGATTTTACTAAACGCCTTTCTCTGAGCATGCTGGGTGTCCCTCTCAAAATGCCCTTAAAACTCAACTGGCTCCAATAAGAAACACAATGGACCTTCTTGCTCTGGCCACTAAACGTCTGTCAACACAACCTCAGACTACATTCAAGCCTTAACAAATCACATTCCACCAACAACTCAGGATGAACTAAGATCTTTATCCTGGCTTCTGTTGCTTCAATCCCCATGTTACAAGAGGGCAGTCAATTTTTAGAGTCTTGGGGGCAAGACTTTACCTTTATCCTAGTTCAATTTCACCTGCACATTTTGGTTTACTGTTCCATCCATTCTTCGGGATTCTCACTTGTCGTTCTAAACATCCTGATATTTGACAAGCATGTGTTTGTCCAAGTCAGAGATAAGAATGAAGGACAAAACAGGGGTAAGTTAACAAAATGTTACTGGAGGCCTTTTTATGGACTTACTAATTTGTTAACAAATCCCACCAACCATACTAACTCTCCACCTTCAGTTGTCCACTTTTTCTGTAAGGGTTTAGGAGAGATTTTGTCAAATTCTGTGCCAAACTACTAATCATGTCCATGGATCTATCAACTTCGTTAAATATCTCAAAAGGAAAGGAGAAAAGCTTGTCATTCTTTCATCTAATATTTGTTAAGCACTGGCTCTGTTATTTATTAGCTATTTATTAGTTGTTAAATTCACCTGCGCTTTAATTTCATTATCGGTAATTACCTTACCTGCCTCACAGAACTGATAGAAATTAAAAAAAAAAAAAAAAAAAACCGAACCCATTGCCGTCGAGACAATTCCAACTCATAGAGACCCTATAGGACAGAGTAGAACTGCCCCATAAAGTTTCCAAGAGCACCTGGCAGACTTGAACTGCCGACCATTTGGTTAGCAGCTGTAGCACTTAGCCACTACACCACTAGGGTTTCCACAGGAACTAAAGGAGATAATAAATGTAAACTACTTAGAATGGTTCCTGGTGCATCATAAGTGCTGAATAAATATAAAACACTTCAACAAAAAATCCCTGTTATGAAGCAGATGCTCAGTTAATGCTAGTTCCCCTTTCTTTCCTGGTTCCTGGGCCAAGTCCTCTTCCACGTCTGCGTTTTGTCCTCTTTGGTGTCTCCTGCCCACTGCCTGGACCAGCTCTCACCTCCAGCTCTGTGGGACTCCCTCAGGAGCCTCACTGGCTCAGATGAGGACCTGGTGCATTCTCTTCTTCTCCCTCATTTTGGCTATTTGTGATTTTATCACCTTGGTGGCATTTTTTTAGAATGAATGACCATAGTCCTTCATGTCAGGTTGCCTGGGACTTTAACGTCCTTGCTGGCAGGTGCCTGCAGTTGGCCCCCTCTGAAGGCTTTGTGACGGCTGTCTGCAGCCGGCTTGCTACAGGGGAGAGCTATGCAATCTGCCTTCCTCCCCTGTTGTCAGCAGGTTCTCGAGGCCAAGGTCTTGCATTGAGAATCCATCATTGGGAAACCATAATTCTTGTTCCTTCTTTCTCTCTCGGTAACCCTTGGTACCACCACCCACCTGTCAGTTTGTCATACTGTGGTGGCTTGTGTATTGTGTATGGAAGCTAATGCTACTGGTATTTCATATACTAGCAGAGTCACTAGGTGGACAGGCTTCATCAGAGCTTCCAGACTAAGAAAGACTAGGAAGAAAGGCCTGGTGATCTAAAAATCAGCCAATAAAAACCTCATAGATCACAACGAAATACTGTCAGTGATAAACTGTGTCCACAACAATGGACTCACAAATACCAACAATCACAAAAATGGCATAGGACCTGGCAACGTTTTGTTCTATTATACTCAAGGTAGCCATGAGTCACCGATTCTGCGGCAACTAACAAATAACTTACAAGCGTTGATACTAGGATGGAGTCGGGTACTCTTCCACCTCTTCCCCTGCAAAGGTTTTTCATAGAAACAGATTCAGGTTCTGAAAATCCCCTATGCCAGACTTTCTAGTCATCAACACACACACACACACACACACTCAATGCTTTTTCCAGCCATAAAAACTTGGGTAATTATATTATCAAAGGAAGATGTTTTCTCTCCCTTCCTTCGTGTCCCCGCTCCTCCACACTTTCCAGGCAACCCCAGGGCTCCCATGATACCCAGCTTCAGAGGAATCTGTTTCTATAGAGTGCGTTGACATGGTGACCCTGCACTGCCCACCTCTAGAGCTGCAGCCTCCTGTCCTCCGGCCCATCTCCTGTCATGGGTTCTAGAGTGTTGCTAGCTTAGTGCAGGGCACTAGGATGCTAGATATGGGTGGGGCAGGGAGGAAGAGCACCTTGTTGACACGGACGTTAGAGTCTGAAGAAGACAACGCTCAATACTCAGTGTAATGCTCGGGTCAGCTAAGGGGAAGCCTGGGCACCTGGGAGGAAAGGTAGCTAGCATTTACCAAGGACCCACACCATGCCAGGTTCACACAAGAGGTTTACTGTGGTCCCTTATTTACTCTTAACAGGGCCCCACGCAAAGATCCTGGGTGGTGCAAATGTTTAACATGCTTGGCTGCTAACCAAAACGCTGGAGATTTGAGCCCACCCAGAGGTGCCTTGGAAGGAAGGCCTGGCAAACTGCCTCCAAAGAATCAGCCATTGAAAACCCTATGGAGCATGGTTCTACTGACACACATGGGATCACCCTGAGTTGGAGGCCCATACAGATGGGGAAACAAAGGCTCAGGATGATGTGGCCAAGCCCATAGAGCTGGTGGGTTGCAAAGGTAGGATTCAAATCCAGTCTGGGTGGCTCTTACCCTCCACATCCCAATGCTTCCCAAGAGGTAAAAACAAAACAAAACAAAACAAAATCTGTTGCCATCGAGTCGATTCTGACTCATAGCGACACTACAGGACTGAGTAGAATTGCCCCATAGGATTTCCAAGTAGCGGGTGATGAATTCGAACTGCCAACTTTTTAGTTAGCAGCCAAATGCTTAACCACTGCACTGCCAGGGCTCCACCCCAAGAGGAAAGGCGTGGTGAAAATACAGAGATAACTATAAACGAGACTGATAACACAAAACAGTTTTTCCTTGGGTGTTGGGTACCTTGGGCTGCTAGAACAAATCACCATAGACTGGGTGGGTGAAAACAGCAGAAATTGATTCTCTCGCAGTTCTGGAGGCCAGAAGTCTGAAATCAAGACGTCAGTGGGGCCATGCTCCCTCTGAAGTTTCTAGGGGGGAATCCTTCCTTGCCTCTTCCTAATTTCTGGTTGTTGTTGGCAATCCTTGGCATTCCTTGGTTTATAGCTGTACCACACCAGTCTCTGCCTCTGTCTTCACGTGGCTGTCTTCCTCTATGTGTCTGAGTGTCCTCTTCTTTCAAGGCTACCAATCATTGGATTACTTTATCTTAATTTATCTGCAAAGACCCTAAATCTCACATTCTGAGGTTCCAGGTGGACTACAAAAACATTGGTCTGAATTTTTTTTTTTTAATTGTGCTTTAAGTGAATGTTCACAATTCAAGTAAGTTTCTCATACAAAATCTTCTAAACACATTATTATGTGACCCTAGTTGCTCTCCCTACAACATGACAGCACACTTCTCTCCACCCTGTTTTTCGTGTGCCCATTCATCCAGCTTCTGTCCCCCTCTGCCTTCTCATCTCATCTCCAGACAGGACCTGCCCACATAGTCTCCTGTGTCTACCTGAGCTAAGAAGCACACTCCTCATCAGTATCATTTTCTGTCTTACAATCCAGTCTAATCTTTGTCTGAAGAGTTGGCTTCAGGAATGGTTTTATTCTGGGTCTAACAGAGAGTCCGGGTGCCATAACCTCTGGGGTCCCTCCAGTCTCAGTCAGACCAGTAAGTCTGGACTTTTTACATGAATTCGAGGTCTGTATCCCACTTTTCTCCTGCTCCATCAGGGATTCTCTGTTGTGTTCCCTGTCAGGGCAGTCATTGGTGGTAGCAAGGCACCATCTAGTTCTTTTGGTCTCAGGCTGATGGAGTCTCTGGTTTATATGTCCCTTTCTGTCTCCTGGGCTCATATTTTCCTTGCGCCTTTGGTGTCCTTCATTCTCCTTTGCTCCAGGTAGGTTGAGACCAATTAATGCACCTTAGATGGCTGCTTGCTAGCTTTTAAGACCCCAGACACCACTCACAAAGGTGGGATGCACAGTGTTTTCTTAATATACTTTGTTATGCCAATTGATATAGATGTCCCCTGAAACCATGGTCTCCATACCCCCGCCCCTGCCACTCTGTCCCTCGAAGTGTTTGGTTATATTTGGGAAACTTCTTAGCTTTGAGTTTAGTCCAGTTATGCTGACTTCCCCTGTACTGTGTCTTGTCCTTCCTTTCACATAGAATTTATCTAATTAGTGACTATCCATCTCCCTCCCTCCCCACCCTCCTAACCACCAAAGAATATTTTCTTCTGTGTTTAAACCTTTTCTTGAGTTCTTTTAATAATGGTTTCGTACAATATCTATCCTTTTGCAACTGACTAATTTTACTCAGCATAATGCCTTCCAGATTCCTCCATGTTATGAGATGTTTCACTGATTCATCCTTGTTCTATATCATTGCATAGTATTCCACTGTGTGAGTATACAATAATTTGTTTATCCATTCATCCATTGATGGGTGCCTTGGTTGTTTCTATCTTTTTGCTGTTGTAAACAGTGCTGCAATGAATATAGGCGTGCATAGATTATAGGTGTGCATATCTGTTTGTGTGAAGGCTCTTATTTCTCTAGGATATATTCCAAGGAGTGGGATTGCTGAATTGTATGGTAGTTCTATTTTTAGCCTTTTAAGGAAGCACCAAATTGATTTTCAAAGTGGTTGTACCACTTTACATTCCTACCAGCAGTGTATAAGTGTTCCAGTCTCTCCACAGCCTCTGCAACAATTACTATTTTGTGTTTTTTGCCTTAATGCCAGCCTCGTTGGGGTGAGATGGTATCTCATTTTAGTTTTGATTTGCATTTCTCTAATGGCTAATGATCGTGAGCATTTCCTCATGTATCCGTTAGCTACATGAATGTCTTCTTTGGTGAAGTGCCTGTTCATATCTTTTGCCCATTTTTTAACTGGGTTATTTGTCTTTTTATTGTTGAGGCGTTTTTCTAAAATCTTGCAGATTTTACAGATTAGACACTGATCAGATTTGTCAGAGTCAAAACTTTTTCCCAGTCTGTAGGTTGTCTTTTTACTCTTTTGGTGAAGTCTTTGGATGAGCATAAGTGTTTGATTTTTAGGAGCTCCCAGTTATCTAGTTTCTCTTCTGGTGTTTGTGCATTGTTAGTAATGTTTTGTATACTGTTTATGCCATGTATTACGGCTCCTAGCATTGTTGCTATTTTTTCTTCCATCATTGTTATCATTTTAGATTTTATATTTAGGTCTTTGATCCATTTTACTTAGTTTTTGTGCATGGTGTGAGTTATGGGTCTTGTTTCAGTTTTTTTGCAGATGGATATCCCATTTTGCTAGCACTATTTGTTAAAGAGACTGTCTTTTCCCCATTTAACAGACTTTGGGCCTTTGTCAAATATCAGCTGCTCATATGTGGATGAATTTATGTCTGGATTCTCAATTCTGTTCCATTGGTCTGTGTATCTGTTGTTGTACCAATACCAGGCTGTTTTGCCTACTGTGGCGGTATAATAGGTTCTAAAATCAGGTAGTGTGAGACCTTCCACTTCGTTCTCCTTTTTCAGTAATGCTTTACTTTCCCGGGGCTTCTTCTCTTTCCATATGAAGTTGGTGATTTGTTTCACCATCTCCTTAAAAAATGTCTTTGGAATTTGGATCGGGATTGCATTGTATCTATAGATCGCTTTGGGTAGAATAGACATTGTCACAATGTTGAGTCTTCCTATCCATGTTCAAGGTATGTTTTCCATTTACGTAGGTCTCTTTTGGTTTCTTACAGTAGTGTCTTGTAGTTTTCTTTGTATAGGTCTTTTATGTCCCTGGTTAGATTTATTTCTAAGTATTTTATCTTCTTTGGGGCTATTGTAAATGGTATTGATTTAGTGATTTCCTCTTTGATGTTCTTTGTTGGTGTAGAGGAATCCAAATGATTTATGTTTATCTTGTATCCTGATACTTTGCTGAACTCTTCTATTAGTTCCAGTAGTTTTCCTGAGGCTTCTTCAGGGTTTTCTGCGTATAGGATCATATCATCTGCAAATAGAGGTACTTTTACTCTTCCTCACCAATCTGGTTGCACTTTATTTCTTTATCTAGCCTAATTGCTCTGGCTTGGACCTCCAGCACAATGTTGAATAAGAGTGGTGATAAAGGGCATCCTTGCCTGGTTCCCGTTCTCAAGGGGAATGCTTTCAGACTCTCTCCATTTAGGATGATGTTGGCTGGTGGCTTTGTATAAATGCCCTTTATTATGTTGAGGTGTTTTCCTTCTATTGCTATTTTGCTGAGAGTTTTTATCATGAACGGGTGTTGGACTTTGTCAAATGCCTTTTCTGCATCAGTTTATAAGATTATGTGGTTCTGTTCTTTTGTTTTATTCATGTGATGGGTTACTTTGATTGTTTTTCTAATGTTGAACCATTCCTGCATACCTGGTATAAATCCCACTTGGTTGTGGTGTATTATTTTACTGGTCTGGATTTTGAGGGGACACTATTCAATCCATTTCACCTTGCTTCCCAGTGCTTTCCAGGGCTAGCTGAGGCCAAAGACTGCAGCCTAGCAGACCTCACTTTCAGATTTGGTTCCTGCAGAAATGTCAGTTCACAGTAGCAGCCCATTGCAGCCTACGGATGTGTTTTATTAATCCAGGAGTCCCTGGATAGTGCAAATGGTTAACTCACTCGGCTACTAACTGAAAGGTTGGAGGTTCTGGTCCACCCAGAAGTGCCTCAAAAGAAAGGCATGGCAATCACCTTTCAAAAAATCAGCCACTGAAAACCCTATGGGGTGCAATTCTACTCTGACACACCTCGTGCCACCATGAGTCAGAATCAACTCAATAGCAACTGTTAAATTGAGTCATGTTTTGGGGTTAAAAAAAAATTATTAAGGGGTTCGAGGTCACTTGAGGCTTGAAGTACTTCCTGGTGCCAGTAGCTTTGATCCTTTCGACATCTAGAAGCAGCAGATGGTCTTCGTTACTCAGAAGCTGACTCTCCTGTGACCATGTCATGAATTTGGACATCCCTGTTATCAGTCCTGGACATGTCCTTGAGGTGTCTCTCAACATGACTGTGTAGAGGTCATGCTGAAGGAAGACGGTAGCCTGGGCTTCCTCATCCTGTTCTTCACCCAGATGGGACCTGCCTGAATGGGGACATTACAATGATGAGGTTTCTTGCCAGTGCAGGTGGTCTGGGTGGCAATTTGAGGCATGCTGACACAAAGACCAGTGCTTTTATAGCTCTTGCTGATCTGTCTTCCTGTCTTGGCTGCTTTAGGTCAGGGTCTGCATCTTGTCCAAGAGTAAACTCTCTGAGTTTGTTGAAAGTGAAAACAAAGAGTTTTACTGAGGGAACGATATTTGCAAATTGGGCAGCACTCGGTGAGGAACTCACAAGGTGCTCTGAAGTTCAGACGGCACAAGGGGTTTTTATACAGTAAAACGGGGAAGGGGCTCCTGACCACAGTCACAAGGCAGTCAGTCACCTGATCACTGGCTTTCTTAACATCAGTAATCTTATTCTAAACTTTCCTCCTGGAGCATACTGTACAAGCATTCTTGATAAACATCTTAATCACATTGTTTCAAATGTTAACTATTAGAACAGGTTGTGCAACCATCTTCAACAAATACCTAATTTTAAATGGGCTTTCTTGCTTATCTTTCAACATTCAGCAAGCTAAAGAGGGAAAGAAAAAAAGTTGGACTCTTAAAATGGAGTTTAACTCAGTCCCGAGGCCAGCCATCTTTTTATGCCAAATGCCTGGAAATTTAGGTTGCTTTCTGACAATCTGAATGTCAGCCGACTTCTCAACCGCCTGCAAAGACTGGGCAGTGCTGGGCCAGCATTCCTGCCTGGCAACAATCAGTTCCTCCACACGCCTTCCTCCCTACACAATGCAAAGTGTGCCCTCGCCCCCAGCCCTTGACCACTGCCGTTGTCTGCCTGTTCTCTCAGGCGCTCCCACTTTCCACTCCCCTCACCTCCACCCCTCCCTTCCTCCTCCTTTGATTTCCATGGCTAGGTTGCTTCAGAAAGGCTGCCTATCATGACACCTGGCCCTCCTGCCAGAGGGGGATTCTGAGGACTGCATGGTAACCAACCACAGCCACATGCTGTAAATGCCAGGATCAAAGGGACAATGGAGCAGGCCCAGAGAGTCTCTGCTCTTTCCAAGCCCAGGAGCTGTTTCCTCTCAGCCTGCTGAGCAAGAGTCCCCAGGCTACAGGGGTGGAGGCCAGGTGGATCACCCCACCCATCCCACCCTGAAGAGCAACCTAGAGAGAGACTGTAAACCAAAGCCCCCAGGCCCAACCAGGGAAAGAATGCTGGACATATTTCTTCTGTGCAGCTATGGTCCAACCCTGAATTAACAGGGCTGCCCTGGGGCTCTTTCAGAACTAAAGAGCCCATTTCCCAGGAGATTGAGGGCAAGAAGAGTCGCAGTGGGAGCAATCTTCTTATAGTTGTTGGGATAGGGCAAAGGACTGACCTCCAGCTTCGACTCTCCACAGGGCCACTCTGCTCCCTTCTCACCTCAGAATCAGCAGCCTGATTCTGCCCTGGGCACTCTCTTTCCTTTCATCCCCTTTTATTTTTCTCCAGGGCACTTCCACCTCCTGACATTACATGATTTCTTTGTTGCCTATCTCCCTGCCAGAATGCAAGCTCTTAGAAGTCAGGGTCTTTGCTCCAGACCCTAGAACAGTGCTTGCCTGACCCAAAGTAAAACCCAGTGCCATAGAGTCGATTCTGACTCATAGCGACCCTGAAGGACAGTGTAGAACTGCCCCCATAGAGTTTCCAAGGAGCACCTGGTGGATTTGAGCTGCTGACCCTTTGGTTAGCAGCTGTAGCACTTAACCACTACGCCACCAGAGTTTCTAAAGTAGTTACTGGAAAAAAGTCATTGAATGGATAAGTGAATGGCGGGGGAGGGCAGAGAAATGCCCAGTTCCATTGAATGAGCTTGAAGGGACTTCAGAGATGGCCCAGTATTTCCATCTAATTTTCATATGAGGAGACTGGGAGTGGTCCAGAGACTCTAAGAGACTTCTCAAACTTGACCCTGGAGCTGGATTTTGTATCTTTCAAGGAGCTTTCAAGGCACCCTGACCCTATCTGACCTTTCCACACAGTCATGATGATGAAAACTGAGGCTTCAGGAGGCTGAGTAAAGTACTCGGGATTGCACAGCCAGAATTTCAACTCAGGTTTGCCTGATTCCAAAGCTGCTGCTTTTTTTTTTTTTTATTGTGCTTTGAGTGAAAGTTTACAAATCTAGTCAGTATCTCATACAAAAATTTATATACACCTTGCTATATACTCCTAGTTGCTCTCCCCCTAATGAGACAGCACGCTCCTTCTCTCCATCCTCTATTTCCATGTCCATTCAGCCAGCTTCTATCCCCCTCTGCCTTCTTATCTGCCCTCCAGACAGGAGCTGCCCACATAGCCTCATGTGTCTACTTGAGCCAAGAAGCTCACTCCCTCACCAGTATCATCTTCTATCGTATAGTCCAGTCCAATCCCTATCTGAAGAGTTGGCTTTGGGAATGGTTCCTGCCTTGGGCTAACAGAAGGTCTGTGGATGAAAAATACATTTCATCTCAAGAGCCAACTCTAATTACTTGAGGATGCTCCCTAGGGCCACCATTTTGAGGAGGAATCTGAGGCTGCATCTAGGTTCAGTAGGCAAGAGTGCATGATTGATTGGTGATGTCTGCCACAGGTGCAGGAGGAGGGAATGGCAGGGTTCTGCCAACCCTAGGAGTAGGTGACATTGCAATATTAGGCTTCTCATCCTGGACTCTTTCTCTCTCACCACACTGCTTCTAAACTCTAGTAGTCCTAGAGTTCCTGCCTCAAGAATGAGAAGGCTTATGACAAAGTTGATAAGCACTGCCAAGTTGGAGGTAAGCAGAGCGCTGTTAGAAAGGAATTAAATGCACAATTGGTCATTCCAGAATCTTTCGTCAATCACACACTGCTCAGTATCACTTGCAAGTAGGAAGTATATCAGTATGTTAGTGACAGGGAGACAGATACTTCAAAATTAATGATCTGTTCTGAACGGCATGACATGATCTTTTGGCAGCAGACTCATCTTCATAACCATGTATACTGGGGTTATGTGACTTGGGTTATCCCAAGTACCTTGTACACATATCTTCCCAGAGTCCACACCTAAAGCAGATAAGAGTGGCCTGAAATATGTGCTATGTGATCGCAGAACTGGAGACAGCTACCTAGAGAAATATTTGATGCCAATTATCCACGAAGCTGAGCTTCCATCTGCACAGAATGGAACATGGCCCGTGTTTACAGGGCCTGGCCACACCATGGCTGGGACTCTTGGAGTCAAATCAGTGAGCCCACTAAGGATTATTGCATCATGAGCAAGGCCTGTAAACTGCCTCATATCACACGTGCCCCACACAGGAATAATACTAGGGATTTCCACTTTCTCCCTTTTGCCTGGACATGCTCTGCAGGGTGCTACATAATAGGGGCTTCATTGGTGGCCCGGTGGTAGAATTCTCTCCTTCCATATAGGAGACCTGGATATGATTCCCGCCCAAAGCACCTCATGCATAGCCACTATCCACCCGTCAGTGGAGGCTAACTTGTTGCTATGATGCCGAACAGGTTTCAATGGAGCTTCCAGACTAAGATGAACTAGGAATAAAGGCCTGGTGATCTACTACTAAAAATCAGTCAATGAAAACCCTATGGATCACAACAATCTGCAACTGATCACGGGGATGGCAAAGGACTGGGCAGCATTCCATCCTGTTGCGCATGGGGTTGTCATGAATCAGGGGCTGAACCTACGGCAGCTGACAACAACAACTAAACATGGGCCCTGAGTTCAACTGAACTCCGGCCCAGTTTGGGAGACATGACTAACATACCTCTTACCAAGGCATGCAATGCCCACCACAATCTGCCCCAAAGAACATCTTTCTAGCTTCATCTTCCTTCTCTCCCCAGAAGCAGCCTATCTTTGTGCCAAACATGCTGAAGTTTTATAATCCCCCTCATATTTTGTGTTGGTTCACATCCCCATGCCTTTGCTACCTCTCCCAGGCCACCTGGCAAACAGCTGTTCATGGCTTTGATTCCTGTCTGTGCCCCTCACCAGCTATGAGGCCCTGGGCAAGTGACCTAACTGTTCTGTACCAGCGTCTTCATCTTAAAAAGGGGGTAATAACAGTTTCACCTCCTGGGGTTGCTGTGAAAATGAAATGAGTTAATACATACGAAGCACTTAGAAGCGTGCCCAGCATTTAGGAAGTGCGAGACAAAAGTTAGTAATTACTATTATTACTTATTCTTCAAGACTCGACTTAAACATTATCTCCACCAGGAAGCATTGCAAAAAAGACCATGAACAAAATCAAAAGACAAAAATTACCCAGAAAAGATACCTGTGGCACGTATGACAAAGGACCAATTTCCTTAATTTATGGAGAACAAATACAAATCTATAAGAAGACAACAAGTCAACAGAAAAGCACCCAGGGGATATGAACAGGTAGTTCACAGAAAAAGTAATACAAGTGCCTGATAAGCAAGAAAAGACACCTAATTTCACGCATAATTATGCAAGTAAAAGCAGCGAGAAGAGCTCATATTTTTTGCCTATCAGATTGGGCAAAAAGTTTAATAACACCTGGGGCTATTAAATCCGCAGTTGGGAAAACTAACCATTTATATATTCCTATGATGGGAGTAAAGATGTCTGCAGGCATTTCAGCAGATATTCTGTAAAAAATTTTGTCGGAACTAAAAATGTGCATTTCTTTGATCCAGCAATTTCCCTCCTGTTTACAGCTGTCCTCACAAAAGAAAAGCCATGTATTTCATGACTGTGTTCCCAGTTTCTAGAACTGTGCCTGGTACTCAGCAGGTGCTCAAAAACTATTTGTCCACTGAACACGTGAACCAAAACCTTCATCGCAGCAATGTTTGTAATAGACCAAAACTGCAAACAACCCACATGTAAAGCAACAGGGGAGAATTTAAACAAATTACTGTACACCCTTTCAATAGAGAATTCTGCAATGTTAAAACCAATCAAGACAATTTCTAATACATAAGGTGAATAAAAACACCAACACAGAACAATAAGCATTGTATGTGATTACTGCTAGAAATAAAATACATGTATGCATACATATTCAAATATTCTAGTATACACTTTTTTTTTTTTTTTTCCTGGAAGAGTACCTTAGAAGCTGTTGATAATTTCCTTGGGGAGAAAGACTGGGGCAGAGAAGTAGGCAAGGAGGGATAATTTTAGATTTCAGTACCTAGCTTTCTGTTTGATTTTCTTGTGTGCACGTATTGATTTTATTTCAGAGTATAAATAAGAGTGCATGTGTTTTGTAGTAGCTGCCCAGGATCTCCAAGGTCACCCTGTCTACCTCTCAGCCTCCCTCCCGGCTGCACCCTGCTTCTCACTTGATGCTCCAGCAACGCCAACAGTGAGCAGTTCCCCACACACCTGCCCCAGCTCCTGCCGTCTGGTCCCTCCACTCTCCCTGTTCGTAAGGCTAGGCGAGTGCCCGCAGCAGGGCTCCCACAGTGCCCTCTGCACGTATCTGCCCACGCACATCTGCGGTGTCCTGGGGGGGTTACATTTGTTTGGGAGGGCGCAGATGTCAGAGTTCCTTAGGGCGGGATTGTGCTTCCCTCGTCTTTTTGGCCCCAGCCCTGAGCACAGTGCTTCTCATATGAAAAAAAACCAAAAAACCTGTTGTCACCAAGTCGATTCCGACTCATAGCGACTCTATCGGACAGAGTAGAACTGCCTTATAGGCTTTCCAAGGAGCAACTGATGGATTTGAACTGCAGACCTCTTGGTTAGCAGCCATGGGTCTTAACTACTGCACCACCAGGGCTCCCCTCTCACATGGGGGACTCTCAATAAATGTTGCATAGGTAGAGGTTGGGGAAAAAGATAGCTTTGTCTGAAAAGTTATGATAAAACCTCTTTCTTAAATCCTTTGATGACGGCCACTTTATATTCTCACATAAGAAGAGAATAGTACTAATTGCAAAGCTGAATATTTGACTAAAGAGAGCTGCTCACCCACTAGCAACTGGTTCCAGCACCAAAAGAAAAGAAAAGAAAAAGAAAATCACTCCCAGATTGAGCAGCCCCTTTTTGAGTATCTCTTGCTCCCTCAGGCTGTTTTGGCTTCTGTCCCCAAGCCCATCCCAAAAGCCAGAGCAGCCCTAGCAAGGTGGCCAAGTCTTGGAAGAGAAAGGGATTTAGTAGTTTATTCATTCACGTACTGAGCACTTGCCGTGTGCCAGGCACTGAGCCAGCTGGAGGAGTCACATAAGCAAACAAAACTATGTCCTTGCCCTCAAGGACCTAGTCTCATTGGAGAAGAGGGAGTTGGAGAAAGAAGCAAAATTGGAGCAGAAGTAGAGAGGAAAAAAATCATTGCCCATTAGGGGGCCCAAAGCCTGGTGATGTCCAAATCAAGACACAGCTTCACCTATGGTGAACTTTCTATCCCTTCCGAG
The DNA here is from genome assembly GCF_024166365.1 of Elephas maximus indicus. Lineage (NCBI taxonomy): Eukaryota > Metazoa > Chordata > Mammalia > Proboscidea > Elephantidae > Elephas > Elephas maximus. The sequence continues at coordinate 163,852,817 of NC_064821.1, read as the reverse complement.
GGAATGCCCAGGGGGAGCTGAGGGAGAGTTAGAAGATGCCAGGGGCACTAGAAGATGCTGCTGCAAAGAATCTGTGGGCACAAATGGGCTTCCTGGGAAGGAGACCACCCTGGAGGGGGAAAAGGAACAGCTGATCAGGATAGAGTCAAAAGTTTCAAGGCCAAAGAGGCAAAAGGCATAGAGTCAACGACAGCTTTGTGGCTGCCCTTGACGTGGTTTTCTGGCAATTATGTGGGGATTTAGTTCTCCCATAAAGGGAAGGCATACAGTACATGGATCGGACCAGTCGGAAGTCTGAGGTCCTGAGACATCTGTACCTTACAAACAGGTGCTATGGGCGGAGGCTGGGTCAGGGGTAAGGAATGGGGGGTGTGTGTGAGGTTGAGTTGGGAAAAGCTTCAGACCCGCTACTCTACTTTCTTGAGCTACTTCCTATTCTACCTCCACCCCTTACCCCTCTCTGCTCTCCCCTGGCCTCTGAAGCATGAAGGTCACTGTGTCTTTGGCACCAACAGTCTGACTGGTTTCAACAACACGGCTCTGGCTCTGGAGATCAGCTGAGGCAGGGTGTGAAGCAACAGTGAAAACATGGGCACAAGAGGCAGCCACAGGGGGACGGGACAGCATCTAATCCCTGCTCTGCTATTCACCTGCTGTGTGACTTCGGGCAGGTAACTGCTCTCTCTGCAGGTCATGCTAAATATATAACACTTGAGATGCCTTCTGCGTAAATATTTTCTATAGATTCTAAACTTCATGTGTGTTAAACACTTCTAGAAGCACTATAGGTTACCCAGAGAGAATAAAGGTTTGCTAATTTTTTAAAGGAAGGCAATTTAGCAAATACATCTTTCACATCTCATCAGGTATTTTGTAAGAAATAATTGGAACACCTCCCCTGTAGTTTCTAACTCGATCACACCACATTTCTCTATGACGTGTTAGACAATCGCGTTAATGTTTTGGAACAACTTGTGTAAATAATATTAACACCAACACGTTAAACAACATTGGTGTATTTGCTCCCTTTACCCTCGGCTCTGAGGAGGTAGGTACTGTCATTTCCATTTGTTGTTGTTAGTTGCCATCGATTCGGCACTGACTCATGGGGTCTTAAGTATAACAGAATGAAACGTTGCCTGGTCCTGCAATCACAGCGACACGAAAGCTACTACAACATGACAAACAGACAGGTGGTGGCCATCCCATTTACAAAGAGAAAACAGACGCTGGGAGAGATTAAGAAACTTGGCCAAGGGCATACCATGAGTAAATGGCAGAGCTAAGATAAAACCCCATGGTAGTCTAACTCCAGAACTTGAATACTTGACTAAGAGTTACTGCCTTTTCTGGAAATAATTATGGGCAGTTTAGAAAGAGTAAATAATTGTTACGTGAACTGAGCATAACAAAATGGCTGCTGATCTAAGCGGTGCTTTCTCCTCTCTTACCAGTTTTATTTTCCAATGAAACGAGCTTCCTGCTGCCAGCTCCTGACTCAGTCGCTCTATAGATTCCTGCTACACAAACTCGCAAGGACCAACACTTGTGCTGACCCACCTAACGGCCCTGTTTGCCCACACTCCTTATGCCAGATTCACTCTCTTTATGGAAACAGTCATGAGCAGCTTTTCACAGGAAGGGAAACGGACCCATGTGACAACATCGCCCAGAATTTGGATATCACGTTCCGCTGTGCTAAAGAAACCTTGCTAACAGCCCTCAGCGGTGTTTGTTTTGTGGTTGCTACTTAAACTCAGGGGCTGCTGAGCTGCTTGATCAGATAAAGGGATAGATGACAGGTATTGTCATTTCCATTTGTTGCCGTTGAGTTGGCACCTTCCAGAGGTCCATGTGCCACCAACCAGGGAGTTGTTTCTCTGTGGCTGAGACCTGGACTCCAGGGTGGAAGTAAGCTCTTAAGCCACCTGGGTGGCCCCAGCACTGCCTGCCACTGGTCCCACAGAAGTCCTGGAACCAGCAGTGTTACCTCCCAGGGCCAAGTGGCAGGAAGAGAAGGAGAGAGGTCTGGCTTAGCGTCTCGGGTTTACAAACCACTTATCTGAGGTCCCAAAGCAACGTTCTGCTCACTGACCTGGAGCAAAGGAAAGGAACTTGATTGATGCAAGCTGGTGGAGGTCACAGGTAAAGCATCAGACTCTAGTACAAAGTCAATGATTGCAAACAACTTTTTAGAGAAAATAATAGAATTGAATGCATAGCTGACATAGGGGCAGATCTTATAGACTGCTCAAAGAGCAGAGAAATCTGGATTAAGTGTTCCCTAAAATAGAGTCACTATGAGTCAGAATTGCCTCAACAGCAGTGGGTTTGGTTTGGCTTTTGGAGGATAGCCCTGGAGTCCTAGTGGTATAGTGGTTAAGAGCTTGGCTGCTAACCACAAGGTTGGCAGCTTGAATCTACCAGCCAATCCTTGGAAACCCTTTGAGGCAGTTCCAATCTGTCCCGTAGGGTCATTGTGAGTCAGAATTAACTTGATGGCAACGAATTTGTTGTGACTTTTTAGGATATCCCTGGAAGGGATATCTGTTGAGACTTTCCTACCTGCTAAAGAAAATTAGAATTGCCACCGCCAGAAGAAAAGAGGCCTCAGCCAACTCTCATGTTGCTGATGAGAAAGCTGAGGCCCAGAGAGGGAAATGACTTGCCCAAGGATACACAGCAGATGAGGGGATGGGATCCAGTCTTCCTGACTGCTGTTCCAATGCTTTTTTCCACTTCCTCTCATGGTCTCAGCAGTTCTCTCCCTTTGGCCCTGAGAACCCGTTACACCATTTCTCAGTGTTTACACGTAAATGCAGAGGCTGTCTTGGTGGCTACCTGCATTGTTCCTAGTTATTCGGCCTGAGTGGTGGCGACAGAGCTTGCCATCTAAGCTATTTCTCGTACTAGACCAGCAGCATCAGCATCACCTGGGAACTTATTAGAGTTGGAAACTCGATCCAGACCCACTCAACCAGAAGCTCTCAGTGTGGGGCCAGCAAACTGCGTTTCAACAAGTTTCCCAGGAGATTCTGTTGTGCTAAAGTTTGAGGAGCATTGTCCAAGAGGACACACTTAGCACCAGTGGCTCAAACTGACAGGAATAGAGATAAGGAAGGACAGTGTTACCAGGATTATTGTCCTGCCATAGAAAGTGTCCTCTGAGGGCTTGGTGAGTTCCCGTGACACTGGATCTGTTCACACAGAATGTATAGTTGATGTAAGGGGCAGAGACATAAAGGGCTAGTCAGGAGGCTGGGAAGGGGGACCTGCCCTGGCAGGAGATTATTCAGTTAGATCACCGCTAAGGTCTCAGCAACTCCAAGAGTCTATGACCATTTCTGCATGATAAACAGTCTAGGAAATATGATTGTTTTCTAGAATGTAAACTCTACAAGGCAGGGTTTTTTATTGTTTGTTTGTTTGTTGTTTTTTTCATTGTTGTTCACTGCTATATAAAAACTTATGGTTTTAAAAAAATAAAAAATCAACTCTAGGAGACCAAATGGTCAACAATTACTCTAAAGCAAAGGGAAGAATGTAAGGGGGCAGGGAAGCTAGAGTACCAGAAATGATACAACCAGAACAAAATGAATGAGAATGATGATACAGTGTGAAAAATGTAACCAGTATCACCAAATAAGTAGGGCAGAAATTGTTAAATGGGAACCTAATTTGCCATGTAAACTCTCACCTTAAACACAATAAAATATTAAAAAAAAAAAAACCTTTTTGGAGCACACTTCTACTCTGATACACATGGAGTCAACTCGGTGGCAACTGGTTAACTGGTTATAGACCCGTTGCCTAGAGCAGCCCACAGCCTGCTTTGGTAGATAAAGTTTTATTGGGACACAACTATGCTTGTTTATTTACATACTGTCTGTGGCTGCTACGACAGAGTTGAGTACTTGTGACTGACCATCTGGCCCACAAAGCCTAAGATGTTTACTGTCTGGCCCTTTACAGAACAACTTTGACAATCCCTGGCCTAGAACATGGCCTATATCCCAGCAGATGCTCAATAAATATTGGATGAATAAATGAACCACTTTCTCTGCTGGCGTCACAGAAGTACTGTATGCTTGGTTTGGAGGGAGAAGTTGTAGAGGTATAGAGGATGTGGGCATGGGATTCAGAATTGAGCAGACCTGGACTGGAGTCCTGGCTCCACCATCTACAAGTGTTGGGATCTTTGGCAAATTATTTGGCCTCGTTTGTAAAACAGAAATAATACTAGCTATTTATTGATTAGTCTATTTATGATGAAGAATCAAATCACCTACTCTACAGAAAGCACAGAGACTGGCATAAGTAACTGCTGAATAAACGCTACCTTGTTATTATTGCAGTGGTTAAATATTTGGCTGCTAACTAAAAGGTCAGCGTTTTGAATCCACCAGCTGCTCCTTGGAAACCCTTGCAGGCAGTTCTACTCTGTCTGTAGGATTGCTCTGAGTCGGAATTGACTCGATAGCAATAGGTGAGGTTTTTGACTTGTTATTAATGAGGTCCCTGGGTGATGCAAACAGTTTGTGCTCAACTACTAGCTTAAAGGTTGGCGGTTTGAATTCACCTAGTGGCACCACAGAAGAAAAGCATGGCAATCCACTTCCATTAAGATTGCAGCCAAGGAAACCCTATGGAGCAGTTCTATCCCGTAACACATGGAGTCGCCATGAGTCAGAATTGACTCTATGGCAACAGGTTAGTTATTAATGACTTTGAAGAGTCTTTGGTGAGAGAGGTTCATATAGACAGATTTGGACTCTATGGAAGTGGGATTTGGCAGTCAGAAGGCTCCAAAAGGTTTACCACCACACCAAAGGTCTCCATACAAGGAGGGGAAAGGGCAAGTTCAGAGATGATCTACTAAGCAGCTCAACATTCAGACTTGTAGAAAGCTACTGGTCAGCAATTTACATAAGACGATCTTAAAGGTAGTGAATGAATAGGCAAGATTTAATCAGCTATAGGTCTTCTGGGTCTGGGTTTTTTAGACTTTCAGGTGTCGGGTTTTGATTTGTTTTTTCCCAATAGTTAAAAATACTGATCCATCTATATTCTCTCACCTCGCTCCCCCCATGACCAGCTGCATAAAACTGGCTGGGGTTAGGGATGTACATACAGCCTGAGGCCATGGGAGCCCTTGGGAACTCTTTCTTTAGGGCTTAGAACCCTAGAGAGACTCCCCTTGGCCCTATTTACCAGGTGACAGTTGAGTTCTTTAAGAAGGAAGTGTTTTCTTGAACAGTGCGAGAGTGGTCCCTTTATTTTGTGGGTGGTGGTAATTCACCCACACTTCTGTCCCATGCAGGAACCCTTAACATGCCCTAGGTGTTCTGGCAGAAGTCTCCAAGCCCTCCAATTCCCTAGGTTAAGCCAAAAACAAAAGGAAGATGCAAATCCACACTGGCAGGAGGCTGAGTCACAAACATGTTGTAACCAAGGACTGAAAAAGCCTGTGTTTATAGCTTCCCTGATTCTGAGGCTTTGCAAATTACCTCACAGGCCTGTTTCCAATATATCAGTACATCAGTTTTCCTCACTCATGGTGGAAAAAAATGCGACAATTACCAGAACTCTTAGAGACTGTGCTGGCAAGTGCAATTTTGTAGTGAGAAGGACACCTGGAAGTTGGTCCCTTTTTCTTATCTACATGTGTTGAATGAACCCCAATCTCTAGCCCTCAAACCACAGCACTTGTTAAGAACGGCTCATCTTTACCATGTAGAATTCAGTTATGGGTATCTCTGGGGTCTGAGAATCTGCTGTGTGTATTCCCAAGACTAGAGGTTTAATCAAAAGGAAAATTGAAGAGGCATAACGCATGCTTTCATGCCTTCATGTTTTTTTCCTGCTTATATACACACCAGGGTCCAGGACACTGTATGGTAATCCACCCTCCTGAGCAACCTATATGCAGAGAGAAATGCAGAGTTTTCTGTCTCTGAAGTTCTTCTCTTTAACCTCCAACCCATAAGCATCAGCTACCAGACTGCCGCCCACCACCAACCACCTTCCAAGATAGCCACAAATTTTTGTGTCCCACTGGTAGCTCCAACATTTCGGTACAGCCTTCCGGAAAGCATAATGCATGCCCAAAGCGCTCCCATAAACATCCAAATTCCAAATCATATGAGGAATGATTCTTCGAGTGTAAGAGCTTGACAAGTGATGGAGTATGGTAGGAACTCTGAGTGAGAAGGTCTGGAGTAGTTCCCAGTTCCATTGTCATGCCTGAATTTATAATCTACCTCATTCTCCTCCTGTGTCTCTTCCCATCCTCATATTGGACTCACTCCTTTCTCTCAAACAGTTAAGCTTTGAGGTATCTTACATTCAGTATTACACAGTGACTTAGCCAAAAACATGGGCGATCCCCAATCTGGAAATTCCTTGTCATTGATTGAAAAAGAAACAAATCCTTGGTTTGCCTGCAGTGTAGTGACAACATAGGCAGTATTCATCTGGGTGAAGAGGGACAAGAAAGAGAGTTGGCAAACTCTCTGGATCCTTCCCTTTGACTCAACTGTTTCTTGGTCACCCTTTGAATTGTCTTAATGTAGATCAGGGTCAAGGGCATTATGAACCTTAACGAGAAGGTGGCTTTTCTTCAGGAGGTAGAAGGCTCCCATATAAGTCTAGAGGATTTAGTTAACAACAACAGTATATGAGACTGCTAAATTCTACAGAGACCTCCTGTAATCTTTTGTACAAAAGCCTCATGAAATTAACACAGCCTTTCTGTAGGTGACACTATGCCTAGAACAGGGCTGGCCTCTTCAGTACACAAGGCATGGAGTCTCTACTTGTTCTTGATGAATATCCACACCCATGAATCTGAATGCTTTGCTCTGCTTATCTTGACTAAAGTCATATTTGATCTAGGTAAGATCAACTTCCCCTGCCACCGCCTCCACAAGGATTTGCCCTCATTTTTTGTGGTGCATATGGTTAACACTCTCAGCTGCTAGCTGAAAGGCTGGAGGTTCAAGTCCACCCAGAGTCGCCCTGGAAGAAAGGCCTGTCGATCTACCTCCGAGAAATCAACCATTGAGAACCTTATGGAGCACAGTTCTACTCTGACACACACAGGGTTGCCATGAGTTGGAGCTGACTCCCTGGCAACTGGTTACTAGTCCTCTCTGAATAACCAAGCCCCTTCCTGCCCTTTTCTGGCATTCTCACCCTAAAACCAGTGATGGCACGTTGACCAGCAGCCCTCATTGTGCCAAGCCAGCCTCAGTCTCTCTACAACACTCCAGATTATGCCCTGGAGTTCTCCTCTGCTTCAAGGGTTTTTGTTTTTTTTTTTCAAGGGTTTCACCTGTTCCCCCATTGGCTTGGTGCTTTCTGTCCCTCGCTCACCTCTAACTCTTCTCCCAAGTCGCCTGACCAGTCTTCTGCTTTCCTATTCTCTGCCATGTATGTTTCTTCTTCTACAGAGCCCTGGTGGTGCAGTGTGGTTAAGCTCTTGGCTGCTAACCAAAAGGTAGGTGGTTGAACCCACCAGCTTCTCTGCAGGAGAAAAGACCTGATAGTCTGCCTCCGTAAAGATTACAAGCTTAGAAACCCTATGGTTTCCTGCATAAACTTTCACCAAAAACACAATAAATGTGTCATCTCCTCAAAACCTTCTTTTCTCTGAGGCTTTCCTGGGCAAGTGAGAGGAGGCCTAGTGTCACCACTCCACTATGGCTGATCTTTCAGTCTCTGCTCCAAAAACACATTTAGCTGGAAAGAAGCCAGACCAGCATTGGAGAAAAAAGGTGGGTGTGTGTGTGGGGAGAGTGAGGTGTGGAAGGAGACAAGATCACTAGGAAGGAGAGGGTGACATCTCTCCACCTTCATCTCCCACCCAAGCAAGACTATTGGGGACTGAGCCAGACAACTTAGTGAACCCTGGGAGGGCAAGAATCAGGGTCCAAGTATCTGGAATACCCCTAGGTTGAAATCCCCACCTTTATATTCACATACATTTATTTACTGAGTAAGTGAGAGGTCATTATAGAATGTGGCTTTTTTTTTTTTTTTTGCCTGATTCCTACCCCACCTGGCCCACAACCTTTGATTTTCTTATTTATTTCTCCCCACTTATTAGGCCACCACCTGTCAGTTTGTCATACTATGGTGGCCTGCATGTTGTTATGATGCTAGAAGCTATACCAACGGTATTTCAAATACCAGCAGAGTCACCCATGGTGGACAGGTTTCAGTGGAGCTTCTAGACTAAGGCAGACTAGGAAGAAAGGCCTGTGACCTACTTCTAAAACTTAGCCAATGAAAAACCTGTAGATGATGACAGAACATTGGCTTTTGTTTTTGTCTTTTTTTAAAAAAAAAATATTTTGTGTGTGTGTTTTTGGTGAAGTTTACACAGGAAATTAGGCTCTTATTTAATAATTTCTATACATACTGTTCAATGACATTGGTTACATTCTACAATACATCAGCATTCTCGTTATTTCCATCGTGGTTATTCTGTTTCCATTAATCTAGCTTCCACATCCCCACTTGCATTCTCATCTTTGGTCTAGGGTAAATGTTTGCCATTTGGTCTCATCTAGATGATTATTTTGAGGAGCACAGTACTCACAGGTGTATTATTTATTTTATGGGTCAATCTGTCATTTGGCTAAAAGGCAATCTCTGGGAGTGGTTTGAGTTCCAAGTTTAAAAAGTATCTCAGGGCGATAGTCTCAGGGGTTCATCTAGTCTCTACCAGTCCAATAAGTCTGAAATTTTTTTTGGAATTTCAGTTTTGTTCTACATTTTTCTTCCATTCTATCTGGGATCATCTATTGAGTCCCTGATTGGAATAGTCCGTAGTGGTAAATGTGCACCATCTAGTCCTTCTGGTCTCAAGATAGGTGACGCCATTGTTCGTGTAGACTATCGGCTCTGTAGACTAATTTCTTCTTTGAGTTTTTGGCTTCCTTCTTTCTATTTTCCAACTCACTTGCTTCAGACACGTGCTCAGGAGGGATCAGTTGCTGGAGGAGGACCTCATACTTGGTGAAGTAGAGGGCCAATGAGGAAAGGGAGAACCTTGGCAGATAGATTGACACGCTAGCCACAACAATGGACTCAAATACGCCAGTGATTGTGAGGATGATACAGAACCGGGCCTCCTTTGGTTTTGCTGTACATAAGGTCACCGTGAATCAGAGTCCACTTGATGGCAGCTAACAATAACAACTTTTAGCCCATACTAATTTATTTTTTTAATACCCTCCACCAGAGTCATTTCTGGAACAAGATGGGTGTTAATCACTACTACTTACCTATTCTCCTTCCTCTGCTCCCACTCATCCAAATAAAGGCAAATGTCCCCCAAACAACCAAGTACATACACCAATGAGCAGCTGGAGGCACAAAATATGGTCTGTGTCCACAAAAAGCCTGAGGTGTTCATTCAGGGGAGTTGAGGATAAGCATACTGACACGTACATGTCCATTCAGAACACTGGGTGAGAGGGTTCCTAGAGCATGCTCTCCTGAAGGAGGGTGAGTGGGATAGAGGTGAGGGCTGAGTCAGAAAAAGAGGGAGGGAGGTGACCGGAGAGGTCTAGTAGGTATTAGAAATTCTAACTTGCTCCATATGTTTCTATAATGATCTCAAATCCCACAAGGTATAAGACGCTATTGAAGACACTTTCAAAATACACGTGTATAAGCACTCATGATAAGAACTTAGAAATGTATCTACCTTCATGAGGTTCTCTAACATTAACTGTAAGCCATTAGAAATCTGTAAGTCATGAGAAAGCTGTTTAGAAAGTTTCTGAAATTAGACATAAAAACATAGAAGCTTGTGAAACATGTAAAGAACGTAAACAACCTTTAAGTTAAATTGACTTTGACCTGACACACTATGACAAAGAAAATGTAACATGGTTAATCTTTGTATCCAGGGCTTCTAACCAGTTCATTCGGGTTCTAATCCCTGCTGAGAATTTGCATTTCTCACAAGTTTCCAGGAGGTGCTAATGCTGCTGGTTAGTGACCAACTCTGAGGACCACTAGTAGAGCAGTGATTCTCAAAATTTATTATACATATGATCACATAGGGATCTTGTTAAAACATAGATTCTGATTCAGCATATCTGGGGTAGAAATGAAATTCTTAGCAGGGGTTCATACTAGAATGAACCAATTTGAAGCCCTGTTGTAAACTAGCCTTGAGACATTACTCTAAACAACCTCCCCAATTTCTAATCTTGAAGAAAAGATGCCTCTTTCCGCTAATCTCTAACCTGGGAGAAAACTCATAACATACTGGTCTTTGACATCACACTGGCCCTTGACATATGGAGCCAAGACGCAGGAGCAGATTAACCAGTAAGCTAAGTATACACAGGATTACTTTCTAATCTATAGTGTACAATTTCAAATGGGTCCCCTTTACTCTTGGTGACACAGTGGTTAAGAAGCTTGGCTGCTAAGCAAAAGTTTGGCAGTTCAAATCCATCAGCTGCTCTTTGGAAACCCTATGGGGCAGTTCTACTCTGTCCTATTAGGTCACTATGAGTTGGAATTGACTCGATGGCAATGGGTTTGTTTGGGTTACCCATGTGAAATTGTGCACTACAGATTAGTAAGTAAGCACAAGTAAGCCTGTGTATACCTTGCTTATTGGGTAGTCTGTCCCTGCTAAGGTGACAAATTCACATATAAACCCTACATTCCTACTCAACCCTGAGAGAAGGCAGCAGCAAACACCAAGAAACTGCTGAGACTGCCTGAGGCTGCTGACCTTGAACCCTAGCTACGAGAGACTTCTGCCAAGTTCGAGTTGTGGTAAAGCTTTCTTCCTGAGATCTCTCATTAAAAGTAAAAGGCTCAAGTCTAAAGATTTGAACTCTAACCATTGAACTACCATTGTAATTGTAATTATTAATTCTGACTCTCGAGTTCTAAATGGATGTTGTGAGTTCTTCGTTGTGTGCCTTGCCGTGACTACCTTACGATAAACTAAACAAGTTTATGCATGACAAACCTGAGTATCTCCCAATTTTCTAAGATTAAACCCTCCATGACATAAGTGATCAGGGAAGAGACCCCAGAAGGATATTGTTTGGTCGATATTTTTATTCTGGTCGTTAGGTGTGTGTTCATATAGATTTGTGTATCTTACACTACTTACACTACAAACCTTTCCAGGACAGGAGTGGGCCCATACCTGGTACTGCCCTGTGATCCATCAGACACATAAAGGCCTACTGATGGTAATGACAACTGTGGGCAATGATGTTGTGTTCATGGGTTTGTTCACTGGCTAAATGACCCGACTCTCAGACCATGAGTGTCTTTAAATGCCCAATGAATTTCAGAGCAATATCATAAAATACACTTTCTCTTGGATTTTACTGAAACAGAGCTCCTCACCTGGCTGAAACGGTTTTGGTGTTGTCTTACTTAATGACAGAAGATGTGCTACTTGAGCTCCCAAATAGCCTCTTTGACCTTAGAATTGCTGAGATGAGATTTCTACAACTTGAAGATGCCATGATATGATGCTATGTCTTCATTGGTTGTTTCCATGTTTGTCTCCCTCAAGAGCAGAAAGGGCCTGAGCACTATTTGTCTTTACATCTCTTGAGTTTAGCATCATGCTAGATCATCATGGGTGCTCTAGAAACACAAAATGAATGAGTAAGTGAGTGATCATGGCCCAAAGAGTAGAGTCCAGCACAGCCTCCAACCCCCATAGTGTACCCCTCAGTGGCACCTTGGGAGAGTGCCAAGACTCTGCTTGACAGCAGTGTAGAGCTCCCTACACCTGGAACCTGCAGACATTTGAGTTTATAATCTCTGAGGTAGACACTATTATGATGAGTATTTTATGGGTGATAAGACTGAGGCCCAGAAATGTTATGACCTTTATCAGGTTCACACCGCTAGCAAGAAAAAGAGCCAAGCCTGCTTTTTCATACTCCAAAGCCCAGGGTTTTTTTTTTTTTTTTTTTTTTTTACCATAGTTAAACTCTGCACACTTACCTACTTACTAGCTTTGTGACCATTGCTTCATCGCTGAGCGCTGAGGCTGAAGTTTCCCCATCTGTAAAATGGGGATAATAAAACCTACTTAAAATAAGATTCAAATTAGTGAAATTCAATGATGTACAGGAAGCAATGAGCAGAGAAAATGGTAGCCATGCTTTCCAAAGGGATTACCCTTAAAATTTGAAATAAAGAGACAGATGGAAAGTTTTTGTTTTTGTTTTTCTGGGTCTATATGTTTATTCAGCTCTTCTGAGTTTTTCAAGTGTGTAATTCCCTATGACCAATGACATTTTCTTACATGACCATAGTATTATATCAGAATTGGAAAATTTAACATGGATGCAATACTGTTATCTACTCTAGAATCCATTTTCAAATTTCAGCTATTGTCCAAATAACGTCCTTTTTAGCTATTTCCCCTAGTCCAAGATTCAATCACACTTTGCTTTCACTTGCCATGTCTCTTTAGACTCCTTAGTTTGTTGCAGCAACTCAGCCTTTCTTTCTGTTTCTTGACTTTGATGTTTTTGAAGTTATTGTTGTTAGTTGCCTTGGACAGAAGGAAAGTCTTCTTGCCTGAATCAACTCAGGGAAGTTTCAATCAACTCCTTGAAATGACTAAAGCAGTGATTGATTCTTTGATCCACTTGCTCATTCATTCATTCATTCGTTCGGCAAATACATATCAAGGACCCTCTACGTGCCAGTCAGTTCCAAGAGTTAGTAGAGCTTAGTTCTACTTTTAGTTCTACTCTGTCCTCCAGGGTCGCTGAGTTGGAATCAACTCTACCACAATGAGTTTAGTAGGAAAGTTCAGTGTGAGTTAGAAGGCTCGGATTTACATCCTCACTCTTATCTGCACTACCTGAGTGAATTTGGGCAAGTCACTTAACCTTCTTGGGCCTCGGTTTTCTCATCTTTAAAATGGGAACAATAATACCTAACCCACACAGATATTATCTTATTTAGATAAGATAATATACAAAAAAGGACCATGCCCAGTATCTGATACAATGAGCACAACTACTAAATCATATTGATTATTTCCATTATTGAACTACTCAGGGAGGGACAGTGGGAGCGGCCAAGCCCAGCTCAGTAGTAGCCTCAGCAATTGTTTAGAACTTAGATTGGCAGATTATTTACTAGGGGGGTGTGGGGTATAGAGGAAATATTTCATTCCCAACATCATTTAAAATTGCCAGTGCATGACAATAATGAAAAGCAAACCAACTTTTAGTTAATTTTTTTTGTAAATTCCCTGCAGACAATGTATCCCCTTACTGCCGACACCTGGGACTGACTGCTCCTACCGCCCTGTCCTTGGTAAGAACGGAAGCACACATTTGTGCCAAAATATTCGGGCGGTAATCAGAATAAAAGGAGCCCTGATGGCACAGTGGTTAAAGTGATCGTCTGCTAACCAAAAGATCGGGATTTGAAACCACCAGCAGCTCCGCAGGAGAAAGACGTGGCAGTCAGCTTCCATAGAGATTTACAGCCTTGGAAACCCTATGAGGTTGCTATGAATCAGAATTTATGCCAGGGCAGTGGGTTTGGGTTCATCAGAATAAGTTGGCACTGTTCTAACTCCCTTTAGAGTCTGCCAATGAAATCAATACGCTTCATTAGATAACAGCAAACATCTTAGTCAACCTAATTTTTAAAAAATTAGAGGTTTTCCCAATTTTTAAAAATGTTTGTTGAAGAATAATAAACATAAAGGAAAGCACACATATCATACAGCTTACTGAATTTTCACAAGCAGCACATACCCAGGGTATCAGAGCCCAGACCAGAAGTAGAACATTGCCAACACCCAGAAGTTCCCTTCAGGATTCTTATGGTAAGAACCCTTCTGTGTCTGGTGTCTTTCACTGAACATTACGTGTGTGAAATGATTCCACCTTTTGTGTGTGTTTATAGGTGGTTCATTCTCATTGTTGCATAGCACTTCATTGTATGACGATTCCACCATCTATTTATCCATTCGACTGTCAATGGATATTTGGGTTATTATCAATAGTTGGCTATCTGGCCAATGACAGGAAGAGATCTAAATTTGTGCCTATTTTGAAGAAAGGTGATCCAACAGAATGTGGAAATTGTTGAACAATATCACTAATATCACACGCAAGTAAAATTTTGCTAAGATAATTTAAAAACAGTTGTAGCGGTACATTGACAGGGAACTGCCAGAAATTCAAGCTGGATTCAGAAGAGGATGTAGAACAAGGGATATCATTGCTGATGTCAGATGGATCTTGGCTGAAAGCAGAGAATACCAGAAAGATGTTTACCTGTGTTTTACTGATGTTGCAAAGGCATTCGACTGTGTGGATCATAACAAATTGTGGTTAACATTGCAAAGAACTGGAATTTCAAAACAATTAGCTGTGCTCATTTGGAGCCTAAACATAGACCAAGAGACAGTCTTTTGCACAGAACAAGGGGATAATGTGTGGTTTAAAATCAGAAAACGTGTGCATCAGGGATGTATCCTTTCACCGTACTTATTCAATCCGTATGTTAAGCAGATAATCCAAAACCTGATGAAGAAGAATGGGGAATTAGGATTAGAAGAAGACTCATTAACAACCTGCGTTATGCAGATGGCACAACCTTGCTTGCTGAAAATGAAGAGGACTTGAATTGCTTCATAATGAAGAGCAAAGACTATACAGCCTTCAGTATGGATTATACCTCAACATAAAGAAAATAAAATCCTCACAACCGGACCAATAAGCAACATCATGATAAATGGAGAAAATAATGAAGTTGTCAAGGATTTCATTTTACTTGAATCCACAATCAATGCCCATGGAAGCAGCAGTCAGGAAATCAAACGACATATTGCATTGGGCAAATCTGCTGTAAAAGGCCTCTTTAAAGTGTTAAAAAGCAAAAATATCACTTTGGGGACTAAGGTGCTCCTGATCCAAGCCTTTATATTTTCAATCACCTCATATGCGTGTGAAAGCTGAACAATGAATAAGGAAGACCAAAGAAGAATTGATGCCTTTGAATTTTGGCGTTGGTGAAGAATATTGAATGTTCTATGGACTATCAGAAGAACGAACAAATCTGCCTTGGAAGTGGTACAGCCAGAATGCTCCTTAGAAGCTAGGATAGTGAGACTTCATCTCAAATACTTTGGACATGTTATCAGGCAGCAGGGACCAGTCCCTGGAGAAGGACATCATGCTTCGTAAAGTAGAGGGTCAGTGAAAAGGAGGAAGACCTTCAATAAGATGGATTGACACAGTGGCTGCAGCAATCGGCTCGAACATAGCAACAATTGTGAAGATGGCGCAGGACCAGGAAGTGTTTTGTTCTGTTGTACCCAGGGTACCTATGAGTAGGAACCACCTCTTTGGCACCTAACAACAACATCAATAGTAAAGCTATGAATATCCTAGCACGTGTCTTCTGGTGAATATATGTACACATTTCTGTTGGGTATATACCTAGGAGTGGAATTGCTGGGTCATGGGAAATGTGTTCAGCTTAGCAGATACTGCCAAACAGTTTCAAAAGTGCTTTTGAAAAGATTTATGTTAAGAATTGCACTATCAATTAGTCATGAAACTAAAAAAACCAAACCCACCGCTGTTGAGTCTGTTCTCACTCATAGTCATTCGGAAGATGCAAATCAAAACTACAATGAGGTACCACCTCACCCCCACTTAAATAGCTATAATTTAAAAACAAACAAGCAAAAAACAGAAAATAACAGGTGTTGGCAAGGATGTGGAGAAATTGGAGCCCTTGTTCATTGTTGGTGGGAATGCAAAATGGTACAACCACTGTGGAAAACAGTTTCCTGGGTCCTCAAAAAGTTACCTTATCTTTACGCATGTAACGTGCACATTATACATTTTTTGCCAACCATGCAACCCCCTTGTACATTATTTTCTTAGGCATAGTATGCATGTTATGTATGTGGGCGCATTATTTACATGGGTGTGTTATTTGCAAAAAATACAGTAAACATAAAACTACCATATGACCCAGAAATTCCATCCATAGGTATATACCCAAAGGAATTGAAAGCAGGAAGAGAAATAGGAATCTGTACACCAGTGTTCATTGCAGCACTATTCACAATAGCCTAAAGGTGGAAACAACCTAAATGCCCATCAATGGATGAATGAATAAACAAAATACAGTATATATGAACAATGGAAAATTACTCAGCCACAAAGTGAAATTAAGTCCTGACATATGCTACAACGTGGACGAACCTTGAAAACATTATGCTGAGTGAAATAAATCAGTCACAAAACAAAAAATACTGTATGATCCCACTTATATAAAACAGGCAAATGTATAGAGACCAAAGCTCATTAGTAGTAAATAGGGGTGGAGGGGAGGAGAAAAGGGGAATCATTGCTTAGGCAGCAGGGAGTTTTCATTAATAACTATGGAATAATTTGGAAAAGTCTAATAGTAATGGTTTACAGCATTATGAATGCAATGAATGCCATTGAATTATACATGTAAATATTGTTGAATTGATCAATATTTTATTATATATATTTTTACCACACACACACACACACACACAAAATGGCACTATCCATTCTAAATCTCAGTCCCTTAACACTGAGTGAAGTAACAGGCTCCTAGAGAAAGTCATGAAATGGATGTTTCTTTTTAAATGAACCATCGTCAGTGAACCTGGAAGCATTTTGAGGAGTCACTTGAGTTGAGCACTCCAAGAACCTGCTGGGAAGAACATGGGGCTCAGTTTCCCAGGCTCTCCTCTCCAGATTAAATACTCATACACTTTCCCCATAAGAGGTTCTTAGCCATCTTCAGTGGTTGTTGAAAAAATGGAGAGAGATTCAAAGAAAACAAAGGAAATAAAGGGGAGGATTCAAAGGCTGGAAAGGAAGCAAGCCAAGTTCTAAAGAAAGGTCATGAAATTTGGAGCCAACACTTGAAATGAAATCTGTAAATCACAAAAAGCCCTTTTTTTCTCTTCTTTGTGACTATTCCTTCAACACCAAACTCCTCAAAGAACCATCTTGAGGGTGATAATATGGCCATCTTCAGATAGGAACATTTCCTGTCTCTGTTCCTTATTCGGCCCTTCCTCCAAAGCTCTGCTCTGTCTGTCAAGGAGTTAGCTCACTGCCGAGATCCTGGTTCTCTCTCTTCGTCTTTAGATCTGTGTTAACACTGCCAATTAGCCTACTTAGACTGCACCTGAAACTCAACACCTTCAACTACTCTTTCTTGCTAAAACTGAGCCTTTGTTCCCCTCATTCCCCTTAGTCCCTGTAATAGTTCTGCTTCCACTGTCACCACCTTGATCCCTCCCACCATCATCTCTTACCTGGACTCTTACAACGTCCTCCAACACACCTCCAGGCTGGCTTTTCCCAGACCTGTCTTTCCCACATCCTTAGAGACCTTTTTAAACTGTGAATCTGAACATGTCATCCCTCTACGTAAAACCTTTTGATGACTTTCTCTAAACCCTCAGAATCAAACCAAAACTCCCTAGTATGCTTAGCAAAGTCCTTCAAGTTCTGAATCTACCTACCTCTCCAACTTCATTCATCTCTCAACAGCCTTTCCCTGATGTTCAATGCCCAATCATGCGAGACTTCCTTCAATTCCTTGAATAAGCTACATGTTCTTATTTAACTCAAAAAAAAAAAAAAAAAAAGCTTTATTGGTATATAGTTCATATACCATACCCAAACCCATTGCCATCGAGTTGATTCCAACTCATAGCTACCCTATAGGACAGAGAAGAACTGCCATACAGGGTTTCCAAGGAGTGGCTGGTGGGTTCAAACTGCCTACATTTTGGTTAGTAGCTGAGCTCTTAACCACTTTGCCACCAGGGCTCCTATACCATAGAGTCCACCCATTTAAAGTGTATGATTGTGTGGTTTGTAGTGTAGTTGCAGAGTTCCACACCCATCAGCACATTCAATTTCAGAATGTTTTCATCACCTCCAAAGCAAACCTTATACCCTTTAGCATTCACTCCCCTTTCTTCAACGCTATGCAACCACTAAGCTATGTTCTGTCTGTAAATTTGCCTAGCTTACATATTTAATTCCTGTGTCATGTAATATATAACATAATATATATCTTATATATAACATATAATTGCACTATATATTATATATTAAATGACACGAGAAGCATCAAAAGAATATGGAAGGAATACACAGTCACTATAACAAAAAGAATTCGTCGATGTTCAACCATTTCAGGAAGTAACTGCTGTACTTCATTTGGTCACAGTGATTTATGCTTTTATTTTCTTCTAGAGTTTTATAGTTTTAGCTCTCACATTTAGGTCTATGATCCCTTTTTAAAGGTAATTTTTTTTATGTGATCTGAGGTAGGGGTCCGCAATTTCATTTTTTTGCTTGTAGATATTCAGTTGTCCCAGAACTATTTGTTGAAAAGACTATTCCTTACACCATTGGATTGTCTTGACAGCCCTGTCAAAAATCAATTGACCACAAATGTAAAGGATGATTTCTGAACTCTCTATTCTATTCCATTTATCTATATTTTCATCCTTATGACAGCACCACACTGTCTTGATTACTGCATTTTTGTAGTAAGTTTGGAAATCAGGAAGCATGAGTCCTCCAAGTCTGTTCTTTTCTTTCAAGATTGCATTTCCCTTGCATTTCTCTATGAATTTTAAGATAAGGTTGTCATTTTCTGCAAAAAAAAAAAAAAAAAGGCATTTGGATTTTAAGTGAGATTGCTGCCTTTTGGGGGACATTGGGAACACTGCCAATATTAAATGTTTCCATCCATGAACCTGTGATGCCTTTCCACTTGTTTAGGTCTTTAATTTCTTTCAATGATATTTTGTAGTTTTCAGTGTACAAGTCTTGCACTTTTGTTAAATTTATTCCTAAGTATTGTATTCTTTTTGATGCTATTGTAAGTGGAATTGTTTTCTTAATTTCATATTTAGGTAATTCAATCCAATCCTAGTTATAGAAATACAGTTGATTTTTGTGTATTGATCTCATATCTATAACTTTGCTGAACTCATTTATTAGTTCTAAAAAAATGTCTTTGTGTGTGAATTCCTCAGGGTTTTCCACATAAAAGATCATGTCATCTGCAAACAGATGCTTTTACCTCTTCCTTTCCAATCCAGATGCCTTTTATTTATTTCTTTTTTCTAATTGCTCTGGCTAGAACTTCCAGTACAATGTTGATAGCAGTGGCAAGAGCAGACATCCTTATCTTGTTCTTTATCTTAGGGGGAAACAGTCTTTCACCGTTACAAATTATATTAGCTGCGGGTTTTCCATAGATGACTATTATGGATTGAATTGTGTCCCTCAGAAATATGTGTTGGAGTCCCAACCCCTGTACTTGTGGATGTAATCTTGTTTGGAAATAGGGTTTGGTTTTTTGTTATGTTAATTAGATCATACCCAGGTAGGATGAGTTCTAAATCCATTCACTTCTAAGTTATAAAAAGAGCAGATTAGAGAAAGAGAAATGAACACATGGGAGAAGACAGATGGCATGTGAAGATTGTCAAGGAACCAAGTAATGCCTAGGGCTACCAACGAGGAAGGAATCGACATGGCCGAAACCCTGGTTTGGCCTTCCAGTCTCCAGAAGTGTGAGAAAATAAATTTCTGTTCTTTAAAGCAACCCATTTGTGGCATTTGTGTTACAGTAGCATTAGGTAACTAAGACAAGGGCCTGTATCAGATTAAGAAAGTTTTCTGCTTTTCTTAGTTTATTAGCTTTTTTTATCATGAAGAGATGTTGTATTTGTGAAATAGTTTTTAGGCATCTAATGAGATAATCATATGGTTTTGGCCCCTTATTGATATTAGATTACACTAATTACATTGTATTCTATTACATTAAATGATTTTTGATGTCAAACCAATCTTGTATTCCTGGGATAAAGCCCACTTACACATGATGTATAATCCCTTTTATATTATAAAGATTTTTTTGTCTATATTAATGAGATATTGGCCAGAAATTTTCCTGTATGTCTTTGTCTGGTTTTGTTAACAAGGTAAGGTTAGAATGAGTTGGGAAGTGGTCCCTCATTTTCTATTTGTGAAAAACTTTTGAAGAATTGGTATTAATTATTCTTTAAATGTTTGTCAGAATCCATCCTTGGGCCTGGGACCTTTTGCTTAATTTTGCACACGCTGTTCCCTCAACCAGAAGCACTTCTATCCCACCTCTCTCCAAGCCACCAAATCCCTCATTTGACTAATTCTTATTCATCTTTCAAGCCCCAGATTAGACATGACTTACTCCTGGAAGTCTGTTCTGGCCCACCCACCCTCTCAAGACTAGATAAGTTATCCCTCTTATGTGTTACCATAGTGCTCTATACGCCATCTCCCATAACATTCCTCATATATGATGTAATTGCCTTTTGTCTGTCAGTATCTCCCACTGACCTCTGAGCTCCCTGAGGGTAAGACCCATATTTAACACAAAGTTTAACACATAGTAAGCACTCAGTGTGTGAATTATATGCTTATTGCAACAATTTCAAATAATCCACAAATATGTTAAATAAAACTTCCTCATCCCCATAATCCTGCTGCTGTGAGGTGAATATAGTTTGGTGTATATATCATTGCATACATTTTCTTTATAATTATTAATTGAATGGACATACTTCCTACCCTGAGAGTCTATAAGCCATTCTCCATCTTCAAGCCTTTATAACAGAGTTAGGAAGAAAATAATTGTAAACATGGAATAAATTGGGAAGAGAATACTTTGGTTCTTAATTAAGTGCTAAAGTGAGTCCTAACATAGTGGGACTTACTTAGAAGAGAAAGCAATGGGGCCAGGAAAAGTCAGGAGTACCTTAAAGAGAGGCTGCTCTGTGATGCTCCTTGAAGGACATAGGCTGTAGATGTACAAGGAAATCCACTGCTGCAGTGCTGAACCTTTTGTCATTCAATAATAAAGTAAACCTTATCAGTCATTCACTATAGTTCCACAACCATTTACCAAGGACCTGCCCTATGCCAGGTACTCTGTTGGGCAACAAAGATAAATAAGACAATTCCTCCCCTTTAAGGTGTTCACAGTCTAGGGGATAAGAAAGACACATAAGTATCAGTGTTTTTAATTCAGTGTAGCAAGTATAGCTACAAGCATTATGGAAGCACAAGGAAGGGAGAGAGGGTAGTCTTGATCACCTTAGACTTTCAGATGATTCATTAAATCCAGGATTCTCAACCTAGGGTCTTCAGACAGAATTCATGGGATGGGAATTTAGATAAGAAAAATATTATGTCTTTATTTTTAATAACTGAAAGTGAAATTTCACATTCCTTTCAACGAAGAGAGTAAGAAACAAACCACAGTAGTGTTCACAATAAATGTGAATTTGTCATCATAAAAATCACAGATATTTTAATACTATTATGTTTATTATATTAAAATTATGGATCTTATGGAGATTATTTCTGCTCATCATTACTTCAAAATCATGGCAGTCATTAGACCAACAACTAGATCTTGTTACTTAATATGTTAACACATAATCAATATACTATTATATCCAAATTTGTTTGTTTTTTATTAACTATGTATTTAAAAATGAGAAGGTCCCATGGGTTTAATCAAACTGTCAAATGGATATACGCATGAAAATGTTAAGAAGCTCTGAATTAAATAATTTTTAATTGAGTTGGAGATTCGGAGATGGGAAAGATATAAATACTCAGCTTGGAAGACAGACAGACAAACATATAATCTAAATATAATGGTAAGTACATAAGAGGTCAGGATGAGGTACTACGGGAGAACAAAGAAAAGAAGAACTAATTCTTTCTAGAGGATTTAGAGAAGGCTACAGGTGACCTTTGACCTGACTTCAAAAATGAATAAGGTAAGGGAGACCCTTGGTATTCCATCACATGGGGGTCCAGCTCTGCCTGAAGCAGTGGAAACTGGAGCCATGCATACACAGGCTGGCTGGAGTTGGAAGGGAGTGGAGGGGAGGAAAGGAACTTGACAGATGAAATCACTCGGCAAAGGGCAGACTTGTATATTTATGGGGACAATGGAAAGCAAGATGAAGAGAAGGAAAAGCAAGACCACCAGGGCCCATGGGCTGAGGCCGCACAAAATAAAAGAAGGGCCCTGGACTTGGGAATCATTCAGACCTAGGTATCACCCTCCAATGGAAAACAAATCACTTGAGTGACCTTAGACAAATTATTTTATCTCTCTGAGGCTCCATTTTTTCACGTGCAATATGGATTAATACCTGCATTTGAGGTTTGTGACGATCAAGTGATAAAGCATATGGGAAAGTACTTGGCACTAAGTAAGCAATTCATAACTGTCAGCTCCCCTTCCTTTCGGTTTGCACAAAGCCAGCTCTGCCACCTCTTCCTTAAACTGTAAACCTAACTTTGATCACTCATTGTCCAGGTCCAGTAACAATAGCTAGATTTATTAACTTCTTACTCTGTGCTGGGCCCTATGCTTAACATTTAAGATGCGTTGTCTCTTTTCATCCTCATAGCAACCCTACGAAAGTTGGAAATCTCTATTTTACAGATGGAGAAACTAAGGCTCAGAGAATTAATTAAAGTAATTTGCCTAAGGTCTCACAGCTAAGAAATAATAGAACTAGAATTTAAATCCAGGTCTTGGAAGAAGTACAGCTAGAATGCTTCTTAGAAGCAAGGATGGAGAGCCTACATCTCCATACTTTGGATGTGTTATCAGGAGGGACTAGTCCCTGGAGAAGGACATCATGCTTCGTAAATAGAGGGTCAGAGAAGAAGAGGAAGACCCTCAACGAGAAGGAATGACACAGTGGCTGCAACAATGGGCCCAAACATAGCAAGGATTGTAAAGATGGTGCAGGACTGGGCAGTGCTTTTTCTGTTGTATATAGGGTCACTATGAGTAAGAAACTTGACTTGACACCACCTAACAACAATAAGGTGACTGACATCAATAGGTATGCTGTGCGCTGTGCTGCTTCTATGAAGACAGACATCACTGTTGGGTAAACCTTTAATCCATAAGTATCAACATTTCACCAAAACTCAAGAATGCCCTGCTATAATAAACAATGCCTTTAAACACCAAAATAAACAAAAACAAAAAGGCAGAACATAGGCTACCCATTAAAACTCATTGCTGTTCAGTCAATTCTGACTCATAGGACAGAGTAGAACTGCCCCCACAGAGTTTCTAAGGAGCACCTGGTGGATTTGAACTGCCGACCTTTTAGTTGGCAGCCATAGCACTTACCCACTATGCCTGCAGGGTTTCCAAACAGTAGGTCAGACAAGCGAAAATCCTTAAAAGGAAGATAATCTAAATAAACAATAATAACAGACAACTCTAGGGTACTGGAGAATATCACCATTGGCCCCAGGCAGCAGAAAGCAACATCTATAAGACTTAAAATCCAGCAGTTCTTCCATAAGATTTTGTGACTAAAGCCTTCTGGCATGCTGGGAATATCTCCCCTCACAACCCATACATCCTGACAGTAAGGTCTGGAGACCCCAGTCACAAAGACTAATATTTGTGTGGTGCTTATAATTTGGTAAACATTCTCTTTTGCAGGATATTATTCTCTGTCACTTGCATCTCTGTGAAGCATGTAGGGCCAGGGTCATGTGTAATTTCTGAAAAGGATGGTGAGACTCAGAGAAGTGAGATAAATTGTCCACAGTCCAAATTAGATGGGGCTGAGATTGAAGCTCCTTGAAAGCAAACTTCTAGACTCCTATAAAGTATAGATTTTGATGCCAAGGCTGGAAGATAGCTTGAAGGGGCACAGAAGATGATATTTATGATATAAGCAACAACACCCTGCATTTAAAAACAGCTTTATTGGGATATGATTCACATTCCATAAAATTCACACTCTTAAAACATACAATTCATTAATGCTTAGTATATTCGCAAAGTTTTGTAACCATTAAAAATAACAAACCAAACCTGTTGCCAACGAGTTGATTCCAATTCATAGGGACCCTATGGACAGAGTAGACTGCCCATAGGGTTTCCAAGGCTGTAATCTCCATGAAAGCAGACTGCCACATCTTTCTCCCATGGAATAGCTGGTGGGTTCAAACCACCAACCTTTCCTTTAGCAGCTAAGCACTTAACCACTGCGCCACCAAGGCTCCTTTTTGCAACCATTACAACTATCTAATTTCAGAACATCTTCATCACCACAGAAAGAAACCCCATAGCATTAAAAATTACTCCCCATTCCAGATCCCCCAAGCCCTGACAATCACTAATCCAGTCTGCCTCTTTGGATTTGCCTCTTCTGGACATTTCATACAAGGGAAATCACACACTATGTGGACTTTTGTGTCTGGCTTCTTTCACTTTGTACGTTTTCAAGATTTATTTATGTTGTAGCATGTATTACTATTTCATTCGTTCTATGGCAAAATAATATTGCACTATATGGGGCAGTTCTACCTTGTCCTATAGGGTCACTATGAGTTGGAATCGACTCGACAACGGCGGGTTTGGTTGGGTTTATATGGATATATCACATTTCATTTACTCATTTATCAGTTAATGGATATTTGGCCTGTTACCATCTTTTGGCTATTATGAATAATGCTGATATGAATGTTTGGATGTAAATTTTTGTTTGGATACATGTTTTCATTTCTCTTGGGTATATACCTGTAAGTAGAATTGCTTAGTCACGTGGTGACTTAATGTTTAACTTTCTGAGGAACTGCCTGACTAGAACAGTTCTTTGTTCACTTTGTTACTTTATTCTTTACTCTATTTCCAAACTGGCTGCAACATTTTATAATCCCATCAGCAGTGCATGAGAGTTCTAATTTCTCCATATCCTTGCCAACATTTGTTAATATCTTTTTGATTACAGCCATCCTACTGGGTGTGAAGTAGTATCTCATTGTGGTTTTGATATGCATTTCCTTGATGTCTAATGATGCTGAGCATCTTTTGATGTGCTTATTGGGAAATTTTCTTTGGAGAAATATCTATTCAAGTCCTTTGCCCATTTTTAAATTTAGTTGACTTCTTATTGTTGAGCTGTTAGAGTTCTTTATATATTGTAGATACAAGTCCTTTATCAAATACATAAGTTGCAAATATTTTACACCATTCTGAGGGTTGTCTTTTCATTTTCCTGATGGTATCCTTGGAAGCATCATAGTTTTTAATTTTTTTTGTCTCCATATATAAGTTTCTCCAGTGAGTTTGCAAAATCACAGCACCAAGAAGGGGGTGATAGTGGAGGGAGTGGAGCTCAAAAGAGTAAATTTTCCTATCTTACTCCTCTCAGGCTACTTTTCTTCATCAGTCTCTGCTGTTGCGTTCTGTCCACCTGCACATGTTTCTGCTGTGTCTACCTGCTGGAGATTTTTGTTGTTATTTGTTTTATTACTTGTGGGAAAGATCAAAGTCTTTGTCCTATTACATTGTCATTGGTGTCAAATATAAGAAACAATTGCCTAATCCAAGGTCAGACATGACATACACATGGAGGAGTCTGGAAGCTCAGCTGAAACCTGTCTGCCATTGGTGACCCTGCTGATATTTGAATACCAGTGGCATAGCTCCCAGCATCACATCAACACGAAAGCCTCCACAGTACGACAAACTGACAGACAACTTCTGCAGTCTGAAATTGATTGAACATACAGTCAGGATGCGTTGATAATTACTGGTGATTGGAATGCAAAAGTTGGAAACAAAGAAGGATTGGCAGTTGGAATATATAGCCTTGGTGATAGAAATGATGCCAGAGATAGCATGAAAGAATTTTGCAAGACCAAGATTTCTTCATTGCAAATACCTTTTCTCAACAACATAAACAGCAACTACATACGTGGACCTCACCAGATGGAATACATAGGAATCAAATCAACTACATTTGTGGAAAGACAAAAACCTCAGTACCATCAGTCAGAACAAGGCCAGGGGCAGACTGTGGAACAGACCATGAATTGCTCATATGCAACTTCCAGTTGAAGCTGAAGAAAATTAGAACAAGTCCATGAGAGTCAAAGTATGACCTTGAGTACATCCCACCTGAATTCAGAGACCATCTCAAGAACAGATTTGACATGTTGAACACTAATGACCAAAGACCAGATGAGTTGTGGAATGACATCAAGGATATCATACATGAAGAAAGCAAGGGGTCATTAAAAAAAAAAAAAGACCAAAATTGATGTCAGAAGAGACTCTAAAACTTGCTCTTGAACATCAAGTAACTAAAGTGAATGGAAGAAATGATGAAACAAGTGAGCTGAATAGATTTCAAAGGGCAGATCGAGAAGACAAAGTAAAGTATTATAACGACATGTGCAAAGACCTGGAGATAGAAAACCAAAAAGGAAGAACACACTCAGCATTTCTCAAGGTGAAAGAACTAAAGAAAAAATTCAAGCCTGGAGTTACAACAGTGAAGGATTCTATGGGGAAAATATTAAACGACACAGGAAGCATCAAAAGAAGATGGAAAGAATACACAGAGTCATTATACCAAAAGAATTAGTCGACATTCAACAACTTCAGGAGGTAGCTTATGATCAGGAACCGATGGTGCTGAAGGAAGAAGTTCAAACGGCACTGTCGGCAGGTGAAAAACAAGGCTCCAGAAATTGACAGAATATCAATTGAGGTGGTTCAACAAACAGAAGCAGTGCTGGAAGTGCTCACTATTCTATACCAAGAAATCTAAAAGGCAGCTACCTGGCCAACCAACTGGAAGAGATCCATATTTATGCCTATTCCAAAGAAACGTGATCCCACTAAATGCAGAAACTATAGCAATATCATTAATACCACACAAAAGTAAAATTTCACTGAAGATCATTCAAAAGTGATTGTAGCAGTACATTGACAGGGAGCTGCCAGAAATTTAAGCCAGATTCAGAAGAGGATGTGGAATCAGGGATATCATTTCTGATGTCAGATGAAATCTTGGCTGAAAGCAGAGAAGATCAGAAAGATGTTCACCTGTGTTTTATTGACTATGCAAAGGCATTCAACTGTGTGGATCACAACAAATTGTGGATAAAATTACGAAGAATGGGAATCCTAGAATACTTAATTGTGCTCACGAGGAACCTGTACATAGATCAAGAGGCAGTTGTTGGAACAGAACAGGGGATAGTCTGTGGTTTAAAGCCAGGAAAGGTATGAGTCAGGTTTGTATCCTTTCACCATACTTACTCAATCTGTATGCTGAGCAAATAATTTGAGAAGATGCTATATGAAGAATAACGGGACATCAGGGCTGGAGGAAGAGTCATTAGCAGCCTGCGTTATGCAGATGACACAACCTTGCTTGCAGAAAGTGAAGAAGGCTCGAAGCACTTACTGATGAAGATCAAAGACCACAGCCTGATTACACCTCAACATAAAGAAAATGAAAATCCTCACAACTGGACCAATAAGCAACATCATGATAAACGGAGAAAATATTGACGATGTCAAGGATTTCACTTTACTTGGATTCATAATCAACGCCCATGGAAGCAGCAGTCAAAAAATCAAACAATATATTGCATTGGGCAAATCTGCTGCAAAAGATGTCACCTTGAAGACTAAGATGCACCTGACCCAAGCCATGTGTTTTCAATCACCTCATATGCATGCAAAAGCTAGACAATGAGTAAGGAAGACCAAAGAAAAATCGAGGACTTTGAACTATGGTGTTGGTGAAGAATGTTGACTATACCACCAACTGCCAAAAGAACAAACAAATCTGTGTTGGAAGAAATACAGCCAGAATGGTCCTTAGATGCAAGGATGGTGAGACATACTTTGGACAAGTTATCCGGAGGGACCAGTCCCTGGAGAAGGACTTCATGCTTGGTAAAGTACAGGGTCAGTGAAAAAGAGGAAGACCCTCAAAGAGATGGATTGACACAGTGACTGCAACCATGAGCTCAAGCATAACAATGATCGTGAGGATGGCACAGGACTGGGCAGTGTATGATCCTTTTTATATGTTGCTGGATTCAGTTTGCTACTATTCTGTTGATCATTTTTGCATGTATGTTGGTAAAAGGTATTGATCTGTAGTTGTCTTGTGATATCTTTGCCTGGTTTTGACATCAAGAACATATTAGCCTCATAGAATGAGTTGGGAAGCATTCCCTTCTTTTCTATTATTTAGAAAAGTTTTTGAGGGATTCGTATTTATTCTTTTTTAAACATTTAGCAGACTTCATCATTGAAGCCATCTAGGCCTGGACTTTTCCTTGTGGGAATTTTTTAGATTAATATTTCAATATTTTTACTTGTTGTAGTTCTACTGGGATTGTCTATTTTCTTCTTAAGTCAGTTTTAGTAGTTTGTAGTTTGTGTCTTTCTAGGAATATGTTCAGTTATCTAGGTTATCTAATTTGTTTGCATTCAGTTGTTCATAGTATTTCCTTATAATTTTTTTCCTATAAGTTTCCGTTTCATGAAGTTCTAGTTATGATTTTAATAATTAGAGTCTTCTTCTTCTTCTTTTTTTTTTTTTTTTTTGGTCGGTCTAGCTAAAGGTTTCTCAGTTTGGTGATCTTTTCACAGACCCAACTTTTGGTCTTGTCGGTTTTTCCCCGTTTTTCTGTTCTCTATTTCATTAATTTCCATCCTAAAAAAAAAAAAAAAAAAAAAAACAGTCTTTATTATTTACTTCCTTCTTTTGGCTGAGTTTCTTAAGGTGGAAAGCTAAGTTATTGATATGAGACTTTCTTCTATCTTAATATAGGTACCACAGCTTTTCTAATTTCCCTTGTGATTTTTTCTTTGACTCACCAAATATTAAGAAGTGTGTTGTTTAATGCTTGCATATTGTGAACTTCTCAAATCTTCTTCTGTTCTTGATTTTTACTTTAATTCCACATGATCAGAGAATACGCTTTGTTTGATTTCAATCCTTTTAAATGTATTGCAGCTTCTTTTCTGGTCAGCATACAGTCTATCACAGAGAATGTTCTGTGTGCACTTGAGAAGAATGTATATTCTGGTATTGTTGACTGGAGTGTTCTATAGAGATCTATAAGGTCTCCTTGGTTTATAGTGTTGTTCAAATCTTCTATTTCCTTGTTGATCTTCTCCCTAGTTGTTTTATCCTTTATCGAAGATGGGGTTAGAGGTCTTCAAATATTATAGTCTACTTCTTCCTTCAATTCCATCAGTTTTGCTTTGTGTATTTTGGGGCTCTGGTGTTAGATCCATATATATTTATAATTGCTTTGTCTTCCTGATGGATTGGGCCTTTTATCATTATAAAACAAACTTGTTTGCCTTTTGTGACTATTTTTGTTTTAAACTATCTTGTCTGATATTAGTATAGCCACTCCAGCTCTCTTATGGTTTCTGTTTTCATAGTTTATCTTTTTCATCCTTTTACTTTCAACCTATTTGAGTCTTTGAATCTAAATTATGTCTCTGAGGACAGCATATAGTTCGATCATGTTTTTTATCCACCTGCCAAACTCTGCCTTTTTATTGGAGTGCTTTGTTCATTTACATTTACATAATTACTGATAAGGTAGGATTTAATCTTTTCTTTTGTTATTTGTTTTCTGTATGTCTTTTTTTATTTCTCTATTCCTTTACTATTGCCTTCTTTTTTTTGTTAAACAGATACTTTTTAGTGTAAAAAAACCAAACCCATTGCCATCAAGTCGATTCCAAATCATAGTGACCTATAGGACAGGGTAGAACCGCTCCTTAGGGTTTTCAAGGAGCAGCTGGTGGATTTGAACTGCTGACCTTTTGGTTAGCAGCCATAACTTTTTAACCACTGGGCCAACAGAACTCTATTTTTTAGTATGCATTTTAATTTCCTTATTGTTTCTTTTACTATATGTATTTTTAGTTATTTTCTTTGTTGTTGCCCTGAGGATAAATCTTAACTTAAAACAATCCAGTTGAGATTAACACCCCACATTTTTATAGTAAACTCTTATTTTGGTTTTTCATTTAATTCCCAGGAAGGAGAAAGTAAGGAATCTGAGCTAGAAATCCTTTCTCTATCTCGGCTGGAGGACCCCTTTGGAGTAACGTTACTCATGCATAATGCTTCTCTTGGGGCAAACTGTAGTTTCTTAAGAGAGACCCTTTTCTGATTCAGAGTGATTATAACATCTTTTTATGTACTTTCTAACTTCCAGAATGCATTCACACACATCAGCAATTCTCAAAGTGTGGTCTGGGGAATTCTTAGGATTCCCAAGACACTTTCAGGAGTCCTCAATGACAAAACTATTTTCATAATAATACTAAGATGTTATTTTTCTTTTTTAGCTCTCATTCTTTCATGAGTATAAGGTGAAATTTTGTAGAGGTTACATGGCATGTGATATAATAACAGATTAGAT
The DNA here is from genome assembly GCF_024166365.1 of Elephas maximus indicus. Lineage (NCBI taxonomy): Eukaryota > Metazoa > Chordata > Mammalia > Proboscidea > Elephantidae > Elephas > Elephas maximus. The sequence goes on along the minus strand of NC_064821.1, from coordinate 163,822,449 downwards.
GCAGAAGCAGATATGAGAATTTAGTCATCTCTTTTTTTATTAAGCCAGGCATTAAGGAGATTGGTGAAACTGTAAAACAATGCCATTCTTTCCATTAAACTGCTTTTGGAAATACAGTGATATTTTATGAAATATGTTAACATATAACTGATTTATTCTTGTCAATTTTAAATTAATAAGTAACCTTTAAATTTTATGCTTTATTTTATAGTAGGGTAAATATTGATAGATACAACTCATGTAAACAAATGCTCAGAGGACCTGAAACCAAAAGCTTCAGAGCTGCTAACATATATTATCTCATTCACCCCTGAAGTAGGACAGGTTCAATCACCTGCTGTTATGGCTCCTTGGATGAGAAAATTGAGACTGTGGGCCTGTTGCCTATACCTGGAAGGACTGGGTTTGGTAGGAAGGAAGTATGAGATTCTGAGGCCAGACCTGGAACTATTAACCGGAGTGACACTTTCTAGGAGTCATGACCTCTTGGTGGCTTTTGACACTATTGGCTTCTTTCATGTTCTGGATACTCTTTCTATGTTGGTTTCCATGACACGACTTTCCCAGTTCTACAACTGGTTCCTTTTCTTCCACCTGCCCCTTAAACATTGCTATTTTACAAGATCCCAATAACCTTCCTCTGCTTTCACACAATAATTTCCCTGGGTGAGCTCAGGCACCCTCAAGTGTTTCACTTTAGCTCAGATCTCTCTCATAAAGCTCAAAGCTAAGTATTGGATATTTCCACCTTGATATTACCCATATGTTTAAAACTCAACAAGCTCAAAACTTGCTAATCAATAACAGCCATCACATGAATAGATATATGCATATTCATGTTCATTGCAACACTACTCACAATAGCAAAAAGATGGAAACAATGCCAATCAGCAGATGAATGGATAAACAAATAATGGTACACACACAGAATGGAATGATATGCAATGATAAAGAACACTGACGTGTCTGCAAAACATCCCACAACATGGATGAAGCTGGAGGGCATTATGCAGAGTGAAATAAGTCAGTCACGAAAGTCAAATATATGAGATTGCTATTATAAGAACTCAAGAAAAGGTTTACAAGCAGAACAAAAAATATTCTTTGATGGTTACAAGGGTGGGGAGGGAGGAGGAGGGAAAATCACTGACTAGATAGTTTTTTTTAGATAGTAGACCAGTGACAACTTTGGTGAAGGGAAAGACAACAAACAATACAGGGGAATTCAGCACAATTTGGCCAAAGAAAAGGTGTGGAAATTTCCTAGATACATCCAAATCTTGAGGGCCCAAGTTTCTGGGGCTAGGGTCTGGGGACCATAGTCTCAGGGGACATCTAGATCAATGAGCATAACATAGTTCATAAAGATAATGTTCTACATGCCACATTGCTGAGTAGCATCCGGAATCTTAAAAGCTTGTGAGTGGTCATCTAAGATACATCTATTGATCTTATCCCATCTGGAGCAAAGGAGAATGAAGAAAACCAAAGACGTAAGGAAAATGTTACCCCAAAGGACTAAATAATCACATGAACCAGACATCCCACCAGACTGACCCCAGTAAGAGCTACGTGGTACCCAGCTACCACCACCAACTTCTCCGATAGGGATCACAATAGAGAATCCCGGATAGAGCATGAGAAAAATGTAGAACAAAATTCAAATTCACAAAAAAGGACCAGACTGACTGTTCTGGCAGAGACTGGAGGAACCCCTGAGACTATAGCCCCCAGATACTCTACCAATCCACAACTGAAACTACTCCTGAAGCCCACTTTTTAGACAAAGATTAGACAGGCCTATAAAACAAACAATAACACACCTAAGGAATGTGCTTCTTCATTCAATCAAATATACAAGACCAAATGAGCAACTCCTGCCCAAAAACAAGATGAGAAGGCAGGAAGGGACAGGAACTGGACGAATGGACACAGAGAACCAGTGGTGGAAAAAGACGGCATGCTGTCACATTGTGGTGATTGCTACCAATGTTGGAAAACAATATGTGTATAAATTTTTGAGTAAGAAATTGAGCTGTAAACTTTCACCTAAAGTACAATAAAATTTAAAAAAACTCTGTAATCACTGGACATTAATATATTATACTAAGCACAGGTAATGTGGAGGTAAATCAGACATAGTCCTTGCTCTCAAGGAAAGAGCAATTCAGTGAGGAAGAAAGGAAAATAAATTATTTTGTCTAAAACCAACCCTTCTATATTTTTGGATCTGCTTATTTTATCACCATCTGCCCAATTACCCAAGATTTCTCCTTCTTCCCCGTCCCCTACTTTCAGTGAATCACCAAGCCCTATGCGTTCATTCTATTTCTGTAGTGTCTCTCCATCCTTTGCTTTTCTCCATCACTACTGCAGCTCCCTCAGATGAAGCTTTCATTCTCTTATTGTGAACTACCACAATCATCTTCTAGCCATTCTGTCTGTCTCCTATCTCATCCCTATCTAATTCATTCTTCACACTGCTACCTGGGTGACTATTTGATCACTGTGTATCTGCCTATCTTAACTACCCTGCTTAAAACTCTACAATGGCTCCTCATTCCCTGGAGAATAAAATCCAGACTCTAGTCTGCTTCGTAAGGTTTTCCAGGGTCTGACTTCTGCTTCATTTTCTATCACTTTTGTACATTATCCCAGGCCTTTCAAAAGGTGTTCCTGGTAGCAAGAATATCTTCCCCGATTACCTGATTATCCTTCGTGGCCTTTCTCAAGTGTGTCCTCCTCATCTGTTAAATTTTCTATGACCTTCTAAGAAATCTTGATATTTTTCCCTTTCAGTCCATTACTGTATCTTGTATATACCTTGGTTTATTATGATACATACCATGCTGTATTATAAATTTTTATTTCCACAACTATCTTTTTCTCTGGGCAGACACCTTGATGGCAGGGATTGTGTTTTATTCATCTTGGCATCACCAGCCCAGCCCAATATCTGGCACAGTGCTGAATAAATATTTATTGACTTAATGTTGAAGATTTATAAAATATGGGTTACATTCACTCTTTCTCCCATTTTCTAAATTTAGAATTTCCTTTCCATTTTTCACTCAATCGCTCCAGCCAAAAATGTCAGGTCACTCTAATAATAGATTCCATACTCTTCCTCATCCCCTATTGCTAATGAGTCACCAAGTCCAATTTATCCCATATCTGTAATCTCTCTCCTACATATCAACTGCCCTCCATCACCACCTTTAGAGAAGCTTCTCTATCCCTTATGCATACTGCAATCACATTTTCAACCTCAAAAATTGGGATAAGGAATTTTCTGTCACCTCCAGATTGAAGCATTCTGGGAAACAGAATGTAAACTCTGAAAAGTTTTTGAGATTTTTCAGTGATTTCCAGGAACAGAGGTAAAGAATACTTGAAATCATAATGCCACTGAGAATCCAGTCTAGATGGTCATTCAGCTTTGGTTTTAAAGTTCTCAGGCCTTGATCTTATGAGCCTCAGGCTTTAAGTCATTTATCATCTAAGTGGCAAAAGACAAATGCACAAACAAGGATAACTAAAGCACATTATTGTAAGCACCAAGGAAGTGAGGAAGTAATAAAGAATAGAAATACAGAGAAGATGTGACCTGAGTCAGGCTTTAAAGGACATTGTAGCATTGTAGCAGAGGTGTGCACAAAGCTCCCCATGTGGAAAAACTCCAACCCTAATAGTGGAACTGAACCCTTGTTCACCAGTCAAGGTTGACTGAGCAAAGCAGGGAGGTTTATCCTCAGGTAGCCTGAGATTCATGACTTGGACCAGCATAAAAACACATGATGTGCCAATCAGATTCCCCTCTGGAATCTAAAACTGAAAAGCAAGATGAGGGAGAGCTGGCATCAATGGCAGAAGCTAGAATATCTGCCTCAGGCATTACCTTGAGGCAAAGGTGGGGCTGGAGAGTCTAGGGCAAGCCCAAGCCACATGTGAGCCAAAGTCATAATGAAATAAAAACTGTGAGTAGAGAGAAGAACCTGGTCAGCAGAACAAACAGTTAATGTAAGAGACATCCACATAAGAAAAAGAGAGACATTCATATAGACAATGTTCTACATCCTACCTTGGTGAGTAGCGACTGGGATCTCAAAAGCTTGCAAGCCAAGAAGAGTGAAGACAACCAAAGACTCAAGGAAACAATTAGTCCAAAGGACTAATGAATGAACCACAGCCTTCACTAGCCTGAGACAAGGAGAACTAGATAGTGCCCATCTACCACTACCAATTGATCTGACTGGGAACACAATAGTAGGTCATGGACAGAGTAGGAAAGAAATGTAGAATAAAATTCAAACTCATAAATAAGACCAGATTTACTGGTCTGATAGAGACTGGTGAAACACCCGAGACTACGGCCCTTGGATACCCTTCAAACTTGAAACTAAAATCACTCCCGGAGATCACATTATAGCCATACAATAGACAGGCCTATAAAATGAACAATAGCAACAGTGAGGAATGTACACCTCAGAACAGTCAACTATATGAGACCTTAAAGGCAGCATTTGCCCAAAAGTAAAGTTCAGAAGGAAAGTAGAGGCAGGAAAGCTAGGTGAATGGACATGGGGAACCCAGGGAAGAAGGAGGAAGAAGGCTGACACATTCAGGGGTCTGCAATCAATGTCAAGAAACAAGCTGTGTATAAATTGTTGATCAGTAAACTAATTTTCTCTGTAAACTTTTACCTAAACCACAATAAAATGTTAAAATAAGAATTCAGACAAGGATGCTAAAATCACTCGGTAAAAGGTTGTTGGAGAAGAGGTTATTGGCACAGCACTGCTCCGAAAGTATCACCCCACAGATCACTTGCTTATTGCAAAGGAAAAAGATATCTTTACAATTGAGAGTCCTGGTGGGCTCACCTTAACCATATGGTCAAACTTGACGTTATGTGCTTACTGATGGAAGCAATGTCCGATGCTCAGCATCAACTATGAGGCATTCTTGCCAAAAATGTTTAAGATGTTTTTACCCAAGCCTTCATCTTCAGTGTCTAGTTTATGGACTACCCATGATAGAGGAATGAATTAAACAATCAGACAAATCCAGAATGTGGGCCATTCTACAAGACAACGGATCTGGTTTCTTCAAATTGACAATGTCAGAGGGAAAAGTGACAGAGCTGTTCTAGGTTAAAAAAAGAGTAAATGAAACTAGATTAACAAACACATGACTGACAAGTAGCAAGGCATTCGCAATAGGTACACATGGCTGTGCAACAACGCGCAATATTAAGCAATTCATTATTACCCTTAAATTTGTGTATAAATAGTTGTAGGAGTAACACGTGAAGTGTGTTACTGAGTCTTTACATTGGCAGCAAGATGCACATTGAACCCTAGAATTGCAAAAGGTTTTATTTATATAAACCCTGTAATAACATTTCATTAAATTTTCAAAAAATTAAATTTTTTTCTTTATTTAAATTGAGTCATTAATTACATTGGCACTTTGCCTTTTAATTTTAAATAAAATAATTTTAAGGATTTTTAAAAGGCAGTGTTTTGAAACCATAAAAATAATTTCTAAGATTTACTTTAATTTTCATTTTTGATGACATTTATTCAAATATTGTATAATTGGAGTACATTTTTTGTACTTTATATCATGGTCAACAAAATACGAGTTAGGAGAAAACCACTATTAAAAGAAAGCAATGAATGATTGGCTAAAATGAAGGCAAGGCACAATTAAGAAAATGACCCTAGAATAAAAAATCGAAAGGACTAAAAAAAAAAAAAAAAATCGAAAGGACTAGAGGAGATTAAAAGACAATGGGAAGGGAGCAAACAAATGGAGAGCAGAGAAAGGACTCCAGATAAGCAGTGTTCCTGAAGGGGCAGCTGAGCAAAAGACACAGGAGCACTCAGCAAAGATGTGCTTCTTTATGACTCACCCAAACATTGCTGTTAAACACCCAGATCTGCACTATAATTAAATTCTGTTATCTTTTAAAAAAAGGAAAAGTGATACCATGCAACTGAAAAAAGAGAGATAGCCTGAATGACCTGAATGCACCTTGGAATTGATATCTTCCTGGTTCTGGTCTAAATCCACAGGCAGCCTTACAGCCACAGGTCTTTAGCCTCGTTTCCTGGTGCTGCTTGAAGCCTGCTCCTTGCAAAAAAAGAGCTAAACTGAAACAGAGTCAACTAGGTAGAGCGAGCGGAGAGGAAGGGGATTCCAGCAGCTAAGGTCAGCATGGATGGTGACACAAAGATGAAATTTTTTATGGACTACTGGGGCAACTAAGTGGTGTAAACAGTCAAGCGCTCAACTACTAGACGAAAAGTTGGCAGTTTGAACCTACCCAGAAGCACCTTGGAAGACAGGCCCGACAATCTGCTTCCAAAAGCTTACAGCCTTGAAAACCCCATGGAGCAGTTCTACTCTGCACACACGGGGTCACCATAAGTTGTAACTGACTTGCTGGCAACTAGCGACAATAGGGAAAAGTAGAAAAAGGGCTTTTTAAAGTAGAGGATAAAAGTGCCTGGCACCACACCGTAACTGGATTAATATTTGGTGAACGAATGAATCAATGCGGTTTAAAGACAGAAAATAAACAAGTTTGAATAACAGGACCAAGGCTTTTAGACTACATGCCATGTGGTTGTAGTTAGGTACCATCGAGTCGATTCCAATTCACAGCAACTCCATGTGACACAGTAGAATTTTCTTTTTTTAATCTTTTTAGAAGCAGATTGTCAGGTCTTTCTCAGAGTCACTGGATGGGTTCAAACTGCCAGTCTTCCAGTGAGCAGCCATTGTGCCACCAGGGCTCCTACTTGATACTACAGGCAGTTTGGGAACAGGAAAGAGATACCAGCAATAGAATATTTGAAAAATCACAAAGGTCGTGGAAGACATTCCATTTCCCAGTGTTGGAACATGCTTGTCCCGGTTCCACGAGGATGGGCTGAACATGTATGGGGAATGTGTGGCTGAGAGAAGAACATACAAGCCACCTCTGGTTGGGAAGCAGAACTACAAATGTGGATGGCCTGAGGGAGGCTTCCACCCAGACAATGTAGAACCTGGGGAGGACAAAGACTCAGCCAGGCTTGCAGCTGCAGGAAATGTTACAACTCTTTCTGACTGACGGCCGACAACAGTTTAAGCTCAGTGAATGTCCCCTCCATCTGCAAACACAAGATCAGTTCTAAATGGGCCCCATGTGACAAGGCTGCGGGCCCCCTATAGACTTCAAGTAGAACTCACATGTCACATGTAGAACCCAGATGGCAACTGTCTCTGCATCCTCTTTCACCCTGGCATTGGCAACAGCTGTTTTTACACCATGTCAACAGGGACATAAATCTCGACAGTTCTTTAAACGGCCCCCCAAATCCACTCACATAATGTTCATAAGCAGTGAAGAACCTCCTGATGGTCTCCAGGGGGCGATGGAGGAGGCACAGCCAAATCCACTGCCCTCAAGTGGATTTCAACTCATAGTGACCCCAGAGGGTTCCCGAGGCTGTAAATCTCTGCAGAAACAGACTGCCACATCTTTCTCCCACAGACCCACTGATAGTTTCGAGCCACAGACCTCTGGGCTAGCAGTCAGTTTCTTTAACCACTGCACCATCAGAGCTAGGATTACTTTTTCAGCCCATCCCCCTGCTCTAGTCTTCTGGCTCTAGTCTTTCCTCCTCCTGTTCTGATACGCAAAGTCATTCTGTTCTGTTCCAAATTTGCATACTCAACCAGGTAGCTGGGTTCAGATAAACAAGGACCCACCCGTCCCCTTACACTTTATAGGACCCTATGAGTTGCAAACTCACTCCAGGGCACTTAACAACGACAATAAAACCCATTTCCATGAAGTCGATTCTGACTCACAGTGACCTTATAGGACAGAGTAGAACTACCCCATAGGGTTTCCAAGGCTGAAATCTTTATGGGAGCAGACTTTCACATCTTTCTGTCGAAGAGTGGCTGATGGCTTTGAACTGCAGCTGAGCGCTTAACCACTGTGCCACCAGAGCAACCGAGACTATAATTTTTTTTTTCTGTTGCACACACATGGCAATAGGCATACAGATTAGTATCTTCCAACATGGTATCGTCTGTTTCCTTGATTCCATCACTTTCCTCTCCGTGCTTCTGTTTCTTATTCGGTAATATAAGAGGCATAAGGAGATTGATCTAAGTGCAGAAATGCTACTTCTGCACAGGGGTAATGATCCACAGCCGCTGGGGGACACGTCTTTGAACATCCCCTACACTCTCGCATAGAGCCGAAAGCATTGTTCACCTCCTCCCACACCTAGTACAGAATCCCTGGGTAGTGCGAATGGCTGAGCACTCAACTACTAACAGAAAGGTTGGCCATTTCAACCCGCCCAGAGGCACGTCAGAAGAAAGACCTGGTGGTCTGCTTCCAAAAGGTCACATTTTTGAAAACCCTACTCTGCACACAGGGGATCGCCATGAGTTGGAATTGTCTCCATGGCAACTGGTCTGGATTTTCCAGACCTAGTAACCGCATAAGGAGCCCTGGTGGCTTAGTGGTTAAAGAGCTCAGATGTTAACCGAAAGCCTGGCAGTTTGAATCCACCAGCTGCTCCTTGGAAATCCTATGGGGCAGTTCTACCCTGTCCTACAGTGTCACTATGAGTAGGAATCGACTCGATGGCAAAGGGTTTAGTAACCACATAAAGTCCCTGGGTGGTGCAAACAGTTTGCACTCGTCTACCAACCTAAAGGTGGGTGGTTCAAACTCACCCACAGATGCCACAGAAGAAAATACTTCTGTAAAGACTACAACGGAGAAAACCCTATGGAACAGCTCTCCTTAGTCTATTGCACATAGGGTCAGCATGGTAAGAATCAACTAGATAACAAGAGGTTTGGGGTTTTTTGTTGTTGTTGTTTGTTTGTTTGGTAGCCACAGCAACGAGTCAGCTTTTCCTGCAAGAGAGCACAAGTAATTTTTCTCTCACCAGGAAGCCCTGATCTATCACCCAGCCTCGTGTTTGGGTGTCTTGCACAAGAATAAAGTGGGGGGATAGCGGCAGGTAAAGAAGCCAGCTATTTAGTAAGTGTAGGCCTTGGGGGATGAAGCAGGGAAGGGAAGCTGGTGGGAGAGGGGGAGGCAGGGTGGGGTCTGGCTGGCGGGGTCTGGCAGCAGGGAGAGTGCAGTGTGGGGCTTTCCCTCCCCTGCACCCCGGGCAGCGTTATGCCCGATGCAGCACGACGGAGGGGGAGGGCTTCTTCTCTGAGCTGCCCACGCTCTGACTGCGTTAAGGGTCATGCTGGGCCCGCGATGACTTTTTGATGAAGTGGATGCAGCATCCTGCAGGAGCCAACCATTTCCTGGAAGAGAGAGCTCAGCAGAAAGCACACCCAGTTTTCCAATAGTCTCTCCCCTAGCCTGTTTCCTTTTTAAAGTCTATCTTCTGCATGTCATTTTCCTTCTAAGCTATCTACAGCTTCTCAGTAAGGGAGAAGGGGGAGAAATACAACCACCAGCACAACAGACAAGTGGCCGGTTTCTGTGGGAACACCTATGGATGTATATTGTACTGGGCAAGAGCAGAACAAAGTCGCTTTTATCTCCTGCTTTCCAAAAGCCTTTGTGTGCTTCAGAAGCTGGTTATTATTGCATTATTAAAGCCCCAGTGAGCCGGGCCAAGGCATGGATACACTAGAGCTGTCTCAGGCAGCTTCAGCTGGTTCAGACTCCTCATCCCGTGACCCAACCTGACTCCTGGCTGGCACTGCAGCCCCCGGAGAGGGGAGCTGGAGGGAGGAGGAGAGAGGCCAGGCCTTTACTGAAAGTGCCGTGGGCTTCTCACCGAACTGGTCCGTCCAGTTCCCAGGAACTATTCTGGCATAATTCATTTTGCCAATATTATGTTTCTTAATATATTCAATGTAAGAATACTCAATATACCAAGGACTGTGAGAAAAATGAATAAATCTTTCTTGGAAGAAGTACAGCCAGAATACACCTTAGAAACAAGGATGGCGAGACTTCATCTCACATACTTTGGACATCTTAACAGGAGGGATCAGTCCTTGGAGAAGGACGTCATGCTTGGTAGAGGGTCAGCAAAAGAGAGAAATACCCTCAACAAGATGGATTGACACAGTGGCTGCACAGTGGGCTCAAACATAGCAATGATTGTGAGTATGGCACAGGACCAGGCAGTGTTTCGTTCTGTTGTACGTAGGGTCACTGAGTCCGAACTGACTCAAGGGCACTTAACAAAAACAACGTTTCTTAAAGCACTAGCAGTGTGAAGTGGGGGAAAACTGTTGCATAAGGACACATGTAAAACCAGATTACCCTGAGTTTCAACAAGCAGGTTGCTCACGGGAAGTTGGGAGGGCCATGTGTCAGGGTTTGTCTATGTCACCAGGGGATAGACATTGGGGGTACAGTGGGGACAACCTGAGGCATGGTTTGCTGAGGGCAGATTTGCTCTGGGTTGTCACAGATTACTTGTTACAATAAAATGCTAGTCACCAACCCTTGTGGTGTAGTGGTTAAGAGCTACGGCTGCTAACTAAAAGGTGAGCACTTTGAATCCACCAGGTGCTCCTTGGAAACCATATGGGGCAGTTCTACTCTGTCCTATAAGGTCACTATGAGTCAGAATTGACTCGGTGGCAACAGGTTTGGTTTTTCTTTCCTTGTGTTTTATTGACTATGCAAAGGGATTCGACTGTGTGGACCATAACAACTTTATGGATAACGCTGCAAAGAAAGGGAATTATACAACATTTAACTGTGTTCGTGAGGAACCTGTACATAGACAGACCAAGAAGCAGTTGTTAGAACAGAACGAGGAGATATTGCATAGTTTAAAATCAGGGAAGATGTGCATCAGGGCTGTATCCTTTCACCATACTTATTGAATCTATATGCTGAGCAACTAATCCTAGAAGCTGCACTATATGAAGAAGAACAGAGCATCAGAATTGGAGGGAGACTCATTAACAACCTGTGATATGCAGATGGCACAACCTTGCTTGCTGAAAGTGAAGAGGACTTGAAGCACTTACTGATGAAGACCAACTAGAGCCTTCGGTATGGATTACACCTCAACATAAAGAAAACAAAAAATCCTCACAACTGGACAAATAAGCAATATCATGATAAACAGAGAAAAGATTGAAGTTGTCAAGAATTTCCTTTTACTTGGATCCGCAATCAGCACTCATGGAAGCGGTAGTCAAGAAATCAAAAGATGCACTGCATTGGGCAAATCTGCTGCAAAGGACTTCTTTAAAGTGTTGAAAAGCAAAGATGTCATTTTGCGGACTAAGGTGTGCCTGACCCAAGTCGTGGTATTTTCAATTGTCTCATATGCATTTGAAAGCTGAATAATGAATAAGGAAGACCGAAGAATTGATGTCTTTGAATTATGCTATTGGAAAGAATATTGAATATACAATAAACTGCTAGAAGAAAGAACAAGTCTATCTTGGAAGAAGTGCAGCCAGAGTGCTCCTTGGAAGCGAGGATAGTGAGACTTCGTCCCATGTACTTCGGACATGTTATTGGCAGGAACCAGTCCCTGGAGAAGGGCTCCATGCTCGGTAAGGTAGAGGGTCGGCAAAATAAAGGAAAACCCTCTACAAGATGGATCGACACAGTGGCTGCAACAAGGGGCTCAAACATAGCAGTGATCGTGAGGATGGTACAAGACTAGGCAGCGTTTCGTTCTGTTGTTCATAGTGTTGCTATGAGTCAGAACCGACTCAATGGCACCTAACGACAGTCTTTACAGAAGCAGACTTCCACATCTTTGGCTTGTTTGAACCGCTGACCTTTTGGTTGGTAGCTGAGTCCTTTAACCGCTGGGTCACTGGGGTGCCTTCTAGATATACTAAAAATTAAATTAAATATTGTTTAAAATCAATTTCATCTCCTTTTTTTTTTAATGTGGATACTAGAAAATTTTTAAATTACATAAATGTCTCACACTATATTTCTGTTGAACACCACTGTTTAGATTGGCTCTTAGTGACCCCATGTGACAGAGTTAAACTGCCCCATAGTGTTTTCTTGGTTGTAATCTTTACAGGAGCAGATTTCCAGGTCTTTCTTCCATGGTGCTGCTGGATGGATTCAAACTGCCAACCTTTCATTTTCCAGCCAAACACTTAACCGTTTGTGCCACCAAGACTCCCTCTCTAGAAGTCAGGGACCATGTTATTCATCCTTATATCCACAGCACCTAGTACAAACACACATTTGGGTGCTGAGGAAGTATTTGTAACAATACAGGTGTCACCTTGTATTGTTACTCTGGCCACCTACCTGTCTGTTTTTCCCAGATGCCTTGCGTACCCTGAGCTCACAGACTGTGCCCCAGCTATCGCAGTGCTAAAGAATGGAGGTTAAAGTAGGTATTGTATCTAGGAATGTTGTTGTTGCTATGAGTTGATCCCAACTCATGGTGACCCTATAGGACAGAGCAGAGCAGTCCCATAGGGTTTCCTAGGCTGAAATCTTTACGGGATCTGATGGCCAGGTCTTTTCCCCTAAGAAGCCACATCTAGGTATGCAGGAGGAAGGATTTTGTTTTTCTTTTTTTGACGTTGTTTTCAGTTTGCTTGGGGACTATTGACGTGACATTGAATTCTTACAGATGGGAAAAGAAAGGAGTGGAGTGGCTGCCACACACTGGGATGGAGTCTTTCCAAGTTAAGACAAAGGAAGGGAGAGAAGGAGGGGTGGCAAAGCAGGAGACAGAGTGGCTGTGTTCCCAAGGCCAGCGGTCTGCTAGATGAGGGGCAAACTTCTTAAAAAGTCAATAATTAGAAAACCGATTCTGGGTTCGGCAAATAAACACAGGACAAAGTACATATAGTCTAGAGATTAACATTCACGGCAATGGCATTTACTAGCTTAGCCTGTCCTAACTAAAAAAAAAAAACTTTTTTTTTTTTTAGCCTGTCCTAGATGTGATAAATTTGATGTTAACTTTACCTTTTAAAAATATTTTTTTATTTTTTTAAATGTAGAAATAAAACTGGCTTATTGCAAAAAAAAAAAAAAAAAAAAAAAAAAGGCCGTGGGAGGAAACCCTCTCAAATATACAACAATGCTTAAAGCGAAAAGTTCTCTGTGACCACAGCCTAAATAAAAACTCAACAACCCATGTTAATAAGTTGGTATTAAAAAATAAATAAATGAATTGGTATTTTTCCTTTTAGCCTTTTCTTTCATTTACTTTCTTTGCTTTTTGCTTCTTTATTTTTTAAACAAAGATTAGATTATAATCTCAATATCATTCTGCAACTTACTTTTTAAATGTATCAACATAATGTGAACATTTTTGTATGTTAGTATAAATAGATCTATCCTAAATATGGAGCCCTGGTGGTTAAGAGCTCGGCTGCTGACCAAAGGGTCAGCAGTTTAAATCCACCAGCTGCTCCTTGGAAACCCTATGGGGCAATTCTATTCTGTCCTGTAGGGTTGCTTTGTCCTATAGGAATCGATTCCACCACAACAGGTTTATCCCAAAGACCTATCTTTTTAGCTACAGTATAATATTCTACTTACTTAAATAATCCCATTATTTCTGAGCAATCAGCAAGAAGGACAAGCATGTTTTGCTGTTGCAACAAGAACTATAGCAGATATCCTGATATATCTTTGTAACTTTTGTTTCCATAAGAACAAAAAATAGTCTCACTTACTCCCAATCAGAATAGGACCACCCATTTAAAAAAAAAAAAAAAAGGCATATTGGGGGGTGGCGATGATAATGGTGAACATCTGGATTTGGTTTGAGGGTTTCTGTTTTGATGAAAGAGAAGCCCATTTACCGTGAATCTCATTTTCTAGCTCCATTATCCTAAAAGTGCTACTTTACACATAAAAGATCAAATCTAAAGTCTAAATTTGGGGCTGGAGAATTTGGATGAGCCTGTGGGAAGTTCTGGAATGTCGGATTCTTACCTATATACCAGTAGGAACTGCAGCTGCATAGCTCCTCCTCACTGGGTCAGTTTCCACTTTTTCCTATAGAGGGAATTAAGGGTTCTTTAGTTACACGAGTTAAGTGCAGTCTGAAATTCAAAACAACAGTATGCCTTTCATAATTCTCCTGAGAAAGAAACAGTCCAATGGTAAGCAATGCCGCTAAGGCTTCTCCTCTGCCCCTTCCCCGGCAGTTGAATCTAAATGCCATCCTAAATGTGCTTTATACTAACAGAGTAGACGAGTCGCTGATCTCTCTGAGCCAGCGTCTCCTAACCTATAAAATGGTGCCACCTACTTTGAATCATTAATGTGAGGATTAAAGATAATGTATGTAAAGTAGTAGAACAGAGTACATGGTCCAAGAATGGCAGCTACTATTATTTTCAGTTGAAGTTCCTAGGATTAAATAGCAAGAGGAGGAGCTAAAGCTACAAGGTAGTTAGAAGGAAAAAAAAAATTCCGAGGAATATATTGATAAATTCGGACATTTTTAGTGCAGCAGCTTTGAGACCTGTTTTCTATGGGGGCAGAAACTAGCATCTACTAAGAAGCATTATCTGCAAGACTCTGTGCTAGGAATTTTACGCACATACATCGTCTTACTTAATTCTCGAAACAAACTTGTAAGGGAAGTATACTTCTCCCATTTTATAGATGGGAATCTATGTTCTGAGACCCAGAATGTTTAAGTGGCTTCCTCAGATTTATCAGTCTAGTTAAGTGCATACAACCACCACTGGTTACCATCGAGACAATTCCAACTCATGGTGACCCTATGTGTTATCAGAGTAGAACTGTGCTCCATAACGTTTTCAAGACTGTGACTTTTCAGAAACAGATCACCAGGCCTTTTTCCCACAGGACCACTGGGTGGATTCAAACCATCAACCTTTCGGTTTATAGTTGAGAGCAAACTGTTTGTAACACCCACCCAAAGATCTCTTCGCTCTCTTTTTTTTTTTTATTATACTTTAGATGAAGTTTTAAAGAGCAAACTAGTTTCTCATTAAACAGTTAGTATACACGTTGTTTTGTGACTTTGGTTATCAACGCCATGACATGTCAACACTCTCCCCTTCTCGACCTTGGGTTCTCTATTACCAGCTTTCCTGTCCCCCCTTGACTTCTAGTCTTTGCCCCTGGGCTGGTGTGCCCCTTTGGTCTTGTTTTGTTTAGGGTGAACCTTGGGAGTGGCTTCATTACTGAGCTAAAAGGGTATCCAAGGGCCATACTCTTGGGGGTTTCTATAGTCTCTGTCAGGCCAGTAAATCTGGTCTTTCTTTTTGAGTTAGAATTTTGTTCTACATTTTTCTCCAGCTCTGTCCAGGACCTTCTATTGTGATCCCTGTCAGAGCAGTCAGTGGTGGTAGCCAGGCACCATCTAGTTGTACTGGATTCAATCTGGTAGAGACTGTGGTAAATGTAAGACCACTTCTCTTACACAACACAAGGGCCCTGGAATGAAAGGAAAGGCAAAAGAAATACGCAACAGACCAAAACCACAGACAGGCTCTGCAGAATTCTTGATTTCCTCTTCGCAAAAACTACCTCATAAACGTGACCTTAATCTTAGAAAAGCTCATACTTGAGATACATAGAGATTCCATAGCTATTTCTTCGGAATACATTTCTCTTGTATTACTATGTACAGTCTCTCCAACAGCGCATGGTATACCCGGCTCCCTCTTCCCATCTAATTTAGCATAATAGCATTGTAATTTTTGGATGTTTTTGGCTGCAATCTACAAAAAATACTCTAATCAGAATAGCTTAAACAATGAGGAAATTTTCCTTTTCCACGTATAAGAAGTCTCAGTGTAGAGCAGCTCCAGGGTTGACTGATTCAATGACTCAGATTCCTTCCATTTTTCCTCTCAGCCATCCTCAGTGTGACAGCTTTGTCCTCAAGTTCCCCACAAGGTTGCATGATGGTTGTCCAGTCCTGGGTACCATGCCCAGCCATGACAGCACCATGCAGAAGAAAAGACTCCAACTTCCCTGTATTTCATTTGCCGGAGCTCAGTCACATACTGTTACCTGATCTGCAGTGTCCAGAACATGTGACATAAATGGTTTACATTTTTATTCACCAAAATTCCATTTTAAAAAGTTTCTCTTCATGCCAGTCTCTGACAAGCAGAATACAATTACTACGATTTTCAAGTGAAAGTCGGTAAAACATCAAGAGTGGAGTCCATTATTGATAGTTACTAAGCATCTTTACTTTGCTGGGGGCTGGGAATGCAAAGATAGGACTTTGTCTTTGCCCTCAAGAAATTTATAATCCTGAGTTGCGATAGTGAAGGATTCCATGAGGAAACTATTAAATGACACAGGAAGCATCAAAAGAAGATGGAAGGAATACACAATCATTATACTGAAAAGAATTAGTCTATGTTCAACCATTTCAAGAGATGGCATATGATCAGGAACAGATGGTACTGAAGAAAGAAGTCCAAGCTGCTCTGAAGGCACTGGTGAAAAACAAGGCTCCAGGAACTGATGGAATATCAATTGAGATGTTTCAACGAACAGGTGCAGCGCTGAAGTTGCTCACTCATCTATGCTAAAAAATATGGAAGAGAGCTTCCTGGCCAACTGACTGGAAGAGATCCATATTTATGCCTATTCCCAAGAAAGGTGATCCAACCGAATGTGGAGATTATAGAACCATATCATTAATATCACACGCAAGCAAAATTTTACTGAAGATCATTCAAAAACTGCTGCAGCAGTATATTGACAGGGAACTGCCAGAAGTTCAGGCTGCTTTCAGAAGAGGATATGGAACCAGGGATATCATTGCTGATGTCAGATGGATCCTGGTTGAAAACAGAGAATACCAGAAGGATGTTTACCTGTGTTTTATTGACTATGCAAAGGCATTTGACTGTGTGGATCATAACAGATTATGGATAACATTGTGAAGAATGGGAATTCCAGAACACTTAATTGTGCTCATGAGGAACCTTTGCATAGATCAAGAGGCAGTTGTTTGGACAGAACAAGGGGATACTGATTGGTTTAAAGTCAGGAAAGGTGTGCGTCAGGGTTGTATTCTTTCACCATGCCTATTCAATATGTATGCTGAGCAAATAATCCGAGAAGCTGCACTATATGAAGAAGAACAGGGCATCAGGATTGGAGGAAGACTCATTAACAGCCTGTGTTATGCAGATGACACAACCTTGCTTGCTGAAAGTGAAGAGGACTTGAAGCACTTACTAATGAAGATCAAAGACCACAGCCTTCAGTATGGATTACAGCTCAACATAAAGAAAACAAAAATCCTCACAACTGGACCAATGAGCAACATCATGAAAAACGGAGAAAAGATTGAAGTTGTCAAGGATTTCATTTTACTTGGATCCACAATCAACACCCATGGAAGCAGCAGTCAAGAAATCAAAAGACGC
Organism: Elephas maximus indicus; assembly: GCF_024166365.1. Taxonomy (NCBI): domain Eukaryota; kingdom Metazoa; phylum Chordata; class Mammalia; order Proboscidea; family Elephantidae; genus Elephas; species Elephas maximus. The sequence continues at coordinate 163,805,061 of NC_064821.1, read as the reverse complement.
ATTGCATTGGGTAAATCTGCTGCAAAGGACCTCTTCAAAGTGTTGAAGAGCAAAGATGTCACCCTGAAGACTAAGGTGCGCCTGACCCAAGCCATGGTGTTTTCAATCACATCACATGCATGTGAAAGCCGGACAATGAACAAGGAAGACTGAAGAAGAACTGATGCCTTTGAATTGTGGTGTTGGCGAAGAATATTGAATATACCACGGACCGCCAAAAGAACGAACAAATCTGTCTTAGAAGAAGTACAACCAGAATGCTCCTTAAAAGCAGGGATGGCGAAACTGCATCTTACATGTTGTCAGGAGGCATCAGTCCCTGAAGAAGGACATCATGCTTGGCAAAGTACAGGGTCAGCAGAAAAGAGGAAGACCCTCAACAAGGTGGATTGACACAGTCGCTGCAACAATGAGCTGAAGCATAACGATTGTAAGGATGGAGCAGGACCGGGCAGTGTTTTGTTCTGTTGTGCATGAGGTCACTATGAATCGGAACCAACTCAACTGCACCTTACACCAACAACAACAGTACAGGAGATAGAAGAAGTCCCTGGGTCATGCAAATAGTTAAATACTCAGCTACTAGGTGAAAAGTTGGAAGTTCGAACCCACCCAAAGGTCAGAAGACAGGCCTGGCTATCTGCTTCTGAAAGGTCACAGCCTTGAAAACCCTACGGAGCAATTCTACTCTGCATAGGTGTGGTTGCCATGAGTCAAAATAGACTCAGTGGCAACTAACAACAACAACAACAGAGGGGATAGACACTTATAGAGAAGACCACAGTGAAGGAAGACTTTCATAATTGTTGGAAGATAAGCACCAGTAACTCCACCTCCATTCTTGTCTGTGGACATGTGCCACACCACCTCCAGAATGTAGAGAAGAGTAACCCTTCCTCTTCAGTGGATTAGAGACTTCCCCTTCACCGTGAAGTAAGCGAAATTTAAGCCTCAGGGCCTTTCACTTCCTCCCTCCAAGGCACTATTTTGGTAAAATTTGCAAATAATAATAATAATTTAACAGCAACTGGATAAGAATTTTACCTCTTTCACTCAGATTTCTATTTCATCACCTATCTCTTCAAGCAGCCTGGCATTGGAGGGGCCCCAGGTATTTTTGGAATCCAGTTAAGGGGAAGGTGAATGACAGATAGGTTTGAGTTTATAAGACATATGTGTATGGTTTGCAGTCACTTCCATGTACAGTTACACTACCACAAGCCATTCCAGAGCAGGGGCAGCTTTCTGGGACACTCTTATCATCCACTGTGCCAGCTCAGCCCCCATCTTGCACTCAGCTACAGGGTCTGAGGTCATATGGGAGCGTGAACATGTTCTTCAGCCCCTGGCCCCAGATACATATGGGCAATGGAGGAGAAATAAAGTTCTCAATGTACAGAGAGTCTATGGATAGACGAGTTTCTATAGACAGTCTATAGAAAATTCTTCCAAACATCAGATGAGAAGAACTGTGAGTGGTTGATTCAGTTCTCACAACACCTAACCAGACTGAATGTTCTGTCTTATCAAGAACATGCCTGATAATGTAATGCACACAATTAGGAAAGATTAATCCTTTTTTGTTGCTATTTTTAATGGGAATTTTGAGAAATAGAATCTATGAGCATTCTTAGGTTTATAGAGCATGTACCTCTACCTGACCAACGAAAGCAAGTGTGTTTGTTCGTGACAGCTCATATGGGATAGAAACTTGACAGACGTTTTCTCACATTTGACAACAATCATATAAAGCTACATATTACCAACAAGTTGAGAAGCTAAGAGAAACTTTCTTAAACTAGCAATAATTAAAAAAAAAAAAAAATCAATTTTAATCAACCATTCTAGAGAAAACCTGAAATGGCCTTTCCTTTCTTTCCTTAGATAATGATATCACAAAACTATAATAAAGGGAAGAGATGATCAGAGTTTGTAGCCAAAAGATGTTTTTTAGAAAAGATTTTAGAGCTGTGCCAGGCAGTTAATAAAAATACTGTGTTGTTTTTCTGGATTTGTGACATTTGTGGCATCTGTCCACTTTAAAATTTAATTTGTTGTGATTTCTCCTCTCAATCTACATAAGTATTTACATTTATACCTAGTTTTTTATTAATAATTTTGCTTCTTTTTCTGACAGAGGATCCCCCAAATTTAAAATCTTTAAGTCCCCCACAAAACCTGGATCCACTGCTAGTCAAGGGAGAAAATGAGACAATATCAATGGCTACTTTATTTTAGAGTCCCTGGGTGGTGCTATCAGTGAAGCGCTCAGTTACCGTCATGGAATGAATTGTGTCCCCCAAAAAATATGTGTCAACTTGATTAGGCCATGATTCCCAGTATTGTGTGGTTGCCCTCCATTTTGTGATTGTAATTTTATGTTGAGAAGATTAGGGTGGGGTTGTAACACCACCCTTACTCAGGTCACCTCCCTGATCCAAGGTAAAGGGAGTTTCCCTGGGATGTGGTTTGCACCACCTTTTCTCTCTCAAGAGATAAAAGGAAAGGGAAGCAAGCAGAGAGTTGGGGACCTCACACCACCAAGTAAGCAGCACCAGGAGCAGAGTGCATCCTTTGGACACGGGGTCCCTGCGCCTGAGAAGCTCCTCGACCGGGGAAGATCGAAGACAAGGACTTTCCTCCAGAGCCGACAGACACCGTCTTTACCTGGAGCTGATGCCCTGAATTTAGACTTGTAACCTACTAGGCTGTGAGAAAATAAATTTCTCTTTGTTAAAGCCATCCACTTGTGGTATTCTGCTATGGTAGCACTAAATGACTAAGACAGCTACTAACAAAAAAGTTTGGCAGTTTGAATCTACCCAGAGGCACCTCAAAAGAAAGACCTGGGCATCTACTTCTGAAAAACCACGCACTGAAAATCCTAAGGAGCACAATACTACTCGGACACAATGGGGTGACCATGAGTCGGAATCAACTCAAAGGCAACTGGTTTGGTTTTGGGGGGCGGGGGGGAGGGCAGGTCTGGTTTGTTTTACTCATAGTTGGTCTGTATTTTCTGTGTAAGATCCCACTCAAAGAAAACAGGATTTATCCCTTTGGAAGTAGATAATTATTCTTTTACCAGGTCATCACAGGTGGCAGCATGGAACGGTGCCAGACACTAGATTTTGGTGTTAATTTTTGGCTCACCAGCAGACTGAGAGAACCTGGGCTTGTTACTTATCCTTGGAAGTCAGCTGGTCATCTGTGAAATGATAACTTTGGGTCAGATGAACTCAAAGTTTTCTTCCCATGATTTTAACAGCTAAATGTTACCCCATGACTTACTGCAGAGAACACCCAAGCATGACCCATGAATTTTTAATTCATGAATGACTGCCGCTAGCTTTATGAAACCCGGTCATCCTCATAAGTAGGTTAAACATATCTCCTATCTTATTTTGCATTGTTCTATTGTTTAATAAGCCCTCTTTTCATACCTAGGGCAGAGTTAAACTTTTGCACCACCCCTTCTAAATAGCCAGAGATCCTGTATACAGCCAGAGATCCTGTATAAGTGGGACCCAAAGTAATTAAACTTTACTGTTACCACTGTATTACCTTCTTTTCTATATGCTTCCTAATTTTTTAAGCTACCTTATATACGTGATCTTATTTTATCTCCACCAAATTCTTGGGAAGGTATGCGGAGCAGGAATAATTCTGCCCATTTAATAGGTTTGGAAACTGAGATGGAAAAAAGCTAAATTAAATTTACTTGACTAGAGACAGAAACAACCAGAATATAGGTTCTTGGATGCCCAGTCCCATTATGAAGGTCAATAAAAAAAAAAAAAAAAAAAATGGGATGGCTAGGTAGATGCTCTGGTTATCACCAAAAGCCAAAAAAACTAACTCATTGCCATTAAGTCGATTCTAACTCATGGCAACCCCATGTGGTACAAAGTAGAACTGCTCCATAGGGTTTACTTGGCTGTCATCTTTAAGGAAGCAGATCACCAGGACTTTCTTCCTCAGTGTTGCTGGGTGGGTTTGAACCACCAGCCTTTAGGTTAGTAGTCAAGTACAAACCATTTGTGCCACCCAGAACCCACCTGGTTATCACCAGTTACTGGCCTATATTGGTCAAAAGCCCTAGGACATTCATGACAATGGGCACATGGGTGTCAGTGTAACAACTGTGCAAAGTGAGGACTGAGTTTATCCATTGTTAGGAACGGTCCTGGAATTCATCTTAAATATCAAAGGAAAGACAATTGAGAGTAGCCAGTTCCTGAAGATAATGGAACATTGCCCTACCACCTCCCGCCAGCCCCCAGAGCACAGCTAAATGTACTGGCTGAGTGACTAACAGCCACGGATAGCTCCTAGTCAGTAGAACACAGACAGCATGTCTGTGCAAGGGCCGGCAGGCAGGCCGGCTGGCCTCGGCTCGTTCTCTCTGACCTGTTCTCCAACGAATACCTGAGATTAGGCGGTTTATCCCTGGTGGAGTTGGACTGGACCCATGAAGACGACATGTACACATCGGGCACCAGTGAGTCTCTACACCTGCTTAGGAGCCTCTATTCAAATACTGAGGAAGAGTAGCTTTGTGACAATAGTCACACATCTGGTGTCTCTCTGCTGCAGCCTCTCAGTGAAATGGGAGCTCCCTCTGAAATGCAGGCTCGCTTACCCGAGAAATGGAGAGTAATGCTCCTGAGAAGACGGAGCCCTGGTGGTGCAGTGGTTAAGAGTTCAGGCTGCTTACCAAAAGGTTGGCAGTTCAAACCTACCAGCGGTTCCTCCGAAACCCTAGGGGCAGTTCTACTCTGTCCTATCTGGTCGCTATGAGTCAGAATCAACTCGATGGCAGTGAGTTCCTAAGAAGTGTGGATCTAAGAGTGCAGCTTGAAAAACAGGGCAATTATGAGTCCAAGTATGTGACCCTTGAGTATGATTTTGGTGAGTGGTTGTCTTGCAAGCATCTCTAGAGTCGCTATGAGTAAGGATCAACAAAACAGCGATGGTTTTTTGTTTTGTTTTGTTTTAGTTGGGGAGGGGTTGTCTTGCAATAGTTGCAGATTGTCCCCTTAAATATATACATATTTCTTTTAAAACAACACTGAGACAAACGTCTTGAACACATTTTGGACATGTAGGTGATATGGGACTCAGCTCTGGGCCCAAGTGTATAAGCTGAGGCCTGCTGGGATCAGGAATCACTTTTTGATGGGGTCTGTCTGGACAAGTTGTCCTATCACTGTCCTCCATGACTACTCCAGGCCACTTGAGTCACTTGATGGCACCAACACAATCAGACTTTCAGCCCCCATAGTGCAAATGAAATTCAAATGCAGGTGGTGTTCTGGTGTCTTAAGAATTTTTAATGGAGAAAAACACATCTTGGCTTTCTTACCTACACAAATACTAATTTACAAGGGCTATTCCTACCTCACGCTTAATAGCTTTGGTAAAATGATATACATTTTTATAATTTTTAATAAAAACTTTAGAGCACATCTATGCTATCGTCTGCCTTTTGTCGAAGAGAATCTACAGCTCTCAGACTGTACCCCATGCTCATCTACCACCCATTCATCAGTGGAAGCTTGTGTGTTGCTGTGATGTTGAGCAGGGTTCAGCAAAGCTTCCAGACTAAGGCGTACTATGGAGAAAGGCCCAGTGATCTACTTCTGAAAGTCAGCTAATGAAAACCTAGGAATCACAACAGATCCAATCCACAACTGATCGTGGGGATGGCTCAGGACCGGGCAGTGTTTGGTTCCATTGTGCATGGGTCACCATGAGTTGGTGACTGACTGAACAGCAGCAACAACAACATAAGAAAGGAAGAAATGGATGAGGTAGAAAAAGATAACTCATGCTTAATGAAAAATCTCCTCTATGCCAGGGCCCATACATGTATATGGATTTTACACCTCCCTGCAACTCTTAAGATGTCAGTATTAGAATCTTCATTTTACAGATGAATAAACTGAGGCTCCTAAAGGTGAGGCAATTCACCCAAAGTCATAGTAGTGGATTCTGGCCTGTTCAACCCCTAAGACTCATCTCCGGTGCCCAAATTCATGAGCTGTGTTTATGACACCTAATGATTTGGCAAATGTTTGCATTTGCAAGTTGCTTAAACAATCACAAACCTGGCATTCCATCACTGGAAGGGAGACTCATAAAATATTATACGTGATTAAATACTGCTGATAAAAGCTAATCTTCTAGGCAGGACCCAAACAACAGATAATTCATTGTTTTTCTAATGGTTTCTTACTGTTAATGGGCTTCCCTCAGTGTTCCAGTAGTATCATAAAGAACCCAGGAATTTAAACTAAGAGCTTGGCTCTTCTTGATTGAAAGGTGCCCTTAGGTTCGCCACTCAATTTTGCCACATGCTACTTTCCTTACCCGTAAAATGGATGTAATAATTATACTGAGGGTGAAATAAGACTATATGCATGAAAGCTCTTTGAAAATATTGTCCAGGAGTCTTGGCTTTCTTCTAAGAAATACAAGCATGGTATAAAACAGACACACACTTGTGTAATAATAGCTGATATTTATTGACTGTTTATTAGACATGGGCACTGTGTTAAATGCATTACAGCCTACATTTCATGTAATCATCTCTACAGGATAAGTACTAGTATTATCTCCATTATACGGATGGGGAAAAGAAGGCACAGAGAGGTAAGAAACCTGGCAAGTCACATAGCTGGGAAGCGGCAGGGTTGGGTGGGATTCCAACACAAGTGGTTTCCTTCCAGAGCCCATGGTATTAGCCATGACACTATACTGCCTCCCATATCTAAGTACAATAAAATGATACTTCAGGCAGAAGCTTTTATATAAACAAGTAGATTAATTACCAAAGGATAAACATTTGATCTACACACTCCTGCCAGAAGAGTCCAGTGCAAACATATACCTGACTATGCTGGTGCCCAGCAAGAGAGTCTTCATTAGCCACCAGTATCATGTTTCAGCTCCTTGGGTTCCCCAGCCAGGCTCTCCCTGTCTCTCCTCCTTCACCATAATCAGACTTCCCCTCTGTGGACCCTTAGCACCTTGCGGTGTCTACTCACACTCTTCCCCCTGCCTGACTCTTCACAGAAGTCTCCCCAGGCCCCGAGGTTGGGCTATCTGTCTGCCTTCCTTCGGCGCTTAGAGGGCCCTGAGTATCCCTCTGTCCTGGCAGAACCTCCTCTAGAGAAATCCTTTACTTCTCTGTCTGTTTCCCAAGAATAGGCACCTCAAGGGTTGACCTGCATCTTAGTCATCTTTGTGCCTTTAGGATTTCATCCTGCCAATATTCAAATCTATCCCCAGGAAATGCTTTAAAATTGTGAGAGAGTAGTATCCTGGATTGAATTCTGGAATGGAAGAGGGACATTAATAGAAAACACGGGTGAAATCTGAATAAAGTCTGTAGTTAATAGCTTTATACCAATTTTAATTTCTGAGTTTTGATGAATGTACCTTGGTTATGTCAGATGTTAACATTAGGGGAAGCTGGGTGAAGAGTATAGGGGAACTCTCTATACCATCTTTGCAACTCTTCCATTAATCTAAAATTATTTCAAAATAAAAAGTTGAAAAAATAATCACTAGATGGGTTAGTAGCATAGATGTTTAAGGCCACCCCTTTGGAGTTAGACCTAAAGTTGAAATCCTAACTGAACCCTTACTACATATACTGTGTGATCATGGGCAAATCAAAGCCACACAGTCTCTCTGAACCTCATTGTTAAATGGCCTGGCTCACTGGAAATGTTCAATAAATGGTAGTGGGTTTTGTTACAATGATACTATATTCATAATAATAAAGTAGTATTATTTTCTGAACTTTCCTTTGCAAATTTATCCCTCCCCTTGCATACCTCCTACTATGCCTATACACCTTATGTTCAAGTCACATCCATTTGTCTACCCAGCAAATAGATTCTAGGTGTTCCAGGCACTGTTCCAGGCCCTGGCAATAGAGCAATGAATTAAACACACAAAAATTCCTGCCATTAACAGCTTCCATTTTAGTAGAGATAGACAGGCAATAAATAAGTCAATAAAATTTATGGTACAGCAACCAAGATGTCCCTCCATAGGTGAATGGATAGGCAAACTGTGGTAAATCCATACTATGGAGTATTATTCAGCAACAAAAAGAAAGAAGCTATCAAGCCAGGAAAAAACATGAAGGGACCTTAATTGCGTATTGCTAAGTGAAAGAAGCCAGTCTGAAAAAGCTGTATACTGTATGGTTCCAACTACAATGTGGCACTCTGGAAAAATGCAACATTATAAAGGTAGTAAAAAGCTCTTTGGTTGCCGGGGGTTTAGGGCAAAAAAGGAAGGGAGGAATAGGTGAAGCACAGGGCATTCTTTGGGTAGTGAAACTCTTCTGCATGATGCTGTAATGGTGGACACATGACATTAAGGATTTGTTAAAAACCAATGGACTGAACGACACAGGGAGTAAACTCTAATGTAAACTATGGACTTAGTTAATAGCAATGTATCAGTTAACATTGGTTCATCAGTTGTAACAAATGTACCAAAGGAATACAAAATATTAATAATAGAAGAAACAGTGTGCAGAAGGTGAAGGGTATATGGGAACTCCGTATTTCCTGCACAATTGTTCTGTAAACCTAAAGCTGCTTTTAAAAAGTCTACTTAAAAATTAAATTTTGAAATGGCAAAAGCTTTGCCATCGAGTCAATTTTGACTCATAACAACCCTGTAGGCCAGAGTAGAATTGCCGTATAGGGTTTCCAAGGAGTAGCTGGTGGATTTGAACAGACGGCCTTTTGTTTAGCAGCCAAGCTCTTAACCGCTGTGCCGCCGGTGGTTAAGATTTATGTATATGTGTGTATGTACTTACCACAATAAACAACAAAACTTTGTAGTGCACTGGTTCTCAAAAAGGAACCCTGGTAGCAAAGTGACTAAAGTGCTCAGCTGGTAATAGAAAGGTTGGGGGTTCAAACTCAACAGCTGATCTTCGGGAGAAAGGTATGGCAACGTGCTTCTGTAAAGATTTACAGCTTTGGAAACCCTGTGGGGCAGTTCTACTCTGTGCTATAGAGTCGCTGTGAGTCAGAATTCAACTTGACGGCAGTAGGTGTTTTGGTTGGTTCTCAAAGTGTGGCTCCTAGACCAGCATTATCAGCATCTCCTAGAACTTGTTAGAAATGCAAATTATCACATCTGCTGATCCCACCACATTTGGAGCAAAGGAGAATGAAGAAAACCAAAGACACAAGGAAAATATTAGTCCAAAGGATTAATGGACCACATGAACCATAGCCTCCACCAGCCTGAGCCCAGAAGTACTAGACGGTGCCCTTCTTCCACCATGACCGCTCTGTCAGGGATCACAGTAGAGGGTCCCAAACAGAGAAGGAAAAAAATGTAGAACAAAATTCAGATTCACAAATAAGACCAGACTTACTGGTCTGACAGAGATTGGAGAAACCCCCAACACTAGAACCCCTGGACACACTGCTAACTCAGAACTGAAGCCACTCCAGAAGTTCACCTTTCAGACAAGATTGTTGTTGTCAGGTGCTGTCAAGTTGGTTCTGACTCATAGCGACCCTATGCACAACAGAACGAAACACTGCCTGGTCTCGTTCCATCCTCACAATTGTTGCTATGTTGCGCCCATTGTTGCAGCTACTGTGTCAATCCATCTGGTTGAGGGTCTTCGTCTTTTTAAATTTTTTTTTTCTCTACTTTACCAAACGTGGTGTCTTTCTCCAGGAACCGATCCCTCCTGATAAGATGTCCAAAGTCTGTGAGACATAGTCTCACCATCTCTGCTTCTAAGGAGCATACTGGTTGTACTTCTTCCAAGACAGACTTGTTTGTTCTTCTGGCAGTCCATAGTATATTCGACATTCTTCTCCAACACTACAATTCAAAAGCATCAATTCTTCCATCTTTCTTATTCATTGCTCAGCTTTCACATGCATATGAGGCAATTGAAAATGCCATGGCTTGGGAGAGGCACACCTTAGTCCTCAAGGTGACATCTTTATTTTTTAACACTTTAAAGAGGTCTTTTGCAGCCAATTTGCCCAAAGTGATGCATCTTTTGATTTCTTGATTGCTGCTTCCATGGGTGTTGATTGTAGATCCAAATAAAATAAAATTCTTGACAACCTCAAGTTTTTCTCCGTTTATCGTGATGTTGCTTATTGGTCCGGTTGTGAGGATTTTTGTTTCTTTCTGCTGAGGTGTAATCCATACTGAAGGCTGTGGTCTTTGATCTTCGTCAGTAAGTGCTTCACGCCCTCTTCACTTTCAGCTAGCAAGGTTGTGTCATCTGTATCAGGCAGGCTGTTAATGACTCTTCCTCCAATACTGATGCCCCATTCTTCCTATAGTTCAACTTCTCTGATTATTTGCTCACCATACAGATTGAGTAGGTACGGTGAAAGGATAAACCCTGACACACAACTTTCCTGACTTTAAACCATGCAATATCCCCTCGTTCTGTTTGAATGACTGCCTCTTGGTCTATGTGCAGATTCCTCATGAACACAATTAAGTGTTCTGGAATTCCATTTTCCACAATGTTATCCATAATTTGTTATGATCCATACAGTTGAATGCCTTAGCATAGTCAATAAAACACAGGTAAACATCTTTCTGGTATGTAAAAGACTGGAAGAGATCCATATTTATGCCTCTTCCCAAGAAAGATGACCCAACTGAATGTGGAAATTATCAAACAATATTGTTAATATCACATGCAAGCAAAATTTTGCTGAAGATCATTCAAAAGCGACTGCAGAAGTATATCTACAGTGACCTGCCAGAAATTCAAGCCAGATTTATAAGAGGACATGGAACCAGGGATATCATTGCTGATGTCAGATGGATCCTGGCTGAAAGCAGCCAAAGATTAGATGGGCCTATAAAACAAACAGTAACACTTGTGAGGCATGTGCTTCTTAGTTCAATCAAGTATATGAGAACAAATGGGCAACACCTGCCAAAAAGCAAAGACAGGAAGGCAGGAAATGACAGCAAAACTAGGCTAATGGACACAGAGAACCTGGGTTGTAAAGGGAAAGGGGGAAAATGCTGACATATTGTGGGGATTGCTACTAAAGTCACAAAATAATTTGTGTATAAGCTTTTGAGTGAAAAACTAATTTGCGTTGCAACTTTCACCTAAAACACACACACAAATAAACGCAAATTATCAGCCCCACACTAGGCCTGCTGAATCAGAACTCTGGGAGTTGGGACCTAGCACGCTAGTTTAACAAGCCCTCCAGATGGCCCTGATACAGGCGCAGGCTTAACCACTGATAGGGTATGTCCGTGATGATCAGTGCTCTACGAAAAACTAAAGCAGGAAATAAGGATAGATGTGTCAGAGTAAGGAAAACAAACAAACAAAAAACCAAACTCTTTGCCGTCAAGTGACTCGACTCATAGTGACCCTGTAGGACAGAGTAGAACCACTCCATAGAGTTTCCAAGGAGCACCTGGTGGATTTGAACTGCTAACCTTTAAGTTAGCAGCTGTAGCAATTAACCACTATGCCACCGGGGTTTCCAGGATGGGGAAGGAGTCCGCAATTTTAAACAGGGTGGCTACAAAGGCTTCACTCTGAAGGTGACATCTGCTCAAAGAAAGAGTGGGTCTCAAGGATTCCAGGAGAAGAGCACTCAGGCAGGGGGAATGGCAAATGCAAAGGCACTGAGGCAGCAGCCGGCCCGGGATGCTCAAGGAACAGCAAGGAGGCCAGTGCAGCTGGATGGGGGACAAGCAAGAAGAGGAAAGCAGGAGACATGGGAGAGGTCATGGGACTCCAGACTGTCTAGGGACTTGTAATCCATTGTAAAGAGGTTGACATTTATGTATTAAACCACCTATGCTGTTATTGTTAGCTGTCCCAGCTCATGGCAACTCCACGTACAACAGGACAAAATGCTGCAGGCTCTGTGCCATCCCAATGATGAGTTGCAGATCAAACCATTGTGATCCACAGGGTTTTCATTGGGTGGTTTTTGGATGTAGATCACCAGGCCTTTCTTCCTAGTCTGTTTAATCTGTAAACCCCCTTGAAACCTGTTCAGCATCATAACAACATATAAGCCTCTACTGACAGATGGGCGATGGCTGTGCATGAGGTGCATTGGCCAGGAATCAATCCCAGGTCTCCCTCGTGGAAGGTGAGAATTCTACCACTGAACCACCAATGCCGCTTTGAACCACCCATCGTTCCTCCAGAAACAGCCTGTCTTTTCCTGTATAAGCAAGAACCCTTCCCCAGCCCCCAAATACACTTGCTCTGCGTTCAGGGTCCTAGCCAATTCCTTCTCTTCCTTAGGCTTCCCAGATCCACTGCTCTCAGAATGAGCCTCTCCCACAAGCACTTTGGTTCATCCTAAGCTAGACAGGAGCCCTGGTGGGGCAGTGGTTAAAAGCTTGGCTGCTAAGCAAAAGGTAGGCAGTTTGAATGCACCAGCTGCTCCATGGAAACCCTATGGGTCAGTTCTACTCTATCGTATGGGTTCTCTCAGAATTGACTCAGTGGCAACAGGTTTGGCTTTCTTTGATTTTAGCTAAAACATACCATTGCCTGAATGCAGGGGTTTGTGAGCCCTATTGGATTGTGTCCTCCTAAAGCAGAAACTCAGCCATTTTCCTCCTTGATCCCCTGTGCTTATCACAATGTTTGTGTATTGCAACTGCCCCATAAATATTGACTGAATTCATTTTAAGTTTTCAGGATAGAAACCAACAGATTATTGGCAGTCAGTAAATATTACAAATTCCGCCAATGATTTTGCAATACTCTCTGTCAAAGGTAGGAGAAAAAGAACTCTTAGGTGTATTCTCAAACCACCAAGGCAACTTGAATTAGGTTGAAGGACTCACCCAGAGTTTGGCCAAAACCAGCACCAAAACCAAAAAAAAACAAACCCCATTGCCTTCAAGTTGATTCTGACTTATAATGACCCTATAGGGCAGAGTAGAACTGCCACATGGAGTTTCCAAGCCCGTAATCTTTTGGAAGCAGACCACCACGTCTTTCGCCCATGGAGCAGCTGGTGGGTTGGAACCACTGACCTTTCAGTTGGCAGCAGAGCACTTAAACACTCCACCACCAGGGCTCCTTAAAACCAGCACAGTCACTCCTTATTCCTAGCTGCTTTCTCTTTGTACCTAATGGCTTGGGTAGCAAATCAAAAAGCCAAACCCATTGTCATCAGGTTAATTCCAACTTACCTGAGTATTGCCGTAGAGTATCATCAGTTTATTGCTAGCATTGGGCCAAAACAGACCAAGTTGGGAAGTGGCATGAAAAGGCGATGGGCATTAGAATTAGAGCTGAGTTTGAATCCTAGCCCCATTGTGTACACAGAGACTCTTACCTTTTATTATATTATAAACCGCTTTAGCATCTGGTGAATCCTAAGGACCTCTTCTCAGTATGAAGCTTATAAATGCATAAAATAAAATTTGTAGGATTACAGAGGAAACAAGTTTTATTGAAGTTATGTTCAAAGTTATCAGAACATTTTTTAAAAATGTGTTTTATAATAGTATTTCTGAGTCTTTGCTAGTACATGAAGTAACAAAATCTAGAGGCAAATGTCTAATAAGTACCCAATTTATGATGTAATGATGAGCATAAATGCTATTTCCAGATCTCCATAACAACTGTAATATGATATATTATCTGTGATTTATATTACAACTGTAGATATAGGTACTGCTATTACTACCGTGGTTTGTGGCTTACATTCATGATTGAACGAAATGCCAAAATTCAGGTTGACTCTATTTGGTGGCAGGAAAAATACTTGTTTCCATCTTAGTTCACCCTGAATTCTATGCAAAGACCTTTTGACCCCAGCATACAACCAGGGGTGAATTACTTTACCTCTCTAAATTTCAATATGCATATCTGTAAAATGATGCATGATAGATGGCAGCTATTGGTGTTATTATTCGTAATAGTAAGTAATTATGGACTTTTCATAAATAGCCTGGAATGTACTCTGGGACAGCTCTTGGTTATAATCAGAGTCAGCTCTATAAGTTGACCCAGTAGGCATTCAGCCTCTTAAGTCAAGAATTTCTACCACCAAAAAGTCCCTAATTGTCTGGAAATTTCACCTGTAGAGAAGCATGCATGATTTGGGCCTGAAAGGCTTTTGGCTTCAAGAGACTCCTAGTAGACAGTAAGTATTCCCAATGAACTATCACCTGAACTCCTCAGGAAAGGGGACATTTGCTAGCTCAGGAGGGAACATGAGTGGCTAAGAAAAGGTGACACATACTACCCCCAATTCCCTTTTTTCAGAAGATCCTTTGTGGAGACTGAGTTGTTTGTGAAACGAGATCATATTCAGTTATATTCTCAGTCTCAAACGGGGTTTTCCAAAAGCTCAGTGGTGTCCGATTATAATTTGTAGGCGCCTACTTATCCCAAGTATCTTAATCCATTCTCTAGTGGGTTTCCATCCTAAAATAGTATCTATACGTTGTTTGCATGACTTTAATTTGGTTTTCAAGCACCTGAGATAAAGGTGCTTTCCTCTGGGCCAACCCTCCAGGACTGATCCCTTCATGGACTTCGTGATTTCTTCTTCGAACTCTATAGTATAGTGCTTCCCAAACTTTAATATGCCTCAAAATCACGTGGAAAACCCATTAAAGCACAGATTGCTGGGCCCCAACCCCAGAGAATCTGATTCAATAGAGTCTGGAGTAGGGCCTGAGAATTTGTGTTTCTAACAAAAGCCCAAGTTTCTTTATCTCTATGAGCCTGGTTTATTCATACTTAAGCCAAGACAATAATACCTTCTTTAAGAGGTGTTGAGAGCATTAGGAAAAATAAGATATGTATATGTATTCAAAGCTCTAAACCCCTAATAGAAATTTAAGAGCTGTTAATTCCCATGATGGGGAGATTGTTATGGGAAGAGAGGAAAGATGTCAGAGAAAGCTTTCTGGAGATGACACTACAGCAGAGCCTTGAAGAACCAATAGAAATTAGCTGGGGGAGAAGGGAATGCAGGGTACTTCCAGCATAAACAGCAAAGCGTAAAGGCTGGGCCGCATGAAAACACATAGATAATTCAGACAGCTGCCAGAAGTTCCACTTGGCCGAAGCAAGTACATATATCAGGTGTACATACGTAGGGTTTGATAACAAGGCCCTTTTGTGGCATACTAAAGGGCTTGAATTCTGTTCTGAAAGAGATGGAAAACCACCGAAGTTCTTCAAGCAGGCCAGTAACATCAAGTAGGGCTAGCAGGAAAGGAGGGGGTCTAGGTCGATAGCCTGTGTCTTGCTTGAGTTTGTATGTAGGTGATGGTTGAATCCATCAGGGTGTACCACAGAAGGAAAGGCTGGTTAGAGAGAGAAGATAACGAGTTAAATTTTGGATATATCAAATTCAAGGCACCTGTATGACACCCACATAGACATACCAACAGGTAGTTAGAAACGTGAATCTAAATGTGTTGGGGAAATTTAGAATTACAGATTTAGAAAATGTCAGCGTATAGGTGGAAGTTACATCCACGAGAATAGATGAAATAGCTCAGGGAGCATGCAGCCTGAGAGAAGACCTGGGGACAGAAATCTGGAGAACACCAACGTTTAAGAACAACCTCCACAGAGCTCAAATCAAGGTTAAGTGGGCAGAGCCCCTATTTCCTATTCTCACCATATGTACGCAAACAAAAAAACAACTCTGGTTTAAATGAACATCAAGGTCAGCCTTGGACAATGGTGCTCAAAACTTCTACCACTTGGATAGCAATACAAGGTAATATCACCAACATGCTACAGGGGACTTGAAGGGCACTGGAAGGGAAAACAGGCACTGACAATAATTGGGAGGTGAATGTAATCTTGAGCACTGCCCTCTCCTCATTCCTCAGTTGCTACAGTCCCTAGAGATATAAGTTCAGGAACAGCTATCTCAGTTGGTCATCCTCTAGGGATGGCTCTGTTCTTCAAGAATTTTTGCACTATCTCTTGATTTGCATAGCTCAGAAAAACAATACCCAGGGAAAAAGATGTTGTGAACCATGAGTCATCATAAAAAAAATGCCATTCACCTTTTGCTTCCTTAAGACAAAAAGACACCAACACTAAGCCAATATCATCTTGCGAATGTTATCATCCTGGGCTTGGCCAAACCACCACAAACCAGTGGAATCCAGCTTCAGCCCAGCCCTGAGCAGAGCCAGGCCAGTCAACAAGGACAGCAACTCCGAAAGTTCAACATTACTCTCTGCCAGAGGCTTCTGAGCAGTCTGACCCACAGGTGAGCAAATTCTAAAGCACGCCCTGTGAGCCTGGGTAAGAGTAAAATCAGTGGATGGAGAAAACTGGAAGGGAGTTTGGGCTCTTTCAATGTGGGACAGAACAACAGAGAAGCAACTGGAGAAGCTCACAGGGAGAAGGAAATGTTCCACCTCACGTGGGACACACACAGTTAGGCCACAATCCAAGTGCTTCTGTGTGCAACCTGGTCTCCCCTTACGGAAATCCAGTGTCGACAAAAATCCAAACCTACAGATAAATTAGGGGACAATTTCAAAGGTATTTGTTGCTGGTTTTTTCCCTAAATAGTTAGGCATGATTTCATGCATGAAAATTCTTTCTGCCCTTGTTTTGGGGAATACATTCCGCAAATGATGGGGAACACTCGTGTTATTTATTTATTAGTAATTCATGAGCCTTAGTTATCTTCAAGCCCTGGTGGCATAGTGATTAAGAGTTCAGCTACTAACCAAAACGTCAGCAGTTTGAACCTACCAGCCGCTCCTTAGAAACCCTATGGGGCAGTTGTACTCTGTCCTATAGGGTCGCTTATGAGACAGAATCGACTAGACAGCAACAGGTTTGGATTTTGGGCTCCAGTTATCTTCAGAGAGGTTTTCTTAGGAAGAGACCCTGTGGCCTAAGTCTTGAGAGAACATAAGCCTCATCCTGATTTCACAGAGATCAGGGGCTGAGTTTATAGGTTCAGAAAGGGGACTGAAGGTGGAATAGGATTGTCACAGGCTAGGAAGACACAGGAAAAGTTTAATCAGAAGGAACGAAAACACAGTGTACGGATGGAAATCTGATCTCCTTAGGCCAATCTTTGTTATAGTTTGTGGAGGGGGCGGGAAAGAAGCAAATCTAAAATCACCAGGCTGTTGAAACACAACCGTAATGAAGCAAAAAGCCTTCCTGGAGACGGGAATGGATTGTCTGGCATCAGTAGACACCTGCGTGTGCCCAGGGACTGTGGTATTCAGGCTCTTAAGTGCCTTGGGCTGGAACATACTATTCTCACAGGTTGCATTCGTGAACTTTCTAGAAGAATTTGTTCCAGTTTGTTATTACCCCTTGGAATGTTAAGGCTTTAACTTTGAGTCTAAAGAGATCATCTCCCAAGGTTGTTGCTGCTGTTAGTCGCTGTCAAGTTGGCTCCGACTCACGGCAAACTTATGTATAACAAGAAGGAAATGTGGCCTAGTCCTGCACCTTCTTAATGATCCTCGGTGTACTCGAGTTCATTGTTGCAGTTATTGGATAGTGCCTTCCAATCTAGGGGGCTCATCTTCCAGCAGTATATCAGACAATATTTCGTTGTGATCCATAAAGTTTCACTGGCCAATTTTTGGAAGTAGGTCGCTAGGGTTTTCTTTCTAGTCTGTCTTAACTTGGAAGTTCCCCCTGAAGCCTGTCCACCATGGGTGACCATGCTGGCATTTGAAATACCGGTGGCATAGCTTCCAGCAACATGCAAGCCACCACAGTATGACAAACTGACTTATGGGTGGTGACATTCCACAGTGTTCCATAAAAAAAGAGAAGGGAGAAAAGTCATAATGGGAGTTGGGATGGGAGCTTAAGCCGAATCTTGGCTCTGGTTCATTTTTGGCCTGAAGTTACCCAGGTGGGTGTGGCCACCCATTTGTCAATGAAAGCTTGGAATTCAAGGCCCAGAAAGACAAATGGTAAGAAAGTCCTTTACTTCGTGTTGTTTTAAAAAGTCAATATGTTTTTACAGAGGAGAGAAATTTTTCTCACAAGCCCCTCTACTACCAGCTATGGAGATGGATAAGAAACTCTTCTCCTCAGAAATAGATTTTGATTAAATACTTACCGGCCCGTTTAGGTAAAAATTCATTTTGGTGGAGCTGGAAAAGTTGCTTTGTTTGTTTGTCATGGGACATTTTCCTGAAGAAAACCTACACTGAATTGTGCCATATAAAAGCACAGTTATGCGTGTTACCTGGGAAGTAGGTTAGTCTAGCTCGCTTCCCTACACAGCTTCCCCTGCCCTTTCTGACACCTCCCTGGGACATCTCTGGGGACTCCAAACTCCTCAAAGCTCCTTTTGGAAACACTGAATGAATCAATATCACCAAGTGGCTGCCCCTGGCTTGGATTCCAGTGCACAATTAGGCTCAAAGGGTGGAGTGGCTCATTTTTCAGCAGAACCCAGTACTTTTCAGCTGATTTGGGAGCTAGAGTGCACGTAGTGATTTGTGGTGCATGATCAGGCTAAAAATGGTCCCTTTAGTAACTGAATGGAGAAAATATTGAAATTGTCAAGGATTTCATTTTACTTGGATCCATAATCTACACCAATGGAAGCAGTAGTCAAGAAGTCAGACGACTCATTGCATTGGGCAAATCTGCTGTAAAAGACTTCTTTAAAGCACCAAAAAGCCAAGATGTCACTTTGAGGACTGAGGTGCACCTGACCCAAGCCAAGGTGTTCTCAATCGCCTCGTATGCATGGAAAAGTTGGACAATGAATAAGGAAGACCAAAGAAGAATTGATGCCTTTGAATTATGATGTTGATGAAAAATACTGACTATACCATGGGTTGCCAGAAAAATGGACAAACCTTTCTTGGAAGAAGTACAGCCAGAATGCTCCTTAAAAACAATGGTGGTGAAATTTGGTCTCGTATACTTTGGACATGTTATCAGGAAGGACAGTCCCTGGAGAAGGACATCATGCTTGATAAAGTGGAGAGTCAGTGAAAGAGCGGAGGACCCTCAAGGTGATGGACTGACACAGCGGCTGCAATGAGGGGCTCAAGCCTGGCAATGATTGTGAAGACGGTGCAGGACTAGGCAGTGTTTCGTTCTATTGTACGTGGCTTCTCCATGACTTGGAGCCGATTCAACAGCAACCAACAACAGTGACTAAGTAGCTCCTCCCTAAGATAGGGGCTACTGGTGGTCCTCTTGGTACCTATGGTGTACAAGTCCCAAACCAGTAAGGGCCTCCTCAGACTGTCTTCTTGGGGTCCCTCTATTATTCATTGTCAGCAAGTACAAATAATGCCTAAATTACAGAATTACACCTTTGGACTAAATTTGTCTTTTCTAGAATGAATATCTCCTTAATACTTACACCAAAAACTAATTAATGTGTTCTGATTTGGGAAAAAGAGAGAAGGGTTACCTTATTTCCAAGCATCTTGTGTCCAAGGGCCCATTTTATAATTGATGTTGCTTAACTACACATGTGAAGATTAATCAAAGGTCAAATATTTTGTTGCATATATCTTTACCACAATTTTTAAAAATACTAAGAAAAAAAAGGAACCCATTTTAGGTTGTCTACTTGTCACTCCTGAATAATTAAAAGTCCAAGTCACATATGTCACTGAAAAAAAAAATTTTTTTTTTTGTCACTGAAGGGACCTATAATTACCATCCAAGCATAAGCATTAAAAAAAAAAAAAAAAAAGCATTAGAGTCTCTAAATTGACTCAGATTATTCTTGAAAGGATGGTAAGGAAGAGAGAGAGACCTTAGCCTAATTTTTAATTGGAAAAAATAAACTTCAGTGTTTTCATAGGTTTTTTTTTTTTTTTCTTATTAAGAGCTAAAAACACCTTTAAGGTAAACTCACAGGTTAAATGACACAGCCGTCTTGTAGATTGCTTGCCGGGTTTTGAGAAAGTAGAGATGGTGTGACCCACGTGGTAGACAATGGAAGACACTTCATGTGGTGTTGGAATCTTACACTGCATCCTGCCAATAAGGAAACTGAGGTGCAGGGGGGTAAAGACACTTTCTTCACGTGACCCAGCTAGTTAATTGTAGGACAGGAACTAGGACTCCCTTGTCATGGCTCCATATTTGGTGTTTTTCCTACTACATTGTATCATAATATCAAAACAATTAGCAAATGTCTTTCCAAACTGCCGATTTGGTGACAGTGTAATTCCGATAGTGCTCATCAGGCAGGTTTACATGCAGCTAACCAGGAGCTCCTGCGTCAGTTACGTCCTGAACACTCGCATTACAAAAGGAATGATCCTTAGGCTTTAAAATGTCTTTCTCACTTGCTGGGCCTCTGTGGACATGATGGAAGGATTAGGGTAATCCTGAAAGGCCAGAGGGGGCAGAAGGCCAGAACGCAGGGGTCGTACTGCAGTGGAAGGAGGCAGGGTGGGGTAGCCAGCAGCTCTCACCTCTGGAACACATTAGAATCACTCGGAGGAATTTTTAAAAAGAGCAGTGCCAGCCTCCACCTCCAAGGACTGTGACTTCTATGGCCTGGGGTGGGGCCCCGGCACTGGTGTCTGCCAATGTTTGGTACTTTATGTGTGCAGATAAGGTTGAGAACCACTGGAGAGTAAAGCTTTGGTGTCAGACAAAGCTGGGTTTAAAGCCCCTGTCTTAATTTCTCAGTGCTACTGTAACAGAAATACCACAAGTGGGGGGCTCTGGGGAACAGAAATTTATTTTCTGACAGTTTAGGAGAATAGAAGCGGGAATTTAGGGCACTGGCTCTAGGGGAAGGCTCTCTCTGTTGGCTTTGGGGGAAGATCTTAGTCACTTTCAGCTTCTGTTCCTCAATTCCTCGACGATTTTCATGTGGCATTCATTGTCTCCTCTTTGTCCTTTCTTGCCTCTGTGTCTAGTCCACTCTTTTGACATCTCAAAAATGATTAGGTTTAAGACAAACTCTGCACTGATAGGGCCTCGTTAGCATAACAAAGAAAATCCTATTCCAAATGGGATTACATCTACAGATATAAAAAATCCAAATCTGCTGCTGTCAAGTCAATTCCGACTCATAGTGATCCCATAGGACAGAGTAGAACTGCCCTTTAGGGTTTCCAAGGCTGTAATCTTTATGGAGACAAACTGCTACATCTTTCTCCTGCAGAGTGGCTGGTGTTCAAACCACCGACCTTTTGGTTAGCCACCAAGTGGTTTAACCACCGTGCCGCCAGGGCTTGGGGGTTAGGATTCCAACACATATTTTGGGGGACACATTTCAATTCTAACAGTCCCCAAGTCTGCCATACATACCATACCTATCCTTTCTCCACTTCCTTTATGTATTAAAAAATAAAATCTTACCCCATTGGGTTGCTGTAAGCATTAAATTAGATTAGTATATAAAGCACATAGTAGTTTCTCAATAAATTCGACCCCTCTTTTTTCCCTACAGTTAGGTGGTAATAGGAAATAAGAAGCCTGAAGTTATCCAGTGAAGAAGAAAAGGAATCAGGATCAGTATAGTGTAGGGCCTGCCATCGTTAAAGGTGCTTGGTACAGGATCCAAACTCAACTCCATAGCTTTCCGATTCCGTCTCAGTGACCCTATAGGACAGAGTAGAACTGCTCCGTAGGGTTTCCAAGATGTGGCTGGTAGATTTGAATTTTCGACCTTTTGGTTAGCAGCCATAACTCACTATAGCTTTTAACCAGTGTGCCACCAGGGCTCCGGTACAGGATCAGTATATCTGAATTCTCCGTTGCCCTCTTTTTCTCTCTTTTTATCTGAATAAATATCCATGTAAACCAAAGCCTGGGCACATTTAATCCCCCAGGGTGTGGTACTATCCATTCCGTGATTTACATTGCATTGTTCAGGTTGGGCAGCTTCCTGTACCTTACAATTGTACAGGCTTTTTGTTTGTGACCATTAAGCCATCAGTGGAATCTCTTTAGGGGATAGAGTGAAGGCAGGAGGAGATCTGCTAGGGGCAGGGATATCTGTCAAAAATGTACTTTGGGCCACTTCTACCTGCATGAGGTGACTCTATCAACCAGACCTTATACAATGTTCAGATGGGAGTACAGATAATTCAACATGGTCCTTCCCAGAGGCATCAAATACCATCTCCACTCCCGTCTTTGAACACACAGCATATGGAAAATTCTAGTGCCACAAAGGCAGGGCATGGAACCAGAGTGAGTAAATAGTAACCAGTTGATGTCTATTGTTCTTGGAGTCACCTCTGTAAAAAAAAAAAAACGAGAACTGTACTCCAGGCTTGGTTTCTCTCTGTTTCTCTTGTACTTCCTTCAGCTTGCACATCAGAATTAAATTCAAAGCTCTCACCATCTGGACACTTGATCCTCTACCGGCAATCTTGACCACTATTTGGCGTTGACCTTGTGTCTAGTGGCGACTTGTATGGTCCTTTCAGCAAGGAGGCTGCTTTTGCTCCATTGTGGGGTGTTTGCAGCCTTTTATTCTTGTGCCTGCCTTTGCATGTAGCTTCCACCCAGGCTTCTGGGCCAAGTCCCTCGTGTGGGGTTCTTTTCCATAACTGACACCATTTGATAGCCACAACTGGGATACCACAATGGGGACTGGATTCCCCATGTCTGGCTGCAGGCTCTACTTCATGCAGGAAGCTTTGTCGCACATCACAGTTCAGCTCAGGTGGGAGATGGGTGGAGCTTGGTGTGTGGAGGTAATGGTGGGCTTTGGTGCAGCACAATACTCCCAGTACACAGTTGCTCAGGGGCCTTCCAGTCCACCATTCAGCTGCCTACTGCTGCTTCTGCTGCTGTTTTTGTTGGGCAACTCTCTGCAGCTCTGTTTAGAATATTTAAACAGACAAGATGACCCCAGAAAACCCCGCTCAGGGACTCGTGGCCTTTGTCCCTTCCTCTCACCCAGCATCCCACCTCCCCGCCCTGTTCCCTGCAGTATCAAGCACATGCACCATTCAAGTGTGCAACTATTTTTACTAAAGGGTGAAGGGTTCTCAAGGTACAAACTATATTTAGAAGAGGTTAGGGTTCATCTTACACAATCAGTGAGGCACAGGTTTAAATCGTTTAAACAGCCTATCCTAGGCAATACCCATTTTCACTCCACTATGAATTAAATTTTCCAGTTCTAACCCTTCTTCTTTGAATTCAGCCAACATATTCCTCAAGGCTGCTGTTCTCTACAAGACAGAGAGTCCTTTTCTTTTGGGGCTTCAGTTCCCTCCCTTGGTCTCAGGTAGAGATTTTCTCTGATCATCTGAATTTTCGATTAGCAGAGATGTTTAAAGAAATGTCCGGCCAACTCTTTGGACAGGGATTGGACTGGATTGTAGGACAGAAAATTATACTGGTGAGGAGTGACCTTCTTGGCTCAAGTAGACACATGAGACTATGTGGGCAGCTCCTGTCTGGAGGGGAGATGAGAGGGCAGAGGGGGACAGAAGCTGGTTGAATGGACACAGGGAATACAGGGTGGAGAGAAGGAGTGTGCTGTCTCATTAGGGGGAGAGCAACTAGGAGTATATAGCAAGATGTGTATAAATTTTCGTGTGAGAGACTGACTTGACTGGTAAACTTTCATTTAAAGCACAATTAAAAAATAGAAATATCCAATGTAATCATTCCAGTGTTGAAAAAACTAGCCTAGAAATTCTTAAAAATGTAAATTATCCTCTTAGAGGCTTGACACTAGCTGACAACTGTGCTTGGCTTTTCAGGCCAATGTACTAAGGAAGGATTATGTTTGAGGGTGTTAAATTCTGCATAAAAATGAAGAGACTGGGCTCCGCAGTAGCACGGTCAGAGACTAGGGTCCGTGACTGTGTGGGGGGCAATGGAATGCTTTTGCATGGCCTTTCTCCCTATGGTCTTGTGGTATCCACCAGGTGACTGGGTGGAACTATGCAAATAGGGTGCTTGTGGCCCACCAAGGGGATTGGACAGCTTGCTAATAATGCAAGTAAGGTGCATGGCATGCCTGTGAGGGTAAAGGACCATGCAAATGGGGTGTGTGGAATCCTGGTGAGGGGATTGGTCAATTTTACCATCCTGCTGGGCTTAAGGTGAACAGCCCCAAAGGCAGAAATGGGAGGGGACCTCTCGGCCACCAAGAAGAAGAGATGAGAGCAGAGTGTGTCTTTTGGACCCAGGGTTCCTGTGCTGAGAACCTCTTACACCCAGGAGACAGAGAGAAAGAGCTGTAACACCAGAGGGGATGCAAGGCAGTGAGGAGCAGTGGCAGAGAAATAGTAACAGCAGACCCAGGAGACCAGCACCAGACAGTGCAGTGGGCTTCCCGGCCCAAAGAGTAAGTAGGTTGCAGTGGGTATGCCAATCCATGGGCAGGAGGCTTGCTGGCAGAGTGGGGTGCCCCTGAGCACTTATTAGTGGAGCTAACACTTGTCCAAGGCCAAGGGCCAGAGAAAGCCCTGTCTGTAGGCACTGCTGAGAAGAGGCTGTCCTGATAGAAGAACCATATCCTGAGTCATCCCTGATCCTAAATTGTAACCTGTTATTTCCCTAATAAACCCCATAACTGTGAGTATGGTCTGTGAATTCTGTGTGGCCATTGCAATGAATTATCAAACCCAGCAGAGAAATAGAGAGTGCTGTGGGAGCAGAGGCGTAACTAAGGTATCACAGGTAGGGCGAATGCCCTGGGCGCCACTTGAGGAGGGGTGCCAATGAATAGTTTCTATCAGCTGTCACAGTTGGCAACGCCAGCTGTGAAAGACCATTCAGCAATTTAAAACTAATTGCCATAGGAGCTATTTTTCGTAGAAAGGCCCCTGCGTGGGAGGGATGGTGGAAGATTGGAGGGTGGCTGGTATGTCTGACCTCTGCCTCGCCTCGTAGGAATCAGCCTTGGGCTGTTTATACTCATAATGATTCTCTCTCCTTCCCCTTGTGAAGCTACATAAGGAGGTCACACGTCCCTGCCACACCGTTTTTATACTGTGTGACCATAATTCGCCCCCCAGATGGTCCTTCAGGAATGAGGGACTCATTCCCCCAGCTGCTGAGGGGCCTGCCTGCAAGTAGTCCTCAGCTGCCAGCCCTCTGTAAGAAGAGCCTCTGCTGAAGAGTCGCCTTGTCCAGGTCATGCTCCCTTCCTGGGTCAGCTGGCATCCAGCACCTTGTTGAAGTTGAGTTATAAAGTCTTGGTCCCCCTCAGCCAACTGAAGACAACTCTAAAGGAGCTTCCCAGCTTCACAGATCCCCTGGGAGGTTAGCCGAGGTCTTTGTTGAGATTACATCACAGCTTCCCCCTCTGCCTCATACAGGTGTAAATCTCAAGAGCACTTCCTACTACCTTTTCTGCATGCTGACCTTCATCTCAGAGATCCTGGGTGGTGAAAACAGCATACTTGGCTGCTAACATAAAGGTTGGAGTTCGCGCAGAGGTGCCCCGGAAGAAAGGCTGGGCAATGTACTTCTGAAAAATCAGCCATTGGAAACCCTATGGAGCACAGTTCTGCTCTGACACACTTGGGGTCACCATGAATCAGAACGGGCCCTACAGCAACTAGTACTGGTAATCTCTGTCTCAGAGTCTGCTCCCAGAAAAACCCAACCCAAGCCAAGGATCAGAAGGACTTAGTACCATTTCTTAAACTATGCAACATTCCCATGTCTGCTTGCTTGGTTACCACTGCCGCTAGCAGTAAAACTCTTAAAATGTAGCTTACACCCTTGCTGTCAAAAGTGCCCTCGGCAGAACAGGAAAATTGGTAATAGGGAACCCAGGGTTGAGAAGGGAGAGTGTTGACATGTCATGGGGTTGTTAACCAAGGTCATAGAACAATGTGTGTACTGCTTGGTGAGAAACTAGTCTGTTCTGTAAACCTTCATCTAAAGCACAATTTAAAAAAAAAGTGCCCTCGGCAGACCCAGCAGCATCAATATCTCAGTCCCCACCCCAAATTAACTAACCAGAATCCTGTATTTTAGCAAGATCCACCGATGATTCATATGCACAGTAACGTTTGCTAACACCAACACCGGCCTACATAATTAGGTGAGAAATGATTAAGGAAGAGCATTTGCTGCTAGTACAGATGAAGTATCACAGCCTCCTTTTTTTCTGCCCAAGAGGGCACTCTTTTTTAGTTCAGAAGTTACTTTTCCTACTAACAGGAGTTTTAAAACCCATTATTTTGCCAAGGCACAATCACAAACAAAAGGGCAGAAAACAGAGGCAGATGGTCAGATACCACATTGCTTGGGTTAGGGAACTGAGCTTTAATATTAAGCAAACAGAGGAAAAAACATGACTAGAGTATTAAATAAGAACCAGCGTTCCTCAGAGTCTAAGGGAAAGATGAGAACCCTGCCTTGCAATACAATAGATGAACTTTGAGCCTAAGCAGTGACTTAGAACTTTCCCAGATGATAATAAGGAACTTAATATAAGAAAACCTCCCGGAGTACAGGCACACACATAGGTGGGCGTGAGGATGAGTGCCTAACTGAACCAGCTCCACTCTCCTAGCCACACTGGCCAAAGATTCTCACCAGTTCTTCAATGAGGAGGAACTAGTTTATATCAGATTGGCAAGAGTTTGTTGTAAGGAATGTGCTTAAGTGGTAAGGTGTTAATGAAATGCGTCCAGTGTTCTTGTTTCCTAGTGGGGATTCGGTCATTCTCAACAGATTCTTTTGTTGTTCTCATAAAGCATTGCACTAAACCATGTCTCTGGATTTCTTTATAGCTGAATATCTGGGCAGAGTTTGGCCTCCACCTGCCTCTTACAATACAAAGTCCTAGAACATAGAGTAGGTACAACCAGGTTAGTGACACTCGTAAAGAATGTTGCTTCGACATGATTTATTTATGTCTGGCTATAGCCTTTTCTTATTTAGGGGCAACAAGGAGAAAGGGAGGTGAGGAGACTCTTACCACAGCCAGCCCTGGTGGGACAGAAACCTTAAGGGAAAGTGTAAGTGTTAGCAGCTAACAAGACAGGAGATGTGTGAGGGGGTTCTAGTTTCAGGTAAGATGGAGTAAATACACTCCATCCTGCTCTCCCATCGAATGCAGCTACAAACCCTGGACAGAATGCACCAAGTAGCTATCTGAGGATCCTGAAAAGGAAAAAGTAGCAGATGGGTTGCATAAAAAGACCAGAATTTAAAGAACCACTGAACCAGCAGTGAGTTTCCTATTTTTTTTTTTTTTTTTATCCCCCGGTCTGGATTTGAGGCAGCCCCAAATTTGGAAGTGAGCACCAAGCATGGACAAGGCTCTCTCTAGTTCCAGCTCAAGGCAGAGTAAAGGAGACTAATGGCACTTACGGAGAGTGGAGAAAATCTCCTCTTCTTTTCTTTTTCTTTCTTTTCTCCATTCTCTAATGTCCCCGCAATTCTGTGGCACCGATGGCGGTGGCAGTGGTGGCAGTGGGGGCCCCTGGGGGAACTTTCTCTCTGACTGGAGGGGAGCTGTGGCCCCAAGACAATTGGAAAAACCCCCCTTACTTTTTTCTCTGAGCTCCCGCCACTTGGCCCCAGACATGGGCACATTCATAGAAATTGAGTAGTGTCTTAGTTATCTAGCTCTGCTGTAACAGAAATACCACAACTGGATGGCTTTAGCAAAGAGAAATTTATTTCCTCACAGTCTAGTAGGATAAAAGTCCAAATTCAGGGCATCAGCTCCAGGGGAAGGCTCTCTCTGTCAGCTCTGGAAGAAGGTCCCCGCCATCCATCTTCCCTTGGTCTGGGAGCTTCTCAGGTGCAGGCACCACAGGTCTAAGGGACGTGCTCTGCTCCTGGCACTACTTTCTTGGTGGTATGAGGTCTCCAACTCTCTGCTTACTTCCCTTTCCTTTTATCTCTTGTAAGATAAAAGGTGGTGCAGGCCACATTCCAGGGAAACTCTCTTTATATTGGATCAGGGATGTGACCTGGTAAGGGTGTTACAATTCCACCCTAAATCTCTTTAACATAAAATTACAACCGCAGAACACTGGGAATCATGGCCTAACCAAGTTGATACACACATTTTGAGGAGGATGTAATTCAGTTCATGACATTCCACCCTTTGAGCACCAAAAAATCACATCCTTGCAACATGTAAAACATATTCACCCCATCATATCATAGCAAAAGTCTTAACTCCAAGTCCAAAATCCAAAAATTCCTCTTCATCTGTGAAATCTAGAATACAAGTTATCTGTTTCCAAAGTTACAATGGCAGAACAGGCACAAGCTAGACATTTCCATTACAAATGGAAGAAACTGCAGGGAAAGAAAGCATAACAGGTACCAAGCAAGTCAGCAGAACACGTTACATTATCCCTCAACGCTTTGAAAATAATCGCCCATTCTCTGAGGCAATTTACACAATGGCCCTGCCCTCCAGCTTCTAGGTATTGGCCACACTCTCCAGATTCTGAGTGGAGACCCCTCAGCCCTGGGTTTCAGTTCCACTTTCCAGGCCCACCGGGACAGTAACTCTGCTCCCTTGGCTTTAGGCGTACAATTCTCCCAGTCCATTTGAGTGGCAACTCTACCCTTAGAAACACCAGAGGCCATGGCTCCATGCTTTGAAACCCTAGAGGTCCTGGCCATGCCTTTTGAGACTGAGACAGCTTGGCTTCTTGTGTTCCTTGTCTCTTCGGCTTCTGCTTCCTGGTTTCTTGGACTCTCAGCTCTCGGGCCTCAGGCCCACGCCTGCCCTGCTGGGGCAAGTATTCCAAAGCTTTGTAGCTCCACCAATAAGTGCCTACAGACACTCCACTCTGCCAGGAAGCTTCTTGCTCTGTGGGTCGGCTCCAGCACTGTCTGGTGCTAGTCTCCTGGTTCTGCTGCTGCTGGTTCACTGCTGCTGCTGCCAGTCCTCTGCCACTGTTTCTCACCATCTGTTCCTTCTCCAGTGTTAAGAGTTCTCCCCACTTCCTCCTGAATCTTCTATCCACTCAGTTTCAAAACCACTTCTACGTTTTAGGTATCTGTTAGAGTAGCACCCCACTCTCAGTACCAAATTTTGTCTTAGTTATCTAGTGCCATTAGAGAGACGCAAATCAAAACCACAATGAGACACCACCTCACCCCATTAGAATAGCAATGATCATAAAGGAAAATGATAGGTGTCTGTGAGGTTGTGAAGAAACTGGAACCCTCATCCACTGCTGACAGGACAGTAAAATGGTACAATCACTGTGGGAAATACCTTGGCAGTTTCTTAGAAAGTTGAACATAGAACTACTGTATGACCCAGCTATTCCACTCTTTGGTATATACCCAAGAGACTTGAAAACAGAGTGGCTAATGGTCACATATAAAAAAAAAAAAAAGTTCAATGTTAATTGCAGCATTGTTCATGATAGCCCCAAGGTGGAAACAGCCAAAATGTCCAACAGATGAATGGATAAATAAAATGTGGTACGTACATATAATGAAATATTCAGCCATAAGAGAAATGAAGTCCTGATACATGCCACAACATGAATGAACCTTGAAACTATGCTGAGTAAAATCTGTCAGTCACAAAAGGACACATGCTATATGATCTCACTTGTATGAAATAAGGGAATATATAGAAACCAGAAATTATTAGTGGCTTACCAGGGGTGAGAGAGAGGGGGAAAAGGGGAGTTTTTCTTAGGAAGCAGCGAGTTTATGTTAATGGTGGTGGAATAATTTGGAAAATCATAGTGAGAGTGGTTACACAACTTGAAGAATATAATCAACGTCACTGAATTGTACATGTGGAAATTGTTGAACTGATGTATGTTTTGTTGTGTATATTTTCACCACAATAAAAAAAAAAGAAAATTTACTGAACAAATCAAGACAAATTATCTAACCTGAAAAACAGAAGAAAAAAAAGTTTTCAAAAAAAAGAGAAATGAATACAGCCTCAGGGAACAGTGGAATAATGCCCCAAAAAATGCAACATCCCTGTCATTAAAGTCCCAGAAGAAGAAGAGAAAGAGTGCAGAGCAGAAAAAAAATACTCAAAGCAATAAATAATGGATAAAATTTTCCCAAATTTGGCAAAAACCATAAACGTACGGATTCAAAAACTCATCAAACTCCAAACAGGAAAAAATAATCCATGCCCAGGCACGTCATAATCTGCTTGTTGACAACTAAGATAAAGAAAGCTCTTGAAAGAAGTCAGAGAAAAATGACATCTTACTTACAGGAGAGCAAAAATTGAAATGATTTTAGATTACTCATCAGAAATGACAAATCTGTAAAAGTAGGCAGAAAATTGCAAATTTTTACCCATCAAACTAACAGAAAGTTTTTGAATTGTTGCTGGCTGGTGTTAGGGTGTGAGCATATGCTAGTGGAGATAGGAATAAAAACAACCCTTGTAGAGAGCAATTAGGCATATCAATTGAGATGTTTCAACAAACAGATGCAGCGCCGGAGGTTGCATTAACTATCAAAATTTTAAATATGCATACCTTTTAACTCTGAAATCCACTTCTAGAAATTATCCTACAGAAATATTTGTACATGAGCTTACAGATGTTGTGACATTGTATATGGTAGCAAATAAATAATTAATTAATAAAGCATTATAAATTATTAAAGATGAATGAATACTGAAATAAATTATAGAACAGCTACACTGTGGAATACAATGTATCTTTTAGAATAATTACATTGGAGCCAAATCTACTGAAGAAACTATAATAAATTGCTAAATGATGAAAAGAAATCTGCTGAATAGTACACACACCCAGAATCAGTTTCTACAATGGTGTGCGAGTATCTTTATAATTGACTAGAAAAAATATCTGTAAGAATAAAACCCAAACTGATACCACTGGTTGCTTCTCAGGAATAGAATAGGCTGGATATTTTCCACTTTATGTATCTGTGGTTTTTTTGTATTTTGTATGTATATGTTACACAAAGAATGGGTATTTTTTTTAAATAATTTTTACTGTGGTTTAAGTGAAAGTTTATAAATCAAGTCATTCTCTCACATATAAACTTATATACACCTCACTACATACTCCCATTTACTCCCCCTCTAATGAGTCAGTCTGCTCCCTCCTTCCAGTCTCTCCTTTCGTGACCGTTTTGCCAGTTTCTAACCCTCTCTACCCTCCCATCTCCCCTCCAGACAGGAAATGCCAACATAATCTCAAGTGTCCACCTGATGCAAGTAGCTCGCTCCTCATCAGCATCTCTCTCCAACCCACTGTTCAGTCCAATCCATGTCTGACGAGTTGGCTTCGGGAATGGTTCCTGTCCTGGGCCAACAGAAGGTTTGGGGACCCTGACTGCCAGGGTCCTTCTAGTCTCAGTCAGACCATTAAGTCTGGTCTTTTTATGAGAATTTGGGGTCTGCATCCCACTGTTCTCCTGCTCCCTCAGGGGTTCTCTGTTCTGTTCCCAGTCAGGGCAGTCATTGTTGTGGCCGGGCACAATCTAGAGTATTATTTTTGACACTTAAAAAAAAATGATAAAAGGCCTATGCCAGTTGTATAACAATATCCAGTGTTCTGACCTTAGAAATTCACAAAGTAGTCTCACTGGCTTCTGAAAATTTAGTATTACATTCACTTCCCTTAAGGAATCCCAGCTATCTCAACATCTGCTGGTGTATTAGTTATCTACTGCAGCATAACAAATTATCATAAAACTTATCAGCTCAAAACAACAAAAATTTATCATTTCCTAATGTCTTTACAGGGTTGCTGTGAGTCGTAATCAACTCGACAGCAATGGGTTTGGTTTTGTTTAATGCCTTTGAGGATCGAGACACCAGGAGCAACTTAACTGAGTACTTTTGGCTCAGGGTTTTTGATGCAGTCAAGATGTTGGCCAGGGATGTAGTAATCAGAAGGCTTGACCAAGAATGGAGGATCCGCTTCAAAGCTTACTCATGTAGCTGTTGGCAAAAGCATCAGTTTTTCCCTGGCTTGTGAGCCCTGGTGGTGCAGTGGTTAAGCTCTCAGCTGCTAACCAAAAGGTCAGCTGTCAAATCAACCAGCTGCTGCACAGGAGAAAGATGTGGCAGTCTGCTTTGTTAAAGATTTACAGCCTTGGAAACGCCATCAGGCAGTTCTATTCTGTCCTACAACATCACTATGAGTAGGCATCAACTCAAAGGCAACAGGTTTTTTGTGAGCGATCTGAGGCCTCAGGCCTTCACCATGAGGACCTCTCTGTAGGCTGCTCACAACATGGCTGCTGGCTTTCTCCAGAGTAAGTGATCAAAGAAAGAGATAGAGCAACCAAGACAGCAACTGAAATGGTTTTTCATAGCTTAATCTCAAAAGTAACATACCACCGCTTCTGCTGTGGGCTATTGGTCATACAGACTGGCTTAGGTATAAAGGGCAGAGTGAGAACGACACAAGGATGTGAATACTAGAAGTCAGGGATCATTGAGGGCCATCTTGAAGATTGGCTACCACAACTCAGTTTTTCCTCACTCCCTTTTTCTCCTACCTTTCCAAGTTCATGTTGTTGTTGTTGTCGTGTGCTACCAAGTCAATTCTGACTCAAAGTAACCCTATATGACAGAATAGAACTGCCCCATAGGGTTTCCTAGACTATAACCTCTATGGGAGTGGATCACCAGGTCTTTTCTTCTGGAGTGGCTGGTAGGTTTGAACACCAACCTTTCGGTTAGCAAACAAGAACTTAACCATTGTACTACCAGGGCTCCTTTCCAAGTTTATAGATCTTCTAAGAACTTATAAAATCCCAAATCTATCCTTACAGCATCACAGATCTATTTACGGTTCCTGGAACACCCAATCCTTCATGAAAAGAAGGGCTAACAGGAAACTCCAGTTCATAGGGCCCCGACATTTTCCTATAAACAAGGGAATTTTGTTTTCCCTAAAGTACAATGATTGAGGTAGTTTGCAGAAACTGCAAGTGTAAATAATTGATTAAGGAGAAAAACATGAGTAGTAACCAGGAGCCTCATCAAAAATTCCTTCAACAAGAGGTCATGTCATTTGCTCCTACCCTGCAGCTCAACCTTTAATCTTGGCAAGTCAGGACAGCCATTGCTTCTCCCAAGTGGAAATTTCCATAAGCCATGGAAACAAGGAAGTGGCAATGCTTGCCAGCTTATAGATCAACCAATAAAGGCTACTAGAATCATCTGTTACAAGAAAATATTAGAAGGCAACTGATAAAATCTGGGGGCTAAAGGACATCTTTGCAGAAGAACAATAAAAGGTGCTTCAATGCAGGGCATATCTGAGAATTTGAAAGAGAATTTTGACCTGTGGATGTACCTGTTTGCAAAAGAGTATACTATATACCTGGGAGTATAATTGAATGGTATTACACGGTGTAGTTTAGGCTCAGCCAAACATTGATTAAGTCTTTCATAACATGCTTGCAAATATGGTGGTGAAATAAAAGTAAGAGTTGATTCATCATAGGTTGAGCAATCTTAATGCAAAGAGCGTTGATTAAATCATTGATGTCAGCTTGGAAGAAGTTAACATGCCTCAGGGTTTTGAATTTGGCCTTGTCTCCTTCAGCAGTTTTGTGAACTACTTGGACAAAAATCAAAGAAAATATGCTTATTATTATTTTCAGGTATTATGTAGTTAGACAGGAGAGCCAAGAAGTTGAATAATGAAATCAGAATTCCCAAAGGTCTTCTGCGGGCTGGAATGATAGGCCTGAATTCCTGACATGAAAATGAGCAGGGAGCAGCATAAAATCCTACCCAAGTACAAAGTGGGAGAGACCTGGCTCAACACCAGTTTATGCAGAAAAGGTTTAAAGTAAACCACAAATTTAATATGAGTCAGCAGTTTGCCAGGTCTGTCAAAAACGCAAATGCAAAAAAAAAAAAAAAAAATTAGTCTGCGTTGTGAAGAATATAGAGCTCAGAACCAGGGAGATCTTGATCAGATAAACCCCACTCTGTACATGTGTGGATTCCTGAAACAGCTGAGAGATTCTTTGATGACCATGTGTACCATTCTCCTGAGTCACCAATCTAGTAATTCCATCAAAAAGAAAAAAGTAAATGTATTTATTAATTTCTTTACTCATTCAAGCAATATTTTTTAGAGTTGGAGGAAGGGAATGTGTCAGGTACTCTGCTAGAAGCCAGGAACACAAAGATGCTTGGAACACAGACCCTGAAACTTAGAGTCTGGGAACAGGGGTATGAGGGATGTGGTAGGCAGAATTCTAAGATGGTCCTCAAGATTCCCAGCCCTAGGATACATATACTTTCCCCCAGGTATTCAATCAAATACTAATATAATCACGTCTATGAAGGGATTTTCCAGTGAAATGAAGGGTGCAAATAAACTAAAAAGCCAAACCCACTGCCATCGAGTTGATTGTGACACAAAGTAGAATTGCCCCATAGGGTTTCCAAGGCTATAAGTCTTTACATAAATTTGAATAATAGTGGTATTAACTAGTCTTCCTTGTAGGTATATGAATATTATCCTATCACTGACAGTGTTGTATTGCAGGATAAATCTTGAAATGTTCTTTTTGACAATGAATGCAACATCATTTCTCTTCAGTTTGTCATTCCTGGCATAGTTGACTGTATGACTGTCCCATTCAAAATGCCCAATACCAGTCCATTTCAGCTCACTAATGCCTAGGATACTGATCTTCAAGCATTCCATTTCATTTTTGATAACTTCGAATGTTCTTAGATTCATACTTCATATATGCTGAATATTAATGGCCTGTTTCTTCTCATTTTGAGTAGTGCCACGTCAGCCAATGAAGGTCCCGAAAGCTTAACTCCATCTACATCATTAAGGTCTACTGTACTTTGAGGAAGCAACTCTTCCCCCATCATATTTTGAGTGTCTTCCAACTTGAGGGGCTCATCTTCTGGCACTGTATAAGACAATGCTCCGCTCCTATTCATAATGTTTTCACTGACCAATTTTCTTTAAGAAATCTATTCTATTATGAGCAAATAACCCAAGAAGCTGGACTATCTGAAGAACTCATCATTGGGGTTGAAGGAAGACTCATTAACAACCTTCCATATGCAGATGATACAACCTTGCTTGCTGAAAGTGAAGAGGATTTGAAACACTGATGAAGATCAAAGATTACAGCCTTCGGTATGGATTACACTTCAGCATGAAGAAAACAAAAACCCTCACAACTAGTCCAATAAGCACCATCATGATAAACAGAGAAAAAAATGGTGTTATCAAGGATTTAATTTTCCTTGAATCCACAATCAACACTCAGTGGAAGCAGCAGTCAAGAAATCAAACGACATAGTGCATTGGGCAAATCTGCTGCAAAAGACCTCTTTGTTGCTGTTGTTGTTAGGTGCCATCGAGTCGGTTCGGACTCATAGCAACCCTATGCACAACAGAACAAAACACTGCCCGGTCCTGAGCCATCCTCACAATCGTTGTTATGCTTGAGCTCATTGTTGCAGCCACTGTGTCAATCCACCTCGTTGAGGGTCTTCCTCTTTTCTGCTGACCCTGTACTCTGCCAAGCATGATGTCCTTCTCCAGGGACTCATCCCTCCTGACAACATGTCCAAAGTATGTAAGACGCAGCCTCGCCATCCTTGCTTCTTAGGAGCATTCTGGTTGTACTTCTTCTAAGACAGATTTGTTCGTTCTTTTGGCAGACCATGGTATATTCAATATTCTTCGCCAACACCACAGTTCAAAGGCGTCAGCTCCTCTTCGATCTTCCTTATTCATTGTCCAGCTTTCACATGCATATAACGCGATTGAAAATACCATGGCTTGGGTCAGGCGCACCTTAGTCTTCAGAGTGATGTCTTTGCTCTTCAACACTTTGAAGAGGTCCTTTGCAGCGGATTTGCCCAATGCAATGAGTCTTTTGACTTCTTGACTGCTGCTTCCATGGCTGTTGATTGTGGATCCAAGTAAAATGGAAATCCTTGACAACTTCAATCTTTTCTCCGTTTATCATGATGTTGTTCATTGGTCCAGTTGTGAGGATTTTTGTTTTCTTTATGTTGAGCTGTAATCCATACTGAAGGCTGTGGTCTTTGATCTTCATTAGTAAGTGCTTCAAGTCCTCTTCACTTTCAGCAAGCAGGGTTGTGTCATCTGCATAACACAGGTTGCTAATGAGTCTTCTTCCAATCCTGATGCCCCATTCTTCTTCATATAGTCCAGCTTCTCATATTATTTGCTCAGCATACATATTGAATAGGTATGGTGAAAGAATACAATCCTGACGCACAACTTTCCTGACTTTAAACCAATCAGTATCCCCTTGTTCTGTCTGAACAACTGCCTCTTGATCCATGTAAAGGTTCCTCATGAGCACAATTAAGTGTTCTGGAATTTCCATTCCAAAGACATCTTTAAAGTGTTGAAAAGTAAAGATGTCACTTTGAGGACTAAGGTGCACCTGATCCAAGCCACAGTATTTTCAGTCACCTCATAGACATGCAAAAGCTGGACAACGAATAAGGAAGACCAAAGAAGAATTGATGCCTTTGAATTATGGTGTTGGGAAGAATATTGAATATACCATGGACTGCCACAAGAACAAACAAACCTTAGAAAAGAGGATGGCAAGACTTCATCTCACATAATTTGAACATGTTATCAGGAGGGACCAGTCCCTGGAAAAGGACATCATGCTTGGTAGAGAGTCAGCGAAAAAGACTCTTGACAAGATGGATTGACATGGCGGCAACAATGGGCTCAAACAACAGTGATTGTGAGGGTGGAGCAAGACCAGGGGGTGTTTTGTTCTATTGTACATACAGTCACTATGAGTTGGAACTGACTTGATGTTAGCTAAAAACAACAACAACAAATCTTTCCAGAAGCAGGCTGCCACATCTTTCTCCTGCAGAGTGGCTGGTGGGTTCAAATCCCTGATCTTTCAGTTAGCAACGGAGTTCTTAATCACTGTGCCACCAGGGCTGGTTCCAGATAAGTTGATCTTAATTTAAGGTAGGCAGACTATCTGGGTGAGTCTGATCTAATCAGATAAGCCCTTTAAAAGCCAAGCGCCTTCTCTAGCTAGTGGCAGAGGAGAGAATCAGAGATTCAAAGCATGAGAAAAATTCAACACACCTTTGAAGGCTTAAAGGTGGAGGAGGCCATGTGGTAAAAAATGAGGGAGACTTCTAGAAGCTGAGAGTGACTGCCAGCTGACAGCCAACAAGGAAACGGGATCCTCAGTCCCACAACCACAAGGAAACGAATTTTGCCAACAACAAGGTTGGACAAGGACTCCAAGTCACAGGAGAGAACCGCAGCCTCACCCAACTCCTTGATTTCAGTCCTGTGAGACTCTGAGCAGAGAATCCAGCTACATGGAGCCAAAATTTTTATTTAGCCTTAAAAACCAAACCCATTGCCACTGAGTCGATTCTGACTCAGAGACCCTATAGGGCAGAGTAGAACTGCTCAATAATGTTTCCAAGACATAGGTCTTTATGGGAGCAGGCTGCCACATCTTTCTCCCATGGAGTGGCTGGTGAGTTCAAATCACTGACCTTTCAGTTAACAGCCAAGTGTTAACCACTGCACCACCAAGGCTCCAGGAAACGAATATGGGGGATAAGTGCTATGACAGAGAAAAGTTGCCATGAATTTTGTTGGTTGTTGTCATGGATTGAATTGTGTCCCCCCAAAACGTCTGTCAACTTGGCTAGGTCTTGATTCTCAGTATTGTATGATTGTCTACCATTTTGTCATCTGATGTGATTTTCTTATGTGTTGTAAATCCTGTAGCTGTGATGTAATGAGATGGATTAGTGGCAGTTATATTGATGAGATCTACAAAATTAGATAGTGTCTTAAGCCAATGTCTTTTGAGATATATAACAGAGAAGCGAGCAGAGAGACACGGGGACCTTAAACCACCAAGAAGCAAGAGCCAGGAGAACAGCCTGTCCTTTGGACCCAGGGTCCCTGCTCTGAGAAGTTCCTAGTCCAGGGGAAGATTGATGACGAGGACCTTCCTCCAGAGCTGACAGAGAGAAAACCTTTCCTTGGAGTTGAACACCCTGAATTTTGATTTTTAGCCCACTAGACTGTGAGAGAATAAATTTCTCTTTGTTAAAACCATCCATTTGTGGTATTTTTGTTATAGCTGTACTAGATGACCAAGACAGTTTTCACCTTGGGATCCATTCCTCCTTCTCCCTCCTAAGTGAACTTCAATATTGTTTGCATAGCAGCTCCTCACCCATATATTCATGTCCCCTAACTATACTCCTGGCTCCAAGAATGGGGCTGATTAGTCTAAAATAGGGTTTCTCAACCTCAGCCCAATTGACGCTTTGGGCCAGATATTCTTTGCTGTGAGTGTTGTCCGGTGCACTGTAGAATGTTTAGCAGCATCCTTGGCCTCTATCTACTAGATGCCAGAAGCACCACTCCCTGTCCATGACAGTCAAAAATGTCTCCAAATATTGCAAAATGTCCCTGAAGCAGGGAGGCAAATTCATCCCCGGTTGAGAACCATTGATCTAACTCCCCCACCTTACTGATGATTGGTTCAAGAGTGGGCATGGACCCCTTTGAGTCAATGAACTGGAAAGAGAGATTTCATTGGGATAGCTAAGGAAATCTTCCTCAGTCTTCAGGGAACACTACTCTAAGTAACCCCCTTTATTTTTCCCTGAAAGTCATTGTGCCCAGAGGTGAGTAATGGAACTGCTGCAGCCATCTCAGACCCAGCTTGGGGATGAGGCCAACACACAGAAGAAAGCAGAGCCAAAAACACAAGAGGAAAATGGAGCTGGGCTCCTGGATGAAGCTAACCCTGAAATCCATCCTACCTCTTAACTTCTGGTTATACAAGCCATTAACATCCAAGGTTGTAGCCCTGGAAACTCTACGGGCAGTTCAATTCTGTCCTACAAGTCAGAATTGACTTGACCAGACATTACGCTATACACTTGGACAAGTTACCTCATTTAATGCACGTCGTCACCAGATAGGGTTGTTGCTGTTCAAGTCAGCTTCGAATCATGGCATCCTTACGTAATAACAGAACAAAATATTGCCTGGTCCTATATCACCTTCATGATCATCGGCATGCTTCAGATAGATAACCTAATTATACCCATTTCACAAAATGTTCTCTTGCAGCTTAAAGCACTTAAGTAACCTGATTAAGACCACACAATTTATTGAAGAGTCTGAACTCACTGAAGTCCTTGTTCAATCAATACACATTCTACCTCCCAAGACACCAAACTACCAACTTTCTCCTTTCTCCTTACCAGCCCTAACCAAACCCAATGCCGTCAAGTCAATTCCAACTTACAGTGACCCTATAGGACAGAGTAGCCCCATAGGGTTTCCAAGGCTATAAATCTTTACAGAAGCAGGCTGCCATATCTTTCTCCAGCAGTGCAGCTGTTGAGTTCCAACCACCAACATTTTGGTTAGCACCAGCATTTTAACCACTGCACCAACAGGCAGGGCTCGCTTTAGCCAAAGCCAAAAGTCCTTTAAAAATGAGCTCATGCAAATCATCCCCTCTAGTGCCCGCTCACTGGTTCCGAAGATGTACTCAGCTATGCAACATGTGGTATTAGAGTCAGCAGTTAATCTGTATCGAGTGCTTGCTATAAACCAGAAACTTCTAAGCACTTGGAATTATTAATGCATTTAATCCTCAAAACAATTCTGGGAAAACACAACCAAACCCATTGCCGTTGAGTTGATTCCCACTCATAGCGACCCTATAGGACAAAGTAGAACTGCCCCTATAGGGTTTCCAAGGGGCAGCTGGTGGATTCGAATTGCCGACCTTTTGGGTTAGCGGCTGAGCTCTGGATGATTGCACCACCAGGGCTCCAACCCTGCGAGGTAACTCTTATTCCCCTATTTCTAGGATTAAAAAACAAAACAAAAAATCTAAGGCACAGGAAGGTTAAGAAACATGCCTGAGGTCACACAGTTATAAGTGGCGCAGCTAGGATAAAGACATAAGCAGTCTGGTCCTAAACCCAGCATCTTACTACTCTGCTTCTGATTCTTGAGCATCTAGTATGTTTCAGGTACTGACCAGGCCCTCTGCATACGCTTTGCCTAATCTCCACAATAGTCCTCCCAGAGAGTTATGTCCCCGTATTTACAACCTGAATCACAGAGAGACTAAATAAACTTGCCTAAGATGTTGGTTAGCAAGTGTAAAAGTTCAGGTTCCACCAGGTCTATGCTGTCTTCTAGGCCTGGTGACCTGCTTCTGAAAGGTCACAGCCTGGAAAACCCTATGGAGCAGTTCTGCTCTGCACACATGTGGTCATCATGAGTCAGAAGTGACTTGAAGGCAACTAACCACAACATGCCGTTCTGTAAAGTTATTTACTTTTTATGTACAAGTTTTTTGTTTTGTTTTGTTTTGTTTTGTTTTGTTTTTATGGCTCCAACCAGGTTCTCTGCTCCATCCTCCCAGGACCTCTCAGTGAGCCAGATAGCCCAGGTCTCTGTTCTGGGCATGGGTAGGGGACAAGGGAGATAAAAGAAGGTGGAGGCTGCCAGCTGCTACTTCAAACAAAATATATCCACATTCACAAAGGCACCGGAGGTGGTTGCCTAGCAACAACTTTCTGCCTTCTCCATCCTGCTCCACCCCAGCCTTACCCACCACACATTATACGCACCCCTTTCCCCCCCAGTGCCCTCTATGACATCCTGCTTCAGGGCTGCCTTTGTTCATTTAAACCTGATTCTCTGGGCAAAAGCTTGCAGCTTGCAACTTGCAAGGAGTCCAGGAAGTATACAATTTGTATTGCAGATTGCCCTGGGACCAGTAAAGCAGAGCCGTCTCCCCTGCCTAGCCCATGCCTTGGCACCTGCGGGGTATTTAATGCTGCAGGAAGGGGGGAAGGGAGAAGGCATGCCAAGCTCTTTGTCATATCCCTGAAGGTTTTAAAAAAGAGTTTTGTTTTTCACATATGTCAGGTCCTTTAAATAGTTGTTGGAAATAAATGGTTGCTTGGGATAGAATTAAAGTAGGCTGTCTGGATTTCTTCTTTCATCTTATCTCCAAGGCTTGAAGTTAGTCTCTTAAATTCAAAACTTATCTCCAGTCCAACCAATCCAAAAAGGCCTTGGGGCTATTTTTGTCCTAGTGTCTTAAGGGGAGGCAGGACAAGGCAGAATACACAGCTCTCTGAGTTCTTCTCTCCAGCCCAAATGCAAGACAAATAATGGTAGTGGACCCACAGAAAAGTCCAAAAGCTTCTGACTTTGTGGTGAGGTGATGCTGATCTGACATTCAAGGCTACACTATAACTTCCAGGGGTGCATGAGTGGTACAAACAATTTGCACTTGACTACTAACTGAAACGTTGGTGGTTTGAATCCACCCAGCCGTGCCACAGAAGAAAGACCTGGCAATCTACATCCTTAAAGGCTACAAGCAAAAAAAAAAAAAAAAACACACCCATGAAGCTCAATTCTACTCTGTAACACATCAGGCCACCATGAGTCAGAAATGACTCAACAGCAACAGGGTTTTAGGAGTCCCTGGGTGGCCCAAATGGTTAAGCACTGAACTACTAACCAAAAGGTAAGGGGTTCAAACCCACCCAGAGGTGCCTCGAAAGTAAGACCTGGGGATCCACTTCTGAAAGGTCACAGCCTTGAAAACCTCATGAAGTGCAGTTCTACTTCACACATACGGAGTTGTCCTGAGTTGAAATCATGGCAACCAACAATGCGCACATTTGCCTTCCTGGGCCCATTCCTGTACAAAAAAGAAGAAAAAAATTATATTTTATGACTGCACTGGCATAATGATGAATATACCAGACTGGCTTAATTATTATTTTTATTATTATATTCATTTTTTTAAATATTAAGATATTCTTGTGACCCCTGAAAAAAGCATGGGTCCAAGGCACTGTGCCTACTGTGCCTGAAGGCTAGGATGGCCCTGCTGAGAGCAAGCCTCCACACAGCAAGTTCCTGAGCCACTGGTGCCCAGGCCTCTGCTCAGAATCTTGAGGCTAGGAATAAATGTAAGGTGTGGTCCCTGCACTCAAGAGGCTTCCAGTTTAGTGGGAGAGAAAAATAAATACAATAACTACAACCTCTGAACCGTAGGACTCAGCTCGACAGCCACCAAGGAAGTCACCAAGGCCTCTTCTTTGATTAACTGTATTCCCATTTAAATAAGTAATAAGTTTTTAGAACACAGGAGACTGAGAAAAATGCAGAGAGGTGGGAGGTGACACCGGCAAACTTGGCGATGGATCGGATGTTGGAATTTTGATTTTGGGGTTGGGGATTTGGGTAACCATCTGCATAGACAGGAACAACTTGGAGGAGGAGGCAATTGGTTCAGTGTTGGGCAAGTTGAGTTTGAGATGACTTTGGAGAGTAACAACCTAAAAGACAGAGACTGGGTCTGTTTTACTTTCCACTAAAGTCTCATCTCACAGAACAGAGCCTGAAAGTTCATATGTACTAAAAAGATATTTGTGGGTACAAGTGGAGAAATCTAGTGACCAGTTGC
Source organism: Elephas maximus indicus (assembly GCF_024166365.1). Lineage (NCBI taxonomy): Eukaryota > Metazoa > Chordata > Mammalia > Proboscidea > Elephantidae > Elephas > Elephas maximus. Next base: position 163,762,649 of record NC_064821.1, on the reverse strand, counting down.
CCTTATGTGCCTGATGCTCAGAACAGAGACCTGGGAGTTGTAGTGGGTGCTGGCCCCTCAGCATTCACTCTCTTTTCCAAAAGTTGCTTATGTGAACACCTGCAGCTCTCTGCCAACTTCTGGGTCAGGCACAGACTTGGCCATGCACAGGGCAAGTTGAAATTGCCAGAGAGTTAATGCCTCCAGAAATACCCCTCAATAAATGACATACAGGAAGTTTGTAAACAAGTATCTGTTATGGGTTGAATTCCGGCCCCCAAAAATATGTGTTATAAATCCTAACCTCCATGCCCGTGATTATAATCCCATTTGGGAATGAGTTTTCTATGTTATGTAAATAAGACAGGATTAGAGTGGAGTGTGTCTTAAATTAATCTCTTTTGAGATGGAAAAGAGATAAAACAAGCAAGCAAGAGAAGAGAGACAGGAAAAGAGCAATGCCAAGCCACATGAAGACAGCCCAGGAGCAGAAGCTCAGAAGACACAAAGACCTTCCTTCAGAGCTGACAGAGAAAGAAAGCCTTCCCCTAGAGACAGCACCCTGAATTTGGACTTCCAGCCTCCTAAACTGTGAGAAAATAAATTTCTGTTTGTTAAAGCTAACCCCTTGTAGTATTTCTGTTATAGCAACACTAGATAACTAGGAATTTGGTACCAGAAGAGCGAGGTGCTGCTCGAATAAAAACTTACAAAGTGGAAGTGGTTTTACATTTGGGTAACGGGTGAAGGCTGGAAGAGTTTTAAGGTGCCTAAAAGTAAAGAGACTGTTGGTAGAATTATTGGCATCAAAGGTAATTCTGCTGAGGGCTCAGAAGGAACTGAGGAGAATTATAGAGAAAGTCTCTATCACCTTGTAGAGTACACATGGCACCAGCAATAGAATGGTGCTAGAAATGTGGATGTTAAATGTGCTTCTGGTGAGGCTTTAAAAGAAAATGATGCACTTGTGATTGGACAGCAGAGGAAGGGCAATGCGTTTTATGCAGTGACAAAAAACGATTGAATTATGTTCAAATGTTTGGTGGAAGATAGAGCTTGTAAGCGATGAACTTGGATATCCGGCTGATGAGATTTCTAAGCAACGTCTTAAAGCGGCCATGTGGTTTCTCCTTGCCACTTATAGTAAAATGTGAGAAGGAAGAGATGGACTCAAAAATGAACTGTGCAAAATGAAAACAAAACTTAAAGATTTGGAAAATCCTGTTGTGCAAACAAAGGACACATGTCCTAGAATGCTCACCAAGGATGTGGCTACTTTTGTAGACTGATGGATGTAACCAAGTACCACAGCATAGACTGAAGGGGAGAGAAAAAGAACAAAAGGAAAGAACATTCTCTGCCTCTTGGAATTCTGCAGGCAGAAAACAGGCCAAAGGAGCTACATCTGTTACCTCCAAGAAAAGAAAAAGATCATCCTGGAGCAGCTCGGAGATCAGCAGAACAGTTGGAAGGAGGGACTTCTAGGTTTCAAAGGGTGGGGCCATTGTCTCCTGGGTCTCAAAGGGTGGAGTCACAGCCTCCTAGGTTTCAAAGAGTTGGATCTTTGCCAACTCAGTTCTGGAGTGTGAAGCGGCCATTAACGTGTGTCATAGGGATTGGGTCACTACCCAAAGCTGAGGGGGTGGGGCTGTCATGCCCAAGGGGCAGAAGAACAGGGCCTGCTGAGGCCTGCTGGGGCTAAAGGGGTCAAGTCACCACTCATACGGACTAGGAGAATGAGCCCACCTAAAGCCAAGGGAGCAGAGCTGCCATCCCAGAAGACCTAGAAGAGAACAGAGGATTATTTCCAAGCCTTGAGAGCTAATATAATTTGTTCTAGCTGGGTTTTGGACTTGCTTGGTGACTGTTATCCCTTCTTTCCCTCCAATTTCTCCCATTTGTAATGGAAATCTCCCTTGTGCCCGTTCTACCACTGTACTTTGGAAGCAGATAACTTATAGTCTAGATTTCACAGGTTCACAGATGGAGAATTTTGCTCCAGCATGGAATATGCTTAAAGTCTCACCCATATTTGATTTAGATAATTCAGAAGATGAGATTTTTGACTTGGAGTTAATTTAAGATTTGGGGGATGATGTGATGGGGTGGGTGTGTTTCTCACGTGGCAAGCATTTGAATTTGGGGGACCAAAGTGTAGAATGTTACGGATTGAATTACGCCCACCAAAATATGTGTTGTAACCTCTATGCCTGTAGTTATAATTCCATCTGGGAGTCCGTTTTCTTTGTTATGTTAATAAGACAAGATTATTGTAATGTGTGTCTTAAGTCAATCTCTTTGAGATATAAAAGAGATAAAACAAGCAAACAAGAGAAGAAAAACAGGAAAAGAGCAATGCCAAGCTACATGGAGCAGAAGCTCGGAACAGACAAGTACCTTCCTCCAGAGCCAGCAGAGAAAGAAAGCCTTCCTCTGGAGACAGAGCCCTGAATTCATACTTCTAGCCTCCTAAACTGTGAGAAAATAAATTTCTGTTAAAGCCATCTACTTGTGGTATTTCTGTTACAGCAGTAATAGATAACTAAGACAATATCCCATGATCCTTGTCCTTCAATGGGGATAACTCTAAGGCACTATCTACAACACCTCCCAGAATTTCCCAGTGAGATTGAGCTTCTGGAGTGCTGGGCAAGGCTGAAGATATCCCGGCCATATCTTCTAACTGACTGAGTGAGAAGCTGGGTAGCCAGCCCCAGGCGAGTGTGCATCTGGAAAGGAAGGGCTGACATCTGTAACAGATGATCATCAATGTCTACTTGAGTACTTCCTTACATACAGAGCACTCACTGCATCAGAGGCAGCCCATTCTATTTTTAGGTAGGTTCTAGTTTTTAGTTACTAGAAAGTTCTTAAGTGAACTAAAGTAAGTTTATAATTTCTACCCTTCGATTCAACTTTCTTTTTAAATTAAAAGCCTTATTTTCAGTATAAAGTGTTGTTATTGTCTGGCGCCGTCAAGTGAGTTCCGACTCACAGCAACCTTATGTGTACAACAGAACAAAACACTGCCTGGTTCCGTACCATCCTCACAATCATTGCTATGTTTGAGCCCATTGTTGCAGCCACTGTGTCAGTCCATCTTGTCTAGGGTCTTCCTCTTTTTCACTGACCCTCTGCTTTATCAAGCATGAAGTCATTCTCCAGGGCCTGGCCCCTACTGATAATACATCCAAAGTACATAAGACGAAGTCTCTCCATCCTTGCTTGTAAGGAACATTCTGGCTGTACTTCTTCCGAGACAGATTCGTTCATTCTTCTGGTTGTTGTTGTTAGGTGCCGTCGAGTCTGGTCCGACTCATAGTGGCCCTATGCACAACAGAACTAAACACTGCTCAATCCAGTGCCATCTGCACAATTGTTGCTATGTTCAAGCCTATTATTGCAGCCACTGTGTCAGTCCATCTCATTGAGTGTCGTCTTCTTTTTTGCTGACCCTCTACTTTACCAAGCATGATGTCCTTCTCCAGGGACTGCTCCCTCCTGATAACATATCCAAAGTATGTAAGGCACAGTCTCACAGTCTTTGGTTCCAAGGAGCATTCTGGTTATACCTCTGATAGTCCACGGTATATTCAATATTCTTCACCAGTACGAAGTACATGTTTTTTTAAGCGTACAATTCAATGATTCACAGATTTGTGCAACCATCACTACAATCAATTTTAGAACATCTTCATCACCCCCGAAATGAACACTGTACCCATTAGCAGTCACTCACCGTTTCCCACCATAACCACCCAACCTCTCAACCCTCAGCATTAATCTATTTTCTGTTTCCAAACATTTCCCTGTACTGGATATTTCATATAAATGGAATAATACAATATGTGTTCCTTTTTTAGTAGATTCTTTCACTTAATGTTGTCAACATTTATCCACGTTGTAGCATGTATCAGTACTTCATTGCTTTTTACTACCTAATAGTTTTACTGTGTATGGATATACCACATTTTAGGTAACCATTCATCAGTTAATGGACATCTGGGTTTCCAGTTTGGGGCTCTTATGAATATAGCTGATATGTACAAGTTTTTATGTAGACATATGTTTTCACTAGTCTTGAGTATATACCTAGTAGTAGAATTGCTAGCTCACATGGTAACCCAATGTTTATGTTTTTCAGGAACTTCCAGATTGTTTGCCAAGGTGCCTGCACCATTTTGCAAACCCAACAGCAGTGTATGAAGGTTCCAATTTCTCCACATCCTCACCAAAACTTGTTCTTATCTGTCTTTTATTAGTTCCATCCTAGTGGGTGTAACGTAGTATTTCAAAGTGATTTTCATTTGCATTTCCCTAATGAGTAATGATGTTGAACATTTGTACATGTTCTTTGGAGAAATGTCTATTCAGTTCCTTTGCCCAGTTTTTAATTGGGTTATTTGTCTTGCTATTGTTGAGTTGTAATTGTTCTTTTTATTTCTGAGTATATATCCTTTATTAGATAAATGACTTGAAAATATTTTCTGCCATTCTATGGGTTGCCTTTTTACTTTCTTGATGGCATCCTTTGAGTTCTTCGTTGACTCGTGGTATATTTAGGAATGTGTTGTTTAATTCCTACATATTTGTTGATTTCTCAAATATCCTTTTGTTACCGAGATCTAGTTTCATCCAATGTCATTGGAGAACACACTTTGTATGATTTCAACCCTGTTCAATCAATTGAAATTTGTTTTGTGGCCCAGCCCGTAGGCTATCCTGGAGAATGTCCCATGTGCACTTGAGCAGAATGTGTGTTCTCCTGCGATTGGGTAGGGCGTTCTATAGATGTCTGTAAGGTTTAGTTGGTTTGCATTACTGCTCAAGTTTTCTATTTCCTTATTGATCTTTCCCCCAGTTGTTCTATCTTTCATTGAAAATGGAGTATTGAATTCTTCAGGTTTTATTGTTTGTCTGTTTCTCCCTTCAATTCTGACAGTTTTTGCTTCATGTATTCTGGGGCTCTGTTGTTAGGTGCATATATGTTTATAATTCTTATGTATTTCTGAATGGATTGACCTGTTATTTATTATAAAATATCTCTATCTCTAGTAATCTTTTTCTTTTAAAATCTATTTTGAGTGATATTAGTATAACCTTTTATATTAGTTTCTTATTGCCTCTATAACAAATTACCACAAATTTAGTGGCTTAAAGCAGTACGTACTTATTATCTTACAGTTCTGGAGCTCAGAAGTCCTAAAGTCAAGGTGTTGTCAGGTCTGTGTTTCTTTTGGAGGCTCTAGGGGAGAATTCGGAATTGACTTAACTAACAACAACAGGAACAGGGGAGAATTAACTCCCTTGCCTTTTCCAGGTTCTGGAGCACTGGTGGCTCAGTGGTAAAGAGCTTCAGCTGGTAAAAAAAAAAAAAAAAAAAAGGCTTGTTCAAATCCACCAGCCTCTCCTTGGAAACCCTATGGGGCTGTTCTACTCTTTCCTATAGGGTCACTATGGGTCCGAATTGACTCAATGGCAGTGTGGTTTTTCCAGCTTCTGGAGGTCATCTGCATTCCTTGGCTCATGGCTCCTTCATCCATCTTCAAGTTCAACAGTATAGCATCATTAAACCTCTCTCTGTCTCTCCCTCTCTCTCTCTTTCTCTTTCTTCCTCTATCTCTCCCACTCCTCTGCTTCCATCATCACGTCTCCTTCTCTGTCTCCTGGCCCACCTAGATAATTCAGGATAATCTCTCCATCACAACATACTTAACTTAATCACCTTTGCAAAGTCCCTTTTGCCATATAGATAACATATTTCACAAGTTTCTGGGTTAGGACTTGGATAGCTAGGAGGAGAGGGTGGCATAATTCAGTCTACCATACCACTGCAGCTTCCTTATGGTTGCTGTCCTCATGATATATCATTTAGTTCTGCTTATAACATTCAAAGATAAACAGTCATGATATTCACTCTTATCATTCTCTCCAGGTGACCCATTTCACTAGACATTAACCATTCTTCCAGTTATATGGCTTTGGATTCTTCTTCATCCTGGCTCTGTATGCACCTGAAGATGTCAGAATAGAAATCACTGTAATATCAGTAACCAACATTTATTAAATGTTTGTTCAGTGCCAAGGACTATGTTAAGATCTTTATGTGAATTGCTTCATTAATCCTTACAACAAAGTTGTGAGGTAGATGTTATTATCTGTATTAGCCAAAAATGAGGAGATGGAGTCAGAGAGAGGTTACAAATATTGCCAGGGTCTCATAGCTAGCAAGTGACAGAGCCAGAATATAGCCCAAATAGTCTGATTCAGGATCCTCCTCTCTTAATAATCTCTTTAAAATATGACACTAATTCTGTTAAATTCAAGCAAAATTTGATTTAATAGCTTAATAGAAAAAAATAGTACCCATGGTATGATACAATTTTGCAAAATTATTTCTGTGCATTTACCTATATATCTCTCCTGCTGGCTATCAATGACCATAAAGATATATCTGGAATGATATTCCCCCCGTGTTGTTCATAGTTACTTCCTTGTGGTAGGATTGGGGCATTTTTATTTCCTTTGCTAATGTTTTTTTGTTTTGTTCTCTTGGTATTTTATGTTGCTTTAGTTTTTATGGAAACCCTGGTGGCGTAGTGGCTAAGTGCTATAGCTGCTAACCCAAGGGTTGGCAGTTCAAATCTGCCAGGCACTCCTTGGAAACTCTATGGGGCAGTTCTACTCTGTCCTATAGGGTCAGTATGATCCGGAATCGACTCGACGGCACTGGGTTTGGTTTTTGGTTTTTTAGTTTCTATGATGAATATGTATCATATAAGTTTTTTAAATTTTTAATATTTTTTAGATGAAATATAATTTGTACACCATAAAATTCATTCAAATGTCCACGGTGGTGAATACTAGTGTATTTACAGAGGTGTAAAACCATCACCACAATCTCATTTTGGAACATTTCCATCGCCCTAAAAAGAAACCTCATGCCCATTTATAGTCACTCCCCATTTTTACCCCAAGCCCTAGACTAACACTAATCTACTTCCTCTCTCTTATATCCGCCCCCCCTTTTTTTTTGACTGTTCATGTAAGTGGAATCATACAATATGCAGTCTTTTGTATCTGGATTTATTTACTGAGCATGTCTCTGAGGTTTATCCTTATCCGTTTTATAGCATGTATCAGCTCTTCGGTCCTTTTTACTGCTAAATAGTATTCCATTATATGGAATTATACCACATTTTATTTATCCATTCATCACATGATGAACATTCGAGATTTTTCTACTTTTGGGGTATTACGAATCATGCTATGTAAACATCTGTAAACAAGTTTTTGTATGAGCATGTTTTCATTTCTCTCGGATAGATACCTAGTAATGGAATTGCTGAATCATACGGTAAGTCTGTATTTAACATCTTAAGAAAACGCCAAACTTTTTTTTTCCAAGCAGCTGCCCCATTTTAGAATATCCAAATCATGTAAGCATCTCATTGTGCATTTCCCTAATGACTGATGCTGTTGACTATTTTTTCATGTGCTTATTGGCCATTTGTATATCTTTTTAATGTGTATTATTTTTACAACCATTATACTATTTTTTTGTTTGTTTGTTTACCGGCATCTGACCAGCATAGAGTACATTGTTAGTGTGACTTCCTATAACTTACACTCTGTACTTCTACTAATGCAGTCAAAAGGTTGGGCTATTTTTTTGTTTGTTTATTTTTGCAGGCATATTACATCATAGGCTCAATTAAGCCTGCAGTCAACTAAAGCCCCAGCTCCTGTTCACATTGACTGTTGTGGTGCTGGGTTTTTCGCATTCTCTATTTGGGCAATTGATTTTATTGAACCTAGATGCTGGAACTAACATTTATCCCCACTGAATTTTATCTTGTCAGGCACCTAATATTACCACCTGTAAAAATAATATTTTATCTTAATTCTTTTATCTCAACCCCCTTCTGGGCACCAAAAAAATCCAAGGTGAATTTTTAACATTTATATTTTTTATCTTTTCTGAATAAAAATGAATTTCCAGAAGCAACACAAAGACTCAATTATAACACATCACAGTTTGTTAAAAAAATAAACATCCCAAACCCAAAACTAACATGGGAGAACGAAAAAGCTCTATATTTTTTAATGTTGGTAAAAGTAAGCACTGCCATTCAAGTTTACTTTATGGTAATAGCCACTTTTAATGAATTTATATTTTAAAAATGAGATTGATGAGAAAATATATACGATGTCACTGAAATGTAAATATTTTGTATGATTGAAAATTTTTATTATATTTTGATTCTTTCTAATTTTACTTAGTGGGAATTTTTTTCTGCAAATTCTGAAAGTGAATTACTGTCACCTTTTTGTATTAACTACTTTACCCATAACCCATTTCTGTGCTATCTGTTCCTTCTACAGTCTTTTGGGTCTTCCCAAATCACTCCAATTTCCCCCTTGTCATGGATTGAATTGTGTCCCCAAAAAATATGTGTCAACTTGGTTAAGCCATGATTCCCAGTATTGTGTGGTTGTCCTCCATTTTGTGATTGTAATTTTATGCTAAAGAGGATTAGGATGGGATGGTAATACCATCCTTACTCGGGTCACCTCACGGAGCCAATGTAAAGGGAGTTTCCCTGGGGTGAGGCCTGCACCACCTTTTATCTCTCAAGAGATAAAAGAAAAAGGAAGCAAGCAAAGAGACAGGGGGACCTCATATCACCAAGAAAACAGTGCCAGGAGCAGAGCGTGTCCTTTGAACCTGGGATTCCCGAGCAGAGAAGCTCCTAGTCCAGGGGAAGATTGATGAAAAGGCCGACAGAGAGATAAAGCCTTCCAATGGAGCTGACACCCTGAATTTGGACTTTTAATCTACTTTACTGGGAAGAAATAAACTTCTCTTTGTTAAAGCCATCCATTTGTGGCATTTTTTTTTTTTAGTACTAGATAACTAAGACACCCCTTTCCGAAGTTCTTATACAGAACTGAATCTCTCATTCTCCTCCATCCACGGCATACCCTCCCCACCTTGTGCAAGGCAGCTCTTTGTTTTATTTTCTCCCTTTCACCTTCCATCCATGATACCCATTTCCCTCTCTTCTCCAGCACCCACTCTGGGTTATCCAATGCATATCCTTCTAGTCCAAATTGTCTATGTTTTTTAGTTAAGGGTGTATCTATTAAAAGGTGTTTATATGTCCACGTTTTTTTAATTCACATAAATAAGATTGTGCTATAAATCTTATTTAATTTCTTACTTTAGTCTTCCTACACCATGTTTTTGAGAACTCTCCACGTGCTGTATGTACAGCTAGTTTAGTACTCCTCCCTGCCGCATATGAGTCCATCCAACGAGCACACCAAACGTACTCATCCATAGACTTCAGGATGGACCCTCAGATTACCTCCAAAAACACTCCCGTAAACATCCTTGTAAATTTACTGTACTCACACTGTACTCTATGTTGGTCAGAGAAACTTAAAGTTTATCCTTATGGAGAGTTTTTCTGAGATATGTACCCAAAAGAGAGATTGCTGATCATGGGATCATGCACATATAATTTCAATAAAAATCTCCAAATTTCTCCCTGAAATTTGGCTGAAGCAATTTACCTTCCCTTCAGCAGTGCAGAAGGTTTTGTTTCAACCCATTCTCAGTGGCACTTGGTATTATCTGACTTTAGAGTTTTTGCCAGTCTGACAAGTGTGAAGTAAACTCTCAAGGGTGTCCTATTGGGCTTTTCTCTGCTTGCTGATCAGGTCAAACGTAAGTGGTGGCATTTTGTTTCAAACCTTATTCCTCGTTTCTTTCTACCGTTTTTGTCTTTTTTGCATATTTACCATGTTCTTTACTAGCCTCTTTTCCTATATCTCTTCTTTCCTCCTCTAGGACTCCCACTTACCAATTGTCTCGATGAGCGACCTCTGTGTATTGCAGTTTCTTCATCTGTAAAATGGGGCTAATAGTACTTAGTTCATAGAGTTATTGTGAGGAAATGAATTAAAATATGTTAGTGCTTAGAACATTGACTGGCACACAGTAGATAGATGGGTGGATGGGTGGAGGGGTGGAGGGGTAGAAGGGTGGAGGGGTGGGTGCGTTCATGGGTGGGTGGATGGGTGGGGGAGTGGGTGGGTAGATGGATGGGTGGATGGATGGGTGGATGGATGGATGGATGGATGGATGGATGGATGGATGGATGGATGGATGGATGGATGGATGGATGGATGGATGGATGGATGGATGGATGGATGGATGGATGGATGGATGGATGGATGGATGGATGGATGGATGGATGGATGGATGGATGGATGGATGGATGGATGGATGGAAGGATGGATGGAAAGATGGATGGAAAGATGGATGGATGTTGTTGGGTCAACTCCAACTCATGGCAACTTTATGTACAACAGAGCACAACATTGCCATGTCCTGCATCCTCTTTACAATTACTGGCATGTTTGAGCCCATCACTGGAGCCACTGTGCCAATCCATCTCACCAAGGGTCTCCCTCACCTTTCTGGCCCTCTACTTCACCAAACATCAGGTCCTCCTCCAACACTGATCCCTCCCTTCCTGATGTTGTGTCCAAACCAAGCGAGCTATATAATATTCTGTGATTCACAGGGTTCTCATTGACTAATTTTCAGAATTTGATTGTCAGGTCTTTCGTCTTAGCCTGCCTCAGTCTGGAAGCTCCACTGAAACCTCTTCACCCCAGGTGATCCTGCTGTATTTGAAATACCTGTGGCATAGCTTCCAGCATCCCAAGCCTCCACAGTATGACAAGCTGACAGGCGGTACTGGTAACACACAGTAAGTACTGTATAAATGTTTGCTGTTATTAGCCATGTGCCTTTTGCTTGAGCATACCCTCTAAGAGCTCTTTCAAAGACGGCCATTGTAGTATAAACTTCTCTTGACCTTGTAACCAAAAGAGTTTTATTTTGCCCTCACCTTTACACAGTTGTCTAGATGTGGGTATAAAAGTCTATGGTGAAAGAGAAAGCCTCTTGTTTTGCCCCTGGGTATAACCCCACCCTTTGTTTCTCCCCCAAGGAACCTCCTGGTGCCTCCAGTAACTGCCTGGTCCATGGGGTGGACCAGGAGAGGGGACATTCAGGGACCAGGTGGCTGCCTGCGCTCATTACTATGGATTGCAGCACTGTCCTGGAGCTGCATCCCCTGCCTCCTGTTGGCACAGCTGTCTTTCTGCTCAGTGGGGCACCAAGCTGTCAACAATCTGCCTAGGAAAAGTTGGGGCAAGATAAGCACATGGCTGGAAGCTCTTCCTCAGTCCATCCTGGGTCAGTGGTCCCTGGACTTCTCCCACTCATGGTTGCTTTACCCACATCCTAGGGCCCCATCACCATCAGCCTCCCCCATGGGTTCCTCAGAGTTCTTAGGAAGTGCAGAGCATGAATTTAAGATCCATCAACCTCCATATAGTCCTGTGGCCTCTCTAGGGCTATGTTTCAGGAGAGGGAGCCAACAACTGTGGGATTCATCCTCTTGTTTGTAACCATACTTGTTGTTTCAACATACTTTGCTGAAAAGTATAGTAGAAATAAGTAAGAATCACTCTAAATTCCAAACTCATCTCTCCTTTCTGTGATGGAGATACTGGGAGGAAAGATGAGCAGAGAGTGAATTTGTATTCGTAAGAGGTAGAATACATAAGGAATGCGGTGGGGGTCCCTGAAAACCCTTCCCAGTGTACCAAAGTAGAAAGAGTAAAACGAAGGTATTGAGACTAACCTATGAGAATCATGGTACACATAGCTGCTCAGTCAAGTGCCATCTAAAGGAGAACCTTGAATTGATCTGCCTGGAACTTTACCAATGAGAAGAATGGATGTACTTTGGCCCTGACCTGACCTAATCCCTCAGTTCCAGTGAGTCCACACATTCTTGGGGTTATCTTTCAGATAATTAGCATGGAGTCATTTGAGATCTATACAGAACTTATGGCAACAGTCTTGAATGAATGAGTAATACAGTAAGTTACAAAGTTCTTAAAAGCAAGATTGCAGATGGTGGGTGGGGTTGGAGGGAGGATTTATAGAAAGTAGTAGTCAATTGTTAATTTTTTCCTTTGTTCCCACTCCTCTCACTCTATTTTTTGAGAATGAAGAGAACAGGAATGGAAAAGGAGTAGACGTCTAATGAAATTGCAATTTTTTTTTTAAGAAAGTAATAACACTAAAACCTAAGGTGAACCAGTAGGGGGTGTTAAAGATAAAATTACCACTCAGAAGTCAATGGAAATGTAGTTATAGGCAATTATTGTACGTTCTCTGTGTCCCTTGTAAGTGAATTGACCTTTAAAAATAAAATTGCTTGCCCTAAGACACCTTTCTAACATGGAACTGAAGCCATTCCCAGAGACAGCCTTTCAGTCAAACAATAGATAGGACCGCAAAATAAACAATAACACCTAAGAAGAATGAGCTCCTAAGAACAGTTAATTATGTGAGACTATAAAGGCAAAATCTTCCCAAAAGTAAAGACGAGAAGGTAGGAAGAGGTAGGAAAACTGGACGAAAGGTAACAGGGAACCCAGGGCAGAAATGGGAAGAGTGCTGACATATTGAGGGGGCAGCAACCAATGTCTTCAAACATTCTGTGTACAAATGGTTGAATGGGAAACTATTTTGCTCTGTCAACCTTCAGCTAAAGCACAATAACCCCCAGAGCCAGTGCTGTGGAGTCAATTTCGACTCATAGCGACCATATAGGACAGAGTGGAACTGCCCCATAGAGATTCCAAGGAGTGCCTGGCAGATATTAAACTGCCGACCCTTTGGCTGGCAGCCATAGGACATAACCACTACGCCACCAGGGTTTCCAAAGCACAATAAAATATAAAAATAAATAAATAAAATTGCTCTTGATTTTTTTTATTCTCATTTTCTGTGCTTCTGAGATTGTTTCCAACTTTGTCTGCATATTTTTAAAAAATCTCCAAATGCACCATTATAAATAATAATAATAACTAAAATCTCTTGGATTTTTAGCTTTCTCTTATATTTTTTAAAATGTTCATATTGTGTATCTCCCTGTGGAAGCATGAATAAACAAATAACGGCATTGCTATAAAATGGGATATCACGCAGCCATTAAATTGTATGTTTTTAAAGGATATTTTAAGATATGTGGAAATGTTCCTTATATAATCTTATGTTAAAAAACAAACAAGAAACGCAGGAGACAAGACCACACACAGAGAATGCTATTCATTTGTGTTTTATTATATTTAAAATAACTATTGTGGGATTAGAAGTATGATTATGGGTGAGTTTTATTTTCTTCTTTATACTATAAAGCTATTTCTCTATAATTTCCAGATTTTCTTCAATAAATATGCCATTCTTACAATCAGAAAAAAAAAGTATCCAAATGCTCAGATATCTTATCAATAGAAATTAATTTACCTGTTGCTGTTGTTGTTGAGAATACCACAGTAAAACATTCACCGACTCAAGTATTTCTACATACACAATTCAGTGGCATTGATTACATTCTTCAAGTTGTGCAACCATTCTTACCTTCCTTTTCTGAGTTGTTCCTCCCCTATTGACGCAAATTCACAGCCCCCTAAGGTTTCTATCTTTCAAATTGCTGTTGCCAATTTGATTCCATATAGGTAGTTCCTAAAAGAGTATAATGCTCAAGGCAGACCTTTTTCACTAATTAAGCTAAACAAACTATTGTTTGGTTTTAAGAAGATTTCAGGGGATATTTTCAGTTTAAGGTTTAAAGATTATCTCAGGGCAATAGTTTCAATGGTTCATCCAACCTCTATGACTCCAGAAAGTCTAGAGTCCATTAGAATTTGAAATTCTGTTCTGCATTTTCCCCCTTTTGATCAGGATTCTCCTGTAGAATCTTTGATAGAAATGTTCAGTAATGGTAGCCGAGCACCATCCAGTTCTTTTGGCCTTAGGACAAAGGATGTTAAGATATCTTTTTAAGGTAGAAAATAGGTATTACTATTTTATTTAAAGTAGAAATTCTGAAGTATCATGAAATACCCTGCCTCCAATTCTATAATTCATGACAAAGAACTAGAATCTGAAAGAGAAAGCAGCCTTTTGGATTGGCAGGATTTGTCCCCTGCCCTCTCAATGCCCCATTCCAGTTGAACAAACACAGTGAGACATGCATAAGGCCCATCTCTTCTTGGTGCCTCTTGGTCACTTGCTCTCAGAGATTACCTTTCTCTAGCCACCGAATGGAGCCCTGGGTGGCACAAACTGTTAAGCACTCAGCTACTAGCTGAAAGTTTGGAGGTTCAAAGCCTCTCTGAGGTACCTTGGAAGATAGGCCTGGCAATCTGCTTCCAAAAGGTCACTGCCGTGAAAACCCTGTGGAGCAGTTCTACTTTGTACACACAGGGTATCCATGAATGGAATTGACTCGATGGCAACTAACAACAAGAACAAAGCCACTGAATGCACCCAGACAAGGCTCAGAGAGTGAGCCTAAGTCTTCCCGTTCCCTGGTTCAGCTCTCTAGCCTTTTTCCAAGAGAAGGGAAAAATCTGACCTATCATAATTTTCAAATAACTGAATCTATCTGGTTGAGATCACTTCAGATACAAATGCTCTTAGTGCATGGCTATCTTCATATCTTTATATTCTCTCCTTGAACACTTTTTGAGAACAGGGACTGTGTCTATTCTTTTTCAAAGACTCCTAACCACATGCCCAATACAGAGACAGTATACTTGTTGTGGAATCTTCATAAACACTTATCAACTCACTAATCATTTGCTTTAGAACATTGTACCTTGAGGGCACTAGTTCAAGTTCAGACTTGATGGACAATGAATGCAACATGCACCATCTTCTTATCGTGTGAGAAGAATCATTCCTCAATGTGGAATCTTTAAATTTCCATTTGGAACATCAATACATCCGGTCATTTACTTTCAAGCAGCTCTTTTAATTTTTTGAAGTGCCAAATGGCAGCTATTTCTTTCTTTTGGTCATGAGAATCGATAAACAAAAAAATTTGATGACTTGGGTTTACCTATAGAGATTTGGCTTCAACTGGTCCCAAAGGAGGGCCAGTCATTGGTATTTTTTAGAATTTCCTTTGACAATTCTAATGCTCAGCCTAAGTTGAGAACTACTGGTTTAAACTGTGAATCTTTGTCTTTATGATATATTTAGTATCTGTGATTTATTTGATGCCAAATCTTTGGTCAAGAATGTAACATGCAATTATAACACAGATCCCATGGGAAAAAAAGGATCAGTTGTAGGATTTTTCCATGTGGCTTCCAGAAATGTGCTGCAGTGAGAAGCAAGTATCGGTAGATTTTTTTTTTTCCCTAATACCCAGGGGCGGATTACCCAATAACCAAGGTGTGCTTACTTCCTAATCTGTAGTTGACAACTTCCCATCACTACAGATTAGTAAGTAAACACAAGAAAGCCCGTGCTTCCCTTGTTTTCTGGGTTCTTCATCCCTGTCAGGGATTGCAAATTTGAAACAAGGCTTTGATTCTGTAGGAAGGTTCTGTGGGATTGGGAGAGGGACAGATGCCAGCTATACCTAGAAGTAGCATATTTGATGTGGTGAAAGAATGTGAACTTGTTCACTACAGATTAGCAAGTAAGTACAAATAAGCCCATGTTTACCTTGCTTATTGGGTAACCTGCCCCTGCAGTGACACCCCGATACCTTCAAAAGCAGTATCTAGGAGAGACCTGTTTTCTTGATTTAAGTCAGACCCAGAGGTGTCTCAAAAAAAACCAACATTTCATTATCAGTGCGATATGTTTAAGGTAAGAATAGTAGCCTGAAAAAGGAAAATGGGACTACCAAGGGAATCTCTAAAACCTGGCCTGAAAGAGGGAAGAGTTTTACTGCTAAACTAGCAGCCCTCACCCCCGGGGCCCTGAGGCTCATTCACCCCTCCATCCACCCTGCATTACTATCCAGCGACTGGACCCAGAATCAGTACCCTCCACCACCACCCTATTCCAAAGCCTGGGGGTCTGATTTTCTGCACATTAACCA
Source organism: Elephas maximus indicus (assembly GCF_024166365.1). Classification (NCBI taxonomy): domain Eukaryota; kingdom Metazoa; phylum Chordata; class Mammalia; order Proboscidea; family Elephantidae; genus Elephas; species Elephas maximus. The sequence continues at coordinate 163,746,672 of NC_064821.1, read as the reverse complement.
TGGATCCAGATGTGGGAGACTGAGCCTAATCTGATCAGAGTTTGTGGAGGAGCCGAGAGGAGAGCCTGTTCTGGTGTCTGTTCTGGGATAGATGGATACTGTGGCAGCAGAGAGAGAAACAAGAGTGGGAGAGGGAACAGATAGTTGGGAGACTGTCCATTTGGCAAAAAAGAAGAGAGTAAAAGAGACGGTAATTTCTCAGAGGCCTGGACAAATGCAGGCTATAAAATGTTAGTGACTCTAGTTCGATATCAAAAGAGCCTGTCAGACAGAAACTAGTTTGGAGGAGGAAATTGGTGAGGCTACTGCTTCAGGACAGGATATTATGGATGGAATAATTTTATGGAAACTCTTCAAATTTAGACAAGTGTTCCTTTACTGGATTAAGAAAAGAAGTCCTGAGGCCAAGGGAACATAGTGAGCCTGCTGGGAGCTGGAATAGGCTACTGAAGGCTGCTTTACCAATCTGGTTGCCATCAAGCCAATTTCAGCTCAGGGAGACCCCATGTGTGCCAGAGTAGAACTGTGTTCCACAGAGTTTTCAATGGTTGATTTTTCAGAAGCAGACCTCCAGGCCTTTCTTCCAAGGTGCCTCTGGGTGGACTCGAACCTCCAACATTATGGTTCGCAGCTGAGCACATTAAGCATTTATATCACTTAAGGAATTCCCCACTCTGTACCTCCATTATCTGCCCAAGGCTAACCCTAGCTCCACACCCAGGCCTGGGCCCCAAGCTGCTGCTCTCCATATTTTCTGTAGAATTCTTCTTCCCCATCTGCTGGCAGAGCAAGGAGAAAAGCCCCAGGGTGTAGGTGCCAACATGATCATGGTATGAGGCTGAACAGTCTCTTCCTGGGGACAGCCCATGCAGGTGTGATGGAGGCCCAGGGACTGCCATTAGAATGAGGTGAGGCTTCCCAGGAAAGAAGTAGGGGGGCTTCCCCTGAGCCTGGGAACCCTGCAAGAGATTTTCCATTGAATTTTTACGTTGACACCATTTTGGAAAAAAGGAAGATGCTTCCTTGAATTCTCTCAGATTCTAAGCTGTTGTGTATGTGTGTGTGTGTGTTCAGATACAGCTGTCTTGAGAAATAACTGAAGAGAGGTTGAGTGAGATTTTTAAGATGAGCCTATATGAGCATCCAGGGCATCGTAGAAAATTCTATTTTTAAGAAGCCCTCCCTTAAAGTATATGTTTTGTATCACACTCATCTTTGTTTCGAAGCAAAACATTTCTGTACTTTCCTAGTGGTCCTAAAGTGAAGGAAACAACATGGGGCAATGGAAAGAGAAGGGGCTGAGGGTCATGATCTGACATTAAGCAGCAGCTCTGTGACCTTGGAGAAATCCCATGCATCCTTTCAGCCTCATTTCCTGGTAAAAGGAGGAGGCTGGGCCAGGTTATTTCTGGTGTGGAATTCTCAGTCCATAAACTCAGTCCTCTGCAAAACCCCAACTGGCTGTGAACAAGATTTCTATCCAATGCACAGCTCCCCTCCCAACTCAACAGTCAAATGTTGCCTGAGGAAGTCTTCTAATTGCACTCAGTTCTGTTGTAGGCATTTCAGATGCATAGAAAATGGACTCAGAGAAAAAGACAGTGGCTTGTTGAAGACCACCCAAGTTCAGAACAGTTCTGTTTCTTCCCATATCAAGTCCTAGCCGACACTCCCTCTTGACGCCAGCTCAGTCCATGCATGTAAACGGGAGATGGACTTGGCCCAGACAGCCCTGCCTGGGGAGTGGCATGCAAAGCTTCTGGCTCCTGATATCTTGACATGTGATGACCTGAGGAACAAGACTGTTGTGTGCCATGAGCTGATTCCAACTCATAGCGACCCCATATGACAGAGCAGAACCACCCCATAGGGTTTTCCTAGGCTGTAATCTTTACAGGAGCAGATTGCCAGGTCTTTTCATCCATGGAGCTGCTGGTGGATTTGAATCACCAACCTTTCTGTAAGCAGCCAAGGGCTTAACCACTGCATCACCAGTAACAAGGCTACACGTCTACAAACCGTAGGTGCTGCCTGATGCTGCCTCCCTTCAGGGAAGACTAGAGGAGTGTCTGGCAACCTGAGAAAGCAGCTAAGAGGGGCAGGATGTAGCATCCATCCCATTGCAGAAGCCCTTGACATTGCTCCCAGGCTGCCCACCCCTCTCTGCACTCTTTGAGGAGCCGGAAACACGAAGCCTCTTGAATCCTCTAGGAGAGCAAGGTGATTTAAGTCACATATTTCTGTGACATGAATGTCCAAACAGGAAGCCAAAGGGAATTGACTTTTCATTTTTTGTTTTTGTTTTTTTTTTTAAGGGAGCATGTGGCTAGGAATAGACAAATCCAACCATCACTGATAGAATTCTAAACGTTTGCAGCCTAAGAAACCTACCATGCGTTGAGGTAACCTGATACAAAACACCCTTCACTGTTTAGAAATAAAGATTTCTGGACTGCTTGTGGAATGTAAGCCTGTGTTTAGAAGTCAGTGCAGGGCCTTAGCTGACACTTCCATACCTGGCAAGAGCTGCTGATGTGAACCAGGTGGCCTGCTTCAAGCAGAATTCAATTACCCAGATGGCAACTGTTTCTTAATTCAAAACTTTAACAGCGCTTCCCCTCCTCCCCCCATTATGATAAATGAGAGGGGGAAGAGAATAGAATGAGTCTGAGCACTACTGGTTTATGAGATTAGAGACAGGAGAGGGAAATGAGCGCCTGGCCTCCGCCAGCACCCTGCAGCTCCAGCCCGCAGCCTGAGCCTGCAGCACACTGCTGGTCTGAGTGACTCGGTTGCTTATTCCCAGAACAGGAGGGAAGGTCCTGAAACTCAGCCTCCTTTTGGGTCTGTTCTTAGGAAGCTGCAATAACTCTCCCTAACTAATTAGCGATTACATTAGCAGACTGTATCTCTTTTTGTATATTGAAGCAAAAAGGAAAAATAAGAAAAGGTTTGAAAGGTTGCAAATTACATTTGAAGATAATGCTTTCTTTCCCCTGGGGAAGTTGTGCTGCCTCAGCCCCTGCAGTCCAGATCACAGATATTCAGGCTTCTTATTCTGCAGGTGGAAATATCTAGGCTGGGCTGAAGTGCGATAATCTTAGTGGGTTTATTTCTCTGGTCCTCACCTGGGGTTTGTAGGTCCCTGGGTGGCTTAAATGGTTTGCACTTGAGTACTAACATAGACGTCGGCAGTTTGAACCCACCCGGTGATGTCACAGAAGAAAGGCCTGGAAGTCTGCTTCTGTCAAAATCGTTGTTGCTGTTAGGTGCCCTGAGTCGATTCCAACTCATAGAGACCCCATAGGGTTTTCTGGGCTCTAATCTTTTCAGGAGCAAATTGTCAGGACTGTCTCCCATGGAGTCACTGGTAGGCTTGAACTGCCAACCTTTCATTTAGATTACAGCCAAGAAAACCCTATGGAGCAGCTCTGCTCTGAAACACATGGGGTTGCCATGAGTTGGAATTGACTTGATGGCAGTGGGTTTAGTTTTTCACCTGGGGTTTGGTAATAACCAGAGCAGCTTGGACAGGTAGAGTGTTGACTGGGCTTTCCTCACTCGCCTCCGTGCACTCAGCTAGCCCTGTGTCAGTAGATGAGACTTTGTTGGATAAAGGAGGTTGGTGGGGGAAGAGGAATGCCAGTAATAAAGCAGATTCTGTTCTCACTCCCTTCTCCTCTAGACAAATTTTGGTGGCTGCCTCGATCCCTCCTTGGGCCTTGTCTCTCTCCCAGGCTGAGCAAGAATTTCTCCTTACACTTTTTGGACAGTTACTTTGTGACAAGCAATATTCTGGCGCTTCAAAATACATTATGTTAATTGATCCTTATATATCCCCTTGATGCAATTACTAATAAAATATAGAAAATGCTTCCCGTGGGAAGTAAAAAATTGTTGCTTGAAGGAGTTATTTGTTTGGTACCCTGTTAACTGATCACTATCATCACTATCAGCCCTCACTACTACCTCCATACCACCACCACCCCCCACCCCCACCTCCAGCACCACCCCCACCCCCACCTTCTCCACCACCTCCTCCAACACCACCTCCATCATCACCTCCACCACCATCACCTCCAACCCCCACCTCCAGCACCACCACGTCCACCATCACCTCCACCACCACTGCCTCCACCATCAACTCCACCACCAGCGCCTCTACCACCACCTCCTCCACCACCACGACCTCTACCACCACCTCTACAACCACCACCACCTCCGTCATCACCTCCACCACCACCTCCACTACCACCACCACCTCCACAGCCACCACCACCACCTCCATCATCACCTCCACCACTACCTCCATCATCACCTCCTCCACCACTACCACCTCCATCATCACCTCCACCACCACCTCCATCATCACCTCCACCACCACCTCCTCCACCACTACCACCTCCATTATCACCTCTACCACCACCACCTCCATCATCACCTCCTCCACCACCACTACCACCTCCATCATCACCTCCACCAAGACCTCCATCATCACCTCCACCACCACCTCCTCTACCACCACCACCTTCATCACTTCTACCACCACCACCACCACCACCTCCACCTCCACCACCACCACCATTCCACCACCACCACCTCCACCTCCACCACCACCACCATTCCACCACCACCTCCACCACCACTACCTCTACAACCTCCTCCACCACCACCACCACCACCTCCACCACCTCCTCCACCACCACTACCACCTCCATTATCACCTCCACCACCACCACCTCCATTATCACCTCCACCACCACCACCTCCTCCACTACCACCACCTCCATTATCACCTCCACCACCACCGCCTCCATCACCACCACCTCCACCACTACTAACTCTATCATCACCTCTGCCACCACCACTTCCACCACCATCACCTATGCCATCATCACCTCTACCACCATCACTGCCAAAACCGAGAAAACCCATTGCCATCGAGTCAATTCTAGCTCAGAGTAACCCTTTAGAATGGTAGAACTTCCCCCATAGGGTTTCGAAGACTGTCTTCTTTATGGAAGCAGACTGCCATGTCTTTCTCCCATGGAGCAGCTGGTGGGTTTGAACTGCCAACCTTCTGGTTAACAGCCAAATGCTTAGCCACTGTGCCACCAGGGCTCCTACCACCTCCACTTTTTTTTTTTTTCTAGTGCCATTGAGTCCAGGTGCCAAATGCCAAACTGACAAGTGCTTGTCAAAAAGCAAGGAGCTGAGATTTGTTGGTGCAGGGCCAACTTTCGTTTTCACTATCTGGACAATTGAAGCTAAACTATTCATTTAACTTGGCCTCTTCCTCCTTTATCTTATATAGTCTCAGTCTTTGTATGTGAGATTGGGAGACAGGTGGCTTAACATTTCTTTAGTCAGTGGAATTGCATCAAGAACTGGTCTCTAAGAGAAGTAGAGCCAAGAAAGTCTTTTGTCTATTAGAGATTTGATTTAGCAAAAAGCATGGGGAAAACTGAATAAAATATCCAAGCCTTCTCAGCAAACTGAACTACCTTTCAGGGCAGGGAGTTGTATGTCAACAAATTCTTAAAATTATGCCCAAATTCCAGTTCTTTTTAATCATATCCATCCATGTGAAATTCTCTTTTTGAGGTAAGCTGAGAATTAAGGCATGCTACATGTATTTGCATAAAAATGAAGAAAATTAGTATGCTATCTTAAGGACATACGGGGAACCACAGATGTTTTGGGGTTTTGAACTCAATAATATGATCAGAGGAGCTTTGATAAACGGACTGCCCGTGAAGGCTTATTTCAGGGCTCTGGCGCTGCCACCGAAATCTTTCCAAAGCACAAATCAGATCATGTCACTCCCTGGCTCCAAACCCTGCAGTGTGTCCCTATGGCCTACAGGATTAAGTCCAAGCCCTTAAAATGGCATCCAAGTCCGCCACAATCTGGACCCCGTTCACCAATTGAAGCTCTTCTCCTGCTGTTCTCCCTCTCACAACCCACACTCTGGCCCTTTTAAACCAGGACTTCAACCTTTTGTTTCCAGTTTGAACCCCTGCTGAGAATTTTCCTTTCCACCCCAGATATACTGAGTCAGAATCTACATTGTAACAAATCCCCAGGTGATTCTTACATCTAACTTCCTGGGAACTTGTTAGAAATGTAAATTCTCAGCAGGGGTTCAAACACAAAAGAAGGGTTACTCAAACCGGAAATGACAGGTTTCTGTGTTTTAAACTACTGGCCAGTCCTCCAACAGGCTGTTTGTTCTTGTTCTGAAGATTTTGCCCATGCTGATTCTTTTGTTTGTACCACCCCTCTGTACCCCCGCACACATACTCACACAAACATGCCGCCCCACTTGATGAACTCACCCATCTTTCAAGATCCACCCAGGTAAGCCTCTCCAGGTCTACAGGCGGAGCTGCCCACTTCTTTATTCGTGCCCCCACGATGCTCTGCATAGAAGTAACATTTCTTACCGTTACTAATGTCTCTTTGCATATGTGTCTTTTACACCAGATAGTGAGCTTTTTCAGGGTAGAGAATGTGCCTTGTCATAAGTATATACTGGCACCAAGCACTGTGCTAGGCTCAGAGTAGAAGCCCAATAGTGGTTATTCTGCTTTTTGCATGAACTAAAAAGTGTATCAGAGTTAGGGGTTGGAGAGGGCTCTTTATGAGATGAGAAGAAAGACAGGGAACCTTTTTGAGGTCCTTATCTGTAAGAGCGTGCATGTGGAGGTCACCCATCAACCAAAATGGCAGCCTCCAGAGTAAAACCCAGCTGTTAAAAAATGAATTGAGTTGGTTACTATTTTTGTCCCTGACCTACTTTGGGGGTACTTTCTACTGCTACTACAAAAACATCCAGACTTTTGCAAATGAACCAAACCACTTTTTAATGGTTTTGTATTCTCTCCTCTTAACGTGACTGTTAACTCTACTGAAAGGAAAATCTCTCCGGTCCCTGAAGCTCAGTGCTAGTGCAGGGGCATCTGTATTCTTAACATGTATTGTTCTTAGTAAGACTGACTTCCACAGAGCTTTCTCAATTGTTTTTCCCTGGAAGATTTTAAGTCCAAGAATAGTAAATCTATCCATCCCAATGATGGCATTTATTTCCTTAGTGCTCAGGGCTGTACTCCCTGAGAACAGGAAGGGTTAGACAACAGTTACCTCCTGCAGCCTCTTCTCTGTGTTGTGCTGGCCCGCACTGGGTCATAAGCGCTCCTGAAGCCATGCCTGCTGTCTGGATGCAGGTAGGACTCTGGCATTAGAATATTTTTCCATCCAAACCCCATCTTGCTTGCCACCTGATTTTTTGTTTGTGATGGCCCAGTAGTTGTTGATTTGTAGAAAATAAACAGTAGAAATCATTTATTTAAGGGTTAAGCTGGCATATCCAAAATATTTTAGTGACTGATTGCAGAGATGGGAAGCCAATAATAACACAGTCATCCATTTGTTGACATTTATTTGATTCACACGATTTTCTAAAAGTTTGAATTTAATTCAGATATCAATGACCAACGCAGAAGTTTATCAACTAAGATAAAATCTTCATTTTCTGATTGGGTGTGTTTTCCAAGGGTGAGTTCTTAAATGCCAGGATACTGTAACATTTATCAGTGTTTTGATTTGGGGTTGAGGGTAATAGAAGCTGGGGTGGGGAGAGAGCGCTAGAAGAGAAGACAGAACCCTGGTTCTTAATTTCAGGATTCAATGTGAAAATACATGGGAAACAACAAAAGAATCCTTTATTGTTGTCTTGTTTACAAAGATTGCTATTAATAAGAGGAAATTATTTAAGTGGCAGTTGTGTTAGAGGGATGCTGAGTAAAAGGCTAAAGAGAAACTACTTGATTATGCTGTGGGTAATAACAGCCTATGACAGGCACCAAATAAAATGCTAACTTTTTCAAATTTCCAGAGGCAAAATTTGCAGTCCCTGCCAGGCCTTTCTTCCAAGGCATCTCTGGGTGGACTCCAACCTCCAACTTTTTAGTCAGCATCTGAGTCTGTTAGCCATTTGTACCACCCAGGGATTCCTCAACAATTATTGTTGTTAGGTACAGTCGAGTTGATTTTTGACTCCCAGCAACCCCACGTGCCATAGAAAAACCACCTCGTAGGGTTTTCTAGGCTGTAGTCTTTACCGATTGTCAGGTCTTTCTCCTGCAGAGCCGCTGGGTGGGTTTAAACCAACAACATTTTGGTTCGCAGCTCAGCGCTTAACCACTGCACAACGATCATTAACAAGACAAAATGGGCTTAGAAGAATATTACCTCAAACCAAACCAAACCTGTTGCCGTCAAGTCGATTCTGACTTACGACAACCCTACAGGGCACAGTAGAACTGCCCCACAGGGTTTATAAGGAGGGGCTGGTGGATGCGAACTGTCGACCTTTCGGTTAGCAGCAGAGCTCTTAACCACTACGCCCCCAGGGCTCCAGAAGAATATCAGAGAGCTTTAAAAGGAATTAAGAGATGAGTGGAAAATTGGGCTTGGGAGGAAAAGTTATCGGAGTCTGAATTAGTTAGCCCAAGAAAACAAAGACATGCTGTGTTCACACTTTCTTTATTCCAGTGTGGTCTGGTAGAGGATTAAAGGGCTGGGAGGCAGAAGAACAAGGTTCTAGGCTGCATCTGACACTGCACAAATTTCATGCCCAGACCTCAGCTTTTCCATCTGTTTTTTTAAAAACATAATATTCAGGTATACTAGTTTTATTAAGAGTTGTTAGGAAATTCAAAAGAAACAAGGGGTACGAAAGTGTTTTAGAGCAAAACAAATTTTAATCCTGTTATCAGCTGACGGATTTCTGATGGTCAGTGATGTGTCTGGAACTGCGCTTTTTAAGCAGGAGGTAGTATATCTGCTGCTGGACAGGATTTTAAAAAAAAAAGGGCTTACCATGGCTGGACAGACATCAGCTAGGAAGAACTTCAGGGTGGTGAGCTGGCTTTCATTCAGAGAGAGCAGCAGCAAAGTACTTCCTGGGGAATAGATAACAGACAAAGATACACGCTTAATCAAGACCCAATTATTTTCTCCTTTCAATTTTTTGTTGCTATCATGCGTTTTCACTAATGGATGGCATGCTGATTAAAAGAACAATTCAGATTTTTATGGATTTTCATACTTATCTGGGATCACATATGTCCATGGGACCATGGATGTCGAGTCAATGATAAAATCTTTTTTTTCAATAAGTATTTTATTTCTTGAAAATTGGTAAAACATGAAGGCACCTGGCAGTGACTGCACATACATTTTATTCTAGTCTCCTTCTTCTTAGCTTTTTTATTATTTTTCATCAAACTTTTCAAAACATGGTACGATGCATTCTTCCTTACTGCAAAAGCAATACTTACAGCCCAAATAAATAAAGCCAAGGGATTTTTTTTTTTTTTTACCTGAGGAAGATTACTACTACACTGTATTCTTCATTACTGCAAAAGAAATACTGGTAGACCAAATAAATAAAACTAAAGGAATTTGTATCTAAAAATTCATTATAACAAAAGCAGTACTGAGAGCTAAGGAGCAGAATCAGCAGTCCTGAATACTGCCCAACTACTCACAGTGGTGCATTCCACCTGCTACACGTGGAGGCTATGACTGGGCCCTAAGATTGAATGCAGGGTAAGAATAACTTACAGGTATTCGAGTCTCTTGAAAAGTACCACTGCAATGCATTACGGCTTATTGCAAAAGGCATTATTTACTGTTCGGAAGCTAGAAAAACAGGGAGCCAGTGACACCTGGCAACAGCGAATGGCATAGGGAGAAAAGAGCTACTATGACTGAATGAAGACTGGGAATAGCTTATTCTTGCAATAAGTACGTTCTCACGAGAACATAGTAACTGGCAAACATAGTGAGGAGGCTTATCTCACAGAAATGAAGGCAAACCTGTCACAAGTTTAGAAAATTCACACATCCAAGAGACATCACCTAAGACAATGCTCAATCTACACAAAAATGAGCCTCCAATTTAGGGTTTTTGAGTTTCATACATTTCAAAAGGCTCCCGCCTTGAGGCTAAATGGGTTAAAATCCAGCTACCCCCTTCCCAAAGAACTCTATTATCCCAAAGAACTCTAGAGGCATCAAAAGTGGTTGGGATATCGTGTGTCCCAGGAGCCAAGAAAGAGTTAAAACTGTTTCCATGCTAACTCTAGTGCAAAAATAGGCCAAAAAAGTTTTCAGTCTTTCATATCCCTAAGCTCATTGATCTCTCAAAGGTTTGTTTCCTACGGAAAATGCTAACTTGGTGTAGGCTCCAACTCAGATTCTAAAGCTCTTAATTGCGATGGTGTGTTTATTCAACTCAGCAAGTACTTACTCCAAGTACTAGCATTCTTGGCTAAAAATACTGATTTGCATGATATTTTTCATACATCTGCTGACTGTTCACAATGACTGGGCCAACCCATAGTTCTGATCAAATCCTCCTAGAAGCCATCCACTCTTGGCAGCCTTAGGGGGTCTGTAAATGCTGAGTCTCTGGGCCAATCAGTTTAATTGTGCCCCAAGCTAGGAGCTTAAAAAAAGGGGTGATTTTATTTTTTTTCTTTTTAAGAAAACAAGCAAATAGAATAGAGAGGAAAAACTTGTGCCATCCTCTTCTGGAAGCCCTGAAATCCCCTGCCAACCATTCCCTGGACCTCAGTTTATTCGTCATAAAATGAGGAGAGTGTTTGCTCTCTAAGGTTCCACTCAAACGTTTTTCCTTCGATGAGGGAAGAAATCTCTTCCAAGAAAAGGACTTTTTCCTCTTTGGTCACCTATGTTCCAAGGTGCCTCTCTTGCATTGGAGACTTCTGCATCTCAGTCCTGGCCATGCCTTCTCTTTTTCTTAATAATTCCACAGAATTATACAGAGGCTCCATCTTTCAAGCAGGCAGGGATTCTTTCCATTACTCTTTTTGCAACTCCTGCTTCTTTCTCATATTTTTACCCTTCACCTCACAAAATAAGTGCTCAACTCCTGGCAATAATCTCTACCCATGAAAACACTCCTGAAGACTTCCCAGAAGTGCCTAAGCCATGGTATTTGGGTGCAGTGTTTAGAGAAAGACCCAACTTCGGAGGAGCAATAGTGAGGCCCTTTCTGACATTCCAAAGTGTTTCTTTTGGTAGGGCTGAAATGGAAAATGGCATTATCAAGCACCCTGAAAATGGAATGGGATTCACCTCCACAGTGGGATCAGGTGGGTCAGAAGGGGCCACTGGAAGGGCACTTCTATAAGATAGATGGCTCTCTACCTTAACACACTTCAGACTGATGAAGGGTGGGAATAAGGACAGGTCTTCTTGGTTATTAAAGAGGAGTGGCATGTGGAAACCTGTGTTTCGGAGGACGGCAACGTTGAAGACCATCATTATTCTCCCACCAGACCTTCCTTTATGCTCTTGTCAGAGACCACACTTTAGAAGTAGGAAGAAAGTTCCTGTTTTGAAATTGTGAGGCCAGTCTCCCCTGATCACTAGCTGAGTGGCTTTGTGAGAAGGTTGCTGATTGTTTCCCGCTTTGTAAAATGAAGTGCAAGCCCTTTACCTTGCAAACTTTGAGACGCCAAGGAGACTGCACATGTAAACATGCTCTGTGGAGACTAAGGTAAAACACAGATTTTAGTTAATGCTTCTTATATTAAAAAAAAAAAAAAAAATTTTTTTTTCTTATATTATTATGCCCTTTCCTCACCTTGGGACACGGCCAGAACTTCGGGGTCCTCCTGGAAGGAACGTCAGCAACTGTCAGCTGCCAAATAAACAGCTCCAGAGACAAAGAGAAATGCCTTGCTCTCTCAGGGTTATATCCTTGAACGAATTGAATTGACAATTTTACTTTGAAGGGAAAAAATGGAGATCAGTTGGCAGGAGAAATCCACATGGTTTAGACTTTTGCTTTATACTTTCATTGTTGCTATTGTTACTGTGGAAACCCTGGTGGCATAGTGGTTAAGTGCTATGGCTGCTAACCAAAAGGTCTGCAGTTAGAAGCCACCAGGTGCTTCCTGGAACCCCTATGGGGCAGTTCTACTCTGTCCTACAGGGTCGCTATGAATTGACTCGACAGCGACGGGATCGTTAGTGCAGTTTTCACATTCTGACCAGGGCCCAAGGAATAATTAATCCTAAGCAAGCGAACAGATCATTTAGCAATCAAGAATCTCTTCCTACAAGTCAGCAGTAACGGGGGCTGTGAAATAACAAAACCAAACAAACAAACCTGTTGTTGAGTCGATTTCAACTCATGGTGACCCCGTGTGTTACAGAGTACAGCAGCTTCATAGGGTTGTCTTGGCTGTAATCTTCATGGAAGCAGATCACCAGGCCTTTCTTCTGTGGCACTTCTGGGTGTTTTGAACCACCAACCTTTAGGTTAGAAGCAGGGCTTCAAACAGGTTTATTTCAGTTCAACCCCCTGCTGAGAATTTGCTTTTCCACCCAGATATACTGAATCGGAATCTACATTTTAATAAGGTCCCCAGGTGATTCTTATAAAGTTCTTATGTATATGTAAGAATTACCTGGGGATCTTGTTGAAATGTAGATTCTGATTCAGTATAAACTGGGGTAAAATGCAAAGTATCTACAAGGGGGTTGAACTGGAATAAATCAGTTCAAAGCACTTTGTGCCACCCAGGGACCTTTAATGGGGGTTATAAAAAACCCACCCAGTGCCGTCTAGTTGATTCCGACTCATAGTCCCTATAGGACAGAGTAGAACTGCCCCATAGAGTTTCCAAGGAGCACCTGGTGGATTCGAACTGCTGACCCTTTAGTTAGTAGCCGTAGCACTTAACCACTACGCCACCAGGGTTTCCTACGGGTGTTATATAAAATAGGGCAGGTAAATGTTATATAAAATAGGGCAGGTAAATAAAGCATTTTCAGGAACTCTAAAGGCAGAGCCTTGATAACACTGGAAATACCTTCTGTTGAATGAACAGTGTTAGGACTCTGTTTTGAATTGGGGGCTCTTTTCCCTAGCAGTCATGATTTTGAATTCAATTCTGCTCTCCAAAGCCCGGACTGATTTAACCAAGCCTGTAGATTTTTTTTTTTTTTTTTTTTGTAGATTACTGGAGGAGGTGCCAGCCCTCAACAATGCATTCTTGGGCAAGAGGAAAAAGGTTCTTGTAAGAAAGAGTTTCTTCTAAAAAGGTTTGAGAATTACCCTAATGATCTAACTGATAATACAATTGCTAGTTTCTCCTCTCTTCCGTCCTTTCTTTCAAGTTTCACATCCTTCTTTGTTCATGTTAAATTATTACTTGAGGTTCATAGGGCTGACTTTAACTTGCTTAGGAAGTTAATATTTTCCTTGCTTCTCTTAGGAATTCTCAGAGACTTGGAGTGACTTTCTCCTGCGAATCTTGTGCTTTCCCAGAGTGTACTTCCTGAAAGCATTGTTATTAATAATAATTTTTCCTTAAATGTTGGAGAATTTTAGCCACTGCAGCCTCTGTTAAGAAGCAGAAGTTATAACGAAGAGAAGCCCTGCTGAGCAGCCGGCATGGGCTCTCTGAGCTATTCCTAGGCCCCTCAGGACACTCCAGCACAGGTCCTATCAGAGCACCCAACGCTGCGCTGGAGTAGGCGCTGCTGTGCCAGCTCGAGAGGCACCACGCAGGACCCCAAACATTTCCTTTTTGAGACAGCCTCTGTTGCTTTTTTCTGTTGCTTAAGAAATGCATTTCTTTGGGTTTCAAGCTTTCCACCCTAAAAATCCCCAAACTGTACTACCAGATTTCATTTGCACAGTAGCATGAACGAATTCATAGGGCACCCTTCAGATTGCCATGTGGACACATGGATGGAAAGCAGGTGTGAGTGCGTGTGTGTGGAGGCGGTAGCAGGCAAGACGTGCTCGGGACCTCTGGTCAGGCCAGCGCAGACCACCTATTCGCCCTGGAACTGAGCGAGAGGTGGATAAAGGGGACCACGGGCCAGAGGAGGCAGCCAGGAGGGCACCAGGAGGCTGGGGAGGCCATGCGAAGGTGGGCGCCGGGGACCGAACTCCGGAGGCAGGCGGAGTCCTTCAGGCAGGCAGCGGCTGCAGTCACACCCTAGACCCCCGGTGTGTCCTTTAGGCCCTGAGGAGCTCCCCGACGCTCTGGAAAAGCCACTCCTCGCAAGGTTTCTGTCCTTGTCTCCAGAGATTCGGGGAGCCCAGTTCCAAGAACATCTTCGCACCACTGCGGACCTTGAGTATCCTGCAACGCAGGCTGGTCACGCAGGGCAGAGGGAGGAGGGGCGCGGGGGCGCCATGGCCTCCGAGTCCCGGCAGCCCGGTCAGTCTGCGCGCCCTGCACCCGCGCTACCGCGGCCTCCCGGGACGTGGCCACCTGCGCCCCGGGCCGGGCGCCCTGCTCCCAGGGGCCGGGACTGGCCGCAGCGGGCACGGCCCGGGCCGGGGACTGGGGCTTGGGGCGGGGGCGGAGCCAGGCCCGGGGCCGGTGTCAGGTTGCTCCGGTAACGGTGACGTGTCGCGGCGTGGGCGGGGCCAGCAAGCAGGTTCATATTTTAGGAAGTGGAGGCGGCGGCGCGGGCCGAGTTGCAGCGGGGTCTGGGGCGCAGCGCAGCGGCGGGAGGAGGCGGACACGTGGCAGTAGCCCCGGCAGAGCAGCAGCGGCGGCGGCGGCGGCGGCATCAGTCCGGGCCCCCGGCCGCTCTCCCTCCCTCCCCGCGGCAGCCCTAGCTCCCTCCTCTCCGCTCTCCAGGCCCCGCTCGCTTGGCCGGGAGCTGCTGCTTTCTTTTCTCTTTGATTCTCAAGCGACAGGACCCGGCGCCGGGCACAGACCACCGCCACCATGGGGAAGGGGGTGAGTGTCCGGGCGCCCGGGGAGGGGACGCGGGGAGCCCCGGAGGGGAGAAGGAGGAAGACGAGGAAGTCAGGAGGGCGCCCGCGGCCAGGACTTGGCGGGGGAGGAGGAAGCAGCGCGGCGCGGAATGGGTTGGCAGAGCAGGGAGGCTTAAAAGACGACGCACTTTGGAAATGGAGGGAGCGCAGTGAGGGGGGCAGGGCGGGGAGGGAGCGCAGAGGGGCCGTGTGTGGACCCCGACAGGGGCTCCGCGGCCCCGGAGAGGGGCTGCAGGCCACTGAGCTGGAGCGCATAGCGGGCCCGGGGCCCCGGCCGCTGGGCTTCCCGAGGAAGCCGCGGGGCCAGGAGGAGAGGAGCGAGCGGCAAACGGGCGGCCGGGGAAGGAGACTGCCGCCGGCGGCATCCCCGAGCCCTTATCCCCTCCCTCCGCCCGCCCTCACCTCCCATCTCTTCTCCTTCCTTTTTCCCTCCGCCCTCCCTGCCCAGAGGAAAGGCGCGCTCCTCCCCTTCCCCTGGGGCGCTCGGCCGCGCCGGTCGGGCCCCCTTCGGGGCTGCCGTTCCCGCCTCGGGCCGGGCGCCGGCGGGGCCCCCGAAGCGGGGGCAGCCGCGGGGTCGAGGTTCCTTCTCTTGGAGGCGCAGGGGTTTAGCCAGCCACCCGCAGAGGCATCCACCCTCCCCCAAAGAAAAAAACTGGCTTTCCTTTACTGCGGAGCCTGTCGAGCGGGCTGGTGCCAGAAAGGGTGTGTCTTCACCGCCCTAAAATGGCCTTTAAGGTATATTTTTGAGAGGTTTAATGAGGCACTTTCCATAAACACAGGATGCTTCCGGAACAACTGGAGTTGTCATCTGAAGCTTTGACAGTGGGGAGGGGCGTGTGGATTTTTTGGAGAGATGAGCCTCGGAGAACAGGCTGACCCACCATGGCCTCTGGGTACAATAAACCCAAAAGAGGACTGGAGGCTGCGGGAAGCCAGGGGCAGTTCCTCTGTACGTGATGGTGGGAATGCCCTTCTCCGTTTCCAGCGCCGACTAACCGAAGAGCCATCCCCAAAAGAAATGAGGGGTCTTGAGGGCAGGAGAGTGGCACGCAGCCCTGTGGGAATACCGTAACAACGCTTTCCTACAGTTGAATATCACGAGCCGTGATATACCTGTAGCCACAGCAGAAGACTACTGGGGCACTAAAGGGGCCAACGTGTAGTTAAGAGAAAACTTACACACAAGATAACCCCCCCCCCCCCGAAGTACCAATTTATCAGATAAAGATGATCAGGTCATGAGAATACTGGTGGCACAGAATCCACGCTGTCATCTTTTGGGCTTAGTACAGTGCCTGGCACTCTATAGGTCTTATGAAGGTCGGTCCTTCAAGGTTCCTCTGTTGTAGATTGTGATGGAGGCAGAAAATGAGGGTGCATTCTTTGGGCGCTGTAATTGGATTTTGGAGGAGGCAGTGAAAAGGCTTGGACCTGATAGGGAGAAGCAGGAATGCACAACTTGTATTGCTTTTAAAAGCACAAGATGTTAAGGTCAGGTAGGTTTAGGGAAAAGACCTGAGTGTGGAGCCTCTCTGCTCCTCACAGTGGGAATCGGGTTAGTGGCCTGTGCCACACCATCAAGCCTTAGGTCAGTCCTGTAAACAGCTCTTTAAAGCTCTTCTCTCTCTCTCTCTCTCAACCTCTCAAAAAAAGCTTCATTTTTTACGAATCCGTAGTTACTGATTGTGGGGGGACTGTAGAGATCATAGATACGTATGTGAGGCCTTGGAAGGTGAAGTGACTTGCTCAAGGTCAAATGACTGGTTAGTGACAGACCAGACATCCCTGATTGCTGAACAGCGGGTGTTCTCACAAACCTGAACATACATTTACTCCTTAACATTGCCTAATATGCGGGACTCTAAAGTTAGTCTTCAGATGAAAATGGGGTACTTGTGATATTGATTTAATGGGCCAGGGAGATGTTTGGGTAACTAAGTTGTGTCCATGTATCTGTCTCTTTCATAACCACACTCATGCACGGTACTGGTAAAGACAGCAAAACACCTGGGTCATAGTGGAGGTTCAACCCAGATTTAGTGGCTAGCAAACACTTAAAACTGAATTATGACTTGTTAACCTGCTATGTAGCTTGTCCAATGGGTTGTATTTAGTATTTGGGATACCTTTATACATTAAACAACTAAGTTGTGTTTGTGTGTGTGTCTGTCGGTCATGATTCTTTATGAAGTTGCCCCTTTTGTCCTCAGTGACTTATTGTGATAGTCCAAATGTTCAGAAGGATATTTTATGCTGAAATGTTGGGATTTTTCCACATGGGGATTAAAATGTGGGTGGAGTGGTGACTAAAGCTCTGCTGATAATTGGTTAACCAGGAAGCCTGTCCCAGCAGCTAATTTTTAAGGTCATTGTTAATGTTTTTTTCTCTTCCCACCTCAGTTTGGGGCCTAGATTTTGATGATATCTCAAATGATTTTTGTATCTCCTTAAAAATCTAGTCCCTAAGCTTTTGATAAGAAAATGAAAGAACAGCTCTTGCTGAATCATTCCTGGATGAAATAGGATTTTGTTGCCCCCCCCCCCTTTTTTTTTATTGGGTGTTTTTGCCGATGATTTGGCCTAAATCCTCAGTGAGGCCTACCACCCACAACTGTTTAGCTCACCAAAGGTACACACTATAACTGTTTAGAAATGCAAGAAACTTTCCGTTTTCTCAAGTTTACAAAAGGTGGGGGAGGGAGAAGTCACCAGATCTTTCA
Source organism: Elephas maximus indicus (assembly GCF_024166365.1). Lineage (NCBI taxonomy): Eukaryota > Metazoa > Chordata > Mammalia > Proboscidea > Elephantidae > Elephas > Elephas maximus. Next base: position 163,729,107 of record NC_064821.1, on the reverse strand, counting down.
TTGCAGGTCTTGATTCAGTGTGAACATTAACTGAGTTACCTAGAAAATAAATCTTAGCCTGTAGGTAGTGATGGGGGGAGGGGGCGGTGGCGTAAATGAGTTGATGACTCCAGGCAATAGGGCTGGGGGAGAAAAGCTTCAGGTGAAGGTTGTGCCAGGGATACACATGTCAGCAGAAATCGTGGTTGTATGGCAACATTATCAGCTGCCGTTTTGGAGCTCAACTTGAAAGTGTGACTAAATATCCCCTGGCTGCTGTAAAGCTAGTACTTTAGACTCAAGGCATTGTAAGGCAGAGTCCTAGGGTGGGTGGTTGCCCGGGGACTGGCCAAGAGCAAGTCGAATCTGACCCGGAAGAACTAGTGACTAGCACAGAGGGGTAAAGAATAGAGTTGGAGGTTACAACACACCCTTTGGCTGTTAATTGTTCAGTGTGTTAAAAGTGTAACAGTTCCCTGCCTCTCAGGTTCTTTTCGTGTTTTTTTTTTTTTTTTAGGAGGGTGTATCCCCTTTTGGTAACTTACTTTTGGTTAATTTATAGTGTTCTGTGCCAGTAAGTTTGTAACACTAGAGTGACTCACCTTTTGGTGGGAGGGTAGGAAAGGGGGAGGCCTGCATCATAAATATGAGTAAGATTGAGGGAGAGAGCTAAACTCAACAGGGGGAAAAAAAATTCCAGGGCTTTCAAAAATCCAGTAAACCGTTTATCCAGACTCCCGGAGTGTTATTCCTAAAATAAAAGGTGAGATTCAACATTATAAAGCATAATAGACTTGGCAACTATCCACACCCCACCCCAGAACTTTTGTAAATCATTCTTTTAGAATCCTGTTTTCCGATTATTTTAGCAACACATTAACAAGTAAGTAACTTTCCGTTAAACTAAGACTCTGTTTTTGAAGATACATTCAGATTCAAGGATGAGAGAGAAGCTTTAACTAAAATAGTTTTTGAAGGCTTTTGTATGGAAAATAAAAATTAGTTTCTTCATTCAAAAACAAAAAGGAAACAAAACAAAAACCCCAAAGCTTCAGGTTCTCATCTAGCCCATGGATAGAATATTCACCCCGAAGATCAAATGCAGTAACTTATGTTCAGTTTAGACTGAGTACAACAGAAATACGAGTTGTTGCTCTTGTGGGTGGGGCTTAGAAAGTAATTGGAACTGAAGAAAAGATGAGTCTTTATAAACCGTGAGTTTGCTGTTCCTCAGTTAGTCTTAAGCTCTTCTAAAACTAGACAGGTTTTTTTTTTTTTTCACCTGAAAACATATTAGGGACTGAAAATAATGAGAAATACTATTATTCTCCAAAGAAAAGCCATGTGAAAGTGTCAGTTGACATGGATGAGAGCTGTAATCTTTACTCAGCACACAGATTTGTTTGATTGCATCGTAGAGCTCATCTCCTTTCACTTTTCAAGTAGAGGACTTTATAATGATTGTTTTTACATTTTTGAAGTCTTTGCAAAAATCTTAAAAAAAATAAAAGGGGTTTTTCAGCCTTACGTGATGGGAGGAGGCCTGGACAGTCAGGCTGTGGTGCCTCCTAGCTCCCCAGGGTTCTCTGCCAGCCAACAGGCCAGAAGAAGAAACATGAGTGTCAGATCAGATGGGCTCACAGTAATCAGAGTGGCTGTATTTGGACAGCAAAACACTGGGCAGAATGTTTCCCCGTCCCTGCCAGAGCTGTCCAGTTTTAGATGATGCTAAAAATATATGTCCACTAAATGATAATGGGAGGGAAAGAGAACTTCAGAATCCACTAACACCATTTTTATATGCTCTCCTTCATTTATGTATTTTTGGAAAAGGAGACGTAACCAAGCTGGGTTTGAACTTTCTCACGTTGCTATGAATTGAGTGGATGAGAGGAAGTGTGTTCTTTGGCTGAAGTCAGAGAGAGAATGTTCTTTGCATATGACTCACCTCATTAGCTGTGCTGAAATCTGTTGCCAGGAATCCACAAGAAATTCTTCACATTGATTTGAGTGATGTTTGGGATAGCAAATTCTGTCGGTGAGAAAAGAGGCCCACTACTGCCACTCCTGTTGGTGCAGTGGTTAAGTGCCGGGCTACTGACCCAGAGATTGGTGGTTTGAGCCTATCAACTGCTCCGCAGGAGAAAGATGTGGCATCCTGCTTCCATAAAGATTACAGCCTCGGAAACTATGGAGCAGTTCTACTCTGTCCTATAGAGTCACTATGAGTCGGAATCAACTCAACACAATGGGTTTGGTTTTTTGTTTTACCATTTGGTTTCATTTGGATCCTGAGCCAATGTTTTTGGCCTATAGACCTCATTCCCTAGTTCCATTGTGCCTTTATATGAAATGGATCTGAACACTGTCTGCATCTTGTTCTTTTCCAACCCTGTTTAGTAACAACTCTTGAATATTTTCTGTTGTTGGTCCCAGAAAGTTGAATTTTGGTGGGCTGACTGTGCTTTATCTTTGTAACTTGTATTTTTTGGGGTCCCTATAAGCAATTTTAACTTGTGTGACTCAGCAGGCCTTGATGTTCATCTTTCCAGTTCGTTAACCATGGTGAAGGCGGGGCCCTGGTACGTCATTCGTCTTTCTTGTGTTTTCTCTTTTACCTTCCACATGATACTTCCATGGCATCATTTTGTTTTATTGTTTTTATTTGGTTTTATTGGTTGGCTTTGTCTTTAGATCACATCCCATTTCTTTAGGGCCTTGTGCAGCCTGGCAGTTTCACTTCCCCACTCCAGGCTCCATTCAGAGCACCAATTGAGGAGTGATGAGACTTTTTGATTCATTTCCTCTGTAAGGGAGCCTATGCCAGTTATTACCCTGTTGTCTCTCAAGCTGACATGCTCTTTTAAGTAGTGCTAGTCAAGGAGCGGTCAGGCAAAATGAAAACGGGCTAGGGGACAGCAAGTGTTAAGAGCAATAGGCAGAAATTTTTACTTCTTCATAACTCAGGTATCTAATGTAAAGGTTGAGTTACCCCATTGAAAAAACTAAGTCCCCCCCTCCCCCCATAACTGGGAAAACAAACCACATTCTTAAGAGGTCGTAAATCTAAAGTATATATTTTAGACGTCTTTGGATGATCCTGGGTGTGTACTAACTGTAGCTGGTGGGGTGGGCTGGCTGGCCCCTTGAGATGAGAAAGGGAGGTTAATTAAGCCTTGTTCGTTTTGAGATGAGGGAAACCTGCTGGCTAGAGCCAAGGCTGTTTTCTTTGTCCCCTGCTGGCTGATGGGCTACAGCCCAAGTTTGGAGATACTGAACTGGGCTGACAAAGGGACCTACTGCTTGACCTTGCTAGATTATGTTCTCCAGCATGCTGCGTGTTTGGGTGAGGGAAGGCAGATGAAGGAATGGCGGTCCCTGGGCCACTTCTCTGCAGAGGAAAGCTCTTCCTTCACTGTCCCCAAATGCTGTTCCTATAGTGAAGGTCTCACTGCTAGGGGGGCTGGAGAGCAGCTGCAGTATTATGACAGTGTGTCCCCCTTCAACCTGGCCATCTTTTAGCCTCAGATCTCTGACTTAGTAATTTAGGAGCAAATGGAGGTGTAATGAACCTGGGCATCATCAATTCTTGACTTATATTTTCTTTGTCTTAATTCATGAGATAAAATAAATACCCAAAAGGAGGTGGGTTTTTTTTTTTTAAAGTTTAAATTGTTCAGAGTAAGGTATGGCAGTAATTAGTGTTTGTTAAAACCAAGTTATAACAATAACCTTTGTAACATTTTGCAGAGTACCTCTATATACATAATTGTTTTTGATAATTATTTATTAGATGATTCAGGAAAATTGGAAAGCACTCCCACCTCCGTTTTTTTTTTTTTTTTTTAAGGAAATAAGAATAATGGACCCATGTTGCACAGACTAGGCAGTGCCCTAGGCAACCAACAAGTTCAGAGGACATCCCCCATCCTCCCTGCTAAGGCCAAATTGAGTTCAGAAGTGACATTTCTACAACTCTCTTGGGAAACTTTGAAATGGGCTACATTCAAGGCCACTTTTACCTTTATTCTAGCTCTTGTTCCTAGTCAAAGGGTTTTGTTCGTTCGTAGGTTTTGAAGCAGTGTAGTTTGGTTTTCATATTTGGTGGCATTCTATCAGAATTCCTTCTCTAGGTTCTTTAACAGTTGTACCAAGCGTAATTCTCATTTTATGAATGAGGAGGCTGAGGTAACTTGTTCAGGGTCATGTAGCTGGCATGCAGCACAGCTAGAATGACTTGGGGCTGACGTAAAAGCAGTGTCAACAGCCCCAGTCTAAAGAGAGTGGGAGTCTCAGCAGAGGTCTTATGGGCTTTTAGGTGCAGTGGGAATTTGAGACGGCGAAGAACTGAGCTTTCTGCTGGCCACGGAAAACGTTGTGCCGATGTGTGGGAACCTGCCAGAAAACCCATAATGTACAATTTAGAAAGCCCTCTGAGCTGCCCTGGTGGACATGAAGGCCGAAGTGGTGTTATTGGTGGTGGGGGTGGTTTGTGCAGATATGAGGTGGCATACTTCTGGATGGAAACTTCTCTCCTAAGACTTTATCCCACGTGTGTGTGTGTGTGTGTGTGTGTGTGTGTGTTTTAACTGCTTATTTCGAGATAATTTTCCATACCTGTCCTGTCCCTGTCCCGTCCTCCCTTTAAAACTGTTTAGTTACTGAAGAAGAAGGAGCATCTTGGCCCTAATAGGTCTTGGGGATGCCTCACCCATCGTGAGGACTTAGTATATATTTATGAGTGTGTGAACCTTGTTACATGTTTTGATCTTGGCACCTTTTGTCAAGGGTTTTCCTATCTCCTGGGCACCGTTTTGTCTACTGCCCAAATCACATGGTAGCAAAACTCATGCATCTTTGAGGGGATGGAGTCCTTGGGAGGTTGTGTCACACTGGGCAAGCTCCTGCCCCTTACTGTGACTTCTCTGTTTCTAAATTAGAATGGGAAGGAAAAAAAAAAACCAACTTCATTTTTACAAGTGGCCGTTTTGAGAAGGGCATAACAGTACTTTGGACTTTGATAGTACCTTTTTCCAGTAGAGCACCATGGGAATTAATCATTCCCAGTCCTCTGTAGGAGCCCTGGGGGTGCAGTGGTTAAGAGCTCAGCTGCTCACCAAAAGGTCTAATCAAAATGTCAGTGGTTTGAATCCACCAGTTGCTCCTTGGAAACCCTATGGGAGTTTTGCTGTGTCCTCTAGGGTCACTAGGAGCCAGAATCGACTTGACAGCAACAAGGTTTGTTTTGCTTCTTAATCCTCTGTAGGGGCGGCAGACGTGATGGGAAACTTCAAATTGAGAAAGTAGGAATGGAGCACTCCATCATGGCATGGTCACTTCAGTCATTGAGGAAATGCCCTTTTCCCTTGCGGTGACTTACTGTTTCTCCTAAATGCTTTTAAAAGAAATAATAGAAGAAAATGTTCTTAACCTGCTTTTATGTCTTACCTCTTTTTATCATTGTTCCCCTGTCCCACCTTCCAACCCTCCCAAACACACTCATTGATTGGTACTTCAGGACCTGATAATTGGTTCCTACCAGGGTAAACTAGTACTATTCCTTTCTTGTGGGGAAAGGACTGAATTATATAAGCTGCCTGGTTGTTCTTCTAAACAGGTGTTGCCTAGTAAAAAATAAACAACTTTGAAGAAAAAGAAATTTCACGTGTTAATACTTCCCGGGTGTCTTTCACAAATGGCCTCGCTTGAAACTATGCCTTATATAGCAGGAATTGATGAAGAAGGCGAAGAGTTATTAGTAAATCTAGATCCCCAGATAACTTTGCTGTTGATAAGTGTGAAACTGTAGGCAAGGCATTTATTTTGTAGATGGGGATAAAACTTTGGAAGTTGACCCGAGGCTGAACTGCTTCAGTAATTCTCTCTCTACTGAAGTGGAAAATATTGGAAGTAGGAGAATAATCAGAGCATACAGATGATGAGGCAGAGCGAGTTTAACTCTGATTTTCATATATTTAAATATATTTTCATGATAACTTGCTTAAGGGTTATTTATGAACAATATTTTAAAAATCAGTACCAACTGGCCACATAAGTGTTTTAGCGACCCTTGACCAATGTCTTTAAAATGATTTTTGAGTATTGTGTTTTCCTATTAAATATCTGAGGGAAATACCACCTTGTAGGAGCCCTGTCTTTTTCTTTTGCCTGTTTCTTTCAGTGTGTGTGGTTATTTTCCACCTTCAGTCTGGCACCAAGCACCCTATGCAAAGAGGCACTTATGAATGTGGTTGCTCCATAGTGGAGAGAATGTGAAGAATGCTGACTATCTTTAGACCTGCTTCATTCTTCACAGATAAGATAGAAACTAAAGAACTTCTGTCTTTGTCAGGGGAAGTTAGTCAAGTAACACTGCAAACATGACCACAGAAGTTGAACAATGTGGATAATAGAACTGTCTCTACTTGTGGGCAATACCAACTGATTTAGAACAAGATTTTTCTTTGGAATCTTGAAGGTGTTTTCAAATTCAAATGGGTATTGTATTTACTTGACAACCATATCAGCTATGACTGAAAACACACCTACTCTTTGCTTTAATTTTATTTTCATTTCAGCGCAATAGGATTTTAACTTGGACACAAGAATTCCTTATTTTTGCTTTAGTAGCTGGTAATATACTTCTGACTGAAAGTTGGACGTGGGTAAGGGTGAGCCAAGAGATGATGCATCCCAGGAGATACACAAAATAACAGTAATAGTGTCATATGGGTCACCCATTTTAAGAAAGTCACTAATATTTACTTTTTTTGCCATTCTTAAGTTGTCATTGTTGTGAGAGGCATCTCATTGGTGCAGTGGGGGTAGTCTGCTAAGGGGCCTCTCTGTGTCACCGAGCTTTGGAGCACCAAGTTCAGGCTTTGTGTCGATTGGCTCAGGCATTTTAAATGGGATGGGGGAGCGGGATGATCTAAATTTGAACTATAGAATCAACATTTTCTTTAAAAATTGTTCCAGTTTTCAAGAAGCGTAGGTGGACCCTGTGAATCGTGTGATAATGCAGATGCTGTTCCTACATCCTGCTTATGTCAAAACATTTTCAGTGACTTTCATTTTGGGAGTTTTATTTTTCAGGCTGCGGATTGGAGTGGAGGCTCTTTTTTGTCTTATTTAAGAAATTTTTAAATAACCATTTTAAATGGTTCCTTTTTTTTTTTTTTTTTAAGCAGATGAAAAGGTCAGTGTTCTTCGATGTGCGCTAAAGATGTTTAGCTTTGATACTTCCTGACTTTTTTGCAAACAAAATATAAATATTAGTACCATACTGTCCCCTAAGTTAATAACATAAAGATAGTTTCATTTTTTCCCGTGGAGGGGTTTGGACAGCACAACTCAGCTAGCCCAATGGAAGCGGCTCTGGCAGGGCCCATTCTGAGGCCTGTCATGACTTTCCCGCTGGTCCTAAGGCCTTTGGGTAGAGATAATAGTATTCTTAGTAGATTGCTTTGTTTACTATGCAGTATAAGCACATACATTTCCGTGAATTATCCCAATGACTGTTCCAAAGGGTGGTTATCTGAAAAACTACCAAAATCCCTTGCTCCAAAATCTTTGGTTTTGAGATGCTGTTCATAATTTACAATCAAACCTTTCCCACGTTCCCCTGTAGGTTGGACGTGATAAATATGAACCCGCAGCCGTTTCAGAGCATGGCGACAAAAAGAAGGCCAAGAAAGAGAGGGACATGGATGAGCTGAAGAAAGAAGTTACTATGGTAAGTACTAGGTGGAAGGCAGCTTTTTGTTCTCCTCAAAAAATTTTGTTTTTTAAATTACATCTTCGAGGACAAGATATTTCCCCCTCTGTCCTTTAGTCAGGGACTTGCTTTATTTTAAAAGTAAAGAAATGATAGCAAGTAAGAGATGAAGATGTCGAGGTTGAAAATTTTCACCTTAAATTAGCTGCTAAGGGGTTGGAAAAATTATTCAGCAACTCTGGCCAGAACCAAAACCCACGGAAGGAACTGTGGTCAATATCATGGACTTTTGGTTTTCCCACTGTGTGGATTATGCTGAATATTGAGAACTTCTGACCTCTCCAGGCTGTGGAGGCTTCCACAGGCTTAACCTCTCTAGAATCTGTTTGATGTTCAAAGATGGCATATGAGGTTTTACTAGATTTCAGAGAGTGCCTGGGTTTCTCTGTAGTGATGAGACAGGTAATGATGGACTTCTGTCACATGGGTCAGCCATCCACAGGGTAAGACTCAATGGTGAAAAGTATACCAGCTTCTGCATGAAGAAAAACTTTCTGAGATTAATGCTGGTATTAATAGTATTAACGAGAGTATTGAATGATGTTGATACTTTCCTATCGTTTTTTATGCTGTACTGTTTAATTCTTCTCTTGTTTTTGTTTTCACTTAGGATGACCATAAACTTAGCCTTGATGAACTTCATCGCAAATATGGAACAGACTTGAGCCGAGTATGTTCTAAGTTGAAACTTCTTTTATAGAATCCTAACTTTCCCCTGCTTTCCCTATCACAGGAGGGCTCTAGGAAGGGGGTGATGACAGCCACCATCTGAGTACCTACTGTGTGACAGGCACAGAGCTTCTGCTTTTACATGCTGCCATTTAATTTTCCCTGAACCTGATCGAAGTAGACATTGTTCTCCCCATTTTATAATAGGCCAGAGTCCATAAGTGCAGTTGCCAGAGTTTGAATTTGAATGGCTCCATGACCTTTTGTTTACAGATCTCTTTATTTTTCTACATCTGTTAAATTGAGTTGAATATTTCAGTTAGTTGAATCATTTGAAGCATTCACATTTTTGCACTTTCCCTAGCTAGATCACTACAGTATGTCAGACGTTGATTATTCTGTCCTTTTTTTTTTTTTTTTGAAGCTTATTTTATACAAAACTCAGAGAACTTTTGATAAGATAATGTGTGTCATGTACACTTATATGAGGAATTTTGGTATTGAATCTGCTACAAACAATATAAAGGTCAGCAGTGGGAAGGGTTCGTTATTTCTACACACTCAGTAAAGCTTGAACACCAAGCTAATACCTAACTGTCGCGTAAGGCATCAAGGGGCTCTGAGAAGGCGGGCTGGCACGAGTACCCTGCAGTCCGAGAGGAGGCTCTGACTCTGCTAAGAACAAGCTAACAGTTACTCACCAAGTGCCAGGCAGCCGCTGAGCACCTAATGTGCACCACCTCACTGGGCTTTCATTAGAATCCTGTGAAGTAGGTTCTCTGTGACCCTAAGCCAGTTATTCAAACGCTGTGAGTCTTTTTTCTTACTTGTAATAAAATGGAGTTAAAATACCCAAAAAGAATTGTCATGAGAACTAAACAAGTTAAAGCTCCTAATGCAGTGTCTGGCATGTAGATTGTGCTCAAGTGTTTCATGGGTGGTTTTTATTTTACCTGGGGATACCAATGAGAACTTGAAGCGGCAGAGGGCCCTAAATAATTCCTTCCCAAAAAACCCATTTGCCATTGAGTTGATTCCGACTCTTAGTAATCCTATAGGACAGAATAAAAAACTGCCCCATAAGGTTTCAAAGGAGCGGCTGGTGGATTCAAACTGCCGACGTCTTGGTTAGCAGCCAAACTCTTAACTACTACGCCACTCTCTTACTGCTTGATTTTTCTTCTCTCTTACCCTATACTCCATAGTTCACTCCAATGTTAAAAATTACACAAACAAAATACCTAGAAGCAAACCTTTTAAGTAAAAAATAAGTCAGGTTTTTGCCCCCCCAGACTTGGTATTTTAGTAGTACGAAAATAAGCATATTTTCACCTTTTAATAGGAGCTGTATTTTCTTCAACTGTCTGCTGTCAGTGACTTTTTTAATTTTATTTTTTGTTGTTGAGAATATACACAGCAAAAGCAAAACATAAACCAATTCAACAGCTCCTGCATGTACAGTTCAGTGACACTGATTACATTCTTCGAGTTGTGCAACCATTCTCACCCTCCTTTTCTGAGTTGTTCTTTCCCTGTTAACGTAAACTCACTGCCCCAAAGGTTCCTATCTAATCTTTCAAGTTCCTGTTGTCAGTTTGATCCCATATAAATAGATCTTAAAACACTGTCTGCGACTCTTGATTTTAAGGCTCATTAGCAAACAGCAAATAGCAGGGCATTAGTCCAGTGGACTTTTCTGGTGACTCCTTTTCACACTTGACAGGTTTACTGGGGGTTAGCTAAAACATGTACATCTGTGAGCCGTTCCTTACCAGATAATGTTCTAATTGCCATCTAAAGTATAAAGCTCTATACTTAAAACTTGGCTGTTAACCCAATAAGAGGTTGGATTCCTGCAGAGATTTTTTTTTTTCTCCTTTGATGTTTGTAGATTTTTCCCCCCTCCCTGCCGGATTTGATACACGGAAAACTCAAAGGTCTTAATTTGAAATACTGAATCAGTGAGTTAAAATATATATCTTTTTGGTAACAATGCAATTTGGTATGGGTTGAGACGAAATTGGAACCAAATTTTTCTGTGTATTGACTTAAAAAAAAATTTATCTGTGTGGGTTCCTCAGAAAACTTGGCGTATTGTTTGCTTCAGCTATGTGGAGGGAATCACGAGAATTGTTCATGAGGAATTTGCCAGGTTTTTACCTTGGCTGTCTAGCCTGGGAAATTTTGTTTCCTCCCTGAATCACCATATTGCAGGTTTCTAGCTATCGGGTACATATATTAGATTGTAAGTGCTGGTGTGCGATGTGTCCTGTTAATATTTGTCTACTTCTCAGGGCTTAACAACTGCCCGAGCTGCAGAGATCCTGGCCCGAGACGGTCCCAATGCCCTCACACCCCCTCCCACTACTCCTGAATGGGTCAAGTTCTGTCGGCAGCTGTTTGGAGGATTCTCTATGTTACTGTGGATTGGAGCGATTCTTTGTTTCCTGGCTTATGGCATCCTAGCTGCCACGGAAGAGGAACTCGAAAACGATAATGTGAGTTATGTAATTCCTAACTTGGACTCTCAGGTACCCATGAGGCAGCCTCTCAGTCTTTGCCTCCCACTGGTTTTTGACGACCAGTAGTTACTTGATGGATATAGACACTGGGAAAGTGTCAGCAACTATTGTCTTCAAGACATCTTATGTGTCTGCCTCTCCCTGTGGATGCTCTTCCAAGCTGGGTCTCTGCAAGTAGCTCTGCTCAGCTCCTGGCCCAAGTCCTGGTGCCACTCACTGGATGGCAGAGCACAGCTTTTAATGCTGGCATGTTGCTCTGTCCAGAGACATTTGGTAGCTATTCCAAAGTCACACATTGTTTGGAAAATATCTTTGTTTTAATAAAGCAGGAAAAATGGGTCTATCTAGAACATTTCCAAAATCAAATCAAATTAGTGACCAAGTGTCTGTGTTACCGACTCCATCTGTGACCCTCCTGTGTATGGTCTCTAGAAAGAGAAATGTGAAGACATGAGTTCTTTATTTCTGAAGACTCAATCGCTGTTAGAAATCTGCCTTTTATTCAGTTAAAATGAACTGCATGTCTCCCAGATCCTCACTAAGACCCACCCAGTCCTAACATGTCTGTTCCCTTTCAGCTCTATCTTGGTGTGGTGCTATCAGCTGTTGTCATCATAACTGGTTGTTTCTCTTACTATCAAGAAGCTAAAAGCTCCAAGATCATGGAGTCCTTCAAAAACATGGTTCCTCAGGTACTGGATGCTTTGTCCTTGCCCTGTGTGTTGACTTGACTGCCCCAAGAACATGAGTTAGTGTGGTGTTAAGGTTTTCCAAGTATGGAATGACTTTGACAGAGAGATGGGTGGGTGCCCCCCCCCTTTTTTTTTAACCCACCTCCAATTCAGACCTGTATTTCTTATAGCCCAGAAAATGAGAGCCTTCATTTTGAGTAAAAACTCTGAAAAGAGGGAGTACAAAATGAGAGGACTTGTCTGTTAGACCACCGGAGCGCCCGTTACACATGCTTTGTAAACTTGGATAGCTCAAAAGATGAACAGTGTCTTTGCTGTGGTACTTAGGGTGATAGATCAGTTTGTAGTTTGAGTTTCTGGTTTTTACACTACCTTCTCCCTGTTGGACTGTTTTTATCCTGTTTAATGGTGAAAATGGTTTTCCCCTTCCAAAGCAAGCCCTTGTGGTTCGAAACGGTGAGAAAATGAGCATCAATGCTGAAGACGTTGTCGTCGGGGATCTGGTGGAAGTGAAAGGAGGAGACCGAATCCCTGCTGATTTGAGAATCATATCTGCAAATGGCTGCAAAGTAGGTGATTGTAAACAGAACCTCTCATAGCTAGCTCTGCCAGTGGAGCTGAGCAGTGTAGTACCCCATGACGAGTCTGATGTATTCACACACTTCTCTCGTGGACAGGTGGATAACTCCTCACTCACTGGAGAGTCAGAACCCCAGACCAGGTCTCCGGATTTCACAAATGAAAACCCCCTGGAGACAAGGAACATTGCCTTTTTTTCAACCAACTGCGTGGAAGGTAGACCATTTTAAGGCAGAATTTAGCATGGTATGGTGTTAGCACTAAAAAAAAAAAAAAAAAAAAAGGAGGAAAACCATAGACGTGATTTTTTTGTTTTATTGACTCCAATTCTGACAACTGCAGTGAAGCCCAGAGAGGTGGCGGTTTGCTTGCTGGCAGGAAAAACCCAGGAAGCCTGGTGGCTGCTTTTCCTCTTTCTCCACCTCCAGTGTGCCTCTGCTGTGGGCAGTGCCAGTCTAGTTTGGGTATTGGAGCTGCTGTCCTCTGGTGGTGGATAGAAATCCCTTTGCCAAAGCCTGAAGCTTAAAACAACAGTATATTCAACCAAAGAGCGGGCCCTAAAAAACGTGTATCTTTTTTTAAACCACGCCATGTAATTATGCATATTGTATGGCTTTTTTACAGTTAAATTTGTATTATTCCCCCTCATTTTTCAAAGGCACTGCACGTGGCATTGTTATATACACTGGGGACCGCACCGTGATGGGGCGTATTGCCACACTTGCTTCTGGACTAGAAGGAGGTCAGACTCCGATTGCTGCAGAAATTGAGCATTTTATCCACATCATCACGGGGGTGGCTGTGTTCCTGGGTGTGTCGTTCTTCATCCTGTCTCTCATCTTGGAATACACCTGGCTTGAGGCTGTCATTTTCCTCATCGGTATCATCGTAGCCAATGTGCCAGAAGGTTTGCTGGCCACTGTCACGGTAAGAGGCTTGGGGAAGGGTGATGGTCACCCTTACTCATACCAGCTTCTGTTAGTGTAGGACTCATCCACTACCCTCTTCTAAAGGGCTGCTGAGTTATGTTTTATTCCATATGTTTGTATATGATTTTTCTACGGAGCAACATGGTAACCATTGACACTCCCTGGGCAGTGAGAAATCCATAGCATAATTTTATAGAGAGTGGTAACTCAGAAGTATATATTTTGTTTTTAAATTTGCAGAGTTAATTCATGATTCAGACCATTGTAATGGAGAAAGGAGAAGAGCTTGGGGGTGCAGTGGTGATAGGGAAACAGAATGTGGTAAATCCTGGCTACTTTTCTTAATATATTGCTTTTTAGGGGGAAGAGTAAAGCCCCATGTACATATTACCATTATTATTTCCTCAGACTTTGGAGGAAAGTTGGAGAGAATTTAGACAGATTTCTTCCATAGGAGAGTATAGTGGGGGGTTGTATAGAATTCCAGTCTAGTTGAGTTTGAAGTAACATTGACCCTGACGTTTTTAGGTGTGTCTGACGCTTACTGCCAAACGCATGGCAAGGAAAAACTGCCTAGTGAAGAACTTAGAAGCAGTGGAGACCTTGGGGTCCACATCCACCATTTGTTCTGATAAAACTGGAACTCTCACTCAGAACAGGATGACAGTTGCCCACATGTGGTTTGACAATCAAATCCATGAAGCTGATACCACAGAGAATCAGAGTGGTAAGACCAGGGGCTGCCTCACACCTGAGCCTCACCTGCTCTTTTGCCTTTTTTTGTTTGTTTGATTGATTTTTAAAGAAATGATAAATGATCATTTAAGCTTATGGCAATTTTTTTTGTTTTTTGATTTTTTAAAACTTGTATCCTTTGGTAAGAAGTAAAGGGTATTTGTTTTAGATTTTTTTGTATGTCAGTAGAAAATTAATTTATCCTGTTAAAAGTGATTGAAAATTTCCCTAAATTTGAGTAGTTTTCGGTAATCTAAAAATGAGATATATCATTTCAGATTTTTTTTATGATTTATTTTTTTGTCATTGAGAATATACCTGGCAAAACATACACCAATTCAATAGTTTCTACATGTACAATTTGGTGACATTTATTATACATTCTTCAAGTTGTGCAGCCATTCTCACCGTCCTTTTTCTGAGTTGTTCCTCCCTTATTAACATAAATCACTGCCCCTTAAGGTTTCCTGTCTAATCCATTGAGTTGCTGTTGTCAGTTTGATCTCGTATGGATAGTTCTTCAAAAGAGTATAATGGACAAGGCAAACATTCCTTCCTAGTTAAGCTAAACTCTATTGTTTGGTTTTAAGAAGCCTTCAGGGGATGTTCTTGGTTTAAAGTTTAAAGATTATCTGAGGGCAGTAGTTCAAGGTCTTTTCAGATTTTTTATGGAACTTTAATAGGAGAACTGAGAGCATAGCATTCAAAGTGGAATACTGGCATTTAAAGTTTCATGGTTATTTTCCTATCTCTCTCTCCTCCCTCAGGTGTCTCATTTGACAAGTCTTCAATCACCTGGCTTGCTCTGTCCAGAATTGCAGGCCTTTGTAACCGGGCAGTGTTTCAGGCTAACCAGGAAAACATACCTATCCTTAAGGTATGCTCAGGAGTTCCTGTTAACTCTCAGGTTGCCTTTGGGAATGTGTAGATGTTGCACAAGAAGGGCCACCTGAGTGTTCTTTTTAAATAGCACATTACTTTTGTAATCTGTAAAACAACTGTTTGTTGTAGAAGGTTGGAATGGTCTTGTGTGATGCTTTACTACGTTTCACTTAAGTTTGTATTGTCTGTAGATCCTAAAGTGCTTAACACCTTGGGGCCTGTATAGGTTGGATAAAAGAGGAGATACAGTAAAAACTGGCCAAAGTGGGAGGAGGGAGTGGGAGGTAATCTTTACTGGTGAAAACCTAATTAAATAAAATCTGTAAGACAGCCAGCACTCCGGGGTGGTGCAAATGATTTACCACTCAACTACTAACCGAAAAGTTGGAGGTTCGAGTCCACCCAGAGGCACCTGGGAGAAAGGCCTGGTGATCTATTCCAGAAAAATCAGCCACCTAACCTTATAGAACACAGTTCCGCTCTGACTCATATGGGATCACCATAAAGGGAATTGACAGCAACTAGGTTTTTTTGTTGTTGTTTTTAGTTGAACTTTAGGTGAAGGTTTACAGAGCAAACTAGTTTCTCATCAGTTAGTATACACATTGTTTTATGACATTGGTTAACAACCCTACGACATGTTAGCACTCCCCTCTCTCAACCCTGGGTTCCTTATTATCAGCTTTCCTGTTCTCTCCTTCCTCCTAGACCCTGCCCCAGGGCTGGTGCATCCCTTTAGTCTTGTTTTGTTCCATAGGCCTGTTCAATCTTTGGCTGAAGGGTGAACCTCAGGAGTGACCTCATTACTGAGCTGAAAGGGTGTCCAGGGGCCATACTCTAAGGGTTTCTCCAGTCTTTGTCAGGCCAGCAAGTCTGGTCTTTCTTTTTCAATTAGAATTTTGTTCTACATTTTTCTCCACCTCTGCCCAGGACCCTCTATTGTGATCCCTGTCAGAGCAGTCAGTGGTGGTAACCAGGCACCATCTAGTTGTATTGGACTCAGTCTGATGGAGGCTGTGGTAGATATGGTCCATTAGTTCTCTGGACTAGTCTTTCCCTTGTGTCTTTAGTTTTCTTCATTATTTCTTGCTCCCAAAGGGTTGAGACCAGTGGAGTATTCTAGATGGCCTCTCAAAGGCTTTTAAAACTCCAGATGCTGCTCACTGAAGTGGAATGTAGAACATTTTTTTTATAAACTGTGTTGTGCCAATTGAGCTAGATGTTCCTCGAGACCGTGGTGCCCACACCTCTCAGCCCAATAATTCAGTCCCACAGGGAGTCTGAATGTGTCTTTGGAGCTACCATGACCTTACCTTGTGCAGGTTGTGCTGGCTTCCCCAGTATTGTATACTGCCCTACCCTTCACCAAAGTTACCACTTACCTATCATCTACTAAGTGTTTTTCCATCCCTACCCCTCCTTTGTAACCATCAAAGATTGTTTCTTTTTGTACATAAACCTTTTCATGAGCTTATACAGTAGCGGTCTCATACAATATTTGCCCGTTTGTGATTGACTTATTTCACTCAGCATAATGCCCTCCAGATTCATCCGTGTTATGAGATGCTTCACAGATTCATCGTTGTTCTTTATCATTGTGTAGTTGTGCGTATGTACCACAGTTTGTTTATGCATTCATTTGTTGATGGGCATCTAGGTTGTTTCCATGTTTTTGCTCTTATGAACAATGCTGCAGCGAACATGGGTGTGCTTATGTCTATTCGCGTGATGCCTCTTATTTCTCTAGGATATATTCCTAGGGGTGGGATTGCTGGATCATATGGTATTTCTATTTCTAGCTTTCTAAGGAAGCACCATATCATTTTCCAAAATGCTTATATCATTTTGCATTCCTAACAGCAGTGCACAAGAGTTCTGATCTCCCCGCAGCCTCTCCAACATTTATTATTTTCTGTTTTATTGATTTGTGCCAGTGATGCCAGGGTGAGATGGTATCTCTTTGTGGTTTTGATTGGCGTTACTCTGGCTAGAGATCAGGAGCATTTCCTCATGTATCTGTTGGCTGCTTGAATGTCTTCTTTGGTGCAGTGTCTGTTTATTTCCTTTGCCCATTTTTTAATTAGATTATTTGTCTTTTTTTTTTTTTTGTAGAAATGTTGAATTTTCTTATAGATTTTAGAGGTTACACCTTTGTCTGATTTGTAATAGCCAAAAATTTTTTCCCAGTCTGTAGGTTCTCTTTTTACTCTTTGGGTGAAGTCTTTTGATGAGCAGCAACCGGTTTTAGAAGAGAGCTGGTATTATTACCTAGCTGATAGAGAGCTACTTTAGTGGCTTGATAATTGCATTTGCATATTAGGATACAGTAGATTCCAGTAAATCCCTTAAGCCATTTATTTTCTTAAAATAGCTCAGCTATTTCTCTTATTTGTCCTTAGCTTGCTTACTAATGATGCAAAAATAAACTCAAGGCAAAAATAAGTTGAGCCTCATAGAAATCTTGTGAATTTTGAAACGGCAGAGGTTTTACCCCGTTGCTCAAGTGAAGACACAGTCAGAAGGGTCATGAGGTGTACAAAGTCCTTTAGAAGGAGGAAGAGCCACGTGAGGCTCTGGGCTCCCTTATTCTGAGTGAAGCTGCGTGCAGTAGTTTGGGTATAGACTGAGTTATCAAGGAAAATCTGACTTCGATGTACCGAGTTGGCTTTTACTGTGAAGATAGGGTTCTTCTTTAAAGGAAATTTTCTTGTCATTGAATTGCTGTTGATTTGAGGATGATGTTTATCTTGATATAAAACTTGAGATGCCTGCTGCGTGTTTTTCCTTACCTCAGTGGAAATTTCCTAAGCTTTGAGAATAGGGACCCACAAGATGTTAGTATCACATTTTTTTTTCTGATTTAGAAGCCCCAGAAAGGTAGCAGAATGCTGTATTCTAAGTGTCTCGGGTTGGGCCATATCAGTGGCATTATTACAAATAAAATGGCCTGCAGCTCTGTTCTGCTTGAATAACTGGCTTTTATTAAAAAGTGATCTTACTTATTTCATGGTTCTTATCTAATCTTTTCACCTTTCTTATTTTACAGGGCTACTATATTTGTAAGTGAGCGCCTGTTTATGCAGCCTTGTAGGTCAAAGTTCTAAAATGGTTATCTGCACCAAAATTGTTTACAACTGGGGAGGTTTTTAGAATATGTGTGTCATAAAATATCATGCAGAATGTGTATACAGCCTGAGATTTGGGCTTTAACTGAAATGCTGCCTGTTATATTATTGTTGGGAACTGATAATAGCTTTCAGTTCTTGTCCTTGGGCCCAGATAATTTTACACAATTGAATTATGTTGGGAATATAAAGTCCCTTTACTTTGCCCGTGACACAGACAGTATGCCTCCAGTCCTGAGAATTTAAGGCATTTTCTTTTAAGTTTCAGGGCAGTGAAAGGCACCACAAATGTTTACTTTCTCACTTGGTATTTTCAAGTTCATAACCTGAAATACGGGGTTGGGAATAGCATTGGCTTTGAGAGACTTTGCAACAGGCCTAGGGAAAGAGAAAAAATAGGCTGAAGTAGCTTAGAAGGGTGTGTTATGATTCTGCCAGGGTAGGTGACCCCTTCACCCGCCCTTTTACGAGGAGCTGACTTGGGCTAGGGGAAGAGGGCTGGCAAAAAGATTGAAGTTGGAGTTGGGCATGCTGTGACCAGCAGTGACTCTGGGCTAGTGACTGCTGTCACCCCCAACGCTGCTTCCTCCTCCCCTATCCTTTCTCCTGCCTCTGACAAGACTGGAATACAGTCTGAGTTGCCTTTCTTGTTTTTTCAGCAGTGCCTGCTCAGTGAAGCTTTTTCAGGTTAATTAACAGATGATGTCTGTGTTCACAGCGGGCAGTTGCAGGAGATGCCTCTGAGTCAGCTCTCTTAAAATGCATTGAGTTGTGCTGTGGTTCTGTGAAGGAGATGAGGGAGCAGTACACCAAGATTGTGGAGATACCCTTCAACTCCACCAACAAGTACCAGGTCTGAAGGTTTGGGGGGGATTGTGAGGCGGGGAACAAAACGGGAAGGAATATAAGCTGTAAGAAAAAGAAATAGCCTCCCCTTTTGAATTTTACAAGCTTAAATGCTTTTAAAAAAATAAGACTATTCAAACTTTTATATAAGCTTTAACATATTTAACCCTTGACCTTTGACCTATGTATAAAAAAATCCTAATGTGTTTGAATGTCAGCAGGATAAATGTAACCTCTTCAGAAATATTGTTGGGGCCTTTCAAATGCTCGTTTGTGGTTCAGGTTGTGGGTGAGTGGGCACAAATGTGCGTGCCAGACCCTTTGTTCCCAGATTTTCTTCAGGAGAATTTAATATGTGACAAGTGTCATAAATTTATAAGTACATCATTATGATCATGATGCTTGTATCTTTTTTTTTTATGTAGCATTCAAAGTATGTTACAAAGTATAAGACACTTCAAAGTTCAGAAATAAGGAAGCTTGTTTTTCCTGTAACAAATCCTAGATATTAAGTCATGGTTTGTGTTCCTCCATGGCCTGCCACATCCAGCCATCGGTGTTTACATCTGCCCGATTCCTTACAGCTGTCTATTCATAAGAACCCGAACACGTCTGAACCCCGGCACCTGTTGGTGATGAAGGGAGCTCCAGAGAGGATCCTGGACCGCTGCAGCTCTATCCTTCTCCACGGCAAGGAGCAGCCACTGGATGAGGAGCTAAAAGATGCCTTTCAGAATGCCTACCTGGAGCTGGGGGGCCTTGGAGAACGAGTGCTAGGTACAGATGATGGGGTGACAGCACCCAGGGCATGCCCCATTTTTAAGTCATCTAGTCTGTTAGACAGTTACAAGTTAATCACATTAATCTCCATGTCCTGCTTACCTTCCTTCACATTAACGTCCATGTCCTGCTTACCTTTCTGTGAGTGCTTCTGGAAGGAGCCGTGGTGGCGCAGTGGTTAGGCACTCGGCTGTTAACTGCAAGGTCGGTGGTTCGAACCCACCAGCAGCTCTGCAGAAGAAAGATGCGGCAGGCCACTTCTGTAAAGATTATAGCCTGAGAAGCCCTATGGGGCAGTTCTGCTCTGTCCTGTAGGGTCATTATGAGTTGGAATTGATTGGATGGCGACAGATTTTAAGCTTTTCTGGGGCAGGCTTCCTCCTCCTTTATCTGCCTCCTAGTGGTTTGAAAACAAGTATTGGAGAAATCTGATAAGTCCTTGTGGTTTACTTCTGAGCTGTACTTAGACTTGGCCTCATGCTGGTCAGTTCTGTTTAAAAAGCATATGTGTGGGAGAAGGGGAGTTTTATTATCTAACGTCTGTTGCTGTGGCCATGATCTGTAAACTTACTTATAGTAAACTTATTTAATAAAAAGTTTTAAATGTTTTTCTTAGTATATCTAGAATTAAATCGTTTACTGGCTGCCATAGAAAGTTGTGAATTTACAGGGGAACTTTTGCAGTCAGCTCATAAATTAAAGACTAGCTTTCAGTCTAGGATACTGTTTTTTCTATCCCGCAAACCACTGAGGTTTTTAGAAATTCTACCCATTTTATAACATAATTGGGAAAGTAGCATTGATTTTATTTTGTAGAAAACTGATATAAATTCATTGTTTATGTAAATCTTCCTATTTTGCCTTAGTTTGTTTGACACAGAACTGATTGTCTGGTCCCTAACTCAGTTCACAACCTTTCCCTCTAACTCCAGGTGTTTTTCTTAGGTATCTAGGCACTTAAAGATGATGCCTGTCTTCATAAATGTTCTTGTTTCTCCCTTCTCCACCACCCTAAAGTAGAAGTGGTCTCTCTTCTTTGAACTTATAGGTACCTTATTCCACCTTTTTAGGGCCATTATACTTGAAAAGGAGTGTCTTGAGTGTCTTGAATTAACTGCAGCGCTAGATGATAAGCTCCTCTGACAGACATGTCTGATTCCCATCTATCTTTGAAGTACTAACACATGCTGCACATGAGAGCTCAGTGATTAGATTTTGGTTAAAATGAACCAATGAGCAGAGATACTGGCCTTGATTTTCCAGATAGGGATGCTGAGACACATGATGACATGACTGGCTCACTCTAAGTAACTTACTGTCAGTGGATAGGTCTAGAGCCCTGATGTGATACCTCAAAATTATCATTCAGTCTTCACATTAAACAATTTCTATTTCTTTGAGATTGGTGATGGGCTCTGTCTCCCCCCACCCCTTTTTCAGTGACTATCATTTATAAACGTTAAAGCCTTAGCTGTGTTGTAAAACTAGACTTTAAAAAATTACTCCAGACAAACCATGCAGTGAAAAGTACACAGAAGGGACAGGCTTCCACCGCATACCCTGCCTACAGTACTGGAACCTCACAGACTCCCTGGCCTTCTTGCAGGTTTTTGCCACCTTTCTCTGCCAGATGAACAGTTTCCTGAAGGGTTTCAGTTTGACACCGATGATGTGAATTTCCCTGTCGATAACCTCTGCTTTGTCGGGCTCATCTCCATGATTGACCCTCCACGTGCTGCTGTTCCCGATGCCGTGGGCAAATGCCGAAGTGCTGGAATTAAGGTAGTGCCCTGTCCGCCGCTGCCTTGGTTTCAGCGCTCACTGTGTGGGGCCCTTTCACTAGCAAACATGGCCGCCAACTGGAGCTCCAGAGACGCAGCTGCTGCTCTCACCTGGAATATTAACTTCTCATCTCCCAAGTCTTAGTTGTCACCAGAGAAGACCAGATAGTATTAAAATGTTGGTGTAAATAGTGGGTCAGGAATGTAAAACAAGACATAAGGAATGTAAAGCACATTTAAAAGCAGGAAAGCCTTGGTGCATTTTTAAGTTTTGAAACAGAGCATTCTACATTACTGTACTTCATGCAATGAATAGCATGTGTTTTGTTTTCAGGTAACATTTGTTATGAAGTGTTTGGCATACTCCATGTACCTGTCTTTTAAGTAGCTGATTCTTACTCAGGTGGACTAGTACAATGTGGTTTGTTTAGTCTCACCTTTTGATGGGGGTTTTATTTGGCTTCACTTTTCCATTCTCCTAAATAATACTGCCCTGAAAAGCTATGTACAAATTATTCCCCCGCTACTTTGGTTATTTCTTTTTAGAGTGTATTATTCCAAGTAGACCAATGGTTCAAAAAGAGCAGTAACAGTTTTATAATTTGTGTAACATAATAGCTCTCCCCAAAACTTGGGCCACTTTGATAGTGTTAACCAGCTGTTTAGGGCACCTGGACTCCCCAGTCCCACCAGCATCAGATTTTTTAAGTCATAGTAAATAGTGTTTTTATATGACTATATAAAAGGAAAAATAGATAGTGGTGGGTGTTGACTTTGTTTTCTTTTCACGAACATACAAGTGTATGTTTTGGCTAGTTAGTGTTTATCAGTTATATAGTTGTATCCATTTCAAGTGTTAAGACTTAGCTAAGTTCATTTTGCTTGGCACTTGCACATAGTAAATTGTCCCGTATCTTGTTAACAGGTCATCATGGTCACAGGAGACCACCCAATCACAGCTAAAGCCATTGCCAAAGGTGTGGGCATCATCTCAGAGGGCAACGAGACAGTGGAAGACATCGCTGCTCGTCTCAACATCCCAGTGAGCCAGGTGAACCCCAGGTACAGCAGGAAGCCCAATACAGACTGCCTTGAGTGTGCCAAATACTGGTAGTTTGAAATCTTTAGCTTGGTTTTATCATTGGTTTGCTTCCTGGCTTGCTCTGAGCAGGGAACACAACTGTATTTCCAGAAAGCAACCGTGTAGCAATTAGGGAGGGTTTTAAGTGAGAATAAATTATATTAACCCACACTTAGATGGTCCTTGTTGTTCTAGCACTCAATAAATTGATTTGCTAAGGTAGATATTCTCCCTTTCCAGAGGGAGAGGCAGCTGAGGCTTAGAGAAGTTCAGAGTATTTGAGAAGTGGTGGGCTCATGTAATGGCTTCCAATTCACGCTGTTGATGACTGAACTATGCTGCCTAGCATGTAGCACCTTGTCAATTTCCAGGTCCAAAGAAAATGAGGAAACAACAGTTGCCCAGGTAGTTCAGGCTGTAATAGGAACCCTCCTTACCCTGCTTTGGTGAGAGAGGGAAGGTTTGGTCCTTCATCAGCTCTGCTATTTTCTGAAGCTTGCTGTATTATTTCAATGTGTTCTTTTATGAAGATGAAGATGGAAGATGACTGACAGGCCAGCCTTGAATGAGATAATATACCTAGAAAACTGCTTTAAACATGAACAATGCTACTCAGATAATAGCTTTGACATGAAGGGAAAATTCCTTCTGATTTTGTTTACAAAGTGTTGTGCAGCAAGTAACTCGCATCCCCTCTGGCAGTGATGAGCATCATGCTGAGAAGGTCACAGATGGCTCTTTTTTGTGTGTGTGTCCTCATTCTAGAGATGCCAAGGCCTGTGTGGTCCATGGAAGTGACCTGAAAGACATGACCCCTGAGCAGCTGGATGACATCCTGAAGTACCACACTGAGATTGTGTTTGCCAGAACCTCCCCTCAGCAGAAGCTCATCATTGTGGAAGGCTGCCAGAGACAGGTCAGGGACTGCCAGAGGGATGGGAGTTCCAGTGAAAACAGTAGCAGCAAGGGAAACAGCACCCAGCTTTTCTCAGGCTCAGTGAACATACGCCAATAAAAGCTAATTTCCTCCCTGGCGGGGTAGGTAGTGAGGATGACTTGTCGTGGTTTAGTAGAGAACAGAACACTTTACAATATAGGTCTCCACAGTAGCCCAGAGTTTGAACCCTCAAGACAATTGTCTGGAATAGCAATATGGGTTCCTAAATTCTACACTGGAAATGTGAACGGCCAGTGGAGACTCTTGTCCCCCACCATGAAAATACGAGGGAGTGTACATAAAGCAGTGAAGTTTTTCCAGAGGTCTCTTCACCAAATCAGTCATTACTTTGAGCAGTCCTTACGAACGATGGGAGAAAATGATTGGTGTCACTTCTCAATTCTTTTATTTATAGCAGCTCTGCAGGTTCTGAGACCACATATAGGCTCAGTGGGAAAGTGGCAGCGTCTGTGATGAGGAGACCAGTGCCCTCACTTCCGTCCCTGGACTAAGCGACTTACTAGCCCGCCTCCCTTTCTCTGGTAGGGTGCAATTGTGGCCGTAACTGGTGATGGCGTAAATGACTCTCCAGCTTTGAAGAAAGCAGACATTGGGGTTGCTATGGGGATTGCTGGCTCAGATGTGTCTAAGCAAGCTGCTGACATGATCCTTTTGGATGACAACTTTGCCTCAATTGTGACTGGAGTAGAGGAAGGTGAGAGCCGTGCATTTAAGGTGTTCACTAAAAACTCTCCCAGATACTGTTCCTCAGTACCTATTTGTGTTTACTCACTGGGTATGTTATTTGTGTTTACTTACTGGATATGTTAAGTTTCTAGACTGCCTATCTGTTTAGCTATACAGTAAGAAAAATCTTGCCTTCATAGGTCGTCTAATCTTTGATAACTTGAAGAAATCCATTGCTTACACCCTAACCAGTAACATTCCAGAGATCACCCCCTTCCTGATATTTATTATTGCAAACATTCCACTACCACTGGGGACCGTCACCATCCTCTGCATTGACTTGGGCACTGACATGGTAAGTGAACCTGTGAACTTCCACACCACAAAGATTGTGAAGGTATAGGCCCTGGTCCCAGCCGCTGGCGTTGGTGCTCACTGCTGTGTTACTGGGATATGTGTGGTCCACATTATGAAAAGAAATTCCCAGTGACAGTATCCGATATGTGTCCCGACTCCATCAAGGAGTTGATACTGTTCTTCAAGGCATCAGTCAAAACCTATTTATCAGATGGGAATCTTCCCCCTTTTGTATAGTTTTGATTTTCTTTTTAAGGACTTGTAATACTGTTTTACGATATGAAAAAGATAGAGGTTTTTTAAAAAGGGAGGGCAAGGCATTTTATCACAGAAGTTCACTATATCAGCTTCCATGTTTTTGGTCACTTTTAAATCCCTTCTTGCTCCCCTCCCTCAGGTTCCCGCCATTTCTCTGGCTTATGAGCAAGCTGAGAGTGACATCATGAAGAGGCAGCCTAGAAACCCCCAAACGGACAAACTAGTTAATGAGCGGCTGATCAGTATGGCATACGGACAGATAGGTAAGCTGCTGCAGCTCCTGGCCTCGAGCAGAAAGCTGGCAGATGGCAGTGATCTGAGGTGATGGCGTCTGCTCAGACCGTATGAGGTCGATCTGAGACTTCAGATCTAGAGTGAGCCAGAACGTCGGGTGAGGCCGGGCTTTTTATGCATCTCTTCCATGTGAGGAGAAATGTTCTGCTGTTTGTCCAGTTAAACTTTTGATAGAAATTGTAGTTCTTTAGACTCTGTACCCTGAGACTGGGCCCCTCCTCATGGAGCCTTCAGAACCACCTTTATGGAGCCTGTTCTTGTGAATGCATGTACTAACTCAAAGTTGACGTTCCCTGGTGGGGGATACGTAATATCTCACTAGTTTGGATAGAGATTTCAGCTTTAAAGAAATTAATACAGCCTTGAAGGTTCGGCTAGTAGGTCACACCTACAAATGGTGACCCTGCAGCCCACCCTCCTGCTCAGTGCTTGATTCCTGCTCCACCAGTTGAGCATGAGGTCTAGGTGTGGGCAGTCAAGTCACACAACATGTTTTGTTCTGAGTCCGTGTCTCATCTGCTTTGAGAGAGCCTTGCGATCCCACCACAAGGAACTCGTTCTTCCAGATCGAGTGTTTGCATGGCTTCGAACCTTTGGGTAAAATGGAGCAATTTTTAACACATGGCGGTTACACTAAAGATTGATTTGATGTTGGCAGTCAACAAAGGAATTAACCAATTAGCCCACCCTGACCTCTGCCCAGGAAACCTAATTTTGAGAGGAAGACTCAGGTCCAGAGCATAGGATGAAATTTCTGCCCTGAGGAACGTAGGGTAGTGTGATTGGATTCGACTCCAGGGGAAAGAATTCCGAAAGTGAGGAAGGGTTGGGCTGGGAGGCGCCACACTTGTCATTTCCGTGAAGTCATCCCTTCCACTGATGTCATCCCTAAAGTAATCAAGATTTCCACGATGGCTGGCAAAATGGCAATGTGTAAAAAAATTGAAAGATAGAAAGAAGTCATGCTTTTTCAGAGATTAAAAGTGGGGAAGCCGACCCCCACCCCCGCCAAGGATATGCCCTGATAGCAGATGATCAAGGAGTAGAGGTGGGTGTTAAAGGGCAAGGCCAATACGTCTTCTCTTTTCCTGCTACAAAAACTAGAGAGGGTGCTGAGCTCTGAGCTGTCCCTGGGGGCTAGCTAAGTGACTGGGCAACTCTCTCCTGTGCCTTATCAATCAGGGATAAAGACCTCCTCCTTACCTACCCACAGGCCTGCTGGGGTGATCAGATAAAGTTGCTTCTCCAACTTCTTAGGTATGATCCAGGCACTGGGAGGCTTCTTCACTTACTTTGTGATTATGGCTGAGAATGGCTTCCTCCCTATTGACCTGCTGGGCCTCCGAGTGGACTGGGATGACCGTTGGATCAATGATGTAGAAGACAGCTACGGGCAGCAGTGGGTGAGTGAGGGCCTCTTGCCTGCCCGATGCTGGAGGTCCGAGGGCCCTGGAGGACTGTGGCCTTGCTGCCACCAGCCACATGGGCAGAGCCAAGGCTCATCTGTGTGCCTTTTGGCTTTCAGACCTATGAGCAGAGGAAAATCGTGGAGTTCACCTGCCACACTGCCTTCTTTGTCAGCATTGTGGTGGTGCAGTGGGCTGACTTGGTCATCTGCAAGACCAGGAGGAATTCAGTATTCCAGCAGGGGATGAAGTGAGTAACGGGGCACGTCACAAGTTCTGGCTCAACGAGGGGACCTGGTGGTTAAACCCTTTGCAGAAAGCCTAGCACCTGACACAGACTACAAAGTGTTTGGAACCTCTAGTTTGGGAGCAATTTAGGAAGGAAAATGTAATTTTTTAGGTTTTCTCATCAGACCCCTAAGCACCTAAGTACAACTAACATATAAAGACATCGGCCTGCCGTTTAATGTTCAGTATTAGAAGATAAGCTTAGGATCTTGGGTGTCGCTGCTGTATTTGCATCTTGTAAGCTTTTTTTCCCCTCCCCCTCTTAATTGTAGGAACAAGATCTTAATTTTTGGCCTCTTTGAAGAGACAGCCCTTGCTGCTTTCCTTTCCTACTGCCCTGGCATGGGTGTGGCCCTGAGGATGTATCCCCTCAAGTAAGTCGATCTTATGGCTCCAAAAAGTGTGAAGTGCTCTATGGCTTTTCCCTCATGACATGCATTAGTATTTATTAGTTTCAGAACTTTGGCTGGTGATGATGTACAAGAATTGCTTTGGATGGAAAAATTTACTGACAAGTTTGACTTGTCAGTAAATCAGACTAGCACATCCAGAGATGGCTATGATTCCAGCCTGTGCTTAGGATTTGGTCTAAGATGGGGCCAGACAGACTCTGGGGAGAGGGAGTTGCTCAGCTGCTTTAAGCCACCCAGGTCTCCACAGCCATAGCCAGGTTGTCACCATAGGTCCACCCAGGGGTATCCTGGGGTTGGGGGACGACCTGGCTTCAATACTTGATTTGTTTAACTAATCACTGTGTGTCCTATGTCAAGCCTTTCTACTTTTCGGGGGCCTCTCAACTCTCTGTTCAAAGGAAGAATGTTGGAGAAGCACATCTGAGGTTAAAGGAAGCAGACCACTAATCTTTTGGTTAGAACCAGACTGGGCTTAAACACAGTGACTGGCTTTGCCATCTCAGCTAGCCTGATGCCATCACCTCCTTCCACTGATGTCACCCCTAAAGTCATTTAAACCCATCGGCCTCTCGTTGACGCCCTAGTGGATATGTGCAGAGGTAGCCTGATATCAGGGTCTTGCCCAGTGTTGTCCTGTCTTTATTGCTTTCTCTTGTACCCATCCAATTCAGTATTCTCTTCCTCTGCCAGTTTGGTTAGGATGCTTCCTCCCACCCACCAGCCCCGATAGCCTTTAAGCTGGTTTTCCTGGAGCTTGTCCCCATGTGTTCTTGCCCTCCCAGACCTGTGCAGCTACACCTCTTATTTGGCGTGGCTTGTTGTCATTTCTGCTCCCCACAAGATTCTAATCTTTAAGTCTTTCTTTTTTTTTTCGGTCTTTGTAGCCCCAATACGCTGCAGAGAGCTGGCATGCAGCAGGGGCAGCCCAAGTCCAGATTAAACTATATCAGCTTGGGCCATTGTTTATCAGGAGGAGGCCAGGATTGGTCACAGGCTTTCCAAAGGGCCGAAATGGAAAAATCACACTAAAATAGGGTAGTGCCTCAGATATTTCTGTTTTCTGGGTCCTTTAATTTCTTGCTGTGACTAGGAAATTTGTTCCTGACAGGTTCCTCCCAACTTGAAAGGTGGTCTAATTACTCTGGTGGCTGAGTCAACTGAGGCCATCTTCTAGCTATTGCACGTATACTGGTTATATGTAGGACAGGAAGAGGAGGAGGGGACTGCCACAGTCCACCCAGGGACAGCCTTCCTAGCGAGTTTACTGCAGGAAACTGGTCGTCAAGAAAGCACCCGTCCCTACAAGGAGGTTGCCCAGAGTCCCCAGGCCAGGGACTCTGAGGCAGCAGCCTCTGGGCTCCTGAAGGCCTTTGTGATCTCTGGGACTCAGCTTTTTTCGTTTCCCAGCTCTAAAACTCCAAACACACAGCTGACTGTCCCAAATCCCACTGTCAGAGACCGAATTTCAGGATGAATAAACTGGTTTTGGCTCACACTGGTTGTTCTTTATCTTCAAATGCCAGGACATTAGACAAACGCACTCAAGAGCTTAAAAACTTTTAAAAAGGGAAGAAAATGTTCAGTCGCTCTGGGACTGTCAACAGAGAATGTACTCATGTCACCCTACAAACTGATTCTTAGGAAAACCAAGCTGAAGATGGGTAGGGATTACTTGATAAAGTCTGCTGTCTGATTTTCCTCTGCCTCTGTAGGCCCTGGGCACTCGAAGCAGCAGTCAGTTTCAGGGGCAGTTTACTTGCTGTAGTGAATGACTGGCGCAGTGGCTAAGCTTGTCTGCTAACTAAAAGGTTGGCAGTTCAAATCCACCAGCCACTCCTTGGAAGCCCTCTGGGTCAGTTCTGCTGTATCCTGTAGGGTTGCTATGAGTTGGAATTGACTCGACGGCAGTGGGTTTGGGTTTTTTTTTTTTAGTGAATGACTCCGTAGTTAGCCATGACTGTACCTGGCTTCTTGCAGGCCAGTTATTTGTCACTGTGGTGATGTGCAGTTTCTCTTTTTTCCTTTGAATGGCATTCATGTGTACAATAAACTGGTACCTGATTCCATTTCCAGACCTACCTGGTGGTTCTGTGCCTTCCCCTACTCCCTTCTCATCTTTGTATATGACGAAGTCCGAAAACTCATCATCAGACGACGCCCCGGCGGTAAGTGCGGGCATTTTAACTTTGTGGGGGGACAGGCACTAGAGAACGGTGCTTTGGCTTTAGTCGTGTTTCCCTTAAGTGCCTGGCTCCCTCAGTGGTCAGTCTGATCACCTAAGGCCACTGAACCAGTGGGCTGTAGACTAACTACAGTCACAGTCACATCTGAATGTAGGTCCCAGTTAAGGCTGAGGAGTCCATCGTATTTGTGACTTGTAAAATAAAAGCTAAATATGTAGTGAAAATGTCAGAAGTCTAAACCATCTTTCCAAATGATAACAGTATTCCTGAAAACATTTAAATAAATAAAAGTGAGGCCCCAAATTGAATTTGAGTATAAGCGCCCTCCCTCCCCCCTCAAGTTGTTGTTCTCCTCTGTCTTGCTGGAGTGGGGCAGCGGGGGGCCTCACGCCAGGGTGTCTTTGTCTCCTCAGGCTGGGTGGAGAAGGAAACCTACTACTAGCCGACCCCCGTCCTGCACGCCTTGGAGAGCCTCATGCCACACTCTGTGTCTATCACCCCCCACCCCACTCGTGTACTTCAGTCTTGGAATTCGGAACTCTACCCCGGTAGGAAAGTGCCGAAGCATGTGGGGGAAGCGAGACATCCCGGAATGAAGCATGTAGCCATATGGGGGGAGGGGGGAGGGCTGCCTGAAAAACATCCACCTGTGGGAATGACAGCGGGGAAGGTTTTCATGTGCCTTTTTGTTTTTGTAAAAAAAAAAAAAAGAAGAAGAAAAGGAAAACCCGGAAAGACTGAAAGAGAATACATTTTATATCTGGATTTTTACAAATAAAGATGGCTATTATAACGGAATTGTTCTTGTGCTCCCGTCACTTCTTCGGGACAGATGTCTGTGTGGGATTTAGATCTGTGGTTCTCAGCATGTTGAGTCTCCAGACCAGCAGCAGCAGCAGCACCTGGGGACTTGTTAGGATGGCAACTCTCTGGCCCACCCTAGACCTACTGAATCAGAACTAATCAGCGGTCTGTTTTTCTGACTAAACTCTTCAGGTGGTTCTGATTCACCTTCAATTGTGAGACCCACAATTAAGGGGAAACGTTGTGAGTAGATGAGCTTACCTGACGATTTTCCTATGTGATGCCTCAGGGTGTGCAGCTGCTGCCTTAACATCTCAGCTTCTTGAAGGGAAAACAACTTACCACCTCACCTGAAGGACTTCCAGACCGCTGGAGTTTGGGGACATAGTAAACTCTAGATGGGTCTCTTCTCTTCTAACCACAGGCCCTCAGGCCTTCTCCTTTAGAAGATTACCACCGCAATACCCCGAAGTGGCTCCAGACCAGGGTTTGTCTGGGAAGCAGAAATATCTATAACGTACAGTCTGTGAGGACATGTTTGTGCAGCTGAAAGTGGTTCACCTTCCATGTAACTTGTTCCTAATTTAGCATCAGATAGCACCATTTCAGAAAGTGGCTGTGTGGCAGAAGGCACTTAAGAAAAAGGTCAAAGAGATCTGTTTACTTAAGGGTCAAGCCTGAGAACACCTCCTGCTTTCACAGAGTTGGTTTAAAAGGCTCCTCTCGGTCTCGGTGGTTCACTAATGCAGTGCTGAGTGTTCTTAACTCACCATGGTTCTCAGAGGCTGTTACTGCCAAGCGGCAGCTTCCAGCAAATAAAATACAAGGGGTTCTTACCTCTGGCACTAAACACTAACCATGATCTAGCAGATGGTTAGAGATGGGGTTCAGTTTTTTCTTTTTTCCTGAAAAACTTTTTATTCCTCATGCCTCTTAAGGGTTGTTCCTTTCCAAGCTGTGCAGGTGGGAGGAGGAAAGCAAGAGCTAAAGAATCCACACGGTTCCACTGCTGCCCCGACCCCTCCAGGGCAGGCTGGAGGACCCCTCCAGGGCAGGCTGGAGGACCCCTCCAGGGCAGGCTGGAGGACCCCTCCAGGGCAGGCTGGAGGACCCCTCCAGGGCAGGCTGGAGGACCCCTCCAGGGCAGGCTGGAGGACCCCTCCAGGGCAGGCTGGAGGACCCCTCCAGGGCAGGCTGGAGGACCCCTCCAGGGCAGGCTGGAGGACCCCTCCAGGGCAGGCTGGAGGACCCCTCCAGGGCAGGCTGGAGGACCCCTCCAGGGCAGGCTGGAGGACCCCTCCAGGGCAGGCTGGAGGACCCCTCCAGGGCAGGCTGGAGGACCCCTCCAGGGCAGGCTGGAGGATCTTGGACCGGCAGGGTGGCCTGCGACTTCTTAGTCTAACCTGCCAGTTCCTCCCTCCTGTCTTGGGACACTTTTCACTGGGGTGATCTCTGCACTCATAGGCAAGTCATCTTTAAAGAGAGCCATTTGTTCAGACCAGCATTCTAGGAAACCAGGGTGAAGTGAAGCTAACAGAATTAACAAAGATCTCAGGATTAGAGAGTTGTGAGACAGGTGGTAACACGGTTCTCCTCGTCTTGCATTTAACTGACTCAACTGTGCCAACACAATGTGACCACCGACACAATGTGGCCACCGTCATGTGCTTAGACTGCACAGCCTCCCCAAAGATTTGTCGAAAATGTTTTTGCTGTCCCCACCACGTCGTGTCTGCTTTCTGGTTACCCTGGAGAGTTGAATACTGAATGTGCTATTGTGATACACAGGTTATGGGTATTCCCTGACCCTGGACTCTAAAGGGGACCCCCAGATAGCTTCTAAGCCAAGGCTTCTCCAAAACATTGCTCTGTGAAGCCCTAGACTTGTGGGGAATGCCCCAGGAGGAGTGGGGGAGGAGGAGGAAAACAAAAGGGATGCTCTGAACCTCCCACACCCATTTCTGCCTTGTTTCTGATAGTCATTCGAATAAAAAATTTTACAGCCGAACATTTGATCTAGACAAAGCAAGTGAATGACCTGCTAGTAAGGGGAAAAGCTGGTACCAAGAGCAGTTCCCCTAATGGGCTGGAGCTGTCCAAGCTTTTTAAAAGAAGCAAGTGCATGTTAGGGTTCTCATTTATACCTCTTCTCAAAGATTGCCCCTTTAGCCCTGTCAGCTAAAAATCACTGCAGAACAATGACAGCTTCTGAATGACAATTCCCTCAGGTTCTGTGTCCTGCAAAGCCCTGCATCTGAACCCGTCCTGATCACCCTTTTTAATACTCTTCTGAGGCCTTTGACTCCCTCAGTATCTGAGCTCTCACTGGTTCCTTGTTAACATTTAGTCTCATCCATCTCTGAAATGCCTTGCCCTCACCTCTTTCTCTAGCTTTGATCATCCTTCATTCCCCTCATGGATGAGCTTCTAAGAGGAGTTACTTCTTCCCTCTTCTTGCTCACCTCCCAAGTCATCCCTCAGCTTCCTTTAGTCTGGCTCCTATTAACACCATTCCACCAAAGTTACCCAGGCTGAGGTCTCCCCTGACCACCTGATGGTTAAATTCAGTGGACACTTCTTGTCCTTCTTCAGCCTCAGCAGCACTTATGCCATTGATCACACTCTGAAACCAGCCTCCTCCTTTCTGGCTCCTTATCTTTCAGTCTCCTCCACTTGCTGCTCGGCTGTCAGTTTCCCCGGGGAAGTCCTTACCCTCTTCTCTCCGCACCCACCATCATACATTACTTGAGGTTTCACAACGTAACATTCTTCAATCTTGTCCACTCTGCTTGTCCCAGACCTATAAATCCAGCTGTCTACTGGACATCTCTGTTCAGAAAGAACATAAAACTCATAAGAAGAATCAACAGTAATGATAAACTTAAGCGTGAGGTCCCTAAAATGAGCATACCCTAGGCAATGGCATCTGTTGCCCTGTTGCCCAAGCCAGAAACCTGGAAGTCAGGTGAGACTTCCCTCTGCCTTACCTGGCTCTGGCCCCCAGCACCACCCAGGCAACCACCAGTCACTGTTGATTCCAGTATGACGATGGCTGAGAACATGGGCTTTGTGTCTTTACCAGCCTAGAGGCAGATGTTAGCCCTGTCACTCTTAACCCATCACTCTTTGCACTTCATTTACTCAAGAGCAAGGATGATGCTTCCGAGTGGTTAAAAGGATTAAGTGAGATTATGTGTATGGAAATTAGCACAGTGGCTGGTGCTCAAGAAATCATTTTCTCTACCTCCACTGCCCTGACACTACCCTTCTCTTTAATTTGGATGTCTATAACAACCTCCTGGCTAGTCTCCTTTTTCCCTTCATCTAATCCAGTGGTTTTCAGTGGGATCCCTGGACCAGCAGCGTCAGCATCAACTAGGAGCATGTTAAAAATGCGAATTCTCAGGCACCACCCCAGGCCTACTGAATCAGAAACTCCGGGGTGGGATCCAGCAATTGGTTTTAATAAACCTTCCAGGTAATTCTTATGGAGCCAGAATTTGAGTGCCACTCCTTAAACCATCGTCCCAGCTCCACTTGGCTCCCTCTCTCCACCATCCATGTTGTTTTCCACCCTCTAACCCAGCACAGAAGCCATCTCTGCTCTGCCATACCAGCTCCTGTGCAGCCTCCTAATGTGGGTACACCCTTTCCTCTGCCAGCCTGCATGTGCCCTTGGCATTCCCCATCCAACCCACCTACCTTGCCCACTTCCATTCACCTGGCTGATTGACTCCTTTCTAGGTACTATTCAAGCTTTTCCTCCTTGGGAAATACTCAGCGGGTCCTCATTTTTGCAGCCTTTACTGTAGTACTTATACCTCTATTTATTTGTGTTTGTTCCCTGATACACTATGAGTCTATCTCCCTAACATCTAACACAATGATTGTTGAATGAATGCATGTTTGTCAACAGACTTTTTTTTCCTGCTGCCCAAGCAACTGTATTTTGAACATTTCACCCTCACCTTGAGGCACTGTTTCTTGGATCTGGGCTGAGCACTTCCCTCAGAGGAACCCCTGCCCAGGCTTGCCAGCTATCTACGAGTAAGGCAATCTTTCTCACTTCCCCCGTCCTCAGACTTTGGAGCTGGGGATTAGAATGTTTAAGAGTGAGCCATGCATCGGTTTGGGTTGTCATGAAGTTGACTGGGACCTGGCAAGCAAATGTAGAGAGGGGTAAAGAAAATGGTCTACAGAGAGGGAAGAACAGAAGAGGTCTCAGAGTGGGGCAGAGATACCAAGGGGGAGACAGGTTCCCAGACCTGCCTGAGTCCCAGAGCATGTCAACCCATGTCCTGGACCTCAGATTACCTCACAAGAAACCCTCCCCACTCTGCCCCACCCCCACCAGGTTGAAATCCCTCATTAGATAGTCAGTTGTTACTCTTCACAGAACACAGTTCTAATGAATTGTATTAATTCTAATGAATCCTAATTCACAATTCTAATAAAGTAACTATATTACTTATGTAGTTATTTAAAATCCTTTTTTTTTTTTTCCTGCTGACCTGTAAGCTTCTTGAGGGCAAGAAACCTGTCTTTTTTTTTTTTTTTTTACCCCTAGTGCCTAACTCAGTGCTTTACCAAGAGGATTTAGCATGTAGCATGGGATTCAATGCCCCCTGTTTAAAGGTGCAAGAGGCAAAGGGACTTCTCCATGAAGTCGTGTAGTTGAGAAGGCAGAGCTCATGGGTCCTCTGTTTCTAACAAGTTATCCTGTCTGCCGCCCTCTTCGCTGCAAACCCCTGCAATCTCCAGAGGTTCTCAGGATGCAGGTGCCTTCTGGTTGGGCTCAGGGTTGGTTGTGGGGCTGCATCGGCCCATAGAAAAGGTGCTGAGTTTCTTTTTCACTCCCCATCCTTCCTCTCACCTTTTATGCCTGGGGGTGGGGGGTGGCAGGCTGGGCACTGCTTTGTGAATCTGGTTACCTCAGCATCTTAAGTGGGAAATTTGGGCAAGTTACTTTCTTCAAGCCTTTCTCTTTATGTTTGTAGAATGGAGGCAATTGCCATGCCTACCCCAGGAGGCTGTTGTGAAGATCAAATGAAGTAAAATACAGAAAGTGCCTGGCACGGGGGCTGCCCCTTGTAAGGTTCATTGAAAGGTACCTCATCTATACCTGCATGCGTGCGCATCCCACCCTAGTTGGGTCCTAGGTGCCTGCCGAAGATAAACCTATGGGGGAATACTTGGTGTTCCCGTGTAATGGAAATAGCTACTTACTGTACAGCAATTGCCAATGCCAGGCAATGTCCTAAATGACAACCGTTTTACAAACGAGAACACCGGGGCCCAGAGAAGTGAAGTGGCTTGCCCAAAATCACACAGCTAATAAGTGGCAGAGGCAAGCGAGTTGGCCTCGAACCCAGACGTGTGGACTCAGAGCCCAGGCACATAAAAGCTCCGGGAAATGTTGGCTGTTGCGGTAGAAAGCTAGTGCAGGGGCCAAGACCAGGAGAAGGGCAATGTTTTTATGGAAAAACAAAGAGCAAGGCAAGTTAGAGTTGGTGTTAAAACATAAGATCATGGAAAGTTTCTTGAAAATTAAGCACATGCTGTTGAACAGTTACTCAAATGGATTTGCCCCCAGGAGCTGTTTGGTGATCAAGCTGCAGCTTGCATAACTGGGAAGCATGAAGGCAGGCCGCTCTAATCCTAGGCATGCTCTGGGCTGCCTCTCCCGTTAGGCTAATGGGCAGATCTGCTTCTCAAACTGTGGCCACCTGTGGACAGGGCTGCAGGTCCCGAGGGCTCTGGGAGCTGAAAGGTGGTGGGTCCCTCACCACTTGCAGGTCACAGACATGCCCTCTGCGTTAATGACGGCTCTTCAGGAATCAGGTTTTAACGCTATCCTTCTCGGCCGTTCTCTATAAAAACCAGGATCCTTCCCCTCCCACATTTAGGACTCTGACTCACAGTAGTTAATTTGTGTTTAGAAAGCAGAACTGTTTAAAGGTTGTTCAGTAATGTGAAGAATCTTTGTAGTATGAATAATTGTTCCATTTAAAACTGGTGGCAAGTTTTTACATTTCTCTTAAAATGACAGACATATGCAGACGTTATTGCCAACTAAATATTGTCCCAGAAATGTCATTCCGTCCTTTACTACAGTGAGAGTCCTTGTGTGGGTTCTCTCCCAAAGAGCCGGAACAACACTCTCAGCCAGCTCTTCATCCATCACACATGCGTGTGTCAGGGGAGAGGCCCAGAGTCCTTGCAGATCACCCACACCAGTTCCAGCTCCCTTTCCTAGGGTGCCAACAGGGCAACGCTTCTAAAGGGAAAGGGCTGGCAGTCATCAAGCATGTACTGTGTGCCTACAGCACTGTCTTTGGGGCTTCATATTTGTTTCATCTAGTCATATGGGGTAGATATTATTCCCACTTTTCAGAGAGGGGAAACTGAGGCTCAGAGAGGTTAGAAACATATAAAAGGTGGTGAGTGACTGAGCAAGAGTTTGAACACATGTCTGCAAACTGTGGGTCTTTCCACCACATCAAGCTGCCTCCCTCCAAGGACATAAAAGCACCCCATGAAGTTATTGGTAGTTTTTACCTCAACATACCTGTTCCAAAACCAGAGACCCACACACACTAACACAGGCATCCAGACAGCTGTGGGCCCACACACCTGGAATCAGTCAAGGTATATTCTTCCAACATAGCAGTAAGGCCCTGAGCAGTGGTCCTCACCTTGGCTGCATGTTGAAACTGGCTGGGAGCTTTAAAAGACCTCCATGCCCAGGCTACATTCTAGACCAATTAGATCAGAATCTCTGGAAGTGGAACCCAGGCATCAGAATTTGTTAAAGCTTCCCAGTTGATTTCAATGTGCAGTAAAAGTTAAGAACTTTTGCTCCAGAGCCAAACCAAAATATCAAACCCATTGCTGTCAAGTCAATTCCAACTCATAGTCCTATAGGACAGAGCAGAACTGCCCCATAGGGTTTCCAAGGAGTGGCTGGTGGACTTAATCTGTCGACTGTTTGGTTAGCAGCTGAGCTTTTAACCACTGCACCACCAGGGCTCCATTGCTTTAGAGCAGTGGTTCTAAAAATGTGTCCCCATCCAACAGCACCTAGGAACTTATTAGAGATACAAATTCTCAGGCCCCACCTAAGACCTACTGAATCAGGAACTCTGGGCAATCTTGTTTTAACAAGCTCTCCAAGTGACTGATGTACCCTGAGTAAGGGGAGCCACAAGACAAAGGAGCCTGGATCCTGAGCTACTGCTTGGAACAGGGCCATGTAGGAGAGTTGCTGTACCAGGAACATCCATGTTGAACTGTTGAATGTGCAAGAAAAAAAATTTATTGTGTTAAGCCATTGATTCAATAGGTAAGCATCTGTAATGGCTTAGGAAAGAATATGGAAGACTTGAATAGAAGCTGGGAACTAAGCAGTGGTGTGTGGGAGCTGGCTCGTACCAGCTCAAGAGAGCTGATAGTTATTTTCAGGAATTCTGCCAGCCAGTTGACGTCATGTTGATAGCTTGAAATTGGCCAAGGTGGGAATATTTACACCATGAAAATCGTCAAATGCTACAAACCAGGGCTTGTTTTCCCAGAGAGCCAGTTGTTAAATATTAACCAACATACCAGGACTAAGCATCAGGGAGTGGGGAGGCAGCAAGGGGCAATGTCCCTGGACTGTAATGAACATCAAACGAAATGCCACCTTGTGAGGCCATCTAAGCCCAGCCAGCGCCCAGGGTTCTCTTGACAATACCTTGTTCTTGCCAAGTCCTTGTCTTATGAGCTTCCAGAAGCTGAGGGAGGAGAGAGTGGGAAGCAGAGGGAGGGGAGTAGTCAGGAGGACTATCTTGCAGGCTAAAAATGGTTGATAGGTTTAGATCAGGGCTTCTCAACACTGGCACTACTGACATTTTGGGCCAGATGATTCTTAGTTGTGGGGGGCTGTCCAGTGCATTGTGGAATGTTTAGCCATATCCCTGGCTCTATTCACTAAAAGACAGTAACCCTCCCCGCCGGGTAGTGACAACCAAAAATGTCTGTTGTCGTTGGGTGCCACTGAATCAATTCTGACTCATAATGACCCTATATGACAAAGTAGCACTGCTTCATAGGGTTTTCTTGGCTGTAATCTTTACTGAAGCAGATTACTGAGTCTTTTTCCCACAGAGCTGCTGGGTGGGTTTAAACCACCAACCTTTTGGTTAGCACACAAGCGCTTATCTGTTGTGCCACCAAACAAAAAAAAAAACCAAGCCCAGTGCCATCAAGTCAATTCTGACTCATAGCGACCCTGTAGGACAGAGTAGAACTGCCCCGTAGAGTTTCCAAGGAGCGCCTGGCGGATCCAAACTGCTGACCCTTTGGTTAGCAGCCGTAGCACTTAACTGCTACGCCTCCAGGGTTTCCGTTGTGCCACCAGGGTTCCTTAAAATGTCTTAAAAAAAAAAAAAAAAAAACCTGTTGCCGATGAGTCCATTCTGACTCATAGCAACCCTATAGGACAGAGTAGAACTGCCCCATAGGCTTCCAAGGAGCGCCCCGTGGATTCCAACTGTCCACCTTTTGGTTAGCAGCCGTAGCTCTTAACCACTATGCCACATTGCCAAATGTCCCCTGGGGGACAAAACCACCCCAGTTGAAAACCACTGATTGAAAACTACCTAGAAGGGAAGACATCCCTATGAGGGAGGGCTAGGCCTCAGCCTGCCATGCTGGCCTCCTGCAGCTGTTTCTATCAGTCTCTTTTCCATGGTTCCCCATCTCCCTGATGACTCCATTCCCTTCTCAACCACACAGCCCCCAGAACCCGTGGCACCACACTTAGCTGTTGGGTTGGGCATGCCTGATGGTATTCCCAAAGTGCTTCAGGTGTGTTAGCTTCTCCCCTCAACCCCAATGGCCTCGATCCATTCCTCAAGGCACTATGACACAGTGATTGAGTACTGATTCCAGTGGCAGATGACCTGACTGCATCCTGGCCTTGCCAACACTTCGGTTGTGTGACTTCAGGATAGTTAGTTATTTAACCTCTGGGCCTCTGCTTCCTTGTCAATCAACTGGGGAAAGTACTACTTCCTACTCCCTAGACTTATCGTGAGGATGAAATTAGATAATGCTCAGGAACCATTGGCTATTGTTTCTCATTAGATAGATTTAGAGAGTGTGCAGACCCTGCACCAAGTGCTGGGGATACAGTACTGAGATGAACACAACACACAGCCCCAGTCCCCATGTCTCACAGTTGTGGGGTGTGGGGAGGTTGGGAACAGTCCAGTAAGCAGGTCATTAAGATGGCTGTGTGGAAAAAGCTCTGGGTGCTGTGGAAACTCATGGAGGGCACCATCCAAGCCTGGGGGCTGGGAGGAGGCTCCTGGGGATAATGAAGGTGGGGCACAATGGAGATCCAGCTGATTGACTGCCAAGTGTACGTGCCCCCACCCCATCCTTACCCACTCTGTGCTCCAGTGGGGGATATCCTGATTCTTCTGGGCCTTCCTGATAGAACACTAAATCTTTTTCTATTTTCTTTTCGTTTTTTTTCATCATACCTTACTCCTTTTCCTGTCTTCCATCCACCTTATGGGCAGCCATTTTAAAGTGTTAATATGTGTCTTTTTTTTTTTTTTAATTGTACTTCAAGTGAAAGTTTACAATTCAAGTCAATTTCTCATACAAAAACTTACACACACATTGTTATATGACCCTAGTGGCTCTCCCCCAAATGTGACAACACACTCCCCCTCTCTACCCTATATTTCCCATGTCTATTCAATAGCTCCTGTCCCCTTTTGCCTTCTTATCTTGCCTCTGGACAGGAGCTGCCCATTTAGTCTCATGTATCTACTTGAGCCAAGAAGCATGCTCTTTACCAGTATCATTTTTTGTCTTATAGTCCATCTAATCTTTGTCTGAAGAGTTGGCTTCAGGAATGGTTTTAGTTCTGGGCTAACAGAGAGTCCAGGGGCAATGTCTTCGGGGGTCCCTCAAGTCTCAGTCAGACCATTAAGTCTGGTCTTTTTACTAGAATTTGAGTCTTGCACCCCATTTTTCTCCCGCTCCATCAGGGCCTCTCTGTTGTGTTCCCTGTCAAGGCAGTCGTTGGTGGTAGCTGGGCACCATCTAGTTCTTCTGGTCTCAGGCTGATGGAGTCTCTGGTTTATGTGGCCCTTTCTGTATCTTTTTATTATGTATTCTTGTAAAATGTGTATTATTTTTTGTGCCTGTATTTTTAAAACTTTACTATGAAAAATTTCTAAGGTACATAAAAATAGAGATGATAATATAATGTACCTCCTTTTATGTACCCATCACCTAGTTTCAACAATTACCAATATTTTGTCACTTTTGTTTCATCTATCCCCCTGCCCCATTTCCCGCATTTTTCCTTCAGTAGTGTTTTAAGATAAATCCCAGACATCACATCATTTCCACCATAAATACTTCAGTATGTATCTCCAACAGAAAAGGACCTTCTAAAAAAATCACAAGCACTGAGTGGATTCTTCTTTCTTCCTCCTTCCATTTTTACAAAACACTTTGCTTTTAAGATCCCACCGACCATGTGGCTATGCGAATATCTAACCCTTCGCTTCTAACTGCTGCCAAGCGCCTTGCTATGTGCCTCCATCACATTCTGACATCTCTCTCAGTGAGGGACCCCCAGGTTGTTGCCAACTCTCCTCCATCACAAGTAAAGCTG
The DNA here is from genome assembly GCF_024166365.1 of Elephas maximus indicus. Classification (NCBI taxonomy): domain Eukaryota; kingdom Metazoa; phylum Chordata; class Mammalia; order Proboscidea; family Elephantidae; genus Elephas; species Elephas maximus. The sequence continues at coordinate 163,688,425 of NC_064821.1, read as the reverse complement.
CAGCAAACATTGTCCCACATGCCTCCTCATGGCCTTTGTGAGGATGTCCCTGGGACCAGAATTGCTGGGCCACATGGTGTGCATTTACATAACTAGACCAAGAAGGCCAGGATGCCCTCCAGAATGGTGGCGCCAGTCCACGCTCCCACCACAGTTCCCCCCATCCTGACGACAACGGGCATTATCCAGCTTCCAACTGTTGCCAGTCTAATGGGTACAAAGCTGTGTCTTGTTCAAATTCACGTTTCTCTGGTGATTACCAGTGATTCTGAGTGTCTGGTCGTAAGTTGGCTTTTAGGGTTCACTATTTTGTAAATTGCATGTTTGAATCTTTGGCCCATTTTTTTATTGGGGCACTGTCTTTTTCTTGATCTGTGAGAAATTCCTTGTATATTCTATTAGTCCCTTGTCAATTGTAGACGTAAGCATCTTCTATTCTGTCATGCTGTCCATGGTCAGAACCCTACTTGTGATCAGGTATCTACCCTTCCCTCCCACTCAAAGCTCCGGGGGGATATCCTGCTCAGCCTAATCTATTCATGGAACTCATATTCCCCTTGCCAGTAACAGGTTTTTGAATGGGGTTTTGACCCAATTCTGGCTTTGGAGTTGGAGAGGTCAGCTGGTGGACTTCCAGGAAAATGTCCTCCCTCTTAAAAAAGAGGTACGAGAGGAGCCAGTCTCTTGTCCCTGTGAATGTTCTCTGCATGTGGCATGGAGTATGTGTAGCCATCTTGCTACCAGCCCAAGGACAAAGCCACCATGAAGTTTCAGCATCCTTAGTGGCATGATTGAGCCACCATCGACCCTGGGCCTCTCCTGCCTCTAGACTTCCTTTTGAGTGAGATAATTAAATGTCCTTCTTGTGTAAACTAGATGGAACTGTGGTTTCTGATGCTTACAGTGAGAAGGATATGGACAGATGTAGCCTCTAAGCCAGTGGCTTTCATAGTTTTTTGACCATAGTCACCAGTAAGAATTACTTTTGATATCATGATCCAACATACACATAACTAAAACAACACTTGGGATTGCAGCCAATGTCACAGAACAATTCATGTAAGAATCATTGATTGGAAAACTAATTTGCTATGTAAACTTTCACCTAAGCACGATAAAATGGTCAAAAAAAAAAAAAAGAAAGAAAGAAAAAGGAGGAAGCATCTTTTCAACATAAAAAAATAACCTGATAAGAGTTGTTTGCATATTCAGTTGTCTATACAGCTATGACTCAACGATACTAATTGTCTCAAAAAATAAAAATAAAAACAACACCTTTACTACATCTGATGCACTCAGATAGTCTCTATACTATTTCTTTTTTTTTTTAATGTTGGATGTGACCCACGAAATTGATTATACAAACTACTAACGGATCATGCATGACCTGCAGTTTGAAAACGAGGCCTGAAAAAATGATGGGGCATTAGTCCAGTGAGGTGGGGGAGAGGGATGTAAGGGTGGTGAGGAGAGTGTTTTCTCCCAGAGAACACTGTGCAGAGGCCCCCAACAGGTGTGTCCTGGGGAGGAGAGAGGGGGCATCTGATACCTCCCTCCCCCAAGAATGACCACACAGTGAGCCTCTGATAAGCCTTTGCTGATTGCTGGGTGCCCTCCCAGGCACATCTCCTCCTCCCAGGATGCCTTTCTTCAGCCTTGTTCTGTGAATCGAGCAGGCTAGAGCTCTTATCTCACCTCTGCCTGGCCTGCAGGACACTGTGGTCCCTGCAGCCTGCTAATTACAGATGGCTGGGAGGATTACTAGGGCCCTTGTCTGGCAGCAACTCGATGGCAATGGGTTTGTCTGGCAGCAACTCGATGGCAATGGGTTTGTCTGGCAGCTGGGCCCCAGCTCTAAATTCAATATCCAGTGCCCCACAGCATAAGGGCTCACCTTGATAAACCCCCGAGACAAAGCAGGGAGACAGAAACGGTTTGTTCTCAGCACAGCACTCACCCTCTGAATACAGTTTTTGTTTAAGCCCAAGGCTGGGAACATTCCATAGCCAGGCACACTTGCTGTCTCCTCAAGGTCAGTTTTTCCTCAGCACTCCTCTTTGGAAACCATCTCCCACAGCTGCCCCTACTCCTGCCCCCTGGCTTTGGGAGCAGTTATATAACTCTTAGAAAGACCTGGAAATGCAAGCGTATGGTGTCCTCAATTCCCAGCACAGACTGGCTGCTTCACATTCTTAGCTGGCGCTGAGAGACTGACTTTCAAACACAAATGCACATACACGTACGCATCCCTGACTCATAACCACGTATCTGCTGCAGTGTTGCAGAAATGTCTTTTTTTTTTTTTTAATTTAGCATCTGGAGCCACACAAAGGTGACAGCATAGGACATTTTGTCCCAGTAACTTCTGGGGAAGGGGAAATGCATTCGTTAGACCGGGTGGATGGAAAAGTTTCCAAGGGACGGAACCCAAGGAGGCCATAGCATAGTGCCAATCTAGAGCCAGAGGTCCCTGCAGCCCTGGCTTTGACTCTGAGGGTTTGGCAGGGCAGAGGGTAGCTCGCCTCTGAATTCCCTAACCAAAGCTTGCTAAGCATGGTGTCACGCTCACAAACTCAGCACCCATTTATGTGGTTGCAGTGAATAAAAGGTTAGAGAAGGATGCGTGATCTGGGGTGGGGATGGGCGGAGACCTAGAAGATGTGTACTGCAAAATGCTTTATTAGAAGGTCCTATAATTAAGATGCAAGAAGCACTGTATTTAAAGAAGAAAATATGGGTAAACGATAACAGGGGAGTGTAGTTGTGAAGAACACACTGTTTACAGTCAAGATCAACCCAGATCCACATTCTGGATTTGCTGCTTACTAGCTGTAATCTTTGGAAAGTTACTCTTAATCTCTGAGTCTTAGCTTCCCAATCATTAAAATGGATAAAACATTGTGAGGGTGATGGTGAGGGTTAAATTAGATTGCAGAGAATTTAGCACAATACCTGTAGAGAGAAAGGGCTCTATAAATTTAGCGGTATAGTACTACAATTCACTTTACATTCAAGTGAAACACCTTTCATTTGGACAATGGAATAAAGCCTTATGTGGATTTTCCTTTCTCACACTTTTTATAAAGTCTAATTGACTTCAGAGAATGGGGAGGGATTAACCTGGGTAGGTCTCTGAATTTGCTATTTTCAAGGCGCTAACTTCAAAAGGACCAGTCACCTTGGAGGCTGCAGGACATCCCTTGCCAGCAGGCTGGCTTTTGGGGATGCTGCTATTGGTGTGTGCTGCACTTGTTTGCTCAATCAGGACAAGCCATACTTGTGATCTTGGCCTCAGAGACCAGGTGTGGAAACTGATGGGTGAAGCAAATACAAGCAGCCAGCAGTGCAGGTCAGAAAGTAGTCATTGGTGAGAGCCCTGGAACAGTATCATCCTGGACCTGCTGCCTGCCTGGGCTTGGTTGGCCTTCTCTCTGCTCACCTGTACTCATAATAACCAGGTGCTAAGGGTGTGTGTCTCCAACCATGCAGCATTATTGCTGCCATTTCCCAAATCCTAACTATATGCCAGGGTCTCTACCTGTATTTTCTCACTTAGTCTTTGCCACAGTCCTAGCCCTGGTGCCATAGTGGTTAAGAGCTACAGCTGCTAACTGAGAAGGTTGGCAGTTCGAATCCACGAGGCCCTCCTTGGAAACCCTATGGGGCAGTTCCACTCTGTCCTATAGGGTCACTATGAGTCAGAATCAACTCGACGACAACGGGGTTGGGTTTTTTTGTTTACAGTGCTATAAGTTAAGTACTATTAACTCCAGTTTATAAATAAGGAGATCCACCAGAAGGCTGTTGCGGATACCCAGTTGTGAAGGGCAATAGAAGTAGGGAAAATTATTTATTGAGCACCAGCCGGCATGCTAATCCCTTTACCTATTCCCAAAACCCAGTGCCTCATTTAATCCTTTTAGCGACTCTGAAGCCTCATCCTTCTACTAAAGTAACCGGACTTTGGATCTCTTTGTGGAGTCCACACTGTCCCTTGCCCAGTGCCAGGAATGCTGACTTCAAATATTCCTTGGACATAGTCTCCCAGACCTGGATTCATGTGGAAAGCCCTCTTTGGGTTGGAAAGGACACCTGAATTTGTGGGTTGGCTGCTCATATTGAAATTGGGCACTCGCAGACTGCCGGGAACTGTGATAAGCACTTTATTATCGCATATGCATTATTTCCTTTAATTCTCACACAAGCCCATGATGTAGGGACTGCTATACTCCCACTTCACAGGTGGTGAGGAAGCCAAGGTCATAAGACACTGAAGCTGCCTGCCAGCGCGCTCAGGCTGGTTCCAGGGCGCAGCCCGCGTAACCCTAGGAGACCTGGAGCTTAGTCCCCGCGCTACGGCGGCCGCCGAGGATCAGCCCGCACGGTGCCGAGCACTCGGCTCTGCTTTGGGCTGTGGTTGCCTGGAGCTGACCTTGACCTCCAAACCCGCCCTGGCCTCGGGCAGCCTCGGGCCAGCGGGCAGAGCATAGGCTCCTCCAGGCTGTGATCTCCGTCCCCGCGCGGGATGCTTGGGTCACCTCAGCAGCCGCCTGACCGTGGTCGCCTCTGAATTTCCCACCCGCGTCGGGAGTCGTCCTGTGAACGGGTTCATCTGGAGAGCTCTGTGCTCTTCACAACAGCATGCTTAAAACTATAACATGGTTCATTTCAGAAATACTACGGAATCATCACATGGCATTTAGAAAAAATTAAGAGAATAAAAAAATGATTTTAAGAGCACCTCTGATTCTATCACCAAGCAAACCGTTGTTAACATACGCATATTTTTCACTACTTTCTATTCTGTGTATGTACGTATGTTATTAGGTGGCGTTCAGTCAATTTTCAACTCATAGTGATCGCATGTGACAGAGCAAAACTGCCCCATAGGGTTTTCTAGGCTATAATCTTAAGGGAAAAAAAAAAAAAAAAAATCTTAAGGGAGCACATCACCAGGTCTTTCTACCACAGGGGCCCTGGGTGCGTTAAAACGCAACCTTTCATTAGCAGCTGTGTGCCTAAAGTAATTGTGCCTTACCGTGGCTATTATAAAATGCACATACTATGTGACTCCAGGGTTATTTCCACTTACCTTTTTAACATAAACATTTTCACCATGTTATTGCAAACTTGGAAACCCTGGTGGCCTAGTGGTTAAGTGCTACGACTGTTAATCAAGAGGTAGGCACTTCCCATCAGTCAGGCGCTCCTTAGAAACTCTATGGAGCAGTTCTACTCTGTCCAGTAGGGTCGCTGTGAGTCGGAATTGACTCTACGGCAGCGAGTTTGGTTTTTTTTGGATGACAAACTCTTTCTAACTGTAATTTTTAATCACAGCATATTATTTTATTGAGTGGATGTGCTATCATTTACTGAGCATTTTCCAAATGTTTAACATTCAAGTGGTCTCGAAAGTTTCACCATTAAAAATTATTCTATGATAACATTCTTGTGTATAAAGTCCTCTTGGTACTTAGGCCAATTTCCGTAGGTTAATATCCACAGGAGTAAACTACTTGGTCAAAGGGCATGCACTTTTAAAGACATTTGATGTTATTGCTGAATGGCTTTCCGGGAGAGCTCGTGATGAGCGATAATACTTAGAATACTGCCACTTATATTGTAGAATTTTCTTTCAGGAAAACATCTAAAATGTAGTTGCATTGACATGTAGTATGCCTTTCTGGGAGTGTCTGCATTTAAATCAGAATTAGAGCTTGAAAGTGAAATCTTTGTGTGCTGATGGTGGGCTTTCAGAGATGAGAATGCAGGTTAGGGAGCTTCTTTTGGGCTAGGAGGGTCTTTCTGGTGATCCTGAGTCCCTGCATAGAGCTCTGCCGGAGGCCAAGGATCAAAAATTGTGTGAGAGAGGGTTCACCTTGGGAGAAACGAAATAATCCACAAATTATTGATGATCATACTCTTTCTCTTCCAGATGAGAAGGTAACAAAGAGTAATGTGATATGATCATGAGATAACACCCCCAAACAGTGAACATGTCTGAAGGCACATCAATATTGCTGAATTGATTCAGCTGTCAGTGTATGGACTTCTGGGGTGAGAGACCAATCCAAAGCCCTGAACTGCTTCTTGCTTACTTTGTGTAAATCTACTCACTGTCCGGAATCTTCAGACCAATGTCATCACCACTTGCTCTCTGTGATTACCACTGATGAGCTGGAGGTGACCAGTAGTCTATCCTCCAGTGGCCAAGGAGCCCAAGAGCCCTGCACGGAATAGGAATGAGAAACATACCTTCTGAATCAAGTCTCTGCCTGGCTGAGCAAATCCCTCCATCTCTTCTTAAACACACTTGCCCTGCTCTACAACCATCCCCTCTATCCAGTCTTGGAGAGTCCCTTCAGTTCACTGGCAAACACCTCACACTAGACTTCTTAGTCCAATTATAGTGGGCTGTGGCTGGCAGACAGCTACATGTGCTGAAGAGAGTTGTCTCATTCAAGGTCACACCCCCTTCCTGGGACAGTCCACATCAGTGACTGATCGACATGAGAGGATGGAGCATGGAGTGTAAAGGCCTAGCACCCCTGACCCAGGTTCAGAGCTCTGCAGGAAGCCTTTTTTGAGACTGCATTGCAGTCCAAATTCTCTCACTGCCCAAACCTTCTTTCTCACCTCTTTTCCTTTCTAAAGGTGTTGACCCAAGAGTACTCCCTATTAAATGTCCGGCATGCAAATCTTCATCTCTGTGTATGCTTCCTGGGAAATCCAACCTGTGACACCAATCTCACAAGAAATACTTGCCTGCTAATCTCTGGGACCCTTGTTTAATAAATATTATTGTTGTTGTTGTTAGGTGTCATTGAGTTGGCTCCCATTTAGAGTGACCCTATGTACAACAGAACAAAACGTTGCCCAGTCCTGGACCATCCTCACAATCATTACTATGTTTGAACCCATTGTTGTGGCCACTCTATCAATCCATCTCATTGAGGGTCTTCCTTTTTTTCTCTGACCCTCTACTTTACCAAGCATGATGTCCTTCTCCAGGGACTGGCCCCTCCTGATAACACATCCAAAGTACATGAGATGAAGTCTTGCTATTCTTGCTTCTAAGGAGCATTCTGGCTGTACTTTTTCCAAAAAAAATTTCTTCATTCTTCTGGCAGTCCATGGTGTAATCAACATTCCTCACCAAGACCATAATTCAAAGGTATCGATTCTTCTCCAGTTTTCCTTATTCATTGTCCAGCTTTCCTGTGCATATGAGGCTATTGAAAATACCATGGTTTGGGTCAGGCACAGCTTACTCCTCAAAGTGACATCTTTGCTATTTAACACTTTAAAGAGGTCTTTTGCAACAGATTTTGCCAGCACAATACATCTTTTGATTTCTTGATTACTGCTTCCAGGGCCATTGATTGTGGATCGAAGTAAAATGGAATCCTTGACAACTTCAGCCTTTTCTCTGTTTATCACGATGTTGCTGATTGGTCTAGCTGTGAAGATTTTTGTTTTCTTCATATTGAAGTGCAATCCATACTGAAGGCTGTAGTCTTTGAACTTCATCATTAAGTGCTTCAAGTCATCTTCATTTTCAGCAAGCAAGGTTGTGTCGTCTGTGTATTGCAGGTTGTTAAAGAGTCTTCCACCAATCCTGATGCCAAGTTCTTCTTCATATAGTCCAGCTTCTTGGGTTATTTGCTCAGCAAACAGAATGAATAAGTATGGTAAAAGAACACAATCCTGTTGCACACTTTTCTGACTAAACCAAGCAATATCCCCTTGTTCTGTTCTAACAACCGACTCTTGGTCTATGTACAGGTTCCTCATGAGCACAATTAAGTGATCTGGAGTCCATTCTTCACAACGTTATCCATAATTGGTTATGGTCCGCACAATCAAATGCTTTTGCATATGGTCAATAAAATACAGGTAAACATCTTTCTGATATTCTCTGCTTTCAGCCAAGATCCACCTGACATCAGCGATGATTTCCTTCCTTCCTTGTCCTCTTCTGAATCTGGCTTGAACTTCTGGCAGTTCCCTGTTGATGTACTGCTCCAACTGTTTTTGAATGATCTTCAGTAAAATTTTACTTGTGTGTGATATTAATGATATTGTTTGATAATTTTCACATTCTGTTGGGTCACCTTTCTTTGGAATGGGTGCATATGGATCTCTTACACTCAGTAGGCCAGGAAACTGTCTTCTAAATTTCTTGGCATAGAAGAATGAGCACCTCCAGTGGTGAATCTGTTTGTTGAAACATCTCAATTTGTATTCTGTCAATTCCTGGAGCTTTGTTTATTACCATTCCCTTCAGTGCAGCTTGGACTTCTTCCTTCAGTACCATCAGTTCTTGACCATATGCTACCTCCTGAAATGGTCGAACGGCGACCAGTTCATTTTGGTACAATTACTCTGTGTATTCTTTTCATGCTTTCTGCATCAGTCAAAACTTTTCCCATAGAATCCTTCAATACTGCAACTCGGGTCATGAATTTTTTCTTCTATCCTTTCAGCTTGGGAAATGCTGAGTGGGTTCTTTGCTTTTGGTTTCCTAACTTCAGGTCTTTGCACATGTCATCATAATACTTTACGTCTTCTTGAGCTGCCCTTTGAAATCTTCTGTTCAGCTCTTTTACTTCATTATTTCTTTCTTTTACTTTAGCTACTCTATGTTCAGGAGCAAATTTCAGAGTCTCTTCTGACATCCATTTTGGTCTTTTCTTTCTTTCCTGTCTTTTTACTGATCTCTTGATTTCCTCGTGCATGATGTCCTTGATGTCATTCCATAACTTGTCTGGTCATCAGTCATTAGTGTTCGATGCTTCAAATCTATTTTTGAGATAGTCTCCAAATTCAGGTGGGATATACTCAAGGTCATATTTTGGTTCTTGTGGACTTGCTCTAATTTTCTTCAGCTTCAACATGAACTTGATGTGAGCAATTGATGGTCTGTTACACAGTCCACCCCTGGCCTTGTTCTGACTGATGATATTGAGCTTTTCCATCATCTCTTTCTACAGACATAGTTGATTTGATTACTGTGTATTCCATCTGGCAAGGTCCACATGTATAGTCGCCATTTATGTTGTTGAAAAAGGTTTTTGCAATGAAAAAGTTGTTGGTCTTGCAAAATTCTTTTATGTAATCTCCTACATCATTTCTATCACCAAAGCCATGTTTTCCAACTACCAATCCTTTTTCTTTGTTTCCAACTTTCACATTCTAATCATCAGAAATTATCAGTGCATCTTGATTGCATGTTTGATCAATTTCAGGCTGCAGAAGTTGGTAAAAACTTTGATTTCCTCATTTTTGGCATTAGTGGCTGGTGCATAACTTTGAATAATAGTCGTATTAACTGGTCTTCCTTGTAGGCATATAGATATTTTTCTATCACTGAGAGCGATATACTTCAAGATAGATCTTAATGTTCCTTCTGACAATGAATGTGACACCGCTCCTCTCATTATAGTTTTGATTTGCATCTCTCTAATGGCTAATGATCGTGAGCACCTCTTCATGTATTTGTTGGTTGCTTTTTGATGTCTTCCTTGGTGAGGTGTCTGCTCATGTCCTTTGCCCATTTTTTAGCTGGGTTGTTTGTCTTTTTGGTCTTGGATTATTGGAGTTTTCTATAAATTTTATAGGTGAGATCCTGGTCAGATATGCCATAGCCAAAAATTTTCCAAGTGTGTGGGTTGTCTTTTTACTCTTTTGTAAAAGTCTTTTGATGAGCAAAAGTATTTGATTTTCAGGAGGTCCCAATCATCTATTTTATTTTCTGCTGTTTGTGCTTGTTTAACTATGTTTGATACTATATCTATGTCATAAATTAGGGCTCCTAGGTTTACCCCTATTTTTTCTTCTATGATCTTTAAATTTTACATTTAGGTCTTTGATCCTTCTGAGTTAGTTTTTGTGTATTGATCCTGTTTCTTTTTTCAGCGAATGGATACCCATTTTTGCTAGCACCATTTGTTAAGGAGACTGTCTCTTTCCCATTTAATGGATTTTGACACTTCAACAAAGATTAACTGTCCATAGGTGGAAAGATTTATTTCTGGGTTCTCAATTCTGTTCCACTGGTCTGCATGTCTGTTATTGTCTCAGTACCCGGCTGTTTTGACTGCCATGGCTGTATAGTAGGTTCTGAGATTCAATGAACTGTTCATTCATTTAACCAGAGCCCTCCTCTGCCCTAATCAAAGCTAGCAACCCAAAGGTACTTGCCAATCTTGGGATGACATTTAAGATTTTAAAAATGAAAATATACTTTTGAAATACAGGCATACTTTCATTAGCTAATAATTATGATCAAGAAAGAGTTAGTTATTTAAACAATTTTGTTTGGAAACAGAAGGAGAAACCAAAATTGCAGTTTGGAGAATTGTTATTTAATTTTCCATCCTGCAAAATTAGCTGTAACTTGGTCTCTGGCCAAGGCCGTGAAGCCCTGCTTTGCTTGCCTTTCATTATAAATTTGGAGATGTGCTCCTCTGGAAAATAAATTGGCACCAAGACAATAAAATTCTGTCCAAAAGGACAACAGACCTTTAAAAATCACACACAGGAAAAACAACAGTTTTCTGTTAAAGATCCATCATATAACTCTTTGTAATTCACCAGTACGAATACAAATGGTTGGAATATGTTCACATTTGGCAGAAAAGCATAAAGGTCTAGAGAAAAAATATCATCAATGGCTTAACTGAACAGAACATAATGAACTGAAAATCTTGGAGCTTTAGCAGCATCCTTTCCAGTCCATACAATACTGCCAATGGTGGCTCAAACCCTGTTCCCAGGGCGCTCTGCAGAAGCTCCTGGCATTTAGCAGTGTGCTAGCTGGTCAGAGAAAAGGTACAGCAAGACACAGTGATGCAGAAGTGGCCATTCCACACAGCCTCCAATGAACAAATGGGCTGAGGGAGTTAAAATTTAGCAAACAGGTACTCTCTATGAGATCGGTTGCCTGACCTTCAAACTCTTTAATGGTGAATTCCTGCATGATGAATTTCTGCAGAATGCAGCCCAGCCAGTTCGAAAAGTGTCCATACCACAATTCAGCAGACATTTCCTGAGGGCATACTATGTGCAAGGCATTTGGTAGGTATCAAAGAGAATAGAAATTTGCATCACATAAGATCCCTGCCCTCAAGGAGCTCACTATCTAGAGAGGGACAGAAATGTCCACAGTAGGCTGTTGGGTTGGTGCTGTCACCCAGTTGCAAATGACAATGGGGGTAGGGGTGGGGTCACAGGAGAAGGAGACACTTGCTCTGACACTGGACCGTAGGAGGAAAGGTCAATATATGTTGAAAGAATGATGAAGAAGAAGCAGGAATGAATGTGTATGGGAGGCTATCTATGAGTCAAGCACTGTGTGAGTCACGTATACCTCAATCACCTTCACAGCAATTCTGTGAATTAGGAATGATCACTCCTGTTCCTATTCAAGGTGAGGAAACTGAGCCAGCTTGCCAAAGAACCAACCCAGACTCAAACTGAGAGTTGGAACTACTTAACGATTGATAAAAGCTCAATCTGTGAATTTGTGGCTTAAAATATGAGTTCATCCTGAACCTCATTGCCATCAAGTCTACTCCAACTCACAGAGACCTCCTGTGTTGCAGAGTAGAACTGAGCTCCACAGGGTTTCCAAGGCTGTGACCTTTCAGAAGCAGATCACCAGGCCTTTCTTTCAAGGCACCTCTGGGTAGGTCTGATCCACCAACCTTTCGGTTAGTAGTACCAAAAATAGCAACAAGTTTGTAAGTGTTTTAAAATTTAAAAACAAAACAAAAACAAGTGGTGGGGATGATGGGTTTTAGCTTGATTATTATCCTAACCTACAGGAAGCTCTCTTGGGACTGTCAGGTTTTGCCCTGAGCTAACCAATGTCTTAAGTGAAGATTTAGCGTATATGTTATAGACTGGGTGGATTATCCAACAGGCAAGGTAAGCTCAGTGCTCACTTGCTTGCCAGATCATCTGTAGTGAACAATTTCAACACAGATTAGTAAGTAAGCACAAGTAAGCTTACTGGGTCATCTGTCCCTGTCAGGGGTTTTAAATTTGGAAAGAGGCTTTAGTTCTGTAGGAAGGTGCTGTGGGGTTGAGAGAGAGACAGATGCGAGCCATATCTAGAAGCAGAAACTTTGAAGTTGTGAAAAAATGTGAAATTGTTTGCTACAGATAATCTGGTAAGCAAGGTAAGCACCATGCTTACCTTACTTATTGGATAATCCACCCCTGGTTATGGGATTTGAGAGGGCTACTTTGTTAGCTAAATGAAAGGATTAGGGTCCAATAGATCTTGAACTCTTAAACAAGTAAACACATTGTCATCGAGTTGATACTGACTCATAGCGACCCTATAGGACAGAGTAGAACTGCCCCACAGGGTTTCCAAGGAGCTGCTGGTGGATTTGAACTGCCGACCTTTTGGGTAGCAGCTGTAGCTCTTAACCACTACGCCACCAAGGTAATCCTCACAGCCAACATTTTTTCAATTAAAAAAATTAAGCCAATTCATTTAAAATCCTGTCAGACTCAAAAAAACAACTTTATAAGGAGGGAGGAGAACTTGTTCAGAAGTGGTTCTTTTAATTAATTGACTATGTTATAGCAGTTACTCAACTGTATTCCCATGGCTGGAGGGAAGGGAGGGGCAGAAAATGGTTCTGTTCAAGGTTAAGGGAACTAACCTAGTTGTAGGACCATGCCCAGGGCCAGCAGCCCACACTACAGAATACCTCCCACTTACTATACGGGAGGAAATTACAAAAGTCATACAGAGGTAATCCCAGTTCTGATCAGATAATAGTTGTTTCTGTCTCGTAGAGATGTGGTGAGGATTTTATGAAATAATACATATAATGGTGCCTGTACATCTTAAAAAAAACCCTAATAAATAGTAATCATAGTTATTATTTCCAATTTTTAACATTACAAATTTCTGTACACTTCCATCATATGAATTATTTTCCTTTTCGAATTTATTTTCTTTAGCTGAATTCCCAAAAACGAGGTCCCTGAATCAAAGAGTATAAACACCCTTACATCTCTTCATATTTCATTCATATTGCCAAATTACTTTCTTAAAGAGCTATAACAATAAACACCACAGCCAGCCACAAGTGGACCAATTTTCAGCACCAGTACCAGTACAGGGCATACTGGTGATTGGGTGATTTTGAGATCTTTCTAAAATTCCCATCCAGAGAAAGAGTAGGCAGGTTTAGCTGGGTACAGGGCCAAGCACCCAGCTGGAATAAATCAGAGGCAGAAAAGTGCCTCTTGGCTGAAAGTAGAGTATCTTAGGCTGGGTCCTCTAGAGAAGTAAAACCAGTGAAGCATATAAATATATATATAGAGAGAGATTTCTATCAAGGAAATGGCTCAAGCAGTTGTAGAGGCTGTAACGTCCCAAGTCCATGGGTCAGGAACGAGGCTTCTCCTGATTCATGTAGCCACAGGGGCTGGTGAACCCAAGATCAGCAGGCTGGAGGGCAAGGCTGTTGCTCACAGACTGTGAAGATCGTCAAATCCCAAGATCGGCAGGTGAGACCACATGTAAACTGCTAGCTGAAATCTCAAGAGCCAGAGGTCAGAGAAACAGGAGCCAGCTGCAGGATCCAGAGTGAGCAAGAGCCCCCCCTGAGCCCTGCCTGAACATCCCCCGACACTCGATGCAGACCACACGCCCAAGGAAACTGCCATTCAACTGATTGGCTATTCACAGCAGATCTTATCATGGAAGAGATATGTATCAAATCTCAACGGGGAAGTGATCACCACATTATACAACTGCCAAAACACTGAGGATCACGGCCCAGCCAAGCTGATACACAGTCTTAACCATCACACAGAGAACACCGAAAAGATGTTTACTTGTGTTTTATTGGCTATGAGAAGACATTCAACTGGATAACATTGCACTGAATAGGAATTCCAGAAAACTTAGTAATTGTGCTCATATGGAACCTGTACATAGACCAGGAAGCAGCATTCCAAAAGAACAAGGGAATACTGTGTGGTTTAAAATCAGGAAAGGTGTGTGTCAGGGTTGTATCCTTTCACCATACTTAATCCAATCTGTATGCTGAGCAAATAATCCCAGAAGCTGGACTATATGAAGAACAGGGCATCAGGATTGGAGGAAGACTCATTAACAACCTGTATTATGCAGATGACAACCTTGCTTGCTGAAAGTGAAGAGGACTTGAAGCACTTACTGATGAAGATCAAAGACTACAGCCTTCAGTATGGATTACAACTCAGCATAAAGAAAACAAAAATCCTTACAACTGGACCAATAAGCAACATCATGATAAATGGAGAAACAACCGAAGCTGTCAAGGATTTCATTTTACTTGGATCCACAATTAACAGCCATGGAAGCAGCAGTCAAGAAATCAAACAGCGTATTGCATCGGGCAAATCTGTTGCAAAAGACCTCTTTAAAGTGTCAAAAACCAAAGACGTCACTGTGAGGACTAAGGTGCACCTGACCCAAGCCATGGTGTTTTCAGTCACTTCATACGCATGCGAAACCTGGGCAATGAATAAGGAAGACTGAAGAAGAATTGATGCCTTTGAATTATGGTGTTGGCGAAGAATATTAAATATACCACGGACTGCCAAAAGAACAAACAAACCTGTCTTGGAAGAAGTACAGACAGAATGCTCCTTAGAAGCAACAATGGTGAGACTACGTCTCATGTACTTTGAACATGTTATCAGGAAGGATCAGTTCCTGGAGAAGGACATATGTTTGGTAGGGAGTCAGTGAAAAAGAAAAAGATCCTCACTGAGATGTATTGACACAGTGGCAGCAAAAATGGGCTCCAGCATAACAACGATTGTGAGGATAGCACAGGGCCGGGCAGTGTTTCGTCCTGTTGTACATAGGGTCACTATGAGTCGGAACTAACTTGAGGGCACCTAACAACAGGAATCACGTGTATGTGTGTGGGTGTGTATGTGTGTTGTTGGTTAAATGCAGATTCCTAGGCCATCCCTCAGACATTCTGTTTGGGTAGGCTGAGGTGGGGTGCAGAGGTCTACATTTTAAGCAAACATTCCTGACAATTCTGCTGCAGGTGGACAGTGAGCTGCACTCTGTGAGAACTCTGAATGGCTGGTGAACCTAAAGCCTCAGTTTGCCACTCACAGAAACCTGGCATGGGTCTTTGGGGGATGCAGCAGTTTCTAAAGAGAACAGAGCCATGGGGTGATATGAACAGACGATGTCTGTGGCTGTGGTGAACCCAAGAATGTACCTCACAGACATCCAACCTCTCAGACTTATGGCTGGGTTTGCAGCAAGTCCACTGTCTCCATGGGCTGCTCCAGGCAATGACTCAGCACAGAGGGACAGATACTAAGACAGGCTCATTCCCAGGAGACCCGAACTCCTCTGACGAGAGCTTTGAGGAACCCTCTGACAGCCTTGCTGAACCTTCCACTGAACTGAGTGCTTCCGCTCAATCTCTCTTCTTTCCCCTTCGCTTGGAACCAGACTTAAGAATCTAATAGCTCCCCCAGGCTTATCTGACCCATTTTATGTCACACAGGCATTTCCCCTAATACAATCCTTGCACATTTAATTCCATCTTGCCACTTTTTCAGAGGACTTGGGCTGACACAATGGCCTAAAACCCCGCCTCACCCCTTGATATACTCACCCATGGACACTCCCGTTGCCTTTGAGTTGCTTCCAGTTCATAGCAACCTCATAGGATAGAGTAAAACTGCTCCATAGGGTTTCCAAGGCTGTAAATCTTTACAGAAGCAGACTGCCACATCTTTCCTCTGTGGAGGGGCTAGTGGATTCAAATTGCAGACCTTTTGGTTAGCAGTGGAGTGCTTAACCACTGTGCCACCAGGGCTTCTTCCATGGTCACTACCAGGTCAGAAAACAAGCCATGTTTCCAGAAGGTCTGAATGCCTTGACCCTTATAAGGAAGCGTATGGATGTTTGCTATTTTATCACAGGACCCTGTGGACTTGAGCGGGGCTGGGGAAATGAGGAGGAGAGCTCTGGCAATGGAGCCCTGGGAGTTCCATATTCCTGGACCAGCCCTCAGAATGACAGTAGAGGTTATACCTCCCAGGTGAATCACCTCTGGCCCTGGTGAAAAGATAAGCCCTTTCCAAACCTCTAAAAGGTGATCAGGGACAGTGAAGCATAAACTTTGGCCTGTTCCCCTATCTTCCCTTCTCCTGCCTTCCACCACTCAGGGAACTGAGCCCAAAGGAAGAGTGGGCATCAGGATGTCTCCTCCTGGCGCTCTTCTTTGCTCCCTGATGTGCTTTTGACACTGCCCGCTTCTGTGTGTTGGCTTTACTTTTGGGCTGGGAACAGACTGCCAGGCCTCACCTTCTCACTTGTCAATGTCAGAAGAAAGAAGAGACAGTTGCACCCAGAAACTCACAGCGAAGAATAAGGAAGAACTCATCGTGTAGGCTCAAGTGGTGTAATTTGAAAGGTAGAGTAGGGAGAAAGGAGATGAACAAAAACAACATAAACAACTAAGAGTGATGGGAAAATAGGGAATGGTGATGGTTGAACAACATGATGAACATATTTAATGTCACTTGAAATGTACATGTAAATATTGCTGAAATGGCAAATGTTTTGCTATCTATATATTTTCCACACAAACACAAATTAGAGGACCTAAAAATCATGTGTGTGTGGGTATGTATGTGTGTTGTCTCTACTGTATACTGTCTAGTACTCTACTAGTGGCAGTAGAGACTTTGATCCCTGTTATGAAATGAATTGTGTCCCTCAAAAATGTGTGTCCACTTGGCTAGGCCATGATTCCCAGTATTGTGTGGCTGTCCTCCGTTTTGTGATCTGATATGATTATCCTATGTGTTGTAAATCCTAGCCTCTGTGGCTGTGGTTATGATCCTATTTGGGAGTGAGCTGTCCGTTATAACAAGGAGGCAGGACGCAATCTACAGAATTGGATTGTGTCTTGAGGCAATCTCTTTTGAGATATAAAAGAGAGAAGCGAACAGAGAGGAGACTTCATTATCACCAAGAAAAAAGAGCCAGGAGTGGAGCATGTCCTTTGGACCCTGGGTCCCTGTACTTAGAAGCTCCTAGACCAGAGGAAGGTTAATAACAAAGTCCTTCTCCCAGAGCCAACAGACAGAAAGCCTTCCCCTAGAGCTGGTGTCTTGAATTTGAACTTCTAGCCTCCTAGAGCTCCTAAAGTGTGACAGAATGAATAATTTCTCTTTGTTAAAGCCACCCACTTGTGGTATTTCTGTTATACCAGCACTAGATAACTAAGACAATCCCCCTGACACAATTTTTATTAAACAAAACAAACAAAAAAAAAACCCATTTGCTATCAAGTGGACTCCAGTCATGGTGACCTCACATGGGTCAGAGTAGCACTTTGCTCCATAGAGTTTTCAAAAGCTGACTCTTTTTTTTTTGAAGGATCACCAGGCCTTTCTTCCAAGGCAACTGTTCAAGTTATAGTCATGGATCGAATTGGGTTCCCCCAAAATATCTGTCAACTAGGCTAGGTCATGATTCCCATATTGTATGATTGTCCACCATTTTGTCATCTGATGTGATTTCCCTAGGTGTTGTGAATCCCCTCACTCTGATGTAATGAGATGGATTAGTGGCAGTTATATTAATGAGATCTACAAGATTAGATAGTGTCTTAAGCCAATCTCTTTTGAGATATAAAAGAAGAAATTGAGAAAAGCAACATGGAGACCTCATACCACGAAGGAAGCAGCACCAGAAGCAGAGCAAGTCCCTTGGACCTGAGGTTCCTGTGCCAAGATGCTCCTAGACCAAGGGAAGACTGACATCAAGGACCTTCCTCTAGAGCTGACAGAGAGAGAAAGCCTTCCCCTGGATCTGGCACCCTGAATTCGAACTTCTAGCCTACTGGATTGTGAGAGTATAAACTTCTCTTTGTTAAAGCCATTCATTTGTGGTATTTTTGTTATAGCAGCACTAGATGACTAAGACAGTTATCTAGTGTTGCTATAACAGAAATACCACAATACCATGACTTTAATAAAGTGACATTCTCTCACAGTCTAGGAGGCTAGAAGTCCAAATTCAGGGTGCCAGCTCCAGGGGAGGGCTTTCTATCTCTGTCATCTCTAGAGGAAAGTCCTTGTCATCAATCCTCACCTGGTCTAGGAGCTTCTTTATGCAGGGACCCTGGGTCCAAAGAACACACTCTGCTCTTGGCACTACTTTCTTGATGGTATGAGGTCCCTCGGCTCTCTGCTGCCTTCTCTCTTTTACATCTCAAAAGAGATTGATTCAAGATACAACCTAATCCTGTACATTGAGCCCTGCCTCATTAACATAATTGCTTCTAATCCTGCCTTATTAACATAATAGAGGTAGGATTTACAACACACAGGAAAATCACACCAGATGACAAAATGGTGGACAATCACACAATACTGGGAATCATGGCCTAGCCAAGTTGACATACATTTTGTGGGGGACATAATTCAATCCATAACAGCAACTCTGGATGAACACAAACCTCCAGCCTTTCAGTTAGCAGCAAAGTGTGTTAACCATTGCACCACCCAGGGAGGGACTCCCAATCCCCATTCATTCCACCTAAATCGCTCCAAATAACAGCACAATTGATGCTTCCTCAACATATGTCAAATTTGACTATAGGCAGTCCCCAGATTCCTAATGTCTGATATACGTACAACCCATAGTTACAAACCAACCCCCATAAAGCATATTATATTAAAAATTTGAGGTACATGCAAGGGTTCATGATAACAAACAGGAGCTACTTTGTGAGGTGCATCAAAACATTATTGTTATTATTACTGTATTATTATGTTAAGAATGTTTTAATATATTTGGAGAGGAACCCTGGTGGCCTAGTGGTTAAAGCACTCAGTTGCTAACCAAAACCCACCAACTGTTCCGTGGGAGAAAGATGTGACAGTCCACTTCTGTAAATTACAGCCTTGCCTTGAAAACCCCACGGGGGGGGTTCTAGTCTGTTCTATAGAGTCACTGTGAGTCAGAATCAAATCAACAGCGTTTCTTTAAAGTTTTTATGCATAGAAAAGTACACTATATATTAAGAAAAACATTTGACCAGCTGACATTAGATAGGAACCATACCTAACTGTTCTGACTTACATACAAATTCAACTTAAAGACAGACTTAGGAATGGAACTCCCTTGCAAACCGAGGACTGCCTGTGTAAGCAACTTTGGGAAACTCTATTCCTTTTCCTGATAAGTGGAATACAATCTACCTGCATTAGCATGTAAATGTCCCTGAATTTCCCTTCCAATCAGAGACAGGGATTCTCCCTGACACTGATTTATGTGATTATGTGAAGCTCTGACTCCTGTGTGGGCAATAATGGGCTTGAAAATAAGGAGGCAGATGGGAAAACTTACCTCTTCCTCCATGTGGGTTGAAGCTGTATTTTCTCTGAGGATTACTGTTTCTTCTAAGGAAATCAGTATGTAAGTGTGGGTTTGTGTGTGTGTTTTCTAACCAATACCCAGCTGCAGGCACAGCTGTAACTCCACTGTGGGCAGGTCTCAAAGGGAGTACCAAAACCCACTACCAGGGCATTGCTGAGATCAATAACCCAGTCTTGTGGAAATGGAGTGCTTGGAGGAGTGAGATGAATCCAGGGTCTTGGCTGACACCTAGAAGATGGGCTTCCTCAAAGGAGAGAGGGGACTACCTGGGGGAGGTAGAAGTGAGAAGGAGTTGCCCTCCTTACAGGTGTAGGCCTGAGGGGAGCATGGGAAGGAGCTGGGGACATGGGACACTTGTGAAGGATCTGCTTCTTGAGTGATCTCTTCTGCTCTGAGGAAGAAATCATACTTAGTGAATAGCTCAGAAATTTCCCCACTATACTACAGTTCCCTTGAGTTTTCTCAGCACTTCGGTATGACTGGCACTCTCCCAGAGCTATGAGTGACAGCATCATGGAGAATGGTGAGGTTGTGAGGGGATGCCTTCTCCTGTTTCTCATAAGGAGGAACCAGAACCCCTCCCAGGGCACCATGTTCAAGAGTCTCTCAGAGTGAGCAGAGGCAAGGAGGACTTTGGCCCATGACAGAGCTGGAAGCAGCAGCCAGGTATGCAACTCAGGAGGGACATGAGGCAGCCACTAGAGGAAAATAGCCTTTGGAGACCAACCATCTCTTTAAAATGTTAAGCCAGATCATGTCATGCCTTCTTGGCTCAAGACCCTCAGATGGCTCCCCTGTCACTCAGAGAAAAAGCTTCAGTCTTTACAAGGCTGACATGGTCTGACCCCCTTTATGTCCTTCCTCCCCATCCACCCTCCTCAGCAAGGCTGGCCTCCTTTTGTTCTGCAGATATGTCGGGCACACGTCCACCTCAGGGGTGTTGCTTGGCAGCACCCTCTATCTGGAGGATTCTTCCCCAGAAATCTTCCTGGCTAACTCCCTCACCTCCTTCAAGTCTTTACATAAATGCCACCTTCTCAGTAAGCCTTTTCCCGACCACCTGTTATGGATTGAACTGTGTTCTCCCAAAATATGTATTGTAAATCCTAGTCCTTATACCTGTGGTTATAACCCCATTTGGGAATGGGTTTTCTTTGTTATGTTAATGAGACAGTATTACTGTAGAGTATGTCTTAAGTCAGTCTGTTTTAAGATATAAAAGAGCAGATTAAGTAAACAAGCAAGCACGAAAGGAAGGGAAGATACACACCACATGAAGATCACCAAGGAACCAAGTAACAGAAGCTAAAAAGAGATAAGAACCTCCCCCCAGAGCCAACAGAGAGAAAGCCTCCCCATAGAGCCAGTGCCCAGAGTTCGGACTTCTAGCCTCCAAAACGACGAGAAAATACATTTCTGTTTGTAAAAGCCACCCACTTGTGGTATTCCTGTTGTAGCAGCACTAGATATCTAAGATACACCTTATTAAAAATTATAACCTTCCCCCAGTTCCTGATTCTTCTTACGCTGCTCTACTCTTTTCCCCCATCACACTTACCACCTTCTAACATGCAGTATGCAATATACTCTCCTTATTTATTACATTTGTTGTTTCTTGTCTGTCTGCTCCCATTAGAAGTTGCATTCTACGAGGGCTGGGATTTTTGTCTCTTATGTTTACTGATTTGTCCTGAGCACCTAGAAGACAACTGGAACATGGGAGACATTCGATAATTGCTGAACGAATGAATATTGGTGAGTGGCTGATGTGTAGCATGTGTCTGTGTGGGTCTATATGTGTGTCTGTGTTTCTATGCACGTGTATTGTGATCATTAAGGTTGTGTGTCAGCTTGGCTAGGCCATGATTCTCAGTGGTTTGGCAGCTATGATGTAGTTTGGCAGTAGTATGATGAGGTGATCACTTTTGTGATGAGATTTGTTATAATGTGACCACCTCCATGATGGGATAAGCTATGAGTAGCCAATCAATTGAAAGGAAGTTTCCTTGGGGATATGGCCTGCATCCAATACAGGTGGACTTTCTGGCAGGGCTCATGGGCTTTCACTCACTCTGGATCCTGCAGCTGGTCCTGTTTGTTTGACCTCCAGTTCTTGTGATTTGAGCTAACAGCTTACCTGCTGCCTTGCCTGCTGATCTAGGGATCCGTCCGTCTTCACAGCCTGTGAGCAAGAGCCCTGCTGTCTGACCTGCCTGTCTTGGGTTCGCCAGCCCCTGTGGCTACGTGAATCAGGAGGAGCCTGTATCCTGATCCACAGACTTGGGATGTTCGAGCTTCTACAACTGCATGAGCCTTTTCCTTGATATAAATCTCTCTCTATATGTTTATGTACTTACTGATTTTGCTTCTGTAAAGAACCCAGCCTAAGACATGTGTCTACATGTGTGTGTCTATGTGAGTATATGTGTGTGTCTCTATGTCTATATGTGTGTGTCTAGGTGTATGTGTGCATGTGTGAGCTTCAGTACTTACAAAATGTTGGAACCTTGTTAAGCACTGCTTGAATCCCCATGGAGAGTTCTCAGCAACCCTGTTGTTGTTAGGTGCCGTAGAGTCAGTTCTGACTCATAGCGACTCTTTGTACAACAGAACCAAACATTTCCTGGTCCTATGCCATCCTCAGTCGTTGCTATGTTTGAGCCCATTTTTGCAGGCACTGTGTCAATCCATTTTGTCGAGAGTTTTCCTTTTTTCTGCTGACCCTATGGGATAGGAACTCTATCCTCATTTGCGTATATAAAGACCCACAGAAGTTAAGAACCTTGCCTGTGTTACTCCTATAACCAGGGAACGTCAGAGTTCATATTCAAGTCCCAGGCCTTCTGACTCCAATGTCACTCTGGTTCTTTGCTGGGCATTGGCAGGGGCTCCCTCCAAGAGAGAACTTTCCTTGCTTAGTTTCCTAGGGGATCCGGGTGGTGGGCCAGGGCAGCTGCCACTCCACCACCTGAGGAAAGTGTTTCTAGAGTGACTCTGTGCCATGGCTGGCCACCACCCAGCTGGTCATCTCTCAAGCTTCCAGGCTTGGCTCCTTGGTGACCAGCCGGGTCCAGATCACCCTGGATCTGCCCCTCACATGTGTGCCCTGGAGAGGGTGAGAGAAAGAGAAGACAAGAAAGGGCAGTAAATGAGGGCAGGGAGAAGCAGGCTGTTGAAACTCGAGACTTGTCAGGACCAAGTGGGCCAGGAGGCTGGTATTGCTGGCTGTGCTCAGCGGGCACCCAGTGGGCACCAATCCCATTACCCAGCTCTCCTGGGGCGGGGGCAGAAGGGCAGACTGTAACTGTGTAGTTGCATTGTGATGGCAAAGGAGGAAACAAGAGCAGCTGATCTGACCCAGGCCGGGAGTGCCCACGTGCACACAGATGGGCCTTTGTGTCCTGGGCCCAGACAACAGGCCACATTCTTCCCCCACCTCAGTGACGTCCTTCACAGACATATCCCCAGAGTGTATTTCAAAGGATTAATCAGCTACTGATCAGATGACATGGCATTCCCTCTTCTACCCCCTCTTTGTAGGGGCTACGCCTTCTCCTTGTTGTCTCTCAGCACGGGGGTTGGGTGGCCAGCCCCAGCCCTGCCCTTGTGGTGCTTTCAGGGTCCCTGGACTTCTGTAGATCTCAGTTCTCGGAATCTCAGATCTCAGAGCTGGAAATATCCCAAAGCAAGTCCAACCCCCATATTTTACTGGGAAGAAAATGGAGTTAGTGATGGAGTCACCACTACGTGAATACAAACTTAACTCTCCTAGATCGATTCCCAGTTCTGCCTGCTTTCCAAAGCAAATATGTTTACTAGCCCAAGCCAAATGCAGGAGACAGGAAGCACCCCAAGATGCCGCTTGCTATCCTGCTTAACCACACTGTGGAACTGCAGAGGGATGGGTGAAGGGTCCCTGTGAAGTGTCTCTCTCTGGGTGGATAAATAACATCCCTTGAATACAAATCCCTTGGCCACCTTTGCTGCCATCTCTGGGCCATGCTTCTAGAGCTGGAAGACCTGGGTTCTACTCCCAGCTATGGCAGCATCAAACTGCAAGATCTTGGGAAAAGGAGGCAGCATCTCTAATCTCTCATGTTCTCACCATAAAATTGGGCTTATGATCTCTGCCCCCACCCCTCATAGGCCATTGCAAAGATCAAATAAAATAATGCATGGGAAATTCTATTATCGCTGCTACCACCACTACCACCAGGGAGCCTTGGCAATGCAGTGGTTAAGCATTTTCGGTGGTTTGAACCCGCCAGCTACGCTTCCATAAAGATTACGAACTATAGAGCAGTTCTACTCTGTCCTATAGGGTAACTCTATGGGACAGTTCTACTTTGTCCCATAGGGTCACAGTGATTTGAAATCAACTTGACATCAACTGGTTTTAACTACCACTACCATGGCTACTTCCAGCAACACTACAAAGTACTAAGCAGCTACTTAATGTGTCAGACATTATCTCAATTTTTTCCCATATTTTCAAGTAGAAAGATCCTTTATTAACATTTTGAAATTTTCGACTCTCCACATGAGAGTAATAGTATTTTTAGTTTCCACAGATTAAGAAAATACATAAAAGCATTAAGTTAATTTTAAAGTTTTTTTTTATTTTATTGATCACAGTAGCATTTAAATACATTTGAAAAAAGTATCATACCACTGTGTCCGAAATGTATAGTTTATTTTCTTCAAAAATGTTTGGCCTCCTGAATAACTCAAAGGTCTCTCATTCAGTTTAAACCTCAAAGCAACCCTGTGAAGTAGATGATATCTCCATTCTGTACCAGGAAAAAAGGAGGTTGGCAAGATCACACTCCTAGTAAAGGGTGGAAACAGTGAGACCAGACTTTCTGACTCCAAATTCTATGTTCTTCCCATTGCATTAGACCAAACATCTTCCAAACCTATAGAGTGAAGCAAATTTAAACTGTTGCTATCAACTGGGGAAACTTACCCAAACCTTGTAAAAATGAAATCAGCTGCATGTGTAATTAATGTTTTTTTCTTTTTAATAATTATACAATAAAATTGCCTCTCTTTTGGTGTATAGGCCTATGAATTATAATGCATGTATAGGTGTATATAGCTATCTATACAAGCAGGATACAGAACAGTTTCATTGATTATTGATTTGATACTTTTCCTCTTTTCTAATGTCTGTGTCTAGTTACATAGATTTCCTTAGCACTTTTTTAACTGTGCTCCACAAATTTTGATACGTTGTGTTGTTATTTTCATTCAGTACAATGGTTTTTTTTTTTTTTCCCCCCTGAGACATCCTGTTTGACTTATGGATTATTTAGATGTATGTTGTTTAGCTCCAAGTGTTTGAACATTTTCCTGCTTGTTTGTTTCCCCTGTTATTGATTTCTAGTTTGATTCTACTTTGGCCAGAGAACACACTACGTATGATTTCAATTCTTTTGAAATTTGCTGAGGTTTGTTTTATGGGCCGGGATACGGCCTATCTTGGTACGCATTCCATGGTCTGAGTGGTATTCCATTGCATGGATGTATTACAGTTTGTTTATTCATTTCCTTGTCAAGTCAATTCTGGTAGTTTCCAGTTTGGGAGACTATACACATTCATTCATGTACAGGTTTTTGTGTGAATATATGTTATCATTTCTCTACTGTAAATACCCAGGAGTAGAACTGATGGACTATATGGTAAGTATATATTTAACTATATAAGAAACTACCAAACTGTTTTCCAGAATAGCTATGCCATTTTGCATTCCCATCAGCAGTATATGAGAATTCCTGTTGTTCCACATCCTCACCCGCACTTGGCATTTTTAGTATTTTTATTTTAGCCATTCTAATAGGTGCGTAGTGGCATCTTACTGTGGTTTAATTTGAATTTAATTTGATCATAATGGCTAATGATCTTTAACAATTTTTCATGTACTTATTTATTGTCCATATGTCCACTTTGGTGAAGCTATATGTCTGTTCAAATCTTTTGACCATTTTTTAATTGGGCTTTTTGTTGTCTTCCTGTTGAGTTTTGAGTATTCTTTATATATTTGGGGTACATTAACTTTTAAAATGTCATATTGTAAATCTAAAGCAAAGAGAGAAAAGAACAAGAGGAGTAACACAATCTTATACAGTCAACTGTTTCTCCGTTAGCACTCTGCCTGTTAATATCTCTCATGAGGATCAAATATGTAACCTAGGCCACACGAGTACTGCACTCTCCTACAAATGGAAGTCATAGCTCACTTAACGTTTAGGTTCCCCCTTCCCTCCTTGACTCTAATAGTTCAATAAAAGAGAGCAGTGGGCTTGGGCATTTGATAAATATTTGTTTTCAAATGTTACCTCTTAGATAACAGGAACTATGACTCTTTCATTTTGTTTTTTTCCAGGGTTTAGCATGTTTGCACATTCATTCAAAAATTAATTTAGTTCCTGACCTAGTTATCTAGTGCTGCTATAACAGAAATACCACCAGTGGATGGTTTTAACAAATTTATTCTCTCATAGCTTAGTAGGCTAGAAGTCAGAATTCAGGGCCCAAGTTCCAGGGGAAGGTTTTCTCACTCTGTTGACACTGAGGGAAGGTCCTTGTCATCAGTCTTCCCCTCAGCCTAGGAGTTTCTCAGCACAGGGACCCCGGGTCCAGAGGATGTGCTCCACTCTTGGCTCTTCTTTCTTGGTGGTAGGAAGCCGCTTTCTCTCTCCTCTCTCCTCTCTCCCTTTATCTATTGTAAGATAAAAAGTGATTCAGACCACACCCCAGGCAAAACTCTGCTTCCATCAGATTAGGGCTATGACATGAGTAGGGTGTTTCATATGACTCTAATCCTAACCTAATCATTAACCACAGGCAGAGATTAGGATTTACAACACATAGAACAGTTATATCAGATGACAAAATGGAGGACAACCACACAATACTGGGAATTATGGCCTAACCAGGTTGACACACATTTTGGGGGTACACAATTCAATCCATGACATTCCACCCTTTGGCCTTGTGTAAGGGAATTAAAAAAAAAAATTGAAGTACCTGAGAAGATCTGAAATGGCCACTGTGAGGATTGGGTGCAATTCCTTGGTTGCTAGTTCTGTTTCGCCCTAGCAGCAGCCATCATACATGCTGTTTCTAAGAGAGGAATGTTCAGTAATAATGACATAACTACACTCTGACCCCCTATCCTATCACATACCTTTGTGATTACCACACTGTAACCAATCTAAGAAAGACATGTATTTCCTTTTAAAACAATCGTCCTATGAGCTTTCATTACAGGGAGTCTTTCTTGCCTTACAAGTTCCTGCCACAGAAAATAGTGCCTTATAATGATCTTCTACCAATCAAATAATGTCTTTCAATGATCTAAACCTGCAATTACCAATCAAGTAATGTCTTTCAATGATCTAAGTTTGTAAATACTAATCAAGTAATGCACTTAATATTATTTGCTCCCCTCCTATAAAATGTCATGGCTGAGTTGCCATTTCAGATTACTGGATTCCACAGCATGGATTTCAGTCAATCCTCTGCTTGAGCTGATTCTATATTTTCAAAAATCTCTCAATTTTACATTATTCAGAGTACAGATGGTTATTCTACAATGATCCCACTAAATTCATGTCCTTGGCACATGTAAAACACTTTCACACTATCGCATCATCCCCAAACCCATCCCATTGCCATCGAGTTGATTCCAACTCATACCGACCCTATAGGATAGAGTAGAACTGCCCTATAGGGTTTCCAAAGAGTGGCTGGTGGGTTCGAACTGCCAACCTTTTGGTTAGCAGCTGAATGCTTAACCACAGTGCCATCAGGGCTTCATCATATCATCCCAAAAGTCTTAAGTCAACTTCAAGTCCAAATTCCATCTTGGGGCAAAATTCCTCTTCATCTGTGAATCTATGAAATCTAGAATAAAATTTATTTGCTTCCAAAGTACAATGGTGGGATAGGCACAAGGTAGACATTTCCACTACAAATGGGAGAACTAAGAGAAAAAGAAGGATTAACAGACATCAAGCAAGTCAAAAACCCAGGAGAACAAGTTACATTAGCTCTCAAGGCTTGAAAATAATCATCTGTTCTCTGAGACCATTTGGGCAATGGCCTTGCCCTTCAGACTCCGGGTGTTGGCCATGTTCTCTGGACTCTGGGTGGGTGCCTCTCAGCCCTGGGCTTCAGCTTTGCATTCCAGGCCCACTGGAGGGCAACTATGCTCCCTCGGCTTTGGGCAGCCACCCATTCTCCTAGTCCAACTGAGTGAAGAGCCCACACCCTTGGTCCCAACAGACCCTGCTTTTCTGTCCCTTGGGTATGGCAGCCCTGCCCCCTCAGCTTTGGGAAGCAGATCCAGCCTCATCTTCCTGGCACTTGTGAATGGCAGCCTCACACTCTGGAACCAAGTTGGTGAGGATTTGACTCTTTGAAATCTAGGAGATTGTGGCCCCACCCTTTGAAACTCCAGAGACCAAGGACCCACCCTTTGAGACCCCAGAGGTCATGGCCCTACCTTTGTCTCTTCAGCTTCTGCTTCCTGATTCTTTGGCCTCTCAGCCCCTTGGCCCCTCAAGCCCCTTCAGCTGGCCCAGCCTCTGCCCTGCTTGAGCAAGTGTTACAAAGCTCTTTTGCTCTTTCATTCTGAAGTCATATGCTTCAGTTATGGAAAATGTTCTTGTATTGCTTTACATAATTACCTCCCTTCTGGTTTAACTCTTCTCTCTTTTAGAAACTCTTATTAACCTGATGTTGGATCTTTGGGGATGATTCTCTAAATTTCTTTTTTTCTCCTATTTTCTATTTTTGTTCATTTGACTTTTTATGAGGTTTCTTTGATTTTATCTTCAAATCTTTCTACTTAATTTTTAAGTTTCTTCTGGTTTCTGTATTGTATTCATTTCCTCCAGGCCCCTTTTGTTTGTTTTGGTCTTTCATATCATGTCCTTTATTCATAAACACTTCTTTGTGTATTTCCTAAGAGCAGGACTTCCTATCATGTAATATATTTTATATTAATGTAATGTTGTTGTTGTTGGGTGCTATCCAGTTGGTTCTGACTCATAATGACCCTCTGTACAATAGAATGAAACATTGCTCAGTCCTGCACCATCCTCACAATCGTTGCTATGTTTGAGTCCATTGTTGCAGCCACTCGTTGAGGGTCTTCCTCTTTTTCATTGACCCTCTACTTCACCAAGCATGATGGTCTTCTCCAGTGGACTGGTCCCTTCTGATAACATTTCCAAAGTATGTAAGATGAAGTCTCACCATCCTCACTTCTAAGGAGCATTCTAGCTGTACTTCTTCCAAGACAGACTTATTCATTCTTCGGGCAGTCCATGGTATATTCAATATTCTCCAACATCATAATTCAAAGGCTTTAATTATTCTTCTGTCTTATGTACTACATAATAAAAAAAAACATAATAAATACATCTACCAAAATCCATAGTCCATATGTTAAAATTTTGATGATTATTCCAATAATGTTTTTTATGGCCATTCATTTTTTTTGTTTTCTGGCCTAGGTACCAATCCAGGATCATATATTTTATTGAGTTATCATGTTTCTTTATTCTCCATTATTCTGGAATATTTCTCCAGCCACCCTTTGTTTTAATGCCTTACTTTTAAATATGAAAGAGTGACAAAGATCCTCAGATATTTGAGTAAATTCTACAATATGAAAGAAAAAGACCAAAACAAACAAGTAAACCAAAGGGACCTGGAGGAAATGAATAAAATACAGACGCCAGAAAAGACTTAAAAATTAACTAGAAAGATTTGAAGATAAAATCAAAGAAATCTCACAAAAAGACAAATCAACAAATTGACAAATAAATAGAAAATAGAAGGAAAAAAGAAATTTAGAGAATCATGCCCAAAGGTCCAACATCAGATTAATAGGAGTTTCTAAAAGAGAAGAGTTAAATCAGAAGACAAAAAATTATGTAAAACAATACAAGAACATTTTCCATAACTGAAGCATGTGCCCTCAGAATGAAAGAGGCCATGGAATATCTGTTGCAATAAACAAACGAAACTCCATACCAAGGCACTTTAATGTTAAGTTTCAGAACACTGTGGATAAGAAGATCCTATAAGTTTCTGGCAACAAAAATAAGTCTTTACAAAGGATCAGGAATCAGGAAGTACTAGGCTTCTCAACAGCAACACTAGAAGCTAGACTAAATGAAGAAATGCATTATAAATTGTGATGGAAAATTATTTTCAAATTAGAACTCTGTACCCAACTAAATTTTTAATAAAATATGATAAGGGTATAATTCAATTATGAACAAGCCAGGGTGAAAAAAAAAAAAAAGAAGAACTTCCTATATATGCTTTTTTAAGAAGCTGCTTAAGTATGCACTCCAGGAAAATGAGGAGCAAATCACAAAGAAAAAGACTTGGTATATAAGAACCTAGCATTAGAAAGGCAACCATGTCAGAATCCTTGAAACCACCTAGTCCAATCTGATAAAGGATAAAGAGGAATTTTGATACAACTGGCAGGTATCTGTGAAAAAAAAGGAACAAATATGTTAGAGCATATAAAAATATTGATAGGCATTTGGTATAACTGTTTAATCATTTAATTAAAAAAGTAATATGGAAATAGAAAAAAGGACCAAAAAATTAAAAGGCAATTGTTAACTCCAAGGGGAAATTTTTGGTCAAGACAGGAAATGTAAAAATAAGTATGGCTTGGCTTCCCACTCTATATTAGGCCCTGTTCTGTAAACTCCATTAGACCGTGGATAATTTTCATGTTGTTCAATACATGTATTCTCAGTACAGAATACAGTGCCTGGCACATAATAGGAACTGTAATGGATTGAATTGTGTCCCCCCCAAAATATGTGTCAACCTGGTTAGGCCACGATTCCCAGTATTGTATGGTTGTCCTCCATTTTGTGATCTGATGAAATTGTCCTATGTGTTGTAAATTCTAATCTCTGCCTGTGGTTAATGAGACAAGGTTAGGTATGTTAAAGGGGATTAAGTTATGTTTGTTATGTTAATGAGGCAGGATTAGGGTCATATGCAACACCCTTACTCAGGTCACAGCCCTGATTTGAGGTAAGTGGAGTGTCCCTGGCCTGTGGCCTGCATCACCTTTTACCTTACAAGAGATAAAAGGAGAGATAAGCAAGTTGAGAGAGAGGGACCTCCTACCACCAAGGAAGAAGAGACAGAGCAGACTGTATCTTTTGGACCTGGGGTCCTTGCACTGAGAGACTCCTGGGCTGAGGGGAAGATTGATGCTAAGGACATTACTCCAGAGCCAACAAAAAGAAAAAGGCTTCTTTTGGTGCCGGCGCCCTGAATTTGGACTTTTAGCCTATGAAAATGTGAGAGAATAAATTTCTGTTTGTTAAAGCCATATACTTGTGATATTTCTGTTACAGCAGCTCTAGATAACTAAGACAGAAATTTGGTACTGGGAGTAGGGTGCTGCTCTAACAGATAACTAAAATGTGGAAGTGGTTTTGGAATTGAGTAAAGGCTTAAAGAGTTTTAAGATGCTTAATAGTAAATGCCTGGAGAAATAGAAGATTTTTATCAGATGCTGCAGTCTGAAATTGATCGAACATGCAATCAAGATGCATTGATAATTACTGGTGATTTTGATGTGAAAGTTGGAAACAAAGAAGCAGGATCAGCAGTTGGAAAATATGGCCTTAGTGATAGAAACAACGATGGAGACCAAATGATAGAATTTTGCAAGACCAATGACTTCTTCATTGCAAATACCTTCTTTCACCAACATAAATGGCAACTATGCACGTGGACCTCACCAGATGGAACACACAGAAATCAAACTGACTACATCTGTGGAAAGAGATGATGGGAAAACTCAATATCATCAGACAGAACAAGGCCAGGGGCTGACTGTGGAACAGACCATCAATTGCTCATATGCAAGTTCAAGCTGAAACTGAAGAAAATCAGGGCAAGTCCACGAGAGCCAAAATATGACCTTGAGTACATCACACCTGAATTTAGGGACCATCTCAAGAATAGATTTGGTGCATCGAACACTGGTGACTGAAGACCGGATGAGTTGTGGAATGACATCAAGGACATCATATATGAAGAAAGCAAGAGGTCACCGAAAAGACAGGAAAGAAAGAAAAGACGAAGATGGATGTCGGACGAGGCTCTGAAACTTGCTCTCAAATGTCGAGCAGCTAAAGCAAAAGGAAGAATTGATGAAGTAAAAGAACTGAACAGAAGATTTCAAAGGGCAGCCCAAGAAGACAAAGTATTATAATGACATGTGCAAATAGCTGGAAATGGAAAACCAAAAGGGAAGAACACGCTTGGTGTTTCTCAAGCTGAAGGAACTGAAAAAAAAAAAAATTCAAGCCTCGAGTTGCAATAGTGAAGGATTCTATGGGGAAAATATTGAATGATGCAGGAAGCATCAAAAGAAGATGGAAGGAGTATACAGAGTCATTATACCAAAAAGAATTAGTCCGTGTTCAACCATTTCAAGAGATAGCATATGATCAGGAACCGATGGTACTGAAGAAAGAAGTCCAAGCTGCTCTGAAGGCATTGGTGAAAAACAAGGCTCCAGGAATTGATGGAATATCAATTGAGATGTTTCAACAAATGGATGCAGCACTAGAGGTGCTCACTCATCTATGCCAAGAAATGTGGAAGACAGCTTCCTGGCCAACTGACTGGAAGAGATCCATATTTACGCCTATTCCCAAGAAAGATGATCCAACTGAATGTGGAAATTATAGAACAATATCATTAATATCACACGCAAGCAAAATTTTGCTGAAGATCATTCAAAAATGGCTGCAGCAGTATATTGACAGGGAACTGCCAGAAATTCAGGCCGGTTTCAGAAGAGGATGTGGAACCAGGGATATCATTGCTGATGTCAGATGGATCCTGGCTGAAAGCAGAGAATACCAGAAGGATGTTTACCTGTGTTTTATTGACTATGCAAAGGCATTTGACTGTGTGGATCATAACAAATTATGGATAACATCCCAAAGAATGGGAATTCCAGAACACTTAATTGTGCTCATGAGGAACCTTTACATAGATCAAGAGGCAGTTGTTCGGACAGAACAAGGGGATACTGCATGGTTTAAAGTCAGGAAAGGTGTGTGCCAGGGTTGTATTCTTTCACTATACCTATTCAATCTGTATGCTGAGCAAATAATACGAGAACCTGGACTATATGAAGAAGAACAGGGCATCAGGATTGGAGGAAGATTCACTAACAACCTGTGTTATGCAGATGACACAACCTTGCTGGCTGAAAGTGAAGAGGACTTGAAGCACTTACTAATGAAGACCAAAGACCACAGCCTTCAATATGGATTGCATCTCAACATAAATCAAACCAAAACCAAACCCAGTGCCGTCGAGTCAATTCCAACTCATAGCGGCCCTACAGGACACAGTAGAACTGCCCCATAGAGTTTCCACGGAGAGCCTGGTGGATTTGAACTGCTGACCCTTTGGTTAGCAGCTGTAGCATTTAACCACTACACCACCAGTGTTTCCCCTCAACATAAAGAAAATAAAAATTCTCTCAACTGGACCAATGAGCAACATCATGATAAACAGAGAAAAGATTGAAGTTGTCAAGGATTTCATTTTACTTGGATCCACAATCAATGCCCATGGAAGCAGCAGTCAAGAAATCAAAAGATGCATTGCATTGGGTAAATCTGTTGCAACAGACCTCTTTAAAGTGTTGAAGAGCAAAGACGTCACCTTGAAGTCTAAGGTGCACCTGACCCAAGCCATAGTATTTTCAATCACATCATATGCATGTGAAAGGTGGACAGTGAATAAGGAAGACTGAAGAAGAGATGCCTTTGAATTGTGGTGTTGGTGAAGAATATTGAATGTACCGTGGACTGCCAGAAGAACGAACAAATCTGTCTTGGAAGAAGTACAACCAGAATGCTCCTTAGAAGCAAGGATGGCGAGACTACATCTTACATACTTTGGACATGTTGTCAGGAGGGATCAGTCCCTGGATAAGGACATCATGCTTGGCAGAGTACAGGGTCAGTGGAAAAGAGGAAGACCCTCAACAAGGTGGATTGACACAGTGGATGCAAAAATGAGCTCAAGCTTAACAATGATTGTAAGGGTGGCTCAGGACCGGGCCACACGTTCTGTTGTGCATAGGGTCACTATGACTCACAACTGACTCGACGGCACCTAACAACAACAACAACAATAGTAAATGCCTAGATTGCCTTGAAGAGACTGTTGGTGGAATTACGGACGTCAAAGGCAATTCTGTTAAGGGCTCAGAAGGAAGTGAGGAGAGCTGTAACACCAGAGACAGCACAGACTTTGGGAAACAGTTGCAGAGAAACAGCAGCAACAGAACCAGGAGACTGGCACTGGATAGCGCAGGAGGTGACCTAGAGAAAAAGAGAGCTGAATGCCTTTGGGCAGGAGGCTTGCTGGCAGAGTGTGGCGCCCCAGGCAGACACTTGGCAGAGCTAGGCTTGTTGACTCACAGAGCAAGGCAGCTGAGTGCCTTCAGGCTGATGCTTACTGGCAGAGTAGGGTGACTCTGAGCACTTATTCTCAAATGGTTAATATATACAGTGAGCTCAAGTTTGTCAGGAACCCACCCGAACATGCAAGCTACATTGCCTCCTTATGTTGTTTCTACAAAGGTTGACCACAAAGCCCTTTTAGCTTGTTTCCTAGGAATACATACCTGATTTTTTCTTAATTGTTCAGAGGAAGGGCTTACATAATGAGTAATATTTATACCCCTTAGGCTGATGTATGAGGAGGTAAGGAGATGTGGTATATAATTTAAATCATTCCCTATCTGCGGCTGAAATGTCACATTAGACATTCATTTCTTCAGCTCATGAAGGCTTTTCAGGAAATAGCTTAAGGAGAAGCAACTGCTCTTGAACTATGAGGAGGAGTAAATACATATTGATTAAGCACCCAAATATCAAAAATTAAGACATTTTCCCAAAGACCACATGGTAATAGCGGAGCTAGATTTAGAACCAGCCTTTCCCTAACCTCTCTACTTACAATTAGTTGAAGACCATGATCAGCTAACTCCTGAGGGTATTTGTCCCTTGGATTGATTTACAACCCTGAGAGGTAACCCACAAGAATGAAGTTCAACATGAATTTGGTCCAGGTTAGTTGCCTGGAGGAGCCATAAAACAGTGGCCAAGAGAGGGGACAGCTAAGGGAAGGGAAAATGCCCTGAAGGAAATTCACAAGCTTGGCAATACTCCTCAAGCACCACCGGCCTTCTCTGCTCCGGCTTCTGGGAAATCTTATGGGGTTTTCATTTTTCTTCTCAAATAAACATCACCTGCTAGTTCTAGGATAAACTGAGTGTCTAGGGCCTCCAACTCTACCACTGGAATACCAAGGACACAAGATATGTCATCTGTGCTCATGGACTTGACTGTGTTTCAATGACATACTTTCTTGTCCCCAAAGAGTTTTTCTTCTGCACTATTGTTCCAACTGAAGTTCTTGTTTATGAGCCTCCTAGAACTGGATTTCCTGTCACCAACCACATTTCAGAGTTATTTACCACAGCAGGCTCACCATCTCATGCCCATTCTTCCAAACAAGAAAGCACAGAGCCATTCAGCACCTTCACACCTCAGTCCAACCATCCTTTTTCTCAACGATTTCACTTACTTTTCCATTGGTACTGGAAAATCCTCACCCATTATATCATTGATTTATCCTCTCCCTTCACTCCCATTCTTTTTCTTCTCTCCTTCTGAATTCTCATCACTGTCCAGCATTCTAGCATTTACAAAAACATTTAACATACATTATCTCACTTGATTTTCACAATCTTGTAGGACAGGTGAGGAAATTGCTATTTTCTCTATTTTATTATTGAGAAAACTGAGGCTCAGGAAGTGAAGTAACTTTCCCAAGTTCATATATGACCAGAACCCAGGATTCTCAACTACCAGTCCAGTGCTCGTTCTACTAGATACATTACAGATCAGGCCCAAGATGTCTGCCCTTTTTCTCAAAGCCAACCTTTGTGCTCTACTGGCTACTTCCTTCCCACCATTTCCTCCTATTCTCTGACATTCATTCCTGACAGACAAACTTGCTCAGTGCCTCTGCAAACCTTTCCTCAAATGTTTTGCAGCCCCTCTGAGCTTCATCTGGAACCAGGGTCCTAGACTATCCTCACTTCCCAGCTCCCCAAGGCCTTTCCCAGCTTTCTAGAGCAGCTTCTTGAATTCCTTTTCTTCTTGGAAAACTGCAGTGGCTCTGAAGGGTTACTCCACAGCCACCTCTATCTCCCCTATCCTGACTTATTCTTTTGGATCTCAGCATAAATGTCATTTAATTTGGGAAGCCCTCTGTCATGGATTGAATCGTGTCCCCCAGAAATATGTGTCAACTTGGTTGGGCCATGATTCCCACTATTGTGTGGTGGTCGTCCATTTTGTGATTGTAATTTTATGTTAAAGACGATTAGGTTGGGATTGTAACACCCTTAGTAAGGTCGCATCCCTGATCCCATATAAAGGGAGTTTCCCTGGAGTGTGGCCTGCACTACCTTTTATCTTACAAGAGATAAAAGGAAAAGGAAGCAAGCAGAGAGTAGGGACCTCATACCATAAGAAAGAAGCACTGGGAGCAGAGCGCATCATTTGGACCCGGAGTTCCTGTACTGAGAAGCTCCTAGTCCAGGGGAAGATTGACCAGAAGGACCTTTCTCCAGAGCCTACAGAGAAAGAAAGCTTTCCCCTGGAGCTGACTCCCTGAATTTGGACTACTAGACTGTGAGAAAATAAATTTCTCTTTGTCAAAGCCATCCACTTGTGGTATTTCTGTTACAGCTGCACTAGATGACTAAGACATCCCCTTACCCCAACTTCCTATACTATATTAGGTTCCCTAGCATGCCACAGAGCCCTGGTGGTACAGTGTTTAAGAGTTTGGCTGCCAACAAAAAGGTCAGCAATTTGAATCCACCAGTTGCTCCTTGCAGACAGTGTGGGGCAGCTCTACTCTGTCCTATGGGGTCACTATGAGTCAGAATCAGAATCGACACGACGGCAACAGGTTTGGGTTTGTTTGTTTGTTTGGTAACTTGCCACACTCTTCCTTCATAGCTATTATCATGTTGTTGTTGTTGTTAGTAGTTGTCAAATCGGCTCCAATTCATAGTGACCTTATGTATAACAGAACAAAATGTCCCTCGATTCTGCGCCATTTCATGATCATTGATATGTTTGAGTTCATTGTTGTGGCTCCTATGTAGTGTCTTCCAACCTATATTGGGCAATGTTTTGTTGTGAACCATAAGGTTTTCATTGGCTAACTTTCAGAAGTAGATCACCAGGTTTTTCTTTTTAGTCTGGAAACTCTGCTGAAGCCTGTCCACTCTAAGTGTCCCTGCGGTATTTGGAATAGCTTCTAGCATCACAGCAATATGCAAGCCACCACAGCAGGACATACGAACAGATGGGTCATAGCTATTATCATAACATTTAGCAAGTATTTGTTAGTCTCTTCCAATTATAATAACCACAGTTAATATTTATTGAGCCCCTCCTTGTGCTTACTGGAAACCCTGGTGGCGTAGTGATTAAGAGTTCAGCTGCTAACCAAAATGTCAGCAGTTCAAACCCACCAGAGGTTCCTCGGGAACCCTATGGGGCAGTCCTACTCTGTCCTATAGGGTCATTATGAGTCATAATCGACTCAACAGCAATGGATTTGGTTTTTGGTTTTTGCACTAAGTGTTCATCTGTTTTATTTAATCCTTATAACCCTATAGGGTAGAAGAACACATAATTAATCAGATAGGACAATACTTCTTACCTACTAGTAATTCCTCAACTCCTAATATAGTGCCTGGCACACAATGGGTACTCATACCTGTTTGTTACATGAATAAACTCCTTTTGACCCCAAATCATTGAAACTTGCTACTCTCAAGACACATCTTCCTGGAGAGTACACAAAATTCTCCAGTTATGTTGATTGTGATCAACATCTGAGGGAAAGCCCATGTTAATATCTGCTGTTCATCTAGTCATTCAACAAATATTTGTTGAGCCCATACTAGGAGCCAGACACCTGCTAGGTGCTGGGGCAACAATGGTGAATAAGATCGATGTCCCTGCCCCTCCCTCCCTTAAGAGCTACAGTGTAGCGAGCAAGAAACACAATTTAAGAGGCAATTATTTTAAAAAATAACAAATCTTACTGAAGAAGTGCGAAGTGCTAAGGGACTCCAGTATAGGGACACCTAATCTAGTTCAGGAGCTCTAGTGGCGCAGTGGTTAAGTGCTACGGCTGCTAACCAAAAGGTCAGCAGTTTGAATCTACCGGCTGCTCCTTGGAAATCCTATGGAACAGTTCTACTCTGTCCTACAGGGTCACTATGAGTTGGAATTAACATGACAGCAATGCGTTTGGTTTTTAATCTAGTTCAGGGAGTCAGACAAGACTCTCTAGAAGAAATGATATCTGTGCTGGATATTCTAAAAATTTGTAAGGTATTAGTGGTTTCTTTTCTTCATGAGATATATGTTAAATTCAGTGCTTATTTGGTTATTTCTCCTTTTCTTGCATCTTTCTTGTTCAGTATAATACATTTCAGATTGCCAACTCCCACAAAGACTGATCCTTTTTATCCAATGACCAGATAGATATAGAGTATTGAAAGATTCCTTTTTATGATGGCGATGATAATGGTCACGATGATGGTGATAAAAAAAGAAGGGGAGAGATGGAAATCTTTCTTTTCTCCTGCCACCCAATTCCATATAAATAAAGGTGAAGTTAGGGTCATAGTTCTACTTTGGATTTCCTGGACGAGCCAGAAAATGTGGATGTCCAAGATGAGATTCAGATTATGCTCCCCAACCCTCTTGCTCACACTTCAGTCCAGATAGAACTGAGCTAAAATGAACAGGGGCAGCCTTGGTCAGCAGAACTCAGAGGCTTCCACCAGAACATGTTGGGGGAGAAGTGATGGAGCCAGAGGATGCATGCAGCTCACATGGATGCATCCCACCTGGCCAATGGGCAGCCTGAGAACCTGAGTGGACAGCCATCCTCCAGTACTAGGAGGAGAGAGTCAGCCAGTCAGAGGCCCAGCTTAACCCCCATTGATACTAGCTTGGTACTGGATCTGTGCAGAGAAGGGACACAGCATGCTAACAGACCAGCTCCTGGCTAGCTTATCTCTTTCTCCTTCTAGCCTCCATTACCTTCCACAATCACCACTCAGCAACAACTGCTTCAAAGTCGAAGCTGCAGCAGCCACAAACCCCATGGCCTGATGTCAGTTTTGCTCAGTTCAGACAATGTAGACATTTGTATTGCCACCTTTTCGTCTCCCAATCATTTTGTTAGACTTTCCTTCAGGAGGAGGACCCTTTAAGCATTCTAACTGTTCAGAGTGTGCTGAATGGAAGGATTTTTCCAGGAGCCAGTGGGATGGGGGTTGGACAGGGAGCAGGTCAGTGTGTCCTCAGTGGCCTGCTGTGGTAGTAACCAGCAGGAGACCTGGCCTGGAAGTGGGCAGAGGCAAGAAAGGTATCCTGGGAAGGGGCATGTGGGACCATCAACCCTCCTGCTTCTCTGCAGGGGTTCCATCTCAAGCTTCCCCTCCCAAGGTGGCCCCTGTCCTGTAAGTTTGGACCAAAGTCCCAGCCCTTTTGAAAGTAGGATGTCAGCACTATGATTATTAGAAATTGTTCTGTGTGCCTGTCATCCTGCCTGACCTCAATCTCCTTGCTTTGGATAATCCAGTCACTCATCCCTTCCTTAGTACGTATTCCAACAACCTCTTAGTAAGTTCCTTCAGGGGTCTTTGTGTTCCAGATGCCCAAGGAATTTTTTCAGGGGAATGGGTCTGAGGATTGTACAACAGAGCAAACTGAGGGAGGGACAGACTAACTATTTCTCTGAGTGTAATGTGAATCTGAAGTTTTTATTTGATTTCCAATTCCTCCTCTCTCAAAACAGATCTCTTTTACCTTGCTGACTGCATGTAGCTAACGAAATTTGTGCTAATTAAACTCAATTTCTAAATTGGCCCAAGAATAACTAAAGCACAGGAGAGGGTTAATCTACCATCGGAGATCAAGGCTGTGCCCCAAACAGTCTGGGACCTATCTGGGCTAAAGTTCTAGAAAGGATAGCCAGTATTTCCCTGCCCTGCTATGGCCTGTTCTTGGCCTATAGAAGAATGTCCAGCAAAGAGATACCGTACAGTTCAGCCTAACCTTGAACCTGACACCCAGCCCAATCCTGGCAATAAAATATTTAGAGGCAGTTTACTGGACCACAGGTCATGCTCAAGACATGCTGAGTTTTTCTTAAGTGGCTGAGATGTTTGGGCTACAGAAGTGAGGGCTATAGAAGGTTACCTGGGCAAATTTTAAGGAATGCAGGTCCCAGAACTCACTATCAGACATTTGAGTTTTTAAAAAAAGTTCCTCCCAGATGATTCTCATAATTAGCAAAGTTTGGGAACCATTTTAAAGAGAGGATGGAGAGCCACAGAAGGCCTGTTTCTACCCATCTGGGCTTTGCCATTTATTTGCTGCTCAAGCTTGGGACAAAAATTAAAAACACTCACAGCCTCAGTTTCCTCATAAGAAGAAATCATAATACAGGGTTATGATGATTATTGGTCACTAGATGATTTTTCCCCCCCTTTTCCTTCTCCCCTCCGCATCACTAACTCATTATCTACTCCCCTGGGATTGAAGTAGCCATAAGACTGTTTCCATGCATATATTAGTGAACTGAAGAAAAAGAAAAGGCCAACATTTTTCTGAAATTGTTGACAATGAATTCTCAATATTTGGTATCCTTTTGATTCTCTTTCTTATATATGACTCAATGCTTAGAACTGTGTCAGATACATGTTATACATTTTAAAAGCATTTGCTGAATCAATCAATGGTTTAACAAAGTTATGTAGAGAAATCAGGGTGAAGTTGTTATCGATGAGTGAATCAACCAAAAATATCATCTTACATTTTCTGCCCATAATTTTTGCTCATGTCCTTTGAATCCTCCCATTCCACCACCTTCCATATTCAACCAGTCAACAGATCTGGTTAATTCTACTTCCTAACTATCTCTTCAGATTGTCTTCTCCCTGCCAAACCCTTTGCCTCTTCCTAGATCAGGCTGGGGGATATCTTGTCTACTGCTCCAGCCTCCTAATTAAACTCCCTACCTTCTAGCATTGCAGGGCACATTTGACAAACATCAGCCTTCAAAACCTAAATCAGACCCTGCTGCTCTCTGCTTAAAACCCTTCCGTGGCTCCCCATCTCTATAGAATGGTTCCCAAACTTGGCTAATTACAAGAATCACCTGGGAGGAATTTTTAAAAACTCAAGTATCTGACAGTGAATTCTGGGACCTGTATTCCTGAAAATTTTCCCAGATGACCTTGATGATCAACCAGATTTGGGACTCTCCAGTTTACAGGTTAAAACCCCAACTCTTTTGCACATTATTGAAGGCTGTCCATGATTTATCTATACTCTGCCTTCCTCTTCAATATCATTTCATGCTTTTCTCCAAATATTGAATTTTATGCTCTAGCAATGCTGAATGCTGGTAGCTTTCACACCCATGATGTTATTCCATCTCTCCACTCCTTTGAACATACTACCCCTTCTGCCTACAATGCCCTTCTCTACCTTGCCCCATTAGGAATTCCCATTTACCCTTTCAACTTCCAACATGAACTGATTCCACTTGTATAAAGTTCAAAACAGGCAAAACTGAGCTGAGCCGTTGGGAGTCACTGGGTGGCACAAATAGTTAAGTGCTCAACTACTAGGTGAGAGGTTGACAGCTCAAACCCACACAGAGGTTTCTTGAAAGACAGGCCTGGTGAACTCCTTCTGAAATATCACAGCCTTGAAAGTTCTAAGGAGTAAAGTTGTCTTCTGCAATATACGGGGTGGCTATGAGTTGACTCGACAGTGACTAAGAACCATGACAACAGGCTAGGCTGTTACGAGTCAGGACAGTGGTTAGCCCTTGGTGACTGGGAGGGAACAGGAGTAGGGCTTCTGGGGTGCTAGCCATGTATCTAGATCTGGATGCTGGTTACAGAGGCTTATTCCAATTCATCAAACTATACACTAATGGCTTGTACATTTTTTGTGTGTGTGTTGAACCAGCTCAGATGGTACTTCATCCAGAAAGCCTTCGGGGATATCTTCCCTTCTTAGTCTTAATTCTGCCCTTTTTCTTTTGCTGCTATGCCTATTCTAACCTTCTTTCTTGGTATTCAGCACTCTGAATTATAATTTATTGAAATATCTGCCTT
Source organism: Elephas maximus indicus (assembly GCF_024166365.1). Classification (NCBI taxonomy): domain Eukaryota; kingdom Metazoa; phylum Chordata; class Mammalia; order Proboscidea; family Elephantidae; genus Elephas; species Elephas maximus. Next base: position 163,646,647 of record NC_064821.1, on the reverse strand, counting down.
CCCATCTAGACTGTGAGCACCTTGAGGACAGGATCTGAGAGTCCCCAGCACCTGCCTGGTGCTCTCACACAGGGCTCTGCAACTGTGTGTGGATGGAGTGAATGAAAAAATGAATGGAGATGCAATGAGCTTCACCGTAATGCCATTTGCTCCTCTTTCTTTTCTTCCTATTGAGAATACACAAGGTTGTGCTATTAACCTGCTTTTAACCATCCGGGGAAGGCAATTAAAATGGTCTCCTTCCCTGTGCCTGAGAAGGACTGCCTGGGCTTCCCACAGCATGGGCTCCAGTCTCCACAGGCCCTGTGGCCCTCTGCTGAACTCTCAGTCCCGAGCCAGTACCTGCTTTTCTGCTCTCATCCCTTGTAAACACCACAGCCCAGCAGGGTTCCTGTGGGATCACTGAGTTAGCATTGCTCACTATCTTCCATTATTACTTAGCAGGAGAAAACATTCTGCTGTTCCAGGCAAGTCATAACAACAACAACAAAAAGACTCTTAGGACTAGGAAGGGTTCCTGGAGCCACTTATGAGCTAAAAGCAGATTCATCATTTAGCATGGCTGTAAAGTTGGCAGAGTTTTCCCAGGATATCCTCTACCCTTTCTGCATCTTTCTCCACCTTCACCCCTCTCTTCTCACCTCTGTTCCCTCAGGAGACCCACTTTCTGCAGACTCCCAGGTTCTTAGGCTGTTTTTACCTCTTCTTACTAGTCTTTGGTAGAGGATCAACAAAAATGAGGTAAATCCTCAATGAGACGGATTGACACAATAACCACAACAATGGACTCAAACATACCAATGGTCATGAAGATGGCACAGGACAAGGCAAAGTTTTGTTTTGTTATACGTGAGATTGCCATGAGTTGGAGGCAACTCAACTGCAACTAACAACAGTAACAACATAGCTCAGCATGTGTGTATGGGGAAATCAGAAGGAGCTCGGGTGTAGTGAGAAGAGCTCTAGACCTGGAATCCTAAAGTCAGGTTCTCAGTTCTATCTCTGTCACCCACTGTCCTTAGACAAGCCACTCCATCTCTCCTGTCCTCAGCCTTCTTAGATATAAACTGAGACAGGAGCATGTCTACAACACAGGATTGTTGTGAGCACTCACAATGAGATGAGGTGGTGAAAATGACTTACAAACTGTAACGTTCCATGCAAATGTGAGAAATATTCATAGTAGTATGAGCAGAAGTTTCAGGGAACAGTTACGTATAAAATCTTATGTCTTAAAGAAGTTTCAAATGTCACTGACCAAGCTGGGGAGAAAATGTAGATCAGGTGGCTTCCCAGTAGGAGCGCTCCAGGACAAAAGGAAATAGTAATACAAGAAAGAACACTCTCATCTTCCAGGGAGCTCTATTTCCACATTTAGAACCTCCTTCCTGAGGTCCAAGGTTCTTTCACTGCTTAGGAAGGGATAGTCCTCAAAAGCTTAATTGAGGCTCCAGCCTCATTCAGTGGACACTGCTGATGGTCCATGCCTTCTGCTGTCATTCTAGGGGACTGATAAAATTCCACACAAACATTTATATCACAGGTGCTCCGGCAAGGCTGAATGGGCAGGCAACATACTTCTGTCAATATGTCATCTCATTGGATTGCAACAGTCAAAGTGAACTTTGAGAAGCCTTAAGGTTATCAAAGAGAAGAAAAAGAAAAAGGAAAAAACCTCCTCTGAGTTAACCATGAGAGGGTGTGTATGCTCAAAGATTCTGGGTGAGATTGTGGGGTAATTGCAAAAGGCTCTCAGTTGCATACATTCCTATGATGTGGCCTGTGTGTCCCTTAAGCATCAAGGGGGAAGCAGATGATGTTCATTGCTGAATGCTCAAAGCAACTGATGCCGTGCCCAGTAGCGTTTGATGGATTTAGGACTGAGTCCTGTTTCTGCCATTTATTCACTATGTGAGTGATCCTGGGAAAGTTATCAAGTCAGGTACCATATACTAAGTATTCTCATTTGTTACATAGAAATTAAAATACATGCTTCATAGTGGTGTTTTTTAATTAAAGGAAGATGATGCATGCAAAGTGTTTAGCAGTGTTTGGCACCCAAAAACTCAAGGAAGTTATTTTAATACTCTGTTTCAGAACTAATTTTCTAACAAGTGGTTATTTACATGAACCTAGATGTTGGTAAAACTCAAGTTGGTTAAATGCCACTACTGTTCTCCCATGATCCATTAGGAAAGAAACGGGGGGTCCTCCACCAGAAAAATGAATTAAAGATTATGATTTTTTCATCACTCCATTCCGAGCATGGTCTAAGCAGAAGGTGAAAAAGTCACCTACAAAAGACAGTCATAAGAATAAGCTTGGACCACTTGGCAGAAATCATGCAGGCAAGAAGGCAATGGGATGACTTATATAAAAAATTTAAGGAAAAAAATTGCCAGCCAAGAATCATATATCCAGCAAAACTGTCTCTGAAATATGAAGATGAAATTAGGATATTTCCAGTTAAACAAAAGTTTAGGGAATTCATAAAAACCAAGCCAAAACTACCAGAAACACTAAAGGGAGTCCTTTGGTTAGAAAAATCAATATCAGATATCAACCCAAGATTAGAACACTGCACAGAGCAATCAGATGTCATCCCATACAGGGAAATCAAAAAAATAAATAAAGATAAAAATGAGGCTCAAAACACAGCAAAGGGATATTATTATGTAAAAAAAAGTTAACATTAAAATAGTAAAGAGGGACTAAGAAATGTAGTCATAGGTCTTTCATATGGAGAGGAAGACAAGCCAATACAAAGAAATGAAAGTTAGGTTTAAATTTAGAAAAATGGGGGTAAATAATAAGGTAACCACAAAGGAGACAAACTATCCTACACATCAAAATAAAATACAAGAAAAAAATAGAGACTCAGGAGAAACAATATCAACAACAAAGAATATGAGGAAAAGACAATATATAAAGATAATCTACTCAGCAAAAACAATTAAGTGAGAAAAAGAAACTGTCAACAACACACAAAAAAAGACATCAAAATGATAGCACTAAATTCAAACCTATCCATAATTATGCTGAATGTAAATGGACTAAATGTACCAATAAAGAGACACAGAGTGGCAGGATGGATTAAAAAACACAATCCGTCTATAGGCCGCCTACAAGAGATACACCTTAGACTTAGAGACAAAAACAAACTAAAACTCAAAGGATGGAAAAAAATATATCAAGCAAACAACAATCAAAAAAGAGCATGAGTGGCAATATTAATTTCTGACAAAATAGGCTTTAAAGTTAAATCCATCATAAAGGGTAAGGAAGGACACTATATAATCATTAAAGGTATAATATACCAAGAAGATATAACCATATTAAGTATTTATGCACCCAGTGACAGGGCTGCAAGATACATAAAACAAACTTTATCAGCACTGAAAAGTGAGATAGACAGCTCCACAATAATAGCAGGAGACTTCAACACACTACTTTTGGTGAAGGACAGGACATCCCGAAAGAAGCTCAATAAAGACATGGAAGATCTAAATGCCACAATCACCCAACTTGACTTCGTAGACATATACAGAACACTTCACCCAACAGCAGCCAAGTATACTTTCTTTTATACTGCACGTGAAACATTCTCTAGAATAGACTATATATTAGGTCATAAAGCAAGCCTTAGCAGAATCCAAAACATTGACATATTACAAAGCATCTTCTCTGACCATAAGGCCATAAAAGTAGAAATCAATAACAGAAAAACCAAGGAAAAGAAATCAAACACTTGGAAACTGAACAATACCCTGCTCAGAAAAGACTGGATTATAGAAGACATTAAGGATGGAATCAAGAAATTCAGAGAATCCAATGAGAATGAAAACACTTCCTATCAGAACCTTTGGGACAGAGCAAAAGCAGTGCTCAGAGGTCTATTTATATCAATAAATGCACACATCCAAAAAGAAGAAAGGGCCAAAATTAAAGAATTATCCCTACAACTTGAACAAATAGAAAGAGAGCAACAAAAGAAACCCTCAGGAGCCAGAAGAAAGCAAAGAATACAAATTAGAGCTGAACTAAATGAAATAGAAAACAGAAAAACAATTGAAAGAATTAACAAGACCAAAGGTGGTTCTTTGAAAAAATTAACGAAATTGATCAACCATTGGCCAAACTGACCAAAGAAAAACAGGAGAGGAAGTAAATAACCCAAATAAGAAATGAGATGGGTGATATTACAACAGACCCAAGTGGAATTAAAAGAATCATATCAGATTACTATGAAAAATTGTACTCTAACAAATTTGAAAACTTAGAAGAAATGGGTGAATTCCTAGAAACACACTACCTACCTAAACTAACACAAACAGAGGTAGAAAAATAGACCCATAACAAAAGAAGAGATTGAAAAGGTAATCAAAAAACTCCCACACACACAAAAAAAGCCCTGGCCCGGACAGCTTTACTGCAGAGTTCTACCAAACTTTCAGAGAAGAGTTAACATCACTACTACTAAAGGTATTTCAGAGCATAGAAAAGGATGGAATACTCCCAAACTCATTCTATGAAGCCAGCATGTCTCTGATACCAAAACCAGGTAAAGACACACAAAAAAAGAAAATTACAGGCATAAATCACTCATGAACTTAGATGCAAAAATCCTCAACAAAAATCTAGCTAATAGAATTCAACAATATATCAAAAAAATAATTCACCATGACCAAGTGGGATTCATACTAGGTATGCAGGGATGGTTCAACATTAGAAAAACAATCAATATAATCCATCACATAAATAAAAGACAAGAACCACATGATCTTATCAATTGATGCAGAAAAGCATTTGACACCCATTCAAGATAAACACTCTCAGCAAAATAGCAACAGAAGGAAAATTCCTAAACAGTATACCAGTGCCGTCGAAAAAGGGCATTTATACAAACCTAACAGCCAACATCATCCTAAGTGGAGAGAGATTTGAAACCATCTCCACTGAGAAAAGGAGTCAGACAAGGATGCCCTTTATCACCACTCTTATTCAACATTGTGCTGGAGGTCCTATCCAGAGCAATTAGGCTAGATAAAGAAATAAAGGGCATCCAGATTGGCAAGCAAGAAGTAACAGTATCTCTATTTGCAGATGACATGATCTTATACACAGAAAACTCTAAGGAATCCTCAAGAAAACTACTGAAACTAATAGAAGAGTTGAGAAGACTATCAGGATACAAGATAAACATACAAAAATCAGTTGGATTCCTCTACGCGAACAAAAAGAACATCGAAGAGGAAATCACCAAATCAATGCCATTTACAGTAGCCCCCAAGAAGATAAAATACTTAGGAATAAATCTTACCAGAGATGTAAAAGACTTATACAAAGAAAACTACAGTACACTTCTGCAAGAAACCAAAAGAGACCTACGTGAGTAGAAAAACATACCTTGCTCATGGATAGGAGCACTTAACATTGTAAAAATGTCCATTTTGCCAAAAGCGATCTATAGATTTAATGCAATTCTGATCCAAATTCCAACATTTTTTAATGAGATAGAGAAGCAAATCACCAACTTCATATGGAAGGGAAAGAGGCCCTGGATAAGTAAAGCGTTAGTAATGAAGAACAAAGTGGGAGGCCTCACTCTACCTGATTTTAGAAAATATACCACCACAGTAGTCAAAACAGCCCGGTACTGGTACAACAACAGATATATAGACCAATGGAACAGAATTGAGAATCCAGACATAAATCTGTCTACATATGAGCAGTTGATATTTGACAAAGGCCCCAAATCGGTTAAGTGGGGGAAAGACAGTCTTTTTAACAAATGGTGCTGGCATAACTGGATATCCATCTGCAAAAAAATGAAACAAGACCCATACCTTACACCATACACAAAAATGAGCTCAAAATGGATCAAAGACCTAAATATAAAATCTAAAACGATAAAGGTTATGGAAGTAAAAAGAAGTACAATGTTAGAAGCCTTAATATATGTCATAAACAGTATACAAAACATTACTAACAATGTAGAAGAAAAACTAGGTAACTGGGAGCTCCCAAAAATCAAACACTTATACTCATCCAAAGACTTCACTAAAACAGTAAAAAGACTACCTACAGACTTGGAAAAAGTTTTTAGCTATGACATTTCCAATCAGCCCCTGATCTCTAAAATCTACATGATACTGCAAAAACTCAACTGCAAAAAGACAAATAACCCAATTAAAAAAATGGGCGAAAGATATGAATAGACATTTCACTAAAGAAGACTTTCAGGTAGCTAACAGGTACATGAGGAAATGCTCATGATCATCGGTCATAAAAGAAATGCAAATCAAAACTACAATGAGATTCCATCTCACTCCAATGATGCTGGCATTAATCCAAAAAACAGAAAATAATAAATGTTGGAGAGGTTGTGGAGAGACTGGAACACTTACACACTGCTGATGGGAATATAAAATGGTACAACCACTTTGGAAATCGATTTGGCACTTCCTTAAAAAGCTAGAAATACAATCCAGCAAATCCCACTCCTTGGAATGTATCCTAGAGAATTAAGAGCCTTTACACGAACTGATACATGCACACCCATGTTCATTGCAGCACTGTTTACAATAGCAAAAAGTTGGAAGCAACCAAGGTGCCCTTCAACAGACAAGTGGATAAATAAATTATGGTGTATTCACACAATGGAATACTACCTATCGATAAAGAACAATGATGAATCCATGAAACATTTCATAACATGGAGGAATCTGGAAGACATTATGCTGAGTGAAATTAGTCAGTTGCAAAAGGACAAATATTATATGAGACCACTATTATAAGAACTCGAAAAATAGTTGAAACAGAGAAGACAATATTCTTTGATGGTTACGAGAGCAGGGAAGGGAGGGAGGGAGAGGGGTTTTCACTAATTAGGTAGTAGTTAAGAATTACTTTAGGTAAAGGGAAAGACAACACACAATACAGGAGAGGTCAGCATAACTGGACTAAACTAAAAGCAAAGTTTTCTAAATAAACTGAACGCTTTGTAAGCCAGCGTAGCAGGAGCGGGGGTGTAGGGACCATGGTTTCAGGGGACAACTAAGTCAATTGGCATAATAAAATCTATTAAGAAAACATTCTGCACCCCACTTTGGAGAGTGGCATCTGGGGTCTTAAACGCTAGCAAGCAGCCGTCTAAGATGCATTAATTGGTCTCAACCCACCTGGACCAAAGGAGAATGAAGAACACCAAGGACACAAGGTAATTACAAGCCCAAGAGACAGAAAGGGCCACATAAACTAAAGACTACATCATCCTGAGACCAGAAGAACTAGATGGTGCCAGGCTATAATCGATGACTGCCCTGACAGGGAACACAACAGAGAACCCCTGAGGGAGCAGGAGAGCAGTGGGATACAGACTTCAAATTCTTGTAAAAAGGCCAGACTTAATGGTCTGACTGAGACTAGAAGGACCCCAGTGGTCACAGTCCCCAGACCTTCTGTTGCCCCAAGACAGGAACCATTTCCAAAGCCAACTCTTCAGACAAGGATTGGACCGGACAATGGGATAGAAAAAGATGCTGAAGAAGAGTGAGTTTCTTGGATCAAGTAGACACTTGAGACTTTGTTGGCATCTCCTTGCTGGAGGGGAGATGAGAGGGCAGAGGGGGTTAGAAGCTGGTGGAATGGACAAGAAAAGAGAGACCGGAGGGAAGGAGTGGGCTGTCTCATTAGGAGGAGAGAAATTAGGAGTAGATAGCAAGGTGTATATGAATATTTGTATGAGAGACTGACTTGATTTGTAAACTTTCACTTAAAGCACAATAAAAATTAAAAAAAAAAAAAAAACACATTCCCTGATCTCAAGAAACTTAAACTCTAGTGGGAGATTATAAAAAAAAAGCTGACTATGACCCTAGGAAAAAAGAAGAAGTCAAGTGCTCCAAATGAGCTGCAAGTAAAGTGCTCTGGGAACTCTGAGGGAGGAGTTGTTGCCCAACATAGAGGAAAGATTCAATGTTATGCTGGAAATGATGTCTAATGGACCCAGTGAGCAATGGGCAAAGGGGAAATGCTGCAGCCCCCAGCCACAAAGCAGTGCAAAGCAGCCTCCTGTTGGCCCCCTCCACATCTGCACCTCCCCTGCGCTCCCCAGAGGCTCTGTTATGAACCCTGCCTTTAGCCAAGCCAGGCCGAAGAATCAAATGTCCGGCTCCTCCCAGCATTCTCAGCCTTGCCTCTCTCCACTGAATTCAGGCCAAGCATTGATTTTCCTGCAGTGCCAACATGTCACACCACCTTGCAAAGCCAGCATCTTATGGGCTCAGCTAATCACCCCCAATGGATCTTAGGCAGGAGTCTCAGACTGCGGGAAAATTGGTTCAGTTCTGAGCTGTGTTATGACTAATCTCTTCCACCATTTATTAGATAGGGATCTTGTCAGTAGGGAGGCTTCTTTTGCTCTGCCTGGGAAGTAGAAGAGGGAGACGGACAGGGAGGGCAAAAGATGAAGGGGTGAGATATATAATAGCATCAAAAATTTTATCAAGAGACATAGAATGCCCAGCAGTTGATCGTAACATCTGGGACTTCTCAGTTTTAAGTTTCCTAACATGCTAGTATTTGTGGTCTGTCGCTAAAGTGGTACAAGGCCTGTGGAAGATATGATCTCATCGGCCCTGGGGGCTGCTCTGGGTCAGGAGCACACGAGTGGCTCAGGGGAATGGCCGCCCCCTAAGGCCTAACCTGGTTACCTCAAGGCAGGGGAGCACAGGCGTGATGCACCAGTCAGATGACATGCCGGAAGCACTGTGGTTTAGGATGGGAGGCCTGGATTTAGATCTTGGCTCTCTAAACGATCAGACATAAAGCTGTGGATAAATCAGTTCATCTTTGTGAATCTGTTTCTCATCTTTAAAGTGGGAGTATTATTATCTATTCTGACAAGACTGTTCAGAGGACCTTGAGGAGTCCGCATAACCTCTCTGTGCCTTAGTTTTCTCATCCGCAAAATTGTCGTTGTTACGTGCTGATGAGTCAGTTCCAACTCATAGCGACTCTGTGTACAACAGAACGAAACACTGCCTGGTCCTGACCCATCCTCACAATCATCTTTATGCTTGAGCCCATCTTTGCAGCCACTGTGTCAGTCCATTTCCTTGAGGGTCTTCCTCTTTTCACTACTTTGCCAAGCATGATGTCCTTCTCCAGGGACTGGTCCCTCCTGATGACATGTCCAAAGTATGTGAGACGAAGTCTAGCCATCCTTGCTTCTAAGGAGCATTCTGGCTGTACTTCTGAAAAATAACACCTGCCAAATATGTTTTTCCAGGGTCCCTGGGTAGTACAAACAAATAACGTGCTCAGCAGCAAGCCAAAATGTTGGTAGTTCGTGTCCACCCAGAAGCACCTCAGACGAAACGCCCAGTGATCTACTTCCAAAAAATCACCACTGAAAACCCTATGGAGCACAGTTCTACACTAACACACATATATGGGGTCAAGCTGACTCGATAGGAACTGGTTTTTTTTTTTTTTTTAATCTCATTTAACCTGTTTGTCCTGCTGTACAATTGCCCTCATTTTACAAGTGCAGGAACTGATTGAAGGAGGACTGAAATTACAAACTCCAAGTCTTACCCTGTAAGGTGATATTTTAGTTGTTTTGTGCTGCTATTTTTTTTTTTATATAAAGGAACTGGGTACTGGGTACAACGGAAATACCACAGTGGGTGGCTTTACCAAACAGAAATTTGTTTTCTCACAGTTTGGAGGCTAGAAGTTTGAATTCAGGGTGCTGGCTCTAGGGGAAGGCTTTCTCTCTGTCAGCTATGTAGGATGTCCTTGTCTCTTTGAGCTTCTGGTCCTGGGTGATCTTCATATGGCTTGGCATCTCTCTTTCCCCATCTCTGCTTCTTTTGCTTGCCTGTTAAGACACACCCTATGCTAATCCTGTCTCATTAACACAACAAAGACAACCAACTCCCAAATGATATTACAACCACAGGCATAGAGGTTTGGATTAGCAACACATATTTTAGGGGGACACAATTCAATCCATAACAGGTGACTTGCCACTCTTGTTTCTGTGACATTCACTTGAGACCAGAACCCACTGAAGTACGTAAATGTTGTCTGTGTGGCCCACCCAGCATCAATGCTAATTTCCCAAATGGAAGAGAGCTGATATCTGGAGACACGCTAAGAGCAGCCTGCAGAGAACTCTGGAGCTTCCCTGGTGTGGTCGTGTCAGTGGGAAGGAGGGGAGAAGAAGAGAAGGAAAGAACCACAGTTTTCTCCCACGGAGGAGAACTGGAGGCTCCACAGCCCGCCTTCAGGCCAGAAAGGCATCTTTTCTCTCAGGACAGATGGGCTCAGCAGCAGATTCCTGAGATTCCACACAGGGCTTTCCTGCCAGGCACTACCTTCCTGATCATTCCAAGCCAGGCCGCCCCAGGGCAACCACTCACCACTTGCAGATGGAGCCCTGTCTCAGTCAGTCAAGGCTGCTGAGCTCATTTGATCTGGCTGCTTGCTTGGGCCCAGCCCTCAGGTGGGCAAACAAGTGTTGTAGAGGAAAAAATATTACATAGTAAAGCAAAAAGAAAGTTTTATTCGGCATAAATTCAAAAAGACAAAAGTGGGAAGCGGGCAAGCATGCTGCCAGAGCCATGTCTGCCCTACGAGGAAGGTTACAGGATTATCAGTACATATTATCACAAAAACGGGTAGAATCTTTGAAAGCTTCACCTTTTCACAAATTGGCTAGAAACTGTGATCTTACATTTTGAATTGCCTTTCTTAACAATCATTGGTATAAAACCAAAAAACCAAACCCAGTGCCATTGAGTCGATTCCGACTCATAGCGACCCTATAAGGACAGAGTAGAACTGCCCCGTAGAGTTTCCACAGAGCGCCTGGCAGATTCGAACTGCTGACTCTTTGGTTAGCAGCTGTAGCACTTAGCCACTACGCCACCAGGGTTTCTGATCATTGGTATAGGTTTCAGTAACTGACAGTCAGGAGGGTCTTCATTGGTACAACAAATTTCGCTTCACTAAATGTTAATAAAAAAAGATAAGAGTGGAAAGTCTTTTGCATTCTGTTTCATTGGCGTTATGTGAAAAGTTCCCTAAAAGATATTTTTCCTCCCTAAAAGGTAGTTTCTAAGATTGTCCCATCTATTGTCTTTATTTCAGGGCCCAGTTGTTGTGTCCTTGTGAGTCCTTGTGGGCCCAACTTCAGCTGGGTCAAATTCTCTATGCTCAAGAACAGGAAATAATAATTCCGATATTATTTTCTAAATCACAGGGCAGGAGACATTGAGGTGGAAGTAAGGGCAGGGAAGGCTAAAGGAGGGTGGAGAGAGAGCAGAGGTAAGGGGAAGGGAGATCAGACAGCAAAAACAGAAGCTAAACGTAGGTGCCCAGACAGGACCAGAGTCTAGGCCCTGCTGTATCTCTGGATGTGAGAATGGGTAGGCCCAGTTTTGGGGTGGAAATGAGAGTCCATTCCAGAGGAGGTAAGTCTTTAAAACAGCCAGAAACGAAATTGGCACACCTGCACCATGCATGAGGTCCAGACAGAGCAAGATGAGAGGCTCAGGCCAAGACTCAACGCTGAGTGTCTAGATCCCAAAAGCCTGCATATGGGAGGTGTGGAGGGGGTGGGAGGAGGCTGGGAGGGTGATTAGGAAGCAAGGCTAACACCTTCCCTGAGAATCCCTACCTACAAAACTTGAACTGGGGCAGGGTTGTGCCTCCAAAGCAGAGTCTTGAAGTAAGTGCTGATCCCTTCCTCTTTGCCCTGAATGATGCGCACACTTCAGCCCTCCCCACCTATTCGTCAGGAATAGCCCACAAAGTCTGCTTCTTTGGGCTCAGGCTCCAATGTGGACTGTCACATTGCCGGAGCTTGTTTGTAGCCTCCCCTCAAAGGAATATCTAGATCCATGGTTATATAGCCATTCCATCGGCAACAGTGTAGATGATCTAGTATTTATCTCATAGCCATGCTCAATCAACAGAGAAAGAAAACAAACACTTGAAGTGATGCAAAAAAAGAAAAACAGAGACAGATACGCAAAGCACCAGAGGGTGGCTATTTTAGTCAAACCAAATAATCCTAGTTTGCTGCCAACAGAACAAGGCCTGGTCTTGAGCAAAATGGCAAAAGTTATCCTCAACCTAAACTACTTTCACCCAGTCTCAGCATACAGACACACCATTGTGGGCCTCACTCCCTGCCTCCATGCTGACAAGAGCCCAAAACTCACATGGGGCTCTTGCTGCACAACATGCTCTACCCCATACAGTTCCCAAGCTCCAGACTTTCCCAACCCAGCTGACCACTCCCACAAGAATGAACCCATTCCCCCCTTACCCCTTGTGATGATTAAGTTTGTGTATCAACTTGGCTGGGCTATCATTCTCAGAGGTCTGGCAATTCTCCAATGATGTAGGTTGACAGTTATGTTATGATTTAGTTATCCTCCATTTTGTGATATAATGTAATCACCTCCATGATGTAATTTGATGTGATCAGACAATCCGTTGTAAAAGGAGTTTCCTCAGGGATGTAGCCTGCATCCAATTTATATGAAAGTCTGGCAAAGCTCACTGGCCTTTGCTCATTCTGGATCCTGCATCCAGCTCATCATCATCTGACCTCCAGTTCTTGGGACTTGAGCCAGAAGCCTACCATACTGACTGCTGCTTTTGTGATTCATCAGCCCCTGCAGCTGCATGAATCAGGAGAAACCTCCAGCCTCATGCCTGACCCACAGACTTGGGACTTGCAAGCCTTTACAACCTCTTGAGCCATTTCCTTGAGATAAATCCCTCTCTCTCTCTTTCTATACACATGCGCATTTCACTGGTTTTGCTCCTCTAGAAAACCCAGTCTGAGATATTTGGTACCAAGTGTGGTTCTGAGACAGATAGGGTTAACTGAACAAAAGAACTTTTAAAAGATTATCATCTAAAAGTTGGGTAAACAGGAACCACACCCTATAGTGAGACAGATAGGGTTAACTGTGCTGGTGGAACAAAAGAGCTTTTAAAAAAGATTACCATCTAGAAGTTGGGTAAACAGGAACCCACCCTGTCAACATGAGATAGGACTGGGGCAGCCCGTGAGTTACTATCTCCTTCTTAATGTCTTTCTAGTCCCCTCCTCCTTTGCAGGCTCCATATATGCAGAGGAGCAGAGTGTGACTGCTGTTTGACCTTCCTTAGCCCTCCAAAGATGGTGATATAATGCCAAAGATCAAGTGCGCTTGCGCTATATCCCATAATAAGTGATGCCAAGAGCTGCCGAGAGGACTCCATCTTGAATATCGGCAGGTTCCATCTTAGATTCCAGGTGCCCGTGCAACCTAATTAACATACATTGCCATGCTGAGAAGTACCCATCCCTTGAAAGAAGCCCACTAAATATTCATTACTCTATTGTCTCCACCGAACCCATGTAAGCCCTAGCCTTGCTTCCCTTTTTGAGTCAGTCTTTTGGAGAGGCTTAGATCCCTGCCAACTCCTTTTTCTTGACTCAAGCAAATTAAAGCTTGCTGAAGGTAAAATTTGTATTTTGCATGTATTTTTACTATGGAAAAGACAAGGACCCTTTGTGTCAGATTGGCAATTGGTAACAGTTCTAGAAAAACAAAATTGTAAGGATGAATTTTCTAAATTGGTTTTCAAGTCTGGTTAGTCTTAAAGATATTAATGACTCTGCTTCCGGTAGTAAAGAGGGCCCTGCTACTCCATGGTATAAGGTGGCAATAGAAATACAAAAAATACCACCACCAATAGATCAAGTATTGGTGAGACGAGGTTCTGGGTGATCATATGTTTGATACTTTTCTACAATTTTGTCAGAATGAGAAGTATAAGGAGGCTGATTGGTTGGTCCTACTTTTGCTAGAGAAAGTGGTGAAAGAAAGAAATGAGCTCAGGGCTTCAGAGTCATAGCTGAAGTGCTGCATAAACTAAGTTGCCACTTGTGTCTTGAAAGGAAGCCTTATTTCTTGTAGTAACAGAGCTGGTATCGCCAAAACTCAAACCTAGAGTGTTATTGTAAGAGTGGCTGAATTACACCACCAAATGAATTCTGAACCTTGAATGGTGTATGAGGTTAAAATGAGGGCATTGATTGGGAAGAAATGGGTTCCTGAAACTTGATAGGGGGATATATGGACAGATAATTAGGAAGCTGGGGACATTGAGGCCCTAAATTCCCTTGAATCACTCCTGCCAACAGAAGCAGCCTTCTCACTCCCATCTGGAGAGGTTACTCCATGTTTGTCTGCTAAGGCACTCTTCCCAGTAAAACCATAAGCCCCTCTACCCCCATCTGACGAGATTAATGCACCTGTGTCTGAAGAAATTTTGTCTGAGATATCTCTTGAGGGCAGAGCCTGAGTCATTACCTGGGGAGGCATCCTAGTTCCCCTGAGGCATCACCTGAGGCAGATACCTTACAAAACATTGTTAAATGTTCTCAGAACACATCCCCTCCACCCATTTTTGCCTCTAGACCTATAAATAGACTTAAGTCCCAGTGAACTCCAAAAGGTGAAGTACAAAGTGTGACCCAGGAGAAGGTATGCTACGCTGCAAAAGAACTGCTTGATTTTTCTAACACGTACAAACAGAAACCTAGGGAATATGTGTGGGAATGGCTATTAAGGTTGTGGGATAATGGTGCAAGGAACATAAAGATGGATCAGTTTGAGTTTATTGATATGAGCCCAGTAAGCACAGATTCTTTATTCAGTGTTTCAGCTCAAGAGGTTAGGAAAGGTTCTAATAGTTTATTTGGTGGTGCAGTGCAGTAAATTACTTAATATAGCCTTCTAGCCATAGTCCTTGTAACTCCCGCCAAAAGACTGGGTGGGACTATGCAGGCAAGGAGCTTGTGGCCCACCAAGTGGATTGGATAGCTTGCTAATAATGTAAATAAGGTGCATGGCACTTATGGGTGTAGGGTGCAAATAAGGTGTATGAAACCCTAATGAGGTGATTGGTCAGTTTTGCCACCCCACTAGGCTTAAAATGAACTATCCCAGAAATGGAAAGAAAGGATCTCACCACTACCAAGAAAGAAGAACCAGGAGTGGAGTGCATCCTTTGGACCTGGAACTCCTGCACTGAGAAGCTTCTTGAACCAGGGGACTGAGAGAGAGAGAGCTGTAACAACGAAGAAGCGGTGGCAGAGAAATGGTGGCAGCAGAGACAGGAGAAGTCATGGTGGGCTTACCAGTCCATGGAATGACAAAGGTGCATGTCTTTGGATAGGAGGATTGTTGGTGGAGTAGGGTGCTTCTGGGCACTTGGTGGAACTAGGTTTGTAGACCCACAGAGCTAGAGCTGAGTACCTTTGGGCCGAGACTTAATAGCCAAGTGGGGTGCGTCAGGGCACTTACTGGCAGAGTCAGAAGCTTTGTAACACTGGGGCCAGAGAGAGGCTTGCCTGTGGGCACAGCTGAGAAGAGGCTGTCCTGATGGAAGAACTGTACCCTGAGCATTCCTGAATCTGTATTTTAACCTGTTACTCCCCTAACAAACCCCATAATCATGATTATTGTCTGTGAGTTCTATGTGGCCATTGCAATGAATTACCAAACTCATCAGAGAAGTAGAGTGTTGTGGAAGGGACAGGTGGTGTCAGAATTGGTAGAAATGTTGGAGCCTGGAGGCATGCCTAACCTCCACCTCATATAAATCAGCCTTGAGCTAATGCTGGTGGTGATTCTCTCTCCTCCTTGTGAAGTTGGAGAGGTCAGATGCCGCTCCCAGGCCATTTTTACAGGTTGGTTTGCTGAAGCATGGATTACACAGTGGTGTATGCTAAATCAAGTTAAGTACAAGATCTGCATTGGTATATTGTAGGAGAAGGTATCCAGAGGCTCAGGGAAATTGGCACGTTAGAGTGAATTTATTAGGTTAGACCCACAGACCCGCACGTGGAATGCCAAGAGGACACACCATTTACCACAACAGTGAGGAAAAAATTTTGAAGGGAGTCCCAGCATTCTCGAAGACTGCTTTGATTACTATTTTATGTAAATCAGATTTGACAGTGGGAACTGCCCTGACTGAATTAAGATACCGAACTACGATGGGGTTGATTGGACCCCACAGTGGTAGGGATAAAGTGGCAGCGCTTAATCGACAAAGACAAGATGGGCATGGTTATCATAATGAACAGCAGAGTCAAAGTAATCAGAATGGTCTGACTCAGAGGGACTTATGGTGTTGGCTGCTTAGTCATGGTGTCCCTAGGAGTGAAATAGATGGGAAATCTACTAAACATTTACTTGATCTGTACAAGCAGAAGAATTCCAGCTCAAGTGAGCAGCAATGTAACTCAAATCACTAGAATTGAGAGTGATGGCCCCTCAATCAATTCCCAGACTTGAGCCAGTTTACAGGCCCACAACCCCTTGAATGAAGGTGAAGCCAGGCCCTGTGGAAGGATCCCACTAAACTGCCAAAAATGTATACTGTTAATCTTTGTCTCAGTCTTCCCCAAAGGGATCTATAGCCTTCTACAAGAGTAACTATTCATTGCGGAAAAGGAAATAATCAGACTTTTAGGGGATTACTGGATACTGGCTCTGAACTGACACTAATTTCAGGATGCACAAAACATCATTGTGGCCCACCAGTCAGAGTAGGGGCATATGGAGGTCAGTTTAGTAACTAAGCCTTAGCTTAGGTTGGTCTTACACTGGGTCCAGTGGGTCCCTGAACCCATCCTGTAGTGATTTCCGCAGTTCCAGAATGGATAGTTGGAATAGAGATACTCAGCAACTAGCAGAACCCACACGTTGGATCCTTGACAAGTGGAGTAACAGCTATTAAGGTAGTAAAAGCTAAGTGGAAGCCATTAGAACTGCTCCTACCTAGGAAAATAGTAAACCAAAAGCAATACCGCATTCCTAGAGGGATTGCAGAGATTACTGTCACCATCAAGGACTTAAGGATGCAGGAGTGGTGATTACCACCACAACCCATTCAACTCACCTATTTGGTCTGCAGAAAACAGATCTTAGGCAATGACAGGGGATTATCAAAAATTCAATCAGATGGTGACTCCAGTTGCAGTTGCTGTTTTAGATATGGTTTCATTACTTGAGCAAATTAACACATCTCTTGGTACCAGGTATGCACTTATTGATCTGCCCATTGCCTTTTTTCTCAATTCTGATTTCAAAACCACAAGCAGTTTGTTTTCAGCTGGCAAGTCCAGCAATACACCTTCACTATCCTACCTCAAGGATATATCAATTCTCCAGCACTATGTCTCAATTTAGTCCACTGGGAACTTGATCACATTTCCCTTCCACAAGACATCACACTGCTCTATTATATTGATGACATTATGCTGATTGCACCTATTAAGGAAGAAGCGTCACTGACTCTGGACTTATTGGTAAAATATTTGCATACTAAAAAAAAATATACTAGAGGGTGAAAAATTAATCTGACAAAAATTCAAGTGCCTTCCACCTCAGTGAAACTTCTAGGGGTTCAGTGGTGTGGGGTATATTGAGAGATTACTTCTAAAGTGAAGGATAAGGTGTTACATCTGGCCCCTCCAACAACTAAAAAGGAGGGACAATGCCTACAGGACCTCTTTGGGTTTTGAGGGCAGCATATTCCCTATTTGGATGGGCTACTCCAGCCTATTTATCACGTGATTTGAAAACCTGCTAGTTTTGTGTGGGGCCCAGACCAAGAAAAGGCCCTGCAACAGGTTCAGGTTGCTGCGGGAACCACTCTGCTAGTTGAGTCATATGATCCGGCTGATCCAATGGTGCTTGAAGAGTTAGTGACATATAAAGAGGCTGTTTAGAGTCTTTGGAGGGCCCCTATTGGTGAATCACAGTGCAGATCTTTAGGATTGGGGAGCAAAGCCCTGCCACACTCTGCAGCTAACTACTTTCCTTTTGAGAAACAGCTTTTGGTTTGTTCCTGAGCCTTAGGAAAGAGTGAACACTTAACCATGGGCCACCAGGTCACCATGCAACCTAAGCTGCCCATCATGAACTAGGTGTTGTTTGACCCACAGAGCCATGTAGTTGGACATGAAAAACAACAGTCCATCATTAAATGAAAGTGGTATATACGAGACAGGCCCCAAGCAGGACCAGAAGGCACAAGTAAGTCATCTGAAGAAGTGGCCCAAATGCCCATGGTATCCACTTCTGTCACATTACCTGCCCCCTCTCAGTCTGCACCTATGGCCTAATGTAGAGTTCCTTATGATCAGTTGACTGAGGAAAAGAAAACTCGTGTCTGGTTTTATAGATGTTTCTGCATGATATGCAGACGCCACTCAAAAGTGGACAGCAGCAGCACTACAGCCTCTTTCTGGGAACCCCTTGAAGGACAGTGGTGAAGGAAAATTTTCCCAGTGGGCAGAACTTCCAGCAGTGCACCTGGTTGTTCACTTTGCTTGGAAGGAGAAATGGCCAGATGTGCGATGATATACTGATTCATGGGCTGTGGCCAATGGTTTGGCTGTGTGGTCAGGGACTTGAAAGAAACATAATTTGAAAATTGGAGACGAGAAGATATGAGGAAGAGGTATGTGGACATAGCTCTCTGAATGGGCACAAGAAGTGAAGATATTTGTGTCTCATGTAAATGCTCACCAAAGCGTGACTTCATCAGAGTGGGATGTTAATAATCAAGTGGATAGGATGACACATTCTATGGAAACCAATCATTCTCTTTCCCCAGCCACTCCCATCATTTTCCAATGGGTTCATAAACAAAGTGGCCATGGGGGCAGAGATGGAGGTTATGTGTGAGCTCAGCAACATGGACTTCTACTCACCAAGGCCAACTTTGCTACAGCCACTGCTGAGTGCCCAATCTGCCAGCAGCTGAGACCAACACTGAGTCCCTAATATGGCACCATTCCTTTCAGTGATCAGCCAGCAACCTGGTGGCAGGTTGATTACACTGGACCTCTTCCATCAAAGGAAAGGCAGTGTTTTGTTCTTACTGGAATAGTCTCTTACTCTGGATACAGATTTGCCTTTCTTGCACGCAATGCTTCTGCTGAAACCACCATCCATGGACTCACAAAATGCCTTATCCACTGTCGTGGTATCCCACACAGAATTGCCTCTGATCAAGGGACTCACTTCACAGCAAACGAAGTGCAGCAATGGGCCCATGCTCATGGAATTCACTGGTCTTATCATGTTCCTATCATCCTGAAGCAGCTGGATTGATAAAACTATGCAATTGTCTCCTAAAGACACAAACACAGTGCCAGCTAGGTGGCAATACTTAGCAGGGTTGGGGCAATGTTCTCCAGGAGGCTGTATATGCTCTAAACCAGCATCCAATACATGGTGCTGTTTCTCCCCTAGCCAAGACTCATGGTTCCAGGAATCAAGGGATGAAAATGGGAGTGGCACCACTCATTATTACCCCTAGGAACCCATTCATAAAATTTTTGCTTCCTGCCCTCACAACCCTATGCTCTGTGAGTCTAGAGGTCTTAGTTTTAAAGGGAGGAATGCTCCCACCTGGAGATGCAACACAGATTACATGAAACTAGAGATTAAGAATGCCATCTGGCAACTTTGGGCTCCTCATGCCTCTGGGTCAACAGGCAAAGAAGGGACTTACTGTATTGGCTGCTGTGATTGAACCTGACTACCAATGGGAGATCAGATTGTTGTTACATAACGGAGATAAAGAAGATTATGTCTGGGTTACAGGAGATCCCTTAGGGCATTTCTTAGTACTACCATGCCCTGTGATTTAGGAAAACCACAGCAACCCAATTCTGATATGATTACTAATGGACCAGACCCTTCAGGAACGAAAGTTTGGGTTACCTCACCAGGCAAACAATCACGACCAGCTAAGGTGCTTGCTGAGGGCAAAGGGAATACAGAATGAGTGGTGGAAGAAGGTAGATTTAAATACCAGCTAGACCACATAACCAGTTATATAAATGAGGACTGTAATTGTTATGAGTATTTCTTCTTGTACATCAAATTTTTTTTCTTCAGTTATAAAATATAAGATGTAAACCGGGCTAGTGCATTTTAGGTTGTACATGTGTTACTTGTATCATGTTACTTTGTAGTTGTTTTTATTTAGAAATTGTGTATGGTTTTAGATGTGTACAGGTGCCAAGTTGACAAGGGGTAGACTGTGATGGTTAGGGTTGTGTGTCAGTTTGGCTGGGCGATGATTCTCAGTGATGTGGCACTTATGTAATGATGTAGTTAGGCAGTTATGCAATGATGTAGTTATCTTCCATTTTGTAATATAATGTAATCACCTCATCATGTGAGCTGGTGTGATCAGACAATCAGTTGTAAGGGGAATTTCTTTGGGGGTGTGGCCTGTGTCCATCTTGCTGGCTTTTACTAGTTCTGAATCCTGCATCTGGCTTGTCACCATCTGAACTCCAGTTCTTGGAACTTGAGCCAGTGGCCTGTCTTGTTGCCTGCCAATCTTTGGATACATTGGCCTCTGCAACCTGTGAGCCAACACCCTGCCGTTTTACCTGCTGATCTTGGGTTTATCAGCACCTACAGCTATGTGAGTCTGGAAAAGCCTCCAGCCTGACACCTGACCCACCAATTTGGGACTTGCCACCCTCTACAACAATGTGAGCCATTTCCTTGAGATAAATCTTTCTCTCTCTCTGTATATATATGTATATATATATATATATATATATATGCATGTATGCTTCACTGGTTTTGGTTCTCTAGAGAATTCAACCTAAGACACCCCTCTGTACACATATTCCAACAGCTAAACTGTGAATCTTTCAGGGAAGTGAAAGAATATTAACTACCTGAGCTCCCACTACAATCTGCATAGTGTTTTATAAGTGTTGTATCATCAACCCTTACAGCTACCCTTGGGGGTAGTTGTTGAATTCATTGTTTAAAAAAAATAACCTGAGTACAGCAAGGTTAAATAACTTGCCTAAGATTATACAGCAAAAAGCATCAGAACTAATTAATACCTAAACCCCCCCCCCGCCTTTTTTTTTTAACTTGGCTACTCTTAATTTTTCAGTGTTTCTAAAAGCTACGCTAAGTTAGATTGTTGTTGTTAGTTGTGGTGGCCTTATGTATAACAGAATGAAACGCTGCCTGGTCCTGTGCTATCTTCATGATTGTTGGTATGTTTGAGTCCATTCTTGCAGGTATTGTGTCAGTCTGTCTCATTGAGGGTTTCCCTCATTTTTGCTACCCTCTATTTTACCAAATATGATGTCCTTTTCTAGCGATCGGTGGGGACAGGTTTTATTCAGTTGTGCATGCCCAAGAGCTGGCCTAGTGCCCAGTAGGTAACAGGTGCCAAATAAATGTTGTTGAATTAATAAATAAATGAATAAATGAATGGATGGATGAATGAAAAAATGGGTATGTTGAAATAAACTTTAATGACCATATATTAAGGTGTGAGTCTTCTCAATAACATCTTTATGTATTTATATTCTGAAGACAATTCTGAAACAATGGTCTCATTTTAGTTTGTGCCTTCCTCACCAGTTGTAGAAAAACCGAAGCTTGCTCAAACGAAAATTCCAGGATTGAAAGGAGACCCACAAGGATTGAGCATGAGGAACAGTTGTTGAGATTTGCAGAAAAGAGAGCATTGTGTGTTCAAATATTTGAAGGCTGGGTAGGAGAGGATGTTGCTCCAGCCCGTTAGAACTAGGATCGAAAAAATGAAATGGTAGTGGCACTGATTTATTATGAGCATGTTCTATTCTGTACATTCATTCATCATTTTGGGGGGCACCTCCAGCAAGTGAGGCAAAATCAGAACTGTCTAAAGAAGGAATCTTTTGTGAATTGTGATGTCTCTTTAAGAAAAAGAATATAAAATTGTTAGGGCTTCTCCTAGGACCTTGAAAAAGGTCTGTACACATGAGGGGCCCTGAAGCTTTCCTACCTTCTCAGTAAATCCACCTCTGGTTCAAGGTCCCCTCCACCCTGTTCATGCCCTCCCCCATAAGTAATCTTTTTATTTATTTTATGACTTATGCTTCCATTAAAGATAAAAGGAGGAGCGTAAATATTTATACTCCACTCCTTTCTTAGATAAAGTATCCCTGGTGGCACAGTGGGTTAAGCACTGGGCTATTAACCAAAAGGTCAGCGGTTCAAACCCACCAGACACTCCCCAGGCAAAGATGTGGCAGTGTGCTTCTGTAAAGATTTCAACCTTGGAAATCCTATGGGGAAGTTCTACTCTGTCCTATAGGGTAGCTATCAGTCGGAATCAACTAGATGACAACAGAGTTTTTTCTTTCTTAAAGTGGGGCATTGTTGTTGTTGTTGTTGTTGTTGTTAGGTGCCGTCGAGTCGGTTCTGACTCATAGCGACCCTATGCACAACAGAACGAAACACTGCCCGGTCCTGAGCCATCCTTACAATCGTTGTTATGCTTGAGCTCATTGTTGCAGCCACTGTGTCAATCCACCTCGTGGAGGGTCTTCCTCTTTTCCGCTGACCCTGTACTCTGCCAAGCATGATGTCCTTCTCCAGGGACTGATGCCTCCTGACAACATGTCCAAAATATGTAAGTCACTTTATTCCAACTTAAGTTAACATTATATCCTGGAGGTAAATGCACAGCGATATATAGAATTATTCATTCCTTTTTACAGCTGCATAATACTCCATTATGTGGATATACCATGATTTATTTAACCATTTCCTTGTTGATGGACATTTGATTCGTTTCTAGCCTTTTACTCTCTAAATAGTGATGCAACGAATGGCCTTAACATCATTTCGTTTCATATTTTTGCCAGTATATGTTTGGAATAGATTCCTAGAAGTGGAATTGCTGAATCAAAGGGTCAATGCATATGTAATATTTCTAAATTTGTCAAATTCCCACCTGTCGGTTTTGTAGCTCAAGCTTCTCTTACTGCTGGCCTGTCTCCCCACCTGCTGCTTCCTCATGCACTGACTGGCCAGGAGTGCAGCCCCATGACCATCTCAGAGTTGCCAGTATCTAGGGACAACTCTAAGAGGAGGGGGCATCACAGAGTCACATAATGGCAGGCTGGGAAGGGTCCTGAGGCAAGATATCTGGAGCACAGGAGTGTTTCTAAACCATCACCTGTGCAAGGCTGCCTGGAGTTTGTAGGCTTTTGTGATACATCTCTAAGTTGGGAGATAGTTAATAACAATATTATTTTTAATAATAACTTGAGAGATAATATGTAACTGAGGAGAATGGGCTAGGTAGGTAGCAGTCTCAGATGTGCCTTTACACTCCCAAGGAGGAAGGTAATGGCCTGCAGACCCCAGGGCCAGAGGAAAGCGGCCTCAGTCCTTCTCTTCAGGGTGGTCCTGTCCATTCCTCTCAGGCAATACGTTCACGCTCAAAAACAAAGCCAGGGAATTGGAAAGTGGCTGCCCAGGACTTAGCTTATTTATAGCACAAACTATAAATATGCTTCCTTCCCGACAGGCCCCCACCCCTGTGAAAATTGTGTGAGGAGAATAACCAGCAGGATGAGCTGTGTTGCCATCTGTGACTCTGTTTCCACAACAAATGCTCTGCAGCTGCCAGGCATCTGTGGGCTCCTGTCAGTGCTGCTCGGTCACTTGAGTTGATGGTATTCAGGGTGCAGCTGGGGCAGGGCCAGTGGAATCCCAGCCCTCTACCACCTCATCCCTTCTCAAGAACAGCTTGATGACAGGACAGCCCTTGGAGGTCACCCTGCGTGCTCCTGAGAGGATAAAAACCAGGTCCATGACCACAAAGTCTGCAGTTCAGCAGGTGCAGAGGGCCCTGGGTATCCCCAGCAGGTGCTTCTGTCCCTTGTCCCACAGTTTGCCACAGCATGAGGTCTCTTTACCCACAGGAGCTTTCAGATCACCGGGGTACAGCAGGGAGCAGCAATTTTCCACTCCAGCACAGGAGGGTCTGCCCAGGTTAGATCCATCAGAAACTGAGGTTAAATACACTTCAAAATATGCCTTCCATCCCTGAAACTATTGCCCCAAGATCATCTTTAAATCTTTAATCAAAAAATATTCTCTGAAGGTCTTAAAAGCTTGTGAGCAGCTATCCAAGATACTCCACTGGTTTCACTCTGTCTGGAACAAGGGACAATGAAGAAAACCAAAGACACAGGGAAAGATTAGTCCAAATTACTGATGAACCACAAGTACCACAGTCTCCATCAGACTGAGTCCAGCACTACTAGATGGTGCCTGGCTACCACCACCGACTGCTCTGACAGGGATCACAGTACAGGGTCCTAGACAGAGCTGGAGAAAAATGTAGAACAAAATTCTAACTCACACACACACACACAAAACAGACTTACTGATCTGATAGAGACTGGAGAAACCCCAAGAGTATGGCCCCCGGACACCCTTTTAGCTCAGTAATGAAGTCACTCTTGAGGTTCGCCCCTCAGCAAAAGATTTAAAAAAAAAAATGCCATAGATTCCAACTGATAGCAATCCTATAGGACAGAGTATAACTGCCCCAAAGGGTTTCCAAGGAGACTAGACAGGCCCATAAAACAAAACAAGACTAAAGGGGCACACCAGCCCATTGACAAGGACTAGAAGGCAGGAGGAGATAGGGAAGCTGGTAATGGGGAACCCAAGGTCGAGAAAGGGAGAGCGTTGACATGTCCTGGGGTTCGTAACAAGTGTAATAAAACAATACGTGTACTAATTCTTTAATTAGAATCTAGTTTGTTCTGTAAACCTTCATCTAAAGTACAAAAAAAAAAAAAAAAATCCCCTGAAGTCTTCTGAAATACCAAACAATAGTTTAGCTTAACTAATAAAGAATGTCTGCCTTGAGCATTATGCTCTTTTAAGAATTATCTATATGGGATCAAATTGACAACAGCAGTTTGAAAGATTAGGTAGGAACCTTAGGGGGCAACGAGTTTATGTCAACGGGGGAGGAATAACTCAGAAAAGAAGGGTGAGAATGGTTGTGCAACTTGGAGAATGTAATCAATGTCACCAAGTTGTTCGTGTAGAAACTGGTGAATTGGTGTATGTTCTGCTGTGTATATTCTCAACAACAACAAAAATAAAATAACTTATTTTTAAAGTTATAATCATGATTTTTATAGCAACATGGAAATACGGCTTAAATGAAATGAAAAAATAGAATGTGAAATTGTAGCCACATTATGGTTAACAGCAATATAAATATATGTGTATACACATGTTTGCAGACTGAAATAAATCATGCAAAAGTTTAACCAGTGCTCGGAACCAAAAAAAAAAAAATATATATATATATATATGCCTCACTACTTAGAAAACTCTTAAGACAAATTTTATGCCCAAGCTGTGTCACTGATTCTATTATTTCCAGATCAAGGCTATTGTTTTTAAATTGTTAGGGTCATGCCCCATTAAAAAATATATATACACAGTCAGGTCCCTTATTCTTATTTGCTCAGCATAACTCAGGCAGTGAGCTGTCTGCTCCCTGCACTTCAGACACTTGTAGTCTGTCTACCCACCAACCTAGGAGCTGAAAAAAAAAGGTAGCCAATGGACCCCCACATTCCAGCTGGTCTTACCCTTCTTCTCTGATTCTGGCTCTTTTGCAAATGGGTTGATTTGCCCATAGTCCAAGGAAAATCACCTGGGTAGGGAGATTTTTAGCATGTCACAGACAAGAAAGGGTTTGAAGAAACTATTGCCATGTCTGGAACATGTGACCTTGGCTACTGACTATGAGGTTGGGGTGTTTTGTGTGTGAGTGGTAAAAATGTGTATAACTCAAGGTTTGCCAATTCAACATTTTTTTTACGTGTACAATTTAGTGGCATCAATTACTTAATCATGACGTACAACTATCACCTGTATCCATTGCCAAATTTCCTATCATCATTAACATGTATTCAATGCTTCCTAAACAAAGTCTCCCCTTTCCCACTCCCTCCCACCCCTGGTTACCACTAATAAACTTTGGTCTCTATACATTTACCTATTCTAGATGTTTCATATCAGTGGGATCATACGATATGTGTCATTTTGTGACTGACTTACTTCACTCAGCATAACATTTTCAAGACTCATCCGTGTTGTGGCATGCATCAGGACTTCATTTTTCTTCATGGCTGAGTGATATTCCATTGCTTCTATGTACCATATTTTATTTATCCATTCACCTGCTGATGGATGTTTAGGTTGTTTCAGGACGAGGTGTTTTTAAGACTCTCATTCCTTCAGGGGCAAGAGATATTGGAGATAGAGACCTGGCTTGGGGATTCTAGCAGCTACAATTGGGATCTAAAGCCCAAGTGACAACATTATTTCCTTCCAGTGGTGAGGTCATGTGGATAAAAGAGGAGTGAGAGCCGAAGCATGATCTCAGGAGCTTGCCATCCCCCTGGGTCTTTAGGCTCTTCACTGAGGACTCAGCCGACCCACCATCGTGCCACACCGGCCTAGACGAGCAAACCTTTTGACTCTCTGCCCATTTTGAGCTTGCTCTCACCTCCCAGTTCTCAGGCTCCTGATTCCAACCCCAGTATCCTTTATCTGCTTCTACCTCCTTTGAAATGGTAAATCCCCCAAATCGAGTCTTTTGGACTTCTTAAACAGATCTTAGCACAAAATGTCTTGCTCTAGTTCCTATCACTGAGGACAGTATCTCTATCCCTACAGCTCAACCCCTCCCAATGCTTTGGAAAAGCCAGGGGGGGAGTCAGATCTCCAGGTCTTTTGGGGAAGAGACATGTGCATTGAAACACTAGGGCTTCACCCTCAGGGTAGGGGGAAAGGGGAGTGCAGGCCCTGCCGAGAACAAATGTGTGGAGCTGGGCTTCCCGGCTCGTCCTCAGAGCAGAATCCTGGACCTTCAGACCCCACAAGGCTCAAAGGTCAGGGGCTAATCTGAAATTTGAGCTCTGCAGTGAAAAATCCCATGGTGTCAGTGGTGGCAGCTGCACCCTGCGTGCATGCGTGCGTGCGTGCGTGCGTGCGTGCTCCTCACCCCTCCCCTCACAGTCCCCTCCCAGGGGAAGTGGCTGCCTTTGTCCTCCTAGTCTTTCAGCAGCCACCTCAGCCCTGCCTGTGTCTCCCCCTGTTCCTCACTAGAAGTGGCTATATTTCAGGGTCTCAAGATCACCTTGCCCGAACAGGCGTGGGAAATCTGATTGGTTAACCTGAGGGTGACTACCCTGGCCCAAGTTCTACTTGTCATCCACAATGAATAAATAAACCTCAGGCAAGCCCTCTCCAGTTACTGAAGATCACTTGCTCCAGTGAATCTCTCAGTTGGTTTATTGGTCCCTAAACTTACACCACACCTAAAAGGCTGTGGTCCTTCGGGGAAAATGCAGAAAGCAATGCAGAGCTGCTGGAGTCCCCGTGAGAGGGGCACCCTGCTAGTTCCCTCCTACCTTTCCTCTATAAATATCCCATCCAGAGTACCCTTCCCGTGGCTGAACTGACCAGGACCCACAGGCTTAGAATTTGCTTTTCCAAATCAATCCTGTTGACCCTGGCCTACCAAGTTATTTCCTAACCAGGACCATTACGTTCTGTTAACTTCCCACTCGAATGCCCTGAAGTCCTGCAAAACCTTTCAAACAAGCGCAGCACGGGCTGGGCTGTCAATATTTAAGTGACACGCAAGAGAGTGGGGAGTGCTTCTGTTTATTTTTGGTCAAGCTACTTTGAGAGCCTCTGAATCAAAAAGAGTTGGGCCCGCATCACTATTGTCAATGGCAGAGTTCAGCCTGTCCTCCTGTCAGCTCAGTTATTGTTAGGTATCGAGGAGCCAGTTCTGACCCAGCAACCCCACGTGTAACAGAATGAAACATTACCCAGTCTTGCACCATCCTCACAATTATTGCCATGTTCGAGCCCATTGTGGCAGCCACTGTATCAATCTATTTCATTGAGGGTCTTCCTCTTTTTCTCTGACACTCTACTTTCCCAAGCATGATGTCCTTCTCCAGGGACTGGTCCCTCCTGATAACATGTTCAAAGTACGTGAGACCAAGTCTCACCATCCTTGCTTCTAAGGAGTAATCTGGACATACTTCTTCCAAGATAGATTTGTTCATTCTTCTGGCAGTCCAGTAATCTCGAGTTATTGCCAGGATTTCACTGCATAGGGAACTCTGGCCACATTGTGAAGGAGACAGAGAGACAAACATGTGCTCCAGAGCACGGAGTTCCTAGGTAGCAGATTTGAGACCAGAAAATGCGTTTAGAAATCGCACTTCAACAAAGAGAGTCACCACCATTGACAGCTTGGCCTTAGGGGATTGGCTTTCCAGAAAAGTGCCCGAGGTGACGAACTCCCTCCTAAGCCTCAGACAAACTGTGAAGTATCTGGCCTTTTTCACATAATTTAAAAAATTTTTAAATTTTATATACAAAAAACCCCAAACCCATTGCTGTTGAGTCGATTCCGACACATAGCGACCCTGTAGGACAGAGTAGAACTGCCCCATAGGGTTTCCAAGGAGTCCCTGGTGGATTTGAACTGCTGACCTTTTGGTTAGCAGCCCAACTCTTAACCACTACACCAACAGGGCTTCCAAATTTTATGTGTATATATATTCCATACATAAAACAAAAAAATACGTAGTAACACACGTATATATACACAAGTGTACGTATATATATATAAATGCTGTACACACACACATTTCGTGCTTATAACGTTCCAGACTCTGTTCTAAACACTTGACAGATACTAGCTTATTTACTCCTCATAAAACCCTGTTAACAATCAGTTACAGTGGAGTCAACACTAACTCAATGACGACCTCATATGTGTCAGAGTAGAACTGAGTAGACTTCATGGGGTTTTTAGTGGCTGATTTTTTAAAAAGTAGATCAACAGGCCTTTTTTTCGAGGCGCCTCTGGGTGGACATGAACTGCCAATCTTTTGGTTAGCACCAAGTATGTTAAACATTTGTACTAACCAGGAATTCCAACAACCCTATTAAAATCCGTCACCATCGAGTTGATTCCGACTCATAGTGACCCTATAGGACAGAGTAGAACTACCCCATAGTGTTTCCAAGGCTGTAATCTTTACGGAAGCAGACTGTCACATCTTTCTCCCACGGAGCAGTTGGTGGTTCAAACTCTGATCCTTCAGTCAGCAGCCAAGTGCTTAAACACTGCGCCACCAGGGCCCCTATGAAATACTATTAGTATTCTTATCTTATAGATGAGGACATTGAGTCACAGAGAGATTAAGCAACTTGCCCAAAACTATTCAGCTAGTTAGTGGCAGAGCCAGGATTCAAACCCAGGCAATTTAGCCTGAGTTTGTGATTGTAACCACTGTGCGAAATCGAATGTAAAGTGCTTGGCATATAATAGGTGCTCGGGAAATGGAACGAGGATTAGTATTATCACCTTAGGATAGCCTCCTCTCTTCTGCTTTTTACTATGTTGTTGTTGTTGTTAGGTGTGTTGTTGGGTTGGTTTCTGACTCATAGCAACCCCATGTGACAGAGTAGAACTGCCCCATAGGATTTCTTTAAGCTGTAATCTTTACCAGGGCAGACTACCAGGTCTTTCTCCCCTGGAGTTGCTGAGTGGATTTGAACTTCCAACCTTTCGGTTAGCAGCCAAGTGCTTAACCATTGTGCCACCAGGGCACTGGAAGAATGTAAATAAGCAATCATTTGGTAAACAGCTCATTCTGGTCCAGTCAGGGACACAGAACTACACAAAGGAATTCCAAGTGCATGATCTTTGGCATTTCGGTGTTTACCATTAGCTGGTTTGTCTAAAGATCTACAACAGAGAGTGATTTCTAATTTTGCCAGGGCACAAATCAAAATCCCGTGGACTATTCGGGAGCTACTGTATAGGTGCTGGTCTCTTGGTTAGTGGGGGAGTGAGCCAGACACTTGGTATCTGTCTCACATCACGGGCTCATCACCCTTTACTTGCTGTTGTTCACAGAGAAACTGGTGAATGTAAAAAGCCCATGCTTCTTTGAGGCAAACGGCCCCCATGAGAAAGCCTGCAGGTGCTGATGATGTGAGCAAAGAGATCCAAAAAGTGATTATTCAGTAGAAGTCTTAAGCTAATCAACAAGTAGAACATCAAGTCGGCAGTGGCTCAGATCTGTGCCAGGAATGTGAGCTCCGTACCAAACCGGAGAAGCAGCAGCTTGTGAGTCTCTACAAAGATCCGCCTAGAAAACTGTGTGAAAGCTGAAAAGGTGTGACCTTGAGCTGTAGGATAATTTAAGGGAGCAGGAGGCTTGGCCGAGATTATATGCTATAGATGTCTTTGCAATTCTGAGACCTTACAAAGATGTGGGGACGTAACCTTTGTGGATGCAAAGGATCTGCTCTATCTAAGTACTTGGTGGGGTGAGAGTTTGGAGGCAGGAAACTTTTTCTCTTTTTTTCTAGGTCAGAAAGCAAATGGGAGCATCCAGGACCAGAAGCACCCCCATAATGGCACAACCTGGGCTAAGACTCTCCATAGTCCCTCCCTGGGCACAGCCACAAGACCAACCCAAACCTCCTCTCCAGCCTCCCACCACCCCAATGCCAATCCAGGCTCCTGCTCCAAGACTGGCAGGTTCCAGTATGGCCACTCTACACTTGGACCCAGATTTCCTGAATTCCCTGCCCTACTTTATCTGCTGCTGCCCCTCTTCAATGTTCCTATGGGAATTTTTCAATATAGAAGGGGACTCGTCAGAACAGCCTCTATTCAGAGCTGATATTTAACTTGTTTAGGGAGCCAGCATTCATGGCATTAGGAAGGAACAGTTAAGAGCAAAGGCATCACTGAAAACAAAAACAACCAGTAAGCTATTTTATGCACCAATGGTCCTCCGCCATTTCCATCAAGCTGTGAACAAATATCCTGAAACTGTTGACTAGCATCCAATTAAGTTAAATCTCTAATTAAAAGAGAACTGGAACTGGCTTAAAACCTATCGCATCTAACATTTGCCAGTCAGAACTTGGTGAAATTGGGGGTTTTACCTGAGTAGCAGCAGCAAAAAAAATATTTACAGATCTCAGTAGAAATAAATGTATAGATTATAATTTTCCAGGAAAATGTACATATAGCCATTTCTAATCCACTTGGGTGGATGCTTGATGTCTCAGAGACAGAGAATGTGGCAGGGGCACAGAATGTAGGGAAGGCATCGTTTGTCAGGAAAAGGGATATCACAGCCCAGTGTTTCCAGATGCGATCATTCCTATCTCAACAATAGGGTTGCCAGATGAAATACAGGACGGCAAATACATTTTTTAGTATATCTCAAATGTTACAGAGGTACTAAAAAGGTATTTGCTGTTTACATGATATTTAAATTTAACTGGGCATCCTGTATGTTTATTTGCTAAATCTTTTTCTGACTCATGGCAACCCTTTTTACAACAGAAAGAACACTGCTCCGTCTTGCACCATCCTTACGATTGTTGTTATGCTTGAGCCCATTGTTGGAGCCACTGTGTCAATACGTTTCATTGAGAGACTTCCTCTTTTTCACTGACTCTCTATTTTACCAAGCATGATGTCCTTCTCCAGGGATTGATCCCTCCTGACAACATATCCAAAGTATGTGAGAAGAAGTCTCACCAGCCTCCCTTTTAAGGAGCATTCTGGCTGTCCTTCTTCCAAGACAGATTTGTTCATTCTTTTGGCAGTCCATGGTCTATTCAAAGTTCTTTGCCAACACCACAATTCAAAGGTGTCAATTCTTCTTCAGTCTTCTTTATTCATTGTCCAGCTTTCACATGAATATGATGCGATTGAAAATACCACGGCTTGGGTCAGGCACACCTTAGTCTTCGAGGTGACAACTTTGCTTTTCAACACTTTAAAGAGGTCCTTTGCAGCAGATTTGCCCAATGCAATGCGGCCTTTGATTTCTTGACTGCTGTTTCCATGGGCATTAAGGATTCAAATAAAACGAAATCCTTGACAACTTCAATCTTGTCTTCCTTTATCATGATGTTGCTTATTGATCCAGGTGTGAGGATTTTTGTTTTCTTTATGTTGAGGTGTAATCCATACTGAAGGCTGTGGTCTTTGATCTTCATCAGTAAGTGCTTCAAGTCCTCTCCACTTTCAGCAAGCAAGGTTGTGTCATCTGCATAATGCAGGTTGTTAATGAGTCTTCCTCCAATCCTGATGCCACGTTCTTCTTCATGTAGTCCAATTTCTCTGATTATTTGCTCAGCACACAGACTGAATAAGTATGGTGAAAGGGTACAACCCTGATACACATGTTTTCTGACTTTAACCACACAGTATCCCTTCGTTCTGTTCAAACGACTGCCTCTTGACCTATATACACGTTCCTCATGAGCACTATTAAGTGTTCTGAAATTCCCATTCTTGGCAATGGAATATATAGTTTGTTATGATCCACACAGTTGAATGCCTTTGCATAGTCAATAAAACACAGGTAACCATCTTTCTGATATTCTATGCTTTCAGCCAGGATCTATCTGACATCACCAATGATATCTCTGGTTCCACGTCCTCTTCTGAATCTGACTTGAGTTTCGGGCAGTTCCCTGTCAATGTACTGCTACAACTCCTTTTGAA
This sequence comes from Elephas maximus indicus, assembly GCF_024166365.1. Taxonomy (NCBI): domain Eukaryota; kingdom Metazoa; phylum Chordata; class Mammalia; order Proboscidea; family Elephantidae; genus Elephas; species Elephas maximus. The sequence continues at coordinate 163,614,118 of NC_064821.1, read as the reverse complement.
TGATCTTCAGCAAGATTTTACTTGCATGTGATATTAGTGATATTGTTCTATATTTTCCGCCTTCTATTGGGTCACCTTTCTTGGGAATAGGCATAAATATGGATCTCTCCCAGTCAGTTGGCCAGGTAGCTATCTTCCAAATTTCTTGGCATAGATGAATGAGTACTTCCGGTGCTGCATCCATGTGTTGGAACATCTCAATTGGTATTCCATCAATTCCTGAAGCAGTTCTTGATCATATGCTACTTCCTGAAATGACTGAATGTTGACCAATTCTTTTTGGTACAGTGACTCTGTGTATTCCTTCCATCTTCTTTTGATGCTTCCTGTGTCATTCAGTATTTTGCCCATAAAAAAAAACATAGAATCCTTCAAAATTGTAACTCGAGGCTTCAATTTTTTATTCAGTTCTTTCAGCTTGAGAAATGCTGAGTGTTTTCCACCCTTTTAGTTTTCTAACTCCAGGCCTTTGCACATGTCATTATAATACTTTACTTTGTCTTCTCGAGCTGCTAAATATGCTAAATCTGGCAACCCTAAATTCAAGATATGTAAGTAATACCACAACCTGGGTATGTAGCTGAATGACCAGCAGGGAAAAGAGTCCTAGAGAGGTCCAAGTGCTACAACGCTGTTGTATGAAAATTTGAGCCTCTATTTCCTCATCTTTACAGTGGGAAGTTTTAAAGCACCTAACTGACTGTCACATTTATATACTCAGTAAATAATAGCCATTACTGATACGTTTTGTTTGTTTTTTGTAAAATGTCTATAGTCAGCGAGCAGCACACTGTAGGCCCTCAATATGAGTTAAGGAAAGACAGCTCTCAGATAAGAATAGTCACCATTTGTGAGTACCAGCTGCTAACCAAAAGGCTGGAGGTTCAAGTCCACCCAGAGGCACCATGGAAGACAGGCCTGGTGATCTACTTCCAAAAAGTCAGCCATCGAAAACCCTATGGAGCACTGTTCTATTCTGACACACGTGGGTTGCCACTGAGTCAGAATCAACTCGACAGTACCGGTTACTCTATACCAAGCACTTTACAAACATTATCTCACTTAAACCTTATCTCTATTGTTACTACATTTTTTCTCCTTAATTAATTAATTAATTTTGTTTTATTTTTTTGATGGCATGTGTTTTCAGTACTGGAATGCATGCTTACTAATTGAGTGTGTTTAAGTTTTGGATTAGTAATATGGATTTTGAGAAATATAACCTGGTGATACAAGCCACCAGTGAGGCGACTGACACTGTGGTGCCACCGATCTGTGGTATGACAATATACCAATAAGAGCTATATAAATAATTTATTATGGACGCCTATCCATTTTTTGGTTACATGGTGAACCTCTAGTTTTTCCAAACATGACACAGAAAAAACAAAACAAACCCAGCAGGTCTCATGGACTATCACATAGAAAAATCGTCATGCTTGCAAGCCTTATCTCACAGAAATAAAGTAAAAAGTTTACAAAACTAACACGTCCAGTAACCATCACCTAATAGAACACTCAACATACCCAGCAACAAGGCTCCGAGTCTGGCCTGCTGAGCTGGACATATTTCAAAAGGGACCCACCTTGATGCTAAATGCATTAGAACCAGAATAATGCCTTACCTCTGAGGTCCAGAGGCATAAAATGTGGCTGGTATACCATTAACCCAATAGTAATAAAAGCGTTTTAACAATCCTACAAAATAGGTATTTTGTAGATAATTGGAGCTCAGTGAGTTTAACTAGTTTATCTAAAGTTAACATTGCAGGCATACCTTGGAGATATTGTGGGTTCAGTTACAGACCACCACAATAAAGCAAGTCACATGAATTTTTTTGGTTTCCCAGTTTATATAAAAGTCATATTTACACCATACTGTAGACTATTAAGTGTGCAATAGTATTATGTCTAAAGAAATGTGCATACCTTAACTAAAAAATACTTTTTTGCTAAAAAATGCTAAGCATCATCTAATCCTTCAGCGAGTTGTAATCTTTTTGCTGGTGGGGGGTCTTGCCTCAATGTTGATGGCTGATGGCTAATCAGGGTGGTGGCTGCTGAAGGTTGGGGTGGCTGTGTCAATTTCTTAAAATAAGACATCAATGAAGTTTGCCACATGATCGACTCTTCCCTTCATGAAAGGCTTCTCTGTAGCATGTGATGCTGTTTGATAGCATTTTACCCACAGTACAGCTTCTTTCAAAGTTGGAATCAATCCTCTCAAACTCTGCTCCTGCTTTAACAACTAAGTTTATTTAATATTCTAAATCCCTTGTTGTCATTTCAACAATGTTCACAGCGTCTTCACCAGGAGTAGGTTCCATCTCAAGAAAGCACTTTCTTTGCTCATCCATAAGAAGCAACTCCTCATCCGTTAAAGTTGTATCATGAGATCGCAGCAATTCAGTTACATCTTCAGGCTCTGCTTCTAATTCCAGTTCTCTTGCTCTTTCCACCACATCTGTAGTTACTTCCTCCACTGAAGTCTTAAACCCCTCAAAGTCATCTGTGAGAGTTGGAATCAGCTTTTTCCAAACTCCTACTAATGTTGATATTTTGACCTCATCCCATGAATCACAAATGTTCTTATTGACATCTAGAATGGTGAATCCTTTCCAGAATGTTTTCAATTTATTTTGCCCAGATCCATCAGAGGAATCACTATCTTTGGGAGCTGCAGTTTTATGAAATGTATTTCTCAAATCATGACACTTGAAAGTAGAAATTACTCCTTGATCCATAGGCTGCAGAATGGATGTTGTGTTAGCAGGCATGAAAACGACACTAATCTCCTTGTACATCTCCATCAGAGCTCTTAGATGGCCAGGTGCATTGTCAATGAGCAGTAATATTTCAAAAGGAATTTTTTTTTTCTGAGCACTAGTTCTCAACAGTGGGCTAAAATATTCAGTAAACTATGTTGTAGACAGATGTGCTGTTGTCCAGTCTTTGTTATTCCATTTGTATAGCACAGGCAGAGTAGATTTAGCATAATTCTTAAGGGCCCTAGGATTTTTGGATGGTAAATGAGCACTGGCTTCAACTTAAAGTCACCATTAGCCCCTTACAAGAGAGCCAGCCTGTTCTTTGAAGCTTTGAAGCCAGGCATTGGCTTTTCCACTCTAGCTATGAAAACCCTACAAGGCATCTTCTTCCAATATAAGACTGTTCGGTCAACATTGAAAATTTGTCGTTTAGTGTAGGCACCGTCATCCATTAGCTTGATCCTCTGGGTAACTTGTTGCTGCCTCTGCATCAACACTTGCTGCCTAGCCTTGCACTTCCATGTTGTGGAGACAGCTTCTTTCCTTAAACATCATGAACCAACCTCTGCTAGCATCAAACTTTTCTTCTGCAACTTCCTCACCTCTCTCAGCCTTCATAGCACTGAAGAGAGTTAGGACCATGTTCTGGATTAGGCTTTGGCTTAAGGGAATGTTGTGGTTGGCTTGATCTTCTATTCAGGCCACTCAAACTTTCTTAAATCAGCAATAAGGCTTTCACTTTCTTATCATTGGATTGTTCACTGGAGTAGCGCTTTTAATTTCCTTCAAGATCTTTTCCTTTGCATTCACAACTTAGCTAACTGCAAAAGGCCTAGATTTTGGCTTATCTCAGCTTCTGACATGCCTTCCTCACTAAGCTTAATCATTTCTAGCTTTTGATTTAAAGTGAGAGACGTGAGACCCTCCTTTCACTTGAACACTTAGAGGCCATTGTAAGGTTATAAATTGGTGTGTCTCAGGGAATAGGGAGGCCCAAGGAGAGGGAGAGAGACAGGGAATGGCTGGTCTGTGGAGCAATGGGGACACACACAACATTTATTAAGTTTTCTGTCTTATATTGGTGTGGTTCGTGGCACCCCAAAACAATTACAATAGTAACATCAAAGATAACTCATCACGGACACCATAACAGATTTAATAATAACAAAAAAGCTTGAAATATTTCAAGAATTACCAAAATGTGATACAGAGACACAAAGTGAGCACAGGCTGTTGGAAAAATGGCGCCGATAGACTTGCTGGATGCAGAAGTGCCACAAACCTTCCATTTGTAAAAACCATAATATCTGTGAAGCGCAATAAAGCGAAGTACAATAAAACTGTAAAAGGCAGACCTGGGGTTCAAACTTACTTAACACCAAATCATGTGCTTTTTTCCTGTTATCATTCTCCCACCTAGAACTTGATTTCAGGCAAGTATAATCTTGCTAGAACAGCAGATAATCCTGTTTGCCACAGAACTGGCCTCTTCTTATCCTCTTCTCATAAACAGTTTTCTTCTCTGATTATTGGAATAGTTTCTTTTCCTGTGGGCACATGTCTGCCGTCTCATGATGAAGTCATTGGAAAAATGGGGTTTGCATTTTAGAAACTCACTTTACTGTCAGCTTCGCTGATATGTCTGCTTTGCATAAAATAAGAGATAACTGTAACATTTTAAAATAAAATATATATATATATATATATATATAGTTCCTTAGGGCAGCTGGCAGGAAGTTAAATGATAACTACAGATTCTTTGCAAGGTTCTATTTTGTCCCATTCTATCCTCACCTCTCCTTCCTTTCTAAAAATCTAATCAGAAAAACCTGTTGCTCTCTTAACCTTACTGGCTTAACTCGTGAGAAGTGAAAGTAAAATGGTGGGTGGGAAGGCTGCCAAACTGGAAAAAGAGAGATCTTTTGGAGGGCAACACTTAAAAGCCAGTATCTCTTTAATCAGTGGCGTCACTCAGGTTGGTGTCACCCAGTGTAGTAACTCATAATGTCGCACCCCCCCCTTGCTAATTACGATATTGTAGCTAAAACACCATAAAATTTGACAAAATCAGCAACTATAAAAACAACAGTAACAAAAACAACAGTGTGTTCAAACCACGTGATTTGAAGCATCACTGCACTTCGGTAAGGTCTTCGTCATCTAGTGCTGCTCTCACAGAAATACCGCAAGTGGATGGCTTTAACAAAGAGAAGTTTATATTCTCACAGCCTAGGAGGCTAGAAGCCCTAATTCAGGGTATCAGCTCCAGGGGAAGGCTTTCTCTGTCAGCTCTGGAGGAAGGTCCTTCTCATCAATCTTCTCCTGGACTAGGAGCTTCTCTACACAGGAACCCTGAGTCCAAAGGATGCACTCTGCTCCCCGTGCTTCTTTCTTGGTGGTATGAGGTTCCCACTCTCTGCTTGTTTCCTTTTCCTTTTATCTCTTGTAAGATAAAAGGTGGTGTAGGCCATGCTCCAGGGAAATTCCCTTTCCATTTCCATTGGATCAGGGATATGACCTTAGTAAGAGTGTTACAATCCCAACCTAATCCTCTTCAACATAAAATTACATTCACAAAATGGAAGACAACCACACAATACTGGGAATCTTGGCCTAAACAAGTTGACACATTTTGGGGGGACACAATTCGATTCATGACAGGTAATAATGACAGCTCTGACTGTAGTCCATTATAAGGCTCAAAAAGTAAATTAGCATAGAGTTTTAGCCTTGTAGGTATACTGATACATGTAAGCTGGGCTTACAAAATATGTTTTTTGTTGTTATAACTAACTACAGGAATATTTTTTTAAAAATAATAAATTTTTGCTGAAACACTGCACAAAAATTTTACAGACAGTCATTTTGGTGTCAACTCCTCTGATGGTGTCACCTGGTACAGCCCACATACCTCCCCCTCCCCCCAGTGACACCACTGTCTTTAAGCAACATAAGGGATTCTAGTTAGGGGTTCCACCCAGGAAGGAAGAATCGCTCCCTTGGAGGGCAACCACGATGCGTGGAGAACGTAATAAATGTTGTTTCTTACAGGATGTAGACATCAGGGAGACTTGGGGGTGACTTGAGAGCAAGTATCATGCCAACTGTGCCTGGAATGGGAAGTTATGACATAAAGCCAACACAATCTATAAAAAAGTGAAATTTTCATCAATCACATTTAAAATGCCCCCTCCCCACCACACACAATGATTTTGTTAGTTGTCAGAAATGTCAAAATGTGAAACAAGGCCTCAGTTCTGGCCAAGTGTTTTCACTAATCACTTTCCCGGTAGAAATTCACCTTCAACTTCTTTTATTTCTTCATTGAATAAAAATGCCCTAGTACTTTGGAGTCTTTTCCGAATCCTACTTAATTTTGTGTTGTGATGTAATTGTGGATAGAGCAGACGAGGAAGAAGTTTTATCCCTTGGCCCTTAAGACATGCTAGCTGCCATGGACAGTTGTGATCCATAAGGTTTTCATTGGCTGATTTTCGCAACTACAACTCCAGGCCTTTCTTCCTAGTCCTTCTTAGTCTGGACCTGTTCAGCAACATAGCAACACACAAGCCTCCACTGACACATGGGTGGTGGGTACACATAAGGTGCATTGACTGGGAATCAAACCCAGTCCTTCGTGGGAGGTGTGAATGCTACTACTGAACCACCAATGCCTCATCGTACAATAAACCCCAAAAAAACCAAACCCACTGCCGTCGAGTCGATTCCAACTCATAGCAACCCTATAGGACAGGGTAGAGCTGGCCGATAGGGTTTCCAAGGAGCGCCTGGTGGATTCAAACAGCCGATCTCTTGGTTAGCAGCCGTAGCACTTAACCACTACGGCACTAGGGTTTAACAATAGTTTGTTGAAAAATACTTGACTAACTCACTGGCTCTGTACTGAACCTTACTCATTTCCCTCTTTCCTTCTCTATGCCTCTCCAGTCTCTTTCACTTTTGCTCTCTTTTTATTTTGTCAGCAAAATTTATCTTCACTGATTGAACTTCCAGCCCTTATATTGATTATACATGCCCTTTCCAAGTCCTATCAAAGCCAGTTCCACACTCTGACCTTCTCTTGACTTCCTCTTTCATATCACTCATTCTTAGGGCCACTAATTAATAGCCAAACGTCCTGGGGACTCATCCCCTGGACCCATTCGTCAGGCACAAGTGTGGGCCCAGCCCCTGTCTTCTGGACTCATGGATCTGAAATTCGGTCTTTTTAATCACTCCTTTGACTGAATGTAAGCTGGAGAGCTGTTTACATGTCTGTAGGCCCAAGGGGGCTTATTTGCAGAGTACACTTACCTAAGCCGAGCTGGTTATAAGCCCCAGGGGCCCAAAGAGGGCTTCCCAGGCTCTGCAGCAAAGACGCAATTAGGGAGCTGTGGAGAACCATTGTTGCCCAAGTCAGTTTTCAGTTTCTAAAAACAAGCCTTCTGACTGGATACCAAGCTTTTCCCTTGTTTATGTTAGCAGGTTCCTGAGTCTGAGATTTCCCACCGGGGTCAAAGCCTTCACAGAGGAACTGTATTCCTCCTGTGTTTGTGTGTGAGGCAGATACTCAGGTGCCCTCTTGACAATGTCTCCAAGCTCCCTCTCTGGGCCACATGTGAAGAGAGATGCAAATCGGCACCGTGATGTCTGCGGTTTACCAGACATGCCTTTCTTTTAACCCAGTGATTCTACAGCTTCAGGGGCTGCCCTGAGGATTCATGAAGAAAACTGAGATCCCTTTATATCTGGTTTCATTTTAAAGGGATTCTGAAGTCTTAAAAGCTTGGTGCATCGTTGGGTACATGGTTGTTTTTGCAAAGGTCAGAGCAAGGAATTATGGCTCTGTTTTTGTTTTTATATTGACATAATCTGTCTAATTCATGCTCCCTGAAATATGACTGGTATGACAGAGAAATATCTAGCACAGAACATTGCTTTGGGTCTTTAGGTTGGGAGTGGTGATGAGTAATACTGATGGAGAACATTAAATACATATATACAATTTTTCTTCATAAACAAGTGATGTTGATAGTGATGGTAGCAGTAGTGATGATGGCAGCAGTGGTAGTGGTAACAAGAGTGACGTGATTGTTACTGAATCCGGAAAGGTGGGTCCTTGTCTGGTGCACTCAAACTTGCCAATTATCTGGACACCAGCCTTTTGAGAAAGAGAAAGTAACTCTATGGCAATGAGCAGAGCAAGGAGCCAGGAGGAAGTTCCTCAGATTTGCCTCACCAAGCTGCAGGGAAGCAGGGTTACATGTGATTTGAGCAGCAAGATGGTGGCTATGTAGGTGTTCTGGGGAGGGAAAACTCTAGAAGGTGGCCAGGAAACAGAAGGTGATGTGGTTCTTGTTGGACCTCTGGCTTCAAAATAGGGTCCAGATGATGGTTTTTCTTCTGATTCGTTCCTCCTATCGCTGTGTCCTCTGTTGAGGTCAATTAGTAGTCAGAGTTGGCCCTTCTGTGCATGTGGGGTGGGCCATATCTGATTTAGGCTAGTTTAAGGACTAATGGAAATTTACTGGCATTAGTAAGGTCAGGTTGCAAAGTGGTGGTGATGGTGGTAAGAGTAATGATGGTGGTGGTGACAGAGGTGAGGTGGAGATGGAGGTGAGGTGGAGATGGAAGTGGTGGTAATGATAGTAGCGTTAATCGTGGTGGTAATGGTAGTAATAGTGATGCTGGTGATAACGGTGGTGGTGGTGGTGATGGTAGGAGTGGTGGCGACAGTGGCAGTACTAGTGAAGGTAGTGGCAGTGATGGTGATGATTGAGAAGATGAGGATGTTGGTGATAGTGGAAGAAGAGGAGGAAGTTGAGGAAGAAGAGGAAAAGGTTAGAAGGAGTGATAGAGGGAAAAAACACATTTCTATCATTATTGCTCCTGGTTCTGAGACTCCCCACCTTTGGCCCTCATAGGAGAACTCCTCTTGGCTTGAAGAATTGCCTAAATAGCATCCCCATCTGCTAGCTGCCCCATTAATCCTGCCTTTACTGACCATTCAAAAGCATCAAGTTTTTGTGGATAATGGCAGGATCTGAAAGGAGTAATACAGTAATTACGCACAGAGCTTCCCAGTATCAAGGTTGCTCACACAGAGTTTGATCATTTGTACAGATTATTACTCTTTAGCTCACCTTGGCAATCTTTAAGTACAGAAAAAAATACCACTGGTGATTATGGCGCTTCAACCCGTTACCTGCTTGAAGAAAATAAGCTTGGACCTTGGAGTCAGATAGACGAGGGGTCAAATTCCAGGTTTCCAACTTCCTGTAACTTATACTCTCTGAGCCTGGTCTTCCTCATCTGTAAAATGGAGTGAATAACACCTACCTGACAGGCTGTGCTGATTAAATGACATTGAGCATGTAATGCACCTAGGATAGGGCCTGACACACAGCAAGTTCTCAATAAATGTCAGTTCCTTTGTTGCTCACACCATTCCCAGGAGGGAGATCCAAGGCGAGGCAATGATGCTTGAGGCAGTTTTATGCTAACTTTTTGCTTCTCCTCATCCTAGACCTCAGCCAGAACTAGTAGCCAGTTCCTGTCTTAAACATTTTTCGTGAGCCACAATTTCACTTAAGAATGATCTTGATTTCTGTGACTTAGGATAACAAAGCTTCAGACATCAAAACAACAGTAAAAGAGAGAAAGAGAGAGAGGGAGGAAATTTAACCACACAATTGGTTGTTTTTTCAAATGCCGCCCAACTGTGTTTTTCCACTAAATGGACTGATATTTTGGTTGACTTAACCATGTGAAATGATTCTATCACTTTTTTTTTTTTTTTTTTTTTACAGTGTCAGGATGTTTTCCTTGATATCTGGCCCAAGTACTTTCTGCTTATGTCATTCTATTACTCCTACTTATGCCGTCTGGTACCTGAATAAAACATCTTGGTTCCACTACTTGAGTTTGTTCCTTTCAAATATTTATAAACCATAGTCACGATTTCGTACGGTCCATCCTATGCATATTTAATTTTTCTTTAAAAACAAGTCCTGTTTTCCTTAAATCATTTATTTCCTCCTCTGAAAGCTTTCCAAATTTGCTTTAGCCTTAAGATGAAGAGATTCCCCTAAGTGGATTGTTATCAGACAGATTCTGAAAGTGGGTGTTCTGGAACCTGGGGTACCAATTAAATGTGTAGAACCCCTGATCTAACCAGCAGTGATTCCGATTCAGGATTCCGGGGTATGGGACACTGGAATGTGCATTTTAATAACCCCTACCCCTCCCACCAGGAAAGCCAGTTGGTTCAGCTCATGGTAACCCCACACGTGTCAGAGGAGAACTGTGCTCCACAGGGTTTTCAGTAGCTGCTTTTTCAGAAGTCGATCATCAGGCCTTTCTTCTGAGGCGCTACTGGGTGGACTCGGAACGCCAGCATTTCAGTTAGCAGCAGAACACATTAGCCATTTGCACTACCCAGGGACTTCCGACCCCTCCCCTCTCCCAGCTCAGGTGATTTTGATGCAGGTTTCCTGCAGACCACACTTGGAGGGATGGTGTCACATCATGGTTGGCATGGTAAAGCAAAATATAAGCCATTGGGTTTCTGCTTCCTAATTTACAATCACATTCAGGACTGTCTTCCTGAGGTTATGCCAAGTTCACCTTGACCAGGGTCTTAGGTGTTCTGAAACCCTTCACTCAAATACTTACATTGTCTTGGTTTACGACTGCAGATGACTAAGCGTATCTATTAGATCCAGATTTTGCCATTTTGACTCCTAGAAAGTAATCTCATTTCTCTCATCTCAGGTTCTGGGTCAAGTTGAGGAAGGGGGGCGATTTCACTGCCTCCCCCATGTACCCAAAAATCTAGCAACCTTGCATCCTATATGATTACTATTCACTTTTTTTTCTTAAGAATATGGCTTCATATAATAATAATGATAATATTAAAATTCTTTATATTCATACAGCACTTTGTGGTTTACAAAACACCTCCACTTCCATGATTTCTCTCGACAGCTGTAATGAGGTACCTGTTGTTAGGTGCCGTCGAATCGGTTCTGACTCATAGTGACCCTGTGCACAACAGAACGAAACACTGCTTGGTCCTGAGCCATCCTTACAATCGTTATGCTTGAGCTCAGTGTTGCAGCCACTGTGTCAATCCACCTCGTTGAGGGTCTTCCTCTTTTCCGCTGACCCTGTACTCTGCCAAGCATGATGTCCTTCTTCAGGGACTCATCCCTCCTGACAATATGCCCAAAGTATGTAAGACACAGTCTCGTCATCCTTGCTTCTAAGGAGCATTCTGGTTGTACTTCCAATAAGACAGATTTGTTCGTTCTTCTGGCAGTCCATGGTATATTCCATATTCTTCACCAACATCACAATTCAAAGGGGTCAATTCTTCTTCGGTCTTCCTTATTCATCGTGCAGCTTTCACATGCATATGATGTGATTGAAAATACCATGGCTTGGGTCAGGCGCACCTTAGTCTTCAAGGTGATATCTTTGCTCTTCAACACTTTAAAGAGGTACTTTGCAGCAGATTTATCCAAGGCAATGCATCTTTTGATTTCTTGACTGTTGCTTCCATGGCTGTTGATTGTAGATGCAAGTAAAATGAAATCCTTGACAACTTCAATCTTTTCTCCGTTTATCATGATGTTGTTCATTGGTCCAGTTGTGAGGATTTTTGTTTTCTTTATGTTGAGCTGTAATCCATGCTGAAGGCTGTGGTCTTTGATCTTCATTAGTAACTGCTTCAAGTCCTCTTCACTTTCAGCAAGCAAGGTTGTGTCATCTGCATAACGCAGGTTGCTAATGAGTCTTCCTCCAATCCTGATGCCCCATTCTTCTTCATATAGTCCAGCTTCTCGTATTATTTGCTCAGCATACATATTGAATAGGTATGGTGAAAGAATATAACCCTGACACAACACCTTTCCTGACTTTAAACTAATCAGTACCCCCTTGTTCTATCCGAACAACTGCCTCTTGATCTATGTAAAGGTTCCTCATGAGCACAATTAAGTGTTCTGGAATTCCCATTCTTCACAATGTTATCTGTAATTTGTTATGATCCACACAGTCGAATGCCTTTGCATAGTCAATAAAACACAGGTAAACATCCTTCTGGTATTCTCTGCTTTCAGCCAGGGTCCATCTGACATCAGTAATGATATCCCCGGTTCCACGTCCTCTTCTGAAACTGGCCTGAATTTCTGGCAGTTTCCTGTCAATATACTGCTGCAGCCGTTTTTGAATGATCTTCAGCAAGATTTTGCTTGCGGGTGATATTAATGATATTGTTCTATAATTTCCACATTCAGTTGGATCACCTTTCTTGGGAATAGACATAAATATGGATCTCTTCCAGTCAGTTGGCCAGGAAGCTGGCTTCCATATTTCTTGGCATAAGTGAGTGAGCACCTCTGGTGCTGCATCGGTTTGTTGAAATTTCTCAGTTGATGTTCTATCAATTCCTGCAGCCTTGTTTTTCACCAATGCCTTTAGAGCAGCTTGGACTTCTTCCTTCAGTACCATTGGTTCCTGATCATATGCCACCTCTTGAAATGGTTGAGCATCGATAATTCTTTTTGGTATAATGACTCTGTGTATTCCTTCCATCATCTTTTGATGTTTCCTGCGTTGTCTAATATTTTCCCCATAGAATCCTTCACTATTGCAACTCGAGGCTTGAATTTTTTTTTTTTCAATTCTTTCAGCTTGAGAAACGCCAAGCGTGTTCTTCCCTTTTGGTTTTCCAACTCCAGCTCTTTGTACACGTCATTATAATACTTTACTTTGTCTTCTCAAGATGCCCTTTGAAATCTTCTGTTCAGTTCTTTTACTTCATCAATTCTTCCTTTTGCTTTAGCTGCTCGACGTTTGAGAGCAAGTTTCAGGGTCTCCTCTGACATCCATCCTGGTCCTTTCTTTCTTTCCTCTCTTTTCAATGACCTCTTGCTTTCTTCATGGATGAGGTCCTTGATGTCATTCCACAACTCATCTGGTCTTCGGTCACTAGTGTTCAATGTGTCAAATCTTTTCTTCAGAGGATCTCTAAATTCAGGTGGGATGAACTCAAAGTCATATTTTGGCTCTCGTGGACTTGCTCTGATTTTCTTCAGTTTCAGCTTGAACTTGCATATGAGCAATTGATGGTCTGTTCCACAGTCGGCCCCTGGCCTTGTTCTGACTGATAATATTGAGCTTTTCCATTGTCTGTTTCCACAGATATAGTCAATTTGATTTCTGTGTGTTCCATCTGGTGAGGTCCATGTGTATAGTCACCATTTATGTTGGTGAAAGAAGGTATTTGCAATGAAGAAGTCGCTGGTCTTGCAAAATTCTATCATTCAACCTCCGGCATTGTTTCTATCACCAAGGCCATATTTTCCAACTACTAATCCTTCTTTTTTGTTTCCAACTTTCGCGTTCCAATCGCCAGTAATTATCAATGCATCTTGATTGCATGTTCGATCAATTTCAGACTGTAGCATCTGATAAAAATCTTCTATTTCTTCATCTTTGGCCCTAGTGGTTGGTGCATAAATTTGAATATTAGTCGTATTAACTGGTCTTCCTTGTAGGCTTATGGATATTATCCTATCGCTGACAATGCTGTACTTCAGGATAGATCTCTTTTTTGATGATGAACGCAACACCATTCCTCTCCAAGTTGTCATTCCCAGCATAGTAGATTATATGATTGTCCAATTCAAAACGGCTAATACCAGTCCATTTCAGCTCACTAATGCGTAGGATACCGATGTTTATGCGTTCTATTTCATTTTTGATGATTTCCAGTTTTCCTAGATTCATACTTCATATGTTCCAGGTTCTGATTATTAATGGATATTTGCAGCTGTTTCTTCTCATTTTGAGTCATGCCACATCAGCAAATGAAGGTCCCGAAAGCTTTTCTCCATCCACATTATTAAGGTCGACTCTACTTTGAGGAGGCAGCTCTTCCCCAATCATCTTTTGAGTGCCTTCCAACCTGGGGTCTCATCTTCGGGTACTCTATCCGACAATGTTCCACTACCATTCATAAGATTTTCACTGGCTAATGCTTTTCAGAAGTAGACTGCTGGGTCCTTCTTCCTAGTCTGTCTTAGTCTGGAAACTCAGCTGAAACCTGTCCTCCATAGTAGACCCTGCTGGTATCTGAATACTGGTGGCATAGTTTCCAGCATCACAGCAACACGTAAGCCCCCAAAGTACGACAAACTGACAGACATATGGGGGAACGAGGTACCTCGGCCAAGTATTATAGTTTCCATCTTACAGATAAGAAAATGCTCAGAAAGAATACGTAACTTACTGAGGAATTCATAAAAAGGAAATGAAAGACCCAGACTTAAGGTGGAGGATTCTTCCACCATCTCTGACTTAAGGTTGCACTTTTCTGAACTGTTGTACCATCCAACCTGTAGTCTTTGAACATCACAGGTTAGTAAGTGATACTTTTGTTTCATTAAGGTGTCTGCTGTTTAGAGTGGATTAGGAAATATTCAAGTAGGGTATTTTTTTTTTTTTATCATACTTTAGATGAAGGTTTACAGAGCAAACTAGCTTCTCATTAAACAGTTAGTACACATATTGTATTATGACATTGGTTAACAACCCCACGACGTGTCAACTCTCTCCCGTCTCAACCTTGGGTTACGTATTACCAGCTTTCCTGTTCCCTCCTGCCTTCTAGTCCTTGCCCCTGGGCTGGTGTGCCCCTTTATTCTCGTTTTGTTTTATGGGCCTGCCCAATCTTTGGCTGAAGGGTGAACCTCAGGAGTGGCTTCATTACTGAGCTCAAAGGGTGTACGGGGGCCATACTCTCAGGGTTTCTCCAGTCTCTGTCAGCCCAGCAAGTCTGATCTTTCTTTCTGAGTTAAAATTTTGTTCTACGTTTTTCTCCAGCTCCGTCCAGGACCCTCTATTGTGATCTCTGTCAAAGCAGTCAGTGGTTGTAGCCAGGCACCATCTAGTTGTACTGGACTCAGTCTGGTGGAGGCCACGGCAGATATGGTCCATTAGTCCTTTGGACAAATCTTTCTCAAGTGTGGTATTCTTAAAAAAATCTTAAACTACGCTTTAATTGTCGCATTGATGCTGTCCACCATTGTAGAATAGTTCTTAATTTCTCTACGTTTCATTTGGAAAGCTGAACAGAAAAGGGAGTACCAATTTATTATGCCATGGAGAATACATGTATTAATCTCAGGGGTCGATCCCAGGAGTAATGATTTGCTGTAGAGACCCTGTTGGCAGGAGAGAGGAGGAGAGGAGGAGGTTCCCAGTTCTTGGATAAGACCTAGACCATGGGTCTAGTTTTTCCAGGCTATTATCAGTCAACAGATCATAATGAATTAAAAGTGTTTATTGGACATCGGCTATATCCAGAGTCCACACATTGGATGATATTAAAAGAATATAAAAGGAAGGTAAGAGAATGCAGGTGCTAAGTGACTTATGAATCCTTGAACTTGTGGCACTTACCTCCGTTTATTTATTTATGCTTTCATTAATAAATATTAATTGACCCCTTACTGTGAACCACACACTGGGCTGGGCTTTGAGGCGACAACAACAGGCAAGGCAGACTCACCCTGCATCACGAAGATAACAGCCTCCTGGGTGACACTGATAAGGTCTGTGGCAATTAGAGCCAGTGCGATAAACACTGTAAGAGGAAGGGGCAGGGTGGTAGGCTACGCTCACCACAGGCATCCAGCCAGTTGGGATTGAGGGACCCTTGCCTGGAAGCTGCACTTGCATAGTAGGCTCACTGTTTTTGCATGGATTGGGTGTTTCTTTGGGCTGGCTTGCAGGGAGCATGTTGAGGGTCGTCACACCCCTTGACACAAAGAGGGCAGCAGGGAGTCATTGCTTTACACTTATAGTCCCCTCTACCTGAATTACCTTCCTTCCCTCCTTCCTTATCTACATTTTGGGACCCCCATGTCCCCAAAGGAGCCTTGGTGAAGCATTGAGCATTCAGTTGCGAACCGAGTGGTCGGCAGTTCAAACCCACCAGCAGCTCTACAGGAGAAAAGACCTCCCCTAAAGAATGCAGCCTTGGACACCTTATGGGACAGTTCTACTCTATACAATAGGGTCTCCGTGAGTCAGAATCAACTCGACAGCAAGGGGTTGTGGGTAGGGTCTCTTAGAAATGTGGGTTGAGTAGGAGAGTTTCCATCAAAAAGCTGTCCAGTTGCTGGGGTAGAATCCAAGGTGGCTGGGAGTAGGGTAAGGCGGATAAGGACAAGCGGTATGAATATAGATTCAGATTCTGTATTTATTCAAAATTTTGCTAGTCTATGTTTTTTTTATGCATCATGGATTTTTTTTACATTAATTTAGATTTTCTAAAATATTGCTCTAGAATATCATTTTTCTTAATTGCTGAATTTTTTGGCTCCTCCTTAAATTCTGTGCCTATCCCCATCCCTGGTGTCCCCATGTGGTCTGCCTTCCCAGCACACATGTTGTAGGGGCTACTCAAATTCGCTCTGTAGGAGGAGGACATGTGGCTCTCACCAGGGCTTGGCTGCTAATCCTTAAGACTCCCTGCTTCTCCTTCCTTCCCAGTTTTGTCTTCCCTCTTCCTCCAGCAATCTGAGCATTCCACACAGAGCTCTCACCGCCTTACTCCATAGCTGCTTCTCCCTGTGCTGGCTCTCTCACCTTAACACCGTATCAGCCTGACAGATACCCACACTGAAACTGTGTGCTCTCTATAGTCCATTGTATCTACCGCCTCCCCTCCCTCTACCCTCAACCTACTTACTTTATAAGGGAAGAAGCTTTTCAAATGCCTTTCAGGAAACCCTGTCATCAAGGACAGCCTCACTGGCTGAATCATCAAGAAGACAGTTACCCCATGGACAAGGGCTCCAAATCCTCTGCAAATTTCTTTTCTGTTTCCTTTCCTCAAAAGTTTCCCCAGGATTCCACAAAGAGGTTGTAGAATAAGGATTCAGCTGCCTGCCTCGGCTCACTGCGGGGATGAGGGGGGCAGTATACATTGTCCTGTCTCTGCTGGCTTCCCAGCCATGATGCACTGGGCACACACTCTGATAGTTTTCATACATCTTGGGCTGTTCCCATGTGACAGACAAAGAGATGCGGGCCCTGGTAGATTATTGTTTTTAGCTGCAATGGAGTTGCCCCCCCCCCCACCGCCCGACTCTTGGCAACCCCATGCACAATGGAAGAAAATGCTGCCCGTCCTGCACCATCCCCATGATCAGTTGTAGATTGGACTATTGTGGTCCATAGCATTTTCATTGGCCGATTTTTGGCAGTAGGTTGCCAGGTCTTTCTTCTTTGTCTTAGTCTGGAAGCTTCACTGAAACCTATTCAACATCATACCTATTGCCCATTGCTGTTCAGTCAATTCTGACTCATAGCGACCCTATAGGAAAAAGTAGAACTGCCCCCTAGGGCTTCCAAGGAGCTGCTAGTAGATTCAAACTGGTGACCTTTTGGTCAGCAGATGAGTTCTTAACCACTACGCCACCAGGGCTCCTTTCAGCATCATAGCAACACTCAAGCCACCACTAATAGACGGGTGGTTGTTATGCATGAGGTGCGCTGACTAGGCACTGAACCTGGGTCTCCTCCATAACCAAAAAACGTCAAACCCATTGCCATCAAGTCGTTTCCAACTAAGCAACCCTACTGGACAGAGCCGAACTGCCCAATGGAGTTTCCAAGGAGTGCCTGGTGAATTTGAACTGCCAACCTTTTAGTTAGCAGCCATAACTCTTAACCACTACGCCACTGGGGTCTCCTGCATGGAAGATGAGAATTCTTTTTGATTGCATAACCTATCAGGGACAAAACAGATTTAAACCCAGGTCTTTTGCTCCTCAGTTCTGTGTTCATTCCATTATGCCATGAACTCTCCCTCTCCCCCAAGCAGCTTTATCTCTTGGTCAATTAACTGGGACCAATATTGATGTTTTAAAGTAGCAAAGTTTTTTGTTTTTTGTTTTTTTTTTCTTAGATCACAATTGTAACATTTTTCATTGTGGTAAAAAATATATATAACAATACTTTTGCCAATTCATCAATTTTTTCCTCACAATTCAAAGACATTGATCACAGTCATTATGTTGTGCAACCACCACCACTATCCTTTCAAAGTTACTCCACACTGTTGGAAGCTCAATGGTCCCTAAACAATGACTCCCCCTTTCTTTCTCCCTCCCACCCCGGTAACCCACCAATAAACTTTGGTCTAGATCACACTTTATTTTTTTTTAATTTTTATTTATTTATTTTTTTTTCCAGTGTCCACCTGATTTAATTAGCTCACTCTTCATCAGCATCTCCGCCCCCCCCACCCCCCCGCTGACCAGTCCTTTTCATGTCTGATGAGTTGTCTTCGGGGATGGTTCCTGTCCTGTGCCATCAGAAGGTCTGGGGAGCATTGCCTCCGGGATTCCTCTAGTCGCAGTCATACCATTAAGTATGGTCTTTTTATGAGAATTTGGGGTCTGTATCCCATTGGTCTCCTGCTCCCTCAGGAGTTCTCTGTTGTGCTCCTTGTCAGGGCAGACATCGATTGTGGCCGGGCACCAACTAGTTCTTCTGGTCTCAGGATAATGTAGGTCTCTGGTTCATGTGGCCCTTTCTGTCTCTTGGGTTCTTAGTTGTCGTGTGACCTTGGTGTTCTTCCTTTGCCTTTGCTCCAGGTGGGTTGAGACCAATTGATGTATCTTAGATGGCAGGTTGTTGGCATTTAGGACCCCAGACGCCACATTTCAAAGTGGGATGCAGAATGTTTTCATAATAAAATTGTTTTGCCCATTGACTTAGAAGTCCCCTCAAACCATGTTCCCCAGACCCCAGCCCCTGCTCCGCTGACCTTTGAAGCTT
This sequence comes from Elephas maximus indicus, assembly GCF_024166365.1. Lineage (NCBI taxonomy): Eukaryota > Metazoa > Chordata > Mammalia > Proboscidea > Elephantidae > Elephas > Elephas maximus. Next base: position 163,595,492 of record NC_064821.1, on the reverse strand, counting down.
TCATTTTATCCCGGAAACCTCTTTGCTTTTAGTCCAGTCCAATTAGACTGACCTTCCTTGTATTGAGTGTTGTCTTTCCCTTCACCCAAAGCAGCTCTTATCTACTGATTGATCAATAAAAAACCCTCTCCCTCCCTCCCTCCCCCCTTCGTAACCACAAAAGTATGTGTTCTTCTCCGTTTTTTCTATTTCTCAAGATCTTATAATAGTGGTCTTATACAATATTTGTCCTTTTGCCTCTGACTCATTTCGCTCAGCATAATGCCTTCCAGGTTCCTCCATGTTATGAAATGTTTCAGAGATTCGTCACTGTTCTTTATCGATGCGTAATATTCCATTGTGTGAATATACCACAATTTATTTACCCATTCATCCGTTGACGGACACCTTGGTTGCTTCCAGCTTTTTGCTATTGTAAACAGAGCTGCAATAAACATGGGTGTGCTTATATCTGTTTGTGTGAAGGCTCTTGTATCTCTAGGGTATATTCCGAGGAGTGGGATTTCTGGGTTGTATGGTAGTTCTATTTCTAACTGTTTAAGATAACGCCAGATGGATTTCCAAAGTGGTTGTACCATTTTACATTCCCACCAGCAGTGTATGAGAGTTCCAGTCTCTCCGCAGCCTCTCCAACATTTATTATTTTGTGTTTTTTGGATTAATGCCAGTCTAGTTGGTGTGAGATGGAATCTCATCGTAGTTTTAATTTACATTTCTCTAATGGCTAATGATCGGGAGCATTTTCTCATGTGTCTGTTGGCTGCCTGAATATCTTCTTTAGTGAAATGTGTGTTGATATCCTTTGCCCACTTCTTGATTGGGTTGTTTGTCTTTTTGTGGTTGAGTTTTGAGAGAATCATGTAGATTTTAGAGATCAGGCGCTGGTCTGAGATGTCATAGCTGAAAATTCTTTCCCAGTCTGTAGGTGGTCTTTTTACTCTTTTGGTGAAGTCTTTAGATGAGCATAGGTGTTTGATTTTAGGAGCTCCCAGTTATCTGGTTTCTCTTCGTCATTTTTGGTAATGTTTTGTAGTCTGTTTATGCCCTGTATTAGGGCTCCTAGGGTTGTCCTTATTTTTTCTTCCATTTTAGTCTTTATGTTTAGGTCTTTGATCCACTTGGAGTTAGTTTTTGTGCATGGCGTGAGGTATGGGTCCTGTTTCATTCTTTTGCAAATGGATATCCAGTTATGCCAGCACCATTTGTTAAAAAGACTATCATTTCCCCAATTGACTGACACTGGTCCTTTGTCAAATATCAGCTGCTCATATGTGGATGGATTTATATCTGGGTTCTCAATTCTGTTCCATTGGTCTATGTGCCTGTTGTTGTACCAGTACCAGGCTGTTTTGACTACTGTAGCTGTATAATAGGTTCTGAAATCAGGTAGAGTGAGGCCTCCCACTTTCTTCTTCTTTTTCAGTAATGTTTTACTTATCCGGGGGTTCTTTCCCTTCCATATGAAATTAGTGATTTGTTTCTCTAACCCCTTAAAATATGACATTGGTATTTGGATCGGAAGTGCGTTGTATGTATAAATGGCTTTTGGTAGAATAGACATTTTTACTATGTTAAGTCTTCCTATCCATGAGCAGGGTATGTTTTTCCACTTAAGTATGTCCTTTTGAATTTCTTGTAGTAGAGTTTTATAGTTTTCTTTGTATAGGTCTTTTGCATCTTTGGTAAGATTTATTCCTAAGTATTTTATCTTCTTGGGGGCTACTGTGAATGGTATTGATTTGGTTATTTCCTCTTCGGTGTTCTTTTTGTTGATGTAGAGGAATCCAAGTGATTTTTGTATGTTTATTTTATAACCTGAGACTCTTCCAAACTCTTCTATTAGTTTCAGTAGTTTTCTGGAGGATTCCTTAGGGTTTTCCATGTATACGATCATGTCATCTGCAAATAGTGATAGCTTTACTTCCTCCTTGCCAATCTAGATACCCTTTATTTCTTTGTCTAGCCTAATTGCCCTGGCTAGGACTTCAAGTACGATGTTGAATAAGAGCGGTGATAAAGGGCATCCTTGTCTGGTTCCCGTTCTCAAGGGAAATGCTTTCAGTCTCTCTCCATTTAGAGTGATATTGGCTGTTGGCTTTGCATAGATGCCCTTTATTATGTTGAGGAATTTTCCTTCAATTCCTATTTTGGTAAGAGTTTTTATCATAAATGGGTGTTGAACTTTGTCAAATGCCTTTTCTGCATCTATTGTTAAGATCATGTGGTTTTTATCTTTTGTTTTATTTATGTGATGGATTACATTAATGGTTTTTCTGATATTAAACCAGCCTTGCATACCTGGTATAAATCCCACTTGATCAGGGTGAATTATTTTTTTGTTGTGTTGTTGGATTCTATTGGCTAGAATTTTGTTGAGGATTTTTGCATCTATGTTCATGAGGGATATAGGTCTATAATTTTCTTTTTTTATAATGTCTTTACCTGGTTTTGGTATCAGGGAGATGGTAGCTTCATAGAATGAGTTGGGTAGTATTCCGTCTTTTTCTATGCTTTGAAATACCTTCAGTAGTAGTGGTGTTAAGTCTTCTCTGAAGGTTTGGTAGAACTCTGCAGTGAAGCCATCAGGGCCAGGACTTTTTTTTGTTGGAAGTTTTTTGATTACCGTTTCAATCTCTTTTTTTGTTATGGGTCTATTTAGTTGTTCTACTTCTGAATGTGTTAGTTTAGGTAGGTAGTATTTTTCCAAGAATTTATCCATTTCTTCTAGATTTTCAAATTTGTTAGAGTACAATTTTTCGTAGTAATCTGAAATGATTCTTTTAATTTCATTTGGTTCTGTTGTGATGTGGTCCTTCTCATTTCTTATTCGGGTTATTTGTTTCCTTTCCTGTATTTCTTTAGTCAGTCTAGCCAATGGTTTATCAATTTTGTTAATTTTTTCAAAGAACCAGCTTTTGGCTTTGTTAATTCTTTCAATTGTTTTTCTGTTCTCTAATTCATTTAGTTCAGCTCTAATTTTTATTATTTGTTTTCTTCTGGTGCCTGATAGGTTCTTTTGTTGCTCACTTTCTATTTGTTCAAGTTGTCAGGACAGTTCTCTGATTTTGACTCTTTCTTCTTTTCGTATGTGTGCATTTATCGATATAAATTGGCCTCTGAGCACTGCTTTTGCTGTGTCCCAGAGGTTTTGATAGGAAGTATTTTCATTCTCGTTGCTTTCTATGAATTTCCTTATTCCCTCCTTGATGTCTTCTATAACCCAGTCTTTTTTCAGGAGGGTATTGTTCAGTTTCCAAGTATTTGATTTCTTTTCCCTAGTTTTTCTGTTATTGATTCCTAGCTTCATTGCCTTGTGGTCTGAGAAGATGCTTTGTAATATTTCGATGTTTTGGATTCTGCAAAGATTTGTTTTATGACCTAATATGTGGTCTATTCTAGAGAATGTTCCATGTGCACTAGAAAAAAAAGTATATTTTGCAGCAGTTGGGTGGAGAGTTCTGTATAAGTCAATGAGGTCAAGTTGGTTGATTGTTGTAAGTAGGTCTTCCGTGTCTCTATTGAGCTTCTTACTGGATGTCCTGTCCTTCTCTGAAAGTGGTGTGTTGAAGTCTCCTACTATAAATGTGGAGGTGTCTATCTCACTTTTCAATTCTGTTAAAATTTGATTTATGTATCTTGCAGCCCTGTCATTGGGTTCATAAATATTTAATATGGTTATGTCTTCCTGATCAATTGTCCCTTTTATCATTATATAGTGTCCTTCTTTATCCTTTGTGGCAGATTTAAGTCTAAAGTCTATTTTGTCAGAAATTAATATTGCTACTCCTCTTCTTTTTTGCTTATTATTTGCTTGATATATTTTTTCCATCCTTTGAGTTTTAGTTTGTTTGTGTCTCTAAGTCTAAGGTGTGTCTCTTGTAGGCAGCATATAGATGGATCGTGTTTCTTTATCCAGTCCGTGACTCTCTGTCTCTTTATTGGTGCATTTAGTCCATTTACATTCAGCGTAATTATAGATAAATAAGTTTTTAGTGCTGTCATTTTGATGCCTTTTCATGTGAGTTGTTGGCCATTTCATTTTTCCACATACTTTTTTGTGCTGAGACGTTTTTCTTAGTAGATTGTGAGATCCTCATTTTCATAATGTTTAACTTTATGTTAGTTGAGTCGTTACGTTTTTCTTGGCTTTTTTCTTGAGTTATGGAATTGATATTCCTTTTTCTGGTTACCTTATTATTTCCCCCTATTTTTCTAAGTAAAAACCTAACTTGTATCATTCTATATAGCCTTGTATCACTCTCCATCTGGCAGTTCAATGCCTCCTATATTTAGTCCCTCTTTTTGATTATCGTGATCGTTTATCTACTGATTTCCATGATTCCCTGTTATGTGTATTATTTTATTTATTTATTTTTTAGAATTAATCTTAATTTGTTTGTTTTTGTGCTTTCCCTATTTGAGTTGCGTTGATATCAGGACGTTCTGTTTTGTGACCTTGTATTGTGCTTGTACCTGATATTATTGGTCATCAGGACAAACAATCTCCTTTAGGATTTCTTGCAGTCTTGGTTTAGTTTTTGCAAATTCTCTAAACTTGTGTTTATCTGTAAATATCTTAATTTCTCCTTCATATTTCAGAGAGAGTTTTGCTGGATATATGATCCTTGGTTGGCAGTTTTTCTCCTTCAGTGCTCTGTATACGTCGTCCCATTCCCTTCTTGCCTGCATGGTTTCTGCTGAGTAGTCTGAACTTATTCTTATTGATTCTCCCTTGAAGGAAACCTTTCTTTTCTTCCTGGCTGCTTTTAAAATTTTCTGTTTGTCTTTGATTTTGGCAAGTTTGATGATAATATGTCTTGGTGTTTTTCTTTTTGGATCAATCTTAAATGGGGTTCGATGAGCATCTTGGATAGATATCCTTTCGTCTTTCATGATGTCAGGGAAGTTTTGTGTCAGGAGTTCTTCAACTATTTTCTCTGTGTTTTCTGTCCCCCCTCCCTGTTCTGGGACTCCAATCACCTGCAAGTTATCCTTCTTGATAGAGTCCCACATGATTCTTAGGGTTTCTTCGTTTTTTTTAATTCTTTTATCTGATTTTTTTTCAGCTATGTTGGTGTTGATTCCCTGGTCTTCCAGAAGTCCCAGTCTACATTCTAATTGCTCGAGTCTGCTCCTCTGACTTCCTATTGCATTGTCTAATTCTGTAATTTTATTGTTAATCTTTTGGATTTCTACATGCTGTCTCTCTATGGATTCTTGCAACTTATTAATTTTTCCACTATGTTCTTGAATAATCTTTTTGAATTCTTCAACAGTTTTATCAGTGTGTTCCTTGGCTTTTTCTGCAGTTAGCCTAATTTCATTTGTGATGTCTTGAAGCATTCTGTAAATTAGTTTTTTATATTCTGTATCTGATAATTCCAGGACTGTATCTTCATTTGGGAAAGATTTTGATTCTTTTGTTTGGGGGGTTGGAGAAGCTGTCATGGTCTGTTTCTTTATGCGGTTTGATATGGACTGCTGTCTCCGAGCCATCACTGGGAAACTAGTTTTTCCAGGTAATCAGCTTAAAACAAATGCAGTCAGATCCCTATCTGAATTCTCCCTCTGGCTCAGGGTATTTGGATGTTAATGGAGCCACCTGGGGAGGGTGGGGGAGGGATCAGAGAGCTAGGAGTGTAGCACCTCAGAATATAGAGCTGATCCTTGCGTTCACGCTCCGCCCCCATCTGCCAAAATCTCGGCGGGACGGCTCTCCGTCTGGGACGCTGCTCTCCCCGCTCCAAGACCAGTCACTTCCTCCCGGGGACTTCTCCCTCCGGTGCGCCGCACCGCTCGTGCGAACTGGGTAGGCGTCGCCCTCACGAAGAGCTGGGCCCGCCCCTGGGGTCTATTCAGGGGAACACGCTCACGCCCCGCCCGCGCCCGTCAAAATCCCAGCGGGACGGCTCCCCGGCTGGGATGCTGCTCTCCCCGTTCCGAGACCAGTCACTTCCTCTGGGGGACTTCTCCCTCCAGTGCGCCGCACCACTCGTGCAAACTGGGTGGGCGTCGCCTGCACGAACGGCTGGGCCCGCCCCCGGGGTCGCTTTAGGGAAATATAGCTGATCCCCACGCTCGCGCCACGCCCGCTTCCCGCCAAACTCCTGGCGGGACGGCTCCCCGGCTGGAACGCTGCTCTCCCCGCTCCAAGATCAGTCACTGCCTCCCGGGTGCTTCTCCCACCGCCTGCGCCACTACGCCGCCCGCGCCAACCGGCTAGCCTCCCTCCCAGGATGAGTTCGGGGTGTAGGGCTGGACCCCTTGTCTGTGCCGTCTGCCCCCCTGGGCTCTGCCCCAGATCGGGCTCCGAAGGTCACCTGCCTGGTACGCTGGCTCTTGGTTCTGAAAACGATCGCTGTCTGCCCGTATTTGTTCGTTCTCCGTCTCTAAGTCTGTGTTTGTTGTTCAGAGTTCGTAGATTGTTATGTATGTGATCGATTCACTTGTTTTTCCGAGTCTTTGTTGCAAGAGGGATCCGCGGTAGCGTCCACCTCGTCCACCATCTTGGCCCCGCCTTTTTATTGTTCTTTAAGTGAAAGTTTACAAATCAAGTCAGTCTCTCATATAAAAACTTACATACATGTTGCTGTATATATGTCCTAGTTGCTCTCCCTCTAATGAGACAGCATGCTTCTTCCCTCCACTCTCTATTTTCGTGTCCATTTGGCCAGCTTCTGACCCCCTCTGCCCTCTCATCTCCCCTCCAGACAGGAGATGCCCACATAGTCTCATGTGTCTACTTGATCCAAGAAGCTCACTTCTCACCAGTATCATTTTCTATCCCATAGGCCAGTCCAATCCCTGTCTGAAGAGTTAGCTTTTGGAATGATTCCTGTCTTGTGCTAACAGAAGGTCTGGGGACCATGACCTTCGGGGTCCTTCTAGTCTCAGTCAGACCATTAAGTCTGGTCTTTTTACGAGAACTTGAGGTCTGGATCCCACTGCTCTCCTGCTCCCTCAGGGCTAGATCACAGATTTTAAAAATTAGTTTATAGATAATGCATTTTGTTAAGGGAGATTTATAAAATAGCAAATTTTAGGCTTAAAATTATTCAAGTTACTCTTTAAGTCCCCACAGACATATATGCAACAACCAATAGAAAAATCTGCTCTCTCTTTTTCCCTCTGGTCTGAATTTCTTCAGCAACTTCTCTCCAGCGCCTCTGCAGAGCCTTTCACAAATTCCCACTTGCAACTCCACTGGAGGATGAAAAGGACTGACGTGCTCACTCAAACAGGGCTATGTGCTTTAAAAACACAAACCCAGCACCAGTGAATGTGAGCGCCTGTTATTGTCTCTCAGCTGAACATCCTCAGAAGCTGGGATGTGAGCTTTCCACTCCAGCACATCAGGTTTGTGGTCCTGGAGCCTGTGGGAGTGCAAAGTCCTGTAGAGAGGCCATTGTTTTCCTTGTCTTTGCTGATAGCATGAGATCAGCTAAACGATAATGGCAGGTCTCCAAGACAAAGCACAAGACCAAGGAGGGGTACTGCAATGAAGCAGTAAATTGGAGGCAAAGTGGAACAGTGGAGAGATTTGCAATCTAACCAATAGGAGTCATGGATTTCTGGGAAACTCAAATACTGAAGCCTTGAGTGCCTAATGGGTTTTGAGGCTCCAGTAAGTGTGTGGGGGTGGGTATCAGGAGGGAACAAATCATTGTGACCACAGGTTACCTCAGTCTATATTGGAGATCACCACTGAGAACGACTGGAAAGACTCTGTGATCTGATAACCCTAATGCTGATTTGGATTTGAGAAGATCTGGGAAATTCCCATCCTCACAGCATGCTCCAGGAGACCACGATTAAAACACAACCTTCTGTTAAACACTGACCTAGGTGCTTTACATATATCATCTCAGTGAATCATCACCGCAACACTAACAGGGTAGGTTTTAGTCTACCCCAGTGTACCTCATGATGCAGCCACAACCAGTCCATCAGTGGAGTCTTGTGTGTTGCTATGCTGTTCAACAGGTTTCAGAGGCACTTTCAGGCCAAGACAGACTAAGAAGAAGGGCCTAGCAACCTACTTCCAAAATCAGGAGGTTTCGTTCTTTTGTGCATGGAGTGGCCATGAGTCGAAGGAGATGGAGAAAGTGAGACTCAGAGAATTCAAAACCCAGTTTTATCAGATTCCAAAGCACAGGCTCTTACCTACCATGCTCTATTAGTATCAGAGCCCCCGGACACCAATTATGCCTGGCGTCCCTAGCTAGAAGGCACTGTAATTCACTCATTCAACATTCAGCATTTACCGAGCATCTACATCATTCCAGGCCTTTTGCTAGACACTGGGCTTCATTGATGAAAGAGACAGGAACCCTGCCCTTGAGGAACTTGCGATCGAAGGTGCATGTGCCAGGATCTGGAACGGGTTTCGAGGTCTCCACTTAAAGTTAAGTAGGTTGTGTCCTACATGAGGGCTCCTGGCCAAGGGCGGGGTGGGGGAGGGGCAAATGGCTGCTGAAACCCAGCCCATGCTCAACTAAGCAATGTGCCTACAGAGCTGCACCCTCCTAGAGGAAGAAATTAAAAAAAAAAAAAAATGTGTTCAAGTCATAACATGGGGTATCTGGATGTCCCCACCTCCCTTAAACTTTTCAAGCCAATGTCACTCTAGAAGAATTCCCATGCACAACCTCCAGTGCTCAAGGAACACAAATTTATGGTAGAGAAGGCTAAAAGCAAGTTCAAGGGGGTACTGTTGTTGTTAGTTGTTGTCAAGTTGGCTTCAGCTCACGGTTACCCTATGCACTACAGAATGACACACTGCCCAGTCTTGCTCCATCCTCATGATTCCCTGCATGCTTGAGTCCATTGATACCTTCCAACCTAGGTTGGGCTCATCTTTCTTGTAAAGAGGTGTCGCCTGGAGCATTTGACCCCAGTCAGTGAAGTCCACATCCACTTTCAAGGAATCCTGGTCAATCAGGCCACTACTGGAGTTAACACCTCCCCACCACCCCAGAAAACTGCCTAGATAAATAAAACTTCCAGCAATTCCCAGAGAGTACCCCCTTCTCAGCAGAGAGCTGAGCCCCTTGCTTGGCCCTAGGCCTGCAGATCTTCTGCCCACAATGGTCAGCCCCAGAGGAACTGAACGGAAACTTCCGGAGATATTTACTGCAGCAGACAAGAAAGAAGAAAAACCAAGGTGACATCAAGCCCAAAGCCTCACTAATTAGGACGACAGGGTCCCCACTGACAGAAAGAGAGACTAAAGGAGAAGAGCCTTGGGAAGAGGGATGAGCTCTTTGTGTGTCAGCTTTCCAGTTATAAACATGTAAACGCTTAGATTTACGTGAGGCATTGTGCCTGATTCTTACAAAGACCCTAATATTATTCACTTTTGATAGATGAGGAAATGGACTGCAGAGAAACCAAATAATTTGGCCAAGTTCACATTGCCAGGAAGTAGCAGAGCTAGAAGGTGGCAAACACAGGTCTGTTTGACCAAAAAAACTGCCATTAACCTGTGTTCTAGCTTAGAACGAGAAGTCCTCGGTCCTAAGTTAAACATCAGAAAATGAAGATAAGAAAGAGTGGGACAGATGAAGAGAAGGGAAAGAATGGAGAAGCAAAGGTAGTAGAGGGTGGACCCTAATAACTTCTCGTAGATAATAAATGCAGGTACTAGAACTAGTTATAAATGGAGTTCAGTGGCATCAGCATCCAAAGCAGAGAATGTCAGAACCAGAAAGGACCTTTGGACCCTAGCACTTTCCCCTCGCTTTACAGCTGAGGAGATAGAATAGAAGCCTCGAGACATCTAGTATGGCTTCCCCAAGATTCCTGAGGCTGTTGCCGGGGCAGAGCCATGGCCAGGCCCTGGGTCTCCTGACTCTCAGGCCATTTATTTCCACCACACCTGCACCCTTGAGATCATTTTGATCAGTGGCAATAGCATATTTACAGCTGTGGTCACCATCCAGTTGTTTAGCACATGCCACCCTGGCAGCCATCTTAGCTTTGTGACTTGAAAAAAACACTGTGCTTGTCATGTGAGCTTAAAAGGAATGGAAAATTCCACTCAGCGAACACCCCCTCCAGGTATCCTTCTTCGTGGGGCCTGCCTTCAGAGGTTCCCAGGCCCTTTTGTCCCACTAGCAGTTAATATTTCACTTTGGTGAGACTTTAGGGAACAAAGAACACGAAGCTGGACTTGAGGGGCCAAAGGTAGGCAGCCAGTGGCTCCTGATCCAGCTAATAAATAAGAACAGTGCAAGTGTACTTTGGATAAGAAAGCGGCTCAGTCTCCTTCAGAACAGCTGGGGAAGCTATTCATAGAAAACTGTGCTATTTGTGCCTGCCTGGCATTTGAATTAGGCTCACCTAACTGCGGCTGCCTTCCCCACAGATGTGAGTCACGCTCCTCATTCATGAGGAAGGAGTGACAGGAGCAAAGGAGAATTTCTTTTCTGGGCCAGCTGAGTGAAATGTGTGGACAGGAATGACCTTTCTAAGGATATCTCCTTCCTCTGGCAGGAAGGGCTTAGCATTAAGAAAGCTTTTTTGTTAGTAATAGCACCATGTGGACAGGTGCTTCCTTGAACCCATCCTAATTTCCCCCTTTGTCCAGGCTCCTGGTCAAGCACAGGGGACTATCCACAGCCCCACCAAAGAGCGAAGCCCCCGCTGGTGGCTTGGCTGCCCTTTCACATCTCAAGTGCCAAGGAAAGCCAAGCAGACCACTGGGAGGGTAGCTCTTCAGATGTCACACGGTGGTCCCAGCTTGACCTTTTCCCAGGCCACCACATGAGAGAGTTTCAGTGCTGTGGACTTAAAGACTGAAGTTGTGTCTGAGATGAAGTTTGGGTGATTCTTCCCCCATGCTTAGCACTGGCCACCCTAATGAAATGTCACCCAATAATCCTCCTCCCTCCTATAGAGTCAAGCATAGTTCTTGCCCAGTCCTGAGATGCAGGCATGCCAGAAGCAGGGCCCACTCTGATCCAATGCAGCTCTGTGTGGTCAGGTCCAGGACTGGGCTCCCCTCATCCATGGAACCCTGAAATAGTGCTCTCAGGATCTAGCTGGAGAGTCAGCTCCACTCCACAATGGCCCTGATGGTTCAGACCAGTCTGGGGCCCATGAGAAAACCCCAGCCCTGTACCAAAAACAAAGTGGCATTTAGAATCCATCAGACCTCAAGGGGTTAGGAAATCTTTCCCATTGGTCTCTCCTTCCCTACATTGTATTCCTGTCTCTTTTGCTCTCACAAACCTGTGGGCCCAGTCAGGGCTCCATACACCACAATGCTGGGGGCTGTGGTTGTGATGGATTAAATTATGTCCCCCCAAAAATGTATCACTTGGGCTGGGCCATGATTCCTGATATTGTGTGATTTTCCTATGAGTTGTAAATCCTGCCTCTATTATGTTAATGAGGGAGGATGGGCAGCAGTTGTGTTAGTGAGGCAGGACTCCATCTACAAGATTGGATTGTCTTGAGGCAGTCTCTTGAGATATAAAAGATAGAAGCAAGCAGCGAAACAGGGACCTCACCACCAAGAAAGAAGCACTGGGAGCTGACACGTCCTTTAGACTTGGTGTTCCCGCGCAGAGAAGCTCCTAGTCCAGGAGAAGACTGACCGAAAGACTTTCCTCCAGAGCCTACGGAGAGAGAAAGCCTTCCCCTGGAGTTGATGCCCTGAATTTGGACTTTTAGCCTACTTTACTGTGGGAAAATAAACTTCTCTTTGTTAAAGCTATCCACTTGTGGTATTTCTGTTATAGCAGCATGAGATGACTAAGAGAGTGGTCAAAGGGAATATCTGTACACCTAGTAAATTCTCACTTGTATTTTTGAGTTTTTCATTGAAGAGTGTCTCAGCTCCCAGCTAGACCATAAGCTTCTCAAGGGAACACACTGTGTCTTTATCATTGTATTCACATGTGTGGCACATGGCTGGCATACAAACAAGGACTTCATACACACTTAATACTTGACCACATCTCTTTGGCTCCTAGACTGTGCTGCCTGAGGGCAGGTACTTTTCATCTCTGCATCTCTGCAGGGCCTACTGTGGGTTCCCACACAGCACAGGTACACAATCAATGTTAATTTGAATTGTCCAATTTAAGGAAAGAACTTTCAAAAAGATTGAATGTTACAACATAATGGACATGTATAAGAAACATCTGATGCATTCGAAATGTACACTAATGAACATATGAGAGCAGATGCTATGGATAAATGGACAGATCTTAATCCCATCTCCAAGAAACTAGTGCCCTAACTAGAAATTAAAGTTTGTACTATTCTCTACTGGCAAAGCTGATCCATGTGTGTGAAGGACATGGTGTTTAAGCTGTCTTTGAAGTGGAAGAGATGGGCCATGTTAAATCATTCCTTCATTCAACATTTATGGACACTTACAACAACAGCCGTGTGCCAGACACTCTGCTCTGTGCTGAGTGTTCAAAGAAAAACAAGACACACAGTCTGGAGCCCATGAGAAAACTCCAGCCCTGTACCAAAAACAAAGTGACATTTGGAGTCCGTCAGATCTCAAGGGGTTAGGAAAGGGCTAGATCTTCTTTCCTATTGGTTTCTCTTTCCCTACATTGTATTCCTGTCTGTTTTGCTCTCACATACCCATGGGCCCAGTCAGGGCTCCATACACAGGTGGACCCTGCAGTCTAGTGGGGCGGAAGGCATGTTCACCACGAACTCATTACCCTGAGACGGTGCTGCTTTAGAAGTAAGGCCTAGAGCTCCGTGGGAGTGAGGAGGGAGCTGAGGAATCCTTCCTGGGGGTCAGAAAGGGAGGTTGAAATGAGGGAGGGCTTCCCAGAGGAGGTGACACTTGAAGGATGGACAGCTGGGATGGACAATAGTCTAGGCAGAAGGGCATTAACAAAGGCATGGAAACCTGACAGCACTTTGGGAACGGAGCCCTCTCCCCTGCTCCTACTATGGCTGAAGGCATGATGGCCGGCCGAGGTCAGGGTGACACCTGGGACTGGGGAACATGGCGTTTCCTTCTCTAATAAGCCAGCTTATCTCCAGGGCTCTCCCAGCTTGTTGGTCCCAGAGGCCTGGAACATGTGAGCAGGCTTTTTCCACGTGCAGCATGTAGAGTGGAAACCTGGGCCCAGAGCACAACAAGGACACCCTGGGGAGCCTGGCAAGTGGCCACACCTGACCACACCTCAAGGTCCAACCATTTGAATTTAGCAGACCCTCTCTAGTTCTTTCCCCTTCGTGAGACTAAGAATCTTATCATAATAAAAAGCTGTAAAAATGTGAAACTTTAACCTTATTAAAATCACATTGTTCAGGTCTTGGCAACCCTAATAAGATTTTACAACTCAAGTTTTAGATTGGCTTCTACCACTTGAGTCCTTGAGCAGCCCAAGGTCTGTCGGGGTCTCTGATGGGTGACTAATGCCTTCTGGGATTGAAGCTGGATTCCCAGCCTCCCCTGCATTCACCTCCTAGCTGGGCTTTCCACCGTGGCCTCCTGTTTTGTTAATAATGGAAACTGAGAAATTTCCACTATCCTGGACCCTGGGAAGAACGTATGAGTGTACCCTACAGCACTCACCAGCTGACATGGTATTTTCCTCTAGATTAATGAAGCGCAATGGAATTTTGAGCTGTTGTTGTAATGATTAATATGTCAAATCAATATCACAGGCAAGGCAAGCAGGAAAGGGATGTGGGAGCCTGGGAGGTGAGGAGAGAGAAGGTGGGAGGGGAGGAGAGAAGGTAAGGCCAGAGAAGAACAAGGAGGGGGGAGCACAGAGAAAGTTGAGGGGGTGGCCACCCATCCTTCCATGGGCTTTGTTAGGATTGAAAAGGCTAAAACACATTTGGGGTCTTCTCTTGCCCAGGGCCAGATAGGTGCAAAGTTGAGTCAAGTCAGTTCCCTGAGGAGAGGTCTCCGGGGAGGAGTTGTTAACATAAGGTTCTGTACATTTTGGAGTTATGGACCCTTGAAAATTTGAGGGAAGGTATGGGTTTCCTCCCCCAGAAAAGTATCTGCCAGGTGAAACGTTGCAACTAGTGTCCCATCCAGTCAGGGAGTTCACTAAGCCCCTGGACCTCCGTAAAAACAAAAATAAGAAAACCCTGTTCAGCTGACAGCGTTTCATTAGCTGGGACTGCGACGCCTCTGTCACCACCCAGTGCACTACGTGATGCCTACCAGAAACAAGTTTAGGAAGGTGTCAGTGGCATCAGCTATGGCATGCACGCTCTGGCTGAACCCCCACCTGTCCCTGAGAGGGTGCAATCCTTCTCTGCCCACCTTCAGACCCACCCCCAATGCAATTTCTAGCAGAAGGTCACTTGTACTCACTGGGCCCCCCTCACCCAGCTCCAGGCAGTCCAGCTGCCCAACATAAGTTGGCACCCACACCATCGGTGCATATGCTCCAGGCCCTTGAGACCAGCACACTAATTGCTCCTTTGCTCTTGTTGTTGGGTGCCCTAGAGTTTATTTTTGACTGATAGTGACCTCAAGTGACAGGGCAGAACTGCCTCTTTGGGTTTTCTAGGCTGTAATCTTACAGAAGCAGATCACCAGGCATTGCTCCGAGGAGCCACTGATGGCTTCAAATCACCAGCCTTTTGGTTAGCAGCTGAGAACACTTAACCATTTCGCCACCAGGGCTCCTTCCTTTGCTCTTACCAGAAACTTTTCCTGGTGTCTTTTTTTTTTTCCAACATCAATTTCACAGTTGCTCACCAGAAGGTCGGCAGTTTGAATGCATCAGGTGCTCCCCAGAAAACCTACTGAGTAGTTCTACTCTGTCCTATAGGATCACTATGAGTTGGAATTAACTTGACGGCAGTGGGTTTGGTTTGGTTTTTTTTAGAGCCTTCATGATTTTCTTTCTGTGGCTTTGTTCTGGTTTGGAAAACCTTTGTTGATGTATCTGATTCTTCAAATTAAGTATGGTCAGATTTTTCCCTTTCCCCTGAATTTGATGCCTATAAAGTGCTAACAGACACAAGACCTGGACAATACTTAGATGAATTTCCATCCTAGGGCACTCTTTGTGGCTTGCATACCATGTCTGTGCTGAAAGCAAGACTTGTTCTCTCTGTTAAAGAGAGAAAGTCACCTAAAAATATTTTAAGAAGTGAGGAATGGCTCAGAACATGTTTTATCACGGGTGCACTTGGGGAGAAAGGGATGTGTGGCCACACTGCTAATAGGAAAGAAATTAGCAACACAAATAAGCCCTCCAAAGTCAAATATTAGCTTCTGCTAATTATTTTTTATCACGTTGTATTACAATGGTTTCATATCCTGTTTAATCAAGAACTGGCACTACGTAAATGTCATTTTACCAGTTACCCTCAAGTCGATTCTGACTCATGGCAACACCGCATGTTTTAGAGTAGAACTGTGCTCCAGAGAGACTTCAATGGCTGAGATCTTTTGGAAGTGGATTGGCAGGACTTTCTTCCAAGGTACCTCTGGGTGAATTTGAACGACCAACCTTTCGGTTAGTAGATGAATCCTTTTTTTAAAAAAATATTTCATTGAGTTTTTGGTGAAAGTTTACACAGCAAATTAAGTTCCCATTTAACAATTTCCACATGTATTGTTCAGTGACATTGGTTACATTTTCCACATTGCATCAACATTCTCATTATTTTCCATTCTGGTTGTTCCAGTAGACGAACTCTTAATCATTTGCATAACGTAGAGACTCCTATGCAAACATCATAGTTTCTCTCGAAATCACTCTTCAGCCTTCCCTGTTTCTTGATCTAAACCTGTAAATAATGGCATGGGCCAAGGCGATTAAAGTTTACAGAACCCCCTGTGCAGTCCTGTGGGCGGTCACATATTGTTGCTTGCGTAAAAGCAGAGAGGAAAAATCAGGTTCTGAATGCCCTGAAAAAGATACAGTGCTTCTGTGATTGGAACATAACCCAAAGTTCAGGAACAAATACCGGTTCACATACTCAGCAGAGGAAAGTATTCGCTAATTCTCACATCTTTTTTCTGACTTTTTTTTAACGCTTCTTTTTTCCTTTTTGGGAAATAAGTATAGATTCACAGAAAGTTGCAAAATTGTACACAAGGGGGTCCATGCACCCTTAGCCCAGCGTCCCTCAATGGTGACACCTTGCATGACAATAATCAAACCAGCAAATCGACATGGGTTCAATCCACAGTTTTACAAGCACGTGTGTGTGTGTGTGTGTGTGTGTGTGTGTAGTTCTATGAGATTTTATCAGCTGTGTAGCATTGTGTCACTATGAGTCTGAATTGACTCGACGGCAATGGGTTTTTTGAGTATGGGTAGCATTGTGCATCCACCACCATATTCAAGATCCATAACTGTTTCATCACCACAGGGCTCCTCATACTGTCCCTTTATAGCTACACCCACCCCACCTCCTACTCCCTAACTCCTGACAATCACTAATCTGTTCTCCACCCCTATAATTTTATCATTTTAAGAATGTTATATAAATGGAATAATACAATGCGTAACTTGTGAGATCGGCTTTTTTTTTTATAATTCCCTTGAGATCCATCCAAGTTGTTGTGTGTAGCAGTAGTTCATTCTTTTTTGTTACCGAGTAGTATTCATGGAGGTCCCTGTAGTGCAAATGGTTTGAACTCTACTAATAACCTAAAGGGAAACTTTGGTAGCATAGTGGTTAAGAGCTATAGTTGCTAACCAAAAGGTCGGCAGTTCAAATCCACCAGGCACTCCTTGGAAACCCTATGGGGCAGTTCCACTCTGTCCTATAGGGTCACTATGAGTCAAAATCAATTCAGCAGCAATGGGTTTGGTTTGGTTTTAATAACCTAAAGGTTGGCAGTTTGAACCAACCCAGAGGCACCTTGAAAGAAAGGTCTGGTGATATGCTTCCATAGAGATTAAAGACAAGAAAACCCTATGGAGAGCAGTTCTACTCTGTAACACAAGGGGGCGCGGTGAGTAGGAATCGACTTGACAGCAATTGGTTTGGTTTGGTTTTTATTCTTTTTTTTTTTTTTAGTATTTCATGGTAAAAAAAAAAAAAAACACTGGTGTAAATTTCTGATTCTATTTTTTCACATAAAAGTAACTATCTAATTTTCTGTCCACATGGAGACTATATGTCAATGGACTTGATGCCTATCTGGCCACTACACAAGTGGCAGTCCCTGGGGCTCACCAGTGGGTTCCCATCCCCTTCCTCACCTCCCAGTTCTCCTTGCCTCATGAAAACAGCCTCTCTGCCCCTAGGTGGCAGCACTCATGTGTGCAACAAACTGCCTGAGCAAAATGAGGAGGCTTTGTTCTGGGCTGTTTCCTTGCAAGCTGTCCACTGGCTGACTTGCACTTATGGGCACGTGAGTGGACAGGCCCCTGCAGGACAATGCTATAGGAACACCATTCAGTCAAAAGGGGTGCCATAATCCCAACACCCCTCCTAGAATCACCGAACTCCCTCACCTTCCTGCCCCCATCCCAGCCTTCCCCTTTAACCTCTCCTGTCGCTTGCTTTTCAGTAAGGAGTCATATCCTACCCCTAATATGGAGTTTTCTTCCTCCATGCCCATGGTAGGTGCTGAGGCTCAGCCTGGGCTGGCTCCGTGGAACCAGACACCTGGGGCTTCTTAAAGAAGGAAGGTAAATTCCAAGAACCATTGTCCAAAAAAATAATGTTGTTCCTGATTTCCAGCCCAAAGTGTTTGTTTCCAACACCCACTCTAGCCCAAGCTCCATTGTGCTGGGATTTAGCTGTTTCCTTGACTGTTGACCCCCAAACAGAGTGAACTCCCAGCCCAGTGCCCAGCATAGTGCCTGGCACACACTGGCATTCAGTTGATGGTGGTGGTGTTACTGAAGCCAAGGGAACAAGTCGGGGAGGTTACACAGAATGAGCAAATCTGGAGAGCAGGATTTCATTTCATTCCAAGAACCTACTATTTCAGCTCTTTGACAAGAAGTAGGAGCCAGGGTACGTGACCGGGAAACAAAACAGTCCCTCTCTCCTTCCTCCTCACTTGCCAACTTTGACTGCCCTCCTCCGCCTCTTCCATTCACACTCAAGCACATCTTCCTCCCAGACTCAGGAAGAGAACACCATGTTCTCTTAGGAGGTAGGTAAGGTAAGGCTTCTTACTGAAAATCAAGTGGCAGGAGAGGTGAAAAATGGTAGGCTGAGCTGGGGATGGAGAGATAAGGGACCACCAAGAAATGAAGGAGCAGATTTGTTCTTGTTGTTGTTAGGTGCCATCAAGTTGATTTGACTCATAGTGACCCCATATGAGAGTAGAATTGCCGCATAGGGTTTTCTAGGCTGTAATTTTTTTTTTTTAATCTTTATGGGAGCAGATCACCAGCTCTTTCTCCTAAGGAGCAGCTGGGTGGGTTCGAAGCACCAACCTTTTGGTTAGCAGCTGAATGCTTAACTGTTATGCTACCAGGGCTTCTTGGAAGAGGATTAGGGCTGCCCAAAAAAGAACTGAGATGTCTTGGGGCCCTTCCTTACCTCATCCCCTCCCCACATCCACACCCTCACTACCTAACCTTTAACTCTTTACCATGGGTGACCTGGAAAGCCTGCATGTCTAAGCAAATAAATGGAAGCAAAGAGAGGCCATGACCCAACAGCCCTGAGGCTCCGCCTTGAGGCCTCAGGCCCGAGGACTTTTCCGACACCTTGCCTTCCTCCTCGGTGAAGGATCAGGGGAATGTGTCTGCAGATAATCTGAAAAGAAAGCTGTTGTAGACACAGGCTTTTGAAAAGAACGAGTTCTACTCACCACTCTCCATGGGAATGATGTCATGGCCCAATAAAAGGTCAGTGAGGAGCGGATACCCCCATCTCCTGTGCATGTGAACCCTTCCCTGTTCCTTCATGTGCGTTCTGGATGCTATGGCCTCCGGGGAAGTCTTAATGTCTTCCCTTAGCCTACGGATTGCGTAGGGGCCCTTCTTTAAGATCAATAAAGGCTCCTACCATCCCTTCAAAGTTCTGGAGATTTTTTACTTTGTCCTAATAACCAAAGTTGCCACTCAGTCTATCTAGGGTTTGACTTACCTGGCACACTCCAGGCCACAAACTTAGTATTTCTTTAATAAACTCCATGTTCATTTACCATTATCTGGTGGTTGGAAAGAGCCAAAACTCCTGGCCTTTGTTCTTTGAGGTGAAAAGATTCTGCCAATTACTAAAATTCACCAAGTTCTACAAGTCTTTCTTGAGACCCTGGAGTTAATGAAGACTCCAGTGAGTCAGAATGTTGCCTGGAAGTTAGGAGTGAGCAGGATGTCTCCTGGATGGGTGATATTTATCTAGAACAGGGTCATGCATGCATTAATTTGTCACTAACCTCCCCCCCCCAAAAAAAACCCCAGTGCACTCAAGTGAAAATATGAGGGCTCTGAATATGACAGATTTTGATGTGAGGAGAGGTGGGTTGTACAGAAAATTTTAAACAAAAAGTTCATTAGAAGTCTGTATTTCACAGTCCCCAATCTAGGTATACACCCAGAAGAAGTGAAAGTAGGAATACAAACAGAAACCTGTACACCAATGTTCACTGCTGCACTTTTTACAATACCAAAAGCTGGGAACAACCCAAATGTCCATCAACAGGCTAATGGACAAACAAATGTGTAGGTACATACAATGGAACATTACTTAGCCATAAAGAGAAATGAAGTCCTGACGCATCCCACAACACAGATAAGCCTTGAAAACATTATGCTGGGCAAAATAAGTCCATCGCAAAAGGACAAATACTGTATGATCTCACTTATATAAAGTAAGTAAATTTATGGACACCAAAGGTGAAGTGAGGTGAAAGGGGAAGTTTTTGCTTAGGGGGCAGTGAGCTTATGTTGACGGTGCTGGGATAATAAAAAGATAGCCATAACAGCTGCACAACATGAAGAATGTAACTACTGAATAATCCATGTAGCACTTGCTGAATTAGCAAATGTTTTGTTGTATACATTTTCACCGCTATAAAAATAAAAAAAAAGAAATCTGTGTCCTCAAACTCCAATTATCCGTTGCCGTCAAGTTGATTCCGACTCATCCCTCCTTCCAAATGGGGTGACGGCAGCAGCTCTGATACCTGCCTTGTGGGATGTGTTCTTGGGAATAACTGCTCCCCAGTGGCTGTTGGATGATACGACCCCTTCTCATCCTTCACATCAAGGCTTAAATTTCACCATCTCCCAGTGGCTTCTTGGATGACTCTGTCTAAGCCAGATCCACCTGCTCTTCCTAACTAGGCAGAGGGGACAGCAGGAGCAAAGACTCAGAGGAAGCAAGAAAGAGCTTCACATTTCTAGGGTTGGCAGAAGGCCAGGGTGACTGGCCTCGGTGAGTGCTGCTGGGAAAAGTGACACAAATAAGTTGGGAGAGTCGACAAGGACCCGTCTGTGCAGAAGCTGTGGGCTGTGGTAAGGAGTTTGCCCTTTATCCTAGTGTCCACAGCAGGGAAGAAGAACTTGCAAATTCCTTAAGCGTGCGTTGGTTCAATAGTTTCTGCCCTGATTCAAGCCGTGGTTCAGGGCAGCGCTCACCAAGCTGACTCCCCAAGCTCAACCATCTAGAGGGGTTAGTGGTCATTTAAGCAGATAAGCCCCTTCACAATGTGGCTCCAGCTACCAGGAGAGAGAGGGGAATAAGTAAGAGGGCTCCAGGGACCTCAGTCTTCTCAGGCAGCTTTAATCCTGCTCCTTCCTTTCTGGTGGCTGAAGAGACACCTGGTCTACCTTACCAGCTGTCCTGTGCTTTTAACCACCCCTGCTACCTTCCCCTTCTAAGATGCCCCACCCTCCTCCAGAACACAGAGTTCTCTGTGGACTCTGGGAGGGCCCCAGATCACGTGAGGGATGTGCTGAGGCAGGTGTGGGGGAAGAGAAGGAAAAGGGGAGGGTGTTCAAAGATGGAATGTAAGCAGGGAAAGAAATGGAACTCTTGTGGGATTTTCCCCTCACCCATGCTAACTTACTAAAAGCAAAGGAAGCAGGTTTTTAAAAGAAAATCAAATCAAATCGTGTTTGTTGGATCTGGCCAGGTTTTGTAATCCTACCTGACTTCTGCTTTGTCCATCTCTGCTTCAGTGCCACCACCTGTAGCAGCAACAACCACATAAAGTACCTAATGTGTGCCAGGCAGGTGGGACTAGGAGTTAGGATGGCCAACCATCCCTATTTGCCAGCTACTAAGGGACTTCCTGGGAAGCAGGGCTTTCAGTGCTAAAACTGGAACAGTTCTGGGTAAACGGGGGCCAGTTGGCCAGTTGGCCACCCTACTAGGACCATAGAGCAGATAAAAATATTTCTATTCTTAGAAAGTTATAAACAAGTTGGCATCACTTTCCATCGAATTTTGTTATATAGGGGTATCCATTAAGATTAGATTTGGTTGAATAAGACAGAAAACACAAAATGGAAGCTTAAACAAGATAGACATTTCTTTTTCTCTCATGTCAATGAAATCCAGATGTTGTTGGTCTGAGACAGGTCTGATGACTCCAAGCAGCAAAGTTAGTTGAGAGAAGGTAAGCCTCAGCACAATGTGATTTGTGGGGAGTGGCAGGAGAAATAAAGGAGCCTTGCATGCCTGTCTCCAGGATGTCACCCAGGCCAAGCCACAGCACCTAGGATGGGCAAGGAGTGCTGTTGAGGCTGAGCTATCTTCGTTGTTTGCTTAAGGTTGTTCTCATTATATCAAGATGCCAGAGCCTGTCCACTAGGCTCCCCTAGGCGAAGGTCAGCTCAGGACAGGCTGGATAGCTTGCCCCTCAGGGCCTTTCTCTTGGTGACACGGACTCCGGCTTAGAACAAAGGCCCCTCGTTTTGCGTGGGTATGGTTTGTTGAACACGGGAGTGTTGCCACCTGCTGGCCACAGCAGCTGTTTTCGGTCGGAGAGCTGAAACCTTGGGTGGGAGGGTGGGCTGGTGAGCTCAGAGGGTCTGCTGCTGCCCAGGCCACAACGCTGCCTCCCAGAGTGTCCTGGGCCCGAGCTCTAGGGAAAGAAGCTGGTGACCCCTAAAAAGTACACCTGAGGAGCACTGTAAGGCTCTCCTGTGCCAGAACTCTCTCAGGCTGGCCACGGAGTCCTAGGATTACCAGCTAGTGTGGGCACTCTTTTAAGATCTCTGGGTGAAACAAACAGTTTGCACTTGTACCCATGAAGTAGCACCACAGAAGAAAGGTCTGGCAATCTGCTTCCATAAAGATTATAGCCAAGAAAGCCCTATGGAGCAGTTCTACTCTGCAACGTATGGAGTCACCATGAGTCGGAATCTACTTGATGGCCATGGGCATGAGCACTCTTTTAGCTACAACTTTCTGGGGCTCGGTGGTTTGCTGGGACTGCCTGTGCTGGAGTTGATCATTAAATATTCAAAGATTTTACAAGCTGGTTCTTAGATGACTGGCAGCTTGGAGTTGGTCATGGTGGAAGTATTTACACCATGGAAATTGGCAAATGCTACAAATTAGCACCTCCCCACCCCCCCGCCCCCAGCTGGTTTGTCAGCACACCACTGCGGAGACCATCAAAATTCAATGCTATCCTCTGGGGCAGGTGTGAAAAATTCAGTCCATTAGCAGGGGTTTTCTTAGCTAAGCCACCAAGTATGGAACTGATCGTGGAGGACATACATTCTGATAAGAGGGAGGCCGTGGGGAAGGAATTTTTATTTTATTTTAAAAGAGCTGCAGGAATAACTAATGTAGTAGTGAAGGATCCTGGAATCAGAAACACTTAGATTTGAGCAACAGCTACTTGCTTACTGTGTGACATTGGGCAAATTGCTTCCTTTATAGCTACAGTTTCCCCATCTGCAAAAAGGGGATAATAGTAGTAGCTCCGTAATGGGGTAGTTGTGAGGTGATACATTTAAGTGCTTAGAATATGGCCAGGAACAAAGTCAGTGCTCAAAACACATTAGATATCATCAGCTATTGATTAGAACCTCAACTTCAGCATGTCTGAATCTGGTTTACCAACGCCCTACTAAGACCAGTTTCACCTTGAGATGTCTCTCACAGGATTGGGAGGTGGGGATTGGTCCATCCATCCTCCCCAGCAGCTGAAATTTGACATTAACCACACTTTTGGCTATTTGTTTGCATTTGTTCCCTGCAGTTAGTACATAGAGCTGAAGCAAGGTATCCCCCAGAACGTAGAAATAAGGGGACATGGTAATACCCTAAAAGTAATAGTATTAAGGATCTAAACAGTGGACGAGGGGTAGCCACCTGCAGAAGCAACCAGAAGATTTTCTGTCAGTGTGTCACTGGCCAGTTAAGACGTCCAGCATGTAAGTTCAGAAAGGTCAGGACTCAAATCTGCTTGTAACTACAAGACCCAAATTCTCCTTAATTGTATGGCACCTGGTTTAAAGAAAGACTATGTTAACAAGAGGCAGGTTGTCTAATGGAATCTAGAAGAGGGAAAGTCAGAGAGCAGTGCCCTTCTAATGGAAGGAGACATAGGCTTAGAGGGCATGAGCTTTCTTATAACGAGAGAGAAGGCCTTGGTTGTACAGGAAGGAGGCCTTCTAAGGTTTCTATATAGCCTGATAAACTATGACTAGGGCCATGGCTATGGCCCTGCAACTCTGTGCTCACCCCTCATTGTTGGATGAATAATTTGGCCTTTTGAGTGTTGAAATCCTTGAAGAAAGTGTCCCATAACAGATACAAATATTTCTATTCTTAGAACATTATAAATGAGTTGGCATCACTCTACTTTGAGTTTTGTTATATAGGGGTATCCATTAAGATTATTTTTGAT
Source organism: Elephas maximus indicus (assembly GCF_024166365.1). Taxonomy (NCBI): domain Eukaryota; kingdom Metazoa; phylum Chordata; class Mammalia; order Proboscidea; family Elephantidae; genus Elephas; species Elephas maximus. The sequence continues at coordinate 163,571,746 of NC_064821.1, read as the reverse complement.
TAAGATTAGATTTGTTTGTATAGGACAATCAATGAAATTCAGATGTTGTTGGTCTTGGACAGATATGGTGACTCCACAAATCATCATGGTTTCTCATCTTTGGCTTCATCATTCTCAACATGTAGTTTTCACCTCATGGTTCAAGATGGCTACTCAAGCTCCAACCATCAAGTTTACCTTTTAGCCAGCAGGAAAAAAGTAAGTATTTTCCACAAGTCTGACACTTCTGCTTAAAGCCACTGGCCAAAACTTAGTCACGAGACCACACCTCCATGTAAGAAAGGTGGAAATGTCTTTATTGGGTGTGGGGATGAGAGGCATATATGTGGCTAAAATTTAAGTGTTCTATTTTTAAGAAAGGAAGAGAAGATATTGAGGGACAACCCACAGTCTTTACCATAGTGGGTCAATTTCCCTAAGCTTCCTTGCTTCTTGACATCAAGGAACATCTGGACAACAAGCCCCTGGATAAGTTACATGTGAGCCCAGTCTGAGCAACATTCTCTCCTGCCTCAGTGTCACTTCAATCCCCACAGCCCATTGGTTGCAAAGCTCCACTTCAGTGCCTCAACAGCATCTTTCTAAAGTTTCCTCCTTTCCGATCCTGGCCTTACCACTCAAGTCCAGCCCTCCATGATGATGATAACCTCCCTCATTGTTCTTTCTGCCTTCACTCTTGCTGTCTTTCCAGCACCCCTGAAGACAGATTACCGTTCCTAAAATACAAATCCCACTATGAGCACTCTTCTGCTCAAAAATGTCCATGTTCTCCCAGCACCTGCCAAAAAGTCCAAATACCTTAGAATTCTGAAGACCTTCTATGAGTAGGACTCTGCCTTAACTTCTAGGCTCATCTCCCTTCTTCACACACTTGAAGCTTCAGCCACGAAGTGCTGCTGCCACTCCCTGAATATCACTAGTGTTTTCCTGTTTCTTACCTTTGCTCCAGCTCTTCCCTCTGCCCGGCCTGCCCTTCCTTTCTCTCAGCATCTCTAAATCCTACCCACCTCACAAAGCTCAGTTCAAAGGCTTCCTCCTCCATGAGACCTTACCCATGCTAGAATTGATCTCGCCTCCCTAAGTGTTCTCACAGTACTTTGTTTCCACTAGGCCTCACTCTACAGGTATTTCTGCGTTCCCTACTGGAGTGTTGGCTTCTGTGGGGCTGGGGGCCATGCTTGCTTGCTCAGTTTTGTTTCCCCCACAGCAGATTCTAGTATTCCTGCCTGTCATGTCAGTGACATGCAATAGTTGTTTGTAGAAGTGAATTGCAGAATTCAGCTAGTGTTCCATGATAAAGGAACACTTGGGAACTAGACATGAATTTGAACAGCTCATAGAATGATGTGCCTAAGCCTACTGGGACTCAGAAAGCCAGGATGACCATTTACACCCACTCTGGGAGCAAACATTTGGGCTGCATTTGAATATGCCAATGAAGAACCAAAAAACCAAAACCAAACTCGTTGCCATAGAGTCAATTCTGACTTATAGAAACCCTATAGGACAGAGTAGAACTGCTCCATAGAGTTTCCAAGGAGCAGCTGATGGATTTGAACTGCTGACCTTTGGTTAGCAGCCACAGCTTTTGATCACTGTGCCATCAGGGTTCCAATGTAGGTCCAAGTCCTCCTCAAAAGCGGGGCCCATTCTGGGCTTGTCTTTGAGGAGCTATGTAGGGGTTATGAGGTGGTACTTGTAAGGATTGCTCCCATTTCTCTCTTTTTTTAAATGCGCAAAGTCTAAGGGGCCAAGAAAATCAAAGTTTTTTTTTTTTTTAAATATTTATTTCTATCGAAAGGAACATTTAAATTTTCTAGTTAACAATTCAATTTGCAGATGAGGAAGCTGAGACCCAGAGAAGCAAATTGGTTTGTCCAAAGTCACACAGAGTCCCAGTGTACTACTTTCTGCTCTATTTTTTTACCACACTAGCTACCCAGGGCAAAGACAACATCCATTCCCAAAGTCCCATCTAATTTTGGAAAATAGGAGGTCATGAGGGTCAAATGTAGATTTCTGTGATGGTAATCTTTCTCATACTTGCCACTAGAGAGAGGTATGCAGTTAATTCTCAAAGTTTAAATTCCATTTTGCCATGTCTTTCCATCAGTTATTTAGATTTTTTTTTTTTTTTTCCTTTTCTGTTATCACCCTCTTGGGGAAGTTATCAAAATGGATTTTCCAATTATCTGTAGGGACTAGGAGGTCTGACTAGGCTGGCTCATTATCCCTCCAGTTTGTAACTGACTAGATTTGATTGTAGTAGATAAGACCTTGGACCCTCGACTGTTGAAAGGCCCTTTGTTTCTGGATTAGAAGCTGGTCACTCAGTTTATCCCATTTATTATTATTCATCCCTACTTTTATGGGTTGCAAGGTTAAGGCCTGGGGCAAAATGTTGGTGGAAGGAAAACATTAAGCACCAAGTTGTATGGTGTTTGTATTCATTCCAATCCACTTTCACCTCCCTTAGCCTGTGAAGGTTAGGACTACAGCCCAATTCTCTAGTGACTCACTCCAGGAAAAGACATGTGACAAGAACCAGGCTCTCATGGGACTGCTTGCCAGGGGTGCCAAGACAGAGATGGCATTGTTTGGGGAAGATGCAGGAAGTCAAACATCCGGAGACCAGTGTGCGTGGTCAACTCACCCCACAGGCTAGAAGAAAACATATTCTTTATCCCTCTGATCAATCTGTGTATTTACCTCTGCAAGGGCACTCAGAGGACTTCTGGCATACCCATTCCCTTCAGTCTCAAATGCAGCACTCCCAGTGAGCCAGAGGGGGAGAGGGGACCAGTATGCCCTGAGGCCTAAGTGCTAAATGCCTTACCGGTTGTTGCATTTAATTCCATCCTCTCAATAGCTCTTTGAGATAAACACTTCTCCCATTTCCATTTTACAGATGAGGAAATATATGCACAGAGAAGTTAAGGAGTTTGCCCAGGCCTATGCAGCTACTCATAGCTCGAGTCGGAATCGACTCGACAGCACTGGGTTTGGTTTTTTTTGGTTACCCAGCTACTAAGTGGCAGACCCAGGATTCAATGACTACACTGACATTGAAGTGTACTTCCAATGTCAGAGAAGGTTCTCATTTCCATGTTGCTGAATCAACTGGATGGCAGTGAGTTTGGGTTGTGGGTTTTTGCCTAGGCTTCCTCTGAGACAAGTGCCATTTGGTAGCAGCAACTGGGGAAGTTCTACTCTGTCCTATAAGGTCACTATGAGTTGCAATGGACTTGACGGCACTGGGTTTTTTTTTTTTTTTTTTTTGGTACTGACGGAAAGCTTCTGCTAATTTTGTCACTCTGTTGTTTTTACTGCCTCCCAGACACGTCTTTGTTCTGATCTCTTTCTCTCCATTGATCTACCATTCAAGATTCAGTCAAATTCCACTTTTCCTCAGGAAGATTTCATGATCAGCCAGTCCCAAGATATTGCTCTCTCTCTCTTTCATCCCTGTAGTGCTCTCTGCTTGCACTCCTTGCTTAGCCCTTAAATAGATAAACTTTTCATGTGCGTATGTAACTTCCAGGAGCCCTGGTGGCGTGGAGGTTAAGACCTATGGCTGCTAACCAAAAGGTCAGCAGTTTGAATCCACCAGCTGTTCTTTGGAAACCCTGTGGGACAGTTCTGCTCTGTCCTATAGGGTCACTATGGGTCAGAATCTACTCGATGGCAACGGGTTGGGTTCTTGGTTTTATTTAACTTTCAACTATACTCTAAACTCAAGGACAATGCCTCCAGTGATCCCTGAGAATGCTTAGCGTAGCAAATAATAGAGTACTTACTGGTAAGGGAGTTCCTGGGTAGCTCAATGTTGAGTGCTTGACTATCCAAAATGTTGGCAGTTCAAGCCCACCCAAAAGTGCCTCAGAAGACAGGCCTGAAAGGTACAAGGGAAAGATTAGTCCAAAGGACTAATGGGCCACGTCTACCACGGCCTCCACCAGACTGAGTCGAGTACAACTAGATGGTGCCCAGCTACCACCACTGACTACTCTGACAGGGATCGTAATAGAGGGTCCTGGACAGAGCTAGAGAAAAATGTAGAACAAAATTCTAACTCAAAAAGAAAGACCAGATTTGCTGGCCTGACAAAGACTGGAGAAACCCTGAGAGTACGGGCCCCAGACACCCTTTCAACTCAGTAATGAGGTCACTCCTGAGGTACACCCTCCAGCCAAAGATTGAACAGGCCTATGGAACAAAATAAGACTAAAAGGGCACACCAGCCCTGGGAGAGGAGGGAACAGGAAAGCTGGTAATAGGGAACCCAGGGTTGAGAAGGGAGAGTGTTGACATGTTGTGGTGTTAACCAATGTCATAGAACAATGTGTGTACTAACTTTTTGATGAGAAACTAGTTTGTTCTGTAAAACTTCATCTAAAGAATTAAAAAAAAAAAAAAAGACAGGCCTGGTGCTCTACTTCCGAAAGTTCACAGGCTCGAAAACCCTATGGAGCAGTTTCTAACTCTGCACACATGGCGTCACCATGAGTCAGAATCTACTCCAAGGCAGCTAACAACAACGACAACCGTTGCTGATAAATATATACTGGTTAACTGGTTCATTTTTAGAAGAAGCTATGGGAGTCCTGTAATTCTTTGAAGTAGGGAAACATGTAAGACAGGTGGTTGATATTTCTGTCTTCTCCTCTAGCCAAGGGTCTCCTTTGCACCACAGTGTATAATCCTTTTCCCAAATCTTTCTGGGTAGTTCAGAGGAGACTACAATTGCTCTACACTAACCAAGCCAAACCAAACCAAGCAAGTGTCTGTTGGGTAGATTCCAACTCCTGGTGACTCCAATTCCTACAGAGTAGAACTCCTCCATAGAGTTTTCAAGACGATGACCTTTCAAAAGCAGATCTTTCTTTCAAGGCACCTCTAAAAACAGTGCCTTAAACCCTCTTCCTGTTTTAGGGTAGACTGAAGCATCTTGCCCACTGTTCAGGAGGCTCAACTGAGCGTTTCAGGCTTTGCAGCAGCTTTTTCATTTCATGAGTTTTTTTCCGAAGTCCTCATCTGGGAGCCCACACCCAGCTCCTCCCCAGGCGGCCATTTCAGTCTCACCCCGGAGACTTAGTGACGATGGCCTAACCCCCTTGGCCACCAGCGCCACCTTAAATCTCCTCTAGTGACAAAACTGCCTGCATAAAACCCCAGATCTTATCCTCTCCCCTCCTGGGATTTTGCCTGATTTCTTTCCCCTTAACTTATCGCCCCTCCTTCTCTGTGTGGCCTGTTTATCCCAGTTCTTTAAGAAGGAAAATTTCCAAGCATTGAATGGCAAATCTGCTCCTCCTGCAGATTCCTGGGCCATTTGGGGGCCTCCTCTGCGCCACTCCTCCACCCTCCTTGTACCATCCTCTCCAAGGCTGCCTTCTGCCTTTCCCACCGGCTCTTCCCAGGTGTGGAGAGAGAGCTTTAACCACATTTAGAAACTGTCTTCTCCAGGCCCCGGTGCCCTCTATCTACACTTGGATATGAGCCTGTGTCTCAGGTGATCTGAGCATATGCCTACATGTCTCCCATGCTTGGCTATGAGGTCCCCAAAGGCACCCTCACTTCTTTCTTCACCCCTGACACCGAGCCCTGTGATTGTCACATAGTAGGTGGTCAGTCACTGTTGGTCAAATGCAGAAATGAATGGTGAATGAGTAAATTGTCTTGGTTCTGCTGTGCCTTGTGTTGCTAGTGAATGATTTGGGGGCTGGCCCCTTTATTGTCTGATTCTCAGATTCTTCAACAGACAGTTGAAGATGTAATGCTTCCTTTATCTTCCAAAAAAATTATTTCAAGGATCAAATGGGAAAATGTACTTGTAAGTGTTTTATAAACTGTCAAGCCCCATACGAAATAACGTTGTATTATTATTTGTTCTTGATAAGCAAGCAAGCAACCAACCAGTTGCCATCAAGTAGATTCCAACTCATGGCGACCCCATGTGTGTCAGAGTAGAACTGTGCTTCACAGAGTTTTCAGTGGCTGATTTTCGGAAGTAGACCACTAGGCCTTTCTTCCAAGGTGCCTCTAGGTGGACTTGAACCTTCAACCTGTTGATTAGCAGCTGAGTACGTTAACCATTTGCACTACCCAGGGACTTCGTACTCATTGAATACTCAAATCAAACCCATTGCCACTGAGTTGATTCCTACTCAGCAACTCTGTAGAACAGAGTAGAACTGCCCATAGGGTTTCCAAGGCTGTAAATCTTTACTGTGGAAGCAGACTGCCACATCTTTCTCCCACGGCGTGGCTAGTGGGTTCCAACCACTGACAATTCAGTTAGTAGCCAAGAGCCTTAACCACTGCACCAACAGAACACCATTCACTGATAGGTCATGCTTATTTCTTTACCTGACACCTGCGTGTTTCCACCATCAGAAAGGGAACGCTCATAAATGTAAAACCACAATTTGAAATTTCTGGCCTAATCCTGTGTTCTTCAAGGTAAGACCTTCTGTCTCCATTTTCTTCTGTTTTTTCCTCTTACATCCTCCTCCAAGCTCTTCTCTGTCCTCTCCACATCCTCTTCCCCCTCACCCCCACACCAAGAAAGAAAGCAGAAGCAAATACGGTGGAAGGCAGTCCTTTCCCCCATGAGTATGGTAGCTACCTCACTGCTGGGAACCTTGGTGGAGTAGTGGTTAAGTGCTACAGCTGCTAACCAAAAGGTCAGCAGTTTGAATCCACCAGGCACTCCTTGGAAACTCTATGGGGCAGTTCTACCCTGTCCAATAGGGTCGCTATGAGTCGGAATCGACTGGATGGCAATGGATTTGGTTTTTTTTTTAACCTGGCTGCTATCAGTCCTCACAAACCAATAGGGCTGCCCTCCTGTTATGTCTAACAGCTTTATTAAGATATAATTTACATACAGTAACATTTAATCACTTTGAATGTACAGCTTAAAGGAGCCCTGGTGGTGCAGTGGGTAAAGCGCTAACTGAAAGGTCAGAGGTTCGAGCCGACAAGCCACTCTGTGGGAGAAAGATGTGGCTTTCTGCTTCTGTGAAGAGGACAGCCTTGGAAACCCTATGGAGCAGTTCTACTCTGTTCTATAGGGTCGCTATGAGTCAGGATCAACTCGACAGCAATGGGTTTGGTGAGTTTGAAATGTACCCAGAAATCCAGTGGCGTCGAGTCAATTCCAACTCATAGCAACCCTATAGAACAGAGTAGAACTGCCCCATAGAGTTTCCATGGAGCACCTGGAGGATTCGAACTGCAGACCCTTTGGTTAGCAGCTGTAGCACTTAACCACTACGCCACCAGGGTTTCCTTGAAATGTACAGCTTAGGCAAATATCTACAGTCACACAACCATCACTATATTCAATATATAGAACATTCCCATCACCCGAAAAAGTTCTCTTATGCCCAAGGGGGGGGCGGTTTACAAACATCTTTGTCTCTGCTTTTTCCTCAACAGCCCCAACTATTTTTTTTTCTTAATTAACTTTTATTGAGCTTCAAGTGAATGTTTACAAATCAAGTCAGACTGTCACATGTAAGTTTATATACACCTTACTCCGTACTCCCACTTGCTCTCCCCCTAATGAGTCAGCCCTTCCAATCTCTCCTTTCGTGACAATTTTGCCAGCTTCCAACTCTCTCTATCCTCCCATCCCCCCTCCAGACAGGAGATGCTAACACAGTCTCAAGTATCCACCTGATATCATTAGCTCACTCTTCATCAGCATCCCTCTCCTACCCACTGTCCAGTCCCTTTCATGTCTGATGAGTTGTCTTCGGGAATGGTTCCTGTCCTGTGCCAACAGAAGGTTTGGGGACCATGATAGCCGGGATTCCTCTAGTCTCAGTCAGACCATTAAGTATGGTCTTTTTGTGAGAATTTGGGGTCTGCATCCCACTGATCTCCTCCTCCCTCGGGGGTTCTCTGTTGTGCTCCCTGTCAGGGCAGTCATCGGTTGTGGCCGGGCACAAACTAGTTCTTCTGGTCTCAGGATGATGTAGGTCTCTGGTTCATGTGGCCCTTTCTGTCTCTTGGGCTCATAGTTATCGTGTGACCTTGGTGTTCTTCATTCTCCTTTGATCCAGGTGGGTTGAGACCAATTGATGCATCTTAGATGGCCGCTTGTTAACATTTAAGACCCCAGACGCCACATTTCAAAGGGGGATGCAGAATGTTTTCATAATAGAATTATTTTGCCAATTGACTTAGATGTCCCCTTAAACCATGGTCCCCAAACCTCCGCCCTTGCTCCGCTGACCTTTGAAGCATTCAGTTTATCCCGGAAACATCTTTGCTTTTGGTCCAGTCCAGTTGAGCTGACCTTCCATGTATTGAGTATTGTCCTTCCCTTCACCTAAAGCAGTTCTTATCTACTAATTAATCAGTAAAAAACCCTCTGCCACTCTCCCCCCCTCGTAACCACAAAAGTATGTGTTCTTCTCAGTTTATATTATTTCTCAAGATCTTATAATAGTGGTCTTATACAGTAGTATTTGTCCTTTTGCCTCTAATTTCGCTCATCATAATGCCTTCCAGGTTCCTCCATGTTATGAAATGTTTCACAGATTCATCACTGTTCTTTATCGATGCGTAGTATTCCATTGTGTGAATATACCACAATTTATTTAACCATTCGTCCGTTGATGGACACCTTGGTTGCTTCCAGCTTTTTGCTATTGTAAACAAAACTGCAATAAACATGGGTGTGCATATATCTGTTTGTGTAAAGGCTCTTATTTCTCTAGGGTGTATTCTAAGGAGTGGGATTTCTGGGTTGTATGGTAGTTCTATTTCTAACTGTTTAAGATAACACCAGATAGATTTCCAAAGTGGTTGTACCATTTTACATTCCCACCAGCAGTGTATAAGAGTTCCAATCTCTCCACAGCCTCTCCAACATTTATTATTTTGTGTTTTTTGGATTAATGCCAGCCTTGTTGGAGTGAGATGGAATCTCATTGTAGTTTTAATTTGCATTTCTCTAATGGCTAATGATCGAGAGCATTTTCTCATGTATCTGTTAGCTGCCTGAATATCTTCTTTAGTGAAGTGTGTGTTCATATCCTTTGCCCACTTCTTGATTGGGTTGTTTGTCTTTTTGTGGTTGAGTTTTGACAGAATCATATAGATTTTAGAGATCAGGTGCTGGTCGGAGATGTCATAGCTGAAAATTCTTTCCCAGTCTGTAGGTGGTCTTTTTACTCTTTTGGTGAAGTCTTTAGATGAGCATAGGTGTTTGATTTTAGGAGCTCCCAGTTATCTGGTTTCTCTTCGTCATTTTTGGTAATGTTTTGTATTCTGTTTATGCCTTGTATTAGGGCTCCTAAGGTTGTCCCTATTTTTTCTTCCATGATCTTTATCGTTTTAGTCTTTATGTTTAGGTCTTTGATCCACTTGGAGTTAGTTTTTGTGCATGGCGTGAGGTATGGGTCCTGTTTCATTTTTTTGCAAATGGATATCCAGTTATGCCAGCACCATTTGTTAAAAAGACTACCTTTTCCCCAATTAACTGACATTGGGCCTTTGTCTAATATCAGCTGCTCATATGTGGATGGATTTATATCTGGGTTCTCAATTCTGTTCCACTGGTCTATGTGTTTGTTGTTGTACCAGTACCAGGCCGTTTTGACTACTGTGGCTGTATAATAGGTTCTGAAGTCAGGTAGAGTGAGGCCTCCCACTTTCTTCTTCTTTTTCAGTAATGTTTTCCTTATCCGAGGCTTCTTTCCCTTCCATATGAAGTTGGTGATTTGTTTCTCTATCACATTAAAAAATGTCATTGGAATTTGGATTGGCAGTGCATTGTATGTATAGATGGCTTTTGGTAGAATAGACATTTTTACTATGTTAAGTCTTCCTATCCATGAGCAAGGTATGTTTTTCCACTTAAGTATGTCCTTTTGAATTTCTTGTAGTAGAGCTTTGTAGTTTTCTTTGTATAGGTCTTTTACATCCTTGGTAAGATTTATTCTTAAGTATTTTATCTTCTTGGGGGCTACTGTGAATGGTATTGATTTGGTTATTTCCTCTTCGATGTTCTTTTTGTTGATGTAGAGGAATCCAAGTGATTTTTGTATGTTTATCTTATAACCTGAGACTCTGCCAAACTCTTCTATTAGTTTCAGTAGTTTTCTGGAGGATTCCTTAGGGTTTTCTGTGTATAAGATCATGTCATCTGCAAATAGAGATAATTTTACCTCCTCTTTGCCAGTCCGGATGCCCTTTATTTCTTTGTCTAGCCTAATTGCTCTGGCTAGGACTTCTAGCACAGTGTTGAATAAGAGCGGTGATAAAGGGCATTCTTGTCTGGTTCCCGTTCTCAAGGGAAATGCTTTCAGTCTCTCTCCATTTAGAGTGATGTTGGCTGTTGGCTTTGCATAGATGCCCTTTATTATGCCCAACTATCTTTAACAGTGAAGATGTTTTGTAAAAGCTTCTACCTCCACTCCGAAAACATTCAAATATATTAATTGTCCAACATTGCTTATACTTAAAACTCGTAATTTCACTTTCTCTGCTTTGCATAATGCAACTCCTTTACTTCCTGGCTGACATAGTTTTGCATTTTCCCTGGTTAACATTCATCTAAGTTTTATGACAGGTGGCTGTTAACCAACTGAACGAATCCCCTCAATGTGCACACAGCCAGCTCCCTTTGCCGCTGCCAGCTGGCCGGCCAAGAAACGGCTCTTGCAAAATGGTTTCCTCCATACAGGCTCATGCCCCTTGGCTCAGCCATTAGTTCCAATCAGTTGTACAATCAGGGGCAGATTATCTAATAGTCATGGGCTTACTTGCGCTTACTTATGAATCTGTAGTGAATAATTTCACGTGACTTTTACCACGCCACATCAAAAAGTGAAACCCATGTGAAAGCGTTCACTACATATTAGTAAGTAAGCACAAGTAAGCCTGTGCTTGCCTTGCTTGTTGGATAATCCACCCCTGTGGTCAAATAACACCAAGCTGAATTTGGAGCCTCCTGATTTGCATTGCTAATTATTTAGACAAATACTGCTGATAAAGGGTTCCTTTTTACAATGTGTGAAAGGACACGCAAATGGCAGAAAAGCCAATGAAAACAGGCATAATACCTCTTATCGTCTGTACCTATCCCTCCTTCACCAACACATACACATGATTTACAAGTTTCATGATGACAGGTACCCTCTTAATTTTGTTGACGGTAGTGTCCCCAAACCCATGCATAAACCAGTTACCATCGAGTCAATTCTGATTCATGACACCCCCATGGGTGTCTGAGTAGAACTGTGCTCCATAGGGCCTTCGTGGACTGATTTTTCAGAAGTAGATTGCCAGGCCTTTCTTCTTAAGAGCCTACAGCTGGACTCAAACCATCAACCTTCGACTAATGGCTGTGAGCGTTAATCGTTTACACTACCCAGGGACTCCGTGACCCCATGCATAGTTCTTAGATTAATAAATACCAGCTAAATGAGTTATGACTGCCAGAGTGTTATTTAACTGCTGAAGTGAACAGTTTTCAGGGACTATGAAAACACTTGACGCTTTTAATGTTGTGAAGCCTACCTGTATGATGTTAATGAGGCAAGATTAGGGGCAGTTATGTTAACGAGGCAGGACTCAATCTGCAGGATTAGGTTGTAGTTGAATCAATATCCTTTGAGATATAAAAGAGAAAATCAAGCAGAGAGGAATGAGATGTCCTACCACCAAGAATGAAGAACCAGGAGAGGAGTGTGTCTTATGGACCCAGGGTCCCTGTGCCGAGAAGCTCCTAAACCAGGGGAATATTGATGACAAGGACTTTCCCCCAGAGCTGACGGAGAGAGAAAGCCCTCCTCTGGAGCTGGCATCTTGAATTGGGACTTTTAGCCTCTTCGACTGTGAGAGAATGAACTTCTGTTTGTTAAAGCTATCCACTTGTGGTATTTCTGTTATGGCAGCATTAGATAACTAAGAAAAAAAAAACACTGTCAAAAGCATTGCCTTATCATGGCTTCAAAGCAATAGTGTGCTTTGCTCCTAAAATATCTTATAATTTAAACTTGCTTTTCTCCAAGCTATTTCTAATTAGTGAGGCTTGTACTTAGGCTACTAACCCCTATCTGGCATTGATGAGTCCTCCTTGAATACATGCATGCCTGCATGAATGAAGAAATGAGTGAATGAAAACTAGGATCCTGTCAGGTGGTGCTGGATTGGCAACTTCAGCAGTGTGGCTTTTCCAATGACAGCATCAGGGGTGTGTGTGAGGTTGAGATGCTGCATTGAGGCCTGTCCTCCGCACATCACAAACCTGACATTGTACATCCCCGGCCTCCAACGTCCTTAATCTGACATAGACTCTTCCAGGCCCTCCTTGCTGGCATCATCTGTTGAATCTAGTAGGTTGTTATTGCTATTTTTAGCAAACGGCGGATGCCCGATGGAAAATTTAGCATTTGCTCATCCCTGTTCCATTTATCTCCTAGCTTGTACATCTTCTCTTCTTTATTAGCAGAGGCATTTACTGGAAAACTAGATGTCTGCTGTCACTGAGTGGTTTCATATGTTCCTTCTGTTTATAGCCCACCTGGAGTCAGAATCGTGACAGAACAATTGGTTGCTATGGAAATGGCTGTACCACCCCAGGCAGCAGCCTACTCCTGAGAGAAGGGGGGTTGCTGTATGTGGTTGGGGCAGGGTTAGGGGAGGTATTGCAGGCATCCTAAGCACGGCTTCTTATTGCTCCTCTAGTCCTCCTCTTACCCAAACTTTGTTAATGTATCTATATGTGTGTATATATGTGTGCGTGTGTGTGTGTATTGTTGTTGTTGTTGTTAGGTGCCGTCGAGTTGGTTCCGACACATAGCGACCCTATGCACAACAGAACAAAACACTGCCTGGTCCTGAGCCATCCCCACAATCATTGTTATGCTTGAGCTCATTGTTGCATCCACCGTGTCAATCCACCTCATTGAGGGTCTTCCTCTTTTCCGCTGACCCTGTACTCTGCCAAGCATGATGTCCTTCTCCAGGGACTGATCCCTCCTGACAACATGTCCAAAGTATGTAAGATGCAGTCTCACCATCCTTGCTTCTAAGGAGCATTCTGGTTGTACTTCTTCCAAGACAGATTTGTTTGTTCTTCTGGCAGTCCATGGTATATTCAATATTCTTCGCCAACACCACAATTCAAAGGTGTCAATTCTTCTTCGGTCTTCCTTATTCATTGTCCAACTTTCACATGCATATGATGTGATTGAAAATACCATGGCTTGGGCCAGGCACGCCTTAGTCTTCAGAGTGACATCTTTGCTCTTCATCACTTTAAAGCGGTCCTTTGCAGCAGATTTACCCAATGCAATGCATCTTTTGGTATGTGTATATACGTGTGTGTGTGTATACATATATATATATAATGTTTGAACATGTTATCAGGAGGGACCAGTCCCTGGAGAAGGACATTAGGCTTGGTAAAGTAGAGGGTCAGTGAAAAAGAGGAAGACCCTCAATGAGATGGATTGACACAGTGACTACAACAATGCGCTCAAGCATAGCAACCATTGTGGGGATGATGCAGGACCAGGCAGTGTTTTGTTCTGTTGTACATAGGGCTGCTATGAGTCAGGACTAATTTAACGGCACCTAACAACAACAACAACAACAACACACACACACACACACACACATCATTGCCATCGCCTCAGTTCTGACTCATAGTGACCCTAAAAGACAGAGCAGAACTGCACCGTATAGTTTCCAAGGAGTGGCTGGTGGATTTGAACTGCTGACCTTTTGGTTAACAGCCGAGCTCTTAACCACTGGGCTACCAGGGTTCTCTCCCTTTCTGTATACACACACATATATATACACACCTATATACATGTATGTATATATATATATATATATTTGTTGTTATTGTTATATATATAAAGTGAAGTGCATATACAGTCCCTGGGTGGTGCAAATAGTTAAGTGTTTGGCTATTACCTGAAAGGTAGGTGGTTTGAACCCACACAGAGGTGCCTCAGAAGAAAGTCCTGGCAACCTGCTTCTGAAAGGTCAGGGCCATGAAAACCCTGTGGAGCGCAGTTCTACTCTGCAAAATATGGGGTCACCAAGAGGGTGATCGGCTCAATGACAACAGTATATGTGTATGTGTATATATATATATATGTATATTTCACTTACCCATATCCCCATATCACTGCTACTAACCACACCCGCCACATCTGCCCTATCTTCTCTCTGCTTCTAAACCCAACTTAGAGTTCACCTTCTCAGTCTTTGGTTAACCTGGCTCATCACTCCTCCAGACAAAACCCTCCCAACCTTCAGTGGCTTTGCATTTGATTTGTTTGAATGGAACTGCTTGCTTTGTTTCTCATGGTGCTGTTTTTCTCTTCTTAGCAAGCTCGACTACTTCATCATCCCAACAGCATCAGGGCCCCCTAGGGGCACATCTGGGCCAGGTGGTCTTTTCCTCTCACAGAGCCCGGCGTGGGCTTGCTTGACCACAGGGCTTGATGAGTGTCACTACCTGACTCACAGAGAGCTCTGCGGACGCAAGCCCCCGACCCAGCCAGTTAAACCTACTCGGTCCTATTTCTTGAGGGTCAATCAGTCTTGAGGAATAGGCAGCTCTGGATAGCATTTTGAACACTAACAGCCTAATGAAATGACAAAAACTCTAAAGCTTCTGTTGCCTAAAATACCCTCAAATGAAAAGTAAAAAATGAGAAAACATTGCTTTGTTATTTAGAAGGGTTTTATTTTTGTGGGTATTAATTCATTTTTATGTTTCAAGTTTTTCTTTAGAACAATTGCCTGTCCCCTGGGACAAATGTGGAGAAACATTTTCTCCTGGGTCCATGAACCCCCTTAGGGTCAACGTGGCCCGAGAGGCTCTTGAGCGTTTTTTACGCACAGCCCGGTGCCTATCTGCCCAACCCGATGCAGCTGCCTCTTGGCTCAGAGAACCTGGACCTGCTCCATAGTGGTTTTTAAGCTTGCAAATGTGATGTGTATGGGTTTTGGGTCTCTCCTCACCAAATGGGCCCTGTTCCTCTCTCCTGAGCCTGGATGTGCTGGGTCAGTGAACATCCCTTTACCGCATGTATTGAAAGCAAATAGCTGTGCTGACCACATGGTGAAGGAGGCAAAGTTGATTTTGGTGTCCCCACTCTATTTCTGGAGCCTGGAGTCCCTGGGTGGTGTAAATGGTAAGTGTGCTCAGCTGCTAACCAAAAGGTTGGAGGTTCTGGTCCACTCAGAGATACCTTGGAAGAAAGGCCTGGCAATCTACTCCTGAAAGATCAGCCATTGAAAACGCTATGGAGCACAGCTCTACTCTGGCACACACGGGGTCACCGTGAGTCAAAATCAACTTGCGGGCAACTGGTTTTTTGGGCCTTCATGTAGTCCCCCAAGGTGGGCGTATATTGAGAAGAGGTACCCCACTGAAGGAAGAATGAGGTGAAAGTTACAGAGCTGATTATTATAATTGCTGTCAATAAGTCGTTCACCTGTAAAAAGTTGAACTGGCAAGAGTTGTGTGATAGATACATTTATAACAACAAAAAAGAGTAGATGCTACGGCTGCTTTTGTACAACCAAAAACCTCATGGGATTTGGCTTCTTGGTTTGGAGGTTTAGGGCCATGGTTTCACGGGACATCCCAGTTAATTGGCCTAATAACATGCTTAGTGCTTCTGTTCTGCCTCCTAGTTCGTTGCATAGTGCCTTGGGTCTTGAAAGCTTGCAAGAGGCCATCCAGGGCACAACAATTGGTCTGTATTCACCTGGAGCAACAGAGAAAGGAGAGTCAGGAATAAAAGGAGGATATGGAATATGGGGCTAATTTCCTCCATGAACAACTGCCTCCTTTGCCAGGAGACCAGAAGAACTGAATGGTGCCTGGCTACCATTACTGAACATTATAATCAAAGATCCTATAATAGAATCTTGATCAAAAGTGGGAAAATTTAGAACAGAATTTCAAATAGTCATAGACTCCAGACTTCCTGGAGCCATGAAAGTTGGATGAACTCCTGAAACTATTGTCCTGAGATGATCTTTAAACCTTCAATCAAAAATATCCCCTGAAGTCTTCTTAAAACCAAACAATAGTTTCTTAGTAAAACAAGGTCTGCCTTGAGCATTACCATACTTTTTGCAAATAATGTACCCCCACATATAACACACATAGCTTGCCTAGGAAAATAATACACAATTGTTGGCAAAATCATACCATGCAAGTGTTATTTGCATAAAATGCGGTATGCTGTTTTAAAAACTATATGGGATCAAATTAACAACAGCAGTTCGAAAGATTAGACTGGAAACTTAGGGAGCAGTGAGTTTATGTTAATGGGGGAGGAACAACCCAGAAAAGGAGGGTGAGGATGGTTGCACAACTCAAAGAATGTAATCAATGTCACTAAATGTTACATGTAGAAACTGTTGAATTGGTGTGTGTTTGGCTGTGTATATTCTCTCTCTACAACAACAGCAACAAAATAAATAAAATTTAAAAAGAAAAGAAAGAGGCAGCAGTCAGGGTACCTCTGGAGTGGAATCAATGCTAGAGCTGAACAACACATCACAGAGACCGTGAGGAAGAATCCCTCACCGTGCAGGCCAGCAAGGCTGCTCAGATGGAGCCAGCGTCAGAGAGAGCAAAATTCAGCTCTCCCCACACTAAGCCCATGGCTCCGTCCCCTTGTGAAGAGGGGCACCACGACTGGAAAGCACAATGAACCAGAGAAGTAATTCTGGTGTGGGGACAGGGCTGTGTGTGTAGGTAAGTATGGGCATGGGTGTGTGTGTGTCTGTGCACATGCCCAGTGGAGAGAGAAGACTTGGCTATGGTGGGTGCCTTTTTCCACTCTTGGGGCTGTTTCAGTGAAGAGGCGTCTCCCGGAGGCCTCAAGTGGTGTTGGGCAGGCCATTCTTACGAGGCAAAAGCTCAGAGCAAACCCTCAGCCTGTCAACCACTGTAGAACAGGTGGGCTGGCCCGCCTCCCCCCGCCCAGGTAGGAGGGCCCAGGAAGAGCTAGCTTTAGTCCAAGGTGGCTGAGAGAAGGACCTCTGGTAGGGAGACGTCATGAAGAAGCTATGACCTCCCCCATCTCATCCCAGCCTTGTCTCCCTGTATGCCAGCAGGGAGACCATCATGACTATACTTGTCCTTCCCAGCATAGGCCTGGTAAAGTGGGGAGAAGCCCTCTGACCCCCTTTTGCTCTGACTGAACTCTGTAGCCTGGCTTGAAGAGAGGGTTTGGATGGTCAATTTTAAGGTTCTTTCTAGCTCTACCCTGGCTGTAAAAGGGAAGAGGAACTGTCCCAGTGGCATTCCCCATGGAACAAAAGACCTGCCCGCTGCCCTCACTGGCTATATTTATTTAGCAGTTACTCACGGAGTCAAGTAGCCCTGTTGGCGTAGTGGTTAAAAGCCCAGCTGCTAACCAAAAGGGCGGCAGTTCAAATCTACCAGCCACTCTTTGGAAACCCTAGGGAGTGGTTCTGCTCTGTCCTACAGGATCTCGATGAGTTGGAATCAACTCGACACCAACAGGTTTGGTTTGGTTTTCAAGTTGTCAAGGGCCCTCTCCAAAATTGTCACTCACACCTAGAGGGCAAGGCTAGGCAGGTGGCAGTCGGGGCATTTCTGAGTTAGCCATTTTGGAAACAGAACCAGACTAGGGGTAGAGCTGAGTGGTTCTCACAGGGACTGACAAGCACTCAAGGCAGGCCTTCCTTCAGCATCTGGACAAGATGCATTGTCTTTGCCAAAGAAACAGTTTCAGTATGTTTTTCCCAGGTGAGAGGGAAAACAAAGCTCAAATACCAGAGTCGCAGAAATAGCCTGAGGCTGTTAGCTCTGATGGGCAGTGGTGCATCAGTCTCCAGTTGACAGCCCAGCCTCGGCCACAGACAGTGCAGGAAAGAAGGAGCCATCACGGCCAATGGGAGCTAGAAGCAAAATGTGCTTATTAGACTCTGGGGGCCCAAACCTAGGAGCTGAACACCACATCGCTGTGGTTCCTTAACAGCACATTCAGAAAGAAAGAAGAGGCAGGTTTAGAGGAGTCGAAAAGGGAGAAATGCAGCCAGGAAGAGGAAAAGGTCTGGAACCATGGGAGTACCTGCATCAGGTCTGGCTGGAGTTGGAGGTAACTACATTAAGGCAAAGACTGGAAGGTTAATATGAAACCAGCTGATACTGAAAGCGAACAATTAGGAAGGCTGAGGAGCTTAATATTAGATTAATGGCTGCTATTCTGGGTAGAGGATAAAGTCCGCAGCTTCCAGGAAAGAAGTCAGACTCAGAGAAATCTTCTTAGTTGATGGCTCTTGGTCCGTTTTCGTTGGGTTTTTTCCTTTCCTGTATTTAAGAGAAAATGACCATGCATTCACGTAAGATTCCTTCTCTTCTCTTCTCTTCTCCCTCCCCTCCCCTCCTTTCCTCTCCCTTCCTTTTACTTCTCTTTTTCTGTTTAGAGATGTCTCACTTTCTTCAGGTCCTAGAATGAATTTTGGGCCATCACTTGTTCAGTTTGCCTTACACCATATCATTTCGTCCTATAAGGGTTCTCTTCCTCGATGAGATTTGTGGCGCCCTATAAAAATATTTTTCTCCGTGCTCGTAGTATTTTTGAGATATTTTAGGCTAGTAAATGGTTTCACAGATCAATAGTACAAGCCCAGGACAGGAGAGATTTTCTTTGACAATATGGGCTTAAACCAAGCACCGGGCAGCCAAGCTTATGGACTTCGGATGGGGTGGGAGTGGGGGTCCCAATGTTTCCAAACCTAGCAGCTCATCAATTTCCCCAGGCAGCTTTTTAACATAAAAATTCCCAGGCTAACAGAATTAGAATCTCCAAAGAGCCATCTGGGAATCTGCATATCCTCAAATTCCTCAGATGACCTAATGACTGGGAACGTATGGTTCAGGGGGTGCATGGAGGGAAGACAAAGCAAAGAGGGGCCATGAACTCCTTCATTGTTTGTACTTGGGTCATGTGTAGGATGTTGTATCTTCCATGACAGCTGGTGAGTTCCATGGGGCAACCACTTTATCTTACTCATCTTTATAACCCCTGCACAGAGTCAGTCGTATTCAACATGTGGGAACTGAATTAATTTTCAAAATTTCTCCTCTTCCCTGACCCTGAAACTTGGTTGTTTTCCAGTTGAGATCTTCAGAGGCCTGGCTGATGGAGACATGGAGACCAGGCCTGACCCCACAGAATTAGGTGCACGTCCCAAATAATCTAAGAGCACGGACGCCTGGAGCTGAATGGGCCCTTAGAGACCCTTCAGTCCAGTGGTTTCCAAACTATGTCCCTTGGAAATCTGGAGTTCCACAGAGGAGCCTCAGAGACCACTGAGTAGAAAGGGAGCAGGCCCAATGAGAGGGGCTTTGGGCCCTCCACTCACCTCCACCTTTTCAACCAGGGCAGCTCTGCTTTTACAGCTTTGTATTAATATTACAATAACCTCGTAATTGGTTTCTCAGCTGCTCCCCTTGCCAAGGAGCTCTGGTGGTGCCGTGGTTAAGAACTACAGCAGCTAACCAAAAGGTCAGCAGTTCAAATCCACCAGCCACTCCTTGAAAACCTTTTGGGGCAGTTCTACTCTGTCCTATAGGGCCACGATGAGTCGGGACTGACTCAATGGCAACGGGTTTACCCTTCCCAACCCCTATCCCCAACTCCTGCCTATTTTCCATTCAGTGTCCAGAATGATCATTTCAAAACATAAGGTTGGTCATGTCACTTTCCTGTTTAAGACCCCACTTTGGGTTTCCATTTCATTCAATAAAAACTCAAGGCCCTCACCATGGCCTACATGTCCCCACATAATCTCGCCTCACCTGCCCCTCTGCCTCATCTTCTTCCCCGCTCCCCTTACACGTCTCTTTCTGCCACACAGGCCTCTTTCAGTTCCTTGCACACTAAGCAAGCTCCTACCCCAACACCTGGACACTTCCTGTTCCTTTCACCTGAAACTCTTACCCAGATACCCACGTAGCTTGCTCCCTCTTTTCCTGACCACCCTGTGAAAAATGGTGCCCTGTTTCATCAGTCTCTAAATCCTTTATCCTGCTTTTTTGACTGTCTCCTGTTGTAGGGGAAAAAAACATCACAAAGTTTAGTAAAGCAAAAAGAAAGCTTTATTTGCCATATATTCAAAAAGGCAAAAGTGGGAAGCGGACAAGCATGTTGCTAGAGCCATGTCTGCCCAAGTCCAAGGAAATCCTACAGAATAAGCAAGAATGGGAAAATGGACAAGCATGCTGCCACAGCCATGTCTGCCCAAACCCGAAGAATACTGCAGAGTCATCAGTGTGTATTAACACTACAAAATGGACAAAACCATGGAAAGCTTCATCTTTTCACAGATTGGCTAGAAACTGTGATCTTGTATTTTGAATCGCCTTTCTTAACAATCATCAGTACAGGTTTCAGTAACGACAGTCAGGAGGGTCTTCATTGGTCCAATGAATTTCTATTCACTAGATGCTAATAGAAAAAGATAAGAGTGGAAAGTCTTTTGTGTTCTGGCTTATGTGAAATGTTCCCTAAAAGATACCTTCCAAGATTATTTTAGCTATTGCTTTATATCTCAGGGCCAGGTCGATGTGTCCTTGTGAGTCCTTGTGAGCCCTTGTGAGCCCAGCTCCAGCTGGGGCACAGCCTCTATGCTCAATGACAGGGAATAATGACTCCAATATTATTTCCTAAATCACTCTCGTATTAGAATATAAGCTCCATGAGGCCAGGGGCTTTGTTTTGTTCACTACTCTATCCTCAGTGCCGAGAATAGGGCCTGGCACATAGTAGGTGCTCAATAGATATTTGTTTCCTGAATGATTCGTACTGGTTTTAAGTCTAGACTTTCAGTTTAAAATCATTCTGCACGTTTTCTTCTTCACATATTTCTGTTTCCAAATGATCTGCAGGAAGTACATATTACTCTTAGCATCACAAAAAGCAGTAATAACATAGTCTTTTCTCCAGGACTATTCTTTGCGAGACCCGAAGCTGCTATAGAATGGCTTCAGAGGATGAAGGGGAGGAGATATATTTGGCTTAAGGTTAAGACAGGGCTTTCTAAGCAGTTGAAGCTGCTCCCTAAACAGGGCGATCCGTGAAGCCTGGACTATCCTTGTTTGGCCCCATCATGGCAGGCAGCAGTAGGTCCCTGGGCTCCAGTGTCAGAAGACGACACTGGGCATGGAAAGCAGCCAGGCTGACCTTGTACAGAAAACCCAGTGTGCAGAGAATGTCTCCAAAGGCTTTATGTGCACAAGAAATACTCCTTTGACAGGCTTGCTGGCTAGTCGGAGGGCTGTCCCCTAAAATACAAGTTTGGCATCTGTAAGCATTTAACAGTCATGTCATGTAAAGAGCTGCAGCAGTGCTCCCACCAGGGCCCGACCTGGCCTTGTATCCCAAAATCCCAGGGCTGCCACTTCCTCTAGATCAGGGACAACAGTGCCATCACTTGTGTGAGAGAGGCCTCCAGTGGACATTGGTAGTATTGCCGTCCCTAAGAGCAGCTCCTGAAATACCCTCAGGCTCCTGGGAGCCCCACTTCCCGGGCTGGGATTGTACAAGGCCATTCTTGTCTTTCAGTAACTGCTCCAGTCTTGGAGCTAAAAGAGTTCTGACCTTTTCAAGATCCTCCCTGAGGAAGGTTGATGTATGCCTGTTCTGACAATGTTACCATTTCACAGAACATGTCTGGAGTGCTTCCTTTGGACCAGGGCTTCAAACTGGTTCATTCTGGTTCAAACCCCTGTTGAGAATTTACATTTCCATCCCAGATATACTGAATCAGAGTCTACATTTTAACAAGATTCCTAGGTGATTCTTCCACATAATAAATTTAGAGAACCACTGCTCTACTAGTGGTTCTAAGAATTCGTCCCTCACTAGCAGCGTTGGGCGTAGTCTGGAAACTTATTAGACATGCAAATTCTCAGCAGGGGTTTGAACGGGAACAAACTGGTTCAAAGCCCTGCTTTGGACTTCCCTTCATGGCCTTTAATGTTCTTTTAGGGTCTTTTCTGTGGGGCAGGTCTGACTTCCCAGAGCAACTTGGCCTTTGTGGAGCTTTGTTCTAGCAGTCTTCAGTTCAGCTTTGCTCCAGGACCTGTTTTGTGGGTCCCCTAGAGGTATTAGTTTTGATTGTTGTTATTGCTTATTGTTTTTTATTTAAATTAGATGTCAAAATTAACATAAATCAGGACTCCCAGCATCTCTGGAAAAGTCATATCAAACAACACTTGCCCTGAGTGCCTTACCCAGCAGCCAATGGCTAAAGCTGAGGAGCTGCTGCCCCCTTTGGGCAGACAAGGATTCTCCAGTTTGCCACAGTTCCCACCATCCCCTATTTCTCTATTGTCTTTTATTACTTGCTGTGCTATATAGTTACATTACCTTTCTGGTCCCTATAGAAGCTTTATAGTTACATCACACATACAGAATAATTGCAGTAATAATAGCTGCCGCCACAGTTACCGGACCCTATGCTAAGCACAGTACATACATTCTCTCATTTAATTTGGTGAAATAGGGATCATTAGTCCCAATTTATAGATGCAGAAACCGGGGCTCAGCAGCCCTCAGCAGCTTGTCCATGGTCAGACAACGAGTACCTGGCCTATGCTGTAGTGGCTGTGGTCACCACCAACCACAAATGTTCCGCAGGTACCCACTGAGGTTATGGCAATGTACTCAGCAAGCAGTTAGACCAGGATTTAACTCCATGAGATAGTGGAAAATCAGATTACATTGACAGAAAATGTCTTTATAAGTCACAAGGGCTGAATTAAATTTCAACTATGCATATATATGCATTTTACCTTGTCAGGCAAGGGGCTCCTCTCATTGGTTTTGATGAGGTGACAGGCTTCACTAAGGCCCCAAACAATCACTAGGTTTTCCCTTTTTTCTATCTGTGATATATCCAAGAAGGCGCTCTTGTGGTACAGTGGTGAAGTGCTTGGCGTTCAAACCCACCAGCCGCTCTTTGTGGGAGAAAGATGTGGTAGCCTGCTTCTGAAAAGACTACAGCCTTGGAAACCCTATGAGGCAGTTCTACTCTATCCTATAGGGTCACTACAAGTCAGAATTGACTCATTGGCAGTAGGTTTTTGGTTTTAATACATTCAAGAATGGCTAGCCCTGGTCCCAATTATGAAGTAGGCAAAGTATCTTTGGTGTTAGAGACACTGGAATGTTCCCCCTTTCTTCCTCAGGACTCCCTCTTCGCTCCCCTTTGAGCCAGGTGCCCAATTCCCTGAACTCTCCTCAAATGACCCAGGGACCCCCCACTATGACACTGTGCCTGGGCTTAAATTTTAAGATAGCACTTCAACCTTCTAGATTCTTTCCCATCTCATTTGCCTATTGAACTGTTCTTTGCCATGCCTATTTTTTCAAGCTGTCATGGATTGAATTGTGTCCCCCAAAAACATGTGTATGAATTTGTCTAGACCATGATTCCCAATATTGTGTGATTGTCTGCCATTTTGTCATCTGATGTGATTTTCCTATGTGCTATAAATCCTACCTCTATGATGTTAATGAGGTGGGATAGGCGGCAGTTAATGAGGCAGGACTCAATCTACAAGACTGGATTGTGTCTTGAGCCAATCTCTTTTGAGATACAAAAAGGAGAAGTGAGCAAAGAGACAGAGGGACCTCATACCACCAAGAAAGCAGTGCGGGGAGCAAAGCACATCCTTTGGACCCAGGGGTCCTCCTCGGAGAATCTCCTAGCCCAGGAGAAGATTGATGAGAAGCACCTTCCTCCAGAGCCAACAGAGAGAGAAAGCCTTCCCCTGGAGCTGATGCCCTGAATTTGGACTTCTAGCCTACTAGACTGTGAGAAAATAAATTTTTCTTTGTTAGAGCCATCCACTTGTGGTATTTCTGTTATAGCAGCACTAGATGACTGAGATACAAGCTCTGATTATATGACTGACAACTTGGTCTGATAAATAAATTGAGAGTTAAGGTGTTGAGGACTCATTAGTTCTTCCAACAACTACCTATTGAGTGTCCTTCCTCTCCTTTTAAAAACCATTCAAGGGCTTTCCTGTCCCCGTAGGGAACTGAAAGCTAAAATTTTTAGCATGGCCTAAAAGGCCTTTAAGCCCTGTGTCCTCTGACCCCTGCAGCCATCCTTGCCACCCTGTTCTCCACTCAACTTTCCCTCAGGCCTTATTCCAGTTCCTCAAGGCCCCTCGACCCCTCCTACTACTGGGTCTTTACACTGACCATGTCCTCTGCCTCTTTGTCCTCCAGATCTCTGTCAGTCACAGCTTCGTCAAAAAGCATTTCTTGACCCCCCTGTCCAGGTCCACTCCCACCATTGGTCACTGTGATGGTTAAGGCTGTGTGTCAACTTGGCTGGTCCAAGATTCTCAGTGAATTGGCAGTTATGATGTTGTTTGGCAGTCATTTGATGTTATGATCACTTCCAGGAGGAGATTTGATATAATCTGATCACCTCCATGATGGGATCTGCCATGAATAGCCAATCAGTTGAAAGAGAGTTTCCTTGGGCATGTGGGCTGCATTGAATATAAGTGGACATTCTGGTAAGGCTTATGGGTTTTTGCTCACTCTGGGTCATGCAGCCGGCTCCTGTTCATCGGAACTCTGGTGTTTGGGATGTGAGGTAGCAGCTAACCTGTGGTCTTGCCTGCCAGTCTTGGGATTCATTGATCTTTGTAGCCTATGAGCAAGAGCCCTGCTCTCTGACCTGCCAATCTTGGGTTTGCAGCAGCTACATGGATCCGGAGAAGCCTCTATCCTGACTCATAGATTTGGGATGTTCCAGCCTCTAGAACTGTGTGAGCCATTTCCTTGACGTAAATCTGTCTATATATATTTGTACACTTTACTGGTTATTCTTCTCTAGAGAACCCAGCCTAAGACAGTCACCACCAGTGATCCAAGTTTCCAAGGCCCATTGCTTTTCCACTATAAGACATTTTCCATTCTGGCATCATGAACCTTTCCTGGAGAGTACTCCTCATAGTTGTCATTTTCAATTGATTTATCTGATTAACATGATGCCATCATGGAGAGATGTTATCTGTTTCCCTCACTTTGGTATCCTTAATCCCTAGATGTTTAATTCGTATTTGCTGAAGGAAGCGGGAGGTAGGAAGGAAGGAAGGGAGGAAAGAAGGGGGGAATTTCTATTGCCTTTCTATAATTGAAATGGAGAGAATCCAAGGTCACGGAGCTAGTTAGTGACAGGGCAAAAAGTTGGACTCGAGATTCCAAGGCCCATTGTTTTTCCATTCGCTTATATCATTCTGCCCTTCTGGGGCCTTCAATGACCTCTTTGGGCTGTGAAGAATAATCACACCTTGAAAATTATTATAGCCTTGGAGGCAAGCCCATGCTGGCTGAAGACAGATAGCACAATATAATTGAGCTGCAGCAGAGCCACTTTGCCAGGCACATGTAGGGACAGAGACAGCAGTGCTGGGCAGACCGGGCCAGATCTCTGGGTCTTATAAAGATGACTTCAACTTGACAGTATCCAAATGGACTCCTGGGGGACTACGACTGGGCTTAGCAGGAGAGTAAGATCTGGGATCATTAAACCCACTGTCTTTGAGTTGATTCCGACTCATAGCGACCCTATAGGACAGAGTAGAACTGCTCCATAGAGTTTCCAAGGAGCGCCTGGCAGATTTGAACTGCTGCCCTCTTGGTCAGCAGCCATAGCACTTAACCACTAGGCCACCAGGGTTTCCCTGGGATCATTAGCCTGCTAAAAGAAGAAAAGCCACCATCTGTTGTGCCCTTATTATGTGCAAAACACTTTAAAGACACTATTTGGTTAATTCTGACAAAAGACCTGCCCAAGAAATATTATTTTCCCCATTTTACAGATGAGGAAACTGAAGTCCAAAGACTAAATTTCCCAGAATCACACAGCTAGTCAGTGTTAGAATGAGTTTTTAAATCCAAGTGTGTCAGATTCCTAAGCAAAATTCTTATTCCACTATGCAGCACAGTCTTGAGATAGAACAGAATGCTCACAGTTCTTTATTAAAGTATGGAATATTCAAAAACCAAGACAACACAAAGAGGAAAGAGAAAACTAGAGGGAGTTAAGAATGAACAAACACTGTTGACGGCTCAGTGGAAGGCTGTGGTTTCAGGGAGCAGGGCCCAAGGCCCAAGGAGGAAAGGTTGGTTGGGCAGTAAAAGGCACAGAATGCAGAAGCCATCTGTTGAATCAGGAGGATAGGGGGGAGCTGGGACCTGGGCAGAGAAGAGCCTAGCCTAGAAGCTTAGAAGGCTAACCAAATTCAACATACTGTATTCATTCTCAAGACTGTGCCCTTCCTCCTGTCCCCAGTCTTTTTAGCAAAAGGATTTATTATTTCCATTTTTCTATGGAAACATTAATTTCTGAGCAATCAGGTGTCCTAGATTTGAAAGAAAAAACTGGTGGCATCTCATACCACCTGAACAGTTAATAGGAAAAGGCACTGATGCTATCTCTGTTTTCAACGTTGTGTCTCTGACACTGGCTTCTTAGGGAGGGCAGATCAACAGGAAAGAGAAGCCTTGTGCTTCCCAATGAGGCAGAAAGGCTGAGGGGAAAGGGCATGGGCTGCCACCAGGCCCTCAGGTTTCTAACGTAGGGCACCTGATGCTCTGGGCTTCCATTTTCTCACCTGTAGATGAAGGACTGGGATCAGATAATCTTTAAAGATCTTTCATACTTTATGGCTTTAAACTTTTCCAACCTAGACCTAGAGGTAGAAGAGGAATGAGGTAAGAATTGAACCGTAGGGACCAGGAGTCATCAAAGGGATGGTTTAGGTGGCAACAGAGTAATCGAATAACGTGAGGTTATGTTTGAAGAGTATCTCTTCTGCATGTATTGTGCATCTTGAGATTTTCTTGTATTATAAGCAAGAAAAAATCATTGGAGATTTGAATAGATTCTGGGTGTTGTATTATAGAAAGGGCATAGATTTTGGTGTCAAGCCTAAGTTCAAAAGATAAGACCTTTGGTAGGTAGCTTACTCTCTGTCTTAGTTATCTAGTGCTGCTATAACAGAAATACAAGTGGATGGCTTTAACAAAGAGAAATTTATTCTCTCACAGTCTAGAAGGCCAGAAGTCCGAATTCAGGGTGCCAGCTCCAGGGGAAGGCTTTCTCTCTCTGTCGGTTCTGGGGAAAGGTCCTTGTCATCAATCTTTCCCTGGCCTAGGAACTTCTCAGCACAGGGGCCCCAGGTCCAAAGGATGCGCTCCCTTCCTGTTTCTTTATTCTTGGTGGTAGGAAGCCTCACTTCTCTCTGCTCGATTCTTTAATATCTCAAAAAAGATTGACTCCATATACAACCTAATCTTGTACACTGGGTCCTGCCAAACAATTCAATCCGTAACAACCTCTATGAGTACCTGGTACCCCGTTTGTAAATAAGGATAGCACACACTCCACAGGGTGTCTGAGGGAATTAAATGTGTTTTATATATAAAGTGCATGGCACAGTGCCTTTTATCTGGTAGGATTCTTATAAATGTAGTCCATCCTCTTCCTCCTTTTGTTCTCCACCCCTTCCATTGGGGAGGCGAACAACCAAAACAGAGAATGGAATCAAACTGTGAATTCAAACTCACCAAGTACTTGTCAAGCATCTAAATGTGCTGTGCTAAGCACTTCTTAATATATAATATTCACAGCAACTCTGTGGAATAGGTGTTGCTTACTCTTCCATTGTACAGATGAAGAAACTGAAGGTCACAGAAGATAAGTGACTTGCCCCATGTTGCATAACTCATTAATGGTAGAAATGAGGTTTGAACTCTGGACCATTGAACCAGTCTTTTCACTGACTCACAAATACATATCAGACGCCGACACTCTAGAAGAGAGATCCACTGGGAGGAGCTTCTGCTTGAGGAAGGCTTTGGAAAGTTCTATCGTGACATACAGTCATACTTGATACAGCCCCATGCTCTCATGTGTGGGGACCCTTTATTCTGGCTGGAATAGAACTGTTCATCACCT
Organism: Elephas maximus indicus; assembly: GCF_024166365.1. Taxonomy (NCBI): domain Eukaryota; kingdom Metazoa; phylum Chordata; class Mammalia; order Proboscidea; family Elephantidae; genus Elephas; species Elephas maximus. The sequence continues at coordinate 163,543,720 of NC_064821.1, read as the reverse complement.
ACCAGGGGCAAGAGCACCCCTCAACTTCTTCCTGTGGTTAGTTGGTCAAGGCTTTTATATCACCACTGCTTCAATTCATCATAAATGTTAATACTGATGTAGTGCTTCAATGTTCTATTAAGATTTCACACTGCTGTGAGGTCAATGGGGTATTACTATCATTATTTTGCAGTTTAGGGCAGGCTTGTGGAGGTTCCATGACTTTTCCTAGGCCACGCAATAAGGGCAGTGACTCAAGCCCATGTGGGCAGCCCAGACCCCACTGTCATGGATTGAATTGTGTCCCCCAAAATTATGTGATGTAAATCCTAACCTCTATGCCTGTGGTTATAGCCCAGTTTGGGAATGTGTTGTTTTTGCTATGTTAATAAGACAGGATTCGTGTATGGTATTTCTGAGTCAATATCTTTTGAGATATAAAGGAGATTAAACAATCAAGTAGAGATGGGGAAGAGAGATACCAAGCTACTTGAAGATCTTCCAGGAGCAGAAGCTCAAAGTGAAAAGGGCCTTCCTCCAGAGCTGACAGAAAATCTTCCCCCAGAGCTAGCACCCTGAATTTGGACTTCCAGGGTCCTAAACTGTGAGAAAAAAAAAAATTGTTAAAGCCACCCATTTATGGTATTTCTATTATGACAGCACTAGATTAGTTAGACAGAATTTGGTACTGGAAGAGTGAGACACTGTTCTAACAAGTACCTAAAATGTGGAAGTGGTTTTGGAATTGAGTAAGAGAGACTTGAAGAGTTTTAAAATGCCTAATAGTAAAAGCCTAGATTTTCTCGAAGAGACTGTTAGTAGAATTATAGATGTCAAAGGCAATTCTGATGAGGGTTCAAAAGGAAGTGAGGCAAGCTATAGAGAAAGTCTCTATCATCTTACAGAATACACACGGTGCCAGCAACAGAATGCTGCTAGAAAATGTGGATGTTAGATGTGCTTCCAGTGAAGCTTTAAAAGAAAATGACGAACATGTGATTGGACAATGGAGGAAGGGCAATGCCTTTTATGCAGTAGCAAAGAACTTGTCTGAATTATGTTCAAGTGTTGGTGGAAGGTAAACCTTGTAAGTGGTGAACTTGAATATCTTGTTGAGGAAATTTCTAAGCAAGATCTTGTAGGGGCCACATGGTTGCTCTTTGATACTTACAGTAAAATGCACAAGGAAGGATATAGACTTAAAAACAAATTGTGCAAAGCGAAAATAGAACTTAAAGACTTGGAAAATTCTGTTGTAAAAACTAAGGACACATGTCCTAGACTGTTCACCAAGGATGTGGCTAAGCAATATTTTGTTAAAGAGATTAAGCCTGTGACTGATGGTTCGAACAAACTACCACAGCAGAAAATCCATCAGCTTAGATTGAAGGGGACAGAGAAAGAATGAAGGGAGGGAACACTGTCTGACTCTTGAAATTCTACAGGCAGGAAACAGGCCAAAGGAGCTAGATCTGTTGTCCTACAAGAAAAGAAAAGGACCATCTCTGGAGCAGCTCGGAGATCAGCAGAACTGTTGGAAGGAGCACGGAAAGCAGGACCTTCTCAGTTTCAGGGTGGGGCCATGGTCTTCTGGATCTCAAAGGGTGGGGCCACAGCCTCCTAGGTTTCAAAACATCAGGTCTTCTCCAACTTGGTTCTGGAGTGTGGGGCTGCCAGTCAGATGGACTAGGAGAATGGGGCTGCCCAAAGCCGAGGGAGCAGAGTTGCCCTCCCAGCAGGCCTGAAACTTGAAGCCCAGGGCTGAGGGGCTTCCACCCAGAATCCAGAGACCATAACCAATATCCAGAGTCTGGAGGGTGGGGGCATTACCCAGAAGATCTCACAGAATAAGGCTTGAGAGCTGATGTGAATTGTTCTACTGGGTTTGCAGAGCTGGCACCCTAAATTCGGACTTCTAGCCTCCTAAATTGTGAGAAAATAAACTTCTGTTTGTTAAACCAACCCATTTGTGATATTTCTGTTATAGTAGCACTAGATAACTAAGACACCCACATTCACCCATCTGCTGCTGCAGAAATGTCTCTTCCACCATTGCTGGGGCTGAGCCTGTGAGTTTCCTCCCGGTGGGCATCAGGCTCTCTCTGCTTTGTCCTAGGCGTTCTTGTCACCCCAAGGCTGACAGGGGCCCAAGAGTCAGAGCACATGTGAATTCAGTGATAACAAGGCTGTTCATTCTCTGTTTTCAGGGACTAAGCCAGTAAGAGTAACTGTTTTTTAAATACACACTTCCCTCAACTTGCTGTGACATTTCACCATGATTAACAGCTGAGGGTGTGGCATGACATGAGGGTGATGAGTCACTTCACCTGACTAAGTGCTTACATGTTCAGGATGGTGAGTCATTTCACCCAACTGGGTACTTACATCTGGGATCATGTCCTGTGATATCTGCACCCCTCCTGCAGGTCTCAGAACCTGAACAGCCTTACAGAAGTTTCCAACAAGGACTTTTCTGACCACCCCTGTTCCTCAGGAAACTGCACAACACAGGCTTCAGCTCTTCTGACATCTTTTCACTTCCCTTTTAGCATCTTCCCAGGTCTGGCTTAGAGCCCCCGTCTAAGGCCAGAGCTCTTTCAATGGCAGCCTTATCCACGCTGTTTGCTCCTGAATTGTTCTCAGAACCAGTCACCTACCAGCTAAGGGCTTGGAGTCAGGCAGGCCAAATGTTGGATCTGCCATTTATTAGCTATGCAATCTTAACCAAACTGCTATATCTTTATGGACTGTTTTCCCATCTGTATAATGGGAATAGTAGTACTACCTACTATTGATGGTGAAGAGTAAGGCAGCAGGCAAGGCACTTAGCATAGTGCTTGGACATAGTAAACGCTCAATGAATGCTAGTGTGTGGATGTGTTTTCATATCCCTGCTGAGTGCTTATTTTTTACCATATTTTATCACCACACACCAATTCATACACCACATGGTTCACATCATTTCCGTCTTAAGCATCCTAGTTTTTTGGTTCATCCCTCCTTTTTTCCTTGGTTTTCTAATTTCTTCTTCCATACTGGTTTTTCCATAGCCCTTTGTAGCTTTCGCTTCCTCTGTTCACTTCAAAGGGTTTATAATACCAGTATCTCAACATTTATAAAATTATTCCATGTTATCTAGCACAATAGAAGTTGGAAGCTGATGGGTTAATGACAAAAACTAATTAAAGCGGAGGTGAAGCCAAGATGGCAGGATAGACAGATGCTTCCAGCGAACCCTGTTTACAACAAAGACCAGAAAAAACAAGTGAAACAAGTATAGTTGTGACAAGCTGGGAGCCCTGAGCATCAAAGGCAAGCTTAGACAATGAACTGAGGGGCAGGGGGAGGAAGGGACTGTTCAGAAGTGGAGAGGAGTTACCAGACCTGAATCGCGGGGAGCCCTCAGACACAATTCCCGGAGCAGCGGCGGTGGCGGTACTAGCATTCAGTCGCAGTTCCCTCAGGGAGAAGCAGCCAGCCACAAAGCCTACTCACACCTCTAGAACCTGAGGAGAAGGGCGCTCTCAGCAAAAGCTAAGTACTTGTGTATATTTTACCGTGCCCCCCCACCCCCAAGCCGGCTTCACCGGCTAAATCCTGGGCCTGAGATAGACCCTGGTGAGCACCTAGAGCCACCCTCCCATCCTTGGGGAAGGAAAAAATTTGCAACTGGGGGAAAAAGATAATTTGCTAGTTCCATTAACTGGGGGAGCTCAGGACAGAAGTGGCTCCTGTCAGGCAAAAACTGTCCATGGACCTTGAGCACCTTTCCCTTCTGCATGGACCTGTGTGGGGCTATTTTGGGAGAATAGGCCCTTGTTGGTAAACTCCAACCATTTCAGCTGTGCGGTGGAGAGGTGGATGTTTGACGTTTGAGATTGCTTTGCCTATTGAACAAGGTTCTCACCTACCCACGTCAGGGACCTAAGGGACTGGTAGCTCCACTCAGGTCACCCAGCCACCCACAACAGGGGTCCAAAGATAACTGGTACCTCCCAGTCCTTACAACTAAAAACTTTGGGTGCCCATGGTCCCTCTGCAGAACCCACCTACCACCACGCTGTAGGGAACAGAGACATGTTTTCCTCAGAGACACTTGGGGGTCGGTTCTCAGTCCCCTGCCTTGTTCAGAGCGTGACCCCGTGCTGCAATCAGATACCTGTATATATGCCAATCACCCCTGCCCCTCTAAGACTGTAGGACAGAGCCTGTACCACACACTTGATGATCAGCTACCTGGAAACCACAGCTGAATTCATACAAGAAAACCGAATGGACTCCTAGACTGATATACTTGATAACAGTTCTAGCCAGCTGGGGACAGGACGCCAGAGCTCCAAAGGTGAAAATAATCAAGCTAGCTCACTCAAGCAACCCACAGGGGTATACCAAAACAAAACAAAGCAAGCAGCTACGACACAGTAAGCAAGCACAAACTAATACAATACCTTATAGATGGCTTGGGGACAACAGTCAACGTCAAGTCACATAAAGAAACAGACCATGATGACCTCAACAGGCTCTCAAAACAAAGAACCCAGGGATCTTCTAGATGAAAGTGCATTCCTGGGATTATCAGATGCAGAGTACAAAAGTTTAATATACAGAACCCTTCAACACATCAGGAAGGAAATGAGGCAATACACAGAACAAGCCAAGGAACACACAGATAAGGCAACTGAAGAAATGGGAAAGATTTTTCAGGAACACAATGAAAAGTTTAATAAGCTGGAAAAATCCATAGACAGACAGCAATCAGAAATTCAGAAGATTAACAATAAAATTACAGAAGTAGACAATTCAATAGAAAGTCAGATGAGCAGAAGTGAGCTAGAATTTCTGAACTCGAAGATAAATCACTTGACACTAATATATTTGAAGAAAAATCAGATAAAAGAATTTAAAAAATGAAGAAACCTTAAGAATCATGTGGGACGCTATCAAGAGAAATAACCTACGAGTGATTGGAGTACCAGAACAGGGAGGGATAACAGAAAATACAGAGAGAATTGTTGAAGATTTGTTGGCAGAAAACTTCCCTGATATTGTGAAAGACAAGAAGATATCTATCCAAGATGGTCATCGAACTCCACATAAGGTAGATGTTAGAAGAAAGTCACCAAGACATATTATAATCAAACTTGCCAAAACCAAAGATAAACAATTATAAGAGCAGCAAGGGATAAACGAAAAGTCACCTACAAAGGAGAGCCCATAAGAATAAGCTTGGACTGTTCAGCAGAAACCATGCAGGCAAGAAGGCAATGGGTTGACATATTTAAAAAATTGAAAGAAAAAAATTGCCAGCCAAGAATCATATATCCAGCAAAACTGTCTCTGAAATATGGAGGTGAAATTAAGACATTTCCAGATAAACACAAGTTTAGGGAATTCGTAAAACCAAACCAAAACTACAAGAAATACTAAAGGGAGTTCTTTGGTTAGAAAATCAATAATGTCAGGTATCAACCCAAGACTAGAACACTGGGCAGAGCAACCAGAAGTCAACCCAGACAGGGAAATCCAAAAAAACAAAGCAAGATTATGTTAAAAAAAAAAAAAAAAAGCCCCAAACAGGGTAACAGTGATGTTATTATATAAAAGAAGACAACATTAAAATAATAAAGAGGGACTAAGAAATGTAATCATACACCTTCCATATGGAGAGGAAGATACAGCAATACAAAGAAATAGAAGTTAATTCTAAATTTAGAAAAATAGGGGTAAATAATTAGGTAACCACAAAGGAGACAAACTATCCTACTCATCAAAATAAAATACAAGGGAAAAATACAGACTCAGCAGAAACAAAATCAACAACAACAAATATGAGGAAAGGACAATATATAAAGAAAATCTGTTCAGCACATAAAATCAAGTGGGAAAAAGAAACTGTCAACAACACACAAAAAAAGACATCAAAATGATAGCACTAAATTCATAAAATTCATACCTATCCATAATTACCCTGAATGTAAATGGACTAAATGCACCAATAAAGAGACAGAGAGTGGTAGAATGGATTAAAGAACAAGATCCATCTAGATGCTGCCTACAAGAGACACACCTCAGACTTAGAGACACAAACAAACTAACATTCAAAGGATGGAAAAAAATGTATCAAGCAAACAATCAAAAAAGAGCAGGAGTAGCAATATTAATTTCTGACAAAATAGACTTTAAAGTTAAATCCATCATAAAGGAAAAGGAAGAACACTATATAATGATTAAAGGGACAATGCACCAAGAAGATATAACCATATTAAATATTTATGCACCCAATGACAGGGCTGCAAGATACATAAACTCTATCAGCATTGAAAAGTGAGATAGACAGCTCCACAATAATAGTAGGAGACTTCAACACACCACTTTCAGTGAAGGACAGGACATCCAGAAAGAAGCTGAATAAAGACAGGGAAGATCTAAATGCCACAATCAACCAACTTGACCTCGTAGGCATATACAGAACACTCCACCCAACAGCAACCAAGTATACTTTCTTTTCTAGTGCACATGGAACATTTTTAGAACAGACCACATATTAGGTCATAAAGCAAGCCTTAGCAGAATCCAAAACATTGAAATATTACAAAGCATCTTCTCTGACCATAAGGCCATAAAAGTGGAAATCAATAACAGGAAAAGCAGGGAAAAGAAATCAAACACTTGGAAACTGAACAATACCCTGCTCAAAAGCGACTGGATTATAGAAGACATTAAGGATGGAATCAAGAAATTCACAGAATCCAATGAGAATGAAAACACTTCCTATCAGAACCTTTGGGCACTGCAAAAGCGGTGCTCAGAGGTCAGTTTATATCAATAAATGCACACATACAAAAAGAAGAAAGGGCCAAAATTAAAGAATTATCCCTACAACTTAAAAAAATAGAAAGAGAGCAACAAAAGAAACCCACAGGCACCAGAAGAAAACAAATAATAAAAATTAGAACTGATCTAAATGAACTAGAAAACAGAAAAACAACTGAAAGAATTAACAAGACCAAAAGCTGGTTTTTTGAAAAAATCAACAAAATTGATAAACCACTGGCCAAACTGACAAAAGAAAAACAGGAGAGAAAGCAAATAACCCGAATAAGAAATGAGATGGGCGATATTACAACAGACCCAACTGAAATTACAAGAATCATATCAGATTACTATGAAAAACTATACTCAAATTTGAAAACCTAGAAGAAATGCATGAATTTCTAGAAACACACTACCTACCTAAACTAACACAAACAGAGGTAGAACAACTAAATAGACCCATAACAAAAGAAGAGATTGAAAAGGTAATCAAAAAACTCCCAACAAAAAAAAGCCTTGGTCTGGACAGCTTCACTGAAGAGTTCTACCAAGCCTTCAGAGATTTAACACCACTACTACTAAAGGTATTTCAGAGCATAGAAAAGGACGGAATACTCCCAAACTCATTCTATGAAGCCACCATATCCCTGATACCAAAACCAGGTAAAGACACCACAAGAAAAGAAAATTATAGACTTATATCCCTTATGAATGTAGATGCAAAAATCCTCAACAAAATTCTAGCCAATAGAATTCAACAACATATCAAAAAAATAATTCACCATGACCAAGTGGGATTCATACCAGGTATGCAGGAATGGTTCAACATTACAAAAACAATTAATGTAATCTACCACATAAATAAAACGAAAGGCAAGAATCACATGATTTTGTCAATTTATGCAGAAAAGGCATTTGACAAAGTTCAATACTCATTCATGACAAAGACTCTCAGGAAAATAGGAATAGAAGGAAAATTCCTCAACATAATAAAAGGCATTTATACAAAGCCAATAGCCAACATCAGCCTAAATGGAGAGAGCCTGAAAACATTCCTATTGAGATCAGGAACCAGACAAGGATGCCTTTTATCACCACTCTTATTCAACATAGTGCTGGAAGTCCTAGCCAGAGCAATTAGGCTAGATAAAGAAATAAAGGGCGTCCAGACTGGCGAAAAAAAAAAAACAAGGAAGAAGTAACAGTATCTCTATTTGCAGATGACATGACCTTATACACAGAAAACCCTAAGGAATCCTCCAGATAACTACTGAAACTAATAGAAGAGTTCAGCAGAGTATCGGGATACAAGATAAACATGCAAAAATCAGTTGGATCCCTCTACACCAACAAAAGGAACATCAAAGAGGAAATCACCAAATCAATGCCATTTACAGTAGCTCCCAAGAAGATAAAATACTTCGGAATAAATCTTACCAGAGATGTGAAAGACTTATACAAAGAAAACTACAGTACAATTCTGCAAGAAACCAAAAGAGGCTTACATAAGCGGAAGAACATACCTTGCTCGTCGATAGGAAGACTTAACATTGTGAAAATGTCTGTTCTACCAAAAGCAATCTATACATTTAATGCAATTCCGATCCAAATCCCAATGACATTCTTTAATGAGATGGTGAAATAAATCACCAACTTCATATGGAAGGGGAAGAGGCCCCGGATAAATAAGGCATTACTGAAAAAGAAGAACAAAGTGGGACGCCTTACTTTACCTGATTTTAGAACCTATTATACCGCCACAGTAGTCAAAACAGCCTGGTACTGGTACAACAACAGATACATGGACCAATGGAACAGAATTGAGAATCCAGACATAAATCCATCCACATATGAGCAGTTAATATTTGACAAAGCCCCCAAAACAGTTAAATGGGAAAAAGACAGTCTTCTTAACAAATGGTGCTGGCATAACTGGATATTCATCTGCAAAAAAATGAAACAAGACCCATACCTCACTCCATGCACAAAAACTAACTCAAAAAGGATCAAAGACCTAAACATAAAATCTAAAACGATAACGATCATGGAAGAAAAAAATAGGGACAATGTTAGGAGCCCTAATACATGGCATAAACAGCATACAAAACGTTATAAAGAATGCAGAAGAAAAACTAGATAACTGGGAGCTCCTAAAAATCAAACACCTATGCTCATCCAAAGACTTCACCAAAAGAGTAAAAAGACTACCTACAGACTAGGAAAAAGTTTTTAGCTATGACATTTCTGATCAGCACCTGATCTCTAAAATCTACCTGATACTGCAAAAACTCAACTACAAAAAGACAACCCAATTAAAAAATGGGCAAATGATTTGAATAGACACTTCACTAAAGAAGATATTCAGGTAGCTAACAGATATATGAGGAAATGTTCACGATCATTAGCCATTAGAGAAATGCAGATCAAAACTACAATGAAATTCCATCTCACTCCAACAAGGCTGGCATTAATCCAAAAAACACAAAATAATAAATGTTGGAGAGGCTGTGGAGAGATTGGAACACTTATACACTGCTGGTGGGGATTTAAAATGGTACAACCACTTTGGAAATCGATTTGGCCTTTCCTTAAAAAGCTAGAAATAGAACTACCACACAATCCAGCAATCCCACTCCTTGGAATATATCCTAGAGAAATAAGAGCCTTTACACAAACAGATATATGCACACCCATGTTTATTGCAGCACTGTTTACAATAGCAAAAAGATGGAAGCAACCACGGTGCCCATCAATGGATGAATGGATAAATAAATTATGGTATATTCACACAATGGATAAATAAATTATGGTATATTCACACAATGGAATACTACGCATCGATTAAGAACAGTGAGGAATCTGTGAAACATTTCATAACATGGAGGAACCTGGAAGGCATTATGCCGAGTTAAATTAGTCGGTTGCAAAAGGATAAATATTGTATAAGACCACTATTATAAGAACTTGAGAAATAGTTTAAACTGAGAAGAAAACATTCTTTTGTGGTTACGGGAGGGGGGAGGGAGGGTGGGAGAGGGGCATTCACTAGATAGTAGATAAGAACTACTTTAGGTGAACGGACACAATACAGGGGAGGTCAGCACACAATACAGGGGAGGTCAGCACAATTGGACTAAACCAAAAGCAAAGTAGTTTCCTGAATAAACTGAATGCTTTGAAGGCCAGCATAGCAGGGGCAGGGGTCTGGGGACCATGGTTTCAGGGGACATCTAAGTCAATTGGCATAATAAAATCTATTAAGAAAACATCCGGCATTCCACTTTGAAGAGTGGCATCTGGTGTCTTAAACGCTAGCAAGCAGCCATCTAAGATGCATCAATTGGTCTCAACCCACCTGGATCAAAGGAGAATGAAGAACACCAAGGACACAAGGCGATTACGAGCCCAACAGACAGAAAGGGCCACATGAACCAGAGACTGCATCATCCTGAGACTAGAAGAACTAGATGGTGCCTGGCTACAACTGATGACTGCCCTGACAGGGAACACAACAGAGAACCCCTGAGGGAGCAGGAGAGCAGTGGGATGCAGACCCCAAATTCTCATAAGACCAGACTTAATGGTCTGATGGAGACTGGAAGGACCCCAGTGGTCACGGCCCCAGACCTTCTGTTGGCCCAGGGCAGGAACCATTCCCGAAGCCAACTCTTCAGACATGGATTGGACTGGACAATGGGTTGGAGAGGGATGCTGGTGAGGAGTGAGCTTCTTGGATCGGGTGGACACTTGAGACTATGTTGGCATCTCCTGCCTGGAGGGGAGATGAGAGGGTGGAGGGGGTTAGAAGCTGACGAAATGGCCACAAAAAGAGAGCACGGAGGGAGAGAGCGGGCTGTCTCGTTAGGGGGAGAGTAATTGGGCATGTGTAGCAAGGTGTATATGGGTTTTTGTGTGAGAGACTGACTCGATTTGTAAACTTTCACTTAAAGCACAATAAAAATTTATGAAAAAAATTTAATTAAAGCAATGAATTTTTTTTTTAAAAAAAGAAAGTAGGAAAATGATCAAAGGATACATAGGCAATTCACAGGAAAACAAGTCCAGCTGGTCAAAAAGCATACTCAAAGATTTCAGACTCTGGTAATCTGGGAAATACAAATCTAAGTAGCAGGGAGCTATCTCTTCACCTCTATCAGAATGACCAAAACTAAAAAGACTTATAATACCTATTGCTGGCAGGGATGCAGAGAAAAGGTTACTTCAATAATTGCTCATGGATGTTACAGCCTTTTTGCAAAGCAATCGGGCAACATTTATTAAGTTTAAAATTAAAAATACATACACCTTTTCACCTATCAGTTCTACTGCTGGGAATCTACCCCACAGAAATAAAATACCAGAATATAAGGTCACATGCACAAGGCTGTATAACGAATTATTGTGTGTAGGGGAAAACAAACCTAGACACAAAGCATATGTCCTTCAAATAGACACTAGTTGAATATAGTATGACATACCATGGAAGAGTCTGCAGCTATTTTTTTTAATTGTGCTTTAGATGAAGGTTTACAGAACAAATTAGTTTCTCATTAAACAATTAATACACATATTGTTTTGTGACATTGGTTGCTAACCCCACAACGTGTCAATACTATCCCCTTCTCAGCCTTGGGTTCCCTAATATCAGTTTTCCTGTCCCCTCCTGCCTTCTCCTCCTTGCCCCTGGGCTGGTGTCCCCATTGAGTTTCATTTTGTTTTATGGGCCTGTCTAATCTTTGGCTGAAGGGTGACCCTCGAGAGTGACTTCAGTACTGAGTTAAAAGGGTGTCCGGGGGCCGTACTCTCAGGGTTTCTCTCGTCTTCGTCAGACCAATAAATCTGGTCTCCTTGTGTGAATTAGAATTTTGTTCTACATTTTTTTCCAGCTCTGTCCAGGACCCTCTATGGTGATCCCTATCAGAGCAGTCTTTGGTTATAGCCAGGCGCCATCTAGTTGTGCTGGACTCAGTCTGGTGGAGGTTGTGGTAGTTGTGGTCCGTTAGTCCTTTGGACTAATCGTTCCCTTTAGTCTTTGGTTTATTCTCCCTTGCTCCAGATGAGGTGGGACCAGTGGAGTATCTTAGATGGCCGCTCACAAGCTTTTAAGACCCCAGACTCTACTCACCAAAGCAGAATGTAGAACATTTTCTTTATAAAATATGTATGGCAATTGAACTGGATATCCCCCGACACAGTTTGCAGACTGAACACAAAAAAGTAGAGTTTTAGCAGGGGGCTCATAGAGATTCATGAATAATTGATGAGAAAAGCAAAATGTAGAAACTTGGGTATAAATTACCCATTTTTAAGAACAAATAATGTGGCCCCCTTACCTACATTTATGTATGTGAGCCAACATACATAAGCATGGAAGAAAAATGGGAGGATATAGACCAACCCATTAACATGAGCATGGGGGGTAGTCACTGCTGTGGTTGGATGGGAATGGAAGAAAATGAGATGCAGCGAAAGGCAGAAGGAAAAGAGGAAAAAGATTGCATTGAAATTAATCACATAAATACTCATATTTATGTATTAACATAAAATTATATATGTGTGTAAGTAGATATAATAAGAGAAGTTTAAATTATACGTAAAACCCATTGCCACTGAGTGGATTCCAATTCATAGAGACCCTATAGGAGAGAGAACTGCCCCACAGGGTTTCCAAGGAGCAGCTGGTGGATTCGAACTGCCAACCTTTTGGTTAGCAGCTGAACTCTTAACCACTGTGCCACCAGGGCTCCAAATTATATATACGTACCTTAAACTTATTTTTTTTTGTCAACCTAAAACAAGTAAATGTATATTCCTTCACCAATATTTTGACATAGAGCCAAGTTCTTTTCATTGAGAATGAGTCCATTTTTAGGACTTGGGCTCCACCCTGTCTTTCGTACAAAAATCACACACTTCATTCATCCTCTGCAGTTTCTAATTTCAATTTCTGAAGAGTGGAGTAAGAATGTAAAGACCCACACAAAGCAATTTTAGGGCAGGACCCTTCTAGATGTTCTGTTTTTAACCCTAATCTTTTCTGATGTCTTGCCTACACCCAATTCAACAGCAATCTTATTTTAGCATCTCCTCTTTATTAAGTCTTCCCAAAACTGTTCACTTGGGTTTTTTCTTAGATTAGGAAATATTTTTATTGAGATTAAGCAATTTGCCCATGTCAGTGAGTAAACAAGTTGGATTTTTAATTTCAGGGCCTGTGATTTCAAAGCCCAGTGTTTTTGTTTTGTTTTTATTGTGCATTAGGTGAAAGTTTACAGAGCAAATTAGAGTTCCATTCAATAGTTTGTACAAAAAGTGTTTCATGGAAATGGTTTCACTCCCCACAATGTGTCAGCACTCTCCCCATTTCCGCCCTGTGTTCCCTGTTTCCTTTTGTCTGGATTTTCTAACCCTTCTTGCCTTCTCATCTTTGCTTTTGAGCAAATACTGTCCTTTTGATCTTGTATAACTGATTGTTCTGAGCAGCATGTTCCTCTCGAGTGTTATTCTTTATTTTATGGGCCTGTCTATATGTGGCTGGAAGGTGGCCTATGGGAATGGCTTCATTTCCAGGTCAAAAGGGTGTCTTACGGCCATAGCCTCGGGGTTCCCCCAGTCTCTGTCAAACACCAGTAAGTCTGGTCTTTTTTGTGAATTGATTTTTTGTTCTATATTTTTCTCCCGCTCTGTCCAGCAACCTTCTGTTGTAGTCCAAGTCAGAGCAGTCAGCAGTGGTAGCCAGGCACCATCTAGTTCTTCTGGTCTTGAGGTCCTGTAGGCTGTGGTTCATGTGGTCCATTAGTCCTTTGTGCTAATCTCTGCCTTGAGTCTTCGGTTTTCTTCACTCTCCTTTGCTCTGGATGGGAAGAGACTGATAGCTGTATCTTAGATGGCCACTCGCAAGTTTTTAAGACTCCAGTTGCTACTCACCAAAGTAGGATGCAGAATGTTGTCTTTATGAATTATGTTGTGCCAACTGATGTAGATGTACCCCCAGTCTACAGTCCTTTGCCTTTGAGCCAAAGAACTTCATCCTGCGAGGTGTTTGGTTATATCTAAGAGATTTCCCTGACTGAGCCCCCTTGTGTGCTCTATTGTCTATATTAATATATGAAGAGCACCTACAGTCATGTATGTAGATATATCCACCACCAAACGTGTATCTTCTGGTAGGTGTGCTCTCTTAACATTCTCCCACGCCTCTTGGCATACACCCTCCCACACCTCTTGGCATATCTATCTACCTATGTATCCGTTCGTAAACTGGTGTTTGTTAAAACTATTGTTGCAGGATTGTCTAAGCTACAGTCATTACTGTAGTTTCTCTTTATTCTTGTGTTCCTCTCAGTGTCCTCTCTTGCCTTGGTCATGTTGTGCTGATATTGTGTATTGCCTTTCCCTTCACCAGTATTAACACGTGTCTTCTATTTGGTAATTTTTTCTCCCTCTCCCATCCCTGTTGTTGTTGTTAGGTGCCGAAGAGTTGGCTCTGACTCATAGTGACCCTATAGGACAGAGTAGAATTGCCCCGTAGAGTTTCCAATGAGCCGCTGGTGGATTTGAATTACCAACCTTTTGGTTAGCAGCCAAGCTCTTAACCACTACTCCACCAGGGCTCCCTCCCATCCCTGGTTTTTTTTTTTTTTTTTTTCCTGTGTGTAAACCTTTTGTTGTTACCTTATAATAGCAGTTCCATACAATATTTTTTGTTTTGTGATTGACTTATTTCACTGAGCATAATGTCCTCCAAATTCATCCACACTGTGAGACATTTTGTGGATTCATCATTGTTTTTTATCACTGTGTAGTATTTCATTGCATGTATGTACCATAGTTTGTTAATCCATTCATCTGTTGATGGGCCCTTAGGTTGTTTCCATCTTTTCGCTATTGTGAATAATGCTGCAATGAACATGGGTGTGCATATGTCTATTCGTGTGACGGCTCTTATTTCTTTAGGGTATATGCATAGGAGTGGGATTGCTAGATCGTATGGTATTTCTATTCCTAGCTTCTTGAGGAAGCATCGTACCATTTTTCATACTGGTTGTACCATTTTACATTCCCACCAGCAGTGTATAAGAGTTCAATCTCACCAATTATTTGTTAATTTCTGTTTTTTTGATTAGTGCCAGTAATGTTGGTGTGAGAGAGTGTCTCACTGTGGTTTTGATTTGCATCTAATTGCTAATGATGACTAGCATTTCTTCATGTGTTTGTTACCTGCCTGAATATCTTCTTTAGTGAAGTGTCTGTTCATATCCTTTGCCCATTTTTTAATTGGATTGTTTGTCTTTTTATTCTTGAAATGTTGAAGCTTTCTATAAATTTTAGAGATAGGTCTTATCCAAAAATTTTTTTCCAATCTGTAGATTCCCTTTTTATTATTTTGGAGAAGTCTTTTGTTGAGCATATTTGATTTTTAGGAACTCCCAGTTATCTAGTTTTCTTTTGTGTGTTCATTTTTAGTTATGTTTGGTATTCTATTTATGCCATATATTAGGGCCCCCTAGTGTTGTCTCTATTTTTTCCTCCATGACCTTTATAGTTTTAGATTTTATATTTAGGCCTTTGATCCATTTGGAGTTAGTTTTGGTGTACAGTGTGAGCTATGGGTCCTGTTTCATTTTTCTATAGATAGATAATCCAGTTTTGCCAGCACCATTTGTTGAAGAGACTGTCTCTTCCCCCATTTAATGAACTTTGGCCCTTTGTCAAAAATCAGCTGTCCATAAATGGTTGGATTTATGTCTGGGTTCCCAATTCTGTTCCATAAACACATCTCACAATAGGCAACACTCACATCAACAGGCAGAAGCAGGTGTATGAGGGCACCCTGGAAGGTCTGAGCACCCTCTTGGCCTCAGCATTTGGGGAGCCAGAAGTGACAGTATTTTCATAGAGAATGGACTGGGGGTAGGTAAAATAACTGATGAATCAGTTATTTTTCACCTAGCAATTCCACTCCTGGGAACGTACCCCATAGAAATAAAAATATCAGAACGTATGGCTATATGTACAAGGATGCATAATGAATTACTGTGTGTGCTGGACAACAAATAAAATCTAGAAACAAAGTAAATGTCCTTCAAAAGGGGAATGTTGAATATAGGTAGGACATACCGTGGAATACTCTGCAGCTATTGAAAAAAATAGAGACCTGGAACTTCATGGAAAACCCCCATGTGCTATGAGTTGATGAGTAGTTACCAGGCCTGTTGAGTTACATTCAGCTCTCTGATTATGTCACTCTGACAGTTATTCTGTGATTGAAATATCGAAGGATCTCAGTGGAGGTGGACATTGGGGGGCATGGAAGATTACATCTTTCTTTTTGTAACATATCATGTAGCTTTTTGCTGATACGTCAAAAAGTCTGGGGTAAGTGGCTTGGCTGGGGTGGGGTAGACCACCAGCTTACACTCCTTTCTCGGGACAGGTGATGCAGTGCCAGGACAGGACTCCGGCCCAGCTTCAAATCCCACCTTCTGCCCTTACCTGGCAGGTGACTTTGGACATGCCATCTTATGTCACTACGTCTATTTCCTTATCTGAAAAATGGGGTCACAGTACCTAATTCATGGAGTTGTTTCAAAACTCAAATGAGATGTTTATAAAAGTGTTTGCCAAAATGACAGGACCATCTTGGGTTATATTCAGGCTAGTATATCTTGTACAACATCCATAGTCATGAGGTGAGGGACCCCATTCCTATCCCTACAACAAGCAGCAAGGTTCACAGGAATGAGCATATGTACTGGAGGCAAGGCAGACAGGGATCTGGGTACCACTTTCACCAGGAGTTCACTGTGCATCCTTGGGCAAGTCACTTAATCTTTCTGAGATTCAGTTTTGTCATCTGGAAAATGGTGAATAATAATAATGGACAACTAATATCTAACTTGAGAGTCCCTGGGTGGTACGAACAGTTAACATGCTCAGTTGCTAACTGAAAGGTTGGAGGTTCAAGTCCACCCAGAGGCACCTACCTTGAAAGAAGCCCTGGCAATCTACTTCTGAAAAATCAGTCATAGAAAACCCTATGGAGCACAGCTCTACTCTGGCATACATGGGGTTGCCATGACTCAAAGTCAACTCGAAGGAAACTAGTTTAAGATCTGAAAGAAATGCAATGTCCTCATTTCTACAACTCGACATTACTCAGTTCTTATTTTGATTGGTTGGTGGAAAACTTAAACCCTAGCCATGATGGGGAGGACCCTGCCCTGGTGTTGTGAACCATGATTCCATACTGACAAAGAACTAGGGCTGGGGAGTGCTTGCCCTCCCACCCCTCATCCACACAGGTTGCTGCTGGGATGTCCATTGCCCTGTCCATCTGTCCTAGGGCTCTCTGTTGCTTCCAGGACATGCTTGGAACACACAATTATTTTCATGGCTGGAGGTGCAGAGCCAGGTAAACAAATAAGTGCAAGGCAATAGGGAGGAGAAGGGCCTGTGGTGAACTGAAGAGCAATGCCCATCCTAAAGCATCCAAATTCAAATTAAAACACCATGAGGACCAAATAAAATATCCCTGTGGGCTAGTTTAAAGGATCTCTGGTGGCACAATGCTCTTCTGCTAACTGAAAAAGTCGGCTGTTTTAACCCACCAGCTGCTGCACAGGAGAAAGATGTGGTAGTCTGCTTCCATAAAGATTACTGCCTTGGAAACCCTATGGGCAGTTCTAATCTGTCTTATAGGGTCGCTATGAGTTGGAACCAACTTGATGGCAAAGGGTTTGGTGGGCTGGACCTTTTCACTGCCTTGTGAATACGCCAGGCTTGCTCTCACCTTGGAACCTCTGCTGGGAATGCTCATTCCCAGATACCCCAGCTATCGCCCCTTCAGAGCTCTGCTCGTGGTCCCCTCAGTGACATGTTTCCTTGCTTGTTCTGACACTCCCCATTTCCTTCCCCATTTTATTCTCCTCTATAACCTTCCGTTCTCTACTTTTCTTATTCATCCTATTTAATGCTTATCTCTTCCCACTAGAATGCAAGTCCCATGAAGACATTTTTTTTCTTCATCTGTTCTGTTCACTGTCAGATGCCAAGGGTCCAGAATAGTGCCTAACACATAGTAGGCACTCAATAAGTATGTGCTGCATGATAAATGAATGAGTCTTCATCGTTGAATAAATTAACTGGTTTCCTTTCTTCCCTTTCTACAATATATGCAGTGCACTATCAGAAGATTCTCAGCAGCAGTGAGACAACAGTGAGATGAGTGAGGCATTCGCCTTGGACACAAAATTTAAGAGGAACAAAAAACTCAGTGATCAAGATAAATATTTTAAAGCAACATTTTTTTTTTCTGTTTGCAAAAGCACGTTTTTGTAATTTTTTATTGTGCTTTCAGTGAAGGTTTACAAATCAAGTCAGTTTCTCATACAAAAATTTATATATACCTTGCTATAAAAAAAAATTTTCTTTTTTTATATACTCCTAATTGCTCTCCCCCTAATGAGACAGCACACTCCTTCCCTCCACTCTCTATTTTCGAGTCCTTTCGGTCAGCTTCTGACCCCCTCTGCCCTCTCATCTCCCCTCCAGACAGGAGATGCCCACATAGTCTCATGTGTCTACTTGATCCAAGAAGCTCACTCTTCACCAGTATCATTGTCCACTCCAATTCCTGTCTGAAGAGTTGGCTTTGGAAATGGTTCCTGTCTTGGGCTAACAGAAGGTCTGGGGATCTGGACCTCTGGGGTCCTTCTAGTCTCAGACCATTATGTCTGGTCTTTTTACATGAATTTGGGGTCTACATCCCACTGCTCTCCTGCTCCCTCAGGGGTTCTCTGTTATGTTCCCTGTCAGGGCAATCATCAGTTGTAGCCGGGCACTATCTAGTTCTTCTGGTCTCAGGCTGATGTAGTCTCGGTTTATGTGGTCCTTTCTGTCTCTTGTACTCCTAATTACCTTGTGTCTTTGGTGTTCTTCATTCTCCTTTGCTCCAGGTAGGTTGAAACTCATTGATGCATCTTAGATGGCTGCTTGCTAGCATTTAAGACCCCAGATGCCACTCTCCAAAGTGGGATGTAGAATGTTTTCTTAATAAATTTTATTACGCCAATTGACTTAGATGTCCCCTGAAACCATGGTCCCCAGACCCCTGCCACGCTGGCCTTCGAAGCATTCAATTTATTCAGGAAACTTCTTTGCTTTTAGTTTAGTCCAGTTGTGCCGACCTCTCCTGTATTGTGCGTTGTCTTTCCCTTCACCTAAAATAATTCTTTTCTACTATCTAATTAGTGAAAACCCCCTCCCTGGCTCCCTCTTTCCCTCCCTCTCTGGTAACCGTCAAAGAATATTTTCTTCTCTGTTTAAACTATTTCTCCAGTTCTTATAATAGTGGTCTTATACAATATTTGTCCTTTTGCAACTAATTTCACTCAGCATAATGCCTTCCAGATTCTTCCATGTTATGAAATGTTTCACAGATTCATCATTGTTCTTTATCAATGTGTAGTATTCCGTTATGTGAATATACCATAATTCATTTATCCATTCATCTGTTGATGGGCACCTTGGTTGCTTCCATCTTTTTGCTATTGTAAACAGTGCTGCAATGAACATGGGTGTGCATATATCTGTTTGTGTAAAGGCTCTTAATTCTCTAGGATATATCCCAAGGAGTGGGATTGCTGGATCGTACGGTAATTCT
Organism: Elephas maximus indicus; assembly: GCF_024166365.1. Taxonomy (NCBI): domain Eukaryota; kingdom Metazoa; phylum Chordata; class Mammalia; order Proboscidea; family Elephantidae; genus Elephas; species Elephas maximus. Next base: position 163,524,264 of record NC_064821.1, on the reverse strand, counting down.
ATTTCTAGTTTTTTAAGGAAGTGCCAAATCAATTTCCAAAGTGGTTGTACCATTTTACATTCCCACCAGCAGTGTATAAGGGTTACAGCCTCTCCGCAACCTCTCCAACATTTATTATTTTGTTTTTGGATTAATGCCAGCCTTGTTGAAGTGAGATGGAATCTCATTGTAGTTTTGATTTGCATTTCTTTTATGGCCAATGATCATGAGCATTTCCTCATCTATCTGTTAGCTACCTGAATATCTTCTTTAATGAAGTACCTGTTCATATCCTTTGCCCATTTTTTAATTGGGTTGTCTTTTTGTAGTTGAGTTTTTATAGTATCTTGTAGATTTTAGAGATCAGACACAGACTGGAAATGTCATAGCTAAAAACTTTTTCCCAGTCTGTAGGTAGTCTTTTTACTCTTTTGGTGAAGTCTTTGGATGAGCATAGGTGTTTGATTTTTAGGAGCTCCCAGTTATCTAGTTTTTCTTCTGCATTGTTAGTAATGTTTTGTATACTGATTATGCCATGTATTAGGGTTCCTAGCATTGTCCCTATTTTTTCTTCCATGATCTTTATCATATTAGATTTTATACTTAGGTCTTTGATCTATTTTGAGTTCATTTTTGTGCATGGTGTGAGGTATGGGTCTTGGTTCATTTTTTGCAGATGGATATCCAGTCATGCCAGCACCATTTGTTAAACAGACTATCTTTTCCCCATTTTACTGACTTTGGGCCTTTGTCAAATATCAGCTGCTCATATGTGGATGGGTTTATGTCTGGATTCTCAAATCTGTTCCATTAGTCTATGCATCTGTTGTTAAAGCAACATTTTTTAAAAATCAAATAAATAATCAAAATTAACATGAAAAATTTGTGATGTACAAAATACTAAAATTTAAAATAAAAACAGAATCCCAAAGTAGTTTCAGTGAGCTTAAGTTCATTAAAAATTGTTTAAGATCTTCACTTGGTCAAGGAAAATTGTCAAACATGGCAATGTTCTCCATTAAAAATAAGATAAAGAAGTATATTTAAAATTTTTTTATGAATGAGTTTTCTGCCATTAAAGCCAGTAATGTAAGATTATAATAAATTGTGTTTTTGGTATAAATAGAATATTTGAACTTAAAACAATGTTGTTTCAATATACACACTTTCTAATTTTTCAATATTTTTTCAGCTACAATAATTTTCTGTGGGAAAAAACCTTTAAAAAATACATAAAATATGTATATAGGGCGCCAAACCAAAAAAAAAAAAAAAAACCAAACCCAGTGTCATCGAGTCCATTCTGACTCATAGCGACCCTACATAGGGCACAGCACGCAGTTTTTCTTTTGCTTCAGGCCCCAGGACAGGTCAGCAGGGCACTAGGTTCTCAGTAAATACATGCTGATTAAGTGGCTTCAGGAGTCATCCCTTCTAAACAGGCTTTTGTGAGTTGTTTTTTTTTTTTTTTTCTCTTGTACTTTAAAGATTTCGAGAGCAAACTAATTTCTTACTAAACAATTAATACATATATTGTTCTGTGGCATTGGTTGCCAACCTCACAACATGTCAACACTTTCCCCTTCTCGACTTTGGGTTCCCCATTACCAGCTTTCCTATCCCCTCCTGGCTTCTCGTCCTTGCCCCTCAGCTGGTGTGCCCATTTAGTCTCATTTGGTTTTATGGGCCTGTCTAATCTTTGGCTGAAGGGTGAACCTCAGGAGTGACTTCAATACTGAGCTATAACGGTTTCCAGGGGCCATACTCTTAGGGTTTCTCCAGTCCCTGTCAGACCAGCAAGTTTGGCCTTTTTTTTCTTTTGGTGAGTCAGAGTTTTGTTCTGCATTTTTTCCAGCTCTGTCCAGGACCCTCTATCATGATCCCTATCAGAGCAGTTGGTGGTGGTAGCCAGGCACCATCTAGTTGTGCTGGACTCAGTCTGGTGTAGGCTGTGGTACCTGTGGTTCATTAGTCTTTTAGACTAATCTTTCCCTTGTGTCTTTGGTTTTCTTCATTCTCCCTTGCGCTAGACAAGGTGAGACCAGTGGAGTACCTTAAGACGGCCACTTACAAGCTTTTAAGAGCCCAGGCGAAACTCACCAAAGTAGGATGTAGAACATTTTCTTTATAAACTGTTATACCAATTGAGCTAGATGTCCCCCAAGATCATGGTCCCCTGCCCTCAGCCCAGTAACTCGGGAGTAACATCAGGGAGTTTGGATGTGTCTATGAAGCATCCGTGACCTTGCCTTGGACAAGTTGTTCTGGCTTCCCCAGTATTGTGTACTCTCTTACCCTTCGCCAAAGTTACCACTTATCTATTGTCTATTTAGTGGTTTTCCCTCCCTTCCCTCCCCTCCCTCGTAATCATCAAAGATTGTTTCTTCTTGTATGTAAACCTTTTCATGAGTTTTTATAGTAGTAATCTCATATAGGCTTTTGTAACTTCAGCAGCCTGTCTAGCTTTCATCCAAAGAAGTGAGAGATGTGAAGATTTCAGGAGGCAGGTGAAGGAGATGGTCTCAACTGAGAGGCTTCTCTGTGATCAAGCCACATAGGCCTAGTCCACTTGGGAACTATTTATCCTTTGCATGGAAGGATCTTCAAACCGAGGGGAATATTTTGGATTGAACTGTCCTTCAAAAGATATGTTGAAGTCTTACTCCTGGTATCTGTGAACATGACCTGGTTTGGCAATAGAGTCTCTGAAGATGTTATCAGACAACACGAGGTCATGCCAGAGTAAGGTAGGTCCTGAGTGTTGTCCTTATAAAAGAGAAGAGACACAGAGAGAGACAGACAGGGGAAGACTTCCACATGAAGATGAAGATGCACCTACAAGTCTAGAAACGCTAAGAAATGCCTGGCACTACCGGAGGCTAGAAGAAATAAGAACCTTCCCCAAGAGCAGAAAGAGAGAGCATGGCTCTGCCCATGCCCTGATTTTGGAGTTCTAGCCCCCAGAACAGTGAGACAATAAATCTGTGTTCTTATAAGCCATCCAATTTGTGGCCCTTTGTTACAGCAGCCCTGGAGAAAGCAGGGAATGTTGAGATTGAGAAGAGCCTGGGGACAGAGAAAGGTCTCTTATTCCTCAGTAGTGAGATTTTATCACAGGAAGCCTGGGCAACCCACAGATTTGCTCGTTTGGTTTTCTTTTCTGTCGTCAACCACACCCATCCTGGACCTAGAGGAACTCATGCAGCCAACACTGGCAGTACCACAAACTGTAGCCAGGCCTTCTCTATATGGCTCTAGTAGACAGTGCCATGTTTCCACAGGCTCATGCACCTGACACTTACCAGGTGGTTTTTAAAAACTAAGGGTGGTTGTTCAGAGGTACCCTCGTACTGTGGAAAGAGTGCTACAGTGGAGGTCAGAATATTGGGATTCCTCCTTTTGTCCTTCCCCTATGATACTTCAGTCCAGTTACCCTCTCTCTAAATGTAAGTTTTCTCATCCAAAGAAATCTCTGAAGATCAATCCTGCCTGAAGAGTCTAGAAGATGGCACAGCTCGATATAATATTTGGTGCTGAATGGGGTTCTGAGGTAGTGGAATCAAGAGTTTCTTGTTTTGTTTTTTAAAGACAGAAATGACACTATGTTTGTATGATCCAGTATAAAGGTAAAAACTGATGATGCAGGAGACAATGACAGGAGTAACGAGAGGAGGTGGGATCCTGCGCACAACGGAGAGAATGGCTTTAGGAAGAGCAAGGAGAATTTATCCATAGTATCAGTTGGAGGTCTGAGGGGAGGTGTGAAATAGTTTCACAGGACAGTGAGAAGGTGAATGGACCAGGGCAATTCAATGGGAAACAATAAGGATCCATTTAAGGTTTGTGATCACTGATGTGAAACCAAATCAGCCTGGTGGTGTATTTTCTCCAGGCATGTTTAGCAGCCCAGGTGCAGGGAGGGAACTGGTAGAACTGATTACAACTACAACTGGGATTTGGCCAAGCAAGAATGAACAATTGAGAGGGCAAGAGAGTGAAGGTGAGAGAGTAATGTTAATGATGACCCATGGAATCTAAACCAGGTAAGAAGGAAAAGTGAGAACTCAAAGGAGTTGAGGGCCAGTGAAAAGTTTGTAGAATCACTGGCTTCTAAGTTCTGGTGGGGTTGAAGAACTTTTGGAGTTGGGTCCCTCAAGGGAGCAATGGGAAGTTAGGAAGTGAAAGCTGGAGAAGAGAATGCTTGTAACTGAGGCTTTAGAGGGGCTGATGGAACCCGTAATGGAAAGGCCAGGAGTAGGATCACAGGAGCCCCGGTGGCCCTGTGGTAAGATGCTTGGCTGCTAACCAAAACATTGGCAGTTCTAATCCACCAGCCACTCCTTGGAAACCCTATGGGGCAATTCTGCTCTGTCCTATAGAGTCACTATGAGTCAGAATCGATTTGATGGCAACGGGTTTGGTTTTTAGGATCACAGGAGGGACTGGCTGAGAAAGGGTGAAGACAAGGTCCTTGGAGGAGACTATCTATTTCCTAGTGCTGCCATAACAAAATACCACAAATTGGACAGCTTATGAGAAAAGGAATTTATTGTTTCACAGCTCTAAAGACTACTAGTCTGGATTCAGGCTGTTGGCAGGGCCATGTTCTCTCTGAAGGCTCTAGGGGAAGAATCTTTTTCATCTCACCCAGCTTCTGGTAGCCCCAGGCATTCCTTTGCGTATGGATGCAGCAAATCTCCATTGTCACATGGCCGGTTTCCCTGTCTGTGTCTGTTCTCGTTTATATGATACCACTCAGATTGGATTAGGACCCACCTACCCACATACTCCAGTATTGGAGCTCTGGTGGTGCAGTGGTTAAGAGCTACAGCTGCTAACCAAAAGGCTGGCAGTTCTGATCCACCAGCCACTCCTTGGAAACCCTATTAGGCAGCTCTACTCTGTCCTATTGGTCACTATGGGTTGGAATCTACTCAAAGGCAGCAGGTACTCCGGTATCACCTCATGTGATCATCTTCAAAGACCCTATTTGCAAAACAGGCTTCAACAAATATTTTGAAGGACACAATTCAATCCATAACAAAGACCATGCCAGAGTATTGGATTTGTAGATCTTGAAAGCAGTCAGGTATCTTGAAGGGAGTAGTGTGAGTGACTTTGAATCCTCTAAAACATTTAAGGGATGAGAAAAAACAGAGATAACCAGAAAAGGGGATGCCAGCGGTGATGTTCTGCTGGTGTAAGCATCGAAGCTGCAGGAGAAGCAACAGTCTGGAAGCAGGAAGGAGCAAGAACACCTTCCTTCCCTGTTGGCCCAGGATACAAAGACACGGGATAGAAAACAGCTACTCCTTGAGAGCGCTGCAGGAAGCAGCATCCTTGGAGACAGCTGGGTTTCAGTTACAGCAGAAAGGGGAAGGGGGCAATTGTGGAAGAGGCCGAGGATCTTGGTAATACTGCTGTTGGTGGATGGGGTCAGAAAGGAGGATACACAGAACTAAATAGGGACAAAAATCTAGAAGATGAAGGGTATTTGGGGAGTCCCTGGCTTCCTCTAGAGCCTGTATGGTTTGTTTCTAAGGCAATTTTGATAGGAAGCTACATCACCTGGAGGTAGGGGAGTGGGGAGATGTGCGGGTCTTCCGAGGAGCACTCAGAGCTCCAGGGACCTTTCCTCACTCTTGCTGAAGGCTGTAGGGAGGCTGGAGAGAGGTCATCTGATTGAGAACACATGTAGCCAGAGAGCCCCTTCTCACACACCAGCCTTGGAGTTAAGACACACATCCCTCCTTTTTCAGACTGAGACTCACGGGATGGAAATTCCAGAGGTCTTGCGGGCTGAGGAACTAAGGCCTTTGCATGGTGACTCTGCAGTTTATGTGATGGTGCCCGAGGCAACTGGGGCTATAAGCCTCCTTAATCAAGAGGAGCAGCTTTTCCATATTCATATATTACTTTATGATTGTGTCCTCTGCTCTTTACCTCCCAATGTGACAGCTAACAAATACAATAAACTTTTTTGTGTATGTGGGTTAAGAGATCTTAATGAGAGAAGTCTCAGTGCTGCACCCATGTGATACATCTGCATTTGGATGATGGTGATCTGATCTCTACGAAAGAAACAAGAAAAGGCCTACATGTTCACTTGCTGTCTGTCTGCCTGTCCCCTCCAGTTAAAAGGCATGGAACCAACAGGCAAACGCACTTGGTCCCTCTTCTCCCTCATTCCACTGCTGGTCCTAGAATGAATTCTTTTTCCTCTAAAATGAAGAGAAATGTAGTATAGATTCTAAAAAGCCTTCACTTTCCCTATTTTGTTTTTCTAACTTAACATGAAAAAGTCAAACCACTTAGTCACTTACATACAAAAACAGATTTATTTACAAAAATCTACACCAGTGCAATGAAAACAGTGACAATGCCATCGAGTTGATTCCTGTTACTTTCCAAATAGAAAAGTTAAATCCTTATTCATATATTCTCCTGGTGAGATAACAGAAGCTAATGCTTGTTAGTATTTCTGGACTTCCAAAACTCCTTCGAGGATGATGTAATGTTCAGGTCATAAATCGATGGCTTTTCAAAGTTATTTATGTCAAGAAAATCTGGTACTGTTAGGAGTTAAAGGAAAAGGAGTTTCACTGAGTGACAATACTGTTCAAGAGGACAGGGCATATATACATCTTTAGCTTAAAGTCCTTTAAAACAGGAAAGTCGGCCACTTGGCTAGGAAGAGTTACTATCTAGGTGACTGGTACCAGCTGGTTTGGTTCCTGACTACATTTTTTTTTTTCCAGGAACAAGTTGTTTACATCTTAACGCATCTGGCCCAAGTGGTTCACATTCTGACCTTTTGCTTCCTGAGAATCCATTTTGGTATTCTTATGTCGGTCACTCCGGCCTGAATCTTTCCCGTTTCCATTTAATAATTTAGTTATAATACATTCTCCTTCATCTTCTATCAACTGGAGCTGTGAAAAATATTTTTGATATTAATAACTTGCAAAACGCAGTACATCTGTGCAGCAGACCAAGAGTATTACCCTCCTATTCTACTGGAGCCCTGGTGGCGCAGTGGTTAAGAACTCAGCTGCTAACCAAAAGGGCAGCACTTCGAATCCACCAGTGGCTCCTTGGAAATCCTACAGGGTAGTTCTACCCTGTCCTATAGGTCACCATGAGTTGGAATTGACTTGACGGCTATGGGTTTGGTTTTTTTTGGTTATTCTACTGTGAGTAGCCCTTTTGTCAAAGCCAAGGGAGACAGGGAGCAACCCTCATGGGAGCGTAGCTTGAGTTCCATTTGAAGCAAGACCTTTAGTACATAGCAATGTGACCCTTAGATGTTACCTGAATTCTCTGAGCCTCAAGTTTCTCACCTCTAAACATGTGGTAATAACACCCCCCACGCAAAACTCATTGGAAGGGTTCGATGAGATGATACGTGAAAAGTGGCTAGTGCGGTGCCAGGCACACGCTCAGTGCTTAATGAACCATGGTTGGTATATCTGCCATTGTTACTTCTTATTATGCTAAAGGAAAACAACAAATGAGTAGGATCTCGCTCTCCAAGTAATAAGCACTCTCCGTCAGGGCTGTTCTTGTTCTCCCACATGATACACAATTTACTCACTGCTCAGTCAATGGGGTCCTTGCTTGATTTCATGCGCTTTTCTGCGATTTCTCAGTATACCTACAAAAGAAGAAATTCTCATCTCAGTTAAAGAACTGAAAAGAGAAGTGGAAATCTGGGGCTACTGACTACCTATTAGTGAGAACTGAATTTAGAAAACTCAAAACCAGACCCCGGAGTTGGTATTTTCTAATATTCTAAATGCTCAAATCAAACTAGCTGCAGAGTTGGTACAAAGAGTTGTACAGAAATCTGCCAGGTGACAGAAAAACAATAACGACAACAAAACTGTTGACAAAATGGTCAATTTTTTAGTACTTTGTGCCTAAGGCTAAAGAAGAAAGGGAAGCTAGAATGGTTTGGACTAGCACTCCGCAACAGAAATATAATGTAGGCCACATAAAAAATTTAAAATTTTAATTGCCACCATAAAAAGTAAAAATAAGTGAAACTAATTTAATGACATATTTTATTTAACCCAATATAGTCCTATTGTTTCAACATGAATCAATATAAAAAAAATTCATGAGCTATTTTACATTCTTTTTTTTCATACTAAGTCTTAGAAATCCAAGTGCATATTTTACAGTTACAACACATCTCAACTTGGGCTTCCCACAGTTCAGTGTGGCTCGTGGCCACCATTTTAGAAGCTTAGGTTTGGACTTTAAAGCACTCATTCCTGCACACGTATTCCTCAATGTTCTCCCCATGAAGGCATCAGCCCCAGCCCAGAGCTATACTAGTGGTCCAGGCTTCTAGCCCACAGGGTTACCTGGGACTTCTGAGGCTGGTTGGCAGCTACGACTAGTCAGCTGGAGCTGTTCCCATCCAGCTCTTTCCCCTTCTGAGGGTTCCATGTCAAACACCTGATCATCTTCCAACATTTCTCAGTTAGTGACTTTAGGGCTGAGATGCTTCCTTAAGTAAGTATTTTTATGGGACAAAAATTTTCCAAGTTGTACAGGACTAACAGTACTGAACACTGGAGTAACTTTTCCTCTGCTGAATGAACTTTTTATTTTAAAAGCTAAATCAACTAATGCTTCTGAAGTTATATGGCACTCAGCTCTATCTCCTTTTCGCTTCAGGCGTCCTGGTGAGAGGCCCCCAACAACACGGAGGGAAAAATGATTTTAGTTTTTGGGACCAACCTGTTAAGGAGATGGTTAACTATAATAATGATATTTGGGGATTAAAAATGACTTTTTAAAAAACACTTGAACTCCCCAAATATTTTGGTCATTGGGTAATGATGCCTCAAAACTTTCCTCAGCTGATTTTTACAGCACTGTTCAGAGGAAAACCAGCTGACTGATAATCTATTACTTAGGGATTTTCATGGTATTTATAGCCTATAATATGGAAATGGCATCCTTGGAAAATTATATTCTAATGCCAATAGAATAGGCTAGGTCAGTACTGACCAAGAGAATTTTCTGGAATGATAGAATTGTTTTATATCTGGGCTGTCCATATATGCTTGGATAGCACTTCAAATGTGGCTAGTGGGACTGAAGAACTGAATTTTAAAGTTTATTTCACTGCAACTAATTAAAATATAAATTCAAATAGCCACATGTGGGAAGTGACACTGAAGAGTGCAGGTCTAGGGAAACTGGAATCTAGTTTGCGAACTTGATTCAAGGCACGAGTGTGAAATGAAACAGACCCTAGATGCCACCCACCTTGCAGAAAGTCTGTTCTTTCACATGCCTATGGCAGTGACAAATTAGTCTAGCAAATTTCCTTTTGGTGAAGGCTGATAGGAAACTGTTGGGACATCAAGAACATCTATTCTTCATATTCGCAGCCTGGTCAATGTCCGGGCACCTTCTCACCAGGAAAAAACAGGCTGGGAACACATCACCAGCTCTGTAAAGTGTATGGGTTGCTTTCTATGCTGGCCAGGTAATAACAGCATAGTAATTAAGCACTTCAAGTCACCCAACTCAACAAAAGCTCTTTTCCTACCTGGGAGCTCCACCTAAGCTAGAAGACATGGAAATTATGAAGATGGCAGGTAAGAGAAAGGAATCTTTGCAAACTCTGGTTTGAAGTAATTCATGGAACAGTTCCCAGGAACATTAGGTTGTATGTTCCCAAGCCTGTAAAGCTCTCTGTGGATTCATTTCATCTTAAGATAATGCAGAACCTTTGCAGGTACATGACACACTCGGCAATTCCAGGCAACAAATAGAATAAAAAATTTTGTTTCTTTTCAAAGGACTAAAATTTCAAACTTTGTCCTCATCTTTAAACTATTTATTTTCTGGCCTTTGAAAAACCAATTCAAGTTAGAAAACTTGTTTTTAAAAGTATACATAAGTTAACGGGGGAAGAACAACTCAGAAAAGGAGGGTGAGAATGGCTGCACAACTCTGAATTATATATGTAGAAACTGTTGAATTGGTGTATGTTTTGCTCTGTACATTCTCAACAACAACAAAATAAATGTTTTTTAGAAGTATACATACTTTTTCTAAACAGCATGAGTAGTAAAATTACTATTGATGTAACGATTGCTATTATAACCAACCACCTGTGCCTTGAGCGATCTGTAAAAAGAGAAAAGAAACACAATTAGCTAAACTGATCAAAATAGAGATTATTTCCAAACTCATATGCATAGAGTTGATACATATCAGGACCAGTGTTACTTATTAAGAGAAGTAAATATTCCACTAGAAGGTGGTTTCTGACCATTCCACACTGCTGGGAAGCATAATTTGATATCCTGTCTTTGGCAGGGCAATTGAGCACTTGTATGTAAGAGCCTTAAAAATCGACATTAAAAAAAAAAAAAATCAACATCATAAAGCAGCTAGGCACTGTGCTAAGTGACATACTTAAACTCTCACTGAATTATTACAATGGTGGGTAAGTGTCTTAACCACCTGGTACCTCAGTTTCCTCCTGGGATAACTGTAAATGGGACTAATAAATATACGTGCAGTTGTGAGCATTAAATGGGTTAATTCACTTAAGAAAAGCTGTGAGCTATTATCATTAATGTATAAGTACATACTACTGGTATCTCTGTTACTATCCTTTGGTTAAGCACTCGGCTGCTAACCAAAATGCTGGCAGTTCAAATCCACCTGCGGGTCTGCGGGCAAAAGGCCTAGCAGTCTGTTTCCATAAAGATTACAGCCAAGAAAATCCAATGGGGCAGTTCTACTCGGTAGCTATGAGTCAAAACCAACTTGATGACGCCCAACAACAACATTAATATCTCTTGACCCTGCAATTCCACTTTTGAGATATTAGGGAAAGCATCAGTAATGTGCCCCCCACCAAATAAAAAGGACCCAAAGATATTTATTGCAGGCCTTCTTACAATACCAAAAAGCTAAAACAACCTAAGTGTCCTCGAACAAAAAAATCTGGTATGTTCATGACGTGGACTTACCCAGCTAATAAAAATCCAAAGGCAGAATACTTAAAGATAAGGGAAAATGTTTACAAATGCAGCGCTAAGGGAAGGGCAAAACGGGTCAGTAACAGCAAGTGCTACATGGATGAGTGAGTGAGTGAGTGAGTGAGTGAGTAAGAGAGAGAATGGAAGGATGAGAATACAAACACGCCCTTTGCTCTTACTACACAGGTAGGTTGGAACAGACTGGCAGAGTCACCTACTGGTTTGATTTGAGAGGCCAGAAACTGCTAGCTGCCCCTCAACAGCCATTCTCCCCTCTTCAGGAACAGAATCCGGAATTTTAGCAGGGCATACTGCCAGCCACCCAAGTAAAGATGTAAGTCTCAGCCTTTCTTGCAGATTGGTTTGGCCACGTGACTAAGCACTAGGCAACGAGATGCAAGAAGGGTTGCGTGGTATTTCTGAAAAGCCTCCTTATAAGGCATGCCACTCTCCCCTTTCTGCATTCTGCTGCCTGAAATGGGATGTATGGGTGCGTCTCTAGCAGTTACTGCCTCGGGAAGGCAGCAGGAGCTGGATTGCACCTGGCTCTGACAACTTCATAAAGCAGCAAGACACCTGGAGCTGCCTACCTCCAATTTTTTTTTTCTTTAAATGCAAAAGGAGCAATCTACACTTTTAAGCCACTGGGCTCTCCCCCTCACCCTGTCCCCCCTTTTTTTTTTTCCAATTTTATGCAGCTGAACCTAACTGATACAGTCCCCTCGAAAACCTTCTCTCCCATGGGGTACTGCCCAATGCTATTATCCCTTAGATACAGCAGATATTTGAGGAAGATGACAACATTAAACCAAAAAACAAACCCACTGCCATTGAGTCGACTGACTTATTGTGACCTCACTGTAAGTTCTTAACTGTTCTTCCTTCTTGACCTGTCTATTGCATTGACAGTTGATCCCTCTCTTCACTTGGCTTCTGAGAAACCACATTCTCAGGGTTTTCTTCCAACCTCCCTAGCAACTCATTTCAATCTCCTTGATGGATCCTGTCCGGTACACTCCTCTCTGACATGTGTTCTAAGTGATCTCTGCTAGTTCTACGGCCTTAAATGCCCACTACACCCTAGTATGCCCAAACACATCTCTCTTGCTCTGGTCATACACCTGAGATTGACTCGTAAATCTAAGTGCCTTACTTGACATCTCCATTTGAAGTCTAACTGGCATCTCAAACTCAATACAGTAAAATCTGTGAAACCCAGAACCTGTGTAAGGCAGAAACCTGTCAGAAAAGGAAAACTCAAGTATTTTCCTCTAATACCAAAAAAAAAAAAAAAACCCCAAACCCATTGCCATTGAATCGATTCCAACTCATAGTGACCCTATAGGATAGAGTAGGAACTGCTCCATATGGTTTCCAAGGAGCGCCTGGTGGATTCGAACTGCCGACCTTTGGGTTAGCAGCTGTAGCTTTAATAGAAAGTGATTTAAAAAAAAAGTGGTAAGACTTCCTGTTAAAGGCAGAAAACTTGCAAGACGGGGAAAAACAAGGCAATCACATTCAGTTCCGGCTGTCACAGGTTTCACTGTTAGGTCCAACCTGGATTTTTTACTTCCTCCTCAAACCTGCTCTTCTCCAGTCTTCCCAGTTTTTGTACATGGTGACACTATTTATTCAGTTGCTTGGGCCAGAAATCTAGGAGTCATCTGAGTATTCCTTATTAGGCACCTCCCTGCCCCACCCAAACCATTAAGAAATTCTCTTGGCTCCATTTTCAAAATATATCCTGAACTGAACCACTTCTCCCAACCTCCAATGCTACCACTCTAGTCCAAGACACCAAACTCTCTTGCTTAGACTAAGAGTTTCCAAATTGGGAGCATGAGCCCCAGGGAATACATAATATGGTCCACTCAAAAAAATTAGAACCTCAACTTATGTTTATCTCTATCGTTCTTTGAAATTTTTTTTCCTATTCATATACGTTTTTTCAAATGGATGATTCAAATTATATTCATATAGTGGCACACTGTGGTAGAAGCTCCTATAGTACCCCAAGACCTAAACTTGCACCTTCTTCCTTTGGCAATAGAACCTCAATGTTTTAACTGGACACATGACCAGCCAGCTGAAGAGTAAATTTCACAGCCTCATACCTCAGCCTAGGTGAGGCCATGAACTCAGCTGTGGCTATGGGAATATGCACGGAAGTCACGTGTGCGACACGCGGTTGGCTCTTAATGGTAAGAGCTTTGCTCTACTCTTGTCTTTTCCCACTTGCTATGAAGCCCATAGAGACGTGAACCAAAAACCAGTAGATGTTCAGTTGACTCCAACTCATAGCAGCCCATGCGTGTCAGAGTGGAACTGTACTCCACAGGGTTTTTCGTGGCTGATTTTTTGAAGTGAAACTGCCAGGCCCTTCCTCTGAGGTACTTCTGGATGAACGCAAACTACCAACCTTTCGGTTAGCTGCTGAGCACGTTAACCGTTTGCACCGTTCAGGCATAGAGATGTGAACCCATCTATTTGACTCTGGGGAGCACAATTTTTAAGCCACAAATATTTCAGCATATATTTCAAAAGGTAAGGATTACTTTAAAGGCATGACCGTGCCATTATCATACCTAAGTGATTAATGTGTTTAATATAATCAAATACACACTCACTGTTTAAATTCACCCAAGATTTTTTGTTTTGGGGGGGTGTTTTTATTTATTTATTTATGTTTGAATCACAATCAACGAAGGTCCACATTTTGCAATTAGTTGATACGGTCCTGAAATCTCTTTATTCCACAGACCCCCAACTCTTTTTCTTCCCCTCAGAATTTATTTATTGAAGAAATCCGATCACTGGTCCTGCAGAATTCCCTACCGTCTGCAGTATCATTTAATATGTTCCCCTGACCACTGTATTTTGGCAATTTTTTGGCAATGATATTCCCAAAGAGGCTTTGTATCTTTCCACCAGATGGCATATAATGCCTGGTTGTGCTAACTGCCACTGCTGATCACTGTCTAAGTCCCTTATTTTACTAAGGGTTTACAAAAATGACAATAGTCTATCATTCCTCTTTATATATTAGCAAAAATATTTTTATAATGAGAAACTTCCCCTCATCGACAATGTAGTTATTCTGAGGTACAGTTTGTATAAGACAGAATAAATGCTTGATTGCTTCTCTTTATTTACCAGTTTTCAAAACAATGAGTTGGCTCCTAGACATCCTCTAAAGCTGACCAATGAGGAGTTTTATTGGATTTTATTTTTATTATGAACTCACAGACTGAACATAATTAATATGTCTCAATATACTGTAGTTGTGATTCTTATTAATGTTCAAGCTGTCCCACTGGGCTGGTGGGAACTTCTTCACAGTGGCTCCTGAGTCCTGTTGATACAAGTCTTGGATGGCTTCTTGACTTGTGGTAAAATAAGAGATTCCAGGTTCATCTTAATAAGTTTCATGCCCCAGACATGGAATCAGCCATTTCTCAAACAAGCCTAGGTTTGTTTTGGTGGGAAATGATAATCAGAGATCATAAACTGGGCAAGGGTGACCAACCATCCTGGTTTTCCTGGGACTAAGGAATTTCCTGGGATGTAGGATTTCAGTGCTAAAACCAGGAAAGTCAGTTAATTGAGGATGAATTGAGTCATCCTAATCTGGGTGGAAGGGGCACACTAATTGCTATTGGATTGGTTCTTTTTTCTAGAACTTTTTAGGACAGAACTAGGAAATACGTAATTTTTTAGAAAGATAAAATACATCATGGGTTCATATTGGCATTAGGTTGAATCCTGTTCAATTGTCAAGATTTAACTGCTTTTGATCTCAGAAACAGAAATTTCATGATTCAATTTAATACTTCCAAATAAACCCAATCAATCTTACATCTAAAGCTTCTTTCTCCCATGACAAACCTCCCAGTTTTCAACAACACCAATATAACTATTCAGTTGCCTTTTCCTACGAGACACACTCAACAGTTGTCTCACAATATCAACATTACCATTAACTATATAATTACTGAAAACAGGTTATGATTTTTTCCTCTGAAGTTCTTTTTATCCTTAGAGTGTATCTCACTGGGGTGTGCAGTCAAATTACTATGTTTAAAAACACTTGGAATAGTTCCTCTCTTTGGGGTTATTCTACCAACTTAATTCACAGTTCAGTTCATTTGCTTCATTTGGGTTTATAATTTCAGGGATTATTTTTAATTCAATTTTGTTTTATAATTACATATTTACAAGGTCAAATCTAGCATAAATATTCAAAAGACGGCTAGCTTAAGTCTCTCTCCTCTCTATCGCAATCCCTACTCATACTATAAAAAACCAAATCTACTGCCATCGACTTGATTCCAACTCATTAGCAACCTTACAGGATAGAGGAGAACTGCTCCACAGGGTCTTCAAGCAGTGGCTGGTGAATCTGAACTGCCGAGCTTTTGGTAAGCGGCCCAGATCGTAACCGTGGCACCACCAGTGCACCACTCATACTAGAAATTAATTGCTGTTGAGGTGATTCCAACTCATAGTGACCCAACACGACAGAGCAGAACTGCTCCATAAGGTTTCCAAGAAGCAGCTGGTGGATTAGAACTGCTGACCTTTTGGTTACCAGCTGTAGCATGCTGTAGCTCTCAACTACTGCACCACCAGGGCCCCACTTACACTACAGGTGACCTTTTAAAAAAAAAGTTCTGGTTTATCCTTACATTTTTCTTTAATAGACTTTACTTTTTGAGCAGTTTTAGGATACAGAAAAGATGTACAGAAAGTACAGAGTTCCCATATACCCACCTCTGCCCTCTGCATACTGTTTATCCTATTATTAACACCTTGCATTTGTGTGGTCCATTTGTTACAACTGATGAACCAACACTGATACGTTACTATTAACTAAAGTCCCCAGTTCACATTTGGGTTCACTCTTTGTGTTGTACAGTCCCATGGATTTTGACAAATGCATACATAATGTCACATGTCCACAATTACAGTATCTCAGAGAATAGTTTCACTGTGCTAACAATGCCCTGTGCTTCACCTATTTCTCCCTCTTCTCCTCTCCTGGTAACCACTGATCTTTTTACTGTTTCTACAGTTTTACTTTTTCTAGAATGTCATATAATTGGAATCAAACAGTATATAGCTTTTTCAGACTTGGATTTTTTTAATATAAAGATATGCATTTTTATATACTACACACACATACTAAGCACATATATACTTTTTTTTTTCTTCCCTTTCTTAGATAAACTTTAACCTATGATACACAATTTTTCTCCAGCCTGCTTTGTCACGTAACATCATGCCTTGGTGATCATTCTACAGCAGTCTACAGAGATGTTCCTCATTTCTGTTTATAGCTGCATACATTCCATTGAGTGGATTTACTGTATCTTATTCAATCAGTGCCCTACTGATGGACGTTCAGGGAGTTTCCCTCGAGTCTTTTGCTATGACTAATGGTCATTCAATAAGAAGTCCTGTACATAGCCTTTTTGTATTTTTAGGATAGATTTCTGGAAACGGGACTGCTGATTGAAAAAGTACATGCATACGTAATTTCGTTCAATAATATTGATAAATTCCCTTCCATGGGGACTCCACTGTTCTGTATTCCTATCAGCACTGTATGAGAAGCCCTGTTTCCCCTATAGCCAGGCCAACCACGTGTGCTGAGTATAGTATCTCAGTGTATGTTAATTTGCGATTCTCATTATGAGCAAGGCTGAACTTCTTTTCATATGGTTAACAGCCATTCGTATATGTATGTGTGTATATGTGATTGTCTATTCACATCTCTGATCCTTTTTCTTTTCCTACAGCATTGACGGTCCTTTCTTTCTGAATTTTTAAAAGCAGAGCCCACATTCTTAACCACTACCCTTCTCAGTGGAAAGTCAAAGAAGCCACAAGAGACCAACTCAACCACTTTAAAAACTTCCCTAGTACTGTTTCTGCCTTCTTCATGGTATTTGGTTCAAAAATTGTTCAGAAAACCTTTTTAACATTCTTCATATCAGTCTTCAAAATAGAATATCCTATTCTGTATTTCTTTCCTTCTTCTCCTTTTTCCTATTCTCCACATTTTTGTGTTATAAAGATGAACTTTTCCTTATCGCTCACACTTATTTTACGGGTATGACCAGAATGTTGTTACTGAGACTTTACCATCAGGCCCTTCAGGGACTCCCCAGAGGTAACACAATGTCCTCCCTGGCTATGGCAGGAAGACCACCTAGCTGACCTCAGAATAATGTTTGCTCTGAATAACTTCAGGTAAGAGCTAAAAAATGCTTTCTTTACATTTTTGGTCCATGAATGTGGATAACTGATAAGAAAACTCATGCCCTAAAGAATATCCTCCTGCCTACCCCCTCAAAAAACGTGCACCAGTTCCTCATCTTCCCCACTCTGCACTTGTCCTGGAATCTCCTTAGAGTACTTGCTAAAGTGGAAGGACTTATGCCACCCCATCTCTTCCCTCTTCCTAACAACTACCTAAGACAAAAGGTCAAAGGCCCTTGGGAAGAACCCTTGACTTTTTAGGTCCTCATATTTCTACTCTCTTTCCATCCTTTCACAGTTAAGCATATCAAAGAGATAAGCTATATCAACTGGCTTATTTGACACCTCTCCCTGCTTAACCCAGAAATCTGGCCTCTACCCTCATCCACTCACAAGACTGGTCATCAGTGACCTCCTAAGTGCCAAATCCACAGGCTTCTCCTATGTTATTCTCCTTGAACCCTTTGTTGAACGTGATGCTACACTGAGCATGCTCTCTTCAAACTTTCCTCCTATGCTTCCTGTATCATGAATAATAAATATACTTCAGTGACCAGCCATCATCAACACCGTTTCCCATCCATTATTTCACTTTATTCCCCTTGCCCCTGTAAAGTATGTATTATTACCCTCATTGTCTGGGTAAAGAAGCTGAGGCTCAGAGTGGCTTATGTGGCATCATTGCCCACATTCACACTGCCAATAGCAGTGAAAGTGGGTCTAGGACACAGGTCTTCTTGTTCCAAACCCCAAGTTGTCTCTCCAGTGGTTTCTCCTGCCTTTGACATCTCCATTTTCTGAACTGCGTAGGCCTGTCCATATTCAGGTGCTGTCACAACCAGCCTTCTGACCTTGCAGAAGCCATTTTGCCTCTCTGAGGATCTGTAACACGGGCATAAACCTTCATGCTATCTACTCTCAAGGTAGAGAAGGAGGAAATTAGACAGCATGATACAAGGAATAATCACTCACAGGCTTTCCTACCAGCTCCGAACACATCAATCCTCTGCTCTGTGACTTGCAAATGTTTAACAATTCAAATAAATGCCCAGTTTTGGGTCACAATTGCACATCTCTTATTCATCTTCACACTTCCACTTTACCGATACCCACTGCTGTCGAGTTGATTCCAACTCACAGTGACCCTATAGGACACAGGGCTTCCAAGGTTGTAAATCTTTATGGCAGCAGACTGCTACATCTTTCTCCCACAGAGCCACTGGTAGGTTCGAACCACCAACCTTTCGGTTAACAGCCGAGTGCTTAATCACTGTGCCACCAGGGCTCCTTCCACTGATACACAAGGGAAGAAATGGGTACTTTGTATCAGGATAGAGCTGGATGTCAAATCCTGGCTTGGCCTATGAATAAACATGTACCCTTGGGCAAGTGATTAGCCTTTCTCTGCCTCAAATTTCTCATTTATAAAACAAGGGAAAGAACCCTACTTCTTGGGGTTTTTGTGTGGATTACATGTGGTATACAGATGTAGGACATTTGGGAGAGTTTGACATAGAGCAGGCCTTCAGTAAATATGGGTTTCTTTACCTTCCTTGATAGATCTGAGGTGGACAAGAACCCTGTCTTGAGTCTCAATTGTCTTTAGCTTGGAAATTTTTTAACAACTTAAGTTTCTAAAAAGGTAATGACTTACGTCCATTTCTGGGATGTGGTGACTGTATGCCAATAGACGGTCATTTACCATGACCAAAATGACTACAAACCACAAAAAGGCCTTATTAGACAAAAGGTTGCAAGAAACAAAACAATGGGGTTGAAAAATTAACTTTTATCTGACCCGTATCTACATATATCAACACAGTATAGTTTTTTTACTATCTGATGCCTATGAATAAGTCAATTTTTTTTTCCTTAATTTGATTTAGTTTGAGACATGCAAAGTCAGGATAGTGTTATGAAAAAATCTCAAAGACTTTCTGGAATTCTACGAACTAAATTTTATCTCCATTACTTAAGTGACCTTGGGAAATCACCCC
This sequence comes from Elephas maximus indicus, assembly GCF_024166365.1. Lineage (NCBI taxonomy): Eukaryota > Metazoa > Chordata > Mammalia > Proboscidea > Elephantidae > Elephas > Elephas maximus. The sequence goes on along the minus strand of NC_064821.1, from coordinate 163,505,012 downwards.
ACCTGGCTGAGCCTGTTTCCCCACTGTTAAAAAGTAAATAACAACACCTGTCCAGTCAATCTCAAATGGTGGCGAGGAGGGGCAAATGAGTGACTTATTTGGAAGGGTATGCTAAAGGACAGCAGGTATGTCGATGTGAGTTGCCATTACTATGGTTCATTGATAAAGCATTAGAAACCCTGGATGAAAAATCAAAACCTGAAGAAGTAAGATCTAGTATTTTAACTGTTACACCTCTAGTATTTTAAGTGTTACACCTTCATGGATTTACATCTGCTATGATGAATGGAAAAAAATTTATTTATTTATTTATTTATTTTTTAATGATGAATGAAAGGGAGCCTTGGTGGTGCAGTGGTGAAGTACTCAGCTGCTAACCGAAAGGTTTGTGGTTCAAACCCACCAGCCACTCCTCGGGACAAAGATGTGGCAATCTGCCTTGGAAGCCATATGGGGCAGGTTTACTCTGTCTTATAGGGTCACTATGAGTCGGAGCTCACACGACAACAACAGGTTTTTTGTTTGTTTTTTATGATACATGAGGCTCCACACAAAAGCATTCAAAACTTATCACAGAGAATAAAAAGGTCGTAGGATTTTACTGTTGAAAAGAACCACTAAGATCATTAAGGTCAGTCCTCTAGCTTTACAGAAAAGGAAAAGGTTCTCCAACATTTGGTTAGTGGAGACCAAGGACGGATCCCAGATGTTCGTTTCACATGTTGACATTACTCCAGGTTTTAAAATGACTGGAAAACTATCAAGCAGTGTTTCTCAAGCATTTGAAGCCATCGATTTTGGGAACTTTTTTAAAAAAAGTAAATCGCAACTATCTAACAACAAAAGGGTTTGTTTTCAAATTAATAACAATGATTTCATATCAACGATAGAAATGTTATTGTGACAATCTACTACTAAGGTAGCTACAGAGAAGGGCATCCTACTTGGGGATTCAGTTCTACTGACAAGTGCAAAGTGAAAATCGCGCAAGGTCAAAATCTTTGAAAAATCCCTTAAAATATACCACATAATAATCCCTTAGTAGTACTGTTACAGGTTGAATTGTGTCCCCCCAAAATGCATGTCAACTTAGCTAGGCCATGATTCCCAGTATTGTATGACTGTCCATCATTTTGTCATCTGACGTGATTTTCCTGCTTTGTAAATTCTACCTCTATGATGTTAAGGAGGTGGGATTCGCAGCAGTTACAATAATGAGGCAAGACTCAATCTACAAGATTAGGTTGTGTCTTAAATCAATCCCTTTAGAGATATAATAGAGAGAAGCGAGCAGAGAGACTTGGGGACCCCATACTACCAAGAAACAAGAGCCAGGAGAATAGTGTGTCCTTTGGACCTGGGGTCCCTGTGCTGAGAAGCTCTTAGTCCAGAGGAAGAGTGATGACAAAGACCTTCCTCCAGAGCCTACAGAGAGGGAAAGCTGTACCCTGGAGCTGATACCCTGAATTTAGGCTTCTAGCCTACTAGACTGTGAGAGAATAAACTTCCGTTTGTTGAAGCCATTAACTTGTGGTATTTTTATTATAGCAGCACTAGATAACTAAGACAAATACCACGTTGTTGTTGTTGGGTGCCATTGAGTTGGTTCTGACTCATAGCAACCCTATGCACAATAGAATGAAACACTGCCCAGTCCTGTACCATTCTCACAATTGTTACGATGCTCGAGTCCTTTGTTGTAGCCACTGTGTCAATCCATCTCGTTGAGGGTCCTTCTCTTTTTCGCTGACCCTTTACTTTACCAAGCATGATGTCGTTCTCCAGGGACTGATCCCTCCCAATAACATGTCCAAAGTATGTGAGACGTGGTCTCACCATCCTTCCTTGTAAGGAGCATTCTGGTTGTACTTCCTCCAAGACAGATTCGTTTGTTCTTTTGGCAGACCGTGGTATATTCAATATTCTTCTCCAATACCACAATTCAAAGGCATTAATTCTTCAGTCTTCCTTATTCATTGTCCAGCTTTTGCATGCATATGAGGCGAATGAAAACACCACGGTTTGGGTCAGGCGCACCTTAGTCCTCAAGTTGACATCTTTGCTTTCTCACACTTTAAAGAGGTCTTTTGCAGCAGATTTGCCCAATGCAATGTGCCTTTTGATTTCTTGACTGCTGCTTCCATGGCTGTTGATTGTGGATCCAAGTAAAATGAAATCCTTGACAACTTCAATCTTTTCTCCGTTTATCATGATGTTGCTTATTGGTTCAGTTGTGAGGATTTTTGTTTTCTTCATGTTGAAGTGTAAGTCATACTGAAGGCTGTGATCTTTGATCTTCATCAGTAAGTGCTTCAAGTCCTCTTCACTTTCAGTAAGCAAGGTTGTGTCATCCACATAACACAGGTTGTTAATGGGTCTTCCTCCAAGCCTGATGCCCCGCTCTTCTTCACATAGTCCAGCTTCTCGGATTATTTCTCAGCATACAGACTGAATAGGTATGATGAAAGGACATAACCCTGAAGCACACATTTCCTGACATTAAACTATGCAGTATCCCCTTGTTCTGTTAGAACGACTGCCTCTTGGTCTGTGTACAGATTCCTCATGAGCACAATTAAGTGTTCTTGAATTCCCATTTTCCACAATGTTATCCATAATTTGTTATGATCCACACAGTTGAATGCCTTTGCATAGTCAATAAAACACAAAACACCTTTCTGATATTCTGCTTTCAGCCAGGATCCATCTGACATCAGCAATGATATCCTTGGTTCCATGCCCTGATCTAAATCTGGCTTAAATTTCTGGCAGTTCCCTGTCAATATACTGCTGCAGCCGCTCTTGAATGACCTTCAGCAAAATTTTACTTGCATGTGATATGGATGATACTGTTTGATAATTTCTGCATTCGGTGTGGATCACCACTTTTGGGCATAGGCATAAATATGGATCTCTTCCAGTCAGTTGGACAGGTAGTTGTCTCCCCAATTTCTTGGCAAATACAGGTGGGCACTTCCAGCACTGCATCCATTTGTTGAAACATCTCAGTTGGTATCCTGTCAATTCCCGGAGCCTTGTTTTTCCCCAATGCCTTCAGGGCAGCTTGGACTTCTTCCTTCAATACCATCTGTTCTTGATTATATGCTACCTTGTAAAATGGTTGAACGTGAACCAATTCTTTTTGGTATAATGACTGTGCATTCCTTCCATCTTCTTTTGATGCTTCCTGTGTTGTTTAATATTTTCCCCATAGACTCCTTCAGTATTGCAACTCAAGGCTTGAATTTTTTTCTTCAGTTCTTTAAGCCCAAGAAATGCTGAGCATATTCTTCCCTTTTGGTTTTCTATTTCCAGGTGTTTGCACATGTCATCATAATACTTTGTCTTTTCAAGATGCCCTTTGAAATCTTCTGTTCAGCTCTTTTATTTCATCATTTTTTCCTTTTGCTTTATCTACTCGACATTCAAGAGCAAGTTTCAGAGTCTCTTCTAACATCTATTTAGGTCTTTTCTTTCTTTCCTATCTTTTTAATGACCTCTTGCTTTCCTCATGTATGATGCCCTTGATGTCATTCCACAACTTGTCTGGTCTTCAGTCATTAATGTTCAATGCATCAAATCTATTCTTTTACCATATTGGGGTATATTATTCACAAGCTATTTCCTTCAAGTATTTTGTCTCTTGGAATATTTGAAGCTTTTCAAGACTCCACCTTGCTTGTTCTTTCTGTATGTGATCATCTAGTTTTCTTCCTTGTGGGTCATGGGCCCCAACCACCACATACATACCAAAAGCCAAAAGCACACTGGCTTGGGTTTTTTTTTCTTTGTTTGTTTTTCCCACTCTAAAGCAACTATCTGCTAGCACAACAAATTGCATTTCCTTGGGTATGCAACTGGGTATGACACAACCTTGGGTATTATGTAACATCCAGTAGGTGGCATTTGATAAAGGAACTTTTGTCCGTACCTTGTACTGCTTTATCTTCAAGTGTAACCGCCATCATTAACTGTGCAGCTGGTTTTTAAACCTTCCTGGCAAGTGTATGACTGGTGCAAATGGTATAGCTCTGAGTGACGCCTCTGTGGATTTGGTCTTTTCTCTGTCTCTAGGGACCAACTCCATCAGTTACACATTGAAATTCATTTTGCACTTGTTCTGGAAAAATCTGTTTGCTTCATTCTGCTACGTTTGAAAATGACACGGTAACTTTAAGAACTTTATGCCATTATTTGAAAAGTTACAAAAAGAACAATACATTGGGGACTCGGAGAATGGCTCACGGGTCAAATAATATCCAAGCCTTTCCCACTAAAGCCACACTCTGAATTTGGAATTCCAGCCTCCTGAATGGTGAGAAAATAAATTTCAATTCTTCAAAGGCAAAAGAAAAATCCAAGCTCTACGAACTGCTGACCATTTGGTTAGTAGCCATAACTCTTAACCACTGCGCCACCAGGGCTCCATAATAATTACTATATTTACTAATTTCCCTTTCCTGTTTCAGCTGCTTGTTTAGAAAAACTTCATTCACAGATTCACCCTCTCCCAGCCCAAAGAGACTCACATTTTATATTTGTCCTGGAATCGTGTTCATAATTTACAATCATGATGTTATTTGGAATTACAGTATTTACTTTTTTCATCTACTTTTATGTTTCAACGAACCACGTTCAACATGCTGATCCTTTTGTTTGTAAACAGAGGATATAATGTAAAACCAAAAAAAAAACCTGTTGCCATCGAGTCAATTCCAACTCATAGTGATCCTACAGGACAGGGTAGAACTGCCCCTCATAGGATTTGCAAGGAACGGCTGGTGGATTCAGACTGCCAAACTTGTGGTTAGCAGCTGTGCGCTTAACCACTCCGCCACCAGGGCTCCACATAACATAAAACAGATAATAAAAATGACAAATTACAAATGTAAATAATACTTAACATAGAAAGATTATAGCCAAGACAGAGTGTCACACTTATCAACGAAGTATTAGCCTAGACAAGCAGATCAAATGCACATTCTTGTAGCATGTGTGAAACCTTTAAGAACATGAGGATCATGGGCTCTGCAACCAGATGGCCTCATTCAACACCAGGATCTGCATGTACTAGCTATTGACCTTGGGCAAGTAACTTAACTCCTTGAGTTTGGTTTCTCACTATACAATAAGGATAATTACTAGTACACAGCTCACAGCATTGTTTAAGGATGGAATTAACTAACACATGTATTAGGATTGTGCTTGGCAGAGAATGCTCAAAACCGTCAGCCTTATGTATATAATGGGGTTTCTGTGAAAGCTGTAACTCACCTTACATTTCAAATACATTTATGAAAAGTATGTTGGTCACATCTGTTGTCTGAAACCCACAACCCACCACTTGTCCATGGGCCCCACTTGTATCTAGTATCTCTGCCATGACCCATTTAGTTATTTACTTACCATCTGGCACACAGGTTCTCAAAACAATTGATGATTTCATTTTGGATACTTGATTGCTCAAGGTACATTGTATTTCCTTTGAAAGATCATTATCCTTTTTAAACTCCAGTTCAGGGTTCGAGGAATTTTTACACTGTTCTAAGGGGCAATCCCAGGAGTACTTTATAAGGTCAACATGCCTGTTGTAATGTTCCGGTATCAAACACCAGACTATAACTTTTTCATCAGTCAGTGTACAATTTAGAATCGGAGATGGAAGCGGCTCTGGAAAAAAAAAAAAAAGTGTACTATTTAGTACGGAAAAGAGCAATATTTCTACTCATTCTCTGCAAATTTATGAAGAACCTCCAACTTCCTTCTGAGCTTGAAAAGACAAGCAGACCACCTCCTTCACCACCAATAGGGGAGAATTCTCTCTTCTCTTGGGTTAGACTTACCTGCTCAAGTTCAGCAGAATAAACATAGACCTCAATTCCCTTATTCTTGATTCTGAAATCCAGAAAGCTTTTAAAGCGCAAAGAGTTTTCACCAGTTAGTAGCAAAGTCATTTAGCTGTAAATCTTGATCTGAACTGACATGAGGATTTGTTTTTGCTTTTTCACTTCAAATACTCATTATCATGTTTCACCACAAAATACTCATGTGCTATATTACAGAGTGCTCCCCGTAACTTAGTGGGGTACTTTCGACTACACACACAGAAAATAGTTCGCATAAAAATAGTTTGCATACCTTTCTAAAGTCTATACAAATAAAAATTAATTTCCAAACACATTGGACCCAAAGAGTTTTGTAAAAGGTACTATGGGGCAATATACAATTTGGCTGGACCCTGGAAACTGGTTGGGCTGTACCTGCTAATAGGCAAAGGGGGTGTGGCACCTAGAGGCCTAGCTCCCAGCCTTCCTCTAGGAAGCACCCCCTACTGGCTCAGGTAACCTGGACCTACAAGGATGGATTAAGATACTCACACATTACAAAGAAGGGGGAGAGTCACATTGTGCCATTGTTGCTCTCTAAAACCTCAAAGCTAATTAACTTGTTCTATTCATCTTTTTTTATTCATCAGTCATTTGTTTGTTACTTCATATGCCTTCTTGCATTTATTTCAACCTTCCCCAAGCAACTAACTATAAGAGATTTGAGAAACATGCAAAAATATACATAATACAAAAAGTGATCATGCATCAATAATGAAATAATTGAACGAAATAAGTCAATCACAAAAGGACAAATACTGTACGACGTCACTTACATAAAAAGACAAGAACATGCAAATGTATGGCGATCAATGTTCATTAATGGTTACCAGAGGCAGGAGGAGGGGGGAAAGAGAGTGGTTATTGTTTACGGAGCACTGAGTTTGTTTACCGTGATAGAAAATTCTCATTAAGGGCAATGATTGCACAACCAATTAACATAATTGATGTCAATAAGTTGTACACCTGTGAAGAGTTGAATTGACAAATGTTGTGTGATACATACTCTTACAAAAGGAAAAAAGAGCAGCTGTCGAGGCTGTTTAGGTATAACCAAATACCTCTTGTGATTTGGTTTCTTGGTTAGGAGGTTTAAGGTCATGGTTTCATGGGACATTGCAGTTAATTGGCCTAATATCATGTTAAGTACTCCTAATCTACCTCCTAGTTCTTGGAATAGTGTGTGTGGTCTTAAAAGGTTGCAGGTGGCCAACCAAGGTACAGCAATTGGTCTTTATTCACCTGGAGCAACAGAAGGAGAGTCAGGAATAGGAGGAAGATATAGAATGCATGGCTAATAGCCTCCATGAACAACTACCTCCTTTGCCATGAGACCAGAAAAACCGGATGGTGCCCAGCTACCATTACTGAAAGTTCTCATCAAAGATTCTATACAAGAATATTGACCAAAAGGTGGAAAAATGCAGACCAGAATTTCAAATTTTGATGGAAGACAGACTTGCTGGATTCATGGAGGCTAGATGAACCCCTGAAACTATTGCCCTGAGATAATCTTTAAGCCTTAAACCAAAAATATTCCCTGAACTTCTTTAATCAAATAATAGTGTAGCGTAATTAGTAAGGGATGTCTGCCTTGAGCATTGTGCTCTTTTAAAGGACTATCTATATGGGATCAAACGGACAAGAGCAACTTGAACGGTTACATAGGAAGCTTAGGGGGCAGTGAGTTTATGTTAATGGTGAAGGAACAAGAAGGAAAATGAGGGTAAGAATGGTTGCACAACTTGAAGACTCTAGTCAATGTCACTGAATTGCACACGTAGAAATCGATGAAGTGCTAAATGCTCTGTTTTGTACATTTTCAACAACAGCAACAAAAATAAATTACTTTTATAAAGTGGTCATGGTAGCATCTGGATAATAACTAAACTTTCAACATATACTAAACATCTATTAAAAAGGGAATTAAAGTAAATTAAGGTTCAGACAGATGATGAAATACTATGCCGTCTTTTAAAATTACATTTTCAAAGACAAAGGAATGCTTAAGCTCCAACTTTACTAGCAATCTAAAAATTGAAAGTATTGAACTCACCTTTCCCCATCTTCTCTTCCTCCTGAATTCTTTCAGTTATACAATGTGCCGGGTTTGCCTTGTTAGAGACCCAAGTCACACACTAACTTCCCTTTCTACCTGGGATTTCCTCAGTTTTTAGGTGTAATCTAGCTCATATAACTTCTTAGGGAAACCAAACCAAACCTGATGCAGTCAAATTGATTCTGACTCACGGAGACTCCATGTGTGCTGCCTTAAAGTTTTTCTCTAGCTAAAAGAACTTTCAATCCTTTTTTAAGCAGTGGGAACCTTTCTCCAAATTAAATCGTAAGCAGCAGACCAATACACAAATGGATGAAAGCAGAGTTGCTCCAGTTGATTCAAAATTGGGGAGCATAGAGCTCTGCCCTCTCAACCTCCTCTGGTCTTGTTTGCCCACCAAACCCTCATGGGCACCCCGGGTACTTCCAAGGAACCTCCTGAGGCCCCTGAACAGTTCAGAAATGACTCTATTATACACTGCAAGTAGTTATGCCAACCTCTAAAACTAGAGCGGACATTTCTCAAGGGCAGAAAACCAAGCTTTCTACTTCTTTCAAAATGTTCTGTAGTATGCCTCAAATAGTAATGTACGTGAGAATCACCTAGGATGCTTGTTAAAAATTCAGGCTCCAGAACCCTGATCAAAAGGGGGGAAATGCAGAACAGATTTCAAATTCTCATGAACTCCAGGCTTCCTGGAGCTGTGGAAGGTAGACAAACCCCTGAAACCATTGCCCTGAGGTAATCTTTAAACCTTACACCAAAAGTACTCCCTGAAGCTTTCTTAAAACCAAACCATAGCTTAGCGTAACTAGTAAAAAAGGTCTGCCTTAAGCATTATGCTCTTTTAAGAACCATCCATATGGAATCAAACTGGACAACAACTCAAAAGATTAGATAAGAACTTTAGGGGGCAGTGAGTTTATGTTAATGGGTGGAACAACTCAGAAAAGAGGGTGAGAATGGTTGCAGAACTCGAAGAATGTAATTAATGTCACTAAACGGTACATGTAGAAACTGTTGAATTGGTGTATGTTTTGCTGTGTATATTCTCAAAAGAAAAAAAATAGGGTAACCTGAAAAAAAAAAAAGAGAGAGAGAGAGAAGGAAAGAGGACATGGTTGGCTGTGTTGAACGCTGCCAAGAAGACAAGTAAGGTGAGGACAGGATAGCGAGCTTTGGATTGGGCAAAATGGAGGTCACTGGGGACTTCATTAGGAACAGTGGGTTGAGCAGAGAATGAGAGGAATGTGGAGGATGACTGGAGTCAGTTTCTAGACCTTTTTCCATGAAGGAGAGTAGAGAAACAAGGTGACAGCTGGAGTGTCATGAGATGTCAAGAGAGTGTTTTTCTCATGGGAGACCCTAGAGCATGCAGATGAGTTAAAGGGAATGACTGAATAGAAAGAGGTATAATGATTCAGGAGAGACAGTGAATTTTAGGAGCAAAGAGCTTGAGAAGGTGTCATTAGTTGCTGTTAATTCCGACTTCTGGTGGCCCCATGTGTGTCAGAGAAGAACTGCTCCATAGGGTTTTCAAGGCTGTGAATTTTCAGAAGCAGACTGCCAAGCCTGCCTTCTGAGGCACCTCTGGATGGGCTCAAACTGCCAACCTTTCGGCTAGTAGTCAAGCCCATTAACTATGTGCACCACCTGGAGATCCTCTAAGAAAGTGAGGAGTGGTATATTAGTTATCTACTGCTGTGCTGAAATTTATCACAAAATTAGTGACTTAAAACAACACTCATTTTGATCAAAAACTTTGGGAATGCATAAGGGTGATGGTTGAACACGATGAACATAATGTCACTGAACAGTATATGTGAAGATTCTTGAAATGTCAAATGTTTTGCCACATATGTATTTACCACAATAAAAAAATGCAGGGCAAAAAACTTCCAAATATTAAAAAAAAAAAATCCAGACTCCAGGCATTCTGCTTCAGTAGTATCCCAGGTGATCACACTCTCTATTCATGTGTTCATTGATCTAGTTCAGCCAATGTCTAGCCTTCATGAAATACTTGCCAAACAGGCCAGAGATGCACTATGAGTCCCCTCAGGCTGTGAGAGTTTGGAGGTAAAGACTTGGTATTATTCACCTTTCAATCCTCAGCACCTGGCATAGTGTAATACAAAGCACAGAGATTGTTCCTTGTAAGTACTGTTGAACAGGTGGAGGGGTGGCTGGACAGAGAGAGAAATTAAGGGAAAACAGTCTTCAAATTACTCTCCATCCTGTAAAATGCAAACTCCTCAATCAGCTCACTTCCAAAAAGGATTGGTAAGGTGGACTCAGGAGCCCCACTGCCTGGGTTCACATCCCAGCTCCACTACTACTAACCATTTGACCTTAGGCAAGTTTGTGCCTGTTTCCTCATCTCCACAATAAGGAAGCAAACAGCATCTGGAGTGAGGATTAAATGAGTTAATATATGTTATAATTAATACATAAATTAACACGCAATGCCTGGCACAGAGTAAGCATTTAACAAATGCCAGTGATGTAAGGCAGCCCTGGTGGTGCAGTGGTTAAACCAATTGACTGCTAACTGAAAGGTCAGGAGTTCAAAACCACCAGAGGCTCTGAGAAAGTAAGATGTGCCTAGTCTGCTTCCATAGAGATTTATAGCACTGGAAACCCTATGAGGTCACTATGAGTCAGAATTGACTTGACAGTAGTGGGTTTTGGTAATACAGCATAAAGCCTTTGGCCATGAGTGATCACCTCCAGGAAGCTGAGGCTCCCCAGGTGATAAGAAAAGAGTTGCCAACTTTAGGAGGTTTGAGCCTTAGCTCTAGCTCCAACACTACTTGCTGTGTGATCTTGAGCCACAGATCTCTTAGGAGCTGAAAAACTTTTAAGAAATCATCCAGCTCAAACTCCTTATGCTCCTTATGCTAAATCTGTGTCTCATTTTCACCTGTAAAATACAATACTATGCTTTATAAGGTCATTGCAGAGGTCAAATGGAATAGGAAAATAATTTGGAGGAAAACATATGGAAGTGCTAGTATTATTATTAATTTCTATGTTCTTAGAACCCCCTAACTACACAGAATATTTTTCTAGCTGCCTCATTACACCACTGTGGCCAGGTGTCAAACCTAGAAGCGCTTTTCCAGCTCAGTGATGCTCACCTAAAAATAGCAAATTTTCCTGTAGTATTTGGGTTAGAGTCTCCCCCAATCAGATTTTTTCCTTCTACAAATCCTTCATGTTCTCTCACCTTCTATGGGACTCACCACAGCTACATCCAACAAACATGTTACATCTATACCTTCAGCAGCAGTAAACTGGTAAGGAATGTGCCTACTTCATCCCTAAGAAAATTTATAACTAGTCAATTAGTCAATTTATAATTAATGAATTCAGATCACTGTTCTGTAAGATATGAGAATTTCTTATGTATATTAGAAAATATTTTACAGAAATACGTGTATATCTTCATTATCATCGTTAAAAGGTAGATTCTGACTCACAGCAACCCCACAGGATGAAGCAGAACTGTCCCACAGGGCTTCCAAGAAGCGGCTGGTGGATTTGAACTGCCAACCTTTTAAGTTAGCAGTCAAGCTCTTAACTACTGCACCACCAGGGCTCCATTTGTAAGGTTAGTTAATTCTACTTACATGAACATCACCATCCTCAATGTGATAAAGGTTTGTATGGCATGGGAGAGAATGAATCAACAATAATGGTAGAAATCTTGAGGGGGAGGGAAGACCAATCTCAGTTTACACATAGAGGGAAGCAGATGCCCTAAATGTAAGAGGTATCAGGAAACCCCCCTGACCAAAATAGCCTTGTTGAAAGTCTCCCTTTAGGTCTGATCTCTGGAACATTAAAACCATTGCTGTGGAGTCTTTCCAATTCATAGCGACCTCGTGTGTGTCAGAGTTCTGTTAAATGAGGGTGAACATACCCTCAACAGGCTCTCAAGGAAGTATGACTTCCTCATTTCTAAAAAAAAAAAATAAAAAGATGACCCATCATCTTGTCATTCAGGTGTAAGACCTTGTGTCATCTTTAACTCTTCCCTTTTATGTCTTCTGACATTCAAAACCTAAATTTTGCTGACTCTCAGAAGTATCTTTTGCTTCTTTCCTTCCCAAATATTCATTATTAACACTTCTCTCTAGCTGCATGATCACAGTAACTTCTAAGCATCCTACTGGAATGCTAAGCATTCTAAGCATCCTCTCTCCAAACCATCATAAATACTCAATGTCAGGTTAATCTTCTAAAAATATATTCATCAAGTCCCTTCCCTGCCCTAGTAACAGATCCAATGACTCCCCACTGCCACAGGCTAAAGTCCCGATTCCTAAACCAGGATTTTAAGTCCCACGTTCAATACTACTGATATCCCTGACTCCTGATCAAAACTTACCTTCCCTGTGCTTTATGCCTCTGCAGGTCATCACTAAGCTTCCCAAGTACTAGCCAGTTGGTCTGACTGCCAAAACCAAGCACTTTTATTGAGTTACCACAGAATTTTAAAAACTAAATTATTTACAAACATTGCATTAAGTTTAAAATGAAAAACTTATTCAATTGTTTTGAACTCAGTTTTTCAAATTCAGTAAAAGCGTTGCTACAATGCATTCCATTGTTATCTAAATCCTGAATCAATCTTTTTGTTTGCTTGTCCTATAAACTGCCAGATAACCCAACCTCCGGGTTTTAAAAATTCAGCTTCTTCAAAAGGATATATTGGTCCTTCCCATCGGATGCCTTAACATCTTAACAAGTTTCAGTTGTCTACATGGAATTCATCATTTTCTGGGCAAATCAGCCACTCAGTCTGAGCACCGCCCCTCCAGTTCTGTCAATTATGCCACCCACCTCCCAGTCACCCAGTTTGATTGCTTTCACTGATATAACAAATACTTATTGAGTGTTGATTACATATCAGTTCCTCTGCTGAGCTCTGAAACTACAATGGTGAACTGGTAGTAGGAAGAAACTCTCCCTACCTCCCAATGTCTCTACTGGACCAGGTGAGTAATGGCTGTTCTCCATCGCTTCTCACCCAGTTAGCCACCACATCTAGTTCCACTGAAACTACCTCAGACAGGACTTTCTCATATAGGACTTCTTGCCTTTTCTCTAGCCCCTGGAATCCATCTTACATACTCTGGCACTAGAGGAACCTGCTTATGAGAGCCTTTGTCATATAATAGCTAGGTCTAGAATTAGACTCACTGCTGGGATAAAACAAGTGAACCCGTGAGACTAGCAGAGACAAAGATGAGTACAGTTTCAGTTAGAGGTGAGGGAGGAAGAATAACCTAGGCACATCAATGAGAACTAAGGAAGAACCTCAAGTTTCAGTTTAAAGTTGTACGGGGAAAAAAAAAAATCCACCACTTGTGTGGGTTGCAGGGGGAAGCAGGAACTCTGATTTATAGAGCTGTTGTTGCTGTTAGTTGCCATCAAGTTGTTTATGACTCGTGACAACCCCAAGTGTGCAGAGTAGAATTGCTTCATAGGGTTTTCAAGGCTGTGGCCTTTCGGAAGAAGATCAAGGCCTGTCTTCCAAGGTGCCTCTGGGTGGATTTGAACCCAGAGTAGTAGTCAAGTATTTAACTGTTTGCACCACCCAGGGACTCCTAATTTATACAGCACTAGCTATCAATGGAGCTCAAAGAGTTCTGAGCTAATCAACACCACTGCATCCTTTTCCAGAACATTCCTAGGAAGGCAAGTGATACTATTGTTCTCCCACCTCAGTCGGGTTCTCTCCTCACCCAGAGGATGACAAGGGAATTGAAAAGTAGTTCCTTTGCACCGGAAAGATAGGAAAATGCGAGCACCAAAAAAAACAAAACAAAACCCACTGCCGTCAAGTCGATTCCAACTCATAACGACCCTATAGGACAGAGTAGAACTGCCCCAAAGAGTTTGCAAGCAGCGCCTGGCAGATTTGAACTGTTGACTCTTTGGTTAGCAGCCATAGCACTTAACCACTACGCCACCAGGGTTTCCAACCCTGGCACAAGCACTATCTAATTCTTTCTCGTAAACTATTCATTTCTTTTGGTTTCTTAATATAGTTGGACATTTGCCATTTTAAACAAACCAATTAATAGAATACTTACCTAACACAGAAAGGAGAAATGTAATGCTATCTTTAAGATCTTGGGATTCGAGTTCATAGAGATCCTCATCAGACGATGTTAAATTGAAGATGGTGAGTTCACCCGACGTAACGTTTAAAAAAATCCTACCCTGATATGGTGGGAATTCTCTTAAACCAGACCCTCTATACCACTCTACAACTTTATCTTTTTGTTTTTTCCATGTGATCTCCTTAAAAACTGTATCATACGATGGATTTAGAGTTACATTCCCGTTCATAATCCCAAATGGCTTCACAGGATCACAGCCAATGAAATCTAGGACTGAAAAAAAAAAAAAAATTGGTTAGGAAGAACAGCATGAGTTTATTGATGATTAAAAAAAACAACTTCCAAGATGCTCTTTAGAAAAAAAAAATGTTAAATTTAGTAGTAAAAATTATTCATCAGCTACTTTTTGTACTAAGTTGATAAATCGCTGACAGAAAGTGTAAGAAGTAGAACATCCTTGACCATGTAGACTTTACTCTTTGATAGGGATTTGGGGCTCACAAAAAAATCATCAAATTGATTCAACATTTATGGAAAACCAACTATGTGCCAGGTACTGTGGGCAATGCAGAGAACATGGCTGCAAACAACACAAGTATATCTCCAGGCCCTCAAGGAGTTACATCTCATGGAAAAGACGCTGAACAGGCAATACGCAAGGGGAGCCATCTAGTCAAAGGGCAAGGAAGCTCCCCAAAAGAAGTAATTCTGAAACTGAAAGGAAATAATGCTGAAATGACACTGAAAGGATACAATCAAGAGGAGTCAGCCAGGTGAGGGTTGAGGGGAGGAGAATACAGGATGAACACACAGATCAAAGAAACAGCACCTCCAAAAGCCCTGAATCCAGAAAGATTGGTGTGTCTGGGGAAGTGAAAGCAATTTCAAGTGGCTAGAGTGGAAAGGGCAAGGGAGTAACTGGTGGGGAATGAGGACGGAGAGGCACCAGGGGCCAGATGGCAGCATGGGCAGGGGTAGAAGTATCAGGTAAGATAGGCTAAGGGCTTGAAGCAGTCTCTGGGTGGTGCAAACACTTAAGTGCTGGTTACTAACCAAAAGTTTGGAGGTTCAAGTCCACCTAGAGGCACCTCAGAAGACAGTCCTGGTGATCTACTGCCAAAAGATCACAGCCATTGAAACCCCTATGGGGCACAGCTCTACACTGAACCACACGGGGTTACCACGAGTCAGAGCCAACTGGTCAGCGATTCAGTTTATTTGTTTGTTCGTTTCTGGTTAAGGTCTATTTTATTTTATTTTGGTTAAGGGATTGAAACTTTATCCAAATAGCAAGAAGGAGCCATAGAAAGGTTTTAAGCAGAAGACTGACATGACATAATTTGAGTTTCAATATGCAGCTCTGTCTACAGGGTGGAGAGTGGTCAAGAGGGGAAAGCATGAAGGCAGAGAAACCAGAACACAGTCATTACTACGGCACAGAAGAGAACGGTGGATTGTACAGACTAGTCCAGGGTCTTGGTAGTGGGGACAGAAAAAAGTGGGCAGACTCAAGAGGCATTTGAGGGATAAAATCAACAGGATTTAGTGACCGGATACAGGGGATGAGGAAGGGAGGACTTCATAGTGACTACCAGGTTTCTGTCTTGGCTAACTCAGAGGTGTCATTCATTAAAATGAGGAACAAAGGCAGAGCCAACACGGTACCCTACATAGACACACCATGCCATCTCTCTGCAGCAAAGACCCAAAAACGTCAACGCTGGTACCCTGAACATCAAATGAAGGGATAAAGTACTAGATCAAAAAACACTGATTGGAAGAAGAAACTGATGGAAAACAGAATGAGGAGTGATACGGAGTGGAGGTTCCCTGCCAATAACACAGCACAGTGTGGCCATCTTCAAACACAGCCAGCAATGACCTCAGACAGGGAGTAGAGGAAGGCAGCTTCACAGACCTCCCTACAGGACACAGAGCACCAGGTAACCAGAAAACATGCTTTCCCACACCTCACCCTTCTGATGAGTAGAAGCAAGAAACCCCCATTCCAGCAGCCCCTACCGCTGGGGTACCAGATATGAGCCCCACACCCCAGGCTTGCACCGTCTCCTCCCACCACATGGCTTTTTTTTTCCTTTCTTTTCTTTCTCTCTCTCACCTAGCCTTATATGCCACCTCCCCTTCCTTTCCACTGGCACAACACATTTGCCCCACCCCACCCACCGGCTCCCACTATACCACCATTTCTTTTTCTTTCTTTTCATTCTCCTCCCACCTAGCCTGTAAGCCACTTCCCCTCTCTTCCCACTGGCCGGTGGGCCTGCCTCACTCCCACATGCTGGCCCCCACCATGTTGCCAATTTTTTTCTTTCCTTTCTTACTTTCCTTTCTCCTTCCCACCTAATGCCAAATGCCACCTCCTCCCTCTTCCCGCTGGCACCTAGGACCACCCTGCACCCATCCACTGGCTCCTGCCAAGCCAACCTTTTTTTCTTTTCTTTCTCTCTCTTCTCTTCCTTCTCCCTCCCACCTAGCCCCGGATGCTACCTCCCCACCGTTCCCACTAGCCCCCACCATGCTGCTTCAGCTAGAGTGCCTGTAGTGCACATACCTGCCACCACACTAGTCTGCAACACCCCTCCCCTCCCACCACTTGACCACCTGCCGAACAGCGGGAAGTGAGCCTGTACCACTTCCCATCCGACAACCCCACCCGTCTGGTAAGGGACAGTGAACACTTCCACACTGCTGAACCAACATCAGGTGGAAGACAGTGCTTGCCCAGGCTGCCCGCAGCTACCTTGACAAACCAGTGTACAGTGAAGCAGGTTCTCCCTGCCTGCTGCTGCCTGGCCCACCAGGGCAAGGTAGTGAGAACTATCATGCCCACAGACAAGCAAGCAACAAAGCATGCCTGCATACATGTCCTGACAAATCAAAACAAAACAAAAAAGCAAGATTAAAAAAAAGATCAATAAATAAAGAAAATAATACCTTAATGTCTCAGAGACAGTGGACAATATCAAATCATATAAAAAAGGAAGACAATATGGCTCCAGCAAGTGACCACAACAATTAGATAAACTTCCAGTAGAAGAAAAGTCACTGAAACTACTTGGAATGAAATTCAAAAGACTAATATTTAGGGGCCTCCAAGAGATTAGGAGAGACCAAGAAAAACACTGAAAAAAACAAGGAAAAATAGACAAAATTATGGAAAACACAGATCAATAGAAGAATTAGGGAAATTATACAAGAACAAAACATCAAAATAAACAATTAGAAATCATACAAAAACAGAAACTAGAAATACAAACGATAAACAACAAAATTTCAGAGATGGACAATTCAATAGAAGATTTTAGGAGTAAATTTGAAACAACAGAAGACAAAATCAGTGAAACTGAAGACAAATCCATGGATGCCACTTTGAGGAAAAATCAAATAAAAGAATGAAGAAAACATAAGAATTACGTGGGACGCAATAAAGAGTAAATAATTTGCATGTTATCAGAGTTTCAGAGCGGGGGGGGAATGGAAAACACGCAGAAGATTGTTGAAGATTTGCTGGCAGAAAACTTCCCAACTACCATGAAAGATGAAAAGCTGAAAATCCAAGAAGCTCAGTGAACCCCATATAAGACAGACCCCAAAGGAAGTCACTAAAACATATCATAATCACACTTGCCAAAATCAAAGACAAAGAAAGAATCCTGAGAGCAACTCGAGAAAAATGAAGAAAATCACTTACAAAGGGGAAACAATCAGACTGTCATGGACTGAACTGTGTCCCTCCAAAATATATGTCACCTTGGCTAGGTCATGATTCCCAGTATTGTTATGATTGTCTACCATTTTGTCATCTGATGTGATTTCCCTATGTGTTGTAAATCCTGTTATTATGACATAATGTGATGGATTAGTGGCAGTTATATTGATGAGATCTACAAGATTAGATAGCGTTTTAAGCATTCTCTTCTGAGATGCAAAAGAGAGAAGCAAGCAGAGAGACTTGAGGACCTCATACCACCAAGAAAGCAGTGCCAGGAGCAGAGCGCATCCTTTGGACCTGACATTCCTACATGGAGAAGCTCCTAGACCACAAGAAGACTGATGACATGGACCTTCCTCCAGAGCTGACAGAGAAAGCCTTCTCCTGGAGCTGATGCCCTGAATTTGAGCTTCTAGCCTACTAGACTGTGAGAGAATAAATTTCTCTTTGTTAAAGCCATCCACTTGTGGTATTTCTAAACTCTGATTACTCAACAGAAACTAAGCAGGCAATAAGACAATGGTATGACATAAATAAAACCTTCAAAGAAAAAAACTGCCAACCAAGAATAATAAATCCTGCAAAACTCTGTCAAATACAATGGTAAAATTAGGACACTTGCAGATAAACAGAAATTAAGGAGGTTTATAAAAATCAAACTAAACTTAAAAATAAATATTAAAGGGAGGTCTTTGGCTAGAGAACCAACAACATCAGACAACAATCTGAGTGTAGGACACAGGACAACATGGCCAGATACCAACCTAGGTAAAGAACTTTCAATATTAAAACATAACATAGACCACTCCACCCAACAGCAGCAAAGTATACATTCTTTCCCAATGCACATGGAATGTTCTCCAGAATAGATCACAATGTAGGCCACAAAGCAACCTTCAATAAAATCCAAAACATCAAAATAATACAAAGCATAATCTCTGATCACAATACCATAAAAGTAGAAATCAGCAACCGGAAGGGCAGGGGAAAAAATCAAAAACATGGAAACTGAATAACACCTTGCTTAAAAACAACTGCATAATAGCAAATATCAAAGACGGAATTAAAAAATTTCTAAATCAAATGAGAATGAAAACACATCATACCAAAACCTTTCGGACACAGCAAAGGCGGAGCTCAGAGGTCATCTATATAATAAACACACGCATGAAAAAAGAACAAGCCAAAATCAAAAACATTAGCCCTGTAATTTGAACAAATAGAAAGAGAATAACAAAAGAAGCCCACAGTCACCAGAAGAAAGAAAATAATAAAGATCAGAACAGAAATAAAAGAAATAGAGGACAGAAAAACGATACAAAGAATCAACAAGACCAAAAGTTGGTTCTTTGAAAAGATCAACAAAATTGACACATCACTGGCCAAACTGACAAAAGAAAAACAGGAGAGGAAGTAAATAACCCAAATAAGAAGTGAGATGGGAGACATTACAACAGACCCAACTGAAATGAAAAGGATCTATCTTAGTTATCTAGTGCTGCTATAAAAGAATAACACAAGTGGATGGCTTTAACAAAGAGAAATTTATTCTCTCACAGTTCAGGAGGCCAGAAGTCGGAATTCAGGGCACCAGCTCCATGGAAAGGCTTTCTCTCTCTGTTGGCTCTGGGGGAAGTTCCCTGTCATCAATTTTCACCTGGTCTAGAAGCTTCTTAGCACAGAGGCCCTGGGTTCAAAGGATGCACTCCACTCCTGGCTATTTTGCTTGGTAGTAATGAGGTCCCATCTCTCTGCTCCCTTCTCTCTCCTTTTATCTCTTGTAAGAAAAAAGGTGATGCAGGCCACACCCCAGGGAAACTCCCCTTATATCCAATCAGGGCTGATTAAGGGTTTTACATCCCACCCAAATCTTCTTTAATATAAACTAATCTTGCCCCATTAACCACAGGAAGATGTTAGGATTTACAACACAGAGAAAAATTACATCAGATCAGAAAATGGAGGACAACCACACAATACTAGGAATCATGGCCTAGCCAAGTTGACAAACATTTTTGGTGGGCACAATTCAATCCATAACAGGATCATAACAGAATACTATGAAAAACTGTACTGTAACAAATTTGAGAACCTGGATGAAATGGACAAATTTCTAGAAACACAGTACCTAGGTAAACTAACACAAACTGAGATAGAAAGCCTGAACAGACACATAACAAGAAAGGAGACTGAAGAGGTAAAAAAAAAAAAAAAAAAAAAAAAAAAAAAAACCTCCCAACAACAACAAAACATCCTGGCCCAGGCTGCTTCACCAAAAATTCAGAGAACAGATCACGCCAGTACTACTCAAGCTATTTCAGGACATAGAAAAGTAAGGAATGCTCCCAAATTCATTCTACGAAGCCCACACAACCCTAATACCAAAATCAGGCAAAGATACCACATAAAAAGAAAATTACAGACCAGTATCTCTCATGAATACAAATGCAAAAAAATCTCAAAAAATTCTAGCCAATAAAATTCAGCATTATATCAAAAAATAATACACCAAAACTAAGTGGAATTCATACCAGGTATGAAAAGGTGGTTCATCTTTAGAAAATCAATCAACATCGTCTACCACATAAATAAAACAAAAGGAAATAATCCTATGATCATCTCGATCAATGCAGGAAAGGCATCTGATAAAGTCCAACACCCATTTCTGATAAAAACTTTCCATAAAATAGGAACACAGGGATAATTCCTCAACATGATAAAGGGCATCTATACAAAACCAACAGCCAACATCATTCTCAATATAGCTGTTGCCATCAAATCAATTTCAACTCATTGTGACCCTACAGGACAGAGCAGAACTGCCCCATATGGTTTCCAAGGAGAGCCTGGTAGATTTGAACTGCCAACCTTTTGGTTAGCAGCTGTAGCTCTTAACCACTATGCCACCAGGGTTTCCATTCTTAACACAGAGAGCCTGAAAGCATTCCCCCCTGAGAATGGGAACACGACAATGATGTCCCTTATCACCACTCCTATTTAACATTGTGCTGGAAGTCCTAGTTAGAGCAATAAGGCAAGAAAAAGAAATAAAGGGCATCCAAATTTGAATGGAAGAAGTAAAGCTATCTATATTTGCAGATGATATACATACAGAATCCCAAAGATTCCACAAGAAAACTACTGGAACTAATAGAAAGATTCAGCACAGTAGCAGGATACAAAATCAACATACAAAAATCAGTTGGATTCCTATACATTAACAAAGAGAACTTCAAAAAGGAAGTCAGGAAAACAATACCACTTATAATAGCCCCTAGAGAGACAAAATACTTAGAAATAAATCTAACTGGTGACATAAAAGACGTATACAAAGAAAACTACAAAACACTATTACAAGAAACCAAAAAAGATCTACATAAATGGAAAAACATACCATGCTCCTGAACAGGAAGACTCCACATTATGAAAACGTCAGTTCTACCCAAAGCAATCTATAGATATAATGCAATCCCAATCCAAACACCAACATCATTCTTTAGCGAGATGGAAAAACTAATCACTACCTTTATATGGAAAGGAAAGAGGCCCCAGATAAGCAAAGCAATATTGAAGAAGAAGAAGAACAAAGTAGGCCTCACACTACCTGATCTCAGAACCTATTATACAGCCATGGTAGACAAAATAGCCTCGTAGTAGTACAAGGACAGACACTTAGGCCAATGGAACAGAATCAAGAACCTAGATGTAAATCCATCCATCTATGGTCAGGTGATCTTTGACAAAGGATGAAAGTCCATTAAATGGGGAAAAGACCGTCTCTTTAACAAATAATGCTGGCAAAGCTGGAGGTCCATCTATAAAAAGAAATCAAAAAGGACCCATACCTCACACCATACACAAAAAACTAATTAAAAATGGATCAAAGATCTAAATATAAAACCTAAAATTATAAAGATCATGGAAGAAAAAATAGGAAAAATGCTAGGGCCCCTAATATATGGCATAAAAAAGGATACAAACCATAACTAACAATGTGCAAGAACCAGAAGATAAACTAAATAACTGGGAGCTCCCAAAAATTAAACACTTATGCTCATCAAAAGACTTCGCCAAAAGAGTAAAAAGACAACCTACAGACCAAGAAAAAATTTTCGATTATAACATATCTGACAACGGTCTAATCTCTAAAATCTACAAGAAACTTTAACACCTCACAAAAAGACAAATAATCCAATTAAAAAATGGGCAAATATGAGCAGACACTTCACCAAAGAAGACATTCAGGTGACTAACATGTAGGAAATGCTTGCGATCTTTAGCCGTTAGAGATCTGCAAAGCAAAACTACAATGAGATACAATTTCACCCCAACATTGCTGGCACTAATAAAAACAAAAACAAAACAAAACAGAAAATAACAAATGTTGGAAAGGTTGCAAGGAGACTGGAACTCTTATGCACTGCTGGTGGGAACGGAAAATGGTACAACCATTATAGAAAATAATATGGCACCTCCTCAAAAAGCCAGAAATAGGAAATACGATACGATCCAGCAATCCCACTCCTAGGGATACATCCTAGAGAAATAAGATCCATCACACAAATAGACATATGCACACTCATGTTTACTGCAATATTATTTAAAATAGCAAAAAGATGGAAAAAATCTAAAGGTGTCCATCAACAGATGAATGGATAAACAAATTATGGTACTAATACAATACCATGCAACGATAAAGAACAATGAAGAAACCGTGAAACACTTCATAACATGGATGAATTTGGAGGACATGACGCTGACTGAAATAGGTCAACCACGAAAAGACAAATATTGTATGAGACCACTATTATAAAAACTCAAGAAAAGGTTTACATGCAGAAAGAAACAACCTTTGATGGTTATGAGGGAGGTGAGGGATGGGGAGGGGAAATCACTAGCTAGATAGTAGACAGGTATTAACTTTAGTGAAGGGTAAGAAAAAAAAAAGGTAAGACAACACATAATATACGGGAAGTCAGCATAACTTGAACAAGCAAAGTCATAGAAGCTTCCTAGAAATCCAAACACCTTGAGGGACCAAGCTACTGGGGCTAAGGGCTAGGGACCGTGGCCTCAGGGGACATCTAGGTCAATTGGCATAACATAGTTCGTAATGAAAATGTTCTACATCCTACTTTGGTTGAGTACTGCCTGGGGTCTTAAAAGCTTGTGAGGAGCCATCTAAGATACATCTATCAGTCCCATTCTACCCAGAGCAAAGGAGAATGAAGAAAAGCAAAGAGACATGGAAAACATTAGGCACAGAACTAACAGACCACATGAACCACAGCCTCCACCAGCCTGAGCCCAGAAGAACTAGATGGTGCCCAGCTACCCCTAATAACAGCTCTGACAGGGATCACAATAGAGGGTCCTGGACAGCGTGGGAGAAACATGTAGAACAAAATTCAAATTCCCAAAAAAAGACCAGACTTACTGGTCTGACAGAGACTGGAGGAACCCCTGAGACTATGGCCCCAGGACACCCTGGTAACTCAGAACTGAAGCCATTCTCAACGCCCATCTTTCAGCCAAAGATTAGATGGGCCTATAAAACAAATAATACATGTGAGAAAGGTGCTTCTTAGATCAAGTATACAAGACCAAAAGGGTGACACCTGCCCACAAGCAAAGACAAGAAGGCAGGAAGGGACAGGAAAACTGGAAGAACGGACATGGAAAACCCAGGGTGGAAAGGGAAAGGGGGAGAGTGGTGATACATTGTGGGGATTGCAACCAATGTCACAAAACAATTTCCGTATACATTTTTGAATGAGGATCTAATTTGTGCTATAAACTTTCACCTAAAACACAAAATTTTTTGTAAAGCATGTGTTTATGTAATACATTAGTGAATATAAAAGCAGACAGCAGGAAAAGAAGGGAAGGGAGTTATCAGCTGCTTTGCTGATGACAGTGAGTGGTCAGAAAAGGTACCACAGGGACACAAGCTAACCATACCAGGCTATGGAATGGTTCACAGGTCTAAGGTGAGCTCGTAAAAGCCTCCCCACAGCAGGCTTCATCAGTTGTCAGAAAGAAGTCATAAATGCCCACCACAAAAGATGGTTTAGAGGTTTGAATCAGATGGAGAGTCTTTATGCACTTGCTGGCCCACAGTAGGCTCTCAAGGGTTTGCCCTCTTTTTCTTTCAGTGAGTCAGGGCATTCACTGTGGTGGCCCTGGCTGTGTGCTAAGCGGGCAGGGAATGAGTTTTTGCTGTTTAAAATCAGAGAGAGGAAGAAAATTTATCAATGATGGCCTAAACAAATCAATTCTTTTTTTAAACTATTGGAGCTTTGTTTTAAAGAATCTTGAAGGAGCCCTGGTGGCGCAGTGGTTGAGCACTCTACTGCTAACCAAAAGGTTGGCAGCTTGAACCCACCAGTGGCTCCGCAGGAGAAAAACGTGGCCATCTGCTTCTGTAAAAGATTACAGCCTTGGAAACCCTACAGGGCAGTTCTACTCTGTCCTGTAGGGTTGCTAGGAGTTAGAATTGACTCAATGGCAATGGGTGGGTAATACCAAATCGGAGACCCTGGGTAGTGCAAACAGTTAACGCACTTGGCTACTAATAAAGGTTGGAGGTTCAGATCTACCCAGAAGTGCCTCAGAAGAAAGGCCTGGTGATTGGCTTTTGAAAAATCAGCCACTGAAAACCCTGCGGAGCACAGTTCCACTCTGACATTCATGGAGTCGCCACAAGTCAGAATTGACTAGACAGCAACGGGTTTCATTTTTGGTAATACTTAATCAGTCCGATACCTAAAGTGATCATATATCTAAAAACAGTTCCAATTTTAAATATTCGGTTTCAGTATTCTTACAAAACATCGTTGCTGTTGTGTGCCATCAAGTTGACTCTAACTCATCATGACCCTACAGGACAGCGCAGAACTGCCCCCATAGAGTTTCCTAGGCTGCACTCTTTATAGAAGCAGATTGCCAGGTCTTTCTCCCAAGGAGCCACTGGTGGGTTTGAACCACCCACCTTCCAGTTAGCAGCCAAGCACTTTAACCATTGCACTACCAGGGCTCCTCCGGAACATCATAATTACTATTATCACTATAATTAATCGCATTTTTTTTTTGCAGACGAGGTATCTTGATTTTTGGTTTAGAAAATATGGTCACCATATCTGTGGGGTTAATAGGAAGGGGTCCTCATCCTGGCCATGAGTTCCTCTGCAAAGTTTTACTTGGATCCTGGGATTTCGATTGACTGCTATTTTTAGTTTATTTGGAAACATCTTTATAAACCAAAAACCAAACCAGTCGATTCCGACTCATAATGACCCTGTAGGACAGAGTAGAACTGCCCCATGGGGTTTTCAAGGCTATAATCTTTATAGAAGCAGATTGCCGCATCTTTCTCCCACAGAGTGACTGGTGGATTCAAACCGCTGACGTTTTGGTTCATAGCCAAGCACTTAACCACTGCACCACCAGGGCTCCTTAAACATCTTTATAGCACTTACTATGTGCCAAGCACTGCTAAAAGACCTGTACGAATATGTACTCATTGAATCCTCTTGAAAACTGTATGAGACAGGTGCTATTTTTAATCCTATTTTGCAGATGAAGAAACTGAGCCAAAGGGAAGGTAAGTGACCTGCTCAAGGTCATATAGCTAGGTAAGTGATGGAACTGGATTTAAACCCAGATGATCTGACTCCAAAATCAGGGCTGTTAATCACTGTTTCTTAGTTGGCATGTGGCTATTAAAGACATGTGAGGGTGAGTGTGATGTGGTGCAGGGCTTCTCAAGACAGAATTTATAGAATATATTGGAATAGCAGGATGTTGGGAATGAGAAAGTCAAACCACTCCAGCTGGTGATAGAGCACACCTCTGAAACCTACAGATGAGTCAGCTAAGGGCCCAGAATCACTCGATGCCAGGTCCTTAGGGAACAAGAGTGCAGCCCGCATTTACATGAGGAAGTTGAGAATGCCTGATTGAGCAAGGCAGTGACAAACTCAAATTTCCAAAGGTCAACCGGAAGCCCAAATTCAAATCCAAGGTTGGTGATGATGGCTTCAAAAAAAAAATAGGTATTTAGATATAACAAAAGAAAAAAACAATTTCCTAATAGAAGACCATTGTTGTATGACATTCTAGAAAAAGACAAAACTACAGAGACAGTAAAAAGATCAGTGGTTGCCAGGCGAGAGGAGGGAAGGAATGAATAGGTGCATTTTAACAGTAGTAAAACTATTCTATAGGACACTGTAATGATGGACACATGCCCTTATGAATGTCAATGCCCATACGATTGTACTGTTGTTAAAAAAAAAAAAAAGTTGCCATCAAGTAGATGACAATTCAGGGCAGAGTAGAACTGCTCCATAGGGTTTTCAAGGATGTGAGCTTTTGGAAGCAGATCACCAGGCCTGTCTTCCGAGGATCCTCTGGGTGGGTTCTAACCGCCAATCTTTCACCTGGTAGCTGAGCGCTTAACCGTCTACACCACCCAAAGACTCCAGGATTGCACTACATAGAACGAACCTTAATTTAAACTATCTTGTGGTTGTTGCTGGTTGCTGTCGAGCTTCTTCTGACCAACAGCAACCCCATGTGTGCAGAGTAGAACTGTTCCATGGGGTGTTCAAGGCTGTGACCTTTTGGAAGTAGATCACCAGATGTGTCTTCTGAGGTGCCTCTGTGTGGGTTCGAATCACCAAAACTTTCACTTAGTAGCCAAGTGCCTAACCATTTGCGCCACCTTAGTTAATAGTTATATATCAAAAATTGGCTCGACAATTAATAACAGAAGTGCCACAAGAATGCAGGGCATTAATAATAGAAGAAACAGGATGCAGGGGGACAGGGATAGGTGGGAGCTTTGCATTTGCGCTTCCTGCACAATTTTTCTGTTAACTTAAAACTGCTCTAAAAAAAAAAGTTCATTTAAAAACTGAAAAAAAAAAAAAAAGACCATGGTTAAGTTGAAAGGAAGGCTTAACAGTTTGCACTTGTCATGCATAATGGCAACTGAAATGTGAGATCTGAAAAGTGAGGTGGGGGAAAGAGGACAAAGGGAGACCTCCAGTGAAGGGAGGAAGAAAAGCCACAACAAAACATAAAATAATAAAAGCACAGGAAGCAAACAAAGAAGTCTGAAAGGAACAAACCCACAGGAGCCACCGAAAAGCCTGTGAGAACTGCTGGGATGACAGTGACAGATACAGCAGAGAGATAAATGCCAGCGATTCAGCTAACAGAGGCACACACGGGCCAGGTGTGGATACAGGGAGTGCTGAGGACGCTGCAGAACCCGTGAGGCTGTGCCCCACCCAAAGGGAGCTGCTCCTCAGCACCCACCCATGTGAATGAACATGAGGAAATGGGAGCCTCGTGTTGTCACATCTTCTCATTTTTCAAGAAAAGCTGGATATTCAAATCTTACGTGAAAACTCTTGATTCTTGAAAGTTGGCAACTACTTCAAATCATAGCTGAGGGGTATCCCTGAACCAGGCTAGCCCCCTGCGGACAAGGGAAAGGTTGATTTTACTCCGTATCCCCATGATCTGGCACATGACGGAGAGTCAACAGATACTGGTGGAGTGAATTATCTATGTTGTGGTTGTTGCTGGTTGCCGTTGAGTCTATTCTGATCAACAGCGACCCCATGTGTGCAGAGTAGAACTGTTCCATACAGTTTTTAAGGGCTTCCTGAGAGAACAGTAAAAATTTGATAGTCATCCCAACCCCTGAGCTTGGCAAGACCCCAAATGGCTGGGGCACATGGCTGAAGACCCATGACTCAGTAAACAGAAGTGGAGAAGTTTATCTGGAGCTGAAGGATAACATGGCCTGCATGCCCGTATGCATAGTCAAAAGACATCCCTTTCAGCTCCACTGACTGCCTCTATCACCAAAGCAAGACTGCAGCATCTGCCGGCCCCCCTTCCCCAGCCCCCACCCACACCGTTCCGTTGAGACGTTCCCCTTTGTCCACTGCTTTCTCCTTTAAATCCAACGAGGTTTCACCCCACTACACGTTGTGTGGGATGACGGGCACCACACCAGAAAGGCTGGTACCCACTCATGGATGTCAGCCCTAATAAAATTTAACGGCTCGTCTAAGGTTTGAGGAAATGCAACTTGTTCACTGATACCATTTTCTTAGAGACGAGCTAACCACTCTTCTGGTTTTAGAGGAAAAGTTTTTCTTAGAAACAATGTGATTTTAGAATACTTCTCTCTCTCTCTCTTTGAAATACTTGTAAGGCTCCACATTGCTTTCAGATTTTAGCAGTTAAGGTTAAAAATTCATTTAATGAAAAAGAAAAAAATCCCCTAAATGTTTCAGTACCCAAATATATAAATCTTGGTATTTCCCCCCTGAATGTATGACACAGTTAACAATGATTCAGTTAAAGCCTTGTTCTAGCCAGGAGATAGCAGGGTCCCGGGGCATTTTTATACCCAAGTGAGCTGATAGGTTTCTCCTCCAGACGGGGGCTGTGACCACTGCCTGGCTCCTCTCACTTCTCCTCTGCATTACGCACATGCTAGCTGATATCCGGTTGGAGTATTAGTGTGTGGCCATTGCAGACAAGATCTCTATCTGCACACACACACACACATTTACAGTACAGAGGATGGCCACTCTGCTAAAACTCTTGGCCAATACTAATACCACCCCTATCCTATTAAGCCCATAAATATTCTTATATTAGACCATATGTCCCACTTTTGGGGGTAGGAAACACACTCACCAGGTATATGGACTTACCACACAAAGAAGAAGAGTGTCTTTTTACTCAAGTAAGTTTAGTGCACTGGTTTCTTTAATCTAGCTCTTGGTAAATCCAATTCAAATGAGCTCTAGACCATCTCGGCCTCAGTAATAATATTTAACAATAGCGACAGTACCAGCACAAATATTTACTGAGGGCGTACTATGTGCTGAGAAGCCCTGGTGGTGCAACAGTTGAACACTCAGCTGCTGACTGAAAGGTTGAGGGCTGAAACCCACCAGGAGTTCCGTGGGAGAAAAGACCTGACAATCTGATCCTTAAAAGATTACAGCCTAGGAAACCCTATGGGGCAGTCCTGCTCTGTCACATTGGGCTGCTAAGAGTTGGAATCAACTCGACAGCTATGGGTTTGTTTTGGTTTTTGGTACTCTATGCCAGGCACTTGCTCCAGGGGCTTTATGTATATTAATGCATTTAATCTTCAACTTTACTCTGTGAGACAGGTCTTATGATTCGTTTATTTGTTCATCAAATACTTACTGATTCATTGAAGGAGCATCCAATTCATGCTATCAGTTTGATTCTGCAAAAAGCACCTACCCTACCTACTGCCGTCAAGTCGATTCCAACTCATAGCGACCCTATAGGACAGAGTAGAACTGCCCCATAGAGTTTCCAAGGAGCGCCTGGTGGATTCAAACTGCCGACCTTTTGGTTAGCAGCCGTAGCACTTAATCACTACGTCATCGTAAATAGCACAGCACCTAATATTTCTGTCACATGCTCTGTTTTGAAGACCAGTGCTCAAAGTGGATTTTGTTCTTGTAACAGTATCCCAGCAGATTTGATAATATTTGTTGGCTTGAGGTCTGATTTTTTTTTAAATAGATTTAAGAATTCTAATGTCGAAAAAGTGTATCAATTTGTATGAGAAAAAAAGCCTAGCAAAATGACAACTATAGATTGGACAATACAGAGGAAGGGAAATCCTGGTGGTATAGTGGTTAAGCGTTATGGCTGCTAACCAAAAGGTCAGCAGTTCGAATCTACCAGATGCTCCTTGGAAACTCTATGGGGCAGTTCTACTTTGTCCTATAAGGTCGCTATGAGTCAGAATCGACTCAACAGCAGTGGGTCTGGTTTTTTTGGTTTGGATACAGGAAGCGACGCTTTGGTGCCATGTTTCTCTCTTCACAGTGTTGCGACAAATCAGTTGAAATGTATTTCTGTACCACAATTTATGCTTCAATAAAAGTTTACTTAATTCCTTAAAAAATATATATTTATTGAGTCCCTCCTATGTCCTAGGCACTGTGATAACCATGGAGGATACAGCTGTGAACAAAAGAGAGCAATCCCCTGCCCTCTTAAGAGTTTATGTTATAGTGGGTGGAGGCACACAATTTTTGCGGGGTAAAAACATCACAAAGTTTAGTAAAGCAAAAAGAAAGGTTTATTCAGCGTATATTCAAAACGGCAAAAGTGGGAAATCGGGACGAGTCTGTGGCTACAGCCATGTCTGCTAGAGTCCAAGGAAATATTACAGAATAGGCAAAAGTGGGAAAAAGGGCAAGCATGCTGCTAGAGCCATGTCTCCAGAACCTTACAGAATCATCAGTATATATTAACATCACAAACAGGTGAAACACTAAAAGCTTCACCTTTTCCCTGATATGCTAAAAACGGCTAGATCAACATTATTATACATTTTGAATCATCTTAATCATTTGTACTGGTTTCAATAGAGACAGTCAGGAAGATCTTCACTGGTCCAACGAATTTTCTATTCACTAAATGCTGATAGAAAAAGATAAGAGTGGAAAGTCTTCTGTTTGATTGGTTTATGTGAAAGGTTCCCTAACAGATATTTTCCAAGACTGTCCTAGCTATTACAGCAGTTAAGTGTTACAGCTGCTAACCAAAAGGTAGTCTGAATCCACTAGGCGCTCCTTGGGAACTCTGTGGGGCAGTTCCACTCTGTTCTATATAGTTTGCTATGAGTTGGGTTGTTTTGTTTGTTTTTAATTGTCTTTATATCTCAGGGTCCAGTTGATGTGTCCTTGCGAGTCCTTGTGAGTTCAGCTCCAGCTGGGTCACATTCTCTATGCTCAAGGACAAGGAATAATGACTCCAACATTATTTTCTAAATCACAATAAACAAAACAGTAAATATCTTATATGTTTGATGGTGCTAAGTGCTCTTGAGAAAAATAAGCAGGGTATGAGGATGATGAGTACTAATGACGAGGGGGGTTGTACTGTATATGAGGTGGTCATATGGTGACATTTGAGCAGAGCCCTCAAGAAGTGAGGGAGTGAGCCTGAGCATCTCTTGGGAAGAACATTCCAGAGAGTAAGAACCAGTAGGTTACAGATGAGACAATGGGTGCTCACAGAGGTTAAGAAGCTGGTGAGGTCGCTCAGCTAGTCAGGGGCACAGCTGGCATTCAGGAAGGCAGTTCCAGAGCTTGCAGTGTTAGCCACAACGTGAGAAGCCAGGAGTGTGGCCATCCCTCCCTCTTTCTTTGTCAGTTTCACCCTTAGCCAGTCCCAGTCAATGATTTCCCTCAGTTTCCATTGAAAACTACTGGTTTCAGCTACACAACCACTACTTCCCTACTTCATCTATTTTAGACGGAAACTGCAGCCACCTACCACCCAACAGGCAATGAATCCCCTGGTCTCCCAGTCCAAAAAACTCCCGGGAACTCCCCTAACACTGTCCTCCAGCTGCATGATATTCCTTGCCACCTCAGTGAGTTCACCCAGAATTAAGAGGTTGGCTCCCCAATCAACTTCCTTTTGAGATTTCCTGCCTTGTCATGCTAAAACACTCTCCTTTTATTCTCTGTTCTTGCACTTAAAGTTCTTCCCCTTTCCCAAGATGTTTCCCTCCAGACCTGTACAGTCCCACACTAGTCTAGAGTAGTGCTGTCGAATAGAAAGGTCAGTCTAGAGTAGTGGCTACCAGCCACGTGCAGCTAGTGAGCACTTGGTATGTGGCTAGTCCAAATCCTGATGTGCTGTATCAAAGGAGCCCTGGTGGTGCGGTGGTTAAGAGCTCAGCTGCTAACCAAAAGGTCAGCAGTTCAAATCCGCCAGTCGCTCCCTGGAAACTCCATGGGGCAGTTCTATTCTGTCCTATAGGGTCACTGAGTCAGAACAGACTCAATGTCGATAAGTTTGTAACCTGGTGAGTAAAAATACACAACAGATTGTGAAGACTTAGATGAATAAAAGAATGTAAAATATCTCAATAATTTTTTATATTGGTTACATGTTAAAATGACAACACTGTGGATATACTAGGCTAAATAAAACGCATTATTAAAATTAATTTCACCTGTTCCTTTTTATTTTTTTTATGAATAACTGGAGCCCTGGTGGTACAGTGTTTAAGAGTTTGGCTTCTAATCATAAGATGAGCAGTTCAAACCCACCAGCTGCTCCTTGGAAACCCTATGGGGCAGTCCTACTCTGTCCTACAGGGCAGCTATGAGTTGGAATCGACTGATGGCAATGGGTTTGGGTTTTAGGGTTTAACAGAAAGTTTAAAATTACATATGTGACATATATTACATTTCTATTTGATGGCACTACTCTAAATTGACCTTTCCAGGCACCCACACCCCATCATGCTCAAAAGCCACATTTCCCTCTGACCATTCTTTTGAGCCCAGGTGGCACAGCAGTTAAGAGCTCAGCTGCTAATCAAAAAGGCTGGCAGTTCAAATCCACCAGTAATTCCTTGGAAATGCTATGGGGCAGTTCTATCCCTCCTATAGGGTCGCTATGAGTTGGAATCGACTCAACAGCAACAGGTTTGGTTTTTGGGGTTTTATTCTTGTCTTAGGATATATCTGAAATCCACAACGTATTTTAGAATATAAGTTTTTTTTTTTACTAGAGCCATTTAAGACTCCATGAGTCTTTTTAAATCCATTTTCCAAGGTCTGATTCAAGGTATTTCAATACACTGTTGATAATGTCATTAATAATCCTTTATAACTGAGCCCAAGAGACAGAAAGGGCCACATAAACCAGAGACTACATCAGCCTGAGACCAGCAGGACTAGATGGTGCCTGGCTACAACCGATGACTGTCCTGACAGGAAACACAATAGAGAATCCCTGAGGGAGCAGGAGAGCAGTGGGACGCAGACCCCAAATTCTCTTAAAAAGACCAGACTTAATGGTCTGACTGAGACTAGGACTCTGATGGTCATGGTCCCCAGACCTTCTGTTAGCCCAAGACAGGAACCATTCCCAAAGCCAACTCTTCAGACAGGGATTTGACTGGACAAAGGGATAGACAGTGATAATGGTGAAGAATGAGTTTCTTGGATCAAGTAGGCACATGAGACTATGCTGGCATCTCCTGTCTGGAGGGGGGATGGCAGGGCAGAGGGGGCTCAGAAGCTGGTGGAATGGACATGAAAATAGACAGTGGAGGGAAGGAGTGTGCTGTCTCATTAGGGGGAGAACAATTAGGAGTATATAGCAAGGTGTACATAAATATTTGTATGAGACACTGACTTGATTTGTAAACTTTCACTTAAAGCAAAATAAAAATAAAAAAAATTCTTTATAACGCCTATTATTTTTCAGTTAGTCAATTCATACTTGAGAAATTCTACTGCAACTAATTTATGACATAGCCTTATTAGTTACTTATTAATCTGAATTTCTTATTTTTATGAATATGGATATTGTTGTTGTCAGGTTCCAACTCATAATCACCCTATGTACCACAGAATGAAACACTGTCCAGTCCTGCACCATTCTTATAATCCTTGTTATGCTTGAGCCCATTGTTGCAGCCACTGGGTCAATCCACCTCGTTGAGGGTCTTCCTCTTTTCCACTGACCCTGTACTTTACCAAGCGTGATGTCCTTCTCCAGGGACTGATCCCTTCTGACAACATGTCCAAAGTATGTAAGATGCACTCTCGCCATCCTTGCTTCTAAGGAGCATTCTGGTTGTACTTCTTCCAAGACAGATTTGTTCATTCTTTTGGCAGTACCTGGTATATTCAATATTCTTCGCCAACACAATTCAAAGGGGTCAATTCTTCTTCCCTCTTCCTTATTCACTGTCCAGCTTTCACATGCATATGATGTGACTAAAAATACCATACCTTGGGTCAGTCTTCAAGATGGCGTCTTTGCTTTTCAACACTTTAAAGAGGTCCTTTGGAGCAGATTTGCCCAATGCAATGCAACTTTTGATGTCCTGACTGCTGCTTCCATGGGTGTTGATTGTGGATCCAAGTAAAATGAAACCCTTGACAACTTCAATCTTTTCTCTGTTTATCATGATGTTGTTCATTGGACCAGTTGTGAGGATTTTTGTTTTCTTTATGTTGAGCTGTAATCTATACTGAAGGCTGGGGTCTTTGATCTTCATTAGTAAGTACTTCAAGTCCTCTTCACTTTCAGCAAGCAAGGTTGTGTCATCTGCATAACACAGGTTGTTAATGAGTCTTTATCCAGTCCTGATGCCCCGTTCTTCTTCATATAGTCCAGCTTCTTGGATTATTTGCTCAGCATACAGATTGAATAGGTATGGTGAAAGAACACAGCCCTGACACACACCTTTCCTGACTTTAAACCACGAAGTATTCCCTTGTTCTGTTAGAATGACTGCCTCCTGAACTCTGTACAGGTTCCTCATGAGCACAGTTAAGTGTTCTCGAGTTCCCATTCTTCGCAACGTTATCCATAATTTGTTATGATCCACACAGTTGAATGCCTTTGCATAGTCAATAAAACACATGTAAACATCCTTCTGATATTCTCTGCTTTCAGCCAGGATCCATCTGACATGGACAATGATATCCTTGATTCCAAGTCCTCTTCTGAAACTGGCCTGAACATCTGGCAGTTCCCTGTCGATATATTGCTGCAGCCATTTTTGAATGATCTTCGGCAAAATTTTGCTTGCATGTGGTATTAATGATGTTGTTTGATAATTTCCTCATTCTGTTGGATCACCTTTCTTGGGAATAGGCATAAATACGGATCTCTTCCAGTCGGTTGGCCAGGTAGCTGTCTTCCTGATTTCTTGGCACAGGCGAGTGAGCACTTCCAGCACTGCATCTGTTTGTTGAAACATCTCAATTAATACCGTCAATTCCTGGAGCCTTGTTTTTCACCAATGCCTTCAGTGCAGCTTGGACTTCTTCCTTCAGTACCATCGGTGACTGATCACATGCTACTTCTTGAAATAGTTGAATGTCAACTAATTCTTTTTGGTACAAGGACTCTGTGTATTCCTTCCATCTTCTTTTGATGCTTCCTGCATCGTTTAATACTTTCCCCATAGAATCCTTCACTATTGCAACTCAAGGCTTGAATTTTTTCTTCAGTTCTTTCAGCATGAGAAACACTGAGCATGTTCTTCCCTTTTGGTTTTTTATCTCCAGCTCTTTGCATGTGTTATTATAATACTTTACTTTGTCTTCTTGAACTGCCCTTTGAAATCTTCTGTTCAGTAAACTTCATTTTTTTTCTTATAATTGTCATGGGAAAAACACTCAAAAACTAGACCACTAATCTCAACAGACATTTAGGGGAGCATTCTGAAGAGGAAATGAAGGTCACTAGGACCCAACAGGAGCCCTGATGGCATAGTGGTTAAGCGCTTGGCTGCTAACCAAAAGTTCAGCAGTTCAATCCACCAGCTGCTCCTTGGAAACCCTATGGGGCAGTTCTACTCTGTCCTATAGGGTCGTTATGAGTTGGAACCGACTCCACGGCACCTAACAACAACAGGACCCAAAGGGGTTCATTCCCTGAGAATAACTTGATTCCCTCCAATAGATACTTAGTTGAGAGATTAGATAAAGGTCACAAACAACAGACCTTTGAATAAATGGCCTCCAATTGCAGGCAGGGAGCAGACATGAATTTATTTCACTGATTCCTGGCATGAGCTTGCTGTCACTTCAACTGGCTTCCTTTGATCAGACTAACAGCTCACCAGCACAGGGTCCAGCAGCAGCTAAGAAGAAACCAAAGGGCACAAAGGGACACAATAAAAAAAGGAAAGTGTCTGGACAGCAACCGACAGTCATTTTCCTCCCAGGCTGGTGGGCAGGCACTGAAGGCAACCTCCAAAGAGTAGCTGCTAAAACGTTTTCCAGTACTTTTCTAGACTCATTATCTGATGGTCACAGTTCATATTCAAACTTAAACCTGTCTAAGAAAAGGGAAAAGGTTGAATCCTGGTTTCACTCACAAACCTGAGATGGTAGGTTTGATTTGTGACCACAGAAACTAAGGGGCTGTGCCCTCGAGTAAAAGCTTCTCATGGCTCTTTTGGTAAAAGCTTCAAAAAAAAACTTTTGCACTTGAAAAGAAACAACTTGAGAAGACCTCAAAAGACCCAAAACTCCTGCAAGTAAGAGCTGATTCATGTAGACAAACGTTATACTTTTTAAATGTAGAGAAACCAATACCTACCCTCAAAGCCTATATAACGGATACACTAAGGTGTCAAAAAGAGGGCAATAAAAAAATGATTAGATCACATTCCTGAAAAGTTAAAATGTGGTTCTAAGTCTCCTTCAAAAGTTCTAGAAGATGACTGTCAAAATTAAACCAAAAACATAGCAAAAATATGAGTAAATTTTGATTTTTTTTAAATAAAAAGTCTTGTCACAATGGGAAAAATTTGAAAATGGGTGGAAGTTAGGTAATATTGTGGAAATACTGTTAATTTTCTTAGATATTATAACACTATTGGAATTATGCAAAAGTGTATAACAGTGTTGCAGAGAAACAGTGTAAATAGGGAAAATGTTAAAATAATAAGAAACAAATATGTAAGTAAACCAAAGAAACCATTCTGAATTCTATGGGCAAAAAAGCCCCCCAAAAAGGTTTTCTTGTTTGTAATTTTTTAATGTTCTATTATAGACTATATGGAACCCTGGTGGTGTAGTGGTTAAAGTGCTTGGCTGCTAACTGAAAGGCCAGCAGTTTGAACCCACCAGCTGCTCCTCGGGAGACAGATGTGGTGGCAGTCTGCTTCCGTAAAGATGTCAGCCTTGGCAACCCCATGGGGCAGTTCTACTCTATCCTATAGGGTCACTATCAGTCAGAATCGACTCCATGGCACATGACAACAACATATAATTTCACGAGCTTTAACAAAATTATATTGTGCAATGTATACATTCATTTATAACAGATCAATTACAGTTGTACCAGTTTCTACCAAAACCTGGCTCTCTATCTGATCTTGAGTTAGCAATATACCAGAGTGGTTAAGGTTAAGCTGGGAGTCAGCCGACCCAGGTTCAAACTCACTCTGCCACTATGTGCTGTGTGAACTTCAGCAAAATACTAATCTGTCTAAGCCCTATTTTCCTCTTTAATAGCCTCACTCTATTAAAGCTGTTGTAACAATTAGATGAAAAAAGAAAGTCTAAAAATATTAAGCACAGCAGCAGACACAGACCGAGTGCTTAGTTCATGTCTGCTATTATTATTCACACCCCATTATAACACACAGGGTCTGGTTTTTCCATAGGAATATGCAACACTATTTTGACCTAGATTCTCTTTTAGAAATAAAAACACACAGACCATCTGAACTTTGATTTCTGCAAAGCATACGAACCAGACTCAGATAAAATCCTTGTGTTAAAAATGGAGAAATGCTTGACACTATATTATCTAAAGCCTAGATCTAAAAATTTGTATTGTTAAAATTTTTAAAAAGCAATTTTTCTTAAGGATATGACTTAGTTCCTTTAGTTCTTGCATACAAGGAACTTAAACTCCAGCTGGGGAGATAGTGGGCAAGATAAAAGATCTATAAAAGGTAAACAGTCAAGTAGGGCAGGCTTTGCTAAAAAGGCCTAAATAAATAGTCAAACAGTTTGTATTTTTGAGCACTAGTTCCTTGCCCAGCACCACTCAGTCCCTGTCGCAATTCAGCACCAAATTCTGCCGGCTCCGTCTTCTAACCACATCCAGATCGCTCACTTCTCAGCTGGGCCCCTCCCCGCCCTGCCCCAGGGTACGTCATTTCTCACTCACATTGTTCCTGTGGCTTCCTAACTGGTCTCCCTACTTCTGCCTTCGCTCCCTTTGGAAACTATTCTCCACTTGGCAGCTAGTGTCATTCTTTTAAAAACTCAAGTCCTCATGTCTGAAACCCTCCGATGACTTCCCATTTCACTCAGGGTAAAAAAACTGAAGTCTTTTACAAAGGCCCTGATTACTTTTACAGCTTCACTTCCTATTACTCTCAGCCTTGTTTACTGGACTTTGGCCACAGTGATCTCCTCTGAAGTTCCTTAAGTGCTCGACACTGACCTCAGGTTTTTTATGCCCCAGCCAGCCCCCTGCCTGGAACACTGCTCCCCCAGCATGGCCTGTTCTCTTGCTTCCTCTAAGTCTATGCTCAGCTGTCACCCTGTTAAAGATGCCCTCTTGACAACACTATAAAACACTAGCCAGCAGACAGTGGTTGAATGAACCATCATATAGTCACCCGCATGGAGTACAATGCAGCTATATAAAAAAAGAAACTCTATGATCTGCATGAACTCAACTGACACAGAATGATTTTCAAAATACATGGTTAAGTGAGAAAACCAAGGTGCAGAAGAGTACATATACTATGTTATCTGTTGTTTAAGAAGCAGAGTTAAAAATAAATATATGTATCTGCTTATAGTTGCAAAAAGAAACAAAGGAAGGAGAAAAAAGAAACAAATGATATCTGTTTCCTGAAGGGAAAAGGGAGAGGGTGGAATTAGGACTTCTCTGAGCTTATCTTTTTAGATAGTTTTGATTGAACCATGTCAATATTTTACATTTTAAAAAATTAAATCAAGAAAAGAAAATCCTAAAATTGAATAGAAACAGAAACAAATCAATGAAACTGTGTATCAAATTGATAGCATAACTACACAGAAGGGAAAAAGATTAATCAAGTAACTTTTAAATACAGTGTTCACTACATCTTCAGTGGAACATATTGAATAAAAATAACTGCAAAGAAATCTTGAACTGTATTTACTAAGTCTATAGTTGGTAGTGCTACTGGTACAGCAATTGTGAAACTATTTAGTATTTAAAGATTAGGAAAATGCATTGATGCTACTACAAATGTATTTTGATCCATGGCAAAAGAGATACAAATATGAATGGAGGTATCAGGACTTTGAGGTTTCAGGATGAACTCACAGCTTTATAAAAATTCTATTTCCTAGATCTAACAACTGACGGGGCCTAGAAGCAATGACGCCAGTAGCCTTGAGCACACCTAGCACCCAGATCTTAGTTTCTACATACCATCCTCCATGAAAAAGGACCAGAGAATCTAATGATTCCAAGACTAGGCAGGAAGCATACAAAACGAATCCCGACTATCTTTTTGTACCAGAAAGTACAGAAGTGCTCCAAAACTGATAGGAACATGTCAAAAATACACCAAAGCCCACCTGAAGGGGTTTCAACCTGAAAAATCCAGAATAATTGAGCATCAAAATGAACAATGACAGGAATGGATTATAACACTTTTGTTTGTTTTTAGAAAAAGTCATGAAGCCATACTAACACTAAAATAAAAGCAGCACATATGCAAATGCTCTTCTTTACTGAAGAATGCCAATTAATAAATGTACACAGAAAAACAGAAATAGAAAATTGCTGTTTATAAATATTTTAGTAATACTGATTCTGGGAAGAATCACCATTGGATACTAAAACCATCGGGTGAAAGATTGTTGGGGAGCAGGAAAGTCACACAATCTCAAAGTATCACTTAATAAATCACATACTACTTAAAAAGGGGAAAACATGCCTCTACAATGGAGAAATCTGGTGGATATCACCTTAACCGAATGACGAAACTCAGCATCGCTAATCACAGGACAAACTGCCTGCATCTGCGATGCACTGAGCAGGCATCACCTA
The DNA here is from genome assembly GCF_024166365.1 of Elephas maximus indicus. Taxonomy (NCBI): domain Eukaryota; kingdom Metazoa; phylum Chordata; class Mammalia; order Proboscidea; family Elephantidae; genus Elephas; species Elephas maximus. Next base: position 163,465,559 of record NC_064821.1, on the reverse strand, counting down.
GGAAATACTCCTGCCGGAATAGTTTCATCTAGAATCTAATCATGAGGAAACAACCAGACAATCCAAACTGGAGGACATTCTGTACAACAGCTGACCCAGGCTCTTCCAAAATGGCGATGTTATAAAGTACAAAAAAAAAGAGCATGCAACAGTTTTAGATTAAAGGAGACTAAAATGAGATGACTATAGCCTGCGATCTAGGACTGGCTTCCATACTCCATATTAGAAAACAGTATTGGAGCAATGCTAAATTTCATGAGTGTGATAATGATTTGGGGACTTGTTAGAGGACGCTCGTAGGAGATAAACGTTGGTTGGGGTCAAGTGTTATCAGGTCTGGAAGTCTCAAATGATTCAGAAAAAAGTGTGTGAGTGTGTGTGTGTAAACAAAGAGAAGTAAAACAAATGTGACAAAATGTTAATAACTGGTGATTTGAGAAGGTGTGCAAGTATTCATTGTACCATTTTTCCAACTTTCTCCAAAATTTAAAACAAATATATGCCACTTCCATTTCCCTTTCCTTTGCTTTACTAATCTTCACATTAGTACATGTTTACTTTGTCAACCTGCAACACTTATACACTTACCTATGTATTTACTGACTTTCTACCCCACTATGTGAGTTCCATATATTTTTTTTTTTATGTGAGTTCCACATAGGCCTTGTAGGACAAGGGTTAAAGCGCTCAACCATGAACCAAAAAGTTGGTGGTCAGAAACCACCAGCAGCAGATGAAAGATGTGGCAGTCCACTTCTGTAAAGATTACAGCCTTGGAAACCCTATGGGGTCGCTATGAGTCAGAATGGACTCAGTGGCAGTGGGTTTGATTTTTGGTTTATGTGAGCTCACAACAGCTGGGGACTGTTTGTTCTTTGCTGTTTCCCCAGTCCCTCCTAAAGCTCCTAACACCTAGTAGGCACTCAATAAATATTTGGTGAACGACTGAATGTTTACAATAATTTGATGAAGTAGGTACTATTATTATCCTTTCTCTTGCATGAGTGTGTTCTCTCTCAAAAGGGAAGGATACTGAGGCATACAGAAGTTAGGTAATATATACAGGTTCATAACTCAGGTGTGTGGGTAGGGGGCAGGGTTTGAAGCAAGGTATCTGATTCTAAAGCTGAGGCTGTTCATCACACTGTGGTGTAGCTTCCCTAGTGAAGCTCCGCCCCTGAAGAGCTCACCTTCTACAGGGCTGTACCATTCAGTCTTGTCCTTAAGTTGATGCCCACTCAGGCTGGGTGATAAATACACACTTGATGAATGAAATGACCTCTGAATAAATGTATGAGTTAGGCGGGAGAGACCACCATGGGAGTCTGTTCAGGGAATCTTCCTGGAGGAGGTAGAGCCTCCCTGGGGTGTGCACTTGCAAGAGAGAACACAGAGCCAAGCAGCGGTGGCCAGAGGTGCATCCTGGGACCAAGGAAGGAGACCAGCTCTTCCAGAGAAGAGTGACCCCATCCATTCAATCTCTGTATGTACCTCTTCTCCTCCTTTCCCACAGCCACCAGCGTATGGAGCCATCACAGCTCTTGAGCTCTGTAATGGTAGTGCACTCTGGCCTCTCTACCTCCAATTTCTCATGACTGCAATTGTTTTCTCTTTATTGCTGCCAGATTATTTTTCCCAAATGCATGCTTCTGATCCTATCAGCCCAGAAGCATCTCTCCTTTGTCTGCGGAAAAGAGTCCAAACTCCAAGGGGGTACTCCGGGGTCCACCACAGGGCCTCAAGCTCCCTTGGGCACATCTACTCTCCAGTTATGCTGAATGACTATTGCCCAAGGTCACCTTGAATGCTCTCACTCCTTGCTTATCTGGTCTCTCGGTAGTTTTCCGACATCATCCTATGTCCACATACTACCTGTCCTCAGACTCCTGGTTCAAATACCCCGCTTTCCATGAAGGCTTTGCAGGTCACAAAGATGTTTTCTTCTCTTCGCACTAGCACTTTAACCTCACAACACTTATTTCTTTATAGCATAATGTAGGTACTTTTGAGCATATCTCAATACCCCCCAAACGCCAGCTAAACCATACTCCATAGATATATCTACCCCACAGGCATTCAAAAGGCGTGGAACAGATGAGTGAATGGAGATAGAAGATTGATCTGGAGCTCAGTACAAAAGGGCCCACAATGAGGAAACGGCAAGGAAAGAAGAGCTAGTCAGGGGGTTCTTCCCATAAACCAAGAGTCTAGTAATGAGTTGACTAGGGGCCAGTGTGTGGTGGAGATTATGAGGGTGGGGAAGTAAAAATGGGGTCAAAGGTTACATCTTTCACGGAGCTGTTATGACGACTTAACTAAAGCGTGGAAGGGATGAACAGGAGACTAACACTCCCACGTTAGTTCTTTTATGTTTTAAAGGGAAAAGTGCACCAGTCACACTACCTAAGGAATTCCGAAGCGAGGCCACCGTCTACCGAAAACGCTGCCCCCAGTCCCGTCCCCTGCCCGCTGCAGAGCAGTCCTGAAAAGCCTCCAGCAGACACCCAGAGCGCAAGCCGCCGCGGGGCGGGAGCGGAAATCGCCGGCTCTCTCTCGGAGTTCCGATGCCCCAGCCCGGAGGGCGGAGGAGGCGCGCGGGCTAGAAGAGCCTCCTCCGGGCAGGTGGGAACGGGCTGCCACACTCTGGGCGAGTTAACCGACTGGGGAAGCAGCGAAGTGCTCGGCTCTGATTTTGGGCGACGTTACGTGGAGGCCCAGGAAGCATAACTTTGGAGTCATTCGACTGTTCCAAGAGGCACGCTTTTCCGGAAAGCACACTGGGTGGGGAGGCGAGCGGAGCGAGGGTGGGGGACTTAGGACAGCTCCCTAAAGGAAAGAAAACGCCGCCGAATCGGGCCGGAGCGGCAAGCGGGCTAGGGCCCTGTCCGTTTTCGTGACAAATAGGATGGAAGAGCCTCGAGGCTAAAGCTTCTTCCCGACTATGTTGGGGAGACTCGATGAAATGACAACCTTCTCTCCCTGAAAGCCTCCCGCTGGCAGCGATTCTTTTCCCGGGCCTCCGCGTCCCGGCCCCACCCCGCCCACCCGGCCCCGGCACCCCGAGGGCGAAGGGTCCCCTGGGGCCACGGACACCCCTGGCGCTTGTCAATACTAGCGAGGGGGCGCGGGGAAGACCTCCACTCACCTAACCCGAGGAGCAGGAACACGCTGAAAACCCTTAGGGCCCACCCAGGGTCACTCCCTCCGGCCATGGCGCGCCCAGCAGCCCGGGATGGAGCACCCTGGCTGGGCGCAACCACGGTTCGCTAAGTGCCGCCCCGCTCCCTGAGCTAAAGTACTGCCCCCTCCGCCCCGCCTCCCGTCCGGCCCCGGCCTCGCGTCGGCCCACCCAGCTGCGCAAGCGCTCTCGTCTCGACGCAACTTCCGCTCTTACGTAGACGCTCTGGGGCCCCGCCTTCGCCCCGCGTGCGCCCCTGCTCTTTTCTGCGCATCCGCACCCCGCTTTCGGGCTCCCAGGCGCGCTCCCGGGGCTTGGCTCTGCCCGGCGTTTGTGCAGGTCTTTCCTCTTTCCCCCGAAGTGCACCGTGCAGTCCAGCCTGGTTCACTCCCGCCCTTCCCGCTGCCGGCAGCGTCTGCTCTGTAAAACGCCCCTTTAAAACTGGCTCGCGTTTTTAAAAACCAGGTTTATCTTCGTTCCTCCCGCACCTCTAGCGTTTTTCCTTAGCATTTTCGATGTGATGGAGACAACTCCGTAGCTGGGGCGGAGCGGGGGCGAGTGGACAGGGGCTGTCGCTCTCCGAAAGCCGCGTCCCTCTGGGCTGGCTCTTGAGGTGGCTCGGCCAAGGGACAGGGAGGTTCCGAAGCAGTTCATTCCTTCAGAGCTTTCTGGCAGCCCCAGTAGCAGTGAGGGGCTTGCTTTTCCTGCCAGTTAACTAAGCTGGGGGACCTTGGGCAAGACACATGTCTTTGGACCGTTTGCCTCGCATATTAAAAAGAACAAAAGGAAAAGAGATTTTAGATAGCTGTTAGCATGTTAGGGGTTACTTGGTGCAGCCCTTGCAGGGCTTGTTTTTGCTCATTTATGTAGTTACGTGAGATGCCACCTTTTCCTTAAGCCTAACCCGCCAACGCTCCCTCAACCCAGGAGCTGGAATTTCCAGCGTTGGTTTCTCCCTTCTCAGTTTCCTCTTTGTTTTCCTCTTTCTCCGTCTGGGCTGCGGACTTTCCCTCAGGCTCAGACGTCAGGTGCATTCACTCCCTCACTGTGTGGGCTCCCAGAAGTTTATCTGGCCTAAGCAGCAGCAGCAGGAATCTGGAACTGTCCATCTTAGTGGATAGCCCTCCCCTCAAGTTTATCAGATCCCAAATCAAATTACTCTGTTCCCAGAACGATCTCCTCACATCAGCCTCCGTGTTCCCTTTCTTTTGAGAGAAGCACCAAGATCCCCTGCACAGCCTAGGAGTTAAGAGAAAAAACTCTTGGTTGTCATGTGAGAATAAGTTACCTCTTCCCATGGAAAGTCCTCCTGGTGGCCCTTGCATATTGTGAAACTAAGTGGAAATGCTATTTATTGTTGCTTGTATCTCCATCATCGTAAAGTAAACCTGTTGCCCTGGAATCAACTCCAACTCATAGCGACCCTGTAAGACAGAGTAGAACTGCCCCATAGGGCTTCCAAGGGTGTAATCTTTGCAGAGGTGCCCTGATGCTGTAGTGGTTAAGTGCTCAGATGCTAACTGAATGGTTGGTGGTTTGAACCCAGCAGATCCATGGAAGAAAGATAGGCAGTCTGCTTCCACAGAGATTACAGCCTTGGAAAATCTATGGGGCAGTTCTACTCTTTCCAATAGGGTGGCTATGAGTCGGAATCGACTCCATGACAAGTTTAATCTTTATGGATGTAGACTGCCACATCTTTCTCCCGCAGAGTGGGTGGTAGATTTGAACCTCTGATCTTTTGCTTAGCAGCCGAGCGCTTAACTACTGTGCTACCAGGGTTTCTCCATGCTGAGGTAGGGACACCCAAACCACTAACTTGAGCCACTTGAATCATATTGTAAACATTCATGAATTATTCTTAAATTAGCCATAAAATCCAAAAGGTATCTTTATCAATGAATTTTCTGTGATCAACAGCCTGCATCATGAAGTCTAGTACCTTATGACATTCCCTTTCATCAATAGATAATTGGGAACACAAGAGCAGATGTAGTGTGTAGTAAAAATGTGAGAAAATCAAGTTTCTCCTCTGTCCTGGGCTGGCAGGAACTTAGGCCAACTTGGAAAGGTAGTATGGGGTCAGATTGTGACCTTCAGACACTAGGGAGACACTGAAAGTTCGTGAGCTGGGAAGTGATATAGTAACAGCAAACATTGGTTGAGCACTTATTACAGGCCAGGCGCAGTGTTAAGGGCATTGCCTGGATTAATTTAATTCTTACTTATCCTGTGGAGAGGTACTATTGCTGTCCCTCTTTTTTACAGATGAGGAAACTGTGCCTCGAGGAAGAACACACAGTTAGGGGCAGAACTAGGATCCTGTCTTAGTCACCTAGTCCTGCTATGACAGAAATACCACAAGTGGATGGCTTTAACAAAGAGAAATTTATTCTCTCACAGTCTAGTACGTTACAAGTCCAAATTCAGGGTGTCAGCTCCAGGGGAAGGATTTCTCTCTCTGATTTCCAGGGGAAGGATTTCCGTTCTGGAGGAAGATTCCTTGTCATCAATCTTCCCCTGGCCGAGGAGCTTCTCAGGCACAGGGACCCCAGGTCCAAAAGACACGCTCTGCTTCTGGCGCTGCTTTCTTGGTGGTATGAGGTACCCAACTCTCTGCTTGCTTCCCTTTCCTTTTTTTTTTTTTTTAATTTTTATTCTGCTTTAAGTGAAAGTTTACAAATCAAGTCAGTCTCTCACACAAAAACTTACATACACCTTGCTACATACTCCCATTTGCTCCCCCCCCCCGCCATGAGATAGCCCGCTCCCTCCCTCCACTCTCTCTTTTGTGTCCATTTTGCAAGCTTCTAACCCCCTCTACCCTCCCATCTCCCCTCCAGACAGGAGATGCCAACATAGCCTCAAGTGTCCATCTGATGGAAGAAGCTCACACCTCACCAGCATCCCTCTCTGTCCCATTGTCCAGTCCGATCCCTGTCTGAAGAGTTGGCTTTGGGAATGGTTCTTATCCTGGGCTAACAGAAGGTCTGGGGGCCATGACCACCAGGGTCCTTCTAGTCTCAGTCAGACCATTAAGTCTGGTCTTTTTATGAGAATTTGGGGTCTGTATCCCACCTCTCTTCTGCTCCCTCAGGGGTTCTCTGTTGTGTTCCCTGTCAGGGCAGTCATCGGTTGTAGATGGGCTCCACCTAGCTCTTCTGGTCTCAGGCTGATGTAGCCTCTGGTTTATGTGGCCGTTTCTGTCTCTTGGGCACATAATTACCTTGTGTCCTTGGTGTTCTTCATTCTCCTTTGATCCAGGTGGGTTGAGACCAATTGATACATCTAAAATAGCCGCTTGCTAGCATTTGAGACCCCAGACGCCACTCTCCAAAGTGGGATGCAGAATGTTTTCTTAATAGATTTTATTATGCCAATTGACTTAGATGTCCCCTGAAACCATGGCCCCCAAACACACACCACTGCTACACTGGCCTTCGAAGCATTCAGTTTATTCAAGAAACTTCTTTGCTTTTGGTTTAGTCCAGTTGTGCTGACCTCACCTGTATTGCGTGTTGTTTCCCGTCACCTAAAGTAGTTCTTATCTACTATCTAATTGGTGAATAGCACTCTCCCACCCTCCCTCCCTCCCCCCTCTCATAACCAACAAAGAATATTTTCTCCTCTATTTAAACTACTTCTCGAGTTCTTATAATAGTGGTCTTATACAATATTTGTTTTAAAAGTGACTAATTTCACTCAGCATAATGCGTTCCAGATCCCTCCATGTTATGAAATGTTTTCACAGATACATCACTGATCTTTATCGATGTGTAGGATTCCATTGTGTGAATATACCATAATTTATTTATCCATTCATCCATTGATGGGCACCTTGGTTGCTTTCTTCTTTTTGCTATTGTAAACGGTGCTGCAATAAACATGGGTGTGCATATATCTGTTCATGTGAAGGCTCTTATTTCTCTAGGGTATATTCCAAGGAGTGGGATTGCTGAATCGTATGGTAGTTCTATTTCTAGCTTTCTGAGGAAGTGCCAAATCGATTTCCAAAGTGGTTGTACCATTTTACATTCCCACCAGCAGTGTATAAGTGTTCCAATCTCTCCAGAGCCTCTCCAACATTTGTTATTTTGTGTTTTTTGGATTAATGCCAGCCTTGTTTTTTTTGGTTGGAGTGAGATGGTATCTCATTGTAGCTTTGATTTGCATTTCTCTAATGGCTAATAATCGTGAGCCTTTCCTCGTGTATTTGTTAGCTACCTGAATGTCTTCTTTAATGAAGTGCCTGTTCATATCTTTTGCCCATTTTTTAATTGGGTTGTCTTTTTGTAGTTGAGTTTTTGCAGTATAATGTTTAGAGATTTTAGAGATCAGGTGCTGATCAGAAATGTCATAGCTAAAAACTTTTTCCCAGTCTGTAGCTAATCTTTTTACTCTTTTGGTGAAGACTTTGGTTGAGCATAGGTGTTTGATTTTTAGGAGCTCCCAGTTATCTAGTTTTTCTTCTGCATTGTTAGTAATGTTTTGTATACTGTTTATGCCATGTATTAGGGCTCCTAACATTGTCCCTCTTTTTTCTTCCATGATCTTTATCATTTTAGATTTTATATTTAGGTCTTTGATCCTTTTTGAGCTCGTTTTTGTGTACAGTGTGAGGTATGGGTCTTGTTTCATTTTTTTGCAGATGAATATCCAGTTATGCCAGCACCATTTGTTAAAAAGACTGTCTTTTCCCCATTTAACTGCTTTGGGGGCTTTATCAAATATCAACTGCTCGTATGTGGATGGATTTATGTCTGGATTCTCAATTCTGTTCCATTGGTCTATGTATCTGTTGTTGTACCAGTACCAGGCTATTTTGACTACTGTGGCAGTGTAATAGGTTCTAAAATCAGGCAGAGTAAGGCTTCCCACTTTGTTCTTCTTTTTCAGTAATGCTTATTTATCTGGATCCTCTTTCTCTTCCATATGAAGTTGGTGATTTGTTTCTCCATCTCATTAAAAAATGTCATTGGAATTTGGATCGGAATTGCATTAAATCTATAGATTGCTTTTGGTAGAACAGACATTTTTATAATGTTAAGTCTTCCTATCCATGAGCAAGGTATGTTTTTCCACTTATGTAGGTCTCTTTTGGATTCTTGCAGAAGTGTTTTATAGTTTTCTTTGTATAAGTCTTTTACATCTCTGGTAAGATTTATTCCTAAGTATTGTAGATGGTATTGATTTGGTGGTTTCCTCTTTGATGTTGTTTTTGTTGGTGTAGAGGAATCCAACTGAGTTTGTATGTTTATCTTGTATCCCGATACTCTGCTGAATTCTTCTATTAGTTTCAGTAGTTTTCTGGAGGATTCCTTAGGGTTTTCTGTGTATAAGATTATGTCATGTGCAAATAGAGATACTTTGCGAATCTGGATACCCTTTATTTCTTTTTCTAGCCTAATTGCTCTGGCTAGGACCTCTAGCAGAATGTTGAAAAAGAGGACATCAAGGGGAATGTTTTCAGGCTCTCTCCATTTAGGGTGATGTTGGCTATTGGCTTTGTATAAATGCCCTTTATTATGTTGAGGAATTTTCCTTCTATTCCTATTTTGCTGAGACTTTTTATCATGAATGGGAGTTGGACTTTGTCAAATGCCTTTTCTGCATCAATTGATAAAATCATGTGATTCTTGTCTTTTCTTTTATTTATATGATAGATTATATTATATTTATATGATAAAAAAATTACATTAATTGTTTTCCTAATGTTGAGCCATCCCTGCATACCTGGTATGAATCCCACATGGTCATGGTGAATTATTTTTTTGATATGTTGTTGAATTCTATTGGCTAGAATTTTGTTGAGGATTTTTGCATCTAAGTTCATGAGGGATATAGGTCTGTAATTTTCTTTTTTTGTGGTGTCTTTATCTGGTTTAAAACCTAACCTACTGCTGTCAAGTCGATGGCACGGGTTTTTGGGTTATCTGGTTTTGGTATCAGGGATATGCTGGCTTCATAGAATGAGTTTGGGAGTATTCCATGCTTTTCTATACTCTGAAATACCTTTAATAGTAGTGATGTTAACTTTTCTTGAAAGTTTGGTAGAACTCTGCAGTGAAGCCATCCGGACCAGGGCTTTTTTTTTTTGTTGGGAGTTTTTTGGTTACCTTTTCAATCTCTTCTTTTGTTATGGGTCTATTTAGTTGTTTTACCTCTGTTTGTGTTAGTTTAGGTAGGCAGTGTGTTTCTAGGAATTCATCCATTTCTTCTAGGTTTTCAAATTTGTTAGAGTATAATTTTTGATAGTAATCTGATATTATTCTTTTAATTTCTGTTGGGTCTGTTGTAATATCGCCCATCTCATTTCTTTTTCGGGTTATTTGCTTCCTCTCCTGTTTTTCTTTTGTCGGTTTGGCCAATGGTTTATCAATTTTGTTGATTTTTTTCAAAGAACCAGCTTTTGGTCTTGTTAACTCTTTCAGTTGTTTTTTTGTTTTCTATTTCATTTAGGTCTGCTCTGATTTTTATTATTTGTTTTCTTCTGGTCCCTGAGGGTTTCTTTTGTTGCTCTCTTTCTACTTGTTCAAGTTGTAGCAATAATTCTTTGATTTTGGCCCTTTCTTCATTTTGGATGTGTGCATTTATTGACATAAATTGACCTCTGAGAACTGCTTTCATTGTGTCCCAAAGGTTCTGATAGGAAGTGTTTTCATTCTCATTGGATTCTCTGAATTTCTTTATTCCATCCTTAATGTCTTCTATAATCCAGTCTTTTCTGAGCAGGGCATTGTTCAGTTTCCAAGTGTTTGATTTCTTTTCCCTGCTTTTTCTGTTATTGATTTCCACTTTTATGCCCTTACGGTCAGGGAAGATTCTATGTAATATTTCAGTATTTTCGATTCTGCTAAGGCTTGCTTTATGACCTAATATGTAGTCTATTCTAGAGAATGTTCCATGGGCATTAGAAAAGAAAGGATACTTGACTGCTGTTGGGTGGAGTGTTCTATATATGTCTCTGAAGTCAAGTTGGTTGATTGTGGCATTTAGATCTTCCGTGTCTTTATTGAGCTTCTTTCTGGATGTCCTGTCCTTCACCAAAAGTAGTGTGTTGAAGTCTCCTACAATTATTGTGGAGCTGTCTATCTCACTTTTCAATGCTGATAGAGTTTGTTTTATGTATCTTGCAGCCCTGACATTGGGTGCATAAATATTTAATACGGTTATATCCTCTTGGTATAAAAAAAAAGTGCCCCTTTAATCAGTATATAGTGTCCTTCCTTATCCTTTGTAGTGCATTTACCTTTAAAGTCTATTTTGTCAGAAATTAATATTGCCATTCCTGCTCTTTTTTGATTGTTGTTTGCTTGATATATATTTTTCCATCCTTTGAATTTTAGTTTGTTTGTGTCTCTAAGTCTAAGGTGTGTCTCTTGCAGGCAGCATATAGACGGATCTTGTTTTTTAATCCATTCTGCCACTCTCTATCTCTTTATTGGTGCATTTAGTCCATTTACATTCAGTATAATTATGGATAGATATGAATTTAGTGCTATCATTTTGATGTCTTTTTTGTGTGTTGTTGACAGTTTCTTTTTCCCACTTAATTTTATGTGCGGAGTAGATTTTCTTTATATATTGTCCTTTCCTCATATTCGTTGTTGTTGATTTTGTTTCTGCTGAGTCTCTATTTTTCTCTTGTATTTGATTTTGATGTGTAGGATAGTTTGTCTCCTTTGTGGTTACCTTATTATTTACCCCTATTTTTCTAAATTTAAACCTAACTTTTATTTCTTTGTATCGCCTTGTCTTCCTCTCCATATGGAAGATCTATGACTACATTTCTTAGTCCCTCTTTATTCTTTAATGTTGTCTTCTTTTACATAATGACATCACTGTTACCCTGTTTTGAGCATTTTTTTTTTAATCCTGTTTTTTTTTTTTTATTTCTGTCTGGGTTGACTTCTGATTACTCTGCCCAGTGTTCTAGTCTTGGGTTGATACCTGACATTATTGATTTTCTAACCAAATAACTCCCTTTAGTATTGAAGTTTTGGTTTGGTGTTTGCGAATTCCCTAAACTTCTGTTTATCTGGAAATGTCCTAATTTCACCTTCATATTTGAGAGACAGTTTTGCTGGATATATGACTCTTGGCTGGCATTTTTTTTTTCTTCAAATTTTTATACAAATCATCCCATTACCTTCCTACCTGCATCGTTTCTGCCAAGTAGTCTGAGCTTATTCTTATTGGCTCTCCTTTGTAGGTGACCTTTCATTCATCTCTAGCTGCTCTTAAAATTCATTACCTTTTGTTTTGGCAAGTTTGATTATAATATATCGTGGTGACTTTCTTTTAAAATCTACCTTATGTGGAGTTCAATGAGCATCTTGGATAGATATCTTCTCATCTTTCACGATATCAGAGAAGTTTTCTGCCAACAAATCTTCAATAATTCTCTCTGTATTTTCTGTTATCCCTCCCTGTTCTGGTACTTCAATCACTCGTAGGTTATTTCTCCTGATAGAGTCCCACATGATTCTTAAGTTTTCTTCATTTTTTAAAATTCTTTTATCTGATTTTCCTTCAAATTATATTGGTGCCAAGTGCTTTATCTTCAAGTTCAGAAATTCTGCCTTCCACTTGCTCAATTCTGCTCCTGGGACTTTCTATTGAGTTGTCTACTTCTGTAATTTTATTGTTAATCTTCTGAATTTCTGATTGCTATCTGTTTATGGATTTTTCCAGCTTATGAAATTTTTCATTATGTTCCTGAATAATCTTTTTAAGTTCTTCTGTTGCTTTATCTGTGTGTTCCTTGGCTTGTTCTGCATATTGCCTCATTTCCTTTGTGATGTCTTGAAGGGTTCTGTATATTAATCTTTTGTATTCTGCCTCTGGTAATTCCAGGAATGCACTTTCATCTAGAAGATCCCTGGGTTCTTCGTTTTGAGAGCTCATTGAGCCAATCATGATCTGTTTCTTATGTGACAATATTGACTGCTGTCTCCGATCCGAGCCATCTATAATTTATTGTATTAGTTTATTTTATGTTTGCTTTACCATATCATAGCTTCTTCCTTTGTTTTATTTTGATATGCCCAAGTGGGTTGCTTGAGTTAGCTAGGTTGATTATTTTCACCTTTGCAGTTGTGATGTCCTGTCCCCAGATGGCTAGAGATGTTATCAGGTATATCAGTCTAGGAGTCCATTCACTTTTCTTGTATGAATTCAGCTCAGGTGTCCAGATAGCTGATCATCAAGTGCATGGTACAGGCTCTGTCCTACAGTCTTAGAGGGGCAGTGGTGATTGGTGTAGGTACCAGTATCTGGTTGCAGCAGGGAGTCACACTCTGAACAAGGCAGGGGGCTGAGAATTGTCCCCCATGTGTCTCTGTGGAAAGCATGTCCCTGTTCCCTAGAGTGTACAGGTGGGTGGGTTCTGCAGATGGACCATAGGCCCCAATGCTTTTGCTTGTAAGGACTGGGAGGTATCAGTTATCCTTGGACCCCTGTCCCAGGTGGCTGGGTGACCTGAGTGGAACCACCTGTCCTTATGCCCCTGATGTGGGTAGGTGAGGATCCTGTTTAATAGGCAAAGCAATGTCAAACATCAAACACCCGCCTCTCCACCGCACAGCTGAAACAGTTGGAGTCTGCCAGCAAGGGCCTATTCTTCTGAAATAGGCCCACACAGGTCCATGCAGAGGGGAAAGGTACTCAAAGTCCATAGACTATTTATGCCTGGACAAGACCCACTTCTATCTTGAGCTTCTCCCGGTTAGTAGAGCTGGTAAATTATCTTTTCGCCCAGTTGCAAATTTATTCCTTCTCCAAAGTCAGGAGGATGACCCTAGGCACTCAACAGGGCCTACCTATCTCAGGCCCAGGGAAGTCAGGCACTGAAGCCAGCTTGGGAGTGGCGGGGGTGGGGGGCTTGGTAAAAGTATACGCAAGTACTTAGCTTTTGCTGAGAGCTCCGTTCTTCTCTGGTCCTGGAGGTGTGAATAGGCTGTGTGTCTGGCTGCTTCTCCCTGAAGTTACCAGTACCAGCCCGCTGCAGCCACTCCTGGGAATGGTGCCTGAGGACCCCCGGCGATTCAAGTCCAGTAAGTCCTCTCCACTTGTAAACCATCTCTTCCTCCCCCTGCCCCTCAGTTCGTTTTCTAAGCTTGCCTTTGATGTTCAGGGCTCCTAGCTTGTCATAAATATACTCGTTTCACTTGTTTTGCCCTGTCTTTGTTGTAAGAGGGCTCACGGAAGAGACACATGGGGGACAATTCTCAGCCCCCTGCCTTGTTCAGAGTGTGACTCCCTGCTGCAACCAGATACTGGTACCTACACCAATCACCACTGCCCCTCTAAGACTGTAGGACAGAGCCTGTACCATGTCTATTCCGCCAAATTGGCTCCACCTCTGCTTCCCTTTCCTTTTATCTCTTGAGAGATAAAAGGTGGTGCAGGCCACACCCCAGGGAAACTCTCTTTACCTTGGATCAGGGAGGTGACCTGAGTAAGTGTGGTGTTACAATTCCACCCTAATCCTCTCAACGTAAAATTAGAAGCACAAAATGGAGGATAACCACACATGGCCTAACCACATTGATACACAGGTTTTGGGGGGAACATAATTCAACCCATGACCGATTGCAACCAAAGCCAAGTCCAAAGCCCCCACTCTTGCCCTTTCCTACAGGAGCAAGACGTATTAAAGAGGTTGCTTTCAGACTGACAAGGTCCCTGGGCAGTGTGAGCAATTTGTGATTGTCCACTAACCTAAAGGTTGGTGGTTTAAACCCACCCAGTGGTGCCACTGAAGAAAAGCTTGTTGATCTGCTTCTGTAAAAATTACAGCTAAGAAAACCCTGTGGAGCAGTTCTACTCTGTAACACGTGGAGTCGCCGTGAGTCAGAATCAACTCAACAGCAAGAAGTTTTTATTTTGTTGTTGTTCAGACTGGCAACCATGTTGCAGTTTGAACTGACCAGCAGGAGCTGTCAACCGTCCCAAGAGCAGGGCTGAGGAAAGGACTACCCACTCACCTGGGTCTGGGGAAGTACCACCCAGGTCATGATGTGCAGGCATTGGATGAGAAGTGATTCACTAGGCCTTCCTTGGAAGGACTTTCCTCTGACAAACAAGCAGTGCCAGCACGTGCAGTCACATGATGCTGTGCTTCCATCAAGCATTTTTAGAAGTGCCTGTATGCCTGGTCTAGTCAACTTAATGAATCAAAAGTGGCTTAGAAAGGCTGGACCTACAGCACTAGGCAGATAGCCAAAAGGCTGCTTTCATCAAAAGGATATACTTCTCATCCTGTGACCAGCATTGAGAGGCCAGTTTTATCTTCTTTTCCCAGTAGATGTCACTCACTGTGATGGTTCAACTTGTGTGTCAACTTGGCTAGGCCGTGATTCTCAGCGGTTTGGCAGTTTGGCAGTTCTGTAACGATATATTTTGGCAGTTATGTAGTGATGTAATTTGGCAGTGATGTAATGATGTAGCTGGCAGTGATGTAATGATGGAATTTGGCAGTTATGTTATGATGTAGCCATTCTCCATGATGTGGTCTGATGTGGTCAGCCAATCAGATATAAGGAGAGTTTCCTCAGGGTGTGGCCTGCATCCAAAATATATATGGATGTTCTGGCAAAACTTGCTTGCTTGCTCTGGATCTTGCCTCCAGCTCATCATAATTTACCTCCGGTCCTTGGGACTGGAGCCAGCTGCCTGCTGTATTGCCTGCTGATCTTGAAATTCATCAGCCTCTGCAGCCTGTGACCCACGAGCCTGCTGTCTGACCTGCCAATCTTGAGCTCGTCAGCCCCTGAAGCTACCTGAGTCAGAAGTCTCCAGCCTGACACCTGACCCATGGAATTGGGACTTGCCAGCCTGTACAACTACATGACCCATTTCCTTGAGATAAAGCTCTCTTTATATATATACGTATATACATATATATGGAGCCCTGATGGCACAGTAAGAGCTTGGCTGTTAACCAAAAAGCCAGCAGTTCAAATCTACCAGCCACTGCTTGGAAAGCCTATGGGGCAGTTCTTTTCTCTCCTGTAGGGTCGTTATGAGTTGGAATCAACTCAACTGCAACAGGTTATATATATCTCAGCTGCAACAGGTTATATATATATGTATATATGTGTGTGTATGGAAACCCTGGTAGCATAGTGGTTAAGTGCTACAGCTGTTAACCAAAAGGTCTGCAGTTCAAATCCACCAGGCACTCCTTAGAAACTCTATGGGGCAGTTCTACTCTGTCCTATAGGGTTGCTATGAGTCAGAATCGACTCAACCCCAACGGTTTTGCTTTTCGAGAGAACCCAGCCTAAGACATTTGTTACTGAGAGTGGTTCTAGAGAAACAAAATTATAAGGATTAGTTTTCTAAATTGGTTCTCAAATCTGACTAGTCTTAGAAGCACTGATGACTCTACCTCCTGTAGTAAAGAGGGTGCTGCTAATCCATGGTGTGAGGTGGCAATATTAATACAGAATATATCACCACCAATAGATCAAGTGTTGGTGAGAAGCAAGGCTCTGGGTGATAGCATGTTTGATACTTTTTTACAATTTTGTCAGAATGAAAAATATAGGGAAGCTGGTTGGTTGGTCCTACTTTCACTAGACAAAGTAGTGAAAGAAAAAGGTGAGCTCGGGGCTTCAGAGTCACAGCTGTGGTATTAAAGACCTCAAGTGTGGTATTAAAGACCTCAAAGTTCCACATGTGCCCTGAAAGAAAGCCTTATTTCTTGTAGTAACAGAGCTGATGTTGCCAAAAACCAAGCCCAGAGTCTTATTGTAAGAGTGACCAAGTTATAACACCAACTAATTCCCAACCTCAAATAGTGTCTGAAGTTCAAGTGAGGGTATTGATTGGGAAGAAATGGGACCCTGAAACTTGGGGTGGGGACATATGGGCAGATCATCAGGAAGTTGGGGACACTGAGCCCCTAAATTCTGTTGACTCACTCCTGCCAGCAGAAGCAGCCCTCTTACTCCTATCTGAAGAGGTTGCTCCATCTTTGCTAAGCTACCCTCCCCAGTAAAACCTGATCTGATGAGATTAATCCAGCTATGTCTGAAGAGGCTCTGTCTGAGACATTTCCTGAGGTGGTATCTGAGGCATTGCCTGGGGCATTGCCTGGGGTAGATACCTTAAAATACATTGCTGAATGTTCCCAGCACCCACCCACACCACCCATTTTTGCTTCTAGACCTATAACTAAATATAAATCCCAGCAAGTTCCAAAAGGTAAAGTACAAAGTGTGGCCCTGGAGGAGGTATGCTACACTCCAAAAGAACTTCTTGGCCTTTCTAATATGTACCAACAAGAACCTGGGGAATATATGTGGGAAGACCTATTAAGGTCGTGGGCTAATGGTGCAAGGAACATAAAGTTGGATCAGGCTGAGTTTATTGATATGGGCCCCCTAAGCACAGATTCTACATTCAGTGTTTCAGCTCAAGAGGTTAGGAAAGGATCTAATAGCTTATTTGGTTGATTCACTGAAGCATGGATTACAAGGTGACCTACACTAAATGAAGTTAATGTTCCAGACCTGCCTTGGCATACCGTAGAAGAAGGTACCCAAAGGCCTAGGGAAATTGGCATGTTACAGTGGATTTGTCAGGTTAGGCCCACAGACCCACACACAGAGTGCCCAGAGGACACACCTTTTACCACAGCGGTGAGAAGCAAACTTGTGATGGGAGTCCCAGCATCCTTGAAGACTGCTGTGATTGCTATTTTATGTAAGTCAGATTTGACAGCGGGAACTGCCCTAACTGAATTAGGATACCTAATGACAATGGGGCTGATTGGACCCTACCATGGTAGGGGCCAAGTGGTGGCACTCAATCGAAAAAGACAAGGTAGGTGTGGTTACCATAATGAACATCGGAGTCAAAGCAGTAATCAGAATAGTGACTTGTATGGACTTATGGCATTGGCTCCTTAGTCATGGTTTCTCCAGGAGTGAAGTAGATGGGAAATCTACTAAATATTTACTTGATCTGTACAAGCTGAAGAATTCTAGGTCAAGTGAATGGTAGTCTAACTCAAATTACCAGAATAGAGAATCACATCCTGTTATGGATTGAATTGTGTCCCCCCAAAATACGTGTCAAGATGGCTAGGCCATGACTCTTAAGTATCGTGTGGTTGTCCTCCATTCTGTGATCTCATGTAATTCTACTATGTGTTGTAAATCCTAACCTCTATGATGTTAATGAGGCAAGATTAGAGCCGGGTACGTTAATGACGCAGGACACAATCTACAGGATTAGGTTGTATCTTGAGTCAATCTCTCTCTTTTTTTTAATAATTTTTATTCAGCTTTAAGTGAACTTTTACAAATCAAGTCTGTCTGTCACATATAAGCTTATATACACCTTACTCCATACTCCCACTTACTCTCCCCCTAATGAGTCAGCCCTACCAGTCTCTCCTTTCGTGACAATTTTGCCAATTCCTAACCCTCTCTACCCTCCTATCTCCCCTCCAGACAGGAGATGCCAACACAGTCTCAAGTGTCCACCTGATACAAGTAGCTCACTCTTCATCAGCATCTCTCTCCAACCTATTGTCCAGTCCCTTCCATGTCTGATGAGTTGTCTTCGGGAATGGTTCCTGTCCTGGGCCAACAGAAGGTTTGGGGACCATGACCGCCGGGATTCCTCTAGTCTCAGTCAGACCATTAAGTATGGTCTTTTTGTGAGAATTTGGGGTCTGCTTCCCACTGATCTCCTGCTCCCTCAGGGGTTCTCTGTTGTGCTCCCTGTCAGGGCAGTCATCGGTTGTGGCCGGACACCATCTAGTTCTTCTGGTCTCAGGATGAGGTAAGTCTCTGGTTCATGTGGCCCTTTCTGTCTCTTGGGCTCATAGTTGTCGTGTGACCTTGGTGTTCTTGTTCTTCATTCTCCTTTGATCCAGGTGGGTTGAGACCCATCGATGCATCTAGATGGCCGCTTGTTAGCATTTAAGACCCCAGACGCCATATTTCAAAGTGGAATGCAGAATGTTTTCATAATAGTATTATTTTGCCAAGTGACTTAGAAGTTCCCTTAAGCCATAGTCCCCAAACCCCCGCCCTTGCTCCGCTGACCTTTGAAGCATTCAGTTTATCCCGGAAACTTCTTTGCTTTTGGTCCAGTCCCGTTGAGCTGACCTTCCGTGTACTGAGTATTCTCCTTCCCTTCACCTAAAATAGTTCTTATCTACTAACTAATCAGTAAATAACCCTCTCCCACCCTCCCTCCGGAAACCACGAAAGTATGTGTTCTTCTCAGTTTATACTATTTCTCAAGATCTTATAATAGTGGTCTTATACAATGTTTGTCCTTTTGCCTCTGACTAATTTCGCTCAGCATAATGCTGTCCAGGTTCCTCCATGTTATGAAATGTTTCACAGATTCATCACTGTTCTTTATCGATGCGTAGTATTCCATTGTGTGAATATACCACAATTTATTTAACCATTCATCCGTTGATGGACACCTTGGTTGCTTCCAGCTTTTTGCTATTGTAAACAGAGCTGCAATAAACATGGGTGTGCATATATCTGTTTGTGTGAAGGCTCTTATTTCTCTAGGGTATATTCCAAGGAGTGGGATTTCTGGGTTGTATGGTAGTTCTATTTCTAACTTTTTAAGAAAACGCCAGATAGGTTTCCAAAGTGGTTGTACCATTTTACATTCCCACCAGCAGTGTATAAGGGTTCCAATCTCTCCACAGCCTCTCCAACATTTATTATTTTGTGTTTTTTGGATTAATGCCAGCCTTGTTGGAGTGAGATGGAATCTCATTGTAGTTTTAATTTGCATTTCTCTAATGGCTAATGATCGAGAGCATTTTCTCATGTATCTGTTAGCTGCCTGAATATCTTCTTTAGTGAAGTGTGTGTTCATATCCTTTGCCCACTTCTTGATTGGGTTGTTTGTCTTTTTGTGGTTGAGTTTTGACAGAATCATATAGATTTTAGAGATCAGGCGCTGGTTGGAGATGTCGTAACTGAAAATTCTTTCCCAATCTGTAGGTGGTCTTTTTACTCTTTTGGTGAAGTCTTTAGATGGGCATAGGTGTTTGATTTTAGGAGCTCCCAGGTATCTGGTTTCTCTTCATCATTTTTGGTAGTATTTTGTATTCTGTTTATGCCTTGAATTAGGGCTCCTAAGGTTGTCCCTATTTTTTCTTCCATGATCTTTATCGTTTTAGTCTTTATGTTTAGGTCTTTGATCCACTTGGAGTTAGTTTTTGTGCATGGTGTGAGGTATGGGTCCTGTTTCATTTTTTTGCAAAGGGATATCCAGTTATGCCAGCACCATTTGTTAAAAAGACTGTCTTTTCCCCAGTTAACTGACACTGGGCCTTTGTCAAATATCAGCTGTTCATATGGTGATGGATTTATATCTGGGTTCTCAATTCTGTTCCATTGGTCTATGTGCCTGTTGTACCAGTACCAGGCTGTTTTGACTACTGTGGCTGTATAATAGGTTCTAAAATCAGGTAGAGTGAGACCTCCCACTTTCTTCTTTTCAGTAATGCTTTACTTATCCGAGGCTTCTTTCCCTTCCATATGAAGTTGGTGATTTGTTTCTGCATCACCTTAAAAAATGTCATTGGAATTTGGATCGGAAGTGCATTGTATGTATAGATGGCTTTTGGTAGAATAGACATTTTTACTATGTTAAGTCTTTCTATCCATGAGCAAGGTATATTTTTCTACTTAAGTTGGTCCTTTTTAGTTTCTTGCAGTAGTACTTTGTAGTTTTCTTTGTATAGGTCTTTTACATCTTTGGTAAGATTTATTCCTAAGTATTTTATCTTCTTGGGAGCTACTGTGAATGGTACGGATTTGGTGATTTCCTCTTCGATGTTCTTTTTGTTGATGTAGAGGAATCCAAGTGATTTTTGTATGTTTATCTTATAACTTGAGACTCTGCCAAACTCTTCTATTAGTTTCAGTAGTTTTCTGGAGGATTCCTGAGGGTTTTCTGTGTATAAGATCATGTCATCTGCAAATAGAGATAATTTTACTTCCTCCTTGCCAATCCGGATGCCCTTTATTTCTTTGTCTAGCCTAATTGCTCTGGCTAGGACCTCTAGCACATTGTTGAATAAGAGCGGTGATAAAGGGCATCTTAGTCAATCTCTTTTGAGATATAAAAGAAAGAAGCAAGCAGAGAGGAGAGGAACCTCCTACCACTAAGAATGAAGAGCTGGGAGTGGAGCACATCTTTTGGACCTAGGGTCCCTGTGCTGAGAAGCTCCTAGACCAGGGGAAGATTGATGACAAGGACCTTACCCCAGAACCAACAGGGAGAGAAAGACTTCCCCTGGAGCTGGTGCCCTGAATTTGGACTCCCAGCCTCCTAAACTATAAGAGAATAAATTTATGTTTGTTAAAGCCATCCACTTGTGGTATGCCTGTTATACCAGCACTAGGTAACTAAAACATGGCCCCTCAGTTAATTCCCAGAGCTGAGCAAGTTTATAGACCCACGATACCTTGAAGGAAGGGGAGGCCAGGTCCCCTTGAGGAAGGACCCACTGCACTGGCAAAAATCTTTCTCCCAGCACTCGCCAAAGGGATCTATGGCCTTTCACAAGAGTGAATGTTCATTGGGGAAAAGGAAATAATCAGACTTTTGAGGGATTACTGGATACTGGCTCTGAACTGAAACTAATTCTAGGAGACCCAAAAGATTACTGTGGCCCACCAGTCAGAGTAGGGGTGTATGGAGGTCAGGTTATTAATGGACTGTTGCTCAGGTTCATCTCACAGGAGTCCAGTGGGTCTCCCCGAACCCATCCTGTAGTGATTTCCCCAGTTCAGTTCTCTCACAAGTAAAGCAAGGGCTATTATGTTAGGAGAAGGCAAGTGGAAGCCATTAGAACTATCCCTACCTAGGAAAACAGTAAACTAAAAGCAATACCACATTCTTGGAGGAATTGCAGAGATTACTGCCAGCATTGAGGACTTGAAGGATGCAGGAGTGGTGATTTCCATCATAAAAAAAAAAAAAATTTTTTTATCCCAACTCAAATTGCCTATTTGACCTGTGCAAAAAAAATAGATGTATCTTAGAGAATGACAGTGGATTATCATAAACTTAACCAAGTGGTGACTCCAATTGCAGTTGCTTTTCCAGATGTGGTTTCATTGCTTGAGTAAATTAATTCATCTCCTGGTACTTGGCGGAGCCCTGGTGGTGCAGTGGGTAAGAGCTTGGCTGCCAACCAAAAGGTCAGCAGTTCAAAACCACTAGCCACTCCTTGGAAACACTATGGGCAGTTCTACTCTGGTACCTGGTATGCAGCTATTGATCTGGCCATGCCTTTTTCTTAATTTCAGTTTTCAAAGAAATACCAGAAGCAGTTTGCCTTCAGCTGGCAAGGCCAGTGTCTTAGGCTGGGTTCTCTAGAGAAGCAAAACCAACAAATCATATAAGTATATACAGAGAGAGATTTATGTCAAGGAAACATCTCACCCAATTGTAGAGGCTGGAACTTCCCAAGTCCATGGATCAGGATAGAAGCTTATCTTGATTCATGTAGTTGCAGGGACTGGTGAACCCAAGATCAGCAGGTCAGAGAGCAGGGTTCTTGCTTACAGGCTGTGAAGATAAACAAATCCCAAGATCGGCAGATAGACTGATAGCTCAAGTCCCAAGAACCAGAGGTCAGATGAACAGGAGACAGCCATAGGATCCAGAGTGAGCAAAAAAGCCAGAACGTCTGCTTATGTTTGGATGCAGTCTACACCCCCAAGAAAATGCCCTTTCAACTGATTGGCTACTTACAGCAGATTCAATCATGGGAGTGATCATATATAAACACTGAGAATCATGGCCCAGCCAAGTTAACACACAATCTTAACCATCACAGCCAGCAATATACCTTCACTGTCCTACTTCAGCACTATATTATTTTTCCAGCCCTATGTCATATTTGGAGCCCTGGTGGCGTAATAGTTAAGAGTTTGGCTGCTAACTAAAAGGTCAGGAGTTCGAATCCACCAGCCCCTCCTTAGAAATCCTATGGTGCAGTTCTGCTGTGTCCTATTGGTTCGCTATGAGTTGGAATTGACTCGATGGCAATAGGTTTGGTTTGAATTATGTCATATTTATTCTGCAGGAAACTTGATCACCTTTCCCTCCCACAAGACATCACAGTGGTCCATTACATTTATGACATTATGTTGACTGGACCTAGTAAGGAAGAAGTATCGATGACTTTGGATATTGGTACATTTGTAGGGTGGGAAATTAATCTCACAAAAATTCAGGCACCTTTCATCTCAGTGAAATTTCTAGGAGTCTAGTGGTGTGGGGGCATATTAGAGATATTCCTTCTGAAGTGAAAGGATAAGTTGTTACATCTGGCCCCTCCTACAACTAAAAAGGAGGCACAATGCCTGGTGGGCCTCTTTAGATTTTGGAGGCAACATATCCCTCATTTCAGTGTGCTACTCTGGTCTATTTATCAAGTGGCTTGAAAAGCTGCTAGTTTTGAGTGAGGCCCAGAATAAGAGAAGACTCTGCAACTGGTTCAGCCTGCCATGCAAGCTGCTCTTCTACTTGGGCCATATGATCTGGCCGATCAAAGGATTCTTGAAGTGTCAGTGGCAGAGATGCAGCACTCCATCATTAAATGGAAGTCCTATATGTGAGATCAGGCAGGACCTGAAGGCACAAGTAAGTTGCATGAGGAAGTGGCCCAAATGCCCATGGTCTCCACTCCTGTCATATTACCTATCCTCTCCTAGTCTGCACATACGTCCTCATGGGGAGTTCCTTTTGATCAGTTGACTGAGGAAGAGAAAACTCGTGCCTGGTTTACAGATGGTTCTGCCTGATATGCAGGCACCACTTGAAAGGGGACTTTGGCAGCACTGCAACTCCTTTTTCCCTGAAGGACAGTGGTGAATGAAAATCCTCTCAATGGGCAGAACTTTGAGCAAGGTACCTCATTGTTCACTTTGCTTGGAAGGAGAAATGGCCAGATATGCAATTGTATACCGAGTCATGGATTGTAGCCAGTGGTTTGGCTGGATGGTCAGGGACTGGGAAGGAAAATGATTGGAAAATTGGTGACAGAGAGGTAACAAGGTGGTATGGGGAAGTGGTATGTGGATAGGCCTCTTTGACTGGGCCAAAGAAGTGAAAATGTTTATGTTTCATAGGAATACTTACCAAAGAGTGACATTGGCAGAGGAGGATTTCAACAATCAAGTGGATAGGATGACATGTTCTGTGGAAACTAGTCATCCTCTTTCCTCAGCCACTCCTGTCATTGAGCTCATGAACAAAGTGGCCGTGGTGGAAGAGATGGAGGCTATGCATGAGCTCAGCAACATGGACTTCTCCTCACCAAAGCTGACTTGGCTACAGCTACTGCTGAATGCCAAATCTTCCAGCAGCAGAGACCAACAGTGAGCCCCCGATATGGCACCGTGCCATGAGGTGATCAACCAGCAACATGGTGGCAGGTTGTTTACATTGGACCACTTTCATCATGGAAATGGCAGAATTTCATTCTTACTGGGATAGACACTAACTCTTGATATGGATTTGCTCTCCTTGCACGCAATATCTCTGCCAAAACTACCATCTGTGGACTCAGAATGCCTTATCTACCATTCTGGTATCCTACATACATTGTCTTGGATGAAGGGACTCACTTCACAGCAGAGGAAGTACAGCAATGGGCATGCTCATAGAATTCATTGGTCTTACCCCGTTCTCCATCATTCTGAAGTAGCTGGTTTGATAGAATGATAGAATGGTCTTTGAAAGGCACGTTTATGGTGCCAGCTATATGGCAACACTTTGCAGTGTCGGGGCAATGTTTTCAAGGAGGCTGCATATGCTCTAAACCAGCATCTAATATATGGTGCTGTTTCTCCCATAACCAGAATTCACAGTTTCAGGGATCAATGGGTGGAAATGGACTGGCACCACTATTACCCCTAGCAACCCACTCGAAAAATGTTTGTTTTCTATCCCTGTGATCCTATACTCTGCAGGCCTAGAGGTCTTAGTTCCAAAGGGAGGAATGCTACAAACTAGAAACACAAATGACTTCCATTGAACTGGAGGTTAAGCATGCCACCCGGCCACTTTGGCCTCCTCTGGATCAACGGGCAAAGAAGGGAGTTACCATATTGGCTAGTGTGACTGATCCTGATTACTCAGGGTAAATCAGATTGATGATGCATAATGGCGGAGTATGTCTGGAATACAGAAGATCCCTTAGGGCGCTTCTTATTACTACCATGTCCTGTGGTTAAAGTCAAGGGAAAACTATAGCAACCCAATTCTGACATGACTACTAATGGCCCAGAACCTTCAGGAATGAAGGTTTGGGTCACTCCACCAGGCAAAGAACCATGACTAGCTCAGGTGCTTGCTGAGGGTAAAAGGAATATGGAATAAGTGGTGGAAGAAGGTAGTTCTAAATACCACTTATGAGCACGTGATCAGTTGCAGAAATGAAGACTGTTATTGTTGTATTTATTATATATATAGCAATTGTTTTTGTTTTCTCTCCTTATCCCACTGCTTATAAAATATAAGATGTGAACAAGGCTAGTGCGTTTTCAGTTGTATGTGTGTTAGTTGTATCATGTTAGGCAAAAGTATGACTTTGTAATTGTCTTTATTTATAGATTGCATATGGTTTAAGGAGGCAAGTACAGTTGCCAAGTAGACAAGGCGTGGACTGTGATGGTTGAGGTTGTGTGTCAACTTGGCTGGGCCGTGATTCTCAGAGGTTCAGCAGTTATGTGATGATGTAGTTTGGCAGTGATGTAATGACGTAATTCGGCAGTTATGTAACGATGTAATCATTCTCTGTGATGTGATCAGTCAATCAGTTATAAGGAGAGTTTCCCTGGGGGTGTGGCCTTCATCCAATATATATATGGACATACTGGCAAGGCTCGCTTGCTCTGGGTCCTGCATCCAACTCGTCATCATCTGACCTCTGGTCCTTGGGACCTGAGCCAGCAGCCTGCTGTCTTACCTGCTGATCTTGGATTCATCATCCTATTTTATTGACTATGCAAAGGTATTCGACTGTGTGGATCATAACAAATTATGGATAACATTGCAAAGAATGGGAATTCCAGAACACGTACTTGTGCTCATGCAGAACCTATACATAGACCAAGAGGCATTCGTTTGAAAAGAACAAGGAGATGGTACGTTGTTTAAAATCAAGAAAGATGTATGTCGGGGTTGTATCCTTTCACCATACTTATTGAATCCATATACTGAGGAAATAATCTGAGAAGCTGGCCTACATGAAGAAGAACACAGCATCAGGGTTGGAGGAAGACTCTACTAACAACTTGCGATATGCAGATGACACCACTTTGCTTGCTCAAAGTGAAGAGGACTTGAAGCATTTACTGATGAAGATCAAAGGCTACAACCATTGTTATGGATTATGCCTCAACGTAAAGAAAACAAAAATCCTCGCAACTAGACCAATAGACAACATCGTGATAAATGATGAAAAATATTGTAGTTGTCAAGGATTTCATTTTACTTGGATCCACAATCAACGCCCATGGAAGCAGCAGTCAAAAAAAATCAAATGACATACTGTATTGGGCAAATCTGCTGCAAAAGACTCTTTAAAGTGTTGAAAAGCAAAGATGTCATTTTGAGGACTAATGTGTGCCTGACCAAAGCTATAGTGTTTTCAATTGCCTCATATGCATGCGAAAGCTGGATAATGAATAAGAGTGAAGAATCGATGCCTCTGAATTATGGTGTTGGCAAAAAAATATTGACTATATCATGGACTATCAGAAGAACAAATAAATCTGTCTTGGAAGAAATACAGCCAGAATGCTCCTTAGAAGTGAGGATGGTTAGACTTTGTCTCACGTATTTTGGACATGTTATCGGAGGGACCAGTCCCTGGAGAAGGACATCATGCTTGGTAGTAGGTCAATGAAAAGAGGAAGACCCCTCAATGCGATGGATTGACACAGCGGCTGCAACAATAGGCTCAAGCACAACACCAATCATGAGGATGGTGCGAGAGCAGGCAGTGTGTCGTTCTGTTGCACATAGGGTTGCAGTGAGTTGGGACCATCTTGACGGCACCTAACAACAACGATTTGCCTTCAACTCCAATTCATGGCAACCCCATGTGTGTAGGGTAGAACTAGGCTTCATAGAGTTTTCTTTTTTATTATTTTTTATTGTGCTTTAAGTTAAAGTTTACAATAGTCTTTCATACAAAAATTTATATACATCTTGCTATGTACTCTTAGCTGCGCTCCCACTAATGAGACAGCACACTCCTCCTCTCCATCCTGTATTCCCGTGTCCATTCAACCAGCTCTTGTCCCCCTCTGCCTTCTCATCTCGCCTTCAGACAGGAGTTGTCCACATAGTCTCATGTGTCTACTTCAGCCAAGAAGCTCACTCCTCACCAGTATCATTTTCTGTCTTACAGGCCAGTCCAATCCCTGCCTGAGGGGTTGGCTTTGGAAATGGTTCTAGTCTTGGGCTAACAGAAGGTCCAGGCACCACGACCTCTGGGGTCTCCCTAATGTCAGTCAGACCATTAAGTCTGGTCTTCTTTACGAGAATCTGAGGTCTGTATCCTACTGTTCTCCTGCTCCACCAGGGATTCTCTGTTCTGTTCCCTGTCAGGGCAGTCATCAGTTTGTAACCAGGCACCAGCTAGCTCTTTCATCTCAGGCTGATGTAGTCTCTGGTATATGTGGCCCTTTTTGCCTCTTGAGCTCATAATTACCTTGTGTCTTTGGTGTTCTTCATTCTCCGTGGCTCCAGGTGGACTGAGACCAATTGATGCATCTTCGATGGCTGCTTGCTAGCATTTAAAACCCCAGACACCGCTCACCAAAGTGGGATGCAGAATGTTTTCTTAACACATTTTGTTATGCCAGTTGATCTAGATGTCCCCTGAAACCATGGTCCCCAGGCCCCCATGCCTGCTACTCTGGCCTTCGAAGCATTCTGTTGTATTTAGGAAGCTGCTTTTGGTTAGTCTAGTTGTGCTGACCTCTCCTGTATTGTGTGGTGTCTTGCCCGTCACCTAATATAGTTCTTGACTACTATCTAATTAGTGAATATCCCTCTTCCTCCCTTCCCAACCTCGTAACCAATAATATTTTCTTCTGTTTAAACTATTTGAGTTCTTATAATAGTAGTCTCATACAATATTTGTCCTTTTGCACCTAATTTCCCTCAGCATAGTGCTTTCCAGATTCTTCCATGTTATGATTCACAGATCCGTCATTGTTCTTAATCGTTGCGTAGTATTCCATTATGTGAATATATCGTAACTTATTTATCCGTTCATCCATCGATGGGCACCTTGGTTGTGCCCTTCTTTTTGCTATTGTAAACAGTGCTGCAATAAACATGGGTGTGCATATATCTGTTCGTGCGAAGGCTCTTATTTCTCTAGGATATATTCCAAGGAGTGGGATTGCTGAATCGTATGGTAGTTCTATTTCTAGCTTTCTAAGGAAGTGCCAAATCGATTTCCAAAGTGGTTGTACCATTTTACATTCCCACCAGCAGTGTATAAGTGTTCCAATCTCTCCACAGCCTCTCCAACATTTATTATTTTGTGTTTTTTGGATTAATGCCAGCCTTGTTTGGGTGAGATGGTATCTCGCTGTAGTTTCGATTTGGATTTCTCTAATGGCCAATGATAGTGAGCATTTCCTCATGTATCTGTTAGCCACCTGAATGTCTTTGGTGAAGTGCCTGTTCACATTCTTTGCCCATTTTTTGTGTTATTTGTCTTCTTGTTGTTGAGTTTTTGCAGTATCATGTAGATTTTAGAAATCAGACAATGATCAGAATTGTCGTAGCCAAAAACTTTTTCCCAGTCTGTAGGTAATCTTTTTACTCTTTTGGTGAAGTCTTTGGATAAGCTTAGGTGTTCGATTTTTTAGGAGCTCCCAGTTATCTTGTTTCTCTTCTGGTGTTTGTGCACTGTTAGTAATGTTTTGTATACTGTTTATGCCATGTATTAGGGCTCCTAACATTGTCCCTATTTTTTCTTCCATCATCTTCATCGTTTTAGAGTTTCTATTTAGGTCTTTGATTCATTTTGAGTTAGTTTTTTTTGCACGGTGTGAGGTATGGGTCTTGTTTCAGTTTTTTGCAAATGGATATCCAGTTCTGCCAGCACCATTTGTTAAAGAGACTGTTTTCCCCGTTTAACAGACTTTGGGACTTTGTCAAATTTATCAGCTGCTCATATGTGGATGGATTTATGTCTGGATTCTCAATTTTGTTCCATTGGTCTATGTGTCTGTTGTTGTACCAGTACCAGCCTGTTTTGGCTACTGTGGTGGTGTAATAGGCTCTAAAATCAGGTAGTGTGAGGGGCCTCCCACTTTGTTCTTCTTTTTCAGTAATGCTTTATTTATCTGGGGCCTCTTCCCTTTCCATATGAAGTTGGTGATTTGTTTCTCCATCTCATTAAAAAATGTCATTGGAATTTGGATCAGGATGGAATTGTATCTATAGAACACTTTGGGTAGAATAGACGTTTTTACAATGCTGAGTCTTCCTGTCCATTAGCAAGGTATGTTTTTCCATTTATGTAGGTATATTTTGGTTTCTTGCAGTAGTGTCTTGTAGTTTCTTTGTAAAGGTCTTTTATGTCTCTGGTTAGATTTATCCCTAAGTATTTTATCTCTTGGGGGCTGCTGTAAATGGTATTGATTTGGTGATTTCCTCTTCGATGTTCTTTTTGTTGGTGTAGAGGAATCCAACTGATTTTTGTATGTTTATCTTGTATCCTGATACTCTGCTGAACTCTTCTGTTAGTTCCAATAGTTTCTTTGAGGATTTTTTAGGGTTTTCTATGTATAAGATCATATCATCTGCAAATAGAGGTACTTTTACTTCTTCCTTACCAATTCAGATACCCTTTATTTCTTTATCTAGCCTAACTGCTCTGGCTAGGACCTCCAGCACAATGCTGAATGAGTGGTGATAAAGAGCATCCTTGTCTGGTTCCGGAAACCCTGGTGGCATAGTGGTTAAGTGGTACGGCTGCTAACCAAAGGGTCGGCAGTTCGAATCCACCAGGTGGTCCTTGGAAACTCTCTGGGGCAGTTCTACTCTGTCCTATAGGGTCACTATGAGTCGGAATTGACTCGACAGCGCTGGGTTTTGCATGTCTGGTTCCCGTTCTCAAGAGGAATGCTTTCAGACTTTCTCCATCTCGGATGATTTTGGCTGTTGGCTTTGTATAAACGCCCTTTAGTAGCTTCATAGGGTTTTCAGTGGCTGATTTTTGGAAGTAGATCACTAGGACTTTCTTCCGAGGCATCTCTGAGAGGACTTGAACTCCAACCTTTTAGTGCTGAGCGTAACAGCCATTTGCACCAGCTAGAGGCTCCTATGATGGGCTGGAGGGTTACGAAAAAAGGGCCCACTCCGTCTGCTCGCATGGCTGGGGGCTGCCACTCTTCCTAGCGTGCCGCTCTCTGGTAACTGAGCTGTAGTTTCTGCCAAACTCTTGGAACCACCCCCAGGAAGCTTGGGAATCCCAGATCATAGTAAGCAAAAACACTGCTTTTAATCCTGTATAAATGAAAATTGTCCTTGCCTCATCCATTCACTTCATTTATGTAAACAACGGGCAGATTTGTACAAGTGCATAAAGGGGTAATCTACTCCATAATACTCTATTTCCCTTTTAAAAATGTTCCCTGGCAGAAAGAGAGCACGTGGAAAAAAATTAGGCAAAAATAGCACATAAGACTTAACACGGAACCATTCTGGGTACTAGAGGGATAAACACATTTTCAATTCCTGGCCAAGCCAGCAGCAGCAAGAAGTTGATAAGGATGTGGCAAACAGGGCTGGGAGCAGAGGAATGCACACACTTAAGCTTTTGAAAGGCTTGAATTTAAAAAGAAGGAACACCTCCTTCCGCTTTTTCCACCCTCTAGTTCCTTTTGTATGTTCTGTGAATTTTGGAGAATTACAGATGGTTTCTGACTAATCACATAGCATAGCTGTGACTTTAAGCATTCTGTTATTCTTTTGCACTCACGGACATGGTGAATGCCTCCTAACCATCCCAGCATTTGAGCCATGGAGGGACCAGGGACTGGTGTGCTGTGCAGTCTCACAGGAGAGGAACACACAGCTCCTGCTCTGGCCCCCATCCTGGACAATGTTGCTGAATATGCCACAGTCAGGGCAGCCTTACACAGTTGGAGGAAGATGGTGTGGTCTTGCTGCAAAGGCCCTTGGTGGTCAAGGAGAAGGCTGTCCCATGTTCCTGCTCTCCTTCACCAGTCCCCTCCTCCACCTCCCCACACCCCCCAGAAAAACAAATAAAAAAACAACTGGTGATTACAAGGTCTACATTCTGAACCTGGCCATCACGCCTCCAGGTGTGTTGTGCACTGCGCAATGCTAGGGGCGGAATAGGGGGGTCCCTGGGTGGCACTAACAGTTAAGCGCGCAACTACTAGCCAAAAGAGTGGCAGTTTGAACCCTCCCAGAGGCACCTTGGAAGGGAAGACAGGCCTGGTGATCTACCTCTGAAAGGTCCCAGCCTTGAAAACCCTATGGAGCAGTTCTACTCTGCACACATGGGGTCACTATGAGTCACAACTGACCCGACAGCAACTGACTCCAACAACAAAGGGGCAGCAAGGCCTTCACAGTCAGCAGGGTGGTTGCTGTTAGCTGCCTTCCACTCAGCTCCGAATCATGGAGACCGTACGTGTAACAGAACAAACGGTGCGTGGTTCTGCACCATGATCCTTGGTATGTTCCATCAGAACAACCATGCATATTCAGTATGATCCATTTTCAGCAGATGGCAGTACAGTGTCATGAGGACGGAGTGTTTTTTATAATTTGTACAAAGGCACCATTTAGGCTGGGGATGCATCAGGCGTGATCATAAAGGCTGTGATTCACGAACCTTAAGCTGAGCAGGCCAGTGCCAAGGACAGGACTCCAGGCTCCGGGGCACAGCTCCTAAGAGGGCAGTGCTGATTACTGAGGGAGGGGAAAGAAGGACAACACACTCCAGTAAATGTAAACAGCCGTATTTTCAACATAATTTACTACAGGTCTCTGAAGTGTATGTAAAACATTTTAGTGCAACTTCTTACAAATAGTTTTCCTTTAAAAAAACAAAAATGAACCAAATCAACAGCTCTCTACATCATGCATGTTTAACTTTCTTCTCCTATCTCCTTGTTTTTCTTCAACCCTTAACGCAGAGATACCATTGTTTGAAAAGAATATGAAAACTTTTTACAGAAACACCCTGGTGAAAGAGGATGTGGTCATATCCATGTCTTAGAATGGGCCTGGCACAGTGTAGTTTTTCTAAATGCAAAACATCGTAGACGTAGATAAGTCAAGAGCGTGTTCAGCAGTTTTCCTCTCCTGGCTCCAGAGAACTAAAGCTCCGGTAGGCAACTGCGATGAAGTCGTGCAGCCACTGGAGGGCACCATTACTATCCATCTGACACTCCATTTCCATTCAAATGGCCAAAGAAAGAAGGTCCTGGGATTTTTCATAGAAAGCTGAAAAAGCTCAATTTTTGATGCAGTCTCCCCAGTCCAATAGAAAATACACAGAAAACAACAATTACTAAAATACTGGCTTCGGTTTCTTTTTTCCTTTCAAATTTTCTGCAACTGCTTCACGTAATTACCTGCGACAACTCCTTATCTACAACTGTGAACCAACACAAATGCAAATCTTATTTACGTTTCCCAGCTCCATCCAGCCCTCTGGCATCTTTCTATTCAGACAAAGGAACAGTACATCATCTTCTCTCCCTGACTCAGTCTGAAAACGAGGAGTCAGCTCTTTCTCACTGGAAGCCCACACCCCTGAAATGAAGAAATAGGGCAAAAACTGCTCTCTTCCCTCACGACTGAGCCGCTTCTGTACCTCAAACATGTTGATGCAGCATAATAGATGAGAACGAGCGTGGTAGGCACCAGCGGGATTAAGGTGGTGGTGCCCACTCCTTGTCTCACAGCAGAGTACTGGAGAAACTGGAAGAAAAAGAAACAGGGCTACATAAGCCTGTCGGAAAATGCTGGCTAAGCAATTCCCTGGTGCTCCCTCAGCTGTGGCTCACCCAAGCCTGCAGTGAGCACCCCAAGCACCTGCACGCCTTCAGACTCCTAATAAGGATCAGAGGAGTCCTGGTGGCACGCATGGTTAACGCTGGGCTGCTAAGTGAAAGGTTGGCGGTTCAAACCCACCCAGCAGCTGCATGAGACAAAGACCTGGTATCTCCTCTCGTAAAGATCTCACCATAGAAAACTCCATGGGACAGTTCTACTGTCACAGGGGGTTGCTTTGAGCCGGAATCGACTCAACAGCACCCAACAACAACAAAAAGGATCAGGGCCCACATGGCTGGGGGAGTCCCACAGCTTCCCCTGGAGCCTGTTCAGTTCCAGAATCCCTGGTGGCTTTTTCCAAATTGGGAGCCATCATGGGATTCATGCACATTCACAAAGGAAGGGAGAGTGCACTGTTGGCCAGCAAAATGTGGGAAAATAAGAGCATAAAACATTGCAATGGGGTGAACAGTGGATATTGCTCCCAAGTAGCCAAGCACCTTGTCCAGTAGTGTAAGATAACAGGGTGGCACCTGGCCCCTGCTGGGCTTAAGGGGCACTGAAATTAAAAAGCCACCATAACAATGAACCACCAAGTAACCTAAAACCACACACAAGATCCAAGAAAGGGAAAGAAAAAAACCCACAGACAACGCCACGTGATCACTTTCTGTGAAGAGGCAGTAAGCCGAAATGATTACCGAGGGACTGAGTCTGGACCCTCCCCTACTCTGATATTCTTATGGCAGTAAGACATGGGAAGAGACAAGTGATGAATAAGGAAGATGTTAATATTTTTGAGGAAAACCTAACTGGAAGGAGGAAGCAAAACCTAGTCTTCGTACCTCCAGGGAGGTCGTTATTTCTCCCCACTCTCCAATGCCAGGCCCTGGATATCCCCCTCCCAGCTCACCATCAGGCTTTTCCCCAGACTGCGCTGTGGCCACCCCAGTGCCCTCCTTTGGGTGTATACGTGGCTGCTTCAGCCCCTTGTGCTCAGCTCAGCACTGTCCCACTTCCGGCTAACTGGATACTTCCCTTACGAGTTTGGCAAAGCACCTGAAGACAAAGCCCACCTTCCCAGTTATCTGTGAATGACTGCCCTTGCAGAACCACTCAAACCAACAGCAGCTTTCTTTTCTAATCACTGGCTTTGATCAATCTGAAAGTCAGTAGCTGCCAAAAACAGCCCTCAGCCCACTTTAGCTTGAAAGTGTGTGCTGTCTGGTACTTTTGACTTGTTCTCTGAGAAAGTTTTCTTATTTTCCTTGACAGATAGGCTGGCCGGCACCATCTACTCCTAACGGGGTTATGCAGGATTTCGCCTGTATACACACAGTTCTTTGAAGCAAAAATTCAATGGTTTCATCTTGACTACAAAGTGGTTCCAACAACTCTGGCTGAGGGAAAAGATAAAATACAAATTGGGCCCATGTGACACACAATTTCAAGTCTTGTTACGAAAAGTAAAAAATGTTTGGGTGTGTTTTGATCCATGGGTGGCATTTTCAAGTGTGCAAAAACAAAATGTCTTAGAAGCAATTCTTTGTCGCTATGAAGTTCATCCTTCCTTTTGCAATCGGTTGTATATAAGAGATTGTCCATAGCCTTACGAAATCCAAAAGGGGTAAACCAAAGGGCTTTAAAAAAAGAGTACATTACAAAGAATAAGAACCCCTGTAACATCTAGCTGAGAATACTATATAAATCCATGAGTAGACGTGGCACCTGGAGCTACTCACTACGTTACCAAAAACAAAAACAAGAAACCTATAACGGCAACACCACGGTATTTGCGCGCAAATAGCTAACCAACCAAGACTGCCGGCTGAAGGCAGCCTGTCTCTGTGACTGATCGGGAACTTTTAAAACTTCTCCAATCTGACCATTCTCTGCAAGGACACTCCAGAGTTTGGCTGCTGCCAACTGTCCAATCACAGAGAAAGAGGCAGCGAGGGAGAGCCCCAGCTCCTCTGTGGCCAACGTTCGTTGGGGCTTCCTCCTTAGTCTATGGCTCCTGGGTGGATACTGAGCACAGGCGGCTCCAGGCAGGTGGGGGAGTAGTTGAGGTGCGGTTCTTTGATCCACAGCAGGGGCACCCCATTCTTCCCATCAGAGTTCTTGCTGGAGTTCCGGCTCTTGAAGCGCACCAGCAGGATGGTGATGATAAGGATGCCGAAGATGGGGAAGGGGTAGAAGAAAATGAAGTAGAAGAGTGCATCATTGGAGCAGATCATGGACTGGAGGGTGGAACCTGAAAAGGACCATGAGGGAGACAAGACAATGAGGGCTGAGACACTGGATGGTCAGCCTCTGTTCCTGAATAACTTGCCCAACCCAATGGAGGCCACTTGCAGAGTTCCTGCACCTGCCCTCCCTGTCCTACTACCACTAATGGCAGGGAAGTTACACTTCTTATTCTCACACCATCCCCTCTTCTAGTTCGAACACAGTTGGGAGCTCAAACAAAAGCAATGCTTCCGTTTTCCATTGGGATCCATTACTACTGCTTGGAAAGCCATATA
Source organism: Elephas maximus indicus (assembly GCF_024166365.1). Lineage (NCBI taxonomy): Eukaryota > Metazoa > Chordata > Mammalia > Proboscidea > Elephantidae > Elephas > Elephas maximus. The sequence continues at coordinate 163,430,771 of NC_064821.1, read as the reverse complement.
GTAACAACTAGCTCACTGATTGTGAACTCAGCTGCATCTACGATGGTAACGAAGCTGACTCCAGTTCAGTCTGTACCTCCTGCATGGTTAGATTCTGTGTCCCCTCGAACTCAGCTCCGCTACAAACGTCCTTCTCTGAGAAAATTACACGTACTATCTCCCCCAGCTTCTGAGAGCCGCCTTACCGGAAATGATGCTTTCTTGATTAACGTTCTCAATTAAAATGTCACTATTGACCATTTTCATGTATCCACAGTGTGTCTGTGGCTGCACAGAGCATGGTGTTACTTATACCTAGATACGGAGGAGAAAGAAACGAGGTATCTAAAGACCAGACTTCAGCAGATGCCCAGCCTGGGGGAACCTACGTTTTTCTCTGTAAAATAAGGCTGATGATGGTCTCTATGCTCTGTTAAGCTTAATAAATATAGACAGCCACAATGGGCAGATAAAATGTGACCTAAACATCTTCCCTTTAATTTTTTTACAGTATGTTATTCAGTAGTTTGTTAGTTGCCCTGTGTGTATGGATTAGATTTTACTTGCTTTCCCTCTTACTATATAGCTATTGTTCATCAGAATTTTTAAGAAAACTTAACAGCCACTTACACTTAGTAGGTTTCTGATATATATGAAATTGCTAATAGTCAACCACATCTAACCTACAAAAACTCAACTTCTTCTAGTCGAATACAATGCAAACTGAAGGAGATCAAGGAAAAGAAACTTCGACAAAACTCAAACCATGATTATTGGGTAAAATGTTTGGAGCTCTTCTAAAAGAAGTTGGAAGTTGTAGCAAAAAAAAAAAATTATTTAAAAGAAGCTGAAAATTCTAGCAAAAAAATTATTTCTACGTTACGGGCTAATTTTATTATAACAAGCACCATTTTTCAGTCCGATATATTCCACATTCTGACAGACGGCCAACTAAAAGCGTGCCTTGTTAGAAGAGATCAGTCAAGCCAGCAAGTGCTTCCTCCAGTCTCTGTTCACCATCAAAGTCCCTGAGTATGATGAAAACTCTGAGTTCTGGGTCATTCTGTAGCCACGGTGGATGGCGAGCTGGACTATAGCTACGCTCATTGCAGCTCTTCTGTAACATTACTGACCTTCTAGGATGATCTTGGAGCCACCAGGGCACAGTGGGTAAGAGCTCGGCTGCTAACCAAAAGGTCGGCAGTTTGAATCCACCACCCGCTCCTTGGAAACCCTATGGGGCAGTTCTACTCTGTCCTATAGGGTCGCTATGAGTCAGAACTCGACAGCAACAGGGTTTAGGATGGCCTTCCCAATGACCATGCAAAACCCATCGAAACCCCCGAGTCATGCTCTGCAACAAACAAAAAAAAACATGGGGCAAAATGTCCTAGGAGTTTGAAAGAGTGACAGTGGGGTATTAGGGTTTCATTTCTTTCTTTTTATGAGTCTGAAACACTTGTTAATTTACTAAAGAGAAACAAGGTTCCATATCCTACAGAGTAACAAAGTACTATCTAACACTGTGCCTGTATGATGAAGTCGTACCAAAATGGAATCTGGAAGAACATCAAGTTTATTACAAAGATTACATGATATATTATAATTTTCACTCCTATCCCTATTTTTTGCATGGCTAATTAAGGGTCTATTATATGAACTGACCACTGTTATATCAAATCCTACCACAGTTCAAATCCTACTAATAAATACCCACAATAGTTCAGAAAACTGCTTATTAACCCAGAGTCAAGCTCTGAATTTATCTCCCAGACGTACATAGAATCAACAATGACATCTCTTCTCCATAAATGGGGAAAACTCACTTGTGTCCAGGACACGGATGCCGATGGGGGCCGACTCCTCCTCTGTCAGCCGGTACCACTCTTTCTGCGGGCTGGGTAGCCACTCCTCCACGCGGCAGGAGTAGTTGCCTGTGTCGCGGGGGCTGGCCTGCAGCACCGTGAGCCGGTAGAGCAGGGGTGAGAGCCTCTGGAAGCGAAGCCTGCCCTCCCAGGGGCCGCCCTCTGGGCCAAAGACAGCATCTGGGCCCACGCTCAGCAGGGCCATCCGCTCTGCTGGGTCCTCCTCTTCCTCCTCACCCTCTTCCTCCTCTTCTTGCAAACCAGGGCTACCCCTTTGCCCTGCAGCTTTAGTCCTCAGGGAATACCAGGCCACAGCAAAGTGCGAGTCCTGGCTTGAGCGAGAGACAATGCTGCAGTCCAGCTGGAAGGCTGCCTTCTCTGCCACTGTGGTGTTGGGGACCACTGTATCCACCTGCAGGGCGGCATCTGGGGAAGGAGGAGGGACACAGAAGGGTGAAGAGGCTGCTTAAGTTCTTTTCTCAACACAACCTAAATGTGAGTTGGAATCAAATCGACGGCACTGGGTTCTGGGTTATGCACCTATGGAAAAGAATATGGCTCAGTGGTGGTTTAGTGGTAGACTTCTCACCTTCCATGTGGGAGACCTGGGTTTGATTCTCGGCCAACGCACCTTATGCACAGCCATTGCCTGTCTGTCAGTGGAGGCTTGCATGTTGCTATGATGCTGAACAGGTTTCAAGCAGAGCTTCCAGACTTAGAAGGCCTGACAAACTACTTCTGAAAATCAGCTGATGAAAACCCGATGGAAGTGGTCTGATCTACAGCTGATCATGGCGATGGCAAAGGACAGGGAAGTGTTTCATTTCCTTGTCCTGTCCCCATGAGCTGGGGGCGGATTCAATGACAGCGAACAACTACAGCAACATGGAAAAGAATGAGCCTGCACTATGTGCAGAGATGTGGAAGGAGACTCAAGAAAATTGGTTAAGGTATAGAACACTTCACTCTATGCTATCGCTGTATGCAGAAAAAAACATTATTTTATTCATGCACACATATCTGTCATATTTCCGTAGAATATCTGTGGAAGAACATACAAGAAGCTGCTACAGTGGGATGGAGACCTCAAATTCTCATAAAAAGACCAGACTTAATGGTCTGAGACTAGAAGGACCCCAGAGATCATGGTCCCCAGACCTTCTCTTAGCCCAAGACAGGCACCATTCTCAAAGCCAACTCTTCAGATGGGGATTGGACTGGACTATAAGACAGAAAATAATACTGGTGAGGAGTGAGCCTCTTGGCTCAAGTAGACACATGAGGCTATGTGGGCAGCTCCTGTCTGGAGGCGGGATGAGAAGGTACAAGGGGACAGAAGCTGGCTGAATGGACACAGGAATACAGGGTGGAGAGGAGTGCACTGTCTCATTAGGGGGAGAGCAAGTAGGAGTACATAGCAAGATGCATATAAATTTTTGTATGAGGGACTTGATTTCTAAACTTTCACTTAAAGTGCAATAAAAATTAGAAAGAAAGCTGGTAATGTGGCTGCTTATAGGGATCTGAGGAGGGAGGGACAGTTATTTTTACTGTAAGCCCTTTGACAGTATTTGAATAACTGTGTACACAGATCGCTGTGCAAGCCACAGTGAACGCCAAGGAGATGCATACTCTCTCCAGGGACCTAAGCCAAATGACAAGCAGTGAACCAGGACAGGGGCCTTACTCAGAGCATGTACCTCTCAGGTGGATGCATCATGGGCCTCATTTGACAGTGTCCTCCTGACATAGGTGGGAGAAAGAACAGCCACTGACAGGTAGTCATCCATCAGTCATCTCACACAGACACCAGATAGGCTACAATCTCTTCCTTTCTCTTTCTTTCCTGCTTACTCTCTCTCTCTCTCGTTCTTTTGCTCTCTCTCTCTTTTTTGCTCACTGATGTAGGTTATAAACAAATAATTCACTCCCTAGCTCCTAAAAGGCCTCCCTTTGGCTCTGTTCATAAAACCTTCCCAGAAGATGCCAACGTAACATCGACAAAAGTAGAGATACCAAGTCAAAGTCCACTTGGATGAAGACCAAATAGCATTTCCTAAGCACTGTCCTGGGTTTCTGGTGAATTGGCTTAATGTTGCTCCCAGGTGAACACAAGCTGGAGTTCCCACTGCTTTTGTGTGGCTCTGCCAAGCCCCTCCGTGTCTCCCACGGCCCATCTGGCATCTCAGTGTGCACCGGAATCTCGGTTTAGTAACCAGCTGCAGGCAGCGGGCAGAGCATCAGCCTGACTCTCACAGGGAGGAGAATACGCTAGAGGGCGAGGACAGCAGGATGGGGAATCAGTTCACAGGTGACCCAAACTCCCCCAGTCATGGCTGATCTTTCCACAGGGCACGGCTGATATGTCACCACCAAAGCCATGAGAGAGCTATATGAAGGACTGGGGCGGTCTAGGGTGCTTTTTGTCCTCCAGAGTCTAAGTCAGTGTCCCAGAGCTGTTGGCGACTGGCTAATGTGTCAGAGGAGTGGCTCTGGGTAATGTGATGAGATGGAACCTATCATGGTGAGGTGGCAAGATGGTCAGAGATCTCATCAGACACTTGGTTCCCCTAGAAGGGCCCCTCTCCCATCTACTCTCTCCCTTTGCCTTCTTCTCGTCTGCCTGCTTACAGTTTGTCCCTGACCCCTACAAGTGCCTCATCTGTGTTCCTGACTCAATCCAAGTTTTTTGAATGAAATGAATTTCTACCTTCCCACAACCTCCCTCGCCCTCAACACACCTCTTTACCAACTTGCTTCCTGTTCCCTTCTTGAACAGGCAACCCTCCTACCTGTTCATCCTTTAACACCCTTTCCTTTCCCAAGAATGAGTCACAAGAAAGGAGTTTGTTTACCTCTCTCCTACACATTACTGAACAGTTCCCACAGTTATTTCCTTGACCACTGATTCCTGGTCTGGGTGTGATGAATGTGGTTTTCCCTCTTCCCCAGTTGTCTGAGTGAAACACAGCTACCAGTCTACTCAGTTACAACCTCACTGAAGGAAGGAGCCCTACATCTTATGTTTTATACCATAGTAAACGGCTGACCCTATTCAACAGAATGTGATTATCTTCTTAACGTAACTCTTGGAGTTATATTATTTCAAGTCTTCCCTATATTCAACTCCTACCTCAGGGGGGGAAAAAAAAAATCCTTGAAAGTACATCCAAAAAATGAGTATTATACAACCAAAAAAAAAAAATTCTCTGCCGTCGAGTCAATCCTAACTCATAGCAACCCTACAGGACAGAGGGGAACTGCCCCACAGGGTTTATAAGGCTGTAATCTTTACAGAATCAGACTGCTACATCTTTCTCCACCTAGTGGTTCAAGCTTCCAACCTTTCCGTTAGCAGCCGAGCGCTTAACCATTGCACCACCAGGGCTCCTTCCCTGGTAAAAATGGGGGTTATGAAATGCTTTTAATGACATGGGAAAATGCTCACAAAAGGCTGAATGGGAAAAAAAAATCACATAAAAGTGAGATTCTAACTTAGACAAGCACAGAGACTATGAATACATAAGGCAAAGATCAAAGAATAGACATCAAATTATTAACAGTGGATATTTGTAGTTGGTGAGATTATAGATGATTTTTCTTTTCAATACTACACTTTCCAAACATTTTATAACTAGCACGATCAACTTATATAATCAGAAAATAAGGAAGGGAGGGAAGGAGAACAAAAGGGTGGGCTGACAGATAGACAGACAGATAGTTGGTCCAGACAAGCTCACCTGGCTGAACACGAGACAGTCAGACATACAGGTTTAAGGGCTACAATGGGAGTTCATGGTGCAGCAGAAAGGAAATTTGGGTGACCACGCCCATCTGCTCTTATTAGCTTCGCTAGTAAAAGAGGACAGCAACGTCTACCACTCAGGTTGTTATAAGGGCTGAGCATGAAGCTCCCAAGTGTGGCTGGGAATCAGCTGGCACTCAGTGAATGTCTGTCTCCTCCCACTCCACCTGGGGCCCTCAGAATGGTGATCTGGAAAATGGGTGGGAGTTGGGTGAGGAGGCTGGGTTGCCGTATCTCTGTAATTTTACCTTTAGTGGGAGGAAGCAGCAGTTTCTAGGCAAGGAAGAAAGAAAGAAAAAAAAAGCCCTGGGTATGTTCTTTGTTCAGCCCATGGGAAATATGAGTAACTCAAGTAGAGGTGATTTCCCCTCCAATTCAGGTGAGACCCAGGCGAGGGAGACTGCACGGTCTGAGCTGCACCAGCACGGCCCCTTTCCTGTAATAAAGGGCATATTCTCCTCACGGCAGTGTGTTCCCTGACATGGCACAACTGCAAAGCTCTAGTGCTCCACCAACAAAACGAGCTGCTCTACTCAAACGTGAAACATCACGAAAATTCTCACGGTACCAAAGACAACAAATTTGAACATCAGGATGCTCAGGAAAAACAGAGTTCATACTGATGTAGGTCACAAATTCATTTATGCTCAATGTCCTTCGAGAGACCGTTGACTTTTGACTGTTACGGATGAATGATGTTGTGATTCTCTGAAGGACGGACGCGGGACTCCTGCATATACACCTTGGCTTTTCACTGTGTGTTCACGTGCATAGCTGCGATTAGACACAGTAATTACGTGCAGTTAGGCGTGTTAGCAACAAACAATGAAGAAAAGCAAAGGGCCACAGAGAACAGTCATTAGCATCAGTAACAATTACTAGGACGTGAGAGTGAAGGCTTCAGATGATTCTTTTTCTTCTATTGAAAGCATGCGAATCAGTTCTTTTCCCCTGAAAATGCACAATTAATAAAGCTTAATTTTTTGAAGCACATGGCTATTGTTTCAGGATTTTTGTTATATCTACCACATGTCCACATTGGGATGTATTGTTTAAAAATAAAATGTACTATGCTCTGGAATAATTCATTGCCAGATTTTTCTCTAGTTAAACAGTCACCTTAGGCCAAAACCAGATGTGCACTTTTCCATTCACAAGAAAATAAAATAGAGAGAGACCATTTTGAATACAAACGTATAATGTCAATGCTCATAGAATCAACTGCACATAACTTATTAACGCCACCACCAGGTGCTGTCAAGCTGATCCCGACTCGTGTTATCTTGCATGTGTTACAACAGAACTCTGCTCCACAGGGTTTTCAATGGCTGATTTTTTCAAATCGCCAGGGCCTTCTTCTGAGGTGCTTCTGGGTAGGCTTGAACCTCCAACCCTCTTGGTTAGCAGCCAAGTGCATTAATTGTGCTACCCAACCCATTAAAACCCATTGCCATCAAATCAATTCCGACTCATGGTGACCCTATAGGACAGAGGAGAACTGCCCCACAGGGTTTCCAAGGCTGTAAATATTTACAGAAGCAGACTGCCACATCTTTCTCCCAAAGAGCTGCTGGTGGGTTGGAATCTCCAACCTATCAGTTAGCAGCCAAGCACTTAACCACTGCGCCACTAGGGCTCCTTCTGTACCACCCAGGGACTATTAACTAATAAACAGTCGTTTTATCCAGAGCATAAAATATTACACTTAAAGTGGAAACACTGCAGGGGACGGAGGCTTGGGGAACAGTAACCCTCACCTGGTCGCATTACTGTGACAGCTGTCTGCCCAGAAGTGTCCTCTGCTCGTTTATACCACATGCCGCTGGGGCTAGACAGCCACTCCTCCACGCGGCAGTTGTATGTCCCGCTGTCCTGCACTGCCACGTTCTGGATGAAGAGCCGGTACACGCCCAAGGAAGGGCTTTCCAAGTGCAGCCGCCCCTTCAGGTTGTTCTTGGCTGCCTGTTCTCCATAGTGGAAGGTGGCTTCACGGCTCAGGCGAGCGACTGTCTCCTGCTCTGGTTGGTTGGGTTTCCACACAAACCACTCCACCACGAGCTGGGAGGCTGTGCTGGTGCGGTTCAAGACTGTGCACTCTAGCTGCACCTGCTGGGTCTCCAGCACAGACAGGTTGCCCTGGGCTTGGCTGAGCTTCAGGCGGCTGTCTGGAAGAGCAAGGAAAGAGATGTCAGCGACAGGAAGACAGTAACCCATGTACACACATCCTTTCTAAGTGCAAGTAAACTGGTGCTACGGATAAGCAGGTACCTTCCAAATACAGAGGGACAGCAGCCTAGGCTCAACCAACAGAAACATTTCCCAGGTGCACCACCCTAAAACATTCTGAGTTGCTTGATCATGTGTCTGGAATGCTTAGGTTTCAAGGGCTTAGATGTTATGGTGACAGCTGTCCCCATTTCACAAGCCGCCTCTGTTCAGATGCTGAGAGGACTACAAGCATGAGCTGTGTGTGACTGCACATCCAAATGACAGCAGGCCCTGAGGCGTGTGGCTGACTGGTGGGGGTGGCCCCGGTGGAGGGGAGGTGGACGTGAGGTGGTGGGGGCATGGTGAGAACTACTCTCAAGACTAAGAGTCAACTTTTCAAACTGACCAGATGACGGCTAGAATGTGCACAAAAGAACTGCAGAGGAAATCCAGTTTAACATGCTCAGAAGTAGGCCCTGAGAATTACAGTTCTTACTTTCCTTTAAAAACAAACAAACAAGCCATGCTGGCTCCCTCAGGGTGGGAACAAAACTGATGAAAGACTGACACTGAAGAAAGTGGATGGTCTGAAAACTCAGCCAAACAGATTCTCCTTCAGCTAAAAAATGCCATTGATGATGGCATATTGGTAATTTCGTAAAAGGCCCCTAATGAGACTATTTGGACCAGAAAGATGGAAAAGCTATGGAGTTGTAAATGCATAGAGGAGCCTCGGGAAAGACACAGCCCTGAGTGACATTTGAGGGGGCCGGGGGCACTCCCTTTCACTTTTAACTTTCTACGCTTCAATACTGTATGTTTTACAATCCATATGATTACCTTTGTAATTAAAAGGTCTAAAAAAAAAAAAACAGAAAATACAGTTTAAATAACCAATTTCCCTCAAATGCATCATGTTGTTATTGTGTGCCGTGCCGTCACGTGGATTACAACTCATAGCGACCCTACAGGACAGAGTGCAACTGCCCTGGAGGGTTTCCAAGGAGCGGCTGGTGGATTTGAACTGCTGGTCTTTTTGTTAGTAGCTGAGCTCTTAACCACCACACCACCAGGGCTCCAAAATCAATCAGTCAATCAATCTCTCTCTATCTCTCTAATGTATATAGCTGGACTCAGAGAGGAGGTAAAGTGAGGGAGGTAGAGAGGGAGGTGGGGGGGAGGGAGAGGGGAGGGGGATGATGTTACCTCTGGTTATCTCTGGGGTAAAAAGTTATTTTCTTCTCTGTTTTTTTGTATTTTCCAAAAACTCTTATATAGGAAAAAAAATGGGGGGGCTTAACGTATGGAAAAAAAAAAACCCCAAAAATTCCAAAACAAAAAATACACAAACCGAAACTCTCAACTAAAAATGAGAAATGTGTTGTCTGAATCAGTGTCCTGTGAGTTTTCTGTTGAGAGTGTTAATACTTACCACAAACAGAGATTTCACTAAACGTGTTTTGACAAGCATCTTTTAACAGTCTTTTTGTGTTGTTCCGGTTAGCTTAATGTAAGACTATAGATGAAGAAATCCCCTTGATAAATTTAAGAATCCACCAAGGTCTCTGGGTGGTGCAAATGGTTTGCTCCGGGCTACTAACCTGAAAGTTGACAGTTTAAACCTACCCAGTGGCCCCATGGAAAAAAGCCCTGGAAATCTGCTAATTCTGTGAAAATTACAGCCAAGAAAGCCCTATGGAGCAGTTCTACTCTGTAACACACGGGGTTGCTAGGAGTCGGAATCGACTTTACAGCAATGGGTTTGGTTTTTCGTTTTTTTTTTTTTTTAGGAATCTATTCGTTTTGGCACAAATGAGGAAAGGGAAAGGACAAGGGATGACTAATGAGGAACAACAGGGGTGGAGGGCATCATTTTCTCCCGGGAGAGAAAATAAGTGGAAACGAAAACAGAGAGGAAGAACAGGAACCAAAAAGAACACTTGTGGGTATAATGACAACCTTCAGTTTCTAAAAGCTCCAAGGACTTGCCGCAAGTCAGGATTGGCCACTGGAAATGGCCACAGGAACCACTGGAGACCAGAGCTTCCTTTGTGGTGCACCGGCAGAAGGCTTCGCACAAACGTCACCTGAGAACCCTTGCGCTGGGGTGGGTTTAGAAACATGGCATTCCCGGAAAAAGCAGGGGAGCAGGCCCACTGCACTCAGCATGGGCCAGGCCACACATGGAGGGCCGTGTCTGGCTTCATCTGATTTCTGAACGAATATTTATTGAGGCCTCCTGAGAGACAAGAAGTGAGGATACACGCGCGCGCGTGCGCACACACACACGCACACACACACACACACACACACAAAACCCAAACCCGTTGCCATCAGGTCAACTCCGACTCACAGCGGCCCTACAGAACAGAGTAGAACTGCCCTACAGGGTTTCCAAGGGCCGGCTTGTAGATTCGAACTGCTGACCTTTTGGTTAGCAGCTGAGCTCTTAACCACTGCGCCACCAGGGCTCCAGTGAGGATACAGTGGTGAAGACAACAAAGTCCCCGTACTCACTCATGCAGCTTAAATTCTAGTGGAAAAGACCAACAGGAAAAACGAATGAATAAATATACAAATCTAATACCAAGTAGTGATACGCAGATGGGAAAAGGGGATATAGGGTGCTGTTGGTGTCGGGTGCCATCGAGTTGATTCTGACTCACAGCGACCCTATATAATCCTGCCCCATAGAGTTTTCTAGGCTGTAATCTTCGCAGGAGCAGATCACCAGGTCTTTTCTCCCTTGGAGCTAACTACCAGTGCATTCATTTTTCTGTTAGTAGCCAAATTCTTAACTATTGCACCACTAGGACCCCTTACATGGTGACTAGTGAGTATTTCAGTTAAGATGATCAAGAAACACCTCTCAAAGGAAGAGCAAAATAAATGAGTACCTCTGATCAACATGTTCTAGAGTGAGGGAACAGCAAGTACAAAGGTCCTAGGGTATTCAAGGTGTGGTGCAATGATTTACTTAATATGGTCCTTCTAGACATAGTCTTTGTGACTCAGTGAGAGGCACTATGCAAATAAGGTATATGGAACCTGTGATGGTTGGGTTTGTGTGTCGGTTTAGCTGGACCATGATTCCCAGTATTGTGTGGAGTATTGTGTGGCCATCCTCCATTTTGTGATCTGATGTAATTATCCTATTTATCTTCCATTTCATGTGTTATAAATCCTAACTTCTTTGTGTCAATGAGACAGAATTAGTATGGGGTGTTCTTGGAGCCTCGCAGGAGGACATGACTCAAGTCCCACCCTTACTCAAGTCAGGCCCTTTCCTGGGGTGTGGCCTGCATCCATTGCATATGTGTGGGTGCTCTGGTGGGGCTCTCTCTGCATCTGAGTCCCGTGTCTGGTTTGTCACTATTTGACCTCTGGTTCTGGGCCCTGAGCCAGCGGCCTGCCATCTGACCTGCTGATTCCAGGATTCACCAGCTTCCGCAGCCCCATGAGCCAGTAGCGTGTCACCTGGCCTGCCGATTTGGGTTCGTCAGTCCCTGGGGCCATATGAGTCAGGAAAAATTTTTACTTGACCCATGGATTTGGAACTTGCTAGCCTCCACAACCACGTGGAGCCATTTCCTTGATACGGTTCATGAGTTCTGAGAGACAGTGCAGTGAATTACCAAACCTAAAGATGAGATGTAGACTACTGAGGGGAGGAGGAATAGTTGGTGTCAGAGATGAAGGAATGGGACAGCAATTTGGAAAAGTTGGACATCTGGGACATCTTTAACCTCCGCCTCGTAGGAACCACCTTTGTCCTGATCCTTATAAAAGAATTTATTCATTCAAAGGAAAGCAACCATTTATCCATTCATTCAACCATGATCTTTCAAGGATGCCATGCCAGCAGCTGAAGACTCAAGTGCTTGTGGTGTCACAGCACAGTGGAGAAAGAACACAAGCAGACAATTCTGCAACTGTGTTTTATAAGGACCCCTAGTGATATGGGGGAAGTCAGGAAGAGCTTCTTGGAGATGATGCTGGGGGACATCTAGTATATATGGGGAAGGGGTGAAGACAGGTGAGCCAGGTAGGGGAGAAGCAGCAGGAGAGGTACCTTCCAGGCAGAGTGGACAATGTAAGCAAAGGAGATGGGACTTGGATGGTCACACAGTGCCCCCACGGTCAACTGGAAGGGCAGGCAGTGACAACAACAAAGCATAGGGCCTGCAAGAGTGAAGACAGGACACTTAAGGCTGCGTTATGCAAGGAGATGCTAAAAGAACTGAGCTCTTTAAGAAGGAGAAAGGGCGAGAGACAGGCACATAGCACCCTTTACATATTAGAAAGGAGATGACCTAAACTTATCTTGGGATGGTCCAGGGGCACATCTAAAACCTGAGAGGGAAATTACAGGGACGTGAGCACTTTTCACATAAGGGGTGTCTTAGGCTGGGTTCTCTAGAAAAGCAAAACCAGTAAAGTGTATAAATATATATATAGATAGATTTATATCAAGGAAATGGCTCATGCAGTTGTAGAAGCTAGAACATCCTAAATTCGTGGGTCAGGATACACGTCCTGATTCACGTAGCTGCAGGGGCTGGTGAACCCAAGATCGGCAGGTCAAAGAGCAGGGCTCTTTCTCACAGGCTGCAAAGATTGATGAATCCCAAGACTGGCAGGCAAGATGGCAGGTAAGCTGCTAGCTCAAGTCCCAAGAACTGGAGGTCAGACAAATAGGAGCCAGATGTAGGATCCAGAACAAGCAAAAAACCCCAGGCCTTGCCAGAATGTCCATTTATATTCAATGCAGTCCACAGGCCCAAGAACACTCCCTTTCAACTGATTGACTACTCACAGCATATCCCATCATAGGGGTGATCACATACCAAATCTAAACAGGGAAGTGATCACAACAGTATATGACTACCAAAACACTGCAAATCATGGCCCAGCCAACACACAGTCTTCACCATCACAAGGGGGAGCTATCAACAATGAGGGCTTCACAAAAGTGGAACTAAGGCCTCTGGGGTTGTAAGTTCCTCCTTCCCTGGAATGTTCTGGCAAAGGATGGGTGCTATCTTTCAGACAGCAGAGTAAGGGCTGCACCCACGGGGATCTCAGAGGGCACTGGAGAGGTGATTCAGTTTGGGGAGACAGGAAGGGCTTGCCCTTACTGGGGATGGGAGATAAGGAAGAAGGCGGAAGCAGAGACAGAAAGCTCCTAGACAAGAATCATGGGTGTGGAGCTGAGCTGGTGCCAGCCTGAGGACCAGGGCGCAAACTGGAAACCCAGGAGACTCAAGAAATGCTGCTGGTCCTGCTTTGCTGCATCTTGCTGACCACAGCTGCCCTCTCAGGCCTCCTTCTTGGAGAAGATGCTGGACATAGGAGCAGAGTCCAGGATGCTCGTGAGTTTGCCGCCAGCATCAGGACCAAGCCCAGGTAAAGTGGAAAGACCCATAGTGCGCTAAGATGATGGTGCATGTACCTGCATCCACATGCAGTGTAGACCTTACAAAGCCCGCCTGGCCCTTGGCAGTCTCTGCACCAAACCCCCTGGCCCATGATGGCTGCACCCTCAGTTCTTACCTGGCTGCTTCACCGTGACTTCTGTGCGCCCGGAAACCTCCTCCGCTAGCTTGTACCAGGCATAGTTGGGGCTCAGCAGCCACTCCTCCACGTGGCAGTAGTAGCTGCCGCTGTCGCTAACCTCAGCTCTCTGGACAGTGAGACTGAACAGGCCCCCGGACACATGCCTCTCGAACTGGAGCCGCCCGCGCAGGCCCTCCTCCTCGGCGTAGGTGCCGTACTCAAAGGCAGAGTTGTGCGTGGTTTTCAGGATGAGCTTGCCGTCGGCGTCCGAGGGCTTGTGTACATACCAGAGCACGGCAAAGTGGGAGTTCTGGCTGGTCTGGGACTTGACGGAGCAGTTCAGCTGAATGGGCCTGTTCTCCACCAGGGTGAGGGTCCGCTTAGACTTGCTCACCTGCAGCTTTGTCACTAAGAAGTAAAGTGGGAAACTCAGCAGACGGACTGCACACTCCTGGACATGTGGCCCTTCCCAAGCCCCACCTCCAGACTCTTGAGCCTGGTTCTGCCCAGCACAATCTGAGAGGGCTTAACACTAACAGGTTTCCTCCGAAACATGCCTCGGGGTGAGGTGAGCAGCAGGGAGCTGTTTTTACTCCGAGCATCCCTCCTCTGTCTCCTGCTGCACCCCAGCTGAGGCCCTCACCTTTCCTCCCCTATTTCCTGCCCACTCTCTCTGCCACCACATGGCCTACAGGTAACCCAGCTAAAACACAAACCTGACCCGCATCATTTTCCTGCTTAAAAATGTTTAATGGCTCCCAAAAGCCTAGAGAATATACAGAAAGATATTCCTTTTCATAGTACAAAGTCCCCTAGGATCTGGACCTCAAACAACTCTCTACACTCATTTCCCATGACTCCCTTCTCTACCCACCCCCATGACGTTTCTCCTTCAGACCTTGGTCCTCGCCTTTGCTGTCCTCTCTGCCATCTCCCCTCACCGCCCTTTCCCTCTATTCACCCTTTAGTCCCCACACCTTGCTCCCACCCCACTGGGCTCAAAGCTCCTGCCCTGTGTTTTCCTCAGCAGCCTCTATGTATCTTCATCTGCTCGCCAGGCTGTGGTCCTTACCTTTCTCTTCCACCCTGGACTGTAAGCTCCCCAAGGGTGGAGACCAAGATTTTTTCTAATTCAATCAGCCAATATTTACGAAGTGCCTCTTCTTTGCCCGACATGATGCTACGTGCAGGGGATACCATAACGAGTAAGACACACACCAGCCCGGGGCAGGGACGAGAAGGCAGGAGGGGACAGGAAAGCTGGTAATGGGGAACCCAAGGTCAAGAGGGGGAGGGTGTTGACATGCTGTAGGGTTTGCAACCAATGTCACAAAACAGTGTGTACATTAATTGTTTAATGAGAAACTAATTTGCTCAGTAAACCTTTATTTAAATAATAATTTTAAAATTATTTAAATTAATATTACTTTAAAAATAATTAAAAAAAAAGAGAATAAGACACAGCCCCAGCCCCAACGGAGCGTATTTCCTAGTAGACGTACTCTTACCACACCCTCTGAGCCTAGCACAGTGTTAAGGTGCTCGATCAATGTTTGCTGAAACATGTGCGTGAGTAGGTAAGTGAATGAGAGGATGAGTGACTGACAGAGGATTGGAGAAATATGTGGTGGTTGTTAGCTGCTACCAAGTTGGCTCCCAACTCATGGCAACCCCATGCACAAGGAAACAAAATGCTATCTGGACCTGTGCCATCCCCACGATCAGTTGTGGATCAGACCGTTTAAACTCACAGGTTTTCATTGGCTGCTTTTTGGAAGTAGATCATCAGGCCTTTTTTCCTAGTCTCTCTTAGTCTAGAAGCCAATGAAATCTGTTTAGCATCACAACACACAAGCCTCCACTCATAGATGGGTGGTGGTTTCACATTACGGCATTGGCCTGGAATTGAACCCGGGTCTCCTGCACTGAAGGTGAGAATTCTACCACTGAACCACCAAAGCCCCACTGGAGAAATATAGTAGTAGGTAACTAGGGGATGCTGGGGTGGAGTCCTAGGGGAAGAGAGAGGAAGAAGGCTGAGAAGATGACAAGCGATGGGACAAAACAGAGCCAACTCCAAAAATCTCCTCTTCCCCTGGCCATCCTGCTCCAGAAACAGAAGAGACGGCCACCTCAGGAGTGCTACCCTACCTGCTAAATAATGACTGTTCACTGCTAAGGTGGCAAGAAGCCAAGGTCTCATGAAATCTATCTTATGAAGATAATTTGAGATCTCACCCACTCCATCATTATCATACTTGGCTTTGCTTTCCCCTACGCACTCTCCTCCTTGCTGGTGGGGGGGTAAAAAAAACAATTATAAATTCCTTTCAGGGAACTGATAGTAAAACTATCATTCTGTCTCCACTCCTCTCTTTACACTTAGCTTTTCAGGCATGGGGATCGAGTCACTAGCCTGGGGTGAAAGAAACTCAGGCCAAGGAGCAGACTACACAGGGAGAGTACATGGGCTCCCCCACCCACCAGGCTGGTGCCCAGAGGGGAGGGGCAGGGCAGCTTAGCCTCCAGCGCCTCCTGCTGGGCAAGTTTGTGTTCTTAAGGCCAGGGCAGGACTTCAGGACGAGGAACTGCTCCAGACACTGGGCTGACCCGAATGGCTGGGACCCTGGGCCTCTTCTACCAGCCTTGGCTGGCTCACTTGGTGAGCTTGGTGTAGAAAGACAACAATCAGGATTGAGTCCCACGTACCAAGTCAGTCGGAACTTTTGAAAGCCACAGACTGTCACTTGACCCCGCTGGAAACACATGACAAGTGTTTCGAATGGCTGAGAGGAGTTAGCAGACTAAAGTGTGGCAGGTCCAGATACTTAACACTGTTACAGCCAAAGCAGCTCGGAAGGACTCCTCTCCTGGTGGTAAATCAGGCAGTATTCTCTTACTCCAAGAATGCTGAGTTCACATGCCTACAAAACCCACTGCTGCCCAGTCGGTTCTTGCTCATAGCAACCTTATAGGCAGAGGAGAACTGCCCCATAGAGTTTCTAAGGCTGTAATCTTTACAGAAGCAGACTGCCACATCTTCTCCCATGGAGTGGCTGGTGGGTTTGAACTGCCAACCTTATGGTTAGCAGCTGAGCACTTAACCACTGCACGCACCAGGGCTCCTTCACATGCCTACGGACCTTCTCAAACCATCGAGAACACACCAAGCATCCATTTGTGAAGAATCCCATGTCCCAGGGCCCCACCCTCCTGGTCTCATCTCTTTTGTTCACAAGCCCAGTCTTCTGCCTTCCTCCCTCAAAAGCAGAAAGCCCTTCAGAGCACACTCAGAATCCAGGGCAGGGTTTAGCATGAGCCTCCTAAGCTCTGGAAACCAGATTCCCATTAGCTTGCCAGGCGACTTTTCCGATCAGATTCCTGTAATACTTGAAACAACCAGCTCCCTTTCATTCCTTTCCAACCCAATTCACCGGCATGCAAATGATATCTGTATCAGTGCAAACAACACCACCTGAATTATCTGGTTCTTGGCCAAAAAAAAATTGGGTTGTTCGGGGTAGAGTAGAAAGGGCTTTAAAATGTATTATTAATTGGGGCCAGATTATTTTTTGCAACTGTTACTAAGGAAACCTCAATTGCTATAGTAACTGCATATGTTAAACTGGAATCCTATGACTCAACTTCAATTCAGTCACATGGTCTGAGAGCAAAAATCCAAGGAAGAGGAATGTTTCAAAGCGCTTCCATTTTTTTTTTCTTTCCACGTCAAAATATTGTGAAGTGTTGAGTAGCTTGAAAAAGGCATTTTTGGAATTTAGAACATGTCTGATAGGTGGACAAGGGGTCAGTTCCTATTCTAGCTCTGAATTTTCTCCCACATCTCAAGGGCAGGGAGGACCTGTCGAGAAGCCCAAGGGAAACCAGAGCCTCCTCGTCTAATTAGGAAGCACTTAGAGGCTTCTGCCACAATACTGCTCTGGGCAGTGTCACCTTCCTCCTTAGAAAGAGGACAACCCAGCCCCCTTAGTGACCATAGATGTTTTCATCTGTAAAATGAGAACGCTAGTAGTGTCTATCTCATAGGAGTGTTGGAAAGATCAAAGGTCATAATCTACAGAAAATGTTTATAGCACAGAGTCTGGCATATAGTGAACGCTCAATACAGTCTAGCTATTCCCATTCCCTTTTGGTTTCTGTGTCCTGTCCCAAGTTCCAGGCTCACCATTAGATGGTGAACTGTCCAGTAAGTAGCCATCTGGCTACTAAAAGTGCTGTCTATGGAAAAGCAGCAGGGCACCACCTGGGAGCTCGTTAGAAAGGCAGACTCTCACGCCCCACCCCAGACCTAGAGAATGAGAATCTGCATTTCAACGAGATCCCCAGGTGATCTGTGTGCATTAAGGCCTGAGAAGTCCTGTGCTTGGCTGGGTGATTGAATGGATATCAAGGGCAATAAACACAGAGTGAACGAAAAGACGCTAGGGACTGAAACTTGGCTAATCCCCAACAGTGAAATCACCAAGAGGAGGAAAGAATCCAAGGAGAGGCAGGAATAAAGGTGAAGAGAGGCTTCTGGGGGATGCCCTACCTTCAAGAGGAGGCTTGGGCTCAGGCCAGCGAGTGCCTTCTTGCACCTTGGGACACCTAGAGCTGAGGCTGCGCCCTGGCTGAGGGTGTGGCCCTTCCTCCCTGGGCCTCTGATCAAAACATGGAAGAGCTTTTTTAAAAATAATACATTGCTGTGTTTTCGGTGAAGTTTACACAGCAGTTTAGATTCGTATCCAACAATTTCTACACAAAGTTGTTCGCTGACACTGGTTACATTCTTCACAACATTCTCATGAACATTCTCATTATTTCCACTCTGGTTGTTCCATTTCCGTCAACGTAGTCTTCCTGCCCCCTTATATTCGCATCTTTGTTGTAAAGTAATTGCTGACTGTCTGGTATTTAGCCCTGGTGGGGTAGTGGTTAAGAGTTCAGCTGCTAACCAAAAAGGCTGGCATTTCGAATCCAGCAGCCACTCCTTGGAAACCCTATGGGGCAATTCTGCTCTGTCCTATAGGGTCACTATGAGTTGGAATTGACTCAATGGCAATGGCCCTTGGTCTTATATAGGTGATTTTTTTTTTTAATTGTGCTTTAGATGAAGGTTTACAGAGCAAATTAATTTCTCATTAAACAATTAATACACATATTATTTTGTGACGTTGGTTGCTAACCCCAGGACATATCAACACTCTCCCCTTCTCAAACTTTGGTTCCCTTTTACCAGCTTTCCTCTCCCCTCCTGCCTTCTTGTCCTTGCCCCTGGATAGGAGGAGAGTGAAATGGTACCCCAGGCAGAGGGGCAGGTGAGCAAAATCAAGGTCGTCTCTGTGTCATCTTTCAGGGAAAAGCAAGAGTTCAGGTGTGGTGAATGAAGTTAAGATGATTAGCTTTAGCCAGCTTGCGAAGGGCCTGGAGTTTGCACTTGATCCTGACCACCAGTGACTCTCAGGGTGTGATCCGTGGCTCGCAGCATCAGTGCCACCTGGGCATTTGTTAGGGGCTAGTGAAACAGAAATGCTGCAGGTGGGGCCCAGTAACCTGCATTTCACAAGCCCTCCGGGTAAGCCTGAGGCACTTTGAAGCTTGGGAAACCACTGGCGTGAGGCCACTGGTAACTCTGGGGACAACAGTTCTGTTAGTGGTGAAAGCAGAAACCAGAGGGTAGAAGTGAGGAGGGGTAGTGGCAGTGAGAGAGTACAGAGAGGGAATCAAACCAAATCCACTGCCATGGAGTCCATTCCAACTCACGGCGACAACTGCAGGGTAGAGCAGAACTGCCCCATAAGGTTTTCAAAGCCCTAAATCTTTACGGAAGCATACTGCCACATCTTTCTCCCAAGGAGCAGCTGGTAGGTTTGAACTGCTCACCTTTTGGTTAGCAGCTGAGCACTTGACCACTACACCACCAGGGGTCCTTAGAGGGAGAGAAACAAGACATTATTCTTCATTTAAGATAAACCAGTTGTCATGAAGTCAATTTCAACTCATGGAGACTCCATGTGTGACAGAGTAGAACTGTGCTCCGTAGAGTTTTCAATGGCTGGGGTTTTGGAAATAGATTGTCAGGTCTTTCTTTCGAGATGCCTCTGAGTGGAGTCCAACTGCCAACCTCTGGTTAGCAGCTGAGTGCATTAATCATTTGCACCAATTAAAGATACAGTAAAACCTGCAAAACCCAGAACCTGTGTAAGGCAGAAACCTGTCAGAGAAGGAAAACGCAAATATTTTCCACTAAAACGAGCAACAGAAATGTGGTAAGACTGCACTCTGTCAAAGGCAGAAAAACAAGGTAGTCTTGTCGAGTTCTGGCTCTCACCAGATCCACTGTTTATGACAAAGATGTTGCGGGGGGCGGCCTGTGGCTTGGACAGGAGAGATTTTTTAAATCGAAGGAAGCAGGTAAGGCAAGAGACTGCGAAAGGATGAAAGAAACTGCCGATGAAGGCCTCCCCATTCTCCGGGAGGAGGTGCAATGGCACCAGCCAGTCAGCCAGTTACTACACTGTGGAATCTCTGCAGCCTTAACATTCTTTGGCTCCCTGCTCGCCTCTCTCCCCACGGTCATGCCCTGTCTCAGCCCCGAATAATCTCTTTTTCAGGCTTTTAATAATCCGTCTCCATATGAGTCCCACTACCTTCAGCTTCAGCCACAGCCAGCGAGAGCTTCCTGAACTGCAAACAGGAGCATGTTAGAAATTCAAGGGCAGAACTTTGGTTGTCACATTGAGGGGGGAATCCAGTAAAAGAGCTGCCTTGAAGCTGATTCCAACTCGTGGTGACCCCTTGTGTGTGAGAGTAGAACTGTGTTCCACAGGGTTTTCAATGACTGATTTTCTGGAAGTAGACTGCCAGGCCTTTCTTCCAAGGCACCTCTGGGTGGACTCGAACCTTCAACCTTTCCATTAGCAGCTGAGCGCATTAATTGCTTACACCACTAGGGATTCCTGAGTGGGGATAGAGGAGTGTATTTAATGGACTAGAGCTAAGCACAGATATAAAGCCATATCTGGGGCAGCTCCATGCAACAAAACTCTGCCTTGCATTCTGTATGACTTTCAAATGGCAGTCACTGGGCGGAAAGTCTTTATAATTATCCAAGCCCAGAAACCTAATTTCATATTCCTATATAAACAGATTTTTTAAAACATGGTTTTAATATATGCCATGTAAATTGGGCAAGACTTTCCTTTGTTTTGTTCAGAATTGCAGCAAGATTTATTCTGGAATTTGGAAAATTCTCTTGGATAGCATTGCTGCTTGTGGCGCCCAAGTCCCTGACACAGCAGTGTGCAGTTACGAGTCTGCATGGCCGTGGCAGCATCTGCAGCGTGTCCGCTAGCTGTCGCCTCAGACTCTGTTATTATACCTCTAGTGTAGCTGTCGCACAGCACTTACATGTTGAATACATGATTTTATTATGAACTACTTTCTAAAAATTCCTTTTATTCTACAATTAGGCCATTATATCAGTTTTTTTACAATTAAGTGTGGAGGTGTATTGTCTATGAATTTCATTTCAGAGTAGTTAAGGGAATATCACAATTGTTATAAAAAAGGAATATATGATCTGAGAGGTCTGCAGGAAAAAAAAAAGTCCTACTTCCTCAGCTTAGGGAATTCTTATTTATATAACAAACTTTTATATAGCGCTTTCTATGTGCTAAGCCCTATTCTAAGCACTTTACAAATATTTACTATTTGGTCCTCACTAACTCTATGAAAGGAATAGATGCCATTATTATCCCCAATTTTATAGATAAAGACACTTGCCCAAGGTCACACAGCTAATAAGTATCTAATAAGTGTCACTGAGCTGGGTGGGATTCAGACCCAGACCGTCTGGCTCCGAGAGTCCCTGCTTTTAACCATTACTTACATGCATGTGAAAGCTGGACAATGAAAAACGAGGATCAGAAGAACTGATGCGTTGGAACTGTGGTGTCCACGAAAAAATACAACCAGAATGCTCCTTAGCAGTGAGGATGGCAAGAATTCAACTTACTTTGGAAACATCATCAGGAACGACCAATTGCTTAAAAAGGACATCACGTTTGGTAAAGCAGAGGATCAGTGAAAATGAGGGAAATCCTCCATGACATGGACTGACGCGATAGCCACAACCACAGACCCAAACACGCCAGTGGTCATGGAGACAGTACAGGACTGGGCAATGTCTCATTCTGTTACACACAAGGTCACCGTGAGTTGGCATCGGCTCAACAGCAACTAACAGCAACAACATGGTGACTCCCCAGGCTTCTGTGTACACAAGGGGCTCCGCTGGCTACTGCCCACCGCCCTGGGTGTGAACCCCTCCCAGACCCCATGCTTCCGTCACATCGAAATAAACACACTGCTTCTTCCCTTCCCGTCTTCCATTATTCACCCTCTTCTCGGTGCTGAAATGCCCTATTCCTCCTCCTCCCCCCACCCCAGCCCTATTCCCTCCTAATGCCTGTAGTCCATACCTCCTTGTGCTTGGCTCTGCCACCACACCTGTAACCCTTTACCACACTTCTCTGCTCCCAGCCCCACTTCCTCCTTCAGACAGCCCTCCAGGCAGGACCTGCAACACATCCATCTCTGCACCTTAGCGCCCAGCCCAGACACCTGCACAGAGGAGGTGTTAAAACATGTTTGCAGAAGGGACAGGGAGGTGGGACAAGAGAAAAAGGGCAACGGTTAGGATGAGGTGGAAACAGGTAATTCGGGGTAACCGAGACACACCCTGCCCTGTCTCACCTGTCTGCAGACAGGGCAGTAACCCTGCTCATTGACTCCAGTAACAGACATACCTGGTGTCACCATGACAACAAGGCTTCAGGAGAAGGGGGAGGGCTGGGGACTCCTATGAGGGCTCTTGTGCTCATAAGCCATCTTTGAGCAGAGAGCAGGCAGAAGCCACAGCGGATGGAGGAAAGGAGAACCCAAGGTTCTCCTGAAAGCCAGCAGAAGGGGTAAGGCAGCCAGTCCACCTGCTGGCCTGTGACAGGGAGAGTCAGCGTTCACATGCCCTGGATTCACAAATGTCAAAGAAAAAGCCCTACACTCTCCCAATCTGCCAGGTCAGCAATAAGAAATAGAAGAAAACTGATTTGGCCACATCTAGAGGGTATAAAATATTCATCCTGCCTACCTATCAGTGAA
Organism: Elephas maximus indicus; assembly: GCF_024166365.1. Classification (NCBI taxonomy): domain Eukaryota; kingdom Metazoa; phylum Chordata; class Mammalia; order Proboscidea; family Elephantidae; genus Elephas; species Elephas maximus. Next base: position 163,408,196 of record NC_064821.1, on the reverse strand, counting down.
ATCCCAGCAGAATACAACCTCTGACAAGTCGGCTTTCTACCACCGGAGGCTGTCCTTCTGGAAGCTTATTCATTGCTTTGTCAATTTTAATATGAGATATTTAATAGCCAGACCAAGTGATGGCTGTAAACATTTGGAAAAATGAGTGCTGACATTTTCCTTATTGCCTCTGTATTTAGGGAAATGTAATTGGAGGGTGGTCTGGGTGCTAAATAAAATCAGAGGGAAGCAACAACGCTTCAAAATTGAAAAGGCAAAAAAATAAAAATAAAAGGGGAACGAACTGATTAAGAACTAAAAATCGAATAGGTTGGACTGGCTTAAAGTCTGGCCAAAGTGCCCCTTGGGGGTCACACCACACAATCAATGGGAGTAAGACTAAGCTAAATCAACAACAAAATGCAAGTGACGACGTTCCTACAAGATTTCCTTAGGGAAGTGTGCAGAGAGAATGGGAAGCATGCACACAGAATGAACGGTCAATAACAGATCCACAGCAAGTCTGGTGTGCGAGCCAACCAGAGGTGTTTCTGATGAAGGCAATGTCCACTGAGTGGTCAGGGTCAGCAGGTAGCCCAGGCAGGGACTGGTCTGGGGCACAGAGCACAGATGACATCACAGCAGCGGAAGGCTGATGATAAATGGGCCAGTGTGGGCGAGTCAACAGTCCCTGGGTTTCTATTTGATTCTGTTAGAGTTAAAAACATTCTTTAAAAAAAAAAAAAAAAGAGGGGGTGGATAGGGGCTATTCCTATGGAAAATAACAGTGAATCCACGTTTGGAGGGGCAAGGTGTACAAGCAGAGGAGAAAGAAGCCGGCACTGGCTTTGTGCTCTGGTGTCCTCAAGACTTACAGCCATTTTGTGGGAGAAGTTACAAGAAAAGAGGAGACAGAAGAGACACAAATTAAGCCCCAACACAATTAGCAAACTGTGTCTCAATGAACTTCCACTTGTGACCCTCTTCTTCCAAAACACAAATTTAAGATTTGCTAAAAGGGGTCCTGGTGGCATACTGGTTAAGAACTCGGCTGCTAACCAAAAGGTCGAGTTCAAATCCACCTTGAAAACCCTATAGGGCAGTTCTACTCTGTCCTACAGGGTCACTATAGTTGGAATGGATTCGACAGCAGTGGGTTTTGGGTTTTGGTTTTTTTAAAAGGGGTCAGGATACCAGAAAGATGACAGACTAAATAAAAGTGTGTGTACCAAAAAAGATTGCTGAGAAGAAAAACAAGTAATTATCTGGAGAACATTGTAATATAATAATTAAGAGCTTGGACTCTGGAGCCCAACTGCCTGCCTGGATTTGAATGCTGGCTCTGCCACTTGCCATGGATCCTTGAGCAATTTATTTAACTTCTGCCTCAGTGTCCTCACCTGTAAAGTAGGGTGAAACAGTGTCCCTCATGGTGTTGCATGGATTAAGAGTTAAGTAAATCAAAACCAAAACCAAACTGTCGCCCATTAAGCCAATTCCAACTCACAGAAACCCTATGGGCAGAGTAGAACTGACCCCTAGGGTTGCCAAGGTTGTAATTTTTAGGTGGCACATCGCTTAAAAGCTACAGCTGCTAACCAAAACGTTGGCAGTTTGAATTCACCAGCTGCTCCTTGAAAACCCTATGGGGCAGTTCTACTCTGTCCTATAGGGCCGCTATGAGTCGAAATCAACTGGGCAGCAAAGGGTTTGGGTTTTTTTTTTTTGTTAATCTGTATGGAAGCAGACTGCCACATTTTTCTTCCATGGAGCAGCTGGTGGGCTCGAACTGCCAACCTTTCAGTTAGCAGCCGAGCTCTTAACCACTGCGCCATTGTATTAAAGCATTCAGGATGGGAATGGGCATGCAGAAAGTACTCAATAAATACTACTACTACTACCGACAAGATAAGACCATGCTGAGAGTCCTCTACATCAGCTGTCTACAAAGAGAAACCTCTTCCATAAGTGAGGCCACGAACTGCACGCAGAAAGAATAATTTCTGATTACGTGGCCTTAAAAAAGGCCAACATCTCCCTTTTGCTCACTCTAATTGCTTTTTAATAAGGCAGACTTGGTTCAAATCCCAACCTCCCCACTCATTATTTATCTGACTTTAGCTAGTCAGACCCTCTCTGAGCCTGTTACTCCATTTATAAAATGGGAAGACCATACCTTCCTCCCCAGGCTGCAGTGAAGATTAGATGAGATAGCCTATACCTAGTGTCTAGTACAGCCTCCAGCATGTAGTCAGCCCTCAAGAGATGTATTTTTCCACTTCTGCTTCCCCCAGATAAAAGCACCAGTACCAACCACAGTGTGTATGAAAAAGAGTAAAAACAAGCATGAAGCTCTTTGGAAAATATTAAGTGCTAAATACATAAATATTTAATAAAGGCGAGATAGTAACACTTAAGGGGATGCACTCTCACTGTGCCTCAGCCACTCCCTGGGAGCCACAGGGGCGGCCTCAAGCACCTACTTCACCCCAGAGGGCCCTGGATATGCATTACTGCCACACCTTTAAGAGAGGTCTCATAACAGCCCGCTGACAGTGTTTCTTGTAACTCTCCTGTGCCAACAACTGGAAGCTCCCACTTTACAGTGAAAATATAAACAGAAACACCTCATCTTAGGCCACAGAGGACAGTCCTCATCACAACTACCACAGCTTTCACCAGACTGAGTCCAGCACAAGTAGATGGTGCCCGGCTACCACCACCGACTGCTCTGGCGGGGATCACAGTAGAGGGTTCCAGGCAGAGCTGGAGAAAAATGTAGAACAAAATTTAACTCTCATACACACACAGACACACACAAAAGACCAGATTTACTGGTCTGACAGAGACGGGAGAAACACCGAGAGTGTGGTCCCCGGACACCCTTTTAACTCAGTAGTGCAGTCATTCCTGAGATTCACCCTTCAGCCAAAGATTGGACAGACCCATAAAACAAAATGAGACTAAATGGGCACACCAGCCCCGAGGCAAAGATGAGACGGCAGGAGGGGACAGGGAAGCTGGTAACGGGAAACCCGAGGTTGAGAAGGGGAGAGTGTCAACATGTTGTGGGGTTGGCAACCGATGTCACAAAACAGTATGTGTATTAGCTGTTTAATGAGAAACTAATTTGCTCTGTAAACCTTCATCGAAAGCACAATTCAAAAAAAAAAAAAAAAAAGACAGTCCTCAGAGCAGATCTTGGGTGTCCCAACTCTCCAGTTACTCTTTCTACCCACGAGGCAACAATATGGTATAACTGAAAATGTAGACATATGCACTTCGGAGAGACCTGGGCTCCAATCTCTTTTTCTACTTAACTAGCTGGTTTGCCTCAGTCAAGGCTCCTAACCACTCAGCCTGGTTTCCTCATTAGCAAAAAGGGGATATGAACTCTATACCATTAGATTACTGCATGAATTTAAAAAGAAATCGTAAGTAAACTATGAAGAATAAAGCCCAGCACCCAAGACGAACTGAATATATTTTGTCCCTTTCCCCTTTAGTAATACCATAAATTAACCAGAATCCAAATAACCAGAACCATCAATGAACTAATTCCTTATTCATCCACTAGACTCCCCCGTCTTGGATTCTAAATAGTAACAGAAACAAAGATCAGGGGTTTTCTGAAAAAGGCAATGTCAGGCAAGGTCTTGGGGTCAGTGCTTCTTCTGCCTTCTACAGTGGCAAACCCATGTGACTGGCACTGTGGCTCAGAATGCTGACCTTGTTGGTCAGAGGAAGCAACAAAAAGGTGCAATTACAACCATTATGTTCCACTCAATGAGGCAGGCAAGTGGGTACCCTCAGCATTTTTCACAACAAGGGTTCACACAAAATGGGGTCTCTGCTTACCCATCAATTAACCTGAAAATCCACTTAACCACACCAGTCTCTTTCCTGAGCATCCTGTCAGTTCAGGTTCGGGCTCTAACTGGCCAAGGGAACAGAGTCATTATTTACACTCACAGCTCACCTATTCCAAACTCTGGTCCAGAACAGGACTTCTGTTGTGGAGTTAGAAGAGGTGAAGGATAAACTCAGCAATTATCTTCATTTAACTCCACATTGCGGAAAACAACGTTGCAACCCTGAGATGGTCAAGACAAGGCTGGGCACTAACCATGGCTGTTAGAGGGCAGAAAGCCTTTTGGCAAGGCGGTCAAACCATCTTCGCAAAGTGGGTGGGTCAGAGAGTCAGAAAAGAGTCTGCAAAGTTACCTCCCACCCAACCCACACTATTCATTGTGTTGTACCTCCTCTCTTCTGTGTGTGGCCCGGGCTCCACCCTCCATCAGCTTCCAACCCAGCAGGAGACACAGAAGGCTGCAAGGGCAGCATGAACTTAACAGCTCACCTGTGTTAGGGGAAGAGCCTGATGAAGGTGAGTGTTGGCAGAAAACCCCAGTGACTTATGCTGACAAAATTAGTGCATCCTTATCTCCGTTTTTGTATTGAAGGCTAACAATGCATTATCAACTGCTCTGAGAGGGACTAAGCCTCAATGGGAAGAGGAAACTCAAGCTCAGAACACCTGGGCAGGGCCTGGGTCAAGAAAATTGCATTGGGAAAAGGCAGACAAGGGTTATTCCATTTATTAGCTATGTGACCTTGGGCAAGTCACTTAGCCTCTCCTAGGGCTACTGTGAAATTCCAATAAAGTAACCGACCCTAAGCACCTAGTGCAGAGCAGGTGTTTGCTAAGTGCCTATTACGTGCCCTCTCCTCTCTGAGTTTCCCTGTCTGTAAATAGGGAACAATAATGACTCTTTGGCATAATTGTTGTGAGGATTATAGTAGATGAGGTTAAGTAAAGAGAAACCGGCTGGGACACTTACAAATATCAATTCCATGTCTTAACATTAACGCACACACATGCACATGTACACACGATACACACGTAGGCTGCGGGATTACTCTAGGCTGAAGACGTCTCAAAGATATGACAACTAAATGCAATGTGTAATTCCTGATTGGATCCTGATTTGGGAGGGAAAAAAAAAAGTATAAAGGACAATATTCGGGACAACTAGGAAAATACAGGTAATAGTACTACGTAGTTGTCAGTTGCCCTCCAGTCGATTCTGACTCATGGCGACCCCAGGTGTGCAGAGCAGAACTGCACTCCATAGAGTTCGAGGCTGTGACCTTTCGGAAGCAGATCGCTGGGGCTGTCTTCCAAGGCACCTCCGGGATGGTTCAAAACTGCCACTCTTTCAGCTAGTATCTGAGCACTTAATCATTTGCACCTCCAATGGTACTATAAAAAACCTGTTGCCATCGAATTGATTCCAACTCATAGCAACCCTGCAGGACAGAGCAGAACTGCTCCACAGGGTTTCCAAGGAGTGGCTGGTGGATTCGAACTGCCGACCTTTTGGTTAGCAGCCGAGCTCTTAACGACTGTGCCACCAGGGCTCCAATGGTACTGTAATAATGTTAACTTGCCAGAGTATGAGGATAATATTGTAGTTAGTAAGAGAACATCCTTGTTCTTAGGAGCTACAGACTGCAGTGTTTAGGGGAAGCATCACTGATGTCATGGAGCCCGGGTGGTGCAGTGATTAAAGTGCTTGACTGCTAACTGAGAGGTCGGCAGTTCGAAATCACCAGCGGCTCCGCAGGAGAAAGATGTAGCAGTCTGCTTCCGTAGAGATTGACAGCCTTGGAAACCCTATGGGGTCACCATGAGTTGGAATCAACTCAACAGCACTGAGTTTTGGTTTTGGTCATTGATGTCTGCACCTTATTCTCGAAAGGTTCAACAACAACAACAAAAATACACACAAAGGGAGAAAACATATGTGATAAGATGTTAACCATTGGTCGTTAAGGACAGGGTTCACTGTACAACTAATTCTTGCAATTTCCTACAGACTTGAAATTTCTCAAAATAAAAAGCAACTCTGGAAGCTGGATACATGCACTTTCTTCTCTCCGCAGATTTTATCACCCAGCATAAGTGCACGGGCCTACAGATCCCAGAGCGACCCTGAGCCCACAGCACTCACCTGGCTGCAGCACCCTGATCTCCAGCAAGTTGGAGGTTCTTTCCGCCAGCCGTGTCCAGGTGTTGTTGTAGTTCTTCCGCCACAGTTCTGCCACACACTGGTACTTGCCCGCCTCCGTGTCACTGGCTCGGCTAATGCTCAGGCGCACGTTGTTGCTGGATTCAGCTTTCTCGATGGCAGTTCGGGTTCGGAAGCTGGAGGACCTGTCTCCCCACTGGACCCCTCCATCCCGAGTGAACGTCACCAGGTCATGGAACTCCACGGTGCCCACTGGCTGGAACCGCCACGTCACTGACACAGGGACCCGGGCCGGGTAATGAGGTTTGATGATGCACTGTAAGTCAAATGATTCGCTGTAGGTCACCCCCGGCGTACGTGAGATGGCTGTGACCGCAAAGCCCGTTTCTGGAGGGAGAAGAAAGAGGTTCAAACCAGAGGAGGCACTTGGCCTCCTCAGGGCAGTGTGATGACATCAGTGATGGGCTACAGACTAAAGCAGGCCCAGCAGGACAAAGGCTAGCAGGTTTCTCTTTTTGGCTCTTTCTTTTGATACACAGAGTCCCATGGATGGTGCAAAAGGTTACAGGCTCGACTACTAATGAAAACGTTGGCAGTCTGAAGTCCGGGGACCATTATTCCCACTCTGACACACATGGGGTCTCCATGAGTCAGAATCAACTTGACTGGCAACTGATTATTCCCACCTCACCTGAGGGCACTACCTGCTAAAGATCAGTCCCTCCTGCTTAGGCCCCTCACTGCCTCTCCTCTGGATTTCCTGAGGAAAGTGGGAAAGGCAGGGGTGGACTGTCCAACAGGCAGGTAATCGTGGTGCTTAAACCTGTGAAATTGTTCACTATCGATTAGTAAGTAAGCTTGTGTTTACCTTGCTTACTGAGTCATCCACCCCTGTCAAGGACTGTAAATTTGAAAAAGAGGCTTTGATTTTGTAGGAAGGTGCTGTGGTGGGGGAGAGACAGGTGCCAGCTATACCTAGAAGCAGAATATTTGATGTGGTGAAAAAATGTGAAATGGTTCACTACAGATGATCTGGTAAGCAAGGTAAGCACCGTGCTTATCTTGCCTATTGGATAATCTGCTCCTGCTCAAAGCCAAGGTTCTGTAGTCTCAGCGGGCTGTGGGTCTCTCAATATTCCTCACTGAACTGGCAGCTTCACTAACCCCTAAAACCGAGTCCTCCGTATTAGTCTCTCAGAGTTCCTTCAGTCTTGAAATACTACTTAAAAATATTACTACACTGATTATAATCATAAAACAAATAGCCGGTATTTACTGAGTAATATCTATGGGCCAGGTATGGTGCCAACTGCTTGTTTTCACTACACTTTATTCAATCCTCAAAACGACCAACGACCTTGTAGGCAGGTATGTTTGGTATCCCCCCTCCCTTTTTTTAACAGATGAAGAAACTGAAGCACAGAGAAGTTAAATAAATTGCCTGATATCAAACTGCTAGTAAATAACAGAATCAGGCTTCGAACCCATGTGTAACTGATTCCAAAGCACACCTTTAACCATGGGCATTAACAGGCTGCTCCACCCATGAGGAGCATAACATAGTGGTTAAGAGCATAGACTCTGGAACCTGCCGCCTGACTTAAACACTTACTAGCTGTGTGACATTGAGCAAGCTACCTAACTTCTCTATGCCTCAGTTTTCCCATCTGTCCAATGGGTTCTTATGAAGATTAAATTAATTTGTAAAATAGAATAGCAGGCACATGATGTATACTACATTTTGTTAAATATACACTTTGTTAAAGAAAATAGACATAGAGGAAAGTACTTTAAACTCTGTAGGTAAAGGACTATGCTTTATATGGGGAGGTATACCAGCAAAGAGTAGGCATGGTCTGCTGAAAACTCTGGATCGTCAACTTGGATTTTATAAGCTATCTTTATGTATCTAAAAATAATTTTCTTAAGACACAGAGGCCCATCCTTTACATTAAGTGGTTGTGATGGTCACTTGTGAGTCAAGGTGGTCGAAGTGGCACCATGAGGGTGCATCTGGGCATGGTTACTTGTTGTCATTAGAGTGGCGCAGCACAGAACCTTGGAGGACAGACCTGCACCCTGGCGTTCCTGGTCTCCACATCAAACAAGGGCCAGAGAGCTTCTCAGAGCTCGTGACCATGTCCAGGCCTGACACAGCCTTTACCAGGATGACATACCACAGGGCACACAGCAACAGAGCTGCCTGACTGAATAAGCACCATTGCCCTTGTGTACTGGAAGCACCTTCTCACCTATTATCTCAGCTGGTCACCTTGTCACTGCTACCTCCCTGCTAGCGGATCCATACCTAATTGGGTGTGTGGATACTTAGAAAGAAAAGGCAATCTTCCACTGGGTTGCCCTAATACCTTTTGCTCTCCCACCCCCATGAGGCTACCCTGATTTTGGCGTTAGCCTGAAGCATCCCAGAGGTGGAGAACAGGTGGGCAGAGCCAGGTGCCAAGGATCCCAAGACAGAGTTTCTTATGACCTCTGGCTGTGGAAATATCCAGACACATAAAACCAAAACCAAACCTGAACTCTTTGCTGTTGAGTCAATTCCGACTCAGAGCGACCCTACAGGACAGAGCAGAACTGCCCCACAGGGTTTCTGAGGAGTGGCCGGTGGATTTGAACTGCCAACCTTTTAGTTAGCAGCCGAGCTCTTAAGCACTGCACCACCAGGGCTTCTCCAGACACACAGTGAGTATGAAAACAATCAGGGGATAACCGGACCCAGGAAAATTCCTTCTAGAGAAATAATCCTGACTAACTCTAACTGCTCCTGAGACATTCCTAACCTTACAGGGTGGAAAAAAACTACCACCACTGGACACCCAGAACATTCATCCTAAGTTCTGTTTCCACAGGTCCACACTGGTGCTGAGTATAGTTATACAGATTGAGCTATCAGGAAACCTAATCACCAGATGAAGTTTCTAGAGACAGAAATTGGAGCTGTATGATTACTGCAATCATTGGGATTAAGCCTTTAGGAAGTAAATGTAATTCTAATCTCATAGGGGGAAGAAAACAGAGGACTCTGTCTAGGGCAAAACCAGCCTGGGCTGCCATCTTTCCTATATCTGAGAGCACCACATCACCCCACCCATGAAGGAAGCAGGGTTACACACACCCCGGAAGCCATAGTTTCCTAATAAATACAAAGACCTAACATGAAGAGTTATTTTCTCAGCAAAGTAGCAGAACGGTCTTTTAAAATTTAATATACTGATTATATTAGACAGATAAATGTTGACAGAAGCTTCTTTAACCACCCCTGAGAAGCAAATCTAATGTTCTTTGGTTTTGGAAAATCGCAAGGTATCTTCTAATTTCATCCTAATGAGGAAATGACTTTCTTAAGTAGGGGCCCTCTAGATGAGTAGACTAAAAACAGAGGTTTTGGAAAGAAAAAAAAAAAAATTAAGACAAACTGCTGGTTTCCTGGGTTGAGATTATGGGTTTGTCATTTAAAAACTGCAGCCTCAGGCAAATTATTTAACCTCTTTCAGTTCCAGTTTCCTTGTCAAACAGGGGTATCTACTCCTTGGCTGCATGAGGATTCAATGGTAGTTACGTTTAAGAGCTTTGACTCAGCCAGAGTAACCAAAAACCCACTGCCGTTGAGTCGAGATTCCGACCCATAACGACCCTACAGGACAGACTAGAACTGCCCCATAGAGTTTCCAGGGAGCGCCTGGAGGATTTGAACTGCCAACCTCTTGGTTAGCAGCCGTAGCACTTAACCACTACGTCACCAGGGTTTCCCAGCCAGAGTAAGCACTATCTAAACGGCAATTGTGGTTTTCCGCCCCTCTGCCCTGCTCTGAACTGCTTCAGGTGGGTTGGGCTTCCGGGCAGCACCGGCAAAGACCTGGAGACCAGAGAGAGAGAGCGAAGCTGCGATACTTGATCCCTTGGCTCCCTCCCTTCCAGACCACAGTTTTGGAGGTGACCACGCGCCTCTACTTGGGGCTACAGCTCCTGCTGGGCAGCCTTGCTCCCCTGCCCTTTTTTTTCTTCTTCCAGTTTTTGTCAAGTGGATCCTAATGCATGGTGACTCCATGTGTGTCAGAGCACAACAGTGCTCCATAGAGTTTTCAGTGGCTGATTTTTCAGGAGATCACCAGGCCTTTCTTGTGAGGCACTTCTGGGTAGACTTGACACTCTAACTTTTTGGTTAGCAGCCACACATTAACTGTTTGCCGCACCTAGGGACTCTGCTCCTCTGGCTACAGTTTTTTACCTTGACCCCCTACCCTACCCAGGCCTAGAAGTGGTAACAGCTTCCAGCTCTTGCTAGTCCCTGGTGCCCCACCATCCGCTGTTGGCTGCCTTAACCCCGCCCACACGTTCACAGAGTCCCTTCAATTAAACCTTTTTTAAGCTGCCACCTGTTTTCTACCAGGACTCTGACTAATAGAAGTCAGGGTGAAGTTCTTGACATGGAGCAGTCTCCATCATGGTCTCACCAACAGGCTGCCTGCCAGATGCTTACCGAGAGCCGTGATAGAGACGGGCGTGCTGGCCCGGCGCTCCCCGACGATCTGCCACTCGCCGTCCACCGCCCGCACCCATTCAGTCACGTGGCATTCATACTGGCCCTCGTCCTCCTTCCTGCTGTTGAAGATACCCAGAATGAACGAGTTGGGTTGCACCTGCTCCATCTGGACGCCCCCAAAGCTGCTGCGCTCCCAGTAGGACGCGCCTGGCTGCACAGTGCCATCCCGGTCCAGCCACATGATATTGCTGCGGCGGTTCTGCCTGTCCACGAGCTGCCAGATGATGGAGAAACGGCCCTGCTGCCTGCCCGCCGTGCGGATGCTGCAAGAGAAGTGCAGGTTCTCGCCCTCCAGGATGACGCTGGCATTGCTGGCCACCTCCATGGAGATGCTGCTCTCTGGGGAGAGGGAGAGAGTGGCAAGGTGGGGGCTTTATGGTCTTCACGGCACCCTCCCCACAGGTATAAAAGGAAGATGGGGAAAATTTAATCTCATTTAGGTACTATGAACCTCAGAGAGTAAAAAGCATTCTGATGCTTGATGTTGCAAGTCCTGGTGGTCCTGGGCACTGTTTCCTGGGATTTGGCTCTGGTAATCTAGGAACCTCTTTGCTGTGTGCAAGGATTGGGATATGACAAGGTTCTAAAACTTGAGGCTGAATCGGAATCAAAGAAAACGTAACACAGTGATATTACATTGAGGACATAAAACAATCTATCGGCTAAATCTGTTTGGCTGGAGTTCAGGACTTTTCAACTTCCATTTTTAGTAAATTGAGTAATACCAAAATTCTACTTCATCTCCGCCTTCCCACCACTCAAAGCAACGGCAGTCAAATAAAAGCTGTATCCATAACAGGCCACTTGATTCCTTCAGGGCAATACTGGAAAGTAGGAACAAATGATGAAGTATTTAGAAGATAAAGTGTGCTTGAGTATGAGTTATAATGGAGCCCAGATGGTCGAGTTTTGCAGAGTACATGGGCAGAGAACGTTCATCCTTTCATTAACAGAGAGGAATAAACCAAGGCCAGTGCCTTGTCATCCCTCATTTGGCTGCCTGTCTGCAGTCAGCCCTGGGGCTGGCTCCCTTGTTTTCTACTGGAAACATTCTGCCTATCAAAGTATGGGATAAGGGTTCCACTAACTTTACTGCCTCCATCTAGTCTTTGCCACTCATTAGCTAGAAGAACTCACTCAGTCAAATTATTTAACTCTACGTGTCTCAACTTCTTCTGTAAGGTAGGGAGAGTGCTGCTTATATTGTGAAGTTTTTAAAAGATTAAAATGTGAGACAATGTACATAGATCACATGCAGATTTTCAAAAACTGGTTGACATCATATTGAATTAATTTTACTATTCCCAGTAACTATTTTTACAAAATAGATACTCTGATCTATTTTAATTATGCATACAATATTCTGTACAGTTATTTATATTAAGTTCAAAAAGCCCCCAAGTCTTAACGCAAAGAACGATAAGTAATTTGACTCCAATCTTTAGGGGACCCCCCACATGAAACACATATGATCATTTTAAACCAATCAATTAAATCAAATCACAGATGAAGAGGCATACCCAGTTACCAAGGGGAAACACACACATATCGATGCGCCTGAATCAATCTTCTCTCCCCTGGATTTCCCCCACAAGCAGAAACAGACAAAGGGGAGGACTCAGCCTGAGCAGTTAGCTCTTTTGAGAGTGAGTATGCCCGCTACCTGTTCTGGATTTGCTTGTTTCAAGTGAAGAAAAAGTCTGGACAAGGTGGGGAATAGCCATTTCCCCAGGAAGGTAAGCTCCCCAGGAGTCACAGCAGGATGTTTTGGAGATGCTGGGCTCCTAACTGGTCACAGGTACAGCACTAGCGGTTAAATGTGGGGATTTGGAGATGGGCAGACCTGGGTTCTAGGCCTAGGTCTACTCTTTCCTAACTTGGTCATCTTGAGATTCTTACTTACCCTATACCCTATCTCTCGGGCAAAAGGAGACAGTAATAGTTCCTACATTAAGAGAATTAGATGGGGTAATTATTTTTTATCATCATCATTAATAATATTCCCCTTTCAGGTACAGACTCATCCCCCCTGCTATCAGTTCAGAGGATGGGGTTAAATGTGGCAACTTCGGCATCAACGGAAAAAAATCCCTTTGCTTGCCTTCAGCAGAGAACGACTTGTAGGACACCACTCCCGCTCCTTCCTGTCACCCCAAATGACTCTTCTATAAGCCCTGACTTGTTTATTATGAGGGCTGTTGCTTGGGGCTCTGTTGCTCAAACACGCCTGGAAAAACTGGGTAGTTAACAGTATGGACCTCTGAGAAGAAAAGTCCTTCCGGCAGTCCAGGCAGAAGCAAAAGCAGACCTGGTATTGTCTTGCCCATTGAAATTATTTATAAGAGCTCCCAGGCCTAAGAAGAGGCAGCTGACAATTTAAAACTGTCTGGATTAAGTAAAAACTAGGACAGAACTAATGAGAATCTGAGTGCATGCTCGCAAATGAAATTTCAAATCAGGAGGGTGACGGTGCAGCATAGGCCAGGCGCAGAGCAGTGGGTTTGGAGTTAGAAGCAAAGGGTGCTAAGGCAATGCAGGCTCGACCACTAACTGAATAAGTCACTCAATCACTTCCCTATACAGAGCTCTGGCTTCGTCATTCATAGAATGCATACAACGCTGGCCTCTACAGGGATCTGAGGGATGAGAGCGGAGGAGGAGATGATGTATGCAAAAGCACTTTGGGCTCTTTGGAGCAAAGGCGTCATTAAAATCCAAGGCATAATCACCATTACCAATGTGATCATTGTTCTTTGGTAGACTTACCCAAGTGGCCTTGGGGCAGGATCTGGTGGTGCTGGGGGACTTTAACTACCCAGTTATCTGCTGGAAAAGCAATATAGCAGGCCACAGATCATCAAACAAGTTCTTGGAAGGGTTTGGGGGAAATCTCTTAATACAAAAGGTATAAGAAGTAAACAGCGTGGCTGCCCTTCCCTGTTCCTTACAAAACAATGAGGAATTAGTTGCAGATTTAAAAGTAGAGAGGTCGTGGTTAGGGCAAGCATGGACTGACAGGAGAAGTAGTCAGGAGAGTGAGCATTCAACTCAACAATTTCAATTCTACAAATACTCAGCAAGCACCTACTTTATGCAAAGCCCCATGCTAGGCAAGGCAGGGAAAGAGTCAAAGAAACAAAAAGATTGTAAGATAATTAGGAGTCTTTTTTTTTAAAGCCATGAAAGAAAATAATCTTGTTCATGAGAAAAGAAGAAAGAGTGGCAAGGCCCCAATGTCTATTTTTTTCTTCGAGTTTGAAGAGAAGTATTTTTAAAATGTAAAAGTGTAAATAAAAATGTCAAGGAAATCATTAGGAGACTAAGAGAAAGAGCAGTCTGAGGAGTTGAGAAAAAGTTAAAGGTTAGTTCATCGTCTTGTTTAAAGTAAGGGCATTGTAAGTTGTTTTTTTTTCCCCCCTCTATTAAAAACAGAACTATGAGGTAAATCAGATATTAGAGGAACATTCTGTTACCATGGGTGATTAAACACAACATGAGCAAACAGGTAGTCTCTGGAGTTCCCGGCAATGGCAGTTACCCACCCAGACAGGCCAGCTTACATGGAGGCAGGGGGCCCCCTACGCAGCCCTGGAAGTCAGCTAAGCTTCAAAGTCCATGCTCCAGGAAGACTTGCCAGAGCCTAGTCACTGACTTTTAAAAACATTTCAATAGAGAAGAGATGATTAGGGATATGTCAAACTTTATACCCCAAAACACCAGACAGCAAATGCTTCTGAATAAGGCACTTTATGATTTAAAATCCTCCCATAAAAGACCAACTCTCCTTAAGTGAGATCTCTAGATAGGTGTCTACCCACTTCTTCTGGGACTGAATTGCCATCCAGGAGAAAACAATGTTCCTGGATTCCTGGTTTTCCTCCAAGCTGAGCTGGAGCAGGGATCAGCTGAGGTCCAACTCCAGCCTGCAAACACACCCCTGAAGCTCTGCTTATAAATGCGGGGTAGGGTGGGGTGGTTGCTGCTAAGTTGATTAAACCTTTGGGTTCCACCTGCACCCCACCCTCAACACCAGAGTTACTCTTCTCTATCCCCTACTGCACTCATAAGATGCTAGCTGTTGAACCAGGAAGCAGGAGCAGCAGAAGAAAGCAGCCCATCTCTCTACTTACTGAGGGGGAGGACTATGATGGGGATGTTCTTGGGACGCTTGCTCTCCTTGTCAATGAACTTCCCAGTGACCGTTTTCTCCTGCTCAGTCACACGGCAGTTGTATTTCCCACTATCTTCCTGGCGGAGGTGGTAGATCTTCAGCACAAAGACACTGTCGCTCTCTTTGGCCACTTTAAGCTGTCCCCTGGCTTCCCGGTGGGCGAATTCACTGTTGAGGACCGGCACAGCGTTGGGCCCCACACTGGCAATGAGTGAGCTGTTGAAGGCCCAGGAGATGGCAAAGTAACGGTCGGGAATGCTCTGAGCCTCCAGGATGCACCTGAACTCCGCCGGCTCCCCGACCGTGTACAGGCGCTTCTCCGTTTCCAGCCGCACAGCAAACTCTTTGTCTGGGAACACACGTAACAAAACAGATGCGCTCTGGGTGAATCGAACCGTGTCAGCAAATCCCCACAACCCGTGCTCTTCTTCACAAAGCTACCTACAGGTATCACAGCACTCGTCTTAGAGGGAAAAAACCAACTCAGACCCAGTAATCTGAGGCCCCGAGAAAACTGCAAATACCACAGACAGAATTCCAAGGTTTATTCAGGTAGCTATAGATCCAGACAGTCTTAAGAGTTTATTACCCCTACCACAGCCAATGGGGCTCTGTTTTAAACTTTTAAGGCCCTAGACTGGACTACTGAAGGTCAGTAAGGAACTCTGTGTGTTGTTAGTTGCTGCTGAGTCAATTCCGACTCACACGACCCTGTGTGATAGAGTAGAATTGCCCCATAGGGTTTTCTAAGCTGTGATTTTTATGGGAGTAGATGGCCAGGTCTATCTCCTGCAGAGCCGTTGGGTGGGTTTGAACTGTCAGTCTTTCAGTTAGCTGTCAAGTGCTTAACCACTGTGCCACCAGGGCTCCTTATGGAATTCCTAACATCCCTTATATTGTAGATCACTAGCATCTAACCCTGGTATACACCCTCTCCCAGATCTCCATTTTTTGAAAGACAAAATCACAGAGAAGCCTGGGTGGTGACCCCAATCCTAATACTCAAATTTGAGTAATCCAAATACTCAGAGATGAATATATTGAAATACTCTCACTACCCCCATGTGAATACTAAAAATAAGGAACAGATAAGAAAATTTTGTCACCCTTTGCCTGGATGAAGGAAGTCCCTGGGTGGTGCAAACAGTTAACAAACTCAGCTGCTAACTGAAAGACTGGAAGACCGAGTCTACCCAGAGGCACTGTGGAAGAAAGGCCTCGTGATCTTCTACCAAAAAAAAAAAATCAGCCATTGAAAACCTTTTGGGGCACAGTTCTACTCTGACACAAATGGGGCTGTCATGAGTCAGAATCGACTTTATGACAAATGGTTTGGACTAGATGAACAAACCTACTTGGGACTATGCACGTTACCTGCTAGATACTGGCTCTCTGGTCAACCAAATTACAGTAATTTATCACCCAACATGAGTAATGGAAAAGTACCTCTTCCATGTAAATTCTGCTGAAGACACGCAAGAGGCGCCCTAGACCTCAAACCTTCCCATTTCCTCACAGGCAGGCTGTGGCTTTCTTCTCCTGGCAGCTAAAGCCTCTTCTTATTTCATGAGAGTTCCTACCCATTCTCCCAGCTTGGTAAACCCTTCATGTTCCCAGGCTGAAGACAAAAGAATTACAATGTACGACCCCCTTTTCTGCACAGCAACTTGCTTCTTGGTCATACCCAGTCAATTAAATCTCTAGAAATTGATGCATGCTTTTTCCAATACCCCCTCACTCCTCGGCTCACTGAAATCTGGCTTCTGGCCCTTCTCCCACATGTCACTGAACTAGCAAATGTTACCAGCAATCCTTCCCCACCCCCTCACTCCCTTACTGTCACAACCACAGGCTTTTCTTAAACCCTGTCCTATGGGTTTCATCTGGCCCTGCTCTTTCCCTTGGGTTCCATGATACCCTCCCTCCTGCTTCCCCTCTTTCTTTCCTGACTATTGTCTCTCTCTCTCTCTCTGGGAGAACCTGGTCCTCCAACCACTTCTTACTGTTGCCGTTATCTTGGGCTCTTCTCTATTTTTACCCTATTGGTTTTTCCTGGGCCCTTCATCACTCCCCAGTTCAGCGCCTAACTGAGCTCCAGAGCCCTTTGTCCCATTCCCATGACACAATGGGTGTTTCACATATTGAGCTTCTTCCTCTACAAGAGTTTGCTTAAAGGATGGACTACCCGATGAAAAATTTAAAATATAAAAGTCAATCAACGCTGCCACTACTTGGGGAGGCAGAGGCTTTCAAGCAGGGCTCTGCACTTCCTCATTCGCCTTTCTACATCTCCCTCTCCCCCAGTTCAAGGAGCCACTCATGGGCCCCACCCTCAGGGTTCAGGGCCAGAGGGACTCCTCCTTCCACATGCTCTCCATCTTCCGCTTCTAGTATCCATTGTCTGCTTTCCAGACCATTGCCACTGACCTAGTCCTGGCCTTATGGGTTCCTTCCTGTACTATAATGTCCTAGGAGCCCTGAGAGTGTAACATTTAAGCACTCGGCTCCTAATAGAAAGGTTGGCTGTTTGAACCCACCCAGAGGCTCCAAGGGAGAAAGACCTGGTGATCTGCTCCTATAAAGATTACAGCCTAGAAAACCCTGTGGGGCAATTCTACTCTGTCACACAGGGTCGCTATGATTCAGAATCGACTCGACAACACCTAACAGCAGCACAATGTCCTACCTTGTCTCTACTTCAGACGTGGTCTGTTGAATCAGCCTCCAGGTAACCTCCTTTTTCCTTCCCTTTTCAACTTCTGCTTAAAAATCTCTACACTCTACCCCAACTGTCTGCAGCAGTGGTTTTCAAACTTGCTTTGTCGTTAGAGGGAGGAACAGGGCTTTCTTTTTTCAGATAAAATCTTTTTTTTTTTTTTAATTTTGAAATGATTTATTTTACTTAGCACACAAGCTCAGTATTTAAAGCAAGATAGATCTGATTTTATAATCTTTTTGCCATTTTAACTTTCATTGATTCAACAAATACTTAAGTACCTACTCTATTTCAGATACCGTTCTGGGTGCTGGGAAGCCAACACCGAGCAAAGCAGCCTTAAATCAATAATCCTTAGGGAGAACATGTTCTAACCAGGTTTATTTGGCCTTTTTACCATGTTAAGCAGTCTTTGAGACTGTTCCATAAATAATACCTAATTTAAATTGATAGTTATTAATAACTCATAATAAAAGCTCACGATAACAGTTCATCACATAGGCATTTTTTTATAGTTGAAGTTTACCTCGGATTTGTAGTTTTAAATACGTTTGATTTGTTATCTGTGTTAATAAACAAATTTGTTTTGATTTTCTTTTAGCAGAATTTTTCGTAAATAGATTTTCATAACTAAAACTCTACAAGCTAAATTTGAAAGCGAATTTAAGCATGCTTTCAAATTTGTTACTTTAGGTGTTTAATTTTCATTTTTAAACAGGTTTTTAAATATAGTCTCTTTAGGTATACAGAAGAGTAGCAGAAGAAAATGGGATTGTTACGGATGCTTCAAAACGAAGGCATTACCCATGCAGTTAAAGGCATTACGGGACATGAGGTCTGCAATTACTTCTGGAAAGTCGACGTTCGCAATAATTGGGAAAGTAAGCTGTCGTTATTAATATATTTTAAACAGATAACATCTTTTGATGCCCAATATATAAAAGGTTTGGTTGAAGCAAGGGTGGAACCCTTAGGCCCTCATACACCTTCCCCACCACTCTATGGGGTGCATACACACCCCACATGAATCCTCCCATGCACTTTTAAGGGGCTCCTAAGGTTCCATGAAGAACAGTTTGAAAACTTTTGGTCCAAAAGAGTCAGAGGCAAGCTCCATGTCACAGCGTATGGGGCTCCAGGCTACCTTCCCTTTCTCTTCCCATCATGCATGCCCAGAACTCAACAACCTTCTCCATGCTGGCCAAACAACTGTATCCCTTTACATTTCTCCTCCCGATGTCTCATCAAGCTTGAAGCTTAGCTTAAGCCACCAAACTTGGTTGGTTTTCCTGGACTTGTCTTAACAACTATCCCACCTGGGTAAAACTTATTGTTGCCACGGCACTCCATTATTTACTGCGATCCCAGAGCACTTCATACACAATGCAATCATAGCACTTGGCATACTCCACTTAGTCACTGGCTTTCACATCCACATATTTCCCAGTGTAGGGACCAAATATTGGAGCTCCCCAATGTCCATCACCACGGCCACCGTGCTGTAGAGACTCACTATGTGTTTACTGAAATGAACTACGAGAAGCGCAGAATCTGGGATGCAAACACTGAGCCTGAAAAGCACAGGGACACGGAGTGAAGTCATCAACTTTTTTTCTTTTCTTTTGGTTTTAGCAGAAACTTTGCTGGCTTACTTTGGACACATTTAAATGAAAAATGTAAAAAGTCCTAATTTCAAATTATTAAGATTATAATAAAGAAGAGTAATTGATGTAACCTAATTCAAAAGCATTAGGACTCAATATTTGGACTAGGGATTTGAAGCCGACCTTAAAACCATCCAGGATCGAGAAAGCTAAATACGAAATGAAGTCCCTTCCAGAGGTTTCCTAGTATTGGAAGATCCAGCAGCTTCTAAATTCTCTGGGCCCTGCAGAACAAAGTACCCATTCAGGAGCCCCACCCCTCTTGTAAAAGCCATTAGCTATCCAGAGAATCATATCTGCCTTATTCTCTCTAGAGCTGTGCGTGACAAATTACAGCAGCATAAGAATCACCTGAGAAGCATACTAGAAATTCAGCTTCCCAGGCCCCACCCCAGGAACCACTGCTCTAGAATAAATGATAGACCCACAAGAGGCAGAAGAACTATGCAATGACCAAGACAGCTGACTGCAGCAAGTGGGATAGAGGGTGGGTGGGTCAAGAAAGAGGTCCTGTAGGACAGAACCCACCTGTACCTCAGGCTTCCGCAGCTCATTGCCCATAAACCACAATACCACTTTCCTGGGCAACTGCAGCGCCTCACCAGGGACGAGTCTCAACACAAGCAAAGGCTCTCAGGCCACTTACTCACCCTGATGACGGCACCAACAACCACCCTCCAACCAAACAAGGGGACCAAAGCCCATGCAAGAAATCTGTTCCCCAGCCCAGCTAAGGCAGCCAGCTAGTTAGTCCCAATCTGGAGCCTGGCTGGACTTGGAAGTCTAGAGCGTGGACTCTCAAGATCTTGGGAGAATAATACAAGAGAGTCAGGGAGATGCTGCTAATACTTTTCTCCAGCTCTAAACAAGTCACTCAGCCTGCTCAGAGAACTCCCTTTCCAGGTCTTTCACTTGACAAAACATTGACACTGAACCTGGTACTCTCTAGTCTGGCCTCATCAACACACCCTGTGACTCTCTCTGGGGACACCACGCAGCAATCTGAATTGAGGAGCCTCACCTGTAAAATGAGAATACTGCCATCTACATACCTCACAGAGCTTCTGAAGGGATCGGTGAAGTAACACGTGACAAAGCATTCTGGAAATTATGTTGTCAGGTGCTGCGAGCTGATTCCGACCCTATATAACAGAGTAGAACTGCCCCATATGGTTTCCTAGGCTTTTGTAATCTTTATAGGAGCAGATTGCCAGGTCTTTCTCCCACAGAGCTGGATGGGTTTGAACCACCAACCTTTTGGTTAGCAGCCAAGTGCTTAACTGTTGCACCACCAGGGCTCCTTTAGGAAATTATAAAGCACCACAAAAACTTATTACACATAGAAATAACATTAATTTGTGCTGAGAAGTTTTTCTTTGTAAATTGTGTGTTCCTCATTTTCATAGTAGTTGAATTTTTTTTTTTTGCTCAGTCGTTATGTTTATCTTGGTTTTTATTTTGAAGCATGGAATTGTTAAAGCTCTTTGTGGTTACCTTAATATTTACCCCTATTTTTTAAGTAAAAACCTAACTTATATCACCCTATATTCCCTTGGTTTCCTCTCCATATGGAAGATCTATGCCTCCTGTATTTAGTCAGAAATAATACTAATTTAACCCCAAATTTGTCTACTTCATAATTTTTTGTCTATGAGGGACGGCTCATAATCCCAAATGTCTTGTACAAATGGAGCAGGAATGGTACCCGAAGAATGCAGACCCCATCAAAGAAGGGGGGCCACTGTGTAAGTGGGAATGGGAACTCAGAGTCATCGATACAGATGGCTTTATGTAATATCTCCAATTTTTTAAAAAGATGGTTAACTAATTCAAGAAAATGTAAAATACCATGCAGGTCATAGAAAACATGTCTGTAGGCAGGATTCAGTCTGTGTGGCACTTCTCTGTGACTCACCAGACAGCTAGGTCTTAGGATACCTACCCCCTCTACGTCCCTTAGCTTCCTTTGGCCCTTGGGCAGGACCATCTTTAACTTCACGTGAAAGCCTATTGTACTGTAGACATCGCCAATGTCCACCCTTGCCACCCAGTACATAGGGACAAGAGGCTCAGAGAGACTGACCAGTAGGTTGGACGTTGACCACGGTTCCCTCGGAACGCTTTCGGGTCATGGCATACCACGACCCATCTGGATCCTGGATCCACTCGGTGGCCTCACAGTAGAACTCGCCCTGGTCAGAGGGCTGCAGGTGGAAGACGGTGAGGCGGAATGTGGTCCTCCCCAGCTTGTCCAGCCGCACCTCCCCAAGGCTCTGCCTCTGGGCATATTCACTGCTGGAGTGCAGCACAAAGTCTCGGCTTAGGGAAATGACCTCCACGGACTTCTCGCTGCCTCTCTGCCGGAGCCAGGACACAGATAGGTGGCTGTGCTGGAACGTCTCAGTGGCCACCTCACAACTCAGTTCCAGAGGGTCCTGCTCCACTTTGTGCAAAGTTTGGGGTATGGCGGTGGTCTGCAGAGTGTCGGGGATCACTGCAACAGCAACAAAGAAATGTCCCAAGAACGCACTGTCACAAAATCACAGAATCTTAGGACTTACAGGGGACAGAGCACTCATTCCAAGCAGATTCATGGGTACTGTGGCCTTAACAGGGTCAGCCTTTAACAATTAAAGCAAGGCCACAGACAACTCCACATGGTACATACACCAAAAGAATTTTCTGTTCAACTTTGGAATATATTTTTGGTACTTACCTGTTTGGTATTTTAGTAACACTCCCATAAAATGTGGGTTGTATTTCATTTTACATAATAAAAAAATTTTCTGAAAATACTATACAAGGTAATTTTCTTTTAGGTCAAATAAGATTTTGTTGTTGATTTTGGTATAGCTTTGAACTATTTTAATTTCTCTTCTGTTACGGATTGAATTGTGTCCCCCCAAATATGTGTTGGAATCCTAACCCCTATGCCAGGATGTGATCCTGTGTGAGAATAAGGTTTTCTTTGTTACATTAATGGAGCCATATCAGTGTAGGGTGTATCCTAAACCTAATCACTTCTGAGTTATAAAAAGAGCAGATCAGACACAGAAGAAAGCAAAAACAGGGTGAAGAAGATGATTCCAGGTGAAGATCGCCAGGGAACCGAGGAATACAGGGGCTACAGGAGTTGAAAGAGACAAGAATCTTCCTCCAGAGCCGACGGACAGAGAGCTTTCCCTTACAGCCAGTGCCCTGACTTTGGACTAAAAACTTCAAGAACTGTGAGAAAATAAATTTCTAAAGTCACGCACTTGTGGTATTTCTGTTATAGCAGCACTAGGAAACTAAAAAAACTTCTGATCGATGTTCAGATGGAAATGGCTCCTGGAACTTATAGCTTTATGTTTCTATAACTTCCTTGTCTCCTCACTTTCCCTCCCCCATCCTCCAACTTACTTCAGCAATGCAACTCTAGGAAAGTTTTTTTTTTTTTTTTCAATGTATGGTAGAGGGAAGAATCATCATCCCCTATTTGTAAGTAAGTTTGAATTTCATACAATTCATCTGTCAAAGTGGTCCACACTGGAAGGAAGATGTAGTATGGAGACCTGATGAGGTAAGTGAAAGAGATTTCCCTGTGTTCTCTTGGTCAGAATTTTACTCTGATCCTTACATCTTTCTGGAGGTAAAACAGCAACACCTCTCTGACTGATGAGGGCAACTCAATTACGATTAGTGTGTGCTTGCTCACTGGATTCATATCTGGATTGGGTGAAATAATGAATTGTTTGGGCCTTAAAGGCCTCCTGTTGGGATGATCTTAAAAGCTTCCTATTGAGATGCCAATTTGTCAGGGAAAAGAAAATTAAACAAAGGACAGTGCTTGTGTTAATAAAAGAACTGTCAATACCCCTTCGTGGCCCTCAAGTTAATTGTGACAAGAAGAACTTGAAATTAAGACTTGGGCAGAAAAATAGAACAGCTTCGTTATTTTTAAATTTTCACTTTGGCGAGCACAGTGGCAAAGCTCCCCACTGCCTCTCCCTCATGCTTCCGCCTTCCTTAGGGAAGCACCAAGGTCAAGGGCAACAGCTAGCTCGCAATTCCTTATTCATGGTGCCAAAGGACCTACTAACGCAGTCGAGGTCTGGGCAAGGACCTGCAGCCACATTCCTGCCCCACCCACGTCAAAGCCTGTTCCAAGGATGTCGTCTATCTTCCACCTAATGTCATACACTTCATCTCTCTCGTCATTTCTTCAGTTCATCTACCACAAATGCCCTTGCCTTATACTTTCATAGACCCTTTCACCAGCCCGAGGGTTAGCCTTCCCTGAAATTCTTAACATCTACAGTTGGTCCTTTTTAAGTTTCAACCTCACTCTTCGATAATTTACAAGTTAACACACAAATGCTGCCCACTTTGTGCTGTGCTGTTGACCTCTAAAACATCTGGGAAGTTTTTGTGTTTTTTTTAAGTCAAGCACATGGTATAGAACCAAGTGACACAGAAAGAGCCCCGGCCATGTGACAACAGTGTCTCCTTACCCACTAGGTTCATCTTGGCACTGTAACTCCCAAAGAATTGGTCGTCTGGGCTGGGCGTGTGGCATTCATACTCCCCCACGTCCCGGGCCTGGAGATCTGTGATATGCAGTAAGGCTGAGTTTTCCTGGACTCTCTCCACGTAGATCTTTCCACTGCGCACACGCTGGGTATAGATGGCATACGGGAAGGAAGAGTCCGTGGTGCTGACGATCTGTACCTCGCGCTCTGGGGCGGAGGGCAGGTAAATGGACCACTGGAAATTCTGCACGGAACGCCCCTGGTAGCCACTCACGTTGCACCAGAT
Source organism: Elephas maximus indicus (assembly GCF_024166365.1). Taxonomy (NCBI): domain Eukaryota; kingdom Metazoa; phylum Chordata; class Mammalia; order Proboscidea; family Elephantidae; genus Elephas; species Elephas maximus. The sequence goes on along the minus strand of NC_064821.1, from coordinate 163,384,273 downwards.
GGTGATGTGGGAGCCCTCTGTGCGGTACAAGGGTCCTTCCTGGACGGTGACCTGCCATTGTGCTGATACTACACCTGCAGGCAGAGAGGCACACACAACACACTCGCTTACTTCTCAGACCAAAATGCAAGATAGGCAGCAACCTTCAAGGGGTGTATTATTATTGTGACATGATAATAATACAAAGAGCTTACTGGCCCTTTCAGAGGTGCTCGGTGATTTACAAATACTAATTAAAACACTCGGTGGTAAAACACCATCCCTAATTTACATATATGGGAATTTGATAGTACAAGGGTGTGTTTTCCTTACTTGTTCAATGGCTGACCCTTGGGAAAATAATTTAGTCCCTCGGTTTGTCATTTATGTGGCAGTTTTATATCTATTAATGCTGTTTATATAGTTTTTAATAAAATGAACAGGAAAAGTAGAATCCTTGGCACGATTTCACAGGGAAACAAAAGCAACCGTCTTCCAGTCTGGCTGAAATGAAACCATTCCTTCCTCCGCAGAGGGCTGGCGGAGACTGGGGCCCTGTTTCTGGTACTGCACCCTCCGTTTTCACATGTGGGCCCCCCCTCCCCCGACTCCACACCATCCTGAGGACATTCCCAGGCTCCTCTTCCCTATCAGCAGAGGCAGAGCTAAGCTCCTGCAGGCTGAGCCCACACCACCTGACTGAGGGAACCAAAGCAGAGCCCTGGTGCTCGATCCCACACACTGACAACGGGCAAACCTGCCACAAGGACAGTCTGGCTGCCCTTGAGCTCACAGCTCTGATTCACCCACTGGCCCCCCCGCCTTCTGACTGGGATGTGGTTCTCCAATGGTCACTCTGCTGCCTTCTCTGTGTCCTTCCTAACATGGTGTCTATCCCCTTGCAGACCAAGGAGGGGGGTCTAAAATAGGATGAATTTCATTTCTCGTTCCAGGCCAGCACAACATGGATCATGCCTGACCCACTCAAAAGGTGGCAGGGGACACACTCCTTTGTCTTCCCCCTGGGTAGGAGCAGAGCACAGCAGAGAGAACAACTGTCTGATAGAAAGAGCAGGTGAACTCTAGCTGCAGCTCTGCCGTGAATTAGAATTGGCAGTGTCCTCTTCGGCAAAGAGCTTTTCATCTCTGGACCTTGACCTCACCCATAAAATGATTTAGAAAAAGGCTTTAAAATTCCTTGGTGGCACGAACAGGTAAGCTCTCAACTACTGAACGGTTGTTGGTTCAAGTCTACCCAAAAGCACTTCAGAAGAAAGGCCTAGCAATCTACTTCTGAAAGACCACAGACATTAAAAACCCTATGGAGGAACTTCTAAGTCACTTGGTAAAATAATTCTATTAAGAAAACATTCTGCATCCCACTTTGAAATGTGGCGTCTGGGGTCTTAAATGCTAATAAGCGGCCATCTAAGATGCATCAATTGGTCTCAACCCACCTGGATCGAAGGAGAATGAAGAACACCAAGGTCACACGATAACTATGAGCCCAAGAGACAGAAAGGGCCACGTGAACCAGAGACTTACATCATCCTGAGACCAGAAGAACTAGTTGGTGCCCGGCCACAATCGATGACTGCCCTGACAGGGAGCACAACAGAGAACCCCTGAGGGAGCAGGAGATCAGTGGGATGCAGACCCCAAATTCTCATAAAAAGACCATACTTAATGGTCTGACTGAGACTAGAGGAATCCCGGTGGTCATGGTCCCCAAACCTTCTGTTGGCCCAGGACAGGAACCATTCCTGAAGCCAACTCTTCAGACATCGAAGGGACTGGACAATGGGATGGACAGAGATGCTGACGAAGAGTGAGCTACTTGTATCAGGTGGACACTTGAGACTGTGTTGGCATCTCCTGTCTGGAGGGGAGATAGGAGGGTAGAGAGGGTTAGAAACTGGCAAAATCGTCAAGAAGGAGAAACTGGAAGGAGGGAGCAGGCTGACTCATTAGGGGGAGAGTAAGTGGGAGTATAGAGTAAGGTGTATATAAGCTTATATGTGACAGACTGACTTGATTTGTAAACTTTCACTTAAAGCACAATAAAAATTATTAAAAAAAAAAAACAAACCCTATGGAGTACAGTTCTACTCTGACACGCATGAGGAAGCCATGAATCCAAATCCACTCAATGGCAACTGGTTGTTTTTGTTTTTTTTTAAGAAGGCTTTGGAGTGGATTGGTTTGTGTTCCAGTGCTGGCTTTGTCACTAGCTGTGCCTTTGGACAACTTACTTAACCTCTCCGAGCCTCAGCTTCCTTAACTGTAAGGTGAGGATGATAATGTGTGCCTCAAAGAGTTATTATAAAGATTGAATAATGTCTGTAAAGCCCCCAGTGCAGGGCCCCGCCCACAAGTAGTCCTCAGTAAAGATCCCTTCTGGTTGGAACATTCTGTATCTCTGGATCCAGAGGGGACAGGTCTTGGCCCGTGATCACTCAAGGACATTTCAATGGCCTCTTGATAATGACACCATCTCTCAGCTCACAGCTGCAGCCCACCTCCCTGGAAGCTCCCTTTTCTCCCCAAAAAGGGGAATCGCAGCTGCCCCAGCATAAACCTATCTGAAGTGGAGCCAGCTGGTGAACAGCCGGGACTACTGAAACATCAGTGGCACACAGCTCTAAGCTCAGCTGGGTGGTGGTTGTGTCTCAAAGCCAGCTGATCTAATCTGCAAGATGAGGGACCTCAAAGAAGGCTGAAGGGAAGACAAGTGGAGCTGGGGTCTTCCTTTGAGGTACTACTGCTAACCCTTGGATGCACAGTGCAATCACCTGGAGGACTTTACAAGCTCACAGTGCCTGGGTCCCACCCCAGTGTAACTGGTCAGGGGTGCAGCCTGCACATTACCAGTTACTGCTGAGTGTCAAGTCAATTCTGACACATGGTGACCCCTTGTGTTGCAGAGTAAAACAGCATTCCATTGAGTTTTCAAGCCTGGACATGAGGGTATTTAAAAACTCCCTAGGTGATTCTAATACAGGCGTCTCTACCCACATGGTGCCAGTCAGGTGCCCAAATAAAACAACATACAGTCCAATGGTTAAGTGCTTGGTTGCTAACTGAAAGGTTGGCAATTCAAATGCACCTAGTGGCTCAGCGGGAGAAAGACCTGGCGATCTGCTTCCATAAAGATTACAGCCAAGAAAACCCCATGGGCCAGTTCTACTCTGTCACATGGGGTCACTTTGAGCTGAAATAGACTCGACGGCACCTAACAACAACAGTATCGTCCTAACTTCAGCTTTCAGATCCTCAATAGTGGAAGCCTCTCCCTTCTTCAAAGACTACACTGATTAGGTTCAAGAAAGTTTGATCCTCCTCTAGCCTTCTGATGGGCAGAAGAAAGCAGCTGAGATCCAGCAGATGCTGGCTGTTGTGACGCAATAATGAGCTTAACAAGAGAGCCTTCTATTTACACACCTTACAAAAGCACTTGATCAGTAGATAACACACATTTTACCTCTGGAAGGTAAACAGCGTCAAGTAGCTTGAGTGAGCCAGAGCCTGAACCAAGCAAACCTGTTACCTTCGAGACAATTCTGACTCATAACAACCCAACAGGACAGGGCAGAGCTGCCACATAGGGTTTCCAATGTTGTAAATCCTTGTGGAAGCTGACTGCCATATCTTTCTCCTGAGGGGCAGCTGATGGATTCAAACCACCGACCTTTCAGTTAGCAGCCGAGCTCTTGACCACTACACCACAGGACTCCTTTGAGAGGAGTCAGGGCATCAGGATCAGAAAAACTTGCCCAAACCTTAAGACAGTTATAAACAGTCCTGACAAATAAATACAGGTTTCCCCTGCTATCCAAAAATAGAGCATTCCTGTGAAAACGTTCGTAAGCTGAAATGTCATAAAGCAAAGAAGCACTTATCATTAATTTATATATGGGAAAAATTTTTAAGAGTTCCCAGACCCAAAAAATAACCTACCAAATCATACCAAATACCATGCAAAACCTAAAATAACACTAACATATAGTAAAGGTACGGATGATACGATAAATACACAGCCTATATAAACTAGAAGTACATAGGTACAATGTAGTTTCACTCTTGATGCTCAGGGTGCACGATGGCTGTTTTAACAGCTGGCAGCAAAACAAATGCTAAACGCTATTTCTGCTTTTCATCTTTTTTCGTAAAAACAAAAATCCTCTTCATATTTCTTTCAGTTAGCGGTAACAGGCACTAAGGCAGGCCTTTCGTAAAAGTGAAGAGGCATAAAGGGAACTTTTGAAAAGTGAGGGATACCTGTACTTTTTGGACTTGAACCACACACATTCACACATTTCACTGCACCTGTTTATTAAATATCGCCATAATTTCCTACCCTCCTCCAAAGGGCCTTTGACCACTGAAAATAACGCTGCTCATAGGAAGTGGACCTGATCATAGAAATAAAAGTTAACTTTCTTCTCAGCTGTTTAATTCCCCCAGCCGCACCCACTCTCCTCATTTGGTTCTGAGTCACTGCTGCCTTCCCACAGGTCTCTCTCCCAACCCTGAGGAATCTGTCCCCCACCCCTTTCACCTTCTTCCACAGCCTAGAAAGGAAGGCTTCTCCCAGGCAAGGATAAAGTTTTTGTGAATTTTTTTTTTTCTTCCTTTGGGCATTCCTGTACTCTTTGAATTACTTTGCAGTAAGCATTGATCAGTAATTTAAGAAGAAAATATTTAAAATGTATATAATATAATGTTCCCAGGGTGGTACAAATGGTTAATGTGCTCAGCTGCTAACAGAAAGGTTTGAGGTTCAAGTCCACCCAGAGGTGTCATGGAAGGAAGGTGTGGAGACCTACTTCTGAAAAATGAGCCACGGAGCTATGGAGCACACTTCTACCCTGACACACACGAGGGCACCATGAATCAGAATCAGCTGGACAGGGGCTGGTTACCTGTACCTATAGCTCTGAAAAAGGACTAGAAAGAAACACTGGTTACAGGGTTACAAGTGATTCTTATTTTCTCCTTTATATTTTATTCCACCCCTCCTCTCTCAGTCCTCTGCAATGAGTATGCACTACATTTCCTATTAGAAAAAAATTAACCCCAAATAAAAAGAATACGTCTGCTTTATAAAATTTAAATACTAGAGAAAGGCAAAAAAAAAAAAAAAAGGAAACATACCAGCTACAATCTGATCACCCCGTGATAACTTTTACCATTTTGGTATCTATCTGGTCTTTTTTTTCCCAGGCATATATACCTTTTTAGTTGAAATTGAAAAAATGGGATTATACTGTATATACTGTCTCATAACTTGATTTTTTTCACTTAACATACCTTTAATATTATTTCATGTTATTAGGTATTCTCCTACAAAATCTTTCAATATATAACAGGGCTTGGTAAACTTTTTCTGTAAAGGACTATACCGTAAATATTTTAGGCTTTGCGGGCCGTGCAGTCTCTGTGGAAACTACCCGGCTCTGCCATTGTAGCACAAAAACAGCCATGGGCCATACATAAATGAGAAGCACGGCTATGTTCCAATAAAACACTACTAACAAACACTAAAATTTGAATTTCAAATAATTTTCACATGTCACAAAATATCCTTTCAATTTTTTTTTCAACCATTTGAAAATGTAAAAACCAAGCTTTGCTCTTGCTGTCCATACAAAAATAAGAGGCTGATGAGATTTGGTCCATGGGCTGTACCTTGCTGACCCCTGCCATAACCCGTTGCCGTCAAGTCGATTCCGATTCATAGCAACCCTATAGGATAGGGTAGAACTGCCTCATAGAGTTTCCAAGGACACCTGGTGGATTCGAACTGCCAACCTCTTGGTTAGCAGCAGCGGTAGCTCTTCACCACTACGCCACCAGGGTTTCCGACCCCCGCCATACAGTCCCATAATTTGTGTAACCAATTTTCCTAACTGGTCCTCTATCTTCTTCTCTCTGTCTCTCTTCACACACTCTTTTTGCTGTTATAAACAACAATGCCCAGAATATCCTTGAAGCCAGAATTTTGTACGTTTCAATGAACATTTGCTTAGTGGCATTCCTAGCATTCTTCCAGCCACATTTCCACAAGGGGAATCAATGCCAGCCCCACCTCTCCTCCTGGAGGCACGTGCCTAACAGAGCATTTGTTCTCATTCCCAGCTCTGGGATCTCAAGGATTCTGCCTGTGCTGCTCCACCTTCTCAACGGTCTTGCCCACTGTAGCTTCAGGTACATATTATTCCCTGAACTGAACTACCTCTCAACAGCTTTTTTCCTCCAAGCTGTCCGCATTTGACAGCCACTGTCTTCATCTGGAAGAATGTTTCTAAACTCGTTGTGGAGATTCACAAACACGTCAGTACACTTAAGGCTCCAAGAAGTCAAATCTAGGAAAGAAGCCTACTGATTTTGTTTAAGGCTTAAACAAATTTATTTGTAGGCTAAACTTTTCCCTTAGACTTCTGCTCACATCCCTTAAATGGGTTTCTCTTGGCATCAGTCTGGGAAGTGCTGGTAGATTTTTTTTTTTTAATTGTTTTAGGTGAAACTTTATAGCGCAAATTTAGCATCTCATTCAAAATTTATACACAAATTGTTTTGTGACATTGGTTGTAATCCCTGCAATGAGTCAGCATTCTCCCTCTTTCCCTTATACCCCGGGTTCCCCATGTCCATTCGTCCCGTTTTCCTGTCCCTTCCTGCCTTCTCATCTTTGCTTTTGGGCAGGTATTGCCCATTAGGTCTCCTATACTTGACTGAACTAAGAAGCATGTTCCTCACATGTTTTATAGGCCTGTCTAATCTTTGGCTGAAAGGTGGACTTCAGCAGTGGCTTCAGTTCTGAGTTAGCAAGGTGTCCAGGAGCCATAGTTTCGGGAGTCTCTCCAGTCTCTGTCAGACCAGTAAGTCTGGTCTTTTTTTGTGAATTTGAATTTTGTCCTACATTTTTCTCTCACTCTGTACAGGACCCTCTATTGCGATCCCTGTCAGAGTGGTCAGTGGTGGTAACTGGGCACCATCTATCTCTCCTGGGCTCAGGCTAGTAGAGGTTGTGGTTCATGTAGTCCATTGGTCCTTTAGACTGATATTTTCCTTGTGCCTTTGGCTTTCTTCGTTATTCTTCGCTCTGAACTCGATGGGACCGATAGATGTATTTTACACGGCTGCTCACAAGCTTTTAAGACCCCAGATGCTACTCACCAAAGCAGGATGTAGAACACTTTCTTTATAAACCATGTTATGCCAATTGACCTGGATGTCCCCTGAGACCATGGTTCCCAGCCTTCAGCCCCTGTATCTCAGTCCCTCAGGTGTTTAGATATGTCTTGGAAGCTTCTATGACTTTGCCGTGGTTGAGTTGTGCTGACTTCCTCTAAACTGTGTGTTGTCTTTACCTTCACCAAAGTTACCACTTGTCTACTACCTAGTTAGTGATTTCCTCTGTTCACCTCTCCTCCCTTGTAACCATCAAAGATTTTTTTTTTCTCTGTGTAAACCTTTCCCTGAGTCTTTATAATAGTGGTCTCATACAATATTTGTCCTTTTGTGACTGACCTTTTTCACTCAGCAAAATGTCCTCTAAATTCATCCATGTTGTGAGATGTTTCACAGATTCATCACTGTTCTTCATTGTTGTGTAGTATCCCATTGTGCGTATGTACCATAATTTGTTTATCCACTCATCTATTTATGAGCACTTAGGTTGCTTCCATCTTTTTTGCTATTGTGAATAATGCTGCAATGAACACGAGTGTGGATGTCTCAGTCATCTAGTGCTGCTATAACAGAAGGACCGCAAGTGGATGGCTTTAACAAAGAGAAATTTATTTCTTCACAGTCAAACAGTCCATATTCAGAGCATCGGCTCCAGGGGAAGGTTTTCTCTTTCTGTCAGCCTTCTCATCAATCTTTCCCCAAACTAGGAGCTACTCCACGCAGGGAGCCAGGTCCAAAGAACACGCTCTGCTCCTGGCACTGCTTTCTTGGTGGTATGAGGTACCCCCCTCTGCTCCCTTCCCTTTCCTTTTTATCTCTTGAGAGATAAAGGTGGTGCAGGCCACATCCCAGGGAAACTCCTTTTACATCGGATCAGGGATGTGACCCGGGTAAAAAAAAAAAAAAAGGGTGTTATAATCCTACCCTAATCCTCTCTGACATAAAATTACAATCACAAAATGGAGGACAACCACGCAATACTGGGAATCACGGCCTAACCAAGTTGACACATATTTTGGGGGGACACAATTCAATCCATGACGGTGGATATGTCTATTTGTGTGATGGTGCTTATTTCTATAGAATATATCCCAAGGAATGGGACTACTGGATCATATGGTATTTCTATTTCTAGCTTTTTAAGGAGGCGACATATCGTTTTCCATAATGGCTGTACCATTTTGCATTCCCACCAGCCATGCATAAGAGTTCCAATCTCCCTGCAACCTCTCCAACACTTATTTTCTCTTTTTTTGACTTGTGTCAGTAATGCTGGTGTGAAACGGTATCTCATTGTAGTTTTGACTTGCATTTCTCTATTGACTAAAATGATCACAAGCATTTCCTCATGTGTCTGTTAGGTGTCTAAATGACTTCTTTGGTGAAGTATCTGTTCATATCTTTTGCTCATTTTTTAATTGGATTATTTGTCTTTTTGTTATTGAGGTGTTGAAGTATTCTATAGATTTTAAAGATTAGACACTTGTCAAATATGTTGTAGCCAAAAGTTTTTTTCCCAGTCTGTAGGTTTTACTCTTCTGGTGAAATCTTTTGATGAGCATACATGTTTAATTTTTAGGAGCTCCCAGTTATCTATCTTCTGGTGTTTGTACATTGTTAGTCATGGCTGGTATTGAATTTATGCCATGTATTTGGACCCCAAAGACCAAAGAAGAATTGACGCCTTTGAACTGTGGTGTTGGCGGAGAATATTGAGTATACCACGGACTGCCAAAAGAATGAACAAATCTGTCTTGGAAGAAGTATAGCCAGAATGCTCCTTAGAAGGATGGTGAGACTATGTCTCACATACTTGGACTTGTTATCAGGAGGAACCAGGCCCTGGAGAAGAACCGCATCCTTGGTAGAGGGTCGGCAAAAATGAGGAAGACCCTCAACAAGATGGACTGACACAGTGGCTACAACAATGGGCTCAAGCATAAAAAGGAATGTATGGATGGCACAAGGCTGGACAGTGTTTCGTTCTGCTGTTCACAGGGTCGCTATGAGATGGGACCAACAATGGTACCTAACAACAGCAAAGTGTTGTCCCTAATTTTTCTTTAATGATCTTTATCATTTTAGGTTTTACATTTAGGTCTTCGTTTGATACATTTTGAATTAGTTTTTGTGTATGGTGTGAGGTATGGGTCCTGTTTCTTTTTTTACAGATGGACATCCAGTTTTGCCAGCACCATTTGTTAAAAGACTGTCTTTTCCCCATTTAATGGACTTTGGTCCTTTGTCAAAGATCAGCTGACCATAGGCAGATGGATTTACATCTGGGTTCTCGATTCCGTTCCATTGGTCTACGCGTCTGTCATTGGACCAGTACCAGGCTGTTTTGACTACCGTAGCTGTATAGCAGGTTCTGAGATCAGGTGGTATAAGGCCTCCTATTTTGTTCTTTTTCTTTCATAATGCTTTGCTTATCCGGGGCCTCTTTCCTTCCCATACAATGTTGGTAATTAGCTTTTCCAACTCAATAAAGAATGCTGTTGGTATTTGGATCAGGGCTATGTTGTAACCGTTTATTGCTTTGGGTAGGACTGACATTTTCACAATGTTGAGTCTTCCTATCCATAAGCATGGTATGTTTTTCCATTTATGTAGGCCTCTCTTGATTTCTTGCAATAGTGTTTTGTAGTTTTCTTTGTATAGGTTTTTTTAAGTCCGTTAAAATGTTAGATAGGAATGGTGATGAAGAGCATCCTTGTCTTGTTCCCGTTCTGAGGGGGAATGCTTTCAGTTTCTCTCCGTTGAGAATGACGCTGGCTGTTGGTTTTGTATAGGTGCCCTTTATTATGTTGAGGAATTTCCCTTCTATTCCTATTTAATTGAGATTTTTAATCAGAAATGGGTGTTGGACTTTTATCAAATGCCTTTTCTGTGTCATTGATTGAGATGATCATGTAATTCTTCTGTTCTATTTCTGTGCTGGATTACACTGATTGATTTTCTAATGTTGAATGATATTTGCACACATGGTATGAATCCCACTTGGTCGTGGTGTATTATTATTTTTCTTATATGACACTGAATTGTATTGGCTAGAATTTTGTTGAGAATTTCTGCACCTATATTCATGAAAGCTATTGGTCTGTAATTTTCTTTTTTTGTGGTGTTTTTGACTATCTTTGGTATCAGGGTTATACTGGTTTCATAGAATGAATTCGGGAGTAATCCTTCCTTTTCTACCCTCTGAAACAGTTTGAGTAGTACTGGCGAGTGCTCTTCTCTGAATGTTCGGTAGAATTCTCCAGTGAAGCTGCCTGGGCCAAGGCATTTTTTTTACTGAGACTTTTTTTTTTTTTTAATTGCCTCTTCAATCTCTTTTTTTGTTACGGGTCTGTTCGGATTTTCTGTCTCAGTTTGTGTTAGTTTAGGTAGGTAGTATGTTTCTAGGCATTTGTCCCTAGGTTTTCAAATTTGCTGGGGTATAATTTTTCATAATATTCTGTTAAAATCTATTTTATTTCAGCTGGGCCTGTTGTAATGTCCCTCATCTCATTTCTTATTTGGGTTATTTGCTTCCTCTCCTGTTTATCTTTTGTCAATTTGGCCAATGGTTTGTCAGTACTGGCAGATTTTTAACCCCTCCCTGCTAACTCCCTGAACCAGTAGATCTCCAACTTGACTCTGAAGAAGAATCACCAGAGGTACCTTTTAAAATACAGATCCTTGAGCCACATTTCACACCTTCTAATTCCAAAGGTCTCAGCTGGGACTCTGGAATCTACAGATAATTTTCCAGGCACATACCCTTAACTGTATTTTAAGAACAACTGCCTTAAATCTTAATCAGGATTCAAAATAAGGCCTGTGACTGGTGTGAAACACGGGTACCTGATTTGGGATTTTATCAGCTGATAATCACCTTCAGCCTCCTGTGTTCCCCCACACTGCCCCCAAAACCCTCTTCCCTTGGCCATCTTTTTTATATTCACCCAAGTCTGTAGCCTCTTAATTTCCCTTGCTCCCTTCCCAAAGCAAAAATGTGTTTCAATTTTTTCCCTTCCCCTGCGAGATATGATAAACTATGTCCCACTTTAACTGCCACTTCTATGAAGTCTCCTCAAATCCCCTACATCTCCTCTCCATGCACGCAGCCAAAGAAAGGAGTATCTCCTCCTGTTTTCCCAACTGGTTCACAGAGTTATAAGTACCCTTCTCATATTACATTGTAATTATTTACTTAAGGTATTTGTATTTCAAACTGGTTAAGAGATATAGATGTTAACCAAAAGGTCAGTAATTCGAATCCACCAGCCACTCCTTGGAAATCCCGTGGGGCAGTCCTACCCTGTCCTACAGGGTCAGTATGAGTCAGAATTCACTTGATGGCAGTGGGTTTTTGGTTATCCCAAATTAGATGAGGGCTCCTCAAAGGGCAGGGGCTGTGTCTTATTTGATTCTGAATGTAGTCCTCAATACAATGCCTGACTTATAGTGGTAGAAGAATAAATATTTGTTGAAGGAATAAACATTATAAAGATTTCTTGTTCCTTAATTATTTGCTTGAGGTTTCTTTATACTAGAGAGGAATCTGGCAATGGGCGGCATGATTCAGAAGTTAGTGACCAGGGAGGGGTCACCGTGCCTGTGAAAGCCAGCTTCTCATGTGTTTTTGGGAACATGCCTGGGCCCAGTGACCTAAATCTCCAGGCACAGGACCCAATTTATATGCTCAAGATGCAGGACTGAGCATGTTCAAGGTGTCAGAAGGATCGACCTCACCGTTCCACAGCTCCTTTTCCAGGTGTGGCCTCCATGACCATCACAGCTCATTCAACGCACAGCTGTCACGATTCTGCACGTGACCTCCGCCCCACTAGTCAATCTCTTTATCTACAAAATGGGAATAATGTCACCCACCATGTATCAACCTCACAGGTGACTTTAGAGATCAAATAACACTGTGAAAGTCACCAAAAAAAGATTTTAAAATTCCTTCTCATTTCCACTGATGTGAGATACCAACCTATAAACAGGAAAAATCTTTGTAAGTTACAAGAATATTAACGTTCAACTTTAAGTTAAAATGGAAAACTGTATATGCAGTAAAATTATGCCAAAACAAAAGAAACAAAAAAAACCCTGTACCTAGAAAAATAACCAGAGACAACACGAATGATGCTGGGCTAGATCTTTGAGTGGTGAGATGGGTGAGTTCCTCCACTCTCTTTTCCTTTTCTCTAGTTTCCCCCTGTTTACATAAACAAGCCTGTGTTGCTTTTAAATGAAAAGATAAATGACCATAATGATTAGCCCTTTAGTGCACCAGGCGCTGGCCTAACTGTTCTGCACAAATCATCTCATTTAATCCTCGCAACAACTAAGTGAGGTCGGTTTCATTACAGCCACATTTATCAGAGGAGGAAATGGTCTTCGAGGTTAAGCAACTTTCTCCACAACACAGAACATGACTAATAGTGTCCGTAATCTGTGGCTCCTACTGAATATGCTTGGTGAATGAATACCAGTGACAAATAATGATTAATCACCAATTGGGTCTTCTTGCCCACCTGGTCTTATAAGGCTATGGGGGATCTGTACGGCCTCAGGTTTAAAATACCAGGCACCGAGGGGTTGGGATCTGCTAAGATGGAGACCAGGCCAGCCAAGTGCCTCATAAAACGTAAAGCCTCCCAAAAGAGAGCAGTCAGGAAAGCCACTTCAACTGCACATCAAGTGACAATGTCTGGGGACTGCCACCCTTTAGCCTTCGGCCAAGAGAGGACAAGAAGCGGTGAGAGCTATAAGATCCTCTGTCTGACCCCTTTCAGGCCCCAGCACAGGCAGACACAACAGCCGCCAGCACTTGCTGAGCCCTGACCAGGAACCCGGCACTGTTCCAAGAGCTTTACGCGCATCAACTGACTTTAACCCTCACGACAACCCTATGAGGTATATACATCCTTCACTCTACAGACGCAGAACCTGCAGCAAGGAGTAGGTGAGTAAATGAAGCCGACACCTGCACTATGAGAAGCACTTAACAAAGATGGCTCACCTAGGTCAATGTCCCCACCCTCTGGGGACAGACTGACCAAAGTCCACGCGGCATGGACGGAGTCACAGAGCCAGGACGGTTCTCAGCTCAGCTTCCCAAGACTTCTCAGACACACAAGAACTTATACCTAGGGTCTTACCTCAATCACAAATGGCCCCTTTAACAGCCAGCATGATGTGAAAGTGCCACAATTCAGCAGCAACCCTGAAGGCTGGAGCTAATTCCAGAATCTGCCACCTCGTTAGCCTCCCACAGCCTTGGCAGCAGCTGTGAAACCTTGGGCTGACTACTTTACCTCTCTGTGACTCAGTTTCCTCATTTCTGGTTGGGATGAGTTTAGACGTTGTTTTGACACTTTATAGAGTATAAAGTTGTATAAAGTTCATAGGGTTGAAGGATCACACAAGGTATCACTTTAAAACACTTAGTACCTGGCACATAATGAGCGCTCAATAAATGTGAAGCCACCAACTGTAGCAGCAGTGGCTGTTGCTGGGTGCTACCAAATTGACTCTGACTCACAGCAACCCCAAGTGACAGAGTGAACTGCCCCACAGGGTATAATCTTTAGGGAGCTAATCACCAGGTCCTTCTCCTGTGGAGCCACTGGGTGGATTCCAACTGCCAACCTTCCAGTTAGCAGCTGAGCACTTAACCATTGTGACATCAGGACTCCTTAATAGTAGTAACCAAACCAAACCCATTGCTGTTGAGTCGATTCTGACTCATAGTGACCCTACAGGGCAGAGCAGACTGTCCCATAGGGTTTCCAAGGAGTGGCTGGTAGATTTGAACTGCCAACCTTTTGGGTGGCAGTAGTGAAGTTACATTTTCTAAACACAGCACTAACGACATCTCCAGTCCCACGTGATCTTCTACGATGTGACTATGCCACACCCCATCAAGAGGTGGAGTTTAATTCCACTCTCTTTGAATCTGGGCAGACTTATGACACTGAGTGACTTCTGAGGCTAGGTCATTAAAAAGTGATGTCCTATGCTGCCATGTAAGAAGTCCAACTGTCCTGAGGATGCTATGATAGGAGGAAGCCCTAGGTACCCGGGAGGCTGTGAGAGGCACTCTAGTCCAGAACCCAGCAGGGCTCCCAATCAACACGCAGCATCCGCTGCCAGCCGTGTGAGTGAGCCAGCCTTCGTAAGGCTGCAGGCCTCAGCTGTGAGTCGCCTCCCAGTCTGGGAGTCTTCCCAGCTGAGGCCCCAGACACTGTGGTGTAGAGAGAAGCCAGCCCTGCTGTGCCCTGCCCATATTCCTGACCCACAGATTTCGTGAACGTAATAAAATGGTTTTGGAGCAATTTCTTACACAGGAAAGATAACCGGAGCATACACTAAACTTTCAACCAACTTTTTTTTGAGTACCTATTATAAGAAGGGGATCCCTGGTGGCGCAGTGGTTAAAAGCTTGGCTGCTAACCAAAAGGTTGGCAGTTCAAATCCACCAGCCACTACTCTGTCCTACTCAGCAATTCTACTCTGTCCTATAGGGTCGCTGTAAGTTGGAATAGACTCAATGGCAATGGGTTTTACTATACGAAGGGTACTAGGACAGAAACTGTAAAGGAGCAATGAACAAGACGTAGTTTTACCCTAATTGGACAATTTCAAGAGAAATATACATACCAAAGTCCCTACGTGGTGCAAATCATTTGCGCTTGACTGCGCACCTAAAGGCTGGCAGTTTGAACCCACCCAGCAGTACTGTGGAAGAAAAGGCCTAGCAATCTGTTAAGATTACAGCAAAAAAATCCTACGGAGCTCAGTTCTCCCCGGTAACACAGGGGGTCACTATGAGTTGGAATAGACTTGACGACAACTAACAACAACAACAAACTATTATTTTACAATAGGATACATGGCAGCGAGGTGCCAAGTACAAGGTTAAGAGAAGGAGAAATGAAGTCTAAACAAGCTTCACGAAAGCCTTTAGAGCTGGGTCTTGAAGGATGGGAGACGGGAAGTCCATGCCACCTGAAAACCCTGCAGTGTGTTCCAGGACTACCAAGAAGTTGCTGAGTCTGTTTTGGCACATGACTGAAGGGTAAATCAGTGCCAGGAGGTAAAGGGCAATGAAAAGTCACACAGATAAAGCCAAGCATCTCCTCTGGGAAACAGCAACTTGAGAAAGGGATCAAATCTGTGTTTTTGTATCATCACTCTGGTGGCTGGTGGAAGACAGACCAGAGAGCAATACTGGAAGCCAGGAGACCAAATTAACACTCAAGTGAGACAAGATGTGAGCCTGGCCTCATCAAGGGCAAAAATATCACTCATTTTTTCTTTCTTTTTAAAATTCCATGTGATGTCAAAAATGAGCTGGTCTAGAGACAATGATTCATAAATGTGAAATTATTGATGCCACTTCTAAGAGGGTACGACTACCAGCAACCAAACCAGCAAAGAGGGCTTTAAACCCAAGGATTCACTTCACCCAACCCGACTTTGATCTCTCCGACATCGGCACTGCTGAGTCACCAGACTGCCTGATTGCTCTAGACCAAGACATTTAGCTACTGCGCCCCTGGGCTGGGTCCCCGCTTCCCAGCTACTGCGCCCCTGGGCTGGGTCCCCGCTTCCCAGCTGTTGCTTAATTTACTCATTACTAAATTTTGAAGCTGTCTTCTTTAGAGGACTGGTAAACCATGATGGCAAATTCTGACTTTAAAAAAATTTTAAAATTATAGTATTTACTTAAAATAGAATATTTAATTAAAAAAAAAAAAAAACACTAAATCACAAACCGTCAATCTCTTCCTAACTACCACTCCCAATCTTCATTTCCCCAGAGGATGACATGGCTATGATTTAGGGATGTATCACGCCAGACTTTTCTTTTCTTTTTTTTTTTAAATACTTTTACATGTAACCATTGAAAATAAACAGTATTATTCAGCTTTTTTTTTTTTTTTTTTTTAACGTAAATCCCACACACAGACTTAGCCTCCTTGGTTTTCCTCCTCAATGATTTGAGAGCAAATATAGTGCTTAGTTCTTTCCTTTTATACGACTTTATAGTAGAATCCTAACATATGGTTACACCACTGTCAGGTTAATTTTACCAAAAGAATTTGGTCTGTGTCCTTGGTTCCTGAGAGACATCTAAAACCTTGGAATCTTCTGGGTAATTCAAGTGAACTGTTATCTAAGAGGGCTCCAGGCCCTTAATGTTAATGAGGTGACTCACAAGGAGGGTGACTGGGCCAGAAAGCCCCAACGCCTATTAGCTGACTGCATGAGAACTGGGCTGATTCAATCAATCATGACCATGAAAAAGCCAATAAGGGCTCTGAACTGGAAAGCTCCCTGGGCTTCCTGGCTGATGAAGACATCTTCGTATGGCGGAGGGGGTGGGGGACAGTGCATCCCTTTCTGGAACATGGAAGCTCGAAGCTGGGAACTCTATGTCTCTTCATTTGTATCTTTTTTCTTATAATAAAACTGTAATCACAAGTATAATGCTTTCCTGGGTTCTGTAAGTCATTCCAGCGAATTACCGAACCCAGGGGAGTAATGGGAGCCAGCAGGTAGAAGTTTGGGGACTGATGACCCCTGAGTGTACAGCTGGTACCCTGAGGGGTTAGAGGGAACTCCCAAGTTTGTAGCCAGAAGGTCAAAAGTGAGGGGATCCCTAGGAACCCCCAAGCTTATGGCTGGCATTCTAAAGGGGTAATGGGAACAAAAAGACCAGACTCACTGGCCTGACAGAAACTGGAGAAACCCCAAGAATATGGCCCCCGGACAGCCTTTAAGTTCAGTAATGAAGTCACTCCTGAGGTTCACCCTTCAGCCAAAGATCAGACATAAAACAAAACGAGACTAAAGGGGCACACCAGCCTAGGGGCAAGGATAAGAAGGCAGGAGGGACAGGAAAGCTGGTAATAGGGAAACCAGTGTCAAGAAGGGGAGAGTGTTGACATGTCGTGGGGTTGGTAACCAACGTCACAAAACAGTAGGTGTATTAATTGTTTAACGAGAAGCGAGTTTGTTCTGTAGACCTTCATCTACAGTACAATAATATAATTAATAAATAAATAGAGACAATTGGAAAACCCCAAATTTTTGGCCAGCAGGTCATAAGGAAGGGTGTCATGGGGACTCTCAAGCTTGTGACTGACGTCTGAAGTCTTGTGCAGACTGCGCAGTCTGGAGGGCTGTCCCCCTTAACCTGTGAGTTCTGATCTAACTTTGAGAGCTTAGGGTCAGAGGAAGAAACGTGGCATGCACAGCTGCTGTCAGAACAGAAGCAAAACAGAGGGGCACTGAACTGATAATAAATTGATTTGGGCTGATCAACGTAGCTTAGTGTCAGAGAAGTGAAAAGTAAGCATTTGGTATTTCTTCCATTCAACCACGTTTTATTTATTCCCATGCTGATGGGTATTTAGGCTGTTTGTAATTATTTCCCCTATAACCAACAACCCTCTTCTTTTCACATAAATCTCCTACCTCTTGTCTTCTCCTTGCCTGAATTTATAGAAGTCTCCAGCTTCCTTCTCCATGACCTTGTTACTGCCAGGATATCAGGGCTCTTTCACCCTACAGCACTACCAGTTACCAGCTGCCATCCAGTCACAGTGGAAGTGTTTTTCAGTGGCTGATATTTTGCAAGTGGATCACTAGGCCTTTCTTCCAAGGTGCTGCTACATGGACTCAAACTTTCCATCTTTTGGTTACCAGTCCCATGAACTAGCCCAAAGACCATACCTCCCTGCTCTTCTATCTCTGCCCCTACTCGCTGCTCACTTACCTCTTACCACCACCCTCCACGCCTTTTCCTAAAAGATAGGGATAACGACCCAAAGTCTTACCCACCCTTTCACAGTCCTCGCCCACATCCCCAGCCCTCCAATCCTAAGGACGGCAAGGATGCAGCATCTGGAAGGCAAGGCAGCAAGGAGGAGCCCTGCATCCTGCCCTAAACCGTGCCCATGCCCACGGTCACGGTAACAGATCTCCTCCCAGCTCCGCCTGGATTCAAGGCACCAATCCAACTGAGAAGGCTTATAATTGCATATAAGTACCAGTATTTGTCTTCTATTTTCTGGAACGAAAAATTAAAAGATGGCATCAGGTTATCTGCCTGTAAATGCTCTCCCTGTAATTACCCTAGATCAACTGACCACTGCTTCTTTCCATCCGGTTTCAAAGGTAATGGAAATGAGCTGAGTGTCAGACTGATTTGTTTTAAGGGGGCAGCCTCGCAGCACAGCTCTCTCTGCTGAGTCCTGTGACTGAGTGAATCACAAGCTCAGAGTGAGTTCCAGTAAAAGGACCATCACTCAGAACCAGAGATGCTTTGCTCCTTTTCACTAGCACACATTTCAGAACCGCTACCAGCTGCCATCGAGTCCGTTTTGACTCATGGCGACCCCATGTGTGACAGGGTAGAACTGTGCTCCACACAGTTTTCACTGGCTGGTTTTTTGGAAGTAAATCGCCAGGACTTTCTTCTGAGGTGTCTTTGGATGTCCTCAAACCTCCAACCTTTTGGTTAGCAGCTGAGCACATTAACTATCCGAGAGACTCCTACTGCTATGATTTTAGGCTCTGTTTCCCAGCTTAGGATACCCTGGTTTCTCCAGATTCTCAGTCTGGTAGAGAGGTCTCAGCAGGATTGCAAGCCAGTCTCTTTACTGGCCACCACCGTCCTCCTCCCCAAAAGAACCAGAATAACTCCTTCAATTAGCTGCTGTCACACTCAGTCGTTCCTGTTCTTCCTCCTAGAAGCTGGCAAGGTTCCATCTGTGTCCCCTCAATGTTCTTACGAATCCAGGATGAGGGCTACTAAGTCCAGGTCCTTCCTGAAAAATGCCAGAAGGGCTTCTTCAGGCAGCATCAGGATATTAGCTCACCTGGGCAAGCTGAGAGACGGAAAAGACCATGAGTGGTCCTCTCAGGTGGCATCAGGAACAAGACCTGGGAGATAAAGGGGTACCCAGCAAGGCTGCAGTGAGTTCATGAGAAGTTGGTCTTCCATGTGCTTTAACACAATACCCACCCCCCTACTCTGTCTCCTATCACCTAGGTCACGGAGATGCAAAGCTAGAAAATGGGGCCACCTAGCTGCCAAGCAATCCTAGGCTTTGAATCAGGTGGTCTTCAGAGGAGCCTCAGAGAATTTCCTACTCCAGGAGCCAGCTCCTCCAGCTTTCCCCCTCGGACAGCACAGCTCATGCAAAACACTACCTCTCCTCTTCTTCTGACTTCAATGAAGCTCCCTCCAGCCAGAGCTTCTTCATGATGCTCCTTTGGTCTCATGGAGGCAATGCCGTGTCACACTCATTGGTGGAATCACTAGACTATAAACAACTGTGTTTTCCTTTGTGTCTCCCCAGTGCCTAGCTCAGTGCCTGGTACTTCATAGATGTTTAAATAAATGTTACTGGATGAACAAGTGAATGAGCCAATGCATCACACAGGGAACTGGCTCTATGTGTCCACTTCTTAAAGATTAGGGAAAACCCTGAATTTTTGGTTCCAGATATCCCAAGCCAGCTTTCTGCAGAAAAAGGCAGGTGGCTCGGGAGCTGGGGCTGGCTGCGCTGGACAGTAATGGACGCAGCTGGGTTGGCAGTGGAGATGACCATCTTCCTCTGTCATGACCATCTCCACTCAAATGTGGGTTGTCCTTTTGGATGTCAGCTTAGACGATCACAAGAAGCAGAGGCCCACTGAAATAACTCTCATGAGTGTGTGATGGTGTTGGAAGTGAGTAATGGTGTAGAGAATGGGTGTGAAAAGACACAGCAGAATTTCAGAGCAATTCAGGAGTATGAATCATAGCACTGCTAAGCCTTGGAAAGAGGGGAACTGGAAAACCTTGACCGTGGCACCCTCCTCGGGACAGCTCAGCTCTGCTCTTCAGGGATGGTTGCCCTCTACTTGGCCAGTTTCCACACTCCAAAAATTCAGCTCACATATGCCCGGTGTTGCTGCTGCACTTCCCCGCAGCTCTCTACCACGGCTCTCGGTGCAACTTCCAAACACAGCACTCTCACTGGCTGCACTTCTTTTTTTGTTTTTAACCAGGCCCCCAAATTTATTAATTTGGAAGCCTTTTATGATATGCATTCTCCCCGCATCCAGGTCCAGCCAGACTTGACCCGATGGGCACTGTTTTCCATCACGTAGCACGCAACCACTGTCTTAGTCATCTAGTGCTGCTACAACAGAAATACAAGTGGGTGAATTTAATGAACAGAAGTTTATTTACTCACAGTTTAGGAAGCTACAAGTCTGAATTCAGGGCACTGGCTCTAGGGGAAGGCTCTCTCTGTTCACTCTGAGGGAAGGTCCTTGTTTCTTTTCAGCTTCTATGCCTAGGTTCCCTGGTGAGCATATGGCATGTATCTCTTCCCTTCCAGTTGTTTCTGCTTGCTTGCTTGCTTAATCTGTGCTTTCATATCTCAAAAGAGATATAAAAGAGATTGATTTAAGACATACCCTATACTAATACTGCCTCACTAACATAACGAAGAAAACCTATTCCCAAATGGGATTATAACTACAGGTATAGGAGTTAAGATTCACAACACATATCACTGGGGGCACAATTCAATCCATAACAACCACTCAGGGCACAGAGTCCATGGGTGAGCCTCTGCCTGCTGTGAGCATGGGTGGACCAAAAAAAAAAAAAAAAAACCAAACCCAGTGCCGTCGAGTCGATGCCAACTCATATGGGTGGACAAAAAAAAAGTGGACAGGCACCTTGAAATATGTCTAGCACACTTATAAAGCACCAACACCTCCACTTAACCAAAAATAAATAGTGCAGAGCATTGATACTGCTTCTGGAGATTTTCCCAAGCACCCGAATGGCTGTAATTTATAATAACGATCCATGGCTATCGCTTCTTTCCCAGCTTGGACTTTCATTTTTGGTGGCTCAGTCCTTTGCCCGTGGCCCTCACCTGTGGGTAGACCCTGAGTTGTACATTTTCCCAGTTCAAGGAACCTGCTTTGAGAATGACTTTGAACAGGTAGTGAGCAGTGGCTCCCTGTTCATTCATCCTGGGAGCCAAAGACAAAAAAGCATCACCGATGCACAAAACAGGACCCTGGAGGCAGAGGTTAATTCTACTAGAGCCCAGAGAACAGAACTAGAAAAGAGTAGCAATCTGAACAGGGCATTGCAGATGTATTGGACCGTGCTAGGTAGAGAGGGTAGACGCCTTTCAAAGGGAGGTAGAATGAGCAACATACCATGAGCCGGAGGCGGGGGCAGCACACAAAAGCAGGGAAAGCCTGGAGGTTTGAGTCTATCCAGAGGTGCCTCAGAAGAAAAGCCTGGCAATCAATGTCCAAAAAATCAGCTACTGAAAACCCTATGGAGCACAGTTCTACTCTAACATACACAGGGTCACCAGGAGTCGAAATCAACTTAATGGCAACTTAACAGCCGTCACGATTACAGATTCTGAATCACGCCTTGGGAAGGTGGCTCTGAAAGGAGTGATGGGAAAGGGCCCAGGCAGATGGTTCCTGCAGTGATCCCGATGAGAGCTGCTGAGGGCCTCGACTAGAAAGGAGGGTTCATTAAGTAAACTCTAGTACTTACTTCCCCTTGTGGTGAAATATGACACAACCATTAAAAATTACAAAGAAAAACATTTATGAACACTTATAAATATTGAAAGTACATTACTAACTCAAAGAGGGATATAAAAGGGTTCAAAGGCTTTTTTTTTTTTTTCTAAGAAAAGCACCCACGCATTCACCAACACATACCTATAGATGTATGGAAAAAGTACTGGGCTATAGGGCACTGTTAAAGGGTGGTAGGGTAGTAAGTGTTTGTTTTTCCTTTGTACTTTGTGTTTTCTAAGGATTCTATCTCTGCATGGGTTACTTCTGGAATTAGGAAAACAAGGTTGTAAACAATTTCTCATGCGACCTTCCTCCTTACCCTCACAAAATGACTGCAAGGAGTCACAGGGGGTGAACATTTTGGTGCAGATGAATCCGAGGTTGTGTAAGTCAGAAAAGGGCGCTGGCCAAGGGAAGTGGGCTGCAGCGGGGCGGGACAGGGGGTGCTGATGAGAAACAGGGAAGGCGAGGAGAGAGAAGGATGGTAAAAGCAAATGGGGGCCGACTGGCCAGGTGAACCTTGCAGGTGTGAGAAGTGTCAAGTGGTTAACCCCATTGCCATAGAGTAGATTCAGACTCATAGCGATCCCACAGGACAGAGTAGAACTGCCTCCATAGGGTTTCCAAGGCTATGATCTTTACGGAAGCAGACTGCCACATCTTTCTTCCTCAGAGCGGCTGGTGGGCTCGAACTGCCGACCTTTCAGCTGGCAGCTCAAGGCTTAACCACTGCGCCACCAGGGCTCCTAATGGTTAATCAGATGACCTCTATTTGAACTACTTACTGCTCAGGGACTTGGTGGAGTATGTTGGAATTCATCTACTTTTTTAAAAAAACTATTTAGTGGCTTTCCTAAAAACTCGTTATTTTCCAAGTTATTAAACTTTCATTTCCATGTTGATCCCTTTCTAGTCCTCTAAAGCATCTATTCTCTTGCTTCTTCCAACTGGATACCTTTACACGGTATTACCAGATACCTTAAGCCCTGATGAAAATCACCCTCCCAGGCTACAAAGGAGGCACCTGAGTGACAGATGGCTTGAGGAATCCTGAGAAAGCAGAAGTTCCGGCATTAGCATGCAGGCTGCCTCGGACTTACACAAGGTCAAGGACACCGCACAGAGTAAAGAACTAATTCAAACTTCCTATTGAGAGAGAGGGGGGATGGCGCCATGCAGGGCAGTGGAGAAACCTTGAGGAACAGAGATTTCAGGATGTGGGCTTTGAACATTTGCTATATGGTCTGACAAAGCAGTCAGGATTCATAGACCTCTGCCCCCTGGTGGCAAACCCGGCCCAGATGCTGTGAGATGCTCCCCAGGCACACCCTGCTAATTAGGGGCAAGGTGGGAAGCCCTCTACGGAAGGGGACAAAAGATAAAGGTAGTAATGAAATCCATTATCCTGAAATTGAGGTTTTCTCCCTGGTTATCATCAAAAAAGGGAAATAGGACTGAGCACCTACTAAATTCCAGGAACTTGCCAAAAAATGTACTGGCATTTTCATAGGCCTGGCGATCTACTTCCAGAAAAATGAGCCGCTAAATACTGAGCACAGTTCAACTCTGACACTCACGGGGTCATAGTGAGGCAGAATCAAATCGACAGCAACTGATTGGTCTTCTCATTTTACCTTATACAACTATCTATGAAGGAAGTATGCCGTTGTTGTGAGGTGCTGTCGAGTCGTTTTCAACTCATAGCAACCCCCTGTGACAGCGCAGAACTGCCCCACTGGGTTTTCTTGGCTGTAATATGGAAGCAGATCTCCAGGTCCTTCTCTCACAGAGTTTCTGGGTGGGTGTGAACTACCAATCTTTCAGGTAGCTGTCGAGTGCTTAACTGTCTGCACCACCAGGGCTCCTTGAGGGAAGTAGACTGTCCCCATTTTAAGACGAGCAAATGAAGGTTCAGAAAAATTAAGTGTCACAGTGGGATGCAAAGTCAGCACCAGAATTTACAATCTCTGACTCCAAGCTCCTTTCTCATTTATTTCACAAATAAGTACACCGCCTCTTCTTTGCCAGGCCTGTGCTACTGACGAACTACAGAACCAGACCCTCAAGTCTAGGAGAGGAAGACAGGTGTGTAAACGCAGGATGCGAAGTGCTTGTGGTACGGAAAAGGACACACTGGCTACCACTGCAAGAGGCCCTTCTAGCCATGGGGAGCCAGGAGAGGCTTTAAAGAAAAGTTCCTTGAACCAGGTATTAATGAAAATGAGAAGTATTTCTGCTTGATGAGGGGTAGAGTAGGGGGTGTGGCGCAGGAGTACAGGCAGAGAGCATCCTGAGTATCTGTGGAGCTACATGAAAGAGCTGGAGGGTCCAGAGACCTGTAGCCCTTTGGCATTGATGGGTTGTGGGGTACACAGAGGGGTAAAGAAAGACAAAGGTTAAGCAGCAGAAAGGGGCCAGATCAGGGTGGAGCCTGGGTGCCAGGCTGGAGTATGGGCTTCAGGCCGAGGGCAGTAGACAGCCACTGAGGGGTGTAAGGGAGTACAGATTCTGAGTCATGTCTTGGGGAGGTGGGTCTGGAAAGAGTGATGGGAAAGGGCCCAGACTGAAGATTCCTGCAGTGATCCAGGTGAGAGCTGCTGAGGACCCAACTGTAGTAAATCACTGGGGGTGCGGAGGAGGGTGTCGTCTGGCACAAGAGATACTGAGGAAATGCAGTCAAGAGTACACAGAAGGTGGGAAAGGGAGCTGTTGGGGGGGCCCCCAGGACCTGGTTTGAGTGACTGTGTGGGCGTGGGTGAGTGGAAGGGGATAGTGGAGGGGCAGGTTTGGAGGAATTTGACGAGGTCATCTTTGGACAGAGAATCTATTCCCTCGGCCTATCCCACTCTCAAAGAAGCCCTGGTGGCGCAACGTTTAAGCACGCAGCTGCTAGCCAAAAGGTCAGTGGTTTGAACTCATCTAGTAGCTCCATGGGAAAAAGACGTGGCAATCTGTTCCAGTAAAGATTACAGCCTAGAAAACCCTATAGGGCAGTTCTACTCCATCACATGGGCTTGCTATGACTTGAAATCAACTTGACAGCACACAACAACAATTCAACTTTCTAGACCACCCCGCCACATGCAGCTAGAAATCACGTCTCCCAGATACCCCCCTGCAGCACGGAGCGGGCAGTGAACAACAGTCACAGAGCTGGCGGATGGCAAGCATTCAGACAGAGGAACTCCACAGGCCTGATACCCCATCGATCAATTTGAGAAAGATGCCAAGAGACAGTTCATTTGGGGCCGCATTAAAACACCTGGCATTCATTCCTCCTAGAAGTCTCCATCCGCTGCAGACCCTACAGCTCCCCAATGGCTTCACTCGCCACAGAGGTCAAGGCAGAGCAAAAGTCAGCAAGGGCAGAGCCCGTTCCTGGAAGGCAGTCAACCCTTCAGCAACTCCACTGATGAAGGGCTTGGGCAGATGCAGAAAAGTTGACAGAGAAGGGAGGACACCACAGGCCACCAAATGGCCTGAAATAAAAGATAGTCCCATTAATGAGGGATCTGATGATATAGTCCTGAAGGTTATCACTTTGCTAGAGTTGCACACTGAAAATACTTAACAGGGTGATCAAAACCAGATCAAGCTGACCATGGCCAAAGGTCTCCCAACCCATCTACCACTGCTATCTGCAGTTATCAGCTGCCTTTGGTGTAGGGCCAGAGTAGATAAGGATCTGTGCGTGTGTAGTGGGGGAGGGGTGCCTCTCAGCAGTAGCCTGTCATCCCATGGTGACATATTCTCCAGGATTTCGGCAGTGTCTCAGAAACCACTATCAAGATAACAACTAAATAACCAGCCACACAGCATACTGAATAAGGAGGCCTCTGTGTGGATCTGGTGCAGGGAAGAAAACAAACAGGCACGGTGAACTGAAGGATTAGTTTTTAATCCAGCCCACCAATCCTTTTCGACCGTATATTTCTGTCTCCCCAAATTTAGGAAGGATATTGAAGGAAATCTGTGCTCAAGGGGGGAAAAGGGGTTGCTCTCATTAACTCAGAGCTGACCCTGTCTGACAGGATTAACTCACCATACCTGTCTATCCAACAGAACACAGCCCCAGTGCATGCGGGCACTTTTTAGGGGCACAGAAGCTACTGCTTAAAACCACATCATAGAATCTCCAGTCAACTCCACAAAAATAAAGGGCTGTGGTGAGGGACAAGAGAGGGAGCTGACAGAAAGGGGCTGTGAAAAAGTTTTAAATCCTCACGGGTAAGGGCGGTGACATTTGTCTGTTTACAGAGCATTTTATTTACTTGCAAAGGCAAGGCTCCAGGTGTAAGACCCAGGGGCCTGAGTGGAGAGCTTCTTCACCACAGCTAGCCCTGCCAGGCTCATTGTAAAGTAATGAATTTTGTGGACACTCAGAGAGAAGAAATAGCTCTAAATGCTATGGATCGATGCTGTGCACTGCAGAGACACAGCCTCTGATTTCCACAAGCTGTGTTTGGGTACTGCACCGAGCTCAGCTGCAATCTGTCCCTCTGAAGGCCAACTAAGGAGAAGTCGGCCCCAGGCCTGGGCAAAGAGCTAGTGTCCCCACATTTGAACCATTTGGGATACGCTGGATTAAAGCACTCACTCCTGCTCACGGGCTGGACCAGGTACTTCCCAACTCCTGCTCCAGGGAATCAGGGGGTCTCAGGAGGTAGCCATTTATTCCAGGAAGAACAGAAGAGTTATTTTGGGGGAGAGTATAATCTGGAGACTTTAGACAATCTTTTAATCTCCTCTCTAGGGCTGAATTCCCTACATTCCAAAAAAAAAAAAAGGGGGGGTTGGGGGAATAAATAAAAATTGAGAGAAAACACCTGTGTGTTAGCTGCTGTCAAGCTGGCCCCAACGCATGCTGACCTCATGCACAACAGAACTAAACGCTGCCTGGTCCTGCATCATTGCCATGATTGGTTGTGGATCTTACCATTGTGATCCATAGGGTTTTCACTGGCTGGTTTTCAGAAAAAAAGATTGCCAGGCCTTTCTTCCTAGTCCATATTAGTCTGGACACTACACTGAAACCTGTTCAGCATCATAGCAACATGAAAGCCTCCACTGTTAGACAGGTGGCGGCTGCATATGGGGTGCACCGGCCTGGATGAAATCAAACCCAGATCTCCCGCATGGCAGGCAAGAATTCTACCGCTGAACCACCACTGCCCCATTAGACAATCCTCGAAGTTCCTTTTCAGCTTCGAGATTGTGTGTACTGATCCCAGACAGAGCGGTGGGGGCGGGGGGGGGGGAATGTAGAACTTCAGTTTCACAAAAAAGACCAGACTTACTGGTCTGACAAAGACTGGAGGAACTCCCAAGACTACGGCCAGCGGACACCCTTCTAACTCAGAATCGAAGCCACTCTAGAAGTCTGCCTTTCAGCCAAAGATCAGACAGTCCTATAAAACAAGCAATAATACATGTGAGGAACATGCTTCTTAGATCAGTCAAGTATACGAGACCAAATGGGCAACACCTGCCCAAAGACAAGGCAAGGAGGCGGGAAGGGGCAGGAAAACTAGATGGAGACATGAGGAACCCAGGGTGGAAAGGGGAAGAGTGCTGACACATTGTGGAGACTGCAACCTATATGAGAAAACAATTTGCATATACATTTCTGAATGAGAAACTAATCTGCACTGTGAACTTTCACCTAAGCACAATAAAATTAAAAAAATAATTTATAATTGATGGAACCAGTAGATGTATCTTAGGTGGCTGCTCACAAGCTTTTAATACCTCAGATGCTACTCGCCAAATTAGGATGTAGAACATTTTCTTTATGAACTATATTATAACAATTGACCTAGATGTCCCCTAAGACCACTATCCCCAGCCATCGGCCCCAGTAACTTGGGTCCCTTAAGGTGCGTGGATGTGTCTTAGAAACTTCTATGATTTCGCCTTGGTCAAGTTGTGCTGACTTCCCCTATTATTGGGTGTTGTCTTTCCTTTCACCAAAGTTAACACCTGTTTGCTATCTAGTTAATGATTACCCCTTCTCAACCCTTCTTTGAATACCCTGGTGGCACAGTGGATAAGAGTTCAGCTGCTAACCAAAAGGTTGGCAGTTCGAATCCACCAGGCGCTCCTTAGAAACCCTATGGAACAGTTCTACTCTGTCCTATATGGTCACTGTGAGTTGGAATCGACTCAATGGCTACGAGTTTGGTTTGGTTGGTTTTAACCCTCCCCTCCTTAGTAACCACCAAAGTTCCCCCGCCGCATGTAAACCTTTTCTTGAGTTTTTATAATAGTGGTCTTATAAAATATTTGTCCTTTCGTGATTGACTTATTTCACTCATCATAATGCCACCTAGATTCATCCATGTTGTGAGATGTTTCTCAGATTCATTATTGTTCTTTATCACTGCATAGTATTCCATCCTGTGTGTTGCTGTTGTTACAAAAAAAAAAAAAAAACCCTACCAAACTCGCTGCCAACTAGTCGATTCTGACTCATAGCGACACTACAGGACAGAGCAGAACTGCCCCATAGGGTTTCCAAGCAGTGCCTGGTGGATTCGAACGGCCGACCTTTTGGTTGGCAGCATAGGTCTTAACCACTATGTCACTAGGGTTTCCCTTGTTGTTAGGTACCGTCGAATTCGTTTTGACTCATAGCCACCCCATATACAACAGAATGAAACACTGCCTGGTCCTGCGCCATCCTCATAATCCTTCCTATGCTTGAACCCATTGCTGCAGCCACTGTGTCAATCCATCTCATTGAGGACCTTCCTCTTTTTCACTGACCCTCCACTTTACCAAGGAAGATGTCCTCCTCCAGGGACTGGTCCCTCCTGATAACACATCCAAAGTAGGAGATGAAATCTTGCCATCCTTGCTTCTAAGGAGCATTCTGGCTGTACCTCTTCCAAGACAGTTTTGTTTGTTATTCTGGCAGTCCATGGTATAGTCAATATTCTTCACCAACACCATAATTAAAACGTTATCAATTCTTCTTTGGTCTGCCTTATTCATTGTCCAGCTTTTGCATGCATACGAGGCAACTGAAAATACCATGGCTTGAGTCAAGCACACCTTAGCGCTGAAAGTGACATCCTTGCTTTTCAATACTTTAAAGAGGTCTTTTGCAGCAGATTTTCACAACAATACGTCATCTGATTTCTTGATTGCTGCTTCCATGGGCATTGATTGTGGATCCAAGTAAAATGAAATCCTGTACAACTTCAATATTTTCTCCATTTATTATGATGTTGCTTACTGGTCCAGTTGTGAGGATTTTTGTCTTCTTTATGATAAACGTAATCCACACCAAAGGCTGTAGTCTTTGATCTTCTTCAATAAGTGCTTCAAGTCTTCTTTGTTTTCTGCAAGAAAGGTTGTGTCACCTGTGTATCACAGTTTGTTAATGAGCCTTCCTCCAATCCTGATACCATATTCTTCTTCATATAGTCTAGCTTCTCACATTATTTGCTCAGTGTACAGATTGAATAAGTATGGTGAAAGGATATAACCCTGATGTACCCCTTTCCTGACTTTAAACCATACAGTAACCCCTTGTTCTATTCATACAACTCCCTATTGGTCTATGTACAGGTTCCTCATGAGCACAATTAACTGTTCTGGAATTCTCATTCTTGCAATGTTATCCATAATTTGTTATGACCCACACAGTTGAATGCCTTTGCATAGTCAATAAAACACAGGCAAACATCTTTCTGGTATTCTCCGCTTTCAGCCAAGATCCATCTGATACCAGCAATGATATCCCTTGTTTCACATCCTCTTCTGAATCCGGCTTGAACTTCTGGCAGTTCCCTGTTGATGCACTGCTGCAACTGCTTTTGAATGACCTTTAGCAAAATGATTTTGCTAAGGATCCACTGTGTGTACGTACCATGATTTGCTTATCCATTCATCTGTTCGTGGGCACTAAGGTTGTTTCCATCTTTTTGCTATTGCGAAAAATTTTGCAATAAGCATAGGTGTGCATACGTCTATTCATGTGACAACTCTTATGAGAAATAAGATATATTGCTAAAAGTGGGACTGCAGCATTATATGGTATGCCCATTTCTGTTTTTAAGGAGGCACCATATCATTTTCCATAGTGATTATACCATTTTACACCCCCACCAGCAGTGCATAAGAGTTCCAATCTCCCCACAACCTCTCCAACATTTGTTATTTATGTTTTTATTAGTGCCAGTAATGTCAGAGTGAGATGGTATCCCATTAAGTTTTAATTTGATTTTCTCTAATGGCTAATGATCATGAGCACTTCCTCATGTGTTTGTTAGCTGCCTGTCTTCTTCAGTGATGTGTCTGTTCATATCCTTTGCCCATTTTTTAATTGGATGATTTGCCTTTTTGTCATTGAGGTGTTGAAATATTCTACAGATTTTAGAGATTAGATACTTGTCAGATATGTCATAGCCAAATTTTTTTTCCCAGTCTGTAGGTTCTCTTTTTATTCTTTTGGTGAAGTCTTTGATGAGCATAATTGTTTAATTTTTAGGAGCTCCCAGTTATCTAACTTATTTTCTGGTGTTTCTGCATTGTTAGTTACAGTTTGTATTCTATTTATGCTATATATTAGGGCCCTGAGCATTGTCCCTATTTTTTCTTCTATGATCTTTATCGTTTTAGGTTTTATATTTAGGTCTTTGATCCATTTTGAGTTAGTTTTTGTGTATGGTGTGAGGTATAGGTCCAGTTTCATTTCTTTACAGATGGACATCAAGTTTTGCCAGCACCATTTGCTAAAAAGACTCTCTTTTCCCCATAGGCCTTTGGACCTTTTTCAAAGATCAGCTGTCCATAGCTGGGTGGATTTACTTCTGGGTTCTTAATTCTGTTCTATCGGTCTATGTGTCTGTCATTGTATCAGTACCAGGCTGTTTTGGCTACCGTGGCTATATAGTAGGTTCTCAGATCAGATAGTGTGAGGTCTCCTACTTTGTCCCTTTTCTTCAATAATTCTTTGCTTATCCTGGGTCTCTTTCTTTTGCATACAAAGTTGGTGATGAGTTTTTCCATCTCGTTAAAGAACACTGTTGGTATCTGGATCGGGACTGCATTATATCTGGAGATTGTTTTGAGTAGAAGTGACATTTTTACAATGCTGAGTTTTCCTATTCATGAGCACAGTATCTTTTTCCATTTATGTAGGCACTGGGTTTGGTTTTTGGTTTTTTACAGTAGAGTTTTGCAGTTTTCTTTGTATAGATCTTTTACGTCCCCGGTTACATTTGTCCCTAAGTATTTTATCCTTTAATGAGCTATTATAAATAGTATCATTTTCCTGATTTCTTTTTCAAAGTTCTCTTTGTGTATAGGAATCCAACTGATTTTTGTATGTTGATCTTGTATCCCACTACTCTGCTACATCTTTCTTTTAGTTCCAGTAGTTTTCTTGTGGAATCCTTGAGATTCTCTCTCTATAGGATATCACCTGTGAATAGGGACAGTTTTGCTTCTTCTTTTCCAATTTGGATGCCCGTTATGTCTTTTTCTTGCCTTACTGCTCTATCTAGGACTTCCAGCACGATGTTAAATAGGAGTGGATAAGGGGCATCCCTGTCTTGTTCTCAGTCTCAGGTGGAACGCTTTCAGCCCCTTTGAAAAGATGCTCATAGTTGGTTTTGTATAGACATCCTTTATTATGTTGAGGAATTCCTGTTTTATTGAGAATTTTTATTCTATTCCTATTTTATTGAGAGTTTTTATCAGGAATGGGTGTTGGACTTTATCAAATGCCTTTTCTTTGTTGTTGATTGAGATGATTATGTGATTCTTTCCTTTTGTTTTATGGCTGTGGAATCAGTCTGGGGAGGAGGCGTTGGCTCTGGAAGGGCCTCCAGGCCATGGAGGCTAAATCACAAATCCAAAGTGCGGGAGAGGAGAGTGGGTGGGCCCTGCTGGTGTGTAGTTAGCGTCAAGAAAGCAATGATTACAGAGAGTATTTCCAGAAGGATACACATGAAATTGCTAAGAGTGGTGGTCTCTGGGGGTACAGGATGAAACGCGGACTTAATTTTCACTGTCTACATCCTTTTGAATCCTTTTTAATTAAACACACATGTATATTACACCTATTCAAAAGTAAATGAATAAAAACGTATGCTATGCAAGGTAAAATGTGGGGACAATAGAAGAAGACAAAGATAATTAAAATTCCCCCCAGTAAAATTTAGCTTAAAAACTCAAGGAGAAAAAAAGACAGAAACAGTGGGGTGGGAGTAGGGGCTCAAGTTAATAGAGAAAACAGCTAAAATCACAAGAGCCACGTGGTCCTGCCAAACCCACCTCTTTCCTGTTCTCACTTGTTCACATTTGCCTTTGAGCACCCACAGCAAGGCTAGCTTCATGCCCAGAACATCTCCTAGTTCTCCTCATCCATCATTTGCTGCCTCTACTCCTGCCTTGGGTGGTGGAAATGGTTAAGCACTAACCGAAAGGTTGGCAGTTCAAACCTACCCAGAGATGCGTCAGAAAAAAGGCCTGGTGATCTGCTTCCAAAAGGTCACAGCCTTGAAAACCCTATGAAGCACAGTTCTACACTGCACACATGAGGTCACCATGAGTCAGACTCCACTTAACAGCAACTGGTTTGATTTTAAGGAGCCCCAGTGGTGCAACAGTGGCGTAGTGATTAAGAGCTACAGCTGCTAACTAAAAGCTCAGCAGTTCAAATCTACCAGCCACTCCTTGGAAACCCTGCGGAGTAGTTCTTCTCTGTCCAACAGGGTCGCTATGGGTCAGAATCGACTCTACAGCAACAGGTCTGGTTTGGTTTTGGTGATGCAATGGTTAAGCACTCAGCTGCTAACTGAAAGCTCAGAGGTTTGAACCCACCAGTGGCTCCGCAGGAGAAAAGACCTGGCAATCTGCTGCTGTAAAGATTTCAGCCTAAGAAACCCTATGGGTCAGTTCTACTCTGTCATACAGGGTCACTATGAATCAGAATCAATTCAACAGCACACAGCAACAACTCTTGCTTCTTGTCCATTACTTCTGATTATCCACTGATCTCAGGTGGTTCCACTGACTCTCATCTACCTAGAATCACATTATTAGGGAGTTCACCTGTTCATGCAATTTCTCCACCTGTGCCCAAGTGTGTGTCCCAGACTTGGCTGCAACAATACTTTTCTCATCCCACCTGTTCTTCTCACAATGTGACTTTGACACTCCTCCCATTAAGAGGTGGGATCCATGTTTCCCTTCCTTGGATCTGGGCAGACTTATGACTATGCCAGAAGCGACAGGTAAGGAGTCTGACTGCTCTGAGCCCCCCATACTACAAGGAAGCCCAAACTAGCCCACAGGAGTGACTACATGGAAGGGCCTGAGGTCACTGAAGAGAATGCCATGCCAAACCCTCTCTACCTCCTCCAGCTCCTGAATGTCCCCGTCCCCATACCAGCCACCACAGGACTACAATCTCCTGAAAGTGCCTGAGCCAGAACCACTCAGCCACATCCTTCCTGGATTCCTGACCTACAGAAATCATGGAAGAATAAAATGGTTTTTTGTTTTAGGCCACTAAGATTTGGGGTGATTTGTTATGCAGCACTAGATAAATGGAACAGCTGCCTCTCAACAGTAGAATCCCAAATACACAGGCCCTGTCTCAAACTCACTTCATTTTCCTATTTACCGAGTTTAAGCCACTTTTATGGATTGTCCTCCAAAGAGATATGTTGAAGTCTTGACTCCCTAACCTGTGAATGTGACTTTCGTTGGGGTCTTTGAAGATGTTATCAGTTAACATGAGGTCATACTGGACCTCTAGTCTCATCTGAGTTCTGTCCGTAACAAACACACACACATTTTGTGATATTTAACCCTGGTGGTACAGTGGTTAAGTACTACAGCTCCTAACCAAAGGCTGACAGTTCAAATCCACCAGGCACTCCTTGGAAACTTTACTGAGCAGTCCTACTCTGTCCTTTAGGGTCACTATGAGTCGTAATTGACTTGATGACAAAGGCTTTGGGTTTTTTAATGCAGTCTCCAGGTGGTGCAAAGGGTTAAAGTGCTTGGCTGCTAATCAAAAGGTTGGACTCTGTTTGAGCCCACCCAGAGGTTCCTTGGAAGAAAGGCCAGGAAATCTACTTCTGAAAAACCAGCCACTGAAAACCCTATGGAGTTACAGTTCTACTGTGATACACAGGGGGTCGCCATGAGTCAGAATCAACTGGATGGCAACTGGTTTGGTTTTAGGAAACTGATACAAGCACTGAGCTTGTCCAAGCCCTCAAGTCACCAATTCCAGATAGTTATTTAAATAAACTCATCGTGTCTACCCATACTGCCTATTCGTCAAAAGCAATCCCCACTGTTGTCTACCTTCCCCAATTCTCTTCTGTCTTAATTTCACCCTAACTCACTGAACTGTCCCTCAGTTCTGCTTATTCCTA
Organism: Elephas maximus indicus; assembly: GCF_024166365.1. Taxonomy (NCBI): domain Eukaryota; kingdom Metazoa; phylum Chordata; class Mammalia; order Proboscidea; family Elephantidae; genus Elephas; species Elephas maximus. The sequence continues at coordinate 163,350,080 of NC_064821.1, read as the reverse complement.
ACAGCTCTCAGCCCCACCAGTGGCATCACCAGGGTTGCTGTCACCCAGTTCGGTAACTCAAGATATCATTCCCCCATGTTAATTACCACAATATTGTAGCTAAAACCCCAGAGAATTTGATAAAATCAGTGACTATAAAAAACACCAGAAACAATGGTGATTTGAAGCGTCAATGTAATTGGTAATAACGACAGCTCTGACCAGAGGGCATCAGAAGGTCCGAAAAGTGAGCAGAGAGTTTTAGCCTTGTAGGTATATTGATACATGAAAGCTGGGCTTATGAAAAATGTTTTTGTTGTTATAACTAACTACAGGGATATTTTTATAAAGAATAATAAATTTCTGCTGAAACACTGCACAAAAATTTTATAGACAGTCATTTCAGCATCACCCCCACCCCTACAGTGTCACGAAGGGTAGTCTGTACACCCCGGCCTCCAGCCCCACCAACTCCCCTAGTGATGCCACTAAGCCCACCCTTCCTCTCCCTTCCCCCATCTCGGCTCCATCCAGTTCTCCAGGCCTCTGCACCTGGGGCTGAACAGCTGCCTCCCAGCCCATCACCCTTTCCAAATTCCCCAACGCTGAGCAAAAAGGGCTGTTTTATGTTTTACGCCCACGTTGTTCCAGAAAAGACTTAAGGCAGCTGAAGCACAAAGAATTCTCATCCTCAGATACTGTAATGGCCACCCTCATTCTTAGATACTGAAGTATATCCCCCAGCATACCAAGAATAAAAGGAAAAACTCCTGGTTAGGAGGTCTCTGGCCTCCACTCACAATATGAAGGCAAAGTCATAAAGTATTCCAAATCTCTTCACCTGGAATGCTCTCCCCTCTACCCCACACCCAGCCAACTCCTATTCACACTTTAAGGCCCAGCCTATTTGTCATCTCTGCTGGGAAACCTTCCCCACCCCTTCACGCAGTTAGTCACTCTCTCTTTGTGTGCCTGCACCACAATGAAATTTATCTCCACACCAACCTCCCTCATGAGACTTAGGGTACTGAGGCCAGAGCCTTATCTTAACTCATCTTTGTATGCGCTTCTGCATTTCAGACAGTAGAAAAAACCAAACCAGCTGCCGCTGAGTCTATTCTGACTCATGGCGACCCCATGTGTTTCAGAGCAGAACTTTGCTCCACAGAGTCTTCATGGCTGTGATCTGCTGGAAGGAGATCACCAGGTCTTTCTTCTGCGGTGCCTTTGGGTAGATCCGAACCACCAATCTTTTGGTTAGTAACTGAGAGCTTACTAACTGTGTCACCCAGATACTTCTCTTCAAACTACCAAAACACAAAAAACAAAACCACCACCAAACCTGCTGTCATTGAGTTGATTCCAACCCACACCTAAGAAATGTTTGTGGGATGAATAAACCGGTTATTCTCCTGGACCTCCCTTTATCAATGCACTTGCATTCCAAAGATCACTGCTTCTCCTCAGAGACACTTCACCTCACCCCTCACCCCAACTCTGAAGGCCTCCCTCAGCCTATCATCCAACTAAGCCTCTTGCACTCCTGCGAGCCCCACTCCACAATTATTTCCCTGGGAATAACTCCTTCCATCAGTTCTTACAATTCCCACAGTGATCAAAGGTGCTTTTATAAGGATCTGTCCAGCTATTTAGGTCTTCATGGCTTGGTTTCTCACACACTTCTGAGTTGGTCCTATGTCCCTTTTTAGACCTCAAGCACATCTAGAGGAAGGCTGGTGACTAACTACTTCCTCTGCGCTCACAACAATTTTCATGCACCCACTTCTGATGCCTGGAAGAAATGCTCCTCTGCAATAACATTAGAGATGGATGATGATGTTCTTAAGCGTCCTAGGTCTTAAAACTAGGAAAATGCATTGGTACCACTGGATCCCAGCTCCAGGAGCAGTGCCTGGTGCATAGTAGGAGCTCAAAACTGTTAGCTGAGTGAATGAAAGAATGGAAGGTCACCTGCCCTAGCCTCTTGTTTACCAGTTTACCAGTTGCCATCAACTCGATTCTGACTCATGGTAAACCCACATCTGCAGAGCAGAACTGTGCTCCGCAGGGTTTTCAAGGCTATGACCTTTCAGAAGCAGATTGCCAGGCTTTTCTTCCAGTGCACCTATGGGTGGCTTTGAACTACCAACTTTTGTTTAGTAGTTGAACACTTAACCATTCGCACCCCCCTTTGTACCAGGCAACCAAGGCCTGTGTTGCTTGACTTACCCAAGGTGATTAGCAAGTTAGCCAGGCGAAACTGGAGCCCCCGTGTCTTGGCTCCCAGCACAGGGCCCTCCTCCCCAACACTGGCATTCTCGCTACCCATCCCTTCCACATTCCAAAGACAGCATCTCCACAAGAAGCTCTGGACAGCATCCAGGAGTATTTTTTTTCCTGGCTTTAAAGCAAATTGTGACAAATGGCTCCACAGATCTACTGGGCCGCGGAACTGAGCAGATGGAACTGCAATTCACACTATTAACTTAAATTCTATTTGATGCTGCTTCAAATTAGTGCATTTTATCTAGAAATTATAAAAACCATTGCGTGTGTGGCGTGGGGGAATGCAACTAGTAAATAAGCTTGTCGGAAGATTCATTACAAACCTATATGCTCTGGCTGCCCTCACCCACCACAGATTTCTTATTTATTTATTTTTTTAATCTGCTCTCCCATTTTCTCCCTCCACCAAAAAGTCCTGACTCATGCCCAGAATGAGAGGTTCTTGGGGACCATTGGTCTAACTGCCCACCTAAGCTTGAACCCCCTGGACCTACAGAGATTCTGCCTGTGGACGTGGTTTTCACTGACAGCAGCCCATATGGCAAAGCTCTATTAGAAAGTTCTTTACTTTGAACTGAAATTGGGCTCAGGGGTCCTGGATACAGAACAAGTCCAATCTCTTACTTATTTGCTCAGCAGACAATAATTGAGTACAGCCTAGATACCAGACGCTGAAGTAGGCACTAAATTTACGGAGAGACGCCTAAGAACAGTCTTTACCCTCAAGGAGCTTACAGTCTAGTAAGGAAAACAGAGAAGTTTACAAGTCTCTCCCTCTGAAGCATCTCCTCTCCAGGCTGAGCACCCTAGAGGCCTTTAATGGTCACACATAAGGCATGGATGCAGTTTCTGTCCCCATCTCTTACAAACAGGCTCCAGTTGTCTCTGTCCCTCAAAGTATGTCACCCAGAACGGAGTGCCATTCCTCACATGTGGTCTGACCATCATCTCCTTGGCTCTAGACACTAATTTCTGTCAGTGCAGACAAGACAGCTTTGTTCTTTGGTGGCCACATCAACTGGTTGACCCTGGCCAACTACAGCTCTAAACCCTTTCCTCAGCATCCTGTTCCTGTACAGCTGGATCCTGGACAGAAGAGCAAACTTGTTGCCGTTGAGTCGGTTCTGACTCATAGAGGCCCCACAGGGTTTCCAAGGCTGTAAATCTTTATGGAAGCAGACTGCCACATCTGTCTCCTGCAGAACAGCTGGTGAGTTCAAACCCCCAACCCTTTGGTTAGCAGCCAGGTGCTTAACCACTGTGCCACCAGGGCTCCTTTTGGACAGAAGTGCAGGGCCTTGCATTTATCCTTATTCCATTTCACCTATTAGGATCCAGACCACCAGCCTACCTGTCAAGACCATTCTTTATCTTACCTGTGGTAAAAATGGTGTGGGACGCGGTGTCTGACCTCCTCCAACTTCACAAGCGGGAAGGAGAACCAAGACTAACAGCGCAAGGCTGGCTCCCCTGAGGCAGAGGCCAGACAAACCTCCTCTCTCCGGCATCTGACACCAACCGTCCCTCGCACAGCACTCTCTACTTCTCTGCTGGGTTCGATAATTCATTGCAATGGCCACAGAGAACTCACAGACCATACTGACGATTATGGGGTTTTTAAGGGAATTAACAGTTACAATTCAGGCTCAGGAACACTCAGGATACAGTTATTCCATCAGGACAGCCTCTTCCCAGCCCTGCTCATAGACACCTCTCCCTGGCCCTAGGCCTCTGCCCAAAGACAATCAGCTTTCTCTTTCCGTTGGCGGGAAAGCCCACGGCTCCTGCTGCCAGATCCCCCAGGCCGGGTCTCTCCTGCCACACTGCCTTCTTGCTGTCTTTAGAGTTACAGCTTGCTCTCTCTTGGTCTCCTGCTTCCAGGAACTTCTCAGCACAAGGATCACAGAGCCAAAGTACGCGCTCTCTGCTCCTGGCTGTTCTTTCTCAGTGGTGGTAGGATCCTCCTCTCTGCTCCGGAATTGGCTCTCTTCTAAAGCAAAACTGACCAATCCCCTTGGTGGGCCACGATTACCCCATCACACAGTCCCGACCAATCACCTGCGTGGGAGTTCCAAGATCCTGACGCAGAAGTCCATGTTAAGTAGTCCATTACACCGCACCGTCAACCAACATACACTCTGTGGCTTCTTGCTTTGAAGTCACGTAGACAGCAGTGGTGGTTCAGTGGTAGAATTCTCGCCTTCCGTAAAGGAGGCCTGAGTTCTATTCTCTGCCAGTGCACCTATTCACAGCCTCCACCTGTCTGTCCGTGGAGGCTTCCGTGTTGCTATGATGCTGAACAGACTTCAGCAGAGCTTCCAGACTAAGGCAGACTAAGAAGAAAAGTCCCGGAGATCTACTTTCTAAAAAATCAGCCAATGAAAACCCTATGGATCACAAAGGTCCAATCCCTAATCAATCACGGGATGGCACAGGAATGGGCAGCATTTTGTTTTGTCATGTGTGGGGCTGCCATGAGTGTGGGGCCGACTTGACAGCTGCTAACATCAACATGACCTTAAATGGCATTGATGAGTATGATGTCTATATTCATCAAAGACACTATCATAATAGAGCAAGCTCAAGGACAGAACCCTATAACGACCTAGTCCAGCCAGAGAAACCTGAAAGCAATGCTTGGGCACATGATCTCCCTGCTGATGGACTTGGATTGGTCTTTCTCTGCTCTTGTTCTGCCTGTACATCTATCAGATCACAATGCCTCTTGGGGCATTCACAGCAGGTATACTCAATAAATACGCCAATCTGCTGCCAAATTCTAAGCCATCCCACACATAGTAAAAATAAAAATAAAAACGTGTTATCCCTGCCACCTTCACTCTTTTTGTCATTCTTCCAGTATCCTTGGCTAGAAATCTCAGAGTCCAAGATGGCGCCTCCTCCTCCTCTGTTGCTTCATCTAGCTGCCAAGTCCTGCTCTTTTCTCTCCTGTCCCACGCCTACTGACACCAGCCCAATCCAGGCATTCTTCTCCACAATCGTAAAGGTCTTTAGTATATTTTAAAACTGGCCTCCTTGCTGCTACCCTCTCCATCTCTGCACCCACCAATCTACCCAGTAAACTACTGCCAGACGAGTCTCCTATAGCACTTTCACCATATTCCGCTCCCCCTAAAAGCAACGCCCTTGTGGCTCCACTTTGCCACACTGGGCTTTGCAAGCTCAGGGTGGCAGGTCCATACTCCTCCTCTTGCTATTTGTTACTGTTGTTAGCTGTCGTCTGAGTTGGCCCTCTACTCATGAAGGCCCCCTGAACCATGGAAGGAAATGCTGCCCAGTCCTGTATCATCCCCATGAGAGGCTGTGGATCTGACCGCTGTGATTCATAGGTTTTCACTGGCTGATTTCCTGGAAGTAGATCTCCAGGCCTTTTTTCTCGGTCTGTCTTAGTCTGGAAGCTCTACTGAAACCTGTTTAGCATCATAGCAAGACACAAGCCTCCCTTGACAAGACAGGTGGTGGCTGTCCATGAGGTGCACTGGCCGAGAATAGAACCCAGGCCTCCCACTTGGAAGGCAAGAATTCCACCACGGAGCCACCAGTGCCTCACTCAACCATACCACATACTGCCCAAATCGCTCTGCAAAGTTGATGCACTAATTTATATTCTCAAGAGCAATGTTAAGTGTTCCTGTTGTCCGTGTCTTTGTCAACTAGTATTGTCTGCCTGTTACAGTTTCACCAATCTGATGGGGAGAAATGTTACTCCTTGTTAGTATAAAAATTAATTTTAAATGGAACAAAATCACTAACAATTGCAGTTTAGAAGACAAATGTTTTCAAAAACACATGGAAAGGCAGTCATGCAGTGCATAATGTCCATTCAGGCAACATCCAACCATAAATACATCTGTGGTCCTATAAGGATAGAATAGAGTTCAGAGATCTCAATCAGAGAACAGGACGTAGCGGGTATATCCAGACGTAGGGAACACAACAGCTTACCGCACACAACACACGTATCTCACATCTCTTATAGAGTGACTGCATAAAATGGTACAGTACATACATCACCTGTAACACACGTCTTACTAGTCATAATACACACCTATGTGACTTTTTTTTTTATGTGACTGGCTTATATATACACTGCACTGTATTTTCTATTGTTCTTTTAGGGTGAACTTTCCCAACTTACAAATAAAAAATTGACCATGTAACAGTGTATGCTTCGACTCGTAGGCAGCTGCATTCGATCTTGTGTATCGCGAGTCTCTTGAGTATTGCAGCGTTACCGCTCTACTTTTCTTTGGAAAATTTACCATGAAGTGCATCATAGCTCCCCAACACAACAAAACCAGTGCTAGTGACAGCAGCAGTAAGAAGCAAAGGAGAAGTAACGATTTGGAAGTGAAACAAAAGGTATCTCATATAGCTTTGCTAAGCACAAGCAGACATCATTTTATTGCGCTTCGCTGTATTGCGCGTCACTGTACCGTGTTACGCAGATATTGCTTTTTTTTTTTTTTTTTACACAAATTGAAGGTTTGTGGCAACCCTGCATCAAGCAAGTCTATCGGTGGCATTTTTCCAATAGCATATGCTCATATGTTGGTAATTCTTGCAGTATTTCAAACTTTTTCATTACTGTTATATCTGTTGAGGTGATCGGTGATCAGTGATCTTTGATGTTATTATTTTAATTGTTTTAGAGTACCACAAACAGCGCCCATATAAGATGGCAAAACAAATCCATAAATGTTGTATGTGTTCTGACTGCTCACCGACTGGCTGTTCCCATCTCTTTCCCCCTCGTACTCCCTGGGATATGAAAATACTGAAATTAGGCCAATTAATAACCCTACTATGGTCTCCAAGTGTTCAAGTGAAAGGAACAGCTGCACGTCCCTTACTTTAAATCAAAAGCTAGAAATGATTAAGCTTTGTGACAAAGGTATATCAAAAGCCAAGACAGGCCAAAAGCCAGGCATCTTGCGTCAGTTAGCTCAGTTAGCCAAGTTGTGAGTGCAAAGGAAAAGTTCTTGAAGGAAATTAAAAGTGCAACTCCAGTGAGCAATCCAATGATAAGAAAGCAAAACAGTCTTACTGCTGATAAGGAGAAAGTTTCGTTGGTCTGGATAGAAGATCAAACCACAACATTCCCTTTAGCCAAAGCCTAACCCAGAGCAAGGTCCTAACTGTCTTCAATTCTGTGAAGGCTGAGAGAGGTGAGGAAACTGCAGAAGAAAAGTGTGAAGCTAGCAGAGGTTGGTTCACGAGGTTTAAGGAAAGAACCCATCTCCATAACATAAATGTATAAGGTGAAGTACCAAGTGCTGATGTAGAAGCTACAGAAGTTCCCCAGAAGATCAAGCTAACTGAGGAAGGTGCCTACACTACACGACAGATTTTCAATGTAGACCAGATAGCCTTATGTTGGAAGAAGACACCATCTAGGACTTCCGTAGCTAGAGAGAAGTCAATGCCTGGCTTCAAAGCTTCAAAGGACAGGCTGGCTCTCTTATTTGGGGCGAATGCAGCTGGTGACTTTAAGTTGAAGCCAATGCTCATTTAACATCCAAAAATCCTAGGGCCTTCAAGAATTATGCTAAATCCACTCTGCCTGTGCTCTATAAATGGAACAACAAAGCCTGGACAACAGCACATTTGCTTTATGATATGGTTTACTGAATATTTTAAGCCCACCACTGAGACTTACTAGTCAGAAAAAAAAAATTCCTTTCAAAATATTACTGCTCGTTGACAATGCACCTGGTCACCCAATAGCTCTGATGGAGATGTACAAGGAGGTTAACGTTGTTTTCATGCCTGCTAACACAACTTCCATTCTGCAGCCCATGGATCAAGGAGTAAATTCAGCTTTCAAGTCATATGATTTAAGAAATACATTGTGTAAGGCTATAGCTCCCATAGACAGTGATTCCTCTGATGGATCCAAGCAAAGTAAATGGGAAACCTTCTGGAAAGGATTCACCATTCTAGGTGCCATTGAGAACAGTCATGATTCCTGGGACAAGGTCAAAATATCAACATGAGCAGGAGTTTGGAAGAAGCTGATTCCAACCCTTATGGATGACTTTGAGGGGTTCAAGACTTCAGTGGAGTAAGTACCTGCAGATGTGGTGGAAAGAGGAAGAGAACCAGAATTAGAAGTGAAGCCTGAAATGTAACTGAATTGCTGCAATCTCATGATAAAACTTTAATGAATGAGGAGTTGCTTGTTGTGAATGAGCAAAGAAAGTAGTTTCTTGAGATGGAGTCTACTCCTGGTAAAAATGTTATGAACATTGTCGAAATGACAACAAAGGATTTAGAATATTACATAAACTCAGTTAGTAAAGCAGCGGCAGGGTTTGAGAAGACTGACTTCAATATTGAAAGAAGTTCTACTGTGGGTAAAATGCTATCAAACAGCATCACATGCTATAGAGAAATCTTTCGTGAAAGGAAGAGTCAATTGATGCGGCAAATTTCACTGTTGTCTTATTTGAAGAAATTGCTACAGCCACCCCAACCTTCAGCAACCACCGCCCTGAGGAGTTATCAGCCGTAGGTAAGACCCTCCACCAGCAAAAAGATTATGACTCGCTGAAGGCTCAGATGATGGTTAGCGTTTTTCAGCAAGAATACTTTTTAAATTATGGTACATACTTTTTTTTAGAGATAATGCTATTGCACACTTACTAGACTATAAAAAAAAAAATAGTACAGTGTAAACATAATTTTTACACGTACTGGGAAACCAAAAAATTTGTGACTTGCTTTATTGCAATATTCGCTTTACTGAGGTGCTTTGAAACCAAACCTACAATATCTCCGAGGAATGCCTATACACAATACGGTGTTCACACAATGTTCAAATCACATAACGTCCTATTTCACAGAACGTACTGTGGACATTAAGTGACATGTGACTGTGTAATAACAGCGTTCCTTGGGTTTTCTTCAAAAAAATACAGGAAGGACAGGCAAGTAAGGTTATCAGCAAAACAAGACTGGCCATGAGCTGATAATTGTTGAAACTGGGTGATAGGTGCATGGGGGTTCATTATGCTGTTCTCTCCACTTTAGTTTATGTGGAATTTTACAAAATAAGAAATTAAAAGAAGAAATACAGCAGCAACGGCAGCAGAATCTGAAATAAAGAATGTCCAAAAAAAGAGCACTGATAGCCATGAAAGGCCGAGTTAAGAATGGGCAGAGCAGCAGAGCTGGCAGGCAATGGAGAACAAAAGGAACACAAGGAAAAGGAAGCAGGGAGGAAAGCTTTTGAACTGTGCCATGATATAAGTTAGAATAGTGGGGAAGGTTATTTATCAAATTAGTGGTTCTAAAGACCCTTTCCACCACCCGTCTGTCAGGTTGTTGTACTATGGTGGCTTGCGTGTTGCTGTGATGTTGGAAGCTATGCCTCCAGTATTTCAAATACCGACAGGGTCACCCGTGGTGGATAGGTTTCAGCGGAGCTTCCAGCCTAAAAAAGACTAAGAAGAAAGGCCTGATGATCTACTTTGGATATTTAGCCAATGAAAACCCTATGGGTCATGCCAGAACATTGACTCGCTTGCTTTGGTTGGAAACATCATCAGGAGGGATCAATTGCCGGAGAAGGACATCATGTTTGGTAAAGCAGAAGACCACAGAGGGAGACCCTCGGTGAGGCTGACTGGCACGACAGCCTCAATGACGGACTCAAACAGGCGTGCGATTTTGAGGATGACACAGGACCAGACAACATTTCATTCTGTTGTACATAAGGTCACCGTGAGCCAGAGTCAACTCAGTGGCCGCTAACGACAACAACACAGACTCTATTATAACATTAAGGCAACTAAAAACAGCAACAGCAGCACCTAATAAAGGTTATCAGATTTTAAAAGTACTATTGGTATTGGTACAATGAGCAACATTAAAAATTACTCAAGTTTTGTTCCATGAAGTTTTTCTTTGAAATATAGAACATGTCATTTGTTTTCATGCCCACAAAAATCTCTTTTGTAATATCTGCATGATTACAAAACACAAAAATTCTTCTTATTTAAAAAAAAAAATTGGTCTTTAATTCCTTTTTTGTTTGTTTGTTTTTTGAAGTCTGGATGGACTGCCTTAAGGATAAGAAGTCACACGTGCTTTCGAGCGAAACTGAAATCACGATTAACCACACAGGACTCTCCGGAACCCCTGAGCTGCTAAATCATGGAGGACCTGAGGTAGAGTCTCCACATTTAGAGGCAAGGATCCAGGCACTGGAGTTAGGGCTCCCAGGATGTGAATGATAAACCTGAGAGAAATAGGCACAAAATGTCATCTGGGACAGAGCAAAATTTGACAAAGGAAGGAGCTAAAAACTTGTCACACCGGTAGGAGAAGCAGATTCGATGAACAGAATAGGAAAATGTGGAAAAAGAAAAGCCTCAACAAGGAGAAAAGTCAGTGGCTTGGAACTTGGGCCTCAGAGGCTGTCAGCTGAAGAAATGTCCTGGAACCAAAGGGCGGGGCCAGGTGGCATCACCGAGTGGCTCTGGGGCAGAGATGCAGGGCTGCAGCCTCATCAATCATTGCTCCACGCTGGGCCCTACCAGCTTAGGGTGGCAGGTATCAGTAGGGGACCACCAGGGCCACCTGCCAGTGAACGGATGACAAAAACTGCTCAGCAAAGTCATTTTCAGATTCCTTCACATATTATTGCGCAAAATCATCTCTCCACAGTGGAACCTATTTGTCCCACCCACCTTGACTTGCTGTCTTCACCACCCCTCTGCTTCTGCCCCTAAAGAAATTATTCATTGACCACAGGGGTTTACCACCCAGGAAGAAAAGAGGCTGAAAAGAGCATTCTGCACCTTGCCCTGGTCCAAAAAGCACCGTGCCCTGGTGAGAGGCACAGGCTCCGTCTGCGGGGTCTCACTCTCCACATGCAATACGAAAGCTGGCGCTGGCGCTGGCTCCGGAGTGGATTATCCGGTCCAGTCCCCTCATTTTACGGAAAAGGAAATTGAGGACCAGAAAGGTCATCCTGTCCAAGGTCACATGGCTAGTTCTTGATAACTGACTTAGACCCTAGGTCTCCGGACTCCCATCAATCCTCCTGTCCCTCCTACCTCTCCTCCCTCTTCAAAAGCTCTATCAGTGGAACCTCCTTGGTGTTGGGATCCTGGCCTTTTCTCTAGTCACACCTCTGAGTCAGAGTAATCCGAGTCCCATTTAGGATGGACACTCATCGAGTGAACTTCAGAGTCCCTGACTCACTCCCGACAGTCCTTTGTGTCCTGACTCCTGGCTGCTAGTCGCAGCTCAGTCCTCTTTTGTGCATTTATTACTGTCGCTTTGAGGGAGGCAGGCAGGAAGTTTCCCAATGTCCAGTGCTCGGAGGCCGCCCAGCTCTCAGCTAACAGTCACCTGGGGCTGTCAGCCTGCCTCGGTCACTCCCATCTGTACCTGGGTCCCCTGAGAATGAACACATAAGAAAAATCAAAAAGCGAACCCATCCCAGTCAAGTCAGTTCTAACACATGGCGACCCCATGTGTTACAGATTAAAACTGCTCCATACGATTTTCTTGGCTGTAATCATGACGAAAGCAGACTGTCAGGCCTTTCTTCCGTGGTGCTGCTGGGTAGGTCTGAACCACCAAACTTTAGGTTAAACCAAAAAAAAAAAAAAACCAGCAAACTGTCAGGCCTTTCTTCCGTGGATGCTGCTGGGTAGGTCTGAACCACCAAACTTTAGGTTAAACCAAAAAAAAAAAAAACCAAACCCGCTGCCGTTGAGTCAATTCCGACTCATAGTGACCCTAAAGGACAGAGCAGAACTGCCCCATAGGGTTTCCAAGGAGCGCCTGGTGGATCTGAAATGCCGACCTTTTGGTTAGCAGCCCTAGCATTTAGCCACTACACCACCATAGTTTCCACCCATAGGTTAGTAAACTATAAAACCAAACCCAATGCCTTCAAGTCCATTCCGACTCACAGCGACCCTACAGGACAGAGTAGAACTGCCCCATAGGGTTTCCAAGGAGTGCCTGGTGGATCCGAACTGCTGACCTTTTGGTTAGCAGCCATAGCTCTTAACTACTACACCAGCAGGGTTTCCTTTAGGTTAGTAATCCAGCATAATCATTTGCACCTCCCAGGGACCTTAGACACATAAAAGGTCATGCAAAAAGGCTGGCAGGCACAGGAGAGGAAGAGAAGGTGGCTTCCTGGTGTTGGTGTTGTGTCCCCAGCCACTGCACTCTGGGGAGCAGGGGAAGGAAGCCATGTCTTTATGTGTAGAAGAAGGGCCCTATCGTTTACTGGAGGCTTTCCCATGTGCAGTGCAGCTGAACCCTCTCAATCCCCTGTGGAATGGGATCACTGTTTCTATTTTGCAGTGAGGAAGCTCCAGTCCAGAAAGGTCAGGTGATTATTCCAAGGTCATCAATTAAGTACGAATCAGAGAAAGGGGAAAACCCAAGGCTCCTGATTCCAAGTGCAGGACTCTCCTCAGCACAGCAGGCAAGTTCACCCACAGGTCTCTGCCCTGCCCCCCAAACATGTGGTACCAATTTGGTGAGGCCACTCCATCAGCATATATGCTACAGGATAATCTTTGTGCTCAAAGCTCTCACTCTGTGCCAATCCTTTAGGAAAAAAGGGACTCACGTTTTCCTCATGCATACCCCTAATGAAAAAACCAAGAACCAAACCCATTGCCATCAAGTCAATTCCAAATCATGGCAACCCCATGTGTTACAGAGTTGAATGGCTCCACAGGGTTTTTTCTTGGCTGTAACCTTTACAGAAACAGATTGCCAGGCCTTTCTTTCGAAGCACCATGGGGTGGGTTCAAATCACCAACTGTTTGATTAATAGCCAAGTGCAAACTGTCTGTGCCACCCAGGGACCTCTATCCCTAACCAAAGGATACGTAATGAGCAATCATTCCCTACTCAGAAAATGCCGCTGCAAATAGAGAAAAAAGTAAACCGAACTGCATGTTCCTCAAAGTCCTTCTCTTTATTACATGGATGCCACACAAGCACAGATTGGTAATCTGATAGCATCTTTGTTCGTTTTTGGCTCTTTAAAAACATTGGGGGACGTAACAGGAAAGCAATGCAGGAAATGGCAGTAGTGTGACTGCTCATTAAGGAGAGCCCCGAGCAGCAAGCTCCAGGCTTGTGCTAGACCATAAACCAGCAAGCCCCAGGCCACTTCAATGATGCCGAAGGGGTGTCTCCACCACTCCCGATGGCTTCTGCACTTGGCTTCATTTGGGAGAAGGCATCTAAACCAACTCTGGCCAGGAGCTAGCATCACTAGGCTTACGAAAGCTGGGGAAGTGAGCAGCACAGGCGTGGAATAGTCCAGTGTCCGCAGGCTATAAGCAGGCTCCTGTTTCGGCAGCGGGTATTCTACGGATGAATTTTCATTATGAACCAAGGTGTCAGCAGAGAGAAAGCCAGCAAAGGAGAATATCTGTGTAGTGGTGGGCTGTAATCAGGAGATGTTGTCATATACAGGTGACTAAAAGGTCTCCTCAAGAGAATCTCTCCACCATCAAGAGGCCCCAAAGGTTGATGCTTTCCCAGAAATCCACTTTTAAAAGAGCAGGGTTGGGAGATATTTGTGTGATCAGCCATTAACACCTCAGCAGCTAGTAACACTGATACAACGGGAAAGACCCTCAATTAGAAGTCAAAAATTCCGGGTTTCCTTCAAAATACAGCTGGCAGGAATGTGGGATGGTACAGCCACTCTGGAAAATAGTTTGGCAGTTTCTTACAGAGTTAAACATACCATAAAACCAAACACCAGTTGCCATCCAGTCAATTCCAACTCAGGACGACCCCACATGTGTCAGAGTAAAATTGTGTTACATGGGGTTTTCAATGGCTGATTTTTTTTAAAGTAGATCACCAGGCCTTTCTTCCAAGGTGCCTCTGGTTGGACTCAAACCGCAACCTTCAGTTAACAGCTGAGTGCTTAACGATTTGCACCACCCAGGGACTCCAAACATACCATAAAATCCCATAAAAATCTGTTGCCTTCAATTCCAACCCACAGCAACACTACTGGACAGAGCAGAACTGCCGCCCAGGGTTTGCAAAGAGTGGCTGATGGATTAGAACTGCCAACCTTTTGGTTAGCAGCTGAGCTCTTAACCACTATTCCACCAGAGCTCCAAATATACCATATGACCCATGAATCCCAAACCTATTAACCCAAGAAAAATGAAAGCCCACGTCCATGCAAAGATTTGTACGTGTAATAAGCAACCTTTTTCATAAAAGCCAAAAACCATAAACAGCCCATATGGCCAACAACCGGTAAAAGGAAAAATAAAATGTGGTATAGTCATATCACAGATCCCTGGGTGGCACAAACGGTTTGTGCTCAACTACTAGCCGAAAGGTTGGCAGTTCAAATCTACCCCTCAGCATTGCAGAAGAAAGACCACCTGGTGATCTACTGGAGTAAGATGACAACTGTTGTCATCAAGTCAGTTCCAACTGATGGTGATCCTACGTGTTAAGAGTAGAACTGCTCCACAGTGTTTTGTTGCTGTAGTCTTTACAGAAGCAGATCGCCAGACCTTTCTTCCACAGAGCAGCTGGGTGGGTTCAAAGCACCAATCTTTAGGTTCCGGAACAGAGCAGAATGGCCCCATAGGGTTTCCAAGGAGCAGCTGGTGGATTCGAACTGTCAACCTTTTGGTTAGCAGCCGAGCTCTTAACCACTGCACCACCAGGGCTCCTTTAGGTTTGCAGTCAAGTGCAAACCATTACGGAGCAGAGGTCTACTCTGAAACACACAGGGTCGCCATGAGTCAGAACGGATTCCATGCCAATGATTATCCATACAATGGGATAATACTCAGTAATAAAAAGGAATGAACTAGATGCACACAACAACATAAATGAATCTCAAAAGCTTCATACTGAGTGAGAGAAACCAGATTCAAAAGGCTACATTCCGAATGATGACATGTGTACCACATTCTGGAAAATGCAATACTGCAGACAGAAATCAGATCTGTGGTTGCCAGAGATGGGGGGAGGAGGCTACCTGCAAAGAGGCCCAAGGGGACCTCTTGGGTTGATGGACATGGTTTACGTTTGATCGTGATGGTCGTTACAGGACTGTTTACATTTGTTCAAACTCACCAAACAACACACTTATAGTTGATTAATTCTGCTGTAACTAAATTATACTGCAATCAAGCAGATGAAAAAACAACTACACTGGATTTCTTTCCCTTAACCAGAACTGGTGAGTGCTTCCTGCTTGCTGTAACTTGGAGGGACCATATAACCTGCCTGTGCCTCATCTGTAAAGGGGGGGCTGCATAACACTCCCCTCTCCAGGTAACTGTAAGAATGAAATCAGATGATGCTAGTGAACATACAAAGCCAGGAACGCTATGAGAATTCAATAAATGTCAGCTTCTGCCCTCCTTCCTTGGTGTAGGTAAGTGACCCGAAATGATCCATAAACCTTTCAACTGGCACAGGTCAGGAGATGAGTCGGAGAACTCAGAGAAGTACTGAAAACCTGGAGAAAACCAAGGGGCAGAGGCTGCACATGGCCAGACCTGGGGGGCAGCCTGGGTGGGGGTCAGGAGACTGGAGACAGAGGACAAAAGGGGAGCGTTGTGGCAGACTGCTGCCCAGCTGTGGCCTCCTGGCCTCTCATTTCCTCTACCTTAACTAGGGGTCAGCTGAGTGCCTTCCCATAACTGCAGCAGCTCCCTACACCCATCATCTTCAGCTTAAATACAGAGCTGAGCTTCAGTGGGACAAAGTCTCCTTTATAGCACGCTGTGATTTGTTCCCACTGTCATTTGAACCCTTGGGCTGCAACAGGAACACAAGTCTCAGCGTTCTCTGTCATTTCCCACAGCCGCCGGGATACACAGCATTCCTCTGCCTGGCTGCTGGTTAAACGCTATTATCATTATTTTTAGGAGAAAGATGGAGACTTTGGGGGGATGGGGTTGAAAAGAGAACGCATCTGGAAGACTTCTAGGAACTTTAAAAGGCTTGGAAGTGAATGGCGCCAGTTGTTTATCAGGTCTAATTTTACTCCAAGGTTCCTTTTAGCATAACACAGTTACTAGCCAAGGCAGCGTTAGTTTTTGGCTCAGAAATGGTGAGAGTTTCTTCAATTCACTGGACTAGAACTGGAAAGAGGCAGAAGGTGGGGTTGAAGAGTAATCACGGGCAACCAAGACTGCCAGAGGCAGAATCTAGGGAGTTGTCAGTGGTGAAATACACAGCCAGGCAGAGAGCAAAACTGAGACAACAAAGAAAGCTGAGGAGACAAACTCTGCGTCCTTCAGGTCCTTGGGCCACTGCCACCCATGAGGGAAGCTTGGTAGCTGACCAGCCTATTCTTGCCCATTAGATGCCTGTGTTTTTAAACCAAACCAGTTGCTGTCAACTCTTACTCATGGTGACCCCATGTGTGTCAGAGTAGAACTGTGCACCACAGGGTTTTCAGTGGCTGATTTTTTTGTACATAGACATCGCTGGATGGACTTGAACCTCCAACCTTTTGGTTAGAAGCTGACCATGTTAACTGTCTGTGCTACCCAAGGGCTCCAAAAAACCTTATTAGACAGGTGTTATTTTTTAATCCTTATTTTTCAGATAAGGAAACTGAGGCACAGAGCAGTTAAGTGACCTCCCTAATGTCACACAGCCAGTTAAGCGGTGGAACTAGAGTCAGACCCAGACAATTTGATGCCACCCACAGACCTCAAGTGATACTAATTCAGGTAATACAGCTATCTCCCTCTCCCTGGTCTGCCCTCCTGTGATAAATTACTTCCTTTTCCCATGAAGCCTCTAATTCAATACTCTACCACTATCTTACACTCAAATGGCTAATGCAGGTTCTTTGCCTCACACAAAGCACGGCACACAAGGCAACTTCAAAATCAAAAGAAAGGAGGTCCTAAGGAATAGGCAAGAGAGCAGTAGTACTGACAGCAATAGGAGCTTGACAAGGTGGAGAAGAGTAGGACTGAAAATGTTTAAATGTTAACTCTCAGATGTTGGTGAGTCATTCAGAGGGAAAGGTGTGTCACGTGGCAAAACAGGTGAAACTGAAGGCAGGTGAGACTCAGGCAGAAATGCACAATCAGGTGAGGGATCCCCCTCGAAGCTGCCCGTGCTTTCAATGTCAACTTCAAGGCTGGGTCAGTGTATGTGGCCAGTGTATATGGCCATTGGCTCAGACATTTCTGGAGCCCAGCCACAACAGCTCTGCTAAGACTGAAGCAAGAACGGCAAGATATCCCGAGGAAGGTGACAATATGGTCCAAAGTCCATGCCTTTATGGCTCAACAACTATGTACTGTGGCCTAAATCTAATCTCCTGATGGCCACACTGTACCTAAGGCCGCCTGTGGCCAGTCAGCTAACCAGGGTGGCAACTCCAGCCCTGGGCACCTACAGCAAGAACTACCATTTACTGAGCACTTACTGTGTGACAGGCACTAAGCTAGACGCTTTTTTCAGACAGTCCCATTTAATTCTCACAATAACCTGGATGAGTGGCTCCTATTATTTACAGACGAGTAAATGGGGGAAGCTTAGAGAAGTTATCTAACTTGCCCAAAATCATACTGCTAGCTTAATAATAAATGTTTCTGGAATGCTGGTTAGGTGGACAGATGTGGATGGATCACTGGATGGACAGACAGACAAATGAAAGTATGAGCTGACAGGTGGCTCCAGTATTCTCTTCCTGGGACTAGACTTAAACCTTCTAGGGCTGTGAGAAGCAGGTAGAACAATGGGGAAAATAAGAATGGCTGACTATAACAGAACGACATCAACAAATATTTACGGCACCCTTGTTTGCTGGAGAGGAAGTAGTGGTGGTTCAGCGGTAGAATCTTGCCTTCCACGCGGGAGACCCGGGTTGGATTCCTGGCCAGTGCAACTCATGCGCAGCCACTGGTTTCAGTGGAGCTTCCAGATTAGGACAGAGTAGGAAGAAAGGCCTGGTCATCACCTTCTAAAATTCAGCCAACAAAAACTCTATGGATGACGACAGCAGGATCCCGTTGTGCATGGGGTGACTGTGAGTCGGTGCCAACTCAATGGCAGCTAACAATAATATTTTGTAGAAAGTGGAGGAAAAAACAGAAAGCCAACTCTCTATTAGACACAGAAACAGTCCTATTACTGTCTTTACATTTTCAGATTCATAAAGGAAAGCCCTGAAGTGGCCAACGCTAGCTGTTTTCTTCTGAACGGTTTTCTTTTGGGTATTTATGGAGTCAAGGGGTTCAGTTAGATGAGAAACAGGGCACACCAGAGATCACACATAAGCAGTGGAAGAGGCGCGCCTTTCACTGGTGTCCAACATTGTTTTGTTTAAAGTCAGATCAGATTCAGCATCTGCACTTTTACTTGCTGCCTGATGAAAACCAGATGCCAAATGCCTCCCTGCTCTGAACAGGGGCCCTCTGCCCTTCGGAAAATAACTTGAGTTAGCCAGGCAAAATGAATACAACACTACAACAAAGAGCCTGTATACTTGAACTGCCCAGCTCCTGACTCCCAGGCTTTTAAGAGTCTTTTGAAAATGGGACAGATTTTTTTTTTAAAAAAATGGACTTTGCACCTCATTTCCTAGTCTAGTCTAGAGATCTGAAACTTTACTCCTAAAGCTCCACTTTTAGCCAGGTAACTGAGATGCTCAACCTGGTCAGCAACAGAGACCAGCCACCAAAACATTCCCCTCTGCGAGCCACTTGACATTCTGGTGACGTGCGGAGGGAGCAGCCACCTCTCTTGCAGAGCTCAGGACCCAGTATCCCTCCTCTGGAAAGGTAAAGGGCTTTGGGGCACTGTTATGGGCTGAACTGTGTCCTCTAATCGTATGTGCTGAAATCCTAACCCCTGTGCCTGTAAATATGGCCCTGTTGGAAAATAGGGGCTTTCTTTTGCTGTGTTAATGAGGTCATACCAGAGGATAGATCTTAAACCTAATCACTTCCAGGTGGTGTCTTATAAAAACAGCAGAATAGACACAAGACACAATAGGCGCACACACACACACACACACACGGGGGAAAACAGACGCCACGTGAGGACCTGTCTACAAGTCAAGGAACACCAAGGATTGCCAGCAGACACCACAAACTAGATTGTGTGTCAACTTGGCTAAGCCATGATTCTCAGTGGTTTGGCAGTTATGATGTAGTTTGTCAGCTATGTAATGGTATAACCATTCCATAATAAGATCTGTATAATGTAATCGCCTCCATGATGTGATCTGTTATAAACAGCCAATCAGCTGAAAGGGAGTTTCCTTAGGGGTGTGGCCTGTATCCAATATAGGTGGACTTTTTGGCAAAGCTCACAGGCTTTTGCTCACTCTGGATTCTGCAGCTAGCTCCTGCTCATCTGACCTCTGATTCTTGGACTTGAGCTAGCAGCTTACCTGCCATCTTTCCTGCCAATCTTGGGATTTGTTGGCCTCCAGAGCCTGTGAGCCAGAAGCCTGCTGTCTAACCTGCCGATCTTGGGTTCACCAGCCCCTACAGCTATGTGAGTCAGGAAAAGCCTCCAGCCTGACCCAAAGACTTGGGCCTTTCCAGCCCCTACAACTGCATGAGCCATTTCCATGATCTAAATCTCTCTATATACATATACTGATACGCTTCACTGCCTTTGCTTCTCTAGAGAACCCAGCCTAAGACACCAGGAGAGAGGCCCCACAGAAGGAATCAACACAGCGGAGACCCTGATTTGGACTTTTAGCCTCCAGAACTGTGAGAAAATAAACGTCTGTTCTTTAAAGCCACCCACTTGTGGTATTTTTTGTTACGGCAGCACTAGCAAACTAAGACAGGCCCAGAGAAGTAAACCTGCCTTCTGAAAAGCTGAGCCCTAGAGGTCAAATGAAAGTCAGCCAGCAAGCTTCTAATCCTTCAATGCAGACCTCTGAGAAAATCAAATCAGGAGGAGGGGAAGACTTTAACCTGAGGACCATATACCACCTGGATCCAATGGCGAATAGCAGTTAGGAGTGCCATTCCTTTACAGCTTCAGATTCCACTTTCAGGAGGTTTTCGTGGCTGACGGTGGACCAGTCCAATCTGATGCTGGAATGGGGGCCTCCTTCCCTTGCAGCACCATCTGGAACCCTGGAACCCAGGTTGCTATGGCATTGGAAGGGAGAGATGGCGGAGGTACCCAGCTCTTAGCTGCCACAGGCAGGAAACAACACCAATCACTTCCTCTCCCATTTGATCACTAACACTCATCACATGGCCCAACCAAACTGTGAAGGAGGCTGGAAAATTTAGGAGTGTGCACATATCTGGTGAGTTTTTGCCTCTGTCTCACCATCTTAAGCCCTGACCTCTCATTTCAAAGTCTAGCCCATTATTTTCAATTTAATTCATGGTTTTATTTCTCCCATGATCACCTCAAAACCCCAGTGACAACAGCCAAACAGCATCTTCCAAAAATCAACCCACTCTCCCAAATTTCCAGACTGTGTCATTTCCCAAAGTCACCAGGCTCAAAATCTGGGAGTCATTTTCCAGTCTTTCCTTTTCCTCAACATTCAACCCACCCTTCTTTCACTAAACTCC
Source organism: Elephas maximus indicus (assembly GCF_024166365.1). Lineage (NCBI taxonomy): Eukaryota > Metazoa > Chordata > Mammalia > Proboscidea > Elephantidae > Elephas > Elephas maximus. The sequence goes on along the minus strand of NC_064821.1, from coordinate 163,329,234 downwards.
ACCCCTTCATAACTGAATTATTCCAGTAGCTTAAGCTGGTCACTTGGCTTTTACATTCTTCCCATTCCAACCGACCTGATACATGGCTACCTAATCCTTCCTCCCAAGGTCTGCTTTCATTAGTTTCTCCACCGCTCCAGGACTCACAGTGATTCCCCACTCTATAAATCAGGGGTCAGTAGCTACGCCTGCAACTGGAGGTGCTGCAGACTCTGCCTCTGGAATTAGTCAGGACATAATCTGTTCTCTGGCAGTGCCACGTCCACTCCTACCTGCACAGGTTTGTTCATGCCATGCCCTCTTCTTGGAATGCCCTTCTGCTCTTCCGACGTAAACACTAATCTTACTGCAGGACCCACTCCAAATACAATCTCCTCACTCAAGTCTTTCCCACTAACATACTTACCTCCCTCCTTTCTGACTTACCACAGTGCTAAGCACTGGCTCGGAATACTATGCTTTTCGATGATATTTTGAATTGCGCAGCTTTCTAAGAATAAATCCTATTTTATGCTGTTTGAGCATATAATATATGAGGAGTGTGTAAAGTAGGCTGCCTTCAGCTGGAAGTAGTAGAAAACACTAACTCAACTGGTTTTAACAATGAGGACAAAAAGTACTGAGGTAGAGAGCTGCTAGGTCTTCAGTGACTCAGTAGCCAAGGTCCCCGGTTCTTCACATCTTCTCCCCTCTAACAACCTCAACAGACTTGAGGTAAGACAGCTGCCTCATTTCCAAGAATACAGTGGAAGAAAGGAGCCCTGGTGGTAAAAGTGATTAACAGCTACGGCAAGCTACAGTTGCCAACCAAAAGGTCAGCAGTTCGAATCCACCAGCCACTTACTGGAAACTCTATGGGGCAGTTTAGGGTTGCTACGAGTTGGAACTGACTTGACCTTTGCTATGAGGTGGAAGAAAGAGCTGTTTTTTTCCTTCTGTTTCTATTTAAAGAGGATACATCTTTCCTGGAATCCCCCCACCCCAGGTGGACTTATCACATCTCCTTTGTCAAAACTGTGTTGTACACTCAACATCAAATCACTGGTGAGGGGTATGGACTTCCATTAGTTTAGATCAATCAGCATTTACCCTGGAGCTGGAAGCAAGGTCACCTTTCCTTAAGTCTCGTAGGGCAGGGGTGGGGCCCAAACTAAACTGTGGCTCTGCCTGCAGAAAGCAGAAAAGAATGGCTGTTGTGCAGGCAGGCAACCAGCCGTATCTGCCACAGGCAGGGACCAATGACATGTATCTTGTGTTTTCCCTCCCTGTCACCCCCATCCTGTGCTGGCACATAAGAATGCTCAACAAATAGCTGTGGAATTCAGCTTAACTAGAAATTATCCTGTGGGTGTGAGAAAAGAGTGAGCATTATAACTGGGTGGGACAATGGGACATTTATGCATAGAAGCTGCAAAGAAGGCTATAAAATCTGAACAGATGCACAAACATTTTTAGCAGAGGTCTGGGGAGCTCTGGTCCAAGCCCCAGCCTGGGCTCAGCTCCCAGTTCCACAGTGAGCTGGGCTGCTCCCAGTAGGACCTTCTCCTCGGTTCACCCTTGCCTCCCACAGGCCAGTGGTCTACAGTCCAGCCACAACCCGCCAGGCAGAAGTTCTGGTCCCAGAGGAGGCTCAAGGTCAGGAACATCAGAGCCTGCAGGTAAGTAACTGACCGTAGCATGAGCACACAGAATCTGCTGAATGAGTACATGAGCGTGTGAGCTCTGGGCTGGAAAAGTGTTCCCTTCACTCACCTCCTTCAGCTGTTTGGATGCTTCTCTTCCTCTCCAGGCCACCCTGCTCCTATCCATGCCCCCGCCCCCACCTCAGCTTTCTACATACTCTCTCTGATCCTCTGGGCTACCGACAGGACCTCCGACTGAGGCTGGGAAACGTACCAACCATTGCGTAGAAAACATATTGAACACCAGGCTCTCAAGCCCCACTGATGCCAAATATCTATACTGCACGTCCACAAGTTTTAGCTCTTTGAAGTTTTGGAATTGTTTTTCAAATACCAAGGCTGGCATTTCCTTGGCTAGAGAAAATGGTGTTAAATGCAGCCTGCTGTAGAGCTTCATTGATTACGACATGCATTCGACATTCAATACATATTGACTGAGCAACTATTAGGTCGAACCATGCAACACTGCTGATACTCAATAGTTTCTAACTTACAAAAATGGCAACGTCATACAATTCAACCTAATGCTTACTCTATGCCAGGCAAAAGGCAAGGAGGGGCTTGGAGCACAATGACATACAACACAGACGTAATTCCTAGCCTGATGGAACTTACAGTCTAGTGCACTAAATCATCAATGACAAAAATAATGTCAAGTCTAGCTTCACTACCATACTTCATGTGCATATTTGCTTACTCTTGACTTCTTTGCTAGTCTGTAAGCTACACAAAGATGACAGCTGTGCCACCTCCATATAACACAATGCTGACCACACAGCAGACACACATTAAATATTTGTTACATTTATTAATTCACGTTACAACACACTAGTTAAGATGCCATAACCTACTAGGACATAGGACAGCATGCTCTAATCTACTCTTAGGAGGCCGGGGGATCAGGGGCTTCACTAACTTAAAATTTCTGATATTGCTGGTAAAGTTGTGTTATGTCTTCACAAAACAGGTCTTTATACAGCTTACAAATCACCGGCATACACAGGGTTTCACAGGGACTACTTAAAATACTTCAGAGAACAAACTGTTTTCCAGCACGAGGTAGTATTTCAGCAACCCCATTTACATAAATAATTGGTACAGATAATTGCAAATCATTCATATTTCTCTACGAAAGCGGGCTCCCCCAAGGGTCTTTATTAGGCACTCCATTAGCCTAGCCTGAGTGAGAGTATTTACTTAAAGCAGTAACAGTGAAATCTGTGAAAAATATTTGGTAATTCAGACATTTTACTAATTCAAACTAATCCTCATTAGTCCACGTTGTTAGGGATTTTACCATCGCATAAAGAAAAAGTATCAAAGGCTGCACATAGAATAATAATCTCCAAATTCTCTCGCAGGACATTTTGATAGCCAAAATGGAACCCGAATTAACATCGGAAGGCGGGCGGAAACAGAAAATAAAGAAATAACTTGAAGGGTAACCGTAACCCAATTTAATTCAACAGACGACATATTACATGAATCATGTTCAAATTAAAAGCAATGTATATGAGAGTTTTAGATCATGTACCTCAATCTTTTGATAAATCTGATATAACTTAAAGTAAAATGCTGGTAAACGCCACTGACCAGCAGGCCTCTTATCTATTTTGCAGAATTTCCCTAGGAGCGAGCCCTAGGACACACAGCAGAGGCTTCAATGAGCTTGGGCAGGGTCCCCGTGCGTGTTTGGCCTGTCATTGTTCTCTGCACCAGCACAGAGGTTTAGTCACACACTGGTCACATTCATGGAGCATCCTGAGCTCTCTTGACACAGCAAAGGATCAGCAGGCCCTGGCCCCTTCCTTGCCAAAAGCAGACAAAAACCTGTCGCCAACAAGGAGGACACCCAGCCTCTATAAGGATGCCAAAGTCCTGTCCTGCGCCTTTACAGACCCTTGCAATCTCTGGGATGCAGGCAGGATGATCACTGGCTCGGGGAGATTACGTTCTGAATGTCTCAAGAGATTAGTTACTTAAAAATCCTCCACATGACTTCAGTCAGCCCCATTCCAGATCACAGAGTAAAAGCCTACTTGATGAAGGCGGAATGGCTATACATTTGTGAAAGGGAAAATATGCAGAAGAAAACAGGAGTCAGATTACTGATGGGCACAGCACCAGCTCCAGGATGTCAGGGGCTGCTGAATAAATTATGACAAGGAGGCACATAATCATATATTCACCATAAATACCATAGCCTTCCAGCTCTCATATTTACTGACTTTCCCCCAAAGCAGAGATTGAAGCTGGCCTTACCCTCAAATGAGGCCTGACTCTCCCTGAATTCCAAATATGGGAAATTACAGCTCTTCGGCGGTGGGGGTGAGAATGAGAAGGAAAATGTTTTTATTGCATAATGCTTTAATTAAAGCCAAGCCGACATAACACCCAAGTCTGTTGCTCATTTGCTGTTAAGGGCATTTTCTAGTCCTCCTTCCACTCTCCCTTCATCCCATCCATTAAATTCTTTTCCTCACCTGCAGAATAATTCATCTTTAAAATAAGAGGATTAAACATGCCACCCATAACAATTCTTCCAAAATAAATTCAAGTTTAACCAGAAAACCAGTTGCCACTGAGTCAACTCTGACTCATGGTGACCCCAGGTGTGTCAGACTAGAGCTGTGCTCCATTGGATTTTCAGTGGCTGATTTTCTGGAAGTAGATCACCAGGCCTCTCTTCCAAGGTGCCTCTGGGTAAACTAGAACCGCCAACCTTCTGCACTTGTTCTCGATCTACTTTTTCTTTTTTAGAAGTTCACTGCTGGGGTGAAATGCTCAGAAGAGCTGGATTCTTGGTAAAAATATGAGAAATGAGTTATGGACGCCATTCCTCTCAGCTAAAACCAAAACCAAACCCACTGCCATCGAGTTCAAGCCAACTCATAGCAACCCTATAGGACAGAACAGAACTGCCACATTGGGTTTCCAAGGCTGTAAATCTTTCTTTTTTAATTGCACTTTAGATTAAGATTTACAGAACAAACTAACTTCTCGTTAAACAATTAGTACACATATTGCTTTATGACAATGGTTACCAACCCCACCACATGTCAACACTCTCCCTTCTCAACCAGCTTTCCTGTCTCCTGCCTTCTAGTCCTTGCGCCTGGGCTGATGTGTCTCTTTAGTCTCATTTTGTTTTATGGCTGAAGGGTGAACCTCAGGAGTGACTTCTGTACTGAGCTAAAAGAGTGTCTGGTGGCCATACTCTTGGGGTTTCTCTAGTCTCTGTCAACCCAGTAAGTCTGATCTTTTTTTGTGAGTTAGAATTTTGTTCTACATTTTTCTCCAGCTCTGTCCGGGGACCTCTATTGTGAACCCTGTCAGAGCAGTCAGTCATGGTAGCCAGGCACTATCTAGTCGTACCGGACTCAGTCTAGTGGAGGCCGTGGTAGATGCGATCCATTAGTCTTTGGACTAATCTTTCCCTTGTGTCTTTGGTTTTCTTCATTCTCCCTTGCTCCAGACAAGGTGAGACCGTGGAGTATCTTAGACAGCTGCTCATAAGCTTTTAAGACCCCAGATGCTACTCACCAAAGTAGAACGTAAAACATTTCTTTATAAACTATATTATGCCAACTAAGCTAAATGTTCCCCAAGACCATGGTCCCTACAGACTTCCAAGGCTGTAAATATTTACAGAACCAGACTGCCTCATCTTCCTCCTGAGGAGCAGCTGGTGGATTTGAACCAATGATCTTTCAGTTAGTAGCCAAGCACTTAATCACTGCGCCATCAGGGTTCCCTTTCAGCCAAAGAGGTGCAGAAACACCCAGCAAGCTGCAATCACCCATTCTGACCGAGGTAAGGTGGGAGACCTGTGCAGAAGTGCTCGGAATATGATCTTTGTAACGATATACCAAAAGACAGATTATAAAACTGTTCAGCAAATCACTTTTAAACAGTGTCACAAAGGTGTTGTCTAGTTTTGGGGTGAGCCTAGGATAGGCTAACAAATCCATCTATACAATCACTCCTCTAAAAACCTAACAATCATGTCCGTCTGAGAGGCAGAATTCCCAACAGAAAACCATCTCCAAATCAACACAAAACCACTGCCAAGCAAAACTGACTGGGAAAACCAGGAAGGCCTCTGGGAAGTGTTGCTTGTGGCACAAGCATGGCCCTGCACATAGGCTACTGGAAGCAGCAGCTGCCTGCTTCGGGGCTATGGAGATTTCCAATGGGCATGGTTTACAAGCCTGCCTTGGGCCTGTGGGCCTAGGGACTGCAGGGGCTGGGGTCGGGGGAAGTAGGGGGAGGAGCATCTGGTACTTCTGAGGTCACTTGAGAGTGACAAAAAAGTGAGAAAAGTGCCTATCAGTGCCTTCTACAGGGTAAACCCCAGGTTGGGGAAGGTACCTGATATGCTACAGACCCAGAGAGGCCTAGCCCCCTCTGAGCTGATACAACCACTTCTAGAAAACAGGCCCAACAATGGGGAGAACCCTGAGCTATGTCTACACAGCCCCCTCTTCCTTGGCTTCCTGAGCGGTCACGCTGTAGACTTTGTAGGGAGTTCATAGGAGTCCCTGAGTGGTGCCAACAGTTAACACTCACCGCTAACCAAAGGGCTGGCAGTTCAAATCCACCCAGAGGTGCCTCGAGAGAAAGGACTGGCAATCTACTTTCAAAAAATCAGCCACTGAAAATCCTGTGGAGCAGACTTCTATTATGACAAACATGGAGTCACCAAGAGTCCACAGCACACAGCTGGTTTGGTTTTTTAGGAAGGCAGAGTACCAGGTGAGGGGATGAATCAACCTTACTACCATCACAGCCAACTCCCACACACCCCGATATAAAGGTCCTCAGAAGAAAGTCTCCCATCTGATGCGAAATCTGTGATTTTTCTCTCTTTTGTTCTGGCTTCCCAGAAATTCAGAGCTAAATAAATTCCCAATTCCCGTAGACAGACAACATCCCTAGCTGTTAATAAGGACATTCTACATACCCAGGACTTCAGATATGAAAACTGCCTATTTTCAAGAGAAAGGCTGGACCTCGTTTTACCACCATCTCCTCCGTCTCATTGGCCTTTATTGTCTTGCTCCTAACCATCCTATATCAGAGCAGTCCAGAGAATTTGTAACCAGCCCATGGCTACTAAGGTAGAGTTGAAAACAAAATAAGAAGGAAAGATGTTAATTAACAGCAAAAAAAAAAAAAAAAAAAGACTCACTTGGATAAAATACAGTTCCCTAAAAAAAATTTTTTTAATTTTTTTTTTAATGTCAAAGTGTTTTCAATTCATCTATTTATTAAACATGAAAAAATATATACTGGATGGCTCTTTAAAATGTTCCTCATGATTTTAATTCTGTAGTACTCGGGATAATGGAAGAATGAGCGCATGTAGTAAGCACCCCAATATTTCTCAAATAAATGAATGAAAACCTTTTTAGGAAGAGTTACAAGTAGACTGCAACAGAAAAAAAGCTACCTCCAGTGGTCTCAGAATGGGTAGTAAAGGTCAAACCCCGGGCTGACTATGGTATATGAATCTAACAACCATCCGTCCAAAATAGCAGCTATTTTAAAAATCAGGTCTAAAAGTGAACCATCCAAGAAACCTGCTTTTGCTCCTGGAGTTTTAAAGAAAGTCATACCAGTGACCTTGAGCAGTAACCAAACACTTTGAAATGATCATCTTTTTACAGCAAGAGTTGCTTCCACAAGGCTACTGGAAAAAAAAAATGCTCTTCCTTTGGGTTAAAGTCTTTCTTAAATGTCGAGCTGGTAGCAAGCAACCTTAGATGTTATTCCAGTCCAATTCGTTTTAAATGGAGGGATCATTTGTGAACTGAAAAGGCAGGAAACCTCTTTTTTTTTCCCTAGTCTACGAACAAATAGAACACTTGATTGAATGAGACACAAAACCCAAGACAGTCAATGGGTTTTAAATATGGCTCATTTTAAATCAATAATTTCAAAATAATAACTAAAATAGTGGATAAAATATATATGTACTTAATTTGTCAAACTTACATGTTTTTTGGAGAAAATGCCCCGAATAAACAAGTCAATTTTCCTCATTAAATGCCATTAACAGTGAAGGGTAGTATTTTTATTATGACCCTTGCTCTCCTAATACAGCAAGACAAAATTACTCTGACCTGTTAAGTACTGAATAAGCCTCACTATTCCCAACGATTTCACAAATAATAGCTTCAGCTAGGTATAAAATAACCAAATCTGTTCTAACATGGCCATAAAATTAAGCCTGAAAAAGAAAAGTGAGGTAAATCACCCCTTTCAAACCAAGCTGTTGCAAAATATGTTCTATGTGATTCCATTTATGGGAGAAAACAATTTATATGTGTTTGGGCATACGCCTAGAAATTTATAGAAAAAGGTGTAGGAGAATATATATCTAACTGTAAAGAATATATATCAAATTTAGTAAGGGGTATGAGAGGGGAACTTCCACATTTTACTCTATATTTCTGTGCTGTGTGAATTTTTTACACTAGGACTACATTCACCTGTTACCTCTATCATAATATTGAAATTTAAAAAATAAAGCAAACAAATGCAGTTACCTTCTAAAACTGAAATCAGTATGTCATACCTTATCTGTATATAACACTTTATCCTAAAGCACTTTATTTGCTGATTTAAATAATTACTAATTCAAATCAAATCTTCAGTGAAAATCAAGATTTCCTGATGGACCTGTTGCTCCTAGAAGGTTGTGAAATTTCATTCCCTAAAAGTGTTAGAATAAAAAACGAATAGGTTGGACCTGGTTGCCAAAGGGTAGGTGTGGTCTGACCTGAGGCAAAAGAAGGTTGCTCAACTCCACTGTTCCTCTTCCTATTGAAAGTCTTTCCAGGCTAAGTCAATCAGTCAAGGTCACCAAGGCAACCAATTATGCATTGGGTCATTAAGGAGGCCGTGGTGGTTCAGTGGCAAAATTCTCACCTTCCATGTGGAAAACCAGGGTTCAATTCCCTGCCAATGGCCCTCATGCACAGCCACCGCCTGTCTGTCAGTGGAGGTTTCTGTGTTGCTATGATGCTGAAGCCTTCAGAGGAGCTTCCAGACTAAGACCCACTAAGACAGACTAGGAAGCAAGGCTTGGCAATCTACTTCCAAAAATCAGCCAGTGAAAACCCTCAGAGTCACAAACGGACAAAATGTTGCCCAGCCCTGTGCCATCTCCACGATGGGTTGCCATGAGTTGGGGGCCCACTCGACAGCAGCTAACAACAACAACAATGGGCAAACACCACCTAGGGTACCCACGGTCCCTATGGCTCCCAAAGGGTAGCACTTGGGGTATGAAAGCAGGAGATTCTGAAGACATGCAACAAAGATGCCACTTTCCCTAAGCTCAAGGGGCAGGGCTAAGGTCTCTAAATTAAGTGTGTGCTTTGGTCAGAGGCAACCCAGAGTACAAAAGTAATTTCACTTTGGAGTTGGATTATATTGAGTGTGAGTGGCCATACTGGTTATCCCATAGGAAAAACAGATTAATCACTATTTAATAAATGCTGTCTGTCTGGGAAACAAAAGATTTCAAAATATGGAACTCCTTGGGGGAAGAGGGTTTAATAAAATGGATCCTTCCAAAGTGGAAATAGAAAGCACGTCCTGGGCTGACAACATGGTGCCATAAACATCAATGCCACAGGCATGGGTCAGGGCCCTGCTGAGAGCGGAGGCTGTGTTCTCAGAGGTGGACTCAGAGCAGGAGGTGGCAGGCTGCATTCTGGAGTATAAGAAAACGGTGTTACGAATAAAAACAAAATTAAATACACAACAATAATACCATCTTAAAGGCAAACCTCAGAAACTCTACTACATCAAAGAATCATAATCAGAAAGAATACACAACTAGCATCAGATTCCCTCCCCCCCTCCCCCGCCTTTAAATAAAGGGAAGGCCTAGGGAACTGAAAGTTGGTGGGAAGAGGGCACCACTAAGGGGACCTCTAATTCTTGGAGTTGACGGTTTTGTTAGAATCTATCTGCCCTGATTACACTGATTGTTTCCATGACACACAAAAGCTCCTCCTTTGGTACAGGAACATGCCACCCTTCACTTTCTAGACTCCCCAACTTCAATAACATCTCCCGCCCTTTCTGGCCACTTCTCCCAGCAACACGACTAACAGTTCTTATATGTCTGGAATCCTGTCCACCAGTGGACCTCCAGGATACCTACCTACAGCTTTCTGGTATCTTCCATCTATCGCTGGCCCAAATCCACAGTCCTCACACCAACCCAACTGCTCCAATTTCTATCAACCAGCACCTTCAGGTCCCCGACTCAAGACCCACTGACACTCAGGCTTCTCCACCCCTTTAGAAGTCTTCTCAAAGCAGCCCCGTGTGCTGAGAATACCCTGGAATTCTACCAGGCCATCGCTCTCCTATTACTTAAAAAGTACCCAAAAGTCCAACTCTTCCAGGAATGCTTTCCAGACTGACTACTTGTGAGCTACCCTGCCTTATCCCTCTCTCCTGGACAAAATCAAATGTGCTTTGCCTCTCCCTCTATAAGAGACACATCCTCTGAAAGAATATGTCAGTGTCTGTCCATTTGCAAATTGATTCACCGTTTGCCTTACCACTGGCCTTGGGTTACCATCTCTTAGAGGACAGGAACTGGGGTTGTGTTCAGCAAAGCCTGGGTCACCTCGATGACTGAGAATAGAATATCCAGTAAATTTAATTAGAGGGTTAATCGAGGGTGAGGCAGAAACTTTGCTTCAACTCTTCTTCTTATATAACCTATTATAAAGCTTTTTAAAATACATCTGACCACTTTCCAGCCTGGCTAGAGTTAATATAATTTAATCTTTCATTTGGGATCTTGCAGTGCCCCAGGCTCATCATTTTCTGCTGCTTCTATAATTATAGATGCGGAAGATGTAGAGACTGGGCTGACAATTGCTTGGAAGCTGCTAATTTCTAGAATAAATCCCTGCTACTACATCTTGTGATTTTTTTGCCCTTCTGAAAGTGGAGTTCAAAAATGAAAACAAAGTCCCACTTAATTGGGGATTCCAGTTAAGGGAGGTTCATTGCCATGGTCTTTGTCAAGTGTCTGACACTGTGGCCCACAATTAGTCACTTAATAAAGGGTTCTTGATGAGGGAATTTGGCAACATGTGATTTTCTACAAATACAAGCTTGATTTTGATGCAACCGCTCATTTCTTTGAAAATCAGGGGGGCATTCACACACAGGTGTCCTAAATTTCCTCGAAATAAAAAAATTTAAAAAAGAACCTTTTATAAGGAATAGTTGTGCTGACTTTGAAGCAGCAAAGAAACAGGTGGCCAACTACGGCAACTGAGGATACTCCCAAAGGAACCTAAAAATATTAATTAAGAGGCCGCAGCTCAGGATTCACAGGGCACCCAAGGCCAGGGACTATGGGAAGTCAACAGCTGGAGCTACTGCCTCCAGTTCCCAAGCCTGGGGTCAGTGCAAGTGGTCAGGCTGGCTCTAGGGACCCAGTCTAAGCCCAGGTCCCGAACTCATTAGAAACTAAGCCAGTTCTCTGTGTGCAATATCATCCCACCTGAACTGGGCCTTAAGACTATTGAGAGTCGTTGTCTCCAATCTCTAAAAGGCTGCTCCACAGCCATTAGGGCTGTAAGTTCTCTGCATTACCAGGACCCTCCTGGGAAGAGAATGTCTTCCCACCCAGGCCCTGCCCATTTCTCAAAGTCCAGCCAAGTCCTTTCCCGCAGTGTGTTCTCCAACACCCACTGCCTACAGTGAACTTGACTTTGAATTCTGCAGGGACCTGTGAATAGAATTCAGGAGGTCTGTGCATTTGGACAGAAAAAAGAAATTACATCTTTATTTTCACTAACCTCTAACTGAATTTTAAACATTCCTTTGATGATGAATACAGGCAACCAACATAGCAGCATTTCCAGTACCTGTGACTTTGTCACAACAGAAATCACACAGGCTTTCACATCACATCACAGTTGATGAAAAAAAAAAAAAAAAAACAACTGTTGCCGTCGAGTCAATTCCGACTCATAGCAACCCTACAGGACAGAGCAGAACTGCCCCATTGGGTTTCCAAGGATTCAAAGTCCCGACCTTTCAGTTAGCAGCCGTAGCTCTTAACCACTGCACTACCAGGGCACCAGTTGATGCAAGTACCTCAAAGTATCATTTACACTCGCCACTACTTCAAAATTACAAAAATTTTTAGACCTGTTGTTGTTGTTAGTTGCCACTGAGTTGATTCCAACACATGGCAACCTCATGCTCCACAGGGTTTTCAAGGCTGTGACCTTTCGGAAAGCAGATCGCCTGGCCTGCCTTCTAAGACGTCTCTGGGTAGGTTCAAACTGCCAGCATTTTCAGCCAGTAGTAGAGCACCTTCTTGTTATTTGTGTTATTAAGGAAGCAAATTGCTATATTGCAACTTTTTAAAAACATTTTAATAGCTATATTTCAATATGATTGGTTTCCTCTGTCATTCTATTATGTCATTTTATGTATTTTAAAATGTTATATGCCAAAAGAATGAACAAATCTGTCTTGGAAGAAGGACAACCAGAATGCTCCTTAGCAGCAAGGATGGCAAGACTGCATCTTACATACTTTGGACATGTCAGGAGGGATCAGTCCCTGGAGAAGGACATCATGCTTGGTCCCTGGAGAAGGACATCATGCTTGGTAAAGCACAGAGTCAGCGGAAAAGTGGAAGACCCTCAACGAGATGGACTGACACAGTGGCTGCAACAACGGGCTCAAGCATAACAACAATTGTAAGGATGGTGCAGAACTGGGCAGTGATTTGTTCTGTGGTACACAGGGCTGTTATAAGTTGGAACCGACTGGACGGCACCTAACAACAACAACGAATGCTAAGAAGGGATCCAGAGGCTTCAGACTGTCAAAGGATCCATGGCACAAAAAAAGGTTAAGAACCCCTACTGGTGAAGTGAATAAGAGCTCAGACAAAGGTTTGACTGCTAGGCTCAGTCAATTTCTTGCTCTTTTCCTTTCAACAAAATTACTCAATCTCCCTGATCCTTCAATTTTCTCATCTTGATAAAGGAAAGCAATACATAAACAACACCTACGTCAGGAAATGATTCATTCATCAAAAAATGTACTGAACACCTACTGTGTGACAAGCACGAGACTGAGTTCTAGGGCTACAGGAATGAGCATGACAAATACGGTCGCTAAGCACTTATACAGAAGATGATGCTATACAAAGTATTTAACACAGTGACTGGCACGTAGTAAACACTATAAACACTACAGTATTTACAGCTAAAACCACAACATTGAGTGCTTAACTATATGCTGATTTATGTTGCTTCCCACATAACAACTGTTGGTTTATCTAACTCATGCCTTCCCAACAAGGCTTCTTAGAGGCCAGGGGCTGGGCCTCATACTCACAGAGGGGGCAGCTTGTTAGATGAAAGAACACAAGATTTAGAACCGAATGGTCCTGACTTCCAAACCCTGCTGTGACACTGACTAGCTTTGTGACTACGGCAGAGACCAGTCGTTTTCCCTTAAAATCTGTTCTCTCTTTCCCCTACAATAACAGAACCCCCACAGCCACCAGAATAAGGATAACATTTCCCAGCCTTCCTTGCAGCTAAGTATGGTCACATGACCAAACTGTAGCCAATAGGGATGTAAGCAGAACTGATGTGCACAATTTATAGGGCATGGCCACCCCTTTCTCTCCTCCTTCCTGATGGCTGGGGCTGGTCCATCTTGGACCAGGAGAAGACCTTGGGAATGGAGGATATGCACACGGAACAACAAGATGGGAAGAGTCTGGGTCCCTGACACTATGGATCACCATATTGACCTGCCACAGTAATCTACCTTAGGCAAGTTACTTAACCTCCCTGGACCTCAATTTCACCATCTATAAAAAAGTGATAACACAAGTATCTACTTTGAGGGTTGTTTTGAGGACTGAATCAGATGGGACTTGGTTCACAGTAAGGGTTAGAGTTAGGAGAACTGGTATTAAGATAGTTATTCTCTTGCTGCAATGAAAAATGTAGGAGATTGAGACATCTTAAAACAGCCCCGGATGCTCAGAGGTAGCTCAGTGGTTTCAGATGAAAGGCATGCTAGCTGGTTTAATCCTCCTGGCAGGAGTTCCTTTCTCCAGCACCCTTGTCAAATGGTCCCCAAGGAAGCCAAATGCACTACCTCTGGGTCAAATGTGGGGACAGTCAAGTTTGCGCATCTATGAATCATGAGCCTTATCCTCTTCCTTCAGAATCCTTCTCATGACTGCCCCAAAGCACTACACTTCTCTCCTCTGCCTGTTCCTCTATTCTGCCTTTGATCACCCTAGTCCTGCCTCTGAACTCTCTCCCATCAGTACATCAAAGTTTCTTTCAACCTCTTTTAGAAGCACCATCTCCCCCTCAGAAACCTTCCCTAACTAACTGGGAAGTCAGTAATTGCTTCTGCAGACCCATCCTAGTCAAACTCTACAAATGACCTTCTCTCCAGATGGAGAAGATTGCCAATGATCTCCAGCCACTTACAGGTCCTCCATCTCCTCTATTTTTCACTGCTAACACTTTTAAAGCTATTTCCTCTAGCTGCAACATCAGCACTGGTCTGCGAGGCATTAACTCTTCATGGACTATTTAAAGTTGAAACTTGCTTTATGTGTCTAAAGCTTGTATGCATCCTTCTGAATTTGTCCCTTCCTGTTTGTGAAGATGCAAATCCTATCCTATTTTTCCCAGATTGTTATAATTTTTCCATGTCACCGTCACTCACACGAGCTTCTCCCAGGCACAGCCACAACCACTCTCTTCCTCTCTTCTCATTCCCTCTTTTTACAATCATTCCACATTCACACATGCCCCTGCTCTTTCTCTCCTATCTCCCAAGCCTCTGGTTCCACTACATTCTCACAGTGGAGACTTCACTATCTTTATGGCTCAGTTAGGCCCAGGGTAGGATGGCTTTAGAATTGGAACAAGGGTTGCGTGGGTAGCCAATGGCTCCTGCGTTGGGTGAGTCACCCAGGGCTGCAACACAAGGAAGTAAGACACAGTGGTCAAGAGGGCAGGTACGAAGCCATGGAGCTTCAGCAAGACAGAGACTGGAGCAAAGATCAGTATGCAGACAGGCAGAAAAAGGAATCTGACCCAAATCCTAGACACTGGCAAAGCAAGGAGCAGAAAAGCACAGCTCTAATGATGTCAACAGGGTTGCAGGCGTCTCGGAAATCTACCCCGCGTAACTCCGCACATAACTGTCACAGGGTTTTCTAACTCAAACTGTCAGTTTTACAGGCCACCACTTGTATCACTCTCAATTTGCAGAGCACTTAGCCTTATCCAACTTTTTACAAAAAAAATTTTATTCCAGGGATGTGACTCACAGGGACATAAAACCTTGGGATTCTTTCCTATTGTAAATTCACTCATTAAATACATTGCCCTCAAGTCGATTCCAACTCACAGTGACCCTATTGGACCCACAGAGTTTCCAAGAAGCGCCTGGTAGATTCGAACTGCCTGCCTTTTGGTTAGCAGCGGTAGCACTTAACCACTATGCCACCACATCACACATTAATTGACATTACACAGCAAGAATGCCAGCGCGTGAATCAGACCATGCCAAACTGCAAGCAGGGAACAAGACCGCAACATGGGTGCCATTCCCTCCCCAAACACCCTCTGCTTCTCCGAGGTTAAGAAAGGAATAGCAGGCTCTCCCTCCCCCAACCCCATCCTAAGAGCCATCAGGTGATGAGAAAAAATGAGGTTCCAGGAGTAGGCCCTCAAATCAGGTGGAGATGAATATGCACATCCACAAGCCCAAACCTTCTCCCTTCACCCACATCTGGACTTCTGCCACTGTTTCCCTTCAAGGCCACTCTGACCCTCATTTTCCTCCATGACACCTGTTTATACATGAGGGGGGAGGGGAGGGTGACACCTGGTGCCAGACCTGAGCTCTTCGTCCTATAGTGGCTCAAAGGATGAACAGCAGGGGGACCAGCAGCCAGCCTTACATTTCTTGAACAGCCAGAAGAAACAAAAGGCACAAATGTCACAATTTCCTTGCTCTCCTATTGGCGGTTCCTTCTCCTGCCCTCAGCCCCACCCTTTCACTCAACCCTCTTTCCCGCCTTAACCACACACTCCACCCCACATCCAAACCTCCCCAGGGCTTCCCTTGTTTGTGTCCTCTTATCCCACATGAATCACTAATGACTGATTCAAATCCAGACAGTAAGTGAGTAACATACACCGTATAACAAATACCAATACTGTAGTTAGGGACTGGTGAATGGAGTGCTACCTGCCTTCTTGATGACTGTGTCTGAGCATACAGGAGACATGGAGACAACGGCCTACATCCCACCCACACCCGGCCAGAAGACTGAATACACTTACTGCCAGGCTGGTGTATGTGTGGGAGGGGGGTTGGCACTACTGACCCCACTCACAGGCTCTCAGACTCAACTACACATTGGAATTACCAGGGAGACCTAACAGACTGATCCTTGGGTCCCTCCTCCTGGAGAGTATGATTTAATTTAATTGTTGCTCAGAAACCAGGATTTTTAAAGGCTCTCCCAGTGATTTCAATGTGCACCCACATTTCAGAACCACTGAATTAACATATTTACTATGTTTCAGACATTATTCAAGGCAGTCGAAATGTTTACAACCTTATATCCCTTGTCACAACAGCCCCTGGAGGTATCATCCCATTTAATTGAGACTCTGACCTCAATCATGGTGAGGTTGAGATTTGAACCCAGGTCCTGTAAGTCCGAAGTGCATTCTCTTTCCATTCACCTGTTAACTCTTGCAAGGGGGTAGGCAATGCATAAAAGCAACCTCTGCTGCCCACAGATCACAAATAAACCCTGTAAATGCAAGACACCTAGATTTGGAGATGCAAAAACCACTGGCAGCAGCGATGACACCTTCTTAATTCAGAGGACCAAGTCATATGGGGTGTGCTCACGTGTGAGGTTTGGGGAGACAGGGAGATAGAATTCATCTGATCCCAGGTGGGAAGTGTATCCAAGACGTGAGATGTGTTCTAAGATACCACACTTAAGTTGGCACTCAATGACACAAGACGTATTTTGGATTTTGAGAATGGATGAGTGTTGGAATGAGGGGCCTCTTTGATGGGGAGGGAATCCTTAAGAGAAGTGACAAGGGTTCACCTCTTGGGGCCACAGTTTCCTCTTCCCTCTCTAAGCATTCTGACCTTCTGTGGGGGCACAAAACCCAATCCTAACAAATCTCCTAGCAGGCAGTCTCTCTTCTTTCCAGAATATGATCTAAGTTTGTTTTGTTTTGTGTGTGTGTGTGTGTGTGTGTGTGTGTGTGTGTGTGTGTGTGTGTGTGTGCATATGACTAGTACCTTCAAGCATATTTAGTCTACAGGCCACTTACACAGGGCAAGGCATTCCTTCAACTCACTATTCTACCCATTCCCACTTTCCTCTCAAAAAAAAGTCACCATTATAACCACCAAACCAGCTTTCCCAGCAGTCGGAACAATGTTGGCACTTTCTATTAGGAATGAATGTGGGCCAATACACAAATGAAGACACTGGAGCATCCATGCTTGTAATACTACAAGACGAGCCCACAACCCACAGGGGGTCCCTAAATCAGGGACTTGTAGATGGGTGACCTCACACCCCAAGGCACCAGACAGAGACACTGTAAGAACAGCAAATGTTCCCTTTTAAAGACAACAAGCAACATGGCACCATTCCTCCTAGAGGACCCCTGGGTACTCTCTTCCAACACACACTGGCTGCCTCCTGGTGTCCCCTAAAGCCTGGTGTTGATGGGAAAGAACCACAAGGAATTACAGGAACTAACACAGGTTAAACTTCCACATCGATCGCACTGATAAGCTGATCCACTTACCCAGCACCGCCAGACAGCTCAGCACTGGGAAAAAGCACTTCATGTCAGCAGCTGAGAGAAGACACAACACAGGGCGCTTCCTCTTCTCCCAACACTTAATCTCTCATTTCTGGCAATCCACTTATAGCTCCAGAGGAAGGTTCTGGATACAGAATTGAACTCAGAAAAGGAGGGCAGGTTAAAGAGAAGAGATCAGCAGGAGGGGACTGGGGGTGGCATGTGTCTAACTCCCCTACGGTAAAAGGAGGGTCCACACCAATTCTGAAGGTGCTCCAGGCTTCTGCCACATCGTGCGCCTTGCTGGAATTGTAGATTTGTGAAGGATTAATCCTCAAGGAAAACGGAAAAAAGTCTGAGAAAATCCTTTCATCCCCTGATTATACAGAAACGTCCTTGGCTTCCCAGTGAAGGTGTCTGTAATCTTCCTCACTCAGATTCCCCAAAGGGAACAGGGCAGGTTTTGTCAAAACCTATGAGAGCCAAATCAACCTAGTGGGCATCCACTGTTTGGGTTTCTTCATCAAAAAGTCCGCCTTCATTCATGGTGGTAGGTCACCGAGCTGCCACCTGCCCCACACCTGCCCAGGACACACGAAGCAAGTTGGTGCTTGGCAGCCTTGAAGAGATCCCACAATGCCAGCAGATTTCTAAAACAAACACACAGAGATTTATCAAAGGCAAACACAACCGCTGCAAAACCTAGAGGGCAGAACGCTGGGCTGGTCCGGACACCTGGGTCCTGTACCTGGGCAAGGCCAGTCAACCTTCGCTTTCTGACCTTGGGTAAATCTTTACATTGCCCTGCGCCTCAGTTTCCCTTCCCAGAGCAGGACAACTGTGGGAAGCCCGATTGTTCCTGGAATACTTTCACGAAATGCTTCACTCCTGGGAACCCCCTTTGCCTCCTGCTGAGCCCCGGAGCCGCGGGTAGCCCCATCCTCTGCGGGGGCAAATTGAGAAAGGGCTCCGAGCTGGGGCCGGGACTCCCGGGTTCCACCCCGGCCCCCGCCCCAAACGTGGGCACTCTGCGCGCGCCGCGTCCCAGGTGGCCCCGCTATTGTTTTACCTTCCCGGGTGTTTATTTTTCGCTGACTGGAAAGAAAGGAGACCGGGTGAGAAAGAGAGCAGGGGCTCCGCTTTCCGCTGCCGCTGCGCATTCACCGCGCTCCCGACCGAGCAGAGGAGGGGTCTCGGGCCCGACCCCGAGCGTAGCCGGCGCCGGGCCCGCAGCCGTCGCCCCTCCCTACTTCCCCCCACAAGCTCCCGGATCCCCCTCGTCACCGCCCCCTCACCGGCACCGCCCGCGGCCGCCCAGCACACTGACCTCGCCCCCAGCCCTCTCCCTCCGCGCGTCCGTGCGTCCGTCCGTCCGTCTGGGCGCACGCCTCTGGGGACGCGCCGCTTCCTCCCTCGCCTCCCGTAACAGCACCAGCAGCCGCGCTCCGGCCCCTCCCGAGTCCCCGCCCCCTCCAGCTCCAACCCGGCCTGCTGCACCCAGGCGAGCCGAGCTCCGGGCGGGGGCGGTGGCCACGGCAAGCGGCCCCGCCCCCGGCCCCGCCCCTCCCCACCGCGCTCGGCCGCCGCCGCGGGTCAGTCCGGGGCCTGGCCCGGCGCGCGGGGCAGCCGTCGTCGCGCTCCGCCCGCACCTGCCCGTGCCAAGGGGGACCCGAGGACCTGGGCAGCCCTGAAAGTTAATCAGAGGGCCTCAGACTCGGGGGCCGCCAGCGAGGTGTATCGGTTCTTCCCAAAGCCCCGCACAGGACACCCCTGCGCCCCAGCCTAGAAAAGGACTGCACGAGAGCGCGTCCTATCTCGGAAAACACACACTAAGCCCTTTTCAGGAGACTTGAATCTGTTCATGTAGTGGAACCCATATTGCCCTTCACTTTAGGATAGAATTCGCTAGAAGTCGAGAGCATGGACTCTGGAAACAGCCTGGGTTCTAACCCCCATTCCTCCTGTTACTAGCTGCGGACCTTGGCTGAGTTACTTAACCTCTCCGCGCCTCGGTTTCTCCATCTGTTCAGTTGGGAAATCAATCTATTTAATAGGGTTATGGGAAACCCTGGTGGCATAGTGGTTAAGTGCTATGGCTGCTAACCAAAGGGTTGGCAGTTCGAATCCGCTAGGCCCTCCTTGGAAACTCTATGGGGCGGTTCTACTCTGTCTTATAGGGTCGCTATGCGTCGGAATCGACTCGGCAGCACTGGGCTTGGCTTTGGATTAATAGGGTTATGTGAGATGCCCATGACATACTTGCAAAGCGCTTAGAATGGTGCCTGACAGACACATTGTAAACAGTGAGTGTAAGCTATTAGTATTTTATGAGGACCCGTGCCATACAAGCTAACCCACTGCTGTCAAGTGGATTCCGACTCATAGCGACCCTAAAGGACAGAGTAGAACTGCCCCATAGGGCTTCCAAGGCTGTAATCTTCACGGAAGCAGAATGCCACATCTTTCTCCTGCACAGCGGCTGTGGGTTCAAACCTCTGACCATTAGGTTAACAACCAAGCGCTTCATCACTGCACCACCGGGGCTCCTTCCCATATAAGCTAGTGCATTTTAATTCATTCAGTGTTATTGAACGTGTAATGTACTAGGTAGACAACCTGCCAGGCCCTGGGGACGCAAGGGAACCGAGACAGAATGAGACAGTTCTGCTGCGGCAGAAGTTGCAGTCTAGTGGAAGGACAGACAACAACAGGCAGGACAGGAAAAGTACAGAGGGTGGAGGAAGTACACGCAAAAGGTCTAACCCCGTGCTATGGGGGTGGTGGGCACGGAAGGGTGGAAGGGGTTTTGGTCAGGACAGGTCCAGTCAGGGAAGGCTCCTTAGTGGAAATGAAAACTAGGTAGAATTCAAAGGAGAAGAAGGAGTCACAGGCCCTGGAGACAGCAAAGGTCCAGAGGGTAGAGAGAGGGTGGCCCAGTTTGAGGACTGGAAATCTCTGTTGGGCCAAAACTAGACTGTAAGAAATGAGTGGCAAGAAATGAGCCCAGAGAAGAAAGCAGGTACTAGAACCTGGACAGCTTCATATGGTGTATTAAATGGTTTGGACTGGAGCCCTGAAGGTTTTGAGTAAGGGAGTATGATTATCAGATGTACATTTTAGGACAACTGTTCTGGCCTAAGTGTAGGGGATGGGTGGGAGGAAAGTTCTACAGGAGGCTGGAGGGTGCCTCTGAAAATCCAGAGGAGAAATGATGGTGGCCAGGACCACAGAAGTGGCAATGAGGAGGGAGAGGAGCTGGTAGGTCTTCTTGATGTCTGGAGCTGAGGGTGAGGAAAGGAGCAGAGAATCCAGTTGCAGCCTCAACAGCTGAGATCAGGATACAGCAGATAAGGTTGGAGGAGTTGAGACATCCATGAACCACCCAAGTGAGGATGTCCGAATTGCAACTGGAGGGTTTGAGTTCAGAATTCAGAGAGGAGTTGTGGGTTTGTAAGGTGTTTTTCATCCCATTGGGTAGTATGACAGTGCAAGCAAAATATTGGTAATTCACTTACTTAAAAAAAACAACCTCTCAGTGTGCAGAACAATGAAGAAATGCAAAGATAACTAGGGAGTCTTACTTGTCCTTGCCCCACCTGATAGACTAAGTTCCGTGAGGGCAGGGTCTGCACTTTAATTGTCATTTATCCCAAACACCTCTTGGCATTGTGGCCTGTATATAGTAGTTGCACTATAAATACTTCCATTGAATTGAATTGTATTAAATATTCAGCACATATTTAAATTAGTGTATTGAAATACCTCTTCTTATGCCTTAAATATTGCCTCTTTCCTCCCAGGACAACTCTGACTCTGGCATCTTTCACTTCTCCCTGTCTGCTTGATTCGTTCATTTACTTATTGAACATTTACTGTGTGCCAATAAAAGTCCCTGCTCTTGTGGAGCTTATATTCTAGTGGGAAACAAAGACAATGAAACATATAAATGTATAGCATAATATGACACATGTTCTGAAGAAAACTAAACAGGCTAAGGGAATAGATCGTGTGTATGTGGTGGTGGTGAGAATTCTGTTCTAGGTCGAGTGGCCAGGGAAGATCTGTCAAAGGGAATGACATTTGAGGAAAGACCTGATTAAAGGGAGGGAGTTTTGGAGATTTCTGAAGGAAGAGCATTACAGGCTTAGGCGACAGCAAGTTCAAAGCCCGTTAATATTCTCAGAGAATAAAAAGCATGTTAGTCTGTTTGAAACAGCATGAGAGGTAAGAAGAGAGAGCAATGTGATCTAAAAGGTCACCAGAGATCAAAACCTGTTGGACCTTATAGGTCAGGCAAGCAGTTTGGATGGTGCTGACTACCAGGGGAGAATAGTTTGTTGGAGGTAGGAGTTGAGGAGGGACACTGATTAGGAAGCATTTGCAGATATCCAGGTAAGATGGTAGGGGTTGGACTAGGGTGGTAGATATGCAGTTGGGAGAAGTGAGTAGAGCCTGGAAGTATTTTGAATGTAAGTTCAATGGAATTTTCTCAAGAACTGGGTATACAGGGGGAGAAAAAGAAGAGAGTCAAGGAATCTTCCAGAAGATCCACTTCATTCCACTTGGGGATAAGCTCTCTGACCCGACTAAGCTGCCCAAGCACTTCTCCATGAGCACACGCTCAAGGGTTCACTCCCTAAACCTCTGCCTGCGTCGCATCCTCTATCCTTGAACCCCTCCCACCAGTTATTTCTTCTCAGTTCTTCCCTTGTGTCTTAGTTATCTAGGGCTGCTATAACAAAAATCCCACAAGTGGATGGCTTTAACAAAGAGAAATTTATTCTCTCATAATTTAGGAGGCTAGAAATCCAAATTCAGGGTGCCAGCTCTAAGAGCAGGCTTTCTTTTTCTGTCAGTTCTGGGGGAAGGTCCTTGTCATCAATCTTCTCTTGGTGAAGGAGCTTCTCAGCGAAGGAACCTTGGGTCCAAAGGATGTGCTCTGCTCCCAGTGTTGCTTTCTTGGTGGTATGAGGTCTCCCTGTCTCTCTGCTTACTTCTCTTTTTTATATCTCAAAAGAGATTGGTTTATGACACAGTCTAAACTTGTAGATTGAGTCCCGTCTCATTAACATAACTGCCTCTAATTCCACCTCATTAACATCACAAAGGTAGGATTTACAACACATAGGAAAATCACATCAGATGACAAAATGGTGGATAATCACACGATCCTGGGAATCATGGCCTAGCCAAGTTGACACACATTTGGCCGGGGGCGGGGGGGGAACACAATTCAATCCATAACACTTTCTCAGTTTATCTCACCTCCTACCACCTAGACTCCTTGAATCTTTCTGGATGATCTTTCAACCCTTGACTTCCAACACCACCCCCAGATATCTTACAGCTGATTCTCAGTTTAGTGCTCTTTATCATTTCCACATTTATAAAACATCTAAGATAGGCAAAGAACAGTGATAACTGTTGGGCGGGGAGAAAAAAGTACAATTAAGAGAACGCCTCGCCCTCCAGACATAAAAATGATTAAATGAAATAAGTGCTGAACACTGGCCATTATGGTGGCCCCTTAAGGAAATCAGCAGCAGACAGAGAACTGAATTGGAAAGAGGAATCATACGGGAAAGAGAGGCATCAAAGGAGAGGCAGGAACAGAAGCCCCCAATCAGCAAATATGCCTGGAGCCCTGGCTGAACATTAGCAACATGCTTCAAAAATTTACATTTGAATTTCTAAGCTTCTCCTAGATTGACCTAGAACGAAGTAGACATTTTGGACATTTCGGAAGATTCCTCAATCTTCTCCATTCCCATTGAGTCAATTTTGACTCATAGCAATCCTAAAGGACAGAGTAGAATTGCCCTATGTGGTTTCCAAGGCTGTAACCTTTACAGAAGCAGAATGCCACATCTTTCGCCTGCAGAGTAGCTGGTGGGTTCGAACCAGTGACCTTTTGGTTAGCAGCCTAGCACTTAACTACTACATCATCAGGGCTCCTGAATCTTCTGCATGAGTAGGTTAAACTGAAAAACAAAAAAAACCGTTGCCATTGAGTCAATTCCAACTCATAGTGACCCTACGAGGCAGAGTAAAACTACTTCATAGTGTTTCCAAGGAGCGGCTGGTGGATTCAAACTACCACCCTTTTGGTTAGTAGCCAAGCTCTTAACCACTGCACCAACTCAGAAGCCTACAAAGGCCAAGCTGAAGCACAGCAGTGGGGAATGCTGGAGCTTGGGGCGGGTGAGAGAGCACAGCTGACGAAGCTTCAGTCAACTATCACCTGATTTTCCTACTTTTCAAGAGAAGCAGGAAATCCAGATTTTTGTTTGAATTCTTCCAAATTTCACTCAATGGAAACTAGTGTTTGAAGATAAATTTAATAACATTTGAAAATAATATAATAAAATGTAATAAAAATATAAAAATAGATTTAGTAAAATTAAACTAACGCTTAAAATAGCTCATTTAATAATTTGATAAAATCTAAAAATAATTTAATAAAAGTAAAAATATAAAAATAAATTAAACTATTTAATTAAAAAAAGAACAACAACAAGAAAAAAACTGTGAGGTTCAACAAAAAAATTGTGAATAGGGTATATCCAAGTGATTCTATCAGTGTGACGTCTCTAATATAAAACCATGAGTGGCATAAAAGTCCATTTTTTTTAAAGAGGGAAAAGGGAGAGTGTTCGCCAAGTTCTCCATTGTCAACTGAAAGAAAGTTGAGGGCAAGTCATTTTGTCTAAAGATAGCCTGGCTCTCTGTGTTCACAAGCTGCCATTGTTAATTTCCCTTAATGCACTTGGAAGCCAAGTGAAAAGAGCAAAGTCTCCTTGCCTCACAAAACAGCCAAGTCAGAGCTAAAAGTGTGCCGCTGAACAATTCTCCTGATAGCAAGTTTTCTTCTTGGTGACTACCCTCCTAAATAGGCAAGGGTCCCCAGAGTTAGAGACCAGGAATAGCTTATACCGGATACCATCCGTTTTAACAACAACAAAAATGTTGACTATTGTATCTTGAGATCTGGGTGGTGTGCGGGTAGTTCCCAAAGGCTTTATCCACAGGTAGGCTCTCAGAACGCCATCTAGTGCTAAAGAAGGCTCTGGGCTAGGACCCTTCTGAATCAGAAATTCTCATCTTTAGTCAAGACTCTGCTGTTCACACCATGTTTTGATCTCTCTGGGCCTCTTCCTTCTTCTGTCAAAGGAGGTTGGTTAGACTAATCAGAAGGTCCCAAACTGGCTGTGCATCAGTGACTCCAGAAGCTTTTTTTAAAATACAGATTCCTAGGCCCCGTCCTGAGAGATTCTGGTTCACTACATTTGTGTGAGACTAGACTAGGTGATGTCTGAGGACTCTTCCAGCTATAACTTTTAAGATGTATTTTTCACAAATCTAGAGCCCTGGTGGTGTAGTGGTTGAGGGCTCAGCTGCTAGCTAAAATGTCAGCAGCTGGAATCCACGAGCCACTCCTGAAACCCTATGGGGCAGTTCTACTCTGTCCTATACGGTCACTATGAGTCTGAATTGACTCGAAGGCAATGGGTTTGGTTTTTTTTGTTGTTGTTGTTATGATTCCATCTCATCTGTCCATTTCTGATTTTGATTATAAAGCCCCTCAACTACGTAGCTTATCATCTAGTTCAAAAAAAGCGGAATAGCTCAGCTTTTCCACCAATATTTCATTCTCAAATTAGTCGTTAGCATGGTCAAGAGGCTTCCATCCTGCCCAGTCCCAAACCTTGAGTATGTCATTACTCTCCATTCTCCTTTCCCAAGGTCTCATCAAATCCTGGCTTATTTTTTAATTGTTTTCATTATTATCATTTCCACCCAAACTTTTAACTTAGTTAAAAGTTTAACTCTTAACTTTTTTTCACTTAGCATCGACAGTGAACTGCCAGAAATTCAGGCCAGATTCAGAAGAGGATGTGGAATGAGGGATATCATTGCTGATGTGAGGTGGATCCTGGATGAAAACAGAGAATTCCAGAAAGATGTTTACCTGTGTTTTATTGACTATGCAAAGGCATTCGACTGTGTGGATCATAAGAAATTATAGATAACATTGCAAAGAATGAGAATTCTATAACACTTAATTGTGCTCATGAGGAACCTATACATAGACCAAGAGGCAGTCTTTAGAACAGAACAAGGGGATACTATGTAGTTTAAAATCAGAAAAGGTGTGCTTCAGGGCTGTATCCTTTCACCATTCTTATTCTATCCACATGCTGAGCAAATAATATGAGAAGCTGGATTATATGAAGAGGGACCTGGCATCAGGATTAGAGGAAGACTCATTAACGACATGTGTTATGCAGTTGAAACAACCTTGCTTGCTGAAAGTGGAGAGGACTTGAAGCACTTACTAATGAAGATCAAAGACTACAGCCTTCAGCATGGATTACACCTCAAGATAAAGAAAACTAAAATCCTCACAACTGAATCAATAAGCAACATCATGATAAGCAGTGAAAAGATTGAAGTTGTCAAGGATTTCATTTTACTTGGATCCACAATCAATGCCCATGGAAGCAGCAGTTGAGAATTCAAATGACACATTGCTTTGGGCAAATCTGCTGCGAAAGACCTCTTTAAAGCATTAAAAAGCAAAGATGCCACATTGAGGACTAAGGTGCACCTGACCCAAGCCAT
Organism: Elephas maximus indicus; assembly: GCF_024166365.1. Lineage (NCBI taxonomy): Eukaryota > Metazoa > Chordata > Mammalia > Proboscidea > Elephantidae > Elephas > Elephas maximus. The sequence continues at coordinate 163,303,031 of NC_064821.1, read as the reverse complement.
GGTATTTTCAATTGCCTCATATGCATATGAAATCTGGACAATGAATAAGGAAGACTGAAGAAGAATTGATACCTTTGAATTATGCTGTTAGCACAGAATAATGAATATACCATGGAGTACCAGAAGAATGAACAAATCTGTCTTGGAAGAAGTACAGCCAGAATGCTCCTTAGAAGTGACTTAGTCTTAACATACTTTGGACATGTTATCAGGAGGGACCAGTCCCTGGAGAAGGACATGCTTGGTAAAGTAGAGGGTCAAAGAAAAAGAGGAAGACCCTCAACGAGATGGATTGACAAAATGACTGCAACAATGGGTTCAAATATAGGACTGGGCAGTGTTTCATTCTGTTGTACATAGGGTCACTACAAGTCGGAATGACTCAGACAGCACCTAACAACATTGAGGTGAAATTAACACAGCATACAATTAACCATTATAAAGTATATAGTTCTGTGGCACTTAGGATACTCATAGGCTGTGCAACCACCACCTCTCCCTACTTTCAAAACTTTTTCATCGCCCCAGAAAAACCCTTGTCATGGATTGAATTATGTCCCCCCAAAAATGTGTGTATCAACTTCACTAGGCCATGACTCCCAGTACTCTGTGGTTGTCCTACATTTTGTGAATGTAAATTTATGTTAAAGAGGATGACCGTGGGATTGTAACACCTTTACCCAGGTCACATCCCTGAGCCAATGTAAAGAGAGTTTCCCTGGGGTGTGGCATGCATCACCTTTTATCTCTCAAGAGATAAAACGAAAGGGAAGTGAGCAGACAGGGGGACCTCATACCACCAAGAAAGCAGGGCCAGGAGCAGAGTACCTCCTTTGGACCCAGAGTCCCTGTGCAGAGAAGCTCCTAGTCTGGGGGCAGATTGATGAGGAGGCCGACAGAGAAATAAAGCCTTCCCCTGGAGCTGACACCCCAAACTTGGACTTCTAGCCTACTTTACTGTGAAGAAATAAATTTCTCTTTGTTAAAGCCATCCACGTGTGGTATTTCTGTTATGAGGGCACTAGATAACTAAGACAACACTCAATACCTATTAAACAATCACTTCCTTTTTTCCCCTTCCTCCGCTTCCTGGTAACCACTAATCTGCTTTCTATCTCTAGGGATTCACCTACTCTGGATATGTCCTATAAAAGGAATAGTATAACATGTGACCTTTTATATCTGGTTTCTTTCACTTAGCATAATGATTTCCAGATTCATCCAAGTCATGGCATTTGTCAGTTATTTTTTATGGCTGAATAATATTCCATTGTACACATATACCAAAATTTGTTTATCTATTCATTTGTTGTCGGGCATTTGGGTTATTTCCACCTTTTGGCTATGATGAACAATACTGCTGAATACGTAGAAACTAATGTACAAGTTTATGTGTGGGCATATGTTTTCATTTCTCTTGGGTAGATACCTAGGAGTGGAAGTCCTGGGTCATATGGTAAGTCTATGGTTAACTTTTTTGAGGAACTGCCAAACAGTTTTCCACTGTGCTTTTTGCTAACTGAATAGTAACAATTAATTCCTTTTTCCACTGTGGCTATGTCATTTTTTATTCCCACTAGTATTGTGCCAGAATTCATTCCTATTTCCCCACATCCTTTCCAATACTTGTAATTTTCTTTCTTTCTTTTTTTTTAGTTAAAGCATCCTACTTGGTATGAAGTTGTATCTCATTTCGGTTTTGATATGTACTTCCTTAACTCTTCCTTTCTTTTTTTTTTTTCAACCTAACAGGCTTGCATCTGCTTCTTACACCCAGCTCTGGCCCATAGCCTGTATTCTTTCCTCTATGGGCACTTTCTCTTTGCTAAAGAATTGAAATAATCCAGAGTCTGTGGGTACGTAATGATTTAGAGTCCAGGCTGAGTGCCATGGCACTGGTCACATTGGAGTGGTTTCTCCTAGTTCGGTTGGTTGATCCTTAATCTCTCTCTCTGTCTCAATGTTCCAGGGCAGCTGGTCTGTGTGCCCAGAGTGGCTGCCCCTTTCAACCATGTGTGGTTCATATGGAGGGCTCTTAAGAACTTGGTTTGGCTTCTTTGGTGAAAAAAATGTTAATTTGAACACAGAGCTCTGTCCTGCAAAAGGAAAGAGGTCAACAGAGATGTGGAGTCTAAGAATCAAAGCAATCATGAGCACAGTGCGGAGCAGAGTCGAGCAGGCTGCCTTCTGGATGTGAGGGTGCACTCCCTGAGACATCTGTTACCCCACTGATGGCAGAACTATCTGGCCTGATCTGGTTGGCGTTTTGCCTCTCTCTCTAGAAGAGTGCAAAAACTTTGGCAAATCTCACCCAAATATATACGAGCCTGGCTGACAGTTTCCAAAAGTTCACTTGGAAGTTAATTATTTGGAACTCAAAACATATTTTCCAATAACAGTAATAAAAAAAAATGGTGATTATGTTTCCAGGCTGATATGCAAGCCTATTTAACCCTTCATATCCTTGAATTGCTATGTATTTAAGAGGAAAAAAAGCAGCAAACCCCTGCCCCCCAAAAACAAAACAATGCAGTTGATATACCAGTGATTAAACTAAACTAAAAATTAACATTAGGAGAAGAATTTCTTTTCCTTTTTAAAAAGAATTAATTTAATTACTATTCAGTTAGCAAAAAGCACAGTTCTATGCCCTGAAGTAGTGAATAGAGTAAGCAATTTTCCTATCCTTGGAGTCTCTGGGTGGTGCAAACAGTTAATATTCTCCACTGCTAGCCAAAAGGTTAGTAGTTCGAGTCCACCCAGAGGTGCCTGGGAAGAAAGGCCTGGCGATCCACTTCCGAGAAATCAGCCATTGAAAACCCTCTGGAGCACAGTTTTAGTCTGACACACATGGGGTTGCTGTGAGTCCAAGTCAATTGGTTCCTATCCTTGTGGAGTTTACATTCTGTATTTGCTTATCTGTTTATTTTCTGTGTTGCCCCTGAGAATTCAAGCTCTCTGTGGCCTGGAATCTTGTCTTTCTTACTCTCTAGTCTATCTCCAATGCCTAGAATAATGCCTGGTACGTAGGAAGTGCTCAATAAATATTTGTTGAATGAATGAATAAATTCAACTTGGGGATGCAGACAATAAAAAAGTAAATAAATATGTAATTAAACGTCAAACAGTAATAACTGCTACAAAGAAAAATAGAGCAGGCTTGGTGGATACAGCATGCAGGAGTGGGGTGGCTGTTTTTGATGCAGTGGTCTGGAAAGGCTTCTCTGAAGAAATGATATTTGCACGGAGATCCAAATGAAGAATGAAGTCATAGAAAATTTGGGGGAAGAAGGACTGCTACTTTTGGTAATATCGGACCAGGGAATTTGGACCAGTGTTCCCATTGAGTTCAACTAAAATGCCTGGACAAAATTTAAACAGTGTTAAGGTGGTGAGGAATTGGTAGGTAAAACTTAGGAGAAGAGGAGAACCATCACTCGAAGTCACCGTTGCCCTGAGTATATCTATGGATGTGGAAGAAACAGCTACAAAATTGAGCTGAGTTTGTGGTGGCCTTATAAGGCAAGGGGACAAAGGTCACAGCCCAGGAATAAGATGAGGACTCTGAGAAATGACCCCTGACTCGAAGCTGGGATCCCTGAAGAGCTATGCCCTCAGGGTAACACTGAGCAGGAAGTAAACCTGCCTTTATTCAGACTTGCATCCTGGCTTCACACCATCTGGATGATACAGGAGACCTTGAGCCTGGAACTTGGAATAAAGTTGTTCCAGACTGGGAGTAGCACCAGGTGCCTTGCAGACACAAATGAAAATCCTTTCTGGAGGAAGACACTGTCATCCTGGGCCTCAAATTATTCCAAAATAATCTTTCAAAGGCAATTTCCTGCATACAGTCAGATATAACCAGGAAAATAAGACAGCATGAGTAAGTGCCTTAGGCTGGGTTCTCTAGAGAAGCAAAACCACCAAAGTGTATAAATATATAGACAGAGAGATCTATATCAAGGAAATGGCTCATGCATTTATAGAGGCTGGAACGTCCCAAGTCCGTGGGTCAGGATAGAGGCTTCTCCTGATTCCCATAGCCACAGTGGCTGGTAACCCAAGATCAGCAGGTCGGAGAGCAGGGCTCTTGCGCACAGACTGTGAAGATTGATGAATCCCAAGATTAGGAGGCAAGACCGCAGGTAAGCTGCTAGCTCAAGTTCCAAGAATCAGAGGTCAGATGAACAGGAGCCAGCTGCAGGATCCAGCATGAGCAAAAAGACCCCAAGCCTTGCCAGAATGTCTGCTTATATTCTGTTCAGGTCACACACCCAAGGAAACTCCCTTTCAACTGATTGGCTACTCACAGCAGAGCCTGTCATGGAGGTGATCACATTATATCAAATCTCATCATGGAAGTGAACACATCATACAACTGCCAACTCACTGAGAATCATGACCGAGCCAAGTTGACATACAATCTTTACTGCAGAACCAACAGGCAACTGAAACAGGCCCACAAAACCTTGAGATATTGGATTTATCTGACCCAGCCAATAGAACAACAACGCTTACTATGTTCAAACAAATAAAAGTCAAATAGGAACATTTTGGCATAGAACTCGAAAGTGTAGAAAGATTGGGGGGAAGAGCATTCCAGGCTGAGAGGACAAGTGCAAAGGCCCTGAGACATGAAAAAGCTTGACACGTTTGAGGGACAGAAAGTCAGTTTGGCTGGAGCAGAGTGAATAAGAGGGAGAGAGGTGGAAGGTGAGTGCAGAGAGGAAGGCAAGAGTCAGATCAGGTAGGTCTTATGGGACTTTGGGTTTTGTTCTATGCATCAGATGGTTTGGAGCAGCAGAGTGTATGACTTGACTTATATTTTTATAAGGTCTATGTGGCTGTTACAAAGGAAATAGACTATAGGGAAGCAAGGGAACCAATTAGGAGATTGTCTTAGTCATCCAGTGCTGCTATAACAGAAATAACACAAGTGGCTGGCTTTAACAAAGAGAAATTTATTCTCTCACAGTCTAGTACGTTGCAAGTCCAAATTCAGGGTGCCAGCTCCAGGGGAAGGCTTTCTCTCTCTGTTAGTTCTAGAGGAAGGTCCTTGTCCTCAATCTTCCCCTGGTCTAGAAGTTTCTCAGCACAGGGACCTCAGGTTCAAAGGACTTGCTCTGCTCCTGGTACTACTTTCTTCGAGGTATGAGGTCCTGTCTTCTCTACTCACCTCCCTCTTTTATATCTCAAAAGACATTGACTCAAGATACAACCTAATCCTGTGGACTGAGTCCTGCCTCATTAATATATAATGCTACCTCTAATCCTGCCTCATTAATATTATAGAGGTAGGATTTACAACACATAGGAAAATCACATCAGATGACAAAATGTAGACAATCACACAATATGGATAATCATGGGCTACTGAGTTTGACACATATTTTTGGGGAACACAATTCAACCCATGACAGAGATTATCGCATGGTCCAGGTGAGAGGTGATGGACGCTTAGACTAGGGTAGGGGAGATGGAGCCAGTAAGAAGAATATTCAAGATATAATTTGAAGGGATGATGACAACTCTTGCTTATAGACTAGATATAGAGTGTGAGAAAATGATCAGAACAGCCCCCTCCCCCAAAATGTGCTCTCTGGATGACCCCCTTTTCTCCCCACCCCCACATAGCTTCTACTTCTCTCTCTCAGTAGACAACTCCTTAATCTGTATTTTCGGTCCAGTCCTTTTTTCTGAGCTTTACATCTACAGAGCTAACTGCCTTCTGAAATGTTTTACCTGGAGGCCATCAGACTTTAGACTGAACACATCCAAACCTCAGCTCATTATTTTTGCCTCTGAACTATCTCATCAATTTCCTATCACAGTTAATGATACCACTTTTCACTCAATCACATAAGCCGGAACCTTTGGGTTAATTTTAGACTTTTCATGTTCCACATCTCATTGGTAACTATGGACGGCCAATTCTGTATCCTTAACATCTTTTGAAGCAGTCTGTTCCTTTCTATTTTGATGACTTCTGCCCTAGTTCAGGCCTTCATCATGTCTTTAAACTGTCATCATGGTCTCTTCTCCTGGTTTCCTGGGGAATGATCTCACTCCCTGCCCACCTACCCTTCTTAAGTGCGCATTCTTCTAAAGTCCAGATGTGACCCTTCTGGGGCTTCCAACTGCTTACAGAAGATTCCAACACTTTATAATGGCTTGCAAGTACCTCCCAACCTCCCTTGATCTTTCTTTAGCTTTTCTATGCTCTCAGTTGTTCCCATTCTTTCACTTGGCAACTGGTCTTATCAGTTACCCATTGTTTCCTTTATACATGCTGTTACTCTACTGGTTATGCCCCTCCTCTTTTTACTACCCATTGACTTGGCACACTCCCACCCTTCTTGTAGGAACAATTCAAGCTTCAGCTCCTCTGTGAAGACCTTGCTTCCATCTGCTTATAGGCTTCCAGAATAGAGGTGATCACCTGTGACAGCATTATGCTTAGTGTAGACCTCTAGGATAGTGCTTTTCCACAGATTTAGATTATTTGCTTACATGCGTAAATTCCTTGAGGTTGAGACTGCCTTATAGAACTGTGTCTTCTGCTCCTGGCACTGTGCCTGGCACATAGTAGGCACTGAACTAAAGATTTATGGAATGGATGACCAAAACTCAAACCCATTGCCGTTTAGTAGATTCTGACTCAGTGACCCTATAGGACAGAGTAGAACTGCCCCACAGGGTTTCCGAATCTGTGATCTTTACGGGAGAAAAATGCTTTTATCTTTCTCCTGCAGAGCAGTTTGTGGGTTCAAACTGCCGACCTTTCAGTTAGCAGCTGAGCGCTTTACTACTGTGCCACCAGGTCTCCTTATGGAACGGAAGAAGGGCTGTTTAAATGAAAGAATACCTTGGACTATACACTAAAGCCCACAGAGTGGATCCCCAACCTGGGTGTCCAACACATAAAAAGTTGCTGAAGCCCAGGCTAAGGGCTGTGTGGACCATGGAGTCAGGGAATATCTAACTCAACTGGTATAATACAGTTTATAAAGAAAATGTTCTACATTCTACTTTGATGAGTAGAATCTGGGGTCTTAAAAGCTGGTGAGTGGCCATCTAAGATACTCCACTGGTAAACCAAAGACACAAGGGAAAGATTAGTCCAAAGGACTAATGGACCACAAGTACCACAGGGTTCACTAGACTGAGTCTAGCACAACTGGATGATCCCTGGCTACCACCACTGACTACTCTGATAGGATCACAATAGAGGGTCCCAGACAGAGCTGGAGAAAATTCTAACTCACAAAAATAGACCAGACTTACTGGCCTTACAGGGACGGGAGACACCCTGAGAACATGGCCCCCCGACACTTTTTTAGGTCAGTAATGAAGTCGCTCCTGAGGTTCGCCCTTCAGCCAAAGATCAGACAGGCCCATAAAACAAAACGAGACTAAAGGGGCACGCCAGCCTGGAGGCAAGGACTAGAAGGCAGGAGGAAACAGGAAAGCTGGTAAGAGGGAACCCAAGGTTGAGAAGGGGAGAGTGTTGACATGCTGTGGAGTTGGTAACCAATGTCACAAAACAGTATGTGTACAACTGCTTAATGAGAAGCTAGTTTTTCTGTAAACCTTCATCTAAAGTACAATTAAAAAAAAAAAAAAGTTGCTGCAGCCCAGGGCATTGCATGAGTTTTCATCGAGGTGAGTTTGTCCCCAGTGTCTGCCTCTGCATAGCTGCTTTGGATGGATGGTTCATACAAACTAGTATTGTTATTGTTAGCTGCTCTTGAGTCAGCCCCCAACTTATGGTGACCCCATGCACGGAGGAACAAAATATGCTTGGTCCTGTGCCATCCCCATAATCAGTTATACAGCAGACCATATGACAGCGGACCCTTGTGATCCATAGGAGTTTCATTATTGACTGATTTTTGGAAGTAGATATCCAGGCCTTTCTTCCTAGTCCATCAGCCTGGAAGCTGTGTTGACATCTGTTCATCATCACAGCAACACACAAGCCTCCACTGACAAATATGTGGTTGCTATGAGACAAGACGCATTGGCCAAGAATTGAACCCAGGACTCCAGCATGGAAGGCGAGAATTCTACCACCGGAATAGTAGATCAAACTTTTTGTTTCTACTTGGATCCAAGAGCTTTAATTTCTAATTACCCTCTTTAGTTCCAACCACAAAGGCCTTTGGCAATGAATATCTACCCTTTTCCAGGGTAGTTTGCCTGGGATCCCCAAATTCCATACCCCAACCTAGACCTCATGGCCTTTACCACTTAACCAGGGACAGCATCTCCACTGGGGCTTTAGGTGAAGCTGACAGTATTTAGGAGCCCTTAAGTTCATAGCACAAATTACCTTACATGGATGTTAACAAGCTTCTTTCATAATCATTGTAATATCTACAAAACTTCTATGACTCCCTCGTCTTTCCCTTTTCTTCCCCTCAGTTATAACTTCCTGTTTATGGAATAGGGAATGGAGAAGGCAGAAATGGAAGAGCTAGAAAAAGAGAGTGAAACAAAAAAAGGAAAATTGGGAAGTGGAAGTGCAGGACGGAGGAACAGAAGGGAAAGAAAATGAGAAATGGAAGGGAGGGGAGAGGGAAAGAAAGAGAAAGAAAAGAAAGAAAGAACCCTAAATTTAAAAACCACACATGGGTCTGTGAAATATATCTGAAGTATCTCTACTTAAACAGCAGGAACCTCATAGTAGATATTAAACATTTAATTGACTAGAGAAACCAATCATAGAACAAAGCCCCTTTTCTTTGTGGGCTGTCATATGATAATCCAAACACAGGAGTTGCTGTTTTTCTCCAGACGCTATCAACCACAGCCGTCTGTCTTGGTCCTAGACTGTTTAAAAAAAAAAAAATTTTTTTTTTTCTTTTAAAAATATGTGTGTGTGCCTCAGCCACAAGGCCAAAGCAGCTTCCACTGCAACAATGGATGACTTATGGAATCCAGCAGTGACCCCCAGGTCGCTCCTGGCAGCCAGATGTCAGACGGCGTGGTTCCTTTCATCCTCACCCACTGCAGAGCCCGGTTCTGCCTGTGGTCAGAGCTAAGTGAGGGAGGGAGAGCAGTTGGAAATGAGGTCAGAGAGGTAATGGTGCATTTGTGGGGGAGGGAAGGGTGGCAACAGGGAGTGCAATCATGTAGGAACTTGTTGGCCATTGTAAAATCTTTGGAGAGTTTTTAAGGAGAAGAGTGATGTGATCTGATTAATATTTTAACAGGATCACTCTGGCTGCTGTGCTGAGAATAGATTGTAGGGGTCAAGAGTGGCGGTAGGGAAACCAGTTAAAAGGCTAGTGCAATGATCCAGGTAAGAGATGGTGGTGGCTTGGAGCAGGTAGTAGAAATGGGTGGAGGGGTTGAATTCAGTACATATTTTTTAAGAAGAGCTGACAGACTTTTTTTTGTTTGTACATTTTATTTTTGTTGTACTTTGGATGAAGGTTTATAGAACAAACTAGTTTCTCATTAAACAGTTAGCACACATATTGTTCTATAACATTGATTAACAACCCCACAACACGCCAGCACTCTCCCTTCTCTACCTTGGGTTCCCTTTTACCAGCTTTCCTGTTCCCTCCTGCCTTCTAGTCCTTGCCCCTAGGCTGGTGTGCCCATTTAGTCTTGTTTTGTTTCATGGGTCTGAAGAAGAGCTGACTGAATTTGATGAGGTATTGGAAGTGGGGTATGAAAACAAGGGAAGAGTTCAATAATGACTCTGAGGTTTTGGCCCGAGCACCTGAAATGATAATGTGGCCACGTGCTGAGGTGGGAAAGACTGTAGGTGGAGCAGAGTTGGGTATGTGTGTGTGTGCGGATGTTATGAATTCTGTTTTGGACGTTATGGGAGAGTACAAACTTAATGGTCCCCAATGAATCATGCATTATAGCTTGCACACTGGGGCATGTCCAATGATGTGCTTAGAATGTTGCCTCGACCATGTAAGAAACGTAGGCTATTCTGCTGGAGAGAAATGTGCAGGACAACCAAGGCACCCTCTTCAACAGCCTCAGTTAATGGCCACACATGTAAGTGAAGACATCTTAAACCATCCAGCCCCAGTAAAGCCTCCAGAAGACTGCAGTTGCCCTTATGACCCCAGGCAAGACCAGCAGAAAGAACCACCTAGCTGAGCTAAGCCCAAAATGCAGAATCGTGAGTGAATTAATACCTGTTTTAAGTCACTAAGTTTTAGGGTCGTATAGGGTCACTATGAGCCTGAATCAACTCAAAGGCAATGGTTTTGTTTTGTTTTGTTTTTTTTTAATGCAGCAGTAGATAACTGGTACAATCAGACATCCTATGGACTTTCAAAGTAGGATGTCAAGTAGGCAGTTGGATGTCTGAGTCTGGAATCCAGAGATGTCCAGGCTGAGAGTACATATTGGGAGTGACTAGCACATAGATGATAGTTCAAGCCATTAGCCTGATAAAAGCACCAAGGAAGTGAGTGTGGGTAGAGAAAATAAGTCCAAGAAGTGAGCCCTGGGGCATCACAACATTTAGAAGAAGAATTTGCAGAGAAGGGGCAGCCAGTGCAACAGGAAAAAAAAAAAACAGGCATGTGTGGTGTCCTAGAAACCAGGTACAGGAAGTGTTTCTGGGAGATAAGAGGAATGGATTGTGTAAATTGCTGCTGATTGATCAAATGAAATGAGAACTGAAAAGCGATTATTGGATTTAGCCAATGGATGTCATTGGGACCTTGAGAAGAACAGTTTTAGCCAAGTGATATGTACGGAAGACAACTTGGAGGAAATTGAAGAGGGAGTAGGAAGAAAGGAATTGGAGCCACAGCTACAGATAACCCTTTCGAGGAATTCTGACATAAAGGGAAATAGAGAAATGGGGCAGTAGTGGGAAGAGTGTATGGAGTCCAGAGAGAGTGTTTGATAAGGTTGGGAGCATGTTGCTTATGGGTAGGTATGATCTAGAAGACAGAGGAAATTTGAATGAAGCAGAAGAGAGAGAGAGTTGCTGGATGATGCCCTCGAGTAGTGAGTGGAAATGGAATCTAGGGCACAGGTGGAGGCATTGGCCTTGATGGGTGCAAGGATGGATTACACACACGTAGGAGAAAAGGCAGAATAAGTGGCACTGATATAAACAGGAGAATGTAGAATTTCCTTGCTTACATTTTCTCAGCAAAATCATTGGCTGAGCTTGAGGAGAAAGGGGTCATGAAATTCTTGTCTAGAAATGAATAGTAGTCATTGTTATTATCTCCTATTGGGGGTGACTGAGCCCTGGTAGCACAGTGGTTAATCACTCGGCTGCTAACAAAAATGTCGGCAGTTCAAACCCACCAGCCATTCTGCAAGAGAAAGATGTGGCAGTCTGCTTCCAAAAGATTTACGGTTTTGGAAACCCTATGGGACAGTTCTACTCTGTCCTATAGGGGTCGCTATGAGTCAGAATCGACTTGACGGCAATGGGTTTTATAGGAGGTGAGGGTTCCCATCCTATCCATTACTATCCAAGGGCTGAAGACTGCTATTCTGTTGGGCCCAGGCTTTACGTAATCTGTAACATAGGCAGAGTCTCTGAGCGGTGCCAACAGTCAATGTGCTAGCTGCTAACCAAAATGTTGGAGTTTCGAATCCATCCAGAGGTGCCTCAGAAGGAAGCCCAGGGGTGATATACTTCCTAAAAATCAGCCATTGAAAACCCTGTGGAGCATAGTTCTACTCTGACACACATGGGGTCGCCATGAGTTGGGGTCGACTTACTGGCAACTAGTAATATAGGCAGACATTGGCTGACACTATTGCACCTAAACAAAGTTACTTCTTCCTTCTTTCTTGACACAGAATCCAGTTTTGTTGAGATATATGATGGCCATGTGCTTCAGGGGAGTCTGGGTCTTTTCTCTGACCAGGGTGGTGAATCTTGATTAGTCTGAGTCAATCAAGGTAATTCTGTCCCGTCTGCCAATGATGGTTTTAGGCATGGACATGCGTTGTGGTTCTGACCAATAATATGTGAGACAAGGTCTGCTGGATGCCTTTTAGGAAGGATGTTCCTTTATGATAAAAAGGGAATGATCAAAGGAAATGGTTTCTTGTCTTTGCTCCCCATTGTTGTGTCTGTATGTAGTAACTGCGGCAACTACCTTGTGACCAGGACTAAGGGCAGTCAAGGTGCTGAAGATGGCTGGATCACTGAATTCAATGTCAGAGGTTTCCTCCCTCCAAACTTCCTATTATATGAGATAACATTATGTGTTTCCCTTATCAACTCTGTCTTTTTGTGTTGGGTCATCTGTGGTTTGCAATTAGAAAAATTCTGATGCACAGAACATCAGCAAAATAGATGCAGAATTCAGCTTGGCTTTATTGAGGACACAATTTCAATTCAATGCAGAATAGATAAAAGGAGAGTAATGTGCCAGGCATGGTATTAGACACAGATGAACAAAACTCCCTTATCATGAATATCTTATAATAAGTATGTGTGAGTCTGTATTGTGGGCTGGCAATAATAAAACAAAACATAGACGATACTCTTCCAGAAAGCAGAACATGTTAATAGCTTTGATAAAGTTACATGAGGCAAGGAAGATAGTGGTAATATCCATTTGGGAAATTCTGATATTCTCCATTAAGGAAATAGAATGTAAGCTGGGTCTTGAAAAGTAGGTAGGCTTTTTGGAGATAGAGAGGAAGTGAAAGATGGCCCAAGGCTAGAAAATAGGGAACGTTAATAACAAAGGTAGAGGTAATAAAGTGGACTGGTCTGGAGCACCAGGTGATAAATTTCATCCAGCTGAATTATGGAGTGTGTGCAGAAGAGTAATGGAAATAATTGGAAAGTTACATCAGGTCAGGACTGGAGCGGCCTTAAATAGCAGGCCACAGAATTAAGGTTTGCTTAGGTTGGATGGGAGCCCTAGTGGTGCAGTGGTTAAGAGCTCGGCTGCTAACCAAAAGGTCAGCAGTTCAAATCCAGCAGCCGCTTCTTGGGAACCCTGTGGGGCAGGTCTACTCTGTCCTATAAGGTTGCTAGGAGTCAGAATTGATTCAACAGCAACAGGTTTTTTTTTTTTTTTTTTTTTTAAAGGTTGGGTATGGAAGAATAACATGGTCAGAGCCGAACACGGGAAGATTCATATTTGCAGAGGAACCAGAGCATTTCTCTTTTATCCAATAATACCCAATTGTTTTAGTCATTTACCACACCCTGAATCTACACAGACATTTAATATAGATATACCTATAGCCTCAACAAGAATAAACAAGAAAGAATTACATTCTCAGACCCAACCAATGGGAGGGAGCAACAAAGAAAGATAATTTGCCTTGGCTTTGCACAGACCTCCCATATCCTTTTTTCCCTATCCCACACCCTTCTTTCAGCCTTCCTGTAGCCTTACAGAGCCCCCACTCCAATTAAAATCTGCCCCCAGAGCTCAAATTTGTCCAGGACAGTGGCGCCATAGCCTGTTGTCTCAAACATTTTCATACAGTGGAGCTCCTATCAATCATGGCACCGTTTGCAGAACACCATGAAATATTGATTTATTTAAGTCCCAAATACAGGCTATGATTTAGCACAAAATTACATATTTAGCTACTTTATGCTTAAATTGCTTAGAAATGTTAAATTTAATTAAAGTTGCAGACACTAAAACACAATATAAAAAACACAACCATAAGCCCGAACACCTGTCTATTAAAAAAAAAAGAGAGAAAGAAAACAAGCTGTCAGACCAAGCATGGTTGGCTATGTCTGGGTCCATTAATATTCATTTGCTACTTGCTAATTCTTTCTGTCATCTGCTAGCACTGGCCAGTACACAAGCCATAGCAGGTGCCAAAGATTTAATAAAAATGTAGAGAGAGAGAAAGAATGAAAACGGGAAGAAATTTGATCCATTAACTTAATTTTTCTGGGAATTAGTTTATTTCTTTGTTCACTCAAAAAAGATTGATTGAGTCGCTACCATGTGCCAGGCGCTGCGCCAAGTGGAGGAGATATGAAAAAATGAGGTACAGTTCTGCCTTCCAGAAGCTGTCTAGTGAGGGAGAGAGATGAGGAAACCATAACAAGAAGACAATAAAAAGTGTTATGGCAGAAGCAGTGCATGAACCTACAAGGCCTAGAGTGAGGACCTCTGCCCAAGCCTGGGGTGGGAGAGGGCTTCACAGAGGACCACCAGCCAGGAGAGGTCAGCCTTGAAAGACAAATGCACATTATGTAAGCCAGTGCATCTCATAGTGTGGGATTTCATAGCCCAGTAAAATGTTCCCCAAATGGGGCCAGGGTAAGAGGCAGGACCAACAAAGGTTTACCAACTGTTACACTCTGAAATAATGATTTTCAAAAATGGTCCTGCCTTTATGGAATTTTATAGAAGAAAAGATGTTTTAGGAGCTCCCCCCCAACAAAAAAATAAAGAAGGACATAATCCCAGAAAAAAAAGAACTGTCCTTTAATTGGAATAAATACAGCTTTGTGAAAGATCCATGGCCCTGTCCTGATCTGTCTCATTTTGCTGCAGATTCATGAGGACATGAGCCACAGAGCAGCACCGGGGCGAGAAGTGGGGAAGGAGCACAGCAGAGAAAGGAAACATGGGCGAGAGTCCTGAGGGGTCTGGGACATGGTTTTTTCTGGGGCTGAGGTTCTCGGCACCCTGGGTTCAGGGTTGGGTTGGAGGAGTAGAACCAGCCACTGCTCTCAGGGTCACACGATGATCTTCCAGGGCCCTAGGGACTTCTTTCGGGGGAGGGGGGTGTCTTCCTGCATTAAAAAAAGTATATACCCAGTGCCATCGAGTCGATTAAAGATTATATTTTATGATTGCAGTAATACAAAGATGAATATAACCTTCAACCTTAAATATTCATTATTTTTTCAATTAAATCTCTATAAAAGAAATTAAAACATTTTCATGGGCCCCTGTAAGTATTGTGGACCTAAGGCACTTTGCCTACTGTGCCTAGTGGTTAAGTCAGCCTTCATTATCCTAATATTTCAGGCAGCATCCAGTGAGGGGGAGCCCTGGTGTCTCAGTGGTTAAGAGCTCAGCTTCTAACCAAAAGGTTGGTAGTTTGAATTTACCAGCCGCCCCTTGGAAACCTTATGGGGCAGTTCTACTCTGTCCTATAGGGTTGCTAGGAGACGGAATTGACTTGACGGCAACGGGTTTTGGTTTGGTTTTATCCAATGCAGTGGGGTCCCAGAGGGCTTCCGTAGCACCATAGTCCCCCACCCATTCTGCCTATGAAAAAGTCTGGACCTGTCTGGGGAGCAAGGAGCATACTAGATGAAAACTGAGGAAGGGATTCACCAGACAGTCAAATACCACAGAGGTGTGTGCATCTGATAAGTAAGCACAGCCAACACTGGGTTCTCCAGAGGGCAAAGAGCCAATCTCCAATGGCTGGTAGAACATCCTGGCCTCTCCTGACCTCAGGGACAGGAAGCAGCAGGGACTTGCCCTTTCTAGAAATTCTGCCAGCTGGTCCAGCATCCTGGCTTGGCCTGATTTGCACTGAGCAGCCAGGGCCAGACCAAGCCTTTCACAGTTCAGAGCCCTTCCCCTGCCAGGGCCCTGTCCCAAATACTGCTTCTAATGTAGACCTGACAAAGTAAGGTGAAATTTTAGTCCGTCTGTCCTTTTTTTGTCTAAGCCGCAGGTGTGTGTCTGTGGGGTTGGTGGGAATTAGGGGCTGTGACAACTGGCACTCCTGTCCTTGCTTCTCCTCAAAGAAAGTCTTATTTAACATACACATGGCTAGAGGGTGGGGACCAAGGTCATTTAGATGCATGGGGTATTTGAGACCACTGGTAGGAACACTGGAGTCCCTCGGTAGTGCAAACAGTTAACGTGCCTGGCTGCTAATTGAAAAGCCGGAGGTTTGAGTCCACACAGAGGTGCTCAGAAGAAATGCCTGATCTATTTCTGAAAAACCAGCACAGTTGAACACAAAACCAGGGCCCAGTTAAGGTTTTTGAAAGAATAATATGTCCGTGTGTGTTCTGATATGTTGCTCTGGTTTCCCTGGTTTAGCCAAGGTAAAAGAGATCCGAAGACAAAGGCATGGTAATAAAAATGGACAGAATGGAATCAACGTGGAATAGTGTCTAAATAAGCATATATGGTTTTGGTGCTCTCTGCTAAGGTCTTTTCTCCCCAACTTTTCATATTGAAAAAGTTCCAAGTTACAGAAAACTTGAAAGAATAGTGCGATGAATACGTATTTGCTAGTTAACATTTTCCAAATTTGCTTTTTCTCTGTGTATGTATGTGTGTGTGAGTGATGTGTGTGATGTGTGTGTACATATGAATGTATATGTGTCTTACATACACACACACGTATTTTTTTTTCTTGGTGAGCCATTTCAAGTAAGTTACAAACATCGTGACACTCTGTAACTTGTAAGAAAAAGGAAATTGTCCTATAATACCATGGTCACACCCAAGGAATGTAACATTAATACAATAGTACTATCTAATGTATTAGAAAGTTCCAAAAATGTCTTTGTAAAAATGGCATGGCAGGGATGTATGACCTTCTCTAACTTCACAAGGGAGACAGAGAATCACCATCGGTACCAGCCCAAGGCTGATTCCTATGTGGTTAGACGTACCTCCTCTTTCCAACCTTTTCACCAATTCTGACACCAGGCTTCCCTCCCACGGCACTCTTTACTTCTCTGCCGTGTTTGATTAATTCATTGCAATGGCCACACAGGACCCATAAACAATAGTCACGATTATGAGGTTTATTAGGGAAGTTTCAAGTTACAGTTCACGATCAGGGACAACTCAGGGTACAGTTCTTTGGTCGGGACGGCTTCTTGGCCATGCCCACAGGCAGGCCTCTTCCTGGCCCTTGGCTTCTCAGCCCCTTGAGTTTCTTGGGCCAGCCTGGTCTCTGCCCTGCTAAGATAAGTCTTACAAAGCTCTTTAGCCCCACCAATAAATGCCTGGAGCCATCTCACTCTGCCAGCAAGCCTCCTGCCCAAAGGAGCTCAGGTTTCTCGCTCCACGGGCTGGGAAGCCCACCTTGGCGTCTCCGGCTGGTCTCCTCATTCTGCTGCCTCTGCTGCTGCTGTTTAACTGCTGCTGCTTCTTACCCTCTTTCGCCATCTCCAGCATTACAGCTCTCTCTCTCTCTGTTTTCTGGGTCTAGGAGGTTCTCAGCACAGGGATCCCAGATCCAAAGGATGTGCTCCACTCCTAGGTCTTCTTTCTTGGTAGTAGTGATGTCCCCCCTTTCAAACTCTGGTATGGTCCATTTGAAGCTTAGCAGGATGGTAAAACTGACTAATCCCTTCATTAGGGTTCCATACACCTTCTTGCATGGCCTCACCCCCTCAAGGGTACCATGCACTTTATTTGCATTATTAGCAAGCTGTCCAATCCCCTTGATGGGTCACAAGCACCTTATTTGCATAGTTCCACCCAATCTTTTGGTGGGAGTTACGAGATCATGGCTAGAAAGGCCATATAAAAGTGACTCATTGCCCTGCAGTCTTTTATAATAATTTTTTAGAATCCGGTATCTAAGCAAGTTCCCACATTGCAATTCGGTTGTTATGTGTTTAATCTCCTTTAATCTAGAAGATTCCTCCTGCATCCCTCCCCCCCCCCTTTTGTCTTACAAGACGCTGACATTTTTAGAGTTCAGCTAGTTATTTTGTCGAATGTCCCACAGTCTAGATTTTGCTGAGTGTTTCCTTATGATTAGATCCAGGTTGGATATTTGAGGCAAGAATACTACATAGGTGATATTGTGTGCTTCCCACTATGGATATCAGGAGACCCTTAAAGTAGGAGCCCTGGTGGTGTAACAGTTAAGCGCTTGGCTGATAAGTGAAAGGTTGGCAGTTTGAACCAACCCAGTGGCTCCACGTGAGAAAGACCTGGCGATCTGTATCTGTAAAGACTACAGCCTAGGAAACCCAATCGGGCAGTTCTACTCCATCTTATGGGGCTGCTAGGAGTCGAGAATCAATTCAACAGCACTTAACAACAACGTAAGGTAGGTCAGTTTCCCACATTTTTTGTGACACTAAGTTTAATTGTTTGGTTAAGGTGATGTCCATTAGCTCTCTCCATCATAAAAATATATTTTTCCCTTTGTAATTAATAGTTGGAAACCCTGGTGGCATAGTGGATAAGTGCTACAGCTGCTAACCAAGAAGTTGGCAGTTCGAATCCACCAGGTGCTCCTTGGAAACTCTATGGGGCAGTTCTACTCTGTCCTATAGGGTTGCTATAAGTCGGAATCAACTCGACGGCACTGGATTTGGTTTGGTTTGGTAATTGGTAGTTACACTATGAGTGTTAAGATCTTTTTGAGGGGGGAAAAGTCATCTAATTTTTCTGGGAAAACCATCTTTCTTCCATTGTCCCATGAAAAATCCCACTGCCAGTGTGCCTTAGAGCTCACTCTAGCATCCAAGAGGCTGTCGTATAGCGTGAGGCTTCATGATTGTGATAATTAATAGTCATAACATTTCCTAAGGTTTTTGTAACATCTTACAGTTTACAAAGCATTTTCACACATTTTACGGCTTTTGATTATCCCCAAATTTCCTGTTCATTCTAGAAGAAGTCAGACTGCTTAGAACCATTCACTCATTCATTCATCCTACACACACGCCAGGCACTGAGCTGGAGGCGGGGGCTTTCAGAGATGAACAAGAGGCGGCCTCAAGAGGATCAGATCTAGGTGAGGAGACATACACAGAAACAATTATGTCACAGTGCTGCAGTAGCGTGACCAGGTCTGGAACGGAGAACATGGGGATAAAATGAACCAACACACAAGAAAATCTCAGAGGAGTGGAAGCTGAGCCTGGTACCTGCCCTGTTGTCATGTGAGAAAATATATATATTTAAAAAAAAAAGTTGCAGTAGAGTCAATTCTGACTCATGGCAGCCCCACGTATGTCAGAGCCAGAGTAGAACTACGCTCCTTACGGTTTTTAATGACTGACTTTTCAGAAGCAAAAAGGAGCCCTGGTGGTGCAGTGGTTAAGAGCTTGGCTGCTAACCAACAGGTCAGCAGTTCAAATCCACCAGCCACTCCTGGGAAACCCTATGGAGTAGTTCTACTCTGTCCTGTAGCGTTGCTATGAGTTGGAATTGACTCGATGGTAATGCAATGTCACCAGGCCTTTTTTCTGAGGCACCTCTGGGTTAGCAGTTGAGTGCTTAACTGCTTGCGTCACCCAGGGATAAGAAAATGTAGTGTCCCCTTTTTAAAGCATTGTGAGCTGTGTTTTTTGTTACCGCAGCCAAATGCATCCTAATGGATTCTCTGAATGTCCTCACAGTGCTGTTGTGATTGTTAGCTGCTCCTGAGCTGGTACCAATTCATGGGGATCCCACACACGATGGAATGAAACTCTGCCTAGTCCTGCACCATCCTCATGTTTGGGTGCTCTTTGCACCATTGTGATCCATAGGGTTTTCATTTTGGCTGATTTTTTGGATGTAGATCACCAGGCCTTTCTTCCTACTCTTTCTTAGTCTGGCAGCTCCTCTGAGACCTCGTCAGCATCACAACAACATGCAGGCCTCCACTGCCAGATGAGTGATGGCTACACAGGAGATGCGTTGGCTAGGAATTGCTTTCAGGTCTTCCACATGAAGGCAAGAATTCTACCACGGAACCACCACTGTCTCTTTGTCCTCACATTGCAGATGAGGGAACTAAGGCTCCAGAAACAAAATTATTTTTCCAAATGACATTCAGGTAGGAAGTGCCTGAGGCAGTGCTTGAACCTGGTGCCTGATTTTAAGGCCTATGCTTGTCTCTTACCCGATTCTGGACTCCTAGAGGAAGAGACAAAGAGAGGCTCTATAGTCTGAGCCTCCATGCATGCTCTGATTCTCTTTTTCTAGAAACCAGGCAGAGATGACTAGACAGAGGAAGGTGCCCAGTGGCACTGATACACGTGGTATGCCTGTTGGTCACTTTCCCCAGGCACTGAGCGATGGGCATCTCAGAATACACAGCACATTCATTAAGTTTGGCGCCATTCACGTGGGCAAATAGTGGGTGTGCACCGTTAATCAGCCCAAACAGATGAACATGCTGTCTGAAGGCCACAGAGTGCCTGTGAATAATTCTCTATAAATATGGATCCAATGCCACATTTTGGGGAGACTGATTAAATGTGTAAAAGACTGAATGACTCAGGAAACAGGAGTTAATGGATAGGAGGAATCTATGGAAGTTGAGGCCAAAGAAAGAGTAGGCTCAGTGTGGCAAAGAGCAAAGCTCACCAGCCGCCTGTGACTTTGAAGTATGGGGGCCGTTAGGTATGAGCTATTTGTAGACAGAAGGGAAAAAGGTGAGCTAAGTGGCTTAGTTCCATGTGCAAGCTTGATGTCGTGGACTGTCATCCTCCATAAGGGCTGTGAACCGATGCAGAGGGTCACCCTTGTAGAGCTTTACAAGGCGCATCATTTATACAGACAAACACAAAGGGCAAGAATTCTAAAACCTTGGCTGCTAATTGTCCCACTTCACCTTAAGTAATTTTGCTAGGGAATGCTGATGCAGCCTGTATTTGTGTGTGTGTGTGCGTGTGTGTGTGTGTGTGTGTGTAGGGGTGTGTAGGGGTGTAGGGAGGGTAGTGAGAGGGGAAAAATGTGGCATTTTTGCCAGTATTTGCCTTTTTTTGTTTTGGTCTTTTTTTTTCCCCTGCTGTTCTCCACCCCTGCAATAAGCTGAGGCAGTGTAAATTACAATTTATTAGCTGGTTGCTATAGGTTACACCAGTGCGCCACAGATATTCCCTTCAGAAATAGTAACATTTAATGTAATGTAAAACAGAACTACTGTATCACCACTTGGTTGGCTTCTGCTGGCTTGCAATATTATATCCTTCCCTGCTGAGACTGAAGCCTTGGGAAATTAGCTGGTGCTGTTATTTTATTAGGATGATGGGTGCCTGCCATAGCGCTTGTTTCGTGAAAGAGAGAGCTTGCAAAGCGAGGGTGTCTGCAGAATCCAGGGGGCCAAGCTGCAGTGCTACGCCATGCCCAGAGACCGACTGCCTGTTTCATCTGCCTGTTCATTATTTAAGGCAGTCTTCTCATTTTTCTCAAAGCCGAGTCCCTGTGGGCCCGACGCCAGTCACCATTTTAGGGAGGCGGGTTGTAACTACTGATGAATTTTGTTTATTTTGCCAGCTGTATAACATTCGTGGCAGGATGGTTAACAAAAATTTGTGGGCTGATAAATTTTTAGTGTAACATTTAGCTATAGCGGAGAGGTAAGGAGCTCTAGTGGCTCAGTGGTTAAGTGCTCTGCTGTTAACTGAAAGGTCGGCTGTTCGAACCCATCAGCTGCTCCTCAGGAGGAAGATGTGGCAGTCTGCTTCTGTAAAGATTTACAGCCTTGGAAAGCCTATGGGACAGTTCTACTCTGTCCTATAGTGTCGCTATGAGTTGGATTTGACTCGAGGGCAGTGGGTTTTGTCTGGTTTGGTTAGGAAGGGTGATGTTAAATGTAAAGGGTTAGTAGATGGCCATCCTGAATGTAGTAATTCAATTTAAAATCAACACAGTAGAAGAAAGACTGGGATGTTCAGGCCACCTACATTTTCTCCTTTCTGCCCACTATCTTCCTCACCCACCCACCCTACCCCGCACCCCTCACAGAGCACACCTTCTCCTAACTGCCTGCTCACTCACCACTTCTCTCTCCTGCTCACCCAGGCATGCTCTTCTTCTCGTGTGAGTCACTGGGACAGTCTGCAGGTGTGTGCTTCCCAAACAGCGCCCCTCCTAGAGAGGAGTGCTGGGGTGGTAGGAGAAATGGATGCTGGAGCCAGAAGGCCTGGGTTCAAAGCTGGCTCTGCCACTTACCGGCTGTATAACCTTGGATGTGTTACTTAACCATCTGGGGCCCCAGCTTCCATATTACAAAATGGGGATAACAGTGTTTACCTTATGCAGATATAGTAAGGATTAGAGAAAAAGAATTTTGTTAAACCACTTCGCACAGTGCTTGGCTTTTGGTAAATGCTTAAAAAGTGGTCCTCCTGTTGTTGTTAGGTGCCGTCGAGGCGGTTACAACTCATAGCAACCCCTATGTTCAACAGAAAACACTGCTTTGTCCTGTGCCATCCTCACAATTGTTGCTATGCTTGAGCCCATTGTTGCAGCCGCTGTGTCAATCCATCTCGTTGAGGGTCTTCCTCTTTTTTGCTGACCCTGTACTTTACCAAGCATGATGTCCTTCTTCAGGGACTGATCCCTCCTGAAAACATGTCCAAAGTATGAGAGACATAGTCTCGCCATCCTTGTTTGTAAGGAGCATTCTGGTTGTACTTCTTCCAAGACAGACTTGTTCATTCTTTTGGCACTTCAAGGTATATTCAGTATTCTTTGCCAGCACCGCAATTCAAAGGCATCAATTCTTCTTTGGTCTGCTTATTCGTTGTCCAGCTTTTGCATGCATATGAGGCAATTGAAGACACCGTGGCTTGGATCAGGAACAGCTTAGTCTTCAGTGTGACTTCTTTGCTTTTCAACACTTTAAAGAGGTCTTTTGTAGCAGACTTGCCCAATGCAGCGTGTCTTTTGATTTCTTGACTGCTGCTTCCATGGGCATTGATTGTGGATCCAAGTAAAATAAAATCCTTGACAACTTCATTCTTTTCTGCATTTATCATAATGTTGTTTATTGGTTCAGTTGTAGGGATTTTTGTTTTCTTTAAGCTCAGGTGTAATCCAAAAATGGTCCTACTTACTTTTTTTTTTTTTTTTTTATTGTAGTGAAATATATCCGGGGGAGAAAGATGTGGCAGTCAGCTTCCGTAAAGATTTATAGCCTTGGAAACCTTATGGGCCAGTTCTACTCTGTCCCATAAGGTAGCTGTAAGTCAGAATTGACTCAACCACAGTGGGTTTGGTTTTTTGGTTTGATGAAATATATATAACAAAAGTTATATTTACTATTCAATCATTTTTACTTGTAGAATTCAGTGACATTAACTACATTCAGAATCCCTGGGTGGCACATAAGATCAAGCACTGGGCTACTAACTGAGGTTGGAGGTTTGAGTCCACTCAGAGGTGCCTCAGAAGAGAGACCTGGCAATCTCCTTCCAAAAGGTCACAGCCATTGAAAATCCTATGGAACACAGTTCTACTTTGATGCATATGGGGTCACCATGAGTCAGAATTAACTGGACAGCCACTTGTTTTTGGTTTTATGTTGTGAAGCCATCACCATTAAATGTTTCTAAATTTTTCATCACCCCTGCTTACCCTTTTACTTCTCAGGGGCATGGGATATCACTGTTGCTTCTGCCTGAGAGATGCACAGTCAGCTTGTCCACCTGGGCAATTCGTGCTTTGCTTTCAAGACTCAGCTCAGACATAAGCTCCTTTAGGAAGCCAAATCAGTTATCCTCTCACCTACTCCTTCCCAAGCACTTGTCCTCCTTAGTTATCCCTCTCTGGTAGCGTGTCCATTCTGGACAGTAAATCTTCGTTTGTATGTTTTTCTCCCACAAGACTCTGGGCTCCTTCATCTTGGTACACATAGATGCTCAACGAAGTTTGTTGGATGAGTAGATGAAGTAACAAAGGGACCAGCCCATTTATTTATGCTTATCTGACCCTGTAACTAGTGGATCAATGTCAAAATCCCAGCCTATAGGCCACAGGCAGCCACTGGGACTGAGGGACAATATATGACACCATCTTTAAGGTTCGAATGCCTTTGGCTACTAGTAACAAAAGGCACAACTCACAGTGACTTAATAATAAGGAAATTTATCATGTCCTTTAACAAGAAGTCCAGAGGCAGGGAGGCTCCAGGGATGGCTAATTCAGCAACGTCAGAGAGAACCTGGTTTCTTCAAACTTTCTGCCTAGCTATGTTCACCATGTTAGATTTTTCCTAATAGAATTCTAGATGTTCTAAGCATCGTATCCAGATCAAATGGCAGTGCCTGCTTCTCTTTTTATGAATGGGAAAACGCCTTCTAGAATTCCCCACTCCCACCCGGCATACTTCTGCTCAGGGTTCCAACCAGAGTTCTGTTACCTGTCCTTTCAGCAACCAGTGGCAAAGGGAGTACCATGAATGGCTCAGTGAGACGCACAGCCGTGAGTAGAAGGACAAACAAAATTGGGATTCTGCTAGGAAAGGGATGAGGTTATCTTGAATGAGCAACCACACAGCGTCCTTCAATTTGCATTTATTCATTCATTTATTCGACAAGTATTTATTCAGTATCTACCATGTACCAGGCTTTGTGCTTGAAGCTGTGGACAGTGGTGAACAAGAGAGACAAGGGCCCCTTCCACCCTTACAGGGGCTAATATTCCAATGAGGAAAGAGAGAGGAACATGTAAACAAATAAAGAAGATAAGTACAGACTGTTGTAAGTTTCAAAAAGGAAATACCTAAGGTGGCATAACAGAGAGTGAACAGGGCCTACGCTAGCCAGGATGGTCAGAGAAGGTGACATTTGATGGAGTGAGGGAGCAAGTCAGGTGAGGGTCAGGAGGAAGAGTATTTCAGGTGGAGGGAACAGCAAGTGCAAAGGAATGAGGTGGCCTTGTGGTTGGAGCAAAGTCTGTGCCTAATGACAGATTGAAGGTTGCTCCTGGCATCTAGCCCAGCTCCTGCCGCAGGCTGGAAACAGATCACCAGCAACAACTTTGGCTTCCCTGCAAACTCTAGCTTCCCGTAGCAGAGCCTCTCCTGCCCAGACTTGCAGCTCCACCCAGGTCAAAGGCACAGCTGCAGAGGCCACAGGGCATTGGGCTCAGATGTGGGTTCAGCCCTGGGAGGAGGGAAAAATTCACCATGGTTTTGAGGGAGTCAAAGACTTCTTTGGGTACTGTCCAATTTAGTAGCAGAGTTTTCCTTGGCTACATCTACCTGGAGGTATATATATAAAGATAGATTCAAGACAATGATGGAACTACTTCCTTTTTTTTTTTTGATTTATTAATTTTGCTGTTGTCGTTGAGAATATACACAGCAAAACATACACCACTTCAGCAGTTTCTACACGTACCATTTAGTGACACTGATTACATTCTTTGACTTTGGCAACCATTCTCACCCTCCTTTTTTGAGTTGTTCCTTCCCCATTAACATAAACTCACTGCTCCCTACTGTTCCTAGCTAATCTTTCAAGTTGCTGTTGTCAACTGAATTCCATAAAGATAGTTCTTAAAAGAACTTAATGCTCAAGAAAGACATTTTTACTAGTTAAGATAAACTACTGTTTGCTTTTAAGAAGACTTCAGAAGAGACTGTTTTAAGGTTTAAAAATTATCCCAGGGCAATAGTTTCAGGAGTTCATTCAGCCTCCATGGCTCCAGAAAGTCTGGAGTTCATGAAAATTTGAAACTCTGTTCTGCATTTTTCCCCCTTTTGATTAGGATTCTTTTATAGAACCTTTGATCAAAATATTCAGTAATGGCAGGTGGGCACCATCTGGTTCTTCTGGTCTAATGGCAAAGGAGGCAGTTGTTCATGGAGGCAATTAGCCACACATTCCATATCTTCCTTCTATTCCTGTCTCTCCTTCTTCCTCTATTGCTCCAGGTGAATAGAAACCAAATATTGTGCCTTGGATGGCTGCTTGGGAACTGCTTTCTTTAGGTACGTCTGCTAGACTCCTTTCTCCTTTAGGGTGAGTTCTCAATTAGGGGCTCCACATTTGGCTTTTGTCATCAATCTCTGTGTCTCCCTCTTCTCCCTGTCTCAAGTTCTGCAGGCATCAGGGATCCCAGTTGCAGACACATTAGGGCTCTTTCCCCTGAGTTCCTCAGTCTACATGAACCTGGAGATCCAGGTTGATGTCTGGAATGGAGGAAGAAGATATCACCACATTCTCCAGACATATCTAAATCTTGGCTCCTGCCCAGCCTGGTGTAAGATATTAGCATGCAAGGGAGCTTGGAGATCGTTAAGGTCAATTGCCTTATTGCAGGTAAGAAAGGCCCAGAGAGGTGGAGTGGTTGGACCAGGGACACACAGAACTTAGAGCAGAGCTGAACTATGTCTCCTGACCTTCAATCTTGTTCTCTTCCCTTCTGAGTTTTATAAAAGGTCATTTTAGATTGGAGCACCTGCTCCTGTAGCCCTCCCTCACCCTCATACCTTGTACGACTCCTGGTAAGGGGCCTGTATCATGAGTGGCATTCTTGGTTTGTCTTGAGAGCAAAGACCATCTTTGCCACTCCCTCTTCTAGCACATATAGGAAATCAACACATATTTATTGAATTAGATTAGTGCTTAATTTCCCATTTTCTGTTTATTCTATGATATCTTGATAGGGCTACTGTGAAAAAAAGTGTGTATTTTTTTGCTCAAAGAATTAGGTTTAAACAAACTTAAAAGCAGTTGTCATCAAGTTGCTTATGACTCATGGCGATCCCATGTGTGTCAGAGCAGAACTGTGCTCCATAGGATTTTCGATGGCAGATTTTTTGAGAAGTAGACCACCAGGCTTTTCTTCTGAGGTGTCTCTGATGGACTCCAACCTCCAACATTTTCGCTAGCGGCCAAGCATGTTAACTGCTTGCACCATCCAGGGACTCCCAAGCATGCTTAGATTGCTGTGTTTACTGCAGGATTTAAGGCTTGTAACACTGGGTTGGAATAGACTAATGAGCATTGTGACTATGACCACCTCATATGAACCTATAACAGCTCCAGAGAGTGCTCTCCCTACCACACCTTGGGACATGCCACATTGAGGGTGGATGCATGGAAAAATCTGAGGCTTTCCTGCTCTGCCACCGAGAAACAGCCTCCTTGTTCTCTGGGGCAGCCAAGAGCTCTGATTAGTCTCTGGGAAAGGACAGTTCCTGCTTCCTGGAGAAGCTGCCTCTTTGGCCTCAGGGCTGCTGTGGGGCAGGGAAGAGCTCAGCTCACCCTATACGCCCGGGTGGGGCACCTGGAGTGGCTGAGACATCTTCACTCCCTGCTTCCCACTTCCTGGAGCAGAACTTAAGGGAGACAGGCTGGCTTTTGGCCCAGGCGACCGGACATGAAAAGAAACCTGCCTTCCGAAGGGCATTCTGGCTTTTCCTTCAAGTGGGGTTTTGACCCTAGGACTGAGTATAAACGTTGAATTTCAATTTTGTATACACACACCAAGAGGCCTGGGACAATGGGAGTGTTTGAAATGAATACCAGCCCAAGTCTTCTACCTGCCAAGTGTTCGATTAAGCTGCTTAGGTCTGTTTCCACCATCCTGTCTTTCAAATATTTATGTGAGAGATTATAGGCAAGCTTCAAAGGCAAGGAAATGCAAATCTGTTCTATAAATCATAGGCTAACACAGCTGCTCTCTTCCTCAGAGTGACAGCTTACGAATGCCAGCATTTCTGTCTGCAGAAGGGGTGGGGAGATGTGGGCTCCTCGAAGCCAGGCAGGGCTTGGCTCTGTGTGTGTGTGTGTGTGTGTGTATGTGTGTGTGTGTATGCGTGCATGAGTATGTGTGTGTGCGTGTGCTCGAGGTGGGGGAGAGAGTGGAGAGTTCCAACAAAATTTGCATTTTTACAGAACAGCAGGTTTTTTTATTTTGGTTTTTAAATGCATTTCTCAGCAGTTAAGGAGCTAACTTATTCCTGACTGGTCTTACAGACCTGACCAGACCTGACCATAAAGGAAGGGAGCCTCACTGGGATCTGAGGTTTCCTGGGAACTGGAGCTGGGTGTGGCATTCAGTTTTGGAGAACTGTACTTGAAACGTGGGAGCAAGGAGGGGGAGACGTCAAGAAGAAATCACTTTTGAGAGCTCCAAAATGAATTTAATTTTGTCTAAATGAGTAAAAAGGAAATTGTGCATTGCAAACAGTCATGCAAATTAACTTCTGCCCCCAGGGTCTTAACAATCTGCCAGTGGAGACCTCAGTGAGCCAAAGATTAGACTTTTGTGGGCTCTTTTCACCGGAGCCATGAACATGTTGATTTGGTTCACTGTTGTTCAGTGACACATTAACATCCACAAAGACCAACGCTGGGGTTTATGGTCCTTGCCCAGAAGCTTGTTTTGGCCTGGTGTCATCTCATGGAAGCACCTGGGGAAGAAGAAAGTCAACAGGGTGCAGAGGCCCGAGGAAAGGTGGGCCTTGGGTAAAGGCTTGCTGGGTATTAGTCAGGATTCCGTCGCAAGTGACGCAAATTCACTTAGGCAATAATGGGAATTTTCTGGGTCACAGAAGGGAGTGTTGAATAACCAAACCATGGGAAAGGAAAGGATGTAGTCGGACTTGGGAACAGCTGGAACAAAGACTGGAACATTGCCAGGGCTGTCTTCCATCACCTGTCTCTAGTATTTCTAACATGGCTGCCAAAAACTAGCAAATGTTGTACCAAAAATCTTTTGCCACTAGAGAGATTGTCTCCCGTTTTCAGTCTTAGCTGGAATAACACCAGGGAAGAATTATGACTGGCCTAGCCAGGGCAGGTGTCCTTGCCTGGACCAACCAACCAAATTTAGGGTGAGGGAGTGGGGCCATATAAAAACATGGCAGCTCTTATGGTAGTCATATCAATGAAGGGAGGGCTTCCCGGCAGAAGGGGTAGGGAAGCTTTGGACAGACAATTCAATAACCATCTACTATAGCCAAGAGATGGCTCAGAAAATAGAGCAAATAAAGTAGTGAAAAGGGGCCAAGGGTGATGCTGTGATAAATGAATTACATGTTTAAATTCCATTGACTTCCTTGAAACTCAGTATTCCACAGGATTCCTCAATGCCACTAAAGTCTGCTGGTTCTTCTTTCTCTCTGACAGCATTTATTGTCTCTTAATTGCCCTGGATCCCCTCTTCTCTACACTGAGGCTCCCCTAGGGATTGCAGGCCTTTGCTAGACTGCCTTGTATTGTTGTTGTCAGCTCCCATCGAGTGGGCCCCTCATATATGGGCGCCCCATGCACAATGGAATGAAATGCCACCCATGGTAATGCCAGGAACAGAACCCAGGTCTCCCCTATGGAAGGCGGGAATTCTACCACTGAACCAGTGCTGCCCCCAGATCTTGCCTCTGTATAAGGCCAATAGACTCCTATCTTCCAAACGCATAGCATTTGGCTCCTTAGCTCATATGCCAGAAGAAATCTACCTTGGACTTCCATTAATCACTTTTAACATCTTGCCACTTCAAAGTGTAGTCCCTGAACTAGATGTATCTGAATCACTTGGGAGCTTGTTGGAAATGCAAAATCTTGGGCCCTGTTCCAGAACTACTGAACAGAATCTGCTTTTTAATAAAATGATGAACAATTTATAAGTTCATTAATTTGAAAAGCACTGCTTTAAGGAATTGCAAATTAAGCTTATAACCTTTTTTTTAACCTAAATAAATATTTCTTCACACTTTTCCCAGCAGATCAAAGACAACAACTCCTAGAAATCCAGACTCACAAAACCTTCAGAAAATTTTTAGAAGTTTTTTGCCTTTATTACCTACTTATAATCCTTCACCAATCTGTACCTATTTATCACACTCTTTCTTCAGTCTGCTTTTTCTAACCAGACCTCATCACCTATACCAGGATCTAATAGATACATCTGCCAGTCAGCCTCTTAATTTATAAAATGGATCTAATAATATTATACTATACCAGTTAATATACTGCCTTTACATATTTACATGTTATACAAATTTAACATGTAATTACTTTCATCCTAATAAAAGCAGTTTTCAACCATGGCATTGTGAGCAGTCATGAGATATATTGCAAATATATTATGAACTCATCTGTCAGTTTGTCATACTGCAGTGGCTTTCGTCATGCTGTGATGCTAGAAGCTATGCCACCGGTATTTCAAATACCAGCAGGGTCACCCATGGTGGACAGGATTCAGCAGAGTTCCAGACTAAGACAGACTAGGAAGAAGGACCTGGTGATCTACTTTTTAAAAAAATTGGCCAGTGAAAACCTTATGAAAGTAGAGGAACATTGTCTGAGACAGTGCCAGAAGATGATTGCCTTAGGTTGAAAGACACTCAAAATACGATGGGGGAAAAGCTGCCACCTCAAAGTAGAGCCTACCTTAATGACGTGGATGGAGTAAAGCTTTTAGGACCTTCATTTGCTGTTGTGGCACAACTCAAAATGAGAAGAAGCAAATGCAAACATCCATTAGTAACTGGAACAAGGAATGTGTGAAGTATGAATCTAGGAAAACTGGAAGTCGTCAAAAATGAAATTAAACATAAAGGTCAATATCTCGAGCATTAGTGAGTTGAAATGGGCTGGTATTGGCCCTTTTGAATTGGACAATCATATGGTCTACCGTGCCAGGATGAAATATGGCAGAGGAAGGGCATCATATTCATCATCAAAAAGAACGTTTCAAGATCTATCCTGAAATACAATGCTGTCAGTAATGGGATAATATCCATATGCCTCAAGGAAGGCTAGTTAATACAACTGCTATTCAAATTTATGCACCAGCCACTAATGTCAAAGATGAAGAAACTGAATATTTTTACCAACTTCTACAGTCTGAAATTGATCAAATATACAATCAAGTTGCATTGATAATTACTCGTGATTGGAATGTGAAAGTCAGAAACAAAGAAGATGGGTAGTTGGAAAATATGGCCTTGGTGGTAGAAACAAACAACGCTAGAGATCGCATGATAGAATTTTGCAAGACCTACAACTTATTTATTGTAAGTATCTTTTTTCAACAACATAAACGGAGACATTACATGTGGACCTCGCCATATGCAATTCACAGGAATCAAATCGACTACATCTGTGGAAAGAGACAATGGAGTAGCTCAATATGATCAGCCAGAACAAGGCCAGGGGCTGACTGTGGAACAGATCATCAATTGCTCATATGTAAGAGCAAAAATACAACCTTGAGTAAATTCCATTTGAATTTAAAGGCCATCTCAATAATAGATTTAACCCGTTGAACACTAACGATCGAAGATCAGATGAGTTGTGGAATGATTCAAGGACATCATACCTGATAAAGCCAGAGGTCATTAAAAAGACAGGAAAGAAAGAGAAGACCAAAATAGATGTCAGAAGAGACTCTGAAACTTGCTCTTGTATGTAGAGTAGCTAAAGTAAATGGAAGAAATGAAGTAAAAGCTGAACAGAAGATTTCAAAGGATGGCTCGAGAAGAAAAAGTAAAGTATTATAATGAAATATGCAAAGATCTGGAGTTAGTAAACCAAAAGGGAAGAATACGCTCAGCATTCCCAAGCTGAAAGAGCTGAAGAAAAAATTCAAGCCTCGAGTTGCAATTTTGAAGGATTCTATGGGCAAAATGTTGAACGGAACAGGAAGCATCAAAAGTAGATGGAAGGAATATACAGAGTCACTGTACCAAAAAGACTTGGTTAATATTCATCTATTTTAGGAGGTGGCATATGATCAAGAATGGATGGTATTAAAGGTAGAAGTCCAAGCTGCACTGAAGGCATTGGCAAAATACAAGGCTCCAGGAACTGACAGAATACCAATTGAGATATTTCAATAAATGAATGCAACTTTGGAGGTGTTTACTCATCTATGCCAAGAAATTTGGAAGACAGCTACCTTGCCAACTGACTGGAAGAGATTCATATTTGTGTCTGTTCCAAAGAAAGGTGACCCAAAAGAAAGCAGAAATTTTCAGACAATATCATTAATATCACACACAAGTAAAATTTTGCTGAAGATCATTCAAAAGCCATTGCAGCAGTACATTGACAGGTAACTTCCAGAAATTCAAGCTAGATTCAGAAGAGGACATGGGGCAAAGGATATCCTTGCTGATATCAGATGGATCATGGCTGAAAGTAGAGGATACCAGAAAGATGTTTACCTGTATTTTGTTGACTATGCAAAGGCATTTGACTGTGTGGATCATAACAAATTATGTATAACATTGCAAAGAACGGGAATTCCAGACCAGTTAATTGTGTTCATAAGGAACCTGTACATAGACCAAGAGACAGTCATTGGAACAGAACAAGGGGATACTGCGTGGTTTAAAATCAGGAAAGGTGTGCATCCAGATTGTATCCTTTCACTATATTTATTCAATCTGTATGCTGAGCAAATAATCCAAGAAGTTGGACTGTATGAAGAAGAACATGGCATCAGGGTTGGAGGAAGACTCATTAACAACCTGCAATATGCAGATGACACAACCTCACTTGCTCAAAGTGAAGAAGACTTGAAGCACTTACCGATGAAGATCAAAGACCACAGCCTTCGGTATGGATTACACCTCAACATAAAAAAAAACGAAAATCCTCAGAACTGCACCAGTAACATCACGATAAAGGAAGAAAATATTGAAGTTAAGAATTTCATTTTAATTGGATCCACAATCAATGCCCATGGGAGCAGCAGTCAAGAAATCAAACAACATACTCCATTGGGCAAATGTGCTGAAAAAGACCTCTTTAAAGTGTTAAAAAGCGATATCACTTTGAAGACTAAGATGCACCTGACCCAAGCCATGGTATTTTCAATTGCCTCATATGCATATGAAAGCTGGACAATGAATAAAGAAGACTGAAGAAGAACTGATACCTTTGAATTATCGTGTTGACAAAAAATATTGAGTATACCGTGGACTGCCAGAAGAACAAAGAAATCTGTCTTGGAAGAAATACAGCCAGAATGCTGCTTAAAAGTGAGGATGGCAAGACTTGTCTCATGTACTTTGGGCATGTTATCAGGAGGGACCAGTTCCAAAAGAAGAATATCATGCTTGGTAAAGTAGAAGTTAGCAAAAAAGAGGAAGACCCTCAACAAGATGGACTGACACACAGGCTGTAAAAATTGGCACAAACATAACAATAATTATGAGGATGGTTCAGGACCAGGCAGTTTCATTATGTTGTACATAGTGTCACTATGAGTCAGAACTGACTTGATGGCACCTAACAACAACTCTGCATTTCTTTTTCAAAATTGTTTGGGTTAACATAGGTTCTTTGCATTCTCATACATATTTTATGTTCTGCATGACATTATTACAAAAAAAAAAAAAAAATCCTGCTAGGACTGTGATTGGTATTGCATTGAATCTATAGATCAATTTGGAAATAATGGGTATAAAAAAAAAAAATTTTTTTTTTCCAACAATATTGAGTCTTCCAATCCATGAACATAGTATACCTCTCCATTTGTTTAGGTCTTTTTAAAAACTTATTTCAGCAGTATTTTGTAGTTTTCAGTGTACAGATCGGTACATATTTGGTTAAATTTATTTCTAAATATTTTGTTTTTTTTTATGCTATTGTAAATGGCATTATAGCAAACTTTGTTCTACTTGTTTATTGCTAGTGTATAGAAATATAATTGATTTTGCATATTGATTTTGTATGCTACAACCTTACTTTACTAACTTATTAATGCAGTTGGTTTTTTGTTGATTTGTTAATATTTTCTAGGTACACAATTATGTTTTCAGTGAATAAAGATAGTTTAACTTGTGTTTTCTCAGTCTATAAGACTTTTGTCTTTTTCATATGTTATTTCACTGGCTGGAACCTCCAATACAATGTTGAATAGAAGCGAAGAAGCCAACATTCTTTCCTTGATCTCAGTCTTAGTGGGAAAGCATTGAGTCTTCGAGTTTAAATATATTGTTAGCTTAAGTTTCTCACAGATGCCCTTTGGTAGGCTGAGGTCATTTTCTTTTATTCCTAGTTTGCTGAGTTTTTGTCATGAACTGGGTGTTGAATTTTGTCAAATGATTTTGCTTCTTTAATTTCAATGATCATATGATTTTTCTCCTTTATTCTGTTAATGTGGTGAATTACACTGATTGATTTTCAAATGTTAAATTAACCTTGCATTCCTGAGATAAACCCCATTTAGTCATACTGTATTATCATTTTAATGTATTTCTGGACTCTATTTGCTAATATTTTGTTAAATATTTTTGCATCTATATTCATGAGTGATGTTCATCTGCAATTTTCTTTTCTTTTAATGTCTTTATCTGGTTTTTATATCAGAGTACAATCATCCCTCAGTGTCCATGGGGCATTGAAATGTCTTTTATGACCTAGTATGTACTCTTCTGTATCCCCTCTGGCTACCAAATCTGTGGAAGCTCAAGTTCCTTATATAAAATGGTGCAGTATTTGCATATAACCTACACGCATCCTCATGAATACTTTAAATCATCTCTAGATTACTTATAATACTTAATACAATGCAAATGCTATGTAAATAGTCGTAATTCAGTACTGTATTGTTTAGAGAATAATGACAAGATACAAGGCAAATAATGCTCAAACAAGTGCTGGAGAGAGACTGAGGATCTGTGAAATGGCAGGAGCTACAGCAGGGTATGCGTACCCATTGTTTCATTCGTGTGAATTCAGCATAGTGCTCAGCACACTACAAATTCAAGTTTTGCTTTTTGAAACTTTTTTAAAAAATATTTTTGATTTGTGGTGGTTGAATCTGCAAATGCAGAACCCACAGATATGGAGGGCTGACTGTAATGGTAACCTCATAAAATAAGTTGAGAAATGTTTCCTTCGCCTCTATTTTCTGAAAGAATCATTTAAAATTGTATTATTTCTCCCTTTAATGCTTGATAGAATTAATTTATTAAAGCCATCTAGGCCTGTAGTTTTCTTTGGCAGAAGTTTTAAAATTATGAATCTAATTTCTTTAATAAATACAGGGATATTCAGATTTTCTGTTTCTTCTTGTGTCAGTCTTGGTTATTTGTATTTTGGAAGAGTTGTCCATTTCAACAAGGTTATTAAATGTATTAGCATAAAGTAATTCATAATTTTCCCGTATTATTCTTTTAACGTCTTTAAGATCTCTAGTGATGTCCCCTCTTTCATCACTAATTCTCATTTTCCTTTTTGGCCAGAAGTTTATTTATTTCATTGACATTTTCCAAAGGATGAACCTTCGGGTTTATCAGTTTTCTTTATTGTTTGCCTGTGTTTTATTTCATTGATTTCTACTCTGATCTTTATTATCCTTCTCTTCAATTTACTTCAGGTTTAATTTGCTCTCTTTTTTCTGTTTCTTAAAGTAGAAGCTTGGATAATTGATTTTAAACATTTTGTCTTTTCTAATATAAGCATTTAAAGCTATAAATTTCCCTCTTGGCATTTCTTTAGCTTTATCTTTGCTGATAAATATATACACACAAATTTGTTTTGTTTTTTTATCTCTTGGTTTAAAGTGCTTTACAAAATCCCAAAATATTTCTTAATTTGGCTATGGGTAATTTAGAAGTGTGTTTATTTTAAAATATTTGGGAATTTTACAGATTTTTTGTTATTGATTTCTAATTTAATTCCATTGTGGTCAGGGAAGGTACTCTATGATTTGTATCTTTTAAAATTTATTGAAATGTCTTTTATGACCTAGTATGTACTCTTCTGTATCCTCAAAGATAAATGTGGGATGTGCATGTGAAGTCCAGTGCCAGTTTTAAATGGTTTAACGGGGGTCAGCCACACTTTGCTTAGGTTCCTCCTACCTGCACCCTAGTCCAGAAAATGCACTGAAATAAAGACCAGGGCCATGAATGGTACGCCTCACTTGTTTCTGTTCTCTCTGGGATTCCAGTCTTAAATTGCCTGTTGTTTAATATCTGAAAATAAACATTTCATATTTCTTATATAGTTCTAATTTTTTATACTTGGTAGACTAATCTCGTACCATTTACTCCAATATGGCCAGAAATAAGATGCCTATTAAAATGCAACTTTGATGCTCTCTTTCATGAACATTCTTTTCAAGCCAATTTTAGGCTTTTTCTTATATACAATCTGAGGTTCTTCCATACATTTAGATCTTTTGTGCCTTCCTAGAATGCACCTTCCTCTTCCTATACTGTGGCATGTCCCACAAAAGCTATCTCAAAACTCATCTTTTCCCAGAAACTTTCTGTGGTTGATCTATCCACTCCTCTTTATTTACCAACTCTTTGTTGTAATTTTTACTTAATTTCATGTGATTTTGTAAAATTTCTTGGCAGCTATGTTATACGCTTCTGTTTTGCTGATATTTATAAACATACAGCCTGCAGGAGCCAAGCTTCCATTTCTTCCCTTTGTTTTTTTGCAAATCCATCTAAGCCAATTTGACTGTTCTCAATTAGATAAGTACTGGTGACTCTCAATTGTAAGAGCCTGGTGCAGAGGCAGCCTGACATGCAACAAATGGAGGTAAAGTATCACAAACCTCATTTGCATGGGCCTATTCCAAAGCCCTGGGAAGAACTCTAGCAGTCTGTTCATGTGGTAGCTGTTTTTATAAATTTTGTAAAGGTCAACTATTTCAACCACAATCAGTAAAGGCACTCTCTCTTTCCACTCTAAATTTCTCAGTCAAAATCCCCTTATATCAGGTGGTGTTGGAGTGGCCAGAGGCATTTTGGGTATCTGGCTAAGGCTAAGTCGAGTTAGTGATACATTTAGTTTGGGTTAAGTGGGACAAATGTGATTTTCAGACATTTGCATCTACAGTTAACTTATTCCTAGCTGACCTGGTGTAGGAATACTCTTACTTCTTACTCAGAAAACTTATCCAGTGACATGATCAGAAGATGGAGGACCCAGAGGGCTGCTGTGATATGAACCTGTGCTGTGGCACCTGGCACTAGATGTATAGGGAGAGAAGGAGAAACAGTTTAAGTGTACAAAGCCAAAAGCTCACCTGTGGAAAAATCTTCCAATCAAGACCTATGAAATTGTAAGTGGAAGATTCAGTTCTCATCAATTCCTAGGAAAAGAAGTTCTATCCTGTTAAGAATATACTCTATATGCAGTGAATACAATTATAAACACGTCGTCCTTTTTTTTTTCTTTTTTGAAGAGATTATGTAAAATAGAATTTATTAGAATTCCTCTGTAAGGCACGCACTTGTGGGAGAACTACAACAGCAAACACATCCGTGGAAGTTGCATATTTTATAAATTTGAAATATTAATACTACAAAAATTTTTGATCAACCAAGTTAGAAGGACAGAAGTATCCTGCATTCTCTTTATAGAAAATATTACAAAACAGTTGTCTCATGAAAAAGTTATAAAAGAGTATGTAGCCAAAAATATAGGAAAAATATTATAGAGCTATATCAATAATTAATTAACAAAAATATTATAGTATTTTATGGAATTTTTGGTATCTTTCAACTTTTAAATTTATTATGATTTGTTTTCTCATTCTACATGAGTAGTTGCTTTGGTACTTAATTTTATATTTGTAATTTTTAATTTTTTTCTCAAAGACCAAACCCTGCCCTGTTGTTATCAAGTCGATTTCAACTCATAATGACTCTACAGGACAGAGTAGAACTTGCCCCATAGGGTTTCCAAGGAGTGGCTGGTGGACTTGAACTGCCGATCTTTTGGTTAGCAGCTGAGCTCCTAACCACTGTGCCACCAGGGCTCTTTTCTCAAAGAAAAAAGCCCTCAAAATTGTGTAAATCTCATGCTCCACAAAATTTGGATCCAATCTTCTATAGGTAAGGATATTGATTCTTGCCCTTCATAACCTTGCTGCACAGTTACAGCAAAGGCAAGTATCAGATTAAACCCTGCCTGAAGTCAGCTTCATATAACAAACATTTATTCTTTTTTTTTAATAGTTTTTATTGAGCTTTAAGTGAATGTTTACAAATCAAGTCAGTCTCTCACATATAAGCTTATATACACCTTACTCCATACTCCCACTTACTCTCTCCCTAATGAGTCAGCCCTTCCAGTCTCTCCTTTCGTGACAATTTTGCCAATTTCTAACCCTCTCTACCCTCCTATCTCCCCTCCAGACAGGAGATGCCAACACAGTCTCAAGTGTCCACCTGATACAAGTAGCTCTCTTCAGCAGCATTTCTCTCCTACCCATTGTCCACTCCCTTCCATGTTTGATGAGTTGTCTTCAGGAATGGTTCCTGTCCTGAGCCAATAGAAGGTTTGGGGACCCTGACCGCCGGGATTCCTCTAGTCTCAGTCAGACCATTAAGTATGGTCTTTTTATGAGAATTTGGGGTCTGCATCCCACTGATCTCCTGCTCCCTCAGGCGTTCTCTGTTGTGCTCCCTGTCAGGGCAGTCATCGATTGTGGCCAGGCACCATCTAGTTCTTCTGGTCTCAGGATGATGTAAATCTCTGGTTCATGTGGCAAACATGTATTCTTAAGCAGACAGAAGAATAATCACGCAAGCT
The DNA here is from genome assembly GCF_024166365.1 of Elephas maximus indicus. Taxonomy (NCBI): domain Eukaryota; kingdom Metazoa; phylum Chordata; class Mammalia; order Proboscidea; family Elephantidae; genus Elephas; species Elephas maximus. Next base: position 163,264,897 of record NC_064821.1, on the reverse strand, counting down.
GCTCTGTCATCTCAACAAAGACCCAGCTCTGTGTCCTTTTCGGTGCTCTGACAGGACTTTTCACAGAAGGTTTGTATGAAATAAATACAGTAACGGTCCAAAGGCAAAATTCTGCTAACCATCTAGTTGGAGTCAGGCTAGCAATAACCCTCTGAATCCGCATCTATGCATGACTATTTAGGAATCAGTTCAGACCAGGGGGAATGACTTACTGGATTCTGACATCCTATTCCTCTCAGGGTAGAGAGTATCTCTATAGTGCTTCACCTAATCCTGTTATCTTGACAACTAGTCATTTTACCAACAAAAAGCATTTCTAACATCCATTATGGCAATTAAAGTCTCTGATGATTACTGGAGATGATACTAGTTAAAGGACTCATAGTACCTGCCTCTGAAATACGATTTTTTTTGTAAATGTCAGCTAACAACCCGTGGAATGTGTATTCCCAGGTGGAGCAAGTGACCTTCCCTTAAATCTAACACACACATACAAATCACACTGTCCATGCAGACACATTTTAAAGTAGATTACAGAAAATGTAAGATTTCTCTTCTGTTACAACAATCATTTTTTTCATTGAGTTCTGTGGGACTCTGGGTTCCTATAGAGGGCGAGGGAAAGGAAGCTCTGCTCCCGCTGTTCTAGATATTGGGGTGGTGTATACTATTTCCTTTGTGAAAAATAAAGGGAATCCTATTGCTTTTTTGGAACTTTGAAAACCATTGCTGTAGCACTGAACACCTCACTCTAAGACCGGTGTCCACTCATTGTCGTAATGAAAGGCCAAGGTGAGCCTGAGTTAGTGTATGCCACTGAAAATGATGCTGGGGATTTGGTGGAAGTCCACGAGTGAAGACGGTGCTGAGCTGTGAAAACTATAATGTAACCCTATCCTCCTCTCCCGTCTCTACATCCACCACCACTTATCCCAACATATGTTCCCATCATATTTTACCCACAAAAGCTTCCTTCCTGACATCAAAATCTCCATAGCCAAGTTGCCAAGGTAGAAAGACTTCTGGTCTAGAAGACTTCTTCCAATCTTGGAAGGAGGGCTTAGAGGGGAACAGAAGCAAGATGGTCAGAGCCAGGATGCATTTCATATTGGTCTGTAGTGGACATTTATTGCTTGTGTGCCAATACCTCTTCTTTTTGGGGGAACCAGTCTGCCTTTTATTTAGGAACTGCCTCCCAATAATGAACTGCCTCCCAATGATGATGATAAGGGTTTCTTCAATCTTACCCTTGGTCTCACAGTGATCCAAATCACCCAGGGAACCAACCTCGTCTTTCCAAGGGTTTTTTGAACTGAGAAGCAAGGCTTTCCTGTCTGATGGCAACACTGGGAACAAGAACACTTGAAAATGCCTGGCACTGCTGGCATCCATGGCTCCAGCCTTGAGAGGAAAGCCAATTGGAGAGCACAAAGCTGCCCTGAAGCAAGCAGAAAAGAGGGCTGAGGAGAGAGTGTCCTGAGTGCCTCTGGGTTGCAGTGCTAGGCACCACTGATACCCAGCTTTGTTCCTGCCCATTTTGTTTTGGTTACGTGTGCCTGCACATTTTCTCCATTGCTTGAACTTGTTGGCATTGGATTTCTGTCATTTTTTAACAACAACGATGACAAAAATATCCTAAACAATATACCAGCAAAGGCAGCAAAATTATAGAGCTTGATAAAACAGAAGAAATGAAAATAACAGCAACAATGGAGAAAATGCCCCATAATTCATAGGAACAAAATAACTGGGGAGAATAAAACTTGTAGTCTTGGAAATCTATACCCCAGGGTACAGTATATAGGTAATGACAACAGTAACCTTGAGTTTTAGCTCAAGAAGACAAATGTGGCTGTGCCAGTTTCACTGATTCTTGGTGGATGGGATTCACACAGGGCTGGCAGTAATGGAAGAGTCTTCTGTTTTTCAAAGGAAAAGGACCACATGTCAACACGAGAGCACCTGCATGGAAATCCACACCCCATGAGGATAGAGAGAGTAATGGAGCAGACAAGAGAAAGGGAAATGAGATGTGGCATGTACTCTAGGCTGTGCAACCAGATATAAGACACGGATGACACAATCCTCGTAGATGTCACGTGCTGGGCTGGGGCAGAGAGTGCATCCAGCTCACTGGGAGTGAGGAGTAGGGGCTAGAAAGCACAGAAGGCCAGGAGCCAGAAAGAAGCAACTGGCTGACCTGGGGCAGCAGGCAGCCAGACACAGCATGTCTGGGAACAGATATAAGATGCAAAATGGATTGACTCCAGAGCAAATAGGAGTGCAGGGTCAATCTAAGGGCAGAAACCAGGTAACATGAATGAGACAAATCTAGAAAGAAGGTCCTAAGAACGGATAGACACAGGTTCAGGGATAAACTAGGAGTGGACACTAGAAACCAGAAGTGGGTCAGCTGGGGCGTGTGTGTAGATGAAGCAGTTGGTCAAGAACATGCAGACACAAACGCTTTCATGAGATTTCACCAGATGGCTGTCTGTTGCTGAGCTGTTGCTTTTACTCCTGCTTGTCCACATGCTGGTGGCTCTGGCCTCAGGGCTCAACAGCACCGAGTGGGCCTTCTGATGGCGCATTTGACAATGCTGGGCGCGGCAGCAAGATAGAGTGCTGATAGCTAGAAATCTCATTCTATGAGACATGGGTGTCTGATAAATTATCCTCATGTTGACAGTTTCATCTTTCATAATTTAACGGAAGAAATGAGAAGAGTGGCTACCCTGAACCTATCTCTGGGCATCCTGCTCCAGAGAAGTAGAAGTGACAGGGCCCCTGGAAGGAGACAGCTTCGCAAAGTCAATGTTATCTAGGACATGGCCAGTGAAGGTCCTGAACCTTTTTGGAAAGCAGGTTTTCAGAGTGTTCAGAGAAGAGCTAGAAAGGAATCCTTTAAGAGACTCTCAATGGGAAGATAGCTCAAGAGGAGAGGGAGGCTAATTGGGGCTAATTGTATTTTGTTAACAAATGATAACAAGAAAGCACAGCTCCTCAAACTGTACTTTACTTCCAACTTCTTGGTCAAGAAGACTGATCTTCAGACTGGAAAGGGCAGAATTAATGTTGGTTAGAAGGAGTTGAGGAGTCCCTGGGTGGTGGCGCAAACATTTAATACACTGGGCTGCTAATGGAAAGGTTGGCAGTTCGAACCCAACCAGACTCTCTTTGGAAGAAAGACCTGGCAATCTACTTCCAGAAAACCAGCTCTTGAAAACCCTGTGGAGCACAGTTCTACTCTGACACACATGAGGTCACCATGACTTGAAAACTGATCGATGGTAATTGATTTTTTGTACAAATTACAGAAAAGCACACCTCTTGAGTAGGCATAAGGAGAAGATTCCTTCATGGGAAGTAAAAAGTGCATTGAGTTAACAAAACATAAAAATGCCCCCTGGCCTGGGCAGGCAGACAAATTAGAAGGAGGACTCACTTGGTGGGCATGGCCACAAGGGCAGAGGATTTGGTTGTTGTTGTTGTTGGGTGCCATTGAGTTGATTTCGACCATAATGACCCCATGTGACGGAGTAGAAGAGACCCACGGAGTTTTTGTCAGGTCATAATCCCGTGGAGCCACTGGGTGGGTTTGAACTGCCAACATTTGGTTAGCTGCTAAGCACTTAACCCTTGCACCATCAGGACTTAGATAACAGGTGAAGAAAAAGGAATCCCTTTCTCCTGGAGGGGGCAGCCCCACACCACAGTGGACATGGCCCTGCTCTTGGGCACACCGCTTGTTGCTACCCCCTTGGCCAGCCACAGTTGTTCTGCACACAAGCCACACTGTCTCTCTACAAGGCGCCCATCCTGCCTTGGCTTGATGTAGGTCAGCACATCTGCCCATGACATAAGCTTCAGTCAGGTCTACTGTACCTGGAATTCCAGTCCTAACCCACTCAAGGCCTGGAAAGGGAAAGAGATTCTCAGCCTGCTTCCCTGGTCTCATGCCTTGCCCAGCATCTGCTTCTCTCTGGTAATTGGCAATAGAAACATCCAATCTCCCTCGAGAGACCCAGCCTTACCCTTAGGCCTGTGCTCTTGTCCTGCGATGACCAGTACAACAATTCCATCAGAACATACTCAGCCTTCCATAATAAGACCCAAAGGACAGACACGGTCCAGTCTGAGTTATACTGCTCCGAGCATCCTTTGCTCTCTTTAATGGTTTCTCTTCCAGTGAGAGGTGAATACTCTCCCTACATGTCCTTCTCACAGTCCGCTGGGCTCTCAGCCTCTACAAACAATTGCTCAGGCAATAATACCCTCAACTCTGCAAGAATAAGCAAACACTGTAGCTCACTAAATTCATACAGAGTTAAAAAATAGTTCTCTTCTCTGAAAGCAAGAAAATCATAGAGACTTAGCTCCGGCTTATGATACACAAAATGTGCACTAACAAAATGAAACGTTTATCATCTGAACCTAAAATTACCATTCCAGTTAATGATAACTTTATGATTGCTCCGAATTGGATACTTGCTTCATACGTGTGTAACAAAATGACCCACTTCAGCTAAAGCTGTTCATGTGAATTCAAGTTATGGTCTTCTTTCTGAACAAAGCAGCTTTGAATGGCAGTTTCCTCAGAAAACCAGTTATTACTGAGTTGATTCCAACTCATGGAGACCTCACATGTGTCTCCATAATGTTTTCAATGGCTGATTTTTCTGAAGTGGATTGCCAGGCTTTTCTTCCAATGCACCTGTGGGTGGACTCGAACCTCTAACTTTCTGATTAGGAGACGAGCAGGTAACCCATCAGGAGGCTCCAGTTTCCTTGAAGTCTACTCATTATGGCTTAAAAAAAAAAAAAAAAAAAAAAGCTAAAGTCCAGTTTCATCCAGGACACACCTATTGCAAAGAAATAACTACGGAAATAAAAAGAGCTTCTTCTATTTGAAGTGGTGTCAAGTTTACTCTTGGGCACTAAGAGATTTTGCAAGTGTAGTTGCTGAGTCCCTGTCAGTAATCTTTGACAGACTGTGGTGAACACAACTGGTGCCATAAGACTAGACCCAGGCATACGTTGTCCTGAATGTAAAAATGAGAAGGAGAATCGTGAAAACTATAGAAAACCAGACAACCTAGATTCTGGGTAATATTCATGAATGGATTGTTTCAAAGGGAATTTTTGGGCACTTGTAAAAGGAAGTAGTGGTTACTAGGAGACAGTATAGATTGTTAAGGCATAGTAACCAGTTCTCCGTTTTGAGAGGACTATTGAACACTGACACTCAGGGTAGCCCCAGCACAGGACAAATGGTTACTGTGCTTGGCTGCTAACCAAAAGGTTATAGGTTTGAGTCCATCCAGAGGTGCCTCTGAAGAAAGGCCTGGCAATCTACTTCCAAAATATCAGCCATTGAAAACCCTATGGAGCATATGGAGCACAGTGCTACTCTGACACACATGGGGTCATCCTGAGTTGGAATCAACTCAACAGCAGCTGGTTTTACTGGTATTTAACTCAGGGAATACGGTGTGTGTATTTCAGGAAGAGAACAAAGTTGTTCACTCCATCTCTGACCCTTTAAATTAGAGGTTATAAGTTGGTGATCCATGGTCCTCTGTGTTTTGTTTGGCTCTGCCCAGCATTTACGACAAATTCAGTTGCCAAAATTTGAAAACAGGGAGTGTGGTAGATTGTATTCTTGTCCCCAATTACCCCTCGTCCTCCCTACCAGTGATCATGCGGGTGGTAACGTCTCCCCACAGAAGCAGCGTTTATCTCCTTCCCACTCACTCAGACTCAGCCATGAGACCTGCTTTGGCTAATGGGATGTAAGCAGAAGTGATCTATGCCACGCTGGTGCAGTAGCTTAAAAGAGACATTACGTGGGCCATGAGACTGGCATGTCCAGGATAGGGTCTTCTCTTTGTCCTGGAGCCTGGAATGAGAACACATGCAGAGCACAGCCATAGCTGCAGATATGTGACATGAACAGAAATTAACCTATATTGCTGTAAGCCATTTGGGGGTTGTTACTACAGCCTAATCCAGCAAAATTGGCCCATATGAGGAGATAACACATACGAATCTGGATCTTCTACTTCTTTAAAAAGTCAGAAGCTACTACAACACTGGCCTCCTGGCACCATGGCAACAAGTAACTGGAGATGAGAGGTGGCCCTCCCTTTAGATGGAGTGTAGGCTCTCTGGTTCACCCATCTCCACCTGCCCACTTCACCTGTTTGCATGGTTAACTTTTTGTGTCAACTTAGCTAGTATCTAAGGCTGGCTTCTCTAGGGAAGCAAAACCAGTGAAGCATATATATATAGAGAAGGGGAGAGAGAGAGAGATTTATCTCAAGGAAATGGCTCATGTGATTGTGGATGCTGGTAAGTCCCAAATCTGTGGGTGAAAGTGAAGGCTGAAGGCTTCTCCTGACTCATGTGGCTCTAGGGGCTGACAAACCCACAATCAATAAATCAGATGGTAGGCTGTTGGCTCATGGGGTTGCAAAAGCTGGCAAATCCCAGAATTGGCACAGCAGATGACAGGCTCAAGTCCCAAGAGTTGGAGGTCAGATGATGATGAACCAGATGCAGGATCCAGAGCAAAGGAGAGCCTTGCCAGCGCATCCATATATATATATTGGATGCAGGTTATACCGCCAAAGGAAACTCCCTATGCATCACAGTAAGTGTGTGGCTTGAGTAAGGGTGTTACTCAGGATATACCCCACACTAATCCTGCCTTATTAACATAAGGAGGTTAGGATTTACAACACATAAAAATGAGGATAATTACATAATATCACAAAATGGAGGATAATTACATCCAATCACAAAATGAAGGACAGCCACACAATACTGGGAATTGTGGCCTACCCAAGTTGACATGTAACATTAACCATCACAGCTAGGCTATGGTTCCCAGTTGTTTGATCAAGCCCTAGTCTAGATGTTTCTGTGAAAGTATTTTGAAGGTCAGCAGTTTGAATCCACCAGCCACTCCTTGGAAACTCTATGGAGCAGTTCTACTCTGTTCTACAGGGTCGCTATGAGTCCGAATCAACTCAGTGGGAATGAGTTTGGTTTTATTTTGTTTGTTTTCTTTCTATATATATATATGTTAACATACGTATAGTTCTGTACTGGTTCTAGTTCTCCGGAGAACCCTGACCAATATGATGCACATGTCTTCCCTGGCCCCTCTAAGCTTGAGTTCCAAGCACTTGCTTTAAATGTAGCCCTCCTGCCCATGTATAATGAGAGTCACAGAAAATTTATACAAGCTCCGTTATGGCCAATAAAACCTTCTGTCTCAGGCATTTGTCCATGTCCTTGACACGGTCTACGAGGCTCTGTATGACCTGGCCTTTGCCTTCTGCCTCATTCACATGCCCACCTCCTTGTACTCCTCACTCCAGCTGCTCTGAGCTCCCCTAGGCTACTTGAATGCAGAATGTTCTCTCATAGCACAACAGCTTTGCACAAACCATACAAGAAAATAAGAAAGTCCGTGTTGACCTTCCCCTGGCTTTCATGACTCATTCCTGGAAGCTTTACCTCTAGAATTCATTCATTGTTCAGCTCCAAGTATTATCTGCATGCCCTGAGGGACCCCACTCCACCCTACCTCCCATTTCTGGAATCTTCATTCAATGTTCCATGGGTAGATAGGCTTACCTCTGGTTTGAGGGAGATGAGGGAAATGGAAGTATTAATAATTTTGTTGTTAAATGGGCACTGCCTAGTGTCTGGGTGCAAACTAAGAGTCTTGAAAGATCTATGTGGGTACCTACAGCTATCCATTGTTAATATCTCCCCCATCTTCCTTGGCCTCTCCTAACTGGAGAAAGCCAACCCTACTCATATGGAATCCAGCTGCATTGTCTACATACCCTAAATGTCCCCACTCTGGCCACCCCACAGGTGCCAAGACCCTAATCACTCAAGATAACTACATGACAGAGCTGGTGCCTGAGCCTGTCAAATAAATATCCTCCCTCTCAGCTGGACCCCAAGGCCTTTGGCACTGGTTTGTGGCAGTAGTTCATCGCGGCTCCACCATTCCCCACTGGATGGCAAAGAACAGATGCCTCAGTCAGGATTGCAAGAAGTCACTACTTGAAACCACTGCCTTCTCCCGGAGCCCAAGGTCTTATAAAACTAGACCTAGAAAGCACCTGGCCCCTCACCTGGAGCAGGCAGGAAGAAAGTGGAACGGCTCCCCAGGATCACATTGATTAGGGGTTGGCAATGTGGCTTACATTATCTTCCAGCAGATAGTAGCTGGGATCTTGGAATACTCCCTTGGACATCTCAGTATACTCTCTAGACAGAAAGACAGACATAGATAGGTATATATACAGATACATAGGTGTGCATCAGGGTTGTATCCTTTCACCATACCTATTCAATCTGTATGCTGAGCAAATAATCTGAGAAGTTCGACTACATGAAGAAAAATGGGGCATCAGGATTGGAGGAAGACTCATTAACAACCTGCAATATGCAGATGACACAACCTTGCTTGCTGAAAGTGAAGAGGACTTGAAGCACTCAGGAAGATCAAAGACTATAGCCTTCAGTATGGTAGGCTCACATAAAGAAAACAAAAATCCTCACAAATGGACCAATAAACAACATCATGATAAATGAAGAAAATATTGAAGTTGTCAAGAATTGCATTTTACATGGATCCACAGTCAATAGCCATGGAAGCAGCAGTCAAGAAATCAAACAACTAATATCTGCTGCCAAAGTCCTCTTTAAAGTGTTAAATAGCAAAGATGTCACCTTGAGGTCTAAGGTGTGCCTGACCCAAGCCATGTTATTTTCAATTGCTTCATATGCATGCAAAAGCTTGACAATGAATAAGGAAGGCCAAAGAGGAATTGATGCCTTTGAATTAAGGTATTAGCAAAGAATATTGAATATACAATGGACTGCCAGAAAAACAAACAACTCTGTCTTGGAAGAAGTACAGCCAGAGTGTTCCTTAGAAGCAAGGATGGCGAGACTTCGTCTTGCATACTTTGGACATGTTATCAGGAGGGGCCAATCCCTGGAGAAGAATATCATGCTTGGTAAAGACCCTCAATGAGATAGATTGACATGGTGGCTGCAACAGTGGGCTCAAACACAGCAAAAACTATGAGGATGGCACAGGACCAGGCAGTATTTCGTTCTCTTGTACATAGGGTTGCCATGAGTTAGAACCAACTCAATGGCACTTAACAACAACAACAACACACACACACATATATATCAGTATATTTGCTTCCTTTTTGCCTTGTGTCTCACCCTTATGCCAATCTCGTTTACAGGCTGCTGCCAGCAAAAGCCTCAAAAAACGCTTATCTGATTATACAGTTCTCCTGTTTAGACCTCTCTTGTCTGGTTTCCCATCATTTTCAGGATATAGTTCAAGCTTCTTAGCATAAATAAGCAAGCCTGTTCATGATTTGGGCCCTAAGGGACTTTCTGCCCCCAGCTCCCCCAACTCCCTGCCCACCCTTAGTTCAAGCTGTGTCAAAGTGCTCAGCATTCCTTAAACACATCAAGCTGCATTGAGTCTCATGCTCTTCCTTACTTTGGAAATGCATCTTCTGGCTTCTTCTTCCAGCCAACCCCTCCTGGCCAGAACACTCCAAAGATGATGTCTCCTTTAGGAAGCTTCCCCGGATTCTGCAGATTAATTCTGATGCTCATCCCCTGAGCTCCTGAGCACCTGGGCTCCCTGTGACGGTGCAGTTCTCACCTTGTGCTGCCACCTGTGTCCATTGGACTAGGAGCACCTTGAGAGCAGGAGCCTCACGTGTCTGGTGTATTTATTGTTTCTGGCATCAAATAATACTTAATATTAATAATTGCAAAAAAGAATCATCTGTCTTCTGTCATTCTGCTTTCTTCTCCCTCCACCCCACCATCTACCCTAAACCTTGTTTTCTCCATGAATCCTTGTGTATATCATCAGGAATACAATCCTTGGGATTGCTTGTTCATCAGACATTTATTGAGCCTCTTCTTTGTGACAGGAACCATGCTAAGTGATGGGGGACATGGCATATAAGCCTGACAAGATCGTGCCCCTCACAGAGCTTACATTCTATGCAGTGGGAAGGACAGTCATCAAGCCAGCACTGAAGAAGCTAGTGAATGAAGACAATGTGAGGTGATGGTGTGTGCAATGAGGAAAATAAAGCAGTGCAAGGCAGACAGGGAGTGCTGGGGGCAAGGGTGAGTTGCTATTTTATTTAGAGCCATCTGAAATGTCTCCTGGAGATGGCATTGGCACAGGGATCTGGAGGAAGTGAAAAGTCATGCATGTATTTGGAGAAGAGCATACCAGACAGAGGGAACAGCAAGTGCAAAGACCCTGTACGAACTAGGGTTATACTAAATGTTGAAGCAAACAAATCTCAAAATGTCACAATAAAATTTTATCTCTTATACATGTCCCAGTCCAATGCTATGTTCAGGGTAGCATTCCTCCCCCGAATGACAGAGAGACCCAGATGCCCTCTATCTGTGGCTCTCCCATTTCCAAGGGCCTCCAAGTCCTCCCTATTAAGTGTGCAGATAAAGAGTGGAGAAGGCACAAAAGGTTCTTAAGAACACCACTCAGAAGCAACCAGTCCCATGGATGCCTTTTGGGTTCCACTGGGGAGAACCTGTCACACAGCCACACCTGAATGCCAGGGGGGACTGGGACCACAACACCACACTGCGGTGGGCCATTTTTTTAGACAGCTCATCCCCTCTGCCTCAGTGAGAAGATAGCACTTGGTAGGTAGTTCAAGGCTCAGTAAGGAGGCTGGTGTGGCTGGGGCATGGGGAGCCAGGAGCAGCACATAGAGTCAGAAAGACAACACGGTGAGGGTGGCCAAGTAAGGTAGGGCCCTGCAGGTCATTTTAAGGACTTTGGATTTTACTCTGTATGAAATGGGAAGCCCCCAGAAGGTTTTGAGCAAGGCAGTGACATGAAATGACTTATGATTCAAAGGGGCACTCTGGCTGTTGTGCAGACTAGCCTGTGGCAGGCCAAAGTGGACACAGGTAGGCAGGAAGGAGGCAGCCATACAGGGGAGAGATGATGCTGTCCTGGACCAGGTAGGAGAGGAGGGTGCCATACCAGCCCTTCCAAAGAGATACACAAATGGGATAGGACTGAGGGCCACATATCTAGTCCAACTCCTGCCTTTCAAACCAGGGGCCAGCCAACCTTTTCTGTAAAGGGCCAGGTAGTAAATATTTTCAGCTTTACAGGCCATATGGTGTCTGCTGCCACTACTCAGCTCTGCTGTCGTAGCCTGAAAGCAGCCATAAACGATATGTAAATAAGTAACTCTGGCTGCATGCCAAAAAAACTTTATTTACAAACACAGGCAGACAGCCTGTAAGTATAGTTCCCTGACCCCTGTTGAACCATTCACAAATGGTGCTGGTCTTCTCTTGTCCCACATTTCTAGTTGAGGCATTGCTGGTGGTTGAGACTCTGGGCGCTGTCCCTGCTTAAAGTTTGTATGACAGCCCCTCCCATGAACAGTTTCTTGTAGTAACACTTGTGACATAAGAATGAATCACAGCTTCCCTCTTTCTTTGAGCAAGTTCTCTCTTGACAAAGGAAATGGCTTTTGGCAAGACCTTTTTATTATAGTTCAGGCTCATCAGCTATTCTTCTATAACTAAATACCTTTATTATGTGTAATTAAGGCAGCAACTGAGAAAAGATGCAAATGTGTTCTTAAAAATCTGACTTGCAGCAGCTGGGAGCTTTTCGACCTTTTAAAAGAGCAGGTTTAAACTAAAACACATCTGGCATGTGTGAAAATGGGAAAAGGAGAGAATAAAAGCTGAAGAAAGGAATTCGAAGATGGGGGGGTGTGGTTTAGCATTCAGGAACTCATGCCAATCTAGTGCTCATCATGGGAGCCAAGCTGACTGCAAACACCAGGGAGCATCCTGCCGCCGAGCCAGCTCTGCCCTCCATGACGGCTCCCTGGTCCCAAGTTAAAGTTTTGTAGCAGCAGAAATATCACAATCTGCCGCTTTTTCAACTTTCACAGGTACTTTGCTTTTTCAGAATTTCCTCCATGTCTTTGTAGGGCTGGGCTATACAGTGTAGCAAGACAGGGTAACTAGAAAACAGGAAAGAAGCCTGGAGAAAGAAAGAGAGTATCTCATGCCCTCATTTAGGATAAGGAATGGAAGCCAGAAATGATCCCTTCCTTTAGCATAGCATCGTCCAACAGAACTTTCTGTAATGGTGAAAATGCTCCCTATCCTTGCCACCCAATATGGCTGCCATGCATGTGGTCACTGAACACTTGAAATGGGGCCAATGCTACTAATTTTTACTTATTTAAAGCTACATGTATGGAGCCACATGTGGCTAGTGACCACTGTATAGGAGAGTGTAGCTGAAGCACGTTGGTTAATAACATGGGCTCAGGAGCCAGACAGACATAGGTTTCAATCCTGCCTTCCCTACTTATAAACTGTGGCCTGTGCGAGTTACTTACTGCCACTAATTCCTGGTTCCTTCATCTGCAGGATGGGTTCACTCATGCCTGCCTCATGGAGTAGTTGTGAGAGTGAGATGAAAAAGTGGAGACAAAGCACTTCACACGGTGTCTGGCAGAAAACACTCAATAAATGTTCACTGCATTTGTTATTCTCTAGGAAGCCCCTTGAAGGATCCATAGCCACTGTCCTAGATGTTTCAGGAAGATGACTCATAGGGCATCTGTACTGGTCTCTCCCAGAGTGGTCCCTTGGTCCTAAACAATACTACATAAAGTTAACTGGGGATAGGTATGAGGAGAGAAGCAAAAAGAGAGCCAATGGCACCAGATTAGGCCTCTGAATGCCTGTGGTCACCCTTGAGGCTTCCTTGGGGAGGCAAAGACCACTAGGTGCCCACTCAGTATTTGGGCAGCAACACGCCCAGCTAAAAAGACCACATTTCCCAGGCTGTCTTGCAGTTAAACCAAAAAAACCAGAGCCACGGCCTTCAAGTCAATTCTGACTTATAGCAACTCTATAAGACAGAGTAGAACTGCCCATAGGGTTTCCAAGGAGCAACTGGTGGATTTGAACTGCCAAACTTTTGGTTAGCAGCCAAGCTCTTAACCACTGTACCACCAGGGCTTTGTCTTGCAGCTAGGGGTGGCCAATGAGATATAAGCAGATATTGTTGATTGGGACTTTCAGAAAGTCTTACGAGGTATCAGATAGCTCACGTGTGCCCTTTTGCCTTTTTTCCTCAAGGGATGGAAGTCCTGTACTACCTAGGATGGCAGAGCAAAAAGTAAGAGGCCTGGGTTCCTGAGCACCATGAAACCACCATATCAGCCTGGGACTGCCGACCTTTAGATTTCTTTTACGTACAAGAAAATTCCTTACCATGTTTAAGCCATTATTCCTTTTGTCTTTTATTATATGCAGCAGAACTTAACAGCAGCTGTGGCTAATTATTCCTGAGCAGTGATTAATTATATATGTCTAGGTTTTTTTTTTAGGTTAGCATGGCATATATTGGATGAAAGAAAGAACTTGAGAAAATCAGTTCCGTCTTTATTCCTCCATCCTGCCTGCAGGGGGCACCTAAGCCTTGAACCAACCCAAACCCACTGCCATCCAGTTGACCCAGCCTCATAGCGACCCCATAGGGTTTCCAAGGCTGTAAATCTCTACAGAAGCAGACTGCCACATCTTTCTCCCAAGGAGCCACTGGTGGTTTTGAACCGCCAACCTTTCGGTTAGCAGTTGATCGCTTTAACCACTGCACCACCACGGGCTCCTTTGAGCCTTGAAAAGACATTTAAAAAAACCAAACCCAGTATGTGTAAGGTGTATATAAATTTATATGTGAGAGACTGACTTGATTTGTAAACTTTCACTTAAAGCACAATAAAAATTATTATAAAAAAAAAAAACCCAAACCCATTGCCTTCAAGTGTGTTATGGACCAGATGAGAAGGCCCACCCAGAACAGGGTGTGGTACAGGTGGAAAGAACCCAAGCAAAGGTTTAGTAGAAAGCTATAGCGAGTCAGGGATTCAAATTAATTTACGCTGGGTCCTGCTTTCAGAACATGTGATGCAGAACTGTCTAAACTTGCAGAATCCATTTTTGAGAAGATTATTCATCGTAAGAAATGATTCTTCACTTTAAAGTCAGGAAGAAGACATACCAATTGCCCAGATTGTGGGAATTTTGCTTAGCTTATTTATTCTCTGCAACACATTTTGAGGTGGCATCATTACTCCCATTTCACGGATCAGAAACCAGGGCTTAGACGAAGTAACTCGTCAAGGTCACACGGTTTGTAAGAGGGAGAACCCAGATTTGGGCGTCGTTCTGTCTGGCTCCAAAACCTCTGTGCTTCCCGTCCTACCAAGCCGCCTCCCACAGAGCGCCTTTACAGAGTGAACACTCGAAATGCATTTGGAAGGCCCTTGTAATTGAAGAGCCTCAATTTACAAAGATTAGATTTGCACACAATTTTGAGAACACATCCTTCGCACAAAGCATTAGGCAACAATATAAGGATAAATAGCACGGCACCCATGCAAAAAACGAGGAAAATAATGGAGGAAGTGTGGTTAATTAATGCAGTAGGCGCTGAAACACTACAGCAGAAAAACATGCACTCCCAGAATATGGTACAATACGCGGCTTCATTAGGAAGACAATTGATGTGTTAGGAGAGATAATAGCAAAAGAAAGGAAAAAGTAAAAACAAATTCGCCTCCTAGAAAACACTGATTTGAAAATACTTTATAATGATTGATTTGCCAGCAATCTCTCTGCAATAAACAGCCTTGCTTCTAGAGACCTTAAAAAATAGGTCAGCCTGTCTGGGTTGGACAGGTTTAGGTGTGATTTTCCTCTGTGGGAAGGCAGACCAGCTGAGTATCTTCAAAGACTTCCTTTAGTTTATGATTCTAAGATTCCATTTATGGGAGATTTCTGTGACTGTCATTTTTTAAAGCAGATCAACACAGTGGCTTCCTCCCGCACTTCTAAATTCCCCACAGGGCTTTAACTGAATCAGCCCACATTTGGAGTCTTGTGTGGCTTTCTGGGTACCACGTTGTAAAAGGTGGCCTGCTCTGCCTCAAGAATGGAACCAAGACAAATGGGTGGAAGTTGTGCACAGATAAAATTCTACTCAATACAAGAAAACGCAGTCTTGGACTATCAGAGCATTCTAACAGGACTGGCAGCTTTGGGAGACAGTGTGCTCCCAGGGATTGGAAAACCTGAAGCAGGGAGGGCTTAAACATCTGCCAAAGTTGCTCAAAAAAAAAAACTGTTGCCGTTGAGTCAATTTAGACCCATAGCAACCCCATAGGACAGAGTAGAGCTGCCGCATACGGTTTCCAAAGAGCATCTGCTGAAATCAAACTGCCGACATTTTGGTTAGCAGCTGTAGCTCTTAACCACTACGCCACCACGGTTTCCCAAAGTTGTTCTAGAAGAGATTTTTTGGCTTTTGTTTCCACTAAGATTCCGTCCAGTCTCAACACTGATTGATTGACCATTCCACTCTTCAGTATATTTTGCCAAGTCAATAGCTGCCATTTAGTTATTCTATCTTGAGAATTAGTGTCACCTCTGCCCACCAAGGAGTCTCTGGGTAGGTAGTGCAAATGATTAACACTCAGCTGCTAACCCAAATGTTGGAGGTTTGAGGCCACCCAGAGGTGCCCTGAAAGAAAAGCCTACCATCTACTTCTGAAAGATCAGCCACTGAAAACCCCAGGGAGCACAGTTCTGTGCTGACACCCACGGGATCACCATGAGTCAGAGTCAACTCCGTGGCAACTGGTTTTCTTCCCATTTCAAAAAAAAAAAAAAAGGCCTAAACAATTAAAACACCAAGGTCTTAGTGTTGTCTGACTTTGCCACACTCTCTCCTTTGGGAAAGCTGGACAGGATATGGACTTGTGATTCTCAAAGTAGATGTCCAAAGGCCATTAGGGTGATGGTGACATTGCTGGTATCTCCCAAATGCAGCCCAAGGACCACATGCAAAAACAAAGTGGGCTGAAGACTAAGCGAGCTCTCCCACTGGTCCTCTCCTAGGGTTCTCCATCTCAGTTAATGGCATCTCTTCCTCCATCCTGATTTGGAATCCAAAAACCTGAGTGTCCCTTTCTATGCCTTCTTCTCCCTACCCCTACCCTACACCACCAAGTTGAACCCATCACCACATCCTGTCCACCTCTTTTCCATTTCTACTGCCTCTGCACCAATCCGTGCCTTCATCAACATCTGTCATCTGGACTAGCCATTTGTTACAGGCTCTCTCCAATTTGTTACACTCTGAAGCCAGAGTGATTTTTTAAAAATCAGAAGCCATCCTGCCAGCCTGCTACTCATTCTTCTCAGTGGCTTCCCATTGCTGTTGGATCACGGACACTGCTTGGGGTTGGCCTGCCTGCTCCGGAATGTACATATTTCTCCAGCTCTCTCTCACTGCATCTCCTACCCAACGCCCTGCTCTCTCGGTTCCAACCACACCAATTGTTATGGGTTGAACTGTGCCTCCAAAAATATGCGTTGGAATCCTGACCCCTGTACCTGTTAAGAGCTCTGGCAGTGCAGTGGTTATGCACTGGGTTGCTAACCGAAAGGTCAGAGTTTTTAAACCCACCAGCTGCACTGTGGGAGAAAGATGTGGCAGTCTGGTTTCTGTAAAGATTACGGCCATGGAAATCCTATGGGGCAGCTCTACTCTGTCCTACAGGGTCACTATGAGTCAGAATCAAGTAGATGGCAATGGGTCTGGGTTTTGTTTTTTTTTTTTAAATACCTGTAGATGTAATCCCATTTGAGAACACGGTTCTCTTCGTAACGTTAATGAAGTCATATCAATATAGATTGTCTTAAACCTAATGACCTTTGAGATACAAACAGAACAGATTAGACACAGAGGCAAGCAAGCACAAATGGGGGAAAGATACATGCCACCTTCAGATCTCCAAGGAACGGAGGGACACTGAGAACACTAGAGGTGCCAAGACAAGGATTTTCCCCAGAGCAGACAGAGAGTCTTCCCCTAGAGCCAGTGCCCTGAATCCAGTCTTCTAGCCTCCCCACTGTGAGAAGGGGTCCCTGGGTAGCTCTAGTGGTTAAGTGCTGGACTATTAACCAATATGTTGGTGGTTCAAACCCACCTAGAGGCACCTCAAAAGTAAGGCTTGGCAATGTGCTTTTGGAAGACTACAGCCTTGAAAACCCTATGGAGCAGTTCTATTCTGTGCATAGGGGTCACCGTGAGTGGGAACTGACAGCAACCCACAACAAACTGAGAAAATAAATTTCTGTTCCTTAAAGCCACCCACTTGTGATATTTCTGTTACAGCAGCACTAAGAAACTGAGACAGAACCACCGACCTTTCCATCCACGCTTCCTCCCACTCTGCTTATGCTCTTTCCTCTGTTTGGTATGCTCCTCCCACTCCTCTTTGTCTGAAAAAAAAAAAAAAAAGACCCATTGCTGTTAAGTCAATTCTGACTCATTAAAGGCTTATCCATCCTTCCAAGCTCAGGTCAGTGGTGTTTTCTCATGGTGGGCTCCCCTGACTTTCCTGACCAGATCAAGCCCCCCTAGTGTCCCAGCACCCCATGCCTCTCCTTCCCAGCGCCTCTCCCACTTGCAGCTTTATATAAGCTTCTGTGATGACTTGACTCTCCTGCCAAACTGTAGGCTCCAAGAGAGCAGGAGTCATGTCTGATGAGCTTGGCATGGCATCACCCAAATGAATGAATGAGGAGGTGTGTGAGGTGCATATTCCAAGTAGCTTTTTATGCTCCCTAAGAGCCATCTAGACATAGTAGGTAGTCATCAGTATGGTGCTCTCAACTCTTGGCATTCCCCACCCCCTCCCCATCCCCCTAAAACCTCTGTAACCATTGAGGTCAGAAAGCCTACCAGCAACTACAGAGTGCTTCAGTTTAGCGTAAGCCTCACATTTTTCTCTTCTTTCGTAATGCAATTAAGGGAGGTGTGGGTGTCCCTAACAGTTGATTTTAGCCAACAATTTAATCTATTCCTAAAACTCTCTCTCTAGCAAAAAATACCTGAGTTACAAGAAAGTAAAGTCAGCCCTCCATGTCCACAGGTTTCACATCCACAAATTCAACCAACCACCAATTGAAAATTTGGGGGGAAAAAAAAAGTTCCAAGAAGCAAAATTTGAATTTGCTGTGCTGAGCAATACACTGAATCCACACAAATGAAGGGACATGTATGTAGACATACCTTCCTGTAGCCTCCCGCCATTTCACGGATCTCAGTCTCCAGCACTTGTTGTTTGAGCATCGTTGGTCTCCTCTCTCCTCCGTTCCTACTTGTGTTGTGTGCACCCTTTGTTTCTGTGAAAAAATAGTTTCTAAAAAGCAATTAAGTGGTCAAAGCAATCCCTCAAAAGCTAACAGAGAATGTAAAGTGCGAGTTAGCACTTTATTCACACAGCACTTACATTGTACTAGGTATTATTAGTAATCTTGAGATGATTTAAAGTATACAGATGTGCTCTAGGTTATATGCAAATACTACGCCATTTTATTCTGGTATTGGTGCGGGTCCTAGAGCCCTGGTGGCATAGTGGTTAAGAGCTTGTCTACTAACCAAAAGGTTGGCAGTTTGAATCCAGCAGCCAATCCTTGAAAACCCTATGGGGCAGTTTTACTCTGCCCTGTAGGGTCTCTATGAGTCGGTCTTAACTGGACAGCAATGGGTTTTATCTGTGGGTGTCCTAGAACCAATCCCCCTCAGATACCAAGGGATGGCTGTATTATGCAACTGGAGGGTGGGGATATTAGAAGGATTTAGAAAGAAAAGAGAATGACGGGTCCTGGATGCCATGCACTGTGCTCTCGGCCTTTATACCTGTGGTTCCTTCTATCTAGAAAGTGCTCCTTTCCCATTTGTCAAAACCTTAGTAATCCAAACCATCCACATGAGACCAAACAGTCAACAATTACTCTAAAGCAAAGATGAGAAGCTAAGGGGCAGGGAAACTAGTGCACTGGAAACAGAACAACCAGAACACAATTAAGGGAATGTTGACACATTGTGAAAAATGTAGGTAATGTCACTGAATAATTTGTGTAGAACTTGTGAAATGGATACCTAATTTGCTGTGAAAACACAATATGATATTATTTTTTTTTAAATCTTATTTACCTATCGGAAGCAAGCACAAAAGTCCTTTTGATACCTTCACTGGCCAAGTGAAGTGCTTACTCCTCCATTGAGCCATCAGGGCACCTTGTCCATACTTCTACCATTATTGCATTCATTGTTCCATACTGCTATCACCAGGCCTTTCTTCCTTGTCTGTCTTAGTCTAGGCCATCTACTGAAACTAGTCCATCATAGGTGACCTGGCTGGTATTTGAAATACTGGTGACTTAGGTTCCAGCATCCTAGCAATATGCAAGCCACCACAGTACATCAGACTGACAGATACGGGTAGTGAGGCCATCATGGTTGTTCCAAGCTCACCAGCACTTAGAAGTGCCTGGCCTGGGTCCTCCTATCAGTTTTCCCCTCCTCACTCCACTCTCTTTCCCCAGCACTGTCAGCTCATTAAGGTCAGAAAGCTGTGAGTGTAGTGCATCACGCTCACCAATCCAGGGGCCAGGAATGCATTATCCAATAGGCAAGGTAAGCACGGTGCTTACCTTGCTTACCAGATCACCTGGAGGGAGCAAGTTCACATTTTTTCACCACATCAAAGCTTCTGTTTATATGTATGGCTGGCACCTGTCTCTCTCCCAACCCCACAATCCCTTCCTACAGGATCAAAGCCTCTTTTCAAATTTACAATCCCTTAACAAGGATGGATGATCCACTAAACAAGGTAAGCATGGGCTTACTTAGCCTTACTTACCCATCTGCAGTGAACAGTTTCACATGGGTTTCACCAATCAAGATTGATTGTTCACTACAGATGAGCTGGTAAGCAAGGCAAACACCATGCTTGCCTTGCCTATTGGATAGTCTCCCGACAATGTCATTGAGGGGCTAGGGCTACTGACATGAGCCATTGGTGTCTTTGGGTCCCAGAAAAGGGACTGCTGCCTGCAAAGTTTGACAACCACGGAGGTAGACGCATCTTCCCTGCCAGGACCGACTCAGGTCTTCACTCAAGTTGCCCTTACTTTTTTTTTTTTTTTTTTTTTATAATAACTTTTATTAAGCTTCAAGTGAACGTTTACAAATCCAATCAGTCTGTCACATATAAGTTTACATACATCTCACTCCCTACTCCCACTTACTCTCCCCGTCTTGAGTCAGCCCTTTCAGTCTCTCCTTTCTTGACAATTTTGCCGGCTTCCCTCTCTCTCTATCCTCCCATCCCCCCTCCAGACAAGAGTTGCCAACACAATCTCAAGTGTACACCTGATATAATTAGCTCACTCTTCATCAGCGTCTCTCTCCCACCCGCTGACCAGTCCCTTTCATGACTGATGAGTTGTCTTCAGGGATGGTTCCTGTCCTGTGTCAACAGAAGGTCTGGAGAGCATGACCGCCGGGATTCCTCCAGTCTCAGTCAGACCATTAAGTTTGGTCTTCTTATGAGAATTTGGGGTCTGCATCCCACTGCTCTCCTGCTCCCTCAGGGGTCCTCTGCTGAGCTCCCTGTCAGGGCAGTCATCGATTGTGGCCGGGCACCAACTAGTTCTTCTGGTCTCAGGATCATGTAGGTCTCTGGTTCATGTGGCCCTTTCTGTCTCTTGGGCTCTTAGTTGTCATGTGGGCTTGGTGTTCTTCATTTTCCTTTGCTCCAGGTGGGTTGAGACCAATTGCTGCATCTTAGATGGCTGCTTGTAGCATTTAAGACCCCAGACGCCACATTTCAAAGTGGGATGCAGAATGATTTCATAATAGAATTATTTTGCCAATTGACTTAGAAGTCCCCGCCAACCATGTTCCCCAGACCCCCGCGCTTGCTCTGCTGAGCTTTGAAGCATTCATTTTATCCCGGAAACTTCTTTGCTTTTGGTCCAGTCCAATTGAGCTGACCTTCCATGTATTGAGTGTTGTCTTTCCCTTCACCTAAAGCAGTTCTTATCTACTGATTAATCAATAAAAAACCCTCTCCCACCCTCCCTCCCTCCCCCCCTCGTAACCACAAAAGTATGTGTTCTTCTCAGGTTTACTATTTCTCAAGATCTTATAATAGTGGTCTTATACAGTATTTGTCCTTTTGCCTCTGACTCATTTCGCTCAGCATAATGCCTTCCAGGTTCCTCCATGTTATGAAATGTTTCAGAGATTCGTCACTGTTCTTTATCGATGCGTAGTATTCCATTGTGTGAATATACCACAATTTATTTACCCATTCATCCGTTGATGGACACCTTGGTTGCTTCCAACTTTTTGCTATTGTAAACAGAGCTGCAATAAACATGGGTGTGCATATATCTGTTTGTATGAAGGCTCTTGTATCTCTAGGGTATATTCCGAGTAGTGGGATTTCTGGGTTGTATGGTAGTTCTATTTCTAACTGTTTAAGATAACGCCAGATAGATTTCCAAAGTGGTTGTACCATTTTACATTCCCACCAGCAGTGTATGAGAGTTCCAATCTCTCCACAGCCTCTCCAACATTTATTCTTTTGTGTTTTTTGGATTAATGCCAGCCTTGCTGGTGTGAGATGGAATCTCATCGTAGTTTTAATTTGCATTTCTCTAATGGCTAATGATCGAGAGCATTTTCTCATGTATCTGTTGGCTGCCTGAATATCTTCTTTAGAGAAATGTGTGTTCATATCCTTTGCCCACTTCTTGATTGGGTTGTCTGTCTTTTTGTGGTTGAGTTTTGACAGAATCATGTTGATTTTAGAGATCAGGCGCTGGTCGGAGATGTCATAGCTGAAAATTCTTTCCCAATCTGTAGGTGGTCTTTTTACTCTTTTGGTGAAGTCTTTAGATGAGCATAGGTGTTTGATTTTTAGGAGCTCCCAGTTATCGGGTTTCTCTTCATCATTTTTGGTAATGTTTTGTATTCTGTTTATACCTTGTATTAGGGCTCCTAGGGTTGTCCCAATTTTTTCTTCCATGATCTTTATCGTTTTAGTCTTTATGTTTAGGTCTTTGATCCACTTGGAGTTAGTTTTTGTGCATGGTGTGAGGTATGGGTCCTGTTTCATTTTTTTGCAAATGGATATCCAGTTATGCCAGCACCATTTGTTAAAAAGGCTGTCTTTTCCCCAGTTAATTGACACTGGTCCTTTGTCAAATATCAGCTGCTCATACGTGGATGGATCTATGTCTGGGTTCTCAATTCTGTTCCATTGGTCTATGTGTCTGTTGTTGTACCAATACCAGGCTGTTTTGACTACTGTGGCTGTATAATAGGTTCTGAAGTCAGGTAAGGTGAGGCCTCCCACTTTCTTCTTCTTTTTCAGTAGTGCTTTGCTTATCCGGGGCTTCTTTCCCTTCCATATGAAATTGGTGATTTGTTTCTCTATCCCCTTAAAATATGACATTGGAATTTGGATCGGAAGTGCGTTAAATGTATAGATGGCTTTTGGTAGAATAGACATTTTTACTATGTTAAGTCTTCCTATCCATGAGCAAGGTATGTTTTTCCACTTAAGTATGTCCTTTTGAATTTCTTGTAGTAGAGCTTTGTAGTTTTCTTTGTATAGGTCTTTTACATCCTTGGTAAGATTTATTCCTAAGTATCTTATCTTCTTGGGGGCTACTGTGAATGGTATTGATTTGGTTATTTCCTCTTCGGTGTTCTTTTTGTTGATGTAGAGGAATCCAAGTGATTTTTGTATGTTTATTTTATAACCTGAGACTCTGCCAAACTCTTCTATTAGTTTCAGTAGTTTTCTGGAGGATTCCTTAGGGTTTTCTGTGTATATAATCATGTCATCTGCAAATAGTGATAACTTTACTTCTTCCTTGCCAATCCGGATACCTTTTATTTCTTTGTCTAGCCTGATTGCCCTGGCTAAGACTTCCAACACGATGTTGAATAAGAGCGGTGATAAAGGGCATCCTTGTCTGGTTCCCGTTCTCAAGGGAAATGCTTTCAGGTTCTCTCCATTTAGAGTGATATTGGCTGTTGGCTTTTCATAGATGCCCTTTATTATGTTGAGGAATTTTCCTTCAATTCCTATTTTGGTAAGAGTTTTTATCATGAATGGGTGTTGGACTTTGTCAAATGCCTTTTCTGCATCAATTGATAAGATCATGTGGTTTTTGTCTTTTGTTTTATTTATGTGTTGGATTACATTAATGGTTTTTCTGATATTAAACCAGCCTTGCATACCTGGTATAAATCCCACTTGATCAGGGTGAATTATTTTTTTGATGTGTCGTTGGATTCTATTGGCTAGAATTTTGTTGAGGATTTTTGCATCAATGTTCATGAGGGATATAGGTCTATAATTTTCTTTTTTTGTAATGTCTTTACCTGGTTTTGGTATCAGGGAGATGGTGGCTTCATAGAATGAGTTGGGTAGTATTCCGTCATTTTCTATGCTTTGGAATACCTTTAGTAGTAGTGGTGTTAACTCTTCTCTGAAAATTTGGTAGAACTCTGCAGTGAAGCCGTCCGGGCCAGGACTTTTTTTTGTTGGGAGTTTTTTGATTACCGTTTCAATCTCTTTTTTTGTTATGGGTCTATTTAGTTGTTCTACTTCTGAATGTGTTAGTTTAGGTAGGTAGTGTTTTTCCAGGAATTCATCCATTTCTTCTAGGTTTTCAAATTTGTTAGAGTACAATTTTTCATAATAATCTGAAATGATTCTTTTAATTTCATTTGGTTCTGTTGTGATGTGGTCCTTCTCATTTCTTATTCGGGTTATTTGTTTCCTTTCCTGTATTTCTTTAGTCAGTCTAGCCAATGGTTTATCAATTTTGTTAATTTTTTCAAAGAACCAGCTTTTGGCTTTGTTAATTCTTTCGATTGTTTTTCTGTTCTCTAATTCATTTAGTTCAGCTCTAATTTTTATTATTTGTTTTCTTCTGGTGCCTGATGGATTCTTTTGTTGCTCACTTTCTATTTGTTCAAGTTGTAGGGACAGTTCTCTGATTTTGGCTCTTTCTTCTTTTTGTATGTGTGCATTTATTGATATAAATTGACCTCTGAGCACTGCTTTTGCTGTGTCCCAGAGGTTTTGATAGGAAGTATTTTCATTCTCGTTGCTTTCTATGAATTTCCTTATTCCCTCCTTGATGTCTTCTATAACCCAGTCTTTTTTCAGGAGGGTATTGTTCATTTTCCAAGTATTTGATTTCTTTTCCCTCGTTTTTCTGTTATTGATCTCTAGTTTTATTGCCTTGTGGTCTGAGAAGATGCTTTGTAATATTTCGATGTTTTGGACTCTGCAAAGGTTTGTTTTATGACCTAATATGTGGTCTATTCTAGAGAATGTTCCATGTGCGCTAGAAAAAAAAGTATATTTTGCAGCAGTTGGGTGGAGAGTTCTGTATAAGTCAATGAGGTCAAGTTGGTTGATTGTTGTAATTAGATCTTCCGTGTCTCTGTTGAGCTTCTTACTGGATGTCCTGTCCTTCTCCGAAAGTGGTGTGTTGAAGTCTCCTACTATAATTGTGGAGGTATCTATCTCGCTTTTCAGTTCTGTTAAAATTTGATTTATATATCTTGCAGCCCTGTCATTGGGTGCGTAAATATTTAATATGGTTATGTCTTCCTGATCAATTGTCCCTTTTATCATTATATAGTGTCCTTCTTTATCCTTTGTGGTGGATTTAAGTCTAAAGTCTATTTTGTCAGAAATTAATATTGCTACTCCTCTTCTTTTTTGCTTATTGTTTGCTTGATATACTTTTTTCCATCCTTTGAGTTTTAGTTTGTTTGTGTCTCTAAGTCTAAGGTGTGTCTCTTGTAGGCAGCATATAGATGGATCGTGTTTCTTTATCCAGTCTGTGACTCTCTGTCTCTTTATTGGTGGATTTAGTCCATTTACATTCAGGGTAATTATAGATAAATAAGTTTTTAGTGCTGTCATTTTCATGCCTTTTTATGTGTGTTGTTGACAATTTCATTTTTCCACATACTTTTTTGTGCTGAGGCGTTTTTCTTAGTAAATTGTGAGATCCTCACTTTCATAGTGTTTGACTTTATGTTAGTTGAGTCGTTACGTTTTTCTTGGTTTTTGTCTTGAGTTATAGAGTTGTTATACCTTTTTGTGGTTACCTCATTATATACCCCTATTTTTCTAAGTAAAAACCTAACTTGTATTGTTCTATATCGCCTTGTATCACTCTCCATACGGCAGTTCAATGCCTCCTGTATTTAGTCCCTCTTTTTGATTATTGTGATCTTTTACCTATTGACTTCCATGATTCCCTGTTATGTGTATTTTTTTTTTAATTAATCTTAATTTGTTTGTTTTTGTGATTTCCCTATTTGAGTTGATATCAGGACGTTCTGTTTTGTGACCTTGTGTTGTGCTGATATCTGATATTATTGGTTCTCTGACCAAACAATATCCTTTAGTATTTCTTGTAGCTTTGGTTTGGTTTTTGCAAATTCTCTAAACTTGTGTTTGTCTGTAAATATCTTAATTTCGCCTTCATATTTCAGAGAGAGTTTTGCTGGATATATGATCCTTGGTTGGCAGTTTTTCTCCTTCAGTGTTCTGTATATGTGGTCCCATTCCCTTCTTGCCTGCATGGTTTCTGCTGAGTAGTCAGAACATATTCTTACTGATTCTCCCTTGAAGGAAACCTTTCTTTTCTCCCTGGCTGCTTTTAAAATTTTCTGTTTATCTTTGGTTTTGGTGAGTTTGATGATAATATGTCTTGGTGTTTTTCTTTTTGGATCAATCTTAAATGGGGTTCGATGAGCATCTTGGATAGATATCCTTTCGTCTTTCATAATGTCAGGGAAGTTTTCTGTCAGAAGTTCTTCAACTATTTTCTCTGTGTTTTCTGTCCCCCCTCCCTGTTCTGGGACTCCAATCACCCGCAGGTTATCCTTCTTGATAGAGTCCCACATAATTCTTAGGGTTTCTTCATTTTTTTTAATTCTTTTATCTGATTTTTTTTCAGCTATGTTGGTGTTGATTCCCTGGTCCTCCAGATGTCCCAGTCTGCATTCTAATTGCTCGAGTCTGCTCCTCTGACTTCCTAGTGTGTTGTCTAATTCTGTTATTTTATTGTTAATCTTTTGGATTTCTACATGTTGTCTCTCTATGGATTCTTGCAACTTATTAATTTTTCCAGTATGTTCTTGAATAATCTTTTTGAGTTCTTCAACAGTTTTATCAGTGTGTTCCTTGGCTTTTTCTGCAGATATCCTAATTTCATTTGTGATATCATTAAGCATTCTGTAAATTAGTTTTTTATATTCTGTATCTGATAATTCCAAAATTGTATCTTCATTTGGGAAAGATTTTGATTCTTTTGTTTGGGGGGTTGGAGAAGCTGTCACGGTCTGCTTCTTTAAGTGGTTTGATATGGATTGTTGTCTCCGAGCCATCACTGGGAAACTAGTTTTTCCAGAAAATCCGCTAAAAAAAAACTGCAGTCAGATCCCTATCAGAGTTCTCCCTCTGGCTCAGGCTATTCAGATGTTAATGAAGCCGCCTGCGTGCAGTCCAAATCCCTGCGGGACGGTTCCCCGGCTCGGATGCTGCTCTTTCTGCTCCAAGATCAGTCACTGCCTCCCGGGGACTTCTCCTAACGGCTGCGTCCCACGCCGCCCGTGGAACCGGCTAGTCCCCCTCCCGGGGTTAGTTCAGGGGGGTGGAGCAGGTCTCTGTGC
The DNA here is from genome assembly GCF_024166365.1 of Elephas maximus indicus. Classification (NCBI taxonomy): domain Eukaryota; kingdom Metazoa; phylum Chordata; class Mammalia; order Proboscidea; family Elephantidae; genus Elephas; species Elephas maximus. Next base: position 163,238,160 of record NC_064821.1, on the reverse strand, counting down.
TTGTGCCGTACCTGACTGGTACGCTGGCTCCAGGCTCTGGAAACAATCGCTGCTTCCCCGTATTAGTTCGTTCTCCGTCTCTAAATCTGTGTTTGTTGTTCAGGGTTCGTAGATTGTTATGTATGTGATCGATTCACTTGTTTTTCCGTGTCTTTGTTGTAAGAGGGATCCGAGGTAGCGTCTGCCTAGTCCGCCATCTTGGCTCCGCCCCCTGCCCTTACTTTTTAATTGTTCGGATTTCTTTTGTTTTCCTAGTTAAAGGCTAACAAAGAATGAAATGGGTTATTTCAGCTGCTTTGTGGTCATCATTAATTTCATGGTCCTCTGCATTTATTAAGTCTGATTTCCTCTCCATAATCTCCTTTCCCCTTGGTAATTTGTAAAAGCACATCTTATTCTCCTTAATTGCTTTGACTGGCGTGATCTAATTCTGATTTTTTGCCATCCTTATCTTTTTCCTCGAGAAGCTTGAACTGTTGCAGCATATTCTTGTTTAATTCTCTCCCTTTTTCTCCACAGACATGAATGTATTTCTTTCTCCAAAGACGTTTCACCAGTCTTGGGGGAAGTTGCACTGATCATGTGTTGCTTTTCCTTCAGAAGAAGTCCTAGGTGGGGCTTTAATTGTGGGAGGACTCCTTCCTTCCCCAAACACTCCTCTCCTGAAAATCACCCACTTTCTCCAGTCCTCCGTTGGCAGCCAAGGCCGAGGAGGCACCAAGTACTCTTTGCCCCTCATCTGCAGGTAATTCCTCCCCTGGCTGTTTTCCTGCCAAGCCTGGGGCAATAAGGAGGAGGGAAACTGCGCAGTAGATGGGCTATCTATTAGCAGCTCTGGTGCACAAAGTGGTGGTGAAGCTAGCAGCTAACAGCTGAGAAGTTGGTCTCTGGAAGAGCCGACGACCATGGACAATTAAGCTCTCGTGGCCAAAGAGTGACTCCACTCCTGGGCCTGTTGGAGGCCAGATCCAAATATCCTCTTAAGTCTTGTCCATTTCTCCTGCAGGCACCACAATTAGAGCTTCCCGCTGTGTATTCTGCTCATTTTTTTCACATAACTATTTCTTTGGCTCTGGCTTACAGTTAGTCATTTACATATCTGCTCTCTCACATGGCTAAAATCTCACTCCTTTGCAACCTAAACATTCTCTTTTTCACTGTTTAAGTCGTATGAGTTGTTTTCCTTCTATGTGCACGTAAAAATGACAGGGCGGAGGCATCTGACCTTCTCTAACTTCCTAAGAGGGAAGGAGAATCAAGATCAACAGCCCAAAGCTGATTCCTATGAGGCAGAGGTCAGACATGCTTTCTCTCAGACATCTTTTTTTTTTTTGTAATAATTTTTATTGTGCTTTAAGTGAAAGTTTACAAATCAAGTCAGTCTCTCACATATAAACTTACATACACCTTACTACATACTCCCATTTACTCTCCCCCTAATGAGTCAGCCCGCTCCCTCTCTCAGCCATCTTTACCAATTCTGATACCAACCGTCCCTTCCACAGCACTCTCTACTTCTCTGCTGGGTTCGATAATTCACTGCAAAGGCCACATAGAACCCATAACAATACTCAGGAGTATAGGGTTTATCAGGGAAGTAACAGGTTACAGTTAAGGTTTAAGAACACTCAGGATACAGTTCTTCCATCAGGACAGCCTCTTCTCATCTGTGCCCATAGGTACTCCTCTCTCTGGCCCTCTATCTCTGCCCTGCTTGGGGAAGTGTTACAAAGCTCTTGTAGCTCTGCCGATAAGTGCCCAAGGTGCCCCATTCTGCCAGTAAGCTTTGGCCCAAAGGTGCTCAGCTCTAGCTCTGTGGGTCGGCAAACCTAGCTCCACCAAGTTCTGAAAGGTAACGTATTCTGCCAGCAAACCTCCTGACGGGAGGCACTCAGGTTTCTCGCTCTGTGGCCCAGGATGCCTCCTTCTGGTCTCCTGATTCTCCTGCCACCATTTCTCTTCCAAATGCTCCTTGCCATTTTCAGTGTTACAGCTCTCTCTGTTGGTCTCCTGATTCCAGGAGCTTCTCAGTGCAGGGATCCCCTGTCTAAAAGACACACTCCACTCCTGGCTCTTCTTTGTTGGTGGTGGTGAGATCCTCTCCTCCTGTCTCTGGGATGGCTCATTTTAAGACTTTCAGGTTGACAAAACCGACGAATCCCTTCATTAGGGTTCCATAGATCTCATTTGCATGGCCCTACCCCTACACTGGTGGCAGAAGCTTTATTTGCATTATTAGCAAGCTATCCAATCCCCTTGGTGGGCCACAATTATTTGTATACTCCCACCCAATCACTCAATATATTGAGTATACTATGGACTGCCAAAATAATGAGCAAACCTGTCTTGGAAGAGGTACAACCAGGATGCTCTTTAGAAGCAAGAATGGCGAGACTATGTCTCTCATACTTTGAATATGTTATCAGAAGGGGTCAGCCCCTGGAGGACATCATGCTTGGTATAGTAAAGGGCCAGCATAAAAGAAGAAGACCCTCAACAAGATGGACTGATACAATGGCTGCAACGATGGGCTCAAGCATAACAACAATTATGAGGATGGCACAGGACCGGGCAGTGTTCGTTCCGTTGTATTTAGGATTTCTATGAGTTCGAATTGACCCCATTGCACCTAACAACAACACCCAATCACTTGAGTGGGAGTTACAAGACCATGGCGAGAAAGGCCATATAAAAGCGATCCATCATACCCAGTGCAACTGAATGCATCCTAACCAACACCCTGGTCTTGAGGCCATGAAAAACCCTATAGATTACAAAATATTGTCTGAGACTTTGACTTGCTTGCTTTGGACATGTCATCAGGATGAGCTAATTGCTAGAGAAAGACATCTGTTTGCTAAAGTGGAGGGCCATCAAAGGTGAGAGAAATTCTCAGTGAGATGGGTTGACACAACGGCCACAACAATGGACTCAAACCTACCAGTGACCATGAAGATGGTGCAGGACTGGGCCGCGTTTTATTGTGTTACACATGTGGACACCGTGAGTTGGAGCTTTTTGCATGGCAACCGGCAACAACAATAAGCTACTTGATAAAAGTTTGTCAAATTATTGATGGATCGAATAGTGAATGAGCCAATCATTTCCAGATTTTGAGTAAGGTATTTTGAGTTGAGTTTACACCATGTGCAGCCAACAGTTTCCTAATTCAGCGTTCAGTTAATATTTGCTTAAAAAGTGGACAAATGAGTACCTCAGCTTTGGCATGGGTTCTAAGTTATAGCCTCATATGATAATAATGCTGGACATGTGACTGCCCCTTAGGAATCCCAGTTTACAGTCCAATACAATTCCCCCTTAGATACTCACATTGGCTTTGCAAGATAAACAGGGCAAATACTCCCCTTCCCCCACATTACTAGGAAAGTAAAAGTGGCTTGGAGGAGTTAGGCAACCAAGCAAGGCCCAGAGCCCACTCTCCTTGTTCCCAGCCTACAGCTCTTGCCACATCTCAGTTTTGCATTTCTACCCATAGGTCTGCAGCCTACATCATGGCACTCACCCACGGCCCCAGGGGGGTGGTATAAAATTCTGTTCCATGTGGTCTCTATGTAACATTTCCAACTCCCTCTTCTGTGAAAGCCAATAAAATTCTGAATTTTTCCCACATGAGCTCGTGGGCTCCCTGGGAAAAAGAAAAGCAAGCATATGGCTCTCAGGAAATCAAATCTGCCTTGTGAGATAAAAAAAAAATTTCCCCTGTAAGGCAGCCGGTAGTATAACACTCTTTGCGGCTGCCTTTGACATGTTGGGAATGGGGACGACAGCCGTGTGCTGCTGCCTTGAGTAGCCCTAATATATCGCCCCCAAATCCTTGTCAGCCCCCCTCTTCCAGAATGGTATTTCCTTCTCCAGCTATTCCCTACGGATGACATTAGCTCCCTTTTTAATTCCTTTCCCCTCGCTGCACACTCTGATGTTACTCACCAGCCCCCAGTGGACTTGCGGAGGCTGATTCGGTTTCACGTGTAATAGATAAAACAGCAGGGGCTTCTAATCGGAAAACGTTTTCCAGGCGGCAAAAGACAGCAGAAAACCACAAAGCTGCCAATATGGCTCAGGGTTTATTAATACATACTTGGCACAAGTTTGGCGGAGCTCTTCCCCATGGGGAGAGAGGAGAGCTTACCTACATGTTTACAGATGCAGCCCCCGGCGGGAGGAGGCGGAGGAAGCAGGGAGGCCCGCCCCTTCCAGGGACCTCCCAGACAGCTCGTTCATCTTTTATAGGAGAGCAGAGACCAAACCAAAAATCCCAAACCCACTGCCTTCCAGTCAATTTCAACTCATGGCGACCCTATATGACAGCGTAGAACTGGCCCACAGGGTTTTCAAGGTAGATTCAAACTGCCAACCTTTATGGTTAGCAGCTGAGCTCTTAACTACTACACCACCAGGGCTCTCAATGCAGGTGCAGTGAACAAGTTTGCCTGGATCTTTTTTCCCAATTATAAAACTCAGGTAACCTGCTCTGCTTGCTGCAAGGCATATTGTGGGTTTCGTTTTGTTTTTTAATGCTACAAATTCTTTGACTCTTGGCACAAAGAACCCCTTGAATCTGGGCTCTGTAATAGAAGCGATGCTACGTGACTTCCCTGGCCAAGTCATAAACGGCTATGCAGCAGCTGCCTGCTTCTTCTGGAGCCCTTGCTCTCTGGAGGCTTGTCTCTGGAGGCTCCTTCTCAGAAGGAAGCCACTGCACTGTGAAAAGTGAAGCTCCATGGGGAGAATCTGTGGGAGTGCTCAGGTCAACAGTCCCAGCTGAGCCTCTCCCTCAACCTTGCCAGCCCAGGCACCAGGCCTGAAAGTGAAGATGCCATCTTGCAGGTACACCCTCCAGCCCCAGCTCCTCCAGCTACCAGTCACTCAAGTCACCCCAGCCATCTGAGCCTTCCAGCAGGGGCTCCAGCCTTCACAGAGCAGGGAAGAGCCATCCCCCCAGGCTCTATCCGCATGAAAGATGGTGGTTAGAGATACAAACAGAAACCTGTATACCAATGTTCATTGTAATACTATTGTCTTAGAATAACCATCTATACTCTGATTAATGTAAAATTGAGAGATTTATTGAAAATATAGAATCAGCTCAAGCAGGAGAGAGACTGAAATCCAAGAGGTGGAATCCAACATGGCAACTCAGCAGTGACATTTTATAAGTGGGGAACAAAGGATATGAAGCACTTTACTTGATTGGTATTTACAAACTCAGATCACTGAAAGACTTTACTTGATTGGTAATTACAGGCTTAGATCATTGAAAGACATTACTTGATTCGTAGATCATTATAAGGCAGGAACTCATAAAGCAGGACTTCTATAATGCAAGCTCATAAACCGATTGGCTTAAAATGATATACCTATCTTTCTTAGATTGGTTACAGTGTGGTAATTGCAAGGGTATTTTCAATTGCCTTATATGCACGCTAAAGCTGGACATGAGTAAGGAAGACCAAAGAAGAATTTGCTTTTGAATTGTGGTATTCAAAACAATATTGAATATACCATGGACTGCCGAAGAACGACCAAGTCTGTCTTGGAAGAAATACAGCCAGAGTGCTCCTTGGAATCGAGGATGGTGAGACTTCATCTCAAGTACTTTGGACGTGTTATCAGGAGGGATCAGTCCCTGGAGAAGGATATCATGCTTGGTAAAGTAGAGGGTTAGCGAAAAAGAGGAAGACCCTCAACGAGATGGATTGACACAGTGGCTGGAACAATGGGCTCATTTCTAACGATTGTGAGAGGATGGCGCAGGACCAGGCAGGGTTTTGTTCTGTTTACATGGGTCGCTATGACTCGGAACTAACTCAATGGCACCTAATGACAACCACAAAGAGAAATGAAGTCCTAATACATGCCACAACATGGATGAATCTTAAAAACATTATACTGAGCAAAATAAGGCAGTAACAAAAGGACAAATACTGTATGATCTCACTTATATGAAATAGGTAAATATATAGACAGGAAAGCTCATTAGTGGTTACCAGGGCTGGGAGGGAGGGGGAAGGGGAAGTGGCTGTTTAGGGGCACTAACTTGATGTTAATGGTGATGGGATAAGTTAGGAAAAGATACTGACAATGGTTGTACAACGTGAAGATTGTAACCAATGTCACTGAATTATACACATAAAAATTGTTGATTTGGCAAATGTTTTGTTATGCATCTTTTTACCACACACACACAAAAAATCCTTGGAAATAAACAAATAAAAGATGGTGGGTGTTTTATGCCAGTAAATCTGTGCTGGTTTGTTGTGCAGCAACAGTAGCTGCGGCACACACATCAAGGTGAACATTGAGCATTGTAAGCTGAAGAATAACTCAGAGTTTCTGGGACCTGTGTGCATTCCAAGAGCTAGACCTCCCAAGGCCCTGCTGGCCTCACCTCTCCACACCTCATTCAAATCTATAAACTCAAACTGCAGGAAAGCCTCCTTTTCCATTCCTTTAAACTACAGAAACAATCAGGCTTGGCAGCAATCAGCACTGAGTTGCTCCCACTCTGAACTAAGCCTCCCATGACCTCCTCTGCCTTGTACCTCCGGCTCACTCACTCTGTCCCAGCTTACTGGCCTCTTCTCTGTCCCCCAAACTCACCAGGTACAGTCCCACCTCAGAGCTTTTGCTCATGCTGTTCCCCCTGCCTGGAATGCGCTTCCCCCAGATAGCTACCTGACTCTCTTCCTCAGTCCCTTTAGGTCTTTATCCAGAAGCCACTTTCTCAGTGAGGCTTTCTAGCATCCTCTCTAGAACTGCAAATTGCCCATCCCAGCTTGCACTCCCTTTTTCCTACTTTAGTTTTCTCCTCAATACTTGTCACTGTCATAAGGTTCCACTGGCCAATTTTTTAAGAAGTACATCACCAGGTCCTTCTTCCTGTCTTAGTTTGGAAGTCTGTTGAAACCTGTCCACCATGGGTGACCCTGTTGGTATTTGAAATATTAGTGGCAGAGCTTCCAGCATCAGAGCAACACACAAGCCACCACAGTACAAGCTGACAGATGAGTGGCAAACACGTCATCAGGAGGGACCAGTCCCTGGAGAACATCATGCTTGGTCAAGTAGAGGGTCATCAAAAAAGAGGAAGTTCCTAAGCAAGATGAATCAACACAGTGGCTGCAACAATGGGCTCAAACCTAACAATTGTGAGAATGGTGCAGGACCAGGCAGTGTTTCGTTCTGTTGTACATAAGGTCACTAACAACATAACAACAACAACCATCTAAATACTATATATTTTACTTGTTTATCTTGTTTATTATTTGTTTCTGCCACTAGAATGTAGGTTCAATGTAAAAAAAGTAGGCAGGGATATACTCCCAATGCATAGCAGACCACCTGGCATGAAGAAAGTAGGCAGCTGAATAAATAATTGAATACTACGTAACAAAGCTTTGGTTTTGCTACTACCCTGAAAAAACAACAAAAACATACACCTGGCATACATAAAAAACATACTCTCAATAAATATTTGTTAAATGAATAAATGGAAGAGATGAAGAAAAGACAGCTTATCATTGCTTTCAGAAAAATGTGTGAATTTCTTCCTACCGTGATCTTTCCCCACAAGCCCCCCCGGAGTACCTGGGTGGTGCAAAAAATTAATGCAGTCATCTGTTAACTGAATGGTTGAAGATTTGAGCCTACCCAGAGGCATCTTGGAAGAAAGGCCTGGCAATCTACTTGCTAAAAATCAGCATTGAAAACCCTGTGGAGTGCAGTTCTATATCTATTAAGTGACAACTGTGATCTCCCCCCAGCCTTCCTTTCTTGCTTTACCACCTGCCTCTCTCTTCTGCCGAACTGGAGCGCATATTCCCTGAGTACACTGCAGCTTTCCTGTGTCTGTGCTTCACTTTGCCTCAGGTGTCTTTTATCTCTTTATGAACTCATAATCTGTTTGACTTTTAAGGGCCAGCTCAGGCTTCACCTCTCACAGATGGGACCCCTCTGGCCTCCAGGTCATTGCCCCTGAACCTGTCTGTGTCACTTCTCACAGGCACCATGGCTCTGGGTGCCATTATCACCTCCCTCATCAGTCAGAGATCCCTGGGAGAGCAGGAGCCATGCGTGCCTTGCTCATATTTGTAGTCTCTACCCTTCTTGCCCATAGGCAGCCAATTACAGACAATGTGGGATATTTGGGGCCATGGTGGAAGGGTGGGTAAGCAAGGAGGCCAGGAGAACTCCATGTTCCAGTCAGATTCTGTCAGATTCTGAGAACTACTATGATAGTAATAGAAATAACTGACACACCCTAGTAATAGTGGAAAGAACACAGGTTTTGGATTGGAAGAACCTGGGTTCATATCCAGGAACTGTGGTGGTGCAGTGGTTAAAGCCCTCGGCTGCTAACCAAAAAGTCTGGCAGTTTGAACCCACTAGCTGCTCTGTGGGTGAAAGATGTGGCAGTCTGCTTCCACAAGATTTACAGCCTTGGAAATCCTATGGAGCAGTACTACTCTGTCCTATAGGGTCACTATGAGTCACAATCAACTCAATGGCAGGGTGTTTGGTTTGGTTTGAGTTCATGTCCTGGCTAAGACTCTTCAATTTATTTAACTTCTCCGTGTCTTGATTTCTTCACCTAAAAAAAAAAAAAAAAAAAATGCTTATACCACAAGGATATAGTGTGGCTAAAAGAATATCATTTTTGAGAAATTTAAAAAAGTAAACTGAGAAATAGAATGCAAATATTATGCAGATACAAACACTACGCAAACGTTAAGAGGTTTTAACCAAATTTTAGCAAAGGTGCAGTTCAGGTTGTGGCCAGAGGGTGGCAGCAGCAGGCAGAGACTTTGCCTCAAGGTCCTTTGCTATGAAGCAGTCTGGAAGCTGCTGGAACGGGGTAGATTTACTGGGCTGCCCTGAGAGGACGGTTCTCTTTTCTGCCCAGCTCACCTGGCCCTGGAGAAGCTTCCCTCTCTCCTGGTATGGGATCTGGCCATGGCCGAACCAAAATCCAGAAATCTCCCTTTTCTGGTTTCCTGGTACATTTTTCATCGCCACTCGGACAGTTACAATACTGTCTGTGCTTTCTGGTGTACAGGGTAGTTCTCCCTCAGTGACTTCATATAGCCCTCACCACAACCTTCTGAACTAAATAGGAAAACTATTACTTTTCCTTCCACCGTAGATATGACGAAACTGAGGCTCAAAGAGCAACTTTGCAGATCCCACAGCTGGCAAGGATGAGAACTGAAATTCACATTTTAAACCTGGGTCTGCTAGCTCAATTTCCATTACACCACCTCTTCTTTCACCTCTCTGTCCAGTTGCTCATGCACCCAGCATTTATTGGGCTCTTACTGTTTGTTGGAGAGCTATGTAGGCTTCCAGCCAACTAAGCTGCTGGACCCATGTCCTAGTCTAGGTCATTGATATTCCCACCCTGTTCTCCTAAGGCTCAGGGTCTCCATCTAGTTTCCTCGACTCTGTGCAGCTGGTCCCTCCTCATTTGTGCCCTGGGACTTGTGTTACCAAACCTAGCAGCAGTGTCCTCTACGTCACTGCCTTCCTAGATCACAGGCTTACAGCTTCCGGTGGTTTTTATAGCTAAGCAACTCTGAGAAACAAATAGGAAAAGGAGAGTTACACAAATAAAAGGCAGAGAAAAGTAACAAATGCCAAAGAAATCTCATAAAGTTTCCTAATCCTTGTCAGTCTCAGGTCCCGATGTCCTTACTAGAAAGTATTCAAGAAGCCCTGAAAGCCTTAAGCTTTCCCTGCTTATTTTTGGAGATGAAGCTTATCTATTTTGTTCCTTATTCTCTTAGGAGTCCCTGGGTGGTGCAGTTAACATCCTTGGCTCTTAACCAAAAGACGGGCAGTTCAAGTCCACCCAGAGGCACCTTGGAAGAAAGGTCTGGTAATCTCCTTCCCCAAAAGCAGCCATTAAAAACCCTTGGAGCACAGTTCTACTCTGACACACAAGGGGTCACCATGAGTCAGAGTCTACTTGATGGCAAAGCTAAAAAACAAACAAATCAACCTGTTGCTGTTGAGTCAATGGCAACTGGCTGGTTATTCTCTTAAGCAGGTTTCTCTATCAGGAACATAGCAGCAAACAGGGAAGAAAGCTGACGTTTGTTGAGGATCTCCTAGGAGGCCTGGACCCTGCTAGACCCTGGGACACACATCATCTCATTGAACGCTCACCTGAACTAAGTATTCATCCTCTTGTACAAATGCGGAAACCAAGGCTCAAAGACATGAACAGACATGCCTCGGTTTGTATATCTAGTAAGTGGTGGGGCCGAGTCTGTTGAGCTCAAAGCTCTTTTCTCTATAACCACGTGATTATATACCTGGTGACTGCTGATCACCCACCTCTTCTCTCATTTACCCTTTGGGGACTTCCAGGCTGGGTGACTGTCATCTCAGGAACCCAGGCTTCACACAGGAACTGTCATTGTGTATCGGTTCTGCCTACTGTGCTGTGTGGGTGGACAGCAGAAGAGGAAAACCCAGTTCTTACCCTGGAGGAGGTGGCACCCAGCAGGGGAATGGATTCTCAGAGATTGGCTCTTTAATTGGAAAAGAGTGCATCTTCCATTGAGGAATATGACTTGGTAGCTGATTACATGACATCACTTTTCTGGGAACACCCAGCTCACTGCCTGGGAAGAACCGGGCCCAAGAAAATGGCTACAAAATCTGGTTCTGACATGACCACCCAGATGAACATCAAGGACACAGGGCGACAAATGGACACACCATGTGGCCTTTTGGATAATCGCAGAAGCCAAGACAAATGTCTGTTTTTAGTATAAAATGCTACGCGTTTGGCTCCTTGTTCCTTTTTCTCACCTGGGTTTGTGAGAAGGCGTAATGAGGGCATGAATGGAGGAACCAGAGAGAGATGGATGTTACACAGGAAGGCGAGGCCAGACTTAATGATTGCCTAAATTTAAGGGGTGCAGGAGACAAAGATGGCACTGAGCTTTAAGTGGGAGACAGTGGGGGCCTGGGAACTAGGCACCTGACTCGGCCTGGGGGGATGGCACACCACAGGACCCTCCACTAAAACGTGGAGAGGAGGCCAGGTCCCTTCCTGAATTTCTCTCAGCTCTAAAATTCCAGGGCTGTAGAAATTCAGTTAGGTGAGAACTATAGCAACGATCGTTTTCTCTGCTTTTTCTGTTATTGTTTTCTACTTTTATGACCTTATGGTCAGAAGATGCTTTGTAATATTTCAATGTTTTGGATTCTGTTAAGGCTTGCTTTATGACCTAATATGTGGTTTATTCTGGAGAATGTACCATGTCCGTTGGAAAAGAACGCATACTTGGCTGGTGTTGGGTGGAGTGTTCTGTGTATGTCTATGAGGTCAAGTTGGTTAATTGTGGCATTTAAATGTCCCCTGACTTTATTGAGTTTCTTTCTGGGTGTTCTGTCCTTCACCAAAAATGGTGTGTTGAAGTCTCTTGCTATTATTGTGGAGCTGTCTATCTCACTTTTCAATGATGTTAGAATTTGTTTTATATATCTCGCAGCCCTGTAGCAAGGGTCATTTTGACTACACTGCTAACTCGATCTGATTCTCAAAGAGTGCTTTGTATTGACTTACGCAGAGGGAATGAGACAGTGATGGCTCGGTGGTAGAATTCTCACTTTCTGTGCTGTAGGCCTGGGTTCAATTCCTGGACAATGCACATCATGTACACCACCACCTGTCTGTCACTGGAGGCTTGCTGAATAGGTTTCATCAGAGCTCCCAGACTAAGACAGACTAGGAAGAAAGGCCTACTGATCTACTTCTGAAAACCCTGTGGATCATAATAGTTCAATCCCCAAGCATTCATAGGGATGGCACAGGACTGGGCAGCGTTTCATCCCATTGTACATGGGGTTGGCCAACTCCACAGAAGCTAAGGAGACCAAGGAGAGAAAGGCAGGAGTTGGGATGACCTGTATTTTACTAGTCAGGAAATAGAACCTCTGAGAACCTTTTCTTCTTCTCCCTCCTCTGCTTTTCACTCTCTTCCCTGCAACCTGTTTCCCCAGAAGTGTTAGTTTGGGTAAGGAAAAGGGTCAATGAAGATAGGACAAAGGTAACCAAAGGTGGCAAGGGAGATACTGGAATGAGTCATTGACCAAATTTTCCCCTGAAACACACATACGGGATGGTACCCAGCCTCAGAACTTGGAGGAGTTTTGTTTTTTTTTTTAAAAACTTAAGTGGGAGGACCACTTAGAATTAAAAAGAAATAGACTGAAAAGCAATACATGCTTAATTTGTAAATATTAGAATAGCAACAATAACAAGAAAGTAGTAACTGTTTTCCCACCACTCAGGGATCAGCACCTTGGTGGGCATCTTTCCAAAAGACACACAGAGTTTTTGAGAAACAAACAAAAAAGGGGGGACGATATTGTTTTTGTAATCTGCTTTTTTTTTTTTTCCACATTCCACAATTTGTCTGTATCATGATTTACTTAACCAATTTCTGTGGATATTTCTGCATCACACTGACAAAATGCCCACCTGAAACTATGAACCTATTTGTGTTTCTATTGGCCATATACCAGAATGCCTGTTTTCACCACCATGAACACTGCGTGTGTTCATTTTTTAAATGAGAGATGAAAAACATACATTGCATGTATGTTGAAATTTACATTTTCTTGATTATTAATAAGTTGACTCTGTTTTCATAGGCTTATTGTATTTCTTCTTTGGTGACTTGGTTCTTTCCTGACCTTGACCCATTTTAGTATCAAAGTGCCCATCTTTTCTTTCTGTGTTTAAGAGAGAGTTTTAATTTTAAGGATATTAATTTTTATCTATATCTTGCAAATAATTTGCCCCTTTTATTTCTTTGTCTTTTAATTTTTTTTTTTATGGCTTTTTACGTGTAAGAGCTTTAAATTTTGCATAGTCAGATCAAGTCTTTTCTGTGGTTCCTGCCCTCGAAGCCGTGCTCATCACTCAGAGCAGAATGAGTGTTTTGGAAAAATTATCAGGAAAATGAGAGGGAAGGGGGTGACTTCTTGCTGCCAAGTCCACTCTGATTCATAGTAATCCTATAGGACAGGGTAGAACCGCCCCACAGTTTCCAAGGAGCCCAGGGAGCACCTAGTGGATTCAAACTGCCGACCTTCTCGTTAGTAGCCATAGCACTTAACCACCAGGCCACCAAGGTTTCCCTTTAAAAGCTTAGGCAAATTAAATGATACTGGTAGCCATACAGTCTTAAAGGAGCCCTGGTGGCGCAGTGGTTGATCATTCGGCTGCTAACCCAAAGGTTGGTGGTTTGAATCCACTAGCTGCTCTTCAGGAGAAAAGACCTGGCAATGTGCTCCTGTAAAGACGACAGCCTAGGCAACCCTGTGGGGCAGTTCTACTCTGTCCTATAGTGTCACTCTGAGTTGGAATCAACTTGACAGCACACAACAACCACCAGAAAATCTAGACCAGACCTTGGAAGCTAGATGTTAACTGCTTCTCAGGATCTGTGTGCCATTTTGTAAAAACATGGGTGTCTTAAGTCTTCTTTATTTAAAAACAAAACTTTTCAGTACAAGAATATGTGAGCACTACCAAAATTTCAAACGTCGTAGAGGCTGCTAAAGTAAAAAGTGGAAGTTTTCCTTCAGCCCCCTCACAATCCAAGTCCTGAGAAACAGGACTTTTTATTTGTAATTTGTCCAAAATATCTTCCCATTTCTTACTTACAAGTCTACTTCATTCTATTTGAACTGTTATACAATATTTCAGAATCTGGGTCTGTCACAATTTTAGTTACTTGCAATTTTTTATTACAGACTATGCTACAACAATCATTCCTAAACAGAAGTTTTGTACATTTATGCAAACGTTTGTGTAATAGATACCTTGAATTAAAATCATTGGATTAAAATATATATTTTAAAATTTGATGAAAATTGCCAAATTCTGGCCCCTCCCAGAGGCAATGATTCACATTCCCTTCAATATTATATAAAGATGGCTGTTTTTTGCCACATTCTTGTCACGAATGTAAATTATTATTATTTTTCTAATTTTGCCAAGTTGATGGTGAAAAAGGATATTTAATGGCTACGATAGCTACATGTTTTTGGTAAGGTTAAGGGTCGCCTATGGATTATTTGTATCTATTCAATAAACTGTTCATTAGTATCCTTTGCCCATTTTAAAAACTAGATTTTCTTTTTCTTATTGATTGATAGAAACTATTTACATATCATAGATAGTAATAATTTTTCACATATATTGCAAATACTTTCTATCGTGTCATTTCATTTTGGTTATCTCTTGGCTTATACATAAATTTTTATGTAGTCAATTGTATCCATATTTTCTTTTTTACTTCTAGATGGTATATTTTATGTAGGAAGGCCTTCTATGCTCAAAGGTATAAAAATATCTTTGTATATATTTTTAAGCCCTACTATAGTTTCTTTTAACATTTAAAATTTTAATCCATTAAACCTTGAACTGAAACTAGCCCCTGAGGTCACCTTTTAGCTAAATAACATATCGTTGTTGTTGTTAGGTGCCGTGGGGCTGGTTCCGACTCATTGCGACACTATGTACAACAGAGCGAAACACTGCCTGGTCCTGCGCCATCCTCACAATCATTGTGATGCCTAAGCCCATTGTTGCAGCCACTGTGTCAATCCGTCTCATTGAGGGTCTTCCTCTTCTTCGCTGACCCTCTACTTTACCGAGCATGATGTCCTTCTCCAGGGACTGATCCCTCCTGACAATAGGTCTAAAGCATGTGAGACACAGTCTCTCCATCTTTGCTTCAGAATGTTTCACAAAATAAAGAGTATCATCCATGAGTACTGTACTCCTTTAAAAAATCACCTATATGAGATCAAACAGTCGACAATTACTTTAAAACAAAGATGAGAAGGTAAGGGTGCAGGGAAACTAGATTAATGGAAACCAAAGAATCAGAAATGGAATACCGAGAATGTCCACACAGTGTGAAGAATGTAACCAATGTCGCTGAACAACTTGTGTAGAAATTGCTGAATGGGAACTTAAACTGCTATGTAAATCTTTACCAAAAAAACTCAATAAAATATTATTAAAATTTTTTTAATTCAACTGGAATTTATTTCTGTGGATAATATGAGGTAGGGATCTGTCACACAATAATGAGGTAAATATTCTAGTTAAGCTTCATTTTACCTAGTGGTAGAGAGCTATTCCTTTGACTTAATTTCATTTCTTGGGGGAACTTCCTGAAAGATTTTATCCATATTTGTACCGAAAGTTGAAAAAAGAAAAAAAAAAAAAAGAACTTTGAAGATTTTAACTCATTGTATTCTATATATCTGGGTTTTTTTTTTTTTTTTTTTTTTGAAATCTATCATCAGGTGTCCTGTTTTCTGTGACCGGGTGCCTCTGGCATATTTTTCTGGGCCCATCCATTTCAGAATCACCCTGTTCCCCTTGCTATGTTAGGAATTTCCTTTCTCTTTTTCCGAGTAACTCTTCGCTTCCCTTTTTTTTTTTAAACCTTTCTATCCCTTTCGTTTCACTATATGTAGTGTTATCTGCTATGAACTTCTTTTAAATCATTGGCTCTGGTTTTTTTGAACAGTATTTTACCATCTCTATGCTTTTTTGTGTTGGAACAAGTTTCTATTTATCTACCTGTTAAATTTCCATAGTGTTGTAAAATGTATGCTAAACCTTAGATGTGGAGATTTCAGGCATTAACAGCTGAGAATCAATTTATATTTGTTTCTTTTTATGACAAAAACAATTTTAGAACATTAAAACCAACTTTTGGAAGAAAGGAAAAAATCTGCTTTCATAATTAATTCATATGTATACATTTTACAATATTTATAGTTATAGGATAAATATTTGTATCCTGCTATTCACTTATAACATTTGCCCATATTTTTATGTGGTCTTGTTAGATGCAATATAGCAGAGTGGATAGGGTCAGCCTGTATGGTTACATTCAGCTCCTTACGTACGAAAGGGTGATCCTGGGTGGAAAGGAGCCCTGGTGGCATAGTAGTTAAAGCACTCAGCTGTTAACCTAAAGGTCAGTGGTTTGAACCCTCTAGCTGCTTCGTGAAAGAAAGATGTGGCAGTCTGCTCCCGTAAAGATTTACAGCCTTGGAAACCCCATGGGGTAGTTCTACTCTGTCCTATAGGGTGGCTGTAAGTTGGAATTGACTTGATGGCAGTGGGTTTTTGGATTCTGAGTGATTTACTTAGGCTCTCAGTTCTTCTTCTCTTCAGTGCGGATAATCTACCCAAGGCTGTTTTGAGATTAAAATATGAAAAGCAAGCACACACTGACAAAAAACACCTGTTTTGACAAAGAAGCTCCTCAGAAGAATCAGTTTGCTGAGTGTGTGTGTGATGTGTGTGCGTGTGCACTTTCTATGCTACTGCAAAAGAAGCAAAAAAAAGAGCGGCACGTGGTTAATCTCTCAGGGGGTGGATTCCACCAGCCCTGCTTTAGTTCCTTTTGCAAGAAGAGCTCGGAATCACAACAAGGAAGCTAACCCCAATGATGAAACTGCCATGTAAAATTTTCGCCAGCTTCCTTCTGATTTGCAACTTTTCCATGAAAGGTAAGTTGATATGTGGGTCTTCACCACCATAGTTGGTATCTTCTTTGAAGATCCTGAAGTGAATATAAGAGTCAAAGAGGTCACAGCTCAGCCTTCCTCAGCAGTGAGTCTCAAGTCCTCAGTAACTGTCTCGCTTTTTATAGGTGCAAAGGCTACGGACGTGGTGGGTATCGTGGACCATGACATCAACCTGGCCATTCCTGATTTCCAGTTGGATGATTCTATAGATGATATACGATGGTACCTAGGACAAACCAGGATTGGGCAATTACGCAAAGGCAGGAATAAAAACCTGCAAAATGAAACATATCACATATTCTCAAATGGAACTCTGCAAATTAAAAATCTAACAAGATATAGTAGCAATAGCTACAGGGTCGAAGTATTTGATATATACGGAAAAAACGTGCTGGACAGAAAAATTGACTTGAGGATTCTAGGTAAGTCTTTGTTTCCTAAATTTCTGCATTTCAGCATGGGCGCTATTTAGCAAGTTGGTGAAGAGCATTTATGGAATGTCCCCACAGTGACCCTAGCCTCCTGGGGAGCTCTAAAGAAAATGTAACACATCCCTCCTGCCCCAGTGGAGACTCCAGTCATCTGGGGGAGATGGAAGCCACCCATGTGGAAATAAATAGCTGGTAGACTCTCAAACCTCTCTGGCTAAAACTCTCTCTCCAGTTGGTTACAGGCATGTGGGTGGGGTTGGCTGAAGAACCTGGATTATGGCGGCATTAATCAAGAGGAGGGAAACAGATGGGGAGAGGAAATCAGTGGCCATTTCAGGTGATGACGGGGCAAGCCAGGTGTGTGGGGCAGGGGAGGAGAGGCTGGCTGGAGAGGAGTGAGCCTTTCAGCTAATGGGACAATTCCAAGCCAAGGCCCTCTAACAACAACAAAAAAACCTCACTGCCATCAAGTCGATTCTGACTCATAGCGACCCTATAGGACAGGGTAGAACTGCCCCATAGAGTTTCCAAGGAGCACCTGGTGGATTCGAACTGCTGACCTTTTGGCTAGCAGCCGTAGCACTTAACCACTGTACCACCAGGGTCCTCTGAAGGAATAGTTTTATGCCTGGAAAAGGCTGGAAAAGAATGAATTTGAGGATAAGAAGCCCTTGTTTCTGATCTGCTCAACACAGAGTGATTGAAGGTGGAAGACGATTTTTGCTGGTATGTGTAGAAAATGCACAGTGAGTGGGTTTGTATCTTTGTGGGTGTACTAGAAGAGCAGTAGTGGATACTGAAGATGGAGGCAAAAAGACCAGCCAGGAAGTTGCTGCTGTAACCTAAGTAAAGAAGGGCTGGTGGGTCATTCTGTACCTGCCTGCACAGGTAGAGTCAACTGAGAAGCCACTGAAAGTTATCAGTGCTCAGGCCTCATCAGAATTTCTCAACGTGGGGCCTGGGCATCATTAGGTTCATAAAGCTTCTGGGTCACACAGGATCTCCAGATGAGTTACCAGGGTTGGTAACCGCTGGCCCAAAGGGTGCCTAGTACGTGGGATGAGCATCCTGAGGGTTTTTTATAGAGTAAGGATGGGCAAGATGTCTTGGATGAAGGAGTGATGGAAGAGAAATAGGAATGGAAGTGGCATTGAATTAAAGTCCAGGGGACACTAGACAAGGAGAGATAAGGGAAAATGAAAAGATGAAACTGCACTTGGCTTAGAGAAGACAAAACCCCAGCACAAGAATAGTTTAGTCACTCAGTGAGCAAATAAACATGTCTGAGCTTCACACAGGAAATGTCACCAGAGGCAGGGCCCCCTCCTCCTCGTACCTACCATCACCCTCCCAGCTCTGGCCTCAGTACACAGACAAAGCAGCGGTCCCACTCCAACAACCTCAGACATTGTCAACCCCCCTGAAGATGATGATTTTCTATACCCTAGTCCTGGACCCTTAGATGGAGAACTTGTCCAGAAATGGGGTAGGGCTGAGAGTGGAGCAGAAGGGGGCACTGATTAAGGACTCTGGGAACCCCAGAGCTCATGACTGCAGCCTGCATAGGCCCAAGGGTCTGATTTGAACATCAGCCCCTGAAGGGCTCCATGCGAGCGTTTTTCCACTCATGTCTCAGTTGGTGTAGTGGCTACCGTTAGTCAGTTGCTGCCAGATGTCAGGTGCTTCACATACGTGATTTTATTTAAAGAACGACCATGAGAGGTAGTGGTTATTTTTCCCTTATTATCTATAAGGAAACTGAGACCCAAACAGAAGTGACTTGTCCAAGGTCTAGCAACTTGACAAGAGCAAAGCCAGGATTGAAACTCAGGGATCCTGTTAGCAAGACAGTGATCTTTATTTTTAAAATAGATTTATTGATATAACTCACCATACAATTCACCCATTTAAATTATACCAGTCAATGGCTTTTAGTATATTCACAGAGTTATGTAATCATCACCACAATCAATTTCATAATATTTTCATTACCCCCCAAAGAGAGTCTGCCCCCTTTAGCTGAAGAACCACAACCTGTCCACAAGACGACAGGTGCCTCACTGTTCCCTGTGTGTGTGTGTGTGTGTGTGTGAACACTGTTGTGTGTGTGCGCACATGTGTGCAGCCTCTTCATTCATGGTCCTGTCACCATTCCTTGCCGTATGGTTTCAGGCAAATTTCCTATCTGCTCTGAGTCTGGTTTTCACAATGATAACAACTTCATGGGACACTGAGGGCTT
Source organism: Elephas maximus indicus (assembly GCF_024166365.1). NCBI lineage: Eukaryota > Metazoa > Chordata > Mammalia > Proboscidea > Elephantidae > Elephas > Elephas maximus. Next base: position 163,218,890 of record NC_064821.1, on the reverse strand, counting down.
CAGTGAGGCAACGTATGAAAACATGCTCTGCAGAGCCTGGGACATGTATGTGTTTGTTCAGTGTTAGTCCCCTCCCCCACTTCTTTGTTTCTCCATGCCTCTCTCTGCTTCCGTCATGGGGCCCATATCTTCTCAAGGAGGGGTCTGAGCAGCCACTGGCTGATGCGCCCTTAGAAGCAGGTGTTAGTGAAGAAGGAAATGATCCTAGACAGAATTAAGTTCTTATCAATGAGAAGGTCTTAAAAATGTGCACCCACTTGACACCGGCCACGACACTCCCAGGAAGCAATCTTACAGAAAGGGGATCTACAAAGATAAGGCTACACAGGTTGCATATCACTGCACTGTTGACGTTAGTAAAATAATGAAAGGGATTTAAAAGTGCCCAATAGAAACTCACTAAGTTATGGATGCATTATTTTAAAATAGGGCAGAGATGTATATTTATGGATGTTCATTACCAAGAAAAAGCTTATAATAGATCAGTAAAGAACAAAAGGCAGGCTACAAAATCATATAATCCAGTTTTAATATTTTAGTATTGTTTGTATACGTATTAAAAAAACAAAAACCAAACCCATTGCCAACAAGTCAATTCTGACTCATGTATATATGCGTAGAAAATAACTGGTAAAGATATATAACAAAATATTAATAATTATTGATTCTGGGTAGTGGAATTACAGGTGATTTTTAGTCTTCTTTAAACATTTTTTGGATGTTTTGTCAGTTTTTACAGTGCTTGTATGATGCTGTTATACAGAGGAACCTGTGAGAGCCAGAACTCGATGGGACTGCCTCGTTTTCCCGGGTCTCAGAAGTTTTCTGCCTTTGACAGGGTGCAGTCTTACCACGTTTCTATTGCTCGTTTTAGTGGAAAATATTTGAGTTTTCCTTCTGCCTTACACAGGTTCCGGCTTTCGCAGGTTTTACTGTACATAGAAAAGGCAACCTCCATTTTGAAAAGACAGGCAAATGCTTGGACCCCACCCCTAGACGACACACTGGCACTGGTTGTGTGTTGAAGTTTCACCATTTTCTGGGTGGAAATAAAACTTTATTTCTCCATGCTTGTATACTGTAACAGAAATGAAATTTGTCTGGAATGTTCATCCTGTAGATGAAGGAGCCAGTCCTGAGTTTCTTCTTCAGTGTGACCCAGACAGCAGCGTTCCAAGGGTGACCTTGATGCAGGTGGTTGAAATGGAAACTCCCACGGAGTTGGCACGAGTATTCCAAACCCACTTGAATTTCTGATCCAACCAGTGCCCATGGGTGTGGCACTGATGCTAGATTTTCACATTCGTTCATTCATTAACTCCTTTACTCCTCACCCTCCACAGTGGAGGAAGATAGAAGCACAGCCACTTGTAGATAAGGAAAATTGATGCCTTAACAGCTAGGAAATGGTGGAGCTAGGATTTGGACCTGGCCTATCTGAGGCCAAGGCCAGGGCTTCTTCCTTTTTGATGCAGCCTTTAAATTATTAGCATGTTGGAAAAAGAGAGGTAAGGAGTTTATGATTGTGAATATGAGAACTACCACCAATAATAGCAAACCAAAAAAAAAAAACCTGTTGCTGTTGGGTCTATTCCAACACATAGCGACCCTATAGGACAGAGTAGAACTGCCCCGTAGGGTTTCCAAGGAGCATCTGGTGGATTTGAACTGCTGACCTTTTGGTTAGCAGCCAAGTTCTTAACCACTGAGCCACCAGGGCTCCCAATGATACTAAAAAAAAAATGATACTAGTACCTAACAATTAGCCCAAAGCTTTGCTGCATGTTGCCCCTCTTGTGACTGGCAGGGAATGTTTTTCTTAACCTTCTCTTACAGATGAGGTCCAGATAGGTACAGAGCGTAGCTGTGAAGATTTGGGCCAAGAGAGGGCAGAACCAGGTCTTCTGATTCCCAGACTAGCGCCTTTCCTTTGACCTCCTTAGGGCACTAACCCACTAACATACCCCTCACACTCTGCTTTCAGGACCCTGGTGGGAGGTGGGGGCTCTACCCCCTTTTCATTTGTGGCTAAGGCCCCAGGCCCCCAGGTAATGATTTCTCCAGCATAGGGTTCTTAAAGCATTGTCTCTTGAGGCTGGTAGGGATGGGGACATGGAAGCCCTCTTATTCATACTATTGAACTTGGACTCAGGAGAGCAGGCTCCTGTCCTGATCTAACACTTATTAGTGGGTACTCTTAGATCACCAATTTACCCTGTCAGAGCCTTGGGCATTTCATCCCTAAAGTGGAAGAAAAGCGTCAGCTTCTCAGTTTGTTAGGATTAAATGATATATACATGAAAATGTTTTAAGCTATAAAACAGCATATAAACATAAGATACTATATACCTTTTACTGGTATGATGTATCTACCAATTTTATCAGAGACTTTTTTTTATCCTGAAAATGAAATAATTTTCTAAAATTCTAAAAGGGGACTTTGAAATTGTTCCTGGTCCCAAACTGGCCCCAACGCTCCCTCTATGAATAGGTATATCATAAGATCTGAAAATTGCCCAATGTGAACTGGATCTTTATTATCTTTTCAGAGATGGTCTCAAAACCAGTGATCTCCTGGAATTGTATCAATACAACTCTGACCTGTGAGGTAAAGAAAGGAAGTGATCCTGAATTAACACTGTCTCTAAATAAGAAAGCTGTCAATACAAGTCATCAGAAGGTCATTATATACAAGTGGTTCAACAACCTGAATCCGTCATTCTCCTGCAAGGCAGAAAACAAAGTCAGTGTGGAAACCAGTGTAGCCAACATCAGCTGTACAGGTGTGTGGCGGGCATCCGGTCAGAACGTTCCAAATTCATTTCACAAACACAGCCAGCCAGGCCCATGGCACGGGCATGATCCAGGGCACTGGGTACCTGGCCTGGGCTGTGAGGCAGGCTTGGCTCAGGACGAGAAGTGAAAACATACCTTTTCCTCCTGCAAACCTTCAAGGCAAGCCTGAGAGGAGGTGGTATTCTATAGTTATCCAGCATGGGAGTCCTCCCACTGAGCACAATTTAACCTCAGGCAATGAAAAGATTCCCTTCCAGGGAAAGAATTGAAGAGGTAAAAGGGGCTATACAGGGTACCTCAGCCAAACCTCCATTTTCCAGAGAGAGGTAAGTTAACTTGCCCAAGATCTCTTCGCTGGTTTGTGACCATGAATCTGTTTCACAGGGTAATGATGGAAAAGAGAACAAGAGAGAAGATTCCCTTTTGGAGGTGATGGTCAGCACCTTCTATCAGGAGTAAGGGCTAAGGCTGTAGAAACCTTGGCAGGGATGGATTACCCAATAACCAAGGTACGCACAGGCTTAATTGTGCTTACTTAATAATTTGTAGTGTACAATTTTGTTATTTTCACCACATCAAAGATTTGGTGAAACCCATGTGAAGTTGTTCACTGCAGATTAGTAAGTAAAGACAATTAAGCCCATGCGTACCTTGCTGACTGTAAGCCGGTGCATACTGCATTTACTGGTTAATCTGTCCCTGCTTGAAAGTTAGAGGCATGGGGGGAAGGGAAAACACCAGGCCAGGGAGGACTCCTGACACAATAAGGCTGTGTTTCTCCCATCACAGAGCAGGGACATTCTGTTATATGGACTAGCACCAGGAAGTCCTGAAATACCAAGAGTCTCAGTTCCTCTCCAGAATCCCAGTTTGACACGTTCCCCAGAAGTAATTTTTGAGAGGCAACTCCGTGTAGTGCTCAAACCCTGGCCTGGGAGCTGGCAACTGGACTCTAGCTTGGATTCCATCCAAATTTAGCTGGTGACTTTGACAGAGGTACTTCCCCTCTCTGGGCTTCAGCCTCCTGGGCCACAAAGAGGCTGAGTTCCATAATCCTTGAGAGCCTACTCATCTGATATTTTGTGATTGTTTTTCCAGTTCTGTTTAGTCTACCTCCTTGAAAGGAAACTGGACACAAAAATATAGTTATACAGCCAGAGGTCTTAAATTTCTACAGCGACCGGTGGCTTGTTAGTGACCCCAGAGGCAGTCCTGAGCTGGTGTGGAGTCAAAAGTAAGGCATTTTAACCTATGCTTTGTAAAGGGTGGTGGTTTGAGTCCACCCAGAGGTACCTTGAAGAAAAGACTGCCAATCTGCTTTCAAAAAATCAGCCATTGATAACCCTACAAAGTACAGTTCTACTCTCAAAGCCATGGGGTCTCTCTCCACGCGTTAGAATCGACTCAATGGCAACTGATTTTTGTTTTTTGCTTTGTATTAGTTATCTGTTGATATGTAACAAGTCACCCCAAACTTAGAGGTTTAAAACAATAAGCATTTATTATTTCACAGTTTCTGGGAGTCCGGAATCCAGGAATGACTTAGCTGGGTGGTTCTGGCTCAGAGTCTCTCAAGAGGCTGCAACCAAGTTATTGGCAGAGGACCACAGTGACGTCAAGGTCCTCTTGGGGGAGGACTCACTTCTAAGCACACTCACATGGCTAATGGCAGGCCTCAGAAGACCCACTTCTAAGCTTATTCATGTGAGCCTCTCCATTGGGCTGCCTCACAACATGGCAGCTAGCTTCCCTCAGAGAAATCCAAGAGAAAGTACCCTATAGAAGCCACAGTCTTTTTATAACCTAATATTGCAAGTGATATATCCTGTTAGTTATAAACAAGTCAGTAAGTCCAGTCCACACTGAATCAGAGGGGATTACAGAAAGGCATGAATAGCAGAAGGCGAGGATCACTGGGGCTTATCTTAGAGGCTGACAACCACACACTAGACCATCATCACTCATCCCCTATGGCCCTCCACCACTAAGGCCCAGTGAGTGAAGCTGTCCCTCTTTGACTTTATGACCTCTTTTCCCAAACTCCAGGAGACTCTTGTTTGGGGTTGCCAGGTTTAGCAAATAAAAATATAGGACATCCAGTTACATTTGAATTTCAGATAAACAATGAACACTTATTTAGTATAAGTATGTTCCAAATATTGCACAGGACATACTTATACTAAAAACCATTAGTAGTTTATCTAAAATTTGAAAGGAACTGGCTGCCTGTATTTTATTTGGCAACCCTACACTAATTCATTTTAACTAGATTCCACCAGTCTAACAATATGTATATTTAGGGAGGGATGGAGGGAAGGGGGAGCACCTTGGGTGGAGCCAGGCTGCCTAGCCTGGAACATTCTCATCCCCTTAGTCTATGGTGCAGGAAAGGACAGGTCCAGGGCGAGGCTACTAAAGAGATGGGCGAAATGCCTGGGTGAGGGTTGGGGACGGGATAGAGTTGCTCTGGAAGACCCTAAAGACCCTTGCTAAAAGAACGAGGCAGAGAGGAGCAATGAACGGACTCTAACAATTTGGCTCAAATAAGGTGTGTGCGTACTTAAAACCAAAACAGTAGAAGGCAGGAGCAGATTTGGATACTCAAGAAATATTCCTTATGGGCACATTACCTCTAACAGGAAGTGTAGTTGGACTGACAGAAGGCAAAGACATATTTCGGATTGCCTCTGAGACCAGCTGGAATGTCCCCCACTGGAGAGCACCACCAGGTGCCCCAGAGGGCTGCTCTGGACAAACCTGAGAACAGACTGTGGAAGGAGTTGCCTTCACCCTAAGTGTGCCCAAGATAAATGTGTGGCAGCTCTGCCAAAGGACACCAAGAGCCACGTGCTCCCCAACCTGTTCCCAGGCCTGCCCTGTCCCACCCTGGGCCAAATCCAGGGAGGCTGACCTCTGCATGAGATGGACTTGAGCAGTCCATGCCTCCTCTCCAAGCCAGCGGGGCCTAGAGGACCCCGCATCCTTTCTCGGCTCAGCTGCATGACAGCTTATGGTTATGCAGAGACAGTCTGTGTAACTGGCAGGCCAAGAATGGGTCACAGAGAGACCTGAGAAAAGAAAGCTAAGGCTTAACACATCACCGCAGTTTGCAAATTCACCAGGTTTGGTTTCCAACCCTCTGGCTTGCTCCTTTGGGGTCCATCATGGTCTTCGTGTATGGCAGCACTTCCCAGGAATGTTCCTCCAAAGAGGTGGTTTCTTCTGTGATGCTGAGGCCAAACTCCAGCTTGTCCTCCAAATGTAACAGTTCTCTGATCCCAGCCCCAGCCACTGCTTCTCTAACTGTTGTTGACTCACAGAGGGCAGCCAGCCCTGCACTCCTCCTGGGAAATAGCTCACAGAAACGCCTGTACAAAGAGCACTAATAAGAGCAGGACCTCGCTTTTGTGTGTTATTTTACAGTTTACAAAGCACTTTCATATCCACTATCTGATTGACTCCTAACAGTTACCCTGTGATGCATGTTTCATTACCTCCATTTGACAAAGAAAGAAACAGGCTCAGAGAGGTGGAGAACTTGCCAAAGGTCACACAGCTCTTGCCTAGATGAGCCTAGACTCAAACAGATTTCTCTTAACACAGAAGCCATTGTTTTGCTCACTGCTGTACAGCAGCTGAAGCTCTGGGAGGTGAAATCCAAGTTCACGTGCTGTTGCTAACTAGCCATGTGTCTGCATTTCTCTCTTGAGGCCAGGGGAATTCTGGGAAGGGGTGCTGGCTCTGAGGTTACAGGGTTGGGCTGGACAAGTGAAATATTTACTGAGTGCCTAGAAACTGCCTAATCAAGAGGGTGAGAAAAAAAACACAGTGAAGGAGGGCAGCCAAAGACGAGAGCTGTATAAACAGTGCAGAACACAGAACAAGGTTTGCTTAAAGGGACCAGGCAGGCAGACTCTATGTGACCTTGGGCATCTCGGCCTCCCTCTTTGGGCCTTCTCTGGGAAACTAGAGGTTACTCGAGATTGTCTCTAAACTCCTTCTCAGATCTCTCCTTGATGAGAGGCAGCAGACGGCACACAAAGAATCCGGCATTTCTAGTTCCAAAGAACAGTTCCTGAAGGAGACTTCCAGGAGGGCTTACCCTGGAGGATGAGCCCTTTCAGGAATTAACACAATTCACGAGCCTCCATGAGCTTGGCCTTTATGGGGTTGAAAAGCCCCATCGAGCTCTTTTATCTGCTTGATACAGGAGAGATGGTCGTTTGCAAGAACAATCAGCTGGCCCCACTGCCCAGGGCCCCTTCCCACCACTCCATTTCTCTCCTTCCAGGGAAAGGTCTGGATATCTATCTCATCCTCAGCATCATCGGAGGAGGCACCATTCTTATCATCTTTGTGGCACTGCTCATTTTCTACATCAGCAAGAAGAAAAAACTGAGCAGCAGGAGAAACGGTAACACCCCCCCCCCTTTTGTCCACCATAAGCCCTGGCAAAATCCCCGTAGAAACAGCTCACGGTGATGACACCTTGAATCTGGAAAGAAAATAATGGAGCTGAGTAGTTTCAGAACAGTGGGGTTGTAGCCACCCTGTGACAAGGCAATTTCTGCTTTCACCAGGCTGAAATGGCAAATACAATTATCTGGTGTTGCCAAAGCAACCTCACATGCCAGGCACTGATCTCTGTGCTTTACATCCTTTATCTCAACCAATCTTAAGAGTGATCTCATGAGACAGATAATATTAATACAGACAAGGAAATCGATGCCCAATGAGGTTAAATCATTTACCCCAAATCCTATGGCCCATAGGTTAGGCTGAGCCAGGGCAGGAACCGGGGTGAGGAAGTAAAGAGCCAGGTAAGGAGGCTCACTCTTGGGGCCAATCTTGTACTTGCACAACCCTGAGAGTGAACACCTCCTTACGTTTTGTACCCTGGGTCCCTTGCTTGCCTCACCCTAATCCTGCCCAGGGTTAAGAGGCCAGGAGGTTCAGCTGAGGGAGAAGGACCACGAGCCTGGAGGAATTCCTTGGAGCAGTTGTTTCGGCTGCGGCTGAAGTTGCTGGTATGGGCTTGCTGGGCCCAGCTGTGAGGACCAAAACTGAAGGAGGGGGCCCTCAGTGTTCTTCTGAATGGGCAGATTGCACAGATTGTCTGTCCAACCCACCTTGAGATCTTGGCCACTGGGTCACACTACCTTCCTCTTCCTGAAACTCATGTGGTTTTTTGTCTGCACCTCTCTGGCAGCCCTGGGGCCTAACAGGAAGTTGATATGGTGATTTATAGTCATGCTTTTTCTCACTTACTTGATTTTAGGTTTCCTGGGAGAGTGTTGGAAACCCTGGTGACGTAGTGGTTGAGTGCTATGGCTGCTAACCAAAAGGTCGGCAGTTTGAATCCATCAGGTGTTCCTTGAAAACTCTGTGGAGCAGTTCTACTCTGTCCTGTAGGGTTGCTATGAGTCGGAATTGACTTGAATGGGGTTTTTTTTAGGGGGGAGAGTATTCATGCCTGAGTCATCATTGCACTTAGCACCCTACCTGACACCTAGAGGGTGGGGAATAAATGTTGGCAGAACAAGCGAACGAAAAGAGGGATGAACACACTCATCCATAAAGAGGAATGAAATTCTGATACACACTGTGACCCAGATGAGCCTTGCTCAGTGAAATTAAACACGAAAGAACAAATATTATATGATCCTACTTATAGGAAATATCTAGAATAGGCAAATGCATAGAGACCAAATTTATTAGTGGTTACATGGGTCAGGGCAAGGGAGAAATGGGGAGTTATTGCTTCAAGGGTATTGGGTTTCTTTTTAGGGTGATGGAAAACATTTGGAAATGGATAGTGCGGATGGTTGCACAAAATATCTCTGAATTGTACACTTAAAAACGGGTAAAATAGAAAACGTTTTGTTCGATATATTTTATCACAACTTATAAAACCCAAATCGAGGATGAACAGATAAGTAAACAAGTGGCCAGCCTAAACTTGCCACACAGGGTGAAGAAGGACTTCCCCTTACCCCACATTCGGGACTTGGAATCAGGGATCCAAGTCCTTCCCACAACCTCCTCAAGTACCTTGGGATACCTTGATGTCACAGAGAATAAGTTTTTTCCTTTCTGTGCTCTTGTCTTTTTGTTTTTAGAGCATACCAGCCACTCATATGTCAAAACCACATGGTCTGTCTTTGAGTCTTAAGATTCAAAGCAGCCTGGTGCTTGAATTGTCAGTGGTCAGAGGAGGCGGTCCGCACTGGCATCATCGCCCCCAAGTCACCAGCTGATGCTCAGAGCGGGCCGAGCGTGCTAAGGTGCACGTCTCTATAAAGATGTACGCGATCACTAATTTGCCCCAGGGAGAATCTCATCTCCCTGCTTCCCTCTGGAGTCATGCTGCGAGGATGGCCTTGGGCTGAAGGACCATAATATCTAACTTGTAGCCTGAAGGAGGCCAGAGGGGGCCAGTGGGGCCCTCCAGGCCTATAGCAGCTGAGCATCCTCACAAATTTCCTGTGTGGTTTTAAGGCAGCAAAGAAAAAACTACATTACTATTATCATGGGCCTGTCTTCACGGACTAAAGACACATGCAGCAGAAAATCCTGGAGGGGCTGGGAAGAGGAGGAATTCAAGGCCAAAGGATGCGATTAGCCTGTGAATTTCTGAGGAACCAGTAAACTCCTGAGGACTAAAACTCCTCGTGTATACTCCAAATCCTCACCAGAATGTGGATGCTTTATAGCAGAATTTGGGGAAAAGCAGATCTAACACAGAAACCCATTTGAAGGAATTTAGTTACTAATGCAAGCAGTTAACGCACTTGGCTGTTAACTGAAAGGCTGAAGGTTTGAGTCCACACAAAGGTGCCTTGGAAAAAGGCCAAATGATCTACCTCCAAAAAATCAGCCACTGGAAACCCTTTGGAGTACAGTTCTACTCTGACACACATGGGGTCACCAAGAGTCGGACTCAACTTGAAGACAACTGGTTATCTTCTATTGTGGGGCAGCAGTGGTTCGATGGTAGAGCAGCCACCGCCCTGTCTGTCAGGGGAGGCTTGAGTGTAGCTATGATGCTGAACAGGTTTCAGTAAAGGTTCCAGACTTAGACTAGGAATAAAGGCCTGGTCATCTACTCTGCAAAACAGTCCGATGCCATTGTGCGTGGGGTTATCAGGAGTCTCGGACAAACTCAAGCAGGTAACGGTGATACCTTCTATTACTGCTAGTGTTTTATTACAAGTGGCTCTGAACATGAGGTGTTGGCTTTCTGGGCTTGGTCTCTAGGATGGTACAGAGGAAGGGCTCTGAGGTCCTAGGGCTTACTCTGCTCTCAGGAGACGCAGGCACATAGCTCTCCGCTGAGGTCTTCTTGCCTCTGGTCCCCTTAGTTCTCTGAAGCTCTGGGTTCTCTCTCTACTTTGCTAGTGCTTGTTTTCCTCCCCTACAAGACCTGGAGCTCTCAGAGGGTAAGGGCAGCTTCTACTTCCTCACTGTATCCCTCAAAGCAGCTAACATGGCACCTTCTACACAGGAGGTGCTTAATCAGTATTTCCATTGATGGCATCTTACCACAATGAACTCCTCAGAGGCTTTTTTGTTGCAGATGAGGAGCTGGAGATAAGAGCTCACAGAGTAACCACTGAAGAAAGGGTCCGGAAGCCCTACCAAATTCCAGCCTCCATGTCTCAAAAGCCAGCAGTTTCCCAGCCTCCTCCACCACCTAGTCATCGTTCCCAGGCACCTGGTCATCGTCCCCTGCCTCCTGGCCACCGTGCCCAGCACCAGCAGCAGAAGAGACCTCCTCCTCATTCATCAGGCACCCACGTTCACCAGCAGAAAGGCCCACCCCTCCCCAGACCTCGAGTTCAACAGAAACCTCCCCCGGGGGCTGCAGGAAACTCATAATTCTGTCTCCTGAAATAGGTGACCCCTTCCTCTAATTGGAGCCCTGGTGGCACAGTGGTTAAGAGCTCAGCTGCTAACCAAAAGGTTGGCAGTTCAAATCCACTAGCCGCTCCTTGGAAACCCTATGGGACAGTTCTACTCTGTCCTATAGGGTCCTCTAATTATAAAAAGATTGTAGAAACCAGACCTCTCCAACAAAAAGCACTATGAAATATTTCCACTCAGGTATGTGCACCTGTCCTACCATCAAGTGTTTCCAACATGTAGAACGTTATTGCCTCCAAGGTCACGTCTGAGCCTTCTAACTCAGCCACGTGGTCTAATATCTCCAGTCTTTGGCTCTTCAGAGGGCACCATCACACCAGACAGTGATAAACAAGAAAACTATGCTCCTTAGGTGGATGGGTGAGTGAGCACAAAAATCCCAGAGCTCTTCGGTTTTCCTCTCAGATCATGTGGAGATTTGTGAAGTTCAGCGGTGGTTGTGCCTGTGTCTAACTAAAAGCAGCTTATCTGCTGAGGGACTCTCAGGTTTCCCATATGCTCTGGTAGGCACTTGCCCATGGTTTTGTAAGTAGATGTGAAATAAAAGCTTTGACATATCCCCAGCGTCTGCTCATTGTAGAGAGGAGCCCAGCATAAAGGAGAGGAAGATGTTGAATGAGAAGGAAGCTGTTTGGTACGATGAAGGGTGAGATTTGGTCATCCCAAGTCATGTGGACCACCTTAACCTCCATCAGAACAACCAGCATATGTTCCCTAGGTCTCAGCTGCAAAGCTGGGCCCAGTAGTCTGTTTGTATAATGAATTGAGAACCCTAGGCACAAACTTCAACAAGAGGCTGCAGAAAATGTAATTATTTGGTTCTCACTTCCTTGATTGCTCCAACAGAGCCACAGTGATCCACATGGTCATCCCTGAAAAAAGGGGAATCCACTAATGCTGGAGGACCCATGAGCCCAACAGACAGTATACAAAGGACAGGCTAAGGGAGAACCCAGTTGAATCAAATTCTAATCGTCTTAAAGGACCATTATTAAATGCTCAGACCCCATCCCCAGCTAGCAGTTCTGCTAGCTGTACTTTGGGGAAGCGGGGAGAAAAAAACAGTTTTCAGTTAAAGTTCTAAAACACTAGGCAGCGAGAAGGGCCCTGCTTTGAAATGCTGGTGCCATGTCTGTGGTCCCGTCAGCCCGCCTTCCCCCTGGCTTCTCAGACTTGTGAAGCCTTGTTAAGCTCTGGCAGGAAGCTCTGAGGTCTGAACCGCAAAGTCAAAGTACACTCAGGGCTTCCTGTGAGAACTCACTGAAGGTCGAACTGCTCTTTCCTCTGACTCGGAGCGTCTTGTTTTGGCATGCAGAGTTAACTATTAAGGGCACTGATCAACTCGACAGCGTTGGGTTTTTTGGGTTGATCAATAAAACTCCACAGCCTCCTGCAATTCAAACACAAAATCCAGCCAGGTAACAGCCATCACATGATCTACCTGGTTGCAGAGATGAGGGTCCTAGAACTTCCCCTTTCTCATTCCTCATTGTATTGGGAGATTCTGTTGGCCATCCTACCACAGCAGCATATATCCTGTTCTCTTCATAAAGCCCTCTCTGATCTTTTCTAGCCCTGTGTTCAGCTTTTCTCTTGAAATCCTGTGTCATTACATTTGGTCCAGAACATATATTCAATCTTTCATCATTAATTCATTCAATAAAAATGTATTGACCCTCTACTATATACCAGGAAACCATGGTGGCATAGTGGTTAAGAACTAGGCTGCCTACCAAAAGGTTGGCAGTTCAAATCCACCAGGCGCTACTTAGAAACCCTATGGGGAAGTTCTACTCTGTCTGATAGGGTCACTATGAGTCAGAATTGACCCAGGGATAACGGGTTTGGTTTTGGTTTTGGACTACATCACAGAGATGCAAGATTGTCATTGCTTTCAAGGAACTCACAACCTAGCTGGAGGGAGTCCAGACTAAATACAGGATGCATGTAACACAGCATAAGTGTGGGACAGAGGCAGGCACAGTATGCCAGAGGAAGGACCCTGAATCCAGATTCAGTGGTGGGACTTGGATGATACAGAAGGCTTCCTGGAGGAGGTGACATTTGGTTTGTAATAGATTAGTAGCACTAGAGAGGCAGAAATGCAAAACTACCCATGCAGAGGGAACAGCAAGAGCAAGGCTCACATTAGCTACCTGCTTACGCAAGTATGCTGTTCCTTTGTCAACTGCCGTGTTTGATCTATTTGAAGATACAACTGATTTTAAGTGGCACTGGTATTTTACATACCAATAAAAAAGGAAAATACTGTCAACTGCATTATAAAAAATGCTAAGACATGTCAACTTTTAAACACAACCCCATTTCGGAGATGTTAAAATGCAAAGAAAAAAACGTGCATTTTAGAATTAACTAAATGCATAGTTATTAAGCTCCTTGAGGGCAACCACCATTTCTCAGTATTGCTTTTTATTGAAAATATCACTAGCCAATTGGTTGAATGAGTGAAAACAGTGTGATGAAAGGAAAGGAACATACAAGGCATCCATGTACATAAGGCATACCCCATGCCCTGCTGGAATCTCCCCCATGAGATGGGAAGCTCACAAAAAAACATGGACTTCACTCGAGGTCTGTGCTGCTGTCACCCAGCCCACTGAACCTGTGTGTCCTCCCACTGATTCTGTACCAGAGGATGGACCCCAGAGAAATGGCCAGGCCAGCTCCATAAGAACAGCCTGCGAAACCTGTAAAACCAAAAAACAGATGGTTCAGTAGGATAGACAGAGACCACGCATCCATAGTTTAACACACTCTCCAGGTGATTCTGATGGGTATGCAAATTGTGGGACCACAGGTCCCCAAATTATCGGTCACGCGTGATTCGTCAAATATGAAGACTTTCAGAAAAAGGCGCATTTTAAGAAAAACAAACAGCGATAGCCCAGTTAACTAATCCTCAGCAGGGAAATCTCCTTTCCACACTGGAAAAAATATCCACGTAAGTTACAGGACAAGTGTAAGACAGTGTGATAAGTACAGGGCAGGTGCAAGCACAAGAAAGATTTAATTTAAGGGTTTGGAACATACTAGAGGATTATATGAAGGTAGGAAATTCCGGTCTTTTTGATAGCCTACCTGCCCACCCCACACAGCAGATCAATTGTCACAGCTGGGCCAGCTGGGCCTCAGCTGTGAGTAGATCTCAGCTGTGAACTGGCGATTCCATCTCTGGCTTTCCGATCCTCCTCTTCCTCTACTCGACTGCTAATATTGAGTTCCTCCGGGCTCTTCTGTGCTGACTGGGCTGGAGCCACACAGGTCCTCAGGCTCATCGACATGTTCGCCACCTTGGAGCTGTCATAGTGCTGTTCCCACGGCTCACACATCTCAGCGAGCTACTGCTGACTTTCATTTCAGGACTCAGATGGAAGGTCATCTTCTCAGAGTGACTTGACTCCTGAACTCTACTGTCTAAGTTGAGTCTTGTGAGACCATCTATTCTATTGTCTAATTTTGTGGTCATCAAGTTGAGAGTAGCAGGAGACCCATGGGTACTGGACCCAGAAAGTTCTGACTCTCTCTCACTGACTTTTTAACTTTGGGTGATTTATTCAGCCTTTTTGAACACTGGTTTCCTCATCTGTAAAATGGGGTTAATACCTCACAGAATAGGAGTGAGGATTAAATAGAAATAATATATTTAAATATATCTGGTGGTACAGTGGTTAAGAGTTTGGCTGCTAATTAAAAAGCCGGCAGTTTCAAATCCACCAGCCATTCCTTGGAGCAGTTCTACTCTCTCCTATGGGGTTGCCATGAGTCAGAATCAACTCGTTTTTTTTAGTATTTCCTAAAGGAATCCCTGGGTGGCATAAACGATTAAGTGCTCAACTACTAACTGAAAGGTTGGCAGTTTGAACCCATCCAGAGGGGCTTCAGAATAAAGGCCTGGCCTTCAGAAAGGTTACAGTCATGAAAAAGCACGGTTCTGCTCTGCAACACATGGGGTCATGAGTTGGAATTGACTCAAGAGCAACGGGTTGTTTTTTGTTTTCTTAGTGTTTTTTTTTTTTTTTTTCTAGCATATCTTGGTGTATAGAAGACACTTAAGAATTGTGAGTTTACTTTCTTTCTTGATTCTAAGAAGGAATATCGTGGAAAGATATGTATCAATTTGGTTAGGCCATGATTCCCAGTATTTTGTGATTGTCCACCACTTTATCATCTGATGTGATTTTCCCACATGCTGTAAATCCTACCTCTACGATGTCAATGAGATGGGACAGGTGGCAGTTATGTTAGTGAGGCAGGCCTCAATCTACAAGGTTGGATCATGTCTTGAGCCAATCTCTTTTGTGATATAAAACAGAGAAACAAGGTCTTGGGGGACCTCACACCCCCAAGAAAGCAGCGCCGGGAGCAGAGTGCACCCTTTGGACCCGGGGTTCCTGCACAGAGAAGCTCCTAGTCCAGGGTAAGATTGATGACAAGGACTTTCCTCCACAGCTGACTGAGAAAGCCTTCCCCTGGGCTAAAACCCTGAATCTGGACTTCTAGCCTAGTAGACTGTCAGAGAATTCACTTCTGTTAAAGCCATCCACTTGTGGTATTTCTGTTAGAGTAGTACTAGGTGACTAAGACCAGAGCAGACAAAAATGTTGAAGTTATTGGAAAGGGACACAGACCATTGTGAATTAATAAGGGCTCTGTAGGGTAACTCCCTCAGCTATAACTTTGATTCACCTGAGTCAGTTTTCTACATCTAACCGCACTGGGGCAAATGGACAAAATCCTATACCAGATGCACTAAAAGCTGATGAACAGACCTGTGAGACTACCCAGCAAGGTGTGGACTGAGCCACCAGACTGCTGTAACTTCCCTGCCAGAGGTGTAACTAAGGTATGGCAGGTAGGGAGTGTGACCTGGGTGCCACTTAGGGAGGGGGCTAATGAGCAGTTTCTATTGGCCATCGCCGTTTCCATTGCCAGCTATGAGAAACCATTCAGCAATTTAAAACTAACTGCCATAGGTGTTGGAAACCCTGGCTGCTAACCAAGAGGTCGGCAGTTCAAACCCACCAGGCGCTCCTTGGAAACTCTGTGGGGAAGTTCTACTCTGTTCTGCAGGGTTGCTGTGTGTCGGAATCGACTCTACGGCAGTGGGTTTGGTTTGGTTTTGGCCATAGGTATTATTTTTCATAATAGGTACCTAGCCATGGCCCCAACTTGTTTTCTCCATTTTCTCTCCACTCACCTCATTCTGCCTCCCACCAACACCACAATACAGGCACTGCGCTCACCGACTTCACCAACGATCTCCATGTGGCTAAATTCAGTGAAGCCCTTTCTGTTCTCATCTTGATTGACTTCTCAGCAGCACTTGATCCTAAGAACCCACTCTCTTCTACTCTGAATGCACTCTTACTTTGATTTCTGTGATAAGCACATTCTTTTGGGCTTCCTCTACCCCTTATTTACTTAACCAGAGTCTTCTCTGCAGGTTTGTTTTTTGCGACCCATCACTTAAATGTTTGTGATACTCAGGGTTGGATCCCGGGCCTGTTATTCAGTACTGTCTCTGGAAAATCTCATCCCCTCGCATGTCTTCAGGACCAGCTATATGCTGATGACTCTCACATCTATGTCTCCAGCCCAGACTGCATCCTGAGTCACAGACATATATACCCAACACCAACCGGACATCTCCACTTGTGTGTTTTACTGGTATTCCTAACAAAGCACATCCCAAATTGTATAATACTCTTGGGCTTCCTGATGCCAGGAAATTGCTCATCTTACTTAGTGCTATACCCTCAGCACCTCTAATGATACCAGACACAAACCGGACTCCCAATAAGTACTTGTTGAATGGATGAATGGTCTTCCCCCTTCTCAGCGTTCTGTCTCACATTCCCACCATCTACCTATTAACCCTAACCAGGAAACCAGAGTTCATTCTTTGGTTTTAAACAGCTTTGTTGAGGTATAATTGACAACAATAAGCTGAATATATTTAACATGTACAATTTTATAAGTTTTGACATATGTATACACTTAGGAAACAGTCATCACTATCAGAATTATGAATGTATCCATCACTAGCAGTCATCTGTGAAATCCTCTCTCCTTCATTGACAACCTCCCTCCCCACACCAAATCTATTGGTTCTACCTCCTAAATATACTACAACCCATTCCCTTTCCTCCATGCCGTTGGCACTCGCCTTGTCCAGGTAGCCATCGTCTTTCTCCTAGACTACCCTGAGAGCCTCAGAACTTCCCTTTCTGCCTTCACGCATGCTGCACTGAGAGTGATCTTTCAAAAACTATATATAGTGTGTCTATTTTAAATTCTTGGTCTGTGGGTTCCTGTAACGCTCCTTCATGTGGTGTGTGTTGTTCAGTGCTTGCCTTGTATCATGGTCGCATTCCTCAGGTGTTCCATTATTTTAGCCTGGGAGCTCACGTTTCTCCCAAAGGAATCCACACCCTGTCCAGTAATGTATTTGGAGGATGAGCCTAATTTCAGGCTTGGGTTTGTGTTCCTTTAGATGAGTTGAAGGAGGGAAAGTGGATAGACCCCAGAACCCCTAGCACAGAAACACAGAATTCCTTTTGACCACCCCTATACCCCTATTTGCTGTTTGCTGCTATTCCATCAGGGAAATCCTCTGGTCAGAGATTCATGGATATATATATATATATATATATATATATATATATATATATATATATATAATTTACAAACCTGTTGCCATCAAGTCGATTCCAACTCATAGTGACCCTATAGGACAGGGTAGAACTGCCCCATAGGGTTTCCAAAGAGAAACTGGTGGATTCGAACTGCTGACATTTTGGTTAGCAGCCGAGCTCTTAAACACTGTGCCACCAGGGCTCCATATACACACACACACACACACACACATATACCTGTTGCCACCGAGTCAACTCATGATGACCCACGTGTGTCAGAGTAGAACTGTGCTCCACAGGGTTTTCTTTAAAAAAAAAAAAAAAAATTTATTGTGCTTTAAGTGAAAGTTTACAGGGCAAATTAGTTTCTCATTCAACAATTTATACACAAATTGTTTTATAACGTTGGTTGCAATCCCCACAACGTGTCAGGACTCTCTTCCTTTTCCTTATACCCCGGGTTCCCCGTGTCCATTCGTCCAGTTTTCCTGTCCCTTCCTGCCTTCTCATCTTTGCTTTTGGGCAGGTGTTGCCCATTTGGTCTTGCATACTTGATTGAACAAAGAAGCACATGTATTAAATAGGCCTGTCTAATCTTTGGCTGAAAGGTGGACTTCAGGAGTGGCTTCAGTTCTAAGGTAGCAGAGTGTCCAGGGGCCAAGGTCTCAGGGGTTTCCCCAGTCTCTGTCAGACCAGTAAGTCTGGTCTTTTTTGTGTGTGTGAATTTGAATTTTGTTCTACATTGTTCTCCTGCTCTGTCTGGGACCCTCTATTGTGGTCCCCGTCAGAATGATCAGTGGTGGTAGCTGGGCACGATCTAGTTCTTCTGGGCTCAGATTGGTGGAGGCTGTGGTTCGTGTGGTCCATTCATCTTTTGACTAATATTTTACTGGTGTCTTTGGTTTTCTCCTTTGCTCTGATCAGGAAGAGAACAATAGCCATTCATAAGCTTTTAAGACCCCAAGAGCTACTCATCAAAACAGGGTGTAGAACACTTTGTTTACCAAGCATGTTAGGCCAAATGACCTAGATGTCTCCTGAGACCATGGTTCCCAGCCCTCAGCCCCAGTCACTCGGTCCCTCAGGTGTTTAGATTTGTCTAGGAAGCTTCTATGACTTTGCCTTGGTTGAGTTATACTGGCTTCCCCTATATTGTGTGTTGTCTTTCCCTTCACCAAAACGAAAACTTTTGTCTACTATCTAATTAGTCATTTCCTCTGCCTACCCCTCCCCTCCCTCGTAACCATCAAAGATTCCTTTTTCCTGTGTAAAAATTTTTTCTCGGGTTTTTATTTTAGTGGTCTTATACAATAGTTGTCCTTGTATGACTGACTTATTTCACTAAGTGAAATGTCCTCCAGATTCATTTATGTAGTGAGATGTTTTGCAGATTCATCATTGTTCTTGTTGCATAGTATTCCATTGTGTGTTTGTATGTTTATCCATTCACCTGTTGATGGGCATTTAGGTTGTTTCCATCTTTTTGCTATTGTGAATAATGCTGCAGTGAGCATGGGTTTGTGTATGTCTATTTGTGTCACAGCTCTTATTTCTCTAGGATATATTCCTAATAGTGGGATTGCTGGATCATATGGTATTTCTAGCTTTTTAAGGAGGACACATACTGTTTTCCATAATAGTTGTATTATTTTACATTCCCACCAGCAGTATGTAAGAGTTCTGATTTCCCTGCAGCCTCTCCAGCATTCGTTATTTTCTGTTTTTTTTTTTTATTAGTGCCAGTAATGTTGGGGTGAGATGGTATCTCATTGTAGTTTTGATTTGCATTTCTTTGATGGCTAGTGATTGAGCATTTCCTCATGTGTCTGTTCGCCACCTGAATGTCCTCTTTGGTGAAGCATCTGTCCATCTCCTTTGCTCATTTTTTCATTGGATTATTTGTCTTTTTGGCATTGAGGTGTTGAAGTATTCTATAGATTTTAGAGATGAGATGCTTGTCGGATATGTCACAACCAAAATTTTTTTCCCAGTCCATAGGTTCTTTTTATTGTTTTGGTGAAATCTTTTGATGAGCACAAGTATTTAATTTTTAGGAGCTCCCAGTTATCTAGTTAATCTTCTGATGTTTGTGCATTGTTAGGTATGGTTTGTATTCGAGTTATGGCATGTATTAGGGCCCTTAGCATTTTCTCTATTTTTTCTTCCATGATCTTTATCGTTTTAGGTTTTATATTTAGGTTTCATAGGGTTTTGGAAGTAGACTACCAGGCCTTTCTTTTGAGGCATCTCTGGGTGGACGTACACCTCTAACCTTTTGATTAGCTGAGTGCATTAATCATTTGCACCACCCAGGGACTCCTGGATGTATATATGTGTGTGTGTGTATATATGTATATATACACACACACACGTATATACATACACATATATATACATACATACAAGAATCGACTTGACAGCAATGGGCATATACATACATTCACCATCTGGAGGAAGCTTTTTTTTTTTTTGGAACACCAACCCTAGTCATTGGCAGTTGTTATTGTTAGTTGCTGTCAAGTTGCTTCTGACTCATGGCAACCCTATGAGTGCAGAGCAGAACTGCTTATAGGGTTTTCTTGGCTGTAATCTTACGGAAGCAGATTGTCAAACCTCTCTTCCAGGGTACTGCTGGGTGGGTTCAAACCACCAGCCTTGAAGTTAGCAGTCTATGCTGGAAGTGGAGGAAATTAATGGGTAAGGGCCATGGTTTGTTAACTTGCACCAATTCCCAACAACTCTTGCACTGTCTGAGTTTATCCCCCCTCCCCCCTTCACTCGTGTCAGGCCAACAGGATTGTTGCTGCTGATTGCTGTGGTGATGTGGCAGACAGTGATAGCCCAAGGCAAGGAGGGGAAGGGGCAAGGATAAAGCTCACAAGCTCTCCCCTGACCTACTGTTCCAGGGCTCATCAGACTGCTCTCTTCCCCAGGTCTCCAACATGCCTCCCCTCCTGCCCCTCCCTCCACACTCCAGCTCAGAAGAGCCTTCAGTCTTCTCAGTCTTTATGTTAGTTTCTCATATGAATGCTTTTTTTCTTTTCTATAGTTTCCTAAGAGTTAATTTTAGAGGAAGGGACCAGTGGCACAAACTGGTTCACTGGTTTGTCAGGAACTTGATCAGGAAAGATTTTAGTAATATAATGCAAGAAAAGCCAAGTGGAAATATCAGGTATGAAAATATAATAGTTGAAACAAAAGATCCAATAAGTGCAGTAAGTAGCAGGAGAGATACAGCTGAAGAATGAATAGAGAGCTGCAAGGTTATCCTGAAAACTTCTCTCAGGAGGCAGGGGAAAGTATACAGAAATCATATATATATATAAAGAGCTAAGAGATATGAAGGGTAAAAATGCCAACATTCAGATAATAGGAATCCCAGAGGAGGAAAAAAATCATAGAAAAGAAGAAAATGGAAACTATAATAAGAAGCCAAAGAGAAGAGGTAGAGAAAACCTCACAATTAGATGTGTTACTGTGAATTACAATCATTAAAGACTAAGAAAAAAATTCAAAAATGTTTTCAAGGAAAAAAAGGAGCACATATACAAAAGAACAAGCTTCAGATTGACATCAAACTCAATAGCCATCCCGGATGTAAGAAGACAAACAAGTAGTATTTTTAAAGTGTCGAAGGGTAAAAAAATTGTGCATAAAATTTTATATTCAGCCAAATTGACATAAATATGAAGATATAAAAACATTCTAGTTATAGTAATATTTTCTGGCATACAAAACCTTAGAAACTGTCCCATACAAAGACTCACTTTGAAAACATCTTTGGAATAAATATTCAAATAAGAGGATAGTAAAGCCAACAAGATGTTGTTAAGAAATGTGAAATTAGGATGATAAAATAACTTAGCAAAATTGACCGTTGTCTAAAAATGCAAAGGTCAAAGAAAACACAAAGGAAAAACTGTATTCATAATAACCCAAGAGTAACATTTTCTATCTAGACTATAACAGCCTAGTGTGTGCATATGTGTATGTGTATGTTTGTGAAATGTGTAACATGTATTGGGAGAGGGGAAGGAAAGGAGATTCCAAAGAGCTGACAGAATACACTAATTAATTGTCTTATTGGAGGAAGGAAATAAGTATTGATAAGTTTAATAAATCAGGATGATAAATAAACAATAAGTGTCTTAAGAAAACAATATCTATTCAGTGAAGAGCAAGAACGTTAATAAATAAATTATACATATGTACGGCACCGGGTTTTTTTGGGGTATATATAGTCATGGAAAATATAAAATAAGATGGCAGAAATAAGTCCTAATATAAAGCAATTATAATAAATATAAATAGATTACACCACCAATCAAAGGACAGAGCATCTCAAATTGGACATTTTACAAGACCTATTTTAAAAACATATTGTTTACTGAAGACCATTTACAAAAAAAAAATACAAAAACATTGAAAATGAAAGGATATCAAGCAAAATGTGATTGTAAATAAACCTGAGGAATCAATCTTAATATCTGACCAAAAAAAAACCCATATCAAGGGGAAAATATTACTAGGGACTATGGAGGAAATCATATAGTGGTAAAATGAACAGTAGAGCAAATATATGTGTACCTAAAAGTATTGTTTCAAGACTGTATAAAATAACAATTGTTTGAACTTAGAAAGAAGTAGATAAATCAACAATTTTAGTTGGAGGTTTTAACACACTGCTTCAGAAATGAACATGTTAAGCGGCGGGGGGAGGGGGAGCAAGAATATTGAAGATCTGAATATTTCAATGAATAAGCTCAATTTATCTATACCCAGCAGAGCATACATATTCTTTTTTGAGCACACATGAATCAATTTTTAAAAATAACTAGGCTGCAAAG
The DNA here is from genome assembly GCF_024166365.1 of Elephas maximus indicus. Lineage (NCBI taxonomy): Eukaryota > Metazoa > Chordata > Mammalia > Proboscidea > Elephantidae > Elephas > Elephas maximus. Next base: position 163,196,668 of record NC_064821.1, on the reverse strand, counting down.
GAAGTTATGGTCAAGTCTGAAGAATTAGTATTATTCACACTACATTTTCCAATCACAAAGAGTTAAAATCAGAGATTATTTTTCGAGGGGTAATGAAAAAGATCTATGACAGAAAACTAAAAACATTGTTATTGAGTAACACTTGTGTTAACAATGAAATCACAAAGGAAGTTCTTAAATATGCTTTCAGCAAAACTGGATGATAATGAAAGCATTACATGTCAACATTTGTAGAAAAAGAGCAACCAAAGAAACAGAACAAAAAATAAAAAAATAAAATGAAGGTAGAGCAGAAATCAATGAAATAGAGAACAAAATAATTAAAGAGGATTGATAAAGTCGTAAGCTCATGTTTTAGAAAAAGCAGTAAGATAGATCTGTGGCAAGACTGTTTCAGGAAAATGAGAACTAGAAAGCGCAAGTCAGAAACACAGAGAGAAAAAAAAGGAAATAACTACAGATACAGCAGAGATTTTAAAATGAAAAGAGTATTATGAACAACTAACTATACACTAAAGTAATTTTCATACTGGAAAATTGATACATTTCTTGAAAAAATGTGACGGGCAAAACGACACAAGAAGAAATACAAAATGGAAATAAACTATCAGGCATTAAAAAATTGATATGATTATTATCTGAGACCGCCCCTTTAAAAAGTCTCCAGGAAATTTTTGCAAGTGAATTCTATGAAATGTCCAAGGAATAGTAAATCCCGATCTCATTAAAGTTATTTCAGAAAATAGAATAAGAGTGAAAGCTGCCCAGCTCATTTTGTGAGGCTAATATAACCCTGATTTCAAAACTGGCTAAGACCTACCTAAAAAGCAAAAGATACAGACCCATTTTGCTTCTGAATATAGATACAAAAATCCTAAATAAAATATTAACAAAGAAATCTAACATTGTATTTTTTAAAAAATCATAACAATCAAGCAGACTTTATCCAAAAAATGCAAGGAAACTCAACATATAAAATTACAGCATTTATAGCCTAGAGAAGAAAAATTATGATTGTATTAATGTATGCAAAAAAAAAAGAGCTTTTGATTAAAACCCTTAGCCTACTAGGAACAGAAGATTTGGAAGTGATTGGTAATTGGTCTGCTCTAATGATAAACGTTTACCTGCACTCGGCAAAAGGCTATATTTCCCAGCCACCCTTGCTGCTAGGTATGTTCGTGTACTTAGGGATGTGTTCTGAACCATCTGGCAGATCTGAATCAAATCAAGAATTCATATAGCATTTAACCCAACAAATCTACTCCTAGGTGTATTTATATCTTAGAAAAATACCCACCCAGGTCCATAACGTCTTTTCTTACGGAGACATTATGGACCTTTTGCCGTCGAGTCAATTCCTACTCCTAACAACCCTATAGGACAGAGTGGAAATGCCCCATAGAGTTTCCATGGAATGCCTGGTGGATTCAAACTGCTGACCTTTTGATTAGCAGCCATAGCACTTATCCGCTATGCCACCAGGGTTGCAATAAAGGGCTTGTCCGGTGACCAAGAGAACGAATAAGTAAAATGTGATAGTGGCATAGAGTTGTATGCAGCAGTTCAAAGCAACAAACAAAATGAGTACCCAGGAGCAAGGAGGCATCTTAAAAACAGGATTGCTAACCTGTTAGTGGTTGCCAGAAGAAAGCACCTCTAAACGGCTACACAAGGAAGCTCCTTTATGGTGATGGAACAGCTCTGTTTCTTGGTTGTGATGGTGGTAACATGAATCTACACATGGGATCAAACTGCACAAAACTACACAGACATACGCACTGAGTTCATGTGGAAACTGGTAAAAACTGAATAATATCCATAATTTAGTTAATAATATTGTGCTAATTTTTTTTAATGCCTATTTCATGGTTTTGATATTGTACTACTGTTATATAAGATATCGTCATGGGGGAAAGCTGAGTGAAGGGTTCACAGGACTCTATATACTATTTTTGCGATTTCAGCAAGTTTATAATTAATTTCAAACTAAGAAGTTTAAAAAAGAAGGAGAGAAATTCAGTGACTAATTCAGTACTGTCTATTCCAGAACAATGAGACATTTTTGCACACAATTAGAAGATTAAAACAGAAACCAAAAGCCAGTACATTCATACAGATACTGTAGAATTAGAGTCCAGGAACAGTTGCAGAACTAGGGACAAAAATGTCAGGGAACAATTAAGAACAATACTTAGATCTTTGTTCTCCTTGTTTCACTCTCTGACCAAAAAAATTCTGATATACTTGTGTGGCATGAAGTGGGTGTTTGGAATACAATAATGAGACTGTGGAAGCTTAGTGCTCAGAAATTTCTGTAACATCAGAGCAATGTATGGCCTCCTTGCTTTACTATAGCAATGAATGAAACCCAACTGTAAAAAGGACTCCCTGGGTGGTACAAACCGTTAACACTTGACTACCAACCAAAAGGTTGGAGGTTCAAGTTCAGGCAGAGGTACCTTAGAAGAAAGGCCTAGCAATTTACTTCTGAAAAATCAGCCATTGAAAACCCTATGGAACACAGTTCTGCTCTGACACACACGAGGTCACCATGAGTTGGAGTCGACTGCATGACATGTGATACAATCTTAAAAAAAAAAAAAATTTTAAAAAGACAACAGTGTTGCTTAAAATCCGTCTTATTTTCACTTCTAAGAGGAAGGCCCAACTCCTTACCGCCATTCTGGAAGCCTTCCCAACCTGGCCCCAGCTCGCCTTTCCAGCTTCACCTTGTCTCATGCCTCCCTCACAGCTCTAGTTTCCAAGCTTATTCAATTTTATTCAGTTCTTTAAATATGCCACTGTCATTGCTAGGCCTGGCACTGGGTTGTGTCTTCAGGTGAGGAGATGATTGGAATCAGCTGTGAGGTGCAGGGCAGGTGGCAGCCAGGGAAGAGCTCAGGGACCCAGGGACGTGAGGCAGGTTCTCATCCCTCACACTTCATGATCCCTACGTGGAGTGATCTTGAGGAAACAGGAATAATTCTCAGAAAACAAAGACATCAGCGTAAATATTTTCATGTTTTCCTGCCCTCACAATCAGCAGAGTGAAGATCAATATTCAGAGGGCTTCTGGAGAAGGAGGGTAGTTGAAGAGGTGTGTTTCTTGTCAGAGAGTAGCTCAGAGAGATTCTAGCGGCTCCAGCCTTCTTCTGCCTCAAGGACAGATCACTGAGATTGACTTTCTAGGACGCTGTTGGGAAGAAGCTGGCAACGTTCGCCTAGAAAGTATCAACTAGCAACAGCCTAATGACACCGGAATTACCTGCAATAAGATTGCTAGATAACCAAAGCTTTGAAGGAATGAATGGATTCCACCTCAGTATGTCCACCAGGGGAGGCAAACCTTGACAATACAAAACACGGTTTCTGTGACCTACATCGATCATTGTGTCAACACTGGCCCTGGCTGAGCTGATGCAGGGATTCGAGTGTGATTACTGGTTACATCATAGAAACAATGCTCCCTCAGGAATGCAGGGGAAACAAAAGAACAGAAACTCCTGCTGCTCAGGGAGCAGGCCTGTCATCAGCCTGTGAGCAGAAGTCTTCTGTGAAGCTATAGTGAGGAAGGTGGAGGGATGTCCCCTTCTATGCTTCACAGAGTTCTGGACCATGTTATAGATTCATGGACAAAGGAGGGCCCACTGGTGTGAGTTCTGAGGGGCTGGGACACCCTGCTGCCACCCTAGATGGCTCCAGTACCCCTGACTGACAACTGAAATTAGACCTTTGTTTTTTCAGTGTAAAGCAATGATGAGCACCTGAGGACTGAGAACTATACACGAGAACTGCCAGACTGGTCTTTAGGGTGAATGCCCAGATACTACTTAGTGACTAAAAAGTCATACCAGTTTCCTTGCTGGCATTCTTTTGTTCGGTAAAGTAATCTTCTAAATCTGGAGAATATATGTTGTTTTCCTTGCATTTTCATTTCAATGGAAAGCAAACAAGATTTGTATACATTTTCCTTATCCTGAATGCAGGGAAAGTACTCACCTCTGGCTTAAGGGTTTGAGTCCTGTGAGAATACAAATCCTCCCAGAAGATTTCCGTGTTGGGGTGGGACAGGGGCGGGGAGGGGGGGCGGTACAGAGAAGAGCATATTGGCTTTGGGTGATCCTGGGGCAGACGTGGTAGAATGGGATAGAGGTAGTTTAGGGGCATGAGAGTAATGTGTGGCGGGTGTGGAGGGTGCTGGGGCTCTTCCCCTCCAGCCCTGAGTCCACCCCTGCTCAGAGCTTACAGAGCAGGACTGGGGTGAGCAGAGCAGGTGGCCTGGTGCTCTCCCAAGTGGCTTTCAGCCTCGTGGAGCCCTTCATGGGCAGCTTCAAAGAGTTGAAAAAGAAACCTGTTATCTTAAAGCCAGAAAGTCCCCTGTACCTGGAGACTTCTCTCAACCCAGAGCTCAAGGAAGAATGCGTGGAGAAGATAGCAGAGGAGGCTTCCTCAGTGGGAGCACCCCTCAGGGGAACAGTCCTCAGGAGGAGCACACCTCAAGGGAACACACTCAGGGAGAACATTACTCAGCAGGAGCTCTCCTCAGGAGAACTCTTTTCTTCAGGGGAACACTCCTCAGGGGAGCTCTCCTCAGGAAGCCATGCTGGCTCTAGAGGCAGAAGGGCAGGAGCTGGCTACATCCTTGTTTACTTGCAGATGGAACGAGAGCTGTGGTGACCACAGGGTCAGGTGTTGATTATGCCAGGGAGGCAGTATTGTGTGCATGCTAAGAGCTCAGGGCTCTGCCCTATGTGTGCGACCCTGGGTAAATTACTTAATTTTCTGAGCCTGTTTTCTGGGCTGTAAAATTAAGATAACAAGAGTAACACCTGTGTTATCAACCAGTTGCTACACAGTAGATTCTGACTCATGGTGGCCCCATGTGTGTCAGAGTAGAACTGTTCCATAGAGTTTTCAATGGCTGATTTTTCAGAAGTAGATCTCCAGGCCTTTTTTCCGAGGTACCTCTGAGTGGACTCCAACCTCCAAACTTTCCATTTGCAGCCGAGTGCATTAACCATTTGCACAACCCAGGGACTCCACCTATGTTATAGGCCTGGGAGAACTAAATGAATTATCTCAGATATTGTACAATGTCTAGCACATTGTAGGCACCCAATAAATGTTAATTTTAGTGTAAAGCCAATGCATAAGCAACTCACATCAAGGTGTTCGCGGTGCCCTCCACTCCCAAAGGGCAGCTTCTTTTTGTCTGCCTCCGAAGTGCCCACTACAGTATTAGACAGTGAAGTCGGGAAGTTTGGCTTAATTTCTCCTGTCCCCACTCTTGTACTCCTTTCCCTTCAGTGTGGGTTCTTATGGAGGGGCACAGCCAGGTGTTTTCCTGGGCAGGACTGGATACCATCATCTACATTCTCATTGAAAATGCAGTCACTCACATCCACACCAAGGCTTTACAGAAAGCCTCCCAGGTCATGGGCAATTTGTGGGAAAATCTGGTGTCCTCTAAAAATTTCAGTAAGTAGGTAAGGAACACGGCAAGGACTGGCTGAGAACCCATCACCTTGCACCTAAAACCAAACTATGCTTCTGGCTGGTCCTGGAGTGTAACATCCTTAGGGTTCCTGAAAGGGTTGGGGAGGAAAGCTAGACCCTGTCTTCTGCCTGCTGCCCTGGGATGTGGTGCTCCCGGCATGGAGCCCTGGACAATGGAGCTGTAATAACTTCAGCCCAGGGACCTGAGGCCCCTGTCCCTGAGCTGGTAGGAGCTCTCAAGAACATCCACAATGAACTGCAGGTGTGCTGTGTGCTGTTGACACTGGTGCTGCTATGAAACAAGCTCATGGAAACAGTTTGGGCAGAAACTGTTGAAAAGTCAGAACTCTCTTGTTGAATAATAAAAAACAAGTACAAGGTAAGTTCTTGTTTTCAATGGAAAATATCTTCTCATGTGACTTCTATATGTTCTCTTCTGTACCAGGTAGAGTGTTGGCAGGAAGCAGAATTCCACTCAGATGGTTCAACTGAAGCGACTTCAGTGAAGGGATCGCTTACAGATGTGTTGGCAAGGCCAGGGGAACCAACTGGGATATTGAGGCACCCAGAGGCTAGGAACTACAGGATGCTGTTACCACTCCTAGGCTACAAGTCACAAGAGGTTGGAGCTGTGGGGAGGAGTTAGCTAGGGAAGCACACAGCCACAGTCAGAGATACAGCTCAGAAGCAGGGAAGAAGTAAGGAACAAATACCCCAACCACTCTTCTGTTTGCTGTTGCCTCCCTTTGGCCAACCCCACCAGAAGCCAGTTGGTGAGGGAGCCGAGGTGATGCAGTCTACAAGGATCAATTTCACAGAAAGGCAGAGAAGGATGGAGAATGGGTTTAGGGGTAGAGGGGACAGGTGGAAAATAACTAGTACTTTCATTTTTAGGAAACCCTGGTGGTGTAGTGGTTAAGTGCTACAGCTGCTAAACAAAAGGTCAGCAGTTCGAATCCACCAGGTGCTCCCTGGAAACTCTATGGGGCAGTACTACCCTGTCCTCTAGGGTCGTTCGTTACGAGTCAGAATCGACTCGATGGCCATGGGTTTCGGTTTGGTTTCATTTTTAAGTTGAGTATATATATTCTTGGAGCCCTGGTGGCGCAGTGGTTAAGAACTACAGCTGCTAACCAAAAGGTTGGCAGTTTGAATCCACCAGCCGCTCCTTGGAAACTCTGTGGGCAGTTCTACTCTGTTCTATAAGGTCACATATGAGTCAGAATGGACTCCATGGCAATGGGTTTATTTTTATTTTTTTATAGAGATATATATTCTTTAGATACAATACTGTTATGAATTGAATTATGCCCCCCCATGGCATGTGTTGTAAATCCTAGCCTCTATGCCTGTGGTCATAATCCCATTTCGGAATGGGTTCTTTGTTATGTTAACGAGGCAGGATTAGTGTAGGGTGTATTTTGAGTCAATCTCTTGAGGTATAAAAGAGATTAAACAAGCGAGCAGAGTAGAGATGGGGGAAGAGAGATGCCAAGCCACATGAAGATCACCTAAGAGTAGAAGCTCGAAGAGACAAGGACATTCCTCCAGAGCTACCAGAGACAGAAAGCTTTCCTCTAGAGCTGCTACCCTGAATTTGGACTTCTAGCCTCCTAAGCTGTGAGAAAATAAATTTCTGTTTCTTAAAGCCATCTACTTGTGGTATTTCTGTTATAGCTGCATTAGATAACTAAGACAAACACTGTTATAAAATATATTACACAGAAGTCTTCCCACCCCTCTACTTTCACTCTGCCTGCCCTCCACCTTCCCTACCTCACAAATACTAACTAGGAATCATACTTATCTGCATGAATCATGATGACTACTACCTCGGACCTGCCACATGTGTAAGAGACAGACTATTGGCTCTTGGAGGCACTCTTGTTTTATCTCTTCCCATAAAAGGTGACCAGTACATGTATAATGAAGGAAGAGCTGCAATGGTCCATCTTGCTCTAGGACCTGCTTCCAGTCCCATTCCACTGGATACAGCCTACTCGTGGAATACTCAAAATCGGGGAGACAGCACTTTGACCACAGGAATACAGGAAGACCTTGAAATGGAAGGAAGGAGAGCAACAGGAGGCAGTTCTGAATTTTTGTTGGCATTAACCAAAAAAACCAAACCAGTTGCCATAGAGTGGATTCTGACTCATAGGGACCCCATGAGTTTCAGAGTAGGACTATACTCCACAGAGTTTTCAATGGTTGTGATATTTTAGGAATACATTGCCAGGCTTTTCTTCTGAGGTGTCTCTTCGTGTATTCAAACAGCCAGACTTTCAGTTAGTAGCCAAGCTCTTAACCATTCAGACCATCCAGGGATTCCTTTGTTGGCATTAATGAGTATATGAAATCACTTTGAAAGCTCAAGAAATTGCTCCGCCCTTCAGAAGCTCTCTTGCCACATTCTTTTTCGATTTTCTTTCTTTTTTTTAGTTCAGAGGACTAAGAAAAATGTAAGATGTGCTATTCATTCATTCATCCATACATTCCTTCAGTAATTTTTTTACTGTAATCATTTATCATGCCAGGTACTGTGTTAGGCACTGGGATTAGAAGGGTGAAAAATGTTACAGCTGGCTTAGAAAAGCTCACTTTCCAATTGAGGTATATACACACCATTTATTTCCCAAGTCACATCAGCCTGGGGGATAAACAAGGGCATGAGTGACAACTCCAATGCTATTTGACTCTGAGCACCCACAAGCAATTGTTAAACTCCAAGCCTCACTCTGAGTTCTGAAGGCAAACACTCCCTGGAGCTGTGGCAGTTGTCTACCATTTCCCAGCACCATTATTGCCATGTCCCAGGCAAAGGTCTGGCTCCTTGCTCCTGCTGCTGTACCATCCTCACAATTGTTGCTATGCTTGAGTCCATTGTTGCAGCCACTGTGTCAATCCATCTCATTGAGGGTCTTTCTCTTTTTTGCTAATCCTCTACCAAGTGTAATGTCCTTCTCCAGGGACTGGTCCCCCCTGCAACGTGTCCAAAGTATGTGAGTTGAAGTCTTGCCATCCTTGCTTCTAAGGAGCATTCTGGCTATACTTCTAAGACAGACTTGTTCATTCTTCTGGCAGTCCATGGTATATTCAATATTCTTCACCAGCACCATAATTCAAAGGCATCAATTCTTTTTTGGTCTTTCTTATTCATTGTTCAACTTTTGCATGCGTATAAGGTGAATAAAAACACCATGGCTTGGGTCAGGCACACCTTAATCCTTAAAGTGACATCTTTGCTTTTTAATACTCTAAAGAGGCCTTTTGCAGCAGATTTGCCCGATGCAATACCAAATGAAAACCTTATAGATCACAACAGAACATTGTCTGACTCATTTGCTTTGGACACATCAATCAGGAGGGATCCATTGCTGAAGGAGGACATCATGTTTGGTGAAGTAGAGGGTCACTGAAGGAGAGGGAGACCCTTAGTGAGATGGATTGGCACAATAGCCACAGTGATGAATTGGAACATGCTGGCAAAATCATGAGGATGGTGCAGGACTGGGTGAAGTTTTGTTCTATTGTACATAAGGTCACCGTGAGTTGGAGTCCATTCAATGACAGTGATCTATCTAGGTGGGTATAAAACTCTTAATGATTTAAGTCATGCCCAGAACCTGCCTTGCTCTTAAATAAAAACAAACTCAAAATTTAAAGACATAATATTTACCATCGAACATCAGAACATGAAAACTTTTCTGCTGAATTAGCTCCATAGGCAATCCATCCATTAACCATTTGCTGATCTACTATGTACAAGTACTGAGAAACGTGTGAGGAACATCTCATTCTCTCAAAATGCTTAATTTCTAGCCAGAGAGGTGACATATGGAAGGATGTTTTTTCTCTTCATTCTCACCACCCCCTGCCATCTCCTGAGAGTAAACCTCTTAAGACAACAATAATAGAGGAAAATTTTTTGTTATGAAACCTGAGTCTTGAAAGGAGACAGTCTTTTCATGTAATAAGATATAGGTTATATGTAAGTAGGAGGTTAACATTTACCTTGTGAGAGAGTTTATTAATTTTAAATATCCTAACCGCTGATCAGCCTCCTGTGAAAATTTCTTCCTCTCCTTTCCTCTACTTTAGTATCCAAAGTTCTCCCCCATCCCCCACCCCCACCATCCAAGAGCAGAAGATGAGCTGAGAAGCCTTCCAGAAGTTAGACACAAAAAAGGCAGAACTAGAGGGTAGGTGTTTTGGAGGGAAAGGGTTAAAATAACTGTGCGGGAAGAGGGGAGGGGGCAGCAGGAAGAAGATCCAGGGAATGGACTTTACCACCCAAAGTGGCTGCCTGTGGTGGACCCCAGGTTTAAGGATGAGGCCCTGTGCCCGAGAGCTGAAGCAGGAACAAATTAAGAGACCAGGTAAACTGTCACCAACTGGACCATTGAGGCTTTGGATTGTAATACTTAATCCAGAAATAAAGAGCTGGTTCTGCCTTCTTTGTGATTCCATGTGTGTGTTTGGCCAGATGAGACATGACTAGGTCACCTTTCTACCTCCCACCCCTTCCTTCCCCAGCTGACTCCTGGATTACAGAAGATAGAGCAGTGAAGATAACCACCCCTGGTACCAAGTGACCAACAACTAAAGGAGCATTTTTGTTTGACTTTACTACCTCCCACAAGAAGAGGTGAGTGCCTAAATTACAGGTGCACACACAAATACTAAGTAGAACTTACAAAATGCTTTATGAGTCCAGGGAAGGGAGATGGCAATTCCTTCTGCTTTGGTGAAAGGAAAGTTTGATGAAGGAAGTGCATTAAAACGGAGCTTTAAAGGACAGATATAATCAAGGTCTGTGGAGACAGATGAGGAGGAAATTCCAAGCAGAGAGAGCAGAGGTGAAATGGGAGTGGAAATGAGATGCGTAGTCTTTATTTATCAGAGGTGCCATGGGATATCATGCGGAAAATCATTGTGATTATTTATCTCCATGATGCCGACCTCTTTGCAGCTTCATAATAATAACCTTGGCAGGAGCTTACATAAAATCCCAACTGGAACCAAATATTCATTTCTTATTTTTAAGAAACCACAGACCAATCCAAACCTGAAACACACACATACATGCACCCCCCCATACCCACGTACCCCTATGTTTTGAATGAGACAATAGAATCCTGTATATTTTTAAAAGCCATTGAATCAAAATTGCTGACAAGAAAGGCACATTATTTCATTCTAAATTATTGTTCTCTTCTAAATAAAATAGCTACCTTATTCTGGCATCCTGAGTTTGTAAACCTCTTTACTAGCACATGGAACTCAATGAGGCAGGACAATAAGTAATGATGTTGATTTCTACACGTAGCTTGCAGGATTAGTCTTCATAATTAAACCCCTGTACATTGCTATATCCACAGGGTATCAGTCAGGATCCTTAATTGAAAACATTATCACCCGCTTAGCTAGTTTAAGCAAAAAGAGAATTTATTAGAGGCTATCAGGTATTTTATCAGGTATCACAGATATGCTCTGGGAAGACCAGGGCTAGGCTTCGGAGCCACACAGCCAAGCGTGACACCTATTACAGGACTGTGTCAGAGAAGACCACATAGCACAGCACTGTAGTACTCACAGGTGAGGCTGGCCCTGCACGTCAGCAGCTCTGCCACTGCAACGTGGAAAAACTAGATATATGGCTGCTCTTCTAATCAAAAGGTGAGTCCCATGTGTTCCTGTTCTTCACAGTGCTCCCTTCTGAATCCAAGTCTCACATAGTGCATCTGCTAGGCGGAATCTAGGCTGCAGGCCTGCAACCACATTTGCATGGGAATTTGGGGAAATGGGTTTTGGTTTCCACCTTGAGAAATACAAGGCCTAATGTGGGACGTTCCCCCAAACACAGGAAATCAAATAATTCTGGGTGGACACAAAGCTTGGCAAAAGTCCATACCATACAGTTAGGGTTCCATGTCTGTGTGTGGTGCCATGTTGTTAGTTGCTGTCAAGTTGATTTTGACTCACAGCAACTCCATGTGTTATAGAATTGAACTGCTCATAGGGTTTTCTTAGCTGTAATCTCAATGGAGACAGATTGCTAGGGCTATCTTCGGCAGTATCACTGGGTGGGTGGAGACCGCCAACCTTTAGTTTAGCAGTCAAGTGCAAACAATTTGCACCACTGATGTCAACCAATTTTATTCTCTGTGTTCAAGTTGTTTGGCATTCAGGAGATTTCTTTTGCTGGGTTTATTGTGGATGAAATATTCTGAGAAAATATCCCACAAGACACCTATAAATGCTGGATAAAAGATATCAAATCTCCTTTGAAAGGCAAAAATGATCTTGCCAAAAATTAGTGAAATCCCTACCAAACAATCAGATTGCTCCTTAGAAGCAAGGATGGTGAGACTATGTCTCACATATTTTGGACATATTATCAGGAGGGATCAGTCCCTGGAGAAGGACATCATGCTTAGGAAAATTGAGGAAGACCCTCAACGAGATGGATTGACACAGTGGCTGCAACAATGTGCTCAAGCACAGTAACAATTGTGAGGAGGGTGCAGGACCAGGGGGTGTTTTTTCTGTTGTGCCACTGACTCAATGGTACCTAACAACCACAACAACTACCAGAATGATGCAGAAGCTGGAAAACTTAGTGATGATCTGACTCTGAAGATGTAGCTGCTCACTGGGGAATTTTCTGAGCTCTCTAACCCGGTGTTTTGGGATTTAATGGTAGCCCAAGTAATGAAATTAAGGTCTTGGACACATACCAAGGTGGGAGGTGGAACCAAGACCCCCATATAATGCTGACATAGTCAAAGAACCTCAGTGAAGGGGTGGTCTAGAGAAAGCTGGTCCAAAGCAAAGGGAGACTTCAAGGGATTTTTTTTTTTTTAGGCTGGGCTCAGACTGGCTAGAGAAAAACATTCTCCTAAACCTTTAAGTTTGAAACTTGATTTTACATTACCTGTACAGTCCAAGAAACCACAGCTGAGAAATTTACACAAGTGCCTCCAGGTTGGTAATGTACATGTACCTGGTAGAAGCAAAAACTAATTGCCTCTAGAAGACATATCCCCAACTTGAGTCTCCTGGGATTCCCAGATATAAAGTTCAGCCAAACATAAGATCACATCGTGAAATTATAAAAGACATAAGGAAACAAGACACCCCAAGAAAGAGTCAGTAAAATAACAAAAAAGTACATGTGATCATCTAGGACTTCACATACTGCAATCACAGTACAGTTTAAAATCTTAAAACAAACAAAGAGTTGAGAACATGTGCAAGGAAAAAGATATTATCAAAAAAAAAAAAAGAAAGAAAGGATGGGTTACAAAGTAGATTAAACATAGCCCATGAGAGAATTAGTGAACTGAAGGAAGTTACTCAGAATGCAAAGGGTGCGGTCAAGGGGGCAAGTTGTGCCTTTAGGAATAAGGAGGCAATCAGGGGAATCTGAGAAGGCACACAAGGCCTGAGTCAGAGACTTCTAAAACTGTCTTTCTGTCTGTGAAGTTAACAGATCTGCGTGGAGATTAAACCCATGTCCTTGGCCTTTTTAAAACTCTTCTCTAATCAATAAGCTAACTGAACCAGATTTAAATTTTGTTTTTTAATTGAAAATTAAAGGAAGAATCGAACACTGTACCAATCAGGATAAGACAGGCTATGCTGTGGTAAAAGGAATGCCCAGATCTCATGATTTAATACAACAAAGGTTTACTTTTCACTCACTCAACATTCACTGAGTTCCAGGTGTCTCTCCAGGACACCAGTCTGTGGTCCTCCAGGAGCCGCCTCAGCAATTCAAGCAGATGGAAGCTTAGCCATCCTCTATGGCCCCATCTGAGCCTGTGGTCTCCTGGGTCAGTGCAGCGGGAGGAAAGCATGGAAAATTACGCACCTGCCCTTCAAAGCTTCCTCCCAGGAGGGATCCACAACCCTGTGGCTCACAGCATGGGTCAAAGATAGTTATATGACCTTGCCTAACTTCACCTGTCTGTCGTTTTGTCATACTGTGGTGGTTCACATATGATGCTGGAAGCTGTGCCACCATTATTTCAAATACCATCAAGGATACCCATTGTGGACGGGTTCTGGCAGAGCTTCTAGACTAAGACAGATTAGAAGGAAAGGTCTGGTGATCGCCTTCTGAAAATTAGCCAAAGAAAACCGTACGGATCATAACAGAATGTTGTCTGATACAGTGCTGAAAGATGAGCCCCCTAGGTTGGAAGGCACTATACACTCACCCACCAAATCCAGTGTACTATACACTAAAAAAAAAAAAAAAAAATGCTGGGAGCTGCAATAATAGGCTCAGACATGCCAGTAATCCTGAAGATGGCACAGGACTCAGCAACATTTTGTTCTGTTATACACAAGGTCATCATAAATCAGAGTTGAGCTGATAGCAACTAACAAAAATAACAACAACAACAATTTTGAAGGAGTGGGAAAGCGCCATCTTCCCTGTGTCTGGAAAGGGAGGAGACCCAAATATATTGGTGAATACAAGTAATGCCTACCACAAACACTTCTTATAAATAGCATTCATGTTGGGAAGATAATTTTAATCCCTAAAAGGTCATCTCCCTCGCTCTTCTTGTTCTCCCTCAGATTCCTATTCCGAACACATAACTGTATTCAGCTTAAGTACACATTTCAGGAAGACTTAAGTGCATTTTTCTGTGATAAACCCATCATTTCCAGAAATATCCTAATTAGAAGTCCCATGTTTGATTCTTCTTATGGAAAGTTTTAATAGCGTCAGTGAAGTTGAAACTGGTTCGGAATAAATAGACCGCTTTAGAACAGAGAAGGATTTAGAATTCCGCAATAATATGTCTTTCTGAGGACCTGCAGGAATCTATATTGTTGAAATATGAGTTTGATTTAATATGTTAGTCAATATGGCCTCTGGCTGTTCCATCAGTATCACCATTCTGTCTGTTTCCACTGCTGTAGCCCTGGTGACAACCCATAGCATCACTTCCCGTACCAATTAATCGCCTCTTGAGGGTCTCCTCCCCTCCCCAGGCCCCATCCAACCCATCCCCCATGCTGAGGCCATAGGCCTAATCTTCATACTCATCTATATTCAATTTTAAATATTAGGCACTGTCTGTAGCATGGTCTCCTTGTTTCCTAAGTGTATTTTGTCTCCCTATCAAGACTGAATCTTCTGGAGATTAGAGCCATGTTCTATATTGTTGCCCACTTTCTCTCACCCTGTCCCCTCCCTCCTCCAGCACCTGGTCCTGAACACTGTGTATTCACAGTGAACTCAGTAAATACTTGTTGAATTGATTTCTCTAAACCACACTAATTATCCATTCCGCTCAAGTCCCCGCGTCTATGTAGAATGATGGATTTCCAGACACCAGGACTGAGGGTCAATTCAAATCTCTCGAGGGCCTATTGGAGGTACAGTTACACACCACCTTCCCCTTTCCACACTGGGAAATAGAGGCCACAGGAGCTCGCTGCCCAGGATTTCCAGGCAGCTGCCCTGCGTTTTATGCCACCCCTGGAACGAGTCTTCGTGGCAGCCATGAAAATAAGCCCACTTTTTTCTAAATTCTGTCAACAAAAGGGCCAATGAATGTCGAGTTAATGAGTCATTGAAAGTCCACTGCATCCTGTTTCTGACTTCTCGAAGGAAGTAGACCCCAACATTTCCGAGAACACGCTTAGCAATTTCTCCACTAAGCTCTCTTTTACAGAGGTTTACAAGAGTGACAGTGTCTCCAGTATCATAAGACTTAGATCCTCGAGCACATTCCGCTATGTGATATTTAAGTCTTGTCGTGGTGTGTTTCTAGCTGGGAGTGAAAATGGTGACTGTGCCACAGTCACGTGGTTTTCTCCTTTTGCTTGTTCTAACGTAATGTGATCAGACAGATATATACGAGAGAGATTGATTACACAACTGGAGAAGACACTTTGACTTGTTGGGATCAATTTTAATACTCCATCAAGTAAATTGGCAAAAACGCAGTGCCATATGTCCTGAGAGCACAAAAGTGATAAGAAAAACGGCACAAGCCATAGCACATGCAATGCTGCTCCCGATAAGTGTTCCATGAATCATTGTGTGCTGCAGGGAGAAGCAGCAGCTTCTAAGAAGATACCAGAATCTATCTACTGTTGGGTAATTTCACACAAATCGTCCCACCTGATTAAGGCATATTCTTTACACTGGACTTTTCAGAATTACTTGTAATGCTACGGACTGGGAGTTCCAAATTCTCATTTTTTCACGGTAAAATTTGAGGCAGGATGTCATCTGAGTAATTTAAATGAGACAGGAAATTTTGGGGGGAGCTGATAAAGAGATTCCATTGGCTAAATATCTCTCAAACATAACCTGGTTGCACAAGCTTGCATATCTTACTGCTATTTTTAATAAATTCACTAAAATCATGGCGATATACAGCAACAAGGTCACTGGGTTTATAACTGTAGAATGCATCAGAGATGAAGCTGAAATGAGGGTGGAATCAATATGAAAAACAAAATTATATTTGCTGGTTTGAAACTGAATACACCTCTGCTGAACACAAGAACTAAGTTATATGAAATTTTGTTAAAGGACGTGATTAAAATACCCTAATATTAAAGGTTAGGAGTCCCTGGGTGGCACAGTTAACACGTTTAGCTGCTAACCAAAAGATTGGAGGCTCAAATCTACCCAGAGGCTCCTTGGAAGAAAGTTAACGCAGATTAACTTCTGAAAAACCAGCCATGAAAACCCTATGGAGCACAGTTCCGTCCTCACCGTGCATCTGGAGTCATCTCAATGGCAGCTGGTTAAAATTAAAAGTCACACACAATAGAAATGTATTTTCTTCCAAATAGTAGAGATTTATATTGTCTGACCATAAACCCAATTAGCTCTTTGTGGATTCTATTCACAATACTATGCCTTCAAAACAAAACCTAGAACTCGATTGGCTAACATAAGATTGAAACTACTACACATCACCTCTGATTTAAAGTTATTGTGTTCATCAAAACAACCTCACTTTTGACCTATACTTCATCATAAATAAAACCAGAAAAGAAACCCGTTCCCCTCGAATCGATTCCAACTCATAGCGACCCTATAGGACAGAATAGAACTGCCCATAGGGTTTCCAAGGAGCAGCCGGAAGATTTGAACTGTTGACTTTTTTTTAGCAGCTGTAGCTCTTAACCACTGCGCCACCAGGGCTTCTCATCATAAATAAGTGGTATACATTTGAAGTAAAATGCTTAAACAGTAGAATGTCAGGGGTTCTGAACAAGATTTTAGATTTTATAAAAAGCGTTTATGGTAGCAAATAATGTTTGGAAAGCCCTGGAATAGATTTGAGTTATGAAATCTTTGGGGTTTGGGTTCTCTATTTCACTACTGGGGCGCTGTTTTCTAGGTAAATAATTGTCGTTTAGCAATAGATCTTCAGATTTTAAAACTGCATGATAAAATGATATCTATGATTCACGTAACAGTTTACATTTTCTAGGACACTTTCAGGAGCCCTGGTGGCACAATGGTTGTTAAGTGCTCAGCTGCTATCTAAAAGGTTGCTGGTTCTCTCTGTGGGAGAAACAACCTGGCAATCTACTCCCATAAAGACTACAGCCTAGGAAACCCCACAGGGCAGTTCTATTCTTGTCCTCTGGGGTTGTTTTGAGTCAGAATAGACTCGATGGCACACAACAGGATATTTGCATATTTATTTTCTCCTATAACCCTCAGAACAATCCTATGGTACAGAAAATATCTCCCAAATAGAAATCTCTCTCTCTTCTCTCTCATTCTTTTGGTCAGACAAGTGTCTGAACTCCCGCCACCACCCCTCCCTGGCCCAGTTTTGGGGGGGCACTCCTCATTTATTGGTCTCAGTAAGAAGCAGAGCCCACTTTCTGCTATATATGGGTGGAATACCAGATACTTGCTTGCCAGTCTTCCTTGCAGTTACAGCTTTGACACGGGAGCTAATGAAGCCAAGCGGCAGACACTGTAGCGAGTGCAGAGAGTCCTGCCTGGCAGGGCTAGTAGGTGCAGCAAGTCTGAGTTTCCAAGGCCACAGTGCCAGCTGGACTGTAGGCACTAGCATGGCATCTAGTGCTTGGTAAAACGGCAGCAGGATCCTAACCAGGCCAATCCTGCTACATCAACTGGGGGATTGTTCCTGACCCTGACCGTGTGGCCCCTCAGCCTGGTGGTCCAACTCCAGCTGTGAGCCTGTGAGCTACAGGATATCCTTTCAACAGATTTCGTTTCTGCTTCGCTAAGCCAGAGTCTATTTCTGTTGCTTGCACCTAAGATTCCTGATTGATACAAAAGTGGTGTTCCCGTTTTACTGCTGTTTTCAGTAGTAAACAGAAGAGAAGCCGGAGTTCTCCATCTAGCTCTTCCTACACCTCACTGCTGAAGTCTATATTCCATACCTTGCTCCCGCTTTAGCCACTGGATCAAGAGCATTTTACTTCAGTATGGGTAGTGATTCTGCCTGCATTAACACACTTACCAACAAGGAGAAATATGTGGCTGGACTGAGCAGACCAGAACTCTAAAATTCCCCCACAGTTAGGTTAGCTGTGGCCCCACAGATTTTCCCTAATCGACCTCTTAACCACAATCCCATGGCATAACCCAGTTGCCATTGAGTTGATCCAACCCATGGTGAACCCATGTGTGTCAGAGTAGATTTGTGTTCCCTAAGTTGTTCAATGTCTCTTTTTTTTTGGAAGTAGATTGCCAGGCCTTTCTTCCAAGGTGCTTCTGGGGGACTTGAACCTCCAAACTTTCAGTTAGCATCTAAGCTCATTAACTATTTGTACCACCCAGGGCCTCTGTCCCATAAAAAATCATAGCAGACAATAAATGGTCAGAAGACTTACATGTTAGTCAAGGAGCTGTAGGCTCTGCCATAAAAGTTGTGTCTGGGCAGGGGCTTGAAGGTAAGCCTGCAAGGGTCAGACATGTACATTTGTTGTGTCCAGATCTGGCAGCCTTCTAGGGCCAGGTGAATAGTGGCAATGTACCATAGGGCCAAAGATTTGTGTTTATTTCAGAGCAGATGGTCAGAAACCAGTAGATTTGGGGAGGAAGAACAGGGACAAATGGAGGGTGGACGATGATAACTGAGTCAACGGGCTCCCTGACTTTTGTATGGAATCACTCACTGAGGGCTGCAGCCTGGGCATAGTGAGGAAAGGAGAAATGAGGAGCCTTGTTCTCTTTCCTTCAGCTCTGGAGGGTGTCCCCATGAATTAAAGCACAGCAGAGATAAAGGAGGGAGACCACTGTGGAACCCACTCAATGCCAGTCACACTGTTGTGGTTTCTCTTGGTATGAGACCCATCAAAGGGTTTTTCTACCCAGAATCGGGGAAGCTACATGGCCTCTTGCACAAATAAACTGTGGCAGGAATTTCTAAATGGCTAATATGAGCATCGCCTGAGTGTGGCCAGAGTTGGTCAGTGAGGGTCACTGAGCTGAGCATCACTGACCTCTCACACTCAATCCACTGGCTTCCTCACTGAATAAAGTGGAAGGAAGACCAGAACCAGAAGGCAAGGATCTGCTGCTATCATCTTGCAGTGTCACATCAGCACCTGATGTGGGCAAGAAGCCCTGGTGGTATAGTGGTTAAGAGCTTGGCTGTTAACTAAAAGGTTGGCAGTTTGAATCTACCAGCTGCTCCCTGGAAACCCTGTGGAACATTTCTATTCTGTCCTATAAGGTCTCTGTGAGATGGAATCGACTGAACAGCAACAGATTTGGTTTGTAACATGGGCAAAGGAGAAACGGGTCCAGTTTTAGCATCACAAATCAAGGTCAAGAAGAGTGAACTTGTTGCTGAAGGACAATCAGTTGACAACTGGTACACCCACCCTTCATTGTCCTGGTATTTCTGAGTTTGAAGCCTCTTTGCCAACTTCAAGAGTATGAATCTTTTGTTTCCTGGTGGGATGGGGGAAGGGAACGAGGGTCTGACTAGTTATAAAAAAAAAAAAATACAGACTGTGAATTGATGCTTCTTTTTGAGCCCCACCCCTTGTCCCTGACTTCTGAGGTTTTTGGTACCTGTAATCCCTGAGCTTCTTTGGGGCTCACTTGAGCAAATTGGCTTCTCATTATTGTATCCCCCATTGCACACGGAGGTTTTGGCTTCCTTCATACTGCTACATCATTTACCACTTGCCTGTTCACCTTATGGCTTCTAAGGTCTTATTGACATCTCTCTTCTGGTGTCATCTTTTCTCCGGCGTTCTTTGTTCTTGCGGGTCTATGCCTTTAAAAAAAAAACTCATTTATTCTTATTTTATTGCTGTTTCAAGGGCAGCAAAAGATAAATATGTACTTCAATTCCGCATGTTTAACCTACCCATCTTTTACTGAAAGTTTAAATATTTATTCATTAACTAAAATAAAGAAAACGAGTTAGATGAGGCAGCAATTAAAAACAAATAATGTTAGTTTGGAAGGTATTTAAATTGGGTCTATAGGTATATACTTGTTTAAAATTTGCTCTATAACTCTTTGGCAATTATTGGCCCCAGAAACACAAGCATCAAAATGAACTTATGGTATTTGTTGAAAACGCAGATTCTTAAACCCACCCTAGCTTTCCTGCATCAGACTCTGGGATTGGGCCAAGTAATCTGCATTTTAAACACATATCTCAGATGATTAAAAACTGCAAAGTTTGAGAATCACTGTTCCCTTGTGTATAATTAATGAATGGTAGAATATTTTGATTTGACATTTTGATGAAAAGCTACATTTTGCCAGGAAAAATAAATAAATAAAAATGACTCTCAAATATGTAATATCTTGTTGTCTTTGTTGCTTTTGTTAACCCATATATAACTGGTTAAGCCTAGCTGGTTGACTTATACAGGCATAAATGAAAGTACCACCATTCACCTTTTGATTGCTACCTGATAAGGAAAAGAGCATAAGAATTCATAAAATTCTATGTATCAATTCTACAGATTCAGACACATGAAAGTGACACAGACGTCACTCCCGTCATTAGACTGTGGATAAGAATGAATGCGTGTTCCAAGGCCTTCATGAGTAAAACAATTATGCAAAGTGAAACCCTACATTTGTCTTTTGTTCCATTCCTAACCTCTCGCTGATTGTAAAGAGGGGAAACCAGCCTTTGGCAGTTCCAGGAAGGCCTGCTGCAGGTAACCAGCAACCTCCCAACTCTACCTGCCAGGCCTTAGCTGCACAGTGGGAGGTTTTCCTGTGTAGCAAGATATTTTGTACTCAAGGTTATTGCTTTTCATTAACTTAATTTCTTTGGAAATAGTAACAATATTTTTTGTTTACCAAAGTAATATATGCTAGTTGAAAAAAAAAAATTAGAAAACCAAGAAAAATTGAGAAGAAAAGAAAATTTACCCTAATCCCAGAGATAAAACTAAAACCAAACCCATTGCCGTCTAGTAGATCCTGACTCATAGCGATCCTATAGGACAGAGTAGAGCTGCCCATAGGGTTTCCAAGGCTGTAATCTTGACAGCTTCAATTTGCATTTGGTTGGATTACCTTTGGACTAGGCATAAATATGGATATCTTCCAGTTGGTTGGCCAGGTAACCGTCTTCCAAATTTCTTGGGAGTGAGCACTTCCAGTGCTGCATCTATTTATTGAAACATCTCAAGTGTTATTCCTTCAGTTCCTGGAGCCTTGTTTTTTTTTGCCAATGTTTTCAGTGCAGCTTGGACTTCTTCCTTTGAATTACGGTGTTGGTGAAGAACACTGAATATACCATGGATTGCCAAGAGAATGAATAATCTGTCTTGGAAGAAGTACAGCCAGAATGCTCCTTAGAAGTGAGAATGGTGAGACTTCGTCTCACATGCTTTGGACATGTTATCAGGAGGGACCAGTCCCTGGAGAAGGATATCACGCTTGGTAAAGTAGAGGGTCAGGAAAAAAGAGGAAGACTCTTAATGAGATGGATTGACACAGTGGCTGCAAAAATGGGCACAAGCATAACAAGGAACGTGAGGATGGCACAGGACCAGGCAGTGTCTCACTCTGTTATACATAGGGTCGCTTTGAGTCGGGACCAACTTGACAGCATCCAACAACAACAATCTTTACGGAAGCAGACTGTCACGCCTTTCTCCTGCAGAGTGGCTGGTGGGTTTGAACTGCAGACCTTTTGGTTAGCAGTTGTGTGCTTAGCCACTATGCCACCTGGGCTCCTAATTCCAGAGATAACTAGTGTCAGTGTGCTAGCATATTCCTTCCTAGCCTTTTTTCTGCACTTACTTATTTTATATAGTTGAGATAAGGCCTTTTAGCTAGTGAGGTACCCTGCTTTTTTTTTCCTTTATCATTTTATTACCATGTCTCCACATAATTAAAATTCATTATAAACACTTCTCAAGGTTGTACTGTGTAACATCTTATTGAATAGCTCTACATCCATTTAAACATTGTCCAATTGTTGGACGCTTAAATGGTTTTGCAACTTTTTTTCTGTTACAAGTAACAGTATGATATACAGAGTTCTATATAAATTTTTTATATATATATAAATTTGGCCCACATTTCTAGTTTTTTCTTAAGCGTAGATTCCTAATGGCTGTGAATATATTAAACCTCTAGATGGAAGTTGTCACACTCTTTTCCAGAAAAGTTATCTCAATATCTGAGAATGCTCATCTCACTACAGCTTCAACAGCCCTGAATATTATCAATGTTTCTTTCTTTTTTGATACAAATAATACATGCGTATTGTTTAGAAACAAATGGTATCCAAAGACTTGAAATAAAAAATACCAGTCCCCTGACCCACTGTGCTCTAACCTCTTGTCCACAGTCCCGAGGCAACCACTCTTAAATTTTTTAGCTATTGTTTTAGGTACTCATCCCTAATGATACTTTTATTCAACAACTTCGACATTTTAGACATTACCTATTTACTTACTGCTGCAACAAATTAGGATTTAGCTCCTACCAACTTCTCCCCAACACACACAAACTTTCCCTTACCAAACCCTCCCAATAAAGTTATATGGCTGTGTTTAGGTAAACCAGTAATGAATCAGTAACTCAGTACTAATTAATATAATAAAAAAAAAAATAATATAATATAATAATGTCTTACTATATCATAATTACCATTGGCATAATAAATTGTTAAAACTGCATAAATATGACTCAACACAGAACCAAGCTGTATATGAATATTACGTTTCCTTTCCCATCTCTTTTTGTTTTGGCTGGCATTTTGAGGTGTCTTTCTTTTCTCCTTGCATTTTCTTCTACCATTGTTCACTTTTTTAAAAATGCACCCTTATATCGAGTGTTCTATTGAGTCCCCCATTTTCTGGAAGATCTCCCTGCCAAAGCCCTTCATTTTCTTGCTTCAAGGCGGACTAGGAATCAGATTGTTCTCTAAACAGATTTTTAATTAATCCTCTGGTTCTTAGTGCTATGACTCTCCTTGTACTTTTTGGGGTCTGGAGTTTCTGAGTCCAGGGGTGCTGCAGAGCCACCCAGCTACCTTCCCTTCTGCTTCCTACAGTGGCTTTGTGGGCACATTAAGCTGTGACTTCTTCCCATCTGCTTCATCAGATACCACTCTTCAAGATAGCCCCTATCCCAGTGCCTCTCAACTGGGGGCAAATTTGGCAATATCTGCAAACATTTTCGGTGTTGCAATTGGGGAGGGCGGGCCGGTACTGGTGTCCAGTGGGTAGAGGTCAGGAATGCTGCTAAATATCTACAATGAACAGGACAGCCCCACACAAAGAATTATCTGCCCCAAAGTGTCAATAGTGCAGAGATTAAGAAATCTTGCCCTATTCCAGTCTCTTCATTGTAATGGATCTTTAAAAATGATTTTCTTCCTCTTTTTTTTTTATTCTTTGAATAATTTATTTTGTTTATTTTGTTGTTGTTGAAAATGTACACAGCAAAACATACACCAATTCAACAATTTCTACATGTACAATTCAGTGACATTGATTTTGTTCTTCAAGTTGTGCAACCATCCTCACCCTCTTTTTCCGAGTTATTCTTCCACCAGTAACATGAATTCACAGCCTCCTGAGTTTCTCCTCTAACCTTTCGAGTGGTGGTCGATTTGATCCCATATAGATGGTTCTTTAAAAGAGCACAACGCTCAAGGCAGACATTCTTTACTAATTAAGCTAAATTATTCTTTGCTTTAAAGAAGATTTCAGGGGATATTTTTGGTTTAAGGTTTAAAGATTATTGCAGGGTGGTAGTTTCAGGGATTGATTCAGCCTCTATGGTTCCAGAAAATCTGGATCCACGAGAGTTTGAAATTGCTGTGTTTCCACCTCCCACCCCTCCCACCCCTCCCACCCCTCCCACCCCTCCCACCCTTCCCACCCCTGCATTTTGATCAGGATTTTTCTAGAAAATCTTTGACCAAAATGTTCAGTAATGGTAGCCAGGTGCCATCTAGTTCTTCTGGTCTCATGACAGAGAAGGCAATTGTTTATGGAGGCAATTAGCCACACATTCTACTTCCTTCTCCTACTCCTGACTCTCCTTCCTCTGTTGCTCCAAGTGAATGGAGACCAATTGTTGTACCATGGATGGCTGCTCGCAAGCTTTTAAGACCCCAAACATTATGCAATAAACTGGGAGTTAGAACAGAATCACTTAAAACGATATTAGGCTGATTAACTGGGATGTCCCATGAAACCATGATGTAATGGACTTTTGTGGGCATTATTCCATTACTAATCCCTTTTATTTACCATTTTAGTGGTATCTCAAGAGGGAAGGGGGTTCAACATATATATTCAAACTGACACCTTTATATCATTCAACTCTTGAAAATTCAGTTTCTTCATTCGGAAAATAGGATTGATACTTAGGATTAAAGAAGATTATGTACGAACAGGGCTCAAAGCATAACAATTTTCAGAGCTAGTCAGAAGTCATAAACTATTATTTTTTTCTTATAATTCAGCAGATAAAAAAATACTATCTTGTTTAAATTTACATTTCTTTGTACTGGTAAAACCAAAGTTTATTTTCATATGTTTATCTTGCAATTTACATTCATTCTGCTATGATTTATTTGCTTAAATCCTTTATTAAAATTCATTGATGTTATACGTTTATTATAACTCAAATCCTCTAGCCCCACTAGCTTGTGACAGCAAAATAAAGTTACTTTGCCTTAATACCCAAATTACCGCCTCTCCCTGCATCCAAATTAATAAGAAATTCACTGTATTCCCAGGTATTACCCATCCCAAGTATTGCCGTGATGCCCCTGAGTTATTTAAATACCTGTCCTCATCACCAGCTGCCCCCTGCTGGGAGAACAGGGATTTGCATCCATTCTACACTAGAGTCTACACTCTTGGGCCATTTGCTGGCCCCACCTATTGGTCTCACATGCCTCCTGTGCTGCCATTTCACCTCTGGTGGTGAACGCTGGTGAGGATAACCATGCGGAAGCCCTAGCAGACCTAGCGGAGCCAGCTGGGCAACCTCCTCTAACTCTCCCAGGACCTTTTTGTTTCTACTGCCTCTGGTGCTAGAATTGGCCAACTCTCCCAAATGGGAGAACAATCGATCCACAAGATAGGATGAAGGACAGCCCTTCTGTCACTATTCAGGTCAATTAGGATCGTCCGACAACAGAACTACCAACATTCCAGGTGATACAGCTCTTTAGTGATATGTGTATGCTTTGTGGTTTTTATATACAGCATTTATCGAGCACTTACCATGTGCTTGCTGGAGCGACACTACGAGGTGATAGCAGCAGAAAGGCACCTTTTTGAAAATAATTATTTAAGTAGTTTACTCTCTCTTTTTGTCTTGTCCACATGTAAATGTTAATGAGATCTTCAAGCATTGAGCAGAGGCATGGAGGAGGCCCTGACAGAAGCAGTTGAGAGAAGCCAGCTAGGCTGGCAGAAAGGCTGTGGCATCAGAACTGAAGGAAACTGCACCGTAGCCCCATGTGGTGTGGTGCCCTTCATAGAGATTGCTGAATCACCGTCTACGGTACAGCCACATATGTGTTAATTCTGTGCTCTAAAGAATGAGTTGACCTCTTGTCTTGCTCTTTAGACATTAAGGTTCTTAAGAGCTGAGATTGTTCTTAAGCCTCTTTTGGTCACCTGCTCCCATTCTACCCCTAGCAAACAGTAGGTGCTTAATAAAGCAATGTCCGTTGACTACCTTAAAGCCTGGATAAAAGAGCTATTGCCTTAAATGAAGGAGAAATGGGAACACACTGCCTCATCCCCTCTGCCTCTGCCTTCCTCATCTCCTCACAGCTGGTGCACCCATATTGCCACCCACCAGCCCCGTTTTGTTTTGCCCTGGCTCCTCAACCCAATTCCTGACTGAGATTTCTCTGTGTCAAAAAACTCAGTACTCTCTGTTTACCTCCTGAGCAAAGGGCCACAGACTTATTCACTTTCTCAGACCTCATCTCAGAAGCTGGAATTGGCTCCTGTGTTCTTCCCTACCTTCTCCCCTATGTTCTCCCCAAGAATTCTTGACTGCATGTCGGCAGCCCAGGGGTCCAGTTCTCCCTGCTCCACGCTGAGGCCAGGCCTGAGCTCTGACTGCTCA
Organism: Elephas maximus indicus; assembly: GCF_024166365.1. Classification (NCBI taxonomy): domain Eukaryota; kingdom Metazoa; phylum Chordata; class Mammalia; order Proboscidea; family Elephantidae; genus Elephas; species Elephas maximus. The sequence continues at coordinate 163,170,597 of NC_064821.1, read as the reverse complement.
TGAGGAGAAAGTGTCACCCCACACCTATCCACCTGTCCACCTCCTTACCCTATAAAAGCTCAGAGAACAGGACTACTCTATAGTCTTGGAACTTGGGTCTTAGATCTGATTGGCTATGTCTCCTGGTTCCCTGACTCCCGTCCAGAAGCAACGCATAGCCTGGGGATCCTTAGTGCCCTATTCTGCTGTTGCCCCCCTACTCCCTGGGCTTGGGTTCTTGTCTCGTTGTCCAAGCCTGTATTAATCTGGATGTCACCTACCTGCATTAGTTTCCTAGGGCTGCCATAATGAAGTACCATAAATTGGGTGGCTTATAAGAACAGACATTTATTGTCTCACAGTTCTAGAGACTAGGAGTCTGAAATCAGGGTGTCAGCTGTGTTGATACCTTCTGAGGGCTCTGAAGGAGTATCTGTTCTGTGTCTCTCTCCTAATGTCTCAGGCTGGGTTCTCTAGAAGTAAAACCACTAAAACATATAAACATATATAGAGAGAGAGATTTATATCAAGGAAATGGCTCATGCAGTTGTAGAGGGTGGAATGTCCCTAATCCATGAGTCAGAATAGAGGTTTCTCCTGATTCACGTAGCCACAGGGGCTGGCAAACCCAAGATTAGCAGACCAGATAGCAGGGCTCTTGCTTACAGGCTGCAAAGATCTATGAATCCCAAGATCGGCAGGCAAGACCGCAGGTAAGCTGCTAGCTCAAGTCCCAAGAACTGGAAGTCAGATGATCAGGAGCCAGCTGCAGGATCCAGAGGGAGAAAAAGCCCATGAACCCTGCCAGAATGCCCACCCATATCTGATGCAGGCCACATGCTCAAGGAAACTCTCTTTCAACTGATTGGCTATTCACAGCAGATCCCAACATAGAGGTGATCATATATCAAATCTCCTCATGGAAGTGATCACAACACTATACGACTGCCAAACCACTGAGAATCATGGTCCAGCCAAGCTGACATACAACCTTAACCTTTACACCTAGTTTCCGGTGATGGCTAGAGATCCTTATAGTTCATGGCTTGTAGATGCTGAAGTCTCTGCCCTTGTCGTCACATGGCGGTCTTCCCCCTGTGCCTTTTCTCTTTTATAAAAATACTACTCAGATTGGATTAGGACCCGCCCAGTCTGACCTCACTGATAACACCTACAAACTCCTTATTTCCAACCAAGGTGATATTCACAGATAACAGGGGTTAGAACTTCAACGTATTTTTTCTGGGGGCACAACTTGATCTATAACACTGCTCATCAACCTGATCCATGAAGACTGACACGTGAAGTATCCTCTGGTCTAACTGTCCTTTCTTCCTGATTAGAGTCTAACTATCCTGAGTTTAACTATTTCTAGATTTTGCCTGAACGCAAGCATTCTTCAGGCACTGGGACTTACCCCTGCATTGTCCTCCTCTGCAGCCAGGTCACTCCTGCACCCTAGTTCCAGTCCTGACCTCTTTTCTGCTGTCCCGTCCTCCTCTAATCACCCCTCCTGACTGAGCCACAAGTTCAGACGTGGATGATAATTCACTAAAGGAGATTCTCAATGGCTGAATAACCAGGCCCAGAGTCTATTAATTATAGACTACTGTGTGAATTCCAGATTGGGACTGGAGGGACTGAGTCTCCTTCACCTTTGTATCCTGAGTCCTTCACTCATCCACTGAACAGATTAATATTTATTTGATGAATGGGTTTACAAACAAACAAACAAGAGAACACAGGGAAGCTCCTCAGCAGAAGTCCACTGGCCCTCTCTCTCCTTGGCCTGCTCAGTTCAATGTTGTCATCAGTGAGTGGCTGCATTGTCTGAACATCCAAAAAATGGTGCTACAGAAGATATGATTATCACATTGCAAAAACAGAATTAATTCATACCATATTTCACAAATTCTAAGACGCTTATTTTTACATTTCTGCAATCAGATCATCATACAATCAACTGCATGCCATAGTTTACTTGGCAGAGTTTCTTTCTTTTTCACGGTAAATTAAAAAAAAAAAAGTATATCTTAAAATTGAAGGAGTTTTTTTTATATCTGATGAAATATGGTCTATTGGCTGATGTAATCCAAATCAAAGGCTATCAGTGGGACAGAACAAATGAGTGACTCTAACAAGATGGAATTTCATGGTGATAAACAGTATAGTCCAGCACTTAGGTTCAAAAAATCAATTGCACAAGTACAAGATGAAGACAATTTGGCTTAAATTCAGTTCCTGTCACAATGGCAGGAATGGGTTTGAGTAGACTGCTAATGAAGAGTCAATAGCAATGTCTCTACCCGAAAAACTAACGCAATTGTAGGCTGCAATAATAGAAATACAGTGTCTCAACATTGGCAGAAATATCTCATTGTAATTTTCTGTGGTCAGGTCAAGTCTGAAATATTGTATCTATCGTTACGTTTTAAGAGTCACATTAACAAACTGAAACATATGCTTTTATTGAAATTGTGCCTCTGAATTAATATCTAGCTCTATCTCGAGAAAGAAGCCCTGGTGATGCAGTGGTTAAGCACCCAGCTGCTAACTGAAAGGTTGGGGTTCAAACCTATCAGCCTGCTCCAGATGTGGCAACCTACTTCTGTAAAGATCTACAGCTTTGGAAACCTTGTGAGGCAGTCCTACTCTGTCCTATAGGGGTCACTGTGAGTCGGGATCAACTAGCCTGCAATGGGTTTGAGTTTGGGGATCTATATTGAGAGATGACTTTATAAAAAACAATTGGATAAAATGTGCTATTGAATTTATTGTACGTTGTTGGACACACTCGTCTTTAGGAGCACCTAGGGGGCATTTTCTGTCACTTCCAGATCCAGGAATATCTGTGCTTCCAGTTTGCTCTTGTAGACACCGAATCGTATAACTGCCCATGTTTCCCTTTTTGCTTTGGCCACCGTTAAGCTTAAAAGGCAAATGCAGGGCTTAAATTTAGCAAATTTTCGAGCTCTGTATGGCTTGGGCTTATATACCATGCTTAGTTTGCATCAGTGTTTTCTACACCTATTTTCCCTTCACCAACATTTCCTTCATTACTTTGATAATCCTGCTGTATTATTTATGCCTTTGTAAGCTCCTTCCAATCTCTTTTGGAATGAAGTGGGGGTATGAATGAATAAAAACCAAAATAACCAAGTGAAAAATGGATACATATGCAGGGGAGTGCAACTGGGAAAGCAAGTGATCAGGAAAAAGTTCCCAGGAGATGTGGTTGCAAGAACTGGAAGTTTTGGGACAGCAGAAGGCATATTGGGAAATGAGAGCAATTCTAAAAATGTGTACAGGCCTATCATATTGGAAAGAGATTGCATTTATTCTGTGGAAGAGAGTAAAGGCAGTGGAAGTTAGAGGGAGAGAGATGTTTCTTCTTAATATAAAAGAAAACTTACTGTGAAAAAAAAAATTTTTTTTTTTTTTTTGAAGCAGCCATCTAAAATACCCCACTGGTCTCACCCCTTCAGGAGCAAGGGAGAATGAAGGAAATTAAAGATACAAGGAAAACATAAGTCTAAAGGAGTAATGGACCACAACTATCATGGCCTCAACCAGACTGAGTTCAGCACAAATAGATGGTGCCCACTACCACCTCTGACTGCTCTGACAGGGATCACAATAGAAGGTCCCGGACAGAGATGGAGAAAAACGTAGAACAAAATTCTAACTCAAAAAGAAAGACCAGACTTACTGGCCTGACAGAGACTGGAGAAATCCCAAGAGTATGGCTCCCAGACACCCTTTTAGCTCAGTAATGAAGTCACTCCTGAGGTTCACCCTTCAGCCAAAGATTACACAGTCCAATAAAATGAAATGAGACTAAAGGGGCACACCAGCCCAAGGCCAAGGACTAGAAGGCAGAAGGGGACAAGGAAGCTGGTAATAGGGAACTCAAGGTAGAGAAGGGAGACTGTTGACATGTCATGGAGTTGGTAACCAATATCATAAAACAATATGTGTGCTAATTGTTTAATGAGAAACTAGTTTTTTTTTTTTTCTGTAAACCTTCATCTAAACTACAATAAAAAAGAAAAAGAAAGAAAGAAAAGAAAACTTAATAACAATTAGAGCTGCCCAAAGTTAGAATGGATACATTGTGAAGTGATGTGTTTTGTTGTCGAGACCCTGTGGTTACCTGTCAAGGATGTGAAAGAAGGGGTTCTCCCATGATCTTAGAAACCCCTTTTACCTGTGACTCAACATTGTGTGAAATGGAAGTGGGGTGGGGGAAGGGGAAGGCACCTGCCAAGGTAAGGAAGGCTCAGCCAAGAAACCTGCCATTGTGGATGGGATTCAGAGATCTAAGTGTCTGTAGGAAGAGAGAGGCCTCTTCCCAGGGAGGACTGTCTGCCTGCCCCTTCCCCCAAGGGGACCAGGACAGCCCAATGGAGTTATACTTCCAAGCACCACTACTCCTCCCTCCAAAATAGTACAGAGAGAAACCTGAAACACAAATACTGACTCTGAGACACATTAGCCTACAACTGGCCTTCCTGCTCTCTTCTGTCTCACAAAGTCTCAAGCTGGGGACAAGAATGTGGCACCCTCAGCTCCCCAGGGGTCTTTTATATTCTCTTTTCTCTGCTCAAATTCCAACCTTCACTCTGATTGGCCAACAATTACCTCATTGTTTCCTCACTTGCTTAGAAAATCGCATCTGCCCTCTTCCCTCCTTTTCCAATTCCTCTTACTTCAAAATGACAGAGAATATTCCCTTTGCTGTGCCTTCCTCCCCTTGAGTTCACAGTTCCCCATTGTCCTCGACCCCTGTCCCAGGGCTTTCAGACAAGTCTTTCCTGACTTCATTAGCCATGCAGATTTATGCAGCTTTGCCTGGCGGCAGTCTCCTACCATCTTCCCTGCTGCGGAAAAATTCAGTGCTTCCCTTTCCCTCAACTCTGGTGGGGGCAGTTGGGTGTGGTAACCCAGGGCACGCCTGTGGACAGATGGAATGGGTGGAAGGGACAGGAAAGCCTACAGCCCCAGGGACCCAACTGCTGAGTGATTTCTAGAATAGTAGGAGGGGGAAGAATGAGATAGCTCCACCAGCTGAGGCTAAAAAAAGACCTGGTCTCATCCAAATGTTCCATAGATGCGACTGCCTTTCTCCCTTCTCCATTCCTACCATCTCCGCAAAACAGCCAAACTGCAAATCATAGAGGCACTGTGAGGCTTCTTCCTCCATCAAGGCCACTCAGGATGTTCATTTTAATTTGATTTTGACAGACACAAAGGAGGGGAGGAGGAAGGAGCCCAAAGTGCGATCCGCCCTCCTCCCTTCACACATCTCTAAGGGTGGCCTCAGCCTGGCCAGCAGGATCTCAGAAGGCTGGAACGAATCCAAGGCCATAAACTTTGTTCCAAGTGCCGTTTGATAGTTTATGGTGAAGGGCAGACACGACTTCCTGGCCCTGGGCCTGCTTCTTCATTACAGAGCGTCCCTGCCTGTCACTCAGAACATTCATGGGCATGTAAAGCTGAATCACAAATGGTAAGCAGACATGGTTCATGTGCCCTGGGGTCTTTGCAAGCCCAGGTCCTTGCGTGCCCAGATCCTCAAGCACCCAAGTCCTTACACACCGAAGTCCTTATACGTCAAGGTCATTGTACACCAACGCCCTTGCTCACCGAGGTCCTTGCATACTCAGGTTCTTACATGCCATGGCCCATACAAGCTGGGTTTCTCACACACCAAGGTCCTTGCACACCAAACTGTCAGGCACAAAAAGAGAAGGCAAGGGTCACAGCACAGTCACATAAAGCCCCATCAGAGGTGGGCCATCAGTTTTGTCTACTGGGGAACAGCACTCAAATAAACTTTAAGAGCAGACTTGTAGGGAAAAAAAAAACACAAAATAAGCTGCTCAAAGAAGTCATATGGACTGCACTGTGAATCACTTGCCATTTGTACTTTATGGAGCTTATTTTATGATTTAAAATACTGTACTATGCATAGGAGGTATGCTACCTTCTCCTTATTTGTATGTTTACCATATACTTTGATATTTGAAATGTTACGTACTGGAAAGGCCACTTATATTTCTAGAACAGATTGGATTTTATGCAACCTTTTTCCCTTGAATTAATAGCAATAAAAAAAATGCGGCAGGCGTTTGTGGTTGTGAATGGATTAATTGTACGCAAATGTAACTCCAATGCATGAGCTTCGCCATCATTTATCCAAATAAAAATGTCACATTTCTATTTAAAAGCAAATTATAGAACCTATCGTAATCCGGTTTGACTATAGGAAACTTGCCCCGCTCCACCCAAGTTCTCATCCCCATGTACTCCTGAGAATCCCCTGGGAACTCTCACCTGGTTGACACTAGGCTGTCTTAGCCAGCCCCTGCCTCAGCCGCTGCTTGCTCTACTGCCAGACCCTCAGCCAACCTCGGACAACTGCTTTCTCCTGACCCGTTCGTTCTAGAGTCGGCATAGGCCCTTCCCTCAATTCTCCACAGCGAAAGCAGAAACCGGACTGTAACATTTAACAAGACTTTCACCAAAAGCTTAAGTTAAGGTATTACAGCGCATACACAAAAAGAACATCACTTCCATGTTAGGTATGGGGGGTCCCAGAATCCACAGATTGGATGGCACACTGAGGACCTCCTAGCCTGCTTCACTCAAAAAGAAGCCAATCTTGCCTCCCATCTAAACTTGGAAATTATTTACAACCCACCGAAGTCCTGGTAGCCAAGCGGTTAAGTGTTCTGCTGCTAGCCAAAAGGTTGGCAGTTCAAATCCACCAGCTGCTCTTTGGAAGCCCCATGGGGCACTTCTACTTTGTCCTTTAGGGTTGCTATGAGTCGGAATCGACTCGACAGCAACAGATTTAGTTTTTGGTTTTGAAGCCCTTCACCACCATCCTTCACAAAGATTCGAGCTCTACTTCTTAAGGCCCAGAGAAAGAAAATTGCAACTCCCCTCATCCCATCTTCGTCCTCATTTCCTGTCTCAGGCATTACCGCTTCCCAGAATGATTGACAATGGATGGGTTCACTCCTCTCAAGACCATGAGGATGACTCACCCAGCATCCTGGCCTCTGAGCACCTTGGTCTGCTCACCTCCAACTTGGCAATAAAAAGAACGAATTACTGTTGCATGCTACAATATGGATGAATTTTGAAATTATTATGCCAAGTAAAAGAAGCCAGTCACAAAAAACCATATATAGTATGATTCCACTTACAAGAAATGTTCAGAATAGGCAAATCTAAACAGACAGTTATATTGACTATGCAAAGACATTTGACTGTGTGGATCATAACAAATTATGGATAACATAGCAAAGAATAGGAGTTCCAGAACACTTCACTGTGCTCATGAGCAACCTGTACATAGACCAAGAGGCAGTTGTTCAAATAGGACAAGAGGATACTGCATGGTTTAAAATCAGGAAAGGCGTGAGTCAGGGGTGCATCCTTTCACCATATCTATTCAATCTCTATGCTGAGTAAATAATCTGAGAAGCTGGACTATATACTATATAAAGAAGAGCAAGGCATCAGGATTGAAGGAAGGCTCATTAACGACCTTCAATACGCAGACGTCACAAGCTTCCTTGCTGAAAGTGAAGAGGACTTGAAGCACTTACTGCTGAAGATCAAAGACTACAGCCTTTAGTATGAAATACACCTCAACATAAAGAAAATAAAAATCCTCACAACTAGACCAATAAGCAACACCCTGCTAAATGGAGAAAATTGAAATCTTCAAGGATTTTACTTGGACCCACAATCAATGCCCATGGAAGCAGCAGTCAAGAAATCAAATGACAGATTGGACAAATTTGCTGCAAAGGGCCTCTTTAACCTGTTAAAAAGCAAAGCTGTCACTTTGAAGACTAAGGTGTGCCTGACCCAAGCCATGGTATTTTCAATACCCTAAAATGTGTGCAAAAGCTGGACAATGAATAAGGAAGACCAAAGAAGAATTGTGATGCCTTTGAATTATGGTATTGGCGATGAACAGTGAATATACCATGGACTGCCAGAAGAACAAACAAACCTGTCTTGCAAGAAGTACAGCCAGAATGCTCCTTAGAAGGGAGATGGCAAGACTTCATCTTAGGTACCTTGGACATGTTATCAGGAGGGACCAGTCCCTGGAGAAGGACATCGTGCTTGGCAACGTAAAGGTCAGTGAAAAACAGGAAGACACTCAATAAAATGGATTGATACAGTGGCTGCAACAATGGGCTCAAAGACTGCAACAATTGTGAGGATGGTGCAGGACTGGGCTGTGCCTTGTTCTGTCATACATAGGATCACTATGAGTCAGAGCTGACTCGGATGGCACCTTACAACAACAATAGAGACAGAAAGTAGATTAGTGAGTGCCTAGGATTGAGGGAGTTGGAGGAGAATGGGGAGTGGCTGCAAATGGGTATGGGCTTTTTTGGGGGAAGATGAAAATATTCTAAAATGGATTGTGGTGATGGTTGCACAACTCTCTGAATTTATGAAAACCACTGAATTGTACACTTTAAATGAGTGAATTATATGGTATATGAATTGTATCTCAATAAAGCTGTTATGAAAAAGAAAAAATACCTCCAAGCCCTCATTTCCTTGCAGTCTACTGCCCCATTCTTTGTTCGCCTTCATAGCAAAATTTTTTGGACTTTTACCCACTCTCTCTAACTCTACAAACAAACTCTACACCTTCCATTAATCAATTATATTGTTAAATTACTATTTCACGGCCCCGAGTGCAAGGAGTTGGGTTATTTATACTCCTTAACTTGGGACTATCGTCTTCAGGGTGAACAAGGCCCCTCTTGTTTTGTTTTGTTTCTTTCCCTTCGTTTCTAACCCCAACTCTCTTTCCCTCCCTCACCACATAGACGCATGCTCAAATATGTTCTACGGAAGTCCTTGAACGTGTATTGTTTTTGAAAAAACTATAGCGTTGCTTGGTGTTGGTGTGTTTTTAATGTGCAGAAGTGGTACAGTGCTCTATCATTTTCACCTAGGCTCAGTGAAGCACGGTGGTAAGTGCGTGGGCTAGAATCACATCTCTGGACCATTGGTGACTTTAAGCAAATTACTGAATCCTCTGTGTTCCAGTGCCATGTTTGTAAAATGAGGACTCATTCGACAAATATTCACAAATATTTATTGAGGGTCTTTCACGTGCCAGGCACTATTTCACACTTTAGAAATAGAGACAAAAATCCCTGTCTAGAAAATATTCTAGAATTTCTGAGGATAAAAGAAATTAGAATATGGAAAATCCTATTTTGTGATGTTTTCTTTTTGATTTTTACTCAACATCGTATTTGAAATATCTAAGAATATTGTTGTATGAATCTCCAACTTTCTTATAATTGCATGTTGTAGTGAAGGGTTTGCATACACCACATTTTAATGGCTTATTCTCTAGTGATAGAAACTTGGGTTGGGTCAGTCTTCAGACTCAGAGACAAAAGCATTTAGAAAACAAAAGCAGAAATTTACGTGAGAAGAGTTGCAAAGGAGTCAGCCTTTAGAAGGATTGGCTTTTAAAATAAAAAACACAATAGGTATTTTTTTTAAACAATGTACAAAATTACAAATGCTACCAAGCTTTCATTCATCTTTTCATGTTGGAAAAACAGCATTTGGTTTCTAATGATTATCCTATTCAGGAAGGTCATCAGCAGTCTTCAGTCACTGCCATTGCAAAATTGTTTCTTTTAGTCAATCGGCTTCCAGGATAAGGAGCCCTGGTGGTGCAAGGGCTAAGTAAGCACTAGGCTGCCAACCAGAAGGTTGACGGTTTGAACCCACCAGCAGCTCCTCAGAAGACCTGGTGATCTGCTCTCATACAGATTACAGCCTAGATAACTCTATGGGACAGTTTTACTCTGCCACACGAGGTCACTAGGAGTCGAGAGCAGCTTAACAAGTGCTCTACAACAACAGACAAGGTATTCTCAAGGCTTTCATTTATTTTAGGGAACAGAATTAGATAACCCTGTCATTTCTTATTGTTACTGCTGTTGTTTATCTCAGGGTGCAAAATGTCCTGTCCCCCAGCTGTGGGATCTGATGTGCACACTCATAATGACATCTGGACAAAGAAGCAGTTTTGCTTCAACCTCAAAACCCATTGCTATCAAGTCAATTCCAACCCTATAGGTCAGAGTAGAACAAACCCACAGGGCTTCCAAGGAGTGGCTGGTGGATTCGAACTACTGATCTTTGGTTAGCAGCCATAGCTCTTAACCACCATACCACCAGAGTTTCCTTTGCTTCAACACAGCCCTCCAAATTCTTGACTCAATACAATAATGTACCCCCTCATGCATGTCCCTTGTGGGCCCGTTAGTGAGTTTTTCTGCAAAATTACTCAGAGCAGGAATGCTGGAACACAGAGTAAATGATACAGTAAATGGTACCCATTTAATAGTAGCAAAACATACAAGTTATCTAATGATAAATTTAAAAGGAACATAGAGCTAGCAGGACCAATATATTAGAATATATTACATAATAAAACCAAAAAAAAAACAAACCCAGTGCCATCAAGTTGATTCCGACTCATACCGACCCTATAGGACAGAGTAGAGCTGCCCCATAGAGTTTCCAAGGAGCGCCTGGCGGATTCAAACTGACATCCCTTTGGTTAGCAGCCGTGACACTTAACCACTACGCCACCAGGGTTTCCATAATACATAACATTAAATGGAATAAATGTTCCAAATAAAAGACAAAGATCGTCAGGCTGATTTTAAAAAGTGTTTGCAATAGATCAGCTAAACGTAAGCCTACAGAAAGTTTGAAACTAGGTAAATGGAAAAAATATATGCTATGTAAAAACTAACTAAAAGAAAGTTGGCATAACTATATTAAAATCACACAAAGTAGATGTTAAGGCAAAAAGCATACTGGCTATAAAGAGGTGCACTTTGAAATGATAAAAGATTTGATTCACAAGGAAGATATAAAAATTTTAATTTGCATGTACCAATAAAATAGCCTCAGAATCTATACAGCAAAATATGACAAATATAAAAGAAAAACAGACAAACCTAAAATAATAGTTGGAGATTTTAACACACTCCATCTCAGTAAATGATAAAGTAAGCAGATAAAAAAATAGCAAGTGTTTAGAATATATGAAAAAATGCTATCAACAAAATTGACCTAATTAACATACATAAAACATTGCGTCCAACATCTGCAGAATACACATCCTTTTAAATTACACATGAAATATTAAGAAAATTTGACTATATGTTTGACCATAAGACAAGTCTCAACAAAGTTCAATAAACTGAAATCTTGTGAAGTGCATTCTTGGGCCACGATGTAAGTTAGCTAAAAGTCAATAACAAAAATATTGCTAGAAGAATCCCCCAAATGTTTGAAAATTAAGCAATTTGCTTCTAAATAACTCATGAGTAAAAGGAGAAACCACACTGTAAAATATAAAGTATTTAAAAATAAATAATGATAAAAATACTACACATCAAAATTTGTAGGATGCATATATTAAAAAAATTATTAGAAAAGAAAAAAAGGAAGCATTCATCACTAAAAAAGTAGATAAAGATCAGCAAATTGAGCCTAAAGAAAGTAAAGCAAATAAAATAATACAGAACAGAAATTCATAAAATAGAAGGCAAACATACAATAGAGATAGCATAGTCAAAGGTCAGTTTAACAAAAGTTTAACAAAACTGAAAAATCTCTGGCAAGACTGATCAAGAAAAAAGAGAGACTATATAAATAAACACTGTCAGGAATGAAAAAGAGAACATCATTACAGATCTCTCCAATTTTAAAACAATGAGAAGATATTATGAACAGCTTATGCCAATTAACTTGGAAATTCAGATGAAATAAATTCCTAGAATTCTAAAGCAAAGAAAGAAAAAAAAATCCTAATAATCATAAACTATTAAAAAATTGAATCCATTATTGAAAACTTTCCCTTAAAAACAGCTGCAGGCTCAGATGACCTCACCAGCAAGTTCTACCAAGCACTTAAAGAAAATAATAATAATAATAATGTCAGTATTACACAAACTCATTCAGAGAATAGGAAATGAGGGAACACTCCCCAGATTCATTTTATAAGGCCAATAAAACTTTGATCCAAGGTTGTTTGACTAGTTCATGAGAAGGAAGGAAAGTATTAGGCCATTCTCACTGGTGAACACAGATCTAAAATCCCAAACAAAATTTTAGCAAACCAAATACAGCAATATACACAAAGAATACCACCTCAAGACCAAGCTGGGTTTATTCTGGAATGTAAATTGGTTTCACATCCAAAAATCCATAAATGTAGTTTTCCATCTTAATAGAATAAAGGAGAAAAATCATGATTATGTCATTTGATTAAATTCCAAATACATTTGTAATTGTTCCCGATACATTTGTAATTAAAAAATTAAAATGAAAACTTTAGCAAACCAGGAGTAAGATGTAACTCCTTAACCTGAAAAATATTTTTAAAATTAACTACAGCATATCTACAGCAAGATTTGAATGTACACTATCAACACTTCTTTTCAATATTAAACTTGAAGTCCTACCCAGTGCAATAAAGCATGAAAAAATAAAGTTGTAAGGATCATAAAAAAAAAAAAAAACTGCCATTATTCACAGGTGGTATGATTTTGTCCTCATTGTGCCTGTCAGTTTGTCATACTGTGGGGCTTGCATGTTGCTGTGATGCTGGAAGCTATGCCACCAGTATTCAAACACCAGCAAGGCCACCCATGGTGGATGGGTTTCAGCTAAGCTTCCAGGCTAAGACAGACTAGGATGAAGGACCTAGCAGTCTACTTCTGAAAAAAATTAACCATCAAAAACCTTATGAATAATAGCAGAACATTGGCTGATATAGTGTTGGAAGATGAGCCCCTCAGCTTGGAAGACACGCAAAATATGACTGAAGAACAGCTTCCTCCTCGAAATCGTCTCCACCTTAATGACACGGATGGAATCAAGCTTTCAGAACCTTCATTTGCTGATGTGGCATGACTCAAAATGAGGAGAAATAGCTGTAAAAACCCATTAATAACAGGAACGTGGACTGTATGAAGTATGAATCTAGGAAACTGGAAATCACCAAAACTGAAATGGAACACATAAAGATTGATATCTTAGGCATTAGTGAGCAGAAATGGGCTGGTATTTGCCATTTTGAATCAGACGATCATATGGTATACTATGTTGGGAATGACAGATTGAAGAGAAATGGCATTGTATTCATTGTCAAAAAGAACATTGCAAGATCTATCCTGAAGTACAATAATGTTGGTGACAGAATAATATCCATATGCCTAAAGGATGGCCAGTTAATACGACTATCATTCAGATTTACACACCAACAACTAAGGCCAAAGAGGAAGAAACTGAAGATTTTTACCAACTTCTGCAGTGTGAAATTGATCAAATATGCAATCAAGGTGCATTGAAAATTACTGGTGATTGGAATGCAAAAGTTGGAAACAAAGAAGAAGGATCGATAGTCGGAAAATATGGCCTTGGTGATAGAAATGAAGCCAGAGATGGCATGACAGAATTTTGCAAGACCAACAACTTCTTCATTGCAAATAACTTTTTTCAACAACATAAATGGTGACTATGCACGTGGACCTCACCGGATGGAATACTCAGGAATCAAATTGACTACTTCTATGGAAAGAGACAATGAAAAAGTTCAATATCATCAGTCAGAACAAGGCCGGGGCTGACTGTGGAACAGACCATCAATTGCTCATACACAAGTTCAAGTTGAAGCTAAAGAAAATTAGAACAAAGTACGAACTTGAGTGTATCTCACCCGAATTTAGAGACCATCTCAAGAATAGATCTGACGCATTGAATACTAGTGACCAAAGATCAGATGAGCTGTGGGATGACATCAAGGACATCACACATGAAGAAAGCAAAAGGCCATTAAAAAGACATGAAAGAAAAGACCAAAATGGATGTCAGATGAGACTCTGAAACCTGCTCCTGAACGTTGAGTAGCTAAAGCTAATGGAAGAGATGATGAAGTAAAAGAGATGAATGGAAGATTTCAAAGGGCGGCTAGAGAAGACAAAGTATTATAATGGCATATGCAAACACCTGGAGTTAGAAAACCAATAGGGATGAACATGCTTGGCATTTCTCGAGCTGAAAGAACTGAATTAAAAATTCAAGACTTGAGTTGCAATATTGAAGGACTGTATGGGCAAAATATTCAATGGTGTAGGAACCATCAAAAGAAGATAGAAAGAATACACAGTGTCACTGTACCAAAAAGAATTGGCTGACAGTCAACCATTTCAGGAGGTAGCAAATGATCAACAACTAATGGTACTGAAGGAGGAAGTTCAAGCTGTACAGAAGGCATTGGTGAAAAACAAGGCTGCAGGAATTGATGAAATACCATTTGAGATGTTTCAACAAACAGGTGCTGCACTGGAAGTGCTCACTCATCTATGCCAAGGAATTTGGAAGACAGCTACCTGGCCAACTGACTGGATGAGATCCATATTTATGCCTATTCCCAAGAAAGGTGATCCAATTGACTGTGAAAATTATTGAATGATATCATTAATATCACACTCAAGTAAAATTTTATTGAAGATTATTCAAAAGCAGTTACAGCAGAATACGGACAAGGAACTGCCAGAAATTCAATCTGGATTCAGAAAAGGACGTGGAATGAGGTATATCATTGCAGATGTCAGATGGATCTTGGCTGAAAGCAGAAAATACCAGAAAGATGTTGACCTGTGTTTTATTGACTATGCAAGGGCATTCGATTATGTGGATCATAACAAATTATAGATAACATTGTGAAGAATAGGAATTCCAGAACACTTAATTGTGCTCATGAGGAACCTGTACATAAATCGAGAGGCAGTCATTAGAACAGAACAAGGGCATACTGCATGGTTTAAAGTCAGGAAAGGTATACATCAGGGTTGTATCCTTTCACTATATTTATTCAGTCCGTACTCTGAACAAATAACCTGAGAAGCTGGACTATATGAGGAAGAATGGGGCATCGAGTTTGGCAGAAGACTCATTAACAACCTGCAGTATGGAGATGACACAACCTTGTTTGCTGGAAATGAAGAGAACTTGAAGCACTTACTGATGAAGATCAAAAACTGTGGCCTTCAGTATGGATTACACCTCAACATAAAGAAAACAAAAATCTTCACAACTGGACCAATAAGCAACATCATGGTAAATGAAGAAAATATTGAAGTTGTCAAGAATTTCATTTTAGTTGGATCCACAACCAATGCCCATGGTAGCAGCAATCAAGAAATCAAATGACTCATTGCATTGGGCAAATCTGCACCAAAAGACCTCTTTAAAGTGTTAAAAAGCAAAGATGTCACTTTGAGGACTAAGGTGTGCCTGACCCAAGCCATGGTATTTTCAATCACCTCATATGTATGGGAAAGCTGGACAGTGAATAACGGAGACTGAAGAAGAATTGACACCTTTGTGTTGTGGTGCTGGTGAAGAATATTGAATATATCATGGACTATAAGAAGAACGAACAAATCTATCTTGGAAGAAGTACAGCTAGAATGCTCCTTAGAAGCAAGGGTTACAAGACTTCATTCTCACATACTTTGGACAAGTTATCGGAGGGATCAGTCCCTGGAGAAGGACATCATGCTTGGTAAAATAGAGGGTCATCGAAAAAGAGGAAGACCCTCAATGAGATGGATTGACACAGTGGTTGTAACAATGGGTTCAGGAGGCACAGGATGAGGATGGCACAGGACCAGGTAGTGTTTTGTTCTATTGTCTACAGGGTCACTATGAGGTAGAACTGACGTGATGGCACCTAACAACAACAACATAATTTTGTACAGATAGAATCCAAAAGAATTTAAGAGAAGTTATTAGAATTATTAGGAAAGCTTAGCAAGTTTGCTAAAAAGGTATCAACATACAAAAATCTTTTGCTTTTCTATATTTCAGCAACAAAATTAGAAAATGAAAATTTAAAGAAGATATTGTTAAAACAACATCAAAACATTTAAACTATCTACTTAGGTATCTAAAAATATATGTAAGAATTAAATACAGAAAAAAAATTTTTTTCAGATAAATTAAACATCCAAGTAAATGGAGGGGATATACAATGTTCACGGATAGGAAGACTTGATAGTGTAAAAATGTGAATTTCCCTCAAACAGATCTATAATCCCAATAAAAATATTACAAGTGTTTGGTGGAATTTGACATACTCATTCTTAAATTTATATGCAAATGCAAAAGTTCAAGAATAGCTTAGTTTTTTTTTTTTTTAGTTACCAAGTGCTGCCATAACAGAAATACCACAAGTGGATGGCTTTAACAAAGGGAAATTTATTTTCTCACAGTCTAGTAGGTTACAGGTCCAAATTCAGGGCATCGGCTCCAGGGGAAGCCTTTCCCTCTCTGTAGGCTCTGGGGGAAGGTCTTGTCCTCAATCTTCTCTGGGTCTAGAAACTTCTCAGGTGCAAGGGCCCCATGTCCAAAGGATGTGCTTTGCTCCTGGTGCTGCTTTCTTGGTGGTATGAGGTCCCCAACTCTCTACTTGCTTCCCTTTCCTTTTATCTCCTGAGAGATAAAAGGCAGCGCAGGTCATACCCCAGGGAAGCTCCCTTTACCTTGGATCAGGGAGATGACCTCAGTAAGGGTGGTGTTACAATCCCACCCTAATCCTCTCAACATAAAATTACAATCACAAAACAGAGGACAACCACACAATACCACATAACTAACCAAACTGATACACACATTTTTGGAGGGACATAATTCAATCCATGACAATAGCCTAGACCCAAACTCTCTTGAAAAAGAACAAAGTGTGAGGACTTGCTCTTCTTGAAATCAAATCTTATCATAATGCTACAGCAATCAAGGACTGTAATATTGATACAAGAGCAGACTAACGACAATGGAATGGAACAAATCCATACATATATGGGCATGTGATATATATGACAAAGATGGCAGTGCAGAGCAGTGGGGAAAGGACAGTCTTCTTAATACATGGGGCTGGGTCAATTAGACGGGCATATGGAAAAAAAAATATTAACTTAACATCATAGTATACAAAAAATCAACTTCAGATCTAAATGTGAAATGTAAATAATAAATCTTCTAGAAATTAATAAAGGAGAATATCATTATGACCTCAAGGTAGTAAAATATTTTTTTAAAGGGCACAAAAAGCACTAACCGCAAATGAAAAGATTGACAAATTAGACTACACTAAAATTAAAGATCTTTCATAGAAAGACATCATTAAGGAAGCAAAAGGCAAGCCACAGAGTGGGAAAAGTGCAAATAATTGACAAAGGGCACATGTTCAGAATAAAGAAAGCCTTCAAATTAATAAGAAAAAAGAAAACAGCACAGTAGAAAAAAAGCACTTATAAAAACAGGAAACCCAAATGGCTAACAACAGATGAAAAAGATGTTTGTACCAATCTAGATGTCTTCTATTTGCTCCTCCAGGCTCATCAAACATCCCTTCTCGGTGGGAAGCCCCACAGGAGTTCAGAAAAAGGAGGACAAGTTCAGGGGATTTTTCCACTGGTTCCCTCGCTGAGAAGGGTTGCCTTGGACGAGCTATATTCTCCACAGAATCTGATTAATCCCCTGAAGAGGGCTTGCTCTATGGGGCTCTACCCCCTTCTTTCTGGCCTAAGGGTAGTAACAGATTGACTGCCACTAGCCCTGACTTAGAAGCCTTGGTGGCACAGTTAATCCCTTGGCTGCTAACTGAAAGGTCTGCAGCTTGAACCTACCAGCGGCTCTGTGGGAGAAAAGACCTGGTGATCTGTTCCTGTAAAGATTGTTGTTGTTAGGTGTCACTGAGTTGGTTCCAACTCGTAGCGACTCTGTACAGTATAACAAAATGAAACATTGCTTGATCCTATGCCATTCTCACAATATTAGGTATGTTTCAGCCCATAGTTGCAGCCACTGTGTCAATCCATCTCATTAAGGATCTTTCTCTTTTTCTCTGACCCTCTGCTTTGCCAAGCATGATGTCCTTCTCCAGCGATGTGTCTCTCTTGATAACATTTCTAATATAAGTGAGACAAAGTCTAGCCATCCTCCCTTCTAAGGAGCATTCTGACTGTACTTCCAAGACAGACTGGTTTGTTCTTCTCGCAGTCCATGGTATATTCAATATTCTTCTCCAACACCATAAAGATTATAGCCTGGAAAACCCAATGGGGAAGTTCTACTCTATCATATAGGGTCACTATGAGTTGGAATCAAAAGGAGTCCTGGTGGCGCAATGGTTAAAATGTTCAGTTGGCTGTTGGAACCCACCGGCCACTCTATGGGAGAAAGATGCCGCGGTTTGCTTCTGTAAAGATTACAGCCTTGGAAACTCTATGGGGGCAGTTCTACCCTGTCCTATAGAGTCGTTATGAGTCGGAATTGACTGAATGGTAATGGCTGACTTGGAATGGATACGATGGCACTTAACAATAACGGAAGTCCTGAATTTCTGCGTTATTTCCAATATTTCCCTATAACAGCCTATATCTATGTTAATAACCCTTCCCACTTCTCTCCACCTCCCACCTCCCCCCCACATGTGCACGCAATTATCCTAAATCGAGTATGCCATGGACCTCTGACTGATACAGTGCTCAAGCTCATTACTAAAAAGTGGAATGCAAATTAAAATCACCACAAAGTACCATGTCATACCCACCAGAACGTCATACCAGCCAGAATGGCTAAAATAAAAGACTGACAAAACTAAATGTTGGTAAAGGTGTGGAAAAACAGGACTCTCAAACACTGCTGGCAAAGTATGAATTGGCATAACCACCTTGGAAAACAGATTGATTTTATCTAGCAAAGTAGAATATGAGCACAGCAATTCTACTTCTAGATGTATACCCTACAGCAGAGGTTCTCAAACTTTAGCCTGCCATGGGCACATCTGATCAGCTTCTTAAAACACAGATTGCGGAGTCCCCCCTCCGGAATTTTTGATGCAGTAGGAAAACCCCTGGTGGCACTATGGTTAAGTGTTCACCTACTAACCAAAAGGTTGGCAGTTTGAACAGTGGCTGTGAAGGGAGGAAGACCTGGCGATCTGCTCCCATAAAGATTACAGCCCAGAAAACTCTTTGGGGCCGTTCTACTCTGTCCTTTAGAGTCGCTATGAGTCGGGATCAACTCGGTGGCACACAACAACAGGACTGGAACGGGAGTCAAGAGTTTGCATTTCTAACAATTCCCAAGTGGCCTGATGCTGACAGCCACATTTTGAGAACCACCACCTTAGAGAAACTCTTGCGGGTGTATGTCAAGAGACATGTGCAAGAAAGGATGTGGCACCATTTTTCGTAATAAGAAAAATATTGGAAATAACCCAAAAGTCCACCAACTATAAGTTGGACAAAAAAAATTATGGGATATGGAATATTAATCAGTACTACAAAGGAATGAAAGAGGGCAACAGACATCATCATGGATGAATCATGAGTCAAAATAGCAAATCAAAGAAGGATACATACAATTTAAAGTTCAAAAACAGGCGAAATTAAGAAAATGAACTTTAGATGTTTTACCTGTTAAAACTATGAAGAGAAGCAAGGGAATGATGGTCACAAAAATCATCATGGAGATGAACTCTATGGGGAAGGGAGGAGATATGACTGGAAGACAGACAAGTACTTGACCTTGCCATCAATGTTCTATTTCTAATCCAACTGGTGACTGATTATACAGAGGTCTGTTTTATAGTTATTTTTTAAAAGGAGTGCATCTCTCCTTGAACCAGCCTCTGAGAAATGCTGCCATAAGGCGTCCGAATGAATCCATCAAAAGCTAAAAATTCTATTTCAGTATTTTCTCCAAGTCTGGTTCCTCATTTCTAGAAAGTGGGTGGCACATAGTCTGATCTGTTCCTCCAGCTCGGCATGAAGGCCCTCTTGCCAGCCCCTGAGTCTCCGGTCAGCAAATGTTGGGGCAAGAACACACACTCACACCCCCACAAGGACGAGGCATAACATATAAATAGTGCATGGGGTCCAAATCCACGTTTAGGAAAGAAACGTTTTTCTATCAGAAGCATAATTAGTAGAGCTGCTGCTCTCCCCACAAAAAAAAAACAAAAAGAATATTTGCATTTACTATATGCCATGAAGTTTAGCTTCTCAGAGCCAGGCTCTCAAAGCTGTAATTCTAGAAAAGGGTCATTGTTCTACATTTGCATAACCAAAGGTCCTTTAGGGGTGTCTTTTTCCCAGAACAAAGAAACAGGCTGCCTCAAAGTTAACCCAAGGGCTCAAGGCTGCTTCCAACCTTCAAATGAAACCAAAGCTGTGTTGTTACTTTTGCCTAGAAACCTCTGTGCTTTCCTTTCTGCCTTCCTTCTTTCCCTTAAATCAGCAGTCATTTCCTTCTTCAGCTCAGAGTCACTTCCATTTGTGCACACTCCTGCCTCTTAGGAAGTTTTTTCTTTACTGAACTATTTCTCCCCAGGAACTTTCAGTCAGTTAATTCTGTTTTTGCCCCTTGGGGCCAGAGTATAAACCTAATCCCCCTTCAACGTGACAGCCTTTCAAATAGGTTAAGACAGTTACCACATCTTCTCTGAGTTTTCTTTTTCTCTCAGTCCTCGGCCACCTCGCATCTGACAGTTTTGACCCCCATCCTGGTTGATGAGTTCTCAGGCTCTGCTTTGTCTTTCCCCAACTCAAGAAGAGAGCCAGGCCTGAGGGCCAGTTCCAGTCATAACGTGACCCAGTCTAGGGTGCAGCAGGATTATTAACACCCAAATGCCATGGTTTGGAAGCCCCAGGGGGCGCAAATGGTTAATACACTCAGCTCCTAACTGAAAAGATGGAGTTTCATGTCCTCTCAGAGGTGCCTTAGAAGAAAGGCCTGGCAATCTACTTCCAAATGATGACAGCCATTAAAAATCCTATGGTCCACAGTTCTTACCTGACACATATGGGGTGGCCATGGTTTGGAATATACTGCAGGGCAACTGGTTTACTGGTTTAATGACACGGTTTAAGTATGATAGTGTGCATAGTATCAAAAGCAATTATCGACTGACGCCAAGTTTAGGTGCTAGAGAGAAAAAGAGTGAGAAATTAGTTTGTCTTTAAAAAAGCGAGAGCCACTGCAGCCGTGTTTGTGAAGTGTTTATTATGGGTGCCTAGTTGTCATGGAGCATAGTAACAGCTGATGTGGAAACCTGAACGGGCTCAGGCAAATGAGGGATTTGTCAGATTACATTTGCCATGCATCGCATTTGACAACAGCAGTTAACTCTAGATATGCGGCGCCAGTCTTCACACTGCTGTGCTCATCGTACTAAAACAGATAAATCCTGAAAGCTCCATGATTTAACACAATAAAAGTTTATTACTTGTCTCCTAACGCTCCAACATGGGTTGCTATACAGGTGGCCCTCTCTTCTGCACGAATTGGTGAATTCAGGCTCCTTCTTTGCCATCATCAACAGGTTACTCCCAAGGTTGCCCTGGGTGGGTAAGGATCATTCCATTCTAACCAGCCAGAAGGGAGAGAGAACATGGGAGTTCACTCATGGGAGGATTCGGCCAGATGTGGGAGTGCAGGGCACCACTTTTGCCTAGAACCTGTTGGCTAGAACTCAGTCACATGGCCACAGCTGGCCACAGGGAGGCTGGGAAGTGTAGTCCAGGTATTTGCCCTATTCCAGTTGCCATCGAGTTCATTCTGACTCACAGCAATCCTGTAGGACAGAAAGAACTGCCCCATAGGATTTTCTAGGCTATAATCTTTACCAGGGCAGATCACCAGGTCTTTTCTCCTGTGGAGTGGCTGGTAAATTCAAACCGTTGACCTTTCAGTTAGTAGCTGAACATTTAACCACTGTATCACCAGGGCTCCTTAGCATGTGCCCAGGAAGAAGAATTTATTTCTTGTCTCTTAACAATTCAAAGTGGGGATTCCTGTATGGGTGGCAAATAATATCTTAATGCTATTGTGGAAGTAGTTTTGATCTCATGGGCCTTTGAAAGGGCCTCAGAGACTTCTGGGGGTCTCCAGGCCACACTTGGAGACCACTTCCTGAGAACATCAGATGACCCTTAAAAAAAACAAACTCGTTACCATAGAGTCAATTCCAACCCCTGGTAACCCTATAGGACAAAGTAGAACTGCCCCATAGGGTTTCCAAGGAGCAGCTGGTGGATTCAAACTGTCAACCTTTTGATTAGCAGCAGTAGCTCTTAACTACTGAGCCACCAGAATTCCAGATGACTCCTAGTGGGGTTTATTACACAACACTCCAGTGAGATTAAAACGACATGCAGTAACCTTTTTGCCTTCTTGAATAATTCACACTCACGGTTAAATGGCTTCTTCAATTTTATTCCTTCCCCAGGCTCACTTCTAAGTTCTAAAGGACGTATATAGCTGCCCTTCCCACACTCAACTTTAGAGGCCCTGTACAGTTGACAGTGAAAACAGGCAGTTACACTTCTCAGTCTCTCCATTCGCCTTGGTCCTGTGCTTCCTCCCCCCAGACAGGAAGCTCCCTAGCCTCCAGGGCAATTCTGTTTTGGACCTGGTCCCTCCAACTCCTATACTGCTGTTAGAACTTCCCAAACTCTCTCCCTCTCCTCCCAGGGCTTTTTTTCTAGATGTGTGTCTGGAACAAGGTGGAGGCTGTCGGATAAAACCTGTTTGCACTTCCTTTCAAGTCTTTTCAGTCTCACTAAAGGTAGTCTCTTCTGAACGCCGAGTCTGAAATCAGGCACCTTTTTAATAGGTCTGATCCTCGCCTAGAGTCCTGGTGGTGCAGTGGTTAAGAGCTCAGCTGCTAACCAAAAGGTCAGCAGTTCGAATCTACCAGCCGCTCTTTGGAAACCCTATGGGGCAGTTCTACTCTGTCCTATAGGGTCACTATGAGTCAGAATCAACTCCATGGCAACAGGTTTAGCCTTGCCTAAGATGTCCCCGGGTGGCGCAAACAGTTAAGCACTCAGCAGCTAAGTGAAAAGTTGGAGGCTTGAGTCGACCCATAGGTGCCTTGGAAGAAAGACCTGGGGAACTACTACCAAAAAATCAGCAATTGAAAACCCTAAAGGTCACAGTTCCACTCTGATACACATGCAGTCCCCATGAGTTGGCATCCACCTGACAGTAACTGGTACTGGTGTTTTGCTTTTAGTCCTTGCCTGACAACTCTCCCCTGGGCAAATGGCAGCCCTACACCCCAAAGCACAATGTGGGTGGTGGTGGAAGAGAAGAACAAAACATTCTGGTTAATGTCTCAAATTATTAGTCTGCTATTGGTGGCGTAGTGGTTAAGTGCTACGGCTGCTAACCAAAGGGTTGGCAGTTCGAATCCACCAGGAGTTCCTTGGAAACTCTATGGGGCAGTTGTACTCTGTCTTATCGGGTCGCTACGAGTCTGAATCGACTCGACGGCACTGGGTATGTACTAACATGAGTGCAAATGGGTCAAGTGATTTCTGGACAATAGTTGTACTCAAAAGGTATCTTTGAGAGATAAAAGGACTTGTTCCCAAGGCATGGCTCTAAAGTGGGTGTTTGGGGTTGTTTGTATCAGTCTGCTGGCAGCCCATGCTTTTCTTAACGTCACAGCTCCTCCTCGAAGCTCCCCATGTTGCTGAGGGCAAAGCTGGCCTTCCTCCTCCAGTGCTCCACCTACTTCCTTAACCTAGAGACGGACAGGGTTATTGGGTAGAAGAAACCCAGGTATCAGGAGTCACCAAGAATGAAAAAGGAGGTCTGCTTTACCCTTCACAAAACCAGTACCACTGTATCCTCAGACGGGGACTTAGGCCCAACGCTGGTTTTATCAAGGTATCAACTCGATGGTACCTGACAGCAACAATGCCATAGACACTGGGATACCAGACACCCTTCACAGCTGTACCACCAAATTCTGATCAACATGTAAAAGTTGTTTCTGATACAACTGAAGATACACTCTGTAATAGCAATCAAGTATCAGATGGAATGTTGAGCTGAGCAGGCAGTAGGATGTGGAGTGGAGTTAAATACAATTTGCTGCAAAAATAGGGAAGGGGCAAGGTGGTTGCAGGGAGAGTTCTCTTTTCGACTGGAACAATAACGGATATTATCTCCTGAGGATATGAGTGTCCAACCAGAATGGTAAACAGTTCTGCTCAGACAGTGACCCAAAGTTAAAGGACATCAAAAGGCCAGGGGAAACCGAAGGTCAAAAATTACTCTAAAGCAAAGATGGACAAGGAAACTAGATGACTGGGGAATTAATAAGACCATTAACTAACATCGGAAAAATATAACCAATGTCAATGAACAATTTGTATAGAAACTGTTAAATGGGAACCTAATTTGCTGTGCAAGCTTTTACAGAAAACAAAATAAAACATTTTAAAAACAAAAAGAAAGAAAGGCCAGGGTCATGACAGTAGAATAGTTGAATTTCCTCACATGTACCAATAAAAATCCTTTTATTAAGCAGTGTGCCAAGATGCTGGCTTCGCTATCACCGATACTGGAAGCTTGGAATGACTCAGAGAGAATATGCATGATCATTGCACCAGATGGCATGCACCTTCAGGAAGAATTCCATATTTTGTGGTACTTTTCTTCATGACTGAGTAATTTCTCATAAACAGAACATTTCTCATTTGTTTGAAAACAACAGTGTTTTTTATTAAATAAATAAATAAAAAGACTGGAAGTAAATAAATCAAGATGTTAATGGTGGTAATGCCCAGTCATGGGATTATGGATGCTTGTTCTTTTCTTTTTCTAACTTTATATATTTTTTAAATATTCTACAAATAAAATGAAAAGGTATAAAAGAAACTCAAAGTGGCTGAAATTCCTAAGATTTCATAGGTGTAATCTTATTTAATCCTCCCAACAACTCTGTATGACACAGATTATTTTCCCTCTTTTCAAAGGGGGAAACTGAGTATCTTAGGCTGAGTTCTCTAGAGAAGAAAAACCAGCAAAGTGTATAAATATATATATATATAGAGAGAGAGAGAGATTTATATCAAGGAAATGGTTCACAAGGTTGTAGAGGCTGTAAACATCCCAAGTCTGTGGGTCAGGAAAGAGGCTTCTCCTGATTCACATAGCCCCAGGGGCTGGCCACCCCAACATCGACAGGCCAGAGTGCAGGGCTGTTGCTCACAGGCTGCGAAGATCTGAGTCCCAACATTGTTAGGCAAGACTACAGGTAAGCTGCTAGCTCAAGTCCCGAGAACTGGCGGTCAGGTGAACATGAGCCAGCTGTAGGATCAGGAATGAGCAAAAGCCCCAGAACCCTGCCTGAACGTCCACCCGCACTCGATGCAGGCCACACGCCCAAGGAAACTCCCTTCAACTGATTGGTTACTCGCAGCAGACCCCATCATGGGGATGATCACATATTAGATCTCAACGAGGAAGTGACCACAACATCACACAACTGCCAAAACACTGAGAATCATGGCCCAGCCAAGTTGACACACAATCTTAACCATCACACTGAGGTTGATGCTGTTAAATAATTTCCTCAAGCTCACATAACTAGTAAATAAATGAATCTGGATTTGAACCCAGGTCTTTTGATTCTAGATTCCATGCTCCTTCTTCTACTCTCTGCTGCCTCTGCAAGAACAGCATATTCTTCTGACAGCTAGACCCACAGGATACATTGGAAGAAAAGCCACTAGCCCTCTCCTGCTATTAACCAGAATGAGTGAGAGAGCTGCAAACTCTGATGAAAGACCAGGAAAATATGGTAGGCCATACCAGGCTCAGGAGGTGGAGGATTTGATAGACATGATGCCTTCTGAGGAATGACTAGGGCTTGCCCATCTGAAACCTCAGATCAGAGTTTAGAAGCAGGCCCCTGTTTTTTCAGTCTGCTCTGTGGAGTAACTATCTTTCATAGGCCTGCACATCTTGATTTGTCAACTGTGAAGGAAAGAGCTTAGAGGTTTTATTTCAGTTACTATTGGTGAGTTTTGTTTTTTTTTTAACTTTTATTGAGCTTCAAGTGAACGTTTACAAATCAAGTCAAACTGTCACATATAAGTTTATATACACCTTACTCCGTACTCCCACTCGCTCTCCCCCTAATGAGTCAGCCCTTCCAGTCTCTCGTGACAATTTTGCTAGCTTCCAACTCTCTCTATCCTCCCATCCCCCCTTCAGACAGGAGATGCCAACACAGTCTCAAGTGTCCACCTGATACGAATAGCTCACTCTTCATCAGCATCTCTCTGCTACCCACTGTCCAGTCCCTTTCATGTCTGATGAGTTGTCTTCGGGAATGGTTCCTGTCCTGAGCCAACAGAAGGTTTGGGGACCATGACTGCCGGGATTCCTCTAGTCTCAGTCAGACCATTAAGTATGGTCTTTTTATGAGAATTTGGAGTCTGCATCCCACTGATCTCCTGCTCCCTCAGGGGTTCTCTGCTGTGCTCCCTGTCAGGGCAGTCATCGGTTGTGGCCGGGCACCAACTAGTTCTTCTGGTCTCAGGATGATGTAGGTCCCTGGTTCATGTGGCCCTTTCTGTCTCTTGGGTTTTTAGTTATCGTGTGACTTTGTTGTTCTTCATTCTCCCTTGATCCAGGTGGGTTGAGACCAATTGATGCATCTTAGATGGCCGCTCGTTAGCATTTAAGACCCCAGACGCCACATTTCAAAGTGGGATGCAGAATGTTTTCATAATAGAATTATTTTGCCAATTGACTTAGAAGTCCCCTTAAGCCATAGTCCCCAAACCCCTGCCCTTGCTCCGCTGACCTTTGAAGCATTCATTTTATCCCGGAAACTTCTTTGCTTTTGGTCCAGTCCAGTTGAGCTGAGCTTCCATGTATTGAGTATTGTCCTTCTCTTCACCTAAAGCAGTTCCTATCTACTAACTAATCAGTAAAAAGCCCTCTCCCACCTTCCCTCCCTCTCCACCTCATAACCACAAAAGTATGTGTTCTTCTCAGTTTATACTGGTGAGTTTTTTTGTTGTTGTTGTTTTTTATTGGTGAGTTATAAATTACCCCAAAACTTAGCACCTTGAAACAACCATATTATTTCACTTGTGATTATGTGGGTCAAGAATTTGGATAGGGCTTGGCTGGGCAGTGCTCACTGGGGTTTCTTTTGTGTTTACAGCCAGCGTTAGCTGGGGCCGCGGTCATCTGAAGGCTCAACTGGACTGGATGTGCAAAATGGCTCACTCACATGATTAGCAATTGGTACTGGTGAAATGGGCTTTTACCTGGAGAGCCTAACATGGCGTCTCCAGTAGAGTCAACTCAAGGTAGTTGGACTTCATACCTGGTGCCTGACTTCCCCCAGGACAAGCAACCCAAAAAAACCAGGCAGTCACACAAGGCCTTTTTTGAGCTAGCTTCCAAAGTCATATATCATTTCCACTGCATTCTGTTGGGTACAAGTCAATCACTTGACAGACTAGATTCAAGGGGGAAGGAACTAGACTTTACCTCTCGACGGAGAAATGGCAAGGTGACATTGTAGAAGAGCACATAGGGTGAGAAATATTATTTCAGTCAACTCTGGAAAATACTATCTGCCA
This sequence comes from Elephas maximus indicus, assembly GCF_024166365.1. NCBI lineage: Eukaryota > Metazoa > Chordata > Mammalia > Proboscidea > Elephantidae > Elephas > Elephas maximus. The sequence continues at coordinate 163,143,058 of NC_064821.1, read as the reverse complement.
CAGTCATTTAATCCATTGCTCCCAAACTTTTTCACCTCATAGCACACGTAGGAAGCATTAATGGCTCACAACACACCAATTGGGAATCTCTGACAGTCTAGCTGTCCATGATTAACAAAGCTTCCCTTCTATACTTTATGGCTAGTGTGCATTCAAGGGCAAGATTTCCCCCATGTTTCAGGGCAATTCTTCAGCCAACAGAAATGAAACTCCCCAGCTTTGATCACTCCGTGCTATAGATAACTCTGCTATAAGAGTTTCTATGTCCAAATGCGTTGAGATAGTTATTCACCTTTATCTTTTATAAACATAGAAGATGATGAAACACATGTTCTTCATGCACTGGATTTGTTTAAAATATATGCTACCATCAAAAGATTAATGACTGCAATGGATTCAGCATTTCAAATATGTTAAAATTCATTTGCTCATAATGATATTAAAACAACAATGACAATATAAATCATTATAATAACCTTCGGAGGTGTCTAGGCCACTGACTAATTCACAGAAATGATAAAGGGAAAAAATCAAGCATTTATCCTACCTTTTGTATATGAACTCTATTATCGTTATATTGCCTTTCAATTCTTTGCTTGGCTTTCTGGTACGGGTGCTGGACCCTGAAAACATTTTTCCTATTGCCAGCTGGCACAGTGTTAGGCTTTGTCAGTAGAGGATACTCAAGGAACATTACAGAAGGAAGGGTTTCTCTTCCTAGTCCCAGTGTGCTTTTCCTGCTTGCTCCTGTAGGACACAGTGACCAAGAGTGTGGACATCCCAGTAAGTTTTAGCAGCACGCCATGGGCAGTTTTCTACTGAGCTTTGTCAGCACCCCACTGGGCAGTTTCCTACTTGCCAGCACTAACCTGCAGTACTTCAGCAAACTCCTCGGCCATCCAGCGGGCTACAGCCACCTCCTCTCCAGTGAGGTCTGAATCTCATCCTTGGAGTGGGGGTGGGGGTGGGGAGGGCTCTTCCAGGTTTGTCCCTTTCTTGGGTGCTCTGACTCAGCCCTAGAGGTAGCGGCTGTTCCCTATATCTGCTATTCCTACATTCTCTAGAGTTTTCTTTGCTGCTTGATGGTTAATGCTCTACTAGACCAACCAGTTGCCATCAAGCTGATTCCAACTCATGTTGACCCCATGTGTATCAGAGTAGAATTTTGTGTGGTTTTTAGTGGCTGATTTTTCAGAACTAGATTGCAAGGTCTTTCTTCTAAGGCACCTCTGGATAGACTCCAACCTCCAATCTTGGGGTTAGCAGCTGAGTGCGTTAACCATTTGCAGTACCCAGGGACACCTCATCCTCTATTGCTAGTTAATGATTTCTTATATTAAGTTTTCCCTGCTCAAATCACTGTGTGTTTACAGTCTCCTGACTGAACCCTGGCTGATTTACATGATAGCCAAATATTTGATGAGGAAAGTTTGTTTTCCTAGAAGACCAGCTGACAGATGCCGAAGGAATGATAGGATATTTTACAATCTCTAATGAAAAAAGAAGAGATCTGGGCAATGATCATCATGGATGCTAAAGTCATTAGTGAAAGACTGATGGGACCTAATAATGGAAGGATCAAGTTGATATCACCTGAATCCAGAGGTGGCTTCACTATGAGCTGATATAGTTTTTAAATTTCAGTGCCCTTCACTTGCATGGGCTCCTTCCAAGTCCTAGTACCTAATTTTACACTTGTAATTATGTATTATTTCTCTTTAAAAAGCCCCTTAAATTGTATAAACCTCAATCTCCATAAAACCTGAATCTACTCATTGTAAACCCACTGATCAATCTTAAAATCACAAAAAGAGAGACAACCAAATATTATGTGCCTCTTGATGTGATGCAGTAGGAAAGAACATCATGAAATATTTTGGACAAATTTAATATCAAACTGATTAATCCTGTAGCTATAGTCACGAGTTTATCTAAACAATGGAAATAGAGGCACACGTGAAAGACACTATACGGATGCAATAGCTAAATCCAACATATGGGCAATTTTATGGTATAAACTACCCACTCGTTTTAGTTTCCTAAGGCAACTATAACGAAATACTACAAAGTGGGTGACTTTAAAGAACATACATTTATTTTCTTACAGTTCTGGAGGTTAGAAATGTGAATTCAGGGCATTGGCAGGACTATGGTCTTTCTCTGTCAACTCTAGGGGGAAGGTCCTTCTGTATCTGTTTTAGTTTATGTAGCCCTGGGCGTTTCTTGGCATTCCTTGATTTGTAAATGGTTCCTCACATGCTCTCTTCCTCCTGTGTGTGTCTCTATTTCTTTGCCTGTCCCTCTATTTTATAAAATGCCACTCTGAAGGGGTTAGGATCAGGATGCACCCTACTTCAGTGTGACTTTGTCAAATTAACTAATAACATTTGCAAAGATAACCCCTATTTCCCCAAACAGGGTCACATTCACTGTGCAGGGGTTAGAACTTCAACATAGCTTTTGGGGGAACACAACTCAATTCATAACACCAGTTTTTTCAACAAATAAATAGCAAGTTAAAAGAAAGTGTTGAGAGGACTATTATAAAACAAACCCAGTGCCATCGAGTCGATTCCGACTCATAGCGACCCTACAGGACAGAGTAGAACTGCCTCATAGAGTTTCCAAGGAGCGCCTGGCGGATATGAACTGCCGGCTCTTTGGTTAGCAGCCCTAGCAATTAACCACCATGCCAGCAGGGTTTCCAGGACTTTTACAGATTTTTAAAAACTCGGGACATATCAACAAAAGCAATGTGTGGACCTTGTTTGGATCCTGATTCAGATAAAATAACCACTTATAAGATTAATTTGGGAGTTTTTATGCTGAATGGATATAAGATGTATTACAGAATTAATTTCTTTTAGATGTGATAATGGTATTGTGGATATATATTTTTTAAAGAGTTCTATCTCTTAGAAACATATATTTAACTATTTTTTAGTGAAACGATATAATGTCTGGGATTGTTTTTAAAATAATTTAGCAAAGGGCAGGAAAGTAGATAAAGTAAGATTGGCCTTATGTTGATAAATGATGAAGATGGGTGATGGGTACATGGGGATTTATTCTAAATATATTCATTGCTTTCAAACATACTGTGAGAGTTGGGGCCAACTATGAAATTTGAAGGTAAGTCCATACAAGACTGCCCTCACTTCTGACATCAATTGCAATTCCGAGTGTTCCCAAGACCACCCTCAAATTTCATAATTCACTAGGAAGACTCACGGAACTCACTGAAAGCTGTTATACTCACAGTTACAGTGTGTTACAGGGGAAGGAAGATTAAAACCACTGAAAGAAGGGATGCATACAGCAGAGTCCAGGGGTGCCAAAAGCAAAGCTTCCCTTGTTCTCTCCCTGTGGAGTCATAGATGTGTCACTTTCTCAGAAAGTATTGCCAACCCAGGAAATTCACCCAAGCCTTGGTGTTCAGAGTTTTTATTGAGACTCCGTCTCTTAGTCGTGATTGATTGATTATTTACCCATGTGATTAATCTCAGTCTCCAGGTGTACCCATTCTCAATCATTTAGTTAGACTATCAAGTGTGACCCAAGCCCTCCAGGCAAACAAGGACACTCTTATCAAGCAGGACATTCCACAGGTTTAGAGACTATCTCCCAGAAGCTGAGGGCAAAGGTCAGGCCTCTTTTTGGGCTAAAGGTTAAATCTTTACTATACACATACATTAGTGTATGTTTGAAAGTTTCATAAAAAAAAGTTTAATAAAATAAAATATATGCTAACATAAGTGGCATATTATCTACATATTTTTTTTTATTGCAGTTTTCAGAATACTTTTCATACATAATTTAATGCAATCCTTTTTTTTTTTTTTTTTTTTACCTCAGGCCTACAAGGTAGGTTTTATTATCTTCATTTTATAGAGAACAGTTTCAGAGTGATTAAGTCAATGGCCCAGGGGCACAGAGCTAGTAAGAGGCAGAAATGGGATTCAATCCAAGTCCTTGATTTCCAAATCCCACGCTCTACCTGGTGAGGTGGAAGAAAGCTGACCGAATTCAGAAAACTGGTGTTCTAATCCTGGTTACATTTACCAGCTGGATGATCCTAGATAAGTCACTTAACTTCTGAGACTTAGGAAAATGGGAATCAAGAACAGCCTGCCTTATTTTTTTTTTAAAAACTCAAGTCTGATAATTTCTGGAAAAGTGCTTTGTAAATTATAAAGTGTCTTACAAATTTATTGGCCTATATAGACAAGTCTTCTAGCAGGGATCTCTGTAAAATAGAAGAGGGTTTCTGGGGGTTGGTCTTGGACAATACAAAGTTTGCTCTTGGCAATCTTGGTATTCCTTTCTATAGACCTCCTCACATTCTAAAAGTCATCGCTCACATCAATTTTAACTGATGATGCTTAAGACGCTTTTCCTTGTGGTGTCTTTGAATGCCTACCATTGTCCCTGGTGTACTGTGCTGTTATGTAGCAGGTGGGAGCAGAGTCTCCACAGCAGCTGTTGATAACTGAAAGCTTTATGGCTTGTTTTTAGGCTAGTAAAATGAGTATGAAATTGGGTGGTATTCTCTGCTGTTGTCCAATTAGATTACTTACACTGTCTAAGTCAATTAGTACCCATGAATTTCCATCAAGCGACATTGGAAAATAGATGAGAAACTTTTGATTCTCCAGAGGAAAAAGTGAAAAGATACAGTCAAAATGGCTGACATTAAACAACAACAACAAAAGCTCCGTGGAGACTGGGTGTAAAAGCAGACATGTCAAAATGGCAACATCCAAGCCGCCACTTCCAAGGATCATGCTCGGAAACACACATTCACCGACTGCAGAGTAAGGCCACTGTGTTATCTGAATACTAATGAGAGCACGTAAATTGAACTAGATATTTTAAGTCTTAAACACAACTATATATTTTATGTTTCTATGAAACATCTTGTTTTCAGTTATTTCTTTTTGTAGAATTAGTACTAACCACAACGTTTCCAAGTCCCTTTACCTCTTACCCATAAATGAAGAATAAGTGAGGAATATTAATAATATCTATCTCATGGGGTAAGAATGAAATAAGATCATAATTGTAAAAGTGCCTTGCTCAGGTTCTGGCATAAAAAAACATAAAGCAGGTGCTAAATGTTAGTGTTTCTTTGAATATAAGTAATTATATATTGTCCCTTTAAATCTATAATTTCCATAGAAGCTCAGAGAAGGAAGAAATCAACGTGGGCTGAGGAAGGAAGGAGAGTGTTGTGAATACAGTAGGACAGGGGTGTGATGGCTGAGCCCCCGTGAAGAAACCCATTGCCATGGAGTTGATTCCAACCCTATAGGATAGAGTAGAACTGCCCCATAGGCTCTCCAAGGAGCAGCTGGTGGATTTGAACTGCTGACTTGTTGGTTAGCAACCAAACTCTTAACCACTGTGCCACCAGGGCTCCAGCCCCAGTGGTACTGAAAAGCCCCAGTGGTACTGAAAACAGAAGGCCTAAAAGCTGGTGCTGGGACGTGGTATGGAGTCCCTGGGGGGTACAGTTAACAGAACCTCAGAAGAAAGCCCTGGCTATCTACTTCTGAAAAGTCAGTCGTTGAAAACCCTGTAGAGGGCAGTTTTACTCTGACACACAGGGGTCGCCAGGAGGCAGAATCGATTTGAGGGCAACTAGTTTGTTTGAATCGACTCGATGGCACTGGGTGTTTTTTGGGTTAGTTTGTTCTTGTTTTTTTCCGTTGGACATACTATAAAATAGAGTAAAATACCAATTTTCATAATCTTGGTGGTGAAATACATATGAGTGTTCACGGTACAATGTTTTCAGCTTTTCTAAATGTTTGCAAATTGTCATAATAAAATCTTGGGAAATGAAGTTATTAAAAACTGGTGACCGCTGGGAAGTTCCATGGCCATGATCATCGTCAGTGGATTAAATGAAAATCAAATGAGCAGTTCTAGAAGCCCATTAAATGTGGGCAGTAGGGAGCAGAAAGAAGCCCTGGTTGTGCAGTGGTTAAAGCATTTGGCTGCTGACTGAAAGGTCAGCGGTTCAAACCCACCAGCTACTCCTCGGGAGGACGATGTGGCAATCTGCTCCGGTAAAGGTTTACAGCCTTGGAAACCCTATGGGGCAGCTATAGGACCCTGTCCTATAGGGTCGCTATGAGTCGGAATTGACTCTATGGCAATGAGTTTGGGTTTAGGGAGGCAGAAAATAAAGGAAGGTGTGAGGTGGGAGAGGCAGAGGAAGCAGCTCTTTCCTGGTGAGGTCGACGCAGTGAGGAACCCCTGCTCACAGAGAGCATGCTGGTGCAGCCAGGAAAGTTTGCATCACTGGGAACCTCTGTGCAGGCCTTCTCCCCAGCCAGACAAGCCGTGATCATTTCCAGTTCTGCTTCCAGGCAGACTAGGGGTGCAGCGTTACAAACAATTACACTGCTTTCAAAATGGAAAATTTCAGTCCCAGGATTTCAACAGGAACTTCTGGAGCCTGTGAAAGGCACCACCAACCTTGAGAGCCAAATTAATGGAAAAATTTCCTAACTGCTGTAAAAATGTGCCTTAAATGTCCTAAAAATAATGTGTATGTAACTACTCCGAACTGGGTGGGCGATTCCTTTTAACTCTAATTTCTTGTTTTGGCGCCAAACACAAAATAGAAGGTTGCTATGCATAGTAGCAGGTCACATCTCATTGAGTCATGGTTCTCTAGTCATATGACAGTATACACGTATATATTACATCTGGACAAAGCTTTAAATATTTTAAATATTATTGAAACCAATAAACCTTTGTGGAGCCCCTAATATGTACAATATGAAGATATACAAAATACAGCCAGTAGCAATTTTTCCATAATGTGTGAATTATGTACGTCCAGGGATGTATCATATTCCCACCTTGTGCAAGCACAATCTCTTCCCCTGGACCTCTCTTTGAGAATCACTGTAGACTTCATAGTCTTTTGAATATTGAATCAGTGGCAAAGTTGAGACGCTGTATTCAAATTCCTTTGCCTGCTTAAGAGTCATCATCATTGTCCAATTATATCGTTGGACTGATATCTTCAAAAAGATAGTTTCTAAAGTAAAAAAATGCCAACGATTTGGAAGGGTATAAACTGAAAAATCAAAGCCCACCTCCACTTAACACTCCCAATCTCCCTCCCCAGAGGTAACGCTCGTAACAGATTTTTGCATACACTTCCAGAAATTTTTTTAAGCATACGCAAGTATGTATGTGACCCAGATGTTGGCTGTCCACCCATCTGCATGGCTGACTCTCTTTAGGACCCATGCCATCCTTGGCACAAAGCTCAGCCTCTTGAACAGCATTTACAAGAAACCCAATCACACCGAATATGTCCTGATTTTTAAATTATTATTAAAGATTGATGGGTTGGGGAGAAGCGCCACATGGCACAGCAACGCATTTCTCTTTCTCTAACAAAACAAAGCTGGGTTCAACGTGTGTCTCCTCCAAACTCTTGCCAGCCCACACCACAACAGGGGCTCTTCTCTGGCCTCTGTTCATCCCATCCTGCCAACACATGCACACGCGCGCACACACACACACACACACACACACACACACACAGGCACAGAGCTCCAGCCTCAGTAATCCCTGCCGTGACTGTCCCAATGCCTAAATATCCCCTTCTCAACTTCTACCTTCTCTCAGTGGTAAGGATGCACTACATTTTATTTAACCGGTGCCTTTTGGTTAAACATTAAAATTGTTTCTAGTTTTCTTTTACTATTTTAAACAATATCATAATGAACATCTCTAAAGATGCATCTTTGCACCCTTGTGAATTTGCCATAGGGTGAATTCTTAGAAGTGCAATGTATGGGTCAAGGGCCTATGCAGTCATAATTTGGATGTATTTCGACAAATTGCTCTCCCGAAAATGACATAAATGTACATACCCAGAGTGCACGGGGGCATCAGTCTCGCCACCCACCTCGCCAACACTGGGTAGTACTAAACTTTGTCGTCTTTACCAATCTAATGGTGAAAAGCAGTACCTCGTTATTATTTTAATTTGCATTTCTTTAATGATGAGTGAGATTAAGCATCTTTTCAGAAGCTTGTTCGCCACTTGTATTTCATTTTCTGTGAACTCTCAGTTCTTCCTCTAGGTGTGGATACCAGCAAACACCATCTCCTTCTTGAGAAGACCTTTCTCCTTTGCTTCCAGGACAATACCATATCCTGATTGTCTCACTCTTTCTCTGTCCCTTGGCTGCAGCTTTTTCTCTCTGTGGCCCTGGAATGTTGCTGTTTCCCCAGGTTCCAGCCTCATCCTGTTTCCTTTCTACTGTACATGGTCTCACCTACGATCTCACCCACTGACCCAATGATACTTCCCTCTTATTGACCATTTATTATGTTCTAGAAATTTTACTAGGCATTCAAAAATACTATAATCCTACAATACACCAACAAACAAACCCAAACGCATTGCTGTCGCATCGATTCTGGCTCATAGCAACCCTATATATAGGACAAAGTAAAACGGCCCTATAGGGTTTCCAAGGCTGTAATCCTTACAGGGAGCTCTGGTGGCACAGTGGTTAAGAGCTACTGCTGCTAACCAAAGGGTCAACAGTTCGAATCCATCAGCAGTTTTACTCTGTCCTGTGGAATGGATGAATCTAGAGGGCATTATGCTGAGTAAAATAAGTCAATCAGAAAAGGACAAATATTGTATGAGACCACTATTATAAAAACTCATGAAAAAGTTTACACACAAAAAGAAACAAATCTTTGATAGTTATGAGGGAAGGGAGGGATGGGGATGGAAAAACACTAAATAGCCTTTGGTGAAGCGTAAAACAGTACACAATACTGGGGAAACCAGCACAACTTGGCCAAGACAAGGTCACAGAAGCTTCATAGACACATCCAAACTCCCTGAGGGACCAAATTACTGGGATGAGGGCTGGAGACCATGGTGTTGGGAGACATCTAGCTCAACTGGCATAACATAGTTTATAAAGAAAATGTTCTATATCCTACTTTGGTGAGTAGTATCTGGGATCTTAAAAGCTTGTGAGCAGCCATCTAAGATACTCCATTGGTCCCACCCTGCCTGGAGCAAGGGAGAATGAAGAAAACCAAGACAAAAGAGAAAGATTAGTCCAAAGGACTAGTGGACCACAACTATCACAGCCTTCACCAGACTGAGTCCAGCCCAACTAGATGGTACCCAGCTACCACCACTGACTGCTCTGACGAGGATCACAACAGATGGTCCCAGACAGAGCTGGAGAAAAATGTAGAACAAAATTCTAACTCACAAAAAAAGACCAGACTTACTGGTCTGACAGAGACTGAAGAAACCCGAAAGTATGGCTCCCAGACACCCTTTTAACTCTGTACTGAAGTCACTCCTGTGGTTCATCCTTCAGCCAAAGATTAGACAGGCCCATAGAACAAAATGAGACTAAATGGGCACACCAGCTCAGGGGCAAGGATGAGAAGGCAAGGTGGGACACAAAAGCTGATAATGGGGGACCCAAGGTTGGGAAGGGGAGACTGTGGACATGTCTTGGGATTGGCAACCGATGTCACAAAATGATATGTGTATTAATTGTTTAACGAGAAACTAATTTGCTCTGTAAACCTTCATTTAAAGCACAATTTTTTCAAAAAAAAAGTGTGTGGAATTCCCGTGCTCCATGTGTGAAGAAGCACCCCTCACTCCCACCCCTTTCAGTACTATAGTTATGGAGAAAGGGGATCAAAGTCATGCAGCACTTTGAAAGTTTACTGCAGTCAAGAGCTTCCCTGACCTGATGTGTAAAGTCAGCTGAGTCACTTAAGCTCTCTGAAACCTCACATTTCAGTCTGTAAAGTCTGCTTTGTCTGTCTCCTGGACAATTAGGAACGTCAAATGACATAATACAGGTGAGGAGCCAAAATGCAGTCAAAACACCAGAAGGTGTCAGAATTACTAGCCAGAACCAGGGGAGGAATACCATTATTAGGAGATGGAGTGACATCTGGAAAGAGTGGAGGCAGACAAATTTAAATCCAAACCCCCCTAGTCAGACAGAATGGAGCCCTGGTGGTGCAGTGGTCAAAAAGGTCATCAGTTCAAATCCACCAGTCGCTCCTTGGAAACCCTATGGGGCAGTTTCACTCTGTCCTAGAGGGTCGCTGTGAGTTGGAATAGACTAGACAGCAACAGGTTTAGTTTATTTTTTGGTTGGTTTAGTGAGTCAGAATAGACTAATAATTGCTGTGGTAACAAGCTAACCCAGAATATCACTGACTTAATACAACAAAGGTTTTGTGTTCACTTACAGCAGCCGGTTCCTGCGGCACTGAGTCTCTCAGGGACCCATACTGACGAGTGTGGCAGTTCAGGTTCCCCAAGAAGCAGACTCTGAGAGGAAATAGCATGCAGGATGTTTATCAGAGAGTAGCCTTGGGATCAATACCTGTGAATAAAAGGGAAAGGAGACAGGATTATGCAGAGGGAGAAGCTGAGCTGCAATGCAGGCCAACAACAGCTTTGACCGAGTCACAGGGATCTCTGTAGCTTGAAGAGCCCGTTAGAGTTGTCCTGAGTTGGGTCAAGATGGTTGGCCCCTCATACCTCCATGTCAGTCAGGGGTGAATCTTGGGTGGGGTGGCTCTCTGAGAGACAATGTAGAACATACCTCAGTGCTGTCCCACTTAAGGGGCAAAGAGGGGGATATTTATCCATCAGATCCTGTGTGTCACTACTTGAGGCCACTCTGGGGGACAGTCACTCCTGGCTGTTCCGACCTGCCTTGCCCACTTGAGCAGAGTCACAGGTGACTACAGTGTTATTACAGAAGTTATCAATATGAACGGGAATGGTGAGGGCCAAGGGCACATGGGTCCAGCACTAAGGTTTCCTGGTATGCCTGGGAGCAGACAGCCTGGACAATTTCAGGACTGTTACATTGCCTCAGCCCAGAAGTGACACGCTGACATGTCCACGGTCAAAGCTAGTTACATAGCCCACCACATGTAATGGAAGTGGGACAAGAAGACTCCCTGGAACCCAGGAAGGAAAGGAGAAATGGATATTGCTGAGTCCTAATAATGTCTACCACACCTTCTCTCCTACCAGCTGTGTGAAATTGAAAAATTGCTTTTTCTTTCTTATCCTCAGTTTACAAATCTATAACGTGGGGAGAATAACACCTATCTCATAAGAGTATAAGAAATGGAACGAATTCACATGTAAAGACTCTATGACAATGCAACAGTGCTAGTGACATTCTAGTTCTAATCTTGAGTGATGTGCTAGGTTAATGAGTATTCATTTTATTATTATGCTTTGTAATACAAATGTTATCTATATTGTTTTTATGTCTCAAATATAATACCAAAATAAGGGACACTAATTTGATATTATATGTTGTTGAAATTCTAAGACTGATATCAAGTATATAAGCAAATCAGCACTAAGAAATATTTTTAAACGGTCTATCACAGTTCCTGGGTGTCCCTGGATGGTTCAGCTCATGACTATTAACCAAAAGTTTGGTGGTTTGAACCCACCCAGAGGTGGCTTAGAAAACAGGCTTGGTAATTTGCTTCTGCAGTTTGCCTTGAAAACCCTGTGGAGCAGTTCTACTCTGTACACATGGGATCACCATGAGTTGGAATCGACTTGATGGCAACTAACAACAACATAATTCCAAGAATATAGTGGGCACTCAATAAATGGTAACTATTACTATTACTGAAGCCCTGGTGGCACAGTGGTTAAGAGCTCAGTTGTTAACCAAAAGGTTGGCGGTTTGAATCCACCAGCCACTCCTTGGAAACCCTATGGGGCAGTCCTACTCTGTCCTATGGGGTTGCTATCAGTTGGAATTGGCTCTATGGCAGTGGGTTTTACTATTACATGGAAACCATCAACAATTCATTTCATTAATCATGCCCCCCCACCCAAAAAAAAGGATTTGGAATGTGAGTTACTCAGATAAATAATCAGCTCAAGGGTCTACTTGGAGGGAGGAAGAATTGACCTACACCTGTTGACTCACCATGTAAACACCAGTCACGGTAATTTACTAACTCTATGACCTACTTCCTGCTGGTACTTCCAGTCTGGCTCGACCTACTTCCTGCTGGTACTTCCAGTCTGGCTCCAGAGCTCAAGGCCGGAAAGAGGTCAAATATGTTCACGTGAAACTAGTTTTCTTCTCATCAATTTCTAAGTGATTAGAGGCCTGCTTGTTGCAATGTCATCAAAACGAGCCATGGAGATTCCTGATCTACCATAGCTAGACAGGGCTTTTGAGATGCAAACCATACACATTCTCAGAGAAGAGTGAAACAGGAGAAATCACTTTCAAAGGACCCTCCTCCCCCTGCCTCCTTCCTTCTATACACATGCTAAGCACACATAGCTTTTGCAATCTGCTACTGAAACAGAATTTTAAAATAAACCCTAGCCTACTCTCTCAAATTGGAAATGAGAAGAAAATGAATTTCTGTAAGGTGAATTTGTTCTCCCAAATTAGTTTCATACATGCATACACACACACACACACACACAATGCATCCTTCATTAATAGGGCCAAATATGGCACAAGTAAGCTTCTTCTCAGCAAGAGAGAGACATTCAATAATTTTGAGGACAGGGCTCGAAGCGGCATAAAAATAAAACTCACAGAAGCCAGCAGATGGCACTTAATCATAATTTTTCCTAGGATTTCTATTAATTGTTAAATGTTCTTCATTCTATCTTCCCCATAAGATGAATGTTATGCTAACATGGTATAATAAGTAATGTTTTACTTTGAGATGTTAAATGGGCTTGTTACATAAAACTTCCCCACCTACCTAACTAGCCCAAGTCCCATTTTTCTCATGCATGTATTTATCATATCACTGTATGCATATGCATGCCCATATATCTGCGTGCTCCCAAGCACGCAGCACGTTTGATAAATGTATAAACGCGAACATCTTCATTTATCTCTAGAAGCAAATCCAAATCAAGGAACTGTTGCTCCTGAAAAAAAAGTCACAGAAAACCATTTAAACCACATTGTCTGCCAGAAATAGAAACGCAGAAATACCTCAGGGAAGCCACTTTGGCAATTTCCTTCAAGGTTCTGATTACAAGCATTAACAAGTTGCACGACCCCTTCCGGGCTATTCTACCTCACCTGCCACTTTCTTACTTTCTCCCCTCCCCACCTCCCTCCGCCATGATTTCCCTTTCTTTCCTTTCCCCACACTGCTTCAACCTTTTCTGCTTTCTAATTCCCTTTCTTTATTTGACTTCTGTTTTATTTCATTTATTTCTCCTTCTGTCTTTTAAAGCCCTGGACTTGGTCTCCTGAGTCTCACAGGGACAGATGCTGTACCGATCAGTGCTCTTGGTTTCTGACACCAGAAATTGACTCTGTTAACTAGAAAAATAATTTTTTTATTGGAAAGCGATCAAGTAGTTCACAGAATTGACAGGAAGCCTGGAGAATCTGGCTCAGAGAACAGGCAGAAGCCAAAGGAGACCGGCACCAGAGAAGACAGCCAAGGTCGCACCACTGCAAGCCCCTGGGCTGGGACGGTACCGCCACGCACCCGCTGCTAAGGGCCCCTGCTGCCTCTTGCCTCTCCACTGACACCGCTTGGAAAAAGAATCTTGAACTCTCTCCGAGGGCTTGCTTCATTCCTTCCAGATTCCCAGGCCAAGCTGGAGAGCCGGATGCCAAGGCTGGATGAGCAGGCATGGAGAGGAGTTCTCCAAGAGCAGAGCAGTTGTTCTGGGCCCGACCAAAGCGGGGTGGGGGGGTGGGGTGGGGGGGGGCGGTGCAAAGCCAAGCCGCTGAGTAGGCCTTTCAGGAAAGCCAGGGAAAGGAGATCTGTTGACTCACGGGCACTCGAGATTAGGCAACTCCAGGTGTCAGAGACTGAGTCATTTTAAACCCGCCCTGTTCCTGGAGCAAAGATGGGGAGGTCTGTATGGTCACGCTAAGTAGGAATAACGCTGGGAAAAGGAAATATACCCGGAAGTATTCGAATCAATTTACCATCGCTCGAAATTCACATTATTAAGTGAAACGTGGCTGATGCTGTAGTCTTGTACAGTTAATTCAGAGCAAAGAGCCACAGTTGCTAATGTGAACACCCTTTATGTGCAAGTCCTATTTATCCAATTTAAATTCCAGCTCCTAAGCACTGTTCCTTTGACCTCCTGCATCTTAACCCTTCACGGAGAAAGACTAGCCTCTCTCCAGGGATAAAATTTGTAACATGAGTCCCAGCTCGGTGCAGGGCCCTTGTTTTCATCCTGCCAGCTGGTCCCAATTATGAGCTGGTTTGGGTAATTTGAGAGTGTGGAGGGTGTCTGTGTGGTAGGAGGGGTGTTTGCTAAGCACTTAGCTTCTCTTAGGATTCCAAGTCCAACTACAACTAATGGATCTTTTAATATTCTGAATTATGAGGTGATTTTTGCTGGTTTTCCAAAAAAGGAAATAAAATATATAAATAAAATCACTCTGTGGCGTGCCTGATAACCACTGCCAAAGCAGAGTGAAAAATGAAGGCAGCTGTCTGCATCCTTCCGGCCAGGCTCCAACTTCGCCTCCATTTCTTGGGTGAGTGCCTGAATTTTCCCATGTTTGCACAGTGTGGGCCTGCGTTGCCTTGAGGTTCCTTTGTGATAAGTGACATTCAGCCAAGTCTTCAGAGAGCTTCAGCCCTGATTTTTAAGGGCCATACAAATACCTGAGTTCAATTTTACCTCCATTCAGGTTCCTGTTTATTGAGCATCTATCATATTCAAGGGCACTGCAAATTCTGATGATTCAAAACTGGGTAAGACTCACAGTCTAGTAGGATGTGGAGTCCCTGGGCTGTGCGAACAGTTAATGTCCTCACTGCTAACAGAAAGGCTGGAGGTTCGAAATCACCCAGAGGCACTTCAGAAGGGCCTGGTGACCTACTTCTGGAAAACCAGCCACTGAAGACTCTGCAGAGCACTGTTCACTCTGAGGTACACGGGGTCGCCGTGAGCTGGAGTTGACTCCAAGGCAACCGGTAAGTGGTAGTAGGATGTGTCCCTTCCAACCAGTGGCATTCCAAGGGGGTGGAGGGGTGGAAGAGTCAGCCCCTGGCTGGAAGGAGCATTTTGTCACTTGTATTGTTTAAGATTGCTGTGGGCCATGGTGATAATACAAACCAGATGGCTTTTAGTTGATTTTATTATTTTAAAATTTTTCTGCAGACAAATGCACTCCATTATTGCCTGCACCTGGACTGGCTTTTCCCACTGCCCCCCTCCCCTATGCCATTGGCTCCAATCACTCCTCCCAATTTATGACATTATAGGTACTTTGAGTAGGTGCCGGAGGGGAAAAAAAAGACATTTGAAGACGTAAAGTTCACCAGAAGCCAAGTGCCCATAGCTAAGTGGGCATCTGTTCCATTGTCAGGTTAATGCGATCTTAGTCACTTGGATTTGATCTTCTTGGGGGTCTGCTTGAGGCATCTCCCACCCTCAGGGAAGGTACAGTATTCCGGCAGCACACTAGTCCCCAAGTCACATTATCTCCATTTATAACCCAGTTCTTTCCCACTAAGTTATTTAATGTCTTTGGGCCTAAGTTTCCTCATTGGTAAAGTATGGATAAGAATAGTCCTTCCTGGAAGGGTTGCTGTAAAAAATTGTTGTAGAAAATGTTATAACACTGTGCTTAATTCCAGAAACAATTTTAAAAATCTTTCTATAGGTCAGGACAACTGGACTAAACCAAAAGCAAAGAAGTTTCTTGAATACAACTGAATGCTTCTAAAGCCGGAGAAGCAGTGACGGGGGGTCTGAGGACCATGGTTTCAGGGGACATCTAGGTCAATTAGCATAACAAAATGTCTTAAGAAAATGTTCTGCATCCCACTTTGATAAGTGGCATTTGGGGTCTTAAATGCTAGCAAGCGGCCATCTAAGATGCATCAATTGGTCTTACCCCACCTGGAGCAAAGGAGAATGAAGAATACCAAAGACACAAGGTAAATTTGAGCCCAAGAGACAGAAAGGGCCATATAAACCAGAGGCTACATCAGCCTGAGACCAGAAGAACTAGATGGTGCCTGGCTACAACTGATGACTGTCCTGACAGGGAACACCACAGAGAATCCCTGAAGGAGCAGGAGAACAGTGGGATGAAGAATTCAAATTCTCATAAAAAGACCAGACTTAATGGTCTGACTGAGACTAGAGGAACCCCGGAGACCATAGTCTCTGGACCTTCTGTTAGCCCAAGACTGGAACCAATCCTGAAACCAACTCTTCAGACAGGAATTGGACTGGACTATAAGACAGAAAATGATACTGGTGAGGAGTGAGCTTTTAGCTCAAGTAGACTCATGAGACTATGTGGGCTGCTCGTGTCTGGAGGCGAGATGAGAAGGCAGAGGGGGACAAGAGCTGGCTGAATGGACAGGGGGAATACAGGGTGGAGAGGAGGAGTGTGCTGTTTCATTAGGGGGAGAACACAGCAAGGTGTGTATAAGTTTTTGTATGAGAGGCTGACTTGATTTGTAAACTTTCACTTAAAGCACAATAAATAAGTTTAAAAAAAATTTTAAATCTTCCTATAAAATTCTGTTCAAAGTTATGAATTAAAGAGATTGTAAGAGATAAGGGACAGAGCCAGGGAGACGGAAGTGTGCACCAGGTCAGCCACATCAATGCAAGTGCTGTTCTGAGGGACATCTGCCTGGATACTGCCACCCACACTAATCCAGGAATGCCTCGGGGAGGTGGGTGGGGGTGTGCTTGAATGTCTTTGGGTGACAGACAAGTAGGAATTGTGAAACTGGGCTGAGCAATCAGCAGTCAGCATCTAACAACCTGCATAACCCACACAAAACTGTCTCTGGGCCTTTGTTTTCTTAATACCTTTTGTCAGAATGAAAACCAGTTGTGCGGCGTCAACTCTGACTCATGGCGACTCCATGTGTGTCACAGTGGAACTTTGCTCCACAGGGTTTTCAATGGCTTTGATCTTTTGGAAGTAGATGACGAGGACTTTCGTCCGAGACACCTCTGAGTGGACTTCAGTTGTGAAACTTTCTGCCAGCAGCCAAGCTGATATTAACTGTTCTCATGTTAACCATTTGCACCACCCCGGGATTCCTGAAATTCAAATATGATACAGTTATTCCCTACACAAAGGGAGTGCTGGCACCAGCTCCATCGAGAGCTTGTTAGAAATGCAGACTCTCAGCCCCTTCCCCCCACAGCTGAATCTTCATCTGCATTTTAACCATCATTCTTGGTTTCGAAAGCACTGCAGTAGCTCACACTGTGTCTCTCAAAGTGTAGGCAAACCCTCCAGCATGGGATGAGGAGTACATATTTCCGGGCCCCACCTCAGACCTTCTGAACCAGAATCCCCCCAACCCCCCATCTCCCACCCCCACCATCTCTGAGTCCCCAGGGAAAGAAGCCAAACTCCTGTTTCATCACACCCTACATACTACTTCTGTCCTGGTCACGCCCAAATGCTTACAATTCTCCTAAAATGCCATGAATTTTCTATTCCCAGCTTCACCAGCTGTTCATGTCTTAAGTGCCTCAGCTTCCCTTCTTCCTTCTCCTCTGGGCCTCCATGGTAGCTTGATTTCATTGACATTATTTCCTGTTTTTAACACATTTTTCTTGAGAACTTACTTAGTGCTAAGTACTGGGGGAAACAACGGTGACTGAAGCAAAGCCCTCTGAGCTTACAGCCAAGTGGTGGTGTCAGGCATTAAACACAATTACACAATTAAATGTTAAGATACAACCACAATACATGCAATGAAGGAAACCCTGCGTAGTATGCGAGTATAACGAGGGAATGTCTTAGTTATCTAGTGCTGCTATAACAAAAATGCCACTAATGAGTGGCTTTAACAAACAAATTTATTTTCTCACAGTTTAGGAAGTTCGAAGTCTGAGATTTAGGGTGCTGGCTCTAGGAGAAGACTTTCTCTCTCTGTCGGCTCTGGAGGAAGGTCCTTGTCTCTTTGAGCTTGTGCTCCTGGGTGATTGTCATGTGGCTTGGCATCTCTCATCCCCCATCTCTACTTCTGCTCATTTATTCAATCTCTTTTATATCTCAAAAGAGTTTGACTTAAAAATACACCCTACATTAATCATGTCTCATTAATGTAACAAAGATAATGTGCCCCCCCCCAGTACCACCCGGCATGTTTTCTCCTTTTTCAAAATGGGCATCTGAGAGCTTAACATAACTAAGGCCATGATAAACCTGTAAGTTGTTCTTCCTCAGCCTGCCTCCTCGCATACCTCTGTTAAAGACTTTGTTTTGACCAAATGTTAATGACTTTGTTCTTTGTTTCAAACTGATGCAAATAACCTTTTGTTCTGGTGGGACTACCTGTGGCATACAACCCCCTACAGGAAAGTTGGAGCCTAGGTATCAGATACGTATGTCTTTAGCCTAATAAAGAAATGTCTGGCAGGGGACTACAAAGACACTTGTAACCCTTGTAAGATTCTGTATAAGCTCTAATGTAAAACTGCTCTTTGGGACTCCACAGAGACAGCCTGTGCTGCTGCTGGGTCCCCGGTGATGCGCGCATCTCCTTAATATACTTTCTCACTCTTTCTGACTTGGCTCGACTGCTCCAGGGCACAATAATCCATTCCCAAATGGGATTATAATCAAAGGCATAGAGGTTAGAATTTACAACACATATTTTGGGGGGACCCAATTCAATTCATAACAAAGGGATAACAATAGCAACAAGCTAATTTTGGAGTCTCTGGGTGGTATAAATAGTTAACGTGCTTGCTGCTTACTGAAAGGCTAGAGGTTCAAGTCTACCCAGAGGCACCTCAGAAGAAAGGCCTGGCCATCTACTTCTGGAAAGTCAGCCGTTGAAAACCCTGTGGAGAATAGTGAGAATGGTTGTGTAACTTAAGGAATGTAATCGATGTCACTGAATTGTCCATGTAGAAATTATTGAATTGGCGTATGTTTTGCTGTGTATATTTTCACTAAAATAAATTAAAAAAAAAAAAGAAAACCCTGTGGAACACAGTTTTACCCTGACACACACAGGCTTGCCATGAGTCTGAATCGGCTCCACAGTGACCAGTTTTGATTAACTT
Source organism: Elephas maximus indicus (assembly GCF_024166365.1). Classification (NCBI taxonomy): domain Eukaryota; kingdom Metazoa; phylum Chordata; class Mammalia; order Proboscidea; family Elephantidae; genus Elephas; species Elephas maximus. The sequence continues at coordinate 163,123,959 of NC_064821.1, read as the reverse complement.
AGTTTTGGAGTCCCTGGGTAGTGCAAACAGTTAACGGTGCTTAGCTGCTAACTGAAAGGTTGGTGGTTGGAGTCTACCAGGAAACACTTTGGAAGAAAGGCCTGGCAACCTACTTCCAAAACAATCAACTATTGAAAACTCTATGGAGCATAGTTCTATTCTGACACAAATAAGGTCACCATGAGTGGGAGTTGACTGGATGCAGCTGGTTCTAGTAACCTAGTTGTGGAGTTCATGGGAGGCCTTTCTGGCAAAGTGACATTTGGGTTGAAGCCTGAAGAAAGGATGGGGGTTGGCTAGGTGAAGAGTGGCACACACAGAGGAGGGAAGGGCTTGAGTTGGGAGGAGCTCATTCCTTCATGTTCCATGTCCTGTACAATACTCGTACTCCTCTTGGCATCCCTGGCACTTGGTAGCACGCTTTAAGGAAGGCACTGTATAAACCTTTAGCAAAGGAAGAAAGGGAGGGGGACCAGAGGAGTCCTAGACAGCTGCATCATAGAGATTAAACTTATGATTTTCTTTTCTATAGTAGGAGTTACTATTCTCTCTCGTCCAGGACAGAAAATCACATTAAAGTGTATCTTCCTTGTTCTGTGAAGAACTTAAGCGGCTTTCTGTAGCTGCTTACATAAATGTGGTAGCGTTTATCCCATTGTCCCGTAGGAGGGTAAGCAGAGACTCCTAATTCAGTGGCAAGCCACTTACTGTCTCTTTTAGTGATACGTGGGGCAAGAAGGCCCTTTGTCCTGGGAGAAGGTGTAACAGGATTTTTTTTTTTCTTCCCTCTCTTTCATATTCTCTTCTCAGTAAAAAATCACCCCATTCTTTAATATGCAGAACTGGACCTTCAGGAAGTGGAGAAGCTGTTTGCATGAGATCCCACTGCCTCCTGGGAGGGAATGGATTAAAGTTCAAGTCCCTGCTCCCTGAGGTTCAAAGTTAGGGCATCTGGCAAGGTGGCGTGACTCAGAGGCTGGGCAATAAAGTTCCCATGAGGCTAGAGAACGACTGGACCAGTGGGGTTGCTCCTCAATAAGGCAGATGGATCCACCAGGTGGCAAATGCTGGCGCCAGTCCTGACCTATGACGTTAGGCCAGCCAGAGGCCAGGGAAGGGCTGTGTGCCTGTGGAAAAGAGCTGGCTAGTAAGAGCTATAAACCAGTGATGTTCTGGAACTGGCTCCTACTGGTTTGCAAGAACTGATTGCCAGTCTCAGGAATTTTGCAAGCTGGTTGTTAAATATAAAAAAAATATAGCCATTATTAAATATTACACCCAAATTAGATAAACTTCCAATGAAACAAATTATATTAAAAACAAAGGTAATAAATACATGAAACTCATCTCTCACTAATTATTTGACTACATTTTACTATTATTTATACTCTTGAAAAGAGTCCCTAGGTGGCACAAACAGGTAAGTACTCAACTACTAGTTGAAAGCCTGGCAGTTCGAACCCACTCAGAGGTGACTTGGAAGATAGGCCTGGCTATCTGTTTCCGAAAAGTCACAGCCTTGAAAACTGTATGCAGCAGTTCTACTCTGTAAACATGGGGTTGCCATGAGCTGGAACTGACTCTACGGCATTTATAACAACAATGCTCTCGAGGTTACATGTATTATAGCTATATGGTAAAAATTATAGGTATAATGGTGAGCTACTGGACGTTCCCAACTCTGCATTCAGGGATGTCATGGTGGCTTGAGATCAGCGATGGTGGGAGTGTTTACACCATAGAAATTGGTAAACACTACCAATCAGAGCTTTTTTCCCCTGGAGAGCTAGTTGTTAAACATTAAGCAACACATTACTGACTATAACCCTTGAGATGTATTCATTCATTCATTACTTGCTGGCTGAGACCAGTTAGGGAATGAGGTCCTCATGACCGAGCATACTAAGAGAGTACAATACTGGTACATTTCTTTTCCTCAAAGAAGCACCACAGAGGTACTTGGAGCAGGGGACTCAGTCACTGCCCCTACTCTCCAGGCTTGAATGATCCTGGAATTACTTCAACTTCCTGAAGCTCTTATCTTCTGCCAGAAAGTCTCAACTGCCAAGAAGTTTCTGAGCAGCCTTTGTTTTCCACCAAGTTTCTAAGTTACCTTGTGGCAATATTTATTGCTCCTCTGCCTAGATAGGAAACCCTGGTGGCATAGTGGTTAAGTGCTATGGCTGTTAATCAAAAGGTCGGCAGTTCAAATCTTCCAGGTGCTCCTTGGAAACTCTATGGAGCAGTTCTACTCTGTCTTATAGGGTCGCTATGAGTCAGAATCGACTTGTCGGCAATGGGTTTGGGTTTTTTTTTCTGCCTAGATATCTGCTATCACATGTCCATGAGATGCCTAACATCCCTTGGGGAAGCCTACAGTCCAGAGAAGCAACAGAGTGAAGGAACCCAAGGAGCTTTCTCTTGAGCAGTCCTGGCAGTTTGGTTGGGAGTACCTGTCAATGAGCATAACTCTGGGTAGTGCACCAGGCCCCAGGAAGATGCAAGGCAAGGCACATCATCCTAGTACTAGTGGCTGTTATAAGAGAAGGGAACTTTGCCCAGCTTCCATGTTTTGAACATGACCCATGTTGGCAAAAGTCTGTTCAGCAGCCAACATCTCTCCACCCAATCAGTATACTGAGATAGGGCCAGCCTGGTTTGGACATTTGTTTGCATTCTGGACATAAAATGGGGAGATGCTTATAGATTTGGAGGGGGAAAGGCTGGACTGTCTGCCATTAGCAACATGTGGGGTCCTGAACGATGTGCTCTAGAGATCGACTGGGTACATTATTTGCATCTTGAACTGGGTAAAGAGACATCTCAGTAATGCCAGAAGGGAATAAAGAAGAAAGAAAAGAAGGAAAGAAAGAAATTAGGGAGGAGCATCAGATATTCTCCCTCAGACTGTTCCTTCTACCATATTCTCCATCTCAATTAATGACACTTTCATTTTTCCAGTTGCTCAGATTGGAGTACCATCCTTGGCTCCTCTCTTTCTCTCTCATCTCAAATTTAGTCCATCGTTAACCACACTTTCAAAATAAACTCAGAGCTTAACCTCTTCTTCACACTATCACTGCCACCACTCAGATCCAAGCCCCCATAGTATCTCTCTCCATCTTGTTGTTGTTGTTGGGTGCCGTTGTGTCGATTTCAACTCATAGCAACCCCATGTGACAGAGTAGAACTTCCCCCCTAGTGTTTTCTAGGCTGTAATCTTTATGAGAGCAGATCACCAGGTCTTTCTCCCACAGAGCCACTGGGTGGGTTTGAACCACCAACCCTCTGGTTAGCATCCAAGCTCTTAACCGTTGCACCACCACGGCTCCTACAGTACCACAGAAGCTCACAGGTCCTTGTTTCTGCCTTGCCTTCTCTTAGTCTATTCTCAACATAGCAATCAGAGTGACCTTGCTAAATCATAAGCCATAGGACATCATTCCTCTGCTCAAAGTCTTCTAGAGGATCCCATCTCACCCAGAACGAAGACCGAAGTCCTTCCTTTGACCCACACGGTCCTGCTGATATGCAGCCCCAACTTCTTTAGCCTCATCACCAGCTTCTTCCCCGTCCTTTACTCTCCCAGCTACACTGGGCTCTTTGCTCTTCCTTGAACATACCTGGCACACTCCCACCTGAAGGCCTTTGCAGTTACTGTTTGCTCTCCCAGAATACCCTTTTAGACATCCACTGGCTAACTAACTCTCTCACTTTTCTTAGGTCTTTACTCAAAATCCTCTTCTCACAAATGCATCTTCCCAGCAAGCCCTTCCCTGGCTACTTAACTAGAAGGTTAGCATTTCCTCCATACTTCATAGTTCCCTTTTTACTTTATTTTCTCTCCTTAGCTTTTATTGCTTTTTGTATAGTTATCTTTTCTTTATTGACTGTCTCTCCCACTGCTGAGTGAATTCACAAGGGCACAGAATTTTATTTGTTTTGTTCACTCTCCAGATTCTAGAACAGGGCCGAGCACATACTAAGTATTTGTTTCAGTTATCTACTGCTGCGTCATAAACCATACTAAAATGTAGTGACTTAAAATGACAATTTATTACAAGCTCTCACAATCCCACGGGTTTTCTGGGCTCAACTCCTTAGGATCTGTCACGTCCTTGGAGTCAAATGGCAGCTGGGGCTGGAGTCTTTTGAAGGACATGGCTGGCACAGGTTGGTGGCTGTTGGCTAGGAGCTCAGCAGGGGCTGTTGTCCGGAGCACCTAAACATGACCTTTGCATGATCAGTGGAGGCACCATCTTGAAGATTAGCTACCACAGTGCTCAATAAGTATTCGTGGGAAGAAGGCAAGCAGGGAGGTAGAGAGAATGGAGCTCAGCTTCCGTTTCTCAGTATGGTGGTAGCATGAGGGCATTGAATTAAAGTCCTTTTCCTGTCTGACCCTCCTTCCCAATCCCCTTCGAGTTGCATAATGACCTGGCTTGGAAGCAGAAATTCATCTAACACTGCCTATCAGAACTGAAGTACTCTTGGCAGAATCTTTTACAGTTTATACCCCTAACTCAAATTGGAGCCAAGGCATCCTTCCAAGAGAAGAACAACACAGCACTTTATCTTGATGTAGCTCTTTTCCCTTGGTATTCAAAGCAGTTTTATAAACTAAGCGTTATCATCGTACAAGAAAGGAAATGGAAAGGAACTAGTAATATTTAGTTCGCCAATAACAAAATCCTTGAATCAATAGTATACTGAGGTGATTATGTAATTATGTAGAATCAGAGGTAAGCTGCAGTGGCAACAAATTAATAAAATATAATTTGGAAGAAATAGAATATAAGAATTTTTGCATAAAAACTGAAGTTAATGGGGTATAAGAAGCTAAAAAGTAATAATAGATTTAAAATGAACTAGGAGGAACAAAATTTAAACATTGTTGGGATATTAAGAATAAATTTACTTTGAAAATACTTTGGAATAGTTTAGTCATTTTCCAGAACCACAGATATCCTGTGCCAGTTAGGCAGTTTTTCCTAAACCAGCTTGGCAGACAGTTGTCTAGTATGGGGACTTTGCAGATAGGCTCCTTAGCTAAAACCCAGAAAGGCAAATGAAGAAGTTGGGCTTCTGAAGATCCAGCATCTCAATACATAGAGGGGTAGGTGTTATTGTTTCCTAGAGATATTAATGATGATATAAGTTGTGATGTAACAGGATGTGAATTCCCTGAGCATGGATGTCTCCTCTAACTGACGTATCTTAGGGACAAGCTGGCATGTTTATTTTAATTTGTGGCCTCTCTGAACCACTTTCAGTCTTCTGCCGCCAATATCATCTCATTTTAGGGAAATTGGGGTAACTCAAAAAAGTAACTTCATACACACTCACACACACACACACACATACATATATGTGTATATAAAATAGAATTAGATTTGGCAGTATGAAGTGCAATGGGTTTCTTTATATATGGCCTTTCTGGCCCTGGGTTTGAGGTTCTGCCAAGATGATTTGTCTGCTAGGCCATAGTCTTGCAAAGTGATTGGACAATTTACTATGCAAATAAGGTGTCTATGGCCTACTGAAAGGATTGGTCAGTTTGTGGCCTTGGTGGAAGGAGTAGACTTATAAAAGGACAAATCCCACAGTGGTTGGGGGAGCGGGGGAGTTACTACCACCAAGAAGAAGAGCCAGGAGCAGAGTGCATCTTTTGGACTCCGGATCCCCATGCAGAGAGCTGTAATACTGGAGACGGCATAACATGGCATGAGTGGCAAGAACCTTGCATAATCTCCACTTCCCAAATCATCTCATGGCCCAAAATACTGCTTTAGCTTCAACATTCACATCCCCATTCCATCCAGAGGAAAGAAGAAAAAGGTAAAGAGAAGGGAACACTTCCTGCCTGTAAGACACTTGATAGAAATTGCTCCTACTACATCTACATATACCCAGTTGGCTAGATCTTAATCACATGACTGTACCTGGCTGAAAGAAGACTGGGAAATGAAGTCTTTTGAGCAGCATAAGCCTGGCTAAAAATTAAGGGTTGTAATTTTTTTTTTTTTTTAATACGGGAGCCCTGGTGGCGCAGTGGTTAAGAGCTCAGCTGCTAACCAAAAGGTTGGCAGTTCGAATCCACCAGCCACTCCTTGGAAGCCATATGGGGCAGTCACTATGAGTCAGAATCAACTCGACAGCAACACACTTGGTTTTGGTTTGGTAATTCTACATGGAGTCCCTGGGTGGCACAAACGGTTAAACACTTGGCTATTAATCAAAACGTTAGTGGTTCATCCGACTGAGTCCAGCGTAACTAGATGGTCCCCAGCTACCGTCACGGACTGGTCTGACAGGGATCACAACAGAGGGTCACAGGCAGAGCTGGAGAAAAATGTAGAACAAAATTCTAACTCACAAAAAAAAAAAACAAACCAGACTTACTGGTCTGACAGACTGGAGGAACCCCGAGAGTATGGCCCCCGGACACCCTTTTAACTCAGAATTAAAGTCACTCCTGAGGTTCACCCTTCAGCCAAAGATTAGACAGGCCCATAAAACAAAATGAGACTAAATGGGCACACCAGCCCAGGGGCAAAGACAAGAAGGCAGGAGGGGACAGGAAAGCTGGTAACAGGGAACCCAAGATTGAAAAGGGGAGAGTATTGACATGTCATGGGCTTGGCAATCAATGTCATAAAACAATACACGTATTAATTGTTTAACGAGAAACTAATTTGCTCTGTAAACCTTCATCTAAAGTACATTAAAAAAAAAAAGAAAGAAAGAAAGATTGGTGGTTTGAATCTACCAGGTGCCTCAGAAGAAAGGGCTAGCAATCTACTTCCAAAAGGTCACAGCCATTAAAAACCCATTGAGCATAGTTCTACTCTGACACACAAGGGCTCACCGTAAGTCAGAATCAACTTGATGGCAACTAGTTAGGAGTCATTGGGTGTTGCACACAGTTAAGTGCTTGACTAACACCTGAAAGGTTGCCAATTTGAACCCACTCAGAAGTACCTCGTACCTCTGAAGACAGGCCTGGCAATCTGCTTCTAAAAGGTCACACCCTTGAAAACTCTGTGGAGCAGTTCTGGTCTGCACACCTGAGGTCACCGTGAGTCAGAATTGACTCGACGGCAACCAAGAAAAACAACACAATAGTCCCGGGGTTGTGCAATGCTTAACGTGTTCCGCTCCTAAACGAAAGCTTGAGTCCGCCCAGAGATGCCTCAGAAGAAATGCCTGGTGATTTACTTCCAAAAACTCGGCCACTGAAAACCTATGACGTAGTTCTTTTCTGATACACATGAGGTCACCATGAGTTGGAATTCACTTGACTACAACTAATTTTAATACTATACAATACAAGAAAACAAATGTTTGAGGACAATTAAACAGCCTCTGCTACAGTTTACCCCTCTGGCCTCTCAAGTATATATGTGTACCTTCCTTCCCTCACACTGGGCTCACTCCCTCGCCAAGGGAAATACCCCAAAGTTCAATCAAGGGACTGCAATCAATTCAAAATAAAGACCTCCGGGTGATGTGTAGTAGTCCCCTTTGAGTCCAGATACGGTGTTACACAGCCTTGCAAACCACAAACTAAGAGACTAGCTCTTTTCCCCAACGGTGGTACATACACAATGATGGAAGAACAGAAAACCACAATAAAAACTACTATACAAAAAATGGGAAACCCCAGAAGTCACAGTCTACTGGAATGATCAAATCCTGCTATGCAAGAATTAAAGAAGACCCCGTCTCAAACTTAAGGGGTCAGTCAACTGCCCTCTGGGAGATTCTTCTTTGTCCCCTGTCCTCCATGGCCACACCTGGGGTAGGAATCAGCGAGCATGTCCTTGTGGAGGCTGCACATTGTTCACGGTGGGCTTCCTGCTGATGCAGATTTGGAGGTACAATGCTTTAGGCATTGAATAGTCACAGGCTTGTAAGTTAAGGTTATGTTTTTTTTGGCAATGCGCTTGACTGCAACTGGTTTTCATACTGCTTTTATCCCTCAAAAACTCAGCGGGCATCTGTTTCATTTGCCTTCTCTCAGTTCCATGCATGAGTAACCACAGCCAAAGTTCTTGTCCAAAGATAGATTTTAAACTTGAAGACTCTAGTCTTATTTAAAGACCTTGGTCCTCTGCCCATCCGTCTACCAATTTAATGGCAGCTAGTTTTTTGTTTTTAGTTGAGGCTATCTGAAACAATAAATTTTGGAGGGAAGCAACATCTTTAATTGGATATTAATGATTAAGCTGTCACCCATCGTCTAGCAGAGAGCTTTTAATGGCACTGACTTGAATGGAATTTACTGCAGCTAAAAAAAAAAAAAAAAATTTTTTTTTTTTAGAGCCAGTGCCTATGACTGAATCTTTTGGGGGTCAGGATGTTTGTCTTTTAAGTTCCCAAATCACTAGACTACTAGTCAATTTAGATGGCAGGCCAAAGGCAGAAAGCATATCCTAACATTTTTTTTAAAAAATGGGGAGATTTAGCTTTAGTTTCCTGCTATCTTGCTGCTCATGGATTTTAGGATTTTGTGATAATCGTTCCCCATGTCTAATACTCATTTATGTTTGGTTAGGGTATGCTAAATGGCTACCAAAAATAAACCTAGGAAATCCTGGTGGCACAGTGGTCCAGAGCTATGGCTGCTAACCAAAGTAGTGGTTAAGAGCTATGGCTGCTAACCAAAAGGTCAGCAGTTCAAATCTACCGGGCACTCCTTGGAAACCTTATGGGATAGTTCTACTCTGTCCTATTGGGTCACTATGAGTTGGAACCCACTCAAACTGCAAAAAAAGAAAAAAAAAAAATCCCTTGCATGTAACAGTTCAGGAAATGTATTCCAAGGATTCAGGGACTACCTGAGGCTATGTTTTCTTAAACACAGTACCCAGATCAGTGAATAGTCTAATAAGGTCCTCCTAGCTTAGACCTGTGCCTGTTAAGAGATGTTGATGGAGCCTATCTGCAGTCTACACAGCAGGAAAATGAGTTTTGCTGGACGGTCAAAACTTGGAATTTTTCACTAGTAGAATTTTGTGTGTGAGGCAATAAGACATCTGTATTAGAGAGTGCACTTTTGAGGCTTCTCTCAGTCCCCTAATCTGATTGGGGAGCTATTATGAGTTTTGCATTTAAACATTTCTCATTCCCATTATTTATTACCTATGTGACTTTGTGCAAATACTTAATTTTTCTGAACCTCAGTTTTCTAACTGTAGAATGCAGATTAAAAAGAAAAAGACCTACCTGTTGGAAGGATTGGATATCACATATGTAGTAAATACAGGAGTCCCTGGGTGGTGCAAATGGTTCAAGCACTTGGCTACTAATGCAAAGTTTGGAGGTTTGAGTCCACCCAGAGGTATCTCAAAAGAAAGGCCTGGCAATCGATTTCTGAAAAAATCAGCCACTGAAAACCCTGTGGAGCACAGTTCTACTCTGACACACTTGGGTTATCCTGAGTTGGAATTCACTCCATAGCAACTGATTTGTATATCGAATACACATACACACACATACATATAGGAGCTCTGGTGGCACAGTGGTTTCAAGTGCCTGTCTGCTAGCTGAAATGTCAGTGGTTCGAACCCACCAGACGCTCTGTGGGAGAAAGATGTGGCAGTCTGCTTCCATGAAGGTTTACAGCCTCGGAAACCCTATGAGGCAGTTGTACTTTGTCTTATCGGTTGCTGTGAGTCAGAATTGACTCAACAGCAATGAGTTTTTTTTTTTTTTTAAAATACGTATAGGTGTATATATGTTTGAGGTACCCTGGTGGCGCAGTGGTTAAAGCGATCGACTGCTAACCGAAAGATCAGCAGTTTGAAACCACCAGTGGCTCTGAGGGAGAAAGACATGGCAGTCTACTTCCAGAGAGATTGACAGCCTTGGAAGCTCTATGGGGTCGCTATGAGTCGGAATCGACTCTTAGAGCAGTGGGTTTGTTTTCTTTTTTATATGTTTGGCATTTAGTGGGTATTTAATAATGGGTAGCTGCAATTATTAAATACTGCAATTATTTGAGGAGCATGTGGTTAGGATGCTAGAACTTGGGTTTGAATTTGGACATGTGTTTTTGGATCCTTATTCTGTCCCCAGCTAGTTGTGTGACCTTGGACAAACTCTCTTCTTGTCAGTTTCCTCCTCCATTTGATGAAGACCTTAATAGCTATCTCAGAGTGCGGCTGTGAGGATTATACCTAAAAGGCTCCTAGCCCTGCAGTTGGCATGTAACAGCCACTCAATACATTTTGTTTTGTTTTTTTATTTCTTTCTTTTCTAACCAAGTGTATGTACAGCTAAGTTTGGAAGGTACGAAAAGTTATGAAAGAGAAAATAAAGATCTACTGAGTTCCCACTACCTAGGATGATACCGCCAGTAGGATCTCTTGATGCATTTCATTTCAGTCTTTTATTGCTATTCGGCTATTATTTTTAAAAGCTGTGGACCACGGGGTGCCCTTTGGTTCTGCACACAGGCAGTTCCTCGCTCTGTTACAAAAGGCAAGCCAGAGTCTCTGCCAGTGTGAAAATAGCTCCTCCATTAGAACCAAAAGCGTTTGGTTAATATCCACCGAGTTTCAAGGGAAGGGAGGGGAGCCCTTTCTAAATTAGTCTACATTTGCTGCCATCTTGGAAAGAGGAGCCAAACCCTGAGGGAATAGGAGGCGCTGGGAAGATCCTGGGGGGTGTGTTATGTCTAGGGCTACTGAAGACGTTGTCCAGTTTAGAGTCTCACCTTGGGCTGGTTCCGTTAAGGGAACATCTAGGGCTCATTCTAGTCAATGGGATATTCTAGTCACAGAGAGATTGTGAGATTTGGCAAAGGTCACCAAGCAAAAAATGCAGACAGAAACATTGAAAATTGGAGCTTGGGAAGACACTGAAATAAAACCCCAAACTCTGGGTTTATATATTCAGACATACTTAGTCCATCTAGAACAAACATCAGAATTTTAAATTGGACAGCTACCAGTCAGGACTTATTTCTTCCCCAAAGGTCTGTGTAGCACTGGCACTCAAGGCATATTTTTATAATGACCACTGATCATCTGATAACAGAATAACAGCCGGATTTGTCATTTTTAATTTCTATACCGCCCCCTCCCATTCCCGCTGCCTAGACATTTTGCATTAGTCCTTAAAATGTAAATTTACCTACAGCTATTCACTCTGCCTGTTCTCATGCCTATCAAACAGAGATGAAAGAAAGCTGTACCAAGGCAAGGCTGAGATCTTCCTCTGAATCAGTAAAATCCACGGCGGAACTTTGCTCTACTCAAGCAAGACAGATCTGAGCTCTTGATATGGTTCGAAAATGTGACCTACTTTAAAACCTAGCAATGTGTGTGTGTGAGGAAATGAAAGTGAATTGTTTTGCTGAAATCTGACACTAAAAATAGGGCACTGGATCCTTCCCCTGTTAGAAAAAAAAAAAAAAAAGGCATTAAAATGTGTGTGTCTGTATGTCTGGAAATATGTCTCCATAGCAACCATTGTCCCACCTCCCCTCTCAACAGCATTACCCTACTCTACAGAAAGAGGTCATAGGAACGCCTTTCCCAGCACCCCTCCCAATCCCTTAGTCCATGAAATCTAATTAAAGACTGAAATGAATTTTAGTGATGGTTCTAGAGGCTGGGAGAAGTCCAGGCTTGGGGAGTGGGGTAGATGGAGGAGCCCTGGGGGAGGGACAGGGAGACCGGCCTTTCCACAGTGGCACGGCCACACGCAACTCTGTTCTCATTTTTAAAAAAGAGCCTCAGCTCCCACGCTGAGGAGCTGCAAGGGAGTGATAAACCTGCCACGCAACAATGATATTACTTTAATGGATACAGGACTGGTTGAGCACTTTATTTCCACCAGGGCTTTTTACTTTGCCTCTTCTTCCCTCTGCACAACACCCAGTTCTGCAGACGCCCCCCCTCCTTTGTTAATGAACATTGTCCGCATTTCCAGTCCCCCTCAGATGAGGGGGAAGAAGAACACATTACTTGAGATAATAGGTCTGCTGTTTCTTCTCCAGGGGAAGGTGCAGAGAGTCGATCACACATGTGAACACTGCCGCCCCCCAACCTCAAACACCCTCTTTTTGTGGAGATTAGACGCCAGAAAAGAATAGGTTGGAAGGGCAGGTGGTAGGGGTAGAAGAAGACACTCTGGGGAGGTTGAAGCTGATTTGCACAAATGAGCTTCAGGTCTTTTTTTAGCATCTGCTAGGGACCTCCTTTCTTCCCTTACAACAGCTGCCTCACCTCCCTCCTCCTCTCCCCACCTTTAGTGTCCAGTGAGCAGTGGCCTCCGCCCCTCCCTCCCTGTCCACTTTCCCCACCCCTGCCCTTGGCTTCTGAGCGTCTGTTCTCAGTCCTGTACCCAAATGCTGTTTTCTCCAGGTTGGATGCCAATCTGGGTTTTTGTTGCATGCAGTCCCACTAGACCAGAACTGTCCTCACAGGGGAATTCACTCAGGGCCACACCTGTCCATCTGAAGAGAGAGCGGTGGTGGCAGGAGGCCCACAGGGCCATCTGAGAAAGAGGGGAGAGGCAGCTGCTCTCCTCAACCAGTGCATTTCAGTGGTGGAAAGGAGAGGCAGTAGGAAGAGCACCCAGATTTGTCGTCTGTCCTGGTGGACTGCTGTCTGAGTGTGAATATAGATACAGGCTATGTGCACGCAAACAATGAATGACATGCTTTCACCAGGACGGGGTGGCAGGACCCAGAGAAGACTGGCACAAAGCAGCCAGACGCTGCCGTGGTGTGACTCTGAGCATCCTCGGGAGACCACACCAGCTGTGGCATCTACAGTAGCTGCCACCTCGACTGTCAGCCCTGCAGCTTCAGCAGCAGGGCCCTTGTGTCCTTGGATGGGAGATCCAGCCTTTCTTCTGTGGGCAGCAGGCCTGGGGCTAGTGCAGCAGGGCCTCACTTTATGTCAGACAGCTGAGGCAGCAAGGACCCCTCGGTTTTCAGATATTCCCGAAGCCTCCCAGAAAAAAAAAACTAAGGAAGACCCACAAAAGGGGTCACAATCAAGCCAGAGGAATTCCTAAGACTTTAGCTTTCTGCCCAGGTAATGTGGCTAAAAAGGAACCCTGGGGGTCAATGGTTAAGCACTTGGCTGCTAACTGAAAAAGATCAGTGGTTCAAACCCACCAGCCGCTCCACAGGAGAAAGATGCAGCAGTTTGCCTCCATAATGATGAAAAACCCTTTGCCACCCAGTCGATCCCTATTCATAGCGACCCAAGCCTTGGAAACCCTGTGAGACAGTTCTACTCTGTCCTATACGGTCACTATAAGTCAGAATTGACTCAACAGCAATGGGTTTCATGTGGATTAAAGGAGCCCTGGTGTGCAAAGGAGCCCAGATACTAACTGAAAGGTTGGCGGTTTGAACCCATCCACTGGTTCCATGGGAGAAAGATCTGGCAATCTGCTCCTGTAAAGATTGTTGCTGTTATGTCGTTAGGTGCCATCGAGTCGGTTCCAACTCACAGCAACCCTATGGACAACAGAACGAAACACTGCCCGGTCCTGAGCCATCCTTACAATTGTTGTTATGCTTGAGCTCATCATTGCAGCCACTGTGTCAATCCACCTCATGGAGGGTCTTCCTCTTTTCCGCTGACCCTGTACTCTGCCAAGCATGATGTCCTTCTCCAGGGACTGATCCCTCCTGGCAATATGTCCAAAGTGTATAAGATGCAGTCTCGCCATCCTTGCCTCTAAGGAGCATTCTGGCTGTACTTCTTCTAAGACAGATTTGTTCGTTCTTTTGGCAGTCCATGGTATGTTCAACATTCTTCACCACCACCACACTTCAAAGGCATCAATTCTTCTTCAGTCTTCCTTATTAATTGTCCAGCTTTCACATGCATATGATGCGATTGAAAATACCATGGCTTAGGTCAGGCGCACCTTACTCTTCAAGGTGACATTTTTGCTCTTCAACACTTTGAAGAGGTCCTTTGCAGCAGATTTACCCAATGCAATGCATCTTTTGATTTCTTGACTGCTGCTTCCATGGCTGTTGATTGTGGATCCAAGTAAAACGAAATCCTTGACAACTTCAATCTTTTCTCCGTTTATCATGATGTTGCTCATTGGTCCAGTTGTGAGGCTTTTTGTTTACTTTATGTTGAGGTGCAATCCATACTGAAGGCTGTGTTCTTTGATCTTCATTAGTAAGTGCTTCAAGTCCTCTTCACTTTCAGCAAGCAAGGTTGTGTCATCTGCATAACACAGGTTGTTAATGAGTCTTCCTCCAATCCTGATGCCCCATTCTTCTTCATATAGTCCAGCTTCTTGTATTATTTACTCAGCATACAGATTGAATAGGTATGGTGAAAGAATACAACCCTGACGCACACCTTTCCTGACTTTAAACCAATCACTATTTCCTTGTTCTGTCCGAACAATTGCCTCTTGATCTATGCAAAGGTTCCTCGGAGCACAATTAAGTGTTCTGGAATTCCCATTCTTCGCAATGTTATCCATAATTTGTTATGATCCATACAGTCAAATGTCTTTGCATAATCAATAAAACACAGGTAAACATCCTTCTGGTATTCTCTGCTTTCAGCCAGGATCCGTCTGACATCAGCGATGATATCCCTGGTTCCACGTCCTCTTCTGAAACCAACCTGAATTTCTGGCAGTTTACTGTCGTTATACTGCTGCAGCCGTTTTTGAATGATCTTCAGCAAAATTTTGCTTGTGTGTGATATTCATGATATTGTTCTATAATTTCCACATTCAGTTGGATCACCTTTCTTGGGAATAGGCATAAATATGGATATCTTCCTGTCAGTTGGCCAGGAAGCTGTCTTCCATATTTCTTGGCATAGACCACTGAGCACCTCCAGTGCTGTGTCGGTTTGTTGAAACATCTCAATTGATATTCCATCAATTCCTGGAGTCTTGTTTTTCACCAATGCCTTCAGAGCAGCTTGGACTTCATCCTTCAGTACCATTGGTTCCTGATCACATGCCACCTCTTGAAATGTTTGGATATCGACTAATTCTTTTTGGTATAATGACTCTGTGTGTTCCTTCTATCTTCTTTTGACGCTTCCTGCGTCTTTTAATATTTTCCCCATAGACTCCTTCACTATTGCAACACAAGGCTTGAATTTTTTCTTCAGTTCTTTCAGGCTGAGAAATGCTGAGCTGGTTCTTCCCTTTAGGCTTTCCATCTTCAGCTTTTTGCACACATTATTACAATACTTTGTCTTCTCGAGATGCCCTTTGAAATCTTCTATTCAGATCTTTTATTTCATCAATTCCTCCTTTTGCTTTAGCTGCTCAACATTCGACAACAAGTTTCAGAGTCTCCTCTGACATCCATCTTGGTCTTTTCTTTCTTTCCTGTCTTTTCAATGACCTCTTGCTTTCCTCATGGATGATGTCCTTGATGTCATTCCACAACTCATCTGGTCTTCAGTCACTAGTGTTCAATGCGTCAAATCTATTCTTGAGATGGTCTCTAAATTCAGGTGGGATATACTCAAGGTCATATTTTGGCTCTCGTGGACTTGCTCTGATTTTCTTCTGTTTCGGCTTGAACTTGCATATGAGCAATTGATGGTCTGTTCCACAGTCAGCCCCTGGCCTTGTTCTGACTGATGATATTGAGCTTTTCCATCGTCTCTTTCCACAGATGTGGTCAATTTGATTTCCGTGTGTTTCATCTGGCGAGGTCCATGTGTATAAAAAAAAAAAATGTATATAGCCACCGTTTATGTTGGTGAAAGAAGGTATTTGCAATGAAGAAGTCGTTAGTCTTGCAAAACTCTACCATTCGATCTCCAGCATTGTTTCTATCACCAAGGTCATATTTTCCAACTACTGATCCTTCTTCTTTGTTTCCAACTTTCGCATCCCAATCTCCAGTAATTATCAATGCATCTTGATTGCATGTTCGATCAATTTCAGACTGCAGCAGCTGATAAAAATCTTCTATTTCTTCATCTTTGTAATCTTTATAAATCTTTGTAAAGATTACAGCCAAGAAAACTCTATGAGGCTCTGTCGCATAGGGTCACCATGAGTCAAAATCAATTCCATGGCACCTAACAACAACAGTGCAGCTTAGGACACATGGTATATCTACAATATAATCACAAGAACTAATATTTATTGAGTGCTCACTCTGTGCCAGGAATTTTTCTAAGCACTATACCTTTACTAGGGGCAGTGGTGGTTCAACGGTAGACTGTTCACCTTCTTTGCGGGAGACCAAGTTTCGATTCCCGCCCAATGCACCTCATATGCAGCCACCATCTGTCTGTTAGTGGAGGCTTGGGTGGTGCAACACTGCTGAATAGGTTTCAGCAGAGCTTCTGAAGACAGACTAGGAAGAAAGGCCTGGCAATCTACTTCTGAAAATCATGAATGAAAACCCTCTGGATCACAACACACAATGGCAGCATTTTGTTTTATTGTGCATGGGGTCACCATGAGTCAGGGGCCAACTGAAAGGCAGCTAACAAGAGCAACACACCTATACTAACTCATTTAGACTTACAATAACTCATAAGATAGATACTATTTTTATTTCCATTTGCAAGTGAAGTAAGAACAAAGGCAAATTCATCCAGCTAGAAAGTGGCAAAGCTGGATGGGAACCTAGGCAGTTTGAACCCAAGCCCACCATCCAGCCTCTCAGAATGGGATCTGTCTATTCACTGGACAACACAAATCTCTAGTCCTTGTCTGATTATCTTTATTTTTTTCAAAGTGCTTCAGAATTTTTTAATCATCAGTATTATTATGCAAACAACACCATTCAAAGCATGTTTAAGTGAGAAAAAGAAGTAACTGCTAAATGCACCACCCCAACGTAACCATTTTATGTATGCACGTTTTTCAGTCCTTGTCCGTGCACTTACATATTTCACATAGTGAACATATAATTCTCTAAATTCTGGACTTTTTCAGTGTAACATTATGTTATAAACATATTTTCATAACACTGGCTTCTTATTTTAATTGTTGCATAGCATTCCTTCAAGTTGCTGTACCGTAATTGACTTAGCCAGTCCCCTCTTTTGGACATTTAGATGGTTTCTAGCTTGTCATCATTTAAAAAGAAAAAAAAAATTTTTTTGCTCCCATTTTGTTTTTTCTGTGATTGAATGCCTTGACTCTGTCCAGACAGAGGGGAGCCACTTCACCTGTGCAACTGGAGCTGTGTTGATAACCTGTGGCCTCCACTCAAGGTTTATTCGAAGGTTAGAAGTGAAGTATGTGAGCTAGAAGGGCTTCATTAGGTGCTATTCTTTGCTGAATGGCACAGTTTGTGCTGAACTAGTCACAGAAAGATTGGTGGTTTGAATCCACCCAGCAGCACTGCAGGATCAAGGCCTGGTGGTCTGCTTCCATAAAGATTGTTGTTGATACCAGTGTTAATTTCTTGGTTTTGATCATTGTATTAGGAGTGTGTAAGACATTGCTATGGATCGAATCGTGTCCCCCTCAAAATATGCGTTGTACATTCTGCTCTACCTGTGGTTATAATCCCATTGAGGAGTAGGGCTATCTTTGTTACGTTAATAAGGAAGTTTTAATATAGGGTGTGTTTTAAATCAATCTCTTTTGAGATATAAATGAGCAGGTTAAGCAAGCAAGCAGAGACAGGGGAAGATAGATGCCATGCCACATGAAGGTCACCAAGAAGCCAAGGAACAGAAGCTGAAAACAGACAAGAAGTTACCCCAGAGACAACAGAAAGATAAAGCCTTCCCCTAGAACCGGTGCCCTGAATTTGGACATCTAGCCTCCTAAACCATGAGAAAATAAAAAGTCACCCATTTGTGGTATTTCTGTTATAGAAGCACTAGATAACTAAGATGGACATTAACATTAAGGAAAGCTGTAGAGAATTCTGCATTATTTTCACAACTTTTCTGTAATTCTAAAGTTATTTCAAAATAAAAAGTTTTTTAAATGTAAAAAAAAGAAAAGGAAAAAAGACTGTTGTTGAGTCCTGTCAAGTCGATTCTGACTCATAGCGACCCATGTGACAGATAAAAGTGCCCCATAGGTTTTCTAGAAGCTGTAATCTTTACGGGAATAGATCGCCAGGTCTTTCTCCAGCAGAGCCACTCAGTGTATTTGAACCACCAACTTTCTGGTCAGCAGCAGAGCTCTTAACGTTGTGCCGCCAGGGCTCCTTCCATAAAGATCACGGCCAAGAGAAGCCCTATGGTTTTTTCTGTCACACATGAGGTCGCTGTGATTCAGAATTGACTCAATGGTTATATGTTTGGTTTGTTTTCTTCTTTGCTGAAGGACTTGGCGGAAATGAAAGGGTGAATGGAATTACACTCAAAATACTGAGGCCAATGTGCTAGAAACGGGGTGTTTAACAGACTCAAACCAAGCAGGCTGAGCAGCAGACTTTTAACTTGGTAACAGATGGTTCACTGGTCAGAGCTCAAAAGGCCCGGGCTCCTTAGACCCAACAGTCTTGTGGGCATATGATTCAAATGGTCTTGAGGGCCAGAGGACCGGCCTCTGTCCACTTGCCAAGTCCAGACATGAATTATGTAACAGACATGAATTATTTCTCCTCCCCAGCCTGTGATAGAGACTTAAAACTCTGAATTACCACAGGCTGCATCCCCAACTCCATCTGAGCTCATCCTGTCTGGCCTAATGGGAAACCTCAGACTCTGGTGTTGCTTAAGCCAAACAGCACTCAGTTTAAACCCTGGTGAAAATGATCTATCTCCCCAAATCCTAGAAGCTCGATTCTGGACACCAAGTCAGTCTAGAGAGGTAAAGGGGTCCCTAGGGCCAAGACTAGGCTGAGGCAAGTGAGATGCCTAGGGTACAAAATTTAAGGGGGCACTTACCCTCAGGTGCTGAACCTGCACTTGTATGACCCAGACAGTGAGTGCCTCCTTACATTTTGCGCTCTAGGCACCTCGCTGGTCCCGCAGTAAAGTCACAAGCAAGGTCCTGGCTTGATCATTATCCTTTTTATCAAGCCCACTCTCCCCATCCCCCCACAATTAGGTGCTGAATAACTAGTTAAACCTGAGTCCCCAACATTGGCAGGTGAAAAAAATAGGCCACATGCCTTCTAAGAGGAAGCCTAAGGGAAAGGGCTAGGCAGACTTCTTCCCATGACCGGCCTGGGCTTCACTGACAAACAAAAGGGCAAGACAATCCAAACCATGACTTAATCAACGGCTGGCACTTGTGTTTTAAAGCCCTGCTGAGAGAATTAACATTCAACAGCTGTGCGTATTCACACTGCCGAATGCGTATTACACAATATTATCAGACATTCTCCTACGCAGAGCAGAAGTATTGGCCCATTGGGTGATTCATGAGGTTCCAACACAAGCCGCCAGAGAAAGGGAGCTATCAAGATTTGGGTGATGAGAGAAACTGTAGCACATGGTAACAGAGGAAGATAGACCGGATATCTTTTCAGGCTGGATCAAGAGAAAGCTTTGACAGAATGAGACATGATTTTCTTTTATTTGAAGTGTTGCAGGTCTACAGCTCTTGGTGCAATTTGTTCCGTATACAGAACAATGCAATGAGTATTCCAAACCTGAACAGCTG
This sequence comes from Elephas maximus indicus, assembly GCF_024166365.1. NCBI lineage: Eukaryota > Metazoa > Chordata > Mammalia > Proboscidea > Elephantidae > Elephas > Elephas maximus. The sequence goes on along the minus strand of NC_064821.1, from coordinate 163,104,399 downwards.
GGAAAGGAGAGACATGTGAAAAACAAGGAGGGAGCCAGGTGAGTTCACACTTGAATAATAAATTCTGTTGGTAACAAAACCAGAGGAAGGGTTGGGGGCCTGCCCAGCTACCAAGGAACTCTTCACCAAGTCTCCACCAGCTTTGTTTTCCTCTATGCTACTATGAGCGTGCCTCTCCCAGGAACAACAGCCTTCAAAGCTTCCCCGTTGTCTGAGCCAACAGCCTCCAATGATGAGATGTATGTACACTGAGCTTTGGGGTACAGGAAAATGCTAGAATTTTCTGTAATCTTCATGCGACCTTATCTGCTTTACTTTCTGTTCTTGAATATGTTTTATAATGTTCGTGCTAGTACAGCAGTGACTAATATTCATTCTGACAAGTTGTGCTCGAAAACTTCAAACGTTTGGAAGCCCCTGGCCCAAACAAGAAGACGAAACCCCTTAGCTTGATGTACAAGGTCCTTTGCAATTGACCTCTTTGACCTCCTTTCCCACTATTTGATTTCTTAGAGAACCAACTACAATAAAATGGATCTGGCCATCCAGTGACTCCCTTGCTCTTACGTCTTTGCTGGTAGAGCAAACAAGGTCGTATTTATCTGAATATGTGCAGCCTCTGACTACTTCACTAGCAGAAATTCCAGTTCTTTCCAGGAAACCCCTTCCTAAATAAGCTCTCCAGGGGTAACCGCCATGTTTGTATTTCTCACTGAAACATAGCCCATTGCTGTCTGCCAGGGAGAGGTGGTGACTCAGAAGCAATCAACTCTTGCTCACAAACATTATAACCACTCCCTCGTCCACTCCCAGCCCAGGATCAGCCGCTGCAGCTGCCCCCCGCCCCCACTACCCCCCTGCTTGGGAGATTAGAGACCATCAGCATCACTGCAATCATTACTCGCTGTGCACCCAGCCACACCAGCCTTGGCACTAAGACCTTGGCAAAGCAAGGTAAGTGAATCTGGGAGGTACAGTACGAGGATCCAGAAAAAAATTCCCTCCTCCTGGAATTCCCTCAGTTAGGGGTTTCCCAAACCAAAACTGCTGGGGCTGAGAGTGCTGTGTGTATTTTGCAGTTTAGTATCACACCTTGATGCCCAGGCAGCCAGGGAGTCAAGCCTTCCATCTACTGACGGTTCCCCAAGGTACCCAAGGCAGATCATATTTTCCAAGGATGGTATCCACAATATCTCCCACCCTGCATGATCTCTGATAACGAGACCTTGACCCTCCTCCCCTCAAGTGGTGAGGAGTCCCCTCCCCTTAAACTTTCAAAAGATAGGTTGAAGTCCCAACTCCCAGTAATTATGAATGTGACCCTGTTTGGAAACAGGATCTTTGAATATGTTGTCAGTTAACGTAAGGTCATACTGAAGTTGAATTGGGTGGGTCCCAATTCAATATGAGTGGTGTCCTTATGAAAGAGACAGGGAGAGAGACACATAGAGGGAAGACAGCCATGTGAAGATGGTGGCAGAGATTGGAGTGATGTATCTCTAAGCCAAAGAATTCCAAGGATAGCAGCCATCACCAGAAGCTTAGAGAGAGTCACGTAACAGAATCTCCCTAAGAGAATCAATATCCCTAAGAGAAGGAATCCACATGGCTGATACCCTGATTTGGACTCCTAGCCTTTAGAAGAGGAAGACAATAAATTTCTGTTCTTATAAGCCACCCAACTTGTGCTACTTTGTTACAGCAGTCCTAGGAAACAAATACACGAGGCCAGGTCATAAAAATGACATGTACTTCTACAAGGACCTCTCCAGGTATTACTTCATCATCCATGGCACCTAGCACAATAGGCAATAATATATACCAGCTGTGTGACTATGGGCACACTGCCTAAGCCCTTGGAGCCTCAATTTCCTCAACCACAGAATGGGGATGATATTAATGCCTACTTCATGAGGATTAAATAAAGTAACCCATGTTCGTACTTAGAGTGATGCCTGGCACACAGTAGGTAGTCAATACATGTTAGATGGGGCAGTGGCGGTTCAGTGATAGTTTTCTCACCTTTCACATGGGAGACTGGCTTTGATTCCCTGCCAGTGCACGTCGTGCTTAGCCACCACCCACTGTCAGTGGAGGCTTGAGCGTTGCTATGATGCTGAACAGGTTTCATCAGATCTTCCAGATTAAGACAGACTAGGAAGAAAGGCCTGGCAATCTGCTTCTGAAAATCAGCCAGTGAAAATGCTATGTACCACAACAACCTAATCCTATCAGTCAGGGACCGACTCGACCGCAACTAACAACATTATTATCACCACCTGGCATTTGGTAGGTGGCCAATAAATATTTGTCCGTTGATAAGTCGAATTGTGCTATACACAGACTGAAAAGTAGATGAAGATCTAATTTGCATCAAATGGCACAGAAGGTTCTCTGTGTCCCAGCTCTGTGAATGTCTCCCCCCTCAAGTCTTATTTATGTCAGCTGCCCTGCGAGCACCACCAGGTGACATCCCCCTACCCTGCTCCTGAGCCCAGTCTTCTCTGCATCTTTGCTCTTGCAGTTTCCTCTGCCTGGACGTTTACCTTCACTTGTCATTCCTCTTTCAGCTAATTTTAATTACACTTCAGTTCTCAGCCTACAGGGCGTGCCTTTGGAGGCCTTTCTTGATCTCAAGACCAGATAAGGTGCCTCTCTCAGTGTACCCCACCATGGCAGTAGCTCACCATACAGCAGTTTTTTGCCTCCTAACCTCTGTCTCCCCCATCATCTGGAAGCTCCTAGAGGGCAGGATTTATGCACTATTCACGGGGTGTTCCTAGGATTAGAAGTGTCCAACCAATAATAAAAACCAGTTGTCGCAGAATGGACTCTGACTCCTGGCGACCCCAGGTATGTCAGAGTAGAACTGTGCCCCATAAGGTTTTTAATAGCTGGTTTTCCAGAAGTAGACCATCAGGCCTTTCTTGCAAGGCAACTCTGGATGAACCCAAACCTCCAACCTTTTGATTAGCAGCCCAGCATATTGCCATGTGCACCACCTGGGGGCTGCCCAACCAATAATCCTGCTGCTGTCAGGTCGATTCTGACTCGCAGAGACCCCATAGGGCTTCCAAGGCTGGAAATCTCTACAGAAGCAGACTGTCACATCTCTCTCCCGTGGAGCCACTGGTGGTTTCAAACAGCCGACATTTTGGATTACAGTTGATTGCTTTAACCACTGCCCCACCAGGGCTCCTTCAACCAATATTAAAAAAAAAAAAAAAAACCCATTGCCATGGAGTCAACTCTGACTCATAGTGACGCTATAGGGCAGAGTAGAGCTGCCCATACAGTTTCTAAGGAGCGCCTGGTGGATTCAAACTGCCGAACTTTTGATTATCAGCCATAGCTCTTAACCACTGTACCATCAGGGTTTCCCAACCAATGTTAATCACTCAACAAATACTTGTTGAACAAATGATTGCTAATGAACAGAAGTCTTGAAACATAGAAAGTTTACAAACTGTTCAGTGCCATTAGTTTAAGAAAAAGGAGAACTGTGCAATACATTTGGAAAAGATTTCCATCAAATAAAGTCCTACACTTAATAGAGTAACCTTAATTTATCTGGAAAACTAATTGGCCTGAAATGCTTTACAGAAAATGTTAAATAAATGAGAATGCCGTTCTCTAGTTTTTTCATTAGTTTCTCAAATAGACAAGCTCTCGGGAGGACAGAGGATGGGAAGAAGAAACCATGTAACCTTCACAGTGGCAGGATAGTGCCTTGAATACTTACTCAAATCAATATTTGATGACAGACTCAGAAATTTAGAGCTGAAAGGGACCTTGATGACTGACTGAAACTTGCTTGGTTGAAAACTGAACCATTTAGGACCCTGGGGTGTGAACCACAAAGCAGCTGCCACTGGCAAACAGAAGAAGGGAATACCTCCTTGCTACTCCAAGGATCTGGCCCCAGACGTCTGCATCAGGGCTTCCAATGGTTCTTTCTGGTTCAAACCTCTGCTAAGAATTTGCATTTCCAACCCCAGATATACTGAATCAGAATCCACAGTTTAACAAGATCCCCAGGTGGTTCGTAAGTATAACTTCCTCAGAACTTGTTAGAAATACAAATTCTCAGCAGGGAACTTGCTGGAAAGGCCAGTTCTCAGCAGGGGTTCGAACCTGAATGAACAGTTTAGAAGCCCTGGTCTGCGTTGAATGGCTTTCCAGGAACCCCTGAGCAGCCCCTGCCAAGACTGGATTTTCTAGTTTAACTACCCAGGATTTCTTTATGGAGCAAGGAAATACCTGCAATAGTTTTTGTCTAAATGTGATTAGCACAGCTTTCTCTAGTATTCCTTTCCAGGGAAAGCACACCCTACTTAAGCTGGGAAAACATCCAACATTTCCATTGTGACAGGATCCACCACAGTGAGGCTAATAGCAATTTCTAACATAACCAAGGCCACTGTAATTTCCCAGGGAAGACTTTCTGGTGCCCAAGGCTCCACCTTGGTTTGCATGGTCAGAACCTGTTGGACCATGGCATGCCATAACCTGTGCTTCTCCATGGGTTGCATGTCTATTATCGAAAAATCCAAGACCATGACATAATGGTGCTCACCTTCAGAAAGCTGAGTGTGTCTCCTCCCTGCCCTGGAAAGTCGTATTCTTGACAGGACATGAAACGCTGGTCTGGGAGATTTTGGGTTACATTTTTTTTTTTGCCACCACTCAGGGTAACACCGAGGTAGGTATGTCCACTCATAGACTATGCCCATTGTCTCTGAATCTTCCTTAGTTTCTCTCCTGCCGGTAGGTACCCACTTCATAAACCAAAGAAAAAACAAACCCATTGCCATCAAGTTGATTCATAGCAACCCTATAGGATAGAGTAGAGCTGCTTCATAGGGTTTCCAAGGCTGTAAACCTTTATGGAAGCAGACTGCTGCATCTTTCTCCCACAGAGTAGCTGATGAGTTCAAACCACTGACCTTTTAGTTAGCAGGAGAGTGCTTAACCACTGCTCCACCAGGGCTCCTTATTTTAAAAAAAGAAAAATGTTGCCTTTGAGTTGATTCCGATTCATAGTGACCCTATAGGACAGTGTAGAACTGCTCCATAGGGTTTCCAAAGAGCAGCTGGTGAATTTGAACTGCTGCCCTATTGGTTAGCAGCCAAGCTCTTAACCACCGTACCACCAGGGCTCCGCTGGCTCTCCAATCAGCCTCAAAGCTCTTCTACTTATTTTTAGGACCCCATGAAGATTAGCATGTGCTCGTGAACAAGTCCTTTTAGCTACCATGTGGCACCTTCCATTACCTTCCTTTCCTTGTCTGATTGGCATCAGTGAAGTCTCCAGCTAGGTCCGCAGCTGCTCTGCTGCTGGTGCCTGCTTTCAGGGGCAGTGGAGCTATATCTCAGTGCCATAGCTGCCATTTTGTCAAGCCACCAATTTAGTTTGAGGAGCGGGAGGGAAGGAAGCCTGGAAACATCCCAACTTCTACTGTTTTCCTAGGGCAAGTGCAGGTACCACTAGAGAATAGGAGGTACTGGGACAAGTTTGTGTGTCTGACTCTTTCTTTAGAAAGACTTCTTTTCCAGTGGTCCCTTCTCCCATACCTCTCCATAGCCTTTCAAGCAAATAGTCTCCTGGTGGCCCTGCCCCTTTAATCCTCCAGATACACGTGTTGTTGTTGTGTGCCCTCCAGCCGATTCCAACTCCTATCGACCCTATAGGACAGAGTAGAACTGCCCCCTGGAATTTCCAAGGCTGTGATTTTTATAGGTGGTATAATGGTTAAGAGCTACGGCTGCTAACCAAAAGGTTGGCAGTTCGAATCTATCAGGTGTTCCTTGGAAACCCAGCAGGGCAGTTCTACTCTGAACTATAGGGCCACTATGAGTTGGAGTTGACTAGACAGCAACAGGTTTGGTTTGGTTTTAATATTTACAGGAGAAGATAGCCAAGTCTTTTCTCCCGCAGAGCTGCTGGTGGTTTCCAACCACCAACCTTTTGGTTCACAACCAAGCACTTAACCATTGCGCCACCAGGGCACCTCCCAGATATGCCTAGATGCATCTAAATTTCAATCAGAGCTGGATTAAGAAGATCTAATCAAGCAACTGCCCAGGGTACCAACCTACTACGGCACCACAACTCCACTGGAATAAATTGGAACTATTGCTACTTAACTCAAGTCCCTCCCCAACCCATCATTGTGAATGTTGGTCTGTATTCCAGAGCAGACAGCACTTTTGAGCGGTAAAATGCAAAACATCCTTTGCTAGGACTGTCCTATCTCTGTGGACTATTTTCTCTATGTACATACATGTGCAAGTGGCTCAATGCAACCACACCTGAAGTCACCAATCGTAAAGATGAAGTTCTGAGCCTGAATCGGGGAAACAGTGCCACTTACTGAGATCAAGCCTTCTAATTTAAAAAATTTACGTATTAAATCTTTTCATAGTCCAATTATGTGTCATCTCGTTCAGAAAATTGTAACAGACAGAACACTGAAGGGAGGACAAGAATATCAGAAAAGAGGACCATATTTTTCCAGCCTTTATCATTACTTGGACTCTGTTTTGACTAGTGGGCATAATCTTTTTCTATATACAATTTTTATTAATAGAAAGTCAGTTTATTGCTGGAGTCACTAAATACATGTTGAATGCATATTTCAAAACTATCATATGGAAGGGACACCAACTTATTACCTGCGGGGTACTCCTGATTTCTGGTCCAGCCTTGAACCTAGAAAGAAAATCACCTCAGGCCTGGCCCCACCTGGGCCTTGGTTTGCTGTTCTGTGCAATGAAGAAAATAAACTAGAAGCTTAGCAAATGTTAGTTAATTGAGTGCCTTTAAATATCATATGGATTTTTGCCGTTAAAAAAAAAAATTTTTTTTTTTTTTTTCCTGAAAGAAGTGGACAGCTGGAATATAAAGAAATCTTTACTGTGGAAGGGGTTTTGCCTTGACAATTTTGCTGCGGTAGTAAGATTTGATCTGAGGAAGTAGCGACAATTCATTGCCCCACCCAGGCAGGCTGGAATCCTTTCTTACAGCTCATTTTTCTCTGCTGCTTATATAAGCCCGGTTCAGTCACCGTTCTGGAGAAAAGTTGTGGGCGAAACTAGAGCCAGAATGAATGATGAGAAAGGATGTTTCCAGAGGCTACCATTTAGGGCCTCCACTTGGCGGGGGGAGGGTCAGAACCTGTAAAATGTGCGTGTGAACACACACAAACACATACTCATCACTCACCTGTACTAGCCTCTCACCCAAACCAAAAAAACCCAAACTGGAGTCGATTCCAACTCATGGCGACCCCACGTGTGTCAGAGTAGAACTGGGCTCTGTAATGTTTCCAATGGCTAATTTTGGGGGAAAAGATTGCCAGGTCTTTCTTCCTTCTGCATCACCTTTGGGTGGACTCAAACCTCCAATATTTCAGTTAGCAGCGATGCACTTTAACTGTTTGCACTACCCAGAGACTCCAGTCTCTGTCTAACCCAGGTCTTCTCAAATTTGAATATGCATACAAGCCACCTGAGAAAACCAAAAAACCAAACCCGTTAAGTCAAGTCTGACTCACAGCAACCCTATAGGACAGGGTAGAACTGCCCCATAGAGTTTCCAAGGAGCACCTGGTAGATTTAAGACAGGGAACAGAGGGGTCCCCAAATCTGCAATTCACAAACAAATTAAAGTAACAAAATAACAGGAAATGGGCCAGGGTGCAGAAACAAAGCCATTCCCCAGAGCAATGGGGGAGCATATCAGAAAACAGCCTGGAAACTTCCTTAAAGTTGTCTTTCAGAAGCAGCAGAATGAAAGCAGCCCCAGGGACATGCACAGAACATCCACCTGTGACCGCTGTATGACCTTCCACCAGGGGCAGTGAGGGACTGCAAACGCAGCCAGGGAATCAAACCTGGGGAGCAAGAGACTGCGCAAGAGCAATACCCCATAATAAGTCCTGCTATGAATCCCAGAGGCCTCTAGGACAGGAGCCATCTTAGAAAGCTACTGCATGTGCACCTTAGTTAACATATCCCCCTTAGTTAACACATCCCTGTCCAGATGGGCCGCTTGCCAGAAAACCCTGCTTATACCTATGAATAAACATGCATCTTTCCCCGCAACTCTGCTCAAGAATTTTTAAAAACCCATGCAAGTACTTTGTTCTGTGAGACAAGGGTAAGTGTTGCTTAGGCCCTCCTCATCTCCGCTTGCAATCCTCTTCAATAACCGTGCCTTATCTTCTCATTCTTGACCAGTAAGAGATAAGCACCTTATTAATTAAAGGCATAGAAGCACTGGTAAAAGATTTGAACTGCCGACCCTTTGGTTGGCAACCATAGCACTTAACCACTATGCCATCAGGCTTTATCCTGTTAAAAATGCAGATTTCAATTGAATATGTCTGGGATGGGGCCTGAGAATGCACATTGCTAATAAGCTTCCAGGTGATGCTGATCTCCTGGTCCTAAGGCCACACTTTGGCACACAAACTGCATTCACTGTGTTACGGGCTAGGGATCAGGGCGAATCAGGGAGGTCAGAATCCAAAAGAAGAGATAAATATATGGGCCAGTGGGGACATTCTAATGTAAGTGCTAGTAAGGGTACGTATAGATGTGCATAAGCATAGAGGAAAAGAGACTCAGTAGAGGGGTCCAAGACTTAAAAAAAAAAAAAGTCCGGCAGAAATCGATGGACTTCCATCTGTGGATTCTCTTGACGGGGTCTAGGAAAGAAATGAGATCAGTTTGGCAAGGCTGTATTTAACACCTTAGATGGTCACTTCCCTGGGCACAGTAATATTTTTAACTTACCTTTGTAGGAGTCCCTGGGTAGTGGACATGGTTAACTCCTTTGGCTGCTAACCCAAAGGTTGGCAGGTAGAACCCACTCAGAGGCTCCTTGGAAGGAAGCCCTGGCAACCTGCTTCCACCAAGTTGTTGTGGTGGTGGTTTGGTGCCACCCAGTTGATTGTCAACTCATAGCAACCTCATGTGACAGAGTGCAATTGCCCCATAGGGTTCTTAGCCTGTAATCGTTACAGGAGTAGATTGCCAGGTCTTTCTCCTGTGGCGCTGTTGGGTGGGTTTGAACTGCCAAACTTTTTTTTTTAATAATATTTTATTGTGTTTTTGGTGACAGTTTACACAGCAAGTTAGGTTCCGCTTTGACAATTTCCACATAAATAGATCGATGATATTCTTTACATTTTTCACTTTCTGTCAACTTTCTCATTAACTGTGTTCTGGTTCTTCCATTTCCAGTTCCCTAATTTCCCTGCTCTCTTATCTTCTTACCTTTGCTTTGGAATAAATGTTGACATTTTGGTCTCATACAGATGTTTTTTAGTAGAGCACCTATCTAACGGGTAATATCCTTTATTTTTTTATTGTACTTTGGATGAAGGTTTACAGAGAAAATCAGTTTCTCATTAAACAACACACATCTTGTTTTGTGACATTGGTTGCCAACCCCATGGCATGTCAACACTCTCCCGTTCTCAACCTTGGGTTCCCTGTTACCAGTTTCCTGTCCCCTCCTGCCTTCTTGTCCTTGTCCCTGGGCTGATGTGCCCATTTAGTCTCATTTTGTTTTATGGGCCTGTCTAATCTTTGGCTGAAGGGTGAACCTCAGGAGTGACTTCATTACTGAGCGAAAAGGGTGTCCAGGGGCCATATTCTCAGGGTTTCTCCTGTCTCTGTCAGACCAGTAAGTCTGGTCTTTTTTGTGAGTTTGAGAAATTCTCATTATTACTATTTTTTTCTTTCTTGTACATTAAATGAAGGTTTGCAGAGCAATTAGTTTCTCAATAAACAATTAATACACATTGTTTTGTGACATTGGTTGCCAAACCCACAACAAATGTTAACACTCCTCAATCTTGGGTTCCTTGTTACCAGCTTTCCCGTCCCTTCCTGCCTTCTCTTCCTTGCCCCTGGGCTAGTGTGCCCATTTTGTCTCATTTTGTTTTATGGGTCTGTCTACTAACCTTTGGCTGAAGGAAGTGACTTCAGTGCTGAGTTAAAAGGGTGCCTGGGGGCCATGCTTTTGGGGTTTCTCCAGTCTCTGTCAGACCAATGAGTCTGGTCTTTTTTTTTTGTGAGTTAGAATTTTGTTCTACATTTTTTTCCAGCTCTGTTCTGGACCCCCTATTGTGATCCTTGTCAGAGTAGTCGGCAGTGGTAGCTAGGCATTACCTAGTTGTGCTGGACTGGCTAGCGGAGGCTGTGGTAGTTGTGGTCCATTAGTCCTCTGGATTAATCTTGCCCTTGTATCTTTGTGAACTGCCAACCTTTTGGTTGCAACCATGAAAATGCTATGGAGCACAGTTCTGCTCTGCAACACATAGGATTGCCATGAGTAGGATTTGATGACAGCTGTGTTTTTAGAGCCCTGGTGGCACAGTGGTTAAGAGCTCAGCTGCTAACCAAAAATGTGGGCAGTTCGAATCTACCAGGCACTCCCTGGAAGCCCTGTGTGGCAGTTCTACTCTGTCCTCTAGGGTCTCTATGAGTCAGAATCGACTCGACAGCAAAGGGTTTGGTTTTTCTTTTTGTTCTGTATTCTGCCTAGTACCAGTACCAGTTTCCAAGTTGATTCTGACTCATGGCAACCCCATGAGTGTCTGAGTAGAACTGTGCTCCATAGGATTTTTCAATGGCTAATTTTTTGGAAGTAGATCACCAGCCCTTTCTTACGAGGAACCTCCGGGTGGACTCCAACTCCCAACCTTTTGATTAGTAGCCGGTGTATTACCTGTTTGCACCACCCAGGGACTCCCTGCCTAGCACAGTGCTAGCATATAAATTCTCCATAAATATTTGTTGGCTGAATGAATTAATGACTTACCATGTTCCACTTAATTTAAAATTTAAATTAATTAAGAAGTATAAAAGATAAGCCATTTAAGCATCTGGGTTCTCCTTGCTGCGTGTAACGGGGAACGACCTTCAACCAGGTGATTTATCAAACGGGTCATCCTTGCCTGTGCTGTCCTCCCCACCCACCCTGTGGAATGCTGTGAGGGTAAAGCTGGAGGGTGGGCTGTGTGTCTGTCATTTCATGCACGCTGGAAGGACCATTTGGCAAGGGGACTGTCAGGCCTTTGCAGTTCTTGACTGCCCAGCCTAGGTCTCTCAGCAAAGTCCCTGCTGACCCTGCAGCTGCAAAGGAGAGATGGCCCCATGTCAATCTGCATGGTCTCTCCCGCCCTGGTGAACCCAGGAAAGCAAAGCCAGCAGCGCTCCTCATGCCAAAGGGTTTCTGCTAACGGTAACACTGGCAATAAGATTTTCCAGAGGGCTGCTTTAACTCGAAGGAGCCAAACCTCGAGTAGCGTAGCAAGGGCTGCCCAAAAGCAGAGGGGTCTGAGGGTGCGGCTGGGGCCTGGGAAGGGCTGGCCCGGCAGCTGGATGCCATTAAACTGTGGCAAAGGCTCACTTCTTTGTTCTTAGGATCAATTTAAAGTGCTACCAGCCCCTAGGGCAGGGAGTTAAATTCCAGGAAGGGGAGGACTCAGGAATATCCAGACAAAATCCTAACTTTCAAAAATAGGATGTCGTTTTTAAAAAGCTATTTATTGAAATAACAGACTCTTTTTTAATATCCACAATCCCACACCCCACCCCAGCAAATTCCCTGTTTTCATTTTGCCATGTTCTCGTCCATATCAAATGCAATTTTTATTGCTCTTTTTACCAATGAGTCATGCCTAGATTGTCTCTTCTTGCCCCTCCCCACTTCTGAAGCTGCTTCTACCCATTAATTACTGCCATTTTTAGGTTTGTGTGATTAAAAGGGGGAGTCTCCTCCCTTCCCTATGTTTCTTCGCTCACCATTACCCCCAACACATGCCACTGCTCCCTCCAGATGCCCCCTTCTTGGTTGGGATGTGTTTCACTCACTCACTCAAAAAATAAGTTGCCACGAAGTCGATTCTGACGTTTGGTGACCCCATGTGTCAGAGTAGAGCTATGCTCCATAGGGCTTTCGGTAGCTGATTTTTTAAAAGTAGGTCACCAGGACTTTCTTCCGAGGTACATCCAGGTAGACTCGAACCTCCAATCTTTCAGGTAACAACCGAGCATGTTAATCATTTGTACCACCCAGGGACTACAGGTTTATTGTCCAACCTCTTTTGGAAAGGCACCAACTAGGAAGATAAATGTGGTTTTTTAGCCTTATGCCTCTTCCCATCTTGAGTTGAACTAGAGTTGATCATTATAAAAGGATGAATGTTGTTAGGTGCTGTCAAGCCGGTTCCAATTCATAGTGGCCCTATGTACAACAGAACGCAACACCGCCCAATCCTGCACCATCCACACAATTGTTGTTATGCTTGAGCCCATTGTTGCAGCCACTGTGTCAATCCATCTCGTTGAGGGTCTTCCTCTTTTTCTCTGGCCCCCTATGAATAGGTGATGTTTACCGCCTAGAGCCCCAGCTCTGTGTGTTTTGCCCAACCTCAGTGTCTTAGTTTCCAAGGGCTGCTGTAACAAAATACCACAAATTGAATGGCTTTAAGGAAAAGACATTTATTTTCTTACAGGTCTGGAGGCCAGAAGTTCAAACAGGGTCTCGACTGTGTCCATTCCTTCTGGGGGCTTTGAGACAAGAAGCACCACTATGATAGTGTCAGTTAGGTTTTTGCCCCTAGCAGGACTATAACATGGGGCTTTTCCCCAGCTCCTTTTGTTTCCCATCTCCTTTGTCCCTGGCACAGACTTGAAAAAGTCCTTCGGCTCAGGTGGTCCTGATGATACTTCCTGGCTGCTGTTTCAACCTTGCCCCACATCCAGATCTCTTGTTTCTGGAGACTTCACTCTAATTCCCTTTGCTCACTTGCTTAGGTTTTCTGTAGAAGTATTCTTTATTATGACTAGGCTAATCCTCGTGACTTACTAAAAAGTGCACAAACCTTTTTCCTTAGAAAACGGTAGGCAGGGGAAGTTAGGATGCAGAACGGAAATTAGAACTTTCTCTCCCTACAAAGTCTGGGCTAACATTCAGGTCTCCTGGGTCCCCATTTTGTAAGGCATCATTAGTGGTTAAGTGCTATGGCTGCTAATCAAAAGGTCAGCATTCGACTCTACCAGGTGCTCCTTGGAAACTCTATGGAGCAGTTCTACTCTGCCCTATAGGGTTGCCATGAGTCGGAATTGACTTGATGGCAACGGATTTGGTTTGGTTTTGGTTTTTTATTTTCATTGATAAGTTTCTGCTTTTCAGTGAAAAATAACTATGGTTTAGATTAAATTGAGGTCTTGAAAACTGGTATTATGAAGACTAAGTAATAGTATAACTTTGAAGTCAGATAAGCCTAGATTGAATCCTGGTTGTGCCATGGATTAAATTTTGTAAACTTGAGAAGTGTACTGTTCTCTCGGCCTCAAGTTCTACATCTGTAAAATGGGGCTACTACTACCTGTCATGGATTGAATTGTGTCCTCCAAAATATCTGTCAACTTGGCTAGGTCTTGATTCCCAGTATTGTATGATTGTCTACCGTTTTGTCATCTGATGTGATTTCCCTATGTTTTGTAAATCCTATCACTATGATGTAATGAAATGAATTAGTGGCAGTCATATTGATGAGATCTACAAGATTAGACAGTGTCTTAAACCAATCTCTCCTGAGATATAAAAGAGAGAAGTGAGCAGAGACACAAGGGGACCTCAAACAACCAAGAAAGTAGTTCCAGGAGCAGAGCGTGTCCTTTGGCCCTGAGGTTCCTGCGTGAAGAAGCTCCTATGCCAAGGAAGGATTGATGACATGGACCTTCCTCCAGAGCCAACAAAGAGAGAAAGGCTTCCCCTGGAGCTGATGTCTTGAATTTGGACTTGTAGCCTACTAAACTGTGGGAGAATAAATTTTCTTTGTTAAAGCCATCCACTTGTGGTATTTCTGTTATAGCACACTAGATAACTAAGATACTGCCTATCTCCTAGGTTTGCTATGACGTTAAATGAGAAAATGTATATAAGACTCAGCACACTATCTATGTCGTACACAGTGCTCTACAATTGTATTTAGAAGTTGCTTACTAACAATTCCTGGGCACTAACTTTTGCATTAGAATACTAGTTTGTATTAATTAGGAAGTTTTTGACTGCAAATAACAAAAACTCCAACTCAACCAGCTTAAAAAATACGAAAAAGATTTTTTTTTTTTTTTTAATCTCACATAACAATAAGTCCTCAAGATAGGGTTCCCCCAGGGTTGGTTAACTTGCTCTATCAACAATGCCACTAAGGACCTGGGTTACTTCCGTCTTTGTTCACTGCCATTCTTGTCACATTGGCTTTGTCTGCAGGCCAGTTGCTCTCATGTCTATAACATGGCTTATACACAACCAGCATCACAAATAGTCATGACAGCATCTAAGCAAGAGGAGACCATCTTTATGTATCTTTTAAAGAAAAAAGACCTTCTATTTCAGGCCATGAAACAGTAGCTGGTGTTGGACACATCCTCCTGCCATAAACAACTAGAAAACTGGACACAATACATGAAACAACTTTTTTCCAATGTTGTACACAGGTAGCACTGGGTAATCACTGAGAAAATGGAAACAAAAGAGGCAATCTCTAAGATTGCACAGGCTTTATTCCTGGAGGCACTTTCTGGAATCGCAGGGTAAGGGGGCACCCAAGCAGAGCAGCCTCTCTGAGTTTAGGAGACAGAGATCAGAGTTCAGTGAGGCAAAGGTTGGGATTTGTGGAGCAGGGTACCAAAGAGGGGAAAACTGCACAGAGAAAGAACCCCCAGAAATCTCCATAAGGGGAACTTTTGAACCTTTGGCTGAATACCAAGCTGTGTAGGCTCAGGTTAAAACTCCACAAGTTGGACAAGAAACTAACTCTTGAAGATCTGCAAGCTGAGCAATTCCCAGTGTTCACACAGGAATGAGAGCTGTTTGTATTCCAACCAGCCAGAGTGGATAGTCTTCCCAGAACACCTAGGCATTCAATAGAGACCTCAGAAGAATCATGCCTTAGTAGTAAGGGTAAACTAACCTCGGAATAAAGGCTACCCGCCTTCACAAAGCTTAAAAAATAATCCTGAAAAGAATCAAGCTGATCTGCAGGTAAGTTAACTGCTTGTCCATACAATGCCCACCACTTTTTAAAAGAAAACAAAAACCAGATACTCAGCAATGTAACATTCATAGCATCCATTAAAAAATTACCAAGCATGCAAAAAATAAAGAAAATGTCACCCCAGTAGAAAAATTTGTCAATAGGAAACAGACTTAAAATTGAGTCATGGGGGAATTATCAAATAAGGAATTTAACCAGCTGTTATAAATAATCTGTTCAAGAATTCAAAGTAAAGCATGAAGATCATGAAACAATAAATTGAAACTATAAAAAATGAAATAGAACTTCTAGAGATGAACAGTATAATATCTGAAATTAAAAATTCACTAGATGGGCTTAATGGCATATTCAGTACTGCAGATGAAAAGATCAACGAACTTGAAGACGCAGCAATAAAAATTGTCCAAATTAAAGCAAAGGGAGAAAAAAGTCTGAAAAACAATGGGTAGAGCCACAGTAACCTGTGGAATAATATCAAGTGGACTAACATACATGGAATTGGAGTCCCAGAATGAGAAAAAGGGAGCTAGGGGATGAAAAATATTTGAAGAAATAATGGCCAAAATTTGATGAAAACTGTAAGCCACAGATCTTAAAATCTTAACAAGCCCAAGACAAGATAAACACAAAGAAAACCAGAGCAAAACACATAATAAAATTGCTGAAAACCAGTGATAAAGAGGAAATCTTAAAAGTAACCAGAGAAAGAAACACATAGCATACAGGAGAACACAGACAGAGGCTGACAGCTTGTCAAAAACATTGTAAGTCAAAAGACAATAAAATGACATCTTTAAAGTGCTGAAAGGAAAAAAAAAAAATTCACATTCTAGAATTCTATATCCAGGGAAAACATTATCCTTCAAAAATGAAGGCAAACAAAAGACATTTTCAGGCAAAGTAAAGTTGAGAGAATTTATCACCAGTAGAGGTACACTACAAGAAATGTTCAGGAAGTTCAATCGAGAAGAAAATAATACCAGATGGAAATTAGAAACTAAACGAAGATAAAAAAGACATCTTTTCTTATTTAAAATTTCTTCACAAGAGAATTGACTGTTTAAAGCAAAAATAAGATTAATGTAATCTAAGATTCATAACATATATAGAAGAAAAATATATGAAAACAATAGCACAAAGGAGGGAAAGAGTATTGTAAGGTTCTTATATTCACATTGTTGTTGTTGTTAGTTGTGGTCAAGTCCATTCCAACTCATGCATGTAGAGTGGATCTGCTCCATAGGGTTTTCAATGTTGTGATCTTTCAGAAGCGGATTGCCAGGCCTGTCTTCCCAGGCACCTCTGGGTGGATTTGAACTTGTTAACATTTCAGCCAGTAGTTGAGCGCTAATCATTTGTACCACCTGATATGATGTGAAGGTAGACCATGTCAAGTTAGAGATGCAGATTGCAAACGTAGAGAAACTACTTTTAAAAAAGAATAGCAAAGAGGTATAGCTAAAAGCCAAAAGAAGGGATAAAATGCAATATGAAAAAACAAAGTAAAACAAAACTCTATCTTAAAAAAGAAAAAAGAAAATAACAGATGAGACAAACAGAAAACAGCAGGGTGATAGAATTAAATACAACCATATTGAAATGTCATTAAATGTAAATGTTTTGAATACCCCAATTACAGGGCAGAGATTGTCAGAATGGATAAAAAAGCAAAACCCAACTATATGCTGTCTACTAAAATCGCACTTTAAATATAAAGTCACAGATACAAAAAAGTAAAAGGATGTGAAAAGATATACTATACAAACACTAATCATAACACTGGGAAAAAGGTCTGCAAAATATGTATCTGATAGGCCTTGTATTCAAAATATATAATGAGCTTTAAAACTCATTAATAATAAGCAATTCAATTAAAAATGGGCAAAATATTTGAATAGACAGTTCACCAAAGAAGATATACAGAACATACAGATGGCAAATAAGCACATGAAAAGATGGCCTGTATCAGGGAAATGAAAATTAAAACCACAATGAGATACCATTACACATCCACTAGAATAGCTAAAATTAAGACGTGACATCACCAAATGTTGACAAGGATGTGGAGGAATCATAACTCTCATACGTTTCTGGTGGGAATGTAAAATAATATATTCCAATATATTACTTTGGAGAACCATTTGATAGATTCTTATAAATTTAAATATAAACCTACTATGTTGTGGTTAGGAGCCCTGACAGTGCAGTGGTTAAGAATTACGGCTGCTAACCAAAATGTTGGCATTTTGAATCCACCAGCCACTCCTTGGAAACTATGGGACAGTTCTACTCTGTCCTATAGGGTTGCTATGAGTCAAAATTGACTCGACGGCAATGGCTTTGGTTTTGATTTATGTTGTTAAGTTGCCATTCAATTGGTTCTGCTTCATGGCAACCCCATGAACAACAGAATGAAAACATCCAGTCCTGTGCCATCTTCACAATCATTGGTATGCTTGAGTTCGTTGTTGCATGCACTATATATTTTAAGTAACTTCCAACCTAGGAGGTTCATCTTCCAGCACTATATCAGACAATATACTGTTGTGATCCATAGGATTTTCATTGGCTAACTTTCAGAAGTATATCACTGGGCCTTTATTCCTAGTCTGTTTTAGTCTGGAAGCTATGCTGAAACCTGTCCACCATGGGTGTTCCGCTAGTATTTAAAATACTGGTGTCATAGCTTCCAGTATCATAACAACACGCAAGCCACCACAGTACATCAAACTAACAGAAACCTACCAAATGATTCAACAATTCCACTCCAGGTATTTTCCCAAGAAAAATAAAAACACATGTCCACACAAAAACTTGCTTGCAAGTGTTTGTAGTACCTTAATTTATAAAAATTTATAGTAGACAAAAAAGGGAAGAACCCAAATGTCCATCAACTGGTGAATGGTTAGACAAATTATGGTATATTTTGTTGTTGTTGGGTGCCATCAAGTCCATTTTAACTCATAACGACCGCATATGACAGAGTAAAACTTCCCCATAGGGTTTTCTAGGCTGTCATCTTTACGGGAGCGGGTCGCCAGATCGTTCTCCTGCAGAGCAGCTGGTTAGCAGCCTAGTGCTTAACTGTTGCACGATCAGGGCTCCTGGAATACTGCTCAGCAATAAAAAGGAATGGACTGCCGATACATGCAACAACATGGATTAATCTCAAAAGCATTGTGCCTAGTGAAAGAAGCCAGACAAAAGAAGTTTATTTGTATGAGTCCATTTATATAAAATCTAGAAAAGGCAAAACTATAGTGATAGAAAGCAGATCAGTGGTGGCCAGGTCTAGGTGTGGAGGGAAGGGATTGACAGCAAAGGGATATGAGGGAAGTTTTAGGGGAGATGGAAATTTTCTCAGTCATGATTGTGATAGTGGTCACGTAACTCTCTACATTTGTCAAAACTCATCAAACACAACACTTAAAATTGGTGAATTTTATTACATGTAAGTTGTACCTCAGACCTGGTGGTACAGTGGGTTAAGCGCTTGGCTCCTATCTGAAAGGTTGGCAGTTCGAACCCACCAGCAGCTCCACGAGAGAAAAACCTAATGATCTGCTCCTGTAAAGACTACAGCCAAGAAAACCCTAATGGGACAGCACTACTCTGTCAAATGGGGTCCTATGAGTTGACAGCACCCAGTAACAAGCTATACCTCAACAAAGCTTAAAAACTAGAAAGAAGGAAGGAAATAAAGAAGAAGAAGAAAAAAAAACAAAGGTAAAAACACTAATCATAAAAAAGAAAGGCTATATTAAAAAAAAAGGAGCCTTGGTGCTGCAATGGTTAAGCACTTGACTGCTAACCAAAAGGTTTGTGGTTCGAGCCCACCAGCCACTCCACAGGAGGAAGATGTGGCAGTGTGCTTCTGTTGAGATTTATAGCCTTGGAAACCCTGTGGGGCAGTTCTACTCTGTCCTACAGGGTCACTATGAGTCAGAATAGACTCCACGGCAATAGGTTTGATTTTGGTATATTAAGAAAAAGGAAACATTTCCAAGAACTCCTCCCAGCAAACTTACCCTCACATCTCATTACCAGAATTTCCTCACATGTTCTTGCCTAAATCGATCACTGACAAGAAATTGAAATTTATGAGAATTAGAGTTGAAAGCTTTAAAGTGTTCATGCTTTAAGAAATCAGGGATCATCCACTGAGACTGGGGATATGACCGGCATCCCTTGAGATATATGGCCCAATAGAGGTGGGTGGACCTCTCGGTGACATTGAGGTTCTGCTAGAAAAGAGAACGGGAGGTGTATTATTCAAAGTAACTGTAGCAGCTCTAGCAAATGAGCCCCCAAATTTCAGTGACTTAACACCATCAAAGTTTACTTCTTCTCCCATAACAGAACAGTGTGGGTGTGCCTGGTTGGGGGCATCCTCTCCATCTTGTAGCTCTGTCATCACTACAACCTTAGGTCTTTTCTTCCAATAGACAGCTGGGGGAAGACAGTATGAACAAGCCACACAACTACTTCTTAACCTGCCCCCCTCTCTTGAAGTTATGCATATCATTTTTGCTCATACTCACTGACAAGAGCTAGTCATTTAGCTACATCTAGATGGAAAGGTCATAGGGTCACTGTGAATCAGGCTCAACTCAACGGCAATGGATAGAAGGATAGAGCTGGAATTCAGTGCCTAGCAGGAGAGCTGATTCCCAAGTGAAAACTCTGCGCTGTGGAATGAGACACACATTTTGGTAGACAGCTGACTGTCCGCCATGGGTCAGGGTGGAGGTGGGACCACTGAATGCTGGGTGACAAACCAACAGCTTCTATTATATAAATGCTTTATTTATCCTTTCTCAGATATCCCCAAAGCAATGCTTTGCCATAAATATTCTTATTGTCCCCATTTTAAAACCAGTTGCCATTGAGTTGATTCCAACTCATGGTGACCCCATGTGTGTCAGAGTAGTATTGTGCTCCACAGGGTTGTCAAAGGCTGATTTTTCAGAAGTAGATCCCAAGCCTTTCTTCTGCGGCATCTCTGGATGTACAAGAATCTCTAAGCTTTTGGTTAGCAGCTGAATGCGTTAACCATTTGTACCACCTAGGGACTTCGGCCCATTTTACAGATGTGGAAACTAAGACCCAGAGAAGTTAAATAACTTGCCCAAAGTCAGGATAGCTTTTGTAAGTTGCAGAGCCAGGGTGCTCACCCAGACGTTTTGAGTCCATATCTGGTCCTCTCGACCATTATTCTATATTGCTTGAGGAAAAGCTTCTTTCTTCCTCATTTGATGTTTTGAGTTTCTGGCTTAGGTAACTGCCAGAAGGAGCACTTTTGAGAATGGGGCCATGCTGGTGAGGAACAGGTGCCCGCCTTACACACATCAAGTGCTTTTTGGCACAGAATCATGGACCGTGGAGATGCTCTCCCAGCCCCTCTCTTCAGGGTAATGTTGACCCATGTCTGGGCAAATAAGAAAAGTTAGTATGTCTGCTCAAATAAATCCTAACTCTCATTCAGCAGGAAAGACTGGTTCCCATGACTCACATGACCGCCCCGCAAAAAAATCAAGTGTTTCACTGTTTCTTCACACTAGCATGCTGTGAGAAGTCGTAAAGTTGTTATTTTCCTTGGTTTGTATTATCTGTCTTTGACCAGTCGTGGCATTCCAAATATCACACAGCACAGAAGGGTGTCTCGAAAGGATGGCATAGAGGTAGGAAGGGAAAGCAGGAAAAAGGGAGGGCTGGAAGAGGGCTTTTCCAATTTATTTAAGATAGTGGGACGATCCACACCTCACTTTTTATTAAAAATAAAACACCACTATCACCTATAGCTGCCATTGTTGGCATGGTAGGTTGGAGGAAGAGGAATCTAAAGGAATTCATTCTGATTCAAAGTCCTTGGTCTATTACCCAAAAATGTGTTTAATCAAAACCAGTTGCCGTCGAATCATTCCGACTCATGGAGACCCCATGTGTGTCAGAATAACTGTGCTCCCTCTGTAGGGTTTTCAGCAGCTGATTTTTTGGAATTAGATCACCAGGGCTTTGTTCCCAGGCACCAGGGTGGACTCGAACCTCCAATCTGTTGGATAGCAGTTCAGTGCATTAACTGTTGATACCACTCAGAGACTCTGAAAATGTGTTTACAGTGGGTGAACGTCTTCCTCTAGAAGAGAGAGCCTCACTCTGGCCATTCACCTCTTTAATCATAGCTCAGGAACTTTCCAAGTTAATTTATTTTAAGCTATTTCTTGCAGGAAATCCAGCTCAGGGTGGCCATACCCTCCAACTGAAGCGCTAATCATTCACATTGTTACTCCAGTCTGGTCCCTGATCTGCATTTGGCATACTTTGTGGAATCATTTTAATATTCCATAATCATTT
This sequence comes from Elephas maximus indicus, assembly GCF_024166365.1. Classification (NCBI taxonomy): domain Eukaryota; kingdom Metazoa; phylum Chordata; class Mammalia; order Proboscidea; family Elephantidae; genus Elephas; species Elephas maximus. The sequence continues at coordinate 163,082,959 of NC_064821.1, read as the reverse complement.
TAATATACTGTGTAATCATGAGCAAGTGACTTAGGCTCTCTGGGCCTCAGGTGTAAGATCAGGGGTTAGACTAGATTAATGGTTTTAGGCTCTTCTTTCCCAAATAAAATCTTATATGGCACTCTAATGTTCGAAAGAAAAAAAAAGGCAGAACTACTCTAGGTGTTGCTGAAGCACTTATTGAGCAGACCTACTATGCGCCAGGCACTGTGCTGGGCCTGGGGATATAAAGCTGAGTAGGATACAGCCTCTGCTCACATCCTAGCGGGGGAGAGACATGTAAATGCAGGACAGACACGTAACTGTAGGACGCATGCAGTAGATGAAGCGCTGGAGACATGCTCAGGAAATGGTGGGGACACAGGCAAGGCTCCCAAAGGAGTGAAGAGTGCTGCAGCAGACACCCCCTTCACATGCCCAGGCCCTCCTCTGGTTTCTGGGCAGCCATGCTGGCAGTTCAGCTCCTGTTGCCAGTGGCCCTCGTCAGCACACCTGTGTCTCTCCACTTGTCTGTATCAGGGCTCTGGGATCCGGCAAGTGCAGACCAGAGGTGTGGGGATTTAATGCCCCCACGGCCAACCTCCTGTGGGAGAAAGATGCAGTCTACTTCAGTAAAGATCACAGTCTTGGAAACCCTTTGGGGCCATTCTATTCTGACCTACAGCGTCGCTATGAGTCAGAATCGATTCGATGGCAGTGGGTTAGGGTTTTTGGTTTGGGGGCCAACCTCAACGATTGAGGTAGGAGAAAAACTAGTTGCCATTGAGTGGACTCTTATTCCTGGCAATCCCGTGTGTGTCTGAGTAGACTCTGCTCCATAGGGTTTTCAAAGGCTGATTTTCTGGAAGTAGATTGCCAGGCCTTTCTTCTGAGTTACCTCTGGATGAATTTAAATGGTCAACCTTTCGGTTAGCAGCTGTGCACATTAACCTTAACTGTTTGCACCACCCAGGGCCTCCTGAGGTAGGAGAGTCAGAGAATAAATGTTTGAGCCTCCTGACCCCTGAGGGACAGTTCTAAGGTATATTCTACACAGTTTGCCCACAGCGGTACCCCCCTCAGTATACCCACCTCAATAACACACACTTTATTGGTTTTCTCTCGTTCTGTGACTTGCTCTGCCTGCTCCCTTCTCATCACTTCCTGAGATCACTTCCTGAATAAACTTCTCACACCCAAGTCTGCCTCTCAGGCTTTGCTTTCAAAGGAACCTAAACTAAAAAAGTGGCCACGTGTGCTTCTGCCAGGACTCCCTTGGAGCCATGGACCACCAGGTGAGAAGTCTATACTGCTGGCAAAAGAGGTCCAGCCAGCCCCCACCCACTCCAGCCACCCCAACTGAAGCGGCAGACTTAGGCAGACATATGTGTGAGGCCATCTTGGAAGTTCCAGCACAGCTGGAGGCAGGCACATGAGTGACTCCGGCCAACACCACGAGCAGCAGAACTGCCTAGCTGGGCCCGCAGAATTGTGAAAAAGAATAAATAGTTTTTGCTTTAAGACAAAAAAGAAAGAAAGGAAGGGAGGAAGGAAAGGAGGGGAGGAGGAAGAAAGGAAGAGGCCATCTGAAGTGTGAAAGACGTTTCGGAGGGAGGGGATGGAGGGAGCAAAGGCTTAAAGGTGAGAGGCAGCACAGAGGGCATCAGAACGCTCACCAGTTCAGTGCTGGCTGGGCTGTGACATTTGAGCCTGTTGACTGCATAGGATCTGGGGTTGGTCACCAGGCATCTCAGATTTCCACACTGCCCAGGACTCTCCAGACCACTCTAACCCCTCCGCCACTGTGTGCTTAGAGAAAGCAAACTAATTCTAATATTTGCCGACCCAGTGCGGACTGATGAGCAGTGCGCTTTTCAAAGGGTAGTGGAGGAGAGACAGCTGCCTGCTGCTCTTGGAGACGACATCTTTTTGCGGGAGCTGCTGTGACTGGTGGGTGGCAGTGCCCTCTCTCATCACACTAGGCTCCGAATTCCAGGGCGGCTAACAGAGCCTCATCCCATTCCAGCCTTCCCCTGGAAGCAGATTAGAGCTCACTCTGATTATCGCTACCTCATTGTATCTAATCTGCAAATGAGGAGTGAGAATTTACAATGTCTCTTGAAGGGCAGGAGGTATGCAGGAGAATTTTACAGTAACGAGTATAAGAAAATGGTTCCAACATTGTAAAACCACATGAACATAGTAAAAGAAATGAAAAAAAAAAAAAAATAGTGGCACAAGGTAAAGGAAAATAATGGTAGCAAGGCAAGGAGGAACTGCAAGCAAGGTTACACAGAACTCAGCCTATTAAGTCCGATTCATTTGCTAGGGGGAGGCCACGGGTTTGACTAGAAGCTTTCTAACTGCTAACATTGAAATGAAAACACCACCAGTTACAATATTTACAGAGTCCATAAGGTAATAACAAACCAGTTGCTAAGGAAAAGCACAACTATTCTCAGTACTGAGACCAGAGTGAAATTTCTCCCTGGGTCCTACATGGACAGGATGCTGCCTGATGTAATGAAGAGCACCTGTAAACCTGTCCTTCCAGGAAACCCAAAGACAAAATGCACGGAGCTGTTTCTTAGGCCGTCCCTCAGTGTAGGCTGATGGCGTCCTAATAAAATGGAATTGAGTAAAAGCAACTTTATGGAGCGACCGTTACGATATATTCAGGTATCCAGCTCACTGATGGGCCGCTTAATTCAGAATCCAGGGGTCGATTTTAGGATGTCTAGAATGTACAGACTGCGTTTACGTCAGGTAATCTTCCATAAATATTATTTCCCTCAGCTGAGCTTTTAAAAAAGATTGAGGTGCAGTGAATTTGAAATTATTGTCTGGTGGGCGGCTGTTCTAGGTGGCTAGTTAAGCACAAAATCACCTGCTCTAGCGATCAATCAGCCCAACGGGGGCAGGTCTCAGAGCCTCTTGGGAAGATGCCGGAGCCACATCGACAGCCCACCGCTGCTCAGAAGTGGGGCTGTGGTGTTTTCACGGGCAAGGCACTGAAAATTCTCCTCAGAAAGTAATTTTGAATTCTCTCTAACTCAGAGGTAAATGGGAGCCCTGGTGGCACAGGACCACAAGGTTTATGTCATAAAACATGGACACAATCATTTTAGCCTGGAAAAAAAATTAAAGCAGATGTGGCAGACCTGCTTCTGCCATAGGGGTAGAAAAACCATTCAGTATGGGACTCGTGAAGAGGGCAATAGTGGGTCAGTGGTAGAATTCTTTCCTTCCATGCCAGAGACCTGGGTTCAATTCCTGGCCAATGCACCTCATGTGCACTAGCACTCTCCTGTCAGTGGAGACTTGCTTGTTATGGTGCTGAATAGGTTTCAGCAGAACTTTCAGACGAATACAGGCCAGGAAGAAAGGCCTGGTGATCTACTTCTGAAAATCAGCCAATGAAAACCCTATGGACTGCAACAGTCAGATCTGCCACCATTTATGGGGATGGCACAGGACTGGGCAGCATTTCATTTCATTGTGCACGGGGTCCACATGAGTCCAGGGTTGACAGACAGCCGCTAACAGCAACAAAGTACCCATAAAGTGGATGACTGGGCAAAATAGCACCCCATGTACCCTGCAAGACATACAAAGCTGCAAAATGTATCCCTGGCTAAGTGACTTGCTGAGGGGGTTATGAGCTACAAAGCAGTTAAAAATTATCTGAAAATGATGACTTTGATTTTAGAATAATTCATCTGTGAGTCCTTCTCTCCAGCAGAGAGGAGGTAGGTAGCAGAAGTAGCTGTTCTCGTTTTCCCACAAACCATGCCATCTGCTCATGAGAGTGCTGTGTTTACCAATGGGGCACCTCCAGCCCAGCCCAACGGGATCTCAACTCACTGAACAGAAGCTAGACAAGAGGAAGGAGCAGAATGGACAAGACTTGACTTTGGAAAGGGACTAGTGAAGAGACTGGGTGGGATTTGGCTAAATCACACCTTCCTGAGGTTGGAATGGACTTCCCTCATGGGTCAGCTTGCTCAAGACCACACATAATACAGTAAACCTGTGTCTCAGTCATCTAGTGCTGCTATAACAGAAATACCACAAGTGGGTGGCTTCAACAAAGGCAAATTTATTCTCTCATAGTCTGGTAGGCTACAAGTCCAAATTCAGGGCATCGGCTCCAGGGGGAGGCTTTCTCTTGTTGGCTCATCAATTTTCCCCTGGTCTAGGAGCTTCTCAGTGCAGGAACCCGGGGTCCAAAGGATGCACACTCCTGCTCTTCATTCTTGGTGGTATGAGGTGCTCATGTCTCTCTGCTTGCTTTTCTCTTTTATATCTCAAAAGAGATTGGCTTAGGACATTATCTAATCTTATAGACCTCATCAATATAACTGCCACTAATCCATCTCATTACATCATAGCTACAGGATTTACAGCACACAGGGAAATCACATCAGATGACAAAACGGTAGACAATCATACAATACTGGGAATCATGACCTAGCCAAGTTGACAGATATTTTGGGGGGACACAATTCAATCCATGACAACCTGCTACCGTCCCCCTTACAGGTAGACATCCAACCTCTGACTGAATGCTTAGGGAGGAGAGGATACCATCATATAATGTATTATTGCACTAACGCCGCTTATCACCAACAAGGCCTATTCGAACTAGGTGAAGAATACTGAATAGACTACCAGGAGAATGAACAACTCTGTCTTGCAAGAAGTACAGCCAGAGTGCTTCTTAGAAGCAAGGATGGCTTATAAGGAAACTTTGTCTCACATACTTTGGACATGTTATCAGAGGGGACCAGTGCCTGGACAAGGATATTATACTTGGTAAAGTAGAAGGTTGGAGAAAAAGAGACCCTCAAAGAGATGGATTGACACAGTAGCTGCAACAATGGGCTCAAACAGAGCAATGATTGTGAGGATGGCACAAGACTGGGCAGTGTTTCGTTCTGTTGTACACAGGGTCACTATGAGTCGGAACTGACTCGACAGCACCTAACAACAACAACAACAGGCCTATTCTGCCACTGGCTTAATGTAAAAGCAAGCCTATTGTTCTTTTAAAACAAAAAATTTCAAAATTAGCTGAAAATAACTACTCATATCTTTCTGTTGTCTTCTCCAACTGTTCTAGAAGAACCTACTTCCATATAAGGTAACGCCTCTCTGGATGAGAATTGCTAGATTTAGCAAATAAAAATACAGGATCCTCAGTTAAATCTGAATTTCAGATAAACAACAAATACGTTTCATGTAATAATATTTGGGACATATAATAAAATATTATTCATTATTTATTTGAAATTCAAATTCAGTTGGGTTTCCTGTATTTTAGCTAGCAACCCAATTCTGGATGCATTTTAGTTTGTAAATGTTCCTTTAACAACGTAGTGCATAGAAATTAAGATATTATTCCAGGTGGACTCAGAAGTAGAGCTCAAGTGAGCTGATTAAGTCTAGTGGGAAAATGGTAGGGGGAAGAGGAGGAGAAACCCCAGCAGGTATGTGTGGTTGTTGTTCGTTGGCGTGGAGCTAGCTCCAATTCATGGCAACCTTACCTAAAACAGAAGAGTTGCCTGGTCCTGCAGCATCTTTACTATCATTGGTATGTTTGAGCCCATTGTTACTGCTATCTTGTCAATCCATCTCATTGAGGGTTTCCTTGACCCTCTACTTTACCAAACATGATGTCCTTTTCTAGAGATTAGTCTTTCCTGATGACGTGTCCAAAGTAAGCAAGTTGAAGTCTCGCCATCTTCGATTTTATGGAACATTCTGGTTGTATTTCTTCTAAAATTGATTTGTTTGTTCTTTTGGCAGCCCATGTATATTCAATATTCTTTGCCAACACCATAGTTCAAATGCATCAAATCTATGTGTGGAGAGTGGGGTAAAGTTTCTTTCTGTAAGGAGACAAAGCCCTCTTCCCTGGCACACTTAGCTCTGTGCCAGAGCATAAGGCTTGGTGAGTGAAGGTTGGTGGGACTGGGTACCTCCTGGTACCACCACATCAGCAGCTCTGGCCCTAAGTAAAAAATTTCCTTCAATGTCTCAAAGCTCCCTCCGGCTATTTCCAATCCCCCTGATATGGAAGTACTTTTTTTTTTTTTTTAACAATTGAAGCTGCTGTCTCTACTCATTTTCCGAGACATTTTCAGCCCAGATGATAGCATATTTGCAGAACACTACACACAATGTCTTATGCCGCTCTCATCTACTTGCCTTCCTTTTCATTTCCTTTTGCTCTTTTGGCATCAGCCTTCTTCTCATCCTTTGGAGCATTTGGAGTCTTTTGATAAATTAAATTAAATTATAAACTTCTCTAGGGCAAGGGCCATGTATACCCTTAACATAATAATAATGCCTCACTCCTGTGGAGAGCTTTTTTTGCAGAAGCCTCGTCTCGTCCCATTTTCTTATTTTCTTCCACCCTACTGTCCCCGCAGGAGTAAACACTCCAAACGGTGTGGACGAGACGAGGCGGAAGTGGAACACGGGCAGTTCTACATCATCTGAGAACACTTTCTCCACTGTCTCCCGTTTTAGTCTTTTAGGGCTCAAGGATCAGAAGGAAGTCACAGAGCACGACCTGCCCCCAGGCAGAGCCATGCTTAACCCATTCCAAACAGATGAGGCTCATCTGTTTTTGAAATCTGTCAAACAGGCATTCCAGAACTTCCACTTGGCCCACCAGTATTGAACGACCCTTACTCGTCAGGAAATGAACGAAGGCTTCCTTTTTCCGCTCCCCTCTTTTAAACTCTTAATTCCACTCTCTGATTCTATTATTAAATCATAAGTTTCTTTTTGATTAATAACGCTTTGTTTAACTTCAACGAGGGGATATATACCTGGAAACAAAATGGAGAATATTTTGAATGAAAACAATGAGCTGAATGAAAGATTGCCTTCAGATACACTCCTTTGCCTCTGCTGAAGTAGGAGCCCCGGGAGTTTCATGCCTTCGTGTCTATGTCTATGGGCTGCTGGAGGTGGCTTGACTAACACACCAAGTCTGAGTGAATATAAGAAAAATCAGCAAATTCAGTCACTGGGAGCCTTTTAATATTTTCATTCTCAACGTTAAATAATAAGGTGTTTTTGCCTGACCTCAGCAGGAAAGCCTGTTTGGATTGAGAGTGTGAGGACTCTCACAGGGTTTTCAGCGACAACGCCTCCAGTCTGACACAAGAATCAAGAGACAATAAGGGCTGGTTGTTGTGACCAGAGCTGCTGAGGGTCACTGTGATTGGGCATAGGAAACTCATAGCAGATTCATTTTCTTGGAAGTGAAGGTGGGTGTAGTTTAGAGTGGCGGGAAAGTGAGTCTTCCTGCCCTGGGCAAGCTCACAGATTAACCAAACTAAGAACAATTGGTTCCAAACAAAAGCCTTACCATACAGGAGGTTACTCACTCTGGCAAATATCTTTCATAATGAAAGCACCTTTAGAACTCATGACTAACATATTGTGCTGGTCTGCTGAGGGTGCTGTGTTTCTTTAGTTAGAAACATATTCTATCCTTTTGTAGTCAGGGCCATGCAAAGGGTGTGGTGGTGATGACCAACTATCTGGAGTTATTAATTTTTGTTTATTTTCTACCACATAAATGGCTGTCCTTGGTCAGCTCTAATGACAAAATGGACTGTCTCCCACCACCAAGCTATCTACTTCAGTCCTCAATCTACTTGTCCTATGTTTTAACTATCTAGTGCGGCTATAACAGAAATAGCATAAATGGATGGCTTTAACAAACGGAAATTTATTTTCTTACAGTTAGGAGGCTAGAAGGTTCCAGCTCTAGGGGAAGGCTTTGTCTCTCTGTCAGCTCTGGAGGAACGTCCTTGTCTCTTTGAGCTTCTGCTCCTGGGCATGTGTCTTTGCCCATCTCTGCTTCCTTTTACACTTTGTAAGAGTTTGACTCAAGGCACGCATTACACTAATTCTGTCTCTTTAACATAACAAAAGAGAACATATTCCCAAAAGGGATTATAATCACAGCCTTAGGGGTTAGGATTTACAACACATATTTTTGCGGGCCATAATTCAATCTATAACTTTCCACCCACCCTTTGGCCCTCCCCCAAATTCATGTCCTTGCCATACGCAAAACACATTCATCCTGCTACATCATTGCAAAAGTCTTAAATCAACTCCAAATCCTAATTTCATCTTATAAATCATCTAAATCAAATATGGGCAAGACTTTTTTTTTTTTTTAGGCCTGTTCCAACCTTTTTATCTGTGAACCTGTGAAATCTAGACTACAAGTTATCTGTTTCCAAATTACAATGTTGGAATAGGCACAAGGTAGATATTTCCATTACAAATGGGAGAAATTGGAGGGAAAGAAGGGATAATGGGCACCAAAACCCAAAAGAACAATTTATGTTAGATCTCAAGGCTTGAAAATAATCCTCTCTTCTCTGAGACCATCTGGACAATGACCCCCTCCTCCAGACTCTGGGTGTTGGCCATGTCCTCTGGGTTCTGGGTGGAGGTCCCTCAGCCCTGGGCTTCAGCTCTACCTTCCAGGCCCACTGGGAGGGCAACTCTGCTTCCTCAGCTTTGGGTGGCCCTATTCTCCTAGTCCGTCTGAGTGCCAACTTCACACCTTTGGCCCTGGCAGGTCTCATTCTTCTGCCCCTTGGGCATGGCAGTCCTGCTGCCTCAGCTTTGAGTCGGGCCTCATCCACCCCGCCACCTTAATGGCAGCCCCAAGCTCCAGAACTAAGCTGGCAAAGATATGACTCTTTGATACCTAGGATGCTATGGCCCCACCCTTAGAGATCTGGGAGATCACAGCCCCACCCTTTGAAACTGGGAAGTCCCTTCTTCCCATGCTCCCTCCAACAGTTCTGGTGATCTCTGAGCTGCTCCAGAGATGGTCCTTTTCTTTTCTTGGAGGGCAACAGATGTAGCTCCTTTGGTCTGTTTCCTGCCTATAGAATTTCAAGAGTCAGACAGTGTTCACTCCTTTCATTCTTTCTCTGTCCCCTTCAGTCTCAACTGATGGATTTTCTGCTGTAGTAGTTGGTTAGATCCATTAGTCACAGGCTTAATCTCTTTAACAAAAAATTGCATAGCCACGTCCTTGGTGAACATTCTAGGACACGTGCCCTTAGTTTGTACCACAGAATTTTCCAAATCTTTAAGTTCTATTTTTATTTTTCAGTCTGTTTCTTCTTGCATATTACTGTAAGCACCAAGGAGAAACTACATGGCCCCTTTAAGATCTTACTTAGAAATCTCATCAGCTAGATATTCAAGTTCATCACTTACAAGTTCTACTTTCCACCAAACATTTGAACATAATTCAGACAAGTTCTTTGCCGCTGCCTAAAAAGCGTCACCCTTCCTCCATTGTTCAACCATATGTTCATGATTTTTTTTTAAAGCCTCACCGGAAGCACATTTAACATCCACATTTCTAGCGACATGCTCTTGCTGGTGCCATATGTTTTCTCTAAGACAACAGAGACTTTCTTTATAGCTCTTCTCACTTCCTTCTGAGCTCTCACCAGAACCGCCTTTGATATCCATAATTCTACCAATAGTCTCTTCAAGGCAATCTAGGCATTTACTATTAGGAACTTTAAACTTCCAGCCCCCACCCATTACCCAATTTCAAAACCGCTTCCACATTTTAGGTATGTGTTAGAGCAGCACCCCACTCTTGGCACCAAATTTTGTCTTAGTTATCTAGTGCTGTTATAACAGAAATACCACAAGTGGGTGGCTTTAACAAATAGAAATTTATTTTCTCACAGTTAAGAGGTCAGAAGTCCCAATTCATGGTGCTGGTTCTATGTTGGCTCTGGAGGAAGGTCCCTGTCTCTTCTGAACTTCTGCTCCTGGGCAATCTTCATGTGGCTTGTCATGTATCTTCACCCATATCTGCCACCTTAATCTACTCCTTTTATATTTTGTAAGAGATCAACTCAAGACACGCCCTATACTAATTCTTTCCTGTTAACATTACAAAGTCAATCTATTCCCAAATGGGATTATAACTACAGCCATAAAAGTTAGAATTCACAACACATAATTTTTGGGGAACATAATTCAATCCCAACACCCTCCCTGGACACTTTTATTTATTCTTACTACTTCAATTAATGCCAATTGCCAATGAGTTGATTCTGACTCATGGTGACCCCATATGTGTCCAGGAGAACTGCGCCCCATAGGTTTTATGTGTATGCGTGTGCACTTTAGGTGAAAGTTTACAGTTCAAATTAATTTCTCATACAAAAATTTATACATATATTGTTTTGTGACATTAGTTGCAAACCCCGCAATGTGACAGCATACTTCCCTTTCTACCCTGGGTTCACTGTGTCCATTTGACCAGTTCCTGTCCCTTCCTGCCTTCTCATCCTGCCTCTGGACAGGAGCTGCCCATTTGGTCTCGTGTATCTGATTGAACTAAGAAGCACATTCCTCACATGTATTATTTTTTGTTTTGCAGACTTGTCTAATGTTTTCCTGAAGAGTGGGCTTTTGGGAATAGTTTCAGTTCTGGGTTAACAGCGCATCCGGTGGCCATAGTTGTAGGGGTTCCTCCAGTCTCTGTCAGACCATTAAGCTGGCTTTTTTTTTATGTGAATTTGAGTTTTGCTCCACACTTCTCTCCCACTCCATCCAGGACTCTCGGTTGTGTTCCCTGTCAGGGCAGCCTTTGGTGGTAGCCAGTTCTTCTGGTCAGGGGCTGACAAAGTCTCTAGTTCATGTGGTCCTTTAGTCTCTGGGCTAATGTTTTCCTTGTGTCTTTGGTTGCTCCATAGGGTTTTCAATGGCTGATTTTTTGGAAGTAGATAGCCAGGATTTTCTTCTGAAGCACGTAAGGGTAGACTGGTCCCTCCAACCTTTTGGTTAGCAGCCAAGCATGTTAACTGTTTGCACAACCCAGGGACTCCCATTTCAACTATTAACTGCTGTTATTTCACGATTGTGAAACACACAATTAATTTTATAAAACTTGGAGGAGGAGGAAAAAGTCTGTCATATGAAATATATGCATCCACTGTAAGCTCCCACCACCCGTCTGTCAGTTGGTTGTACTGTGGTGGCTTGTGTGTTGTTGCTATGATGCTGGCAGCTATGCCACTGGTATTTCAAATACTATCAGGGTCACCCATGGTGGGCAGCTTTCAGTGGAGTTTCCAGGCTAAGACAGAGTAGAAAGGAAGGCCTGGCAATCAATCTCCTATAATTACCAATGAAAACCCTATGGCTCACAACAGAATATTATCTGATATAGTGCTGGAAGATGAGCCCACTAGGCTGAAAGGCAACAGTGAACTCGAGCATGCTGGCGATTATGAGGATGATGCGGGACCAGGCAGCACTTACTTCTGTTGTACGTGGGTTCACCATGAGTCAGAGCTGACTCCATGGCAACTAAGAACAACATTGCAAGCTCATCCCTCTACCTCACAGCAAAGACGTACTGATCTTTGAGGACTCATTTCAAAGTCATCCCCTCTTTGAAAGTTCTTCTGACAACCTTTCCCAGGACCGATCACTCCCTTGTGTCTCTGCTCTACCTTGTACATTCTATCACACTAAGTCATGATGCCCTTCTTTATTTACACATCTCCCCTCAGATTGTAAGCACATTAGTCATCTCTGCATCCCTAGGGTCTAGCCCAATGCCTGGCATTAATTCACTCTGTTAAAATTTGTTGGAGACCTACTGTGTGTCAGGCACATTCCCAGAGTTGCACTTGTTTGTTAAACAAGAATTTTAGCAAACATCTACTCTGCAGTAACAAGGTGAGAGTCTGACAGTCTCCAGGCCCTTCCGTTATTAGACAGAGATGGGAGTAGTGTGCAAACCCTGGTGGCTTAGTGGTTACGAGCTAGGGCTGCTAACCAAAAGGTAGGCAGTTTGAATCCGAAAGGTGCTCCTTGGAAACTCTATGGGGCAGTTCTACTCTGTCCTATAGTGTCACTATGAGTCGGAATCGACTCGACGGCAACGGATTAGGTTAGGTTAGGGAAACCCAAAAAGGGAGTAGTAGATTATATGCGGTGCTGCACTGAATGCAACCAAGTGCCAAAATGTGTGGCTCAGACATTGAGCACTGAGTGGTTAAGAACAGGAATGAGCCGGCACTTGAACTTCGGGAGGACCAGGTCTTACCCTTCTCTGTAGCTTCAGCATCTTCCAAGACCTAGCATTAGGTAGGTTTGAATCAATTAAATTTCAAAACTTTCCAGAAAAATTCTGGGAAAAGCTTGGGATAGAAAGGGGAAAGAAATTACAGGGTGGGGGGACAGCTTCAGCAAAGGTTCGGTAGCAGGAATGAGTTTCTAGGAGCTTCTTTCAGGAGGGTTCATACCCAGCTAACCCTGTACTTGTTAATGGCAATAACGATGCATCAGAATAAAAGCAGTGCCCTCCTCCCCCAAACTGGGCAGTTTTCCCATTAACATCTGTGCTTGGATTTGCATATATTAATGAAAGGCTGTGGGGGTGGGAGGGGGCATGGGTATAACTCCCTGTAAGTTTGAATCATCCTTGTGAAGTTTTAAACAATGCACATTAACTAATTTCCCAGTACTCTGGGGCTGTTTGTATTCAAATCAAAAGCACAAAACCCTACTGTAGGAGAAAAAGAAGTCTCTATTGGCAACCAACTTTGTCCATTTAAAGAAATAAATGTAAAGTCTTAAGAGTGCATTCCATATGAAGTACTGTGGCTATTAATATACTTGGGGTTTTGAAAAAAACGAGTGTATTTGTGGGAAGCTGCTCTAATGAGTGCCATAACTGTCCTGGAGAGGGAGGGAAGTAGGCAGCAAGGGCAGCAAGGCTCATCCAGACACAGGGTAGTGGTGAGTCGGTTCTGGTCTCGCCACTTTGCTGTGAATCCTTGTCTCCTAACCACTTTAGGCTTCTGTGCTTCCTTCTAAAATAAAGGGGGTTGGAATCCATGGCCATTAAACTCCTTTCAGCTCTTTCAAGATCCTTTTTTTTTTTTTTTAGTTTTTATTGTACTTCAAGTGAAAGTTTACAGGTCAAGTCAGACTCTAGTACAAAAATTTATAAACACCTTGCTCCAAACCAACCCAGTGCCCTCAGGTCAATTCCGACTCATAGCGACCCTATAAGGATGTGGTAGAACTGCCCCGTAGAGTTTCCAAGGAGCGCCTGGCGGATTCGAACTGCCGACCCTTTGGTTAGCAGCGTAGCACTTAACCACTATTAACACCTTGCTATACACTCCTAATTGCTCTCCCCCTAATGAGACAGCACACTCCTTCCCTCCACTCTCTCTTTTCTTGTCCATTCTGCCACCTTCTGACCCCCTCTGCCCTCTCATCTCCCCTCCAGACAGGAGATGCCGACACAGTCTCATGTGTCTAATTGATCCGCGATGCTCACTCTTCACCAGTATCATTGTCTATCCCATAGTCCAGCCCAATCCCTGTCTGAAGAGTTAGCTTTAGGAATGATTCCTGTCTTGGGCTAACATAATCTCTGGGGTCAGTCTAGTCTCAGTCAGACCATAAAGTCTGGTCTTTTTACGAAATCTGGGGTCTGCATCCCACTGCTCTCCTGCTCCCTCAGGGGTTCTTTGTTGTGTTCCCTGTCAGGGCAGTCATCGGTGGTGTCAGGATCCTTTCTGAAAATTCTCAGTAAGGGCCATGTGGCTGGATAGTGGGGTGCTTAGCTTGGACGAGAGGGTTAGCCGGGTGAGGAGTTAGCCTAAGGGCTTTGTAGACTTCCGTGGCTTACTCCAGTGTGGTGCAACGACGGGGTGTCCCGGGATAGGGCAAAAGGGATGAGATTCCCAGACAAGTCTTGCCATGGCCAACTTTTAAAGGTCGGAGGAAAGTTTATCGTGGAGTGGGGACCCTGAGGGGAGAGCTGGGTGGGATCCGACGCTTCCTCCCCTTTAAGCTGGTGGCCCCGGAGCTTCCTCCGTTACCTGGAGCGGGGAGGGGCTTGGGAAAGTTTGTGTTTGTTGCTGGCAAAGCGCCGGATGGGAGGCGCGGGCGGGCGGGCGCTGCGGTTCTTCCCTTCTGCTTTCGGGAAGCGGTCGGGGCTGCACATTCGGATCGGCGGGGCCGGCTCGGGTGCCGCGATCCCGGTCCCCAGGCGGCCCGGGGAGAGAAGGAAGGAGGAGGGAGGGAGGGAGCGGAGAAAGGGGCGCACGTACGCCCCAGCGCTGGGATTTATCGGCTCGAGAGGCGAGCGGAGCAGGCGCGCGGCCCAGGCGGAGGAGCGCTGACTCTGGAGCAGTCGGAGCTGGAGGAGGACGAGGAGGAGAGGCGGCGGGGAAGGCGGAGGAGGGGGAGAGTAGCTCCCGCCCGGCGAGCATGGGGCGCCTGCCGCCGAGGCCGCTGCTGCTGGCGCTCCTGGCACTGGGTGAGTGCGCGCGGGGATCCGCGTGGCGCCGGGGGCTTGCCGGGCCCCGGGGGGAGGGGATCGGTGGGGCGCGGCTGCCACGCGCGGCCTGGGCCGCCGGGGGTCCCTGGGCCGCTCCCGGGAGGCCCGGCCGGCTTGCGGCGGGCGGGCGGCCGGGGGGTGGGGGCGGCAGCGGCCGCGGGGCTGCCCGGAGCCAAGCGCAGATCCGCCCGGCCCCGCGCTCGGTGGGCAGGTCGCCGCGCCTCCAGGCCGAGCCTCTCCCCGACATGTGCCGGGGTGGGGAGTGGCCGGTGGCTGGCTTCCCCCCCGGCCCTCCCTACCTGTTGGCCGCCGGGAGCCCGGCTCACCTTGAACTCCCGGCCCGGAAGGTGCCTGCGATCCGGCCCGCGTCCGCAGCTGAAGGGCGGAAATATGAATCTTTGATATGCCCCGCCATAGCCGCCACGGACAGAATTGCTCTTCACACAAACCCACGCCGAGGTGTCTTTCTAGAGAAGAGAGAGAATCCACCAACTTCTTTCTCCAAAGGTCACAGGGCCCCAGAGTGTTACAATAAAAAGCGGGGTGCGAGTCTTTCCATCGTTTTAGTGATGACTAAATCTGCTTCAGTCATTTCTTCTTAGCTTTTCTTGAAGCAGCATATTTATACACAAAGACCTAAGAGCCTTTCCCAACTTTTTTTTACCTGTTACTTTCCCTTTCTCTCTGTCCCTTGTCTTCCACCTTCCCGGAAACCCTTGGTGCCTCTTGACCATTTGGCCTAGCGCCCTGTCACCAACCCAAGGGATCTTTCATGGTTCCCCCCCCCCCATTTTACACTCCATACACACAAAAACCTCTTCATAATAGATACACATGGTTATCTTAACCTGCCACAGACATACATGCATTTATTAAGTGCCCACTATTTTTTTTTTTTTTTATGAGGGCTGGTCCTTAACTGCTTGGATAATCCTGGATCCTTTTGGTCAATGAATCCTCCGAAGTGACCACAGGTTCTCTTCCAATCTCTAGGGGAGACAGATCTGAATCTTTCACAGACTGCATGGAGTATGGCGGCCGCCCCAGCCAGGCCCCAGCTGCACATAGGGTAAATGTTCTGCACTTATGGCCAGAGGGTCCCAGTGGAGGCCTCTCACAGCCACTCCCCTCCTGCTGGCACCAGGGCCCACGTGTCCCAATCCCTGTGACCCCTGCCTGTCTAGCTGCTGCTGTGTTTTCTTCCTTCACCTCTGAGGGGATTTTTCAAGCTGACTCCCTAGGAGAGCTCATCTAGCCCCACTGCTTCAGCTGCAACCTGTGTGCAGAAAGCTCCCACATCTCTCGCTTAATTTTGTGACATGTCTGTGGTCTCTGATCCTAGTGCTTTTAGCCTTTCCCTTTCACCACGGACACATGTATATTCTCAGCATGGTGCACATGGATTCCACACCCACCCATTTGGTTTCCGTGTCTAGGTCAAGTAGGCCATGGCCCGTGGTTGTGAGATTGTGCACTGCACAACTCTAGGAGCTGCCATTCATTCCATGGTTTATGTGACAACTCCCCCTAGAGCTGGGCAGTTTACAGCCTGTGCATTAGCTAAGAGGGTGGGGGGAGGTAGAAGTTTGAAAAGAATGCCCCTGAGTAACTGTGGGAAGGAAGAAAAAGGGAGAAGAGGCAAAGAGGGGTCGGCAAAAACAAAGTAAAAGTGGGGAAGGCACAGCTTGGGATGTCTTGGTTGTACACAGTGAATTCCGCCCTGGCTGTGTGTCTCATGTTAGCTGCACAGAGAGAATTTCTGTGATGTCACCAGCCAACACCTTTTCCCCTAACAGTTCTCTGAACTTGATGTTCCACACAATAACTGCCCCACAGGAGCTCACTCGGTGTGCCCGGTGTGCCTGCAGCCTGACCTCTGGGAAAGACTCCCTGTTTTACACCACTCTAGCACTGTACTGATTCCTGAAACTTAATATGAGGATAAGCAATATCATCTTTCCTCCTGTATTGCAACCTGAGCGGAATCTTGGTATCACTGTTCTCTTTGGCCTTCACGGTCACATAGTCCCTCAGTACTATGGGTTTTCCTACCGGACAGACTCGACGTGCCCTCTTGTCTTCCTGTTGCTGCAGTTACTGTCCTAGCCCAGATCCTGACAGATCCTGACACAGATAACTTCTGTTATCTTCCTGCTTGGCTTTTTCCTCCAGCCGTTTTTCTAAGTTCATCATTGTCCTTTAGGATCATGTTTGGGGAATCCCACCTTTGCTCATTGGTTCCTTATGTTTTTCTTCCAAGGAAGTGTTGCCCCCCATGTTCTCCCCCTGGTCTTCCCTCTCGCTGAGAAACTTCATCCTAGGTTACCTTTTTCTGTCCTTTACACAGGACATATTTGAACCTTCTAGCTTTCCCCTTTCTTTTAATCTTGGAATGGGCCCTCCTGCTTTTCTCCTTTTGGCTCTGTATTTCCTTTTTTTCCCTGCAATTCATGTCCTCCATGAGTCTTTCCTAACCACTTCCACTACCACAGTCATGCCAGAACCTGCTCAGCTTCATAGAGCAGGTTTTAACTTCTGTTGCCTGTGTCTGACCTGCCTTGTCATTCATTCAATACAGTATTTCTTGAGTGCCCAAAACACACATTAGAGCATGTTTGGCATCTTACTGAGTGGACAGAGGGAAGGGTGGACAGATAACAAAATGGCTAACTACAAGACAGAATGAAATACCTGACGTGGAAACCAAGTTCTGGTGGGAAGCGGGGAAGAGGATGATTCATTTTGACTTGAGATCTGGAGTTGGTTTTGTTGAAGAGGTGACATTTGAGCTGGACCTTGAGGATAATTAGAATTTTGAAAGAAAGGGTAGAAGAACATTCCAGGCACTGGGGAAAAACATAAAGTCTGAATGAGTGAGAGTACATGACTCATTCAGACATGGTATGTAAGTTCCATGTAACAGGAGGTAGGAGAGGAGCCCTGGTGGAGCAGTGGTTAAAGCATTTGGCTGCTAACCAAAAGGTTGGTGGTTCGAACCCACCAGCTGCTCTGCAGGAGAAAGATGCGGTAGTCTGCTTCCTTAGAGATTTATAGCCTTGGAAACCCTCTGTGGCGGTTTACTCTGTACTATATAGGGTTGTTATGAATTGGAATCTACTCAATGGCAGTGAGTTTTTTTTTTTTTTTTTTTTGGTTGGTGGTGGGAGGAGGAGGATATAATGGGAGAACAAACCGGGAAGGTGAGCTTGAAGTAGGTCCTGGAGGCTTTGCATGGTGTGCTGAGAAATCTGGACCGTGAGGGGTGGGTCTGACACCCTGCCTGGGTACTGCCGGACAGCTTAAGCATCTCACATCATAGCACTTATTTATCTCAATGTATTAGAATTATCTCTTGTTTAAATCCTCATCTAGATAATATCTCCTAGGGGTAGGGGCCACGTTGGACTTATTGCCACATCCTCACTACTAACGGGATGCTTGGCACATAGCAGGTGTTTGATTAATATCGGCCGACTAAGTGAATAAATGTATATATCTTTTAGCCATTGGAAGTTTGCAGGGGAGATTAGTGTAACACAGTGGTTTGGGTCTGAGGAGGGTAACTCATGCTAGTGTATGGCATGAATTGAAGAATGGAAGGTGTGGAAAATGTGCAGTGGGATTAAGATGTTCTCTTAGTTCGTGTCTTTTTTTTTTTGCAAGTCCATTGAAATAGTTTTTAAATAACAAAAGTAATACATCTATATTTAAAAATTCAAATAATATAGAAGGATATTGTATTAATTAGGTAGGCGGAACTGCTCTAACAAATAGACTGAAAGCATAGTGGTTCAAACAATAGATGTGTCTTTCATAACAGTCCTGAGGGGATGCTTCAGAGAAAAGTTCGGGGTGGGAACCCTGCTCCACACAGACATTCAGGCACCCGGGCGATGGCAGCTCTGCTGTCTGCAATCGGTGGCTTCCCAGATCATCACATCCATGACTGGCATCATCATCACTCCAGCTCCAGGAAGGGAGAATGAGCAGGAAGGAGAATATGTGGAGACTTGGGGGGCCAAGCTTGGAAGTGGCACACATCATTTCTATGCATACTCCTTTGGATAAAATTCAGTCAGGTGCTGCCACGTAAAGGAAGCTGGGTAATGTGGAGTAGCCAGGCAGTCAGGTGCCAGCTACTCTGGAAGAAGGGAGAAATGGACTTGAGTGGACAGATAGCAGCTTCTGTGTCAGTTATAAAGGATGTAACTGACTACATCCCAGGCAGAGCCACTCGTATAGAATGTATAATGTATGTGTAGCTGGATATTTTGTTTGTTCTTTTCTCATAGCTTCTACACAGGGCTTTGCACCTCAGAGGCACAGAGTAACAATAGCTACTATTTATAGAGTGCATGTCAAGCATCAGATTCTTACATACATTCTCTTATTTAATGCTCACAACGCCACTTTGCAAAAGGTACTGTTCTGCTCTCTATATTACACATAAGAAAACTGATGCCCAGAAAAGTGTAATAACTTGTCCAGAGTCATACAATTACTCCATGCAGAGCTAGGACTTGATCCCAGAACTCCATTCTGCCTCTGTTGAGGAAAAGTTGGTCGATGTTTGCCATAACTTTATGCTATGTGTTGCTTGAGATTGTTGTTGTTGTTAGCTGCCGTTAAGTCCGTCCCCAACTCATGATGTCCCCATGCACAATGGAATGAAATGCTGCCTAGTTCGTGCCTTTCTCGTGATTGGTTGCCAGTTGGACCATTGTGATCCATAGGGTTTTCATTGGCAGAGTTTCAGAAGTATATTGCCAGGCCCTTCTTCCTAGTCTGTCTTAGTCTGGAAGCTCTGCTGAAAATTGTTCAGCATCATAACAACAAGTAAGCCTCTGCTGACAGACGGGTGATAGCTGTGCTTGAGGTGCCAAAAAAGTGAAACCAAATCCGTTGCTGTCGAGTTGATTCATTGGCTGGGAACTGAACCCAGGTCCCCTGGATGGAAGGAGAGAATTCTACCACTGAACCACCGCTGCCCCTACAAACAATTGTCATCTAGTGGATTCTGACTCATGACGAACAACCGCATGTGTTTCAGAGTAGAACCATGCATCACAGGGTTTTCAATGGTTGTTTTTCAGAAGTAGGTTGCCAGGCCTTTCTTCTGAGGTGCCTCTAGGTAGACTCAAACCTCAACGGTTAACAACCAGATGGGTTAACTGTTTGCACCACCAGCAACTCCTGCTTGAGATTAGCTCAGGAGAAAAGGGATGACAGTGGTTTGAAAGCGCAAGTGTGTTTAAAAAGAAGGGCCTGGGTTGAGCACAGCACAGGCACAGTTCCTAAAGGGAGGAGCTGGTGCCCAAAGCATCGCGGAGAGGCAACAGCTCTGCTACACCTGGCAGGTCCCCACGCCTGTTCTGAGGAAAGGGGCCAAAATGCAGCCTTCTCCAGAAAGCTGGAGCTCGTGAATCTCTCCAGCTTAACGGTCTTTGAAGTGCTGTGGCCTTCAGAGATTCCTTGGCACTCATTTTAGCCTTGTTAACAGAATTCCTGTATCTGCCAAGCTGATTAATGCCTGCCCTGGCTATAATTATTCTTATTAGCCTGCTGAATAGGAACTCTAGTTGTCAGTGATCATTCCTTACAAGGCAATAGGGCTAGTCGGCATTTATATGGCGACTTTGTTTTAGTGATGAACTGCAGAGCTGATTCCTTACCCCGCGGACTGACGTACATTTTCATACTGGGGCTATATCTGGTAGTTAAATAAGGTGTGTGCTTATCTGTCAGTGTGTGTCTGTGTCTCACTGCATCAAGTGAAGTTGGGGGGAAGCTGTCAGTGCAGTTCATAGCTATTCAGTTTTAATTGCATTGGTTCCTTAAAGGTAGGGTAACAAGGCCACTTGACTCTGCTTTGGGGGAAATAACTGGAACGGGCAAAAATTCTTTGTCATTTATCTTATGGAAAAGGCGAAGTGCTGCAGTTGGCACGGCTAGTGATTTTCAGATCTTGGAATTTGTTTTTTCTCCATCACCAACTGGAGTGTTTGGGAAGCAACAGAATTATACCTGGTAGTTAACTCTGTCGTGTATGGGCAATGTCGTTTCCAGCAGACTAGCGATGATGGCACTGTGTGTACGTTTGTGTCCTTTGAATGCTGATTTTTCCACACTACTCCCTAAGTGTTTGTGCTAGATTATGGAGTCACTAAGCAGCATGATTCAAGCTGAAGTACGATGTTCTGGGGGTTTAATTGCATCCTGTTTCATACCTTTATAAGCAGCTGGAACGTGAAAGCATTTGCATCACTCAGAATATTTCAGGCAAGGGGAGAAGCACTGTGTGTGGCTAGTGTTGTCTGTTGGGAATGAAATTTGGCTTAGAACCGTGAAGAACAGAATTGTGCTTAAGGGTTCAGGGCACATTTCAGAGTGGGTGCTGCCTTTGAATCCTAATGAACTAGAAGTAGTGTGCAGGCAGATAGGTGACTTCTCGGATGTTAAAAGTGAAACCAAGCCAAATATGCCCTACTAATGGCTTTTCCTTGTTCTTATTTGGAAATGGACTAGGCCAGAACTTTCCAGCCGCTGGACCATGGCAAGGGACCCACATGGGTTTCAGGTGGCATTGTAGGTGTGTCATGATATTGGTGCCCTCAGCCCCCAGGCATCTATCTGGAGCCCGAAGGCCAGTGGCTGCCTCTCAACCTGAAGCCCTGTTCACCCAGAGAGCCGCACAGGTATTATCATTTCCTGTGTGTGCCCTGATTTGACAAGGGTTGGCAGTTATGTCTTTCACCTGGTGAACCACAGCCCTTTAGCCCCAGCTTGGGGATGCTGTTTGAAGACGGAAGCTGAGACGCTTGGTTGACAGGGCGAGCGGCTCATTTATTCATTCAGCAAATACTGAGTGAGTGCCTACTACTACACAGCAGCCATTGTTCACAGCGCTAGGGATTCAACAGTGAACAAAGCAGGTGCAGGCCTACCCTCTAATGGTCGGGCACAGTGCACTAGAAGCTGTGGTTGGTAGTCCCACCCAGGAAGTGCAGCGCCACCTGGATGACTGCGGGGAGGGTCAAGAGCTGGTCCTTGGGAATACCTGCATTAGGGGACAGGAATGGAAGGGACAGTTCTAGAAGGAGTAATCAGAGGGGCGAGAGAAGAACCAGGAGAGCGTCCTGTCAGCAAAGCCCAGGAGGATGGATGTAGTGGGCCTGTTAAAAAGATGGCTTGTCAAAAGCTGCTTAGAAGAACCAGAAAGATAAAGACTGAGAGGAGCCCTTGGATTTGCAGACTGTGAAATCTGACCAAGCAGTTAAGGGAAGCTGAAGCACAGGAGTACAGGGGTGGGTGGGGTGGGTAAGGAACACTGAGGCGGAGTAGAGTCTACTCTTGCAGGTGGTGCTGGGAGGAGGTCGGGGGAATGACCAGGCCAGACCAACTTGAACAGGATCCAGGAGAGACTCCAGCAAGCCTACAGGCCAGCTGGGAGGCTCCCGTGGAGGAGGACAGGCTGACGAGGGGCAAGCAAGTACAACTTCTGGACCTGGACTCCAGAGAGGCTGGGACAGTGGTGTTGGGGCTCAAATAGAGGCCCTGACCTTGGAGAGTAGCAGTGTTTAACTTTCTCTTGAGAGAGGAGAGGAGGGAGAGGGGGAAGAGGGTTATGGAGTGAGCCCTGTGGAGGGGGAATGCCTTCTCTGCAGAGTTCTCCACTTTTTCCCTAAGACTGGCCACAAAGTCCTCACACATGCCAGGTAGAGGTTATCTCTATCTTCCCTTTCGTTCTCCGCACACATTTAAACTTTACCCCCCTGTCCCTCTGGGTATCTTCCTCCGTGTTGATTGGTGGAGTTAGCCGACACCCTGACAGCTGTTGGTAGGTCTTCAGCTGTTAGGTGGAATCTCCAGCATAGGGACTTTGTGGCCATTTTATAACCCACCTTTTTCCCATTCCCATTAGCTAAAAAGAGTTCAATAGTTTGTATTGCAAATAAACTATTATGTATTTGTTTTTAAACTATCTGTGCTCTTCATGGAAACCCTGGTGGCGTAACGGTTAGAGCTATGGCTGCTAACCAAAAGGTCAGCAGTTCGAATCCACCAGGCGCTCCTTGGAAACTCTATGGGGCAGTTCTACTCTTTCCGATAGGGTCACTGTGAGTTGGAATCGACTCGACATCACTGGGTTGGGTTTGGTTTTGGTACTCTTCATGAGCCCTGGTGGCGAAGTGGTTAAACACTCGGTTGCTAACCCAAAGGTCGGCAGTTCAAACCCACCAGCTGCTCCGCAGGAGAAAGATATGGCAGTCTGCATCTGTAAAGATTTACAGCCTTGGAAACCCTATGGCAGGTTCCACTCTGTCCTGTACGGTTGCTATGGGTTGGAATCAACTCGATGGCTACGAGTTAGTTACAGGTTCAGGTGGTACAATGCAGGAAAAAGACGTGGCAGTCAGCTTCCGTAAATATTACAGCCCTGGAAACCCTATGGGGCAGTTCTGCTCAGTCCTCTACTCCACGGCGATGGGTTTCTTTTGGTGGCTCAGTGGCTGGCGGTTTTAACCCACCCAGCAGCTCTGTGGGAGAAAGACCTGGCAATCTGCTTTCGTAAAGATTACAGCCTAGAAAACACTATGGGGCAGTTCTGCTGTATCATATGGGGTCGCTATGAGTCAAAATCGACTCAAAGGCTAAGTTAATAACAACATACAGCACTTATTTTGTGCCAGGCATTGCACTTTCTGTGTATTGACTCATTTATAGACCTCATAATACCATGATGTAGGTACTATTATTACCCCCATTACTCAGGAAACCAAATCACAGAGAAGCTAAGTAACTTGCTCAAGGACACGTAGTAAGTGGCAGAGCTGCTAAGTTTCAGACCGGGATGGTCTGGCTTCAGAGCTTGGGCAGATAAGATTAACGCACTGTTCTGCCTCACTGTGTTGGTCCAGATCATTCAGAAGCAAGGAATTGATATAGTTTGCTAAAATGTGATAATGTTGGTTTCGTTGCCTTTTAATAAGGCAGGAGGCTTGGATTCTAGCCCTAGTTCTTCCACTCACTAGTTTTATGACCTTGGACAAATTGCTGAATAGCTCTCTTAGCCCTGGTAAAATAAGGGGTTGGACTAGCTGATCCCAAAGGCCCCCCTTCCATCAGAAGTCTTTGAATCAGGGCTGACCCCTGCCATTGGCCATATGGGCTGCTTGGTCTAGTCCTGGCTTCCCTGGCTCCTCGCCCATCTTCCTGAACACTCCTCCTGTCTACAGCCCGTGCCTCTGTTAGCTCTCACCTGGCATCTGTCTTTCACAGCGTGGTTCATGCCTTAGAGGGCTCTGGGAATTGCTTGTTGTTCTGTCATTGTATCAGCAACAACTTCCTCACCTCACGCCTTTTCCTGTGCTGTGAAGCCTGCTGCCTCCTGGGCCTTCTTTCCATCGTTTCTCTAGGTTATGGAGGTGTCCCCACCACCAGGTTAGCTGGGCTTTCAGACTTCTGGGAAAAGCTGTAGCTCCAAGAACATAGTAAAACCGATAAGGCATTTCTAGATGACAGGCTATCTTTCATTCTTACTGTTTTTTTTTTTTTTTTTGCCAGTTTTGATTGAGGATATCAGCTTTCAGTAAGTTGGGGTTGGGGTGGAATAATCAAGGCTCTACCTTCAGAAATGTGACTTGTGTTTTCTTCCACATTCAGGCTTCAAGTCCAGAGAAGAGCCTGGTAGATGGTTATGCTGTACAGATTCTCCTTTTCCTAATACTCCCCAGACCACAGCAAGCAGACATAGACCCAGTGCCATCGAGTCGATGCCAACTCATAGCGACCCTGTAGGACAGGGTAGAGCTGCCCCACAGAGTTTCCAAGCAGACATAGACATCTTTAAAACCAAAAACCAAACCCATTGCGTCGAGTCGATTCCAACTCATAGATGTGTGCAAATACTGACACTACTTTGGATTTTACGCCCTTCCTGAAGGGTCTTTCAGTTGCCAAGTCAGCCCTGACTCATGGCGACCCCATGTGTGTCAGAGAAGAACTGTGTTCCATAGGGTTTTCAGTGGCTCATATCCACCCCTCCCACCCCCCGTGGGTGGATTGCCAGGTCTTTTTTTCCAAGACACCTCTGGGTGGATGCAAACCACCAACCTTTCAGTTAGCAGCTGAGTGTGTTAACCATTTTTCCTGAAGGATAGGAGACTTGAAATTCAGACATCTCCAATCGGTAGCCTTAATACACTAAGGTATGTGTTCCTAGTGTTTGAGGGCCTTATCATTTCCACTGGTCTGAAAGGGAAGGTTCTAAATGATGCTGGATACAATGCCAACTAAAAAGACACATCCTGGAAAACCCACATATTGTTGCAGGAACCTGTGTTTACGGCCTCTGTCCTCACTGCATGCTGGCTGCTGCCCAGCCCTTCCTGGCTTCCTTAAGGTGCTGCTATTGCTTCTACTGCTCAGCCCAGTGATGTTATCTCACTCATTTTGGATGCCGATATCTTTGAGGTTTACCGAGAATCCTCAAGGGTAATTCTGGGCTGTGTTTGAAATAGCCTGCTGTCTTGTGATATTCTGGAGGCTAAGGGGTGGGTAGTGCTTTATAAATGTATTGCCCTCTAGGATGTACAGAATCTTAGCTGACTTGGTGGCTGTCTAGTGTGCTGTCACTTTGCTTATGTTACAGTGAGAGTTAAAAAATTTTTTTGGCACAGATGTTCATTTTTCCATTTTCTGAAGGCTGACATATCTGAATGTTTTCTTATTTATTAGAAGACATTATAGTTCATCATCTTTGATTGAGAAATCCATACAGTCAGTTCCAAGAACACAGCACCTAGCACAGAGTCTGGCATGTGGTGGGAGCGTAGTGATATTAGTTAGAGGGGACGTGGTTGTGACCCCTGAAGGAGTAAATAGTTCTGCCCAACTATTACCCTATGGGGCAGTTCTACTCTGTCCTATAGGTTGCTATGAGTCGGAATTGACTCGAAGGCAATGGGTCTGTTTTTTTGGACGGTGTTATTACCCTACCCTGCAAACAAGACATTACTACTTTTCCTTGTGGTTTTATTCTTTGGTATCATAGCATCCGCATTGAGGGAATCTTTACCATGTGCCTTGCACTCAGGGGCATTGGTGGTTCCGTGGTAGAATTCTTGCCTTCCACGTGGGAGACTCAGGTTTGATTCCAGGCCGATGCACCTCATGCAACATACTTCATCCTGCCTGTCAGCAGAAGTTTGCATGTTGCCATGATGCAGAACAGGTTTCCGCAGAGCTTCCAAACTAAGACAGTCTAGGAAGAAAAGCCTGGTGATCTACTTCCAAAAATCAGCCAATGAAAACACTATGGATCACAGCAGTCTGATCTGCAACCAATCATGGGGATGACGCTAGACTGGGCAGTGTTCTGTTCTGTTGTGCATGCGGTCACCGTGAGTCAGGGGGCTGACTTGACTGCAGCGGACAAAGCCTGGCACTCTGAGAGGTTACAAAGGAATTAAGAAATGGAGTCCAAAGTGGAAACAGAACCAATTTTAAGTGAACAGCAGAATGGATTGTAGGTGCCTGAGTGGATGAATCATGAGATAGCTGGGCAGCTGGTGCCTACTGGAATTACGGGGATGAAGCTGAGGACAGGAGCTGTTATTATGGAAAAGCTCCATGGAGTAGACGGGACTGGAGAGTGGTTTGAGCAGGAAGGCATTTCCCAGTGGTAGGAGTAGATCAGTGTATGTGGGTTGGTGTCCCATTTGGGGATTAGCCGGTTTAAGCAGTAGAATAAAAGACACCTCAGGAGTTATAGATACCAAGCTCTGAGGAGGGGAGGTTGCTGGAGAGGACGAATGTGAGCAAAGTCACCCTGAAAGGTGCTGGCAGCTTCTGTAGAGCCCACAGAGCTGCTAAGAGCCCACATGGATGGCTGGGGTGGTCTGCCGGGCTTACAGGAAGCCAGCCTGCTAAATTGAGGTGATAAGTCAGGCCATAATCCTATTTTTGCTCGTTTCTTACAAGGAAAACAGCTCACCACACAATTACTGATGTTTCCCTTAGGTAGTTTATCAGAGCATTTCTTAAAAGGACCATCACAGATCAGTTTTAGAGGAGGAATGGGGATTTTTAGTTGGCTTTCTATGGAAACAAGGTTTATGCAGTCATGTGGTCTGTTCATCAGAGTCCCACTTTAATAACAATTTATTCCACAAACAAGCACCATCTGAACCATAAGGAAGAGTCCTCGAAAGCTGAGTGTTATCCTGACTTACAGTAACAGGATGAAGGTACCTCTGTTATCTGCATCCTTGCAGGTAGAAAGGTGGAATGCACTGCCCCTTTCTTCCCTCAGGGAGCCCATGTGCTAACACTGAGTCAGTTTACACCACAAGCAAAAAGGTAGTTATCACTCAGCAGATGCGAGTTTGGTCCTAAAAAAACAACAATAATGAGGCAAGCTCTGTGTTCTGGTAAATGTGTTCATTTAAGGCATTCAGGCCTCAAAACAAAGACAGGTGGAAACTGAGCACAGAATCAAGTTTTGGTGACTCCGCTTTCATGAAGTTTTCCCCTTGTCCCTCACTCTATTCCCTTAGAAACAAGATAATCTACGCACATAAGACTCACTTTTATTTATATACTACTGTTTTAAGCTGGGTTCTTTAGAGAAGCAAAACTAGTAAGATGCATAAATATATATATATAAAGAGATTTCTATCAAGGAAATGGTTCACAAGGTTGTAGAGACTAGAATGTGGGTCAGGCTAGAGGCTTCTGCTGATTCACAAAGCTGCAGGGACTGGCAAACCCAGGATTGGCAAGTCAGGCAGCAGGGCTCTTGCTCACAGGCTGCAAAGATCAATGAATCCCAAGATCAGCAGGCAACATTGTAGGCAAGCTGCTAACTCAAGTCCCAAGAACCGGAAGTCAGATGAACAGGAGCCACCTACAGGATCCAGAGCTAGTAAAAGCCCACAAGCCTTGCCAGAAAATCCACTCATGTTGGATGTGGGCAACACCCCCAAGGAAACTCCCTTTCAACTGATTGGCTACTCACAGCAGATCCTGTCATAGAGGTGATCACATTATATCAGATCTCATCATGGAAGTGATCACATCATCACACAACTGCCAAACTGCCTCATAACTGCCAAACCACTGAGAATCATGGAGCAGCCAAGCTGGCAAACAACCTTAACGATCACAGTTCACCCTTTGTCAGCCTGGCACCCGTACACATCTCCTTAAACCGTACATAATCTCTGAATAAAGACAATTATAAACTCATAATTGTGCCTAACGTGATATAACGAACACACATACAACTGAATATGCACAAGCTCTGTTTACATCATATATTTTATAAGTGAAAAAACAAAAATATTTGATGCACACGTACAAAGCAGCAATACTTGTAACAATTACAGTCCTTGTTTCTGCAACTGGTCACGGAGTCATAACTGGTATTTAGAACTACCTTCTTTCACCACCCATTTTGTTCTCCCTTGCCCTCAGCAAGCACCTCAGCTGATCATGGTTCTTCGCCTGGTTGTGTGACCCAAACTGTCATTCCTAAAGGGCCTGGGCCATTTATTTGTCACATCGGAATTGGGTTGTTGTAGTTTTCCATTGACTTTAATCACAGGGCGTGGCAGTACTAAGAGATGCCCTAAGGGATGTCCTGCATTCCAGACATTCTCTTCTTTACCTCCTTTATGTAATATCAATCCCATTTCTTCTTGGTAATCAGGTGATGATTGGTGTGATCAGTCACACCAGCCAATATGCTAAATTCCTTCTTTGCCTGTTGATACAGAGGTATAAGGAGCCCAAAGAGGCCAGGTGGCATTCTTAGCTTTCAGTTCAATGGAGTTAGCTGTGTGTTCCCAGTGGGAGCATTTCTCCCTTTGGAACTAAGATCTCTAGATCCGGAAAGCATAAGGTCACAGGGACAGGAAGCACAAATTTTGTAAATGAGTCACTAGGGGTAATAGTGAGTGGTGCCACTCCCATTTCCACCCCTTGATTCCTGGATCCATGAATCCTGGCTGTGGGAGAAACGGCACCATATATTGGATGCTGGTTTAGAGCATGTACAGCCTACTGGAGAACACTGCCCCAACCCTGCCAGATATTGCCACCTATCTGGCACCATAATTATGTCTTCAGAGGCCATTCCATTGTTCTGTCAAGCCAGGTGTTTCAGGATGGTGGGGAACATGGTAAGACCAGTGAATTCCATGAGCATGGGCCCATTGCCATGCTCCATTTGCTGTGAAGTGAGTCCTTTGATCTGAAGTGATGCTGTGTGGGACACCATGATGGAGGATAAGGCATTCTGTAAGTCCAAGGATGGTCATTTTGACAGAAGCATTGTAGGCAGGGAAGACAAATCTGTATTCAGAGGAAGCGTCTATCCCAGTAAGAACAAAACGCTGCCCTTTCCATGATGGAAGCTGTCCAGTGTAATCAACCTGCCACCAAGTTGCTGGTTGATCATCTCGAGGAATGGTGCCATATTGAGGGCTCAGTGTTGGTCTCTGCTGCTGGCAGATTGGGCACTCAGCAGTGGCTGTAGCCAAATCGGCCTTGCTGAGTGGAAGTCCATGTTGCTGAGACCATGCATAACCTCCATCTCTGCCACTGTGGCTACTTTGTTCATGAACCATTGGGTAGTGGCGGAAGTGTTTGACTGGTTTCCACAGAAAGCATCGTCCTATCCACCTGATTTTGTTAAAATCATCCTCTGCTGAGGTCACCCTTTGGTGAGCATTCATATGAGACACAAATATCTTCGCTTCTTCGGCCCATCCAGAGAGGTCTATCCATATATCTCTTCCCCATACTTCCTTGTCTAGCAATTTTCCAGACATGCTCCTTTCAAGTCCCTGACCATGCAGCTGAACCATTGGCCACAGCCCATGAATCAGTATACAGTTGCACATCTGGCGGTTTCTCCTTCTAAGCAAAGTGAACAACCGGGTGCACTGCTCGAAGTTCTGCCCATTGGAACCGGGTGCACTGCTCGAAGTTCTGCCCATTGGGAGGATTTACCTTCACCACTGTCCAGAAAGGGGCTATAGTGCTGCCACTGTCCACTTTCTAGTGGTGCCTGCATATCGCACAGAACCATCTGTAAACCTGCCTCTAGTTTTCTCTTCTTCAGTCAGCTGGTCATAAGGAACTCCCCATGAGGCCATAGGTGCAGACTGAGAGATGGGAGGTAATGTGACAGGAGTGGAGACCATGGGCGTTTGGGCCACTTCCTTATGCAACTTACTTGTGCCTTCAGGTCCTGCTCAGGTCTTATCTTGAATATACCATTTCCATTTAATGATAGAGTGCTGCTGTGCACATCCAACTTTATGAATCTGGGTCAGACGACACCCAGTTCATGATGGGCAGCTCAGGCTGCATGGTGACTTGCTGGCTCACAGTTAAGCATTCAGTCTCTACTAAGGCTGTTTCTCAAAAGGAGAATAGTTATCTGCAGAGGATGGCAGGGCTTTGCTCCAAAATCCTAAGGATCTGAACCATGACTCACCCATAGGGGTCTGCTAAGACTCCAAACAGCATCTCTATCTGCCAAAGCCACTTCAAGCATCGTGGGATCAGCTGGATCATATGGCCCAGGTGGCAGAGTGGCTTGCATGGCAACCTGAATCTATTGCAGAACCTTCTCTTGTTCTGGGCCCCACTCAAAACTAGCAGCTTTTCCAGTCACTTGGTAAATAGGCCAGAGTAGCACACCCAAATGAGGGATATATTGCCTCTAGAATCCAAAGAGGGTCACTGGGTGTGTGCCTCCTTTTTAATTGTGGGAGAGGCCAGATGTAACAACTTATCCTTTCACTTTAGAAGGAATATCTCTACATGCCTCACATCACTGGACTTCTAGAAATTTTACTGAGGTGGAAGACACCTGAATTTTTGTGGGATTAATTTCCTGCCGTTTAGCACGCAAGTGTTTTACCAGTATCCAAAACCAGTGGCATTTCTTCTTTACTAGGTTCGATCAGCATAATATCATCAATGTTAATGGACTAGTCTGACATCTTGTGGAAGGGTAAGGCAGTCAAGGTCCCTGTGGGCTAAACTATTACATAGGGCTGGAGTATGGATATAGGCCTCAGGTAGGACAACGAAGATGTATTGTTGGCCTTGTCAGCTGACGGCAAACTGCTTCTGGTGGTCCATTGAAACCGGTGTGGAGAAAAAGGCATTAGCCAGATTGACACCTGCATACAGGTACCAGAAGGTGTATTAATTTGCACAAGCAATGAAATTACACCTGGAACAGTAGGTGCAGTTGGGATCACCACCTGGTTAAGTTTTCGATAATCCACTATCATTCTCCAAGATCCATCTGTTTTTGCACAGGCCAAATAGGCAAGTTGAATAGGGATGTGGTAAGAGTCACCACCCCTGCATCCTTCAAGTCCTTGATGGTGGCAGTAAGCTCTGCAATCCCTCCAGGAATGTGGTATTGCTTTTGGTTTACTATCTTCTTAGGTAGGAGCAGTTCTAATGGCTTCCACTTGGTTTTTCCTACCATAATAGCCTTTACTCCATTTGGCAGGGATCCAGTGTGGTGTTCTGCCAGTTGGTGTATGTATCTATTGCAGTTATGCATTCTGGAACGGGAGAAATCACTACAGAATGGGTGCAGGGACCCATTGGACCTACTGTGAGACAGACAAGAGCTAAGACACCATTAATAACTTGACCTCCATATGCCCCCACTCTGATTTGTGGGCCACAGTGGTGTGTTGGGTCTCCTGGAATTAGTGTCAGTTTAGAGCCAGTATCCAGTAATCCTCCCAAAGTCTGATTATTTCCTTTTCCCCAATGAACAATCTCTTAAAAGGCTGTAGATCCTGTTGGGGGAAGGCTGGGAGAAAGAGTAATGCTATAAATTTTTAGCAGCATGGTAAGTTCCTTCCTCAAGGGGACCTGGCCTCCAGTTCATTCAGGGGGTTGTGGGTCTTTAAACTCTCTCAAGTCTGGAAATTGATTAAGGGGCCATGACCATCTGTTCTGGCAGTTCAAGTTAGACTGCTGTTCACTTGACCTAGAATTCTTCCTCTTGTACAGACCAGGTAAATACTTAGTAGATTTCCTATCTGTTTCACTCCTAGGGACACCATGACTAAGTAGCCAACACCGTTAAGTCCATACAAGTCAGACTATTCTGATTACTGGTTTCACTCCACTGTCCATTATGGTAACCACACCCACCTTGTCTTTTTCAACTGAGTGCCGCCACTTGGCCCCTACTACAATGGGGTCCAGTCAATCCCATCTTAGTTAGGTGTCTTAATTCAGTTAGGGCAGTTCCCACTGTCAAATCTGACTTACATAAGATAGCAATCACAAGAGTCTTCAAGGATGCTCGGGCTTCCTTCACAAATTTGCCTCAACTTTGTGGTAAAAGGTATGTCCTCTGGGCACTCCGTGTGTTGATCTAACCTGATAAATCCTCTCCAACATGCCATTTTCCCTGAGCCTTTGGATTCCTTCTTCTATAGTACACCAAGACAGGTCTGGTACTTCAGCTTGATTTAGCACAGACCACCGCATAATCCATGCTTAGGTGACCCAGCCAAATAACCTATTAGATCCTTTCCTAACTTCTCGAACTGAAACATTGAATGAAGAATCTCTGCCCCAGTCAATGACTCAGACAAGGCCCTTCAGACACAGCTGTGTTAATCTCATCAGATGGGGGTGGAGGAGCTAACGGTTTTACTGGGGAGGGTGACTTAGCAGACAAACATGGAGTAATCTCTTCAGATGGGAGTGAGAGGGCTGGTTCTGTTGGCAGGAGTGATTGAATGGAATTTAGGGGCTCAGTATCCCTAGCTTCCTGATGATGTGCCCATATGTCCCTATCCCAGGTTTCAAGATCCTATTTCTTTCCAATCAGTGCCCTCACTTTAACTTCAAACACCACTCGAGGTTGGAAATTGAGTTGGTGGTGTAATTCAGCCACTCTTACAGTAATACTCTGGGTTTGGTTTTTGGCAATATCAGCTCTGTTACTACAAGAAATAAGGCTTTCTTTCAAGGCACAAGTGGAAAATTTTAGCTTGTTTACATGGCACATGAGCTTTGACTCTGAAGCCCTGAGCTCATCTCTTTCTTTCACCACTTTGTCTAGTGAAAGTAAGGCTAACCAACCAGCTTCCCTATGCTTCTCATTACGACAAAATTACAGAAAAGTATCAAATATGCAGTCACCCAGAGCTTCACCTTTCACCAATACCTGATCTATTGGTGGTGATATTTTGTGTATTTGTATTGCTACCTCATGCCATGGATTAACAGTGTCCTCTTTACTACTGGCAGAAGAGTCATCAACATCTTTAAGACTAACCAGACTCGAGAACCAATTTAGAAAACTCATCTTTACAATTTTGTTTCCCTAGAACCACTCTCAATACCAAATGTCTTAGGCTGGGTTCTCTAAAGAAGCAAAACCAGTGAAGCACATAAATATGTAAACAAACATAATAAACCCAGTGCCGTTGAGTCGGTTCCGACTCATAGCGACCCTATAGGACAGAGTAGAACTGCCCCCATAGAGTTTCCAAGGAGCGCCTGGCGGATTTGAACTGCCGACCTCTTGGTTAGCAGCTGTAGCACTTAACCACTATGCCACCAGGGTTTCCAATAAATATATAGAGAGGGATTTATATCAAGGAAATGGCTTATGAGGTTGTAGAGGCTGGGGCATGGGTTAGGCTGGAGGCTTCTGTTGATTCATGTAGCCACAGGGGCTGACGAACCCAAGACTGGCAAGTCAGAAAGCAGGGCTCTTGCTCACAGGCTGCAAAGACTAATGAATCCCAAGGTAGTCAGATAAGACAGCAGGTAAGCTGCTAAATCAAGTCCCAAGATCCGGAAGTCAGATGAACAGGAGCCAGCTGCAGGATCCAGAGCTAGCAAAAGCCCACAAACGTTGCCAGAAAGTCCGCTTATGTTCAATACAGTCAGCACCCCCAAGGAGACTACCTTTCAACTGATTGGCTACTCACAGCAGATCCTGTCATGGAAGTGATCATATCATCATATGACTGCCAAACTACATCTAAACAGCCAAACCACTGAGAATCATGGACCAGCAAAGTTGACACACAACCTTAATGATCACAGCTGCCTCGGAGTTTTTTCTACGTTTGATTTTTTCATTCTCAAGTCGAGCTTCACTTCCCCAGGGATATGAGGATGTATTCTGACCCAGGCTGCTGCTGTGCTGGGTCCATTCCTTCGTTGTCAGCTCTCATGGAGCCACATCCTTTTACCTGAGAGCACAGCTATCAGTTCATACTGCTCTGCTTATTAGGATCCACCATCCATCCATTTGTCGTACAGTGGTGGCTCACATGTTGCTAGGATGCTGGAAGATATGTCACTGATATTTCAAATACCAAGGTCACCCGTGGTGAACAGGGTTTCAGTCAAGCTTCCAGACTAAGACGAATTAGGAAGAAATGAGTGGCAATCTGCTTCTGAAAATTAGCCAATAAAAACCTTATTGATCCAGCAGAATGCTGTTTAATATAGTGCTGAAAGATGAGCCCCCTTGGTTGGAAGGACTCAAAATACACAGTGGCCACCAACAGAGGACTTGAGCTACCAACAGTTATGAAGATGGCACAGGACTGGGTAACATTTTATTCTGTTTTACATTGGGTCGCCATGGGTCAGAGCCAGCTTGACAGCAACTAACAACAAGCTTATTAGGATGATCGTTTGATTTCTGTTTGTCCCAGACTGTAAGCATCATGAAAGCAGAACCATGTCCATTTTTGGTTATTCCATTGTATAGGAACTCAAGTCTTTGAATGATTAAATTAGTTTACATGTTTAGAAAACACCACTTGTGAACCTATATACGTATGGTACATTGTACGAGACATATGTGTGTGTATGTATATATATAGTCTTAAATTTCATACATATACAGTATATACAGGCAGTCTCCAGGTTACGAATGAGATCCATTCCTAAGTCTGTCTTTAAGTCAGATTTGTAGGTAAGTCAGAACAGGTGCATACAGTTCTTATTTAGCGTTAGGCAGTCAAATGTTTGTCTTGGCATATAGTATCTATATTTTACCTTTCTATGCATATAAACACTTAAACACTTCCAAACCATGCAGTGTTTTCATGAGTGTCACAAAGTAGTACCTGCGTTCGTTATTACAAACCATTGTATGTATGTAACTCAGAATTTTAATATAATAGGCTTTATCCGTTCTTAAGTACTAGTTATCCCTAAGTCAGCTGTTCGTAACCCAGGGACTGCCTGTAATATATGCAATGCTTATGTAAAATGTATATTATGGACCTTAAATCATAGAATGGGCAGAGGGCAGAGATTATTTTTGTGTCCTCCGACCCGTGAGAGTATGTGAGATTATTATCTTTTTTTTTGTTACCATCATAGTATGTCAGAAAGAACTGCTTGTGATTTCATTTCTAAGACAGATCCTTGTTAGGTAAGGTCAGAGAAAACGGAGTCAGTACATGAAAAAGAAGTGAGGAGAAAGTCTCCGTTCTTCCTCCTGTGAACTTTCTCATTTTTTTCTTGGTAAGTTGAGTGGAAGACAAACGACTTCTTGGTTCTCATGACTGTCTCTCAATTCCCTCTACCCCTTCCTCCCTCTGTGTGGTGGTCACAACCTCTCCCATCCCAAACTGGTGTCTGCTCCCTTCCTTAGATTCGTCTTGGTTGTTCACATTATAGAGAAGCAGACTTCTTAGTTCTAATGCATGTTTGAGCACCTGGTGACTGGTTTAGTCCAAACCACAGGCTGTCTGCTTGTCATCACTGTTCCAACAAGCAGCCAGCTTGACCCAGTCTGAGGGAAGGGGCAGTGGTGCTGTTGCCTGAGCACATGCCTCACCTCGCTCTCTGCCTAGTTCATAGCTACTATTTATGATCTACCTTGTGCCAGGCATTATGCTGGAGCCCTGGCCACATAAAGATGTACACACAGCCCTCATCTCCTGTGGCTGGCAGTCTATATGTGGAGGCAGGACATATACACAGGAAGAGACATAGCAGAGGAGAAGTGCCCCAGAATTGTTAGAAGTAAAAATTGCTGAGAGTTTAGAGACAAAGGAGAGCATTCTGGTCTAGTTTATGCAGAGGTGCTTTTGCTGAAAAAGTAAGACAACTGACATGATCCCCTATTCCTGTTTGTGCCTCTGCCTATATGTTCTCTGTGCCTGTTTATGTTTTCCTAAAGGGCTTTAGTAGAGTCCCTGGGTGGCACAAACGGTAAATGCGCCGGATTGCTAACCAAAAGGTTGGCGGTTGAAGTCTACCCAGATCGCCTCAGAAGACAAGCGTGATGATTTACTTTTGAGAAATCAGCCATTGAAAACCCTGTGGAGCACAGTTCTACTCTGACATAAAGAGCATTAATAAAATTAATGTGGCAAAATTTGGGGTGTGGAATATTGAAATGGTATCACTTCCTGAAGTGCTGAGTACTGGTCTCTTGACTGATGCTGTATATTGTGGTTGCTTCAACCATACACTCTTCACTTTCTGTGGTGAACCTGGCAAAGGACTTTTTTGAAAATTCATTGATGACAGGGTGTTTCTGAAATACCAAAACTGGTTGCCATGGAGTCAATTCTGACTCATAGCAACCCTGTAGGACAGAGTATAACTGCCCCCTAGCATTTTCTAGGGTTTAATTTTTACAGAAGCAGACTGCCACATCCTTCTCCTGAAGAGCGGCTGGTGGCTTCGAACCACCGACCTTTCAGTTACCAGCCGAATGCTTAACTATTGCCCCATCATAGCTCCTTGTTTCTGAAATACATGAGATTAAGTAGCTCCTAGATGATCATCTGAAAGCCCGTTCTGGCTCAAAAGTTCCAGTTCTCAAAAGCCTGTTGAGATAGTAGTGACCGTAGTCATTAAGTCAGCAGTCAAGGTCCAGAGCTGGGGTGTGGTGAGGAGCAGGAGCGGTCTGCCTTCCAGGGGCTCACAGTCCAGCAAGGGCGGTAGATAAACACTAAAGCGTGGCGTGATCATGGCAGGGGATGTGGACCCCCCAGCAGGCGCACGTTGTGAACTCTGCCTGGGAGTTGGGGGTTAAGACTGGGGTAGAATCAGGAAAGAAGACTCCTTTGACCAGGGCCATGATGATACGTACAACCAGGATGCTCCTTAGAAGCAAGAAGGACGAGACTATGTCTCACATACTTGCGACATGTTGTCAGGAGGGATCAGTCCCTGGAGAAGGACATCATGTTTGGTAAAGTAGAGAGAGGGTCAGCAAAAAAGAGGAAGATCCTCAATGAGATGGACTGACACAGTGGCTGCAACAGCGGGCTTAAGCATAACATCGATTGTGAGGGTGGTGCAGGACCAGGCAGTGTTTCTTCTGTTGTGCATAGGGTCCCTATGAGTCAGAACCGACTCGATGGCACCTAACAACAACAACGTGACGATAAAGGAGGCTTTTCTCTGGCGGAATAGGAGGTCAGGGAATTTGTCTCAGTCAGAGAGAACAGCATGGATCAAATAATAAACCCAGTTATGAGAGAATAAAAAAAAAAGAAAAACAGTTGCTGAGTTCATTCCAACTCACGGCAACCCCAGGTATGTCAGAGTAGAGCTATGCTCCATAGGGTTTTCAATGGCAGATTTTTTTTTGGAAGTAGATTGCCAAGCCTTTCTTCTGGGTGGATTTGAACCTCCAACCTTTTGGTTAGTAGCTGAACACTTACCCATTTGCGTCACCACTGGAACACTTATAAGAGTATAGTGGTCTTTAATGAATGAGGAGATCTTTTTTCGTGGTTGGAGTGGAGGATTGAGTTGTATGGTCTTTAGAGGGAAAAGGTTGAGACTGGAGAGAAAGTTGTAAGACTGTGATGACCTTGCGTATTACCTGAAGGAGTGTAAGCTCAACATTGTAGGTCAATTTGTCTGGGGTTTTTTTTTTTCTTTCTGTTCTGCTTTTCCTAAAATGCTCTAAGTCCCTCACTTCTTTATTTACGTGGTATTTTCGAAGATTCTTGTATCTTTGAAGGACTCGTTTCCTCCCAGTTTTTCTATGAAGCTACCATGCTATTCCATTCTCATTGTTGGGTACTTGGCTAAGTGTTGGCTCATCACCTTCACCTGATGGTGTGCACACAGTAGGTGCTTAAGAAAGAGTTGCTGAATGAAGAAATGAAAGGTCAGGTTGATGTAATTAAAATCATATACTTAAAGGGCGTGTGGACTCAGAGTCTTTTTTTATTCAATTCCTTGTGCGCTTTTGCCCCCATCAGGGAAGTTGGACACGAACCTACACCATGGCATATGGCAACCTATGTTAATGTCCAAGGTGTTGTTGGGAGGGAGGGATGACCAAGGAAAAGGAAGAGCAGAAAATGGGTATTAAAAAAACCAAACCCCTTGCTGTCGAGTCGATTCCAACTCATAGTGACCCTATAGGACAGAGTAGAACTGCCCCATAGGGTTTTCAAGGAGTGGCTGGTAGATTCCAGCTGGTGGCCCTTTGGTTAACAGCCTGAACTCTTAACCACTGTGCTACCAAGGCCCCAGAAACAGTAAAATAAGGGGAGAAAGCTGCCCAAGGTGGGAAGTGGGAGAGAATTTCACCAAAACTTATCTCAGGTGTCTTTTGCAAGTTTAAACCCAATTTGAAGCCCCCATTTCCCAAGTTTTACCCAAGCCCCATTCTGTTTAAACAGGAGGCTAAAAGGAAGACCAGGTGTTCACCCAAAACTTGGCAGACTGTGTTGGCCAATATGAGCAGGGAGAGGATCGAAAATGGCTGAGTAATGTGGGATGCTGGGCAGTACTCGGGCCTCTAGCAGCTGTTTAATTTTATAGAATGCTCTAAGTAATCCTTGTGGATAGACCTTGCCTCAGCTTTTTCTGCCTCTGGTCCTTGGACAGAGAACTGTTTAAATCATTTCATCCTTATTGAGTTATTTTGGTCACTCATCAGTACAGATTGTCTCAAAGTGGTTTTGCATCTTTTTTGTTGTTGTTTAGCCACATAACTTCTCGAAACCTCAGTTTCCTTATTTAATCCTCTTAAGGTTGAGTGTTAAATTATACGAACATGACTGTCAAATGGTAAAGCAGTGCTAGAAATGTAAGGTGGTTTTTGTCAATTAGTGAATCTTTAAGGGCACAGCTGTCTACTTGATACTTCGTTTACTGTATCAGTTAGGGTTCCACCAGGGAAGCAGAAGCACTATAAATATTATGGAATGAGGAATTAGACTTCACGCAGTTGTGGGAGGAGCTGGGGAAGGGAAGGTCTGAGAAGGGGAGTTAGAGATCAGGGAAAGATCATGAATCAGCCCTCCTGAAGCACCGGCGGAGTGGACAAGTTGAAGCTTGCAGAGTCTGGAAGTTAGAGTTGAACTGTGAAGGAGGAGAGGGTGGTGTGAGAATCTTTGGAGAAGTAGTTGCCTCTTCCTAGTGACCACCCCTGAGTTTGCAGCCAAGCATCTGGTGGTCTTGGCATCACGTTGGTCAGTAAGGATAGCAGTTGGGAAGGAATCAGAGGAACAAAGAGTAAGGACAAACTGGTCCCCACCAGCCCTGTGTCCTGCCACCTTTAACCATGAAGACCTCCACAACATGATGGCTGCTGCTTTACTCCTGCCTTTCAAATCTCACGTGAATTTTTATTCTAATTCTAACCTGCAACTACACAGGGAACAGCATTCTGGGAATGTAGTTCCTGCTTAGCCAAGGATATCCACCCACTGCCTTCCAGTGACCCTATAGGACAGAGTAGAACTACAACATAGGGTTTCCAAGGCTATAAATCTTTATGGAAACAGACTGCCACATCTTTCTGCCAGCGAACGGCTGACACATTCGAAGCACTGACCTTTCTCTTAGCCACCGAGTGCTTAACCACTGTGCCACCAGGGCTCCCTTTTGATACAGTACAAAACCCCACAATTTCAGAATCTGGGATTCATGATCTGGCATGTCTCTGGCCTCCCAGGATTTCTCCAGAGTCACAGAATTGGAAATGATGCCTTGGTTATACGATCTAATGAAACATTAGTAAGCAGGAGTTCAGTTAGACAATGATCAGGTCTTT
Organism: Elephas maximus indicus; assembly: GCF_024166365.1. Classification (NCBI taxonomy): domain Eukaryota; kingdom Metazoa; phylum Chordata; class Mammalia; order Proboscidea; family Elephantidae; genus Elephas; species Elephas maximus. Next base: position 163,043,522 of record NC_064821.1, on the reverse strand, counting down.
AAGAAGTGACTTGACATTTTATTCTTTTGTTGCCGGTGGCACCACATCTCCTCCTGTCTTCCTTGCCCTTCCTAGCTGGAGTGCTGGAGGTGATGGTTATCATGGCAGCAAAATCAAAGTCAAGTTGCATTGACCACGAAGAGCCTGTCAATTCCCTTGAAACACAAAGACTCCTTTCTGTCACCAAGTTCTCGTTTGACTTGGGGAACATAGATACTTACCCCTCCTTCTAACCCCGTATGACAGCCAAAAGAAGATTGCAAGATATAAATGTCTACAGATAACATTAGAGTCAGAAACTGTCATTTACATGTTCAATGAGAACAATGTTTAAATCACTGGACTGCCCTTCTTCAGCCTGCAGCCTGTTAGTCACATTGTCCCTTCCTTGTACTTCTGTAGCCAGCCTTGGGCCTGCAGAGATTCAGGGAGTGCTTTCTATGATAATCTTAGCCCCTGGGAGAAATAACAGACTATGTGAAATTTAAAGGCCACACCTTGGACACTGTCATCACTCAGACCTCTTTCACCTCTTCGATTGTCAGTTCTGATATTTCCTTCTGTGACCATAACCTCTTCCCTTGTCTGTTTTGAACTCACTGTTCGCTCTCATTGGGATCCCCTTGATCTTGAACTTCCCTTTTTTCCAGTTCACCAACCCACTCTCATGATAAAAAAAAACAAAAAACAAGCCAAGCCAGTTGCTGCTGAGTTGATTCTGACTCATGGCGACCCCGTGTGTTTCCGAGTAGAATTGTGCTCCGTAGGGCTTTCAGTGGCTGTGACCTTCAGAAGTAGATCGCCAGGCTTTTCTTCTGAGGTACCTCTGGGTGGATTTGAACTGCCAACCTTTCGGTTAGTAGTTAAGCACTTAACCATTTGCATCACCCATGGACGCCCATTCTCACTTTATTTGGCTCTTAATCCGGTGCAGAGCATGGTGATCTGCGTTTCGGCAGTGAGTTTGTCGACATCATAGTAGCCTCTGCCACATTTGGTTTTCCAGTCCTTATACTGTACAAATCTGTCTTTAAAGACATACTGCCAGAATGCTCCTTAGAAGCAAGGATGACAAGACTTTGTCTCGCATATTTTGAACATGTTATCGGGAGGGATCAGTCCCTGGAGAAGGACATCATGCTTGGTAAAGTAGACAGTCAGCAAAAAAGAGGAAAACTCTCAACGAGATAGATTGACACAGTGGCTGCAACAGTGGACTCACGCATAACGATTGTGAGGATGACACAGGACCGGGCCATGTCTCTTTGTGTTGTAAACAGGTTTGCTGTGAGTCAGAACCGAATTAATGGCACCTAACAACAACATAACAGGACCATATTGTATTTGAGTAGTCTGCACCACACAGTCTCTGGGCCTGAGTCTTACAGTCTTGGTGGAGAAAATCTCAAAACCTGCCCACCTGAGCTTCCAACAAAGTCATGGCATCTTTACCGCCACTCGGCACTCATTTATGGTCGTTCTGTGATGGTTTCCTACATCCCCCTACTGCTTATTCTAAACCTTTTTGATGATCCTCAGGATCTGAAACCCTTTCCACTACTTTACTGAAACAAGGGAGACCAACTTTCATGAGGTCCTCAAGCTTTTCACGCAAAAACTTTTTTCTATTTTACCCATCTATTTCTCCGTCCAGCCACTGAAAAGAGTGAGGCGTAGGGTTCTGACATTTCTCCTATGTATATTCTCTCCATGTGTGATCCCATGCAGCCTGTGGCTTTAAATACCATCTGCGTGCTGACAACTCTTTAGAGAATATCTCTAGCTTGGGCCTCTCTCCTGAGCTCCAGATTATATATCCAAATGCCTACTCTACTGTACCTCCACTCAGGTATTTAATAGGCATCTCAAACTGAAAAAGGCCAGAAGGGAACTCTAATTTTGCCTGATACAAATTGACTTACTTCCCCATCTCAGTAAATGGTATCATCATGCCCCGACATGCCCAAGCCAGAAGCTCAGGTCATCCGTCCTTCATTCCTCTCTTTCTCACCTGCCACATTCAAAATGGCAGGGAACCTTTTCATTTTATGTACAAGATATATCTTGAACCTGACTACTTCTGAGAGTTGCCACCACTACAACCAGAGACCAAGGGTTTGTCATCTTTTGCATGGTCTACTATAACTTCCGTGCTGGTGTCCTTGAATCCAAGCTGGCTCCACTGTAGTCCATCATTCACACAGCAGCCAGGAGGGTCTTTCTAAAAATCATTCAGGTACCATCGCTCCCTAGTTATATGTGCTTCTCATTTCAGCCAAAACCCAAGGCCCCCGCCTCTCTGTCTAAATGCATTTCCTTCCCTTCTCCCTCATCATTCATCATGATAAAAAATGATACAACCACACAAATCTGTCTTGGAAGAAGTACAGCCAGAACGCTCCACAGAAACAAGGATGGTGACACTTACGTCTCACATACTTTGGACATGTTATCAGGGTGGATCAGTTCCTGGAGAAAGACATCGTGCTTGATAAAGAAGAGGATCAGCAAAAAACAGAAGATGCTCCACGAGGTGAATTGACACAGTGGCTGCAACAATGGGCTCAAGTGTAACAACGATTGTGAGAATGGTGTAGGGCCGGGCAGTGGTTCATTCTGTTGTATATAGGGTTGCTGTGAGTTGGAACCGATTTGGTGGCACCCAACAACAACACTGACCTTTTTTCTGTTCCTTGAACACACTAAGCTTGTCTGTCTTAGAGTCTTTACATTTGTTTTTCTCTCTGCCTGGAGCAGTATTGCCCCAGAGCTTCACCCCACTGCCTCCTCATTTGGGTGTGAACTCAAACATGACTTTTCTCAGACAGGCCTTTTCTGACCATGCTGGCTAAAGAAGCCCTACTCCTATCCTCCTAGCTCAAAACGCATTGTCGTGGAGTTGATTCCAACTCATAGTAACCCTATAGGACAGAGTTAGAACTGCCCCCATAGGGTTTCCAAGGAGCAGCTGGTGGATTCACATTGCTGACCTTTTGGTTCGCAGTCAAGCTCTTTAACCACTGTACCACCAGGGCCCCTACCCTCTAGTCACTATCAAATTGTCCTGTTTTTTTCTTGATAGCACGTGTCAGGACTCTGGATTTGTTTACTCTGTCCTCTAGAACAGTGCCTAGAAGGTGCTCAGAGGGCCTGACTGGCTGACTTTCTAGGGTAAACCTTTCACTTTTTCCCTTCATCTCCTCTTGTCTGCTTTGGAGTTTTTTCCATGATCGTGCCCTCTCTTCCTCAGATGCTTGATTCCTCCATTTCTTTTAGCTCCTTCTCTTCAAATCCTACATCACTTGACTGAAAATGTACTTCTACAAAGGTTGCTGGAGCCCCTGGGTGGCATAAATGCATCATACTTGACTACTATCCAAAAGGTTGGTTGGCAATTCAAACTCACCCCAAGGTGCCTCAGAAAATAGGCCTGGCAATTTGCTCCTTTAGGAGCAGCCTTGAGAACCCTATGGAGCCGTTCTCTTTACACACGGAGTTGCCTTGAGTTGGAATCAGCGAAGTCGGAATCAATCAACAACAACAGTGAAGGTTACCAGCGATTACCTAGTTATCAATTCAGTAGTCTTTTCTCAGCACCTATTTCCTTGACTTTTCTGCATGGTTGGCATCATCGATTCATTTTTTCTAATCAGAAACAGATGATAAATGGGAGTGTTCTCTAATGTGCAGAGCATGGATCTGATTTGGAAACAGGCCCTGCCTCGAAGGACCTTACAGCCCAGGAGAGAGCAGATGTGTATGCCCATAGGTAAAACGGTAGGTGTTACTCCCCATTCACTCCTTCTTAAAATATTCTGACCCCTCGTTTCTTAGTGCTGCTGTAACAGAAACACAAGTGGGTGACTTTAAAGAAGAGGAATTAATTTTCTCACAGTTCAGAAGGCTAGAAGTTCGAATTTAGGGTACCAGCTGTAGGGGGAAGGATCTCTCTGTCAGCTCTGAGGGAAGATCCTTGTCTCTTCAGTTTCTGTAGCCTGGGCTTTCCTCTGTTCCTTGGCAATACTCACGTGACATCTGCCTTCCTCCGTTTGTACTTTCTTCTGCTCTAGTCTGCTCTTTTTGTAACTCAGAAGTGATTAGGTTTAAGATACGCCCTACAAGTGATGTGGCCTCATTAGCATAACAAAGAAAATCCTCTTCACAAATGGGTTCGCATCCACAGGTATAGGGGTTAGGATTCCAAAACATATTTTGGGGGATACAATTCCTTGACCTCTGGGTAGGACATAAACCTTTTCTGATTCTCTTTCTCACTGGCTACTCTTCCTTTTCTGTTTTCCTTGCTAACGCTTTTCTTTTCTCTTGTGTCTTAAATATAGGAGTTCCCTATGGTTTTGTTCCTACCCCTCTTCTCTATACTCTATCCCTTGGTGATCTCAGCCTACGCCTTTAACTTATATCTCCTTTTCGCCTGCATTTCTCCATGTATGTGACTCCACAGTGATTTGGTGCTCAGATATCTTTTGGGCACTTCTGTTCCAACCACCTGGTGGACATTTCAACTTGTCTAAATCTTACTGTTGTTTCCCCACTGTGTTCCCTTGCCAGCCATTAGCCTCCCTTTGACTTCTCTCACCTCACAGGTCTGTCAGTTGATCCTGCCTCTAGCTCAGCTCTCAGAGCCGCCGCCTTTCCATTCCTGACGTTACCCTTGTTTTGATTCTGATTATCTCTCCCCATCATCTTTTAGAGGGCCCCCGATTGATCTCTGGGTCTCTTATGTCTCCACTCCAGCTTACTCTTGATACACTGCTTTGATCATCCTCCTCTTCACCACACCCCACATGTGTCCCCACATATCCCCTTCCATGGCTTTGCTTATGCTCCTCCCTTCATCTCTAATTACCTTTGACCTCAGAGTCTCCTGTCCAGCTCCCCACCCCACTGTCTTTCAAAGGCCCAATTCAGATGTTGACAGGGCATGAAGCTTTTCACTAATCCCTTTGGATGGAAACACCTTTGCTTTCTTTTGAACCCCGTGGCACTTGTCGGTACCTCTATTTGGTTCCTATATCCTTCCTTATATTACAGGCATCATACATGCCTTCAAAGATGATCCAGAGGCTGTTTTAGCTTTCTGCCTCACATATCACCTAGCTCAGGGGCTTCTTGCTCAATACTTGTTTGTTGAATGAGTGATATTATCTTATATTTGTCTAGTGTATCTCAGTGAGGCCTTAAAACCAAACTAAACCCACTGCCATCAAGTTGATTCTGACTCATAGTGACCCTAAAGGACAGAGTAGAACTGTCCCAAGGGTTTCGAAGGCTGTAAATGTTTACATCTTTCTCCCTTGGAGCAGCCAGTGGATTCTAACCATGGACCTTTTGGTTAGCAGCCAAGCACTTCAACCACTGTGCCACCAGGGCTCCTCAGTGAGATCTTAGCTGAACTTTAAAAAAAAATTATAAGAGCTCCTCTGATAGAATCTTATTTGCTTTCAGATGGGATTTTGAAGTACTGCCACATGCGACGTCATACACAGTCTCTGCTGGCTCTGACTTGTTTAATGTGTATATCGCTGCTTTTTTGTCACTAAGGTACTGACTAGATGAAAGCTAGCATGATCCCTTCCTGCCAGATCTCTCAGTGACAGACTTGAGGAGACAAATGCTTTTCATTTGTTGAGTCAGGTACTCCAGTAAAGATTCTATAAGGGTTTACAAGTTTGACCTCCTTTGTGTTGGTTTCATTCACTGTAGAGCAAGCTCCCATGTAGACTGGGAGCTCCATGTGGAAATCCATAGGCCTCCAGCCTCTCTTAAAGGCCTTGTGGGGAATCGAGAAGGGGGATTTGGTCATCGGTTTACAAGGCAAACCAAAATACCAGCAGCTCTTTAGTTTCAGTATTTCAATTCTACCTGTACCACCAGATTCAATAACTGCAGATACCCATCTTACAAATGGTTCAGATTGGAAAGTCAGGTTGTTTGCTTCTAGGGAGCTCAGTGATATGATAAAATTTGAGCAATAATAGAAACAGTTGCAGAAATCCTTTCCAGATACACTGTACTCTGCAGGTCTTGATTTTGAATAATGGTGATGATAACCTGAGAAATAAAATCTGTTTCCCATGGATATCATGAGGGGGTGGAAGAGGGTAGATACATAAAGTTTAGTCTTCATTGGCTGATTTCTCTAGATGATTTCTCATGGTTGCCAATGGCACTTACTGTAGTAAACTTTGCATGAGTAGTTGTTTATTTTGAAAAACTTGCCTGACTTTCCTTGCCTACTAGTCCACCCATTCCACGAGAAAGAATAAAGTTGAAGGCATTTAATTACTTCAAGTACTCTGAAGGTGGGGGAAATGGGAACCTGGAAATAATTAACCCTTAGTTGTTAATTATCTGTACTACTGAGACATTGGGGTAGAGGTCTTCTAAAACTCCTCTGTGTATGACTTTGGAATAACGCTCTCCTCACCCTTTTGGGGTATAAGTGTGTGATGTTAGAGGTGGTATCACTTAAAATCATGAAGGTGGTATATCAGGAGAAAAAAATTTGGAGAAACTGGAAATCATTTCTAACAATCCTGTTTCTCTATTTCCCTCATTCCCAATTCATGTTGAGAATATATAGTATTTATTTTCTTAGTGACTGTTGTCTGTGTTACTTTGCTGTCTATCTGGTTCATGTTGCCCTGGCAGGATTTGGAATATTTTGTAGGAGATTTCAAGGTGTTTCGTCTTCCTACTCAGAGCAAAGAAGAAATCAACAGGAGGTGGGAATATCGACAAAACATTTGAAGACAAACCAACCCAGCCCGTCTTTGGCTTGACAGTGCAGTGTGCAGGCCAGATAAACCTGGGTTTGAGTTCCTCATTTAATAGCTATTAGGACCTTCAGCAGGTTATTTAACTTATCTGTGACTTAGATTTTTCATATCTATGATAGGGGTAGGAGTCCTGGGATGCAATAGTTAAGCGCTCAGGTGCTAACCAAAAGGTGGGAGGTTCAAACTGACCAGTGGCTTCATGGGAGTCTGGTCCTGTAAAGATTACAGCCTTGGAAACCCTCTGGGGCAGTTCTACTCTATCATATAAGATCTCTGTGAGTCGGAATTCACTTGATGGCACAAAAAGAGCTGTCGAGTCACTTCTGACTCATAACAACCCTGTGTACAACAGAACGGAACTCTGCCCAGTCCTGTGCCACCCTCACAATCGTTATGCTTGAGCCCACTGTTGAAGCCACTGTGTCAGTCTGCCTTGTTGAGGGTCTTCTTCTTTTTCGCTGACCCTCTACCTTAACAAGCATGATGTCTTTCTCTAGGGACTGGTCTCTTCTGATAACATGCCCAAAGTACACGAGAGGAAGTCTCGCCATCCTTGTTTTGAAGGAGCATTCTGGCTGTACTTCTTCCAAGGCAGATTTTGAACCAACAGTTCTTCTGGCAGTCCATCTATGTTCAGTATTCTTTGCCAACACCGTAATTCAAATGCATCAATTCTTCAGTCTTCCTTATTCATTATCCAGCTGTCCCATACATATGCGGCAATTAAAAATACCATGGCTTGGCTCAGGTGCTCCTTAGTCCTCAAGGTGACATCTTTTTTAACACTTCAAAAAGCTCTGCTGCAGCAGATTTCCCCAGTGCAATACGTGGTTTGATTTTTGGCTGCTGCTTTCATGGGCGTGGATTGTGGATCCAAGTAAAATGAAATCCTTGACAACTTCAATTTTTTCTCCATTTATCATGATGTTGCTTATTGGTCAAGTTGTGAGGATTTTTGTTTTCTTTACGTTGAGGTGTTTGAAGGCTGTAGTCTTCGATTTTCACAGTAAGTGCTTCAAGTCCTCTTCACTTTCAGCAACCAAGTTTGTGTCATCTGCATAATGCAGGTTGTTAATGAGTCTTCCTCCAAGCCTGATGCCACATTCTTCTTCATATAGTTCAGCTTCTCGGACAACATGATAGGGGTAGTAATACCTACCTTATGGTTCTATTTTGTGGACTAAATAATATGTTATGAATAGTACTTGGCTCATTGCCTGGCATATAGTAGACACACATTGTTATTATTCTTCCTCTTACTGTATCCAAGTCTTGTTGAGAGGAATTTGAAGATCTGATAATAAATCAAAGTGACTACATTGCAAAATAAATATCTGAAAATTGCTTATATAGTTTTAGTTGAAATTATGGATTCTTTGATTAATCAAGTATTTTTTTATTATTCCACCCTACCATTTGTTTCTTAGTTATACGTTCTTTCATTTTTGTGGTTAATCTAAGATTAGAACAAGTATCCTTGACTTATTAGTGTCTGCTATAAACTACGAGTCAGAATTGACTCGACAGCAGCGTGTTTGGTTTTCGGTTTTTATAAACTAGAAGGTCCCTACAGGTGGAATTTGTGCTCGACTGCTAATCTAAAGGTTTGTGGTTTGAACCCACACAGCAGTACCACAGAAGAAAAGGCCTGGTGATCTGCTTCCGTTAAGATCACAGCCAAGAAAACCCTATGGAGTAGTTCTACTTTGTAACACCTGGGGTTGCCATGAGTCGGAATTGACTCGACTAACAGCAAGAACAGCTATAAAGCCTTGTAAGGTAAAACTGGTACTTTTACCACTTCCAGGATAATTTAAGTTGCATCTATACCACCCCACCCTCACCTTTTGTGCTGTTGATATCATACATTTTAATTCTTTATATATTTTAACCCACGTGTCTGTCAGTTTGTCGTACTGTGGGCGCTTGTGTGTTGCTGTGATGCTGGAAGCTATGCCACCGGTATTCAGGTACCAGCAGGGTCACCCATAGAGGACAGGTTTCAGCTGAGCTTCCAGACTAAGACAGACTAGGAAAAAGGACCTGGCAGTTTACATCTGAAAAGCATTAGCCAGTGAAAACCTTATGAATAGCAGCGGAACATTGTCTCATATAGTGCTGGAAGATGAATCCCCCAGGTTGGAAGGCACTCAAAAGATGACTGGGGAAGAGCTGCCTCCTCAAAGTGGAGTCAACCTTAATGACGTGGATGGAGTAAAGCTTCCGGGACCTTTATTTCCTGATGTGGCACGACTCAAAATGAGAAGAAACAGCTGCAAACATCCATTAATAATCGGAACCTGGATGTACTAAGTATGAATCTAGGAAAACTACAAATCATCAAAAATGAAATGGAATGCGTAAACATCGATATCCTAGGCATTAGTGAGCTGAAATGGACTGGTATTGGCCATTTTGAATCAGACAATCATATAGTCTACTATGCTGGGAATGACAGCTCGAAGAGGAATGGTATTGCACTCATCGTCAAAAAGAAGTTTTCAAGATCTATCCTGAAGTACAATGCTGTCAGTGATAGAATAATATCCATACGCCTACAAGGAAGACCAGTTAATACAACTATTATTCAAATTTAAGCACCAACCACTAGGGCCAAAGATGAAGAAATAGAAGATTTTTATCAGCTGCTGCAGTCTGAAATTGATCAAACATGCAATCAAGACGCATTGATAATTACTGGCGATTGGAATGCAAAAGTTGGAAACAAAGAAGAAGGACCAGTAGTTGGAAAATATGGCCTTGGTGATAGAAACAATGCCGGAGATCGAATGATAGAATTTTTCAAGACCAACAACTTCTTCATTGCAAATACCTTCTTTCACCAACATAAACGGCGACTATACACATGGACCTCACCAGATGGAACACACAGAAATCAAATTGACTACATCTGTGGAAAGAGACGATAGAAAAGCTCAATATCATCAGTCAGAACAAGGCCAGGGGCCAACTGTGGAATAGACCAATTGCTCATATGCAAGTTCAAGCTGAAACTGAAGAAAATCAGAGCAAGTCCACGAGAGCCAAAATATGACATTGAGTATATCCCACCTGAATTTAGAGACCATCTCAAGAATAGATTTGACGCATTGAACACTGGTGACCGAAGACCAGATGAGTTGTGGAATGACATCAAGGACCTCATCCATGAAGAAAGCAAGAGGTCATTGAAAAGTCAGGAAAGAAAGAAAAGACCACCGTGGATGTCAGAGTAGACTCTGAAACTTGCTCTTGAGCGTTGAGCAGCTAAAGCAAAAGGAAGAATTCATGAAGTAAAAGAACTGAACAGAAAATTTCAAAGGGCCTCTCGAGAAGACAAAATAAAGTATTATAATGACATGTCCAAAGAGCTGGAGATGGAAAACCAAAAAGGAAGAACATGCTCGGCGTTTCTCAAGCTGAAAGAACTGAAGAAAAAATTCAAGCCTTGAGTAGCAATAGTGAAGGATTCCATGGGGAAAAATATTAAATGATGCAGGAAGCATCAAAAGAAGATGGAAGGAATACACAGAGTCATTATACCAAAAAGAATTAGTCGATATCCAAACATTCCAAGAGGTGGCATGTGATCAGGAACCGATGGTACTGAAGGAAGAAGTCCAAGCTGCTCTGAAGGCATTGGCGAAAAACAAGGTTCCAGGAATTGATGGAATATCAATTGAGATGTTTCAACAAACAGATGCAGCGCTGGAGGTGCTCACTGGTCTATGCCAAGAAATATGGAAGACAGCTTCCTGGCCAACTGACTGGAAGAGATCCATATTGATGCCTATTCCCAAGAAAGGTGATCCAACCGAATGTGGAAATTATAGAACAATATCATTAATATCACACACAAGCAAAATTTTGCAGAAGATCATTCAAAAATGGCTGCAGCAGTATATCGACAGTAAACTGCCAGAAATTCAGGCCGGTTTCAGAAGAGGACATGGAACCAGGGATATCATTGCTGATGTCAGATGGATCCTGGCTGAAAGCAGAGAATACCAGAAGGATGTTTACCTGTGTTTTATTGATTATGCAAAGGCATTTGACTGTGTGGATCATAACAAACTATGGATAACACTGAGAAGAATGGGAATTCCAGAACGCTTAATTGTGCTCATGAGGAACCTTTACATAGATCAAGAGGCAGTTGTTCAGACAAAACAAGGGGACATTGATTGGTTTAAAGTCAGGAAAGGTGTTGTGTCAGGGTTGTATTCTTTCACCATACCTATTTAATCTGTATGCTGAACAAATAATTGGAGAAGCTGGAGTATATGAAGAACGGGGCATCAGGATTGGAGGAAGACTCATTAACAACCTGCGTTATGCAGATGACACAACCTTGCTTGCTGAAAGTGAAGAGGACTTGAAGCACTTACTAATGAAGATCAAAGACCACAGCTTTCAGTATGGATTACACCTCAACATAAAGAAAACAAAAATCCTCACAACTGGACCAATGAGCAGCATCATGATAAACGGAGAAAAGATTGAAGTCATCAAGGATTTCATTTAACTTGGATCCACAATCAACAGCCATGGAAGCAGCAGTGAAGAAATCAAAAGACGCATTGCATCAGGCAAATCTGCTGCAAAGGATCTCTTCAAAGTGTTGAAGAGCAAAGATGTCACCCTGAAGGCTAAGATGCGCCTGACCCAAGCCATGGTATTTTCAATCGCATCATATGCATGTGAAAGCTGGACAATGAATAAGGAAGACCGAAGAAGAGTTGACGCCTTTGAATTGTGGTGTTGGCGAAGAATATTGAATATACCATGGACTACCAAAAGAACGAACAAATCTGTCTTAGAAGTACAACCAGAATGCTCCTTAGAAGTAAGGATGGCGATACTGCGTCTTACATACTTTGGACATGTTGTCAGGAGGGATCAGTCCCTGGAGAAGGACATCATGCTTTGCAGAGTACAGGGTCAGCAGAAAAGAGGAAGACCCTCAACGAGGTAGATTGACACAGTGGCTGCAACAATGAGCTGAAGCATAGCAACGATTGTAAGGATGGTGCAGGACCGGGCAATGTTTCGTTCTGTTGTGCATAGGGTTGCTATGAGTCGGAACCGACTCAATGGCACCTAACAACAACATATATTTTAAACTCCAGAAGGCAATACTAATATTGTATTATATAGCCAATATCCAATTAGATTTACCCACATTTACCCTTTCTTTTGTTCTTTTTGCCTTCGTACATTTCCATGATTCCCTCTGAGATCATTTTCCTTTTATCTGAATCATTACTTTTAGGACTTCTTTTTTCTGCAATGAATTCTGTTTCCTTTGCTGAGGTTGCTTGAAAGTGGATTTATTTTACCTTCCTTAAAAAAAAATTGTACTTTAGATGAAGGTTTACAGCAAACTAGCTTCTCATTAAATAATTAATATACATAGTATTTTGTGACATTGGTTGCCAACCCCATGACATGTCAACACTCTCCCCTTCTCATACTTAAGTTCCCCATTACCAGCTGTCTTGTCCCCCCTGCCTTCTCATCCTTGTCCCTGGGCTGGTGTGTCCATTTGGTTTAGTTTTGTTTTATGGGTCTGTCTAATCTTTGGCTGAAGGGTGAATCTCAGGAGTGACTTCATCACTGAACTAAAATGGTGTCCAGGAGCTATACTCTTGGGGTTTCTCCAGTCTCTGTCAGACCAGTAAGTCTGGTCTTTTAAAATTTTTTTTTTTTAGTTAGAATTTTATTCTACATTTTTCTCCAGCCTTGTCGGGGACCTTCTATTGTGATCCCTGTGAGAAGAGTTGTTGGTGGTAGCTGGGCACCATCTAGTTGTGCGAGACTCAGTCTGATGGAGGCTGTGGTACTTGGGGTCCATTAGTCCTTCGGACTAATCTTTCTCTTGTGTCTTTGGTTTCCTTCAATCTCACTTGCTCTAGGTGGGGTAATACCAGCGGAGTATCTTAGATGGCTGCTCACAAGCTTTAAGACCCCAGATACTACTCACCAAAGTAGAATGTAGAACATTTTCTTTATAAATGTGTTCTGCCAATTGAAACAGATGTTTCCTGAGACGATTTACCTTCCTTTTTAAGATTATTTTTTCTGTGTATAGAATTCTAGGTTGGCAGTTGTTTTCTTTCAGCACTTTAAAGATGTCATTTCATTGTCTTCTGATGAGCATTGTTTCTGTTAAAAGTCAGTCTTCAGTTGTATTGTTGCTCTTTTGAATGCAATGTGCCTTGATCCCTGTAGATCTATTTCTATTGTCTGTGTTTTCTCTTTGGTTTTCAGTCCTTTGAGTCCTGCCATCTGCAATGTCTGGTAATATTTGAATACTGAAAATTTGTAGAGGCTCTGTGTGATGATTTCTTCTTCCCAAGATTTACTTTTTTTTTTAATAGCAGGCCAATAGAATAGGAGAAAATCACCTTAATCCAATGAGGAATTGAGTTGTTTTGGACTGGATTTCAGTCTTGATGAGGACTACTTTTTTTTTTTTCAGTTTTGTCCTCACTCCAAAGGTATAGCCCTTCCAGGATTGTAACTTGAAATCTTGAATGTTTACTACCGTCCATTTTCCTTCTTGGATTCGGAAGTCCAATTTCTGTTTCCCCAATACTGTGAGATGATCGAAAATTTTCTTAACCTTTTAGCCTCTAGTGTTTACTTTCTGGTTAGCTTCTCAGTCACACACCCACACACCATCATAAAGGCAGTTACCTTGAGAAGAAAAGCAATGCAGAACGCCAAGCTCACTTCTCTGCTGTTTCCCTTTTTTTCTGGGATCTTGGTTCCTCAAACCCTGGCTTTCCTGGTGGCTCTAAACTTCTCTTGTTGTTGTCTTGGCCTTATAAGCTTCTGGAAGCTCTGAGCTACTAATTTCTACTTGGTCTGTACTTCTTAAAAACTGGCAAATGTCTCAAGATAAAAAGCAGTGAACAATGTTCACTGTTCAATGTTCTCAAGATAAAAAGCTGTGAACATCTCTCAGTGTATTTCTGTGATCTTGGCCCCTAGAGTCTGGCTACCTTAATTCCTCACCGATGTCTTCAATTAGCTGTTTTTTTAAAAAATTTTGTCCATCCTTTGTAGTTGTTCTCAGAGGAAAAGTTGATCTGATACAAGCTACTCTATCATAACAGAAAGCAAAAATCTCCTGGGAGTGGAAATCTCAATTATTGGTCTTTAGAACTTTATATCCTACTCATCTCCCCTTCCAAAAAAATATTATTTGAGGCAATTTACAATGAAATACGTGTACACATGCAATAAAACATTAAAGTAAGGGTAAAAGATCAACAGGACAAAGGTAGTAGGGAAGGCAGAGAGAGGCGTAGACATAGAGGGAGGAGGTAGTTACTAGAAGCTTAAACTATGGATGGTTGCCACAGTTGGCCGTCATATGGAGTACTGAACTTCCTCAAAGGCATGGCTCAAACATGAATTTTATATGTTTTGGGGAAAAGAGACTTGGACATTAGAATAAGAGAAAAGAGAAGTGGAGTTAATAACAGTTGACTAGATTTTCTTTTCTTTGTAGGCTTTTGCAAATTTTTTAAAAATTTGAGTCGGAAAGCAAAGGTTGAGGGCTCTGAGACTTACCTAAGAGTGTTTGATCTATCAGACATTGCAACATGTTGTTGGGCCAAATAGTAATTGGAATTACGAATGGTTTGGCATAGAAGCCTTAATACAGCATACAAAGGTGATGCTCAAGTGCCCTTACATTGTCTTGAGTGTTCAGGTACTCTTGGCCTGTGGTTTGACATGTAAGAGATAACTATGCATATAGTTCTTGTTTTTTGGGGAAAGATGACACAATCTCCATCAACAGGCATTTTTTTTCCCCTCCTGATACTAGATTTTAAGAAATTTTATCATGGATTCTTGTGTCATTGAACAACACAGTAGTGTCCTTAATAGTACTTTCAAGGCTAATAAAATTGTTTTTCATATGAAGATTTCTTATATTGACACTTGAAAACAAATGAAGCCATAACTTTAAATTGTAACTTAGTAAAGACTTTTTTTTATGGAGATATAAACTTATACAGTTCAGCCTCAGAAGTGTTTGGGATGCTAATTTGAAATGCTGGTAGAATTTGGAAAACCAGAGGAAAATTTGCTCTTTTTCCCTCAGTTATCAACTGTTGGAATGAGAGGTTTTGACAAAAATTGGCAATGTGTGGCTATGTAGATACTCTTTTTGATTTGAAAAGAGCCATATGTTTTAATTTTTACAAGTTACATTTATTTTTAAGTATCATTAGCTGTTATTTAACAATATTAAAGGAAATCTGCACTAAATACCAGATTGCTGGTGGCAAGTTGCAGTTCTGTTACCAAAATTTTTAAATCTTGATTTGCAAGGATGAGGGGACATCCCAGTTCTGCATGCAAGACAGTGCTTGGGTTTATATCTTTTCAGATTAAAATTTGATCTTTCAAGCATCTGTTCATATCTGCTTTACTTTTCCCAGTGGCACTATAACATAGCTGATATGGAAGGTACTTTTGCAGGTTGAGTTGGAACATGGAGAAAGGAGTGCCTAAGTGATCCTAGGGGAGATGGGGAGGCTTCCCTGAGGAGGTGGTGTTGGAGCTGCCCCTTGGAAGAGGATGAGGAGATTGCTGGGAAGGCATTCCAGGGGAAGGAAGCACGTAGCAGAGCACATAGCAGTGGAGCACAAGGAAGCGTGACATTTCCCAGAAACTAAGAATTGTTTTGTTGGAGTATAAATATTAGGGGTAGGATGGAAGAATGGCAGGAGATGAAGCTGAACTGGTAGCCATAGGCCAGATCATGAATGATCTTGTATGTCATTGATTCATTCATTCAGCCAATACTTATTGAACAACTACTATATACAAGGGAGTCCCTGGGTGGTGTAAGCAGTTAACGTGCTAAACTGCAAAACTGAAAGGCTGGAGGTTGGAGTCCATCGAAAGATGCCTTGGAAGAAAGGCTTGCTGATCTACTTCTGGAAAACTAGCCATTGAAAACCCTATGGAGCCCAGTTGTACTCTGACACACATGGGGTCGCCATGAGTCAGAACTGACTCCACAGCAACCAGCTTCCCTGGTACCGTGTTCCAGATCCCATTCTAGACACTGGCGTTCAGCAGGGAACACATGGACAAAAATCACTTCTCAGATGGAACTTGCATTCTAGTGAGAAAAGACAGATAATAAATAATATTCAAAGTCTATAAGCACACACACATAAGCCTATTAATGATAAATCATAAAATTTGGCAGGGGTGAGGATGTCGGGTTTGTAATTTTAGGGTGGGGAGAGAGGCCTCACTGAGAAAGTGACGCTGGAATAAAGATCTGAGGCTGGCAAAGGAGCCAGCGGGGTCAGTATTCTGGACTGAGAACATGTGCAAAGGCCCAGAGGTTGGAGTGGGTCTGGCTTTTTCAAGGAAATATCTGGGAGAAGAGCATGGCCGGAGTAAAGTGGAGGAACCCAGTGAAAGAGGAGCAGGAGATGAGGTCTGAGGAATTAAGGGGCCTCTGACCCTGGGAGGCCTGGGAGCCCACTGTAAGTATTTTGGCTTTTAATCTGAGTGCGATGGGAGTGATAGGACAGTTTTGAGCGGAGAAACCTAAGGTTTTAAAAGATCACTGGTGTGTTTAGTATAGGGGACAAGAGTGGAAGCCAGGAGACCAGTTAGGAAGCTTTGGAATAATCTGTGTGAGGGAATGGAGCTTGGACCAGGGTAATAACAGTGGGGGTGGTGAAGAATGCTCTCTGGAGGATAGATTTTATCTGGTATGTGATCAGGAGCCATTAAAGATTTTTGATCAATGCAGTGACATGATTTCTGTGTTAAAAATATCATTTTGGCAGCCATGTGTAAGAAGGATTGGAGAAACAGGATAGGGAGCTGGATTGCTCTAGTTACTAAGAACAAATGTAGGAGACCTTACAGCTGGGACAGTCTAATGCCCAGAGACCTCATGGGGCAGGTTGTCAACCCTGGCCAACTTCTCGACAAGGGACAGGAATTCAAAAGATTTACATATGAGGAAAATTCTTTGAAAACCTTGCCGAGGAAGCAAGGTGAGTGAGTATGGATCAGATTTATTCTAGAGGCGGCTTGCATAGTAGATAACAGCAGACCCTTAACACATGCTGGGCACTGCCTTGAACACTACACTTCTATTAGCTCCTTTGATCCTTACCACAGCCCTAAGGGGAGCCCGGTGACTATTGCCTGCATTTCATAGGTGAGGAAACTCAGACACAAAGAGGTTAACACGAGGTTTTAGCCTCCTAAGAGTCTCCACCAGGGTGAAAAACCCCACTGGGAGATTCAGAATTAATCTGGTTGTCTCTAAAATTAAATGTAAAAAAACAAAAAAAACCCCACCTATTTCCTTTTCAAACTGTGGTGATAATGGCTTCAGAAAAATTGATCACTGCTTAGTGGTTAGGTATTACGTCGATGCCCTTTGAGCTGTCAGTGACAGAAAGTAGCTTAATAAGAAACTTGGGGGGCGGGGGGGGTGAGTGTCATTGCAAGAAACACGCCCAGAGTAACAGGCGTGTCTCTCTAGCGCGCATGCGCGGAATGATTTACAAGGTGTGGCTGGATCCAGGTGCTCAGATGATGCCGTCAGCCCATGTTCTTTCCATGTCTCTGGTCCAGGTGATGACCACGTCATCTCTTCCACAGCTGATGGCTTCCATACATGGTGCGGAGGGCTGTCCACATGCAGCTTCAGAGTAAATCGTCTTTAGAGTACCCTGATTCCAAAGGGAGAGAGTGTCCTCCCTAGAAGCTTCAATAAAAAAGATTGCCTCGTTTGGGTCCTGATGCCCACCCTAGGACTTGGGGCACCCCCCACTTGGCGGGGGGTGGGGGTGGGGTGTGAAGGGTCAGCGACATGTGAGGCCAGTTACCGGGAAGGAAAGGAAGCTGGGTAGCAGCTGTTAGTCTGCTTCGTGTTTGCTGGAAGTGGTGGGTTTGAGGTCATGAACACCATTCTGTAAGCGCTGAGCTGCCTTAGAAACTAGGTAGCAGCATGGTGCATCGCTACTCAGCAGTATTTGGAGTTGGCTCTACTATTCTAAGAAGAAATGTGACTTAGTTCTTCTGAGTGACCAACACCAGCCACTTTATCTTAAGGAGAGTGATTTAGGGTTTGGAGGCTTTTCCCGGAACTGGAGATCAGCTCTGGAGCTGACCCCAGCTGGGCTGGGAGTGAAGGCTCAGAACCGACATTGTCCCATCACTATTTCTCTAATATAGCTGCTGCTTTTTTTCCTTTTCAAAGTAAATGATAATGGGTGGGGAAAAAGTGTTCCTCAACTTTTTTTGGACACTGACCCAAATTAAGATCATAAGTTTTTCATCATAATCTGGTATACACATAGTTTTGTTTACCTTGCAATATTCAATCCAAATAATGAAACAGTATTTGCCCCTTATTAAGTCCAATGTACTGTGGTATTTTCTATTCGGTTTAATTTCATTTAAAAAAAAAAAAAACGGGTAAAAACCTATAAATTTATTTCACAACCCACTGATGGGTGGCCACCCAGAGTTTGAAAAACATGACTTAAACCAGTGGAAAACAACCATGGTAAAAACACAAAATTGAAAATAAATAATGGAAGTTACCGTTTTATTGAGCCCTTACTACACAGCAGATGCTCAGCGAGGCATTTCATTGAATTAACACATTGAATCCTTCCTGCCCCATTCTATAAATAAAGAAGCCAAAGCTAAGATATAGCGCTCAGATTTAAACTTCGGTCTCCTTGGTTTCACGTTTTCCTGTGTATCGTATTGTTTCCGTTCATAGAACATCATGAAAGAGCTCATTTGATTTGAATTAAAATGCTAAACACGGCTAGTAAATGCACTACAAAATTATGTTGAAGTTCATTGCAATGAAGGCTTCTTTTTTTTTTTTTTTTAATTATGCTTTAGGTGAAAGTTTACAGAGCAGATTAGTTTCTCATTAAACAATACACAGATTGTTTTGTGACAGTGGTTGCCAACCCCGTGATGTGTCAACACTCTCCCCTTCTCGCCCTTGTGTTCCCCATTTCCATTCATCCAGTTTTCCTGCCCCAAGACTTCTTAAAGGGCAGAATTCACAGGTTTTTTAGTCCCTAAGCACCCTGTGACTTGTGTGCCCCTGGGGAAGGGAGTGCCAGGGAACTTTTGGCTCTTCCTCAGCAACAAGCCACTGCATTCCTAACAACACCCACCATCCTGCCAGACACTATGCTCACTCTCTTTGTGCTTCTCTATCCTCATTCTGAATTTAGATCAGGTTGAAGGGTAGAGAGAGAGAAGGAAATGAGCCAGAAAATAGAAAATTAATACTCGGTAGAGTCTTCATATTTTAAAATTAATTTGTAGGCAATGTCAGATAACTGGAGTTAAATCATTTTATCAGCAGGCTGCTTTAGGATTTAAAAATTGGCATCCATCACTGTAAATCAGGTCTCAGGAGCCCCAGGAAATGGTCTCTAGGGATGAGGCGTGATATAGGATGGGCGGAAATGTAAATACTTGATTAGCTGGGTCCCTCCCTTTCACACAAAATCTAAAATATTTCTACATCACATTGAATGAGATGGTATGTTAAATAGTAACAGAAGGGAAGAAGCTATGTAGGTTTTAGGGTTAGCCTACTTTTAATACTTTTCTTCCTCCCTGTCAATCCCCAGGAACTGGTTGTGTGAGAAGCATTCATTTCAGTGGGGCAGACCTGGTTCATAGTCTAAAAATAGTCTCCACCTCCTTCTTCATAGACTCAGGTGGTGTTGTTAGTTGCCATCCAGTTGGCTCTGACTCATGGCAACCCCATTACAACAAAATGAAATATTGCCCAGTTTTGGACCATCTTTGGGATCATTGATAAGCTTGAGTCAATTTTTGTGGCCCTTGTGTATTCTGAATACCTTCCAACCTAGAAGGCTTATCTTTCAGCACTGTATCAGATGATATCCTGTCGTGAACCTTAGGGTTTTCACTGATGGCCAAGCATTTCTTCCTAGTCTTAGTCTGCAAGCTCTGCTGAAACCTGTTTACCATGGGTGGTATTTGAAATACCAGTGGCATAGCTTCCAGCTTCCTACTCAGGTAGGATGCCATTTCCCCCAGCAGTTCAGATGTCATCGTTTCTGCCATGTGCCCATGAGCAGGAGTATCCACGGGCTTACCACTTTGATACTGGGAAGTCCTTCTGTAACTAAACACCCACCTTTCATCTCTTCTTGTTGCAGCTCTTTGTCAAGGTCGTGTGGTGAGAGTCCCTGCAGGGAGCCTGGTCCGGGTGGTGGGCACTGAGCTGGTCATCCCCTGCAACGTCAGTGACTACGATGGCCCCAGCGAGCAGAACTTTGACTGGAGCTTCTCATCCTCGGGGAGCAGCTTCGTGGAGCTTGCGAGCACCTGGGAGGTGGGCTTTCCAGCCCAGTTGTACCGGGAGCGGCTTCAGAGGGGTGAGATCCTGTTGAGGCGGACGGCCAATGATGCCGTGGAGCTCCACATAAGGAACGTCCAGCCCTCAGACCAAGGCCACTATAAGTGTTCAACTCCCAGCACAGATGCCACCGTGCAGGGCAACTATGAGGACACAGTGCAGGTTAAAGGTACAGTCCTCACCTTGGGTTATTATGCCAGGAGGTCAGACCTTCCTCTGCCACTTGGCTATGGGTGACTTTATCAAGGACTCTGGGGCTCTGTTCCCTTATCTGTCCAATGGATTAACAGCATCTTACCTGATTAAAGGCGGAGGATGGGCCAGGTGGCTTCAGAGGGTTCTTTCTCTACTGCATGGCCAGCATGGTCTGAGCCATCCTGTGGCTAGTTAGTTGGAACCAGCAGGTGTGGTGGTGGAGAGCCCAGCTCTGGAGCCAGGTTACCTGCACTCAATTAGTCCAATTCCTGAGTTCCACTTGTCAGCCATGTGCTCACGGGCCTGTTATATAACCCCGCTATGCCTCAACTTTCTTGTCTGCAAAATAGTACCTACCTTCAAGGCAGTGAGGAGTAAGTGAGTTAATATGTGGAAAGCCTTATAACAGTGCCATAGTGAGGACTCAAAGAAGGTTGGCGACAAGAAGTCAATGATCATGATGATGATGTTCAGGGTTATTGGAATAATAGACACTTCATAGCTCATGTTTTTCTTTGTGCCCTTCATTTGTACAAGAAGTTGTTACGGGTTTTATGTAGAGAAAGAATGATGTGGTTGTTGCTAGCTTATGACGGAACACAGAATTGACTTGGCTGTGCAAATAATCACACCTTTTGTGGCACAAAAGCTTAAGTGCTGGGCTACTAACTAAAAGGTCGGAGGTTTGAATCCACCCAGAGGCACCTTGGAAGAAAGGCCTGGTAATCTACTTTTGAAAGATCATAGCCATTGAAAACACTGTGGACCACAGTTCTACTTTGACACCCGTGGGGTCACCGTGAGTTGGAATCAACTTGAGAACAACTGATTTGGTTTTTGGTTTCTTATATATCTGGAATGATTTTTCTTTTTTTCATTTTCCAAGTCCTTTTAGATTTACTCAGACATTCAATTCTCTGAATCTAACGAAGAAGATAGGGCAGGATATTTCCTTAATTTACACGTGAGAAAATGGAAGAGCGTAGGTTAATTACTTGCCTAAAATCATACAGCTAATTAGGAAGAGAGCCGGAACAAAAGATTTTAGTTTGGGGTTAACAAAATAGAAACATTATTGTTATTATTATTACTTAATTATACATTTATTTGTAACCTGCCTTGTTCCAAAGAGGATTTAAGTCAGAGTAAGAATGTATTTTAAGATCAGAAAAGTAGGTGTGTATGATGATGTAAAAAGAGGGGTTGACCCAGGCATTGATTCCATTCGTAATGATTTGTAGAGGTAGATACCCTATGTCAGATACTGGCCCTTCATTAGACTCATAGGTATATATTTTAAAGTCCCATAAGACATCCTTGCATTTAAGTTGAATAAAGTGTTATAAAGTATTTATAAAAGAGGTGTTTCATCTTCACTGGAGTCCCTGGGTGGTACAAACAGTTAACACACCTGGTTGTTGACCAAAGGGTTGGAGGTTCAGGTTCACTTAGAGGCACCTTGGAAGAAAGGCCTAGTGATCTACTTCAGAAAAATCAGCCATTAAAAACCCTATGGTGTGCAGTTCTAGTCTGACAAACAGAGGGTGGCCATGAGTTGGAATCGGCTCAATGGCAAGTGGTTGGTTTACATATCCATTAGGTCAGATTCACCCTTGTCTTCCCTTATAATTCTCATCTTGAAGAGTTGGAGGGCAGCAGGAAATTTTCCCCCAGTGTCTTTCTGTTTCTTCTGCAGCCTTTGGAAGGCAGAAGGAAGAGGTGGTCTCCTTGGGCCAAGAAAGCAAGTGGATGACCAAGAGAGACTGGCTGGCTGCTCAGGCAGTCTTTGGAGGGGGCCGTGTGTTGTCCAGGTTCTCCCTGGCCTGCAGCTTCACCAGTGTTGTAGCTGTTTATCCATGTCCTGAAGGATGAACTAGCCTTGGGAACTGAGCCATGTCAGACAAACTCACAACTGATATATGTACTGGGATGTCATATTTATTTTGCAAGAGATGAGTCTTTGGTCCTTCTAAAGATGTAGACTCTTTTATGTTATCCAGACTCATCCCTAACTAACTCAAGAACACTGAGTTAGTTTCTGAGAGGAGAACTGGGGGAAAGTCCAAAGAGATGATGAATAGTGATGACCCATAGAACACCAAAAACCAAATCCGTTGCCTTAGAGTCGATTTCTGACTCATTGTGATCCTATAGGACAGAGTAGAACTGCCCCATGAGGTTTCCATGGAGCAGCTGGTGGATTCGAGTTGCCAACCTTTTGGTTAGCAGCCGAGCTCTTAACCACTGTGTCACCAGGGCTCTGACCCACAGAATAGCCTGATAGATTTTCCCTGCCCCTTGGCAGAGGCCTCTCTCTTGTTAGCAGAGTTCCAGTGCCCATTGCATATAGCTTCTGTTCCTAAACAGCACTCACCATTACTCCTTGGTCTCCGGCCCTCTTTTTCGAGGCTCTGCAGAAGCCCTGAGTCTTCTTCTAATAGGCCCTAAGACACTGACAAGCTCAAGTTTCAGCTTTTTCTGGTGCTTTCCTATCCCGCGGATCCTCTCTGGTCATCATCGTCATTCTTGGGCATTTCCCAGGCCTTAAGCCACAGGCAGCTCATGCCAGCCTTTCCCCACTGCAGATCTTGCTGGCTGAACTGAACATGTCCAGATTCTGTAGGCTCCCTACTCTAGCCCTGTGCCCTGACCAAAGGGGCATTTGATAATATTGCCAATTGTTTTACAGTGATTTCTAAGTGCCAGGCACTGTTCTAGGCATTTTCTGTTATTATTAACTTGCCTAGCCCTCACATCAACCCCATGAAGTAAGTTCAGTTGTCATCCCAATTTTAGAAGTGGGGAAACTGAGGCACAGAGGCACAAAGCAACTTGCCTAAGGATAGCAGACGTATATCCCCAAGCCATAGATAAGGGAGTTTTCACCATCTGGTTCTAAGCAATAATAAAGTGGTTGCCATGGAGTCACCTCTCACTCAGGGCGACCCCATGTGTGTCAGAGTAGAATTGTGCTCTGTAGGATTTTCAATGGCTGATTTTTCAGAAGTAGATCACCAGGCCCTTCTTTTGAGAGGTCTCTGGGAGGACTTGAACCTCCAGCCTTTCGGTTAGCAGCCATCATGGTAACTGTTTGCACCACAGGGGTTTTATTAGTGCCACCTCTTTTTTTACTATATGTTATTTTTGTTAAGTCAGAAAGTCATTTGCGATGATCTGTGAATCAAAATGGGAAAATACACCCATCTGGGCATTAGAAAAGGGAAAGAAAGGAGAAAATTCTCTGGTGACAGCTACAGTAATGACTCGGGCCAGGAAGTCATAGAAAGGGGCCGGTACTTGCGGCTGTGGGTCCGACCGTGGACAGTTGGGCTGAAGCAGCTCCATTTTCTCTCCACAGTGCTGGCTGACGCTCTGCACGTGAGCGCCAGCGCGCAGCCCTCCCCGGCCCTGAGCCTGCGGGAGGGCGAGCCCTTCGAGCTGCGCTGTTCAGCCTCCACCACCTCGCTGCTGCACACGCACCTGTCGGTGATGTGGGAGGTGCACCGCGCCTCCTCCAGGCGGAGCATCCTCGCCCTGACCCACGAGAGCAGGTTTCGCCCGGGCCCCGGGTATGAGCAGCGCTACAATAGCGGAGGCGTGCGCCTGGACACGGTGGGCAGCAACGTTTACCGCCTCTCTGTATCCCGGGCTTTGTCCGCGGACCAGGGTTTGTACAAGTGTGTCGTCAGTGAGTGGATCGGAGAGCAGGGTGCCTGGCAAGAAATTCAAGAAAAAACGGTGGATGTCGCCACCGTGGTGATCCAGCCAACAGGTAAGTTTCTGGAAAGTACTAATTTTAGACTCAGTGTTATTGTCAAAACCTTTTCTGACAAAAATTAGGAGGTGAAGGAGAGGGTGGTATTGGTAGTATAACAAGGGGTGCCTTTGTTTTGGGCTACATATGCTTATAGTTTTGTTTTTCAACTGGTGTTTATCTGAATTTGTTTCCGTGGGAGCTGCAGCATAACAGATATTAAGACAATTCTTTCACTAAAGGATTAAGCACTGTAGTCATGTGGCCAGAATTAGGTCTGGCCTGGTGGTCAGAGGGGCTTTGGGTGGAGCTGCCCACACCCTGTTCCAGAGTGTTCTCTTAGCTTTATCTGTTTGGAGTTTCCTGCATCTCTAGATCTGCCTTTCACCACAGCTGTTGGGAATGTGTACCTTGCTCACTACAAAACCTCTTATGTAACTTGGATCCTGTAGGCCTGCCTTTCGGGGCCTCTCAGATGCACCTTTCCCATTTAGGTGAGGCCTTCTCTAGGGCTGGCCCTCTCTTGCTTTCCTATATGATATATACCCCAGGAGCATCCAGGCCTAGGTTTGATACTCAGGAAACCCTTTGTCTATCATCTGTGAATTAACCTTTTTTTTTTTTTTTAATTTTCCTACTTCAATTATAGAAACAATTAAGAAAATATAAATGCATTTTAGAAAGCCCATTAAAAAAAAAAAAAAGAAAGAAACAAAAACAAGCCATTGTTGACTGACTGCTCAACAAGCACCAGTGGAGAACCTACTGTGTGCCCTGCTCTGTGCTGGGCCCTGGGGTCAGAGGTGCTTGAGGCTTGTTCCCAGGTCCTGGGAGCTTCCAGCTTTGGTGGAGACAGTGTAAAGAGACCATTTCGGGGTAATGTAATTGCTGGGGATGAAGAGATGTACTTGGGTTTATGGGAGTCTAACATTTTCAGCTCTCAGAGTACTTGCTGCCGTTGCTGCTACCTCTTGTTTTTTAAACTGGGAAGACCTTGGCTGGACTCATTTCCTGAGTGTAAATGTGAGTGTGTGGCCTCTCTGTTGCTCAGATTAGAAGGAAAGCAGAGAAGAAGACACATGGGGGGTATTTTGTCTTTATAAGCTGCATTGTCCCAAGTTCTTTGCTCTGCATTTACACCACTGCACAGGAGGTGGGTTTGGTGGATGTAGGTGGCAAAAAGCAGGGTGGAGGTTCCTGAGTGACTGTGGCCATCCATGAGGTGGGAGCTGCTCTTAGGGAGGAGAGGGCTGGCCCCTCAAGTCAGTCCTGGTTCCACTGGCCACAGAAATCGCTTCCCAGATGAACTCAGGCCACCTCTTTTATCACAAGTGATCTGCCTGGAATCTGTCTTGAGAAACCTCCAGATATTCAACTTGCATCAAACAATTGTTTTAATGGGGCAAAAGGGTTAAGTGTTTCAGATTTCTACCACGTTACCTTTTTCTGCAGGAATTTCAGTTATAAAGGTACTTTTTTATTTCAAAGAAACCTCGAAACCCATCATATCGAGTATAACTTGAACACTCTTGAACCTATTAGGCAGGTTATTATATCTGACTCTTGCCCAAGACTAGGGGTTGAAAATCTTTTTTTTTTTTTTGGTGCCGCAGGCCTTGTGAACAGTCTGGTGAAGCACACAGACCTTCTCAGAATTAATGTGTTTTAATGCATAAAGTACAATACGTAGAATGGCAAAGAAAAACAGTTGTATTGAAATAGCTATCAAAAGATGTTTCAAGCAGGTTTATTATATAGCAATACAGTCATGCATTGCTTAAAGTCCACGGTATGCTCTGTGAAATAGGACATTATGTGATTTGGATGTTGTGCAGACACTGTGCTATATACAAACAGTCCTGGATTATGAACGAGTTCCATTCCTAAGTATGTCTTTAAGTTGAATTCATACATATGTCGGAAATTAGGTACAGTTCGTATCTAACATCAGTTAGTCAAATGTTTTAGTATGGAAAATATAGCGGTGGGGAGTCTTGGTGATACAGTGGTTAAGAGCTCAGCTGCTAACCAAAAGGTCGGCAGTTCAAATACACCAGCTGCTCCTTGGAAACCCAATGGGGCAGTTCTACTCTGTCCTATGGGGTCGCTGTGAGTCAGAATAGACACAGCAGCAGTGGGGATATAGCAATGGTTAAGTGCTCAACTGCTAACAAAAAGGTCGGCAGTTCAAACCTACCAGCTGCCCTGCGGCTCTGCGGAAGAAAAATGTGGCAGCCTACTTCTGTAAAGATTTAAAGCCTTGAAAGCCCTATGGGGTAGTTCTACTCTGTCCGATAGAATGACAATGAGTCAGAATCGACTCCACGGTGATGGGTATGATTTGGGTTTGGTACCCTTCTGTGCATAAACAACAGTAAAGAAACACTTCCAGATACACTAAAACATCTTCAACGTAATACAGCAATAACAATAATGATTTTTTTTTTGTGCATCGCAAAGTAGCGCCTTTTTGTTATTCGAACCATTGTATGTACCTTGAATTTTTAATATAATAGGCTTTATGGTGGTTGGTTCATAACTATGGGTTATTGGACGTTCTTAACCCAGGGACTGCCTGTATAGTCTTATGGGACCACGAGACATATATGTGGTCGGATGTTGACCGAACGGACGTTAATGCCGCGCATGACTGTACTGTGCTTCTTTATTAATGCATTAAACAATAAAGTCTAATAGCAGGCCTAACAACTACTGTAATTTCTAAATAAATGATATTTCAAGATATCTGCAACAACTCTAATGGGATATAAAAATGTCTGAATTCCATTGGGGGCAAAGTCCTAGGAACAGGTAATACTACATTGGTTTGTGGTTTACGTTCATTGTGGAAGAAGATGCTAAATTTTAGGTAAAGGTTAGTAAAAGTAAAGAAGAATTTTTTTTTTCCTGTCCAAATTGACAGATTTCCTGAATTCTTTTTGTGGATCCCAGTTTAAGAACCACTAGGGTGATGTCTTTCTCTTCTTATCCACACCTGCAGTACCAGTAGCTGCCTTCTTATTTATTCTTATCACATTGTTATGATAAATGGCACAGGGCTGCTTCAGCAACACAACTGTGTTACCTATGTGGCAGTATTCCTCCCTTACGATAGGAGTGGTCTGGTTACTGCAAATCTTGGTTGTGTAATTTGCAGATTCAGTTATATCCCGCAGGAGAAAGCGTACACCACCAAAGGCTTTGTCCGAGGTCCCCCCTTGCATAGCAAATCCTTAGAACTGGTTAATTTTTTCCCTTCATCCTGCTCCCAGTAGCTTTCCCTCTCCCAGCAATGACCCCTCCTAGTAACCCAGAATGGTAGCAGAAGGGAGGTTGGCCATGTGGGAAATGTGGTTAGTAATGTCACCAGATACTGAGCCATTTGCAGAGAGAAAATTACAAAATGAACTATACAGTCAAAGGAACATTCCTGACAATATTTCTAATACCTCGGAATTTGTTTTCTCCATACATACATACAATCCACAACTGTTTTGTGGATTGACCACCTCTTCACTTAGCTGAATCCTTCCTGAACCTTCTTTTATCTAATAGATGGCTGGCTAGAGAGGGCAGTGGTGGTTCGGTTGTGGAATTCTCACCTTTCACGTGGGAGACCCCAAGTTCGATTCCCGGCTGATGTATCTCATGTGCAGCTACCACCCATAAGTCAGTGGAGGCTTGCATGTTGCTGTGATGCTTAACAGGTTTCAGTGGCGATCCCTAAGACAGACTGGGAAGAAAGGCCTGGCAATCTACTTGTGAAAATCAGTCAGTATAAACCCTATGGAGTACAATGGTTCGATCCCATTGTACATGGGGTTGCCATGAATCAGGGCTGAGTCCACAGCAGTTAACAACAGAGGACTGGCTAGCAGAGGGCAGCTGGGGCAGTATTCCAGGAGCTCTGACCGAGAGCAGTGTGATGGGGTGGTGCAAACCGTAGAACCAGCAGAGGCAGGCAGTGTCCATACTGAATCCTTTCAAAAGATTACCCTCACATGACTTTTGGCCCCTCCAAAGGAGTGAGGGAAAGAGGGGGAGGAATTTGGAGGGTAGATGGAGGTGAGAAATTGGGCTTTTAAATTCGTTTTTCTAGTACTATGCTCACCTCATTTTCTGTCTTTTGTCAAGGTGGATCTTGAACAAGGCTTGAAATGAATACTTGACAATTTGATGAGCTTTGAAAATATTCATGTGAAAGTAATTTACTCCAAAGGGCGTGGGCTTTTGGTGTTGGGTCTTTGTCAAACTAGTTACCAGCCTTTTGTGATCGAGCTTATTGGAGACAGTGGTTGATGCTGAATGGCTCTTGCTAGAAGACCAAGATGTGCCTCCACGCGAATCCCCTGGGGAACGTTGACTATTTGTCATCTAAGTAATTGTTCCCAGAGCATTACCACAAATTGAACGTCTTTCTGTTCTGATTACAGACGTTCAGGCTTTTGTGTGTTTTTTTGTTTTTTTAATTTCCTGAATAGAGCAAAATGTTTCTATGTAAAAAAAACTTGGGAAAGAGAAAACTGAAACTAGATCTGCCGAGCAACTGTGATGTCAGATTCTTCAATGTTGCATCTAAAGATAGTCGACTTTTAATTACCCACACTAACAAGGGAGGGCAGTGGCGTGGGAAATGCCCAAATCATTGTATTTTGGTTTTAGAATATATGTTTTGTGCTGGATCATCAGGTGGGTCTGTCAGATGGAATAAATGATAGTCTAAATACATTATATTTCTAAGACATGACTCATAAGGAATACCATCTGGGTTTACTTGCCTGGTCCGTCTGTTTAGGATTTTTCGTCTTCTACTCGGCAGACAGTTTACCTCTACCTCTTAACCTCCTGCCTCCAACCCCACACTGACAATATATATCAGTCCTTACTGAGCTGTGCTTTCTCTGTAAAATCACCAAACCATATCACACACTTGGAGAAGGATGTGGTGGTCTGCTTCCGTAAGCAGACTTCTTATCAAACAGTAGTGTAACAGTGAAGAGCAGAGTCCTTGGAGCAAACAACCTGTATTTGAATCCCACTCTGTCACGTATTAGCTGAGTGACCTTAGGAGAGTTACGTAACTTCCCTGTGCTCAGCTTCCTTATCAACAAAATGAAGATAATAATAGTACCTACCTCATAGGGTGTTTTGAAGATTAGTACTGTATTTTTACACGGATAACATGTGTCTTCTGTGTGTGTTGGCCGTACCCTCCCCCTGTGAAACACCCTCATAAGAGCAGCCATGCCAGTCATCTTCCAAGTGTTGCTATAAAAAAAAAGCATAACGTGCTTAAGAAAATACCTTTGGGGTAGGGCGAGGCTGGTAAACAAATACAGAAGGTGCATGTTATTTGCATAAAAACACAGTATTTGTAAAGCACTTAGAACCCTGTCTGACATATAGTAAGTATGCATGTGTTTGCTGCTTTTCTTTAATATTAAATTATCGTTAAAATTTTTTTTTATTGTGTTAAAAGATATATATAACATAAAATTTGCCATTTTAACCATTTCTAAGTGTCCAGTTTAGTGGCATTAATTATATTCACAGTGTTGTGCAACCGTCACCACTGTCTGTTTCCAAAACCTTTTCGTCACCCCAAACAGAAACTCTGTAACCATTAAGCAATCACCCTCCATCCCTCTCTTCTCTCAATCCCTGGAAACCTCTGATCTCCTTTCTGTCTGTATTTGCTCATTCTAGATATTCCGTATAAGTGTAATCATGTAGTATTTGTCCCTTTGTGTCTGGCTTATTTCACTCAGCATAATGCTTTTAAGGATCTTCCATGTAGCATGTATGAGAACTGCATTTCTTTTTATGGCTGAGTAATATTCCACTGGGGGCATATACCACATTTTGTTTATCCAGGCATCTGTTGATAGATACCCAGAACCCAGTGCCGTCACATATATCTGTTGATGGATATGTATTATTATTATTATGAAATAAAAAGAATGTGGTATGTTTCATTAATATAGTCAATAAATGTTTTTCAAATGCTTACAACTGTTCAGACCCTTTTGACTTAATTCCGTAAATGAGAACTGACAAGTAGATGATTTAAAGGGAGGGGCGTGGAAGGGGCAAGCATAATCCAGATTATTTAGACGTATTTATTTTTAATTTTTAAGTTCTAAGAGCAGCCGTAGCCAGGAATGTGTCTGTGGCTGAAGGAAAGGAACTGGACCTGTCCTGCAACATCACGACGGACCGAATGGACGACATCCGGCCCGAGGTGACGTGGTACTTCAGCAGGACACCAGACAGCACTTTGCCTGGCTCCCATGTGTTGGCACGGATGGACCGTGATTCCCTGGTGCACAGCTCTCCTCACGTTGCTTTGAGTCACATGGATGCACGCTCCTACCACTTACTGGTCCGCGACGTTGGCAAAGAAAACTCCGGCTATTATTTCTGCCACGTGACGCTCTGGGTACCTGGACACAACAGGAGCTGGCACAAGGTGGCCGAGGCCATGTCTGCCCCCGCCGGTGTGGATGTGATCTGGCTAGGTGAGTGGTATGGAGAGTGGCTCTTTACCCCTCTGGCTTAATCCCTTTTTGCATTATTCTGACATTCTTTATATCAGTACAGCATACGTTAGCCTGGATATATCCCAGGCTGGGGGTGAAGGCAAACTGGCTGAAGTAGAATCTGGCAGGCAAAGGAAATGTTTAGATAATGTGGCCTCAGTTGTTTCAATACCCTCATTTGAGAGGATATCGTTTTCTTTTGTTGCCAAGAGATGTACAGGGTAGGAGCCCTGCTACATGGCTCTGTGAAATGGATCTTTGTCGCAGCGTGAATGCTGCCACTCTTGCCTTCCTTTTCCTAGATGTCTAGGTGCTCTCGACCAGGAGCTGATGCTTTTCCAAAGCCTGATGCAGAAGGAGAATTCCTTCCGTTAACAGAAAGCAGTTTTTCCACTGAAATGCCCTGGAATCCAAAAGTGACTTTTTTTGCAGTTACTGGCTAAATGTGGGTGGCTTCCTGCTTTTCTGCTGGGCGCTCTCACCCCAGGGGCCGTTTCACAGGTGGAGAAGCAATATGACTCTCAGTGTTGACCACCTTGCCATCCGTTTTATAACAGCTTGCCCTCTGTGTGAAGATCATTGTCATGTCCTGCTCTGTTCTACCATTCTTATCTTCCCCATCTCTTTTTTTCCTAGGTGTTTTCTTCTTGGGCCAGAGTTACCCTGACTTTCCCTAATTTTGGTTACTATCTTGTAATTGCAAGTAAATTTAAGAAGGCTGGGGCTGAGGGGGTTGTGGAGTGCTTTGCTTCCCTCCTCCATTATTACAAAGCTGAGGACAGGCCTCCCAGTCAAATTCTTCCCTGATTTGAGCTAATCTCTTTCTTTTCCCATGAGGGTTTTGAGCCCTGATGAAGGCAGTTGGCACCGTTGTGGTGGTTGTTAGCTGCTGGAGTCGGTCCCTGACTCATGGCAACCCCACGTACAGCAGAAGAAAACACTGCCTGATCCTGTGCCATCCCCATGATCATTCACGGATTAGACTGTTGTACCCCATAGGGTTTTTACTGGCTGATATTTCGAAGCACTGGGTTATTTAGAAGTAGATCACCAGGCCTTTCTTCCTAGGGCATCTTAATCTGGAAGCTCTGCAGAAACCTATTCAGCATCATAGCAACATGGCAAGCCACTTCTGACAAGTGGATGGTGGCCGGGCATGAGGTGCGCTGGCTGAGAATCAAACCCGGGTCTCCCATGTGGAAAGCGAAAATTCTACGCTGAACCACCACTGCCTCATATTGTTGTGATTATTAGGAGGTAAAACAACCTTAAGGAGCCCTGGTGGTGCAGTGGTTAAGTGCTTGTCTGCTAACCCAAACGTTGGTAGTTTGAACCCACCAGCCACTCTCAGGAGAAAGATGTGGCAGCCTGCTCCTGTAAAGACTACAGCCTTGGAAACCGTAGGGGGCTGTTCTGCCCTGTCCTGTAGGGTCCCTATGAGTCGCCATTGACTCAACAGCATACAACAACAAAACAGGTCTTTATAGGCCAGGAAATAATTTACTCCTTCATCTGATACTGAACAGCCTCCTGCCCTGACCCCCAGCTCATACTTAGTTTATCCTTATCTCTGCATGGAAACTTTCTCCTTAGCGGCATTCTCACTGTTTCTTTTGAATGCTTTAGTTACTATTGGGTTAATGGTATCCAGGCCACTTTTTATGCCTCTGGACCTCATAGGTAGTAAGTTATTCCAGTTACAATGCATTTAACATCAAGGTGGGTCCCTTTTGAAGTGTGTGAAGCTCAACAGACCAGACTTGGAGCCTCATTGTTGTGTAGGTTAAGCATTCTATTAGGTGGTGCTTCCTGAATGTGTTAGTTTTGTAAACTTTTGCCTTTTTTCTCCTTTATTTCTGTGAGAGAAGGCTTGCAAGCCTAATTATGGCTTTCCTGTGTGATAGAGAGCCCTGATGAGTTTGTTTTGGTTTTTCTATGTCATATTTGGAAAACCAGAGGTTCCCCATGTAACCTAATGGAAAGGCGCCTGAATAAATTCTCTATTTAGTCCTCATTGGTATATTGTCACATCACAGATCAGTGGTAACAGAATGCCATTTGCCTTATTGGCGGCTTGTAATACCAGATCATATTTCTCAAAATCCATATTACCAACCAAAAATTTAAACACACTCAATTAGTAAGCATGCATTCCAATGCTGAAAACACATGCCATCAAAAAAAAAATTTTTTTTTTAATAAAAATTTAGCAACGAAAGGGTTTTTTAATAAGCCTTTATTTGACAAGGATGGGGAGTTAGCAAGTGAGAAGAGAAGAGGACAGGGAGAAGAAGATAAACAAGAGAATAAGCAGAAAGTTTTTTTTTTTTTTTTTACAGTCCAATCACATTGAGACTAGGCAGGGTGTGAGTCAAGGAGCCCTGGTGACTCAGTGGTTAAGTGCTTGGCTGCTGACCTAAAGGTTGGTGGTTCAAACCCACCAGCCATTCTGCAGGAGAAAGATGTGGCAGTCTACTTCTGTAAAGATTACAGCCTTGGAAACCCTGTAGGACAGTTCTACCCTGTCCTATAGGGTCACTATGAGTCGGAATTGACTGGAAGGCACACAACAACAACAGGGTGTTAGTCATCCCCGTCAGCAAAGTCATTCTTTGCTATCTGAAAAGTGAAAGGAGCGGGATTTATCTGGCGAGCTTTTCTTTCTGCCGCCTGAACCCTGTGCAAAAGACTCACTGTGAAGTACTGAACTGGAACAATGTTGGCCCAGCTAGAACTCTCCTTAGCAACCTTCAAAATAAAACAGATGTTGTCAGCACCAAAAGAAGATTTTTCATATCTGGAGCCGAATTTGTTTCGCAGCTCTGATCCTCAGTGCATTGTGCGGGGCTGTGAAGTCCCAGCGCAGGCTCTTTGTGTTCCCTCCCCCACAGCTTCTGAATCCGAGCTTGAGGATTTTTTTTTTTAGAAAGTCTGCCTGCACTCCAATTTGAGGGCCTCTTTGAAGTACTAATGCATTGATCCTGGCATATCCAGGGGGAGATGCAGGCCCTGTCAGAAAACAGGAGGGTTGCTCCTGGGAAGGAATGGACTCCTTTTAACTGGGAGGGATTTGTAGGTGGCTGTGTGCTCTCTAGAGAGTGAGAAGAAAGAAAGAGATGAAATTATGGGAAAGGTTCAGCTATTATCCCCAGGATCCTGTCGTTTGTTTTTCTGCGGAGTCGGGAGAGTTATCCCTGACTGATGTTAACATATACGCAGCCCCGACCTTGCACAGCGCTTTGCATGTAATAGGCACTCAATAAATACTGGTTGAATGGATAAATAAGCGAGTACCAAAACATGGTTTATGTTAAAATATGTGCAATCATGTTCCACTTATAGATTATTCGCAGGTGCTCTCACATGACCAAACCTACTGGGAGTGGAAGTGGTATCAAAAACAACTGCATTCTTCTCCTTTCTTCCTCTCTTAAATCTTCCCGTCCTTCCCTGTGCCAGTGACTCAAAGCATTACAACTGCTTGGACAGTTGTCAGGAGGTGAGTTGGGCCACCAGTATAGCAGCAGATCTTTCTCAGGACCCCCCCAAGTAGATTGTCTGCCCAGAAACCTGTGGGCCTGGTCTGGACTATGTAGTTGTCTCTGCATATATGCTATGGGTGTATAGTCATATGTGAATGCCATTCCAAATACAGCTTGGGGCTGGACTTGTTTGAGGTAACTGAGAAGTCATCAAGACAGAGAGGAAGACAGGTGACATGCCAAATACTCCTTTTACGTAGGTCATCTTATTTTGTATGAGTGTGAAACGTTGTCACAGAAAAGTTTTTAAGAAAGCTGATTCCTTGTTCAGGTATTACACAAAACTCTCAGTTTCGCCACTTTATGGATTAAAAACAATAATTACCACTTATTGAGTGCTTCACGTGTGCCAAGCACTGGGCTAAGGGCTTTACATGCGTTATCTCTTTTAATACCCACAATAACTTTGAGAGACAGGTACTGCCAGTATCTCCATCTAAAAACAACTAATTAAAAAAAATAGTTTTGCTTATCATTTTCAGGGTCAGGAATTAGGGAAGGACTCAACTGGGGTTCATCTCTGATCCACGTGGCGCCAGCTAGGGCAGTTGGGGCTGGGGATCCACTTCTAAGATGGCTTCCTCGCACATGTAACTCAGTGCTTCTGGGCTTCTCTCTCCACAAGGTATCCTATCCTTCAGGGCCTCTCCACATGGCTTGGGGTTCTCACAGCATGGTCTTCTTGGGGTAATCACACTTCTAACATAGTGGCTGGCTTCTAAGAATAAGGAAGTAGGAGTTGCCAGGCTGGTTAAAAGCTATGCCTGGAACTGGGATCACAGTAGAAGGTCCCTGACAGAGTGGGAGAAAAATGTAGAACAAAATTCCAATTCTTAAAAAAGACAAGACTTACTGATCTCATAGAAACTAGTGGAACTCCTGAGACTATGGCCCTTAGGCCTTGGAACTGAACCCAGTCCTGGAGATCACCTTTCAGCCAGAAGATAGGCCTGTAAGAGCTGTAACACCCAGGAGGGATGCGCATCTCAGAACAATCAGCCATACAAAACCAAAAGGGCAACATTTGCCCAAAAGCAAAGTTGAGAAGGCAGGAAGGGGCAGGAAAGCTGGGCAAAAGGAAGCAGAGAGTCCAAGGAGGAAAAGGGGTGGGGGATGGGGGGAGTGCTGACACATTGAGGAGATTACAACTAATATCATGAAACAAGCTGTATATAAATTGAATGGGAAACTAATTTGCTCTGTAAACTTTCACCTAAACCACACTAAAATGTTCAAAAAAAAAAAAAAAAAAAAGCTATGCCCCTGAAACCGTCACAGGTCATTTCCTCAGTTTTCTATTGGTCAAAGCCATCACAGAGGCCACCCAAATTCAAGGGACTGGAGAAATGGTCTCTTAATGGGAGAATAGAGAGGTCATATTGCAGAAAGGCTTGTGGGGTGGGATATATTGCTGTGGCCGTTTTTGGAAAATAGAATCTACCACAGTGATTAATGCTGGTTTCTTTTATTTCACAAAAGATACTTAGGTTGGCTTGGAGAGAATTATGGCCCAGGGTCAGTGGTCCCAAGTATTGTCACCTCCTTATGTGGAAACACGCTGGTCTTGGGAATGAGCTTCACTTTTTTTTTTCCTTCCTTTTTTGTTAACATATATATATAATACAATATTTGCCAATTCAACATTTTTTAGATCTACAGTTTAGTGATATTAGTTACTTTAATCATGTGCAGCCATCACGCATAATCATTGCCAAATTTCCGATTACCATGCACAGAAACTCACTACTTCCTAAACAATGATTCCTCCTTCCCCCCTCCCTCCTGCCCCGGTACCAGAGAAACCAAAACCAAACCCACTGCCATCAAGTTCATTCCGACTCATGGTGACCCTATAGGACAGGGTAGAACTGCCCCATAGGATTTCCAAAGAATGGCTGGCATGTTGGAACTGCTGACCTTCTAGTTATTAACTGTGTCCTTAACCACAGTGCCACCTTCCCTGCCTCTGGTAACTGCTAAATAAACTTTGGTCTCTGTTATTTAAAAAAAAAAAAAAAAAACCCATTGCCATCAAGTTGATTTTGACTTGTAGCAACCCTATAGGACTCAGTAGAACTGCCCCATAGGGCTTCCAAGGAGCAGCTGGTAGATTCGAACTGTCAACCTTTTTTTGGTTAGCAGCCATAGCATGCTGTATAGCTCTGAACTACTGTGCCACCAGGGCTCCTTGGTCTCCATACATTTGCCTATTCTTGAATAAGCTTCACCTTTTTTTTTTTTTTAAAGCAACTCTTTTACTGTATTTCAAGATTTTGTGGGTCAAGAATTCGGGCAGGACTCAACTGGGCAATTCTTCTGTTCCATGTGGCAGTGACCAGGATGACTCGGTGGTATTCTGGTGGCTGAGCTGATCTTGAGCATCTAAGATGGTCTTGATGTTTGGCACCTTGGCAAGGATAACTGGGAGGCTGGGCTTAGCTAAGCCCCCTCTTATCTATGTAGTCTCTGGGCCTCCAGTGGGGTCTCTCCAGCAGTCTGACTCTCCAGTAGTCAGACTTCTTACATGGTACCTCAGGGCCCCAAGAGCTACGACTCCAAGAGACAGGAAATGGAAGCTGCTGGTAAGCTTCTCTTTTGAAACTCTAGAGCGTAAGAGTCCTAAAAGCTGGAGAGTTCTGTCCTCATATGCTTCGGGTTGGTGCACTGAGGTGGATGAGTGGGTTGAAGCTGACTGGGGCCTTCGTGTGCTCTAGTGTATTAACTAGACAGAGATCAGGGCAACGATGTGAACGGGTCTGGAGAGTCCAAGAGCACTTGTAGCAGTCAGAAGGATCATGGTGATTGTTTTAAAGGGTGAGAAAAAGCCTCTTGTACTTAGAATTTATGTCCTACTTTGAAGGGAAAAAAGAAAAATATTTAAGTTGGCTTGCAAAAGGAAGCATGATTTAAATAAAGCAGGAGACATAAAAATAGAATCAAGCTCAAAAGGGACAAAAAAAAATCAATAGATATTGTAAGGTGGTTGGGATGAATTAGTTATTGCATCTGAGCACTGAACTTGCCTCTGAATTTTTGAAGAGTTGAGGCAGAGACTTGATTATACAGTTTTCATCTGATGAAAGAAAAAATAAAGCCTTTTAGAGAGACAAACTTTGTCTTGGCACTGAATCCATCATGTATTTTTTTCATTTAAGGGGCATTGAATAACATAATGGACAGTGCTTTCAACTGTTCTTTTACAAAAGACCTAAAGTGATTGTTTAAATGGATGTCTCTTATATCCACCCTGTATAAAAGCTGAGGGCATAAATCTTAAGCAATGTGAAGGAAGGAGTTTCTGTAAGAAACTGAATTACTAGAGGGGACAAATGGTGCTTTGTGTTGATCCAATTGAGTATATGGCTAAAACTTAGACAATCTAGAGAAAATGGCTAGTTAATCTGCACATTAAGCCTTTCTCTCCACTATCAGCTGTCTTAAATGAGCCTTTGGCAGGGTTTGGGTACTAATCAGTTCATGATTGAGCTCTCTGCCTGAAGTCCTAGCCTTCTGTGGTGTTAATTGGAGAGGGTTCCACAGGCTGCCATGCAAGGCTCTGGAGGAGGCAGAGCTGAGTTCCGCTATTAAGGCTTAAGAACCTGATTTACATTCTACCTCACCAGAGGACCGTCCCCTCTTCCAGCAGTGTGCCAGCAAGTAAGGTAATTATTTTTCTTTAAAAGGAGCTGTTAATCTGCTAAGTACTTGGTAGAAACTTCAGAATTCTGTGCCATATATGGGAGATGATTTAGATCTGCCAAATTTTAAGGGCAGCTATTACCAGCTGTTGGTCCCAAATTATCTCTGCAGCCAAAAGAGCATGTGGTCGAGAGCACCAGCTTTGGAGACAGGGAGGCTAGTGTTCGAGTCCTGCTCCCCCACCTTCTATGTATACGATGTTGGATGTGTCACTTGGAGTTTCTGAGCTTTGGTTTTCTTGGTTTGAGCGGATCGTGAGTATGAGGGGCTCATTAGTGCAGTGCTTGGCGCTTAAGTGCTCAACACTAATGATGATTTATTAGTGTTTGAGGGACAGTCAATTTATAACATACTCTTCCCCACCAAGTTCCTAGCCAATTAAGATCTGGAGTCTGTTTGGGGCATGGAGGAACTAGGAATCTGTGTGTCCTGGAAGCAGCTGCTCCCAAAGGGAACTGACCACACCCAGTCCCTTTCCTAGTAATTCACTCTTTGTTCTTTAGGAGGGAGTGAGTGGGGATGACAAGAGAAATCATGAGTGTGACATTGGGTGTGGGTTATAGATGTTCCATTCTAATGGTATCATTTTATTTAATTTTGTTTTCGTGGTGCTTTAGGTGGAAGTTTACAGTTCAGATGAGTTTCTCATTCAAAAATGTATACACATATTGTTTTGTGATGTTGGTTACCATCCCCACAGTGTGACAGCATGTTCCCCTTTTCCACGCCAGGTTCCCCATGTCCATTTGTCTGTTCCTGCCTTCTTATCTTTCTTTTGGACAGGAGATGCCCATTTGGTCTCGTATACTTGATTGAACTAAGAAGCGCATTCCTCACGTGTGTTATTGTTTGTTTTATAGGCCTGACTAATCTTTGGCTGAAAGGTGGACTTCTGGAGTGGCTTCAGTTCTGAGTTAGCAGGGTGTCCAGGGGCCATAGTCTCGGGGGTTCCTCCAGTCTCTGTCAGACCAGTAAGTCTGGTGGGCTATGTGAATTTGAATTTTGTTCTACATTTTTCTGCTGCCCTGTCCTGGATTCTCTATTAAGATCCCTATCAGAGCAGTCTGTGGTGGTAACTGGGCACCATCTAGTTTTTCTGATCTCAGGCTGGTGGAGGCTGTAGTTAATATGGCCCTTTGGTCCTTTGGGCTAATATTTTCCTTCTATCTTTGGTTTTCTTCATTCTACATGGCTCCAGACAGGGTGGGACCAATAGATGTATCTTAAATGGCTGCTTGTAAGTTTTTAAGACCTCACACGGTATTCACCAAAGTAGGATGTAGAACTTTTTTTTTTTTCTTTCAAATTGTATGGTGCTTTTTTTTTTTTTTTAGGTGATGAGTCAGAATCAACTCGACAGCACTAGATTTGGTTTTATTTGATTTAGGTCAAAGTTTACAGCTTAAGTTAGTTTCTCATTCAAAAATTTATACACATACTGTTTTGTGACACTGGTTGCAATCCCCTCAATAAGACAGCATGCTCCTCTTTTCCATCCTGGGTTCCCCGTGTCTGTTTGTCTAGTTCCTGTCCCTTCCTGTCGTCTCGTCTTGCTTTTGGGCAGGAGTTGCCCATTTAGTCTCCTATATTTGTTTGAACTGAGAAGCATGTTACTCACTTGTTTGTTTTATAGGCTTGTCTAATCTTTGGCTGAAAAGTGGGCTCCAGAAGTGGTTTCAGTTCTGGGTCAGCAGAGTGTCTGGGGGCCATAGTCTCGGGGGTTCCTCCAGTCTCTGTCAGACCAGTAACTGTCATCTTTTTTTGTGAACTTGAGTTTTGTTCTATGTTTTTCTCCCGCTCTGTCTGGGACTCTCTCTTGTGAGCCCCGTAAGAGCAGTTGGCGGTGGTAGCCAGGTACCATCTAGTGCTTCCGGTCTCAGGCTGGTGGAGGCTCTGGTTCATGTGGTCCTTTAGTCCTTTGGACTAATATTTTCCTTCTGTCTTTGATTTTCTTCATTTTCCTTTCCTGTTGATGGGATGGGACCAATAGATATATCTTAGATGGCCACTTGCAAGTTTTTCAGATCTCAGACACTGCTCACCAAAGTAGGATGTAGAACATTTTATGAGCTATGTTGTACCAGTTGACCTAGATGTCTCCCAAGATTGTTCCCCAGCCCCCAGCCCCACCAACTCAATCTCTCAAGGTGTTTGGCTGTGTCTAGGAAACTTCTATGCCTTTGTCTTGGTCAGGTTATGCTGACTTCCCCTATATTGTGTGTTGTTATCTGTCCCTTCATCAAAGTTGACACTTGTGTATTATCTAGTTAGTGATTTCTCCTCCCCATTCCTCCCCACCCTCGTGACCATCAAAGAGTTAATGATATCATTTTAATTGCTCTGAAATGGCTAATGCTGAATACAGCTTCATGATGATGCTTCCATTGAGGTAGGTTAAGTGCCGCCTCCCCCCCAAAAAAATCCCAATAACAATTGCTTCTTATATAGCCTCGTCTATTTAAATGTTAGAGAATATGTAATTGCTATACAAATGATGAAGGAGCCCTGGTGGCACAGTGGTTAAGTGCTCGGCTGCTAACTGAAAGGTGGCGGTTAGAACCCACCAGCCGCTCCGTGGGAGAAAAGACCTAACGATCTGCTCTGGTAAAAATTACAGCCTGGGAAACCCTATGAGGCAGTTCTACTCTGTCACATGGGGTCACTGTCAGTCGAAATCGACTTGAACGCAGAACAACAACAACAACATGCAACTCTTTTTGACAATTGGTTAACATGATCAGCTGCCTCTAAGGTACATGCCCTGTCACTTGGGGTTAATAAAACCTCATCTTCAGTAGAGACAAGGGCATTCGTTCTCCTGTTGCCTCTAACTCAAGCATGCAGCCTGTTCGTCTAACTAGCTGTACCAAGTTAACTTGGTTTCAAAG
Organism: Elephas maximus indicus; assembly: GCF_024166365.1. Classification (NCBI taxonomy): domain Eukaryota; kingdom Metazoa; phylum Chordata; class Mammalia; order Proboscidea; family Elephantidae; genus Elephas; species Elephas maximus. The sequence goes on along the minus strand of NC_064821.1, from coordinate 163,002,676 downwards.
GGGGCATTAGAACATGGCCTTGTTGTACACAGTTCAGGATTAGTGTCTCAGCTGTTGTCATCACTCTCGTCTTCTGGGAAGAAGAAGTCTTTGAGAAAGCGTTAATAATCTGGGTGTGTAATGAGGTTGCGCGGTTTGGTCCGTACTGGGAGCCAGGATGTGGAGCCAAAGACACTCATTTAATTCTGCTCACACGCAACAGGACCTTAGTCTTCTAATTTTACTCCTCTGGGATTTGTTGGTTGGTTGGTTTGTTTTTCATTTAGGAAACGTACATGACAATAGTACCTATTTCATAAGGTTGTTAGGAAGATTAATTGAGAATGCAGGGTAAGTGTGTTGCATGGCATCTGGCATATAGAAAGCCCTCAATAAACTCCAGTTGTTATTATTACTGTTGGTAAAATGGGGGTAATAGACCTTATCTACTGGCCAGCAGTCAGTTTGTCATACGGTGGTGGCTTGCATGTTGCTGTGATGCTGGAAGCTATGCCATCCATAGTTCAAATACTAGCAGGGTCACCCATGGCAAACAGGTTTCAGTGGAGCTTCCAGACTTGGACTAGGAAGAAAGGCCTGGCAATCAACTTTCAAAAATTAGCCAGTGAAAACCCTGTGGATCACAACAGAATATTGTAATAGCGTACTGGAAGATGAGGCCCCTAGGATGGAAGGCAACAACGGACCCCAGCAGGCTGGTGATCATGAGGGTGGTACAGGGTGGGGCATCATTTCTTTCTCTTGTACATGGGATAGTCATAAGTTGAAGCTGATTCGACAGCACTTCATAACGATAACAACACACCTACCTTCCTTATAGAATTGTCATGAGAGTGAAGTGAGGTTGCCTGTGTGAAAACTTCAAGGTCAGGTCCCTGTACACAGTAGGCACACATATTTGTGTTTGCAAATTAGTCAGCGATTCTGAAAGCTTTTCATTGTTTTGGAACTTATAACGCAGGCGTCTAATGACCCGTATTCAAAGAACAAAGTATTCTGTTCGGAAGGGCCACCCTATTTGGAGCCTGTAGCTCAGGAGATAGTGCACACCATCCCATCACCACCCCAGGAGCCAGGTGAGTGAGTGGATCCCTGCTTGTCAAGAATGTGAACGATGCCCCATTCACACTGGCCTCAGCGTTTACACAGGGTTTAGCCTGTGAGTTGTTGGTCCGCATGTTTTCAACTGTTTGGAATGCAAATTTTCAAACAAACACACAAGTAGAAAGAACCACCCAGCTTCGACAGTGCTGATACTCTGCAATTCTTGTTTCTTTTCTTTTTCCTTCCCTGGATAAACACACACGCGCACACACATTTTTTTTCCATTTTTATTTTTTTCTTTCTGGAGCGGCTTAAAACACTTCTCAGACATGTCATTGCATCATTAAATACTTTAATAGGCATCTTTAACTGATCAGGATCTTTTTTTTTTTTTTTTAAACATAACCACCATTGCATTCTTAGCTGGTTTCTTGATGAGATCAAGTAGAATATAATGGTAATCAGTAGTGGGATGCGTATGCCAAATCTGAGCATTTTTTATGCAAAATGTTAAATTTAGTTCAATTCAGCAAGCATGTTAATACTTTTTATGTACAAGGCACTGTATGCATAGCACACATGGATGAGTAAGGGAGGTAGGCCCTGACTCTGGGAAGAGTCTTATGGAAGGGGCTATAAGACGTATTTACAGGCAGCCAACGTTCAAATAAAATCCTTAGAGAGCACGGAGCGTGGCAGGTGGGAAGGGCCCCATGAACGTTTGTTGAATGAGAAGTAGAGGTGTGGCATGCTGGGTGAGTTCAGAGGAGGGATGCTCTATTAAGGAGAGGCTACATGGGGAGGTATGTGTGGATAGGTTTTGAGGACCACGCATCATCTCTGTAAACAATTTTTTTTTAAATTTATCGTAAAACAACATTCAAGGAAAATTTCTGCACATGCACCAAAAGCAAAGAGGAAATAAGAACCCACCATTCCAGTGTAGTGGAATTGTACCTTCTCTAGGAAACCCTGGTGGCATAGTGGTTAAGAGCTATGGCTGCTAACCACAAGGTTGGCAGTTCGAATCCACCAGGTGCTCCTTGGAACTTGAGGGGACAGTTCTCCTCTGTCTTATAGGGTCACTATGAGTCGGAATCAACTCAATGGCAACGGGTTTCTTCTAGGAGTTCAGATCTAAAGTCAACCTACAATGCTGGTGTGTAGTTCAGATGCCCTCTGAACACCCTTTAAATCACTAGAACCTGCATCTTCTAACTCACCAGCCAAGAACCCAATTGTTTTTGTTTGTCTCTGCGTTTAGACAGAGGCTTCCTCTTCTGGGGCCTGAGGGTTAGTGTTAAGGGAGAATGAGGAGACCGAGCAGGTCAATGAAGGGATTTTTCTGTCCTGCCAAACTGGAATTCCTATAACGTAGATGCATGCATGCTATACCTGTCTTGTACTCTCACGTCTCTATATGTGAGGTGGGAGTGGAGTAGAACGGGAGGATCCATTCAGTCATTTATTCAACAACTTACCGAGCAGGTGCTCCAGGTGCTGAGGCAGAGGGACCAGCGGGAAGAAAAGCAGATGAATCGGAAGCATATGGATGTTTAGGGAATCCTGAGAGCTGTTGTCTGAATAGAGTCTAGAATATGTACAGGAAGGCAGTGGGTGGCGGGGCTGAACAAATGAGTTGGTCTCACATTTGGAGGAGCCAGGTAGAGGCAGGTGTTCAGTAGGTGAGAAGACAAACCATCAGAGGGTTTCCCTGGTAGTTAGTTGTTACCAGCCTGGACTGGGATTGAGAGATTATTTTAATAGTCTTGGCTGGAGGCAGTGAGGGCCAGAATGAGGGTATTGTTCATGAGAGTTGCGCTTTTATTCAACCACAAATATTTATGGAGAACCTACTAGGTGCGAGGCCTGGGAGTAGGGGAAATGGAGGAGACACTTAAGAGGGAGAATGTATGAGATTTAGGAACCCTCAGAGTGGAGAAGAGCCCTTGGGTGGTACAAACAGTTAACATGCTCAGCTCTTAACCAAAAGGTTGGGGGTTTGAACCCACCCAGAGGCACCTCGGAAGAAGGGTCTGGCAGTGTATGTTAAAAAAATCAACCACCGAAAACCAGTGGAGCATAGTCTTACTCTGACACGCATGAGGTCACCATGAGTCAGAGTCGGCTTCACGGCAGAGTGGAGAGGAGTAAGGGAGAGGAAGGGCAGGGGACAGCACACATTTTAAGCTGAGGTGACTGGGAGACTGAATGGTAGATGTGTGGTAACAGGAACAGTAACTGGAAAGTTAGTAACTGGAGTGGGGTTTGTAGCTGTGTGTGTATATATATGTATTGGCAGAGGGGGGTGGAGAGTGGGGTAAATTAGGTTAAGATACCCTGATGGAGACACCAAGTCGAGATGCCTACAACATAGCCCTCTGCCAGTGTTTGGGTCACAAACCTAAGGAAGACTTGGGGCCAGGGCAGGAGAGCAGCTGGGTTCTGATGCTCTGGTGAGTGGGGTTTGGCCTGGCCAAGAGGTAGGTAGAGGGGTAGAGAGCTGCTCTAACAGTTGGTGTTTGGCTAGTTTGACTGCCTTTTCCATGTGTTCAACAGTCTGACCATGAATAGTTCCATCAACTGACTGTGTCTCTTTTTCATAACTTTTTAAAATAATTTTTATTGTGCTTTAAGTGAAAGTTTACAAATCAAGTCAGTCTGTCACATACAAGCTTATATACACCTTACTCCATACTCCCACTTACTCTCCCCCTAATGAGTCATCCCGCTCCCTCCTTCCAGTCTCTCCTTTCGTGACAATTTTGTCAGTTTCTAACCCTCTCTACCCTCCTGTCTCCCCTCCAGACAGGAGATGCCAACACAGTCTCAAGTGTCCACCTGATACAAGTAGCTCACTCTTCGTCAGCATCTCTGTCCATCCCATTGTCCAGTCCCTTCCATGTCTGATGAGTTGTCTTCGGGAATGGTTCCTCTCCTGGGCCAACAGAAGGTCTGGGGCCCATGACCGCCGGGATTCCTCTAGTTTCAGTCAGACCATTAAGACTGGTCTTTTTATGAGAATTTGGGGTCTGCATCCCACTGATCTCCTGCTCCCTCAGGGGTTCTCTGTTGTGCTCCCTGTCAGGGCAGTCATTGGTTGTGGCCAGGCACCATCTAGTTCTTCTGGTCTCAGGATGATGTAAGTCTCTGGTTCATGTGGCCCTTTCTGTCTCTTGGGCTCATAGTTATCGTGTGACCTTGGCGTTCTTCATTCTCCGTTGATCCAGGTGGGTTGAGACCAATTGATGCATCTTAGATGGCTGCTTGTTAGCATTTAAGACCCAGACGCCGCATTTCAAAGTGGGATGCAGAATGTTTTCATGATAGAATTATTTTGCCAATTGACTTAGAAGTCCCCTTAAGCCGTAGTCCCCAAATCGCCGCCCTTGCTCCACTGACCTTTGAAGCATTCAGTTTATCCCAGAAACTTCTTTGCTTTTGGTCTAGTCCAGTTGAGCTGACCTTCCATGTATTGAGTATTGTCCTTTCCTTCACCTAAAGTAGTTCTTATCTACTACGTAATCAGTAAATAACCCTTTCCCACCCTCCCTCCCTGCCTTGTAACCAGAAAAGTATGTGTTCTTCTCAGTTTATACTATTTCTCAAGATCTTATAATTGTGGTCTTATACAATATTTGTCCTTTTGCCTCTGACTAATTTCACTCAGCATAATGCCTTCCAGGTTCCTCCATGTTATGAAATGTTTCACAGATTCGTCACTGTTCTTTATCGATGCATAATATTCCATTGTGTGAATTTACCACAATTTATTTAACCATTCATCCGTTGATGGACACCTTGGTTGCTTCCAGCTTTTTGCTATTGTAAACAGAGCTGCAATAAACATGGGTGTGCATATATCTGTTCTTGTAAAGGTTCTTATTTCTCTAGGATATATTACGAGCAGTGAGATTTCTGGGTTATATGGTAGTTCTATTTCTAACTTTTTAAGAAAACGCCAGATAGATTTCCAAAGTGGCTGTACCATTTCATGACCACTTTTAACAGCTTTTGGAAAAGTACCACTTTGGAAGAATTTGTTCAGAGGTTGGGAGTTGAGCTATGAAGGAATGAAGGATTAATAATAATTAAAGAGTCGATCATGGTTTAGGAGAGAAGGGAAACCACCACAGGAAGCCTCATAGTGCTTGAAGTTGCACTGGTCAGTCAGGTTGGTGAGATGGCCCATCAGGGAGCTGGCTTCTTGGGTCACATTCCCTGTGGCAGTAACTTAGCTATGGCATTCAATTTACCATCAGTGTTGTTAGGTGCTGTTGAGTCAATTTTGACTCATAGCAACCCCATGTGTTACAGAGTTAAACTTCCCCATAGAGTTTTCTAGGCTGTAATCTTTACAGGAGCAGATCACGAGGTCTTTCTTCTGTGCAGCCATTGGATGGGTTTGAGCTGCCAACCTTTTCATCAGTATCAAAAACAAAAAACAAACCCATTGCTGTTGAGTCAATTCCAACTCATAGCAACCCTATAGGACAGAGTAGAACTGCCCCTTGGGATTTCCAAGGAGCAGCTGGTGGATTCGAACTGCTGATCTTTTGGTTAACAGGCTAGCTCTTAACCACTGCACCAGAGAATACAGAAAACAGTTACATTTGGTTCATTTGAGAGATGAGGATGTACCTTGAAAGGTGGTAAAAAGAATATAGCCTTGGATTCAAATCTGCCACTTTTGAGCTGTGTGGGCAAGTTGCTAACCTCTCTAAACCTGTCTCCTCAGATGTCAGGTGGAATTGTAAATAATAGTTCATATGTATATATACATGCAGATACACATGTGTGTGTATCTCAGTCATGCAGGCACCAGTCTAAACGTTTTTACATATACCTATTAATCCTCCTAGTAGCATTATGAAGTAGTTAGTATTATTATCGTCATTTTTACAGATGAGGCACTAGAGAGGTTAAGTAATCTTGCCATGGCTACGCAGTCAATGGCAGAGCCAGGATTTGCACACAGCCTGGCCCCAGAGTCCCGGCTCTTCCCCACTGCTTTTTCCTGCCACACAGTTTGTCGTTCAGGTTAATGTGGTAACACACATGAAGGATCCTACTCATTGCGCTGGAAATGGAGTGGGGGCTCTCAGCTGCTGCAGCTTGCAGATTGTCCATGTGGTGGTGGTCCAGATAAGTCTTGACAGGACTGGGAGCGGTGAGATCTTGCTGTAACCACAGCCAGTTCCAATCTGTCCTTTGCACATATAAGTGAATTTAGTTGTCCTTTTCTGCACCCAAGTTATACCAATAATCTGTGGATGTGGGGTAATTTGTGAATTTTTCTTAAGCATATTGTGGTATAAGTGTATTTCAGTTGTATCTGTTCCTCATTCAGTTGTTGCTAGAGAAGCTGTGGATGTGTGAGCACTCTGGCCCAGGAGATGGGAATCTCCCAACTGTGTGACCTTTGCACGTGTCTGTACAACAAGGCTGGGTGGTCTCTCAGGCACTTCCCAGCTCTGATGCCAGTCTGTGGCATTTCTCTAGAGTCCGCTTTACAGCCAGGTGTGCTCCATGACGCAGGTGAGGGCCACGGTGTTTTAACTTTACACAGCACAGAGTCCAACTTCACCGGCAATTATATGCTTGTGATGATGACATTTAAGGGAATTAGGATTTTGAGTTTTTTCCATTTCCTGGCCCACTGAATCATTCTTGGAGAAGCCGTGATGTTACAAATTTCATTAGAAGTAGAAATCACAAAAGCACAGTGCCTTGACCTCAGCAGTTTATAATCTGTATGAGTCATAAATAAAAGTAATGTTAAATAAGACTAAAGGTTTGATCAAGATGATAGGAATAAAGGCAGTGTTGGCAAATGAGAAGTTCTGTTTAAGTGGGGTTATTTTTCTCCTAGAATCCAAAGTTTTCTGCAGAAGAAAATGTAGCCATTTCTAAAAGTCCTAGTTTGCATTAATGTAGCACATATTTATTGAGTGCCTACTGAATAAAAGCAATGTGTTTGGAACAAAGATGAGACCCTCAAGCAAAGAGTAATAATGTAGTGTGATAACTGCTATATAAGAATACACACATGGCTTACAGGAACACAAAGAAAGAGTGTCACTCCAAGGATCCTGGAAGGCTGCATGAAGGAGGTGACATTAAAGAATGAGTGGGGGTTTGCAAGGCAATCAAGAAGAGAAGGGCCATTCCAAGCAGGTCTTCACAGAGCTGTGAGACTGGTGCCTGGAGAATGCAGGTAATTAGGTGTAACTTGTGTGCAGGGGTTATAAGGAGAGGAAACAAGGCTACCAAGGGGTTCTGATACCATTTCCTTGGCAAATATGGAGGAAGGCCTTGGGGCAGTAAGAACAGAAAAGTGGAGTTATAGAAATGCTTTAAACCTCAGAGGAAAGAGGGTGTCTTATACAAGCAGAAAATAACAGGAATGTCTCAGTGGCAGAGGAGACACTAGCTTTCCTTCCACCACTGTCAGATTTTGTGCAGGTGAGGAAGCAGGGTGCTCCTGGTGGGCAGGCCTTACTAGAGCCAGATTCTCAGAGAGAGGGCTTCAAGGTTAGCAGGATTGTATGGGTGAGTCACATTTCCTGGTGAAGGGTGTCCTCTGGAGAGTTTGAGGTTGGGGGTTGTTTATTGATCGCTAAACGCAGATTTGGAAAGCACCGCGGAAAAGTCAGAGGGACTATAAAGTGAGGATAAGAAAATGCAAGGGGAAGTGATGACCTGAGGACCTTTCATTTTGGGGCATGGCCAAGAATGACAGGAACCCAGGCCATGGTGGGATTAATTGGCTCAGATTCTGGAATGGGCTCTAAAACCAAAACCAGTTGCCAATGAGTCAGCCCCGATTCATGGTGACCCTACGTGTTTCCGGGTAGAACTGTGCTCCATAGGGTTTTTTTTTTTTTAATTAAATTTTATTAAGCTTCAAGTGAACGTTTACAAATCAAGTCAGTCTGTCACATATAAGTTCACATACATCTTACTCCCTACTCCCACTTGCTCTCCCCTTATTGAGTCAGCCCTTTCAGTCTCTCCTTTCGTGACAATTTTGCCAGCTTCCCTCTCTCTCTATCCTCCCATCCCCCCTCCAGACAGAAGATGCCAACACAGTCTCAAGTGTCCACCTGATATAATTAGCTCATTCTTCATCAGCATCTCTCTCCCCCCCGCTGACCAGTCCCTTTCATGTCTGATGAGTTGTCTTCGGGGATGGTTCCTGTCCTGTGCCGACAGAAGGTCTGGGGAGCATGGCCGCCGGGATTCCTCTAGTCTCAGTCAGACCATTAAGTATGGTCTTTTTATGAGAATTCGGGGTCTGTATCCCACTGATCTCTTGCTCCCTCAGGAGTTCTCTGTTGTGCTCCCTGTCAGGGCAGTCATCGATTGTGGCCGGGCACCAACTAGTTCTTCTGGTCTCAGGATGATGTAGGTCTCTGGTTCATGTGGCCCTTTCTGTCTCTTGGGCTCCTAGTTGTCGTGTGATCTTGGTGTTCTTCATTTTCTTTTGCTCCAGGTGGGTTGAGACCAATTGATGCATCTTAGATGGCCGCTTGTTAGCATTTAAGACCCCAGACGCCACATTTCAAAGGGGGATGCAGAATGTTTTCATAATAGAATTATTTTGCCAATTGACTTAGAAGTCCCCGCAAACCATGGTCCCCAAACCCCCGCCCCTGCTCCGCTGACCTTTGAAGCATTCATTTTATCCCGGAAACTTCTTTGCTTTTGGTCCAGTCCAATTGAGCTGACCTTCCATGTACTGAGTGTTGTCTTTCCCCTCACCCAAAGCAGTTCTTATCTATTGATTAATCAATAAAAAACCCTCTTCCTCCCTCCCTCCCTCCCCCCTTCGTAACCACAAAAGTATGTGTTCTTCTCAGTTTTTACTCTTTCTCAAGATCTTATAATAGTGGTCTTATACAATATTTGTCCTTTTGCCTCTGACTAATTTCGCTCAGCATAATGCCTTCCAGGTTCCTCCATGTTAGGAAATGTTTCACAGATTCGTCACTGTTCTTTATCGATGCATAGTATTCCATTGTGTGAATTTACCACAATTTACTTACCCATTCATCCGTTGACAGACACCTTGGTTGCTTCCAGCATTTTGCTATTGTAAACAGAGCTGCAATAAGCATGGGTGTGCATATATCTGTTTGTGTGAAGGCTTTTGTATCTCTAGGGTATATTCCGAGGAGTGGGATTTCTGGGTTGTATGGTAGTTCTATTTCTAACTGTTTAAGATAACGCCAGATAGATTTCCAAAGTGGTTGTACCATTTTACATTCCCACCAGCAATGTATAAGAGTTCCAATCTCTCCGCAGCCTCTCCAACATTTATTATTTTGTGTTTTTTGGATTAATGCCAGCCTTGTTGGAGTGAGATGGAATCTCATCGTAGTTTTAATTTGCATTTCTCTAATGGCTAATGATCGAGAGCATTTTCTCATGTATCTGTTGGCTGCCTGAATATCTTCTTTAGTGAAATGTGTGTTCATATCCTTTGCCCACTTCTTGATTGGGTTGTTTGTCTTTTTGTGGTTGAGTTTTGACAGAATCATGTAGATTTTAGAGATCAGGCGCTGGTCTGAGATGTCATAGCTGAAAATTCTTTCCCAGTCTGTAGGTGGTCTTTTTACTCTTTTGGTGAAGTCTTTAGATGAGCATAGGTGTTTGATTTTTAGGAGCTCCCAGTTATCTGGTTTCTCTTCATCATTTTTGGTAATGTTTTGTATTCTGTTTATGCCTTGTATTAGGGCTCCTAGGGCTGACCCTATTTTTTCTTCCATGATCTTTATCGTTTTAGTCTTTATGTTTAGGTCTTTGATCCACTTGGAGTTAGTTTTTGTGCATGGTATGAGGTATGGGTCCTGTTTCATTCTTTTGCAAATGGATATCCAGTTATGCCAGCACCATTTGTTAAAAAGACTATCTTTTCCCCAATTAACTGACACTGGTCCTTTGTCAAATATCAACTGCTCATGGTGTGGATGGATTTATATCTGGGTTCTCAATTCTGTTCCATTGGTCTATGTGTCTGTTGTTGTACCAGTACCAGGCTGTTTTGACTACTGTGGCTGTATAATAGGTTCTGAAATCAGGTAGAGTGAGGCCTCCCACTTTCTTCTTCTTTTTCAGTAATGCTTTGCTTATCCGGGGCTTCTTTCCCTTCCATATGAAATTGGTGATTTGTTTCTCTAACCCCTTAAACTATGACATTGGAATTTGGATCGGAAGTGCGTTATATGTATAGATGGCTTTTGGTAGAATAGACATTTTTACTATGTTAAGTCTTCCTATCCATGAGCAAGGTATGTTTTTCCACTTAAGTATGTCCTTTTGAATTTCTTGTGGTAGAGCTTTGTAGTTTTCTTTGTATAGGTCTTTTACATCCTTGGTAAGATTTATTCCTAAGTATTTTATCTTCTTGGGAGCTACTGTGAATGGTATTGATTTGGTTATTTCCTCTTCGGTGTTCTTTTTGTTGATGTAGAGGAATCCAAGTGATTTTTGTATGTTTATTTTATAACCTGAGACTCTGCCAAACTCTTCTATTAGTTTCAGTAGTTTTCTGGAGGATTCCTTAGGGTTTTCTGTGTATAAGATCATGTCATCTGCAAATAGTGATAACTTTACTTCCTCCTTGCCAATCCGGATACCCTTTATTTCTTTGTCTAGCCTAATTGCCCTGGCTAGGACTTCAAGTACGATGTTGAATAAGAGCGGTGATAAAGGGCATCCTTGTCAGGTTCCCGTTTTCAAGGGAAATGCTTTCAGGTTCTCTCCATTTAGAGTGATATCGGCTGTTGGCTTTGCATAGATGCCCTTTATTATGTTGAGGAATTTTCCTTCAATTCCTATTTTGGTAAGAGTTTTTATCATAAATGGGTGTTGGACTTTGTCAAATGCCTTTTCTGCATCAATTGATAAGATCATGTGGTTTTTATCTTTTGTTTTATTTATGTGATGGATTACATTAATGGTTTTTCTGATATTAAACCAGCCTTGCATACCTGGTATAAATCCCACTTGATCATGGTGAATTATTTTTTTGATGTGTTGTTGGATTCTATCGGCTAGAATTTTGTTGAGGATTTTTGCATCTATGTTCATGAGGGATATAGGTCTATAATTTTCTTTTTTTGTAATGTCTTTACCTGGTTTTGGTATCAGGGAGATGGTGGCTTCATAAAAAGAGTTGGGTAGTATTCCGTCATTTTCTGTGCTTTGAAATACCTTCAGTAGTAGTGGTGTTAAGTCTTCTCTGAAAGTTTGGTAGAACTCTGCAGTGAAGCCGTCCGGGCCAGGGCTTTTTTTTTATTGGAAGTTTTTTGATTACCGTTTCAATCTCTTTTTTTGTTATGGGTCTATTTAGTTGTTCTACTTCTGAATGTGTTAGTTTAGGTAGGTAGTGTTTTTCCAAGAATTCATCCATTTCTTCTAGGTTTTCAAATTTGTTAGAGTACAATTTTTCGTAGTAATCTGAAATGATTCTTTTAATTTCATTTGGTTCTGTTGTGATGTGGTCTTTCTCGTTTCTTATTCGGGTTATTTGTTTCATTTCCTGTATTTCTTTAGTCTGTCTAGCCAATGGTTTATCAATTTTGTTAATTTTTTCAAAGAACCATCTTTTGGCTTTGTTAATTCTTTCAATTGTTTTTCTGTTCTCTAATTCATTTAGTTCAGCTCTAATTTTTATTATTTGTTTTCTTCTGGTGCCTGATGGGTTCTTTTGTTGCTCACTTTCTATTTGTTCAAGTTGTAGGGACAGTTCTCTGATTTTGGCTCTTTCTTCTTTTTGTATGTGTGCATTTATCGATATAAATTGGCCTCTGAGCACTGCTTTTGCTGTGTCCCAGAGGTTTTGATAGGAAGTATTTTCATTCTCTTTGCATTCTATGAATTTCCTTATTCCCTCCTTGATGTCTTCTATAACCCAGTCTTTTGTCAGGAGGGTATTGTTCATTTTCCAAGTATTTGATTTCTTTTCCCTAGTTTTTCTGTTACTGATTTCTAGTTTTATTGCCTTGTGGTCTGAGAAGATGCTTTGTAATATTTTGATGTTTTGGACTCTGCAAAGGTTTGTTTTATGACCTAATATGTGGTCTATTCTAGGGAATGTTCCATGTGCGCTAGAAAAAAAAGTATACTTTGCAGCAGTTGGGTGGAGAGTTCTGTATAAGTCAATGAGGTCAAGTTGGTTGATTGTTGTAAGTAGGTCTTCCGTGTCTCTATTGAGCTTCTTACTGGATGTCCTGTCCTTCTCCGAAAGTGGTGTGTTGAAGTCTCCTACTATAATTGTGGAGGTGTCTATCTCGCTTTTCAATTCTGTTAAAATTTGATTTATGTATCTTGCAGCCCTGTCATTGGGTGCATAAATATTTAATATGGTTATGTCTTCCTGATCAATTGTCCCTTTTATCATTATATAGTGTCCTTCTTTATCCTTTGTGGTGGATTTAAGTCTAAAATCTATTTTGTCAGAAATTAATATTGCTACTCCTCTTCTTTTTTGCTTATTGTTTGCTTGATATATTTTTTTCCATCCTTTGAGTTTTAGTTTGTTTGTGTCTCTAAGTCTAAGGTGTGTCTCTTGTAGGCAGCATATAGATGGATCGTGTTTCTTTATCCAGTCTGTGACTCTCTGTCTCTTTATTGGTGCATTTAGTCCATTTACATTCAGCGTAATTATAGATAAATAAGTTTTTAGTGCTGTCATTTTGATGCCTTTTCATTTGTGTTGTTGGCCATTTCATTTTTCCACATACTTTTTTGTGCTGAGACGTTTTTCTTAGTAAATTGTGAGATCCTCATTTTCATAGTGTTTGTCTTTATGTTAGTTGAGTCGTTACGTTTTTCTTGGCTTTTATCTTGAGTTATGGAGTTGTTATACCTTTTTGTGGTTACCTTATTATTTACCCCTATTTTTCTAAGTAAAAACCTAACTTGTATCGTTCTATATAGCCTTGTATCACTCTCCATCTGGCAGTTCAATGCCTCCTGTATTTAGTCCCTCTTTTTGATTATTGTGATCTTTTACCTGTTGACTTCCATGATTCCCTGTTATGTGTATTATTTTATTTATTTATTTTAATTAATCTTAATTTGTTTGTTTTTGTGATTTCCCTATTTGAGTTGATATCAGGACGTTCTGTTTTGTGACCTTGTATTGTGCTGGTATCTGATATTATTGGTTTTCTAACCAAACAATATCCTTTAGTATTTCTTGTAGCTTTGGTTTGGTTTTTGCAAATTCTCTAAACTTGTGTTTATCTGTAAATATCTTAATTTCAGAGAGAGTTTTGCCTTCATATTTCAGAGAGAGTTTTGCTGGATATATGATCCTTGGCTAGCAGTTTTTCTCCTTCAGTGCTCTGTATATGTCGTCCCATTCCCTTCTTGCCTGCATGGTTTCTGCTGAGTAGTCCGAACTTAGTCTTATTGATTCTCCCTTGAAGGAAACCTTTCTTTTCTCCCTGGCTGCTTTTAAAATTTTCTGTTTATGTTTGGTTTTGGCGAGTTTGATGATAATATGTCTTGGTGTTTTTCTTTTTGGATCAATCTTAAATGGGGTTCGATGAGTATCTTGGATTGATATCCTTTCGCCTTTCATGATGTCAGGGAAGTTTTGTGTCAGGAGTTCTTCAACTATTTTCTCTGTGTTTTCTGTCCCCCCTCCCTGTTCTGGGACTCCAATCACCTGCAAGTTATCCTTCTTGATAGAGTCCCACATGATTCTTAGGATTTCTTCATTTTTTTTAATTCTTTTATCTGATTTTTTTTCAGCTATGTTGGTGTTGATTCCCTGGTCCTCCAGATGTCCCAGTCTGCATTCTAATTGCTCGAGTCTGCTCCTCTGACTTCCTATTGCATTGTCAAATTCTGTAATTTTATTGTTAATCTTTTGGATTTCTACATGCTGTCTCTCTATGGATTCTTGCAACTTATTAATTTTTCCACTATGTTCTTGAATAATCTTTTTGAGTTCTTCAACAGTTTTATCAGTGTGTTCCTTGGCTTTTTCTGCAGTTTGCCTTATTTCGTTTGTGATGTCTTGAAGCATTCTGTAAATTAGTTTTTTATGTTCTGTATCTGATAACTCCAGGATTGTATCTTCATTTGGGAAAGATTTTGATTCTTTTGTTTGGGGGGTTGGAGAAGCTGTCATGGTCTGCTTCTTTATGTGGTTTGATATGGACTGCTGTCTCCGAGCCGTCACTGGGAAACTAGTTTTTCCAGAAAATCCGCTGACTGGTACGCTGGCTCCAGGCTCTGAAAACAATCGCTGCCTCCCCGTATTTGTTTGTTCTCTGTCTCTAAATCTGTGTTTGTTGTTCAGAGTTCGTAGATTGTTATGTATGTGATCGATTCACTTGTTTTCCCGAGTCTTTGTTGCAAGAGGGATCCGCGGTAGCGTCCACCTAGCACGCCATCTTGGCCCCACCTCCCAGTAAGGGCATTTGATGATGAGCCAAGTTGGAGCTCTATTAAGTTTGGCAGAGCACTACCGCGGTCGGTGTCCCACTCCTGCCGCCAGCACAGCCAGGCGCGAGTGCCTCCATAGGGTTTTGAATGGGTGATTTTTCAGAAGTAGATTGTCAGGCCTTTCTTCTGAGGTACCTGTCAAATCTCCAACCCTTTGATTAGCAGCCAAGTGCATTAACTGCACCACCCAGTGCTGCCCCAGTGGGGTCTTTGGAGGCCTGTGGACACTGCTTGGCATTCCAAGGACAATCTCGGTAGAACATGGACCCTGAGCTCCTTAAGAAATCCTCAGAAGACTCACTTCCCGGGGAAACTGACAGCAGACCCCATCTCTATGGAAAGACCAAGGCCCTGAGACTCCTGATTGGGGATGTTTGGCATTTGGTCTTGGGAAGTTTTCTCGGGGGGTGGAGGGACTCGCGGGGAGAGTGTTTTAAAAGTTTTGCAAAAACAAACTGTTACAGGATCCTTATAGGTTCCTTTGCATTCAATGCAAAGACTTTCATTTAACTGTCAGAATTTCATTTCATTTCATTTAACTGTCTTTCCTTTTGCTAACTCTTGGTTCGTTGCTCTGTTTGACTGTTTTCTTCTCACCTCTCTCCCTCGTTCAGAGCCAGACTATCAGGTGTATCTGAACGCTTCCAAGGTCCCCGAGTTTTCAGATGACCCCACAGAGCTGGAATGCCGGATCGTGGACGTGAAGCGCTCGGACGCAAACGTCCGTTTCACAGTCTCCTGGTACTTCAGGATAAACCCGCGCAGTGACAGTGTGGTCACCAGTGAGCTTCTCGCGGTAATGAATGGGGACTGGACGCTGAAGTACGGAGAGAGGAGCAAGCAACGGGCCCAGAACGGAGAGCTTATTTTTTCGAAGGAGCATATGGACACGTTCAGTTTCCGAATCCAAAGGACTACAGACGAAGACAGAGGCAGTTACTACTGTGTTGTGTCTGCCTGGACCAAACAGCGGAATAACAGCTGGGTAAAAAGCAAGGACGTTCTCTCCAGACCCGTCAACATTTTCTGGGCATCAGAAGGTAGGAGTGTCATTCTTGTTAATTACGCTTTTTTTTTGGCTTAAGTCACCCCAGCATATGTTTTCAGATGCAGGTTATCACATTCACTAGGAGTCCAGGAAATACATTCTCAAAAGCAGGTATAATAACTATTGCTTTTATCTATAGTAAGCACTTGATAGGATTATAGAGTCAAGTTGATTCTGACTCATAGTGACCCTATAGGACAGAGTAGAACTGCCCCACAGGGTTTCCAAGAGCAGCTGGTAGATATGAACTGCTGACCTTTTGGTTAGTAGCCAAGCTCCTATCCACTGTGCCACCAGGGCTTTTCTGTAGTAAGAGTCTCTTTAAAATGGTGATGCTGGGAGAAAGGTCAGTGTGTGAGTTTCTTGCGTTCTAGAGAGTGAGCTAAGGACCTGATTGGTGGTGGAGGGTTGTTTTGTAGATGTTCTAAGGGTCTGTGGCCGAGACTGCACAGGGCAAACTATTGATACTTTATTGCTCAGCTGGGTGTCTTAGGCAAAACCCACGGAGGCCTTTGGTGTGCCAGTGTCCATGAGTTCCCACTGGGGTGCAGACACTTTTGAGGTGCCGCATTGCCAGTGGGTATCCACAGAGCTGTTGTTCCTGCCCCTGAGGGACTAGGCATCCATTTGGAGAAATTGATTTCTAGGGTGAGGTAACAAGAACTTAAAGGATGGTAAACACTACGTTTGATGCATCTACTCCTGAATGCTCAGAGCGCTGTCTGCCTTGGGACGTTAGGCTGTCCTCATCGAGTCTTTTATCCTGTTCTTGTCCATCATCAAAGGAAGCCCAGGCCTCCTAGGTCCTTTTTCATGCCCCAAACATTCATCACCATATGGTCCTCTGTTTGCCG
This sequence comes from Elephas maximus indicus, assembly GCF_024166365.1. Classification (NCBI taxonomy): domain Eukaryota; kingdom Metazoa; phylum Chordata; class Mammalia; order Proboscidea; family Elephantidae; genus Elephas; species Elephas maximus. The sequence goes on along the minus strand of NC_064821.1, from coordinate 162,986,263 downwards.
TCTTTGACGCACTACCATCCCTTCTACATCCCCAAGCCTCGAGCAAGACCCTCCAGAACTCTGTCATCAGCAAAACCCCGTTTCCTGAAGCTCATCGCTCCATGTTCTTTCTCTTACATTAAACTTCACCGACTTCACTCTCACATGAGGGCATTGTTTCCTCTAGAGCCCTCCTAAATGAAGACATTTTTCCTCTCACACCCCTTATCCCTGGGTGGTGCAAACAATTAAGCTCAGCTGCTAACCGAAAGGTTGGGGGTTTGAGTCCCCCCAGAGGTACCTCAGAAGAAAGGCCTGGCGATCTACTTCTGAAAAATCCATCAGTGAAAACCCTATGGAGCACAGTTCTGCTGTGATACACATGGGGCCACCATAAATCAAAGTCAACTTGACAACATCTGGTTTTCTTCTCTCAGTATACCTTCTGTCTTTCGAGATCGCTCTAGTACTTTAACAACTCTTCAACCCTACTTGGGCCCACAATCCATTAATCCCACCACCTTACCTTGTCCTTTACTCCCGTTGTGTTGTGTCTTTACTTCACTCTTAACCTAGAGTGACCATTTGGCCAGGGTAGTCCAATTTACACCTGTTGCCCTGGTATAATTATTATTAGCACCTTCTTTCATTTTCAGATATGTCCAGAGAGGAACAGGGATAAGAAATCTAGCCACCCTGTAGTCATCTGGCCTAAATCCCAAGTCAGCCATAATCACTGCTTTGCTCACAGCCTTAACTTCCTTGTCCCTCTCGTGCGTTGTACTGTCCAGCTCTGCCGTCTCCCTACCTGCATCTGCAGAGCTAAGTGTGGTTAGAGGAAAGCATTCAGACATGTTGAACTGTTCTCACTTTAAATCTATGACCATTACCTCACTCAGGTGGGCCCTCAATGCTACCTGGGAATCCCTCTGCATTTCCTTAATCTGTTTACTTCCCCACTTTCCGAAATAATGATTTCAGACCTTCTCTCCCTGCAAGTCTCAAATGCCTCCTCTCCCAGCCTCACACTCAGGTGTTGATCCTGCTTTCTATTTTTTTGAGAAAATAGAAGCAGCCAGAAGAGAATTCCCATTCTACCCCATCCACGGCACCCATATTACTCAGCCTTATCTCTAGCAAAAGCCAGTCCCCACCACTGCTCAGACATATAGTTCCAGCAATTCTCTCCTCTCTCTTACATCATCAGTGTTTCTTTCTACTGGCTCTTCCCCATCAGTATGTAAACATGTTGTTAGATTGCCTATCTTAAAAAAAAAAAGCTAAACTGATTTTGATCTATCTCCATCTGTCTGTTCTCCACACTTATCTTACCACCCATTACTCTCTCCTTCCTTTTGTAGCCAAAGTATTTGACTTATCTGTACTTGATGTCTCCATTTTCTCTCCTTCCATCCTCTCTGATAACTCCTCTAATCAGGCTTTCACCCCACTGCGCCTATTAAGATTGCAAGTGATCAACGCATTGCTAAATCCAATTCTCAGTTATCTTACTTAACTCAGCAGGATTTAACACAGTTGATCATTCCTTTCTCCTGGAAGCACTTTTGTCCCTTGGCTTCCTTGGCATTTGGGACATCACCCCCTTCCAGCTGTTCCTCCAGACCCACTAGCTGTTCCTTCTCAACCTCCTTTGCTGGTTCCGCTTCATTTTCCTGATCCTCAAACATTAAGCTGCCTCAAGACTCAATCTTTGGACTCCTTTTGGATCTCCTCTACATCACATGAATTTAAATACCATTTATACACTGGTTCTGACACCCCACGAGTGTCAGAATAGCACTGTGCTGCATAGGGTGTTCAGTGGCTACATTTTTGGAAATAGATCACCAAGCCTTTCTTCTGAGGTGCCTCTCGGTGGATTCAAACTGCCAAGTTTTTGGTTAGTGACAGAACACTTAACTGTTGGCAGCACACAAAGAGTCTTCTCTATACCTCAGAGACTCCTAAATTTACATTTCCAGCTCACACCTCTTTCCTGAACTCCAGACTCAATATTCTCTTGCCTTCTTGGCACTTCTGCTTGCCTAATGGGCATCTCAAACTTCAGTTCCTTTCTGCCAAACCTCTTTTTTCTCAGCTTTCTCAAGCACCATTAATGGCTCCATAGTTGCTCAGACCAAAAACTTTAAAGTTACCCTTGACTCCTCACTTTTCACAATTTATTTGGAGTCTAACCACTTCTCACACTCTACTGTTCCAAACCACCATCATCACTTACCTGGATTGTATCGGTAGTCACCCTGCTTTTGCCCTTGCATACAGCAGTTAGAGCGGTCCTGCGAAAATGAAAGGCAGATCATGAAACTCCTCTACTTCAAGCCTTCGAAGGCTCCCCATCTTACTCAAAACAAAACCAAAGTCCTTGTATTGGTCTAAGATGCTTTATACCAACTGACCCCCATTACCTTTTGGACCTCATGTCTTAACTCTCCCCAGCCACTTCACTTCAACCACTCTGCCTGACACCTTTCCCCAAATACACCAGGTATGGACCAACCCTGGGGCTTTCCGCTTGCTCATCTCCTACCTAGAATGCTTTCCCTCCATATAGATACAGGATTGTGCCCTTATTTTTTTCAGGTCTTTATTCAGATGTTGTTTTGGGGGTGACATGAGACTGTCCCTGGCTACCCTACTTAGAATTGTGATAACACCCCTCCACACACACACACTCACTCACACACACTCTCCATGCTTGCTCTGTTCCTTCCCTCCTTCATTTTCTTTTGAACATCTATCACTATCTAGCCATATCCCATGTTTTCCTTATTTATTTTATTTGTTTTCTTCCACTAGCATTTAAATGTAGGAGTTTCTGTATGTTTTGTTCACCATTGTTTTCCCAGTGCCTGGCACATGGAAGGCTCTCAATAAATATTTGTTGACTTAATGAATGGACGAAGGAACCCTCAGGAGAATCAAGAAAGAATGTGGGTGGCTCAGTGAAACCTTAGAAATAGGAGAGAAAAAAATAATATACATGTTCTGCTAATAGATGTGGAACCAAGCGTTCAAGAAAACCCAACATAAAAATCTCATCACTGAACAGATTACAGGATTAATTGTTTTACTGAAGGATAAGAAGAACGTGCCTAATTCATTTATTCATCCATTCAACAAATATTCAAGTGCCTTCCGAGTGCCTGACATTGTGCTAGTATGATATAAATGAATTCTAATGTGCATATGCTTAGGGATTTTTTTTTTAAAGAGAAGTTGGGAGTAACACATTTAAACATCAAGTTAGTGGAGCCGTAGATACTTGCTTAAAATGTTAAAACAGCATCTCTGAAATTAAAGTGCAAGCTAAATGGAAATAATTGGATCTACGACTGCATATGCTCCAATCATCTTAGTAATAAATCTGTTCTGTAATGTTACCTTGGTATGATTAGCATAGCGAGCCTATTTCTCCCTCACTCTGCTCCTCCAAGCAGGCCAGTGTAGCTAAGAGTGCTTTCCCTGCACCCAGCAGAACCTCAGAAGAGAAGAAGCAAATGGCATCACCAAGAACCGGACCTGACTGTTGCATTTAAGTATCATCTTCCCAATTCACCAAGAGTAGGCTTTAGCTCACGTCCTCGGGGGTACGAGTAGCTTCCCAAATCCTCTGAGTTCACTCTTGGTAAAAAACTCAAGGCTTTAAAAATCCTAAAAACCAAACTCTCGCCCATGGAGTCCCTCCTCCCTTTCATCATGAAGTCATTTCTGGCTACTCTGCTACGTCCAGGGGGTGGTTTTCAGCCTGTTTACAGATATACAAGATTCTCTTCTGAGTGTCCAGATTTTGGGAAGTGCTATTGTGTGCCAGTTTGCACATCAGTTACTGTCTCTTTGACATTTTGCTTTTAAATGTATATATATTTTAATTAATCCTGTTGGAAATCATCTCCTTCTGGTCTTTCATTCCAGACTCCGTGCTTGTGGTGAAAGCAAGGCAGCCAAAGCCTTTCTTTGCTGCAGGAAATACATTTGAGATGACTTGCAAAGTGTCTTCCAAGAATATTAAGTCACCACGCTACTCTGTTCTCATCACTGCTGAGAAGCCTGTGGGAGACCTTTCCAGCCCCAATGAAACCAAATACATCATCTCCCTGGACCAGGATTCCGTGGTAAAGCTGGAGAATTGGACAGATGCTTCGCGAGTGGATGGTGTCGTGCTAGAGAAAGTGCAGGAAGACGAGTTTCGCTATCGAATGTACCAGACTCAGGTGTCAGATGCGGGGCTGTACCGCTGCATGGTGACAGCCTGGTCTCCTGTCGGGGGCAGCCTATGGCGAGAAGCGGCAACCAGTCTCTCCAATCCTATTGAAATAGACTTCCAAACCTCAGGTGAGCAGGGAGCCATATTGGATCATAGACCGAGCTGCAGGAGGCCTTAGGGCTTTGATCTAATGTCTTCTTTTGTTTTAACAGCCTTATTGAAATGTAATTCACATACGATACAATTTACCCATTTAAAGTGTTCAATTTAGTGGCTTTTAGTATATTCACAGAGTTGTGCAATGATCACAACAGTTTTTCACCATTCCTCAAAAGAATCCCCACACCGCTTAGTTGTTACCCGCCAAGCTCCCATTTCCTCGCCCTACCCCCCAGCCCCTGACAACCACTCATCTACTTATTGTCTCTCTAGATTTACCTATTCTGGGCTTTTCATATAAATGGAATCACAATCTGTGGGCCTTTGAGTGTAGCTTCTTATCACTCATATGGAAACTCTGCGTTTAACTTTTCAAGGAACCACTAAACTCTTTTCTGAAATGAGAGCGCCATTGTACATTCCTACTAATAAAGAATGAGGGTCTGATTTCTCCACATGCTCACCAACACTAATGGTTATACTTACTTTTTGATTATAGCTGTACTAGTAGGTGTGATGCTGTGTGATGTTCCCTGTCGTTTTGGTTTTGATTTGCATTTCCTTCATGTATTATTTCTCTGATGATGTTGAGTATCTTCTCTTGTGGCTTATTGATCATTTGTATTATCTTCTTTGGAGCGATGTCCATTCAGATCCTTTGCCCATTTTTAAAATGAGTTATTTATCTTTTTATTGTTGAGTTGTAAGTTTCTTCATGTGGTCTGGATTTAAGTCCCTTATCAGATACATGATTTGAAAATGTTTTCTCCCATTCTGTGGGTTGTCTTTTCACTTTCTTGGTATCCTTTGAAGAAACAAAATTTAAAATCTTGATGAATGCAATTTATCTATTTTTTTGTGTGTGTGTCACTTGTGTTTTAATGTCAAATCTTGCTTAATCCAAGGTTACGAAGATTTGTGCCTATATTTTCTTCTAAGAGTTTTTAGCTCCTGTATTTAGGGCCATGTTCCATTTTGAGTTCATTTTTGTGTATAGGGTGAGGAAGGGATCCAAGTCATTCTTTTGCATGTGGATATGACTGGATATCCACATGCAAAAGAATGACATTACTATACGCAAAAATGAACTCAAAATATTAACTCAAAAAGCTGTCCCAGAGCCCTGGTGGCTCAGTGGTTAAGAGCTTGGCTGCTAACCAAAAAAGTTGACAGTTTGAATCTACCAGCTACTTCTTGGAAACCCTATGGGGCAGTTCTACTCTGTCCTGTAGGGTTGCTGTGAGTCAGAATTGATTTGATAGCAATAGATTTTTTTTTTTTTTCATCCAGTTGTCCCAGAATGACTTATTGGAAAGCCTCTCTGCCATTGAATTGTATTGGCACCCTTGTCAAAAATCATTTGACCATAAATGTAAGGGTTTATTTCCAGACTCTCACCTTATGCCAATACCACATTGTCTTGATTACTGTAGCTTTGTAGTAAGTTTTGAAATTAGGAAGTGTGAGTCTTCCAATTTTGTATTTTGCTTTCCAGATTGTTTTGGCTACTCTAAATCCCTTGCATTTACATATGAATTTTAGGATCAGCCTATCAATTTCTGCAAAAAAGACACCTGAGACTTTGATAGGAATTGTGTTGATTCTGTAGATCGATTTGGAGAAGAGTCCAGGTGGTACTGTGTTTAAGCACTTGGCTGCTAACCGAAAAGGTTGGCAGTTCAAACCCACAGCCACTCTTTGGGAGAAACATGTGACAGTCTGCTTCCCTAAAGATTACAGCCTTGGAAACCCTCTGGGGCAGTTCTGCTGTGTCCTATAGAGTGGCTATGAGTGAAAATTGACTCGACAGAAATGCCTTTTTTTTTTTTTGGTCATCTTAATACTGTTGTCTTCCAATCCAGAAACTTGTGATATCTTTCCGTATATTTCAATCTTCTTTAATTTCTTTCAGAGGTATTTTGTAATTTTCACTGTACAAATCTTGAACTTCTCTTGTTAAATTTATCCTAAATATTTTACTCTTTTAATGTTATTCTATGTGGAATTGTTTTCTTAATTTCATTTTTTGGATTGTTCATTGGTAGTGAATAGAAATATACTTGATTTTTATTTATTGATCTTGTATTTTGCAACTTCGCTGAATTTGTTTATTAGTTCTAATAGCTTTTTGTGGATTCCTTAGGTTTTTTTTTATACAATTTATTTTTTGTTGTTGAGAATATACATAGAAAAACATATACCAATTGAATGATTTCTGCATGTACAATACATTTCAGTAACATTATATCCTTCAAGTTCTGCAACCATTCTCACCCTCCTTTTCCAAATTTTTCCTTCCACTTTAACATAAGCTCACTGTCCCCTAAGTTTCCTATCTAATCTTTTGAGTTGCTATTGTCATTTTGATCCCATACAGTTCTTAAAAGAACACAACGCTCAAGGCATCCCTAGAATTTTTTTAAATTAAAGATTATGTGATCTGCTTGCTAATAGGAATAGTTTTACTTGCCTAATTGCCCTAGCTAGAATCTCCAGTGGTGCAAGTGGACATCTTTGACTTGTTCCGGATCTTTGGGGGAAAACACTTAGTGTCTCACATTTAAATATGATATCAGCTTTGGGTTTTTCATTGATGTCCTTTATCTGGTTAAGGAAGGTTCCTTCCATTCCTAGTTTACTGTTTTTATCGGAAGGAGGTGCTGGGTTTTGTCAAATGCTTTTTCTGCTTGTTGAGATGGAGATGATCATATGGGTTTAGTCCTTTATTTGTGTATGTTTTGGTGTCTGTAGGAGTCAGTTCCATCTTGTTTTACATTTGTCGTTTGATGCCTCCTTTAAACTGTTATGTGGAAGAGGGACACATAAATTTTTTTGTATGTATTTCTCGGTGAGGAATGGGTATTGAATCTATTTCTCAGTTCTTTAAGGCTCAGCATAACAAATAAAATCACTGTAGCTTCCAGCTTGAATAGACTGCCTAAGGCTTTTACTTTATTTAATCCACAAAGTTGTTATGGCCAGTTCACATTGTAATTAATTAGGAGAACCAAACCCACTGCCGTTGAGTCAATTCTGACTCATAGCAACTCTACAGGACAGAGTAGAACTGCCCCATAGGATTTCCAAAAGTGGCTGGTGGATTCAAACTGCCTACCTTTTGGTTAGCAGCCGAGCTCTTCACCACCGTGCCACCAAGGCTCCTTAATTAGGTGACGCTGCTATCAAACCTAGTGGCCAGCACAATGTTATAGCCCTGAGTAGCCCCAGTAAACGCTGACTCAGAACTGGAGAGCCTTTGCTTCCTAAAAATCAACAGCACACCTTAAGGCAACACAAAACAAAAAGATCCTCCCAGGTGTCCGTCTTCCTGTCCCCTGACTTCAGGGCTCTTTCCTCTTGGTATTGAGGACCGTGTTCCCAAGGGGCCCCACTAAGTCATGGTTTATTGACTTAGTGTCAGAGAAGAAAGTACGGTGAATGTGATAAAATGTGATTTTAAAAGAATAACAATGAAGTTTTTTTCTCCTTAAAAAAGAAAAAATGAAAATATAGTCAAGTAGAAAGATGGAAAAGAGAATCCCCCATAATCTTACCATGCAGAGACTCTTAATTTGTGTTGTTCATCTTCCTAGGATTTTTCCCTTACATGTTTTCTCCATGACTTTGAGATCAGGCTGTATACATGATGCTATGACCTACTTTTCCTCCTTGAATGTTTATAAGCGTTTTCCATGTTATAGCAAATTCTAGGTAAATACCAACTTTAATGACTCTATGTACTAGAATTTGGTGAACCATTACCCTTTTGATGGATGTGTAGATGACCTGCAATTTTTGCTTTCACAAAACACTGCACTTAACAGTCTTTTTTAGCGGTTGGAGTTGGAACATGGTTTGTGTCCGTGTTTGTATTTAAAAGCTAAGTGGAACGTGGTGTACTCTCTGCAGACTAGGAATCAAGGGACCCCTAGTGACTGGCTGTTCGCTTAGATTCTACATGCCATCATCAGTCATCTGTGAAGCTAATCAGACAGATCCCCTTATAAAAGCATCATTACCCCCAAAATTGACTATAATGAAAATATTTCTAAGCCTGGGATACTGGCCCATATTAAGAGTGAGCTGTTGATTTCATTAGCAGGAAATGTACCATTTTGAAGAGTTTGCCACAATGAAGGTCTTTCTCCCCAGACCTTGTCTTCATTGTGAGCCATAGCACAAATGCTCTGTTGATCTCCACAGCCGTGGCCAACAGGGGAAATGAGAACCAAAAGTTGTGACCTAGGAGGCATTTGGGGTTTTGTTTGGAAATACAAAGAAAAGAAAGCAAAATTTGTCCAAATTAGGTAAGTCTTTCTTTGCTATTTCAAAAATTAAGTGAATAGAAGCAAAAGTCCATTGTGAGGATTTCGTACTGTATTGTCATTTTGAGTTCTCTTAAAAGGGGCCTGAACAATTTAAGAAAGCCCTCTTAGTCTAGATCTATCTTTAACCATGAAATTCCTAGGCAGAGAAAAAAAAAGGGGGTGGGAGATCCCATTGCCTCACCATGGTTGCTGCTAACCTTTAAAAAAAACCTTTACTCACCCTAAAAACCCTTTGCCGTTGAGTCGATTCTGACTCATAGCAACCCTATAGGACAAAGTAGAACTGCCCCATAGGGTTTCCAAGGAGCGCCTGGTGGATTTGAACTGCTGACCTTTTGGTAAGTAAGCAGGCAAACTCTTTAACTACTATGGTACCAGGGTTTCCGACGTGTACTCACAGGTGGCTATATATGGCATAAAGCACCCCCAGTCATCATCACAGAGCCATCTCTGAGCAACTGGCATAATTACTGCTCTGTTGTTGTTGTTGTTAGGTGCCATTGAGTAGCTTCCAACTCTTAGCGACCCTATAGGACAGAGTAAAGCTGCCCCATAGGATTTCCAAGGAGCGGCTGGTAGATTTGAACTGCTGACCTTTTGGTTAGCAGCCGTAGCTCTTAACCACTACACCACCAGGGCTCCAATCACTGCTATAAAAACCACAACCAAACCCATTGCCATCGAATCAATTCCAACTCATAGCGACCATATAGGACAGAGTAGAAGTGCCCCATAGGGTTTCCAAAGAGCACGTCATGGATTCAAACTCTACAGACCTCTTGATTAGCAGCCGTAGCTCTTAGCCACTATGCCACCAGGGTTTCCATCACTGCTACAGGCAAAAGCAAATCTGAGCTGGTAAGAACCTGAGGGGGCCGTGGTGGAGAGCTGAGCTAATTGAAGGGCATGATGTCTAGAAGTAGGTTAAGTTTCCTTGTCCTCTTTGCTTTCATCCTTTCCCCATTTCCTGGGACTGCCACTCTGTTATATTCTCTATCCTGCTAGAGTTAAGAACCCTCCTGCTGCTCTTTGGCTAATCAGAACTCACAGCAGCACCCACCCAGGCCTGCCTGATCCCTCTAGTGTCCCATATTCTACTGCTCTCCTTCACTTTTCTCCCAGAAAAATACCGATTATTCATATATCCTTGGTGTTAGGAAAGCAATCTGAGGAATCCGTCTTGTTACTAATCGTGTTGAAATGAAAATATAAACATTTCAGTTCTTTGCCTTGTTGTATTATAGGGCCTTTTACTCACTTTCTCCCAGACATTTCTTCGGGATGGTTAAAAAAAAAAAAGTGCTTTGGGGTACTTCTTCTTTACTGGCAATCTGATTAAGGAGGTAGTAGTACCTGTATTCTCAGCATCTTATGAGTTTTAGAATCAGTATCTAAGACCATCTAACTTTTCTTCCCTGGAAACCCAAAGCAAATCCCATAGCACTGATATTCTGGAACCTTCTTTCAGGTCACCCCTTCCTAGCTAGTAGGGATTAGGCTAAGGTAAACACTGAGCTCTTAGGGATCAGCTTGGCTTAAAACTGTATAACATTCTCACCTAAAAGGGAATCATGTTGTTACTGTTAGTTGCCATCGGATAGATTCTCACTCATGGTTAACCCCACGTATGCAGAGTAGAACTGCTGCATGGAGCTTTCAAGGCTTTGACCTTCCAAAAACAGATCTCCAGGCCTGTCTTCTAAGGTTCCTTTGGGTGGGTTCCAACTGCCAACCTTTCATTTAGTAATCAAGTGCATAACTGCTAGAGCCAAGGAGCGGGAGGGAAAGGGGGGAAGAGGAGAATGCAGTACCTAGCCCCTTCCTCTGCCTAGAGGGGAGATGGGAGCTACGAATTCCTTCCATGGAAAGAATACTTCTTTTATTAAGTCACTCCTTTGTGCCTAGTAATCAAATAGCACAATAATACTTATGCCTGTAGTCAAATATATCAGATGGACACTATGGTAAATGCTCTTAAATTCTAGCACTAAGTTCTCTTTATGCATTCAGTCTTCATGTCTCGTGTTTTGTTGCTCACTTGTATGTTCATTATCTTACAACTCGAAAACTTAGAGGGGAGCACCTCTACCTTGCAGTGAGTAGAGGGTACTGAGAACTTAGCATGGCCTTCTGGCCTTTGGAAAAAGGAAAGGGGTCTTATGTAAAAGTAAACTGATTATTGGGGTGTGGGGTATTCTCAGGGCGTGCAGGACAAATCATGTCTGGGTAGTTTTTTAAAGGAATATCTAGGATGCCTGGATCTCTCTTGGCAGACAAGCTGTGCCTTCAGCGTTCCCACCATACTTTATATAAACAGTTGTCATCGTTAGCATGTCTGTGTCCTTACTGTACTTCAGCCTCTTAACAGCAGGGACCCTGTCCCCATTCTCTCCATCAGAACCAAAGGCATCCCTGGTTCATTCCCAACCCTTCTGAATCTCCAACCAACCCTGAACTAGAAGTGAACCACACTAAACCAGAAATAACCCACATGTACTGCGAAGTGGGAGGAGGGGGGAACTTCAAATGAGACTGTGGTCATCATCAGAGAAGAGGTAAAGGAAAAGCCAGAAGCAAAAATAACTTTAAAAAGTTATTATTTTGGTTATAATCTTAAGATGGAGCTCATTTGGGTGTGCCTAATATGTAAGTCCCTCTGAATAAAAGAAAAAATAGAACACTTTCTATTCTGTGGGTTTCCAGACCTGCCCCAAGGAGAAGGAGCCACATTTAGATGCCTATTAGAGTGCCGAGAATGGAATATTGAACTAAAGTGTGAAAGAGAACAGTGAGGCCAGCATGGCTTTCTTTCAGGTCCTGTATTCAATGCCTCTGTGCATTCAGCCACACCATCAGTCATCCGGGGAGATCTGATCAAACTCTTCTGTATCATCAGCACCGAAGGAGCAGCTCTGGATCCAGGTACTTCTCTCCATCGCTTTTCTTTCCCCATGTTGCTTTTTGTCATCTCCACAGTGTTACACAAATGTAGAGGACAGGGATTGAATTGTCTGTTTATCTCCCAAATGGCCTGGTTCAGTGCTTTGTACTCAGCGGGGGTTTAATAAACACTTGTTCAATGGATGCACCTGTCTTTTGGATGATTTGGAAACACATCCAAACATTTGAGTCTGAGTTGTCAAGGTGATCAGTGGATCACCTTGGGGCTGATTCAAGCTGTTTGGAAACCCACTGGCAGAGCCCAGCCCCTTCGCTTGTGTCTTTCATTTATTTGAGCTCTTTCTATGTACAGATGCCATTCTAGATGCTGGGAAGAGAGGACTGAAAAGGTGGTTAAAGTCTGCCCTCATGGAGTTTGCAAGCTAGTTAGGGAAACAGACAAGAAATAAATTGCTATGTACTATAATATCAGAGGAAACCCTGGTGGCGTAGTGTTTAAGTGCTACGGCTGCCAAACAAAGGGTTGGCAGTTCGAATCTGCCAGGCGCTCCTTGGAAACTCTAAGGGGCAGTTCTACTCTGTCCTATAGGGTCGCTATGAGTCGGAATCGCCTCGACGGCACTGGGTTTGGTTTGGGTTTTATAATATTAGAGAGTGATAAACGCTATGAAGAAGTACAGAACAGAGTAAAGGAGTAGCAAGTGACCAGAGGGTGCTATTGTAGTTAGAATTCTTAGAAAATCTTTGTAAATCATTTCTTTGTAGAAAGTATTAGCACTGCCAACAGGATATGTAAGAGCTGTGGAGAGGGCATCAGTCTTACACCTTTCCTGCTCGGCCTCCTTCAGTGCCAGTTGATGTCTCTCTCTTTCATTCTTAAGAACATTAAGTGCACTTGGCATGCCTCTGTTAGGCAGGACTGGACTCTCTTCTGCACTTTCCTAAAGACCCCATAAAAAAAAAAAACCTGTTGCCTTCCAGTCAATATAGTGACCTTGTAGGATAGTGTAGAACTGTCCCATAGAGTTTCCAAGGAGCAGCTGGTAGATTCAAACTGCTGACCTTTTGGTTAGCAGCCGAGCTCTTAACCACTGAGACATGGAGAACTCAACTCATCCTCTAGGGGCTGCCCTTCTCTCCTCTGAGTGCTTTGACCCCAGACTTTCCTCTTACTACCCCATCCCATTACAAGGGAAACAATGGCTTCTCGCGGATTTGCACCTTGAAATGCCCAAGTTGTGCAGGGTTAACAAAGTTCCGTGTGAAGACTACTGAAATATGGCCTTGGGGAAGAGACTTGAAACCAGTGTTCATTCTGTATTAAGAGGTAAGTTTTGAAGCAAAGTGGGGTGACCTGTAGTAAAACCAAGCAGTGTGAGGAGGGACCTGAGCATAGCTGGTGTCCTGCGACCAGAAGCCTGGATGGCCGCCCCCTGAGGTCTGGCTCCCATAGGACCTCTAACTGAAGGTCACAAGTATAGGGAAGTTCAGGTGGCAGCTAGTTCAGGGGTCAGCAAACCTTTTCTGTAAAGGTAATAAATATTTTTGGTTTTGTGGGCCATAAGGTCTTTGTGGCAGCGACTCAACTCTGCCATCGTGAGGAGAAAGCAGCTGTAGATAACATATAATTGAATAGTGGTGAGTATATTCCAATAAAACTTTATTTCCCAAAACAGGCGATGGGCATGACATGGCCTGCGGCCTGTAGTTTGCCAAGCCCTGAACTAGGTGATTCGTACCAACGTTGGCTTTCTTAGAGAGCTGAACATGGATGAGCTTTAGTTGCTGTTAGCTGCTGTTGAGTCGGCTTCAAATCATGACAACCCCACGTATGACAGATGGAATGTCGCCTGGTCCTGTGTCATCTTCACAACCCTTGGTGTGCTCCAGCCCATTGTTGCAGCCACTGTGTATTTTGGTGCCTTCCAACCTAGGGGACTTATCATCCAGCACTAGACCAGATAATATTTTGTTGTGATCCATAGGGTTTTTATTGGCTAATTTTTAGAAGTAGATTGCCAGGCCTTTCTTCCTAGCCTGTCAGTTTGTCTCACTGTGGTGGCTTGCATGTTACTGTGATGCTAGAAGCTATGCCACCAATATTTCTAATAGCAACCAGCAGGGTCACCCATGGTAGACAAGTTTCAGTGGAATTGCCAGACTAAGACAGACTAGGAAGAATAGGAAGAAAAAGGACAAGCTTTAAGGATGGGAAGAAGGAAAAAAGCGTGTGGGAAGATATAGGAAAAGGAAAAGAAAAAAAAATCCAAAAACTCTTAGTTGGTCAGCTCCATTCATGGGGGTAAGAAATGAGGACCCAGGTCTTGAACGAGCTGCCATTACTGTACCTGAGATGTGGAGGATTAAGGACACAAAGTTGGATTCAGGAGTAAAAATAAGGTAAATGTAAAGGAGACAGCCAGGGAGACGGGAAAGAAATCTCTTTCAAAAGTTGGGATGATATAATATCATTTTTATGCTTAAAGTTCATTTATGATATATATAAAAATAAATCCTTTAAATGCTCTTTCTCAGTAAATTAAGGGGTCACCAGTCGTGCCCTCGATATAAAAGTTTTTTCCTCCAGAGTATTTGGAGCAGCTATAGGTAGCTGTTAGCGTGTGGGTCACAATTTTCTAGAACTTTGCCCTCTAGGACTGTGTGGGTGGAAGATGCTGAATAATTAAACACAAATTGTAAATTCATTTTTCCTCATGCCTCCTGTGGGCTGTGAGGGAATTCTCTTTTTGAAAGGACATGTTGAATAAGTGGGCTGAGTGCCAAAGCACTTCTGTGCCAAGGTGGGATGGGGGCGAGGCAGATCATGGCCCTTTTAAGGAGTGTCTTAGGTCAGGTTCTCCAAAAGCAAAGCCAAGAGACAGTGGGCATGTAATTAATTGAGTGAGTACTCTCAGGAGAAAACTGTGAGGCGTGAGGGAACCAGGAGAAGCCAAGGGAAGAAGCCAGGCAGAGATGTGAGTTCAGAGCAACTCTGACTCCCCACAGGGAGCTCAGGAGCATGAATTATACCACAGAGTATGTCCCACCTTCAGGCAGGGGGCCCGGGATTTCATATCCCCTCATTAGTCAATCATTGCCTGTAGGCTGAGTGTCTGGGGAGTGAGGGTATTTCAGACCCTCCAGGAGATGGCTTCTGTCGCTGAGGACAATCCTCTAGGGAAGGGTACAGGTGTGAGAGCCTTAGCAGCCAGCACCTGCAGCAGTGGGGGCTCTGTGCACCAGCTGTGAGAGCGGGGCACCAAACATTACTGCAAGAAGTGATGCCGATCCTGCTAGCAGGATTGCTCTTGTAGAAGGCCTATATATTGAACTATGGCAATGATGATGTCTGGGGCAGCCAACATTTATTGAGCACTCACTACATCCCAGCTGCTATTCTAAGCATTTTATAAACGTGGTTAATTTAATCATGGGTACTGTTGTTATTTTCATTTTACAGGTGAAGAAACTAAGACACAGTGGACTTCAGTGACTCACCCAGGCACCTGGCAAATAGGTGGTGGTGCCGGGATTCTAGCCCAGCAGTGTGGCTTTGGAACCTAGTGTAGTGAGTCTGAGGGAGTTTGGGACCGATCAGGGAAAAAGATAGGGCCGTGAAATAGTAGTGTCACACAACAGGCTATTAGAGCCGAAGCATCAACAGTTTGCATGCAGGGGACAGTCCCCAGCCGATTGAGGCCCTCCAGAGGCAAGCCATGCAGGGAGCCACCAGAAGGGAGCCCCCAGGGGAGAGGAAAGGAAGGAGGGGACTTGCCTGTTCCTGGGCGATGTTCCTCTGCAGCAAAGGGGGAGTCTCTGGGCCAGAGAACTCCAAAAGGCAGCACACCTTCGGGTCCTTCTAACTATCTTGGGCTAGCAGACATTGGGTACAATTTCTCGGAGTATGTAAAGAAGGCCAAACCCAATGCCATGTAAAGAAGGCAGGTGCTAAAAAATCTGCTTATTTGGGCTATTTTAAAAAACAACTGAATGTGTAAAAATTTGAGTTTGACTCTGGGAGGCTTCTTGGGCTAATGGACCCAGCCTGTTATGAAGAAGTAAACAACTTAGGGCTAATACCCCGAGGCCATCTTTGGCTCATTTACAGTAGACCTGGCCACCGTTCCTAGAGGTGCCTTGGAGGAAAGGCCTGGTGATCTACTTCTGAAACATCAGCCATTGAAAACCCTATGGGACAGGGCTGACACATATTGGGGCCCCATGAGTGGGGGATAGACTCGATGGCAGCAGGTTTTATGGCACCGAAGTCACAGCAGGGATCAGGGGTTAGTGTCTAGGCACAAGTGATGGAGAACAGTTGAGATTTTTCACTAACCACCTCTCACGCTTACAGGTGACAGCAGCACCAAGTTAGTTTTCACCGACTACATGAGAGTCATCTGGGTACCTCCTCTCACTCCCTCTGCCCTCAAGCAAGTTTGTTTTCTCAGCAAGAGTTGACTTACATGCTGGGAAGGATAAAATGTTATGGCCAAGTGCCACAGTGGTACAAATCAAATGCTGTATGCTGGGGGTTGATGGGGAGAAAACAAAGATGTTTTGAGCATCAGAGTAGAGAGCAGTCCTCTGGTAAAAAAAAAAAAAAAAAAAAAAACTAAACCCATCGCTGCTGAGTCGATTCCCGACTCATAGTGACTCTGTAGGACAAAGTAGAACTGCCCCATAGAGTTTCCACGGAGCGCCTGGTGGATTCAAACTGCTGACCTTTTGGTTAGCAGCCATAGCTGTTAACCTCTGCAACACCTGGTCCTCTTGTAGGTGGTGGTGAAATTTGCCTGTGGCCCTTACCGTTTTTACAAGGAGTTGAAAAAGGAGCTTTTGGGTAATTTTGCTAGAATAGAAACTTTTCCTTTTGAGTTTTGCTTACATTCTTTTTTAATGAATGTAAGCATCTGAAAATAATTTATTTGCCTTATAATGTGCTGTCTGGGGTTATTAGTGTACTTTTCCTAAATGAATAAATGTTAGTCTTTGTTGAATAAAAATCGTGTTATTTGATGTGTATATAAAAAGCTTTGTCAGGTGAATTGAGGATAAAACAATGCTTTGGGCCTTATAGTACTCTCTTGACTGCTAGCTGTATCTCAGAGCTGACAAATCTGATATCAGCTGGTACTAGGGAAGAGGAGAGGTCAAGGGTTTGTGACCTGTGCTCTGTTTCCACATTCCAAGAGAATTATACCACTCATGCCAAAGTCTTCTTTCTCTTAATGCCCATATTAATTTATCTGAGTCTGTTAGAACCTTAATTTTGCAGAGTACTTTACAATTTGGCAGCATTACTCTCTGGGACTGTTAAAAACAGTGTTCAATTTTCTCAGCTTGACATTTTTTTCCTCTTGTTTTGAACTTAAGCACTTCTGCAGGGGGGAAAAAATCATGGTGAACACTAAAATCTAAACTATTTACAGCTCCAAATTTTGTGCCATCCGTTTTATGTTCTTTGTGACTTTAGCGTCCTTCCAGTCTTGAGTTCTTCTGCCTGAAATGTCAAAGGACCCTGCTTTCTTTGAGAGACAGAATATGGAACGACACCACATACTAGCTTTGCATTTTGCATTATCTGTAATAATGGCAAACCAAAAGCAAACCCATTGCCATAGAGTCAATTCTGACTCATAGCATCATAGGACAGAGTAGAAGTGCCCCATAGAGTTTCCAAGGAGCACCTGGTGGGTTTGAACTGCCAGCCTTTTAGTTAGCAGCTGTAGCACTTAAGCACTTTGCCACCAGAGTTGCCATAGGCAGGTAGCTGTAAGTTGGAATCAACTAGACAGCAGTGGGTTTGGTTTTTTATGTTTGTTTTAAGGGAGGTAGAGGAGTCCCTGGGTGGTGCAAATGGTTAAGTGCTTGGCTACTAACTGAAAGGTTGGGGGTTCGAATCCATCCAGAGATGCTGCAGAAGAAAGCTTGGCAATCTACTGAAAAATCAGCCATTGAAAACCCTATGGAACAAGGTTCTACTCTGACACACATGCGGTCACCATGAGTCAGAATGTTAACTAGTAACAGAGTGGTGACTGGTAAGGCAGGCAGAACGGTGCCAGCCTGTGTTGTCGTTAGGTGCTGTCATGTCAGTTCTGACTCACAGCGACCCTGTGTACAGCAGAATGAGACACTGCCTGGTCCTGCACCATCCTCACAATTGTTGCAGCGTCCATTGTTGCAGCTACTTTGTCAACCTATCTTGTTGAGGGTCTTCCTCTGTTTCGCTGACCCTCTGCTTTACCAAGCATGATGTCCTTCTCCAGGGACTGGTCCCCCTTGATAACATGTCCAAAGTACATAAGATGAAGTCTCGCCATCGTCGCTTCTAAGGAGCATTCTGGATGCACTTCTTCCAAGACAGATATGTACACATTAGCCATTATTATGTCCGCCCATTACGCTGACACCAGGGTTTTGTGTTGGGTTGTTCACAGACGACATGGCCTTTGATGTGTCCTGGTTTGCGGTACACTCCTTTGGCCTGGACAAGGCTCCCGTCTTCCTGTCTTCCCTGGACCGGAAGGGGATTGTGAACACAGCTGAGAGGGACTGGAAGAGCAACCTCAGCCTAGAGCGTGTGGGTGTGCTGGAATTCCTGCTGCAAGTGCATGGCTCCGAGGACCAGGACTTTGGCAACTACTATTGTTCCGTGACTCCGTGGGTGAAGTCACCAACAGGTTCCTGGCAGAAGGAGGCAGAGATCCACTCCAAGCCCATCTTTATAACTGTGAAGATGGATGGTAAGAACAGTACACAAATATTTCTGTCGGTGTTTGCAGAATGTCTTCTCTCCATGCTGTGGTGCAGCTGATAGAACCCAGGTTTCCACCATTTGAGGATTGTGCCACAACATGTCCTCCTTTCTCTCTAGACCTGTCCTGGGCCTGTACCCAGGAAGAGCACAAGCAGCTCTTGCTGTTCTCACAGCTTTGGTGTTGTGTTCTCTTGGCTCCATTGGGAAATGATTGCCAAGACTTACTGGAAAGATTGTTGATGCCTCCTCACCTCTTCTGGGAATTTATTGCAGACACACTTTACTGTATCCTAGGGTTGGTGTGGATTTGGCCAGGCAGAAGTGGAGGACAAACTTGAGAGAGGGGGTTCAGGTTTTCAGGTGAGGCTATAGAATGAGTGCCTACTTCTCTTACCCTCCTGTTGTTTTTTCTTCTTGGAAAAGGGAGGCTCATCCTTTAATGGAGTAGATATTTCATAGAACCCCAAATGGGAGGGTGAACCCCCTGCCTTATTGGCCCACACAGACCATCAAAGTCAACCTAACTAGAATCTGAGGGTACCCCTCCCACTCTTCTGCTCTGTGAGCATTTCAGAGAGTGGAGACAGAGGTTCCTTGGCTAATAAGAAACAACTCTTTGTTCAAAAAAAGCTTCAGAAAGTAAATGTTAACTAAAATAACTCCGTGGAAATAATAAACTCCGGATGCCTCCAAGGATTATTAGAAGCCTCTTCAGTTTGCTTCCCTCACGATAGGTCAGTTTTGGGGAGGCCTGGATTGGAACCCCAGCTCTTCTGCATCTTCACTGAGACTTTCTGAGTCTTAGTTTCCTTTCTTATCAAATGAGCATAATAATCTCTCATGGGGCTGTTGTGAAAATTAAACCATATTAAATGTAAAATACCTCGCACAATGCCGGACATGAACCCAAGAGACACTGGTACTAATGGAGGATGGGAGATGGGATTTTGGGCTTGTGGGATCTAAATGGTGTCAGTGAATTTCTAAAACTTCATCATTTACACCATCTTAGCATCTTAGAAATTCCTTGCTTGAAGCCACTCCTCATGAAAATCCAGATTTACCACACAAGTGAGGGAGTGATTATACACATTGCTCCATAATTTACTATAGTGTTACTTAAAATAGCTCCCCTAGTGCACTTCAGTTATTTGATGCCTATAATTGATTTATGCACAGGTTTTTTTTTTAAGGATGCATCTGCCGCTGAACGTGTGGTGCCCTTATCCTGACTTTTAAAAATCAATCTGCAGCCAAAACCCTAAAAAGCAAGTTGACATTCAGAAGCATCAAATGAGATCTCTTTTCTGTTTTTTTTTTTCTCCTCCAGAGAACTGGATAGGGAAACATTTGCTCATTTTTCAACAGATGTGGATGAGCCGCTCCTATCTCAAGCGCCATCCTAAGCACAGAAAAAGGGTGAATGAGACCCAGTCCCTGGGAAAATCCCATCCAGTGGGGCGGGAGGCTGTGGTCTCTACCCGGAGGCCATGTCCATAATGTCACTGACCTGGCTTCCCCTTTGATCTCCCCCTCCCAGTGTTGAATGCCTTCAAGTACCCCCTGCTGATCGGCATCGGTCTGTCCACTGTCATCGGGCTCCTGTCCTGCCTCATCGGCTACTGCAGCTCCCACTGGTGTTGTAAGAAGGAAGTCCAGGAGACGAGGCGTGAGCGCCGCCGTCTCATGTCGATGGAGATGGACTAGGCCGGTGCCTGCGAACCGGAATGAGTGAGGGACGTTCTAGGAGCAGTTTGGGCAAGAAGAGGACAGTGATCTTTTAAAGTGAAGTGTGTTACACTCAAAACCAGCCCTCTCTAATCTCAGGTGGGACCTGGCGCTCTCTCTTTTCTGCATGTCAAGTACTGAGCGCGGACATGTTTACCAGCACACAGCTCTTCTTCCCACGGCACTTTCTTATGTAACAATCGAGTGTGTGTTTTCCCAGCTGCGGCTTTTTAATGGTTAACCTTTGTCTAATTTTTTTCTCCTACTGGTTTATAGATCCTCTGACTTCTGAGTGTTTGTATCTTTGTGTTGTGAGGGGTTGTGGTGAGGGAGGGGTGATGGCCTTCAGAGTTCTTGGTCTGGAGTGAGAATGGGGGGAGCCACATGCTCAGAGAGCTGCTAGATGCGACCCTCTACCCGGGCTTAGAGACAACCCAGACCTATGTTGAAAGCTAATTTGTGGCTTATGCTACCCTGCCCCACCCCTATTTTCAGGGGTTTAGACTATATTTGAAATCTAAACTCGCAGTATGTTTCTTCTTGAGCCCAAATGCATTTATTTTGCTCCTCTGCCCCCTTCCCATTTCTTTTGTGTTTGTTTACGCGAGAGTGCTGAAATGGCGGCCCTGGAATCTAGAATCTGGCTCTCCACCGAGCACCTTATTTTACCACCTTAGCCTTAAGAATGAATACGAAGAAAATACACAGCCACCTCTGTCCAGGGCAGTGACAAGGTCTGCAAGGAGGAGGCAGCGGGGACCAGGAAAGGAACAGACATTCACTCTGATACTTCTGAGGCTCCTGTGCCTCAGGGACCCCCAGGGATCCTAGGAAGTTAGATTTTTGCAGCTTATGCCAGGAGGGGCACTGGTGTTGGGAGCATGTTAGGGCGAAGAAGCCACCTCCATTCCCCTCTCTTGCCCTTTCTGGAGGGCAAAGGCATAGCTCATCAAGGGACTTCCGGGAGCTCCCATAGAAACCCCACATCCTTCCTCTGCTGCTTGGGCTCCTTAACTTGAAGGCAAATTGCTGCTTGCAAGACTGACTTCAAGGAATCAGAAATTGCATAGAAGAATCACTCATTTCCTATGACCTTTTCAGTCCTTCAAGTATTTTTAAGACACCCTGCAGGGGGTTAGTGAGAAAGGGTGTATTTTGTGATATGTTTGCTTTCCTATTAGGGACATGAATAAAACCTAGCAATTTATTGTCACGTGACCAGCCTGCAAAGTCGATTTGAGAGCGATCTGTTCTACCCAACTGCTCATATCAGGAGTAGGATGGTGGGCAGAAGGATCTCTTCCATGGCCCCAGCTTTAACAATGGTCCCCCACTGCACAGCACTGGCCCGGGAAGCATCCCAGTGAGGTTTTCTGAGACTCGCTGGTGGCTCACGCCCTTGCATTTCAGTCCTCTGTGCTTTGGTCCTAGCTGTGAAGGATCTAACACTGCTCTGTCTTCCAAAGGGGAAAAAGATTAGTTTGTTTTGAGCAATAAAGTAATGCAAAATGATGGCCATTCATATGCAGCTCTTTGTCACATTGGCCAGAGGAGCCTCACGCCCCTGGTTCACCATCCTCATCCCTGTTCCCCTCACTCTGCTGCCCACAGTCAGTTCTGCACATATCACCGAGTCACCCTCATAAGGCAGATGGCCGCCGGGTTTTCTCTTTTGGTGTTGCCCACTGTGGCGACCACCCACGTCGTAGAAATTCTAGATTCTGTGCTGACGATAGCAGTGCCAATAAATTCCAGGCCCAGAGTCTGTGATGGGGAGACGGGCAGCAGATGTGCCTCACCAGAAGGTGAGTCAATAGAGGCAGAGGAGGAAGTCCGAGGAGGACTGGATTTTGGTATTTTCCACACGTCATTTCCTGACTGTGCTATTTCAGAGGAGGTGGGTCACAGATTATTGCACAAATGGGAGTTAAAGGGAGAACACATGTAAGCAGGTGCTGGCTTAGCAACAACCAGTGCGTCTTATTAGAAGATTCAGAATTGTTGTGCTGCAGGTCCTTCACAGTAGAAGAAAAGGGTACTTAGCTTTGGACGGGACCAGGTGGCCCCAGCTGTAGGTAAAACCATGGACTGGGTTACGCCAGACATTTGATGGTGGCAAAGGTGACGTACTTACACAGTTTACCTTTTCCTTTCAAACTGATGTTGCGGTTCGAAGCTGGAATTAGGGAAATGACCTCCACCCCACCCCCCCATCCCTGGCACCGGGCAAACTGCCAGTCACCTGGAGGACGAGAGAGATGTCCCAGGGGGTTGCAACCAGGGTCTGGTTCTTTGCAGGGAAATCAACTTGCCTGGAATGTGTGTCTTTTTAAAGTGTGAGATACACCCTTTTATTGTACCAAATAGGGCTTCCCACAGAGCTCTTCTTGGAAGATGTTTGTGCCAGAAGCGCTGGTGGGAAGGAAAGAAGGGCCTGGACATGATTCACCTGGGTGAAATTATACTTCTCAGCAAAAAGAAACTAAACGTTTGGGGTTTTTTTTTTTTTTTTTTTTCCTAATCATAAAAAACATCCCCAGAAAAAGCCTAAGCTATGTTCACATAGAAGCCTCAAAATTACTTTAAATTGTTTACTTTATGATGTTTACATACAATTTTCACTTTTCTAAAAAGAAAAATGCAAACTCTGCCTTTTTTTTTTTTTAATGACTTTTCAGATTTTTCATAGGACAGTGGGACTCTGACTCACCAACTGGATTTAAATCTTAATTTAGAAGCTTATGGAAATACGTGTGCTTTTCTCCCTCCTAGCCACACAGCTTTTGCTACAATCCTGGTAAAGGAGGTCTCCTGCCCAGAGCCCTGTCTGTTTTCCCTTGTGGCTCTTGCTTCTTGCTTTGCAGACTGCCTGCAGCCGTGATTTCTGTCACTGACATCTGTGAGCCAAAGACTGAGCCTTTTTGGCAAGAATACTAAGCAATACTCCACAACTTGCTACTTTCAGAAAACTTTTTTTTTTTTTTTAAGCTTCACCGATGACAACAGAGGAAGAAGGGAACTGGGATTTGGGTAAGTTCTCCTCCACTGTTTGACCAAATTCTCAGAGATGAATATGGCGTGCAGATCACTAGGAGAAAAAAAGTTGACTTTCTTCCTATTTTAGCGTGGCACATATGGGTCTGCAGAATTTTACGCAGACAAAGAAAGGGTCTTGTGTATTTTTGTCCATAGCCAATGTTATATGAACTAATTGTATTGTTTTATACTGTGACCACAAATATTATGCAATGCACCATTTGTTTTGTTGTTGTTTTTTTTTATTTCATTAAAGGAAGTTTAATTTAAATTGAAGTTGTGTGAGGAACATGGTATTGGCCTCTCTTCTCTCATCTTTTCTGCACGAGGGTCTGTGGCTGAATTTTGGTTGCAGCATAAACACCTTCTGATCTTTCTGAATACAATAAAATCACTAAAGATAAAAGAAGAAATGAATTTAATGGGGATGGATGTTAGGATGCCCACCAAACAGAAAGGTGAGGTCTTAGGATCCCGTTGCTTCTGGAAGGTCTTGTGTTCTTTTGCTGAATTCTCATGACCTTTTAGGTCCCCTCTCAGGAAGGAGAGAAGCTAGATAGTGTTTCTCTCTGCAGATGAGGAAACAAACACCCAGCGCTGTGACCGGATTATGACTGGGACAGAACAGTTTTTCTGCTCATGACCCGGTCTGGAGCCAAACCAGCCGAAGAGGTGCCAACCCCTGTAATATCTAAACAAGTCTTCTTCCCCAGGCCGCTGTGTCAGCCGCTCTGAGCAGGAGGGAGCAGTGGGAGCCTGACTCTGCTGGCCGTTGGAGCAGCTGTAGGGCCTTGGTTGGCCTCCCCCTGACTCTCCTGTTGGTCCTGGGCAGGGACCACTTCATGTTGACGGTTCTTCAAGGGCTGGGACCTAGTCACTGATACCCTCCACTGATTGGCACTGTTCCTGGCACCCAGAAGGTACTTGGAGTTATGAATGCACAGTTAGTGCTCTACTGTTGGAAATGACCCATCCTCGCATACTTCTCAGTGAACCAGGAGGATTTTGCTCACGTAAAGCACGGATATTGTCAGAGTTGGTTTTTAGCAATGTCATACCGATCGCTGTCCCCTTCCCTGCCTCAATTTAAATTGAAAACAAAACAAAAACTTGTTTGCACGTTGACTGTGTATACCAGGCATCGGTGCCAAGCATGGGGGAAGCTGCCACTTACTCACTTGTGGGCCTTGGCACACACTCTTTGCCTAGAAACCTCTTTACACCCAGCCCTCTTTCCACCTACCATACTTATCTTTCAGGTCCCAGGAAGCCTTATCTGTTCTCTAGGCCAGGTAAGGCTCCTCTGAGAGATGCCCTGGTAGTCTGGAAGGGCCACAAAGGCAGGGACCACTCTCCACTGTGGCCCCCATGCCTGATAGTGACAATGACTAACATTGGGATTCTTGCAATGGGCCAGATGCTGAGTGAGTGCCTCATACATGTTATCTCAAACTTCACGTCCTCCTGAGGTAGTCACAGCAGAACTTGTCTCAAACTGGGCCATCCAAATAACACCACTCCATTTCCTTGAACTCACAGACCAATGTGCGTGGCAGTCACTGCTTGGGGCTCATTGACTGCTCTGGTACACCGCGGTGGCTCTGTGCTACCCATGGAGGTGGTGCTCACCTGAGTCCTCTCTCTTCTGTTTATTTTTCACTCTGTTTATGCCAACAGTACTTGTTCCTAGGCTTACATAAATTAATTGAATAGTATGTAAACAAATGAAATATGAATGCCAAAGAAAGAGGCGTTGATGAAAACTAACATGAATTCTCTAGAAAGACTCAGTGGGGGCAAATGGCCTTTTTTTTTTATGTTATCGATTTAGGTGCGGACAAGCCAACTGTAAAGATTAAGGGAGAAAAAAAAAATTTAAAAAACATGGACAGATTCTGCACTCAGTTGACTTTACAAATGTTTTTAAGTTCTTGTACCTTTTTAAATAAACCTGGGAGCTGTAAAGAAGACATTATAGGTTTGGTGTTCATCAGAAAAGTGATAGGAGACTCCTGGCAGCAGACCCATGCACAAGGGAAGACCTGGGTCTAGGTGAGGAGATTGGTGAGTGAAGTTGCATATATACGGCTTAAGCGTAAATCAAATGTGTAAGATGCATGTGAGGCTTTTTATGATTCCCTACTTAACCTGACATTTTCTATTAAGTGATCAACTAACAGCCCTAATTATGTCAGATAAGAGGGTTTCTACTATTATTGTTCTCATTCTTGTAGAGGAAGATGTTGAGACATAAAGAAATTGCTCAAGATTTGAACCCAGATCTTTCTGACTTTGAAGCCTAGACAGGGTTTAAATCACTACATCAGCCACAGTGCTTGGATATTTTAGACATCAATAAACATTTGTTGCATAGATTCGTAAAAACTGGACCCTGCCCTTATGAAATGTATGATCTTATAGGAGAGGCAGGTAAATAATTCCTTTAAAAGTAAAACTTTAGTGGTCAGTTCAAGCGTACTGCCATGGCACAGAGGAGGGGGTGATGAACTCAGTCTGGAAAGCTTTCACACAGGAGAGGCAAACCTGGGTCCTAAGGCTTTAAGATGGCAAGGCATTTACCAGGTGGGAAATGGGGCAAGATTCTAGTAGAGAGGCTAGCATTTGCAAAGTTAAAGAGGGAAGCAATAGTAAAAAAAACCATCAGGAAATACAGTGGTTCTGTACTCCTGGAGGGTGAAAGTCAAGGGGCAGAGTGATGGGAGAGCCAGCTCACAAAGGTCATGTCATAGAGCTTAGACTCGATCCTCTAGAAATATTGGGTTACCGTTGAAGAACTTTAATCAGGACAGCAAATGGCTATATATTTGCATCTTAGATTGTTCTGGCAGGAGATTTGGGGGTAGGGGACAAGGCTGGAAGATGAATGGAACTGCATGAGTCCAGGTGAAAAATTGAGGCACCCAATTTTGACAGCAACAGATAGACTGAACTCACAAAAGATTTTAGGAAGAACTGACAGCACTTTATAAGTGGACTGGAGCACGGAGGCCAGTCGTGGGGCTAGGTGGATATTGGTGCATTCTACCTCAAGGGACAATACCAGTGAAAGAGAAAAAATGACCGGTTTTCAACTTGAATTTGAGTTTCCTGAGGGGCATTCAAGTGGAATTGGCCTGGAACTTCAGGGAGAAGTCGGGTTGGAGACCTGGCTGTGATTATCAGTATGTAGATGGGCAGTGAGAGGCAGCAGCGTGAAGAGAGAAGGGCTGAATGTCTAGATCCTAGAGAAGGATACTTGTAGCTGAGGAAGAGGATTCTGTGAGAAGGGACTTCCGATGGGGTAACAGAAAATCCTGGAGTGGTGTCAGAGGAGGAAGAAAAGAATTCCAAACAAGTTCATCAAAGTCCAGCCATACCGGATGCCGCAGGCCAAGTCAAGTAAGGACTGAGCAGTGTCCTCTTTGTGACCTTGGAAGTCTGAGTAGATTGGAGCCAACCCAGATTTCAGTGGGCTGAAGTGTTCGTGAGCAGTTACGAAACCAAACAGAATACAGAGCACCAGGGAACTCTGTCTGTCAGGTGCTTAAGAAGCGGAGGGAAGGAAAGGTGGTTGGAAACTAGGGTAAAAAGAGGCTATTTAGTAGGATAGAGGTCCCTGGGTAGCACAGGTGGTTTGCCCTTGATTACTAATCTACACAGTGGTGGTTCAAACCTACCCAGCAGGGCAGCAGAAGAAAGGCCTGGTGATCTGCTTCTGTAAAGAGTACAGCCAAGAAAACGTTGTAGCATTTTCACTCTGTTTTTAACACATGGGCTCACCATGATTCAGAATCAACTTGGCAGCAGTGGGTTTGGTTTGGGTTTCCTTCAATAGGACACGAGACCTTTGAGCTTCTATGGGCTGAGCAAGCAGTGAATGGATACCTGTTTCTAAGGGGACGGCAGGGATCTAGAGCCCAGGTAAAGGAAGCTTCCTGTTCCCTCTTCTCCTTCCTCCCCCTCTTCAGGGCCTATCCTGTTGGTTGTCAGCTAATCCCTGATAAGGAAATTTAAGGGATAGCCCTTCCCGAGGGAGTACTCACGTAAAATAGGAGGTGGCCTAGGAACCCCCCTGGCCTTTGTCTCTGGCTATAGGAATCCATTCATGCTTTTCCCCACAAGTAAGAGGCACTGTCACCTACCTCGAAAACTTTCAGCCTTGGTTAACCAGTTGTCAGCTGGTGAAGCCAGGCAGTGGGAAGTGAGAGTGCAGACCATGAGTTTGAGACCTGGGTGGCATTCTCCATCAAAGGGGCCAAGTTGCTTCCCCACTCGGGCCTCGGTTTCTTCCTGTGTTATGTGAGGGAGTTGGCTGAGACTGCCATGATCCCCTTCTGCGGTGTGACTGCCTGGCGTTTTGTACCCCTGGATCTGAGTCTTAGCCCTGGGGCTTTCTACATGGTGACTAGTCCGGGAGCTATGGAGTAAGTATCAGGAGATCAATGAGTTTGACCCCTATTGTAAGGGAATGGCTGCAGGGGGGGACCCCAAAGAGGTCAGCAAGAAGCAGATCATTATTTTTAAATGAGGAAAGGGGCATCCCCTTTCCTCACCCTCCAGCTATTCACTATCCCCCACACCCTCTATCTTCTGAAAATCCTGAGTGGCAAACCAGAAGGTGTAGTGGAAATGGCACTGAACCAAAAATAAGAAGGCAGGCTCAGAATCCAGCTATTTTCTAGCCAACTGATCTTGGATAGATTAGTTGAGCCCCTGGCCTCAATGTTCTCATCAGTAAAATGGGATTAATAATACCTACTACATAACATTATGAGTAATTCCACAAAATTGTGTAAGTGAAAGTGCCTTGCACAGAGCCTGATATGTATAGGGTCCCTGTTTAAATCTTTTTGGAGCCTGAATACTTAGGACAGGAGGCCACGATACCTGCAATTTCTATGATTCAAACCTGGGGAGGAAAAATGCATCTCTTTTCATCCATTTTCCAAGCACTGGAGCAAAATTTTTTCCTTTGGTACATATCTGTGTTGCTTTGTCCAGTACTGGCCCTCTCCTTGTATTTGAATCAGGAACTACATTTTTTGCATTCCTTTCAACTGATACAGTTGCAATGCAGTGATCCCCAAGGTGATAGGATAACTGTCTCTCTTGCTGGCTGTGTTTTTTTCTTTCTTTCTTTTTTTTTCCCTTGACAACAGAGAACTTCTTTTTTCCCTCCAGAAAAGAAGTGACTCACTTTGCCAATGCTAAATTCTGGCAGAAATGGCACCACTAAAATAGAAAGAGAAAAATATATATATTGGCCATAGTCAGGAATGAGAAGTTACATATCGTGTCCTTGGCTGTATGGATTTCATGAATACAGGGTGTCTTGGTTGTCTAGTGCTGCTTTAACAGAAATATTACAAGTAGATGGCTTTAACAAAGAGAAATTTATTCTCTCACAGTCTAGGAGGCTAGAAGTCTGAATTCAGGGTGCCTGCTCCAGAGGAAGGCCTTCTCTCTCTTTCAGCTCTGGAGAAAGGTCCTTGTCATTAACCTTCCCTGGTTGAGGAACTTTTCAACCCGCTATTCTCCTGGCTCTTGTTTCTTGGTGATATGAGGTCCCCATGTCTGTCTGCTTGCTCCTCTCTTATATCTCAAAAGAGATTGACTTAAGTCAAAACCTAATCTTGTAGATTGAGTCCTGCCTCATTAATATAACTGCTGCTAATCCCATCTCATTTACATCATAGAGGTAGGATTTACAACACATAGGAAAATCACATCAGATGACAAAATGGTGGAGAATCATACAATACTGGGAATCATGGACTAGTCAAGTTGATACATATTTTTGGGGGCACACAATTCAATCCATAACACAGGGTACTCTGTATTACTAACAATGATTGTCTCTGCAGTCAATGCTTTCTCTAAAATAGTTTTCTTTTTGGTGCACAAGATAGACCAATTGCATTGTTAGCCCCAGTTCTTTACCTCTCCCTTTTCTCTGACACTTTGCAGTTCCCCTCACTAAAGAAAACCAAAACCAAACCAAACTCATTGCCATTGAGTCCATTCTGACTCTAGTAACCCTGTAGGACAAAGTAGAACTACCCCATAGGGTTTCCAAGGAGTGGCTGGTGGATTCAAACTGCTGACCTTTTGCTTAACCACTGGGCCACCAGGGCTCCAAAATAGAACTGTGGTGAAGTTTATTTCCCCATCTCTTTAATTTGGACATGGCTATATGACTTTCTTTGGACTGTGGGATATTAGCAATCATGATGCAAGTAGAGGCTTTAAAAAGCACTGGTGTGTTCCCACTAGTTACTATGGACCCCTGACCTCACCATGAAAATGTGCCCAGGCCAGTCTGCTAACGGGGTTGACAGACACATGGAGAAGAGCTGAGCTGTCCAAACCAAAGCCATCTTAGACCATCTATCTCTCACCAGATGACCACAGATAAACGAGCAAACCCACCCAGATGAATACAACTGGCCAGCTGACCCACAGATTTGTGAGCAGAGTGAAATGTTTACTGTAAGCCACTGAAGTTTTATGGTGGTTTGTTACACAGCAGTAGCTGTCTGATACAGTGCACTTGCCTAAAATGATACTTGGAAGGGACTCATGACTTCTGCAACTGAAAGTGGTGAACAAATTCTTGTACTTAAAGCCCCAGTGGTAGAGAAATAGTTTGAAGACTCCGTTTTAGGTAAACGACCCTTTCATTGTTCCCTAAATACAACCTACACATCTATGTCTCTCTCCTTTATACTTCCTTTCTTCCTATTGGAAGATCCTTCCCTCTCCTCCCTGCCTGTTTGAATCATACCAGATCTTCAAGAACCTACTTAAAACCAGCCTCTTCTGTATGATTTTCTGTGGCTGCCTGTCAGTTCTTAGGGTATATCCTGCTGGACCCATGAATTGGCTACCTGCCACATGCTGCCATATATGACTACAGGTAGTCCCCGTCTTACGACGGGGTTCTGTTCCAGACAACCTCTTTTTTTTTAGTTTTTATTATTATTGCATTTTTTTTTATCAGTATCTTTATAAATCTGATCTTTGTTGGTGTCAGTGTTGTAACAGCGAAGTTGGGTTGTAACAGCTGTCAGGCATGCACACAGTTGAATTGTCATATGTTGTTAGAATTGAACATTCCCAACTTTCGTTATGGCTCCCTCTACTGAAACCGACATAGACTTCATTGTAGACCAGGCTATATGGCAGCGTTTCCATCACTAAATCCTAACATTGAACAGCTGTGAGTGAACATCTGAGAATCATAACATCACCAAATTACATGCTGCAACACTATGTAGTACACATTACTAACAGTAAGATGTACAAAAAAAAAAAAAAAAGGATGGTTGTAAGTGTAATTCATTGTCACTTGAATATGTCCTAAGTCGGAGACTAACTGTACTGTTTCTTATGTACTGTTGTTTATTAAACAAGATTCCAAGTTCCTAAGGGGCAGAACCCACTTCTTTTATCCCCTAAGCCTTGCATAGTATCTTGAAAAGGGAAGTAGAAACAAAATTCAAACTCACACACACACAAAAAGACCAGATTTATTGGTCTGACAGAAACTGGAGAAATCCCGAGAGTGTGGCCTCCGGACACTTTTTTTTTTTTAATTGTACTTTAAGTGAAAGTTTACAAGTCAAGTCAGTCTCTCATACAAAAACTTATATACACCTTCCTGTGTAACCCTGGCTGCTCTCCCCCTAATGTGACAGCACACTTCTCCTCTCCACCCTATATTCCCCTTGTCCATTCAGCCAGCTTCTGTCCCCCTCTGCCTTCTCATCTCCCCTGCAGACAGGAGCTGCCCACATAGTCTTATGTGTCTACTTGAACCAAGAAGCTCACTCCTCACCAGTATCATTTTCTGTCTTATAGTCCAATCCAATCCCTGTCTGAAAAGTTGGCTTCAGGAAGGGTTCCAATCTTGGGCTAACAGAGGGTCTGGGGACCATGACCCCTGGGATCCCTCCAGTCTCAGACCATTAAGTCTGGTCTTTTTATGAGGATTTGAGGTCTGCATTCCGCAGTTCTCCTGCTGCATCAGGGATCTCTGTTGTGTTCCCCCTCAGGGCAGTTATTGGTGGTAGTGGGGTACCGTCTAGTTCTTCGGTCTCAGGCTGATGGAGTCTCTGGTTTATGTGGCCCTTTCTGTCTCTTGGGCTCTTATTTTCCTTGAGTCTTTGGTGTTCTTCACTCTCCTTTGCTCCAGGTGCGTTGAGACCAATTGACGCATCTTAGATAGCCAATTGCTAGCATTTAAGACCCGAGAAGCCATTCACCAAAGTGGGATGCAGAACGTTTTTTTAATACGTTTTGTTACGTCAACTGACCTAGATGCCCTGGACACTTTTTAACTCAGTACTGAAGTCACTTCTGAGGCTCATCCTTCAGCCAAAGATTAGACAGGCCTATAAAACAAACAATAACACACATAGTTCAACCATGTGTATGAGACTAAGTGGGCATACCAGCCCGGGGCAAGGACAAGAAGGCAGGAGGGGGCAGGAAAGCTCGATGAATGGAAATGGGGAACCCAAGTTCAAGAAGGGGAGAGTGTTGACCTATCGTGGGGCTGGCAACAAGTGTCACAAAACAATGCATGTATTAATTGTTTAATGAGAAACAAATTTGCTCTATAAACTTTCACATAAAGCACAATAAAAAAAAAAAAAAGAAAAGGGAAGTGAAGCGGAGGACCCTTCACTAGGGGCGTTAGTATTTGTAGGTTGATTGACATTGGTGTGCTTATGATTAGTATTGTCTTAATTTGCTAGTGCTACTTTAACACAAACACCGCAGGTGGGTGGCTTTGAAGAACAGAAGTTCATTTTCTCACAGTCTGGAGGCTAAAAGCCCAAAGCAGGGTCACGGCCGGGTCAATTCCCTCCTTGTTAGTAGCACCGGCACTCATTAGTTGGTTGCTTGGTGACCTTCATGTGACACCCGTATTCCCCAGTATGTGCTTACTTGCTCTGTCTCTGGGCTTTTTATATAACTCACAAGTGATTGGGTTTACGATCCACCCTACACTGGTATGACCTCAACAGGTGATTACATGAGATTGCATTGTGGACAGTGATTACATTTTGCTAGGTTAGAATACATTCAAATATATAGGGGTTAGGATTCCAACACATATTTTTGGGAGGCACAATTCAATCCATAACAAGTATCATTGCTAATGGACAAAACCAGAGAAAAAGAAACAAAATAAAAAAGGATGCAAGTTAAGAGGCTTCCAGATCTGAGTTTATAGAATGTTACCCTAACCAAAAAAAAACCCATTGCTGTCGAGTTGATTCAACTCATAGACATCTAGTTGATTCTGACTCATAGCAACCCCATAGGACAGAGTAGAACTGCTCCATAGGGTTTCCAAGGCAGAAATCTTTACAGAAGCAGATTGCCACATCTTTCTCCCGTGGAGCAGCTGATGGGTTCAAACCGCTGACTTTTCAGTTAGCAGCCAAGCACGTAAAATCTCTGTGCCACCAGGGCTCCTTGTGAATGTTACCTTGCTCCACTACAGTTCTCACCAGGAAAATAAATCCAACTTTAAAATGCCACCTTTCCTCTGAAGATTTTCCTGGCCTCTCATTCTCCCCAAATTAAACTTGCTCTCTTTCTCCTTCAAACATCCATATCCCTTCGATGTATTTCTGTTCAGAGACCTCACCTACCTGGTGTGATAGCCAGTTGTTTCCTGGTTTCTTTCCTGTTCACCTCCATCACACTCCACCATCCCAAATAGAAACTCCTTAAAATCAGAGGCTATACTTTAATTACCTATGGATCTTCAGCACCTGCCAGCATGCCTATTGGTTAGAGGATACTCAGTAAATATTTGATTATTTTTTCATCTATCCCTTTCCCCATCTTTACTTTAAATGCCCTAATTCAAACCATCATCATTGTTCATACAACCACAAAACTCTTATAACTGGCCTTGCTTCTAGCTTTGTTGTGTCTTTGCATGTGCAGAACCTACCAAACACCCAGAACATAGAAATACTAAAAGACGGATGGGTGGAGGGAGAGAGGGAGGGAGGGATGGGGCCTCTTCCTATAACTGTGGCCTGAAACAGTCCAATTTGTTACTGACCAATCTAGACCTGTGTTTGACCTAGAGAACTAATGTCCTCTGTGAGCTCACCCCTTGAATGGCCTTGCCTTCTAGGAATACAGTAGAATTAGTGTGGCCTGGGTCCAGTGGCAACTGTTGCATTTAAGCATCCTACTCCGCCCCCCTCATCCTTGGTGCCCTGTTTAAGTGACTGAAGATTCACTTAAATGTCCCATGATGGTGATGATGGTAGCTATTATTTATTGAGCATTTACTATGTACCAGGCAGTGTTCTAAATGCTTTAAATGAATTATTTCAACTCTCAAAGCACTTTTATGGGGTACATACTATCATTATCCCCATTTTACAGATGAGGTTGTTGTTAGGTGCCGTTGAGTCGGTTCCGACTCATGGCGATCCTATGTGCAACAGAATGAAACACTGCCCAGTCCTGCGCCATCCTCACAATTATTGCTATGTTTAAGCCCATCGTTGCAGCCGCTGTGTCAGTCCATCTCGTCGAGGGTCTCCCTCTTTTTCACTAACCCTTTACTTTACCAAGCATGATGTCCTTCCTGATAATATGTCCAAAGTAAGTGAGATGACGTCTCTCCATCCTCAATTCTGAGAAGCACTCTGGCTGTATTTCTTCCAAGGCAGACTTTTTTGTTCTTCTGGCAGTCCAAGAACGTTCAATATTCTTTGCCAACACCATAATTCAAAGGCATCAATTCTTCTGTGGTCTTCCTTATTCATTGTCCAGCTTTCACATGCATATGAAAAAAAGGTGACTGAAAATACCATGGCTTGGGCTAGGTGCACCTTAGTCCTCAAAGTGACATCTTTGCTCTTTAACACTTTAAAGAGACAGACCATTTTGCAGCAGATTTGCTCAATGCAGGGTTAACCAAAATGAGGAGTAAAAAAGGTTAATTAACTTTTCTAAGATTGCACAGCTACTAAAAGTAGGATCTGCATGCAAACTCAGGCAATCTGACTCCAGAGCCTGTGTCTTTCGCACTACCTGTCACCCCAAGTTCGTGTTTTCTGGGGGCCCATCTCTCACTACTCAGTTCTTCATCTCTCCCAAAATGGGAGGAGAGGTAAAGGTTAAGAAGGGAACATTTCTGGTTGCTTTTTTATTTATTCAGTTTACCTCAATTCCCTTGGGATTAGCCAGCAATACACATTTAGCCAGGATGGGGCCCATCCTTTCTTATTTTTATCTGTATATGTTTACTTAACCACAAAGGTAACTAACTTTTTCACACCCAAATTTGAGTGATTAGCAAAGAACCATATAATGCAACCAGTGTCGCTTTGTGCAAGCCATTCTGTTTCTCAGTAGGCTGGAAACCACATTACTGCTTCCTCTTTGTAGTTAGAGCACAATATTTGTCACCCAGCTTCCAAGCAACTTCATTGACGCCGCCCGGAGAGGCCTCAACTGGTCCAAATGGCACGCATCCCACACATGGCATCTTTCTTTCTCTTTCTGAGTAAGTTTCGTAAATCTGCATGTTTCTTTTGTCCCTGGAGCTAGTCAACTGGTGGCTGTTGGGTGATGGAGCAGGACACTCTACAGGAGCAACTCTGCTATGTATCGCTGGTGTTGGCAATAATTTTTAATTTATTGGTTATGGTTCTAGGCTTACCTAGACATCCTTGAGTTCCAGGGAGATGCAATGCTTGGTTAAAGTCTTATGCACCTGATTGCATTGCTTTGTACATCTGTCTGTGTTGCCAGGTCTGCCACTTTTGCTTGGTCCTGCCTTTACCTCGTCTTCTGGGCTGACCAATCCCAAGGGAGAGTGAAAGGTTTTGCTCCCCAGACTGAGAGGAGACTTTAAGGTTTGCCTATGTTAGGACTTAATTGATGAGTATGCCTTGAGAATGTTGCTGGATAGAAGGAAAGATTATGGGAGAGGGCACTGGGTGGGTTTAATAGTTTTAGGTTAAGCTAAAAGAAGATTCTGGATTTGACCCATTAGCTGAAGTGGGAATTGACTACTGAGAGACTGAGAAGAGGCAGGAAGATTCATTTGGCTATGAAGGAGGTGGTTAATGGCTCAGTGGCTAACCAAGTCCACCCAGAGGTGGAAGAAAGGCCTAGTGACCTACTTCTGAAAAATCAGCCGTTGAAAATCCTGTGAACACAGTTCTCTGACGTATGTAGGGTCGTCATGAGTCAGAATTGACTCGACATCAACTCTTTTTTTTTTAGCTGGCCAGGGGCATTTACACATGTTAGAACAGGGTAAAAGAAGAAGAAATTAGGAAGTGGAAGAGAGGATCAAATAAATTGGGCAGGGAATGAAATAGTTTCCAGAGCAAGTAACAGATACTTTTTGTGTCATGGATTCCTTTAGCGTCTGGTGAAGGCTATGGACACTGTCTCAGTATAGACTTTTAAATGCATGAAATAAAACACACAGGATTATAGAGAAAATCAATGACATTGAAATACCCAAACCAAAACTGAACCCACTGCCGTCGAGTTCATTCTGACTCATAGCAACTCTATACGACAGAGTAGAACTGCCCCATAGGGTTTCCAAGGAGCACCTGGTGGATTCGAACTGCCGACATTTTGGTTAGCAGCCATAGCTCTTCACCACTATGCCACCAGGGTTTCTTATTAAAATTCAGTTACCAAATATTTTTAAATAAATTGTGATATAGTAATTTATGATGTGCTTCTTATACATTAGATAAAAAGATCTGGAAGTAATTTTATTAACTACCAAACTTCAAGATATCTGCAACTCTAATGTGATATGAAATAACTGTAATTCTTCTGGTGACAAAGTCACAGGTCTTGCTAATGATCGTGTGGTTTGCTGTCTACATTTATAACTGAAGGAAATGCTAACTTTTTGTTAGAGATTCATGAAAATAAAGATAATTTTTTAATACTCATTTATGGGCTCTTACTGCTATGTGTTGCCTCCAGGTTAAGAAGTTCTGCTTTAGAAAGACTGGACTTAAATGGCTGGGTCGATAGGGAAGCTAAACTAAGCTGTAATCCGTGTGACCAGGGCTGTGGCTAAAGAATTAAAAGGGACCAGTATAGCATTCGGTACACAGGGTTTGCTTAATAAGCATTGGCTGAGTTGAGCTGGGCTCAGGTCTCAAGGGACTTTGGAAAGTTTGAGGTAAGGATCAGATCCTGAAGGGGTCTGAGTGAGGAAGGGGTAGCCAGCAGGGAAGTTAATGGGACCAGTTGCTAGGTGATCGACGCTGTCCAGACTGCCTTGGCAGGATTGATGGATTGGCGGACTGGTAGAAATCCTTTGAGGCCTGGTGTGTTTCTGTTTGTCCTGTTCAGTTGTCTGAGTATGATTTTCACATGTATGTGCTTTCTGTATTTGAGCTGTACGTTTGCCTTGTGTATAGGAGCAAACTGAACTAACCCTGTGCAGTAAGTCAGAGAATTACAAATTCTCTCTCTCTCTTTCTTTGTTTTTTTGGAAGGCCTAGGCAGAAGAAAAGTTAGTAACCAAGGTGCAAAAAGGGGAAGCTGGAAGCTTTTCCTTAACCCGTTGAAAGAATTACTTAAACTGGGCTATCTGCTTATTTCTGCTAAATTCTGACTCATTCTGAGCACGAGTTTTGTACAGAACCGCAGTTATAATGTGGTGAATACATAAATCAGGAAGTAACTTGGAAAAGCTTTGGGAGGCTGCTATTTGTCATTACAAATACAGAGGAGAAATGAAGGAAATGAATTAAATGATGAATTGATCAATTTGTTTAGCAGACGTATGCTTTGTCCTACTGTAGTTTCATTTTTGTATTTTTTTAGAATAAATATTAAGACCGATTAATCCTGATAGAATCTGATGCTGATGAGCTCAGTATCGTGCATAAATGAGCTGTGGGACTTAGCAGTTAGCTTTGCCTGCTTGATATGTTAACCTCTCACGCTGACTAGCTGCCCCACAATCAAGGCTAACATAGGAGGGTCCTGGGGAGGGGGATTGTTTATCTTACTGAGATTGCATTCATGAAAAAACAAATAAAAGATTCCATTTAATTGTACATAGAAGTGAAGGCCCATCCTCCAAGTACACGAGGTGTTTGTATGTGTAGAAAAAGAAAAGCTGCTTATTAGGTATGTTTGCTCTTTCCCAAGTAGATTTCGCATAAGGTGGAATCATTCGAAATTGCTGTTTTGTGTATCAAAAATCGGTCAAATGTTGGCCATTTTTATATAGCTCAACCTAATATTTTCCAGTCCAATAATAATGAAATGGTAAGTTTGAACGATCCCAACAATATTTTTGAAGAAAGCCAATACCATCAAGGAGTTCTTACTGTTCGATAGATGTGGCTCCAATGTTAGCGTGTCAGCGCTGAGCTAAGTGTCACTCAGTCAACAAGAGTTTGAGTTGCCGGGCAAAGAGACCTAAGCTGCTATCCATTAAAAGAGAAAGCCATGGACAGCCCTTCCAGGTATTGTATTCTTTTAGAGAAGGAAAGATATGTACTCAAAATTATTAGTTGACCACAGAGAAGATATTTATACGATGTTTTTTTTTTTTTCTTCAGTGTAGGATCTCAGTACATGGCCATTTCAGTTGACCTCTGTCAATCATTCCTTTCCACCTCAAAAATACCTATGAACCCTCCACACCGTTTCTTTCACTCTTCTGAGAAAGCAGTGCCCTCCCAGCCATGCTCTCAGCCACATGCCTCTACTAGGACCTCGCTCCTTTAAGCATCCTTTCTCTGTCTTCATTCACCTATACCCCTCTACTGCTATTCTTCATTCTGTGCATACATACGCAAAGGTGCCCATATCTACGTTGGCTCTCACTGCTTCCCCACTCCCAGCTACTTGTTCCAGCTGCCATCCTATTATTCACTTTCCTTTCTCAGCGAAACTTCTTGAGGTAGTTTACACTTCCTATAGTCACTTCTTTTCCCTAGAAAGCTGCTGCTTCTGCTCTATTGAAATCTTTTACAAAGGTCTCCACTGATGTCCTTATCGTCATACTAAAAAGCCATTCCTCTGCTTTTTGAGCCCTCAACCTTCAGCAGCATTTGGCAGTGCTGACAAGCCCTTACTTCTTGGAACACTGGCCTCCCTTTGTTTCCAAGCCACTGTATCCTGGCTGCCCTCCCACCTCTCTTACTCACCCTTCTGTGAGTTTTCATCCTCATCCCATCTCCTAAATAGGGGATTCTCTAGTAATTTCTCCTTAGTACTTTTCCTTAGGAAACCCTGCTGGCATAGTGGTTAAGTGCTATGGCTGCCAGCCAAAAGGTCGGCAGTTTGAATCCACCAGACACTCCTTGGAAGCCCTATGGAGCAGTTCTACTCTGTCCTGTAGGGTCTCTATGAGTCAGAACCAACTCGACGGCACCTAACAACAACAGAGTTCTTGAGAGGAATAGATCACCAATATTTTCAAAGGGTTGAGCAGACTTTAAAGCACAAATATATATATTTAAATAATATTTCCAGTGGTTCACTGGACATCTCTTCCTGTTTATCCCATGGTAGTCAAATTTAATATTTCTGAAATTAAACGCATTATTTTCTCCCTCACTCCTGAACACACAACAGTGACTTCCTAATATCCTTATATCTGTTAAGAGTACCATGCTTCTCCCAGTCAACATCGCAAAAGCTGGGTATCATCTTTGATATCCTCCTACCTCTCATCCCTCCATCACTACTACCTCAAGCATCCAAGACACTGGAAAATGCTGTAGATTTTATGTCCAAGTGACTTTTAGAGTCCCTTCTTTCCATCCCTATTGCCTCTGTCACCTGTCTTCAGGGCTACTATAATTACCTCATTGTTTCCAACTTACATCATCCTACACACAACTGTAAGGTTAATTTGCTAAGACCCTTCGGACACTTCCAGTGGATTCCCCATTGCTTAATGAAAAGTTCAAACTTTTAAACATGATATTCAGATCCTTTATGCTCTGAACCCAAAATTCCTATACGGTCTTCATCTCCTTCTATTAATTGTCATGCAACCATCCCTTACAATCCAACTTACGACCACCTATTTCCTAAACAAGTCTTTTGAATCCCTACTCACAGAGCCTTGTCATGAAGCCCCCTTAACCCCAAAGGCCCTGGCTCCTCACTTTCTCTGTCATATTTCCAGTCCTCCAAAGTCCATCTCAAATGTCATCTCTTCCATAAACTTCTATCTACTTCCCTCCCAAACACATTTAAGTTTTCCTTCCTTCAATTTCCTCAGAACACTTTTATTATATCTGTCTCACACAGAAATGACTACCATACTACTTGATTATGAAGTCTAAAAGTCAAAGATGATCCCAAACTCATCTTTGTGCTTTAGACAATCTCTCAAGCACTGGAAATAATGTACATGTTTGAATAAGTATTTATAATCTATTCTCATTATCCGTGGCAGTGTGCTACAAAGTCCAGCAAATACTGCCTCATTCTCCTTCAGCTGGAAATTGGTTGATGCGCAGACCTTCGAATGTCCAGGAAAATTCCCAGAGTATTTTTAGCGAATAACCAACTTGCTAATCCATGAATAATGAAAATGGACTATATTTAATTGGCAAATAAAGCAGTAGAAAATGAAGTGCTAGCTTTCACAATAATCATTCCGGTGAAATTTTTCAAATGTGGTATCCATCTCTCTGAAAAATGTTGAAAAATATTGGAGAAGTGTTGCCTAGCCACGAAAAATAACATCGTTTGCAAAAACATGCCCTGATATAGACAGGTTAA
Organism: Elephas maximus indicus; assembly: GCF_024166365.1. NCBI lineage: Eukaryota > Metazoa > Chordata > Mammalia > Proboscidea > Elephantidae > Elephas > Elephas maximus. The sequence goes on along the minus strand of NC_064821.1, from coordinate 162,946,362 downwards.
CGGTACCTCAGAAACGATATTTTTAAAAAACATTTCTATTGCAAAATATAGCACACACATAAGGAAATAAAACATAAATGTGCAGTTTAACAAATAAGTGAAAAGTAAAACCCATGTCATCACTACCAGGTCAAGAAATAGAACATTACCAGGACCCCAGAAGCTGACCCCACACCCTGTAGTGTGTCCCATCCCTTCCTCTCTCCCCAAACACTTACTTTCCTGACTTTTGTGTTAACCACTTCCTGACTCTTCTTTATGGCTTTACCCATTATGTATACATCACTGAACAATACAGCATGGTTTTGCCTGTTTTTAAAACTTTATGAAGAGTGGAATCATTCTGTGTGTAGTCAAAAGAATTCATCAAACATCATTAAACATTCAGGTCGTTGAGAATAGTTGTAATTCACTCATTTTCATTTCTGTGTAGTATTCCATTTTATGAATGCACCACAGTGTGTCCATTCTATTACTGATGGACATTTGGGCTGTCTCTAGTTTGGGGCTATAATAAACAGTGCTACTGAGAATATTCTTTCATGTGTAGCCTCATGCACAGTGCACACATTTCTCTAAGACATATTTCTCTAAGATACTTTTTGACCTGTCAGTATTGCTGAAAAGTGTTTTAAGCTGCCTTTTTAGTAGGTAATAATTTAAAATTTTCTAAGGTGTTCTGACTTCTATTCCTTGTACTTATTACAAAGAGAGCATGCTATAAATATATCACGTTAACTGGGATTTATGAATAAATTAGTATATTTTAAATTATTACTGGAAGTTTCTGTGGTAGGTTGAGTGGTTCAGTGTTTGAATTGAGCACCAAACCAAACCCATTGCCATTATGTCGATTTCGACTCATAGCGACCCTATAGGACAGAGTAGAACTGCCCCATAGATTTTCCAAGGAACAGCTGGTGGATTTGAACCGCTGACCTTTTGGTTAGCAGCGGAGCTTTTAACCACCGTGCCACCAGGGCTCCGAAGTGAGCACAACCATATGCAATTTTTAGTTGACCCCATCAGGTGACCATTTATATGTTCTGCACTTGTTTTGTTGGACTACTTCTATCCCTCAGCATTATTTTCATTCCAGAATTTCTATACACAGCCTTTTCATGGTCTATATTACATCGTTTTCCTTTTCCCTTCCTTTTTTTTTTTTTTTTTACTGTATGGTCCCTGGGTGGCTCAAATGGTTTGTTTGCACTGAACTACTAACTTAAAGGTTAATGGTTTGAACCCACCCAGCAGTGCCATGGGAGAAAATCCTGGTGGTCAGCTTCCATAAGGATTACAGTCAAGAAAACCCTATGGGTTTAGAACTATAGAGCAGTTCTACTCTGTAACAGTTGGGGTTGCCATGGAATTGACTCAACAGCAATGAATTTTTTGTTTTGTTTTTCACCCTAGTCTCCTTCGGAACTCTTGTGGTGAAGTGGTTAAGACCTCAGCTGCTAACCAAAAAGTTGGCAGTTCAAGTCCACCAACCGCTCCTTGGAAACCCTATGGAGCAGTTCTACTTTGTCCTATAGGCTCTCTATGAGTTGGAACCAACTCGACACACCTAACAGCAATGACAACAGTCTCCTTTACTCTTTGTCCTTGGGGATTAGAAAATTCAGCAGATGTTCTGCTTCTTCCATAGCTTCTTATGAACTCTTTTCTATTAACTCCATAATATCAGCAATCACTCCCTGTAGAACCCTTCTGGTGTCTTTCAACCCTGTCTTCCCCTTGCACTGAGCCCCAGGCCCCGAGTAAGAGTTCTAGCTCGCCCCATGGCACCTCTCTCACTTGTTCTTTGTTCTTTCTGTAACACAAAATAAACCAGCCTTTAATAGTAATCTTAAGTAACTATGATTTTTGATATCTGATTTTGAAGATTTGACAAATGAAATGTTTTCCTTTAATCATGTTTTTTTCCTGTAGACCTAATAAATTGAGATTTGTTCCAACAGGCAACCTTCCAACATGGTCCCAACTGAAAAATTTTGGTAAGAGGAAAACTAAAATAGATTCTAATCCCAGATTCTTTGGACTTTACAGCTTTACACTGAAGCCTTTTAGTAAAGCTGTAGTAGCTCTTTCAAAAATTGCAAAAAAAAACCCAACCAAATGTGTGCTGCCTCTTCAGATGCTAATTTTTAGCTGGTCTTGCATCAGGCTTGGCCAAGAGCTACAAACAGTTCCAATCAACCAGCAAGAAAATCATGGTACCATGGGCAGAGCCATCAACTGTCTCTCCAGCAAACATTTTGGAGGAAACAGCTAGGTAGTGGGTATCCTGGAATTTGAGGCTTGAGGAAGCACATGCTGAATCTTCCCATAATTTTAAAATCCTATAAAAGTTCAATTATCATATATTGAATTTACTTTAAAATAAGGATACTTATTTTAAGATAAGCAGGCAAATTTTATCTAAGTGGCCATGTTACCTTGATAAAGCTAAGTTTTTTCTTTTTTTTAAGAGACTACTATGCAAGTTGAAATTATAAAAGAATAATCAACTCATCAAGCCATTCCTCTGCTGCTCAGCCTGAAGACGGCTTCGAACATTTGAGTTGATTATAGCTAATAACCTGCTATCTAATTTACCAGAATTGTAATACAGGGAACTACATAATGTGGTATATTGGGAACTGGGGTACTGATCTATTTTTATTCCCCTTTCTTTCTCCTACATGCAAGCTAAGCTCAGCATTGGCCAGAGAGAAGTAACAGTTCAGAAAGGACCACTGTTTAGAGCTGAAGGTTACCCTGTCAGCATTGGCTGCAATGTAACTGGCCACCAGGGCCCTTCTGAGCAGCACTTCCAGTGGTCTATTTACCTGCCGACAGCCCCAGAACAGGAAATCCAGATTGTTAGCACCAAGGATGACAGCTTCTCCTATGCACGGTATGCACGGCGAGTGCGAAGCCGGGAAATCTATGTGGAGAGGGTCCAGGGCAACTCAGTCTTGTTATACATCTCAAAGCTCCAGATGGAGGATGCCGGCGAGTATGAGTGTCACACACCCAACACTGATGGAAAATACTTTGGGAGTTACAGTGCGAAGGCTAATCTAACTGGTAAGCCATTTGCCCTTTTCTGCTAACCAGCCCCTGAGAAGCCATAGTCTCCACCATCACAATGTCTTGCAATGTGACACAACTTTATATTGTTCCATTTGCTTTGGCAAAAGAGCCCATATATCCCCGTGGGCATTTTAGAGATTTGTCATAAATAACTATCTCATATCATCTAAAACTATCATGTCATTTTCGCCAGTCATCTTTGCCATGAAAATGTGTAGCTTTCCAACACCTTGTCCACAGCCATCCATAGTTTAATAATAACAACAGCATTAGACAAAGCTTTGAGAGTTCTCCCCACGTTATGGGTCTCTTCTTGAGGACTCAACATTGACTTGATAAGAGACCTGGTATTGATATCACAGGTGATAAGTCGTTAACTTGGAACTGTTTATTCTCAAACAACCATGCTCCAGCATATTTACCTCTGGGGAGAGGGCCATGGTCCTTGCAAGTGTCATTCTGTCCCTTTACTTGGAATAGCTATCACTTTTTGTAGCCTAGCAAACTCCTACATGTACTTCAGGACCCAACTCAGATATTACCTCTTCTGTGGGACCTGTCCTGACTGCCTTGGGCAGTATTCCCACCTTTGTTCCCTTTTAGTGCTCCATTAATATCACTATTATTATCACTCACCCAGTTATGTGGTGACTATTTATACCTCTCTCCTGAGGACCCTGAGTTCCCTGAGAAGAGAAAGCTTATCTCAGTTGCTAGCATGGTAGTTAACACTGAGTAGATGCTCGATAAAAGTCCATTGACTGATTTGAAGTGTTGCTTTAACATAAACATAGGCTCTGCGATTTCACTGGAGGAAGAAGGAGAGAATGGTAGGGTAGTAGGATGGTTTCCAAACCTTTGGTAAGGATTGCATTTTGGCTATGAATAACAGGTTATAGCAGATTATTTCAGAACTTTATTTTATAAAGGGGCAGGTTAAGGCCCAGGAATATTAAGTGACTTGCACAAGTTCACATAGTCCAATAGGGACAGATTTAGGATCAGAATCTAGGTCTTCTAGCTCCTAGTACTTTTCAGTTTTAAGTACTCTGTGTCTGATTAACTAAATTGGTTACAATATATGCTAATCAAGCATAGTCAGGGTCAATATTTCAGTGAGCCATTAGCTTTGCTGAGTTCCATAGACTATAGGTAGATGCCAGTGTTTCAATTGGATAGGGAAAGCATATGGCTAATGGGAAACCAACTTAAAGTATATGCTTTACAGATGGTAGTTCAAGGCACCATCTTCACCTAAGGGGGCTAGTCTTCATATTAATACTGTACAGATCAGATTATCATCTTCCCTTTGTTTCTAGTTATTCCAGATACTCTCTCGGCCACCATGAGTTCTCAGACTCTGAATAAGGAAGAAGGTGAGCCGTTAGAACTTACCTGTGAGGTATTCAAAGCCACAGCTCAACATACCCACCTCTCTGTCACCTGGTATGTGATGCAGGAGGGAGAAAGAAGCCAAGACACCAAGATTATTTCCCTCTCCAGAGATTTCATGCTGATCCCTGGGCCCTCATACACAGAGAGATTTGCAGCAGGTGATGTGCGGCTCGACAAGCTTGGGGCCACTACCTTCAGACTGTCCATAGGGAGACTCCAGCCCTCAGATCAAGGCCAGCTGTTCTGCGAGGCAATGGAATGGATTCAGGACCCAGATGAAACCTGGACTTTTATTACTAAAAAGCAGACAGATCAAACAACATTGAGGGTCCAGCCTGAAGGTAATTATCATCTCAGGAAATTCATTAATACACTGATACTGTGTATTTACAGGATATCATTTAATTTTTTCTAATCTCCAAAATACTTGTCCAGAAAGTTTGAGTAAGTTTTGTTTTTGCCATGTTGGAAGTATAACTAAGAAGAAGGACCTTCAGTTTGGGCTCTGTCCATGAGAGGTTTTATATGGAATGTTGTTGTTGTTATTTGCCCTTGAGTGGATCCAACTCATGGCCACTCCAGGCACAATGGAATGAAACATTGCCTGGTCCTGTGCATCTTCATGATTGTTGGTATGCTTGAATCCTTTGTTGGGGCCACTGTGTATTTTGAATGCCTTCCAACCTAGAGGGTTCATCTTCCAGCATTCTATCAACAATCTTCTGTTGAGCTCCATAGGGTTTTCGTTGACTGATTTTCAGAAGTAGGTTGTCAGGTCTTTCCTTCTAGTATATCTTAGTCTAGAAGCTCTGCTGAAACCTGTCCATCATGGGTGACCCTGCTGGTATTTGAAATATCGGTGGCATAGCTTCCAGCATCATAGCAACACAAAAACTACCTCAGTACGACAAACTGATAGATGGGTGGTGGTTATATGGGATAAGATCTACTAAACGGTTAGATTGATTCCACGAGCCAGTCATGGATATGAGTTTTGTTACCATTTGGGCCAGGCTCTGTGTGAGTGTTTTATCCATTTGTCTAATAGCCACCCTGTGAGGCAATTAGTCAACTCCCCTACTACTTGAACTGAGGAGCTTGAGCCTCAGACGTGCTAGATTCCCTGCCTAAGCTCACCCAGCTGGTGAGAGAAGGAGCTGACATTCAGAGCCCAAACTCTCTCTCTCCAAAGCCCACTCACCACAGAGACACTTGGGCCTCAAAAGAGCTCAAGTTTCTAGCATGAAGTCTTGTCTTTGTCCACACTGGTATTTCCTTCCACCTGACACCTTTTTCAACTTGGAATGGTATCATTATTCACAACTGATTGCCATTTTCATCAACACGAGCAGAAAGGCCTTGGCTGTGAATCCTGGTGCCTCTACCTAGGCGTTGGTTTAATAGGAAGGGATTGGTAAAAGCATACATTTGACGGATCATGGACATTTTCTTTGTTTTTTAAGAGTATTCCATTCCATTAAAAATTGTCCTGTTTTGGCCTCAAGTAGCCAAGTTATACTCAGTGAATCCTATTTAGGCATGTTAATGTTCTTTTAAAAAATTTCTTAAGTTATGTTTTATGAGTTCAGATTTTGGTATTCAGGTAGTCCCTGACTTAAGACGTGTTTGAGTTAGAACAGACCACACCCACAACTGTTCTCTTTGTTCTTTTTTGTTCATCTTATCATTAGCGATACATACTACAGGCAATGTTTCAGCACATAATTTGCTGATGTTATCATTCTCAGATGTTCACTCACAGATGTTCAACGTTAACCATTTACAGTAAATCATTTTTAGTTTTGAAATGAAAACTAAAAAAAAAATGAGGTATTCAACTTACATCAGAACCGATTTACAATGGCATCATGGGAACAGAAACTTATCGTAAGCAGGGAACTCCCTGTATATCATTTTGGTAAAAAAGCTCACCTGTAATTTCAAGATTTTGAAGAAAACAGCATATGAACTCATAATGAGAGAAAAATCGATCACTTAGATAGTAAAAACAACCTATTTATATACAGAGGAAAAAAAACCCACATTTTTGGTGATTTCTTTTGCTTCTTAACTAATTGATTTTTCGTCATATCACCAGCCCAACAGACTTTGGGTCTTTGACTACCATAACATTATGAAAATGTATATACCTTGGCTTCCCAGAGAGGGCTCAAATATCATTTACTTTGAGTAACATTACACTGTTATCCCAAGAAAAATTCAAAGGTATCAATCCACAGTAGAGGCACCATTATTATCCAACTATTCGGATGGAAATACTTAGTACCCGTTGATGGCCACCCTATGCCTGGTCTTTGACTTCATACTGTGAGGACATGTGCTTTTAACTTAGGAAAATTCTACTGAATATTCTCAGCCAAAAAAGTGTAAGAAATCTCAGTTTAAGCAATTCAACATAGCGCAAAGCATTTTACATATTTTTAAATTAAAAATTGTGTTATTACTATATACTTTACACGTACTTAACTATCTTTTACACATGTATTTTGCTTATTAGGGTTGCATTCAGGAAACAACATATGCTGTTCTTTCTGGGTAATTTAAGGAATAACCAGGGGCATTTTTGACTCTGCATGTGTTCTGGCTTACCTGCCCCATCCGAACTGAATTCCACTCCCACATGAAATGTGATCCCCTGTGGTATCCTTACAGGAGGTATCATTTCTTTCTGTTCCTGAAAGGACAGATGAAGTGGCCCCTCTAAATGTCTTCCTTGCTTTTTTTTTCCCCAGTGAGAAATTTTCAAGTCAACATGACAGCTGAAAGCACGTTTGCTGAAGGGAAACCTTTGGAACTGGTCTGCGTGGTGGTGGGCAGCAGCCGGGATCCCCAGCTTCAGGGCGTTTGGTTCTTCAATGATATTGAAATTGCCAGCATTAATGCTGGTGGAGTACTGGGCCTGGAGAAAGGCTACAAAGAAAGAGCAAGTCAAGGACAGCTGCAAGTTTCAAAGTTAAGCTCCAAGGCTTTTTCTCTCAAGATCTTCTCTGCGGGCCCAGAGGATGAAGGCGCCTACAGATGTGAGGTGGCAGAGATGGCGAGAGCTCGGATGGGCACCTGGCAGGTGCTGCAGAAGAAGCAGTCACCAGACAGCCATGTGCACCTAAGGAAGCCCACAGGTATTTGAAGTTGGGACCAGACACGCCTTGGGCTGCTTTCAGATCCCCTCCTCTGTCAGTACAGAATGCCTTCCTGGACACAGTGGAGGCCTTCCTGAATTGTTGATCACGTTTGAGGTGAAGTGCAATAAAAGGAAAACACCCAAACTCACTGTCTGGAGGCCTGAGTCCTATTCCTGAGCCATTAACTGGCTGTGACCACAGACACATTCGAAATCTCAGTTTCCTTATCTGCAAAATGGTGGGCACACAATTAGATGGTCCCTAAGTCTCTTCCTGCTGTCTTAAATTCTTTGATTTTATATATTTGTTGTTCTAGTTTTTATACATTGGGTTTTCCTTAAAGCAGAAAACAACTGTATTAATGAAACTGTCTTCTTGTGTGTGTGTGTGTGTGTGTGTGTGGGTAGGTTAAGAGAAAGAGCTATACTTTGCCCCACTTCCTGGGGAATCAACACCTACATTACTCCTTTGAGACTGGGCTGGCATCTCTCAAATGCCTTTTGTTAAACCCCTATTGTCTTAACCTAATATGGGGAATGATATTTATTCGTAATTCTGCACCAAAGTATGACTCAGAGTAAGAAATTAAGAGGTAAGTGATAATGGGTAGACTCTTTTCTCTGCGTTTTGCCCTGATGCCTGTCCAAAATGGTTCTGAGCTTCGATAGGCACGGAAGTGGGAAAGCCCCTTGGCTCTTCTTTAGTTGATTAAGGTTGGTTGACCTTAAATACATTTGAATAATAGTGCTTTTTGTGTGGGCAGAAAACAAACCCACAACTAATAATTAGGATTCTCTGGGCTGGGTGTTAAGTTCAAAGTCTATAGAGATTTTTTTGCCCAAAAGCAAAAAAAAAAAAAACTAAAAATAAAGAATTCCTTGTTGTGGCTGCTTACTGGAGGCATCTCTGAAGATCAGTTTCCCTTTCGTGTTGTTCTTCGTCACCCCATTTGCCAGGAACGAAGATATACATACAACTCTTGGCCTAGAGTGGCAGGCCAGGAAGTGTGTTGGCGTTAGATTTCACACTAAACATTTGGTTCAACTTTCTAGGATTCAGGAAAAACTGTGTGGGTGGGTTTATATATTTACACAGAGCTACATCTCTGCTTCATGCATTTCAATCTTTCCTGGAACATATCTGCAAACTTTCTTAAACACAGTATGTGGGAATTTGTGCCAAAGGGATCCAATGGTGTTTCTCATGGTGCACAGGTCATAAGCCTATCACTATCAACAATCAAAGCTCAAAATAGATCTTTGTGTAGGCTCAAGTCCAAACCACGTCTAATAAGTAAAAACAGGAAAAGTTGCTAGTAAATTTATAACAGATCCCATCTGGAATTCTGTTCTGAAAGTCAAACCATTACTTGAAGTACAAGCAGAGTTTTATCATTCCGTTATTCGATGAATATTTTAACAGAAGGTGGCACTCACTACCATTGTGAATGTGTAATTTACGCACACTTGGTAATTTTATTACTTCTTACCAAGAGGCAATAATGACCACAATGAACTGAAAAAACCTTATCTAAAAAAAAGAAAATAAGTTGAGACTAAACATAATGGTTATGTTAACATGGTGAGAATGAGTAGTAATTTTTCCTCTAACGTCTAAATTTCAGGTGTGTGAGTCTATTTTTAACTTTCTTTTTTAAAGTATAATCATGCCGTCACCATCTAAAAATCGGAAGCAGATTTTGCTAACTTTTTTAACCTGTTTGTGGGCATTGAACTCCATTCTGCCTTTGTAACTTATATATGTATGAAACAGTGGGGTCCTGGTGGCTCAGTGATTAAGCATTTGGCTGCTAACCAAAGCCTTGGCACTTCGAATCCACCAGCCACTCCTTGGAAACTCTAGGGCAGTTTTACTCTGTCCTGGTCTACAGTGTTGCTATGAGTGGGAATCAACTTGATGGCCATAGGTTTGGGTTTTTCTGCAGTAGGGAAGAACAACTGGCAAATTCATTTAGATTCCGCTTAGATTCCTAATGCCAGTTCTATTTTGTTTTTCTTTTTTGGTGTTGAACTGCCTCTGCTTTTGCTACTGCCTATCACGCAATACTAATGCCCATAGCTAACCTTTACTGACTCCTTTCCTGATGCAAACCTAGCCAAGCCCTTTCCACCTGTCATTTGTTCAGTCCTCTCAACAATATAATAAAAACCAGACCAGTTACCAGAGAGCTGACTCCCACTCGTGGCGACCCCACGCGTGTCAGAGCAGAATTGTGCTCCACAGGGTTTCCAGTGGCTGAGTTTTGGGACATAGATCTCCAGGGCTTTCTTCTGAGGCACCTCTGGTGAACTTGAACGTCTGGCCTTTCAGTTAGCAGCCGAGTACATTAATAACCTTTTCATGGCCGTGGGACATACAGTTGCCCACCAACATTTCCTGCCTCTCAGGTTCATTGGAAGGTACTTTCCCACTAACAGTGGCTGGTGCTGCAAGGCAGGGGCCTTTATGACTAAGTGAAAAAACGGGCTTGTGCCACAAATTACTTTATCTACAGGGTGTTGCATGAGGTGTGTGCATTTTTGGTAGGAAAAATAGAAATTTTGAAAAAAATTGGGGGACACATATCTCCCAATGGATTTGAGGGGGTAGACTCGTGGGGGGTGGCAGATAGAATTAGTGGGACAATGTATGTCCCTTGGGACACTAAGAATAGGCTTATGGGAAGGAGCAAGAAAAAAAAAATCCATACTAGCTACCCAAAATTCAACAATACTCAGTGATTCAGCATACTTCCATTAATGAAAACACATGGTATCAACAAAAAATTCAAAGCAGAAAAAATGGGGTATTGAAAGGGTTTAAACCATTTATACCACCCTGGAACTCCTAAACAATGCAGTGAGTTGGGTTCTGTTATGATCTCCATTTCTACAGGAACAAAAACTGAGGCTCAGAGAGGTCAAATATTATTGCCCAAGATGTTTCTGACTCCAGAGGCCTTGGACTTACACGTGGTGCCTGGAATATATGAGCTCCTGCTTTATCTTTGCATTGCTCAAGAAGCATCCTCGCACAATAAGTGTTTGTTGAATGAACGTTCACATTTGTGCTTGCCTTGAATTTCCCACCTGGGAGCCAGACTTACATTTACAGTTTTACACTGTAGTGCAGACAATAAGAAGGATCTCCCCTCAACCAACAAGCAAATATAGATATATATATGGAGCCCTGGTGGCAAAGTGGTTAAGAGCTCAGGCTGCTAACCGAAAGGTCAGCAGTTTGAATCCAACAGCCCTCCTTGGAAACCCTATGGGGCAGTTCTACTCTGTTCTATAGGGTCGCTATGAGTCAGAATCGACTCGATGACAACGGGTTTTGGAGCCCTGGTAGTGTAGTGGTTAAGAGCTTGGCTGTTAACCAAAAGGTCGGCAGTTCAGCTCCACCAGCCACTCCTTGGAAACCCTATGGGACAGTTCTACTCTGTCCCATGGTATCGCTATGAGTCAGAACCGACTCGATGGCACCTAACAACAACATATGTATATATGTATATATCTATCCAAGTAACTGTTTTTCATAATAGTATTGTGAACAGAGACCTAATAAACAAATTTCCTCCCCTGTTCTAAATACATACTAATTAGGATTGACTGGGGAAGGGCAAGGAGGAAGAGGAAGTTCATTATGAATTGTGAAAATCTGACTTCTAAAGAACTAAAAATTTAAGTAAATACAGCTTTGTTATTTCCAAGTTCGTACACCCACCCTAATGAATCTGACAAAATATTACCAAATGTTTTCCCAACTACATGTTCTTAGGGGTTGATTTTACAAATAGCTAAAAATAACTACAAACTACAAATTAAGTATAATTTGGCTCTTCTGATCTTGTTTTCTGCTGTCTTGTTTTCACTATTTAAGCGTTGAACGAATCGTTTTTTCTGGGGGTGGTGCATAGGTAAATGGCTTGATCTGGTTTGTCACCAACTAGTCAAGTCCTAATTAGTGAGATTTCACTGTATTTTAGAAAAAAATTTTTCATTTACTTGCAACTTTTTTCTTCTCACATCTGTAATCCGCAGCAAGGAGTGTGGGCGTATCTACCAAGAACCAGCAGCAGACAGTGTGGGAAGGAGAGGCGCTAACCCTCCTCTGCAAGGCAGATGGAGCTGAAAGTCCTCTGTCGGTGAGCTGGTGGCACTTCCCAGTGGACCAGACACAGCCAGAGCTCGTGGCTGGCCTGGGGCAGGATGGCACCATGCAGTTGGGTCCCTCCTATGGGGGACCCAGTAACCATGGCAACATAAGGCTGGAGAAGGTAGACTGGGCTACCTTCCAGCTGGACATCACCTCCACTGCCGTCACTGACAGTGGGATTTACGAGTGCAGAGTGTCTGAGAGGACCCGGAGTCAGGCCAGAGATCTGAGCTGGTCTCAGAAGATTTTGATCACTGTAAAATCTCTGGGTAAGTGTCGAAGAAATCCTTTTCTGAACTTGTACACCCGTCATCTCATTTTGCAGTGGGACTCTGATGTGGTTGTGTGTCATCCTGATTTCCCCAGTGGTATGTGTGCCCCAGGACACAAAGCATAGTCTCTGGCAACCATGTCTGCCAATTAATCTCCAAAGTTTATTCATCTTTAGAAAGCTCGTCTTTAGAATACAACTTGTACATTGTTGTTCAAGGCTGAAAACAAAATCCTTTGAACTGAAGTCCATTTATAGAAGGGATATGCCAGGTAGATTTGGTCGCTGAACCTTCCCCGTTCCGGCTTTTGACAGCTGCAGCGCTGGGATTGCAGAATCTCTTCTAGCATAGGCAAGAAAATCTGATCCTGAAGCCAGGGGTGGGGGTGAGGGAAGGAGGCCAGACCGTTGGGGCTGGGGAGTGCTCCGCCTACTCAGCAACAGCTGTCCAAGCAGCAGACTGCAGAAACACTGCCTATTTGTTGTCGCTGCTGAGAACAGTCTTGAGAGAGGGTCAGCTTTGGAAAACTGAGGTCAGAATTCGGGACAGGCTGTACTGTGAATCAACTTCTACCCCAAAATAAATGAAAATCCAAATGTACGAATGCATGGTTCACTGTGAAGAGGTTGTGAGTATGAAAACTCAAAAATACTGTACTTCATTTGGTAAATAGATTAGAAATTGTGTTTTGTATTTCTGCCTGCAGAATCAAGTTTACAAGTGACTCTGATGAGCCGTCAACCGCAAGTGAAATTAGCCGACACCTTTGACCTGTCCTGCATAGTGAGCGCTAATTACTCTGATCTCAAGGTACCACTCACCTTGACGTGGCAGTTTCAGCTGGCTGGGTCTCAAGACTTTCATCAGCTTATTCGAATCACCCATAATGGTGCCATTGAATGGGGGAACTTCCTATCCCAGTTTCAAAAGAAGACGAAGGTTTCACAGTCTCTGTTTCGTTCTCAACTACTCATCCATGATGCCACAGAGGAAGAGGCAGGCATGTACCAGTGTAAAGTAGAAGTTTATGACAGAAATTCCCTGCGCACGAACAGCCCTCCGAAGGCTACTGCTGTCTCTCATCCATTGAGAATAGCCATCACTTTACCAAGTAAGCTCCACTTGAAATCAATCCCTACTTTTTGTTGTGGTTGTTGCACCCTCTGGGTGGTGCAGACACTTAAAGCACTCGGCTGTTAGGCAAAAGGGTGGAGGTTCAAGTCCACCTACAGGCACCTTGGAAGAAAGACCTGGCGATCTACTTCCAAAAAAAAACCATTGAAAGCCCTATGGAGCACATAGTTTTACTCTGACAGACATGGGATTACCATGAGTCGAAATCAATTCAATGACAACTGGGTCTTTTTGGTTAACATCCTTCACTTTGGGGTAAGTTATAGAAATAAAACATAAAATACCTTCTCCCCATGTTTGTACTATGTAAGTAAGCACCATATGATGAGTGGTGGCCTGGCTCACAAACAACAAATCTATCTTGGAAGAAGTATAGCCAGAAAGCTCCTTAGAAGCGAGGATAGTGAGACTTTGACTTTGTCTCATGTATTTTGAACATGTTATCAGGAAGGACCAGTCCCTGGAGAAGGACATTATGCTTGGTAAAGTAGCAGGTCAGCAAAAACAGGAAGGCGCTCAATGAGATGGGTTGACACAGTGACTGCACCAATGGGCTCAAACATAGCAACAATTGTGAGGATGGTGCAGTACTGGGCACAGTTTTGTTCTGTTGTATATAAGGTTGCTATGAGTTGGAACCAACTCAACGGCACCTAACAACAACAACAACATCCTGGCTAACATTAAGTTAAAACACATGGGATGGCCATGTTGCTGAGTGCTGCCATGTCAATTTCAACTCATAGCTGCCCCACGGGGTTTTCTTCATTGTGATCTTTATGGAAGATGATCACCAGGACTTTCCCCAGCACGGCCTCTGGATGGGTTCAAACCACCAACCTTTTGGTTAGCAGCCGAGCGCTTGACTGCACCATAACTGTCTTAGTCATCTAGTGCTGCTATAACAGAAATACCACAAGTGGATGGCTTCAACAAAGAGAAATTTATTCTCTCACAGTCTAGTAGGCTGCAAGTCCAAATACAGGGGGCATTGGCTCCAGGGGAGAGCTTTCTCTTCTAGGCTCTTGAGAAAGATCCTTGTCATCAATCTTCCCCTTGCTGACGAGCTTCTCAGCACGGAGACCCCAGGTCCAAAGGACGCGTACTCCTGTTCTTCATTCTTGGTGATATGAGGTCCCCCTAGCTCTCTGCTTGCTTCTCTCTTTTATATCTCAAAGAGATTGGCTTAAGACACTATCTAATCTTGTATATCTCATCAATATAACTGCCACTAATCCATCTCATTTCACCACAGTGATAGGATTTACAACATATAGGAAAATCACATAAAATGGTGGAGAATTACACAATACTGGGACACACGGCCCAGCTAAGTTGACAGATATTTTTGGGGGACACAATTCAATCCATGAGAACAACCATACTGGTTTTTAAAATATTTGAATACTTCCACACTGGTTAGTAATAACTGTTGCTCTGTGTCCCTTTCCTGTCTTCCCGTAAGTCCCCACAACCCAGCAACTAAAGTGTAATAGGTGGCACAGCAGGTGGTCTCTGGGACCCAGTTACAGTGGTAAGACATCCATTCTGATTGGCCATGGCCCATGCCTTACCAGTTATTAAACATTTGGAATGGTTCCCTTAGTGGTATGGATAATGTAAATGTCATTAGAACGCATTGTCTACTTATTTTTAATGTGTTAAAATGTACAAGAGTCAGAGAATTCACGATTGTAGTCAAAATGTAATCTACCTCTCAGTTGGTAATAGATTAAAAGTAACACCACAACCTGACCAAACTTGTAATGTGTCTTTTTTTTCCCTCTCTCTTATAAGTTATTTTCTCTTAGGACAAGTAGAGTTTTCAAGGGATTTTGAAGTTATTTAGATCTACTAAGTACTTGAGAGTAGCATGGCTTTGTACAAGTTACTTAATTTCTCCAAGCCTTAGCTACCTCACGTCTAAATTGCTAATGTGCAGTTTAAAGGCAGCCACATGTAGAATGTGCCTAGTACAGTGCCTGACACTGAGCAGGTGCAAGAATATGGCACCATCATTATTCTCTCTGCTGCTGAACAATATTTTTGGGAACAGTAATGATCTCCTTGCTGATTAATGCCTTAACTTACTTCTCCTTTCTGTGGCATTATGCAATTGTTGACCCAATCCTTTCTTCCTGAAACTGCTTTTTCCCTTGGTCCCCATGACACAAGATTTTCTTTCTAACAATCTAATTGCTCCTTCTCATTCTCTTTTACAGAACTCTCCTTCTCCACTGATTCATTCTTCAAAGAAAACCGCTCCTTTGGATTTCATCCTCATCTTGTTCCCTTCTTGTTCTATCTCATATAATTTATATGCTAACAATTCCTAAATCCATTATCTCACAAAGACTTCTCTTCTGAAGTCCAGACTGATATATCCAACTGTTTCTGAGATATGTCTACAGTCAACATGTCAAAACACAGACTCATCATTATGATCTGTGCAAAACTACTCCTCCTCCATTATGCCCTCTATGTTCCCGTCATCCACCGGTGACCCAAGTTGGAAACCTGAGTCATCTACAACTCCTCCTTGTCTCTCAGCCTCCATGTCCACCTCATGCCCAAATTCCCACAGCATGGTATGCAAGGTCTTTTAAAATCTAGCACCTTTATGTCTTTCTACGGTATCATCTCTTCCACTTTCTGTCTTGAATTTGAGCTCTGGTCACACTGAGCTACTTGCAGTTCCTCAAACCCATGTTCTCTCTCACTTGCAAAGTCTTTGTTGTTTTTTCACCCAGGAATTTCTTAATCTCTTCTTTATCAGACTAATTCCTGTTAACCTTTAAGACTTAGCTCAGAGTTACCTCTTCCCAGAAGTCTCCCCTCACTTCCATATTTGGGTTATGTGCTCTGATAGCCACTTCTGCATACCTCTGTCCCGCATGGGTGACCCTGTGCTGTCATCTCTAACATTTGTCCCTCTACTTGTCTCTCCCTCTTTTCTGTGAGCCTGTTGAGGGGAGGTATCCACAGAGCCTGGGGTAGTCTGCTCCATAGCATAGTAGGCGCTTAGTAATTGTCTGCTGAACGAAGAGTAAAGGGACCTACTGACATCATCAATACGCAGTTACAAAAATAGACCACTAATGTAAGCAAGAAGTTAGAATAAGATTTAGAAGCAAGTTTTATCACTCATCTTTCTGACAAAGCAGATGTTCCCACCACTGAGTAGTTACAAAGAGACATACACTCTTAATAGGCCACATACAACTTCCTTTTGCTTACCCATGTTTAAAGGCAGATATGACTAGACTTCAGCAAACTGTGAATCCAGAAATACTCTGGATGGTGAATAGACAGACCAAGCATTGATAGGGCCGCTGTCTCCCAATTTGAATCAGGAAATACTATAGAATGTCTGTGCTTAAATACTAAGGGATTATCATGTAGCAAAGGGACTGGGCTTTTCTGTATGCCCCTCCTCACATGCGCAAAGAGTAGAACTAAAACCAATGGATGGAAGTTATGGAAAGATCAAATTCAACTTGATATGAGAAAGAATTCTCTAGTGGCAGAACTGTCCAAAGATGGGATGGGCTGCTTGGTCAGACAGTGAGTTCCTCAAAGGCTGAATGAGAAGTTAGTGGGGCTGCTGTAGAGGGAATTTGTATATATGATAGATTTGGGAGGTATTATTCTATTTGACCTCTAATGTTTCTTCTACCTTAAAATTTTATTTTCTAGCAAGTAACAAGCATAACTGTTTCCATTCTTTCCATTCAGCGAGCAAGCTAAGAGTGAATCTAAGCAGTCAAGTCCAGGAGCTCTTCATCAACTCCAACGCTGAGATAGAATGTAGCATCTTGTCCCTGTCCACAGGAAACCTTCACTTAGCTATTATTTGGTACTTTTGCCCCATTTCCTCTAATGAATCCTGGCTGAAGATCCTGGAAATGAACCAAACCAATGTCGTAAAATACGGGGATGAATTTCATACCCCAAAGAGAAAACAAAAATTTCACACCGAGAAAGTTTCCCAGGGCTTGTTTCAGCTGCACATTCTGAATGTGGATGATGGAGACCAGGGCAGATATCACTGCACTGTGGAGGAATGGCTCTTGTTGACGAACGGCACTTGGCACAAGCTTGGAGGAGAGAAGTCAGGACCAACGGAATTGAAACTCAAGCCCACAGGTAAATATTGTAAATGAATTCTCCCACATCTTTCTGCAGGATTGCCATCTTCTTGAACATCTGTTCAATGGAATGATTATGTGGTGGTAAAAATATGACCTAGAGTCATAGGAATAGTGTCCACCTAAGCAATGACTGCAGGACCTGATAGCCTACCAGATATGAGGAGGTCATTTAACGCGAATCAATCTGAGGTTTGGGGGAACTTGGATGGAAACAAGGTCCCTCTGATTGATTTGCTTATCAGCCTTGGCAGCCTAGTCTCTGTAGTTACCCAGGGTATCGTATCTCCAGATCTCTATAATAACAAGCTGAGTCATTCCAGTGGGGCTGTACTGTAATTTGGCAGAGAAAGAGTAATAATGAAGCATATTTCTCCCACTGTGAACAGAAACTGTACAACCCTATAGGGATGTGTAGAGAAATTGCTTTTCAACATTTGGCTGCCTAAACATAAGGCAAATAAGAGTAGTTAACTGTTGGAATGGCTTACTGAGGGAGTCTCCCTTTCCTCAAGAGATCTTTAAAAATGTAATAGAAGTTCCACCCATTTGCGCTGAATGTGGGCAGGGTTGATAAGTCCTCTTAGCTTAGTCGAGTCACCCCCAATGTTGATTAAAATTAAATAAATGTCACAGCGAAGTTTCAGGAACTGGCCAAGATCCAACAGTACAATGCAAATAAGTTGGTCTGGTTTAGTGCTTAAAATTCTATTTTCAAGGTAACATCAAAAACAAGATTATAATTGAACATTACTATCTATAGGGTCGCTATGAGTCGGAATCAACTCAAGGGCAATGGGTTTGCTTTTTAGGTTTATATATTAGGCACCAAGAATACAAACGTATATAAAGCACAGTCCCTGCCCTTAAAGAGCTCACAGTCTGTTGGGAGCAGCAGATGCAAAACAAGGAACTCAGGCTAAGGCTCTCTTTCTGCCCCTCTGGGCCCCTTCTCCATGTTCTTCAGGCCCCCTCTTCCTCTTCCTACTAAATGTGGGTGTTTCAAGGGGATAGATTCTGGGCCTATTTTTCTTCTTGTTTTCTGCTTTCCCCAGAACTTCTTAAACACTGCCCTGGTTTTTACTACCTCCTTCAAGATGCAACTCTAAGTTTTCATGGTTATCCCCAGTCTCCCGAGCACCAGGCCTTTATATCCAACTGTCTACTGTCCCATTTCCATTTGGATGCTCCAGCGACCCTCAAACTCAGCACGTCCCAAATTGCACGTATCATCTCTGCCATGCCACATGACTTATTCATACCTCCGTATTCTCCATCTGTGTGACTAGCTTTTAATGTGATCCCCTACTTGTCCAAGACAAAATCTTGGCAGTATATGCATAACCCTTTTAGGGGGGCAGCCACTTCTTAGCTCAAGCCAGTGCTTCCCATGTAGAAATGTGAGCTCAGTGCTGTAAGCTCGTTTAGTATATCAAGAGATACCTAGAATCTTTTTTGGTATTATCATCCAGTTTGAGAACATTTGCAACAAATTCTAATTCTTTTAAAATACCAAGTGAGTCAAGCCAAAGATATCTGTGGTTGCACAACCTGATGAAAGTAATTAATGTCGCTGGTTCGTACATGTAAAGTGTTGGCACGGCAATCATTTTGTTACATATATTTTTACCACAATTTTTTTAAAAAGTTATGAGTGGGCTGTGTTTGGCTCTGACTTAGGAATGAGTTAAGGAAGAGGTCCCAAAGAGGTACTGAGAAGAACTGGTTAGATTATAGGAAAGAAATTTTCTCTGAGGTCAAAAGAGGAGAGAATTTCAAGAAGAAAATGGATGTCAGTGATGAAAACCACAGAGAGGACAAATTAGACTGAAGGGTCCCTTGGGGTGGGAAATTGCTGGGGAACTTTGCCAGAGTATAGAGAGGGGCTTGAAAGCTGGATTGCCATAAAGCAGGGAGTAATTTGAGGTGAAGAAACCCAGGCAGTGTCATATAAACTAATATTTCACATGCTTCACTATGAAGGGAAGGAGAGAGTAAAGATGGTAACTAAAAAACCCAGGATTAGAGAACATTGTTCTTTTAAACATAGCTTAATAAATGGGTTTGTAATGGAGTTGAAAAGAACAATTAACACACACTGTAATTTCTTTATTTTGTTTATAACTACTCTGGCCTTCCTTCTAAGTCCTCACCTGCTGATTAGCAGGGAAACAACAACAACAAAAAAGTAAATATCGGAATCTGTTTAGAAATTTGTCTGATCCAGTAACTAAATAGTTCCCTTACGTGGTATTCAAACACTTGTATAAAAATATTTAGTCTCCCACATAGCATCCTCTGTCCCTGTGTCTATACCTAGATGACATCTGGGTATATGGGAGGAGGCTGATTTGCTAAGAATGAGGAACAGGGGTAGAATAAACAACTTCAGGGAAAGGCTGAAAGTTTGAGTAGTCCCTTGGAAAGTAGGAGATGGGGGTGGCCAGGGAGAAGTGAAAATAGCAGGGCAGAGGATCCATCTAAATCTGGGTTGGAGCTCTGGTGGCATAGTGGTTAAGAACTTGGCTACTAACCAAAAAGCTGGCAGTTCAAATTCACCAGCTGCTCCTTGGAAACCCTATGGGGCAGTTCTACTCTGTTCTATAGGGTCACTTATGAGTCAGAATCGACTCGATCACAAAGGGTTTGGTTTGGGTTTTTCAATGGCTGGGCACCACAGGTAAGAGGTAGGGTTAAAGAAGACAAGAGGCCAGATTGATTCACAGCAGAGAATTTTGGGGGCAAATATGAAAGAAAGCCAAGGGATCAAGGAAAAGTGTTAAAGATGAAGGACTTGATATCCAAAGAGCATAAGATAGGATCTCCCCAAAGAGAACTAGTAGATTTTTTAGAGGTATCCAGTCTGAAAGACTGGTCCTTCTCTAACTTACTGCCATCTTATTTCCTAGGAAGTAAGGTGCGAGTCTCCAAAGTGGGCTGGACAGAAAATGCTACTGAGCACAGGGAGGTAGCCATCCGCTGCAGCCTGGAGAGTTCAGGCAGCTCGGCCTCCCTCTTCTCAGTCATGTGGTACTGGTACGGAGAAAGTTCTGAGAGTAAAATGCTGGTGCATCTGCAGCATGATGGCTTGCTGGAGTATGGTGAAGAGGGGCTCAGTAAGCACCTGCACTGTTACCGGTCCTCCTCTACGGACTTTGTCCTAAAGCTCCACCGGGTGGAGATGAAAGATGCTGGAACGTACTGGTGCAAGGTGGCAGAATGGCAGCTACATGGAAACCCAAGCAAGTGGGTCAGTCAAGCGTCGGATGAGTCACAGCCCATGGTGCTCAAGGTGCTGCGTTCAGGTAACTAGGGGCTAACCTGCCACCTGGCTCACTGGTCAGGAGACCCTTCGGCTCCCCTCATATGCTTTCCCTCTTAGCTATCTTCTAATCCTTCTGCAGGTTGAAGACAATTTCAAGACTCTCTAAGGAAGGTGACTTTGCCATTGCTCTCAATAGTATCTCATTTGAATATTACATGAGGTTTTGGCATAGCTATTTCAATGTCAGGGTCATCTGGTTTGCTCCCGCCCTCTCCTTCCAAAGAAAAAAGCTGTCAACGTTGTATCCTTTCAATTAACCAAATAATGTGTGAAGCAGACATCCTTATTTCTTGGCTGACCCTCTATTCTCAGAATGCTGACCTGAGGTGGGAGTTTGAATGAGGGATAAAGAGACTGCTGGGGCTACTTTACATTTTGATCTGATTGAACCAAAATCAGCTACATCTAAATGCTCCCTGAGTCCAAAAACCTTTTTCAATGAATAAGCGTCAAGCTCCTTGTCTCTGTATGTGCTAAACAAATTCCCAGGACTTTTGATGGTGATGATCATTTAGTGTACCTCCTGATTGCACCTTGAAAGGCATCAAGGAAGGAAGTGTTTCCAGATAGGACTTGTTAATAGACTTCCATTAGGAAGACAGCTACTTGTAGATCATTGGCCACAGGGTGATCCTTCTCTATATGGAAAGGTCATACTATTCGGCTGAGTGCACAACTTCAGGGGGACGTGGTACAGGAGGCTGTGAAGGAGGAGAAGGCACCCTTCCAGCCTAGCACAGTGCCAGGCATGTAATAGGCACTTATTAAGTATTTGTTAATGAAAGCAAAAATTGTTCCAGCCAAACCAGCTAAATTTTCCCTGGTGATCAATGAGTTGGTAGATGTCATAGCCAGATCATTCTCTTGGCCACTTACTTCTGGTGGGATTTAAGGAGAAGGTGAGAGATGAACTCTAAACTCAGACTTACTGTGGGAAATGACCTTTGGAGGTTCTGAGGGTACAAAAATGTATATGACAGAGTCTGCTCTATAGAGCTTAGAGTCCGGAGGGGGAGGTCAAGTCCAGTGTGATGTGGTGTTGGAAATGATTGATAAAGGTAACATAAGACACTGGCTAGCTTTAGTGAGACTCCTTAGGAAGGAAGAAAAGAGTACTGTCAAGAACTTATGGCAACTTGTCAGCTGTAGGGACAGCTTCATCTCAGGCCCAGCAATGCTTCTAGAGTGGAAGTCAAAGTTATCTGATTTGATCCCTGAGGCTTCATTGTCCTTTTCCCATGTCCATTCTTCAGCCTCCCAAGTGTCCAGGCGGAATATGTTTTTCCTCTATCAACCTTTCTTCCATTCCAACAATCATAGGAAGTCTCACACCCCTGAGCACATTCCACACGTTTTCCCACAGGAACTCATAGGCTCTGAATTGGCAGCTTTTGCAGTAGAGTAAATGGATAATAACTGTAAAAAGTATATATTCTGTATCTAAAAAGCACATCTCTGAGGCAGATGGGATACTTTGCAGCATATATATACTGTTCATCCTTATAGGATCCTTGTAAAACAGGTCAAAGATTTTAAAAAGTTGAACTCCAGAAAGAAACATTCAAAATGGAGGGTCTTTGTATTCTTCAGAATTGGAGAAGCTCATAAGCCCTGTGTTATGACCTAAGGTTGACAAATGAAGGTTTTTATTGTAACTAAAGTCAAGAATTCCCAAGTAAAGGCCTGCAGTATAGCATCTGGGTTCCCCAAACTTACTGTTCCTTTCTGGTAGTTTGGGAGGCAGTATGGAATGAAGAAAAATCCTAGGGTTTAGAGTCACACAAGCCTAGGCTCAAATTGTACCACCAACCTTGGTGGTGTAGTGGTTAAGAGCTACAGCTGCTAACCAAAAGGTTGGCAGTTCGAATCCACCAGGTGCTCTTTGGGAACAATATGGGGCAGTTCTACTCTGCTCTATAGGGTTGCTATGAGTAGGAATTGACTTAATGGCAACAGATTTATTTTTGTTTTTAACTAGCTATGAAATCATACCCTGGTTACTTAATCATAATACAAGTGCATACAATGTATCTAGCAAAGCATAGTTCTTGACACATTTAAGTGTTCAACAAATGCTAACTCCTTTTCCCCTTATGCCTCCAACCATGCTACATACACAGATACACGTATTCATCTAGGTAGCAAAGTGTTTTAACTTATTCAACAAATGACTTTTTTTTTAGGTTCTGGGAATACGAAAATGCATATGGCAGAGTCTGTTCCCACAGAGCTCTGAGGCTGGAGGAGAAAGTCAACTCCAAAGCCATACATGCCATGAAAGAAGTATTCCCAGGATGCTATGGGAACAACAAGGCAGAGCTAGTGTGAAGGGCAAGGTGGGCAGGAGGTCTGAGAAGGTTCCCCAGAGGATGGGGCCTGTGAAAAGCAAGAAGTGTACTTTAGGAAAAGGAAAACCAAGCCGGACGACAGTAAGAAGTGAAACTTCGTGGTATATTCGGGGAACATCCAGTAGTTGGAAATGGCAGAAGCTGTGATCTGTGTGGTACAGTAGGAAGAGATGAGGTTAGTGAGGTGGGGAGGCTGTCTTGTGGCTTGTGTGCAAAGCTAAGGAAGGTGAACTTTAGCAGGAAAGTTATCAGGCTGCAAAAAACAAAGCAGGGAAGTGACATCCTCACATTTGCATTTTAGAAGGCTCCCACTGAGAGCAGTATTAAAGGTTTGTTGAAGGGAAGCCAGACCTGGGTGTGAAATTGATTGGGGGATCCAAATGAGACAAGATAAAATGTTGAATTAAGACAGCACCAGTGAGGGCTGAGAGAAGACTCAATTAAAAAAATCATACCATCGAATAGATCTTGATTCATAATGACCTACAGGACAGAGTAGAGCTGCTCCACAGGGTTTCCAAGGCTGTAATCCATGAAAGCAGACTGCCACATATTTCTCCAGTGGAGCAGCTGGTGGTTTCGAACTGCTGGGCTTTCGGTTAGCACCCAAACACTTAACCACTGCATCACCAGAGCTCCAGAGAGAAGAACAGGCACTAGATATTGGGAGGTGTAATCGATAGGATTTAGAGACTGTTTTTTTTTAGATGTATATGATGGAGAGTGAATGAACAAAGGAGAGAATCAAGGCTGGCTATCTAGTTTCAGGCTTAGGTGGGAAGTGAGATCATTTACCAAGCAAGGGAATGGAGAAGAAAGGCTTGGAGGGGAGATTAGTTAAATTTTGAATAAGTTGGGCTGGAAGTTGAGCTTGGGATGCCTGTCAGTTAACCAGAGGTATCTTTCCAGTAGACATCTGGATTTCCAAATGGTATATATCTGCCCCAGGGTTGTAGACTAGGAGTCATCAACATATAGCCAATAATTCAAAAGAGGTCATCCAGGAAATGTAGACCGAGAGGAACAGAGGCCCGAGGATGGACCCTGAGATACATTGCTATTTATCAGGAGAGTGGACAAGAAGAGCCTGGGCGGGAAACTGCAAAGAGTGGCCGAGAGGTAGTCAGAGAACCAGGGTTTGGTGGTATGGCAGAAACCAAAGACAGAGAGAGTATCAATAGTGAAGGGAGAATCAAAGACTCAAATATTGCAAAGCGGTCAAAGACGACAAGAACGAGAAAGTATTCGTTGGTTTGACAATTAGGGCAATTACAGGAATGCAATGAGAGAAGTCATATTGCAGTGGGTTGAGGAGTGAGAAAGTGATCATATCAAATATAGACTACTCTTTCAAGAGCTTCGATGTAAAGGGAAAGAGGAGAATAACTAGATGGCAGGAGGTATCAGGGAAGGTGCTTTGGTTTTGCCTTGTTCTATTTTGGTTTCAAGATGGTAGGGACTTTGAGCACATTCACATGGCAGAGGGGGAAAGAGCCATTGGAGAGGAAGAAGATGAAGTGCAGATGAGAACAGATATGACTGATAGACCAATATTTTGCCAGGAATGTGCTACCCCTTACTGGAATGCTCATCAATGCCATCTTTAACCGGTTAATACCTACAAATCCTTCACCTACCAACTTAACTGCTACTTCCTCAGTGACTGACCTTATTCCCTTAGTCATCACACCTACAATAACCTGTTTAACACTGATCACCACTGCTAGTCTAGACACTCTGAGAAGGCCAAGACTATGAGTGTCTTGTTCCCAGCGCTCGCATAGGGCCTGGCACACAGAAGATGCTCAAATATTTATTGAATTGCAGTGTAATTACATTCCCAGTGAGTAGCCGTTCTATATATTGACAAAAGCCAGATGAAATATACAACAATTCTCACTTCTCAAATGGTTTTCCACCATGTCTATTTGGCTATCTCAGGTTGAGTTAATATTAGGACCACATAACAGTACTGAGGAGCACATGGTTCGTGTGAAGGCAGAAAAGTTAAGAGGCATTTCCTTGGGGGGAGTGGGGATTGGACCTTGCATTTCCTTCTCCATCTTACTTCCTTACCAATGTCTAAGCCAGAGCAGTGGCTACAGCTGCCTGAGTCTTTTTACCTCACTCTCAGACCCCCAATAATTCTCTATGAGTAATTAATAGGCCAGCTTATAAGGCTATAGGGTCGCTATGGGTCGGAATTGACTCGATGGTTTTTTTTGTTTGTATAAGTCTTTCTGGTGACTGGATTAGTTATAGTAGTGTGGTATTCGTTACAATAGCCCAGTATTATCTGGGTAAGGATCTACTTAGAAAGTGGGTCATTAAAGGAGATGTGTGCCCCTACCACCCTGAAGTTTCTGGAGAGACCATGCTATTCATTGACGCCTCCTCAGTGCCTCAAACGAGGCATGGCATAAAAAAAAAAAAAAAAAAAAAAAGCACTCAACAAATATTTGATGAAAGAATGAGCAATGAGGTACACGTTTTTTGGGATGCACTTTTATCGGGCCGCCTGATCCTACTTCATCTTTTGGCAGGAGACAACTCTCCCACACGGCCATGTGTGGCATAGGTCGGTTGCCCAAATTTTGCATTTGGCAGGGGCTGGTGGGTAGCCTCCTTGTTATCCTGTACCTCTCTTCTGAAGTCTGCTGCTTATAAATATTTCCAAGGTAATATAATAATAAACGAGTGCTCCTCAAGATGTGTTTGGCTGTGAGTGGAAGCAAGTTATAAACCAAACCTCTTGATAAAGTGTTCTCATTACATTTTTGGCTCTATTTTGCAGGCCTTGTACTTTGAGCATTGGGCGCCTACTTGGATTGAATCAAAATGCCAAACTGTAATAGTTTTGAATGTCACTGATTCTAATCCAGATTTGGGTGAGAGGCAGATGGAGGGAAATGGCGATCTTGAGATCCAGAGCAAACACTGCCCTCCCAAGAGGGGTCATTTAGAAGCACTGGAGCTGACAGTTTGTGAGTTGTTGGCCAAATCAGCACTGTGAAGAGTGCATTTTGCCTTCCTTTGATAGCAGAGTGCTCTAGAGTGGAGCAGCCTCCCCCGCATTAAGATCATCAAGCTCTCTGGCAGTCCCTTCATGGGAAGGTTAGAGTCTCAGAGGCACAAAAGCTAAGCACTAGATTTCTTTCCACTGCCTATGTGCTGCTGTCATCTCCCCATCATCACACTACCATTCTACCAACTGTGAAATCTGGGTGCCATAGACTCTCACTTCATATTCCTCTGTCTCCCATGACTGGAAAATGATGCCAGAACCTCCTCATTTGACTAATTACTTAGCTGGCTCAAGGTCACCCAGTACTTGGTACAGAGCGATCAGAAATCTAGAGACTTGGTCTGTGAAGAAGATGGCCAAACCTGTGACCCCTGCATGAGGAATCAACAGCTTCTGACTCTGTTTTCTACCTGGTCTCTTGGGAGAAGGTTGCCTGTGATCTTCCTAGCTTTCTCAGCAACGTTCTAGCTAATATTTATTGCTTGCACACTCAACAAATGCACTGGGTACTACGCGAAATACTTTATTATGCATTATCTCATCATGACTCTAGAAATTATTATTCTCCCCATTTTGTCAATGAGAAAATTAAGCATTGCAGAGAATAAGTAACTTGTCCAATGCCAATAATAGTAAATTGAGGAGCCAGGATTTGAACCCAGCTCTCTGAGCTGTAGTAGGTGCTCATTCATTCCTTATTGCCTGAGTGACCCCAAGGCCATTGCTCTTGATTGTTGGTCTCTATGGATCCACTCTCTTTCAGCATTATAGTCTCCCTGGGTGGTGCAAATGGTTAACATGCTCGGCTGCTAACCAAAACGTTGAAGGTTTGAGTCCACACAGAGATGCCTCAAAAGAAAGGCCTGGTGATTGACTTCCAAAAAATGAGCCATTGAAAATCCTGTGGAGCACAGTTCTCCTCTGACACACATGGGGCCGCCGTGAGTCAGAGCTGACTCGACCGCAACTGGTTGGTTCTAAAGTACATGCCTTCAAATGTATTCAGATAAGACCTGGGAGAACTGTGGTACTCAGGCAAGGCCGTTTGGGGGAGGATTCAGGCAGTATGTGGAGAGGGGATGATAAAGAATTCAGCAATCTAGCCTTTTCATTGTTCACCTTTTCAAAAACAAAAACCAACTTTAGGATGAAGGATACAAATGAGACCAGAGAACACCCAGACAACAAACCCCTGCCGTTCTTTGTCAGCCCCTTTCAGAGGTGCCAGCCTAATGTTCGGTGATGATCTTTATTTTGTGTAACATGACAGAAGCCACCCCTGGGTTCCAGTGTGGAATTCACTCCTTCAATTCATTCATTCATCAGTCTCCATTGAGGTTCTAGCCCACCCAGAGGGACCTCGGATGAAAGGCCTGGTGATCTACTTTGGAAAAATGAGTCATTGAAAACCCTATGGAGCACAGTTCTGCCCTGACACACATGAGGTTGCCATGAGTCGGAATTGATGTTAACGGGTTTTTATGTTAGCATCTGAGTTTTCAGAATAACTTGATTGCAAATATCCTGCCATCAATAAATGCAGTTGGAAGATTACATGTAATCGTTGGTGTCCCTTTATGTGCACATCTTTCTGCATCAAGAGATTTTAACCACAGTCCTGTAGCTCAGGACACTATTTCCTGGAACCTATGGTGCATGGAGTCTTCCACCTTTGCACTCTTCTGGGTGTGTGTGGCCAGGAACCATGTTGGGGTTGCTTGTGTGAGCTCCATGTGTCTGTCTGCTGATCGTACTTCCCAGCGGACTGCAGCTACTGGAGGATCCTGGTCCTCAGCCGGCCTTTATATAGCATCTTCTGCCCATGTGGCTGCAGTCTGTCCAATTCAATTCAGATCAGCAAAAGTTATGAAGCACACGTGCTAGGCACTGTGGGAGACAGAGAAACAAACGGCCCTATCAAGCATAGGAAACCCTGGTGGCGTAGTGGTTAAGTACTATGGCTGTTAACCAAAAGGTCAGTAGTTCAAGTCTACCAGGAGCTCCTTGGGAACTCTATGGGGCAGTTCTACTCTGTCCTACAGGGTTGCTATGGGTTGGAATCGACTCGATGGCAACAATTTTTGGTTTTATCAGGCATAGGCAAGTAACTATAATGAAACAAAGGCAATGGCTAAACGGAAGGCAAAGGTCTAAATAAAGGGCTGTGTGAGAAGGAAGTGGAAGAGAAAAACTGGGCCTGAGGTGAGGGAGGAAGACCTTGGGGAGGAAGTGTGATCTGAGCTAGGTCCGAAAGGCCCCGGAGGATTAGGGTGCTGGCAGCAGTAAGAACAGCACAGAAAAGGCACAGAGTGGAGGGTGCCTGGGGAATAGATCGATTTGGAGAGGCAGGCTTGGGTAGAGACAGGAAGGTGCCCCACTTTAGGTACAACTGTATTATCAGGGCAGTGCAGTGTGTTTTTTGGCTTTTCTTTTCATTCTTCCTTTTTAGAAATAGCAGTGGGAATCACTCAGTTAAAAATTCAGGACCAGCACCGTGGTTCAGAACGGGGGTTGAATTATAGATATCTTTTCTGAGGAAAGAAGATTAAAGGAGAGGGTTTTTTTTTTTTGGTTTGGTTTTCCTTCCTGGCTATTAGTTTTAAGTAGGTCATTGGAACCTCCAGTGGTTGGAAATTGCTGGGCACGAGGGAGGGCATGTTAGAAAGCACCATTGCTGGTACCAGAAAGTTCTTTTCTCCCAGCACTATTTCCTTTGCTCCCTTCATATGATCGAAGGGGCTTGCTGCTATTTGACCCCACTTTATTTTTTTAGTCTTTTACGTATATTTGCTTGTAGCAGTAAATCCCAGAATGTTTATAGTTGATCGTTACAAATAAATTGGAAGCTAATCCTTGTCAGTCTCTTTTATTTTTCTCTTTTTCGTTGCAGAGGCCACATTTCCTTCCAGGATCTGCTCTTCGGTACCTTTACTCTACTTCCTGTTCATCTACCCCTTCGTCATGTTCATTCTTCTGCTCCTTTGCCTCCTCTGCTTATACTCCAAGGCCAGGAAGTTAGCAACACTGAGTTCAAATGCACGGAAAGAAAAGGCTCTCTGGGTGGACTTGAAAGGGGCTGGAGACAGGACCAGGAACAACAGAAATGAAGAGGAAGATGGAGAGGAAGACAACTGAATCCTGGAAGAAACCCAAGGCCTGATGGAAAAGAGTGTAGACTTTTGGACTGAGTGACCAGGCCATGAATGAATCTAGTTCTTTTCTTTACTGTGTCTGCAGCTTTAGGCAAGTTATCTAAGTGTTAGAGGGAACATTTATTGAGCACTTATGGGTGCCAAAAAAAAAAACCCAAACCCGTTGCTGTCAAGTGGATTCCAACTCAAAGCGACCCTATAGGACGGAATAGAACTGCCCCATAGAGTTTCCAAGGAGCGCCTGGTGAATTTGAACTGCCAACCTTTTGGTTAGCACCTGTAGCACTTAACCACTCTACCACCAGGGTTTCCTTCTGGGTGCCAGACCCTCTTAATTGTGTCTTTGTGTATGATCTCATCTACCCCCTTTTTTTTTTTAACCCTTGCATCCCCCACCCCCCATCATGAGCTAGATAGTAACAGTATCTCGTATTACTTTGCCACACCTCGTGGAGGTTCACGTTTCTCATCCGGAAGAGGTGAGGTACCTCTCTCACGTAGTGGTGTGAAGATTAAATGAGATCTTAGAGGTGAAGCCCTGGATGGGTTCCCTTCTTCTCTCCTTTCTTGTGCCCCTGTTTCCTCTGGAAACCCTGTGAGTGGTCCTGTCACACAGGCTCTAGGTAATCTTTTTCCTCTGGATAAGAGGCGTAGGAAAGGACCTGATGTCAGCAAGGCAAAAGGAATTGGGAATATGCTCCTATTTACATCAGTTCAGCTTCCCCAACACGAATGCACCTTCCTATGGGAAAATGGCAGAGCTGAGTAGTTGCCACAGAGATGGTACAGCTCACAAAGCCTAAAATATTTACGATGTGGCCCTTTGCAGAAAAGCTTTGTCATTCTCTGCTCTATTTTAATGGTTAACATTCTGTCTGTCTTAGCTTCCGGGCGGAGGGGGTTGGGGGACAGTGGGGAAGAAGGCAGAATTCCATTTTCTTCCCCCATCCCATCTACAAACGCTCACTCAAGATTGGGCTCTGCACAGTAGGTGCTTAATCAACATTGGTTCTTTGACAAAACAATAAAACATTTTGTAGCCTGAGTTTTTTGGTTCTATAAGACTTATTAAATCAGTGCTGAAGGAAACCTTTTTTTTTTTTTTTTCGTTTCATGCCATACTGTTCTAGCTGGCCCCCCAAGGTTGCATATCTTCCTTTTGTCCCCCCACCAAAAGGTCCATCCGCTTCCTGTTTCTTCTCAGTACTAATTGCCATCCAATCGATACTGACTCACGCTGATCCCGTGTGCGTCAGAGTAGAAGCGGTGCTTGATGGGGCTCTCGATGGCTGATTTTTCAGAAGTAACTCATCAGGACTTTCTTCCGAGGCATCTACGGGTTGACTCAAATCTCCAACTTTTCAGTTAGCAACTGAGCATGTTAACTGTTTGCACCATCCAGGGACTCCCTCCTGGTTCTTAGCCGATGCATTAGTTTCTTTGACCTGCCAACGCTGAGTAGCAGGAAAGGTAGTTACTGGGGAGAGGAGAAGTTAACAGTGCCAACACTTTCCTATTCCAGCAGGGGCTAGGGGTTCCAAGGGAACCAATGGGTCAAGTCTGGTTCTTCAGCGTCCCCTCTTCTCAGCCAGGAAGTCCAAGAAGTCATCCTCATCATGGCTTCAGGCTTTCAACAACTTGCCCCCCCAGGGGGATGATTGTCCCCATTGGGCTTAAGGCCCCCTCACTTTTGTTTCCAAAGCTGCTCAGGCCCTGTTGTAGCCAGAATTGTAAATCAATCGGTGCTACCTAACAGACTTGAGAAAACACATCTGTTTGTTGTCTATGTGACCAGCAGGATTGCTTTAACACTAGGTAATTTGCATTTCCAAAGAGAACAATTTATTTTTAATTATTTTATCAGGCACACACGTCCTCTCCAAACATAATTAGTTCCTTTGCAAGGGGATTATTGGTGGCTATAAGAACTCCCACTATAGACCTACTGGTTCCTTAAATTCATCTCCCTTTACAGCCTCATCTGAAACGCCAAATGTTTCTTAAACATGTCAACACATTTGTTTCTGCTCTCCCATGTAAAGGGGCAGACAACAAAGCTAAAATTAAGACTTCTTAAGAAAATATGATGGCCCTTCTTATCGCATTTTTTTTTTTTTTTTTTTTTTTAGAAAACTCTATTTTAATTGGGATTTTGAAGAGGAAGGGAAACAGAACTGGCATCCTTGCCAAAGAATCATAGATTCTGGTGCTGCCCTCTGCCTGGAGTACCCTTTCCCCGAAGCCCTCACACCTCTTGTAACCTGGATCCCACGTTTCTGCTCTTAGCTCAAACACCACTTCTTTATGTTTGAATCCAGGAGAGATTGCACAGAGGAGACACTCAAATATGGAGATGCTCCAGTCAGAGCAAAGCACGGAAATTATTTCCCAGTGAGCTTCTCCTGAGGGCCAAGCACTGTGATAGGTGCGAGGGCTCCAGTGGTGACTTGAGCAGACAGAACCCCAATCCCTTGGGATTATAACCTGGCTTGTTCTGGATGCTCTGCTTTCATTAATGGAATTTAGAGAACATTAGATTTTCTAAGCAGCCACATCACACTATTTGGCCCATAGTGAGTTTTCAGGCAACTAAAACCCCTAAAGTCTTATTTTTTCCTTTTTTGAACTTCCAGAATCAAATTTATTGTAATACAATTCAATGGACATTTTACATGAAACCACCCTTCTCTCCAATTACATACTTGTTCATTTCACATTTTGAACCTTAATGGAGAGTTGTACTTTCATTGATTTCAGCTTTTCCATTCTATCTCGCCACCTAGTTTACTTTCAGCCTCTTTTGTTATAAATCCACTTTGGCAACAGGATAAACCTCTATTTCAAGGTATCTAGGAAGCTTTTTTTTTTGAAAGCTAGAAGTCCAAATTCAAAGTGAAAATTTTTCTCTCTGTGTTGGCTCAGGGGGAAGATCCTTGTCATTAAGCTTCCCAGGTCAAGGAGCTTCTCAGCGCAAAGAATGGGTCCAAAGAATGCACTATCCTCCTGGCACTTGTTTCTTGGTGATATGAGGTCCCCATGTCTATCTGTTCATTTTCTCTTTTATAGCTCAAAAGAGATTGGTTTAAAACAACCTAATCTTGTAGACTGAGTCATGCCTCATTCATATAACTGCCGCTAATCCCAACTCATTAACATCATAGAGGTAGGATTTATAACACAAAATCACATCAGATGACAAAATGGCGGACAATCACACAACACTGGGAATCATGGCCTAGCCAAGTTGACAGATATTTTGGGGAGACACAATTTAATCCATGACACAGGGATTGGCAAACTATGGTCTATGGGTGAAATCCAACCTACCGCCTGTTTTTGTAGATAACAGTTTTATTGAAACATAGCGTGCCCACTGGCTTACATATTGTCTATGGCTGCTTTCTCAATAAAGGGGCAGAGTTGAGTAGTCACAGAGACTGTATGGCTCACAAAGCCTAAAACATTTACTATGTGACTCTTGACAGGAAAACTTTGCTACTCCCTGTTTTTTTTTTTCTCTGTTTAAGTGGTTAAAGTTCTCTCTGTCTTAGCTATCTATTAAAAAAAAAAAAAAAAATTATGTTCCTGGAAAACATGATCTGATCTGACCTATCATATCTGAATCTGTTGTATCTGATTTAATAAACAGCCTTAGGCTCTCAAGATTGGTGTCTTGTCAAACAATTCTGATGTTTGAATCCTCTCAACCACAGTTCTACCAGAGATGGGAAACTAATCCCCTTTGGGGTAGTCCATTCCATTGTATTGAGTATCTGCTCTGTACAAGATGAGTTGACACAGAGTTGAATAAGGCGTGGTCTTTCATTATTTTTAGTTTGTGAAGACATGTACAGAGATAACTGATTTGTAGCAAAAGATGAATGCAGTGGTAGAAAGTGAAGTGTCATAAAAACTCCCTATAATTGTACGGAATTTGTTCATCATCTCAGAGTATCATGGCATCACTGTGGAAAAGAGATTGTTATCCTTGTTTTACAGGTGGCAACCAAAGCTCAGAGAGTGAGGGATTTATCCAGGATCACCAGCCCATATGCAGAAGAGAAGCAGGTAGGTCCTCTGATAGCAAGTCCTGGGCTTTTTCCATAATAAACACTGTAATGGATTGAATTGTGTCCCCCAAAAATATGTGTTGGAAATCCTAAACTCTATGCCTGTGGCCATAATCCCATATGAATGGGCTGCCTTTGTTATGTTAATGAGGCAGAATTACTGTAAGGCGTATCTTGAGTTAATCTCTTTTGAGATATAAAAGAAATTAAACAAGTAAGCTAGGAAGCAGAGATGGGGGAAGCAAAATGCCAAGCCACATGAAGATCGCCCAGGATCATAAGCTCAAAGAGACAAGGACCTTCCTCTAATGATAAATAAAGCCTTCCACTAGAGCTGGTACCCTGAATTTGGACTTCTAGACTCCTAAACTGTGAGAAAATAAATTTCTGTTTGATTAAGCCACCCATTTGTGATATTTCTGCTATAGCAGCACTGGATAACTAAGAATTTTGTGCCAGAAGAGTATGATGCTGCTCTAACAGACACCCAAAATGTGGAAGTAGTTTTGGAATTGGGTTATAGGTAGAGGCTGAGTTTTAAGGTGTCTCATAGGAAAAGCCTAGATTACCTTGAAGAGACTGTTGGTAGAATTATAAACATCAAAGGCGATTCTAGTAAAGGATCAGAAGGAAGTGAAGAGAGCTATAGAGAAAGTCTCTGTCATCTTAGAGAATACATATGGTGCCAGCAACAGAATGTTGCTAGAAATGTGAATCTTAAATGTGCTTCTGATGAGACTTTAAAAGAAAATGATTAGACAATGGAGGAAGAGCAATGCTTTTTATGCAGTGGCAAAGAACTTGTCTGAATTATGTTCAGGTGTGGCCTCCTAGGTTTCAAAGAGTCAGATCTTCACCAACTCGGTTCTGGAGTGTGGGACTGCTATTAAGGTGTGCCAGGGGGGTGGGGCCGCTTCCCACAGCTGAGGAGGAGGGGCTGCCATCTTCAAAGGCCAAAAGAACCGGGATTGCGGGGGAGGGGGGCAATAGGGTGGGGTCGACACTTAGAAGGTCTAGGAGAATGGGGCCACCTAAAGCTGAGAGAGCAGAGTTACCATCCCAGAAGACCTGGAAGGCGGAGCTGAAGCCCGGGGCCACGGGCCTCTGACCAAAATCCAGAGGACATGGACAACTACCGGAGTCTGGAGGGTGAGGCCATTGCCCAGATCATCCCAAGGAACAGAGGATTATTTTCAAGACTTGGGAGCTAATGTAAATTTTTCTTCTGGGTTTTGTACTTGGTTGGAACCTGTTGTCCCTTCTTTCCCTCCAGTTTCTCCTATTTGTAATGGAAATGTCTACCTTATGCCTATTCCACCATTGTACTTTGGAAACAAGCAATTAACTTGTAGTCTAGATTTCACAGATGAAGAGGAATTTTGCCCCAGGGGGGAATATGCTTTGATTTAGATGACTCAGAAGATGAGATTTTGGTCTTGAAGCTGCTTTAAGACTTTTGGGATGATGTGATGGGATGAATGTGTTTTACACGTGTGAAGGACATGGATTTTCGGGAGCTGAAGGGTAGAATATTATGGATTTAATTGTGTATCCCAAAAATTTGTGTTGTAAATTTCAACTTCTATGCCTGTGGCTATAATTCCAATTGAATGGGTTGTCTTTGTTATGTTAATGAGGCAGGATTATTGTAGGGTGTATCTTGGGTCAATGTCTTTTGAGATATAAAAGAAATTAAACAAGCAAGCTAGGAAGCAGTGATAGGGGAAGTGAAATGCCAAGCCACATGAAGATCGCCCAGAAGCATAAGCTCAAAGAGACAAGATCCTCCCTCTAGAGCTGACAGAGAAAGAAAGCCTTCCCCTACAGCTAGCACCCTGAGTTTGGACTTCTAGCCTCCTAAACTGTGAGAAAATAGATTTCTGTTTGTTTAAGCCACCCATTTGTGGTATTTCTGTTATAGCAGCACTAGATAACTAAGACAAATACTGTGATCAATTCCATTGCCATGGGGGAAATCTGGCCATAATAATACCTATGTCACGTGCTTGTTATGATATCAAATCAGATATTTATGTGGGAATAACTGAAACCATTCAAGTGGCAGCTGGATGCCAGTGTAATCTAAGTTTTTCCATGCCTTCCTGGTCTGTACATATACATGAAATTAAATTGACAGTAATAATCCAAATTTGACAGACAATTTTGCCCTAGGCTGCTTACACAGGATCTTGGCCATTTATAAATTGTCTTTCAAATATTTCTGGTGATTCCCCAGGATTCTGGGAATTCACATGAGCTCACTAACAAGCCCACTCCCTCTGCTGTGGTTCCTGGCTCTTCTGTTTGGCTCTGCAGGCTCACAGAGCAGCTGGGATGCCAGAGCACATAAGATGCCAAGCAGGACGGTGCCCAGTGGTAAGCAAGGAAAAGTGCCTCACTCTCATTTTGTCTTTGCATTACACTCTGTTATAAGGCTATGAATCCAAGATCGCTTGTGCATTTGTGTCTCTAAAGACTCCCTTGTGAAAACAGTCCCATCCTCTTTTTCTTCTGCCCAATATCTGTTTTCTCCACTGGGTTCAGATACCAGCCAGCCTGGGACCAGGCTGGGAGACCAACACCATCCCATCCTCTCCATTCCTCTTATCTGCTCCAGGTACCTCTACGCTAACCTGTTAACCACAGACCCCCTTTGCCTCCTGAGGGTAGGTCATGTACCTTGTGTTTATGGAGAGGCCCTACCACTTCTCAGACATGGCCCTGTAGGCTCAGCTGGGAATTCTGTTACATTGGTTTTTAATTTTTACCCCTAGTGCAGTAATGTGCTATGGGCATTTGGAAACCAGAGACAATGTCACAAAGGAAATGTCATTTGAACTGGGATTTGAAAGTTGGAAAATATTTTGACAGGAAAGATGGAGAAAACAGCAGTCTAGACAGAGGACGCCCCATGAAAACCACAGTGCAGGGAACCAACTTTGGCTTGATTTAAGTGTCAGATCTATGGAGGGGAGCAATGGGAGTTAAGTCTGGAAAGGTAGTTAGAGCTAGTCTGCTTGAGGGGGGCAGGAGAACAGATCTTTTCACTTTGGTGGACAATGGTGAGTCATGGAACGTTATTTAATAAGGAAGGAACAGCTGTGGTTTGGGAGAATTGAAAAAGCAGCAGCGGAAATGATGGCTGGGGGTCGGGATGAGGGCTGTGGTGGTACTAAGGCAAGGCAGGGCAGCTGGCTGGCTGTGAAACTAACTTCCCTTCTTAATTTGGAGAGTGGAGATAATCCCAATTTTTTTTGAGGGCTTTGAGGATTGAGCAAGATTATCAGAAAGTTTTAAAGATTGTATCACACTCATTGTTGTTGTTAGTTGCTGTTGAGTCAATTCCAACTCATGACAACCCTAGGTGTGCAGAATAGAACTGCTCCATAGGGTTTTTAAGGCTGTGACCTTTTGGAAGCAGATTGCCAGGCCTTACTTCCAAGGTGCCGCTGAGTGAGTTTGAACTGCCAACCCTTCAGTCAGTAGTCCTGTGCTTAACCATTTGCACCACCAAGGGACCTATCCAACTCAAAGAGGTAGCTAATGTATACCTGTTAAACGCAATGATACGAGTTATAAATTTCCTCTTTTGTGTTCAGTCGGTATTTGTTAACCTACTTTTCTACCCATGAATGTAGAGATAAGAGTTACATCCTTTCACTGTCTTAACTGACTGTCAAAGATTGAATTGTGTCCCCCAAAAGCATCTGTCAACTTGGCTAGACCGTGATTCCCAGTATTGTGTGATTGTCCACCATTTGTCATCTGATGTGATTTTCCTACTTTTTGTAAATCCCCTCTATGATGTTAATGAGATGGGATTAGTGGCAGTTATGTTGATAAGGCAGAACTCAATCTACAAGATTAAGTTGTGTCTTAATCCAGTCTCTTTTTGAGGTATAAAAGAAAGAAGCAAGCAAAGAGACGTGGGGACCTCATACCACAAAGAAAGTAGTGCAGAAGAGTACGTCCTTTGGACCAGGGATTCCTGCACTGAGAAACTCCTAGACCAGGGGAAAATTGATGACAAAGACTCTCCCCCAGAGCCAATGGAGAAAGCCTTCCCCTGGAGCTGGCATCCTGAATTCAGACTTCTAGGCTCCTAAACTTTGAAAGAATAATTTTCTCTTCGTTAAAGCCATCTACTTGTGGTATTTCTATTTTAGCAGCACTTTTAGATAACTAAGACACTGGCTTTCTGTTTACCTTATCTTTTTGATATTGCTTGTAAATTTAATTTACTTTTTAGAAATTTGAAGTCCCACCATGCTGCCTCTGAATCCAAGGCTCCTCCTGGACCAGCTCTGACAGCCAAATAAAGATGCTTTGACTAAACCCCAAACCAAACCCACTGCCACTGAGTTGATTCCTGCTCAAAGCGACCCTATAGGACACAGTAGAACTGCCCCATACAGTTTCCAAGGCATAAATCTTTACAGAAGCAGACTGCCACGTCTCTCTTCTGCAGAACAGCTGGTGGGTTCGAACTGCTGACCTTTGGCTAGAAGCTGAGTGCTTTAACCACTATGCCACCAAGGCTCGTGTTTTGACTAGTATAGTTTTTACACTGAACTATTTGCTAAGATGAAAGACATTAGTTAAAGACAGTGATTAATACATTCTTAAGTTATAAATAGCAAGTATATGAAAATCCCAATTTATTACTGCTTTAAGGGAAAAATTAAGGGTGTTTTCATAGTGGTGGAGGGTTGAGAGTGTGTGTTTCAATTTTAAGTTGCCTTTTTCGATAATATGATCCTCAGATGGACTTATGCTGGTCCCTTTCCAGTAACCTGTGCTCCAAACCAACCAAACAAACAAAAAACTCACTGCTGTCAAGCTGATTCTGACTCATGTTGACCCTGTTGGATAGAGTAGAACCGCCCCATAAGGTTTCCAAGGTTGTAAATCTTTCCAGAAACAGACTGCCACGTTTCTCCTGCCAACCACATCAAACTACTTACCGGTTTCCAAATGTATCCCTGATTTTGTGCTTGATGTTTTGGAATATCTCCTCAGTTTTCTTCCTTCCTGTGATCCTGCCCATCCCCATTGAATCATCTTAAATATTTATTTATTGCCCAGGGTTCCACATAAAACACTTACTAGGAGAAAACAACACTGTTTACTCTTTAATTTGTGTGTTCTGGACTGGATCATGTTCATGTGGAGAGTTGGGATGCAAGCCAAAGTTTCAGAAAGCTCCCTACCCCCACCCCATGTGCTTTGGTAACTAACTACAGGATTATGAGCTCTCATAATCTTATCGTGTGTCCTGTCCTCCAAGAGCACACTCTGCTGGGAGATGCTTCTCTGTGGTCCATACACATGGGAGAGACAGTTACATGAAGCCTTCCCTATATCACTAGTGAAAGGTTAAAGCCTATTACCGTACCTCTTACTATGTACAAAATAGTAGCTCTTCAACGTGAGGGCTCTTCAGTGGCATATTCATAGTTCTTATAGTAATCACTGAGAGCCCCAAACCAAACCAAACCCACTACCGTTGAGTCAATTCTGACTCATAAAAAAATAGGGTCGCTATCTGACAGAGTAGAACTGACTGATAGGATTTCCAATGCTGCAAATCTTTACAGAAGCAAACTGTCACATGTCTCCCACATTAGCAGCTTGTGGGTTCAAACTGCTGACCTTCTGGTTAGCAGCCGAGTGCTTTTAACCACTGTACCACCAGGGCTTCTAGACACACAATTAGAAAAAAAACAAAAAACTGTTGCTGCCGAGTCGATTCTGACTTACAGCAGCCCTATAGGACAGAGTAGAACTGCCCCCACAGGGTTTCGAAGGAGCAGCCGGTGAATTCGAACTGCTGACCTTTTGGTTAGCAGTCAAGCTCTTAACCGCTACACCACCAGAGCTCCAGGCACACCATACCCACATAGTAATAGCAATTAATGTCCTTTGAAGACATGTAGATGCATATATGTAGTGAGTCTTCAAATCACAACAGTAAGAGTTCTTTTGGTACAATAATATATAGACTAAAACCTGTTGCCATCGAGTGGATTCTGACTCATAGCAACCCTGAAGGACAGAGTAGACTGCCCCATAGAGTTTCTAAAGGAGTGCCTGGTGGATTTGAACTGCAGGCCTTTTGGTTAGCAGCCACAGCTCTTAAGCACTACACCACCAAGGTTTCCAATATATAGACTAGGGATCATAAATTTAGATGTCTTCAGGGTCCAGGCAGGTAAAATAAGAGAAAATTAATCAGTCTAGGGAAAGTCCTTAGTGATGAAGACTAGAGCAACAGGAGAACGTGTATCTATGTAAAGGCACTCAAAGTCAACATTGATGACATTGCTCAAGGTAATTAAAACACATTGGTGTGGAATTCTGTCCTTTGTAATCCCTGCATCAGACCTTAAAGCCACCAACAGATATAAACTCTGCCATCAAAACGGCATCTCAAGGTTATTCCTACTGCAAGGTCATGAAACTATTCACTTAGTTTTCTTCTAGTAGCTTCATTGTTTTACCAGTTAAAAGTGGGTCTATGATACATTTCAAATTTTTGGGGGGATAAAATGTGTTGTAGCGGTCAACTTTCATTTTTCTCCATATGATTATTTAATTGCTTCAGCACCATTTGTTAAAAAGAGCATCATTTCCCTGCTGCAATGGCATCTCTAACATAAATTAGGCAAATTTATATACTTTAATGCCAAGTTTAAGAAATATTCACCTATCCTCAATAGAGTTAGGTGGTACTCTAAATCACACCCGTGTGGAATTTATGATAAGAATCCAAGACTGGTTTAACATTTGAAATTCAATCTATGTAATTCACTATATTAAT
The DNA here is from genome assembly GCF_024166365.1 of Elephas maximus indicus. Lineage (NCBI taxonomy): Eukaryota > Metazoa > Chordata > Mammalia > Proboscidea > Elephantidae > Elephas > Elephas maximus. The sequence goes on along the minus strand of NC_064821.1, from coordinate 162,906,291 downwards.
AAAGAAGAAAAAGCGTTTAATACTATCTGATATTTATTCTAGTAATACTTCTCAGTAAACTAGTAATAGAGGGAAACTTTCTAAATTTGATAAAGGATATCATACTCAATAATAGGATATTGAATGCTTCCCCACTGAAGTTAGGAATAAAATGAAGATGTCAACTATCACTATGCCTATTGGACATTATATGGCAGTACTAGGCAATGCGATAAGACAAGAAAAAGAAATAACAATTAAAAAGATTAGAACCGAGTAAGTTAAACTGTCTTTATTTGCCAGTGACATGCTTGCCTTTACAGAAAAGCCAAAAGTATCTACAAACAAGATGAGTAAATACAAGATCTGTATACAAAAATTAGTTATATTTTTTATGTCAAAAAGAAACAGTTGGAACATGAAATTTGAAAATTATCATTTTAATACCACAAAAGTATCAAATGACCTATACTAAATTTAACAAAAGATGTGCAAGAACTCTACACTGAAAGCTACAAGACATTGCTGAGATAAATGAAAGAAGACCTAACAAAATGGAGAGATACTCTATTTTCAAGGCTCCATATTGTAAAATTGTCAATTTTCTCCAAATTGACCTATAGGCTTAATGCAGTGGCTACCAATAGGTAGCAATTTTGCCGTCTAGGGGACATTTTTGGTTGTCACAGCTTGGGGATAAGCGCTGCTGGCATCTAGTAGGTAGAGGCCAGGGGTGCTGCTAAACATCCTACAATGTATAGGGCAGCTCCCTTCCCCCACAACAAAGAATTGTCTGGCCCAAAATTTCAATAATGTTGAGGTTGAGAAATCCTGATTTAATGGAATCATAATATAAATTCCAGACAATTTTTAGAAATTGAGAAACTCATTCTAATATTAAACATAAATATAAAATATCTAGGACAGACAAGACAATATTTAAGAAGAAAAGGTGGGGGGAATTGTACTATCAGGTTCCAGGACATTCTATAAAGCTACATTAAGATAATATGGAGTAGGTGTGAGCATAAACAAAGAAGCCAGTAGAACAGGAAAGAGTCCAGACATACATCCACACATCTACATTCACCTAATTTATATTATAGAAGCCCTGCAGTGAGGAAAGGGTGCTCTTTTGAATAAATGGTGCTGGAGCAATTGGAAAATCACATTTCCAGAAATGAACTCTGACATCTACCTCACATTTTATATCGTAAAAGAAAAAAGTTGATAAATTAGACATCATTAAAATTAATTTCAGTTCATCAAAAGACATTAAGAAAATGATTACACAAACCATAGACTGAAAAAAAAGATATTTACATAACATACATAATATATCTGACAAAGAGTTATATCCAAAAAATATACAGAATTCCCATAAATAAATTTTTCAAACTCCCTCCTGGGGGAGGCACACAACCTGATTTTAAAATGAGCAAAATACTTAAACTGGGGTTTCACAAAAGAGGATAGTCAATAAGCTTGGCTATCTGTTTAGGTGCTTCAAGAAGCAAACACCAAGACGGGATTAGACATGCAAGGGATTGATTAGGAGAAATGCCTGTAAAGGCAAAAAAGGAGGGGGGATGGAGCAGGAGAAGGTGGGGAGAGTCCTTGACTGGGATGCAGGCCAGACATTTGGGAAAAGATTCGGGAAGAAAAAGGGTTGTGTAGGAAGAGCTTCAGGCTGCAGTAGAGTTGTGAGATAGTGTGAGCCAGATTGATGGGGAGTCCCTGGGCAAAGCTTGCCTATTGGAGGAGTTCCCCACTGGTAAAAAATGGCTTAGCTCTAGCTCTCTGCCATGCTTAGTCTTTGGCTGGGAGCACCCAGGAAATGTGTGAACTCAGCATGAACATCGTGATAGATCTGAAGGTCTGGTTGCTAGAGGTTGTCAATCAACTATGCTCCCTGCAGCAGGTTACCTTGAAGAGAGATTTGAAAGGTGCAGCTCCATGTCCATAGCATATGAACTGATGTTCAACATAGCACTCAACAGAAATACGCAAGTTCAGACAGCAGTGAGATATCTTTATACACATACCAGGACAGCTAATTTTTTTTTTTTTAATTGTACTTTAGATGAAGGTTTACAGAGCAAATTAGTTTCTCACAAAAAATTAATACACATTTTTTTTGTGACATTGGTAGCCAACCCCAGGACATGTCAACCTCTCTCCTTCTCGACCTTGGGTTCCCCATTACTAGCTTTCCTGTCCCCTCCTGCCTTCTCTTCTTTGCCCCTGGGCTGGTGTGCTCATTTAGTCTCATTTTGTTTTATGGGCCTGTCTAATCTTTGGCTGAAGTGTGAACCTCAGTGAAGTGCAGTCAGTGCTGAGTTAAAAGAGTATCCGGTGGCCACACTCTCGGGGTTTCTTCAGTCTCTTCAGACCAGTAAATCTGGCCTTTTTTTGTGAGTTACAATTTTGTCCTACATTTTTCTTCAGCTCTGTCTGAGACCCTCTATTGTGACCCCTGTCAGAGCAGTTGGTGGTGTTAGCTGGGCAACATCTAGTTGTGCTGGACTCAGTCTGGTGGAGGCTGTGGTAGTTGTGGTCCATTAGTCTTTTGGACTAATCTTTCCCTTGCGTCTTTGGTTTTCTTCATTCTCCTTTGCTCCAGATGGGGTTGGGCCACTGGAATATCTTAGATGGCTACTCACAAACTTTTCAGACTCCAGATGCTACTCACGAAAGTAGGATGTAGAACATTTTCTTTATAAACTATGTTATGCCAATTGAGCTAAATGTCCCCCGAGACCATGAGGGTGGCTAATATTAAAAAGGTTGACAATATCAAATGCTGGTAAGAATTTGGAGTAACTGGAACTCTGAGGAAGCCCTGGTGGCACAGTGTTTAAGAGCTTGGCTGCTAACCAAAAGTTTGGCAGTTTGAATCTACCAGCCATTCCCTGGAAACCCTATCGGGCAGTTCTGGTCTGTCCTATAGGGTAGATATGAGTTAGAATCAACTTGACAGCAGTGGGTTTGGTTTGGAACTCTGAAACATTGCTGATGGGAGTGTAAATTTGTTTAATTGTTTTGTAAAATAATTTGGTAATTTCTAATAAAGTTAAACGTACACGTACCCTATGGCCCAGTAATTCTACCCCAGGTATTAACCCAAGAGAAATGAATGCCTGTGTTCACCAAAAGACAAGTACAAGAATAATCATAGCATCTTTATTCATCATTGCTAAAAATTGTAAACAGTAGTCCCTCAAGAGGTGAATGGAAAAATAAATTGTAGTTTATACACACCATGGAATACTATATAGTAATACAACAAACCATTGACATACACTACAACCTCATTGTGTTAAGTGAAAGAAGTCAAACACAGAGGGGTATGTACTGTATGATTTTATTTATATGAAGTTCAGGAACCAGCAAAACTAATGCATGGTGACAGAAGTCAGAATAACGATTTCTTCTGGTAGGGAAAGTATTGATTGGGAAGGAGCATAAAAGAGCCTTCTGGGACAGTTGAAATGTTCTGTATCTTGACCTGAGTGGTAGTTTCGTGGGTGGTGGTGTTGTTATTAGTTGACGTTCAGTTGGCTCTAACTTATGGTGACCTTACGTGTACCAAATGAAATGTTGCCCAGTCCTGCGCCATCTTCACGAACATTGGTGTGCTCAATCCATTGTTGTGAGCCATTGTGTCCATCAGTCTCACTGAGGGTGTCCTTCATTTTCGTTAACTGTCTGTCTTAGGCTGGATTCTGTTGTTGTTGTTGTTAGGTACCGTCCAGTTGGTTCCAACTCATAGTGACCCTATGCACAACAGGATGAAACAGTGCCCGGTCCTGCACCATCCTCACAATTTTTGCTATGCTTGAGCCCAACTGTTGCAGCCACTGTGTCAATTCATCTCACTGAGGGTCTTACTCTTTTTCACTGACCCTGTACTTTACCAAGCTCGATGGCCTTCTCCAGGGACTGATCCCTCCTGATAACATGTCCAAAGTACATGAGATGAAGTCTCACCATCCTTACTTCTAAGGAGCATTCTGGTTGTACTTAATTCCAAGACAAATTTGTTCTTTCTTTGGTGGTTCACGGTATATTCAATATTCTTTGCCAACACCACAATTCAAAGGCATCAACTCTTCTTCAGTCTTCTTTATTCACTGTCTAGCCTTCGCATGCATATGAGGCAATTGAAAACACCATGGCTTGGGTCAGGCGCACCCTAGTCCTCAAGATGACATCTTTACTGTTTAACACTTTAAAGAGGTCTTTTGCAGCCCATCTGCCCAATGCAATGCGTCTTTTGATTTCTTGACTGCTGCTTCCATGGCTGTTCATTGTGGATCCAAATAAAATGAAATCCTTGACAACTTCAATCTTTTATCCATTTATCATGATGTTGCTTATTGGTCTAGTTGCTAGGATTTTTGTTTTATGTTGATGTGTAACCCATGCTGAAGGCTGTGGCCTTTGATCTTTATCAGTAGGTGCTTCAAGTCCTCTTCACTGTCAGCAAGCAATATTGTGTCATCTGCATAACACAGGTTGTTAATGAGTCTTCCTCCAAACCTGATGCCCCATTCTTCTTCACATAGTCCAGCTTCTCAGATTATTAACTCAGCATACAGATTCAATAGGTATGGTGAAAGGAAACAAAAGTGACGCACACCTTTCCTGATTTTAAACCATAAAGTATCCTCTTGTTCTTTTGGAATGATTGCCTCTTGGTCCATGTACAGATTCCTCATGAGCACAATTAAGTGTTCTGGAATTCCCATTCTTTACAATGTTATCCATAATTTGTTATGATACACAGAATCGAATATCTTTGCATAGTCAACAAAACACTGGGAAACATCTTTCTGGTATTCTCTACCTTCATCCAGGATCCACTGACATCACCAATGATATCCCTTGTTCCAAGTCATCTTCTGAATTTGTATTCAATTTCTGGCAGTTTCCTGTCAATGTACTGCTGCAATCGCTTTTGAATGGTCTGCAGCGAAATTTACTTGCATGTGATATTAATGCTCTTGTTCAATAATTTCCGCATTTGGTTGGATCATCTTTCTCTTTGGAATACGTATAAAAATGGATCTCTTCCGGGCAGTTGGCCAGGTAGCTGTCTTCTAAATTTCTGGGCATAGATGAGTGAGCTTTCAGCACCGCATCCGTTTGATAATTCATCTCAGCTGATATTCCATCAAGTCCCAGAGCCTTGATTTTTGCCAATGCCTTCACTGCAGCTTGGACTTCTTCCTTCAGTACCATTGGTTCCTAATCATATGTTACCTCCTGAAATCAACTCCAAGTCCAAAACCTCATCTTCCGCAAAATTCCTCTTCTGTGAAATCTAGAAAACAAGTTATCTACTTCCAAAGTACAATGGTAGAATAAGCATAAGGTAGACATTTCCATTACAAATGGAAGAAATTGGAGGGAAAGAAGAGATAACAGTCACCAAGCAAGTCAGCAGAACACATTACATTAGCTCTCAAGGCTTGAAAATAACCCTCTGTTCTCTGAGACCACTTACACAATAGCTCTACCCTCCAGACTCTGAGTGTTGGCCATACTCTTTGGATTCTGGATGGAGGACCCTCAGTCCTGGGCTTCAGCTCTGCCTTCCAGACCCACTGGAAGAGCAACTCTGCTGCCTCACATTTGGGCAATCCCATTCTTCTAGTCCACCTGAGTGGAAACTCCATCCCCTTGGTCCAAGCAGGCCCTGTTCTTCTGCCCCTTGGACATGGCAACCGCACCCCCTCAGCTTTGAGCATTGGATCTGACCCCACCCCACTGGCACTTGTGAAAGGCAGACCCACACTCCAGAACTGAGTTGGTGAAGATCTGAAGCTTTGAAACCTAGGAAGCTGCACCCCACCCTTTGAAATCCCAGAGGCCATGGCTCTATCCTCCTAGATCTCAGAAGTCATGACTCTACATTTTAAGACTGAGGCAGCTCTGCTTCCTGTGTTTCTTGTCTCTTCAGCTTCTGCTTCCTGGTTCCTTGGCCTCTTGGTCCTTCAGGCCTTGCTGCCTGCATCTGCCCTGGTTGGGCAAGTGTTCCAAAGCTCTGTAGCTCCACTGATAAGTGCCTAGAGGAATTTCACTCTATCAGTAAACTTTGGCCAGAAGGCACTCAGCTGTCCTGTTCCATGGGTTGGGAAGCCTAGCCCTACCAATAAGTGCGCAGAAGCACCCCACTCTGCCAAGAAGCCTCCTGTGCAAAGGGAGTCAGCTCTCAGTTCATGGGTAGGATTCAGTGCTATCTTATGCTGGTCTCCTGGTCCTGCTGCTGCCATTTCTTTGCTACTGCTTCTCACCGTCTTTGCCATCTCCAATGTTACAGCTCTCCTCACTTCCTTCTGAACCCTCACCGGAGTTGTCTTTGGTGTCCATAATTCCACCAACAGTATCTTCAAGTTAATCTAGGCTTTTACCATCAGGCACTTTAAAACTTTTCCAGCCTCTACCCATTACTCGATTCCAAAACTGCTTCTACATGGTAGGTATCTTTTAGAGCAGCACCCCACTCTCAAGATTAGGGTTTGTTAAAGAGAATTAGGGTGGGATAAAGCACCTTTACTCAGGTCACATCCCTGATCCGATGTAAGTGGAGTTTCCCTGGAGTGTGGCCTGCATCACCTTTTATCTTACAAGAGGTAAAAGGAGAGAGAAGCTAGTAGAGAGATAGGGACTTCATGCCACCAAGAAAGAAGCGTCAGGAGTGGAGCATGTTATTTGGACCCAAGAAACTCCAAGACCAGAGGAAGATCGATGGCAAGGACCTTCCCCCAGAACTGACAGAGAAAGAAAGCCTTCTCCAGGAGCTGGAGTCCTGAATTTGGACTCCTAGCCTCCTAGACTGTATGAGAATACATTTTTGTTTGTTAAAGCCATCCACTTGTGGTATTTCTGTTACAGCAGCACTAGATAACCAAGACAGTGCCGTCCCTCAAAGAGGAAACGAGAAAGAAGTTAAGATTGATTTTATTGAGCAGCCATCATATGTTATAAGAATTGGATCCTTATGACAATCTTATAAAGAAGCTGAGATTAATCATAAACCAGGAAAAAGCAGTTAACTATTGTGCCTAAATTCACTGACTTTTAAGTGGCAGAGCTAGCACTTAAGGCCAGGTCTGAAGAGCCCAAAGGCAATGTTCTTTCTGTCACAGCTTGCTCAGCTTGCTCCCTCCAGTTGTAAAGGTTCTATAATGTCATTATGAGCAAAGATCTGTACTCACAAAGTAATGAGAGGATCATTGGGACAGAAAATGATCATGGGTGCTTGTTTTGTCACACGATCTCTAAGTGCCAGTTTGTGCTGTAAAGAGGAGATAAAGTTAGAGCGGAGGAATAGGGGACCCCTTTGCAGTCTTTCTCCCAGTTTTTACAGATTTCCATTCAGCCCAACACATGTTGATTGAATGGCTTCTCTGTGCTGCCTTGTGATGCTGTTCAAATAGATACATGAGAGTATATTTTATTACAAGTTCTTAATTTTGTTACTAGGGAATCTTTGTACTGTTTAATGGTTTGTCCAACAGCAGCTATTTGCACCATTCTGCTGGCAGCAGGAAATTGTTTTGAGGATTCTTCCATTCTCAATACCCAAGATATGACCAGCCCAATAAAAGGGTGCTGATGTCAGAATGGCCTTTATGCCTGAAGGATAGGCCAAATACCTGCTAGCCCCCAAATCAGCTATTGGGGATTGTCATGGATTGAATTGTGTCCTCCCAAAATATGTGTATCAATTTGGCTAGGCCATAATTCCCAATATGGTATGATTGCCCACCAGTTTGTCATCTGGTATGATTTTCCTATGTGTTGTAAATCCTACCTCTATGATGTTCATGAGGTGGAATAGGTGGCAGTTATGTTAATGAGGCAGGCCTCAATCTACAAGATAGAATTTTGTCTTGAGCCAATCTTTTTTGAGATATAAAAGAAAGAAGTGAGCAGAAAGACAGGGATCTCATACCACCAACAAAGCAGTGCTGGGAGCACAGTGTGACCTTTGAACCCAGGGTCCCTGCACCGAGAAGCTCCTAGATCAGATGAAGGTTGAGGACAAGGACATTCCTCCAGAACTGACAGAGAAAGAAAGCCTTCTCCTGGAGCCGATGCCCTGAATTTGGACTTGTATCCTGGTGGCATAGTGGTTAAATGCTACAACTGCTAACCAAAGGGTCGGCAGTTCGAATCCGCCAGGCACTCCTTGGAAACTCAATGGGGCTGTTACTCAATGGGGCTGTTCAACCCTGTCCTATAGGGTCGCTATGAGTTGGAATCGACTCGACGGCACTGGATACTAGGTAGACTAAGAACAGACTTCTGTTTGTTAAAGACATCCACTTGTGGTATTTCAGGTCTAAATGCCTCCTTTGAAACTTCTTTCTTAATTGAGAAAAGATATTCGGCATAGTAAATAGATCACTCAAATGTAGTAAACCAGGAGACTTCCCATCTGGCAGCAGAAGGGTAAATGGCAACTGTCATATTTATTCATCCTTCCACACGAAAGAAATAATACACATTTCAGCCCTTGTAAAAAGTAAGCTTCAGAGTCATGAAATTAAAGCAGCTAACTATTTACTCTTAGGGTCTTCCACTTCTTTGACTTTTTGCTCCTTTTCAATACTCTGCCTAATGAATACACCTGGCAACATAGTAGTTGGGAATATGGACTCTGGATTTAGACTGCCTCAGTTCAAATCCTGACTTCCCCACCTACCAGCCCTGTAATCTTTGGCATTTAATTACTTTATAGGGTTGTTGTTTGGATTAAAAGAGATAGCACACATAAAGCAGCTGGAACTCAGAAATGTTAAGTATCATCATAATCATCGACAAGCTTGTCATTTTAATTCTCCTTTCTATTCCTGAAAACAAAACCAGATGTCTGCTCTCACTTCCTTATTCTCAACATGCTAGAGGTGAGAACAGAGCCTGGGAATGGAATGCAAGCATGGGCTTTGCCACAAAATGGGATCTTTGAGGGGTGTGATGTTCTCAGCCCAACAGGCTAATTTAGGGATAACTAATTTTTAAGTATAAAGTTTCAGGAAAGAGACAAGATAGCAAGGCCATGTGGACAGAGGAACATTTGGATAAAATTGCCTAAATACTTTACAGTTAAATGAGGAGCCAGGATAGTTTAATCCAAGAGTTCCAAGTGAAAATACATAAATACCTGGGAATAAATGTGAAATGGAGTCACCAGAGACTCCTATCTGGAGATACTCTATTACTCTATAAAAAAAATAGGTGCATTAATTAGCTAATTCAATTTACATGTAGATTTGAGAGTAAATGGAACATTTGGAAAACAAATGTTATGGCAGATAGCAAATAATTAGCTTGGAAATTGATAATATAATTAATGAATTGAATTGTGGTTTCCCCTGTATTGACTCAAGGTATGTTCTTCATGTCCATTAACATGGTTCAGGTGGTGTAAGTTATTTGAGTTTTATATGTTTGGTATTTGTATTGTGCACACACACACTTGGGTAGGGTGTACAACTTAAAAGTGAAAACGGTCAAGTGAACTGAGCAAAATTTCCCCACCTCCCACTTAGCCACGCTCCAGCTCTTCCATCAGAAATAAGCCAGTACTGAAGTGGCAGGGATGGTATCACCATGAAAAAAGTTTAAGGATGAAAAGAGATTGCTTAAACACGCATGCAGAGCTCTGGGTGAGAATACAAAAAACCTGGATGATTCCTTCTCCAGAGCCAATCATCAACAGTGTTTGTCTCCCCTGGACTGAGGAAGAAGAATTGAGGGTTGGAGAGAGAGGGCAGTGGGAAAAGCAAGAGTAAAAGAGAAATGGGAGAGAAGAAACACATGAGAGTGAGAAAGCAGGAGTAAGAGCCCACAAGCCACAGAAAGAACTCCACATCTCCCATCCCACCCCACTCTTCTCTTGGACTCAAGTGAGTCTCTCTGATCTCCTGTACAAGTGGTGTGGGTGGTGCCTGCTGGAACCCACTTACTGAGGAGGAAGAAACTGCATGCTTGCAGAAAGAAACCTTCAGGCAGCAGGAGAGGCAGCAAGCCCCACAGCACTGAGGCAAAGCCTCTCTGTTTCACTGGGGCAGCCGAACGGAGTAAGTTCTGTTGACTACATGTGCAAACAGGCCTGTCTTGCTTCTGCTCAGATTGAGGTGGAAGTTCAGTTCAGGAACGAGAGGTGAGAAAGTACTACAGAGGAAATGAAGAGCTGGAAGAGCCAGCTCCTTTGAAGACGATGTCCTGGGCTTCTGTACCATGCTACCCAGGGAGGCTGTCTTAGATCTTCATCAAAAGAGTCAACTTTTCCTCTCCTCATTGTTGGAGTGTATTGAATCCCTCACAACTTGGAACTCTCCTAGCTTCCATACAAATGGATATAAATCTAGAGAAAGAACCAAGAGGGAGAGGAAGGCAGTGACAGATTAGATAAGAAGTGACAGACATTGCAAGGTGAACCAATGAGACAGGAGGTGATGCAACTGAATGAATCATTAGCCCAGAGGGAGGCAAAAGCCTCTGTCCTGAAGAGCCACATTCCCCTGGGGCCCCTAGGCTGCTTCCTGTGCTGCTCACCAAGAACAAGCCACGTCAGATTAACCTCACTTCCTTTGCTGCTATGCTTTACAGGCTGGTAAATCAAGGGACAGCTGTAGATGTAGCATGCATGAACTGCAGCAAGGCATTTGAAAAAGAAGGAGCAAAGTCAATATATATGTGGCTCCATACCTGACAGAGATTATACCCAAAGCATCATGTTTACCTGGAGGACATATCTCCAGAATGTGCTAAAGTGCTTTGCCTTGTTCAGCATTTTCACTGGCAAATTCGATGAAGGCAAAGAGAGCAGACTTGTCAAGGGTTCACTTGACACAGAGGAGATATCACTAATAAGTCACTTGACAGGAACAAGATGCAAAAAGCTCCAGACAGACTAGAATGCTAGGTAAAACTAACAAGACAAACCATAGAATCCATAGTTAAGTTCAAGTAATTAGATGTCCAGGGTACAGGAGACTTGAGTTCATGCATGAAAAATGAAAGTAGTGGCTTTGGTTGATTTCACACTCAATATGAATTACTAGTATGACAAATTCATTAAAAAAGAGAGAGAAATTTTTGCAGCTTTATATTGCATATTCAGGTGGGATATATTAAAGGTCATACATTGGCTCTCATGGACTTGTTTTAATTTTATTCAGCTTCAACTTGAACTTGCATATGAGCGATTGATCTGCTCCCCAGTTGGCCCCTGGCCTGGTTCTCAGTGATGATATTAAGCTTTTCCATCATCTTTTTCCACTCATGTTATCAATTTGATTCCGGTGTATTCTGTCTGGTGAGGTCCATGTGTATAGCTGCAGTTTATCTTGTTGAAAAAAGATGTTTCCAATGAATAAGTCGTTGGTCTTACAAAATTCTATCATGCCATCTCCAATGTCATTTCTACCACCAAGGCCAGATTTTCCAACTACTGGTCCTTCTTTGTTTCCAACTTTCACATTCCAATCACCAGCAAATATTAATGCATCTTGATTGCATATTGGATCAATTTCAGACTGTAGAAGTTGGTAGAAATCTTCAATTTCTTTAACTTTGGCATTAGTGGTTGGTGTGTAAATTTGAATAATAGTCGTATTAACTGGTCTTCCTTGTACGCATATGGATATCATCCTACCACTTACAGTGTTGTACTTCAGGATAAAATCTTGAAATGTTCTTTTTGATGATGAACACGATGCCTTTTTCTTCAATTTGTTATTCCCAGCATAGTATACCATATATTGTCTGATTCAAAATAGCCAATACCAGTCCATTTCAGCTCACTAATGCCTAAGATATCTATCTTCAAGTGTTCCATTTCATTTTTGACAACTTCCAATTTTCCTAGATTCATAATTTGTACAGTCCACATTCCGATTATTAATGGATATTTGCAGTTGTTTCTTATCATTTTGAGTTGTGCCACATTGGCAAGTGAAGGTCTGAAAGCTTGACCCCATCCACGTCATTAAGGTCGACTTTACTTTGAGGAGGCAGGTCTTCCCCAGTCTTATTTTGAGTGTCTTCCACCCGAAGGGCTCATCTTCCAAGACTATATCAGACAATGTTCCACTGCTATTCGTAAGGTTTTTAATGGCCAATTTTTTCAGAAGTAGATCACCAGGTCCTTCTTCCTAGTCTGTCTTAGCCTGGAAGCTCCAATAAAATCTGTCCAACCATGGTATATCCCACCTGAATTTGGAGGCCATCTCAAGAATAGATATGACCCACTAAACACACTGAACACTAATGACCAAAGATCAGACGAGTCGTGGGATGACATCAAGGACATCATACATGAGGAAAGCAAACCTGCTGAGTCAAGCCAATTCAGACTCAAAAGTAACCCTATAAGACAGGGTAGAACAGCCCCACAGAATTTCCAAGGAGCAGCTGGTAGATTTGAGCTCTTGACCTTTTGGTTAGCAGGTGAGTTCTTAACCACTGCACCATCAGGGCTCCAAAGAATGCAAAAGGTTGTTAAAAAGACAGGAAAGAAAGAAAAAAACAAAATGGGTGTCAGAAGAGATTCTGAAATTTGCTCTTGAATGTCAAGTAGCTACAGCTAATGGAAGAAATGATGAAGTAAAAGAACTGAACAGAAGATTTCAAAGGCCAGCTCAAGAAGGCAGAATAAAGTATTATAATAAAACGTGCAAAGACCTGGAGACAGAAAACCAAAAGGGAAAAACACGTTCTGCATCTCAAGCTGAAAGAACTGAAGAAAAAATTCAAGCCTCAAGTTGCAACATTGAGGGATTCTGTGGGGAAAACATTAAACGATGCAGGAAACATCAAAAGAAGAGGAAAGAAATACATAGAATAACTATAACAAAAAGAATTGGTTGGCTTTCAACCATTTCAGGAGGTAGTATATGATCAAGAACTGAAGCAAGAGGTCCAAGCTGCACTGAAGGCATTAGTGAAAAACAAGACTCCAGAAACTGACGGAATACCAGTTGAGATGTTTCAACAAATAGATGCAACACTGGAAGTGCTCACTTGTTTATGCCGAGAAATTTGGAAGACATCTACCTGGCCAACCGAGAGGAAGAGATCCATATTTGAGCCCATTCCAAAGAAACGTGATCCCACAGAATGTGGAAATTATCAAACACCATCATTAATATCACATGCAAGTAAAATTTTGCTGAGGACAATTCAGAAATGGTTGCAGCAGTACATGGACACGGAACTGCTAGATATTCAAGCTGGATTCAGAAGAAGACATGGAATGAGGGACATTATTGCTGATGTCAGATGGATCTTGACTAGAAGCAGAGAATTCCAGAAAAATGTTTACCTGTGTTTTATTGACTATGCAAAGGCATTCGATTGTGCAGATCACAACAAATTATGGACAACATTGCAAAAATTGAGAATTCCCGAACACTTAATTATGCTCATGCAAAACCTGTGCATAGATCAAGAGGCAGTTGTTTGAACAGCATAAGGGGATATTGGGTGGTTTAAAATCAAGAAAAGTGCGTGTCAGCGTTGTATCCTTTCGCCATACTTATTCAATCTGTATGCTAAGCAAATACTTCGAGAATCTGGGCTATATGAAGAACAACACGACATCAGGTTTGGAGAAAGACTCATTAACAGCCTGCGATATGCAGATGACACAACCTTGCTTGCTGAAAGTGAAGAGGACTTAAAGCACTTACTGATGAAGATCAAAGACCACAGCCTTCAGTATGGATTACACCTCAACATAAAGAAAATAAAAATCTTCACAACTGGACCAATAAGCAAGATCATGATAAATGGAGAAAAGATTGATGTTATCAAGGATTTCATTTTAGCTGGATCCACAATCAACGCCTAGGGAAGCAGCAGTCAAGAAGTCAAAAGATGTATTGTATTGGGCAAATCTGCTGCAAAAGACCTCTTTAAAGTGTTAAAAAACAAAGATGTCATTTTGAAGGCTAGGGTATGCCTGACCCAAGCTATGGTGTTTTCAGTCACCTATTATGCATACGAAAGGTGGACAAGGAGACCAAAGAAGAATCAATACATTTAAATTATGGTGTTGGCAAAGAATATTGAATATACTATGGACTGCCAGAAGAATGAACAAATCGGTCTTGGAAGAAGTACAGCCAGAGTGCTCCTTGGAAGCCAGGATGGCAAGAATTCATCTTACGTACTTTGGACATGTTTCCAGGAGCTACCAGTCCCTGGAGAAAGACATCATGCTTCATAAAGTGGAGGGTCACCGAAAAAGAAAGCTGTCAATGACATGAATTAACACAGTGGCTGCAACGATTATGAGGATGGTACAGGGCCAGGCAGGGTTTTCGTTTGTTGTGCATAGGTCGGAACCAATTTGACAGCACCTAAGAACATACTGCATATATAAAGTGGTCATAACCAAATAAAACAGACAAGTATACCACTGTACTTTTCATATTGAATTCTATTTGGGATGCCTCAAATTAAGCAAAACATTCATTGAAAAGTGCTCATGAAGGGGTTTGGAGGGGAGAGACTTGATTGAAACAGCTGGAGTAGTTTCTCTGGGAAAAGACATGGAGTTAGGAGGATGAGATGGCCATATTCAAGTACTTAAAGTGACATTGAAAAGGATTAGGTATATTATATGTAACTCCAGATAACAAGTATATAGATGGTTCAGACAGAGTGATGGATTTCTACTCAACATACATTTTAATTTACTGACATTTTGCTATAGTCAAATGGAGAATTTGTTGCAACCAGAAGTTTCTATGCTGAATCCATTAGGGGTAAAGCGAAAGGGATTCCTTCACTCCTTGGGAGGGCACACTAGATGAGTTTAGGGTCCCTTCCATTCTATAGATTCATTCATTTCACTTCACAGATATACACTGCATTCCAATGTGTTGTGTATACAGTGAGTGGTGAGCCAAACAGAAACAAGTCCCTGCTCTCTTGGAACTCAAGTGTATAGTCTGTGGGGGAGACAGACTATAAACAAGTGAACAGACAACTTACTAGAAATTTAAATATTATAAGGAAAGCTAACAGTATTGAGATAGATAATAAACAGGAAGGACTCCCATAGATAAGTAGCCAGGGAAAGTCTCACTGAGGTGATACTGAAGCTGAGAGCTAAAGGAGGAGGGATGTAGGCTTTTGAAGAACTACAAAAAGCATTCCAGACAGAAAGTACTACATGAACAAAGGGCATAGGGTAAGACAAAGCTTGGCACATTGAAGAACTGAAAAAGATCAAAACAGCCGGAACGCTGTAAGGGAGGAGTAAGATGGCACAGGCGAAGGGGGAAGTAGGCAGAGCTGAATCACACCGGGCCCTGTACAACAATGACAACAACATGAACCAAGATGAAGATTTAAACTTTATTCTAAATTCAGTAGAAAGCCACTAAAGAGTGTTAAGTAGAGCAGTAACAAATGGAATTCATGTTTTTAAAAGATTGATGAGTTCTTTGAGATCATTTTAGTACTGAAAAAACAGTGGCACAAAACAGAGGTTGCTCTGATCCTGCTCCTAGACTAACTCAGACAGGAGATGTAAGAACTAGTTCAGCACCTGCGGGAGTTTGCTCAGCCTGTAGGATCCCAGCATCTAAGGGTGCTCTAAAACTTCCTACCAGATGTTTTCAGAACACTGGGCAGTGTATTCATTCTCAACCTTGAGAACCTGGACTCCACCCGAGGACCATTTGCTACCACCTTCCAGAAAAAGTGCTCCTCAGGGCGACTGCCAGAAACCAAGTACACAGCTGCAAGAGGCCTTGGGACTCTGGGTTACCTGGAATTTGTAAAGGGGCAAGAACATGTGAGAAGTGTCCTTGCTTTCTAGTAATATTTGGAATTAGGGTTGAGGATAAGGTAAGCATTAAGCAACACAATGAGGAAAGGGTTAAGTCAAATGAGGGAGGAAGATAGCTTGGTTATAAAATTTGAACTTAGATACCCAAAAAGATGGGAATAAAGAAAAGAAGGAAAAGACTAATTATAGGAAGAAGGTCAGTATAAAATAACTAGGTGGAGAACTAAGTGAGTCTAAGACATGTTGTGGTGGCGATGTGGAGATGTGGAGACGTGGAGCCTATGACCACACTACTGCTGACAGGAGAATAACACTGCATGCTATACAGAAAAATGGAAAAAAAGAGAAATCCTCGATAATCCTACCATCTTAAATTAGCATTTTGGTGTATCCCCTCTACTATTTCTTCCCTATGTATCTGCTTTTAATGCTTTTATTGGATTTTTTAAATCAGAAGAGTAATACATGCTAGTTGCAGAAAATAAAAACTGCCCCAATCTCGTATCCCAGCCTCCCAAAGGCCCAAACCAAATCCATTGCAGACAAGTTGATGCCGACTCATAGCGACCTACAGGACAGAGTAGAACTGCCCATAGGGCTTCCGGGGCTGTAATCTTTACGGAAAGCAGACTGCAACATCTTTATCCCATAGAGCGGCTGCTGGGTTTGAACTGCTGACATTTCAGTTAACAGTGAGAGCTTAACCACTGCGTCACCAGGGCTCCTCACCAACCTTGAGGGGTATATAAATGCATTCATACATATGTAGTCTTAATAGCTAATCCTTTGTTGTGGTTAGAAAAAATAATTTTTTTTACATAACTGTAATGCTAGTGTATATACAATTTTGTTACTTAACATTATACAATATTAATATTTCTTTGATCTCCTTGGGTTAATAACAATTATTATTATTATTATTTTGGAGCCCCAGTGGCACAGTGGTTAAGAGGAGCTCAGGCTGCTAACCGAAAGGTCGGCAGTTGCTCCTTGGAAACCCTATGAGGCAGTTCTACTCTGTTCTATAGGGTCTCCATGAGTCAGAATCTACGCGGGAGCAACAGGTTTTTTTTTTTAAATGTCGTTTTTATTTAGGTTTTCATTTAAGTTTCATACAAACTTTTAAAGGAAAAAGACTTTAGAAGTCCATTTATAAAGAAGAGGACGGCTGGAAAAGGAACACAACATCGTCATTAAGGAAATCCAAATTAAAACCAAAATGAGATAACACTTCATACTCACTAGAATGACTGTAACAACGAAGACCAACAACAAGTGCTGGTGAGAATATGGAGAAATAGCAAACCTCATACATTGCTGGTACAAATGTAAAACAGTTTGGCCATTTCTTAAAAAGTTAAACATAAATTCACCATACCCAGAACCAAGCCCATTGCTGTCGAGTTGATTCCGACTCATAACGGCTTTCTAGGACAGAGTAGAACTGCCCCACAGCGTTTCCAAGGAGCACCTGGTGGATTCGAACTGCCGATCTTTTGGTTAGCAGCTGTAGCTCTTAACCACTATGCCACCAGAACCAACAATTCCGCTCCTGGGTATCTATCTACCCAAGAGGAATGAAAACAAATGCTCATGTAGAGACTTGTACATTAATGTTCTTAGCAACATTATTCATAAAAACCCCAAAGCAGAAAAATCCCAAAGTCCATCGGCTGGTAAATGGATATAATGGAGTACTAGTCAGCAATAAAAAGGAGTGAAATATTGATATACATTACAGCATCGATGAATCTCAAAGGCATTATTCTAAGTGAAAGAAGCAGAGGCAAAAGGCTATAGTATACATATTGTATCATTGCATTTATATGAAATGCCCAGAAAAGGCAAATTTATAGTCAGCAGATCAGGAGTTGCCCGGGACAGGGGCTGATATTGGGGTTGACTACCCATACAAACCCAGAAAACAAACCCACCGCCATTGAGTAGATTCCGACCTCATAGCGACCCTATAGGACAGAGTAGAACTGCCCCATGGAGTTTCCAAGTAGAGCCTGGTGGATTTGAACTGCTGACCTCTTGGTTAACAGCTGTAGCACTTAACCACTCCATAGGCTTGAGGAAATTTTAGGGGGTGGTAGAAATGTTCTAAAACTGAATTGTGGCGATGGTTGTACAACTCTATAAATTTACTTAAAAATAATCGAAGTGTACACCTAAAAAAGACGAAGAAGAGCATGCTTTCAACCACTTTTGGAACATTTTAAGACAAGTGAAATTCAGAATTTAATACTACAAAATACTGGTACAACAAAAGAATTTGTAAAGTCTCTTGGCTTTTCAAATTATAACTAGATTTGTCTTCACTATAACATCATCCTGACTGTGCTTATGTCAAAGGACAAGTTTAAAATAGTCATATTTTTGAAAGGCATTGAAAAGCATAAAGTGAAATGAAGTTGAATTACAATTACATATCTTTAGGCAAAAAGAATGAAGCAGGAGCAGAAGGCGGGCCTTCTGTTTGGGTTTTGTGATGATATGGCGCTACCTAGCGATCATTTACAAAATGGCAGGACTTGTTTTTAAAATTCTTTTCTTGGATTTGTTGAGCCACATCTGTATACCACAACAAATATCTGAATGTTTGGCTATGTGTAGGCTAAATATCTGAACGAATCACTGAGTGACGTACACTTCATGAAAATACTGTAGTGACAAGAACTGTATTGGGAGTCTGGAGAAATGGCTTCCGGTCCTTGACCTGCTGATGTCAGCTTTGCAACTTTGAGTCAGGGCTTAGCTAAATTTACGGGCAGTCTGGTTCCAAAGTTTGAGGAGAGCCTCTAAAAGGTAATGGTTAGGTGCATGGCCTGGAAGCAAACTCCTTAACTTCGGTATCTCCTAAACTTTAGTATCCCAGTCTTTAAAATAGGGATAATAGAGTACACGCTGCTAGGATAGTTGTACCGGGCAAATCTGCTGCAAAAGACCTCTTTAAAGTGTTAAAACGCTAAGATGTCACTTTGAGGACCAAGGTGTGCCTGACCCAAGCCATAGTATTTTTAGTCGCCTCAGATGCATGTGAAAGCTGGACGATGAAAAAGGAACACTGTCAAGAATTGACTCATTTTAATTACGGCACTAGTGAAAAATATTGACATACCATGAACTGCCAGAAGAATGAACAAATCTGTCTTGGAAGAAGTACAGCCAGGATGCTCCTTAGCATTCTTTGGACACGGTATCAGGAGGGGCCAGTCCCTGGAGAAGGACATCACGTTTGGTACAGAGGGTCAGCGAAAAAGAGGAAGACCATCAATGAGATGATGGACTCACAACAGTGGTTGCAACCACGGGCTCAAACGTATCTACTGTTGTGAGGATGGTGCGTGACCAGGGAACATTTTATTCTGTGGTGGATAGGGTCACTGTAAGTCAGAACTGACTCTACAGCACTTAACAACTGGATAGTGGTGGGAATTAAATGTAATATTAATGCATTTAAAAGCACTTATCTCAGAACACCTGTTGCTGTTGAGTTGATTCCGACTCATAGCGACCCTACAGGACAGAGAAGAACTGCTCTGGGTTTTCAGTGAGCTGCTGGTGGATTTGAACTGCTGATCTTTTGGTTAGCAGCTGAGCTCTTAACCACTGCACCACCAGGGCCCCTGTCTAAGAACGGCCATTGAGAAAAAGTTAGGATATATGATTTTCCCCTCTGTAATAATGTTGCCTCATGGTTGAAAAATCCTTTGTCTGCCGTTTAAAATTAAGTTACACGTCCCTCCAAAGCAACAAACAAAAAAAGCCCAGAAGGTTGTAAGCTCAAAGAGCTAAATATGATTCTTATAACTATCAGCTGATTGGAAAAACACATTTTTTAAAAAAAAAAATTTTTTATTGTGCTTTATTGTGAAAGTTTACAAATCAAGTCAGTCTCTCACACAAAAACTTATATACACTTTGCTACATACGCCCAGTTGATCTCCCCCTAATGAGACAGCCCGCTCCCTCCCTCCGCTCTCTCTTTTCCTGTCCATTTCGCCAGCTTCTAACCCCCTCTACCCTCTCATCACCCCTCCAGGCAGGAGATGCCAACACAGTCTTAAGTGTCCACCTGATCCAAGAAGCTCACTCCTCACCAGCATCCCTCTCCAAACCACTGTCCAGTCCAATCCATGCCTGAAGAGTTGGCTTTGGGAATTGTTCCTGTCCTGGGCCAACAAAAGGTCTGGGGGCCATGACCACTGGGGTCTTTCTAGTCTCAGTCAGACCATTAAGTCTGGTCTCTTTATGAGAATTTGGGGCCTGCATCCTACTGCTCTCCTGCTCCCTCGGGGGTTCTCTGTTGTGTTCCCTGTCAGGGCAGTCCTCGGTTGTAGCCGGGCACCATCTAGTTCTTCTGGTCTCAGGCTGATGTAGCCTCTGGTTTATGTGGCCCTTTCTGTCTCTTGGGCTTATAATTACCTTGTATCCTTGGTGTTCTTCATTTTTCTTTGATCCAGGTGGGTTGAGACCAATTGATGCATCTTAGATGGCCACTTGCTAGCGTTTAAGACCCCAGATGCCCCTCTCAAAAGTGGGATGCAGAATGTGGAAAAAAACTTTTTAATGATTTAATTTTTAAAATAATGAGTAAAGATAGTGGTTGCACAGGAGCTGGAGGTTTACAAATAAGCTAAAACTTGCAAACAGGTTACTGTTGTAGATGGTCCACTCAGCACAGATACCCTGTGGATGTCTGATATGTTTTATACTTATCAGTACAATACTGACCAGAGAAACTATAATTCTCTCAATTTCTTCAGAATTAAAATGGGTGTTTGTACCAGTCTGGATTTTATTCCACTGGCCAGAGAACCAGTCTGCTTAAGGATCAATGCCATCTGAAACTAAAGGATTTCCACTATTTTACTTCTTCACCCGTTAGGCTCTCTCTAAGCCAAACCAAACCCATTGCTATGCAGTTGATTCTAACTCACAGCAACCTCACAGGACAGAGTCAGACTCCTCCACTGGATTTCCAAGGCTGTAATCTTTACAGAAGCAGACTGCCACATCTTTCTCCCAGGAAGTGGCTAGTGGGTTTGAACTGCTGACCTGTAAGTTAGCGGCTGAGCATATAACCACTGTGCCATCAGGGCTCCCCAGGCTGTCTCTTTAGGATATCAAACTAGATGATTTAATTTTAGCTTTTATTTTCCGTGCAAATGTTTTGGCATTGCTTATACATTTTTAAGCAACTTCATTGTGGCATAATTTACATATGAACTCATTTATTTGAAATGTATAGTTCTATGAGTTTTAGTAATTTAAACAGTTGTGCAGTTTTTAGAACAATTCCACAATAAACTTTGCTTTTGACCAGTGAAATAATTTATTAGACCATTAACCTGTGAATTTAAACTACCTAGCTCTCTAGGTTTCCTGGTGGTGTGGTGGTTAAGAGCTACAACTGCTAACGAAAAGGTCAGCAGTTCTAATCTGCCAGGTGCCCCTTGGAAAGCCTAAGGGGCAGTTCTACTCTATCCTTTAGGGTCGCTATGAGTCAGAATCGACTCAATGGCAACAGGCTTGGATTGGATTTTTTAGCTCTCTAGATGGAGGCCTGGTGGTGTGGTGGTTAAGAGCTCTTCTGCTAACCAAAAGGTTGACAGTTTGAATCTACCATCTGCTCCTTGGAAACCCTATGGGGCAGTTCTATTCTGTCCTACAGGGTCACTGTGAGTTGGAATCAACTCGATGGAAATGGGTTTGCTTTTGTTTGGTTTAGCTCTCGAGGACCTAGCCTAGGTATTTATTTTGAATAAATCAAGCTTTGAAGAAAAACAAACTCAAACTTTCAACTTTACTCAAAATAGAGGTGGGTAAAGCACATTTTAACTCAACAGCCGTGGGTTTGGTTTGGTTTGGTTTTAAAGCACATTTTCCAACTGTCTCTCCAGTGGTCTGTGGGCTAATTAAAAAATATAAATGAAAACAAATATTTGTATTTGGAAAAATACATATTGCATAATTCAGTAGAGTTTATGCCAATAGGCATAAACATTATTTAAAGAATATTTCCAACTATGGCCACCTTTCACCCAAGGAAAAGCAATGTCAAACTTTTTTTTTTACTATTATGAATATTAGGTGGGATGGACCGTCCAGGGCCTAAATATCTTGATCTAGTATAGCCCAAGCTTACTGAAGAAATACTCCCCTTTCTGTGATTTGGCTGTGCACCTTGGAAGGCTTGTACCTGAGATGCTGGCTTGGGAGCTTGCTGAGGAAGAGCGTCTTCTCTAATGGGATATCTAAGAGGCCTTGATTTTGTCTTGTTTCAGAAAGATTTTACTCGAGACAGAATTAAATTTCCATGCCTCTCATCTTGCAAATTCAGTATTTATGATTTACTTCTCCCAATTATAACCCCCTCCCCCGCCAAAAAAAACCCCGTTGCTGTCGAGTTTGATTCCTAGTGGCCCTACTGAAAAGAGTAGAACTGCCTCATAGGGTTTCCAAAGAGTGGCTGGTGGAACTGAACTGCCAGCTGAGCTCTTAACAACTACACAATCAGGGCTTGTCTTAGTCATTTAGTGCTGACATAACAGAAATACTACAAGCTGATAGCTTTAACAAAGTGAAATTTATTTTCTCACAGTCTAGTAGGTTACAAGCCCAAATTCAGGGTGTCCCTGTTGGCTCTGGAGGAAGGTCCTTGTCCTCAACCTTCCCCTGGTTAAGGAGCTTTACATGCGCAGGGGTCCTATGTCCAAAGGACGTGCTCTGCTCCTGGTGCTGCTTTCTTGGTGGTAAGAGGTCCCCAACTCTCTTCTTGCTTCCCTTTCCTTTTACCTCTTGAGAGATAAACGGTGTTGCAGGCCACACCCGCGGGAAACTC
The DNA here is from genome assembly GCF_024166365.1 of Elephas maximus indicus. NCBI lineage: Eukaryota > Metazoa > Chordata > Mammalia > Proboscidea > Elephantidae > Elephas > Elephas maximus. The sequence goes on along the minus strand of NC_064821.1, from coordinate 162,883,642 downwards.
CCTTTACACTGGATCGGAGTAAGGGTGGTGTTACAATTCCACCCGAATCCTCTCAACATAAAATTACAGTCACAAAATGGAGGACAACCACATAATACTGAGAATCATAGCCTAACCAAGTTAATACACACATTTTTGGGGGGACATAATTCAATCCATGACATTCTACCCTTTGGCCCCCAAAAATCACATCTTTGCAACATGCAAAACATATTCATCCTATTAAAGCAAAAGTCTTAACTCTAAGTCCAAAATCCAAAAACTCTTCATCTGTGAAATCTAGAATACAAGTTATCTGCTTCCAAGGGTACGATGGCAGAACAAGCACAAGCTAGACATTTCCATTACAAATGGAAGAAATTGGAGGGAAAGAAGGGATAACAGGCACCAAGCAAGACAGCAGAACACATTACATTAGCCCTCAAAGTTTTGAAAATAATCTCTTGTTCTCTGAGACAATTTACACAATGGCCTTGCCCTCTAGACTGTAGGTACTGGCTACACTCTCCAGATTCTGAGTGGAGGCCCTTTAGCCCTGGGCTTCAGCTCTGGTTTCTAGGCCCACCAGGACAGCAGCTCTGCTCCCTCGGCTTTAGACACACCATTCTCCTAGTCTATCTGAGTGGCAACTCCACCCTTAGAAACACCAGAGGCCATGGCTCCACCCTTTGAAATCCCTGAGGTCATGGCCATAACTTTTGAGACTGAGGTAGTTTGGCTTCTTGTGTTGTCTCTTCAGCTTCTCCTTCCTGGTTTCTTGGCCTCTGGGCTCCTCGGAACTCATGCCCGCATCTGCCCTGCTGGGGCAAGTGTCCCAAAGCTTGTAGCTTCACCGATAAGTGCCCAGAGGCACCCTACTCCGCCAGGAAGCCTCCTGCACACAGGCACTCAGCTCTCTGGCTCTGTGGGTGGGCAAGCCTAGCTCCACCAATAAATGTCTGGAGGCACCCCACTCCACAAGGAAGCCTCAGGCACACAGGCACTCTGCTCTTTTGGTCTGTGAGTCATCAGCTCCAGGAGAAGGCTTTCTCTCTCTGTCAGCTCTGGAGGAAGGTCCTTGTCCTCAATCTTCCCTTGGTTGAGGAGCTTCTTAGGTGCAGGGATCCTATGTCCAAAGACACACTCTGCTCCTGATGCTGCTTTCTTGGTGGTATGAGGTCCTCAACTCTCTCCTTGCTTCCTTTTCAGATAAAATGTGGTGCAGGTCACATCCCAGGGTAACTCCTTTACATAGGATCTGAGTAAGGGTGGTGTTAAAACCATACCCTAATCCTCTCAACATCAAATTGTTGTTGTTGTTGTTAGGTGCCGTCGAGTCGGTTCTGACTCATAGCGACCCTATGCACAATAGAACGAAACACTGCCCGGTCCTGAGGCATCCTTACAATTGTTCTAATGCTTGAGCTCACTGTTGAAGCCATTGTGTCAATCCATGTCGTTGAGGGTCTTCCTCTTTTCCGCTGACCCTGTACTCTACCAAGCATGATGTCCTTCTCCAGGGATTCATCCCTCCTGACAGCATGTCCAAAGTATGTAAGATGCAGTCTCGCCATCCTTGCTTCTAAGGAGCATTCTGGTTGTACTTCTTCTAAGACAGATTTGTTCATTCTTTTGGCAGTCCATGGTATATTCAATATTCTTCACCAACACCACACTTCAAAGGTGTCAATTCTTCTTCAGTCTTCCTTATTCATTGTCCAGCTTTAACATGCATGAGATTGAAAATACCATGGCTTGGGTCAGGTGCACCTTAGTCTTCAAGGTGACATCTTTGCTCTTCAACACTTTAAAGAGGTCCTTTGCAGCAGATTTACCCAATGAAATGGGTCATTTGATTTCTTGATTGCTGTTTCCATGGCTGTTGATTATGGATCCAAGTAAAATGAAATCCTTGACAAATTCAATCTTTTCTCCATTTATCATGATGTGGCTCACTGATCCAGTTGTGAGGATTTTTGTTTCCTTTATGCTGAGGTGTAACCCATACTGAAGGCTGTGGTCTTTGATCTTCATTAGTAAGTGCTTCAAGTCCTTTTCACTTTCAGCAAGCAAGGTTGTGTCATTTGCATAATGCAGGTTGTTAATGAGTCTTCCTCCAATCCTGATGCCCTGTTCTTCTTCATATAGTCCAGCTTCTCGTATTTTTTGTTCAGCATACATATTGAATAGGTATGGCAAAAGAATACAACCCTGACGCACCCCTTTCCTGACTTTAAACCAATCAGTATCTCTTTGTTCTCTCCAAACAACTGTCTCTTGATCTATGTAAAGGTTCCTCAGGAGCACAATTAAGTGTTCTGGAATTCCCATTCTTCACAGTGTTATCCATAGTTTGTTATGATCCACACAGTCGAATGCCTTTGCATAGTCAATAAAACATAGCTAAACATCCTTCTGGCATTCTTTGCTTTCAGCCAGGATCCATCAGACATCAGCAATGATATCCCTGGTTCCACTTCCTCTTCTGAAACCGGCCTGAATTTCTGGCAGTTCCCTGTTGATACAGTGCTGCAGCCGTTTTCAAATGATCTTCAGCAAAATTTTACTTGTGTGTGATATGAATGATACTGTTCTATAATTTCCACATTCGGTTGGATCATCTTTCTTGGGAATAGGCATAAATATGGATCTCTTCCAGTCAGTTGGCCAGGAAGCTGTCTTCCATATTTCTTGGCATAGACGAGTAAGCACCTCCAGCGCTGCATCTGTTTGTTGAAACATCTCAACTGATGTTCCATCCATTCCTGGAGCCTTGTTTTTCACCAATGCCTTCAGAGCAGCTTGGACTTCTTCCTTCAGTACCATCGGTTCCTGATCATATGCCACCTCTTGAAATGGTTGAACACCGACTAATTCTTTTTGGTATAATGACTCTTCTTTTGATGCTTCCTGCATCGTTTAATATTTTCCCCATGGAATCCTTTACTGTTGCAACTCAAGGCTTGAATTTGACCTTGCCAGATGGAACACACAGAAATCAAATTGACTACATCTGTGGAAAGAGACGATGGAAAAGCTCAATATTATCAGTCAGAACAAGGTCGGGGCCGACTGTGGAACAGACCATCAATTGCTCATATGCAAGTTCAGGCTGAAACTGAAGAAAATCGGAGCGAGTCCGAGAGCCAAAATATGACCTTGAGTATATCCCACCTGAATTTAGGGACCATCTGAAGAATAGATTTGACACATTGAACATTAGTGACCAAAGATCAGACGAGTTGTGGAATGACATCAAGGACATCATCCATGATGAAATCAAGAGGTCACTGAAAAGACAGGAAAGAAAGAAAAGACCAAGATGGATATCAGAGGAGACTCTGAAGCTTGCTCTCAATGTCGAGGAGCTAAAGCAAAAGGAAGAATTGATTAAGTAATAGAACTGAACAGAAGTTTTCAAAGGGCGTCTCGAGAAGGCAAAGTATTATAATGACATGTGCAAAGAGCTGGAGATGGAAACCAAAAGAACACGCTCAGTGATTCTCAAGCTGAAAGAACAACATAAAATTACAATCACAAAATGGAGGACAACCACACAATACCAGGAATCATAGCCTAACCAAGTTGACACACACATTTTTTGGGGGACATAATTCTGTCCCATGACAGGGCTCCAACCCAGATTTAGATGGGTCTCCTGCCCTGCTATTTTTACTTCTCGCCGTCCAACACCCTCTCCCAAGACAGCATCCATTAAAAATGTACATAAAGCCTTAGAGGGCAGAACAACTTGGAAAATAAGGATGAGAATGGTTTGCACAACTCAAAGAATATAATTGATGTCACGGAATTGTAGGTGGAGAAACTGTTGAATTAGTGTATGTTTTGCTGTGTGTAATCTCAACAACAAAATAAGTAAATTAAATGTACATAAAAATCTTAATGCAAGAATTAGTCTTGCATTGAGAATATTGAAAATGACTCTCCCTGTTTATTTACTTATTTATTTTTTGTTCCTGTCTTATGTTTATCTATAGGTGCTTCAGAGGGGTGGGTGGTGATATATAAACTACCTCTACTTTGGAAATTCCAGACTTACCTTTCTCTAGTCCTACAGAATTTACTGCTAAAACTACTCATCTTGGCATTTAAATACTACTTTATGTTGTTATTTAAATGTTCAATGTGTGCTAGTTCAGTCTCCTCGAACTATTGTGGTTAGAATAACCAAAACCAAACCTGTTGCCGTTGAGTTGATTCCAATTCATAGTGACCCTATAGGACAGAGTAGAACTGCCCCATAGAGTTTCCAGGGAGCGCCTGGTGGATTCCAACTGCTGACCTCTTTTTGGTTAGCAGCTGTAACTCTTAACCACTATGCCAACAGGGTTTCCTGTGGTTAGAAGAGTTGTCTTAAATTGTGTGTGTGTGTGTGTGTGAATAAATGAATCTTATATTTCTCAAGCGCCTAGTTCTTAACCACACACAAAAAAAATTGCTGTCAAGTTGATTCTGACTCCTAGCGACCCTGCAGGACAGAGTACCAACAACCAAAACCAAACCCAGTGCTGTGGAGTCGATTCCGACTCATAGTGACCCTATAGGACAGAGTAGAACTGCCCCGTAGAGTTTCCAAGGAGCACCTGGTGGATTCCAACTGCCGACCCTTTGGTTAACAGCTGTGGTAGTTAACCACTATGCCACCAGGGTTTCCCAGAACAGAGTAGACAGAGTAAAACTGCCCCATAGGGTTTCCAAGGAGTGGCTTGTGGTTTTGAACTGCCAACCTTTTGGTTAGCATTTTAGCTCTTGACCACTGAGCCACCAGGGCTCCATCTAAATAACTTTTTATGTATTTAATAAATACTTGTTTAATTAATGGCTGATACCTCAGGTTCATTGCCCCTCCTCCTGCCCCCCATGACATTTACATTTATCGCACAGTCCAGATTTCCTAGGCATTTCAGATTTCAAATTTTGTCTTACTGTCCCCGTAAGGACAGTTGTGTGTGCCACACCATATGTCTTGACATATGGTCCTCAGTAGCTGTAATGTGAAGCCATCTCTATTGCAATAAATCTCGGATTTCTATTCCCTCTTGTTAACTAATAGATTTGATATGATTTTGAATGCAGTCCCCCTTTTTAATTTAAACTTATCCTTGATTTTTAAAATTACAAAAGTATACAATTAGAAAAAGTCTGACAGTACAAAATGTACAAAGTGAAGTTTCCTTTCACCAAAGGTGATTATTTTTCCTGTGTTGTTTCTGCCTTAACACATAACTCAAGGCTTGTATACAAAGAGTACCTAGAGAACATCTAACAGGTGCGTGGTCCAAATGGCACCGAGCCTGGAATTGAGACCTGTGCACCTGTCCATAGATCTGTCACTCAATAACTCTATAACCTTGGAAAAGTCACTCAAAACTTCTGAGTGCTGGAGTCTTCCATAAAATGCTACCCATTTCATAGGTTGTTGGGTCAAGTGAGACGTGTATGCATAAGCCCTCTGTGAAGTCTAAAGCTTTAGGCAAGTGGTCCCTGGGTGGTACAAATGGATAATTGCTCCACTTACCCTTCTAGCGGCTTGAACCCACCCAGAGGCGCCTGTCTCCTGAGACAGGCCTGGCGATCTGCTTCCCAAAGGTCACAGTCATGAAAACCCTATGGAGCAGATCTACCCCGCATACAAGGGTTGCCAAGAGTGGAAATCGACTGGGAAGCAGCTAACAACAAAGCGCTATGCAAATTTAAAGGACAGTTGTGGGCTTCTGGATACGTTTTTACTTCTGCTCGATTACAGACTTTTTCCGTCCACCATCGCAGCTTTAAAGACTCCCCCACTCCACCCCCCCGGCTCTTGCCACTCCAGCACCGCAAATTCAGTGGCTCCTCCTGCAAGTGGCTGCTTCTCAAGGCTTCCACCTACCCCAGCGTCCCAGCACAAGGGCCGAGCGAGAGCCCACGAGCGCCAGGCCCCGCTCCTAGATGGCTGAGAAGCTAGAGACGGTCTGTCTCTGGGAGAATGGAGCCCACTCTCTGCAGCTTTAGCTCGTGCTCCCTTTAGGGGCCGCCTCTTGGCCTTAAATTCAAACTAGAGCGGATCTCAGCCTGAGCCTCGCCAGGACTGCAAACCGCAGCCTTCCCTCCCCCGGAAACCCGACCAGCCTGGTCGCTTTGCCCCAGCCTCAGCCACGCCCCGCCGGGCAAAAGCCGGGTCCTCCACTCCCCGTCGCCTCTTTTTGATTTCGGCGTGCGCGAAACCTGACGGCTGCTTTGATTGGCTGTAGGTAAACGACTACAAGAGGTGAATGACGATTGGTTCCTGAGTGAGGAGGGCGGAGTAAAAGGCGGAAACAGGGCCGCGAACTGGGCTGGGAGGAAGAGAGGAGAGCAATGGAAGTAGTTAAGTGCCCGGAGCACGGTAAGGGGCCGGGGCCATGGGGGTCTCCTGGGTCTGCCGATCTATCAGCAGTGTAATCGTTGTTGACCGTCTCTCCTCAGGGACCTTTTGTTTTCTGAAGACTGGCGTCCGCGATGGTCCGAATAAAGGAAAGAGCTTCTACGTGTGCTCGGCGGGCCCATGCAATTTCGTGCAGGCTACGAAGTAGGTCTTGACTCTGGGCACAATGCCCCCAACCACCTGGGTCCTCCCAGAAGGTGCTCCCGGCGCCTCGCTGCCCGTCCCTCAGGGACTAGGAGTGGTGGGGCCCCAGGTTTGCAGAGCCAGGGCAGCCCTTTAAAGCAGTGGCTAATCCCCAGGACGGTGTAGCGTGTTCGCAACAGCTCTGCTGGGCTTCAGGCCCCTGCTCCTTCTCTGCTGGCTGAGTGACCGGAGGCTGGCCACTTTCCCTCTCTGGCCATCGATCCCCCACCTGTTAAATGAAGGATCTGGCAACATACGGATCCCTCCAGTTCTTTCCAGCTTTGGTATCCATTCACCTGTCAGGCCTTTTCCATTCACCCACTCCCTTTTCCTGTTTGGATTTGCCCTCCTATTTAAGAAAGACGACACCCAAGGATAGTGGAAAATAACTTGTTCCTGTTTTGCACTGGTTTTAGGCTGAATCGGTTTTATGCGTTCGAGGTCAAAACACTTCCGTGGTCAGATTCTGAGACCCCCTCCGCCACCACCCCTTTTCCTTTTTTTTTTTTAAATTACTGCGCATCTAAGGGAAACGCTAGTGGCGTAGTGGTTAAGTGCTACGAGTACTAACCAAAGGGTCGGCGGTTTGAATCCACCAGGCGCTCCTCGGAAACTCTATGGGGCAGTTCTACTCTGTCCTATAGGGTCTCTATGAGTCGGAATCGACTCGATGGCACTGGGTTTGGTTTGCTTTTGGGTGCATCTAAGTGATGAGAGTGATAATCCAAAAAAGCATGTTACTGTAGGGATTAGAACTGAAAGAAACATCAGAGAGCTGTATTTATTTCTACAGAATTGAAAGCTCAGGCCCAGAAATGACACTGTCTTCCCTAAAATGATAAAAGTTAATGCCATTCTCACCAGGTGTTAATATTTTCACGCTAACAGGTATCACACTTTACAGCATATGTGAATTTTAAGACTATCGCATTAAACATTTTTTCCTGTGCTCTATTCAGCTGAGCTTCATAGTTTTTTTTCCCTTCATATTGTATGTAAGGCACAAAATGGATACTGTCTTTGTCATCTAGTGCTGCTTATAGAAATACCACAAATGAATGGCCTTAACAAAGAGAAATTTATTCTCTCACAGTCTAGGAGGTTCAGGGTGCCAACTCCAGGGAAAGGCTTTCCCTCTCTGTTGGCTCTGGGGGAAGGCCCTTGTCATCAATCTTCCCCTGGCTGAGGAGTTTCTCAGCACAGGAACCCTGGGTCCAAAAGACGCACTATTCTCCTGGCTCTTGTTTCCTGGTGGTGGGAGGTCCCCATGTCTCTGTGCTCGCTTATCTCTTTTATATCTCAAAAGAGATTGACTTAAATCAAAACCTAATCTTGTAGATTGAGTCCTGCCTCATTAACATACCTCATTAACATAACTGCCACTAATCCCACCTTATTAACATCATAGAGGTAGGATATACAACACACAGGAAAATCACATCAGGTGACAAAATGGTAGATAGTCACACAATACTAGGAATCATGGCCTAGGCAAGTTGACACATATTTTGGGGGTACACAGTTCAATCCATGACAGATACCAATACTAGAAAATAAAGTTCTTTCAATATGTGTATTAACTTCTAATGTTTTCCTTAAAGGATTAGGCTAATTCCCATCTTTGTTATGTTTGGAAACTAAGTGAAAGACTTTGCATCCTTTGTCAGGTTTAGGAAATTTATACAGAAAATATTTTCTTAGCTCTCCGGTAAGTTGTTTTTCTTATCTGAAAGAAATCAGTGGGATCCAGTTTAATTAAATGTAAAATGATTTTGAGTAAAAACAGTATCATATCTTTAAAAGGGACCAAGCAAAAATACTCAAGCTATCTGGATCAACATTTCCTATCAGGGTTTACCATTTATTTCTAATTTCTAAATATACTGAGCTTCATGCATTCAGTACCCAGCTCAGATTTCATGAGACATGAAAGTATGGTTCGTGTTCGCAATAATTAAGCACTATTGATGGCATAAGACTCACTTTTACATTAAAAGAATATGCCCTTATATACAGAGTGCTATTTATACAAATGTACTGCTATACAAACTGTACAGTGATATTTGACTTGAAGACAGTTATTTGATAAACCTGACCCGTTTGGAATATGTGTGATAACCAAAATATAAACCAAAAAGAAACAAAAAGTGTGACAGGTCATATGGGAGTACTTTAGACCTTCATTAAAACCTGTTTACTCTCAAATGTTATATATATTTAATTTTTTTCCCCTAATATAGAAAACCCTGGTGGCATAGTGGCTAAGTGCTATAGCTGTTAACCAAAGGGTCAGCAGTTCAAATCCGGCAGGCGCTCCTTGGAAACTCTATGGGGCAGTTCTACTCTGTCCTATAGGGTCGCTATGAGTTGGAATCGACTCGACGGCACTGGGTTTGGTTTGGTTTTGGTTTTAATATGATGAGAGGGAGGAGTTTAAAAAATTATATCTGCCAAGCCTGGAGCAAACTAGTGTGTTGTTAGAGGCATTTGAACAGCACTAAGTGACAGCTAACAGGTTATTAAAGGAAAAAGGGTGATGGGAGAATCTGGGGAAATTCATATAGGGCCTCACAGCCAGCCTTAGATACTTCAGTCATTCCTAGGTATCACAGTGTTGAGGTTGTATAGCACCATGTAGTTTTAAACTTTTGAGTCATCAGGAAAAGGTAGATATATTATTGTCATGCTGTGTTTGAGGGAGTGGAGAAGATAAAAGCTCTGGGCCCTTTTACCACAGGAATGCACATAGACATAAATATGTGTGGGATTTACAAACTCAGCGGAAGTCATACATGGACTTAAGTTTAAAACCCCTAGTTTGCTTTTTGATTTTAGGATGTTGATCTCTATTCCTTGCCTCCTAAAATAAAGACTTTTTGATTTTCTTTCTCTAGCATTCCTGTGTCTTATTGTTTATTGCATGAGGACTCTGTAGTAGATCTTCAGGGTTTGCTTCTACCACAGGGCAAGGGTGAATACAGGTAAGTGTCCAAAAGGAAGCTCTAAAGGTATTTGATTTTTTTCCTGAAAGAAATATTATTAGTTATGTTGAATAGTCTATTTATGCCATAAATTAGGGTCCCTAGCTTTATCCCTATGTTTTTCTCCGTAAACTTTATAGTTTTAGGTTTAACATTTAGGTCTTTGATGATTTTGAATTCGTTTTTGTGTATGGTGGAGGAATGGACCCTATTTCATTTTTCTGCAAATGGATATCCAGTTTTGCCAGTACCATTTATTAAAGAGACTATCTCTTTCCCATTGAATGGACTTCAACCCTTTATTGAAGATCAGCTGTCCATAGCTGGATGGATTTACTTCTGGGTTCTCAATTCTGTTCCATTGATCTATGTGTGTCATTGTGATAGTACCAGGCTGTTTTGACTATCGTGGCTGCGTAGTAGGTTCTGAGACTGCGAAGTGTGAGGACTCCATCTTAGGCTGGGTTCTCTAGAGAAGCAAAACCAGTAAGGCGCATAAATATATATATAGAGAGAGATTTATATTTAAGAAAATGGCTCGCACGATTATAGAAGCTGGAATGTCCCAAGTTCTTGGGTCAGGATAGGGGCTTCTGATTCACGTAGCTGTAGGAGCTGGTGAGCCCAAGATAGGCAGGTCAGGAAGCAGGGCTCTTGCTCAAAGGTTGGGAAGATCAACAAATCCCAAGATCAGCAGGGAGGACAGTAGGTAAGCTGCTAGCTCAAGTCCCAAGAACTGGAGGGCAGATGAACAGGAGCCAGCTGCAGGATCCAGAGAAAGCAAAAGCCCACGAGCCTTGCCAGAAAGCCCACTTATGTTCGATGCAGGCCGTGCCCCTAAGGAAACTCCCTTCAACTAATTGGCTGCTCACAGCAGATTCTAGCATGGAGGTGATCACATTATATCAAATCTCATCATGGAAGTGATCACAGCATCATAGGACTGCCAAACTACATCATAACTGCCAAACAACTGAAAATCATGAAGCAGCCAAGTTGACACACAACCTTAACAATCATAGCCTCCTACTTTGTTCTTCTTCATTAATGCCTTAAATATCTGGGGCCTCCTTTCTTTCCATATAAAGTTAGAGATTAGTTTTTCCATTTTGTTAAAGAATGTTTTTGGAATTTGTATTGGGATTACATTGTATTTATAGATCACTTTTGGTAGTATTGACATTTTTACAATGTTCAGTCTTCCTGTCCATGAGCATGGTATGTTTTTCCGTTTGTGTCAGTCTCTTTTGGTTTCTTGGAGTAGTGTTTTGTAGTTTTCTTTGTATAAGTCTTTTATGTCTCTAATTAGATTTATTCCTAAATATTTTATCCTTTTAGGGGCTATTGTAAATAATATTGTTTTACTGATTTTCTTTCCAGAATTATCTTTGTCACTGTAGAGGAATCCACCTGATTATTGTATGTTGATCTTGTATCCTGCCACTTTGCTGAACCTTTCTATTAGTTCCAGTAACTTTTTTGTGGAATTTCTGGGATTTTCTACATATAGGATTGTGGCACCTGCAAATAGGAATAGTTTTACTTCTTTACCAATTTCGATGCCCTTTACTTCCCTTTCTTGCCTTATTGCTCTAGCTAGGACTTCCAATACAATATTGAATAAGAGTGGTGATAAAGGGCATCCTTGTCTAATTCCCACTCTCAAGGGGAATGCTTTCAGTCTCTCTTCATTGAGAGTAATGGCTGTTGGTTTTGTATGTATGGCCTTAATTATGTTGAGAATTTCCCTTCTGTTCCTATTTAGGTGAGAGTTTTTATCAGGAAAGGGTGTTGGATTTTATCAATTAATTGAGATAATCATGTGATTCCTTTACATTTTCATATAAAATGTATAATCAACTTGTTAATTTCAACAGAAAATCTTACTGGGATTGCATTCAATCTGTATAGATCAACTTGGGGAGAACTGAGATTTTATCAATGTTGAATCTTCCAAAAATGAGCATAATTTATTTATTTATGACTTTTAAAATTTTCTCAATGTTGTTTAATGGTTTACATTATGGAGGTCTTATACACCTTTAATTAAATTTGTTCCTTAGTGTTTATGTTTTTAAATGCTGCTGTAAATGGAATTTTTAAAAATTTCATTTTCTGATTGATTTTTGCTGGTACAGCGGTGCTGGTAAGCCTCTAGTGCGTAAAGTCAAGATGTCCTCCTGACACCTAAAGTTATTTACATACTCCTAAGTGCCCTCTGAGTTGGAATTGACTCGCAGCGACATGTTTTTTTTTTTTTTTTTCTACCATACAGAAACACTGTTTTTTAAAGCAATTTACATTCAAAGGAGAATAGTGGAGGACAGATTAGAATGTGAAGAGAATGGAGACGAGGAGACCACTGAAATAACAGCTACTGCTCAGTTAATCGGAAACCCTGGTGGCGTAGTGGCTAACAGCTACAGCTGCTAACCAAGAGTTCTGCAATTCACATCTGCCAGGCGTTCCTTGGAAACTCTATGGGGCAGTTCTACTCTGTCCTATAGGGTCGCTATGAGTCAGAATCGACCCGACGGCAGTGGGTTTGAGTTTGGTTCAGTTAATTGGAGCACTGGTAGTGCAGTGGTTAAGACTGACATCAATGGCTGCTAACTGAAAGGTTGGCAGTTTTAATCCACCAGCTGCTACATAGTAGAACCCTATGAGGCAGTTCTCTTATGTCCTATAGGGTCGCTATGAGTCAGAATTGACTTGACGGCAATGAGTATGCAGTTAAGCATATGACTACTAACTGAAAGGTTGACAGTTTGAACCCACCCAATAGCTCCTCAGAAGAAAGTCCTGGCAGTCTGCTCCTGCAAGGTTACAGCCTTGAAAACCCTATGGAGCAGCTCTACTCTGCAACGCGTGGGGTTACATGAGTCAGAATTGACTTGACAGCAACTGGTTTAGTTTCTGGTTTTTACTGAATGCCTAGGTCCCTGGGTCGCTCGGTGGTTTCCTCTGAGCTACCAGCCTAAAGGTTGGCGGTTCAAATTAACCCAGCAGCACCACGAAAGACCTGGTGATTTGCTCCTGTTAAAAAAACCCTATGGAGCAGTTCTACTCTGTAACACATGGGGTTGCCATGAGTTGGAGTCAACTTGATGACAACAGATTTATCTTTTTTTAAATGAATGCCTATTACATGGCATGTTTATCATCTCCTACCTTCATATAATTTTTTGTGGTAGTTTTCAGTGTCCCTGTTTTGCAGATGAGGAACCTAAGATTAAGAGAGATTAGAAAAGGAATTTGAGGTCCCGTGGTCATTTAAATGGCATAGTTGGGATTCAAACCTAGGCCTGACTGATTCCAGACACACCTACTTGTCTGGGCTTGAAGTGAGGCAGTGGCCATGGAGGTGGGTGTGATTATACTGGAGAAAAGATTAGACTTGTCCAAAGAGAACTGATAAGGCTTATGTCCAGGTAGCTGTGGTGGCGCAGTGGTTAAGCTTTTGGCTGCTAACCAAAAAGTTCATAGTTCGAATCCACCAGCTGCTCCTTGGAAACCCTATGGGGCAGTTCTACTCTGTCCTAAAGGGTCGCTGTGAGTCGGAATTAACTCAAAAGCAACGGGTTTATATCCATTGCCGGCTCCTGGCAGTTACTCAGTAAATGGTTGCTAAGTTAGGGTTTATGGCTAATGAGTTTACCATTAAGCAAGACAAGGAAAGAGAGGTAACGTCCACAGAGGATTGGAACATATGGCTAGCGCATCAGCTATGGATTAATCAGGCCTCGTGTATATGTGAAACCAGCTAGAAAAGTGAGTGTGTGGCCCTGGAGAAAGGTCGAGGCTAAAGATAGAATTTTGAGACCTTGCCATTAACATTCTTCCATCTGGGTAGATGAGGCAGAGAGGTGATATTATTTTAGAATGGGGGAAAAAAGCATGCTAAGTGTATTTCTTTTAGCCCAAATCTAGAACACTATAATTAAATGGTAATTACCGGAACTTAAAAGGGTTATTTTAGGACAAATAAAATATAGTTCTACAATATACAGTAAATTAAAAATAAGTTACCCTGATAGGTGGTACAGACTGGAAATTTAAACAGAAATAGATAAACCGATGAATGATAGCTTCCTTAGCAGACAGGAAAGGCATTTCGCTGAAATCTTTGTGGTCTGGAGAATGACTCCTTTCCTGCTCACTGGGTTTTCTTTTCAATAACTTAAAGTACTTTACATTCTCTAATTAACATAATTATGTTTAAAGCTTAGCATAGCTATGAGACAGGTGCAGTAGAGTAATGGGGGGGAGACATCAACTAAGGCCAAGGAGCCCATTTTTCATTCCGTGGAGTGTAGCTGCATCTGTGTGCAGTTCTGTAACTTTATCACCAGATGGTACCACTCTCCAACATTTGGCTGGCACTTCAGCCATGGCCCTCTGTGTTCGGGTAATAAAGAAAACCAGCATAGTCACTTGATAGAACCAGAGTGAGGAAATCTTGTCTTGACATGAATGATGTCGCATACCCCTGCATACACATGTGGAGCATTGTTGTCTAGCTCCTGAGTTCATATTTATTCTCTCAGCCTCTCAACCCTTCTCTCTCTCTCTTTCTCTCTGAGTTTTTCTTGAGAATACGGGTCAAAGTAGAAGGAAATATTGATGTTTGAAATACTTAATTTTTTGTAACATTTCAATCTTCACTCATCTAGCCAACTCTTTGTGTAGTTGGTTACTGGGTAAAGTTGGCATGCAAATTTAGTTCCAGTATAATAGGCAGACTGGTGATAGAGAGCATTTGAGCATGAGCCCGACCCAGGCAGAAGGACCTCTGGCGACACCACTCAATAAAGCCAGTACTTACTGTGTGCTGTAGGGTATCATGCATTGTGCTATAAAAAAAATACAGTGGAGATTATTCTTATGTGTCTGTGTATATGTACATATAGATATACATATATAGATATATATGTGTATGTGTGTGTGTATGTGGGTGGGTGTGTGGAAACCCTGGGGGCTTAGTAGTTAAGAACTACAGCTGCTAACCAAAAGGTCGGCAGTTCAAATCTACTAGGTGCTCCTTGGAAACTGTGTGGGGCAGTTTTACTCTGTCCTATAGGATTTTTTTTTTTTTTTTTATAGGATTGCTATGAGTTGGAATCAACTCGATGGCAACAGATTTAGATATGTATGTACCCATTAAAACTCAAACCCATTGCCGTCCAGTTGATTCCAATTCATAGCAATCTTATAGGACAGAGTAGAACTGCCCCATGGGGTTTCCAAGGAGCGCCTGGTGGATTCCAACTGCTGACCTTTTAGTTAGTAGCTGAACACTTAACCACTACACCACTAGAGTTTCCATGTATATACACACACACGCACACACACATATGTGCCTTTTGTAATATGTGTAACAATTACTTTTTCCCGGTTTGCCTTTTGTCTTATAATTTTGCTTGTGGTATTTTTACCATATGGAATTAAAAAAAAAAACTTTTTATATAGTCAGAATTATTAAATCCTTTGTTTCTTAGCTTCAGGGTTTTCTGGCATGCTTAGAAAAGCTTTCTTCAATATAGAATTCAAAAACGTGTCTTTTTTTGTTTTCTTTTCCTGAAACATTTACAGTTTTGGTTTTTATATTTTAATCTTTGTTCCATCTGGAATTTAAGTTGTAAAAGAATAAGGTAGAAATCCAGCTTTATGTTTTCCAACACTCGAGAATATAAAGAAGTGAACTCGTATTCCTAATGGCTCAACAATACGACTGAGATAACAGTTAGATGTACTGAGATTGGTGAGCAGTCTAATCTACTTATGTTAGAGTGAGAGATTCCATGGGTTCAAATGCCAGATGGTTCTGTGACTATAAGGCGTACAGTAAGGGATTAAGGCTGACCAGGGTAACTGACAAAATGAGGAATTGAGATTTGAACTTGGCCCTGAATAACCTTTAAAATTTGGATACAGGAAAGGACACAGAAGTGTTCTGGGTGGAACAAAATAAGCAGAAGTGTGGACATGTGAATAAACAAGGTGGGTGGCAAGAGTGAGCTAATGATTGCTGGTATTTATGAAGTCCTTAATATGGCCCATGCTCTGTTCTGATGCTTACATGTGTTAATGTGTTTACTTGTTACAATGTCCATATGGGGTAGATGCTCTTATTACCTTTACCATTTTACAGAAGAGAAAACTGACACAGGGGCAGTGAGGAGGTGCTTGATGTTTCAGAAGTAATCATCAGGTAGGGCTGGGGTTTGAACCAAGGGAGGATGGTTCTAGAGACTGAGAGGATCCCAGCCTGACTGAAGTGAATGTTCTTGACTATGTGATGCTGGGTTGGATGATTGTTGTCGTTAGGTGCCATTGAGTCGTTTCTGACTCATAGGGACCCTGTGCACAACAGAACGAAACACTGCCCAGCCCTGCACCTTCCTCACAATTGTTGCCGTGCTTGAGCCCATTGTTGCAGCCGCTGTGTCGGTCCATCTTGTTAAGAGTCTTCCTCTTTTTTCTGACCCTCCACTTTACCAAGCGTGATGTTCTCCAGGGACTGATCCGTCCTCATAACACGTCCGGAGTATGTGAGATGTAGTTTCGCCATCTTTGCTTTTAGGGAGCATTCTGGTTGTACTTCTTCTAAGACATATTTGTTCCTTCTTTTGGCAGTCCATGGTATAGGCAGTATTCTTCCCCAGCACCACAATTCACAGGTGTCAGTTCTTCTTCCGTCTTCCTTATTCACTGTCCAGCTTTCACATGGTTATATTTAGTGGAAAAGGCGGATTTATCTTCTGGTAAGGAAGACAGTATTGAAGAGGTATGTGGAAACCCTATGGGGCAGTTCTACTCTGTCCTATGGGATCACCATGACTTGGAATCGATTTGATGGCAGTGAGTTTGGTATGGGTTTGGGCTTCCTCTACCTGATGTCTTCATTATTATTTTTTATAACTTATATACTTGGAAAATGACTACTTAATACCCTGAAGATTATACTGTTCTTCATCACCCATAACCTGTTGCAGCCAAATTGATCCTGACCTATGTGTTACAAAGCAGAACTGCTCTATAGGGTCTACTTGGCTTTAAACTTTATAGAAGCAGATCGTCAGGCCTTTCTTCCGTGGTGCTGCTGGGTAGGTTCAAACCACTGACCTTTAGGTTAGCAGCTGATTGCAAAACACTTGCACCACCCGGGGACCTTGCGTCATCACAGTGGAATCAATATTTGCTTTCTCTGTGAGGATGTATTTCCACTGCCTTCTTCATTGATTTATAATTTAATAAACATAACAAACCTTTTTATCCTGAGAACAGAGAAGCTCAACCAGATTGATTATAATTAAAAATGTAAGTAAAAGCATTTAGTACTGTGGCTAGCACAGAAGATGGTACAGGACTAGGCAACATTTCATTCTGTTATACGTAAGGTCATCATGAGTTGGAGTCGACTCAACAGCATGTTAACAGCAACAGTTGCCAACAATCTAGTCAGACATATGTTGTTGTTGTTGTTAGGTGCCGTCGAGTTGGTTCTGACTCATAGCAGCCCTATTTACAACAGAACGAAACTCTGCCCGGTCCTGCGCCATCCTCACAATCGTCGCTGTGTTTGAGCCCACTGTTGCAGCCAATTTCAATCCATTTCACTGAGGGTCTTCCTCTTTTTCACTCACCCTCTACTTTGCCAAGCATGAAGTCCTACTCCAGGGACTGGTCTCTTCTGACAACGTGTCCGAAGTATGTGAGATGAAGTCTCACCATCCTCGCTTCTAAGGAGCATTCTGGCTATACTTCTTCCAAGACAGATTGGTTTGTTCTTCTGGCAGTCCCTGGTATATTCAGTATTCTTGCCAATACCATAATTCAAATGCATCAATTCTTTGGTGTTCCTTAGTCATTGTCCAGCTTTTGCATGCATCTGAGGTGATTGAAAACACCATGGCTTGGGTCAGGTGCACCTTAGTCCTCAAAGTGATGTCTTCGTTTTTTAACACTGTAAAGAGGTTTTTTTTAGCAGATTTGCCCAATGCAATATGTCATTTGATTTCTTGCCAGCTGCTTCCATGGGTGTTGATTGTGAATCCAAGTAAAATGAAATCTTTGACAACTTCAGTCTTTCTCTGTTTGTCATGATGTTGCTTATTAGTCCAGTTGCTAGGATTTTTGTTTTCCTTATGTTGAGGTGTAATCCGTACTGAAGGCTGTGATCTTTGATGTTCATCAGTAAGAGCTTCAAGTCCTCTTCACTTTGAGCAAGCAACGCTGTGTCATCTGCATATTGCAGGTTGTTAGTGATTCTTCCTCCAATCCTAATACCATGTTCTTCATCGGATAGTTCAGTTTCTTGGATTTGCTCAGCATGCAGATCGAATATGTATAGTGAAAGGATACAACCCTGATGCACATCTTTCCTGACTTTAAACCACGCGGTATCCCTTGTTCTGTTCGAATGACTGCTTCTTGGTCTATGTACAGGTTCCTCATGAGCACAATTAAGTTTTCTGGAATTCCCATTCTTCGCAATGTTATCCTAATATGTTATGATCCACACAGTTGAATGCCTTTGCATAGTCAGTAAAACACAGATAAACATCTTTCTGGTATTCTCTGCTTTCAGCCATGATCCATCTGCCATCAGCAGTGATATCCTTGGTTCCATGTCCTCTTCTGAATTCGGCTTGAATTTCTGGCAGTTCCCTGTTGATTTATATCTATAGCCGTTTTGAATTATCTTTAGCCAAGTTTTACTTCCATATGATATTAATATACTGTTTGATAATTTCCACACTCGGTGGAATCACCTTTCTTTGGAATGGGCACAAATATGGGTCTCTTCCAGTCAGCTGGCCAGGTAGCTGTCTTCCAGATTTCTTGGCATAGACAAGTGAGTGCTTCCAGCGTTGCATCCGTTTGTTGAATCATCTCAGCTGGTATTCCGTCAATTCCTGGGGCTTGTGTTTCTCCAGTGCTTTCAGTGCAGCTTGGACAAAGTTAGTTAGATAGGCATATGCAAGTGTAATACAACTAAAAAATGCAACAGAAATACAGAAACAGCACAATGGATGAATGGGGAAAGGGGATGTAGGAAAACTTGGCAAAGGAGGTATGACTTGAGCTGGGCCTTGAAGGACAGTGTATTAGAAGAATAGAAATTTATTGTCTTATAATTCTGGAGACTGGGAGTCCAAGATCAGGGTGTTGGTTGTGTTCATTCCTTCTAAGGCTTTGAGAGAGAATCGGTTTTGTGCTTCTCTATCTGCTCTAGGGGAAGATCCTTGACTTTTCCAGTTTCTGGTAACCCCAGGCTTCTTGGCGTTCCTTGGCTTGTATCTACGTCTTCACACGAACGTCTTCCTCGTGTTACTCTCTGTGTCTGTTCTCCTCTTTCATAAGGACGGCACTCAGATTGAGTTAGGGCCCAACCTACTCTGATATAACCTCATGTTAACTGATAACATCTTTAGAGAACATATTTCCAAACCAGGTCACATTCACAGATACCAGGGGTTATCTTGAGGGGACACATTTCAGTCCATATCAGACAGTAGGATTTAGTACCTGGAGATGGAGGTGATGGTAGACAAGTATGGATAAAGAGGAATGGAGGGAGGTACACATGCAAAGGCTGATAGAATGGAGAGTGTATGGCTTAATTAAGATATGGAACAGTGTACTCATCAGTGTACCTGGAGTGTGGGCAGCGGTTGCGTGTGCAGGAACTGTCATACACTGGGGTATAAGTCTGTATTCAATCTAGTCAGTCTTTCTTTTTTTTTTTTTATGGAAGATTTCAAATATATACAAAAGTAGTCAGGATAGGATAATACACCCGTGAGCTTCAACAATTAACAACTTATGGCTAATCTTGTTTCCATATATACCATACCCACCATCTACCCCTGTTATGGATTGAATTGTTTTCCCCCAGAACATGTGTCAACTTGGCTGGGTCATGTTTCCCAGTATTGTGTGGTTGTCCTCCATTTTGTGATCTGATGTGTTTATCGTATGTGTTGTAAATCCTGATCTCTATGGTGTTAATGACTGGAAACCCTGGTGGCATAGTGGTTAAGAGCTATGGCTGCTAACCAAAAGATCAGCAGTTTGAATCCATCAGGCACTCTTCGGAATCCCTATGGGGCAGTTCTGCTCTGTTCTGCAGGGTCGCTATGAGTCAGAACCTACTTGACGGCAGTGGGTTTTTTTGGTATGTTAATGAGGCAGGATTAGAGTCATTTGTGTTAATGAGACAGGACTCAATCTACGGGATTAGATTGTATCTTGAGTCAGTCTCTTTTGAGATATAAAAGAGAGACTGGATCAGAGAGGAGGGGGATCCTGTACCACCAAGAAAGAAGAGCCAGGGGAAGAATACATTCTTTGGACCTGGGGCCCCTGTGCTGAGAAACTCCTAGATCCAAGGGAAGATTGATGACAAGAACTTTCTCCCAGAGCTGACAGAGACAAAGCTTTCCCCTAGAGCTAGCACCTTGAATTTGGACTTCTAACCTCCTAAACTGTGAGAGAATAAATTTCTGTTTGTTAAACCCATGCATTTATGGCATTTCTGTTACAGCAGCACTGGATAACTAAGTGGTGGCACAGTGGTTAAGAGCTCAGACTGCTAACCAAAATGTGAGCAGTTCAAATCCACCAACTGCTCCTTGGAAACTCTATGGAGCAGTTCTACTCTGTCCTGTAGGGTTGCTATAAGTCAGAATTGACTCGATGGCAACAGATTTGGTTTGGTTTTGGTTTAGGTAACTAAGACAACCCCCAACCCCTGCCATATTATTTTGAAGCAAATTCTAGATAACAATTAATCTATAAATATTTCAGTATGTGTCTCTGAAAGATAAAAACACTTTTTAAAGTATAATCACAGTACCAATGCCATCATTACACCTAAAAAACACCAATTCCTTACTGTCATCAGAAATACAGCTTGTGTACAAATTTTCAGTGGATTCATAAATGTCTTATAGTTATTTATTTTTTAGTAGTTTTTATTTGCTTAAATCAGCATCCAAGTAAGGTCCACAAATTGCACTTGAATGATAAGTCTTTTAAATCTCTTAATTTTCCCCTCTATCTTTTTTCTGTCTTGTCACTTATTTGTTAAAGAAACCAGATTGTTTGTCCTATAGCTCTCCCCCCTATTGAAATTTTCCTGATTGCATCCCCATGGTCTGATTTTACATGTTTCTCTGTTGTTTGTATTTCCTGTAAATTGGTAATTGGATCTAGAGTATTAACCAGATTCAGGTTTGTTTTCTGTTTGTTACTGTTTTTCTTGTGTTTTGTTTTGCTTGGTTTGGTTTTGTTTGTTTGGGATCATCACTTTATAGGTGGCATTGTGGCTCCCATCTGGGACACATAATGTCTGGTTAGCTCTCTTGCTGATTTTAGTAGCCATTGAAGATCAGTATCTCTATCTCAGCCATGCTTTACAGACGAGGAATAAACCTGTGTGTGTGTCTGGTTACCATGCTGTCTCTACTTTTTCACTTCCTCACCATTTGATTATGATCCCCTTTTGTATCATAGTAAAATTATGCTCCACAGGGTTTTCAACAGCTGATTTTTCAAAGTAGATTGCTAGGCCTTTCTTCTGAGGTACCTCCAGATGGACTCCAACAGCCAACCTTTCAGTTAAGAGCTGAGCATGTTAATTAACCATTTGTAGCACCCAGTGGTTCCCTTTCACTTCCTAGCACTTATAAGTGTCCTGTGCGGCAAAGAATTGTTTAATGTATGTATAAGACTAATTGGTTTCAAGTGACCTTTCAAAGGCAGTGTCAAATAGTTGCAAGGTGTTTTCTTGGATTGAAAACAAATTTACCTCATGTTTCAGTGGATTTCCACAGCCTTGATTACTTGTGTTTTATACTCCATTAGAGTGTTCTACCGATGCACTGCAAGTAAGGCAAAAGGGAAGCCCTGGTGTGGAAGTATTCCTTGTCAGGTATGAATTATTCATCTATTTTCAAACCTGCTGTGTTAAGACTATTTAACCTATGTCATAATCTGAAATGACCTTGAAGTCCCAGTATAAGCTGGTTGGTCTTCACCAAACCGCCTCTGAAAGACAGTCTTTTCTTTAAGCAAGTGTAAAAACAGCTTGGTGGCAGTGTCTGACCTCCTGGAACCCTGCAAGGGGGAAGGAGAACCAAGATCAACAGTGCAAGGCTGACACCAGTGAGGTGGAGGCCATTCAAGCCTGCTCTCTTCACCATCTTTACTAATTCTGACACCAACTGTCCCTGGCACGGCAGTCTCTACTTCTCTACTGGATTTGATAATTCATTGCAGTGGCTACATACAACTCACAGACCATACTCACAATTATGGGGTTATTGGGAAGTAACAAATTACAATTCAGGCTTAGGAATACTCAAGGATACAGTTCTTTCATCAGGACAGCCTCTTCCCAGCTGTGTTTGCAAGTATGCCTCTCCCTGGCCCTAGGTTTCTGCCCAAAGGCACTCAGCTTTCACTCTCCATGGGCCGGGAAGCCCTCCAAATCATCTCCTGCTGCCAAGTCTCTTCCTGCTGCTTCTCACCTTCTTCAGAGTTACAGCTCACCTGCTCTCTCTGGGTTTCCTGCTTCCAGGAGCTTCTCACTGCAGGGATCCTGGGTCCGAAGGGCACACATTCTGCTCCTGGCTATTCTTCCTTGGTGGTGGTAGGATCCTTCTCTCTGCTCTGGAATTGGCTCTCCTTTAAGGCAAAACTGACCAGTTCCCTTGGTGGGCCACAATTACCCTATTACACAGTCCTACCATTCACCTGGGTGGGAATTAGAAGACCATGGCTAGAAAGGCCACACGAAAAGTAGTCAATCACACAGCAGCAAGGTGGGCCCTATTGGAACTTTTAATTCCAAGTACTATTTGGTTATATTCAAGATTTAATCATTTGCCTGCTACATCACTTACTTATATAAGTATTTTTCACGGTCTTAAATGTAGTCAGTATTCTACTAAGGAAAAATTTTGACTAACTTCAGCATTTCTTTATAGACAGATAACTACTTGATATTGGTATAAACTGAGTATAAATCATAAGCTTCTAGAATGTTAGAGCTAGGAGAGGCCCTAGAGATACCCAGTACAAGGTTCTCATCTCATAGATTAGGACTCAGACCTGCAGAGGTGACCTGACTTCTTGTGCCAGAGGCCTGGCTTGAACTTATGATTCTAGATAACAACAGTGAAACCTTCCTAAAGCCAAAATCAAAGCAAGCATAGTAGGATTCTCTTTAGGCATGGTTCGTCTCCAAAGAGTAAATTTTTCCTGAAAAGTTTACAGTGTGACTATTGTGACTGTAAAAGTAATGCTACTGGGTCTAAAGGATTTTGATCAGTTATTTCATTGATTTAAGGCAGTGGTTGTAACTGGTGATAATACTACCCTCCAGAGGACAGCTAGCAAAGTCTAAAGATGTTTTTGGTTGTCACAACTCGGGGGGAGGGGATGCGCCTGGCATCTAGTGGGTAGTGCCAGGAATGCTGCCAACATCCCGTAATGCACAGGACAGCCCCACAACAAAGAATTATATAACCAGCCTAAAATGTCAGTAGTGCTGAGGTTGAGAAACTGAATTACCAGGACAAGGGAAAGTATATCCCTATCCAACATTTTAATGATAACTCTAAAAGCTTTTCATCTTAACGATTCATTTGTTTGTTTGGTGACTATTTGTCCTTAAGGCCTGCAAGAGCAATGATCATTGACAGAGAAGGAAGTAAGCACTGAAAGTATTGTTAAGAAACTATTACTTTGAGAGTTTGATACATAGTTTTCTCTAGAGGCAGATGTTATCCCGGGAATGTTCAGAAATATTGGGCTGCTTTTACTGTGTTTCCGTGTCCTTGGAAAAAGGCTTTCTAGATATAAAAGTTGCATTAATATTTTATATTAAGATTAATTATTTTCTTTACCCCTTAGGATCCTAATTCCAAAGAATATTCTGTAACCAATAAGGCTCAGGATGCCTCTGAGCCATTTCTTCATCTTTCCAGCCAGCAGAGAAACCCATTCAAGGTCCTTGACAAGAATCAAGAACCGTCTGTCTGGAAGCAGCTCATCAGAGGTGAAGGTGAGGAAAAGATGGCTGATAAGAAGCAAGGGGAAAAGGGAGATCAGCTCTTCAATCAAAAGAAGGAACAGAAGCCTGAATCTAAATGCTGGGTGGAGAAAGATCTCTCATCCGACATGGTGGTAAAGAATAAACAACCTGTAGTTCAAGAGAAGAAGCCAGGTGAGAGAAGAGAGTTACAGTGTGAAGCCAAGGAGACTGAAGGGGCACACAAAAGAAATCTTTCTGAAATTAAACCGAAACAGTTCCCTGGTAATGAACTGAGAAAACCATCTGCATCTTCTCGGGAGAAATCAAATGGAGAGAGTGGTGATGTCCAAAAACAATCAGAACCTCTGAGAGGAAAGGAAACCAGACTTTTGCCTCTAAATGTTCAGCATCAGAATTCAATAAGCAAGCCCCAGAAAGGGGGCCACCTCAGCAAGGACCACCCCAAGAACTGGGAGGCTGGAGAGACAAAAGCAGAGGGTGACACAAGCTCGCAGACTGTCCAGAAGAGGCTACCCCATGGGAATTTGCAGACACAGTTGGAGTGTCCTGATGTGCCTTCTGCACAAGGACCAGCTGACCAGTTTGCACCACCAGCAGCGGGCCTTTCCCTGGGTGAGCGTCGGAGAACTGACACAAGCGGCAATGACAGCAAGGAAGAGGATATTGTTTTTGTTTCTTCTAAGCCAGGGAACCCCCTGCTTGACTTGACTTTGAATTCACAGAAGAAGGAAAATCTGAAATTACCTCATCAAAGTGAACAAAAAAAAATCTCTCCAATCTCAGGTGTTTCCAAGAAGGTAGAGCCTTCAGACTCAGCAGCTCAACAAGTGCATCTCACAACTCAACTGAAGCAAAAGAAGGTAACCGTTGTTTTGTTCTTCAGGGCAGACCATGGCTTGCTGTGGCAGATATGGGACCCCACAAAAGATGAAATATGTTCATGTGTTAAGGATTTTATAAATGGATGTTTAGTTTCTGCCTTTTCTTAATGTTTATATTTTCAGAATTAGAAAATCAGTTGGGTTTTTTTTTTTTTAATTTAAATGGTGGTTTTCACATATGTGGTTAAAAGACCATCATTTTCGAGTTTTAGCATTTTAGGATATTTTAATCTGAGGCTATCCCTCTCCTAACAACTTCAGATGAGAGAAGCCAGTTTTACAGGATCTGTTTTTCAGAGCACACTGGCATCGGTGAACATCCAGGCTCTTCCAGACAAGGGTCAGAGGTTGCTTAATCAAATCCAGGCATTGGAGGATGCTCTCAGTGCTCTCACCCTCTCCCCAGAGCAAGGTAAAGGGGTTGTGTCCCAGAACCCGGGATTTGCACGAACTTTCAAAGAGACATGCAGGGAGCTATTTTGATAAAGAATGTGGGATCCCTTCACCTTTCCATTTTATTATCTGCTCCTGAGCTTTCTTGGAAATCACTCCATTTGATTTCTAAAAATGACTTCTCCTAATACATATGGGCCAACCTTTCTGACCCATTGTTTAAGCATCTGTTACAATCCCGCATTCTCTAGGAAGCCTTCTCAGGCTTACTGAGAAGTGACCCCACACTCTCTTGACCTCATCTCTACCCATGCAATTCCTTCACTTAGTTTTCTAAACTTTCATTTGTTCTTCCTTTGTTTTTCCTGCAGGAACTAACGAGAAGAAAAACACTCAAGTACCACAACAGGGTAGCTGCACCAAAACTACCATTGACCCTCCCCACTTGGTGCCTCCCAAGCCCCTGCGGGGTCAGGATCTTCAGCCTCCCAGTTCTCTGGGACTAAATGCTGGAGGATCCAGTCAATACTTTGGAAGTAAGTCCCAAGGGCCTGGCCCTGGTGTGAATAATTAACACCTTCGAGTTAAATGCTGCCTAGTATATGACTTTGTGCCCAGGTAGAGGGAGAAGTCATTCTTTAGTTGTAAGTTGTCCATATAATAAAGATCCTGATCTCAGTAGAGCTTTGCACCGTGTTGTTCATGTCTCTGTGATTGCAGAAACTGGCTGTCTTGCCCATCGGGGTCCTGATCAGCCAGCCTAGTGTCTGGCAAGTAGCAGTTGTCTAGTAAATATTTGTGAATGAAAACTGAGCTCACATTATTAGAAGGCAGGTAGAACAGGAGACAGTATTATTCCTTCTTGAGTGTGAGTGTTGTTAAGGCAGAGCAGATGAGTGACACGAGTGAAGACCTATGACTGATAGGCCCACAGGGAGCAGTAACACCTATTTAGCTAGGTGTTCTATCTGGAACCTTCTGGAAGAGCTTTGAATTCAGAAGTAATGGCAGAATGAAGATTCAAAATACGGTCTTAAAAGTGTAAGACGATCAGCTGGTTTCCTGAGGAGAGGATAGGAGCGCAGGTTGACAGGCAGAGACCATCAAAGGTAAGGCCATTTTTCTCCCAGTGGAGAACTGCTAGAGGTGTAGAAAGGAAAAAGGGGTGAAGACAGAAAACAGTGAGAACAGGAAGGTAGGAAAGAAAGTTGAAGAACAGTGTTTAACAAGGGAGTAAGAAATAGACTCAGTGCCAGTTGAAGCTAAGGTCATTCGAAAAGGGAAAAGAGAAAACATGCTTGTTAAAGCTGCCTAACAGTCTTGGCTGCTCAGAGGGCCTTTTGAGAACATTGCTATATTACAGCATCATCAAATAATCACAATGATGACTGAGCCAACCTGAAAAAAAAAAATCATATCAGATTATGAAGGTAAGAAATAAGTGGTGTCAGAAATTGTTTCAGAAAGAATTCCATCAAAATGTTTTTTTTTTTTTATTTAAATATAATTTAACATTTAAATGGTTAATTTTTATTTGTTTAGAAACCTTTTGTGTGGGACATTTCATCCCTAAAATTGCAGACACCTGAGGTGCCTGTATTTACTAATTCTAGAAAGTCTCTGCATAGAATGAATGGGCTAAAAACGTTGTAGTATTTCCCAGTGCAATGTACAGTCACCTCACGACCTGCACTTTAGGAGTTGTCTCTCTCTGGCTGCCTGAGCTTCGACAGATTTCCTCTAGCTTGCCCTTTTTATTGCTGCATTTCTTCGCATCCAGCCCCAGGGATCTTTTCTTCCTAAAATATTGATAGGGCTATTTTTTTTCTCTGAAACTTATTCAAAGCTGAAGAAAAAAACTGTTAAAACTATTTGGGGCTATCTTATTTTTTTGTTATATTTTCTATTGCTTTGTCCTTTATTATAATAGTTGTTTATATGGTTTAAAACAAAAAAACAGAAGGGGATGGAGAAGCCCGTGAGTCTAGGTGAATCTGGGAGCAAGGATTTTTGGTCGATGCATGGTTCTTTATATGGCAAATAATTAATTGCCCTTTTGTAGCTCTAGCCAGGACCTAATACTTGTGACACCTTCAGGTAACACCTATTTGTTTGCAGCCCACACAAGCCGAGATCGCCTTCATGCAGTGTGGAAAATCACAGGTGAAGCCATCGATGAGCTGCATCGATCACTTGCGTCGTGTCCTCGTGAGACAGCGGTGGCGGAAGATCCCCCTGGGCTGAAGGTGAGCCAGGGGAGACTCACAGTACAGAGTGTCCTAGAGCAGCTGACCACCACCCACAAAGAAAGAGACCGCTGTGAAACTGCCCGGCAGAGTGCCATTCTGTTAGATCTTCTCTACAGACCGAAGTTTTAGTGGGTTCCCCTGCAGTGCTTTCTTTTTTTATGTGAAGCCATAGAGTTACGACTTAGAGCAGTGAAAGATTCATTTATTGAATTTTAGTAGGTGCCACAATGATACAAAGAAATTGCTGCTCTGAACAAACCAACTGAGGCAAAAATGTATGTGCAATATACATAAATCAATTAGAAAATGGCTTTAAGACAATAAAGGTAAAATGTGTGTTGTAATGTAATATAAACTGTATGTTGTCAGTTGCCATCGAGTTAGCCCCAACTCCTAATGACCCCATACACTACAGGATCAGACTGTTGTGATCCATAGGGTTCTCATTGGCTTATTTTTGGAAGTAGATCACTAGGCCTTTCTTCCTAAGGCTGTATACAAGGTGCAAAAGGGATTTCAGAAAAAGGAAAGGTCACTCAAGGTCTGTATTTGTTCTCTGCTTGCTTTATGCCTTAAAAAAATTGCAGACCTATAGACAACAGAGAAGATAGCAATAAAACACTCCATTTAGGAGTGGTGGTGAGAAGGCAGGTACAGAGATTGATACATAAGTGATGATCTTGTGTCACCAACGCCTGAATTGGGGAGTGGCAGGCAGCATTACTGACTAGGTGGACTCATTTGCTATGGAACCTGGCGTTGGTGAAGGAGCTTAATAGCTCAAGAAATATGTAGAATTTTGAGAAGGTGTGTATTATTTCTTGTCACAGAGTACAAGGTAAACTAGAGTTAAGAAAAGACTAGAAAGGGGGACTTCAGCTGAAATTTATGACTAGCAATGTGGACTGGATGTTGACTACAGAAAAATTCATAATTTAGAGATAATGAGGAAAAGTCAGCTTAATGGCTAGTGAAAGCAGGGTGTCCAGTCAGAGATCTTGGTTGCAGGCAGTAGAAAATAACTTTGGCTGATTAAGCAGACAAACCAGAACACTTGAGAGCGAAAGATGGTGGTCTAAATAATAATGCTGGACAATAACATAAATTAGGATGTATGGTTACTCATGGAGATAGAGAAGGTGGATTAAGAACTTTAGGGACAAATGAACAGCTTATATGATGACAACTAGGACATGGGGGGGGGTCACTTGTAAAGAAAGAGTAGGAAATAAAAGGGTGGAGTATAAAGTTCATGTAGCTAGAATACAGCGTAGCCTCTCATCAGGTCATTTATACTTAACATTTGGGTATTACCTTTGTTAGGTTCCTTTGCTTCTGCACCAGAAGCAGGCATTAGCCTGGTTACTATGGCGGGAAAGTCAGAAGCCACAAGGAGGAATTCTGGGTAAGTCTGGCGTCATAACAAAAGCCGGCGCTTATTGAATGCTTAAACATTATGCTAAACGTTTTACTTATATTGTCTTATCTAATTCTCACAACAACCCAAAGGGGTGGGTATTCTAATCCCCATTTTATGGATGAAGAAATTGAGGTATAGAAAGGTTAAGCAGCTTGTTCAAGAGTACACAGCCAGAGGATCAGTCAGAGGTCTTGGTTGCAAGCAGTAGAAGCTAACTCTGGCTGATTAAGCAAAGAAGGAGTTTATTCTGTGGTGGCCCATAGAATCTCTAGGAGATGTGGAGAGCCAGGCCAGAGACCTAACTTCCAGAAGCGGTCACCATAGCCAAGTCAGAAATAGAGTGTGCTGTAGAAACCGTCACTGCTGCTTTGCTCCACCTAGCTCTAGAGAAAACCTCTGCCACCTCACAGCTAGAAACTTCTGTCCCCATCCCTAACTGAAGAAAGGATTCCACAGGGAGCCTCTTTTCTAGTTGTTTACATCTGAATTGAAGTGTCGGTACAGCTGGTCTGTAGAGCAAGGTCATGCTCCCAGTGCCTTAGCTGCAGAGGAGGCTAGAAGGTAAGTTTTCCATGCTTTGCCCTGGGGACTCAGCAAGCTAAAAATTTCCAAGGTGCTTAACTTCCAGAAAACGTGACAGATGTCTACTATGGCTAGTAAGTAGCTATGTCGGGGGTCCCCAAGATTAGTCCCAGGTTTGATGATTCACTAGCAGCACTCCCAGCATATAGTTGTATTCATGGCTATGATTTACTATAATGAAAGGAAAGAAAGTGAAACGAGCAAAGGGAAAAGACAGACGCAGTTCAGGGAAAACCACGTGCAAGCTTCCAGGGCTGTTTCCCACTGGAGTCACACAGGACACGCTTAATTTTCTCAGCAACCAGTTGTGACAGCACATGTGAAATGTTGCCAGTCAGGAAAGCTGGTTAGCAACTCAACATCCTGAGTTTTTACTGGGAGCTGGTCACGTAGACAGCCTTAGTTTGACATGTACCAAAATTCTAGACTCCCAGAAGGAAAGCAGATGTTCAGCATATACCATATTGTTTGTACAAACAGTTTAGGCACAGTGAGTCACTATTTGTGACCAGTTCTTGGAGTGGTGAGAACCTTCCCCAAATCCAAGTTTCCATATGCCAGCCAAAGGCCACCCTTATATTAGGCCTTTCAAAGCATAGCAGTCAGTTCGGCTATGTTAACTCATTTCTGCACAGTGGCAGAGCCAGAATTTGAACCTGAACCCATTGTCTGTCATTTTATTCTGGTATGTCAGAGTGATTAAATGATCACAGTAGCCAGACTGAGCCTTGGTTTCTTAATCTACTGAAATGAGGATGTCATAGATTGAATTGTGGCCCCTAAAATTATGTGTCAACTTGGCTAGGCCATGATTCCCAGTATTGTGTGGTTGTCCTCCATTT
Source organism: Elephas maximus indicus (assembly GCF_024166365.1). NCBI lineage: Eukaryota > Metazoa > Chordata > Mammalia > Proboscidea > Elephantidae > Elephas > Elephas maximus. Next base: position 162,853,640 of record NC_064821.1, on the reverse strand, counting down.
TGTGATCTGGTGTGATTATCCTGTGTTGTAAATCCTAACCTCTAGGATGTTAATGAGGCAGGATTAGAGACAGTTATGTTAAAGAGGCAGGAGTCAATCTATAGGATTAGGTTATATTTTGAGTCAATCTCTTGAGATACAAAAGAATTGAGCAGAGAAGAGAGGGACCTCATACCACCAAGAAGTGCTGGAAGTGGAGCATGTCCTTTGGACCCAGGGTCCCTGTGCTAAGAACCTCCTGGAGCGGGGGAGACTGATGATTAGGACAGAGAGAGAAAGCCTTCCTCTGGAGCTGGCACCCTGAATTGGGACTTCTAGCCTCCTAGACTATGAGAGAGTATATTACTGGTTGTTAAAGCCATCCACTTGTGGTATTTTTGTTATAGCAGCACTAGATGACTAAGACAGAGGATAATAGTACTTTATAGGGTTTGAATACAAAATGAGATAAGCTGAGCAGCTAGCACAATGACAGTACCCTTGTTCATCTGTGCCCTTCCTTGTGAATTGGTGCAAGGAATGTTTTTGACTGTTAAGGAAATGGAGGACTGTTTTGAGTTTCTCCACCTCCAGAAATGTGGTAGCACTAGTAAAGTAGGTAGTAGGATATATCTGCTGGACATTTTTGCTTTTGGGGATAACAGATAAAAAGACTAGGCAACGTCGTCAAACTGAGATAGGTATAAATGAATACATTAAATAGGTAACAACATAACATGGAGACTAGAGTAAGATCCAAATAAAAAAAAGATCCAAATAGTATGCTTTAAATTTTACAAGAGTTGTAAATGCCTTTGACCTGGATCTCAAAATTAACACGAACAGCTAGGGTTTATTTTAATAAGGAAGATGAAAGATTCATTAGTTTAGGCGAAGGATAGTAACTGGAATGGCACTGACAGCGAAGAGAACGAAGGATCAATGTCTTTACCAGTGGTTTTTGTCTCTTAAAGCTGAGTTGATTTTTTTTTTTTTTGCCCTAAATAATTAACTCTCCTCTTTTCCCCCCGCCAGCGGATGATATGGGCTTAGGAAAAACCCTGACAATGATTGCACTTATCCTGACCCAGAAGAACCAACAGAAAAACAAAGAGAAGGACAAAAACTCAATTACATCTAAAGGTGGTATACAAAAGCGCCTTCATAGCCTGCCATTTCCTAAACCATTTAAGGCAGCCAAGAGAGCTGTTTGTTAAACTAGAGGATATTTTTGGTTGTATTTAATTAATCTACTGGAAAACCAGTGTTAGACTACTTTCCTGTGGTATCATTTCTGATGCTGTGTGTGCTAATCGTAAGTGATAAGTTTTTTTCTCTTGTAACATAAACTTAACATGACCTGAGATTGGAAAAATATTTATGAAGAAAGCTAAAACTCTGGGAGCCTTAGTTTAAGCACAGTAATGATTATTTTTGTTAATGTTGAGGATATAACTACAGAGTAGATCCAAATTAAAGTATTATTTTTAAGGAAGATCACAAGTTCAGCTTTTAGCCACCATAGAGTGAGCTGTTTTCCACATCAGCCATGAAAGAAAATTACCAGGAAGATTATAGATAATTTCTATCTTATTGCAACCTATGCTTTTAAAATTTAATAACTGTATTTAAGTATCTTACAAAGATTTTGTAAAGATCTGATGTGTTAGGTATAGACACAGCACTTATAAATTGCAGTGTACACAAATACAATCTCACTTGGTTAGATAACTAAAAAACTCTGTGGCTGTCTACTCTCAGGGCCTTTAATGAACCCTGCTGCAGCTGGATCCTATGTCCTTGTGCTGAATAGAGGCATGTGTACGCACGCACACACATACACACACACACATATCAGAAGATATTGCCATCGGTTCTCAGCTGTTTTAGTGGAGGCACAATGGTACTCTAGCGATCACTGTTTCCAAAATAATGTTTGTTTACTTTATAAAAGGGTTTTTGTACTTATATTCTAGTGTGGATGTACATTGTTATAATTTTCAGAAAAATTAGTCATGCTAGCCTGAATCAACTCTGGAAGTGTCGCTAGGAAATGATCCAGCCTCTGTCTACTGGCCACTCAGTGAAAGTGCAGTGCCCTTTTAGACTGAGGCCGTGTGTAAGACACTGTCCTCTCCCTCGGTAGCCTGCTGTCCCTTTGTCTGACACTCTTATGGGAGAAAATAAAGAATTAAGTGTTTTGGTTTAAAAGACCATGTCTTCCGGTTGGAAGAGCAACAGTTGTTAAAAATGTTCATTGAAAGAATAATGTAGTCAGGTAATGCCTTTAAAAAGTTAAAGTTAATGAATGTAAGTAGGTGTTGATTGTTTTTTTTTTTTCCCCTCTCAAGAGTCCTCTAACTTTACTTCCCAAGGAACACTAATTATCTGTCCTGCTTCCTTGATCCATCATTGGAAAAATGAGGTAGAGAAATGTGTGAGCCTCAACAAACTGAGAGTCTATCTCTATCATGGGCCAAACCGGGATCAACGTGCAAAAGTGTAAGTGTAGAAATACCGCGGTCTTTGAGGTGCTCGGCATCTTGGCTTAAGGAACCATATTGACGTTCACTGGTAGAGACAGGTAGGAAAGAACACCACCTAGAACCTATCCACTCTCCCTGAGAATTTATTTAATCAGGGCTAATTTTAATGGTATTTGGAGCCCTGGTGGCACAGTGGTTAAAAGCTTGGCTGCTAACCAAAAGGTCGGCAGTTTGAATCTGCCAGCTGCTCCTTGGAAACCCTATGGGGCAGTTCTGCTATATCCTGTAGGGTTACTATGAGTCAGAATTGACTTGATGGCCATGGGTTTAATGGTATTTGTAAGGAGCACAGGTGGCACAGGAGTTAAGTGCTCAGCTGCTAACCAAAAGTTTGTTGGTTCAAACCCACCAGCGGTTCCATGGGAGAAAGGTGTGACAGCCTGCTTCCATAAAGATTACAGCCTTGGAAATCCTATGGGGCAGTTCTACTCTGTCCTGTAGGGTTGCTGTGATGGCAGTGGGTTTCGGTTTCAGTGATATTTGTAGGGGACGGTGGTTCAGTGGTAGAATTCTCCCCTCCCATGCAGGAGAGCCGGGTTCCATTCCCAGCTAATGCATCTCGAATGCAGCCACCACCCATCCGTTAGTGGAGGCTTGTGTGTTGCTATGGTGCTGAACAGGTTTCAACAGAGCTTCTAGATTAAGACAAACTAGGAAGAAGGGCCTAGTGATCAACTTCTGAAAAATTAGCCAGTGAAAGTCCTATGGATCACAACAGTCCAATCCTGTTGTGTATGGGGTCACCGTGAGTTGGGGGGCCAACATGACTGCTAATAACCACAGCAGTATTTGTGAAGACCAGAGGCAGATTTTCGTTCTCAAGACCAAACAGCTTTCACTCTGTACTAAGAGATACATCTTGAGAGAATGGTGTCTTTTTGGTGTGTCTTTTTCACTACATCCAACAAAAGCTGCCATGTAAGGAGACCTTGGAAACCCTGGTGGCATAGTGGTTCAGAGTTCGGCTGCCAAAATGTTAGCAGTTCAAATCCACCAGGTGCTCCTTGGAAACACTGTGGGGCAGTTCTACTCTGTCCTGTAGGGTTGCTGTGAGTCATAATTGGCTTGTCAGTAGCAGGTTTGAGGGGACCTGAGGTACCCCAGTTGTCAGACAAGTAGCAGCAGAACTCCCCCTTTTCACATGTTTCTTTTGTTAGTATGAATGGAGTCAGCCCAGTCTTTTAAAAGATCTTGATAGAATACCATTAATCAGTTGATATTTTTTTCCAGTTGCGATCAAGTCAGTCCTGACTCACGGCGACTCCCCCGTGTCAGAGTAGAACTTGCTCCATAGGGGTTTCAATGGCTGTGGTCTTTCAGAAGTAGATAACCAGGCCCTTCTTCGGGGGCACCTCTGGATGGATTTGAACCACCAACTTTTTGGTTTGCCCCCACCCAGAGGAGCTTATTAGTTGCTAACCAAAACCTGTTCCCATTGAGTTGATTCTGACTCATAGGAACCCTATACAGAACAGAGTAAAACTGTCCCATAGGGTTTCCAAGGAGCGGCTGGTGGATTCCAGCTGCTGACCTTTTGCTTGGGAAGACAGGCTGTTCTAGCTATAGTGAAAAAAAAATGATCAGAGGTGAGAGATAAGGAAGCCAAGTGGATAAAATTTGCCTCTCCAAAATTGTGTGTGTGGATGAAGGACGTAAGCTAATAAATTCTGCCGTCTGTCCTTCCAGCCATATGCTTTGATACAGAAGGGTTAACTCTACATTATTGGAGTCCGTGGAGGAATCTTTTACCATTTTTTTCATGTTGTCTTTATGCAGCCTCTCCTCATATGACATCGTGATCACTACCTATAGCCTTCTGGCTAAGGAGGTCCCCACAAAGAAGCAAGAGGGCGAGGTCCCGGCTGCAAGCCTCAGTGGGGAGGTGAGGCTTGGGGGCTGCCACAGTTAGCAAAACTGCCTTCCTGTGAAGTCAGAAATGTCCTAAATGTTCCACCTGTAGAAATAAATAGGTCTCTTCTCTGTTCTCTCACTGTAAAAACAGTGTGGGGGCAGTGTCTGACCTCCACCAACCCCACAAGCGGAGAAGGAGAACCAGGATCAATAGCGCAAGGCTGACTCCCATGAGATGGAGGCCAGACAAGCTTCCTCTCTCTGTCATCTTTACTAATTCTGATACCAGCTGTCCTTCCCACAGCACTTTCTACTTCTCTGCTGGGTTTGATAATTCATTGCAGTGGCCACACAGAACTCACAGACCATACTCACAATTAAGGGGTTTATTAGGGAAGTAACAGTTAGAATTCTGGCTCAGGAACACTCAAGGATACAGTTCTTCCATCAGGACAGCCTTTTCCCAACACTGCTCGCAGGCATGCCTCTCCTTGGCCCTCAGCCTGTGCCCAGAGGCACTTAGTTTTCTTGCTGTATCGTGGGTCTTTCTTACCACTACTTCTCACCATCTTCAGGGTTATAGCTTGCTCTCTCTCTTGGTCGCCTGCTTCCGGGAGCTTCTGAACACAGGGATCCTGGGTCCAAAAGATGTGCTGGCTCCTGGCTGTTCTTCCTTGATGTTGGTGGGTTCCCCTCTTTCCCACCTCTGGGATGGCTTATTTCAAGCACCATGAGATACCAAAACTGATCAATCCCCTTGGTGGGCTACAATTAACCTATCTGCACAGTCCCACCCAATCACCTGGGTGGGAGTTACAAGACCATTGCAAGAAAGGCCACATTAAGTAATACATTGTACTGTACTTCCTCAGTGATAAAGGTGGAGATTTGGAACAATATTTAGTTGTTTTTGAAAAATGAAATTTCCACATGGCAGTTGTGGTAATAATCACATGAACATGGGAAAACCTCACTTGTTGAAATTTTTATTTTAGAATATTTGAGATATACTCTTTGATATTTTTTATATTTAGTATGTAGAGTAGTAGTGTAGGCTAGTAGCATTGGATGCTAATCAGCGAAGACCAGGCAAGTTGTGGAATGACATCAGGGACATCATACATGAAGAAAGCAAGAGGTCATAGACAGGAAAGAAAGAAAAAACCAAACTGGATGTCGGAAGAGACCCTGAAACTTGCTCTTCAAGATGGAAGAACTAAAGCAAAAGGAAGAAATGATGACGTAAAAGAAGTGAACAGAAGATTTCAAAGGGCGGCTTGAGAAGACAGTAAAGTATTATAACGACATGTGCAAAGACCTGGAGATAGAAAACCAAAAGGGAACAACATGATCAGCATTTCTTAAGCTGAAAGAACTGAAGAAAAAATTCAAGCCTGGAGTCGCAGTATTGAAGGATTCTACGGGGAAAATATTAAACGATGCAGGAAGTATCAAAAGAAGATAGAAAGGATACACAAAGCCTCTATATCAAAAAGAATTGGTGGACGTTCAGCCATTTAAGGTGGTAACATATGATCAGGAACCAATGAGACTGAAGGAAGAAGTCCAAACTGCACTGAAGGTATTGGCAAAAAACAGGTCTCCAGGAATTGTCAGAATACCAGCTGAGATGTTTCAGCACAGGGATGTAGCACTGGAAGTGCTCACTCATCTGTGCCAAGAAATTTGGAAGACAGCTACCTGGCCAAATGACTGGAAGAGATCCATGTTTATACCTGTTCCCAAGAAAGGTGATCCAACTGAATGCAGAAATTATAGGACAATATCATTAATATCACACACAAGTAAGATTTTGCTGAAGATCATTCAAAAGCGGCTGCAGCAGTTTATCAACAGAGAACTGCCAGAAACTCAAGCTGGATTCAGAAGAGGACGTGGAACCAGGGATATCATTGCTGATGCCAGATGGATCCTGACCGAAAGCAGAGAGTACCAGACTATGCAAAGGCATTCGACTGTGTGGATCATGACAAATTATGGATAACATTGTGAAGAATAGGAATTCCAGGACACTTAATGTGCCTGTGAGGAACCTGTACATAGATCAAGAGGCAGCTGTTCAAACAGAACAAGGGATAATGAGTGGTTTAAAGTCAGGAAAGGGGTGCGTCAGGGTTGTATCCTTTCACATACCTATTCAATCTGTATGCTGAGCAAATAATACGAGAAGCTGGACTATATGAAGAACGGGGCATCAGGATTGGAGGAAGACTCATTAACAACCTGTGTTATGCGGATGAATACAACCTTGCTTGCTGAAAGTGAAGAGGACTTGAAGCACTTACTAATGAAGATCAAAGACCACAGCCTTCAGTATGGATCACACCTCAACATAAAGAAAACAAAAATCCTCACAACTGGACCAATGAGCAACATCATGATAAACGGAGAAAAGATTGAAGTTGTCAAGGATTTCATTTTACTTGGATCCACAATCAACAGCCATGGAAGCAGCAGTCAAGAAATCAAAAGATGCATTGCATTGGGTAAATCTGCTGCAAAGGACCTCTTCAAAGTGTTGAAGAGCAAAGATGTCACCCTGAAGACTAAGGCGCACCTGACGCATGCCCCGGTGTTTTCAGTTGCCTCACATGCATGTGAAAGCTGGATGATGAATAGGGAAGACTGGAGAAGAATTTATGCCTTTGAATTGTGTTAGGGAAGAATATTGAATATACCATGGACTGCCAAAAGAAGGAACAAATCTCTTTTGGAAGAAGTACAACCAGAATGCTCCTTAGAAGCAAGAATGGTGAGACTACGTCTCACATACTTTGGACATGTTATCATGTGGGATCAGTCCCTAGAGAAGGACATCATGATTGGTAAAGTAGAGGGCAGTGAAAAAGAGGAAGACCCTCAATGAGACAGATTGACACAGCGGCTGCAACAGTGGGCTCAAGTGTAACAATGATTGTGGGGATGGCGCAGGACTGGGCAGTGTCTCGTTCTGTTGTACATAGGGTTGCTATGAGTCAGAACTGACTCGACAGCACCTAACAACAACAGCAGGCTAGTATTTTAATACTAAAATTTTGGTATTAATCCGTCAATCCCAGCCTCCCCTTTTTACCCTTTACACCCCTCCACCCCCAGAAAAAGTTGCAAATAATAGGGCTACAAATGGGCCAGCAGCTAGATGATAACCACAGAAAAAGACCTGAATATTTGCTAGCAGATCCAGGGTATTCTCAGTTATATAGCATAGAGGCTTTGTTGCATAATTATTTTGGAGCCTTTTTCCCCTGAAAATAGTGTTGTTCCAAGAACTAATCTTTTGCGTATGTTTTTATTGTTAGTGCAATAGAATGAATATTCACAGATTTCTGTGTTTGTGGGAGTCTCTAGAACATGTTTTTCACTTAAGAGTAATTCTGACTTCCTGCAGATAATAAACTTTTCAGGTTTCTCAATTCCCCATTGCTTTTGGGATAAAATCCACATCCCTTTATATGATACATTGGGATTTTTATCATCTTTCCCTTAGTCTGCATGCCCCTTTACTCCCCTGTGCCCGGCCCCCCCGTGGCACCTCATTCATGCTCGTTCTTACCAAGGAATTGTAGTTTTGCCATACCCTGTCACATTGTTTTGTCTTTGTTCTCCCTTTGACTGAAATGCTTTCTGCCTGCTTCTCACAGTCTAATTTGTTTTTACCTGCTTCAAGAGTCCTTTCTGGACCACTCCCTTTCCACGGTCCTCTCATTTGGTTGAATGCGTTTCGTAGCACCCTGTGTTTAAGTGTGACAGAACACTCCATTTATTCAGCAAATATTGAGTTGTATCAACTAGGAGCCAAGGAGCCCTGGTGGTGCAGTGGTTAAGCACTTGGCTGCTAACCAAAAGGTTGACAGTTCAAACCACTCAGCAACTCCATGAGGAGAAAGACCTAGTGACCTGCTTCTATAAAGATTACAGCCAAGAAAACCCAATGGGGCTGTTCTACTCAATCACGTGGGGTCGCTGTAAGTCGAAAATCAACTCAAGAGCACCTAACAACAACACTACAAGCCAGGTGCTATTTCAGGTATTAGAGATACAGCAGTGAACAAGATTGACTACTGTCATGGATTAAATAATCCAGCTGAATTTATTATATACACACCATATTCTGATTATCTTTATACTTGTTTTTCTCCCCTACTAGATTGAACTCTTGAGAGTAGAAATTGTCCTTTACGTCTGGTTTAGCATCTTACATATATAAAAGTAGACTTTTAGTAAATGTTGAGTGAATTTTAGTAAATTCAATAAAATTCAGTAAATAATTTGTTGAATGAATGAATTTGCAATCTTAACACCTAGTGTACTTCCAGCCCATAGATATTGCTCAAAAGGTATTGAGAGAGTAAGTGAAAATTCAAATTAGAAGACATTTTACTCTGAGGTACCTTAACCTCAAGGACTTGGACTCTCAAGTGACTTTTTTATTGGTACCTGTTAAGAGTTTCTTCTCCTAGTTTTTTAACTCTTACTCTGTTTACCTGATAGGAGCCCTCACATTTGAAGGTAAGAGAGAGTCCTCAATACTTGTTTTTCACCTGATCGATTTGAGCATGTGTACAGTTTTCCCGTGCTGTTGTTGAATTGATTTCACTCATCTTCCCTCCAGGGTATCTCAACACCTTTGCTTCGCATAGTCTGGGCTCGAATCATATTGGATGAAGCTCACAATATTAAGAACCCCCGAGTGCAGGCTTCCGTTGCTGTGTGTAAGCTACAAGCCTGTGCCCGTTGGGCTGTCACTGGGACCCCCATTCAGAACAACCTGTTGGACATGTACTCCCTGCTGAAGTGAGTAAACTCTGTAGGATTATGTAAATGTGAACCTTGTCAGTAACCTAACCCTTCCTAATTATTTCATATCTCCTCATACAGCTCCAGTGTGTGCCAAATTTTCTTGTTTAGCAGATGACAAGCCAGTCAGCCTTTAAAGAACAAAAGTATTAATATCCATGAGAAAATATCTGTTGATTGACTGGCTGATACAGTACTTTGATTACATCTAGCTGCTTTATGTGCAAAAATATAGGACAGTTTGCATTAAAGGGAGCAAAATTTGTCTTCAGTCCAGTGAATGTTTTTGGGTGATTTCTGCTTTAAAACATATGGCCTGGGGTCAGGGCTACAATTTATTTGAAGCGAACAGAAAAGAGTGCTGATTTTGAAATACGTCCTTTTATTTTTATTCAGCCCGTGAGAGGATTTAGAATTTTTTTGCTACCCTTTGAAGCTTTTGGAATAAATTCTAACTATGGGTTATATGTCCTGTTGCGACGATGTGGACATTGTTAATGGAAAAACTCACGTTTTTATAATGTGGTTTTCATTACTGACTTGGATCCTTTTGATCTGCCTAACAGAGCTTTGCTATGAAATTAATTTTTAAAGATGATTGGATGACAGCTGTAACAGAAAATCTGATTGGTTTTTCATCTTATGTCTTACTTTTTCATCTTTCCATACCTCTCGTTCCCTACTCTCTGCCCTTTTTCCCCGACAAAAAAAAGATTTCTCCGTTGTTCTCCATTTGATGAATTTAATCTGTGGAAGAGTCAGGTTGACAATGGTTCAAAGAAAGGAGGAGAACGGTTAAGTATTTTAACCAAGAGCCTTTTGCTGAGGAGAACCAAGGACCAGCTGGACTCCACCGGCAAACCTTTGGTAATCTTATTTATACCTGTCCCTGGGGAGAGCAGGGAAGGAAGATGGCCATGTCCTTGTCTGGGGTTGAACAGCCATCTATCTGCTTTGCTTTGGGAGCCTCTGAATTTCCTGTTTTCCTGATGAAGAGGCCCTAGAGTTGCTGTCCTGTGCCGTGTGTTGTAGCAGTCTTGTATTTAGGGAAGGGTGGAAGCTGCTGTCTTAGGGTTGATGAGATTTCTAGTGTGAGATATGGGGAATTTGCTTCATAATGTTCAATTAATTTGTATAGCTTCATGCTGGCCCCTTTTTTTTTTTTAAACTCTTCCAGGTGATGCTGCCCCTGCGTAAATTTCAGTTGCACAAGTTAAAGCTTTCAGAAGATGAAGAGACTGTTTACAATGTCCTTTTTGCACGATCAAGGTGTGTACAGTGCAGTGCAGAAGCACCTTTTCAGATGGTTTGTTGTTTTCTTCCTGTTTTTGCTTGGTGATGAGTTGAGGGTCAAGTTTCCTATAACTGTATTTATGGTATTATTGATTCCTTGGGCATTGGTTTTCCTTTTTTACCCCCTTTTTTACTTCTTTCCTCCCTCCCTGGCCCAAATCTGTCTCATATACACATTGAAGGCTTTTGACCCTGTTCTCCCATTGGCTTCCTTGCATGGAAGTCCTAGGTGTGGGCACCGTGCACCACATCTGTCTGGTCCTTGTGGGGCTGTCCTGGGAAATTACATCTCTTTATCTTGTCATTCATGGAGCCCTGGTGGCACAGTGGTTAAGAGCTCAGCTGCTAACCAAAAAGCTTGGCTGTTTGAATCCACCAGCTGCTCCTTGGAAACCCTATGGGGCAATTCTACTCTGTCCTATAGGGTGGCTATGAATCAGAACCAACCTAATGGCATCTAACAACATCTTGTCATTTAGCATCTCCCCGGAGCTTAAAAAAAACCTGCTCTGTAATCCTTCATGTCATTGGCTCTTTGCACTTGCTCTAGGACTCTTGCCTTTCCCAGACTTCAGAGTTACTCTCTTCCACTTGGTACTCTCACTCTCACTTCCAATGTGAATACCGTTTTTTCCTTCTCTTTTTATGCCTTATGTTTATTATTATGGAGCCCTGGTGGCACAGTGGTACACATTTGGCTGCTAAGTAAAAGGTTGACAGTTTGAAACTACCAGCCATTCCTTGGAAACCCTATGGGGCAGTTCTGCTCTGTCCTGTAGGATCACTGTGAGTTGGAATCGACTCGATAGCAATGGGTTTGGTTTTTTGGTTTATTATTAGCTCATTAAAAAAAAAAGATTTGGTGTTTTAAATAATGACTTCTTTCTCACAACCTTTGACAAATGCTTGCTGTTATTTTGGTATCATTTAACAAGCTCGTGTCTATACTTTGCCAAAGTCCTGCTCCATGCACAAACAGTAACATTTGTAAACTTATTTAATCCTGGAGACTATTATGCATGCATATTGTCTTTTGGTCTGAGACAGGTCAGCTCTGCAGTCTTATCTAAAAAGACATGAAAACGGGGACCACCAGTATGGAAGAAGCCCTGATAATCCCTTCAGTAAAGGTAAGCAATGGGAGACTGACTGCTTATGAAAATGGGGATTCCGATTTAGTAAAATGACAGAAATATTAGATTGTGAATTCTTGGTATCAGAGACTTGACCTTAGCCAAGAACCTCGAATCAAAGTGAAATATACAGATTTGCTAGGCACCAGATCTGGTGATCTGAACTGTTTTTTAATTATTATCTATACTCGCTTTATTAAAACACAATTAGGTTTCTGAAGAGGGTCCTGGTAGTGCGGTGGTTAAGCTCTCAGCTGCTAACCGAAAGGTTGGCTGTTCAAACCCACGTAGCAGCTCTGCAGGAGAAAGACCTGGCAATCTGCTCCTTTAAAGACTACAGCCTAGAAAACCCTATGGGGCAGTTCTGCTCTGTCATATGGGGTCGCTGTGAGTCAGAAATTGACTTAATTGCACCTAACAACAACAAGTCTATAATGAAAACCAGTATTTCATTTGGCTTAATTCTTGGTTGATACAGAAAACCAAAAAACCAAACCCGTTGCCGTCAAGTCGATTCCAACTCATAGTGACCTGATAGGACAAAGAAAAACTGCCCCATAGAGTTTCCAAGGAGCACCTGGTGGATTTGAACTACTGACCTTTATGGTTAACAGCTATAGCACTTAACCACCATACCACCAGGGTTAGTGGAGAAGTGAGTTATAACAATATTGTTGAATCTCAGATGAAACAAACAGCCTCATTCAGTTCTTCCACCTATTATTCTTTTATAAATCCTGTATTATTTCTCGTGGTCTGTTTTCCCTCATGGAAGTGGAACAAGAGTTTGGATACAGTGGGCCTGGAAACTCGGTAGCGGCAGACTCTCCGAGATCCAGCACCGTCCACATATTGTCGCAGTTGCTGAGACTCCGTCAGTGTTGCTGCCATCTGTCTTTACTGAAGTCGGTAAGAAAAGCATGTAGCATACTGTCGTACGGTCATCTGAGAAGGCCATTTCAGTCTCCTGCAACTGTGAGCCCGTCTTCTAGATCAAGGAAAATGGTGTTTGGGGATTTTTTTCTTGGTGGGGTGGGGAAGAGGGGGGTTTGCTTATTTTACTTTATGTTAATCTTGATAATTCCCATAGTGTCTAGAACAGTGCTTTATGGTTATTTGTTTTGCTTATAAACTTATTTTAGAATGGAAAATGGCATTTTGTTAAAAAAGAAACCATTTATAAATGCTTTGGTATTTCAGAATGTCATAAAGCTAACTCAGTTATTAGTGTTTTCTGCTTTGGGCCAGTATTAGGACTTTTAAGTCTAGATATGAAAACACAGGTATTCATAAAAAATACACATTGAAAAGGTGCCTTTATATTGGAGAGAGACATGTCCATAATTCGGGGGAGTATGTTATGCTTTTGAGGCTCTGTAGTAATGTATAATAGCTTAATTGACTGTATTGTTCCAGGTGGGAATAATAGAATGATCATGTAGTCTGTCTGGCAAAGCTTTAAAAAGTCTATCATTTGGTTTATCTTTAGTCTGGTAAAAAAGTAAACTTGCAAGATGACACTTGAATCAGGTTTCTCTGCAGAGTTTCTGATGCTAAATTACAAAGTGTTTTGTTGTATAAAGTGTTAAGCAAGCAGCACTTCATCAGCAGGTAATGTGACTTGCTCCCTTAACTTCCCATCTGCTCCCCTCTCCTGTCTTTGTTTTGCCCAGGCCTTGGATCCAACAGAACTGAGTAGAGAAGGCCTCGTCCTTTCCCTGGAAGAGCAGCTCAGTGCATTGACCCTGTCTGAACTCCACAGCTCAGAGTCATCTTCCATGGTTTGCATGAATGGCACATCCTTCAAGGTGGAGCTTTTCGAAGACACAAGGGAGAGCACTAAGGTATTGTCGTCACCTTTAGTCTAGTTAGAGAGACTTCGATTTCTTGCACGTGTTCCTGTTTGAGAGGGCCTCCTGTGTCCAAGCTGGTATGGCCATTTGATGGGAGAGTGAGAACTATTAGATTTTAGCTGATCAGATTCTCCCTCCAGTCTTAAAGCCTCATTTTATTTCACAAATAATCCAAATCCTTATGATAAGTTGGGCCTTCAGAGACTGATTTGGTACAGCCTCAGCTTCAAGACAGATTTTCTGTGATGGGTTACTGGGAAAGGAGTATACCAGGCTTATGCTAAGGATGGGGCTAAGTGAGTGGGTGGTTTGTTTAGGGCGAGCCTTAAAGGAAAGCAACAGAGGCAGGAGACTAGTCATATATCTGAGTGAGGGTTTTTGTTAAATACCCGGAGAGCTTGTTTGGAAGCTTTAGCAACTGTTCCTTAGTCTAGAAAGCTCCTCTTCAACAATATTTGGAGCAGACTTGAAAGTGGGCAAAGCTCTTTTACTTTCTCCTTATGTAAATATTAGGATAGGACCTTCTGTGTTCTAGCAGTGCGCTAGGTGCTAGGGGTACAGTCATCAACCAGAGATGGGCTGTTTCTGGCTCCTTGAAGCATCTCAAGTAGTGGAAGCAAGAGGTGACTCATAAGCAGTTAATGTTCAGTGTGATGAAGACCCTGACAGTAGAAACAGAAGATTCTATAGTAGCATGTAGGCAGTGAGGGCTCCTGCCTCACCCAGACTTTGGAAGTTGGGGGGGACCTCCAGGAAGAAGTGACATTAAGCTGCCATGTAATGGTGTTCTAGGCAAGAAGGAATAAGATGGGCAAAGATGAAAGAAAGCATGGCTTATTAGAGGAAGACTTTTGGTGTGATTAGAGCATCGAGCTTGAAGAGACTCACTGAGAGATGAGGCCAGAGAAGTAAGCAGAGACCAGAGCAGTAGGGAGCTGGTAGGTCATGTTAAGGAGTTTGGACATTATCCTCAGTAGGAAGCCACTGAAGGGACTTCAGCCAGGGGAACAAAAGGACAAACATGCGTTTTAGAAATAGCCCTCTGGAATAGAGAGAGATAACACTAGGATCGGAGAGACCATCTAGCGGACTGTTGCAGTAATTCAGCGTAGAAAAGGTGGAGACAAATGAATTTGCTTAAACCTACATATGCTAATGTAACATTTTCCCAGATATCATCTCTGTTGGCAGAATTGGAGGCAATCCGAAGAAATTCAGGGTCCCAGAAGAGGTAAATACATTATTTCATTTTCCAAGTATTGGTTGTGATTAAGTAAGAAAATTTCATGCGGCTTGTTATGGACTGAATTGGTCCTCAAAAAAATATGTGTTGTAAATCCTGACCTCTCCCTGTGGTAGAGCCCTGGTGGTGCAGTGGTTAATAGCTTGCTTACTAACCAAAAGGTCAGCAGTTGGAATCTACTAGCCGGTCCTTGGAAACTCTGTGGAGCAGTTCTGTTCTGTCCTGTAGGGTCTTGGTGAGTCGGAATGGACTCAGTGGCAATGGTTGTTTTTAATCCTGTGGTTATAGTCCTATTTGGAAATGGGTTATCTTTGTTGTGTTAATGAGGCAGGATTAGTGTAGGGTGTGTCTTGAGATTTATAAAAGAGATTAAATGAGCAAGCAAAGATGGGGGAAGATTGATGCCAAGCCACCATGGAGATCTTGAAGGAACCAGGAAATAAGCTGAAGAGCCAGAAAGCCTTCTGCTAAAGCTGGCACCCTGAATTCGAACTTCTAGCCTCCTAAACTGTGAAAAAATAAGTTTCTGTTTGTTAAATCCATCCATTTGTGGTATTTCTGGTTTAGCAGCACTAAATAACGAAAAAGAAGAAGACCACCCATGAGATGGATTGACACAGTGGCTGCAACAATGGACTCAAGCATAGCAGTGATTTTGAGGATGGTGCAGGAGCGGGTGGTGTTTTGTTCTGTTGTTCATAGGATTGCTATGAGTTGGAACCAATTTGATGGCACCTAACAATAAGAAATAACTAAGATACTGCTGATAGTTATAAATCTCAGCTGTTTATATCAAGAACCTTGAGTCATGCTCAGCAGAAAACACTAAGGTTGTAACACAAATTCCCTCTGATTTCTAATTGAAATATTTGTGGCACAGATTGGAAGGAGATCTCTGGAGGTTCAGGATAAGCTAAGCATCTGAAGAAGCATTTAAAAGTAGAGGGGTGTGATCAGATAGGGGCCTCAGAAGTGCTGATAATGTTCTCAAGCTGGGTACATGGATGTGAGGAGGTTCGTTCTGTTATTTGTTACTTTACATATATTTTGTACATCTGCATTTGGATATATGAAATATTTCAGTCTAAAACAAACTTCAAAACATGGTTGGGCATGGGGTGAGTAGAGAAGCCAGCAGCTTGGAGTTCTGGCCACAAAGGGAGGGTGGCCTGTATCCCTTTTCTGCAGGGCCACAGATCTCTGGGTGAGTACAATGTCCCCAAATTACAGTTGGCTGCAGTCGTGGCTTTAGTCTGGCCCCCACTTTATTCTGACTTGATTTAGTCTGGTAAAAAAAAAAAAATAGAAAAACTGTAGAATGGATCTAGAAAAAACTAGATGCAGTATAATCTTATAACGTGACCTAAGTGTGTACAGTTTTCCCTTAGGTAATAGAAGGCCTTTCCTCTATTACATTTGATGACTGAAAAGTCTTAAGAATAACAGGGGCATTAAAGCCCTGCAGATGAATTAGTTTAATCTGTTCTTGGTGGGTTTGATTTTTTAATTTTTTCTCTTCCTCCCAGTGTCATTGTCTCTCAATGGACCAGCCTGCTGAAAGTTGTAGCTTTGCACCTTAAGAGGCATGGAGTGACTTACGCCACCATTGATGGCTCTGTCAACCCCAAAGAGAGAATAGACTTGACTGAGGCATTCAACAATCATTCTAGGGGTCCACAGGTATGTGTGGGTCACATCAGAGTTTTTTAATTAAGAGAAAATTGTTCTCAGTTTTCTGCATAGAGAGTCATAATGTAACAACTCAATTTAAAAATATTTACAGTCTTTGTAATTTTTGGAACACATATCAAAGTATACAGATTATCTAAAGAGAATAAAATATGAGGACTAAAAGGAGAATGAGATCAAAAGTGATTAGGATCAAGAGAATCTTTGTGGTGGAGGCAACGTTTGAGATGAGCCTGGAAGGATAGGTGGACTTTTGATAGGAGGAAATACGGAGAGAAGTGGATGAACAAAGTCACACAATTGTGGATGATACGAATTTGAAAGTCATTAGTTGAGGGAAGGCAGGAGAATCATTTTAGCAGTAGGAAAAGGGAGGACTGATGGTATAGACAATTTGGTTAATGGCAAGGTTACCGAGCTAACCACCCCAGTGCTCTAGATTGTAATATTCATATATTTCGGCAGGCACACAATTATTTTTTTGAGTTTGACTCACAAAAAAGTGAAGTGCGAATCGTCTCAAAGGTGACACGTGGGAGGCGGAATATTAAAATTTCAAAAAACAGTGTGTTACAATGACAGCAGAAGGAAACTTAATAGGAACTCACTGCTTATTTGCATTGATCTTGGGCTTGAACCTGAGACAGAAGAAGAGATGTTTTTATGAGATCAAGTTTATATAAAGTTAATGGTATTCTTCCTTTTGAAGGTTATGCTAATCTCTCTCTTGGCTGGAGGTGTTGGTCTAAACTTGACTGGAGGAAACCATCTCTTTCTTCTTGACATGCACTGGTAACTATTCTGGAGTTTTCTTGAGTTGTCATGACATAGGAGGGAGAGCAGGGGGGCCAGAGGAGCAGTAGGGACATACGTATGTTCAATGTGCTCTTTTTTTCGTTGTAGAAATGCCTCCATGCATATATGTATATATATGTATATATATGTATATATATGTATATATATGTATATATATGTATATAGCTACAGATTTAAACAGCTGACTTCCTTGAATCCCTAAGCAAGACTTTAAATGACTACTTAAAATAGTGCAATCATTTTAGTGTTAACCTAACATCTGTTTCCATAGAAACTGGAAGTAGAGCTTTTCCTCATGGCGAAGAGCTAATACCTCTTAGTTTACCTCTTCTCCAGAATACTACATTCCAGACATATTTGTTGAGATCCAAGAAAATGTCAGCCTTGGAGATCAAGGGGAAGGCTTATTCCTAAAGGCAAAGGCCAATCAGTTTTCTAATTATATTAAAAGTAAACTTAACATATATAGCCTCTGGTCTCACTGCACGCGGCATCAACTCCAGGAGCATAACAGCATCCTTCCTGGATATGAGAAGAATGAGTGAGTGTGGTGCTATGTGAAAATCTCATTAATCCCAATTTCTGGTTTTCCAGTTAAGCCAGTCATAGATGGCACTGGTGCTGGGGATTGCCATTTGTCTAAGTCTCCAAGCAGCCCAGATTGGTTCAAACAGGCCAAACTGTCATTATCTTTGGAGAGAATGTGTTTAGGTCTTACTGTTCTTGGGACTCCCCCCGTACATGTGAGTGAGGAAAGCACACTGGGAATGTATGGTGAGAAATATGCTGTTTTCTGAAATGGAGAAACATTACCCAGGATTTCGAAGATGTAAAAGGAGAAACTAGTTCGGAGCTGATCAAATGAGAATTTATGAAGAAGGGAACAGATTCAGACTACTTAGTTGAATCATAGAATATTAAAGTTGAAAAATGTATTTGAGATCCTTTAGCCAGCCCTCCCGTTTTCCAAGTAGAAATCTGAAGCCTAAAGAGTTGAGGTTAGATGACTTGCCCCAGGTCGTCTGGCTGGTTAGTGACTGGGCTCAAGGGGTAAGTGTCACCTCAGTTCCTTAGATGCAGCACGTGGTGATTGAGCAAAGAGTAACCCTTAGCAATCTGACCCAGTTCTTCTCATTAAAGGTCAAGAAGGTGTCTGACACTAACCTTTGCTAGGCACCTAGGACAGTGGTTGGCAAACTTTTTCTGTAAATACTTTAGGCCAGCTGGTAAATCTTTTAGGCTTTGCAGACAATACAGGTTTCTGTCACATAATCTTCGTTTTTTGCATTTTTCGTTTACCATCCCTTAAAAACATAACAACTGTTTTTAGCTCACAAGTCATACAAAAACAGGATGCAGGCTAGATTTGGCCTATGGACTGTAGTTTGCCGATCTCTGGTCTAGGATGCCAGTACCTTTTAGCTTTACCCTCTTCTAATAGGAATCCATCACTTGAAGAGCAAGCTTGTGACCGAATTTACCGAGTAGGACAGCAGAAAGATGTTGTTATACACAAGTAAGTAAAGGTCTCCCAGGACCCTTCCCAACTTCCGCCTTCAGGAAAGCCTTTCTTCAGTTGTGTTTTAATAGAATGTAAAATATTTGTTGATCACTTTTCTAGTGATGCTCCTGAGGCATACTCTCCTTGGCCACAGGATGGAAATGAGAGCAGTTTGGGAGTAACTTCAGAGATGGTCCCTTCAAACAAAGAACAAGGTCTTATATAATAGTGAGCTCTGTCTTAGAGTAGCTTGAAAGAAACCATTTTCAAGATAGCTTAAAGAAGACAGTCATTCTCGTAGATAGCTGCAGAAATATTATCAAAATCAGGATGTTAATATAGGCACAATATTATTATCTGATCTATAGACTTTACTGAGATTTTGCCAATTACCCCAATGATGTCCTTCATAGCAAAAGAAAATTCCAAATTCTTTGTAGCATTCTGTTGTCATGACTCTTTTTAATTTCCTTTAATCTGGGACAGTGCCTCCTTTTTTCCTTTTGTTTTATATTGATATTTTTGAAGAGTAAAAAAGGCTAGTTATTCTGTAGAGTCTCCTTATACTTAGGACTCTCCTCTCTTCAAAAACAGTAAAACCTGCCTTAATGCTATACTTCACTCTAACTATGGCCCTGTTTTTCTCCTTCCTTTTCATGGCCAAGTTTCCTGAAGAATTAGACATTACTGTCTGTCTTTACTTGCTTACCTCCCGTTCTTTCCTCAACCTCTGCAAACTGGCTTTCACCCCGTTGCTGTACCGAAATTGCTCTTGTTAAGGGACACCAACAGCTTCCAAAATTTGCCAAGTTCAGTGATTATGTTAGTTGTCCTCTGTCTTCAGCCCTCTTCTTAGCTTACTCTGTGTTCCCCTTCCTTAATAATCCTGTTCCCTCCATTAAGTCCAAAATCTGTATCAGTTTCAAGGTCTCCTAAACTGCAGACCAAGGTCTCCAAATCCCTGCTAGACATCTGAATCTGGGTGTCTACATATTCTCCTACTACTGTTTATTCATCTCATTCAGCAAATAAATACCTATTGAGCAGCCACTATGTAGCAAGTGTTATTCTGTGCTCCAGGGACTCAAAATGTCACAAATAAATTTCTTTCATCACCTCAAATCTGTATTCTTTGAGTTTATTAGTATCACTGTTCATCTAATCACATAGCCAGAAACTAGACTCCTCCCTCTTTCTTCTCACTTTCCACATATCAGGACCTTTAGTTTTATTTACTAAACGTCTCTCACAACCATTGTTTCTTTTCTATCCCCATTGCCACTTAAGTCCTTGTTTTGCAGCTTGTCCCTTTAGGTAACAGCCTCCTCTTCACTGACTCCTGTCCTTCTCTGCATCATCACCAGAGGGCTCTTTCTCACTAATAAATCTGTCATCCCACTCCGCAGATTTCTCAGTAGTGCTCACTTCCTGTAGGATAAAATCTAAATTTCTTAGCACGACATGCAGAGGCGCTCGTGATCTGGCCTCTGCCAGCCTCTTGAGCTTCTCCCATTGCAGTATACAACGTGACTGAGTCCTCGTGTCTTTTCCCTGGCTATTCTGGATGGCTGATCTTGCTCCAACACAGCACATGCCAAAACTCATCCACGGTTTACACACGTTGTTCCCATTTGCTGGAATGCCCTTTGTACTGTTCCATCTGGCAAACCCTTGCTTATCCTACAAGGCCACACTTGGAGAGTTAACTGGTGAGCTCTTCGGTGGAGCCTTCCCTGACTACTCCATACAGATTGCTCTCTTTTTTTCCCAAATATAAGGGAGCCTGGATCTGATTTTACTTTAGGTCCTTTATTAAAGCTAACTTTCATGGAACTTTATGTTCAGAAGGAAAAACACCTGCAAAGAGACTAACCAAAGCCAAACCAAACCCATTGCTGTCAAGTTGTTTCCAACTCATAGCGACCCTAAAGGACAGAGTAGAACTGCCCCATATGGTTTCTAAGGAGCGCCTGGTGGATTCGAACTGCTGACATTTTGGTTAGCAGCCATAGCTCTATAACCGCTATGGCACCAGGGTTTCCAAGAGACTAACAGGCCCCATAAAACCGAAAGTAGACATATTGAAACATCGAAACCAGTGTCACACATACACGTCCCAACAAAAAATTCCCAGTATTTCTACCATATGCAAAACTCAGTTCTAAGCAGTGTAGGAATAAATGATAAACCTGTCCTGCAACGGGCTTACGTTGCAGCTAGCTGTATCTACTGAAACTCAGGTCAGAGAGGGATGCATTTAGCTAAAAGCAGTAGAATTAATGACTAACAGGATCTTAAACAGGTAGGGGTGCATTTTTTCTTTCTTGACAAATATTCTGAAAGCTGGAACAGACAAACTGCTTTTTAATCCTAATACACGCTGAACATGCTTCCATTATAGCACTTACCAGGTTGTATTATTATTGTTTTTTATCCCTATGTCTGTCTCTCCTGTTATGTCTTTGAGGGCAAGATCATGTTAATCTCTTCATCCCCGACACCAAAACTAAAACCAAACACATTGCCGTCGAGTGGATTCCAGCTCATAGTGAGCCCTATAGGACAGAGTAGAACTGCCCCTTAGGATTTCCAAGGAGCGCCTGGTGGATTGGAACTGTCGACCTTTTGGTTAGCAGCCGTAGCTTTTTTAACCACTACATCACCAGGGTTTCCACACCTAGCATAGCGCATGGCACATTGTGGTTGCTTAATTAACACATGCCGAATGAGTGAATAAATGACATGACCACAGTGGTATTTCCTCAGTTTGAAAAACTTGTTTTCACTGAATTAGCCAAGAAACAGAAACTCTGTGTTTCAGCCAGGACATTAAGGCCCAGCAGAGAGAGAAGGTTTCAGGCCTTCTAACCTTATCAAGATGGAACTTTCTGGGTGAAAGTTGGATCTCTATACTTTTTTGGATAGGGATATCTTTTGCTTATTTTGGCCTTTTTCTGTTAGCTTCGGAAAGAAATAAAGAGCCAATTTGAGTCACATCATTTTAAATGGATATATATTTATTCAAAATTGTTTGGGTCTCTTAAACATAGGGTTATCTGAACCTAAAAACCTAAATGAAGGAAGAAATCTCATTAAAGACTAGAACATAGTAGAAATTTGAATATGTTATTAGATATACTGCCTGGGGTTTTTTACTGTTTGCTTGTTTGTTTGTTATTTAGATTTGTTTGCGAGAGAACCGTGGAAGAGAAGATACTGCAGCTCCAAGAAAAAAAGAAAAATTTGGCCAAAGAGGTCCTTTCGGGTTTGGGAGAATCTGTCACCAAACTCACTCTGGCTGACCTCAAAGTCCTTTTTGGCATCTAACCACCTGTTTATAGGGCTCAGAATAGTGCCGCCATTGGTTTGTCTTAGGACCTGGGAATGACAACCTAACCAGGGTCCTGGAGCTCTTTTCTTGGCATTCTGTTTCACCATCAAGCCTTACGCCCTCCTCAGAGAGGCCTAAAGTTGCCCCTAGAATTGAAGGTCTGTCATCATGTTAATCAGTTGGTTATTTAATGAGTGGCAGATAAAAGAAAATGCTTTGGAGTTAGATGATTTTGGAAAACAAGTCTGGCAGAGTTGTACGTCGGTTTTAGTAAAAGCTCAAAAGACTGTGCGGGCCTTTCTCATCTCAGCTGATGGGGGACCAGCGTCATTACCTTTTCCAGCACAGTCTCCATTGCATCTCTTCTTGCCAGTGAGGCTACCCCTGTACGTACCTCTTAGGGCCGAGCAGAGTGGATCCCTGCAGCCATTCCTCTGCAGTTGTCATATTATGCCAGGCAGTTCTTCCTCTCAGCCTTAAGATCAGAGAGCTGCTTTATATACATAAGCAGATGTTTGGTATCTGTATCATGTAGTATTCTATCACTCAGTACTTGCATCATTGTGTCATTTAGGATTTGTACCATCACAGCATTTGCTGTTTGTAGCATTTTGTATTATCACATCCTATAGTATTTGTGTTATCATTGGCAAAAAATATGTACTAAATATGTGTTTAACAACATAGCAGTGCTGTGTGTTCACCAAACCCCATTTCCTTTTCCTCCTGGGCACCCAGAGAGATTACATTTCCCAGTCTTCACTGAGTTTAGATGGGCCTTAGTTGTTACTTAGTTTGTAGTCAATGAGGTGTGGAGAAAAGTGATGTCAGTCATTTCTAAGCTGCCCTCTAAAACTTTCCAAGTGATTCGTCCTGCTATTTCTTCTTGCTGGATGTAGAGGACCCGATGGAGGACAACACGGCCCTCGGGAATGGTAAAGCCAGTGATCGGGGTCCTTCACTCCCCTCCCCACCACGGGTCTTTTGGCAATCTAGTAAAGCCTGGCTTCCTGAACGACTGTCTGGAACAAAGCCTTCTCCATGCGTGCCTCCCTCCTCAGCCCAGCTCATCTGCACTCAGCTATGACGTGAGCAAGAAATAAGCTTTTTATTAAGCCACTGAGACTTTGGGGTTGTTTAGCAGTTAGTACAGTACCTTAATATAAACACTTGAGAGTTTTATACTTCCGTAAACTATTCTGGTTTCCTCCTAACTAGCATCCTTTCCCAAAATGCTACAGCTAATTTCTGCTAGAAAGGATCATAGTTCCTTCTGGATAGAAGTATTTTCATCTTTAGATTTAGGAGAACAAACCCAGTGTTGACCTTGTCACAATTTGGACCGAGACACTAGAGCCTGTTTGAGCAAAAGTGCTGTTTAAGGACAAGGTTTAAAGGCTTAAGGACAGTGTGGCCTGGAGGAAAGAATTCTGTTCTAGAACTTGGACTTAACTCTAGTACCAGGTTCACCCTAGCTGGGGGTGGAACCCTGAAAGAATCATTAATTATTTTTTGGTTTCCTCATCTGTAAGATGGGCATTGTTGCAGAAATCAGCAGCTGCAATAAGGTGCCTGACTAAAATCAAGAAATGAGGGAAATAAGATGATTTTTTGGGAGTTAAGGAAAGGAGGGAAATAAGATGACTTTTTGGGAGTTATACTATATGATCAACACATCAGGACAAAGATAAAGTCACCTGAGAAGCAGTGGTTCCTAGGCCATCAAGAATGTACAGACCTCTGGCATTTGCTGATTGCCTGTCACTAGACTAATTACAGATGCCCTGAGAATCCCAGTTCTCTCACCTGTAAAGTGTGTAGATGAGCATATATCTCATTATGCTCCACTGGGAACTTAATAACAAATATACTTGCTATAGCCTGTTTGACTAGATAGATAGGTGATAGATCATGAACTCAGTCATGTCAAGGAGAATGGTCTTAGCTGAACATTGTCAGTGTCCATTCCAAGCACTGTTAGGGGAGAGGGAGTCTTAACTTCTGGGCTTCAAAGCATTCTGGCTTTTACTTTGGTGATTATAACTTAGTCTTCTGATACTCAGAGCCCATGGGCTAATGTATTCTACTGTAAGATTCCTGGAGTTTTAAACAGTTAATCTAGTTTTTCTTGTTCTGATTCTAAGCTAGCAAAGGCATCTATGTCTTGGATTGTTCCTGTCACAGCAAGGTGCCATTGATGGGAATGTGGATGCAGAAAAAACTGGAACCACTGTCTTAATGGATGGATGTACTAAACATGCATCCCTAAAATATCCTCGTCCCAGGATGGAAATTTCTCATTATGAATTAATATCACTGGCAGCGTGGTGACTATCTCAGGCTCATGTACATTTTAATTAGTGTGAGTCAGTTTCTTAAGGTCTGGGCATGACAAGGTGGGTCTTTGGACCCTCTAACAATGGGAGGATCCCTCAATGTGGTGACCTAATTGCGGGGCTGCCCTATAAGTGCTGCCAGTATCAGCTGCCTGCCTTCATGTGATACCGCTGCTCCTGCCAGATTTTCCTTCTCCATCTGCTGCGTACCTCACCAGGCTTGGGCAAGGATGAAATGAGGTAATAAATGCTTTATAAACCATGAAGCGCTATACAAATGTTAGTTTTACTGCTGTTTGACCAGGTCTGGGAATATTAGAATAAAACATCATTATGGCTGCAGCTGAAAGAGCCAGGTGGGGAACATCTGACACCAAAGCTCAACATTTCTAAGCGCCAAATTCACAAGCTATTTCTTACATGACACAATGGCCTTCATGGAAGGTTTACAGTTTGACTTCTCTTTAGCAGTTCTGATCCAACAAATTACATGCATGCTGTCAATGGGTGGAATTCTGGGCTCTTTGAAAGCCTGGTCAAAGACTTATATTGCCATGCAATCATTATGAACAGCAATAAGTAGAGCTGTATCTTTATGGGACATGCCCTCTTTCTCTAGAAAGCACGTGTAGTGATTTAATATGGTTATTTACGAACACTGGGTTATTTCCTCTGTCTGATTTCCTCTGTTGCCCAAAGGGGGATTTCAGTAGGGCTGGAAGGTGAAGCCTGATTATCCTACATTAATAGGATAATACTGGGGATGCCAGTGCTAAGTGTGGCCTCTCTGGTTGTCAGGAGTAGAATCATGATGTCTACCATAATACCTCAGGGAATTAGGTTTACAAAGTGGGATATTGTGCTGTTTGTTCTATAGTGTCTTGTTGATAGTTGCCATCAAGTCGATTCCCACTCATGGCGACCCCAAGTGTGCAGAGTAGAACTGCTCCATAGAGTTTTGAAGGCTGTGACCTTTCAGAAGCAGATTGCCATGCCTGTCTTCTGAGGTGCCGCTGGGTAGTTTCGAACTGCCAGCCTCTCAGCTAGTAGTTAAGCGCTTAATGGTTTTCGCCACCCAGGGACTCCATATAGTGTCTAGTTTTAGTAAAAGGCAGGAAAAACTTTTAAAAAGCATATCTACAGGCACAAAAATAATTTTAATAGGAATTTAGAATACCTAGGTATGGTGCAGTGGTTAAGGGCTTGGCTGCTTGTTGGAGTTTGTTGGAATCTACCAGCTGCTCCTTGGAAACCCTATGGGGCAATTCTACCCTGTCCTATAGGGTCACTATGAGTCGGAACCAACTTGACGGCACCGAATAACAACATAAAGGTATATAACCTAGATTAAAAAATTTTTAATAATAAAAATGAAATCAGGGTAAATTGTAGTACGAGGTACCGTAGGAGTCAGTAGCTAGGAAATGGAGATGGAAATGAAAACAGCCGAACCCCTGAAAGGGAACAGGGGAGACAGACATGCAGTTACACAATGTTTTCTCTGTCTTAATTCCTTCTTACCCAGATTCTTTAGCTAAATCCGAGTCTGGGTACAGATTATATATGAAACGGAGGAGAGGAAGAATACTTTTATTGCTTAATTATTTATATATTAAAAATATATACTGAGTACCTATTATGTGCCAGGCACTGCTGGGCACTGAAATATAATGATAAGCAAAACCCAGAACGGCCCCTGACTTCCTGAGACTTATAGTCTCAGGGGAGACAGGCATTACTCAGAGGAGCACACATGGATGTGAGGTGGTTAATGGTGATGAGCGCTACAGTGACGTAGCTGGGAGGGTTTATAACTGGATTTGACCTTTTCAGGGAAGACTTTGGGACAAAGAATTTGCAATCAATCTGTAGGAGTTAACAAGGGAAATAGTTAAGTACCAGTTGCCATAGAGTCAATTCTGACAGACAGCAACCTCCTGTGTTTCAGAGTAGAACGGTGCTCCATAGGGCTTTCAGTGGCAGATCTTTCTGGAAGTAGATTGCCAGGCCTTCTTCTGAGGAGCCTCTGAGTGGACTCAAACCTCAAACCTCAGTTAAGCCGAATGCTTAACTGTTTGCACCACCCAGGGACTCCAGGATTTAAGTGGTTCTTCCCCTACTGTTTTTAGTTAGCTAAAAAAAAAAAAAAATCTCTTAATTGAAAAAAAAAAAAAAACAACCTAAGGTTTCTAAATATATCCTCTGGAATAAAGCTGAGTAACTACTCTATTTTAGAGATTAGAGAATGGATGGGCTGACAGGTATATGTGTATGTTTGTTATCCAAGACAGCCAAGGTGTTTATCCTGTTTCAACCTCCCAGAGGACTGAAGCTCTAATTTGTGACTCTTTATTACCTGTAACACCAGAGGTATAACTTACATCATAATGCTACATCTCCTGGATGCTTCAGTGCTCCCAACTCAAAGATAATTTCTGAAGCACTTTGTTACACTGGGGACAGTTCCTGAGCCCTCAAACTCTTTTTTTTTTCTCTAAATTTTGGAGTCTTGGGCTCTGCAGATCACTCTTACCTTCCTTGTTCTTCCAGCTGGAAGGGCAACTGAATTGAGTTTATATGCCATTGCAGCAGAGGTCAAAAAACAACCTACCTTCCCACAACCCCCTCCATGTACACTTTCCATATTTGTAACATAATTGTTACCATTAATGTTGCTTAAAACATTAATCTCTTACAGAGATTCTTTCTTGGAATATAGCTTCGTCTACAGTAAAGCTGTCCAATGACCATCACTCTTTTCAACTGAAATAAATGATAAACTTTTTTAGAGCTATAATCTGATTCATTAAAAGCCACGTGGGGAAAAGAAAATGATGTAATGCAGCAGGCTTCTTCATGGCAAGCAGTTCCCTAGATGTCTGAGGTAATTGGAAAATTCAAGGCTGGTCCCTAAGGTGTGTATGATTTATTCAACAGGCTTGAGGGAAGGCTGAGGATTTTTTTTTTCCAAGTGGTATTTGGTTAAATGAAAAATACTGGAGTCAGGGGGATGGGAAGTCTGGTTTGTAGAACTAGATACCAAGGAGATCCAAACTAAAAACTGTATCAATAAGATTGTTATTAATTTAATTCATGCAATGAAATACACTATTAACCCTCTACTATGTGCCAGGAACTGTTTGACACAGGGAGAACACAGTAGTTAAATCCCTGCCCTCACAGAGCATGATTCTAGCATGAGAGGACAGACAATAAAATAGAAGTTAGTGGTGATGAGAGCTATACAGGGAAAAGAAGCCAGGTCAAGGCGGAAAGAGTACTGGGCTGAGGAGTTGCTCTTTTATATGGGGTTGTTAGGGACCTCTGTAATAAGGTGCTGTTTGACATGGGAGCCAAACCTGAAGAAGATGAGGAAGTGAATCATGGAGGTATTCGTAAGAAAAGCATCCCAGGTGAGGGGTAGTGATTGTGAAGGCCCTGAGGCAGAGAGTCCTTGGAGAGTTGGAGGAGCAAGAGGTAGGCCAGTTGGCAGGAATAGAGTAATGGTGATGGGGTGGGTAGAACATGAGAGAAGAGCAAGGATCCAGATCACGCAGGATCTTAATATGCTGATGTAAAGACTGGCCTTTACTCCAAATAAGATGGGAAGCCAGTGGAGGAGGCTGAGCAAAAGAGTCACATGATCTGACATGTTTTACAAGGACCCCTCTGGCTGCTGGGTGGAGGACAGACTATAAGGGCATGATGGTAGAAGCAGAAAGACCAGTTAGAAGGCTACTGCAGACTTCTCGGTGAGAAATATGGTAGCTTAGACCAGGATGGTAGCCGTGGAGTGGAGTAGTGGCCAGCAGATGACTTTTGAAGGTATGGCTGATAGATTTGTCAGGGTGAGAAATAAGCCCAAGGTTATTGGGCTGAACAACAGTAAGAATAGTTTTGAACTTTCCACTGAAGAGATGGAGAAGACTGCGGGGAAAGCAGTTTGGTGGTGGTAGGTGTGTAGGAATTAAAAACTTAGAGTTCTAGCTTAGACATCTTAAATTTGAGGTGCCTACCACACATCCAAGTGGAGATGTTATATAAGCTATTGGATGTAATCGTATGAGGTTTGGAGCTGGAGATCAGTTTGGGAATAATGAGTGTATAAATGGTGTCATGGATAGAATTATGCCCCCCCCCCCAAAATGTGTGTATCAATTTGACTGGGCCATGATTCCCAGTATTGTGTGATTCTCCGTTATATTATAAATCCTGCCTCTGTGATGTTAATGGCAGAGGATGGGCAGCAGTTGTGCTGGTGAAGCAGGACTCGGTCTACAAGATTGGATTGTGTCTTGAGGCAATCTCTTGAGATATAAAAGAGAGCAGAGAGACAGGGGGACCTCATACCACCAAGGAAGCAGTACCAGGAGCAGAGCGTGTCCTTTGGACCTAAGGTCCCTGTGCAAAGAAGCTCCCAGTCTGGGGGAAGATTGATGAGAAGGCCGACAGAGAGAGAAAGCCTTCCCCTGGAGCTGACAACCTGAATTTGGACTTTGAGCCTACTTTAAGGTGAAGAAATAAATTTCTCTTGTTAAAGCCATCTCTACTCTGGTATTTCTGTTATAGCAGCACTAGATGACTAAGACAAATGGTATTTAAAATCATGAGAGGATGTGCTTATCTAAGGAGTGGAGGAAGACAGAAATGCAAGAATTGATCCTAGAGGCTCTTCCGTGCTCAGAGATCAGGGGGGTAAGACGTGACTAGCACAGGGGACTGAGACTCTAACCATCAGAGTAAAATAAGGGCCATTACGTGCCCCTGTATGGCACAAATGGTTAAGTACTCAACTACTAGTCCAAAGGCTGGTGGTTCAAATCCACCAAGCGGCACTACAGAAGAAAGGTCTGGCAATCTTCTGAAAGGTCACAGTTCAAAACCCTACGGAGCAGTTCTACTCTGCACATATGAAGTCGCTGTGAGTCAGAATCGATTTGATGGCAACTAAGAACAACAACAGTACTCCAATGACAGCAAGACAGATGTATTTCCTTGAGAGGAAAATGGCCATTTTTAGAACCACTAATCTAAAAGCAGCATTGATGAACTAAAAGGACACTGACCTGACCTCAGGACCCCGTGACATTGGGAGTGAAGAAGTGCAAATAGCTAATAATTCGGGAGGGTTACTGGGGCAACAGTGTCTTCTGGGAAGATCAGATTTGGTTAGAGAAAGAGGCTGAAGGAAATGTTTCTAGAAAAGGGTGAGAATATAGGAAGCCCTGGTGGCATAGTGATTAAGAGCTCGGCTGCTAACCAAAAGGTCTGCAGTTCAAATCCACCAGCTGCTCCTTGGAAACCCTATAGGGCAGTTCTACTCTGTCCTACAGGGTCACTATGAGTTGGAATCGACTCAACGGCACCTAACAATAACAACTAAGGTACAAGAATATCTTAGTATCTACTGCTACAATGCAGCCATCTCTTCACATCAAGTAGGAAGTATATTCCATAATGACCTGACAGTCAGTGTGTTTCATCTAATCACTTCACTTCCTTTGCCTGACTCAAGTCACCACTCAAGTGAGTCACCTACTTCTTAAGGGATCTTACAGGCAGACTTCAATAACTGTATTGAATACATGCTGAATTTGTTGCTATAGAAGACACAGAGTCCAGACAAATATACAAAATATAGTGAAGACTTCGGCAGGCTCAGACACAAGAGCTTTGTACTTCCTCTCCCAAAAATTCTCTTCAGCCTTTAACAGTTAAGAAGTCATGCCATAAGGGTCAAAGCTTCTAGTTAGTTCCTAGGTATAGCAGCAGCAGTGAAGACTATTCCCTAAAACACAGGGAGGACTGACAGAGCTGTGTGTAGGATGATGGCATCAACGTGGCATGTGTAGAACTGCTCAATTTATGAGGTTCTATTTCAATACTGGGGCCCTGGTGGCACAGTGGTTAAGTGTTAGGCTGCTAACCAAAAGGCTGGGAGTTTGAATCCATCACCTGCTCCTTGGAAATCCTATGGGGCAGTTCTACTCTGTCTTATAGGGTCGGTATGAGTTGGAATCGACTCGACAGCAATGGATTTGGTTTGCGTATTTCAATATTAACTTACTAGTTGTATGTCCTTGCCCAAACAGTAATTTTTCAGGCTCTGGGAGCAGGGGAGGAACGTGGTATAGAAGCATGAGGGGGATGCCCACCTAAATGGCAAGATCACATTGTAATGGTCACAAGAAACATATGGGTCAATCAGTTTAAAGCGTGCTAGCAAAAAGTGGCTAGGATGAAAGCAGGTTTTCGTTCTCTGAGGGAAGTATTTAAATAACCTGTGGCTCAGGGAAAAGGCTGTAATGTGTCAGAGAGTGAGTTCTAACTTCCAGTGGCATAGCTATCTCTGTACCGGTACAAAATAAAGAGCAGCTTCTCTCAGTACAGAAAAATGCCTACCCACCTTTAAGAGAAGGGTAGTGGTGGTCCCTGGTGCCAAACCATCCACACATACCATCAATGACTCACATAAAAGCACTTGAGCTCTAAGGTAAGATAAGGCACTTTGTTTTTAATTCTATCAGTTTCTTCAGAATTAATCAAGGACTTGGTTCCTCTGGGAATCTGACACCATGCAGGCTGCAGCTTTAACAGGCTGATCTCTTCAGAGGGCCACAGTCCTGAGGAGACTCCTTGGTGTGTTCTGGCCGCCTGTCCCTGTGCATTCTGACTTCTCTGTCAGCTTCCCACAGCATGACCAGTGGGGACGCCCTGGGTGGCCTTTATGTCCATGGCCACAGCCTAGGTACCCGCCTGCATGGTCCAAAGAGGAGAGGAAAAAACAACCATTAGAGTGGAGTCTAGCAGATATCGTGGACATTAATACATCTCCCGGCAGCATTCTGACTCAAAGAAATGAAAATACCTAAGAAAAACCCCGTGAGAGGAACAAGCCATATGACTCCTCTACAGTCAGAAGGACTCTCAAGACCATTCACAGGAAATCACTTAATGTTAGTGGAAGTTCTAAGAATAATGTTAACATTTGCTAACTAAAAAAAGATGAACTGGTTTGGATTTTAACTGTAAAATGACTGAAATAAAAAAGAAGGGTAGATTGTTGGCATGGTAACCAGAGAGAAGGTGGACCCAGAGAAAAATGGTACAAAAGCCCATTTTATGGCTCATCACTAAGGACCCAATAGAATTTTAATTTTTTAAAATGATTTGTTCTCTTGTCTGAGCTAACAACAACAACAACAAAAAGAGCCAGACCTGGCTCAAACAGCATAATCACCCACTCCCCTAGCCCTGCCTCATTTGGAATTTCTTGAGGTCTTAAAGAGGATGGGTTTACATTTTTCACAGCTCAGGTGGCCAGCCTGAAATCAAGAATCCCACAGAAAAGCACAGGGCTCATAGGATTAGTGAATTATGTTAAAGCTAAAAGAACACAGAACAGTTAAGCCTGTTATTTCAATTTTCAAAACAAAAGCTTTAAACGAAACTTTTAGAACAGTGTTATATACACAGATTGTTTTTCCTAGAAACAATACCTAAGTCCAAGTGTCCTAAACCCAGGGGCTGTGTGGTAGTAGAGGGGCTGTCCCTGGATTCCCCCTGCAGAGAGCCAGGCCCAGAGTGTGTGGTTTGCCATCCCTACCTGGCATTGTGCCTCCACAGGCACAACGAGCAGTTTTCTGGCCTCCGCTGGAGCAGAACGTGCAGCAGTGAAACACCCCTTGGTGTGGGCGGCTCTTCTTCCTCACAGTCACCGTGAATGGTGAGCCCTTCAGTGTTCAAAAGAGCAAAGAACATCACCTTATAAGTCAACACGGATGTGCTGAGCATCACTGTGTGCTAAACAAAGTGTAAGTCACAGGGTCTGCTCTTAGAAGGACAAGGACAGCACTAGAGACAGAGAGACTAGGGGACCACAACTAACGCTGTGCTCAGGTGGGTGGGACAGACACAAATGCAGTGAAATAATCAAGGAGTCCGCTGCTGCCCTTTAGCATGCTTTTCACCACAGATGCTAAGTACTCAATGTAGGTCTGATCTTCCCCATGTGGCTGAACCGTCTGGGCACTGCCAGAGTCACACAGAGCAGCTCCACTGTCGTGACACTTGAATTAGCTGGGGCTTGTCCTGGCAAAGGGGAGGAAAAAGCAGAAGCCCAGACCACAACTGGTTAAAGCGTCTTCCTAATGGATTCTGTCTCATTCTAGCCTTTCACAGAGTGGAAGCATGTAGAGCACCTGATACACTGTTGTTGTGTGCTGTCCAGTCGATTCCAACTCACAGCGACCCTATGGACAGAGCAGAACTGCCCCATAGTGTTTCTAACGCTGCATTATTTATGGAAGCGGCTGGTGGGTTGATACACTAGTAATCCCAATTTGTGTTTGTATGTGACTAACTGCTATCTCTATCTTCTCCATTTTTAAGAAATCTCAGAGGTAATTAGTCATGTTTTAGTTTTTTTTATGACCACTAGGCTAGGACATCTTGTAGTCCTTTCTCTAATTTCTCGGCCACATGCCTCCTCCGCTCACATACCAAGCTAGCCCTTTTCTTTCCAGCCTTCGTCTTGGACACATCTGTTTATCCACCCACTGATTCTGAGGCTGTACAGACATATGGAAGGGAGGGAAAGTGTATGTGGTTAGTGATTCTCAAATTAGTAATTCCTGCCCACTTTCCTTCAAGGGTTACTTTCATTCTCCAATTTCTATCCTTGGTAAACAGTACTTATTTAATGAGCACTGCCATGTGCCTACCCATGTGAGAATGACATTACCTGAGAAAGCCATTTCCTTGCCTTTAAAGATTCTACAATCCATTTAAAAAACAACTTAGAGTTCAAAGAAATCGGTTCAAATTGCAGTCTGTGACCTGTGGCAAGTTTTGGTCTCTCGGTTTAAGCAATAAAACACAGATGACGACCCCCATGCTGCAGAGTGGCTAGAATGAAAAAGTGAAATAATGTCTGCAAAATTACCTAACCTGTTCCTGGAATAGTTAATTAGGTGAGCAACAAGTGGCTACTGGATTTGAATCTTCCTAGTGCACAGACCGCAAGCCTAACATATCATGGCGCTGTATGGGATTTCACTGCCCCCTCAGTGTTGATTTCTGGTTGAGGGAAACCTCTGACTACTGCAATGTCAGCAGGGAAATTCTGCTGAACATAACATGTATTACCCCATTTTTAAAAATCCACAATCTCTAAACCACGAAGTGTTATACTTGTATAGTGGAGGTGGTACAGTAACCATAGTAACATGTAAGCATAGCTGTAAAACAGAGTAGGGAAATCACATAGGCAGATGGTTAGATGACTGGTCAGCTGTGAGGAGGGGGCAGGACCCTCCCAGTTGTGTTCCAAGTTTGGTTATAGTCTGAACGGAGCTGGGAAATCCTGAGCTAGATTATATTTCTTGATCGTGTTCCGTTTGTCTGCCGGTAGACCGCCTTCTGTGATCAAAGCATCTTCCTCAAATTAAGAATTCCAATAAAGTGATTGGGAGAGTGGTAAAAAAACAAGCATGACTGCCAGGAGGTAAAACAGGGATAAATCCAAAAAAAAACAAACCCACTGCCATCGAGCCGATTCCAACTCATAGTGACCTTACAGGACAGAGTAGAACTGCCCTATAGGGTTTCCAAGGAGTGGCTGGTGGCTTCGAACTGCCAACCTTTGCTTAGCAGCTGAGCTCTTAGCCACCGCACCACCAGGGCTCCAAAACAGGGACAGAGAGTTCTTATAGGCACCAGCATTCTCTAGTAAGAATGAGGGTAGCAAAATGGGGACCACTTCTAAAGTGAAGAGAAATAAGGAAGGAGAAGAGACTCCTACTCAGTCTCTCCTTACAGCTGATTCTATGAGAAATGTCCACACATTCCGAGAAGACAGAATCTGGGGCAGGGGTGGGTGGGAGGGAGAGCAGTGTGAAGAGAAACTCAGGGAAGCACGGGCACAGATCTCACTCACCTGCACGTGCTGCTCTTTGACACAGACCCACACAGAATAAATCCCAGGTTCCTTAGGGGTATAGGAGACAGAGTATGTCCCATCCTTGTTATCTTGGACAACCGTTCTGACTGGACTGGGTGGAGATAAGAATTAAAAAAGCATTCACTCTCATAAGCCGGCTTCAGTTGCCTATTATTTTATGACATAAGCTCTATACTATCCCATTCACTATTAATTTCAAATGTCCCCCCAAGCAGGATGCCACTCCCACTTGGCCTCAGAAAGTTACCTTTACCTGGGGAGATAAGCAACATAAATCCTAATTTAATCTGACATTCAGAGGAATACCCTGAAAATATATTGTGTTCTCTTCAAGCAGCTTCTGTTGCATCCCAGGGTCTTTGTCTTCCCTCCTTCCTACTCCAGTTCCAGAGAAATATAAATATGTTCCCATCCCCATCTAGTAGCTTTTAAGAAGGGCACCATTTGGTCTAACATAGACAATCTGAGGGGCAGATAATACTTTTGAGAGGGTAGTGAATATAGGCATAAAACCCACAAAACAAAACACATCTGATTCAATTGGTTATGTCACGTTTTAACAGCATCACTGGCAAGTAGGAGGTAACTACTGCAAATACATCTCCAATGCTGCAAAGGACCTCAAGTTTCCAGTTTCATCACTGTTTATTAACCGTGACTTCTAATTGTATAATACGAACCAATCTTTCTTATCTTTAGGGACCACAGCAACTTGAATGTTCTCTCCGCCCCTGCCCATGCTCTCTCCTGCTGCATCCTTACAAAGCAGGGTGAACGAGGCTGGCTGTTTCTCCCGGGCTCTGTGGAGATCTGCAAAAGATAACCACTCAATATCCACCTCAAAGGCAAGTTGCAGTGCCTACATCTCAAAGTCAGACACTGTCTTTTTGTCTTCAGAACAAAAAGTACGTGCTTCCTGTTCACTGTAGCCCCTCCACCCCCTTTCTCTTCTCTTCCCCTTTGGTCTCCCAGAGTGCACCTCTTGGTGAGCCTGGTTATCTTCCAGCTGGTAGCTGCTCTTGGGTCACAGAGGATCCTGACCTTAATTTAAGGAAGTTTTGAAAATATTCAGGATTGACCTAATTATTCAGAGAAGAAAGGCTCTAGACCTCATGAAAGAGGCTGCTAACCCCAAAACTATTCTCTCTGAGTTCCAGATCCTGCTGGACTAGGCAGGGGGCACAGCTGATCAGCTTGGACCCTTCTTGTGAGATCTTCCACAACTAGGTAGCTCATGCCAAGGTGCTGGGGGGATATCCAATAGCCTCAGCCCCTAGGCCAACATTCAGATGAAACCTGTTTTCTTAACCTGGGGTTCAGGAACCACTAGGAGGTCTAATGTGAGGCTTCTGAAGGTACTAAGAATCTCCTGAAATTGTATGCCCCAGTTAGTGTGTGTTTCGTGGGAAGGGATCATCCTTAATGAGATCTATGGCCTCCAAACAGTTCAGAATTCTGGTGCCAGAGTCAGAATGACTCTAGGATACAATCCTCCTGTCTGGACCTATCCATGAGATATGATCTATGAAATGTTTAACATGCTCCCTTTAGGAATAGAACACTGTGGTCAAGAGAAATCATCTTTCCCTCTACTCAATGAACTATCTATCATATCCCTTTTCCTAAATGGCAGTGGCATAAGTGGTTTATTCAGAACTTGATCCCAGCACTCTGGGGCCTGCCACATTCCTCTCTAAGCGGGCAGGATTTGGTCCTGCCCTGTGGGCACCATTTCTGTTCTGTCATCTGATGGAAACAAAGCATGATCCTTCAGTACCTTGGTAGATGCTACTTTTCTCAACTGGAAAAGGATCAAGCTTCACTCTGGTACTGGATATGAACACTACCCCTCCAAATCCTGACAAGAACAAATTAGAAAAGTACAAGGGAGCACTCACTGTCCTTTGGCCAGTATGTCTCTCTTCCTTGGTAAAATGGTCAGTAGGGGAAGTCTGCCTAGCTGAATGAAGGTCCATAAGCCACAAATCTTTAAATACCATGTCCCTGTCCACCACCCTCTCAATGCCTTCCTACCTTCTCCTTGAAGGACACACTTGGCAGGATCGACCTCTTTGGTATTGATGGCCCCAAAAACTTCATAGCCACGGCACCGGCCTTTCTCCTGAGGAGAGAAGCATATCTTATCGTTTACTCCAGGACGGGCACTATATTCAACTTTGTTCAGCTTTGTGAGTCGTTCTACTACCACCCCCTTGGTGAGGAGGATCTCCAAGTCCGAGCCGCTGGTCAGCAAGTGCTCAGTGAACTCCACTCCAGTCCGCATGTCAGCCAGCAACTGCTCAAGCTGTGCCTTCTGCAGCTGCAGGGAGTTTTCTTTCTGGACCCGGATGTCATTCAGCTGCTTCAGCAGCTTGTCCCGATGTTCCTCAATGGCTTTGATGTAGCCCTCAGAGAAGGTTCGGACATCGGCTGCCACAGCCTCCACTCGCTCCTGGAGGGCACTGTCCAGGCCTTTGATCTGAGCCAGGGCTTCTTCCAGGGCCTCCACGTGGGGCTGGGTGCCTTTGAGGAGCTCCCGCATGGAGTCCCCATGCTTGTGGATAACGTTGCTGGTGAAGTCACAGGGGTGCTCCCGGTGCTCACCCACCACACAGTCCCGGCACACAGGCTTGTCGCAGAGTTCACAGAACAGCTTCAGCTCCTCCGCAGGGTGAGCAGGACACAAAATGGGTTTCCCAATCCGGCTGTAGCCTTTCAAGTCTTTGAGGTCCACCATGGTATGGTAAGTCGTTTTCTTCTGCCGCCTAGGGGCAAAAAGAGTCAGGAATAGGGAATTGGGGACCAACAGCTGCTAACCAAAAGGTCGGCAGTTCAAATCCACCAGGTGCTCCTTGGAAACTCTACAGGGCAGTTCTACTTTGTCCTATAGGGTTGCTATAAGTCGGAATCAACTCGACAGCAGTGGGTTTCCAGTTGGGAAACAGTTTAGCAAAGAGGTTTTAAGAGCATGAGATCTGAAACCAGACAAATTTGGTTCAAATCCTTGGTCTAACCTGTTACTAACTCATGATCTTCTCTAATTCTGGGTCTTTGTCTGTACAAAGGGGATAATACCTACCTGAAAGGGTTGTTGTACAGAATAACGAGAGTAGACTAGGGCTTGGGACATGACTTTGAAAAAGGTTGCAACGCTAATATTACATCCTGGAACTTTTCCCAAAGAGTTAATATGGCAGGTTTAGACAAGCACCACAGCCTGCTCCTACAGCAAGATAGAAGTGAGAGCACAGTGGAAACTCAGCACCAAGAGACAGAAACTGTGACAGATGGCACAGCAGTAAACACCAGGGAATTAAAATGCAGCTGGCCCTGACAAAAAGCCTCATCCAGCCTTCATCCTGACTTTGGTGAGGCATTTCCACTGACCAGTGCCTACATCACCCAAAGCAACAGGCTAGAAATTCCCTCAACAAAGTGCATCGGCATTATTACAAAGTGAGAACAATGGTCAGTAGAACCAAAGCTCTCCTTTAATTCTCCTTCTCTGTAGTCCTCTAGAGATTCCAGAAAATCCCTAGGAAATCCCGGTGACTGCTCAGTGTTCCCCCTTTAGCACTATATCAACTTGAAGCTTATATGTCTGCTGTGGCTGTAGAGAAAGTAGGGCCAGCTGTTTCGCTGGCAGCAAGAAAGCCATAGGGACTATGGCAAAATTACAAGTTAAAAATAGAAAACAAAGGCAGATGACTCCTAACTTGTTCTGTTGGTGGAGCCAGAAAACAAATGGAAAACAGAACTTAAACATGATTTTAGGCTAATCCTAAAACTTTGGCCATTTTACATCCTGATGTCAAGAGGTGGGCTGGGTGAAAAAGAACAGAAAATGAACCACGTGACAAACTGTTCACCAAATGCCACAAAAGAGATAACCCACACCCCGATTGATTAGCACCCACCAGGCACCTCACCAAGCTCCAGGGTGACTCTAGGATACAAAGCAAAGGCTGAGGTAGGGCCAAGCAAATCAGCACCTATACTGGAAAGGTAGCACGGATTAGTAGAAAAGAGCATGGAATTCAGTCAGGAGATCTGGATTTAAAACTCAGTTCTGTTACTTATTTACCAGCTGTGCGACGGCACTGGGTTTTTGGGTGGGACACTGGTAAATCAGCTATCATTGCTGAGCTTGTTTCCTCAATTAACAATTGGGGATGAAAACAATGCCTACTTTTCTGTAAGAGTTGCAATGTTCAAATGAGATTGAGGGAAGGAACTATGCCATTACATTCCTTCTCTTCTGTATCTCCAGCACCTAGTACAATTATTCATTACACAAGTGACTGATGATTCAAGGAAACTGTGGATGTGCTTTGTAGGATTATGCAAAACTCGATTGCTATGATTACTACAGGCATTCTATCTTTGGCTTCAGGGGTTAACCACTGTTCTAGAGTACTGAACACCCTATATTGCTCCTTGCCCTTAAGTACTACTGAGAAAGCTTTCCTTTCCATCTGCTCACCAAGGGATTTCTCTGTCTTGACACCTCTCTGTACTCCTCTCTTAGCCACACCAGCTGGGGTATCCCATCTTTACCTATGAGCCTGGCAGCAGAAGTGGCAGAGATTGGCTTTGCAGGTCTGACACCTCTTCTCCACCTCCCTGTCGCTGCACAGGTCACACACCAGGCCCTGGCCTTCCCCACGCAGACTCTCCAGCATCACATCATTCATGGCCAGGTGGTCTACGGTTAAAGCCTTCACTCCACCCACAGGCAGGTCCACCTGAGCATCACATACTGGACAGAGGATGCCGATCTGCGGCCGAGGACTGCGTGGCTTCAGTTCCTGGAATATTGACCCCTCAGAGCTTGTGTCAGAGTCTCCCCCTCGGACATCCACTACTGAGAAGGGTTCCAGCTGCTCCAGACACTTTGTGCAAACCGTGTGCAAACAAGGCAAGAGCCTGGGGGCTTTGAAAAGCCCCATGCACAAAGGGCAGTGAGTCTTGCCCGAGTTGCCAAGTGCAGTCCAACTGGGGAGTTTGCTCACGAAGCCCAGCAGCGGCTGCTTCCTGTTTTCTGACATATTCCCCACGTCTGTACCAAGTATCAGAAAAGGCCCTAGGCAGTTCTACAATGAAGTAGTGTGTGATTAAGCCCACCCAAAAAGAAAGTTTCCAGAACTTGAACAGAAACCATGGGAGCTCTCTTGTCGGCAAATAAAAGGGCAAAAGAGAAGATTCCTCGAAGGAACCATGCACAGATCTACTCAAGAGGGTCCCCTCCTTTCCATGGCATCCCATACCAGACAGGCCCACGCCCTCCTCTGCCCCCCAAGTCCTTCCCTGAAGCGCCTCCAGGACTATATCTGGAGCTTTTCCTGCTAGCAACTCCTTGACCCTGCACCTCCCACACCCTCCACTGCCACCCTTCCCAACCCCTGCCCCCACTGGACTCTCGCCCGACACGCGACAAGTGCCTCCCCGCGCCACCCTCGCCCCCCGCGCGATGAGGTAGGGGGCCTCCTTCCTTCCCTCCACGGGGCCTTCTGCGAAGGGCACGCGGCGTACGAGGTGGCTGCCAACCCCGCCGGCGCCTCGGCTGCAGCCTCCATCCCGTGCCACGGCCCAAAGTGCGCGAAGGTTCTTGTCCCTCTTCGCACCAATCCCATCCCCGGTCTACTCAGGCGAATCCAATCACCGTCTGAGAGGGGCGGCCCTCGCCGCTCCGGGCCACGCCTCCCTCCGGAGTGACACAAAGCGAAGCCAATAAGCTTTGGAAGTTCCACATCTTCGCCAGTCCGCTCCCGCGGGGAGGAGGGACCTAGCGAAGGGCCGGAGGCGGGGCGGCTGGAGGGCTCGGAGCCCGGGAGTAGGGCAAGAGCTAGGCTGGGTGTCAGCGGCATAGTATAGCCGGCGTCACCATTTTACGGGGATTGGGCCGCTCTCTATCTCTGCGGCCACCAGAGAGGCCTCAGGACCTCTCAAAAAGGCGGCATCCTTTACACCCTTGGATTGGTCCCCAGAGCCCAGAACTGGGCTCTCCCATTAGTGGGTGGTGCTGTCAGTTGGCCGGGAAGGCTCTTGGCGCAGAGCTTGCTGGGAGTTGTAGGATGTGGGCACTTCCTCGTTCCTGAGGAAGCGAGCAGCAGATGTTTCTCCTCAGCGCCGGTTTGAGACTGCTGGCTTCGCTTCTTGGCGCCGCGAGCTTATTTTAGTTCAGGAATCCATCAGGTCTGGCATGCTGGTTGCAAGAATTCCCGCGGCTCGCTAACTGCCTGGCGTATTCCGGGGATAAAGTGTACCTCCGACTCTGGTTCTGGAAACCAGTTAACGGAAAATGTTGAGGCGAGGTCTAGAATTCAGGGCT
Organism: Elephas maximus indicus; assembly: GCF_024166365.1. NCBI lineage: Eukaryota > Metazoa > Chordata > Mammalia > Proboscidea > Elephantidae > Elephas > Elephas maximus. The sequence continues at coordinate 162,812,959 of NC_064821.1, read as the reverse complement.
TCATTCTGCCAGCGCCTAAGAACTCTACTCTCAGTTCCTTGGGGCTTGAGAAGCGGTTGTTTCACCCATAAGAAGGGTGAGGGAGAGGGAGGAATGTGGAGATGACCTGAGGGGTAGAAATGTTTGTCATCCGTAATTCTACAGTTATGCATAACAGAAACGGAGCAAGTCCGTCCCGCTGATTTTATCCATCAAGGAGGACTTACTATCTGTCCTTGACTGGTCACAATGGGACAGTGGAGGATGTCAAGGAGGAACAAGCCCCTTTGTGGGCTCACAGACTGGTTGGGAAGACCCTTAACTTCATAGTTTTTTGGTGCCCTTACCTGAAATGTCCTTACCAGGAGTCTACTGGTTGGGCCATAAGGGAGCTTTGCTACACCTAGGATTCCAAGATTCCAAAACGTCCTAGATCCTTACCCTCCACCTGTTCTCATTATCTGCAGTCCTTCAAGCCTCTCGGGTATGTTAAAGGAGCCCTGGTGGTGCAGTGGTTAAGAGTTCTGTTGCTAACCAAAAGGTCAGCAGTTCGAATCCACCAGCTACTCCAAGGAAACCCTATGGGGCAGTTTTACTCTGTCCTATAGGGTCGCTATGAATCAGAATCGGCTAGACAGCAACAGGTTTGGTGGGTTTATCGTATGTTTAAAGTATCCCGTTGCTTTCTTTGTTCATGACCCACCCCTACTTGATTTGAACTCAAGAGTCAGCAGTTTAATTGATGTCCTCATTATCCAGTTCATGCTATAGGCACAGTGCCTTGAGCCTAAGCTTTTAAAAATCTGAAATCTGAAAAAATTTTGTTGACTCTAAAATATGAAAACTAAACAAAAAGATTGACCATTTCCAAACTATAACATGCCAACAAGTCAAAGGCCTTTTAACTTTGTATAAAAAATTACATTTAATTTCCAAAAGTAAGAATGCCTACAAAGGTTTTAAAATAGCCCTTACCTATATTTCGTCAGCCTCTTGTTCTTGTCCACACTTAGCCTGATTCAGAATCTGTTTTCTCCAGTCCAGAGTGCTAGAGAAAGTCACAAAACCAGTGTGGACTTGGGTTTGCTGTATATTCTTGCTATGAACTTCACCTCGACTGGCAAAGAAACTTGGTGATACTTTGCTTAATGTCTTATTCATACGTTATCATATTTCTGGTGGTAGGTGTTCCAAGCTTCTCTTGTTTAAGAGGTGCTTTTTATAATCTACACGTGTACTACATCATTTAATTTTTAACAACTCTGAAGTAAGCGTCGTTTTTTACAGGTGAGGAAATTGAGTCTCCAAGAGGTCTGGTGGTCGGCCCAAGGTAATACATCTGAGCCTTGAACTCAGTCTAAGATTTTCCCCCAGTCATCTCTACCCTTTCCTTTCCCAGCTTCTTAAAATGAACAGTGGGGCATATAGCGCCTGTCTGCATTTTCTACCTCTCAGATTCTTTGAGAAGCTTCTTTCCCACTGACAATACAGGCTGTCAGCAGGCAGAGACTGGTATAACTGTTCGAAATGGAAGAAATGGGCATGTGCTGCAAATCACTGTTTTTAAAGGGCATTGTATGAGGTGTTGCATCCTGGAAGTGTGATTCTGCAAAACCTTTGTCTCTTTTGGCTTTTATACAGTGAGATAAGCCTTGTAAGTATATTTCCAGGTTCCTTTGCATTATTTGGAAGTTGAATTTCTTGCAGGGATTCTATGTTTGTGTGAATACTGTATTTTCAGGTGTCATACGTTATATGCATCTGTCAAGGCACCTAGAAGGTGATGCAGAATCCAGAGGGACATATCTGTCCCACATAATCCTACCCCCAAAGTCCAAAGGAACATATGTGTCCCACATTGTTGTTTTTAGGTACCATCGAGTCAGTTCTGACTCTTAGTGACTCTATGTACAACAAAATGATACACCACTCAGCCCTCCACCAACCTCACAATCGTTATGCTTGAGCCCATTGTTGCAGCCACTGTGTCAGTCCATCTTATTGACGGTCTTCCTTTTTTTTTTTCTTGCTGTCTACCAGGCGTGATGTACCTCTCCAGGGACTGATTCCTCCTGATAACATGTCCAAAGTATGTGAGACAAAGTCTCACCATCCTTGCTTGTAAGGAGCATTCTGGTTGTACTTCTTCCAACACAGATATGTTTGTTCTTTTGGTAGTTCGTGGTATATTCAATATTCTTCGCCAACACCATAATTCAAAGTCGTCAGTTCTTCTTTGGTTTTCCATTGTCTAGCTTTTGCATGCATGTGAGGTGATTGAAAACACCATGGCTTGGGTCAGGAGCACCTTAGTCTTCAAGGAGATATCTTTGCTCTTCAGCACTTTAAAGGGGTCTTTTACAGCAGATTTGCCCAATGCAATGTGACTTTTGATTTCTTGACTGCCGTTTCCATGGATGTTGATCTTGGATCCAAGTAAAATGAAATCTTGTCATTTCAATCTTTTATCCATTTATCATGATGTTGCTTATTGGTCCAGTTGTGAGGATTTTTGTTTTCTTTATGTTGAGGTGTAATCCATACTGAAGGCTGTGGTCTTTGATCTTCATCAGTAAGTGCTTCAAGTCCTCTTCACTTTGAGCAAGCAAGGTTATGTCATCTGCATTTTGCAGGTTGTTAATAAGTCTTTCTCTAATCCTGATGCCTCGTTCTTCGTCATATAGTCCAGCTTCTGGGATTATTTGCTCAGTATATAGATTGAATAAGTATGGTGAAAGACTACAACCCTGACACATACCTTTCCTGACTTAAAACCACACAGCATCCGCTTGTTCTGTTCAAATGACTGCCTCTTGATTTATGTACAGGTTCCTCATAAGCACAATTAAGTGTTCTGGAATTCCCATTCCTCGCAATGTTACCCATAATTTGTTACGATCCACACAGTCAAATACCTTTGCATAGTCAACAAAATACAGGTAAACATCTTTCTGGTATTTCGTGGTTTCAGCCAGGATCCATCTGACATCAGCAATGGTATTCAGGTTCCATGTTCTCTTCTGAATCTGGCTTGAATTTCTGGCAATTCCCTGTTGATGTACTGCTACAGCTGCTTTTGAATGATCTTCAGCAAAATTTTACTTGTATGTGATATTAATGATATTGTTCCCTAGTTTCTGCATTTGATTGGATCACCTTTCTTTGGAGTAGGCATAAATATGAATCCCTTCCAGTCGGTGGGCCTGGTAGCTGTCTCCCAAGTTTCTTGGCTTAGACAAATGAGCACTTCCAGAGCTGCATCCATTTGTTCAAACATCTCAATTGGTATTCCGTCAATTCCTGCAGCCTTGATTTTTGCCAATGCCTTCAGAGCAGTTTGAACGTCTTCTTTCAGTACCATCAGTTCCTGATCATATACTGCCTCCTGAAATGGTTGAACATTGACTAATTCTTTTTAGTACAGTGACTCTTTGTATTCCTTCCATCTTCTTTTGATGCTTCCTGCATGGTTTAATATTTTCTTTTTAGAATCCTTCACTATTGCAACTCGAGGCTTGAATTTTTCCTTCAGGTCTTTCAGCTTGAAAAAAGCTGAGTGTGTTCTTCCCTTTTGGTTTTCTAACTCCAGGGTTTTGCACATGTCATTATAATACTTTACTTTGTCTTCTGGAGCTGCCTGTTGAAATCTTCCATTCAGGCTTTTTACTTCGTCATTTCTTCCATTGATTTTAGCTACTCTACATTCAAGAACAAGTATCAGAGTCTCTTCTGACATCCATTTTGGCCTTTTCTTTCTTTCCTGTCTCTTTAATGACCTTTTGCTTTCTTCATGTATGATGTCCTTGATGTCATTCCACAGCTCGTCTGGTCTTCAGTCATTAATGTTCAACACGTCAAATCTATTCTGAAGATGGTCTCTGAAGTCAGGTGGGGTATATTCAAGGTCATGCTTTGGCTCTTGTGGACTTTTAAAAATTTTCTTCAGCTTTATCTTGAACTTGCATGTGAGCAATTGATGGTCTGTTCCACAGTCAGCCCCTGGCCTTGTTCTGACTGATGATATAGAGCTTTTCCATCATCTCTCTCCACAGATGTGGATTTGGTTCCTCTATGTTCCATCTGGTGGGTTCCACGTGCATAGTCACCATTTATGTTGTTGAAAAAAGGTATTTCCAATGAATAGGTCTTTGGTCTTGTAAAATTCTATAATGCTTTCTGCAGTGTTGTTTTTGTCACCAAGGCCAGATTTTCCAACTACAGATCCTTCTTCTTTGTTTCCAGCGTCTACATTCCAATCACCAGTAATTATCAATGCATCAGGATTGCCTGTTTGACCAATTTCAGACTACAGAAGTTGGCGAAAATCTTCAATTTCTTCATCTTTGGCATTAGTGGTTGGTACGTAAATTTGAATAATAGTTATATTAACTGGTCTTTCTTGTAGGTGTATGGATATTATGCTGTTACTGACAGTTTTGTACTTTAGGATAGATCTTGAAATGTTCTTTTTGACAATGAATGCAACGCTGTTCCTCTTCAATTTGTCGTTCCTGGCATGGTAGACCATATGCTTGTCCAATTTAAAATGGCTTAATACCAGTCCATTTCAGCTCACTAATTCTTAGGATATCTATCTTCAAGTGTTCCATTTCATTTTTGACAACTTCTAATTTTTCTAGATTTATACTTCATACATTCCACGTTCGGATTATTAATGGATATGTACAGCTGTTTCTTCTCATTTGGAGTCATGCCACATCAGCAAATAAATGTTCTGAAAGCTTGCCTCCACCAATGTCATTAAGGTCAACTCTACTTTGGGGAGGCACGTCTTCCCCAGTTGTATTTTGAGTGTCTTCCAACCTGAGGGGTTCATCTTCCAGCACTATATCAGACAGTGTAACACTGCTATTCATAAGGTTTTCACTGGCCAATTTTTGTAGAAGTAGATTGTCAGTTCCTTCTTCCTGGTCTGTTTTAGTTTGGAAACTCCAATGGAATCTGTCCACTATGGGTGACCCTGCTTGTATTTTAAATACTGGAGACATAGCTTCTAGCATCACAACAACACGGACGTTGCTTCCTCATTAACTTCTGAAATGTTCTGTTCTCCTGGCCTTCTAATTCCTTGGGTTGCTTCTCACACTCTTCGTCCTCACTTGTTCCTTTTCTTCTACTTTATTCCCTACCTTTTCTCTCTACTTTTCATCATATGCAGATGATTCTGAAATCCACACTTTCAGAACTGACTTATTCCCTGAGCTTTAGTCATAACCATCTACTATGTCTCTGCTGACTTCTGGTGTTGTAGGGATTTCCAGTGAGAAACAAATTTTAACCCATTCCTTAACCATACCAATTTCTTTAGGACCAGTAGAAGATTTGCACCTATTTTTACCAAGCAATAGTACTCTCGTAAATTTGTTAGGGTGTGACTTTCTTTCCAAATGGAAATGCTGTATTCAGCTTACAGAGGCAGGGAATATATGACTCAATTTCTCTGATACTGAAAATGAAGATAAGACCCAAATGTGTGAGACAGAAGGAACCCTTTGTTTATTACAAGGTCTTTTGATATCAGAGGATGAGGATACCCTGCCCTTAGAAAAAGAGACTCAGATTCTTAATCAAATACCATCACAATTATGGGCTTCTTAATCAAATACCATCACAATTATGGGCTTCTTAATCAAATACCATCACAATTATATGGCCAACATCAGAACTGATGTTGGCCACATTCTATTAGCTGAATCTATTGAAGTCCAGAGAGACCCTGTTAAGTCCTTACCTGAAGTGGCTCAGTACCCTTTAAAACCTTAAACAAAGGAAGGACTGAAACCTATCATCTAAGATTTTTTAAGAAAAGGGATTAATTGTTCCATGTACTAGCCCTTGTAATACCCCAGTATTTTCTGTCAGAAACCCTAATAACCATGGTTGGTGATTTGTAGAAGATCTTAGAGCTGTTAACTGCATTGCTACTCTTTGAACCCCTGTCGTTCCAAATTAACATTTGCTAATAGCCCAAATTCTACCAGACACTGCATAGTTTACAGTCATTGACCTCTGTAGTGCTTTTTTCGGTATTCCAGCTCATCCAGTCAGCCAATTTTTGTTTGCCTTTACTTGGGAAAATCAACAGTATCCTCGGACCCTTATGCCCCAAGGGTTCACTGAGAGTCCCACCTACTTTTCCCAGATTTTACATGCTGACTTACTGCGTTTACAGTTTGTACATAAATCTGTGTTACACCAGTATGTTGATGATCTTTTAGTCTGTTCAAACACCAAGCAAGCAAACATAGAGGATAGTCTTCTGTTGTTATATCATCTGGCTATTAGAGGGCATAAGGTGTCCAGAGAACTATTACAGAATGCTCTCCCATAAGTAAAATATCTTGGTCATTTAATAACAGCAGAAGGAATCTCAAGTGACCCAAAACAAAAAGAAGCTATCTTTTCCTACTCTATACCTACAACAAAGAAACAGTTAACGGGATTTTTAGGATTGTATGACTATTGTAGAGCTTGGATACCAAATTTCTCTTTATTAGCACAGCCTCGTTATGTGTATTTTAAGGGTAATATCTCTGAACCTAAATTGAAGGAATCTCTAACTCACACTCCAGCTCTTGGATACCCTCACTATTCTTTAGATTTCTCCGTTTTCCTTTCTGAAAGACAAGGGAATGCCTTAGGAGTCTTAACTCAGAAGCATGGAAACAGACAGAGACCTGTAGGGCACTACAGTACACAATGAGATCTGGTAGCCAGAGCTCATTCTCCATGTCTTGAGTGGTTGTAGCCCTGCCCAATTAGTAGAAACAGCAGCTGATATAGTATTGGGAAATAATCTAGATGTTTATGTTCCATATGCAGTTTCTGCCATCTAAATTCTACTCTAACCCAACACCTTTCTGCTGACCAACTGTCATGAATTGAATTATATCCCCTCAAAAATGTGTGTATCTGGCCCAGGACAGGAACCATTCCCAAAGACAACTCATCAGACATGGAAGGGACTGGACAATGGGTAGGAGAGAGATGCTGATGAAGAGTGAGCTACTTGTATCAGGTGGACACTTGAGACTGTGTTGGCATCTCCTGTCTGGAAGGGAGATGGGAGGGTAGAGAGGGTTAGAAACTGGCAAAATTGTCACGAAAGGAGAGACTGGAAGGGCTGACTCATTAGGGGGAGAGTAAGTGGGAGTATGGAGTAAAGTGTATATAAGCTTATACGTGACAGACTGACTTGATTTGTAAACGTTCACTTAAAGCTCAATAAAAATTATTAAAAAAAAAATGTGTATCAATTTGGCTGGGCTGTGATTCCCAGTATTGTGTGATTTTCCTGTATGTTTTAAGTCCTGCCTTTATGATGTTAATGAGGGAGAATGGGTGGCAGTTGTGTTAGTGAAGCAGGACTCAATCTACAAGATTGGATTGTGTCTTGAGACAATCTTTTGAGATATAAAAGAGAGAACGAGCAGAGAGATGTGGGGACCTCATACTATCAAGAAAGCAGTGCTGGGAGCAGAGCACATCCTTTGAACCTGAGGTGTCCGTGTAGAAAAGCTCCTAGTCTGGGGAAGGATTGTTGAGCAGGCTGACAGAGAGAGAAAGCCTTCCCCTGGAGCCAATGCCCTGAATTTGGACTTTTAGCCTACTTTACTGTGAAGAAATAAATTTCTCTTTATTGAAGCCATCCACGTGTGATATTTCTGTTATAGCAGCACTAGATGACTAAGACACCAACTACCTTTATATGAAGCTCTTCTAGCTGCCCCAACCTTGGAATATGCACACCATAGGGGCCTTAAATCTAGCTACCCTCATGCCTGATCCACTGGTAATGACACTGATCATGACTGTTTTGATTTGACAGGTCAACTTTTGTCTCCTAGAATAGATCTTCAGGAAACTCCACGCTCCACTGTCACTACTGTGGTAGAGGTATTGGAAAGCGGACCTTTGCCTGAGGTAGCCTTGGCCCAACAAGCCAAGCTTATAACTGAAACAAGAGCATGTATGTTGGCACAAGGCCTGTCAGTAAATATTTATATAGATACTCTGTATAGGTATGGAATAATTTTTTATTTAAGAATGTTATGGAAACAGAGGGGATTTTTAATCTCCTTAGGACAGCCGGTAAAGAATGGTACTTCAGTGGCTGATTTGCTGGAGGCTCTCTTATTTTCTTCTGAAAAAGCAGTAACAAAAATACATGCTCATCAACCCAAATGGGGCCCCCAAACAGAAGAAGTAAATGGAAATAGATTGCCTGACAAAGTTGCTAAACTGACTTCTCAGACCTTCATTCAGGAATATTTAGTGTTAACAACTGAGAAAAATAGGAACTCAACTCATTTTAAGGAAAGTAGCCCAGGTTCTCCAAAAGTTCAGGATCGATGATTTAGAGGTATTTTCCCTCCTACTGTTAACTTACCCATGTTTTCAAATAATAAAACAACATCAGCAGTTAGCTCCAGAAGAAGAGGTACTTAGTTGGGTCTCAAGAGAGTGTTATCTAGACACCACTACCCAGTTATGGATGGGGCCCGGAAACAGACTAAAATACCTCAAGGTTTCCACATTACATTATTATTAACTTGTCTATTTGAAATAAAATCTATATGGGAGGAAGGTCTTATTGCCCTTTTAGAGAAAAGTTTCTGGGTAAATTTTAAGGCAGCAGCTTGTTATCTAAATGAGATAAGAAGTAGACTAGCATCAGAACTTACACTAATGCTAATGGCTGGAGGAATTGAAAATAAAAGGTATCACCCCCTGCCCCACGTATATTTTTTGGATGGGACCAATGCCAGATTTGTTGTACTGGACAAAATACTCCCTTATCTGAACCTTGAATCAAAGATCTGGGGAAAGGGGGAGAAAAATGGAATAGCCTGTCATTACATCAAAAAGCTGCTCCTTCAAGGGCGGGGGTTTGGGGACTATGGCTTAAGGGGACTTCTAAGTCAATTGGCAAAATAATTCTGTTATGAAAATGTTCTGCATCCCACTTTGAAATGTGGCGCCTGGGGTCTTAAATGCTAATAAACGGCCATCTAAGATGCACCAATTGGTCTCAACCCACCTGGATCAAAGGAGAATGAAGAACACCGAGGTCACACGATAACCATGAGCCCAAGAGACAGAAAGGGCCACATGAACCAGAGACTTACCTCATCCTGAGACAAGAAGAGCTAGATGGTGCCTGGCCACAACTGATGATTGCCCTGACAGGGGGCACAATAGAGAACCCCTGAGGGAGCAGGAGAACAGTGGGATGCAGACCCCAAATTCTCATAAAAAGACCAGATTTAATGGTCTGACTGAGACTAAAGGAATCCCGGCAGTCATGGTCCCCAAACCTTCTGTTGGCCCAGGACAGGAACCATTCCCGGAGACAACTCATCAGACATGGAAGGGACTGGACAATGGGTTGGAGAGAGATGCTGGTGAAGAGTGAGCTACTTGCATCAGGTGGACACTTAAGACTGTGTTGGCACCTCCTGTCTGGAGGGGAGATAGGAGGGTAGAGAGGGTTAGAAACTGGCAAAGTCGTCAAGAAAGGAGAGACTGGAAGGAGGGAGCGGACTGACTCATTAGAGGGAGAGTAAGTGGGAGTATGGAGTAAGGTGTATATAAGCTTGTATGTGACAGACTGACTTGATTTGTAAACTTTCACTTAAAGCACAATAAAAATTATTTAAAAAAAAAAAAAGGTGCTCCTTCCTCCAAACAAGATCAATGGAAAGCTGAAAGATGTCAGATAAACCAGCAAAATAATGGCTCTAGGATTGTGGATAGAACAAAAAAAAAAATGGTTCTAGGATTGTGAATAGAACCAAATAATATGTAGTCCCTAAGGATTTACACATCCCAGTAGCTACTAGTTTTCATTTAAGCAATCATTTAGGATGAGACAAGACAGTACAAAGAATGAAGAAATATTATTGGGTTTACTTTTGGAGGCCCGCAGATAAGGTAGTCAGACAGTGGCCAATCTGTGTTGAATTTAATCCAGTGAAAGCACTCCAACCCCCTGTTGGCAGGTTGCCTTTTCCTATCAGACCTATGTTCAAATGGCAAATGGATTTTATTCAGTTAGCTCCCTCATAGGGTTACAAATATATTTTGGTCATGATTTGTAGATACTCTCATTGGGTAGAGGTTTTTCATTGTAGGATTGCCACTACCACCTTTGTGGCAAAGAAGCTTTTAGAAAATATAGTTCCTACTTGGGGTACTCCAGGAATTCTCTGTAGTGATCGAGGAACTCATTTTACTGGACAAGTAGTAACTGCTATGTGCAAAATTTTTCTCATCCTACAGTGCTTACACTGTCTATATCATCTCCAATCCTTGGGACTGATAGAAAGAACCAATGGTATTATAAAGACCCAATTAGCTAAGTTAACCTCTTCTTTAGGACTAGCTTGACCTCAAGTTCTTCCCTTGTTGTTAATGAATTTAAGATCAACTCCTTTTGGTCCTCACAAGCTAACCCCTTTTGAAATTATAACTGGCTGCCCTGTGGCTTTACCTTATGGGGTTAACAATATTGAGTCAAATATTCTTTCGACTAATCAGTTAAAATATTGTCAAAGATTAGTTCAGTATGCCAAAGATAATGCTTATCAACTACAACATGCGTATCAGACAAGCACAGCTGTTTCTAATTCTTCAAATTATAAACATGAACCAGGAGATTATGTGTACTGGAAGCATCAATAAGGACTCCCTCTAACCTTGATGGAAAGGATCTTATTTAGTGCTATGAATAATGATTGTGCTGCTAAATTACAGGGAGTAAAGTAGTAGATACATCTATCCCAGCTGAAGAAAATCAAAGTTCCTAAATGGGTTATTGAACCAGCGGGAGGACTAAAACTGAAGTTTAAACATTGGCGACACACCACCACAAATCGTCCTCTACCAAAGGCCAAAACTTCCCTCTAGCCTATACCAGAAAATGAAGGAACAGAAAATCCAGTTAGCTGAATTAGTAAGACTTACACTAACTGTTTTTTTTTTTTTATACCAACTTACCTTATTTTCTATTGTAATCATTGTATAGTGAAAACGGGAGTGTTAAATACATTAGGTTAAAGTTTGTGGTTTAGTCTGTTTACTCATAGCAGTAATCCTAATAGTTGCTTTGTTTTTCATGTATATTAATATGGTTTTAATTAAGATAAATCCAATCTTATCCATATGTATATTCACCTTAGCCTGGGGAGAAAATCCATTTGTAAGATTATCTCAATCAGTTGCTGGTGCAGGGAATTTAATTGATTGTTGGATATGTCATCATAATCTTAAATCTGTACAGGACAGTTCAGATCCTTTAGCTTCCTCAATATTAAACTATCATGTTATCCCTTCACCAACAACAAATTCTAGCTCTACCCTAAAATGAGCAATGAGGGTTAAATCGTGGCCTCCCCATAACATGCTGTTTCATCCAAATATTGCTTGTTTCAGTCTCACAGGTATATGATGCCTAGTTATAGATTATAAGGAGTAAAAACAGTTAACCCCCAAGTTTTCTGTGTATAGAAAACTATATTTTATTAAATACTATCCTGAATCACCTAAATGTTACGATTATTGGTTTCAGGATTGTTTAACAACTTTAAATGAAGTATATCCTAAATATGACAAAATCCTATTTATGACAATTCCTGTTCTGACAATTATACCAAGTTGGAATTTAAGTTTGAAAGACTTCAAGTATGTAATAACAATCCACTTGAGACATGGCTAATGCATATAAATTTTTCCATTCATAGCCTCATACCAGTACTATTATTTGTGCCCCTTGTGCTTATGTGTTCCTATGTGGGGGATCTAATTAGAGTGGTTTAAGCAACCCCTTATGTATGGGCATATTCTGTGTATAGGTGGGTGTAGAATGCAGGGGCAATGTACCATAGGATCAATGGGTGTCCCCTTTGACATTTATTCCAAAAATGCTAGTCAGCATTGAATGAGTGATATCAAACTCATTTCAGTATCCAAAAGAGAGGTATATGAAAATTCCATAGCAGAATAGCCAGGGTGGGGATGGTCATTTTTAAGAGCATTAACCCCCTCATATGGTATAGTAGAACTAGAAAAATCTGTACAAAACCTGTCTGCCACAATGGCACAAATAGCTGATAATGTTGCTGACCAAATGTCAGCTCAACAAGAATCATTAACCTCTCTAGCAAAGGTGGTCTTGGACGATTGGCTGTATTAGACTTCTTACTGGCACAACAATGAGGGGTATGTACAGTGGCCAATGCATTCTGTTGCTCTTGGAAAATACCTCTGAAACTGTAGACCAAGATATCCATAAAATTAGACAGCAGGCTGTTTGGATGCACTCTTCCTCCTTTACAAACCCCAGATTTATTTGAACGGCTACCCCAAGGGATAGGATCTTGGGCTCACTCATTCCTGCAAGGTATTTTAATGATAATAATATTAACTGGTTAAATCTATATTTTGTTCAAATGTGTGGTCGCTGAAATTAATAAATGCCAGCACCCTAGAGCACATCCAGTTCCTAAACCAGTAATGGATATTGATTCTGCCAACTTCTGCAATACAATTGATGGAGCTGTAACCCTCACCTAATGACCCTGGTGAAGAACCAGATGATATCTGGTGAAAACCAGACCATGAGTTTAAAGTGCCTGCCATGGCTGCCATCTAGGAGCCCAGCAAAGTCCAAGCATCGTCTTGTGATCACTGATGTACTTAGAGTAATCAGAGATCAAAAGGAAGGAGTGATAAAGGGTTAACCTAACCATAGCAGCCCATAACCACAAAAGGCCAACTTTTTTGTCAGGATCTGAAAAGCTTGAAACAATAGGAAACTACATCAAAGGAGTGGGATGGAGTGCTCTAACTGATTCAATGAGCACTGGACATGTGTTTCAAAACTATATAAAGATTTACCCCAGGAATCTAGTTAAAGATCTACTCAATATCATACGTAGTCCACATAACAAATAAAAACAACCATCACATGACAGACTTGGAACCTCTGAGCCAACAGACCAAATTGTTAGAAAAACAAGAAAAGGTCACCCAATTGTAATCTTAGTTCTTTGTCTTTAACCAATTATAGCCTCTAAGTAATTTACTCATAATTTGAATCAGCACCTGTCAAAATTGTATATAAAGCACCTATAGATTGTACTTTGGATTTTGGTCTGTTTATAGCCTGAGTGCTAGCAGCCAATTTACCATCTTTGTTTTCTTTAAAACAAAAAAAACCCCACTACCATCAAGTCGTTTCCGACTCATAGCGACCCTACAGGACAGAGTAGAACGGCCCCATAGAGTTTCCAAGAAGTGCCTGGCAGATTTGAACTGCTGATCTCTTGGGTAGCAGCCATAGCGCTTAACCACTACGCCACCAGGGTTTCCAGGGTTTTTTTTTTTTTTTTTTTGGTTTGGTTTCTTATCTGCCATAATAAAAATCTCTTTGTTGCGGAAGGCTCTGGTGAAAGTTGTTTCTCTACAACAATCTCAAGCCCCACATTCTTAAATTTCATTGAGCTTCTTTGCTCACTAAACTAATTCCTATTTGATTTTCTGAGAATATCATCATTCTCCCTTCCCTCCAACTTGAAACTTTATAGTACTCTTGGCCTCCTTTCTCTTTTTCTATTTCCAGGCAAGCATCTATTTCTTTCCATTCCCACTACCAGCACCTGACTGCATAGAATTTTTAGTGGCTCTTCAGGGCTTCCATTTATTCATCAGGTGTTCTTTGAGCACCTGGAATATGTATGTTTTCCTCCTATGTCTTCATGGCTTGCTCCCCACTAGAATAGCAAGTTCAGTTAGGGCGGAGACCTTTGACTATGTGCCAGGCACTGGAGATACATCATTGTGTAGTACAAACAAAAAATCCCTACTGTCATGAAACTTATCTTCTAGTAGGAAAAAAACAGTAAGCAATAAATGTAAAGATTACGTAAAATATATAGTGTATTAAAATATGAGAAGTACTATGGAGAAAAATAAAGCAGAGTGAAGAACAGTAGTGCAGCAGGAGGGTTATTGCCATTTAAGTGAAATGATCCAGATGACTATCATTGAGAAGGTGATATTTGAGCAAAGACTTGAAGGAGATGAAGGAGTAACCCATGCAGATGTTTGCAGAAAACGTAGTTCAGATGAGGGAACAGCCAGTGCTCGCTGAGACAGAAGCATGCCTAGCATGTTTGAATAAGGGCTAGGAGGCCGGTATGGGTGGGGCAGCATGAGTGAGCGGGAGAGTAGTAGGCGTACCTTCAGGATAAAACTCTACACATCTTGGACTAATAAATGTAAGGTTTCCCATGACTGTATTTCTGCCAGCCCTCCCAACATCATTTTTTGCACTGTCCTACCCCACCCCAGCAAACTCCCTGCACTTCAGCCTTCTTTTATGATTGTACATGGTACTTGTTCACCTTAGGACACCCTGCCCACTCTTATTTACCTAGTTCATACTCTTCGAAACTTAGTTCAGACATCAACTCCTCTAGGAAGCCTCTGTTGATCATTTCTTCATTGTTGTCATGTGCTACAGAGTGGATTCCAACTCACAGCGACTATGTGCTACCCATAGTACTCTGTGATAACCCCTATCAAATCTTTAACATTCTGTGTTTCAGTTTTCTATTTGCTAGTCTGATTCTGCCCTTTGCCCTTACTACCCCCTCCCTTCCCATACTGGCAGTTCTGAAGGACTAGGGACCATGTCTTATTTCTGCATCCCTCATATAAGACACAAGGCGCCCTGGTGGCACAATGGTTAAGTTCATGGCTGCTAACTGAAAGATCAGTGATTCAAACCAACCCAGCCGCTCTGTGGGAGAAAAGCCCTGGCAATTTTCTCCGGTAAAGATTACAGCCTGGGAAACCTTATGGGGCGGTTCTACTCTGTCCTCGAGGGTGACTATTAGTCGGAATCCTCTCAACGACACACAACAATACAGGGCACAGTGTCTGAAACAGTAGGGCTTAATAAATGTTGGATGAGTGAATAAATGGCTGAGATTCGTGTTTCATTTCTAAGAGACTGATCATAGTGACAGATGGCCCAAGAAATTCTTATTTCAGATCTGTTTTGTATTTTGATTTCCTTTTTTAAGAGGGCCTGATCCGGAATCCACTCGAGGGCAGTGGGTTTGGTTTTGGTTTTGGATCCTAAAACTATGAGTCAGAATCGACTCCATGGCAATGGATTTGGTTTGGGTTTTTGATTCCCAAAACACAGTCTTTAGTGCCATCTAGTGGACGCACTTTTTTTTTTTTTTTTTAGTGGAGGCACTAAACTGAATAAAAAGCTATACTAACAAAGCCTGGACAGTGCACTCTTCTCTTTTATTTTGCTTAATTTGAACTGTGACGGATAGAGAGGGAGGGCTTGGATGCAGAGGCTCCAGCACACACTGCATTATGGGTGCTTTGGCTTTGTCTAGAAATTCACCATGTCCTGTAATGATTCTAACTGTGAGATCTAACAAATTATAAATAGTCCCTCATAACTGATATTTTGTGATAAATGGGCAACTCTTCAACTTTGAAAAAGAGTATGATCTGAGCTTTGGCACTCTTCTTATGTAACTGCTTTCAGCTTACACTGGGAACTACATGATGCATCACTTACATTACACTTAACTAGCTGCCGTTTCAAAAAAGTTCGCCCTCTCTTATCCAAGATTTTCTAGCTCTTCTCGTTTGACTCCTAATTTTTCTGACCAAACGGTCTGCCATGACCCCAAACGTTTTATAGTTGATGTAGTCGGGAAGCTGCACCCAATCCTAATTGGCTTGGTATAAACATAAGCAGTTCTTAGACTATTTACACTTTATTGCACGCTTTATTCAACTCTTTCTGTGAATTACCTTTTCTGTGTGTATCAAATAATAGAACTCATTATTAACCTTTTTTGAAAGAAATGTTTTAAGCACCTTTTTTTTTGGTACATTATATTAATGTATTTTATAAAAATTGTGGATAAATGCTTTGCTATTGTGGTGTTATCTTTTACATAAATTTACTTTTGATATAAAACATATATAATTAAATGAGGCAATAATATAAAGAAAATGGCACGTTTAGAGTTTGAATTTTGTGATGCACATGGTGATAATGCTTGTGATAAAAGTTAGAGTAGCAGTTGTGGTGTGGTCATACTGTTACATTAGAAAATGTATCATAAAAGGCATGTTTTGTGCTCTTTATAATATTGCATTATAATTTAACATAAACTATTTTTTTCCCTTTCGGATTTTCTTGTTACTTATATTTAATGAACACATCAATTCTGAAGATTAATCATGCACATTTTGATTTAGGAAAGACCCTTTGGAATACATTTGCCCAGATAGCTTCATGGCTCACTCCCTGTCGTAGATTGAATTGTGTCCCACGCAAAATGTGTGTCAGTTTGGCTAGGCCATGATTCCCAGTATTGTGTGATTGTCCACCATTTTGTCATCTGATGTGATTTTCCTATGTGTTATAAATCCTATCTCTATGATGTTAGTGAGATGGGATTAGTGGCAGTTACGTTAATGAGGCAGGCAGGAATCAATCTACGAGATTAGATTGTGTCTTAAGCCAGTTTCTTTTGAGATATAAAGGAGAGAAGCGAGCAGAAAGACGGGGACTGCATACCATCAAGAAAGTAGAGACAGTAGAATAGTGCGGTCTTTGGACCTGGGGTCCCTGTGCTGAGAAGCTCCTTGACAGAGAAGATTGATGATAAGGACCTTCCCTCAGAGCTGACAGAGAGAAAAAGCTTTCCCCTGGAGCTGGCACTCTGAACTGAGACTTCTAACCTCCTAAAATGTGTGAGAATAAATTTCTCTTTGTTAAAATCTTCCACTTGTGGTATTTCTGTTATAGCAGCACTGGATAACCAAGACACTCCCTACCAGAATGGTAAGTCTGTAAGGGAAGGACTATTATATTCCTGTGAATCCTCAGTATTTAGATGCATGCCTGGCCCATAGTTGGAGCGTGAAAAGTATTTATTAAATAGATGTATGAGAAAACTGAGGCACAGTTATGTGACAACATTAGTTTAAGGTCCCACATGAAGTTATTGGCAAAATTGGGGCAAGAATCTCTGTCTGCTGACTCCTACTCCACTGAGTGGTTCATTATAACACCTTGCCTCTCTAATCAGTACTGCTTTTAGATTTAGGCACGTGGGAACCTTGCTCGGGACGCTTTGCTTTGAAAGGACCCATCCTGGCTTCTTCAGCCACACTCCTTCCTATTGGCCAAGGAGTTCCAAAGGCTAAAGGCAGGCTCCCATCAGAGTATACCCCCTCCAAACACACACTTTCTAGACTAGGTTCTAGCTACCTGGGGCCCCACAGTTTTCTGACAAATAACCAGAAGCCCACTTCCAGAACCTGTGCAGGCCCCTTCCCCAAGTGTAAACTGCAGGATAAATGTATGCACACCTATTCCTCGGAAGTGGTCAAAGGGCAGCCTTTGGAGATGGTGGGGCTTGATCAAGCCGGGCAAGATATCCACATATGTCATGCAAGGTCTCTCAGCAAGGTGGGAAGAGAAGGAGAACAGGCCATGGGCTGGGGTGCCTCTATTTGTCTTCTTTCTTGTGGCCTCTCAAATGTTAGGGGTGGGATTACCTTCTATAATAAATCTAGTTCTCCGCACATATTTAACTTCATTTAAACCAACGCTGAGTGAACACCTATAAGGTACCAAGCACTGTGCTAGGTGTTTTCAAATGCATTGCCTTATTTAAATGTTATCCTTACATGAGAAGATCCAAAAATGACTTGCTCAAGGACACACAATAAGATAGAGAGCTAAATGCAGAACCGGTGTTCTCAGAAAGTGTTAAGTACTCTGCACTTACCAAAATCCAATACTAAACTATGTATGTGTGTCTGTTTCACTGAAAAAATAATGTGTTTGATAAAAATTCAAACAATTTAAAAGAGTATATATGTATGCATGTGAAAGCTGGATAATGATTAAGGATGACGGAAGAGTTGATGTATTTGAATTATGGCGTTAGTGAAGAATATTGAATACACCATGGACTGCCAGAAGAACGAACAAGCCTGACTTGGAAGAAGTATAGCCAGAATGCTCCTTAGAAGCAGGGATGGCAAGACTTTGTCTCACTCACTTTGGACGTGTTACCAGGATGAAATAGTCCGGGGAAAGGACATCATGCTTGTTAAAGTAGAGGGTAAGCAAAGAAGAATACCCTCAATGAGATGGATTGACACAGTGGATGCAACAATTGTGAGAATGGCGCAGGACCAGGAAGCATTTCATTCTGTTGTACATAGGGTCACTATGAGTTGGAATAGACTTGATGGCACCTAACAACAACAACAACAATATAAGTAAATGATAAGTCTCCCATGCCAGACCCCAAATAAGAGGTAACCAGTTAACAAGCTTTTGTTAAAAAAAAATCCATGTATTTTAATATCATCAATAATTTTAAAACTTTTTTTATTCAGAAAACTTTAAGTAAAAAATGTATATAAGTGGAGAGAAAAGTATATCAAACCCCCAAGTACCCTTCACTTAGCTTCATCAGTTACTAGTGTTCTGTCATTCTCGTTTAATATATTTTCCCAACTTTTTCTTTGCTGGAGTATTTTAAAGCAAATTCCAGGCATCAAGTTGTTTTACCTGTATATGGTTATTAAGATACTTGTTTGCAAAGCCTTAAGGCTAAAGATGGGAAATATTTTGACTTTTCAGTAATGACTGCTTAATTCAAAAAATGCTTCAACAACAAAAAGACAAACAACTCAATCAAAAAATGGGTGAAGGGCTTGAATAGACATTTTACCAAAGAAGACATACAAATACTAATAAGCATATAAAAAGATGTTCAATGTCCTTAGTCATTAGGAAAATGCAAATCAAAGCCACAATGATGTACCGCTTCATAGTCACTTGTGTGCGCAGTTGATTCGGACTTATAGCAACCCTGTATGACAGGCTCTATGTGACAGAGTAGAATTGCCCCATAGGGTTTCCTAAACTGTAATCTTTATGGGAGCAGATTGCCAAGTCTTTTCTCCTGCAGAGCAGGTGGTGGGTTCAAAAGTAGCCTGGTGGTACAGTGGTTAAGCACTTGGCTGTTAACCAAAAGGTTGACACTTCGAACCCACCAGCCACTCCGAGGTAGAAAGATGTGGCGGTCTGCTTCCATAAAGATTACAGCCTTGGAAACTTTATGTGGCTGTTCTACTCTGTCCTGTAGGGTCTGTCTTAGTCATCTAGTGCTGCTTAACAGAAATACCCCAAGTGGATGGCTTGAACAAACAGAAGTTAATTTTTTCACACTGAAGCGAGGCTACAAGTCCAAATTCACAGCGCCAGCTCCGGGGGAAGGCTTTCTGTCTCTGTCGGCTCTGGGGAAGGTCTTTGTTACTAATCTTCCCCTGTCCTAGGAGTTTCTCAGCACAGGGACCTTGGGTCCAAAGGACACGCTCCCGTTCTGGTTCTGCATTTTTGTGTGTGTGTGTGTGCTTTAGGTAAAAGTTTACACCTCAAGTAATTTCTCATACAAAAATTTATACACATACTGTTATGAGACACTATAATCCCTATAACGTGACAGCACGCTCCCCTTTCCATCCCAAGTTTCCCCCATGTCCATCCAACCAGCTCCTGTCCCTTTCTGCCTTCTCATCCTGCCTCCAGACAGAAGCCGCCCATTTAGTATTGTATATCTGCTTAAACTAAGAAGCACACTCTTCACAAGTATTATTTTATGTTTTACAGTTCAGTCTTACCTTTGTCTGAATAGTTGGCTAGGGGAATGGTTTTAGTTCTGGGTTAACAGAGCATTTGGGTGCCATGTCTTCCAGGGTTCCTCTAGTCTCAGTCCGACCATTAAGTCTGGTCTTTTTACGTGAATTTGGGTTCCGTACACCACTTTTCTCCTGCTCTGTCAAGGACCCTCTGTTGTGTTCCTTTTCAGGGCAGTCATTGGTGGTAGCTGGGCACCATCTAGTTCTTCTGGTCTCAGGCTGATGGAGTCTCTGGTTTATGTGGCCCTTTTGTCTCTTGGGCTACTATTTTCCTTGTGTCTTTGGTGTTCTTCATTCTCCATTGCTTCAGGTGGGTTGGGACCAATTGATGCATCTTAGGTGGCCGCTCGCAAGCTTTTAAGACCCCAGACACCCCCTACCAAAGTGGAATGCAGAACATTTTCATAATAAGCTTTGTTATGCCGATTGACCTAGATGTCCCCCGAAACCATGGTCCCCAGACCCCAGCCCCTGCTACTCTGTCCCTCGAAGTGTTTAGTTGTGTTCAGGAGACTTCTTAGCTTTTGGTTTAGTCCAGTTTTGCTGACTTCCCCTGTATTGTATGTTGTCCTTCCCTTCACCTAAGATAATTCTTGTCTCCTATCCAGCTTTTTTTTTTTTACCCTCTCCCTGCCTCCCTACCCTCGTAACCACCAAAGAATGTTTTCTTCTGTGTTTAAACCTTTTCTTAAGGTCTTATAATAGTGGTCTCATACAATATTTGTCCTTTTGTGACTAATTTCAGTCATCATAATGGCTTCCAGATTCATCCATGTTGTGAGATGTTTCAAAGATTCATCATTGTTCTTTATCGTTATGTTCCATTATGTGTATGTACCATAACTTGTTTATCCATTCTTCTGTTGATGGGCACCTAGGTTGTTTCCATTTTTTTGCTATTGTGAACAATGCTGCAGTGAACATGGGTGTGCATATATCTATTCATCTTCCACTTCTGTAGGTCTCCTTTGGTTTCTTGCAGTAGTGTCTTGTAGTTTTCTTTGTATAGGTCTTTTATGTCTCTGGTTAGTTTTATTCCTAAGTATTTTATCTTCTTGGAGGGTATCTTAAATGGTAATGATTTGGTGATTTCCTCTTTGAAGTTCTCTTTGCTAGTGTAGAGGAATCCAACTGATTTTTGTATGTTTATCTTGTATCCTGATACTTTGTTGAAATCTTCTGTTGGTTCCAGTAGTTTTCTTGTGGATTCTTTGGGGTTTTCTGTATATAAGATCATGTCGTCTGTAAATAAGGATACTTTTACTTCTTCCTTACCAATTTGGATGCCCTTTATTTCTTTTTCTTGCCTTATCACTCTGACTAGTACCTCCAGCACAATGTTGAATAAGAGTGATGACTAAGGGCATCCTTGTCTGGTTCCCGTTCTCGAGGGGAATGCTGTCAGATTCTCTCCGTTTAGGATGATGTTGGCTGTTGGCTTTGTATAAATGCCCTTTATTATGCTGAGGAATGTGTATGGGACTTTGTCAAATGCCTTTTCTGCATCAATTGATAAGATCATGTGGTTCTTATGTTTTATTTTATTTATGGGATGGAGTACATTGATTTTTTTTCTAAGTTGAACCATCCCTGCATACCTGATATGAATCTCATTTTGTCATGGTGAATTATTTTTTTGATATGTTATTGAATTCTATTGGCTAGAATTTTTTTTTTGAGGATTTTTGCTTCTGTGTTCATGAGGGATATCAGTCTGTGATTTTTTTTTTTTGTAGTGTCTTTACCTGGTTTTGGTATCAGAGTTATGCTGACTTCATAGAATGAGTTTGGGGTATTCCATCCTTTTCTATGCTCTGAAATACCTTTAGTAGTAGTGTTGTTAACTCTTCTCTAAAAGTTTGGAAGAATTCTTCAGTGAAGCCAACAGGGCCAGAGCTTTTTTTTTGTTGGGAGTTTTTAAATTACTTCTTCAACCTCTTCTTTTGTTATAGGTTTATTTAGTTTTTCTACCTTGGTTTGTGGTTAGTTTAGGTAGGTAGTGTGTTTCTAGAAGTTCGTCCATTTCCTCTAGGTTTTCAAATTTGTTGGAGTACAGGTTTCATAGTATTCTGCTATGATTCTTTTAATTTCAGTTGTATCTGTTGTGATATTGCCCATCTCATTTCTTATTTGTGTTATTTGCTTCCTTTCCTGTTTTTCTTTGGTCAGTTTGGCCAATGGTTTGTTGATTTTGTTGACCTTTTCAAAGAACCAGCTTTTGGTCATGTTAACTCTTTCAAATGTCTTTCTATTCTCTGTTTCATTTATTTTTGTCCTAATTTTTATTATATCCTTTTTTTTGGTGCCTGGGGACTCCTTTTGCTGCTCTCTTTCTATTTGTTTGAGTTGTAGGATTAATGTTTTGATTTTAGCCCTTTCTCCTTTTTGGATGTGTACATTTATCGATATAAATTGGCCTCTGAGCGCTGCTTTTGCTGTGTCCCAAAGGTTCTGGTAGGGTATATTTTCATTCTCATTTGATCCTATGATTTCCTTTATTCCGTCCTTGATTTCTTCTATAACCCAGTAGTTTTGAGCAAGGTGTTGTTCAGTTTTCATGTATTTGATTTTTTTCCCTTTTTCTGTTATTGATTTCTATTTTTATGACTTTATGGTCAGAAAAGATGGTTTGTAATATTTTAATGTTTTGGATTCTGTTAAGGCTTGATTTGTGGTCTATATTGGAGAATGTTCCACGTGTGTTGGAAAAGAAAGTATACTTGGCTGCTGTTGGGCGGAGTGTTCTGTATATGTCTATGAGATCAAGTTGGTTGATTGTGGCATTTAGTTCTTCCTTGTCTTTACTGAGCTTCTTTCTGGATGTTCTGTCCTTCACCAAAGGTGGTGTGTTGAAGTCTCCCACTATTATTGTGGAGCTGTTTCTCTTTTCAGTACTGTTAGAGTTTGTTTTATGTAATTTGGAGCCCTGTCATTGGGTATGTAAATATTTATTATGGTTATGTCCTCCTAGTGTATTGCCCTTTAATCATTATATAGTGTCCTTCCTTATCATTTTTAGTGGATTTTGCTTTAAAGTCTATTTTGTCAGAGGTTAATATTGCTATCCCTGTTCTTTTTTGATTGTTGTTTGCTTGATATATATATTTTTCCATCCTTCGAGTTTTAGTTTGTGTCTTTGAGTCTAAGGTGTGTCTCTTAGAGACAGCATATAGACAGTTCATGTTTTTTTAATCCATCCTTTCACTCTGTCTCTTATTGGTCCGTTTAGCCCATTTATATTTAGCATAATTATTGATAAGTATGAGTTTAGTGCTGTCATTTTGATGTACTGTTTTGTGTTGTTGACAGTGTCTTTGTTCTACTTGTCTATGCTGAGTCATTTTTCTTTATGTATTTTCATCTTTTTCATTATTGCTTTTGTATTTGCTGAGTCTTTGGTTTTTCTTCTTTTTTATTTTGATTGTAGGATTATTAGTTTCCTTTGTGTATACCTTAATATGTACCTCTAATTTTCTAAGTCTAAACCAATCTTTTATTTCTTTATATCACCTCAACTTCGTCTCCATATGCAAGTTCTGTGACTACATTACCCTCTTTTTTGTTTTAATTTGTCATCTTTTACATATTGTTGTGTCCGTTTCCCTATTTTCAGTGTTTTAGCTTTGATTTGTTTTTGTGACTTCTCTATCTGGGTTAATATCTGGTTGTTCTGTCGTATGTCCTAGTTTTGGGTTGTTATCTGATGTTATTGATTTTCTAACCGGAGGACTCCCTTTAGTATTTTTTGTAATTTTGGATTGGTTTTACAAATTCCCTAAATTTCTGTTTATCTGGAAATGCCCTAATTTCATCATCATATTTGACAGTTTTGCTGGATATATAATTGTTGGCTGGCAAACTTTTTCCTTCAAGGCTTTATGTATGTCATCCCATTGCCTTCTTGCCTGCATGCTTTCTGCTGAGTAGTCAGAGCTTAGTCTTATTGACTCTCCTTTGTAGCTGAGTTTTTGTTTATCCCTACTTGCTCTTAAAATTCTCTCTTTACCTTTGGTTTTAGCAAGTTTGATTATAATATGTCTTGGTGACTTTCTTTTGGGATCTACCCTGTGTGGGGTTAGATGAGCTTCTTGGCTCTTCTCGTCTTTCATGACATCAAGGAAGTTTTCTGCCAACAAATCTTCAACAATTCTCATAGTGTTTTCTGTTACCCTCCCCTGTTCTGGCACTCTAATCACTTGTAGGTTATTCCTATTGATAGAGTCCTACATAATTCTTAAGGTTTCTTCATTTTTTGAAATTCTTTTATCTGATTTTTCCTCAAATAGATTGGTGTCAAGTGCTTCATCTTCAATCTCAGTAATTTTGATTTCCATTTCCTCGATTCTGCTCCTATGACTTTCTATTGAGTCTAATTCTCAAATTTAATTGTTAATCTTTTGGATTTCTGTTTGCCATCTCTCTATGGATTCTTGCGGCCTGTTAAATTTGTCATTTGGCTCTTGTATAACCTACTTAAATTCCTCTATTGCTTTGTCTCTGTGTTCCTTGGCTTGGTGTGTGTTTTGCATGATCTCCTTCCTGATTCCTTGAAAAGCTCAGTGTGTTTAATCTTTTGAATTCTACATCCAGTAATTCCAAGATCTTATCTTCCTCTGGGAGGTTCCCTAGTTCTTTGTTTTGGTTGCTTGCTGAAGCCATCATGGCCTGCCTCTTTATGTGATTTGGTATTGACTATTGTCTCTGAGCCATCAATAAGTTATTATATTTATTTATTTTATGTTTGCCTACTGTGTCCTAGCTTCTTGTTTTGCTTTGTTTTAATATGCCCAGATAGGGTGGTCACGTGAGCTGCTTTGATTATTGGCATCTCTGAAGCTCTCACATCCTGTCACCCAGTAGTTAGAGCTGCTGCTAGGTATGTGAGCCCAGGAGTCTGTTTACTTTTCTTGTGTGGATTCAGCTCAAGTGTCCAGGTCATCAATCACAGAGTTTGTGGTATAGGTTCTCACCTACAGTTCTAGACAGGCAGGGCTACATAGGGGTGATCGGAGCAGGCACAAGTATCTGGCTGCAATAGGAGGTTAAGTGCTGAGTAAGCTAGGGGGTTGACACCTTTCCCTGAGTGCCTGAGTGGAAGGCATATCCCTGTTCCCTAGAGCATGTAGGTTGGTGGGTTTTGTAGCCAGATTTTGGGCACCCAATGCTGTTGGCTGTAAGGACTGTGAGGCACCATTTATTCTTGGATGCCTGTTGTGGGTGGCTACATGGAGTGGGTGAAGCCACTGGTCCTCAGGCCCCTAATGTGGGTAGGTGAGGACCCTGCTTAATGGGCAGGGTGGTGTCAAAAGTCATGAATCTGCCACTCCCCCTTAGCTGTTGCAGTTGAAAATAGGCTTCAGATATATACCCTATAGTACTATGCTAATGAGGGCATACACTGTTGAAATGGGCCCAGACAGATCTAGGCAAGGGTGAAACTCATTCAAACTATGTGGACCCCTTATACCTATGCCTCAGCATAGAAGCTGTGCCTGTCCTGAGGTCCTGGCTTAGGGGAGCTGTCAGATTATTTTTTCCTGTTATTTGCTTGTTAATTTGTCCCCTCTCCAAAGCCAAGAGACTGACTCAGGATACACCATGGGTTGCACTTCTGGCCCAGGGGTCGTGGCAATTACTGAAGCCAGATTGAGCCCAGAGCAGAGCGGGGAGGGGTTGGGTGAAGGGGAGAGAGGTACTTCCCAGAGGAGGAAGGGTTATTTTGATCCCTTGTTGGTTCGCAGATCCAATGCTGCTTCCCCCTGGCTCTGGAGGCTTGTATAGACTCTTGGCCGCTTGGTTTCTCCTGATGTGGAAAACGCGTCCCAAGTGATACTGCTTGCCTCAGCCTGTGTGTGCCAGCCAATCCAGCCTGAAAGGTGACAGGTCTGGCAAATCCTTGCTGTTTCTGAGCTGTCTCTCCCTCCCCCTGCCTCTCGGTCTGACTCCTCAACTTTGTCTTTGATGTTCAGGGCTCCTGGATTGTCATATATAATAAATTCACTTGTTTTTTGGGGTCTTTGTTGTAAGAGGACTACAGGAAGCATGTGACTATGCCACCACCTCGGCTGCACCTCTGGTTCTGCGTTCTTGGTGGTAGAAGTTTCCCCTGTTTTTCTGCTCACTTCTCTCTTTTATATTTCAAGAGAGATTGACTCAAGATACAACCTAATCTTGTAACTGAGTTCTGCGTCATTAACATAACTGCCCCTAATCCTGCCTATTTAGCATCGTAAAGGGAGGATTTCAGCATAGGAAAATGACATCGGATGACAAAACGGTGGACAGTCACACACTATTGGGAATCATGGGCCTACCCAATTTGACACATGTTTTGCGGGGACACAATTCAATCCATAACTGGGTCACTATGAGTTGGAACTGACTTGATGGCAGTGGGTTTTTGGTTAGCAGCCTAGCACTTAACTATTGTGCCACCATTGGGCACAGTGCAACCACTGGGCTCCTGTTACATCTACATAGATGGCTATTATCAGGTAATGACAATTTGGAACCCTCTTCCATTGGTGGTGGGAACATAAAATGGTACAGCCAATGTGAAAAACAGTTTGGTGGTTCTTCAGAAAGTTAAACATAGCATTACCATACCTGTTGCCATTGAGTCAATTCCAACTCAGAGTTACCCTGTAGGACAGAGTGGAACTGGCCCATAAGGCTTCCAAGGCTCTAATCTTTATGACCGCCAATCTTTCTTTCAGTTGGCAGCAAAGCGTTTAACTACTGCACTACCAGGACTCTGGTGGAATTAACATAAAAACCAAAAAATCAAACCTGTTGCTGTCGAGTTGATTTCAACTCATGACCCAGCAATTTCACTTGTAGGCATATACTCAAAAGACGTAAAAGCATGGACTCAAGCAGATACTTTCACACCAGTGTTCATTGTGGCATTACTCAAAATAGCCGAAAGGTGGAAATAACCCAAGTGAGTGTCCATCAACAGAAAAATAGAAAAACAGAGTAGTATATCCTTGCAACGGAATTATTCAGCCATAAAGAGAAATGTCACATGTTATGACAAGGGTGAACCTTAAAAACATTATGCTGAGTGAAATAAGTCAGTCACAAAAGGACAAATATTTTATGATCTCACTTATATGAACTACCTAGAACAGGGAAATGCAAAGAAACTAAAGTTTATTAGTGGTTACCAAGGGCAGGTGGGAGGGGAAATGGGGAGTTATTGCTTAAGGGGCACTGAGTTTCTGTTAAAGATGATTAAAAAAAAAAAATGGAAATGCAGAGTGGTGATGGTTGTACAATATTGTGAGTGTAATTAATATCACTGAATTGTGCACATAAAAATGTTGCAGTGGCAAATGCTTTGTTATTACATTTTTTACCACAATAAAATTTTTATTTTTTTTTTAAAAAGGAGGATGCTTTCTGGCCATTTAAATAAATCCAAAGTGACTTGTATGCCAAAAAAAAAAAAAAAAAAAAAATAGCCGTATACAGCTAAATACCTTTTTTTTTTTTTTTAATTTCCTTCATTTCATAGAGCACTTCAGTGGGAGTTAGGCATTTCATAATGATTTTTGTGACTATAAATAAAGCTTTTATGTATGCATTTAGTTTCATGTCATGCTGTTTTCTTTGCAGGATTCTGTGGGACTGCATATCTTTTTGTTTTGTGGTCAGTCCATTTTGTGGTTTTTCCATGTCCTTCTTTTAGAAGAGATGTTGAAACTGGTAAGCAAATAAATGCTTTTTTCTCTCTTCTCTGCGTGATAAAACATGAAAATGATGACTATAAAAGGGCAGAATATGATTTAATGTAGTGCCTTTTGTAATTCAAATGACAGCCGAGTTTTCTGAGGTAAAGTGTACCCACGCCCTGGTAATGGCATTTAAAGCATGAGTAGATTATAATATATCATGGCATACAGAGAAGTCAATGCATTAGTTCCAGGAATGGTGCTAGGAAATATAAGTAAATAATGTTCCTAGTTGCAAGGGAATATAAATAATCCCCACCAACTGAGGCACAGCCTAGTTATTTATTTCTATACTGACAGCAACTACTTTTTTTCTTAAGTACCTATTTTCTAGGTAGCATTTAAGTCTGCCCTGCGTTTTAATACATTTTTCATTTTTTTGCACAGTGTGCAGGACCTGAGGGCTTTTTCTCCTCTTATCGACAAGGGGTACTTGGTATTTTTTTGGAAATTCTGGTGAGAGAAATCCTTTCTATTCTTCAGTGTTCCATGCCCCTCTTGTAGACAGAGTTCCATCAGGAAAATTTTTGGAGTGACACTGGAGCTCTGGACTGGGGGAAGGGGATGGAATGATGCTGAAAGGAAGTAATCTGGATGGAAGGACAGTTAAGAGATTTGTTTGGAAACTGCTTTTGAGTCGCAAAAACGCTTTTTCCTTATATATGTGCATCTAGCGTGGCTTTGAGCGATGCTGATAGAGATTGTGAAGTAGGAAGGGGGAACACAATCCCTCCCAAGCCATCCTTTGGTACTTTCACTGCTCTAGACCAATAGGGGAGCCAATAGCCATGCATGGCTTTTAGGCACTTGAAATGTGGTTAGTCTGAACTGAGATGTGCTTTAAATGTAAAATACACACCAGTGTTTGAAGAATTACTAAAAAAAAAGGAATGTACAATATTTCGTTAATGTTTTATATTGATTACATGCTAAAGTAATAACATTTTAATAACAATTTATTAAATAGAATCCATTATTAAAATTAATTTCACTTGTTTTTACTTTTTTAATGTTGCTACTAGAAAATTTAATGCATAATTTGCTTATATGAAATTTCTGCTGTACAGCTCTGCTCCTCTGTTGTTGTTAGTTGCCATCCAGTTGATTCAGACTTATGGCGACCCCGTGTGTGCAGAGTAGAACTGCTCCTTAGGGTTTTCAAGGCTGTGACCTTTCAGAAGCAGACTGCCAGGCCTGTCTTCAAGGAGCCTCTGGGTGGGTTCCACCTGCCAACCTTTCAGCTAGTAGTCAACCACTTAACTGTTTGCGTCACTCTGGACCTCGGCAAAACAGTGTTATTGGTAGTTTATCTTCAGTACAACCTTTCCGTTCCAATGCCTGCCTAGTTTTTGTTGCCTCCTACAAAGGACATTCTCTTCCTTCAGGCTGGTCTGTCTTAATTTGCTCTTTCTGCTGCCTCCAAACTATTTGAGATTGCCTTGCTTCTCCCCACCAGGCTTCCCAACTGAAACTAGCGTCATTAAGTAATTTTGTCAGGACCAGGTGACAAATGCCTAATTTAATTAGGTCCTTTACCACAGTACTAGGTTATCTAAGGCATATAAAAATGAACTTTGCACCCAGGTGATTTACAAGAAATAAGTTTTTCTTAGAAGAGATGAAACAAAGCACTAGTATTTAAATTTTTTTTTTTTTAGAAATCTTAGAATTTATCGTACTTTTTGTAAGTGGTTAATATACTAATATTATTTCTAAAAACTAGTTGGAATAGGAGTTTGTTCTATTATAATCTGATTTATTCTTTTGTGTTAGATCTGTTTATCTTATGCATTCTCAGTGGAGGCAATATTACTACTAAAGATGGAAAAATTGTTCTTGGGTTGTAAAAAAAATCATACCCTTTTAATGTATAAGGCACAAATACACATGGCATACAAAAACATATATAGTACATATAAAAGGAGGGGGTGATTAGGAAAAAAAGTCCAAAATGTTTCCTTCCAAAAACCAAAGCCATGGCCATTGAGCTGATTCAGACTCACAGTGACCCTATAGGACAGGGTAGAATTGCCCCTATAGGGTTTCCAAGGCTGTAATCTCTATGAAAGCAAACTGCTACATCTTTCTCCTGTGGTGTGGCTGGTGGGTTTGAACTGCTGGCCTTTTGGTTAACCGCTGAGTGCTTTAACCACTGCACTAGTAGGGCTCCCAAAAAAATCCTTTAGGAGGGTAGTAATGAAAAATAGGTTGAGAAACATTGGTTTATCTGGACTGGATATTCCTAGAGTGTACACATAACAATAGAACTTTTTTATGACCAATTAATCTCTAGTTTTTTTTAAGTAGCCAAAAAACAAAAACAAACCCAAGCCCTTTGCTGCTGAGTTGATTCCAACTCATAGCAACCCTATAGGACAGAATAGAACTGCCCCATAGGGTTTCCAAGGAGCAGCTGGTGGATTTGAACTGTCGACATTATGGTGAGCCATCAAGCTCTTAACCACTGCAAAGGAGAGAGAAGAGGAAAACAAAAGGAAAGATACATGAGGTGTGATGGATCACTTTTATATGGCCTTTCTCACCATGGTCTTGTAACTCCCATGAAGTGATTGAGTGGGATCATGTAAATAAGGTGCTTGTGGCTCACCAAGGGGATTAGGCAGCTTGCTAATAATACAAATAAGGTGCGTGGCACTGTCGTGGGGGTGGGGCCATGCAACTAAGGTATATGGAACCCTAATGAGGGGATTGGTCAGTTTTGCCATGCTGCTAGGCTTACAGGAAGACACAGAGAGAGACGAGCTGTAACACAGAAGACAGAGAAAGGCAAGCAGAGGCAGTAGAATCAGGACAGAGAGAGAATTGTAACGCTGGAGACGGTGAGAAGCAGCATCAGAGAAATGGTGACAGTACAATCAGGAGACAAGCAGGAGATGGCACCTTGGGCTTTCCAGCCCATGGAGTGAGAAAGCTGAGTGCCTTCAGGCAGGAGGCTTCCTGGCAGAGTGGGGTGCCCCTGGCACTTATTTATTGGTATAGCAAAAGAGCTTTGTAACACTTTCCCAAGCAGGGCAGAGCCTGGTCCGAGGCACTGAGGGCCAGAGAGAGCCCTGCTATGAGCACAGCTGAGAAGAGGCTGTCCTGATTGAAGAACTGTATCCTGAGTATTTCCTGATCCTGAATTGTAACCTGTTACTTTCCTAATAAACCCCATAATCATGAATATGGTCTGTGAGTGAGTTCTCTGGGGCCCTTGCAGTGAATTATCATGCCTAGCAGAGAAGTAGGGAGTGCCATGGGAGGGCCAGATAGTATCAGAATTGGCAAAAAGATTGAGGGTGGAGTCATGTCTGATATCAGCCTCATAGGAGTCAGTCCTGGGCTGTTGATTTTCACTCTCCCTCCCCCTTGTGAATTTAGAGGAGGTTAGATTCCCCAGCCATGCCATTTTTTTACCGTATATAAAGATTTACGTTTACAGATTGAGGAAGAAGGACCATTTGAATAGTTTTAGAAATCACTCTCACCCAGTAATCTAGAATAATCTACATCACCAATAGTTAACATTTTGCTAAATTTATTTATTTATTCATTCATTCTCTTTCTGTGTGTGTGTATAATCTAGGTGAAGAATGTATGGATGTTCATTGTACTATTTTTTCAAATGTTCTGTAAGTGTAGAAATTTTCAAAATAAAAGTTGTAAAATGCAGTCATCCTGCACATTCCGTCTGTACCCACTCCTGCCCCTAATTCTACACTGGGGTCCTATTGCAGCACAGTTTCTTGGTAATATGTTTTCTCTTACCTCTGGCCTTTTGCATATAGTGCTCCCTCTGCCTGGAACATATCCTCTGACCTCCCCCTCGTTGCACACACAGCCTTTGCCTCAATAACACTCAGAAGTCTTTTAAGGTTTCAATTCCTTTAGGAAATCTTTCAGGATCACCCCCCACTCAAGAATAGGTTAAGAACCCTTCATATATTCTCTTTAGCATCCTGTGATTGTCCTTATTATTACATTTGTCATACAATTATTTGCTTTCACATTAAACATGTCCATCTTCACTGGACTGTGAAGCCCTTAAAGGCAAAGATTTCTATATCTTTCCTCTATTTCACACCATTTATTCCTCACAAAGATTTGGTGAAATAGCTATTATTAGCTCCATTTAAATGATGCTGCTAATATAAGCCAGAAAGTGCTATGAACATAAAAGATTCTTTTTTTGTTCTCTGGACTTGAGGAATTTTCCCTGTATCTGGGGTCTACCAAATTAAAGTCTTTAGCTCCCTACCAAATTCCACTCCTTTCCTTTTGTATAAACTTGTGTAGGTACAGCCCAGGCTGCTGCAACATCACCCTTCACCAGCAGGAGCCACTGTCTAATGAATGATGTACTCTAGATTGAAAATTCCTCAAATGAGGTGCATCAATAACAGGTTTGTTTTGGACATGTTTAGAATGAGGTAATTTCAGATGGAGATGCCTGGTAGGTAGTTAGACATTTATCCGGATTAGAAGATATGATGTTGTTGTTTTTAGGTGCTGTCGAGTCACTTCTGACTCATAGTGATCATGTGTACAACAGAATGAAACACTGCCTGGTCCTATACCAGCCACCCTCACAATTGTTGCTATGTTTGAACCCATCGTTGCAGCCACTATGTCAATCCATCTTGTCGAGGGCCTTCTTCTTTTTCGCTGACCCTCTACAAAGCATGATGGTCCCTCCTAATAACATGTCCAAAGTATGTGAGACAAAGTCTCACCGTCCTCGCTTCCAAGGAGCACTCTGGCTGTACTTCTTCCAAGACAGATTTGTTTGCTCTTCTGGCAGTCCATGGTATATTTAGTGTTCTTTGCCAACACCATAATTCAAGGGCATCAATTTTTCTTTGGTCCTCCTTATCCACTGTCCAGCTTTTGCATGCATATGAGGTGATTAAAAATACCATTGCTTGGGTCAGGTGTACCTTAGTTCTCAAAGTGACATCTTTGGTTTTTAACACTTTAAAGAGGTCTTTTGCAGCAGACATGCCCAAAACAATATGTAGTCTGATTTCTTGACTGCTGCTTCATGGGGGTTGATTGTGGATCCAAGTAAAATTAAATCCTTGACAGCTTCAGTCTTTTCTCCATTTATCATGACATTGCTTATTGGTCCAGTTGTGAGGATTTTTGTTTTCTTTATGTCGAAATGTAATCCGTATGAAGGCTATAGTCTTTGATCTTCATCAGTAAGTGCTTCAAGTCTTCTTCGCTTTCAGCAAGCAAGGTTGTGTCGTCTGTATATCACAGGTTGTTAATGAGTCTTCCACCAATCCTGATGCCACATTCTTCATATAGTCCAGCTTCTCAGATTATTTGCTCAGCATAGACACTACATGTCTGTGTTTCCCCAACTCATGAATTGCATTACCCTCAATAAATCTCTGTGCTTTTACTTTAACAGAGTGAGCGTTCTTACTCTTTGACAGAGCGGGATGAAAGCTGAAAATAAAAATTTGAGGATCATCCACCACACATCTGTCAGTTTTTTGTACTGTGGTGGCTTGTGTGTTGCTGTGATGTTGGACCCTATCTTGGTTATCTAGTGCTGCTATAACAGAAATACCACAAGTGGATGGCTTCAAGAGTGAGAAATTTATTCTCTCACAGTCTAGTAGGCTGGAAGTCCAAATTCAGGGTGCTTGCTCCAGGGGAAGGCTTTCTCTCTGTTGGCTCTAGGGGAGGGTCCTTGTGGTGCATCAGTCTTCCCTTGATCTGGGAGCATCTCAGTGCAGAAACCTCAGGTCCAAAGGACATGCTCTGCACCCAGCACTGCTTTCTTGGTGGTATGAGGTCCCCATGTCTCTCTGCTTGCTTCTGTCTTTTATATCTCAAAACAGATTGGTTTAAGATAACCTAATCTCGAAAATTGAGTCTTGCCTCTTCAACATTATTGCCCCTAATTCCATCTCATTAACATCATAAAAATAGGATTTACAACACGTAGGAAAATCACATCAGATGACAAAATGGTGGACAATCACACAATACTGGGAATCATGACCTAGCTAAATTGACAGATATTTTTAGGGGACGCAATTCAATCCATGACAGAAGCTATGCCACCGGTATTTCACATACCAGTGGGTCACCCATGGTGGACAGGTTTCAGTGGAGCTTCCAGACTAAGGCAGACTAGCAAGAAAAAAATTGGCCAGTGAAAACCTGAAGGATAGGAGACTTGCTAGTGAACCGCTAAAGCTGAGGCACTTGGCATGATAAAATGGCTGACGTGACGTCTGATTCGAAACTCCATTTTGTTACAAGTTCCTGCTTCTACATTCTTGAGAATGTAACCTTGGCTTCTTCCCATTCATATGCTTATAGCCTTGGGCCTCTGGCTGGGTGGGACCAGAAGACCCTCATCCCTGGCCCCTATCAATCACCTTGTTTAACCAGCCCGGCTCTTGCCCCAAACCACTATTAAGTAAATAGGAGTAGGGGTCAAGAATGTGATTGTAGGAGGATGAGTTTACTCAAGGTGTTCCAGGAAGAACATAGTTGAAAATAGAGCTGACTTACCCATCTTGTGACCATGTGGCCATCACACACTCACCTTTCCTGTCTTTATTATAAAAACACACCTCTCCTTCCATGCTGTAGAGCACTTGGTAGATTCCTCTCTGCCCTGTGTTTCCCCAATTTGTGAATTGTATTACCCTCAAAAATCTCTTCGTTTTTACTTTAACAGAGTGAGGGTTCTTACTCTTTGACAGAGAGAGAGAGAGAGATGAGAGCTGGAAATAAAAATTTGAGGATCATCAGATTTTTAAATTTGTTTGTAACTACCAGAAATGTGTGTGATCCTTATGTCAAAGGGACCCTCTTCCTTTGGTGTAAATTACATCTTCCCCATGTATGTTTGAGGCATTTTTACTGTTTTTGTTAATGATAGCATTCTGGACAAAAATTTCCTTGGGAGACAATTAGTATCCAAAGCAGAGTGAAAGCCGAAGGAAAAGCCTTAATCATTTGGTGAATTCAGAAGCTATCGATGCTCTGTGAATGAACTGAAGGACAATGGGTTGCTTTCAAACTGTAAAAAGGTACTTAGAGATCCTCTTCAAGGAACTTCCTGACAGTATAACTATAGAGGGCCAAAGTTAAGAGAACCTCCTCCCTTTTTAAAAAAAAATTTTTGTTGTTTTGTTTGTTTGCTTTATCACAGTTTGGGTCCTAATGTAAATTAGAGCAGAGTCCTGTGGGCCTCTTCTTCCCACACCTGACAGAGGGCTGACTGACCCTGCACTTGTGGCTACATCCATATGAGAACCTTTAAAGAAAGCTGGTTACCCTTCATGCTGCCATTTCAGTGGACCACCAGTCCAATGACATTTATATGTAGTAAGGATTGCCTGACCTTCCCTATAATGGCTAGTAGATAGGTGGTCTGATTATTCATTTTTCTTGACTGAGCAGATGCACATCTGGAGTGACCCAGAAGCTGATTTCCTTAATACTAACTGCTGCCTTTGGGAGCTTTGTTATTAGTTGTGTTCCAATTGACTTTAACTCATTGCAACCTCATGTATAAAACCGAAAAACAAAACAGAACAAAAAAAATGAACCCATTGTCATCAAGTTGATTCTGACTCATATGACCCGATAGGACAGAGTAGAACTGCCCCATACGGTTTCCAAGGATCTCCTGGTGGGTTTGAACTGCTGAGCTTTTGGTTAGCAGCTGTAGCTCTTAACCACCATGCAACCAGGTTTTCCAATCTTATGTATATGAGAACAAAATATTGCCCGTGCCTATATACTTTTTTTATATACCATCTCACAGTTGTTGGTATGTTTGAGCCCATTGTTGCAACTATCGTGTCAATACATCTTACGGAGGGTTTCGCTCGTTTTGCTGATGACCCTTCACTTTACCAAACATGATTTCTAGTGATTGATTTTTCCTGATGTCATGTCCAAACTAAACAAGACAAGGTCTTGCCATACTCCATTCTAAGGAGCATTCTGGCTGTACGTTCTCCAAAATGGATTTGTTTGTTTTTCTGGCAGTTCATGGTATATTCAGTATTCTTTGCCTTTTCTAAAAAGGCCATTGCCTCAATTGGGGGCTTCCATAGTGTCATCGTTGCCTACTTTGCTTTCCTACAAATATGTAGAGAGTTACTGCAGATGGTAGTGGGGGGAAGGACCACTTGATACTGGAATGCTTGGCCCTAATGAATCTAGGGCAGCTAAACCCAGCCTAAGCATGCTGCTCTAACAAGAGCTCAGAGTATCCTGCTCTTTCAAATTTATTTGTAAGTTTTTCTCCAGATAAGCCCTCTTTTCATGTTTATACTATGTAGTGCTAGGGGTAAGTGTTTTTGTGCCCCTTTTGCATGACTTTGACCAACACATACCTCCAATGACTGCAAAAAAGGTAAGGGTTTAATGATAAGGAAAGAAAAATGGAAAAAAACAAAAAAGCGATTTCTATCCTGAGAGCCCCAGGGGACAGAAAATATTGTAATCTACCTCTAACCCAAAGACAGCCCTAGTATCCCACAATTTAGCTTAGTCACCTGGATCCAAACTGCCCCTACCACTCAATTCTCCTTCTTTGAAGATTGGCCCACACTGGTTTTATTTCTCATCTTCTCATGCTCAATGGTCCTTTGTAACATTTAAAATAGTAACCTGTGGTTTGGGGAGGCCATTAGCCAATTTAATTCCCTTAACAGCATCTACCTGCTGAGCTATTGTGCTCCAAGTCTCCAAGTTGCTCTGACCTGATTTGAATCAGTAGCTATTTGGACAAGGACTTCTGTTGTGTCCCAACTGTTCAAACATTAAACATCTATTCTTGGTCAAATGGAGCGGGGGAGGGAAGTAAAGTTGTTCATATCTTTCCTGTTATAGTTGCCTTGACATTCACTTATCATGCCTAATACAAAGACAATAATAGCTAAGGGGAAACTGCATGGTTTAAAATTAGGAACCGTGTGCATCAGGGTTGTATCTTTTCATCACACTTATTCACACTGTATGCTGAGCAAACAAGCCGAGAAGCTGGACTATATGAAGAAGAACAGGGCATCAGGATTAGAGAAGAATCATTAACAACCTGCAATATACAGAGGACACAACTTGGCTTGCTGAAAGTGAAGAGGGCTTGAAGCACTTACTGATGAAGATCAAAGACTACAGACTTTATTATGGATTACACCTCAACATAAAGAAAACAAAAATCCTCACAACTGGATCAATAAGCAGTTGGACAAAATGAAGATGTCAAGGATTTAATTTTACTTGGATCCAAAATCAATGCCCATGGAAACAGCAGTCAAGACATCAAAAGACGTATTGCATTGGGCAAATCTGCTGCAAAAGACCTCTTTAAAGTGTTCAAAAGCAGAGATGTCACCTTGAGGACTAAGGTGTGCCTGGCTCAAGCCATGGTATTTTCAATTGCCTCATAAGGACAATGAATAAGGAAGACTAAAGAAAAATGGATGCCCTTAAATTACGGTGTTGGTGAAAAATATTGAATGTACCATAGACTGCCAAAAGAATGAACAAATCTGTCTTGGAAGAAGTACAGCAAGAATGATTCTTAGAAGCAAGGATGGCAAGACTGCGTCTCATGTACTTTGGACATGTTAGTAGAAAGGACCAGTCCCTGGAGAAGAACATCATGCTTGGTAGAGGGTCAGTGAAAAAAAGGAAGACCCTCAGCAATATGGACTGACACAGTGACTGCAACAATGGGCTCAAGCATAACAGTGATTATGAGGCTGGCACAGGACTGGGGCAGTGTTTCATTCTGTTGTACATAGGGTTGGTATGAGTTGGAACCAACTCCATAGCATCTAACAACAAGAAGAATTTTTATTAGTTCTTTCATATTACCAGGCACTGTATTAACTGCTTTTTATGGACTGTCTTATTTGTCACAATAACCAACTGAGGCAAGTACTGTTCATGTAGGGACTCTCAATACAGCTTTTGCCCAGAGTGTGCCCAGGCCTGATTCTAAAAGTAGGTAAGTGGACTCTCAGGCTCATAAATGAGTGAAACAGGGAGAAGATTAAATGGAGCCAAACATTTACCTGACACATGTATATTTTTATCCAGATTGTCTACCTGTGTTTACTCCTTATTCATTACATTAAAAGACAATGGCAATACTCTAATTTACACCAGGGTAAATTCTTACAAGGGCTTATTTATTGAACTGATAAGTCCTCTCTGATCATTCATTATTAATTTCTAGTTTTTTCCACTATTTTGTCTCTTTCTTATCCATGTTCAGGAAATAGCTGGCAGAATATATTTGCATATAGCTATGCTAATTAAAACTGTAGCTCTCATAGATACAAAGACACAAATAGATTGGAAGTAAAGGATGGAAAAAAGATACGTCATGCAAACAACAATCACAGAAAATTGGAATGATTATATTAATATCAGACAAAATGGACTTTAAAACAAAAATGTCACTAGACATAAAGAGTGACATTTTATAATGATGAGGGTCAATCCATCAAGAAGATATAACAATTATAAACATACTTGCACTTAATAACAGAGATCTAAAATACATGAACCAAAAACTGACAGAAATGAAGAGATAGACACTTCAACAATAATATTTGGAGACTTCAATACTCCCACTTTCAATAATGGATCGAACAACTAGACAAAAGATCAACAAAGAAATAAAAGACTTGAACAACAGTATAAACCGACTATACCTAACAGACATTGGTAGAACACTCCACTGAACAACGACAGAAGAATATACATATGTGCATATAGAACATTCTTCAAGATAAGCTATATGCTAAGTCATAAAACCTCAATAAATTTAGGAAGATAGAAAAATAAAAGTATGTTCTCTGACCACAATGGAATGAAACTAAATATCGTAACAGGGAAAAATTTGGGGAGCTCAAAAATATGTGAAAATTAAACAACACATTCCTAAATAATGATGAGTCAAAGAAGAAATTAAAAGAGAAATCAGAAAATACTTTGAGATGAATGAAAACAAAGACACAACAGCAAAGTTACAGCATGGAGTTAAAGTAGTGCTTAGAGGGAAATTTATAGTTGTATAGCTATAAATACCTGTCATGGATTGAATTGTGTCCCCCCAAAATATGTGTTGACTTGGCTAAGCCATGATTCCCAGTATTGTGTGGTTGTCCTCCATTTTGCGGTTAATGAGGCAAGATTAGGCTATCTTAAAGAGGATTAGAGTGGGATGTAACACCCTTACTCAGGTCACAGCCCTGATCTGATGTAAGAGGAGTTTCCCTCAGATGTGGCCTGCATCACCTTTTATCTTACAAGAGATAAAAGGAGAAAGAAGTGAGCAGAGAGAGAGGGACCTCATACCACCAAGAAAGAAGCACTGGGAGCAGAGTGCATTTTTCGGACCCAGGGTCCCTGTGCTGAGAAGCTTTAAGACCAGGGGAAGATCCATGACAGGGACCTTCCCCCAGAACCGACAGAGACAGAAAGCCTTTTCCAGGAGCTAGCACCCTGAATTTGGACTTCTAGCCTCCTAAACTGTGAGAGAATAAATTTCTGTTTGTTAAACCCATCCACTTGTGGTGTTCTCTTATGGCAGCCCTAGACAACTAAGACAATACCTATGTTAAGAAAGAAGAATATCTGAAAAAATAACCTAAATTTCACCTGGTGGCACAACCGTTAAATGCTTTGCTGCTAACTGAAAGGTTGGTAGTTTGAACTCACCCAGCATCTCCACAGGAGAAAGACCTGGTGATCTGCTCCTGTAAGGATTACAGCCAAGAATGCTCTATGTGAAAGTTCTACTCTGTTACACGGGATCACTGTGAGTCAAAATCAACTCGACAGGACCCAGCAACAACAACTACCTTAAGACACTAGATAAAGAAGAGAAATCTAAGACTAATGCAACAAGAAGGAAGGAAATAATAAACCTTAAAATGGAAATTTATGAAATAGAGAATAGAAAAACTAAAAAGAAAATCAATGACACCAAAGCCGGTTCTTTGAAAAGATCAACAAAATTGACAAAACTTTAGCTAGTTTGACCAAGAAAAAAGGAGAAAAGACTCAAATTACTAGAATAAGAAATGAAAGAGGGGACATTACTACTGATCTTACAAAAATGAAAAGGATTATAAAGGAATGCTGTGAACAATTGTAAGCCAACAAATTAGATAACTTAGATGAAACGGACAAATTTCTAGAAAGACACAAACTACCTAAACTGACTCAAGAGGAAATAGACAATCTGAATAGAACTATAACAAGTGAAGAGATCAAACGAGCAATCAAAACACAAACCACAAAGAAAAGCCCATGCCTAGATAGCTTCACTGCTGAACTCTATCAAACATTCGAAGAATCAGCACTAATTCATCACAAACTTCCAAAAAAACAGAAGGGAAACAATTCCCAACTCATTTTATGAGGTCACTTTACCCTGATACAGAAGCCAAACAAAGCTGTCACAAGCCAAATAACCCAATTAGAAATGGGAAAAAGATATGAATACACATTTCTCCAAAGAAGATACACAAATGTCCCCAAGCACATGAAAAGATGCTTGACATCATTAATAATCATCAGAGAAATGCAAATCAAATCCACAGCGGGATACCACTTCACACCCACTAGAATGGCTAAAATCCAAAAGTCAGACAAGTGTTGATGGGGATGTGGAGAAAATGGAACCCTGATACACTGCTAGTAGAAATGTAAAATTATCCAGCCACTTTGGAAAACAGTCTAGCAGTTCCTCAAATGATTAAGTATAGTTACCATATGGCCTAGCAATTCCACTTCTAGGTATATACTCAAGAGAAATGAAAACAAATGTCAACACAGAAACTTGTACATGAATATTTATAGCAGTGTTACTCATTATAGCCAAAAGGTGGAAACAACCCAAATGTTCATCAATGGGTAAATGCATAAATAAAATGTGGTGTATCTATACATGGAATATTATTCAGCCATAAAGAGGAATGAAGTTCTGATATGTATACAACACAGATGAACCTTGACAACATTATATTAAGTGGAAAGGCCACTCACAAAGACCACATACTATATGATTCCATTCATATGGAAGTCTATAATAGGGAAATCTATAGGGACAGAAAGTAGAATAATGATTATTTAGGGATGTTGGGGAAGGTGGGAATAAGGAATGATAGCTAAAGAATATGGGGCTTATTTTTGAGGTGATAAAAATGTTCTAAAATTTACTGTGGTGATGGTTGCACGTGTGTGTCTGTGAACATACTAAAAACCATTGAGTTGTACACTTTGAAAGAGTAAATTGTGTGGTATATGAGTTATATCTTAATGTTGTTGTTAGGTGCTGTTAAGTCAGTTTTGACTCATAGTGACCCCATGTGTCAGAGTAGAACTGCCTGTCATGGATTGAATCGTTTCCTCCCAAAATATCTGTCAACTTGGCTAGGTCACGATTCCCAGTATTGTATGATTGTCTACCATTTTGTCTTCTGATGTGATTTCCCTAGTGTTGTAAATCCTACCACTATGATGTAACGAGATGGATTAGTGGCAGTTACAAGATCTTCAAGATTAGGTAGTGTCTTAAGCGAGCAGAGAGATACGGGGACTTCATACCACCAAGAAGGCAATGCCAGGAACAGAGTGCATCCTTTGGACCTGAGGTTCCTGTGCTGAGAAGCTCCTTGACCAGAGCAAGATTGATGACAAGGACCTTCCTCCAGAGCCTACAGAGAGAGAAAGCCTGTCCCCCACCCCCCACCCCTGCTCCCAGCTGGAGCCCTGAATTTGGACTTCTAGCCTACTAGACTGTGAGAAAATAAATTTGTCTTTGTTAAAGCCATCCACTTGTGGTATTTCTGTTATAGCAGCACTAGATGATCAAGACACTGCCCAATAGGGGTTTCTAGGCTGTAATCTTTATGGGAGCAGATTGCCAGGTCCTTCTCCTGTGGAGCTGCTGGGTTGGTTCGAACGGCCAACCTTTCGATTAGTAGCTGAGTACTTAACCATTGCACCACCAGGGCTCCTTCTAGCTTAACAAACCTGTTCAAAAATGTAGGCCTCAAAGGTTTTCAAAAGTTCAGAAACAGTAGACTATACAATGTAATAAAATATTTTAAAAAGTCAGTGGGGGATTAGATGGGTTAATTAACAAAGAGTATTGGGGAACCACTTGATAAAACAACAGCTAACTCCTTTATAAAAAAAAAAAAATTTTTTTTTTAACTCCTTTACTTTGCAGAATATACCAAAAAATTAATTTTAGATGGTAAGTTGAAAAAAGTCAAATTCCATCTTTTTCTCACCAAACTGTAAGGATCAATCAAGTAAATTTGATTCTGTTCCACTTCTGATACCAGCTGCCCATGCAACACTTCTTCCCCTGACCACCCGGAACTAGGCCACATCTCACTAGTTAAAGGACATAATTCTCCAGGTTGCCAAATCTGCCCAAGACTGTGGATACCAGCTGCAGGCTTGGGAGTTCCCCCAACACCCTTACTTCTGACCTGCTGGCCACAAATTTGGTGGTTCCCCCTACCCACTCAGGATATCAGCCATTAGTTCAGGGGTTTCAGGCCCCCTCGCTTCTGACCTGCTGGCTCCCACTACTCCCTTGGGTTCAATAATTTGCTAGAACAACTCACAGAACTCACAAAATGTGCTATACTTAGATTAGTTTTATTACGGCAAAAAGGATACAAATGAAGAGATGCATAGGGTGAGGCCTGGAAGGGTTTCCAACATGGAGCTGCCATGTCCCAAAAAGAGATGTACTGTCCTCCCATTTCCATCAGTGTCTTTCACTGGCCAGGTGCCCACGGAGCTTCTGTGTACAGAGCCTTTACTGGGGCTTCATTAAGCAGTCATGATTGATTGAATCAGCCCTTTTTTCCCCCTAATATCCTATGGTGGTCTTTCTGGCCTGACCAACTCCCACTTCATTAGCATAAACTGTCAGGTGCTCTAAGGCCTCTAGATAAAAAAGGCACATCAATTACTCAATAAATTCTAAAGGTTTAGAGTTATCTCTCAGGAACCAAGGGCAAAGACCAAATTACTTGGGATAAAGTTAAATTCTTTACCCCACAGATAAATTAAATATTTAAATGTTAAAGAAGAAACATAAAAAAAAAAAAAAAACCCTGTTGCCATTGAGTCTATTCCAACTCCTAGTGACCCTATAGAACAGAGTAGAACTGCCCCACAGTGTTTCCAAGGAGCGCCTGGTGGATTTGAATTGCCGACCTTTTGGTTAGCAGCCACAGCTGTTAAACCACTATGCCACCAGGGATGTAGAAGTATTAAGACACAAAGATAAAATTTTTATATAATCTAGGGGTACATAAGGCATGTCTAAACATAAGTAAATATTTAAGTTCTAAACAAGAAGCCAAAAAATGGGAAAAAATGATAAGTTTGACTACACAAAAATAGTGTGGTTAGTCATGGCAGAGTGGATGGGACCACATGTGACCCATTCTTCAGTATCAGTAGACTCATGGAGGATTTTATAATAGTTCAATCTGTTCTTTCCAGGTGTACTTGGGGCCAACCAAATAACAAGGAACGTATAAACTAATCTCAGGAGACATTTTGGATCTTTTGGTAAAGACTTCAAGAGATAACAAACATCTTCTGTAATCTTGGAGATAGGCCCTCAGGAACTACTGGGAACACAAGATGATGTCCTTTGAGTGAATTAGAAGACGGCTTGCAATTTCACCGCCAGCCCCTTTGTGAGTCAGGCACAGGCTGCAGTAGAAACTGCCTGGAAGCTTCCTCCAGGGAAGCTTTAGAGATAGCTGAAGATCTTCATGAGCAACAATGGTGAAAGCTACAAATTAAGCTTCACATTTCAAGACAAATAACTAATAGCCAATATTTATATAATGTTTGGAAGCTGAAATAGCACTTTCATACTTGCCCATACCCGTTCAGAGATAAGATGTGTTGTAATGATAGATTTGAATTTGAATTCTGGTTCAGCCTGTTAGCTGTGTGATCCTGGGTGAATTACTTCACCCCTCAGAACCTGTTTTCTCCCTGTAAGATAGTGATGGTGATGGTGTTAGGGTCAAGGTGATACCCACCTTACAGGATAAAGGTTGAATGAGACAAATACCTAGTAAGATGGTTGACTCATAGGAAGTACTTGACTTCCTTTCCTTTTTATAAAGGTGGTTATTTGCGTCACAGACCTTAAACTCCTGTTATGGTTACATATTTATGTAATTAATGTGTTCTTTTCAAACATTTTCATATTACACAATGATTCTTAACCCCAGTGATGGGGGCGAAGCTAGCGGCTGCTGTATTCTTAAAGAGCTGCCGACACATGCTCACTGAAAATTACTGACCTACACTGTGATACTCCAAGTATCTCTCACTAGCTTGATATTTTTGTGATACCTTATCCTTTACTCTTAATAGCTTTATTTTACTGAAGTAGGGGTTTGCCTCCACGGGAGGGGAATGCATTAAACTGATGAAAAAGGTAACTGATGAAAAAGGTAAC
Source organism: Elephas maximus indicus (assembly GCF_024166365.1). Classification (NCBI taxonomy): domain Eukaryota; kingdom Metazoa; phylum Chordata; class Mammalia; order Proboscidea; family Elephantidae; genus Elephas; species Elephas maximus. The sequence continues at coordinate 162,768,940 of NC_064821.1, read as the reverse complement.
CAATAAACTAAGTTTTCATGTTTAGCTAGATGTTAGGGACCCTTTTTTTTTGAGGGAGGATGGGAGTTTTGATGGAAAGAATGCTGGAAAGATGGAGTTCTCAGGGCCTAGAGGAAGGTTTATTGGGCCATATGGCAGAAGAGGACCAAAAACGAAGGTAGAAGAACTGAAGACAAATGCCATTTTTCTCATACAGCCCCATTTAGCAGGCTGTGACTTGGCTTCTACGAGGGCACCTGCTGCTTCTCAGTAGAAACTGCTATCTTAATGCTGTAATTCTGTTACACATTTAGTTTCACTTGCCCTAGACAAAATACCTGAACCTACCACTTGAGTCATCTATGGCAACCTGAACCATCTTATGAAAGTCATATTAAATACCATAAGCTCCTGGAATTTTACCTGTCAAAACCTAAATAATTCTCTTTGTAATGATATATGAATGATTATACATAGAGTTTGGTAACTGCAAATTTGGAAGATAAAAGAAAGGAAGTGGACATTGGCTAGATTAATTGAGCATCACTTTTGGCTTATTCAATGGAAGGGATATAGGATCAAGATATCCATAAAGTTCTTATCTGAAGTAATGCTTAGAGTTTTGGGTGCCTAGCCTAAGGGACCATAAAATTGAAAATGCTAAGGATACTTATTAGGTCAAGCAATTAGATTTGAACTGAAGAGATAAGACAATGCTCAATATCAAAGTTATGACTTTGAGAAGAGCCATGCATACCACAATGTGGGGGAGCCATGCCTTCTAGTAGACAGGGGCTCCTGGAGTGATAACAACTGACCCTTCTTCTAAGCTGTGACATAACTGCTTTAGCCCAGCAGATACCCATCAGTAAACAAGGCTTCCTGACCCTCTTTCACAGAGAAAATCTCCAAGGGCTGCCTGGCCCCCATCCTTATTTTGTCATCATCTTCAGGGCAGTCCAAGTGATAGCAATGGAAAACAAACAAACAGACAAAAGAGCATGTAATTTTGTGCTAAATTACATGTATAGACTAAAGGAAAGAGTAAGATCATGGTGGGTTGACTATTCAGAGGCAGCTGTATGAGGAAAGAAGAATTTTTGCTGGGCCTGAAGGATGCATAGAATTTAAAGAAAGATGGGAGGGAGCAGAACTAAGCTTTTTCTCTGACTCTCTTAAATTTCACTGATGACTCCCTTGTTGAAACTCCTGGGGATGGTCCATGTGAAAGCGGAAATAGATCACTGCTAACAGGAGCAAGCAACTCAGGCACATAGTAAGACAATCTGAATTACAGCAGCCAGTTGGATATGTGGAGACTTCACTAGCTAGAGGGAGATTGAGAATTACAAGTTTCATAAACAAAACCAAGGCACGCAACATAATTCCATAGGGAAGGAGCCTTATTATGCAATAATGACCCTTGCATGCCTCACTCCCACATTTAACAATGCATAGTTTGAGGTCGTTGTGCACTTAAAGGAGCCCTGGTGGTGCGGTGGTTAAGCTTTTGATTGCTAACCAAAAGGGTCTGCAATTTGAATCTATCAGCTGCTCCTTGGAAACACTACTGGGCACTTCTACTCTGTCCTATAGGGTCGCTATTCGGTCATTTTGAGTTGGAATTGACTCCATGGCAATGGGTTTGGTTTTTTAATTTTTGTTGTACTCACAGCAAGTCTTCATACAACCTGGGTATAGCTGGTAGCCCATAGTTCAGCTTGAAGTTTGACTTGTGTGTTCCCTCAAATGTTTTAATACTTCTGAAATGTTTTAGCCTTTAGTATCTAGGTTTGAGTTCCCTGGATATTCGCTAGATAGAAGAGGACGTGGAACGAGGGATATCATTGCTGATGTCAGGCGGATCCTGGCTGAAAGCAGAGAATACCAGAAGGATGTTTACCTGTGTTTTATTGACTACGCAAAGGCATTCAACTGTGTGGATCATAACAAATTATGGATAACATTGCAAAGAATGGGAATTCCAGGACACTTAATTGTGCTCGTGAGGAACCTTCACATAGATCAAGAGGCAATTGTTCAGACAGAACAAGGGGATACTGATTGGTTTAAAGTCAGGGAAGGTGTGCATCAGTGTTGTGTCCTTTCACTGTACCTATTCAATCTGCTTGCTGAGCAAATAATCTGAGAAGCCGGACTATATGAAAAAGAATGGGGCATCAGGATTGGAGGAAGACTTCTTAACAACCTGCTTATGCAGCTGACACAACCTGGCTTGCTCCAAGTGGAAAAGACTTGAAGCACTTACTAATGAAGATCAAAAACCACAGCCTTCAGTGTGGATTGCACCTCAACATAAACAAAACAAAAATCTTCACAACTGAACCAATGAGCAACATCGTGATAAACAGAGAAAAGATTGAAGACAAGGATTTCATTTTACTTGGATCCACAATCAACAGCCATGGAAGCAGCAGCCAAGAAATCAAAGGATGCATTGCATTGGGTAAATCTGCTGCAAACGACCTCTTTAAAGTGTTGAAAAGCAAAGATGCCACCTGGAAGACTAAGGTGTTCCTGACCCAAGCAATGGTACTTTCAATCGTATCATATGCATGTGAAAGCTGGACAATGAATAAGGAAGACCAAAGAAGAACTGATGCCTTTGAATTGTGGTGTTGGTGAAGAATATTGAGTATACCATGGACTACCAAAAGAACGAACAAATCTGTCTTGGAAGAAGTACAACCAGAATGCTCCTTTAAAAGCAAGGATGGTGAGTCTGCGTCTTTCATACTTTGGACATGTTGTCAGGAAGGATCAGTCCCTGGAGAAGAACATCATGCTTGGCAAAGTACAGGGTCAGCGGAAAACAGGAAGACTGTCAACAAGGTGGATTGACACAGTGGCTGCAACGATGGGCTCAAGCATAACAACAATTGTAAGGATGGTGCAGGACCGGGCAGTGTTTCGTTCTGTTGTGCCTAGGGTCACTATGAGTCAGAACTGACTCGACAGCACCTAACAACTAACAACAGATATTTATAGTATATTTCATATTGTTTTGGTCCTTGTGCCTCACACTTGAGCTGATATGACACATGTGTTAGCTAATGCATCTGCTGTGTGCTCATGCCAAAGAATTAATGTGGATTGCGAGTGTTTATGCTTTCACAATTTGCTTTCTCAATGTGGTTCAGCATTGGTCTCCTCTTGTAGAGGGCTTATTGGGATCAAGCTGGCAGTGCAAACTGGGCAGAGTTGTTCTGAAAGTCCCCAGTGAACTTGCCTTTGGTAATTAAATTTTCTATAGATTTCATCCCTCCAGCAACTACCAGTGTGACCTTTGGCAATAAGAATAGCCAGTTACCCACACTTTGGTCTGGACCTTTGGGTGTTAATATGAAAAATGAAAGGGCTAGAAAAGATGATTTTGAGGTTCTTCCTGCTCTAAGATTTGAGAATTTGATAATTCCTCAGCAATGAAAGTCTGATTTTTGGGCACCAGTGTGATCATTTTGTCCACCTATATATATTCTCCCAGATTAATCTACCTCGAGCCTGCTGCCACCATCACTGTTTTCCCAGATGGAGACATGCCAAGCTAGTGTAAGCCTAGTGGAATTTTCTTAAGAAACTAGACTTAGCCACCTGACTCAAACTCACACACTTCCAACATTCATTTATCTGTTCATTCAACAAACATTTACTGAAGGCCTGGTATGTGGACCCTGGTGGCATAGTTGTTAAGTGCTACGACTGCTAACCAAAAGGTTGGCAGTTCAAATCCACCAGGTACTCCTTGGAAACTCTGTGGAGCAGTTCTACTCTGTCCTATAGGGTCGCTATGAGTTGGAATCGACTTGACAACAATGGGTTTTTTTTGTTGTTGTTATGTGCCAAATACTAAGCTTTAGAACCTGGCCTATGGCTTTTTATTCATCTTCCCTTTCACTGACTGTTTGATAAACCAAGCAGACAACAATGTAGGAAATGTATATTTAATCATTCTTGTGAATGGTCAGAGCTCTAAAATCAAGTTTTTTAATAACGAGATGTAATACATTCATGGTGGGTCCAAAGCAGGGCTTTGAACCAGTTCATTCAGGTTTGAACTCCTACTGAGAATTTGCATTTCTAACAAGTTCCCTGCTGAGAATTTGCATTTCCACTCCAGATATACTGAGTCAGAATCTACATTGTAACAAGATCCTCAAGTGGTTCTTATGTATAACTTCCTGAGAACTTGTTAGAAATACAAATTTTTAATGAACCGGTTTGAATCCTGGTCCAAAGTGCCAGGGAGGCAGTTGTCAACATGAGAAAACTGTGGGAAGGTGACTGAGAAAAAATATTCTTTTTTTTTTTTTTAATTGTGCTTTAGATGAAGATTTACAGAACAAATTAGTTTCTCATTAAAAATGAATACACATATCGTTTTGTGGCATTGGTTGCCAACCTCGCAATGTGTCAATACTCTCCCCTTCTCAACTTTGGGTTCCGCATTTCCATTTATCCAGCTTTCTTGTCCCCTCCTCCCTTCTTGTCCTTGCCCCTGGGCTAAAAACATTCTTTTCTATCAAAGCTTCATCCCTCAGAGCCTTATTTTAAAGGGTCACTGCCCCTGGTTTCAGAAGTCTGAGTTTCAGGGAAGATACAACTTTGTTGCCTTAATTTGAATTTTGACCAGGCAGGTTCCTGAGACCTAAAGTCAAAATCAGGAAACAAGATAGAATATGTGCAGCTTTCTCACAAAACCTGGTTTATAGGATAGAATGAAGGGAAAGGAACCTAGTTCAACCAGCTGAAGATAATCCCATCGGGAATTTTCCACAAGCATTTTCAACACTGTTTGCTGCAAGACATTATCCTGGTTGCCCAACGTCAGAGTTCTGGCTCTCTGTGTTGACGTAGCACCAGAGAGATGGAGGCTAATGCCTATTTTAAGAAAGCAAACAGATTTCTTCGTGCTTGGTAATTATGCCCTCTATCTGCTCTAAATCGGGATTTCTTAACCTTGACATGATTGATATTGTGGTCTGGATAATTCTTTGTCATGGAGGGATGTCCTGTGCATTATAGGATGTTGAGCAGTATCCCTGGGCTTTATCCACCAAATGCCAGTGGCACCCATCCCCCCAGCTGTGACAGCTAAAATTGTCTCCAGACATTGCCAAATGTCCTCAGGGGGCCAAATAACCCCCAGTTGAGTCCCATTGCTCTAGAGGTTGTTGAAAGCTGAGGTCATAGCTGTCCATGCAAGATAAACAACAACAAAAAAACTAAAACCTGTTGCCATCGAGCTGATTCTGACTCATAGCGACCCTATGGACAGAGTAGAGCTGCCCCATAGAGTTTCCAAGGAGCACTGGTGGATTTGAACTGCCAACTTTTGGTTAGCAGATGTAGCTCTTAGCTACTGCGCCACCAGGGTTTCTCCATGCAGCAGAGAAAGTAGAAATCTCTGAAACCTTGTGGTGATATAATGCTGTAGTCAGCAAAGGTGAGAGAGACCCCTCTCTGGACCATTCAGGGATGAACATCACCTGAGATACAAAATTGCATTTGTTTTAAAAAGAAGATGCTTAGATTATTTAGAAGTCAGTATCACCCAATTACTACTACTTTTTTTTTTTTTTTTAATGGTAAAATTATGATCATTCTTCACATTTCTTTGGCATTGGTCAAATGGAAGGAGAAGCCAATGCACTTTTGGAAGCATCATCATAAAAAGTGAATCATCTGACCCATCACTAAAATATAGCCACCTCTGTGTTGTGAAGTAGCAGCTGACTAGTAGTGGTTTAATTTGTGGAATATAAAGCATGACTATATTGCCATAGACACTTTCTAGGAACTTTCTCAAAGCAACAGTGCAACACATATAACTAAGGGCTCAGAGAAAAGGAAGATGCAGTATCCCATCCTCCTATTCCCCAGGGCTTGATGGGTGAGGGGAGGCCCCTGAAATATGGAGATGCATTTGTTTCCACATTCATTTTACACAGAAGTCTTAATGCATTTCTCTAGCTCAGATGAATTATTTCCCCAAATTTTAACATATGTCTTTGAAGATAAATTTATCTTGTTCATATTAGAGTCTTCTGTGAGTTGCTTTTGGCTTCTTGATCTAGTTTGTTTACTCCAGACTGCTAGACATGAATTCATTTCTCCCCAGAAAGCCAAACAAGGTCATATCTTATGATAAAATAATTCTGAAGATTTCTGGACTCCTGAAAAATAATAGCAATAAGATAACATTATATCCATTCAGCAAACATTTATTGAGAACTGAGTCTCCCTGCCACTGCATATGTGTACCTCTTGTTCAGAAATGGGGCTTATTTTTCTGTATTTTGATCTTGTTCTATCGAGGCCACATGATCCCATGGGTTGCTAGAGAAAGGAGATGCTAGTGACAGTCTCATCCTAGAGGCAGTCTCAGGGAAAAGATAGGTCCTTAGAGAACAAACAGGAATGGAGAGATGAATTCTGGGCAGGCATGAGAAGAAACGCTTATCAACGCCCCACTCTCTGGAGTTTGGAAGTGCAGAGGTTTAGATGGGTTTGAGGTTGCTCCTGGGTAGAAACAGAAATATGGCTTCTGCCTCAGTTTCCAACTAGGGAGCGTGTGTGACCTAAACTGTCATGATCAGCTATGAGGTATGTCTCAACGAATGAGCTCTTTGTTTACTTTCCAAAATCGATTTGATTTAAGGTTACCCGTATATGATTTCTAGGGAGAAGGAAGTGGAGCTGCAGCCAACTTGGTAACAGTATCTAACCTTTGGTGACCGTGTATAACCGTATGTATGCTAAACGTGACCGTCATCTGTTACATGCATATCAGGGCTTTAAAAAAATAAAGACTCTGAATTACTGCCCTAGAGGGGTACGAAATAAAGATGGGTAAGCTATACTTCTGGAAGCTATACTTTATAGGTCATATTATCTAATTGCAAGTTATTAAAAACCCATTTACAGTATCAAGGGGAATTAAGGAAAGAAGAAGGAGTCTCTTCTTCTACCAGTAATATCCTTAGGGGACAGTTTCTTCAGGGAAACTGAGGATTGACAACCTCAGAGAATTGACAGTGATAGAAACTGGCAGGTTCCCTTACAAAGAACCTACTTTGTACCATAGTAAGCATTTGGAGAACAGGAGAAAGAATGAAAAGAAGCAAATGAACAGCTCTTTGCCTGCCCTTAATAATCTAGGCAGAGAATATATGTGACTTAGAGAGTGCAAGAAATCATAAATTATGTATGTGTAGAAAGGGGATGTGAACCACCAGGAAAGGGTACTATGATCTAGGAAGCACTCCCTTGAATTGGATGAAGAAAGTGGTGGATATGAATTGCTATAAAAAAACAAAAACAAAAAAACCTGTTACTGTCAAGTCAATTCCAACTCATAGTGACCCTATAAGATAGAGTAGAACTGCCCCATAGGGCTTCCAAGGAGCGGCTGGTGGATTTAAAGTGCCAACATTTTGGTTACCAGCCAAGGTCTTAACCACTGAGCAACCAGGGACTGCTATACCCCCCGCCAAAAAAAAAACTGAAGGTGTTGCCGTTGAGTTGATTCCGACTCACAGTGACCCTATAGGACAGAGTAGAACTGCCCCATAGGGTTTCCAAGGAGCGTCTGTTGGATTTGAACTACCGACCTTTTGGTTAGCAGCCATAGCTCTTAATTACGCCACCAGGGCTTCCAAGGGATTGTTATAAACCAACCAACCAACCTGTGGCCAGATTGCTTATAGAGGAGAGGAAATTTCCAAGCAGAAGCTGTGAGAGATGGAGCAAGGCCAGAAAGTAGTAGGGCGAGAGGTGGGGGAAGGAGAGACACTGCTGGAGGGCCGCGAGCACACAGCTGAGAACTCTTTGGTATAATAGTGCCCAGACAGCCGCTTTAGGTTTCAGCAAAGGAATGCTGCGATGAAAATAGTGTTTGAATAATTTTATTCTGGAGCCTTGTTTCCTATCAACTGCAACAGGGAGAAGAAGGGGCCCAAGGACAAGTTTCTAGAGTGGTCTGGGTGTGAGACAATGAAGGCTGGATTAGGATCCATCTGAGCAAGGACACAGGGCAAAATGCTATAGGGCTTGGTAGTAAACTGACATGAAGGACAGAGGGGAGACAAAACTAGCTCTGAGGTTGTGAGCCTGGAGGCTTGGTGGTGATAGCATTGAGTCATGTGGGAGGTGTTGACCGGAACTTCATGAGCTCAGTTTTACATAAATTCTCCACGCTGAAGAATTTGCAGGAGGAAATGTCTTACAAGTAATTGGATCCAGAGGACCAAAGTGAAAATGAGAAGTCTCAGCAGGAGGTTTAGTGTGTGAGTCATTTGCCAAATTTCCCGTCAACAGGGGCCTTGTTAGGGTGGGTCACTTATGTGAGTGATTATGTGCCTGTCACAAGGCTTCCTAAATTAACAGTGAAATCCAGAGCGACTAGTCAGGGCCACACATCTCTTTCGCTTAAGATATTTTTTGCCTTCATTGACGACTCCGTAAATGAAAAGGTGTTTGAATTTACACAAATATCTGAATTGTATACAGTTGTTTTTCTTGTAAATCTGTCAGTGAGACCTGCGCTCTTCCTTAAGCTAACAATTACCCACTACAGTCTCAGCAGAAATATAGTGTCCAATGTCCTGGCATTGTTAAATGTTTCTCTCTGAGGCTGATGCTGGAGGCTAGTTGACTCTTGTTGGCAACACAAGCACATACAGAACCTGCCTCTCACACCATTTGTGATTCATCTCACCTATGGTCCCAATGACTTGGCATGTTTCTTTGTGGCCAAGGCACATTATTTTAGCATCAGGTAAGGGGAAAGAGGCAGGAGTACCCAGCTGATGGCACAGAGAGAGGAGACACATAGGGAAGCCTTTGAGTTCAGCAGCTGTAAGTGACTCCGCCTTTTGATCTCAGAGTCTGCAAAGGGAGAGAGAAAAGGTTCAGAGTCATAGAGGAGAAGCTGGATGTCTTCTTCACATGGCTGTTAGCAAAGACAAAGTACCTGAAAAACAGAACAAGTTGTTCCTAATACAGACAATTTTGTACCCCATTCATCCTTTTACTGTAACTGGTTTAAAAGCAGAGCTTTCTCTTTCTTCAAAGCAAGTTCCACTCTGTGGTCCAGCCCAGTGAGCATTCAGCCAAATGAAAAATTATACCAATAAAGGGATTATTACTAGCCCAGTATTATTGGCTACCAAATAAAGAATAGGTTAAACAAACAGCCCTGGGCTGTCTTTGGGTTTGGATACATTTTTCCCCTAGGCAGTGACCTTTACAGGTTCTGTCACTAACTTTTATTACCTCACTACAAAGTGATGAGAAAGTATTGTTCTCATTTTGTATAGAAAGGTAGAAGGGAGGAAATGAAATTATTCTTCTTTTGTTCTATTTTCTTCCTAGAAAATCTCATTTAGCTCATTTCAGCTCTGATACTAACGATGACTTTAGGCAAGTTACTCAGTCTATATGTGCCTCAGTTTTTTAACCTATAAAAAAGGAAATAGTACGTATATAATAATAATAATAGCCTCCTTCATGGGGTTCTTATGAAGATTAATGACTTAATACCTGTAAAGCACTTAGAACAGTGCCTGGCACATGGTGAGTGAGTACTCGGTAAGTATTAGCTATAAAAGCAACAATAACGGTAACCACACTCTAGCCTATAAGCAGTCCTTCCATTCTGATCATTTCCAAATCCATTTCTTTAGCTTGAACTTTACCCTGAGTTCCACATCTGGATTTGTAGTTGCTATTAGTTATCTCATTTAAAGACATAACTATTTAATATTTTTGATACCTACTGATGGGATTCAAATGAGTCCAGTAAGATCCCTTTTCCCCAGCTGAGTTCTGACTCAAGTAAGGAATAAGACAAAAGAGTAAGCCAAGGGGAAGGCCAAAGTATCACCTTTAATACTACAAATCTGATAATAAAGGATGAGGCTTTGTATGCAGGCAAGTGGGCTGCAGCAGGTGTAGTCATACTCAGCACCAGACTGGGGCAGCTTCTTCCTGCAAAGGCAGATTCTTGGAGGGCCAGAGCAGAATGTATATTTCCTGGGGGCAGCTAGAGAGAAAGGGAAAAAAAGGAGCCAAACTACATATGTACAGCTTCTCCTAATAAGCTCACCAACCATGTAAATTAATTTCTTCTCCCCTGGGGAGGAGTGAAAAATAGAGGGGAGAGAGGGTAGAAGGGTTACACAGGTGAGACTCCCATTCCACAGAAGGAAATATGTGGGGTAGGAATGAAGCATCCTCCCAACACCTATCACATGCTGGGAAATGTGTTAAGCATTGGACATCCCCACGTTTGTATACCGTGGGTACTTCAAACTCAGTATCTCTAAAACCTCCATCTTCTATCCAAATATGCTGCTTGCTTCTGTTTTCATTTTTGTTGGTAGCATTACTAACCTCTTAAGTATTCTTGGTATAAATATCAGGCCGTTTTTTGACTTGTTCTTTCTCTTGTCCCTCACATTCATATCACTAAGACCTTAGATTATTTTCTTTAAGTAACTTTGGGCCTGTCCCAGTTAAGGCCCTAATATTTCTCCCCAGGAATTACCATAGGCTCCTGATATCATGCTTTCTTTTCTATCAACACCATTCTTCTCCTTCAAAATCCGGCTTGAAATCTGCCTCATCTACTAACCCACTATAATCATAATTAACAACTCTTTCCCCTAGATACCAAGTATACACTGTGACAAACTTATTTTATGGCACTTGTGCTGTTTATCTCAGTATCTCACAGAGCTTAAAAGAGTGCTTTCTGTATATTTGGCATATAATATGTGATCGTTGAATGAATGACCTAAATTAGCAGTATAGTTAGAGAACACAGTATATAATTCCCATAGCCTCATTCAACTGTTTAAAAACATATATGGAATACCTACTTTGTGCATGACAAGAAGGAATTCTATTGTTTTCTTGATTTTGATCTATGCCGACCTACCAAAAGTTGCATTTAGTCTTAGTACTGACACTTGGAACATTTGATCTGATATATCAAATAACCAGGTATGGAAAAAAGGATCTGCTCACTGAATAAAAGGTGTGTATCCTACCTACAGCTTGTTCAGTTATTGCCCTTTCTATTAGAAAGATTGATTATGCAGTTTGGAGCTTTTTACTGAGATTTTAACTGAGATACTCTTGTCAACACCTATTGTTTCAAATGACCAATGCTTTGCTTCCTCCTCTCCTGGGAAATACCCTTTCTCTCATTAGATACTATCTCACTGGTTCAGGTGTGGACAGCTGACCCAAGTTAAGCCTGTCACAGTCCTTACTGGGAATGCAGAACGGAACTGAAGAATTGAAATTCAGTCTGGTTACTCTCTTGAGTGAAAATGATTTTTAAAACTATGAGCTCTTGGCAACCATATTCTTCCATATAGACTATGAAGCACAGAAAGCCAGTCAAGCAAGAGAGAATAAATTAGAAATGAGGAACAAAGAATCCCAATAGAATTTCAGTTCTTGGTTCTAGCTGTTCCTGAGTCCAGATATTCTGGATACTTTCTGTTCTTGACTCTATGAGACATTACAGTACTTTTTAATAAATTACCCTTTTAGCTTTGACTTATTTGAGTTGGTTTTCTGTTATGGGCAACTAAGAGAGTCCTAGAATGGGAATTCCAGAACACTTATTTGTGCTCATGAGGAAACTTTACATAGATCAAGAGGCGGTTGTTCGGACAGAACAAGGGGATACTGATTGGTTTAAAGTCAGGGAAGGTGTGCATCAGGGTTGTATTCTTTCACCATACCTATTCAATCTGTATGCTGAGCAAATAATTCAAGAAGCTGGACCATATGAAGAAGAATGGGGCATCAGGATTGGAGGAAGATTCTTTAACAACCTGCGTTACGCAGATGACACAACCTTGCTTGCCGAAAGAGAAGAGGGCTTGAAGCACTTACTAATGAAGATCAAAGACCACAGCCTTCAGTATGGATTACACCTCAACATAAAGAAAACGAAAATCCTCACAACTGGACCAATGAGCAACATCATGATAAATGGAGAAAAGATTGAAGTTGTCAAGGATTTCATTTCACTTGGATCCACAATCAACAGTCATGGAAGCAGCAGTCAAGAAATCAAAAGATACATTGCATTGGGTAAATTTGCTGCAAAGGACCTCTTCACAGTGTTGAAGAGCAAAGATGTCACCTTGAAGACTAAGGTGTGCCAGACCCAAGCCATGGTATTTTCAATTGCATCATATGCATGTGAAAGCTGGACAGTGAAGAAAGAAGACTGAAGAAGAGTTGATGCCTTTGAATTGTGGTGTTGGTGAAGAATATCGAACATAACATGGACTGCCAAAAGAACGAACAAATCTGTCTTAGAAAAAGTACAGCCAGGATGCTTCTTAGAGACAAGGATGGCGAGACTGTGTCTTACATACTTTGGACATGTTGTCAGGAGGGATCAGTCCCTGGAGAAGGTCATCGTGCTTGGCAGAGTACAGGGTCAACGGAAAAGAGGAAGACCCTTAAAGAGGTGGATCGACACAGTGGCTGCAACAATGAGCTCAAGCAAAAGAACGATTTTAAGGATGGCTCAGGACTGGGCAGTGTTTCATTCTGTTGTGCATAAGGTCGCTATGAGTCAAAACTGACTCAACGGCACCTAGCAACAAGAGAGTCCTAACCAGTATAATCACCAATTTGTTCCTCAAGTTCGTGAAAGAGTTCTCTCTCTTTCATATATATGAAATTTTAAATAAAAGTATTTAATTTTTATCATCTAAGAATATAACTTATGCAGCTAAATTCAGCAAACATTTATAGGGCATCAACAATGTGCAAGGTTTCTGCCTGGCACTAGGCTTGATATATAGACAGACATTCTGACATACTCCTTCCATTGCTGTTTGAATTCAACTCAGCTTCAGGAGGATGGTCGTAAAGTCATAATTCAGTTCATGAAATTTCTTGGCACTAACTCAATGCCAGGCTTTGTATGTACTAAAGCATTGCAGGAAGACCAGGTTGCTGGGCCTCTTGGTCTTTGTCTTCTCAGCCTGGGAGGCCAGTTCAACCTAGAGCTTTCTGACAAATCCTGCTCATGCATCAGCCTCATAAGGACTTACTCATACTCCAAGACTTCCAGTCTTTAGATTCAAAATCTTCTCAAAGGCGGGCTAGAACCAAACCAGTTTTGGGGGCCATAGGATGTAGACCACGAGCTGAATATATAAAAAATGTCAAATAATCAACACTTTCTCACTGCTGTGCCAACACAGTTCTTCCTAAGTCAGATAGGGCCTCAGAATCCTAAACACTACCCTCTAGATAACCACTCTCAATCAATGAGTAGGCATACAAGATGAGCCCTAGTTGCTATCTTTGATCTAAATGCCAAAAATATTATTTTATGTTTGGTTTCCTCTTGTAATGCAGTCCCACCTGGAACTGTGATCAGGGTCTCAGTGAAAAGGATTCTAGAGATTTTTGTACCCTGGTACATAATATATCTGTTAAAGAAATTAGATTTTGATTTAGATTTGATTCTCTCCCCCAGTAAATCTACAGAATAAGTGTGGAGGAACCCACCTGTCACTTTGATATCCCCTGTGGCTTTGGCAATGTCATTCTCAATCATACAGGAATATGTGTTGTTGATGGTGACATTATAGAGCACGGACACCACCTTCATGGTCACATTCTCAGAGTTCAGCTCAAAGGTGGTATTGGAGACTTCTAAGAAGTTGGCTCCCTGGTCAACTTGGGATGCCCAGACCACTGTGGGCTGCGGGAACCATCTGGGAGCCTCACACCGCAAGCTCTCTGAACTGGCATTATAGTCCACATTCACCTCTGGGATGCTAAAGGCTGCAGGGTCAAAACGGAAAGATGTCAAGTTCAGACAGATAAGACAATATAGCCTTTAAAGTGTTAGATCTTAAAAACAAAAACAGTTATTTTCACCACTGAGGTGACTCAGTACTTCCCCAGGGGACTGGCTCTGTGTGATCCATTGTGTTGTGAACGCAAATAATGATTTGCTCATAGTATTGCCATACATCACCACCCTTTGGCCAAGAGCACACACTCAAGTACCTAAGTTCTAGGTATATTATTGTTACAGTAGATAATTTTCTAATATAAAAGAAGCTCTGGTAACGCAACAAAGTTTATCACTGAGGGAAATTGGGCATTTTCCCAGAGACTTGTGAAACCTCCTGAATTTTATGTAATTTTCTGCCAGAAGGATAAAGTTAGAGTGGGGAGGGAGAAGGAGAAGAACAAACAGCATTCAGTTGTCACCCACAGACATTCCCACACTGGCCTTGTCGTTACAGGGATTTGGAGTTTTCTGAGGTGGAGACTGCCCAGCCCTGGCATCCAAAAATAGAAGCATTTGTTTTCTTCCACTAATTCTCACGGGGAAGGTAACCACATTTTGAAATTAAGACTAGCTTTCTCCTATGTCTAGGTAGAGAGAGACTTGTGGACTTTCAACTGTAAAATGCTTATTATGCCACAATGACAATTTATTAATTTATTTAGCATTTTCTTTTGCCCAGGACTGTGCTTAGGCTGTGTAAATGGTGAAAGAAAAGCCCTTGGCTTGGCCTTAATGAGCCTGAAGTCTAGCAGAAGAGGCAAGACTCGGGCTTGGAGCAGGTAGAGAACAAGCTCCTGGGGGATGATATGGAAAATTAAGTATACATGACAATGAACTACCACTTCGGGAGGGTACATTCTGTGCCAGGTACTGGGTACTACTCCCAGACATTATTTTATTTGATCCGCACAACAGTCCTAGGGACGTCTATTATCATCCTCATTTTTAAAAATAAACTTTTTATTTTGGAATAAATTTAGATTTACAGAAAAGTTGTAAAGACGATAAATACAAAGAGTTTCTCTATACCCCTCAATCAGCTTCCGCTAATGTTTAACCCCTTAAATAACCATGGTGCATTTGACAAAACTGAGAAACCATAATTGGTTCTTTACTATTACTAAACTCCAGATTTTATTTGGATTTTACTAGTTTTTCCACTAATGTCCTTTTTCTTTTTCAGGGCACCATCCAGGATACCACATTACATTTAGTTGTCATTTCTCCTTAGGCTCCTCTGCTCTGTGATACTTTCTCAGTCTTTGTGTATTTTTCATGACCTTGACAATTTTGAAAGGATTGGTCAGGACATTTTGTACACTGTTCCTCAATTTGCATTTGTCTGATGTTTTTCTTATGATTAAAGTGGGGTTAGGGTTTGGGGAGGAAGACAACAGGGGTGAAGAGCCCTTCCGATCACATCATATCAGAGGGTTCCTGCTGTCAATATGACGTAACACTGGTGACGTTAACCGTAATCACCTGGCTGGGGTAGTGTGTGCCAAGTTTCTTTCTTTACTAAGTCTAGCTTACTCTCAGACAGTGGACAGATGGATACTGAGCTCTAACTCCTGGAATAGAAGTTACCTACATAAATTATTTGGAATTCTTCTGTAAGGAAGATTTGTCTCTCCTTCCACGTTTATTTATATCAGTATCAATTCATGTATATTAACTTTATACTTTGAGTTATAATTCAATATTATGTTACTTTGATGCTCAAATTGTTCCAGCTTTGCCATTGGAAGCTCTTCCAGTTGACACCTGTGTGCCTTTGACATGACCCCATTAATTCGTTAGCTGCCATCGAGTCAGCCCCTGACTCGATGGCAAACCCATGCACAATATAGAATGAAATGCTGCCTGGTCCTGCACCATCCCATGGTTGGTTATGGATTGGACCATTGTGATCCATAAAGTTTTCATTGGCTGATTTTCAGAAGTAGATTACTAGGCCTTTATTCCTAGTCTGTCTTAGTCTGGAAGCTCTACTGAAACCTGTTCAACATCATAGCAACATGCAAGCCTCCACTGACAGGTGGAGAGAGGTTGGCTTGCCCAAGCCACTGTACTTTCCCAGGACTGACTCTGGATCTGTGCTTCTAACCATTACACTACACATATTATGAGGAGCCAAGAAAGACCAGCTTACTCTAGCAGGGCTCAGGGTACTTTCTGCCTATCCTTCAAGACTCCTCCATAATGTTATTTATGGGAGCTTTCTTATCCCTTCCCTCTCTATGCATTTGGATGTGATCTTTCTTTTGCTCTGAATACTCAAATTACTCTGTTTATATTTCTCTCAAGGCATTTGTAACATTTTACCCATTATTATAGGTATTTACGTACTTTTCTTATCCCTATTTGATCTTCAACCCTATAAGCTCTATAATATAAGCTCTGCGAGGGGAGGAACAATCGTCTTTGTTTTTTTTAATCATCATTGTATTTCTCACAGTATGTATCTGAATCCTTTGTATATAAATTCAGAAAACATATGTTAAATTGGGTTGGTAAGGAAGAGCAGATTTCCTTGGGGGAAGATTAATGAGTTTATAGGACAATATTGTTTTGGCTGGTTCCTTTTGAGCTTCTATTTGAGTGGGTTCCACTGTCATTAGTCCGTGGAGGTACTGATTTAGACTTGGGCTAGGGCCTACTTAGCATAGCAAAGTCCTAAGCCAAATTATGGGCTTCTCTCATTAGCAATATCAGGGGCTAATATAAAGGAGACTACCTTTGTTTTGACAAAATATTTCAGGGAATATACCTGGAAAGTCAGAAGAGGCTAGAGTCCAGAACAAAAGATTTTAAGACCTAATATTGTTTGTTGTTAGTTGCTGTCAAGTAGACTCTGACTTATGGTGACACCATGTGTGCAGAGTAGAAGTGTTCCATAGGATTTTCAAGGCTGTGACCTTTCAGAGGCCCGTCTTCTGAGATGCCTCTGGGTGGGTTTGAACCACCAACCTTATGGCTGGTAATCAAGTGCTTAACTGTTTATGCCACCTGGGGACTCTTCCTAAAATTATAATGGGCTTCTTTGGGGACTAGTAGGATTTTGGACGTAGAATGTCAAGGATGGCTGCTATCACAATTGGGAGGGTCTTTATCTGATACATGAATGTAACCCAGTATTTCATCAGCAATTCCTACTCTTTAGCCTCAAATATCTATTGGTGCTTTTTTTTTCTTTCTCCAATAGTAACTCACCTCCAGTTTTATAATCCAAGTAAGCACTCCCCTTGCCCTTAGAAGTGATAATATAACATTTGTAGGTGCCAGCATCTGCGAGTTGCACATTTTTCAGCCTCAGAGAAGCATTGCCAACTATCACTTGATCGGTAAACACTGCTGTCCGGCCCCTGAACATTTCATCCTGGTCCGAAAGGTCATCTTTGCCTTCTTTGAACTCATGCACCAAGCCCATAACACCTTCCTTCAGCCACCGTATCACAATATCTGAAAGCTTGATGTCAGGTTCAAAAGTGCAGCTCAGGATTCCATCCTCCCCGATGTTCCCAGCTGAGGTAAGAGTAGTGACTGTGATGGAGTGTCTCCCTGCAATTCAGGAAATAAGGTTCAGTGCCATGGGAAGTCTTGGAACTTTTACAGCCAAACCCTTCATTAATAAAAGTCAAACAGAGACTTCTGTAATAAGTTAGAAATTTAGAAGACAAGGAGAGGGATTAAAAAAAAAAAAATTAAGAGCTAAGAAGAACAGAAAGAGCACAAAGACAATAATTTTAATATCTACAACATATCTGACATATACAATATCTTTTGTGAGACCAAGCAACCCAAACCTTGAGACATAGCAAGAAGAGAAACACATAGGACTGAGGTTGAAGACAAAAGTTCAAGTACTTAGCTTTGTCACTTAAGAGCTGTGTGACCTTGAATAAGCCATGTAACCTCCCTGAATCTCATCAAAATAGAGGTAATAGTATCTGTCTTACCTGCCTTAAGGAGTTCTTATGAGGATCAAATCAAATGGGTGTGCATTTGATTTGCAAACTGTAATTACACACATGAGGTATTGTTATTTTTAGTTAACCAGACGTGGTACAAAAGTGAAACTTCGTGTTAACTAAATGTGGTTAGTAATTTGAAGTGCTATTTTAAAGTGATGTTACTTATATTGCCACTGAATGATGAAAAAGTTAAGGCATAGAGATCAGTGCTAGCCATGGCATAATGAGGAATGGTACTTAATGCAATTGATTTTTGACCTAAGATAAAAACCACTCCCTCTTCTCCAAACATACCACCAGTAGAATTATTAATTATGGTACCAGCTTTATCCGATTGCCCTACCCACAGCCCACCATTCAAGGAAGGAGAGATCAGCTGTTTTTTCCGCAGAGGAGGCTGCTGACTGTGGACACCTATGTGTTGTTGGGTGCCATCAAGTCGATTTTTGGCTCATAGTGTCATGGGTTGAATTGTGTCCCCCCAAAATATGTGTTAACTTGGTTAGGCCAGGATTCCCAGTATTCTGTGGTTATCCTCCGTTTTGTAATTGTAATTTTATGTTAAAGAGGATTAGGGTGGGATTGTAACAGTCTTACCCAGGTCACATCTCTGATCCAATGTAAAGAGAGTTTCCCTGGGGTGTGGCCTGCACTACCTTTTATCTCTCAAGAGATAAAAAGGAAATGGAATTGAGCAGAGAGGGGGGACCTCATACCACAAAGAAAGCAGCACGAGGAGCTGGGGTTCCTGCGTGGAAAAGCTCCTAGACCAAGGATGATGACAAAGACCTTCCTCCAGAGCCAACATAGAAAGCCGTCCCTTGGAGGTGATGCCCTGAATTTGAACTTATAACCTACTAGACTGGGAGAAAATAAATTTCTCTTTGTTAAAGCCATCCACGTGTGGTATTTCTGTTATAGCAGCACTAGATGACTAAGACATGTAGCAACGCATGTCACAGAGTAGAACTGGCCCATGGAATTTTCTTGGCTATAATCTTTACGGAAACAGATTGCCAAGTCTTTCTCCTGCAGAGTGGCTGCATGGGTTTGAACTGCCAACCTTTCCATTAGCAGCAGCCTAGTGCTTAACTGTTGCGCCACCAGAGCTCCTTGAGGATGGCTATGGGGTAATTTACTTAACTGAATCTTCTTGAGAGGGTCCCTCTGTGGTTTAGATGTGAAACTAAGGAGAGGGTGGGCCTTAGAGCCTAAGAGGAGAGTGGAGCAGGCGTAAAGAAGTACTGGGGAGAGACTATGACAGAGAAAGAGGGAGTCCTCCATCCCCAGAACTGTCTTGAATCCTGAGGGTGTTCAGGTCTAGTTCCTGTCCCAGTCTCTACATTTTCTTTCAACAAACATTGTATATTAAAGTGGCCTTTACAAGCCTCTCTTCCTTACAGCCAAAGAGCCCAGTATGATGGATCTTGAGCACTTCTTAACTAGACTTTTCAACTTCTTCATTGGTATTCCTGCTTCTCATCTTTGGCTCCATCTAATCCATTTTGGAAACCCTGGTGGCACAGCGGTTAAGAGCTACAGCTGCTAACCAAAAAGCCGGCAGTTCAAATCCACCAGGTGCTCCTTGGAAACTCTATGGGGCAGTTCTACTCTGTCCTATAGAGTTGCTCTGAATGGGAATAGACTGAACAGTAACTTTTTTTTTTTTAATCCATTTTACATGCATTAATCTTACAGGTAGATTTAAAGCACAATGTAAATATGTCTTTTTATAATCACAAGTCTTCCAAGAGCTGTGGAATAAAGTTCATACTTCTCAGCATGGCCTTCAAAGGTGAATACTGCATGGCACATAGTAAATGCTCAATAGATATTAGCTCATTTTGCTACCTTTCCAGTCTCATATCCTACTACATCCTTTCATAGTCCATATTGTCTATCTATATAAAATGATTTGTTGATTTTCTGCTTTTGGTAAAGAAATACATAAGCAAAGCATATTTGCTCTCTTTCAGGTGAAGGGGAAATCATTATGAACATAGATACATCTTCGGCATCTCTCCTCTTTCACCCTATTGGGGGAGCCAATTAGGCAAAAAAAGGGTAATGGATGAAGGACAGACTGGAGAGTCTAAGCTAGATGGAAAGAATAGAGAAGAAAAATTATACCTAGAAAGAGGCAGAGGAGGCAAAAACATGTGCATAGGCTGTGTTAGGAAGATGTTTTAAAGGCTTTAGAGCATGAGAGAAGAAAGACTTTGGGAGTAGTTGCCATGCATGGCCATTCATGTGGGAGATTCAGGAGAGAAATGAAGAAAAAGGATGGAATGAAAATTTGCTGTGCATTATGAATGCAACACACGCCCATGCCTGCCTTGGCGTTTTCTTGAAAACCACTTTAAAGATGACTTTTTAATTTTTTTTACTTGACAGACTGATATCCAAGGCATCCCAGGCTAGCACAGGCCATACAGTTAAACTCTGCATCTTAACCCTGACCTACAACTTAGGGTTCCCTCCTCTCCTTTATCACCAGTTATCCAAATTCTCCTTCCATTCAAGTCTGTTCAGATGCTTGCCCTTCCATGAAACCTTTTTTGGATCAAAATTTGCAGATTCTTTCCCTATTATCCCTTAACTTTTCTTTGCCTTTATTATAACAGCTGTCCCTGTCTGCCTTGTCTCTAGTCTATTTCTGGCACTAATTTGTAAGCTTTTCAAGGGCATAAGCTGTCTTAATCATATCTGTAATTCCTATGGTGCCTAGTCCTCTATTTCTATAGAGAAAGTTTAATTATTATTATTTGTTGAGTGAATGGTTAAATGAATGCAGGGAAATAAGTACAAGGCAAGGCACTGTTTGAAATAATGGTTCTATCCAGAATGATTGTAGGAGTAAGAAACATTTGAAAAGATTACCACATCTAAAATTTTGGAGAAATTTGAACCAGTAAAAGAGAGGGCAATAAAAATACCCAGGGATTCTCAATAAAATCAGGGAGCAAATGTAACTATGTTAGAGGAAGGGTAAATTTGATTGTCGTTTATAAAGTGCCATTAAAGTTGAATTGAAAAATTACTTTTTAGAAAAAATACATGATCAGCACAGTTTATGGAGAGAATGAAATGGTAATGACATATCTTAGTTCAGTAATTGTGCTAGCAAATTAATTTTAATGTGTTGGCCTTGTGCTCACAGGTAGAAAATCAGTTGAAATATCTCCTAAAGAACTTAATGATTAAAACCAGGCAGCTGTGTAGCCACAGGGACCTGCTGCAGGCTCTAGCCCATTTAAGATTTATTAATGATGTGGCAGATGGAATGAGTATAATGTCGATTAAATTCCTCCCTCATAATATCAAACCAAGTGGAGGAATAAAAGCCAGTGAGAACTTAAAACAACCAGGAGGACCTTGCCATATCTTTGCACCCAGAAAGCACTCAATATATACTTGTTAAGTGAATAAAACAAAGGTTACAAGTAATAAAATTTAACTTGAAGGTAACAGCATATACATATGTAATGATCATAAATACTGCTTTTTGCAAAAAGGAACCTGTATTCAAACTTGCAAACAAATATTGGCTCAAGGAGCTATGTTCTAGGAAATACAGTCTGACCTGATGGAACTCTTCAGACCTAATGACCACCAAATGCCCATGTGCAGTTTGATGAGCCAAAGGGTAAGAGTTCCCTAAGAGATGGGTTGTTGCTGTTGTTAGGTGTGTCGAGTCAGTTCCTGCGTATAGCGACCCTATATGTACAATAGAATGAAACACTGCCCGGTCCTGCGTCATCCTCACAATTGTTGTTATGCTTGAGCTTACTGAAGAGTTGGGTTAGAGCAGCTCTCTGTTGATACATAATTCTATTGATTCAAAAAGGTGCAGGTTCAAAGGATTTCCTTGACCTCTGGTATGCCATTGTACCCTTTTAAATTTGGAAGACCTAGCCACTTATTGAAAATGAAATTTCCAGCTTATGAGGGCTAATTTTTACCCTAGCTCTGGTCTGTGTGGGGAAAGGGCAGCAGTCAAAGGGGAGCTAGCTGAAATTTGAGCAGCTGGGTTTTCACATGGGGCAAATACTATTCAATTAGGCCCACCTAGGGGAGCGGGAATAGAAACCTGGTGGCACGATAGGTAAGAGCTGGGCTGCTAACCGAAAGATTGGTAGTTGGAATCCACCAGCTGCTCCTTGGAAACCCTGTAAGGCAGTTCTACTCTGTCCTATAGGGTCACTATGAGTGAAACCAACTGTATGCCACATAACAACAACAGGAGCAGGAATAGCTTAGAGATTGGGGTTATAGGTAACACACGGTAAGGATTCTTACAGAAATTATGATTCTGGGGGTACCCAAAACAACTAGAAAAAACATGCAAAGTGAACTGTCCTTTGAAATGACTCAGTGAGACAAGTTATGTACTTGCCAGTAGCAGAAAGCATATATTAGAAATAAGAAATTAGAAACTCTCAGCAGATGGTCACTCAGTGTCTGCTGATACCCAACTCTCTAGACAAGCATCACAGCATATGGCTTAAAGATGGAAACACATAGGCTTAAGCCTGTAAAGATGGAGTGTGTGTGCTACTCTTGCCAGAGGAGAGAGCCGGGTTAGGTGAGAATTAGAAAAGATGCTGGGCAAGGCCAGATAAAGGAACAAAGTAGGGAAGCAGCAGAGCGTGGTGTTTGAGAACAAGGCCCAGGTATCAACCTGTCTGGCTGAAGTCCCAGCTCTGCCACTTACTGGATGTGTGTTCTTGGGCAAGTTTTCTAGCCTCTTTATTCAATATTTTTTTTATGTGTAAAATGGGCATGCCAATATAAGTAGCTCCCTCAGAAAGTCCCTGAAAGGACTGACTGATACAATGCAGGTAAAGTGGTTAATATAGCACCTGGTTTGCTGCATGTTAAGCCTTAAATAAATGTTATTGTCAGAAGTTGTCGTTTCAGTTCTGACTCCTAGTGACCCTATGTACAACAAAACAAAATACTGCCTGGTCCTGTGCCATCCTCACAATTGTTTTTACGCTTGAACTCATTGTTGCAGCCACCTTATCAATCCATCTTGTTGAGGGTCTTCCTCTTTTTCACTGATTCCCCACTTTACCAAGCATGACATTTTTCTCCAGGGACTGATCCTTCCTGAAAACACATCCAAAGTATGTGAGACGAAGTCTCCCCGTTCTTGCTTCTAAGGAGCATTCTGGCTGTACTTCCAAGACAGATTCGTTCGTTCTTTTGGCAGTCCATGGTATATTCAATATTCTTCACCAACACCATAATTGAAAGGCATCAGCTCTTCTTCCGTCTTCCTTATTCATTGCCAGCTTTCGCATGCATATGAGGCAATTGAAAATGCCATGGCTTGGGTCAAGTGCACCTTAGTCTTCAAAGTGACATCTTTGCTTTTTAACACTTGTGAGAGATCTTTTGCTTTTTAACACGTGAGAGAGAGATTTGCCTAATACAGTGTGTCTTTTGATGTCTTGACTGCTGCTTCCATGAGTGTTGATTGCGGATCCAAGTAAAATGAAATCCTTGACAACCTCAATCTTTTCTCCATTTATCATGATGCTGCTTATTGGTCCAGTTGTGAGTATTTTTGTTTTCTTTATGTTGAGGAAACTCTGGTGGCGTAGTGGTTAAGTGCTATGGCTGCTAACCAAGAGGTTGGCAGTTCAAATCTGCCAGGCGCTCCTTGGAAACTATGGGGCAGTTCTACTCTGTCCTGTAGTGTTGCTATGAGTTGGAATGGACTTGACGGCAGTGGGTTTTATGTTGAGAGGTAATCCTTACTGAAAGCTGTTGTCTCTGATTTTTATCAGTGTTTCAAGTCCCCTTCACTTTGAGCAAGCAAGGTTGTGTCATCTGCATAAGGCAGGTTGTTAATGAGTCTTCTAATCCGGATGCAGAATTCATCTTCATGTAGTCCAGCTTCTCAGCTTCTTTGCTCAGCGTGCAGATTGAATAAGTATGGTGAAAGGATACAACCTTGATGCACACCTTTCCTGACTTTAAACCAATCAATATCCCCTTGTTCTGCCTGAATGACTGCCTCTTGATCTATGTACAGGTTCCTCTGTAATTCCCATTCTTTGCAATGTTATCCATAATTTGTTATGATCCACACAGTCGAATGCCTTTGCATAATCAATAAAACACAGGTAAACATCTTTCCGGTATTCTCTGCTTTCAGCCAGGATCCCTCTGACATCAGCTCTGATATCCCTTGTTCCATGTCCTGTTCTGAATTTGGCTTGAATTTCTGGCAGTTCCCTGTCAACGTACTGCTGCAGCCACTTTTGAATGATCTTCAGCAAAATTTTACTTGTGCGTGATATTGATAATATTGCTCAATAATTTCCACATTAGGTTGGATCACCTTTCTTTGGCGTAGGCATAAATATGGATCTCTTCCAGTTGGTTGGCCAAGAAGCTGTCCTTCAAATTTCTTGGCATAGGTCAGTGAGCACCTCTAGTGATTATCATTATTAAGCAAAATCATTTGGAAAGAGAGTGCAGCTTAGGGACTCAGGAAGTAAGGAAAGGAAAACGAAGCCAAATTCATTGCCGTCAAGTCAATTCCAACTCATAGTGACCCTATAGGACAGAGTAGAACTGCCCCATAGGATTTCCAAGGCTGTAATCTTTATGGAAGCAGACTGCCACGTCTTTCTCCTTCAGAGCTACTGGTGAGTTCTAACCACCGACCTTTTGGTTAGCAGCTGAGCGCTTAACCACTGTGCTAAATATGTCACTTACACTGGTTCATTTTAAGCCTGATAAAGACATATGGAAGATAAGAATTACTATTAGGCCAATTTTATGAATGAGGACAAAGAGGTTCCATCAAGGTAAGTGACTTGTCTGGTATTTAATTAGTAGAGCCACTATCAAACCCAAGCCTGTTTTGCTGATTTCCAGTGTAAGACTGAGATGTTTAGAGGGACTACCCACTAAAAAGATATCTCTACTTCATTTAAAAATAAAAACAATGAAAAACTGTAAAATAAATATAAGGCCAATAGCTGTTTATTTTTTCAGATGACTATGCTTTTTTTTTTTTTTTTGAAGTATCAAATTCTTTCTAAATATTTTGTGACAATTCTCCTGTTTTGGGTCTGTCTTTTGAGTCGGAATCGACTCGATGGCAACAGATTTGGGTTTTTTTTTGGTGTTGGCTTATCCAGCTCTGCCAATGACTTGTCCAAAGATGCAGCATTATTGGGAGACAGCGTCCTTTTACTTTCTGCCCTACCCTTCTAACTTCAAAGGAGGCTCACCCTAGTGTGGCCAGAAAATTGTACAGGTGCTGATAAAAGAGCGTATATAAATGCATGAATACTATCAAATTACTATTAATAGCACTGATGGTATCAATATAAATGACAGTGATAGCCATTTATTACATACATGTGCCAGGCACTTTTCATACAGTTTTTCATTTAATTCTCACAACCACCCAGTTACATCCCAAAGGACGTACAGTTAGTATCAGACCTGAGATTGAAATGTCTCTGTCTGATTCCAAAGTTCTTCCACTACACACAGCTGTTCAAAGTCACCCAGTGAGGAAATGATAGCACAGGGACTGGGCTAAGGACAGCCAGGGGCCTCTCCGTGGCATCGCCTTCCTGCTTGAAGGTCCATCTGAGAAGGCTGTCCTATGACCAAGGGCTTATGGGAGCCCTTCATTGTCTCTTCCAAACGATCCATCTCAAGTGCGTTGTATGTTTTATGGGACCCATATTTAGAGCTTGTAAGGAGTATGATGGTTATGTGGAAGTATGGCTTCAGGAGTGTTATGAAGAAATTGAATTTTTTGTGTGTGTATCTGGGAATATTTTAAAGTCTTTCAAAGCTGCGGTCTCAGGAACAATGCCTAGAAGGCAACCAGAAAACATCTTACTCTGCCATGCCTCTGCAAGCATGTTATCATCTGCACAGGGTGGTGGGTAGGAATGTGGGTTTTGGAAGCAAATTACTAGAGCTTGAAATACAGCCATACCCACTTGCTAGTTGTGTGTGACCTTAGGGGAGTGTCTCATCTGAAAATGTACGTAGCAATACCCCTCCTATGTTGTCGTGAGTAGTAAATCAGATAACGCATATAAAATTATTTAATACAGTGAGGTGCACATGGAAAGGACTCAAAACATGTTATTCATTATTATCATCATCTTAAAATTATTTGCTTAATTTTACTGTTTTATGTATTAAACCAGGTGACTTTTAATTTTTTAATATAATTTGTTTTGTTGTTGATGTTGAGAATATATACAGCAAAACATATAGCAACCAATTCAACATTTTCTGCATGTGACACTGATTACATTCTTTGAGTTGTGCGATCATTCTCACCCTCCTTTTCTGAGTTGTTCCTCCCACATTAACATAAATTCACTGCCCTGTAAGGTTCCTATCTAATCATTCAAGTTGCTGTTGTCAGTTTTATCCCATATAGATAGTTCTTAAAAGAACATAATGCTCACATAATGCTCAAGGCAGATAACGCTTTACAGTTAAGCCGAACTATTGCTTGATTTTAAGATTTCAGGAGATGTTTTTGGTTTAAGGTTTAAAAATGATCTCAGGGCAACAATTTTGGGGGTTCATGCTTCAATAGTTGGTTCAATAGTTTCAGCCAGCCTCCATGGCTCCCGAAAATCTGAATTCCGTGAGAATTTGAAATTCTGTTCTACATTTTGCCATTTTTGATCAGGATTCCTCCATAGAAGCTTTGATCGAGATGTTCAGTAATGGTAGCTGGGTACCATCCTGTTCTGGTCTCATGGCAAAGGAGGCATTGTCTATGGGGGCAATTAGGCACATATTCCATTTATTCCTCCTATTTCTTACTCTCCTTCTTCTGTTACTCTAGGTAAGTAGAGACCAAATGTTGTGCGTTGGATGGGTGCTTGCAAATTTTTAACACCCCAGGTACTATGCAATGAATTAGGAGGTAAAACCAAAGCACTAGATGCATTATTAGTCCAATTAACTGGGATGTCCCATGAAACGATGACCCTAAACCTCCAAACAAACGAGCAAAACCCATTAGGTGTTTGCTTGCACATAAGCAGCCTCAGCAGCTACTCTTTTTTATTGTCGTTGTTGTAAATATATCTTTCACATAACTTTTGCCAGTTCACCTTTTTATAGGTGTGCAACTTAAACTTATTGACAGTACTTACAATACTTGGCTACGCAGCCCTACCCTTAATGAGATTTTTCTATAACCGTAAACTGAAACTCAGTGCTCCATAAGTAATAACCTCCTTTTTACCACCACCCCCCACCCCCGTAACCACTAATAACTTTGGTCTCTATACATTTACCTTTTCTTGTCTTTTTATACTAGTGAGGTCATACAATCTCTGTCCTTTTGTGACTGGCTTATTTTGCTCAGCATAATGTCTTCAGGCTCCATTCATATTGTAGCATGTATCAAGACTTCATTTCTTCTACTGGCTGAGTAGTATTCTATTGTATATATGTATCACATTTTGCTTATTCATTCATCTGTTGATGGCATTTCAGCAGTTTCCACCTTTTGGCTATTGTGAATAGGGCCGTAATGAACACTGGTGTAAAAGTATCTGTTTGAGTCTCTGCTTTGAAGCCTTTTGGGTATACACCAAGGAATGGAATTGCTGGGTTATGTGGTAGTTCAATTTTTAGTTTTTTGAGGAACTGCCACACTGTTTTCTATAGTGGCTGTACCATTTTGCATTCCCACCAGCAAAGGATAAGGGTTCCAATTTCCCCACATCCTCCACAACATTTGTTATTTTCTGTTTTTTTTAATCTTAACCATCCTAGTGGGAGTAAAATGATATCTCTTCATGGTTTTAATTTGCATCTCCCTAATGGCTAATGACATTGAGCATATTTTCATGTTTGGTGACCATTTGAATGTCCTGTTTGGTGAAATGTCTATTCAAGTCCTTTGCCTGTTTGTCTTTTTGTTGTCAAGTTGTCCAAGTTTTATATATATTTTGGTTATTAGATTCTTCTTTTCTTTTTATAATTTTTATTGTGCTTTAAGTGAAAGTTTACAAATCAAGTCAGTCTCTCACACAAAAAATTATATACACCTTGCTAAAAAAAAAAAAATTACTACATACTCCCAATTACTCTCCCCCTAATGAGACAGCCCACTCTCTCTTTTCATGTCCATTTCACCAGCTTCTAACCCCCTCTGCCCTCTCATCTCCCCTCCAGGCAGGAGATGCCAAGAAGCTCATTCCTCACCAGCATCCCTCTCTAACCTATTGTCCAGTCCAATCCATGTCTGAAGAGTTGGCTTCGGGAATGGTTCCTGCCTAGGCCAACAGAAGGTCTGGGGGCCATGACCACCAGGGTCCTTCTAGTCTCAGTCAGACCATTAAGTCTGGTCTTTTTATGAGAATTTGGGGTCTGCATCCCACTGCTCTCCTGCTCCCTCAGGGGTTCTCTGTTGTGTTCCCTGTCAGGGCAGTCATCGGTTGTAGCCTGGCACCATCTAGTTCTTCTGGTCTCAGGACGATGTAGTCTCTGGTTCATGTCGCCCTTTCTGTCTCTTGGCTACCTTGTGTCCTTGGTGTTCTTCATTCTCCTTTGATCCAGGTGGGTTGAGACCAATTGATGCATCTTAGATGGCTGCTTGCTAACGTTTAAGACCCCAGACGCCACTATCCAAAGTGGGATGCAGAATGTTTTCTTAATAGATTTTATTATACCAGTTGACTTAGATGTCCCCTGAAACCATGGTCCCCAAACCCCTGCCCCTGCTACGCTGGCCTTTGAAGCATTCAGTTTATTCAGGAAACTTCTTTGCTTTCGTTTAGTCCAGTTGTGCTGACCTCCCCTATATTGTGTGTTGTCTTTCCCTTCATCTAAAGTAGTTCTTATCTACTATCTAATTAGTGAATACCCCTCTCCCACCCTCCCTCCCTCCCCCATCTCGTAACCACAAAAGAGTGTATTCTTCTCAGTTTAAACTATTTCTCCAGTTCTTATGATAGTGGTCTTATACAATATTTGTCCCTTTGCAACTGACTAATTTCACTCAGCATAATGCCTTCCAGGTTCCTCCATGTTATGAAATGTTTCACGGACTCCTCACTGTTCTTTATCGATGTGTAGTATTCCATTGTGTGAATATACCATAATTTATTTATCCATTCATCCGTTGATGGGCACCTTGGTTGCTTCCATCTTTTCGCTATTGTAAACAGTGCTGCAATAAACATGGGTGTGCATATATCTGTTTGTGTAAAGGCTCTTATTTCTCTAGAATATATTCTGAGGAGCTGGATTGTATGGTAGTTCTATTTCTAGCTTTTTAAGGAAAGGCCAAATCGATTCCAAAGTGGTTGTGCCATTTTACATTCCCACCAGCAGTGTAGAAGTGTTCCAGTCTCTCCACAACCTCTCCAACGTTTATTATTTTGTGTTTTTTGGATTAATGCCAGCCTTGTTGGAGTGAGATGAAATCTCATTGTAGCTTTGATATGCATTTCTCTAATGGCTAATGATCATGAATATTTCCTCATGTATCTGTTAGCTACCTGAATGTCTTCTTTAGTGAAGTGTCTCTTCATATCTTTCGCTCATTTTTTAATTGGGTTAGGTTATTAGATTCTTAATGGATATATGGATATATAAGTTGGTGGCTTGTCTTTTCATTTTTTGGTAAAGTCTTTTGATAAACAAAAGTTTTAAGTTTTTATGAGGTCCCATTTATCTGTTTCGTCTTTTGCTCTTATATTATATAGTACATTGTTAAAAGCTAGGCCCAACAGCATTGCCCCTGTATTTTCTTCTAAGAATTTTATGGTTTTAGTTTGCACATTTAGGTCCTTAATCCATTTTAAATTTGTTTTTGTGTGTGGTGTATGGCATGGATCCTGTTTCATTTTCTACATGTGGAAATCCAATTTTCCCAACACCGTTTATTGAAAAGACTACCCTTTTCCCCTCATCGAATGGATTTAGCACCCTTGTCAAAAACCAGTTGACCATAGATGTGTGGGTATTGAATTTATTTTTTAATTGAATTTATTTCAAGTGTGACAATGTGATGCTCTTGGATAACGGTTATAGTTCTTTTATAGAGTCAATTGAAAAAAATCCGACTAAATAGTATTAAATTAATAAGCAGCCCATTTTATCCAAAATAACCAGTTTTTAACCTCTGAAATAGGAAGGAGTTGGAAAACCTCTTTACTGAATTGGTAGTACATTACTGAATTGAGTAGACTACAGTTTTTGTCTATTTGTCCATTCAAAAAAGCAATTAAGATGCACCCTTTTTATTTAAGAAACTGTGTTAAGTACTTGAGGTCACTATAGCTATGGAACAGGAAAAGGCATAAGTAGCAAAAATGTTGACTGTCACAGGAAAGCTGTGACAAAGTGAACATTCTTACTAGGGTAGTCAAGGTCACTAATAACCAAAAAATAGCCTGTAAGGGCTGTGATGCCAAGCCAGTTAGGCCTAGGCCCAGGAGAATATAGTCACCAAGATTTAGAGTGAAGGACAAACACTAGGGTTTTAATTCAAAGTCATATATAAGATCAGGAATAAGATAAATTATGAGTTAAGGAAGAGTTAAGTATTAATGAGGAAGGTGCCAAAATATATCTTAGCATTAATGTTTTTAGATGTTATTCCAAAATAGTTGCTTTACCAGTTGTAAAAGAAAAAAATACATATATATGTACATATATATTTGCCTTTATATATCTTTATATGCATATCTTTCATATATATATACTTTAATATAAATGCATGTGTGTGTATATCTGCACTTGTATTAAAGTATAACTTGCATACAAAGAATGCACACATAACTGTACAGCTCGAAGAATTCTCACAAATTTATCTCATGTAACTACCATCCACACCAAGAAATAGGACTTTACCACCCCGAAAAGCCTCCTTGTGCCCTCTCCTCATCACTACCCCTTCACTCTTCCCCAAAGGTAATAAACATTGTTGTGCCTTCTAAGAGCAGAGGTTCATTTGCCTGTTTTTAAACTTTGTATAAACGGAATCATACAGTATGTACTCTTTTGTGTCTGGCTCATTTACTCAACTGTATGTTTCCCATATGAAAATGTACTCCAACTCCTCAGTCACCAGGAAATAGAAATTAAAACCACAAGATTCAACAACATCCAGTGTTGGTAAGAATATGGAGCACTGGATCTCTCAGACACTTCTGGTGAAGGATAAATTAGTAGATCACTTGAGAAAACTGAATGGCAGTGCCTGATAAAAGCTATTTATTGGCTTTTTGGACATTCTCTTTTGTGAAGTGCTTGTTTTAAGATATTAGGCAAATAATTAAAAGGCAGCAGAACAAAGCAAGAAGAGGAACATTAAACACCCCCAGTGCCGTCTAGTCGATTCCGACTCATAGCGATGTTCCCCTCACGCTCATGAGTGAGAGGAACATTAATAAAGATAAAAAGCAGAATTAGTAAAATAGGAAAACACATCAGAGAAATTACAAACAAAACCAAAAGCTAGTTCTTTGAAAACTGCTGTGAAGCTAATAACACTTTGTAAACCTATTTTAAAAGAGAGAGAGAGGCATAAAGAGAGAGAGAATGCCCACAATTAGGAATAGGAATGATTAGGAATAGGAAAGGAGATATAATAACATCAACAAAGAGAAAAATGAATTATAAAAGAATATTGAAATAGAGACAGACCAATGAGTTCAGAAACAGATTCACACACATATGATACTTGATTTATGACAAAGATGGCAACGGAGAGAAGTAGGGGAGGAAAATCTTCTCAATAAATGATGCTGGGTCAACTAGATATTCACATGGAAAAAAGTAAGTTTTGACCCCTATCTTGCACCATGTGCAAAATTATTTCTCAATGGCTTTTCCAGTTGTAGATAGAAACGTGAAAGGCAAAAGAATAAAGCTTCTAGAAGATAGCCTAGAAGAAAATCTTCATGGCCTTGGGACGTGCAAAGATTTCTTGAACAGGTTACAAAAAGCTCCAAGTATAAAAGAAAAGATTGATAAATTGGACGATATTAAAATTAAGATTTGTGCGCATTGAGAGACATAAAGAGAGAGAAAAAGCAAGCCCTAGGGTGGAAGGTATTTTGCAATTCACGTAACCAACTCACATCCAAAAGTAAAAAGAACTCCTACAAATCAAAAAGAAAAAGACAGATGACCAATAGAAAAATGGACAAAACAACAAAATACATATTTTTCATGATAAAAGAAAGTGGGAGAAGATACACACCCACAGCTGATTTTCTTACTTTAGGCCTTGTTACCACCATTTAATGACAGCACACCCACACTGGAAGAGAGAGACAGAAAAAGTAGCTTCTTAACTTCTGAAACTATAAAAACTAGTTATGAAGTGACAGCTTTGGTCATAGACTAAGTTAAAATGAATCTCAGCCTGAGTCAGGCTGTTTAAGGGAAATAGAGCAAGCAACTTGCCTCAGAGAAGACAGCTGCTGGCCTAACTCAGTGTCTTAATTAAAGTGGCATCTAGAATAGACGCTTGAGAGAAATGGCCTACACAAAAGCAGAAAAAGAAGACTGTTCTTGCAACTGACAATCAGTTAGCTGCTTTCAGAAATTAACCATCCATGCCATGATGGCATCTGTTTCCTACATGGTTCAGCAGTCATGATCAGTTTTCTCTCTACATAAGGCCTCTGTGTACAAAGACTAGATATTTTCAAGGCTTCATATGCAGTCTCATTGCAAAGAAATGACTGACCCAGGTCAACCATTGATAAAGTGGCTCAACCCTGGCACTTTATGCATAATCCCAGAATGGCATCTTCAGCACTGACTGGTATATGGAACAATCTGATAAACATCCCATTTGGTTCTCACAATTACCTGGTGATGCGGGCATTGTTTCCCTACTCTCTAAATGAGGAAACTGAGGCCTAGGGAGATAAATGAATGATGTGAAGAAGTCTCAATAATTGGAAGAATTAGTGCTCTACTCTGCAGTTTTCTGGCTCCAAGCCCCGTGCTTTTTCCATGCTACCACACTGAGGAACTGGCAATGTAATGATGGAGGGTGAATGGATCATGGTAATGCGAGAAATCACATACCTGAAATACCAAAGCCGATGATGAGTGCTATCGCTCCAGCCAGAATAATTATGGTGCTAATAATGCTGTGGAAAGAGAGACAGAGAAACAGGAAATTACTTCTTTACTCCATCTGACATGCTGCTTTAAATCCTGGGTACATATTTGTCACATGTAAGAGGCGCTACATAAGGTATCTCAATATTTTCTTCAATATGTGCTCCTTCCCCAAAATAGGTGCCTTTGAAAGGAATTTCAGCTCTTCCATCCGCATACCTCTGGGGCACTGGGATAGATTAAAGGAGTGGCCCCGTATATGTGACTGCATGTTGCCTTACTTTCCTATTTCCAGATCAAGGAAGGCTATATACAAAGACTTTTGGGGCAAGACTTGTGATGACATCTCTGTAATACCAGGTGCTATTTGGGGGTGGGGGTGGGGGGACTGGTTCCATACTCAGCCCACCTTGAGCATTACTGTCCATCCTTCTTATATCATTTGTCTACCAGTCCTGTCTTCCTTGATAGACGTTAAAACTCTAGTAAAGTCAATGGTCAGGTCTTCTTCATTTTATACCCACTCACAATTAGCCTACTGTACCCCAGAGGTTTTCAGTGGGAGTTTTTTTCTCTTATTTAAAAAGCAATACATGTTTATCATAGAAAATTTAGAAAATACAGATATAAAACCAAAACCAAACCCATTGCTGTTGAATCAATTCCGACTCATAGTGACCCTATAGGACAGAGTAGAACTGCCCTATAGGGTTCCCAAGGAGCACTTGGAGGATTCAAACTGCCCACCTTTGGTTAGCAGTCATAGCTTTTAACCACTACACCACCAAGTTTTCCTAAGCAGGTATAGGACAATGAAATCACCTGTAATTCCATCACCTAGTCACAACCACTGATAATTTTTTGATAAGTATCCTGCCAGTTTTTAATTAACAAGCTAACAAATGATATTTGAGGAATAAAATAAATAAGAAATAGTCACTGACTTTTATTGAGTGCTAGAATTACATGCCAGACATGGTATTCTAAGCTCCATATATGGATTATATCACTTATCCTTTCAATAACTTTATGAGGTGAACAGATTTATCGTCTCCACTTTACAGGAAAGGAAGCGACACAGGGAGGTTAAGTACCTCCTTCAGAGTCACACAGGTGGTAAGTGGCAGAGCTGGGATTAGATCTGTCTCCAGAATTTACACTCGACTACTACCTTTCACTGCCTTCCAAGTGTGGTGGCTCACAGATGGGGTGTGTCCCTTCTGTCTGCCTAGGGGAACCCATTATCCAGGAGGAGATACCAGATTTAGCTGGTGAGAGTGCCTCAGGCAGAGCGAGCAGGAGAGGCAGGTCACAGACAGTGTGTTGGCAAAGCCGTTCCTGGGTAGCATGCCCACTACGCCTGCCCTGGTGCATACATCATCGGGTAGGTGTCCTCAGCCACACTCTCTCATTGCTGGCAATTCACACATTCCCCACACCCAAACTGATGTTATTCAATAGGCAGGACAAAAGAAAGGTACAAGGAGGCAAAGAATGATGCTATAGAGAGAAAAAGGAACCATGGGCACTTTACTTTCTGCCTTGAATGGTCTCATTGTACTCAACTCTCCTTGGTTCAGGGATGGGCCCACCAGAGAGAACCAACTGACTTATAAGAAACAATTTAGTAAATAGTTTCCCTGGACAACAAGCCCTCAGGAGGTACAGCCATAGAGGCAGCAAATAAAGCTTTTAACGATAGAACCAACAAGTTGCCATGGAGTCAATTTCAACTCATGGTGACCCCATGTGTGTCAGAGTAGAACTGTGCTCTATAGGTTTTTTAATAGCTGATTTTTCGGAAATAGATCACTGGACCTTTTTTCCAAGGTGCCTATGGGTGGACTTGAATCACCAACCTTTCAGTTAGCAGCCAAGGACATGAAGTGTTTTTACCTCCCAGGGACTCCTTTAGCAACAACAGAGCATCTGCTAAATGGATTCCAAGAAGAGACCACATTTGACCACTTCGTCTATGTTATGAATTGAATTGTGTTCCCCCAAATGATATGTTGAAGTCCTAGCCCCTAGTAACTGTGAATGTGACCTTGTTTGGAAAAGGATCTTTGAAGATGTTATCAGTTAACGTGAGGTCATAAGGGAGTAGGGTGGGTCTGAATCTAATATGAATAGTGTCCTTACAAAAAGAAGAGAAGAGACACAGACAGAGATACAGGGGGAAGAGAGTCATGTAAAGAAGGTGGTAGAATTAGAGTGATGGTGCAGCTGCAAGCCAAGGAATGCCAAAGATGGCCAGCTGTCACCAAAAGCTAGGAGAGAGGCATGAAACACGTTCTCCCTCGGAGCTTTGAAAAGGAGTCAGCACAGCTGACACCCTGATTTCGGACTTCTAACCTCTGTTCATATAAGCCACCCAATTTGTGGTACTTTGTTCCAGCAGCGCTAGGAAGAGCACACCTTGGTGCAGCCTCAGTTCTTACTGGTCCAAGTGTATAAGGACAGCGAGATAGGAAGAGGTACAGCCTGGCAGTTTGACTGGTGTGCCATAGAGCAGACTTGCTTGCATTTGTAACCCAGGGTTTTCACTTATCTTGGGTAAATTACTTCACTTCTCTGAGACTCACTTTTTTAAACTGTAAAATGGGAGTAAGAGTAATTCCTGCTTTACCTGCTATAAAGGGTTGTTTTTGGATTAAATTAGAAAATGAGTGTGGCATAATCCATAAAGAGCTATTCATGTATTACTTTTTACTATAAAGTTTGCCTGTAACTATTTGTTATGTTAATTATTAAAAGTTATAACTCAATGGAGAAGAATCCAACTGATAATAATAAAAATATCATAGTATTTTGGTACATTAAAAATACCATGTACCAGAGTTGGTGCTAAGTGTTTGACTTGTATTTTCTCAGTTGCCTGAAATCACTAAGTCATCTTTATTACCTCCTTAATTTCTCTCAAATACCTCTATTCATTTTTGTCTCTTGCCTCTGGTCACCACCATATCTCTCCAGCATTTTTGCAACACTCTCCTAATAGCTATGCCCACCTCCAGTCTAGACCCCTCCAATCCACTCTTCACGCTCTCAGAATCAGTGGTGACTCAAAATTTCTATATAAGAGGGGCTTGGGGTGGCAACCTAGTTGAAAGTGAGGGTTGAGGTGGTATGGGAAGTGGTACAATGTGTGATTACAAGCATGCTTCCTGAAACCAGACTGTGTAGGTTCAAGTCCCAGTACCACTACTTACTAGTTGTGTGACGATAAGTTTCCTTTCCTCCTTGTGAAGATTAAATGAGTAACATTTAAAAAAAAAAATTACTTAGAGTGTTGACTGGCACATAGAAAGCTTCAATAAGTATTAGCTATTCTCATTCTTATTTCCACCACTCTTCTCTAGTTTGTCGTTCTGTGGTGGCTTGTGTATTGCATTAGGCAAATCTACAGCAAAAGACTCTTTAAAGTGTTAAAAAGCAAAAGATGTCACTTTGAGGACTAAGGCACCTCTGACCCAAGTCATGGTACTTTTAATTGCCTCATATACGCATAAAAGCTGGACAATAAATAAGGAAGACCAAAGAAGAATTGATGTCTTTGAATTATGATGTTGGTGAAACATATTGAATATACTATGAACTGTCAGAAGAATGAATAAATCTGTCTTGGAAGAAGTACAGCCAGAATGCTCCTTAGAAGTGAGGATGACAAGACTTTGTCTCATGTACTTTGGACATGTTATTAGGAGGGACCAGCCCCTGGAAAAGAACATCATGCTTGGTAAGGTAAAGGGTCAGCGAAAAAGAGGAAAACCCTCAAAGAGATGGATTGACACAGTGGCTGCAACAATGGGCTCAAGCATAGCAACGATTGTAAGGATGACACGGGACCAGGCAGTGCTTTGTTCTGTTGTACATAGGATCGCTGTGAGTCGGAACAGACAATAGCACCTAACAACAACAACATTCTTATATGTTTGTGGTTATGTAACAGGCACATGTTTCTAACTTAGAATATATGTCTCCTTGAGGATGCTGATGGAAATTACTGTAGGGAGCACTCCTTGGCTCAGCTACTGAACTATTGGTAAAAATTATTATAAAACTGATCGTAATAGTCCTTTGCTTAACACTTTTGAGTGTTTTCCCATTTCCCTTGTGATAAAAATCCAAACTCTCTGATCTGACTCACATGACCTTTCAAAGATCTTGCTCACTTTTGTTCCCAGTTTTGCCTCTTATCAAAGTGCCTTGGACCTGCTCTCCAGCTACTCTGAACCACCGGAGACCTCTCATTGTCACTGACCTTCACATACACTGTTCCCCACCCCCTCTAACAGGTGGCAAAGACACTGAACAGGTATTTGGACACTTACCAAAAGGAAGAGGGCAATGAAGGTTGTGTGTTTCAGTCAAAGAAACTCACCCCCTCTCCATCATCCCCAGGCCCACAATTTTTCCTTGCTTTAAAAGCAAAACCTTGTCATCTGTCAGCAAGTTTTCTGTGTAAGCAGGGATCATCTTGAGGTTTCTTCTGAACAGGCATTCTCTTTTGGGAAGAAATAGCTCAACCTCCAGAGCCTTGGAAAGAGAAGCAGGAACTATCAGAGCAACCAAATTAAGTAATTCCTGTCTTCTGGTTAATTTTTTAAAAAGATGAATAAAATATTTCACAAGAAGTGTTCCTACATTGCTTTCTTGTTTTACTTCCCCAGAATAAGGTCTAATAACTACACTGCAGGAAATTCTTTTTTAAAAAATTTTTATTGTGCTTTAAGTGAAATCAAGTCAGTCTATCACACAAAAACTTATATACATCTTGCTACGTACTCCCAGTTGCTCTCGCCTAAAGAGACAGCCCGCTCCATCCATCCACTCTCTCTTTTTGTATCAATTTCACCAGCTTCTAACCCCCTCTACCCTCTCATCTCCCCTCCAGCAGGAGATGCCAACATAGTCTCAGGTGTCCACCTGAACTAATAAGCTCACTTCTCACCAGCATCCCTCTCCAACCCATTGTCCAGTTCAATCCCTGTCTGAAGAGTTGGCTTTGGGAATGGTTCCTGTCTGCTGCAGGAAATTCTTAATGCAAAACTATTTCAACCACTGCATTGGAATTCATGGTACACTTTTGTTAGACCCTTCTCACAAAAGGGTCCAGATACAAAGACCAGACTTACTGGTCTGACAGTGACTGGGGAAACCCCTGAGGCTATGGCCTCCAGACACCCTGCTAACTCAGAACTGAAGCCACTCCCAAAGTCCACCTTTCAGCCAAAGATTAGACAGGCCTATAAAACCGACAATGACACACATGAGGAACGTGCTTCTTAGTTCAATCAAGTATACTAGACCAAATCAGCAAATGCCCAAAAGCAAAGATGAGAAGGCAGGAAGGGATAGAAAAACTGAATAAATGTGTCATGGATTCAATTGTGTCCCCCCAAAATATCTGTCAGCTTGGCTAGGTCATGATTCCCTTGTAGGATTGTCTACCATTTTATCATCTGACTTGATTTCCCTATGTGTTGTAAATCCGATCACTGTGATGTAATAAGATGGATTAGTGGTAGTTGTATTGATGAGGTCTACAAGATTAGATAGTGTCTTAAGTCAATCTCTTTTGAGATATAAAAGAGAGAAGTGAGCAGAGAGACATGGGGACCTTATACCACCAAGAAAGCAATGCCAGGAGCAGAGCATGTCGTTTGGACCTGAGGTTCCTGCAATGAGATGCTCCCCAGA
Source organism: Elephas maximus indicus (assembly GCF_024166365.1). Taxonomy (NCBI): domain Eukaryota; kingdom Metazoa; phylum Chordata; class Mammalia; order Proboscidea; family Elephantidae; genus Elephas; species Elephas maximus. Next base: position 162,730,309 of record NC_064821.1, on the reverse strand, counting down.
CAAAGGGAAGACTGATGACAAGGACCTTCCTCCAGAGCCAACAGAGAGAGAAAACTTTCCCCTGGAGCCAGCACCTTGAATTCAAACTTTTAACCTACTGGACTATGAGAAAATAAACTCTGTTAAAGCCATCCATTTATGGTATTTCTGTTATAGCAGCACTAGATGACTAAGACAAATGGACACTGAAAACTGAGGGTGGAAAGGGAAAGAGGAAAAGTGCTGACACATTGCAGGGATTGCAACTAATATCACAAAACAGTTTTATGTTTAAATTTGTTGAATGAAAAACTAATTTGAACTGTAAACTTAAACCTAAAACACAATAAAAAGGGGTGGGGGCAGATACAAATCAATTCTTTTGGAAAATTTGTTATTTTAGTAAGCACTTATTAGGTCTCTATGAGTCGGAATCGACTCGACGGCAGTGGGTTTGGTTGTGGGTATGTGACAGACAGTATGGAAGAAATATAGAGATGAAGTAAACAAAGTCCCTGCCCTCAAGGAGCTTGCAATCTAATGGAGGTAACACACACGCACGCACACACACACACACACGTCACTAGTAATACAAGGTAGAATGTGGTCAGGGATACAGTAAAGAAAAAAACAAAAAACAGATCAGTTGCCGTCGAGTTGATTCTGACTCATAGTGACTCTAAAGGACAGAGTAGAACTGCCCCAAAGGGTTTCCAAAAAGCACCTGGTGGATTCGAACTGCTGACCTTTTGGTTAGCAGCCATAGCTGTTAACCACTAAGCCACAAAGAGAGGAAAAACTTCTCCATGGAATTCTAGGGAGGTAAAAAAAAAAAAAAGGAAGTATTTAAATCCGGGGGAAACTGGGAGAATCGAGGTACATTTCCATGAACAAGTTTCAAAGATTATGAAGAGAAAGGCTTTTTTTAGAAAATAAATTTAGCTAATTCATGCTGTTTCATACTCTCCCTCCAAGGCAGAAACACAAAGGAATTTGCTTTCATTACTCTGGACTGGGTCAGGACCCAAGCATCACACTTACTAGTGCTCTGGGCTGGGGAGGTGCTTTCAGATGCTGCAGAACTCAGTGCCTTCCAGGTGAGGGACCAGCTTTGCCACCTGGAACTCTGCCAAACACATCCATCCTGCCCAAGGATGGCAAGGCCTCTGCTTGGCCTTGCTCAGTTCCTTTATATGTCTTTGCTTCTGTTGCTGCTACCTTCAGCATTTGAAAGAAACTAGGCATTCCTGCTAAAACATGATATATGGGTTCCTGAAAATCCATGTCTTAGTAACCTAGTGCTGCTGTATCAAAATATGCCACAAGCGAGGGGCTTTAAGAACATGAATTTATTTTCACACAGTTCAGGAGGCTAAATGTCCAAAATAGGGTCTCAACCATGTCAATTCCTTTTGTGGGCTTCTCTGGCCTCTCTCCTAGTTTCTGAGGACTGCCAGCAATTCTTGGAGTCCCTTTGCTTGTAGATGATCTTCGCATGGCGTCTGTCTTCCCACTGTGTGTGTCTCTGTGTCTATTCTGCTCTATGACTCAGAAGTGATTAGGTTTAGGACCTACCCTACTCTGACCTCATTAACATAACAAAAGAAAAATCTATTTCCAAACAGGATCACATTCACAGGTATAGGTGCCAGGACTTAAATACATATTTCAGAGGCAAATAATTTAGTCCATAATACCATACCACAAGTTCTGCAGAATCACACAAAGAAAAATAACAGGGCTTCTGGGAAAAAATAGGGTTAAAAGCAGACTACTCAAAACCTATGTGACATTGTAATCAATCTACTAACAGAAACAATGATTGATACCTTGGGAGATACCTTGGACAACCAAGGCAGACAACTCAATAGGGCCAGAAGCTGCTTTAGGGGATATTACAAATGCACAAAAATAGTAGAGTGGAAACTCCAGCTTGTGAGTGCTGTGAGCGGTAGGGTTACCGTGAAGTGGTTACAGGAGGATGTGCAACCTGCCTCTGGGCAAGGCTAGGATGTTGTTCTCTGGGAAGGGAGCCACAAACGCAGGTCTTCACTTAAAATTTAGAAAAAAGTGGAGCTGAAAGCCAAGCCATGGGCTTTTCCCTTCATGGTTGTCATTCTCTTCTTGCTATTTTCGCTCTCCTGGCCTTGAAAAACACACATAAGAACCAATAAAACTTCTATGTTATACTATCATCATTCCACTGTTTTACCAAAACATACAAGCTAACTGGTGTATAGAAACACATGTTGCAGCAGACAAGACTGTATTACACATCAAGGGTGGAGACAACCATCTCTTAAGGGCAAACTTTCTCTGTGTCACAGGTCCCTGAAGATGATAAAGCAAAAGTAATACTTATTGAACACATTCTCTGTGTCCAATGCTATACATACAATATCTTGTCCAATCCTTACAACAACCCTACTATTACTATTTTTGATATATGGGGAAACTTTTTATATATGAGGCTTAGACAAGTTAAGTAACTGCTAGAAAGCAGGAGAGCCAAATTTCAAATGCAGAGGGTTCATCTTGTGAGCTCACACTCTTAGCCACAGTGCCATACTTCCTAGATAAAATCCATATGCCAGAAGGCCCCGCGTTTGGAAAGCTTCCCCAATTCCCACCCCGGCATATCTCTTCTACCTCCTTTTCTGAAAACAAGGGCTTTCAGACTCTGTTACACAGTGTGTAGAGCACCAAGTCTGGAAAATATAAAACACACTTTGTTTTACTCAAACATTAATGATTTCTCTGTGTTCAAGTTTCTGCCTCCTCAAATACTGATAGAATTGAGATACAGAATTCCTTACAGATCAGCAGCTTAGCTCCACTTGTGTAATTAATAACTGTTTACAACTCTGAAAGCTAGATTATGTTAGCAAATTTGTGATTCATCTGAAGAATTCAACTTTTAAATTAAATATACCAAGTAGAATTTTCGAGTAAGTCAAGTTGCAGCAAATATATTACTTTGCCCATAAACTAATAAAGTGACAAGGTTTACAAAGAATGCTAAAATTGAAGACATCTATCCCAGCCTGTTCAAAAAGTTTTTCTCTCTTTGTTTCCCATAAAAGAATCCCCTTGAAAAAAAGTTTTTTTTTTTTTTAACACAATGTGAAACAGGGTAAAAAAAATTTAACCATTTCCTAAACATTGATTAGCACAAGTTTCAGGTTTCTGAGAAGTCTAGATTGTTGACTACTCAAGTTTTTGCTTTGGCTTCCCTGCTCCCCACCACCCGCTCCTCCCCGCCCCAAGGATGCAGGGTGTAGAATATGTTTCCTGATTTTTATACTGTCTCTTTTGCCGGGAGAACCATGAACAGCTTTAACCAGGGAACTGAGAGTGTGAATGTCAGGGGGAGTGAGTGGAGAGTTGGGAAGAAATGGGCAAAGAGGGGAATCCATTATATGGGGCTTGTAGAGTGTGTTTGGAAGAGAGAGGGCATCCTCCCTGGGCAGCCTCAGCTCTGTCCACATTGCGTTAATGGCAGTGAACTGTTAAGCTTTGTGTTTGGGAAAGGGCTTTTAGGAAATTGCATATAAGAGACTTGGGTATTTTTGAATATCAGGCTAAGGCATCCCTGTTCTTTCTAGTTGCCCCCAAGAATCATGACACAGTATTGTGGGGCCCTCCAAAGCACAGGATCAGAATTATATCATACCTGAGTCCCAATGCCACTAATCCAGGGAGACCTGGCCAGCAAATAGATTTCATCTTATATGCCAACTTTTCTTGAATGATTGATAGTGGTAGCCCAGAATATTATGTTGGAAAAGATTCCAAGGCTGGCCCCAGGCTCAGCAGGAAAGAGTACCATCACCAATTGATTTCTAAATGAGCATGAACGCCCCATGTTTGCCATCCTTCACAACTACCAGAATCTTAGACTTACTTAATAGAAATGTAATCACAGTACAATGGAAATGTTAGCTGACACTCTTCTATGAACATTTTTGATGCCACACTTTAAAAAGAACATTGGTACAAATATGTATATCTAGGTCAGTGTTTCTCAACATTAGCACTACTGAAATTAAAAAAAAAAAAAAAACCATTGCCATCAAGTCATTCTCTTTGAAATTTAGGGCTAGGTAATTCTTTATTGTGGGGGATTATCCTGTGCATTGTAATATGTTTAGAAGCATCCCTGGCCCCTGCCTTCTAGAGGCCAGTAGCATGCCCTATCCTTGCTTTGTGACAATCAAAAATGTCTCCAAACATGTTGTCCTGGTTGAGAACCATGGATCTAGAAGAAGTAAAACCATGGGGGTGGTAAGATTAGAAGGCATGTCTTTTGAAGAATAGTAGAAGGAACTGGGGTGGTTTAATTTAGAGAAAACTAAAGGTAGCAGTGATCATTTCAATATTTAAAAGGTACCATATGGACCTATTTTCCTTCATTTTGGCAGGAACAACAGAGCCAATGGGTGAAAGTTCTAGAAGGTTAGACTTAGATTCAGTACGGAGAGAAACCTTCCTACAGACTGGGTTGGACTGCCTAAAATTACAGAGTTCCCCATCACTGGACATGTGCAAGCAGGGACTGGGTAATCACCTAGGGAGAAAAGTGGGTACTGAAGAGTTTCTAGTATCAAATAAGTGTTGGAATAATTTCAAAAGCCCCTTTCAAATAGTCAGTTACATGATTCTGTAATTTCATATTCCCCGGGATTTGCTCTGACTTTGCCTTTCCCACAATTGTATACTCTGTCTGCTTCCTAAGATCTTTGCTAATAATATAACAATGACAGATGTTTACTGAATGCATTGCTTCATTTCTCTCATTTTATCCCCACAACAACCTTACGAGGTAGGTACTATCATCTTTATTTAACAGATGAGAAAACCGAAGGCTAGTGTTAAGTAACTCATCCAAGAACTCACTCCCAGGAAATTAGAGCAGTGTTAGACTCAGACCTAAGACTCCATTGCCTGCGATCTTACTTATTTTACTGTATTTTATATAAATTCAAAGTTTCGTAAATCCCAGGATTCAAATCAGTTGCCAGGCTCATGTACTGTATTGTATTATATTGTATTGTACAGTTGTAACCTATGAAAAGACAACATGCATAGTTTTACATAGATTGAAAAAAAAAAATTATGTTCCCTAAGGTGTATCTTATCTCTGTGACTCTGGAAGGAAATATGGAAGGGGAGACTCAGGTGGAAAATTACCGAATGTTAATAAATGGATACCTTTCCCTAAACAATATTTGAGTTTGCAGCAAAGCCATTCTATTTTATCCTTAAGCTGTTCTATTTATAACTGTCCCCCTGATTGCCCATGAAACACATTAGCATTTCATCATCCTTGTGCATACTCTTTTCCAGTGGCACAGCCAGAGTGAGACAAAAGTCGATACAAGGTTGATTACTAGTTCTTCTCCTAATCATACCTGTATTTTCCTAATCATACCTGTATTTCCTCCTTATTCTCACCGGGGAGAGAAACACTTCCAGAAGATCCCTGTAGAAGTGTAACTGATCTCATTGTGTTTAATAACAAACATATTTCAAACCTTTTAGGAACCTCCCACAAAGTGTCTGTAAGAGAAGCCCAGTACCCCATATGCAGTCTGTGTGGCCTAAACTAAAACAGTCTAATTGCAAGTCTTCCAAACTGGAGTTTGGAAGCGATTTCCAGGGCTACTCACAGCACCTAGAGTGAGGTTTTAAAAAAATGCATTGCCATTGTATCGATTCCAACTCTACAGGACAGAGGAGAACTTCCCATAAGGTTTCCAAAGCTGTAATCTTTACAGAAAGGAGCCTTGGTGGTGCAGTGGTTAAGCATTCTATGGTTCGAACCTACCAGCAGCTCTGCAGGAAAAAGATGTGGCAGTCTGCTGCCATAAAGATTACAGAGTTGGAAACTCTATGGAGCAGTTCTCCTCTGTCCTATAGGGTCACTATGAGTTGGAATTGACTCCACAGCAACCAGTAATCTTTATGGAAAAGAATTGCCACATCTTTCTCCCACGGAACAGCTGGTGGGTTTGAACTGCTAACCTTGAGGTTAGCAGCCAAGCACTTAATCACTGTGCCACCAGGGCTCCTGTAGTGAGATTTAGCTGCTAATTAAACACTTCCTTATTTTTTTTCATGATTAGCTGCTGTTGTCTTGGCTGTTCTTTTCCTCCACAGCCTCCTCCCTGCCTTGTCCTGCTATGGCCTTGCTCTCCCTATCCCTCCTCCTCACTTCCCCTCTTCCAGTCTTGCCATCCACAAGGCAGCAGCATTGCTCAGTGACACCCTGATCATTTCTGAAATGGGTGAAACAAAGAGAAGGTGCTGCTACGCCTCTCCCCTTATCGACTTCACAGAGACTCTGTCATTGTTTTCCTAATGAAGGCGTGGTGGGAGCTGGGGACTTCAGGGGACTTGTGTAATTGAGAGATGCTACAGTTCCATGGCTTTGAACTGGTTCTTCTCAGTTCAATGCCCTGCTGAGAATTTGCATTTTCACCCCAGATGTACTGAATCAGAATCAACATTTTAACAGAATTGCATTTTCACCCCAGATGTACTGAATCAGAATCAACATTTTAACAAGATTCCAGGTGATGCTTATGCCAGCAGCATTAGCATCGCCTGGGAACTTGTTAGAAATGCAAATTCTCAGCAGGGAATTTGTTGGAAATGCAAATTATTAGCAAAGAAATTGTTAGAAATGCAAATTCTCAGCAGGAGGTTGAACAACAGCAACAAAACCCCACGAACTGTTTCAAAGCCCTGAGCAATTCATCCTATACCTGTATCCAGATTAAATGCTACTTTTCCACAGGGTTGTTGAGAGGGTCCAAAGGAACGAAGTAGGCTTTATAAGTGGAAATATTAGCTGTTATTTTAAAATTATAAATGTTAATTATTTTTATATATTCTCGCCACCCCAAAGTTTTAGTGACTTCTTATAGCTTAAAAATTAAAGTTCAAACTTAGTCTAGAATTTCAGATCTTTCCTAAAATGCTATTTCCTAACTCTTTTCCCCTTCTGAAATGATGTATTCTCATCAAACTGATCTGATCATTGCCTCTGTTCCCCCTACCTAGAACATCCTTCCACTTCCTGCCAGGTTATCAAAAAATGGGCCCCTTTCAAAGCCTGGCTCAGATCTGACTTCCCTCTGACATGTTTCCTAAAAGCCCAGTCAGAGAACATTCTCTTTTTTCTTTCCGTAATGAATTTAAGGAAGGGGCAGGAAGGTGAACCTCTGAAGGCTGGGCCCTGGGTTTGTCTTGTGTAAGGGCACTGGGGTTTAGGAGAGAAGATGGGAGGGCAGGAGGTAGAACTGAGAAAGGCAGGCTTCCTCTGAGGAGAGTGAGTTTCTGTGTAGCCCCTTCTCCCATAAGTCACTATGACCTGGGCCTCAGGCAGACGGATGGCCTGACAAAGTAAGTGGTGTGTAGTCTAGGTTACCTTTGCAACACCCTAAAGCTACAGTGGCTGTTTTGACTTTTCATTCCTCTTCTTGTCTTCCAGAAACCTGTGCCCGTCAGTGAAAAGATCTGGAGAAGTACTTGGGCTGGTCCCCTCTCAGAAAGCTTAGCCCTGGGATCAGTTAGTTGTTTACTCATTAATAAAGCTGGAAACAAGTTTCATCTATCACCCTTGGAACTTTTCCTTGCCAAAGTACATATACGTGTCTTAGGCAGTTTGATTCCTCTACATTCTGAAATGAGGTACAATGTCCTGTTTGCACACTCCAAGGCTTCTGTCATTCACTCTATTTCTATATGGCCAGAAAATCTTCCCAGTGAAGATTAGGCCACTGTATCCTGGAAATTAATAGGGGATGTATTGTTAAGCCTTCCAAAAGCCCTACCAGGAACTTAACTGCAAATTCTCACCTGCAGATCCACATTCTCGTATTTTAGACTTGGGAACAATTCTGTAGGCTTTGAGAGAGCAGAGGTGAGGAAATCAAGCTGCCAGACCCATCCCTTAAAGGCCTGGTCTGCCTGAGCCGCACTCACCAGGTGCAGACACTGGGGCTGCCCTGCCTGCTATGACAACTCTTGCCTGCCCACACCCAGGAAGGTTTCACCGCAAGGCAGAAGGGGGACACTTCCTGTCCTAGGAACGACAGTTACCTTTGAACTGAGTTCTTCTGTGCCCCTGTTCCTCTGTAACAGATACAAAGAGAGTTTCCCTGTTCTTCCTGTCTGGAATCTGTACCCTGCCTTTTCTCTGGAGCTGGGCTTGAACCCAGGGCCTTCCTTGTGATTTCAGACAGCTCATTTCTGCACCTCCTCCCTTGTCGGGACCTCTGCATACCAACCCTGGCTCTTCCCTCTGGTCCTGCCTGACCTCCAGGGCATGGATCTCCTGTGGCTTCATGGCTTCATTGCTTCCTAATGTTCCCTGGTAGGGACTTCCTGCCTTATGCTATATGGTATAACGGCCTGCTGTGTCCTCCTGTGCCCACCCCCAACTCCTGTCCCAGACCCTTGTGGACCACCCTGACCCATCCTGCCCAGGGCCTGGTTATAGGGCTATTATGAAACACAAAATTTGTCTTATCTTCTGCTTGAGACTTCTATATATTCAGATACATTTTTTAGCAAAAGTTTCAAATTGAAAAATAAGAACACAAAGTATTGATCTGAGAATAAAAAGCGAAGAATGTATGCTAATCTGGAACCAATGTCACAAAACAATATGTGTATCGTTTAATTTGCTTTATAAACCTTCATTCGAAGCACAATTAATAAAAGAAAAAAATGATGGAAAAAGAAAAAAAATATGAAAGAAGGTAAGACACATGAAAACTCAAGTGAGAAATTTTAATATGTATTTAATCAGAGTTCCAGAAAGAGAGAATAGGGTGTGGGGGACAGGCAATATTCAAAGAGATAAAGACCAACTATTTTCCAGTGTTTGTGAAAGACCTCACTCTTCAGATTCAGGAAGCTCAATGAATCTCAAGTGGGATAAATAAAAAGAAAATTATAAGACCCTTCATAGTGAAACTGAAGAAGAGTAACGACTAAAAAGATCTTAAAGCAGTAAGAAAGAAAAGATAAATTACCTTGAAAGGAATGACAAACTAACAGCTTACTTTCTAAAGTAACAAGGGAAGTCAGAAAATGATGGGATTATATCCTCAAAATGCTAAGAGAAAAGGAAATGTGAGGTATGAAGTACCCAGCAGGTATTATAGATGCTGGTATGATATAGAGACCACATGGCCCTGTCATTAAGACTTCATGTCCATTAGGGAGACTGCTAAATGCTAATATTAAAACCTTAAAGTGAGATTTATACCTTCAGCACAGGGCAGAATCAGCTTTAATGATCATGCAGAGAATCTGTTTAATAAGTCATGTTGAACAAGTTGGAGAAACAAGTCAAAGCTTTGTCATCTAGGGGTCTAAGCTGTCAGGAACTTAAAGAGATGGACCAAAGAAATAATTTATTGGGCCAACATAAGGTAACTGAAGCCCAGGCAGTACTGAGTTATCTACTAGGCAGACTAAACTTGTGCTTAGGGCATTAGCAAAGCAGGAATGACAACCTGTCCCCCCGCCCCCGACACTCATAAAAAGAGGGCCAGAGCTAGAAGTTAAGGTTCAATGAACTTATCTAGAAATTCACAACCAGGAAAGCTAGAAGGAAGCAATTTAAATTTTAGCTTGGGCATATACTTCTGTGCTCTGGTTTAGTATTCTTTATGATTTGAATTACATGCTGGTGGTTGCGGCAGGGGTGGAGGCATTGGTAGGCACCACTAGCGTCTTTTTAATGCTTATGACATTTCCCCTGAGCCTTGAGGGATAAATATTTAGGGTTTAGAGAAGGAACTACCTTCTTAACTTGATGCTTTCTTTGTGACATATGTAACATAAAATACCTAGGGTAAAAAAAAAAAGGTAGTGCCTGGCATATAGCAAGTACACCAAAAAGGTTAGTCCCCTTTTCTGCTACCAAGAGGCTGAGGACTACAGCAAGAACCAGGATGATTGCGGATACCAAACGTGTTGTGTTTCAGGGGCCAAAGCCTGGAGTGGAAGTGTGCGTGGGGCGGGGGGGGGGGGGGTGGCGGGAGGGCGTTGTCTAGGGAAAAAGGGGAGGGAGTTCTTGTCCAGAGATACTTAGGAGGCAGGGACTACTAAAAAAAAGCCTGGAATAATGCCTCTCTAATTTTCCCTTGCTCTAGAAACTAATAAATTTAGCCTCTCACCTAACTCAGAGATGAAAAAGGGAACCAGGGCTGGTGCCCCTTAAAGCTGCACCAGCTAAGTCAATACTTGACTTAGATTTAAGAAGTTAGGATAAGAAGCTGGCTCTGTTAGTTTTATATTTATGGTGTTTCTTAGTTAAAAAAAATTTTTAGGCATATCTTACCCAAACCAAAGATAGAAATAAGTTTTCACATTTTGGTCAAATACAGTAGGTGTGATAGCCACTAGAGCTGATGATCCCAGGAAGCACCAGTGGAGTTGACACAGGACATATTGGGGCCCTGAAAGAAAAGGGACAGGAATGACAGAGGAGGTAGTTCCTTTTCCATCCCAGCAATTTTCTCACTACCTTGTGAAAGGCAACCACATTCTCCCAGAGGAAATTTCCGAGAGCTGCCAACAGACTCAGAATCTAGCTGAGTGGGCATACCCTGGTCAGTGCCAAAGTGGCATTTTTTACATGACATTCTGCTTCATTGTTCTGAAATGTGGTCCTTGGTTATGGGAGCTGCATTTTCCCAAAATTGGGAAACGTGGTTTGACAATGGGCATGTGTACTACTTCCAGGTATAAGAGGTCTGAAACACATAATTGGAATTCATAACTATTTGAATTTCTAGGATATTTTGATGACTTAGAATGGCAATAGGTAAAATAACTGAAATTAGGACCAAAACAAAAAAAAAAACAAACCTATTGCCATTGAGTTGCTTCCGACTCATAGCGGCCCTATAGGACAAGGTAGAACTGCCCCATGAGGTTTCCAAGGAGCACCTGGTGGATTCAAACTGCTGACCTTTTGGTTAGCAGTCAATTTCTTAACCACTACCCCACCAGGGTTTCCTGAAATTAGGACAGTCTTGTTCAGTCTGAGGCGTATAACCGTGGTATGTTTAGACCCTCAAGGAGGCCTCTCCTCTCAGCGTGTGAAGTAGATTGTACCTATTTGGCAGTCAGATGAAACATCTTTAGGATCCTGGACTCAGCAGCATAAACTTCAGTCAGGGCCCTAAATGGTCACAGCTTCCTCTTCCCTGACTTAGTTTTATCAGAGGAGAAAGCTCATTCTTACAATTTTTCAGCATTTTCCTCAAGATATTTTTAATGCCCTGGGCTGGAGGCCTGAAAAAGTGAAACAAACTATTGCAAAGAAAAAGAAAGAATTGGATAGGAGATAGAATGCCGAGCATTCTTTATTCTCATTCTCCACTTAAAATGTCTGGGACCTGTTTGTCCCAATATTCTCTACATAGTTACTGATGTCAGTAAAGCCAGGAGTGTTATAGTTACACACAGGTGAATCACCCAGGCCCCAGAGCTTAGAGCAGATTTTTAGAGTACCTTAGGGCAAATTCAGAAAGGCTTTCTATTTTTACATTTGGCTGCCAAGATTCCTGGGCCTCCATTCAAACCCTTGGAAAAGAATCCTTTTTATGTCTGCTTTAACTGTCTATACAGTATTACCAAGAATCTGTAATTCAGTTATTGCCCTGGGCACTTGAATAACTGGTGGACAAATCAATAGCATTTGTTCTGAATCATGGAGTTCCTAAGAAGATACTACATCCTTTCAGCTCACTTGTAAGGCACGCGGACTTCTCATTCTTTAGCGTATGGCCTTCCTTCTAGATTATTTTTAGGGAAACTAGTGGCAGTATTCTCAGAAACTGTCTCTTTGTCCTCATTGTGCCCTGTGCATTTCCCTATCATGACACTTGTCACATCGTATTGAAAATTTCTGTTTATATGTGTGTCTCCTTTTGCCTCCTCTAAATTTCTCAAGAACAGAGACCGTATCTTTTCATTTTTGCGTTAAGTTTAAAGTTTCAATTGACGTTCTAAAATGCAGTAGATGCTGCATACCAATGTGAGTACCATACCAATATGCAGAGTTAAAAGGGAATTTTTGATAACCGCTTCCATATTTCTTACACACCTCCATCAGATCAAAGATATAAAAAGGTTCAGAGTAAGGAGGGAGGATTTGTGAAGATTATTTTTTGGAGTTTTTTTTTTCTGTGATTTTAGAACATACTCTCCCAACACTCAAAGCTTAACTTGAAGAACTTGTTATGTGTTCCCCAAACCCTGGTAGCATAGTGGTTAAGAGCCATGGCTGCTAACCAAAAAGTTCGGCAGTTGGAATCCACCAGGCGCTCATTGGAAACCCTATGGGGCAATTCTACTCTGTCCTAGAGGGCTGCTATGAGTTGGAATCGACTCAACAGCAGTGGGTAATGAGCTGGGGTCGGGTTTGGAACTCCACTGACCAGAGACTAAATCATGCTTGAGAAAATTAATGGGGTCTAGAACAGGTCACACAGAGAGGAAAAGAAAACAGAAGAACTGCACTGAGAAGTCACTACTCATTTACAAGGCAGGGAGAGTATGAGTTTTCCAGCAGGTCAGATAACCTAGAGCCATATTGAGTCATCATCAATAGGACTACTACTTATGACAGGGGACTTAAGCAGTGAGAGGTGTTTGAAAAGTGGACCTGCAGGGAATCAGGGGTTGAGGGGGCTTCAGGCAGCTGAAGGAGAGGCCCAGTTTTCATCAGAGGCAAGTTTCATCATGTATTTTCCTGGTGAATACTCTTTAAAAGGACAGAGGAAGATGAAAAAAAAAATTTGCTTTGCTTAGACTCTACTGGTCATGCTGGATCAATGTATCACTCCCATTTATTTCTCTAAGTATCAGACATAGTATATAACTCATCCTGAAAAACAGAACAAAACAAAAACCAAACCTGTTGCCATCGAGTGGATTCTGACTCATAGCAACCCTATAGGAGGACAGAGTGGAACTGCCCCATAGGGTTTCCAAGGGGTGGCTCGTAGATTTGAACTGTGGACCTTTTGATAGCCTGGAGCCCTGGCGGCATAGCGGTTGAGAGCTCAGCTGCTAAACCAAAGGTCAGCAGTTCAAATCCACCAGCTGCTTCTTGGAAACCCTATGGGGCGGTTGTACTCTGTCCCACAGGGTCACTATGAGTCGGAACCAATTTGATGGCACCTAACAACAACAACAGAGGCTGCCTGCATTCTTGGCTCATGACCTCTTCCTAACTCAGCCTAAGTACTTAATAAATGTTGAACTGAGCTGACCTGATTTTGTAACATATTCTTTTACTATACCAAAATATGTCTATGAGACAGCCCAACTGAATTGAAATTCATATTCCTATTTCAGAGTTACACCTCCTTAAATCATACTTTGGAGCAGGTTTTATGTGAATGGTTAAAACTAGCAACTAAATAGAAATACACATTTAGAAACCAGCTCTTAATTATTATAAATAAGTAGAAAATTGTTTTCTAGCCCCAGAGACATGATCTTATTGTAACCCATATAAAGCCTAGTTATCTTGTGGTCCAGTTTCTAGCAAAGTCATAGCCAAGAAAATAGCAACCCAGCAGAAGAGTTTAATTGAAATGAATGGCTTTCCAGGAAAACGTCAAATGGCATTATATAGATAATGCAAAGCAAAACTTCCTTTTAGAAAAATCCCCTTTCTCAATTTTATCCCTTTATTTAGGTCTCCAAACTTTTCCCTTCTTAAAATTTCCCCAGAACTTTCTCTGAGATCCATTCCCCAATCTCTTCTCTCTCTTAGCCTCTCCTGCTGCTGTAAAGTAAAGCTATTTGCTTCTCCCTCGCCAACAAAGCCCCTGTCCTCTCTCCTTTCTCTTGTACCTTTTACAGTCTTTGCATGATGCTCCATTGAACGCGTAACTGTGAGTTAAGAGAACATGGAGGCTTAGCAGAAAACACCAGGATTTTCCTGAGAACTGGGTAGAGAAGGGATAGGCTGTGAGTATTTGTTTTTCCTGGCCACAAAAAGAGACTTGACAAAGGCAACTTTAGGGGTTAAAAGAACAACTAGCCTCTGTTTTACTACCTCTGGGGCACTGGCAGTGGTGGCCTCTCTCCACCTCAAATAAGTCTCATTTTTAGCTTGATAATAAAGTGAAACTCTATAATATAAATTTATAATAAAAATTCCTGATCATTTAGAACAAACAACAAACAAAAAAGCCTCTTTGCCATCAAGCCCATCCAATTCATAGTGTCCCTATAGGACAGTAGAACTGCCCCATAGGGTTTCCAAGGAGCAGCTGGTGGATTCAAACTGCAGCTGAGCTCTTAACCAATGTGCCACCAGGGCTCCTCCTGATTAAAGTGTGTAGTATAATATTCTATCTCATTACTCACTGAAACTGAGTATACATAAGTTTATTAGTTACTTTAGAGTAACTAATTAGAGTAGGTTTGGATGGCTAATTAAGAAGAAAAAACCTAACACAGAAGAAGGAAATTTCAAAAATGGGAAGAGACATGGAAATGAAAGGTGAATAATTAGATATAAAATTTGTCCTTTTTGCCTCTAAAATGTTGTTAGGGCTTAGTACTGGCCCTGTACAGAGGCTTAAGTAGAAATATTGTTTTGGGAAATCTAGATGGCTGGTACGAGTGTCAATTAGTGCAAACTTCAGGGTGGGGAGAGGGAAGAGTCTCTGCATGACTCAAACGGTTAAGCATTCAACCACTAGCAGAAAGGTTGGCAGTTCAGACCCACCCAGAGGTGCCTGGGAGGACAGGCCTGGTGATCTGCCTCTGAAAGTTCACAGCCTTGAAAACCCTATGGAGCGGTTCTCTGCACACATGGATTGCCATGAACTGGAATTGACTTGAAGGCAACTAACAACAACATCAGAAGACTTACAATGTGCACAACCAGCTGTGATCCAGGAAATCCACCCTCTAGGAATTCATTTTAAGGAATCAACAGGATGCGTTTATAGGGATGTTGCTGTGTTGATTATAATTAGTGTAATAATCATGGGCAAATGATTGGAAGCACCTACATGTCCAACAATAGGGAATTAAGTGAATTAAGGTGCATCAAATGAAGCAATATTACTTACGCGGTAGTAAAAAAACTCCTATCATAAAATATTTATTTGCCTGAGAAAATATTCACAAAACTAAGTTATAAGCAGTTTCTAAAATAATATGTACCATGCAATGCCATTTATTAAATATATATGCAGAGATAAAAGACTGAAAGGACATATTGATGGTGGTTATCTCTGGGTTAGGGATTACATAGATTTTTTTTTTTTTGTACTTTTCTGTGTTTTCAAATTTTCCATACTAACCTGATATTACTTTTGTAAAATAAACTTTATTTTTTTTTTAAGTTTAACCTGACTCTCTTTAAATGGTAGGTGAACAGGTATCTTTTAGTTTGATGCTCCCGCAAAGCTGTTAACTTAAAACAGCTTCCTGGGTCACTGGTTTGTATTTTCAGTAGAGCTGTCATAGTAAGAGCCCATGCCCAAGTGAATGGGTGCCAGAAATTATACCAAACCAGAAAACCCATTGCTGTCAGTTGATTCTGACTCATAGCGACTCCATAACTTGTTTTTCTTCATTTAAGTGAGCCAACATGTTCTTCAGAACTCCGTGTGCTGCTCACAAACGGCCTCAGGCAATGATTAGAGAGCCACCTCTGTTCCAGGGAGCCCAGGTGAGCAGCACTAAGAGCCTCCAGGATTTTCCCATAAACTGAACACTTCCTTCACAGTTTGACCCCTTTTGGAAATACTAAAAAAAGCCACCATGTTGCAACTCACTTCTTTACGATTGTATTAGCCTTAAGGGTAGAGAACTGTGAAGCTAGCAGGATATTAAACAGATGCTTTTGTAGGTACCATACTTACTGCCTTAGAAAAATCAGCATTTGCATTCAGACCATGCATTTATTAGAATAAGTAGGATACTTGGGGTTAGTATTAGTATAAATCTATAGTATAATAGATTTATTTGTTGGTTTAGGATACTAGATTTATTTGTTAAATCTATAAAAGTCGAGAATTTCATTGATCTAGTAATTTGTCTATTAGAAATTGTCAACCTAGAAATAGAGGGAAACATAGCTAGAATTTATCTTTTTTTTTTCAAAGTTTGGTTGTTGTCTTAGTCATCTAGTGCTGCTGTAACAGAAATACCACAAGTGGATAGCTTTAACAAAGAGAAATTTATTCTCTCACAGTTTAGGAGGCTAGAAGTCCAAATTCAGGGTACAGCTCCAGGTGAAAGCTTTCTCTGTCTGTGGTTCTGGGAGAGGGTCCTCATCATTAATCTTCCCCTGGTCTAAGGAGCTTTTCAACGCAGGGATCTGAGGTCCAAAGAATGCACGCTCCTGGCTCTTCTTGCTTTGTAGTAATGAGGTGCCCTTGTCTCTCTGCTCTCTTTTATATCTCCAAAGAGATGTACTCAATATACAACTTAATCTTGCAGATTGAGTCCTGCCTCATTAGCATAACTGCCTCTAATCCTGCCTCATTAACATCATAGAGGTAGGATTTACAACACATAGGAAAATCCCATCAGATGACAAAATGGTGAACAATCACACATAACTGGGAATTATGGCCTAACCAAGTTGACACACATTCTTGGGGGGATACAATTCAATCCATAACGGTTGTATCCTAAAGTTTTTGAAGTTTTAGTTTATTCTAAAGCCTAAGCACAGCAGTTTTAGGGGATCACTTTACAACAAAAGAGCCCTTCCTGGCTACATAAAAGAGCCAGGGTCTTAACAGAGCCAGGGTCTTCTGGAATCCAGATTTCTGGGATCCGTGGAATTAGGTGACCACCCAGGCCGTTTGCCTTCAGATGTCCTTTTGAACCTTGAGCCTCGATACAACCATCACCATTATAGATTTCCAAAAGGTTTTCATCATTTCAAACAGAAACTTAGTACTCCTTAAGAAACAACTCCCTCTTCCTCCCATTCATGGATAACTACTAACAAACTTCTGTCTCTGTGCATTTGCCTATTCTAGATATTTCATATAAGTGGGTTCATACCAATATTTGTCTTTTTGTGTCTGACTTACTTCACTTAGCATAATGTTTTTAAGGTTCATCCATGTCACAGTGTGCATCAGAACTTCATTTCTCTTTATGACTGAATAATATTCCATTCTATGTTGTAAAAATGGCATGGGGGCACTGTCTGACCTCCTCTAACTTCACAAGGGTGAAGGAGAATCAAGATCAACAGCCCAAAACTGATTCCTATGAAGCGAAGGTCAGACATGCCTTCTCTCTCCACCATTTTTTACCAACTCTGACACCAACTGTCTCTCTCATGGCACTCTCTACTTCTCTGCTGGGTTTGAGAATTCATTGCAATGGCCACACAGAACTCACAGACCATACTCACGATTATGGAGTTTATTAGGGAAATGGTGGTTACAATTCAGGCTCAGGAACACTCAAGGATACAGTTCTTCCATCAGGACAGCCTTTTCTCAGCCATGTTTGCAGGCACGCCTCTCCCTGGCCCCAGGCCTCTGACCATAGGCACTCAGCTTTTTCATTCAATGGGCCAGGAAGCCCACTGCCGTTTCCTGCTGCTGGGTCTCTCCTGCCACCACTTCTCAGTGTCTTCAGGGTCACAGCTCGCCCTCTCTCTCGGTCTCCACTTCCAGGAGCTTCTCAGCACAGGAATCCCAGGTCCAAAGCACATACTGGCTCCTGGCTATTCTTCTTTGGTGGTGATGGGGTCTTCTCTTTCCTACCTCTGGGATGGCTCACCTCAACCCTAGCATAATGGCAAAACTGACCAATTCCTTTGGTGGCCCCACCCAATCACTTGAGTGGGAGTTAGAATACCATGGCTAGTAAGGCTACACAAAAGTGATCCACCACCCTGCGTATGTATATACCACATTTTGTTTACCCATTCACCTGTTGATAGACACTTGGGTTACTCCACCTTTTTTGGCTATTGTGAATAATGCTGCAATGAATAGTGACATAAAAGTATTTGTTTGAGTCCCTGCTTTCAAGTCTTTTGGGTATATGCTTAGGAGTGGACTTGCTGGGTCGTATGGTAATTCCATGTTTAACTTTTTGAGGAAGCACCAGACTGTTTTTCACATTGGCTGTATCATTTTACATTCCTACCAGCAATGAGCAAGGGTTCCAATTTCTCCATATCCTCACCAACATTTCTTATTTTCAGTTTTTCTGATAATAACCATTCTAATGGGGGTGAAGTGGTATCTCTTTGTAGTTGTGATATACATTTCCCTAATGAGTAATGATGTTGAACATCTTTTCATATGCTTACTGGCCATTTGTACATCTTTTTTTTGAGAAATGTCTATTCAAGTCCTTTACCCTTTTTTTTTAATTGGGTTGTTTGTCTTTTTGTTGTTAAGTTGTAGGAGTTCTTTATATATTCTGTGTATTAAACTTTTATCAGACATATGGCCCTCAGATATTTTCTCCCATTCAATAGGTTGTCTCTTCATTTTGTTGGTAAAGTTCTTTGATGTACAAAAGTTTTTAATTTTTTTCTTCTTTTTTTTTTTTTAATAATTTTTATTGTGCTTTAAGTGAAAGTTTAGAAATCAAGTCAGTTTCTCACACAAAAACCCATATACACCTTGCTACACGCTCCCAATTACTCTCCCCCTAATGAGACAGCCTGCTCTCTCCCTCCACTCTTTCTTTTTGTGTCCATTTCGCCAGCTTCTAACCCCCTCCACCCTCTCATCTCCCCTCCAGGCAGGAGATGCCAACATAGTCTCAAGTGTCCACCTGATCCAAGAAGCTCACTCCTCACCAGCAACCCTCTCCAACCCATTGTCCAGTCCAATCCCTGTCTGAATAGTTGGCTTCGGGAATGGTTCCTGTCCTGGGCCAACAGAAGGTCTGGGGGCCATGACCACTGGGGTCCTTCTAGTCTCAGTCAGACCATTAAGTCTGGTCATACGAGAATTTGGGGTCTGCATCCCACTGCTCTCCTGTTCCCTCAGGGGTTCTCTGTTGTGTTCCCTGTCAGGGCAGTCATCAGTTGTAGCCAGGCACCATCTAGTTCTTCCGGTCTCAGGATGATGTAGTCGCTGGTTCATGTGGCCCTTTCTGTCTCTTGGGCTCGTAATTGCCTTGTGTCCTTGGTGTTCTTCATTCTCCTTTGATCCAGGTGGGTCGCAACCAATTGGTGCATCTTAGATGGCTGCTTGCTAACATTTAGGACCCCAGACGCCACTCTTCAAAGTGGGATGCAGAATGTTTCCTTATAGATTTTATTATACCAATTGACTTAGCTGTCCTCTGAAACCATGGTCCCCAGACCCCTGTCCCTGCTATGCTGGCCTTCAAAGCATCCAGTTTATTCAGGACACTTCTTTGCTTTTGGTTTAGTCCAATTGTGCTGACCTCCCCTGTAAAAGTTTTTAGTTTTAATGAAGTCCATTTTATCTATTTTTTCTTTTGTTGCTTATGCTTTTGGTGTCATATCTAAACATTGATTTTCAAAAACAAGGACTCGAAGTTTTAAACCCTATGTTTTCTTCTAAGAGTTTTATGGTTCTAGTTCTTACATTAGGTCATTACAATGACCTCCTCACCTCATCTTCTAGAGCTATTTGCTCTCTTTGCTCATTTGAAAATCGTTCTCAAAAGTGATTTAATTTCATCTGCTGGTTTTGCATATCTTCTAATGATCCTCCTAACCATTCCCTTTCTCCTTCTTATATCATTCTAAGCCTTAATTAACTCAGCTACAACATGGGGAGGATAAAACTCCCCTGATTCAGTTGTTGAGATTATATTTGCCTCATGCTTATCTCTTCATCTATAAATTCTGCTTTCCTCTTCTCATCTCCACCTCACCTGATAGGGTTTTCCCTTTGCCTGGATATTCTTTTCACTTCTCCTTGCTTGGCTAGTTTCCACTCAGATTAGAAGCCAGTTCTTCCAGAAGGTTTCTCTATCTACCTCACCACTATCACCGCCACCAATACTGGATTAGAAGTGATTCCAAAGCATTCTGAAACTTACCTGTGGTGGCACTTCTCGTATTGTAATTGTGTGTTTATCCGTCTTCCCTACTACTCTGTATTCTAAATGATGGTAGGATCTATATCTTGTTCAGTAATCCTAGGAATTATGGTGCCAGATACACAGTCCCAAACCCACTGCCATCAAGTTGATTCTGACTCATAGTGACCTTGAAGGGTTTTCAAGGCTGTAAATCTCTATGGAAGCAGACTGCCACATCTTTCTTCTGTGGAGCTGCTGGTGGTTTTGAACCACCGGCCTTTCAGTTAGCAGTTGATCACTTTAACCATTGTGCCACCAGGGCTCCTTAGATACACAGTAGGTGTTCAATAAATATTTGTTAAATAAACTAATAATGTATGCAGAACTTTTAGAAGAGTGTTGGCTTGCATAGGAGCTCTATATGGGAGAAAACATCTATGAGGTTGTAGGATTGCAAAGTGATACTGTAAGAAGGCCAAACCCAGAAGTGACATAAGTTCCTGGCCAGAAGATCCAAAGTTTCAAGCTACATCCTGATACAAACAGCTGCTCTGAAAGCTGAGCCAGAAGGGAAGTGAACAGTGGGGCATGTATGACCATTGCTTTTAAGACTGCTGTCTATTTTAAAGTCTAGCATATGTGGGTCTTGGTGCTTTTTCTAAGTTATCTTATTGCAATGGGCCAGGGAAGCTTCTCAATTAAAGATACAAATTTGTCTGATAATGGTAAAGAGCCTCATGCTGCCATCAATGGCACTGCCATGATTGTCCTTTCCACCTTATTGCCTTTGATCTTCATGGCAGTTGTGAGAGGTTCATTTATTGTCTTCATTTTAGCAAATGAAGAAAGTAAAGTTCAGGGAAACTAAGTGATTGGCATAGGATCGGACAATAAATTTGGAAAGGGAAGTCAATCCAGGCCTTTCTCGTTCCAAATTTCATTTCCTTTCTATCTATTGTGCAGCTGAATAGAAGTAACAATGTCCACACTACCACTCTCCCATTGCCTTCTGTTGTGAACCAAATTTTGTGCCCCCAAAAGATATGTTGAAGTGTAAACCCTGTACCTGTGAATATGACCCTGTTTGGAAATAGGGTCTTTGAAGATGTTATCAGTTAGGTTAACATGAGGTCCTACTGGCGTAGGGTGAGTCCTAATCCTATATGACCAAAACCCGTTACTATCGAGTTGATTCCAACTTGTAGTGACCCTATAGGACAGAGTAGAAATGCTGCATAGGGTTTCCAAGCTGTAATCTTTATGGAGGCAGACTGCCACATCTTTCTTCTGTGGAGCAGCTGTTGGGTTCAAATTGTTGAATTTTTGTGAGCAGCTGAGCACTTTAACCACTGTGCCACCAAGGTTCTAATCCTATATGACTGGTATCCTCATAAAAAAGGAGAAAATACACAGAGACAGAGAGACGATGGCGATGTTAAGATGCATTACAAGCCAAGGAACATCAAGAATTTTTCACTGTCAACAGAAGCTAGGAGAGAAGCATGGAACAGATTGTCTCTTAGAGCTCTCAGAAGGAATCAACATGGCTGACACCCTGATTTCAGATCGCTGGCCTCCAAAACTGTAAGACGATAAATTTCTGTTCTTCTAAGCCACGCAGCTTGTGAAATCTTGTTATGGCAGCTCTAGGAAACTAAGACACTCTCAGAGCACTCGGGATCAATTATCAAGTTAATTTGACTTTTATGGATAGAGGACAAATGAAATGTGAGAATCTGAAAGATAACAGCCTGTTTAGGGCTTATTAATGCTTACCCTTTAAAAGAGCCCAAGTCAAAGGCTTTATTTCCAATTTCATGATGAGAAATTAAAGAGACCTTTTCTTACTCTTTTTGGTAATTATGAGTTTGTAGCAAGGCCCTTGGGAGTCCAGGAATTTCTTTTGTAGGTACCCTCACTGTGGGCAGAGCCTCCCACTGCAAGGGCACAAAAATATCAAGGCCCCATTTAAGTGTCATTTAGACCCCACCCAGATACAACTGCATCATTTACCCCCACATGCAGGAAGCATCAAAAGAAGATACACAGAGTCATTATGCCAAAAAAAATTAGTCAATGTTCAACCATTTCAAGAGGAAGCATATGATCAGGAATCGATGGTACTAAAGTCCAAGCTGCTCTGAAGGCATTGGTGAAAAACAAGGCTTCAGGAATTGATGAAATATTAATTGAGATGTTTGAACTAATGGATGCAGCGCTGGAGGTGCTCACTCCTCTATGCCAAGAAATATGGAAGACAGCATCCTGGCCAACTGACTGGAAGAGATCCACATTTATGCCTATTCCCAAGAAAGGTGATCCAACCGAATGTGGAAATTATAGAACAATATCATTAACATCACACACAAGCAAAATTTTGCTGAAGATCATTTAAAAACGGCTATAACAGTATATCAACAGGGAGCTGCCAGAAATTCAGGTTGGTGTCAGAAGAGGACGTGGAACCAGGGATATCATTGCTGATGTCAGATGGATCCTGGCTGAAAGCAGAGAACACCAGAGGATGTTTACCTGTGTTTTACTGACTATGCAAAGGCATTCGACTCTGTGGATCATAACAAATTATGGATAACATTGTGAAGAATGGGAATTCCAGAACACTTATTTGTGCTCTTGAGGAACGTTTACATAGATCAAGAGGCAGTTGTTCAGACAGGACAAGGGGATATTGATTGGTTTAAAGTCAGAAAAGATGTGCGTTGGGGTTGTATCCTCTCACCATACCTATTCAATCTGTATGCTGAGCAAATAATCCAAGAAGCTGGACTATATGAAGAAGAACGGGGCATCAGGATGGGAAGAACACTCGTTAACAACCTGCGTTATGCAGGTGACACAATCTTGCTGGCTGAAAGTGAAGAGGACTTGAAACACTAATGAAGATCAAAAACCACAGCTGTCAGTATGGATCGCACCTCAACATAAAGAAAACAAAAATCCTCACAACTGAATTAATAAGGAACATCATGATAAACAGAGAAAAGATTGAAGTTGTCAAGGATTTCATTTACTTGGATCCACGATCAACAGCCATGGAAGCAGCAGTCAAGAAATCAAATGACGCATTGCTTTGGGTAAATCTGCTGCGAAGGTCCTCTTTAAAGTATTAAAAAGTGAAGATGTCACCTTGAAGACTAAGATGCGCCTAACCCAAGCCATGGTATTTTCAATCGCATCATATGCATGTGAAAGCTGGACAAAGAATAAGGAAGACCGAAGATAAATTGGCGCCTTTGAATTGTGGTGTTGGAGAAGAATATTGAGTATACCATGGGCTGCCAAAAGAACGAACAAATCTGTCTTGGAAGAGGTACAACTGGAAAGCTCTTTAGAAGCAAGGATGGCGAGACCGCGTCTTATATACTTTGGATGCGTTGTCAGGAGGGATCAGTACCTAGAGAAGAACATCATGCTTGGCAAAGTACAGGGTCAGCAGCAAAGAGGAAGACCCTCAACAAGGTGGATTGACACACTGGCTGCAACAACGAGCTCAAGCATAACAATGATTGTAAGGATGGCGCAGGACCAGGCAGTGTTTCATTCTGTTATGCATAGGGTCGCTATGAGTCAGAACCAACTTTATGGTACCTAAGAACAACAACAACACATATACCTAATCACTCAAATTAACTCTGTGCTGTCATAGAAAAACACCAACCCCACCTTTCAGCTCTCCTCTTCCACTGCCCCAAGTATTACAATAATTCCTACCCACAATTAACAGCTGCTAGTTTTTTTTTTTTTTAGATGACCAGATCTCTATTATGATGTCAAAATGCCTAGTCACTCCACAGATAGTTCATAATGATGACCACTAAGTAGTGCGTGAATGATACAAAACCCGGTTAAAGAATCTCTTGTGGAAAAAATTCTAGTAAGTGAACCAGTGGGGTGAAAAAAGTGGAATACTGAGTATTTATTCTTGGCCAAGTCACTGTCTCATTGTACTCTCTCTGAATCTACCCCCATCCAACAATTCCATTCTCTGTCTTAGACATTTATTTGGTTCTGGTGGTGGGGGGTGGGAGGAAACAAATTCAAATTCTGGCTACAATAATTTGGAAACAACACCAACAATAACCAAAAAAATAAGAGTATGGTCACATATATAGGTGTATAGGCATATATGTGTACCAGTAGGTACAAGTGAGTACATATGTGTGCAAGTATAGAAGTATCTATATATATATGTACATACAGATATGTGTGTGCATGTGTATATATTCATAGAGGACATATTTACAGATACTTCTTACCCAGTGCCATCACTTCTTAGACATAACCAAACACCTTGCAAGATTAGTTTCCTGGGTTTGAGGGCTTAGGACCTTAGTCTCATGGGACAACTCTGTCAGTTGGCATAATATAGTTCACAAAGTTCATGTTCTGCATCCTAGTAGGTGAACAGCACCTGGGATCTTAAAAGCTTGTTAGCAACCATCTAAGATACAACTATTGCTTTCTACTTACCAGGAGCAAGAGAGAAAAAGGAAAAGAAAGTCTAAGAGAAGAAACTAGTCTACAGGGCTAATAGCTTACGTGAGCCATGGTCTCATCTACCCTGAGACCAGAAGAACTAGATGGTGCTTGCCTACCAGTACCAACTGTTCTGATCAGGGCCATAATAGATGGACCCTGATAGAACAGGAGAAAATGTGCAATGAAACTCAAATTCTTAAAACGTGCAGACTTACTGGACTGGTTGAGACTAGAGGACTCCATGAGATACTCTTTAAACTTTGAACTGAAACTATCCCCTGAGGTCATCTTTTAGTGAAATAACAGACTGGAGCACAAAATAAAGGATATTACCCATGAGTATGATGCTCCACTAAAAAACCATTCTATATGAGACCAAAAGGTCAACAATTACTTTATAGCAATGATGAGAAGATAAGGGGCCAGGGAAAGTAGAGTACTAGAAATGGAGCAACCAGAATGCAATTAAAGAGAATGGTGACACATTGTGAAAAATGTAATAATGTCACTGAATAATTTGCATAGAAATTGTCAGATGGAAACCTAATTTGCTGTGTAACCTTCCACCAAAAACATAATAAAATTAAAAAAAAAGAATTCTGGGAAAAATTTTTTGGCTATGATATCCAACAAGGGTCTTGTCTCTAAAATCTATAAAATACTTCAACACCTCAACAATGAAAAGACAAATCGTCTGATTAAAAAATGGGCAAAAGACATGAATAGACACTTAACCAAAGAAACCATTCAGGTGGCTAACAGACACATGAGGAAATGCTCACAATCTTTGGCCATTAGAGAAAAGCAAATCAAAACTACATTGAGATATGGTCTCACCCCAACATTACTGACACTAATCTAAAAAACACAAAATAACGAACGTTGGAGAGGTTGTGGGGAGACTGAAACTCTTATGCATTGCTAGTGGGAATGTAAAATGCTACAGCCACTATGGAAAATGATATGGTGCCTCCTTAAAAAGCTAAAAACAGAAATATCATATGATCCAGAAATCCCATTCCTAGGAATATATTCTAGAGAAATAAGAGCCATCACACAAATAGACATATGAGTACCCATGTTCACTGCAACATTATTCACAGTAGCAAAAAAGATAGACACAACCTATGTACCCATCAACAGATGAATGGATAAACAAATTATGGTGTATACACGCAATGGAATACTATGCAATGATAAAGAACAATGGTGAATCCTCAAAACATCTTACAACATGGATGAATCTGGAGGGCATTAAGCTGAGTGAAATAAGTCAATCACAAAAGGACAAATATTGTATGAGACCACTATTATAAAAACTCAAGAAAAGGTTTACACACAGAAAAAAACCCACCTTTGATGGTAATGAGGCAGAGGAGGGGAAAGGAGAGGAAATCAGTAACTAGATGGGAGACGTCTGTTAACTTTGGTGAGAGGAAAGACAACACACAATATAGGGAAAGTCAACACGACTAAGGCAAAGCCATAGAAGCTTCCTAGATACACCCAATCACCTTGAGGGACCGAGTTACTGGGGCTGAGGGCTGGGGACTGTGGTCTCTGGGGACATCCAGGTCAATTGCCATAACATAGTTCATAAAGAAAATGTTCTACATCTTACTTTAGTGAGTAGCATCTGGGGTCTTAAAAGCTTGGGAGCAGCCATCTAAAATACATCTATTGGTCCCATCACGTTTGGAGCAAAGGAGGATGAGGAAAAACAAAGACACAAGGAAATTATCAGTCCAAAGGACTAATGGACCACATGAACCACAGACTCCACCAGCCTGAGCCCAGAAGAAATAGATGCTGCCCAGCTACCACCACCAACCACTCTGACAGGGATCACAATAGAGGGTTCTGGACAGAGGGAGACAAAAATCCAGAACAAAATTCAGATTCACAAAAAAAGACCAGACTTACTGGTCTGACAGAGACTGGAGGGACCATGGTCTATGGTCCCTGGACACTGTGCTAACTCAGAACTGAAGCCACTCCCAAAGGCCACCTTTCAGCCGAAGATTAGACAGGCCTATAAAAACAAACAAACAACACAAGTGAGCCCTGGTGGTGCAGTGGTAAAGAGCTACTGGTCCTAACCAAAAGGTCAGCAGCTCAAATCCACCAGCAGCTCCTTGCAAGCCCTATGGAGCAGTTCTACTCTGTCCTGTAGGGTCACTATCAGTTAGTAGGGTGACTATGAGTCAGTACCACTCGATGGCAATGGGTTTTTGTTTTTTTAATAAAACAAACAATAACACTTATGAGGAAGTGCTTTTTAGTTCAGTCAAGTATAGGAGACCTAATGGGCAACACCTACCCCAGTGCAAAGATGAGAAGGCAGGAAGGGATAAGAAAACTGGACAAATGGACACAGGGAACCCGAGGTGTAAAGGGAAAAGGAGAGAGTGCTGACATATTGTGGGGATTGCAACCAATGTCACAAAACAATTTGTGTATAAATTTTTGAATGAGAAACTAATTTGTGCTGTAAGCTTCCACCTAAAACACAATTAAAAAAAAAAAAAAAAACCTGGCTGCATGTACCTTCAACATCGCACACTGTTCTTTATCTGGCATGCGTGCGATGCTCCCCAGTGGCACCAGCAACCGGTGCTAACTCCCCTCCCTGCATCCAGATTAAATTAGTTGTAAGAAAATTAGATGAACACCTATAAACTGGGATGATAATAATACCCTGAAAAGATGAACTAATTGATAATTATAATAATGAGAGAGTGGACAAAATAATATGCTGTGTTTATTTAGTATCTGTCCTTTGGGGAATATGGGGTGAGATATTGATGTCGCTTGTGAATCGTCCCTGCACTTTTATGTTGGGGGGAAAGGACAAAGGTTAGTTAGGAAAAAGCCAGGTTGGGGCAAGGCTAATCAAGGAAGAATTACTGTAGAAGGAGGAGGTTTAAAAAATATGATGATTTTGAATATGAAAGATGGACAGACATTCCCAGGAATGAAGCTTGCCCTTTGTCTCTGGGGCATTTTCTCAGTCAACCATCCATGTCCAGTTTGGATGGCGTGATCATGTCCTGCACCCATGCACCCACATTAACATGATTTTTTTTCTACTCATGACTTCTTTTGTAACCACCTAGCCCCTAGTTTCCCAAAGGGTGCCTTGATAAGCACTATTTTAGAAAAGATTATGTAGACCAATTAATTTTCATAATCTTAGGTAATCACAATCAGATTTCTTTAATTATAGGACTTTCCAAGGCCTTTAATATGCTAATATGCACAGTAAATGTCCAAACAAACAGAAAAAACTCCAAAAAACAAACCCACTGTCATTGAGTGGATTCCTACTCATAGCGACTCTATATGATAGAGCAGAACTACCGCATAGGATTTCCGATGCTGTGCATCTTTATGGAAGCAGACTGCCATATCTTTCTCCTGAGGAGCGGCTGGTAGGTTTGAACTGCTGACCTTTTGCCTAGCATCTGAGTACTCTAACCACTGTACCACCAGGGTTCCTCAGTAAATACACAAGAGGCGTATATATTAGCTTGAACCATTTGAAATGGGTCAAAAACAATGAACACTGGCAATTTCTTTTGGTCCAGCCTAATATTTATCTAGCACTTCCAAACTTGCTTGACTATAGAACCCTTCTGGGGGCAATTTCTTGCAGTGCCAGAGACCTCAGAACTCACTTTGGGAACTATTGCCTTAGGTACTTAAATACAAAGACTGTTAGGCACTTGAGTCATTCATATTGCTTGGACCAGATGATGCTCAGATGCAACAGGGTAATGAGAACAGCAGAGTGGGAAGATTTCCACAAGGCAGGTGGGGGAAGCCCACCAGACCTCTGGGCTGAATTTCCAGGAAGGCTGGCCAAATATGACGTTTCCCAACCCAATATAAGTGCAGAAAATTTAAGTTACTATATGTAGAGTTACAATTGTTGCAGTGTGTTAGATGAAAGGTTTTTTTTAAACTGTAAAACTGCTTAAATATTTAGCTTAATATGTAAATATTTAATGGAGAAAGCAGAATACAAAAGGGTACACACTATTAACTATGTAAAAATCATTTGCATTTGGTTACAGACTTGAAAGGAGCAGCAACAAAAAAGAAAATAATTGTTTACACTGCTAGAACCATAGATGACTTTTTGTTTTCTTTCTTCGAAATTTCCTTGGATGTTGTTATTACACTGTTTTCGCAATTAAAAAAAAAAAAAATCACACCAGTTATTTCTTAGGCTATGAGTCCATGTCAGGCAGTCCTTTGGGAAAACCCCAATGCCTCTCCCTCTGTTCTTTCCAGGTGGGAGACTAGTATTAAGGAGATGACTACTAGCAGCCAAGACTTTGGTAAATTACGTCTCTGGTCATCTTATTGAGCTGGGTGGAGTCAAAGGCCCAAGAGACAGGTAAAACATTGCCTCTGGAGGGCCCTCTCTCTTCCCTCACAAATGAAGGATCAGCTCTTCTAGATCCCAAAACCTAACGGCATTCCCAGAATCCAGTGGCTGCTTTCTAAAAGTCTGTGTTCATGTTGGTTATTTGAAGTTGCGAACAGGATCCTATAACAACCCAATTTATAAGTGTCAATCAGCTTTCTCAGCAAGGCCTCAAAAACCTATTGAATCCCACGGTTTCTAGAAATACTGCACATTTATAATCCCCACTGCCGTTGAGTCAATTTCAACTCATAGCGACCCTATAGGACAGAATAGAACTGCCCCATAGAGTTTCCAAGGAGCGCCTGTCAGATTTGAACTGCCGACCTCTTAGTTAGCAGCCGTAGCACTTAACCACTATGCCACCAGGGTATGCACATTTATAATGGAAAAGGAAAATAGTAGAAAACATTTCTTTCATAAACACAAACTTTCAGCTACAGTAAGCATTTCATAGACTTATGTGGGCTGACTTGGGAATCTAGCTTTCAAGCTGTGTCCATGGGAAATGTCTTCCTAGTCTAACTTGGAATGACGCCCCAACAGCCCCTCAGCAGTCTGTAGATGAAGGGTAAGGTTGGCATAGCCCAAGGGAATCATGGAGCTGCTGACCAGAAAGGCACTGTAACTGAGGAGCACCCCTCTGTCCCCAGTACTCAGTGAGGAAATCTCTCTATATAAGGGACGTTCTTGAGTCCTCTCCCCCTGACCCACTCCCAAAGCAGCCTTGTTCCTGGGCTGTCCCCAACATTCCTTGCATACTGTCCTTCTGAAGGAGCTGGCATAAGTAAATACACAAAAGGCAGAACCCCTTAACAGGGAAGTACCTACGGAGCTGGGCCCAAGGTTACCCCTCAAGTTGACCGGAATAGTGGGGCTTGAAGACTTGGATGGCTTTTGCCACATTTCAGGGGTCCTCTTTTCAGGCCATTAGACAAAGACTCCCTGACCTAAGGCCATACAGAAAGGCATCATGACTTTCCTTCAACTCTGGCTACTTCTCAAGGCTTGGCCTCTGTTCAAAAATGGAAGAAAGAAGAAAAAGGATGAGAAGCTGGACAGGTTGAAACTAAAATCAAAGCTCAGCTTCTTTTTAATCACAGTATTTCCTTGTCTAACTATATCCTACCATAGAGTTTTCCACTGGGATCTGTCTAGAAACCTTATCCCAGCTTTAAGGGCAGTTGGCTGGGGTTCCTTGAAATCTAGAAGGCACTCCCTTCCACAACAGCATTTGCTATTACATGGCTAACCCTACTTAGCCTTATAGGACTTTATTTCTGCTCTGAAGCTAACACTAGCTACTTTAAACAATTGTCCCTATACTGTTATGTTCTGTTCTTGGATCCTGAGAACTTTTGGCAAACGGTAGTCAATCATTAAATCTAAGAAATGAATGAAAGGATGTGTTCTAACACCAGAGGTTCCCTGGCAGCAGAGCTGGGTGGTTTCGATTTGTATGGCAGCAACAGACAAAGATGCTACCACCAGACCAGTCACAGAGAAGCAGAGGCAAACTCCAAGAAATAAGACCTGTGTCACAGGGTGGGATGGGAGGGCAGGGAATTAGGAGAGTGTAATATAATGGAAACCGAGAGAAGAAACTATTTCAAGAAGGAGATAGTGAAGACATCTGTGTCAAATGCTTTGAGAAGATAAGTAAGATAAGGCCAGAGAAGTAAACATTAGACTTAACAACATGGAGGTCATTGGAGACATTGACAGGAGCAATATCTTGGCATGATTGGGGAAAAATACAACTAGAATAAGTTGAGGAGAGAATAAAAATAGCAGAATACCTGGTTTACAGTAAGTGTCTGCTAAGGAATTTATGGAGCCCTGGTGGCACAGTGGTTAAGTGATATGGCTGCTAACTAAAATGCTGGAGTTCCAGTATACCAGCTATTCCTTGGAAACCCTACAGGGCAGTTCTACTCTGTTCTGTAGGGTCGCTATGGGCTGGAATTGACTCTATGGCAAGGACTTTATGTGTTTTAACTCATGGAATCTTCACACACACTTGTGATATAAATTCTAACATTATTCTCATTTTACAGATGAGAAATTTAGTCCAGAGAGGATACATAGAGCCTAGTGGTACAGTGGTTAAGAGCTATGGCTGCTAACCAAAAGGCTGGCATTTTGAATCCACTAGCTGTGCCTTGGAAACCCTGTGGGGCAGTTCTACGCTGTCCTGTAGGGTTGTTGTGAGTCAGAATCAGCTCAACGGCAACGGGCTTTTTTTTTTTTTTTTTCAGGCCACACAGCTATGAAGTGGCAGAGCTGAGACTGGAACCCAGGCAGCCTGGCTCCAGTCTGTACTCAGACCCACTACATTACACTCCTCCACAATGCCTGTAGGAGCTCTGGTGGTGCAGTGGTTAAGAGCTACGATTGCTAACCAAAAGGTCGGCAGTTCGAATCCATCAGCCGCTACTTGGAAACCCTATGGGGCAGTTCTACTCTGTCTTATAGGGCCACTATGGTTTAACACGGTTAACAATGCCTGTAAATCACTAAGGTCAATAACTGCAGGTAACACTTTCAACAAGTTTGCTGAGAATGGAAAAAGAGAAACTGGGTGGTAGCTGGAGAGGTTGTTAGGCCTTGGGAGGGTTTTTCTTTTAAGACCGAAAATACTGATGTATGGGTTGCATACTCAGGGGAATAAATCAAGTAGTGGAAGAGAGATTGATGATGCTGGCTCAGAGGGATTTATGAGCAGGCCAGGTGGGATGGATCCGAGGCATGGTGGAGGGGTTGACCTTTGACAGGAGCTGGGCACATTCCCTTGTACCGAGAGAGAAGGAAGAAAGAAAGGGCCCAGGTGAGGGTAGCAGGTAGCTTTGGAGAAGCTGTACCATTCTGCTGGTCTCTATTTTCTCAGTGAAGGATGAAGCAAGATAATCATTTGAGACTGGACAGAAGGAAACAGTAGGGTTGTTGCAAGAGGACTGAAGAGAGAAGGGATGTGTGAAATTGAAATGGCCATTCTGGAGGGGGAGGAAAGAGATCACAATGAGGAGCCAAGATAGGAAGCTACAAGAGACAATTCAATGCCTCTAAATTTTACAGTTGCTTTAATTTTTTTTTTTCTCTGTCTCTCAAATCTTTCACGGTTTTTATTCTATGAAATTTTTCATTCTAAATCTGCAGAAAAAGAAGTGGGGGAAAATGTCTGCCCTTTCTTACATTACTGCTGTGCTGGGAGCAGTGGGAATATATTTGGAAGTGATGTGGTAGTAAATCTGAAACATTCCAGGCATGTGGTCAGGGATTGTGCAAAACTAATGTAAAGAGAAGTACAACCTGGATTTCTTATCTATATGTCATGGATTGAATTGTGTCCCCCAAAAAATATGTGTCAACTTTGTTAGGCCATGATTCCCGGCATTGTGTGGTTGTCCTCCATTTTGTGATTGTAATTTTATGTTGGGAGGATTAGGGTGGGATTGTAACACTATCCTTACTCAGGTCACCTTCCTGGTCCAAGCTAAAGGCAGTTTCCCTGGGGTGTGGCCTGCACCA
Organism: Elephas maximus indicus; assembly: GCF_024166365.1. Lineage (NCBI taxonomy): Eukaryota > Metazoa > Chordata > Mammalia > Proboscidea > Elephantidae > Elephas > Elephas maximus. The sequence continues at coordinate 162,697,821 of NC_064821.1, read as the reverse complement.
CCTTTTATCTCTCAAGAGATAAAAGGAAAGGGTAGCAAGCAGACAGTTGGGGACCTTATACCACCAAGAACACAGCACCAGGAACAGAGCACGTCATTTGGACACAGGGCCCCTGCAACTGAGAAGCTCCTCGACCAGGGGAAGATTGAGGACAAGGACCTTCCTCCAGAGTCGACAGAAAGAGAAAGCCTTATGCTGGAGCAGATGCCCTGAATTTGGAACTGTAACCTACTAGACTGTGAGAAAATAAATTTCTCTTTGTTAAAGTCATCCATTTGTGGTATTTCTGTTATGGCAGCACTAGATGACTAAGACAGTACAGAAATTTTGTGTTTTTTTCCTTTGTTCTCATCAAAGCCCATTCATTGCTCTCTAGAACATTTCTTAAGAAGGAATGTGAAATGTTACATGATCCCAGGTAAAGTTTATGTCTACCTGGATTAAATCTTTGAGCTTTCCCTGAGGAATCAAAGAGCCCCAGAGAAGGCTAATACAGTGATTCTCAAACTTAAGCATGCATCAGAATTACCTGGTGGGCTTGGTAAAGCACAGATTGCTGGGCCTACTCCCAGAGTTTCTGATTCAGAAGGTTTAGGGTGGGGTCTGAGAATTTCCATTTCTAACGCGTTCCCAGGTGATACTGATGCGTCTTCATTTCTTTTTCTGCTTCTGTGGTTCCAGGGACCACACTTTGAGAAACACTGCTCTAAGTCTCTTCTTCTCAAACTTTAATGTACTTATGCCTCACCTGGAATCTTGGGAAAATGCAGATTTTGATTCTGTGGTTCTGGGCCAGGGCTGAGATTCTGCCTTATTAGCTAGTATCCAGGTGGTGCTAAAGCTGTTGGTGCAGACCGCACTTTGAATATGTGAAGTGAACGTTGAGACAAAGACCTAAGAGTTCATCTAGTCTACCACCTAAGGTGGCAAAGGATTTTCCCCCATCTCACAGGACAAGGACTAGAAAGAAGATATCTCTTGAGTTCACTGAAATCCCAAAAAATTCCTGACACAAAGATTTCTTAAACCCAGCTGTTGTTAGACTTATTGTCAATTCTTTCCTTCCCCCCAGGTCTCTTTGTTTTTCTGTGAAAACAATGGGAGGGAATAATTTAGTAAGAGCAATTAACGCAGAAAGTGCTAGCTAGGTGCTATGCACTGCTGTAGCTAAGGTCTATACACGTATTAACTCATTTAGGCCTCACAACAACGTTATCGGGCAGGTACTACTATTAACCGCCAATTTACTGATGAGGAAATGAAGACACAGAGAGGTTAAGTAACTTACTCAAAGTCACATAGCTAGGAAGTGGAGAACTGGAATAAAAACACAGGTCAGACTAACTCCAGAATCCACATTATTTCCCCTTCTTCGTATGACAAAGGTAAAAGTTGGAAGAGGCTTTGATCTTTCAGATGTGGGGTTCCCTGATGCTCGGGTAAAACATGATCTGCTGGGGTCCAACACCATTTTTAATTAGAGTCGTTGGGCAACATGGGGTCCTGTCATTTTCTTTTTTTTTTTTTTAGCTGCGTGACCCTCGAGTGAGTTTCAGTTTATTTTGGTTATGCCATCAACAAAATGCAGGATTGTGCTGAATTTCTGAGTTCTCTTCCAGCTCTTAAAGTATGTAATTCTGTACTGAGTTTCAGTTAACTTCTTGTTCTTTCACTTGTCCAGAGCAGCTACGGAAACACACAGACAAGGAGCCTGATAATCCACAGGCTCCAGCTCCCTCTCTCAGCAGACTAAGAATTCTTCTGCCACAGCTGAGGGAATTGTTGCTAGTGATGAGTTATGGCCTGCTTTAAGTGGCAGGGGATAAGGTAGAGCTGATGAGAAAGATAATTTTCTAAGAGAAGTCTGGAAGAAAGAGTAGGTAGGAACTTGTTGGTTCTACTCTAGATTCTGGCATAGGCAAATTGGAAACATTGAATAAGTCATCTTGCTTCAACATTTGCATCTATGAAATAGAGATAATTAGGAGTGTAAGGTGATTTACCAACTTAACCATTACTGACATCTTCTTCATAGCTCCAACTGCCCCCTGAAGGCTGTTGGTATTTATAAAGTCAGCAGTTCCTCATTAGAAGGATTTAGATGCTGAGCTGTACACACAAGGGCTGCACAACCTCACCTCACCCACCTTTAAGCTCTTTACCAGCACCTTTAACACTTGATGTTGGAAGAACCAGATACTGAATAAAGATTTTAAACCCTAGCATCCTCCCTCATGCGTCTGTCAGTTTGTCATACTGTGGGGGCTTGCGTATTGCTGTGATGCTGGAAGCTATGGCCCTGGTATTTCATATACCAGCAGGGTCGCCCATAGTGGACAGTTTTCAGCTGAGCTTCCAGACTAAGACAGACTAGGAGGAAGGACCTGGCGATCTACTCCTAAAAAAATTAGCCAGTGAAAACCTATGAATAGCAGTGGAACATAGTCTGATGCAGTGCCAGAAGATAAGCCTCTCAGGTTAGAAGGCACTTAAAAGATGACTAGGGAAGAGCTGCCTCCTCAAAGTAAAGTTGACTTTAATGGTGTGAAAAGAGTCAATCTTTTGGAACCTTCTTTTGCTGATGTGGCACAACTCAAAATGAGAAGAAACAGCTGCAGACATTCATTAATAATAGGAATGTGGCATGTACGAAGTATGAATCTAGGAAAATTAGAAATCATCAACAATGAAAAGGAGAGCATAAACATTGATATCCTAGGCATTAGTGAGCTAAAATGGACTGGTATCGGCAATGATGAATCAGACAATCATATGGTCTTCTATACCGCAAATGACAAATTGAATAGGAATGACATTGCATTCATCATCAAAAACAACATTTCAGGATCTATTCTGAAGTCAAATGTTGTCAGTGATAGGATAATATCCATATGCCTTGACTTAATATGACTATCATTCAAATTTTCACACCAACCACTAAGGCCCAAAATGAAGAAATTGAAGATTTTTACCAATTTCTGCAGTTTGAAATTGATCAAACATGCAATCAGGATGCATTGATAATTACTGGTGATTGGCATGTGAAAGTTGGAAACGAAGAAGGATTTGTAGTTGGAAAATACGGCCTTCTTGATAAAAATGATGCCAGAGATCACATGATAGGATTTTGCAAGACCAATGACTTCTTCATGACAAATACCTTTTTCGAAAATTTAAATGGTGACTATACATATGGACCTCACCAGATGGAATACAAAAGAATCAAATTAACTATATCTGTGGAAAAAGGTGATGGAAAGCTTAATATCATTGAACAGTCAGAACAAGGCCAGGGGCTGACTGTGGGATAAACCATCAGTGCAAGTCAATGTTCAAGCTTATGAAAATTAGAATGAGCCCATGAGAGCCAAAGTACAACCTTGAGTATATCCCACCTAAATTTAGAGACAATCTCAAGAACCGACTTGATGCATTGAACACTGATGACCAAAGACCAGATGAGTTGTGGAATGACATCAAAGATATCATACATGAAGAAAGCAAGAGGTCATTAAAAAGACAGGAAAAAAATAAAAGATAAAAATGGATGTCAGAAGAGACTCTGAAACTTGCTCTTGAATGTTGAGTAGCTAAAGTGAAAGGACAAAATGATGAAGTAAAAGAGCTAAACAGAAGATTTCAAAGGGCAGCTCAAGAAGACAAAGTATTATAATGACATGTGCAAAGACCGGAGATAGAAAACCAAAAGGGAAGAACACTCTCAGTATATCTCAAGCTGAAAGAAGTGAAGAAAAAATTCAAGCCTCAAGTTTCAATATTGAAGGATTCTACAGGAAAAATATTAGACGACTCAGAAAGTATCAAAACAAAATGGAAGGAATACACAGAGTCGCTGTACCAAAAAGAACTGGTCAACATTCAACCATTTCAGGAGGTAGCATGATCAAGAACCGATGGTACTGAAGGAAGAGATCCAAGCTGCACTGAAGGCATTGGTGAAAAACAAGTCTCCAGGAACTGACAGAATACCAATTGAGATATTTCAACAAATGAATTTAGCACTGGAGGTGCTCATTCTTCTACACCAAGAAATTTGGAAACTAGCTACCTGGCCAACCAATGGAGGAGATCTATATTTGAACCCATTTCAAAGAAAGGTGATCCAACAGAATGCAGAAGTTATCAAACAAAATCATTAATATCACATACATGTAAAATTTTGTTGAAGGCCATTCAAAAGTGGTTGCAGCAGTCTGTTGACAGAATACTGTCAGAAATTCAAGCCAAATTCAGAAGAGGATGTGAAACTAGGGACATCATTGCTGATGTGAGATGGATCTTAGCTGAAAGCAGAGAATACGAGAAAGATGTTTACCTATGTTTTATTGACTATGCAAAGACATTCAACTGTGTGGATCATAATAAATTATGGATAACATTGCGAAGAATGGGAATTCCAAAACACTTAATTGTGCTCATAAGGAACCTGTACACAGACCAAGAGGCAGTCATTCAAACAGAACAAGGGAATACTGTATGGTTTAAAGTCAGGAAAGATGTGTGTCAGGGTTGTATCTTTTCACCATGCTTATTTAATCCATATGCCGAGCAAATAATTTGAGGAGCTGAACTATACGAAGAATGGGGCATCAGGATTGGAGGAAGACTCATTAACAACCTGCGTTACACAGATGACACAGCCTTGCTTCCTGAAAGTGAAGAGGACTTGAAGCACTTACTTTTGAAGATCAGAGTCTTTAGTATGTATTACACCTCACATAAAGAAAACAAAAATCCTCACAACTGGACATCATGATAAACGGAGAAAAGATGGAAGTTGTCAAGGATTTCATTTGACTTGGATCCACAATCAACACCCATGGAAGCAGCAGTCAAGAAATCAAATGACACATTGCATTGGGCAAATCTGCTGCAAAAGACCTCTATAAAGTGTTAAAAAGCAAAGATGTCACCTTGAAGACTAAGGTGTGCCTGACCCATGCTATGGTGTTTTTAATCACCTCATATGCATGTGAAAGCTGGACAGTAAATAAGGAAGACTGAAGAAGAATTGGTACCTTTCAATTATGGTGTTGGTGAATAATATTGAATATACCATGGACTGCCAGAAGAACAAACAAATCTTTCTTGGATTAGAAGTACAGGCAGAATGTTCCTTAAAAGCAAGAACAGCGAGACATCATCTCACATACCTTGGACGTGTGAGGGAGGGACCAGTCCCTGGAGAAGGACATCATGCTTGTTAAAGTAGAAGGTCAGTGAAAGAGAGGAAGACCCTTAATGAGATGGATTGACATAGTAGATGCAACAATGGGCTTAAGCATAACAATTGTGAGAATGGCAGAGGATCATGCAGTGTTTCATTCTGTTGTACATAGGGTCGCTACGAGTCAGAACCAACTTGACAGCACCTAACGGCAACGACAAGTCATCCTCAGGTTTACAGAAGGATTGTACCTCAGACTCATAGACAACAACAGGTGGGGAGTACTTGATTTTTCTTTTTCACAAGAATATAGAGAGATACATAAATTTTCTCCAGACCTTTGTTAGAGTTAACAGTCTTTAAAAGAGCCCAGTGGTAGTTCATCCAGAGTATACCCTCACTGGAACACCTGTGTTATGGATTGAATTGTGTCCCCCAAAATGTGTGTCAACTTGGCTAGGCCATGATTCCCAGTATTGTGTGGTTGTCTACCATTTTGTCATCTGATGTGATATTCCTATGTGTTGTAAATCCTATCTCTATGATGTTAATGAGGAAAGATTAGAGGCAGTTGTGTTATTGAGGCAGGACTCAATCTACAGGATTAGGTTGTATCTTGAGTCAGTCTCTTTTGAGATATAAAAGAGAGAATGGAGCAGAGAGGTGAAGGATCTCATGCCACCAAGAATGAAGAACCAGGAAGGGAACATGTCATTTGGACCTGGGATCCCTGTGCTGAAAAAGTCCTAGACCAGGGGAAGATTGGTAACAAGAACCTTCACCCAGAACTGATAGAGAAAACCTTCCCCTTGAGCTGGCACCATGAATTCAGAATTCTAGCCTCCTAAACTGTAAGAGAATAAATTTCTCTTTTTTAAAGCCATCTACTTGTGGTATTCCTATTATAGCAGCACTAGATTACTAAAACAGCATGTTTCAGGGACAGGAGAGAGATTGGAGCTGTAGAGTTGAGATTAACAATTTTTTTATTGAGAGCCAGCCATATTCCAGGTGTTGTACAGGGCGTTACAAATAATGATTATAGTAATTGTTAACATTTATGGAGCTCTTAAGATGTGCCAGGCACATAATTATCACATGTCATTGACACAATCCTAGGAGTTAAGTACAATTATCAGCTTCATTTTACAGATGGAGAAAGTGAAGCTCATATGGGTGAGGGTTCATGATAGCGTAAGGGTTTGAACCCAGGCAACCTGACTCCAGATACCAGGTGAATAACCATAGTGCTACACTGGCTCCTTACAACAGAAGAAACACAAAGTCTAGCCCCTGGATGATATAATCCTAGTGAAGGAAACAGATGGGAACCAGGAACAGGTATTTGTGAACATGGCCAACTGTGAACATAAAAGAAGGAACAATTAATTTCAAGTAGAAAGATCTAGGAAGACTTCAAAGTAGAAGTGACATTTGACTTGAATGTTGAAAGAAATGAGAAACATTTCAACAGGTGGACATAGGGAAAGAAGATTGGCTGAGAATATAATGTACCCCTGTGGGAGCAAGATGACAAGTGCCACCCATTAAACCTTTTTCCTCCAATGTGCAATTTATCTCATCTTCTAGATTCCCATCCTGTTCATGGGGATGGGGTCTGTTCTGGGTAACTAGGGCCTGCAGCATCAGATTTTAGTGTCAGAGAGTCCAAAAGTTAGACCCATTCTTCCCTATCTCAGTGGGGTTTGAAGTGTCAACATGCCCTGTGGCTGCGGTCTACCCCAAGCTTTCTCATCAGGGAAACTTGCACAGTGTTGCCAAGCCTCCAAGGTCTAAGATGTTTGAGTTAGGCATCAGCTTGAAAACTTACGGAAAATGGGAAACCAGGATTCCACAGCAAAGGTACCTGAGCCTCCTTTGCTCCGGCCTTCCTCATTCCCTGTTTCATCCACACTCCTCTGATAAAGAGATTCCTGCTCCCTCTCCATCCAGCAGCTTCCCTCCTTTGACATGTCTTCACCAATCCCATTGTCTCTGGTGATTTCCCCCAGTCTTAAATGCTTCAGATAGAAAAATTAGAATGGGACAGATGAAGAATCCAGGAAATAGGAAAGGAAAGAGGGAAGGAAGGAAGGAGGGAGGAAGGGAGGAAGAGAAAGGAAAGGTAATTGAAATCTGTGTCAGTTAGCTTCACTTCTGCTTCAGCTTGTGTCTCTCCTGTCTGGAAGAAGAGCTGCCAGATGGTACAGCCCCTAGCAGATGTCAAGCAGGAGTTGTTCTTCACTGCTGACTATCATCTCTCTCTCTACACAATGTGTATTCATAAGCATTGTGATGCTAGACTTGGAGGATCAAAATCTCTCTTGGCCTCATTTAGGTTTAGAAGCTACTTGGAAGTAATGTCCTGTTCACTTTCACAGTAAAACCATCCGAGTTCTATTTCAAGGATGCATAGTCTATACTCTTGTCTGGATTGTATGTCCCCATTAGTGCCAAGCCTGATGCCATCCTGTATGACAGTCCTACTAGTCCTAGGTATGCCCTGAAACTCTGCTCTGTTAACATCCATGAGACTTCTCTATTCTAGTCTTTTCCTAACCCTTCAGCCTTCCTTCTCCTCTACTCCTTTTCCTCTACCCTCCCTTAAATGTTGGTGTTCTTCAACTTCTCATCACTAGCCTCTTGCTCCTCTCCCCCTACAAGCTCTGCTTAGAAGACATGTCATATGACCATTCTCTGCCTGTGAGCTCTGACCTGTCCCACTTTCAGTCTCATGCCTTCTGTTGCCTGCTGAACATTTCCAGCTAGAACCTCAAATTCAACATACCTCAAAGTTAACTCTCATCTCCCTTTCCTCTCCCTCAACTCACTCTGCCCAGTCTAGAAACACAGGAGTCATTCCAGGCTCCACCCTTTGCTTCATTCACTCCTATTCTACTCCATTCTACCTGCTCCTCCAATCACTCATCACCAATTTCAAGTCTTAAATATTTCTTGAACCGCTGTGCCTCCTCCTGATCCCTGTTACTTAAACAGACTGCTCATCCATATCTTGAACAGTCCTGAGCCAATTTTTTTCCTTCTTCTTTCTCTCTCCCAGCCCATCCCTGGCTCCAAGTAAGATGTTAGCTCCCCAGATGGTTAAGTGTTAACCAATGTTTCCTCTAAGACTGGAAAACAAGTGATATTGATCTAACCCTGTCGAAAAAGATGAAGAATGGCGCCAGCTACCCCCTGAGCTGATGGGATAATGGCAAGAAAAGAGCAACATGTTTGAGATACGACCACCAAAACCAAACAGAAGAAAGAGAGCACACATTCCACAAGTCCCTAAAACTTATGGCCCCTTTTCCCTTAAAAACCCGAAAACATCGGTAGTCTGGTGAGACAAACGACTTTAGGAGAAGATCATTCCCCTCTGTCTCCATATACCGGTATATCTAATAAAGCTCTTGCTACCCACCTCTCCCCTGTCTCAAGAATTGGCTATTTGTGGCAGGCGGCTCTAACTCGCAAAATTGCAGTAACATTACCATTCTCTAATTTAGGTCTTTATTCCTTATTATTCCTTATCCTTTTGACTGCAACTGCTCCCAGCTGTTCTCCTTGCCTCCAGGCATACTGTCTTCCTATATGCCTTCACACTGCCACTGGAGTAATCCACCATGATTCCCCTGCTTAACACCCTCCATGGCGTCTCATCAGTAACAATATATTCCTAGCTCTGAGTTTGGTAAATATGGCCCAATAAAACCTGACCCCTACATACCTCCTCTCAGCATTCCCTGCCTCAAACTTTATGCTCTGGTGATGATACAGAGTAGCTTGTAGCTTTCCAACATACCATGCTGGTTCGTAAGTTTTCCCACCCTGCTTCACTTGGATCATACTAACTCATCCTTCAAGGCTCGGCCCAGCCATCATCTGGTAACTTAAACCTTAGGTTAGGGAAGTGCTCCCATTGCATCCTGTGCTTTTTGTCTCATGACATGAATGGTATGTTGGAATCATCTGTTTGAAAGTCTTACTCTTCCATTAGACTGTAATCTTGTCAGTATCTGAGTCATCTTTGAGCTTAGTGCAATACCCAGCACATAGTACATACTCAGTTAATATTATTGAACAGAACTTAAACACCACCACCTCCCCCATCCCCTACCTCTGCCTCCAGAGCAGGGATCTTGACTTTTCCATCCTTGGACTCCTAGACCATGGCTCACAGAAGGCACTCAACAAATGTCACATGGGGGAATGTTACTGGGCACACAGCTCCTAAATGGTCCAAGAAGGCCAGGCTCGGTAGACATTGCACACCAGCATTGCATCCCTGATTGGCATGCATTTTTGAGAGGAAGAACTGACGCTATTAAGCTCTCTGGTAGTTATTTAAGAGAATAGTTCACTGGGTCTGTAGAGGATAGTAGGTTCTCTTACGACCTGACCCACATCACCAACAGTCATGATTACCTCAAGAAAAGGTAATATTATACATTAATGAAATTAAGTCAAAGAAAGAGGGCTTGTTAGGGCCAGGAGCGTACATCAGTTTCCCCCAGGTGGGCCCCACCTGCATCCCTGGGGCAAGCTCTCTAAAATCTGCTTCCCACAAGGCTGCCCAGTGACCTCCTTCCTGGTAGCCTCTTTGCACAAAGGATCTGCTGCCCTTGGGGCTTGTTGCTGCTTTTGCAACTGCAGAGTATAAACAGCTAATGACTGGGGCCAACAAGAAGAGCCTCTGTTGATTCCAGTGGGTCTCCAAAGGGTGGGGGATCCACATTTTGAACACCCACCTCCTGCTGATCCTCCAGCAAAACCAGTCAGGCTGGTTGTAATGTATTATTAGAAAGCCCACATGTCAGTCCTTGGAACAACAAAGCCACTTGTTGCATGAGGAGTGTTTCACATCCATGGAGCCAAGAAATGCGGGTGGGGGAGCTGGGACAGGCAGGAAGGCAAGCCATCGGAAAATAAGAATGGCACGATGGAGAAAGTTTAGGGTTTCAGAGCTAGATAGAGTGGAATTAAATGCCACCCTACTCCTTTCCCGTTGTGTGGCCTGTAGCAAATGACTTAACTTCTCTGAGGTGACCTCACAGGGCTGTGGTGAGGATTACAGGAGACTGCTACTCTGAACCACCTAGTGCAGGCAGGTGTGGTAGATAGAACGGGTTCCCAAAACGTTAGCTTCTCTGAAGTAGGACCAGTGATTCTTACAGACATTCTCAAGGGGCACTAAAGTCTAAAAAAGAAACCCCCCACCACCTTCTGCTTTTCCAGGGATCAGACAGAGCACAGTGTTGTTGTGGGGCACAGGAAGGGGAATGCTGCCCAAGCAGTCCCTGCCGATCTCAGGAGTCCCCTCCACTCCTGCAATGGGATTGGTGATTTCAGATTAACACAAATGAGGGAGCTGACATTTTAAGGCAGAGAATTTTCTAGGTGGCCTCTGGGAAAATACTGTTGTTTCTGCCACTCCACAAACTTTTCAACGTTAATCTGAGCTTACCTTCTTTCTCTCCCCTCCCCCTTCTTTTCTTCCTTTCCTTGGAAAAGACACTGAGAAATTAGCTTAGTCCCTCAGACAACCTCTAGAATCAACAAGTAACAGTCTTCCTAATCATCACGAATTGTGACTGACTCTGAATCACCAGCCATCTCAAGAAAAACTTTCATTTTCCATCTCTTTCCTTCCAGAAAGACATGTTCTGAGGGGAAAAGAGACAACTAGAATGTGGCTAAGAGAAGCAAAAGGGAGGGAACTTTTTTTCCCCCTTTAATTCTGGGCAAGTAGCTAGTCCCATAATTCCTCCTCTCAGCTTTTAATTCTCCACCTTCTCCATTCTACTCATCTATGTGGATTTTACACTATTTGGATCAACAACATTTTACACCAGTTCTCTTGCTCCTGCTTCTCCTGATTTTTTTTTTTTAATGTATCTTTCCACTTCCCCAGCCCAGCTGCAGGTGGGGGCAAGCTCTGGCCTGAGGTAACAGGGTAACGGTCTTTTTTTGGCAGCAGCAATAGCAGCAGCGGCCGGGGTCTTCCCTCCAAGGAGCTCCCAGGAAAACAAGGGACTCCATTGAGCTGGGGAGTGAGATGGGGAGGGATGTTGGTGTGAATTCCTCAGCAATACCGAGAAATCACACCCACACAGAACAGACAAAGCATGTTTACCTTCTTCATCCTGGGGGCTGTCCACAGGGCTCCCTTGCATTATTTCCATAATTTGTATCCCAGGGAGAGGCAGACCACCATCTATCATTGATCCCCTTCCTTCCCACTAAGCAGCCCATGCCACCCTGCTCAGTGCCCTCACAAAAGTCTTGACCTCTCAGTGGAGCTGTCAGCCTAGCACGTACTCTCCTCGGTCCAGAGCTGCCCTAGCAGGTGCCAGCCTTCTATGCCAGCTGCCAACCAAAAGCTTCTCAAACCCTGAATGGGTGCCCTGAGTGGCTGGGGTGTGATGTTAAATCGAGTCCAGCTAGGCTCTTGCCTGACCAGGCTACTGCCAGCCCAATGCTGGATCAGATAAGGGTACAGGTGGGGCCCTGTGAGACAGCCCAGCTGCCCTCAGCACCCCTGAAAAACCTCACCCCTGTTCCCATTACCTGTGAGGATAGAAAGAAGAGTACACTACCTCCAGAAGATGATCTGCCCCAGGGAAGCCATGGTGAGGGGAAGGATCTCTTTCCACGGCACAGCTGGGTGCTGGAGTGTATGGAGCTGCTGCTGCCCTCCCAGGTGATGTGACTCACTGCCAGCTCCTGTGTGCTGCTCTTAAATAGTGTGCTCATGTCAGGAGTGGTGCATGCAGCAGGCTGGTGGATGGCTCAGGTATGAGGAAACAGTGATGCTGCGCAGAGTTCCCTGCAGGCACAGGGGCTGCTCCCAGGGAACGGGAAGCCAAGCTCTCAGAGTTGCCTTTCCAAGCCTTAACCACAGGGAGAGGGGCAGAAGGGAAAGCTTCTCAGGCTCCTACTTCAGGGTTTGTATTCAGCACAAGTCTTTTCCTACTAACTCTGTGGAAGAGAGCTTTAGAGAGGGAGATTTTATCTCAAAATAAGGAAGGACTAGAACAGTGCCCTGGTGGCACAGCAGTTAAAGCATTCGACTGTTAACCTAAAGGTCAGTGGAAGAAAGATGTGGCAGCCTGCTTCCGTAAAGATTTACAGCCTTAGAAACCCTATGGGGCGGTTCTATTCTTCTTATAGTGTCATTATGAGTCAAAGTTGACTCGATGGCAGTGGGGTGGGTAAGTAATCCTGTGGCTTTGGGAAAACTATTTTACCTTTCCCCAAGACATCTCTTATCAGGTTGGAATGAGGAGTACATGAGAAAGGGTCCACATCCTTCCCTTTCCCCTGTGAGTAAAAGGGTGATGCCCTGAAACCTATGAGGTGCCTGTGCTAAGTGGATCCATCCGGAGTCTGGGGAGGCTGAGGGAAGTGGGAGCAATTATTTCCATAATTTCTATACATTATGACCCCACCCCAAAGACCCAGAGTTTCTACCCAACCCCCAATGGACCTTAAAAAGAGCAGCCCACCTCAAACTGCCTGGAGCAGATCCTGAGTTTCCCTCTTCCAGTCATCCATCACCACTGAGTGATGGATCTAAGAAAAGCCCTTGAGGGAAAACCAAGATGACCCTTCTGGAACTTCTCAGAGTTACAGATGGAGTGACTAACAGGAAGATGGCTGAGGGTGCCTACCCTCCCTGAGGGCATGCAGAGGTATCATCTGGCAGGGGTATAAAAAGAAAGCGTTCTGCTGCCTTGGGAGAAGCAAATGGTTGTTACTCTGGTTATGACCAAAATCTGAAGAGCAACACACATAAAATAATGGGAAAAAAGTCACCGCAAAGCAATAGATCAGTATTTCAAAATGGGAGAACAACGTAAAAGCATGAGTGCATATGTACATGTATATATGTATATTTATATACACATGTGTATATAATATATTCCATATATATCTTTTATATGTGTGTGTAGACACACACACATATACCTATATGTACATCATATAAAACATAGAGAGAGGCTTCAAAATGATCTCTCCAATATTTGAGAGCCTCTCGTAACTTTCTCAACACTATTCTTCTCTGAGATCCTTCCATTAATGGCTCCTGCTTTGTCTTGCTCCCAGGCTGTCTTCCTTCACCTCTCATAAATGATGAGGTTCTCCATGATTCTGTCCTCTGCCTTCTCTTCTTCTATCACACATGTCCCCTGAATGATCTCCTCCACTCCTCTGCTTCCATTGCCCCTCTATCTGAAAATCCCAAGCACATGCCTCTTGACTGATCTCCAGCCCCACACACTCAACTGCTTGCTGGACCTCTCCACCCAGCAGTCCTCTAGGGATCACGAAGGTAAAAGTTTCCAAACTGGAACTCATCATCTTCCACCTCCAACCCTGCAGCTCCTCCTGGGTTACACCTCTGGGAAACTGCAGCATCACACACCAGACTGACCAAATCAGAAACCTCAAAGTCACCCTTTACTTCCTCCTCCCATGACTCTCTACGTCCTTACATCCTTGCACTCAACAAGTCCATTCTCCTTTCCTCCTTTATGCCCCCCAAATTCATCCCCTTCTTCTATCCCCACTACTCTTGCCTAAGTTCATTCCCTCATCATTTCCATCTGAGATAAAATATTAAGGTCTGCTAGTTCATTTTTCTGTCCCTGTTTGTTCCCATATGCTCCAATCATGCTTCCCGCCACTGCTATAATGATTTTTCTAAAATGCAAATCTGGTCAGGCCACTTTCCTAGGGTCTGGCCTCTGCCTGCCTCTCCAGATTTTTCTTTCACATCCTCCCTGTTCTCACTCTGTGTACCAGCCATGCTAGGCTGCCTTGGGTTTCTCCAAAATGCCATGTTCTCCTAAGCCACTGTGCCTTTGTACATGTTGCTCTCTCTGCCTGGAATTCATCTCCTGCATCTTTTTTTTATATAAATCTCCTACCACTCAATCTGACAGGTGTCCATGTTCTGGGCTCCCATGCCAATCTTGTGTCTATGTCTCTGTCCCTGAATTATGACTATTGACTTGTCTGTTTTCTTCACAAGACACTCCTTAAAAATAGAGAATGTATCTTATTCATCTTGGTATTTCACAATAGCATAAGGCACACACAAAGTAAGTGATCATTAAATGTTTACTGAATGAATGAATGTGCATTTTTCTTTTATAGCAGAAAATAAAGCACTATTTACTGTTTGTGCATCTATCTCACTGCTAGTCTGGGAGCTCTTGGAGGATAAAAACCATGCCTCATTCATCTTTGTGTCACTAGGCCCTAGTGCAGTACCAGACACAAGAAAAAGGACTTGGTAACATTTGATGGATGGGTAAGCAGGGATCACCTTGGAACGTGATTAATCAACTGCTTTCTGGAGGAGGTGTCTCGTGAGTGAGATTGACACTATTAGAAGCAGAAGAGAACAAGTTGCATATGAAATAGCGAAACAATTTAGGGTGAGCACAAAAGACAAAGCAGATGTGTGGAATAAGCGCAAAATCTGTTTCCTCTTTGTTGATCTGAGAGAGAGAAAGAGACCTTAAACTTACTGTGTCTGGAACCAAGAGGTCTTCCTGTAAATTAAAAAAAATATTATTTATATGCCTTAGTCATCTGGAGTGCTATTTTCTCATTATGTACTTGTACATTATCCTGTGCTCCAAGCTTATAAATTTCCCCTCACAGCATATTCTGATGAACAGACAAGTACCCACATACATGTGGACATTTATACTTTGCACAAAAGGCCATGAGCTCATCTGATCCTTACCATAACATCAAGGGGTGAGTTTTACAAATGAAATACTGAGTCTCAGAGAGCTTAAAGGATTTGTTCAAGGTAAACTAGTTTGCTTGCCCAGGTTTTACTTGCTTGCGTGTATAATCCATTGCCATCAAGTCGATTCTGACTCATGGTGACCTCATGTGTTACAGAGTAGAACTGTTCCATAGGGTTTTCTTGGCTGTAATCTTTACAGAAGCATTTCATCAGGCCTTTCTTCCGTGGTGCTGTTGGGAGAGTTGGAACCACCAACCTGTCAGTTAGCAGCGGGTTGCAAACCAAACTGCTTACACCACCCAGGGACCTTCCTGTGCATATATAGAGGAGATTATATTTATGGAAATAACAAAGATCTCACTAGTTCTTGAACCTACCTTCTAAGGCAGACCCTCCAACCCACCTGTAAGTTTCCTTTGGAAGTCCCAGGACATGTTACAAAGGTTCTCAGAAAAAACGAACTGTGGAAGATTCTTAAACTGATGGCCCCCAGATACCTTCCTGTATCTATGCCTTTGATTCTGGGCTTGGCCATTGGAACATTAGTAAATATGATAAAAGCAGAGATTTAAGATGTGCTTGTGCTTTTAGGCATGGCTTCTCTTGCTGCTGAGAACTCTTCTGCCAATATATGAAAAAGCCTGTGCAACAGAGATGAACTAGCTCAGCTGAGATCCCCTACACTAAACAGCCCCCAGCTGACCTGCCAGGTGATTGCAGCCACATGAATAACCCCAGGTGGGACCAATGGAAGACGCACCCAGATGAGCCCAACCCAAATTACTGACCCACATCATCATGAACAAGCAAAATGGATGGTTGTTTGAAGGCACTAAGGGTGGTTTGTTACACAGCAACAGATAACTGATACACTGTCATTTCATCTTGTTCTGCTCCATGTTTGTCTCTGATGGTCACAGCCTCTGAAGCCACTTCAGATGACATTTCACCATTATTACTACGGCGGAGACTGCTAAGTCAGCCCTAATATCCATCTATAGCAAGAGCGCTATCTTGCTTCTGAATTGGAATGATGTTTCATGGAAGACCCAGTATGCTAAAGACATGTTACACACACATACATTCACACACGTACACAATTCCTCAGAATTAAAGAATATATCTTTGTTGCTGAATCTGCCCATAGGAAAGAAAGAAAGAAAGGAGCTCCACCTGCCAAAAGCATCTACCATACCTCCATACTTATCAATATTTCAGGCTTTCTTTTATACATGAGCTGAGTCTAAGACCACATCTGAGAAATGCCTTGTGGTTACCAGGGACACAGAATCTTATGATATTCTGCTAGAGGAAAAGAGATCCTATGCTCAGCAGGGCTGGGAAGATCAGACATTGTAGTCTTAAGATAGCAAATTTCAAAAAGAATAATTGAAAGAGATGCTGACACCTAGTAAAATATTAAGGAGCTATCATTTTGTTTAAGACTTTAACTTTCTTTTTGGCTAGTTACTAGTGCTCAAGGGCAAAAGTTGTACAATGGATAAGGAAGACCAAAGAAGAATTGATGCCTCTGAATTATGGCATTGGCGAAGATTATTGAATATACCATGGACTGCCAAAAGAATGAACAAACTTGTCTTGGAAGAAGTACAACCAGAATGCTCCTTAGAAGTGAGGATGGTGAGACTTCATCTCATGTACTTTGGACATGTTATCAGCAGGAATCAGTCCCTGGAGAAGGACATCATGCTTGGTAAAGTGGCGGGTCAGTGAAAAAGAGGAAGATCCTCAATGAGATGGATTGACACAGTGGCTGCAACAGTGGGCTCAAGCATAACAACAATCATGAGGACTGGGCAGTGTTTCTTTCTGTTGTACGTAGGGTTGTTATGAGTCAGAACTGACCTGATGGCACCTAACAACGACAGTGCTCTCTTATTATGGAAGGTCTGATTCCTTCGTCACTGGCCAGGCTGAGGACCAACATCTGAGGCAGATGCCATACTCTCTTGGCCAGCCTGAGGACCAACATCTGAGGCAGATGCCATGCTCTCTTTTCCATTCACCTCCCTCTTCTTCAGCCCAAAGCCATCAGGCATAGATTCCTGCAGCCCTGCCCAACGCTTAGCCAGTTCACAAGTTTGAATGACCCCTGCTGTCAGCACCAAGCTAGAATGTGCTGAGGCCTATGCATAATCCTGGTCAGCTGACTCCAAATTCAATGCTGCTCCTCATCCCATACCCATGGAACAGGGTAGACAGGGGACAGAGGTGAGACTTCACCACACAGCTTTCTGTGTTAATTTTAATTTTTCTAATGTATTGTCTATTCAGAAACTTAACCAAGCAAATGGAATATTTAGAAAGAATATTAGGTATGGATTTAAAAAGTAAAAAGTTGACCACAGAACATGAAGAGGAATGTCTTAGTTATCTAATGCTGCTTTAACAGAAATACCACAAGTGGATGGCTTTAACAAACAGCAATTTATTTTCTCACAATTTAGGGTACTAGAAATCCGAATTCAGAGTGCTGGCTCTAGGGGAAGGTTTTCTCTCTGCTTCCTGGTCCCTTGGAGATCTCCATGTGTCTTGCCCCATCTCTGATTCCTAGCTTGCTTGTTTAGTCTCTTTTACATACCCAAAGAAATTGACTCAAGATAAACCCTATACTAATCCTGCTTCAGTAACATAACAAAGACAACCCATTCCTAAATAGAATTATAACCACAAGCATAGGGGTTAGGATTTTTGACACATATTTTTGGAGGACATAATTTAATCCATAACAAGGGGTTGAGTGTCCAAAAGTACCACATCTAGTAAGTGGCAGATCCATCTTCCAAACACAAGTCTGTCTGACACCAAAGTTAGACACCTGAGAAAAGTCATGGCTTTTCTGAACTTTGGTTTTCCCAATTGTAAAATGAGAATTATAGCAACACTTTCCCTGCCTACCCAAAGATTATTGGGAAATTGTGTAAGGCCTGAAATTAAGATTTAACATTAAGTGCTGTCTTAACATCTGGTAAAATCTGGAGGGCCTCAAATGACCAACCACAAATTCCTCTTTCCTTCTGCTCCTGTGGATAAGATCCCCTAGCCAAGTAACCCTCCTTAGCATGGAGACCAGGTGCAATGCCTGCTTATCCTGAAGTAGCAGGCTTCAGTTCCCTTCTAGCCCATGGGGTTATTTGAACAAGCCAATCACATCCTCCCATGGGAGCCAGGGGTCACCTCACCCTTTTGTTGCTACAAAGCCTACTATCCACAGCTCTCAAGTGTAACCACTATGTGCCCCTGCATGGCACATTGTCCTCTTCCCCTGGACTGTGAGTATATATGACTGATAAACTGTTGTCAATCTCATCTGTTCTGTGTTGTATATCATGTGTTTAACCATCCTAATCATCCTAGGGGGGAATCTTTCCCTCCCAAACTGGCCAAAGTGAAGGCAAATGAAAGAAAGTCTTACTCAGATGAATTAGTGTTTGTGAGAGTGCTTTGCAAAACCATGGAGTCCTCTAAACAGGGAAGCTCAATTCATGTACTAGATGTTGTAAAACCATTTTTCGGGTCTCACTATTGCCAATGCAAAGGTCTAGGTACTTTACATAAATTATCATTTAATCTAATCTTCTCGACAACTCTGGGGGTAAAGTATTTTATTCCCATTATAGAGATGAGGAAATTGAGACTTAGGTTTATTAATTTAGCTAGTGTGTGACAGAAGTGGGATTTGAACCCAAGTCTGTCTGAAATGGAAGTGCTTGCCTCTCAGTTATTGGAGGGCATCATCCTACCCATTAGTCAGGAGTGGGTTCCTCCTGGTCTGATGGACACAGCTGGGATTCACTTTTAGTGGGTGGAACCCTTCTTTTCTCTCTCCCTGCCCAAAGGTTATTCATCCCTCAAGGCCCATCTCAAACTGATTCTTCCCTTTGAAGACTTTCATGGCCACACTCCCTTAGCAGTGATCTCTCCTTTCTCTAAATTCTCACTACTCTTAACATCTTGATTTTCAGTTATTGTGTACTTGGAATGGTTATTTTTTTACGTGTATGTGTCTTATTTTCCTTAAGTGATGTTTAGTTACTTATGGTCAGAGATTGTGTCTTATTCATCTTTGTAAATGAAATAAAGTATGTAAAAGGCCAAACTCAGAGCTTAGTGCATGGAAAATACTCAACAAATGGTGATTATTTGAGTCTCCTTCACATCCCCTGGAGCCCTGGCAGTACAGTGGATAAGAGCTCAGTCTGCTAACCAAAAGCTCAGTAGTTCAAATCCACTAACCACTCTTTAGAAACGCTATGAGACAGTTCTACTCTGCCCTATGGGGTGCTATGAGTCAGAATCAACTTGAAGGCAACGGGTTAGGTTTCATCACATCCCCTGACACAGTGTCTTCTGCCTGGTATCGGGTCAACAAATGATTGCTGATTGAAAACATAGCCATCCCAAGGGCCCATGAAACACATAAGAGAGAGGAAAAACTTATTGTGGGGAGGCAGACATCTAGAGAAGAGACAGACACAGGTGGCAATCAGAAGTGCTGACCAAAGATAGTCAATTCCAGAGCTCATGGCCGTCTCAGAAAATCATACTATCCCATTTTGCTATAGCTTCCCATAACTAACAATGTACTCCTTTCTTAATGGAAGGTCTTGGACGCAAATGTCTGTGGCCACATCTACCAAATGCTGATCGGTAATCCTTACTGTTTCTGATATATAACCCAAATACGTGATGGCAGGTGTGGTCCAAAGACCCCATGAATTCAAATTTATAAACCGATTGGACAAAACCTACTGTGTGTCAGATTTTCACACATGCTATCTAATTTAATCTTCCCAATGAGCCTCAAGATTGGAATGATTCTCATTTTATAGATAAGAAACAGCATCAGCTAGGAAGTATTTAAGCATCTCTGTACCATGTACAAAACACCTTAGGGGATACAACTATAAAAACCAGTTGCTGTTCTCAGGAAGCTTCAGTTTAGTAGGAAGATGACTTATAGAAATAACAAGAAAATAACTATCCTGAAATAAGCTGCACTGCTGATCAAAAGCTTCCCAGGTAGGAAGGAAGATAGGGAGGGAGGAAAAGGGGTGTTGGAATGGTAGCTTGGCAGGCTTCTTCCATGAAGGAGAGTCCGCTACTCTAAGTGTTTACAAAGGATTTCAAAAGTAGAACAAAGCCCCAAATTATCTGCCTATTGTTTCCACAGCTTCCGAATTAGAGGTGGCATGAGAATCTTTGGTAAAATTGGATACTTTCTGCAACTTCCTCTCTTCCACTGGTCATCACAGCTAACTACTATCAATTGTCTCCCAGCATGCATCTTCCCCCACCCTCTCTACATTCCATTACACTGCCTCCCCCCACAAAAGCAGACTATCTAAATAGTCTCAAGGTATATTCTTGGCTTGGAGGCTACCTGAGGAGGTACTGTCAATGTCACCACGGTCTAGAAGGAGAGAGAGGTTGACAGAAGATGACCCTGGTGGCTTCAGGTCCAAACACTATAACCCAGCTAGGTAGAAATGGGTGAAAGGAATGATATGGGAGAAGAACCAACATCTTGCTATCCCAGACAGCACCAAAGCTTCCTCCATGTGCTCTTGGGCTACAGGAGAAGTAAGGATCACAGGTCAGCATTTGGCAACAGCAGGCTATTAACTCTCCCCTGAAGTGCCCTATCAGACTTCCTGATGCCGTCTTTGCCTCTGAGTCTGTTATTTATGCAGCAGCAGCCAGAGTAATCTAAAGATCACATCACTTCTCTATTGATAACTCCAATACTTTCCGATTGCAGCTAGGTTGTCAGGGCCTATAGATCTGCATTCATCTGGTCCTTGCCTATCTGTGTCATTCGCTGTGCCTTCTCATTTCCTCATCTGTAAAATGAGAATGAACGTGGTTGTTTTTAGGATGAAGCAGGGCAATATATGTTACACACAGACGCATACACCATCATCATCACTACCACCATGATACATCTTGGTTGAATCTGAATATTAAAAAGTGATTAAGCTGAGTAAATTTATAGACATGAGGAGAATGATAGGAATATATTCCTAGTATGGCCTGGTTAATCTACCTTTGAACAATTGATAAAAGTCAGGTGTAAAGAAGTGAGTGACAGGGAAGGATGGAAGCTTAAGGGACGACAAGAGAAAACTAGACACTTAGTGACTGATGATTGACATGTCAAACCCCAGTCCTCTAGCTCCCGAACTGTGACCCATAGGGAGTGGCCTGCCTAAAATTTCTAGGAAAACAAAAATGATTTTTAATAATTACATAACACTCAAGGTAGTAGGTCAGTAGGGTCTAATAAGCTCTATGACTAATGATTGTATAATTGTTGCTTGCTCTAACACTGTTGGTGTTGCCATCGAGTTGATTCTGACTCATAGTGACCATATATGACAGAGTGGAACTTCCCTGTAGGGTTTTCTAGGCTGTCATCTTTACAAGAGCAGATCACCTCATCCTTTCCCCCATGGAGTGGCTGGTGGATTCGAACCATTGACTTTTTGGTTAGCAGCCAAGCACTTAACCCTTGTACCACCAACACTAGCTGTTTTTTTTTTTCCATTAATAATTACAATTGAAATTGAATGTAAGTATATGACATTTCATTCTATCAAAATTTTATCTTGAAACTGGGTCTTATAGACCATCCTGACAAATAGAATCATTAGGTATAAACAAAGAGTCTATACGTACTTGGTCCCTGCCAGAGCTTGTATACCAAGCTTAAACCTTTTGAATTCCCAAAATTATGAATACAAAATTCACATGGCCCAAATCCAGGGATTTGTGGTCATGTGGCCCACTATTGAGAAAAACTTAGCCCCTCTGCACCAGTTAACAGCTATCACACTTAGAACAAATAATAAACATTTATTATTAGGGTTTTGGGCTTCCTTGCCTCTTGTATTTCCTCTAACTGCTTCTAAGTTTCTTGAGGCCTGGGATCATAAAAAAAAAAAAAAAAAAAAAATACTTTATATAATTTCACAAATGGGCTTGTATCTTTCAGGTCTGATTTCTAACTGTCATTTCCTATCACGGTCTGATTTCAGACTGGTCAAACACTGCAGTGACCACTGTTGTCACCCAATCTTCATCTTAGTCCCTGGTCTGATCACAAAATTTTCCACACATCCAAGCTAAAATCTGAGAAGGGATCTAGTTCCTGAAGAAATGCTGGGTATATTTCTAGTATAACGGGGGTAAAGACTTTTTAGAAGCATTACCAGGAAGTTCCTATTCAGGTTGATTAGGTTAGTCAAACAGAAATTGGTTAGCTGGTAGGAAAACAAGAAGCCAGGTTGGAACCTCAAGCTGAAACCATGGTTTCAAGTGACTATTTTTCACACTCTGAAATGGCCAGCTTTAGAGTATTTTCTTTCTTCCAACAGAGTCAAGGATGATGACCTCTACCAGAGCCTTGTAGATCATTCTCTTAACTCAACAATAACGCCCATAGTTTATTTCTCAACTTGCCATTCATGAGCTACAGGAAAATACTCCAACCTGATTCAACTGCCATCATTACTTTTTACGGTGGTTACAATTAGATGAGAGCTTTCCCTTGACCCAGCAACTGAGGTGGCTAGTGGCTTCTGTTTAATTAATTAAAGAAGGGAGAAAGGAGAAACAGTGTAAGGAGCCCTGGCCAAAAATTTAGTAGGTCATTCGTGGGATGTGGGGGCTGTGTATTTATTGTTGGATGTAATCCCAGCACTGATTTGTTGAGTGACCTTTAAGAAGCCCCCTCACCTTTTTAGCCTCAGTTTCTTCATTCGTAAAGTTACACTAGTGATGAACTTTATACCTATTTGATTCTAAACTTTTTAAACCAGTGACTCAGTTACTACGTCACTGGTTTCTCTTTAGAAAGGTGGTCTTTTCCCAATACAATGGGTTCCTTTATAGTTTGGATGATTGGATTTACTGGCTCATTACAGTTTTAAAAATAGGATAAGTTACATATAACTCCTACAAATTATCCCGTCAGGCTGATAGAATTGGCAGGCAAAGAGGCAGCACTTTCTTCTTTTGGGATTAGCTTGAATGATATATTGTGTGTGACATTTGATAGACATATGTGCAATCAAAATTCCAATGTTGAAATATCAGAGGACAGAAGGGCAAGAGGACTGTTCGACCCCATGGCTTGGGCTTTCCTACTTCTGAGCCTCTGATCTACTAACTCTCTTTCTGTTGGCTGCCTCCCATCCCCTTTGACCAGCAAAATATTATCCCACTTTCAAGGCTAGCTCAAAAGCCTCTTCTATGTTGCCTTCCTCAATCCCTTCTCTTCTCTCTTTTAGCTTAAAAGGGCCTTCTTTCTCTATTCCCTCTAGAAAGAGCAACGGCTTTCTGTCAGCAGCACTCCCATCAGCTGGGGGAATTTGGGTGGTACATCACAGCACTCATCACAGCACTCAATAAATGGGGTGAACAAATGAACTTATTGAGATTCAAGAGCAGAACAGATGAGGTGAAGGTTCATGACATACAGGAGGGGAAAGAAAGAAGAATCAGGTCAGTGAATCCTCATACCCAAATTTCTTCATTTAATCATTCATCCATCTGCATATTATGCACAAGGCCCTGTGCTGGGTGCTATGTGGAATATAATGTTACAGAAAATGTGACTCCTGCCCTCAAGAAAGAGAGTGAAACATGAGCACAAATATCCATGGTATAAAACAGTCAGAGCAATATGTTATGACTTAGATGTATGGAACAAACATACCAATGATCATGAAAATGGTGCATGACCAGGCGATGTTTTGTTTTGTTATACATAGGTTACCATAAGTCAGAACCAACTCCATGGCAACTAACAACAACCACATGGTCCTGACTAAGGCCTTCATTTAAACTCTATTACAGCCCAGCTTCTTTCTCTGCCCAATCCTGCTTCCTTTCTTTCTCTTTGACAGGCATTGATCCCAAGAACATTTCTTAATAGAAAGAATGCCTACCAAACTCCATCTCAGGATCTGTTCCCTAGGGATCCCAACCTCCAACAAGTGCTTACTATGTACCAGACACTATTTTAGAGTGGTTAGAGTAGTGAACAAGACCAGGTCACTGCCCTCATGGAGCATGCACTCAACAGGGAGGAGACAGACAATAAACAAATACACACATAATATTTTAAAGGGGATTCTAGGCTGAATAAGGGAGTTGAAATGTGACTCAGGAAGCAGAGAGGAGAGTGCTATTCTTGACAAAGAGATTAGCTGAGGAAGGTGTTGCTGATGAGTAACAACCTGAGTAAAATGAGAGAGTGGGACATGGAGATATCTTGGGAAAGAATACTTCATGGATTTGGAATAGTAACTTCAAAGGCTTTAGGCAAAAATTGTACTCGACATGTCTAGGGAGCAGCATGAAGCATGGTAGCAGATGAGGATGCAGAAGATGAAATTATGTAGGGTCTTGTTCATTGTAAGGATTTTGGACTTAATCCTGCATGAGATGGGAAGGCATTGGAAGTTATGAACAGAGAATTTACATAAGCTGGCCATAAAAAGTCACACTGGATGCAATGAGAAGGGTAGAATTGTGGGGCGGGGGGACAAAAGTGAAAACAGGGAGACTAATTAGAAGACTATTGCAGCAGCAGTCCAGGAGAAAGCTGCTGGTGAAAGGGGGTTAACTCAAGTGGGGGGTGATACAGGGATGGGATGGAGAAGGACTACAAGAGTATAACTTACATTATTGTCAATGTTCTAGTTTCTATATTGGGAGTTGTGTTTACAGGTATTTATCACATTATTTAAAACAATAAATAAATTAGTTAAATTTTAAAAGCAGGCCAAGCACTGACAAAAAATGAGTACGCTATCAACCAAAAGTTATGATTAATTAAATTTTATTTACAAAAGTTAAAAGAAGAGAGTGAAGTCTAATCAGAATTCAAGGGGAGGTGTTGGATGCATGAGCCTTGAATTCAGGGCCTGGATATAAATTTGATAGTTATCAGCATGTAGATATGACATAAAGCATGGGATGGAAAAGAGCTGAGAACCAAGACTAGAGCATTCCAACGTTAAGAAGTTGAGGATATTAGTGCCATTAGCCAGTTGTTGAGTCTATACTGATTCATGGTGACCCCATACATGTCAGAGTAGAACTGTGTTCCACAGGGTTTTCAATGGCTGATTTTTCAGAAGTAGATTGCCAGGCCTTTCTTCTGAGATGTCTCTGGGTAAACTCAAACCTCCAACCTTTTGGTTAGCAGCTGAGCACTTTCAATGTTTTCACCACCTAGAGACTCCAGGGTTATGAGTAGGAATCAGCAAATGTGACTGAGAAGGAGGGGGCCAGTGAGCAAAAAGGATGGAGGGGGTGATCAACTGGGTCTTATGGTGCTTGAAAGGTCAAGTAAGATGAAGTCAATTAAGATCTTGCCCAGGAAGAATTGGATTTGGCAACACGGAGGTAGCTGGTAATCTCAGTTCATCAGAGTGGTAGAGATGAAAGCATGATTGGAGTGAGATCAAGAAAGACTAGGAGTTCACCAAAAGAGTAAAAAGACCACCTACAGATTGGGAAAGAATTTTCAGCTATGACATCTCCGACCAGCGCCTGATCTCTAAAATCTATATGATTCTGTCAAAACTCAACCACAAAAAGACAAACAACCCAATCAAGAAGGGGACAAAGGATATGAACACACACACTTCACTAAAGAAGATATTCAGGCAGCTAACAGATACATGAGAAAATGCTCTCGATCATTAGCCATTAAAAAAAAAAAAAAATTAAAACTACGATGAGATTCCATCTCACTCCAACAAGGCTGGCATTAATCCAAAAAACAAAAAATAATAAATGTTGGAGAGGCTGCGGAGAGATTGGAACTCTCATACACTGCTGGTGGGAATGTAAAATGGTACAACCACTTTGGAAATCTATGTGGCGTTTTCTTAAGCAGTTAGAAATAGAACTACCATACAACCCAGAAATCCCACTCCTTGGAATATACACTAGAGAAATAAGAGCCTTCACACAGATATATGCACACCCATGTTTATTGCAGCTCTGTTTACAATAGCAAAAAGCTGGAAGCAACCAAGGTGTCCATCATCAGATGAATGGTTAAATAAATTGTGGTATATTCACACAATGGAATACTACGCATCGATAAAGAACAGTGACGAATCCGTGAAATATTTCATAACATGGAGGAACCTGGAAGGCATTATGCTGAGCGAAATTAGTCAGAGGCAAAAGGACAAATATTGTATAAGACCACTATTATAAGATCTTGAGAAATAGTATAAACTGAGAAGAACACATACTTTTGTGGTTACGGAGGGGGGAGGGAGGGAGGGTGGGAGAGGGTTTTTTACTGATTAGTTAGTAGATAAGAACTGCTTTAGGTGAAGGGAAGGACAATACTCAATACATGGAAGCTCAGCTCAACTGGACTGGACCAAAAGCAAAGAAATTTCCGGGATAAACTGAATGCTTCAAAGGTCAGCGGAGCAAGGGCGGGGGTTTGGGGAACATGGTTTAAGGGGACTTCTAAGTCAATTGGCAAAATAATTCTATTATGAAAAGATTCTGCATCCCACTTTGAAATGTGGCGTCTGGGGTCTTAAATGCTAACAAGCGGCCATCTAAGATGCATCAATTGGTCTCAACCCACCTAGATCAAAGGAGAATGAAGAACACCAAGGTCACACGACAACTAAGAGCCCAAGAGACAGAAAGGGCCACATGAACCAGAGACCTACATCATCCTGAGACCAGAAGAACTAGTTGGTGCCCGGCCACAATCGATGACTGCCCTGACAGGGAGCACAACAGAGAACTCCTGAGGGAACAGGAGATCAGTGGGATACAGACCCCAAATTCTCACAAAAAGACCATACTTAATGGTCTGACTGAGACTAGAGGAATCCCGGTGGTCATGGTCCCCAAACCTTCTGTTGACCCAGGACAGAAACCATTCCCGAAGACGACTCATCAGACATGAAAGGGACTGGACAGTGGGTAGGAGAGAGATGCTGATGAAGAGTGAGCTAATTATATCAGGTGGACACTTGAGACTGTGTTGGCATCTCCTGTCTGGAGGGGGGATGGGAGGACAGAGAGAGTTGGAAGCTGGCAAAATTGTCATGAAAGAAGAGACTGGAAGGGCTGACTCATTAGGGGGAGAGCAAGTGGGAGTACAGAGTAAGGTGTATATAAACTTACATGTGACAGTCTGACTTGATTTGTAAACGTTCACTTGAAGCTCAATAAAAGTTAATAAAAAAAAAAAAAAAGAAAGACTAGGAGGACAGCTAGTGAAGATACTAAATATAAACAATGCTTTTGTGAATTTTGCTATAAAAGGGTACAGAGAATCATATGGTAACTGGAAGAGAGCCAAGGAAGGGACAATTTAAGATGGGAGATATTCACTCTTAAGCAAATATTTATTGAGTACCTACTAATCATCAGGCTATGGGGTGAAAAATTACTTTAACCAAATAATTTGGTTTTTGTCCTTGATTCCTAAAGGGTAACCTCTAAACTCTTGGAATCTCCTGAGTGACTGGAGTGTCTTTGTTATTCATGGAGGACTCCAGACCACACCAGATAGCTTATGCTAACAAGATGACTCAAGGTATGGGCTCTGAAAACTTACCCTGAGATAGCCCAACTTCTGGAGAGGTGAGAGAGACTGGAGACTGAGTTCAGCCACATGGCCAATGAGTCAATCAATCTTGCCTATGTAATAAACCAAAAAAACCAAACCCAGTGCCGTCAAGTCGACTCCGACTCATAGTGACCCTATAGGACAGAGTAGAACTGCCCCATAGAGTTTCCAAGGAGCACCTGGTGGATTCAAACTGCCAACCTTTTGGTTAGCAGCTGTAGCACTTAACCACTACGCCACCAGGGTTTCTGCTTACGTAATAAAACCCCAATAAACAGTCTGGACACTGAAGCTTGAGTGAACTCCTTAGCTGGTGATAGACATTGATTCACAGAAGGTTAACACGTTCCAGGGGCCATGTAAGCTCTGTGTTAAGGACTGTCTTGAGTAGGCAAGACAGAATGGGATCCAGTGGACAAATGGGGGAGGATTAGCCTTAGATAGGAGCCAGGACAAGCTGTCCTTTATAGTAAGTGGGAAAGTGAATAAGGTTGCAGGTGGGCTGGTTGACTTCATTGTGGGAATATGTGGATGTTTTCCTCAGATTAATTCTATTTTCCCCTTGAAACAAGTGGCAAAGTTGTTAGCTGGGTCTGAACTGGAAGGGAAGTGTTTGAGTTTTGAGAAAAGAGGAGAAAGTATGAGATACTTGTCTGTAACAGTGAAAAAGTGAATGCACATACTATGTGCCAGGCACTATTCTAGATACTTGGGATACACCAGTGAACAGAACAGAGATGCCTGCCCATATAAAGCTTTACACTTGAATGAATTAACTAGAAAAATGTATTAAGATTTCTAGCCTGTACTCAGGTCTTGTTGAGGTTTGGAACAAAGACTTTAAATGAGAATGATCACACGGTGGTGTATGGGACAGCCAGTTGAGGGCACTGTTGACTGATTACCTAAGGATGTTTTGATTTCCAACAGAGAGGCGTCTAAAGAATATGAAGTAGAAATGGACAAATTAAAAAGAAAACCCAGCACTTTTAATGTCTGTCTAAAACTGAAGAAAACCTAACTTAATTTATTGACTCCACTTCCCACCCTACATTTCGTTCTATACCAATTACCACTGCTTTCATTCAAGCTCTCAGTTTTGGGCTGGACTATTTCAACATTCTCTTAACATTTCTCTTTTTCATTATTTTCTCCCTTTAAATGAATCAATAAAACCGTGTTAGATTACTTTTCCATAAATATAACAGTCAATGTGTTACTTCTTTTTCTCAGAAGCCCAACAGCTTCTTATTCCCTACAGGATAAAGTCTAGAGTTATTTTTATTTTCAACTCTGTTCTTAATGTGATTCCCAATTTGCCCGTGCTATTGTGTCTTCATATATTGCCTTACCTGAATATTCTGATCCATTCAGACCAGTTTACTCAATGGTTCTTATCCAGGCCTTTACACACATCAGGATCTTCACTTGGAATGCTGCAACTTCTCTGCCTCTCCTGATGTACTTCTTCACTTCAAGGCCCTACTCAGATAGCTTCTCTCCTGCCTGGCCAAGCCCTTCATGAGCTCCACCCCCGCATACCACCAACTGTTTATACAACTCCGTGAGCACTACCTAAATTGATAATTATGTTTTACGTGTATATTCTGCACATCCCCAGTTAGATTATAAGCTCATGGCAAGCAGAAGTCATGCCTTATACTGCTGTCTGACTGTCAGTGCTTTTGCACTTAGAGAGTCAACTCCTTTTTTTTTTTTTTTTTGGTATTTAATTTTCTATGCTGGCTTAAAGACCAAAAGAATCCCATCAGGGAACTCCTGTGCCAACACCTCTGACTGGTGGTTCCAATTACAGGAAGCTCATATAAGAAGCTATCTCCCATTTGTTTTCACTCCATTATGAAATTCTTTGTGTTAATTCAACATTTTGTCCTAAGACCCATTAGGTAAAACTATGTTGAAAGCAATTTAATTAAAATCCTTGTGATTTTGCAAGATTGCCAGAAGTGCTAGTCTCTAGGAAGAACCATGGCTTATAAATCGCAGCATTTTCAGATATTCACATAGTGGAGGAGACCCGCCACTCAGACTTGTTGAAGATGAAGTTCTGGGAAGTTCCGCCCTTGCTGGTTGAGGTCACTCGGCTGATAGACAGATTTTGCCAATGGAGCTTATTGTCAAAAAACTGCAGTGTAAAACAACAGGCTGTGCCCCTCTCCCCCGCCGCCACACACACACACACACACACTCACACACACACCCTCTCTTTGCCTAGATAAATATAACAGCAGCCTGGGTGTGCCAGTGCAGCCCCAGCAATTATAGTTATAAACAGCAATTACCATTTTACAGCATCCAGTGTTCAGCATCCAGTGTTCTTGGTTCCCCAAATGAAATCTCTCTGTTTGAAGCTGAGTCTTTCCTGCACCCAGAACAGTCAGCTCATTTTTTCCCAGCAAAGATTTATTGAAAGCTTACTATTCACCAAAGATAAATGGGCTTGGGGTAAAGGATACAAAATAAAATAAGGCCTGAGTTCTAACCTTAAGGAGTTTACAAGCTAGTAACAAGAGGCAGATAATGAAAGCAAATAAGACTGTTAAACTCAAGTTCAAGTTCTAGGAAAGATGTGTAAATTGGAAAAAGTGGGAATATATAGAAAGAGAGATAACTTAGGTGGGAGGGGAAGCGACATGTTAAGAAAGACTTCAAAGAAGACCTCTAAGAGCTGTGCATTTGAGACGGGTCGGGGAGAGCATTCTAGGAGGTAGAAACAGCATAAGCAAATTCATGGAGTCTTGAAACAGCCTGGTAGGGATCTTCCAGAGAGTTGATGTGATTGGTATATAGGGTATGCCGTGGGGCACAGCAATAGCTAAAGCTGGAAAGGTTGACAGGTGCCAAGCCACAGAGGGACCTCAGTGGGCACTCAATTTCAATTCATGTTTATTGAATTGATTGAGTTTCCTTTTAAAGTTTCCTTTTCTGATTATTGGATCCCATACTGGGCCTTCTTCCTCACTACTTCACAATTGTACCATCCCTGTTAGTTACTTGGGAACACAGTGCTGCTTACTTTTCAGAGCTATACAAAATGGCTTCTCTGTTAGTTTTCTAGGGCTGCCATAACAAAGTACCATAAAATGGGTGACTTAAAACAACAGAAGTTCATTGTTTCACAGTTCTGGAGACTAGAAGTTCGAAATCAAGGTGTTGGCAGGGACTTTCTTTCTCTAGAGGATCTAGGGGAAGATCTCGTCTCTTCTAGCTTCTGGTGGTTGCCAACAATCCTTGGTGTTTCTTGGGTTGTAGATGCAGCACTCCACTCTCTGCCTCTGTCTTCACATGGCCATCTTCCCCCTGTGTGCCTGTCTT
This sequence comes from Elephas maximus indicus, assembly GCF_024166365.1. NCBI lineage: Eukaryota > Metazoa > Chordata > Mammalia > Proboscidea > Elephantidae > Elephas > Elephas maximus. Next base: position 162,666,879 of record NC_064821.1, on the reverse strand, counting down.
TGTGTCTCTTCTCCTCTTTTCATAATGATACCACTCATATTGGATTAGGATTCACCCTGCTCGAGCAGGGCCTCGTGTTAACTGCTAACATCGTCAAAGACCCTATTTCCAAACAAGGATACATTTACGGGTACTGGGGGTTAGGACTTGAACACATTTTGGGGGAAGGACACAATTCCGTCTATTACAGCATCCAGGGAACTGTGATCAAGATTGGGCAGAACCTGGTAATCATACCCCATTAGGAACAGATGATGGAGCCGGGTGTGTTATCCCTGGTGAAGACAAAGGTGTGACAGGACAGCAGGAGAGCTGCTCTCAGATACAGAAAGGGACAGAATGTGGACTTGAAGTGCTGCCCAAGTTAATGGTGGGCCTCTTGTTGTGTGAAACCCCAGAATACAGAACCAGAGCCAGGTCCAGGCAGGAATTACAGGTGGCATTTTTCAGTTCCAGTGAAGAAATACTTTCTAAAAGAAAGGGCAGGCCCCTAATGGGCTGCCTTGCCAAATTCTAGGTTCCTTGTCACTTTGAAAGTATACAATTATTTAGGAAGGGAATATATCAACACCTTAACAGTTGTTGTTAGATATTGACATTATAAGTAATTTTAAATTTAACCTTGATAATTTTCTATATATTCCCAAATTTTAATAATGAGGATATGTTATTTAAAAAAAAAATTTAGGAAAGAAAATACTGGGTGCTTTAAGAGCAGGTCTAGCAGGCAAATGTCTGTTCTTCCCTGAAACCAACAACGGGACAGGAATTCTTTCTGGGCGGTGTTGCCAGCTGGGAAAGGCCAGCATGGGAAAGGGTCTTCTGACTTTGGAGCAGGGGTTCCTTAAGCGAGTGGTCCCTCAGCACCTGTTGTGATTGAATACCCATGGCATTGCACTTGAGACACAGGGACAGGGAGCATGGGGACATCTGTGACTGTGTGGATAGAAGCCACTTCACTAAGGCTTGAAGTTGGGCACAAAAATTAAGGCTCATTTATTTATCCATCTCACAGTTATTTACTGGGCACCTCCTCTGTGCCAGACACTGAGTAGCAGTGGGTCCTTTCCCTCTAAGACAGCATAGGGCAGTGGAGGAGAGCGGCATATAAATACGCAATAATTATCACTTAATAAGGTAAGTACAATCATAGCAATAACATGGGGGCAGTAAGCAAACTTGGAAAGGGGGGTGCCTACTTGGTCTGGCAAAAAGGTCAAGGGAGAGAGGAGTAGATAGAGTTTGTTCCTTCTGGCCTCACTTTTCTCATAAAAGAGGAGACCAGGTCACCTGCCAAGAGTGGACTGTGTGGAATAAGAAGCAAGCTTGAGAAGAGTGGTGAAGGGATGAGCTGGAAATTGAATGGAATGGGAGAGGGAACTGACTGCTAACAAGTGGAATGCTGAAGGACAATGGAGGGTAAACACATGCACTTGGTGGCAACAAGTTACATGGCCGTGTTGCTTTCCTTAGCAGCTAGATAAAGATGTTGAGTTGGCGTTTTGATAGGGCGGCAAAGTATAAAAAAAAAACCAGTGTTTCTCATAGGGGACACAAGTGACACTTGAGTAGGCACACTTTCTTTTGTAGGACTGTCCTACACTTTTTAGGACATTAAATATCCCTGAACTGGATTCTAAACGTTTCCCAGTCACCATGACACCCGAAAGTATTTCCAAACACTCCCTAGGGTCAAAACCCATAGTCAAGAATCGCTGACTTAGAGGTTGGGAAGAACTTTCTAAATTAAGCATAAATACACCCTTCTTGATTACCAGGATATTTATATTACAACCTCTTTCCAAGAGAGGATCTTAGCTCATTGATTTAAGGCTTTAAAAACTGGTAGGGTACTAGTCTGATGTGATATTAGCTGCACTATTGTAAGCTTGCATTAAATAGGCACACAGTCAGTGATTGGCTAATTAAAAGTTGCTACTCTATTAAAAAAAAATTAGATATGGCAATTTACTGAAATGCAGGAGATTGTATTAAAATATGGGCAAGAAGGTAATTCGTTATGTCAAGATAAAAAGTCTTTATGATATTTTATTTAAAGATAATCTTGTAGCAACACAAAACTGGAACATGGCTTTATTTTATTTGCTCCTTAAAACTAATTTAGTGGGCTTCTCTGAAAAAAGATTAAATATTACACATATTGAACTACTTCTTTAGGATTCTAACCATTAAATAATAATGGATGCTGTTGACTGAAATGGGGCAAGCCTTTTGAGACTATATCTTCTAACCAAAATAATTCAAAAAAGGCACAGACTGAAGGAAACACAACGTTCACCTGTGTTTTGAAGCATACTTCCTGTCTTAGTCATCTAGTGCTGCCATAACAGAAATACCACAAGTGGATGGCTTTAACAAAGAGAAAATTATTTTGTCCCAGTAAAGTAAGTTAAAAGTCCAAATTCAAGGCATCAGCTCCAAGAGAAGGCTTTTTCTCTCCGTTGGCTCTGGAAGAAAAAAAATCTTTTAACAAATAATTATGGTGCTTCTTCTAGGTGTCAGACATTACTTATTATTCAGTAGTCTTTTACCAGGTAGAAACCCCAGGTTCTGCTAGGGCATGACTTGAATTGGCCAATAGACAAGAGACCAAGGTGGGAGAGTAGAAAATGCATCTTTATTTCATCGTGCAAGGAAAGGAGTCAGTTGGAGCTGTTGCCACCAAGGCTGTTTCCTGAAGACGAGGAGAAAAATTACTTTTAAGGGGTTTACAAATAGGGCTTTTTTTCAGTTCTTACCTTTTTGGCTTTTCTGCAGAATGAAACATTCAATTATTTATTCAATAAAAATTTCTTAAGGGCTTCCTATGTGCGAACATGATGCTAGATATTGAGGATACCAAGACGAATAAGACCCTGAAGCCCTCTTCTCCCCTAGTTTCCAAGAAATTATATCATTTTCATCTCTTAAATGTTCAGTTGTTTCTTCTACCAAAACAAATCAAAACTCAGAAGTTTCCCTCACATTCTACAGCTAATCCATCAGCAGGTCATGTCATTTTTACCTTCAAAACACATTTGCCTACCTCTCATCATCTCCACTGTTACTTTCTATGTCCCAATCATCATAATCTCTAACCAGGACTACCTCAGTAGCATCCTAGATGGTCTCCCACTTCCACACTTACTCTCTGTAGTTCACAACAGCCAAAGTGATCCTTTCAGATTGTAAGTCAGACCATGTCACTCTCCTACTCAAAGCTTCTGATGAGTTTCCCAACACACCTTAGAATAAACTCCAAAATATTTACCGTGGTCTTCAAGACCTTCCATGACCTGGAAGGTCATGCTTCTTCTTGTTTCTCCTCTTTCATCTCATACTACTCCCCTTACTCACTCTGCTCAGCCCCACTGATCCCCTGGCCCTCTGACCATTGCCCAAACACACCAAAGTGTTTCTCAACTCGAAATCTTTATACTCTTGTTCTTCTGTCTGGAATGCTCTTCTCCAAATCTTCCATGGTTGCTTCTTCTCAGGTATTCACTCCAGTGTCACTTCCTGAGAGATTGTCCCTTATCAGTCAGTCAAAAAGAGCTTCTTCCACCCCTCTTTCCACCTTCCCTCAGTCCCCCACACTACATCACTCTCTAGCTCTTATTTTGCTTTATTTTCTCCATCCCAGTTCCCATTGCTGTTGAGTTGATTTTGACCCATAGCAACCCTATAAGTCAGAGTGTAGCCGCCCATGGAGTTTCCAAAGACTGCCTAGTAGATTCAAACTGCTGATTTTTGGTTAGCAGCCTTAGCTCTGTACCACCAGGGTTTCCATTGGTACTATTTAAAGTCATATTGTTTATTTATGTGTTTATTTGTCTATTGTGTGCATTCTCTTACATGAAAATGTAAGCTTCAAAAAGACAAAGGTGTTTCTCTGATCCCAGGACATAGAAGAACACGTGACACACAGTAGGAGCCTCCATCTGCAGATCCTCTTCCACTTTCCATCATCTAAGTGTAGGGGTTTCATAAAGAGCAATCCTTGGCCGTCTTTTCTTCTTTCTAGACTCTATTGGTCATCTGTTTTTTTTCATGGCAGTGTTTCTCAAGTGTGATCAGTACATTCAAATCACCTGGTAAACCCAAAACCAAAACCAAACCCTGTGCCGACGAGTCGATTCCGACTCATAGCGACCCTGGTATGCTGCTTAAAAATGTAGATCCCTGGGCCCAACACTAAATCTACTGAATCTTTATTTCTACAGGGAGGAGCCTGGAAACCTGTATTTTAATTAGCTCTTCAGGTGATTCTTGTGTTTTATAAGCTTGAGAACCACTATTCTATGATATCAGCAACAATCTTTCTGATTTCCAAACTTGAGTACCCACCTGTTGTTTCCAAAGGATCCTTAAGCTGTGTTGATTTTGCTTCATCTTTCAAATCTGTGCTCTGTTCACATTTGGCATCTCTTAAACTTGGTTCAGGGATCAGTACCTCATCTGAACTACTACAAGAGTTGAGCTAGTATTTCTCTGCTTCCTAAACCACTCAGCCCATCATTCTCCTAACCCATGCCACTTCCCAGTTCTAAAACCTACGGTAGTTTCCTATTTCCTCTAAAATGAACTTCAAACTCTTCACTGGGTCTCTGGCGTCCCCCGCCATTTCTTTTTTAGATTCTGCCTGTCAGGCAAGGATTATTTCACATGCCAGTTTCTCCAGGAAACCTTTTGTCTCAGCTGATTGTGCTCTCCCCCTCCTTTGATGCCCAAAGAACTCCGTTATCTCTTAAGGTACTTATGCATTTCACCTTTAGTAGAGTTATTTATTTACCTGTCTTATTTCTTCCTCAAATTTGTAAGTTCCATGAGTGCAGGAAATGTCATTTTTTTCCTGTTTTGTATATGCCAGAAGACTTCGTTAATGGTTGGTGCTCAATAAATGTTTGTTGAATGAATGATTGCTTTCATATTTGCTTAAAAATATATTTTATCATTCTGTGTTTTTTCTCTTCTGGTGGTTAAAAACAAAACAAAACAAACAAAACCAACCTATAAGATATAATGGAAAAAAATGTGTTTCATTCATTTCTGTTAAAAGAAAAATACTGGCAACCAATACTGACACTGATTTGTCATAATGATCAATTTAGATATTATAATGAGTTTCAAAAACAAATTTATTATAATCAAAGACATGAAACCATTTAATAATTACAACAAATAACAACAAAAAAAACTTCGAGTCCTCAGTCATGGTCACAAAACAGAATTCTAAGTCAGTGCAAAGGAAAGCAGCTCTTTGAGAATATTTCACTTATAAAAAATTTAAACACATGAATGGGGAAGGTTGACACTTAGAGTCCCACCCTTTGGTGTAACTTTTCCTTATTTCCCAGTGTGAAAAATTTTACCTTTTCTTAGGCAGACGTAAAGCTTGAATGAACTGTGGGTGCCTGGGATCACCCGTCCTGATCCCTGCGCACAACTGTCCCTACCACTGCAGGTCTGTATCTACTGCTGGGCTGAGGGAGATGTGTCCAGAACATCATAGCTGGGAATGTCGTATAGATTTTCTTCAAGAAAATGTTGCTATACGTGGGGCAAAATATACCAAAATAAAACTTTCAGTGGACCCTTTATCTTATATTTTGCATTAAACAGACTTGTGGCATCTAGCCTGGCAGCCTAACCGTACAAACTTGTTGGTACAGGCAAATGCATTTTGAATTCCCACCAACAGAACAATTTTTAAAACACTGTTTTCTGAATATACTTTACAGCTGGGAAACGTCCTCTCATTTTCCCACTTAGTTCTATGGATTTCGCACAATGTCTCTTGATCCTGTGGCTTCTGGCCTGAGGGTATGGAAGATATCACAAACAGACATGACATATCGTTTGTTGAATCATACCTTAAGTTCCACACAAATGATATTTCTTAGAAAATAAGAAAGACAACGTAAAAATAAAATTGTACATATACTAAGGCATTGAAAATAGTATTTGAAAAAATTTTTTTCAGAGTTTTGTTGCCATGATGTTCTATTTATTCATGCAGAGAACAATTTATATCTCATACAATTCACCTGAAATCTATGTTGTTGTTCTTGTCTGCCCAGAAGTCATAAACTCACAGGGTTGGAAGAGCCTTGGGAGATCATCTGGTCCAATGCCCTCACTATGCCAACAAACACAATGAAATCGCTTCAGTTTTATCTTTTTCATAAATTCTATGTGCCACAAGTGTTCAGAATGCCTCCTATGGGTTCCAAATGTAGTCTGTGGTTCTACATTAAACCAGCTTTGTTTATAAAACTGCAGGGAGCATAAATACACGATGCCTTTTTGGATAATGTAGACAGAAAACTGTATCAAAACCAACTATAAAGTGGTATTCTAGACATAAAGACCAGAGACTCAGATTTTTAAATTAAGACTCTGCATGCAGGAAGAACAAATGGAAGAAACACCTAATGGTAATGCTTAACTCCCAGACTTCTTGTTACTTTGGAAGTAGTCTATTCTTTCTTCTAACTTTTTTGGAAAGTAGCTTAGTATCTTGAGCAAATAACCAAAGGCCTTTTTATAAAATGTGCCTTTTTTTGTGATAGAAGTCTCTTTACCTAAGAACTTCTTTTTCTTTTTCAGTAGTAGGGAATTTTTTGTGACATGGGAGAGCCAGGAGCAGGACAAATGGTAACCCAGGAGAGGTGCTTTGGGAGGTGTGATATTGGGGGTTGTGGATACTTCTAACTAGAGAGTGGTGAATGGGGTCTTTATCAGGCTGTGGAAAAGATGAGGAAATAGAGGAACATGACAGAAAAGCAAATCTTTTATATAAGAATGGAGATAAAAAGAAAGCTATTGAAAACCAGAATGATAAATAGCCTCTGGATCAAACAAACTCATTCATTCACTCTTCAGCCAGAGCAGTCCCTCCTTTATTTGAATTATATATTGAGATTCCTCATAACATTAAAAAAAAAAAGTTGCACTTAGGGAGGTTCAAAAAACTTGAAACCATTGATTTACTTCAATTCCCCCAATTTAACTCAATTAAACAGACATCAATTAAGTGCTTGCTGTGGAGTGTTGCTGACCCAGTGGTCAAGAGCTACAGTGAGCCACAGCTGCTAACCATAAAGGTGGGCAGTTCAAATCCACCAGCCACTCCCTGGAAACCCTCTGGGGCAGTTCAACTCTGTCCTATAAGGTTGCTATGTGTTGGAATTGACTTGGCGGCAATGAGTATGGAGTAGCAGTATGGAGCCTTGGTGGCACAGTGATTAAGAACTTGGCTGCTAACCAAAAGGTCAGCAGTTCAAATCCACCAGCTGTTCTTTGGAAACTCTATGGGGCAACTCTATTCTATCCTGTAGGGTCGCTATGAGTCAGAATCGATTTGACGGCAATGGGCTTGAGTTTTTTTATATTTTGTGAACTATGCTGGTTTCTAGGGATATAAAAATTAATAAGACACATTTCCTGCTCTTCAGAAATTTATCACCTTGTAGGAAAGATAGACTCATCAATTACTACAACAGAGGTGATAAGAGCTACGGGAACACAGGTGAAGGTGCAATTAATTTAGCCTGGTAGAGCCAAATAAAGCTATAAAAAGGTAACATTTGAGTAGGATCTTCAAAAATGTTAGTTTGTCAGATAGGAAAATAAGAGTATTCAAGGGCAGCACCTGGTGTGGCTACTGCGAGATGATTGCCAGGCTTGTGGGGGCTGCTGGAGATGTGATAGAGAGGAACATTGGGGCCAAGGCAGAAGGCACAGTGAGCACCATGTAAAGTGGTTGTCAGTTGTTGTTTATTGATATCACTGTTTACATATTGTTACATATTGTTTTACGTATGTAACTTTGGAAGCAATGTGGAGGGTAGTGAAGGGAGGAGATAAGTCAGGAGGTCTTAAAAGAGTCCGGGTGAGGGGAAGATGAGAGCCTGGATTCTCAGCAGATATCGATGGGAAAGAAAAAAATGAAAGCAATATTTGGAGGTAGAATTGATTGTACTTGGTGATAAACTAGGTGTTAGAGACAAGGAAGAAAACAAAACAAAAAAAGCCATTGCTATCGTGTTGATTCCCATGATCCCATGTGTTACAAGGTAGGACTGTTCCATGGGTTTTCTTGGATGTAATCTTTATAGAAGCAAATTTGCAGAACTTTTTTCTGTCGTGCCACTCAGTGATTCAAACCCACCAACCTTTAGGTTAACAGTTGAGAGCAAACCATTTGTACCACACAGGGACCTATGTAAGGAAGAAGAGGAACCCAAATTGGTTCCATTTTAGTTTCCAAATAACTCCTTGGGTTAGTTACTTCTTGGGAAAAGGATGGACATGACTCTATCATTCTGTCTGCAAAGGACAGAAACTGAGCTTGGGCAAAATGGTAAATATATTATCCTTAGAATCCAAGTTTTCGTTAGGAAACCGAATTGGAGATGGAGCTAAGCATCTAGAATGAACAGGATGCTGTCTAAATTAATCCTTTCTCTCACCCTCCCTCCCTCCTACACATACAACCCCTCATCTCTGCCTCTTTCTATGTTAGGTTTTTTTTCCCCCCTTCGTTTTTGGTGAGGTATAATTGACATACAATAAACTGTTTTTTTTTTTTATTTAAAGTATACAAGCTGATAAATTTTGAAATATGTCTATGCCCATTAAACCATCACCATAATCAAGATAGTGAACATATCTCTTCAATATTGTATTAGAAGTCCTAGCTACAGGAATAAGACAAGAAAAAGAAATAAAACATATCCAGATTAGAAAAGAAGAAGTAACATTGTCTCTATTAGCAGATGATACGATCCTATATATAGAAAATCCCAAAGAGTCTACAAGAAAACTTCTAGAGCTAAGAGAGGAATTTAGCAAAGTTGCAGGGTACAAGGTCAACAAACAAAAATTGGCTGGGTTTCTATATACCACCAGTGAGAAATCTGAAAGGGAAATCAGGGAAACAATTCCATTTATAGTAACTTCTAAGAGAATAACATACCTAGGAATAAATCTAACGAGGGACGTGAAGGACTTATACAACAAAAACTATAAAACACTGCTGAAAGAGATTTAAAAAAGACTTAAATAAATGGAAAGATATTCCATGTTCATGGATTAGAAGACTTAATATTGTTAAGATGTTAATACTACCCCAAGTGATCTATAGATTCAATGCAATCCTGATCAAAATTCCAACAGCTTTCTTTACAAACATAAAGAAACCAATCCTTAACTTTATGTGGAATGGCAAGAGGCCAGAATAGCTAAAAAAAAAAAATGCTGAAAGAGAAAAACAAAGTAGGAGGACTCACGCTTCCTGATTTTAAAACTATACAGCTACAGTAATTAAAACAGCCTCTTGCTGGTATAACAGTAGACACACAGACAAATGGAATAGAATTGAGAGTCCAGAAATAACCCCACACATCTATGGTCAACTAATTTTTGAAAAGGGTGCTAACTCCATTAGACAGGAGAAAGAAGAGTCTCTTCAATGAATGGTGCTGGGAAAATTGGATTTCCACAGTCAGAAAAATGAAACAGGATCCATGCCTCACACCATACCCTAAAACAAATTCAAAATGTGCAAACTAAAATCATAAATTTCTTAGAAGAACAAAAGCAGGCAATGCTGTCAGGCCTAGCTTTCAACAATGCATTATCTAATATAATAACAAAAAGACAAACAGCAAAAAACAAAATAAATAAACAGGACCTTGTAAAAAATTAAAAACTTTTGTTCATCAAAAGACTTTACCAAAAAAGTGAAAAGACAAGCTACCAACTGGGAGAACAGCTTTGAAAACCATATATCTGAAAAGAAACTAATAACCAAAATATATATAAAACTTCACCACTTAACAACAAAAAGACAAATGACCCAATCATAAAATGGGCAAAAGACCTGAATAGACATTTCACCAAAGAGGACATTCAAATGGCCATCAAACACGTGAAAAGATGTTCAGCATCATTAACCATCAGAAAGATGCAAATCAAAACCACGATGAGATACCATTTCACTCCCACTAAACGCGGCTTAATTGTGCTCATGAGGAACCTGTACATAGATCAAGAGGCAGTCATTCAAACAGAACAAGGGAATATTGTATGGTTTAAAGTCAGGAAAGGTGTGCATCAGGGTTGTGTCCTTTCACCACACCTATTCAATCTCTATGCTCAGCAAATAATCTAAGAAGCTGGACTATATGAAGAATAGGGCATCAGGATTGGAGGGAGACTCATTAACAACCTGTGTTATCCAAATGACACAACCTTGCTTGCTGAAAGTGAAGAGGACTTGAAGCACTTACTGATGAAGATCAAAGACCACCGTCTTCAGTATGGATTATACCTCAACATAAAGAAAACAAAAATCCTCACAACTGGATATCATGATAAATGAAGAAAAGATTGAAGTTGTCAAGGATTTCATTTTACTTGGATCCATGATGAACAGCCATGGAAGCAGCAGTCAAGAAATCAAATGATGCATTGCATTGGGCAAATCTGCTGCAAAAGACCATTTTAAAGTGTTGAAAAGCAGAGATGCCACCTTGAAGACTAAGGTGCGCCTGACCCAAGCCATGATGTTTTCAGTCACCTCATATGCATGTGAAAGCTGGACAATGAATAAGGAAGACCAAAGAAGAATTGATGCCTTTGATTTGTGGCATTGGCGAAGAATATCAAATATACCATGGACTGCCAAAAGAACGAACAAATCTGTCTTGGGAGAAGTACAATCAGAATGCTCCTTAGAAGCAAGGATAACGAGACTGTGTCTTACATACTCTGGACATGTTGTCAGGAGGATCAGTCCCTGGAGAAGGACATCATGCTTAGTAAAGCAGAGGGTCAGCAAAAAAGAGTAAGAACCTCAATGAGATGGTTTGACACAGTGGCTGCAACAATGGGCTCAAGCATAACAAGGATTGTGAGAATGGCACAAGACCAGGCAGTATTTTGTTCTGCTGGACATAAGTTCAAGATGAGTTGGAATTGACTTGACAGCGCCTAACAACAACAACAAAGATGGCTACGGTAAAAGAAAAACAGGAAGTAACAAATGCTGACATGGATGTGGGGAAATTGGAACCCTTATCCATTGCTGGTTGGAATGCAAAATGGTACAGCCGCTGTGGAAAACAGTGTAGAAGTTCCTCCAAAAACTATAAAACTAAATTACCACATGACCCAGCAGTTCCACTCCTAGGTATATACCCAAAAGACTTGAAAGCAGAGACTCAAAAAGAGACTTGTACACCAATATTCATTGTAGCACTATTCATAATAGCCAAAAGTGAAAACAACATAAATGCCCATTAATAGATCAATGGATAAACAAAATATGGTACCTAGACACAGTGGAATATTACTCAGCCGGTAGGAGAAATGAAGCCTTGATACATGCTATAATATGGATGGAACTTGAAGACATTATGCTGAGCAAAATAAGCCACTCACAAAAGGATAGATATTATATGACTGCCCTTGTATAAAAAGACAAGAAAAGACAAATGTATAGAGACTAAAGCTTATTAGTGGTTACCAGGAGTGGGAGGGAGGGGAACAAAGGGGTTTAATGGTGATGGAAAAATTGCATTGATTAAGGGTAAGGTTGCACAGTGGATTATTGTCAATAAGTTGTATACCTATAAAAAGTTGAATTGGCAAAAGTTGTGTGATAGCTATATTTACAACAATGACAAAAAAAAAAAAAAAAAACCAAAGAGGATTTGCTGAGGCTGCTTATGTATGACCAAACACTTCATGGAATTTGGTTCCTTGGTGGGAGGTTTAGGGTCATGGTTTCATGGGACGTACAGTTAATTGGCCTAATAATGTGTTTAGAGTTTCTGTTCTAATGCCTAGTTTGTTGCACTGTGCCTGGAGTCTTAAAAGCTTGCAAGTGGCCATCCAAGGCACAACAATTGGACCCCATTCACTTGAAGCAACAGAGGAAGAAGGAGAGTCAGAAATAAGAGGAAAATATGAAATGCGTGGCTAATTGCCTCCATGAACAACTGCCTCCTTTGCCAGGAGACCAGAACTGGATGGTGCCTGGCTAACATTACTGAACATTTTGATCAAAGATTCCATATAAGAATCCTGATCAAAAGGGGGGAAATGCAGAACAGAATTTCAAATTTTCATGGACTCTAGACTTTCTGGAGCCATGGAGGGTGGATGAACACCTGAGATAATCTTTAAACTTTAAACCAAAAATATCTCCTGATGTCATCTTCAAACTGAACAACACTTTAGCTTAACTAGTGAAAAAGGTCTGGCTTGAGCATTGTGCTCTTTTAAGAACTATCTGTATGGAATCAAATTGATCATGGCAACTCGAAAGATTAGATATGAACCTTAGGGAGCAGTGACTTTATGTTAATGAGGGAGGAACAACTCAGAAAAGGAGGGTGAGAATGCTTGCACAACTCGAAGAATGTAATCAATGTCAGTAAATTGTACATGTAGAAACTGTCGAATTAGTGTATGTTTTGCTGCATATATTCTCAACAACAAAATAAAATTTAGAAAGAAAAAAGATAGTGAACATATCCATCACCCCTAAATTCCTCATCCCTCTCCCATCAACTCTACCTCGTCTCATCCCCTCTTCTAAGATCTGCTTTCTGTTACTATAGATTGTTTTGCATTTTCAAGAGTTTATGTAATTGGAATCATACAGTAGATACTCTTTTTTGTCTGGTTTCTTTTACTCAGGTTGATCCACGTTGTTGTATGTATCAATAGTTCATTCCTTTTTATTGCTGAGTAGTATTCCATCATCTCTGCTTTTTGTCTCTGTAAGTTTTATTTTCTTTCAAAACTTCCTGGCTTTCTCATGTGCAAGGACACATGCCATATGGAACGTCCAAGGTTTACCATTTATGGCTGCCTCCACCAAGAAGAGCTGCCTGGTTCTTTTTTGGGGCACAAGTGTTGAACAACTGTGGGTCCACATGGAAAAGAATGAAGTTGGACTTCCATACCTTATGCATTGTACCAGGACCCATTCCAAATAGATTAAAGATTAAATGTAAAAAAAAAAAAGACTATGAGGCTCCCAAAAGGAAACATGGAGTATATGGTGCCACGAATCACTTTAGTGTGGCCTTTCTAGCCACAGTCTTGTAACTTCCACCCAAGTAATTGGGTGGGACTGTGCCATAGAATAATTGTGGCTCACCAAAGGAATTGTTCAGTTTTGCCATCCTGCTGGGCTTGAAATGAGCCACCCCAAAGGCGGGAAAGAGAGGATCCCACCACCAACAAGGAAAAACAGCTGAGAGCCAGCACATTCTTTGGACCTGGGATCCCTGCGCTGAGAAGCTCCTGGAACCAGGAGACAGAGAGAGCTCTAACACTAAAGGCAGTGAAAAGCAGTAGCAGAGACCTGACAGCAGAGGCTGGCAGGAAAGGCTGTGCTTTGGGCTTCCCAACCTGCAGAGCAAGAAAGCTGAGTGCCCTTGCACAGAGGCAGAGGGCCAGTGAGAAGGGTGTCTGCGAGCACCGTTGAGAATAGGCTGTCCTTACGGAAGAACTGTATCCTGAGTGTTCCTGAGCCTGAACTGTAACCTGTTAAAAAAAAACTAATAAACCCCATAATTATGAGTATTGTCTGTGAGTTCTGTATGGCCATTACAGTGAATTATAGAACTCAGCAGAGAAGTAGAAAGAGTGCTGTGGGAGGGACAATTGGTGTCAGAATTGGTAAAGATGGCAGAGAGAGAAGAAGGCATGTCTGACCTCCACCTCATAAGAATCAGCCTTGGTCTGTAGACCTTGATTCTTCTTCCCCCTCGAGAAGTTAGAGGAGGTCAGATATTGCCCCCATGCTATGTTTATGGAGTACTTCCTCATAGTGCGGAATACCTTTCTAGATATGATACGAAATCTAAAAGGCATAAAATAAAAGATTTAAAAATTCAATTCCATAAAAATCTAAATTTCTGCTTGGCAAAAAATATCTTGGGCAAAGTTAAAAGACAAATGGCAAATTGGGAACGAATTGTTTACAATTCATTTCACAGAAAAGGTCTAATTTTCTTAATATTTTAAGAGCTCCTACAGAGCAATAAGAAAAAGGTGAATAAGCCATAAGAAAATTGGGCAAAGAATACAGAGTTCACAGAAAAAGGAAATACAAAAAGCTCTTAAAAATATGAATAGCCAACCTTATTTATTTATTTATTTTGGTTCAAACTTTCTTTTTATGTTTTAGGTGAAAGTTTACAGTGCAAATTAATTTCTCATTTAAAAATTCATACCCAAGTTGTTTTGTGACGTTGGTTGCCATCCCCACAATGCATCAGTACTCTCTCCGTTTCCCTTTACACCGGATTCCCCGTGTCCATTCATCCAGGTTTCCTGTCCCTTCCTGCCTTCTCATCTTTGCTTTTGGGCAGGTGTTGCCCATTAGGTCTCCTATACTTGATTGAACTAAGATGCACGTTCCTCACATGTGTTATTGTTTGTTTTATAGGCCTGTCTAATCTTTGGCTGAAAGGTGGACTTTGGGAGTGGCTTCAGTTCTGAGTTAGCAGGGTGTCTGGGGGCTGTAGTTTCGGAGGTTCCTCCAGTCTCTGTCAGACCAGTAAGTCTGGTCTTTTTTTGTGAATTTGAATTTTGTTCTACATTTTTCTTCCGTTCTGTCCAGAACCCTCTATTGTGATCCCTGTCAGAGGAGTTTGCTAGTGGTATCTGGGCATCTTCTATTTCTTCTGGGCTCAAACTGGTAGAGTCTGAGGTTCACGTCGTTCATTAGCCTTTTTCCTTGTGTCTTTGGTTTTCTTCATTCTCCTTTACTACAAACATGATGGGACCAATAGATGTATTTTAGATGGCTGCTGAAAAGCTTTTAAGACCCCAGACACTCACTACTCAGGAAGGTAGGATGTAGACCATTTTCTTTATGAACTATGTTATGGCAATTGATCTAGATGTCCTCCGAGACCAAGGTCTCCAGCCCTCAGCCCCAGTAACTCAGTCCCTCACGGTGTTTGGATGTGTCTAGGAAGCTTCTATGGCTTGTTTTGGTCAAGTTGTGCAGACTTTCCCTATATTGTGTGTTGTCTTTCCTTTCACCAATGTTAACTGTTGTCTACTATCTAGCTAGTATTTCTTTTCCCCAGCCCTCCCTTCCCTCATAACCATCGAAGATTGTTTTTCTCTGTGTATGAAACTTTTCTTGAGTTTTTTTATAATAGTGGTCTCATACAATACTTGTCCTTTTGTGACTGACTTATTTCACTCAGTATGATGCCTCCAGATTCATCCATGCTGTGAGATGTTTTGCAGATTTCAACCTCACTCTTATTAAGAGAAACAATTTAAAACTACAATGAGATATCACTTTTAACTATCAAATTAGTAAAAACCTAAGTGTAGTAATGTGTTGGCAAGCAAGGGAGAAATGGGCACTCTCCTACACTGCTGTTGCTATTTCAAGTGTCCATTGGTGTAGGTGGGCAATTTAGTAATAACTATCAAAATTGGTTATCCATTGCAGTATTGTTTGGCAACAACTTAAACGTCCATTAATAGGGGATTGGTTAACTACATTATATATAATATTATTGTTTGAGGTGTCTCCGAGTCAGCTCCAACTCATAGAGACCACACTCACAATTGTTGTTGTGTTTGAGCCCATTGTAGCAGCCACTGTGTCACTATGTCTCATCAAAGGTCTTTCTCTTTTTTGCTAACCGGTCACCTTACCAAGTATGATGTCCTTCTCCAGGGACTGGTCCTTCCTGATAACATGTCCAAAGTATGTGAGATGAAGTCTTGCCATCCTCATTTCCAAAGAGCACTCTGGCTATACTTCTTCCAAGTCAGATTTGTTTGTCCTTCTGGCAGTGCATGGAATGTTCAATATTCTTTACCAGCACATCATTCAAAGCCATCTATTCTTCTCCGGTCTTTCTTATTCATTGTCCAGCTTTCAAATGCATATGAAGTGATCACAAAACCATGGCTTGAGGACTAAGGCCCACCTTAGCCCTCAAAGTAATATCTTTGCTGTTTGACTCTTTAAAGAGATCTGTTGCAGCAGATTGCCCAATGCAATATGTCTTTTGATTTCTTGACTGCTGCTTCCATGATTGTGGATCCAAGTAAAATGAAATCCTTGACAACATCATTATTTTCTCCATTTATCATGATATTGCTTATTGGTCCGGTAGTGAGGATTTTTGTTTTCTTCATGTTGAGATGTAATCCATACTGAAGGCTGTGGTCTTTGACCTTCATCAATAAATGCTTCAAGTCCTCTTCAATTTCAGCAAGCAAGGTTGTGTCACCTGCATATCACAGATTGTTGATGAGTCTTCCTCAATCCTGTTGCCACATTCTTTTTTATATAGTCCAGCTTCTTGGATTATTTGCTCAGCATACAGGTTGAATAAGTATGGTGAAAGGATACAACCCTGGTGCGCCTTTTCTGATTTTAAATTACACAATATCCTCTTGTCGTGTTCAAACAACTGCCTCTTGATCTATGTACAGGTTCTGCATGAGCACAATTAAGTGTTCTGGAATTCCCATTCTTTGCAATATTATCCGTAATTTGTTATGATTCATACAGTTGAATGTCTCTGCATAGTCAATAAAATACAGGTAAACATCTTTCTGGTATTCTCTGCTTTCAGCTAAGATCCATCTGACATCAGCAAGGACATGTCCTCTCCTGAATTGAGCTTGACTTTCTGGCAGTTCCCTGTCAATATACTGCTGAACTGTTTTGAATTATCTTCAGCAAAATTTTACTTGCATGTGATATTAGTGACGTTGTTTGATAGTTTCTGCATTCTGTTGGATCACGTTTCTTTGGAATGGGCACAAATATGAATCTCTTCTTGTCGGTTGGCCAGGTAGCTGTCTTCTAAATTTCTTGGTATAGAAGAGTGAACACCTCCAGCACTCCATCCGTTTGTTGAAACATCTCAACTGGTATTTCATCAGTTCCTGGAATCTTTTTTTTTTTTTTTTGCCAATAATACAGTGGTAAAAAGAGAATGAGGGCAGTTAGTAAATTGATATTGAAGGATCTACAATATGGATTTTTAAATGGGAAAGAAAAAAAGCAAGGTACAGAATAACATGCATAGCACACTCCAATTTGTATAGAAAAGAACAGAATAAATTATAAATTCGTATTTTCTGTATATGTGTTCAAAATCTCTGTAATAATACACAGGAAATAATTGCATGGCTTTTGGTTTGGGAAGATGAAGTAGAACTGGAAGCATGAAGGACAGGGGCAGAAGGCAGATCTGTCTTTCCATCCATCCATCCATCCATCCATCCATCCATCCATCCATCCATCCATCCATCCATCCATCCATCCATCCATCTCTGTATCTATATCTACATATCTATCTATATAATATTTTCAACCATGTAAATGTATTATTTATCAAAAAATTAGATAATTAAAATTTTTTCTGTTTGTCTTAAATCAAGCCATTTTTTCCTAAACTTTGGTTCAAGAAAAGTTTAATTTTAACAAGCAAACCAGTATGTTTCATTTAGGATTGAACTTCATGACTTTGGTTCATGGCCCTGATACCTAAATATGTAGATCATGCTAATATCACACCTTCACATACACGGAGGTTACACTATACATAGACATGCATGGAAATTCATCTAGATAAGCGCAAGATATACACAGAAGACTAAGCATACATAAAATTAAAAAATACAGTTGAGTGAGTGAGCATATATGTAGAGGGAACATGTAAGGTCTGAATAAATACAATCTGGGTGGTAACTGGAAGGGTTAAGAGAACGTGAAGGGTGGGTGGGATCAACAGTAACAGACAGAACTCAGAACCTTTATTTCTCTTTTTACAACGGCTACCAGTGCCTGCAAGGAGACTGACTCAGCAGGAGATCTCAAAATAAGCCACCCAGCCTGTAGCAGCATGGAGGCTGCTCCAAGGGCCCTGAGTTGGCCCCACCACTATGACTCCATGTTTCGCACTCTCTTCAATTTAAGGCACACCCAGCAGGGCTCTGAGGACAGCCAAGAGCCCTCAGGACACATCGAGAGCCTAATATGGACTCCCCACTCCCTTTTATTCCTAGTTGTTGTTAGTTGCCCTCCAGTTGATCCTGACTCATGGTGACCGTGTGTGTGTGTGTGTGTGTGTGTGTGTGTGTGTGTGTGTACCTGCGCGTGCGTGCCCGCAGATTGCCAAGCCTGTCTTCCAAGGCACCTCTGGGTGGGTTCGAACACCAACCACTAGTAGTCAAGCGCATGCTGTTTGCACCACCCAGGATCTCCTGATAGCCAGAAGAGGACATCTACTTTAAGATCCCCATGTAGGGAGGTGAAAAGATCACTGTGTTACTGTGCCAGACTCAAATGGTGTCCTCCCTTTAGGGACAAGGGTTTGCTGTCTCTAAAGCCTCAGGGGATAGAATCAGAGTTCCTGGCTCTGATACAGGGTGTATCTCCTTGAAGCTTCAACTCATTTTCTGAAACACCTTCCTTACGTCACCACTGGACAATGTTCTCAGCCAGGTGTGCTGCCTCCCTAGAGTTTGTTCTTAGTCCTCTCTGGAGTGCTTCCAGCTAACATGGCTGCTTACAGCTCTGTCTACAGAGCACTGAGTGTTAGGTTCCTTATAACAGAGCAGTTATGAGGATGAATGGGATGATAATAACAATGAATAACATTTATTGAACATTTGGCATATACTTACCTCCCCCACCCCCACCACCAAGAAAAAAAAAAAATGAACTCAGGTGTCACAGAGTAAAACTGTTCCAAAGAGTTTTGGCTGTAATCTTTATAGACATTCTGCTCCAGCCTTAGAAATGCTATGGGGCAGTTCTACTCTGTCCTATATGGTCACTATGAGTTGGAATGGACGGCAACGGGTTTAGTTTGGTTTTGAAATCTTTACAGAAGCAGATTGCCAGGGCTTTCTTATTCAGCACTTCTGGGTGGATTTGAACGGCCAATCTTTAGATTAGTAATTGAGCACAAATTGTGCCACCCAGAGACCTTAAACAACTTATATACATTATTTAATTTAATCTCCACAACTACTTATATACCTTATTTGTTATTATCATCCTGTTTTACAGATGAAGAAACTAAGATTTAGAGGTAACCAATTTGCCCATGTTTGCAAAGTTGGTGAGATGGAACATAATATTTGAACTGAGTTCTGTATGAGCCCCGGGACTTGGTTCTCTGAAGCATAGTACTTCACCTCAGAAAATCAATGTGCAAACACTTTGTAAACTCAAGTTCTACACACATTGGAAACCCTGGCGGCTGCTAACCATAAGGGTCAGCAGTTTTGATCCGCCAGGCGCTCCTTGGAAACTCTATGGGGCAGTTCTACTCTGTTCTATAGGGTCGCTATGAGTCGGAATCAACTCAACGGCACTGGGTTTGGTTCGGTTCGGTACACACATTGCTTGTTTTCGTTACTACCAAACCAAACCCTTTGCCATCAAGTTCAGTCCGACTTATAGCGACCGTATAGGACAGAGCAAAACTGCCCCATAGAGCTTCAAAGGAGCGCCTGGTGGATTCAAACTGCCGACCTCTTGGTTAGCAGTCCTAGCACTTAACCGCTACACCACCAGGGTTCCCATTGTTACTACAGAGCATGGTAATAGCTAACATTTACGGGGTACTTATGATGTGCTGGATATTCTACACATATTGTCTCATTTGATTTTATCAATAACGTTTGGCTGTATCACTGTGCCCATGAGGTTACCTTGTCCAGGGTAATACAGCTGGTAAGTGGTAGAGCAAAAATTTGAACCCGACAGTCTAACATCAATACCTACTCTTCTCATTACTATGCTATGCTGGCTTTCCAAAGACTCAAAGATTCATGAAGAACATTCCATGGGTTGTTAATATTTCTGGTTGGAAACAAACAGAATTGCCATCTTCCTAGCAAGTAGCAGCTCAGAACTTCAATGCCTGTGCAGATTCAATTTGAGAAAGACAGAAAGCGTGAGTGGTCCAAATTTTGTACAAGTATCTTTCTGTCTCGACCACAAGTTTGTGTCTCGGTTCCTTAATTCTCTATGCCCTCTCTACTAAGACCATTAACCATCAGGTAGCCAGCACAATTGTTAGCTTAAGCACTCCTCTCCTTTTCCTCTCTCCCAAACAGGTCATTTGTATCATCACAGAGTTTGCTTTGTTTTTTTCTTGGGGGATTTTCCTGTGACTTCCTTTGGAGGGGTGCTCATCTGCAAACCTACCTCAACTCAACAGCGCATTGATGCACCAGCCCCTACTCTGTCAGGAAAGCAAATTCGTTGTCCTAGGGAAACAATTCTGGTTGTTCCCCATGACCCTCGAAAATTTGACTGGGGTCTGTATACATGTATACAAACTTCACATGCCCACAGAATTAATCCTGAGTTATACTTTTAAGGTAATTAAAAAAAAAAAAAAAATTGCTGTTGCATTTCCTTGACTTCAAATTTACAAAATTCTTCTTAGTCTAAAGCTCATAGTGCTGACTTATGTGTATATCTGTCTCAGATTGTCCTATAAGCTTCTTAAAGACTGGGACTATTTTTTATTCATCTGTATCTTCCCCATGCTTTGTACATAGTAGGTGCTCAGTCTCTATTTCCTAAATGAATGCAATTTTTGGAATTAGGAAACACCATTTTAATCAAGGAGAGTTGCTGAGAGATCCGGGTTCTGCTCAGCGCAACTCCTTCCAGGCCCCAAATGACAGAGACCAAGTTGGGGAGAATGAAAGGCAACTTTATTGGTTGGCCAAGCAAGAAGACAGTCGGGGCTTCGCATCATCCAAGACTGCCTCTCAGGCAGCTTGTTGAGGCTGGTTTATATAGGCAGGATCAGTTTCAAAATACAAAATGGCACACACACAGGCACGGAGCATTTTAGAATCAGTAAGCATTTTCTAAGGCCCAAGTTTGACTCCCCATGCAGGAGAAAGTTAGCCATTTTTGTTCATTAGCATGTTAGCTCTCCTCCCAGGGGCAGGGAATTTACCAGCTTGAGGCAGTTAATGAGCTAAAGATGGGAGGCAGGACTGGTTTTAGCTGGTTCTGGCGAGGCTGTGGCTGTTTCTCTTTAAGGGAGTTATGAGGAGGAAAAGAATGAACTCCCGGAAATGGGCAGGATGAGGGGCTGTCTTGAGGCAAAGAAAAAATGGCTCTATGGCTCTAGCCCTGTCTTAGGAGTATTTATTACTTTTCTTAAAACTTCCTTGATACCATCAAAATTTCTACTGACCTGGCAGTTATGATAGAATAGCCTATGTAAAGCACCTACTATGTGCTAGGCACCCTGCCAGATGCTGAGGATATAACGTGGATGAAATCTAGTTCCTCCACTCCAGGACCTCACAGTCTGTTCCTTAGTGCTTTTTCCCTGAGTTAGATATCCTTTTGGTCCCTTAAGCAACAGAGATGTTTCTGGGTATAGCACTGTTTCCCTTACATTTCCAGGTCCCCAGATGTAAGCACAGAGGATGATCTTATAAACTGCAAAATCAGGCAGCTTGGAAAGGACCAGCCAGCCTTCGTGCTTGTGTTCACAATGCCCCTGTTATTGTTTCGGGGGAAAGGTAAAACACCAAAAAGGCCGAGAAATGGCAGATGAAGCTTTTTAATCTACTGGCAATTAATTCTTTCACTTGCATTAAATTAAAATGTTCAGGTTTTCCCAGTCACTCACCAGCAACTGTTAACATCAGTGTCTTTTCAGCATTTGGAAGGTGCCAAGTATAAACAGCCCATTACCCTGCAATGAAAGATAAATAGTAAAACCTTGATTAGGCAGAATGCTCTGGGAATGAGTTTTACTGGGTCATTGATTCTTCTGACTTAGCCAGAAAACTCTTTTTTTTTTCAATTTAGCATTCATGCGTTCATTCATTCAATCAACATAGCATGTCTTAGATTCTTAGTGCTGCTATAACAGAAATACCACAAATGGGTGACTTCAATGAACAGAAGTTTATTTTCTCACAGTTAGGAGGCTAGAAGACTGAATTCTCTTGCTTGTTCTGGATCCCGCACCTGGCTTCAGGTGTCTTAGGCTGAGTTCTCTAGTAAAGCAAAACCAGTGAAGTGTATACATAGAAATATAGATAGATAGAGATTTATCTCACAGAAATGGCTCATGTGGTTGTAGAGGCTGGCAAGTCCAAAGTCCATGGGGTCAGGCGTCAGGCTGGAGCCTTCTCTTGACTCACGTAGCTACAGGGGCTGATGAACACAAGGTTGGCAGATAAGACAGCAGGCCTCTGGCTCAAGTCCCAGGAACTAGAGGTCATATGATGATGAGCTGGATGCAGAATCCAGATCAAGCAACAGAGCTTTGCCAGCATGTCCATATATATATTGTATGTGGGCTACAACCCCAAGGAAATGCCCCTTGTGACTGATTGACTGATTACATCAGATCACATCATGGAGGACCACTACATCATTACATAACTGCCAAACCCCTGAGAATCATGGCCCAGCCAAGCTGACACACAACCTTAACCATCACACTAGGAAAAGGCTTTCTCTCTCTATCGGCTCTGGGGAAAGGTCTTTGTCTCTTTTCAGCTTCTGTTCCTCAGTTCCTTGGTAATCTTCATGTGGCCTGGCATCTATCTTCCCCCGTCTGTGCAACCTCTGGTGCCTAATCTGCTCTTTTCTTATCTCAAAAGTGATTGATTTAAGACACACCCTATACTGATATGGCCTCATTAACATAAAAAGGAAAACCCTATTCCCATATGGGATTACATGCACAGGTATAGAGGTTACAATTTACAACACATAATTTTGAGGGACACAATCCAATCCATAACAACATAGGATAGTGGTTAAGAGCAGTCTCTTGAGCCAGACAGCTTAGATTAGGCCTAGCTCCAATACTTTGTTACCTTGGGCAGATTGCTTAACCTCTCTGTATTTTGTCTTCTGTAAAATGGAGGTGATAATAGTACTTACCTCATTGGTTAATTATGAAAATTAGATAATTAATATATGAAAAGTCCATAGGACAGACTGGCTCATGGTAGTTGTTACATAACCATTACTGTTATTTTTATTCGTCACCTCCTATATTTTAGGCATGAAGGGGCAATGAACAAGACAACTACAACCCTTGCCTCACAGTGAATTCTTACTATTGTAAAAATAATCAAACAATATAAAATCGTATACAGTTGTTGTTGTTGTTGTTAGGTGCCGTCGAGTCGGTTCCGACTCACAGCGACCCTATGCACAACAGAACGAAACACTGCCCAGTCCTGTGCCATCCTTACAATTGTTGTTATGCTTGAGTTCATTGTTGCAGCCACTGTGTCAATCCACCTCGTTGAGAGTCTTGCTCTTTTCCGCTGACCCTGTACTCTGCCAGGCATGATGTCCTTCTGATCCCTCCTGACAACATGTCCAAAGTATGTAAGATGCAGTCTCGCCATCCTTGCTTCTAAAGAAAATTCTGGTTGTACTTCTCCCAAGACAGATTTGTTCGTTCTTTTGGCAGTCCGTGGTATGTTCAATATTCTTCGCCAACGCCACAATTCAAAGGAGTCAACTCTTCTTCAGTCTTGCTTATTCATTGTCCAGCTTTCACATGCGATATGATTGAAAATACCATGACTTGGGTCAGGTGCACCTTAGTCTTCAGGGTGACATCTTTGCTCTTCAACACTTCGAAGAGGTCCTTTGAAGCAGATTTACCCAATGTTGGAAGGCACTCAAAAGATGACTGGGGAAGAGCTGCCTCCTCAAAGTAGAGCCGACCTTAATGACGTGGATGGAGAAAAGCTTTTGGACCTTCACTTGCTGATGTGGCCCGACTCAAAATGAGAAGAAACAGCTGCAAACATTCATTAATAATCGGAACCTGGAATGTACGAAGCATGAATCTAGGAGAATTGGAAATCATCAAAAATGAAGTGGAACACATAAACATCGATATCCTAGGCATTAGTGAGCTGAAATTGACTGGTACTGGCCATTTTGAATTGGACAATCGTATAGTCTACTATGCTGGCAATGACAACTCGAAGAGGAATGGTGTTGCATTCATCGTCAAAAAGAACATTTCAAGATCTATCCTGAAGTACAATGCTGTCAGTGATAGGATAATATCCATACGCCTACAAGGAAGACCTGTTAATACGACTATTATTCAAATTTATGCACCAACCACTAGGGCCAAAGATGAAGAAATAGAAGATTTTTATCAGCTGTTGCAGTCTGAAATTGATCGAACCGTATACAGTAGAATGTAAAAATCAACCCCACCCTCTCTAATTCTACTCCCCAGAGGTAACAATTATTAACACTCTCATATATATCCTTTGAGACTTTTTCTAGGCATTGAAAATATATACACAAACATCAGTTGTTTATTTTTACCAAAAATGGAATCACTTTGTTGACAATATATTGTGGGCATTTTTGCAGGTCAGTCCATACAGACCTACCTCTTCTGAAGCGGCTGTCTTTGCCTTCTATAATATGATAAATCATACTTTATTTAATTTTCTCCTGCTAATGTGCACTAGCCAGAGCCCTGGTGTTGCAGTGGTTAAAAGGTCCAACTGCTAACGAAAAGGTCAGTAGTTCAAATCTACCAACTGCTTCTTGGAAACTCTATGGGGCAGTTCTATCCTGTACTATTGGTTTGCTATGAGTCGGACTCGACTCAACAACAATGAATTAATGGACATTAGGTTGTTTCCAGGGAAACCCCGGTGACGTAGTGGTTATGTTTCCAATTTTTTACTAATGCAAACTACAACACAAAAAACATCCTTATACAAGTAGCTTTGCGCATTTGAAGGAGCCTTTGTGGCACAGTGATTAAAGCGCTCAGCTGCTAATCAAAGGTTTGGTGGTTCAAATACACCAGCTGTTCCTCAGGAGAAAGATGTGGCAGTCTACCTCCATAAAGATCACAGCCTTGAAAATGCTATGGAGCAGTTCTACTCTATCCTATAGGGTCGCTATGAGTTGGAATCAACTCGATGGCAGTGAGGTTGGTTTTGGTTGATTTGCGTATGTGTAAAATATTTCTTTAGCCTAAGTTCCTTAAAATGGACATCGTAGTCCATTTTTGCTCTAAAATGTAAGCAGGGGGAGAGTGCCTTAGAGCCGTTATGACAAATACCCCTCCATCACACTGGGCCATGGATGCCACTGTGGAGGGGGTATAGCCAATTCGGCTGAAACTCTGGTATGGGCCTAGGAAATTCTTTTTTTGAATGAATATCTAAGAACAGCTTATTTGGTTGTGGTTTTTTTCTTTCTCAGAGTGTGGTAGAAACATTCTTATTAATGGAGAGCTGTGATTAACTGAGTTCCAGGTAGTTAAGGCATTCCTTTTCATCTCAGAATCTCATTCATTTCCCTTTTCTCTCCTAGCCCACCCTCCCCAAGGCATTCCAGTTGTGACCTGGCTTAGAAATCCCTTGACCAATGGCTTCTGTTCTTCTCAAAATATATAAATATAGATGTAAACATACCGAGGACCTGAACAATGAACAAGAGAGCAAGTGGGTAGGGAAAGAGGGAAGAGTTAAAGCAAATAACAATCAGATAGAGATCGTGATAATATTTTAACTCGAGAGAAACCTCATCCTGTAACTATGCTCAGATTATGACAAATTGGGTAAGTGCCTTTGTGGTCCTGAGCTAAGTTAAAGACTTCCTACTCTGGGTATACGAGTTAGGGAACAGTCCTAACTGCCTTGGCAAAGAGACCCAAAAATACAGACTCAAACAAGATTAAAGTTTCTTTTTCTTGTAAGGGACCATAGATATACTGGCGGTCCAGAGCAGATAGACAGCATTGTCCCTTAAGGTCACCCAGAGATACAGGTGCTGAGGCAGGTCTTCCATCCTCAGCGGGTGGCTCCCACATTTGACTCTAAGGGGGCCACTGCTGTTGCTGAAATTCCCCAGATGTAGAAGAGTGGAGCACAAGATATTTTCTTTATAAAGAATATGGTACTAATATTGTACACATCACTTTCAGCCACATTCTTGTGGCAGGAATTTAGTCATACACCCCTCCTAGCTGCAAGAGAGGCAAGGAAATGTGGTTGCTAGCTGGGTGACCACTTGCTCAGCTAAATCTTGATGTCTCTAAGGAAGGGATAACAACTCTGATGGAAGAAAGCTACAGAAATACTGAGTTTCAGTCAGTTGAAAAGACAAGTTTCCAAAGGGCAGTTGCTCAAGAGGCAGGGAAGAACTTGCCCCAGTGGTGCCCAGATGTCCATGGGCTACAAGGCAGGGAAGATTTAGAGGGCAAGAATATCCCGTATTCTTTAGGTTTCTTCCACCCCTGAAATTTCTGACTACAGGAGGTCCTAAAAGAATTTAAGGCTTAAAAATAAACAGCCACCCCTTAGCTTATTTTGCAAGTCTCAAGGTGAGAAACAAGACTATGAGGCCCTCCTTTACCATCCAGGTGTGCACTCCTTTATGGGCTGCCCCTGTGCTCTCTACCCCCAGTCTTCAGACCTGTTGCTCAGTGTAGTCTGAGCTCACCTGAACACTATTGTGTGTGAAGCTAGAGAAGGACCAGGTGTGCCCTCTAGGGGATCTGGGTCACTAGGAGTACCCTGCCCAGCTTGCCCTGGGCCTGTGGCTGCCTCCACTGAGCTGTGGCTTCCCTCCTCCAAGCTTGGGCCAAGCCCCCAGGTCCTCACCTGCCCCACAGCTTGGGCTTTCAGACCAGATAGCCACACTTAGCACCAAAGACAAGAGTAATTTCCTGGTTCCAGAAGTAGAATTTGGGCAGGTATTTTTCCCTGTATGTAATGAATTTACAAGGAGCAGCTGGTAGATTTGAACTGCTGTACTTTTGGTTAGCAGCCATAGCTCTTAACCACTGTGCCACCAGGGCTCCTCCTAAGCCTTAGCGTGGAGGAAAAGAAAAGGATCCCTGGCCAAAGAAGAGAGTCAAGGTTACAATTTCTTAGCCAATCACACAAGCATATGCACACTTGTCTAAGAGTCTATTAGACACCTAAACTGTCCTAATACAAGAAATAGTTTTATGAGTAAAACCTACCTAAACTGGAGGAATATTTATGTGATGAAAGAAAGTTCTGCTAAAAAAAAGTGGGACTTATTTGGGGTGCTCTAGGCCCTAATGAAAGAGGCTGGTTCCCCACATCAGTATCAAATCAGGTAGTTAACTTCTTTCCTACAGAACCCTCAACCCGGTGTCACCTGACAGACCCTTCGGCTGTCCCTCAGTGTGGCATATGCTGCTTTGTTTTTCCAAATGCTCCCCTTTCCCAATTCCCCAAAGCCCCCCAAGCTTCCCTCACCTGACTAACTTTTACTCTCCCTCAAGTCTCAGATTAGAGACCTTCCCTCTGGGAGCTTTTCTTGACTCCCAAGAGTGAATTAAATGTCCCTTCTTTGTCTTCCTAATGGGAAAGTCATGTTCAGTTGAGCAGTTGTACACCACATGACCCTAGAAGGCACCATTCATGTAAGAAACTATGTGTGATGCAGTGCACAACCTGTACAACTGTATGTGGCTGCCCTGCTCCTATAGCCCTCCATACTTCCCCTCAAGGTAGCACCTAACCTTGAATGGTGCCTGTTTGCTCATTTCTTCTACTGACTCGAAGTTTCTTGATGGCAAGGATGTTTTCTTGATCATTGTTATATCCCCAGGGTCTAAAACTGATCTTGGCACATAATGAGCACACAATAAACATTTGTTAAATTAATTTACAAATAATTTTTAACTAAGGCCACAAATACCTCAGACCAAATTTCATTACTGCTTCCTGCTTCCTTTCACCTTTTTCCTCTTTTTTTCCCTATTTCCTGCTACCTATCAGCCAAACTCCTGTAGCAGCACCCTGTAGACACCTGCTATTCTACCACAGAGCAGGGAAAGCCCTCCATGATATACCAGTAACAGTTCCAGTTGCTGTCAAGTCAATTCTGCTGCATGGCAACCTGATGTGTGTCAGAGTGTAACTGTTCTCCACAGAGTTTTCGATGGCCGATTTTTCAGAAGTAGATTGCCAGTCTTCCCAGGTGACTCTGAGCGGACTCCAATCTCCAACCTTTCAGTTAGCAGCCGAGTACCTTAACCACCTGCACCACCCAGGG
Source organism: Elephas maximus indicus (assembly GCF_024166365.1). NCBI lineage: Eukaryota > Metazoa > Chordata > Mammalia > Proboscidea > Elephantidae > Elephas > Elephas maximus. The sequence continues at coordinate 162,638,765 of NC_064821.1, read as the reverse complement.
ACTCCCTTCACGGTATAGACAGTAGTACTAAAACCATAGTGTGCATCAGAATCACCTAGAGGGTTTGTTAAAACACTGATTCCTGGGCCACACATCCGGAGTCTCTGATTTAGGAAATCTGGGATGGGGCCTAAGAATTTACATTTCTAACAAGTTCTCTGCTGATGCTATTGCTGCTGGTCCTGGCACCACCCTTTGAATCACTAGTCTAGAACCTTGCTATCAAAGTGAAGTCTATGGACCAGCAGCATCAGCATCACCAGAAAGCTGAGAAATGCAGACTTGGCCCTCACCCCAGACCTACAGAATCAGATTCTGCATTCTAACAGGTGATGTGTGTACACACTGAAGTTTGAGAAGCCCTGTTTTAGAAGGCTCACTACTCCAGCACAAGCTAGAAAGTCATCTGGCTCTGGATACCCAGGCAAAATTCTATAAGGTCAAGCCAGTAGGTGTGGTCCAGGTCAACTTGTTGTCCTCAAACGGGCTAGACTGGTGTTCTATTCTCAGATGAGTTCACATTTCTCCCACAGTTCCCCCACACCTACTCAAGCTCAGGGGATATTGGGAAGTCACGTCTGAGGTCAAGTTTTCCCACAAGCAACTGAGCATCGGGCTGCATGCACCACTTTTGCCAAAGAGAAACCAGGGCTTATTCAAAGAAACCGATGAAATTTACACTCAGTGATGGTTATAAGCTAGAGGGAACTATGAGACCCACAGAGGTACAAAACAGCATATATGAAAAAGGTATTATGACGGCTTTTTTCTTGGACTTGTGCCTGATCTATTGGCTTATCTTAATTTCTTTTAATTCAGCCGTGTGGATAACTGTTTATTTTTATGGCTACTCTAACCTGAGAAACAGGTTCTCTTTGTTGTGATAAGGTTTGTGCTTTAAAAGAGAGAGGGAATAGAAAACAATATAGTTCCTGAGAGTTCTTCTGAGTGCACTGAAAGATTGTGAAATTCTCTCTAATAGAGTTCCCAAGTGATATTGACTCCAGCGTGAGGTGTTTACCCTGGTGAGGAACGTTTTCAGTGGTTCCTATCATGGTTTTCTAAATAAAGAACTAAGCCCTGAGCTGATTCCCTGAAGTAATGTAAAGGAAGACTCTGGCATCCTAATGGGCAGGCCACACATCTCTTAACTAGCTGGGTCTGTAGGCCTTTCAGTTGCTCCAAATCCAGCCAGCCAGAGTTGTTTGCTACTCACCTGTTCATTTGTATCCACTGTAGCCTGTTTACATTTGTGTCCACTTCCAGAAGATACGTGCCTCAAGTCAGTCCCCCTCATGTGAAAATATGAAAATTGATTTACAAGCAATAGTGTTAGAAGAGTTTCAGAGCTAACCCCTGCTTTATAACTTAGTAACTTTAACCCCTCCCTTTTTAGAGAAGAAAAGTGCTTCAGAGAGGCTCACACAACTAGGCTGTGAAAGAATCTGAGCAAATTCCAGGTCTACAGTCACTTCCCAGCACTTTCCATGCCACCCTTTTATCCTGCCATCCCCTTGGAGATGGGCTGACTATGGAATTAGCCATAAATCAATTGCCTACTGAGACGTTGGTGGTTCAGTGATAGAATTCTCACCTTCCATGAAGGAAACCCTGGTTTGACTCCCAGACAATACACCACATGCATAGCCACCACCCTTCTGTCAATGGAAACTTAGTTGTTGCTATGATGCTGAACAGGTCTCAGTGGAGCTTCCAGACTAAGACAGACTAAGAAAGTCAACATCACTTGATCTACTTCTGAAAATTAGCCAGTGAAAACTCTATGGATCACAATGGTCTGATCTGCAACTGATCATGTGGGTGGCACAGGACCAGGCAGCGTTTTGTTCCACTATGCGTGGGGTTCCCAAGAGTCTGAGGCCAGCTGGACAGCAGCTAACAAGAACATCAACAATTACCTACCACATTGCTCCAAACCATCACAGTTGTGTTTTTGTTCCCAACTACACTGAGACATGAGTGTTAGCCCAGCGTTCTGTTACCAAGGTAGTAGAAGGTCAAAAGATGCATCTAGTCACCCCAAATCATGTTACAGGGAGCTGCATAGCTGTTGTTGTTGTTATTAGGTCCCATCAAGTCAGTTCTGACTCATAGTGACCCCATGCACAACAGAATGAAACACTGCCCAGTCCTGCACCATCCTTATAATCGTTGTTATGCTTGAGCTCATCGTTGCAGCCACTGTGTCAATCCACCTCATTGAGGGTCTTCCTCTTTTCCATTGACCCTGTACTTTGCCAAGCATGATGTCCTCCAGGGACGGATCCCTCCTAACAACATGTCCAAAGTATGTAGGACGCAGTCTCGCCATCCTTACTTCTAAGGAGCATTCTGGTTGTACTTCTTCTGAGACAGATTTGTTTGTTCTTTTGGCAGTCCGTGGTATATTCAATATTCTTCACCACCACAATTCAAAGGCATCAATTCTTCTTTGGTCTTTCTTATTTGTTGTCCAGCTTTCACATGTATATGATGTGATTGAAAATACCATGGCTTGGGTCAGGTGCACCTTAGTCTTCAAGGTGATATCTTTGCTCTTCAACACTTTAAAGATGCCCTTTGCAGCAGTTACCTAATGCATTGCATCTCTTGCATTGCTGCTTCCATGGCTGTTGATTGTAGATCCAAGTAAAATGAAATCCTTGACAACTTCAATCTTTTCTCCGTTTATCATGCTGTTGCTCACTGGTCCGTCGTAAGAATTTTTGTTTTCTTTATGTTGAGGTGCAATCCATACTGAAGGCTGTGGTCTTTGGTCTTCATTAGTAAGTGCTTCAAGTCCTCTTCACTTTCAACAAGCAAGGTTGTGTCATCTGCATAATGTAGGTTGTTAGTGAGTCTTCCTCCAATCCTGATGCCCTGTTCTTCTTCGTATTGTCCAGCTTCCCAGATTATTTGCTCAGCATACAGATTGAATAGGTATGGTGAAAGAATACAACCCTGATGCACAACTTTCCTGACTTTAAGCCAATCAGTACCCCCTTGTTCTGTCCGAACAACTGCCTCTTGATCTATGTAAAGTTTCATCATGAGCACAATTAAGTGTTCTGGAATTCCCATTCTTTGCAATGTTATCCATAATTTGTTCTGATCCACACAGTCAAATGCCTTTGCATAGTCAATAAAACACAGGTAAACATCCTTCTGGTATTCTCTGCTTTCAGCCAGGATCCATCTGACATCAGCAATGATATCCCTGGTTCCATGTCCTCTTCTGAAACTGGCCTGAATTTCTGGCAGTTCCCTGTTGATATACTGCTGCAGCCGTTTTTGAATGATCTTCAGCAAAATTTTGCTTGCGTGTGATATTAATGATATTGTTCTATAATTTCCACATTCGGTTGGATCACCTTTCTTGGAAATAGGCATAAATATGGATCTCTTCCAGTCAGTTGGCCAGGAAGCTGTCTTCCGTATTTCTTGCCATAGACAGCTGAGCGCCTCCAGCGCTGCGTCTGTTTGTTGAAACATCTCACTTGATATTCCATCAATTCCTGGAGCTTTGTTTTTTGCCAATGCCTTCAGAGCAGCTTGGACTTCTTCCTTCAGTACCATCGGTCCCTGATCATATGCTACCTCTTGAAATGGTTAAAATAGCAGGGCTGGGCAATTCAGGTGCATGCAGGAGTCATGTAGGTATATAAGTGAGACCCAGCCTGCCATACTGGGTTCGAAGGCAAATTGACAAGCACATGCCCCATCCAACAAGGCAGCCACTACTCACCTCAAGTAGACAGGAGACTTTGGGGTTATGGGTCCAATGTTGCCAGACATAGCCATATTTTAAGAGACACAGAAAAATTTATATGTGTTTTAATATGTGAAATCTCTTACATTTTAAATATTAGCTTAAATTTTAAAACTTCTTTTAGAACATTGGCAGGCTAAATAAAATCCAATCCATGGGCTTCCAACAAAGCATCTACAGCATAGCAGTGGGTGGGCCAAGGGAGGGCCCTAAAGCCAGCAGGCCAGTGTGAATTCTGACTTGGTATCTTTGTGTGACCTTGGACAGGACAACCTCTCTAGCTCTCAGTTTCCTCATTCATGAAACAAGGATAATAGTGATCCTATCTCATAACATTCTTGAGACTAATGCTTAATCAAAGATTAAATGAGATTATATAGGTGAAGTACTTAGCATGCTGCCAGGCACATAATCAATACTCAATAAAAGTTAGCATTGCCATTATTATAGTACTGAATCGTGAAAGCCTGAATGTCCTTAGTCAGAGCTCTACCCAGAAAGCTCTCTAATGCAAAGTCAGTATTCATCTGCTAGCTGACTAGTCTCCCAGCTAGTTTCTGGAAGTGTCATCAATGGCTCCACAATCCTTTCTGAATGTTAAGTTAGAACAAAGATCCAAACATGACACCATAGCATGTAATGTCCTGTGGCCTATCTGTGTGGGAAAATGGAAAGAATGGACACAGCAGACTGCTCAAATCACTCTGGCAAGCCTTGGAGGTCTTCAGGGTATTGCCAGAGGCCATGAGCGTGCACAGAGGCCAGAACAGCTTCAGACAGGAGGCCCCGGGGTGTTTGGTCTAGATGGACTCTCTTCCAGGAATATCTTGGATCATCTGCAATAAGAACGTGGCCTATGGCCCCAGACAGTTTTGTCCTGGTCTTTCTCAGCCTGTCAGGCTACAAGAACTATGTGGCTGAGATTGGGATCAGGCCTGCAGGGCCTGATAGGGAGACACAAGTGCTTAAATGTGGTTGAAATCTCTTTGGAATGCTGCCCAACTAGTTCTTTGAACAAAAAAAATGTATTGGTTAGTTCTTTGAGTGTTACTTAAATTCCCAGCAAGCATGGAAAGAAATTAAGAACAAGAGCTGTTAAACTAACCATTGTTCTTTGGTATGAGAGGGTCTTAGTGCTCTTGTGGAAATGCAGAGAAGCTTGCCACCACTTACCAAAGGGTCAGAGATACATTTCTTCAACTGGTACAACAGGAACTGAAACAAGCAGGGTTTCAAAGGGCTTAGCCCACAGTGGGCATGGTTAGGATGGAGGAATATTTGTAGGGTTCAGGCAGGAAACATTGAAAATAGCCTTGATAGAAGTACTTCTCTTTTGAAGAGATTTTAAAAAATAAATAAATAAACTAAACGTACTAAAAGTTATTTGCTTAACACTATCTACACAAACCATATTACCATTAGCCAACAAATCGATTCTGACTCATGGCAACTCCATGTCCTTCGGAGTGGAACTGTGCTCCACAGGTTTTCGGTGGCTGATTTTTTTTAAGTAGATCACAAGGACTTTCTTTTGAAGTGTCTCTGGGTAGACTAGAACCCTAACCTTTTGGTTCGTAGCTGAACATGTTAACCATTTGCACTACCCAGGGGTTCCACACAAACCATATAGGGCTTTGAAATTACAAATAGCCCCCAACTTCGTAGACAAAAGATAAAGCCTATTTCCAAGATGCATTGTTCTGTGGATCCAACTGTTCAGAATATTTTGTAAATTTCTGATGGATTTGTATATTGAAAAACCCTTCTTATTCTATTTGCAGTTCTTTTCGTAGATGTGGAAGAAAATAAACCAAGAGGGAGAATTCAATATTTATGCAGCTATAAATGTTCCCTCTTTTTTCCTAGAAAACGTAGTGCATCCATCTCTTCTCTCCCCCTTCCCCTTTTTTTGGCAGATCCGGTTATCTTCTCAGTGCCACAGGGACCTGATTATTTAAAGGAATTACAGGAAAGTACGCTGTAGCATAGTTGCAAGAGGCAGTATGATGTGATTGTTAACTGGTGGGTGTTTTGGACTCAGAATTGAGTTTCAAATCTTACCTCACCACTTCCTAACTGTGTGAACTCGGGCAAATAATTCAACCTTTCTAAACTTAGTTTCCCACAGTTACAAAACTTACCTAATAATAGTATCTACCTCAGGAGGTTGTTATGAGGATCAAAGGAGCTAATGGACATAAAGCACTTAGCAGGACCTGACACCTACGAAATGACGAAATGCTAAATTAAAGGCAACTTTTTTTTTTATTGTTATAATTTCTCTTCAAGTTAACTCTAAAAAATCCACATTTTCAAAAACTGTGCTTAAGTTTCTGGTTCAAAGAACATTGAAGAAATGAATAATCCCCTACTACAGTATTCTATGTGGTTCATTTGCAGTTCAGATTCCCTAGGAAGTGAACTCCGAGATGGAATTTAGGGTACAGAATTTTTATGAAGGAGTGCCCTTGGGAATAATACTATGAAAGAGTGGGAAAGGAAGTAGAATTAGGCAGAGGGAAAAGTCGAGCTGCTAAGCAGACTCAATTAAGGTCTCAGCAGACTCTTCTGGGAGCCCTGGACCTAGACCGGCTCTTCAGAGTTTCCTAAATTGGAACAAGATGGCAAGACCTTTACATCTGAATACTGATTGGTCATTTGATGTGGGTCACCCTGAGAAAGGAGATAACCTGGGTAAGAAGTCTCTCTACAGTGAAGGCAGCTAAAGGCTGCTACTGTACTCCTATCAGCTGGGACAACCTGTTCATCACTGAAGGGGCATATGGGTGGCATATCACAGTGTCCACCATAACTCAGCTATACTATTTTGTTTTGTTTTGATGAACTGCATTATTCCAAACAGTTCCCAACACCTTACGAAGTAGCACATTTTTCTCATCCATTTGTAGAAAGCCCTTGAGGAGTAAGGTGCCCCCACCCTGCTGATGGTCATTGTCCACATAACGAAAAGTGACATTGGTGACAGTGACAGAGAATTACACACAGGTTGTTGCTGCTCAGTCAAGGTTCTGGTATTTGATTATTGACCACTTCTTATTTTGCCACAATATTCAGATCATGTGAAACAAATCTGGAAAATGTGTTAGATTTTGTTTCCTGGAGAATGATGACTCTTCAGGGCTCTACCCCATCACACAAGAGTGGTATAGACTTTCTCAAGCATTTTGCACTCCCATACCTCAGTACCGGAACTAGGATTAGGTGCGAGTGGACAAGGGATGTCTCAGACCACTGTTAATCAAGCTAAGCAGGGAAGCATCAGGGAAATGGAATCTCCTGCCCTGGCACGCAGACCTTACCACTCTTGCCCCTCCCTCTGCTCCCTTAGCTATGCTTAGGAATCTGCCTGGCTATATAAAATCACAGTCAGCATCAGGGACTTCTTCACAAAAGCGCCAGTGACATAGTCTAGAGTGGATCTCAGCTGCAGCCACTTTGGAGACAGTTTCGAAGTCTGGACATTATAGGACATTTCTAAGCTGGTTGTAAAAATTTTTTTTATTTTTATTTTTACAACAGTCACATAATTTCTGGTTCTAGTAAAGTTGTCATTTCAGGCATGCTGGGGGATTCTCCAGTGGGTCCTCTTTTTTTCCTACAAGGGAAGCATTAGAAACATACAGTATGTTACCTGCCCCCCCTCCACCCCTGCAATTCGGCTGTCCCTTGAAGTATCCTTGAGCTTCTTGTGCACACCAGGAAAGAGGCTCTTGGAGCCGTCAGAGCTCTAGGCCAGAGGGCCCCAGATTCTCCTCTGACAAACACAAACGAAAAGAGTGCTGGGCTGCCTTATTTCAGACAAATAGAATTCATGTCAAAAAGCATAATTGGGTCAAAGAAAAACATTTTATACAGAACAAAGGCACAATCTACAATACAGATCTAACAGTTGGAACTTTTTTGTGGCAATAACAAAGAATGTTAGAAACCTAAGAAAAAAGTGCTGAAATACAATACTTGTGGGAGGCCTTTAAACACACATCTCAAACTTCGGCAGCTTAAATAACAATAAATAAGATAGCCAAATAAATGAAAATCACCAAAAAACAGAAAATTTAAATCATAAAATTTTTCCTTTACAAAGAATAAATATGTCATCTTTTAAAGAATCCATGAAACATAATAGTTGATCATAACTAGGACACAAAGATAAACTCAATAAATTTCAAAGCAGAAAATTTATATGAGCCATTTTATCATATCACAAAGTAATAAGACTGGAAATTAAAAAAGCAAATAAGCCATCCACTTGCGGAGGAGGTGATGCTCTCAAACAGTTATTAAGATGAAATAAAAATGACAGATATTGGCTATTTTTAAAGCAATGAAAATGAGAACATTTTCATACATTCATCTAATGGCTCGTATTGATGACTTACTAGATGTTAGCTCAGGATATACAGCATGGAAAAGACAAGCTCTGTTTTCATGGGGCTTCCATTCTACCACTAGAGTGGGTGGAGCGGGGGAAGACAGCTAAGAAACAAGTACAGGAATAAACAAGAAAATATCAGGGGGTAGTACATGTTTTAATGAAAGTCCACCAGAATGACATGACTGAGAGTGACTGGTGTGAGGGGTGTACTAATTTGGTTGGGAAGGCCTCTCTGAAATGACATTTTCTCAGGAGGGAGAAAGACATCGTGCTTGGTAAAGTAGTGTTAATGAAAAAGAAGAAGACCCTCAATGAGATGGATTGACACAATGGCTGCAGCAATAGGCTGGATAACGAGGATTGTGAGGATGGCACAGGACCAGGCAGCATTTCATTCTGTTTTGCATAGGGTTGCTATGAGTTGGAACTGACTCAGCGGCACCCAGTAACAACAACAAAAGACATGTCTTATAATCTCAATGGATGACTAAAGACATGATAAAATTCAACACTTTTCCTGGCAACTTGGATGACTAAGCTAACTGGGACCTCATTCTTTACTCAACATGGAGAAATATTAGATAATGTATAAAGAATGCAATTTAAAATAATTGCTGGCCCTCAAAAAAAGAAAGGAAAAGCTATGCACATAAACAATGAGGGAACTTAAAGCCAGAATTGTGAATTTATAAGCAGACACAAGGAGTTCCTGTGTAGTGCAAACAAAACTTTTGACTACTAACTGAAAGGTTAGAGGTTCAAGTCCACTCAGAGGCACCTCAGAAGAAAGCTGGTGATCTACTTCCCCCAAATCAGCAGTTGAAAACCCTATGGGGCACAGTTCTACTCTGACACACAAGGGGTTGCCATGAATCAGGACTGACTCAATGGCAACCGGTTTTTTGAGCTGATGCTGTGATGAACTGAACGACCCAGTGAGGAGTATCATCAGACTCAGATATTTGCCCTAATGGCCAAAAATTGGCCCTTTTTTTTTTTAGTTTTTGCTCAAGAGTGGATAGGATACATGGTTTGGGATCTGCATAAAGTAGGAGGCTGTGACTGAGCTCACATAAAGCTGGGACCTTGAAGGCCTCCAGTGAACTGGAAACAAGAAACACTCCATTTCCTGGATCAAAAAAGTGATAAGGAAATGTGAATCTGCTTAGGACTCTGGTTAGAGAAAAAAAAAAATCTTCCTTTAGAAACAAAAATCTCTAGCCTGTGCTTTCCACGAGTATGAGGCCCAAATGTACCCTACCTAAGTTGTGCAGGCAACCCCAAATCAAAAAATTAATGTAAAACTGGTCTGGACGAGCAAATCCCTGGGACCCTCAGCAGATGGAGGAACACATTTCCCACCATCTAGAGCAGGGGTCAGCAAACTAAGGCCCATGGGCCAAATGTGTCCATGGCCTGTTTTTATATAGTCCATGTTCTAAGAATTATTTTTATATTTTTAAAGTGTTATTAAAAGAAGAAGAAGCTATGACAGAGATTATGGGGCCTGCAAAGCCTTAAATATTTAGTATCTGGTCCTTGCAGAAAAAGTTTTCCAATTCCTGATCTGAAACACAAAGAAAACCCAAACCAAAAAAAAAAAAAAAAACAATTACACTCGAGTCAATTCTGACTCATAGCGACAGAGTAGAACTGCCCCATAGGGTTTCCAAGGAGTGCCTGATGGATTCAAACTGTCAACATTTTGGTTAGCACCTAACCACTATGCCACCAAGGTTTCCCAAAGAATACCCAAGGTTGGGGGGGAATATCCCCTTTGAAAGAGATCTTACAATAAAAAAAATTACTACATGACAAACCATCTGCCATTTAGGAAAGTCAATAGACTTAACCAAGAGTAGACTGAACAAACAAGTCTTGTAAAAAAACAAACAAAAAATATATATATACACACATGTGTATAAACTTATTTTTATGTGTATATATAATATACACATAATATAATATATAATATAAATATGTATTTATATTATATATTATATGTAAAATATATATACTGTGTTATTTGTAATAAAGTAATACAAATAAATTAATTTATATATGTATAGTATATATTGGAGCCCTGGTGGCGCAGTGGTTAAGAGCTGTGGCTGCTAACCAAAAGGTCGGCAGTTCAAATCCACCAGCAGCTCTTTGGAAATGCTATAGGGCAGTTCTACTCTGTCCTATAGGGTCGCTGTGATTCAAAAACAACTTGACGATGAGTTTTGGTTTATATATATACTAGATCTGTCCATTGAAATAGCCTAGAAACAAAGACCAACCCAGTAACAATAAGACCACTAGTGCCCAAGTTATAGTCTCTAAATGCCTTTTTTTTTTTTTTTTTTTTACTAAAAGAAACCCAGAGCTCCTTGGAGAAATGTCTCCTTCCAGTCCTGAGAAGGGAAATGTGCAAGCTGAGCCTAGGACATCCTGTCATCCAAGTACCAAGGAAATTATCAAAGACTACAAAGGACATTTCAAAAGACTCAAGAGCCAACTTGAGTAGCCTTCCCCTGGCCAAAGATGGGATAATTTGATTTTGGAAATTGATCTTGACTACAGACTATCTGAGCTTGATTCCCTACTCCTTTAGCAATTCTATGAACTATCCGATATCCTTTTAATAAATTCCTCTTCTGTGTTAAATGGGTCAGATCATTTTCATTACTTGTAACTAAGGAGCCCCAATAATACATACTCTGAGGAAATTTGCCTGGTGCAATGTAAGGCATAATAGGTGTTTAATAAATGTTGATTTCCTTTCTGGGAGTCAAAAATGTATAGCAACTTCTTTTCAGTTATTAAAAACTATACAGAATATTTCTTCTCTATACATGTGGAAGAGCCTGCCTCTGCTTACATGCCTCCTAGGCACCCTCCACTTTTCCCCAATCCAGGGCAGAAAATCTCCTAAATTGATTGGCCACAGTCCAAGGTTTTGATTGGGCCCAATTATTAGTGGGCAGGGCCCCTGTGCTGAAATGTCAGCCCTATGCTTATTCTCCTGCACGTTCTTCTTCCTATCTCTCTATAATCAGCAGACATTGAGACCTCTTGACTCTTTTTCAACGTGGTGCTAATAGGGTAAGGGAATTTACTACCCTGCTTAGGATTTAGATCTATCTACCACTATGCCTAAGATTTCAATTTGAGAATAAGTAAAATATCTCATATAGCATTGAGGCTTAAGCCATGTGCTCAAGCTCATATTTTATTGCAAAATCTTGAATTAAGAATTTCCAAGTGCTGGCTCAACTGTTGTTCCTGGGTGGTGCAAACAATTAAAATGTTCAGCTACTAACCAGAAGACTACAGGTTCGAATCCACCCAGGGGCAACATAGGCATAAAGGCCTGGCAATCTACTTCTAAAAAATCATCCATTAAAAAATGGAACACATCCTTAAAAAGCTAGAAATAGACATACCATATGATCCAGCTATCCCACTCCCAGGAATATATCTTAGAGAAATAAAAGCTGCCACATGAATAGACATATGTACTCCCAAGTTCATTCACAATAGCAAAAAGATGGAAATGATGTAAGTGCCCGCCAACAGATGAATGGATAAACAAACTGTGGTGTACACACACAATGGAATACTATGCAACAATAAAGAACAACGATGAGTCTCCAAACATCTCACAACATGGATGAATCTGAGTGAAATAAGTCAATCACAAAAGAACAAATACTATATGAGACCACTATTATAAAAACTCACAAAAAGGTTTACACACAGAAAGAAAGAATCTTTGATGGTTGCAGGGGAAGGGAGGGTTGGGAGAGAAAAACACTAACTAGACAATATGTAAGTAGTAACTTTGATGAAGGGTAAGACAATACACAATACTGGAGAAGTCAGCACAACTTGACCAAGGCAAGGTCATGGAAGCTTCATAGATACATCCAAACTCCCTGAGGGACTAAATTACTGGTCTGAGGTCTGGGGACCATGGACTTGGGGAATATCTAGCTCAATTGGCATAAGGTAGTTTATAAAGAAAATGTTCTACATTCTACTTTGATGAGTAGCGTCTGGGATCTTAAAAGCTTGTGAGTGGACATCTAAGATATTCCACTGGTCCCACCCCATCTGGAGCAAGGGCGAATGAAGAAAACCAAAGACACAAGGGAAAGATTAGTCCAAAGGACTAATGGAGGACTACTACCACAGCCTCCACCAGACGAGTCCAGTGCAACTAGATGGACTGCTCTGACAGAGGTCACAATTGAGGGTTCCAGACAGAGGTGGAGAAAAACGTAGAATAAAATTCTGACTCACAAAAAAGGATCAGACGTACCGGTCTGACAGAGACTGGAAAAACCCAAGTATGGTCCTGGACACGTTTTTAACTCAGTACTGAAGTCACTCCTGAGGTTCGTCCTTCAGCCAAAAATCAGGCAGGCCTGTAAAATGAAACAAGACTTAAAGGGCACACCAAACCAGGGGCAAGGACAAGAAGCCATGAGGGGTCATGAAAGCTGGTAATGGGGAACACAAGGTTGAGAAGGGGAGAGTGTTGACATGTTGTGGGGTTGGCAACCAATGTCACAAAACAATATGTGTATTAATTGTTTAATGAGAAACTAATTTGCTCTGTAGACCTTCATCTAAAGCACACAAAAAAATGGAGCACAGTTCTACTTGACACACGTGGGGTTGCCATGAGCAGGAATCAACTTAGCAACTGGTAGTGGTGATGGTTCACTATTAATAGTGTGGTACATTGATTTTCATTTTCTACTGTTCCTTGCCTTGCACAGAACTCCTTGGCAAGAATGGTTGCTCAAAAAGGCAGCACTCAGGTATTCTTGGGAAAGTGTGGGGAAACACCATCAAGTAACACCAAAACCCCTCTCTCATTCTTACAGAGCCACCAAGGCATAGGAAGCAGAAAGTGCAAGAGATCATGGCATAGGTGCTGACATTTCAACACAGTGATCCTCAAGTTTATATTTAGGTCTCTGACAGGTGGAAACAGTAGAAAGGAGGAAAGAAGAGGAGGCACGTGGGAAGAGAAAGAAGGAAGAGAATGGTCGCCTCTATGTTCCCAACTCCGTTCTCTTTACTCTTCCGCCATTAATTCCCACTCACACACTGAAGGAGAGAGTGATGAAAAGGGTAATGAGGACAAGTCAAGTTCATAGATGTTTTATTGGCCACATCATTCTCTTGGGTGTACATCTTTTGGGAATTTCTCTTTCATGCCTCTGGTATGCTAAGAAGGGCTGTGGCCAGTGGTTTACACCACCTCTGCTCCAGATCTTAAGAGAAAACTTGTTTCTCTCTTCTTTCATTGGCATACTTTTCCTTGCATTTGTCTTTTCTTGGCATCAGAAAATTAAAATACAGAAGCCCAAGAAACATATGAGCTTAGAAGGAAAGGTGTCAAGGAGATTAGTTTTGTTTTTAGATTAAGCAAAAGGACTCTTCAATGGTCACCCCTCAGCTTTTCAGTGGCCTAGAATAGGGTTTGAGGCCAAAATGCCATAGTTTAGGGTATGTATTTTCCTGGCCCTGTCTCTGAGCATGATATCTCCCTTGTGGATCCCATGGGCAAGGGCAGAGCTCTAGTCAGACAGGATTTGAGTGTTCATCACTTTGGGTTCAAACCCAATATTACCCCCCAAAATGCCATATCACCCAAAATAAGCAACATGGGTGGTAATGCCATTGCCAGACCACCTGTGGACTCACAGCAACCCTATAAGACAGAGAAAAACTGCCCTATAGGGTTCCCAAAGAGTGACTGGTGAATTTGAACTGCCAACCTTTTGGGTGGCAGTCGAACTCTTAGCCACTGTGCCACAAGGTCTCCAATGCCTTGGTAGGTAAATGCTATTCTCTAAGCCCAGCTGAGCAGTGGCTGCTCACAGGGGCTAGAGGAAGTAAACATACAGGTATAAGGAAACCTCAGCTCTTGGAAATTGTTGCTGTGACTTCCAGGTCTCCTCCTTTGCTGGCTTTGCATCACTTTTTTCTGTCGTCTTCATCAGCCTCTTCTTGGCCATCATCTCCTGGTGCTCCCCAACTTTATGGAAACCTGAACCCTGTTGAAGCTCTGGGAAATGTATAATGGTATGAGGTTGTGGCCTCCAATAATGGGGCCTCAAGTTCTGACGATGATGTGCTTGAAATGTGAATGGATCCATCTGCTTGGGAGATGATCTTTTCAAGGCAAGGTGCTAGACTGTTGCTGCCATATCTTCTTAGGTTTGCTCCCAAGCCTCTTCAGATGCCATCTCAGGTGCTCTGCCTCCCTCTTCTGGTCAGTCGAAGGGAACCTTTAGAACCATTTAGTATTCAGGGAAAGGAGTAATAGGATGGGTTTTTTTAGTAATTAAAAAAAAAAAAAATTTTTTTTTTTTAGTAATACATCCAAATCATAATTTACTAACAATCAATTTTCAATTCACAAAAAGCTATACTCAGAGAACAAAGTCATTAAAGATATCATTATTACATTCCAATTATGCTTATACTAATGCAGTCATGACATCTACTGTACTATACAGACAGAGCCCCGCCCAGTGCCATCATAGCGACCCTATAGGCCAGAATAGAACTGCCCCATAGAGTTTCCGAGGAGCGCCTGGCGGATTTGAACTGCCAACCCTTTGGTTAGCGGCCGTAGCACTTAACCATTATGTCACCAGGGTTTCTGTACAGACAGAGGGAAGATGTTAAATCAATAGTCCTCAAACGGGATATCAATGTGTATTTTTGCAGAATCAGGGTTCTGTGACAAATAACTCAGTGAAATCTTTGGGTAAAGTAAGTAACACAGATTACTAAAAAATTTCTCAGAGCCTTTAAATTGCTAATGTGCATTATGAATCCCCGAGGAGAGTAAGTATATAGTTTTTGATCAGCAAACCCTTTTTTGAGGAGAATCCTAAAGGCTAATGGCCCAACCTGCAGAACATACTGTGGGAAATGTGACACTAGACATTGACGTGAGCTAAAAAAGAAAGACCTTGACATTAGGAAATGACAGGTGTTATTTCAGCCAAGCAAACACCAAGGCTAACGAAACAATAACCACCACTACCTCTTTGAGTTGATATTAGACTCAGTTTCAATCATAAAACTCAAGGATGAATAGGACCCTGAAGATCCTGAAGATCCCTTGCAGTTTAATCCTTTATTTCGTAGATAAGGAGACTGAGACTCAGAGCTATACAGAAAGTGTAATCTCAAAACCCCATGAAGAAATGCAAACTTAATATCTATTTGTGGGAGTCCAGGACTCATGCCCATTTTTCCCAGAGGAGCTATCCATGGCAGAGTTCATATTTTGAAGTAATAGATCAGTAGGTAAAATAATAATAATAATAATTTAGTTTAGAAGAGTATATATCAGGCCATCCACTTCACTGAAAGGTGAAAGCAAGATGCTGCAGCATTTGACAAAACAAGTTCAGATCAATTATTTATTTATGAACCCTCAGAGGTCACTTTTATAAAAGTCATCATCCTCATTCATACATCAAGCAGAAAGTCAGGAAATAGAGTTTGTGATATACTCTAGTAAATGTTAGCCCATTTGGGGGAGCCCAAAAGCCTTCTGTATTGGCTGAGACTATTCTGGTTGCTAGTGACAAGAACCTAGCTTGAACTACCTTAGGCAGAATGCAAAGGGGCAAAGGGAGTAATTTACTAGAAGACTCGCATAACAAAAGGAAGATTTGGAAAGCAGTTACAGAGCCACCAGATTCTTACACTTTATCTCTTGCATGCTTCTCTCCGTCAGCTTCACTCTCTTCTGCTGCAGATGGGATCTACCACCCCATGGGGCCACAGTTGTGTTTGGCTCATAGCCTCCTATCTCCCCCAGTGAAAGGAATGACACCAAGTCTCAAGTTCAAAAGTCTGAGACAAGGATTTGGATTGGCCTTGCTTGTTTGAGATGTTCCTTTCTCAGATAAGGATATAAGGACTTCAGAGGCTTATAGCATGGTGAGTAAAAGTGTGGAATTGAGGTCAGTTGCTTGGGTTCAAACACTGACTCCCCTACCTACTAGCTGTATAATCTTGGGCAAGTTACTTAAGCTCTCTTACCTCTGTTTCCTTGCCTATAAAATAAGGATAATAATGATATCTACTTGTATAGGTGTTATGCAATGGTTAAATGGGATAAAACATGTGAAGAAGTTAATGCAGTACCTGCCACAAGGCAAGCACTCAATAATCATTAGCGATTATCATTACTGGCTCAGCTTAGTAGATGAGGAACCCATGCTTAGGTCAATCACTAAAACAATTTATTGGAGAATTTAAGAGCTTAAACTCAATAGCCTGATGATTTGGATTCAAATCTCAGCTTCTGCATTTACTAGCTGTACCTTGCACAAGTTATTTAACTATTTGTGCCTTTGGTTTCTTCATCTATAACTTGGTTCCTACCTTATAAGTTGATTGCAAGGAATAAATGATATGATGCACACAAATAATTTGGTGTCTTGCCTACAAATAGTAAGCATGCAACAAAAGTTATCTTTATTATTATCATTAAGGTTGTTTAGGTTGGCCTATGAGAAGATAGCTCCCATTTGAACCATGATATTAGAAAGAATATTTCATTTATTCATCCATTCATTTAATAAACATTTATTGAATGCTTCCTCTGTGCTAGGCACTGTAGTAAATGTGAATACAGTGTAATGAACAAGACAGATAAGGTCCTGATGTCAAGAAGCATGCATTTAAGTAAGGCTTTTAGAAAAGAGGGATATTTTCCTGGACAGGAAAAGTAATAGATGTCCACTACACCTACCAGCTGTTAGACCCCTGGATCCTCTGTTAATAACCAGCCGTTTAGTCCTTCAGATTCTTCTGCCTTCTCTCAAAAAAAACCGTCACCGTCAGGATTCATACCAGGTATGCAGGAATGGTTCAACATTAGAAAAAGAATCAATGTAACCCACCATATAAATAAAACAAAAGACAAGAACCACATGATCTTATGAATTGATGCAGAAAAGCATTTGACAAAGTCAAATTCACCCATTCATGATAAAAACTCTCAGCCAGATAGGAATGGAAGGGAAATTCCTCAAAATAATAAAGGGCATTTGTACAAGCCAACAGCCAATACTCTCCTAAATGGGAAGAGTCTGAAACCCGTCCCCTTGAGAATAAGAACCAGACGAGGATGCCCTATCACCACTCTTATTCAACATTGTGCTGGAGGTCCTAGCCAGAGCAATTAGGCTAGATAAAGAAATAAAGGGCATCCAAATTGATATGGAAGAAGTAAAAGTATCTCTATTTGCAGATGACATGATCTTATGCACCGAAAACCCTACAGAATCCTCAAGGAAACTACTGAAACTAATAGAAGAGCTCAGCAGAGAATCAGGATGCAAGATAAATACGCAAAAATCAGTTGGTTTCTCTACATCAACAAAGAGAATGTCTAAGAGGAAATCACCAAATCAATACCATTTACAACAGCCCCCACGAAGATAAAATACTCAGGAATAAATCTAACCAGAGACGTAAAAGCCCTGTACAAAGACAACTACAAGACACTACTACAAGGAACCGAAAGAGACCTATGTAAGTGGAAAAACATACCTTGCTCATGGATAGGAAGACTCAACATTGTAAAAATGTCTGTTCTACCCAAAGCGATCTATAGATACAGTGCAACTCCGATCCAAATTCCAATGACATTTTTTAATGAGATCAAAAAACAAATCACCAACTTCATACGGAAGGGAAAGAGGCCCCAGATAAGTAAAGCATTACTGAAAAAGAAGAACAAAGTAGGAGGCCTCACACTACCTGATTTTAGAACTTATGATACCACCTGGTACTGGTACCTGGTACTGGTACAACAACAGATACGTAGACCAATGGAACAGAATTGAGAATCCAGACATAAATCCATCCACATATCACCAGCTGATACTTGACAAAGGCCCAAAGTCTGTTAAATGGGGAAAAGACAGTCTCTTTACAAAACATTACTAAGAATGCACAAACACCAGAAGAAAAATTAGATAACAGAACGCTCCTAAAAATCAGACACTTATGCTCATCCAAAGACTAGAGTAAAAAGATTACCTACACGCTGGGAAAAAGTTTTTAGTTATGACAATTCCGGTCAGCGTCTGATCTCTAAACTCTACATGATACTGCAAAAACTCAACAACAAAAAACAACCCAATTAAAAAATGGGCAAGGGATATGGACAGGCACTTGACTAAAGAAGACATTCAGGCAGCTAACAGATACATGAGCAAATGCTCACTATCATTCGCCATTAAAAAAAGAGAAATGCAAATCAAAACTACAATGAAATTCCATCTCACTCCAACAAGTCTGGCATGAATCCAAAAAGCACAAAATAATAAATGTTGGAGAGGTTGTGGAGAGACTGGAACACTTATACGCTGCTGGTGGGAACGTAAAATGGTACAACCACTTTGGAAATCAATTTGGTGCTTCCTTAAAAAGCTAAAAATAGAACTACCATATGATCCAGCAATCCCAGCCCTTGGAATATATCCTAGAGAAATAAGAGCCTTCACATGAACAGATATATGTACACCCATGTTCCTTGCAGCAGTGTTTACAATAGCAAAAAGATGGAAGCAACCAAGGTGTCCATCAACAGATGAATGCATAAATAAATTATGGCGTATTCACACAATGGAATACCTCCTAATGATAAAGAGCAACGATGAATCCTTGAAACATAACATGGAGGAAGCTGGAAAGCATTATGCTGAGTGAAATTCTTCAGCTGCAAAAGGAAGAATATTGTGTGAGCCCACTATTATAACAACTCAAGAAATAGTTTAAATACAGAAGAAAATATTCCTTGATGTTTACAGGGTGGGGAGGGAGGGAGAAGGGTATTCACTAATTAGTAGACAAGAACTATTTTAGGTGAAGGAAAAGACAACACACAATACAGGAGAGATCAGCACAACTGAACTAAAGCAAAAGCAAAGAAGTTTCCTGAATACTACCAAACACTTTGAAGGCCAGAGTAGCAGGGTGGAGGTCTGGGGATCAAGGTTTCAGGGGACATTTAGATCAATTGGCATAACAAAATGTATTAAGAAAACATTCTGCATCCCACTTTGGTGAGTGGCGTTTGGGGTCTTAAACACTAGCAATTGGCCATCTAAGATGCACCAATTGGTCTTAACCTACCTGGGGCAAAGGAGAATGAAGAACACCAAAGACACAAGGTAATTATGAGCCCAAGAGACAGAGAGGGCCACATAAACCAGAGACTGCAACAGCCTCAGACCAGAAGAACTAGATGGTGCCCAGCTACCACCAATGGCTGCCATGACAGGCAGCACAGCAGAGAATCCCTGATGGAGCAGGAGAACAGTGGGATGCAGACCTCGAATTCTTGTAAAAAGACCCGACTTAGCCCAAGACAGGAACCATTCCCAAAGCCAACTCTTCAGACAGGGATTGGACTGGACTATAAGACAGAAAATGATACTGGTGAGGAGTGAGTTTCTTGGCTTAAGTAGACACATGAGACTATGTGGGCAGCTCCTGTCTGGAGGCAAAATGAGAAGGTAGAGGTGGACAGGAGCTGGCTAAATGGACACGGGGAATATAGGATGGAGAGGAGGAGCGTGCTGTCTTATTAGGGGGAGAGCTGCTAGGAGTACATAGCAATGTGTATATAAGTTTTTATTGAGAGACTGACTTAATTTGTAAACTTTCACTTAAGGCACAGTAAAAAAAATTATATAAAAAAAGTCACCTTCACCATCATTTCTATCTATCTCTTTGTAAAGGGATGCCTTTTTCAATTCTTAGTAGGTAATTATGAACTTTTTTAAAAAATGTATATATGTATAGTCCCTGGGAGGCACAAATATTTAAGTGCTTGACAGTCAAAATGTTGGCAGTTCAAGCCCACCCAGTGGTGCCTTGGAAGACAGGCCTGGCGATCTGCTTCTGAAAGGTCAGCCTTGAAAACCTTACGGAACAGTTCTACTCTGCACACACAGGTTTGCCAGGAGTTGCAATTAACTCGACAGCAACTAACAACAAATCGTACATATGTAGTGTATTACAAGTATAAATTCTTTCTGGTATTTTAAAGACGTGGTAGATCAACCCTCTGTATAAGCATTTGAGAGACTCTTTACCTTTTTTTTTTTTTTCACCTTGGCTAGCCTCAAATTTAGGGTATAAGAACCAAGCGTGCCGAAGTTCAACTTCACCAAAAGATAAAAGATTCCTTCAAAAATTGTTTAATAAACACTTGTCTCACACTATATGCAAAAATTTTTCCCAGGTGGATCACATATCAAATGTGAAAACCAAAACAATAAAGCTTCTAGCAGACAATATAGGAGAATATCTTTACGAATTCTGGATTGGGGAAGATTTCTTAAACAAGATATCCAAAGCACTTGCCATAAAATAAAAGGTTTTTTTTTTTTTAATTGTGCTTTCAGTGAAAGTTTACAAATCAAGTCAGTCTCTCATACAAAAATTTATACACACTTCGCTATACACTCCTAGCTGCTCTCCCCTTAATAAGACAGCACACTCCTTCCCTCCACTTTCTATTTTTGTGTCTATTCAGCCAGCTTCTGATCCCCTCCACCTTCTCATCTCCCCTCCAGACAGGAGCTGCCCACATAGCCTCACATGTCTGCTTGAGCCAAGAAGCTCACTCCTCACCAGTATCATTTTCTGTCTTATAGTCCAGTCCAATCCCTGTCTGAAGAGTTGGCTTTGGGAATGATTCCTGTCTTGGGCTAACAGAAGGTCTGGGGACCATGACCTCCAGGGTCCCTCTAGTCTCAGTCAGACCATTAAGTCTGGTCTTTTTAAGAGAATTTGAGGTCTGCATCCCACTGCTCTCCTGCTCCCTCAGGGGTTCCCTATTGTGTTCCCTGTCAGGGCAGTCACTGGTTGCAGCCGGGTACCATCTAGTTCTTCTGGTCTCAGGCTGATGCAGTCTCTGATGTATGTGGTCCTTTCTGTCTCTTGGGCTTATAATTACCTTGTGCCTTTGGTGTTCATTTTTCTTTGCTCCAGGTGGGTTGAGACCAATTGATGCATCTTAGATGGCCACTTGCTAGCATTTAAGGCTCCAGACACCACTCTCCAAAGTAGGATGCACAATGTTTTCTTAATAGATTTTATTATGCCAATTGACCTAAATGTCCCCTGAAACCAGGTCCCCAAACCCCCGTCCCTGCTATGCTGGCCTTCAAAGCATTCCGTATATTCAGGAAACTTCTTTGCTTTTGGTTAAGTCCAACTGTGTTGACCTCTCCTGTTCTGTGTATTGTCTTTCCCTTCACCTAAAATAGTTCTTGTCTACTATCTAATTGGAAACCCTGGTGGCGTAGTGGTTGAGTGCTATAGCTGCTAACCAAAGGGATGGCAATTCAAATCCGCCAGGCGCTCCTTGGAAACTCTATGGGGCAGCTCTACTCTGTCCTATCAGATCACTATGAGTCAGAATCGACTTGACGGCACTGGGTTTGGTTTTTTTTTTTTTTCGGTTCCCTCTCCCTCCCTCCCCATTCTCATAACCATCAAAGAATATTTTCTTCTCTGTTTAAGCTATTTCTCGAATTCTTATAATAGTGGTCTCATACAATATTTGTCCTTTTGCAGCTGATTAATTTCACTGAGCATAATGCCTTCCAGATTCCTCCATATTATGAAAAGTTTCATGGATTCATCATTGGTCTTTATCGATGCATAGTATTCTATTGTGTGAATATACCATAATTTATTTATCCATTCATCTGTTGATGGGCATCTTGGTTGCTTCCATCTTTTTGCTATTGTAAACAGTGCTGCAGTGAACATGGGTGTACGTATATCTGTTCATGTGAAGGCTCTTATTTCTCTAGGATATATTCCAAGGAGTGGGATTGCTGGATCGGATAATAGTTCTATTTCTAGCTTTTTAAGGAAGCACCAAATTGATTTCCAAAGTGGTTGTACAATTTTACATTCCCACCAGAAGCATATAAGTGTTCTGGTCTCTCTACAACCTCTCCAACATTTATTATTTTGTGTTTTTTTGGATTAATGCCAGCCTTGTTGGAGTGAGATGGAACTTCATTGTAGTTTTTGCTTTTCTCTAATGGCTAATGATCGTGAGCATTTCCTCATGTATCTGTTAGCTAGCTGAATGTCACCTTTAGTGACATGCCTGTCCATATCCCTTGCCCATTTTTTAATTGGGTTGTCTTTTTGTAGTCGAGTTTTTGCAATATCATGTAGATTTTAGAGATCAGACGCTGATCAGAATTGTCATAGCTAAAAACTTTTTCCCAGCGTGTATGTAATCTTTTTAGTCTTTTGGCGAAGTCTTTGGATAAGCATAAAAAAAAAAAAAGGATAAGCATAGGTGTTTGATTTTTAGGAGCTCCCAGTTATTTAGTTTTAATTGTGGTGTTTGTGCATTGTTAGTAATGTTTTGTATACTGTTTATGCCATATATTAGGGCTCCTAGCATTGTTCCTATTTTTTCTTCCATAACCTTTATGGTTTTAGATTTCATATTTAGGTCTTTGATCCATTTGAGTTAGCTTTTGTGCACGGTGTGAAGTATGGGTCTTGTTTCATTTTTTGTAGTTGGATGTCCATTTGTTAAAGAGACTGTCTTTTCCCTCTTTAACTGACTTTGTACCCTTGTCAAATATCAGCTGCTCAGATTTATGTCTGGATTCTCAATTCTGTTCCATTGGTCTATGTATGTTGTTGTATCAGTTACCACGCTGTTTTGACTACTATGGCGGCATAATAGGTTCTAAAATCAGGTAGTGCGAGGCCTCCCACTTTGTTCTTCTTTTTCAGTAATGCTTTACTTATCTGGGGTCTCTTTCCCTTCCATATGAAGTTGGTGATTTGTTTCTCCATCTCATTAAAAAATGTCATTGGAATTTGGATTGGAATTGCATCATATGTATAGATCGCTTTTGGTAGAATAGACATTTTTATAATGTTAACTCTTCCTATCCATGAGCAAGGTATGTTTTCCACTTATGTAGGTCTCTTTTGGTTTCTTGTAATAGTGTCTTGTGTTTTCTTTGTATAGGTCTTTTACGTCTCTGATAAGATTTTTTCCTAAGTATTTTATCTTCTTGGGGGCTACTGTAAATGGTATTGATTCAGTGAGTTCCTCTTCAATGTTCTTTTTGTTGGTGTAGAGGAATCAACTGATTTTTGTATATTTATCTTGTATCCTGATGCTCTGCTTAACTCTTCTATTAATTTCAGCAGATTTCTTGAGGATTCCTTAGGGTTTTCTGTGTATAAGATCATGTCATCTGCAAATAGGATACTTTTACTTCTTCTTTGCCAATTTGGATGCCCTTTATTTCTTTATCTAGCCTAATTGCTCTGACTAGGACCTCCAGCACAATGTTAAATAAGAGTGGTGATAAAGGGCATCCTTGCCTGGTTCCCATTCTCAAGGAGAATGGTTTCAGACTCTCTCCATTTAGGATATTGGCTGTTGGCTTTGTATAAATGCCCTTTATTATGTTGAGGAGTTTTCCTTCTATTCCTATTTTGCTGAGAGTTTGTATCGTGAATGGGTGTTGAACTTTGTCAAATGCTTTTTTCTGCATCAATTGATAAGATCAAGTGGTTTTTGTCTTTTGTTTTATTTTTATGATGGATTACATTAATTGTTTTTCTAATGTTGAACCATCCCTGCACACCTGGTATGAATCCCACTTTGTCGTGGTGAATTATTTTTTTGTTATTTTATTTCTATTGGCTAGAATTTTGTTGAGAATTTTTGCATCTAAGTTCAAGAGGGATATAGGTCTGTAATTTCCTTTTTTTTGTGTGGTGTCTTTACCTGGTTTTGGCATCAGGGATATGCTGGTTTCATACAATGAGTTTGGGAGTATCTCATCCTTTTTTATGCTCTGAAATACCTTTAGTAGTAGTGGTTTTAACTCTTCTCCGAAAGTTTGGTAGAACCTTACAGTGAAGCCATCCGGGCCAGGGCTTTTTTTTTGTTGGGAGTTTTTTAATCGCCTTTTCAGTCTCTTCTTTTGTTATGGGTTTTTTTAGTTTTTCTACCTCTGTCTGTGTTAGTTTAGGTAGGTAGTGTGTTTCTAGAAATTCATTCATTTCTTCTAGGTTTTCAAATTTGTTAGAGTACAATTTTTCACGGTAATCTGATATGATTCTTTTAAATTCAGTTGGGTCTGTTGTGATATCACCCATCTCATCTCTTATTCTGGTTATTTGCTTCCTCTCCTGTTTTTCTTTTGTCTACTTGGCCAATAGCATATCAATTTTGTTAATTTTTTCAAAGAACCAGTTTTTGGCCTTGTTAACGCTTTCAATTGTTTTTCTGTTCTCTATTTCATGTAATTCTGGTCTAATTTTTATTATTTGCTTTCTTCTGGTGCCTGAGGCTTTCTTTTGTTGCTCTCTATTTGTTCAAGTTATAGGGATACTTCTTTATTTTGGCCCTTTCTTCTTTTTGTATGTCTGCATTTATTGCTATAAATTGACCTCTGAGCACTGCTTTTGCTGTGTCCCAAGGTTCTGATAGGAAGTGTTTTCATTCTCATTGGATTCTATGAATTTCTTTTTTCCATCCTTAAGATCTTCTGTAACCCACTCTTTTTTGAGCAGGGTATTGTTCAGTTTCCAAGTGTTTGATTTCTTTTCCCTGCTTTTTCTGTTATTGATTTCTTCTTTCATGACCTTACGGTCAGAGAAGATGCTTTGTAATATTTTGATGTTTTAGATTCTGCTAAGACTTGGTTTATGACATAATGTGTGCTCTATTCTAAAGAATGTTCCATGTGCGCTAGAAAGCATACTTGGCTGCTGTTGGGTGGAGGGTTCTCTATATGTCTGTGAGGTCAAGTTGGTTGATTGTGGCATTTAGATCTTCAGTGTCTTCATTGAGCTTCTTTGTGGATGTTCTGTCCTTCACCGAAAGTGGTGTGTTGAAGTCTCCTACTATAATTGTGGAGCCATCTATCTCACTTTTCAATGCTGTTAGAGTTTGTTTTATGTATCTTTCACCTCTGTCACTGGGTGCATAAATAGTTAATATGGTTATATCCTCCTGGTGTATTGTCTCTTTAATCATTATATAGTGTCCTTCCTTATCCTTTGCAGTGTATTTAACTTTAAAGTCTATTTTTTCAGAAATTAATGTTTCCACTCCTGCTCTTTTTTGGTTGTTGTTTGATATATTTTTCATAAAATAAAGGTTTGATGAAAGTTGTGTGCATTAAAATTAAGAACTTCTGTTCATTAAAGTGTACCATTAAAAGAGAGAAAAGGCAAGCCTCAAAGTGAGGAAAATATTTTGTAATGCATAGAACCAACAAGGGATTCATATCCAGAATATGTAAAGAATTCCTACAAGCCTACAAATCAAAAAGATAATAAAAACAGGCATCACAATAAAACATGGGCAGAAGATTTGAACAGGTACTTCACAATAAGAAACCCAAATGGATAATAAACATGAAAAGGCGCTCACCCTCGTCAGTTATCAGGAAAATGTAAACTAAAGCCAGACTGATATACCACTATACACCCCCTAGAGTGACAACCTTAAGCATTGCAAGGTCATAAAGCTTCAAGAATCATGACAGGGCACTTCTGGCAGAAGTGTAAATTGGTAAAATCACTATGAAAACAGACTGGTATTATCTAATAAAATACAAGATATGAATAATTTATGACCAAGAAACCCCCCTTCTAGATATATACCCTCATAAAAATGTATGCTTCTGTGCACCAGCATATATATTTAAGAATGTTCATAGCAGTATTGACTATGACCTCCAAACCAGAAACAACCTGAATGTCTACCAGGAGTGGAATGAATTTAAAAAATTATGGTGTAGACATACTATGAAATACTATACTTTGAGAAATTGGGGGAGGGGAGAAGTATACCTATATGCCGCATTGTGGATGAATGTTAAAGATAAACTATTGAGTGAAAGGAGCCAAACTGTTCAAGATAGAAACTGTATCATTCGATTTATACAAAAAATTTTTTAAAAGACAGGATTAAATAATTTTCTAGGACTGTAAAACTATAAAGAAAAGTAAGGAAATAGATACTGTAAAAGTCATGATAGAATTTCCCGTTAAGGGGAGAGAGGGGTGACAATCAGCAAAGAGGTTTCCAGGGTATTGACAATGTTCTCTGTCTTGACATGGATAGGTTTGTTTCACACTTTGTTAAACTGTGTATTTATTTTAAAAACTTTCCTGTATGTTTGTTATACTGCACACATGCATGCACACACACGCAAACTGGGAGTAAATATTACTTCAGACACACTGGACAGAAATAGAAATTAATGCAGGAAGATAAAGAGTAGGATGTTTCCAAGTTCAAATCCACAGAGCTCTCTAAGAGAGGGCTGAAGGTCACCAGATGAATGAAATCTAGCAAAAAGTGAAGGTAAGTCTAAATCCAGTTTTAGTGTTATCACCAACCTAGGGCAAGGATTCCAGCCACTTGCTGCTAAGTAGGGCAAATGTGCTGTCTTTGCCAACTCCATTACACATTCTGCTGAGATCCTGTTGTAGAAAGGAATTTAGTTACAGAGAAAATATATAGCAACATTAAATCCACAGGTTATAAATCATCAAGGCTAAAAGGCTCCCCCACCCCCCGCCAATCTCTGGTGGATGCGCAGCTCCACAAATTTACAGTCAGTGGAATAGAAACTCAAGAGATCGAGAGAGGGTGCTAGTCCTTAGAGCCTCCGCTGCCAGGACACCCTCTGCTCCTACCATGCTCCATTTTTACTCCCTGGGCAACTGACTTGCTCCCTTGCTGCAGTAGCTGCCCCAGCAGGAACCCTAGTCATATCTGCCCTGCACAGTCACCTTCCAATTCCAGAACTTTCATGCTACGCAGAGTTTACATTTGTTTGTTTGTTTTGGGCTAGGAAAAGAAAAGCTCCTATCATAAACATGCTCCCCGCATCTCCTCCGTGATGTTTATTCCACGGACTCTTCCTAGAATATACTCTTTACTGTCCTGCACATCCTCCATTGCTACAGCCAAGGACTTTCCAATGTTTATGGGGCTTTTACAACTTTGAACCTTCATAATAAATTATGAGGTTGGTGCATCATTTTTCTCAAGTGGCTTAGAGAGGTTAATTACTTCATTTTCACAACTCTGATTTCCTGACCCCCACCAATACGTGTCCAATAATTTTTAAATTTTCTATTTTTAATTATCATTGAAACAATATCATAAAAGCATTTAAGGTAATTTTGAGAAATCAGCAATCTCCAATCCCACCATTCCAGCACAATTTTTTTTCATTTATTCAAGGTTTTGCAATGTACATATATAATTATTTTAAGTAATAATCATAATATATATACTCTTTCGTGTTATGTTATGTAATGTATCAGAAATGTTTTCCTATTCCTGATAGAAGGGGAGAAAAATGTGGAAGAGAATTCGAATTCTTAAAAAGTCCAGTCTTACTGGACCCGTAGAGACTAGAGGACTCCCCAAGACTATCACCCTGAGATACCCGAAAAACCGGAAACCGAAACTACCCCCTGAGGCACTTTTTAGCTAAATGACAGGTTAGCTCATAAAATAACGAATATTACCAATGAACACTAGGCACTTTTTAAAAAAATCATCTGTATGGGACTAAACGGTCAACAATGGCCATATTTTTAGGAACATACACATTCTGTGTTTGTTTGCGTCCTCACTCTCCGCCTCCCCCCACCCCCCGCCCCCCCCAGGCATCAAGTATTTTTGTAAGTGTGCTATGCTAATTTTTTCTTACAACAACGTGTGGAAGAGGTTTGACTGGCAGTGCATGTGAACGTGCCTCTCAGGGGAGGGTGTAGCCGGCAAACAAGTACAGAAGCCTGTTATTTGCACTAGAAAGTAGTTCTCTAAAGCAAAGATGAAAGGGTAGGGAAACTAGAGTACTGGAAGCCAAACATCCAGAAGAGAATCAATGAGAATGTTAAAACATTGTGAAAAAGGTAACCAATGTCTATGGACAATATGGGTAGTAATTGTTAAATGGGAACCTAACTGCTGTGTGTACTTTCACTGAAAACACAATAAAAATATTATTTTTTAAAAAAAGAATTCTCATTTTTGGATACTCTATAGTATTCCATTAAGATGATAAATCATAATTTATTTAACCATTCCCACACTGTTGTATTTCTGTCTTTTCCAGTTTTAACTATGATAAATATTGTGTGCTATTATACATTTTTAAAAGCTAAAAATGAAATTTTACGTTTATCCTTCTTAAATTTAACTATTTTTGACCATTTGTTACAATATATCAAGAACTTTTTGCATTTTGACTTTGCTATCTAATGTACTAATGTCATCCATGGATTTGATGAGTCATTTATTAAAACATTGAAAATGACAGGCTCAAGGACAGAATCTTGCAAGGTGTATGCACCAAAAGGTATGTACTAAAATGTCCAAAATAACATTATTCATGATATTTCTAAACTGGTAACAGCTCAAATGTCTATCAGTTGTAGAAGAAACAAATTATGGTATAGTCAGAGAATAGAGTGCTATACAGGAATGAAAATGAATGAACTACAGCTAGAACCTTTACTTAGATGAATCTCACAAGCATAATATTGAACAAAAGAAGCCAGACACAAAAGAATGCATACTTTATGATGCCATTTTTATAAAGTTAAAAAAAACAGACAACACTAATTTACAATGTTAGATGTCAATACACTGGCTACCTTTAGGGAGAAGGGAAGTTGTTAGTGATTGGGAAAGGGTACAAGGTGGGCCTTTGAAATGCTGATGAACGTTCTACTTTTATACCTGGATGGTTACATGGGTATGTTCACTTGGTAATAGTTCATGAAGTTGTACACTTACGATTTGTGAGCTTTCTGTATCTTACACTTCTATAAAAAAGAAATACAAATTCAAAATTTCATATTGATGCTAATATTTATAAATAAATCAGTTATAATACTAAAAATAAAGGATTGGAACTAGCTTGAAGTGGTAGATAGTGAGTTCTCTATGAATATGTTGAAATTGTAGTGCCAGACAGAAAAAGAAACAATCTTTGATGGTTATGAGGGATGGGGGGAGTGGGGAGAGAAAAACACTAAATAGACAATAGATAAGTGGTAACTTTGGTGAAAGGTAAGACAGTACACAACACTGGGGAAGTCAGCACAACTTGTCCAAGGCAAGGTCATGCAAACTCCATAGACACATCCATAGTCCCTGAAGGATCAAATTACTGGGCTGAGTGCTAGGGACCATGGTCTCAGGAAACATCTAGCTCAATTGGCATAAGATAGTTTATAAAGAAAATGTTCTACATTCTACTTTGGTGAGTAGTGTCTGGGGTCTGAAAAGCTTGTGAGCAGCCATCTAAGATACTTCCCTGGTCTCACCCTATCTGGAGCAAGGGAGCATGAAGAAAACCAAAGACACAAGGGAAAGATTAGTCCAAAGGACTATTGGAGCACTAGTACCACAGCCTCCACCAGACTGAATCCAGCCCATCAAGATAGTGCCCAGCTACCACCACCGACTGCTCTGACAGGGATCGCAATAGAGGGTCAGAGCTGGATAAAAATGTAGACCAAAATTCTAACTCAAAAAAAAAAAAAAAAGACCAGTCTTACTGGTCTGACAGAGACAGGAGAAACCCTGAGAGTATGGCCCCCCAGACACCCTTTTAGCTCAGTAAAGAAGTCACTCCTGAGGTTCAGCCAAAGATTAGATGGGCCCATAAAACAAAATGAGACTAAATGGACACACCAGCCCAGGTACAAGAACTTGAAGGCAGGAGGGGACAGAAAAGCTGGTAATTGGGAACCCAAGGTCGAGAAGGGGAGAGTGTTGACATGCCATGGGCTTGGCAACCAATATCACAAAACAATATGTGTATTGTTTAATGAGAAGATAGCTCGCTCTGTAAACCTTCATCTAAAGCACACAAAAAAGTAAAAAGAACTTGTAGTGCCAGAGGTATATGTAGGTGGAAATATTCAGTAAACAGTTGAATATATGGGTCTGGGGTTCAAGGGAGAAAGCTGGCTGGAGAGATATTTGGGAGTCACCAGTGTGTAGATGGTAATTGAAGCCACGGGAATAGATGAGATCACCCACAGATAAGTGAAGAGGCTACTGAGGATAAAACCTTGGGGGATTACCAAAACTTATGGAAGGAAAGTTCATAAAGGAGGTGAAAAAGGAGCATCCAAAAAGATAGAAGACCTAATAGAGAACGTTGGTACAGAAACCAGGGGAAGAGTCTTTCAGAAGGAGGGAATGGCCAAGAGTGTCAAATACCAGCAATAGGGGAAGCTACTTAAGGACTCAGAAGTTTTCACTGGAGTTAATAGCTAGGTCACAGTGACTGGTTAAGTAGAGTCAGTGGCATCATGAGGTCTAAGTTGGATTGTTCACAAAGACCACCTAGAAAGATGGCAGAGTTTGAGGAAGAGAGACAACTTAAGGTAGGTGTTAAAGTATTCAGTAAAACTGAGGTAGTAATCGAGATTTTGGTGGGAGTGGTGATTTGGAAGCAATTCCATACAAGCTCAACTCACACATGACATCACCCACACCACAAGGCCCTGCATGAAGACCAAGCAGAACCTCAAGCTCAGCAAAGACAAGAGTTGTTTTGGGCTCTGAGAAGGAGGTGATTCTCTCTCTGAAACCTTGCTGGGCTGAAACAGTTATCAGGAGTGCACAGAAAAGAAACAAAACTCACTTCTTTTTTGAAAAGGCTGGTGGGACAATATGAGGATTGAATGGCCAGGGTCTCATCCAATTGCTGGCCTTGGGCAGAATTAGAGGTAACCCAGGAAGGGAAAGGCAAGGAGGGTCCCAGGGAGCAAGCTGGAGGCCAAGGAAATTGCTCAATGCTCGCAGGCCTAAGACTCCAGGTTGTAGTTCTTTAGTTACTATCAGAGCCCTAAGGATAGAGTTATTCATCTTTGAAAGGTAAATATTTAATCACAGAAAGGAAAGGCTTCCCTTAATTTCGCTGAAGCTAGTAGTAAGAATGGAGCCCCAGTAGCACAGTTGTTAAGCGTTTGGCTGCTAAACAAAAGGTCAGCATTTCGAATCTACCAGCTCCTCCTTGCAAACCTATGGGGCAGTTGTACTCTGTCTTATAGGGTTGCTATGAGTTGGAATCAACTCAACAGCAGCAGGTTTCCTGTTTCAAACGATTAATAAGAATATGAGAAATGCCACACTTTGTCATGAGAATGAGTCCTCCCAGCATCACATTCTGGCTGACAGAGACACCAATGAAGGTCTGTGAACACTCTCAAAAGATTTGGCACATGTACCCCCTTTCCAGACACCCCTAACTCCAGTATACTCTCTAAATTAAGTATGATCCATTAACACCAATCATGTAATCCTTGGACTTGAGGATTTAGGGCAAGGACTCTGGCCATTGCATTACCTGCTCAGATCTTGAAAAAGACAAGGCTTCCATTCATAATTCAGACCAGTCAGTGGTACTTTCATAAAGCAGTCCCAGATTAAGGCCCCTGTCAGCACAAGGGCCTTAATGCCCAGATGACAGCTTATTTCCTGTTGCCCTCAGAAGTTGAAAAGAAAAGTGTGAGCTGTCCCAGTGACCAGTACATTACGCTACCTCTGATTGTGTCTGCGTAGCCTGAAATGACCTCCCCTTGAATTAGAAGCTAATGGGCCTGAATTTCATTATAGATATGACTTCCATGGTCTTGTCCTTTTCTGGGACACAGGGGTTCACTTGGAATTATGTTGCAATTATTATGCAGATTACTTTCCTATCATTTGATTGAAACTTCAGGAAGAACGAAGGTCATTAATGTAACTTGTCCCTCAATATCTCATTTTAGGAAATGTGGAAACAGAGCCAGGTATAATTCAACCCACTGAGCCACTCTCCACCAAAAGTATAAATAGAGCACAGCAGCTCTGAAATAGATGTAACCACAGAGTCAGAAGAATTCGCAAAAGACCCATTCTCTTGGAAATTAGTTTTCCAAGTGGAGCTAGACCCACTGCAGCTCCTCAAGGCCTGTATTCCTCAGAGTGCTATTCTAGCAGCTTTACCTGCTTTGTCATTCATCCAATGCTATAAGGAGAAGGAGGCCTCTCTCCATTCCATGGCTGGGATATGAGCATGGGCAGGGCAGGGATGGGTTCTCATATCACTCTATGGCTGCCATTGTGTTGGACCCACAAGAAGCGAGATATATTTTTCACAATGCACTGCCATGTCATTCCATCCCCAGAGCCCGTTCAACAGCCACCATCAGTAAGCCAAGTTCATTAAAGGCAAGAAATTTGTCAGGCCAAGTTCCCAACTATAACTTTTAGCTCATAGTACTTAGCAATGGGCATAGCTGTGATTCCATTTTATTCCCTTTATCCAACCAAGGTACCAAGATAGATATAAAGGATGTTTACTGAAGCATCAAAATAGCAAGAGATTGGAAAGAATCTAAATGCCCAATTATTCAGTTATAAAAGACTGGTTAAATAATCTAGAGTACATCTATGTAATGGAATGCTATATGGTCAGTTAAAAGAAAGAAATGGGTTGATATATGGTATTATGAAATTACATTCAAAATGTTTTATGTGAAAAAAGCTAGGTACAGAAAGTATGATTAATAAGAACACTTTTATGTAAATACAATATGTGTGTCTGAGTATCATAGTATGTATCCATACATATATGTGTATATGTGTATACATACTAATACATTCAAAAAGCTTTTTCTAAAGTATTCAAGAAACTGTCAACAGTGGTTGCTTTTGGGGAGATAGAGATTTTTACTTTCCCAAATTTCTCTAACCATCCCTCAGAGGGTCTTTCCAGGCTTCTTCTTCAGAGTCAACTCTTGACTCCAGGGCAGTCTTCTACGGGTATATAGGTTGCGCCCTGAACACAAGCACCGAGTCCAGGGAACAAGTGGGGGCTTGAACCCAGCCTGAGGCCTGCTTGTGTGGCTTTGAAACCTGGCACCGGCCACATCCACCCAGAGTCAAACCTTTTTCTAATTCCCTAAATTGTACCCTATGGGCCAATAGCAGCTCTGTCCAGCTCTTCATTTTACCTATCACTTGGCAACCCTTATTTCCATCTGTGGGGTTTAAATTTTTCTTTACCCAAAGAATTTGATCTTTGTCCTTGGTTTCTTAGAGATAACCTCCAAAACCTTAGAATTTCACCAGTGATTAAAGTGTCTTTGATGAGGGCTCCATACCATACCTATGGGCTTAAACTAATGAAGTGATTTCAGGTAGGGGCTGGCCAGACCAGGAAGATCACCTCATGATTTTGGCCCAACCTCAGGGATCAGGGCTTGGGGGACATGATTCAGTCTCATGGGTTTCCTGGTTAGTGAAAGACATCAGACATCAACACATTCCATGAATTCTGTGAGTAGTTCTGTTAAACCTGAGAGAGTAGTCAGAGACAGCAGGTCAGAAGCCCTGGGAATACCTGAGCTTACAGCTGTTATCTAGAGGGGTAGTGGGAAAATCTCAAATTTATAACCAGCAGATCAGAAGTGAGGGTTTGGCGAGGATGTCTGAGGTCTTGGGCCAACTTGGCAGTCTGGAGGACTGTGTCCTTTAAACTGTGAGGCCTGACCTAGCTCTGGGTGGTTAGGGTCAGATGAAGAAGTGTTCCATGTGCAGCTGATGTCAGAACAGAAGAGGAATAACTGTTGTTGTTAGGTGCTGTTGAGTTGCTTCCGACTCATAACAACCATATGTACAACAGAACAAAACCCTTCATGGTCCTGCACCATCCTCACAAATGTTACTATGCTTTAGCCCATCGTTGCAGCCACTGTGTCAATTCATTTCGGTGAGGGTCTTCCTCTGCCCCTCTACTTTACCAAGCATTATGTCCTTCTCCAAGGACTGGTCCCTCCTGATAACATGCCCAAAGTGCTTGAGATGAAGTCGCACCATCCTCCCTTCTAAGAAGCATTCTGGCTGTATTTCTTCCAAGACAAATTTGTTCATTCTTATGCCAGTCCGTGATATATTCTGTATTCTTCGCCAACACCATAACTGAAATGCATCAATTCTTCTTTGGTCTTCCCTATTCATTGCCCAGCTTTCACATTCATATGAGGCAATTGAAAACACCATGGCTTGGGTCAGGTGCACCTTTGTCCTCAAAGTGACATCTTTGCTTTTCAACACTTTAAAGAGGTCTTTTGCAGCAAATTTGCCCAATGCAACATGTCATTTTATTTCTTGACTGCTGCTTCCATTAGCGTTGATTGTGGATCCAAGTAAAATGAAATCCTTTACAACTTCAGTCTTTTCTCTGTTTATCATGGCTTATTGGTCCACTTGTTAGGATTATT
Organism: Elephas maximus indicus; assembly: GCF_024166365.1. Lineage (NCBI taxonomy): Eukaryota > Metazoa > Chordata > Mammalia > Proboscidea > Elephantidae > Elephas > Elephas maximus. The sequence goes on along the minus strand of NC_064821.1, from coordinate 162,604,224 downwards.
GTTTTCTTTTGTTGGGGTATAATCCATACTGAAGGCTGTGGTCTTTGATCTTCATCAATAAGTGTTTCAAGTCATCTTCACTTTCCACGAGCAAGGTTATGTCACCTGCATATCGCAGGTTGTTAATGAGTCTTCCTCCAATCCTGATGCCCCATTCTTCTTCATATAGTCCAGCTTCTTGGATTATTTGCTCACCATACAGATTGAGTAAGTATGGTGAAAGGATACAACCTTGACACATACCTTTCTTGATTTTAACCACATAGTATTCTCTTGTTCTGTTCAAATGACTCTTTTGGTCTAAGTACAGGTTCCTCATGAGCACCATTAAGTGTTCTGGAATTCTCATTCTTCACAATGTTATCGATGATTCCCACAGTCGAATTCCTTTGCAAAATCAATAAAACTTAGGTAAACATCTTTCTGGTGTTCTCTGCTGTCAGCCAAGATCTGTATGACATCAGAAATGAGATACCTTGTTCCACATCTTCTGAAACTGGCTTGACTTTCTAGCAGTTTCCTGTCAGTGTACTCCTGCAACCATTTTTGAATTATCTTCAGCAAAATTTTAATTGCGTGAGACATTAATGATATTGCTCGACAATTTCTGCATTCTGTTGAGTCTCCATTCTTTGGAATGGGCACAAATATGGATCTTTTTCAGTTGGTTGGCAAGGTAGATGTCTTTCAAATTTCTTGGCATAAACAAGTGAGCACCTCCAGCGTTGCATCCATTTCTTGAAATATCTCAAGTGTTAGTACATCAATTCCTGGAGCCTTGTTTATCACCAGTATCTTCAGTGAAGCATGGACTTCTTCAGTACCATGAGTTCCTGATCATATGCTATCTCTTGAAATGGTTGAAGGTCAACCAAATCTTTTTGGTACAGTGACTCTGTATATTTCTTCCATCTTCTTTTTATGCTTCGTATGTCATTCAATATTTTTCTGTTGTTGTTAGGTGCCGTTGAGTTGGTTCTGACTCATAGTGACCCTATGCAAAACAGAACAAAGCACTGTCCGGTCCTGCACCATCCTTACAATCGTTGTTATGCTTGAGCTCATTGTTGCACCCACTGTGTCAATCCACCTTATTGAGGGTCTTCCTCTTTTCTGCCGACCCCGTGCTTTGCCAAGCATGATATCCTTCTCCAGGGACTGATCCCTCCCGACAACATGTCCAAAGTATGTAAGACGCAGTCTTGCCACCCTTGCTTCTAAGGAGCATTCTGGTTGTACTTCTTCTAAGACAAATTTGTTCATTCTTTTGGCAGTCCGTGGTATATTTGATATTCTTCGCCAACACCACAATTCAAAGGCGTCAATTCTTCTTCAGTCTTCCTTATTCATTGTCCAGCTTTCATATGCATATGATGCGATTGAAAATACCATGGCTTGGGTCAGGTGACGCCTTTGCTCTTCAACACTTTAAAGGGGTCCTTTGCAGCAGATTTACCCAATGCAATCCGTCTCTTGTCAAGAGATGCATTTTTGTACAGAATCCTTAAATAATGCAACTCGAGGCTTGAATTTTCTCTTCAGTTCTTTCAGCTTGAGAAATGCTGAGTGTATTCTTCCCTTTTGGTTCTCTAAACTCTAGGTTTTTGCACATTTCATTATAATACTTTGTCTTCTCAAGCTACTCTTTGAAATCTCCTGTTCAGCTCTTTTACTTCATCATTTCTTCATTTCACTTTAGCTACTCTGAGCTCATGAGGAAGTTTCAGAGTTTCTTTTGACATCCATTTTGGTTGTTTCTTTCTTTCCTGTCTTTTTAATGACTTTTTCCTTTCTTCATGTGTAATATCCCTAATGTCATGCCACATCTAGATGAGCCTTTGCTCACTAGTGTTTAATGAGTCAAATCTATTATTCAGATGATCTGTAAATTCAGGTGGAATATAATCAAGGTCATATTTTGGCTCTCGTGGACTTTTAATTTTCTTCAGCTTCAACTTGAACTTGCATATGAGCAACTGATGATCTGTTCTGCAGTCGGCCCCTGGCCTTGTTCTGATTGGTGATGTTGTACTTCTCCAACATCTCTTTTCACAGATGTAGTTGATTTCATTCCTGTGTTTTCCATCCGGTGAGGTCCAAGTGTCTAGTCACCGTTTATGTTGTTGAAAAAGGTATTTGCAATGAATAAGTCACTGGTCTTGAAAAATTCTACCATGTGATCTCTAGCATCATTTCTATCAGGGCCATGTTTCCCAAATACCGATTCTTCTTTGTTTTCAATTTTCACATTCCAATCACCAGTGATTATCAATGCATCTTAATTGTATGTTTGAGCAATTTCAGACAACAGAAGTAGGGTAAAAATCTTTAATGTCTTCATCTTTGGCCTTAGTGGTTGGTGCATAAATTTTAATAATAGTTGCATTAACCGGTCTTCCTTGTAGGCATATGGGTATTATCCAATCATTGACAGCATTGTACTTCAGAATAGACCTTGAAATATTCTTTGTGTTGGCCCAGGACAGGAACCATTCCCGAGGATAACTCATCAGACATGGAAGGGACTGGACAATAGGTTGGAGAGAGATGCTGATGAAGAGTGAGCTAATTATATCAGGTGGACACTTGAGACTGTGTTGGCATCTCCTGTCTGGAGGGGGGATGGGAGGATAGAGAGGGTTGGAAGCTGGCAAAATTGTCACAAAAGGAGAGACTGGAAGGGCTGACTCATTAAGGGGAGAGCAAGTGGGAACACAGAGTAAGGTGTATATAAACTTATATGTGACAGTCTGACTTGATTTGTAAACGTTCACTTGAAGCTCAATAAAAGTTAATAAAAAAAAAAACATTCTTTGTGTTGATGAATGCAACACCTTTCTTCTCCAATTTTTCATTCCCAGCATAGTATACCATATGATTGTCTCATTCAAAATGGCCAATACCAGTCCATTTCTGCTCACTAATGCCTAAAATATTGATTTTTATGTATCCCATTTCATTTTTGATGATTTCCAATTTTCCTAGAATTATTCTTTATGCATTTCACATTCTTATTATTAATGAATGTTTGCAGCTGTTTTTTTTCATTTTGAGTCGTGCCACATCAGCAAATGGAGGTCCTGAAAGCTTTACTCAATATGGGTTATTAAGGTCTACTCTACTTTGAGGAAGCAGCTCTTCCCTAGTCATAGTCTGAGTGCCTTCCAACCTGAGGGGCTCATCTTCTGGCACTGTATCAGACAGTGTTCTGCTGCTATTCGTAAGGTCCTCACTGGCCAATTTTTTTTTAGATGTAGATCGCCAGGTCCTTCTTTCCTAGTCTGTCTTAGTCTGGAAACTCCACCATGGGTGACCCTGCTGGTATTTGAAGTACTGTTGGTATTGGAACCCCTGGTGGCGTAGTGGTTAAGTGCTACGGCTGCTAACCAAAGGGTTGGCAGTTCAAATCCACCAGGCGATCTATGGGGCAGTTCTACTCTGTCCTATAGTGTCGCTATGAGTCAGAATCAACTCGATGGCACTGGGTTTGGTTTGGTTTGGATAGCTTCCAGCAACATGCAAGCTGGAAGTATGACAAACTGACAGATGAGTGGTAGAAGAGGAACAGAGGGCACCAAAACTGATAATGAATTGACTTGATTGATCTACGCAGTTTGGTGTCAGAGAAGTGAAAAGTGGAGTGTGATATCCTAGCACCATCACAGTTGAACTTAACTCTTCAGATCATGCCTTACTTACATCCTGTTCCTCACCACCCCCTGTCCCCTTGCTGCCCCTTCCTCAGGGCCCATCCACTGCCATTCTCAACCTAGGTCTAAACACAAGAACCCTTCCGTACTTACCTGTGGTAAAGTCAGGCAAATGTAGCCATGTTGCCTCCCCTTCTGCAGGTGTGTATACCAATATTTGTCATGCATAATTTATGGACAGTCAGCTTTTCATTATGCATACTAACGGCAGTGAGTGCTGGCACGATTGTTCAAAACAGCAGATGATCACAAAATGAAGGCTTTGGATAATTGTCCTTGGAATGAGTGTAATTGGTAATTTTCTTTTTAATACAGATTTTTCCAGTATAGATTTAATTGAATTAAAATTAACTTTTACTCTTCTGTTTCATATCTACTAAATGTACTACATAGGACTGAGGGAAGGTGGAGAGAATCTACTAGAGATTAAAGATGTGTTTTGACAACGTGCACAAAAGTGGCTGAGTTCACTATCTTTAAAATCATACTTAGGTTTCTCCTCTGTTATTATACAGCAGCCTTCCTGCAAAACTAAATATTCAATTGAAGGCCAAAGCAGCCTATCTTCAAACTGTTTTCTTATCTTTAATTAAATTCTTATTTTTTTATGGTATTAGTAAATTTGATTTTACAAGGCATCCAAAACCTCTCATTTTCACAGTAGCCACCTGAACTTCTAAGTCAGCTTCCATTCACTTTTCCTGGTATAATCTTCAGAGAAAAACATCACCAGCTTGTAGATTTTGAGGATGTTGGCACTAAAGATCTTTAATAAATCCTATTGCATTGTCACAATTACAAGCATAAATGGAACCACATTTTGACTGTTAACTTACAGGTTTAGGGTGCTAGGAAAATTGGTTTTTCTAATTACACGTACTAGCTGTGTGTGTACATTTACCCTTCTTTTGTGATGATTATGCCTGATCTGGGATTTCATGGGTGATGCAAATCAGTAACACACTTGACTGCTAACTGAAAGGATGGAGGTTCAAATCCAACAACAGATGCCTAGGAAGAAGGGCTTGGTGACCTGCTTCTGAAAAATCAATCATTGAAAGCCCTGTGGAGCACAGTTCAACTTTGACACACATGGGGTCACCATGAGTCAGAATCAACTCAATGGCAACTAGTAACTGGTATGCCTGGTCTAAGATATTTGAGCATTTCATCAGAACAACATATACACTCAAAGAAAAACTGCTCCCAACATGATGGAATTAAAGTCACACTTAATGGGCCTATCCCAATGGCACCTCCTCTGAAAAGGATAAAATTTATCTGTGTTCTATAACTATGCTAGCATTGAGAAGCAGTATGTTTTCTTTCTTTTCCTTATTTTCACAGAGCCTCCACTGCTTCACACCTGGCAATCTGTATATGACACGTGATCTCAGAGTTTATAACTGAGGAAAGGATAGGCAGTATCAGCCTAGCTCACACACAGGCTTGTGACTCTAGCACCAAATTCAGCTTGTGGCTCACCAGATAAATTTGTCAGGATAGAAATGTCAATTTGAGCAGAACGTTTTCTGTTTTTATGCTACAATTTAGGGAGGTGGAATGGTTGTCATAGTGTAGGAGTTTTAGTGAGAGCTTTAAATTCAATAGCAAAGGAACCAGGAGGCACATACACAAGCAAGTGATAAAAAAGACATTTCAGAATTTAGCAAGACACTGGTGCTTCCCCCCATCCTTTATTGCAAAGAGTATTTTCAAAGGCAGTGATGATAGCTCCAATTGCTAATAGGGATGCCATGCAGAGGAAACAAATTGCTTCATCCTTGAGAGTAAGAGTGGTCACATCAAGTTTGGCTGGGTTTGGGACCAAGATTTCCCACTCACTGGCTATGTAACCTAAGACAAAGTATGAATCTGGAAAAACTGGAAGTCGTCAAAAATGAAATGAAATGTAGATCAAAATCCTAACTCACAAAAAAAGACCATCTGACAGAGACTGGAGAAACCCCTAGAGTATGGTCCCTGGACATACTCTGTACTGTCACTCCTGAGGTTCACCCTTCAGCCAAACATTAGACAGGCTTATAAAACGAAACAAGACTAAATGGGCACACCAGCCCAGGGGCAAGGACGAGAAGGTAGGAGGAGACAGGAAAGCTGGTAATGGGGAACTCAAAGTCAAGAAGTGGAGAGTGTTAACATGTCGTAGGGTTGGCAACGAAGGTCACAAAACAATACATGTATTATTGTTTAATGAGAAACTAATTTGCTTTGTAAAAGCACAATAATAAATAAAATATTACTGGAGCCAAAAAAAAAAAAAAGAAATGGAACACATAAAGATCAATATCCTAAGCATTAGTGAGCTGAAATGGACTGGTTTTGGTCATTTGAATCAGACAATCATAAGCTCTACTATGCCAGAAATAAAAAATTGAAGAGTAATGGTGCCATATTCATCGTGAAGAAGAACATTTCAAGGTCTATCCTGAACTACAACGCTGTCAATGATAGAATAATATCCATACACCTATACAGAAGACCAGTTAATACAGCTGTTATTCAAATTTATGCACCAACCACTAAGGCCAAAGATGAAGAAATTGAAGATTTTTACCAATTTCTGTTGTCTGAAATTGACCAAACATGCAATCAAGATACATTGATAATTACTGGTGATTGAAATGGGAAAATCAGAAACAAACAATTAGTATTTGGAAAACATGGCCGCCTTGGTGATAGAAATGATGCTGGAGATCACATGATAGAATTTTGTAAGACCAATGACTTATTCATTGCAAATACCTTTTTCCAACAACATAAACGGTGACTATACATGTGGACCTCACAGGATGGAATACACAGGAATCAAATTGACTACATCTGTGGAAAAAGACAGTGGAGAAGCTCAATATTATCAGTCAGAACAAGGCCAGGGACTGACTGCAGAACAGACTATCAGTTACTCAAATGCAAACTTCAAGTTGAAGCTGAAGAAAATCAAAACAAGTCCACAGGAGCCAAAATATGACCTTGAGTATATCCCACCTGAATTTAGAGATCATCTCGAGAACAGATTTGGCTCGTTAAAAACTGATTAGCGAAGACTCACCGAGTTGTGGGATGACACCAAGGATGTCATACATGAAGAAAGCAGAAGGTCATTAAAAAGAAAGGAAAGAAAGAAATGACCAAAATGCATGTCAGAAGAGACTCTGAAACTTGCTCTTGAACTTACAGTAGCTAAACATGAAATGAAGAAATGATGACGTAAAAAAAGATTTCAAAGGGTGGCTGGAGAAGACAAAGTAAAGTGTTATAATGAAATGTGCAAAGACCTAGAGTTAGAAAACCCAATGGGAAGAATAAACTCAGCATTTCTCAAGCTGAAAGAACTGAAGAGAAAATTCAAGCCATCAGTTGCAATATTGAAGTTCCTTTGGGAAAATATTGAACGATGCAGGAAGCATTAAAAGAAGATGAAGGGATACACAGAGCCATTATACGAAAAAGAGTTGGTTGACTTTCAACCATTTCAGGAGGCAGCATTTGATCAAGAACCAATAGTATTGAAGGAAGAAGTCCAAGCTGTACTGAAGGCATTGGTGAAAAACTAGGCTCCAGGAATTGACGGAATACCAGTTGAGATGTTTCAACAAATGAACGCAACATTGGAGGTGCTCACTCATTTATGCCAAGAAACTTGGAAGACAGGTACCTGGCCACCTGATGGAAGAGAATCATATTTGTACCCATTCCAAAGAAAAGTGTCCTAACAGAATGCCGAAATTATCAAACACTATCATTAATATCCCATGCAAGTTAAATTTTGCTGAATATAATTAAAAAACAGTTGCAAAAATACATCAACAGGGAACTACCAGAAAGTCAACCTGGATTCAGAAGAGGACATGGATAACATTGCAAAGAATGTGAATTACAGAACACTTAATTGTGCTCATGAGGAACCTGTACATAGACCAAGAGGCAGTCGTTGGAACAGAACAAGAGAATACTGTGTGGTTTAAAAACAGGAAAGGTGTGTGTCAGGGCTGTATTCTTTCACCATACTTATTCAATCTATATGCTGAACAAATAATTTGAGAAGCTGAACTGTACAAAGAAAAATGCAGTATCAGGATTGGAGGAAGACTCATTAACAACCTGCAATATGCAGATGACACAACCCTGCTTGCTGAAAACGAAGAGGACTTGAGGCACTTACTGATGAAGATCAAACGCTATAGCCTTCAGTATGGATTATACCTCAACATAAAGAAAACAAAAATCCCCCGAACTGGAAAGCCCAAATTCAGTTTTTCCTGCTAAGTAGGCTAACCTACCTTGAATATTTTTAAACAAATGCTTTCTTCATAGAATATATACAAGTAAATTCCAATCAAGCCCAGGTGAAAGTATCATAAATTTCAAATCAGCTGTGGCCTAAGTAAGCGAGATATAACTTAAATATTGAAGCTCTCAAGGATTTCATTTTACTTGGATCCACAACCAGCACCCATGGAAGGAGCATGCAAGAAATCAAACAACATATTGCCTTGGGCATATCTGCTACAAAAGGCCTCTTTAAAGTGTCGAAAAGCAAAGGTGTCACTTTGAGGACTAAGGTGCACCTGACCGGACCCAACCATGGTATTTTGAATTGCCTTGTATGCATGTGAAAGCTGGACAATGAAAAAGGAAGACTGAAGAAGAATAAACACATTTGAATTACAGTTATAATGGACTGCCAGAAGAATGAACAAATGTGTCTTAGAAGTACAGCTAGAGTGCTCCTTGAAAGGGAGAATGGAGCCACTTCATCTCAAGTACTTGGGACATGTTATCAGGAGGGACCAGTCCCTGGAGAACATCATGCTTGGTAAAGTAGAAGGTCAATGAAAAGGAGGAAGACTCTCTACGAAATGGATTGACACAGTGGTTGCAACAATGGGCTCAAACATACCAAAGATTGTGAGAATGACACAGGACTAGGCAGTGTTTCGTTCTGTTGTGCATAGGGTCTCTGTGAGTCAGAACTGATTTGACAGCACTTTTTTTTTTTTTTAACAACAAAAACAACGTGAGGCAAGAGGCCCATTTCCTTGCCTATAAAATGGGGATGATGATTAGGCCTATCTAGTAAGGTAACAGAAAGAATTATAGGTAATAACACATGTAAAGCATTTAGCATAGTGCCTTGCACAGAGCAGGTGCTCAGTTAAACGTACTTATCATTATGTTTAGGATCTGAAAACACTTTTTCCTCTTAAGTAGGCTAACCTACCTTGAGTATTTTTAAACAAATTCTTTCTTCATAGAATATATACAAGTAAATTCCAATCAAGCCCAGGTGAAATTATAAATCCCAAATTAGTGGTGGCCTAAGTAAATGAGATGTCACTGTTTCCTATTATCTGTGTTAATACTTCCTCCACTTGTGCAGGTAATTGAGTGCTGAATGCAATCTAAAGAAAATGTTAAAGTTGTAATGCCCAAGTGAAATTTATTTAAGGAGTGATTATGGCTGGAAAATGGTCTGTAAAAATAGCACTCGTCCCTGTATCACATCACTTGTTCCCAGCAGCGTCTTCAAGCCTTCCTGACAAACAGGCTTGCCCTCCTGCAGACCCAGGATTCTGTTCTGCCTCACACATCCCAACACAACTGCCAGCTGAGTTCTAATTGCAGAATCTTCATTACCAAGGATGATTGAAACTATAAAAAGAACCCAGCTGAATTTTTCACATCCTGCTGGGTGAGCACAAGGACTGGCTCTCCTGTTCCTGCCCCCGCCCCTCCTCCCTCTAGCAATTATCCTTGGTGCAAGTGTGGTCCTGCTTCTACAGGAAGCTCTGAGGAATGATAGATGTTATCTCCCTTCTCCTCCAAACCTCCCTCCCCAGGAAGTAGGTTGAGGACCGTGATAAATATGCCTGGCTTTCCTCCACAGCTGCAGAGACAGGAGCTTCATTCCTTAACCTCACCACCTAAGTGTCTTGCTCAAAGTCACCTAGAAGTGTTCAACCAAAGAGAGATAACAGACATTCCTCATGATCCCCTAGACCTGTGTGAAAACCTTTTGGTAACTCTATCTGCAAATTAGCCTTTTTCAGTTATGTCCTTTGTTATTTTCATCCATCAGTAAGCATTTATACAGTACCTGCTAAGTGCTCACTACTGACTTAATTGGAGTAATGGCAGATATTCAGAAGCAACAGGCGATCAAGAAATTTAAAATCTAGTTGAAAAGTGGCTTAGTTTCCTAGTGCTGCTGTAACAGAAATATCACAAGCGGGTGGTTTATAAAAGAGAAATGTATTGTCTCACAGTTTAGAAGGCTAGAAGTTCAAATTCTGGGCACTGGTTCTGGGGGAAGGTTCTTGCTTTTTTGGCTCTGGGGAAGAATCCTTGTCTCTTCCAGCATTACTGAGTGCCTTGGCAGTCTTCACATGGTGTGGCATCTATCTTCCCTGTTTGTGCTTGCTTGTCTCTGTGTCTCTGCTCCTCCTAACTCAAAAGTGATTATTAGGCTTAGGACGCACCCTACACTGGCATGGCCTCATTGACATAATATGGAAAACCCTATTCTCAGAGTTACATCTATAGGTATAGGGGTTAGGATTCCAACACATATTTTGGGGGGACATAAATCAATCCATAACAGAAGGCAATACCACATAGGCCCTGTTCCTGGTTCTAGAACTAATAACTTTAAGACTCAAGGGAATGATTTATGCAAATTTTATATAAAATTTATGCAAAACTTATTTCCATAGACAAATATGTGTGTGTAAGAGAGAGAGAAGAAGGAGGAGGAGGAGAAGGAGAGAGAATAAATGTATCCTTATAGAGAAAAAGAAATGATGCCTGAAAGGATATTCACCAAAAAAGTTAACAGTAGACATCTCTGAGATGCTGTGTAGCAAAATGATTGAGAAGTCACAATCAAGGTTTGAATACCAATTCTGCCATCTTGTGCATATCATATTTAGCCTCTCTAAGTTTCAGTCTTTGTGATTTTGTGTGTGTGTGTGTCTATAAAAGGAATAGTAATTGTAGAATCTCATTGGGCTTTTAGGAGAATTGAGCAGGTTAATATAGGTAGACCGTTTTTCAGTGCCTGGCATTTAAATACAGGTGCTCAATAAATGTAACTATTCACAGTGATGAGATGTTGCAGGAGGAGAGGAACCAGCGGGAAGCCTTGGAGAAGGCAAGCCTTGAACTGGTACCAGGTAAATAGCTAAGATTTGGATAGTCAGAGGGGAAAGTGGGGGCAATCTGGGCGGGGAATATGCTGAGTAAAGGCAGAGAGCAAAGGCTGGTGAATGTGCGAAGTGAGAAGCAAGGGGACACGAGATAGTGGAGAGCCCTGAAAATGGTGCAGAGGACTTCAGTTGTTATCCAGTTGGGAATAGGAAGATCCTGGATGTCTCTGTGCTGAGAAAGAAAATGACTGGTTTAGTGTGTCAGAAAATTTACCTATTGATTGGATGAAAAAGTGTGTATAGAAGTGGAATACAGGCAAGATGGTGGAGATGATAGTGTAATTTTTTAATTTCCTAGAATGTCCCTCCCCACCAATAAAATAGACACAGAATCTAGGATATAAAAACAAACAACCCTGCAGATAACATCTCCAACAAAACTAGGTGTCAAGTTATCTCCAAAAAAAAGTTGCTGTAGAGTCCATTCTGACTATGGTGACCCCATGCATTGCAGAGCAGAACTTTGTCCCATAGAGTTTTCATCACTGTGACGTTTCCAAAGCAGATTGCCAGGTCTTTCTCCTGAGGCACCTGTGGGTCGATCCAAACCACCAAATTTTCAGGTAGTAGTCAAGCCTTTAACTGTTTGTGCCACCCAGGAACTCTTAAGATATCCCCAGGAACTTCAGACTATCCAAGGATGAGGCCAAACCACTGAGTGCAACGATCCTAACGGTGTAAACAGCTGACTGTTTATATATGACGGTTCTGAGACCCACGGAACCCAGGGATTACTAATAAGTACTCACCCTCAAAAGGAGGGCATTTCACAAAGGTGTCAAAGCTTAAGAGACCCAGCTGAGACGGCAGGGTCTACCCAGCTCCAAATGGTGATATGTATTTGGCATGTGACAAACACCTCTTCAGAGGGAGGCTGTAGAAAAGATTTTCCAAAAAAGGGAAGAAAACTTTCTAGAAGATTTCGCCCACGGAGAAGTGCTCTAGATGAGTCATTGCCCTCCCTAACTTTTTTGAGAAACAGAAAAATAGAATTAGAGGCCAACGAAGGACTGGCACGTTAGCATCACGCGGTTTTGGAAGCCTGCTGTGAGAAGAAAACGGATAGCCACAGAAATAAAGGGTTAGCTGAGTCTCTTCCTCCTTCCTGGTAAGGGATTAACCAGTTAACGATGCATTGACTTCGACTCATGGCGACTCCATGTGTGTCAGAGTAGAACTGTCCTCCATAAGGTTTTCAGTAGCTGATTTTCTGGAAATGGATCACCAGGCCTTTCTTTCCAAGGACCTCTCGGTATACTCAAACCTCCAACTTTTTGGTTAGCAGCCAAGCATGTAACCTGTTTGCATCACCCAGGAACTCTGTGAAGGGAGTGAAACCCCTCAAAAAAAGCTGTGCCTAGGACAGAGGCATGGGGACTGAGACTGTGGGGCAGGGTTGCTTTATGAAAAGGCAGCAATCAGGGATGGTGAAAACCCAAACTCTGGTCCATTGATTCTCTTCCATGGGGCACCCTCCCCAACCTCATCAAAATCAGCAGGAATAACACAGGTAGATAAATAGCTGATACCTGCAAGGCAAAATGAAATCACAGAGAAAATACCCAGGTATCTGAGGAATGCAGCCATTAATAAAAGAACAAACTGAATCACCCATACTAGATGGGGTAGACAGATAAGAAAATTGAAATAATCATCATATACTGTCAAAGAGAGACCATAGGGTAGTGTTAGCATGGAGTGAATATAATCATTCTTTATATATATATATAAATATCTATAATTTTTATTGTGCTTTAAGCGAAAGTATAAAAATCAAGTCAGTCTCTCACGTAAAAACTTATATACACCTTGCTACATATTCCCAACTACTCTTCCCCTAATGAGACAACCCGCTCCCTCCCTCCACTCTCTTTTCGTGTCCATTTTGCCAGATTCAACATCCTCTACCCCCTCATCTCCCCTCCAGGCAGGAGATGCCAACGTAGTCTCAAGTGTCCACCTGCTCCAAGTAGCTCACTCCTCACCAGCATCCCTGTCCAACCCATTGTCCAGTCAAATTTACGTCTGATGAGTTGACTTTGGGAATGGTTCCTGTCCTGGGCCAACAGAAGGTCTAGGGGCCATGACCACCAGGGTCCTTCTAGTCTCAGACTATTAAGTCTGATCTTTTTCTCAGAATTTGGGGTCTGTATCCCAGTGTTCTCCTGCTCCCTCAGGGGTTCTCTGTTGTGTTCCTTGTCAGGGCAGTCATTGGTTGTGGCCGGGCACCATCTAGTTCTTCTGGTCTCAGGATGATGTAGTCGTTGGTTCGTGTGGCCCTTTCTGTCTCTTGGGCATGTAATTGCCTTGTGTCGTTGGTGTTCTTCATTCTCCTTTGATCCAGGTGGGTTGAGACTCATTGATGCATCTTAGATGGCCTCTTGGTAGTGTTTAAGACCCCAGATGCCACTCTTCAAAGAGGGATGCAGAATGTTTTCTTAATATTTTTTATTATGACAATTGATTTAGCTGTCCCCTGAAACCATGGTCCCCAAACCCCTGCCCCTGCTACGCTAGCCTTCAAAGCATTCAGTTTATTCAGGAAACTTCTTTGCTTTTGGTTTAGTCCAGTTGTGCTGACTTCCCCCGTATTGAGTGTTGTCTTTCCCTTCACCTAAAGTAGTTTTTCCCCCATGTGTCTGTCAGTTTGTCGCACTATGGGGGCTTGTGTGTTGCTGTGATGCTGGGAGCTATGCCACCAGTATTCAGATACCAGTGGGGTCACCCATGGAGGACAGGTTTCAGCTAAACTTCCAGGCTAAGACAGACTAGGAAGAAGGACCCGGCAGTCTACTTCTGAAAATCATTAGCCAGTGAAAGCCTTATGAATAGCAGTGGAACATTGTCTGATATAGTGCTGGAAGATGAGCCCCCCAGGATGGAAGGCACTCAAAAGATGACTGGGGAGGAGCTGCCTCCTCAAATTAGAGTCGACCTTAATGATGTGGATGGAGTAAACTTTCGGGACCTTCATTTGCTGATGTGGCATGACTAAAAATGAAAAGAAACAGCTACAAACATCCATTAATAATTGGAACCTAGAATGTATGAAGTATGAATCTAGGAAAATTAGAAATCATCAAAAATGAAATGGAACACATGAACATCCATATCCTAGGCATTAGTGAGCTGAAATGGACCGGTATTGGCCATTTTGAATCAGAAAATCATGTAGTCTACTATGCTGGGAATGACAACTTGAAGAAGAATGGTGTTACATTCATCGTCAAAAAGAACGTTTCAAGATCTATCCTGAAGTACAACACTGTCAGTGATAGGATAATATCCATAGGCCTACAAGGCAGACCAAGTTAATACGACTATTATTCAAATTTACGCACTAACCACTAAGGTCAAAGATGAAGAAATAGAAGATTTTTTTCAGCTTCTGCAGTCTGAAATTGATCGAACATGCAGTCAAGATGCATTGATAATTACTGGCGATTGGAATGTGAAAGTTGGAAACAAAGAGGACCAGTAGTTGGAAAATATGGCCTTGGTGATAGAAACAATGCCGGAGATCGAATGATAGAATTTTGCAAGACCGACAACTTCTTCATTGCAAATATTTTCTTTCGCCAACATAATTGGCGACTATATACATGGACCTTGCAAGATGGAACACACAGAAATCAAATAGACTACATCTGTGGAAAGAGACGATGGAAAAGCTCAATATCATCAGTCAGAAAAAGGCCAAGGGCCGACTGTGGAACAGACCATCAATTGCTAATATGCAAGTTCAAGCTGAAACTGAAGAAAATCAGAGCAAGCCCATGAGAGCCAAAATATGACCTTGAGTATATCCCACCTGAATTTAGAGACCATCTCAAGAATAGATTTGACGCATTGAACACTAATGACTGAAGATCAGACGAATTGTGGAATGACATCAAGGACATCATCCATGAAGAAAGCAAGAGGTCATTGAAAATGGAGGAAAGAAAGAAAAGACCAAGACGCATGTCAGAGGAGACTCTGAAACTTGCTCTCAAACGTCGAGCAGCTAAAGCAAAAGGAAGAATTGATGAAGTAAAAGAACTGAACAGAAGATTTCAAAGGGTGTCTCGAGAAGAAAAAGTATTATAATGACATGTGCAAAGAGCTGGAAATGGAAAACCAAAAGGGAAGAACATGTTCGGCGTTTCTCAAGCTGAAAGAACTGAAGGAAAAATTCAAGCCTCGAGTTGCAATAGTGAAGGATTCTATGGGGAAAATATTAAACGACGCAGGATGCATCAAAAGAAGATGGAAGGAATACACAGAGTCATTATACCAAAAAGAATTAGCTAATATTAAACCATTTCAAGAGGTGGCATATGATCAGGAACCGATGGTACTGAAGGAAGAAGTCCAAGCTGTTCTGAGGGCATTGGCGAAAAACAAGGCTCCGGGAATTGATGGAATATCAACTGAGATGTTTCAACAAACAGATGCAGCGCTGGAGGTGCTCACTCGTCTATGCCAAGAAATATGGTAGACAGCTTCCTGGCCAGCTGACTGGAAGAGATCCATATTTATGCCTATTCCCAAGAAAAGTGATCCAACTGAATGTGGAAATTATAGAACAATATCATTAATATCACATGCAAGCAAAATTTTACTTAAGATCATTCAAAAACAGCTGCAGCAGTATATTGACAGGAACTGCCAGAAATTCAGGCCAGTTTCAGAAGAGGACGTGGAACCAGGGATATCATTGCTGATGGCAGATGGATCCTGGCTGAAAGCAGAGAATACCAGAAGGATGTTTACCTGTGTTTTATTGACTATGCAAAGGCATTCGACTGTGTGGATCAGAACAAATTATGGATAACACTGCGAAGAATGGGAATTGTGCTCCCGAGGAACCTTTACATAGATCAAGAGGCAGTTGTTCGGACAGAACGAAGGGAGTACTGATGGGTTTAAAGTCAGGAAAGGTGTGCGTCAGGGTTGTATTCTTTCACCATACCTATTCAATCTGTATGCTGAGCAAATAATCCGGGAAGCTGGACTATATGAAGAAGAATGGGGCATCAGGATTGGAGGAAGACTCATCAACAACCTGCGTTATGCAGATGACACAACCTTGCTTGCTGAATGTGAAGAGGACTTGAAGCACTTACTAATGAAGACCAAAGACCACAGCCTTCCGTATGGATTGCACCTCAACATAAAGAAAACAAAAATCCTCACAACTGGACCAATGAGCAACATCATGATAAACGGAGAAAAGATTGAAGTTGCCATGGATTTCATTTTACTTGGATCCACAATCAACAGCCATGGAAGCAGAAGTCAAGAAATCAAAAGACACATTGCATTGGGTAAATCTGCTGCAACGGACCTTTTTAAAGTGTTGAAGAGCAAAGATGTCACCTTGAAGACTAAGGTGCGCCTGACCCAAGCCATGGAATTTTCAATCGCATCATATGCATGTGAAAGCTGGACAATGAATAAGGAGGACCGAAGAAGAATTGATGCCTTTGAATTGTGGTGTTGGCAAAGAACATTGAATATACCATGGACTGCCAAAAGAACAAAGAAATCTGTCTTAGAAGAAGCACAGCCAGAATGCTCCTTAGAGGCAAGGATGGCAAGACTGCGTCTTACATACTTTGGACATGTTGTCAGGAGGGATCAGTCCCTGGAGAAGGACATCGTGCTTGGCAGAGTACAGGGTCAGCAGAAAAAAGGAAGACCCTCAATGAGGTTGATTGACACAGTGGGTGCAACGATGAGCTCAAGCATAACAATGATTGTAAGGATGGCGCAGGACCAGGCAGTGTTTCGTTCTGTTGTGCATAGGGTGGCTATGAGTCGGAACCAACTCGAGGGCACCTAACAACAACAACAACAACAAAGTAGTTTTTATGTACTATACAATTAGTATATATCTCTCTCCAATCCTCCCTCCCTCCCGCCTCTCTTAACCACAAAAGAATATGTTCTTCTAAGTTTAAACAAATTCTCAAGTTCTTATAGTGGTTTTATACAATATTCATCCTTTTGTAACTGACTAATTTCACTTAGCATAATGCCTTCCAGATTCCTCCATGTTATGAAGTGTTTCACAGATTCATCACTGTTCTTTATCGATGTGTAGTATTCCACTGTGTGAATATACCATAATTTATTTATCCATTCATCCATTGATGGGCACCTTGGTTGCTTCCATCTTTTTGCTATTGTAAACAGAGCTGCAATAAACATGGGTGTGCATATATCTGTTTGTGTAAAGGCTCTTATTTCTCTAGGGTATATTCCGAGGAGTGGGATTGCTGGATCGTATGGTAGTTCTATTTCTAGCTTTTTAACGAAGGGCCAAATCGATTTCCAAAGTGGTTGTACCATTTTACACTCCCACCAGCAGTGTATAAGTGTTCCAATCTCTCCACGCCTCTCCAACATCTATTATTTTGTGTTTTTTGGATTAATGCCAGCCTTGTTGGGGTGAGATGAAATCTCATTGTAGTTTTGATTTGCATTTCTCTAGTAGCTAATGATCGAGAGCATTTCCTCATGTATCTGTTAGCCACCTGAATGTCTTCTTTAGTGAAGTGCTTTTTCATATCCTTTGCCCATTATTTAATTGGGTTGTTTGCCTTTTTGTAGTTGAGTTTTAGCAGAATCGTGTAGATTTTAGAGATCAGGTGCTGGTTGGAGATGTCATAGCTGAAAAATTTTTCCCAGTCTGTAGGTGGTCTTTTTACTCTTTTGGTGAAGTCTTTAGATGAGCATAGGTGTTTGATTTTTAAGACCTCTCAGTTATCTGGTTCTCTTCATCATTTTTAGTAATGTTTTGTATTCTGTTTATGCCATGTATTAGGGCTCCTAATGTTGTCCCTATTTTTTCTTCCATGATCTTTATCGTTTTAGACTTTATGTTTAGGTCTTCGATCCATTTGGAGTTAGTTTTTGTGCATGGGCTGAGGTATGGGTCTTGTTTCATTTTTTTGCAGATGGATATCCAGTTATGCCAGCACCATTTGTTAAAAAAAGACTGTCTTTTCCCCAGTTAACTGACTCTGGGCCTTTGTCAAATATCAGCTGCTCATATGTGGATGGATTTATATCTGGATTCTCAGTTCTGTTCCATTGGTCTATGTATCTGTTGTACCAGTACCAGGCTGTTTTGACTACTGTGGCGGTATAATAGGTTCTAAAATGGGGTAGAGTGAGGCCTCCCACTTTGTTCTTCTTTTTCAGTAATGCTTTACTTATCCGGGGCTTCTTTCCCTTCCATATGAAGTTGGTGATTTGTTTCTCCATCTCATTAAAAAATGTCGTTGGAATTTGGATCAGAATTGCATTGTATATATAGATGGCTTTTGGTAGAATAGACATTCTTATAATGTTAAGTTTTACTATCCATGAGCAAGGTATGTTTTTCCACTTATGTAAGTCCTTTTTGGTTTCTTGCAGTAGTACCTTGTAGTTTTCTTTGTATAGGTCTTTTACGTCTCTGATAAGATTTTTTCCTAAGTATTTTATCTTCTTGGGGGCTACTGTGAGTGGTATTGATTTGGTGATTTCCTGTTCGATGTTCTTTTTGTTGGTGTAGAGGAATCCAACTGATTTTTGTATGTTTGCCTTGTAACCTGATACTCTGCTGAACTCTTCTATTAGTTTCAGTAGTTTTTTTGAGGATTCTTTTAGGGTTTTCTGTGTATAAGATCATGTCATCTGCAAACAGAGATACTTTTACTTCTTCCTTACCAATCTGAATGCCCTTTATTTCTATATCTAGCCTAATTGCTCTGGCTAGGACCTCCAGCACAACGTTGAATAAGAATGGTGATAAGGGGCATCCTTGTCTGGTTCCCATTCACAAGGGGAATGCTTTCAGAATCTCTCCATTTAGGGAGAGGTTGGCTGTTGGCTTTGTGGCTTTGCATAAATGCCCTTTATTATGTTGAGGAATTTTCCTTCTATCCCTATTTTGCTGAGAGTTTTTATAATGAATAGGTGTTGGACTTTGTCAAATGCCTTTTCTGCATCAATTGATAAAATCATGTGGTTCTTGTCTTTTGTTTTATTTATATGGTGGATTACATTAATTGTTTTTCTAATATTGAACCATCCTTGCATACCTGGCATAAACCCCACTTGGTCATGGTGGATTATTTTTTCAATATGTTGTTGAATTCTGTTGGCTAGAATTTTGTTGAGGATTTTTGCATCTATGTCCATGAGGGATATAAGTCTGTAATTTTCTTTTTTTGTGCTGTCTTTAGCTGGTTTTGCTATCAGGGATATGCTGGCTGCATTGAATGAGTTAGGCAGTATTCCATCCTTTTCTATGCTTTGAAATACCTTTAGTAGTAGTGGTCTTAACTCTTCTCTGAAAGTTTGGTAGAACTCTGCAGTGAAGCCATCAGGGCCAGGGCTTTTTTTTGTTGGGAGTTTTTTCATTACCTTTTCAATCTCTTTTTTTGTTATAGGTCTATTTAGTTGTTCTACTTCTGTTTGTGTTAGTTTAGGCAGGTAGTGTGTTTCTAGGAATTCATCCATTTCTTCTAGGTTTTCAAATTTGGTAGAGTACAGTTTTTCATAGGAATCTGATACGATTCTTTTAGTTTCATTTGGGTCTGTTGTGATACGGCCCATCTCATTTCTTATTCGGGTTATTTGTTTCCCTTCCTGTATTTCTTTAGTCGGTCTGGCCAATGGTTTATCAATTTTGTTAATTTTTTCAGAGAACCAGCTTTTGGCCTTGTTAACGCTTTCAATTGTTTTTCTGTTCTCAAATTCATTTAATTCTGCTCTAATTTTTATTATTTGTTTTCTTCTGGTGCTTGACGGTTTCTTTTGTTGCTCTCTTTCTATTTGTTCAAGTTATAGGAACAGGTCCTTGATTTTGGCTATTTCTTTTTTTTGTATGTGTGCATTTATTGATATAAATTGACCT
Source organism: Elephas maximus indicus (assembly GCF_024166365.1). NCBI lineage: Eukaryota > Metazoa > Chordata > Mammalia > Proboscidea > Elephantidae > Elephas > Elephas maximus. Next base: position 162,584,392 of record NC_064821.1, on the reverse strand, counting down.
CTGAGTACTGCTTTAGCTGTGTCCTAAATGTTCTGATAGGAAATGTTTTCAGTCTCATCGCATTCTATGAATTTCCTTATTCCCCCCTTAATGTCTTCTATAACCCAGTCTTTTTTGAGCAGGGTATTTTTCAGTTTCCAAGTATTTGATTTCTTTTCCCTGGTTTTTCTGTTATTGATTTCTACTTTTATGGCCTTATGGTCTGAGAAAATGCTTTGTAATATTTCAGTGTTTTGGATTCTGCTAAGGCTTGCTTTATGACCTAGTATGTTGTCTAGAGAATGTTCCATGTGCACTAGAAAAGAACGTATCATTTGCAGGTGTTGGGTGGAGTGTTCTGTATAAATCTATGACATCAAGTTCGTTGATTGTAGCAATTAGATCTTCGGTGTCTTTACTGAGCTTCTTTCTGGATGTCCTGTCCTTCACCAAATGTGATGTGTTGAAGTCTCCTACTATAATTGTGGAGGTGTCTTTCTTATTTTCAATTCTGTTAGAGTTTGTTTTATGTATCTTGCAGCCGTGTCAATGGGTGCATAAATATTTAATATGGTTATATCTTCCTGGTCAATTGTCCCTTTAATCATTATGTATTGTGTCCTTTATCCTTTGTGGTGGATTTAACTTTTAAGTCTATTTTGTCAGAAATTAATATGGCCACTTCTGCTCTTTTTGATTGTTGTTTGCTTGGTATATTTTTTTTCCATCCTTTGAGTTTTAGTTTGTTTTTGTCTCTAAGTCTAAGGTGTGTCTCTTGTAGGCAGCATATAGACAGGTCGTGTTTTTTATCCAGTCTGCAACTCTCTGTCACTTTATTGGTGCATTTAGTCCATTTACATTCAGCATAATTATAGACAAGTATGAGTTTTTTTTTTTTTATTTTGTTTAGTGCTGTCATTTTGATGCCTTTTTTTGTGTTGTTGACCTTTTCATTTTTGCACTCAACTTTTCTGTGCTGAGAAGTTTTTCTTTGTAAATTGTGTGTTCTTCATTTTCATAGTAGTTGAATTTATTTTTGCTGAGTCGTTATGTTTATCTTGGTTTTTATTTTGAAGTATGGAATTGTTAGACCTATTTGTGGTTACCTTAATATTTACCCCTGTTTTTCTAAGTAAAAACCTAACTTGTATCACCCTATATCACCTTGATTTCCTCTCCATATGGAAGATCTATGCCTTCTGTATTAGTCGCTCTTTTTTGATTATTATAATCTTTTACATAATGACATCAATTATTCCCTGTTTTGAGCATTGTTTTAATTAATCTTATTTTGTTTCTTTTTCTTTTTTTTTTTTTTTGATTTCTTTATCTGAGTTGTTATCAGGATGTTCTGTGACCTTGTGTTGTGTTGGTATCTGATATTATTGATTTTCTGACCAAAGAATTTCCTTTAGTAATTCTTGTAGCTTTGGTTTGGTTTTTGCAAATTCTCTAAGCTTGTGTTTATCTGTAAATGTCTTAATTTTACCTTCATATTTGAGAGAGAGTTTTGCTGGATATATGATTCTTGGCTGGCAGTTTTTCTTCTTCAGTGCTCTACATATGTCATCCCATTGCCTTCTTGCCTGCATGGTTTCTGCCAAGTAGTCCGAACTTATTGTTTCTCTTTTGTATATGACTTTTCGTATATCCCTGGCTGCTTTTAAAATTTTCCCTTTATCTTTGGTTTTGGCAAGTTTGATGATAATATGTTGGTGATTTTCTTTTGGGATCTATCTTGTATGAGGTTCAGTGAGCATCTTGGGTAGATATCCTTTCATCTTTCACGGTGCCAGGGAGGTTTTCTGTCAACAGATCTTCAACTATTCTCTCTGTATTTTCTGTTACCCCTCCCTGTTCTGGAACTCCAATCACTTGCAAGTTTTTCTTCTACAATCATTCTTAAATGGACTAATAAAAATACCAGGTATGAGAATTATAACAGTTTAATTAACTCAAAGAGATAAATATCGGAAAGAATTTAGATAAATTTGAATTAGTGAACAAAAGATTAGGTTGAGAAACTATCTCACAAGGTCTCAGGAAGAAATAAAGAGAATAAAAATGCTTAGAAAAGTTAAGAGTAATGAAAGCTAGAAGTAAAATTTTTAACATCCACATAATAGGAGCCCCAGAAGGAAAGAAAAAAGTAAGCAGAAGGAGATGTGGTAGATTGTAACATTAATGGCCCCCAGTGAATTACACCTCTCATAATGTATAGTCGGCTCTCTTGCATGTACTTTGAGCTTGATCATGTGACTTATTTTGACCAATGAGATATCAAACTCGAAGCAAGCAGAGACTTACCAAGCACATGTGACTGGTAGGGGAGGGTGTGAGAGCCATATGTGATCGTGTGACTTACTTTGGCGAATAGGACACCAGTAAATTTGAAGCAAGTAGAGAGTAAGCATTTGTGCCAAAAGCCATCCTGACCATGTAAGGAAGCATAGTCTAATCTTTTGAAGGATGAAAGAACACATGGAGAGAGACGCCTAGCCATCTCAACTGTCCCAACTGAGCCTCAGCCCCCGGAAGCTCTTCAGCTGAGGCAGTCACACTTGTGTGCCAACTCATAGAATCATGAGGAATAATTCATTGCTGTTCTTTTAAGTCAAGTTTGGGTTAACTTTTTATGCAGCCACTGATAACTGATAACATTTGGGTAAATAATGATATGGCTAAATAATGACCTAAAGTTCCCAGAATAAAACATTTTCAACTGAAATTTAAAAATACTTTAGACCGAAGGGCTCATACTGTGCTAAAAGGGTAAGAAAAAAATTCTCATCTGGGCATTTTTAGTGTAGTATAATAACTTCAGATTCCAAAAGGCAATCTAAAAGCATGCAGAAAGAGAATATATAACTTTTAAAGTAACATGAATTAGTTTGAAGTCAGATTTCTCCGTTGTGACACTGCAGTCAAAAAATCAATGGAGAATTACTATCAGGGAATAAGAATAAAATGACATCTGAACTAGAGCTAAACTATCTCATTTAAATGCAAGGATTCAATAAGGATATTCTGGCTAAAGAAAATTTAACATTCAAGAGACACTCCTAAAAATACTATTGACCAAAAATAAATAAGTGGTCAAGTCAAAACATTAAATGCAACAAAGAAGAAAGACAAAATAAAAAATTTGTTTTTGTTTGGAAAGGTTAATAAGACAGACAAGCCTCTGGCAAGAGTAATTAGGGGAAAAAAGGTAAGATGCAAATAAACAAAATACGGAATAAAAAGGGACAAAATAACTAAAGACACAACATGCATATTTAAAATATTGAATGAGTATTATGAAGAACTCTATGCTAATAAATTCAATAACAGATGAATGGAGGAAGGGAGTTTATTCAGGCAAATTAATTGAATCATGAAGAAATAAAAAATTTGAGTCCGCCACTATAAATGAAAATAGTTATCAAGAACTCTTTAACTGGGGAGGGAAAAAACACTAACTAAATAGCAGATAAGTGGTAACTTTGGTGAAGGGTAAGACAGTACACAATAGTAGGGAAGTCAGAACAATTTGACCAGAGTAAGGTCATAGAAGCTTCACAGACACAATTGCCATGAGAGACCCAGCTACTGGGCTAAAGGCTGGGGACCATGGTCTCAGGGGATATCTAGCTCAATTGGCATAACATAGTCTATAAAGGAAATGTTCTATATCCTACTGTGGTGAGGAACAATTCAGGCTTCAAAGCCTGTGAGCGGCCATCTAACACCTACTGGGCTCCAAAACACCTACTGGGCTGGAGCAAAGGAAAAGACACGAGGAAAAGATTAGTCCAAAGGACTAATGACCACAACTACCACAACGTCTACTAGACCAAGCCCAGAACAACTAGGTCGTGCCCAGTTACCACCACTGATTGCTCTGGCAGGGATCACAATAGAAGGTCTTGGATAGAGTGGGAGAAAAATGTAGAACGAAATTCAAATTCACACATACACACAAAAAGACCAGACTTGCTGGTCTGACAAAGACCGGAGAAACCCGAGAGTATCGCCCCTGGACACCCTTTTAACTCAGTACTGAAGCCACCTCTGAGGTTCACCCTTCAGCCAAAGATTAGACAGATCTATAGGACCAGCAATAACACATGTGGAGGACGTGTTTTGTAGTTCAGTCATGTATGTAAGATTAATGGGCACATCAGCCCAAAAGCAAAGACTAGAAGGCAGGAAGTGACAGGAAAACAGGGCGAATGGAAACAAGGAATCTGGGGTGGAGAAGGGGAGAGTGTTGACAGACGTCGCGGGGTTGGCAACCAATGTCACTAAACAATTTGTGTATTAACTATTCAATGAGAAACTTATTTGCTCCATAAAATTTAACCTAAATCACAATTAAAAAAACAAAACTCTTTAACTAAATACACACACAGCTTAAATAAATTTACCAGACTTTCAAGGAATAGAAAATCTGTGTTATCAAAGGTATTCCATAAAAGTTTAAAAGGCAGAAAGCTACCTAACTTGTTTTATAAAGCATATATATTGGATTGAGTAAGAAAGGTACAAGAAAGCACCCTCCGTATCAGCAAGAGTCCCTTCAGTTGGAAAATATAATATAAAACGAGATACTATTTACAACAGCAACAAAATAATAAAGGATCTAAGAATTAACCAAAAAAATTAAAAATAAAAAAGAACTTCATAGAGAAAATGTTTAAATTCTATTAAAGAGCATAAATGATTATGCATAAATGAAAAGACACACCATGTTCATGGGTGGGAAAACTAACAATTATAAAGAAGTTAATTCTCTCCTAATTAATCTACCTAATTAATTTCAATAATATTTTGAAAATAACATTTTAAGATCATAAATATTACATGGAAATTAAAAAAAAAAAAAACAGCGGCCATTCAGTCAATTCCAACACATAGCAACCCTATAACTGCCCCGTAAATTTTCCAAGGCTGTAATCTTTACGGAAGCAGACTGCCATATCTTTCTCCCGTGGGGCGGCTGATGGATTTGAACAGTCAACCTTTTGTTTAGCAGCCAAGCACTTTAACCACTGTGCCATCAGAGCTCCTTTACATGGAAATAAAGACCCAAAAATGGTAAGGCAAAGTTGAAAGTAATGAGTAAATGGTAAGAGGGAGGGATGAGAAGAGAGAATTAGGGCAGGGCTCACAATACCAGACGTTAAGTATATAAATAAAGCTTTCATAGTAAATATATTGATATACCAGGGGAAAAAACTCTATATGAAGATAGATTAGAGACAGCACCTAGATTAGTCTCAGATGGTTTCCATAGTTCAGGTGAAGAATGACAAGACTCAGAACTATCTTAGTAAAATAGTAATTTTACCAAGGGATGGCTATGAGATGTATTTCATAGAATAGTCAAAAGGAATTTCTGACTGAGTGGATATGGGCACTAAGGAAAAGAGAAGATTGAGTTGTAAAATGACATCTGAGATTGGCAAAACGAATTAAGGACAGACTACGCAAGATCTTTTATATGACATTAAGGAATTCAGAGTTTTTTGTAAGTAGGTAGATGACAAGATTACATTTTTATTCTAGAAGATTAAATCTAGAGGCAGCATAGAGGATGAATCAAAAATGACAGAGTCCAATTAGGCTAATAGGAGAAGCACTCATTAAACTACTATAATGGTCAGGCAGGAGATGATGAAGGACTTAACTAAGACTATGGGGACTGGAATGAGGAGCGGGAAGCATAAGCAGGACATAATAAAAATGCTGACTCTGAATGATTAGTTGAAAGTGGATGGTGAAGGAGGAGAAGGGTTTAAGAAACTTCTGAGTTTTCTAGTTTGGACAGGAGGTAAATGGTAGCAGCATTCATCAAGGAAGGAAATTCAGGGGCACCATTTTAGCCAGAAGGAGCCCTGGTGGTACAGCGGTTAAGCACTTGGCTGCTAACTGAAAGGTCAGCAGTTCCAACACACCAGCTGCTCCACCAGAGAAAGATGTGGCAATCTGCTTCAGTAAAGGTTGCAGGGTCATTATGAGTCAGAATCGACTCAATGCCAATGGGTTTGGTTTGGTTTGATTTTAGCCAGAGATTAGTTTAATTTTGAATATGCAAGTTTGGATGCTTCCAATTATATATGGCCAGTGGGCAAGTGGAAACATAGGTCTTGAACATAAGAGAGAGGTTAGGGGCTGAGGATGTAGAATCAAGGATACTAGGGTTTGAGAAAGTAATTGAGGCCATGGCTATGCCTAAGATTTCACAGAAAATGAATTTGGGAGGTAAATGTCAGGTGGTCCAGTTCTCCAGGAGCCTGTGGTCCAAAGGTGAACTCTAGGCTCGCCTTTGAGAGGTGAGGAGAGTGGCGGGAAAAGTGAAAGCCGCATTTGGCAACTGTCAGATCACATCTGTTTTCTGTGGCGTGGTTTCCTCAGTGACTGACAATCGGAATACATAAATACATGTAACACATCAAACAGACAAATCCGCTCTGCACAGATCTGCCTAAATATTTAGACACAGCCAAGCAGTGAAAGAAATTATTAAGAAATTGAAATTCCAATCACTAAAGGTGATCAGTGAAATGGAGAACAGCTCTCATTCCAACCTGGCCCTCATTGTGAGGCCCATGGTTAATTTGTCAATTCCAGAATGGAGAAATGACAGTTCCCCATTGTGGAAGGCTTTCTCTCTTTCTGACTGATGGTATTATACCTTAACCCTTAATTTCTCCTTTGCAAGTTTTGCCCTTGCGGCATTCTCGCATGAGGGGATAGACTGGAGAAGTGAGCAAAGGATAGGGTGGGTATACATGTGTTACATATATTTATGTATTCTGCTACCAAATTGCTAGCAGAATACGTAAATACATGTAACACATCAAGCAGGTTGAATTTCTAGTTCCAGCTCCACTGAACTGGAATTAGAACTCAACCTGTTTGATGTGTTACATATATTTACCTGTGTGACACAGCCTCCTTGGACGTGTTTTTATTTATAAAATATCAGTTCCTGACCTATCTACCTCACCGGGCACATGAGGATCAAGAGCTAATGTATGTCAGGGGTTTTTAAGCTGTGTTCTTCAGAGCCCCAGGCTTCCTCAGCCATCCCTCAGGAGCCACAGCTCACAGGTACAAGGGAGAGGGGAAGAGGCATCCCTGAGGGTCACAGGGGGCAATGTGGGGAGAGGTGGGCTCAGCACCCCCACACCTGGCAGCAACAGAACAGCTCCACTTTTTATCTGTTTTGCATACTGAGATTCCAAAGAGGTTGTGTTTGAAACTACGGACCTACTGCTAAAAACATCCTTGAAAACCACTTGTATCTATGAAAGGCCACGCATAAACATGAGTTATTATCAGTTAAAGGCTGAATTTATTCCCCTGGATAAATGTTTGATGAAAAAGAACATGTATCTGAAATGAGTTTTTTGGATTATCTATGCATTGCAATCTCTAGTGCTCTCTTTTGACCTTCATTACCAGAAAATCATTAATTCTTTGATGTGAATTTTTATTATAATAATTATAACTTGCTCCTAATGCTACCCTGAATTACATATCCTCCTAACACAACAAGATGTGCTTATCTTGATTACATCTATGGACTGGGTGTTGCGTAGCCGGGTAAGGACAGCTACCATCTTCCACTGCTCCTAATTTAATTATGATTCCCCCATCCTGCAGCCTAGTAGCACTGCTGGGAAGAGGTGATGTCTCAGCTGTTCCCCACTGCAGAGAGCCCATTCTGGAGAGTGAAATTCCCCCCAGCCCAGAGTTCCTGTGGGAGAGCTCAATTTTGCTCATAGTTTTGGTGCATTATTTTACACCATTAGCCCACGCTCTATCACGAAAGAGGGTGCCAGGGAAGAAAAGCAGAGCTCAAGTTTTCTGCAGGCAGATCATTAATGGCTTCACTCTGGTGTGTCTTAATAGGGTTCCCAGGAGCTCAAGACCTGAGTGGTCTGTTGTCCTAATCTGCCTAGTAATGGGAAATGGGTTGACAAAGGAAAATTTCAGATCTTCTCTGGTTTTTAAAAGAGCACTCTAAGTTCTGAGCAGGTTTAGTGACCACGGAAGCTGGAGCCGGTTAATTATTATTCACGTATAAGAATATCCCAGATTACTTACAAGTCCCTCCTTTTCAGCAATAGCACCAAGCAAATGCCAGTCACAAATAGAGGGAACATTTAATTTAAGAAAGCTCTTAAATTCTTAATTATCTTAGCCTCTGAAGACTGCAGACCTTTGAATCAACATCTCTCCAGGCAGTGTCTTTTACAGTCATCTCACTTCTTCCAAGCACTGTTTCCCCTCATCAGGGATGCATCACACAGCAGCTTGTCTCTCCTTGAGTATTGCATTCTCTAATGTCATCTGATCATCCAGCCAGGACCCTGGGAGGAGGCATTGCAGATTTTGTCATTTCTACTCACCCAGGAAAAAGAAGGATTGGAATAGTGCTTCCTAAAGTCATGTTCAGAGCTTCAGTAGCCTCTATTCATGATAGGAAAATGAGAAAAATTTGGGGTTTATAAATACGGTAAGCACAAAAATCTTATTTAGGGACTAAAGGAAAATTCCAGAACCACTTGTTTGCTCCACGTTGGAATAGGAAAGAAACCTAAGAGCCCCATTGGCTCCTAGGAGTGGTATAGGTCCTAGCTCCCATCAGCCTGTGTTGTGGAGGCTGGGAGTGAGGAGTAAAGTCAAGGTAGGGCCAAAGGATGTGGTCCATACTGTCAGACCTCATTTGGAAACTTCTAGAACCTTGCCAAAAGCTCCTAGTTGCTTCTTCATAGGACTTAAGAACATAAGAATTGCTACATGAGCCTGAAACATGATCCATCCAGTCTAGAATTTGTTTCATCAGGACTCCAGAGATGTATTATGGGGTACAGAGGGACATGCTGCCCCCAAAGCCTCAAACCCTGAATGTTTTTAACATCTAGAATGAGTATCTCTAAGAACAAAGTCTCCATAATTGAAAAAACATTCTGCAGCATGGGCTGAGGAGAAGAAAGGGAAGTGAAGAGAACCAGTATTGTGGAAAATCTAGTTTGCACAAGGCCCTGTGATAGGTGCCTTTACAATGAAAAATTTTAAGGTTCTCGACTACTCTATGAACTAGTATTATTACTCCCCACTTTCTAAATAAGGAAAACTTAGAATCAGAAAGGTCAGACACTATGCCCAAGGTCATATCACTAATAAGGGTCAGAACCTAAATTCTCTCTCATGCATTGCATTCAATTAACTAATTGCTAAATCCTATTGATTCTGCTTCTTAAATGAGCCTCAAATCCGTTTCCTTCTTGTTAATCTTATTAATGGGGCCCTGGTGGCACAGTGGAGTAGTGTAGTGGTTAAGAGCTTGGCTGCTAACCAGATGGTCAGCAGTTCCAATCCACCAGCTCCTCTTTGGAAACCCTATGGGGCAGTTCTACTCTGTACAATAGTGTCACAGTGAGTCAGAATCCACTCAATGGCAACAGAGTTTTTTTTTTTTTTTTTGGTGGCTCAGTGGTTAAGAGCTCAGGCTGTGTAACCAAAAGATTGCCAGTTAGATTGCTATGAGTAGGAATCGACTCAATGACAATGGTTTTTTTTTTTTTTTTAATCATATTAAAGCCTAGTTGAAAAACCAAACCAAACCCACTGCTGTCAAGTCTGACTCACAGTGACCCTATAGGATGGAATAGAACCACCCCATTGGGTTTCCAAGGCTGTAATCTTTACGGAACCAAACTGCCACATCTTTCTCCTACAGAGCACCTGGTGGGTTTGAACCCCCGACCTTCTGGTTAGCAGCTGAGTGCTTAACCACTGGACAGCAGGGCTCCTAAGCCTGGTTCAGGCCTTTATTAATTTGTCTGGACCATTGCAATTACTATTTGACTGGTCTTCCTACAAGTCTTGCTACCCAAGCCTTGCCCCCTCCCCCACAACTCCCCCTACCATACCATCCTCCACAATGACCTCGCATTCCTTTCTAAAATGAAGAGCTAATTGTATAACCCTAATGTTTAAAAGGAAACCTTGGTAGCGTAGTGGTTAAGTGCTACAGCTGCTAACCAAAAGGTCGGCAGTTCGAATCTGCCAGGTGCTCCCTGGAAACTCTATCGGGCAGTTCTACTGTCCTAGAGGGTCGCTATGAGTCGGAATCGACTGGGTGGCAGTGGGTTTGGTGGGAATGCTTAAAAATGTTTCATGACTTCTTTCGATTACAGGATAAAGTCCAAACTACTTTGTGTGACCTCCAAGGCCCTCCACGGTCTGGTCCCTGTCCAGCCTCATCTCTAGCCACACCTATTCTAACCTTAAACTCCAGGCATGTTACGTTATCTTGCAGTTCCACAACATGTCATGCTGTTTCATGCTGTTTCATGTCATGGTACTTGCTGACATCTTTTCCAACTTCTCTGTCTTGGTTAATCTTTTTTTCTCCTTTAAGTCCCAATTTAGAACATCGCATCCCCTGTGAAGCCTAACCTGATACTCCCGGGCAAGCCTAGAAACTCCTCCCCCAGTGCAATACCTTGTAAACTTCTCTCTCCCCCTCTCTCCTAGTGGTGATTATATTGTCCCATAACTGGTTCTTTAAGGGTGCGTCTGCATCCTCAGCAGCCTGTGAGCTCTTGGTGGGCAGGGACTATGTCTCTTTTCATCCATTTGTCCCTTATACTTAACATAGTACCTTGTACATAGTAGGCACTGAATAAGAACTTGTTGAATAAAGTGAATGAATGAATTAATTAAAAAAAAGTTGTCAGATGAAATAAATAAATAAAAGAATTTTATTTTTAAAAATCAGGTATCTCTGAAAAGCCTGCACTAATAATATCTCTGAAAAGCCTGCACTAATAATAAATCATTACTAAAATGTTAGGTTTCTCTTGTAAACACTGAAAGGAACAAAAAAATAATAATTATGGAGTAACCTTGATATGTAAAATTTGAATTTCAAATAATGTAATATGATTACTTACTTATATTTACAAAAACACACACAGAACCGTGGTGGTAACTTATATTTAACGCTTCAGAGTTATCAAAGGATGCTTACATACTCTGTTTGAACTTAACAGCAACCCAGTGGGGTAAGCAGAGGAGGTATTTATTACCCTTGTTTTTAGAAGAGGAAATTTATGATCAAAGAGGTTAAAGTGGCTCACCCAAGGTCCCACAGAGGCAGAAATAGAATAGAATCCAAGAATTCTGAGTCGAAGCTTGTCATTCCTTCCTCCTTCCCAGGTGACCTTTGAGAGCAGGCTTTGATCATTCAACTGACAGTGGAAATGTACCATAATTTTCGAGTTTACCTCTCTCACGGACTTCTCAAATTCCTTCCCAATAAAGCTCTGAGAGGGGCAACAGGGTCCCAGGCATCTCAAGAGGCCAAAAGATCCAAGACAGGTAAACTTCAGAATCAAAACTCCCTTCCGTTTGATATCTCTCAAGATTCCCAGCAAACACTTGGCACTATAATTGATTCTTTAAGGGTGTGTCTGTATTCTCAACAGACTATAAGCTCCTGGTGGACAGGGACTGTGTTTCTTTTTATCCATTTATGCCTTATACTTAACATACATACATATATATATAACATACTTATAAATGTAAGCTTAGTATACTTATAGCTTGTACGTACTACAAGCTCTAGATACAACTTTTTGAAGACTGTGGCCAGAGAGTGTAGGTGGGGCAAGGACAAGGCAAGAGCGGGAACAGAGAAGTAATGAGGAGGAGAAGAAAGAGGCAGACAGATATAGGTTCAAATCCTAGCTCTACCTACTTGCTTTTGCACGCCAATGTCCAGTTGTTTTAGCACCATTTCTTGAAAACATATTTATTTCCCCAACTGGCTTGCTTTGGGAAACCCTGGTGGCCTAGTAGTTAAGTGCTACAGCTGTTAACCAAGAGGTCAGCAGTTCAAATCCACCAGGCACTCCTTGGAAACCCTATGGGGGAGTTCTACTCTACCCTGTGGGGTCACTATGAGTCAGAATCGACTCAACGGCAGTGGTTTTGGTGGGTTTGGCTTGCTTTGGTACCTTTGTTGAAAATCAGTTGACTGTATGTATAAATGGTATGTATTCTTGGGCACTGCATTCTGTTCCATTGATCTATTTGTCTCTCCTGACACCACACTGTCTTAATAGTGTAGCTTTATAGTAAGTCTTGAAGCCAGGTAGTTTAAAGTTCTCCAACTTTGTTCCTCTTTTTCAGCATTTCTTTAAACATTCTAGGTTCTTTGCATATAAAGGTGAAGGTCAGTTTGAACATTTCTACAAAAAATCCTGATGGGATTTTGATTGAAATTGCTTTGGGTCTATAGATCATTAAGGGCAGAATTGACATTTTAACAATATGGAGTCTTCCAATCCATGAATGTGGTATATCTATCCATTTACTTAAGTCTTTAAATTTCTCTTAGCATTATTTTGTAATTTTTGATGTAAAAGTCTTGCCTATCTTTTGCTAAATTGTTTCCTAAGTATTGTACGTTTTTGTTAGAAAATAGAGTTTAGGGGTTTTTTGTTTTCTGGGATTTTTTTTTTTTTTTAACCTTAGATGAAGTTTTACAGAACAAACTAGTTTCTCATTAAACTGGTAGTACACATACTGTTTTATGACGTTGGTTAACAACCCCACAACATGTCAACACTCTCCCTTCTAGACCTTGGGTTCACTTTTACCAGCTTTCCTATTCTCTGCTGACTTGTAGTCCTTGCCCCTGGGTTACTGTATCCCTTTAGTCTTGTTTTGTTTTATGGGCCATCTAATCTTTGGCTGAAGGGTGAACCTCAGGAATGACTTCATTACTGAGTTAAAAGGGTGTCTGGGGTCCGCACTCTCAGGGTTTCTCCAGTCTCTGTCAGACCAGTAAGTCTGGTCTTTTTTTGTGGGTTAGAATTTTGTTCTACATTTTCCTCCAGCTCTTTCTGGGACCCTCTATTTTGATCCCTGTCAGAGCAGTCAGTGGTGGTAGCCAGGCACCATCTAGTTGTACTGGACTCAGTCTGGTGGAGGCCATGGTAGATGCGGTTATTAGTCCCTTGTATCTCTAGTTTTCCTCATTCTCCCTTTCTCCCGAAGTGGTGAGACCAGTGTTGTATCTTAGATGGCCACTCATAGGCTTTTAAGACCCCAGACACTACTCACCAAAGTAGAATGTAAACATTTTCTTTATAAACTATCTTCTGCCAATTGAGCTTGATGTTTCCTGAGATCATGGTCCCCGCAGCTGAGTTACAGGGTTTTTTTAAAAAAATATTTCACTTTCCAGTTCTACCTAACAGCAAATGTGACTTTACCTTGGAGTTGCAAAAACCCCTTATAAGACTTTTGGAGGTGCTCTAGCAATTTTGTATTCTTTTTCTTAAATGTTGTTTGCTGTCGAGTCATTTCCAACTCATAGTGGCCCCATGTGACAGAGGTCATACCTCATAGGGTTTTCTTGGCTGTAATCTCTACAGAAGATCACCAGGTCTTCCTCCTGTGGAGCCTCAGAGGGGGTTTGAACTGCCAACCTTTCGGTTAGCAGCCAAGCTTAACTGTTTGTGCCAGCAGTTATAATTTGGGCCCCCCACATTATAAAAACTTCAGACAACACAAACTGAGATCCATCCCCTGCATGCTAGTAATGTTCTTGATCTCTCTTATAGCCTCAGTCCCCTTATCTGTAAATCTGGGGTAATAATACCTACCTCCAAATTTTTTTTTCTTCCTAGGATTATTTTGTGTGTGTGTGTTATGGTAAAATACATATAACATAAAAGCTACCATTTTAACCATTTCAAATTGTGATGACATTTAGTACATTCATGATGTTGTGCGACCATCACCACTACCTAGTTCCAAACTTTTTCATCACCCCAAATGGAAACAATATACCTATTAAGCAGTCATTGCCTTTTCTCCCTCCCCCAAGAAAGCACTAGCAACCACTAATCATATTTCTGTCTCTATGAATATACCTATTCTGGATATTTCATGTAAGTTGAATCATCCAGTATGTAGCCTTTTATAACTGTCTTCTTTCACTTTTTTGTTCTTCTTACTTGCTGTTGAGTTGGCACTGACTCGTGGAGATTCCACATACAACAGAATGAAATGTTGCCTGGTCCTGTGCCATCGTCATGATTGTTGGTGTGCTCAAGTTCATTATTTCAGCCTCTGTGTATTTTGAGTGCCTTCCAACCTAGGGGGCTAACCTTCCAGCACTATTGTGGACAATATTCTGTTGTGATCCATTGGGTTTTATTGACTAATTTTTGGAAGTAGATCACCAGGTATCGTGGATTGAATTGTGGTCCCCCCAAAATGTGTGTCAATTTGGCTAGGCTATTATTCCCAGTTTTGGGTGGTGGTCCACCATTTTGTCATCTGATGTGATTTTCCTGTGTGTTGTAAACCCTACCTCTATGATGTTAATGAGGTGGCATTAGAGGCAGTTATGTTAATGAGGCAGGACTCAATCTATAAGATTAGATTGTGTCTCAAGTCAATCTCATTTGAGGTATAAAAGAGAGAAGCGAGCAGAGAGACAGGGGAACCTCATACCATCAAGAAAGAAGCAACAGGAGCATAACATGTCCTTTGGTCCCAGGGTCCCTGCTCTGAGAAGCTCCTCTGCCAGGAGAAGATTGATGATATGGACCTTCCCCCAGAGCCAACAGAGAGAGAAAGCCTGAATTTGGCCTTCTAGCCTCCTAGTCTTTGAGAGAATAAATTTTTCTTTGTTAAAGCCATCCACTTGTGGTATTTCTGTTATAGCAGCACTAGCTAACTAAGACACCAGGCCTTTTTTCCTGGTTTCTCATAGTTTGGAAGCTCCACTGAAATCTGTCCAACATGTGTGACCCTTTTGGTATTTGAATACTGGTGGCATAGCTTCCTGCATCACAGCAATGGATAAGCCACCACAGTATGACAAACTGACAGATGGGGGGTGGTTCTTTTACTTAGTATAATGTTTTTAAGGCTCATTTATGTCGTAAACTGTCTCAGTACTTTGCTTCTTTTTATAGCCTAATAATATTCCATTGTATGTGTGTGAGTAGAACTGACCGGTTTTCTAGGCTGTGATCTTTACTGAAGAAGATTACCAGATCTTTCTCCCACAAAGCTGCTGGGTGGGTTCAAACTGCCAACCTTTCTGTTAGCAGGTGAGTATAAGACCTGGTGGCAAAATGGTTAAGTGCTCAGCTGCTAACTGAAAGGTTGGTGGTTCAAACCCACCCAGAGGCTTCAAGGGAGAAAGACCTGGAGATCTGTTTCTATAAAGATTATAGCCAAGAAAACCTTATGGGGCAGATGTACTCTGCATATGAGGTGGCTATGAGTCAAAATCAACTTGATGGCACCTAGTTATTATTCATTATTGTATGTATACACATTTTATTTATCCATTCATCTGGTGATAGTTATTTGGGCTGTTTCCATCTTTTGGCTATTGTGAATAGTGCTGCTATGAATATTTGTGTACAAGTTTTTGTTTGAAAGCCTGTTTTCAATTCTTTGGGGCATATATCCAGGAGTGTAATTGCTGGGTCATATGGTAAGCACTGGGTTTTCACTGGGTATGGTAATTCTATGTTTAACTTATTGAGTAAGCACCAAACTGTTTTCCCTCCTAGGGTTATTTTGAGGATCAAGTGAGCTAACACATTTGTAAAGATTTTAGTATATTTCTTGGCAGATAGAAGGAGCTCAATAAATTGTTGCTCAAAGATATAATTCAGATTACTCACAAGTTGTCAGTAATAGAGTGCATCTGTTGTAAGATTTGTCATATGTTGGAGGGAATAATTAGGCTCCTCATCTTTTTGTGTGGAAGGATGGACCTCCATTAGAGTAACATTTCCAGCCCCCTGCTCCACCGCCTTCCTTACCCCTTCCAGGAGAAGAGGAGTGACTTACCATTCGGAAGGACAGACTGGGCATGCTCAGCTTAGCCCCTTTCAGTCTTCCTTTGGAATCTACACGCTATATGGATCATGTATCTATTCTTATCTCCTCTACTGTTTCACCCCATAAAGTTTTAAGCATGGGCCCCTGAAAGGGGGGTCTGCAGCTGTCCAGCTCTGACTGTAGCTTCCTTGGCAGGAAAAAAAAAAAAATTTTTTTGGGGGGGGTGGGTAAATTTAATCTGGGGCACAGTACTAGCAAGTACACTTGCTAGATCTAAACCGCCTTCTCCAAACACCTTGTTGGTGTCGTTATGAGTTGCCATCAAGTTGGTTTCAACTCATGGTGACCCGTATGTATAACAGAACTAAACATTGCCCAGTCCTGTGCCATCCTCACAATCATTGCTATGTTTAAGCCCATTGTTGCAGCCATTGTGCCAATCCATCTCATTGAGGGTCTTCCTCTTTTTCAGTGACCCTCACTTTACCAAGCACGATGTTCTTCTCCAACCATTGCTCCTTCCCAATGACGTGTCCAAAGTAAGTGAGATGAAGCCTCGCCATCCTCACTTCTAAGGAGCATTCTGACTATACTTCCTCCAAGACAGATTTGTTTGTTCTTCTGGCAGTCCATGGTACATTCAATATTGCTATATTATATGGAATATTCGATAAACACCCCCCTCCCCCACCAACAAAAAACCCCTGAACATATTCAGAAAAATTAACAAGCCTGCTTCCAAACCCCAAGTTTTTCTACCTCAAGCCTAATTAGGTTAAAAGACCAACTTTAAATTGAGCTTAAATATAATGACTGATTATTTGTCTTTTTCAGAGGGTTTTTTATTCTTTGATCTTGGAAAAGTTGAAATTAAAATAGAAAGGTGTTGGGCTATTCTATGGTATTATTGCAATAAGCCTTGATATAGAACATGCTTTGCAAGTGATCCTCCATTGTGGAGAGAATTCATTTCAGATTCCCTATATGCTTAAAATACCAACCTTGAGATGGCATTTGTTTTCATTTTTGCGCTTAATAGAGCATAACGTCACATTCATTCTTTTCTCTCCTGGGGTAAGTGCAGAATTGATAAGTAGTGAATGTTTTCTTTTTAATTCAATTCAAACATTTATTGAGCACCTGCTATGTGCCAGGCACTGTGCCAGGCATTTTGGGAGACCAAGATTAGTAATCTTCAGTTTCATATACAAGGACGGTTTAGTCTGGTGGCAAATGAAGAAAGACACTCATGTAAGTAAATACAAAGCAGTTTTAGCTAATCTAGCTTTAAATGGGTTTCTGCCATTTGGCTTAGATGATTAAAATCTAATACATCTCACCCAAGGAAATTGGATTCAGAATTTTTATTTCATTACTATTCCCATGCTAGTTATCTGCCCTTCTGTCAGGCTAAATTCCTGTCTCCCTGACATGTTTCCTATAGTTGCAAACACATCCTAGCCTACTGAGCAAATACAGTCATACATCACTTAATGTCCACGATACATTCTATGAAACAGGATGTTATGTGATTTGGACATTGTGCAAACACCATGTTATATACAGGCAGTCCCCAGATTATGAACGAGTTCCATTCCTAAATCTGTCTTTAAGTTGCATTTGTACACAAGTCGGAACGGTTAAGTTTGGTTCATATCCAACGTCAGTGAGTCAAATGCTTGTCTTAGTATATAGTATACCTTTCTAGGCATAAAAATGTTAAAGAAACACTTCCAAATACATTAAAATATCTGTAACATAATACAGTAATAATGATAATAATGTTTCGATGAGTGTCCCAAAGTAGCACCCATTTGTTATTACGAACCATTGTATGTACCTTGAATTTTTAACATAATAGGCTTTATATTGGCTGGTTTGTAACTATGGGTTGTACGTAAGTTGGACGTTCGTAACCTGGGGACTGCCTGTATAACCTTATGACACCATGGACATTTATGTGATCGGACATTGCCCAAATGGACATTATGCAGCGCATGACTGTGGTTTATTTCTTCTCTTTATGAACAAATCCTTTAATTAGCTTAATTATTTCATTTTTTTTTACTGCTATTTCTCAGGCAGGTAGTGGGCAACATCAGGCTGATGAATGAACGAATCAACAAATTAATGAATAAACAGAGTTTGGACTGAGACTCGGAAACCCAGATGTTAATTTCTTCTCAGATGTATCTTTTAGAAATTCTTCTCCCCAAGGCTGCTTTCCAGGGTCCCACACCACACTCTAAATTTACTTGTCAAGTAGATTAAAAGGAGCAGAAAACAATGACATCCAGAACATCTTTGTCCAGGTAACCTTAGGTCTGAATGTATCATCAAGGACAGGCCTAGGTGTATTCAAGGCCCAAATGCAAGGCAGCTATAGAAAAACGATTCAGAATGGGGCTTTGAAGCCAGACTGCTCAGCCATGAATCCTGGCTCCTTCCCCTACTAGCTGGGTGACCTTGGCCAAGTAAGGTGGCTTGGTTTCCTCATGTGTAAAATGAGGTAATAATAGTGTCTACTTCAGAGGTTTTGTTGTGAGGAATCAAAGTGACTTAATATTTGCAAAGTGCTTGGACAAGTGCCTGGCCCATGGTTAGGACTCGAGTGCATCAGTTGAAACACAAATACGAGTGTGGAACACAGGAGGAATAACAACAGGGCCTCAAAGGACAGAAAAAAGGTAGAATGAGATGGAATGGAGTGAAACTAAAGAATAGGCAGAATGAAAGGAGAGTTATAAGATGGAAAAGAATATGAGGCAAGTACTTGGCTCAGAGTGAGGCAGTGGGCACTTTGTAGAATACGGACAGAAAAGATCAAAGCTGTTCTGATTCCTGCTCTATAAGACCCTGTACAACTCACTTGACCTCTCTGTACCTCTGATTCCACCCCTGCAAAATAGACGAGGGGGAAGGAAAGCATGGTGTTTAAGATACCAATGTCACTGCTTACCAGCTATGTGACCTTGGGCAAGT
Source organism: Elephas maximus indicus (assembly GCF_024166365.1). Lineage (NCBI taxonomy): Eukaryota > Metazoa > Chordata > Mammalia > Proboscidea > Elephantidae > Elephas > Elephas maximus. Next base: position 162,565,549 of record NC_064821.1, on the reverse strand, counting down.
TACTTAATATCTCTTGGCCTTAGTTTCAACTAAGCATACTAATAGTTCCTACCTTACAGGTACTATGGGATCAGGGAATGTACGCTAACTCAAAAGTCTCAGGATATCAGTTTGTGTATGAAAGCATTTCATAGACTTTAAAGCACCTCCCATAAATATTAGTGATAATGAAGGCTTTTAAATTTATTTACCGTTTTTCATTTAGATAGTGAAATGGCCTAAACATTTTCTTTCTTTACACATCCAAATGATTTTTAAAACTAATTGAGAACCTCAGCCAATGGGGAGATTTCATAGCTTCTCTCTCTCCTCTCTGTGGGCTGACTTCCTAGCTAATTCCCTCTCTTTGGATAGCTGTAAACACGAGAATTACTGCCAGGACAGCTCTTATCAAAATATTTTAGCACTTTTGCATCTGGTCCTGGCCATAAAATAGAAGTGAAGAAACACTTATGTAAAGCTTTCAGAGCTGTGAAGGAAAAAAAAAAGAGCTCTTACTTTATTGGCTCTGGTTCATATATCTCCAGGACAGGAAGGAAAAAAATAACTTAAAAGATTTAAACCAAAAAGTCACTCAGTGAAAGAAACTTAAAGATGTGACATGAGCACCAGCAACTAAGATAACCACGACAGGAAAAAAGAGTGAATGTTGTTGAGTGAATTATATTTTCCCTGGGCTTTGTTCGGCTCTGTGTACCAAGTAAACTAATGAGTTGGGCAAGTGGGAGAACTCAGTGATCCATATGCTAACAAATCAGCTTTCCACATCCTTCTGCCCTTGCTCAGTTGCTGGGCTAGCAGCCCACATACATACCAGTGGGTCTTCCAGGCCCCAAACCTCTTCCTACCATTTTCTTCTGCAGCCCAATTCTTTCTATCCCAGCCCTTCTTAAAATCAAATCATAAATGAGTAACAAAGACAGCATTCATTTAATATTTATTGGATACCCGCCATGTTGCTATGATACTGGAAGCCCTGCCACCAGGATTTCAAATACTGGGTTACCCACAGTGGACAGGTTTCAGCAGATCTTCCAAACTAAGACAGATTAGGAAGAAAGGTCTGGTAATCTACTTGCATAAATTAGCCAGTGAAAACCTCATGGACCACAATAGAACATTGTCTGACTTGCTTGCTTTGGACACATCATCAGTAAGGATTAATCCCTAGAGGAGGACATCATATTGGGTGAAGTAGAGGGCCAGCAAAGGCGTGGGAGGGCCTTGGTGAGATGGATTGCCACAATAGCTGCAACAATGGACTTGAACATGCCCAGTGATCCTGAGGATGATGCAGACCCATTCAGCGTTTTGTTCTATTGTACATAAGGTTGCCATGAGTTGGAGTAGACTCGACGGCAGCCATCCATCTATCTGTCTACCTACCTACGTGCCTTCCTATGTACCTACCTACCTATCTATCTATCTACCTACCTACCTACCTGTCTACCTGTCTGTCTGTCTATCTATCTATCATCTATCTATACCAGCTTCCAGGCACTGAGATAGGCTCTAGGATATGAAGACAAATAAGACAAAATCCTGCAGTGAAGGAGTTCTTGGAGTGGTAGGAGCAATTCTATGTGGCAAGAACGAATATGGTGGGATGCCTTGGGTACACAGATGAGGAGTTACCACTCGCTCTGAGGTAAGTGAGAAAGACAAAAGCATTAACTTGGCATTCATTATGTGAATTGTCTCATATAATCTTCATGACACCCCATATGAGGGAGGCATTACTATTATTGCTTTGTTGTTGTTGTGTGCCATCAAGTAGAGCTGCCCCCATAGAGTTTCCTAAGCTGTAATCTTTACTGGAGCAGATCACCCGGTATTTTTCTCTTGGAACTGCTGGTGGGTTCCAACTGCCAACCTTTCAGTTAGTAGCCAAGCGCTTAACCATTGTGCCACCAGGGCTCATTATTATCACTTTACAGCTTGGGAAACTGAGGCTCAAAGTAATTAAGAACTTACTCAAATCACATGTTACTGAACCCAAATCTTTCTGATTCCAAAGTCTGCTCTTTCCAGTGACTTGTTCTGTTAGCACCAGACTGGGTAGTAATGCTGGTGGAACGTAAAGGAGAAAGGGTAGGTAGGAAATCCTAGATAAAACTGTGGGTAATTGCATAGAAGAAGAGGATAACTGGGGGAAACAGGGAGAGTAAGGAAATTGTATGAAGAAAGAGAGAGAAGCAGTGATGTGTTGAAGCCTGTCTTTACCAGCTAAAGAGAGCTGATTGTTAAATATTCAGGAAAATTGCTAGCTGGTTGTTAAACCCGTGGTAGCTTAATCAGCCATCGTGGGCATATTTACAGAGGAGAAATTGGCCAACATTACAAATCAGGGCCTCCTCCCCACCCCAAGAGCCGGTTTAGCAGCACACCAAGTAATATATATCACATCAGCTCACATGAAGGAAGTGCTCTACACAGAGACACTGGTATGTAAATGTAAATTGACTTTGCTTGTCTCTCTTTCACATTCTGTAATAGAATTCATTGGATTACAAGAGATAGAAAACAAATTCAAACCAGCTTAAGCAAAACGGAGGCGGGGGGGGGGGGGGGGTGCTTATTTGTTCCGGAACTCTGACAGGGAAGTCCAGGGAAGGAGCTGGCTTTAAGAATCCCTGAGAGTCAGAAAGTGCTGCCCGTTGCCTGCTCTTCATTTTTTTTTTCCTTCATCTCCATTTTTCAACTTCATTCCGTGTGTTTGCCTTCTTCCCAAAGTCATAGGGGCTATCTACGCAGAGGAAGCGGGGGTAGGAGAATCCAGAGTGGGAAAGGGTGGAAGTGACAATGTTTTGTTGTCAGGTGTCGTTGAGTCAATTCCAACTCACAGCAACCCTATGTACAACAGAAGGAAACACTGCCCAGTCCTGCACCATCCTCACAATTGTTGCTATGCTTGAGCTCATCATTGCAGCCACTGTGTCACGCCATCTTATTGAGGGTCTTCCTCTCTTTCGCTGACCCTCTACTTTACCAAACTTGATGTCCTTCTCCGGGGATTGATCCCTCCTGATAACATGTCCAAAGCATGTGAGACAAAGTCTCGCCATCCTTACCCCTAGGGAGCATTCTGGTTGTACTTTCAAGACAAATTTGTTGGTCATTTTTGCAGTCCAAAGTATATTCAGTATTCTTTGCCAATACCATAATTCAAAGGCATCGATTCTTCTTCAGTCTTCCTTATTCATTGTCCAGCTTTCATATGTGAGGCGACTGAAAACACCATGCCTTGGGTCAGGCGCACCTTATTCCTTAAAGTGACATTTTTGTTTTTCAACACTCTAAAGGGGTCTTTTGCAGATTTTCCCAAAGCAATGTGTCATTTGATTTCTTGAATGCTGCTTCCATAGACGTTGATTGTGGGTCCAAGTAAAATGAAAACCTTGACGACATCATTATTTTCTCCATTTATCATGATGTCACTTATTGGTCCAGTTGTGAGAATTTTTGTTTCCTTTATATTGAGGTATAATCCACACTGAAGGCTGTGGTCTTTGATCTTCATCAGTAAGTGCTTCAAGTCCTCTTCACTTTCAGCAAGCAAGGTTGTGTCATCTGCATATCGCAGGTTGTTAATGAGTCTTCCACCAATCCTGATGCCCCGTTCTTCTTCATATAGTCCAGTTTCTTGGATTATTTTCTCAGCATAGAGATTGAATAAATATGGTGAAAGGATACAAGCCTGACACACACCTTTCTTGACTTTAAACAATGCAGTATCCCCTTGTTCTGTTCCAGCAACTGCCTCTTGGTCTATGGACACGTTCCTCATGAGCACAAGTAAGTGTTCTGGAATTTCCATTCTTCACAATATCATCCATAATTTATTATGATCCATACAGTCGAACGCCTTTGCATAGTCAACGAAACACAGGTAATCATCTTTCTGGTATTCTCTGATTTCAGCCAGGATCCATCTTACATCAGCAATGATAGCCCTTGTTCCACATCCTCTTCTGAATCTGGCATGAATTTCTGGTAGTTCCCTGTCAATGTTCTGCTGCAACTGCTTTTGAATGACTTCAGCAAAATTTTATTTGCTTATGGTATTAATGATGTTGATAATTTCTGCATTCGATTGGGTCACCTTTCCTGGGAATAGGCATAAATATGGATCTCTTCCTGCTGGTTGGCCAGGTGGCTGTCTTCCAAATTTCTTGGCATACACAAGCGAGCACCTCTAGTGCTCCATCCATTTGTTGAAACATTTCAGTTGGTATTCTGTTAATTCCTGGAGCCTTGTTTTTTGCCATTGTCTTCAGTGCAGTTTGGACTTATTTCAGTATCATCAGTTCTTGATCATATGTTACCTCCTGAAATCACTAAACATCAACCAATTATTTTTGATACAGTGACTCTGTGAATTCCTTCCATCTTCTTTTTTTGCTTCCTGTTGTTCAGTATTTGCTCACAGAATTCTTTAATATTGCAACTTGAGGCTTGAATTTTCTCTTCAGTTCTTTCAGCTTGAGAAATGCTGAGTGTTCTTCCCTTTTGATTTTCTAACTCCAGGCTCCAGGTGTTTGCACATGTCATTTTAATACTTTGTCTTCTTGAACCACCATTTGAAATCTTCTGTTCAGCTCTTTTACTTCATCATTTCTTCCATTTGCTTCAGCTACTTGACATTCAAGAGCAATTTCCAGAACCTCTTCTGACATCCATTTTGGTTATTTCTTTCTTTTCAATGACCTTTTGCTTTCTTTATGTATGATGTTGTTACACAATTTGTCTGGTCTTTGGTCATTAGTGTTCAATGTATCAAATCTGTTCTCGCGGTGGCCTATAAATCCAGGTGGAATATACTCAAGGTCATACTTTGGCTCTTGTGAACTTGTTCTAATTTTCTTCAGCTTCTACTTGAACTTGCATATGAGCAATTGATAGTCTGTTCCAGGTAGTTGGCCCCTGGCCTTGTTCTGACTGATAATATTGAGCTTTTCCATCGTCTCTTTCCACAGATGTAGTCGATTTGATTCCTGTGTTCCATCTGGCAAGGTCCATGTGTATAGTCACCGTTTATGTTGTCAAAAAAAAAGTATTTGCAATGAAGAAGTTGTTGGTCTTGCAAAATTGTATCATTCAATCTCTGGCTTCGTTTCTATCACCAAGGTCATATTTTCCAATTGCCAATCCTTCCTCTTTGTTTCTAACTTTCACATTCCAATCACCATTAATTTTTTCAATGCATCTTGATGGCATGTTTGATCAATTTCAGACTGCAGAAGCTGGTATAAAATCTTCAAATGACCACAGACATTGCCAAACATGCATCATCACAGCTTAGTGACCCCAGAGGAATGAGGCACTTTGCTATTCCTGCATCCAATTCTATCCTAGGGAACAACTGTGTTAGTCTGGACTTAAATCATATGCCCATGCCTGGGCCAATCACTGTGCCAGAAGAGTGGAATACCATGATTGGCTAGAACTAGGTGAACTCCTGAGGTCAGAGAGAATGAGATTTTTCTTGGTATCTCTACCAGAACTACCTGGTTTAGGGTAGGTGGAGAGGACAAGTTACCAGGAGAAGCAGGAAAGGTAAGTTAAATGAACCAAACGAAAAGATATCCCCTATATCTTCTACTTTGATTTTCAGAAACATCAGCATTCTAGACCTTTAGAGTACTTTAAATGAAGCATTTATGTTACAAGGGGCTTGTACACAATCATTCAACTTCAAGATTATCTCCCCTATCAAACCTAGTTTCCCATTGCACTTAGAATAAAGTCCAAAATCATCGTAAGGCCCTACTAGATCTGACCCTTGCCTACATCTACATCTCCAGCCTCCCTCCCCAGGCCCCTTCATTTATTCCACTCCAGTGACACTGACTTTTCGTTCCGTTTCTAGAAAAGGCCGAGTTCGTTCCCATCTCACAGCTTTTCAATTGTTGTTCTGTCACCAGACATGCCCCTCCCCATGGCTATCTCCTTCTCATAATTCATCTCCAACATAACCTCTCAGAAATACTCTACTTAACTGCTATATGTACACTAGTTTTTCCCCAAACCCAAACAACTTCTGTCTCATCATTCCGTCTCATTTAACTCAAATCTATCACCTCCTCACATTTTTTTTTCATTGATTTGTTTCCTTGTTCGTTGACTGTCTCTCCCTACTAGAATGTAAGCTTAATTAGAGCCGGAATCCTGTCTCTCTTATTCACTGCTGTGTCCCCCTACCCTAGCACAGTGCCTTATACATATGGCATTTAATAAATACTTGTAGGATAAGTGAATAAATGGAGTTGCATGTATTATGCTATTCTAATCAGCAAAACCAATTTGGGGCAAGATGAGAGGTTCAGGTTTTATATTTTGTTAACTCAGTTTCCTTGATACAACCCCCCTGTCTTCTATCCTCACTTCAGCTTCATTTACACTCCTCAGAAGTAAATGATCACCTTCTGGCCAAATTTATGATATCTGTTTGGTTCCCCTCATCTTGACTTCTCTGCTGCCTTTGGTACTATTTCCCAACAACTCACTTGATTTTTCTTTCTAATTTCAAGTGCCATAACTCTGTGCTGTCCTCTTTCTATTCCTATCTCTTCTGCCCTTCCTCATCTCGCCTTTGCTGGCTCCATGTATTCCCATTTATCCTGGATATCCATGGAGTCTCAGTCTGTTTTAACTGGATATTTATCATCATGTCAATGTTTCTTAGCCCAAAAGAAACTTCTAGAAGCCCCCAAAATGTACAGAAATCAAATCTTAGTAAACCAGCCAATAGTAAGAAGCAGAATTCTTCAGTGTTATTGATATAAACCTAAAAAAACTTTCTAGTAACCTTAATATCAAAATCATTTATATATTAACTAGCATGGAATTAGGGGCATTATAAGGAAGTTATCAATCTATTCATAAAATCTCATGTCAAAGATACGACCTTAATGCAAAGGAAAAATCAGATATGAGGACGAATATTTATGCATTAAGTTCTTCATCACAGTCTTATTTGTCACAGCAAGATGCTAGGGAGAACCAATGTTAAGAACAGCAGAAGAAATAAAGATGCCTTTAAAAAATCATGATTGTTCAAAATTTTTGATGTCATGAGAAAATAATCATGGTATCTTGTTGAGTGAAAAATGAAAAACAAAAAATTTACATATATCATATAGAGAGGAAAAAAGTGCAGATTTTGGGTGGTTTAGAGAATCATATCATTAGATTTTTTATACTATTAAAATGTTTTCTAAATTCTACAATCAGTAAATATTGTTTTAAGACGTCATTAATTTTAAAAAAGTCTTTTAAATTGTGAGTACCGTATGTACATTTCTTTTTATGTATGGTATATTTTAGAACCTAATTTTATAAAATATGACTTTTTAAGGATAGTTTTTTTTTTTTTCTTTTTGTATTTTTTTTTAAGAGACCAAATATACATAAAGTTCTGAAGAACTATGCCCAAAACAGTGGTCAGGATGTGTATAAAAAGGGGTGAAATAACTGAATTGAACCTGGAGCTGCACCAAGGAGTTGCATATCAAGTGACCAGGGCTTAAGGAAAAAATGATGGTAAAATATGGAATCAACTCTTAAGTTTCTGTCGGTAAAGCTTGGCCTTGTTTAATTAATAAAGCAATCTGTCAGTAGTGATTTCCTGAGCTTTATAAGGAAGCCTCATGGTGAGAAAACAACTGAAATTGCTGATGTTGGGATGGCGGTTTAACAGATAAGGTGAGTGGGTACATATAAGGTGGGATGCTGATTCATAAGTGGAAATGCATAATTTAATTATTAGAGACAATCAGTAAGCCTTTACATCCACTAATGGAATAAAAGACAAATGACATAGCACAATTCAGGGCCTACAAACTATGAGGATAACCCAAAACAATAAAAAGCATCAGCTAAGTTAATTGACCATTTCTATTTTTATTAATTGGAGAACTCCATGGCAGTCATTTCCATTTAAAAGGATTGTGTTTTCTGGGAGGTACTTATTAACCATTCCCGATACTTTCTTTAATAAAATATTTATTTTCATCCTGTTACCAGATTATTTTTACTGTTAAGGCTTTTAGCATTAAAAGCCCAAGCAGTATGTAATATGTATGTGCCGCAGTTTTCTCATCTGCAAAATAAGGGTGTTGGGGTACTGGTTTGAACACTTCATCCTATGGGACTGGTGCTTTTCACAAAATTTTTATTCCATTTTATAGATGCCGATGTTGACATAACACTGGGACTATCACACATATCTCTGGATTTCCAGTTTTTGTAAATTAGTACAGCCTTATTGATCAAATTGATTAGCTTTACACTAAAAAAAAAGAAAGTTTTTCTTTTAAGTAAATATTATATTGTGCTTTTATAAAATAAATTTGCACTGATGATCTAAAATTGTTTTACATTTTGAATAGAGTTGTACATAAGATTTTGTTAGGGAAGAAATGGTTTTACTGCTTAAACAAAACAGTTTGAAAACAATTGAGCTAGAGGAGTAAGTAAAATTTTGCTGAAGATAATTCATAATGGTTGCAGCAGTACATTGGCAGGGGACTGCCAGAAATTCAGGCTGGACTGATGTTGGATAGATCCTGGCTTAAAGCAGAGAATACCAGAAAGATCTTTACCTGTGTTTTATTGACTATGCAAAGGCATTCAACTGTGTGGATCATAACAAGTTATGGACAGCATTGTGAAAAACAGGAATTCCGGAACACTTAATTGTTCCGGAATTCCTGTTCTTTGAGATTGTGCTCATGTTCTTAACTGTGCTTATGAGGAATCTGTATGTTGATCAAGAGGCAGTTGTTCTAACAGAACAAAGGATACTGTGATTTAAAATCAGGAAGTGTGTGTCAGGGTTATATTCTTTCACCATACTTAATCTGTATGCTGAGCAGTCAATCCGAGAAGCTGGACTATAGAAAAAACAGAGCATCAGCATTGGAGGAAGGCTCATCAGCAACTTGCAACATACAGATGATACAACCTTGCTTGCTGAAAGCGAAGAGGACTTGAAGCACTTACTAATGAAGATCAAAGACCACAGCCTTCAATATGGATTGCACCTCAACACAAAGAAAACAAAAATTCTCACAACTGGACCAATAAGCAACATCATAATAAATGGAGAAAAGATTGAAGTTGTCAAAGATCTCATTTGTCTTGCATCCACAATCAACACCCATGGAAGGAGCATTCAGAAATCAAATGACGCATTGCGTTGGGAAAGTCTGCTGCAAAAGATCTCTTTAAAGTGTCGAAAAGCAAAGATGTCACTATAAGGACTACGGTGTGCCTGACCCAAGCCATGATGTTTTCAATTGCCTCATATGCATGTGAAAGCTGGGCAATGAATATGGAAGATCAAAGGAGAATTGATGCCTTTGAATTATGGTATTGGTGGAAAATATTGAATATACTACGGACTGCCAGATGAACGAAAAGTTCTGTTTCGGAAGAAGTACAGCCAGAATACTCCTTGGAAGCAAGGATGGCAAGACTTCATCTCACATACTTTGAACATGTTATCTGGAGGGACAAGTCCCTGGAGAAGGACATCATGCTTGGTAAAGTAGAGGGTCAGCAAAAGAGAAGAAGGCCCTCAGCAAGATGGATTGACATAGTGGCTACAATCAATGATGGGCTCAAGCATGGCAACGAACGTGAGGATGGTACAGGACAGGGCGGAGTTTCATTCTGTTATACATAGGGTCACTATGAGTTGGAATTGAGTCGACTGCACCTAACAACAACAGCAAAGGAGTTTCCAGGTTATGCTTAGCACTAAACTCCAAGACTGTAAACAAGCATCTAGTTCCAAGAAGAAACTCTGGTGGAGTAGTGGTTAAGTGCTATGGCTGCTAACAAAGAGGTTGGCAGTTCGAATCCGCCAGGCGCTCTTTAGAAGCTCTATCAGGCAGCTCTACTCTGTCCTGTAGGGTAGCTATGAGTCAGAATCGACTAGATGGCAGTGGGTTTAGTTCTAAGAAGTATTTGAGCCAGGCATTGCCCTAATCTAGCTCATCACTTTGAAATAATATCCTTGAAGGACCAGGACCCATTCCCCCACATTGCTTTTCACTTTTGAAAAAACATTCAAGGAGGCAGAGCAAAGATGGTGGAATAGACGCTTCCGTTGAGGCCTCTTTAAAACAAAGACCTGAAAAAACAAGTGAAATGAGTATATTTGTGACAAGCTGGGAGCCCTGAGCATCAAAGGCAAGCATCAAAGGAACTGACGGGCAGGGGAAGGAAGAGACCGTTCAGAAGTGGAGAGGAGTTGCCAGACCGGAATCACGGGGAGCCCTCAGGCACCCTGGTGAGCACCTGGAGCCATCCTCCCAGCCTTGGGGAAGGAAAAAATTTGCAACTTGGGGGGAAAAAGATAATTTGCTAGCTCCATTAACTGGGGGAGCTCAGGACAGAACCGGCTCCTGTCCAGGCATAAACCGTCTGTGAACCTTGAGCACCTTTCCCTTCTGCATGAATCTGTGTGGGCCTATTTTGGGAGAATAGACCCTTGCTGGTGAACTCCAACCATTTCAGCGGTGCGGTGGAGAAGTGGGTGTTTGACGTTTCACGTTGCTTTGCCTATTAAACAAGGTCCTCACCTATCCACAACAGGGACCTAAGGACTGATGGCTCCACTTGGGTCACCCAGCCACCCGTGACAGGGGCCCAGGGATAACTGGTACCTCCCAGTTCTTACAACAAAATCTTTGGGTGCCCATGGTCCCTCTGCAGAGCCCACCCACCAGCATGCTCTAGGGAACAGAGACACGTTTTCCTCAGAGACACTTGGGGGTCGGTTTTCAGCCCCCTGCCTAGTTCAGAGCGTGACCCCCTGCTGCAATCAGATACAGTTACATACGCCAATCACCCCTGCCGCTCTAAGACTGTAGGACAGAGCTCGTACCACACTCTTGATATCAACTACCTGGAAACCTGAGCTGAATTCATACAAGAAAACTGAATGGACTCCTAGACTGATATACCTGATAACAGCTCTAGCCAGCTGGGGACAGGACACCAGAGCTCCAAAGGCAAAAATAATCAAGCTAGCTCACTCAAGCTACCCATAGGGGTATACCAAAACAAAACAAAGCAAGCAGCTATGACACAGTAGGCAAGCATAAACTAATACGATAACTTATAGATGGCTCGGAGACAACAGTTAACATCAAGTCCCATAAAGAAACAGGCCATGATCACCACAACAGGCTCTTAAAACAAAGAATCCAGGGATCTTCTAGATGAAAGTGCATTCCTGGAATTACCAGATGCAGAATACAAAAGTTTAATATACAGAACCCTTCAAGACATCAGGAAGGAAATGAGGCAATACACAGAACAAGCCAAGGAACACACAGATGAAACAACTGAAGAACTCAGAAAGATTATTCAGGAACATAATGGAAAGTTTAATAAGCTGGAAAAATCCATAGACAGACAAAAATCAGAAATTCAGAAGATTAACAATAAAATTACAGAAGTAGACAATTCAATAGAAAGTCAGAGGAGCAGAATTGAGCAAGTAGAAGCTAGAATTTCTGAACTCGAAGATAAATCACTTGGCACTAAAATATTTGAAGAAAAATCGAATAAAAGAATTTAAAAACATGAAGAAACCTTAAGAATCATGTGGGGCTGTATCAAGAGAAATAACCTACGAGTAATTGGAGTACCAGAACAGGGAGGGATAACAGAAAATACAGAGAAAATTGTTGAGGATTTGTTGGCAGAAAACTTCCCTGATATTGTGAAAGATGAGAAGATATCTATCCAAGATGCTCATTAAACTCCACATAAGGTAGATCTTAAAAGAAAGTCACCAAGACATATTATAATCAAGCTTCCCAAAACCAAAGATAAGGAGACAATTATAGGAGCAGCGAGGGATAAAAGAAAAGTCACCTACAAGGGAGAGCCAATAAGGATAAGCTCAGACTACTCAGCAGAAACCATGCAGGCAAGAAGGCAATGGGAGGACATATTTAAAAAATTGAAGGAAAAAAAAATTGCCTGCCAAGAATCGTATATCCAGCAAAACTGTCTCTTAAATATGAAGGTGAAATTAAGACATTTCCAGATAAACACAAGTTAACAGAATTCATAAAAACCAAACCAAAACTACAAGAAATACTAAAGGGAGTTCTTTGGTTAGAAAATCAATAATATCAGGTATCGACCCAAGACTAGAACACTGGGCAGAGCAACCAGAAGTCAACCCAGACAGGGAAATCCAAAAAAAAAAAAAAAAAGCCCAACACAGGGTAACGGCGATGTTATTATATAAAAGAAGACAACACTAAAATAATAAAGAGGGACTAAGAAATGTAATCATACACCTTCCATATGGAGAGGAAGATATGGCGATACAAAGAAATAAAAGTTAGTTATAAATTTAGAAAAATAAGGGTAAATAATAAGGTAACCACAAAGGAGACAAACTATCCTACTCATCAAAACAAAATACAAGGGAAAAATACAGACTCAGCAGAAACAAAATCAACAACAACAAATATGAGGAAAGGACAATATATAAAGAAAACCTACTCAGCACACAAAATCAACTGGGAAAAATAAGCTGTCAACACACAAAAAAAGACATCAAAATGATAGCACTAAATTCATACCTATCCATAATTACTCTGAATGTAAATGGACTAAATGCACCAATAAAGAGACAGAGAGTGGCAGAATGGATTAAAAAACAAGATCTGTCTATATGTTGCCTACAAGAGACACACCTTAGACTTAGAGACACAAACAAACTAAAACTCAAAGGATAGAAAAAAATATATCAAGCAAACAACAAGCAAAAAAGAGCAGGAGTGGCAATATTAATTTCTGACGAAATAGACTTTAAAGTTAAATCCATCAGAAAGGATAAGGAAGGACACTATATAATGATTAAAGGGACAATACACCAAGAAGATATAACCATATTAAATATTTATGCACCCAATGAGAGGGCTGCAAGATACATAAAACAAACTCTACCGGCATTGAAAAGTGAGATAGACAGCTCCACAGTAATAGTAGGAGACTTCAACACACCACTTCCGGTGAAGGACAGGACATCCAGAAACAAGCTCAATAAAGACATGAGATCTAAATGCCACAATCAACCAACTTGACCTAGTAGACATACACAGAACACTCCACCCAAGAGCAACCAACTATACTTTTCTAGTGCACATGGAACATTCTCTAGAATAGACCACATATTAGGTCATAAAGCAAGCCTTAGCAGTATCCAAAACATTGAAATATTACAAAGCATCTTCTCTGACCATAAGGCCATAAAAGTGGAAATCAATAACAGGAAAAGCAGGGAAAAGAAATCAAACACTTGGAAACTGAACAATACCCTGCTGAAAAAAGACTGGATTATAGAAGACATTAAGGATGGAATAAAGAAATTCAGAGAATCCAATGAGAATGAAAACACTTCCTATCAGAACCTTTGGAATACAGCAAAAGCAGTGCTCAGAGGTCAATTTATATCAATAGATGCACAAGTCCAAAAAGAAGAAAGGGCCAAAATTAAAGAATTATCCCTACAACTTGAACAAATAGAACGAGAGCAACAGAAGAAACCCACAGGCACCAGAAGAAAACAAATAATAAAAATTAGAGCTGATCTAAATGAACTAGAAAACAGAAAAACAATTGAAAGAATTAACAAGACCAAAAGCTGATTTTTTGAAAAAAATCAACAAAATTGATAAACCACTGGCCAAACTGACAGAAGAAAAACAGGAGAGGAAGTAAATAACCCGAATAAGAAATGAGATGGGCGATATCACAACAGACCCAAGTAAAATTAAAAGAATCATATCAGATTACTATGAAAAACTATACTCAAACAAATTTGAAAACCTAGAAGAAATGGATGAATTCCTAGAAACACACTACGTACCTAAACTAACACAAACAGAGGTAGAACAACTAAATAGACCCATTACAAAAGAAGAGATTGAAAAGGTAATCAAAAAACTCCCAACAACAAAAAAAAAAAGCCCTCGTCTGGACGGCTTCACTCCAGAGTTCTACCAAACTTTCAGAGAAGAGTTAACACCACTACTACTAAAGGTATATCAGAGCATAGAAGAGGATGGAATACTACCAAATTAATTCTATGAAGCCACCATATCCTGGATACCAAAACCAGGTAAAGACACCACAAGAAAAGAAAATTATAGACCTATATCCCTCATGAATGTAGATGCAAAAATCCTCAACAAAATTCTAGTCAATAGAATTCAACAACATACCAAAAAAATAATTCACCATAACCAAGTGGGATTCATACCAGGTATGCAGGGATGGTTCAACATTAGAAAAACAATTAATGTAATCCACCACATAAATAAAAGACAAGAATCACATGATTTTATCAATTGATGCAGAAAAGGCATTTGACAAAGTTCAACACTCATTCATGATAAAAATCCTCAGCAAAATAGGAATAGAAGGAAAATTTCTCAACATAATAAAGAGCATTTGTACAAAGGCAATAGCCAATATCACCCTAAATGGAGAGAGCCTGAAAACATTCCCACTGAGATCAGGAACCAGACAAGGATGTCCTTTATCACCACTCTTATTCAACATTGTGCTGGAAGTCCTAGCCAGAGCAATTAGGCTAGATAAAGGAATAAAGGGCATCCACATTGACAAGGAAGATGTAAAAGTATCTCTATTTGCAGATGACATGATCTTATACACAGAAAACCCTAAGGAATCCTCCAGAGAACTACTGAAACTAATAGAAGAGTTCAGCAGAGTATCGGGATACAAGATAAACATACAAAAATCAGTTGGATTCCTCTACACCAACAAAAAGAACATTGAAGAGGAAATCACTAAATCAATGTCATTTACAGTATCCCCTAAGAAGATAAAATACTTAGGAATAAATCTTACCAGAGATGTAAAAGACTTATACAAAGAAAACTACAGTACACTTCTGCAAGAAACCAAAAGAGACTTACATAAGTGGAAGAACATACCTTGCTCACGGATAGGAAGAATTAACATCATAAAAATGTCTATTCTACCAAAAGCGATCTATGCGTTTAATACAATTCTGACCCAAATCCCAAGGACATTCTTTAATGAGATGGAGAAACAAATCACCAATTTCATATGGAAGGGAAAGAGGCCCCAGATAAATAAGGCATTACTGAAAAAGAACAAAGTAGGAGGCATTACTCTACCAGATTTTAGAACCTATTATAGCGCCACAGTAGTCAAAACAGCCTGGTACTGGTACAACAACAGATACACGGACTAATGGAACAGAATTGAGAATCCAGACATAAATCCATCCACATATGAGCAGCTGATATTTGACAAAGGCCCCAAAACAGTTAAATGGGGAAAAGACAGTCTTTTTAACAAATGGTCCTGGCATAACTGGATATTCATCTGCAAAAAAATGAAACAAGACCCATACCTCACTCCATGCACAAAAACTAACTCAAAATGGATCAAAGTCCTAAATATAAAATCTAAAAAGATAAAGATCAAGGAAGAAAAACTAGGGACAACGTTAGGAGCCCTAATACATGGCATAAACAGTATAGAAAACATTATAAAGAACGTAGAAGAAAAACTAGATAACTGGGAGCTCCTAAAAATCAAACACCTATGCTCATCCAAAGACTTCACAAAAAGAGTAAAAAGACTGCCTACAGACTGGGAAAAAGTTTTTAGCTATGACATTTCTGATCAGCGCTTGATTTCTAAAATCTACATAATACTGCAAAAGCTCAACTGCAAAAAGACAAATAACCCAATTAAAAAATGGGCAAAAGATATGAATAGACACTTCACCAAAGAAGACATTCAGGTAGCTAACAGATAGAAGAGGAAATGTTCACGATCATTAGCCATTAGAGAAATGCAGATCAAAACTACAATGAGATTTCATCTCACTCCAACAAGGCTGGCATTAATCCAAAAAACACAAAATAATAAATGTTGGAGAGGCTGTGGAGAGATTGGTACACTTCTACACTGCTGATGGGAATGTCAAATGGTACAACCACTTTGGAAATAGATTGGGTGCTTCCTTAAAAAGCCAGAAATAGAACTACCATATGGTCCAGCAATCCCACTCCTTGGAATATATCCTAGAGAAATAAGAGCCTTTACATGAACAGATATATGCATACCCATGTTTACTGCAGCACTGTTTACAATAGTAAAAAGATGGAAGCAACCAAGGAGCCCATCAACGGATGAATGGATAAATAAATTATGGTATATTCACACAATGGAATACTACACATCGATAAAGAACAGTGAGGAATCCGAGAAACATTTCATAACATGGAGGAACCTGGAAGGCATTATGCTGAGTGAAATTAGTCAGTTGCAAAAGAACAAATATTGTTTTAGACCACTATCATAAGAACTTCAGAAATAGTTTAAACTGAGAAGAAAACATCCTTTTGTGGTTACGAGAGGGGGGAGGGAGGGAGGGTGAGAGAGGGGTATTCACTAATTAGTAGATAAGAACTACTTTAGGCGAAGGGAAGGACAGCACACAGTACAGGGCAGGTCAGCACAATTGGACTAAACCAAAAGCAAAGAAGTTTCCTGAATAAACTGAATGCTTTGAAGGCCAGCATAGCAGGGGCAGGGATCTGGGGACCATAGTTTCAGGGGACATCTAAGTCAATTGGCATAATAAAATCTATTAAGAAAGCATTCTGCATCCCACTTTGAAGAGTGGTGTCTGGGGTCTTAAACGCTAGCAAGCAGCCATCTAAGATGCATCAGTTGGTCTCAACCCACCTGGATCAAAGGAGAATGAAGAACACCAAGGACACAAGGCAATTACGAGTCCAAGAGACAGAAAGGGCCACATGAACCAGCGACGACATCATCCTGAGACCAGAAGAACTAGATGGTGCCTGGCTACAACTGATGACTGCCCTGACAGGGAACACAACAGCGAACCCCTGAGGGAGCAGGAGAGCAGTGGGATGCAGACCCCAAATTCTCTTAAAAAGACCAGACTTAATGGTCTGACTGAGACTAGAAGGACCCCGGTGGTCATGGCCCCCAGACCTTCTGTTGGCCCAGGGCAGGAACCATTCCCGAAGCCAACTCTTCAGACATGGATTGGACTGGACAATGGGTTGGAGAGGGATGCTGGTGAGGAGTGAGCTTCTTGGATCAGGTGGACACTTGAGACTATGTTGGCATCTCCTGCCTGGAGGGGAGATGACAGGGTGGAGGGGATTAGAAGCTGGTGAAATGGACATGAAAAGAGAGAGTGGGCTGTCTCATTAGGGGGAGAGTAATTGGGAGTGTGTACCAAGGTGTATATGGGTTTTTCTGTGAGAGACTGACTTGATTTGTAAACTTTCACTTAAAGCACAATAAAAATTATTGTAAAAAAAAATTCAAAGGATCTAATGGCCTTTTCGTATTTTTAACCCTGTCAAACAAGGGAAGAACTTCATGTTGTGTGCTTAAATGAAAAAAGGCTACAAAGAAATATGAATATTTTCATCCCGTTTATAGAAATACATAGTTGAATCTCGACAGATAAATTTTAGATAGATGTAGGTGATATTACTTTTATAGATCTTACCATTCTCCAGGCACTATTCAAAGCACTTTGTGTGTATTAACTCATATTTGGCCCTGAATCACTCTATGGTGTAGATAATATTATTATTACACCTTCATTTTACAGATGAGGAAACTGAGGCACAGCAATGAATTCTATAGCTTACCTGAGGTGATATAAATACATAGAAAAAAATTTCTGGAAGTATTTTTTCCAAAAGTTGTAGGACAATAGATGATGGTTGTTCTTTTGCTGATGTGGAATTTCTAAAGAGAACTTGTATTACTTATGTAGTAAGGAAGAGAAAACTGTCAGAATCCCTGTGCTCATTTTCCCTGGAGATGCTCTCGGTTGGAGTCTGAGTGGTAGAAGGCTCAGGATCTTAGGCTTTCCTCTTTTTGGAAGTGGGTCAATGATCCATTAGGACTTAGGTCCATTCAGATGGTTCTCTGCTGTATGTAATATGTGGTGGTAACAGTTTTTATGTGGTTGGCAGGAAGACGTGGTTATGATAAAATACCCTTGGAAAGAGCCTTTACCCTTACAAACTGCTTTCCTGTTACTAAGGGTGAGTCTGCAACTTACCCTATCAGGTTAGTAGCACTCTGTCAGTGCTAAGCCCCAGATAAGCCAGGCTTGCAGAAAATTATGTGGTCATCCATTTGGCTCCATGAGAATCAGGAACCTGGCGCCAGCTCCTGCCACTGTTCTATTCAACTGCTTATATTTTGATTTGTGCTACTTATCTGCTTTAAGCCTCTGTGTTTAATTTCCCCCAATGAGATTATAAACTCCTAGAACTAAGTAATGCTCTGGAAAATACTTCTTTATTTTTCCCAGAATGCATTAAGTACAGAAAGAGTTTAATAAATGGTAGCTGAGTCGAACTGAATAAAAAAATACATGTAATGATAGATTTCAGCAATTTGGAGTATTCATTTTTCTGTTTAAAACCAATGTGCAGCACATTGATAATTAAAACCATCACTTCAAGGCAATGTCTCATTTAAAAAAGATCACTCAGCGTGTTAAAAACAAAAAACCTACTCAGACTGCCTGAGCTATGCCAAGTCACAATGCAGTGACAGAGCTACTAAGGTAGACTGAAACTGTAATGTGGACCCCACTGATGTACACTCAATAAACAAAGAATAGAATGGTCTTCCCTTTCCCTTTTTGCTCCCTGAACAATTCAACCCTAAAGCCATTAGATGGAGCAGAGCAAGGCAGGTGTCCATTCAGATGGGGGCTGGGGGGTGGGGGGGAGCTGTCAGAGCCCAAGCAGGATGAGGAGGACATCTATTGAGGAAAGGGGGCAACAGTGGTGGTGGGAAATTGGCTACATACAAAGGAATTGATCAAATAAATAAATACATAGAAAATAATGACAACCAGCTTTCTCACCATTGTAGAAAAGAATTAGAAGTATGGAAAGGGAAAAAACAACACTGTCATGTTGAATTGTTATTAGAGGTATCAGTGTGAGCTCATGGATTTCAATAACTGTATAGAGATACAGAAACAAATTTAGATACAAATATGTTTATGTGTATCTATGCCTACACACACCAATTTCACATACTCACACACACACGCACACGCACACAGACACTAATTCCTTACCCAAATATCTCTTTGACTTCTTTGTATTTTCAATTTCACATTTACTTCTGGGATTTGTTTTGGTTGTGCAACGTGAAATGGGGTGCCACTTTTTTTTTTTTTGACTGAATAGCCAGCCAATTTTCCCAACACCACTTATTGAATAATTCATCTCTTCTCATTGATTTGAGATACTTCCATTACCGTATATTATGTTGACTGTAAACATCTTAGAAAAGCAGGCTTGATAGTCTCATTAATGGTGGAGCAATGCTGACACATTTCCATTTCTTCTGCTCTGACATTTTCTTGGGTGTTGTCATGGATTGAATTGTATCCCCCAAAAGTATGTGTTAACTTGGTTAAGTCACGATTCGCAGTATTGTGTGGTTATCCTCCATTTTGTGATTGTAATTTTATGTTGAGAGGATTAGGGTGGGATATAACACCCTTGCTAAGGTCACATCCCTGATTCAATGTAAAGGGAGTTTCCCTGGGTGTGGCCTGCACCACCTTTTTATCTCTCAAGAGATAAATGGAAAGGGAAGCTAGCAGAGAGGGGGACCTCATACACCAAGAAAGCAGTGCTGGGAGCAGAGCTCGTCCTTTGGACCTGAGGTTCCTGCGCTGAGATGCTCCCAGACCAAAGGAAGATTGATGACAAGGACCTTCCTCCAGAGCCAACAGAGAGAGAATGGTCTTCCTCTGGAGCTGGTGCCCTGGATTTGGGCTTCTAGTCTACTGGACTGTGAGACAATAAGCTTCTCTTTGTTAAAACCATCCATGTGTGGTATTTCTGTTACAGCAACACTAGATGACTAAGACAGGTGTCGATGACTTATTTCCGAGTGTCCAAAAGACATCCTTAAGCTCAACACTTCCCAAACTAAACTGATTCCTTTTGTCCTCATGTATTCCTGACCTCAAGAAATAACATCACCATCAACCTAATTGCCCAACAGACTCTCAGCTATCTGACCCTGCACTCCTATCACACTATTAAATCTCTTCTTCCATTCCTTTTTCTCTACAACTCCTTAGACAGTCATGATTTTTTTCCCCTGAGCTACCTCAACAGCTTTTAAACTCTTACTCCTTCTAATCCACCCTTCACACTGATTCCTGAATAATAAATAAAATAATTCACTAGTGATACGTAATAATATTGGCCTGTCTCTATTACTCTGCAATTCAAAAACCTTTAAGTTTATGCATTGTCCACAGAAGTCTTAAACACCATAGCAGAATTTTCAATGCTGTTGTGATCGACCTTTCAGCTATAAGCTCCAGTCCTGAAACAGGCCAGATACTTCCCCAATTTTGTACTTTTTCACCCAGCCTGGAAAGCTGTTCCTTTCCCTTTTCTGTAATAAAATTTATTCTCTTTTTAAAGTCCAGCTTAAACATACCCCTGTTACATAAAGTGTTCCCCTAACCCTCCAGTAGGAATTTATTATTCTCATTTGGCTTGCGCTTGTATTATACTACATGCTTCATTATGCCTCGATGTAAGTGGTACATATCTTGGTTTTCAGATCTGGAGTTTAATCCCTGAAAGCAGGGGCCTCGTGTTTGTTATCTCTGATCTCTGCGTGTAACAGTTTTAGCCCGTTGCTTTGACTGCCCCCTTGCTAAGTGCTTTTATTCATTCAATCATTTGACGCTGATTGGTAAGTGGCAACTGTGTGCTGGGCGCTATTCTAGCACTGGGAATATTGTAATCAACAAGACATAGGTCTTGTCCTCATGAAGCTTATATTTCAGTGAGGGTTCTTATTTAATCTTGTCAAGAGCACTATGATATAGCTGCTGTCATTCTCTCCTTAACTTATTCCTCAAGAATGACTACACATTTAGTAAGTGGAAGAACCGGATTCAAACTCGTATCTACCTGATATCAGTTGTCCTAGCACCACACCTTGCTGAAATATTTGTGGAACTGAAAAGAAGTTTGGTAGCTCAGGGAGATTAAATAGGGTACCTCTTTAGATGCTGATCAGAGAGGAAAACGATTATGTTTTGCTGCTGAAAGAGCCATGACATGCTTTGCTAACAATTGCCATATGCTCAGGAAGTATGTACAGAAACTGAGGTTTACATATGAGTTGGATCTTTAGTTCTAACTGAGGGTCCATACTGCTTTGTTACAAAAAATTAAAAAGACAGAGAAACTCACATTGATTGAGGTAGAAGCTTCTACACACTTTACTTTTTAAAATCATCCTAACAACACTGTGAGGTAGACGCTTTTGTCTCCATTTTTATGGATGGAGAAACAGACCCAGGAGGGTTAAATAAACTGTCTACAATCACATAGCTATTTCTGGCATTATGTTTTAAATAGAACTTTTACAAACGCACATGTAGAACTTGTATAAATTGAATCATATTTAAAATGTGCCTGGAGGAGGCTACTATTTAAAGGACTCCTATTAAAAGTAGATTATTCAATAACGATAATGGAATTTACTGACTTGCAACTTGGGAGGAAAAAGACAAGTAAAATTGGATCCTTATCACACTTCTTACACCGAAATAAGTTTCAGATGGATCAAAGATTTGTATGTAAAAGATGAAATCTCAAGGGGAGAAATGTAGAACAGAATTTCAAACTCTCATGAACTCTAGAATTTCTGGAGCCATGGAGGTTGGGTGAAACCCTAAAACTTTGCCCTGAGATAATTTTTAAACCTTAAACCAAAAATACCCCTGAAGTCATCTTCAAGCTGAACAAAGCTGAACAATAGTTTAGCTTAACTAGTAAAAAAGGTCTGACTTGAGCATTATGCTTTTTAAAGAACTATCTATATGAGATCCATGTGAAAACAGCAACTCAAAAGATTAGATAGGAGCCTTAGAGGGTAGTGAGTTTATGTTAATGAGGGAGGAACAATTCAGAAAAGGAGGGTGAGAATGGTTGTACAACTCAAAGAATGTAATCAGTGTCACTAAATGGCACATGTAGAAACTGTTGAATTGGTATATGTTTTGCTGTGTATATTGTCAACAACAACAAAATTTTTTTTTAAAGCAAGTAAGCAAAACAAAGCATGAAATCATAGACATCCTAGAAGAACACATGTATACATGTTTTTATAATCTTAGAATGGGCAAAATCTTTTTAAACATAACAAAATTTAGCAGTTATAAAGGTAAAGATTGATAAATTCAATTATATAAAAATTATAAAATTTTGTATATCAAACTGTAGCCCTCTAAAAAAAAGGCAAAAAGCAAACAAACAAAACCCCTGGAAAAGTTTTCTTTGATTCTAAACCTTAGGTTAGATAGATGGTTGCCTTCAAGTTGACTTCGATTCATGGTGATCTTATGTACAATAGAATGAAACGCTGCAGGGTCCTGTGTCATCATGATTGCTGGCATATTTCAATCCATCACTACAGCTATCATGCCAGTCCATCTCACTTAGGCTCTCCCACACCCTCGTTGGCCTCCTACTTCACCAAACATGATGTCCTCCTCTAGCGATTGATCTCCACTGATGATGTGCCCCAAACAAGCAGGTCAGACAATGTTCTGTCATGATCCATAAGGTTTTCATTGGCAAATTTTTGGAAGTAGATCTCTAGGCCTTTCTTCCTAGTCCGTCTTAGTCTTTGGACAAGTCACCAGGAGGAACCAGTTGCTGAAGGACATCGTATTTCAAATACCAGAAAGGGTCATGAATGTCCACCATGGATGACTTGCTGGTATTTGAAATACTGATGGCATTGCTCGCAGCATCATGTTATTGCGGTTGTTAGGTACCATCAAGTTGGCTCTGACGCATAGTGACCTTACATATAACAGAACAAAATGCTGCCCAGTCCTGCATCATCTTCACAATCGTTGCTACGTTGGAACCCATTATTGTAGTCACTGTGTCAATCTATCTCATTGAAGGTCTCCCTTTTTTTTTCACTGACCCTCTACTTTACCAAGCATGATGTTCTTCTCAAGAGACTGGTTTCTCTTGATGATTTGTCCAAAGTAAGTGAGAAGAAGTCTTACCATCCTCGTTTCTAAGGAGCATCCTGGCTGTACTTCTCCAAGACAGATTTGTTAATTTCTCTGGCAGTCTATGGTACATTCATATTCAAAGGTATCAATTCTTTGGTTTCCCTTTTTCACTGTCCAGCTTTCACATGCATATGAGGTGACTAAAAAAAAACATGGGTGGGGTTAGGTGCACCTTAGTCATCAGAGTGATTTTTTGCTTTTTAATACTTTAAAGAGGTCTTTTGCAGCAGATTTGTCCAATGCAATATGTCATTTGATTTCCTGACTGCTGCTTCAATGGGCATTGATTGTGGATTCATGAAGAAACACATCCTTGACAACTTCAATTTCTTTTCCATTTATCATGATATTGTTTATTGGTCCAATTGTAAGGATTTTCATTATCTTTATGTTCAAGTGTAATTCATACTGAAGGCTGCAGTCTTTTACCTTCGTCGGTAAGTACTTCTTGTTGTCTTCACTTTTGACGAGTATAATTCTGTCATCTACATATCGCAGGCTGTTAAAGAGTCTCCCTCCAACCCTGATGCCCTGTCATTCTTCATATAGTCCAGATTCTAGGATTATTTTCTTAGCATACAGATTGAATAAGTATAGTGAAAGAATACAACCCTGGTGCACACTTTTTCTGATTTTAAACCATGCGGTACTGCCTATGTACAGGTTCTGCATGTTCTGGAATTACCATTCTTCACAATGTTATCCATAATTTGTTATGATTCACACAGTCGAACGCCTTTGCATAGTCAATAAAACACAGGAGAACATCTTTCTGCTATTCTCTGCTTTTGGCCAAGATCCATCTGACATCAGCAGTGATATCCCCCATTCCACATCCTCTTCTGAATCTGACTTGAACTTCTGGCAGTTCCCTCTTGATATACAGCTGCAGCCATTTTTGAATTATCTTCAGTAAAATTCTCCTAGCCTGTGATATTAATGATATTGTTTGATAATTTTCACATTATGTTTGATCACTTTTCTTTGGAATGGGCATAAAGTTGGTTGGCCAGGAAGCTGTCTTCCACATTTCATGGTGACTTAGTTTGTTTTAGTTTTCTAGTGCTGCTATAACAGAAATACCACAAATGGATGGCTTTAACAAAGAGAAATTTGTTTTCTCACAGTCTAGTAGGCTAGAATTCCAAATTCAGGGCATCAGGAGAAGGCTTTTCTCTCTGTTGACTCTGGAGGAAGATCCTTGTCATCAATCTTCCCCTGGACTAGGAGTTTCTCTCCGCAGGGACCCTGGGTCCAAAAGACGCACTATGCTCCCAGTGCTCTTTGTTGGTGGGACCTCTCTCTGCTTCCTTCTTTCTTTTATCTCTTATAAAATAAAAGATGTTGCAGGCCACACCCCAGGGAAACTCCCTTTACATTGAATTAAGGATGTGACCTGAGTAAGGGTGTTACATCCCACCCTAATCTTCTTTAACATAACCTAATCTTGCCCCATTAGCCACAGGCAGAGATTAGGATCTACAAACAAAGGAAAATTACATCAATCACAAAATGGAGAACAACCACACAATACTGGGAATCATGGCTTAAGGAAGTTGACACATGTTTTGGGGAGGTACAGTTCAATCCATGACACTTGGTGTAGACGAATAAGTGCTTTCAGCATTGCATCTGCTTGTTGAAGTATCTCAATTGGTATCTCATCATTACCTGAAGCCATGTTTCTCACCAATGCCTTCAGCGATGGCTTGCACTTCTTCCTTCAGTACCAGTGGTTCTTGATTGTATGCTACCTCCTGAAATGGTTGAGCATCAACAAATTCCTTTTGGTACAGTGAATCTCTGTATTCCTTTCATCTTCTTTTGATGCTTTCTGCGTCATTCAATTTTTGCCCATAGAATCCTTCAATATTGCAAATTGAAGCTTAAATTTTCTCTTCAGTTCTTTCAGCTTGAGAAATGCTAATTTAGTTTTATAAAGTACTATACTATAATGAAAGTATAATGAAATATGCAAAGACCTGGAGTTAGGAAACCAAAAAGGGAAGAACACAATTCAGCATCATAGCAACACGCAAGCCACCACAGCATGACAAACTAACATACAGGTGGTAGAAACATTAGGTAGACCTCATCAAAGAATTGATTTAGGGCTTGGGGCCAAAACCTTGCTAGCCATACAGGATTGCATGGCCTGGCCATGTCTTCTGTGCATAGATCTTGGTTGACAATGGTAGACAACCAATCAAAAAACAGGGTTATGAGGTCAGTATTCAATATTCTGGACTATAGACCTTTTTCCCCCCACAAATAATGTGCCCAGATAAATAATACACCCACACATGTAATGCACCGAAAGGATAAAATTAAGTAAAACAGATCTGGCATAATGTGTGCATTATTTCCATAAAAATATGGTATATCTTCTCCCAGTCTCAATAAAACTAACTCACACATTAGTACATTGGACCCTTAATGTAGAGAGATAGGTGTTGTACTGCCTGGCTTCAAAAATGGGAAGAACGGGAGTAAATATGAAACACTTGGCCTGCTTGACAGTCAGTGTTGATTAGGTGGATCTGAGTGACCAGATACCTAAAGCTCCCTGCCACTCCTCCTAGAAGCTGGGTTACAGGGAAGAAAAGCAAGAGTGAAACAGCAGGTGAGATCTATTTGATTCCTGAGCAATGGCAATGGGTTTTTTTTAGAACTGCATTTTTCTGGGCAAGATATTACTTTGCCATTTGTAAAAGACACTTGAACGGAAGCCGTGACTGAGTTTATGCAACTTCAAATTAGCAAAATTTGGAACATATCAATTCAGAAAACATTGGAGACTACGTTAGAGATCTATAGGGGAATTGCTGTGTATTTGTGTTACATTTCTATTTGCAAGGCGTATATCCTCAATTAAGCTATTTCTTAGGCATGACAACCGTGAGCTGATTGGGGAACAGCAATAGAGATATTGTTCTGTTTTGTATAGCTGAGCTTTTATTCTCCATGGTCACTTAAGTTTTTTTCTAATGAGAATTTTTGAAAAATGATAAAGCTTTATAATAGGAGGATACATATTTAGGAAGGCCATGGACCCATCCCAGTCTAGCCACCTTTGTTTTGTGAAGGAATCTCAGTGTTTGTAGTGTGTAGAGAGAGACAGAGAGACAGAGACAGAGAGAGATGAAAGAACAGGGTGATCAAAGAGCTCTAACACTTTGGGGATCAGGCAGTTATGTTGTGGGATAGTCTTAACTGAGCATGACACTGGGAAGATGGCCAAGAGAATCTTCTTCCCACTTCAAAAAGATTTCTAAGCTATCACAGAGCCATGAGAATGGAGACAATGAGGGAACAATGAGAACGAGGTGGATCTTCATGCTTTGAACCCCGAATTAAAGGGCAACAAAGAGAAATTCCCAAGCATGCATTATCAAGGTGGGCAGTTTCAGAGTTCAGCTTCAAAGGGTACGCCTGAGTGCCAGCTTCATTAATAAGCCAGAGAGGACATGTACAAACACTCTCAGGAATTCATGGGAGCAGTTAAAAGAGTGGAACCCAGGAAAGATCGAGTTTATGGAGAACCAGTCAAGGAAGGTGGAGAGGGCAGTAAGTGTGTGCTGAGAGCTACTGCAATTGAGTATCAATGTCCATGGAGCCTCACAGGCTGTAAGTCTGAACGTGGTTACATTTTAGGTTTCCTTTCAGGATTTTTGTGAATCCTAATGCTGTGCACATCCGTAGCAAGGACTACACTGTAAGAATTATAGTCAATTGGTATTTGAGAAATGGCAGGGATATTGTAGGAGGCCTAACGCATGGAAATGTGTGTGGATTCTCAGTTTGTGAGTGCCAGTGAATAGCAAAGAGACTGTCGACACGTAAAACACCCAATGGGCTACTTTAAGGACCCTGGAAAGGGATAAAGTGCTTGGCAAATTTTTCAGAAAGGAAGAGAGGACAAATGCAACCTTACTAGAACTTAATTACTCTGAGACTTTGGAAGAGATACAGGGAAAGAGGAGTGTCTGGAAAGTAGGCTTTTAGCCCAGCCCTCTCTACTTTGAGTACTAAAGTTCTATAAAGACTGAGCCTCTTCTCAGACCAAGACAAGCAACGGGTGTCAGATATCGTCACAGCTTCTGAGTAAAATATCACCCAATGGATTTAAACCTGAGCATGCCATGTGCCACAACTCAGCTGCAAACTGTAAGGTCTGCGGTTTGAGCCCACAAGCCACTCCGTGGGAGAAGGATGTGGCAGTCTGCTTCCATAAGTATTTACAGCCTTGGAAACTCTATGAGGCAGGACTACACTGTCCTACAGAGTTGCTATGAGTTGGAATCTACTCGATGGAGGTGGGTTTGGTTTTGGGTTTATGCTATGTGCCATGTGCACATGTGTTCATGTCCTGGGATAGACAGTGGTGGGAACCACGGGGGCTAGGGGCAAAAGCTGAACGTGTTCCTCCCAAGTGTCACCACAGCACAGGAGGAAAAAGACACTTAAACTCTGGCTGGAGAAAATCACTTGCCATGAAACCTGACTCATGGCAACCCTGTGTGTGTAGGAGTAGAACTGTGCTCCACAGAGTTTTCAGTGGCTGAGTTTTCAGAAGTAGATCACCAGGTCTTTCCTCTAAGATGCCTCTGAGTGGACTTGAACAGCTAACTGTTCAAGTCCACTCAGAGGCATCTTAGAGGAAAGGCCTGGTTAGCAGCTGAGGGCATTAACCGTTTGCACCGCCCAGGGGCTTACTGCAAAAATGGCAGGTACCAGAAGAGAAATAATAACAGCAACAAACACAATCACAAGAATAGCTCACATTTACTGATTGCTTGCTAGGTTTCAGGCATTGTGATAAGCACTTTGCAGGCATTATCTCATTTAGAAAATTAAAGGAGTGTGATGGAGAATCTTAGAGGCTTGACAATTGAGGTCATATATATCCTAAGGCATATGGTACTTCAATAACAGCAGTGAAATTTTTGAAACCTCTCGAGCAGACATTTGGGAGTATTATGAACTGCAAAGCAACCCAGGTAAAATTGCTAAAATTATCACTGAGAGAAAAAAAGCTAACTTATTAAAACTGGAGACCCTAAGCTGGAAGATGGTAGAGAAGAAAATATATATCAGGCTCTCCGTGAGCAAGCAATTATTGGGTTTGTCTTGTGCATAGCACTTCAATCATAGTTTCAGCTACCAGGCCAAGGACGTATGCCTAATTACTTCCAGCTGCTGAGACTAGGGATTGACACCAGGAAATACGGGTCACCTAGATCAACTAGGGCAGCTGCTGAACTGCCAAGAAGGCAAAGGCCTGAACTCAGCCCTAGGGTTTCTGAAAAGGAGTATACGTGGCCTCTTGCCAGACACAAGGGATTGTCTGCCAATAAAAAATACAGGAAGGGGTGCCCAGAAAACTGTAGAACAATACTGCCTTTCAACGGGGGAATCAGTGCAGTGAACTCGGCTACATACAAAAAGCTATGATCAATAAGAAAACCTATCTTTAGCATCCTAAGGAAAGGAGCAACAGAGAAAGTCACCTGGTGCAAGTGGCTCAAGATATGAATTGCCCCTAGTCCTTACAATAGCAGTCTCTAGGGGTGCAGAGGTTTGAGGTTATCGGAGGGGAGACGAAAAGGAGCAAAGAGGGATTTGATGTTAAAGCAGTGCAGAAGAGTGGGCCACACGCAATAATTACGTCGCAATCCCTCCATGACATACACCTGACCCACCTCCCTTCACAAGAATTGGATGGATTGGGATTATGTGGTTCCATCATAAAGTTTTTACCCCTACCCACTTTGGAAATGTGAATTCAAGGTTTGAGTTTTCCAAGGAAGGGAAAATGTGGATGTTGATAGTAGTGATTGTGTGCCTGAAGTAAGAAGGTGGGGACCAAGGAGAAGATGGATGGTCAAGACACTACTCCAGTTTATTCAGTGTGTGGGCGGCAGGCTATCACGGGGATCTGGAAATTCTCCCCACCCACCCCTGCAGACAGAAGCTTACAGAAGAAGGGTGGAAAGGAGCCAAAGACTTCTACTCGAGGTTGTCCCAGCTGGATCCCCAAGAATAAATTCAGAATTCTTAGCAAGTTCTGCTGCTGGGTGAAAAGAGAGGTTGAGGGGATCGTAATTCCTTAAGACCAAAGTTCTTTCTATGAATGGGACTTACATGATTTTCAGGGAAAATATAGAGCAGAACTGCTTGACCCTCTTCTCTTCAGGGAAAAGCTTGCAAAGATTGCATTGCTTGGGACTGGTAAAATCATTTTGAAGAATTACTGATTAATAAATGTCAAAGTCCTGAAGTCTCATGACATATATCTTCATGGTAGTGGTGGAAAAATGGTTAATGTCTTAGACTGGGTTCTCTAGAGGAGCAAAACCAGTGAAGCATATATATTTAAATATATACATAGAGATTTATCTCAAGGAAATGGCTCACACACTTGTGGAGCAAGTCCCAAATCTGCGGGTCAGGTGTCAGGCTGGAGGCTTCTCCTGATTCACATGGTGGCAGGGGCTGATAGACCCATAATTGGCAGCTCAGGTGGAAGGCCGCTTGCTCATGGGGTTGCAGGAGCTGACAAGCCTCAAGATCTGCAGGTCAGGCAGCAGGCTTCTGGCTCACATTCCAAGAAACAGAGGTAAGAGGATGACAAGTTGAATGCAGGATGCTAGCTTTGCCAGACCATCCATATGTATTGGATGTAAGCCACACACCCAAGGAAACTCTCTTTTCAACTGATTGGATGCTCACATTAGATCACAAAATGGAGGATGATTACATCATTGCATAACTGCCAAACTACATCATTACATAACTGCCAAACTACATCACTACATAACTGCCAAACCACTGAGAATCATGCCCCAGCCAAGTTGACACACAACCTTAACGATCACAATTAAAATTCAGATATGTGTAGATTTTAGCACTCTGAATAGATGAATTAAACCAAACTGCTATACACAATAACAATATGCTAAACGGAGAAAGTACTGAAGTTGTCAAAGATTTCATTTTATTTGGACCCACAATCAATGTCTATGCAAGCAGCAGTCAAGAAATCAAATGATATATTGCATTGGATAAATATGCAAAAAAAAAAAAAAAAAAAAGATGTCACTTTGAGGACAAAGGTGCACCTGACCCAAGCAATAGTATTTTCAATAGCCTCATATACATGGGAAAGCTGGACAATGAATAAGGAAGACCAAAGAAAAATTAATGCATTTGAATTATGATGTTGGCAGAGAATACTGAGTATGCCGCGCACTGGCAAAAGAATGAACAGGTCTGTCTTGAAAGAAGTACGACCAGAATGCTCCTTAGGAGCAAGGATGGTGAGACTTTGTCTCACATACTTTGGACATGGTATCAGGAGGGACCCATCCCTGCAGAAGGACTTCATGCTTGGTAAAGCAGAGGGTCAGCAAAAAAGAGAAAGACCCTCAGCAAGATGGATTGACACAGTGGCAACAACAATGGACTCAGACATAGCAACAATTGTGAGGATGGCACAGGACTGGGCAGTGTTTCATTCTGTTTTACATATGGCAGCTAGGAGTCAGAACAGACTCCATGGCACCTAACAACAAATATGTACAATACTTGCTCCAGATCGCTTGCTAGGAGCTCAATGATTTCAGTGTCTATTTGAGGACCTGGAAACCCTGGTGGCATAGTGGTTAAGTGCTACAGCTGCTAACCAAAGGGTCGGCAGTTCAAATCCACCAGGCACTCCTTGGAAACTCTATGGGGCAGTTCTACCCTGTCCTCTAGGGTCACTATGAGTCTGAATCGACTCAACGGCACTGGGTTTTTTTTTTTTTTTGAGGACAAGGAACCCCAATGGTGCAGTGGCTAAAGTGCTCAGTTGCTAACCAACACGTCAGCAGCTCGAACCCTCCAGCCACTCTGCAGGAGAAAAATGTGTCAATCTGCTTCCGTAAAGATTTACAGCCATGGAAACCCTAAGAGGCAATTCTACTCTGTCCTATATGGTTATTATGACTTGGAATCAGCTTGACAACACTGAGTTTGGTTTGATTTGGTTGATTGAAGAGAGGGTTGTCAAAATCCTATGACTGAAAGGAATAAAAAGAGAACATGAAATAACCTATGCATAATTTCAGTTGAAGAAATTTGGAAATAGAATGGCTTGTCTCTAGGCTTGTCTCTAGATGGCTTGTCTCTAGATGTTATTAACAAATATGCTGTTAAAAATAATACATAATGCTATATACTTATATAGATCATGGAGTGATTCTAGGCTGGTATTTCTCAGGCTTCAGCCTCTCTAGTACCACCTCCCACAGTTTTGCCATATCCTTGTATCTCTATGCCATTATTTACTGTATTTTTACGCACATAACAGGTGTCTTCTACGTTTGTTTGCCAACCACACCCTCCCCCCAGGAGATATTTTTGTAAGTGTGCTGTGTCATTTGCTGTAAAAAAAAAAAAAAAAAAATAGCATAATGCGCTTACAAAAATACCTCCTGGGGGGAGGGTAAGGCTGGCAAACAAATGCATAAAATATGGTAATGTTTTTCTTTAAATTGATGTGTATTTTAAACTTACATACATCTTTTTAAAGAAAAAACTTTGTGTCATGACACTAAAAAAAAAAAAACAAAACCAATATCACTTGCCATAAATAGGAGGTAACAATAAAAACAAAAACCAAAGCAAAGTTATAAAACTCTAGTTAGATACTATTACACACCAAAGGCTCTCAGCCTAAGGCCTGCTTTCTCTTTTAAAAAGGGAGATTAGCAAGTGATAGACATACAAGCACCAAATGGAAATTTTCTCCTTGAAGTAATCAGTAGGACTGAGCAAGAACTGGAAAGGGAATAACTCTCTCACTGTGTGATTCAATGTCATTTAGTGTCAGCGTCTGGGTACCACTGATAATCTACTCCAGTGCCACTTAAATCCAGATCATGGTAAAATCCAGATCATGGTATGTGTGCCGTATGCTTTGGGAAACACAGTTCTTGGCCCTCCTAACATAACGTAAGCCTCACTCACCCTGAATAGTAGATATAGAGTTAGAGTAAGATAGGGAATCAGAGAAAGAAGGTATAAGAACAGTCTTAAAAAAAAAAAAGTCTAGGAAATTAAGAAGCAGGAGAAAAGCAGGAGTGAAAGACGCACAAAAATAAGGCAAACCGTCAAAGAAGACAGGTCAGAGGATAAGCTTATGTTTAAAAGTAAAAAAAGACACCTAAGGAAAAGAAGAAGCAAAGCTAATTGAAGACTGAAAGTGGCTATGAAGTGAAATCACACCCGATCAAGATAAGCACGAACAGAAATGCAGAAAGTTATCCAAATATGCACATGGGCTAAGTCTGTAGGTCACAAATCAATTAACTGTTACTCACTGACCTTTGTTCTTGAAGGGGAGCAGAAAGAGGGTGGTGGCGGAGACGGCAAACACCTCTGTTTGCATACAATTAGGTCATCATATGACCGAACTGACTTACCTGGCTGAAGTAACAGGACTGGCTGGTGTGTCAGGTATTTCAGCTACTTTAAAAAACAAACACCTTCTTCATTTTCCCCTGGAGAAAAACCTGAATTTATCCAGCTGAGTTATACTTCACAGATAGCTGTTTTGCATGTGGGATTTGAATTGCCCATCACTTAATTTGTTTTTCTAGAAGGTAATAAAATGTAATTTACAACTGGTAGGTTTAGTGGCCACAGAGAGTGATAAAATTCCAAACCCAAAGCCTTGGTATTCAGTACCTTTAGCTATTCCGCCATATAATCTAGCTTACAGCAAAGCAAAGAAAGGTCACTTGGGGTTCCTATAGTTGCCATTTATCCCTCAGAAAATAATTTCTAATGATTGGGATAGGGTAAATAAACAGAAGAGCAATAAAGCTCAAAGTAAAAGTTATATTTAGATCATACCAGAAGCTATACATATGCTAACAAAAAACTGTGTCTTGTTGCTTTAAAAATTTCACCATCTGGGTTATAACAGTCACTTGGATATAATAAATAAACATGGGAATATATATATATATATACCCACAGTATATTTTTTTCTTTTCTTTAAGCTTCAAAATAGTGTTTCTTAAGTACTGTTCAGAAACCCTGGTGGTTCAGCGGTTAAGTGCTACGGCTGCTAACCAAGAGGTCGGCAGTTGGAATCCACCAGGCGCTCCTTGGAAACTCTAAAGGGCAGTTCTACTCTGTCCTGCAGGGTCACTATGAGTTGGAATCGACTGGACGGTAGTGGGTTTGGTTTTTTTGTTGTTGTTGTTAAGGACTGTTCAAATGTGGTTTTCTGAATTTTCAAAGTTCCTCCCAATTTTGTCTTATTCTTACATTGACAGAATGAAGCAAGTACCATGTTTATAAGACTTCCCAGATTTTAATGTAAAAACTTTTAAATAATATTTTCCATTTATATAGTGCATTATAACCTATAAAGTGTTCTCACATACATATTATACCCATGACCCTGTGAGGCAGTTAGGCTTTACAGAGGCCTTAACAGGCTCAGCCAGATGAAATGACTTGCTCAAGCCCACACAGCTAGTTAATGTGCAAAATGAGCATCAGTTGGGGCTTGTATGTTGGGGGGCTGGCTTTCTCCTCAGAGGCCCCACAGGTGGCCTTACTCCATAGAGTCACCAGGTTGCAGGAGCTATCCCCAGCTTGTCAGTGTTTCAGACTTTTGCACAGTCAACTGAAGATTCCTAACCAAACCCATAAGAGACCGAAGTCTAAACCAGAAGACTGGTTTATTTATTGTGAGGAACATCACTGCCATATGGACCAGACAGAATGCACTTGTTGAACCAGTGTATTCTCTCCCCGTGGGCAGAATTACACGGCTGACAAACTACAATTATGAGATTGAATGATGAGCATGAAATAAGCTGGAGGAGGTAGATGTTGTCGAGAGGGCAAGGAGAAAAAGAATGTGTATTGATAACTAAGGAGTTCCCAGGCTGTGCAAACAGTTAAGCACTTGACTACTAACTAAAAGACTGGCGATTGAACCCACCCAGGGGCCCCTCAGAAGACAGGCCTGGCAAACTGCTTCTCAAAGGTCACGGCGTGGAAAACCCTATGGAGCGGTTCTACTCTGTACACACGTCAGAATTAACTAGACAGCAATCAATTTTTTTTGTTTGTTTTATTGGTAAGCTATAAGATACCTATCATTATTATCAATCCCGTTATTACCAGTACTTACTATCATTATTTGTTTTATTCTATGAAGGAGGAGATTTAGACACAAAGAGATCGATTAGCTTCCCCAAGGTCTTACAACCAGTATGAGAGAGGATTCAAACCCAGGTCTATCTGCTTCCAAGGCTCTTGGGTCTTGCAGGACAGAATGTGGTGGTAGTTATAGGAGGTGGTGGTAGCGATTATGATGATGAGGAAGGAGAGGGGAAAGAGGAAGAAAAGCAGGGAGGGGAAAGAGAAGGAGGGCAAGAAGACGGGGAAGAAGGGCAGGAGAAGAAAGAGAAGTAGGAGGAAGAAGAGGAAGAGAGAGAGGAGGAGGGGTGGAGGAAAAAAGGAAAGGGAAAGTGGGAGGCGGGGAAGACAGAGGGGAAGAAGAGGGAAGGCCAGGATACAGCCTCTAGTTGAAGTAAATCCCAATAAATTCTAAAGGTACCTCAAGGTAGCTCTAGTGTGAGGAAGTCAGTAGAATTGAGCTAGTGCTGCTCTGCTGGGTCCCTATCCGGGAGTGATGCTGTTTCTCTGCGAGAAAAGATGGGGTGGGCGGATAGAGAGGGAGCCAAGCAGGCACTGTAGCAGCTAGTGCTAGTGGTGCGGACCCGTTTGTGATTAAGCTAATCTACCATTTGGGGACTTTCAGAACAACCAATTTAAAGAAGCAAATTTTAGCCCATATCATTTAGAGGTGGTGGTACAGACTCACCGGGTCACCAATTTGGACTCCTGATTTCACTGTTTATTTTCTAACTTGAACATATCATCACTTAAACTCATCTGTGAAGTGGAACTAATACTTCTTGCCCCACTTTCCTTAAGATACTAATGTTTCTTGAATACTTACCACGTGTCAGCTCTATGCTCAACGCTCTCTCTGTATGCTCCATTGTTTTTAATCCTTATAAGAATCTTGTGACTCATAAAAGGATTTACGGTTATACACATTTTATAAATTATTAAAATGAGGCTTAGGAAGGCTAAGTATCATACCCAAGGTGATACTGAAACATGTTTGTCATAAAAATCTCAAAAATTTATTCTAAAAGTTTCTTGACTCAAAGAGGAACCTCTTTTTTATTTATTTATTTTTATCCCAGGTCATGAGTCGGAATCGACTCGACAGCAATGGGTTTGGTTTTTTTGGTTTTCATGAGTCCCTTGGAATCTCAGGAGGAGTAAAGAATTTGTTTGATTGCATTTTTAGGTACTGCTTCTTGAGATGGTGTTCTCACAGTTGAGCCAGAAGCTACTCACCCTGAATTACAGCAGGAAAAAAAAAAAAGTTACACGTAGGTTGAAGGCATATGAGCTTGCAAGGAATGGAGATGCTGTTGGGTAAAAACCCCCAAGTTAAGGGCCAAATTCAAGCACTTTGAGTCTCAGCTCCTTTGCAGGCAGCATCAGTAAATTTATTTAGTATGATGCTTCATACAAATCAGAGGCAGTGAAATGGTCCTCTCTTAAATGCAAGTCCTCTCTAGAGAAGCTTGTCTGTCAGACAAGTGGTTCAGAGCTTGGATGTAGAGTCTTCCAAAACTTCTTGAAATTCCTTGTTAAAGGATGACGTAAATACTCTCTTACTAACATTTAATTTGATAAGCAGTAATAAGAGACCCTTTTCTCTTCTCCTTTTGCAATGTTATAGCTTCCTCTTTATTTTTTAAAGTTTTAAACGCATCATCTTTTCAGGACCCTGTAGGTTTTAATTACCAAAGCAGCCACACAGTTTTTAGCAAAAGCAGAATGACCTTATTTTACAGCTAAAACAAAGTCCAAAGCTTGATCCCAGCAGCAGGCAGTTAACAGGTCATTCCAGAAAGATTTATATATACTTTGAGGACCAAGAAGAATTTCAAACAGGAAGTCAAACTGATGGACTCGCTTATCTTTAATCACTTTAGGCAAGTTTGGATTTACTTCAATTACAGGCTGTAACCTGGCTAAATGAGGTTTGTTTTTATGAAAACTCCACACACTGCTGCCATTAAACAATTTAGAGAACAGAAAATTCAGCAACTAATTTTAATACACCTGTAGGAGAAACAAAAACAACCACCAAGTTTTCTTTCGTTTTAGAGAAACAGCCAGTGTTTCATAATTGTATTTATACACCTGGCGTAAGAAAATATTCCTCAAAAGTGAAAGCAAGAAACTAGGGCAGCAATAGCTGGGTGCTGAAGGCAGATAGGTATGTGTGTAGGGACATTCTTTTATTACCTCTTAGATAAAATCAAGAGGTAATAATAGCAATATCAGCCTGTCGTAGTAATAGCAGTATCAGCCTATCTTCTAGTTCACTTTGCAGCTGTGACATTCCTTGGGGGGGGGGAGGGGAAATTATGGTTAAAATCTGCACCTCTGAATCCCCATTTTCACTCCCACCATCTTTGTTCCTTGAAAAAATCTGTTTCTAGTGTCTGCGCTGTGACCCTTTCTTATGTAGGTTTTCATTCTTGAATAACAGATAAATCAGGAAAAGGTCTTAGCCACAGCTCACTTCTTCAGTGACTACCTCGAGGACAGCTGGGGTCTGACAGATCCCGGCCAGTTGCCATACATGCAATAGCTTTTAAAAGCAGGCTGTCTTCAGTGCTAACCTCATGCAGGAAAATGAAAAATGGGAAATGCAGTGATATTTCATTCTGTTTCCTCTTGCTCATTCTAGGAAATACAACCAAGGGAACATATGATTGGAGTGAAAGTTGGTTTTTCTTGACAAATAAACATTCCACACAAAGAATCAGTACAAAATGGCCTGGGGTCTTAAAAAAACTTCCAAGGGGCCATCCAAGGCACAACAATTGGTCTCTATTTGCCTAGAGCAACAAAGGAAGGAGATTCAGGAATAGGAGGGGGATATGGAATGTGTAGTTAACTCTTGCCATGAACAACTGCCTCCTTTGCCATGAAACTAGAAGAACTGAATGTTACCGTTTTGATCAAAGAGTACATAGAAGAATCCTAATCAAAGGGGGAAAAATGCAGAACAGAATCTCAAATTCTCACGGACTCCAGAATTCCTGGAACCATGAAGGTTGGATGAACCCCTGAACTTTAAACCCAAAATATCCCGTGAAGTCTTGTTAAAACCAAATAATAGTTTAGCTTAACTAGTAAAAAATGTCTGCCTTGAGCATTATGCTCTTTGAAGATCTATATTGGATCAAATTGACAACAGCAGCTTGAAAGATTAGGTAGGAACCTTAGGGGGCAGTGAATTTATGTTAATAGGAGGAGCAACTCAAAAAGGAAGATGCAAATGGTTGCACAACTCAAAGAATGTAATCAATGTCACTAAATGGTGCATGTGAAAAACTGTTGATTTGGTCTATGTTTTGCTGTGTATATTCTCAATAAGAACAAAATAAATAAAATTATACAAAACAAACCAATTGGTACAAAATGGTACTGGATTAAATCATATTCTATAAAACAGTAAATGGCCATTCTTCCTCTTCCTACCAGTGAGGGTGGGAGAGCAGATAAACGGTTGACACTTAGAGAATAGGCCTGATTATTCTCATTTTTGGAAATAGCATTCAAATGTGTATAAGCTTTACAAATTATAATTGTCATTACAGACAGAATTATCCTCGTAAATACATTTTGGATGGGATATAAGGAAATGTGGGTGTTCTGATCTTTTGCGAACTCTTAATTAAGCCTATAAGAATTTTCTGCAATATAACCAAAAACAAAAAAAAAAGAAAAAAACCAGTTTCCGTTGAGTCAGTTCTGGCTCGTGGTGACCCTGTGCATGTCAGAGTAGAACTGGACTCCATAGGGTTTTCAAAGACTGCAATCTTTCAAAAGTAGATAGCTAGGCCTTTCTTCTTAGGTGTCTCTGGGTGGATTTGGGTGGCCAACCTTTCACCTAGTAGCCGAGTGCTTAACTGGCTTAACTGTATGTACTATCCAGCAACTCCTTTCTGCAATACAGGGTCCTTTGTCTGCAATATGAAGCCCAGTATACCCTTCTCGTAGATGGGGGATCAGGAAACGCTGAGCCTTGAAGTGAGAAAGATACCCGGTACAAGAGGATTGGGAGTGGCAGCTTGCTACCAAACAAAATCCACAGCCATTAGTCCCAACAGAGCAAATTCCCCTCCCCTAATATCCTGTCTCATTCCCAGCTCTTTTTTCCCCCCAAACTCGTGCTGTCAGTTTACAGCCTCTTTCACCTGCCTGAAAGCTGTGTCCTCTCAGTGCGGGAGCTCACCGGGGCCTCCATGCCCAAACGAGCAGAGAGAGGAGTTACCCCATATGTAATTATGCTGTGGAATCACTGCATTTCTTCATGTGGGAAGGGCAAGGGCTTGGCTCCCTACAATCCTGCCATGATGTGGACCAGCAATATATATTACAAAGATTCATCAGACTGAGAGAGATGCTGCTTAGCCCAGGGACTAGAGGAGCTCCACCTCTGAGGCCAGACTCCAGCATGAGATGGGAAGTAGGATGGAGGCCAGACCTGCACTGCCACTGGGAGAGAAGGAGGGTCTCTTCGGAGGCAGTTCAGTGCAGTGGTTAAGAGTCCCGGCTATGGCATCAGACAGCCTGGCTCCCTATTTACTAATTGATTTGGGGCTCATTTCTAAACCTCTACAGTTTTAATTTCTTTGAAGTACCATGTGGCACAGTTACAGAGAGCAGCATTCACATTGTATTTTACATCCCACGTGGCAGCCCTGAGTTTTTTTTTAATTGCTAAAATCGAAATAACTATTTCTGAAAATTATAAGAGATAATGCATGTGAACCGCCTGGCATAGAGTAAGCAGTTGATAAGTTGATAAGGATTAGGCATTATTATATTAAAGGTAAAACAAACACAGATTTCTCAAATGGCATCTGATATGTGGCTGAGGGCCCTTTCATCCCTGAGCCCAGGCTGCCCAGGTTCTTGGGTGGGCAAGTAGAGGGGCAGATTTAACTGAGCTTTAAATTATGCCCTTTACTTCAGTTCTGCAAATGTTGATTTTGTGTGGGTTAATTTCTGTGCAGAAGAGCTGGCAGGAAAACAGGCTGAGCTCTCGGTTGGGCACTTTCCCTTTATGCTCTACCTGGTCTCTACAAATTGTCTAATGAATATTGATGAATCAGTAGTAATAAACGTCTGCCTGAGAGAACTGCAGAGCAGTAACCTCTGACCTTTCATCCTGTCTCCTGCTTTCTGGGGTTCTGATAGTGACAATTATGGTTGTAATATCCACTTTTATTAAATAAGGAAAGGGATAAAATTAGGAAGATGAAAGTCTTGGGTGCACTTGGCTGTGCTGTTTTTTTTAAATGGGTATTAACTATTAAGAAAACCCTGGTGGCGCAGTGGTTAAGAGTTCGGCTGCTGACCAAAAGGTCGGGAGTTCAAATCCACCAGGTGCTCCTTGGAAACCCTATGAAGCAATTCTACTCTGTCCTATAGTGTCGCTATGAGCCGGAATCTACTCAACGGCAATGGGTTAACTATTAACATTAACTTTGTTCTGGGTATTGTGCCAGCTGTTGTCTTCATGCTCTATCCTTTAGTCATTGCAAGAACCTATGAGGAAGTTATTTTAGCTTTATTTTACTAAGAATCAGAGAGGTTAAGTAACCTGCCCCAAGTTACACAGCCGTAAGTGGCAGAGTCCTAATCCATCAATAGCTAGATTTATCTATATATGTTCACTCCTCAAGTATTTTTTGAGTGCCTACTGTGTGTTATTCACTGAGATAGGTGCTAGGGACATAATAGTGAGCAAGACAGACCCAATCCTGGTCTTCACAGAGCTTATAGTCTAATAAGGAAAGCTGATAAGTAAATAGGTGATTACAATTAAATGTTACAACTCAGGCTGTCAGGGACATTTCGAACAGGAAAAACAGCCTCTGCAAAGGCCTAGGAGCAGAAGAAAGCAAGACATTTTTGGAGAACTGCAAGGAGTTTGCTGCTATGTTAAATGCTATGTAGTAAATGAAGGCATAGAAGTGAGTACCGTGGACTCTCAAGGAAGGGAGCCACTATCTCTTTCTGGGGAGAGCTAGGTTGAGTTAGAGTTTATCTGAAGAGTTCTGCTTGTTGTCAAGACTCTCTGATGTTTTCCAAAGCAGTAATAATAGGCTCCGGAGATGATTATGTTTCATTTCTTTGATTAGAGGTTTCCAAAAAAGAATAGGGCCCAGGTTTCCCCAGGGGGTTTCCATGGTCCTGTGCCCCAGCATGAGCTGGAGGGCAGCTGTGGCTGGTTCACCAAACCAAACCAAACCCGTTGCTATCAAGTCGGTTCCAACTCATAGTGACCCTATAGAAGAGAGTAGAACTGTCCCGTACTGTTTCTAAGGAGATACTGGTAGATTTGAACTGCCAACCTTTTGGTTAGCAGCCATAGCTTTTAACCACTATGCCACCAGGGTTTCCCAACGGATCACATTTACCAAGAAGTTATTAAAATAAGACATGGGAGGGGTGGGGCACCAAGTGTAAGGTCCTGATGTCCCATCAGCTGCCTCTAACACCTAACATCTATTGTGTGCCAGGCCATGCTCTAAGGCTTAACAGGTCCTGACTCATGGAGTCTTCATGATAGCTCTATGAGGTAGGCCTTGAGAGGTTAAGTAAGATACTCAGGCTCACACAATGAAGAGGTGCTAGAGCCAGTACATGAACCCAGGGCAGCGTGGCCCTGGAGTCTGTGCTCTTATTCACAGTTCTGTACCTCTCCTCTATTCCGACTGTTGGAAATGTGATGGGACTGTCAACAGTCTACGAAATCAGCTATATAAATTACGGAAGATAAGTCACAGCTCTGTTCTGTGGCAGCATAAAAATGAAAACCATTTATGAGCAATCTTATGGAAAGCTACACCTACTCCCAGTACTTTTGACCCTACATCTTTGCCAAACAACCAGAAGTGTTAAAGTGTGTTACCTCCAGTGAAGCAGTAAACAAAGATACCCCACCAAACCTTGAAGAAGTGGGGTGATTTCTTGTACAGGGCCTTTTTTTCCCCCTAGCCTGAGAGTATCATAAAGGCTCAGACTAAGGTGGACCATGGTGACATGGTAGCAGCCTTTTGCTCCCAAAGAAGCACCTTAGGGTCCTCACTCTTCATTATTTGACCTGGTCTTGCCCTAGGAGATTCCAATTCAGTGGTTCAAGGATAGGGCTCAGCATGCAGATTAAAAAAAAAAAAAAAAAACTCTGCGAGTGATTCTGATATATAACCTGAATTGAGAACTACTGGAACTGGTCAATTAGATGGCATCATTAATCTGCCTGGTTAACACAAGAGGGTGAAAAGGGCCACAAACGCACTACTACTACTAATAATAATGATAATAATAATAATGAATAAAAAAATTAATTGAATAAATGAGTGAAATAATGCTTCCATGAAGTCTTTGGTAAAGTAGAGGATCAGCAAAAAAGAGGGAGACACTCAATGAGCTGGACTGACGCAGTGTTTGCAACAATGGGCTCAAACATAGCAACGATTGCGAGAATGGCACAGGACCCAGCAGCGTTTCATTCTGTTGTACATAGGGTCACTATGAGTCAGAACCGACTCGATGGTATATAACAATAATATGGTTCCCAGCCTTCGTTATGTCAGTTATGTCAAGAATTCCTTCTCTTTTATAGAAAGTTATGACCTGGGCTAGATTTGCTCCCTCTTTGTCCCTCACACATATTTGATTGTCATCTCTTTGCCCCCTGGCCCATCTTATTCAGATTGTTCCACAGTGTCCCTTTTTCTGTCTTCATGCAGTGCTTAGTTCGATTGGTTACCTTTGGGTCAGTGGTTATCCCCCAGCTCTGCTTTTATCTGTGTAAGGAATTTCTGCTTCTTCTGTTACATTAACCTAAGTGAACCTGATGCCTAGAAGCTGCTATGAGTATCATTTTCCCCACTGAACTTTAGTACTCACTGCTGGGGAGTCAAGGTAGGCAAGAGGTTCAGCTTAGACACAGAGAACAATTTTGTATGAAACTGAGACAGACATTTGTGGTGTCTTCCTTTTCCCTAAATTCAGAGTGATGGTATAGTCAGTGTCTCATGGGGACACTACGGATATTTTGCTGAAAAGTGAGAGAAAGAACTGAAGACCTCTCCAGGTTCTTTGTTGTTGTGTTACAATGATCGGCATGGCTACTGTGGAAATGATACAATTAATTTTTTTCTCCTATTGAGTACAATTCTAACTTCAAATCTTGATGAGTCTTTTTGTGTAACATATATAAATCATGACCATTATTCATATCTACTGGTGTTTGCGGTTCTTCCCTTCTTTCTTTCTTTCTTTAATGCATATACATTTCCAGGAAAGTACTAAGATTAGAGGGAAAAATTACTTACCACCAGCACAAAAACATAACAAAACAAAAAAACAACTTTAACACATTTCTGGCTGATCTGGAAAAATAAAAAGCTATAATTTTATTCCTGTGGTCTAATTTTTTCCATCCTGTGTAATACTAATAAATTATTGTAATTTGGAAAAATGTGAGAAAAGCTCAGTGACTCAGTTCTTCCAGCTT
Organism: Elephas maximus indicus; assembly: GCF_024166365.1. NCBI lineage: Eukaryota > Metazoa > Chordata > Mammalia > Proboscidea > Elephantidae > Elephas > Elephas maximus. The sequence continues at coordinate 162,522,650 of NC_064821.1, read as the reverse complement.
ACATTAGAGGGAAGAAGAGCCCTACAACATCTTGACAGGTAGACCCCTAGCCTTTTACATTAAGGAAAACATGTCTGTGTAAGGAAAACATGTCTGTGTAGCACGGTGGTAACCAATTCATGTTTTAGGTTGGGTGATTCAATAAATTAGCTGGCTGTAAAGGAGGAAAGTCCATGTCAGGATTCTGCTAGGTATTGCCCCTGACTGGGAGGGCTACCAATGAAGAAATGAGATAGTCTGAAGTGAAATTATACAATAATGGCTCAAAATAAATAGACTTCATGTGTAAAATTCAATTCAATATTAGCCCTCAAATAAGTCTTAACCTTAAAAATCAGATACAAAAAAGGTTTTGTTTTTTCAAACCAGATCCATCCCATAATTTAAGAGGCAGTACTGGAATCACACATCTCATTATGGCTCTATTATTACCAGGAAGCTTCCAGTCTGTGGACTCCCAAGTAGATTGCGTTCAATGCTTCCAAAAGGTTTTGTGGCGTTTGAGCAGGCCTGTTCTGAATTGCAGGCTTAAACCTACCTGACTTGTTAGAGTATTAAGCTGAAACTTGCACAGCACATTTGGAATTTCAAAACTCTAAGTCACATTTACATTTTGGAAAAAGAAATACAAAACCTTACAATTCATAACTGGAAATCTGTAAGTCCTCTGAGCTGTTTTCATGCTTGAGGCTACTCAGTAAAATGCCTGTGGAATAAGAGCTCCTTCATTTTCAGCATTTATAAGTCACCACAGTTTGGCTGTATAATCTAGTCCTTCCCCCATTCCAGTCAATATAAAATCATTCTCTGACATAGAAGCACAAGATGTGAAATCAAACATTAGTTTAAGGTAATTAATAAGAACCAGGAAAAGGAAAGACGTGTATGCACCATGGAATCGATGACTCTCTGTTAAGAATTCACAGGTCAACAGATTGAATTTACTCATTCTTAATATCAGTTGTACACTAAGGAAAGTCATTCTACTTTATTATTTCAGGAGATAGGTATATAGGAGTGTTTGAAAATCTATTATGTATAGAAAAGTATAAAAACTGTCAATAAACATATAAATAACCTTAAAGGACTATTATTAGTAGTAGGGGTTATTATTATTATTAAGTAACCCTGGTTAAGTGTTTGACTGCTAACTGAAAGGTTGACAGTTCAAACCCACCCAGTGGATCTGTGAGAGAAAGACCTGGCAATCTGCTTCTGTAAAGATTACAGCCAAGAAAACCCTATGGGGCAGTTCTACTCTGTCACGTGGGGTTGCTGTGAGTCAGAATTGATTTGACGGCACCCAACAAAAATATTGTTATTATTAGTAGTAAGGGCAATGATTATTTAGAATCTGTTTACATTTTCCTGGCATTGCTAAGGTGTAATTTTTTTCCAAATTATTGAGACATCCCCTAGACATCAATAGTTTAAAACAGAGTGCCTTTTTTTATGTTACCCAGAATTGTGAACACACATTTATTTTTTCCATGCTGTCAGCTGTAGCTTTTTTAAAAATTGTTGTAAACATACATGTAACACAGCATTTGCCAATTCAATATTTTTCACAGGTACAATTTAGAAACATCAGTTCCATTAATCATGTTGCTTAACCATCACCAACATTTGTTGACATATTTTCCATCACTGTAAATGGAAACTCGATGCTTTCTAAACAATGACTCTCCTTTTCCTTCTCCCTCCTGAGCCTCGTCATTATTAGTAAACTTTGGTCTCTATAAAAACCACAAAACCCCGACTCATGCCTACAGTAGATATTTCATATGAGATCATAAAATAGTTGTGATTGACTTGCTTCACTGAGCATAATGTTTTCAAGGTTCATCCATGTTGTAACATGTATCAGGATTTCATTTCTCTTTATGGCTGAGCAAACTGACAAATATTCTACTGTACAAGAAAAAAAAATTTTTTTTTCTTTGTGTATGTACCAACTTTTGTTTATCCATTCATCTGTTGAGGGACATTTAAGTTGTTTCTACCTCATAGTTATTGGGCTGCAGTGAAAGTTAGTGTACTAAAATAGAGTGCTTTTTTATAGACATTTTACAAAAAACTATTTACATGCTCCTTGTATATTGATAATTTAACTTTTTAATGAATCAAATGAAGCAGTTTGAATGTCAAAATTGATGGGCTGGGACTTAAGTTGTATGTAATCAGAAACAAGGAAACATTTTCTTCCCTCCAAAACCTGTTCTTCCTCCTCATTACTATGCATCAACTTGTCTAGGGCAGAAATATCGATGTTATCTTTGATCACTCATCTACCATCTAATCAACTGTAGCATCTAAATGCCTCTTGAAATGTCTGCTTTTCTTCTTTGCCAATGACGCTATAGTTCAGAACATCTCTGCTAGATGATAGCAAGCCACCATCTGCCAGTTTGTCATAACTGTAGTAGCTTAATGTTGCTATGATGCTGGAAGTTACACCGCCTATATGTCAAATGCCAGAAGGGCCACCCATAGTAGACAGGTTCCAGTAGAACTTCCAGACTGAGACGGGCTAGGAGGAAAGGCCTGGAGACATACTTCTGAAAATTAGCCAATGAAAACCTTACAGAACATTGACACATTTGCTTTGGATACATCATCAGTAAGGATCAATCACTAGAAGAGGACATCATGTTTGGTGAAGTAGAGGGCCAACGACGGTGTGGGAGACCTTCAGTAAGATGGATTGACACAATAGCTGCAAAGATGTACTTGAACATGCTGCTGACTGTGAGGATGTTGCAGGACCAGGCAACGTTCTGTTGTACATAAGTTCACCAGCTAAAAACAGATGATAGCAAGGGTTTTCTAACCGGTCTCTCCGCCTTTAGACAGCCTGACTGTGAAGCCAATTCTCAATTTTATAGCCAGAATGATCATCAAAACACACATCTGATCAAATCATTCCTCTGCTTAACACTCTTAAATGGCTTCCTATTGCTCTCAGAATAAAACCCTAACTCCTTAATATGGTCTCCTTAGAGGCCCTTTATGATTTGATCTCTATTACCTCTGTTTACAAATTTTCAGTCTGCTTGATCTGTTTCCGATAGATGATGGTTAACATCTTCCACCAAAACTGTTGTTATCGAGTTGTTTCCAACTCATGGCAACACCACGTGTTTCAGAGTCAAACTGTGTTCCACAGGGTTTTCAGTGGCTATCATCATTCAGAAGTGGATCTCCAGGCCTTTCTTCTGAGGCACCTCTGGGTGGATTTGAACCACCAACCTTTTGGTTAATAGCCAGGCACTTAACCATCTGCATCAGTCAGGGACTCTTACTATGATGATGGGTTTGTCAGTTTCGCTTAGTGATTCTGGCAGTTTTGATTTCTACAGTTGAAAGCTTCATTGTTAGTTACATTCAACTTGTTGGTAGAGTCCCTGTTTATCTCTATTAATACGTTTTGTTTAAAGGCTATTTTTTTTTTTTTTTGGTCTGGTATTAATAATGCTATATCAATTTCCTCTTTGTTAGTATTTTAATAATTTAATTTTTTCCATCCGTCTTTATGTGCATCTCTTGCTACCATAATATAGCCAAATATTTTTAAAAATAAATATGATAATTTCTGTATTTTAGTGATTTAAATCTGTTTAGTTATTTCCTTACTGACATATTTGGACTTAATTCTACTATCCTGTTTTGTGTGTGCTTTGTTTATCACATCTTTCTTGGCTTCTTGTATCTTCTTTTCTGCCTTCTTTTGAATGATCAATTTTCTATATCAAATCTCCTCAACCCAGGCCTCTCTTCCTCTCTGCTGGCTTAGAAGCTCTAGATGGGATTTTTTAAAATATAAAACATCTTAAATACAAAGTATTTAGACAAAGTTATTATTTCTAGTCCTTTCCAAGTATGTCAAAGGCCTTAACATGCTTTATTCACTGTACACTTCCTTTTTTTCTTTAACACAAAAAATAGTTATTATTTTAATTCTGCGGTAAAAGTGGTGTTGTGGGGAAGGCGTCTGACCTCCTCTAATTTCACAAGGAGGAGACAGAATCATTACCAGCCTCAACAGCCCAAGGCTGATTCCTATGAGGCTGAGGTCAGACATGCCTCCACCCTTCAACCTCTTTACCAGTTCTGACACCAATCGTCCCTCCCACGGCTCTCTCTACTTTTCTGCTGAGTTCAATAATTCGTTGCAATAGCGACATAGAGCTCACAGATCACACTCACGACTACGGGCTTTATTAGGGAAGTTACAGTTACAATTCAGGTTCAGAAACAGGATACACTTCTTCGATCAGGACAGCCTCTGCCCAATCCTGCTTGCAGGCATGACTCTCCCTGGCCTCTTGGCCTCTTGGCCCCTCAGCCTGACATCTGCCCTGCTTGGGTAAGTGTCACAAACCTCTTTTAACTCTGCCAATAAGTGCCCAGAAGCACCCTCCACCAGCAAGCCTTAGCCCAAAGGCATTCAGCTCCCTTGGTCTCTGGGCTGGGAAGCCCACTTCGCAGCCTCCTGCAGATCTCCTGCTGGTCTCCTGGTTCTGCTATCTCTTCTGCCACTGTTTCTCTGCTGCTGCTCCTTGCCATCTTCAGTGTTACAGCTGTCTCTGTCCTGGGTCTGCTGCCTCTGCTACATCCCTCTGTCTTCTATGTTACAGTTCCTCTCTCTATCTTTCTGTCTCCCTTTAAGTCTAGTGGGATGGCAAAATGACCAATCCCCTTGTTAGGGTTCCATATACCTTACTTGCATGGCCCCAACCACAAGGGTGCCATGCACCTTATTTACATTATTAGCAAGCTATCTAATCCCCTTGGTGGCCACAAGAACCTCATTTGCATAGTCCCACCCAATCATTTTGTGGGAGTTGCAAAGATTATGGCTAAACCAAAATCCTGTTGCCATGAAGTCGATTCTGACTCACAGGAACACTATAGGACAGAGTAGAACTGCCCTCTAGGGTTTCCAAGGAGCAGCTGGTGAATTCAAACTGTCAACCTTTTTGGTTAGCAGCTGAGCTCTTAACCATCGCACCACCAGGGCTCTATGGCTAGAAGGACCATCTTAAGTAATTCACTGCACTGCATCTATCAACACATTTTATTCATTTCTTCTATCACCAGTATCTCTGTCTTTTCTTTTTTTATTGTGGTGAAAATATACACACCAAAACATTCATCAATACAACTTCCATATTTACAATCCAATGACATTGATTAAATTTTTCATGTTGTGCCACCATTATTGCTATACTTTTCGAAAATATTCTACCACCATTAACATAAGCTCAATGCCCTTCAAACAAAAACTCCCCTTTTCCCCCTCCATCACACTCCTGGTAACTATTAATAATCTTTGGTCTCTATATATTTGCTTATTTCATATATGTAAGATCATATCGTATTTATCTTTTTGAGACTTACTCATTTCACTCAGCATAATGTTTTCAAGGTTCATCCATCTTGTGATATGCATCAGGACTTCATTTCTCTTTTTGGCTGAGTAACATTCCATTTTGTTTATCCATTCATCTGTTAATGGATATTTCTGTTGTTTCTACCTTTTGGCTATTGTTTAAAATGCTTCTGTGAACATTGGTGTACAGGTTTCTGTTTGCATTCTTGCCTTCACTTCTTCTGGGTATATACCTAGGCATGGGATTGATGAATCATATGGTAGTTCTATATTCTACTCTTTGAGGAACTGCCAATTGGTGTTCCATATTGGCTGTACCATCTTACATTCCCACCAGCAATGGAAGAAGGTTCCCGTTTCTCCACAACCATGTCAACACCTGCTATCTTCTGTTTTTTTTATTTTATCATCGTCATTCTAATGGGGGTGAGGTGATATCTCACTGTGGTTTTTATTTGCATCTCCCTGATGTTGAGCATTTTTTCATGTGCTTGTTGTCCACTTAAATATCCTCTTTGTTGAACTGTTCAAGTCCTTTGTCCATTTTTTTAAATTTATTTTTATCGTAGTTGAAAATATATACAGAAAAACATACGCCAATCCAACAATTTCTACATGTGCAAGTTAAGTGACACTGATTTCATTCCTTGAGTTGTGCAACCATTCTCACCCTCTTTTTCTGAATTGTTCCTCCCCCATTAACATAAAGTCACTGCCCCCTAAGCTTCCTATCTGACCTTTGGAGTTGCTGTTGTCAATTTGATTCTATAGAGATAGTTCTTTAAAAGATCACAGTGTTCAAACTCAACCACAAAAAGACAAACAACCCAATCAAGAAGGGGACAAAGGATATGAACACGCACTTCACTAAAGAAGATATTCAGGCAGCTAACAGATACATGAGAAAATGCTCTCGATCATTAGCCATTAGAGAAATGCAAATTAAAGCTACGATGAGATTCCGTCTCACTCCAACAAGGCTGGCATTAATCCAAAAAACACAAAATAATAAATGTTGGAGAGGCTGCGGAGAGATTGGAACTCTTATACACTGCTGGTGGGAATGTAAAATGGTACAACCACTTTGGAAATCTATCCGGCGTTTTCTTAAAAAGTTAGAAATAGAACTACCATACAACCCAGAAATCCCACTCCTCGGAATATACCCTAGAGGAATAAGATCCTTTACACGAACAGATATATGCACACCCATGTTTATTGCAGCTCTGTTTACAATAGCAAAAAGCTGGAAGCAACCAAGGTGTCCATCAACGGATGAATGGATAAATAAATTGTGGTATATTCACACAATGGAATATTACGCATCAATAAAGAACAGTGACAAATTGGTGAAACATTTCATGACATGGAGGAACCTGGAAGGCATTATGCTGAGCGAAATTAGTCAGAGGCAAAAGGACAAATATTGTATAAGACCACTATTATAAGATCTTGAGAAATAGTATAAACTGAGAAGAACACATACTTTTGTGGTTACGAACATACTTTTGTGGTTACGAGGGGGGGAGGGAGGGAGGGTGGGAGAGGGTTATTTACTGATTAGTTAGTAGATAAGAACTACTTTAGGTGAAGGGAAGGACAATACTTAATACACGGAAGGTCAGCTCAACTGGACTGGACCAAAAGCAAAGAAGTTTCCAGGATAAACTGAATGCTTCAAAGGTCAGCGGAGCAAGGGCGGGGGTTTGGGGACTATGGCTTAAGGGGACTTCTAAGTCAATTGGCAAAATAATTCTATTATGAAAACATTCTGCATCCCACTTTGAAATGTGGCGTCTGGGGTCTTAAATGCTAACAAGCGGCCATCTAAGATGCATCAATTGATTTCAACCCACCTGGATCAAAGGAGAATGAAGAACACCAAGGTCACACGATAACTATGAGCCCAAGAGACAGAAAGGGCCACATGAACTAGAGACTTACATCATCCTGAGACCAGAAGAACTAGTTGGTGCCCAGCCACAACCGATGACTGCCCTGACAGGGAGCACAACAGAGAACCCCTGAGGGAGCAGGAGATCAGTGGGATGCAGACCCCAAAATTCCCATAAAAAGACCAGACTTAATGGTCTGACTGAGACTAGGAAAATCCCGGCGGTCATGGTCCCCAAACCTTCTGTTGGCCCAGGACAGGAACCATTCCTGAAGACAACTCTTCAGACAAGGAAAGGACTGGACAATGGGTAGGAGAGAGATGCTGATGAAGAGTGAGCTACTTGTATCAGGTGGACACTTGAGACTGTGTTGGCATCTCCTGTCTGGAGGGGAGATGGGAGGGTAGAGAAGGTTAGAAACTGGCAAAATTGTCAGGAAAGGAGAGACTGGAAGGGCTGACTCATTAGGGGGAGAGTAAGTGGGAGTAAGGAGTAAGGTGTATATAAGCTAATATGTGACAGACTGACTTGATTTGTAAACGTTCACTTAAAGCTCAATAAAAATTATTATAAAAAAAAAGATCACAGTGTTCAAGGCAGGCATTCTTTTTTTAAATTTTACTTTAGATGAAGGTTTACAGAGCAAACTAGCTTCTCATTAAATAATTAGTAAACATATTGTTTTGTGACATTGGTTACCAACCCCATGACATGTCAATGCTCTCCCCTTCTCAACCTTGGGTTCCCTATTACTCAGCTTTCCTGTCCCCACCTGCCTTCTAGTCCTTGCCCCTGGGCTGGCGTGCCCCTTTAGTCTCATTTTGTTTTATGGGCCTGTTTAATATTTGGCTGAAGGGTGAACCTCAGGAGTGACTTCATTACTGTCAGGCCAGTAGTCTGGTCTTTTTTTATGAGTTAGAATTTTGCTCTACATTTTTCTCCAGCTCTGTCCTGGACCCTCTATTGTGAGGGCAGGCAGCTGTGGTAGCTGGGCACCATCTATTTGTCCTGGACTCAGTCTAGTGGAGGCCGTGGTAGATGTGGTTCATTGGTCCTTTGGACTTATTTCTAGCTTTCTAAAGAAGCACCATATTGTTTTCCAAAACGGTTGTACCATTTTGCATTCCCACCTGCAGTACATAAGAGTTCCAATCTCCCTGCGGCCTCTCCAACATTTGTTATTTTCTATTTCTTTGATTCACGCCAGTAATGCCAGAGTGAGATGGTATCACAGTGTGGTGTTGATTTGCATTTCTGTAATGGTTAGTGATTGGGAACATTTCCTCATTTGTCTGTTAGCCGCTTGAATGTCTTCTTTGGTGAAGTATCTGTTCATTTTCTTTGCCCATTTTTTAATTAAAACATTTGTCTTTTTGTTGTAGGGGTTCAAGGTAGACATTCTTTACTAATTAAGCTAAACTGTTTTCTGTTTGCTTTTTATTATACTTTAGATGAAGGTTTACAGAATAAACTAGCTTCTCATTAAACAATTAGTACATATATTGTTTTGTGACATTGGTTACCAACCCCACGACATGTCAACACTCTCCTCTTCTTAACCTTAGGTCAGCTTTCCTGTCCCCTCCTGCCTTCTCGTCCTTGCCCCTAGATTGGTGTGTCCGTTTAGTCTCATTTTGTTTTATGGGCCTTGTCATGGATTGAATTATTTCCCCACCCCAAAAATGTATCAGCTTGGTTAGGCCATATGTGGTTGTCCTCCATTTTGTGATTTTCCTATGTGTTATAAATCATAATCTTTGCCTGTGGTTAAAAGGATTAGGGTGGGATTGTAACACCACTCTTACTCAGGTCACTTCCCTGATCCAAGGTAAAGAGAGTTTCCCTGGGGTGTGGCCTGCACCATCTTTTATCTCTCAAAAGATAAAAGGAAAAGGAAGCTAGCAGAGAGTTGGGGACTTCATACCACCAAGAAAGCAGTACCAGAAGCACAGTGTGTCCTTTGGACCTGGGGTCCCTGCACCTGAGAAGCTACTCGACCATGGGAAGATTGAGGACAAGGACATTCTTCGAGAGCCAACAGAGAGAGAAAGCCTTCCCCTGGAGCTGACACCCTGAATTTGGACTTGTAACCTACTAGACTGTGAGAAAATAAATTTCTCTTTGTTAAAGCCATCCACTTGTGGTATTTCTGTTATGGCAGCACTAGATAACTAAGATAGAATTTTCTACTGAGAGAGTGGGGTGCTGCTCTAACAGATACCTAAAACATGGAAGTGGTTTTGAAACTGTGAATAGATAGAGAAGCAGCAGCTACAGGGCCAGCAGCAGCAGCAATAAACCTACAGCAGCAGAGAGGAGATAGTGACAGAGAATCAGCCAGCAGCAGGAGAACCAGGAGAGCAGCGCCAGACAGCACTGGAGCTGACCCACGGAACAAGAAAGCTGAGTGCCTGTGTGCAGGAGGCTTCCTAGCTGAGTGGGGTGCCTACAGGCACTTACTGGTGGAGCTACAGACCTTTGGAAAACTTGCCCCAGCAGGGTAGACACGGGCATGAGGCCTGAAGAGCTAAAAGGCCAAGAAACTATGAAGCAGGAGCTGAAGAGACAAGGAACACAAGAAGCTGAGCTGCCTCAGTCTCAAAAGGTATGGTCATGACCTCAGGGGTTTCAAAGGGTGGAGTCACGCCTCTGGTGTTTTTAAGGGTGGAGTTGCCACTCGGATGGTTGAGGAGAATGGTGCATCTAAAGCCAAGGGAGCAGAGTTGCTGTCCCAGTGGGTCTGGAAGGCGGAGCTGAAGCCCAGGGCCAAGGGTCCTCCACTCAAAATCTGGAGAGTGTGGCCAATACCTAGAGTCTGGAGGGCAGGGCCATTGTACAAATTGTCTCAGAACAGAGGACTACTTTCAAAACTTTGAGGGCTAATGTAATGTGTTCTGCTGACTTGCTTGGTGCCTATTATGCCTTTTTTTCCTTCAGTTTCTCCCATTTGTAATGGAAATGTCTAGCTTGTGCCTGTTCTGCCATTATACCCTTGGAAGCAGATACTTGTATTCTACATTTACAGACGAAGAGGAATTTTTGGATTTTGGTCTTGTAGTTAAGACTTTTGCTATGATATGACAGGGTGAATATGTTTTGTAAGTTGCAAGGATGTGATTTTGGGTGGGCCAAAGGGTGGAATGTCATGGATTGAATTATGTCCCTTGGTTAGGCCATGTGTGGTTGTCCTCCATTTTGTGATTTTCCTATGTGTAATAAATTATAATCTTTGCCTGTGGTTAAAAGGATTAGGGTGGGATTGTAACACCACCCTTACCTACGTCACCTCCCTGATCCAACGTAAAGGGAGCTCCCCTGGGGTGTGGCCTGCACCATCTTTTATCTCTCAAGAGATAAAAGGAAACGGAAGGTAGCAGAGAGTCGAGGACCTCGTACCACCAAGAAAGCAGCCGCAGGAGCAGAGCATGTCTTTTGGACCTGGGGTCCCTGCACCTGAGAAGCTCCTCGGCCATGGGAAGATTGAGGATAAGGACCTTCCTCCAGAGCCGACAGAGAGAGAAAGCCTTCCCGTGGAGCTGATGCCCTGAATTTGGACTTGTAACCTACTAAAAAAAAAAAAAAAATAGACTGTGAGAAAATAAATTTCTCTTTGTTAAAGCCATCCACTTGTGGTATTTCTGTTATGACAGCACTAGATAACTAGGGTAGATAACTAAGATAGGCCTGTCTAATTTTGGCTGAAGTGTGAACCTCAGGTGTGACTTCACTACTGAGTAAAAGCGTGTATGAGGGCCATACTCTTGGGGTTTCTCCAGTCTCTGACAGGTCAGTAAGTCTGGTCTTTTTTTTTTTTCCTATGAGGTAGAATTTTGTTCTGCATTTTTCTCCAGCTCTGTTCAAGGCCTTCTATTGTGATCTCTGTCAGAACAGTTGGTGGTGGTAGCTGGGCACCATCTAGTTGTGCTGGGCTCAGTCTGGTGGAAGCTGTAATACTTGTCCTTTGTCCATTTTTTTGATTAGATTGTTTGTCTTTTTGCTGTTTAAGTTGTAGAAGTTCTATATATATTTTGGATGTCTGATACGTGTTTCCTGAAAATTTTCTCCTAATCTGTATGTTGTCTTTTTACTTTCTTGATCAAGTCCTTTGACGTACAAAAGTGCTTAATTTTTAAAAAGTCTCATTTATCTATTTTGTCTTCTGCTGCTCAAGCCATTGTTGTCGTATCTGGTAATCTACTGTTAAACACTAGAGCCCACAACTTTGCGCCTACATTTTCTTCTAGAATTTTAAGATTTTACTTTTCACATTTAGGTCCTTGATTCATTTTGAATTGGTTTTTGTGTGTGATGTGAGGCATACATCCTGTTTCATTCTTCTACATGGGGAAATCCAGTTGTCCCAATATCATTTATTGAAGACTCTTCTTTCCCAGTGAATGAACTTAGCTCTCTTGTTGAAAATCAATTGACTGTAGATGTATGGAACCAGTATCTCTTATATCCTGTGCTTTCCCTCTAGGTATATTTTTCTTATTGAGAGAAGCACATTCTTTAATAGTTGTTTTGGGGCAGATCTGTGGGAGGCAAACTCTTAGTCTTTTCTGACTGAAAATGTCTTTGTTTTGCTCTTTCCCTTAAATGATAGCTTATCTTGAAATCAAATTCTCAGTTGATAGTGTTTCACTCAGCACTTTGAAGATATCATTCAATTGTCTTCTCATTTCTATTACTGCTTTTGAAAAGTCTACTTATAGTTCCTTTGCAAATAATCAGTGGTTTCCCTTTGGTAATTTAAGATTTTATCTATGTCCTCATTGTTCTGTAGTTTCACTATAATGTGACAAAAATATTGGTTTACTCTATTTATTGTGCTCAGTACACTTGGTGTTCTGATCTTTTGATTAGAAAACCTTTAGCCATTTTCTTTTTAAATGTAGTATCATTTTTTTCCTTCTGAAACTTCTATTAGGCATATGTTTTTTTGAGCCACTCAATCTAACCCCATGACTCTTAACTCTTTCACATTTTTTAAATCTATTTTTCTAAATGGTGTTCTGGGTGAGTTCTTCAATACTGCCCTTTAACTCAGAACTTTTTCTCTTCACTTTTGGCCTGCTTTAGAGTTAACCCCATCTGTTGACTTTCATTTCAATGATCATATTTCTGTTTTTCAAGATCTTTAATTGTTGTTGTTAGCTGCCTCTGAGCTGGCCCCTTTCTCATGGTGACCCCATGCACAATGGGATTGTTGTGACTCTTAGGGTTTTCAATGGCTGATTTTTGGAAGCAGATTGCCAGGCCTTTCTTCCTAATCTGTTAGTCTGGAGGCTCCACTGAAACCTGTTCAGCATCACAGCAACATGTAAGCCTCCATGAGTGGTGGTTGCACTTGAAGTGCATTGGCTTGGAATCAAACTCAGATCTCCTGCATGTAAGGTGAGAATTCTACCACTGAACCACCACTATCCTCTTTTTAATATTTACTTGCTTTTTATTCCATCTGTGTCTGAGTCTCGACTCCTTGAAATGGTGTTATCCCTTTATTTATCTCTTCGAGTACCCAAAAATATTTATTTTAAAAATCTTTGTCAGACAGTTACACAGAGATGTTTTATCTGGTGTAAATTTATGTTTTGAGTGTTCATTTTATTGTCTGTATTCCTTAGTATTAGATATCTTTGTTTGGCATTTGGTGGTCAGGCTCATTTTGAATGGGCAGATTTTGTTTTTTTCTGTTTTGTTCTTAGTTTAATTTTTGTTTTCTTCCTTTCACCCTTCCTCTATGCTTGCCCTTCCATGTTCAATGATTTATTTCCTCCACCTGCCTCCCAGACTTCCATTGTATAAACAGTTCTTATGTTGACATTTTGGTGTTCCTACCTTAATGTGCTGTTGGGGATATTGTAGATCCAGTCCCTTGGCCAGCTGCTTAACTTGGTTCCTGATCCAAAGTCTTTGTACTTCTGCTTTCCCAGGCAGTGGGTTGGCAGCAGTTTAATTTCATCTCCTTTCATGAGCTTCTGGCTTCAAGCACTAAGCCTAGCTCCTCTTCTCCACCCCATTTGGAGCATCTTTAGTTCCTGTCACCTTGTAGAGCACAAAAACCTTGGCTTTTGAAGCAGGCCTGTGACTTCAGCCTTCCTAAGTTCTTTCTGCCTTGGTTCCATTTCTGATCCATGAAATTATTTATTTTGCTTTTGAGTCGGCTTATGTCTTTTTGGTTTTCTCTTTTTAAATCCTAGCCATCGCTGATATTTGTGTGGAGTTAAGGGAACGGATCATCTGTGACCTTACTGCAACAACCTGAGCAGAAATCTTCCTTTGTTTACCTTTATGGCTTTACCTCTTACCACTCTTCTCTCTACAATCTATGTTCTAGCTATAACGAACTACTTTTCATTTTACAGAGGATCAATAAATTACTTGACCTTCCAACCTCACAAATCTGGACGAATTAAGACATAAAAGACAGTCAGATAGAGATAAAAAATGTCAGCTTTATTCTAGACCAGCTACTAGAAAGCCAGGTTAGATATCTGTAACCTAATGGGGCTTGCTAACACTCTCTGCCCACCTCCACCCCCTGCAGTATCTAGCATCAGGAAAGTCCACCAAAGGGAAGGCTGGGTCTGCAGAGCAGACACCCTTACTCAAGATCATTGTCTCCACTCATCTGGGGCAGAAAGAGAAAAGAGAATGAATTTTCAGTGATTGGGGCCTTTTAACAGATTAGCTCCATCCAATCTAGAACTATGAGCGAATGAAAGTAGCAGTACTTACCAACCAGGTTACCCACTCCTGAGTGTGAAGGATAGGGATAGTGTGAGAATCCAGGAGTGATATTCCAGTAAATCCTTCCCCATGAAAATATGGGACCAGAGGAAGGAGGTTCTCCTAACACAAGCCATGCTTTTTCTCTTTCCTCCTTTCTTTCAAGTCTTTGCACAGATTCTTCCATCTTTCTGGAGCATTCTCTCCCACCTCTCTTTACATGCCAGCTACTACCCATCCTGAGGCCTATAAAAAAACAATAATATTTACTGAATCCTAAGTATAAAAGAAGGACTATCACATACATTATATCATTTCATCCTCACAACAATCCTATAAGGTATGTATTTTTATTTTTATTTCATGGAAGAAGAAACGGAGAAAAACGATTTCCAATGTTCCATGCATGTAAATGGTGGAGGAAGGATTAGGCCCAGTTTTCTACAGCTCCAGAGCCCGTGCTCTTTTCATCATATGCAGCTCCTTTCCATAGTTTATTGATCTTTGGATGCCTAGCACATAGCATAGCACCTGGCAGAGTAGATGCTCAATAATATTTAATGAATGAATAAATAAATCAGTAAGTCATATTCTCAAGCTAGCTGCTTTGAGTGGGTTAAAAACAACTTTAATATGAGGATTTATGAAAAATACTTAACCTTTTTGGTATCAGATGCCTCTTTATAAAAGTGGATATGAGCATCCAGTTTTGAAGGCATCTGTAGAGGTTGCTGGAGCCCTGATGGCACAAGTTAAGTGGTTAAGTGTTTGGCTGCTAACCAAAGGGTTGGCAGTTCGAATACACCGGTTACTCTTGGAAATCCTATGAAGCAGTTCTACTCTGTCCTGTAGGGTTTCTATGTGTCAGAATGGACTTGACGGCAACAGGTTTTTTTTTTTTTGGCAGGGGGGTGGGGGTTTGGTAGGGGTTGCTAGGTTTAATTGGCTTCTACTCTCACTTATGTCCAGCCCTTTCAGCTTTATGTCCTCTTCCTCTGGCTGCCCGAGGAGATTGTTGTTCTCTCCTGGTTCTACCCTATTTTTGTCCCTGTCCCAAATATGCTTTTCACTTGTAAAACTAACCGATGCTTCACATACAATTGCAGCCCCAGCACCTCCACACACAGACACAATGTATGTTAATCAAGAGTCTTTTGATTGCAAGCCACAGAAACCAGTTCCAACTGAAAAAGAAATTCATAGGTTGGTGTAAGTGAGAAGTTCAAAGGATGAACTAGCTTTAGATATGGCTGAATTCAGATAAGAAGTAGATTTACTATGAGCCCAATGAAGTTTAAGCTCCTAGTCCCTCACTGCTGGCCCTGTCTAAGGCCCTGAGAGAGGCTCTAGCAATGTATTTACATGTTCACCTGTTTTTCTCAAATTTGCAGAAGTAAAATATTTTCATCACAATTGGTTAAGACTGTGGTCTCTTTTCCACTCTGACTTCCCATCCATCCCACCCCTTCATGGTTGGTGTTTCAGTGGCCTCTGGCATTTTGAAGAAATATATACTTGTAATTGAATTCGGTTTTAAACAAAATCCACTTATGTAACTCATTTTGCATTTATGATTCTGTATTCTTTTTCTTAAAAACAGACCCCAAATTATATGTGCTTCAGGGCCCACCAAACCTGCACCACCCCTGCCTCAAGGGCTCAGGTGATATAAGGTGAATATTTTCTCTCCCGGAGCCCTGGTGCCATAGTGGTTAAGAGCTTGGTTGCTAACCAAAACATCAGCAGTTCAATTCTACCAGCTGCTCCTTGGAAACCCTATGGGGCAGTTCTACTCTGTTCTACAGGGTCACTATGAGTCAGAATCCACTTGACAGCAACGGGTTTTTTTTTTTTCCTCTCCCAGTGTCTCAGGTTCATTTGTAGGCAAGGTTCCTCTTTTTCACGTGGTGGAAAAGAGGGCCGACGGGAGATTTAAGGTTACAGCATTCTCAGGATTGGTAATTCCAGGGAAAAGAGAGAGGTTTCTGGCCGATGTTGTTAGCAAATGACATTGATTTGGTTGGGTCACATGTCCTTCTCTGAACCAGTCATTATGACCAGGGAAATGTAGTACACTAATTAGTTAGGAATGAGCCCTAGTGGCACAAAGGTTGGTGGTTCAAGCTCACACAGTGGCTCCATGGGAGAGGACTGTTGACCTCATTCATAAAGATTAAAGTCAAAATAACTCTGTGGGGCAGTTATATTCTGTCACACGAGGTTGTAATCAGTCATAATCAACTCAACTGCACTCAAGAACAATGATTAGTTAGGAGTCCCTGGATGGCACAAATGGTTAAGTACTCAGGTACTAACTGAAAGTTAGTAGCCAGAGCATCTTGGAAGAAAGTCCTGGCAATCTGCTTCCAAAAGGTCACCAAAACCCATAGCCATGGAGTCAATTCCAACTCATAGCAACTCTATAGGACAGAGTAGAAATGTCCCATAGGGTTTCCAAGGCTGTAAAATTTTACAGAAGCAGACTGACACATCTTTCTCCCATGGAGAAGCTGGTGGGTTCAAACTGCCAATCTTCTGGTTAGCAGCTAAGTGCTTGACCACTGCACCACCAGGGCTCCTTTGGAAAGGTCACAGCCATTGAAAACCCTATGGAGTGCAGTACTACTCTGAAACACATGGGGTCACCAAGAGGCAGAATTAATTCAATGGGAACTGGTTACTGGTTTAATCAGATCAGAGCCACATACTCACCTCTGGATACAACTGGTGGTTGAAGGAAGTCATCCCAACCTGAACCCATAGACTAAGATTGAGGAAGGGATGGCTTCCCAAAGGGATGCTAGGCAGAGTAAAAACTCATGTTTCCAAGCACAAAAACACCATCATCAACAGTCACCCATTATTTTGTACAAAACTAACAAGTTTTTAGGGCATTTTATAAATAATAGATGATTTGGTCTTCAAATGGTCCTATAGACTAGGTGAAGATTATTGTGATTTATCAATAAGGAAACTCAGTAAGTGGTGGAGCTAGATTGGAATCCATCTTTTGATTCCTAGCTCAGTAGTCTGTTCATAATCTGTGGTGTTTCTTATATACATTTGAATAGTCCCATTTTATTAATGGATTTGAAGAGGTAATATGTTTGCTGAAATAACAGAGCACTACCAATGAAAGCAGAACACCATCCAGGTCTTCTGATTACAGAAACACATTTATGATGCCCATTAGTCATCGGAGCCCATTTTACCTGCAATGTAGATAATAGTTACTGCTTCACCATTCTCATTTTCCCAGTTCTAGCATGCTGGAGGATTAGGGCAAGGCAAGCTATTTAATGAAAGAGTAAAGCAGGGAAGGGCTTTGTGGGTAAGCCACAGGAAAAACCAGCTATGGGTGTCTGTGCATGTTCTGCTTCTTAGGTTGGAATACCACCCTTCTCTTCTCCTGGTTAACTAAATAGTCAGCTTGGGTGACATTTGATCCAGGAAGCTTCCCTGACCCACAACCAATTACCTTCCACCCTGGTGCCCTTTCAGAGTTCCCGTAGCCACTGGGGTTTTATTCTGACAGAACTTGCCCCAATGCCTGGTCAGTGCACATCTCTCTCCCCATACCAGACTGCAAACTCACTGAGCATAAGGATTCTGACTTATATCTCTAAATCTCAAAGTCTCTAGCACCTGGTAAAGGGCTTGTCACACAGGAGGCCTTCAACAAACGTCTCTGTTATAAGTAAATGAGCCTCAAGTACTTTGTCTAAGAGAAGCAGCCTAAGCTTTTTTTTTTGGCTTTTCTGTCTGTCCATGGAGCTAACTTGAGTTTCATAACATTGAACTTCAGCTTATCTCTGGCCTCCGAGGAGAAAAGCTTCACAGAAAAAAGCAAGAACAGAAGGAGCAGCGCTGAAGCCTGATTATGGTTTTCCCTACATATTTAATGGTCAGGTCTTGGAATCTCTCCTCTAACATCTTCCTTGAATACTTTGGGAGCCAGTTGAAACTTAAAAAGGAACAAGTTATGTAGGGAAATCAAAACTCTCTTTTTGCATACCAGCTATATTTTTTTTTCTCCAGCACGTCTTCGGTTTCACTCAAAACAGAGCTAGGAGACGTGTGTGTATATAATAGGTGTTAAAATTGTATCAATAATGGAAAAACCAACATATGATTACACAAATACAAGTAAATTTGACATTGCAATGCCTGAGTGGATTCCCAGAGTGGTTCTATGAATCTGAAACCTGGAGCAGTAATTTTGCTTTGCTAGGAATTTAATACTCCTAATTTCCTAAATTGTAAATGAATTAATATGGATTTTAAAATGAAAATCACCATTTGGCACTTTGGAATCTTGACCATACCTTTGATCAAAGCATACTCTTTTTTTAAATTTTACTGTGGTAAAATATGTATAACATAAAATTTGCCATTTTAACCATTATTAAGTGTACAGTTCGGTGACATCAATTATATTCACAATATTGGGCAACCATCACCACTATTTCCAAAATTTTTCATCACCCGAAAAAGAAACTCAGTACCCATTAAGCAATAGCTCCCTGTCTTCCCTTCCCCCTAGACCCTGGTAACCACTAATCTACTTTTGTCTCTATGTATTCCCCTGTTCTAGATATTTCGTATAGGTGGACTCATACAATATTTGTACTTTCGTGTCTGACGTATTTCACTTAGCATAATGTTTTCAAGGACCAGAACTACTCTTTGAAAAGAATATATTCTCTTTACCCTCTCTGGAATGAAATCCTTCCCTGTTACGTACACCTAACAGTTTGCTCTGCTCTCTGCTGATTGCCCTCAGATGGACCCTAGTTTGTATGTTCACCTTGATTATGACTGACCTACCTATCTGCGATCTGAACTTGACCTTCTCTGGCACCAAGTTTCTTTAAAACTTTATTCATGTAATTATAAAAAAAATATAATAGCATACATAAAATATCAACAACCTAACACAACAGCCATAATTATTTTTGAATATTCCCTTTCAGTCTTTTTATACATGCATTTTTTATATGCTTGTAATCATAGTTTATGAATTTGTAACTTGCTTTTAATTTTTGAAAACACTGCTGAATCTTTTAAAATTCTTTGAGGGGGGACCTATCATATTTTTACACAAATAACACATGCCTTCTGTGTTTGTTCGCCAGCCGCACCCTCCCCCTGAGGTATTTTCATAAGTGTGCTATGCTAATTTTTTTTTTTACAACAACATGTGGGGAAGAGGTTTGGCATGGCAGCGCTTGTGAGGATACCTCACGGCGGGAGGGCACAGCCAGCAAACAAACGCAGATGGCACGTGTTATTTGTGTAAAAATACATCAGTCTACAGAAGAATATATATAAAAAATAATAATAATAGTTTTTTATGCTGGTGTAGGATTGTGATGAAATAACTTATCGGATCATCAATACCTTCAGAACTGCAGACCGTATTTGGACATCTACAATAACCAATTTAATAATGTTTTTACTCTCCTGAAGGAAAAATGAATTTTGCTAAACAGGCAAGGGCAATTAAGTAAAGGGACACATATAAGCCGTCTCCACCAGCTATGAGAGTGAGCCTGCTTAAGTTACACTTGTCAACTAGGTCTAGGTTTTGGCAGGTTTCATGTAATTTATAACTCTTGTAGTTAACAATTTGACGTTGTCTTAGGCTGGGTTCTCTAGAGGATCAAAACCATATACATATACACACTTCACTTTTTTATTTCAAGGAAATAGCTCATGCAGTTGTGGAGGCTGGCAAGTCCCAAACCATGGGTTAGGCATCAGGCTGGCGGCTGCTCCTGACTCACATGGTTGTAGGGGCTGACGAACTAAAAATTGGCAGGTCAGACAGCAAGCTGCTGGCTCACGTCTGAAGAACTGGACGGCAAGAATGACAGGTCAGATGCAGACTCGAGAGTGCAAGCTTTGCCAGAACATCCATATATACTGGATGCAAGCCACACCCTCAAGTAAACTCCCCTTTCAACTGATTGGCTGCTCACATCAAATCACAAAATGGAGGATGATTTCATATCTGCTAAACTACTGAGAACCATGGTCCAATCAAATTGACACACAACCTTAGCCATCACAGTCAATCCCTTGTCAACTTGGCACCTGTATACATCTCCTTAAGCCATACATAATCTCTAAATACAATTATAAAGTCATACTTACGCCTAACATGATACAACTATCGTGTGTACAACCGAAAGCGTACTAGCTCCATTTACATCTTACATTTTATAAGTAATGGAATAAGGGAGGGAAGAAAACAAAGATATTTGCTATATACACACATACACGCATATATATATACACATATACATGTGTGTATGTCACATACATATAAAAAAATAAGGAAGACATACTCAGGACAATTACAGTCTTAGTTTCTGCAACTGGTTACATGGTCCTGACTGGTATTTAGAACTACCTTCTTCCACCACCCATTCTGTGTTCCCTTTGCCCTCAGCAAATAACTTAGCTGGTCATGGTTTTTTGCCTGGTGGAGTGAGCCCTTCATTCCTGAAAGGTCTGGGCCATTAGTAGTCATGTTGGAATTGGGTTGTTGTTGTTGTCCATTGAGTTTAATCACCAGGTATGGTAGTACTAAGAGATGTCCTAAGGGATTTCCAATATTCCAGACACACTCTCCTTTACCTCCATTATGTAATATCAATCCAATTGCCACTTGGTAATCAGGATCAATCACACCAGCAAATACAGCAACTCTCTCCTTTGCCTGTTGATCCAGAGGCATGAGGAGCCCAAAGTGGCAAGGGGGCATTCTTAAATTTCAGTTCATTGGCACAATCAGTGTTGCGTCTCCTGGTGAGAGCATTCCTCCCTTTGAAACTAAAACCTCTAGACCTGCCGAGCATGATGTTGTGGGGACAGGAGGCAAAAATTTTGTGAGTGGGTCACTTGTGGTAATAGTGAGAAGTGCTACTCCCATCTCCACCCCTTGATTCCTGGGCCCATGAATCCTGGCTATGGCAGAAATAGCATCATAAATTGGACACTGGTTTAGAGCATATATAGCTTCCTAGAGAATATTGCCCCAACCCTGCAAGGTATTGCCACCTAGCTGGCACCATAATTGTTTTTTGTTTCTTAACATTTTATTGAATTTCTGATGAAAGTTTACTCAGCAAGTTAGGTTTTCATATGACAGTTTCTACAGAATTTGTTCAGTGACATTAGTTACATTCATCACAATATATCAACATTCTCTTTGTGTTGTTTGTTCTCTTTCCAGTATTCTAATTTTCCTGTCCCCTTATCTTCTCATCATTGCTTTTGAGTAATTTGTTGACCTTTTGGTCTCATACAGACTAGTAGAGACCTACATTGTGTCTTAGATGCCCTCTTGAAAGCTTCTAAGACCCCAGATGCCACTCACTTTAGTAGGATGCAGATCATGATTTTTGTGAACTATGTTTTACCAATTGAAATAGTCCCATGAGACTATGGTCTTAAGACTTCAAATCCAGAAAACCAATCCTGGAAGGTGTTTGGTTATGTCTGAAGAGCATTCGTATTTTTGTCTTCAATTAATATATGTGCCCGCACAAATGTTTGTATCTACCTAAACAGATACTCACTGGTGGTTTAGCGGTTAGGATTTGGTGCTCTCACCACCACAGCCTGGGTTTGATTCCTGGTCAGGGACGCCTTTCTTCTTCCTCTTTGCTCACAAGCTTGCTTCACACCTCTACGCCTTCCTTTTGGAGGCTTGGTGGTGCAGTGGTTAAGAGCTTGGCTGCTAACCAAAAGGCTGGCAGTTCTAATCCACCAGCTACTTGGAAACCCTATGGGGCAGTTCTACTCTGTCCTATAGGGTCACTATGAGCTGGCATTGACTCAACAGCAATGGATTTGGTTATTTTATGGTTATACAGATACTTCCAGGAGCCCTGGTGGCACAATGGTTAAAGTGCTTAGCTGCTAAGTGAACGGTCAGCAGTTCAAACTCACTAGCCACTCCATGGGAGAACGATGTGGCAATCTGTTTCCATAAAGATTATAGCTTTGGAAACTCTATGGGGCAGTTCTACTCTATCTTATAGGGTTGCTATGAGTAGGAATTGATTCGATGGCAATGGGATTGTTTTTGGTACAGATACTTCTATCTGTTCTCACCTGTGTACACACCTGTAACTACCCACATACCACTTTGCCTATACACATTCATATGGGCTCAAACACTCCTTTTTACTTCGGTTGTGCTGTGCTCACTACATCTACATTCAGTGCCACTTTTCCCATCACCAAAAATAAGAGGTCTCATGGTCTAAAACATTCTTTCCCCTTTCTCCCTCTTCCTGATAACCACAAATGACCACTGGTCTCTCTCTATTTATCTGTTCTTGTCTTCTTATAAAAGAGGGATCATACAATATTTGTGCTTACATGCTTATTTCACTTAGCATTATGTTCTCTAGGTCCATCTATGCTATGTTTTCTGGACTCATCACTGTTCTTTATGGTTGTGTAGTATTCCATTGCATGTATATACCACAATTTGTTTATCCATTCATCTGTTGTTGGGCACTTCAGTTGTTTCCATTTATTTGCTATCATGAATAAAGCAATGAACATAGGTGTGCCTATGTCTGTTCATGTCATTATTTTTGGGTTTCTTTAGGGTATATACCTTTCAATTTAGCTACTCGACATTCAAGAGCAAGTTTCAGAGTCTCTTCTGACGTCCCCTTTGGCCTTTTCTTTCTTTCCTGCCTTTTTAATGACCTCTTGCTTTCTTCATGCATGATGTCCTTGATGTCATTCCACAACTCATCTGGTCTTCGGTCACTAGTGTTCAATGAGTCAAATCTATTCTTGAGATGGTCTCTAAATTTAGGTGGGATATACTCAAGGTTGTACTTTGGCTCTCATGAACTTGTTCTAATTTTCTTCAGTTTCAACATGAACTTGCATATGAGCATTTGATGGTCTGTTCCACTGTTGGCCTCTGGCCTTGTACTGACTGATGATATTGAGCTTTTCCATCGTCTCTTTCCACAGATGTAGTCAGTTTGATTCCTATGTGTTCCATTTGTTGAGGTCCACATGTATAGTCACCATTTACATTGGTGAAAAAAGGTATTTGCAATGAAGAAGTCATTGGTCTTGCAAAATTCTATCATGGGATCTCTGGCATTTTTTCTATCACCTAGGCCATATTTTCCAACTACCAATCCTTCTTCTTTGCTTCCAACTTTCGCATTCTAATCACCAGTAATTATCAATGCATCCTGATCACATGATTGATCAATTTCAGACTGCAGAAGTTGATAAAAATTTTCAATTTCTTCATCTTTGGCCTTAATGGTTGGTGGGTAAATTTTAATATTAGTCGTGTTAACTGGTCTTCCTTGGAGGCATATGGATATTATTGTGTCTCTCACACCGCTGTACTTCAGGATAGATCTTGAAATGTTCTTTTTGACAATGAATGCAATGCCATTCCTCCTCAATTTGTCATTCCCAGATCAGACCATATTATTGTCAGATTCAAATGGCCAATACCAGTCCATTTTGGCTCACTAATACCTAGGATACTGATGCTTATGCATTCCATTTCATTTTTGACAATTTCCAATTCTCCTAGATTCATGATTTGTACATTCCACATTCCGATTGTTAATGGATGTTTGCAGCTGTTTCTTCTCATTCTGAGGCATGCCACATCAGCAAATGAAGGTCCTGAAAGCTTTACTCCATGTCACTAAGGTTGACTCTACTATGAGAAGGCAGCTCTTCCCCAGTCATATTTTGAGTGCCTCCCAGCCTGAGGGGCTTATCTTCTGGCATTATACCAAACATTGTTCCGTATTCATAAACCTATTCATAAGGTTTTCACTGGCTAATTCTTCTCAGAAGTAGACCACTGGGTCCTCCTTCCTAGTCCATCTTAGTCTGGAAGCTCAACTGAAACCTGTCTGCCATGGGTGACTCTGCTGGTATTTGAATACCGGTGGCATAGCAGCATGCAAACCCCCACAGTACGACAAATTGAGAGATGCATGGCGGTCATGAATGTTGAGTAGCTAAAGTGAAAGAAAGAGATGATGAAGTAAAAGAGCTGAACAGAAGATTTCAAAGGGCAACTTGAGAAGACAAAGTACTATAATGACATGGGCGAAGACCTGAAGATAGAAAACCAAAAGGGAAGTACACACTCAGCATTTCTCAAGCTGGGAGAAGTGTAGTAAAAATTCAAGCCTTGAATTGTAGTATTGAAGCATTCTACAGAGAAAATATTCAACGACAGAGGAAGCATCAAAAGAAGATGAAAGGAATACGCAGTCACTATACCAAAAAGAATTGGTCAATGTCCAATCATTTCAGGAGGTAACATATGATCAGGAACTAAGAGTACTGATGAAAGAAGTCCAAGCTGTACTGAAGGCACTGGCAAAAAACAAGGCACCAGGAATTGATGGAATACCAATTGAGATGTGTCAACAAATGGACACAGTGCTGGAAGTGCTCACTCATCTATGCCAAGAAATTTGGAAAACAGCTACCTGGCCAACCAACTGGAAGAGATCCATATTTTTGCCTATTTCCAAGAAAGATGATCCAACCAAATATGGAAATTATCAAACAATATCACTAGTATCACACTTTAAGTAAAATTTTGCTGAAGATCATTCAAAAGTTGCTGCAGCAGTACATCAACAGAGAACTGCCAGAAATTCAAGGTGAATTCAGAAGAGGATGTGGAACCAGGGATATCATTGCTAATGTTAGATGGATCCTGGCTGAAAGCAGAGAATGCCAGAAAGACATTTACCTGTGTTTAAACGTCTATGCAAAGGCATTCAACTGTGTGGATCATAACAAATTATGGATAACATTGCAAAGAATAGGAATTCCAGAACACTTAATTGTGCTCATGAGGAACCTGTACATAGGTCAAGAGGCAGTGGTTTGAACAGAACAAGGGGATACTGAATGGTTTAAAGTTAGGAAAGGTGTGAGTCAGGATTTTATTCTTTCACCATACCTATTCAATGTGTATGTTGAGCAAATAATCTGAGAAGCTGGACTATAGAACAGGGCATCAGGATTGGAGGAAGACTCATTAACAGATGACACAACCTTCATTATGCAGATGACACAACCTTACTTGCAGAAACTGAAGATGCTTGAAGCACTTAATGATAAAGACCAAAGACCACAGCCTTCAGTACGGATTATACCTCAACAGAAAGAATACCAAAATCCTCACACGTGGACCAATAAGCAACATTGTGATAAATGGAGAAAAGACTGAAGTTGTCAAGGACTTCATTTTACTTGGATCCGGCATCAACACCCATGGAAGGAGCAGTCAAGAAATCAAACAACACATTGCGTTGGGCAAATCTGCTACAAAAGACCTCTTCAAGGTGTTGAAGAGCAAAGATGTCACTTTAAAGACTAGGGTGGGCCTGACCCAAGTTATGGTGTTTTTGGTTGCCTTATATGCATGTGAAAGCTGGACAACGAATAAGACCAAAGAAGAAGAAGAGTTAACATCTTTGAATTGTGGTGTTGGCAAGGAATACCGGATATACCATGGACTGCCAAAAGAGAGTGGCTGTACAGTATGTTTTGATATTGCATTGTGTGAGGCCTTCTGTTGTGTTCTTTTTCTTTAGATTGCTTTGGTTATTTGGGGTTTCTTTCCTTCCCACATGAAGTTGGTCATTAGATTCCATTTTAGTAAAGGATGTTGTTGAAATTTGTACTGGGATTGCATTGTATCTGTAGATCGCTTTTAGGCATAATTGACATTTTCACTATATTGTCTTCTAATCCATGAGCCACCTCTTGAAATGGTTGAATATCGACTAATTCTTTTTGGTATAATGACTCTGTGTATTCCTTCCATCTTCTTTTGATGCTTCCTCCATCATTTAATATTTTCCCCATTGAATCCTTCACTATTGCAACTCGAGGCTTGAATTTTTTCTTCAGTTCTTTCAGCTTGGGAAACACCGAGTGTGTTCTTCCCTTTTGGTTTTCCATCTCCAGCTCTTTGCACATGTCATTATAATACTTTATTTTGTCTTCTCGAGAGGCCCTTTGAAATATTCTGTTCAGTTCGTTTACTTCATGAATTCTTCCTTTTGCTTTAGCTGCTCGACGCTCAAAGGGCAAGTTTCAGAGTCTCCTCTGACATCCACCTTGGCCTTTTCTTTCCTGTCTTTTCAGTGACCTCTTGCTTTCTTCATGGATGATGTCCTTCCACAACTCATCTGGTCTTCGGTAACTAGTGTTCAATGTGTCAAATCTATTCTTGAGATGGTCTCTAAATTCAGGTGGGCTATACTCAAGGTCATATTTTGGCTCTTGTGGACTTGCTCTGATTTTGTTCAGTTTCAGCTTGAACTTGCATATGAGCAATTGATGGTCTGTTCCACAGTCAGCCCCTGGCCTTGTTCTGACTGATGATAATGAGCTTTTCCGTCGTCTCTTTCCACAGATGTGGTCAATTTGATTTCTGTATGTTCCATCTGGCGAGGTCCATGTGTATAAAAAATAAAAAATATAGTCGCCATTTATGTTGGTGAAAGAAGGTATTTGCAATGAAGAAGTCGTTGGTCTTGCAAAATTCTATCATTCGATCTCTGGCATTGTCTCTATCCCCAAGGCCATATTTTCCAACTACTGATCCTGTTTCTTTGCTTCCAACTTTTGCATTCCAATCGCCAGAAATTATCAATGCATCTTGATTGCATGTTCGATCAATTTCAGACTGCAGCAGCTGATACAAATCTTCTATTTCTTCATCTTTGGCTCTAGTGGTATGGTGCTGAAGAAGTCCAAGGTGCTCTGAAGCACTGGTGAAAAACAAGGCTCCAGGAATTGATGGAATATCAATTGAGATGTTTCAACAAACAGATGCAGTGCTGGAGGTGCTCACTCGTCTATGCCAAGAAATATGGAAGACAGTTTCCTGGCCAACTGATTGGAAGAGATCCATATTTATGCCTATTCCCAAGAAAGATGATCCAACCGAATGTGGAAATTATAGGACAATATCATTAATATCACACGCAAGCAAAATTCTGCTGAAGATCACTCAAAAACGGCTCCAGCAGTTTATCGACAGGGAGCTGCCAGAAATTCAGGCCGGTTTCAGAAGAGGATGTGGAACCAGGGATATCATTGCTGATGGCAGATGGATCCTGGCTGAAAGCAGAGAATACCAGAAGGATGTTTACCTGTGTTTTACTGATTATGCAAAGGCATTTGACTGTGTGGATCATAACAAACTATGGAAAACACTGCGAAGAATGGGAATTCCAGAACGCTTAATCCTGCTCATGAGGAACCTTTACATAGATCAAGGGGACATTGATTGGTTTAAAGTCAGGAAAGGTGTGTGTCAGGGTTGTATTCTTTCACCATACCTATTCAATCTGTATGCTGAACAAATAATCTGAAGCTGTACTATATGAAGAGGAACAGGGCATCAGGATTGAAGGAAGACTCATTAACAACCTGCATTATGCAGATGACACAACCTTGCTTGCTGAAAGTGAAGAGGACTTGAAGCACTTACTAATGAAGATCAAAGACCACAGCCTTCAGTATGGATTACACTTCAACAAAAAGAAAACAAAAATCCTCACAACTGGACCAATGAGCAACATCACGATAAACGGAGAAAAGATTGAAGTTGTCAAGATTTCATTTTACTTGGATCCACAATCAAGAGCCATGGAAGCAGCAGTCAAGAAATCAAAAGATGCATTGCATTGGGCAAATCTGCTGCCAAGGACCTCTTCAAAGTGTTGAAGAGCAAAGATGTCACCCTGAAGACTAAGGTGTGCCTGACCCAAGCCATGGTATTTTCAATTGCATCATATGCATGTGAAAACTGGACAATGAATAAGGAAGACTGAAGAAGAGTTGACTCCTTTGAATTGTGGTGTTGGCGAAGAATATTGAATATACCATGGACTGCCAAAAGAACGAACAAATCTGTCTTAGAAGAAGTACAACCAGAATGCTCCTTAGAAGCAAGGATGGCGAGACTGCATCTTACATACTTTGGACATGTTGTCAGGAGGGATCAGTCCCTGGGGAAGGACATCATGCTTGGCAGAGTACAGGGTCAGCAGAAAAGAGGAAGACCTTCAATGAGGTGGATTGACAAAGTGGGTGCAACAATGAGCTCAAGCATAACAACGATTGTAAGGATGGCGCAGGACTGGGGAGTGTTTCGCTCAGTTGTGCAGAGGGTCAGTATGAGTTGGAACCGACTCGAAGGCACCTAACAACAACAATCCATGAGCATAGGATGTCTTTCCATTTTTGTAGGTCTCTTTTAGTCTCCTGTGGTAATGTTGTGTAATTTTCATTCCATAGTTAGGTTTATTTTATCAATTTGTGGCCCACTGTAAATAGTATTGTTTCATTTCTTTCCCTTAGTCTTTGTCAGTATAGGGGAATCCAACTGATTTTTGTGTGTTAATCTGGTTTTTTTTTTAATCTCGTACTGTTGCTAAATTCTCCTATTAGTTTCAGCAGTTTTCTTGTGGAAAATTTAGGGTCTTCTACATATAGGATCATGTCATCTGCAAAAATAGTTTTACTTCTTCCTGTCCAATGTGGATACTCTTTATTTCTCTTATTGCTCTGGCTAGGACTTTCAGTGCAGTATCAAAAAAGAGTGGTGATAATGGGCATCCTTGTCTCATTCTTGTCCTCAAAGGGAAAGCTCTCAGCTGTTGGTTTTGAAAATATGCCCTTAATTATGTTGAGAAATTTCCATTTATTTATTTTTTCCATTCTACTCCCATTTTGCTGAGAGTTATTATCAGGAAAGGTGTTGAATTTTATTGAATGTTTTTTTGCATAAATTGATATGATCATACGGTTCTTTTTGTTTTATTTATGTGATGAATTCCATTAATTTTCTTATGTTGAACCACCCTTGTAATCCTGGTGTGAATCCCACTACATCACGGTGAATGATTTTTTTGATATGTTGCTAAAGTCTGTTGGCTAGAATTTTGATGAAAACTTTTAGATCTATGTTCATAAGGGATATCAGTCTGTAATTTTTTTTTTTTTTTTGATGCCTTTGCCTGATTTAGATATGAGAATTATGCTGGCTTCATAGAAAGAGCTTGGTAGTGTTTCTTCCTCTTCCATGTTTTCGAAGAAATTGAGTAGGATTGGTGTCAACTCTTTTCTGAATGTCTGGTAGAATTCTCCAGTGTAGCCATCTGGTCCTGGACTTTTCTTTGTTGGCAATTTTTGATGACACCTTCAACCCCTTCTTTTGTAATGAGCCTGTTTAAATTTTCCACCTCTATTTCGTGAATACCAAAACCTGCAGGTCAGACGGTAGGCTGCTGGCTTATGTCCCAAGAACCAGAGGTCAGAGGATGATTGGCTGGATGCACGATGGAGAGAGCAAGCTTTGCCAGAACATCCACATATACTGGATGCAGTCCACACCCCCAAGGAAACTCCGCTTTTAACTAATAGGCTGCTCACATCAAATCACAAAATGGAGAATGATTACATAATATCTGCCAAACCACTGAGAACCATGGCCTAGCCAAGTTGGCACATTAACCTTAACCATCACAGGTGTAAACCTAGGTAATAATTACTTTTCAAGACTTACATAACTTGGTATCTCATTCAGAGTCAATATTTATTTTTGTTAATCTTTCCATGAAAAATAATGACCTGAACAGTAGGAAACCGATGTATTTCTTTTCATTCGGGTTATAGAGAGCTCAGAATTAGACAGTCAAAACTGGCACATTTCATAAAGACACATTGGGAGGGCAGGGAGCTTCTTACATTTCCTATTCACATTTTCACAAGTGTTCAACACAAATTTCACTTTTGATCAGGCATTCTTACTGCCACCCTGGCTAGCTGAATTTGTGAGAGGTAGCCCTTAAATACATTAACTCATCTTTATTTGGTGAAGTGGGTCAATGACAACGACTTCTTTTGTCTTATGGTAGATAGATATGCAAAGGTTCCAGCAATAGTGGAGACTGGAATGTAGTTATGAATTGTGCCAATGAACACGAGGCTTTCGCTTCATTTTAAACCTAAGGCTGATTGTTTTTCCTTCCACTTAAGGGCCTCTCCAGTCTTCTCAATTCCATCATCAATAAGGATATGTAGAAGGAATGACAACTGATGCTAATATTAGAGCAAAACACAACCAGAACAAGCAAATTTGATGCAAGAGAATATGTATGTATCGCAACTAAGTTTTTTGGACTTAATCTCAGCACGGCTGTTTTCAATACCATGAAGAACAGAATTGACTCAGCTTGTTTTTCTTTCTAAATTTAACCAATATTGTTGTATTTTCGGGTTTTATCACCTTCTGTTCACTATCATTGCTTTTCCTGGGGGTGGGGGTAGGGGGTAAAGTGAAGCTTGTAAAGATGAAAGAACGTTTTCCAGCAATCGAGCCACAAAGAGCCTCCTGTCATACAGGGGGTGCCCAGACTCTTCAGAAAGGTAACCTAATTGAACGGGCAATGTATCCATTTTAACACAGAGCCTGGCACATGGTTCGTGCTCAACATATATGGCTGGAGCCTGGGGTGCCCAACAACGTGCACAGGGGCCGCATGGAAGAAATTTAAGACCCTGCCGTTGAGCCGTAAGGACCCACGGTCTACAATGAAGACGAAATTTCACAGAGCAAGATTAAACGTTAACTTTAGCGGTCAAAACCCGTTAATTCCAGTAACTCTTAATTCCGCGATATTTTCGCGACCTGAGCCTTCTCTCTCTCTCGCCCAAATACCAGGTCAATCAAACGAACTGGCGGGGGCAAAGCTGAGGGCACGGGTGAAAGTTATCAGCCGAGCGCAGATCGTCCACCTTCTCCCCTCACACGCCCAGACCCGAGACGCGGGACGCTTCCGGGGAGCCCGCAGCGGCGCGAGACCGGAACGCGGGCGAGGGGCGGGGGAGGGGCGGTGGCGGGGCCGGGAGCGTGCGCGCGCACCTCACACTCCGCCGCCCGGGGACGCCCACTCGCGAGTAGGGGCTGGCGAGCCGGCCCGCGCCCCAGCGAGCGCCCCGTAACTCCGGGTTCCTCTCAGAGGGGCGCCGAACGGGTGTCGGCCCCACAGCTGCTCTGCGCTCACTCGGGCTAGGGAGGAAGGGAACGAGGCCCGGGCCGCAGTCCCGCACCGCGTGGACGCGCTGCCTCTCCCGCTGCCGCCAGAGCGAGGGGCTGTGAGCGACCGGAGGTACCGCGGAGGAGGCCCCCACGGCGGCCGGCGGCCGCGGGGCAACACACGGAGCCTGTCTCTGCTTGCGCGAGGCGCTGCTGGTCCCGTGCGCCCAGGGCCGTCGCCTCCCCGGCGCTAAGCGAGGAATGAGCAGGCGCCTGCCCAGGCTCTGGGACTAAAGGGCCGCGGCTCGGCTCCTTCCCCCCGTCGCGGAGCCGCTGGAGCTTGGTCACTGCGGCCGGGCGCGACTGGGTCGGCGGCGGCCTCGCTCCGGAGCAGACGCCGGGGTTAACTGAACTGGCGGCGGAGAGGAGGAGGAGCCGGGCGGGGGCGGCCGCCGCTCCTCCCCTCCCCCCCACGCGCCGGGGCTTTTCAGTGGCCGGCGGAGGAGGAAGTTCCGCTCCCCGACAGAGCCGTGCGGTAGCAACAGCGGCGGCGGCGGCGGCTGGGAGGGCTCAGGCATTTTGGACCCGATTGCTCGTAGCGCCCGCCGTCGAGGGGGGGCATCAGCGTCCCCCCCGCTGCCCCGAGCCTGCGAGGCAGTGTCGGGAGGTGCCGGCGTCCCAGAAGACCTTCCTGCCACTTCAACCAGCGCCGCGGCTTCGGCTTCCCAGCGAGGTGGCAGACCTTTCTTCGTATTCGCAGACTTCTGAGGAGACCCTTATTTTTTTTGCACCAAGGTTAAGGAATTCCGGAATAGAAGCGCCAGTGGAGGTTTAGTGAATCGTCTGTAACTCTGGGATCACGTAAGGCCCCCCGTTTGGGGCGGGAGACGACATTTGAGCATCTCATTGGAGAGCAGGAATGGCAGAAGCCACCTTACATCTTTTCTGCAGTGTTGCTTGCCTGATGGACCCCTAGGAATGAAGAGGTGACTAGTGATAACCCGATGAGGTACTGAAAGGCGATGGCAAAGAAAATCCCGCCGGACACACACTAGTGGACGTCTGGGGGGAGAGGGGGGGTCACACAAGTTTTTGAATGTAAGTGGACGAGCTGTCTTAAAAAGCACAACAATCCCTTAAGCATTGAGTTTGCCTTTTTTTTTTGGCCAAGATTTTGAAGATTGTATTCAATGTATTGTTGGTTTGATATAAGATGAGAACTTTATGAAGTGTTGTAGCCAGGAGTGGAACAATGACTACCCCCGCACTGCTGCCCCTGTCTGGGCGGAGGATCCCGCCTCTGAACCTGGGGCCGCCCTCCTTCCCACATCACAGGGCTACCTTGAGACTGTCCGAGAAGTTTATCCTTCTCCTTATTCTCAGTGCCTTCATCACCCTGTGTTTTGGGGCATTCTTCTTCCTTCCAGACTCTTCAAAACACAAACGCTTTGATCTGGGCTTGGAAGACGTGTTAATTCCTCATGTAGAGGCCGGCAAAGGAGCTAAAAACCCCGGGGTCTTCCTGATCCATGGACCCGATGAACATAGACACAGGTTGGTTGGTTCCTGAAGTTCTGGTTTTAATATTTGGCAGAGCAAGGGGTGGTTTATGTGTCCATTTCTTTTTTTTTTTTTTTGCACTACGGTGTTATTTTCCCTGGGTCGTAGGAGTTGTGTAGTGATTTCAGAATCGGTGGATTAGAACCGTAGGCTGAAGGCACTCCTAGAGCCTCATCTAAAGTTCAGCCCCTTCCTTTTATGTAGGAGAAACAGTAATGCTCAGAGCGGTGGCGCCTGATGTGGACAATTAGGAATGGAGGTATGAGAACTTCATCTAAAGAAATAGTGACATTTGCTGCACCTTTATTTTTTCAGAATGTGTCGCCTTCAGTCTTATATTGAATCTTGGCAGCCCCAATGGGTTTGTTCTCTCTCTCCCAAAGGGCTCTCATTCCCTGGTTTGAGTTAAAAGTGTGGTGGTGAGTCTTAGCTTTTTAGGAAGACACTTTTGAATGGAATATACCTGTCACTTAACATGTGAAAATATTACAGTTGTTATTTTAAGGAGATGTTCTTGGTACTCTATATGGAATCAGTAAAGTTCAAGCTGCCGTTGACTCAAGTCATTTCCTCTGTGAGTCTTGTAGACAAGGTTTAAGTCTCTCTCTCTCTCTCTCTCTCTGTTTGGTTATTCATTTAATTTTGCTCTGATCATTTTTTTTTCCCCAGTGTGAGAGGTGGAGTGTGTCAAATAGCTATTACAATTGGCCTCACTTAAATTTGGCCGACTGAGGAGTTCAGTTCTTTCAGATCACCAAATCTAAAGTGAGCTCTTTCTTAGGAGACTGTGTTAGGATAAAATGGGAACTCTGGTTAAAGTCCTTTTAAATCATTTATACATTTTTACTTGAGGAAAGTTTGGAAATGTAGTTTACTTTTCCCAAACCTACAGTTTTTTTTTTTTTTCTAACCTACTAGCTCTTTCTCCTATCTTTTCTACTTCTTAAAATAATTCTTGGATATGTGGGGGAAAAAAATCTTATGCTCAAATTCTGTTTTTAACTGATATTAGTTTTTTTTTTTTTTAACTATTATAGGGGCAAGGTGTTGATGTATGCATTTAAGAATGACCAATATAAATTAGTTTATTATATGATGAATTCTTAATTTTTTGAAAAAGCTTATGTTCAAATGTTAGACTAAGTTTAAATTATTGGGAAAATGCATTCTTATAATGAGAGCTGTTTTTTTTTTTTTTTCCTTTTTTCCAACCTATTTAATTCATTACTTGCTTGATGGTTTGACTTTTGGCTGAACCTTATGGAGTAGTTCCTTCTAAAATTGTTTCACGCCCTTCTTCTGTACATAGAAGAATTTGGAATATTGGCCATCTTTTTAATTTCCATATGCTTCGTGTGTTTCTTTTATTTTGCCTTTTGTTTTTGTGATTTCGAGAAAAATACTGATGAGACCTGTGAAATAGGATGCTGAAAAATGAACTTTAAAATGCCCTGCTTTCCTTGAAAACCTTATTTCTTGTACTTATGTAAGCTATGATGAATATTTGAAAAAAAAAATGTGTTAAGCTTGGCTTCAGAGCTGTTTGACAGCAGCCACGCATTAACATTATTTAACTATCATTATTGTAATCTGTCGTGTACTAAGGTTTCCTTTGTATTTTAAGTGTGGTCTAAAGTTTACCAAAAAAATGGCTATGTTGTAGTTTAAAAACATTTATATAGAAAAATTCTCAGTTAAGCTGAATTAAAATATGAAATTTGAATGGAAGTATAGATAATGTACATTTTACTTACATTATGCATATTATTTATTGCTTAAACAAGAATTCGTAAATTTATATAGCCTCTGTCTCTCTATATGCGTGTGTGTGTGTGTAATCTAGTTTTCTAAAGCTATTTGGTTCTTGATTTTGGAAAGTGAGAAATTATTTATTGAGTTCTGGTATGAAGGGATGGTGAGTGAACCAAATCCTGAGCTTTGGATAGTAAGCAATAGGAGTTTGGATAGCAAGTGATACATTTGAGAATTTATTTGACTCTACGGAAAGCAAGCATTCAAAAACTGAGAGTTCAGGTAGGAATTTTTGTTTTATCTCTGAATATTTCTGTGGTTATATCAATATATTTTTATATCTGCTTAGTAGGTTATCTATTGTTGCTGACCATATCAGAAAACATAGTCTGATAAGAATTCTTCTACTTTTAAGAGTGAAATACATTTTAAATTAGAGATCATCCAGATATAAGTTTAAAATGTGGAAACACGAAACATCAAATTAAAAGATAAACATCAACTATTTAAAAAAAATTCAGAAAGTATTATTTACAGAATTAGAGCATACTTATTTTGGGTATGAATCAAAAACATGATGTTTCTTAATTTGGAAAATACAAATTGGCAATTTATCTTAATTTTGTAAGGGTGGGAAAGGTGCAGGATGGAGGGTTGAGGGACCTTTATTTTTATCGTACTTTATTTACTTATTTTTTCAATTGTGCTTCAAGTGAAAGTTTACAAGTCAAGTCAGTCTCTAATACAAAAATTTGTATACGCCTTGCTATATACTCTTAGTTGCTCTCTCCCTAATGAGACAGCACACTCCTCTCTATCCTGTATTTCCCCTATCCATTCAGCCAGCCTCTGTCCCCCTCTGCCTTCTCATCTCACCTCCAGGCAGGAGCTGCCCAGGTAGTCTCATGTGTCTGCTTGAGCCAAGAAGCTCACTCCTCACCAGTATCATTTTCTGTCTTCGAGTCCAGTCCAATCCCTGTCTGAAGAGTTGGCTTTGGGAATGGTTCCTGTTTTGGGCTAACAGAAGGTCTGGGGACGATGACCTCTGGGGTCCCTCTATCTCAGTCAGACCATTAAGTCTGGTCTTTTTAGGAGATTAAGGTCTGCCTCCCTCTGCTCACCTGCTCCATCAGGGATTCTCTGTTGTGTTCCCTGTCAGGGCAATCATCAGTTGTAACTGGGCACCACCTAGTTCTTCTGGTCTCAGGCTGGTGTAGCTTCTGATTTATGTGGCCCTTTCTTTGTCTCTTGGGCTCATAATTACCTTGTGTCTTTGGTGTTCTTCATTCTCCTTTGGTCCAGGTGCGTTGAGACCAATAGTTGCATCTTAGATGGCCACTTGCTAGCGTTTAAGACCCCAGATGCCACTCACCAAAGTGGGATATGGAATGTTTTCTTAATAGATTTTATTATGCCAGTTGACCTAGATATCTCCTGAAACCATGGTCCCCAGATTCCTGCCCCTGCAACCCTGGCCTTGAAGCATTTGGTTTATTCAGGAAACTTCTTCACTTTTGATTTAGTCCACTTGTGCTGACCTCTCCTGTGTTGTGTGTTGTCTTTCCCTTCACCTAAAATAGTTCTTGTTTACTGTGTAATTAGGGATACCTCTCTCCCTCCCCACTCTTGTAACCATCAAAGAATATTTTCTCCTGTATTTAAACTGTTCCTCAAGTTCTTATAGTAGTGGTCTCATATAGTATTTGTCCTTTTGCAACTGACTAATTTCACTCAGCGTTATGCCTTCCAGATTCCTCCATATTATGAAATGTTTCACGGATTCATCATTGTTCTTTATTGATGCATAGTATTCCATCCTGTGAATATACCATAATTCATTTATCCATTCATCTATTGATGGGCACCTTGGTTGCTTCCATCTTTTTGCTATTGTAAACACTGCTGCAGTGAACATGGGTGTGCATATATCTGTTCGTGTAAAGGCTTTTATTTCCCTAGGATGTATTCCAAGGAGTGGTATAGCTGGATCATGTGGTAGTTCTATTTCTACCTTTCTGAGGGTGGGCCAAATCGACTTCCAAAGTGGTTGTACCATTTTAAATTCCCACCAGCAGTGTTTAAGTGTCCAGTCTCTCCACAACCTCTCCATCATTTATTATTTTGTGTTTTTTGAATTAATGCCACCCTTGTTGGAGTGAGATGGTATCTCATTGTAGTTTTGATTTGCATTTTTCTAATGGCTAATGATCAAGAGCATTTCCTCATGTATCTGTTAGCTGCCTGAATGTCTTCTTTGGTGAAGTGCCTGATCATATCCTTTGCCCATTTTTTAATTGGGTTATTTGCCTTTTTGTTGTTAAATTTTTGCAGTATCGTGTAGATTTTAGAGATTAGACGCTCATGGGAAATGTCATAGCTAAAAACTCTTTCCTAATCTGTAGGTAGTCTTTTTACTTTCTGGTGAAGTCTTTGGGTGAGCATAGGTGTTTGATTTTTAGGAGCTCCCAGTTACCTAGTTTCTCTTCTGGTGTTTGTGCATTGTTAGTAATGTTTATGCCGTGTATTAGGGCTCCTAGCATTGCCCCTATTTTTTCTTCGATGATCTTTATCATTTAAGATTTTTATTTAGGTCTTTGATTCATTTTGAGTTACTTTTTGCACATGGTGTGAGGTATAGGTCTTGTTTCATTTTTTTGCAAATGGATATCCAGTTATGCCAGCACCATTTGTTAAAGAGACTGTCTTTTCCCCATTTAACTGGGCCTTTGTCAAATATCAGCTCCTCATATGTAGATGGATTTATGTCTGGATTATCAGTTCTGTTTCATTGGTCTGTGTATCTGTTGTTGTACCAGGTTGTTTTGACTACTGTGATGGTATCTTATGTTCTAAAATCGGGTAGCGTGAATCCTTCCACTTTGTTTTTCTTTTTCAGTAGTGCTTTGCTTTCCCAGGGCCTCTTTCCCTTCCATATGAAGTTGGTGATTTGTTTCTCCATCTCATTAAAAGATGTCGTTGGAATTGCATTGCATCTATAGATTGCTTTCCGTAGAATTGACATTTTTACAATGTTGAGTCTTCCTATCCATGAACAAGGTATGTTTTTCCACTTAGGCAGGTCACTTTTGGTTTCTTGCAGTAGTGGCTTGTAGTTTTCTTTGTATAGGTCTTTTATGTCTCTGGTTAGATTTATTCCTAAGTATTTCATCTTCTTAGGGGTTACTGTAAATGGTATTGATTTGGTGATTTCCTCTTCGACGTTCTCTTTGTTGGTGTAGAGGAATCCAACCGATTTTTGTGTATTTATCTTGTATCCTGATTCTCTGCTGAACTCGTTTATTAGTTTCAGTAGTTTTCTTGAGGATTCTTTAGGGTTTTCTGTGTGTGAGATCATGTCATCTGCAAATAGAGATACTTTGACTTCTTTGCCAATGTGGATGCCCTTTATTTCTTTATCTAGCCTAATTGCTCTGGCTAGGACCTCCAGCACAATGCTGAATAAGAGTGGTGATAAAGGGCATCCTTGTCTGGTCCCCGTTCTCAAGGGAAATGTTTTCAGGCTCTCACCTTTAAGGATGATGTTGGCTGTTGGCTTTGTATAAATGCCCTTTATTATGTTGAGGAATTTTCCTTCTATTTCTATTTTGTTGAGAGTTTTTATCATGATTGGGTGTTGGGCTTTGTCAAATGCCTTTTCTGCATCAATTGATAAGATCCTGTGATTCTTGTCTTTTGCTTTATTTACGTGATGTATTACAGTGGTTATTTTTCTAATGTTGAGCCATAGCTGCATACCTGGTATGAATCCCACTTGGTCATGGTGAATTATTTTTTTGACATGTTGTTGAAGTCTATTGGCTAGAATTTTGTTGAGGATTTTTGCATCTATGTTTATGAGGGATTTAGGTCTCTAAATTTCTTTTTTGTGGTGTCATTACCTGGTTTTGGTATGACGGATATGCTGGCTTCATGGAATGAGTTTGGGAGTATCCCATCCTTTTCTGTGCTGTGAAATACCTTTAGTAGTAGTGGTGTTAACTCTTCTCTGAAAGTTCGATAGAACTCTCCAGTGAAGCTGTCCGGGCCAGGGCTTTTTTGGGGGGAGTTTTTTAATTACGTTGTCAATGTCTTATTTTACTATGGATTTCTTTAGTTGTTCTACCTCTGTTCGTGTTAGTTTAGGTAGGTAGTGTTTCTGGGAATTCATCCATTTCTTCTAGGTTTTCAAATTTGTTAGAGGATAATTTTTCATAATAATCTGATATGATTCTTTTAATTTCAGTTGGGTTTGTTGTGATATCACCCACCTCATTTCTTACTCGGGTTATTTGCTTCCTCTCTTGTTTTTCTTTTTGTAAGTTAGATGGCCGTTTGCTAGCGTTTAAGATCCCATGCGCCACACTTCAAAGTCGGATTCTGCTCTCATTTTTATTATTTGCTTTCTTCTGGTGTCTGAGGCTTTCTTTTGTTGCTCTCTATTTGTTTAAGTTGCAGGGATAATTCTTGGAATTTGGCCCTTTCTTCTTTTTGTATGTGTGTATTTATCCATATAAATTGACCTCTAAGCGCTGCTTTAGGAAACCCTGGTGGTGCATAGTGGTTAGGTGCTGTGGCTGCTAACCAAGAGGTCGGCAGTTTGAATCCACCAGGCTTTCCTTGGAAATTCTATTGGGCAGCTCTACTCTGTCCTATAGGGTCACTATGAGTCGGGATCGACTCGACGGCAGTGGGTTTGGTTTGGTTTGGTTTAAGCGCTTTAGCTGTGTCCTTTAGGTTCTGATAGGAAGTGTTTTTATTCTCATTGGATTCTGTGAATTTCTTTATTCCATTCTTAATGTCTTTTATAACCCAGTCTTTTTTGAGCAAGATATTGTTCATTTTCTAAGATTTGATTTCTTTTCCCTGCTTTTTCTGTTATAGATTTCTACTTCTATGGCCTTATGGTTAGAGAAGATGGTTTGTAACATTTTGATGTTTTGGATTCTGCTAAAAAAAAGGCTTGCTATATGACCTCATATGTGGTCTCTTCTAGAGAATGCTCCATGTGCATTTGAAAGGAAAGTATACTTGGCTGCTGTTGGGCGGAGTGTTGTGTATATGTCTGTGAGGTCAGGTTGGTTGATTGTGACATTTCGATCATCTTTATTGAGCTTCTTTCTGTATGTTTTGTTCTTCACCGAAAGTGGTGTGTTGAGGTCTCCCACTATAATTGTGGAACTGTCTGTTTCATTTTTCAGTGTCGTTAGAGTTTGTCTTGTGTACCTTTGAAGCCCTGTCATTGCGTGCGTAAATATTTAATATGGTTATATCCTCCAGTTTTAGTCTTTTTAATCAATGTATAGTATCCTTTCTTATCCTTCGTGGTGGATTTAACTTTAAAGTCTATTTTGTCAGAAATTAATATTGCCACTCCTGCTCTCTTTTGTTTTGTTGTTTGCTTGATATATCTTTTTCCATCCTTTGAGTTTTAGTTTGGTTTCTGTCTTCCAGTGTAAGGTGTGTCTCTTGTAGGCAGCATATAGATGAATTTTTTTTTTTTTAATCCTTTCTGCCACTCTCTGTCTCTTTATTGGTGCATTTAGTCAATTTACATTCAGCGTAATTATGGATAGATATGAGTTTAGTGTTGTCATTTTGATGTCTTTTTTGTGTGTTGTTGATAGTTTCTTCTTCCCATTTAATTTTTTTGTGCTGAGTAGTTTATCATTGTATATTATCTTTTCCTCCTTTTTGTTGTTGTTGATTTTGTTCCTGCTAAGCCTTTATTTTTTTCTTGTATTTGATTTTGATGAGTAGGATTGTTAGTCTTCTTTGTGGTTACGTTAATATTTACCACTACTTTTCTAAGTTTAAACCTAACTCTTATTTCATTATATTGCCTTGTCTTCCTCTCCATATGAAAGTTCTATGACTACATTCTGTATTCCCTCTTTATTGTTTTAATGTTGTCTTCTTTTACATAATGACATGCTGTTTTCCTGTTTTGAGCAGTTTTTTTAATCTTCATTTGTTTTCATGATTTCCCTGTCTGGGTTCTCATCTGATTGCTCTGTGCTGTGTTCTAGTCTTGGGTTGATAATCTGATATTATTGATTTGCCAACCAGAGAACTCCCTATAAGTGTTTCTTGTAGTTTTGATTTGGTTTTTTATGAATTCCTAAACTTTTTATCTGGAAATGTCCCCATTTTTCCTTCACATTTGAGAGACAGTTTTGCTGGACGTATGATTCCTTGCTGGCAATTTTTTTCCTTCAGTGCTTTCTGGAAGTCATCCCATTGCTGTCTTGCCTGCATGGTTTCTGCTGAGTGTTCTGTGCTTATTCTTAATGATTTCCCTTTGTAGGTAACTTTTTGTTTTTCCATAGCCACTCTTAAAATTCTCTATCTTTGGTTTTGACAGTTTTGATTATAATATGTTTTGGTGACTTTCTATTGAGATCTACCTTATATGGAGTTCGATGAGCATCTTGGATAGGTATCGTCTCATCTTTCACAGTATCAGGGAAGTTTTCTAGCAACAAATCTTCAACAGTTCTCTCTGTATTTCCTTTTGTCCCTCCCTGTTCTGGTACTGCAGTCACTCATAGGTTATTTCTCTTGATAGAGTCCCACATGATTCTTAGGGTTTTTTCATTTTTTAAAATTCTTTTATCTGATTTTTCTTTGAATATATTGGTGCCAAGTGTTTTATCTTTAATCTCACTAATTCTCCCTTGCATTTCTTCAGTTCTGCTCCTCTGACTTTTTGTTGAGTTGTCTAATTCTGTAATTTTATTGTTAATCTTCTGAATTTCTGATTGCTAGTCTCTATGAGTTCTTGCAGCTTATTAAAGTTTTCATTACATTCTTGAATACTCTTTTTAATTTCTTCAACTGCTTTATGTGTGTGTTCCTTGGCTTGTTCTGCATTTTGCCTGATGTCCTTCCTGACCTTGTT
The DNA here is from genome assembly GCF_024166365.1 of Elephas maximus indicus. Taxonomy (NCBI): domain Eukaryota; kingdom Metazoa; phylum Chordata; class Mammalia; order Proboscidea; family Elephantidae; genus Elephas; species Elephas maximus. The sequence goes on along the minus strand of NC_064821.1, from coordinate 162,481,326 downwards.
CCTGATGTCTTGAATATTTGTGTATATTAATCTTTTGTATTTTGTATTTGGTAGTTCCAGGAAGGCACCGTCATCCAGAAGATTCCTTGATTCTTGCTTTGAGAGCTTGTTGAAGTGATGTGATATTGACTGTTGTCTCTGAGGCATTTATAAGTTATTGTATTAGTTTATTTTACATTTGCTTACTGTATTCTAGCTTCTTGTTTTGTTTTGATATGTCCAAATAGGCTGCTTGAGTGAGCTGGTTTGATTATTTTTGCCTTTGAAGCTCTAACGTCCTGTCACCAGATGGCTAAAGCTGTTATCAGGTATATGAGCATGGGAGTCCGTTCACTTTTCTTGTATGGATTCAGCTCAGGCAGCTAGGTAGTAGGTCATTAAGTGTGTGGCACAGGCTCTGTCCTGCAGTCTTAGAGGGGCAGGGGTGATTGGTGTAGGTACAGGTATCTGGTTGCAGCAGGAGGTCATGCTCTGAACAAGACGGGCCTGACAACTATCCCTTGAGTTTCTGTGAGGAAAGTGCTTTCTTGTTCCCTAGAGTGCACAGATGGGTAGATTCTGCAAACGGACCATTGGCACCCAGTGCTTTTAGTTGTAAGGACTGGGAGGTACCCGTTTCATGGTTGGCTGGGTCACTTTGGTGGAGCCATCAGTCCTTAGGCCCCTGATGTGTGTAGGTGAGGACCCTGTTTAATAGACAAAGCGGTGTCAAATATCAAAAACCCACCTCTCAGCCTCACAGCTGAAACAGTTGCGGTCTGCCAACAAGGGCCTGTTCTCCTGAAGTAGGCGCACACAGGTCCATGCAGGGGGGAAATGTATTCAAGGTCCACAGACCGTTTATGCCTGGGCAGGAGCCGCTTCTGTACTGAGCTCCCCAGGTTAGTGGAGCTGGCAGAGTATCTTTCCGCCACTTGTGAATTTATTCCTTCTCTAAGGCCGGGAGAATGGCTCACTATGCTCAGCAGGGCCTATCTCAGGCCCAGGGAAGTCAAAGCCACTGAATCCGGCTTGGGATCTTGGGGCGTGGTAAAATATATAGAAGTACTTAGGTTTTGCCAAGAGCGCTGTTCTCTGGTTCCAAGGTATGAGTAGGCTGTGGCTTGCTGTCTCTCCCTGAAGAAACTGCGTCCAGAACGCTACCGCCAGCCCCACCTTGGTCGCTTCAGGGAATGGTGCCTCAGGGTTGCTGGCATTCTGGTCTGACATCTCCTCTGTGCTTCTGAACCATCTCTCTCTCCCCTTGCTGCTCAGTCCATTTTCTAATTTTGCTTTTGATGTTTAGGGCTCCTAGCTTGTCGTAAATTAATTGTTTCACTTGTTTTTTCAGGTCTTTGTTGCAAGAGGGATCTCCGGAAGCATCTGAGTACTCCGCCATCTTGACTCCTCCTAGCAGTAGTGTTTTGTGGTTTTCCTTTTATAAGTCTTTTACATCCCTGGTCAGGTTTATTCCTAGGTATTTTATCCTTTTGTGGGCTTTTGTAAATGGTGGTGTTTTCTTGATTTAATTTTCAATGTTTTCGTTAGTGTAGAGGAACCCAACTGACTGTTGTGTGCTGACCTTGTACCCTGCCACTTTGCTGAATCCTTCTCTTAGTTCCAGTAATTTTCTTTTGGACTCTCTGGGATTTTCTATGTACAGGATCATGCCATCTGCTAAGAGGGATAGTTGTACTAGTTCCTTTCAAATTTGGATACCCCTTATTTCCCTTTCTTGCGTTATTGCTCTAGCTAAGACTTCCAATACAGTATTAAATAGGTGGTGATAATGGGCATCCTTGGTTGTTCCTGTTCTCAAGGTAAAATACTCTCAACCTTTCTCTGCTGAGAATAATACTGGCTGTTGGCTTTGCATATGTTCCCATAATTTTGCTGGGGAATTTCTGTTCCATTCCTATTTTGCTGAAATTTTTTATCAGGAAAGGGTGTTGGGTTTTATCAAACTCCTTTTCTGCATTGATTGAGATTATCATGTGATTCTTTTTCTTTATTTTATTTATGTGGCAAATTACATTGATTTTCTAACATTGAATCACCGTTGCAGCCCTGATACGAATCCCACCTGATCATGATATATTATTTTTTTGATATGCTGTTGGGTAGAATTTTGTTGGGAATTTTTGCATCTGTATTCTTGAGGAATATCAGTCTGAAATTTTCTTTTTTTGTGGTGTCTTTGCCTGGCTTTGGAATCAGGGTTATGGTGGCTTTATAGAATGAGTTAGGGAGTATCCTTTTCTGTGTTTTGGAATAGTTTGAGTAGAATTGGTATCAACTCTTCTCTGAATGTTTGGTAGAATTCTCCAGTGAAGCTGTCTGGACTGGGGCTTTTTTATTTGGAGTTTTTTTTAATGATACCTTTAATTTTTACTTCTGTTACGGGTCTGTTTAGATTTTCTATCTCTGCTTGTTTAGGTAGGTGGTGTGTTTCTAGAAATTTGTCCGTTTTAAATTTGTTGGAGTACCGTTTTTTGTAATATTCTGTGATGGTACTTTTTATCTCAATTGGTGCTTTTGTAATGTCACCCATTTCATTTTTATTTTGCTTATTTGCATCTTCTCATTTTTTTTTCCCTTGTCTTTTTGCCCAGTAGTTTGTCAATGTTGCTTATCCTCTCCAAGAACCAACTTCTAGTCTTGTTGATTTTATTGTTTTTCTGTTTTCTATTTCATTTATTTATGCTCTGGCCTTTATTATTTCCTTTCTTTTGGTAACTTTTTTGGTAACTGTGGTCTTCTTTTGCTCTTCTTTTTCTGTTTGTTATAAGTTGTTGGGTTAAGTTACTGATTTTGGACCTTTTTTCTTTTTGGGTGTATGCATTTGTTGCTATAAATTTTCCTCTGAGCACTGCTTTTACTGTGTCCCAAAGGTTTGGTATGTTGTGTTTTCATTCTCATTCTAAATACTTATTTATTTTAAACTGTTCTATAAGTAAAAGTTTACAGTTCAAGTTAATTTCTCACAAAAAAATTTGTACACACATTGTTATGTGATCCTAGTTGCTCCCCTATAATGTGATAGTACACTTCTCCTTTCCACCTCGGATTTACTGTGTCTGTTCAGCCAGCTCCTGTCCCTTTTTGCCTTCTCATCTTGCCTCTGGACAGGAGCTGCCCATTTAGTCTCATGTATTTTTGTCTACTTGAGCTAAGAAGCCTTCTCTTCACAAGTATCATTTTATGTCTTATAGTCCAGTCTAATCTTTGTCTGAAGAGTTGGCTTCGAGAATGGTTTCAGCTCTGGGCTGACAGAGATTCTGGGGGCCATGTCTTCTGGGGCCCCTCGAGTCTCAGTCAGACCAGGAAGTCTGGTATTTTTACTAGAATTTGAATTTCTACACCCACTTTTCTCCTGTTCCATCAGGGAGTGTTCCCTGTTGGCCTGTCTTTCAGGGTGGTCACTGGTGCTAGTTGGGCACCATCTAGTTCTTCTGGTCTCAGGCTGATGGAGTCTCTGATTTATGTGGCCTTTTCCATCTCTTGGGCTAGTATTTTCCTTGTGTCTTTGGTATCCTTCATCCTCCTTTGCTCCAGGTGGGTTGGGACCAATTGATGAATCTTAGATGGCTGCTCGCTAGCTCTTAAGACCCCAGGTGCCACTTACCAAAGTGGGATGCAGAACATTTTCTTAATAAACTTCATCATGCCAATTGACCTAGATGTCCCCTGAAACCATGGTCCCCAGGCCCCCACCCCTGCTACTCTGTCCCTTGAAGTGTTTGGTTGTGTTCAAGAAACTTCTTAGCTTTTGGTTTAGTCCAGTGGTACTGACTCCCCTGTATTGTGTGTTGTCCTTCCCTTCACCTAAGATAATTCTTTACTACTATCTAGTTAGTGAATACCCCTCTCTCTCCCTCCATACCCTGGTAACCATCAAAGAATGTTTTCTTCTGTGTTTAAACATTTTCTTGAGCTGTTACAATAGTGGTCTCATATAATATTTGTCTTTTTGTAACTGACTGATTTCACCTAGCATAACGCCTCCCATATTCATCCATGTTATGAGATGTTTTGCAGAGTCATTGTTGTTCTTTATCATTGCATAGTATTCCATTGTAAATATTTTTTAATTTCATTTCTTCTGTGACTCAGTAGTTTTCTTTTTTTCCTGGAAAATGTTTTTATTTTATTTTTGTGGTAAAAAAAATATGTAACAAAATATTTGCCATTTCAACAGTCTTCACATTACCCAGTATTTTTAAAGTAATGTGTTATTCAGTTTCCACAAATTTTTTTTCTTTGTCCTGTTAACTGATTTCTAGTTTTTTTTATAGCATTATGGTCACGGAAGATGCTTTGTATTATTTCAGTGTTTTTTAATTTTTTGAAGTTTGCTTTTTATCTAAAATATGGTCTGTTTTAGAGAATGTTCTATATGCACAGAGAAGGATGTATATTGTGATATTGTTAGGTGATGTGTTCTATATATGTCTATGAGGTTGAGTCAGTTGATTGCCTTATTTAGATATTCAGTATATTTGTAGATTTTTTAGTTTTTCTGCCCATCATTGAAAGGTGTGTGTTAAAGTGTCCTGCTATTATTGTAGAACTGTCTGTTCTTCTTCTCAGTTCTGTTAGAGAATGTTTTACATATTTTGGAGCTCTGTCATTGGGTGCATGGATATTTATTATTGGTATGTCTTCTTGGTGAAGTGACTGTTTAATCGTTACATAATGGCCTTTTTCTCTTATAATAGATTTTGACTTAAAGTCTATTTTATCAGAAATTCTTACTGCCACTCCTGCTGTCTTTTGGTTACTGGTTGCTTGATATATTTTTTTCTATCCCTTGATTTTGAACGTTTTTATGTCATTTTGTCTAAGTGTGTCTTGTAGGCAACATATTGATACACACCCACCCAGTGCCGTCGAGTCGATTCCAACTCATAGTCCATTCTACCCATTCTGCCACTCTCTGCTTCTTGACTGGTGCATTTAATTCATTTACATTCACTCCGATTATTGATAGGTATGAATTCATTGCTATCATTTTATTATACTTTTTTTTTTTGTGGTGTCAGCAGTTTTTTTGTTTCTCTTAATTTTCTGTGCAGTTCTTTTTGTATATGAGTTTCCTTTTTCTATCATTTGTTGATATTGTTTTTGTGTTTACTGAGTCTTTTTTATTTTGGTAAGTAGGTTTATTAATTTTCTTTGTGGTTAGAAACCAAACCTGTTACCGTTGAGTCAGTTCTGACTCATCGCACCCCTGTAGGACAGAATAGAAGTGCCCTTAGGGTTTCCAAAGCTATAATTTTTATGGGTGCAGACCGCCACCTATTTCTTCTTTGGTGCAACTGGTGGGTTCAGACTACTTCAGATTGGTGCTAGCAGTATTTTGTCTGCTGGAGAGCAGGGCAGGATGTCTCCATAGCCACTAGGCAGCAGTGCTACCCAAGTGGAAAGGATAGGCCCTCTACACATGCATGAATTGGTGTCTCATTAGGTGGTGGCGAATCGAGGAGTTTCAGAGCATTTAGCATGTTACCTTTCGGTTAGTGGCCGGGAGCTTAACTAGAGCTTCTCTTGGTGGGTACCCTGAAGTTTACCTTTATCCTCCTTTGTTTAAAACAGTCTGTTATATCTTGAAATCTCCTTGACTTCCTCTCCATATGGAAGTTCTGTAACCAAAAAAAAAAAAAAAAAACCCAGTGCCGTCAAGTCAATTCCGACTCACAGCGACCCTACGGGTCAGAGTAGAATTGCCCAATAGGGCTTCTAAGGAGCGCCTGGTGGATTCGAACTGCCAACCTTTTGGTTAGCAGCCGTAGCTGTTAACCACTGTGCCACCAGCATTTCTGGAAGTTCTGTAATAACACCATTTATTCCCCCTTTTGTTCTGAAGTTGTCATTTACAGCTTAACATCTCTGGTTCACTGTAATTAGTTTTGTAGCTTTATTTTACTTTCATGAGGTCTTTATCAGGGATATTATCTGGGTGATGCTGTTGTGTGCCTTTATCTCAGGTGGTTATCTGATATACTGTGTCTGAAGGACTCCTTTTAATATTTTTAGTAAGGCTGGTCTGGTGTTTAGAAATTCCCCTAATTTCTGCTTATCTGGGAATGTCCTAGTTTCCTCCTTGTTTTTGAAAGACGATTTTGCTAGATATATGATTCTTGGTTGGCAGTGCGTTTCCTTTCAGGATTTTGTATGTTGTCCCATTGCCTTCTTGCCTGCATGGTTTCTGAAGAGAAATCAGTGTTTAGTCTTATTGATGCTGCTTTGTAAGTGATATTTCATTTTTCATGAGCTTCTCTCAAAATTATTTCTTTGGTTTTGGAAAGTTTGACTATGATATGCCTTGGTGAATTTCTTTTGGGGTCTATCCTGGATGGGGTTCATTGAGCTTCTTGGATGGAAACCTTCTCATCTTTTATGATATTCGGGAAATTTTCTGCCAATACATTTTCAAAAAGTCTCTCTGTACGTTTTTTTCTCCTCTTCTTTTGGAATTCCTATTGTGCGTAAATTATTCCCCTTCATAGTGTCCCATGTAACTTTTAGGCTTTCTTAACTTTTATTCAGTCTTTTTTTTCTGATATTTACTCAGTTTTTTTTAATTGTGCTTTAAGTGAAAGTTTATAAATCAAGTCAGTTTCTCATAGAAAAACTTGTATGCACCTTGCTATGTACTCTTTTAGCTGCTCTCCCCAGTGAGACAGCACACCCCTCCTCTCTACCCCATATTCCCCGCATCCACTCAACTAGCTCCCATCCCTCTTCACCCCGCCATCTCACCTCCAGACAGAAGCCCCATAGTCTCATGTGTCTCCTTGAGCCAAGAAGCTCCCTCCTCACCAGTATCATTTTCTGTCTTATAGTCCAGTCCAATGCTTGTCTGAAGAATTGGCTTTGGGAATGGTTCCGCTCTTGGGCTAACAGAAGGTCCGGGAACCATGACCTCCTGGGTCCCTCTAGTCTCAGTCAGATCATTAAGTCTGGTCTTTTTAGGAGAATTTGAGGTCTGCATCCCACTGTCTCCTGCTGTCAGGGAGTCTCTGTTGTGTTCCCTGTCAGGGCAGTCATCTGTTATAGTCAGGCACCATCTAGTGCTTCTGGTCTCAGGCTGACATAGTCTCTTGTTTATGTGGCCCTTTCTGTCTTTTGGGCTCATAATTACCTTGTGTCTTTGGTATTCTGCATTCTTTGCTCCAGGTGGGTTGAGACCAACTGATGCATCTTAGATGGCCACTTACTAGTGTTTAAGAGCCCAGACCCCACTCACCAAGTGGGATACAGAATGTTTTCTTAATACGTTTTGTTATGCTACTTGACCTAGATGTTCCCTGAAACCATGGTCTTCAGTCCCCTGCCCCTGCCACCCTGGTCTTTGAAGCTTTCGGTTGTATCCAGGAAACTTCTGTCTCTGCTGTCTCTGAGACATTAAAACATTAATTTATTTGAATATATTTTTTGTTGACTGCATTTTTGTCTTGTCCTGATTTTTTTTTTTTGTTTCGATATATCAGGAGCTTTGTTTCTTCTCTTTCTCTTTAGGGTGTCTTTTTTCCTTTGTGTTATTTTAAATGTTATCCTGTGGTACTGGTCTGTGTATGACTTCGGTAGTGTCAGTTGGATGGGTGTGATTTCTTCTCCCTATTTTTTTTTTAGTGGTTATAGTGGTTCATACCCATGTGTGAGCCCTCTCTTGTTAGGCTTATATGGGTTTCCGTACAGAATTGAGTGGAAGTGTGAAAGCCGGTCCTTTCCCTGATTTAGAGTGAGAAGTCGTGGGTGGTCAGGGTCCCTCCACAGCTCTCTGGGACTGCTTGGTCATTCCAGGTTGATGCTAGCAGTAAGTGTGTCTCCTGGAGAGCAGGGCAGGACCTTTGTAGCCAATGGGAGGCAGTGCTACTCAAATGGAAGGGATAGGCCCTCTGTGCTTGCACGAATTGGCATCTCAGTAGGTGGTGGGGGTTCAAGGGGTCTCAGCATGTGCAGTTGGCATGTGGGAACTGCCTGGGTGTGGGATGTGTGATGTTCCAGCTAGGAGGTCATTGGGTGAGGACACTGAGATCTCCTGTTCATTGTTGAACAGGGGCATGGGTGGCTCCTGTCGAGATGTGCTGGTGAGGTAATGTACCTGCCCAGTCTGTTACCGGGCATGGGTGTGGGAAGTTCTCCTGCTGGTTACTGGGTTATGGTTGTGGTGAGTGTGTACTACTGGTTGCTGGGCAGGGCAGGGGAGCATGTGCCCTGGTCACCTACAGGGTGGCAGAGTGTGGGTTGCCGTTTGCTGGCCAGGTGGGGTGGAATCAGGTGCCATTGAGTGGGTAGCATGGAGTTGCATGCACCAGTGGTAGCCAGGTGTGTTGCATGGTATCACACGTTGCCAGGTGAGTGAGGTGGGAGGGCACTCTGCTGGTCACCAGGAAGGGAGGGGTCGGGGGAGCATGCTCCTCTGGTCACTGGGTGTGAATGCTGCAGCTGGTGATCAGGGCTTGGCTGGATAAAATATGAGCAGGGAGGGGCAGCCTGGAGTCTGGCTGCATGGGAGACTTCTGGTTGTTACTCTGTGGATCCACTATTCTGTGGGTGTTTCCTGTCCAAATGGCCAGGCACTGCTGCTGGTGAGTAGTCTCATCCCTGTTTCCTGGCCCCCTCCCTGTGCTGTGGTTGCACAGATCTCTGGAGCTCTCACGTGCCTTCTTGTGCTTTCCTTCCTTAGATCCAATTCATGACCTGTTCACCTAATCAGTATCTCTGTCTTCTATTGAGAAATCTGTGAAATTGCCTCCCTGTGCTCCTTTTTTTGGTGGCTCCTCTCCTGGGAATTGCCTTGTCTTAAGATGGCCATGCTGTGCTGGTACGGCTGGCAGAGCACCTACGATCCATAAATCTCCTTGTTTGCTGTTTTCATTCAGTCTTTCCATCCATTCATGTTTTGTTCTAATTCTTTATCCTTCTGTTTGATGGTCAGGTTTCCAAGGTTGTCATCTTTATCAGTTTCACTAAGTTTCTTGCGTTTTTGTTGTAGTGGAACACTATGATGTGTCTGACTAAGCTGCCGTCATGTACCAATCTCTCAGGATAGATTTTATGGAAGACAAAATCCTTAAGTAATTCAAACCCCCAGATCCTGTGGAGGCTCTGATTTTCCCTTAAGGCACAATTCTCTTTGGTTTAAGACTATAATTTCCTAACCTTAATATTGAGAGATGCCATTTACAAAGTGTTCTCTTCTGTTCTCTATTATTTAACAAGAACTTTTTAGAAAAGTTATATAAATAGTACAAAAAAGAAAAAAATGAAATAATCTGGAGACTACAAAGTACAATGTATTGTTGCTTTTATTTTTGACATTTACATATTTATAAAATCAACTGCTACTACTTATGCAGGTATATTGGACTCTCCGTAGTGATATTGATGTTACCATTAAAAAATAGTAGTCACATTTATTCAGAAAGGAATTTTGAGAATTTGTTATGTGCCATGCATTATGCTATGTATTGGGGATTATTGGAAAATATTATAGAAGATTAATTTTGACTGTGGGTACTATTGAAAAACTCAAATCTTAACGTTATTATTAAAAGCATGTACTATTATTTTTCAAATCAAATTCTTGGGGTTTTAGAGATACCTTTCCGTTTAGGTGAGGTTCTGTTGCATGCATTTAAGTCATTGGCATTTTTGGAGAGTTCAGATAAATTATTTCATTATCTCCCTCTTTTTGTGTTTTTTCTAATATGTATTAGTAAATTAATAAATCATTAATTTGTGTGTTCCTGGTATATGGAGTAGGTTATCTGGAAATAAGGGGCAAATATTTTGAAGCTTTCTTTTGACCAGGAACCAGATCCTGGTATCTGAAAAAAATATGCCAAGCATTGTGCTAATTTGAGATCTGGCCTAGTTATATGCATTTATATGTAAAAAACCATATACATGTAGCAATATATGGCTATATTTGTAAGTTTATTTATAAAGCTATATGTGCATACATGCTCTTTTTTCAATAGATTGGCAATAAGTTGGCATCTGGTATAAAGTTTATATCTCAATATGAAAATTTTTCCTGGTACTTTTGTGATACCATTAATAAACTTGTACCTTTTCATGACCTTGATTTTTTTCTCTACTTAAAAAGATTGGTAATACCCAGGATGAAGTGTACATTGAACAGCTGGCTCCTTGCATACTCTTGGTTTAATTGTTGTTAGGGGCCCTCGAGTCGGCTTCGACTCATAGCGACCCTGTGCACCACAGAACGAAACACTGCCTGGTCCTGCACCATCCTTACAATTTTTATGGTTGTGCCCATTGTTGAAGCCACTGTGTCAGTCCATCTTCTTGACGGTCTTGCTCTTTTCCGCTGGCCTGTACTTTACCAAGCATGATGTCCTTTTCCAGGGACTGATCCCTCCTGACAACATGTCCAAAGTATGTGAGACACAGTTTTGCCGTCCTTGCTTTTAAGGAACATTCTGGTTGTACTTCTTCCAAGACAGACTTGTTCATTCTTTTGGCAGTCCATGGTATATTCAATATTCTCCACAATATCACAATTCAAAGGTGTCAATTCTTCTTCAGTCTTCCTTATTCATTGTCCAGCTTTCACGTGCATATCATGCGATTGAAAATACCATTGCTAGGGTCAGGTGCACCTTAGTCTTCAAGGTGACGTCTTTGCTTTTCAACAATTTTTTAATTTTAAAAAAGTACTTGACATATGCAGAAATAAAAAGCAGCATTTTGAAATGACCTTGCTGAGGTTGGTGCACTTCCTGCTCTTTGGAATCAGTTGAGCTAAATGAATCTGGTGCTCTTGTTGGATGGGAACAGGTGATAGCAAATGCCTATCATTTAACTTTAGAAATGTATAATTAAAATTTACTCATTATGCTTGGACTTAGGGTACATTCCAATCCATCATTCCCTGACATGTCAACTACATAAAAAGTCAAATGCAATGTCAAATTCAAAGCCTCAAAATAAGAGTTCAGTTCCCAAGAGAACAGTGATAGATTAATAATGTAGAACTTTATCTAGAGTTTATCAGCATTAAATTAGTACCATTGAAACCACACATGGATTCCAGTACCATTTGGAGGTTCTTTCTAAAGTACACATAAATAGAATCGTGGAAGCTTTTTATATTACCTAATCATTTTATGGCCTTATAGTGAACAAAATGAAAAAAATCTTCATTCCACACCCCACCCTTTACCTCTGGATAAGATAAAACTTTATTTTTTTTTTAAATAGATTTTTTAAGTGTCCACATTTCTTAAACAAAAAAAAAAAATTTTTTTTTTTTAAGGAAACCATCTTTTAATTTTTGGACATTGTCACTCCTTATTTTGCACATGGAACTCCAATGCATATAACATTGGCATTCATCATCTAGTCAGACCCTTCACATGTTCTTCAATCAGTGAAATTTGAGATTCTCAACATTTTCCGTGTCAATAAAATAAAGTATGGAATTAGTAGATTCGATGGAGATCTGATTTTTCCTTGCCATGCTGGAGCTTCTAGTCGTCATTTGGATTGAGTTTAGAAGATGGGGAAGTAGAGGTGTTTCTTGGCCTGAGTCTCTTAACAGTAGAGATGTAGAAGGGAGAGCAAGACCACGAGGAGACTGGCTGTGCACTGCAGGGGACTTCCATTTTCCGTGGTGGTGGCGTTGGGTGGACTTGTGGCAGCTGAGAGATACTGGGAGGAGTTACTTACAGGTGCTGTGGTAGTTGTTTGATTTGAATAAATCTGCATGGGGAGGAGCAGCGCCAGGAGCAGCAGCCCCAACCCGAGCCTGACCACCATCGCTCTGCCCATGTCCGCTCCTTTGGGGCGCAGCGCGTCTCACTGGGTACCGTGAGCACGAAGAACCGCTGGCTAGGGGCCTCTGTAGCAAGATCTGTTTTATCTTCTTGATGAATTGACTTGAATACTTATGTATTTTAGAATCGGGTTATCAAAATCCCACTCTCTGCATTCCAGTCTGTCATTAGTGCTCCCTTTTAGTGGAACCCCAAAAGAAACTAACTGATAAAAGAGAGAGACAGTTTGCAGAGAGTCTCATCTCTACCATCATGAAGTAGAAAATGCAGGAGTGGATTTGGAATTGAGGATTATGGCTTACTCACTGGTGCTGTCTGACTCTCTTGTTTTAGTCTGTGGACTTTGATTAGGTCTAGATAAACAGTGAGTGAAGCAGGCTATGAGGCCTCTTCCTTGTAGAATTTGAGTTGAATGGCCAGCAGCTCACCTCAGGTAAAATGAGTGTGTGTTGGGGTGGGCCTTTTCTCAGGAGAGCTTTGCAGAATGTTATGACTTGTAGTCTCTTTCAGGTGATGGTTTGTCCCACACAGGTGAGCAGGAGGTCCTCTTCCTAACAATGACTGAGGCTGTTTAAATGGCAGGCCCTCTTAGCCAATGTTGGAGGTTATACTGGTTTTCAACTCAAGGTATAGCCTTGCAGGAGAGCAGACTGTATAGGTGACTGCCTCTGTGGGTCTCAGGTCTCTTCCTAGATTCCTGAAAAAAAAAAAAAAAACCCCGAAACCAAACCTGTTGCCATCAAGTTGATTCTGACTCAGTGACCTGATACAACAGAGTAGAACTGCCTTGTAGGGTTTCTAAGGAATGACTGGTGGATTTGAACTGCCTATGTTTTGGTTAGTAGCCCAATGCTTAACCGCTGCACTATCTGGGCTCCTGAAAGTAGCTTGTAACTGAATGAGTAATAGTAATTATGGGCTGGTTGACTGCCTTCCTGCCTGCTGCTTTGTTCTCATCAGTGCCCGTATTCAGAGTATCTTGGAGTTTCAAGCATGTAGGTGGGTCCCATATCCATTTTTCAGTAGCGTTGGTGGGCCAGGGTTGTCCATTCTACATTGATTGAATTGCCGTAACAAGAATTGAAAGGCGGAGAGTCCAAGGTGTATGCTTAGGTTATAGTCCCAGAATTCGTTTTCCATTTGTAGTAAAAAGAATTGTATGAGAGGAGTTTTGTATACAAATTGTAGAAAACTAACTATAGTGAGTTGAATAAAGATAGTTATTGGAAGGCTGTTGGGTGACTTTTAGAATTAACACGAAGCCTGGAACACTAGATTTAGCAAATAAGCAAATATCAAAGGAAGCCAGGTACTTAGAACCACAGCAGGTATTAAGGAGTGGTTAGGGTACCACTGTCAGTGCCACGGCTTTGCTCCCTCTGGTCACTCACTTGCTTCAGATCTAGAGTCCCAGCCAAAGCATCTAGTTGCCTTAGGATACATAGGTCATAGGCCCTTGGTGCTAGAGATTAGGAAAATCCCGTATCCTGAACTTTCTGGCTTCTGTAGGGAAGGAGGGATTCCACTACCAATATACTGGTGAATTCTTGAATTTAGGGAAGGGGTTATATACTGGAAGCTTAAGAAACGTAAACCTAAAAGAACCCTGCATTTTGTAACAGTGACTTGTGCTACAGTTGGGAATAAAGTTCATACTGGCAATATGCTATTTAGAAATATAAATAGATATAAATAGCTTTTCTATACTGTACCATTTTAGCGCTTTCTGTTCAGTGGTTTAAAACGGGCTGGTGCTGTCCCCTTTAAGAGTGCTTGGAAATGCAGGGGCATTTTTTGGTTTCAGAATGATGGGGAAGGGGTGTGAGGGAAGAAACTACTGACATTTAGTGAATGGGGACCAGGAATGCTAAACATCCTACAGTGCCCTGGTGGTTCTGCACCACAAAGAATTGAATTATTCTGCCCAAAATGCAAATATTGCATTTTAGAACCGTTGGGTTTATATGGATCATCTTGATGTGGGATTAGAAGTTATTACAGGCTTCCTTTGCTTTACAGTTTGTGTACTCTGGGTTAAATGTTACTTTTCACTTCCTTGCTTTGCTTATAGTTCAAGGGACTTGATTCCTTGTCTAGCTAAAAAAAAAGTTTTTTTTTTTGAAAAGTCGAGCTCCAGCCTAAATCCACGTTCTCTAGTTGTTAATCTTTCCTTAAAAGTACAGGATAAAAATATTTCCCATCACTCTGTGCTGGTTGTTATTAGCAGTCTCTGTCCAATGCGTAGTTGTCATTCTAATTGAAGTAGCAATTGGGTGAGACAATGATTGTTATGGTTTGGATCAAGAGGTACTGGTAGTGTGTGGCTCTTGGTGTTTGTGGGGACAAACCCCATAGCTCTCTGGTCTGTATTTTACATGTTGTTGTTGCGTGCCATTGAGTGGATTCTGGCACGATGGTTAAGCGCTCGGCTGCTAACCAAAAGCTTGGCAGCTTGAACCTACCAGTGGCTCCGTGGGGTAAAAGACTTAGTGATCTGTTTCCTTAAAAATTACAGCCTAGGAAACCCTATGTAACTGAACAAGGGTTCTTGTCCTGTCCTATCAGCCAATTGAAATAAGACAAACGCCAGACCACCAGTTGCAAGGGAAACAGAAAATGGAAATTTATTGTTTGCACAGATGAGGAGCAATGTGGGGTCTAGCGACCATAAGGCCATGTGCTCCACATCTAAGGGGGCTAGGGAGCTTTTTGTTTCCAGTGGTGTCTGGGGTTGAGTTTGGTACCCGGAACTCTCTGCCCTTAGCCCTCCCATGTCCATACTTGGAGGTCTGGATATTAAATCATCTTCCGTTGGATGTGCGTGTAGTGGGACCCCTCACTTCTAAAACGGAACCAAGTGAAATCACGGCCTGGGAAATATCCTTCTTTCTAGTGACCATCAGGTCCTGGGTGGGTTGAAGGATGTGATCCCTTCAATCTGTGCATGCTTCAAGGTGTAGCTTGGGCTAGGTCGGTTGATGGAGCCACTACCTGCTGAAAAATGTTGCTCAAAACAAGGTTGTGGTTAGCAAGACAAAGAAGGGGGTTTTGATTGGGGTTATCACTATGAGGCAGTTCTACTCTGTCCTCTAGGGTCGCTTTGAGTCTGTCTTACATGAGTAGTGTGAATCATTCCACATCACTTACAGGGTCCCTGTGAATATAAGTCTGTCTCACGTGAGTAGTATGAATCATTCCATATCACTAGGTCCAGTATACCATAAATGGAGTGAATTTTAAATAATGTAATAAAACCAAACCAAGCCTGTTGCTGTCAAGTTGATTCCGATTCATGGTGACCCCATGTATATAATGTAGAACTGTGGTCCAAGGCTGTGATCTTTTGGAAGCAGATTGCCAGGCCTTTCTTCCAAGGTGCCTCTAGGTGAATTCTAAGTGCCAACCTTTCAGTTAGTAGTCGAATGCTTAGCTGTTTGTGCCACCCAGGGACTCCTGTGTATGTAACGTGTGCCATTGAGTTGATTCCAACTTACGGTGACCCTGTAGGACAGAGTAGAACTGCCCCATAGGGTTTCCTAGGCAGTAATCTTTGTGAGAGCAGATTGCCAGGTCTTTTCTTCTGCTGGGTTCAAACTGCTGACCTTTCGATTTGCAGCCGAGTGCTTGACCTTTGCACCACCAGGGCTCATTGCATATGTAATTGGTAATTATAAAATGCAGAGGTGTGGGGTGGAGGTGTGCCATTAGCTTGTGAGCTGCAGGGCTTGGGCTGAGGGGAGGGACCAGCCTGAGAGAGCATCTTACGGAGAAACCAAATAAACATAGGTTGACCACAGAAACAAACTGTCTGAAGGGGCCAGACAGAGAGAAAGGATCTAAGCCAAAAATGCAGAAATTAGAGAACCCAGAAGAGAGAAAAGATTCAAAGTCAGAGAATGAAAAGGGAGAGTTTAGAGAAATTACCTGGAGAGATGGCTACAGCAGTTACGTTATTGGTTTTTACTGCCCTCGATGTGGACAGGGAGGCACTTGGTAAAGAAGCTTACAGTGCTAATAGCAACTTTCTGCGGGCTGCACTAAAGACTGAAAGGATAATGTTT
The DNA here is from genome assembly GCF_024166365.1 of Elephas maximus indicus. Classification (NCBI taxonomy): domain Eukaryota; kingdom Metazoa; phylum Chordata; class Mammalia; order Proboscidea; family Elephantidae; genus Elephas; species Elephas maximus. The sequence continues at coordinate 162,465,476 of NC_064821.1, read as the reverse complement.
TACTCCACAGAAAAATAATGAATAATGTAACAAGGCCTTTTTTAAAAAAAAACATTTAAAATCTTGACAGATGACCTATGTGACTTTTTGTTTCAAACCGATGTTGATTTCTTACAATAAATAAGTGGTATATCAGTACTCTCTGACCTGTTTTTATTTATGGTAATTTTTTGATGAAAGTATATGATTTTTGTTGAGAGCATCCTTACAATGATCAGAGAGCTTTCAACTTTTTTTTTTTAATCTTTTCTTCCTCTTTAAAATGCCAATCTCTCTGTATGACCAAAAAAAAAAAAAAAAAAAAAGGGTCTTATATTAACGGAAGAGAAAGGAGGGGGATGGAGTTTCTGTGTGAATGATAGTGTCTTTTTTTCTTTGGGTTTACTACATGTATACTGGGGTAGTGATTTTTATATCTGTTTGTTAAGTATTCTTAAACAACAGTAAAACAGTTTGAAGGTTTTTTTTTGTAATGGGCTTTTACATATATTTTTCAGTTATCCATGTGTTTGCATTATCTGTGCTTAGATTTTAGTTTCAGTCTGTAGGGCATCGGAATCAACTTGATGGCAATAAGTTTTTGAAGGAGTACAAGTGTATTGACAAATCGTGGGGTTTTCACCCTTCAAAATAAAGAATGTTGAATCCAGCAGAGGAAGAAAGGAGTCATCGTGTATTCATATCCCGTGTCCCTGTCCCCCTTCCTCCTCTCAAGCTAAACCTAAGTTATTGTTGAAAAGGGTAATACAGGAGTTCAGGTAGTGGGATATTTGGAAAGAGGAGTTTGATAGTAGCTGCTGCTTGATGAGTTAGTTCTTTTGTGACCTACAAGTAGGTATAAAAAAAATTAGATAAAATACTTGACTGTAGAAGCCAGGGAAAATTCCAGTTGTAAAGGATAGTTCTTAATAGCTTTTTGTCTGTGTGAGCAGCTCCATCCAGTAGTCATAGGATTATACTTCTTGGGAAACATTTCACTTTACGTGTTCCTTTTTTTGAGAAGTTGTCACTTATATGAACAACACATGCATTTCACAAAGTGAAAAATTTTCCAATTAAAAGCTCTATTTATTTAGATTTGTCATTTGAACTTCTATTGAAAGGTTTTTTTTTTTTTTATGCTCTAAGAAAAATGGATTGGTAATGTTTTTTGTAATACGAAAAATCTCATAAAGGATTGGGGTGGGTGTAGGTTACCTGTGTATTTCCATATTACTTTTCTGACAGGATAGTCCCTAGAGCTTGACTTCAATGAACAGGCAAGGAAATACCTTAAAATAGTGTAAAGAATGTGAGCTTTGGAATCAGATAGACCCGATTTGAATCCTGATTCTGCCACTTATTACCTACGTTGCCTTATTATTCTTATCTGTAAGAAGCCAATAATATTAATAATACCATATTTTTATGCAAATAACATGCATCTTCCAAATTTGTTGCTGGAGGTGCCCTGCCCCTGGGAAGCATCTTCACAAGTGCGCTATGCTAGTTTTTCTGCACGGCAACATGTAAAAAAAACTGGCATTAGAGGTACCTATGAAAATACCTCGTGGTCGGGGGAGGGAGCAGCTGGCAAGCAGACACAGAAGGTATGTGTTATTTGCGAAAAAATAAAGTAAGTGTAAAGATTAAAATGACACAATGGTTAAAGCGATCCACTGGTGACTGAAAGGTCGGCAGTTTGAAACCACCAGTGGCTCTGTGGGAGAAAGATGTGGCAGCCCGCGTCTTTAAAGATTTACAGCCTTGGAATCCCTCGACTCGACAGCAGTGGGTTTAATATATATACTACCAAGAAATGTGGAAGACAGCTTCCTGGCGAACTGACTGGAAGAGATCCATATTTATGCCTGTTCCTAAGAAAGGTGATCCAACCGAATGTGGAAATTATAGAATGATATCATTAATATCACACACAAGCAAAATTTTGCTGAAGATCATTCAAAAACGGCTGCAGCAGTATATCGACAGGGAACTGCCAGAAATTCAGGCCGGTTTCAGAGTGGAACCAGGGATATCATCGCTGATGTCAGGTGGATCCTGGCTGAAAGCAGAGAATACCAGAAGGATGTTTACCTGGGTTTTGTTGACTATGCAAAGGCATTTGACTGTGTGGATTGTAACAAACTATGGATAACACTGCAAAGAATGGGAATTCCAGAACACTTAATTGTGCTCACGAGGAACCTTTACGTAGATCAAGAGGCAGTTGTTCGGACAGAACAAGGGGATACCGATTGGTTTAGAGTCAGGAAAGGTGTGCGTCAGGGTTGTATTCTTTCACCATGCCTATTCAATCTGTATGCTGAACAAATAATCTGAGAAGCTGGACTATATGAAGAAGAACAGGGCATCAGGATTGGAGGAAGACTCATTAACAACCTGCGTTATGCAGATGACACAACCTTGCTTGCTGAAAGTGAAGAGGACTTGAAGCACTTACTAATGAAGATCAAAGACCACAGCCTTCAGTATGGATTACACCTCAACAAAAAGAAAACAAAAATCCTCACAACTGGACCAATGAGCAACATCACGATAAACGGAGAAAAGATTGAAGTTGTCAAGATTTCATTTTACTTGGATCCACAATCAAGAGCCATGGAAGCAGCAGTCAAGAAATCAAAAGATGCATTGCATTGGGCAAATCTGCTGCCAAGGACCTCTTCAAAGTGTTGAAGAGCAAAGATGTCACCCAGAAGACTAAGGTGTGCCTGACCCAAGCCATGGTATTTTCAATCACATCATATGCACGTGAAAGCTGAACAATGAATAAGGAAGACCGAAGAAGAGTTGACGCCTTTGAATTGTGGTGTTGGCGAAGAGTATTGAATATCCCGTGGACTGCCAAAAGAACGAACAAATCTGTCTCGGAAGAAGTACGGCCAGAACGCTCCCAAGAGGCAAGGATGGCGAGACTGCGTCTTATATACTTTGGACATGTTGTCAGGAGGGATCAGTCCCTGGAGAAGGACATCATGCTTGGCAGAGTACAGGGTCAGCGGAAAAAAGGAAGACCCTCAATGAGGTGGATTGACACAGTGGGTGCAACAGTGAGCTCAAGCATAACAACGAGTGTAAGGATGGCGCTGGACCGGGAAGTGTTTCTTTCTGTTGTGCATAGGGTCGCTATGAGTCGGAACCAACTCAACGGCACCTAACAACAACAACCAGATAATGTGTGAAGTAACTGTTTTCTTCTTATTTTAAACGGGAAACATGCCTGGCTTATTTGTGATTTACACAACTGATCTACTTTGGGATCTCTGTTCTTATAGACAATTACTAGCTGTGCTAGTCTCTTCTGGATTGTTTACATGACGTAGGTGAAAAGACTCTGATAACAGCAGAAGTGCTAGGTCATAACCAAGTAGGCACTCAATATTCAATAACTAATAATAAAGATTTTTAGCTCTTTTGGTAATGTATTTCTAGTTTGTTGTTGTTAGTTGCTGGAGTCGGCCCCTAACTCATCAGAATCCTGTGTACAGTGCAGTGTCCTTTGTGGTTACCGTAATATTTACCCCATTTTTTAAAGTTTAAACCTAACTTTTATTTCTTTATATTACCTTGACTTCCTTTCTGTATGAAAGATCTATGACTGTACTTTTTAGTTCCTCTTTATTGTTTCAGTGTTGTCATCTTTCACATAATGACATTGCTGTTTCCTTGTGTTGAGTGTTTTTTTTTATCTCGATTTATTTTTGTGATTTCACTATCAGGGTTGACACCTGGTTGCTCTGTCCTGTGTTCCAGTCTTGGGTTGCAATCTGAAATTACTGATTTTCTAAGCAGAGAACTCCCTTTATTATTTGTCGCAGTTTTGGTTTGGTTTTTACAAATTCCCTAAACTTCTGTTTATCTGGAAATGTCCTAATTTTGCCTTCATATTTGAGAGAGAGTTTTGTTGGATATATAATTATTGGCTGGCAATATTTTTCCTTCAGTGTTTTGCATAAGTCATCCCATTGCTTTCTTGCTGCATGGTTTCTGCTGAGTAGTCCGAGCTTATTCTTATTGACTTTCCTTTGTAGGTGACTTTTTGTTAATTCCTAGCCATTTTTTTTTTTTTTCCTTAAGATTCTCTCTTTATCTTTGGTTTTGGCAGGTTTGATTATAATATGTCTTGGTGACTTTCTTTTTGACATCTACCTTACATGGAGTTCTATGAGCAGCTTAGATAGATATCTTCTCATCTTTCACAATGTCAGGGAAGTTTTCTGCCAACAAATCTTCAACAATTCTCTGTATTTTCTGTTTTCCCACCCTGTTCTGGTACTCCAATCAGTGATTGGTTATTTCTCTTGTTATAGTCCCACATGATTCTTAGGGTTTCTTCATTTTTTTTAATTCTTTTATCTGATTTTTCTTTGAATATATTGGTGCCAAGTGTTTTATCTTCAGTCTCACTAATTCTACCTTCCACTTCCTGAATTCTGCTCTTCTTACCTCCTACTGAGTTGTCTAATTCTGTAATTTTATTGTTAATCTTCTGAATTTCTGATTTCTGTCTTTCTGTGGATTCTTGCTGCCTATTAATTTTTTCAATATGTTCTTCAATAACCTTTTTAATTTCTCCAACTGCTTTATGTATGTGTTCCTTAGCTTGTTCTGTGTTTTGCCTGACCTTGTTTCTGATGTCTTGAAGAGTTCTGTATATTAGTCTTTTGTATTCTACATCTGGTAATTCCAGGAAAATACCTTCATCTGGAAGATTCCTTGATTCTTTGTTTTGAGAGCTTGTTGAAGCAATTATGGTCTGCTTCTTTATGTGGTTTGTTATTGACTGCAGTATCCAAGCCATCTATAAGTTGTTGTATTAATATATTTTATGTTTACTTACTATATCCTAGCTTCTTGTTTTTTTTTTTGATATGCCCAAATAGGCTGCTTGAGTGACCTACCTTGACTATTTTCACCTTTGAAGGTTTAACATCTAGCCACCAGTTGGTGTTACCAGATATATGAGCCTAGGAGCCCTTTCACTTTTCTTGTATGGATTCAGCTCAGATGTCCAGGTAGTTGGTCATCAAGTGTGTGATACAGGCTCTGTCGTACAGTCTTAGAGGGGCAGGGGTGATTGGTGTTGGCATAGGTATCTGGTTTTAGCAGGGTGTCACGTTCTGAACAAGGCAGGGGGTTGACAATCATCCCCTGAGTGTCTGTGAGGAAAGCATGTCCCTGTTCCCTAGAGTGCACAGGTGGGTGGGGTCTGCATTTGGACCATGGTTACCCAGTACTTTTTGTTGTAAGGACTGGGAGATACTACTTGTCCTTGGACCTCTGTTGCAGGTGGCTAGGTGACGTGGGTGGAGCTACCAGTCCTTAGGCCCCTGATGTGGGTAGGTGAAGACCCTGTTTAACAGGCAAAGGGGTGTCAAACATCAAAAACCCATCTCTTCACCACACAGCTGAAACAATTGCAGTCTGCCAACAAGGGATTATTCTTCTGAAATGGGCTCACATGGGTCCGTGCCAGGGTGAAAGGCATTCAACGTGCATGGACCATTTGTGCCTGGACTTCTGAGCTTCCCAGCGTAGTGGAACTGGCAGATTATCTTTTTCCCCAATTGTGAATTTATTCCTTCTCCAAGGCTGGGAGAATGGCTCTGGGCGCTCAGCAGAACCTATCTCAGTCCCAGGGAAATCGAAGCCACTGAAACTGGCTTGGGGGCTGGGGATGCGGTAAGATAAACACAAGTATTTAGCCTTTTCAGAGAGCGCTTTTCTTCTCTGGTTCTGGAGGTGTGAGTAGGCTCTGCAGCTCGCTGTCTTACTCTGAGAAAACTGTGTCCAAAATGCTACTGCCAGTTCCGCTGTGGCTGCTCCAGGGGATCGTGCCTGAGGGTTCCTGGTGATTCAGTTCGTGCACCTCCTTCCGCTTCTGAACTGTCTTTCCCTCCCCCTGTCGCTCAGTCCGTTTTCTCACTTTTCTTTTTATGTTCAGAGCTCCTAGCTTGTGATATATATAATTGTTTCACTTGTTTTTTTGGGTGTTTGTTGTAAGGGGGATCACCAGAGGCATCTGACTATTTTGCCATCTTGGCCCTGTCTCTGAAGTCCTTAATTTTGATAAAGTTCAGTTTCTCATTTTTTTCTTTTGTCTATCATGCCTTTGGTGTTGTGTGTTAAGAAACTTTTGCCTAACCCAAGGTCACAAAGATTTTATCCTGTGCTTTTTTCCAGAAGTTTTATTATGCATCTAGGTCTTTGATCTTTTTTTTTTTTTAATTTTGTGCTTTGGGGGAAAATTTACTGCACAAGTTAGTTTTTCATCCAAAAATCTGTGATCTATTTTGAGTTAATTTTTGTATATGGTACATGATATGGTGAGAGTAGGCATCCTTCCCCTGTTTTTGGGAGACACATTTAGTCTTTCACTGGTAACTGATGTCAGCTGTATATTTTTCATAGATATCTTTTTATCAGGTTAGGATGTTCTTTTCTATTTTTAGCTGGCTAAGAGTTTTTGTTAGGAATGGGTGTTGGATTTTGTCAAGTTTTCTTTCTGCATCTATCGAGATGATCATGTGGTCACTGTTTTGATAAGTTAATATGGTGAACTACAGCGATTTTTGAATGTTAAATCTCATTTGGTTATGATGTATTATCCTTTTTTTAATCATAGGATTTGATTTGCTATTTTTATGAGGGCTATTGGTTTGTAATTTTATTTTCTTTGTCTGCTTTTTGTCTATTGGCCTCATGAAATGAATTGGGAAGTATTCCCTCTTCTTCAGTTTCCTGAAAGAGTTTCTGCATTAATTCCTCCCTAATTTTTTTTTTTAAAACCATGGTAGAATTTACCAGTGAAATCATCTCAGCTTGGAGTTTTCTTTGTGGAAAGGTTTTTAAATACAAATTAAATTTCTTTAATAGGTATAAGGCTGTTCAGGGCCTCTTAAGTTCTTCTTTGGTTCACTTGGTTAAGTCCCTTTGCCGTAAAGAGTTTGCTCGTTACCTCTAAGTTGAATTTATTGGCATAAAATAAGGGCATAATAGTCCCTTATTATTGTTTTGGAGCACCCTGGTGGCTCAGTGATTAAGAAGAGCTCAGCGGCTAACCAAAATATGAGCAGTTTGAATCCATCAGCTGCTTCTTGAAAATCCTATGGGCTAGTTCTACTCTGTCTTGTAGGGTCACCGTGAGCTGGAATCTACTTGACGGCAATGAGTTTTTATTGTTTTTTATTTGTAGACCTGTAGTTATGTCAGTTATTCTTGACATTGGTAATTCATGTTTTCTCTTTCCCGCCACCTGCTGATTATTAGTATGGCTAGAAATTTATCAGTTTTATTGACCACAAAGAACAGCTTTGGTCTCATTGCTTTTTTTCTGTTCTTCTGTTTTCTATTTTATTTCTTTTTGAACTGATTTTTATTATTTCCATTCTTTTGCTTACACTGAGTTTAATTTGCTCCTATTCTATTGTTTTTAAGTTTGAACTCAAGGTAAGACCTTTCTTCTTTTCTAATATAATTAGTGATGTAAATTACCTTCTAATCTTTTTTTTCTTTTCTTCATATAGGCATTTAGTTATATGGATTTCCCTCTAAGGAAATTCTTCAAATTTTAGCATCATTCTTCAAATTTTGATATGTTTCCATTTTCATTCAGTTCAAGATACTTTTTAATTTCACTCTTGATTTCTTCTTTGACCCATGGTTATTGAGATGAGTGTTACTTACTTTCCATATATTTGGAGATTTTCTAGATATGTTCATGTTATTGATTTCTACTTTAGTTCCACTGTAGCAAAAAATATTCTTTAGTATGATATGAATTCTTTAAAATTTATTGAAATTTGTTTTTTGGCCCCAAAAATGGCTATATTGGTAAATGTTTTCGTTTTCATTTGCATTTAAATAAAATGTCTATTTTGCAGTTGTTGGTAGAAGTCCTTTCAAAAAACTAAAACCAAACCCATCACCATCAAATTGATTCTGACTCATTGTGACCCTATAGGACAGAGTAAAACTGTCCCATAGAGTTTCAGGGGTGTAATTTTTATGGAAGCAGACTGCTAAGTCTTTCTCCTGTGGTGGGTTTGAACCACCACCATTTAGGTTAGCAGGGAAGCTCTTAACCATTGCAGGATTAGGGCTCTTTAGTGGTTTGCTGTTATCCTCAGGATGAAATGCAAATTCTCTTAATTGAGTTTTTGTTTCCTGACTTACTTGTTAAGCCTAATTTTACCTGCTTTACTACATCCTTTCCCACCATACTACCATAGTGGCGAGTATTAAATTATTTGCGCACTGCTATGTTATTTCACTTCTTTCATGTCTTTGTGCACTGTTTCTTCTTGTTGTTGAGTCAGTTTTGACTTACAGAAACCCCATGTTTTACAGGGTAGAACTGCTCCATAGAGATTTTTTTTTTTGGCTGTAATCTTTATGGAAGCAGATCACTAGGCCTTCCTTCTGAGGTGCTGCTGGGTGGGTTTGAGCCACCAGCCTTTAGGTTAGCAGTCAAGTGTAAACTGTTTGCATCATCCAGGGACCTGCGCTCTGCTTAAAATACCCTATTTCCTTGATTCTGCTGGCAATCTCCTGTTCTTCCTAGGTTGTGGCAGTTTTAGATCCTTTGAATTTTCATGTAAATTTTAGAATCATTTTTCTTTTTTTTCGAAAAAAATCCTTCTGGAGTTGTGATGAATCTGTAGATTAATTTCAGTAAGTTCACATCTTAAAGCTATTCAGTCTCCCAATCCTTGAAAACGCTATATTTCTCCGTTTATCTAGGTCTTCTTTGTTTTGTTCTTTAAAAAGTCCCTTGGCATTTTGATTGAAGTCACATTGCATCTTAGATCAATTAGGGAAGAGTTGACATTTTGATGATATCTAGTCTTTTAATCCATGACCCTGGTATTTTCCTCCAATTTTTAAAGGTCTTTAATGTCTTACCATAAAGTTTTATGCTATTCTCCATACAGGTCATCCATATCTATTTTATATGTATGTGTGTGTGTCTGTCTGTTTTAGATACGTACGTGTGTTGTGCATATATAGCATCTTTTATAAAAATATGTTTTCTGTTGCAGGTGTATAGAAATGTGTTTTTTTTTTTTTTTTACTTTGATTTTTATATTCAACCACCTTGTACTATTGTTTCTAAAAATTTGTAAATTCTTTTGGATTTTCTGTGTAGAAGTTATATTGTCTGTGACAGAAGGTTGTTTTGTTTTCAACTTCCTTTTCAGTCCTATATTTTATTCTTATTTTACTTTGCTGGTTAGGACTTCCAGTAATGTGGAGCAGAAGCTGTGCTAGTGAACATCTTTATTTGTTTTCATCATTTTGAAGGAAATGCTTCTTTTTTTAAAAAAAAATTTTATTAAGAATAATGTTTGTTGTAGTTTTTAGAAGGTGTCTTTTAATCAGGTTGAAGAATTCTCTTTTTCTGCCTTGGCGTGAGGTTTTAAAATCAGGAATGGGTATTAAGTTTTATCACTTTGTTTTTTGATTTCTATTGAATGCTTTTATAGTTTTTCTTCTTTAAGTTACATTGATAGATTTTCTCTTGTTAAATTGTTCTATTTCTGGGATAAACCCAATTAATTGAGATGAATTATCTTTTTTTCCCCCCTAAATTTTAATACTGCAGATTCACTTTGCCAATATTTTAAGATTTTTGCATCTGTGTTCATGAATGAACTTAGCTTGTAATTTCACTTTTTTGTACTAATCATTCAATTCTGTTTTAGACATGTTGAAGGTGCTTGGCAAATATTTGATGGTAATATCTTACACAGTGTTAGAAATATGTATCTGGAATATTCACTATCCAGGTAAAGGCTTACCATGTATACGTTGATACAGTCAAGAAAATGCAGTTAGATGATGTTGAACAGAAAGAGTATTGTCTTGCACAGTGTTAGAAATGTGGATCTGGAGTATTCAGTAACCTGGTAAAGACTGACTATATGTATATTGATGTATTTGTTAAGAAAATGCAGTTTGATGATGTTGAACTGAAAGAATATAGTGTAATAGCAGAAGTGATCCAAAGGATGGAATACAACATTTTGGGGATGCATTGAAGATGGTGAAGCTGTTGATCAGGCAGATATTGTTGGAAAGGCAGATATGAGGAATATGAGGAAGAGACAGTATCAAAGGAAGGATAAATGTAACTACTAACTTTTTATTTTATTGTGCTTTAGGTGGAAGTTTACAGAGCAAATTAGTTTCTCATTCAAAACTTTATACACAAATTGTTTCGTGACATTGATTGTAATCCCTGCAATGTGTCAGCACTCTTCCCCTTTCCCTTTACACCCTGGGTTCCCCGTTTCCAATGTCCAGTTTTCCTGTTCCTTCCTGTCTTCTAGTCTTTGCTTCTGGGCAGGTGTTGCCCATTGGTCTTCTGTACTTGATTGATCTAAGAAGCACACTTGTGTTATTGTTTGTTTTATAGGCCTCTCTAATTTTTGGCTGAAGGGTGAACTTTGGGAGTGGGTTCAGTTATGAATTAGAAGGAGGTCTAGGGCCACAGTTCTGGGGGTTCCTCCAGTCTCTGTCAGACCAGTAAGTCTGGTCTTTTCTGTGAATTTGGATTTTGTTCTATATTTTTCTCCCACTGTGTCTGGGATTCTCTGTTGCGATCCCCTGTCGGAGTAGCCTGTGGTGGTAGCTGGGCACCATCTAGTTCTTCGGGGCTCAGGCTGGCAGAGGCTGGTGGATGGAAGAGTGCTGTGAGATTCAGGAAGTGGAGACAGTAAGTGTAGTACTTTTTGGAAAAGTGGAGTTGTGAAAGGAAGGGAGGAGGACATGAATGAAGGCGGAGATGGAGGCAGTTTTGAGGAAAGTATTTATATGTTTATTTATTAAGAATGGGTGAGACTTCATGTTTGTAGGTGAAAGATAAAGCTATAAAGCACTAGTAGGGAGGAAGAGAGTAATCTTTGCCAGATAAGATTTCAATACGGTTTTAGTTATCTCTGTGTACATAATTGACCTTATTTGCCCTCCTGGAGTGCTTCCAAACATGACTTATTTAAACATTCTAGTTGGAGAATGACATCTATCACTTAGCTATTTTACTTCTGGGAAATTAGCCCTTAGATACTAACACAAGTCTTAGGATATCTAGGACGGAGAGAGAATTGGTTAAGATTAAGGGTCGTTGATAAGTCACACACGTAGGAAAAAAAAAACCCTCCAAAACACACACACAAAATAACAGTGGTTTAAGCGAGGTAGACATTTATTTCTGATCACATATATAATTCTATAGGAAAATTTCAATATGGGAGGCTAAGAAAGAGAGTTTTTATTTAGCGGGAGCATGTGTGCAGTTAAAAACTGAGGGCTCTAGGACTAAGGAGGAAGGGAAAAAAGATATTAGGAGACAGTTTTAGTATCTGCACAGTGAGTAATTATGAGACAAACTTAAATAGAATTCATCTCTCTTATATGAAAGGCAGTATTTGCATTGTGTTTAAGAAGGCAGAATGCATGTGTTTCAATGTAGGTTCTCTGCTTACTAGCTATATGTCTGAGTAAATTACTTAATTTTTTTCTTTGTGCCTCAGTTTCTTCATAATAAGATGGTGTAAAAATGAAATAAGATAATCTAATTGATTAGACCAGTTCTTGGCACATCTAAGCCACGAAATATATTAGTCTCGTTCTTAATTACTTGATTTTCAAGGACCAGGGTTGTGTTCAAGGACAAAAACAAGACAAGGAAATGGCAACAAAACCTAATGTTACTTGCGGGATATAAAAAAGTGAGTTAAATATTACGCTTTAAGATACAATTAAAAAGAGTACAGTCATCCCTTAGTATCTGCTGGGGATTGATTCCATGACCCCTACGGATACCAAGATCTGAGGATGCTCAAGTCCGTTTTATAAAGTGGCGTAGTATTTGCCTATAACTTACTCACATCCTTCCATTTACTTTGAATCATCTCTAGATTACTTATCATACCTAATACAATGTAAATGCTATATAAATAGTTGTTAATGCTTACACTTAACACTTAATACTTTTTCAGTGTTTGCAAACACTTTATCATGAACCCGAGAGACCATTTTTGCCATTGTAGGGGCAGCACTAACACTTCCACAAATTTCAGCTTCTTTCTGCTTTATTGTACGAATGCTAGGTTCTTACCGACCTTATGGCCCACATGGGTAAGTGATATGTCACTTTTCATAAGATCCAAGATTTTTATTTTCTCATCAAGAGAATTTGTCTAATCCAGGAAATATCTGAAGAAGGTATGATTGACCAGCAATTTGAAGGTAATGGAGGAGTTTTAAGAGTGTTTTAAGCAGAGGAAACACCAGGCACAAAGGTTGTAATTGGTGGGAAAGAACATGGGTTGTAAAAGAGCTGAAAGAAGGTGTCTTAGTTATCTAGTGCTGCTATAACAGAAATACCATAAATGGATGGCTTTAACAAAGAGAAATTTATTTTCTCACAGTCTAGGAGGCTAGAAGTCCAAATTTAGGGTGTCAGCTCCAGGGGAAGGCTTTTTCTGTAAGCTCTGGAGGAAGGTCCTTTTCATCAGTTTTCCCCTAGACTAGGAGCTTCTCTGTGCAGGAACCCTGGGTCCAAAAGACATGCTTTGCTCCTGGCACTACTGTCTTGGTGGTATGAGGTCCCCCTGTCTCTCTGCTTGGTTCTCTCTTGAATGTCTCAAAAGAGAATGGCCTAAAACACAATTTAATCTTGTAGGTCTCATTAACATAGCTGTGGATAATCCATCTCATTAACATCATAGTGATGGGATTTACAACGCACAGGAAAATCACATCAGATGACAAAATGGTGGGCAGTCACACGATACTGGGAATCATGTCCTAACCAAGTTGGCACATATTTTTGGGGAACACAGTTCTATCCATGACAGAAGATATGGCTGTGGCTCACAAATAAATGGTGTGAGATGAAGCTGGAGAGGCAGGTAGAGAACACATACAGGATTCCTTAATAGGCCATACTAGGATTTTTTTTAAGAATTATGGGAAGGCATGAAGTGTTTTAAGTGGGAGAATGACATAGTTGGCTTTATATTTTGAAAAAAATCATTAGATCTGTAATGTGGATAGAGAACAGCTTGGAAGGTACCAGAGTAGATGTGTGGAGACTACTGAAAGGATATTACAGTAGTCCAGGTGAGGGATAATGGTAGCCTGGACCACAGTTGGTAGCATTGGAGATGGAACAGAGTTGATAGCTTTGAGAAGTGTTTAGGGGGTAAATGAGAGGAATTGGTATTGTGGATTTGATGTAGGAGGTGAGGGAAAGAGAAGTAAGATTAGGTTTTGATTTGAGAACCTGGGTAAATAATAAGTAAAATTGCCATTTACTGGGATGAAGAAGACTGGCAGAAGAGTGGGTTTGTAGGGACTGAATCAACTCTTCTATTTTGGATTTGTTAAGTAGAACTACAAAGTGGGCAGTTAGATACATTTTAGAGCTCGGGAGAGAAGTCAGATTTTTTTACTTTTTCCAAGTGACTAAAACTACTTTTATCTTAGTATGTTACCTTTGAGTTTTGTTCACACATGTATTTTATTTTAACATAAGCTGCAATCATAGGGTGTCACAGCTTCTAAAATACATTTTTCAGTTTTTTTCTAGAACTCCTTTTGAAGCTGCTGGGTTTTCAAGGGAGGTTTTGATTCGAGAGTTTTCTTCTCTGTCCTTGTGCGTTGTTGTGCAGGCCCTCGAGGACGGTACAGAAAGTCTGGCTCAGTTACTGCTCTGAGAGAGGCCATGTGGTCTGGGCAGAGTCCAGATGAGGCTACAGATAAGCCGCTGAACTGGAGGGACTTTAGGGTGTGGGGTTCCCTGGGAGTTTCAAGTTTTTCAGTCTGCTTCCAGGGACTCCTGTGCTGAGCAGTTTTCAAGCCACCTACAAACAAATATTGAGAGGGCCACTCCTTACGTTCACTTCCCCAAAGACCAGGGCTGGTGTTTAATCCGGGCCCGTGGGCCAAGGGCTGGTCTTTGGAGGGGTTCCCAGGCTTCAAGTTTGGAGGTCACACAAAGAGTTCAGGCGTAGTGTCTCCAGGATTGCCTTAGAAATTAAGGGTGCAGCGAGCATGAGTGCTGTCCTAGACAGATGGGCAGAGGTCGGTGCTGGCAATGGAGCCAGCAGGGTAAGGAGGGCACAGCTGTCTGCCATTTTGACAAGAGGCAGGTCTCATCTTGAGAGGATTTGGTACCCTCCAAATCTTTGTAGATTTGTCTAGAAACTGCTCCTGTCACCTAGTTCAGAGAAGCCCAGAAGTTGCGAGAAATCATTGGATCTAGATCCTCCTTCCTCAGGACACTGCGATGTTAATCTAAATAATTAAATGACAATGTATGGGGCGGGTAGAGGGTATTGGGATGGAAAGAAGAGGCTATAAGCGGTAAGGGAAGGAAGGCAACCTGAGTTGAGGACTTTTCTGGATTCTTAGACCCATGTGTTACCTCATTCAGTCTTCACAACAATCTTGTGAGGTTGGAGGGGACTCTTCACAGATGAAAAAAGAAGGCTCAGAGAGGTCACATATCTAGTAGCACATATCAAAAAAGTGGCCTGGTGATGCAAACAGTTAAGTGCTTGGTTGCTAACCGAAAGGTCAGTGGTTCAAACCCACCAGCCACTCTGCAGAAGAAAGATATGGCAGTTGGCTTCTGTAAAGATTATACCCTTGGGAACCCTGTGGGGCAGTTCTACTGTGTCCTGTAGGATTGCTATGAGTTGGAACAACCTTAGTGACAGCGGGTTTGGTTTGGTTTTTTAGTGTGTTCCATGGCATGTGCAGAGGGGTTGTGTGCAGAAAAGGGGGGCTGTTGCTGAATAAGTTTGAGAAGTGCTAGGTTAGACAGGAGTATCTATTGCAGGACTTCTCAGGACTTTCAGAATGCCCATATGCATTGTGAAGTTTTTGAGAAGGGGATATGGGATATATTGTGGCCTGTATCATCTGCCCCCTCTAGAAAGTGGGATATAATACCTGTTTGTGAAAGTTTGCTGGTGGGTGAAGATGTTTTCCACAGTAATGCCTTCCAAGCCATTGCAAACACGCTGGGGGCTTCCACATACCATTTACCAGTCACAAGGGGTAATGTGGTGCTTAAAGCTAGAAATGGAAAGCTTGGTTCCCTATGGAGACTCCCCCATCTGTCATCAGGTCAGAAACTGTCCATGAAGGAACCTATCCTCTTCTTTGCTGTTGCTCTTCCTTGGAGCTCAGTCCTAGGGCCTCCTTCTTGACTTTGTGCATGTTTGCTTGGGGAGTCGGTGAATTGGAAATATTCTTGGCTGAAAGTGACAGAACACCCAATGACAGTTATTCCACAGAATCTGAAATCTGGAGACAGGCAGTTGAAGGACCTGGCAACAATTCAGTGATATCAGCAGAAACTCTCCCTCTCTCTCTTCTACTCTCCTGAGCCATGTTGGCTGTTTGACCCCAGGTTTGTTGCCTCTTGGCTGCAAGATGGCTACCACAGCTTCAGGCATCACAGCCACATTTGAAGGCAGTAATAGGTGGTTGGGTAGGTGGGGCCTTAGCAAAAGGCCTTTTTCTCAAATGGCACTGTCTATTTTTTAATCTCTAGAGGAAAATATTTCCCAGTAGCCCCTTTCTTTTTGGTTAGAATTAGGCTCTGTGGCCACCTGTAGCTGCTAGGGCAGCTAGAAAAGACTTATCAGCATAGACTGATTATGATCTATTCTCTGGCAGAACAAGGGGTTTCTGTTGGTAAGGAGGGGGTGGAAGGCTACTGGGTGATACATGCCTGTGTTTGCCTTAGTTATCTTACTTGTCTAATACTTCATTTAGCATCTCTGTACTGATGATGCCCCTGTCTCCCTGAGTCTCCTCAAGAGATTAGCTGTTGAATTTTTCTTGGATGCATCCAGGGGCCAGCCTTGTCCCCTCCCTGTCCCATGCCTCCCATATCCAGTCTATGTGCAGCCTCCACGGATTCTTCCTCCTTTCTTAAATGATGTTGTGTGTCCTTCTAGCCCTGCTGTGTCCCTCAACCCTCTTTTCTCTTTTGCCCATCAGTGCCTACTCACTTAGCAAGCCAGTTTTCTTTTTCCCCAAACGTTATTAATTTCATTATTTTTTTAATGTATTGTGCCTTAAGTGAAAATTTACAAACCAAGTCAGTGTCTCATACAAAAACTTATTTACACCTTTCTATGCACTCCTAGCTGCTCTCGCCCTAATGAGAAAACACACTCCTCCTCTCCACCCTGTATTCCCTGTGTCCAGCTCCTGACCCCCTCTGCCTTCTCATCTCTCCTCCAGGCAAGAGCTGCTTCCATAGTCTCAAGTGTCTCTTTGAGCCAAGAAGCTCACTCCTTACCAGTATCATTTTCTGTCTTCTAGTCCAGTCTAATCCCTGTCTGAAAAGTTGACTTCGGGAATGGTTCCAGTCTTGGGCTAACAGAAGGTCCGGGGGCCATGACCTCTGGGGTCCCTCCAGTCTTAGTCAGACTGTTAAGTCTGGTCATTTTAGGAGAATTTGAGGTCTCCATCCCACTGTTTTCCTGCTCCGTCAGGGATTCTTTGATGTATTCCTGTCAGGGCAGTCATTGGTGATAGCTGGGCACTATCTAGTTCTTATGGTCTCAGGCTGATGGAGTCTCTGATTTTTGTGGCCCTTTCTGTCTCTCGGGCTCATATTTACCTTGTGTCTTTGGTCTCCTTCATTCTCCTTTGCTCCAGGTAGGTTGAGATCATTTTATTTTTAATAATATACTGTAAAATAGATTTTTTCTTCTTTTGGTATACAGTTCTGTCACTTTTAACACATGTACATTTTGTATAATCACCACCATAATCAGGATACATAAAAATTCCAACATTCCAAAAAATTCGCTTGTGCTATGCCTTTATAGTTAGGTCCCCCACGTCACCCTAATTTCTGGCAACCACTGATCTATTCACCATCACTACATTTTTGTCTTTTTGAGAATGTCGGTATGAATGGAATCATTTAGTATATAACCTGTTGAGACTGGTTCTTTTATTCAGCATAATAATACCTTTGATATTCATTCAAGTTGTTGTGTGTATGAATAGTTCATTTCTTTTAGAGGCATCTCAGGAGAAAGGCCTGGCGACCTACTTCTGAAAGCTCACAGCTATTGAAAACCCCATGGTGTGCAGTTCTCTGAAACACATGGGGTCGCTATGAGTTGGAATTGACTCAATGGCAACTGATTTCTTTTTTGTTTTTTTTTTTTTTTTAATGATTTTAGTGTGGTGAGATGAATTGGCACAAAATAGCTGCAAATGATGGACTTGAACATGCCAGTGACTGTGAGGATGATGCAGGACTGGGCCGAATTTCGTTCTTTTGTACATAAGTTCACTATGAGTCAGAGCCCACGGCAGCTAACAAGTATTCCGTAGTGTGAACATTCCACAGCTTGTTTAACCATTTTCTTGTTGAAGGACATCTAGGTTGTTTTAGTTTTTGGCTACTGTGAATAAAGCTGCTGTCAACTTTAGTGTACAGGTTTTTGTGTGAACATAAGTCATTATTTCTCTGGGATAAATGCTCAGGAGTATGATTGTTGAATTCTATGATAAATGCATTAAGTTTTTTAAGAGAAACTGCCAAACTCTTTTCCAGAGTGGCTGTACCATTTTACATTCCCACCAGCAATGTTGTAAATCCAGCCATCTGCAGAATTAAATTAAATTTTTGGAGAGGTGTTTCTAGTCATTGTTGGATTAGGTGTTTACTTTTAGAGTTGTCGTTATTGACCAGATTTGGAAAATAATGGCTGAAAGTAACCACCACTCCTATATTCATTCATATAGGTTGGCGTAGAGGTAAAAAGAACCCTGAGCTCTCAGAAAAGTAGAGCTGGGTAGAAAACCCAGTAGGTGTCTAGTACAGTAGTGGTTTCCAAATCTGTATACATGCCAGAATCATCTGGTTAAGTTCTTAATAATACAGATTAGTGGGTTGTATACCCACCCACCCCACTGACCTTGAGTTGATTCCGACTCATAGCGACCCTATAGGACAGAGTAGAGCTGGCCAAGGAGCGCCTGGCGGATTCGAACTGCCGACCTCTTGGTTAGCAGCTGTAGCACTTAACCACTACGCCACCAGGGTTTCCGGGTTGTATACAGACCTACTAAATAGGAATCTGTAATTTTTAATAAGGGCTCAAGAGAGTTTTAGTTGGCCATGACAACATGAGTTGGGAACATTGTACTATAATATCTATGCTATTTCTAAAATTAGAAGTTTTAGAAGCATATGATGTGCTACATAACAAATGAAAAATTTCCCATCCCCTTATCTTTTTTCCTTATCTCTTTTCTTGCCCCTGTGTTTATATTTTTGTCCTCTCTGGGATACTTAATTCTTTTTTTTTACTCCTCCATCTAGTTTTTCACTGATATCTATTTTTTTATGTTCCTACTGATAAGTTACATGTTATCTCTGTTCTTATTCAACCGTGAAATTGTAACTTTCTTTGTAGTTTCCTTTTCTTCCCCAGTGTAAAATGTTTGCTCTTCTGCAGCTGTGGTTTCCTTTCTGTCTTATAACAAGTTTTATTTACCCTGTTCTTTTGGCATATCTGAGTCTCACTCAGCATTTTTACCTTTAATGGCAGGAATAGAAAATAACCATTGGAGTTTGGTGGAAGAATCTTTAAGTTTTATGTTTAAAGGTTGATATTCTTAAGAAGGCTCACTCTTAACAGTCATTTTTTTCTGCTCTTCCACAGGGAAGAAGAAGAACGTCTGAGAAATAAAATCCGAGCTGATCATGAGAAAGCCTTAGAAGAAGCAAAAGAAAAATTAAAGAAGTCAAGAGAAGAAATCCGAGCAGAAATTCAGACAGAGAAAAATAAGGTAGTCCAAGAAATGAAGACGAAAGAAAACAAGCCACTGCCACCAGTCCCTATACCCAACCTGGTAGGAATAAATGGTGGAGACCCAGAAGATAATGACATAAGAAAGAAAAGGGAAAAAATTAAAGAGGTAATAGGCTGAGCTTTGTGATATGGAATGGTTATGAATTTGTATTTGACTAGATTTAAATATACATATATATATGTATTTGTACCATTTTTTGTTATGCACTACTTGGATCTTGTTTGTTCTTGGGTCATAGTTGTAGTTTATTTTTCAAGTTGGCAGTAAGGACTAAAACTCTGTTTTCTTAATGTTGATTATAATATAGTTATTGACCACCAAAAAAACTGATATAAGATGGTTAATTGGATGGTGCCATCACTCATCCAGTGTTCACACATCTTTTGATATTCAGCATTTTATAAATAATGTAGTAGATCCATATATAATTTATCATTGAATAAGAAATTTCGTAAGTGTTCAGTTATAGGAAACTGTGTTAGATACTTTGCAAATCTTCCCATAAGTGTGTTTTTGAAGAGCTAGCATTGTATCTGCCATCTTTTAATGAACATGTCATGATAACCCCTCGACCATAGTGTGGGTTCAGAACATATTCCTTCCAGTGAGCCTCAGTGCATTGAAGAACGGGGAAGGATTGATCTCAAAATTCTTTAAATTGATGTAGCCTCAGGAGTCTTTCAATTTGTTATTCTAGGAATTACTTGGAAATAAAGAGAACACCAGAGGGAGGAAAATCTTGTGTGAATAGTTCAGTTACAGTTTGCTAATTAGAAATCTTGCTAATTCAGAATTTATAACTGTTTGGGCGAGAGCTGGATGGAGTCTGCAGTTGTACTGTCTCTGAAGAAAAAGATTTTGTCAGAGAGTATAATAGCATCAACAATATTTCATAAGAATTGTTTATCATAAAATAGGAAAATAAATATAGTTCAAATAGTCAAATATCTATTTCGGTATATTCTAGTAATGGATAGGGAAGGTTAGCAGATAATTTAAGCCTGGTCTTATGAATTACTGTAAGGCCTTGACCATGATGTAGTCAAAAGAGAACTACACACTGAATTTATATTACCTCTGGATTCTTTGGTTTATATACAGGTTGGTTAAGGTATTTTCTTTGTACATTGTTGGGGAGATATTGATAGTTTTTTTTTTCAATGCCTGACTGGTTTTTTTCAGGTGTCATTAGAATTTATTGAAATACTTTCTCATGTATGTAATTCAGATAGATAACCATGTATGTTCAGGGAGCCCCCAGATCACCCTCATGTTTAATAATTTGCTAGAAGGACTCACAGACATCAGCAAAGCTGTTGTAACAGCAAAAGGATACATGTTGAAATCAGCAACAGAAAAAAGCACATAGGGCAGAGTCCAGGAGAGACCAGGTGCCAGCTTCTAGTTGTCCTTTTGCCGTGGAGTCATACAGACAGTGCTTAAAGTCTCCCAGCAACAACGTGTAACATGCACAAAGTATTGCCAACCAGGTTCACCTGAGCTTTAGTGGCCATTTTTTAATTTTTTTTTTTTTTTTGAGAGGGAGGTGTTGGTCACATAGGCATGGCTGAGCGCTCACATGACTCTCCAACCCCTACAGAGGTTAAGCTGATACTGCATGACCCAAGGCTCCCACCATAAATCACATTGTTAGTATAAACTGTCTGGTGTGGTCCAAGGCCTCAGATAAACCAAGATACTCTTAACAGGCAGGATATTCCAGGGCTTAGAAGTTATCTCCCAAGAACTGGGCAAGGATCAAACTTTTCTTTAGAATATGCAGGATTTGAGCAACCCAGAGCCGCTGAATTAATCCTTAACTGTACAGCATATTGTCACTGTTCCTGAAACTCAACATCAAAAATATGGTGTAGACTGCTGTTAAATATTATGAGTACTGATTTAGCAAGTAGAAAAAAAAGTTGAAACCTAAGCCTACGGGGGAGAAGCTAACAAGAAGCAAGCTGATTTGAACTACAGAATACCTGAAAATTTCAAGAATTTGAGGCACCATTTACCTCTAAAGGCAGGAGTATAAGATGGAACTGGAAAAGGATTATTTGAAACTTTGTGTAAGGAGCTCTTAACTTCCCAGATCCTCAATCCTAGCCCATGCATCATAGCTACTGTTCTCCCTACTCCAACAAAAGACCAAAGGTTTACCTTTTGGAGAAGATGAATCAGAGAAGGTCTGGTTTCTGGGAACACCAGAAATGACTGAGGGCAAAGGGCAGAGGTTATTCTAAAAAAATGAAGAGGGTGGTCAGTGTTGAGAATTAAGTGAAAGCCTGTATTCTGAATAGTGATACCACTTCATCCTGTTTAGCTCTCAAGAGTACTTCTTTCTGGAAAGACTGACCCAAGAAAAAAGGAGACCTACACTGTTCCTCAAAGAAATACCCCTGGTGTTATGGAATGAATTGTGTTCCCCAAAAGTGTACGTTGGAATCCTAACCCCTATACCTGTGGATGGAATCTTATTTGGGAATAGGGTTTTCTTTGTTATGCTAATGAGGCCATATCAGTGTAGGGTGTGTTTTAAAGACTTTTGAGATACAAAAAGAGCAGATTAGACAAAGAAGCAAGCAAGCACAAGTGGGGGAAAGATAGATGTCACCTGGAGATCTCCAAGGAACTCAGAAGAATACTAGAGAAGTTGAGACACAGATTTTCCCCCGGAGTGGGGAGAGAGCCTTCCTCTAGAGCAGGCCCCCTGAATTCAGAGTTCTAGCCCCCTGAACTGAAAAAATAAATTTCTGTTCTTTAAAACCACCCACTTGTAGTATTTCTATTATAGCAACGCTAGAGAAGACACCTGAGTTTCCCCGGATCTCCCTTAGATGAGGCCCAGTCAACAAATCTTGGTCATTCCCTTACAGCCTTTGATTATTAAGTACTTCATTCTTAAATATAAAGAGCAAGCCAAAGATCACTAGACATTTAAGGAAGTTTCTTATATGAGAGGACCTCTTGCTTTTTCATGTATGATGTCTTTAATGTCATTCCACAGCTCATCTAATCTTTGTCATGAGTGTTCAGTGTGTCAAATCTGCTCTTGAGATGGTCTCCAAATTCAAGTGGCATATACTCAAGGTCGTACTTTGGCTCTCATGGACTCGTTCTAATTTTCTTCGGTTTCAGATTGAACTTGCGTATGAGTAATTGATGGTCTGATCCATGGTTGGTCCCTGGCCTTGTTCTGACTGATGATATTGAGCTTTTCCGTGGTCTCTTTCCACAGATGCAGTCAATTTGATTCTGATAGTTTGTCCCAATTCAGCTCTAGATTTAATGTTATCCCAGTCAAAATCTCAGTAGCCTTTTATTTTCATAGAAAAGCTAATTCTAGAAAGTCTAAGAACCTAGAGTGGCCAAAACAATTTTTGAAAAGAACAAAGTTGTTCTTTTTAAATCTTACTTGATTTCAAAACTTACTATAAGTTGAAGTAATCAAGACAGTGTGGTAATAGTATTAAAAATGGGCATATAGATTAATGTAACAGGTAAGAGTTCAGAAACAGACTGAACACATATAATCAAGTGAATTTGGACCAAAGCACCAAGGTAATTTAATGGCAATAATAATCTTTATGACAAATGGTACTGTAACAACTGAATAGTCACATGGAAAATAAATGAACCTCACCCTTACCGCACACTATGAACAAAAAACTAACTCACAACAGATCACAGACTGAATGTCAAAGCTAAAACCAAAACATGTGCCTACACAAAGACTTGTACATGAATGTTCATAGTAACTTTGTTCATAATAGCCCAAAACTGGAAAAAGTCCCAAATATTTATCAGCAGGTAATTGTGGTCTGTCCATAAAATGAAATGCTACTCAGAAAAAAAAAATACCTTTGTATGCAATTACATAATTATCACAAAAACATTATGCTGAGCAAAAGCCCAGACACAGAATAGTACATACTATATGATTCCATCTGTATGAAACTCTAGAAAAGACAAATCTAATCTATGGTAACTAAAAGCAGATCAGTGGCTGGATAGAGCCAGGGAGTGGGATGGATTAACTGGGAAGGAGCACAAGGACATAGTTGGAGGTTCATGGAAATATTACATCTTGATTGTGGTCATTCCTGCACAAGTGTATACACCTGTCAAAACTCATAAAACTCTACTCTTAAAATGGGCATATTTTACTATGAGTAAATGATAGCTCGATAAAGTTAAATTAAAAAAAAAAAATTGAATGTCCTGCCATGTCTTCCCCCCTACCAATTCCCACTCTCCTAAGGCAACTGCTTAAACGCTTTCAGTTGTTCTTTCTGCTATTTATCACTATTATTTCTAAATAATGAGTTTATACTGCCATTTCTTGATTTTTCCCTCAGTTTTGCATATTTACTATTTTCTTTCATAGTTAAGATAAGACATTAGTTCTTTTACACCACTACCAACCCACCTCCATATACACTTCCCCACGTATATTCCTCCAGCCCATATCCTCCCAATATTGTTTAACACTATATGTTTAATATTATTACACTTCTTTGTTCAACTTTTATTTTCCCTGGTATTAATAGTTGCTCTAAGAATTTTTGTTTGCTAAGTTTTAATGTAACTAATTTACTTTCAAATTCTATGCAAGTTTCAAAATTTATCTCAATATAATCAAAGATATCAGCTAAACTATCAGTTTCAATTTATTCTCTAACATATCCTTCCTGAAGCCCTCAATTCTCCTGCTATTATAATCTGGATTTTTTTTCTCTCAACCTGAAGTACGGCATCATCCTGCTGATTCTCTTCATCACAATCCTGAGAATTTCCTGTCTCCCTCTGGTGACAGATCCCCTGTTCTTGAAAACCCATCTTATTTTTGGCTTAATCCTTCATTATGGTGAAGCATATTTGCCAGTAGCAATCTGAGAAAATTTAATACTAAAAGGCTAAATGATTTGATTCATAATTTGGCTACAAATATAATTCTTTCTAAGGCTTTGCTCCACTGTCTTCCAGTTTCCAACATTATTACTGAGGAATGTGATCTGCCTCTTCATTATTTCCAATTCCAGTCTTTTAGATGGAACCATTTTTTTCTCTGTAAACTTTTCAGATCTGTTCTTTGTCCTTTCTGCTTTTCTGAAATTTCAGTAAGAGTCTTTTTTTTTTTTTTTATTGTCTTAGATGACTGGCAGGTCCTTTAAATGTAGAAGCTCACGATCTTTAGTTTGAGCCAATTTTCTTTAATTATTTCTTTGACTTCTCCTCCTCCGTTTTCCCTGTTCTCTTTGCAACATCTACCTATTTAGTCATTTGTTAAGATGTTCTGGATTGATTTTCTGATCTTATTTTTTTGTTTATTAAATCTTTTTGTTCTACTGAGAGACTTGCTCAATTTTATTTTCTAGCTTTTCTATTAAATTTTTAATTATATC
The DNA here is from genome assembly GCF_024166365.1 of Elephas maximus indicus. Classification (NCBI taxonomy): domain Eukaryota; kingdom Metazoa; phylum Chordata; class Mammalia; order Proboscidea; family Elephantidae; genus Elephas; species Elephas maximus. Next base: position 162,441,198 of record NC_064821.1, on the reverse strand, counting down.
ATGTTTTTATTTTCTAAGAGCTCTTTATTATTGCATTGGGCAAATTGGCTGCAAGAGATCTTTTTACAGTATTAAAAAGCAAAGATGTCACCATGAGGACTAAGGTGTGCCTGACCCAAGCCATGGTGTTTTCAGTGCCTCATATGCATGTGACAGCTGCACAATGAGTAATGAAGACCGAGGAAGAATTGTCACCTTTGAATTGTGGTGTTGGCGAAGAATATTGAATATAACTATGGACTGCCAAAAGAACTAACAAATCTGTCTTGGGAGAAGTAAAACCAGAATGTTCCTTAGAAGCAAGGATGGCGAGACTACGTCTCACATACTTTGGACATGCTATCAGGAGGGATCAGTCCTTGGAGAAGGACATGATGCTTGGTAAAGTAGACAGTCAGTGAAAAAGAGGAAGACCTTCAGTGAGATGGATTGACACAGTGGCTGCGGCAATGGGCTCAAGCATAACAATGATTGTGAGGATGGCGTGGGGCTGGGCAGTGTTGCGTTCTGTTGTGCCTAGGGGTCACTATGAGTAGGAGCTGACTCCACAGCATCTAACAACAACAACAGCAATCATCTTAACAATACAGCGGAGTCTTACATTCTATGAGAATAGTATATTTTTCCACTTATTTAGATTTTCCTTAATTTCTCTCGGCAATGTTCTGCAGTTTTCACTTTACAGTTCTTGCATATATTCTGTTATATTTATTCCTCAGTATTTCGTGTTTTTTGATGTTATTGTAATGGAATTTTTTTTTTTTATTTCCATCCACGTTGCTCATCACAGTGTATAGAAATACAGTTGACTTGGTTTGCTGAACTTGTCTCCTGTTACTTTACTGAACTCATTTGTTAGTTTTAGTGACTGCTTTGTAGATTTCTTAGTATTTTCCTTGTATACAGTCATGTTGTCTGTCAATAGAGGCACTTTTCCTTTGTTGTTTTTGATTTTTATGCCTTTTTCTTATTGGCCTGACTAGGATTTCCAGTACATTGGTGAAAAGAAGTGATGAGAATGGAGATACCTTATTTGTTCCCAACTTTAGGGGTTAAACATTTAGCCTTTCACCATTAAATAAGATGTTAGCTGTAGGTTTTCTGAAGATACTTTTTATCAGATTGAGGACATTCCCTTGTAGTTATAGTTTACAGATAGTTTTTTTTTTTTTTTAAATCATGAATGGGTATTGAATTTGACTTTGTCTGTATCCATAAAGGTGATTATATGATTTTTCATCCTTATTCTGTTACCATAGTGAATTATATTGACTGATTTATGAATGTTATATTAGTCTTATATTCCTGGGATAAACTGCATTTGGTCATGTTGTATTATCCTTTATTTTGCTAATTTTTGTTAAGGAATTTTGCCTGTGTGTTCTTGAAATATATTGGTCTTTAGTTTTCTTGGCAATGTCTTTTGTCTGATTTTGGTGTCTGAGGGAGTCCCTGAGTGGTGCAAATGGTTAATGAGCTGCTAACCTAAAGTTTGAGATTGAAGTCTACCCAGAGGTGTCTTGGAAGAAACGCCTAGAGACGTACTTCTGAAAATTCAGCACTGAAAACCTTATAGAGCGTAGTTCTTTTCTCATATACATGGGAATGCCATAATACTGGCTACGTAAAACAAGTTGGGAAATGTTTTAATGAGTAGCGTACTGAGAAAGAACAGCCAGAATGCTCCTTAGAAGTGAGGATAGTGAGACTTCATCTCCCTTGTTTTGAACACGTCATCAGAAGGAATTGAGCAGTTGCTGGAGAAGGACGTCATGCTTGGTTGAGCAGGGGGTCAGCGAAAAAGAGGGAGACCCTCAGCAAGATGGATTGGCACAGTGGCTACAACAGTGGGCTCAAACATAACAATGGATGTGAGGATGGTGCAGGACTGGGCAAAGTAATGTTCTGTTATGTATACTGTTGATATGAGTCAGAGCTGACTCGACAGCACCTAACAACAACAGTGCTGTTAAGTGAATGGATGTTTTAGACACCATTGACCACTATTATATTATTCAGCTTATATATAAAACCAAATTTTTTTTTTTTTTTTTTACTATTTCTCCTATTGTATAGCTCAGAAGCTTGGGTTGTAAGAAACTCAAGTCAAACTAATTGATATAAAAATATAACTTATTATGTCAGGGACTAAACTGTAGGGCATTAGGCTTGGCTGGATTCAAGTCTGCAGATTTTATTGTCAGGAATATGATATGTCTCTGTCTTTTTCCTTTTGTTATTTAGTTGTCAGTATTGGAAGAGAGCCCTCATAAGCTCTAGGATTATGTATTAGACTTGAGACTGCAAAAGGAGAGAATCCTTCCCAGCGATCCCTCCCATTGTCTCCCATCAATATGCATGAAAGAACTAGTTGAATCACTTGTATCCAATCAGTTTGTCTAGGATCAAACCAAATAAGTAAAACCAGTTGCCTTCGAGTCATTTTCAATACCATAGGGTTTTCATGGCTAATTTTTCAGAAGCCTGTCCATCAGGAAACCCTGGTGGTGCAGTGGTTAAGTGCTACGGCTGCTAACCAAAGGGTCAACAGTTTGAATCCAGCAGGTGCTCCTTGGAAACTGTATGGGGCGGTTCTACTCTGTCCTATAGGGTCACTATGAGTCGGAATTGACTTGACGGCACTGGGTTTGGTTTTTTTGGTTTGGTCCGTCAGGCTTTTCTTCTGAGGTGCCTCTGGGTGGACTTGATCTCCAACCTTTTGGTTTATACCACTCAAGGACTCTCTATTGTGGGTTTATTTATTGTGGGTAGGGGTTGGCAAATTGCCAACCAGTCCACAGTCTATTAAGTTTAACTGAAACACAGACATGCCCATTTGTTTACTTACTGTCCAGGGGCAGCTTTCGTGTTACAATAGCAGGGTTAAGCAGGTGGGACAGAGACTGTATGGCTTGTAAAGCCTAAAATATATACTGTAAAGAAAAAGTTTGCTGACCTTTGTTCTAAGGGTAAGGGACCCTCTAGCCAGGCTGAGTTAATTGTTGGTGGAATTAGTGCCCTTTGATTAACAGCTCTCTTGTAATCACAGTGAAGGAAGGACAGCAGTTCCAAAAAAAAAAAAACAATGCCAAACACTTTTCCTCCCTAACAAAAAATAACTTGTCCATCATTCATAATTTTTTTCCTGTTGTGTAGACCAAGGCTAAACATGGGTTATGTTGTATTTTCACAGTGATAAACATGTTAATGGAATAATATATGAATATGGGAGATATGGAAACCTTGGTGGCATAATGGTTCCACCAGGCACTCCTTGGAAACTCTATTGGGCACCTCTGCTCTCTCCTATAGGGTCGCTATGAGTTGGAATCAACTCAACGGCAACGGGTTTGGTTTGGTTTTGGTATGGGAGATACAGGATAGTGGGTAAGGATGTATGGTAATAGGATACCTAAGTTACCTGAAATATAAAAATAACAGTCTTTGAATGATCTAAATTGATAGATTATAATTTTCTTTTCTCAGATGATGAAACATGCCTGGGATAATTATAGGATATATGGATGGGGACATAATGAACTCAGACCTATTGCAAGGAAAGGACACTCTACTAACATATTTGGTAAGTTTTCTTTTTCTAATTACTATTTTCATTTTCTTCCTCCATTTTTAAAAACAGAATCTAAATTTTTAAAGTACTTTCTAAAACCTGAACATTTCTATGTAATTGTAATTTAAAGCAGCATGCTTTTCATCTCACAACATGGATGAATCTGGAGGGCATTATGCTGAGTGAAATTAGTCATTTACAAAAGGACAAATACTGTATGAGACCAGTGTTATAAAAACTCATGAAAAGATTTACAAACAAAAAGAAACAATCTTTATGGTTATGAGGGAGGGAAGGGATGGAGAGGGAAAAACACTAACTAGGCAAAAGATAAGTGGTAACTTTCGTGAAGGGTAAGACAGTACACAGTACTGGGGAAGCCAGTACAGCTTGATGAAGGCAAGGTCATGGAAGCTCCATAGACACATCCAAATGCCCTGAGGGACCAAATTCCTGGGCTAAGGGCTGTGGGGACCATGGTCTTTGGGAACATCTATCTCAATTGGTATAACAGTTTATAAAGAAAATGTTCTACATTCTACTTTGGTGAATAGTCTCTGGGATCTTAAAAGCTTGTGTGCAGCCATACTCCACTGGTCTCGCCCCATTAGGAGCAAGGGAGAAAGAAGAAAACCAAAGGCACAAGGGAAAGATTGATCTGAAGGACTAATGGACCATAAGTGCCACAGCCTCCACCAGACTGAGTCCAGCACAACTAGATGGTGGCTGGCTACCACCACCGACTTCTCTGACAAGAGATCACAATAAAGGGTCCTGGATAGAGCTGGAGAAAAATATAGTACAAAATTCTAACTCATTAAAAAAAAAGACCAGACTTACTGATCTGACAGAGACTGGAGAAACCTTGAGAGTATGGCCCTTGGACACACTTTTAGCTCAGTAATGAGGTCACTCCTGAGGTTTATGCTTTAGCCAAAGATTAGACAGGCCCATAAAACAAAATGAGACCAAATAGGCATACCAGCCCAGGGGCAAGGATGAGAAGACAGGAGGGGACAGGAAAGCTGATAATGGGGAACCTAAGGTCGAGAAAGGGAGTGTTGACATATTGTGGGGTTGGCAACCAGTGTCACAAAACAATATATGTATTGTTTAATGAGACACTGGTTTGCTCTGTAAACCTTCATCTAAAGTACAATTAAAAAAAAAAAAATGACAGACGAAAATAGAAGTTGTTTTTATGATTACAAAACAAGTAGAGTAACATGCTTCTTTCTGCAGTCAAGAGTTATAGTTGCTTTGGAAAACAGATACATGGCCAGTTTTCTATTAAATTACAAATGCTTTTGTCATTTGGAAACCCTGGTGGTGTAGTGGTTAAGTGCTACTATGGTTGCTAACCACAAGGCCGGCAGTTCAGATCCACCAAGTGCTCCTTGTAAACCCTATGGGGGCAGTTCTTCTCTGTTCTATAGAGAGAGTTGCCAGGAGTCGGAATAGACTCAACGGCAACGGGGGTTTTTTTTTTTAAATCATTTATTCTAAGTATTTTAAAGTTTTTTTCTGCATTTTTTTGCTCTTATACCAGGGAAGGTAGGTATCTGTAATTATTTTTTTCCTTCAGCACAATGCCAGTTCTAATACACGCACATTATAGAGGAAAAGAGGAAGAATAGGAAATTGTAATAGTGCTATGTACATTAAAAAAAAGAAAAAGAAAAACTTACCAAGGTGATTTGGTTGGTAAATTGAGTGGGCTGTTGCGTGTATCCATGGTTCCTAAGGGAACATTAATTGTTCGGGAGGGATTTAGGTGTTGGAAGAGCGCTCTGTTCACCTTGAGTTCATTCTGACTTTCTGCCTCTCTTGAATTCAGTCCCCTTGTTTAACTGGAAATATATATCCAATGGTAAGTCTTGAGCATTGCCAAAATAATCTTTGTAGCCTCCTTTCCCCCCTTTTAAAGACTTCTTGATGGGATAAACATCTTTTAAGTAAAGATGGGTGAAGTCAAGAAAATATTAACGGGGAAAAAAGCATATATGTTAGTCATCTGCAGTGCAGTTTGTTTTTACTAATTATAACACTCCATCAAAATAACCCAAGTAACAGCACTTTTCTTTGATTGCGATGCTGTCGAAAAATCAGAATTTCCCTTATTATTTGTTTGCTGTTGCTTGGTTGCTCTGTGTAAAAATGTAAATGGCTTAAAAGATAATTTCCCAGGGTTTGAGAGGTGTTGGAGTTGGGAGATATTCTTTTCCTTTAGATAATCAGTGACACCAGAGATCTCTAATGTGACATTTAATTTAGCAGCTATGATTGAATGAAATAAAGTACTTCTCCTTAACAGAGTTAACAAATTGAAAAGTTCCCATGACTTTGTGGCTGCCACAATATGAGACCTTAGTGCATTAAAATAAAACTAGTGCATTAATTAAAACTAGATCCCCCTTTCTAGTAGTTATCCTTTTATAGTGAACTCAATGGTAAACTGTGATTTCTTTCGAAGGATTGGAGTATAAAGGTGTGTTGAAAGTGAAAGTTTGATGTTAATTTTTCTATTTGTCTTTTCAAACCATATTCCTTAGAACATCGAATGCATTGACATTTACCAAATAACTACTGGTCCTAGGCAAGGCGGTAGGTACATAATATACAGTATTTCATTTTAATCATCATAATAACTATATAAGGAATTTTTTTTTTTGCTGAATTTAAGTTCAGAAGCTAAATGAACATTCAGGTAGCTTAAAATTTCATTCTTTATAAGGCAATATATTTCAGTGAGTGAAAGGGCTGTTTCCTAACTGAATATAATTGTGTTAAAAAATCGTAATGAAGAAGTTTTGACTTAATGGTTTTTCTTTTTAAAAATAATAGCCTTTGTTTTTTGTGAAAGGTAGTTTTAATTTATGGTAATTCCATCAGACTGGTTCAGATGTAAACTTTGTAGATTACAGATAGTCCCGGATTTATGACGTATTTGAGTTATGATGAACAGCACTTAAGACTCTTTTTTTTTTTGTTAGAAATATGTACTGTATACAGTGTTGCACCATGTAATTTGCTGATATTATCATTCTCAGGTGTTCAGTATTATAATTTATGAAGATAGCGATAATAAAAGGCAATAATAATGAAAACAAACAAACAAAAAGAGGTATTCTCCTTACGTTAGAACCAATTTACGACGGAGTCTTTGGAATGGAACCCTGTCATAAGCTGGGGACTTACCTGTATTATTTGGTTAGGTTGGAGCATGATGACTGGGACATAACAAGGTTCACGTTGTTGTCAGGAGAGTTCTTGCCAGCTGGTCGTTAGGAGCATTTAAGTTGATTTACTAGGTAAACTGAGAGTCATTTGTAAGTTCAGAGAAGTTAAAGGAGGCTAGAGTTGGAAGGAGTCCCTGAGTGGTACAGATGGTTCAGAGCTTGACTACTAACTGAGAGGTTGGAGGTTTTAATCCACCCAGAGGCACCTCAGAAGAAAGGCTTGGTGATCTACTTCTGAAAGGTCACAGACATTTAAAACCCTATGCACATTTCTACTCTGAAATATATGAGGTGGCCATGAGTCCCAATTGACCAGACAGCAACTGGGTTTTTTTTTTTAATTGTAAAAGGAGACTTTACAAATTATCTTTTTCATTCTCAGTTAACTGAGTTCAGCAGCAAGATTTTGCCAGTGATCGTCTATTTAAAAGGGAATATAAGGATAGTCCAATAAAAGAGATTTACATTCTTGCTATTACTCTGGCATGAGGTCAGTTATTTACTTTAGCGATTCTGTAATTGGATATGTGAATAAAACTAGATTTTCCTTTAGAACAATAGTCATAAACACATTAATAATAATGCCAATGATATTTACATAGTATATACCATATGCCAAAGACTGATCTAAGTGATTTATGAGAATGAACTTATTTAGTACTCACAACAACCCTGTGGAAAAACACCAGACCTGTTGCTGTCGAGTTGATTGCGACTCGTAGTGACTCTGTAGGACAGAGTAGAACTGCCGCATAGGATTTCCAAGGAGCAGCTGGTGGATTCAAACTGCCAGCCTTTTGGTTAACAGCCATAGCTCTTAACCACTGTCCCCTGTGAGACAGGTATTATTATTGTTCTCACTTTTACAGATGAGGAAACTGAAGTGCAGAGAGGTTTAAATAACTTGCCCAAGATCATACAGTTAGTAAAGAGTAGAGTCAGAATTTGAATCTATGCAGTCTGCTACCAAGGTCCAGGCTCCTAACTGCTGTTTTATACTGCTTTAGTAAAGCTTAAGGGTAGAAAAATATTGTTATCAACACACGGGAAAAATGTATTGTATGAGGAAAATGATAGTGAACACAGTAGAAAAAGTGAAAATGCAATCTGTAGAATTTTCAGTAGTCTAAATTAGTTGTTTATATTTTTCATTAGTTTTTGAGTGGTGTCATGGATTGAATTATGTCCCCCCAAAAATGTGTGTGGAAACCCTGATGGCATAGTGATTAAGAGCTACGACTTAACCAAAAGGTCTGCAGTTCAAATCCACCAGGCGCTCCTTGGAAACTCTGAGGGGGGCAGTCCTCTGTCCTATAGGATCTCTCTGAGTCGGAAACAACTCGATGGCAACGGGGTTTTTTTTGGTTTAAAAATGTGTGTATCAACTTGGTCAGGCCATGATTCCCAGTATTCTATGGTTGTCCTCCATTTTGTAATTGTAATTTTATGTTGAAGAGCATTAGGTTGGGATTGTGACACCCTTACATGATCACCTCCCTAATCCAATGTAAAGGGAGTTTCCCATGGTGTGGCCAGCACCGCCTTTTATCTCTCAAGAGATAAAAAGGAAAGGGAAGCAAGGAGAGTTGGGGACCTCATACCACCAAGAAAGCAGTGCTGGGAGCAGAGCATGTACTTTGGACCCGGGGTCCCTGTGCAGAGAAGCTCCTAGTCTGGGGGAAGATTGATGAGAAGGCCGACAGAGAGAGAAAACCTTGCCCTGGAGCTGACACCCTAAATTTGGACTTTCAGCCTGCTTTACTATGAGGAAATAAACTTCTCTTTGTTAAAGCCATCCGCTTGTGGTATTTCTGTTATAGCAGCACTAGATAACTAAAACAAGTGGTTACAGCTTTTATCAGCCAAATAAGCTCAGTAGGAATGGATCCCTTATTATATGTTTTGCCTTATGATTTTTAATATGCAGTTAGTTTATTAAAGAATTTATTTAAGAAGTTGTTTCCTATTTATTCTATTCTTTTTCTGCATTTCAGATTTAAAAAAAAATTTTATTGTGCTTTAAGTGAAAGTTTACAAATCAAGTCAGTCTCTCACACAAAAACTTATACACATCTTGCTACATACTCCCAGTTGCTCTTCCCCTGATGAGACAACCCGCTCCTTCCCTCCACTCTCTCTTTCATGTCCATTTCGCCAGCTTCTAACCCCCTCTTCTAACTCCCTTCTAACTCCTGCAGGCAGGAGATGCCAACATAGTCTCAAGTGACCACCTGCTCCAAGAAGCTCACTCCTCCCCAGCATCCCTCTCCAACCCATTGTCCAGTCCAATCCCTGTCTGAAGAGTTGGCTTTGGGAATGGTTCCTGTCCTGGGCCAACAGAAGGCCTGGGGGCCATGACTACCGGGGTCCTTCTAGTCTCAGTCAGACCATTAAGTCTGGTCTTTTTAAGAGAATTTGGGGTCTGCATCCCACTGCTCTCCTGCTCCCTCGGGGGTTCTCTGTTGTGTTTCCTGTCAGGGTAGTTAGCCATTGTAGCCAGGCATCATCTAGCTCTTCTGGTCTCCGGCTGATGTAGTCTCTGGTTTATGTGGCCCTTTCTGTCTCTTGAGCTCATAATTACCTTGTGTCCTTGGTATTCTTCATTCTCCTTTGATCTGGGTGGGTTGAGACCAATTGATGCATCTTAGATGGCTGCTTGCTAGCTTTTAAGACCCCAGATGCCCCTCTCCAAGGTGGGATGCAGGATGTTTTCCTAATAGATTTTATTATGCCAGTTGACCTAGATGTCCCCTGAAACCATGGTCCCCAAACCCCCGCCCCTGCTACTCAGATTCTTGTTAGTATGATTGGAGTTTTTTTTTTTTTTTAATAGAAAAAGTCTTAAGAGAAGGATGGTTCTCAGTGTCTCGTTTGACATCCCAAATTCAGCAGACCTTTACGGAACCAGAATCTTAGAAGGAAGTTTAGTCTCTCTATTACTGTAGGAACATATAGGTTGGATATCGAACCTTTATTCATAATGTCCTAGATTATTTGGAAAACATTAACTTAAAACGTATCCTTTTTCATTTTTCTTAGCTTTGATTATTAAAAAATTATGTAGCATTTGAAATGTGCCTGCCTTTGAGCCACAAATGCTATTCCTAGAAGGGTGAGATATATTGATTTGTTTTTGCCCAATTAGAGCTTACCTCTGGAGAGGGAAAAGTTGAGTGGGGAGAGAAAATGTTGGGCATAAGTTAGCGCTGATACTAATTTTTTCAATAGTGATTAATTATACTGAATTACTTTACTTAAATATTCTGGAGAAATGAAAATTTTTTGTTAGAGATAGGCTTTTTTGCACACTTAAAAGAAGGAAATTCAATTTGAGGAAGAGGATTCTTTTACTTTGCAATGCTTTTTGAGGTGTGCCTTTTATTTTCCGAGAGAGAGTGTGTGTGTATGTATGTATGTAGATATGTTTTCATGTGTGTATATCTATATGTGTGTGTATAAATAAGTTCTTTTTGTTATTTCTAACTTAAATGAGCTTGATGAGAGAATGTATGCATAAAATACCGATTTTTTGAGATTTTATTTCCTAGTCTTTTCTGCAAATGTCTTATTGTGTTTGAGTGGAATTTACATATTTCTATTAGATCATTTTTTTAAAATATTCTCATTGATTTTCATTTTTTTCCCGGCCACTTAAAGTGTCAGTTACTGTGAGAAGTCTGTTAAAAATCCTCACGGTAATAGGGCATTTGTTTATTTTTTCTGTTTTTATTAAGATGTTTTTAACCTGTTACTAAGTGCATGCAGGTTTGAGATTGTTCTACTTTCCTAGATGTACCTTTCATTAGCATGTAATTACTTTCTTTATATGAACCAGTACTTTTTGGTGTAGAGATTATTTGGTTTGATACTCATGTAACTTTTCTTTTGTCTAAGCTGTTTTTGGTTAATTTTTACATTGCGTATATTCTAACATCTATTTACTTTTAATATTCCTAGCCTTTCTGTTTTAAATTTATTTCTTATAAATGGCATATAGCTTTTTTAATAGCATGATTTAAAAATAGAGCCTGATAATCTTTGTCTTTAAGTTGGAGAGATCATTTATGTTGATTGTAATAGAAATATTCAGACTTTTTTCTGACATATTTTTATGCTTTCTATTTGGCCATTTTTAGTTGTCGTCATCATCTTTTTTAAATCTCCTTTCCTTTTTGGCTATTCCTTACATGTTTTTAGTCATTTGTAAGTATACAATAATAAGGAGATTCTAAACATTTTATGATGATTCACATTTTATATGTGAATATATATAACGTGCAATTCAGATTTTGCTCTCTGGCCATTATCTTTCCATTTCTATTGATTTGAGCAATGGCAAAATGATTGTTAATTATTCTTGAAATAGCTATGAATTATTTTGAAAACATTGAACTTAGTAAAAATATTTGACAGCAAAAATCAATGAAATAACTTACATTCTGGTATTCCATCTGACTGTGGGAATAAAAGAAAAGATGGAATTTATGGTAGAGTTGTTTTTTGAAGTAAAAATAGGAGGGAGGAGAGTTATCACTGATTTCAGAGGGGAAAAAGTGTGTAGTATGATCGGAGAATAACAAGTAGTCCAGTTCGGTTAGAATATAGTAGAATTCTGGGTAGGGTGTTACCAAAAAATAAGAAGGATCTTGAATGTCAAGGTGAGAAGTATGAGTAAGGCATTTGAGACCATTGCAAATATGACTATATTTACTAGTCTAATTGAGAATTCTAGAAAAAAGATAATACAGGACTGAACAAAGGCAGTAGTGTATTTCTTGGAAATTAAGGTAAGCCAGAAAAGTTCAGTTGTATCGGACTGTAAGCATAGATGGGAACTCTGGTGACCCAGTGGTTAAGTGCTTGGCTGCTAACCAAAATGTCAGCTGTTTGAACCGACCAGCCACTCAGTGGGAGAAAGATGTGGCAATCTGCTTCCGAAATGATTTACAGCTTTGAAAACGCTATGGGGCAGTTCTTTTCTGTCCTATAGAGTTGCTATGAGTCGGAATTGACTACAGCAAGGGTTTTTTTTTTTTTTTTAATAAGCATAGATCAGATTCCTTGATTTAATCAAGGAGACAAAATCTTACCAAAACTGAGATGGCCACACAGAGAAGGAGCAAACATGTCCTTTCTAGTAGAGTTTTCTTGGGCTCCATAGTATCTGATGAGAGCGTAAAGCTTATAGTTACGCTCTTCACCTGGAAAAGCCATTTACTAAGCCACTCCCTTATTATACTAGGAGATTACCTCACAACTCAGGAATTTCTTATACAACAGCCTGTGCATTTCCATTTTTTAAAAAAACAGCTTTTTTGGGGCATAATCGATATGCAGTAAACTATCTGTATTTAAAGTATAAGAACTTAATAACTTAATAATTTTGACAATCACCGCAATCGAGATAATGAATGTATCTGTCATCCCTGCAAAATTTCTTTTTCCAATCCCTACCCAATTACTGATGTACTTTCAGTCACTATAGATGAGTTTACATTAAAAAAAAAAAAAAAAAACCAAACCGTTTGTGTCCAGGCTCTTAACCACTATGCCACCAGAGCTTTTGCATTTTCTAGAGTGTCATCAAAATGGAATCATTCAGTATGTAGTTTTTTTGTATGATGTCTTTTACTTGGCATACTTACTTTGATACTCATCCATATAGCATGCATTAGTACTTAATTCCTGTCTGTTGCTAAGTATTATTCCATTGTGTGGATATACCAGTGCTTGCCTACCATTTACCAATTATTGTAAGATTGGGTTGTTTCCAAGTTTTGGCTATAAATATTTGTGTACAAGTGCATTTCCATTTTGAAGAGCAAAAGTTTTAAATTTTGATAAAGTTCAGTGTCTTAGTTATCTAGTGCTCTATAACAAAAATACCACAAGTGGATGCTTCAACAAATAGAAGTTTATACTTTACAGCGTAGTGGCTAGAAGTCCAAATTGAGGGCGTTAGGTCCAGGGAAAGGGTTTCTCTGTCAGCTGTGGGGGAAAGTCCTTGTCATCAATCTTCCCAGGTTGAGGAGCTTCTCAGCACAGGGACCGTGGGTCCAAAGGATGAGCTATTCTCCCGGCTCTTGCTTCTTGGTTCTGTAAGGTCCCCCTGTCTCCCTACTCATCTCTCCCTTCCACGTCCCAAAAGAGATTGACCTAAGACATCACCCAGTCCTGTAGATTGAATCTCATTCCATCAACACAACCTAGAGGCAGGGTCTACAACACACAGGAAAATCATATCAGATGACAAAATGGTAGACAACCACACAACATTGGGAATCATGGCCCAGTCAAGTTGACAGACACCTTGGGGGACACAATTTGATCCATGACATTCAGTTTATCATTTTTTCTTTTGTGATTTGTGTTTTGGTCCTGTTTTAGAAATCTGCCTACCTCCAGATCGTGAAGATTTTCCTTTGTGTTTTCTTTTGAGAGTTTTATACTTTCAGCTTTTACATTTAAATCTGTGACCTATTTTGAGTTAATTTTTATATGTGAATGTGATAAAGTCGAGGCGTACTTTTTCCCTTTTAGCTATCCTGTTCCAATACCATTTTTTTGGAGTTTACCCTTTCCCCATTGAATTAACTTGGCATCTTTGTCAGAAATCCATTGAACGTTTTTGTGTCATCTATTTCTAGAATTTTTTTCCTTTCATTGATCAATATATGTATCCTGACTCTAATACCACACTGTCTTCATTACAATAGCTGTGTATAAGTCTTAGAATTAATTTATGTGATTCCTCCAGCTTTCTTTTTCAAAATTGTTTTTAATTATTTTAGTTCCTTCGTGAGTCCATATCAATCAACTTGTCTATGTTTACAAAAACTGACTACTTTGACAGAAGTTGCATTAAACTTATAGATGAATTTTGGAGAATACGTGACTAAGATGACGGTGTGTTTCTCATACTGAAATAAAGGTATTCTTTGATTGCTTTCAGCAGCATTTTGAAGAGGAGAGCATTTTTTCTGCATACAGATCTTGCACACATTATATTAGATTTATAACTAAGTATTTAACTTTCTTAGCCATTGTGAATAGTATTGAATGTTTAATTTCAATTTCCATATGTTCATTGCTGGTATATAGAAATATTGATTGTGTGGTATATGTGTTTGGGCATGTCTTGCAACATTGTAAACTCACAGTTCTAGGGAAAAAATTTTTTTTTAATATTCCTTGGAATTCTTTATATAGATAATCATGGCATCTGCAATAGGGAAATCTGCGTATTTCTGGTTTCCTTTTTTTGCCCTATTCTACTAGCTGGACTTCCAATACTATGTCGAATGATAAGAACTGGCATCCCTACCTTGTTCGAGAGTTTAGGGGTAAAGCAGGCCGTCTTTCACCATTAAGTATGGTATTAACTCTAGGTTCTTCTTCTTTTATTTTTGTATCAAGTTGAAAAAGTTCCCTTCTTTTTTCCTATTTTGTTCAGTTTTTTTTTTTTAATCACGAGTGGGTATTGAATTTTGTCAAAAAGTTTTTTTCTGCATCAATTGATATGATCATGTCATTTTTCTTCTTTAATAATGTGATTGAATTTTCATTGAGTTTTAAATATTAAACCAGCTTTTCATTCCTGGAATAGACCACACTTGGCTGCGATGTATTGTTCCTTTTACATATTGTTGGATTTTTTTTGCTAATACTTTGTTAAGGATTTTTATATCCATATTGTTCTGTAGTTGTACTGTCTTTGTCTTGTTTTGGTATCAGACCAATGCTGGCCTCATAAAATGAATTGAGAAACGTTCTCTGCGCTTCAGTGTTTTGGAAGATACTGTGCACAGTTGGTCTTTTTTTTTTACTTGTGTGTTTGGTATAATTTGGTATAATGGTTTTACTTTTTTCTTCGTATGTTTGGTATATAATGTAGTGAAACCATCTGCATCTGGAGTTCCCCCCCCCCCAGGAGCTTTTAGATCTACACATTCAATTTCTCTAATAGTAAGGATATCAATTTTGGTTTGATATTAGTAATAGTAAGGATATCAATTTTGGTTTGATACAAATAAGGAGTATTGAAGTCCCAAACTTTAATTTTGAATTTGTGCCTTTCTCCTTTCAGTTCTATCAATATTTTCTTCATGTATTTTGAAGTATTCTTGTTACATGTTTGCACATTTAGAAGTGTTATATCTTCTTGGTGACATCATCAAACCCTAATCCAAAACCAGACAAATATAAGAAAAGGAAACTATCCCTCATGAACATAGACACAAAAATTCGTAACCAGATCTTTCCAGTTCCATTTGCCATCTTGTCAGTTCCAACTCATGACAAACCTCTGTAGAGTTTATAATGCCTGATTTTTCAGAAGTAAATCGTCAGGGCTTTCTTTAAAGGGGCTTCAGGGTGGACTTGAACCTCCAACCTTTTGATTAGCAGCTGAGTGCATAAACCATTTGCAGCACCCAGGAACTCAACCAAAGTCTTAGTAACTCTAACTCATTAGTATATAAAGAGTAACACATCATGACCAAGTGGGGTTTATCTCATGAATATATGGTTGGTTTCAGATTTGCCAATCCATCAATATAATTAAAGATATTAAGGGGATAAAATAAAAGTCATATCATCTCAGATGCAAAAAATCATTTAACAATATTCAGTATCTGTCCATGATAAAAATTCTTAGCAAACTGGTACTAGAACAAAACTTCTTCAATGTATAAAGGGCATTTCTCCATCTCTCCCCCAACGCCCCCCCCGACAAAAAAAGCCCAAATTCATATATTTAATGTTGGAAGACTAGTGTAAGAAAACAGGTCAAAATTAAATAAATAAACATAACTGTATAAATTCTAAATAAAATACTAGCAAAGCAAATCTAGCAGTATAGTAAAAGAGTAACTAACAGGGGGCAGATAGATGGATCCTCTCCCACCCCAGCAATGCAGTTGTTAGTTCTGAACTTTGAGAATGCAAATAGTTCACATGGCTTACTGTCTATATTAACATGTCTTAATCAACATGAGTTTTCTGTTCCAGGATACTCTTGTTCAGTCCAGGAACTTCCTGAAAGACTCATTAACTCTTCAACAGAAAGCATCAAATGACAGTTTACACCTGTTTTACCTTCCTTTAACTTTTGTATTATCAATATGCCATCTTTAGGAAAACATGCTAAATGATGTATATTATCTGTTGCAGTGAGAAAGTGGACTGTATTGGGTATTCTTTTTTTGGTCCTCATATTATTTTGGTTATATTTTACATGTATATACATACATATGTATATGTATGTGTGTATATATATTATATGTATATATTTGGAGTTCTGGTGGTGCAGTGGTTAAGAGCTTGACTGCCAACCAAAAGGATGACAATTTGAATCCACCAGCCACTCCTTGGAAACCCTATGGGGCAGTTCTATTCTGTCCTGTAGGGTTGCTATGAGTCAGAATCGACTCTATGGCAGTGGGTTTTAGATATGTATATATGTGTGTACATACATACATACACACACATAATTAAAATAGGCCTTGTATAAAGGGCATCTTTTTAATGATAGATTTTTTTTTTTCCCCTGCAAATATAGGAAGTTCACAAATGGGTGCTACTATAGTAGATGCTTTGGATACCCTTTATATCATGGGACTTCATGATGAATTCCAAGATGGGAAAAAATGGGTTGAAGACAACCTTGATTTCAGTGTGGTGAGTACATGATTGATAATTATCTCTTAGAGTGGCTGTGAAAAGACAGTGTCTGATCACAGTAGTTTTTGAACATTATACTATCAGTTTAAGGAAATCCTGACACTAAGTCCCCTTTCTTCTTTTAGGATTATCAATTATTTAATTTTTCTATAAAATACATACTCTTCTTCAATATCTTCCTTTTACGCTTATCATTTGAGGCAATGTGGTATGTATAAGAAAAAAAAATAATGAACTATAAATAGCATTAAACCATAAAATACTTTATAAATAAGAGGGTTTTTTAAAAAAAAATGATTTGGTGCAGCACCGATGACCCTTTATAATTAGGCCTATGCCTGTCTGTGCCAACTGTACTACTAAATGAACAAGGTGGGAAAACCCCACCTTTATCACTAATTGCATGTATGTATCACCATGAATCCAGTCACCACGTGGAAGTGGATCCAGGCTTCACCTTCTAATGTTTCCATGATCCAGCCGTATCTGTGGCACTTTCTCTCTCACACTAGTAACCCAGAGTTAGGTCAGACTTTGTCCCTGGCTACGCTGAGCCATGTCAGAACGTTCCTGGCCTCCTTGGGCCAGGTCATCTGGTACTAGTTATAGGCTCAGGAGTCTGCACAACTCCCTGTGCTTCAGACCAGCTGGCCTTTCTCTCTCTCTCTCTCTCCCTCCAAGGTTAGGTCACAGGCTGGGAAGATTCTATCCTTCTTCACCAACTGCCTGTGCAACCTTTCTCTGACCACCAGCCACCAGAGCTGGTCCTCACAGAATCACTGTACCAAAAAGAATTGGTCGACGGTCAACCATTTCAGGAGGTAGCATATGATCAAGAACCAATGGTACTGAAGGAGGAGGTCCAAGCGGCAATGAAAGCTTGGACAAAAAACAAGACTCCAGGAATTGACAGAATACCAGTTGAGGTGTTTCAACAAACGTATGCAGCACTGGAAGCGCTCACTCGTCTGTGCCAAGAAGTCTGGAAGACACCTACTTGGTCAACTGACTGGAAGAGATCCTTGTTTGTGCCCATTTCAAAGAAAGGTGATCCAACAGAATGCAGAAATTATCGGACAATATCATTAATATCACATGCAAGTAAAATTTTGCTGAAGGTCATTCAGAAGCTATTGCAAAGAATAGAAATTCCAGAACACTTAATTGTGCTCACGAAGAACCTGTGCATAGACCAAGAGGCAGTCATTCAGGCAGAACAAGGGGATATTGTATGGTTTAAAGTTAAGAAAGGAGTGCATCAGTGTTGTATCCTTTCACCATACTTATTCAATCTGTATGCTAAGCATGTAATCCAAGGAGCTGGCCTGTATGAAGAACGTGATGTCAGGATTGGAGAAAGACTCATTAACAGCCTGTGGTATGCAGATGACACAGCCTTGCTTGTTTAAAGTGAAGAGGACTTGAAGCACTTAATAATGAAGATCAAAGATCACAGCCTTCAGTCTGGATTACACCTCAACATAAAACAAAAATCCTCACAACTGGACCAATAAGCAACATCATGATAAATGGAGAAAAGGTTGAAGTTGTCAAGAATTTCATTTTACTTGGATCCACAATCAACAGCCATGGAAGCAGCAGTCAAGAAATCAAAAGATGCATTGCATTAGGCAAACCTGCAAAAGACCTCTTTAAAGTGTTAAAAAGCAAAGCTGTCACCTTGAAGACTAAGGTGCACCTGACCCAAGCCATGGTGTTTTCAATTGCCTCATATGCACGTGAAAGCTGGACGGCAATTGATGAAGAGTGAAGAAGAACTGATGCCTTTGAATTATGGTGTTGGTGAAGAATATCGAATATACCATGGACTGCCAGAAGAACAAACAAATCTATCTTGGAAGAAATATAGCCAGAATGCTCATTAGAAAGCAAGGGTAGTGAGACTTCATGTCGTATACTCTGGTCATTTTATCAGAAAGGACCAGTCCCTAGAGAAGGACATGATGCTTGGCAAAGTAGAGGGTCAGTGAAAAAGAGGAAGACCCTTATGAGATGAATTGACACAGTGACTGCCACAATGGACTCAAGCATAGCAATGATTGTGAGGATGGCGCAAGACTGGAAAGTGTCTCGTTCTGTTGTACATAGGGCCGCTATGAGTCGGAACCGACTTGATGGTACCTAACAACAATTACCTGTACGTACAGTCATCTATTTATTATAACCCAGAAAGGATACAAGCAAAGAAACACATCAAGCACGGTTCAGAAGAGGTCCAGACACAAGGCTTCTATTGTCCCCAGGAACAGGCCATACTGTCTCTGATGTATGGATGTTCTTGCCAATCCAAGAAGCCCCAAAAGGAAGCTTATAAGGTGTCTACCTTAGTTATCTAGTGCTGCTGTAACATAAATACTACAAGTGGATGACTTAACAAACAAATTTATTTTCTTACAGTTTATGGGCCTAGAAGTCTGAATTCAGGGTGCCTGCCCTAGAGGTTGTCTTTCTTTATTGGTTCTGGTGAAAGATCCATGTCTCTTTGAGCTTCTTGCTCCTGGGCAGTCTTCATGTGGCTTGACGTCTCTCTTCCCCCATCTCTACCACTTAGCTTGCTTGTTTAATCTCTTTTATGTATCCAGAGAAATTGACTCAAGATACGCTGTAATACTGCCTCATTAGCATAACAAACATAACTTAATTATTGCTGACATAACCTAATCCTGTCTTATCAATAACAAATGTAACCCGTTCACAAATGGGGATTATAACCACAGGCAGAGTTTAGGATTTACAACACGTATTTTTGGGAGATACAATTCATCCTGTAACATAAGGGTCCCTTATATGTAATAGTCATTGGGACCTCAGAGCATATGCATGACTCAGTGAGTATGCATGATTGACTACATCGTGTACCCCTTCAGTATCTGAGGTTTGGTGTCAGGTGAAGAGTTGGGGTCTCCCAGCTCATTTTGGATGCCTGTAAGTGTCCCCTGGCTGTTTTAGAAAATCAAAGACTGCTTGACTGCTTGGGAAATTCTAAGGGCTATTTTCCACAATCTGGAGACAAAGGCTAGACTGAGTTCTTTTTCCCACACACTATCCTTCCAGCATTTTGGCATATTCCTTAAGTGGGACCCTTTAAATTTGTAGCCCAGCACAGCTGCACTCTAGCTATGTGACTTTGGAAAGTTACTTATTCTTTCTAAACCTATCATACAATTACTATCTCATTGCAATATTATTAGGATTAGTTTAGGTAATCTGGTATATGGTAAAACTCGTGGGGCAGTTCTACCCTGTCCTGTAGGGTCTCTATGAGTCAGAATCTACTCAATGGCAGTGGGTTTGTTGTATGTTTTTGGTGTATGTTAAGTGCTCAGTAAATAGCATGTATTCTCCTTATTTTCATAAAAGATGTGTTGACTATTTTGTCATATTCATTTTCTTTCGTGATATTTGCACTCATTGTTCATTCTGACTATAACATCCTTCACTCTTTCTCTAGGTGTTTTTCTCTCAAATCTTTAATTATTTCTTTTGTAATGCCTTTCCTGAAACTAACTAGACAAAAACTGTTCACTTTAATATTATTAAAGCATTTGGACATACCTCAATTAGAACAGTTTTCATTATCAGTTAGATTTAGGTTTGGCTGTGAGTGACTTATAGCGGCCCTATAGGACAGCATAGAACTGCCCCATAGGATTTCCAAGATGGTAAATCTTTAGGGAAGCAGACTCCCACAACTTTGTCCCGTGGAATGGCTGATGGGTTCAACCCACCAACCTTTTGGTTAGCAGCTGAGTGCTTAACCACTGTGCCACCATTGCCAAGCCAAGGTTCAAAATCACCAACAAATGTCATGAATCATATACAGGCAGTGGATGGAGAACTCATATAGAGAAGAGATGGAGCAAGGTCAGCTTCAATAGGGGCACTGGTTCCCCATGGCCAGTGAGGTGCTCTCTGTAGATGACACAGGGCTGGTCTTCTGCATATACCAGTCTCATGCTGCAGATGAGGAACCCCATTCCTTCCTCGTGGGCAACAGATACAGAAATGGGGTTGGGCAGCTGCCATACTGCACCCGTGCGTGAACAGAACAGAGAAGGTTACTGTGTACTAAGACAGGGAGAGAGGCTCCCTGATGAGGAGAAACTGGGAGAGAGAGAAACTCAGTTCCCAGCCTCTGTTAGGGAGTGTCCTGGGCCCAAGGCTTGTGAATTGCTGGCATGGGTGGGAGGCCCAAGGGCCTCAGTAAACCATCCTCCCAGCCAATATAAAATAGCTTAAACAAGATAGGTGTTTATTTCTTTTTCATGTAAATTAAGTACAGGAATAAGCAGTTCAGGGCTCATTTGGGTCATTCCATGACTATCAGGGACCTAGGATCTTTTGTCTTATTGCTCAGTCAACTTCAAGATGTAGCTTTCATTTCATGTACAAGGTGATTTCTCAAGATTCAAGTATTTTATCCAGCCTCTAACTGGCAGAAAAAAAGAAGGGACAGAAGAAGGATATGCCACTGATTTGATTTTTTTTTTCTTTTAAATAATACTTGATTGTGTTTTCGGTGAAGGTTTACACAGCAGTTTAGGTTTCCATTCAACAATTTTTACACAAGTTGTTCCGTGACATTGGTCACTTTCTTCATAATGCCTAAGCATTCTCATTTCTTTTCTGGTTGTTTCATTTCCATTAATCTAGCTTCTCTGCCTCCTTATATTCTCATCTTTGTTTTAAATTAATTGTTGACCATTTGGTCTCTTATAGATGATATTTTAAAGGAACACAGTACTCACAGCTGATATTCTTAATTTTGTTAGCTAAAAGGTGACTTCAGGAGCTAGTTTCAGTTCTAGGTTTGAAGATATCTCAGTTGACCTTGCTTTTTGTTTAACTGATGCAGTGTAAAGCATTTTAAAAACAGTGAGTATGTCTTCTCAGTATTAAAACTATAAACCTGTCCACATCTATGCTGTATACTCTGACTTCCTTGCTGGCAAAATACCCATATTCTTACCCATATGCCAATCAAAGGCCTGCCTTTTTTCCTGTACACTGGATTCTGTCCACCTTCACCTACTCAAGGACATTGCTGTATAATTGATCCTCCTCATTTTTTCTTTGCTAGAGCAGTTCCATCAGCATAGAAATGTCTTCCCTTAAAAAAAAAAAAAACAACCCAAAAACCCTCTGTCTGTAGGGTTTTTTTCTTCATTTTACTGCAAAACTTTTGAAAAGTATCGATACTCCTTTTCCTTATTTCTCTTGAATCCCCTTTAGTTTGACTTTTTTTTTTTTGCCTCTGCTTCAGCAAACGTGTAGGATTAGCAATAAGCCTTACATTGTCAAATCCAATGGTTGGTTCTCAGTCCTCACCTTATTTGATTTGTCAGCAGTATTGGACACAATTGTTCTCTCCTTTCTTCTTTTTTTAAAAAATAATTTATTTTACTGTTTGGTTGTTGAAAATATGCACAGCAAAACGTATACCCATTCAGCAATTTCTGCATGTACAAGTCAGTGACATTGATTACATTTTTCAAGTTGTGCAGCCATTCTCACCCTTCTTTTCTGAATTATTCCTCCAGTGTTAACATAAACTAACTGTACCCTGAGCTTCCTATCTAACCTTTCGAGTTGCTGTTGTCAGTGTGCTCCCACACAGATAGTTCTTTAAAAGAGCACAGTGCTCAATTAAGCTATTGTTTGATTTAAAGAAGATTTCAGGGAATACTTTTGGTTTAAGGTTTTAAGATTATCTCAGAGCAGTAATTTGGGGGGTTCATCCAGCCTCTATGGGTCCAGAAAGGCTGGATTCCATGAGGATTTGAAATTGTTTTGCATTTTCACCCTTTTTGATCAGGATTCTTTTATAGAATCTTTTTTTTTAACTTAAGATTTTCCATTTTAATTATATTTAAGCATACAATTCAGTATCATTAATTAAATTCACTGTGGTCTGCAACCATCACCACTATTTTATTTCTAAAACTTTTTCATCACCCAAACAAAAACTGAGCACTACTTAAGCAATAACTCCCTATTTATACCACTCTCCCCCCACCCAGCCCCTAGTAACCACTATCTTATTTTCTGTCTCTATGCATTTGCCTATTCTAGATATTTCATATTAGTGGGCTCATACAATATTTGTCATTTTATGTCTGGCTTCTTTCTCTCAGCATAATGTTTTGAAGGTTCCTTCATGTTGTAGCATGCATCAGAACCTCATTTCTCTTTATGACTGAATTCCTACCCTTCCCCCCCTTTTTAAAAATTGTGCATTAGATAAAAGTTTACAGAGCAGATTAGATTCCCATTTGATAGTTTGTACATAAAGTGTTTCTTGGCCTTGATTTCATTCCCCACGGGTCATCACTCTTCTCATTTCTGCCCTGGGCTTCCTGTTTCCCTTTGTCCTGATTTTCTACCCCTTCCTGCCTTTTCATCTTTGCTTTTGGGAAAATATTGCCCTTTTGATCGCATGTAATTGATTGTTCTAAACAGCACATTCCTCTCGGGTGTTATTGTTTATATTATGGGCTTGTCTGTTGTTTGGCTAGAAGGTGTTCTCTGGGAATGGCTTCAATTTCGGGTGAGAAAGTTGTCTTAGGACCATAGTCTTGTAGGTTCCTCTAGGTTCTTTCAGACCAGTAAGTCTGGTGTTTTTTGTGAATTTGACTTTTTGTTCTACTTTTTTCTCCTGCTCTGTCCAGGACCCTCTGTTGTGATCCTAGTCAGAGCGGTTGATAGTGGTAGCCAGGCACCATCTAGTTCTTCTGGTCTTGGGGTTGTGTAGGCTGTGGTTCATGTGCCCATTAATCCTTTGGCCTAATTACTCTCTTGATCTTTTGTTTTCTTCACTCTCCTTTCCTCTGGATGGGAAGAGGCCAGTAGTTTAGATGGCCTTCTATAGAATCTTTGATCAACATGTTCAGTAATGGTAGCTGAGCGCCATTCCGCTCTTCTGGTCTCATGGCAAAGGAGGCAGTTGTTCATGGAGGCAATTAGCCGTGCATTCCATTTCTCCCTTCTTTTCCTGACTCTCCTTCCTCTGTTGCTCCAGATGGTTAGAGGCCATTTGTTGTACCATGGATGGCTGCTTGGAAGCTTTTAAGACCCGAGGTACCACGCAATAAACTAGGAGGTAGAACAGAAGCATTAAAAATGATATTTGGCCAATTAACTGGGATGTCCCGTGAAATCATGACCCTAAACCTCCAAACCCAGGAAACAAGTCCCATGAGGTGTTTAATTGTATATAAGCAGCATCAGCAGTTGCTCTTCTTTTGTTGTTCTTGTTGTAGAAATATATCTCCTTTCTTCTTGATTTGCCACCCTTGGTATAGAACCCAGTCTCTCAGTTCTCTTCCTATTGTTTCACTCTTTCTCAGTCTGTGTTGATGGTTTCTCTTCCTCTTGCAAATGTCTAAACACTGGACATCCCTGGGTTCAGTCCTTGGAGCCCTTCTTTTCTCTCTCTTCACTTACTTTATAGATTTAAAAGAAAATGTAGTTTCATGACTTAATTTCTTTGAATATTTCTTTTTGGGTTTAATCGCTTTCTCCACGCTTTCTTGTACTCCAGTGACATATATTAGATCTTTTGATATTGTCCAACAGGTCTCGGGGGCTGTTTATTTACTTTTTAAATTTTTGTCTCTCTGTTCTTCATATTGGAAAATTTCTGTTGATGGATCTTCAAGCTTACTGACTTTCCTCTGTCATCATTCCATCATTAGTAGAATGGAAATTTACTAATGAGCTCTTGCTTGAATTTTTGATTTCACATATTGTAGCTATAACTTCTGTTGAGGTCTTTTTTTTTTTTAAGTTTTTATTTCTGTAGCTTTCAACTCATTTCAAGTACATTTACCCCACAGAGTATAGTTCTAGGAGGTACTTTAAAACCTTTGTCGGATACTTGCAACATCTGGGCCACATTGGGATTGGCATCTGTTGATTATCTTTTCTCTTGGGAAGTAGTTACATTTCCCTGGTTCTTTGTACATCAGGCAATTTCGAATCGTCCTGAATGCTGTGTAAACTCTGAGTCCTTTTGCCATCCTGGAGAATGATTTTTTTGTTTCAGTAGGCAATCGACATGGTTAAGTTTATACTGTAAGTTCTGTCTCACCCTCTGTGGGTGGTGGTTCCAATGCCAGTTTAGTTTTCAAAACCTCTGCTTTCTCCTTTGGGTCTGCCCTGCACGTGTATCACCACAGGTTAGTCTGAGACCTGGGCCCTGGTTTCAATCTTAGTTCAGTTCTCTGCCTCTGCTATGCTGTTTTGGGTCTGTTCTGCCATGTACAAATCAGGGATGAGTCTTAGGCTTAGGTGGGTTCATACACAGAGTTAGGGGATCCCCTCTTGCTTTCTCCTCTCTGTGATTCCGCCTTACACTTTCTGGCTCAGGGAGCCCCTTTTCTTGGTTCTCTTGCCAGACAGGTGGGTTTTCTGTCAGAGGTCAGTTGACTGTGCTGCCGCTCTGCTGTGGACCTCCACGACTGGGCCCACCCTTGGGGCAAAGCCACAAGAGAAAAGAAGAAAAAAGTAATGGACATTAACTCCTTTTCAGGTTACTGGGCTGCTTTTATTCCCTTTTCAGAGCCCTCAGGTAGTTGCTTTTGTCCAGAGATTTTAGCTGTAATTGGAGGAGAATGGCTGTAGTGGACTTCCACCACTGTGATAGGCTTTATGATTTTAAGTGCCATGCTTTTTACTGAACACTCCCAAGTGTAGATCTGCTGCTAGGACCTCTCCCCTCAACTCAACATCTTCTTTATGTCTAAGAGGCGTCTCAACTTAATGAGTCTAAAGCTGAATTCTTGATTTCCCACCACGGATTTTTTAAAACACTTCCTGGAAGTTGTCCACCCCATTTTTGCTCGTATACTTTTGGATAGACCTTACTCATGTGTCCCCACCTAACTGTGAAGGGAGGGTGAGAAATGTAATATTTTGTTTGTTTATCTATGTAACCCCTATAGATTGTAATTTTTTGTATCTTGTCCATTTCATCCATGTTTTCCAATTTGTTGTTGTACAATTGTTGCTAATATTCTCTTATGACCCTTTTTATTTTTGTAGAGTTGTAACGTCCCTACTTTCATACCTGGTTTTAGATATTTGTGTCTTTTTTTTTTTTTGTCAATTTTACTGATCTAAAAAAAAAAAAAACAAAACTTCTGGTTTCATTGATTATTCCTGTTGTTTGTCTGTTATCTGTTTAATTTATCTCTGTTCAGATCTTGTTTTATTTTTTTCCTTCTGGTAGCTTTGGACTTGGTTTGCTCTTTTTTTCCCTACTTCCTCAAGTTGTAAAGTTAGGTAACTGATTTGAGATCTCCCCTTTTAATGTAGGTGTTTACTGATGTTAATTTCCTTCTGAGCACCGCCTTCTCTGAATCCTATAAGTTTTAGTATACTTTCATTTTCAGTCAGCTCTAAGTATTTTTCTGATCTCTGTATTGATTTCTTCTTTGACTCATTAGTTGTTTAATAATAATATATTGTTTAATTTTCACATATTTACATATTTTCCAGTTTTCCTTCTGTTATTAATTTCTAACTTCACTTCATTGTGCTTTCTATGATTTTGTATGATTTCAGTTGTTTAAATTTATTGAGACTTGCTTTGTGACCTAATATATGGTTTATCCACATCACTGGTGAAGACTGTGTGTTATACTCTTGCGTGGAATCTTCTATATTGGCTGTTAGGTCTCGTTGGTTTATAGTGTCCTTCAGGTCCTCTATTTTTTTATTCATCTCTTTATAGAATTTCTGTTCATTATTTAAAGTTGTATATTGAAATTATTGTGGAACTATTTCTCCCTTCAATTTTGTCAGTATTTGCTTTATATATTTAGGAGCTCTGATGCTAGGTGCATATATATTTTTAATTATTGTATCTTTTTGGTGAATTAACCCTTTTATCATCATGTAACGTTCGCCTTTGTCTTTCATAGCAGATTTTGACTTATAGTCCATTTTTCTGATACTAAAATCACAACCCCAGCTCTTTTTTGGGTATTGTTTTGCATTTTTTGTTTTCACCGTCTTAGGGTTCTGTAGAGAAACAGAACCAGTGAGATATAGACCTGTACTGCTCCTTTCCCCCATGTTATCACTTATTACATTGTCATAAATATATATTTGTATATATGTATACATACATAAACATATATATGTATGTATATGTGATGTTTGTGTGTGTATATATAGTGAAAGAGGGAGAAAGGGAGGGAGAGAGAGGTTGATTTACTTCAGGGAATTGACTCACACAGTTGTGGGGGCTGGCAGATCCAAAATTAATAGGTCAGGTGACAGCAGCTGGAGACTTGTGCAGACTTGCATCCCAAGATATGTAGTTCAGGTGATAGAGAGTGCAGAGAGGAGAGAAAGAATATTCTTCTAAAAAACTATTTATAGTCTAGAGGTAGAACACACCTTAAGGAAACACCCTTTTTAACTTATTGATTGGTTACATTATATTAGATTACATTATGGAAGGTGATCAAATTATAGTAGATTACTTTATGGAGCAACAACTAGTCTAGTGTTTGGTCAAACCACAGGGAACCATACCCTAGCCAAGTTGACACATAAACTTAACCATCACAAACCTGTTTATGCCTTTGGGCCTATGATGTGTCTCTTGTAGATAGCATATGGTCAGATTATGTTTTGTTATGCCATTTTGTTACTTGTGCCTTTTGATGGAAGCATTTAGTCAATTTACATTCAGTTAATTACTGTTGCCTTTTTGATATTTGTTTTTGTGTTTGTTATAACTTTGTGTTCCTCTCCTCTTCCATAGCTGCTAACTTTTAAATTGTGATGGACCATTTTGATTCCCTTTTCCATTCTTTTTGTGTTTCATCTTTTAGATATTTTTCCATGTGGTTACCATGAGGATTACATTTAACATGTTACATTTGCGCTGACCTTGTTTATATTGATAGCAATTTAACTTCAGTAACATACAAAGCTCTATTCCTATATTGCCCTTCGTCCCTCTGTTCATGTTGTTTTTATTACCTGTTACACCTTTGTATCTCATGTGCCCTGTAGCATAAGTTTATATTTGCATGAAAGACTTAACAGCTAGAATTGCCAAGCAAAAATACCTTAAAAAATTTGCCCATAAACTTGCTTATGCAATTACCCTTAATGGAGATGTTTTTCCCCCCCATGTAAGGCTTTGAGTTACTATGTAGTATCCTTTCTTTCCCATCTGAAAGACTCCCTTTAGCATTTCTTTTTGGGCAGTTGTAGTGGCTACAAACTCAGCTTTTGTTTATCTGAGAATGTCTTAATTTTGCCCTAATTCTTGAACTGCAGTTTTGCTGGATATAGTAGTATTGTTGACAGTTCTTTTAGCCCTTTAAAGATGTTATCCCGTTGCCTTCTGACCTCTATGTTTTCTGAGGAGAAATCAGCATGTAAACTAATTGGGAATCATTTTTGTGACTGTTGCATTCTTTCTTGCTGCTCTCAGCATTCTCTCTTTAGTTTTGAGAGCTTGATTCTAAACTGTTGCAGTGTGGGTCTCTTTGGGCTTCTCCTGCTTATAGTTCATTGCGCTTTTTGAATTTGTAGATTCATGTCCTTTATCATCTTTGGAAATTTGTCTGCCATTATTTCTTCAAATATTCTTTCTTTTCCTTTCTTTCTATCATTTCGTTGTGCAATTCCCATGATATATATGTTAGTTTGCTTGATTGTATTCCACATTTCCGTTAGGCCATGCTCAGCAGTCTTGAGCCTTCTCTCTTATTGCCATTTTATTTAATGATTCCTGATTGATGTTTCTTTTCCTCTTTTTCATTGCCTTCCTTTTAATTACGAGTCAGAATCGACTCTATGGCACTGAGTTTGGTTTGGTTTTTCCTTTTAATTGGACAGATATTTTTCTCATTCCTTTCCTTAAGAAATCTTTCCCCACCCCTGGGTTAAGAAGATTCCTTTGTTACCATCTACAAGATTTATTTTATATTTCTCACATAGGATTACATTTCATTTGGATTTGATTTTGGGATATGGTATGAGGGTCCTGTTCCATATTTGTTGCTGTCAAGTCTATTCTGACTCATGGCAATCCTATAGGACAGAGTAGAACTGCTCCATAGAGTTTCCAAGGAGCGGCTAGTGCATTTGAACTGCTGACTTTTTGGTTAGCAGCCGTAGCTCTTAACCACTGCGCCACCAGGTCTCCTGGTATAAGGGCGGGGGTCAGAAATTTTTTCTTAAGTAGTAATAGTTCACAACATACCTTTTCAAAAACTGCAGTGCAATAACTTCATTTTAAATCTGATGATTCTATATGCAAGTCTGTTTCTGGACTCTATTCAGACCCATATGGTATGTACCAGTACCACAGTGTTTTAAATACTTTAATAATTCTTGATATCTTGTGCTGAACATCCTTAAAATTTTCATATTTTAAGATGGTCATGGAGGAATTGGCGAACTCTGTTTTGGGGTTAAATCCAGCCTGTGTCCTATTTTTGTCTGGTTTAGTTGCTGAGAATTTTTTTACTTTTAAGGAGTTGTTAAAAAGAAGAAACAATCAGACATGACTTCTAATACCTAAAATATTTATTATCTGGCCGTTAACAGAAAAAGTTGCTGACCCCTGTCAGTTTCCATAAAAAAAAGTAGAAGAAAAACCTACTGTGATTTTTATTACAAATGCATTGAGTTCATAGATGAGTTTGGTAGTAATTTGTGTTTTTATAGTACTGAGCATTCTAATTCATGAACATGGTGTAGCCTACCACTTCTTTAGGTCTTCATTAATTTATCTTAGTAACACTTCATAATTTCTATACCATACACATCTTTTAACTGAGTTGTTTATAAGGTTTGATTGTTTTTGATACTGTGTAAATTTGATCATTAAAAATCATTGTCTCATTATTTGTTGCCAGTATATAGAAATATTACTGATTTTTTTGTGTGTATCGACTGTGTATCCTGTGAAATTGTTCACTTAATAATATGTGTATTTCTCTTTAGATTTTTTCATTTTCCCACATACCCCAGATCAGATTTTCTACAAATAATGACAATTTTCTTTTTTATTCAATTCCTTTTAAGTTGTATGTCCTTTTGTTCCCTTATTGCAAAGACCAGTGCCTCTAGTACCATGTTGAATAGAAGTGGCGATCATAGACACCCTATCTCATTCATGATTTCAGGGTGAATGCTTTCAATATTTCACCATTATATGTTCCGTAGACACTGTTAGGTACCTTTTATCAGATTAAGGAAAATCTCTTTTTTTTTTTTTTTCTTTTTTAGCATCATGTATTTTTAATCATGATGAATGGGTGCTGAGTTTTGGCAAATGCTTTTTTCTAACAATACTGGGTAATCTTCCGATTATTCTGTGTATATTTTAATGTAAGGAGCCCTGGTGGCACAGTGGTTATGCACTTGTCTGTTAATCGAGGGGATTGAATCCAGTAGGAAGATGTGGCAATCTGCTTTGGTAATGATTACAGCCTTGGAAACCCGAAGGGGGCGGTTCTGTTCTGTCCTCTAGGGTCGCTATGAGTCAGAATCGACTCAGTGGCACGTAACAAAAAACAACGTATTTTAATTTGATAAATTATTTTGATATTTGAATGTTAATACCTACCTTGTTTTCCTGGAATAAACCTAATTATATTATTCTTGGGTCCAGTTTGTTAATATTTTATGTATGTGAATTTTACATCTTTATTCATGGGAGTGATTGTAATAAATTCTTTCATTATGGTAAATGCACATGTAACAAGACATTTGACATTTCAACAATCTTCACATGTATAATTCAGTTAAATTAATTATGTTTGTCATGTTTTACAACAAGTAATTTTTTCTTTGAAACATCAGATTTTGCTGTCAAGGTTATGCTGTCATTAAATGAGTTGGGAATTGTTTCCTCTTTTTCTGTTCTCTAGAAGATACTGTGTAAGATAGATATTAAAAGTTAAAAAGAATTCATAGGTTAAACCTTCCAGGCCTGAAAGTTTATTTGTAGGAAGGGTTTTAATCGTGAATTTTATTTCCTTAGTAGATAATTGGACTATTTAGATTTTCTGCATTCTTGAATTATTTTTGGACATTTGTGTTTATCTAGAAATTTGTTTACATCATCTAAATTTAAAAAATTTTGGCATAATATTATGTGTATCATTCCCTTACTAGCATTCTAATTCCATGGAACCTGTAGTAATGTTTTCCGTTTTATTTCTGATAACTGGATATTTGAGCCTACTTTTTTGTTATTGTTCAGATTTGCTAAATAATCATTAAAATTTTTACTTTTTTGAAAACCAGCTTTTGTCTTTGATTATCACTACTGAACAGTTGTCTATTTTATTTCCATCCTTCTAATGTTTTTATTATTTAATTTGCAATTATTTTTCTAGCTTCTTGAGATATATACTTCAGCTTTAAATGTGATTTATTTTCTAATATATGCACATAAGCCTGTATCTGTGCTTGGTTTTGGCTGCTTTCCACAAGTTTGCAACCAGGGAAGAAGGGAGTAGAAGACTGATTATAGTAGATTCATTCATAATAAGCCAAAACTGGGTTATTAAGTCTAATATAAATTCTTATTTTTATAATTTCCTCTATAATGTCAGTACTAGGGCACTTTAACTCCACTTACTGACTGTTCTTATCTTTTGTTCTTTTGTTGTCACTTTAATTCCACATGTTTTTAAATCTCCACAAGATATTATTATTGATTTTTTTTTGCTACCCTATTCATTTTTTTGAATATTTTTATTCTTTCATGCATTTTATTGCTTCCATGGGATCATTTACTTCAGACTGAAGAATTCTTTTTAACTGTTACCTTTATTGCCTATCTGCTGGTAATGAGTTCTCTTAGGTTTTTTTTGGTTGGGAAATATCTCTATTTTGCCTTCATTTTTTAAGGGTATTTTCACTTGGATTAGAATTTAGAGTTCCTGGTTGGTGATTATAGTATCTCACCACTTTAAGCATCAGTACTTACTTTTCTGAATTTTGTATTTTTTTGATGTAAACGTCACCCCGAATTTGAGTCATATGGTATGTGTATGTTTAACTTTTTAAGAAACTTAAAGTGGCTATAATCACCAGCAACATACGCAATTTCCATTTATATCGCATCCTTGCCCATACTTTTTTTTTCTTATAGATGATTTGCATTCTGGGTAAGTTTAAATCTATCATTTGTTATCAATGCTATTGATTTTATGCCCACAATGTACTACTTTTTTGAGTAAGTTAAATATTGTCATATTTTTCCTACTTTTTTATAGTAATTTTTTAAATATTTATTTCTGAATCATCTGGAATTTATTTTGATATGTATGTAAAATGTGCATTCAACTTAATTTCTTACCTAGGAGCCAATTTTCTTAACATTATTAACTGAATAATCCATCATTCCACTGTTGTTTTATGGTACCTTCTTAACATTAATTATTATATGTATTTAAAAAAATTAAATTCATGAAGAAAGATAAAAGTAAAATATGGAAACTATACTGTAGTTACTGGAACAGAAGGAAAGGAACCAGGAAGGAGAGTGGTATTCCAGACTTTAAGAAATGGAGGGAGAATAGTCAACAGCATGAGATATCTAGGTAAAATCATAATAATATGCAAGGTATATGAAAATAGCCTATTGGTTTTAAATATTAAGAAGCTTTGGTGACAGTAATAAGAGTAATTTCAGTAACATTGACAAATGGTTGGTTAGATTGCAATTGGATGAAGAATAAAGGTGCAGAAATTGGGAAAAACCCTTTTCCATAGGGTTTTTAGAAAAATTGAAAATATTTTGAAAACTCTGAAGTAATATATATTGTGAAATATATCCAACATGTTTTCACAGAATTCAGAAGTGTCTGTGTTTGAAGTCAACATTCGATTTATTGGAGGCCTCCTTGCAGCATATTACCTTTCAGGAGAGGAGGTAAGCAAAATCAAGCAATACATTGTTTGGGGGAACAAGGGTTGTGGATAGAATTTAATAAAATGAAAGATTTCCCTAGTAACATATTGTTTTTCTAAATTAACTAATATCGAACTAACCTAAAGGATTGCTGAAAGAACTAGATGCAGGTAGGAGTAATCATTTTTTCATTTTGAGAATCTCAATAAAACATAAACTCATCACAGATCCCAGCTTTCTATACATCATGTCTCCTTTGCAGTGGAATCCTTGTTCAGTGCTTAGTTATGGGTGTATCATTAGTTTCCTTAATATACACTTGTGGGCTATACTGTACTATAAAGTAATAGTTTCTTTTATGTTTTACAAAATAATTTTTATTTACCTTCTAGAAACTTTATTAGAAATTTCTGCCTCAGACACTGTTTTTAAAAATTTATGATTTGCTGTTGCAGTTAATTACATGGTTCAGACAAAAGGGGAATAGAAACTAGTAAGACTCAAATTAAGAAATCAATCAGGAAGAATTAAGACTATTCTCTAAGACCGAAAATTATTGAAACCGCCTCTTCAGAAATTAAATGCAGTTTATTGCTATAAATTAAAAAAAAAAAATTGAATGATTGATGCAGTATACACAGACACACTTGAGACCTATGGTGATGGGAAAGTGGGTTTGAGAAATTCCTTTTCATTACTCAGATGAGTAAAGGGGTGGGGTTGTAGAGTGGGAGAGAGAAGCTGAAGGAAGAAGTTACCAATCATTTCTGTTTTGTTTTCTGATAAACTGCTTGTTTATATTCTTTGCCCGTATATATTTTTAATTGGTTTACTGGGCTAAATTATTTATAAGACCTCTTTATAAACTTAAGTATAAATGCTAGATGTAGGTTTTTTGGAGACTCTCTGTTAAAGAAATTAGCTTCTATTCCTGGTTTACTGAGTTTATGAATGGATGATGAATGTTGTCAGATATTTTTATGGTGTTTAATAAGTTGGTAATACAGTTTTTATTTTTTAGTCTATTGATATGGTAAATTATATTGGTTGATTTTTGGATGTCAAACCAGCCTTGAATTTTCCAGAGTAAACCCCACTTGCTACGAGCTTGGCTCTGACTTTTATGATGACCTGTATATATATTTTTTATGTATAGCAGAATGAAACCCCACTTACTCACGGCATATTCTCCTTTTTATTTACTGCTGGATTTGATTTGTTAATATTTTGTTGAGAATTTTTTGCATTTGTGTTTATGACACTAGAATGTTTGTATGTGTATGTGTGTGTTTTGTTTAAGGGTAATGCCAGCCTCCTAAAAGGAGTTGGGAAGTATTGCCTCCTTTTTTTTTTTCTGGACAATTTGGTGTATAATCAGTTTTTTTTTCTTTAATGTTTGGTAGAATCCCACTCGGTGAAGTCTGGAGGGTTTTGTTTTTTAATTGGAAGTTTTAAAAATATTTAATTTCTTTGATAAATATAGGACCATTCAGGTTATTTCTCCTTGACTGGCTTTGTAGTTTTTGTCTTTTAGGGAATTTGTCAATTTCCTCTAAGTTATCTAATTTGTAGGCATAACGTTGTTTGTAATACACTCTTTTATTCTTTTCATACCTGTAGGCTCTTTAATGATAACCCCTATTTTGTTTTATCTTTTTTGTCAGTCTGGCTATAGGTGTATCAATATTAGTGCTTTTTTCAAAGAAATTCATTTTACCATTAATTTTTATCTATTTTTGTGCATTCAGTTTTATTTATGCTTTCATCTTTTTTTACTTTCTTCTGCTTGCTTTGGATTTAGTTTGCTTTTTTCCTAATTTCTTTTCTTTTTGGTTTTTTTTTTTAGATTGTCTTTTATTTATTTTTTTAAAATAATTTTTATTGTGCTTTAAGTGAAAGTTTAGAAATAACTCAGTCTCTCACACAAAAACCCATATACACCTTGCTACACGCTTCCAATTACTCTCCCCCTGGTGGAACAGCCTCTTCTCTCCTTCCTCTCTCTCTTTTCATGTCCTTTTCGCCAGCTTCTAACCCCCTGCACCCTCTCATCTCCCCTCCAGGCAGGAGATGCCAACATAGTCTCAAGTGTCCACCTGATCCAAGAAGCTCACTCCTCACCAGCATCCCTCTCCAACCCATTGTCCAGTCCAATCCATGTCTGAAGAGTTGGCTTTGGGAGTGGTTCCTGTGCTGGGCCAACAGAAGGTCTGGGGGCCATGACCACCAGGGTCCTTCCAATCTCAGTCAGACCATTAAGTCTGGTCTTTTTAAGAGAATTTGGGGTCTGCATCCCACTGCTCTCCTGCTCCCTCAGGGGTTCTCTGTTGTATTCCCTGTCAGGGCAGTCATCAGTTGTAGCCAGGCACCTTCTAGTTCTTCTGGTCTCAGGATGATGTAGCCGCTGGTTCACGTGGCCCTTTCTGTCTCTTGGGCTCGTAATCGCCTTGTGTCGTTGGTGTTCTTCATTCTCCTTTGGTCCAGGTGGGTTGAGACCAGTTGATGCATCTTAGATGGCTACTTGCTAGCGTTTAAGACCCTAGACGCCACTCTTCAAAGTGGGATGCAGAATGTTTTCGTAATAGATTTTATTATGCCAGTTGACTTAGATGTCCCCTGAAACCATGGTCCCCAGACTCCTGCCCCTGCTACGCTGGCCTTTGAAGCATTCAGTTTATTCAGGAAACTTCTTTGCTTTTGGTTTAGTCCAATTGTGCTGACCTCCCCTGTACTGTGTGCTGTCTTTCCCTTCACCTAAAGTAGTTCTTATCCTAATTTCTTGAGTTTAGATAATTTGACACTTTTTTTCTAATATTACGCATTAGTGCTATAAATTTATTTCTCAGCTCTTTAACTGTGTCCCTTGAATTTGGATATGTTATGTTTTCATTTTATTTTAATTCAAAATATTTTCTACTTTTTCTTTGTACTTCCTCTTTGATCTCTGGGTATTTAGAAGTGTGTTGTTTAATTTCTAAGTATTTGAGAATACCCAAGATATCTTTCCATTACTGATTTCTAGTTTATGTTAGGAGCGGGAAATAGGGAACAAATCTCTTAAATTTGTTGAAGCTTGTTTCATGGGCCGGAGTATGGCCTATCTTAAAAAGAATGTACTCTTGAAAAGAATGTTTTCTGTGCTGTATTTGGGTTTAAATATCAGTTAGGTCAACCAGCCAATAGTCAGATCTTCTGTGGCATTACTGATTTTCTGTCTACTTGTTTTGGCGAATACTGAGAGAGGAGTGTTGAAGCCATCAACTATAATTATGGATTTACTTATTATTTCTCCATTCAGTCCTGTCAGTTTTTGCTTCATGTACTTTGGGGCTTTATTCTTAGGTGCATACATTTTTGGTATTGTTACGTCTTCCTGGTGAGTTGACCCTTTTATCATTATATTACCTAGTTTTTCTCTTTATCCATGGCGATTTTCTCTGTTTTTAAGTCTAGTTTGTCTGTTACTAATATTAGTCACACTGGCTTTCTTTTAGGTAGTGTTTACATGGCATGTCTTTGAACCTATATACACTTCTATGTTTAAAGTTGGATTTCCTGAAGACAGTTTTGACAATGTTTGTGTGTTTAGACCATTTACATTCAGAGTAATTATTGGTATAGCTGTATTAAAATCTACTAGACCGTTGATTGTTTTTTGTCTTACCTGTTCTTATTACTTTTTTTCCTGCCTCTTTGGATTTGTGTGTGTGTGTGAAAGAGAGATTCTATTTTATCTCTACTGTTGACTTAATTTGAGTCCCTGAGTGCTACAAATGGCTGTTGTACTCAGCTGCTAACTGAAAGATCAGAGGTTTGAGTCTACCCAGAGGCACCTCAGAAGAAAGATTGGGTGATCTACTTTGAAAAATCAGCCATTGCAAATCCTGTGGAGGACAGTTCTACTCTGACACACATAGGTTTGCCATGAGTCAGAATCGACTTAATGACAACTGGTTATTGCCTTATTTATAATTTAAAATTTTTTTTAGTGGTTGCCCTTTGTTTACAGCATACATCTTTAATTAATCACAGACTTCCTCAGTCACTGTTATACTGTTGTTGTTTTTAGGTGCCGTCAAGCTATTTTTGACTAGTAGCGATCCCATGTGATAGAGCAGAATTGCCCCATAAGGCTTTCTAGACTGTAATCTTCATGGAAGCAGGTCTCCGGGTCTTTCTCCCACAGAGCTGCTGAGTGGGTTCTAACAGCCAGCCTTTCGATTAGCAGCCAAGCATTTAGCCATCGTGCCATCAGGACTCTTCTAATATTATGCTACTTCATGTGTATTGTAAGGACTTTGTAACAGTATGCTCCCAATTCTTTTTTTCTCTTCTTTTGGGCTATTGTTTTTATACATTTTTAAAAATGCTACAGACCCGTAATACATTGGTACTGTTTTTGCTTTGGATGGTCAGCTATCATTTAGAGCTATAGAAATAAGAAAAATCATGCTTTTTTTTTTTTAACTTCAACTTAGCCTATTTTGTCAGTCTTCATTTCTTTGCGTAGGTCCAGAATTCTCTGTAGTATCATGTACCTTCTGTCTGAAGAGCTTCCATTAACATTTATAAATAATGCAGGTCCCTTGGTAATGAATTTTCTCAGCTTCTGTTAGTCTGGAAGTTCTTTTTCTTCATTTTTGAAAGATAGTTTCTTTGAGTATAAAAATCTAGGTTGGCAGTTTTTCAACACTTTAAAGATGTCGATAAATTGATTTGTGATTTGCATAGTTAGTGACAAGCAACCTGCTTCAATCCTTTTTTCCTATATATGTAGTATGTCTTTTTCCCCCCTCTGACTGCCTGTCAGATGATTGTATTTTGTTCTAGTTGAAGATTCTTAAGTGGTTTTACTTTTCTTTCTTGGCGGGGGGGTGGGGGGGTGGTAGGGATAGGGTTTATTTAGCTTGCTTAGGGTTCTCTGAGCTTCTTGGACCTGTGGCTTGATATTTTTAATTATTTTTTTTAAAAATTCTTGGTCATTATGTTTTAAAATATTTTTTTCTGCCCTCTTTCTCTCCTCCTTCTGGGATTCCAATTACACTGTGTTAGACTGTTTGATATTGCCACACGCTTCTTGGATTCACTGTTTTTCCACCCCAAGCCCTCACTTTTTTCTTCCTGTGTTTCACATTGAGTAATTTTTCTAGACCTGTCTTCAAATTCACGGATTTTCTGCCCAGCTCTATTGAGTCTATTTATGAGCCTGTTGAAGGCATTCTTCAATTCTATTACCTTTTTTTCCCCCTAACATTTCTTTTGACTTTTATAGTTTCCATTTCTCTGCTAAAATTCTCCATGTGTTCATGCATATTTTCCACTAGGTGTTTTAGCATATTAATCATTATTGTTAATCCAAGTCATTTTATATTCTGTCTGGTTGTTTCAGCTTCTGTGAATCTGATTTTATTC
Source organism: Elephas maximus indicus (assembly GCF_024166365.1). Classification (NCBI taxonomy): domain Eukaryota; kingdom Metazoa; phylum Chordata; class Mammalia; order Proboscidea; family Elephantidae; genus Elephas; species Elephas maximus. Next base: position 162,403,376 of record NC_064821.1, on the reverse strand, counting down.
ATTGCTTTGTCTCTGGACAGTAGATCTTTTCTTGCTGTCTTACACTGGCTTCAAATTCCTCTGGTATTACCTTTTAATTAGAGTGGTGCCTGGTTTGCAAGAGAGTTTTTCTTAATTTTGCTCTACCCTCTACTTAAGTCATTTCCTATATGCCCTTTTACCTCAGAGAGGTTCTCTATGTCTTCACCCTCTCCCAGCCATAGGTTGCTATTACTTGTTATTCCATGATTCCTCGCTTTATATTCATATTTTTCCCTCTTCCTGTCTCTATATATTGAAAGCCATGAATTTACACTGTTAACTCCTGTTTCACCCCAACACCATAACATTTGTTCTAGCTTTCTGCCTTTTCATTTTTATAACTCTTTTTTTGATTGTGAGAAAACGTGTTTCGTATTATTCCTGATGTATTTACCTGTTTGCTTAGTACTCCTGTATGAAACCACTCTCCTGCTCTCATCAGGCTGCTACCTTATTCATTGTATATTCCTCACATGGGCTTCTCTGGAACACCATTTCCTCTTCCTTGCTGGCTTCTCCTACCTCATGTGGGTTCCAGCCCTCCCCAGATCATTGCTACCACCCTAGGCATGTCTTCTGAGCACAGACCCCTGACTCAAGAGCTACTGAGTGAAATATTAAACAGTGAAGGGAGGAAGAAAACGAAACTGTTTTGACGCCTTGAGATTTCTTTTCTCCAGGTTAGAGGTTATAAAATGTCATTGAGAAAGGAGAACCTTTTTTTTTTTTTTTACTTTTGGCGTATCTGACTATAAGGAAGTCATAAGTTTCTTTTGTGTGTAGTTGATATACTTGATGAGTTTTCTTAAAAGCCATGTGGTCCAAAATTAATTATGAACAGTTTATGAAAGAGAAGTTTCAGCGTCAGCTATTTCATTTTAGGCTCCATTTTTTTTTTTTTATCTGAAGATTGAAGGAAAATGTTGAAATTACTGTTGTCTTAGATAAAAATAATATGCCAAAAAGTATATTGATGTTATCATTACTTCCATTTTACAACCTTTATGCCTCAGACTTCAAGAAGAAACATTTTCAAGTGGAGGGAAACACTTTTATGCTTTGGAGTTTTAGGTTTGAGTCCCTACTCTGTTGCCTCTTTGTAATACTAGGCAAATTATTTACCTTCTATAAGCTTCAGTTTCTTTGTCTATGAAAGTGTGACACATTCCTCTTAGAGTTTTAACAGTTTAATTGTGTGAAAGTAATTTCACATAATTTTTTATGTGATTTTTTACTACACAATTTTTGTGTTTCTAAGGATTGGATAATTATTTTACTGATTTTAAAATTAAAAAACTTGTTATTGTTGAATTGATTCTGGCTCACTGAGATCCCATGTGTTACAGATTGGAACTGCTCCACAGAGTTTTCATAGACCCCATGTGTTACAGATGAGAAGAGCTCCTTAGGCTTTCTCCATAGGGTTTTTTTTTTTTATTATTATTGTGCTTTAAGTGAAAGTTTACAGCTCAAGTTACTCATACAAAAACTTATACACACATTGTAGGTGACCCTGCTTGCTTTCCCTGTCATAGGTCAGCACACACCTCCTTTCCACCCCAGATTTTCCATGCTAACCAGCTCCTGTCCTTTTCTGCCTTCTCATCTTGCCTCTGCACAGGAGCTGCTCATTTAGTGTCATGTAGCTGCTTGAACCAAGAAGTATGCTGCTCTTCATGAGTATCATGTCTTATAGTCCAGTCTAATCTTTGTCTGAAGAGTTTGCCTCGGGAATGGTTTTAGTTCTGGGTTAGCAGAAAGTACGGGGCCATGTCTTCTGGGATTCCTCCAGTCTCAGTCAGACCATTAAGTCTGGTCTTTTTCCTAGAATTTGAGTTCTGCACTCCACTTATCTTCTGCTTTGTTAGGGACTCTTTGTTGTGTTCCTTGTCAGGGTGGTTATTGGTAGTAGCAGGGTACCATCTAGTTCTTCTGGTCTCAGATGATGGAGTCTCTGGTTTATGTGGCCGTTTCTGTCTCATGGGCTAATATTTCCTTGTGTCTTTGGTGTTTTCTATTCTCCTTTGCTGTCGGTGGATTGGGACCAATTGATGCATCTTAGATGGCTGATCGCTAGCTTTTAAGACTCCAGACGTAACTCACCAAAGTGAGATGCAGAACATTTTCTTAATAAGCTTTGTTATACCAATTGACCCAGATGTCCCCTGAAACCATGGTTCCCAGACCCCCGGCTCCTGCCACTCTGTTCTCCATAGGGTTTTTTTAATAGAATAGATAACATAAGTTAATTTTTTAGAATACAGACTGCTCTACTAAAAAGGAAAAAGTTTTTTCTATTCTGACTTTCTTGTTACTAGAATTTTACTGACTGCTTTTCTACTTGATCATTTTATATTAAACATTCTAATCCATACCTATTCTGGGAATCCAATGACGAATCCCTGAGATCTGCCAAAAAGAAATAAAACATAGGAAAATAATTTGAATACAGCATAATTTTGATACTTGATGGGCAATAAACTCCTGCATCTCCTATAAGCCAGAAAGTTAACTATAATTTATGACATGGCAGTGTCTTCCTTGTATTAAGGGTGCATGTAACTAGAATAAAGAACATTTTACATCCATTCTATTTATTGATATAGGGGACCACCTGGGGGTTATACACCATCCTACCAAAGTGTTCCTTTCTTCTGTTGATTTATTAATATCAAAAATGTGAAACTTTATTGTTTTATTTTCTCAGAACAAAGCTATTTATATTAAATATTCACAAACTAAAAAATCTTGATGATTTATTATATTTATTGATGCTAGCCTCAAATATATAGCATTTCTTTTGCAGGATTTTTTCTTCTCATTTTTTTTAACGGTTATCAAAGTGACATTCTTTCCTGATAAGATAATAGCATAATTTATGTGAATAACTGCATTCTGAAATCTGTCAGAATAGAGAAGTGGTTTTGTGGCATTTCATACATGTTCACAGATACTAAAAGCAAAATAAAAGAAACAACAACAAAACTATTTTTACCAAAACACAAATGTACTTCATCACCTGTACCTAAGACAGTTTCTGAATAAATGCAGCAATATTTTCTAAGACAAATATAATAGCTTTTTTTGACTTAAAGTTCTTTAGCTCCTGAAAAAACAATAAAAAACCCATTTGGGTGTCAGTTTTCCTGATTGAACTATTAACCGCTATTTTCCTTATTGCACTGATTTTCTATTTTTAGAAAATCTGTTTTTTCTCCAGATACTGCTGCTATTTCTTTTGAAAATCGGACTTACTTTCTATAGATGTACTGGTAATTGGGGAAAACATTCCACTAAGTTTTGCTGACCCAGAAAACATTTTTAAATACACTCACCAACATTTTTCTCTTAAATGTGTGAAGGTCATTTATGCATTTGTGTACATGCAAATATGTTTAAAATCACAGTACTAATACCAGTTTATAGTCGATGATTATGCTTATGATTATTGATTTGAGGAATCAGAAGACGGAGTTTGGAGTTACCACCAAAAAAAAAAAAAAAAAAACCAAACCCGTTGCCATTGAGTTGATTCCGACTTATAGCGACCCTACGGGACAGAGTAGAACTGCCCCATAGAGTTTCCAAGGAGCGCCTGGCGGATTTGAACTGCCAACCATTTGGTTAGCAGCCGTAGCACTGAACCACTACGCCACCAGGGTTTCCACCTTTTGGTTAGCAACCTGTAAAAACAGTGTGGGGGCAGTGTCTGACCTCCTGTAACTTCACAAGGGGGAAGGAGAATCAAGATCAACAGCCCAAGGCTGATTGCTATGAGGGGGAGATCAGACAAACTTCCTCTCTCTGCAGTCTTTACCAACTGTCCCTCCCATAGCATTCTCTGTTTCTCTATTGGGTTTGATAATTCATACAATGGCCACACAGAACTCAACAGACCATACTCAGGATTATGGAGTTTATTAGGGAGGTAACAGGTTACAATTCAGGCTCAGGAACATTCAAAGATACAATTTTTCCATCAGGACAGCCTCTTTCCAGCTGTGCTTATAGGCACATCTTTTCCTGGCCCTAGGCCTCTGCCCAAAGGCATGCAGCTTTCTCTCTCCATGGGCCAGGAAGCCCACTGCACCAACTCCAGCTGCCGGGTCTTGTCTCTGGAGTGGCTCATTTCAAGCCCAGTGGGATGGCAAAACCGACCAATACCTTTGGTGGGCCACAGTTACCATATCTTCACAGTCCTGCCCAATCACTTGGGTGGAAGTTATAAGACCATTACTAGAAAGGCTACACAAAAGTGACCCATGTCACTGCACAACCAAATGCTTAACTGTTGTGCCACCAGAACTTGAAGACAGATCAGTATAAATTACCTGGTTTGAAGACAGGAGGTTAAAAAAATTAGGACAGGAATACAGCTTTAGAAACTTGTGGAATAATATTAAAAAGTCTAGCATACCCTTTCTTAATTGAATTCCCAGAGAGAAAGAGTAAATATCCTAAATGAATAATGGCCAAATTATCCTCTATTTGGTGACAGACCTAAATTTCCAGTAGCTAAATGAATCCCAAACAACATAAATACTAACTACACATAGGCACGTTATGGTCTAGCAGCTGAAAACCAGAGAAAACCTTTAAAGCACCCAGATAAAAACAACACACACATTATATACAGAGGTTCTGTAATGTGAATGATCACTGACTACTTACCAGAAATGACAGAGGGCAGACAGTGAAAGTAACATGTTTAAAGTGCTGAAAGAAAACCCAGAACTATACAACCAGGGGGAATTTATTTCAAGAGGGCAAAATGAAGACCGTTTCAAATAAAAAAAAGCTAAAAGAATTTGTCTCCAGAAGATTTATACTACAAGAAATGCCAAAGGAAGTTATTTAACTGAAAGAAAATGCGATCAGATAGGAATGCAGATTTTCAGGAAGAAATGAAAGAGCAGCTGAAATAATTTTGTGAGCAAATACAGCAGATTATTTTTCCTTGTATTTTCTTTAAAATATATATGATTGTTCAAAGCAAAAAGTCAACATTTTGTAGTGAGGTTATAATAAATACACAGTTATAATACATACGACAACTATTACATAAAAGACAGAATGAGGTAGGAAATGGACCTGTACAGTTGTAAGGTTTCTACATTTTTCAACAAAGAGGCACAATTTTAACTTCTTAATAGGCTGTGAAAAGTTAAGGCTGTATATTGTAATGCCGACAGCAGGCACTAAATAAAAATACAAATGTGTATAGCAGGCAATAATAAATACATTAAATTTCTAGAAAATGTTTAAGTAATTCAAAAGAAGGAAAGAAAAATATAAGAATAGAAAACAGAGGGACAGAAAATAAATAGCAAGATAATAGATATGTATCCAACCATACCAGTAATACCATTAAAAGGCAACCACTCCAACTAAAAGGCCAAAAATAGTCAGAATGGATATAAAAACAAGACCTAACTAAATACTGTAAAAAAGAGGGACACTAATTATAAAGATGGAGAGGTTGAAGGAAATGGATAGAAAAAAGATCCGTAGCATACAAACCAAAAACCCATTGCCGTCAAGTTGATTTTGACTCATAACGACCCTATAGGACAGAGTAGAACAGCCCCATTGGGTTTCTATGGCAAAATAGAACAGCCCCATAGGGTTTCCAGTCTTTATGGAAACAGTCTGCCACATCTTTCTCCCACATAGTCTGATGTGTTCAAACTGTTGACCTTTCGATTAGTAGCCAAGCATTAAACCACTCTATCACCGTCATACAATGAGTGTAAAAAGACTGAAATGGCTATGTTGATAATCAGACAAGATAGATGTCAGGATAGAAAATATTGCCAGAGGTAAGAGGGACATTTCATAATGATAAAAAGGTGAACTCATTAGCAAGATATAATAATCATAAATGTGTATGTGCCTAATAATAGAGCTTCAAAATGCATTAATCAAAAATTTACATAATTAAAAGGAGATACAGGCAATTCCACAAAGTTTGTTAGATTCCCCGACATTTCTCTCTTAGTGAACAATAGAACAAATAGAAAGTCAGTAACTACGTAGAAGCCCTGAATGATATTATCAGCTACCTTCACTAAATTGGTATTCATAGAACACTCTACCCAACAACTGCAGAATACACAGTTTTTTTTTAAGTACATGTGGTTTGTTTGCAAAGATAGGCCATGTTTTGGGCTCTAAAACAAGTTTCTATCAATTTAAAAGGTTAGAAATCATGTAGAGTACATTCTTTGACCACAGGCAATTAAATTAGTTATCAATAACACTAACACATCAAGAAACTCCAAATAGTTAAAATCAAAAGATACTTCTGAATAATAGAAATATCAAGGAAGCAATCACAATGCAAATTGAAAATATTGTGAAGTTGGTTCTTGGAAAGTATCAGCAAAATTAATAAACCCTTTTTAGTTAAATTGATCAAGAAAGAGAAGACAGATTATTAATATCAGGAAGAAATGAAAGGTTACCACTGCAGATCCCACAGATATTAAAAACATACTAATGGAATATTATGAAAAATTTGTACACAAATTCAGTGACTTAGACAAAATGGAAAAATTTCAAGGTAAAGCAGAAAGCATGAATAACCTCATATGTAGTAGTAATTGAATTTGTTATCAAACACTGTCCTACAAAATTAGGTCCAAGCCAAATGGTTTTATTGGTGAATTCTGTCAAATAAGGAAGACATAACATCAGTTTCCACAAACTCTTTCAATAAATAGACAACACTTTCTGGCATTTTTTTATGAGGCCAGCACTACGTGACAAGGCAAAAAGAGAAAATTACAGACCATTATTATCTCATGAACACATTAGCAAAACCTGAACAAATTGTTAGCAAATCATATCCAGAAATAGTGTGAATATTAAAAAAAAAAAAAAGTCATGAACAAGTTGGGTTTATCCCGGAAATTACAAGGTGGAATTAACATTTCAAAAATCAATTAATGTAATTCACCATATTAACAGAATAAAGGAGGAAAATTATATAATCATTTCAGTAGATTCAGTATGAGCATTTGACAAGACCTAACATCCATTAGGAGCTCCAGTGGCAAAGTGGTTAAGAGCTCAAATGCTAACCAAAAGGTCAGCAGTTCAAATCAACCAGCCTCTCCTTGGAAACCTTATGGGGCAGTTCAACTCTGTCCTGTAGGGTAGCTGCGAGTCAGAATCAACCCAACGGCACATAACCACAACAACATTAGCTCAAGTCCTGTTGTCGTCAAGTTGATTGCAACTTATAGTGGCCTTTTCTAGAAGGGTAGAACTGCCCCCCAGGGCTTCCAAGGCTATTTACAGAATCTGGCTGCCACAACTTTCTCTCATGGAGTGGCTAGTGGGTTTGAACTTCTGACCTTTTACTTAGCAGCCCAGTGCTTAACCACTACGCCACTATGCTCAAGTAGGTTTTTTATTTTTTGGTAAATTCCTTAAGAGTTTTCTACATATACAATCATGTTGTCTACAAATAAAGTCAGTTTCACTTCTTCCCCTTTGTTTGTAATCTCTGTGCAGCCAGGAACCCTATCATATTACTGGTTCATTGTAGCTATCACTGCACACACATTATAGTTTGCACTGATGTGGAATACTGTCCTTAGAAGCACATTTTTTTTTTCCTCCCTGTAAAGTGGATGTACTTGTTATCACCCATTGGCTGTACCATCTCTGGTCCCTAGCTTCTTTATTTTCAGCATAATCTTGGATACCCCTGAGTAGCAAAACCTAGGTTATGTTGCTTACCCTGTAGTTTACAAAGGAGTCTGAGAAAAAGATTATCTGGTATTTGTGGCTTCCTTAAGGTAAAAGGTTCCCCACACGTAGGAATGGGGTTTCTTGTTCATTAGCCAGACAGAATGACACTTGTCCATAAATGATGGAGGGAGTGGAGAATGACATCATTAAGATAGCAGAATAAGAAGTTCCATACTCCTGTCTCCCCACAGAAACATCAGAAAGAGCAGAAATTGTTAGAAACCTTGTTTTGAACTCTGATGAAGAGTCGGGGGTTAACAGCAACTAACTGAAAGTTTGTCAGCATTGTGGGATAGCTTTGTAGCTTTTTGATACTGTCTTTTGAAGTGACAGCCCACACTTTCGGATTAGGATCCTGGTCCCTGGTTCTGGAGTGAACAGAGCACATCTTATTTACAAATTACTGTTTTTCTGTTTGAACCTGTTGAATGACTTCCTAAAGAATTGAGGCAAACTGCCTATCTCTGTTTTTCCGTCTCAGAGGATCAGCGTGGAAGAATGTCAGGTACAGCCTAGGACAATATAGGGTGATCCTGTGACCGCCTGGAAATATAGAGGGTGATTGAGACAAATAGCCAGGAGAGTTTCTTTGGGAAATTGGGGCATTCAAAGGCACTTATGTATAATTTGGAGAGCCACATGCATGCCCAGGGCAAAACACATACTCAGAAAAAAAAAAACAAAACTAAACCCATCGCCATCAATTCTGACTCACAGTGACCCTATAGGACAGAGCAGAACTGCCCCCATAGAGTTTCCAAGGAGTGCCTGGTGAATTCGAACTGCTGACTTTTGGTTAGCAGCCATAGCACCTAACCACCGTGCCACCAAGGTTTCCATACTCAGAAAAGACATGTGGAATTCCTAAAGCTTCGCCTCAGGCTTGAAACGGGCAGCTGCTGGACAACGGCCGGGTAGAGTTCAACTGCTGGACAGCGACTGGGTAGCCGAAACAGGCAGCCCCTAGACAGTGGCCAGGTAGGGCTAAGCTAAAACTGGGAGAGTTAAAAAATAAGAGGCTGGGGTGAATACTGCACAGAATCAGTCTGAGGTGCCTGCATAGGCACAGCACAATGCACGCATGCATAGAAAGCCTCAACTTGTCCTCCCAGTGACATATCACAGAGATGTCGCCAACGGGGGGGGGCACTGCGAGGAGCTAAGTCACCATTTTCCCTTTGCCGCAGCCATCTTGTGAATTCTGAACCCCAGTGTGACTGCATCAGCCCAATGATGATGACATCATAGAAGTTGTCCACCAATCCTGATGGACCATGTTCCTGAAAATGCCCGGAAGAAAGCCCCCACTCTGTTTTTCTCCCCGTATAAACCCCTGTGCCTGCCGATTGGGGAGCCATCTTGGCAACACAGGTCCTGGTGTGCTCCTTTGCTTGACCAAGGAAATAAAGTTTTCTTCTTTCACTTTCACCCAACTCATGTCTCAGTGTCACGTCGAGCGAGACGCAGAGGACTGGTAACAGGCTGATCTCTAGACTTACTGTAAGCCCGGCTAAATGTTGAAGGAGTTCCCCAGCACATAGCCAGACTGAAAGACAGCAAGAGGTGTTTTGTTTATTTTTTTGTTTGTTTTCTTCCCTTCTGTTGTTTTTCTTTTCACTTGTGTGTGTTCTTTTTTTTTTTCCTTTTTAACTGCTGGCATTCAAGGAAATCTCAATCAGAACGCTAGCTGAACACAAAATGTTTTAGGCTGAGTTCTCTAGAGAAGCAAAACCAATAAATAAAATATAAATGTATATATAGATAGATTGATATCAAGGAAACGGCTCACGTGATTGTAGAGGCTGGAACGTACCAAGTCCATGGATCAGGATAGAGGCTTCTCTCGATATGCATAGTCACAGGGTCTGGCAAACCCAAGATTGGTAGGTCAGAGGGCAGGGATCCTGCTCACAGGCTGTGAAGATTGACAAATCCCAAGATCGACAGATAAGCTGATAGCTCAAGTCCCGAGAACCGGAGGTCAAATGAACAGAAGGCAGCCACAGGATCCAGAGTGAGCAAAAAGCCAGAATGTCTGCTTATATTCAGATGCAGGCCACACCCCCAAGGAAACTCCCCTTCAACTGATGGGCTACTCACAGCAGATTCTATGTGATCCATGGGAGTGATCACATATAAACACTGAGATTCACAGCCCAGCCAAGTTGACACACAATCTTAACCATCACACAAACTAAAGGAACAGGAGCTTCAGTGAAGAGATATGTCAAGGAATCCAGTCTTTGCAAAAATATTTTGGAAAAGCCACTAAACCAATGGACTACTATGACCTTCAACAATAAAAAAGAGAGGGAAATTAAAATAAATAAACCTCCCAGCAAGCCCTGAGGAAGGGCAGTAATCTCATTTCCAGAGTTATATTATTCAAATGTTCCATTTACAAAAAAAAAAAGCATACAGAGAAACAGGGATGGATGACCCATTGAAAGAAATAAAATGACATAAACTATTCCTGAAGATGCTCAGACATTGGAATTACTAAAGACTACAATAACTCAAATATGCTCAAAGAGTTAAAGGAAATTATGGACAAAGAAGGAAACCAAGAAAATGTGTGAACAAAACGAGAATGTCAGTAAAGAGATCAAATCTATTGCCGTTGAATTGACTCATGGCAACTCGTCTATTACAAATTAGAACTGAGCTCCATAGAGTTTTCTTGGCTGTAATCTTTGTGGAAGCAGATCACTAGGCCTTTCTTTTGCAGCACTGCTGGGTGGGTTTGAACTGCCAGCCTTTCAGTTAGTAGTTGAGTGCAAACAGTTTGCACCACCCTCAAGTGAGTTTTTCATTTAATAATTATACTTTTCAGCTCCAGAATATCTGTCGGGCTCCTTTTTTATAATTCTTATCAATAAAGAGAAAGAAATTATAAAAAGAAACCCAACAGAAATTCTTGAGCTGAAAAGTACATTAACTGAAGTGAAAAAGCTAATGGAGGGGTTCAACAGCAGACTTGAGCTGGCAGAAGAAAAATATCAGTGAGCTTGAAGATAGTACAGTTGAAAAGATCTTGTCAGAGGAATAGGAAGAAAGAAAAAAGTAAGGAAAAAAGAACAGCCTAAGGGACCTGTGGAAGACCATTTAGTGGACCAGCATACACATTGTGGGAGTCCCAAAAGGAGAAGAGAAAGGAGCAGAAAGAATATTTGAATAAATAATGGTTGGAACTTACTAAATTTGACAAAAAGAAAGGAATTTGCAAATTAAAGAAGCTCAACAAACTCCAAGTAGGATAAACCCAGAGATATCTACACTGAGACACATTATAATCAAACTTTTGAAAACAAAATATAAAAGGAATCGTGTAAGCAGCAAGACAGAAGAAAATTGGCACATAGGAGGAATCCTCAATAAGAATAATTTCACCTTTGAAACCATGGAAGCTAGAAGGCATTGATTGGGATGACATTTAAAGTACTGAAAGAAGAAAAAAATGTCAACCAAGAATTCTGTATCTGGCAAAATTCTCTTTAAAACAAGTGAATCAATTACATATATGACAGTCTATGAACCCTGAGCATCAAATGCAGAATTAAGGAATTGGTCTGACCGACAGGGGAGGGTGAGACAAGGCAGAAGCAGTGATGAGTTGCCGAGCCTGCGCAGCACCTCAGCTCTGATTTCTTGGTGCTGTTCTTTGGCACGATGGCGGCAGAGCAGATTGTAGTTTCCTGAGACACGGCAGCTTCAGCGAAAGAAGGCAAGAAAAGTTGCACATCCCTGACTCTGTGGCATATCTACAGCGGGGCTGGTTGCAGTGTTTAGGAAGTGGCTACTTCAGTGAAAGAAGGCAAATGAAGTGCTGGCACCCCGACCCTTTGGTGTGACAACTGTGTGACGAGCTATGAAGTTTAAGACAAAGCTGCTTCAGCAAAAGAATGCAAGCGCAGGACGCAGCCCCAACCTCCTGGGGCAATCTTGGTGGGGACCCAGCCAGCACGCACGAGATACACACGCCTCAAGAATCTGATATAAAACAGCGCTCTCGACACAAGATAAGAGATTTTGTCTAACTTACTGTGTGGATCTAATAGCTCCTTCTTCTGAAAGTACTTTCTCCTATCTATCTGATCCTTCTCCCCTGTGCGTCAGCCAGCTTCATTAACAGTTGAATTCCCTCGGCCTGAGATAGAGCCTACTGCACTATCTTTGAGCCATTCTCCTGGCCTCAGAGAAGGAACAAATTAATAACAGGAGAAAAAGACTTTCTTGACTCCACTAACCTGAAAGCTCAGAGCAGAAGTGGCTCCAGTCCAGGCATAAGCGATCCACAGACTTTGGCTTTCACCCCTACATGGATCCAGGTGACTCTTATTTTGCAAGGGAAAATCTGTTAGAGGTCAGACTGTAATTGTTGCAGCTGTGTGGTGGAGAGAGGTTTTGGAGGTCTGATACTACTCTGCCTATTAATCAGGGCCCTCACCTACCCACAGCAGGGACCTGAGCTCTCGAAGCTCCATCCACACCACCTAGCAACCCACGAAAGGGGTCCAAGGTTAGTGGTACCTGCCAGTCTTTACAGGTATAAGCATTGTGTGTGTAAGGTACAGCTGCAAACCCCATCCACCAGAGCACTGTAGAGAACAGGTGCTCCTTCCTCACTGATACTTGGGGGAAGGCTGTCAGCATCCTGCCTTCCTCAGAGTGTGACCCCCTGCCACTACCAGAAACTAGTGCATACAACCGTCACCACTACTCCTCTAAGATTGTAGGTGTGAGCCTGTACCACACACTAGGTGACCGACTATCAGGACACCTGAGCTGAATCTATACAAGAATAGTGAATGGACTCCTGGGCTCATATACCTGGTAACAGCTCTAGCCATCTGGTAACAGGATATTAGTGCTTCAAAGGCTCCAATAATCATGTTAACTCACTCTAGTAGCTAAAAACTCAAAATAAAACAAAGCAAGAAGCTAGGACACAGTGAGCAAACATAAAATAAATTATTACAATAACTTATAGATGGCTCGGAGACAGCAATCGCTATCAAATCACATAAAGAAGCAGACCATGATTGCTTGTACAAACTCCCAAAACAGAGAATCAAGGACTCTCCTGGATGAAGATGTGTTCCTGGAATTGCCAGATGTGGAATACAAAAGACTAATATACAGAACTCTTAATGACGTCGGGAATGAGATCAGGCAATACACAGAAAAAGCCAGGGAACACACAGATAAAACAGTTGAAGAAATTAAAAAGATTATTCAAGAACATAATGAGAAATTTAATAAGCTGCAAGAATTCATAGACAGCATTCAGAAATTTAAAAGAATAACAATGAAATTACAGAATTAGACAACTCAATAGAATGTCAGAGGAGCAGCATTGAGGAAATGGAATGCAGAATTGGGGAGATTGAGTATAAGGTACTTGGCACCAATATATTTGAAGAAAAATCACATAAAAAATTAAAAAAAAAAGAAGAAACCCTAAGAATTATGTGGGACTCTATCAAGAAGAATAACTTGTGAGTTATTGGAATACCAGAACAGGGAGGGATAACAGAAAATACAGAGAGAATTGTTGAAGATTTGTTGGCAGAAAACTTCCCTGACATCCAGAAAGATGCAAGGATATCTATCCAAGATGCTCATCGAACCCCATACAAGGTAGATCCTAAAAGAAAGTCACCAACACATATTATCATCAAACTTGGCAAAACCAAAGATAAAGAGCAGCCAGGGATAAGCAAAAAGTCACCTACAAAGGAGAATCAATAAGAATAAGTTTGGACTACTCGGCAGAAACCATGCAGGCAAGAAGGCAATGGGATGACATATATAGAGCATTGAAGGAGAAAAATTGCCAGCCAAGAATCATATATCCAGCAAAACTCTGTCTCAAATATGAAGGTGAACTTAAGACATGTACAGATAAACACAAGTTTAGGGAATTTTCAAAAACCAAACTAAAACTACAAGAAATACTGAAGGGAATTCTCTGGTTAGAAGATCAATAATATCAGATATTAACACAATAATAGAACACAAAACAGAGAAACCAGATATCAACTCAGATAAGGAAATCAAACAAAATAAGATGGAAAAAAAAAACGCTAAAAACAGGGAACCACTGATGTCATTATGTAAAAGATGACAGTAATCAATAAAGGGAACTAAATGAAGAAGGCATAGATCTTCCATATGGAAAGGAAATCAAGATAATATAAGGAGATAGAAGTTAGCTTTAAACTTAAAAAAATAGGGGTAAATATTAAGGTACCCACAAAAAAGACTAACAATTCCACACTTCAAAATAAAAAACAAGATAAACATAAAGACTCAGGGAAAACAAATTCAACTACAAGGAAAAAGAGGAACACACAATTTAAAAAGAAAAACTCTCAGCACAAAAAAGTAAGCAGAAAAGTGAAACTGTCAACAACACACAATGAAGGGCATCAAAATGACAGCACTAAACTCATACGTATCTGTAATTATGCTGAATGTAAAGGGACTAAATGCACCGATAAAGAGACAGAGTGGCAGAATGGATAAAAAACATGATCCATCTATATGCTGCCTACAAGAAACACACCTTAAACTTAAAGACAAACAAACTAAAGGGATGGAAAAAAATATATCAAGCATACAACAATCAAAAAAGACAAGAAGTGCAAATATTAATTTCTGGTAAAATAGACTTTAACGTTAAACCCACCTCAAAGGATAAGGAAGGACATTATATACTGATTAAAGGAGGATATAACTGTATTAAATTTATGAACCCAATGACAGGACATCAAGGTACATAAGACAAATTCAAACAGCATTGAAAAGTGAGATAGACACCTCCACAATTAGAGGAGGAGACTTGAACATACCACTTTCGGTGAAGGACAAGATATCCAGAAAGAAGCTCAATAAAGACACGGAAGATCTAAATGCCACAGTCAACCAACTTGACCTCATAGACATATACACAACACTCCACCCAACAGCTGCAAAGTATACTTTCTTTTGTAGTGCACAGGACACATTCTCTAGAATAGACCACATATTAGGTCATAAAGCAAGCCTTTGCAAAATCCAAAACACTGAAATATTACAAAGCACCTTCTCTGACCATAAGGCCTTAAAAGTAAAAATCAGTAACAGAAAAAGCAGGGAAATGAAATCAAATACTTGGAAACTGTGAACAATGCTCAAAAAAGACTGGGTTATAGAAGACATTAAGGGTGGAATAAAGAAATTCATAGAATCCCATGAGAATGAAAAAACTTCCTATCAGAACCTTTGAAATGCAGCAAAAGCAGTGCTCAGCGGTCAGTTTATATCAATAAATGCACACATACAAAAAGAAGAAAGGGCCAAAATCAAACATCTATCCCTACAACTTGAAGAAATAGAGAGCAATAAAAGAAACTCTCAGGCACCAGAAGAAAACAAATAATAAAAATCAGAGCAGAATTAAATGAAATAGAAAACAGAAAAACAATTCAAAGTGTTAACAAGACCAAAAGCTTGTTCTTTGAAAAAAAATTAACAAAATTGATAAACCACTGGCCAGACTGGGAAAAGAAAAACAGAAAAGGAAGCAAATAACCCGAATAAGAAATGAGATGGGTGATGTCACAACAGACGAAACTGAAATTAAAAGAATCGTATCAGATTACTAAGAAAAATTGTACTCTAACAAATTAGAAAACCTAAAACAAATGGATGAATTTCTAGAAACACATTACCTACTCTAACACAAACAGTGGTAGAACAACTAGGTAGACCCATAACAAAAGAAGAGATTGAAAAGGTAATAAAAAACTCCGGAAAAAAAAAACCAAAAAAAGCCCTGGCCCTGACGGCTACACTGCAGAGTTCTACCAAACTTTGAGAGAAGAGTTAACACCACTACTGCTAAAGGTATTTCAGAGCACAGAAAAGGATGAAATACTCTCAAACTCATTCTGTGAAGCCAGCATATCCCTGAGACCAAAACCAGGTAAAGACACCACACACAAAAAATTACAGGCCTATATCCCTCATGAACTTGGATGCAAAAATCCTCAGCAAAATTCTAGCCAGTAGAATTCAACAACATATCAAAAAAAAAAAATTCACTATGACCAAGTGGGATTCATACCAGGTATGCAGGGATGGTTCAATAGTAGAAAAACAATTAATGTAATCCATTATATAAATAAAACAAAAGAGAAGAACCACATGATCTTATCAATTGATGCAGAAAAGGCATTTGACAAAATTCAACACCCATTCATGATAAAAGCTCTCAGCAAAATAGAAATAGAAGGAAAATTCCTCAGCATAATAAAGGGCATTTATACAAAGCCAACAGCCAGCATCATCCTAAATGGAGAGAGTGTGGAAGCAATTCCCTTGAGAACAGGAACCAGACATGGATGCCCTTTATCACCACTCTTATTCAGCATTGTGCTGGAGGTCTAGTCAGAGCGATTAGGCTAGATAAAGAAGTAAAGGGCACCCAGATTGGTAAGGAAGAAGTCAAAGTATCTCTATTTGCAGATGACACGATCTTATACACAGAAAACTGTGAAGAATACTTAAGGAAGCTACTGAAAATAAGAGTTCAGCAGAGTATCAGGATACAAGATAAACCTACAAAAATCAGTTGGATTCCTCTGCACCAACAAAAAGAACATCGAGGAGGAAATCACCAAATCAATACCATTTATAGTAGCCCCGAAGAAGATAAAATACTTAGGAATAAATCTTACCAGAGATGTAAAAGACGTATACAAAGAAAACTACAAGACACTGCTGCAGGAAACCAACAGAGACCTACATAAGTGGAAAAACATACCTTGCTCATGGATAGGAAGACTCAACATTGTAAAAATGTCTATTCTGCCATAAGCGACCTGTAGATACAATGCAATTCTAATCCTAATTCCAATTACATTTTTTAATGAGCTGGAGAAACAAATCACCAACTTCATATGGAAGGCAAAGAGGCCCCAGATAAGTAAAGCATTACTGAAAAAGAATGAAGTGGGAGGCCTCACTCCACCTGATTTAGAACCTATGATACCACTACAGTAGTCAAAACAGCCTGGTACTGGTACAACAACAGATACATAAACCAATGGGACAGAATTGAGAATCCAGACATAAATCCATCCATATATGAGCAGTTGATATTTGGCAAAGGCCCTAGAACAGTTAAATGGGGAAAAGAGAGTCTTTTTAACAAATGGTGTTGGCATGACTGGATATCCATCTGCAAAAAGATGAAACAAAACCTATACCTCATACCAGGCATAAGAACCAACTCAACGTGGATCAAAGACCTAAATATAAAATCTAAAATGATAAAGATCATGGAATTAAAAATAGGGACAACGCTGGAAGCCCTAATTCGTGACATAAACAGTATACAAAACATTACTAACAATGCAGAAGAGAAACTAGATAAATGGGAGCTCCTAAAAATCAAACACCTATGCTCATCCAAAGTCTTCACCAAGGAGTAAAAAAGATTACCTACAGACTGGGAAATGTTTTTAGCTATGACATTTCGAATCTCTAAAATCTACATGATACTGCAAAAACTCAACTACAAAAACACAAATAACCAAGATAAAAAATGGGCAAAAGATATGAACAGGCACTTCACTAAAGAAGACATTTAGATAGATAACAGACACATGAGGAAATGCTCACTATCATTAGCCATTGGAGAAATGCAAATTGGAACTGCAATGAGATTCCATCTCACTCCGACAAGGCTGGCATTAATCCAGAAAACACAAAATAATAAATGTTGGAGAGGTTGTAGAGAGACTGGAACACTTATGTACACTGCTGGTGGGAATGTTAGATGTTACAACCATATTGGAAATTGATTTGGCATTTCTTTAAAAAACTAGAACTACCATATGATCCAACAATCTATTTGGAATACATCCTAGAGAAATAAGGGCCTTTACACGAACAGATATATGCATACCTGTGTTCATTGCAGCACTGTTTACAATAGCAAAATGATGGAAGCCACCAAGGTGCCCATCAACGGATGAATGGATAAAGAAATTATGGTGTATTAACACAGTGGAATACTATGCATTGATAAAGAACAGTGATGAATCTGTGAAACATTTTATTACATGGAGGAATCTGGAAGGCATTATGCTGAGTAAATTTAGTCAGGTACAAAAGGACAAATATTATATAAGACTACTATTATAGAACTGGAGAAAGAAATCATTTAAATAGAGAAGAAAATATTCTTTGATTTTTATCAGAGGGGGGAGAGAGGGAAGGAAAGGAGAGGGGTTTTCGCTAATTCGATAGTAGATTAGAATTGTAGGTGAAGGGAAAGACAACATACAATATGGGAGAGGTCAGCACAACTGGACTGAACCAAAAGCTATGAAGTTTCCTGAATAGACTGAATGCCTTCAAAGGTCACCGTAACAGGGTCAGGGGTTTGGGGACTATGGTTTCAGGGGACATCTAAGTCAATTGGCATAATAAAATCTATTAAGAAAACATTTTGCATCCCACTTTGGTGAGAGGCTTCTGGGGTCTTAAAAGCTAGCAAGTGGACATCTAAGATGCATCAATTGGTCTCAACCCACTTGAAGCAAAGGAGAATGAAGAACACCAAAGATACAGTGTAATTATGAGCCCAAGAGACAGAAAAGACCACATAAACCAGAGACTCCATCAGTCTGAGACCAGAGGAACTAGATGGTGCCCGGCTACAACCGATCACTGCCCTGACAGGGAACATGACAGAGAATCCCTGAGGGAGCAGGAGAGCAGTGGGATGCAGACCCCAAATTACCGTGATAAGACCAGACTTAATGGTCTGACTGAGACTGGAAGGACCCCAGTGGTCATGGTCCCCAGACCAGTTAGCCAGAGACAGGAACCATTCCCATAGCCAACTCTTCAGACACGGATTGGACTGGAGTATGGGATATAAAATGATACTGGTGAAGGATGAGCTTCATGGATCAAGTAGACACATAAGACTATTTTGGATTCCTGCCTGGAGGCGAGATGAGAGGGCAGAGGGGGCCAGAAGCTGACCGATTGGACTTGAAAATGGAGAGCAGAGGACAGGAGTGTGCTGTCTCATTGGGGGGAGAGCGGTTAGGAGTATATAGCAAGGTGTATATAAATTTTTGCATGAGAGACTGACTTGATTTGTAAAGTTTCACTTAAAGTACGAGAAAAGTTAATACAAAAATAATAATTAAAAATAAAGTGAGGGTAGAGAGACACTCCCAGATACATAAAAGCTGAGGGAGTTTTTTTACCAGTAGACCTGCCTAACAAGAAATGCTAACGGGAGTCCTTCAGGTTGAAATAGAGGACACTAGATAATAACTCAAAACTGTGAAGTAATAAAGATCTCTGGAAAAGGGAATTTCAGGCCAGGTTTATTTTTGGTTTATACTACTTGTTATGTCTGTAGTCTTGTGTCTTCTGCTATCATTTATGAGACTACGGCAGGCTAACTTGTTAGTTTGCGAATAGAACAAAACCTTGGATGCTTCATGGTTTCTTCCAGTTGTGGTGATGGGATGATGAAGAAAAAAGGGTCATGTTAATGGATTTGAAAAGACTCCCTGAAATCCCGTAGTCAGTACTCTCACCCATGTAGTGGATGATAAGGGGGATGAAGGGACCCTTACTGTCCTACCTGGTAGTGAATGTTTTTAGAGCCTTCACAGTGAGAGATAGGATTGCAGCACACAGCCTGAGTGTGCCTTGGTTATTGTTCACTCACTTCTGGAGGGAGGAGGAGGGGCAGCAATCCCTGGTTCCCCAGCCATAAGGCATTATGGCTATGGCTGCTCAGTTCAGTGGGTCCTCAAAGCTAAGACAAATGATGTCAACAATTAGGGTGTACAGCTTTGTGTAGATTAAAAACAGCTGAAGTTAGTTGGTTAAGGCTGAGCAAGTAATTCCTGAAAACCAAAAGTAAGTGCAAAGCTTTGCTTACTTGAGTAGAGCTGCTCTTCTCCTGAGCCTTCTGAGTCTTCCCTCCCCTTCTGCCCTAACCTCAGCTGCTTTATGGAAGAAAGTCAGTCATGGACTTAGATTTTATAGTTGTGTTGGATAAAGACATCTGGGCCATCACTCTCCTTTAGCATCTCAATCTTCCTAGAGTGCCTTCTATTGATAGAGCCTAACAGAAGCCAATTAACAGAGCAGAAACGTGGTTTGTAGCGTCCCAGCCTAAGCATCACAAAAAAGAACATAAAGTGATAGTTTGGAACTGAGAGACTTTAAGTGGTACAGTTTTAAAAGAAAACATCCTATATTGAAGTGTAATATATGGTAAAGTATTGGGAAAATATGGTTTATTTAGTAATTGGTACTGTCATCATGATTGATTATACATCCCTGAAAAAAAATACTGGACCTTTTACATCCGACCACATGTAAAAATAAATTTTAGATGAGGTAAACTCAGTATAATAGAAGAAAAGACCGTTTTAATATCTAAGGCTGGGGTCGACTTACAGAAGAGTTCTTGCAAATTGAATAGAACAAAAAAGAAAAAAAAGGAAAAATGGTCACATAACAAGACCACATAGTTCACAGAAATGAAATGTAGGTGGTTGATAAACATACGAAGATGTTCAATCGCAATAATATACAGAGAAATGTGAATCAGGCAATAAGATGAACTTTTCTTTACTCATGAAATTAAATAACATTGATAACCAGCTTTAGCAAGCGTGTGGGGGAAAGGTACAGTCTAATATCTTGCTGAGGTGTGAATTGCTGCATCCTATTGAGTTAATGACTGGACCTGTATCATTCTCATTATCCCCATAGTTAGGGGTATCCTTAAAGGCTATTAAAAGGCCTGTTGCTAGGCAAGTTTTACTTAGGGTGAAGTAAAGATTACTGAAAAACTGGGTTAACAGAGAAAAAAAATTCATACACATACCTCCCACTCAAAATGAGCTAGCAAACTATAATTTAAAAACTAATGAAGATGCTACAGCATGAATAAACCTTGAAAACATTATCCTCAGTGAAATAAGCCAGTCACAAAAGGATAAATATTGCTTATACACAGTACGCAATGTATAGAGGCCAAAACTTATTAGTGTTACCAGAGTATCAGGGAGTGGAGAAAGGGAGTCATTGCTTAGGGAGCACTGGTTTTCTGTTAATGGTGGTGGAATAATTTGGAAGGGGATAGTGGTGATGGCTGCACAACATGAACATAATCAGTGTCACTGAGTTGTACATGTAAAGATTGTTGAATTGGCAAATGTTTTGTTATCTGTAGTTTTACCACAATTGAAAAAATAACTAATGAAGAAATGTAATGCTAATAAAGGGAGTCAACAAGAACTTGACTTTAGTCTAAATAATATTAATTTTATAGAATATTCTGACAAAATATAGTTGGGATGCTCTATGAAATTAATAAAGCTATAGCTTTCATTTAAAAAAGAGTCTTATAGACTTGTGAAATGAAAATAGACTTAAAGAGAGAATTCATGATTTGGAGGGCAGTACTGAAAATTCATCGAAGCATAGAGAGTCAGAGAGAGAAGATAAGAAAAAAAGATAGATTGGGAGGCTTTAAAGAATGTTTCTCAGGAGGCCCAGATGAGGTTTATGGAATAAATGATAGAGAACCAGTACTTTAAAAGATTTGAATTAATATTTGAAAAAGATTTCAAGAATAAACAGGAAATATTAAAAACTACCAAAGTGAAAGGACCAATTACTTAACAAAAGAATGGCATCTGACAGTAGAGTTCTTAGCGCAGTTGATGTCGGAAGATAAAATATATAATTGCCAACCTAGAATTTTATATTAGCCAAACTATCATTCAAGAGACAGGATGTAAGATATAGGATAAAGAGGTATGCATATAAACTAATAAAGTATTTTGAGAATTATTGACTGTATTGAATATTACCCACTGCCGTCGAGTTGATTCCGACTCATAGCGACCCTACAGGACAAAGTAGAACTGCCCCATAGAGTTTCCAAGGAGCACCTGGTGGATTCGAACTGCTGACCTCTTGGGTAGCAGCTGTAACACTTAACCACTGTGCCACCAGGGTTTCCTATATTAAATATTATTAACTATAAAAATTAAGACAAAACAGTGGAAGGTTTAAGATTACGTGGTGTTGTTAATTGCCTTCAAGTTGGCCCCTGACTCATGGCAACCCCATGCACAACAGAATGAAGTGCTGTCTGGTCTGCAGCAGCCCCATGATCATTTGTGTATCTGTGAGGTTTTCATTGGCCAATTTTTGGAAGTAGGTCGCCAGGCTTTTCTTCCTAGCTTGCCAGTCTGAAAGCTTGATGGAAACCTGTTCAGCATTATAGCAACACCCAAGCCTCCACTGACAGATGGCTGGTGGCTGTGCATGAGGTGTACTGGCTGGGAATCGAACTCTGACCTTCCACGTGGAAGGTAAGAATTCTACCACTGAACCACCGCTGGATTTTATATATTGAAGTTGTCAAGGATTTCATCTTACTTGGATCCTCAATCAATGTCCATGGAAGCAGCAGTCAAGAAATCAAATGATGTTTTGCATTGGGCATATCTGCTGCAGAAGACCTCTTTAAAGTGTTAAAAAGCAAATTGTCACCTTGAGAACTAAGGTGCACCTGACCCAAGCCATGATATTTTCAGTTGCCTCACATGCATGCCAAAGCTGGACCATGAGTAAGGAAGACTGAAGAAGAATTGGTTCCTTTGAATTGTGGTGTTGGTGAAGAATATTAAATACACCATGAACTGGCAGAAGAATGAACAAATGTGTCTTGGAAGAAGTACAGCCAGAATGCTCCTTAGAAGGGAGTGTGGCAAGACTTCACTTCACGTACTTTGGACTTGTTATCAGGAGAGACCAGTCTCTGGTGAAGGACATCATGCTTGGTTAAATAGAGGGTCAGCGAAAAAGAGGAAGACTTTCAATGAGATAGGTTGACACAGTGGTCTCAACAACGAGTTCAAACATAGCAGTGATAGTGAGGATGGTGTAGGACCAGATAGTGTTTCATTCTGTTGTACATATGGTCGCTATGAATGGGAACCAGCTTGATGGCACCTAACAACAACAAAGCAGTGAAGTTGTTAAGTACATAGATTGTGGAGTTGGACTGGCTGGGTTTAAACCAAGGCTCACCACTTAGTAGGTGTATGACCTTGGGAAAGTTACTTATATCTCACTTTCCTATTCTGTAAAATGTGACTAATAGTATTACTTATTTCATTGAGTTGTTGTGAGGATTAAATGAATTAAAATATGTTTGCCATTATGATTTCCATCATTATCCAAACATTTTTGTAGCCTATAGTATTGTTGAATGTTAACATCAGATATCTCAGGTAGATGGGGGTGATATAGAAGCTGGAGGAGAGAATTTCCTTGTTTATTATAAATCTCTGTGCCCTTTGGCTTATTAAATTGATTCATTCAACGGTTGTTGAGCACCTACTATATGTTAGACACTCGTTTAAGCACTGACAGTATAACAGTGAATAGAACAAAAACTTCCAGCCCACCTATAGCTTCCAGTCTACTGTGGGGAAACACAATAAATAAGATAGAAATTCAGAGAATGTATGTGTGTAACCACATATACAGTGCATACATACACTGTTAGTAATAAGTGCTAAGGAGAAAAGTGAAGCAGGGAAGGGGATAAGGAGTTTATTATTTCAAATAGGATGTCCAGGGAGTACCCGAGACAGTAACATTTATGTTAAGACCTGAAGGAGATAAGAGAGTGAGCCATGAGGAAGAGTATATAGTCAAGGGACAAATTGGCAGTAGCTGTGAAAATGACAAATAAATATACCCATTGATCAAACAATTCTAGTTCTGAATTTATTTTATATAGCTGTATAACCCAGGCTTGTTTGCCGGCCAGCGTACTTCACGTAGGTAGTATTTCATTCCATTGTGCGTGGCGTCGCCTGAGTTGGAAGCCAAGTAGATGGCAACTAACAATAACAACGTAGTTTGGAAACAAATTTAAATGTCCATCAGTTTAGGGAACTGATTAAATAAATTATGGTATATTCATATAAGAAGTAATTCTGCAGCCCTTTGTGTGCTGATTTGGAAAGATCTCTAAGATACGATTAAGTGAAAGAAGCATGTTCAGAATAGAGTGTATGATACTGTACATGAGGGAGAGAGAGACAAAAATGTGTGTATGGGAGGCCAGGAAATGAGATTAGGAACTATGAAACTGATCAGCATGCATTATTTACTAGATATTCAAGAAACTGATGGCCGATTGCATTGTAGATGGTTGAGGGACAGAATTGAAAAAGACTTTTTTTTTTTTTTTTACTGTATACTCTTTGATACCTTGTGTATTTTGTCTTACCTGTCTGCATTGTGTACTAAAAACTATTTTAAATTAGCTGCTGGTACTGTGTACTAAAATATGTTGGAGTTTTCGCTCTTGTCTACCAAAATGTGATTCTGAAAACAGAGAATTTAATGCTACAATGTATTTATCATTAAAGAGTTTGTATATTTTTGAATAAATTAAGTAACTATAAGAAGAGTTTCTCAGTGCCTTAGGTGTTTTCTCTTTGGAGTGTCCATTAGAATTGGTTACTATATATGTTAACTGTAATTAATGACACAGGGTAGTTAGTTGAAAATTAGACAATATGTTATTGATTACTTCTGTAAGCGAAATGAGACTGCTTTCTATTGTGAAAAAATTTATATTTATAAATCATTTTACCATTTTTAATATTAGTTTCATACTTAGAAAAGATGTGATACAAAAATAAATGATTAGCAAATAGATAACAAAGCACTCAACTGCTAGCTGAAATGTTGGCAGCTGGAACCCACTAAGAGGTCTCTCGGAAGACAGGCCTGCTGATCTGCTTTCCAGAGGTCACAGCCTTAAAACTCTGGGGAGCAGTTTTACTCTGGACCCATGGAGTTGCATGAGTCAGAATGGACTTGAAGGCAACTAACAATAACAATACTAGTTCTTAGATGAAAATTTGGTTCCTTTGTTCTCATGGTAAATAGAAGTGATACTGTTTACTATAAAATGTAACCTGTCTTTGTTAACATGTAAATATTAATGCTAAGAGAAATGAATTTACATTTGCGTTTCTGAATTAATGAGTTGAATAAGAGAAAATTATTCAGATGTTGACTTTAAATTATTATGTTTTTATTTGAGATTTTATATTAAGGTAAGTATTAAAGGAAATGGTAAATTGTGAATATATGAGTGTATGTAATTAAAAGGTCTGCTGAGTGGTTCTTACCATATTGAAGTTACCTTGCAGAACATTTTAACGTCATTCTTTTTTTTGTCTACTTGCACCTATTCTTCTCTAATATATTCTACCACAATAATGTCGTCATGCTTTGTTTAATATTTTCACAATTCAGAACTTTGGTCTGTTCAACTACATATTATTTAAAGGCTTTAATAATGTTTTATCAAAAACATTCAGCTTTAATGAAAAGATGAGACCTTAAATAACCAAGCAATTTTTAATCAGCCTGAGAGGGGATAGACCTGAGGTAGATTGGTGAATGTGCTGCTGCTTCTAATCAAACGTTATGACCCAGTCTCAGTTCAGAGCCTCTAAATCAGTGGTCTTCAAAGTGGGGTACACAAGCCAATCTATGGGAAAATGCTAAGAAAATATTAAAAATTTTACTATATATATCTTGATAATAGTACCTGGTTTAAAGAGTTTAGAGGCCACTGATATTTAGGCAATTTATTGTTTGGGATACCAAAAAAGCAGCAAATGGGGCAGAGAGGCACAAAGCATTTATATGTCTGAAGGTAAACTTGGAATATGAACAGTCTACATTTTCTTTCCTTTTTATAATGCTTGTTAAATCTTGATGGAAAATGTTTAGACATAAACATGGTTTCAGTAATCCAAGGCCATTTGTCTGAGTTGGATTACATCTCTTTCTTTTGTCTTAATATTTGAACTAAGCTCGTATTCCTTGGCTGAAAATTTGGTGGCCTAATGTTTTAGGTTTTTTGCCAGGCGAAAATATAGTGTCAACACCAAACCATGTTCTTCACTTTCAGTTAAATTGTAGTTTCAGGCCTTTGTATCTTGGGTACAAAGTATCCAGTTTACAAATGCTCTGATTGCTGTATGCTCCTGATGCGAAAGAGATGATGTCTTTTTTTTTTTTTAACCGAGTGCATTGTGATATGTATCCATGAGAGATGAGCAGATGCTTACTGATGGCTATAATTACGAATATTTATGTTTTTACCTAGATATTCAAGATCAAAGCAGTGCAATTGGCTGAGAAACTCCTTCCTGCTTTTAACACACCTACTGGGATTCCCTGGGCAATGGTCAATCTGAAAAGGTAAACTGCGTTTTGTGTGTGTATCTGTGCTGGAAGAATTAGATTCTTGATTTTTTTATCCCTAGAATTTTCTAGTTCTCTCCACACACACTTTTTAAGACGAATTATTTTTTCTGCATATAAGCAAAAGCATGTTTTCTTTAAAATATTTTCTGATTTTTTAAAAGGTGTCCTTACTTTGAAACAGTTCACCTTTCTTAGCTTCATTCCAATTTCTGTCACTTGTTTCTCTAAGTCTAGATTTCACTTGCTTACCCGTATGGTTATAAAATGTCTCTTTTATTTGCGTATTCATTTCCGTTTAGTGCTATAATGGGTTCAGAGTACTTTTCCTCCCGTTTTTCTTCTTTAACACCACCTGCTGATCTCTCTGTGTCAAAATGGAAAACAATATGTCTAAAAATCAGGACTTTCTATTGCTGAAAATCTTATTAGTGATAAAGGCAGGCACAATTCATGATGTTGACTATAGAGTGTTATAGTACCTATGCTATTGAAGTTCAAAGTGAACTTTTTTAAAACATGATTCTTTGCAATCTGTTTCATTCTAATAGAAAACACTTTCCACTTAGAAATGGATTAACTGTTTTCTTTGGACAACTTTAGAAATCATTCAGAGATACACAATTAAAATTTGAATAATGTCAACACATTTTAACTTACATTTAAATAATTTATGCTGGCTGAAATTGTTGCTGCTCATTTCTTCTTAAAATAAAGTTTATTATTCATTTCAGTGTGGGTACTTGGAAAGTACCTGAAAATGTGACTCTTGCTGTCCTTGCACCTGCCTTTTGAATAAAAGTTAGGAGTATTTTTTTTGTTTTGGAGACATGATTCTGTGATTACTTGAAATAAACTAATCTATTTTAGTTATTTCTTTCTAACAGACAACTTTATGGAGTTTGTGTTTATATTGAGAAGTCAGCATTTATTACTGAACCTTAAACCTGACTCTACTATTCTCTTATTTCATGTACTGGATGTAATGTAAATTACCTTCATGTGAGAGAAAAAGCCAGCTGGAGTTTCAGAACAGCCTCCGCAGATGGATATGGCCAAGTGATGTTCACATACCTGTTCTTTTTCCTTAGTTTCATGACAGATTTTCTGATGTTTCCTTCACTATCATCGTAAGAGTCATATTATCTTCTTATAGAATAATTAAATCTTAATTCTGATATGAAGAAAGACTGGAGGACATTTTTGTTTGTTTTGTCTAAATAGAGGAAAAAAACTGAAAAATCAAGTTTACGTTGCAAAACTTCAAATTTTGATTGAGATTAAAGTAGAAAGGTTTTCAGGGACCATGTCCTGAGCATTTTATAAATTTAATCTTCATTTAGCTTCTTTGTATATACTTTGTATATACCCATACCAATACATGATTTTACTTAAGTTGACATAAGTGTAATTACTTCTTTTTTTTTTAGTTGGCTTAGGCTTGCATCTGCCTGTTCCCCCACACAGGCCTTCCTCCAGTCCTGCTGCTTGAAAGCCAACTCATGTTAACAATAGAGCATTGTCCTTTGATGTTTTTCTCTTTCCATGATAGGATCCAGCACACAGAAATACAAACATACCTACAGGGTGGGGCTCATTTTGTTTGTTTGTTTAGCTGGTTGTTTTTCTGCTCTCGTTTATCCTTGAGAAAAATACTCTTACAAAGACTCATAGAAGTATTCTTCCAGGCTATTTGATAAAAATCTAAATCAGTCTTTATAATAACTGCATAACTGGGACATGGGTTAGTTATACCTTATCAGTGGTATTGATTTGTTTCCATTATTTTGCCTCTTTAAACATTGCTACAACAGTATACCTTTACATATGCCCTTGTGTAGTGGGGATTTTATTTCTTTGGAAATGATTATTTTGAATGGGATTGCTGGTCAAAGGGCGTTATGTCGTTTTAGTTTTGTAGAATAAATTCCTACTGTGGAATTGCTGGATCAATGGGTATATGTGTTTTTAAATTTAACAGATACTCCAAAATATTTTCCAAAAAGTCTGTAGTACATGACATTTGCACCAGCAATGTGTGAGAGTACCTAAATGCCTGCAGATAGAAGTTTTTT
The DNA here is from genome assembly GCF_024166365.1 of Elephas maximus indicus. Lineage (NCBI taxonomy): Eukaryota > Metazoa > Chordata > Mammalia > Proboscidea > Elephantidae > Elephas > Elephas maximus. Next base: position 162,375,171 of record NC_064821.1, on the reverse strand, counting down.
CGAAATTTTGGCAGATTGGTACCCATAAGGCACTACTCATTGTTGTCTTAATTTTTTTCCTACTAGTGAATTTGAGCAACTTTTCTATAAATTTGTTGGACATTTAGATTTGCTTTTTGTGAATTATCTATTCCTAAGCTTTGCTTGGAAACCCTGGTGGCACAGTGGTTAAGAGCTACGGCTGCTAACCAAAAAGTCGGCAGTTTAAATCTGCCAGGCGCTCTTTGGAAAACCTATGGGGCAGTTCTCCTATTTTGTATAGGGTTGCAATGAGTTGGAATCTGCTCAGCAACAATAGGTTTTTTTTTTTTTTTTAAGTTTTGCTTGGGTTGCTTGTCTTTTTCCAGTTAGTTTGTAAGAGTACTTTGTAGATTATAGAATCACCTCTTCTCTCCCTGCTCTACTATTTGTCTGCTATTTTTATTTATAGTATTTTGGTCATTCAGAAGTTTTAAATGTTTATCCAAATGTCTTTTATAACTTTTGGGTTTACAGTCTTGGTTAAACAAATGATCTCCGCCTGTTGTTTTATAGTCTTCTAGATTTCAATAAAAGATCTTTATAATATTGCTTTAAAAAAACTTCACCAAGTGTGATGTTAATGGAGATTTTTCATAAAATGCCTTTATCAGTTTGAGGGAGTTCCCTTCTCTTCCTATTTTGCTGAGCGTTTTTATTATGAATGGATGTTGAATGTTGCTAGATACTTTTTCTTCATCTCTGGAGGTGATCATAAGGCTTTTCTTCTTTATTCTGCTATTATGGTATATAAACTTCATGCTGGAGTTTAAATGTTAAACCAACTTTCAATTCCTAGGATATTCCTTGGCCACAACGCATTGCCCTCTTTATGTGCTGCTGAATTTGATTTCCTATTATTTTATTACATACTTTTTACTGGGTTATTACTTTGTTACATACTTTTACAACTATGTTCATGAGGGATTTTGGTCTGAAATTTTCTTTTGTAGTGTCTTTGTCAGGTTTTGGTATTAAAGTTATCTGGCTTCTTTAAAATGAAGTAGGAAGTATTCTCTTTTCCTTTATTTTCAGAAAGAATGTTTGTAACATTGGTATTACTTCCTCCTTAAATGCTGGCTAGATTCATGCATTAAACTGTCTGAGCCTGAAATTTTCTTTGTGTGAAGGCTTTTGATAATAAATTCAATTTTTCTAATATACGTAACCAAAAAACCAAACCCGTTGCTGTTGAGTTGATTCCGACTCTTAGAGACCCTACAGGACAGAGTAGAGCTGCCCCATAGAGTTTCCGAGGAATGCCTGGTGGATTCGAACTGCTGACCTTTTGGTTAGCAGCCTTAGCACTTAACCACTATGCCACCAGGGTTTCTATAGTGCTATTCAAATTTTCAGTTTCATTTTGTTTCAGTTTTGGTAAATTGTATTTTTTAAGGGATTCATTGATTTTATCAAAGTTATCAAATTCGTCGGTGTAAATTTGTTCATATAACTTTCTTATGCCTTTCATGTTTCTACGATCTGTAGTGATATAACCCCTCCTTTAGTTCTGATGTTGGTAATTTGTGTTCTCTCTCTTCTTAAAATCAGTTTAGCTAGGTATTTATAATTTTTTTAAATATTTTCAAAGAACCATCTTTTGTGTTTGTAACAATTTTAACTTTTTTTGGTCTGTTTTCTGTTTCATTGATTTCTGCCTTATTTTTATTATTTCTTTCTCTGTACTTGGAGTTACTTTGCTTTTTTCCAGGCTTCTTAAATTTGAATCACAGATCTTTGATTTTAGGCCTTTCTCTTTTTTCCCAGTAGAAGTATTGAAAGCTATAAATTCTGTCTAATCTTGCTTCAGCTGCATCTCAGACATTTTGATATGTTTTCTTTTTCATTATCTTTCAGTCCAAGATATTTTCTGATTTCTCTTAGAATTTCTTTGATGCATCAGTTATTTAGAAGAGTGTTGTTCATTTTCCACATATTTGTGAGTTGGTTAGATATCTCATTGTTTTGATTTCTAATTCAAATTTATTGTGATCAGAGAAAATACTTTGCATAATTTCAAAACTTAAATTTATTGTAACTTGTTTATGGCCCAGCATACGATCTTTGATGGTAAATACACTTGAAAAGAATGCTTGTTCTGCAGTTGTTGGGTATAGTATTCTATTAATAATAGTTACGTTAAGGTGGTTAATGGTGGTGTTCAGATCATCTTTCCTGATTTTTGTTTGTTTTTGGTGTGATTATTTTATGAGTTGCTGAGACTGGTGTTAAAATATCTGAACTATGATTGTACAGTTGTCTATTTCTGTCAGTTTTTTGCTTCATGTATTTTGAAGCTTTATTGTTAGGTAAGTTTATGATAGGTCTTTCTGATGCTTTGACTCTTTTATTGTTATGATGTGCCCTTCATCTGTGGTAATATTTTTGTCTTGAAGTTGTTTTATCAACTGTTAATGTAGCCACTCTACCCTTTTTATGCTTATTGTTTGCATTATATGTGTGTGTGTGGTGTGTGTGTGGTGTGTATGTGTGTGTATATTTAAACTCGTTTACTTTTAGCCTCTCTGTGTCATTATAATTGTAAGCCCTCTTCTTTGGGAGACAGCATCTAGTTGCATATTGCTTTTGTTATCCTGTATGACAATATTTGCCTTTTAATTGGAATTGATGCAATTATTGATACAGTTTGATTTAAATTCCCTCTGTTTTTTTTTGTTTCTCTTTTCCTACTTTATGTATTGCCTTTTTATCTAAATCTCTGTTTTTTTTTTTGTTGTTGTTATTTTGGGGCTTTTAAATTTATTTTTTAGTGATGCTGTAGGAGTCACACTATATATAATTTCATAGTCAACTGAAAGTTAATACTGTACCACTTCATGTAAAGTGTTAAGGAGCCTTGGTAGCACAGCGATTAAGCGCTTGGCTGTTAACTGAAAGGTCAGTGGTTTGAACCCACCAGCCATTCCACAGGAGAGAGATGTGGCAGTCTGCATCCATGAAGATTACAGCCTTAGAAACCCAATGGACAGTTCTGCTCTGTCCTATAGGGTTGCTTATAAGTTGGAATTGACTTGACGGCAGTGGGTTTTTTCATGTAAAGTACAGAAATATTGCAACCATATCCGTCTGTTCAGCCTTCCCTCCCATCCTTTACATGCTATAATTGTCAAGTGAATTATATCTAATATACTATAAATCTTGAAATACATTGTTAAAATGGTTGGTTTAACAGTCTTGTGTATTTCAGAAAAATTAAGAGGGAAGTAATAGTCTAATATTTACTCAGGTGTTTAACATTTTCAGTGTTCTTCACTCTTTTTCGAAGATCTGAATTTTAACCTGATACCACCTCAACCTGAAGAACTTTGGTTAGCATTTCTTATTGTGCTCCTCTATAGTGATGAATTCTTAGTTTTTCTTTGTCTGAAAAAGTTTTTGCTTTATATTCATTCTTAAAGAATATTTTCAGTCTGTATGTAATTCTGGGTTGGTGGTTTTTTCTTTCTACAATTAAAAACGTTCCACTCTATCTAGTCTCTGTTGTTTCTTATAAGAAGTCAGAATTTGATTCATTGTTGTTCTATATATAATGTCTTTTTTTCCTCTCAATGCTTTTAAGATTTTCTCTTTGTTTTTGGTTTTCAGCAGTTTGACCAAGAAGCACCTAGGTGTGCTGTTGTTTTATGTATCCTGTTTGGGCTTTGCTGAGCGTGTTGAATCTGTATATTTATGTCTTTTACTAAATATAAGGGAAAATTTTGGCCGTTATTTTTTCAATTATTTTGTCTGCCCCATTCTTTCTTTCCTGTCCTTCTGGGATACCAGTTACTGGTATTTTAGAACGTTTATTACTGGTTTTATTACACTTCCACGTCTTTTACTAAATATAACGGGAAAATTTTGGCCGTTATTTTTTCAATTATTTTGTCTGCCCCATTCTTTCTTTCCTGTCCTTCTGGGATACCAGTTACTGGTATTTTAGAATGTTTATTACTGGTTTTATTACACTTCCACAGGTCTCTGAAGGTCTTGCTCTTATTTTTCAGTCTTTTTTCTCTGCTCTTCAGATTGAATAATTTCCATTGATCGATCTTCGTGTTTACATACTCTCTCCTATGTTGTCTCTAATCTATTCTTAAGGCCATCCAGTGAATTTTCTGTAGGAGTCCTGGCTGCACAGTAGTTGAACACTCAGCCACTAACTGAAAGGTTGGCAATTTGAACTCATCCAGCAGCTCTGCAGGAGAAAGACCTGGCAATCTGTTCCTATAAAGATTACAGCCTTGAAAACTGTGTGGGGCAATTCTAGTCTATAACACATGGCATTGCTATGTGTCGAGGCTGACTCGACAGCAGCTAACAAAAACAACAACCCTTTATTACACTAACTTTTGGCTTTGTTGATCCTCTGTTGCATGTTATATTCTACTCATTTTGTTTTCCTTCTACATTCATTTGGTTTATTGGGCTGTTTGTTTTCTAACTTGTTGAGGTGAGTGTTCATTTATTTTCATACTTCCTTCTTTTCTAGTACACACATTTAAAGCTGTGTATTTTCCTCTACTGCTCTAATTACATCTCACAAATTTTGATAATGTAGTATTTTTATTATCATTCACTTTACAATATTGTGTTTTCCATTGTAATTTCTTTTAATCCGTAGGCTAATCTGAAGAATATTGTTTAAATTCCAAACTTTTAGAGATTTTCACTTTTCGAAATACTCGTTTCCTGCCTAATTGGATCACGATCAAAGAACAATCGATAGGATTTTAATTCTTTGAAATTTATTGAGACTTGCTTTATGGCTCAGTATTTAACCTATTTTTATAACTGTTTCTCCAGTGCTTGAAAAGATTGTGTTTTTTGTAGTTTTTGGATCTACTATTCTACATATGTCTCTTAAGGTCAGATTTATTAAGTGTGTTGTTCAACTCTTATATGTCCTTGCTAATGTTTTTTTGGTCTGCTTTTGCTGTCAGTTAATGACAGTGGTATGTTAGACTCCCCTATACGTGATAGTTGACTTCTCTGTTTCTCCTGTCATTTATCCCAATTTTTGCTTTATATTTTTGTGGTTATGTTACTAAGTGCATACATACGTAAGATTACTTAATCTTTTTGGAGGTTTAAACCCTTTATCGTTATCTATGATAGTACCGTTTGTCTTACTCTTCCTGATATTAATATAGGTTCAATGGCTTATTTTTAATTAGTTTTTGAATGGTATATTTCTTTCTATATTTGTTGCATTGCACATGCAGGTTGCCTTAAAGGCTGTTTCTGAATCCCAGCTGACTACCAGAACACTGGAATGAGAAGTTCCCCTAGTTGCAACAACCACTCTGTGGTTGTTATGTCCATTTAGCCTGATCAGGCCATACCTATGAGACACGTACACGATGTTGGCAATAGTGAAATCTATTTTAATTACAGACGATAGACAACATACAACCAGGAAAGTTCAGTGAATAGTGGTCCCCCCAGATTAAAAGCTGTCCAGGCAGGTGATGGAAAACTTTCATGTGTGCACCCTCATTTTGCACCATGGGCAAAGGGCCCAGAGGACCTTCCCCCACCCGGTTTTATACTCCAGGGTTGGGTGTTTCACTGCACAGAACACAGTACAAATTTCCTTGCCTGATTACCCAAAGAGGAGGGTAGTTGGACATGTGGGCACCGGCCCGGAATTGTATCTGTTCAGTCCTGCTGCATATTTAGATAAACCATTCAAATTCTGACTTCGGAGGGAGAGGTGCAGTGGTTTGTTCTGAAGCCCAAAGATGGCGAGGGGGATGGGGCAGGGACTAATTATAGCTGTTTGGGCCATCCAAAGGACTGCCTGTTCTCGTTTTTTTAATCAATGATTTTGAATCTGTATGCCTTCTATAAACTGCATATAATTGGATTTTTTAAAGAAATGAGATCAAACATCATTGTCTCCTAATTGGAACGTATTGTCAGTTTACATGTACTCTAATTATTTTGATATATTTAGGTTTAAATCTTGTCTCACTTTATTTTGAGCTTTCTACTATTAATCCCACCTCTTTTGGTTTTCTTAAGTTTTTATCAGATTAAAAATTTATTATCATTATTTTCATCCTCTACTGGTTTGGAAGTGTTTTTCTTCTTTTCGTTGTTTTTGTAGACAGCACAGTTCGCATACTTACCTAAGTCTAAAGGTCATAAAAACATTTATTCTCTTATTGTATAGGATAAGACTCTTATAACTTTAAATCTCCATCTACCTTCTCTTGATTATATGTTTTGTTGTATGTTTTTTTAATTTAACTTTTTTACCCTAATAGACATTATTAATAACCTTATACAGTTGATGTTCACTTACCGTCATCCACATATTTTACCACTTCTTTTGTCTTTCCTTCCTTCTGCATCTCTGACTTTCCCTCAGGGATCACATTCTATTTGCTTGAGGAAGTACATCTTTGAAAATTTCATGTAGTATGGATCTGCTGGTGACAAAATCTCTGCTTTTGTTTGTCTAAAAATGTCTTTATTTTGCCCATGTTCCTGATGGTTATTGTTGCTGGGCATGGAATTTGAGGTCCTCAGTTATTTAGTTTCAGCACATTGGAGATACCAAGGGACTGTTTTCTGGGTTCCATTGTTGCTGAGAAGTGGGCTCTGTTGATCTAACAGTAACTCTTATTAAGGTAAACCCTTTTTTCTGTTCTTAATATTTTTCTTTGGCCTTCTGTATTTTTACTGTGAGGTTTATTAGTCTTTTTGAATTGTGCATTGCTATTTTTCCTCAGTTTTGGAAAATTCTTGGCCATTAAACCAAACTCATTGTAGTTGAGTTGATTCCAACTCAGAGCAACCCTATAGGACAGAGTAGAACTGCTCCCCCAGGGCTTCCAGGAAAGAGCTGGTGGATTCAAGCTGCTGACCTTTCGGTTAGCAGGTAAACGCTTAACCAGTGCGCCACCAGGGCCCCTCTTGGCCATTATATCTTCAAATTTTGCCTTTGCTTCATTCTCTCTCCTTACTTTCACTGGAATTCCAATTCAGCATGAGTCAGAACTGACTCGATGGCACCTAGCAACAATGCGTTCGATTTTCCAGTTCTTTCCCCTGGTGTCCTACCCTCTTCTGTTTATTTTCATGCTTTTTGTCTCCCTGTTCTATACAATTTCTTCTGATTTATCACCCTATTGAATGATTCTATGTTCTGGTCTTTTTATCTGCTATCAAACAATTACATTGAATTTTTAATTTTGGTCATTGTGTATTTCTTCAAAATAAAAATTGAGACTGAAGATGAAAGAGGATGGAAAATAAAGAGGCAGTATATGGAGTGGCATAGAGCATTGAATGGAAATAGATCATCTAGGTTTGAATCCTTCCTTTCTTACTTATGCAGTCTTTAGGCATGTTGTATAACCGCTATTTACTTTATTTGCAAAAAGGAAAGCATTATACTACTTATATGATAGTTTTGAGGCTTATAATGTATATAAAGCACTTATAAAAATGCCTGCCACAGGACAGGGGTCTGGAGACCATGGTTTCAGGGGACATCTAGGTCAACTGCAATAATAAAATCTATTAAGAAAACATTCTGCATCTCACTTTGGTAAGTGGTGGCTGGGGTCTTAAATACTAACAAGCAGCTATCTAAGCTGCATCAATTGGTCTCAACCCACTTGGAGCAAAGGAGAATGAAGAACACCAAAGACACAAGGTAAATATGAGCCACATAAACCAGAGACTCCATCAGCCTGACATTGGAAGAACTAGATGGTGCCCGGTTACCACCGATGACTGCCCTGACAGGGAACACATCAGAGAATCCTCTATGGAGCAGGAGAACAGTGAGATGCAGAACTTAAATTCTAATAAAAAAAGACCAGACATAATGGTCTGACTGAGGCTGGAGGCACCCCAGAGGTCATGGCCACCGGACCCTCTGTCAGCCCAGGACTGGAACCATTCCTGAAGCCAGCTCTTCAGACAGGGATTGGACTGGAGTATAAGACAGAAAATGATAGTGATGAGGAGTGAGCTTCTTGGCTCAAGTAGACACATGAGCCTATGTGGGCAGCTCCTGTCTGGAGGGGAGATGTGAAGGCTGAGGGGGACAGAAGCTGGTTGAATACACACGAGGAATTCAGGGTCAAGAGAGCAGCTAAGGTTACATAGCAAGGTGTATGTAAGTTTTTGTATGAGAGACTGACTTGATTTGTAAACTTTCACTTAAAGCACAATTAAAAAATGTCTGCCACGTAATAGGGTAATTTTTGTATTATTATTGTTTTTCAAGAAAGATGGGTCTAGGGTTCTGAGAGTGTGTGTGTGATTGTGTATGTGTTTATGGGTGGATGATAGCATGTTATGAATATGTATTTATGTAGTCACAGACTTAAAAAGCTGGATTTTTTTCAATTCCCTACTTACTACAAAACAAGTACATTGTGATACTCAGATGAGTATGCATCCATGAGCCCATTTACATCTTCTGCTGTATGTATCCCCCAAAAAAACAAACCCAGTGCCGTTGAGTCGATTCCGACTCATAGTGACCCTATAGGACAGAGTAGAACTGCCCCATAGAGTTAACAAGGACTGCCTGGTGGATTTGAACTGCCGACCCTTTGGTTAGCAGCTGTGGCACTTAACCACTGCGCCACCAGGGTTTCTTGCTGTATCTGTAGCATGTTTTATTTGTATGTTTAATTAGTAAGATTTTAAAAATTATTTGAATTAGTAATCCATATTCTGTATATTTTGTTGATATAAAAAATACAGTTGCTTAGTCCCCAGAAACAAAAATTGGTATTAAGACTTTAAAGTAAAAACCATTTCTTTCTGCCTCTGCGAAGAGTTGTCTTTCTGGCTTAAAATTTTTAGAAAGGACCAGCTTTGCAGGAATTTTGAAGTAGTCTGAAATTTTTAAATAAAATTTTCAAATAATTTTTGGGTAATATAATTGTTACACCTTTCCAAAATAAACACATTTCAAGATAATTACTAAAATACCACACACAAAAAACATGCTTTTATTTTGTCTTGCTTTTCAAGAACAGAGCTTCAGCTACCTCCGTTTTGTTAAGTGCGGGGTTTGCTCTCACTCTTCATCTTCACCAGTCAACAAAATTTGACACAGTTGATCACTCCTTCCTCCTAGAAATACATTTTTCACTGGGCTTCCAAGATGCTCCACTTTCTTGGTTGTCCTCCTGTCTTATTGTTGCTGCTTCTCAGTCTCCTTTACTGGTCTTTCTTTTGTCCCCAGCCTCTCGATGTTGGAGTGCCCTTGCACTTCTTTTCTTCTGTATGTGCGTTCACTTCCTGGGTAATCTCATCACTTTCATGATTCTCAAATATGTATCTCCAGGCCAGATCTATCCTCTGAACCTGTACCTGGTGTCTACCCAACATCTCTACTCGTATGTGTAATAATCATTTGAAATGTAACATATCCTAAAGCCAAACTCCGTATCTTCTCCCTTTAGCCTATTTCATTGGTATTTTTTCTCCATCTCAGTTAATGGCAACAACATCTTTGCAGTTGTGCTTAGGCCAGAGTTTGGTCATCTTTGACTCCTCTTTTCTTCGCACATCCCACACCTAATCTGTCAGGAAATCCTGTTGGTTCTCTCTTCAACGTATGTACAGAAACTGACAACTTCTATTTCCATAACTATCACCCTGATCTGAGCCACCATTACCTTTCACCTGGATTATTGTAGTAGTCCCCTAACTGGTCTCTTTGCTTTTACCCTTGCTCCCATACAGCGTGTCTTTTTCACAACAGCTAGTGACCCTTCTAAAATGTTTCACGTTATGTAACTTCTCTTCTCAATGTTTGCAGTGGCTTCCTGTATCAGAGTAAAAGCCAAAATCCTTACTGTATTATACTGAGGTCCTATAGATTTGGCCCTTTGTTATCTGTTGAATTTATCTGGTTACTCTACTTTTCCCTCGACTGTTCCTTTCGTATGCTAGGCACACTCCTGCCTTAGGACCTTCGTACTAGCTACGTGTTCTGCTTGGAATGATTGTCTACCAGATAGCTACATAACTGTCTCCCTCTTTTGTTTCAAGTCTTTGCTTAATGTTTCATTTCAGTGAGACCTACTCTGAGCACGTTGTTTAAAGTTACCAGCTCTGCCTCAACTTTTCAAATCTTCTTTACCCTTTGTTAGTTTTTCCCATAGCACTTATCATCATCTTATACTGTTTAATTATTTATTATGTTTATTTTCTCTCCCTCTCCCACACCAGAATGCGTGGGACAGGGATGTTTGTATATACAGTGATGTATATGCAGCACCTTGAACACACTGCACGTAGGCAGCATTCAGTAAGTACTGGGGAGTGACTGAATAATGTAGGGCAAAGATTTTCTTAACATACTTGTTGCTAGGTATTCGTTTAGACTGGCCTTCTTCTACCCTTTAGGAATCTGCTCTAGAGTTTCCCTGGCAGGTAGTCACGTGCTTAAATATTTTTGTTGATAAAAAATTATATTTCATGAGGTAATCCATTTCTAGTTTTGAGCAGCTTTAATCATTATGAAATTCTCCCTTATTCTGACTAAAAATACATTTCCTTGTAACCTCCACTTGAAATGGTTCTTCATTCCAGACCCAGTCAGAACAGATAATAATCCATCTGTACATACCAGTCTTGCCTTTTTTTTTTTTTTAAGTCAGCCACCATATCCCTTAATCTTTCCATTTCCAGGCCAGGCATTTTTAGTTCTAAAATTTATTGTCTTGTAGCAGGATTTTATGATTTTCGCTTACTTCATCATTCTGATCATCTCACTATGGATGTTTCTTTTAAGTAAATATTTAAATAAATATGAATGTGTCTTTTAAATGAAACATTACTCTTCAATGAGATACTGACAACAATAAATTTGGATAATATCGGTTGATTAATACTGCCCACAGATGGATTTCTTAGATCACATATGATAAACTGATTTTAATTTAAGTATATTATTTAAACAAATTTCAGGCCTTTGTAGTAACTAAGGTAGTGAGATTTTTATTTGTTTTACTATTTGAAATGCTGTAATTTGAGAAAGAATAAAATAATTATTTCCCCTGATGGGTTAATCAAATATGTCTATTGTGATTGATATTCTTTAGTCCCACCTCCACTGCAAAGAAAAATATGTTGATGATACACTGGTTGTTTGAGTTTCTAAAAAGATTCAGAATTGTTCAGGGAGAGAACAAGTATTCACCTTGCAAGTGTGACCCTAATACACATGTCAGATCCAAAAACCACTGAAGTGCTTGGAGTAATTAAGAAAATAGAAGTATCCGTCTTTTTGTATTTAAGGCTTTCTGATTTTGCTAATTTTATCCAAACTACGTAATTAAATTTAGAGGCAGTTTATTTTACAGTAGTGAAAATGATGTCATTCACATAGATACGACTATGTATATAACAATGATCTACATGGAATATAATCAACCAAAAAAAAAAACCCAATATGAAAAACTGTCAGAAATGAGGGCCTAGAAGCAACACAACAATTCAATGGCAGTGAACACATCAGGCACCCAGATCTTGGCTTCTAATACTTCTAATACTATTCTTCAATTAAAAAAATCCGGGCTCCTTGGAGAAAGGATGGATCCTAGGGCTGGGACAGGGAATATACAGAATGAACCTAGAACATCTTATAGTGCCAGAAAGTAAGAAAGTGCTCAAAAACACTTAGAATAATTGGGTTGAGGGCACGTCAAAGGGACACAGAAACCAAGTTAAAGAGCTCCCAATGGCCAAAGCTGGAACAACTTGAGCAGCAAAGTAAGTAAAATAGTATTGGACTATAGCCCAAACTATAAAATAAGTGTGCATGAGTTTCTGCTGGTGTGAATGAATGAATGAATAAGGAGAATAGTAATACCTCTTGTATAGAAGAATCCCAAATGCTTTATATAGAGACTTGCCTTTAAGGAGATGGAACATAACTCTCCACTCCTTAAATGTGGGCTGTGCGTAGTGACTTCCTTCCAAACAGTACAGGATGAAATGTTGTTACGTACCACCGAATCGGCTCTGACTCATAGTGACCTTACGTATAACAGAATGAAACGCTGCCCAGTCCTGTGCCATTCTCTCAGTTATTGCTATGTTTAAGTCCATTGATGCAGCCACTCTGTCAGTCCATCTCATTGAGGGTCTCTCTTTTCCACTGACCCTCTTACTTATACTAAGCGCAATGTCTGTCTCTAGGGACGATCCTTCCTGATAACATGTCCAAAGTATGTAAGACGAAGTCTCCCCATCCCTGCTTCTAAGAAGCATTCTGGCTGTACTTCTTCCAAGACAGATTTGTTTGGTCTTCTGGCAGTCTGTAGTATATTCAGTATTCTTTGCTAACACCATAATTCAAAGGCATCAATTCTTCTTCAGTCTTCCTTTTTCATTGTCCACCATCCAACTGTCACTTTTTCTTACTGTGGTGGCTTGTGTGTTGCTGTAATGCTGGAAGTTCTTCACTGGTATCTCCAATACCAGTAGGGTCACCCATAGAGGACAGGTTTCAGCAGAGCTTCCAGACTAGGACAGACTAGGAAAAAGGTCTGAAGATCTCCTTTCAAAAATTAGTGAATGAAATTAGTGAATGGATAACAGCAGAACATTGTCCCATGTGGTGCTGGAAGATGAGCCATTCAAATTGGAAGGCACTTAAAACTGGCGAGGAGCCACTTCCTCAAGAGTAGAGACAACCTTAAGGACATGGATGGAGTAAAGCTTTCTGGACCTTCATTTGCTGATGTGGTATGACTCAAAATGAGAAACAACAGTTGTAAATGTCTATTAATAATCAGAACTGTAAGGAGAGGGGGAAGAAGAGTACCTTTACAGTAGAGAAACCTGACGCATACTACCTCAGCCAAGCAATCAAAGTTAACATCAACAGTGATGGTAAGTCATGTTGATAGCATGTACCCTTGATATGATGTGATGCAAGTGACACTCAGTACCCATAACCCCAGCCTAATCCTGAGAAAAACATCAGACAAATTCCTATTAAGGAGCATTCTACACCAGGTAGTGTTTTGTTCTGTTATATGTAGGGTCACGATGAGTTGGAACCAATTCAATGGCACCTAACAACTCAAAACAGTCAAGGGAAGTCTGAGAAACTCACACAGTCTAGAGCTGCCTAAGGAGACATGACTGCTAAATGTAATGTGGTATTCTATATGGGATCCTGTAACAGAAAAGGGACATTAGGTAAAAATTAAGGAAATCGGAATAAAATAGTGGACTTTAGTTAATAATGTATCAGTATTGATTCATTAATTGTGACAAATGTTTCATACTAATGTAAGATGTTCTAATAGGGAAAACTGGATGTGGGCTACATGGGAGCTATCTGTAGTCCCTTTGCAATTTTTCTGTAAATCTAAAATTATTCTAAAATTGAAGGCTTATTTTTTTAAAAGACACGTAAAACACACACGCACACACACAAAACCAAACTGTCAGACATCTTCAACCTAACAAACTCTGCCACGGGGAGGGAAAGTGTAACTTAACAACTTGTAAGAAAACAGTACACCTTAAAGAAGCTTAATGAACTTTACTGCTGATTCATTTACATTAAATGATATAATTTTCAACATTCATTTTCACACCAGTCATTGTTTTATGACCTACATAAGTATCTAAAACAACATTTTAGGTCTAAACCAATGTATAAAGTATGAAACTAACTCCAGCATGTGTAATCAGTCCTAATGAATGGTTCATGTTAGATGAAAGTAAGCATTAAGGTAAAGAAGATTTTTTCCCCAATCCCCAGGCTGAGTGAGGAAGTGTATCAAAGTAGAAATACAGTTGAATTTGGAATTAATTTTTCTTAGCTCAGTAACTCTAGATTACTACCAGTTTATTAAAAAACAACAACAAAAACCTCTAATATTCCTGATATCGTACTGTCATACAGTCAGTAAAGGATGGCTTTTAATTTTTTTCCCACACCCATAAGGAAGGTATTAAGATCTGTGGTGGTGCGATGCTTAAGTACTTGGCTGCTAACCAGAAGGTTGTTGGTTCAAATCCACCCAGTAGTTCCACGGGAGAAAGACCTGGCAGTCTACTTCCATAAAGATTACAGCCTAGAAAACCCAATGGGGGCAGTTCTGCTCTGTCACATGGAATCACTATGAGTTGGGATCAATTTGATGGCACCTAGCAACAACACAACAAGCAAGGTACTGTAGGTTTTTTGGGTGAATAAGACATAGTCCTCATTCTCAAAGAACCAGCCAGGGCTAGGTATTGTATTCAATGGAATGACATATACGGCAGGTACCCAGATACTAATGTTATAATGTAGAGAGTGGAAATGTTGCTGGTGTAGTGGTTTAGAGCTATGGCTGATAACCAAAAAGGTCAACAGTTCGAATCTACCAGGTGCTTCTTGGAAACCCTGTGGGGCAGTTCTGCTCTGTCCTATAGGGCCACTATGAGTTGGAACTGACTTGATGGCAACGTTTTTTTTTTTTTTTTTTTAAATATAGAAGGCACGGGTAGACAACATGTTATGAGGACATCAGCAAAGAGGAAGTTTATTTAAGATCAGGGAGTTTTCATGAAACATTTGAATTTGCTTTTGCGAATGGGTAAGATGTTAACAGGTGTGTGAGGTAGAACATCTTGAGTGAAGGAAATAGTTTAACCAAAAAAAGATGCAACAGTGAGAAATCATAGGGGAGAAACTTGGACTTTCAAAGTAAAGACTGGTGATGAAATATGGGGAACCAGTATATTTGAACCTTCAAGTGTCTCAGCTAATCCTATAAGTAAAGAGATTGATGAAAGGGCAAAAGTGCCATTTCTGTGAGGAGGCTTAATATTTAACTGGAAGGTTCTTCTTGGGGTTATTAAGATAAACTCCATTATCAGAAAATTTAAGGAAGACCTGGAGACTGTACTTGAAATTTATTTCTCTGAAAACGTAGCAAGACAATATAGGACACAAGTAAAGAAGGTCTGGTCGTCACTGTTGTTACTTGCTGTTGAGTTGGCTCCAACTCGTGGTTATCCCATGTATAACAGAATGGAAAAGCTGCCTGGTCCAGTGCCATCATTGGTATGTCTGAGTTCATCGTTGTTGCTGCTGTGTCAGTCTGTCTCATTGAGGATCTCCCTTGTTTTCACTGACACTCTAGTTTATCAACCGTGATGTCCTTCTCTAGCCATTTCCTGGTGACCTGCCCAAAGTAAGTGAGCCCAAGTCTTGCCATCCTTGTTTCTAAGGAGCATTCTGGTTGTCTTTCTTCTAAAACTGATTTGTTTGTTCTTGATGTCACAAAAACCCTCTAATTTGAAGGGATAACTCATGGGACAAACTGGAAGCACCTTTCTTGCAATCTTTTACCCTGCTGAAAGCAACATTAGAAAGCAATGATACCTAATCCCCATACTACATTAAAGCCTCTTGATATGTGTGTGTGTGTATATATATATATCCACGAGGCCAGAAATCATATCTGTTTTGTTCACCACTATATTCTTAGCACTTAACATGGTGACTGCAATGATTACATGTAGATAAGTGCTTATACCTGGCAAAAATCTGATTGATAAGTAGTGGTATGATTCTGACATGGTCGGCAAAAACACAAGGAATGAAGCTAAACTGAGTATCAGAATAGAAGCTGAGCCTAGCACAAAACTGTATGTGGAAAGCTTCATGAAAATCAGAAGAGGAACCACACGGAGATTAAATTCCCCACCTACACCTTCAGCCTCCTATACATCCCCCTCAAACTGCTATATCACTGAATTTTTTCAGGTTATGTATGACCACAGAAGGAATTCTGTTATCATCCAAGATTCACTGAGGGTTCAATTGTCTAAGAAGAAATCGTCTACTGTGATTTTAGATAAATATCTATTTTGGATTGTTGTTGTTGTTACGTGTTGTTGAGTTGATCCGACTCATAATGACCCTATGTACAAGAGAACGAAACACTGCCCGGTCCTGTGCCATCCTCAAAATCATTGCTGTGTTTCAGCCCATTGTTGCAGCCACTGTGTCAGTCCATCTTGTTGAGAATCTTCCTCTTTTTTGCTGACTCTTTACCAGGCATGATACCTTCTCCAGGTACTGGTCCCTCCTCATAACACGTTCAAAGTACATGAGATGAAGTCTCACCATCCTTGCATGTAAGGAGCATTCTGGCTGTACTTCTTCCAAGACAGATTTGTTTCTTCTTCCAGAAGTCCATGGTACATTTAATATTCTTTGCCAGCACTGTAATTCAAAGGCAACAATTCTCCTTCAGTCTTCTTTATTCCTTATCCAGTTTTGGCACACATATAAGGCTATTGAAAATACCATGGCTTGGATCAGGCACACGTTAGTCCTCAAAGTGACATCTTTGCTTTTTAACACTTCAAGAGGTCTTTTGCAGCAAATTTGCCAAATGTAACACATTGTTTGATTTCTTGACTGCTCCTTCCATGAGTGTTGATTGTGGATCCAAGTAAAATGAAATCCTTGACAACATCAGTATTTTCTCCATTTATCATAATATTGCTCACTGGTCCAGTTGTGAGGATTTTTGTTTTCTTTATGCTGAAGTGTAATCCATACTGAAGGCTGCAGTCTTCGATTTTCATCAGTAGGTACTTCAAGCCCCCTTTGCTTTCAGCAGGCAAGATTGTGTCATCTGCCTAACGCAGGTTGTTAATGAGTCTTCCTCCAATCATGATGCGCTGTTCTTCTTCATATAGTCCAGCTTCTCAGATTATATGCTCAGCATACAAATTGAATAAGTGTGGTGAAAGGATACAATCCTGACGCACACCTTTTTGATTTTAAACCACACGGTATCCCCTTGTTCTGTTTGACTGACTGCCTCTTGGTCTGTGTACAGGTACTGCATGAGCACAAGCAAGTATTCTGGAATTAACTTGGATTAATCGCTCATTATTCAAGGAGGATTAAGTAGGTAAAAATTAGGATCTCTAAGAATATTTTACAACTTAAAATTTGGAGAACCCAATCTAAGAGGCAGAGAAAGCATACTTTTGACAGAGTTTTACCAAAGTAAATATTTAAGTTTTAAACATATGCTCTGTTCCCTTGATGAATTTTGTAAGCATGTTGAACTTAACAATATTATGAAACATCATAAATAAAATTTTAAGTAAGTAACAAACTAGGAAGAAATTTTAGTAGCAGTAATGGTAGTAGAATAAGAGTATCATTCTTATAATTTGTGTAGGCTATTAATAAAAATGCTATTATTATTTAATTTAAAAAGCTGCAGAATAAATGAGTAGGTAATTCAAAAGAAAAGTATTTTTGAGAGATAAACATAAAAAATCTTAAGCCCCTTTAGTAATTAAAAAAATTTAATTTTAAAATGTTACCATTTTCTTACCTTTCAAATTGATGAAGAGAGAATGATGTAGGACTGGCAAGAGTGAAGAAATGAAAACTCACACATAGGCTGTTGGAATTGGAAACTGGAATAACTCAGAGGGCAGATGGACAAGTAGGTTTCAGAACTTTGAAATATGCTTGCCCTTTGACCTTGTAATTTTACGTCTGGAAATTTATCTTAATGAAGTAAGAGTATGTACAAAAATTTAGTTGTGAGGATGTTCATGGCAGTGCTGTTTATACTAGTGAAAACAGAATGAAACACATTAAATACAAAGGATTGGCTCTTCCGTACAGTGAATACGATACAGCCATTGAAAATGGTGGTGTAAAAGTGAATTTCTGAAAAAGGAAAATGTGATATATTAAGTGAAAAAGCAACATGCACAAAAATGTCATCTTTTTTTTTTTTTTATTAAATAAGCATACTTTATCATGCTAGCTACCCACTTCTCAGTAGGAATCAGAATCCACTATTCTTACTGTTTCTTCTTCCTTCCCCTTAGACTACACAAGCAATTCTGAAATACCCTCTAAACCTCTTTCTTTGTCCTCTACACTCTCCTTCCTTTTCTTCTTCTCTTTTTATTTAGCTAGATTTTTAAACTGGAAAAAGTAATACTTGGTTAAAAATTCAAACCACACGTATTCATTACAAAGTAAACTTGGTATCTCAAATACCTAGTCCTTCACGGAAACTGCTATTAAGTTTCTAAGACAGAATCCGCTCCACAGCAACTAACAACAGGATGTCCTTGCAGACGTGTTATATAAGCATGTATGCCCTTATAAGTATTATTGTCTTTTTAATCTAACAATAGATCTTGAGGGTTGTTTCTTATCAACACTTCATGTATATTCACCTCATTCTTTTTAAGAGCTTCATAAATTATTATGAAAATATTGTAAGTTGTTTAAATGAATTTTAAGATTATTTCCAGTTTTGTTGTTAAAAAATGCTGGAAGGAATATCCTGCCTAAGTTGAGAATCATGTGTATATAGACGGCACTGGGTTATACATATACATACAGGTTTGAGTATACCTGTGGGGTACTCTAGTGATAGAAATACTAGATCAGAGTTTATGCATTTTCTTGTATTGATAGATACTGCCCTCCAACGGATATGCCGGTTGACATTTCCACAGAAAGTGTGTGAGAATGCCTCTTTTCTGACATTTTGCAACTACTGTTTATTTTTATTTATCAGGTAGAAAATGAAATCTTGCTTTAATTTTTGTATCATTGATTTTTGAGTGATATTGAGTATATTTTATTCAGTGGACAGCCTTTTTATGTCCTTTGCCTGTTTTCTACTGGATCTTTTTTAGATCAGTTCTTAAGATCTTTTTGTATATTAGCTTAATTAATACTTTGTCATGTGTATTGCAACTTTTGTTGCTACTGTTTATAGGAATTGTTTCTTCAAAATTTCTTTTTTAGTACAAGTTTTTTTTTTTTATGTATATCCTTGATCCATCTGGATTTTATTGTATAAGAGGAAAGGTAGAAATTGAGCTTTTATTTTTTTGAGATGCTTAGATTATTGCTCTGACATTATTAATTGTAAAATCCCTCTTTTCCCACTGAAGTAGTAATTTTATGATGAAATATAATAAAGTATAAGAAGTATTTCTGTATTATATTAGTCTGTTTTCTGTTGTATTGATTAGTGTGTTTTAATTCTTATATATGTTGATTTAATTATCATAATGTGGTAATGTGCTTTACTGCCTGGTAGTACTGGTCCCTTCAGTATCCCACTTTTCAGAATTCTCTTAGCTATTCTCACATACTTATTTTTTCATATGAAATTTAGAATATTTTGTCTGTTTCTTTTTATCTTCTATATTTTAGTTGGGTTTGTATTAAATTTATAAATTAATTTAGGGAACATATTTCTAATAAATTTTCCTTCCTAACAATAAGTTATGTCTTTTCAAAAGTTGTATAGCCTTCATTAAAAAACAGACTTAATGAAACATTAGCGATGTCCCATTAAAATCAAGAACAAAGCACTGTTTAAGATTAACTGGAAGGTTGAGCAAATGTAACCAGATAGGAAAAGGAAATAAAGATACTGGGATGGAAACAAAATTAATTATAGATTGTATGATTGCCTGGACAAAAGATCAATTAAAAACCGTAAGAACTGATAAAAGAATTTAATTAGATGAGCAGTTAAAGAATAAATCTTTTTGAATACTCAGGACATTGAATTGGAACTCTAGAAGGTCATGCTTTAGTAAAGAGCTAAATTAGCCATAGAATAAAGGCAACTGTAGAATTGCCCTGGCAAAGCCTAAAACGCATCTTGAAAGAACTGAGCTATCCCAAAATTATTTAACTGCCTGTCAAAAGAAAATTGAACATACTTTAAAGGAAGAAAACAAAATACAGACTTTAAAGAAGCAGGAAATTTAACCCATATTCAGGAGAAAAATCTGGCAATAGAAATAGACACAGAAGTAACAGATAATGGAAATAGCAGTAAAGGACTTTAAAATAGATATTGTAAATTTTGCTGAAGGATTTAAAGGGAAATGTGGATATAAGAAGGAGGGAAATTTTTAAATGAACCAAATGGAACTTCTAGAGCTGAAAAGAATAATATATGAAATAAAAAATTCACTTGACAACCTTAAGCTTAACAGGAGATTTGACACTACCTCAAAAAAGATCAGTGAGCTTGAAGACATAGCAATAGAAACCACTCGAACTGAAGCACAGAATGAAAAATGAAAAGCTGGGTGAGGGAAAGAGCAGAGCCAATGACCTGTGGGACAATATCAAATGGTTTAAAATACATGTAAGGAAATTGGGGGGTGATGCATGGTCTTATTTATCATAACACCAGGCAAGTTTTCTGTGAAGTTCACCACTGTATCTCCCAGTGCATAGTGTCTAACATATGTTGTTAGCTGTGTGAAGTCAGCCTCCGACTCATGGCATCCCCATGCACAACGAAATGGAACACTGCCCAGCTGGCACCATTCCCCGATCAGTTTTAGATTATTGTGATCCATAGAGATTTCATTGGCTGATTTTCAGAAGTAGATTGCCAGGCCTTTCTTCTTAGTCCATGTTAGCCTGGAAGCTCTGCTGAAACCTGTTCAGTATCTTAGCAGCATACAAGCCTCCACTGACAAGTGCTGGTGGCTGCATATGAGGTACATTGGCTGGAATCGAATCTGGATCTCTTGCATGGAAGGTGAGAATTCTTTCACTGAACCACCAATGCCTCATCTAACATATACCAGTTAGTTGTTGTCAGTTGCTGTCGAGTCAGTTGCAACTCATGGTGACCCCATGTATGTCAGAGTAGAGCTGTTCTTCATAGCGTTTTCAATGGCTGATTTTTTGAAAGTAGATCACCAGGCCTTTTTTCGGAGGTGTCTGTAAGTGGATTCACACCTTCAACCTTTTTGGTTAGCAGCCAAGAGCTTAACCGTTGATGCCATCTAGGAACTCTAACATACACTCCACTGTCGAGTCGATTCTGGCTCATAGCAGCCCCATACGATTTCCTAGGCTGTCAGTCTCTACAGAAGCAGACTGCCACATCTTTCTCTCATGGAGCCGCTGGTGGTTTTGAACCACCAGCCTTTCAGTTAGCAGTCAGTTGCTTTAACCACTGTGCGAACATGTAGTAAGTACTTAATATTTGTTAAATTAATGTCTTTCTACATAGTTACTATACCTATATTTCTTTCTTGATTCTCACAGCTATGAAAATCTGTTAGTAGTATTTGCCTACCATATTTTTTGAGGACAATGTAAAAATAGCACTTAATAAAGAAGGAATGGTTGCAAAGTAGTGATGTGTCCTCATATCTATTTTAATGTTTTCTTAGCACAGCTAAGTAAAATATAGCATATTGAATTGGCAGTATAAAAGTTGATATAAAATAAGAAAAACACTTATATTTTTGCTTCTTCCTTAGGGTTAGAATAGACGCTAGAATATGGTTTAGAGTTTTAGTAGGAATAATTTAACCTGTGAGTTTTACTGTTTGAATAATTAATCTAGATTTCCAGTTTCAACCAATCATTAATGCTACACAAAATATATAACAACAAGTGATTTGAAGGCATTGGAAACAATACAGGCAAGACTCAAGGGGCTACGATCCTAACAGAAGGGCAGCTCCGTAGGAATGTTGGCTTTTTCCCGGAGGGCATGCTCCAAGTCATAGTGCAGGGCAACAGAGACCAAACCTAAAGTGAGCTGAGAAGATAGTGATCAGAGCTTGGCGCTGCCAAAATGACTGAGACATCAGGAACAAGATCTCAGAAAGGAGAAAACAGCAGAGGATGAGCCCCGAAATTTTTGTACAAATTCCTTTCAACTCGCTGGCTGATTCCTTATCTGAGGAGGGCAAGACTCAAACCCAGCAGAAACAGTAGCTGAAGGCAAAAGGGCTAAGGGGAGATTTTAGCAGCCACATGGTACTGGAGAGACAGACGTTAAATAAGAGTTTCAGGGTGCCTTAAAGGTAAAACCCCAGGCTTTCAAGTGAGACCTAAGGGGCTGTTCCCTAGGAGTAAGGGTAAAATTGAAATAGGTCATCCCCAAGAAAGCCTAAAACCAAGGCAATCTGCCTGTACTCTCCCTGCTTCCAGAAGAAACCTAATATTCTTAGAAGATAACATCTAAAGCTTCAAATTTTCATAGTTCGGCTTCCAATAAAAAATTACAAGGCATGCTAATATAAAAACAAACAGCAACAACAGAAACAAAACAGGAGTGTGTCCTAGATATGCATCTGTACAAATGGGAGATGTGCGCAGAATTCTTCACTGCAGAGTTTTCATACTAGCAGAATATTGGGAGTATCTCGAGGACTGATCAGTGGGCGATTGAATGTCTGTGTAGTGTAGCGGTTCTCACGCAGACAGTATTGGCGTTTGGGGCTGGGCGGTTATTGTATGGTGCTGTCCTGACCATACAGGCATTTTATATCTTTGACCTCAGCCTGATAAGTACACGTTATACCGCCAAGGTTTGAGGTACCCCAGAATGCTCCCACACATTTTCATATACCTCTGTGATGAAGCATTCAAGTTGGGAATTATTGATGTTGTGGAATATTGTTTAAAAAAAAAGAAAGAAAGCCATTCGTAAACTGTTAGGAAGACACCTGAGATCACTGGATGTCTTTAAGAGTAAAATGCAAGATACAGAGCAGTAAGTATAGTTTGCTATGTTTTGTGTGAAAAAGGTGGAAAGTAGAAATATGTATTAGGATTGTTTACATATATATAAAAACTACTTATTATTGTATAAGAAACTAATGAAAGTCATTATCTGTGGGGCCTGGTGGGGTGAAGGGGGATGATACTGGGGTGCAGAAAATACTTTTACAGTATACTTTTTTACATTTTCATTTTTTTTTCTTTCCCAACACTTTTTTTTTTTTATTAACTTTTATTGAGCTTCAAGTGAACGTTTACAAATCAAGTCAGTCTGTCACATATAAGTTAATATACATCTTACTCCTTACTCCCACTTGCTCTCCCCCTAATGAGTCAG
Organism: Elephas maximus indicus; assembly: GCF_024166365.1. Classification (NCBI taxonomy): domain Eukaryota; kingdom Metazoa; phylum Chordata; class Mammalia; order Proboscidea; family Elephantidae; genus Elephas; species Elephas maximus. The sequence goes on along the minus strand of NC_064821.1, from coordinate 162,352,258 downwards.
CCCTCCCAGTCTCTCCTTTCATGAAAACTTTGCCAGCCTCCAACTCTCTCTATCCTCCCATGCCCCCTCCAGACAGGAGATGCCAACACAGTCTCAAGTGTCCACCTGATATAATTAGCTCACTCTTCATCAGCATCTCTCTCCCACCCACTGTCCAGTCCCTTTCATGTCTGATGAATTGTCTTCGGGGATGGTTCCTGTCCTGTGCCAACAAAAGGTTTGGGGACCATGACCGCCGGGTCATGGTCTTTTTATGAGAATTTGGGGTCTGCATCCCACTGATCTCCTGCTCCCTCAGGGGTTCTCTATTGTGCTCCCTGTGAGGGCAGTCATCGATTGTGGCCGGGCACCAACTAGTTCTTCTGGTCTCAGGATAATGTAGGTCTCTGGTTCATGTGGCCCTTTCTGTCTCTTGGGCTCTTAGTTGTCGTGTGACCTTGGTGTTCTTCATTCTCCTTTGATCCAGGTGGGTTGAGACCAGTTGATGCATCTTAGATGGCAGCTTGTTAGCATTTAAGACTCCAGGCGCCACCTTTCAAAGTGGGATGCAGAATGTTTTCATAATAGAATTATTTTGCCAATTGACTTAGAAGTCCCCTTAAACCATGGTTCCCAAACCCCCGCCCTTGCTCCGCTGACCTTTGAATTATTCAGTTTATCCCAGAAAATTCTTTGCTTTTGGTCCAGTCCAGTCCAATTGAGCTGACCTTCCATGTATTGAGTGTTCACCTTCCCTTCACCTAAAGCAGTTCTTATCTGCTTATTAATCAGTAAAAAAACCCTCTCCCTCCCTCCCTCCGTCCCCCCCTCGTAACCACAAAAGTATGCGTTCTTCTCAGTTTATACTATTTCTCAAGATCTTATAATAGTGGTCTTATACAACATTTGTCCTTTTGCCTCTGACTGATTTCGCTCAGCATAATGCCTTCCAGGTTCCTCCATGTTATGAAATGTTTCACAGATTCCTCACTGTTCTTTATCGATGCGTAGTATTCCATTGTGTGAATATACCACAATTTATTTACCCATTCATCCGTTGATGGACACCTTGGTTGCTTCCAGCTTTTTGCTACTGTAAACAGAGCTGCAGTAAACATGGGTGTGCATATATCTGTTTGTGTGAAGGCTCTTGTTTCTCTAGGGTGTATTCCGAGGAGTGGGATTTCTGGGTTGTATGGTAGTTCTATTTCTAACTGTTTAAGATAACGCCAGATGGATTTCCAAAGTGGTTGTACCATTTTACATTCCCACCAGCAGTGTATAAGAGTTCCAATCTCTCCGCAGCCTCTCCAACATTTATTATTTTGTGTTTTTTGGATTAATGCCAGCCTTGTTGGAGTGAGATGGAATCTCATCGTAGTTTTAATCTGCATTTCTCTAATGGCTAATGATCGAGACCATTTTCTCATGTATCTGTTAGCTGCCTGAATATCTTCTTTAGTGAAGTGTGTGTTCATATCCTTTGCCCACTTCTTGATTGGGTTGTTTGTCTTTTTGTGGCTGAGTTTTGACAGAATCATGTAGATTTTAGAGATCAGGCACTGGTCGGAGATGTCATAGCTGAAAATTCTTTCCTAGTCTGTAGGTGGTCTTTTTACCCTTTTGGTGAAGTCTTTAGATGAGCATAGGTGTTTGATTTTTAGGAGCTCCCAGTTATCTGGTTTCTCTTCATCATTTTTGGTAATGTTTTGTATTCTGTTTATGCCTTGTATTAGGGCTCCTAACGTTGTCCCTATTTTTTCTTCCATGATCTTTATCGTTTTAGTCTTTATGTTTAGGTCTTTGATCCACTTGGAGTTAGTTTTTGTGCATGGTGTAAGGTATGGGTCCTGTTTCATTTTTTTGCAAATGGATATCCAGTTATGCCAGCACCATTTGTTAAAAAGACTATCTTTTCCCCAATTAACTGACACTGGGCCTTTGTCAAATATCAGCTGCTCATATGTGGATGGATTTATATCTGGGTTCTCAATTCTGTTCATTGGTCTATGTGCCTGTTGTACCAGTACCAGGCTGTTTTGACTACTGTGGCTGTATAATAGGTTCTGAGATCAGGTAGAGTGAGGCCTCCCAGTTTCTTCTTCTTTTTCAGTAATGCTTTGCTTATCCGAGGCTTCATTCCCTTCCATATGAAATTGGTGATTTGTTTCTCTATCACCTTAAAAAATGACATTGGAATTTGGATCGGAAGTGCATTGTATGTATAGATGGCTTTTGGTAGAATAGACATTTTTACTATGTTAAGTCTTCCTATCCATGAGCAAGGTATGCTTTTCCACTTAGTATGTCCTTTTTAATTTCTTGTAGTAGAGCTTTGTAGTTTTCTTTGTATAGGTCTTTTACATCCTTGGTAAGATTTATTCCTAAGTATTTTATCTTCTTGGTGGCTACTGTGAATGGTATTGATTTGGTGTTTTCCTCTTCGATGTTCTTTTTGTTGATGTAGAGGAATCCAAGTGATTTTTGTATGTTTATCTTATAACCTGAGACTCTGCCAAACTCTTCTATTAGTTTCAGTAGTTTTCTGGAGGATTCCTTAGGGTTTTCTGTGTATAAGATCATGTCATCTGCAAATAGAGATAATTTTACTTTCTCCTTGCCAATCCGGATGCCCTTTATTTCTTTGTCTAGCCTAATTGCCCTGGCTAGGACTTCTAGCATGATGTTGAATAAGAGCGGTGATAAAGGGCATCCTTGTCTGATTCCCGTTCTCAAGGGAAATGCTTTCAAGCTCTCTCCATTTAGAGTGATGTTGGCTGTTGGCTTTGCATAGATGCCTTTTATTATGTTGAGGAATTTTCCTTCAATTCCTATTTTGCTGAGAGTTTTTATCATAAATGGTTGTTGGACTTTGTCAAATGCCTTTTCTGCATCAATTGATAAGATCATGTGGTTTTTGTCTTTTGTTTTATTTATGTGGTGGATTACATTAATGGTTTTTCTGATATTAAACCAGCCTTGCATACCTGGTATAAATCCCACTTGATTGTGGTGAATTATTTTTTTGATATGTTGTTGAATTCTATTGGCTAGAATTTTGTTGAGGATTTTTGCATCTGTGTTCATGAGGGATATAGGTCTGTAATTTTCTGTTTTTGTAATGTCTTTACCTAGTTTTGGTATCAGGGAGATGGCGGCTTCATACCTAGTTTTGGTATCAGGGAAATGGTGGCTTCATAGAATGAGTTGGGTAGTATTCTGTCATTTTCTATGCTTTGAAATACCTTTAGTAGTAGTGGTGTTAACTATTCTCTGAAAGTTTGGTAGAACTCTGGAGTGAAGCCGTCCAGACCAGGGCTTTTTTTTTTTTTGTTGGGAGTTTTTTGATTACCGTTTCAATCTCTTTTTTTGTTATGGGTCTATTTAGTTTTTCTACTTCTGAGTGTGTTAGTTTAGGTAGGTAGTGTTTTTCCAGGAATTCATCCATTTCTTCTAGGTTTGCAAACTTGTGAGAGTACAATTTTTCATAATAATCTGATATGATTCTTTTAATTTCAGTTGGGTCTGTTGTGATGTGGCCCATCTCGTTTCTTATTCGGGTTATTTGTTTCCTTTCCTATATTTCTTTAGTCAGTCTAGCCAATGGTTTATCAATTTTGTTAATTTTTTCAAAGAACCAGCTTTTGGCTTTGTTAATTCTTTCAATTGTTTTTCTGTTCTCTAATTCATTTAGTTCAGCTCTAATTTTTATGATTTGTTTTCTTCTGGTGCCTGATGGATTCTTTTGTTGCTCACTTTCTATTTGTTCAAATTGTAGGGACAGTTCTCTGATTTTGGCTCTTTCTTCTTTTTGTATGTGTGCATTTATCGATATAAATTGGCCTCTGAGCACTGCTTTTGCTGTGTCTCAGAGGTTTTGATAGGAAGTATTTTCATTCTCGTTGCATTCTACGAATTTCCTTATTCCCTCCTTAATGTCTTCTATAACCCAGTCTTTTTTCAGGAGGGTATTGTTCAATTTCCAAGTATTTGATTTCTTTTCCCTAGTTTTTCTGTTATTGATTTCTAGTTTTATTGACTTGTGGTCTGAGAAGATGCTTTGTAATATTTCGATGTTTTGGATTCTGCAAAGGTTTGTTTTATGACCTAGTATGTGGTCTATTCTAGAGAATGTTCCATGTGCGCTAGAAAAAAAAGTATACTTTGCAGCAGTTGGGTGGAGAGTTCTGTATAAGTCAATGAGGTCAAGTTGGTTGATTGTTGTAATTAGGTCTTCCGTGTCTCTACTGAGCCTCTTACTGGATGTCCTGTCCTTCTCCGAAAGTGGTGTGTTGAAGTCTCCTACTATAATTGTGGAGGTGTCTATCTCACTTTTCAGTTCTGTTACAATTTGATTTATGTATCTTGCAGCCCTGTCATTGGGTGCATAAATATTTAATATGGTTATGTCTTCCTGATCAGTTGTCCCTTTTATGATTATGTAGTGTGCTTCTTTATCCTTTGTGGTGGATTTAAGTCTAAAGTCTATTTTGTCAGAAATTAATATTGCTACTCCTCTTCTTTTTTGCTTATTGTTTGCTTGATATATTTTTTTCCATCCTTCGAGTTTTAGTTTGTGTCTCTAAGTCTAAGTTGTGTCTCTTGTAGGCAGCATATAGACGGATCGTGTTTCTTTATCCAGTCCGAGACTCTCTGTCTCTTTATTGGTGCATTTAGTCCATTTACATTCAGCGTAATTATAGATAAATAAGTGTTTTGTGTTGTCATTTTGATGCCTTTTTATGTGTGTTGTTGACAATTTCATTTTTCTACACACTTTTTTGTGCTGAGACGTTTTTAGTAAATTGTGAGATCCTCATTTTCGTAGTGTTTGACTTTATGTTTGTTGAGTCGTTACGTTTTTCTTGGCTTTTGTCTTGAGTTATGGAGTTGTTATACCTCTTTGTGGTTACCTTAATATTCACCCCTATTTTTCTAAGTAAAAACCTAACTTGTATTGTTCTATATTGCCTTGTATCCCTGTCCATATGGCAGTTCTATGCCACCTGTATTTAGTCCCTCTTTTTGATTATTGTGATCTTTTACATATTGACTTCAGTGATTCCCTGTTTTGAACATTTTTTTTTTTTTTTTGAATTAATCTTAATTTGTTTTTGTGATTTCCCTATTTGAGTTGATATCAGGATGTTCTGTTCTGTGACCTTGTGTTGTGCTGGTATCTGATATTATTGGTTTTCTGACCAAACAATTTCCTTCAGTATTTCTTGTAGCTTTGGTTTGGTTTTTGCAAATTCTCTAAGCTTGTGTTTATCTGTAAATATCTTAATTTCGCCTTCATATTTCAGAGAGAGTTTTGCTGGATATATGATCCTTGGCTGGCAGTTTTTCTGCTTCAGCGCTCTGTATATGTCGTCCCATTCCCTTCTTGCCTGCATGGTTTCTGCTGAGTAGTCTGAACTTATTCTTATTGATTCTCCCTTGAAGGAGACCTTTCTTTTCTCCCTGGCTGCTTTTAAAATTTTCTCTTTATCTTTGGTTTTGGCAAGTTTGATGATAATATGTCTTGGTGTTTTTCTTTTTGGATCAATCTTAAATGGGGTTCGATGAGCATCTTGGATAGACACCCTTTCGTCTTTCATGATGTCATGGAAGTTTCCTGTCAGGAGATCTTCAACTATTTTCTCTGTGTTTTCTGTCCTCCCTCCCTGTTCTGGGACTCCAATCACACGCAAGTTATCCTTCTTGATAGAGTCCCACATGATTCTTAGGGTTACTTCATTTTTTTAAATTCTTTTATCTGATTTTTTTTCAGCTGTGTTGGTGTTAATTCCCTGGTCCTCTAGATGTCCCAGTCTGCATTCTAATTGCTCAAGTCTGCTCCTCTGACTTCCTATTGCATTGTCTAAATCTGTAATTTTATTGTTAATCTTTTGGATTTCTACATGCTGTCTCTCTATGGATTCTTGCAACTTATTAATTTTTCCACTATGTTCTTGAATAATCTTTTTGAGTTCTTCAACTGTTTTATCAGTGTGTTCCTTGGCTTTTTCTACATTTTGCCTTATTTCGTTTCTGATGTCTTGAAGCATTCTGTAAATTAGTTTTTTATATTCTGTATCTGATAATTCCAGGATTGTATCTTCATTTGGGAAAGATTTTGATTCTTTTGTTTGGGGGGTTGTAGAAGCAGTCATGGTCTGCTTCTTTATGTGGTTTGATTTGGACTGCTGTCTCCGAGCCATCACTGGGAAACTAGCTTTTCCAGAAAATCCACTGACTGGGACGCTGGCTCCAGGCTCCAAAAACAGTCGCTGCTTCCCCGTATTTGTTCGTTTTCCATCTCTAAATCTGTGTTTGTTGTTCAGGGTTCGTAGATTGTTATGTATGTTATCGATTCACTTGTTTTTCCGAGTCTTTGTTGCAAGAGGGATCCGAGGTAGTGTCTACCTAGTCCGCCATCTTGGCCCCGCCTCCTCCATTTTCATTTTTTAAAATTTTATTGCTGTTGAAAATATATACTGCAAAACATACACCAATTCATCAGAGTCTACATATACCATTTAGTGACACTGATTGCATTCTTTGAGTTGTGCAACCTTTCTCACCCTTCTTTTCTGAATTATTCCTCCTGCATTAACATAAATTCACTGCCCCCTAAGGTTCCTGTCTAATCTTTCAAGTTGCTGTAGTCAATTTAATCTCATACAGATAGTTCTTAGAAGAGCCCAGTGCTCAAGGCAGACCTTTTTTTACTAGTTAAGCTAAACTATTGTTTGGTCTTAAGGAGTCTTCAGGGAATATTTTTGGTTTAAGTTTTACCTCTAGGCAGTAGTTTCAGGGATTCATCCAGCCTTCAGGGCTTCAGGACATCTGTAGTTCATGAGAATTTTAAATTCTGGTCTGCATTTTCCCCCTTTTTATCAGGACTCTCCTCTAGAATCTTGGATGAAAGTGTTTAATAATAATAGCCAGGCAACATCTAGTTCTTCTGGTCACATGGCAAAGGAGCCATTTGTTCATGGGGCCAATTAGGCACACATTCCATATCCTCCTTCTATTCCTGACTCTCCTCCTTCCTCTGTTGCTCTAGGTGAATACAGACCAATTGTTGTGCCGTGAATGGACACTTGCTATCTTTTTTTTTTTTTTAATTAATTTTTATTGTGCTGTAAGTGAAAGTTTACAAATCAGGTCAGCCTCTCATACAAAAATTTACATACACCTTGCCATACACTCCTAATTGCTCTCCCTCTGATGAGATAGCACAGTACTTCCCTTCACTCTCTTTCCTCACGTCAATTTGGGTAGCTTTTGGCCCCCTATGCCCTCTCATCTCCCCCTCCAGACAGGAAATGCCAACATAGTCTCATGTGACCACTTAATCCAAGAAGCTTGTTCTTCACCAGTCTCTTTCCATCCCCTATTCCAGTCTAATCCCTGTCTGAAGAGTTGGCTTTGGGAATGGTTCCTGCCCTGGGGTAACACAAGGTCTGGGGTCCATGGCCTCCGGGGTCCCTCCAGTCCCAGCCTGACCATTAAGTCTGGTCTTTTTACGAGAATTTGGGGCCTGCGTCCCACTGCTCTCCTGCTCCCTTGGGGTTTCTCTGTTGAGTTCCCTGTCAGGGCAGTCATCGCTTGTGGCCAGGTACCATCTAGCTCTTCTGGTCTCAGACTGATGTAGTCTCTGGTTTATGGGGACCTTTTTGTCTCTTAGGCTCATAATTATTTTGTGTCTTTGGTGTTCTTCATTCTTCCTTGTTCCAGGTGGGTTGAGACCAATTGATGCATCTTAGATGGCCGCTTGCAAGCGTTTAAGACCCCAGACGCCACTCTCCAAAGTGGATGCAGAATGTTTTCTTGATAGATTTTATTCTGCCAATTGACTTAGATGTTCCCTGAAACCATGGTCCTCAAACCCCTGCTCCTGCTACGCTGGCCTTTGAAGTGTTTATTGAGGAAACTTCTTTGTTTTTGGTTTAGTCCATTTGTGTTGACCTCTTCTGTATTGTGTATTGTCTTTCCCTTCACCTGAAATGAAACTATCTACTATCTAATTAGTGAATACCCCTCTCCCTCCCTCCTGCCCCCCCCCATAACCATCAGAGAGTATTTTCTTCTCTGGTTAAACTGTTTCTCCAGTTCTTATAACAGTTGTCTTATACAATATTTGTCCTTTTGCAATTGACTGATTTCACTCAGCATAATGTCTTCCAGTTTTCTCCATGTTATGAAATGTTTCAGGGATTCAACATGGTTCTTCATTGGTGCATAGTATTCCATTGTGTGAATATACCATATTTTTTTTGTTTATCCATTCATCCGTTCATGGGCACCTTGGTTGCTTCCAACTTTTTGCTATTGTGAAGTCTGCAGCAGTGAACATGGGTGTGCGTATATCTGTTCATATAAAGGCCCTTATTTCTCTAGGATATATTCCAGGGAGTGGAATTACTGGATCATATGGTAGTTCAATTTCTAGCTTTTTAAGGAAGCGCCAAATCGATTTCCAAAGTGGTTGTACCATTTGACATTCCCAACAGCAGTGTATAAGTGTTCCAGTCTCTCTACAACCTCTCCAACATTTATTATTTTGTGCTTTTTGGATTAATGCCAGCCTTGCTGGAGTGAAATGGAATCTCGTTGTAGTTTTGATTTGTATTTCTCTAATGGTTAATGATGGAGAGTGTTTCCTCACGTATCTGTTAGCTTCCTGAATGTGTTCTTTAGTGAAGTACCTGTTCATATCCTTTGCCCATTTTTTAATTGGGCTATTTGTCTTCTTGTGGTTGAATTTTAGCAGAATTATGTAGATGTTAGAGATCAGGTGCTGGTTGGAAACGTCATAGCTGAAAACTTTTTCCCGGTCTGTAGGTAGTCTTTTTATTCCTTTGGTGAAGTCTTTGGGTGAGCATAGGTGTTTGATTTTTAGGAGCTACCAGTTATTTACTTTCTCTTTGGCATTTTTAGTAATGTTTTGTAATCTATTTATGCCATGTATTAGGGCTCCTAACGTTGTCCCTATTTTGTCTTCCATGATCTTTATCATTTTAGACTTTATGCTTAGGCCGTTGATCCATTTGGAGTTAGTTTTTGTGCATGGAGTGAGGTATGGATCTTGTTACATTTTTTTGCAGATGGATATCCAGTTATGCCAGCACCATTTGTTAAAAAGGCAATCTTTCCCCCAGTTAGCTGACATTGGGACTTTGTCAAATATCAGCTGCTCTTACGTGGATGGATTTATATCTGGATTCTCAATTCTGTTCCATTGGTCTATGTGTCTGTTATTGTACCAGTACCAGGCTGTTTTGACTACTGTGGCGGTATAATAGGTTCTAAAATCAGGTAGAGTGAGGCCTCCCACCTTGTTGTTCTTTTTCGGTAATGCCTTACTTATCCGGGGCTTCTTCCCTTTCCGTGTGAAGTTGATGATTTGTTTCTCCATCTCGTTAAAAAATGGAATTTGGATTGGAATTGCATTGTGTATACAGATGGCTTTTGGTAGAATAGGCATTTTTTTACAATGTTAAGTCTTCCTATGCATGAGCGAGGTATGTTTTTCCACTTATGTAGGTCTCTTGGTTTCTTGCAGTAGTGTCTTGTAGTTTTCTTTGTATAGATCTTTTACGTCTCTGGTTAGATTTATTCCTAAGTGTCTTATCTTCTTGGGGCTACTGTGAATGGTATTGATTTGGTGATTTCCTCTTCGATGTTCTTTTTGTTGGTGTAGAGGAATCCAACTGATTTTTGTATGTTTATCTTGTAACCTGATATTCTGCTGAACTCTTCTATTAGTTTCAGTAGTTTTTTTTAGGATTCCTTAGGGTTTTCTGTGTATAAGATCATGTCATCTGCAAATAGAGATACTTTTACTTCCTCATTACCCATCTGGATGCCCTTTATTTCTTTATCTAGCCTAATTGCTCTGGCTAGGACCTCCAGCACAATGTTGAATAAGAGTGGTGATAAGGGGCATTCTTGTCTGATTCCCATTCTCAAGAGGAATGCTTTCAGAATCTCTCCATTAAGGATGATGTTGGCTGTTGGCTTTGCATAAGTGCCCTTTATTATGTTGAGGAATTTTCCTTCTATTCCTATCTTGCTGAGAGTTTTTATCATGAATGGGTATTGGACTTTGTCGAATGCCTTTTTCGCATCAGTTGATAAAATCATGTGATTCTTGTCTTTTGTTTTATTTACATGGTGGATTACATTAATTATTTTCCTAATGTTGAACCAATCCCTGCGTACCTGGTATAAGTCCCACTTGGTCATGGTGAATTTTTTTTTTTGATACGTTGTTGGATTGTGTTGGCCAGAATTTTGTTGAGGATTTTTGCGTCTATGTTCATGAGGAATATAGGTCTGTAATTTTCCTTTTTTGTGCTGTCTGTCACTGGTTTTGGTATCAGGGATATGCTGGCTTCATAGAATGAGTTAGGGTATTTCATCGTTTTCTGTGCTTTGAAATACCTTTAGTAGTAATGGTGTTACATCTTCTATGAAAGTTCACTTGCTATCTTTTAAGACCCAGGCACTATGCATCAAACTAGGAGGTAGAACACGTTATTAGGCCAGTTAACTGGTTCCGTGAAACTATGACCCTAAACCTCAAGCCAGGAAACCACATCCCATGAGGTTATTGGTTGTACATAAGCAACCTCAGCAGCTACTCTTTTTTTTTTTTTTGAAACGTGTACGTATATTATCTATTCAAAAATTTTAAGAATAGAATTTTAGAAGTGAGTAAACTATTGTTAGACATAATTATTTCTAAGATTCATATAATATTTATGTACTGATTTTAAAAAAAGTATTCTGGTATTTTTCAAATCATGTCTCTTTTTTTTTTATCTTTACTTTTATTCAGTGGAGTAGGGCGAAACTGGGGCTGGGCATCTGCAGGCAGCAGCATTCTGGCTGAATTTGGTACCCTACATATGGAGTTTGTCCACCTCAGCTACTTGACAGGGGACCCGGTTTACTTCAGAAAGGTTAGTTTTCTTGTCTTTTCTTTGTTTACTATTATAGGGTCCTTTAAGATCTACCAAAATCTTAATTTCTAAGGATTGATTAACACTTAAAAATTATGTACCTTTTTGGATATATGTTTATCAAGACTTTTTTTTTTTTAAATCTGAAAATAAGTCCTTTCTATTTAGAATGTATTTAAGATATTTACTGTTATTTGAGAAATTTAAACCACTATTAAGTTTTTAAAAAATTTCATTGTCATTTCCACGAGCATTGTACTGAAGTTCCTTACCAGCGTGGTAAAAAAAAAAAAAAAATGAATGAAAGGTTTAAGAATTGGAAAGGGGGCAAGAACGCAGTAGGTATTCACCAATTTTATGATTACCTGAAATAAATCTATATTTAAGTAATTAGAAATAATAAGAGTCTAATATGATTTTTGAATAAAAGGTCAATATAAATATTAAAAATTGCAGCATTTTTCTGTGCCAGATACAAAAGACAAACAAGTATAATTTTGTAAAAAGTTACCTTATGTAGTAGTAACAGATGTGTATGGTTTCTAGAAATGAATCTAACAAAAGATGAACCAAAGTGAAAACTTTACTAAATTAAAGAGAATCAAAATAAAAGACAAGGAAGGACATTATATAATGATTAAAAGGGACAATCCACGTTGAGGACATAACCATAATAAGTATCTGCACACCCAGTGATAGGGCTCCAAAATACATAAAACAAACTCTAACAGCACTGAAAAGAGAAATTGACAGTTCCACAGTAATAGTAGGAGACTTCAACACGCCGCTCTTGGTAAAGGACAGAACATCTAGAAAGAAACTCAACGAAGATACAGACGATCTAAAGGCCACAGTCAACCAACTTGACCCCATAGACATATGTAGAACACTCCACACTGCAGCAGCAAAGTATACATTCTCTTTCAACATACATGAAATGTTCTCCACATCTTAGGCCACGAAGCAACCCTCAACAAAATGAGATAATTTAAAACATCTTTTCTGATCACAACACTATAAAAATAGAAATTAATAACAGGAAGAGCAAGGAAAAAAAAAGCTGAAATACATGGAAAAAGAATAACACCTAGCTTAAAAACCACTGGGTAATAGACGAAATCAAAGATGGGATCAAAAAATTCCTAGACTCAAACGAGAATGGAAACACATCATACCAAAACCTTTGGGACACAGGAAAGGCAGTGCTCAGAGGTCAATTTATAGCAATAGATGCACACATCAAAAAAGAAAGGGGTAAAATCAAAACATTAGCTATACAACTCGAATAAGTAGAAAGAAAACAGCAAAAGAAGCCCACAGCCACCAGAAGAAAGGAAATAATAAAGATCAGAGTAGAAATAAATGAAATGAAAAGCAATGTAAAGAATCAACGAAACCAAAAATTGGTTCTTCAAAAGAACCAACAAAATCAACAAACTGTTGGCCAAACTGATAAAAGAATAAAAGGAGAGGATCCAAATAACCCAAATAAGAAATGAAATTGGGGACATTACAACAGACCCAATGGATCATAACAGAGTACTATGAAAAAACTACATACCACACACCACCTGATTTTAGAACCTATTATATTGCCACGGTAGTCAAAACATACTGATACTGGTAAAACACATACATAGACCAGTGGAACAGAATTGAGAACCAGACATAAATCCATCCACCTATGAGCAGCTGTTATTTGACAAAGACCCAGGGTCCATTTAATCAGACAAGACAGTCCCTTTAACAAATGGCTAGCATAACTGAATTTCCATCTGCAAAAAAAATGAAACAGAATCCATACCTCACACCATGTAAAAAACTAACTCAGAATGTATCAAAGACTTAAATATAAAATCTAAAAGAACACAGATCATGGAAGAAAAAATAGAGACAACACTGGGATCCCTAATACATGCCATAAACAGAATACAAACCATAACAATGTACAAACACCAGAAGAGAAACTAGATAACTGGGAGCTCCTAAAAATCAAACACTTAGGCTCATCCAAAGACTTCACCAAAAGAGTAAAAAGACAACCTACAGACTGGGAAAAATTTTTGGCTACAGCATATCCAGTAAGGGTCTATTCCCTAACATCTACAAGATACTGCAAAACCTCAACAACAAAAAGACAAATAACTAAAAAATGGGCAAATGATGTGAACAGATGCTTCACCAAAGGAGACATTCAGACAGCTAACAGATACATGAGGAAATGCTCTCGATAATTAGCCATTAAAGAAATGCCAGTCAAAACTACAGTGAGATATTATCTCACCCCAACAAGGCTGGCACTAATAAAACAACACAGCGTAACAAATGTTGGAGAGGTTGGAAATCCTATTCACTGTTGGTGGGAATGTAAAATGGTACAACTACTTTGGAAATTGATTTGGCATTTCCTTAAAAAGCTAGAAATAGAAATTCCATACAATCTGACAATCCTACTCTTTGGAATATATCCTAGAGAAATAAGAGCCATCACACGAATAGATATATGCATACCCATGTTCATTGCAGCACTGTTCACAATAGCAGAAAGATGGAAGCAACCTAGGTACCCATCAGCACATGAATGGATAAACAAATGTTGACACATGCATAGAATGGAATACTATGCAGCAATAAACAACAGTGATGAAACTGTGAAACATCTCACAACATGCATGAATCTGGAGGGCATTATGCTGAGTGAATTTAGTCAGTCGCAAAAGGACAAATATTGTATGAGACCACTATTACAGGAACTCAAGAAAAGGTTTAAACACAGAAGAAAACATATTTTTGATGGTTACGAGGATGGGGAGAGAGGGAGAGGAGAATTTACTAACTAGGATAGTAGACAAGAATTATCTTAGGTGAAGGGAAGGATAACACACAATACAGGGGAGTCAGCACAACTGGACTAAACAAAAAGCGAAGAAGTTTCCTGAACACAACCAAACATTTTGAGGGACAAAGTAGCTGGAGCTGGGCCCTGGGGACCATGGTTTTAGGGGACATCTAGGTCAATTGGCTAACAAAGTTTATTAAGAAAATGTTCTGCATCCCACTTCGGTGAGTGGTGTCTGGGGTCTTAAACACTTGTGAGCGGCCATCTAAGATGCATCAGTTGGTCCCAAACCACTTGGAGCAAAGGAGAATGAAGAAGACCAAAGACACAAGGAAAATATTAGCCTAAGAGACAAAAGGGCTACATAAACCAGAGACTCCATCAGCCTGAGACCAGAACTATATGGTGCCCAGCTACCATCAGTGATCACCCTAACAGGGAACACAATAAAGAGTCCCTGATGGAGTGGGAGAAAAGTGTGGAGCAGCACTCAAATTATTGTAAAAAGACCAGACTTAATGGTCTGACTGATACTGGAGGAATCCCCGAAGCCATGGCCCCCGAACGCTCTATTAATCCAGAACTAAAACCATTCCTGAAGCCCAGTCTTCAGACAAGGATTAGACTGGAATGTAAAACATAAAATAATACTCGTGAAGAGTGTACTTTTTAGTTCAGTCAGATACATGAAACCAAATGGGTGACTCCTGTCTAGAAATGGAATGAGAAGGCAGGAAGGGACTGGAACTGGTTAAATGGACAGAGGAAACCTGTGGTGGAAAGAGGAGTGTGCCGTCACATTATAGGGATTGCAACAAATGTCACATGACAATGTGTATAAATTTTTGTATGAGAAATTGAGCTGTAAATTTTCACCTACACCACACACACACACACACACACACAAAAAGAACAATAGCTCAGGTAAGAAATAAACAAGAAAAACTGTACTTCAAGAAATTTCTGAACCTAGAGGAAATGGACAAATTTCTCGAAACACACTACCTACCTAAGGTTGAAAATCTGAACAGACCCAAACAAGAGAAGAGGTTGAAAAGTTAATTTAAAAAACTCTCAACAAATAAAGCCCTGGCCCATATGGCTTCACTGGAGAATTCTGCCAAACATTCGGAGAAGAGCTTGCATCAGTACTACCAAAACTATTTTAGAACATAAAAAAGGAAGGGATTCTTCTGAGTTCATTCTATGAAGTCAGCATAACCCTGATACCAAAACTAAAGCAAAGGACACCACAAAAAAAGAAAATTACAGACCCATATTTCTCATGAATATAGATGCAAAAATTCTCAACAAAATTCCAGCCAAAAGAATTCAGCATCATATCAAAAAATAATACACCACGACTTAGAGGGATTCATACCAGGTCTGCAAGAATGGTTCAACATTAGAAACTCAATGAACGTAATCCACCACATATATAAGACAAAAGAAAAGAATAACATGATCATCTCAAATGATACAGAAAAGGCATTCGATAGTCTAACACCCATTCCTGATAAAAACCCTCAATAAAATAGGTGTAGAAGAGAAATTCCTCAACATATTAAAGGGCATCTATATAAAAAAAACAGCCAACATCATTTTTAACAGAGAGAGTCTGAAAACATTCCCGCTGAGAACAAGAAAAAGACAATGATGCCCTTTATCACCACTCCTATTTAACATTGTGCTGGAAGTTCTAGCTAGAGCAATAAGACAAGAAAAAGAAATAAAGGGCTTCCAAATTGGTAAGGGAGAAGTAAAGTATTCCTATCTGCAAATGATACAATACTGTACATAGAGAACCCAAAAGACTCCACAAGAAAACTACTGGAGCTAATAGATTCAGAGTAGCAGAATGCAAGATAAACATACAAAAATCAGTTCAATTCCTATACACCAATGAAGAGAACTATGAAAAGGAAATTAGGAAAGCAATACCATTTATAATAGCCCCTAAAAAAATAAAATAGGAATAAATCTAGCCAGTGACTTAAAAAAAACAATACAGAGTAAACTACAAAACACTACTGCAAAAAAGTAAACAAGATGTACATAAATGGAAAAACCATGCTCATGGATCGGTAGAGTCAACATTGTGAAAATGTCAGTTCTATTCAAAGCACTCTTAGAAATACAAGCAATCCCAATCCAAGTATCAACAACATTCTTTAACGATATGGAAAAACTAATCATTAGCTTTATTTGGAAAGGAAAGAAGCCCCCGATAAGTAAAGCACTACTGAAGAAAAAGAATAAAGTAGGACGACTTGCACTACCTGACCTCAGAACCTACTATACAGCTATGATAAGCAAAGCAGCCTGGTACTGATACAACAGACACATTGACCAGTGAAACAGAATTGAGAACCCAGATATGAATCCATCCACTTATGGTCACTTGATCTTCAACAAAGGCCCAAATTCCATTAAATAAGGAAAAGACAGTCTTTTTAACAAACGGTGGTGGCAAAAGTATATGTCTATCTGTAAAAAAAAAATGAAACAGGATCCATACTTCACACCATATACAAAAAGTAATGCAAAATGGATCAAAGACCTAAATATAAAACCAAAAGCTATCAGGATCATAAAAGAAAAAATAGGGTTAACACTAGAGGCCCTAATACATGGCATAAATAGGATACAAACCATAACTAATAACACACAAACTCTAGAAGATAAGCTAGATAACTAGGATCTTGTAAAAATTAAACACTTATGCTCATCAAAAGACTTCACCAAAAGAGTAAAAAGAGAACCTACAGACTGGGAGAAAATTTTTTAACTATGACAGATTTGACAAAGGTCTCATCTCTAAAATCTATAGGAAAATCTAATACCTCTGCAAGAAAAAGACAAATAATCCAATTAAAAAATGGGAAATGGCATGAAGAGACATTTCAGCAAAGAAGACATTCAAGTGGCTAACAGACGTATGAGGATCACTAGTCATTAGAGAAATGCACATCAAATCCATAATGAGATACCAACTCACCCCTACATTACTGGCAAGAATCAAAAAAAACAGAAAATAATAAATATTGGAGAGGCTGCAGAGAACTTGGAACATTATGCACTGCTGGTGGGAATGCAAAATGGTACAACCATTTTGGAAAACAATACAGCACTTCCTTCAAAAGCTAGAAATAGAAATACTATATTATCCAGTAATCCCTTTCCTAGGGCTATATCCTAGAGAAATGGGAGCCATCACATTAATGCATATGCACACCCATGTTCATTGCGGTATTATTCACAATAGCAAAAAGATGAAAACAACGTAAGTGCCTATCAGCAGGTGAGCGGATAAACAAACTATGATACATATGTACAATGGGATGCTACATGACAATAAAAAACAATGATTAACCTGTGAAACATCTCACAACATGGATGAATCTGGAGGGCATTATGCTGAGTGAAAGAAGTCAATCACAGAAGGACAAATACTGTATGAGATCACTACTATAAAAATTCATGAAAAGGTTTATACATAGAAAGAAACAATCTTTGATGGTTACGAAGGAGGGGATGGGTGGTGAGGGAAAAACACTAACTTAGACAATAGATAAGTGGTAACTTTGTTGAAGGGTAAGACAGTACACAGTACTGGGGAAGTCAGCATACCTTGAC
The DNA here is from genome assembly GCF_024166365.1 of Elephas maximus indicus. Taxonomy (NCBI): domain Eukaryota; kingdom Metazoa; phylum Chordata; class Mammalia; order Proboscidea; family Elephantidae; genus Elephas; species Elephas maximus. Next base: position 162,334,849 of record NC_064821.1, on the reverse strand, counting down.
CAAGACAAGGTCATAGAAGCTTCATAGACACTCCCTGAGGGACTGAGTTACTGACTTGGAGGCTGGGGACCATGATCTCAGGGGACATCTAGTCCAAGTGGAGTAACATAGTTGATAAAGAAAATGTTTTATATCGTACTTTGGTGAGTAGCGTCTGGGATCTTAAAAGCTTGTGAGTGGCCATTTATGATGCTCCACTGGTCCCACCCTGTCTTGAGCAAGGGAGAATGAAGAAAACCAAAGACACAAAGGAAAGATTAGTCCAAAGGACTAATGGACCACAACTACCACAAACTCTACCAAACTGGGTCCAGCACAACTAGATGATGCCCAGCTACCATCACTTACTGCTCTGACAGGAATCACAATAGGGGGTTCTGGACAGAGCTGGAGAAAAACGGAGAACAAAATTCTAACTCACAGAAAAAGACCAGACTTACTGGTCTGACAGAGACCGGAGAAACTCTGAGAGCATGGGCCCTGGACACCCTTTTAACTCAGTACCAAAGTCACTCCTGAGGTTCACCCTTCAGCTGAAGATTAGACAAGCCCATAAAACAAAATGAGACTAAATGGGCACACCAGCCCAGGAACAAGGATGAGAAGGCAAGAGGAGACAGAAAAGCTGGTAAAGAGGAACTCAGGGTCTAGAAGGGGCAAGTGTTGACATGTCATCGGGTTGGCAACCAGTGTCACAAAACAATGTGTGTATTAATTGTTTGAGAAACTAATTTGCTCTTTAAACCTTCATCTTAAGCACAATAAAAAAAGAAACTCGAATTTTCAGGTAAAGACAACAAAATGGAATCAGATCATAGAATTTATAGTTTTCTAATTAAATAAACAATAACAATAAAAATAGTAAAGACCAAACTTCATCAACAGCAGTGAAAGCAGGTAAGGCTGCAACCTGAGTCATTTAAGAAAATAGAACTCTTTTCCCTACCACCATCAGAAAATAGGGGGAGAGATATAAGTTCTCAGTGAAGAAAAAACAAAAACCTAGCCTTGCTGACATTTATTTTTATTAACTGGATTCCTAATTTTATTTTGTTTAGGTCATGCACATTCGGAAACTACTTAAGAAAATGGATCGTCCAAATGGTCTTTATCCAAATTATTTGAACCCAAGAACAGGGCGCTGGGGTCAGTGTAAGTATTTCTAGCACCGCTGATGCTGTGTTGAAAGATTATTTGTCTGAAATTGCTTGATGTAGTGAAAAGTACGCTAGATGTGCACTTAGAAACCCTTAGTTTGTGTCTAATCTTGTGATCTACTGATGCTGTTACCTTTGGCTCGTCTCTAATCTCTTGAAGCTTCAGTTTTCCCTGTAGTAAAACGGAAATATTGAAAACCTGTTACACCAGATGTTATTTCATATATGTGTAAGTTCTTTGAAAAATTATAGTGTGGCATTGGGAAATGTAATACATTGATTTCCTATTAATAAGTCATATCGTCATGTAAGTAAGACCATTGCCTGAGATAGGTATTTATAGGAGGAATATGAAGAACAAATGATATGTTAAATGACTAGAAAACGGTTGGTTGCTCTTGGATAACTTATGTCCAGACATTCATTTTAAAAGAAGGTATCAGCATGTCCACTATTTACTAGGTTTTCTGTGTCAGGTTCTTGGATGAGACTAGAGATGAGGAAAGAATATACAGGACTTGGTCTGCATTCAGAGAGCTTGTAGGCTATTACACCTAGTAAGGATGTAAGCAGATGCACTTAAAGTAGTTGGAGTATATGCAATAAATGCTATAGTAAAGAATCGTACCAATTGTTACATGAAACTGTGGTAGAAATTATTTTCACTGCTGTATGGAAAGGTGGTACTTTTTCTTATTAGAGCTTTAGAATTTATCTTGGAAGGAATTGATTTTTTTAAATAATAATAAATATTAATGTGGAATTACGGAATTACAAAATTTTAGTAAATTATAGGTACCATAGCTAAGACAAAGAGAAGTTGTGACTTTTTCCCTGGTATAACATCTTTCAGTTATTTTTGAGACTAATAAAATCATAATGAAGTAGTTAAGTGGCAAAAGTATCATTTCATTTTATTTATTGAAAATACTACATCTACCATTGAATAAGTATGCTAATATGAATACCAAAGATAGTAAAATATTTATTGTGGAATTGTCACTTGGGCTCCTAGCAAAGAAACTGTCCTTTATGCAAGGAAAGCAAATTGGTCAGTACAGTTATGTCTTTCCTGAATCTGCAAATAGATCTCAGTCTTTGGCTATGATAGGAATCAACTTGACAGCAATGGGATTGCTTTGGTTTTTTTCCTCTCCGGAAATTATTTATATGGAGCTCATTCTTCTCTTTTATTTTGAAGAAAATATAAGGCCTAATGCCTAAACTGAGTGGAAATAATACTTTTCCAAGAACCAAAACCCTGAGAGCAGCATTTCTGAAATATAAAATGCATTTTCCTTTTCTCAGATAAGAATGACTGGATTGGATGTCTGCTCAGTAATTTGGGTGGATTTTATTATAAATTTTTCCCTTTAGAATTACATTAAGATTTGAGGCTAGAACATTTAGGGAAAAATTGTGTAGTTCCTTCCTTATGCCATATGCCAGTATATATTATATGTAGTATAATTTTTCAGATGTAAAAAATGAAACCATATAAGTACTAGAATATGGTTGAATATATATAAAGTTACAATCAGGAAAGCCTTTTCTAAGCATGTCATATAAAGCAGAAACCATAAAGAAAAAGATGCCCATTTTTACTCTTATAAAGGTTAACCCTCATACATTTCTTAGCCTACCATCAGCACAATCAAAAGTCAAGCAGCAAACTAAGGAAATATATTAAAACATATTTGGAAAGCAATGTTTTTATATTCTCTGTGTCAAGAACTCTTATGGGGAGGGGGGCAAAGATGGCTGACTAGGTAGATGCTACCTCGAATCCCTGTTGCAACAAAGACTCGGAAAAACAAGTGAATCGATCATATGCATGACAGTCTGCGAACCCTGACCAACAAACACAGATTTAAAGAGTTGACCTGAGTGACAGATACGGAGAATGAACAACTATGGGGAAGCAGAGACTGTTTTTGGAGCCTGGAGCCAGCGTCCCAGTCAGGTAACCTTGGCGCCGGGCTTAGGACTGGGCGCAGGGGAGCTGAACAGAACATCCTGTGACAGTGCAAACAAGGGGCGCAGCCCTACCCCCCTGAACTGACCTCAGGAGGGGGCCCAGCTGGTCAGCGCGGGCGGCGCGGCGATGCAGCTGGCGGGAGCAGAAGTCGCCGGGAGGCAGCGACTGGTTTTGGAGCCGGGAGTGCAGCGTCCCAGCTGGGGAACCTTGGCGCGGGGCTTTTGACTGAGCACAGGGGAGCTGAGCACCACATCCTGTGATGGTGCAAACACGGGGCGCAGCCCTACCCCCCTGAACTGACCCCGGGAGGGGGCCCAGCCAGTCCTCGCGGGTGGCGCGGCTACGCGGCTGGCGGGAGGAGAAGTCCCCGGGAGGCAGCGACTGGTTTTGGAGCCAGGAGTGCAGCGTCCCAGCCAGGGAACCTTGACACTGGGCTTTGGACTGGCAGCGGAGAAACTGACCGCGGCTGCTGCGGGCCTGACCCTCGGGGGCAATCTCTACCCAGCCAGCACACATAGGCGACACGCCCCTCAGGACTCAGATAAAATAGTCATCCCAATGAAGATAAGTAACTTTGTCTATATCCCAGGGTGTTACTCTCTACTGTTTTTCTGAACCCTCCCCTCCCCTTCCCAGGCGGCTTCATTAACATTGGAATTTCCTGAGCCAGAGGGAGAACTGCTCCGCGGTTTTTCCTTTCCCTTTTTTTTTTTTTGGTCTTTTCCTAACCCATTCTTCCGGCCTGAGAGAAGCAACCACAAAAAACCCAGGGACCAAAAATCCTTCCCTAATTGGACTAAAAACACAGAACCAGCTCCAGCCAAGCATATGTGATCCACAGTCTCGGGCTTTCGTGCCTACAGGGAACAAGGTGGCTATTATAATGCAAAGGCATTTCTGATAGGGATCTGACTGCATTTTTTTCTTTAGCGGATTTACTGGAAAGACAAGTTTCCCAGGTCTGATATCTCTGCGTATTCAACAGAGCCCTCACTGACCCACAACAGGCAACTGAGGGCTGAAGCTCCCCCCAGACCACCTAGCCTCCTGCCTTAGGGGTCTAAGGAGGGTGACACCTACCAATCTGTAGAGGTACTTGCATTGGGGGCCTAAGGTACAGCTGCAGAGCCCACCCACCAAGGTGCTTTAGGAATAGAGACACACCTACCTCACTGACACTTAGAGGAAACCTGTCAGCATCCTGCCCCCCTGGAGTGTGAACCCCAGCTGCTACTAGAATCTGGTGCACACAACTATCACCACTACTTCTCAAGGTGGATAGGTGATAGGGTGCATCACACACTTGATGACCCCAAATCAGATTCTACTCAAGAATAGTGAATGGACTCAGGCATATATATCTGGTAACAGCCCAAACCAGCTGGTAATAGCTCATAAGTAAGTCAAGGGCTACAACAATCAAGACAGCACAATCTAGTTAGCCCATCCACGTATATTGAAAGAAAACAAAACAAGATAAGACTCAGTGAGCAAATATAGAATAAATCACTGCAATAGCTTAGTGATGGCTCGGAGACAGCAGTCGATATCAAACCACATAAAGAAGCAGACCATGACTGCTTCTACAACCCCCCAAACAAAAGAATCAAAATCTTTCCCAAATGAAGATACAATCCTGGAATTATCAGATACAGAATATAAAAAACTAATTTACAGAATGCTTCAAGACATCAGGATGATCTCAGAAATGAAATAAGGCAATCTGCAGAAAAAGCCAAGGAACACACTGATAAAACAGTTGAAGAACTCAAAAAGATTATTCAAGAACGTAGTGGAAAAATTAATAAGTTGCAAGAATCCATAGAGAGACAGCATTCAGAAATCCAAAAGATTAACAATAAAATTACAGAATTAGACAACGCAATAGGAAGTCAGAGGAGCAGACTCAAGCAATTAGAGTGCAAAGTGGGAAATCTGGAGGACCAGGGAATTAACACCAACATAGCTGAAAAAAAAATCAGATAAAAGAATTTAAAAAAATGAAGTAACCCTAAGAATCATGTGGGACTCTATCAAGAAGGATAACTTGCGTGTGATTGGAGTCCCAGAACAGGGAGGGAGGACAGAAAACACAGAGAGAATAGCTGAAGATCTGCTGACAGAAAACTTCCCTGACATCATGAAAGACGAAGGGATATCTATCCAGGATGCTTATTGAACCCCATTTAGGATTGATCCAAAAAGAAAAACACCAAGACATATTATCATCAAACTTGCCAAAACCAAAGATAAAGAGAAAATTTTAAAAGCAGCCAGGGAGAAAAGAAAGGTCTCCTTCAAGGGAGAATCAATAAGAATAAGTTCAGACTACTCAGCAGAAACCATGCAGGCAAGAAGGCAACGGGATGACATATACAGAGCAGTGAAGGAGAAAAACTGCCAGCCAAGGATCATATATCCAGCAAAACTCTCTCTGAAATATGAAGGTGAAATTAAGATATTTACAGATAAACACAAGCTTAGAAAATTTGCAAAAACCAAACCAGAGCTACAAGAAATACTGAAGGAAATTGTTTGGTCAGAAAACCAATAATATCAGATACCAGCACAACACAAGGTCACAGAACAGAACATCCTGATATCAACTCAAATAGGGAAATCACAAAAACAAATTAAGATTAATTCAAAAAAAAAAAAAATGCTCAAAACAGGGAATCACTGAAGTCAATATGTAAAAGATCACAATAATCAAAAAGAGGGACTAAATACAGGTGGCATAGAACTGCCATATGGAGAGGGATACAAGGCGATATACGACAATACAAGTTAGGTTTTTACTTAGAAAAATAGGGGTGAATATTAAGGTAACCACAAAGAGGTATAACAACTCCATAGCTCAAAATAAAAACCAAGAAAAACATAACAACTCAGCAAACATAAACTCAAATACTATGAAAATGAGGAACACACAATTTACAAAGAAAAACGTCTCAGCACAAAAAAGTAAGTGGAAAAATGAAATTGTCAACAACACACATAAAAAGGCATCAGAATGACAACACTAAACACATACTTATCTATAATTACGCTGAATGCAAATGGACTAAATGCACCAATAAAGAGACAGAGAGTCTCAGACTGGATAAAGAAACACGATCCGTCTATATGCTGCCTACAAGAGACACAACTTAGACTTAGAGGCACAAACAAACTAAAACTCAAAGGATGGAAAAAAATATATCAAGCAAACAATAAGCAAAAAAGAGCAGGAGTAGCAATATTAATTTCTGACAAAATAGACTTTAAACTTAAATCCACCACAAAAGATAAAGAAGGACACTACATAATCATAAAAGGGACAATTGACCAGGGAGATATAACCATATTAAATATTTATGTACCCAGTGACAGGACTGCAAGATACATAAATCAAATTTTAACAGAACTGAAAAGTGAGATAGACACCTCCACAATTATAGTAGGAGACTTCAACACACCACTTTCGGAGAAGGACAGGACATCCAGTAAGAGGCTCAGTAGAGACACGGAAGACCTAATTACAACAATCAACCAACTTGACCTCATTGACTTATACAGAACTCTCCACCCAACTGCTGCAAAGTATACTTTTTTTTCTAGCGCACATGGAACATTCTCTAGAATAGACCACATACTAGGTCATAAAACAAACCTTTGCAGAATCCAAAACATCGAAATATTACAAAGCATCTTCTCAGACCACAAGGCCATAAAAGTGGAAATCAATAACAGAAAAATTAGGGAAAAGATATCAAATACTTGGAAACTGAACAATACCCTCCTGAAAAAAGACTGGATTATAGAAGACATTAAGGAGGGAATAAGGAAATTCGTAGAATGCAACGAGAATGAAAATACTTCCTATCAAAACCTCTGAGACACAGCAAAAGCAGTGCTCAGAGGCCAATTTATATCGATAAATGCACACATACAAAAAGAAGAAAGAGCCAAAATCAGAGAACTGTCCCTACAACTTGAACAAATAGAAAGTGAGCAACAAAAGAATCCATCAGGCACCAGAAGAAAACAAATAATAAAAATTAGAGCTGAACTAAATGAATTAGAGAACAGAAAAACAATTGAAAGAATTAACAAAGCCAAAAGCTGGTTCTTTGAAAAAATTAACAAAATTGATAAACCATTGGCCAGACTGACTAAAGAAATACAGGAAAGGAAACAACCCGAATAAGAAACGAGAAGGACCACATCACAACTAGACCCAACTGAAAAAAGAATCATATCAGATTATTACGAAAAATTGCACTCTAACAAATTTGCAAACCTGGAAGAAATGGATGAATTCCTGGAAAAACACTACCTACCTAAACTAACACAATCAGAAGTAGAACAACTAAATAGGCCCATAACAAAAGAAGAGATTGAAACGGTAATCAAAAAACTCCAACAAAAAAAATGCCCTGGCCTGGATGGCTTTACTGCAGAGTTCTACCAAACTTTCAGAGAAGAGTTAACACCACTACTACTAAAGGTATTTCAAAGCATAGGAAATGACGGAATACTACCTAACTCATTCTATGAAGCCACCATTTCCCTGATACCAAAACCAGGTAAAGACATCACAAAAAAAGAAAATTACAGACCTATATCCCTCATCAACATAGATGCAAAAATCCTCAGCAAAATTCTAGCCAATAGAATTCAACAACATATCAAAAAATTAATCCACCATGACCAAGTGGGATTTATACCAGGTATGCAATTTTATGCAAGGCTGGTTTAATATTAGAAAAACCATTAATGTAATCCACCACATAAATAAAACAAAAGACAAAAACCACATAATCTTATCAATTAATGCAGAAAAGGCATTTGACAAAGTCCAACAACCATTTATGATAAAAACTCTCAGCAAAATAGGAATTGAAGGAAAATTCCTCAACATAATAAAAGGCATCTATACAAAGCCAACAGCCAACATCACTCTAAATGGAGAGAGCTTGAAAGCATTTCCCTTGAGAACGGGAACCAGACAAGGATGCCCTTTATCACCGCTCTTATTCAACATTGTGCTAGAAGTCCTAGCCAGAGCAATTAGGTAGACAAAGAAATAAAGGGCATCCGGATTGGCAAGGAGGAAGTAAAATTATCTCTATTTGCAGATGACATCATCTTATACACAGAAAACCCTAAGGAATCCTCCAGAAAACTACTGAAACTAATAGAAGAGTTTGGCAGAGTCTCAGGTTATAAGATAAAAAACATACAAAAATCACTTGGATTCCTCTACATCAACAAAAAGAACATCGAAGAGGAAATCACCAAATCAATACCATTCACAGTAGCCCCCAAGAAGATAAAATACTTAGGAATAAATCTTACCAAAGATGTAAAAGACCTATACAAAGAAAACTACGAAGTACTACTACAAGAAACTAAAAAGGACCTACTTAAGTGAAAAAACATACCTTGCTCAGGGATAGGAAGACTTAACATAGTAAAAATGTCTATTCTACCAAAAGCCATCTATACATACAATGCACTTCCGATCCAAATTCCAGTGATATTTTTTAATGTGATGGAGAAACAAATCACCAACTTCACATGCAAGGGAAGGAAGCCTCAGATAAGCAAAGCATTACTGAAAAAGAAGGAGAAAGTGGGAGGCCTCACTCTACCTGATTTCAGAAGCTATTATACAGCCACAGTAGTCAAAACAGCCTGGTACTGGTACAACAACAGACACATAGACCAATGGAACAGAATTGAGAACCCAGATATAAATCCATCCACATATGAGCAGCTGATATTTGACAAAGGCCCAGTGTCAGTTAATTGGGGAAAAGATAGACTTTTTAACAAATGGTGCTGGCATAAGTGGATATCCATCTGCAAAAAGATGAAACAGGACCCATACCTCACACCATGCACAAAAACTAACTCCAAGTGGATCAAAGACCTAAACATAAAGACCAAAACGATAAAGGTCATGGAAGAAAAAATAGGGACAACGTTAGGAGCCCTAATACAAGGCATAAACAGAATACAAAACATTACCAAAAATGACGAAGAGAAACCAGATAACTGGGAGCTCCTAAAAATCAAACACCTATGCTCATCTAAAGACTTCACCAAAAGGGTAGAAAGACCACCTACAGACTAGGAAAGAATTTTCAGCTATGACATCTCCGACCAGCGCCTGATCTCTAAAATCTATATGGTTCTGTCAAAACTCAACCACAAAAAGACAAACAACCCAATCAAGAAGTGGGCAAAGGATATGAACACGCACTTCACTGAAGAAGATATTCAGGCAGCTAACAGATACATGAGAAAATGCTCTCGATCATTAGCCATTACAGAAATGCAAATTAAAACTACGATGAGATTCCATCTCACTCCAACAAGGCTGGCATTAATCCAGAAACACAAAATAATAAATGTTGGAGAGGCTGCGGAGAGATTGGAACTCTTATACACTGCTGGTGGGAATGTAAAATGGTACAACCACTTTGGAAATCTATCTGGCGTTATCTTAAACAGTTAGAAATAGAACTACCATACAACCCAGAAATCCCACTCCTCGGAATATACCCTAGAGAAATAAGAGCCTTCACACAAACAGATATATGTACACCCATGTTTATTGCAGCTCTGTTTACAATAGCGAAAAGATGGAAGGAACCAAGGTGTCCATCAACGGATGAACGGTTAAATAAATTGTGGTATATTCACACAATGGAATACTACACGTCAATAAAGAACAGTGACGAATCTGTGAAACATTTCATAACATGGAGGAACCTGGAAGGCATTATGCTGAGCGAAGTTAGTCAGAGGCAAAAGGACAAATATTGTATAAGACCACTATTATAAGATCTTGAGAAATAGTATAAACTGAGAAGAACACATACTTTTGTGGTTACGAGGGGGGGAGGGAGGGAGGGTGGGAGAGGGTTTTTTACTGATTAATAGTAGTTAAGAACTGCTTTAGGTGAAGGGAAGGACAATACTCAATACATGGAAGCTCAGCTCAACGGGACTGGACCAAAAGCAAAGAAGTTTCCGGGATAAACTGAATGCTTCATAGGTCAGCGGAACAAGTGCGGGGGTTTGGGGACCATGGTTTAAGGGGACTTCTAAGTCAACTGGCAAAATAATTCTATTATGAAAACATTCTGCATCCCACTTTGAAATGTGGCGTCTTGGGTCTTAGATGCTAACAAGCGGCCATCTAAGATGCATCAATTGGTCTCAACCCACCTGGAGCAAAGGAAAATGAAGAACACCAAGGTCACACAACAACTAGGAGCCCAAGAGACAGAAAGGGCCACATGAACCAGAGACCTACATCATCCTGAGACCGGAAGAACTAGTTGGTGCCCAGCCACAATCGATGACTGCCCTGACAGGGAGCACAACAGAGAACCCCTGAGGGAGCAGGAGATCAGTGGGATGCAGACCGCAAATTCTCACAAAAAGACCATACTTAATGGTCTGACTGAGACTAGAGGAATCTCGGCGGTCATGGTTCCCAAACCTTCTGTTGGCCCAGGACAGGAACCATTCCCCAAGACAACTCATCAGACATGAAAGGGACCAGACAGTAGGTAGGAGAGAGATGCTGATGAAGAGTGAGCTATTTGTATCAGGTGGACACTTGAGACTGTGTTGACATCTCCTGTCTGGAGGGGGGATGAGAGGATAGAGAGAGTTGGAAGCTGGCAAAATTGTCAGGAAAGGAGAGACTGGAAGGGCTGACTCATTAAGGGGAGAGCAAGTGGGAGTACGGAGTCAGGTGTATATAAAGTTATATGTGACAGACTGACTTGATTTGTAAACGTTCACTTGAAGCTCAATAAAAGTTCATAAAAAAAAAAAACTCTTACAAGATCATAGGAAAAATCTGATCACCCCAATAGAAATATGGGCTAAGAAAAGTTAAATCATAAAAAAAAAAAAAACGAAAACACAAGTGGACAATAAAGAAGTGTTTTCATGTTTAACCCTGATAAGTGGTGTTAATGAAGATAAACAGTACAGATTGCTGCTATTGCACTAGAGATTACAAAGCCTACTGTATCTGTAGCATCTTCATGGACTGGTGACCAGAAACCTTGGTCGCTTTTTGCTCCTACTTCACCCCACCCTAATCAAACCAATACAGCTTCTAAACAGAAGATACTATTCTTTATCTCTTAAATTGACTTTAAATCAGTGGGTACAGGGAAATGTCCGTTCCCTTAGTCAATTTAATGGTGTCCTAGTGGCACAGTGGTTAAGAGCCACAACTGCTAACCAAAAAGTCAGCAGTTCGACTCCACCAGCTGCTCATTTGAAACCGTATGGGACAGTTCTATTCTGTCATATAGATCGTTATGAGTGAGAACTAACATAGCCACATGGGACTTAAGGGCCTTTGCGTGGAATGGCACAGTTGTTAAACATCGTATAATAGAGATTCGGTTAAATTTCAGTGATACCTTCTAATGTGATATACAGTGCAGCCATCAAACGTGATATTTTAGAATACTTGTTATATATAAATATGATATATCTAGAAAGATACTTAGGAAGAGAAGCACTATAGGAATAACAACCTAAGCGTTACCCGTGATTTTCTGAGTGGTGCGATCATGCGATGTTTTTATGTTCTCTTTACTTTCCTTCATTATTCTAATTTGATAATGAATATATATTACTTTTGAAGTAAGATTAAAAGCGTTATTAAATAAAAGAGAGGATGGTATCTAGTATACTAAAATCTTAGAATACTAAAAAAAAATAAATCACTATTTGAGAATTTGCCAGCTTTGAAATGACCAACAGGTTTTTGGGGTGTAGCATTAATGGTAGCGGAGTTATTAAAAAGACAACTCTTTTAGTCTGCCGTGTTTTTTTCCCACACAAAATAAATTCAGGTTACCTCTTTGTAATATATTCATTCTCAGGAGTTAATGGTTTGGGGAATATTATAGAAAAAGCTATTCACTAGTTATTTTGGCAAGAGGTCTTTAAAATCCTGAGGGAGCTGCCTTGATATCCCTTTAGCAGCTGCAGTCCTTACTAAATAGTTCAATTTCTTCTTTTAATGTTTTTGTACATTTATTTCAGCTTCTGAAAAGTATATCAAATTCCTGTATTATATTTGAGCAGTATACATCTGCCATATCTATAAATAGCCTGCAAAACAAACAGTGAATTGAACTGAAATTTAACAATTCAGCTTTGGCTAACTGTATTGTAATTAGAGTAATGATAATGTCTGTAACATGATATAGCAATCACAGAGAATAATTACAGGTAATTACCTTCAGGAAAAGTACTTGACAACAGATATGAAAGATTGTTGTAAGGAACGTCGATTTAAAGAAACGTCAGTAGTTCTTTTCTTTTTTCAAGTTTTCACGAGTTTTCTAAGTACAGTGCTTAGCCTATGCTATTTAATGACCAAAGTGAAGAAAATGTAGGAGATCAGTCATTACTGATTGATTAAATTTTATACTTCGAAGTTAAAAATTGTGGGAAAAACAAAAATGGGTATAATATTTGGAGTTAGTAGACCTAAGTTCTAATGCTGGCTTTTATACTAGAATTTCCTAGAAGAACAACTTGTGTCAGAAACCTGCTGTTAACTGCATGACCTGTTGGGATAGGTCATATGAATCACTGATATTTAGGAGTACTTTATAACATGTTGGAAACCCTGGTGGTGTAGTGGTTGAGAGCTACGGCTGCTAACCAAAAGTCAGCAGTTCGAATCCACCAGGCGTTCCTTGGAAACCATATGGGGCAGTTCTGCTCTGTCCTGTAGGGTTGCTATGAGTCAGAATCAACGGCAACAGGTTTAGTTTTTTTTTTTAAAATTAATATATCATCACTTTCTGAATATCAAAGGACCTTGAAATGACAAGGTTCGTCAAATTTGACACCTAGGCAGGCACAGTTCAGGGGTTCAAATAAGAAAGTCCAACCACTAGATAAATTCCATAGTTACCATGGATCGCAGGCTTCTACTGTGTATTCATTTCTTAAAGCACGTAATCTTTCACTGGAACAGCTGCCTAGAAGAGCTTCAAAAGAGATTAAAATTGCCTCAGGAACCTGACAGGCAGGACTGGGGCTAAAGCCCGTAACTTAAGTAGTCTACAGCTAAGACTGTAAACCCTAGCAATAACTCACAGGTGTTAAGAAACACTTTCCCTAAATCATGATGCCTTTCTTTGCTCTCCCCCCACTTATTTGATTTACTTTAATTCTGTTATCTCTTCTTTAGCTTGTGTTCTTTCTTACTCATTTGCTAATCCTTTCCTTAGAACTGCAGTGTATCCAGAAATAGATGTATGAAGTCAAAGGGCAAAATAAAAAATTAAAAAATTCTCTGTTATTTTAATGACTCTTACTTGTAAAAATATTATACTGGGCCTTCTTTGCCTGTTTCTTTACTGCTTTTTCATACTTTTAAATAGATCCCACCTGACTATGAAATTAGCCGTCAACAAGGATACTTTTTGTACCTTTCTAGCCATAGTTTTATATATTATCATTCCATACTATTAATTTTTAGGCTTGCTATCTTTCTTTTCACTCAGTCCCTAGCACATTTATTTAGATGTTGATGTAATAATGAAAATTGTACCTCATACTCTGTGAACTATTAAGTGACATGATAGAGTGTTCCTTTTTTAAAAAAATTAAGAAAAAATTACTGTTTTAAATATAAGTAATGATATATCCAAAGAGAGCAGCAGTTTACTGTGAAAGAGGTTGATTTATACTGTTCTCTGTTTTTCCTGATCTTAAGGGTGAGAAGGAAGTAGGCACATAAAGTGATGAAAATGTTCCAGTTCCATAGAAATATGTCTCACTGAAGTTATTATAAGTAGAATTAGCATTGAATTAGTGACCTTGCAATCAAGGTCACTAAGTTTCTACCGTTTAAGTAATTGGGACAGGAAATTTTAAATAAAGGAATAAATTATTTATGGGTTTGATTATAGAATGTGCCGTAATAGTTGTTATAGGTAAAATCATCTATCTCCAAAAATAATGAAATATAATAGACTAGAACTGCAAATACAAATACGTTTCAATATATAAATTTTTTTCTTTACAAAGATCAGAACTTACTATGGTAATTATAAAAAAAAAAAAGTTGGACAATAATTCAGCCTAGCTGAATAAACATAAAGATGATTAAATGGAATTTGTCAAAAGCAGAAAAGTTACTTAACAGTCAGTAATGGAAGCTAGGGAGGCCATAAACCCTGTTTTTGAGGTCAATCTTCTAATCAAGTGTGGCTGTACAGTGATTGGGTTCCTTTACTGTTCTGACATGCCTGGAATGGGTACGTCACCCTTTGCCCAATCTATCATATATGCTTTCCCCATTATTTTATAAAGTGCAATAAAATAAGGCTCGGTTCCCAAGACATTGGGATACATCAAATGAATGTTGAGATCTAGTGACTCCAAACTGGTATTTCAGTAGAAATACCTGCTAAGGAATAAATATTCTCAGTATTTTCTTGGGTAAAATATACACTACAGAAAGAAGTAGCTTCAAGTTCTTTAATAACTTCCTTTTGCTTAGAATGTGATTTCAAGTGGTCTTCTATAAGCAAAATGGACAGAGTGCTTGCTTGCTTAAGAGGTTTTCTTGTTGGTATATTTTGTTTTCAATAGAGATAATTGATTTTGACAAGAAAACTTAATATTCTTCACACTGTTCAATATTAAAGTTGTTTTTATTTTAATGTCGTTTGTAACTTTTCAATGTTACATTCTTCCTGCTTAGTGAATGTGTACTCTATTGAAGGTTAAACAACCAAGGTATATTCCATAAGGCATCATATTGAGAAACTGACAAGACACTAGACCAAGCTTTGAGAAAACTCTAATGAGGAAATAATTACTTTTATTCTAGCTAATTTGTCTAGAAGACAAATGGTAAATACATAGGCTAAATTAGATAAAGAAGAGACTTCAAGCAACAACAACAAAAAAGGAACCCTGGTAACCAAAAGGTCAGTGGTTCGAAACCACTGGCTGCTCCGAGGGAGAAAGATGTGGCAGTCTGCTTCTATAAAGACTGCCGCCTTGGAAACCCTATGGGGCACTTCTGCTCTGTCCTGTGGGGTCGCTATGAGTTGGAAGCGACTTTCAGTGCCAACAGGTTTGATGAAGCCCTGTGTGATCTGGCTACTGTTAATTCTTCTCTCATTTATTCTGCTCCAGCTACACTGGACTCCTCTCAATTCTTGAGTCTATTGCACCTACTGTTCCCTCTCCCTCTCTTCTTCAGGTTTTTATTCAAAAGTTCCTTTCTCAGTGTAGTCTTACCTGATCACTCTATCTAAAATTTCCACTGGCTTCCTAACTCCCCAGATACTTTATATATCCCTTCCCTCCATAGTGGTTAAGAACATAGACTCTAGAGGCAGAATATCTGGATTTGAACCTTGAATCTGCTGCATATTAGCTGTATGACCTACAGGTTTGTCATGAATTGAATTGTGTCCCCCAAAAATATATGACAACTTGGTTAGGCCTTGATTCCCAGTATTGTGTGGTTGTCCTCCATTTTGTGATTGATATAATTTTCCTATGTGTTGTAATTCCTCATCTCTGCCTGTGATTAATGAGGTAAGGTTAGATTATGTTAAATAAGATTAGGGTGGAATGTAACACCCTTACCCCAGGCCACATTCTTAATCCAATGTAAAGGGAGTTTTCCTGGGGTGTGGCCTGCCTCACCTTTTATCTTGCAAGAGATAAAAGGAACGGGAAGTAAACAGTTGGGGACCTCATACCACCAAGAAAGAAGCTCTGGGAGCAAAGGATGTCCTTTGGACCCAGGGTTCCTGCGCTGAGAAGCTCCTAGTTCAGGGAAGGATTGATGACAAGGACCTTCCTCCAGAGCCAACAGAGAGAGAAAGTTTGTTGTCAGGTGCTGCTGAGTCAGTTCCAATCCTGTGTACAACAGAATGAAACACTGCTCAGTCCTGCGCCATTCTCACAGTCATTGTTATGCTTGGGCCCATTGTTGCAGCCACTGTGTCAGTCCATCTTGTTGAGGGTCTTCCTTTTTTTTCCACTGACCCTCTACTTTACCAAGTATGATGTCCTTCTCCGGGGGCTGCTCCCTCTTGATAACATGTTCAAAGTATGTGAGACCTCCTTTTTTTTTTTTTTTTTTTTTGCTTATTCTTTAAATGTTGACATTCTCCAGAGATTTTTGTCCTTTAATCACTAAGGGCATTCTCCCTGAGTGAACTCTCGTGTCAAGTTCAATTTATATACTTAAAATGCCCAAATGTATACCCCGAATTTAGCTCTCTCTCTGGATTTCCACATATCCAGTTGCCTGTTTGTCATCTCTATTTAGATATCCAACTAACTCCTCAAATTCAGCATATCCAACATTCAGACATCTTTCACTTTAAACTATTTTCCCCTCCAGTATTCCCAATTTCAATGAATAGCATCACTGTTCACCCACATGCCCCAGCCAAAAATCTAGACATTATCCATAATTTCTCCTTTACTTTTTCAGTTAACATTTGATAGATGTCAAAATAGAAGAGAATAGAAAACTCAAGGGTGATTATTTTAAGATGTTAATGATAAGCATTTAAATGCTAAGAGGCAGATTCAGTTAAAGAGTAGAAGTGAAAGATAAACCAAGGGGGTGGAGATTCCTGAGAAGGAAGAAATGGTTAGGGTCTATAACTAGATAGTGTGTATAGAGTGGAGAGGGGACATTTCTTCCTCTCTGACAAACAAAAGGAACAGGCAAATTGATGGGGAGGGGATCAGCATCTTCTCTGAATTAGAAGGCGTGGTTGTCTGCTGAGAGTGAGGAAGAAAGTAGAGCAATGGGAGACTTACAAAGAAGAGATTTCAAATATCTGTGTTAGGGAATGAGGGCTAATCAAGGAGTCATAGAAGAATTGGCAAGTAGTATTGAGGTCCCTGTTGTGAATTTGGCATAATAAGAGAGCAAAACTAACAGCTGGGTTGATGCAAAGTTGATGTTTTAACTGGATTGGGTGCCAGAGAAGGACAATGGAGCAAAGGTCCTGAATGTTCGGACAAGAGAATTATCTGTTGTTTCATTTCCCATCTAGCCTATACTATGTAGGATCCAAACTAAGATGAGAATACTCCTATCTTAATTTTTCTGTTTTACCTGTCCTACAAATCCCCCAAAATTTATTAACCCAGCTGTCTACGTCCCATTTATCATTTACGCACTGAGTTACCTGGGTATTGCCGATGAAAATCTCCAATAGCACAGGTTAAAGTCACTATATGTTTATAATTTCCAACTCCAGTGGCATCTTTCCAACATCCAAAGGGTATCTTTGACAATCCTTTTTTCTTACTCTTCTATTTTTTTTTACTCTCCTTAAGCTTTCTGTCTGACTCTCCTATCCATCTTCAAGCTTTTTTTTTCATTAAAAAAAAGTTGGTTTTTTTTTTTTCAACTTCCATGGCAATTTTAGTTTAGGGATATATATTTTTGTAATAGTATTTATATAGATTATTATTTTTTTAATGACGGTCTGTTGAGGTTACTGATAGGTTTGGACTAATTCCTAATATATTTTTAATTGTTTTATTTACTTACATTAAAAAAATAAATTTATTAATGTATAATTGACATACAATAAACTTTACATGTTTAAAATGTATACTTCCTTTCCTACTCCCTCTCATCCATAAACAACCACGATTCTCTTTTCTATCACCATAGATTAGTTTCTATTTTCTAGAGTCTTATATAAATATAATCCTTTTAATGTACTTTCTGTTTTGGGGGAGAGGGCTTGGCTACTTGCACTCAGCATACTTACTTTGAGCTTCATCCATGTTGTGCGTATTATTAGGTCATTCTTTTTTATTGATGAGTAGTATTCTGCCACAGTTTATCTGTTCACCTGTTGATGGACATTTGGGTTGTTTCTAGTTTTAAGCTATATTAAATAAAATTGCCATGAGCATTCATGTACGAACCTTTGTATGGGCGTATGCTCTCATTTCTCTTAGGTAAATACCTAGGAGTGGAATGGTTATATCATGTTGTCGATGTATATTTAACATTTTAAGAAACTTGTCAAACTATTTTCCACAGTGGACGTCAGTAGTGTTCCCATCAGTGGTGTTCTTCCATGTACTTGCCAACACTTAATATGATTCGCCTTTTAATAGGTGTGTGATAACTCATTGTAGTTTTAATTAGCACTTCTCAAATGACTAATGATGCTGGAGATCTTTTCATATGCTGTTTTCTATTCATTTATTGGTGAATTGTCTGCTCAGATCTCTTAACCATTGCCCATTTTTTTTAATGGGTTGTTAATTGTTGAGTTTTTGAGAGTTCTGTATATATTCTGGATACAAGTACTTTATCAGATATATACCTTGGAAGTATTTTCTCCCCATCTGTGGCTTATCCTTATATTCCTTAAATGGTGTCTTTTGAAGAGGAGGAGATTATAACTGTAAAGTCCCTTTTATCAATTTGTTTATTTATGGATTATTCTTTTGGTGTCGCATCTGAGAAGCCTTTCCCTAAAACTCAAGGTCAGAGATTTTTCCTATGTTCTGTTCTAAAAGTTTTGTAGTTTTAGGTTTTATTTTATTTTTTTGTTTTGTTGAGAATGTACACAGCAAAACGTACACCAATTCAACCATTTCTGCATGTACAATTCAGAGACATGGGTTTTATATTTGGGTGTATGATCCATTTTGAGTTAATTTTTGTATAAGGATCAAAGTTCATTTTTTACATATGGCTATCCAGTTATTCCAGCACCATTTGTTGAAAAGTCTGTCCTTTTACTACTACATTGTCTTTACATCTTCATCAAAAATCAGTTGTCCATATAGGTGTGGGTTTATATTTGCACTCTGTTCTACTTTAGATCTATTTATCCATCATTTTGCCAATGCTATGCTGTTTTGATTAGTGTAGCTTTATTATAAGTGCTGAAGTAAAGTAGTGTTAAAACCAAAACCAAACCCAGTGCCGCCAAGTCGATTCTGACTCATAGCGACCCTATAGGACAGAATAGAACTGCCCCTTAGAATTTCCGAGGAGCGCCTGGCGGATTCGAACTGCAGACCCTTTGGTTAGCAGCTGTAGCACTTAACCACTATGCCACCAGGGTTTCCACAGTAGTGCTAGCTCTTCAAATTTTTCTTCTTTGTTTTACATTTTTTGGTTATTCTAGGTCCTTAGCATTTTAATATGAATTTTAGAGTCACCATATCAGTCTCTGTAGAAAATCTTGGGTGAGATTTGGATTGAGATTGCACTGACTCTACAGACCAATTTGAGGAGAATGGCATTTTAACAGTAGCGAGAACTTTAATCCACACACATATACGTGTATATGTATATATCCATTTATTTAGGTGTTCTTTATAATTTCTTACAAAAATATTTTGTAGTTTTCAGTATTCAAGTCTTTAACATGTTTTGTCAGATTTATCTGTGTTTCATATTTTTATGCTATTTTAAGTGGCATTTTTTTGTTTCTTATTTTTTATTAGTATATGGTATAGTGATAAAGTTGATCTTAGTGTATTAATCTCCCCTCTGCGATCTTGCTAAATTTACTTAGTAGTTCTAGCAGCTTTTTTGTAGATTGCATCAAATTTTCTACATAAACAGTCATGTTATCTCTAGAAAAAAGTTTTACGTCATTATTTCCAACTGGACATTTTTATTTCTTGCCTCATTACACTTGCTAGAATCTGCTGTTCAATATTGAAGAGAAGTGATTAAAAGTGGATTTCGTTGTCTTTTTTTTCTGATCTGAGAGAGAAAGCATTTAGTCTTTCAGCAGTAAGTACAGTGCTAGCTGTAGGGTTTTTGTAGATATTCTTTATCAGATTGGGAGCCCTGGTGGCTCAGTGGTTAAGAGCTATGGCTGCTATCCAAAAGATCAGCAGTTAGAATCCACCAGCCACTCTTTGGAAACCCAGTGGGGCATATCTGCTATGTCCTGCAGGGTGGCTATAAGTCGAAATTGACTTGGTGGCAATGGTTTTTTTTGTTTGTTTGTTTAAATCAGATCAAAAGAGTTCTCTTTTTCTTGCCTAATTTGTGTCAAGTCTATTATATCCTTGCTGATTTTCTGATTTCCTGTTCTGTCAGTTATTGAGAGAGGAATGTTTAAATCTTTGTCTGTCATTGTAGGTTTGTCTGTCTCCTTAGAGTTGTATCGCTTTTTGTTTAGTGTATTTTAAAGCTCTTTTATTAGGTGTGTAGATGTTTATCACTGTTCTTTTCTTTTGATACATCGACACCTTTATGAATTGACCTCTTTATGAAATAACTTTGTTCTTGGTAATATTATTTGCTCTGAAATCTACTTTGACATTAATATGACTGCTAGAGCTTATTTTGGTATATCTTTTTCCATCCTTTTACTTGTAAACTGTGTTTTAAACTATTGCGTGTTTCTTGTAGGCAGCATATAATTGGGTTTTGCTTTTTTTAATCCAATGTGCTTTTTAATTGGGGTGTGTAGACCAATTATATTTAATATGATTATTGATATGGTTTGGTTTCAATCTATTATTTTGCTATTGTTTTCTATTTTGTACCATTATTTCTTTGTTTCCTTTTTCTACTTTTTTGGATTACTCAGGTATTTTTTAGTATTCCATTTTATGACCTTTGTTGGATTATTAGCTTTAATTTTTCGTTTTAGTAGTTTAATGGTTGCTTTAGGGTTTGTAGTATACATCTTTAATGTATGACAGTCTACCTTCAATTGATATTATACCACTTCACGTGACCGTATCTTATAATTGCATACTTCAATTTCCTCTCTCCTGGCCTTTATGCTATTATTTTCATGCATTTTACTTTTTATATGTTATAAACTCTACAATACATTGTTATTGTTTTTAAGTAGTCACTTATTTTTTAAAGAGATTTTAATAATTAAAAAGCCAGCTTATATATTTACCCATGTAGCTACATTTCTAGTGCTCTTTAACCTTTTGTGTAGATCAGGTAAGGATTAACAAACTTCTTTCTGTAAAGGTCCATCCCTGTGATAAATATTTTAGGTTTTGCAGGCCAAGAGGCAAAATCAACAATATTAAAATGTTAATACTTGAAAAACACTGTATATAATAAGAGAAAACAAATTTTCACAAATTTTTTATTGATGAAAAATGGGGTATAATTTTTGTGTATTAAAGTTCTACTTAGAAGAATGGAATTCTTTTTTTTTTTTTTTTAGATAATAACATTTTGCTTGATTGGCATTCAAAATGAGTGTTCACAGTCATCAAAATCTAATGATCAGGTGTTTATACATTAATGCTGATCTGTAATGAAATTTTGTTTCATCTTCCAAAAGTTGTTTTACAAAGATAAATACTGCCAAATACTGATATCCATCTGTAGAGCTTATATTCCAATAAAATTTGTTGACATTGAAATTTGAATTTCATATAGTTTTCACATTTACAGAATATTATTATTCTTTTGATTTTTTACCATTAAAATATAAAAACTATTATGGTATAGATAGATTGTGTCCCCCAAAAAATATGTATTGTGGATCCTAACCTCCATGCCTATGGTTATAATCCCATTTGGGAATGATTAGTGTAGGGTGTGTTGTGAGTCAGTCTATTTTGAGATATAAAAGAGATTAAACAAGCAAACAATTAAGCAGAGATGGGGAAAGAGAGATGCCAAGCCACCTGAAGATCACTCAGGAGCAGAAGTTCAAAAGCGACAAGTAACTCCCTCCAGAGCCGGCAGAGAGAGAAAGCCTTCCCCTAGAGATGGCACCCTGAATTCGGACTTCTAGCCTCCTAAACTGTGAGAAAATAAATTTCTGTTTGTTAAAGCTACCCACTTGTGGTATTTTTGTTCTAGCAGTACTAGATAACTAAGACATACTCTTAGCTCACAGAACATGTAAAAACAGGAGAGGAATAAATTTGACCCCCACACTATAGTGTGCCAACCTGTGGTATAGATCCAGATTTCTGTTGTTTTCCATCTGCCTGAGGAATTCCTTTAATATTCCTTGTATTGCAAGTCTTGTGATGATGGATTCTTTCAGTTTCAGCATATCTAAAAACATCTTTATTTCACCCTCATTTTTGAATAACATTTTTTCTGGGTATGGAATTTTAGGTTGACATGGTTTTTACTTTCAGCATATTAAAGGTGGTGTTCTACTGTCTTCTTGCTTGCATTATTTCTGATGAGATATCTGATGTAATTCTTATCATTCTTCCTCCATTTATAGCATGACTTTTTTCTCTGACTGCATTTGAAATTTTTCTTAATACTGGTTTTGAGCAATTTGATTATGTTGTGTCTTGATGAAGTTTTATTCTTGTATTCTGTTTTGGGGATTTGTTCATTAAGCTTCTAGGGTCTGTGGGTTTATAGCTTTTATCCATTTTCCTGTGTAACAAATCACTCTAAAACCTAGTGGCTTAAATCAATACTAATTGGTTATTTTTCCATATCTACAGGCTGGCCTAGTAGTTCTGCTGACCTGACTTGGGCTCTGCTGATACTATGTGGGGCTTGCCCTTGTTCTACAGTCAGCTCACCAGTTGGCTAGAGGCTGGCTGATCTAGGATGACCCCATTTGGAGTGACTCATCTCTGCTCCATGTGGTCTCTCATCCTCTGTCAGGGTGTACCATGCTTCTATTCATGGCAGTGACAGTGTTCTCAAAAGAGAAGTAAGCACACAAGGTCTCTTTGAGGCTTAGGCTTGAAATTGGCACACGGTTATGTATTTATTTTTACCACATTCAATTGGACAAAGAAAGACACAAGGCCAGTAAACGTTGAAGGGATGAGTGTTTTTTTCATACTCTTCTTCAGCTAGTTCTTTAAATATTGATATTCCCAGGGATTCCTACTTTTTACCATTTCAGTTGTACTTAACCAACCTCGTCTGTTCTCACAGGAAGAACTATGTCCTACGTATTGATGAAATCCAAATCAGCTATTGGTAAACAATTGCAGGCCGGTCTGTGGCCTGTTTTTGTATGGCCTGCAAGCTTAGAATGATTTTTACATTTTTAAAGGGTTGTTTAAACATACAAACAAACAGCTTCGACAACAAAAATGAAAAATGTGTGGCAGAGATGTATGTTGTCTGGTCCCTGACAGAAAAAGTCTGCCCACTGAGTGGAAATAATTATCAAATTAAATATCGAAGTGTCTACTTTTTCTGTCACCAACTATAAGAATATAACAAATCCCTACTTTTCATTTCTCTGTTCCGTTCTGATACCAGCTGCCTAATCAGCTCTTCTTTCTCTGACTCTAGCCACCTGGAGCTAGGTCAGATCTCGCAAATTAAAAGTCCTTCAGACTACCAGTTTAGTCCAAGACCTTAGATGCTAGCTGCAAACTTGGGAGTCTCCAGGGCTCCTCTTGCTTCTGACCTGCTGGCTATAAATTCAGAATTTTCCCATTACCCCTGTAGGATGCCGGCCTCAATCTTGCTCTCCCCCTGGATGCTCCCCTCTGACCTGCTGGGTACAATTCAGGGGTTCCCTGTACTCCCTCATGATACAGTTGTAAGTTTGTCCCTCCTCCCTCTGAACTCCTTCACTTCTGACCTGCTGGCTTCCACTACTCCTTTGAGTTTGATAATTTGCTGGAACAAATCACAGAAAGTATAGAGCTTTCTCTGAAGAGATCACAGAAAGCTCTATACTTATGATTACAGCTTTATTATGGCATAAAAGGTTATAAATGAAGAGACACATAGGTTGAGGTATTGGAGAGTTTCCCAACGCAAATTCCATGTCCCAAAGGGCTCGCTGCTCTACCACATGTTTAGAAGTCTCTCACCAACCAGGGACCCCCTGGAGCTTCCTTGCTGAGAGCCTTTATTGACCTCATTAAGTAGCCATGATTGAGTTAATCAGCCCACCTCCCTCCTGAGTTCAGCTGATACCAGGTGACATGATGGTCTCTCTGGCCTGGCCAGCCGCCACTCATTAGCACAAACCCCCAGGTGTGGTCTGGAGACCAACAAAGACACCTCAGTTACTCAGGATACTACAAGGTTTTAGAGTTGTCTCTCAGGAAACAAGGACAAAGGTGCAACTACTTTGGGGAAAGTGAAATTCTTCACTCCACACCCACCCATGATCGAAATTAATATTTCGTTACTGATCTTTCTAGGCTTTAAACTTACATTCCCACATGTATAGAATATTTGTTCCTGAGTATCTCATTGTTGTCAGGTGCCATTGAATCGATTCTAACTCATAGCGATCCTATAGGATCTATAGGACAGAGTAAGACTGTCCCATAGGGTTTCTAAGGATCAGCTGGTGGATTTGAACTGCTGATCTTTTGGTTAGCAGCCAAGCTCTTAACCACTATGCCATCAGGGCTCTGAGTATCTCATGGGTACCTCAAACTCAACATGTGTAAAATTGAACTCTTCTCCTGACTTCGTTTCACATACTTTGGACATGTTATCAGAAGGGATCAGTCCCTGGAGAAAGACATCATGCTTGGTAAAGTAGAAGGTCAGTGCTAAAGAGGAAGACCTTCAACGAGATAGATTGATGCGATGACCGCAACAGTGGGCTCAAACATAGCAACAATTGTGAGGATGATGCAAGACCAGCAGTGTTTCATTCTGTTGTAGATAGGGTCACTGTGAGTCAGAACTGATTCAATGGCTTCTAACAACACAACATCTTTTCTTTAAAATGTTTCCTCCTCCTGAGTCCTTATACTACTCACATTCTACATAGTTTGGCCCATGCCAGGAACTTTACAGTCAGGCTAGACTGCAGACCTATTTTTCTGTCTTCTTAGAACTCTCAAATCTATTCTGTCCTTCATTCCTTATTCCCTTCAGTTATTTTAGGCCCTCAGTTCAGTATCGCCCCTTCCCAGTGCTTCTCTACAATTCTCCTTGCATGATCCTTACTTAAGGTTTATTTGATGTTTTGATGTATTAGGACCGATAAATGACTACATTTGCTCCTCACGTATCCACTATCTAGTTATCCAACATTTCGCATTCATGACAATAGTAAAAAAGCTATTATCCAAATATTTTGCACATTAACAATGTGCATCTGGCAGTGACGAACACCGAGGCATGAGGTGAGAGCAGTACTGGCTGTGATGGTTAAGTTTATGTGTCTACTTGGCTGGCCCATGATTCTCAGTGGTTTGGCAGTTATGTAATGACATAATTTGGTACTTATGTAATGATACAGTTATCCTCCATTTTGTGATCTGATGTGGTTATCCTCCATTTCTGCATGATGCCGATTTTCACATAATGACCTGGTCTTTGGAATCTAACCATGTCTATAAGTGAGGAGGAAAAAAAAAAAAACTCATTGCTATCAAGTTGATTCTGACGCATAGTGACCCTATAACACAGTAGAACTGCCCAAAGTGAGGAGTAGGCATTTAAAATTGTAGAGGACCATTCTGGTTTGGTTATGTGGAGTAGCTGGAAGCCAAAATACAGGGAATTAAGAAGCAAAAGATTATGAGAAAGAAGCAGCAGTTAGTCCAGACTCTTTTAAGAAAGATGGGAGGAATGAACTTCGGTATTTGGGTATTTTTAGAGCATATATTCTTATTATAGTCAACTGAGTAATTTAGAATATTTTACCTGGACATTGAGTTGTGAGAAAATTAAAAAGCTCTAGGCACAAATATATGTTTATAGAAGATTTAAAATCTCCAAAAGGAAAATCTTACTAAGATTTGTATGCATTTTTCTGATAATCTACATTAATGAGCTGTATTCTAAGTTGTTTTTTATTATCTTGGCAATGGTTATTTCATGAAAATATATACTATAATTATAGACATTTTAGTATTGAGGGAATTTAAAAAGTTTATGAAAATGTACATATGGAAATTTTATTACAACTTGAAAGAATGAGTGCTTCAGATATTTAATGCACCATTCAGCAAACATTTCTGTTGAATTTTTGAGTATTGGGTGCTATCCTAGGTATTAACGTTTATCCCATAATTCATTGTTTGTTTCCCTAAACAGAAAAAAAAAAAGTATGAAAATGGGTTTATTTTGTTAAAATGTGGTCTAATTGGTTAGAAAAAGAAAAAGCACCTTAAGACAAATTATTATAATTGTGAAATGTTATTCGTACTTGAAAATAAAAATACAGCCATTCATTTGATAATTGCTCATGAGCATGTATAAGTAATAATTGTGCTAGATACCGTAGGGTATATAAAGAAGCTTAAACCAGTAATACAAGTCAGCCGTCAAGTTGCTTGTAGTTCAACAGAGAGTCTAATTTTAGTTAATTCAACCTCAGCATATTAAACAAGACTGCTTTTGGATTGTTTGATATTTTTCTGATTGAGCTATCAATTTTCAAATAAGTGTATTAAAATCTATATTTGCCAATTTTTCAGTGTAATTTTATCAGTTTTTGCTTTATATATTTACTTTTTCCCTTAGTATATTTTAAATATCCATATTTTAAACTTGCTTTCAGAAGGTTGCTCCATCATTCGCTTTTTCTCAATACAGTAAATTCTCCTATTTATTGAGTTGAATTATGTTAGTGTTCTTTCGTAACTTAAGTTTTTCTCATGTGCATTAGAATTTTCATTTGAAAGCTGATCTTGAGTCAGAGCTTCATGATATATGTGTTTTTCTTTCCACACCCCTCACTCCCTCCTCCATGCCTGACAGGTTTATTATTACCTTCCTTGGCTCATCAGTTCAGAACTTGGTCTTTTTTTTTTTAGTACACTGGAATCATGGCTCTCTCTTCCAAGGAGCCTATACCTTCAGTTCCCAACATACATGGCATGTTAACCCAATCTCAATTGCTCAGCTGTCTGTTTCCATCTGCTACTATAGGAAACTAATTTTATACCCAGAGTCCCACCACAAGTGAGTGCCTTGAACCCTACTAGCTTGTAGGAAGTAAACTCTCAGATGTCTTTATTTACTTCTGTTTCCAGAAATAGAAACTCCTGCTTTTAACACTATGAGTTTCTTTGTATTTCTTATCTTCATAGTTTCTAAATTGTTTTAAACATGGCTATGCCATTTTAAGAAATATTTGGCTTATTATCATTGTTAATTGTTTTGGGGAGGGGTTGAGATTTTGTGTGGACTTAACATCTTGACAAGAATCATTATATAATTATTAAATTTTTTAGAAGTCTGCATACCACCTAAAAATCATCATGAATAACATAGTGGTTATGATGTGAGCAAATTGTGACATAGGGGAATGAAAAATTAAACATTAACTAATTGCAGAGTTATTGAGAAAGAAGTCAACCTGAGAAGGTTATATTAGAACTTCTAGTTCATGGTAAAGATTGAACTATAACGTCATCATTATGAACAACCATTCTTCCTGAGATCAAAATGAAATGAAGATACAGAAATGGAAAAGGGAAAAATTAATGAAGAAAAAATAATGACGAGATTTGTAAGCAATGGAGGGGGAAGGGTTCATAATGAAGATATTTCAACCAGTTTCCAGAACACAGAATGTGGCTGGGAGTGGATGAATAGCATTGAGAAAGCCACAGCCTAGAGTATCTTAAAAAGAAAACTAAAGAAAAGATAGCTGATGGAATCCCAGAGAAATTTTGGGTTCATAGGAAATAAGTAAAATTAATTGAAAACATGAGTGAAAAGTAAGAGCTAAAAACAGGAATTTATTCAAGGTTGTAATGTGAAACATAGGCTCCACTTGAATTCCTAATTTACCACCTTTTTTATCCCTGGCATTTATCACCAGGCATGAAACTATGCAGCTCTTCTTTTAAAAAAATGAGCAATTTCATTGAGGGAGGGTAAGACTTTCCATGTAGATGTAGGTGCTCCAGAATAAAGCTGCCTCCCCTCCCCCATCCTAAAATTTGAGCAGGTCCACAGTTTCACAACAAGCAAACCATTCCTGACTCTAAAGGAAACCCTATCAGTTAGCCTACCCTTCTCCAACTTAGTCTTCATAAAAAAATCCAGTCAGTAGTTAACCAGTCAGTATCTATTATTTATCAGTATCTGTACCTCAGAGGGAAACCCTGGTGGCGTAATGGTTAATTAAGAGCTATGGCTGCTAACCAAAAGGTCAGCAGTTCAAATCCACCAGGTGCTCCTTGGAAACCCTATGGGGGCAGTTCTACTCTATCCTGTAGGATTGCTGTGAGTCGGAATCAACTCGACGGCAGTGGGTTTGGTTTTTGGTATTTCAGAGAGTGGCTCAAGAAGACAAAGTCAAGTATTATAAGGAAACATGCAAAGACCCCCAAAAGGGAGGAACACACTTAGCATTTCTCCAGCTGAAAGAAGTAAAAACTTCAAGCATTAAGTTGGCAATATTGAATAATTCTATGGGCAAAAAAATTGAATGATGCAGGAAGCATCAAAAGGTGGAAGGAATACACAGAGTCACTGTACCAAAAATAAATTGGTCAACATATCAACCGTTTCAGGAGGTAGCTTATGATCAAGAACCAGTGGTACTACAAGAAGTTCAAGCTGCATTGAAGGCACTGGCAAAAAACAAGCCTCCAGGAATTGACAGAATACCAATTGAAATGTTTCAACAAATGGATGCAACACTGGAAGTGCTCACTTGTCTATGCCAAGAAATTTGGAAGACGGCTACCTGGCCAACGGACAAGAAAAGATCCATATTTGTGCCCATTCCAAAAAAAGGTAATCCAAAAGAATGAGAAAATTATCAAGCAATATCATTAATACCATATGCAAGTAAAATTATGCTGAAGGTAACTCAAAAAAGGTTGCAGGAAACTGCCAGAAATTCAAGCCAAGTTCAGAAGAGGACGTGGAATGAGTGATATCTCTGCTGATGTCAGATGAATCTTGGCTTAAAGCAGAGAATACCAGAAAGATGTTTACCTGTGTTTTCTGACCATGCAAAGGCATTGAATTATAGATAACATTGTGAAGATTGGGAATTCTGGAACACTTAACCGTGCCTATGTGAAGCCTGTACATAGACCAAGAGGTAGTTGTTTGAATAGAACAAGGGAATACTGCATGGTTTAAAGTCAGGAAAGGTATGTGTTAGGGTTGTATTCTTTCACCATACCTATTCATTGTATATGCTGAGCAAATAACCCGAGAAGCTGGACTATATGAAGAAGAACAGGGCATCAGGATTGGAGGAAGACTCATTAACAGCCTGTGATATGCAAATGACACAGCCTTCCTTGCTGAAAGTAAAGAGGACTTGTAGCATTTACTGATGAGGATAAAGACTACAGCCTTCAATATGGATTACAGCTCAACATAAAACAAAAATCCTACAAACAATAACATCATGATAAACAGAGAAAAGATTGAAGTTGTCGAGGATTTCATTTTACTTGGATCCACGATCTACGCCCATTGAAGCAGCAGTCAAGAAATCAAAAGACATATTGCATTGGGCAAAGCTGCTGTGAAAGATCTCTTTAAAGTGTTGAAAAGCAAAGATGTCACCTTGAGGACTAAGGTACGCCTGACCCAAGCCATGGTATTTTCAATCACCTCATATGCATGCTAAAGCTAGACAATGAATAAGGAAGACCGAAGAAGAATTGATTTGAAATGCATTTGAATTATGATGTTGGCAAAGAATATTTAATATACCATGGACTTCCAGAACCAACAAGCCTGTCTTGGAAGAAGTACAGCCAGAATGTTCCTTAGAAGCAAGGATAGTGAAACTTCGTCTCGCCTACTTTGGACATGTTATCAAGAAGGACCAATCTCTGGAGGAGGATATTATGCTTGGTAAAGTAGAGAGTCAGCAAAAAAAGAGGAAGACCCTCAGCAAGATGGATTGACACAGTGGTTGCAGCATTGGGCTCAAACGTAGTAATGATTGTGAAGGTGGTGCAGGACCAGGCAATATTTTGTACTGTTGCGGATGGGGTCACTAAGAATTGGAGCTGGCTCCACGGCATCTAACAGCAAAAATATCTATAAATGTATATTAGTGATGGGATAGCATATAATTTCAGAACTATAACTCCTAGGTTCTGTTTTCGTTAACTATTACCAAATTTCCCTTAAATTCCAGCAACAATGCAGCATGACCTTATCAACATTGGCTATTATCAGTCGTTACAAAATTTTTTAATAGGTAAAAGAAAACCCTGGTGGCTTAGTGGTTAAGTGCTACAGCTGCTAACCAAAGGGTCGGCAGTTTGAATCCGCCAGGTGCTCCTTGGAAACTCTATGGGGCAGTTCTGTTCTGTCCTATAGGGTCGCTATGAGTCGGAATCGACTCGACGGCACTGTGGGTTTGGTTTTGGTTTAATAGGTAAAAATAAAATCTCGTTATTTGATTTTCTCTAAGCATCTTTGCTTATGTAAATTATCGATTTGTGGCTTTTTTTTTTTTTTTCCCTTGTGAGTTACTTGTGTGCATCATATGTCAATTTTTTGTTCCATTTGTTCTCGTTTGTCAGAGTTCTTTGTTTAGGGTATCGATCCTTTTTTCTTATGTTGTGAGTATCTTCTCCCATTCAGTTTTTTGTCTTTGTCTTTTGTATTTATTTATGGTAGCATAAATTATAGGAAGAGCCCTGGCCACACAGTGGTTAACGGCTGTAGCTGCTAACCAAAAGGTCAGCGGTTCGAAACCCTATGGGACAGAATTGATAGCAGTGGGTTTGACTTTTTTTTATACCATAACCAACCAACCAACCCATTGCCATCGAGTCGATTCCAACTCATAGCGACGCTCTAGGACAGAGTAGAACTGCCCCATAGAGTTTCCAAGGAGCGCCTGGTGGATTTGAACTGCTGACTTTTTGGTTAGCAGCCGTAGTACTTAACCATTACGCCACCAAGGTTTCCTACAGCTATAAATCTTTTCCTTTATGGCTACTTCATTTTGTGTTTTACTTAAGATCATTTGCTTAGGAAGACTAGACATTCTTTTTTTTTCTTCTGGTATATTTATAGTTTTATGTTTCACTTTTAAATAGTTAATCTATCACAGATTTATATTTGTGAGCTAAAGATATAAATACTAATATGCATTTGTCCCCAAATGGATAGTCAGTTTCATAGGGCACTGAATAGTCCATCTTTTCCTTACCAGTTTGAAAGACCAATTATAGTACTATGTAAATGATGGAAGAGTTATGGGAAATGTGATATTTTTTCTTTCATGCAGGGAGGATGTAAGTTTTGAAACAAAATTCAGGGATGATAGGGCAGGGTTTGTACAAAGTCAGGAGTAAAAGATTTATAGAACTAAACTGTTTAGCATTAAAAATATAGGTGGGATAGAGAAAGAATATAACTAGGCAAACAAACGTGTACTAACAGCTGTATAAATACTAATGGAGGATAAAAATTCAGCAACTTACTATGCCAGGTGTTACAGAGGAGTTCTTGGGCTTTTTTTTCTTTGTGGAATAATTTTATTTCCTATGGCACAGATGTTACCATTAACCACCTTATAGAGAAAAATGTCCAAGAGTGAGCTCTTCTAGGTTAACATCAGATCTAAGAGCATTTTGCGTATTTAATCATAGCTTACATATTTAGGGAGCCCTGATGGTACAGTGGTTAAGAGCTTGGCTGCTAACCAAAAGGTCAGTAGTTCTTATCCACCAGCCGCTCTCTGGAAACCCTATGGGACAGTTCTACTCTGTCCTATAGGGTTGCTATGAGTCAGAATTGACTTAATGGCAATGGATTTGGGGGGTTTTGTTGGTATATATTTAGAGCCATTAATATATGAAAGATAATTATTTTCAATTCTGGGAAGTTTGGATATGTGACAATGTACAAACTATGTGATTCAGGAAAATACTGAATATGTGAAATACCACATCCAGAGGAAAAAGATGTCCTAAAAAATTGGGTACATATATAGAGAAGAGTTATTATGATATAATCTTACTGGACTAAATTTGAAGTATGTTGATACATAATTTTAAAATTATTAATACAATTTTAAGATAATTGACCTGTAATATTATAATTGAAAAATATTACTTTATAGTCTATTTTTCCTATACCTCCATTCTTCTCTTTTGTTATAGATCATACATCAGTTGGTGGACTGGGAGACAGTTTTTATGAATACTTACTGAAAGCATGGTTAATGTCAGATAAAACAGACCATGAGGCAAGAAAAATGTATGATGATGCTGTTGAGGTAATTATCAGAACATTTTGCTACTTATTGAATGTAAACTGTGAATATTTGATAGTGACTAGACAAATACAACCATTGCATGCATCCAGGAAGTGCGTATAATGCATATAAGCATTTTATCATATGCAGTCATTGTATAGTTTTTAAGTGTTGTAATATAAAAGGCATATATTTCTTTACTTATATTGTGGCATTTTAAAGAAATTATTGAAGAATTTAGTGTAGCATTTTCTTTATGAAAAATTATTGCTTTTAGTTGTTGTCTACAAAGACTGGAAAAACTTCTGACTGAACATACATTTCCGTAAACCTTTCTTCTTCCCAGTGATTACTTGTACCTACCCATTGAAAACTTCCCAGGTAAATAGTAATGACAGCGCACTTACATAGTGTTTTCCAAACACCGGGTGCTGTTCTAACTCCTTTTTCTTATATGAAATAATTTTACCATTACTTGCATTTTACACAAGAGGTCCTTAAGGTACAGAGAGATTAAGCAACTTGCTGAAGGTCGCATAGCTGCTAACTGAGGGAGCCTGGAACGAACAGCCTGATGCTGCAGCCTGTGCTCTTCACCGCTGTCCTGAGTTGTTCATATTTATGTAACCTCATACCATGATGCTGTGAAATTTTAAAATCCAAACAAGACGCATTCTTAGAAGCATTTAGATAGGATATTTCCAAGCAAAAACTGAAATAGAAAAGTATATGAATAGTAAGTTATTTTTTCTCTGACCCGTTATAAGCTCATACCCCATTAATGATTTAAAGTATTTCTTAAAATAGTATACTTTGTATATAAGAACACCGTTCTGGCTTTAGTCAAGTATCCATTTTCAGAGTTATAGTTTTGTTTTTATTTTTAATACTCATTTTATATCCTTGCCTTTTAGGGACCTTACAGCTGTCTATAAAAATGCACAGATGTTGAATTTAATATACAGTGTACATTGCTTTGCCCATTGTAGGCACTCAGTAAATGTTTGCTGAAGGACTGAGTTAACTAATAAATTGAAGTAATTGAACTATAATCAAGAATTAAAATTTTAGTATATGACTTGTAAAGTACTTTGTGAAGTCTTAAATTTTGAAAAAGTTTAGAAGTTTTATTTCTCTGTTATTAAAATTTAAAACTAGAATTTTTATGGTCTAAGAGAAGTGATTAAGTAGAAAGAATTTAGTAGTCTTAGAATCATAGTGTTGAAAAGATCCCTCAGTCATTCCCACTGCAGTCTGGGTACCCTGAGGGCAGAAACTAATTTGTTTATTTTTGTCTCAGCACCTAGCACTGAAACATAATAGTTACTCAGTAAGTGTTTGATAATTGAATGATTATATTTAATATTATCATTTTTGAGAAAGTGTAATGCATCATATACCATGTAATTGATATTTTTTCTTTATAGCTTGCTGCTTGCTTATAATATTCGTAATCTAAAACTATTTTTCCTTTTACTTTACTTAATTTTCGATAGAAGTGAAGGAAAATCTGTTTAATATTTGTCATTGATTTTTTTCATTGTATATACTTTGAAAGGCATGATATCTATGTGAAAGTTAACCTCATTAGGTTAAAATTATTTTCCACAAAACATCTGCTATATAAGTTAACTATTCTGTAAATCTTCCCATATTTGTTTTCTGTGTCCTGTTTTTATTAGTTCTTAAGTCCAGAATGGGCACCTAGTAAATATTTCTAAATGACCAATTAGCCTTTTTAAATTTTGAAGCATAATCTTAAGTACACAGTTTTGTGATAGTAGTTTATCTTCAGTAAACAATTTTGTCAAGGGACAGAGTATACACAAATTTAACTAAGTGACATATGGAGTGCATGGGAGAGGTAGGAATGATCACTTATTTTAAGATCGGTTTTAATTTGAATAAGTCATATTTTAAGTTTGCGTTTCTGAGCCTTTGTATGTAATAATTCCACTTCCACCCCCCTGCTGCACACGTGCTGCCTGATACCCATATCCCTGGCTCTTACATGCTGCTTTTCTTCTTAAAAATTATTTACACTGATAGCTTTTGTGTTCTGATATAGTTTATATTTAGTCTTTAATTTTTAGAATAGTGAAGAAAAAATGTACTCTTTTAAAGGTAGTTTAGGATCAAGATTGGAATACCAGTGTTAGTGAAAATTGTTCAACATCTTTTAATCAAAGAATAATAATACTTCTTTTAACTGCCATTCAGCAGTTTGGCATTTTATACAAGTTGAATCCTTAGGATTTGTCATATTTACATACCAGCAATTTTAGGGGTTCGTAAGTGAATTACTGGTAAGAGCCCTATCTTTACTCATCTTTTACTTCAGTCCTGTTAGGTCCATGGGGATATGTTTGTATAGCTTTTCATTATATAGGTAAGAACGGAAATGTTATAATGAACAGAAATGACACAAAGACAAAAATATTGTGTGAAAATTTAGAACTAAAAGTACAGATACCATTTTTTAGGCATTTACTGAGTACCTTACACGTGGAAAACGTGGTAGATGCCATGAAGTCTGCAAAGATGAAGAACACCCCTCTACTCAATGAACAAATCTTTTCTTTTGTGCTTCAGGGCACTATGGTTAAAAGAAAATAACTACAACAAAAACTTGTAATCCAAGGGCAGTCACTTATTTTGTTTATCAGCCACCTCTCATTTCCCTTATAGGCCAAATATTATTATCTAAGAGCACTATTTATTTATTTACAAATTATTAGTTAAACTTTTTTTTATTTATTTAGTACTTACTACATTATAGTCCTTGTGTAATATAAGATAATGCGTAAGGCATAGTCCCTACAATTCTGAAAAACCTACATTGTTACTGTAGAGAATATAGAATAAATTTTTCCTAAACTGATTATTTTGAGGCTTGTCAGAGAACAACCCACAACAAAATGTGGAAAATTCTTGAATGAAATAATCCTTTTGATTGTCTGAAATAAAAGTATCTTCTAATCATATGCAATAATTTCTACCAAAGAGAAGTGGATTGATGTAAGTTCTTATTGTATTTCTAAAGGTAGAGCATTAATCCATAGACCCTCTCAGCGAAGTCCGGGAACATAGTCCAAAGGAGTAAAGCCCTAAAAAATGTCACCTTTAAAATTAAAGATGATTATTGGACTGTACTTCATGTCCTATTCAAGTTTATTTTAATGTACAGTATTTCTCAGGCCATTCCTACATCTTTTGAGTAAATCTGATATTCCAGGAGGATGAGCTGTATTTATCATATGTCCTCTCTTTTCCATGGCACAGAATCCAAAACGAGTCACTCAGTGTGAGAAGTAAAGATTACTTTCAACTAGTTTTGTAAGCCTTACAATGTACAAGGTGACTCACCTCATGGTACCTTTGTAAATTATTTTGTCAGGTGACATACTCATATTGACTATTTTAACTAATTATTAAAATCGTATTTTTCTGATTTACCTAGGTATTCTTCCTATTCAGATTTTGTTGTATGAAATAGAAAATAAATTGTTAGAGCCTTTTAGGTTTAAATTTATCATTATGTTCTCATTTGACTGTTGTGAATTTTATTTAGCTCAAGAAGATAAAGCTTTTAATGGGTAGTGTTATATCGAGAGGTAATCTTAGGCTAAAGTTCCTCTCTTTCATCCTGGGTTGTTATAGTAGAGAATAGGGTATTCATTCCAGGTTATATGCAACTTGTGCACAAGTTTGTTGACATACACAAGGATTTGCTAGACTAAGCCTCCCCAGTTTGGGAAAATTACTTCTTGGCAGAATATCTGATTACCAAGGTTTTGCAGTATCCAGAAGGGCACAGGAAGTTTGAACACCAACTGTTTGCTTCTAAAATTTTGAAAATCTGCTTTTTTCTTGTTATAGGCTATAGAAAAGCATCTTATTAAGAAGTCCCGTGGAGGTCTTGTCTTTATTGGAGAATGGAAGAATGGGCACTTAGAAAAGAAGATGGGGCATTTAGCCTGCTTTGCTGGGGGAATGTTTGCACTAGGAGCAGATGGTTCCAGAATGGATAAAGCTGGTCATTATTTAGAACTTGGAGCGGAAATTGCACGTACATGTCATGAGTCATATGATAGAACTGGTAAGAATATTAATAAGACCAATTACTTAGCCTAAAATAACTTCGAAATTAAAAATGTGCCCAGGAATTAGAAGGAAAATATTTAAGCATTTTTCACTTCAAAATAGTTTTAACACAGTAAATCATTTTTTTAAAAACTTGAATTTTAATTCTGGAGATATGTTCCTGCACTAGGTTTTTGGGGTTTTTTTGTTTTGTTTTGTTTTTAATTTTGAATTCTACTGTTTATTGTTAATGAAGATTTTGAAGTAATTGTTTTAAAGACAAGACGTGTAGAGTATTTGGGGATATATGTGATAACATTATTTATTTTGAAACAATAAGAATACATTTTAGCCATTTATTTCAGCTTCCGTAGAACCAGAGTTACTTGATAGAACACAAAATAGATTGATTTAGGTTACATAACCTTGTGTATCCTCTTGTGAAGATAAAAATATCTGAAAGATAACAGTTGAATGTTTAATTGATATCTAGATAATTTATCAGTGTACCTGCTAGTCAATTTAATAATTTCTGAGGTTGCATGTGCCTTTAAATTAAAAAATCCCCTGGCATTGCTTTGGGCAAGTAATTAATGTCTCCAGGCTTCAATGTCCTTACCTGGAAAATGAGATGATTTTCAACAGGAGCAAAAATTGGTTCTTGGAAGCAAAAAAAAGGTCTTACTCTTTAATTTATGAAGCACAGATAAACATACAGTCATAAACAGACATACAGTATATATTTGGTATTAAAATTTCATGGAAGGAGGAGGTGATTAGGGGGAAAAAAAGCCTAAAAAGGTTCCTTAAGGGGACGGTAATGAAAAAAGGGTCGAGAAACACTGGGCTAGGCCTTCTGTGGTTTTCTCTGGCTTTCCTAAGGTGTTTCTATATAAA
This sequence comes from Elephas maximus indicus, assembly GCF_024166365.1. Classification (NCBI taxonomy): domain Eukaryota; kingdom Metazoa; phylum Chordata; class Mammalia; order Proboscidea; family Elephantidae; genus Elephas; species Elephas maximus. The sequence continues at coordinate 162,297,611 of NC_064821.1, read as the reverse complement.
ATAATGGATAATGAGCTCCCTGAAAGACTAGTTGTCAGGTGCCGTCAAGTCAGTTCTGACTCATAGCAGTTCTACCTACAACAGAACGAAACACTGCCCGATCGTGTGCCATCCCCACAGTCGTTGCTGCGTTTGAGCCCGTTGTTGCAGCCGCTGTGTCAGTCCATCTCGTTGAGGATCTTCCTCTGTTTTGCTGACCCTCTACTTTACGAAGCACGAGGTCCTTCTCTAGGGACTGATCCCTCCTGATAACATGTCCAAAGTATGTGGGTTATTATTCTCAGTGCTTATGAGTTGGAATCCACTCAATGGCAATGGGTATGGTGCTCGACTTCCGTTGTCATTTTAAAAGCATTTGTTAAATGCCAGATAATATTTTACCTTATGGCAGACTTTGTCAGTAAGCTGAATAGAAGTTTTCTTACAAAATACTAATTGACAATTTGATGGCTGTTCCTAATCTCAGATCCCTTTGAGGATGTGGTCAGAGCTTTGTGTGCACACATGAAGTCTTGCATTCAGTTTCAGAGGCTTCTTGGACATGACAGTGTCTCCCTCTTCCAGAGCCTTCCATAGAGCTCGTGCTGCTCAGGTTAAGAACCCCTGCTTTCGTTCCACTGGAGTTGTTCAAGACTTCGCAGTAAACAACTGCAGTTATTAACTGTTGGAACACGTTTTGCTTTTAATACAACTGTCTGCAGTCCCTGTTGTGTGTGTGTGTGTGTGCTGTTTGTTCTGTTTTGGTGTAGATTGGTCTTTGACTGGAGAAGAGGGTAAGAAAGGCTTTATCTTTACCTCTAGTGTTTGTGATAAGTGGTTAAAATGTTCCGCTGCTAACCAAAAGGTCAGCGGTTCAAACTAACCAGCTGCTCCATGGGAGAAAGATGTGGCAGTCTGCTTAAAAATTTACAGCCTTGGAAACCCTATAGGTCAATTCTAGTCTGTGCTATAGGGTTCCTATGAGTCAGAATAGACTCGATGGCAACAGGTTTGGTTTTGTGGGGGGGGGAAGGGTGTGTGTGTGTATCTATGTGTGTGCATTTATTTGGAGCTTACAGTGTCATTCTTGTAATGCTGAAATCTGGTCACACCAATGTATGTCATGCCAGCAACCATGTGTGGCATGATTATAGTTCTTGTGCCACCTTTTCTTTTCTGAAAAAATATAAAAAATGCCCAGCATTTCTCAAAAGAGGGGAGAGACTTTGAAACTATTTTAACCTTTGCCACCAATGCAACCTAGTAACAAGAAAGAATGCTGATCGCTGAGAGAGAATGGTAATTGCATGTGACTCCAACATACCAATGGGAGATGATTTTGTATTGCCCAGATTTAGGTGCAGGTATAATTATTATTAGAGTCCTTAAAAACTTTTCACATACTGCTGTATATTCCAGCCTGAATATAAATCACATCATTCAAGAAATAGTGTATAATGCTACCAAGTATATGTGTCATGGTCACGTTTTATTCAAACTGATAAATGGGCAAGTTACTGATGAAATTCTTGGTGATGGGCAATTTGAACCTCTCTCTTGCTGTTTTCATAGAGGCTATAGGATAATAGATTTTATTTTTAAAACTGTTTTAAGTTTTAAAATGTATTGTTTCTTACTTATTATGCTTTGAGGGAAAATTATATCATCTGTAACTAAGTTTAATCCAAGATGTGAGCTCCGAAATGTTTTCTGTATGTGTGTGTATTGTATCAAAAGGACTTTACATTTATCTCGACTTAAGAAAAAAATTCTACACAATACAATCTGTATCATTGTATTTTGGTCCAAAATAGAATATGTAATATGCTTTTGTGTAGCTTTGCATTTGTTTCCATAGGGTTACTGTCAACATAGTTAGATTTAGCAGTATGCTGATGTATATTATTCATGAGAAATATAGCATGTCAGAATAATAGGAAGTATTTATAAGTCTATTATAAGAGAACTAAATGTGGATCTTTTAAAGTAACACATTTGGCAAAACATGAACAATAAAAATAAAACACAATAACAACAAAAATAACAATTTCATATCCAGTTTTTTCAGGTGAGAAAAAATCTCTGTCAAATGACAAAAATGATTTTATTTTGCTCATTTGTTTCTTTTGTGATGTTACAGCATTAAAGCTGGGTCCTGAATCGTTCAAGTTTGATGGTGCAGTAGAGGCTGTGGCAGTCCGGCAGGCTGAGAAGTATTACATCCTCCGTCCAGAAGTCATTGAAACCTACTGGTACCTATGGCGATTTACTCATGATCCAAGATACAGACAGTGGGGCTGGGAGGCAGCACTGGTAAATAAGCCAATATTTCATTCTACGTGCAAAAATGTTCAAATCAGGCCCACCTATAGTCCCGTGTATTCCTCTCTCCTTTACCTCGTGTTCAGTAACTACAGGACTGTTTTCATTTATCTGATGATGAAACTGTGTTAGTCAATTTAAGTTACTTGAGCAGTAGAAGTAAACCTTGTAATCCTGTTTTGTTTTCTATTAGAAGCACTTCCCTAATAATAATCACTCACTGTTTTATTGAATAACTGTAAGGAGTCATTTAAAAGGCAATTTTCCACTATGATTATAAAATAAGCAGTTTAATTTTCTATACTGTCCTTTGAATGGAGCCATGGTGGTGCAGTGATTAAGAACTTGGCTGCTAACCAAAAGGCCAGCAATTTGAATCCACCAGCCGCTCCTCGGAAATCCTTTGGAGCAGTTCTACTCTGTCATAGGGTCTCTATGAGTTGGAATCAACTCTACAGCCACAGGCGTTTTTTGGTTTGGTCCTTTGCATGCTTAACCTCTGGAGGGAAAAATCATTATAAAACTGCCCAAGTTCACAAAGCTAGGTTTAAGATTACCCCCTATTTATTTCAGCTTATGTTCTGAGTAATTCTTTAATGGATCATTATAAAAAGAATCAGTGAATTATTGAATTTTTCTATATTAAAAGCCAAAATATACATAAATTTGAAAGGAAGAAATTTTAATAGTTAGTAAGTAAAGAAGTGCTTCATTCTTAAAATACTAGCCTGCCAGGGAACCTCATGGCTATAGTATTTGGGGAGGAAAAAACCATTAGTCTTTTCATCAAAGTATAGGGTATGAGTCGGAATTGACCCGACGGCAACGGGTTTTTTTTATAGCTTATTCTTAGGGCTGGGGTGTTTTAATCTCTAAGATTTATTAATTATGGTAAGTATTATTAATTTTAATGAATATTCATATTTGAATTATTTAGTTAAGCTTGCAGTCTAGATAGACTGACTGAGGATATCTCAGGTGAGGCTAGCAGGGCTAGTAAATTGCTCAGACAAGAATGTGTAAGGTTCAGGGCAGTATGTATACCAATTCATGTAAAGAGAAGGTTTCAGAGTAGCAAACAGAGGGAGAAAAGGTTGGAGTCATTATGTAGACAGCCTTACATGCCAGATTAAAGAATGTATACTTCGTGGTTCAGGAATAAGACAAACACACACTCTTCTCTCCGGATTTCTGTCCGTTACTACATACGTTATTTCATATGGGGAGTGGGAATAGGAAGTCCTTTAACCATTTTAAAAGCCTTTTAGATCATTTTCTTCTTTTTCCTCATCATGCCTTAACCACCAAAGCCCCCTAACTTTGAGAATCACTTATAGAACTACTAAAGGTTTTCCAATGGAGAAAAAACTACTGAAGACTTTTCAGTAGGGAAGTAACAAAACAAAACAAAAGGATCTGATTGAAGTCTGCAAATTGGTGCTTTTTGGAGACCACTGCAATAATCTAGGAATAATGTGATAAAAACTTGAACTAAGGTGGAGACGCTTATGTGACATTTGTCACTCAGACCTAGGTATTCCTCATGAAGTTTAACAGTAAGAGAATGTTAACGGGTGCAAGGTGGTTAACAGACCAGGAACAAATATAGCATTTATTGATGCTGCTTTTCCTTGACCCCTTGGTCCAAAATTGGGCAAACAGCTACTAGTAAACTTTCTATGCAGGGGGACCTGCCAGAGTTGAGAATATAGCCAGACTGTAGTGACAGAGGTTCAGGAATAGGACACATGCACAAATACAGTTCTTTCAGCAGCAGTGACTCCCTAATGCTTATATAAATCAGGCCATATTTTATGTAAGGGAATTAGGTAAAATAATCCTGCAGTGAATCTGTTTTCCCTGAATGTCCTCTGATATTTAATGATTCTTATTTAGAGGAATGAGGACAATACATCTGAATCATGTGAGGCAAGGGATGGGGAGAGGGGTAACAGAAGCACATCCTCTCATGGAGAAACAGTACAGTCATGTGTTATTGTCCTAAGGCCCTGTTTTCCTGTGCACTTTCATAAAATATGGCCTCGCTCTTACCTTATTATGAAGAGATTTGACAAGCTCAAACTTTAGCTCACATCTGCACAAATTTGAATGACAGGAGTTAGAATTTTGCTTTTTTAACCTGTATGGAAATACAAAAACTCAAAGTATGATTTCTCAAGAACAAGAACTGAAATAATTATGGTCTAAATTCAAGTTTCAAAAGTATGCCATGAGAAGAGGGGGGAGGAGACAAAAAGAAGAGGCTTCAAATCTTAAACAGAATTTGCCCATCACTACTCCTCTGGTGTTGGGTGGTGTGAAGAAAATAGAAGACAAGCTGAGATAGAATATAGCGGTATGTCATTTCTTCTGAAAAAGCATTACCTGTTCTATTTGCATCCTCGAACTTTCAAACCTGAGTATATTAAGTATGAAGATTTGCCTTCAAGAAATGACTCTGAATTATCTACCTGTTCGTTATTTTTAGTTATGCCTCTCTGTGATTTCTCAGTACCCTTATACTGTTCTGAAGACACATGATCATTGTGAAGAACATAGTGTTTAAAAACTCTTGTATTTAAAATAGATTTAAAATACAGGTAGTTCCCGCCTTACGACTTATTTAAGTTAGGATGAGCTACACCTAACAACCTTCTTTTCTTTTTTTGTACATTTTTTTTATACTTTATTATTAGTAATATGTACTATATACAGTATTGCAGCTCATAATTTGCTGATGTTATCATTCTCAGATGTAATTTTTCCAACCCTTAAAGACAAATCAAGATCAGATTTATAAAGATACTAATAATAAAAGGCAATAATAATGAAACTTAAAAAAAAATGAGGTATTCTTACGTCAGAACCAACTTACGACAGAGTAGTCATTGGAACAGAACTCCATTGTAAGTCAGGGACTACCTGTATTTAGGTAGAGAAAAGCACAAAACTCTTTGGTAAGAAGGCTTTAAAACCTAGCTGTAATCAAAATAGAGCTATAAAATGAACAGCTTGATTAGATAAACCTTTTCAGCACTAATGAGCTTTTCATTAAGAAGAAGGAGAACCTGAAGAGTAATAAGAGTACCAAGACCAGGAACAACAGCCTGGACTAGTAATGATAAGTAACTATATCTTCATTGGATGATATCTCAGGGTTGAGTAGAGAAAGAAAAGAGTACATGTGCTTTCAACTTTTCATGACTGGCTTAATTCTGGAGTGTGGTATACTTGCTTATGGGCAGTATATTGGTTGCTTTGACCAGCAGCATTGTGACTAGATTCCATTTAATTGAGTGTATTTTATTTAGGCTTGTTCAAAGATGCAAAGAGAGATATAAATTAAGAATTTTCACTCCCAGTATAGCAGTACAGCATAGTAGTTAATAATGTGAAGCAAATTACCCTGTGTCTCAGTTTTCTGACATGTAAAGTGGGGTTACTAAGAGTACTTATCTCATAAGGTTGTTGTGAAATTTAAATGACTTGATGTATTTAAAGCTCCTAGAAATAGCCTTCAGCACATAGTAAGCACTTCATAATTGTTAGCTCTTAATACCCACTGCTGTCGAGTCGATTCCGACTCATAGCGACCCTACAGGACAGAGTAGAACTGCCCCATAGAGTTTCCAAGGAGCGCCTGGTGGATTTGAACTGCTGACCTTTTGGGTAGCAGCCGTAGCACTTAACCATTATAGTAGGTGTGTGAGTAGGCTCTTTTTTTTATAATGCTTCATTCGTAGGATTATGATAACACAGTGTCTGGCATACAGCCTGTTTACAGTAAATGTTTTCTTTTATTGTCATTACTATGGCAAGTTCTAATACATTTTTAGCATGTTTGAATTATTGCTCGTCCTTGGAATTTATGAAATTGAGTTTTTAATTTTCAGTTCAAACTGACCTTTATCTTGATTTGTTAGAATCTGAGGCTTTATTGTGTCAGGAAAAGTTCTCTATAATTCCTTGAGTATAGCCTACATTTGATTTCTGAGTTAAGGAAATAGGAAATGTCTTAAAAAAAAAATGAGAGTTTTGGGGAGAGAGAGATTCCACAGGAAGCAGAATACCTCAGTTAACTTTTCCAGTGTAAGAATTTTTCTATTTGATAATAAATCTTATTCTTAAAATATCAAATTCTCATACAGATCTCTATGAACTTTTAACTGTGGTTCCTTAACTTATTCTTCAAATCTTGAAATTCTGTGGAATTGGTTCTTTTGTCTGATCTCTTTCACAGGCTATTGAAAAGTATTGCCGAGTGAGCGGTGGATTTTCTGGGGTCAAGGATGTATACTCCTCTACTCCTACACATGACGATGTCCAGCAGAGCTTCTTTCTTGCTGAAACATTGAAGTGAGTATATGCCTTATTTATTTTTTATTGCAGACTAGTTTTTTCTGTGTGAGTACTACATGATAAATTGTTATTATTTGATACATTACACTGAATTTTATTATAAATATCTTTTCATATATTTGAGTCTTAAATTTTCAGCTGCACCTCAAGAGGAATGACTTAGAATGTGACTTATTTTATGGAATAAAAGTTTAGTACCTTTAAATTATTTTGTCCTTAGCTCTTCAGTAGGCATCAATCACCAGGAAGTTTGCTTAAAACACGAACTACTAGGCTGTATCCCCCAGTTTTCTGACTTAGTATGTCTCGGGTGGAGCCTGAGAACTTGCATTTCTGACAAGCTCCTAGGTGGTGCTGATGATGCAGATCCTGGAACCAAACCTTGGGCCACCCTGAAATCTCTTCAGAATAATAGTGAGGTTTTAATGGCACTAGATGGCGTCTGACCAGAGCCGCCTGTCTTCCCAGTGAGATTTCCCATAAAGAGAAGCATAAAGGGAACAGTGGGAAAGAAAAAGGATAACTTTATCGTTTGGGCTTATACTCAAAACCCCAGGCAGAGCTTTCCAGTAAACTAGCCTGGAAGAAGATAGAGACTTTAAATATGTCCACGTCCCTAAACATCTAAAAAGTACATATCTCTTGATAGACCATTTGATACCTTCTGCTAATTCAATTTTTATGTTTCCTGTGTATCTGACCTAAGTATCTTATAAACTTTTTATTTGTTCAGCGAATATTTATTGAAACAGACAAAAATTCCTGCCTCTTACAGTTTACATTCTAGTACACTTCTAGCTTACATTCTGGCGTATTACAATTGAAATACACGTCTCAAATTAAGTTTCTTATCCTAAATGGCCACCTTTTTCTGATTTTTTTTATTACCTCTGGTACTTTCCAGCTTGTGTTTTATAGAGCCATTTCCGTTTCCTCCTCCTAACACATGGCTGTCTTCTGTTACATTGTTTCTTTATTTGCCCTTTCCTTTCCGTATCTACATTCGACCTTAATCTAGACCTTTAATGGCTTGGAACATTTGCCTGACAGTCAGTTCCCTACCTTTTGTCATCCCTTCTGTAATATTGCTATGAGTTGGAATCGACTTGACGGCAGTGGGGTAAGGCATTCCTTGTTCTTATTTATCCTATGTGATTAGTTTTCAGAGACTGTATAAAAGAGTTGAAAAAGTGCTGAACTGTAAGTTATATACTTGCTACATACAACCTAGTTGATGAACATGTCAAAATAAAACTTTTTTTGTTTCAGTTTATGTATCTGTAAACTGTGAGATTTGACCCAGATTATGCAAGATCTCTTCATTTTTAATTTCAAAACATAAGAAAATATGTAAGAATAGTACAAGAAATATTTGTGTATTTTCACCTGTATTTACCAGTTGTTACTTTTTGCCACATTTCCTTTATCTCTTTGTCCACACACACACGTACACATAATTTTACTATTTTATTTCAATTCATTTTTCTGCTGAACAGTTTGAAAGCTAGCCTCATAATACTTCAGCATATTGCTTTCAAGAAAAGGGCATTCTCCTACATAATCACAGTACAGTTATCATACTTGGGAAACTTAACATTGATACAACTGCACTATTACCTAAAATGCAGACCATTTTAAGATTTTCTGATTTCTTCTAGTATTACACTTTATAGCTGTCTCTTACCCCAATCCAAGGTCCACTAAAGAATCATTTGTTGCATTTGCTTGTCGTGTCTCATTTAATCTAGACCAAAGTGCCCCTAGTTTTTCTTTTATGACATTGATATTTTTAAAGAATTAAGACCAGTTGCTTCAAAGAGTGTCCTTCAGTTAAATTTTTCTGATTGTTTCCTCATGATCAGATTTAGCTAAAACATTTTTGGCATGAATTTTACATAGGTGATGTGTCCTTCTCATTGCATCTACTGAGGTTAGCCAAACCGAAGGTTAAGGGCATAGTCCTCAAGTATATAACTGAACTTCTAACACTAACTAAGTTCAGAGAGTTCCCAAAACCACCCTCAGGTTCAATAATTCTCTAGAAGGACTCACTGAAAGCTGTCATACTCAAAATTAAAATTTATTACAGGGAAAGGATATAGATCAAAATCAGCCAAGGGAAGAAATGCTTAGAACAGAGTCTCGGAGGGTTCCAAACATGACGTTTCTATTTTCCTCAGGACGCATTACCTGATGTAATCCGTATGTGACAATACACGCAGAGTATTGCCAACCCAGGAAGCTTATTAGAGCTTCTGTGTTCAGAGTTTCTATTGGGGCTTCATTAGGTAGGCATGACTGACCAATTATTCACATGGTTGAACTCAGTCTCCAGTTCAACTGGTACCATGAGACCCAAAGCTCCCACTCTCAATCACATGATTGGTCTTTCTGCATGGCTAACTTCCACCCTAAGAGTAGCCACCCCTACCCTGTGATCCAGTGTGGCTGACCCCTGCCCTAAAGAAGGACACTCCTATCATATGTGACATAGATTACCTCCCAGAAGCCAAGGGCAAAGCCAGATCTCTCTTTGGGCAAGGCCAAATTCTTTACTACACAGACATGAGGTAAGGAATCACATGATAATAGTTTAGGCCATTATTGGTGATCTTTAAGTTTGACCATAAAATTAAATTTTATTATATTGTTGTTGTTGTTAGGTGCCATTGAGTTGGTTCCAACTCATAGCAACCCCACGTACAATAGAATGAAACACTGCTTGTTTCTGCACCATCCTCACAATTGTTCCTATGTTTGAGCATATTGTTGTGTAGCCACTGTGTCAGTCCACCTCACTGAGGGCCTTCCTCTTTTTTGCTGATCCTTTACTTTACCAAGCATGATATCTGTCTCCAGAGACTGGTCCCTCCTGATAACATTCCTAAAGTGTGTGAGACAATGTCTCTCCATCTTTGTTTTTAAGGAGCATTCTGGCTGTACTTCTTCCAAGACAGATTTGTTTGTTCTTCTGGCAGTCCATGGTATATTCAATATTCTTCACCAACACCGTAATTCAAAGGCGTCAGTTCTTCTTTGGTCTTACTTAATCATTGTCCACTTTTCACATGCCTGTGAGGCTATTGAAATTACCATGGCTTGGGTCAGGCCCACCTTAGTCTTCAAGGTGACATCTTTGCTTTTTAACACTTTAGAGAGGTCCTCTGCAGCAGATTTGCCCACTGTAGTGTGTTGTTTAATTTCTTGACAGCTGCTTCCATGGGCATTGATGATGGATCCAAATAAAATGAAACCCTTGACAACTTCAGTATTTTTTTTGTTTGTTTGTTTATCGTGATGTTACTTATTGATCCAGTGGTGAGGATTTTTGTTTTCTTTATTTGATTATAAGGCCATGTAAAAATACCTTTTTTGGTAATTAGTAAGTGATATGTAGAGTCATTTTTTTTTTTTTTAAATGTAGAGTATTAACTTTGAGACCATGTCAACACCCTTTTGCCCAACAATCTTTTACCCAGTCTTATTAGCATTCATTGTTGCTTCTTGTCTGAACCAGTTATTACTATGATAGAGGTAAAATTAATTTTTAGGTCTCTTCTAGTCTTAAAAAAGTTACTTGATTCCAAAGGTTCATTTTCAACATTCATATACCGTATTTATGATTGCACTTTCCTGCCCAAAAGCTAGAATGGTTTATTCAGCTCTCTAAAAAACAAAACCCAGCGCCGTTGAGTCGATTCCAACTCATAATGACCCTATAGGATAGGGTAGAACTGCCCCATAGAGTTTCCAAGGAGCGCCTGGTGGATTCCAACTGCCGACCCTTTGGTTGGCAGCCGTAGCACTTAACCACTACGCCACCAGGGTTTCCGTCATCTCTCTAGCTTCACTTATTTCTTTTACTTACTGATTCTGTCCTTAAACTAAGCTAATGTACATACAAATATTCACATATATGTAAGGTTTTTTTTTTCATTGTCTTTTGTATTTCACTGCCTCCGGCAAGAGTGCCCTTACCCCGTTAATACAATGCTTGTCTCTAATTTCTAAATTCAGTTCAGATCACATCATTTATAGAGTGGCCTTCATAATTAATTTTCAACTACCTCATCAGTAAGACCTTGAGCACCTTAAACATGTCATAAACCATAAAACCCAACCAAACCCCTTGGCATCAAGTCTACTCTGACTCACAGTGACCCTATACGACAGAGTAGAACTGCCCCATAGGGCTTCCAAGGAGCGGCTGGTAGATTCGAACTGCCAGCCTTTTGGTTAGCAGCCAAGCTGTTAACCACTGAGCCAGATATGACATGGGTCTGGAAATATGTAGTGTGTGACCTCTTCCCCTTCCGGTATCCATATGGGGATATTATGGATTGATCTTGGTACTTTTCTCTGCCAAATTCAGGCAGAGCCTTCATCACAGTGCTCTAGGCAACCAGTTATTTATTTATTATTGATACAGTACTCATTTTCAGAAAAACCCATTACATTTGAATGAATAAAAGTAAAAAAGGTCAAACCAGAAGAAACATACAGATAATTATAGCAAAACCTAGGCTAAATGAAGTATCATAGTTGAGCATGACATTCAGCACTGAGTTTCTTGGCAGCTGAAGCGAAAAGAAAGCATCCAGCACAACGTCACTGTCACCTTTTGGCAGTGGGGGGAGCCATTATTACCTTCATATGAGATAAAATTTTTCTTACTGTTAAATTACGTTGCTGTTGTTGTTAGTTGCCATTGAGCTGATTCTGACTTGTGGCGACCCCACGTGTTACAGAGTAGAACTGCTCCAAAGGGATTTTTTTGGCTGTAATCTTAATGGAAGCAGATCGCCAGGCCTATATTTCGCAGTACTGCTGGATGTGTTAGAACTGCCAACTTTTAGGATAGCAGTCAAGCACAAACTGTTTGCGCCACCTAGGGACCTTCTGCTAAATTATATTGTATGGTTCACTATAAAAGAAACATGAAACTATTAGGTAAACCATATGAAACCACCGTTTTTTACAGTTGAAAGCAGTTGAATATTAGCAGTTTCATATGGTTCCACATTAAGTACATAATGGTAAATACCTTCTAACACTGATGCAAAAACACTCTTAATAAGACTTACTCTTTATAAAACCTGACAGCATAAAAATAAAATGCAATTGAATCAAGATATTTCTGTGACAATCTAATGTAGATTTATTGTTTTCTTATTTATTATAAAGGTAGAGCTTTAAAGTCCTAGAGAAATGAAGGTTGGTTTTACTCCTTAGATTTTCTCAAATATCAATTAATTCAACTTGGCTTTTGTTAAAAGCTGAATAAAGGCTCATTTAAGATTGTATATCCTATCAAGTGGCTGAAATTTATCCTGAATTCATTGAAGGGTGGCAACCCATGTGTTTTAGTTTATAGCAGCTGATTGGCATGGCAATGGTAATGTTAAATGAAAACACCTGTGTTCCTGACCTACATGAAGGGCCATTTTACTTTCTACTTATTTTCACGGGTGCTCTGTGGCATAGTGGTTAAGAGCTATGGCTGCCAATCAAAAGGTTGGCTGTTCGAATCCACCAGGTGCTCCTTGGAAACTCAGTGGGGCAGTTCTACTCTGTCCTATAGGGTTGCTATGAGTCAAAATCGACTTGAGGGCAATGTTGTTTTTTTTTTTCCTACTGTAGTTCTACTCTGTCGTGGGTTTGCTATGAGTTGGAATCAACTCAACAGCATACAACAACGTACTGTAGCTATAGATATAGGTATACATTTTTTCCAGAAGACAAGGGACTCTGTCATGCTTCTTTTGTTTCCTTCTGTAGTCCCTAATTTGTTTATTCATTTAACATATGTACTGACAAAAATTAACAGACTGTAATGAGGAAGATCAGAGAGAGATTCCTTCAAAGCCTCTTTCCTCAAAACCCTTAAACTGTCGTAGAGGAAATAAAACATATGCAACATCTGCAAGAAATTTTAAATTACTAAGTGCCATAAGAGAAATATAAACAAAATGTAAAAGTCTTTTAGAGAAGGAAAAGTTTGCCTAAAAGGAGATTTTATGGAAGCTGTGTCATTTAGCCAGACTTCAAGGCAAGGTAAGATTTTAATGTGGCAGATGAACATAATAGGATGAATTGGTATTCAGGGTAGTGGATGTTATGGATTGAATAAAAAAAAAAAAAAATTTTTTTTTTTTTAAGTGTTGCCCAAAAAAGATATGTTGAAGTCTTAACCTCCAGAACCTGTAACTATGACTTTGTTTAAAAATAGGGTCTTTGTAGATGCTTTCACTTAACATGAGGTCACACTGGAAGAGGGCAGGTCCTAATCCCATCTGAGTGGTGTCTTATAAAAGAGGAGGACAGACAGGGAGACAGAAATAGACACAGGGGGAAGATACAATGTGAAGATGCATGTGCAAGCCAAGGAGCACCAAGGAGTGCCAGGAGCCTCCAGAAGCTAGGAGAGAGGCATGGAACAGTTCCTCTTTCACAGCCCTCAGAAGGAACCAACATAGCCAATACCCTGGTTTGGATTTCTGGCCCCCAGAACTATGAAAAAATAAGTTTCTATTCTTTAAGGCCACCCACTTTGTGGTATTTTGTTATAGCAGCTCTAGAACACTAAGACAGTAAACAATGGAATATTAAGAATAAGATAACAGAGATCTCAGAAGTAGAATTGACAAGCCTTGATACCCTGTTAGATATGGGGAGATTCAGTAAGATGTAAGAATCAGAGATGATATTTTCAGTGTAGTGAACTGTAATGATTATGATACCAATGAGTAAAAATTAAGCTAGTTGAAAAAAGAAATAGGTTTTCAGAAAAAAATATTGAGTTACTTTTGGGACATGTTTCCAAGAGACATTTGCAAATACAGATCTATAGCTCAAAAGATAAATTCAGAATGATTTTGAAGTATGAAAGAGAAGATGTAGGTCTGACCCTTTGAACATGCCTCCATTAACAAATGAGAGGGAGTTCAAGTTTAGCTTGCCAGAATGAACACATGCATTTATCCTCCACTCTCCCTTGAAAGCCATTAAAATGGCTGTACAGGGTTAAAAAGGTATAAAGGGTAAGGGCAAAGAGAATAAGAAAGAAATCAACAGCAGACAGGAATGTTAGCAGAATTATAGAAGACCGAGACAGAGCAGAGAAAGCTAAGTATCTGCATCAAGGGAAGTTAATTTACAGCAAGCTGACGAGTACTTCAGAACCTTGGAAGGGTGCAGGCTAGGACTGAAAACTAGAAAAATTTTTGAAAGTTTGTATAAGGAGTAGTTAGACCCCAAATCAACCCCTGCCACATCTCTAACCTGAACAAAGCATAGAGATTTGCTGTCTGAAGAGGTTGAATGATAGAGACTTTGGATTTATTAATACCAGGCTGAACTGAAAGTAGACAGAAGATCTGAGGATCCCTTTCCGGGAAAATTGGTTAGCCCAAGAGAAGAGATCTATAGATACTGATGCATAAGATTCCCTCAGCAAAATGGCCATGTCCTCACCCATTCGCCAGTGGTGAAGCCCAGCAGTAAGCAGCAACCTGCCTATAGGGATTCCAATCAGCATTTTAGTGCTTCACTTTTACATACTAATAGTCTGGACTTAGAAGTGTTTATTCAGTTATGGTCATGTAAGACTTGTGTACGTTTGTGCATGTCTGTTATACTTTCTTTTTTAAGTTTATTTTAAAAATAAAATATGAGTTTAGATGGCTATGAATCATCATACACTTAAGGTAAGCTCCCAAACTTCTAATACCAAAATAACCAAGAAAGGGCGGTGCGGGAAGGAACTCAAAAGCAGATGCAACACAAGGAATTATAGAAAACTGAAATTAGCATTCTCATATAAGAAAAGATAGTGCAAGCACAAGATAAAAATAAAATACTGTAAAAGGAGAACAATCAGATAATGAGAAAGAGGTCCTGGAATTACTGCAATTAAAATTAAAGTAGCAGAGAAATTTTAAAACTCAGTAGAAGGGTTAGAAATGTAAGTTGAGAAAATACAGAAAGGAAAGCAAAAAGGCAGAACAGTTATAAAATAAGGAAGACAAGATAAAATCAGAATATCAGCCCAGAAAGTGCAATATCTGCATAAAAGGAGTTCCACAAAGAGAAAGGTGTAGGAGAAAGAATCATCAAAGCAATTCAAGGAAATGACCCAGAACTGAAGGATGTGAGTTCAAGATTGACAGAAATAAGGTCCCAGCACAGCAGATGGAAACAGGCCCACCGCAGCCCTTTGCCATGGAATGTCAGAACCCCTGGAGTAAAGAAAAGATCCAACAGCTTCCGAAGAGAAGAAAAATTCTTGTAAAAAGGATCAGGAATCACAATGGCTTTGGACTTTTCAAGAGCAACAGTGAACGCCAGAAGCAGCAGAGCAACTCCTTTAGAATTATGAGAGAAAATTAATTCCAGCCTTGAATTATAAGTTTTTAACTATTTTAGGTCTCAGAAATCTACTCCCATGCACTCTTTCTATTATGCTTTTGGAAGATGTTCTCCACCAAAAAATGGTTCTAAACCAAAAGCAAAGACATGGAGGACAGAGAGCGAGCCAAAGAGAATGGTTAAGAGGGCAACCATCCAGGGTGAACAGGACCGAAGGCTCTGGGAGAGACTTTTTGAAGATTAAATTTATGAAATGTTTATATCTAAATATTTTGAGAGAAAATCTAGACAGTTGGTAGAGATTTTAAGTACTTAAAGTCACTTAAAGTACAAGTCAGTGCAGTTTTTAGGTTTGGGGGAGGATTTGTGCAAGGAAAGAAAAGCTGTGAATAGCTTTCAGTTAACATGTGAAATTGCTTAAAGACATTCCTTTGGAGTCTGGATTGCTTTATAAGAAACGGTAAATAATAGCACTCTCCACATTTCTCCCTTTGCAAGAAGGAGAAATAAATCCTTTGATAATGGGTTTGCTTTCTTCCAAAATTGCCTGTGTATTGGTTTTAGTGAAAAAACAGTTGATCAAAAGCCCATTAAACTAAAAGAATTCAAGGAAAATAGCTGATAGAACACCAAGATTCAGTTTCCCTGGAGCAGCCCTTTAATTGTTAAATGAGTATCTCCCATTTGGATTCTCTATAATTCTATCAGTTTGTACCATTTACTATTGTAAACCAATTCCTTTTTACAAAATCTTTGAAGAAGTATATTATTTTATATCTCTACCTCAGTCTGTACATTCCTTCATCTAGGTATAATTAGGCTTTCATTGAATCTCAGCTCAATTCTCTTGCTTTACTTGGAAGTCTTATAAATTGATGCATTTTAACCAGTTTTTCTGAGTTCATGTATATCAGACATTAAAATACCTAAGAGAAATCACAAGTGAGTTAAAAACAGTCTTTTCAATATTTGTTGTCAAAGGAAAGAGATATACCCTAAAATTAAGACCAAGTTTAATTCAGTGTATCTCTGCTTTCAGTGGCATCAGAATCTCTGGGGGAGAAATTGTTCTTGTTATGTGTTCAATAATAGATGAATGGTTATAAATTATGGCACATCCATACAATGGACATTATGTAGCCAGTAGCAGTTGCATTTTTATAGATATTTTTAATAACATGGGGAAATTTTCAGAATATAATATTAAGTAAGCTGTTAAGTGCACATACATATATAAATCATAGATGAATGCGTTAATATATATTTTAACATCAAAATGTGCACTGCGGTTTAGCTTGTGTTATTTGACTTTTTAAAATACTTTTGTTTATGCTTTTATAATCAGAAAAAAAATTAATAAGCTGCAACCATATTTTCCAACCTAAAGTTGAGTTGCTGTCTTTGTGTCTAGAATCAAAAGAAATTTCTGGAGCTGAAAAAATATTTAGAGGTTATCCAGGCCAATAAATAGCAGCGCAACCACACCCCCACCACCACCAGTCCCAGTGCTTTAATTCTCTTTACAGCATACGGCTTCATAAAAGCAAGGACTTTTCCTTTTAACTGCTCTGGTCTCCCAGCACCTAGCACACAGTATACAAGGAGCTCAATAAATATGTGTTCATTTATTATATAGATCTTTAGCTTGTGTTATGTGAGAAAAAAAAGTTGGCTTTTACATCTCTACCTGATCATTCTTAAGTAGTTTTTAATTATATCATTTTATCATATCCAACTGTATTTTTTGAGACATTCCATGATCATCCTGTATAAAATTTCAAACTGCTCACTATCATCTTTCTCAGCTTTACTTTCCCTTGTATCACTTATCTTCTAACACCATATAATTTCCTTAGTCATTCCCCATCTAGAATGTAACCCCCTGAGGGAGGTCATTTTTGTATGTTTTAGTTATTGGAGCCAGACATAGGTGTTTCAATAATAAATATTTGTTGAATAAGGAGTTGAAACTTTTGATTCTAAAGAGACACAGCTGGAAAACAATATCTTTCGAAAGTGGGAGTGAGTAGGGTGAAAAAAATAGTAGACCTCTGTTATGTTCTGGTTGGGGCTCAGGCCTTGATCTCAGAATTCAGTTAGTGTCAGGAAGTGGCTAATAATGGTTCATGGAGTTGGTAAAGCAAGAAGGACCAAGGCAAGATGTGAAAACTGGAAGAGACAGGGCAGTGGATCGTTTTCACAAGGGAGTCAAAGGTTCAGATGGCCACATGAAAGAGGAAAGCAAAAAATGTGCAAACGAACTGGTATTAGAAGTTACACAAAGCTGGTAAACCTGGGGCCGTGGTTCTTAAACTTGAGCGTGCATCAGAGTCACCTGGAAGGTTTCTTAAAACAGATTTCTGCGCTCCATCCCCAGAGTTTTCTGATCAGGAAGTCTAGAGTGGGGCCTGAGAATTTGCATTTCTGGCAAGTTCCCAGGAGCTACTGATGCTGCTGGTCTGAGGAACCACACTTTGAAAACCATTGATGCTCATGGCTCAGTAAACCAATTGAGAATCAAGAAATTACCTAAGCTGACAAGCTAGCACATCAGATGGTCAGGTATGCAAAGCATTGCATAACTGCTATGTTTATGTAGTCTGAAAAACCAAACCAAACCCATTGCTATCCAGTTGATTCTGACACATACCAACCCTATAGGACAGAGCAGAACTGCCCCTTTGGGATTCCAAGGAGCAGCTGGTAAATTCAAACTGCCAACCAAGCTCTTAACCACAGTGCCACCAGGGCTGTGTGTGTAGTCTGGTCTTCTCAAATAGGGGCACCTCAGGATCAGAACCATGGTGTACACATTTTTTAAATCCCTCTTAACAGTCCTATCACAGTGCAATCCAAATATTAGACACTGGGTTGTGTGTACGCTTACACACACACACAGTGATTTTCACTTGCACTATTTTATATACGCATTTTTTTTCCCCCAGTTTGAGTGCCAATTTTTTTTGCTACAGTAGAGGGAGCTACAACCCAAATTGTATTTATGTAGCAAGAACACTATTATTATTACAGGTCCTTTTCCATTACTCTTTTTATTTTAGATCAGCTTTATTAAGGTAATTTAAGTGTACCATTTTATCTGTTTTAGCAAACCACCCTGTTAAGATATGGAACATTTCCGTCCTAGCCCCTTTGCAGTCAGTTCCTCCCTACCCGAAACTCCTATCTGCTTTCCTATCTGCTTTCTGTTTCAAAAAAAAAAAAAATAGGTTCTAGAATTTCATATAAACTGAATCACGCAGTATGTAGTTATTTTGTGTCTGATTTCTTTTTCAGCATAATGTTTTTGAGATTCATCCGTATTATTGCATATATCATTCATGTCTTTCTGTTGATAAGTAGTATTCTCTTGTATGGATATACTACACTTTGTTTTTCCATTCACTTTTTGATGGTCTATTAATCATGTTTTTAAAAAAGATCAGAAAGAGAAGGAATTCATAGTTTGTTTGCCATTTGATTACATTTAAATGTCTTGCTCTTATTTTTTTTTCTCTCTGGGAATTTTTAAGTTCTTGCCTTAAAAGTAAATAACTTCGTCTAATTTGCTATTATCAAATAAAAAATTAATTACCAAATAATTTGCCATAATTAAATAAAATTCTAAATGTTTTTAATCTGGTGCTTCTTAAAGCAGAAATGGCAAAGGTGGAACAAACTAAGTAGCTAAAATTTTTAGCAACAGTCTTCCTTTCAAAACTCAAGTAAGTATTGTTGCCTGCAATTTATTATCCTTAGTTTGTCCAGGTTTTTAAAAAAATTCCTATGAGACTTCTAATTCTGCTTTTGCAAATGATTTCATTAAGTTTTTCTTTATAATTAGCTGAATTTGCTAATTATTTGCTTTTTCTGAGGGAAAATACTATTAAAACGAAAGCTAGTAATACATGAATAGAATAATAACCAAAAAAAAAAAAAAAAACCAAACCTGTTGCTGTCGAGTTGACTCTGACTCATAGCGACCCTATGGGACAGAGTAGGACTGCCCCATACAATTTCTGAGGAGCATCTGGTGGATTCAAACTGCTGACCTTTTGGTTAGCAGCCATAGCTCTTACCCACTACCCCACTAGGGTTTCTGAATAGAATAATAGATCTGTGATAAAGCAAATGTATCAAAATGTTAATTGTAGCATCTAGGAGCTAAATATACATGAGTTCCGCTGTAAAATTCTTCCAACGTTTTTGTATGTTTAAAAATTTTTATAATAAAATAATGGGGGAAAACATTAGCAAATTATTATCATTATATTCTTTAGTAGACTCTAGTTCCCTGGAGAAGAATATCATGCTTGGTAAAGTAGAGGGTCAGTGAAAAAGAGGAAGACCCTCAAGAAGAGGACTGAAATGTGGCTGCAACAATGAGCTCAAACATGGCCACAATTGTGAGGATGGCACAGGACCAAACAGTGTTTCATTCTGTTGTACATAGGGTCGCTATGTATTGACTGAACACCTGACAACAACAACAGTTCTCTTTTTCACGGTTACTGTTATCTTAGTTTGCCTGCCTGTGGAGGCACCCTCAGTATAAGCAAATGAATGCACAGTGAGCCAGTTATCAGATAAAGCTAATTTTCTAAAGAACAAGGTTTTGAAGTAGCTTCAAAGACAAGTAATGGTTTTATCAACAAAACATCAGTAGTAGTGGCACTTTTAAGTTTGTAAGTGCAGATGCCTAAGTAATATCTTCAGGGCAGAGAGGGAGGAGTCAATGAGATGGTCGAGTGTGGGGATCCTTAGACAAGAAAAACATAGTTCGAGGGAAGAATGAAAAACAAAGCCACCGTTCCCTTCCTTTTGCCTTTTATTTTGTCTGTAACAGAATCCTGAAGTTAATGTCCTACCATGCTGTGCTTCTCCTTGTTAGTTGCCGTTGAGTCAGCTCTGACTCATGGCGACCTTATGTATAACAGAATGAAATGTTGCCTGATCCTGTGCCATATTCATGATTGTTGGTATGTTTGAGTTCATTATTGTGGCTATTGTGTCAATCCATCTCATTTCCCTCATTTGCCCTCACCCTCCTCTTTACTAAATATGATGTCCTTTTTGAGAGAAGGCAATTTTTTCAGCTGGATAAAAGCAACATCAAGTTTCCTGTTTTCTGCTGTCTTCTGCCCACTCACCCCTGAGGTTGATTTGCACACTTAAGTCAACTTAATATTTATTAAGTACCTACTGTCTTCTCAGAAAGAAGCCCTGGTGGCAATCAGCTGCTAACTGAAAGGTTGGTGATTCAAACCCGCTAGCCACCTCCATGGGAGAAAGATGTGGCAATCTGTTTCTGTAAAGATTACAGCCTTGGCAAGGTCATGGAAGCTCCGTAGACAGATCCAAACTCCATGAGGGACTGAATTGCTGGGCTGAGGGCTGTGGGGACCATGGTCTCAGGAAATACCTAGCTCAATTGGCATAACATAGTTTATAAAGAAAATGTTCTTCACTCTACTTTGGTGAGTAGTGTCTGGGGTCTTAAAAGCCTGTGAGGAGCCATCTAGGATACTCCACTGGTCTCATCCCTTCAGGAGCAAGGAAGAATGAAGAAAACTAAAGACACAAGGAAAAGATTAGTTCAAAGGACTAATGGACCACACCTACCATGGCCTCCACCAGACTGAGTCCAGTACCACCAGATGGTGCCCAGCTACCACCACTGACTCCTCTGACAGGGATCACAATCGAGAATCCCAGACAGAGCTGGAGAAAAATGTAGAACAAAATTCTAACTCAAAAAGGAAGACCAGACTTGCTGGCCTGACAAAGCCTGGAGAAACCCTGAGAGTATGGCCTCCAGACACCCTTTCACCTCAGTAATGAAGTCACTCCTGAGGTTCACCCTTCAGCCAAAGATTGAACCGGCTCATAACACAAAATGAGACTAAAGGGGCACACCAGCCCAGGGGCAAGAATTAGAAGGCAGGAGGGACCAGAAAGCTGGTAATAGGGAATTCAAGGTTGAGAAGGGAGAGTGTTGACATGTCGTGGGGTTGTTAACCAGTGCCACGAAACCATATGTGTACTATTTAATGAGAAACAAGTTTGTTCTGTAAACCTTCATTTAAAGTACAATTTTAAAAAAGATTACAGCCTTAGAAACCCTATGAGGCAGTTCTACTCTGTCCTACAGAATCGACTTGATGGCAACAGGTCTCTTCTCAGAATTGTACTATTCGAAACTAGAGCATATGAGACATATATACTCTACCCATGAGGAGCTTGCAGCCTAGTTAAGAAATCTCTCACTTGTAGGCATATAAAAATTTATGAAAGTCCAAAGTATATATATATGGTCCAGTGCTAAATTGTATAAGGTGGAATATGAATGTTGTAGAAGTTTAGAGAAAGGAATTTTGGTGCCACTAGCATAAGAAGCCCTGGTAACTCATTGGTGAAGCACTCGGCTGCTAATCAAAAGATTGGCATTTCAAACCCATCTAGCAGTTTTGTGGGAGAAAGACCTGACAATCTGCTTCCATAAAGATTACAGCCAAGAAAATCCTATGCAGCATTTCTACTTTGTCACATGGGGTCGCCATGAGTCGTAACCAGTACCCAACAATAACAGAGTAGTCATGAAGAAAGATTGAAACGTTGCTAAATGATACATAAGATTTTAATAGGTGAGCTAAAGCAGAAACCCTGGTAGCATAGTGGCTAAGACCTATGGCTGCTAACCAAAAGGTGGACAGTTCGAATCCACCGGCCACTCCTTGGAAACTCTATGGGGCAGTTCTACTCTGTCCTATAGAGCCGCTATAAGTTGGAATTGATTCAACGGCAGTGCGTTTAAAGCACAAAGTTGTTTTATGAAAAGAAGGATCTAGCTTGAGAAAATAAATGTTACCTTTTCAAAAGACGGTAAGAAAACTAGCCTGACTGAAAAGTATCCGTTAGGGAAGTAGGAGGAGGTAAGATTTTGGGATCAAAATCAGAGAAGCAGTGGCATGCTAAAAAGGGAATCGCGAGATAAAATGCAAAGTGCCCACACTTTAACTCCATCCTCTCTACCAACCTCCATAGCTTCTATGTGGAATATAAAGAAAACAAGTATAAGTAAGAGGAAACGGAAACTTCAAGGGGAGAAAAGTAACATGTTATTTCAAATTATTGTAAACTACTGTGAGGTTCCAAAGAAATTTCCTATCACAATACTACTACATATGTAATTTTGCAATCAATATTAAATATTCTTTTACAGATGATGGAGAGAAACTTAGCAGAATAGGAAATATATAATTTTAAAGACAGGAAAAATTATATTGAGGAAATTAAAGATCAGTTCATTTAATGTCAGCTATTATTCACCTTATTCACCAGAGTACTGATCAGCACATGCAGTTAGGAAACTACATGAAGCAGGGGAAAGAACCATCCAAGAGAGTTAGAGGGAAGAGTTTCCAGTGCTCACATAGGGCCAGGATCGGTGCCTGTTCCCACCAACTAAACTGGAAAAACTCATCATTCACAGGGCACTGGATAGAGTACTCAGGATGGTCTTGCCTCAGTAGTGTGGAATAAACATCCCTAGACTGAGTACTGCTTTGGACTTACATTTAAAAATCATGAAAGCAACACTTGAAAGGATCAAACTGTTTCCAAGTAACTGAACTGCATCCCTGAACAAAGCTCAACTAAGATTTATAGAAATAGGAATATACAGCACTCAACAAGGTACAATTCACAGTGTCTGGCATCCAATCAAAGATTACTAGACATGCAAAGAGGCAGGGAAGCATGACCAATGAGAGAATAATCTCAATCACATGAGAACCAATATGGATATTAGAATTAGCCATCAAGGACATTAAAATGGTTATTATAATTATATTCCATATGTTCAGAAAATTCAGTAGAGACATGGAAAATATAAAAACCCAATCTGAACTTCTAGAAGTGAAAACTAAGATGTATGAGTTGAAAAATACACTGAATAGGATTAATTGCAGATTTAGACACAGCAAAAAAAAAAAAAAAAAATACTGGTGAACTTGAAGACATAGCAATAGAAAACTATCCAAAATAAAACAAGAAGAAAAAGAATTAAAAAAAAAATGAACAGAAAATTATTGAGCTGTGGGACAACATCAAGTGGCTTATCATATTTATGAAATTGGAGTCTTCAAAGAAGAGGACAGAGAGGAGGGACAAAAAAATTGAAGAAATGATGGCCAGAATTTTCCCAAACAGTGTAAACTATGCACCCACAAATCCAAGACACTCAGCAGGCCCAGAGCACAAAAAACATGAAGAAAACTTCACCACAGCCCATCATAGTCAAATTGCTCAAAACCAGTTATTAAAAAAAAAAACCTGAAAAGCAATCAGAGGAAAAAGACAGTTATGCATAGAGGAGCAAATATAAGGATGACAGCAGAGTTCTCACCAGAAACAAAACCAATATCCCTCATGAGCACAAATGTAAAATATTTAAACCAAATTTTAGCAAATCAAATCCAACAGCATAGTAGATGGATAATATACTGTGACCAAGTGGGTTTATCCCAGATGTGAACTATTGGTTTAACGTTTTAAAATAAGTCAGTGAACTAGAAAAGAAAATCATATGATTATCTCAAAAGACACAGAAAAGCCATTGACAAAATCCAATGTCTATTTCTGATAGACACTCTCAAGAAACTGGGATACCGTATTTTTACGCAAATAGCGCACACCTTCTGCTTTTGTTTGCCAGCCGTGCCCTCCCCCCATGAGGCACCCTCACAAGCACCACCATTCCAACCCTCTTCCACGTGTCGCTATTAAAAAAAAAAAAAAAGCGTAGTGTGCTTATGAAAGTATCTCACAGGGAGTGGGCACAGCCACCAAACACAAAGTACGTGTTATTTGCGTAAAAATATGATAGAAGGGAACTTTCTCAACCTGATTAAGGGCATCTATGAAAATCCTACAGGTAACATCCTACTGAATGCTTTCCTCATGAGATCAAGAAAAAGACAAATATGTCTGCTCTCATCCTTCTATTCAACATTGTATTGGAACTTCTAGCCAGTGCAGCCAGGCAGGAAAAAAATAAAAGATACCCAGACCGGAAAGGAAGAAGTAAAACTGTCTTTTTTCATAGATGACATGATTATCTATGTAGAAAATCCTATGGAATTTACAAAAAAACTACTGGAACTAATAAGTAAATTTTGCAACGTTGCAGGTACATACCAAAATCAATTTACATACTACTAATTAACAAAAATTGAAACATATATATAGCATCAAAAATATGAAATATTTAGAGATAAATCATGACAAAACATGTGAAAGGACTGTACACAAAACTGGAAAACATTGCTAAGAGAAAGAAGACCAAAATAAAAGGAGAAATAGATCTTGTTCATGGTTCTGAAGACTCAGTATTCTCAAGATGTTTATTCTTTTCAAATTGATCTATAGATTCAGTGTAATCTCAATAGGATTTTTTTTTATAGAAATTGACAAACTGTTTCTAAATTTCATATGGAAATGTAAAGAACCTAAAATAACCAAAACACGTTTGAAAAAGAACAAAGTTGGAAGATAACACTAGCTGATTTCAGTAGTTGTGATAAAGCTATAATAATCAAAACAGTAAGATGGTGATGTAATGATAGATATATCAATGGAATAGAATAAAAAGTCCAGAAAAAACATACATGGACAACTGATTTTTGACAAATGTGCAAAGACAGAAAGACAATGTGGTGAAAAAGGGTAGACTTTTCAACAAAACTACTTGAAACAGTTGGATTTCTGCATGCCCCCCCTTGAATACTTACTAACTTATATAATATACAAAAATCAACTCAAAATGAATCACGGACCTAAATTTAAGACCCGAATATATAAAACTTTTAGGAGAAAATTTTTGTGACCTTGGGCTAGGCAAAAATTTCTTAGATGATACCAAAAGCATAAACCGTAAAAGAACAAATTGATCAATTGGACTCAAAATTTAAATCTTCTGCTTTTTTGAAGGACATTGTTAAGAAAATAAAAAGGCAAGCTGTAGGCTGAGATGAAATCTTCGCAAAATATACATATCTAGAATATATAAAGAATTCTCGAGACTCAGCAATAAGAAAACACACAACCCAATTTAAAACCTGGTAAAAGTTTTAGAATAGACACTTGACAAAAGAAGATATAAGAATGGCAAATACACCTGTGAAATATGTCCAGCATCTTTAGTGCAAGTTGAAACTGCAATGAGATAGCACTACACACCTACTAAAATGGCAGAATAAACTCACACCGGAAGAGGTGGCCCCCATTCCTTCCTGTCTTTGAGCTTTTTGTGTGAAGACGTAAAGCTTGGAGCATCTTGTAACCCTGATGAGAAAGCCAAGAAAATCATGGAGATGCTGAGTATTGGGGGAAAAATTAAAAATAAAATCTTCTGCCAACTCAGAGATTTCCCTCCATAAAAAAAACAATAAATGTGGAAAACAAAGGAAATAGTTTTATTATTGAGTAAACAGTCAATCAGACTGCAGTTTCCATTACAGGCAGTCCGCTGATGAGATTGCAAAGACGAAGAAATTGTGCCTCTCTGTATAGTCAGGCAGATACAATCCATTACAGACATGTTCTCGAGATAAAGGAGAGCTTGTCCCCATGTAAGAGTGCTTGGCAGCACCATTTGCACTACAGCATTCATCATAAATTCACATAGTAATTGGAGGGGCAATCTGTGTTAGTTAATTGTCTTTACCCAAAGGAAAAAATAAAACCTCTTCTCCTTTATGATAACCCTGGTGGCGTAGTGGTTAAGTGCTATGGCTGCTAACCAAAGGGTCGGCAGTTCGAATCCGCCAGGCTTTCTTTGGAAACTCTATGGGGCAGTTCTACTCTGTCCTATAGGGTCACTATGAGTCGGAATGGACTCAACGGCCCTGGGTTTGGTTTTTTGTTTTTGTTTTTTGGTAGTTACAGCTTAGAGCAAGGCGCCTAGGCTAAACTCCCACTGTGACAGGGAGATATGCATACTATCTTTCTTGGTGTTTCATTTCAAAGGTAAGGCCTCCAGACCTTTAAGGAAAACATCCCTGGGTTGTAAAGTTGGTAAGGGGCTTGGTTCTCTTTTAAAAACATTTATATACATGTCAAAAGGACAGAGGAAGAATTTACAGTTAACAAGTTTTCTCCAGGCAGTGGTCTAAAAAAGAGTGAGGGGAAAAGGTCTCTTTCCCTTTTGGCATAAGGAAAAAAAAAAAAAATTCCCTTCATTTATCCTTCATTACACAACTCAGAGCTCCAAAATTGTTTCACTGCTGTTTGTTACCATCTGCCTCTGGGCTTTTTGTTATATGAGATAATAAACCTGTTGTTTATGTTAGTCTTAGGTATGTTCTATACCCTATAGGGGCCCAGTGGTTAAGAGCTCAGCCGTTACCCTGTTAACCGAAAGGTCAGCAATTTGAATGCGCCAGCCACTCCTTGGAAACCCTACGGGGCAGTTATACTCTGTCCTATAGGGTCGCTGTGAGACAGAATTGACTTGACAGCAACGAGTTTGGTTTTTGGTTTGTTTATAGGGAAAATCATTCTAACTTTCTCAGGCTTTACATACAGAGGAAAATTAATTCTTCTCAGCCCCCTTAGATCTGAAGACAAAGGCTAAATAAAATAAACCATTACGACATACAAAAATGTGTGCTTCCTCCATTTTATCTTAAAAATTCATGTATATTTAGCATTTGAGTTAGTAATATATTCATGTTTGTTTCAAACTTTTTTCTTACCCTCTTGTTCCCTCCAAGAAGCTTTTAATATTTGAGAAAAGATGTGGGGAAGGGCAGAGGGGAAGATCTTTTGAAGAGGTTAATTATGTGTTTTTAATGCATCATCTTTTAGAATTTCCACTGAGTATCTTCAATTTAATTTGATAGCTTTCTTGTCAGTCCATTGCAGAAGACATTAGAACTATAAATGAAATGAAGGTTTTAAGCACAGTATTTTTAAAACAACCTTAAATATATAATTCTTAATACAGGCCTTTTTAGAGTTGTAACACTAATCCATAATGCACTGAACATTTCCACTGGTGGTTTCAAGAAAGAATAAATGAGTCATTACGACTGTTAAAGGCTAAGAACACATTAACGTGGTGGTTGGTTCTTTAGCCTTACCAGCTCTTGGTAGGCATCTTCTGCTTCTCTTCAGATTTGTTTGACATTTCTTTCTGTAAAGCTTCTCTATTTCGTTTTACCAGCACTCTGTTGAGATGAGTTCTAGCACCACTGCCTCCTCTGAAGGTCTTGGTCTTTAGATAAGAAAAAGATAAAAGGAATGCAAGTGAACAGCATTTAAAAACATCTCTAAAAAGTAAACAACCATTAAAAACAGCTAGTAAAACTGAAGTAGTTAGAAACATCTTCTTTTTATATACCTACAGGCTTTTGTCAGTGTTGTCTTGTCATCTTTCTCTGGGTTTTGTCATCTATTATCTCTGACTTTTAAACTATAGTTTTGAAAAATAATTCTTACTAGAGAAAAAAATTTAATAGTTTAAAGACTTTTCTCAGCTTTCATAGAAAAGACTAGGCATCCCCAGCTATTCTTTTTTTTTTTTTAATTAACTTTTATTGAGCTTCAAGTGAACATTTACCAATCAAGTCAAACTGTCACATATAAGTTTATATACACCTGACTCCGTACTCCCACTTGCTCTCCCCCTAATGAGTCAGCCCTTCCAGTCTCTCCTTTCGTGACAATTTTGCCAGCTTCCAACTCTCTCTATCCTCCCATCCCCCCTCCAGACAGGAGATGCCAACACAGTCTCAAATGTCCACCTGATACAAATAGCTCACTCTTCATCAGCATCTCTCTCCTACCCACTGTCCAGTCCCTTTCATGTTTGATGAGTTGTCTTCGGGAATGGTTCCTGTCCTGGGCCAACAGAAGGTTTGGGGATCATGACCGCCGGGATTCCTCTAGTCTCAGTCAGACCATTAAGTATGGTCTTTTTGTGAGACTTTGGGGTCTGCATCCCACTGATCTCCTGCTCCCTCAGGGGTTCTCTGTTGTGCTCCCTGTCAGGGCAGTCATCGGTTGTGGCCGGGCACGAACTAGTTCTTCTGGGCTCAGGAAGATGTAGGTCTCTGGTTCATGTGGCCCTTTCTGTCTCTTGGGCTCATAGTTATCGTGTGACCTTGGTGTTCTTCATTCTCCTTTGCTCCAGGTGGGTTGAGACCAATTGATGCATCTTAGATGGCCGCTTGTTAGCATTTAAGACCCCAGATGCCACATTTCAAAGCGGGATGCAGAATGTTTTCATAATAGAATTATTTTGCCAGTTGACTTAGAAGTCCCCTTAAACCATGGTCCCCAAACCCCCGCCCTTGCTCCGCTGACCTTTGAAACATTCATTTTATCCCGGAAACTTCTTTGCTTTTGGTCCTGTCCAGTTGAGCTGACCTTCCCATGTACTGAGTATTGTCCTTCCCTTCACCTAAAGTAGTTCTTGTCTACTAACTGATCAGTAAGTAACCCTCTCCCACCCACCCTCCCTCCCCCTCCTTGTACCCACAAAAGAATGTGTTCTTCTCAGTTTATACTATTTCTCAAGATCTTATAATAGTGGTCTTATACAATATTTGTCCTTTTGCCTCTGACTAACTTCGCTCAGCATAATGCCTTCCAGGTTCCTCCATGTTATGAAATGTTTCACAGATTCGTCACTGTTCTTTATCGATGCGTAGTATTCCATTGTGTGAATATACCACAATTTATTGAACCATTCATCCGTTGATGGACACCTTGATTGCTTCCATCTTTTTGCTATTGTAAACAGAGCTGCAATAAACATGGGTGTGCACATATCTGTTTGTGTGAAGGCTCTTATTTCTCTAGGGTATATTTTGAGGAGTGGGATTTCTGGGTTTTTTATGGTAGTTCTATTTTTAACTGTTTAAGCTAACGCCAGATAGATTTCCAAAGTGGTTGTACCATTTTACATTCCCACCAGCAGTGTATAAGAGTTCCAATTTCTCCGCAGCCTCTCCAACATTTATTATTTTGTGTTTTTTGGATTAATGCCAGCCTTGTTGGAGTGAAATGGAATCTCATCGTAGTTTTAATTTGCATTTCTCTAATGGCTAATGATCGAGAGCATTTTCTCATGTATCTGTTAGCTGCCTGAATATCTTCTTTAGTGAAGTGTGTGTGTTCATATCCTTTGCCCACTTCTTGATTGGGTTGTTTGTCTTTTTGTGGTTGAGTTTTGACAGAATCATATAGATTTTAGAGATCAGGCGCTGGTCGGAGATGTCATAGCTGAAAATCCTTTCCTAGTCTGTAGGTGGTCTTTTTACTCTTTTGGTGAAGACTTTAGATGAGCATAGGTGTTTGATTTTTAGGAGCTCCCAGTTATCTGGTTTCTTTTCGTCATTTTTGGTAGTGTCTTGTATTCTGTTTATGCCTTGTATTAGGGCTCCTAAGGTTGTCCCTATTTTTTCTTCCATGATCTTTATCGTTTTAGTCTTTATGTTTAGGTCTTTGATCCACTTGGAGTTAGTTTTTGTGCATGGTGTGAGGTATGGGACCTGTTTCATCTTTTTGCAAATGGATATCCAGTTACGCCAGCACCATTTGTTAAAAAGACTATCTTTTCCCCAATTAACTGACACTGGGCCTTTGTCAAATATCAGCTGCTCATATGTTATTCTGTTTTTTTAAATCTAGATAAAATCTTAAATTTGAATCGGTAATAGTATACCAGCTTAATGGACATCCACATCTGAATGAATGATCCAAAGTTAAAAGAGTTGTTAGCTTTATTATTCTAGTTTTAAACATTGATTTTTTTTTTAAATAAATTTTTAAGTATATAAAAAATTTAATGTTAGCTCCCGCTCTGTAGGGATTATTTGGCTTTCTGAGAAGTTGTCAGCCTTAGTCTTAAACCCCCAGGACCAAGCAGCAGTGCTTAAGGCTATCCTGGAGGGATGATAGTTGTACTAGGTTTTTAGGGCTGCTGTAAGAATTTACCACAAACTTGGTGGCTTAAAACAACAGAAGTTTATTCTCTCACAATTCTAGAAGCCAAACGCCCAAAATTGAGCCCTTGGAAGGCTCTGCGGGAGAATTCTTCTTTGCCTCTTCCAACTTCTGGGGACTCCTGGTGTTCCTTGGCTTGTGGCAGCATGACTTCAATCTCTGTCTCTGTCTTACATGGCCTTCTTCCCTGTGTGTCTCTGTGTCCAAATTTCCCTCTCCTTATAAGGAAACCCTGGTGGCATAGTGCTTAAGTGCTACGGCTGCTAACCAAAAGGTTAACAGTTCGAATCCACCTGGTGCTCCTTGGGAACTCCATGGGGGAGTTCTACTCCGCCCTATAGGGTCGCTATGAGTCGGAATCTGCTTGATGGCAATGGCTTTGGTTTTAGTTTTGGTTCTCTTATAAAGACACCAGTCATTGGATTTAGGCCCATCCTAAATCCAGGAAGATTTCATCTCAGAATCCTTAACTAATTATATCTGCAATGATGCTATTTCCAAATAAGGTCACATTCTGAGGTCCCATGTGGACGTGAATTTTGGCAGACACTGTTCAGTACACGATGGTCCCTGGGCAGTGCAAATAGTTAAGCACTTGACTACTAGCCAGAAGGTCCCCGAGGCACCTTGGAAGATAGGCCTGGCAGTCTGCTTCCAAAAGGTCACAGCCTGAGAACTCCATGGAACAGTTCCATTCTGCGCACATGGGTCGCCGTGAGCTGGAATCGACTCCATGGCAGCTAACAATAACGTTCAGCCCGCTGTGGTAGTATTTAATTAAAATTATTTTATTTAAAGGATGCTTTAATCTTTTTTTTTTTTTTTTAAAGATAATGGAATCCATGGGTAGTACAAACAGCTAACATGCTCAGCTGCTAACTGAAAGGTTGGAGGCTCAAGTCTACCCAGAGGTGCCTCAGAACAAAGGCCTGGTGGTCTAGATCTGAACGATCAGCCATTAAAAACTCTACGGAGCACAGTCCTGTTCTTAAGTGTATGGGGTCACTATGAGTTGGAATCAACTCAGTGGCAGCTGGTGTTTTTATCTTTTTTTTTTTAAATAATAATGATACTACTTTTTGCTATCTAAAACTTTGACATTCATTACCTTATCAATTTTCATAACATTTGTTTGCTTGAGGTACTTCCATGGCATCCTCTATGGACAGGAATCATTTTGGAGGAAACTTTAGCATTTTCTGTCTCCACTCTTTCATTAATTCCTCCCCACAAGTGATGAGACTGGGGAGAGCTAGACATCTGCTAGCCCACTTTTAACCAAGAGACAGGGGCACTGTGTGCAATTTCACTGAGCATAGTTCTCCTGGACGTGTCTGTGCCCAGGACACCAAGAGCTTCAGCTTCCGATCTCCATACAGTAAACACACCAAGCAGGGTCTCCTGCTATGTCCAACCATGTGTTCCTTGGTTTCACTCTGTTTTTTTTGTTTTCGGCTCCAGCCTCTCTGGCTGCAACCTTGTAAATAAATCAGAGCCAAGCACATCTCAAGGTCTAGACTCAAGGAGTGAGATAGGAAGCCTTATTACTCTCCAGCCCAGCTTTACCAGTAATAAAGTTGCTATGTAATCCCCATTTACCTTAGTTCTGTGTGTTTTTATGCCACCATCCAAAGCTATCACAATAATCTGAAAAAGATATTAATAATCCTATCTTAAAAATAAACAAACAGGTTAAAACAAGTGGAAAGCAGTTCTTCGCTGAGGCCTTCACTGAGGCTTTTCGAGGCCCAGCCAGTCATTGCCAAGGTCAAGAGTCAGAACCCAGATTTCCTGGTTCTGTCTAGTTGTTTATTGTACTTTGATGACTGCCTGGTAAGATTCAGATTAGAATTTGCGCAAGATTTTAGGTAAGAATCATTGTGTGTGTTTGACTATCATTTTAATTTCTAAGTGACCATTGTGGCTTGAAGTGCTGCTGGAGAGGTCAAGAATCCTTGCCTTCATATAAACAGTGCTGTTACCCATTAAGAATGATTAATAAATTATTAAATCTCCCATAAAACCATGAAGTTTCTAACAAA
The DNA here is from genome assembly GCF_024166365.1 of Elephas maximus indicus. Lineage (NCBI taxonomy): Eukaryota > Metazoa > Chordata > Mammalia > Proboscidea > Elephantidae > Elephas > Elephas maximus. Next base: position 162,265,533 of record NC_064821.1, on the reverse strand, counting down.
GCCCTTCAAAACCTTTATTTAACAGCTTGCAGTACCAGCTCCAAGAACTGCAAAAAAAATAAATAACGTATTCTGAGGAGTGGTGCAAGTGTTCTTGCTATGTCCAAATAACATGCATTACTTATTTCCTTCAGTGTTTATGAATAAATGTGAGTTAATTTTTAGTTGTATTCAAGCCAAAACATATTATTCATGATTTTTAAAAGAACTTCTTTCAAAAAGAGTGTTTTATATTATTTTGTAGCATTGTTGTTTTGTGTTTCAAATAAGCATGTAGAAATTTTTTTTTTTATTGTCCTATTTTAGCATGACTGGTTGTGAATCTTCAGGATTTTCCATTGTAGAACATATTGTGTTTGTGTTTTAGATCATTTGGGCAACTAAGATGCCAGACTGAGGCTCTGTGATGTCTTTTTAGCAAAGCTGCTCAGAGGAGGTTGTTGGTTTCCTCTGCTGTTATAGTTGAGATGATTTGATATTCTTGTTGGATACTAATTGAAGCTTTTCCTCCCCCCCCCCCCCTTTATTTTCAGATATTTGTATCTGCTGTTTTCTGGTGATGACCTTTTACCTTTAGACCACTGGGTGTTTAATACAGAGGCTCACCCTCTGCCTGTGTTACATTTAGCCAACACTACGCTTTCAGGAAATCCTGCAGTTCGATGAAGGCAGCTCCAGAAGGACCGTTCTCACTTGTTTTGTTTACATGGACCACTACAGAAATACGCTGGAGAGGGCACTTTTGAAAACCTGGACCTCTTAAGTCAACTTGGCACAGTGAAAAGTGACTCTTCCCCGCAAGACTTTTCAACTTGTAGATACATCAGCTTTGAGATTATTCCATTTTATACCTGACCAAAACATGTTCCGGTACGTGTAGGACAGGGGACCTGATATGCTTTGATTCTTAATGTGATGATGGTCACGTGAGAGATGATTATTACTCCCTGGTTTGTAGAGTCCTGGAGTCTGGAGGCCAGACTTCTAAGAACAAGCCAGGAATATGGAGCACCTTGCAGGAGTTGGAGATGGCCTTTGGAACAAATTATATGTTTGTTTTCTCCCACATGGAGCAGCTTTCAAATCAAATATTTACACATTGTTTAATCCCTTTCTCCTCCGTTTTGGTAATGGAATAAGGCAAACAAGAACAGTATAACTGCATCAGCAGCAAGAAGAGTTTAAAAAGAAACAGAAGTACCTATCCCTGTCTCATTTTCAGATTCCCCACTGGATGACCAAACTGGCAGCCGTTTCAAATCCCAATCTATTTCATTAAAATTTCTTGGTTAAATTTAAGTTTCTCTGGGAGCATGATCTCACAAAGAGTACTGCTCAAGTTCTTGTCTTCATATGGAATCATGAAAAGTGCTTTTTATCATAACCACTATTTATGAACTTGCGTTTGGGATTTTGTGCATGTCGTTCAGTCTAGCGTTGGTAGCATGACAAAAAGTGGGGAAAATGCCATAGTCTGTTGCCTTGAAACCTGTACTAAGAGAAAGCCTTGGTTTTGTTGGTAGGAGATTATTTTTTCCAAACCAACAAATCTACCAAGCAAATTTTATCCACTTTAACCTTATTATAAATTTAGTACAGTTACTCAACTTACAACTTTATTTATGTGGCTTGGCAAAACGTGCTGTACGATTTTGTGGCTCTGGATTTGCCTTGATGAGCCAAATTACTATTACAAATTATTAAGTCTGGAATGGGGATAGGGGATCCTTTATTATCTCATCAGATGAGTGAGCTTTTCAAAAATATTATCTGTAAAAAATAAATATAACTTTTATATTCTCTGAGGATATTGATTATTAATCAGAAACTTTCAAAATAATCTTCAGTGATAAAAGTGCAGTGCAATTAATCATGTTAAATGTAATTTGGGATATATCTAAGGAACTTGCCCTTACCATCGGTAGGTTTTGCAGTGATATTTCTTTTAAAGGAATTTTCTAGTTCTTTATATTTGGGGTGGGGGGAAGAACTTAAATTTTCAAGAACTATAATATAAATATCTAATGCTTATAAATTTTCTGTCACAGCATAGGACACTTATTTTCTCCTTTCAGTTAATGCAAACAGCAGCCGTTGACATTAATAAAAGTTGGGAACGTATAATTAATCTAATATTTACTCTGAATTTCAAGACTTTATGAGACAATATTTATGCAAGTAGCCGACCTTGGAATTCTGAAGTCTTTTTTCCTTATTTTGATAGCTTTTCTTTTTAATCCTCTATTAGCATGTAGTAGATTTAAATTGGGATTGGGGAAAGATTTAATAAGTTAACATAATTAAATGTTTTCTGAGGTTGATCATCTTATACCACAAATAGTGAAACAATCCACACAATTCAATAAATGATCCATAAATGATAGCCACCCCGAACTTTTTCAGTATATATAGAAAATAAGAGTGTATAGCCAGTTGCATTCTTTATGTCATTAAGTTAAATTTTAGCACATATTTTGAAATTGTGATATCTTTTACTACTTGAAAAAATAAACTTTTTAAATGAGAAGGGTAGAGTGCTTCAATATGACTTCAGAAGAAAAAGGGAAAGTGTTTGGGTCTCCCCAAAAAGTTAACCTTCCTCCTGGAAATAGCACAAGCCCACTTAGGAGTCATTGAAGAAAAGTGAAAAACTCATCTGCCAAAGGCCCAGAGCACCTGTGCTAATGGCAGTCAACTGTCCCTCACTTTGCTTTAGGAGAATGCAGAGTCTAAGGGCCTTCATGTTCCCCAGGAACTTCTCACGTGATGAGGAGACGGAACCTCCCATTCCCAACTACTCTGTATTTGGATAACTGGAGCTTAAGAGAAGGCAAGAAGTGTCCAAGCAGGACCAATTCTGGTACAAGCAAAGAATTTGAGGACAGAGAAAGGGTTTTCGTCACTACCCCCCTACCTTCCTTGTGATGATAAGACTAGAGCTCATAACAATGCTTGTATTTTTTCTTCTCTGAATACCAAAGGCAATTACGGTCAGCTACAAATGACTTGCCAGTGTTATGTTTATTTTTGTGATATTTTTAAATTATTTCCTCCAAAATCAATCCTTATCCTGTATTCTGCTTAGTTTCTAAGAAGTGATTTTTTATTTCCTTCTTTTCTTTACAGGCCTTTGCATTTACAGACCTTATTACTCAGGATAAATACTTAGTGAATTTCTAAGACCTTTTGCAAAGAGCCCAGAAATGCTCCCTCCCAGGTGCCTCTTCAGAGAGCTGACACATCACCTTATGCCTTTGGCACAAATGTGCAGAGCAGATCAGTTGGAACATAAAAAGAAAGAAAGAAAAAACCCTCTACCTTCTACATTTATTTCTCTTCATTTTAGAGACACGTTTTTGGTCCAACCCTGATTTTTTTGTTACTATAATTATCACTCAACCAGTTGTTAAAACCAAGAGAATGCAGCCCTAACCAAAAAGAAGTCTTAGTACAGAGAATAAGGCCCTGGTCAGGGGGTTCTTACTTTCTGGTGGGTTGCATGTGTATGTTCTGTTTCTCTAACATGAACTTATTCCTGTCTTTAAGCAGATGTTTATATGTAAAACTAAAACCTGCGTATTGAAGGAATGTGTCCTTTTTGTGGACTGTTGGCCTGGAATCTTTATGATGTCATCTAGGGCAACCCAGGGCTTCACTTGGTAGATTTTACCTACGCAGCATGAAATTTTGGCCATCAACCTCGCATCTTCTCCACTCTCCATTGCCAAAGTCTTTGTCAAAACAATGTGTTTGTTGGTAAAAGATTATGCTTGCCATCCTCATTTTGTAGTTTCTCCTGAAGCCTGGATTTCTTTGAATGAGTGCATGAGAGAATGAGTGAACAAACACGAAGTACCTAATACGTGTCAAGCATTGTGCTAGGCACTTTCAAGCATTAGATAGAACATTTTATGTGATTCCAATGGCATTTTCTATACAAGAGTAATTCATACCATTTGCAATGTTTTCCAGTGTGAATCATGTTACAAAATCCTTAATTTTATATTTCATTAAAGAGGAAAAGGTTTATAATATATTTTAATCAATGTGTTACTGTATAATACTAACAACTATAATTGTAGTTAATAACTAAAATCTCTTGGGAAATGTCAAAGAAATAGTTGATTTCTGAAGCAACTTGGACTAAAATATTTACTTTAGAAATAAAGCATTCTTATTTTGCTATATCACTTTACATAATTAAAAATTAATGTTTTATAGAAATGCTCGTTATTTTATATTAAAAAATTTTTGTCACAATTCACAAGTAACAACTTGCAGTTGTAAATTGTTTTTGCTCTGGTATGGGTCCTATAATAGTCTCATGCTTTTAAATATAAAGAAAAATATACTAAAATATTTCTAAGTTCTAAATAATAGTCCCTAGTGTCTGGTTTTTTAGTACAGTATTTTTGAGTTCTTATTTTTCTTGATGTTTTCTTGACCTCAAATTAGCTAGCTCCTGTCTTTATCCACACTTTACATAAATATCTACATAAATACAACTATATGCAGAGAGATTTCTAATACTGTCTGTGTTTTAAGTTAGTTACTGGTTTGGCTGCACATATTCTAAGCAGAATATTTGAGTTACCAAATACAATATGGAGATATTTTAGTGTACTTATTCTGGTTCAAAAACATTGGAGAAGATGATCTTCTGTTACCTCAGTTCATTGACATCATGATGGAAATGTTCTTTTTGATATACGGGTCAGCAAACTTTTCTGTAAAGGACCAGATAATAGATATTTTAGGCTTTGCAGCCCATATGGTCTACATTTCTACTAAATTCTGCTGTTGAAACATGAAAGCAGCCATAAACAATATGTTAATGAGTAGACATAACTATTCCAATAAAACTTTATTTACAAAAACAGATTGCTGGATTTGGCTTGAGGGCCGCAGTTTGCTAAGCCTGCTGACCCCTGATGACAAGCTTAATTTGTGTTAAGCCCCTGCAATCTTTGTTCTGTATCATTTCTTTATGTTTTGATTTACATAATTCATTTTTAAAGGTGTTTGAATTCATTCTATAAGGTGTATATGTGCAGTTATATGTATTTGTGTAACCTAAAGCTATATATTTGTTGTCTTGAAAACAGATAAACTCCTCTAGAGTCTGTTTAAGTTTCAGGGTGATCTGGCTATAATGAAAGAAGCAAAATTTTTGTTCTTGGGGTACGCTATCAGACAGTGTCTTTGCCTTGCTTATTATTTAATGCCACAATTCCAGAGTCCCCATGCAAAAGGAAGGGTTTTTATGGGGTCAAAATATCGTATACTTTTCAAGCTCTGCCTGCTCATTGAAGTTAGAGCAGGACTCTGGATTTCTGGAGCTGCAGAAATGCCTCAAATCGGGTACACTTAGAGCCCTACAGCAAGAACATGATAGAATTTCTAACTTTTGTGCTATACAAACCATTGCTTTGAAAATATTTAGGCAACAGGAAATTGGTTTTGTGCCTCATTTGCCATTTGGTAGCCACTGGTACTTTTTTAGACTGCAGAAGGCAGCCTAAACCTGAGGAGGACAGAGAAAAGATGTATCCAAAGGAGAGCTCCCTTTGCCTTTTCTTGCATAGCTCTCCTCTGCACCTTTACAAGTCAGTGGCGTTATTTCAGAATGCCAGTGTGCATCATTTTTTTTTAATAAAACATCCTTCAACCTCAAGCTTATACTTCCACTGTTTAACAACTAATCCATTTAAAACTTGCTTTGAGCTCAGCAATTGCAGAACTCATAAAATTACATGACACCATATTACTCGTATATACATTGCAATGCACCAATCATTCTGAGAGAGAATAGATTTTCGCCAAGAAATTCATCAATTATTTCACCATTTTTGGAAATGCTAGAGGAAGGGAAAGGCTGTATTCAGAGTGGTAGAGGGAGCAGAGATTTTCTCTCTTCTACGTTGTAAATGGACTGCCTTTCTAGGTCCTGGGGGTTTCCCTCCACGTTATTATACAGGTCCTTTCAACTCAGTGTGAACATGGTGTTAGTACACAAATACATATACCTACACACATAACACATTAATATACAGAGGGTTCTGAGCAATTGCAATTGCCTTGCAGCTATCTGAATGCTACCAAATTCTACTGCAAATTGCATACCAGAAAAATCCATGAGGATAATCTCAGCTCTTCATGAGGAAAAAGATTTTTTAGAAAATTAAGGAATTAGTTTTTGCTGGATTAATTAAATAAAATATCCCCAATTTTAATTACTGGATTTGGACGTTGAAGTGCCATTCTGTAATCTCACTGGTCTCAAATTTGCTGATACAATTTTACCCTAAACTAATTAATAAATGGGTAAGTATAGCTTCCTAAATCAGATACCCACTGGCCACACCTGAAATGGTTTCCAGTCATGTCCTCCATAAGTAATTTTTACAAATTAAAGGTAATATTGTATATTATAGATCAAATAAAGATGTTGTTTAAGTGAAAAATGTTTGTTTATCCTTCTTTTCTACCCATAGACAACTAAATCTTGCTATTTAGAGTACAGCAGCTTTGGCTTCTGGTTGTCTTCAGTCTCCCACGTTTAGAGAGTATTCTTTGATTTAGCTAATCCTTGTGTTTCTTAATGTTATAGAAAGATTAAGAATAACTTGCCTAAAGGGGTTTTTTTTTTATTCCAACTGATTTTAAGAGAACAAACTATAGACCTATGTAACAACCTTATAGTATTACTGTGCCTGTTGTCTCTTAGACCTAGTCTAGTCCAGCTTCTGAAATCGTCAAGCTCAGATTGCCTCAGTCACTGGACCTCATTCTGTCACATTAAAATCTGACCTGAGTCTGCTTAAATGATTCTTGTGCAGAAATAGGCCTAAGGGACTTGAGGACTAGGATCAGCTGGACTGAAAATAGTGATTTAATTTATTATTGATGTTGTAAAAGCACAGGCTATTTATAATCCTGTACCTACAGAGCCATCACATAAGGTAGTGGTGAAACCTGAAATAACAGCCAATTTTGCATTCTTGAGGTTTAATTCTTCCTGGCACAGTGGGTCTCAACTTAATCAAAATTTTAGACTAACTGCATTGTGGATTATCAAAATTTATTGTGGACTTTTTTTTTTTTTTTTTGTCAGGAACACCTAAAACAGGATGAGGTAAAGTTAAAAGAAAAAGGAACTCTGGGTGATTATAATTTTGTAAAACCTGGGCTTCTTCCATTTGGCCAGATACTGAAATTTTTATCATTTCCTTTGGGTTACGAAGAAACTGTCAACATGCAAATAGCATTCCCATTAAGATTATAGGAATGGATCATGAGTGAGCGTGCACCTTACATGTTGGTTGACTTTAGACAAATTTCTTAAACCCACCAAATCTCAATTTTCTTGTCATAAAATAGAGATAGAATCTTTAGAAGAATTAAATGAGGAAAATCTATGTACCTGGCCCAAAATAAGCTCACAATCTTAGTTGTTAGTGATTTTCATTACCAGGAGATTGGAGTAATCGTTGCTAAAGGAATAGAAAAAAATATGGAAAGGGCAGTTGAAACGGCAATAAAGAGCCAAGAAAATCATCTAGTCCTCATTTTACACACAAGGAAACTGAAACCCAAAAGGGGTAAAACAAAGGGATTAGATGATCTTTAAGATGGTTTTCCTGGTTTATCATTCATGATTCTGTGAACTAAGTCTGGTGCAGTTTTTGTGTCATAAAAAGTTTAATGACATACAAATATATTCATAATGCATATGAACCAAGCAGTTTAAAACGTCCACAGAAGTTACTTTTTGTTACAACACATACACGGCAAAAATGTGCACTAAAAGTTAACCAGTTATCTCTGTGTGGTAAGGACGTAAGTGAATTTTTTGCTGTTTGCTTGTTTAAATAGCACTTTATTAAGGCATGCTTTACGTAAGAGAATTTTCCCATTGTAAGCGTACAACTCAATGATACTTGTAAGCTGATAGAATTGTACAACCATTCCACAATCCAGTTTTATTCATCACCCCAAAAAGATGCCTATTTGCAGCCAATCTCCATTTCCATCCAAGCCCCAGGCAACCACTGATCTCTTCTGTCTCTTGATTTGTATGATAAATGGAATCACACAATATGTTGTCTTTTTTATCTGGTGTCTTTCACTTAGCTTAATGTCTTCGAGGTTCATCCATGCTGAAGCAAATATCAAAAGTTTGTTCCTTTTTATTCCTGAAAATATTTCATTGTATGGCTATACCGCGTTTGGTTTATCCATTCACCAGCTGATAGATATTTGTATCATTTCCACTTTTTGGCAATATGAACAATGCTCCTCTGAACATTTGTATACAAATGTTTCCATTTTTCTTGGGTACATGCCTAGGAATGGAATTGCTGGGTCATATGGTAAATTTATGTATAACTTTTTAAGAAACCACCATACTGTTTTCCAAAGTGACTGTGCTATTTTACATTCCCACAAGCAATGTATGAGGGTACCAGTTTTTCCACATCCTCACCAACACTTTTTATTGTCTTTTTCTATTATAACTATTTTGTGTGTATGGAGTTGTATCTCATGAGTTTTCTGAATTTCCCTAATGACTAATCATGTTGAACATCACTGCTTATTGGGCATTCATGATTTTGGTAAAATGTCTATTCAAATATTTTGCTCATTATTAAAATAGGATTGTTTGTCTTATTGCATTGAAAGAGTTTGTTAATATTCTGGTTTTATTTTCTCTAAGACGGTGGTTTGTCCTCATTTTTTTAATGGCATATTTTGAAGCACAAAAGATTTCAATTTTGAAGAGGTCTGTTTATCAATGTCTTCTTTTACAAATTGTGCCTTTTTTGCCTAATACAAGGTCACAAAGATTTTAGACCTATGGTTTCTTCTAGACATTTTATAGTTTTAGCTGTTGCATTTAGGTCTATGATCCATTTTGCGTTAATTTATTGTGTATGGAAGGATCTAAAGTCATCTTTGCACGTGGATGTCCAATCATCCAGTACTATTTATTGAAAGAAACTATTTTTTCTATTAAATTGCCTTAGCACCTTTGTCAGATATCAATTGACCATAAATGTAATGTTTTATTTCTAGAACTTTAGTTTTGTTCCATTGATCTATGTCTTTTCTTACTCCTGTGCCCCACTCCAATACCAAAGAACCCATAAGATACACAGAATGAATGTTATCTAGGAACAATTTAAGCGACTCTCCGGGAATATTTTTTTTTAATTATTCTCATAGTTATTATCAAAACTTTGGATAAGCCCAAAATTAATTATCTTAGGCATGGTATTTTGAAACAGTTCAGAGTAAGAATCCATAAATTTATGCCACCAGAGGGCAATAATCTCTTTTTAAAGAAAAAAAGTGTTTTCAGCTGGTTGAAGCCTGGGAGATTAGAGATGCAGTGAAGCCCCTTGCTTACATTTTTCAGTATACCCTGATGGTGAATAATAGGAGTGATGCAACAGCTTTGGAAGCTCAAGAAAACCTGCTGCACTGAGGATATGCCGGGACCTACAGCAACCTCTGCCTGCCCTGGGCTCGTGCCCTGCTGAAACCAACTCAATGATGAAATGTTTTCCAAACAGAAGACAGATATTGCCTGAAAAGGACTCCCATTTCCTTCAAAATGATGTGAACTTGACTATTAACCAAAAGGCTGGCGGCTCAAACCCACCCAGTGGCTCTGCAGAAGAAAACCCTGGTGATCTGCTTCCATAAATGCTACAGCCAAGAAAATCCTGTGGGGTAGTTCTAGTCTTCAACACATGGGGTCGCCATGAGTCCGAGTCAACTTGATGGCAACAGGTTTTTCCTTCAAAACATGACTGTTCTGCCTTTAAAGGTTTTGTGCTAATAGGTAAGAGTTGTTAGAAGATGAAAAAAAAATTTTTTCAAAGCGGAAGACAGCTTAGGAGAATTCTAATTTGGACCCTGCAAATGATTTTAGCTCACAGAGTAAATATGTGCATTGTGGCATAGTATATTTAATGCTATTTTATAAATGTAATTGCTCAAGGTTATAATTAATTATACAATTACCTTTTTTTTTTTTTTAGAATTCTTTAAACATTTAGTGAACATCTACCATGTGCTGAGAACTCTGCAAGGCATTGAAGAAAGAGAGCCAACTATGACAATGAACTTGTGGAGTTCCTAGGCTAGAGGAGGACAGATTGCCAAGTCAAAAATTATATTTTGCTAGTAAAGCTATGTACCAAATGCACAGAGGAGAGAAACTGCTGGGGTGGGGGTAGTTATTACAATATAACTAGTAATAATGAGTCCTGATTATAAGTCTTCCCCTTCCTTGAAGCAGAAGTGAGTTTGCTTATGCAAGGATGAGGTTTTGGGGCTGGAGTTGATCCCTTTGCAGTAGGGAAGAACCCCTTGGTGGGAAGAGAGAGCGGAGGGAGTGCAAACCACCCAAACTCAAGCTTTCAAAGAAGAATCAGCCATCTGGCTGAAATTTAAGGAATGAGAAGTTTGTTGGATGTAGTAGGTGTCTGGCTGCAAAAAACAAGGGAAGGGCATTCTAGGAGAAGGAAACATCATATTTAAGGCACTGAGGCAAGAAGAAAATTGTAGTTTAAAACAACCTATGCTTCCAGGCAGGGCTGCAGAATAGTTAGCACAGTGCGTGACATTTCTGAGCAATAGCAAGGAGGCTGGAGTAGCATGAGCCAGGAAGGGTGGAAGGAGAGGAGACCACAGAAGTAACAGGGGCCCAAGAGCCTGACTTTGTAAAGAGTTTGGTTTTACGCTGTGTGAGGGAAGCCCCTAGAAGACTGAGCAGAGATGCAACACAACCTGCTCTGTTTTTACAGAATCGCTTTGGCTTCTGTGTAGATAAAAGATTGTAGAGGTCCATGGTGAGAGAAGGGAAGCCAGTTAGGAGGCTACTGAAATAATCCAAGTGAGGAATGATGGTGACTTATACCAGTAATGAAGGCAGTGATTAGGTTTATGTTTTGAAGGAAAAGCTGACATGATTTGCTCATGGATTAGATGTGGATATGAGAGAAAGAAAGAAGTCCAGGTTAATAACAAAGTTTTTAACCTGAGCAATGAAAGAATAGAGTACCATTTACTGAATGAGGAAGATTAAATCTTAGGTGAAGTACAATTAGGAATTTGTTCTTGAATGCGTTAATTTTGTAATTTCTGTTGAACAGCTAAATGGACATGAGGAATAATTGGGTGGCTAAACCTAGCATTCAGGAGAAGTCTGGGCTTGAGATAGAAATTTGGCTAGTCAAAATGATACAACCATTTTGGAAAACAATATGGGCTTCTTTAGAAAGCTAGAAATAGAAATACCATAAGATCCAACAATTCCACTACTAGGAATATATCCTAGAGAGATAAGAGTTGTCACATGAATAAATATATGTACACCCTTGTTCATTGCAGCATTGTTCACAAGAGCAAAAAGATGGAGACAACCTAGATGCCCATCAACAGATGAATGGATAAACAAACTGTGGTACATATACACAATGGAGTATTACACAACCCTAAAGAACAATGATGAAATCTGTGAAGCATCTCATAACACGAACGCACCTAGAGGACATAATGCTGAGTGAAATAAGTCAATCACAAAAGGACAAATATTGTGCAAGACCACTACTGTAAAAACTCATGAAACAGTTTACATATAAAAAGAAACAATATTTGATAGGAGGGAGGGGTGGGAAAGGAAAAAACACTTAATAGACAATAGTTAAGTGGTAACTTCGCCGAAGATTTGATGAAGACAGTACACAATACTGGGGAAGCCAGCACAACCTGTACAAGGCAAGGCCATGGTAGCTCCATTGACACATCCAAACTCCCTGAGGGACCGAATTGCTGGGCTGAGGGCCGTGGGTACCATGGTCTCAGGGAACATCTAGCTCAACTGGCATAACAGAGTTTACGAAGAAAATGTTCTACATTCTGCTTTGATGAGTAGCATCTGGGGTCTTAAAAGCCTGTGAACAGCCATCTAGGATACTCCACTGGTCTTACCCCTTTGGGAGCAAGAAAGAATGAAGAAAACTAAAGACACAAGGGAAAGATTAGTCCAAAGGACTAATGGAGCACACCTACCACGGCCTCCACTAGACTGAGTCCAGTACAACTAGATGGCCTGGCTACCACCACTGACTGCTCTGACAGGGATCACAATAGAGGGTCCCAGACAGAGCTGGAAAAAAATGTAGAATAAAATTCTAACTCAAAAAAAGAAAGCCCAGATTTGTTGGCCTGACAGAGACTGGAGAAACCCTGAGAGTATGGCCCCTGGACACCCTTTCAGCTCAGTAATGAGGCCACTCCTGAGGTTCACCCTTCAGCCAAAGATTGAACAGGCCCATGGAAAAAAACAAAATTAAAAGGGCACACCAGCCCTGGGGCAGGAACTGGAAGGCAGGAGGGAACAGGAAAGCTGGTAATAGGGAATCCAGGGTTGAGAAGGGAGAGTGTTGACATGTTGTGGGGTTGTTAACCAGTGGCATACAACAATGTGTGTACTGTTTGATGAGAAACTAGTTTGTTCTGTAAACTTTCATCTAAAGTTCAATTAAAAAGAAATTTGCCTAGTCATCAGCATGTAGCCATTTGGATTGGTTGAGATCACCTAGGGATTTAATAGAGATAGAAAAAATAAATTATCTGAGGGCTATGCAGCTAAGGCACTCTAATGTTTGAAGATCTGGGAGATGAGAAGCCAGTGAGACTGCGGAGTAGCCAGTGAGGTGGGAGAACCCAGAAACCAAGTGAAGAAACTTGTTCAGGAAGGAGGAGTGAGCAACTGCTATGATAGATCAAGTAAAATGAGGACCGAGAATTGATCACTGGATTTGGCAACATGGAGATCATTGGTGACCTTGACATAAAGAGTTCTATGGAATAAAGGGAGCAGAACTAGCTCAGAGTACTTTCAAGAGGAAATGGGAGAAGAGGTGGAGACAGTGAGTGTAAACGAGTTTTGCTGCAACGGGGAGCAGAAAAACAGGTGGTAGCCTAACAGAGGAGATACGGGAACAAAAAAGTATTTTCTTTTAGAGGGGTATGTTGTAACATGTTTATATTCTGATGGGAATGATCCTGTAGAGAGAGAACACTTGATGTTGCAGGACAGAGAATAATTGCTGGAGCCATATCCTTGGGTAGGCAGTGGGCATGCAATCTAGTGCACAAGTGGAAGAGATGGCTTCATGACAGAGTTTGGAACGTTCACTCCTTCTAACAGGAGGGAGAGCAGAGTGTATGGAAAGAGATGCAGAAAGGAGCATAATGGGAGACGGAAGCACATAGAAGTTTTCTTCTGGTTGCTTATATTTCTCAGTGAAATAGGAAGTAAAATCATTAGTAAATAGTGGGAATAGAGGAAGAGGTGCTGGGATTTAAGGAGAGAAGATGAGAAAAAAGGGTAAGTAGTTTGTAGGAAACTGAGAGCATGGGAGGACTAGGTTATTGCCTCAGTCTGATCATCTGTCAAACTGGAGTAATATTACCTCCTGACTCTCCACCAACCCTCCCACAGAGGACAATTTAAAACACCACATCAAATTTGAAGAAGAAAAGGAAAATAAATCTTCTAAAAACCATTAAAGAACTGAAAACAAATGAAGGTCCTTAGGCCAAAGAAGTAAGCCCAACACTCAAAGCCACCTTTGACCCCTGTGTACTTGCTAATAAGGAAGAAATATCTGGAACACTCAGTTCTTTAGCTGTTCCTGGGAGGGAGTGTCAAAATCTTTCCCTCATCAGTTGCCCAATGGATTCCCAGTCCTTTGGGCTCACCTTCAATTCTACACATATTTAGAGAATATTGCCAGGCACCATCTTAAACACTGTAGGGAGAAGAATAGGGCAAGGCCTCTGTCCTCAGGGATCTTATGAGGGGTGAGGAAAGAGGAGTTTAGGCAATTGTCTATGAAGGCCTGATTATAAAGGGGACCTGAGATGAGGAAGGAAAAGAAAAGAGTCTGAGGGTGGGAGTGGTAATGGGGTCTCCGGAATTCTGCATGTAGGCACCTTGACCTCAGCATCATCACCACTTTGGCCAACCTCTGGGAGCAGGAGATACAGAGCACACCAACCCTCATCCTAGCATCCTGGGACAATGCACTTCAGAGGCCCTCTGACCTTATGGGAAAGTCCCAGGCCTTCAGCACAGCGTTCAAGCCCATCTGTGCTCTGGCAAAGTCTGCTCATTTCTCCAGCTTCATCACCTCCATTCCCTACTTCACACCTCATGTTTTAGCAACACCAAAATGGGCCACTCAGCTGATAGGGAAGGGCAATGAACAGAAGCATAGGAGCCAGACGGACAAAGGATGTACATATGTGGATGTCTGATGTGTACATGCAGGATAGAGGAGGGAGAGGAGGTTGTGAAACAGGTATGATATTCTGTAAGAGTGTGCACGTAGACAGTGTCTCACTCTGTGTGACCACTGAGAGAGGTTAGATATGGTGGAGTTGATGACCTGGACTGGCCTCCAATCCTCCCTACTGGAGTCCCACCCACCATGACTATGCAGCCAAGCCCAGCTGATGAGGTCCAATAGGAACGCTCACACTCCTGTGCTTGGCAAAGGGCATTTTAAGCCAGAAAAGGCAAGCTTAAAGGTAACCAATTAACTCTGTCTCTGCGTGTAGGGCCCAGGGCAGCACCTGTCACCTTCTCCTCATCAAGCTAGGCAGTGTCACTGAGAGGGCACCTGATTGGCTTTGGGGTCTGTGTTAGTGTTCTTCAGTGCAAGGAGCTGGAACCAACTCTAGCTACTTAAGCAAAAGAGATTTATGGGACAGATATGTGGGGTTCAGACACTCTGCAGAAAGCTGGAGGCATAGGTTTGGAGAATGAGTAGGAATTAGGGGCTCAAGAAGGAAAGCTGCAGACACACCAGGGCAAGAGGCCACTGCCAGACACAGCCTATACTGGTGGACCCGTTCTTAGAGTCCATTTGCTTTGCAGCCTGATGCAAGGTTTGAAGTTTATGTGTTGAGCAAACAGTAGGGGGGCGTCCACTTGCTCGCTCTGGCTGCCAAAGAGAGATTTCTAACCATTGAGAGTCACACAGTGAGGGAGTCCCTAAACTTGGAAGGGTGTTCCAGTACTGGCAAGCAACATCAACAAAAAAGACAAAAACTTCCTGTAAAGCCAAATACGCTGGGTTCAAATCCCAGGCTACTGCACTTTTACCATGTGACCAGGAGTCGGGCATCTCACACCCCTGAGCCTCAATTTTCTCATCTAACAATGAGGTAACACATCTCTCACATGGTGGTTGTGAGGTTTCATAAGATTGTCCCACATGGCATCACTAGCCAGACTAGTTGAGGCTTCAGGCCTTCCTTCCTTCCTTCCTTAGCTGCTGTCCTGTTGGACAGGAGCCTGGGCAGAGGCATCTGGGACTTTGCTTACAGACTCGCCACTTGACTCCAGCATTGCTCAACTCCTAGTCAACCACAGCTTTTATAGTTGGGGGGTAGTTGCCATACATCCTGTGAAGTCAATATATCCCTCTATAATTCAGGCTCTTGCCATTCAGTTTACCAAGAATACCCTTGTATCCTGAGCCTTTCCGATATGCGAGGCACTCTGCTAATAACATTACAAACATTGTCTCGTGTAGTCCTTATAACAAACCACGAGGTAGGTACTTTATCCTTCCCATTTTCAGTTGAGGAAGCTGAGCCTCAGAGAGGTTAAGCCCATGGTCATTAGAAACCAGGCTGTAGACTCCAGAGCATACACTCCTGACCACTCGGCAACACTACCTCTTAACAATGACTTATTGTGCCGTCTGTTTGCCCAGCCCTCACACTTTAACTTTCAACAGGAAGCCAACCTTCCCTGAGAGTCAGTTACAAGAATCCTGCAATTCCATTCAGAGGTGGGTCAGTCCCTTCCTCCACATCCTGATCTAAGCTTACTGCCAGGGCAAGGTGAGTCCAGTAGGAGCCCTGGGCTGCCTGCAGGGGTCTACACCTAGCGGAGACCTCAGTTCGGACCAGTCGCCTCCCTCTAAGGCTCAAAGTAAGTAGCACCAGAGGAAGTGACCTGCTGTGGTCAAGGACGTCATGGCCCTCAGGTTACTTTCTGCCTGGGACGGTGGCCAAGGGCTGGGCTTACAGGAGCTATGCAGGACTTGGTATGCTCTTGTCAGCACTGTCCATGGTGGAGTCCCTGAAGACATCAGGAATGAGAAGAGCATTAGACTTCTGGAAGCCTCCCAGGACATGTCTAGAAGATTCTTTTGAAAAGGGCACTGACATGACACAATTTTGTGCAGTTCCATCTGGGCATTTACACAGCCCCAGCACAGGTCAGCCCCAAATACTGGGAAATGGCAAGACTTTTTGAGGAGGGCAAAGGGAAGTAATGCACACCTGGTTCCAGGGGAGATGTTGCATTTCATTTTGATGAAGCATTTGATAATATGTTTCTAAGAAACACAAAATGAAACAACTGAGAGGTATTTTTCCACTTAGCAAACATTTCTGTTTTTCTGTCTATGGTTTGTAGGGCACATGGGGCCCCTAGCTTACTCTATTTCTTTCCTTCGTCCTCCACCCATACTGTCTGTCAGCCCAGTTCAGGGCAGAAGGACTAGAAGATCAATTACACACACTCAGCCCGCAGGATTTTTCCCCATTAAAAGGTAAAGAGACAGCCTGGGAGAGGTGCGACCTCATCCTCCATTCAGAGCCTGCAGCTTATTGCTCCTGGACCAGCAAAATTTCTTGAAAAGTAAGGCAGGGAAGAAATGTACTCCTTGGCTTTGCCAGGAGCCGTTAGAGATCTCAGTCAATACGGTTCCTGGTTTCCCAGCAACATCAGCAGAGCAGAAGATGCAAAAGACAAAGCCACCCAGCATGCCTTAACCAGAGTGAAGCTTCGCATAGCTTCACCTTCTTGTACGTAAGAACCACCAGCCTCCTCCTAAGGAAAGCTAGAATTATTGAATCATTTAGCTTGAAGGGGTCCTAGAGACCATCTCTGGGGGTAGTTTGCAAGTGAGTAAAGCAAACAAAAAATGTGGTGAGGCTTTTTAAAAATACGTGCAACATTTGTTTAACTATTTATGAAACAGATTCTATAGTCATGAGTGCTGAGTTACTGGAGGGTTTACAAAGATTAGTTATATTGAGCCCCTACTGTTGAGGAACTGTCCATATACTGTTAGTTGTACTTTGCATTTGGGATGTTTTAAATCAGAAAAATTGCCCTTAGAAGGGGTTCATCTCATTTAGTCTTTTTCTCAATAATTTCAAAACCTGGTTTGTTCTAAAGGAGACGTTTTAAGAGGCCAAGAAGGAAATTAAGGAGAACTTCTGAAAGGTTTTTGACTTGAGGAACTGGAAAAATTGAGTTGACATTTCTGACGTAGGGAAAAGAACAAGAGGAACAGGTTGGGGAAGGAGGACTGACAGGGGCTCAGCTTTGAGGAATATAAGTTTGAAGTGCCTATTAGGTATCTGAGTGGAGATGTTCAGGAAGCACTTGGAGGATATTTGAATTTAAAATTCAGGGTTTAGTAAAAAACACCCATTGTCAACAAGAAGGCAAATAAGATGAGGACTAACAAGGGATCCTTACACTTGATAGGGAAGTGTATACTTGATAGCAGGTGCCGCAGGGAATTATTATAACTTCCTTTGTCAGAGCAACGTCAATAAAATGATGAGAATGAAAATCAAATTGTGGGAAGGATACAGAAAATGAGAGCTAGGACATGAATAGAAGGAGTGTAAATTATTCTGTCAAAAGAACCAACTTTTGGCGTTGTTGACTCTCTGCTTTTCTTTGTTTTCTGTTTCATTAATTTCTTTATTATTTACTTCACTCTACTTTCTTTGGGTATTCTGTTCTTTTTCTAACTTCTTAGGGTTGGACACTTAAACAATTTTCATACTTTCTTCTTTTCTAACATAAGTATTTAAGACTATAAAATTCTTCATACATCACATATGCTGAATTCCATGAGTTTTAATAAGTAGTAATTTCACTATCATTTTGTTCTGAGTACTTTTAACTTTTCATTATGAATTCTTTCTTGACCCTGCCTCTTGTCTTATTCCAGACAAGTATACAATTAAAAAGATAAGCTTACTGCAGAAAACCAACAAAAATGACAGACACATGGTCTCAGGAACATCTAGCTCAACTGGCACAACATAGTTAATAAAGAAAATGTTCTACATTATACTTTGGTGAGTAGTGTCTGGGGTCTTAAAAGCTTGTGAGCAGCCATCTAAGGTACATGTACTGGTCCCACCCCGTCTGGAAAAACGGAGAGTGAAGAAAACCAAAGACACAAGGGAAAGATTAGTCCAAAGGACTAATGGACCACAACTACCAAAACCTCCACCAGACTAAGTCCAGCACAACTAGATGGTGCCCAGCTACCACCACCGACTGCTCTGACAGGGATCACAATAGACGGTCCCAGACAGAGTGGGAGAAAAATGTAGAACAAAATTCAAACTCACAAAAATAGACCAGACTTGCTGGTCTGACAGAGACTGGAGAAACCCCAAGAATATGGCCCCGGACACCCTTTTAACTCAGATCTGAAATCACTCCTGAGGTTCACCCGTCAGCCAAAGATTAGGAAGGCCCATAAAACAAACAATAACACATGTAGTTCTGCCATGTATATGAGACTAAATGGGCACACCAGCCCAAGTGCAAAGATGAAACGCAAGAAGGGAAAAGCTGGATGAATGGAAATGGTGAACCCAAGGTCGAGAAGGCGAGTGTATTGATACATCACAGGGTTGGCAGCCAATGTCATGAAACAATACGTGTATTATTTAATGAGAAACTAATTTGCTCTGTAAACTTTCACCTGTCACAATTAAAAAAAAAAAATGACAGATTTGAATAACAAACAAATGGAAATTCTAGAATTGAAAAAATGTAGTCATTAAAATTAAAAACACATTTAATGGATTGAACAGAAGATTAGACACATTGAAGAGAGAATTTATCCAGAATGTAACAAAGAAATATAAGCATAAGGGGGGGCAAATGAAAGAGAGGTTAAGAGACATCAAAACTAGAACAAGAAGGCCTAACGTTTATCTGGCTAGAGTTCTAAAAGGAGAGTATAGAGAGAAGAGAGGAGAAACAGTATTTAAGGAGATTCCAGAAATGGTGAAAAACACAGATGAATCCACAGATCCAAGAAGCCTAACATATTATAAGCAGGATAAATAGAAAGAAATCCATGCCTAGACATATCATAGGGAAATGGCAAGCATCAAAAACAGAGAGAAGATCTTGAAAGCAGCCAGGAAGAAAAGGCAGAACACTTAAAAAGGACAGAATGACAGCAGAGTTCAAAACAGAACGGTAGAAGCCAGATAATGTACCACAAAGTGTTGAGAAAAAATGGCTGTCAACCTAGAATTGCATACCTAACGAAAGTATTGTTCATGGAAAAGGGCAAAACCTTTACAGGCAACAAAATCGAGAGAATTTACCAACAAGGGAACTGTTCTAAAGGATAAACTTCAAGAAGGAAGAAAATGATCCCAGCAGGATGATCTGATATGGAAGAAAAATGGTAAGCAAATATACGGCAACTATATCGATAAAACTCAAACGTTTCTTTTCTGGGTTGAAAAGACAGAACTAAAATATGCTAAATAATATTATCTGGGTTCATAGGCGAAGGATCAGAGCTAAATTCTAGGAGAATTAAGATATAGTTTGTTCAACTTTGAGACTTTAGGTTGGTAGATACATGCGAGAAACTTTGAAGATAACCACTACAACAATAGAAATAGCTTATAAACACTCCAAGTCTAGAGAGAGAAAAAAAAAATGAAGTAAAGGAAAGATCCTAATCAATTTTTATAGAAAGCAAGAATGAGAAAATAGAGACATTTTCAGGTTAAAATAAAACAGCTACATGCTATTTATGAGAGATATAAATAAATCAGACATGGAAAAGTTAAGTGCTTCCATGGGGGTATTTAACATCAAAGGGTGACATGCCCAGACTTGTGCTTTAGAAAGATCAGGCTGACTGTAGAATGAGGTACAGACCGTAAGGGGGACAAGAAGGGAGGCAGGAATTATAATTAGGAAGCTTTGCCATAGTGTAGGCTAGAAAGGATGAAGGCCTGAGCTGAGGTTGGACACCTTGTTTTCGTAGGTGGCAGTAACAGTGGGGATAAGCAGGCTGTGCTGGGAGGATACAAAAAGACACCTCTGTTATCCCAGGAAAGCCAAAAATGGCCATGCTCTTAAAGCTAAAATGATAGCCACAAGCTTCTGGTCTCAACCAGTGTAAACACTTGTGCCATAGCCAATAGCTGAATTCCGAGCTCAGCTATTTTCATCAAGGCCTTTGAAGCTGTGAGAGTCTGACCTTGTTTCATTTACAGGTGACATCATTAGTGCCCTAGGCAATCTGGGCCTTCTAATCCTGCTGTTTAGAGAGGTGGTAGTCAAACCGTCGGGTTGAAAACCTATCTCTGGAATTGTCATTTGAGGCTATGCTTCCTCAGTAACTAGGGAAATACTGGAGGGAGAGAAACACACATGTAATAGCTTAAAACTACCAACCCTAATATTATGGAAATAAAAATGATTTCTCACACTTGAATAAATCTTGGCTGATGTCAAATTTCAGCTTCCACAAGTTCTTCACACCTCACCATATGAGGAGATGGTATTATTTTATTAGGAAGAGCACGTATTGTTATTCACATATTTTGTTGTTGTTGCTTTTGTTTTGTTTTTAACTGATGAAAAAACAGAGACCCAGAGAGTTGATGTTGCTTGCCCAAGATCGCTCAGCGGTAAGTGACAAAGCTGAGAATGGAAATCAGGTCATCTGGTGTAGGGCCAGTTTCTCTTTCAGGTGTGAACTTGTTTTTGTAATAAGCGGGAGTCAGTGGAAGAGAAACTGGCCAACTCCAGCTTATATTTCCATCTTCCACCACGCACTAGTCTTCCTTCTTTATTATGTAAAGAGATTTTTTTTTTTTCCAACTAATAAGAAAACACTTGAGATAAATACAAAACCCTGCATGTAGATTTCAACAATAGATTTCTCAAGCTCAAACTACAGGACACAGTTCCTGAGAAAAAGACCAATACCCAACCAATAATAGTTCCTGAAAGAGAAAATAGAGGAAGAAATCAACAAAGAAATAAGAAAATTTTCCAGAACCAAAAACCGTGAATTTACACATTGAAAAGACTTTGTGAGTGCCCATCACAAAGAGTGAAAATACACTGTAGTTGTTGTTGTTAAGTGCCGTTGAGTCAGTTCCAACTCAAAGGGATCCTGTGTACAACAGAATAAAACACTGCCCAGTCCTACACCATCCTCACAATCATTGCTATGTTTGAGCCTATTGTTGCAGCCACTGTGTCAATCTATTTTGAGGACCTTCCTCTTTTTCTCTGACCCTCTACCAAGTATGATGTCCTTCTCGAGAGACTGATCCCTCCCGATAACATGGCCAAAGTATGTGTTATCAATCTCCCCCTGGTCTAGGAGTTTCTCAGCACGCTCCCTCCTGGTTCTTCGTTTTGGGTGGCATGAGGTCCCTCTCCTCTCTGCTCACTCCTCTCTTTTATCTCTCAAAAGAGATTGACTCAAGATAGAACCTAATCCTGCTGATTGAGTCCTGCCTCATTAACATAACTGCTTCTAATCCTGCCTCATTAAATTTGTAGAGGTTAGGATTTACAACACATAGGATAATCACATCAGATCACAAAATGGAGGACAACCACACAATACTGGATCATGGCCTAGCCAAGCTGACATACATTGTAGGGGGACACAGTTCAATCCATAACAAAAACATTACATATAAACTTACAGATATATTTTGATACGTACATAAAAAATACACAAATCGAGGTTTTTTTTATTGATTAATCAGTAGATAAGAAATGCTTTTTTTTTTTTTTAAGAAATGCTTTAGGTGAAGGGAAAGACAACACTCAATACATGGAAGGTCAGCTCAATTGGACTGGACCAAAAGCAAAGAAGTTTCCGGGATAAAATGAATGCTTCAAAGGTCAGCGGAGCAAGGGCAGGGGTCTGGGGAACATGGTTTGCGGGGACTTCTAAGTCAATTGGCAAAATAATTCTATTATGAAATCATTCTGCATCCCACTTTGAAATGTGGCATCTGGGGTCTTAGATGCTAACAAGCGGCCATCTAAGATGCATCAATTGGTCTCAACCCACCTGGAGCAAAGGAAAATGAAGAACACCAAGGCCACATGACAACTAAGAGCCCAAGAGACAGAAAGGGCCACATGAACCAGAGACCTACATCATCCTGAGACCAGAAGAACTAGTTGGTGCCCGGCCACGACTGATGACTACCCTGACAGGGAGCACAGCAGAGGACCCCTGAGGGAGCAGGAGATCAGTGGGATACAGACCCCAAATTCTCATAAAAAGACCAAACTTAATGGTCTGACTGAGACTAGAGGAATCCCGGCGGCCATGGTCCCCAGACCTTCTGTTGGCACAGGACAGGAACCATCCCCGAAGACAACTCATCAGACATGAAAGGGACTGGTCAGCGGGTGGGAGAGAGACACTGATGAAGACTGAGCTAATTATATCAGGTGGACACTTGAGATTGTGTTGGTAACTCTTGTCTGGAGGGGGATGGGAGGATGGAGAGAGAGAGAAGCCGGCAAAATTGTCACGAAAGGAGAGACTGAAAGGGCTGACTCAAGAAGGGGAGAGCAAGTGGGAGTAAGGAGTGAGATGTATGTAAACTTATATGTGACAGACTGATTGGATTTGTAAACGTTCACTTGAAGCTTAATAAAAGTTAATTAAAAAAAAATTCACAAATCATAAAAATTTACTCCAACGATGAAGAAGAGTTAGATGACGTCGGTATTTTGTCATTTGCGGTAATAACTCTACTTGTGGAAGGTTCTGGATCATCTGGATTATTCTTGGGAATGGGGGTGGCCTTTTCCTTGTTTCTTCATATATTTCATGGTAACATTTCACTGCTTCCCAAATCTGCCAATCACCTTTGGCAAAGTAATCAGTGTTTGAGTCCATGGTTTTCAAGCAAATGAAGCCCCTGATTTAGTTTAGAAAAAACTCCATTAAAAAAAAAAAATAGAAAATTTGTTTTTTAAAAAAACTCCAGTTAATCTTTTCACTGTAAAATTTTTCGACAACTTCTTCCTTTTCCTCATTATTTCTGTCTTCTTCAGCATTTCCTTCCTCTTCAAAATCCATTAAGTCCATCTCTGTCAATTCCCCTTCTTTGTGCTGGTCATAAGTGTAGTTCATCATAATTCGAATGGGTCATAAGTCAGGGACTACCTGTAATTGAATTTGAGAATAACAAAATCTTCTATAAATTTCCATCTGTGTCTAAGATTTGGAAGACGGCTACCTGGCCAGCCAACTGAGAGAAATCCATGTTCATGCCCATTCCAAACAAAGGTAACCCAGTGGAATGCAAAAATTATGGGACAATATAATTAATATCAGATGCTGGCAAAATTTTGCTGAGGATAATTCAAAAACTACTGCAGCCATACATACAAGAGTGCTTTAACCACTGTGCCACCATGCTTCTGAACAAACCCCTACGGGCAACAAATTCTTCATCACAATCACCTTCAGCTTTTAAATTATTGAAAAGGCTTTGAGCCTTTTTTTTTTTTTTTTTTTTTGCACCTGTTACCGATTTACAAGCTCGACTTAAAGGCACAGTTAGGAAGGGATCTTGTTCAAAACCCAGGGACTGACTGTATTGGGCATGGAATTTCAGTCGTTGCTGTTGTGTGCCCTTGAATAGGTTCTGATTCGCAGAGTAGAGCTGCCCCCTAGCTTTTCCTAGGGTGTAATATGGGAGCAGATCGCAGAGGAGCCACTGGGTGGGTTTGAACCATCAATCTTTCAGTTAGCAGTTGAGCATTTAATTATTGCACTACCAGGGCTTCTGACGGATTTCAGTAGGGGCCCTTGAACTTCAATGTACATAAGAATCACCTGGTATGCTTGTTATAAATGGAGACCCTTAGGCCTCACCCCAAAGACTCTGGTGCAATTCATCTGCAGCGGTGCCCAGGGATCTGCGTTTTTAATAAATGATCCAGGTGGTTCTGGTCCCTCTGGCCGCTGGAGCAGATTTGTGGAAACACTGTTTAAGAGATTATTCTCGCTGGCTTGGTGCCTCCCTCACTCTCATTCTGAACACAGGCTTCTCATTGCAAAAAAAAAAAAAAAAAAGGGTCCCAGCCAACCGGGGACAAACTGCTCTCACCTCTAGCAGAGCGAGGAGGGAGCACAGCTCGTGCCCCGGCCTGGAGCCTGGAAGCTGGTCGGCCCCGGAATCCTCCACCCTGACTCTTTTTATGTATTAGGAAGGAAAACTTTCTCCTGTGGAGCGTTCCTGGGTACAGAGAAGGAATCAGGTATATACTGTATACCGCCTGGGAGTGCCGTAGACACTGCAGAAGCTGCTCCAGAGCCCCTTGATTGTGACTAGCCCCCAGCCCCAGCCCTGGGGTGCAGACTCCTCTGAGCTTCTGCTCACTTACAGCCCTGCCTGGGAGCCCAGCAGCTCTCAGAGTGAGCGCTCTCAGAGTATGGCTGGGGGGCCCCAGAGACTTCCAGGTGCCCTGTAACACAGCCATGTCTACACTTTTGCTTGGCCTGAGATAAGATTTTACTCTGCTCTGCAGTGCACACAAGACTTTTCCCCATGTGCCCCCTCAAAAGTGTGGTCATCTTTTCAGAAATTCAAGGTGAATAGCAGTGGGCGTGGGAAGGGTCTGTAGGCCCGTGTCCTTCTGCAGTGACGGTGAGGCTGGAGGTGTTCATAATCCACTGTGTGAGTCAAGCCCAGTCTGCGCCCATCACCCCCAGGCCACCCTTGGCATCAGATACAAGGCGTCCAGCCTGCCCACAGGGGGATGGCCCTGCACTGCACCCTGCAGGCATCAGGCTGCTTGCCAAGCTAAGTCTGAAGCCAAACAAAGGCGGGGACAGAGTAACTTGAAAGCAGCCTCTATAGTGAGATCTACTTACATGTGCTGGCAATGAAACCTCATGGTTTCTTTCGCCCAGGCTGGTGCCTGGGATGGTGCTGCCTGGCACATAGACTGTGTATGAGGGTAAAGAACTGCATTAGACTGGGAGGCACCAACCACAAACAGGAGAATGAACACTAAGTGCCAGGTACCACATTGGGTGCTTTATGTACGCCATCTGTAAGCCCCACAACTCGGCAGGGTAGACCCTGCTATTCCATTTTACAGATGAGAACCTGAGGCTCAGAGAGGTTAAGTAACTGGCCAGAAGGCACACAGCACTGAGTGGGGGAATCAAGGCTGTCTACCTTCAGAGCCACATGTTTCTCCAGTAACACTCCACTGGCCCCTTCCCTGAAAGAGGTGAAGGCAGGCACCTGCTGGAAGTTGAGAACCCACTGCTGGTGCAGAGGTTCCACAGGAAAAGTGTTCCGGAATCTGCCCTCAGATCACAGCCACAAGACTGGGTGGGAGGATAATTCAGTCTAACGGCAACACTTAGACAGTTATGTCAAATGGCCTTCACCGTGATCATCAACTGATAGAAGTGTTGCACATTCATTCTTTTGTTTGAACTAACAACACCCTAGGAGGTAGGTGTTGCTATTCTGCCCATTTTCCAGATGAACAAAATGAAACTCAGAGAAATCATTTCCCCTAGGATCATCCTTTATAGCGAGCTGCCCTTGGGCCAGGAGTTCTGCAAAGCTCTCCAACAGCCCCTCTTGGGGATGGAGTATGGGTAGGGAGGATCTTGAAGCAGGCTTCCCATCCTGGCCAGTGAGGAGGCCCTGCCAGATATCTGTGCGTGTGAGCCCTCACCCAGGTGAGGGAGGAAGAGGCCAGGCTGAGTGAATTACTGAGCATTTGAACTCAGCCTCAGAACAGCAAATATTGATTCAAGAAGCAGCCCAAAGGAGCTGACATTTTTATAGTCAACAAACAAAACAGAGCCGCTCCCAGCCCCCCCTCAGTCAAGGGCCCTTTCTCTCTGCAGCTGCCAGGGTGCATTTCTGTCATCTGCACCTGGGAAGAGGAGGAAGATCTGGTGGGAAATGTCCACAGGGGCCTGGCTGACGTCACCACTTCACCTTTAGAGGGAACCGGGAGCCCTAGGTCCCAGGGGTGGAACCTTGGGGAACCAGTAGGCCAGTTCAACAGGTGCCAGAATCCCTTGAGGGAGAACAGAACCTAGGACTGGGGCCCCCAAAGACAACAGAAATGTCTCCCACACACGGATTCCTCTTTGCGGTGGTTTCAGGGGCCTACCACAGCTTTGCTGCTTCTCCTCATTCATGGGTGAGGAACCTGAGGCCCAAGAGATAAAGGACTCCGCAAGGTAAACTGCGAGAGGACAGTGAGGTCAGCCCATCTCTCCTTTTCAAGGCAAAAGGGAAGGGCCTGTTGTCACTGAGCTGCACATGAGAGGTAATATCTGCCAGAAAACTGTCCTGTCTTCCCAGCTCTGCTCAAGCCGTTCTCTCTGCCTGGAATGCCTCCCTACCCCAAGCTCCTTTGGAATACTACTGTGGTTCAAGGCCCTGCTCACCTGTCACCTCTTCAGGACATCTCCCTAACCCCCTTCCCACCTTCACTCCCAGCAATGGGCAGGCAGAAATAACTGCTCCTTCCTCTGTGCTCTCAAACACAGGCCTGGTACCTGTTTTGTAGCACTTAACCCTGTTTCACTGTTTGTGAACAATTCCTTGGTTACTTGTATCTCAGTCCTTCTAGACCAAGAGCTTCAGCAAGAGCAGGGGCCATGGTTCACCTATTTCTCTTTCCCCCAAAATCCCTGGCACTTGACAGGTGCTCAGTAATGCTTGCGGACTAGAATTAGAACAATCTAAGACGCCTGGCTAAGAAACCAGAGGAGCAAATCCGGCTACATCTGGACCAGTGAAGGAAGCTGGCCAAGCCCGAGGCAGGCTCTACTACAGGAAGAAGGCTTGTGCAGGTCCCAGGAGCCCTGCTGTTTGCTCCTCTTCTCACCCACCCATCCTTCTATTCATCCATCTATCCACACCCAAGGATTGACCTTCTACTCTGTGTCTGGGTGCTGGAAAGGCAAAGGTGATGGGCATCACTCCTGACTCTGTGTGCTTGAAGCTCCTGGGGCATGCCTGGGAATGTGGGCAGGTAAACCCAAGAGGCCTTTCAGCACCCAGAGTGGTCTGTGGGCCAGTGTCTGAGAGCTGCCCTGAACTGGGGGCTGTCTTTTGGACTTTCATTGAATAGGGGGAACTCTTCTCAGGACTGGCTCCAAGGCAGAACTATAGGTAAACTGTAGTGCTCATTATTGCTCTTCACTAAAGCCTCTCCACCATTTTAGGCACATGGTAGTATTAGACTTCCTGGCCCCTTGTGGTTGGGTTCTAGTCCAGGGAGCTAGTTCAGGGCAGAAGTGTCACAGGTCACTTCTGAGCTGGATATACAATGGGTACATTTAATCACCTGTGCAAGACCCTCAAGGGTTCTCTTTTCTCCTGAGTAGATGGTTCTGTACCATGAGGACACCAGGGACACAGGGAATGGGGCAGCTCTGCTATCCTTCCTATGAGGCTTCCAAATCTGGGTGCATCTAAGACACTGCCCCCCTTAAAAAAAAAAACAACAAACCAAACCTGTTGCCATCAAGTCAATTCCCAACTCACAGTCAACCCTATAGGACAGAGTAAAACTGCCTGTAGAGTTTCCAAGGAGTGCCTGGTGGGTTCTAACTGCCAACCTTTTAGTTAGCAGCCCTAGCTCTTAACCACTACACCACCAGGCTTTGCAGGCATTTCCCCACTGGTCGCCATTTTTCAGAGAGCAGGAAGAAGAACGCGGGAGTGCAAGCACAGATGTGTTTTTGTTCACATATATTGGCCCAAACTTGGTCACATGGCCACACCTACACTGTCTTAGTCATCTAGTGCTGCCGTAACAGAAATACCACGAGTGGATGGCTTTAACGAGAGAATTTTTTTTTTCTCACAGTCTAGTAGGTTCCAAGTGCATTCAGAGTGCCGGCTCCAGGAGAAGGCTTTCTGCCTCTGTCGGCTCTGGAGGAAGGTCCTTGTCCTCAATCTTCCCCTGGTCGAAGAGCTTCTCAGGAGCAGGGACCCCGGGTCCAAAAGACATGCTCTGCTCCTGGTGCTGCTTTCTTGGTGGTATGAGGTCCCCAACTCTCTGCTTGCTTTCCTTTCCTTTTATCTCTTGAGAGGTAAAAGGTGCTACAGGCCATACCCCCAGGGAAACTCCCTTTACCTTGGATCAGGGATGTGACCTGAGTGAGGGTGGTGTTACAATCCCACCCTAATCCTCTCAACGTAAAAGTGCATCACAAAATGGAGGACAACCATACAATACTGGGAATCATGGCATAACCAAATTGATATACACATTTTGGGGGGGACATAATCCACAACACCTACCAAAAAAGGAGTCTGGGAAATATAATTTCTAGTGGGGCAGCCATATGCCCAGCTTAAACTCAGTAAGTTTTATTATTAAAATGAAAAAGGGAGAATAAATACTGGGAATAAGTAGTGCTCTTCAACTTATTACTGTCTCACTCTAAACAAGAGCTGTGTTCTCCTAGCTGGTCCCTGACTGCCCACAGCCCATCCCCTAGCCAGCTGCATCTGTGGCCCTTCTCCTACCCTCACCACCCACCTGCCAGCTCTGAATGACCCTGGGCAAAACACTTCTATTCTCAGGGCTTCCTTTTCCTCACCTGTAAAAGAAGGGCTTTTGGCCCTTTGAGCACTGGGATTCTTTGCAGCATTTGATGGCTGTGGTTGTAGGCAAGTTATTTAACCTCTCTGAATTTCAGTTTCCTCATATAGAAAATGGAGATAAAAATAGCTCTTACATCATAGGGTCGTTGTGAAATGTTATGCCTGACACTTAAGAAATAATCAATAAATGTTTGCCACAATCGAAGTAATATGCAGAGGTTCCTAGTAAGATTCCTAGGAATCTGATGAACTCGTTCATCCACCACCAAACCCACTGCTGTCGAGTCGGTTCACACTAAAGCCTAATACAGGGTCAGCAAATATTTGGTAAAAATACTGTCATAATCCTCCTTTCTATAACAGACATCACTGATCAGTCAAGACATTCTCCTCACTGAGCCGCGATAAAACCCAAACCCGTTGCTGTCGAGTCCATTCCGACTCACAGCAACCCCATAGGACAGAGTAGAACTGCCCCATAGGTTTTCCAAGGCTGCAATCTTTACGGAAGCAGAATGCCACATCTTTCTCCCACTGAGCAACTGGTTGGTTAGAACTACTGACCTTTCAGTTAGCAGCTGAGTGCTTTAACCACTGCGCCACCAGGGCTCTTTCTACGATCTTTGTAGGGCTAGGAAACCCTCCTGATCCCACCCCCAGGCTTTGCTCCCAAAGAAGCTTGCATATACCCCCAAACTCTTGTTTTTTTTTTTCTTTGTTTTGTTGTTGTTACTTGCGTCATAATTTTCTTCTTACTTGTCAGTGCCCCAGCTGAACTGTGAGCACCATGAGGCAGGGAGTAGGATTGATCTCCCCAAGGCCTACTCTGCTGCCTGGCATATTGTAGGTGTTCACACAAGGAACTTTAGATCCTGAGGATGGCAAGTGGGGGAGATATTTGGGGAGAGGGCGGTGGGCTATGAGACTGCCTCAGAGAAGACCACGCTTTCTGCTCTGGAGGCTGCTGCTGAAGCCATGGGGAAGGTTCTCCTGAGCAGGTTGCTCCTGCAAGTCTGGCTGAGCACCTCCAAGTAAGTTCAGGCAGCTGGAGGAAGCACATATGGGGAAGGAAGGAGGCCAGTAAGCATGGAGGTCTCAAAGACTACTCAGAGGGATCTGCCCTCCCCAGGCCCCAGGGTTCCTGTCTGCACTTCAGGCTCCCAGGCTACAGGGAAGCTTCCAGCTTAGCAACTAATGGACCTGGGAGAGCTCAGGCACCTGGTTTTGCTCTCAAAGACCAATACTCAGTATCACCTTGGTGATGGAATGGAGAAGGGGGCGGGGGAGCTGCCATCTGCCTGGTTAGCCCTGGAGCGAGGTGCTCACTGCTGGGGCTCTGAGCAGAATAAGGGGTGGGGCAGTGACCACAGCTGTCCTCAGGAGAGCCTGTGGACTGCATGGAGTGCTCACAGACATGGGAGAAGCCTGGTGGCATAGACTTTTGGTCTGTAAAATATGGTTACCAGACATGGGTCAGATGGGGAAGTAGCATGTGCTCTGAGGGGCCGGGGAAGGCCTATGCCTGCCACAGGCCCTGAAATGGCCTAAATCGGGATGAAGCAAGGAAGGTCACCTTATTAAGAACACCTCTTGGCAGTGCTACCCAATCCATTATTGCAGCCATTAGCTAGAAGAGGAATGCACAACTCAGGAAGGTTAAGTGACTTTCCAAAGGTCACATAGCTTGGAAATGCGAACTCTCCATGCTGTAGAAAATGCAGGGAAAGAGGAGCTTTCACCCACTACTGGAGGGATTTTTAATTGGTACAATCTCTCTGGGAAACCATTTGACAATATTTAGTGCAAGTCTTGGAATCCCTGGGTGGTGCAAATGATTAATACGCTTCGCTGCTAACTGAAAGGTCGAAGGCTTGAGTCCACCCAGAGGTACCTCAGAGGAAAGGCCCGATGATCTACGTTGGAAAAATCATCCATCGAAAACCCTGTGGAGCACAGGTCTACTCTGACACCCATGGGGGAGCCATGAGTCAGAATCAACCCAACGGCAACTGGCAACTGGTAAGTGCGAATGTTAAAAATGCTGATGCCCTTTGATCCAGGACTTCCACTTTCTCAGATTGTTTCTGATTTGATGGCTATATTAGTTTCCTGTGACTACAGTAACAAATTACCACAAACTTGGTGGCTTAAAACAATAGAAGCTTGTTCTAACACAGTTCTGAGGACCACACACCTTCGAAGGCTCTGGGGATAATCCCTTCCATGCTTCTCCTAGCTTCCTATCATGGCTGCCGGCACGCCTTGTTTTTCCTTGGCTTGTGGCCTCATCATTCAGTTCTCTGCCTCCATCTTCACATCACCTTCTCCTCTACGTGTCAGCGTTTAAATCACTCTCTGCCTCTCTAGTACAAAGGTTCACGTGATAGCATTTACGGCCCACCTGAATAATCCAGAATAAATTCAAGACCCTTAAATTAATCACTTCTTTTGCTATATAAAGTAATACTGACTCTCTTGCCATGTAAGGTAATAGTGACAGGTCCTGGGGATTAGGAAATCGATCTCTCTTTGGGGAGGGCACAGTGGGTGAAAAAAGGCACCCCACTGCAGAGACTGGATGCTATGTTGGTTCAAGTGCAGGGGAGACTACTGGATACAGTCTAAGCTCTGCTCCCTACTGGCTGTGTGACCTAGGAAAAGCTCCTTGGCTTTCATTTGTTCATCTGTAGTATGGGGCCAAGGAGCCCTGCGGGTGCAATGGTTAAGCACTTGGATGCTAACTGAAAGGTTGGTGATTTGAACCCACCAAAGAGCTGACAATCAGCTCCTGTAAAGATTACAGCCTAGAAAACTCTGCGGGCTAGTTCTACTCTGTTGTATGGGGTTGCTGTGGGTCTGATTCAACTTAATAGCACCTAACAACAAAAACAGTATTGGGCTACATTATGAAATAGTTGTAAGGATTAAATAAAATAATGCAATTGTGTGGAACACAGTAAGTGCCTAATTAATATTTGCATTGCTTTTATTAATAGTGAAGTTGAACTTTTTCCTATATGTGTTATCTTTCTTCTGCAAATATTGTGTTTCTTTGTTTTGCCCACTTTTCTATTGTAATGCACGTCATTTTCCTACTGATCTTCTAGTAATTCTTTATTTGTTAATGTAGGACTCTCTAGTTTTATTATTATTTATTATTATTATTGTGCTTTAGATGAAGGTTTACAGAGCAAATTAGTTTCTCATTAAACAATTAATGCACATATTGTTTTGTGCCATTGGTTGCCAACCCTGTCATCTGTCAACACTCTCCCCTTCTCGATCTTGGGCTCCCCATTTCCATTCATCCAACTTTCCTGTTCCCTCCTGCCTTCTCGACCTTGCCCCTGGGCTGCTGTGTCCATTTAGTCTCCTATACATGGTTGAGCTACGCGTATCATTGTTTGTTTTATGGGCTTGTCTAATCTTTGGCTGAAGGGTGATCTTCAGGGATGACTTTAGTACTGAATTAAAAGGTGTCCAGGGCCATACTCCTGGGGTTTCTCCAGTCTCTGTCAGACCAGTAAATCTGGTCTTTTTTTGTGAGTTTGAATTTTGGTCTACATCTTTCTTCAGCTCTGTCTAGGACCCTCTATTGTGATCCCTGTCAGAGCAGTCAGTGGTGGTAGCTGGGCACCAGCTAGTTGTGCTGGACTCAGCCTGGTGCAGGCTGTGGTACTTGAGGTCCATTAGACCTTTGGACTAATCTTTCCCTTGTTTCTTTGGTTTTCTTCATTCTCCGTTATTCCAGACAGGGTGGGACCAGTACACGTATCTTAGGTGGCTGCTCACAAGCTTTTAAGACCCCAGATACTACTCACCAAAGTAGGACATGGAACATTTTCTTTGTTTGTTATGCCAATTGAGCTAGATGTCCCCCGAGACCATTGTCCCCAGCCCTCAGCCCAGTAATTTGGTCCCTCAGGGAGTTTGGATGTGTCTATGAAGCTTCCATGACCTTGCCTTGGCCACATTGTCCTGATGTCCCCAGTATTGTGTACTATCTTTCCCTTTACCAAAGTTGCCACTTTTCTATGTCTAGCATTTTTCACTCCTACCCCTCCTTAGTAACAATCCAAAGATTGTTCCTTTCTGTGTATAAACCTTTTCATGAGTTTTTATTGTAGTGGTCTCATACAGTATTTATCCTTTTGTTATTGACTTATTGCACTCAGCATAATGCCTTCCGGATTCATCTATGTTGTGAGATGTTTTGGAGATTCATCATTGTTCTTTATCGTTGTGTAGTATTCCATTGTGTGTATGTACCATAGTTTGTTTATCCATTCATCTGTTGATGGGCACTTAGGTTGTTTCCATCTTTTTGCTTCATGAATAATGCTGCAGTGAACATGGGTATGCATTTGTGTGATGGCTTTTATTTCTCTAAGATGTATTCCTAAAAGTGGGATTGATGGATCACTTTGTATTTCTGTTTCTAGCTTTTCAAGGAAGCGCCATATCATTTCCCAAAATGGTTGCTCTATTTTGCATTCCCACCAGCAGGGCATAAGTGTTCCAGTCTCCCCACAGCCTCTCCAACATTTGTTATTTTCTGTCAGTAGTGTCAGGGTGAGATGGTATCCCATTGTAGTTTTGATTTGCATTTCTCTGATGGCTAGTGATCAGGAGCGTTTTCTCAAGTATCTGTTACCCACCTGACTGTCTTCTTTGGTGAAGTGTCTGTACATATCTTTTGCCTATATTTTAATTGGATTATTTGTCTTTTGTTGTAGAGGTGTTGGATTTTTCTATAAATTTTAGATTAGACCTTTGTCAGATTTATAATAGCCAAAATTTTTTCCCAGTCTGTAGGTTCTCTTTTTACTCTTTTGATGAACATGTTTAATTTTTAGAAAATTCCAGTTATCTAGCTTTTCTTCTGGTGTTTATGTATTGTTAGTTATGCTTTGTATCGTATTTATGCTGTGTATTAGGGCCTCCAGGATTGACCCTATTTTTTCTTCTAGGATCTTTACAGCTTTTGGTTTTATATTTAGGTCTTTAATCCATTTTGAACTAGTTTTTGTGTATGGTATGAAATATAGGTCCTGTTTCATCTCTTTGTAGATGGACATCCAGTTTTGCCAGCACCGTTTGTTAAAAAGACTGTCTTTTCCCCATTTAACGGAATTTGGTCCTTTGTTGAAGATCAAAGTGACCATAGGTGGATGAATTTACATCTGGGGTCTCGATTCTGTTCCATTGGTCAATGTGTCTGTCATTGTAGCAGTACCAGGCCATTTTGACTACTGTAGCTGTATAGTAGGTTCTGAGGTCAGGTAGTGCGAGTTCTCCTAGTTTATTCTTTTTCTTCAACAGTGCTTTACTTATCTGGGGCCTCTTTCCTTTTCATATAAAATTAATGATTAGTTTTCCCATCTTATTAAAGAATGCTGTTGGTATTTGGATCAGGGTTACATTGTATTTGTAGATTGTTTTTGGTAGAATTGACCTTTTCATAATGTTGAGTCTGCCTATCCATGAGCAAGGTATGTTTTTCCATTTATGTAGATCTTGTTTGGTTTCTTGCAGTAGTGTTTTGTATTTTCTTTGCATAGGTCTTTTATG
This sequence comes from Elephas maximus indicus, assembly GCF_024166365.1. Classification (NCBI taxonomy): domain Eukaryota; kingdom Metazoa; phylum Chordata; class Mammalia; order Proboscidea; family Elephantidae; genus Elephas; species Elephas maximus. Next base: position 162,231,198 of record NC_064821.1, on the reverse strand, counting down.
TTCCAGGTTAGATTCGTTCCTAAGTATTTTATTTTGGGGGGCTATTATAAATGATATTTCTTTCCTGATTTCCTTTTGGTAGTTCTCTTCATTGGTGTATAGGAATCCAACTGATTTTTGTATGTTTATCTTACGTCCTTCTACTCTGCTGAATCTTTCTATTAGTTCCAGTAGTTTTCTCGTGGAGTCTTTTGGGTTCTGTATGTACAGTATCATATCATCTGCAAACAGGGATAGTTTTCCTTCTTCCTTACCAATTGGTTGCCCTTTATTTCTCTTTCTTGCCTTATTGCTCTAGCTAGGACTTCCAGCACAATGTTAAATAGGAATGGTGGTAAAGAGCATCCTTGTCTTGTTCCTGTGCTCAGGGAGAATGTTTTCAGCCTCTCTCCATTGAGAGTGATATTGACTATTGGTTTTATATAGATGCCCTGTATTATGTTAAGGAATTTCCCTTCAATACCTATTTTATTGAGAGTTTTTATCAGGAATGGGTGTTGGACTTAATCGAACGCCTTTTCTGTGTTGATTGAGATGATCATGTGATTCCTTTGTTTTATTTCTGTGGTGGATTATGTATATTGATTTTCTAATGTTGAACCATCCTCGCATACCTGGTATGATCCTACTTGGTCATGGTGTATTCTTTTTTTTTAATATGTGGTTGAATTCTATTGGCTAGAATTTTGCTGAGAATTTTTACATCTATATTCCTGTGAGATATTGGTCTATAATTTTCTTGTTTTGTGGTATCTTTGCCTGGTTTTGCTATCAGGGTTATGCTGGCTTTGTAGAATGAATTTGGAAGTATCCCTTCCTTTTCTATGTTCTGAAATTTTTGAGTAGTACTGGCGTGACCTCTTGTCTGAATATTTGATAGAATTCTTCAGTGAAGCTGTCTGGGCCAGGACCTTTTCTCGTTGGGAGTTTTTTGTTTTTTTTCACCTTTTCAATCTCTTCTCTTGTCCTAAGGCCCTCTAATTTTTAATCCTAGGTAGACATTAGAATCACCTGAAAGTTTTTAAAAATTAGATCAGAATCTCTGCAGGTAAGGCCTCGCCATCAGAATTTTAAAAGTTCCTCAGGCTATTCTCACATGTAGCCAGGGGTAAGATCCAGCAGTCTATTTTAACTTTCTCTTGCTAATTGTTTAGTTTGTGGTTCAAAAGTTTACAGGTTTAAGTATATAGCTATATTTATCTTTCTTTTCCTGAATAACTTCTTCAATATCTTTTATGTGTAGGAGGTTCTTTCCCATTCAGATAGTTACACATTTCGTCTGATTTCCTATGGTGGCTTCGTCCCTCTGGTTGTTTGATCTTGGCAGGTTACTAAACCCTTCTTGGTGTCAATTCCCCAAAGATCAGGGGCTTGAGCTAAATCAGACTTTATTGAAATCTTTCAAGATTCTTCTTAAAGAGGAGTTTCCTGGAAAAATAGATTTGGAAAATGCACATTAATCTTTTAAAAATTCTGAGCATTTGTGCAGTAAAGAAAGGTTACCCAGCAATACCATTCATGGGTACCCCCAAAATTAAAAACATATCTCCACAATAAACCTTGTACATGAATGTTTACAGCAACATTATTCACAACAGCCAAAACATGGAAACAACCCAAACATCCATTAACTGATGAGTAAAATGTGGTATACATACAAAATGAGGTAGATCCACACAAAGAAATATTATTTAGCCATAAAAAGAAATTAAGTACTAATTCATGCATGGACGAACCTTGAAAACATTATACAAAGTAAAAGAAGCCAGTCGTACAAGACCACATATTATATGATTTCATTTGTATTAAATATTCAAAATAGGGAAAGCTATAGAGACAGAGAGTAGATTGGTGGCTGCCTGAGTGCAGGTAGGGCAGGAATGGGGACTGACTACTGGTGGGTATGAGTTTTCCTTTGCGAATGATGAAAATGTTCTGAAATTAGATTGCATTGATGGTTGTACAACTCTGTGAATACTAAAAACCCGTGAATTATACACTTTATAAGGGTGAATTTTATGCTATGTGAATTATATCTCATAAAGCTGTTAAAAAGAAAAAGGTTAGATCTTTGGAAGAGCTGGGTGCTTCCCAGCACTGTTCCTAGCTAACCCCGTGACCCTGAGCAGGTGTTTTCAGCATCTTCAAGCCGTAGTTTCCTTATCTGTAAAACATGACCCACAGCATCACTTTGCATTGTTCCATGGAAAGGACACTTGAACAGCCATCATCTCATCTGCTCTTTGCAGCATCTCTGAGAAGAGGGCAAAGCAACAGGAATGGAATGTGAGGCCCTGCGAGGGTGACACACTGCTGCTAAGTGGTGGTATCTGGATTTGAACCCATTTCCATCAGGCTGGGCATCTTGAATACTATCTGCCCAGCCTCTGCCACTGGGTTGAATGAAGTTTGCTGCTAGAATGCACCAGTGTTGCTCTGAAAACTGGAAGCTGCTATGCAAATGTGGAGTGCTGTCCTAGACAGAAGAGGAGCAGTCTGGGGGAGTCACATCCCACACCCACTCCCTCTGAGGCTGGAAGAGCATTTTTGCTCCAGCCAGTGGCCCCTGATCAGCAACATAACCTCAGTGACCTTTTACGTGTTCCATGTTGTTAAAATGGCAAACCAAAAAAACACCAAACCTCTTGCCATTGAGCCGGTTTCAGCTCATGACAACCCCGTGTGTTACAGAGTAGAACTGCTCCATAGGGTTTTCTTGGCTGTAATCTTTATAGGAGCAGATCTTCAGGCCTTTCTTCTGCATCTCTGCTGCGTGGGTTTGAACCACCAACCTTTGGGTTAATAGTCAACAGCAACCCACTTTTGCCACCTAGTCCTTATCTCCTGGGAGCTGTTGGAAGACTAGTAATATTAACAGCCCACTGATGGAGTGCTAGTAGGGGCCTGCGCTCCAGTAGGCTTAGGACTGCAGTGCCTTATTTAACGTTCACAGCAACCCTACGAGTTAGGCCTGATCACCCACCTTTATGGAGAAGCAAACAGAGGCTCAGAACTTGCCGTTTTATAGCCTGATTCTTTTCCGTTTAGCTTTATGTCCATTGCTAAATAGCAGATTTTTAAAGGCTGTTTAACATTCTGTCATACATATGTACCCACCATAACCATTTTCCTATGTGGCATTTGCTTCTATTTTATAGTAAAATACAAACAATGCTATGATGGTCAAACGTACATATTAACTTTTGTGTAGTTCTCTGCTTATTTCTTTGAAGTAGATTGCTGGAAGTGGAATCACTGGGTTAAAGGGTATCACCTCATTCACTGCCCTTGATATGTGCTACCAAATGGCTTCCCAGAAAAGAAAGGCTGAGACATCTACACTCCCATGAGCAGCTCCAGAGATGCCAGAGGAGATGGACCAGTAACAGGCTCAGCCCCTGTGCTTTCTCTCATCCTTCTGGGTGATCCGCTGGAGACTGACCTTATGCAACGTCACCCTCATCAAAGTTTATGGTAACTAGTAACATGCAATAAGCAATTCTGTGGGTCTATCTCAGCTGCCTGGAAATCCCCAGGGCACATTCCCACCGAGCCCTCACTAGCAAATTAGACAATAAATCAAGAGGAAGTTAGCCCTGCTGACAGTATCGTGCTAGAAACTGTGCTGAGACGGAAGGTGTCATCAGCTGCATGAAAATGCCAATCCTGTTAAGGAATATGGGACTTTGACTCTACTGTCATCAAATCAGCCAGTGATAATAACTAACATCTATTGAGGATTCACTCAATAAATTATATGCATTAATTCATTTAATCCTCATAATGATCTTGTGAGGGAGACTTTATTATTATCCTCATTTTCCAGAAGAGAAAACTAAGGCAGAGAAAGGTTGAGTAACTTGGTCAAGGTCACACAGCTATAAGTAGCTGGTGGATTAGGGATCTGATTACAGCCAGTCTGGCTCTGCAGGCTACACACTCACCTACCATGATATACACACGCTGGCTAATAGGCAACAGATTCTCTTTCAACCAGTCTTGAGTTGGCGGCAGGATGAAGAGGCCTGAGACCCCAACACTGGGGCCAGTAGTGGTGAACTAGTGAGAACAGCACTCAGCAAAGGCTTTGGCAATATTTGAGGCAATCTAATGATTGGCTGGTGTCCATTGGATGAGTCAAGGTGTGAAAAAAACAGATGGAAAATGGTTTCCACCCACTTTCCTTTACAGTAGGTGGAAGGTGGGTGACATTTCCTTGTACTTGTTTACTGTGCTACCTAAAGTGACTACAACTCAGACGACCTGTGGCCACCAAGATCCTCCTGGGTCCTGCCCAGCCACATCCATTCCATTCTCCCCCCTCAACAGGGCTGATGAGGAGTGTGGTGTGCATGTGCACATGTGTCTACCCTTGTCAGTTGGGTTTACTTTCTGGTTGTCTGGGGCAGCAAGATGCAGTACTGAAACCTGGGCGTTGCACAAGGAGGTAATATTATTTTAATCTTGTGTGGTATCGGGCGCAGCATGTCCTCAGAGAGATGGATGAAGACAGGAAGCGCCGGATGGGTGATGGCTGGATCAATAAAAATCTCAGAGGCTTTTTTTCCCACTAGTCAGAGTCAACTTGACAGCAACGGGTTTGGTTTTTTGGTTTTAGTCCCCCTAGACTGTAAGCTCCATGCGATCTGGGCTCCCACTGTTTTGTTCACCTCTATTCTCCCAGGGCCTAACACTATGTGACTTGTGTAGGTAGTTGACAAATGTTAGATGAATGAATGGTGGCAGGAGCTATAAGGATGTCAAACAGATGAATAAAGCATTCAGTTTGTTTTTTTTTTTTTTGGAGTTAGGAAAACAGAATATGTTTTAGATTGGATGGTGTTCCCCAAAAAGATATGTTGAAGTCCTAACCCTTGGTATCTGTGAGCATGGCCATGTTAGAAAATAGGGTCTCTGAAGATGTTATGAATTAGGTTAACACGAGGTCAAACTGGAGTAGGGTGGATGCTAATCCACTATGAGTGGTGACCTTATGGAAGAGGAGAAGAGACACAGACATACACACAGAGGGAAGAACACCATAGGCCCTGGTATCTACAAGCCAAGGAAGACCTGGGGCTACCAGAAGCCAGGACAGACAAGGAAGGATCCTCCCCTGGAGCCTTCAGAGAAAGCATGGCCCTGTCTATACCCCAAATTCAGACTTCTGGCCTCCAGAACCGTGAGACAATAAATTTCTGTCATTTAAAGCCAACCAGTTTGTGGTACTTTGTTGCAGCAGCCCTTGGAAACGAATACAGATGAATAGCATTAAGCCTGAGGAAGGGAAAGTCAGACGTGGAAGAAAGCAACGGTGAGAGAAAGTAAAGGGAGACGTTGAGTGTGGGGACTGGGATAACAACAGGATGCCTAGAGGAGCTGAGCTCACACTTGGCTTGAAGGATGCTCGAGAGTCCTCAAGCTGGAAAGACAGGATGGAGAATTACCAGGCAAAGGAAGGAGGGCGTGTGCGAGGTATGAATTTGTGGAGAGAGGGAGGTTGGAAACGACAGAGCTCTGCCTGGGGATGGTGGTTGCACAGCCTTGAGCTCAGCCTTCCTGCCTGTCCAGGACACCCTGCCCAGGGCCCTGGAGCATCCAAGCTGGGGAACCTCCCCCTGTCAGCACAGAAGGCCACCTTGTGGGCACTTGTGAGGCATGAACGCCCCTGTAGCTTCCTGCCCACACACCAGTCACACCTGTTTTCCTCTTGAAGCCGGGGTCTTTGTGGAGAGCACTCAGTAGAAATGGGATGGCAACAGCACCATTAAGCAGGGCTCCAGGGAGAGGCTGCCCCCAAGAGGCCGACGCATGGAAAAGAAGGTGGGCTTTCCTTCCCTGTCTTCATGCTGGTAGAGGAGACCCATTTCAGGGGCCAGCAATGGGTCTGGGGTGGGGGTGGAACAGGAGGGGAGGTTTTAGAAATGGAGACTCCTTCCATAAGCAAGGGCCTGATTGATGCTGGACAAAAATTAGACATTCACATGCTCAGGGATGAGAACCAAGTCAAATTCTGATTCCTGTAAGAGAGCCCACAGGATGCCAAGTAACCAGGCTGCCCTCACTGCTTGTCTTGCCACCAGCTGCAGGGACAGGGAGGGAGTGCCCTCAATCTGAAGTCCTGGGGGATCGTGGCCCGGGGCCTTTGTGCACCTGTAGAATGGGCTGACAGCCTCAGTCGGAAGTGGTGGGTTCAGGTTCCGAGGAACCCGGTGGCCTTAGACAAGCCACTAAACTCTCTGAAACTGTGAAACCACATCTATAAAACCAACATGCTGAAAGTTTCCAGTCGAACAGGGTTGATGTGGGGAGGAAAGGAGGTGAAACGTATGTGGAGCGCCCTGAGTGCAGAGCTGTGCCCCCTGCCCTGCCCCTAGGCGACTGGTCTGTAGGGGAGTGAATGTCACTGCCCGTGTGAGCCCAGCCCATGAAGCCAGGCTGCAAAACAGCTGCAGAGCAGCAGGACGATGGGTGGCGCAGGCTGCCTGTGATCTGCTGGGTTTCCTTCAGGGGAGGGTATGTGTGACTCAAACACTCTAGCACTCCTGTGTGGGGAAGGCTGGGCTTCTCGGTTCCTCTCAGTCTGGGTCTCAGAGGCCCAACCCTAAAGGCCCAGCAACTCTGATCCCTTAGGATGCTGGGCATGTGGGTGGGGCCTGTCAGGGATTCCATCAGACCAGTGAGTATCAAATATGAGCAGCGTCAGAATCACCTGGATGCAGGTCTTGGTAAAACACAGCTTGCTGGGCTCCAAGCCTAGTTTCTGACTCAGGAAGTCTGGGGCGGGTTCCAAGAATCTGGCACAGTGGTTAAGAGTTCAGCTGCTAACCAAAAGGTCTGCAGTTTGAATCCACCAGCCGCTCCTTGGAAACCCTATGGGGCAGTACTACTCTGTCATATAGGGTCACTGTGAGATGGGATCAACTTCATGGCAACCGGGTTTTCACGCTTTTGCATCTCTGAAGCCCAAGTGCCCTATCCTGGGGCTTCATCTTGCTTGGCTCTGTGTTTAGCTCAGGCACTTTACCCAGAGCTTTCCTCCAGCTCCACAAAAGGGGCAGTAAGTGAAGGAACAGGGCAAGGGCGCCTAGGCCAAAGCTCAGGAATGTGTCGGTCCCGGTGGGAAATGCTTGTTTCTTGCAGATACACCTGAAAAATACATATGAAGCTATTACTTAACAAAGGGAAAGGTGGTAATAAAAAAAAAAAAAAAGGAGCTCAATAAATATTTGTTCAGAAAAGCTACTTTCCATGATGCTCACTCAATAAAACCCCTTGTGAAAAAACACCCTCTGTGAGAGCCCTGTGGAAACCTTGGTGGCGTAGTGATTAAATGCTACGGCTGCTAACCAAAAGGTCAGCAGCTCATTTCCACCAGACACTCCTTGGAAACCCTATGGGGCAGTTCTACTCTGTCCTATAGGGTCGTTATGAGTCAGAATTGACTCAGCGGCAATGGGTTTGGGTTTTTGTGTGTGTGTGTTACAGCCCTGCTAGCTAGGAAAAGTCTTTGTCACACTGACTTCCAGTAAGTTCCATGGTGGATAGTGTCCCAGACTAATAGATGTTAAAAAAAAAAAAAAAATTGATGTTACACACTCAAAAATGGCCTTAAGGAGAATATGCTTGGGAAGCATTGAAGTAAACAAATATAAGCTGGTTCCTGTGCTTGGGAAGACTAAGTCTGAAACCTGAAGCAGGAAGAGGGTCACTTCAGGCCATCCTAGATTCTTAGCCTGATGTCTTCAAGCCTGCTGGTCCCAAGGCTCTGTCTGCTGGATACTGGTCTGGGAACCTCTGCTGGGGTGGAGGTAAAGGGGGTGGGAATGAGGGCAGTTTTTATTTTCTCACTGATCCCCCCTCAGCGCAGAGACTCCAGCATTTGTGCCCAGGAAGGGGAAGGCTTCCTTTCATTCTAGTCTTCCATCAGGAAGGCCATAGAGAGGTACCCCCCTTCCCTAGACTCCTACAGAGGGGCTAGGGGTAACTGCTGAGGACCATGAGTGATTCAATCATCTGGCTTCAGATGTCGCCCCTCACCCTGGGATTGTGTGGGTGGTGACTTTGCAGCCCCAGGCTGCTGGAAGAGAGGTCAAGGTCACCCCATCTGGGAACTCCTGAGCCAGTCCTCTGGCTGTGTGGGAATATGGGCAAATGGTGGGTGAGAGTTTGGAGGGGTGTTCCCAAAGCCCCTAGATCATGCTCTGGGCACAGGTCAGGCTGAGCCCTAATCATCAGGGGAGATGAGACTGGAGCTGGTGGGGTCACTAACTAAAGGACAAGCTGGAAGCTAGGTGTCTCTGGGAAGGCAGTGACACCCCATCCTTCATTTCACAGGGAAACCACTGCTTCAGTATCCTAGCAGCCATTTTGCTTTGCCCCATTTGGGGACCTATGACCCCTACAGACTCATCAAGTAGAGCTGCCTGGAGGGGAGGGCTGGACTCTGCATGGGCCTCATGTGGGACAGGAGCAGCTAAGGAGGGCATCTGTGACCAGCACATTAAGCTTGTGGCTCCTGATCTTACCAGCTCAGGCTCCACTTCTGGAGAGAAGTTTTCTGTGGCGCTCTCAGAACAGGAGATTTTTGGAACAATGGCCACCCCTAGGCCAGGCAGGATGTTATACCAACCCTTTTATGGTCAAAGAAGGGGGCGTGTGAAATCCTTCCTCAAGCCCAGCTTGTCTGACTCAGCAGGAGGAAGAGATCAACACGAAGCCTGAGGGCCTCTTCCCTTGTTGGGGGATGCCCAGGGGACAGTGCCCCATCTCTGCTCCAAGGGAGCTGAAGGGGGCAGACGAGGAGGGGAGGATTTCAGACTTGGATTCATCTTGACTCCTAGGAGGGGCAGGTTCTGTTTGAGGCTGGGGTAGGGGCCATCCTAATTGCTCTGAAGAGAAGCCTGGATAAGGGGAAGAGTGAGAGATCAGAATGGAGAGGAGGGCAAAACTGGAATTCCCCAAATACCTTGATAATAGCTCATATTGGCCTGGGAACCCAACTGACTCAGTCAATAGGCAACAGGGAGCTCCTCTAGCCCAGAATGGACTCCTACCCTCAGTGGTCAGCGGGTACATGGCTTCAAGACCTTTATGTCCTTCTAGGCCACATTCCTATGCACACAGTGTGGCTGAAGGTTATGCCTGTCCGTCATAGAAGCCCCCACTCCTTCAGACCATGGGGGGGGCTCTGCCCCTCCCTGCTCCATTCTTCTGGTAACTGCCTGGGCCAGGCCCTGTCCTAGCTTATTCTCACATCTGCCTCCTCAGTCTTGACCTTCCACATTACCACACCAATCCTGATTTCATCACTTCTTCTCCATACCCTCCTCCAACCCGAGCTTGCTCCCATCTTTTGAGTTTTGGCAGGCAGCCTTCAAGCTCCAGGAAGTAAATAGGACATTGAGGAAAGGTTGGTGCAGGTTAAGAGTGAAGGAAGTGATTTCCTCCCACATCCACCCCAAGCCTTTGCAGAGGAGACACAGAACCTTGTTAGACAGTCACTGATGGGACGATTCCTCTGCAGCAGTGCTGGTCACTGAGGGCCACATTTGTGTAATAATAACCACATGTCTTGCTACCTTGGTGGGTCACCTCAGAAAGATCTTGCACCATTTCAGGTCTCCTTCAGTTATTGGTGATCCTTATTGCTTCAGCTCATGGCTTCCCTGAGCCACAGCCTCCCTGGCAGACAGCCAGTGGTAAAATGTCTATAAACCCTGGAGCCCACAGGAGGGTTGCTAGGTAAAGAAACTGCTTCTGGAGTCTATATAGTCAGGTCATCCATCTGTTCTTGGCCTATCTTCAAGGTCACTCTGGGGCACAGGTATTGCCCTGGCACAAGAGGAATTCCTGGGACTTCTAGTTCCCTCTGACCTGAGGTTGGTCCTAGTTTCTAGGTTCTCATAAAGCTGTTGAGGTCAAATTGCTGTGCAGAATAGAGGGGATCCACCAATCTGGAAAGGAAGCTGGGGCAACATTTAGCCCCTCCCTCCTTCCATCAATGCCTCCTCACAGAGGAGAGAGGCAACGTCCTACAAGGCATGATTGGCAAGGCATTGGAAAGGTGAAGGAGCTATAGAAAGAGCTTGAGACTTGGGGCTCAGCTTTGCCCCTGGCTAAGGCTGAGTTCTTAAGCACTCCTCACTCAACTTTCCAGAGCTCAGATCTGCCCCTCTGAATCATGGTGTCAAAGACAGTGCCTGTCCTACCTACTTCAGAGTTGCTGTGAGGGTCCAGTCTGGTCTTACCCAGAGGGTGTTTGCTGTGGTCAGCTGGAGAGCCTGGCTTAAAGTGAAGGGGGACCCTCTGGTGACACTGAATTCATCCTTAGAGATGCATTTCTCTGCTATGGGCAGCTTTCAGATGGAAAAACCTGAGAGCTAGCACGTTAGGAGATTAGAAAATTTCTAGCTTAGCCCAAGAACCAGGCTAGGACTGGGGGGTGTGAGGGGGTGTGAAATAGGTTAGGAAAGCACCTAGGCAAACCTCCCCATCTAGGATTGCACCCCTGTTTCCAGATTACTGAGATTTGTCGGGGCTTCAGTTCACTTACCCCTGAAGGGAAGTCCCTAAACCCTGCAAATTCCATTTGCCCAGAATGATTTTAGATGCACCTCATGCATACAATGAGGTCCCTCCAGGCCCAAAGTTTGGGGAGCAGAAGGATGCTGAGCTGTGTGTGAGTTGGGGCCTCGAGTGGGTAGTGTCAGCTGAATGGGGCGGCCCTGGGATGAGTTAGGAGCCAGCTGGCTCTCAGCACTGAAACAGACACCCAGAGATGGGACCTCTTGGAAATGTAAACCTGAGGTCCCAACTGTCTGAGCAAAACCCTCAAAAACTTTCCTCCCTATCGTTCTCAATAGAGCTGTCAAACTCCTCACTTTGTCCCATGAGGACCAAGGCCTCTCTGGGGCCAGACTGTCCACACAACCCGCCCCTGACTCCTTCCCACTCTTTCAGCCCAAGCCACACAGCGTTTTCTCTGTTCTTCTTAGTACCCTGCTTCTTTGCACTACGGAAGCCTTTGTAGATGCTGTTCCCTCTGTCTAGCGTGATCTTCCCACTCCTCTTTGCCGTGTTACCCCTTGCTCTTTCTTCAGATTTCCCTGACCCAGTCAGATCCTCTGTTTACAAGTGCCACGTCCTTGTTCTTTGAAGCATGTATCATCAGTGCAATTTTGCTGTGTGGCACTCTCCGATTAATGTCTGCTTCCCTGACTAGGCTGCACAGCTTCATGAGGACCTGTTTTTGCTCCTCCAGTGTATCCCCAGCGTGTGGCATGAGTGAAGCTCAGTAAACATTTATTGGATGGATGGATGGACGGATGGTTTTTACTCTTGGCATCTTTGCTAGCCCTGGTGCTGAAATGGATGTCCCCTTGCATCCTTCAAGCCAAATGGCTTTAGCTGGACTCCGGGACACTTACCTTGGCCAACTCAGCCCCTTAGCCCTGTGGAGCACGGCTGGAGAAGGGCGATATTCCTGGCGTTTGTGGCCTCGTTTATATCCCCCACCTGCCATCCAGGGCAGCCCTTTCAAAGGTACATAGACTATTTATATAAGTGGGCAGGGGAACTCACTGTGTTTTTTGTTGGGTCTGCTCAAGCCTTGAGTTTGCCATTTACTCACTGTGTGACCTTGGGCAAGTCACTTAATGTTTCGTAGGCTTAGTTCCCTCACCTGTGAAGTAGGAAGAACCCCCACTTGCCCTGATACCCTGAAAGGCTGCTATAAAAATGGAATGTGGTCATGCAGGTATATTGGTGAGGTCCTTTTAAAGCACCAACACACTGTGTAGATGTAAGCTGCTGTGATTGTGGGTATTCACTTGAGGAGAATTACAGTTATGGAGGCTCATTTTGCTCAGGTTGAAAGTAAATTCTCTCTGACTCTCCTTGTTTTGTGCTCACTTCGAGCCCCTAGCTCTCCTTTCTTCTGGTTGACCCTACTTCCATTCTCAGGTTCCTGCTGGGCTTATTGACCTTGGCCAGGGGAAAAAAATCACCTTTGACTTCTAGTCAGAAGAACCCTTTTGGTGGCTGTGGGGACCATGGTCTCAGGGAACATCTAGCTCAATTGGCATGACATATTTTATAAAGAAAATGTTCTACATCTTACTAGCGCCTGGGGTCTTAAAAACTTGTGAGCAGCCATCTAAGATATTCCACTGGTTTTAAACTGTCTGGAGCGAGGAAGAATGAAGAAAACCAAAGAAACAAGGGAAATGTTAGTCCAAAGGACTAATGGACCAAAACTACAACAGCCTCCACCAAACTGAGTCCAGCACAACTAGATGTGACCAGCTGCCACCACCGACTGCTCTGACAGGAATCTCATTAGAGAGTTGTAGACAGAGCTGGAGAAAAATGTAGAACAAATTTCTAACTCAGACACACACACACAAAAGACCAGACTGCCTGGCCTGACAGAGACTGGAGAAAATCTGAGAGTATGGCCCCTAGACACCCTTGTAGTTCAGTAATGAAGCCACTCCTGAGGTTCATCCTTCAGCCAAAGATTAAACAGGCCCATAAAACAAAATGAGACAAATGGGCACACCAGCCCAGGGACAAGGCAGGAGGGAACAGGAAAGCTGGTAATGGGGAACCCAAGGTCAGGAAGGGGAGAGTGTCGACATGTCGTGGGGTTGGTAACCAATGTCACAAAACAATATGTGTATAATTGTTTAATAAGAAACTAGTTTGCTCTGTAAACCTTCGTCTAAAACACACACACACACACAAAAATTAGAAGATTCTATAGAAGTATCCTATCAAAAGGCGGGGAGAGGAATGCAGAACAAAACTTAAAATTCTCATGGAGTCCAGACTTTCTGGAGCCATGAGGGCTGGATGAACTGCTCAGACTATCACCCTGAGATAATCTTTAAACCTTTAAACCAAAAATATTCCCTGAAGCCTTCTTAAAACTAAAGAATAATTTAGCTTAACTAGTAAAGAATGTGTGCCTTAAGTATTATACTCTTTTAAGAACAATCTAAATGCGATCAAAGTGACAACAGCAACTTGAAAGATTAGATAGGAGCCTTAGGGGCAGTGAGTTTATTTTAATAGGAGAGGAGTAAGTCCAAAAAGGAGGGGGAGAATGGTGGCACAACTGGAAGAATGGAATCAATGTTTCTGAATTGCATATGTAGAAACGGTTGAATTGGTGTATGTTTTGCTGTGTATAGTCTCAAAAAGAACAACAAAATAAAATTTAAAAATAAAAAAAAGAAAAGCCCTTTGGTGCCACCATGGCCCCATTCCTCACAGGGTCTCTGTCCTTCTTTTGTCTCTGAGGTGACACTGACTTTGGGATCAGGAAGACTCTGTCAGAATCTCAGTTCTGCCACACTAGCTGTGGGCAATGACTCAGCCTCTCTGTGAACTCTGTTTCCTGGTCTGTAAAATGAGGACCCCAGTGCCCCGTGCAGACTGTTGTGAAGATAAGGCAATGACATATGTGCAGTGCTGGCTTAGTGCTGGAAATATGACATTTGCTCAAGACGTGGGTTTTCTTCTTCTCTTAAAGTCCCTCTTTCCCCAAAACTCCACCTTCCAGAGTCTCCAAGGTTGCACCACCTAAGCCTCCAGTGACAAGCACAGGTACGGGCATTTAAGGCCTCTGCCGTTTAACCTCACTTAATCTCCTCCGAGTGGGTCAATAGTCTTTTTCTGCTCTTCTTCCTTGCCCTTGAAGGCAAAGGACACAGACAGGATCCAGACTTAGGGCCACCAGTCACATGCCCAGGCTGGAGCCTTCAGGTTCAGGTATGGAGAGCCTGGCATGCAGCAGGGGTCTTGTTAGAACTGCTTACTTGCAAGACTAGCAAGTAAGCAGGTCTGAAGTGTAAACAGTGCCTGCCTCAACTAACCCCTCCTTACACATCACCCAGGAACATGCGAGCCTCGGAGACATGGTCGTTGTTGCTATGTGCTGTTGAGTCAGTTCCGACTCATAGTGACCCTATAAACAACTGAAAAGGCTGCCTTGTCCTGCACTGTTCTTACCGTGGCTGCTATGTTTGAGCCCATTGTTGCAGCCACTGTGTCAATCCCTCTCATCGAGGGTCTTCCATCCTCCAGGTTCCCAGAAGACATGATTATTACAGCCCAAATCCACAACAAACTTTGCTGGTCCCCTTTTCTGGAGCCTGGGCAAAACCCACAGCCATGAACAGCTTCAAATACACTCAGCGTGATTCCGTTTGAGTCAACACTATTTAATTTCACCCATCGTGTACCCAGCACTTCCTCAGTGCCAGGCTCTGAGGGAGGCCCAGGGGACACAGATTAGTAAAACAGAAACGCTGCCCACCACAAGTTTCCAGAGTACTTGAAGTGACAGACACGAATAAGCACTGCCTACCTACCCCAGTGGGCCCAACCCTGCAGGGGTTTGTAAGGTTGTTGCCCACCCTGGGCCGCCCGTCCACCCTGGGCTAATTGGCCCACCGCGGCCTCTCTCCTGCCAGCCTCAGCACCACCCCAACCTGCACAAACACAACGGCCACACTCCTGCCTCCTTGTTTCTGTGGTCTGAAACACTGTTTTGTTGTCAGGTTTATTGAGGTATAATTTGTGGTTGTTAGGTGCCCTCATAGCGTACGACGGAATGAAACGCTGCCAGGTCCTGAACTACCCTTGCAATTGTTGCTATGTTTGAGCACATTTTTCCAGCCACTGTGCCAATCTGTCTGCTAGAGGGTCTCCCTCTTTTTCGCTAACCCTCCATTTTACCAACCACGATGTCTTTCTCTAGGGACTGGTCTCTCACGTGTCCCTCATGTGTCCAAAGTACACCATCCTCCCTTCTAAGGACCATTCTGGCTGTACTTCTTCCAAGACAGATTTATTCCTTCTTCTGGCAGTCCATGGTATATTCAATATTCTTGGCCAACACCACGATTCAAAGGCATCAATTCTTCCATCTTCCTTATTCATTGTCCAGCTTTTGAATGCATATGAGGCAATTGAAAATGCTATGTCTTGGGTCATGTGTACCTTAGTCCTCAAAGTGGTATCTTTGGTTTTTAACACTTTGAAGAGGTCTTTTGCAGCAGATTTACCCAGTGCAATATGCTGTTTGATTTCATTCTGCTTCAGTGGGTGTACTGTGGAGCCAAGTAAAATGAAATCCTTGACAACTTCGATCTTTTCTCCGTTTATCATGATGTTGTTCATTGGTCCAGTTGTGAGGATTTTTGGTTTCTTTATGTTGAGGTGCAATCCATACTGAAGGCTGTGATCTTTGATCTTCGTTAATAAGTGCTTCAAGTCCTTTTCACTTTCAGCAGGCAAGGTTGTGTCATCTGCATATTGTAGGTTGTTAATGAGTCTTCCTCCAATCCTGATGCCCCATTCTTCTTCATATAGTCCAGCTTCTGGTATTATTTGCTCAGTGTACAGATTGAATAGGTACAACCCTGAAACACACCTTTCCTGACTTTAAACCAATCAGTATCCCCTTGTTCTGTGCGAACAATTGCCTCTTGACCTATGTAAAGGTTCCTCATGGGCACAATTAAGTGTTCTGGAATTCCCATTCTTTGCAATTTTATCCATAATTTGTTACGAACCACACAGTCGAATGCCTTTGCATAGTCAATAAAACACAGGTAAACATCCTTCTGGTATTCTCTGCTTTCAGCCAGGATCCATCTGACATCAGCAATGATATCCCTGGTTCCATGTCCTCTTCTGAAACTGGCCTGAATTTCTGGCCGTTCCCTGTCAATATACCTCTGCAGCTGTTTTTGAATGATCTTCAGCAAAATTTTGCTTGTGTGTGATATTAACGATATTGTTCTATAATTTCCACATTCAGCTGGATAACCTTTCTTGGGAATAGGCATAAATATGGATCTCTTCCAGTCAGTTGGCCAGGAAGCTGTCTTCCATATTTCTTGGCATAGATGAGTGAGCACCTCCAGCACTGCATCTGTTTGTTGAAACATCTCAATTGATATTCCATCAATTCCTGGAGCCTTGTTTTTTGCCAATGCCTTCAGAGCAGCTTGGGCTTCTTCCTTCAGTACCATCGGTTCCTGATCATATGCTACCTCTTGAAATGGTTGAATATCGACTAATTCTTTTTGGTATAATGACTCTGTATATTCCTTTCATCTTCTTTTGATGCTTCCTGCATCGTTTAATATTTTCCCCATAGAATCCTTCACTATTGTAACTCGAGGCTTGAATTTTTTCTTCAGTTCTTTCAGCTTGAGAAACGCTGAGCGTGTTCTTCCCTTTTGGTTTTCCATCTCCAGCTCTTTACACATGTCATTATAATACTTTGTCTTCTTGAGAGGCCCTTTGAAATCCTCAGCTCCTTTACTTCATCAATTCTTCCTTTTGCTTTAGTTGCTCAACGTTCGAGAGCAAGTTTCAGAGTCTTCTCTGACATCCATCTTGGTCTTTTCTTTCTTTCCTCTCTTTTCAGTGACCTCTTGCTTTCTTCATGGATGATGTCCTTGATGTCATTCCACAACTCTTCTGGTCTTCGGTCATTAGTGTTCAATGCGTCAAATCTATTCTTGAGATGGTCTCTAAATTCAGGTGGAATATACTCAAGGTCATATTTTGGCTCTCGTGAACTTGCTCTGATTTTCTTCAGTTTTAGCTTGAACTTGCATATGAGCAGTTGATGGTCTGTTCCACAGACGGCCCCTGGCCTTGTTCTGACTGATGATATTGAGCTTTTCCATTGTCTCTTTCCACAGATGTAGTCAATTTGATTTCTGTGTGTTCCATCTGGCGATGTCCATATGTATAGTCACCGTTTATGTTGGTGAAAGAAGGTATTTGCAATGAAGAAGTCCTTGGTCTTGCAAAATTCTGTCATTCGATCTCCGGCATTGTTTCTATCCCCAAGGCCATATTTTCCAACTACTGATCCTTCTTCTTTGTTTCCAACTTTCGCATTCTGATCGCCAGTAATTATCAATGCATCTTGACTGCACGTTTGATTAATTTCAGACTGCAGCAGCTGATAAAATCTTCTATTTCTTCATCTTTGGCCCTAGTGGTTGGTGCATTAATTTGAATAATAGTCGTATTAACTGTTCTTCCTTGTAGGCGTATGGATATCATTCTGTCACTGACAGCATTGTACTTCAGGATAAATCTAGAA
This sequence comes from Elephas maximus indicus, assembly GCF_024166365.1. NCBI lineage: Eukaryota > Metazoa > Chordata > Mammalia > Proboscidea > Elephantidae > Elephas > Elephas maximus. The sequence continues at coordinate 162,214,061 of NC_064821.1, read as the reverse complement.
ATGTTCTTTTCAACAATAAATGCAACACCACTCCTCTTAAAGTTGTCATTCCCAGCATAGTAGACTAGATGATAGTCTGATTCAAAATGGCCAATACCAGTCCATTTCAGCGCACTAACACCTAGGATATCGATGTTTATGCATTCCATTTCATTTTTGACGATTTCCAGTTTTCCTAGGTTCATACTTCGTGCATTCTAGGTTCTGATTATTAATGGATGTTTGCAGCTGTTTCTTCTCATTTTGAGTCATGCCACATCAGCAAATGAAGGTCCTGAAAGCTTTACTCCATCCACGTCATTAAGGTCAACTCTACTTTGAGGAGGCAGCTCTTCCCCAGTCATCTTTTGAGTGCCTTCCATCCTGGGGGGCTCATCTTTCAGCACTATGTCAGACAATGTTCTGCTCTATTCATAAGGTTTTCACTGGCTAATGCTTTTAGAAGTAGACTGCTGGGTCCCTCTTTCTAGTCTGTCTTAGTCTGGAAACTCAGCTGAAACCTGTCCTCCATGGGTGACCCTGCTGGTATCTGAATACTGGTTGTATAGCTTCCAGCATCACAGCAGCATGCAGGCCCCCACAGTATGACAAACTGACAGACATGTGTTTTATGGACCTATCTAATCTATGGTTGAAGGATGAGCCTCAGGAATGACCTCAGTACTGAGTTAAAAATGTACCGGGCCATTCTCTCGGGGTTTCTCCAGTCTCTGTTAGATCAGTAAGTCTGGTCTTTTTTTGTGAGTTTGAATTTTGCTCTACATTTTTCTCCAGCTCTGTGCAGAACCCTCTATTGTGATCCTTGTCAGAACAGTCAGTGATGGTAGCTGGGCACCATCTAGTTGTGCTGGACTCAGCCTGGTGGAGTCTGAGGTACTTGTGGTCCACTAGTCCTTTGGACGAATATTTCCCGTCTTTGGTTTTCTTGGTTCTCCCTTGCTCCAGACAGGGTGGGACCAGTGGAGTATCTCACATGGCCACTCACGTGCTTTTAAGACTCCAGACACTACTCACCAAAGTAGAATGTAGAATGTTTTCTTTATAAACTATATTATGCCAGTTGAGCTAAATGTTCCCTGAGACCATGGCCCCCAGCCCTCAGCCCAGTAACTTGATCCCTCAGGGAGTTTGCATGTGTCTATGAAGCTTCTATGACCTTGCCTTTTTCAAGTTGTGCGGACTTTCCCAGTATTGTGTACTGTCTTTCCCTTCACCATAGTTGTCACTTATCTATCGCCTAGTTAGCATTTTTCCCGCCCACCCCTACCCTCCTTAGTAGCCATCAAAGATTGTTTCAGTGTTTAAACCTTTTCATGAGTTTTTATAATAGTAGTCTCATACAGTATTTATCTTTTTGTGATTGACCTATTTCACTCAGCATAATGCCCTCTAAATTCATCCATGTTGTGAGATGTTCCACAGAGTCATTATGGTTCTTTATTGTTGCACAGTATTCCATTGTGTGTATGTACCATAGTTTGTTTATCCTTTCATCTGTTCATGGGCATCTAGGTTGTTTCCATCTTTTTGCTATTGTGAATAATGCTGCAATGAACATGGGTGTGCATATGTCTATTTGTGTGATGGCTTTTATTTCTCTAGGATATATTCCTAGGAGTGGAATTGCTGGATCGTATTGTATTTCTATTTCTGGCTTTTTAAGGAAGCATGATATTCTTTTCCAAAATGTTTGTTCCATTTTGCATTTCCGCCAGCAGTGCACAAGAATTCCAATCTCCCCCCCACCGCAGCCTCTCCAATATTTGTCATTTTCTGTTTTTTTGATTCCTGCTAGTAGTGTCGGGGGGAGATGGTATCTTATTGTAATTTTGATTTAAATTTCTCTAATGGGTTTTTTAATGGCTAGTGATGGCGAGTATTTCCTCGTGTCTGTTAACCACCTGAATGTCTTCTTTGGTGAAGTGTCTGTGCATGTCCTTTGTCCATTTTTTCATTGGATTATTTCTTTTTGTTGTGGAAGTGTTGGATTTTCCTGTAGATTTTAGAGATTAGAACTTTGTCAGATTTATCATAGCCCCAAATTTTTCCCAGTCTGTAATTTTTCTTTTTACTCTTTTGGTGAAGTCTTTTGATGAGTATAAGTGTTTAATTTTTAGAAGATCCCAGTTATATAGCTTATCTTCTGATGTTTGCGTATCTTTAGTTATCATTTGTATCCTATTTATGCCATGTATTAGGGTCTCTAGTGTGGACTCTGTTTTTTTCTTCTATGATCTTTATAGTTTGGGGTTTTATATTTAGGTCTTTGATCCATTTTGAATCAGTTTTTGTGTGTGGTGTAAGGTATGGATCCTGTTTCATTTTTTTATGGGTGGACATCCAGTTTTGCCAGTACCACTTGTTAAAAAGACGGTCTTTTCCACATTTAATGCAGTTTGGGCCTTTGTTGAAGTTCAGGTGACTATAGGTGGATGGATTTACATCTGTGTTCTCGATTCTGTTCCATTATTCAATGTGTCTGTCATTATATCAGGACCAGGCTGTTTTGACTACTGTAGCTGTAAAGTAGGTTCTGAGGTCTGATACTGCGAGTCCTCCTACTTTATTACTTCTTCTTCAATCGCTAACACGCACCTTTTCTGATTTTAAACCATGCAGTATTCCCTTGTTCTATTCTAAAGACTGCATCTTAGTCTATGTACAGGTTCCTCATGAGCACAATTAAGTGTTCTGGAATTCCCATTCTTTGCAATATTATCCATAATGTGTTATGACCCACATAGCCGAATGTTTTCCAGACTAAGACAGGGTAGGAAGAAGGGCTTAGCAATGTACTTTTGAAAAAAAACTGTTCACAGAAAACCTTATGGATAGCAGTGGAACACTGTCTGATATAGTGCTGGAAGATGAGCTTCTTGGTTGGAAGGCACTCAGAATACGACTGGGGAAGAGCTGCCTCCTCAAAGTAGAGTTGTGGTATTTCTTTTATAGCAGCACTAGATAACTAAGACAGCCTTCTATGCCAGGAATGACAAATTGAAGAGGAACAATGTTACATTCATCACCGAAAGGAACATTTCAAGATCTACTCTGAAGTACGATATTGCCAGAGATACAATTTTTGTAAGTAAAAGTCACCCTTTTTGAGTGTACGTCTTGATGAGTTTGGACCAGTATGTACAATTGCATAACCACCACCACCACAATCAAGATATAGAACATCTTCACCAGTCCAAGAAGTTCCCTCAGGTATTTACACGGTTTGCTCCTCAACTCCTTCAGATCTTTGTTTATATCAGCACTGGCATTTCCCTCCTTCCTGTTTTATTTTTCTCCTTAGCACTTACCATTTCCAAACATCTTATAAACTCTCCACCCAAAACTAATGATGCAAACAGGTAATGCATTCGGGTCCCCCCAGAGGTGCCAGGGAAGAAAGGCCTGACAATCTACTGCCCCCAAAAATCGGCCATTGAAATCCCGACAGAACACAGTTTTACTGAGTGGCCACAAGGGTCTATGGAGCACAGTTTTACTGAGTGGCCACGAGGGTCTATGGAGCACAGTTTTGCTGAGTGGCCACGATGGTTACCATGACTTCAGGTTGACTGGATGGCAACTGGTTTGGGTTTTTTTGGTACCCAAAACATGAACACCATGAAAGCAGTGGTTTTTGTCTATTTTGTGTGCTGTTGATCCCTGGTGCTTCATGATGGGCTCACAGTTAAGCACCTGAAAGAAAGAGAACAGCAATGTGGGGGCAGTGGCTGTGGGAACACTGAGGGCTGCCTGTACCTCACTCACCTGGGGGAGTACATGGAGAAGAGACCTCAGAGAAGAATGAAGGATGCATCTGGGAGCTGAGGTTTGGTGGGATGTGGGCACAGGGGAGTGGTGAGTGTGGCTGGAGCAAAGGCCAGATCTGGTCTTCTGAGCTGTGAGAGTTTCCTTACATTTAACTCCCTGCCTTGTTCCCCAAAGCCACCTCCTTTAGAGGAGGAGCGATATGGGAGAGCTTTATTACGTGGGCGTCTGATCTGTGTGCTAACAGGGACTATCTGGGTGCATCTTGATGGCAAGGCTTGAAGAAGGACAGCCCCAGAGGCTGGATACTAGGAGGAAGGGTGACAGTGGTTGAGAGTGAGCCTTGGCGTGGTGGGTCAGACAGGATGGGACTCAAGTGAGGGCAGACAGTTGGTGACAGTGGTGATGATAGAAAGCGTGTGGAGGGTCAGTCGTCTGGGGTCCGGGAGGCCAGGGCAGCAGGCAGTGAACTGACAGACTTGGAGCTGCTGCCCACCTGCTGGTGCTGCCATGCATGAGGGTCCCGATGGAGTTGGGCTGGGCTGGGGCAATGCAGGGTTTCCTTTGGAGATAGAGTTTCAGTGCTGGTGAGATCCCTAGCTTGTAAGCATCGCCCCTGGGCTGTCCTTTCTCCCAGAGACCCATGGAGTATGGGTCATACCTGGCTGGTTTTCTCCTCCAGGGCCTCTCTTCTGTCTGCCCCTAGCCTGCAAGTGCTCACCTCTCAGCTCTGGCCAAGCTCTGCTTTTCCACTATTCATACTGCTGGCACTTCAGATCTCCACTCTTCCTTCCGGGAGGTCTTTCTCGCTGCAAGGGTGCTAGTGAGTGGCTTCTGAGTCTCTTGGAGGCTTCCTGCTGACTCAACCTTCCCAAGGGCTGTATGTCCTGACAGCCTCCATGAGGTTGTGTGATGTTTGGGACCTTGATGTTTATCTTGCTGTCCATCTTAGATGCCTAGCCTCACAGTGCACTTGGGCTGGGGATTAGATTTGCCTTGCCAGGGAGGCAGGAAGGATTAATCAAAAAGTTATTTTTTTTTCCCCTTTCAGCAAACTTGAGCTAAGCCTTCACCAAGTGCCAAGTCCTGTGACAGGAGCTGGAGATACGGAGATGGTTAAGACACACTACACTCCTTGCCATGAATAGAGCAAGGGAAGACAACACGTAAGCCAATAACACAACACAGAGAAATACATAGGTACAGAGGCAAAGGGTGTGATAGTCTATGGGAAGGAGTGTTCACCGGAGACCTCCTGGAGGAGGTAAGATTTGAACTGGGTTTTGAAAGACAAATAGGAGTTCACTCATGGCACGTAGTAGTGAAGGTTGGCAGCACATTGCAGGGAGAAGAAATAGCCTTTGCAGGGCCTGGGAGGATTGAAGGTACATGATCGTTGATAAAGCCTTTGCTAGTTTGCTGGGATGGACAAAAGCAGCTCCTGGGAGCAAAGCATTCATCTTAGAGAACAGCCCTGGGCACTGACTACTTTGCAGCCTCAAACTATGCCTGCTTGACATTCCTTGGAGTTCCTCAGTTTACCATCCTTTTCCCAAGTCCTTCTCTTCTCTTTCCCTTGATCTCCTCTGCCTCTGTCTAAGTTTGCTGCTTTTGTGGGTGCAAGGAAGAAGCCTTGGTGACACAGTGGTTAAGCACTCAGCTGCTAACTGAAAGGTCAGCTGTTTAAATCCACCAGCCACTCCTCAGGAGAAAGTTGTGGCAGTCCGCTCCTGTAAAGACTACAATATTATCAACTGGCACAACATAGTTAATAAATAAAATGTTCTACACTTTGCTTTGGTGAGTAGCGTGTGAGGTCTTAAAAGCTTGTGAGTGGCCATCTAGGATACTCCACTGGTCTCACCCTGTCTGGAGCAAGGGAGAATGAAGAAAGCCAAAGACACAAGGGAAGATTAGTCTATAAGGACTAATGGACCACAACCGCCACGGCCTCCACCAGACTGAATCCAGCACAACTAGATGGTGCCCAGCTACCACCACCAACTGTTCTGATAGGGATCAGAAGAGAGGGTCCTAGACAGAGCTGGAGAAAAATGTAGAACAAAATTCTAACTTAAAATAAATAAATAAGACCAGACTTATTGGTCTGGCAGAGACTGGAGAAACCCCAAGAGTATGGCCCCTGAATACTGTTTTAGTTCAATACTGAAGTCACTTCTGAGGCTTACGCTTCAGCCAAAGATAAAATAAAGAAAAAAAAAAAAAGAAAAAGATTGCAGCTTTGGCAACCATATGGGGTAGCTCTACTCTGTCCTATAGGGTTGCTATGAGTTGGAAATTGATTCAATGGGCAACGCATGAGTACAAGGCATTATGGGACTTTCTCAGCCACACAACAGGGCCTGCAGCTGGGAAGAGGCTCCAGTAGATGACACTGAGAGGTGGATGAGATGTAGGTTAAGGATCCCAGGAGGCAGTCAATGCTTAGAGGTCTGTGGGTGCAGGATCCCAGCCATAAGGAAGGAAAGCAAGCTCCCTCCCTGCTATCTGATCATTAAGTGGGGCCTCAGACAGGGCTGTACCTCAGAGAGGCCTTTGAGCACCAGGAGGGTGACTGGTCAGTGTAAGAAATGAAGGCATCGGCTAGGGATGCCTGGCCCTGGGGGTAGCCTGGAGCTTAGGGCACAATCTGGGAGGCTGGCGCTGGATGGCGAGACTGAACCTGTTGCTAGAGGTTCTCCCCTGACATAATCAGCTGAGAACCTGGGTGAGGCAGGGACAGGTAGGAGGGGAAACAAGCTCAATCATCTCATGGAGGGGGTGTATTACACGGGGTAGTGAGTAAGAGGGGAAGTCACCTCAGTCACTGCCCAGTTACTTCCTGGTGAAGGGTAACATGGCTCAGGTGGGACATGGCCACTCACCCTCCTTAGTGGGGAGGTGTGGCCCCTACCTTGTGAACCACCTCCAAGGGGCCGGCTGTGTGCCTGCTTCTCCTGTTCCACTTACCACAGACATACCACTTTCCGTCTGGGGGCCCCAGCTTTCTCCTGGCTGAGAGGCTGGTCACCACCCAGTTGGCATCCCTTGCTGGCTCTTGAGACAAATATCTGAAGGGCCTCTCCCTGGTCAATCAACTTCGGCCGTGTGGCAGATCTTTATGAAACAAATTATGGTGACCTCTGGGTAAGGAACCACACTTTCATACATCTCCTCAAATGGGTGTTGAAGCCTCGACGGGTGTGACAAGGCTAAAGTTTCACATTAATTGTTGTTGTTAGCTGCCATCAAGTCAGACTCTGACTCATGGTGATCCCCTGTACAGCAGACTGAACTACTACCTGGTCCTGTGCCATCCCTATGATCTGTTGTAAATTGGACTGTTGTGATCCATAGAGTTTTCACTGGCTGACTTTCAGAAGTCACTTGCCAGGCCTTTCTTTCTAGTCTGTCTTAGTCTGGAAGCCCCAATGAAATCTGTTCAGCATCATAGCAACACGCAGACCTCCACTGATGGACGAGTGGTGTCTGTGTATGAGATACACTGGGGCAGGAGTGGAATCTGGGTCTCCTGCATAAAAAAAAAAAACAAAAAACAAAAACCCATTGCCGTTGAGTCTGACTCATAACAACCCTAGAGAAGAGAGTAGATCTGCCCCATAGGGTTTCCAAGGCTGTAATCTTTATCGAAGCAGATTGCCACGCATCTCTCCTGCAGAGCAGCTGGTGGGTGCAAACCACTGACCTTTTGGTTAGCAGCTGAGTGCTTAACCACTTCATCACCAGGACACCTTATTAATAAAAAAACTAGAAATACTTAATATTAATTTGGAGTTTTCCATGTACCAGGCACTGTGCTACATGTTTTGAAGACATTGCCTCACTGAGGCTTCCTACCAGCTCTTTGTGGTAGATGTTGTCATCATCCCTATTTTATGGATGAGAAACCAAGGAAGGCATTGGGAAGTTAAGCAACATGTTCAAGGCCACACAAGCTCTGCTTCTCACCACTGCACAAAGCAGCCTCTGACTTGGAGGCTGCAGAAACAGAGCCCTGTCTACACTTACTACTCACCCTGCCTACGCTTTCTATCCACCCTGCCCGCCTTCTCCCCTGTCCCATCTGTATCCCCTTCTGCCCTCCCTCTACTCCCTGTTTTCACTCCAGCAGTTTGGTGATGGGGCGGACTGGGTCATTGTTTGGTGGGTGGGTGGGTGGGGAGAAGAGTTCTGCTCTGAGCTAAGCCCTCTTGGTTCTCCCCTCTCCCCTCCCCCAACCAAGCATCAGTGGGGCCTGGGCATCTGTAAACTGGGTTGGGCCTCCTGGGGCTGAGAAGCCTCCCAGGGCTGAGTCACAGAGGATTTCCTTGGGATTAGTGATCCTCTGAGTCCCAGGGTACCTGGTTGTGGTTGAGGCTGTCGGCTCTTCTAGCCAAGCATTAATCCTAGTGAAATACTTGGTATTTCCAGTCATTCCGGCTGGAATTAAACTTAAATTAAGTCCAAAAAAGTACAGCCAGGAGAATGTAAGGAACTCGCCAAAGAAACCAGGCATGCGGCCTGCTCACATCTCAGGAACTGTGGGCCTTCGCACCCTGTGCCCGCAACGCAGAGAAGGGGGACAAGGGACAGAACAGTCTGCTGCACTCCCAGGCATCCTTCCCACCTGACCCCACCTCCCTGGGGTGCAGCCATAATCTGTCTCGTGGTCAGATAACAGACATCTAGCCTGGGATGTCAGAAGACCTGGACTCCAGTCTTGACTCTGCTGTCGTTATTAGTCCCTTTGCCCAGGGTCACACAATTATAGTTGGTGGCAAAGAAGCAGCACAACTAACTTAGTGTTTAGGAGTGTGGGCCCTGGAGCCAGTGTGCCTAAACCTGACTCCAGTGCCCACTGTGTGGCCACTCACTGTGACCCCTCTGTGCTCTTCAGTTTCCTTGTGGGAATGAGAATAGGTACCTCACTGGATGGTTGCATTAAATGGCTAATACAAGTAAAGAGCTTAGAACCGTGTGGGGCATACAGTAAGCCCCACTGTGTGGTAGCTATTATTATTCTCTGGCCCTCAGTTTCCTCACCTATAAGATAGGGGCTGGGTGTGGGACTTGACCACCATGGACGCTCTTCATGCTGGTCTTCTCGGGTGGTGGGTGCCGCATGGAGTCCACAGTGGACAAGGCCCTGCATTCAGGAGGACACTCCTTCCTACACAAGGAGGTGTGCAGAGTAAGGCCCGGGAGACATACCCCTCCCCATTCCACCTCCCTTTCCCCAAAATGCAGTGCAGGTGGTGAAGGAACCCAGGCCTGGTGGTCAGACAAGCACGTGAGTCCTGGCTCTACCAGGGGAGGAGCTGGCTAGACAGGCAGCATTGCGTTTTCCATGAGCCACACTCCGACCCAATGGTTGTGCATATGTGGAGGGTGTATATGTGTGTGTATATGTTGAGTGTGTATGTGTGCGTGTGAATATGTATGCATGTGTGAACATGTGTGTGAGTGTATGTGTGTGTTGGGACTGGATGCTGGGCCCAGAGAACCAGCCCATCTTGGCTGTTTGTGAGAGTGCAGATGGGACTGTGCCCCACCCCCTCATCTCACACTTGGGATAAGTTGTTTGAGTGGGCAGTGGAAGTAACCCAAATGGAAAAAGGAGGGATGGAGAAGATGAGAGTGGAAAGTGATAGAGAAAAACAAGTGTTTTGACCAAAGAAATCCAACAAGATTCGGAATGGACAATCTGAGGAATGAAGAATGGTCAGTCGCTCTGTGGGAGACATTATACTCCAAGCTCTGGGGTTATTATATCCCCCATTTTACAGCAAGGAAACTAAAGTTGTTAGTGGTGGGGCCAGGATTCACTTGCTTGTCTGGACACCAGGCCTGGGCTCCTTCACCATGTACACCGCTTCTTGGAGAATGGGAGGCAGGAATAGGGATGGGTATGTCAGCTGGCCCTCACTCTGCACAGCTCCTTGTGTAGGAAGGAGAAGATTGGCCAGGCAATGGGGGATGTCCGAGGAGGCAACTGGCCAGTCTGTGGCCATCCAATGTTTTCTACCTGACTGAGAAGTCTTCTGCTCCAAGGTGGGATGTCGTCAGCATCAGATACTGAAGAGGGAGACTCCAAAGTGCTGGCTGACAATACCCATGCCTGCTGTAGAGGAGGAACTACCCAGAAGAGAGCCCCAGGGCCTCTAGGAACCAGGAAGGAAGTGTATGGACAGAAAAGGGCCTCAGCCTAGACACCAAAACCAAAAATCCATTGCCGTCAAGTCGTTTCCAACTCATAGTGGTCTTATAGGGCAGAGCAGAACTGCCCCATAGGGTTTCCAAGGAGCGGCTGGTAGATTTGAACTTCCAACCTTTTGTTTAGCAGCCAAGCTCTTAGCCACTGTGCTACCAGGGCTCCAAGTGTATTTATATTCCAGTTCGAAGAGGTGTATCTTTGGGCAAGCCAAGTCATCTTTCTGAGCCTACTTTGCTCACCTGTCAAATGGGTCCTCCTTCCTGCCTATCCTACCTTGTGGGAAGAGGCAGTGTGGTATACATAACAGTGTAGCTTTTGACACCGCAGAAATAAGCCCCAGCCCCAACCCTTGGCAGCTGCGTGATTTAGAGCAAGTCATTTAACCTCTTAGCCTTCATTTTTTTCTTATATGTCTCTACCCTGTAAGATCGTTGTGAGGACTAACTCAAATGCTGCTAATAAAACTCTTAGAATGGCACCTGGTACACAGAAAGAGGCTTAGTGAATATAAATTACTATTGATATCGCTATTGTTTTATTATGTTGTTACAAGAACAAAATGAACTTGCACAGAGGAGACTACAAAGCTGTTAGAAAGATCTGCCAGAAGGGAGGTAGATTGTATTATTATTTGCAATTATACATGTCCTCCTCCCCTATGAGAGCAACACACATTCCCATGCAGTTGACTTTGAATTTGACCATGTGGCATGCTTCAGCCCATGGAATGTGAATGGGTATGATGCACAGCAGGTCTTAGCAAAAGCTGTGAAATACATCGAGAGAGTTTCCACCATCACAGTTGCTTTTCCCTCTGCCATAAGAATGATCTGACCGAAAAGGGACAGTTCCTTCAGCTTTGGTTCTAGGATAAGAAGTCATGGGGCAGAGCCACAGGAGCCATAGCTGACCCACAGCCCCTGATGTGTGACAGGAGCGGAAAGTTAATGTTCACTGTTGTAAGCCACAGAGATTTTGGGGTTGCTTGTTACCACAGCCAAACTGACACATATTGACAGTATTAAGAACAAACATCTTCAAGGAGGTATCCTATGACTTACTGGAGAGAAGGGGAGGCAGGTCTTGGAAGCCGAAGTCAAGGAAGGGATTGGAGTAGACAGAAAACACAAACACAATAAAATTAGAAACACAAAGAAACTCTCAACATTGTCTGTACTTTATCTTGGTAAGTCATTGTAATAATTAGCAGGCCTCTGGCAGCTAGCTATCTTTCCTCCCACAGGGTCTCTTCACCCCCACCCTTGTCCCAGGAGCTCCTCTCTCACTCCTGGCCTTGATTTCTAGGTCGTTCTTGTTGAGAAAGGCCAAAAAGCCCTTTGCATTGGCTTCTTTTTTGTTTGCTTTCACTTGTGCCATCCTGTTGTGGACAAGAAGGAAGCACGCCAACATCAGCACCCGCCACAGACCAAGGGAAACATTTCCCGGTCCCGGTTGGATGTGGTCCCCTTCCTGTGGGTCTTCTTTCCAGAGCCAGGTTGGTAAACTTGGGGAGCAAATGGCTCATTACCACACTCTGTCCAGCCCAGAAGAGGTTTTTCTTAGAGAGGACTAAAGAGAGAGGGGCTGAGGATCCTGCTGTACTGCCTACCCTCTGAGGGTCACAAATTACCACAAAGGTGCTGCCAGATGCTGCCATCTTGCTTTTTGGGAGAGGGGCTACACATAGATTTAGACTTCACTGGGCCTGGAATGTTTTCCACTCAGAGTGCTTTCCATCCAGGAGGCAAATAAAACATCTGGGTCCCACAGTTCCCTTTTTCCCTGCCAGCCACCCCACTCCCAGGATTCCAGGCATTTATTCCATGGTTTATCCATTTTCTTTCCATACCATCTAGCTGAGCTTTGGCTGCTTTAATCTTCCCTCCCATCCAGGGAGCCGCTCACAGCCTCTCTCCCCTTGTGTCTGCTCCTGGCTCTGACAGGAATTTTCCTGTGGTTTTTGTTGGTCTCCAATCCTGTAATTTACCACCCAGCGCTTACAGGCTTTTGTTGCACTGAAGACTTTCCTAGCAAATCTTGGTCCAGTGTGGAGAAAACTGTGGTGAAGCTGCCTCTGTAGCCTAACAGCACCCCAGTGGCTGGCAGCTCATGGCAGCTTGCACCTTGTCAAGGTGCTTTCAGGGTGCAAGGGCCAGAGGCACACTAGGATAGCCTCAGGTGTTGCCAGCATGTTATGCAGAACTGGAAGAAGCTTGGAAGCCACCTCAGCAGATGTTGTGGAAAACTCCCACCTGGTTCTTCACCTTTCAGCACACAGCAGTCTGTGGGACCTCAGAAGCCACCATTCTCTCTGCTCTGGTATCTTTTTCATCCTTGTGACTAAGTTTCTCTCTGCTGCTGCTTCATACCTGCCACCACCAGTTCCCCTCTCCTCATTTATTTCTGCTTGCTCATGACACCTAGTGCTTTGTGGCCTCTGCTTACAACTGCCTCTCGTGGTGTCTCTCAGCCTCTGCTCTACTCCACTGACTGGGACCATCTCTGTGTGGCTACTACAGAAACTCCTCCAGAGTGAATGTGATTGGGGCAGTTGTTTCTCTCTGGCGTCTCATTCTAGATGGACAGATTTTTGTCTCAGGCCACCTCACAGGTCTCTGGTGTCCTGATGACCAGCCTATAGACGACTCAATAAGTCATGGCCAGCATTGCATGGGTGCATGACCCAAAGCATGGCTCCAGTGGATGTATCTTCACATGGTGTCTTCCCCCGCGCAACTCTGTTTCGTATCTGTGCTCCTCTTTTATAAGACACCACTCAGAAGAGATGAGGACCCTCCCTACTTTGGTGTGACCTTATTAGCTTAGCTAATAACATCTTTGAAGGTCACATTCATAGGAACAGGGATTAGGAATTCAACATAAGTTTTGGGGGGACATAATTGAATCCATAATATCCTTCTAACTCTCTGGTTCTCTCCCTGTGACCCTACAGATGCAGAGAGGAATGAGACAGCAGCTCTCGGTCTGGTGGAGAGATCAGACTCTAGGAACAGTTCAATCATAACAGCAGTGTTTGTTAAATCAGATTGTGTCACTCCTTTGCTTAAATTCCTCCAGTGGTTTCCATTATGTACCAAGAGCCACATCAAGCCTGCGTGTGCTTTGCAAATGCCTGTATTACCCAGCCCCTGCTGACTTCTTCAATCTTCTCTCAAGCCACACTCCCCCTTGCCCACCCTACTCCAACAACCCTGGTGTTTCAGTTCCTCACAGTGAACCAAACTCTATCTCCTCAGTTAATTTACAAGCTCCATAATTGATCCCCATGGAGCCTGCCTGAGGTGATGCTTAGCATGTGTGGGAGATCAGTAGGTATTTTCAAGTGGCTGAGTGGACCCTGTACGAGTTGATATGCCTGGAGGTAAGAAGTCATTAGGCACATGTGGGGCACAGGGAGGAGGTGGGCATGACCAGGTTGAAAGTGTCAGAAGACAGTGTTGGGAAACCAGGCTGGGTCAGACAGTGGAGGCTTTGAATGCCAGACCTGAAGTCTGGCCCTGATCCTGTAACCTGCAGCAAGGGGCTAGAATGTCTAGAACGTGTTCAGGAGCATGAATGATTCAGGAGGAGGCCACTGGCAGCTGCTGGTGGAACAGATTGGAGTGTGAGGAATGTGGAAGCTGGAATACAGGTCGAGAGGCTTTGGAAGTACTCTAGGCCAGGCAAAGTAAGAATGTGGACTAGGGTGGGGGCTGTGAGAATGGACAGGTATGGAGTCCTGGTGGAGGAGGGGGACCAGTAGAACTTGCTGTTGGAGAGGAGAAGGAATCAAGGGCGATGATTGATACATGGAACCCAAGGAAGACAGAGACTTAGGGCCTTAGAGTCTCCCCATGGGTGCCAAACCCTGGTCTCTAGAGGGTAGGGGAAGTGCAAGACCCCAGGCCCTGGAGTAGGGGACAGATTATCAGACCAGGAACACAGGATGGCGGCCATTTCCATGCAGAGTGGGCTTTACCATCCAACAGACCTGGCTCAGTTCCCATCTCAGTCACTTACTAGCTTGCTGAATTTGATTACTTAATACCTCTGTGCCTCAGTTTCCTTAATTATCACATGGGAAAAATAATGGTCCTACCTCATGGGGTAGTTGTGGTGATTGCCTAAGATAGTGCAGGTAAAGAGCCCAGCACAATGCCAACTTACAGCAGTCCTTGGTTACATAGTAACAATTCTTTTGTAATTCATACCATTTAAAATAATAGTATATGAATTACACAGACTTAGAAGGACTCCTGGAGTCCTGGTGGTAAAGTGATTAACAGCTCAGCTGCTAACCAAAAGGTCAGCACTTTGAATCTACGAGCCGCTCCTTGGAAACCCTATGGGGCAGTTCTGCTCTGTCCTATAGGGTTGCTATGAGTTGGAATCAACTCGACAGCAATGGTTTTTTGTTTTGTTTTTAAGGACTCATGCTTGGGAATTTACGGAAAAGAGCCCAATTTGCAGAATGAGAACTCCCAAATGAGTGTGAGCTGGGACTTGGGAACACTCTGGGGCCTGTGACTGGGTTATCAAGAAGGTCACTAAGGCCTCTCAGACCAGCATGGCTGAAGGACCGGGGTAGACCAAGCCTGCTGGTGGTACACTCGACTCAGCTGAGAGGAACTGGGGACAGAGGTGACAGAATTGGCATGGGGAGCTGCTGCGAAGGCCTGTGCTCTGATTCAGGTCTCCCTGTTCCTGGGTAATGCTTCTGACAAAACATGATGGGAAGCGGCAGTTTAGGCCACTGCCCACAGCGTGGACTCAGTTGGGCTGAAGACTCTAGTGACCCTGGTGCTCCATGTCTGCAGGCTGTGCAGTGGTTCAGCCATGCTGAATGACTCAGGTGGCAGTTTTTAACAACGGGAGACACGTTTCAGGCTCTCCAGTAAGTGGAACATTTCTCATACCTCTGCAGAGCGTCTCTGCTGCGTTCTGATTTCTAGAACATGGGGCTTGCCTTGCAGCGGGTGCTGAATCCCATTACATTTCATTTGTATGACGCCAGCGTTTGGAAAGGGAGTGACACCTCTGACTCAGAATGGAGGGCAAGCCTGGGCCCTGCTGTTTACAAGCAGCAACTCAGCTTCTCTGGGCTTCTGTCTGCTCCTGTGAAAAACAGGGCTAATGCTTGTCAGGCCTTTATCCAAAAGCTCAGTAAACATACGCTATTTATTAAAATTAATTTAAAAGCTTTCACGCTTTTTATCACATTTCACAATAAAGCTGTGATATGGACAAGGCAGTTATTTTATCCACATCTGACAGAGGAAACAAAGGTTCAGAGAGGTTATGTAACTGGCTCGATGGCATGCAAGCCCAGGTTTTTGCAGAAGTTTGTGTTCTATCCCCTAGGGCAAAGTTTCCCAAAGTGCCCCTCCGGCTGCCTAAGACTGATTTAGAAGGTATGTAGTGGGTGCAGGAGTTGATCTTTTTAACAAGCACCCCAGGTGATTCTTACCGTGGCCACTTGATGAGCATCTACAGAGCTGGTAGGCCGGAGGACAGAGGCTCTGCCCATAGCCTGCGGCTCCTAGCTGAAGCTGATACACTAAGTCCCTCAGGAAAAAAGGAACAAAACAGGTCGTGCTGTGTAAACAGTGGAAAGTTCTCAAAAGAGAAGTCTGCTGCCTTCCAGGCCACAGCATTAAGCTCTAAGAAAGGAGGTGGAAAGGGGTGTGCCCAGAGCTGACCAGGAGGTGTCTGGGGAACGCCCTATGCCTTCACAAAGGCATTGCTCTTCAATGGAGTGCCAGCTCTGCAGCCACACGGCCTGGGTTCACATCCTGGCTCCTGGGCTCACTAGCCGTGTAGCTTTAACAAGTGATTAAGTCTTTCTTGACTCAGTTTTTTTTTGTTGTTGTTGTTTCCATATGAAATGATAGCGACTACCTGCAGGAAATAGCCCTTTGGTACAGCTCCCAGCACATAGTGAGCACTCAATAATTGTCATTTGCTGTTATTAATAATGGAAACCCTGGTGTGCTAAGGCTGCTAACCAAAAGGTCAGCAGTTCAAATCCATCAGGTACTCACTGGAAACTCTATGGGGCAGTTCTACTCTGTCCTATTGGAATTCACTCGATGGCAATGGGTTTTTACTTTTTGCTTTTTTTTAGGTTTGGTTATTAGTAGTGGTTCAGATAACTAATGTGCTCGGCTACTAACTCAAAGGTTGGAGATTCGAGTCCACCCAGAGGTGCCTTGGAGGAAAGGCCTGGTGATCTATTTCCAAAGAACCAGCCATTGAAAACTCTACGGAGCACAGTTCTACCATGACACACATGGGTTCCCCATGAGTTGGAGTTGACTTAGTAGGAACCGGTGGTTTATTATTACTGTCGCTACCATCAACTCTGGCGACCTTTCCTTGTTTTCAATCACTATTTCTCAATAGCTTATGGCCAGCAAGAAACCGGCACAAGAAAGAGTGTGGAGAGGAGGCAAACCCAACAGAAGAGTCAGGCCAGTTTTGATCGAAAAGTCCTATACACACTCCCTCAGAGGCTCTTGTCACATCAGGGGGAGGCCAAAGACTCCAGGACGACAAAGCTAGCATGCCAAAGAACTGTTTGTTCTAGAAGCCCACAGCTTCTCATACATGTTTTAGCCAATTCAACTGTATTTTCTGATACTTAGCAACCAAGGGCATCTGATATAGTTAAACATCTGATATAGTTATTTTTTCCAATTCAAATAATGTCACAGAGAAAAGTAGGACTGTCAGGTTGACCAAACAAAGTGTCAAATCTGATGGTTTAAGGACAAGCCTGGTTTCACATCATCTTCCCTCAAGTCAACTGTCCAAATGATTGGCCCAAAGTCATCCTATCGCACTTCCCACACAGGCATTTCCTATAATGGTTTTGTTTTTTCTTTCCAAATAAAACTCACCCTCTTTGTGTTACTGCACAGTGACCAAGCAATGGAAATTTCAGCCTCAACAATTGAAGTTTCTCAAATGGCAAGGAAAACTGAGCCTGGAAGGGAAGCATGATTGTGGAGATGGCACAGGACCAAGCACCATTTTGATCTGGTGTACATGGGGTCACCATGAGCCGGAGCTGACTTAACAGCAGCAAACAACAGCGACAACAAGGGAAGCACCACACACATCACAATGATCACTGAAGCTCCAGTTCCCTGGAGCAGGTTGAAGGGCAGGGCCTACCTATTACCATGCTTTGATTCTGCATAGTGGTTGGGAGGATGGACTCTGAGATCACACTAAAAAAAAAAGATCACACTAGCTGGGTTTAAATTCCAACTCCAAAGAGCTTTTGTTTATGCGAGGCATATCTACTGATATTTATTACATTAGAAATGCAAACTGAGAAGGTAATAATACATGAGAATACACAGCACACATTGTC
Source organism: Elephas maximus indicus (assembly GCF_024166365.1). Lineage (NCBI taxonomy): Eukaryota > Metazoa > Chordata > Mammalia > Proboscidea > Elephantidae > Elephas > Elephas maximus. Next base: position 162,196,704 of record NC_064821.1, on the reverse strand, counting down.
CATTAGTCTTGGAGTGATGTCATCATTATACATCATGTAACCTCTGGAACACTCCATCGTACGCTCACGAGAGAATGAGAATTAAAAATGCTAATAACGACTTAGTATTATTAAGGATGTAGTTTTGGTCCTGGACTCACTGTAGTAGAACAGACTCTGAAAACATAGGCTTTGGAATCCAACTGCCTGGATTCAAATTCTGGCTTCATTGCTTAGTAGTGTGTGTCCCAGAGTAAGTTACTTAAACTTCCTGTGCCTCAGTTTCTTCAGCTACAAAAAGGAGATAATCATAATGATCTACCTCACAGGGTTGTTGGGAGATTCAGTAATATAAATACCTATTAAGCACATAGAACAGAGCTGGTATATATAGTAAACATTACCTATTATTAATAAATATCAATTATTACAAGCCTACAATCCTACCTATTATTAATAAATCACTATTATTAGAATTCTGTGCCTTCCTCATGCACCTGCCCATGGAGGCTGGCATTGTCCTAGTTTCCTAGGGCTGCTGTAACAGAAATCCCACAAGTGGATGGCTTTAAGACAGAAATTTATTTTCTCACAGTTCTGGAGGATGAAAGTCCAAATCAGGGTTTAGCCAGGTGGATTCCTTCCTTGTTGGTAGCCCTAGGCTTTCCTTGGTTCCTTCTCAATCTTCACACAGCATTTGTCTTCTCCCCAGCGTGTGCGTGCGTGTGTGTGCGTGTCCATGTGTGTATGTGTATGTGTCTAATCTGTTCTTTTTTGAATAACCCAGAAGTAATTAGATTTAGAACCCATCATAATTGGGTACGTTATTAATTAATATAACAAAAAAACCCTATTTCCAAACAGAATTACATACACAGGCATAGAGGTTAAGATTCTAACACATTTTTTGGGGGGGAGATTAATCCATAACAGGTGTTGTACCCCTAAGCCCTCTATGAGGCTGTAATCCCTGGAGGTCAAGGGCTATGCCAATCTTCTTTGATTCCTCCTTGGTGTCCAGCACTGTGTCTTACATCATAAGAGGGGCCCAAGTTAGTTTACTGATTAACCTATTCTGCTTCAACTTAGCAGATAATAGAAGTCAGAGCTAGCAGCTAGGGGTCTTACCTCACTGTGTTGAGTGTAACATCATGTAGAAACAGTTCACTACCCTCATTTGTGTGGTCAAGGAGAGAGTTAACTTAAGACAGAACATTGCATATCCTAAAATTGGAACAATTTAAAACCAATTGTTGCATCCCTAAAATGCACATAGGAAGTATGCTGGACAGTCACCATTTGCCCTTCCGGCCCTCTCTCCCATCTCCCTGCTCTGCATCCCAGGAGGTTGGCTTCTATAGATTGCATCCACCTGACCTGTGGTTCGGCTCAGCCAAGGGGAGGCTCAGGCAGGAGATCAGAGGGCAAGAAGAGTAGAAGTCAGGTCTTTTCCTCTGGCTCCCTCCCTGCTGGCAGTTGATCGATGATGTCTGCCTCAACTTCTGTCCCGCAGCCCCCTCCTAGCTACAGAGAATTTCTCCAGCTTCTGGTAAGCTGCCTCTTCTGCTCCCTTCAGGCAGAGGATAGCAATGGAGGTTCCCCATGCCCTGCTAGGTTTCCTGTAACCTTGCCTACAACTCGGTAAATACTCCGTTCATTAAACTCTTCTCAATAACCCTGTTGGAGTATGCCATCTGTTTCCTTTAACTGATAGAATAGACTGTGTGTGAGTGCACACACACACATGCACACGTACACAAGACTGGAAGGATAACCACAGAAGTTTCAACAGAATCATTGCTGTGGGATTGCTTGTGTACATTTTAATTTTTTTTTTTAACAATACAACATGTAGGATTTATATAAGAAAATTGTTTAAGAAAGTTTCTCAGATTTTAAAATCCAATTGATTCTATCTACGAGGATCAGGCTCAGGGGAGACTAGAAGTCCTCAGATCCAGATCTTTTGGTGGCAGATCTGGGCCCAGACCCAGGTTGGTGGAAAGGGAACTAAAGACACTGGCCACTATCCCCTGGCTCGGATGTCATGGGGATTAATGAGATAAGCACCTCTGTAGCTTGGAATTTTTCACTTGATTGAAAAGAAAATAAGAACCCATTATCATTCCTTGGCTTTGGAAGGGCCCCTTTAACTTTCGGCTGCCCGGAATCTTGCTGCCAGCCCGACTCTGCTAGAACTACACCAGATGCAGAGTAGAAGCCAGAGAGCAAGTCCACGGGAGAGAGGAGAATAGCTCAGCCTAGTAGCCTTCACTCTCCAGTCTGCGGAGAACCATCTGGGGGTGTGGTAAAGTGCAGATTCTGATTCGGTAGGGCTGAGGTGGAGCCCAGGAACCTGCATTTTAAAGAACCCCCGCCCCCCACACACACCCACACATTGCAAGGAACAGAGGCACCTGGGCCATTGGGCTTTGGGTGCGAGTGTTGCCTCCTTTGGACTCCCATCCCTAACACCCAGCGAGCAGGGTCAGGGCTGAAGAAGGGGAGGAGGAGAGAAGGATGCGAACTGGGAGGCTGAGAGGGGAGGCCTGAACCTACCCGGGCATCACCCAGGAGGAAACCCACAACGGGACGTTGAAGCCTGCCCGGGTGATTAGTGTTCCGGAAACCGCGAGGACCCACTGGAGGCTTTGACCGATGCCGTGTTCTTTTCCATTTCTTCTCTGATTACATTGATCCTGTACTTTTGCTGATGTTGTGACAGTCTAATTATATACTTCTCTGCTGCTGAGCAAACAGTCGTCCCTCTCGGTAAATCCGCCTGTTACACAAGCGCCGGCTCTGGGACACTGTCATTATCTGCAGCCAATCCCATGACGCACCGAGGGCGGGCACAGCCGCACACCCTCCGCTCCTGGACTCTCACTGCTGGAGCTGAGGCGCTGGACATGAGCCACGCCGGAGGCCCCAGCAGTGAAGTGACTGATGCCACACAGATAGTAGGGGTTAGAGCTAGGATGGAACCTGGAACTGGGGGTGGGGTGGGGTAGGGGTGCTACTATCCAAGGCCTCTTTCTTTCTTATTTTCTTTCTTCCATCAAACATCCATTGAGTGCCTATTTCAAGAATTTTGAAGAGGAAAAGTCCCACCTGGCCACTTGCAGAGAGTAATGGTAGGGTGGTGCCAGCTGGACCGCCTCTGAGAAGCCTCTGTGGGGTCCATTTTCCTGGCCCTCAGAAACTTTCTGCATCTGTGTGCCAGAGCTTGCTGAGCTAGAAGGTGCTGACTCATGCAGACAAAGCTCACAAGAGACTGATGTCTAAGACTGGAAGGGAGTCTCCTGTTTTGGCCATCCTGCATCTGAACCTCCTTCCTCTGTTTGGAAAATCTGCTGCCTAAAGAGGTAGAGCCCACTTCCCAGTGCTGAAGCTGAAACTATTAGCCAATCTGCTTCCCAGCCTTCTTTGTGACCAGCGCTTGGGCACGTGGTCTAGGTTCTGTGGATCAGATGCTCCCATTTCAGATTTTGAATCAGAAACCAGTAATGGGAAGAAGCAGTGACACCAAGACTCTGATTATCAACAGGGGGCAACAGTGTGTGTGTGGTGGGGGGAACAGTTTACAGCCAGGTGAGGTAGCTGCGATAAGATCCACTCTCTATGTCTATGGTGACTTCACTGGGTCTTCCCTGGACCAGCTCTGCAGTGTGATTTTTAGGCCTTATTCCTGGTAGCAGAGCAAATTAGCAAGTTCTCAGCTATCCTGCTGATTCTGTGGGATCCCCAATACCTTTTTAATAAATTCCTCTTTGCTTAAATTAGCCATCTTTTTTTTTTTTTTTTTTTAAATTGCTTGAAACTGCAAAGATTGGAAGACCCTGGTGTGGATGAACACTGAGAATGACACCTGTCAGGTGAGTTAGTTGGTCCTGGCAGTTGGGGTATCGCATCCTCTTCCTTTGGGAAGCTATGAGAGAATGGCAGGAGTCTCTTCCCAAGCAGCAACGGAGCAGGCACTGTGGCAGGCTGATGAGAGAGGCATTCGGGCCTGAATGTAAGGAAGGTTCAGAGTGGGCCTAGCAGTTGGTCAAGAGGTATGAAGTGATCAATCAATGATTTGCACTTCATGGAATCCCTTTTCCCTGAAGGGAAATTTGAAAAGCTTTTATCCTTGGATAAGAAATCTGGGTCCCCAAAAGTGAAGGCAGCCACAGAAAATGCTGAAAATGTATCCTCCTCTGCTCTCATATAACTTGCTTGCTAAGCTGTCCTGATAAGTGGAGAAGAGGGTACAAGTTTGGTGAAAAGAAAAATCCTAAGGGGGCAACTACTTTCACAATCCTTTATTAGCTCATTTAATTGGCGCAGAACTCCATGAAGTAGGAAGGTTAGTTACTATAAATCATTCCCAATTTTGGATTAGGAAACTGAAGCTCAGAGAAGGTAAGCCATTTGTCCGACATTGCACTTTGTCCTGGGACAGGGAAATGAGCCCTCTGACAACTCTGCCTCCTTCCTTCAATGGTGAAGTGTTAGAAAGATGGGTAGGAAAAGAGTCTAGAGACATCTAGATCAGAGGAATGAAGTCAGCACTGCTTATCTCTGGCCTCTTCCTTTCTATGGCAGTGGCACCCTGACTCCTGCCCCTCTGGGCCCCTATTACCCCTTCAAGCTGCCCAGGTGGCCCAGCACCTCCACTGCCACGTTACACTTGACACTGCCTGCCATATCAGTCCCAACAATGCAGCCCACACCCTCCTCTTGAGCTTGCCTGCCATATCAGTCCCAACAATGCAGCCCACACCCTCCTCCCTCCCCATCAAATTTGACTAGTTCTAGGTTCCATTTGGGGAAACCCTGGTGGCGTAGTGGTTAAGCGCTATGGTGGCTAACCAAAGGGTTGGCAGTTCGAATCTGCCAGGCGCTCCTTGGAAACTCTATGGGGCAGTTCTACTCTGTCCTATAGGGTCGCTATGAGTCGGAATCGACTCAACAGCACTGGGGTGGGTGAGGTTCCATTCCCTCTGGGCCTTGCTGTAAATAAAACTTACACCTTCTTAGGGTTTTCAATGGCTGATTTTTCAGAAGTAGATTGCCAGGCCTTTCTTCCAAGTGGGTGGACTCTAAATGCCAGCTGAGCTTAACTGTATGCATCACCCAAGGACTCCTATACCTTCTTACTCCAAACCTAGCTCTCCTGCCACCAAAGGAAAGTATTCGCCTGAAGAAGACTGAGAGGAGACAGGGATTTACTGGCAAGAGTTCTAGGTGGGAATTGGAAAGCCAAGACATGACTTGGCTCCATCAGAGATTCATTAGGATGCAGACAATGCCACTATGGTGGTTTTTAAAATATATCCATGAATGATTAGATGTTCCTTTCTTTATGAGGTAGAGCTTCATTTCCTATCCTTTGAGTGTGGTCTGGACTTAGTGGCTCATTTCTAGTAAAAAGAGTAAGGTGGAAGTGATGATATGTTACTTCTGGGACTTGGCCATAAGAAGACACCAAGGCTTCCTCCTTGCCCTATCTTGGATCACTTACTCTGAGGGAAGCCAGCTGCCATATGGTAAGGTTATCAAGCATCCTTGTGGAGAGGCCCACGTGGGGAGGAACTGATGCCCCTAGCCAACAACAATGTGAGTAGCCATTTTGGAAGTAGGTCTTCAGATGACTGTAGCCATGGCTGACATCTTTACCATAACTTCATGAGACCCTGAACAAGAAGAACCCAGCTAAGCTATTCCCAGATTCTTGACCCTCAGAAACTGTGTGAATAATAATTTTTTGTTGCTTTAAGCTGCTAAGTTTTGGCAGTAATTTGTTACATAGCAATAGAGAAATTATACAATCTCATATTATTTTGGAAACCCTGGTGGTGTAGTGGTTAATAGCTATGGCTCCTAGCCAAGAGGTCAGGAGCTCAAATCCACCAGGCACCCCATGGAAACCCTATGGGGCAGTTCTACTCTGTCCTATAGGGTCGCTGTGAGTTGGAATTGACTTGACCACAGTGGGTTTTTGGTATATTTCTATTTGCCTCTCTCCTAATTATAAGATGTAGACAATAATATTAGCTTTGCAATATTAAAAGCTAAAACAAAACAAAAAAATACAACCATAAAAATACTTGAAGACCTTTGGAAAAACATTATTATAAGCCATTTTAAGACCCACCAGGATGGCCAAAATAGTTTGGACAAAAATAAAGACAGATAATAACGAATGTTACTGAGACAACTGAAACTCTCAAACACTGCTCGTGGGAATGTAAATTAGTAAAATCACTTTAGAAAAGTGTTTGGCAATATTTACTAAAGCTATGCATACTTATACCCTGTTGTCATTAGGTGCCATGGAGTTGATTTCGACTTTTAGCGACCCTATGGGACGGAGTAGAACTGCCCCGTAGGGTTTCCAAGGAGCAGCTGGTAGATTTGAACTGCCGACCTTTTGTTTAGCAGCCGAGCTCTTAACCATTTAGCTACCAGGGCTCCTCTCATACCCTAGGAAGCAGCAATTCCATTCCTGGGGAGATACTCAAAAGATATGTTCAAGAATGTTCATAGCAACAGTATTCATAATAGCCTCCAACTGGAACCAATCCACATGTCCCTTCATAATTGAATGGATAAATTGTTTTACTGATTCATTGAAATACTATTCAGTGATGAGAATGAACGATATCTTCATGCTTATGTTCATAGGCATAATGTTGAGCAGAAGAAATCCAGCACAAAATAGTTCACACCGTAGGACTCCTTTATATACATTACAAAAGGAGGCAAAACTTATCTGTGGTGCTAGCAGTCAGGATAGTAGTTACTTCTGACGGGGTAGTGACTGGAATGGGGAAGAGGGAGGCTTCTTGTGGGGGGTGGGAGGAGGACTGCCAGGTTCTCTTTTTTGATCTGTGTGGGATGACACAGGTTTGTTCAGTCTGTGAAGTCACTGAGCTTGGTGCTTGTGGTTTGTGCAGTTCTCTTTATTTATGTCACTTTTCAATAAAAACTTGAATCATTTTAAGAGATAAGATGGTCCTATCTTAAGCTGTATCTTCCTTCTCGTTGCTTCTGTGGGCTCTGTGGAATCCTTGCCACCCTGACGGCACATCTCAGGCTGAGTCTGACAGAGCCGCCAAAGATGTTGAACACCTTAAGACCAAACCAGCCGATGGTGAGATGTTGTTCATCTACAGCCGCTACAAATAAGCCACTGTGGGCGTCATACACACAGAGCAGTCTGGGATGTTGGATTTCAAAGGCAAGGCCTGGTGGGATGCCTGGAATGAGCTGAAAGGGACCACCAAGGAAGATGCTGCAAAAGATTATATAGACAAAGTAGAAGAGCTAAAGAAAAAATACAGAATATAAGAGACTGGATGTAGATTTCAGCCAAATGTTTGACCCAAACAGACGCAGCACCTTGTTTTTTCTAATACTTCAGGTGAAGTTCACTCACCAGTTAACCCAGTTCCTTGGACTGTCTGAAATATGGCTTTCACAGGTTATGAGCAGAAATGGTTACTGACTTGCGCTGTGTAGTTTTTATTTGTAGATCAATTAAAAGTGCATTTGTTACTTTGGGGAAAAAGAAAAATAAGACATTTAGAGGAAGGCATTATATAATTGTGATCTACCTTGATATAAAACAAAACAAAAACTCAAGGCTTAAACTGATAAATCAGGGGATAGTCAGACACTATACAAAAGGTTTTTCTTGCCTTCCAAAAGGATTAATGGTACATTTTCTTTGTTTTCCTGGTGTATCTAAAGTATGATTCTATTGAGACATAGAACTTTTTTAGGGTCATTGCTGAAGTGGGGCATGCCTGCACTTTTAAAAATATTTCCTACTTCTGGTCTCCCCTTCCTCAGCTCTCCTAGGTCTAAATCAGTGACTCACTCAGAATGCAAAGAAGGTCTTAAAATTTTTTGATTGGATGTGTTCCAACAGAGGCTGGAATTTGGCAAGAAAGAGGCATAATCTTGGAACGGACAGTTTTAATATCTGGCTCCATGTCCAACGGGCAGGATCTGATGACTTCCTGAGACTACTTCCAGCTCCAAGATGCAACAGTTTTATGGAGGTAGAAAGAACCAGGGCTTTGAACCAGTTTGTTCCAGTTCATTTGGGTTCAAACCCCTGCTGAGAATTTGCATTTCGAATAAGCTCCCAGGCGATGCTAATGCTTGCTGGTTAGGAACCAATTCTGAGAACTCTAGTAGAGCAGCGGTTCTCAAATTTTATTATACATAAGAATCACCTGGGGAGCTTGTTAAACTGTAGATTCTGATTCAGTATATCTGGGGTGGAAATGCAAATTCTCAGGAGGGGTCCAAACAGATTAGTAGGGGCTCGTTCTGGTTCAAACCCCTGGGAAGAATACTGTGTTTTTTATTAAAAAAATGACTGAAACAAAACTCTAAAAAAGTAATGCCCCAATAATAAAAAAACAGGCCTAAGGAAAAAATATACAAATATATGAGTAAATAATTTTTGTGATTCTTGCCCACACCTCTCCTCCCTACCAGAGAATTACCTAACAGGAAATGGAACAAAATTTCACCTAAGTGAAGGTGGAACCACACCATGCTAGATCAAAGGTAATTCTAGGTACGAATCTCTATCCTGTGTTCTCCCCTGAGGCCACAGGGCTAATGGCATCCGTGCATGAGGTACTGAAAAAGTAGACGTGGTCAGAGGGCCAAAGTAAGGTGACAATGTAATGCATTTATTTTATTATCATCATATGCCTGGGATTTTTCTGGACCATCTGGATTTTAAGTAACCAGTCACTTTGTTCTCTTAACTAAACTTTTCATTCAACAAATATTTATTCACTCCTTTAACAAAAGTACTTGCCAATAATGCTGAATTAATTGGATGTCCAGATGGGAAAAAATAAACCTTGACTCCAAACTGTACAAAAATTAATTTGAGATGAACCATAGACCTAAATGTGAAAGTTAAAACAATCAAGCTCCTAGGAGGCAGTGTAGGAGAACGTATGTATGGCCTTAAAACCCCAACCAAACCCAGTGCCCTCAAGTCAATTCCGACTCATAGTGACCCTATAGGACAGAGTAGAACTGTCCCATAGTGTTTCCAAGGAGCGCCTGGCGGATTCAAACTGCCGACCCTTTAGTTAGCAGCCGTAGCACTTCACCACTAAGCCACCAGGGTTTCCATGTATGGCCTTAGGATAGGCAAAATTTTCTTAAATGGACACAAAAAGCACTAATTATAAAAGATTAATAAATTGAACTTGTTTAAAATTAAGGATTTCTGTTCAGCATAAAGGCGGCATGAGCTGAATGAAAAGTAAACCATAGATTAGGGGAAGAAGGTATTTGTAATTGTAATACATATATTTGACAAAGGACTCATATCCAGAATATAAAAGGATCTCCCACAGATTAAGACAGATAACCCTCCAAAATGGGCAAATGACTTGAGCAAGCACCTCTCAAAAAAGGAATACCAAAATGGCCAATAACCATATGAAAAGGTGCTCAACATCATTAGTCTTCAGAGAAATGCAAATTTAAATCACAATGACACACACACTTTTCACTTTTTAAAATTAGAAGGCTGACCATACCGATACTGGCATAAATGCAGATCAACCAGAAATCGCGTATCACTGGTTGGAAGATAAATTGGTATACTATCTTGGAAACTGTTCGGCAGTATACTTAAACCTAAACGTGAATATACTCTAAACCAAAAACCAAACCCATTGCTGTCGAGTTGATTCCGGCTCACAGCGACCCTATAGAACACAGTAGAAATGCCCCACAGGGTTTCCAAGGATGATAGATCTAAACTGCTGACCTTTTGATTGGCAGCCGAGCTCTTAACCACAACACCACCAGGGGTCATAGAGAGTGTATACCCTATGATCCAGCAATTGTAATCCTGGGTATATATCCAACATAAATGAATGCTATGTCCACCAAAAGACACGTATAAGAATGTTTGTATCTTCATTCACGATAGGCAAAAACTTGAAAAAGCCCAAATATCTACCAACAGTAGAATCACTACATAAATTGTCAAATATTTATATTAGGAAATAATACATGGCAGTGAAAAAGAATAAACCACTGTTACACACAACAACATAGATGAATTTCATAGACATATGGCTGAGAGAAAGAAGACAGACACAAAAGGACACACACTGTGCTATTTCATCTATAACAAGTCCAAACACTGGTAAAATTAATCTATGACAATAGAGGTCAGATCAGTGGTTGCCCTTGTGGGATACCGAATGGGAGGGGGTATGAGGGAACTGGGAATATTCTATATCTTTATCTGGGTGCGAATTATATTTAAAAATTCTTCGTTCTGTAAACTTAAGATTTATGCACTTTCCTAAATGCTATACTTTGAAAACAAAAAGTAAAAAGTAATTAGCAGACTATATATCCTGATTTCAGGACAAACAATAGGGTCACTGTGGCTTTCCATTAATGTTCCGGGAGAACCTCCTGGGGCAGGCATATATTTGAGAATTGTTTATAGCCTGACAGACACTGAGAACCACACTTAATTCAGGCAGGGAAGGAAAGAGGGAGGGGTAAGCAAATACTTCATTTGGGAAGTAACTTTTTCCCCAGCACCCAGTAGAGGCTGGCACAAAGTAGAAGCTCAGTAATGTTTATTGATAAATAACAATAGCTATTATTTGATATAACATTTGACACACACTTTACTTCAAGCACTGCACTAATGAATAGCTTTCCATGCATTTCCTTATTTAATCCTTATATAGCCCTACATCAGTATTCCATTTTAGTCCCATTCTACAGAGAGGAGATGAAGGTTTCTGGAGGGCTAAATTATTTGCCTTATGGATAGCTGGTGCCCTGATGGCGCAGTGGTTAAGAGCTTGGCTGCTAACCAAAAGGTTGGCGATTTGAATCCACGAGACGCTCCTTGGAAACCCTTTGGGGCACTGCTACTCTGTCGTATATATATATATATATATAAAAAAGTCGTATAGGGTCACTATAAATCGGAATCCAGTCGACGGCAACTTTTTTTTTTTGGTTTTACAGATAGTTAAGAGGTGAATGGAGATCGGGATCCAGGTTAGTCTGAATTCAGAATCTGGGCTATGAAATGAATGGATGGTGTCCAATTCCCGCCTGCTTGTTACATAACTTACACGACTGAGCCTTTTGACACATCCGGAGTAGGACTGAAGCAGTCGTGGTTGCGGAGATGGGCAATGAACTCCCCGAGGCACTTAGCGTCACTAACTGCATACAGGTGGTATTTGCGGAGAGAACAAAGTGCACCAGCCTTTTCCCCAGTGAGCACCCCTTTACCTCCAGCCAATTTGCTTGAGGAACCAGAAAAGTTTCCCAAGCCCAGAAACCAGAGGTCTTTTCCGACTGCAAAGGCACACGCTGGAGGTAGGCGTGGGGGTTTCACTCCCCGTTCCTGGAGGTAGGGAGGACCAGCGTGAAAAGCCCCGGAGAAAGAGAAGAAAAACAGGCGTGCAAGGGTGCGGGAAAGATGAAGAAAAGTTTAGGGGAAAAGTTGTACGATAGGAAAGACAGAAAAGAGCGTAGTGAAAAGATTAAAAAAAGCGCGCCCTGGCAACCCCAGGTTAGGGGAAGGGCTACACAGCCCCCTCTATTGCGCCTGCGCAGTGCTACCTCGTTATACACCCCGCCCCCTGGCCCTTTTAGCCGCTGAAGATTTACTCGTCTCTCGGCAACCATTCACCAGAGGAGCCAATCAGAGGGCACCGTTCGCCCTGCCTTCGCCCGTCTGCGCCCTGCGGAAGGAGCCGGTCGGGGTTGGCCCCGCCTCGCTCCCCCGGCTGTCCCGGGAGGGCAGGCTTAGGGGCGGGGGCAGGGGCGTGGTCAGGCCGTATAAGAACGGAGGGGGCGGTGGCAGGACCGCTCACTCAGTGCCGCTGCCCCGGGGCTGTAGTGACCGCGCCGCTCCTGCCGGGGGGCTGCCCACGCCAACGTCCTGCCTCTGTCGCCTCCTCTTCCGCCGCCCAGGTGAGTCCACGGCTCCCTCCTCTACAGGTGCCAGGATGCGGCGCCCCCAGAGAGCCACGCACTCTGCCCTCGGGGGTCTGTACCCGCCGAGCTGCGCTCTAGTATTTGCCAACACTTTTGGGGGCGCTGGGGCCGGAGGAGAGGTGCAGACAGGTGCCCGGACCCGGTGCTCGGTTCCCCTCCGTCTCTCGCGGCGACTCCCTCCCTATACGCACCCCGCCCGGGTGGGCCAGGCGAGACGCTCCGAGACAGAGCTACAACTTTCCAGAGACTTCTGCTGGCGCTTGGCAAACTTCAGCGAGTTCCTGCTGCGTGCGTTTCTCGGGCTGCGCGCTGGCCGGGCTCAGGGGGGGGCGGCCGAAGAGTGCATGATGGGGCCCTTGATCTCCTTACCGGGGCCAGACGGCGCCCCCACCACGTTGTCCTTGGCTTGCCGTCCCTCGGGCCTGCCCCTGCGCTCCCGCGGGCGCGCACGCCCCCTCCCGCCCGCGGAGAGAGCGCGGATTCGAGTCCGGCGGTTTCAGGAGGCGCAGTTGGAAACGCAGCAGTCAGGGGGTTCCCACAGGACCGCTACTTGTATCAGACCCGGGAAGGGGGAGGTGCTCTTCTTAGGCTCGGTGCCAAGGCCTGGGTTTTGAAGGGGTTGGTGGAAAGCCCTAACTTTTCTTGGACTCACAGTCGACTGTGGACGCCGTAAACAGCAAAGTGACCCAAGCGGGTGGCCGTGCACTGTGCGTCTCTCGGAAACTTCTCGGGAATACGGTGTCTGTGAAACCTCGTTCCTCCCCTTTTAGGGATGAAACTTGCTTACCTTTTAGGCTAAAAGCCATGACGAGTAAGTTGACTCGGATAGCGGTGCCCGCTGGTGGCTTAGGCGCGGCGGCCCGGGAGGTGTCGCAGTCTGCAGGCAGAGGAAGGAGTGGGGTGGGAGGGGAGTCAGAGGAGGGCGAGGAACCTGTCGCGTGCAGGTTGGTACCCTGTACACCTAAACACAGAACCCTGGCAAGTGAGAAAACGAAACTGTGCTACCGCTGAGTAACGGAGGACTTCTGGATAAATGCCTGGAGAGTTTCTTTTGACAACCCGTGTAGACACATCCTCAGTGGAACTGACTGTTAGGGTTGGACCCCGCAGGAGGGGTGACCTCAGCTCCCCCCGCCCCTCCCCCCCCCGGCTTCTGTGTAGAGCCTTCCTTGTTTTAAATTGGAATCTACTTCCTTTTTAACTTTGTGTGTGTTTCATAGAGGTGTAACATGCAACTACGAAGTGCATATAATAAGTACTCTGATAAACAGAAGCCCTGGTGGTGTAGTGGTTAAATGCTACAGCTGCTAACCAAAAGATCAGCAGTTCGAAGCCACCAGGCACTCCTTGGAAACTGTGGGGCAGTTCTACTCTGTCCTATAGGGTCGCTGTGAATTGGAATCGACTCAACCACAATGGGTTTGTTTGTTTGTTTGTTTTTTGGTTTTTCCTTATGATAAAGTTTTAATGAAGGCTAGTTCTGTATGCAGTCATTTGTATTGTGACATCTTGGTTATTCGGTATTTGGTAGTAGATTAGGAGTCTGAAGCACCCACGAAATAAAGTTATGATTATTATATCCTTATAAAGTAGCCTCCTGGCTTAGCCCAGGTGCCTTCTGGGGAGGGTGGCTGTTGTTGCCTATGCTAACCTTTTAACGTGAGTAACTTGGCAAGGAAGCAAGCCAGGCAGCCCTGAAGGTGGTGTAAGTGCTTACTAAGAATTGTGCTGTCGTAAATCCCCAGCGGTATTACTGACAGAGTGAGACCAGAGACATTAGACTCTTCAATTGTGAGGGTAAGAGGTAGTCAGAGAACGCTAACTTTTCTGAAGCCTGCTGAGCTGGGTGGCAGTGGTTCTCTCCTTTGATACTCTTGTTCCTGGTTTGGAGTCAAGCTTATTTTACTTTTGTATCTAAACTTAAGTTTTAGAGTATGTATTAAATCCTGGTGGCGTAGTGGTTAAAGACCTGTAGCTGTTAACCCAAAGGTCTGCAGTTCGAATCCATCAGGCGTTCCTTGGAAACCCTATGGGGCAGTCCTGCTCTGTCCTTTAGGGTCGCTATGAATTGGAATCAACTCAACAGCAACTGATTTGTTTGTTTTTTTAATATTCTCCGTAAGGAGTTTTAGAAAGTAGACTTGTATATAATTGTTCTGGTGGTTGTGGGGGAGTCCCATAATATCAAAGTTATTTGTTTTTTTTACTGCCTCAGGGCCTCTAAATTGTTGCCAAAACCTATTGGCGTTGAGTCAATTCTGACTCATAGCGACCCTATAGGACAGAGTAGAACTGCCCCCATAGGGTCCCCAAGGCTGTAATCTTTATGAAAGCAGACTGCCACATCTTTCTCCTACAGAGTGGCTGGAAGGTTTGAAAGCCAACCTTTAGGTTGGCAGCCGAGTGCATAACCACTGCACCGCTAGGGCTTCTTTTACCAAAAACAAAGGTCCCTAATTTTATAAGTAACTTTAGTGTGTGTACATAGAGCAAACAGCGACACTCTATGTTGAGTTTCTTCCACAATGCCTGCCTTGTATCCACAGGTTAAGTTGGTGTGTAACTCTGAGGGAAAGGATTTGGCTCTTGGGCTGTTGTCAAAATGAATGTGACTTAATTGACTGAAGAAACCAGTGACTCTCCCTACTTGGTTTCTTCAGCCCTATTGTGAGTACAAGAAGCTCACAGAATCTCACCCTGTTTCAGGAGCCCTCCCCCACCCACCCCTATCTCCCTGTAGTGCCCACTGTTAGCCTGTATCCCCCAGTGTTCAAGGCCAAGCCAGATATGCACATTTTGCACTACCCATCAGAGAACAGGATTCCGGGTGCTTCTGAAAGTCCACGTAACAGCCCAGCAGTAAAGATAACTTGAAAATGGAGTACAGTGCCCTTGTTCTCACAATGTGATTAACTGGCCACATTTAACACATACTTAGAAAACTGCAATTTTTTTTTTTTTTTGACTGGTATTAGTAGTAACTTGACTTCACCTTCCATGTTTGACATGCTGAGTGCCTGGAGGCCATCACTGAAGAATGGCAACCCAGGAGCTCTGAAATAGTGAAGGGATATGTTAAACCTCTTTATGGTAAGTAGGAAACTGGAGGAGATCTGGTGTCACAAGGGCTAAGCGCTTGGCTGCTAAGCAAAAGGTTGGCAGTTTGAACCTACCAGCCTTACTGTGGGAGAAAAGGCCTGGCCATCTGCACCCGTAAAGGTTACAGCCTCGGAAACCCTATGGGACAGTTCTTCTCTGTGCTGTAGGGTCACTATGAGTCAGAATTGACTCGACTGCACAACAACAACAGAAATTGGGGAAGCCCCAAGACTAGCTTCAAGAGTTGTTGAAATTGTGTCTTTGTGTTTGGATTTCTTGGTCTCCCACCTGTCTCTGGGCTGTTTTATTATTGTATGTAGTGTGTGTGTGTGCATTTGGGGGTTGAAGTGGTACAATGCAGTCTGAAGTGTTAAGTGGAATAAAATATTACTCTGGTTAGATAAGATCCATGGCTTTTTTTGTGTATGTGTTTTTGTGAGTTAACAAGGCAATATAGAAAAAAACCCTTTCTGCCAGCTCGCTGCCTTGACTGTAGTACATTAAATTGGCATAAGCTGTTTTGTAATGAAGCAGACACTTCTGTGTTTAAAAAAAAAAAAAATCCATATGTTTGTTTAAAGCTGCTTGGGTACAGCAGTAAGTGCATATCTCTTGTGATCTTTCTGGCACATATGGCCTCTCAAGTTTTTCCCCCTTTCACTATGTGCATTATAAGGAAACTTGGATTTGAAATTTAAATGGCCTTGAAGCATTTTTTTATAGCCCAGCTCTGTAAGAAAGCCTTATAAATTGTTAAGAATTAATAGATTTTATACAGCTGGCCCCAGCAGCCTCTTCCGGAACTGCAGAACTTCTTGAAACAACAGGAAAAAACTAATATGGAGACAAAGAATTGGGTTTCACGGATGTTAAGCAGCTCTCCAGGTAGGATGTTTTTTAGCCTGAGCATTCTGGAGTCTTGGTCACTAAACTACGTAGAGTGTTTATTTCTCGGATAACAGTGATTGAGTCAGTAAGTAGTTAAGTGCTTCCTAGGCAGTAGTTGGTGCCAGGTGCAGAGGAGGCCAAGGCAGTGGTATGTGAAAAGGCCTGTGGAAGTACTCTGGATGGGGAAGAGGTGCTGGGTCAGCTTCATCATGTACTCTGCCCGTTACCTTTGATTTTGACTCATGGTGACCCTATAGGACAGAGTAGAACTGTCCCATAGGGTTTCCAAGGCTATCATCTTTATGAAAGCAGACTGGCTGGTGGGTTCAAACTGCCAACCTTTCAGTTGGCAGCTGAGCACTTAACCACTGTGGCACCAGGGCTTGTTTCATAGTATACCCTAGGCACCCCCTTTTCTCTTGTTTCTCTCAGCCACTAGCATGTGAGCCCTAGGAAGGCAGGGACCTGTGTTCATTGTTGAAACTCCAGCACCTGGAGCAGGGCCTGGCACATGGAGGTGCTCCTGTTATTTGGTTACAATGCTCTGCTGGCATCTAACTGCATTTCCTCTCAAAGAGGATTGTTGTTATTAGTTGCTGTTGAGTTGATTCTGACTTATGGCCACCCCATGTGTGCAGAGCAGAACTGCTCCATAGGGTTTTCAAGGCCTGTCTTTTGAGGCGTCTCTGGGTGGTTCGAACCACCGACCTTTTTGGCTGGTAGTCAAGTGCTTAATGATTTGTGCTACTCCAAGTGGGTGTCCTCCTGGTGGGCCAGGGCATTGGAGCTTGTTGGATCAAAAGCTCCCAGCATAAAATGCAGGGCAGTTTCTGGGCCTTACTTTTAAAGGGAGGCCTCAGGGGTAAAGGTTTGGCGCTGAGGGGCAGCTGACTGCTAATTGACCAACAGCTGAAACTCCCCAGAGGGAGCTGCAGACCTGCTCCCTTCAACTTCCCACCCTTCCGATCCTTCCATCCACTCTGACATCACCCTCTCCTGGCTCAGCCTTTCTCTATGTTCACTCAGTTGCTAATCCTGCTGATTCTTTTTTTTTTTTTAATTGTTTCCCACTGTCATCACTAACCTGCTTTAGGGCCCTATAGACAGCAACTTGATTATAGCAATAGCTGAGCAGGTCTTCCTGCTTTTGGCCAGTTCTATCTACTGTCCTGTGCATCTCAAACAGAGTACTTGGATGGTACAAATAGTTAACATGCTCAGCTGCTAACAGAAAGATCGAAGGTTCGAGTCCACCCAGAAGCTCCTTGGAAGAAAGGCCTGGTGCTCTGTGCAATTCCAAAAAATCAGCCATCGAAAACCCTGTAGGGCACAGTTCTACTCTGACACACATGGGGTTGCCAGGAGTCAGAATCAACTTGATGGAACAGCATTTCACAGGAGCTCCCTATTCCTCTACAAGCTGAGCTCCTTTTTAAGACCTGAGTCTTTTGACCTTCTCTGTATGCTCACTCGTGGCCAGTCTTCCTGACTGCCCCACCTTGCCTCACAGAATGCATACTCAAATATTTGAGCAAATGAATGCTAGTCCTTCTCATCAAACTTTAGTTTAATCCTTTTTAAGGCCTTTCCCTGAGGCTCCTGACTGATCTTACCCCGTCTGAGGACTCCCTCACCCCACAACTCTCGCCTTCAGTACTGCTTTACATTTCCGCCTTGTACCTTATTTTCTAGGTTTTTTTTAAATCTTCATTGGATGAACACAAAAAAGCCCCGTATCTGTCAGTGTATTTAACCCTCTGTAAAAACATTTTGAGAAGAACCTATCCTTGAATCTTGAACTGCCCCCACCCCCTTGTGTTAACCCTGTGCTTCTCTCAGCTTGCTCAGCGCTTGCTAGGATGAGAGAAGAGGTGTTACCCAACATCCGCCTCACCTGGCTGCCTGCCCTTTTATCCCTGAGTGCTGTTTGTCATAGCTAGAGATGGGGATTAGAACCATGCAGCTGGCCGATGGCCTTTTCTCTGGAAGTCCTGTCCTTCACATGGAGTCGCTCTGTGTGGTGGCTCCAGTAGGAAGAGCACTGATCAGACATAGAGATGAAATGGACACTAACTGAGCACCTGCCCTGTGCCTGCCCAGGGTCTTGCCCAGGGTCGCTCAGCTAGGAACTAGCACTGCCTTTTTCTCCAGTGCTCAGACCCTTTCTGGTCTTCATATGTACCTCCCCCTGCCTCTTATGCTGCCTTTAGTTATTGGGAGACTTGGGTTCTAGTCCTGGCAGAGGCTGTACCTTTTCAAGGCTTCGGATGCTGTCCAGTAGAAGTATAATGTGAGCCACCTATGTAATTTTAAGTTTTGCGTAGTCATATTGGAGCCCTGGAGGCGCAGTGGTTAAGAACTCAGCTGCTAACCAAAAGTTCGGCAGCTTGAATCCCCCGGCTGCTCCTCGGGGCA
The DNA here is from genome assembly GCF_024166365.1 of Elephas maximus indicus. Classification (NCBI taxonomy): domain Eukaryota; kingdom Metazoa; phylum Chordata; class Mammalia; order Proboscidea; family Elephantidae; genus Elephas; species Elephas maximus. Next base: position 162,178,308 of record NC_064821.1, on the reverse strand, counting down.
GTTCTACTCTGCCCTATAGGGTTCTGTGAGTTAGAATCAACTCAGTGGCAATAGGTTTGGGTTTTGGGTAGTAGTCATGTTAATAAGAACATAAACAGGTGAACTCATTTTAATAGTAGTTTTTCTTTAACCCACCATATAAATATTACCACCTCAACATGTAGTCAGTGTAAAAAATGTTAATGAGATCTTGCACGTCTTTTCTTTGTACTGAGTCTTTGAAATCCAGTGTACGTGTTACACTTAGCAGCACATCTCAATCTGGACTAACAGCATTTCGAGTACTCAGCGGCTACATGGCTACCATATTGGTCAACACAGGTCTAGACCATTGGAGAAAATGTTTCACTCTCAAATTCTGATTCTACACATGTGGTAGGCAAGAGTTGTTGTTGTTAGGTGCCATCCAGTCAGTTCTGACTCATAGCGACCCTATAGGACAGAGTAGAACTGCCTCATAGGATTTTCAAGAGTGGCTGGTGGATTTGAACTGCCGACAAAAAATTAGCAATCCTAAATTATGGAAGAGGGGTGTGAGCTAGAATATAAGTTCTGCAAGGGCAGGGATCTTCGTCTGTTGCTTTCTGATGTGTCACCGGCTTCTAGAACAGTGCTTGGAACATAGTAGGCACTTATTTTAATGAATGAAAGGAAATGCCGTCATGGTGGATGACTTACTGATAATCATTAACCCTGTGAGTGAGATCTGGCACCAAAACACAGGATGTTTGGTCCCTAGTCCCATGCTTATTCTTTTTGTTTTTCATCATCTCTTAGAGAATAATCATAAGGTAGTAGAATTTCAGAGAATTGTGGATGCAGACATCAGAGGCTGACAGGGGACCAGGATTCCAGCTTGCGTTTTCTCTTATCAGTGGTTTGAATGAAAATACAGAGGCCAACAGGGGACCAGGATTCCAGCTTGCATTTTCACTTATCAGTGGTTTGAATGAAAATACAAGAGGAAATAATTTCAGTAAAAGGTGCTTATGAGGTACCAAATGATGATAACACATTAATTACTTAATATGTGTTAATGATAATCATCCCAGTGGGCTGTATCCCCGGGCTCCACAGATGAAGGAATGCCAAAGAGAAGGTGGTTTGATCACCTCAGGCACAGTTCCTGCAGAAATAGATACCATCCATTCCATGGTCTTGCTCCTTCCCTTCAATCCCACCCACTTTTCTGCATGCCCCCCACCCCATTTCTATTACTGAGCATTTATAAAGTGTCAGAGAGGGACCATTGAGCTGGTGATGTTTCACTTAGGCTGCTGCCATGCTCAGTACCTGGGGGTCAAGTACCCGCTGTGTGAATGTTAACTCTGTGTGAAGGACCCAGGCAAACCTAGAACCTTGATAGAACTGGTCACATCCTTTGCGTTATTCATTAGAATCTGCACTGAGATGCAAGTGAGCCCAACCTTAGATATATTTGAATGAGAGTGTGTATGTGTATACAGTGTGATAAGTGCTGTATTTGAGCAAAAAAGTGTTGCTTGTCCCTTTCCTGATAAGGCCCAGGGATGCTGCTGGCGACTAGGCAGGAGTTTAGCTGACTGAGGTGTTCATTTTGTACAACTGACAACCGTTCACAGCTCTAAGCAGGAGAGTTAGATCCTAAAGTGGCCTGTGGAAGAAACCTTTGAGAAAAACTGGAAGCTAAAGCTCTTAAACCCTGTGGGAGGTATGAAAACTTGATCATTCTCAAACAGTACACAGTCTCCTCCTAGGAATCAATTGTATTTTTCTCAGTGTAGTCAGTCTCTAAAACAAAGATCAGCTCTGTTTGGGGATCTCTTTAAATTAGTTCAGACCAGTAACATCTCTGATTTAGAAAGAAGCATGTTCCGGGTGGGAGGGTGGGGGCAACCAGATAGCAAAAAGGATTACAGGTAGTCTTCACCTAATGATGGGGTTCTGTTCTGACAACTTCGTCGTGAAGTTGGTTCTGATGTGAATTGAATACCCTCCCCTTTTTTTCCCTTATCATTGCCTTTTAATATCAGTATATTTATAAATCTGATATTTATTTGCCTTTGGGGGTTGGAAACATTACATACAAATTTACAGATATGTTTTAATACATACATACTACGTAAAAAAATACACAAATCATAAAAATTTACTCCAACGATGAAGAAGAGTTGGATGACGTTGGGATTTTGTCAGTTGTGGTAATAGCTCCACTTGTGGAAGGTTCTGGATTATCCCTGGGATGGGGAATGGTGTTTCTAGTTAGAAAATTAGTGAGTTGTCTGTATGGTCATTTTCTTTTTTCTTCATATGTTTTGTGGCAGCATCGTAACTGCGTGCCGAATCTGCCTGTCGACTTTAGCAAGGCGATCAGCATTTGTGTCCATGTTTTCAAGCAACTGAAGCCCCTGCTTTAGTTTACAAAAAATTCCAGCTAATCCTTTCACTGTCAAAAAAAATTTTTTTTGACAACTTCTCTCCTTCTTTCTCATTATTTTTTTTTTCAGCATTTCTTTCCTCTTCAAAATCCATTAAGTCCAAATCCATTCAGTCCTGATCTGTCAGTTCCCCTTCTTCATGATCTATGAACTGTTCACATCAGCAATATCAAGTTCCAAATTCAGCATTCTTGCCATATGGATGATTTTTCCGCCAGTGTCTTCCATCATATTGATCAGATGCTTGGAGCATGTTCACATAACTCAGCCATTTTTTCCATATCCCCTGCATGCATTTCCCTGTAACTTCCTCCCAGGAAGGTGCAACGTTGCAGCTACACTGGTGGTCATTAGTGCAGTTTGTGGTAACTCGAATACGTTGTAAGTCGGAGACTGCCTGTATTTCCAGTTCAAGTTGTGTATGTAGCATTTAATAATGCTAATACCTTGGAAGTATCAAGGTTTCTATGCCTAGCTTCCATCTAAAGGTGTATATAGTCTGACCTTGTTAATTACCTTTGCCACAATTTCAGGGTGTTCCTTTAAGCACTTGAACTTCTGTGGTGTCGCTGTTGTAATGTCTGGGCTGGTATTTTGATTCTGTTCCATACTGTTTTGCAGCCACAGCATTAGTTCTTCCAGCGTTATCTCCCCAACCACACTTGCTTGAGCATCGCATTTTGAAAGATGGAAGGAACGTTCTGGTTGGAGGCTTCTTAGGGAGGGGTCTGTGGACAGAGCCCAGCCGTTGATAAGGATTAAGACTGTACATTGGCATTAGTGGGAAGTGAGAACTTGTGAAGGCCCCTCAAATTCTAAAAGCCTTACATAAAGCAAGGCAGCACTGTGTCCGTGGCTGCTTCTATTTCCACTGTCTGATGCAGTTGTCCTTTAGCCCAGGTGCAGGCAAGCATCCCAGCTGCGGTGGGAATCTCACCAAATTTTTTGGCTCCAGTAAATATAAGTGTCAAATTGCTGGAAGGATGCCAATAACCCTGAGAAAATAGAGACTTCCGCCTGAATGTGATCGAGCCAAGGGTGAGAAAAGACCATCTGTATGGTTTGCTGTGCCACCGACTTAGGACTGTTGCGCTGGGCACAGCTTCGTGGCATGGGGCAGTTATTTCTCCAAACTGAGGTACAACATGGGTATTTGAGTGGGCAACTGTATAAAATCACTTCTTAGAAAAGTTAACATGGAATATATTTTACCATCCTTCTAAAAAGATAAAGTATTATCTGGTCTGTTGCCTCAGAATGGTCTGCCAATCTTATTTGATGTGCATTAAACACACTTGTGTGCCTCAGTTACCTAACTTTGTAATGTGTTTGGGGGTGGGGAGGAGTCTCCAGAATGTGCCCTCCTGGTGAAGGGCTGACAGTCAGCAGTCAGAAGGCTTCCTCAGGCTGTCCCCTGGTCCTAGATAACTCCTGGTCTTCACTCCCCAAGGAATTCAAGGAATAAGGGAAGATGTGTCCCCGGAAGGCTGAATCTGCTTTGACCCTGGCTTTTCCCTTTTCTGTGCATTTATCTGCTGCTGTGTATATTGGGGCAGTTCTACTCTGTCCTATAGGGTCGTTATGAGTTGGAATTGACTCGAGGGCACTGGGTTTGGTTTTGTGTATATCAAGTCCGTGGAGCATTTAAAGCGCCTGGCTCTTTCCATGTGGGTGAAGGCATCTCAAGGTTCAAACCCTGTGCAGGTGGGGGAAGTGACAGGTGTCCAGTCTTCAAGTGCAGCACTTGTGCATTCATCAGTCACCCGAGGCTGTTTGTGTTTTCAGCTGTTTCCCTTCCAGCTCACCTTCCAGCCCTAGCCCTGGGGGTGGTGTCACGTCTTGCATACTTCCTGACTTCTCTCTGGAGCTCCAATTGGGCTATCTGTTTCTCCAATCTGAGAAAATTGTGCTTTTGCCTGCAGGGAGTGTCCTGTTCTGTTGCTTTATCAGCAGATACGGCCTCCTGATCTCCTGGCCACCTGAGTGGATCCTCTTCCCCCCACGAAAAGAAGAACCCCCAAAATTCATTGCTGTAAAGTCAATTCGGACTCAGAGTAACCCTATAGGACAGGGCAGAACTGCCCCATAGGGTTTCCAAGGAGTTGCGGGTTGATTTGAACTATTGACCTTTTGGTTGGCAGCTGAGGTGTTAATCAGTACGTCACCAGGGCCCTGAGCGAATCCCAGAAGTTCTTTACTGTATGAGCAGAGCAGTGTGCCTTGGTTTCCCTAGGCTGGTCTCCATCAGTCCATTCCTAAAATCTCCCTCCTCTGTGTCGTTATTTTTTCTGCTTATGCTGGTCCAGCAAGTTACTGCCTAACATCTTCTATTCTTGGGTTCTTTCTCCTTTCTGAACCTGCTTTCTCTAAAATCACCAGTGGCTTGCAACCTAGTCAGCATATTGAGCTCCCTCTGAGGAAGCTGGGATCATAGACCTTCATCTCCCACCCATTGTTCCTTTAAAGCAAACATTATCATAACTATTAGTCATTTCTATATATGATTTCATTCAATTCTGGTTTCTCCAGCCATCCTGGATACACCTCCAGATCCATAATGATTTGGGCGGGGGTGGAGGGGAGGGGAGGGCTTCTGTACTAACAGTTTTTTAAAATTATTTTTATTTATTTTTTTATTATACTTTAGATGAAGGTTTACAGAACAGGCTAGTTTCCCATTAAACAGTACATATATTGTTTTATGACATTGGTTAACAACCCCACAACATGTCAACACTCTCCCTTCCCTAACCTCAGGTCCCCTATTACCAGCTTTCCTGTCCCCTTCTGCCTTCTAGTCCTTGCCCCAGGGCTGGTGTGACCCTTTGGTCTTGTTTTGTTTTATGGGCTTGTCCAATCTTTGGGTGAAGGGTGAACCTCAGGAGTGACTTCATTACTGAGCTGAAAGGGTGTCCGGGGGCCATGCTCTCAGGGTTTCTCCAGTCTGTCAGGCCAGCAAGTCTGGTCTTTATTTTTAAATAGAGTTAGAATTTTGTTCTGCATTTTTCTCCATCTCTGTCCAGGACCCTCATTGTGATCCCTGTGTACTGACAGTTTATAAATACTTTAGTTCTAAATGCTTCTGCCTTGCTTTCAGCAGTTGCCATCTGGCCTTAGCCCATTCAGGCGGCCTTATCCTATCTAGCCAAACTTCTTTACCACAATTTTAAAAAACATTCATGCCTTCCTTCCCTTTCTTACTTCCCTTCCAGTGCCTGAGCTTCTACCTCCTCTTCAACCTCCCAACCCCACCCACATTACTCACCTTCGAGGTGGTGGTGGTGCTTGTTGCCCTTGAGTTGATCCCGACTCACTGCGGCCCCATGCATGCAGAGCAGAACTCTACTTCCAGAAGCAGATCCCCAAGCCTGTTTTCTGAGGCATCTCTGAATGGGTTTGAACTGCCAACCTTTTAGCTAGTAGTCACATGCTTAACTGTTTGTGCCACCCAGAGACTTCCTCTTAAATCCCATTTCTGCCACCAGCGGTACATCCTTGGGCAATTTACTTGTCTTCTTTGTTCCCTAGTTTCCTCGCTGTGCGGGGGCAATAATGGTATCTGCCTTACTGAGTTGCTGGAAGGATCACACAGGTTAATTCAGATAAAGCTCTTATAGCACCAACTCACAGCTCAAATGTTAACAGCCTGGCTTGGGACATTCCCAAATAGACTTTGGTGACTCAGTTAGGACACCTGGCTAATATCTAGTCATATTTGGTGTCCCCGGGCCATGGCTGAGGCTACTACTATAGACATTGCCCATGGAGGAATTGGGTACCAGAGCTTCTGAGGAAGTAAAATTAACCCTGCAGGGCAAGGATATAGGGAGGAGTAGAGAGTTGTTTACTTTAACAGCTGTTGTGTGTCCTCAGTGAGAAGTGAGATTTCCCACACCGTGGCCAATGAATCACCCTTCCTGGTTTCTCTGTGAGGGACCCCTGTAAGCCACCTTCATGTCCTTGAAGATGCAAGGTGACTAGACTCATGTCTTTAGCTTAGTTGGAATCTGTACTTAGGCAGACAGCAAAGCGTGGTTAACTCAAGCTTTGCTATCTTTGGCATGTGTGGTGGGACGGGCGATGGGAAAGATAAGCTGTCACAGTTATATAGTTAACAGAAGGTTGCTTTCTCTCTCTCTTTTTTTTTTTATAAGAGCCAATAAAATCTTTGTTTTAGAGCTATTGACTTTAGTAGCAGCAAGGGCTAGCCATCCTAGTGCACGTGTGGGTTTGTAGCCTGTGCTTATACCGCGCACCCCACCAGACTGGCAGAACTTGAGCTTGGTAGAGGGACTTGCCCATTCCCTGAGTTAGAATACTAGCTCTGGAGTTGAGGACCTGGGGTCAGTTTTTTCTGAACCTTATTTCTTAATCTGTGAAAGAGGGACAGAAGTAATTTCCTCAGAGAGTTTGTGGAGAATCAAATGGGAATTGATGTAAAGTGGCTCACAAGTACTCACTAAGTACTCTTGCTTCTAGACACACCTCTACACTTTCATTTTACTTGCAAGAGAGAAACAGGCCCGGAAGTTGTGGCTCTCATTCACTTAGCTTGCTAAGAGAAGAGGTGGGATAGGATATTATGAAGCGTGTTGTCATCCACTTTAATCCGATTTAATTTTGTAGGCATTTATATGCAGTGAAATAGTCTCTTTTGGCCTAGTTTCCTCTATTGTACATGGAGGAGAAGAGTCAGTGTGGAAGATGCCAGCCACAGCCGCATGGACCCCCCTCTTCCAGGAGCCAGGGATAGTGGGTGGCTTTGTTCTGTATATACACTTCTCTTAGAGTCTGTCACCAGGCTTGGACTATTGCCCATGGATGGGATCTCTTACCCTTAGCTGGAAAGTTTTACTAGGAATGATACAAGCTTTTGAGCTAAAACATCCAGTAGCAGTGAAAGGGCATTTTGTAATCAAAGGAATGTTGAAAAGTGTTTGAATTTCTTTTGTATTCTAAAACCAACATAGGGACAGAGGAAGAAGGTACTCTCCTAGTTGGCTCTGTTCTGGATGGAGGGCTTCAGCAGCTAAGAGTCCTGGCTCTAGCTGAGTAATCGTCAACTTCAAGGCTCAGTGTTTCCATGAAACCTCACATGAACCTTAGGAATTCTCAGTCTAAAACAGATTCTAACTTTAATTCTACCCCAAGTTGACAGATTTTAAAATTTGTGGATTCATATGCACATGTACCTTTATAGCTTTCATATAAAATATCAACAGATCTAGATTTAAGTACACACTGTGTTTAGCTTCATGGATGTAAATCTCCACATCGAGGTCTTTGGACAGTTTCTGTGTTTAATAACCAGCTGCCATTGAGTTGACTTCAACTCATGGTGACCTCATGAGTGTCAGAGTAGAACTGTGTTCCACAGGGTTTTCAATGGCTGAGTTTTCGGAAGTAGATCACCTCTGGGTGGCGTCAAACCTCCCACCTTTCAGTTAGCAGTCTAGCACAGTAACCGTTTGCGTCACCCGGGGACTCACTGTGTCTCATAAACCAAAACCAAACCCATTGCCATCGAGTCAATTCTGACTCATAGCAGCCCTATAGGACAGTAGAGCTGCCCTACGGGGAGGGTTTCCAAGGAGCGGCTGGTGGATTCAAAGTGCCAACCTTCTGGTTAGCAGCCAAGCTCTTAACCACTGCGTCACCAGGGCTCCCACTATGTCCCATAAAAAACCAAAACCCACTGCTGTTGAGTCGATTCTGACTCATAGCAACCCTATAGGACAGAGTAGATCTGCCCCCATAGATTTTCCAAGGAGCGCCTGGTAGACTCGAACTGCCAACCTTTTGGTTAGCAACCAGTAACACTTAATCAGTACACCACCAGGGTTTCCACTGTGTCTCATACCAGGGACAAAATAGGAATCAATTCTGATTTGACCTAAACCCTTGCCCATAAGACCTACGTGCAGTTGTTAGGAATACTCTTGGTACCCTCATCTCTAACTCGTTCACCTGCCTCTTCTGCTTGCCCACCTTGAAACTCTTTGCTCTTTCATAGACTGTCACCTTTGTTTCTAGAGTTAATTGAATAATCTGAGGATATAGATATACTGGGAAGCAGAATTAGAAATAGCTGTATTTTCAATCAGGGCTCAAGTGAAAGTTTTCAAACCAACCTGCCTTGACTGGCTGTGTTCCAGGCAGTGGGGAAAGCAGAGGTAAGTTAGACAGGACCTTGTCCTCAGGAAGCTTGGTTTAATCTCCTGGCCTAGTTTGCCCCCTTCCACCCCTTTTGCTGCCATCTCTGTTCCCCAAGCATATTCCTTCAGTATGTGTTCCACCCCTCTACTGTAGCCAGGTGACAAGAAAAAGGGAATTCTGGACACCTAAGGTAGACTCATCATTTTTTTTTTTTTTTTTAAGGTAGACTCATAGACTCATCAGGAGTTGGACTCCTTTAGAAGGCAGAGTAGCTTGAACTGAGTGAGCATTTGGTCACCCAATTTGTAAAAAGATGCCTTAATTTTCACTCCAGTTGAGAAATCATGGTTCCCACTTTTTCCGGTTTCCAATGTGCAAAATGCAATGAATGCATCTGTTTCTTAAACAGTAAAAGGAAGTCGAACACTTCAGTTTAATTTTACTAGACTTCAAATTTATTTTTTTACTAGTTACCATTTTATCAATCCTGCTAACTAAAATTTGCCTTTGACCAGGGCCGCTTTTGAGCTGGGAATTTGTGTTTCACCTGGGGATTATATCAGTGTTCATTTAAAGTGGTCAAGTAAAACTAAAAATGATTACAGTAAGCTCTGTTTGTTATCTAAGCCCCAAGGCCCTAGAACTTGGGTGATACCAATGTATAGGCTTACCTCGTTAGAAAGGCCCCAAATAAGTCATTGGTCCCTATTAGAAAGGAATTCTTCATTCCCCTTCCCTCACTTATTCAGACAATTTCAAATACGAAATGCACATTTCAGGTTACTTAATGCTTGTCTAAGTAACTTGAAATGTGCGTTTTATATTTGGAAGTATTTGAATTGGTAAGGGAAAAATGAGAAGTTCCTTTCTAATAGGAACCAGTGATTTAATTTTGGGCCTTTCTAATGAGCTAAGCCTGTATTTGAGCTTTCAGTTGCTTGAGCTCCTCTGTATCTAAATCACAGTAAATGGGGAGAACTAAATACTCTACGGTAGACCTGATACTTGTCATGTCTTGCACCAAACCCATTGCTGTCGAGTCGATTCCAACTCATAGCAACCCTATAGGACAGAGTAGAACTGCCCCATAGGGTTTCCAAAGAGTGGCTGGTGGATTCAAACTGCTGACCTTTTGGTTCGCAGCTGAGCTCCTAACCACTGTGCCACCAAGCCCCCTGTGCCTTGCACAGTGTTTTTATATAGACTTTTTTCCCCCAAAAGTTAACTTTGTCATTCATACATATGTGGGAAGAGTTGTTATGGAAGATGCCAGCTACAAAAAACAGGCATCTTGAATTCCTGAAAAAGGGTTTAGCTTGTTGTGTTTATTAAGGCTCTTACAACTGTACCCAATAATCAGCATACCAGTCTCAAGTGGGTAGCTATAAGAGATCTGAAATGAGAAATAGCAGTTCTGTAAAAGTGCAAGAAGTGTTTGTTTTTTTTAAATTTTATTTATTTTGTTGTTGAGAATATACACAGCAAAACATACACCAATTCAGTTTCCACACGGAAAATTCAGTGACACTGATTTCATTCTTGAAGTTATGCAGCCATTCGCACCTTCCTTTTCTGAGTTGTTCCTCCCCACTTAAGGTAAACTCACTAAGGTTCCTATCTAATCTTCAGAGTTGGCGATTGTCAGTTTTATTCCATTTAAATAGTTCTTAGAAGAGCATAATGCTGAAGGTAGACCTTTTTTACTAGTTAAGCCAAACTATTGTTTGGTTTTAAGATGACTTCAGGGGATACTTTTGGTTTAAGGTTTAAATATTATCTCAGGGTAATAGTTTCAGGGGTTCATCCAGCCTGCATGGCTCTAGAATGTCTGGAATCCATGAGAATTTGAAATTCCATTCTGTATTTTCCTCCTTTTGATCAGGATTCTTCTATAGAATCTTTGATCTAAATGTTCAGTAACGGTAGCTAAGCACCATCCAGTTCTTCTGGTCTCATGGCAAAGGAGGCAGTTGTTTATGTAGGCAATTAGCCACACATTCCATTTCCTCCTCCTGTTCCTGACTCTCCTTCTGTTGCTCTAGGAGATAGAGACCAGTTGTGCCTTGAATGGCCACTTGCAAGCTTTTAAGACCCCTGGCGCTGTGCAGCAAACTAGGAGGTAGAAAAGAAGCACTGAACAAGTTATTAGGCCAGTTAACTGGGATGTCCCATGAAACCGTGAACCTAAACCTCCATACCAGCAACCAAATTCCATGAGGTGTTTGGTTGTACATATGCAATCTGAGCTGCTACTTTTTTTTTCTTTTTTGTCTATTACATGACTTGTTTTGATAACAAACAGAATGGGATAGATGGAGGTACCTTTTCCATTATTTGGAGAATTTTTTGGGGGGAGGGTGGAGAGTTAAACCCTGGACATCTTCTCTAAAGCTGTACATGAGTAGAAGCTTGACTAATAACCCTTCTAGAGGAAAAGCAGCTCTTCCTCCTGCACCCATCCACACAGATACCAACCTTCAAGGCTTGGAGAGGAAGCTTCCCAGTGTGGGTGATTTTTGGCACATGGCTATGGAGGTGGTTGGGAGGGAAGGAAAGGGATTGATGCAGTTAAACAAGGTTGCAGATGCATGGAAGGCTTATAGGGAGGAAGATTTTAGAATATGGATCATGAGATTTTAAGTTTTTTCAGTTAATGCATGCATAGCTTGCAAATTCAAAAAGGCACAAATTAAGCAAGCGTTCTTCCTCCCGTCGCCCAACCTGGACATGGTATTTGGTGTAGACTGAATTCTTTCTTCTGTGTCCTGCCAGAGATTTTTATATGTTTGTGTAGGAATAGATTTTTGGTTTCACGTAGTTTTGCATTTGCTTTTCTATGAATGAATCTTGAAGAGAATTTCGCATTCATACAGAGAGAGCTGCCACTGTTATTTTAGATAACTGCATAATAGTCTGTTCTACAGATGTATCAATTCATTTAACTGTCTTCTACAAATGAATACTTGCAAGTATATCCATGGGATAAAATTCAAACTGGCACAAATGGTTAAGCATTCAGCTACTCTAGCCAAAAGGTTAGCGGTTTGAACCCACCCAGAGGTGCCTTGGAAGACAGTCCTGGCAGTCTGTTTCCAAAAGGTCACAGCCTTGAAAACCCTATGGAGCAGTTCTAGTCTGCACAATGGGGCCACCGTGAGTTGGAACTGACTCGACGGCGACTAAGAACAACAAACAGACTTCCTTGAAGTAGAATTGCTACATCAAAGGGTATGGTCACTTAACACTGAGAATCCCACTTGTTCTCCAGAGAGAGCCTTCCAGCAGAGTACCAGAGATGTCTCCGTCCTCACACCTTTGTCAGCAGCAATGCCCAGTGGACCTTTTGATATTGTCCAATCTGATAGCAGAAAATAATACTTTGAGGTTTAATTTGCCTATCTCTTGAGTGAGGTTGAATATAGTATGTGTGAATTCATGTCCTTTGCCCATTCTTCTGTTGGGATTCTAGTTTCTCAGATTTGTAGTAGCTCTTTATTTATTCAGGAAATGAGTCTGCCTGATATGAACAAATATTTTCCTAGTTTTGTCTTCTGACTTTGGACTTCATTGTAATATTTTTACCATGTAGATGTTTTTTATTTTTATTTAGTCAAATATGTACATTTTTTGTGGCTTTTAGGTTTTATATAATCTAGAAAGGACTGCCTACTCTGTGTGTGTGTATATGTACAATTTTTTTTTTTTTTTAGTACTCTCATGGTTTCATCTTTTTATACCTAAACCTTTAATCTCTTCATCTAGATCTTAGTTAGGTGTGAAATAGGGAGCCAACTTGATTTTTCCCTCTAGATGACTATCTACTTGTCTCAGTTTTTTTCCCTTTGTTGTTTTGAAATGCTTCCTTTAATATATATGAAAACCCCTTATATATTTGGTTTTATTTCTAGATTTTAAAAATTCTGTTCATCTGATTTTCTCTCTTTTGTGCCAGTAACACACTGTTTCAATTATCGTGGCTTCATAATCTCTTATGGGGCTGGTATACCTCACTTCTATTTTTTTTTTATAACATTTCTGTCCCTTCCCCCATATAAACGAAACCTGAAGAATTCTCAGTCTCAGATTGTGACATTGGATTTATCATAAGTTCACAGTTAAAAATATCTATATAAATTCTTAGACATATGTACGCCCCCCTCCCGCCACCACATAGGAAGAAGTCATAGCTTTTATCAGATTCTTAATGAGCTTAGATGCCCCTCCTCTAGAATTACTGTTGTGGAAGTAGGAGTCCTGGCTCTTAACTTTAGATGACTTTCTTAACAATAACAACCACCACAACAGAAGAGTTAAAAGTCATCCCTACAGTTACTGCTCTGTTGAGGTGCCTAGCAGAGATTTTCTTAAAATCGTTACTTCTATCCAAAGTACTGATTGTGCTGGGACTTCTCCGTGGCTCTGTGACTTCTTCTACCTGTATTGTAAACATGTACTGTGAGAGTACAACAGGTGATTCATAGGCTAAAGCAAATTGTTTTTCATAGGGTGGATCAACATATCTGACACAAATCTTATGTCACCAAATCATAGATAACCTAGTGGTGTTTCAGAACAAAGCTAGAACTCAAAATTTCTGTAATCACTGGAATTTAATTGTGTAGAGCCTTATACAGTCAGCACAGCAGCACCCTAGGCTCATCATAAAAGAGGCCACAAAGAAGTACTGAAGAGTATACAGAGCACAGGAAAAAGGAAATTCTGTCCCAAACCTGACTGGAACCAAATGCCAGCCACAATATACATGAATTATTTCCTCACAGATTTTGTTTGGTTTGCTTAAGTTAGGAAAGTTTTTGTGCGGTGATCTATATAGCCTAGGGCTCTTTAACCCTGTCCAAAGAGATTTGAAGGGAAACTTTTCTCCCTAGTAACAAGTATTTATCTCTAGCAAGTAAGGGCGCACTCATCCCAGGCTAGCCTTCCTTGAATTGGCTTGGATCATGTGATCATACTTCCTGTTGCTAGCTAAGCAAATTTACAGTCCCTTAGTGGTACAAATGGTTTGTGCTTGACTTCTAACCTAAAGGTTGCCAGTTCGAACCCACCAGCAGTGTAGCAGCAGAAAGCCCTAGCAAGCTACTTGCGTAAAGATTACAACCAAGAAAGCCCTATGGGACAGTTCTACTCTGTAACACGTGGGGTCACCGTGGGCCAGATTCAACTCAACGGCACCGGGTTTAACCTAGATATTGGGGTCCCTTGCGATACAAATGATTAATGTACTTGGCTGCTAACAAAAAGGTTGGTGGTTTGAGTCCATCAGAGGTGCCTTGGAAGAAAGACCTAGTGATCTCCTTCCGAAAAATATCCATGAAAACCCTATGGAGTACAGTTTTACTGACACATGGGGTTTCAATGAGTTGGAGTCAACTCGATGGCAGCGGGTTTTAACGTAGATACTAAAGGGTCTTCATGATCTGCTTGAGGAGAGTATCATGGTGGCTGGACTGGACGTCTTGCCAGGTCCCAGCTGCCTGCTGCTTCTGCCCCTCAGCCCCACTGACAGCTAAAAATACCTTTCTGTTGGCTTATGGCCATCTTAAGTGAAAATTTAAGCGAGTTCTTCTGTGTCCTTTCTGTTTACCCCAATCAAGGGACACCCCTTTTTTCGCCTTTATGTTTTCTTTATACCACTCAGACTGAATACACCACACACTGCCTTGTATTCTTGACATCTTGTGTTTTCACCCACCTCCTTTTTGGGGAGCTCCTGGGAAGCTGTCTCTGTGTGCCCAGCAGCACCCCGTCACTAACAACCATCCCACAGATATGAGAGATGTGGATAAAGCAAGGATCCCTGGCACCACTGCAGGGCCAGAAATCTAAGTTGGAGACCCAGGAGAGTGCGTGCCAGCACGCATTCAAAAGCAGCAGCTTTCAAACAATGAAAGTGCAGAAGTCATTAGGATTGGTTTTGTGTGTGTGTGTAGCAAGTCAGAAAGGCAGAGCGGGATGGGAAAACTGCTCACTTAAATGTTCACTGAAGTTGGCCACAAGCCAACAGAAAGATATTTAGCTGTCTGTGAGGTTGAGGGGGCAAAGCAGCAGTCAGCTAGGACCTGGCAAGGATGGTGCCTTGACCTTTTCCTTCAGCTCTTTGTATCCATCTAGCTAATAATCAACCCATGTGGATCTATAGCACCTTGGCTTTTAAATATATCAGTATTTGTTTTTACATATGGATTTAGGGATCCATTGCGTTCCACCCTTTGACAAGCATAACTTGTTTGAAAATTAACTTGGAGACTTTGTGGTTGAAGCAGGTGAAGTGTGAGAAGTGACGCTTTTTTCCCCAGGCCTTGGTCTTAATCTTTTTCTCCATAGGTAGCTCGGAGGTACTATTTTCTCAAAATACAGTTGAAAGATCACCCTGCCCTGAGGAAGTTTCCTACATTCCTGCATGCTTGCTGAGAAGAACAGTTCAACTACCTAACCTGGGAATTTTGTTATATAATTCTACCCTGGATAGCGGAAGTACTGGTCATATAAGCGAAGGGAACGTGATTTTTTTTTGTCTCCTCTTCTGGAAAATTCTGCTTCTTCAGCTCTCACAGCCTCTTTCCCTGGCCACCAGCATGGACCCAGAGATGGTACCTGACCAAGGTTGGCCAATGAGAACCTTACCCCTAGTTGTTTACCCCAAGTCCAGGGAGAGCAAGTTTGCATCCTTCTCTGAGGCAGAGCTGGAGGTTTGAATCAAGAAGCTTTCTGGTACATTTCCTTTTTCCACTTAGTTTGAGTTGACGTTCTGTCACTTGCAGCAAAAAGTCACACCCCTACTTACACCCTTCAGTTGGCTTTCTGTTCCCCAAGAATGTAAGCTCCATGAGAGCAGGACTGTGAGGGACATGAATTCTTGCTAAAAGTGTGCTCTACTGCAGCAGGAGTGGTCTGACTCACTTCTCGGTGTGGCTATAGCCCAGAGGTGAGAATTTCTTAATCACGGAGTGAAGAAAGTCTTTTTTTGTGGGTCTTGTGTTCTGTGTGTGGATGTGGTAGCTTAGTTAATGTCAACTAGTTCAAAATATGGTTGGGAGCAAAAATCAGGAGAAATAATTTTTGTAGAAAACAGGGAAAATTAGCAAGACATAAATCAAAAAACACCCTATTGGATGGAGTAGAAGTGCCTCATAGGGTTTCCAAGGATGTAATCTTTGTGGGAGCTGACTGCCACATCTTTCTCCCGCAGAGCAAGTGGTGGGTTCAAATCGCCAGTCTTTTGGTTAGCAGCCAAGCACTTTACCATTGCGCCAAGACATATGGGTCTGTGGCTAATGTTGTGTTTAGGTTACTTGGGTTAAATTTGTCTGTTTTTCTTACATAACAGAAACCATACCCACTTGACTTCCCCCGCCACTACATAAGCAAAACACGCAAAAAACCGAAACACCAACCCCCCCCACCCGTAAAGGTATAAAGTTATCAAAATTGATGTAGAGTAAAAGTTTTTATATTTATTTTGTACAATTCTTTAGGTATTTAACTCATTTAATCCTCACAGTGGGAGTTCTTGGGTTGTGCAAATGGTTACCACGCTTGGCTACTAACCAAAAGGTTAGAGGTTTGCATCCACCCAGAGGTACTTTGGAAGAAAGGCCTGGGAATCTACATCCCAAAAATCAACCATTGAAAACTCTATGGAGCACAGTTCTTCTCTGACACACATGGAGTTTTCATGAGTCAGAGTTGACTCGATAAGAAAATTGTTCTGAGATAAATCAACAGCTTCTCTAAGTCACATGAGCTGTTTTGCTTGTAAAAATGAATCCTAACTCTGTTTCTCACCCCTCAACTTTCAGTTTCCCTGGCAAGAACAACCCCCAAGATGGCAGACGAGAGCAGCAGTACCAGGGAGTGTGTGCCCTTCAGTGTGCTGAACTGGGATCAGGTTAGCCGGCTGCATGAGGTCCTGACTGAGGTTGTCCCAATCCATGGACGAGGCAACTTTCCAACCTTGGAGATAACCCTGAAGGACATTGTTCAGACTGTCCGCAGCCGGCTGGAGGAGGCGGGCATCAAAGTGCAGGATGTGCGGCTGAATGGCTCTGCAGCTGGCCACGTCTTGGTCAAAGACAATGGCTTGGGTTACAAAGACCTGGACCTCATCTTTCATGTGGCCCTTCCAACAGAGGCAGAATTTCAACTGGTTAGAGACGTGGTTCTGTGTTCCCTTCTGAACTTCCTGCCGGAGGGGGTGAGCAAGCTCAAAATCAGTCCAGTCACTCTTAAGGAGGCTTATGTCCAGAAGCTGGTGAAGGTCTGCACGGACACTGACCGCTGGAGCCTGATCTCCCTCTCCAACAACAACGGGAGGAACGTGGAGTTGAAATTCGTCGACTCCATCCGGCGCCAGTTTGAGTTTAGTGTGGACTCTTTTCAAATCATTCTGGATTCTTTGCTTTTTTTCTATGACGACTCCAATAACTCCATTTCTGAGCACTTCCACCCCACAGTGATTGGAGAGAGCATGTATGGGGACTTTGAGGAAGCCTTTGACCACCTGCAGAACAGACTGATTGCCACCAAGAACCCTGAAGAAATTAGGGGCGGGGGACTTCTCAAGTACAGCAACCTCCTTGTGCGGGACTTCAGGCCCACAGACCAGGAAGAAATCAAAACTCTAGAGCGTTACATGTGCTCCAGGTTTTTCATCGACTTCCCGGACATCCTTGAACAGCAAAGGAAGCTGGAGACCTACCTTCAAAACCACTTTGCGGAAGAAGAGAGAAGCAAGTACGACTACCTCATGATCCTTCGCAGGGTGGTGAATGAGAGCACCGTGTGCCTTATGGGGCACGAACGAAGGCAGACCCTGAACCTCATCTCCCTCCTAGCCTTGCGTGTGCTGGCAGAACAAAACATCATCCCCAACGCCACCAACGTCACCTGTTACTACCAGCCAGCTCCTTATGTCAGTGATGGCAACTTCAACAACTATTATGTTGCCCATCCTCCAGTTACCTACAGCCAGCCTTATCCTACCTGGCTGCCCTGTAACTAAACTTGAGACCTGAAGGTTCCCACAGTGGGAACCCCAACAGGGCAAGGGCTCTCAGGTAGGGGAGCCTCCTTCTAGATGTAGGTGTTTGGCTTTTAAAGGGGAACTCAGCTCTGATTCTGCTTTTTTTTTTTCTTTGTGTACCCATGGGAATGGGTCTACAGTATATCATGAGCCAACCCTAAAGGGGCCCATATTCCAGTGCCACTTTGGAAAATGCTATAGGAAGAATGGCCTATCCACATCTTTCCAAAATAGACAGTAACATGTCACGTCCCAACATTAGCACGTGGGGATTGGGCTCTGTGCAATAATCGAGATTGGGGAAAAGCTTGGGCAATACATGAGAAGTGTTAGGCTGATTGTCTTCCTTCTCACTTGAGCCTGGAGTCGGCTGTGTTGGGGTTCTCAGCAGTTAAATGAAAGTTGCGCTGATAGTCTATTATATCAATTTCAGTCAGGCAGAAAATGGTAAGCATGAGGGTGCACAGGTGATTAATTTTTTTGTTCAAGGGACTTATGTTTAGCCCATCAGCAGAGCTGAGGGTTTCCTTCATCCATAAACCGAAGCCAGTAGCTGGAGAATTGAGATCTGGCAAGAAGTGGTTTGTGGCTTAGATGCTGTGCTGTCACAAGGGATTGTGTGAAATTGCTGAGAAAAAAAAAAAAAAAAAATGACCTAAGTTTCCTGAAATGTAACTTGAAAACAAAATAAAATGTGGAACCTAATGTTAAAGTAGAATTTTGGTGGTGGTGGGGTGATTGTAAATAGGAAATGTGAATGTTCACTTTTTTTTTTCCTTTAGAGCGAGGAATTCTTATCGGATGACTTTTCTTTTCCCCCTTCATCAGCTCTTTTCATGGCTGACTTTTGTGTTTGCTCAAGGATTGTGCTGAGTCTAGAATCACTATGGTAACTGACATGAGGGTCTTCCCATGTTTTGAATGGAAACACATTTTGGTCACATTCCAAGTATGACTTGCCTTTTTATTTTTTAATGAAAAGTATGATTCCCCTCTCCCTCCCCCTCCTCCTCCCCCCCTGATATTTTCTGACAGCAAATGAATTCTGGGATTTCTGCAGACCCGGATGACCTGTGGAATTATCTGTTCTGTGGGCAGAGTTCTTTGGCTTAAAATCACTAACCTGTTGCCTCTGGGCTTGTGTGAAGGTGGAGGTGTAGCATTAAGTCTGGCCTTGTGTCCATCAGAGCAACCAAGGCACTTTGGAATGATGAATTCCAGCATATATGGGAAGAATTGAGTGACTGACTGATCTTCCTACTTCTGGTAGATTTGATCATGCTTGCTTGTTCTTTTTGAAGGAAAACATTGTTCTTCTCTAGCCTAAAGCAAGCTTAGTTAAGTGGGAGAGATCTAAGCTACTATTTTTCCCAGTAGACATAGATAAGGGATTTTGTGTGTTGAAACATTTTGTGGGATCTCTTAGAAAGCTTAGAAAGCATCACTTTAGGGTGTCAAGGGCAAAGACACTTCATATTGCCAGCTTGGTTTTTAAAGTTATTATAATCAAATCCGTGCTTCTGATTTTGACTTTCTTCTTTGGCCGTAAAAATCCCAAACCCTGACTGGTTGCTTTCTCCTTGCTTTAAGCAATGAAGTTATCTGAATGCAGAAATGCTTAGTAGAAAATGAGTGGTTACTCTTTTTTCTAAAGGTGTATGTTTAGGTTTCTTCTGGAATGCGATGTCTTGGTCCTCTTTAATGAAGGCTGATCAGAAGTGACTGAAATCCAAGACTTGGCTGGTATCCATGTTGTGTGACTTGAGGTGAATAAAAGCCACTTGTTAGTACAGCAGCTCCTGTGTCCCTGTGAACCTTAGTTATGTTTGAATTCACTGGCTTTGAGGCAAGGCCAGCTCTACATTGTGAGGGGGCTGGGAGCATTTCAGTGTTCAGTGGGGGAGTAAATCCCAATGAAGAGTGAATGCCAAACTCAAAACTACCTGGTCATCCATGACCTTAAAAAAAGCTGCCATTGTGGCCAAATGGCAACATGTTTGCACAAAAAATGACAGATCTTGGCAGATTTGTTTAACCAAAGCTTTGAAATGTGATGAAGCTGTCGACATAAGCACTTGCTAGCTTCTTACAGACATCAGTATTGTTTCTACTTAGGAGGCTTGGGGGATCAGGGTAAAGAGGCACTGGATGAAGATAAGATCAGAACTGCATCAAGTAATTAAATTTCCAGTTTGTCCTTGAAGTTGTTTCTGTTTTATGTATTTCTCCTATCTAGTCATTTTTTTTTTTTAGTCATAGTCCTTGTCAAAGGAGACACAGAAATTGCAAGAAATTTCCAGCCCCCCACTTCTTTACCACTATTACAGGGTGGCCACCCTACCATAATGGGACTTGGTAAGAGTCTTGGTAGAATGTCTTTACCATCTTGTTAAAGATGGTGAAGTCTCTTCTCCTGAGCTTTTATTCAGCTCAACTATTTTTGTAGTTTCAGAGTAGACGTGTGTTCTGGAACCATCGGGTAAAAGGCTGCCTGCAGCTCAGACACGATTGCAGTAGCCAAAGCTGCACCTTTTCAAAACACAACTCCTGCTCTAGTGATCTCCACCTACTCTACCTGCCTTTTGCCAGTCTCGGAATAGACCAGGTAACTTGAAGTTCAGATGTCCGAGAATTCCAGCTAAAACTTGCCTTTTATGCTTCTCACAGAAGCACCAGGGCACTCTGAACTTGTACTGAGTCCAGTGGTTCCCCTTTTGTGTGTTTTGAGTAACATGAAACTCGGCAGTACCAGAGGGCACTAAAGTTCAAGTGCAAGTTCTTGTCTAAATTTAAGTAGCCTCTCCTTTACTTCAGGATTCTGCATGGTTTTCTGATTGTTTTTACAAGTATGCGGCCTGTTATTCCAGCCTGCTTCCTGGAATCAGGTTGAAGAGTAGTGAGATTAAAATGGTACCATTTCCCCTTGTTTTGGCAGAAGGGCACTCACTAAATTCCTGGACTTGAACTTCGGTCCCACCCTTAAATCTTACACTGGCAGTAAGACTCTGTTCCTCACTCACAACTTCAACTTTTGAAACTAGCTCAGTGTCACTGACACCTTCATATTAGAGTTCTTGGTCACCGACTGCACGTGGGATGTGACATGGCCCAACCAGGGAGGACTTGGTGGATGGGGAGAGTTGGATAGATGCTGGTTCATGTAGACGGAACAGATGTCGTTTGGCATTCAAACCGCCTCCTTTCCCCAGTTTGATCTTTCCCTGGGGTTTGAGTCACAGCAAGCTGTATATGAACCTGAGTTTGATGGTGGTACATTAATAATCAGATTGCTAAAGTTTTGACTCTGTCCTTGAACTTCCCCTCTAGCACTAACCCCTTACCTTCATGGTAGGTTAGAATTTTAACTAGTACTGCTTTGTTAAAGTTGGGGAAATGGTGCCACTCGAAAGCAACTTCTTGGCTTTAGGAATAACTCCTTTCTAGTTAACTTTCTAGTTCTGGTGCCTTGTTTTAGGATGCAACTAGATTCTTAGCTCGACCGTCCTCTTCTAGAGAGTGAATTATAGTTATCTAATTGTTGAAAAAGAAACTCTTTCACTCACTGGGATCATTTCTTCCTGGGTATCTGTGTAGGGCTCTGCACTAGGGGCAGTCCTCTGGGTGGATTCTGTTAAGTTGAGAGAACTTCAAGTTTCCAAGATGAGATTCATATCTGTAACCTGGCAGAGACCAAAATGTCATAGCTGGTGTTATATCTCAATTCAGCCAATTAAGTTCAGAGGACCAAGGGAGGTGTGTAGGGGAGGTACTAAAAACAAAAAGCCTGTCAACTTTTCAGAATTATTTATGAAGACTTGTAAGATGAGGATCAGGAAGGAAAAGGGCTATTTCGTGAGTTCAAGTGCCTAAATCTCATTTACCTATCACTTTAAGAAAAATAGTTTAAGTGTAAGCTGAAGAAAACACTTGGAGTTTTGCCTGGGCTAGCGAGAGTTGGTGCAAATCCTCATGTGTGTTTGCAGAGGAAGGTGAGAAGATCATCCACTAAAGAGGAAGTAGTTAAAAATCGGGACCTGTGGGCTTTGTAAATTCTGTAAAAATTCAAGTGTTGTTTTTTTTTTTTTTTTTTAAATGGATAAAACTCTACTTAATTTTCTAAAGCAGCCATTGGTTTCCAGATTAGTATAGATGAAAAGTAAGACATGATTAGACTAAATTGGAAGCATTTTCATCATTCTGTACTCGTGTATATTCTTTTCTTAGCAGTGCCTAGGATGTAGGGGGGTTCCTCTTTGTCAGCTATCACTAACCTTCTTACTTGATGCCAATGAAATCACTTGTCAATGCAAGATGTGTTAGAACTTGATGAAATAAAAGCTTTGAGTTTGAGAAATAAAAATGTATTAAAAAAAAAAACTTGTCAGTTATGTTCATTTCCTTTTTCTCCTCAATGGTGAGTTTATTCTAGGTTACGAGGAACATGTCTAATGGTGGTGGACAGTTGTTAACATTATCAACATCACATGCTTCCCTGAAATACTGAGCTTTCTCTGGACTGGGGATAAGAATGTGTGTGTAGTTACATTGGGGGCCATCATTCTCTTACTATTTGGAATCTTCTCCGAAGCTCTTGTCTAATTTAAACTGAGCTGTTCTTAATCACAACTTTCCGGCTTATACTTATGGTAGGTGTTGTACTTTTTACCTGATCTGTCTTAACTGGCGCCTTTTCTGATTCAGAAGCCCTGGTGGTACAGTAGTTAAGAGCTCGGCTGCTAACCAAAAGGTTGGTAGTTCGAATCCACCAGCTGCTCCTTGGAAACCCTATGGGCCAGTTCTACTCTGTCCTATAGGGTCACCATGAGTTGGACTCGATTGGACAGCAAAGGGTTGTCTGATTCAGTACTAAAGGCCAGGCTCTCTTGAACTTGACCTTGGCCTCAAACTCTTTTTCAATAAGGGAACCAAAATAACTCCAACCATACTATATACAGCTACTGTCATGGTGTCTTTACGTTTTTAAAGAATTATTAGTGAGCTAGTGATATTTGAATAGTTGATGTTTCGAGGGTATAAAGAGATACTATAGACCTTGCATGGTGACCAACTCTCTTCTGATTCCTTTGATCTAGTTCACAATATCCCTGCCCAGCACTAGGCTATTGGTTTTATTCCCCCATCACCTACTTTATTCTTGTATGAAAAATGCCACAGGTGCACCATTACTACTACTCAACATACACACCTTTCTAAGCCCTCATCTCTTGGCCCTCATGCTGACTCAGCCCCACCACTTCCATGACCTCTCTCTGTGCTGAATTTCTTTAACTCTTATTGTACCCTCTGTAACTATTGTCAAGAAAATTGTCTTTCACTGTGTAGAATCTTTATTCCCCTTGACTTCAACGTCTCTGCTCCTTAAACCTTTCAATCTGAGGATGAGTGTTCTCTGGAGTCCAGTAGGTGTGTGGAGTCCAAGATTCCTTTCTTGTAGCATGTATTCAGTCAGCATTTCTTCTGAAGCCCCGACCACCAGCTCACACCATCTATGCTGCATCTTTCCTCCTTCCTTCATCCTGGCATTGTCAACGTCCATGTAAGTAGTCTCTTTAGCCTGATAGTTAACTACCTCTGGTCTAACCTCCTACTCACATTTGCAGACTTTGTCTGGATCTAGAGCTGCTGATGAATGTTGGAATGACTTCTCCCTCCCATTACAAGAATTGGGATCAATCGAAGAGCAATTTTATGGTATCATCATTTCTGTGAGCCATCTCCAAGATCCTTTTCCTCCTTGTTTGTACCACATAGACCTTTTGAAGTGTTCCTTGACTCTAGCTTCTTGGTTTAGCCTTCAGCTCTTGCTCAAGCTATATCCTCAATCTTGTCACTTGTCTCTATCTTTCTTGACTCGTCTAAGGGCTCTTTCTAAAACAGATGTATCTATACCCCTTGGATACATTAAAACCTGCTTAAGACCTCCTTGTGCAGGGGTAGATGTCAGACTGAACACAACAGTGTTTGGAGTTGTTCACAGCTTGCTCCAGTCTACCTTTCTAGCCTCTTACCAATTTCTGCCAAGCTGGCCTATTTCTAATTCTAGAGCACATGATTCCTTCCATACACCCCCACCATGCAGTCAGCTTTTAAATACCCAGCTATAATGTCACCCCTTCTCTCATTTTCTCTGGCTTCCCAGGCCCCTGCACCTGCCACCTCCCTCTTCCCGTTATTTCTGTTAGTGTACTTTCTGGGTTGCATTAGCCTTCACCTGCCTTTTTCTGCTACATTGTGAGCACCTGTATGTTTTCTTTGCCTCTGCCTGCCTCCCACGTAACTGGCATAGAGTTGGTGCTTCAAGTACTAAACTTGGTGTTTTCTTTTATCAGTGAAGGACATGGACTCAGTTCATTAACAACTAGTGGCTGAATTCTGGATGTTTACCTAGATGTGTTGTAATGCCTCACTCTGGTGCCAGGAAACAGTTTCAGGCATTGTCCAGATCAATATTTACATGCAGAACAAATGGTGTGGAAAGTGGAGCTCAGTTCCCTGGAATGAGAAGTCATAACCTGCACACTGAAATGCTATTAAACAAGGTTGAGACAAAGACTGCAAACGTCTTCCTAACTCCCCACCCACTCAAATCCTCCAACAGCTTTACCCTTCTGGTGTTTTAG
Source organism: Elephas maximus indicus (assembly GCF_024166365.1). NCBI lineage: Eukaryota > Metazoa > Chordata > Mammalia > Proboscidea > Elephantidae > Elephas > Elephas maximus. The sequence continues at coordinate 162,154,051 of NC_064821.1, read as the reverse complement.
TAGAACTTCACTTGTGTTGTCTCCCAGTGCTAATTCCTCAACATGGAAGTGACACTCTGGTTGCCACCCAGTATGTCTGGGATTCCAGAAGTCCATTTTTACACTACTGGGAAATGTACACAGTACATCCTTGGTTGTAATTTGGGATTGATATCTGCTGGAAGATGCTGAGAGCGTTTACAGAACCTGAGAGAGTTTATCAGATAACCTCTGGGAAGAAACAAAGGATGAAGCTTCAGTATGATGGTACCACTCTACTACCTTACGTTGGTGTGTTACTTCTTCCTCTTGTGGTGCTTTCAGCTTCTTACGTACCTTATGGCAGATGGAATGGAAAGCAAGTTAAGGGTAGATCCCAGACTGGGATGTGGTAAGCGGGATAGCATAGTGGAGAGTGTCTGGTCCACTGCCCCCTTTAAGCTGAGGGGCATTGGTAAGGTCAAATGACTCCCCTCTGCCCCAGGTGACAGCAGCAGAGCTGGGACAAGATTGCCTCCTGGCCCTGTGCTTTCTCCTGCACCACAGGGCCATGTCCCTCCTCTGGGGGTGAATGTTATCTAGGATAATGTGCTGCCCTGGCAGCAGATGGACCATATACACTTTAGCATCTTGGCTGGCTGCCCTGTCTTAATCAGATTTCTGTGAGTGCTGCCAAAAATCCAGGTGTTTGGAGATAAGCTGGGCCATGTCTGGAGGCTGGGTCTCATACCTTTCCTTACTGGCTCAGAGCGATGTAGCCTTCCTGTTCTGGCCATGACTGGATTGCAAGACTCTTCGTAGGTCTCTCAACCTCAGGGCTTTTATCAAAACAGGTCATCACCCAGGTGCTGTTTACTGTAGGAAGTTTCTTAAAAAAAAGATTCTAGGGGAAGGAAGATACGAGATTCAAGAGTCACCTGCCTTTCAGATACCTGGGAAGGAGGTGTCAGGCTGGAGTGTGTGTGTGTGTGTGTGTGTGTGTGTGAAGAAAGAGATATGGAGACAGGCAGCCTGACAGTGACTTTGACTAGACTCAAACAATTTTTGTCCATTCCTTCACTAGGGGTAGTGTATAAGCCTTTGCTCAAGGAGTCTGTTGGAAATTAAAGCCATGAGAAAATGGGATGACAACTCCCAAGTTCACATTCCATTGACTGTTAGCTTGGGGTAGGCGGTTAGGAGAGTTCCCATTGTACAGACCAGGAGCCAGAGGCTTAGCACTTCTGAGTTGCCCAAGGTTGCAAGCCTTGGGGTGAGACTAGGAGGCAGAGCCTGTGCACAAAGATCTCCTGATTCCAAGGCCCCGTTCTTTCCACTGTTATAACCCTGAAGGCACTCTGTAAACCATAAATCACCAGGCAAATGTTAATTGCTATGCCAGCCCCCTTAGAGAGGGCCTAAGAGGTGTTGAGTTGCCTGGTAATAGATCCGCTTCCATTTCTACAGGAAAGGAATTTGTGGCACAGGCCAGCAGCTTTTCTCAGACAACACTCCCTTTGTGAATCAGGTGTGGGGGGAACCTCCTGTGAGCTCGCTAACAGGCTTGGGGACTACTCACGGAGTGCTAGGCCCTGTGCTTTGTGGTCAGTTGCCATCAAGCAATTCTGAGCAAAGCTAAAGCCAAACCCACTGCCGTTGAGTTGATTCTGACTCATAGGGACCCTATAGGACAGAGTAGAACTGCCCCATAGAGTTTCCAAGGAGTGCCTGGCAGATTCGAGCTGCTGACCTCTTGGTTAGTAGCCATAGCACTTAACCACTACGCCACCAGGGTTTCCCTATTCTAAGCATCAGCATTTAATCTCCCAACAACTCTGAGAATGTTTATGTTTACAGGTGAGGAAACCAAAATGTCACACAGCTGGTAATTGGCAGAGCCAGGACCTAGCCATGGGGTGTCTGACTTGGAGGCTCAGGCTTTTAACCACTTCGTTGTATCCCATTTTGCCTTCATCCTGTATTTTACAGGGTGGTACATGAAAGAAGTACCCATATTCATTGCTGTCGAGTCGATTCCGACTCAAAGTGACCTTGTAGGACAGAGTAGAGCTGCCCCATAGGGTTTCCAAGGCTGTAATCTTTACGGAATCAGACTGCCACATCTTTCTCCTGCAGAGCGGCTTGAACCACTGACCTTTTGGTTAGCAGCTGAGCGCTTTACCACTGTGCCACCAGGGCTCCTTGGAAGAGGCACAGGAGAGCTGATATCCTGCCTTTATTCTGACAGGAGCCTTGAAGAGGAATGAGCGCTCCTCCCTGGCCTGCGTAAACAGTGTTAAACAGACCAAAGCAACTGATTAAAAACAAAAATCAAGCCAACTGATTAAGTAAAAAAAAAAAAAAACTGATTAAGTAGGGTGCCTATAATCGACTGTGGTTGGCATAAATGTTTCAACTGCAATGGACGTTGAAACAGCATCTTTAGTTTTCTTAAACAAGAAGCCATATGCTTAAACTCCCTGCAGGCTGGAGAGAAGGGTGGGGTGTGGGAAGGACTTTTGCAGAAGTCAGGAAGCCAGCTCACCCGTAGCTATGGAACAATGAAACCGAGAAGGGAGGGGACTCAGAAAACTAATAGCAAAACCTGAAGCAGTTCTTGGAGTCAAACACCTGCAGATTTTCATGCACTAAATATAGTGGAAGTTGGGTCATCTTATCCTTAAGTAAACACTACAGCTAGGCAGCCTTTTATGAAAAGGATCTTTACATTGGCTCACGAAACCCTGGGCTGGGAGGAGCAGCATTTGAGCAGCTCTGAATGGCCTGCTAGCAGCCTCCTGCTCCTCCACCACCCTTTGCTATCTCAGGGTCCCATTCAGAATGTCGTTCTGTGGTTTGTGCGTTATTGTCCTTGTCCCCCCCCCCCCCACCTCAGTGTGAAGGGTCAGTTTCCTTGGCCTTCATATGATTTAAATGTGGTTGGGAGGGGAGCCTTCTTGCTCTCTCAAGCTCTGGCAGCAGAGCCAGCTTTACAGCAGGCTTATTTTCCATCCTCCTTTAGATATTACTGAAAGGAAAACGATTCTTTCTTTGACTTTGCCTTTTGCATGTTGACTGCTGCTGAATTGAGCACAGCCCCTATTTCAGGAAATGTTAAACCAGAGGCTTGTGGCTGCAGTGCTCTGCTCTGAGGCCCCAAGGGCGATGCTTACAGCCTCTTGTCTGAGTGCCAGTTCTGTACCCAGCCCTGTGCGAGGGATCCGAGAGGAGAGCTGGCTTCAGAGAGGCAGGAGTGCAGGAGACAAGAGCAAAGAGTTTGGAGCCAGAAGTTCAGACACAGCGTGTTCCTCTGACTCTCCCTGCGATCCAGAAACCACCCCAAGCCCAGCTTTTCTCAGTGGTGTAATGTGCTTGATGACGATACAGGCTGTGAGGGCTGGCTGAGAGCTAGTCAAACAAGTATTTTAAAGCCCAAGCTCGTACCAAGTGCTCATAAACGGTATTACTTGCTATCCTTTGCCCTCCAGAAGTTTACAATCTGCTTGGGAAGTTAAGAGAAACTCTTAAAGTGGTATTTAAAACACTAACATGTGCAGAAGTCCCTGGGTGGTGCAAACAGTTAATGCACTGGGCTGCTCACTGAAAGGCTGGAGGTTCAAATCCACCTAGAGGTACCTCAGAAGAAAGGCCTGGTAAACTGCATCTGAAAAATCAGTCATTGAAAACCATAGGGACCACAGTTCAACTCTGACACACATGGGGTCCCAAAACTAAAAAAACCAAACCCATTGTCATTCAGTCGATTCCAACTCATAGCGACACATGGGGTCATCCAGCATCAAAATTGCCTCCACGCCAATAGGTTTACTAGTTTAACATATGTGTGCCATGGATTTTTCACCCTGTTGGGCATAAGGAAATAAATAACAGCACTAACTACAACTTATTGAGACCTACTATGGCTATGCTAATACTCACAACAAGCCTGAAAGTTAAATAATAGTAGTCTCTCCCCCTACTTCATCCTCCATGTAATAGATGAGAAACCCAGGCTCACAGAGGTTAAGGAACTTGCTGTAGTCCACACAACTGCTGGGTGGTGGATTGGCCTGGGCTCAACAGTTGAACCCTGGAGCCAAGATGGTGTGGACTATGCCCAGATGCTATGGAACATGCCCAGGTGACATGGTCCATCCGCAGCTGCTGGGCTAGGAGCCAGGGGCACCATCCATTGCTCTGCCCTAGCAGACAGCAACATTGCCCATTGACCTCTGGGTTGCAATATCATCATAATTCCCACTAGACAACCAGTTAGCCTCACTCCTGAGGAAAGTGTTGCCAACTCATGCAGTTCCCCAGAACTCTGGACCTACTTCCCCCACCCCTGTGCCAAAGGTAAGCAGAGAATGAAAGACACTGTTCTGGATGACTGTAGTGAACCCACTAGACAATAAAGTCATTTTGTTCTCTCACTGAACAATTTTCCTGTAGCAGGAATTAGAATCTACACGTTGTGAAAGCCCAGAACCCTCTTGCTCTGGCGTGGCAGGCTCTTTTGTAAAAGTGTGACCGGCTGGTTTTGCTGGGATGTGCACATTTTTAATAATGGTGATGATCAACAAAAGAGGACTTTGCAATGAAGGGGGTGTTTCCTCTCTCCAAAGCTGCTGTTTCAGATGTTCCCCCACAGCCTGAGCCCCAGGGCCAGTCCCCACAGTCCCCCACTGGGGCCTGCCCCTCCGGACCCAGGACCAGGCAACTGCGGGAAAAATGAGGCTGGAAGGAGCTCAGGCTTTCCCTGGCTGGGATTTCACGGACACACATTCCTTAGCATGATTGTGTCTCCTGTGTGAGGCAGTGGCCTCCTGCACCCTGAGAGCATTTGGGGACTTCCAGCAGGGTCAGCAGTTCAGGATCTGTGGGAACAGGCAGGTAGAGAGACACAGCACAGCCGTGTGGGATCAACGTGGGCGTGTTCCTGACCCAACCACCAGGGAAACCATTAGATAAATAACTTACTGGGGACATTGTGAGGGTTTTTTCTAGATCAGGAGTCAGCAACCTTTTCCTGTAAAGGGCCAAATAGTAAATATTTTGGTCTCTACAGACATGCAGTCTCTGTCGTAATTCTTCAACTGTTTCATTGCAGTGTGAAAGCAGCCATAGAGAATACATAAATGAATGGGCAGAACTGTGTTCCAATAAAACTTTATTTATGAACAGTGACATTTGAATCTCATATAATTTTCATGTGCTGTGAGTATTGTTATAATTGTGATTTTTTCCAACCATTTAACATGTAAAATCTGTTCTTAGTTTGTGGTCTGCACACAAACAGGCAGCAGGATAAATTTGGCCTGCTGGCTGTAGTTGGAGCCCTGGTGGTGCAGTGGTTAAGAACACAGGCTGCTAACCAAAAGGTTGGTAGTTTGAATCCACCAGCCACTCCTTGGAAACTCTATGGGGCAGTTCTACTGTGTTCTTAGAGTCACTATGAGTCAGGATCAACTCAACTGCGATGGGTTTGGTTTCTTTGGTTTCTGGCCATAGTTTGCCAACCCCTGTTCTAGGTGATGGGCTGCTTCAGAGCAGAGCACTCCTCCCTCTTTTCTGCCCCTCCCCCCATAGAGTAGAGTATCCCTCAACAAGGTGGAATTGCTGAATGCCAGTCCTGTTACCTGTATATTACCTGCCTCCTTGCTATTCCCTACTGTAGCTTCTCAGGGTCTTGCTGTGGTTGTCTGTTACACCTGTTAGCTTGAGCTGCTTCCTCCGTGACTCTGAAGTTGAGCTTAAGGTCCCAGCCATGTGGGCATCACTGCTCTCTGGCCCCAGATGGCCCTTCTGGCCCACCTTCCACTATCCCTCTCACCTAGCTGGAGAAACCCTTCTCCCCATCAGGGTCACGATTTCTCCTTCTTTGTTTCCAGAAGGGGTGGATTCCCTGCCTTGGTTCTTCATGTTGTTAGCTGCCATCGAGTTGGCCCCCGACTCATGGTGACCCCATGCACAGTGAGATTGGACAGTTGTGATCCACAGGATTTTAATTGGATAATTTTCAGAAGTGGATCACTAGGCCTTTCTTCCTAGTCTGTCTTAATCTAGGAGCTCCACTGAAACCTGTTCAGCATCATAGCAACATGCAAGTCTCCAGATGACAGATGAATGGTGGCTGTATGTGAGGTGCACTGGCCGGGAATTGAACCCTGGTCTCCCACAAAAGGTGAGAATTCAACCAATGAACCACTACTGCCCCGTTGGTTCCTCATAGAGCCCCCCCAATATTACAACTCCTGCTGGGCAGACTCTTCCTGTTCCTTACAACTCCTCTCAAAGAACTTGGCACAATTTGCTTGGGACTTTCAAATCGTACCCCTCAGTGTTGAGTCAAAATGTATCCCTCCTGCCCATAATTCCCCAGAATCCTTAAGCAAGGCTTAGTGCATTGAATCTGACCTACCTCAGATGAGTTCTCTTTTCACCCAGTGCACTCCCCTAGGGGTAAGGCTAGCCCTCTATTCTGGCATGCTGGTAGCTGACTCTAAGACTCCAGATGCCTTTGCCATTTCTGCCAGGGGCACCTGGGGCTGTGTGAAAGTGACATAGCTGACTGAATCCCTGAGCTGGGGCATTCATCACAGCCTGGCCCACCTTGCTAAGGCCTCGCTGCTCCAGGAGCTCAGTGTGTGCTTCTGCAGCAGGCTTGCAGGCTGTCAGACGTTCAGAGAAATGATGGCCACACATAAGGAATGCTCAAGAAGGATAGAGGTTCCAAGCATGAAGACTTATTTATGTTCTCCCTATGAGTCTAAGAAGGGATGAGGCGGGTTCTAAAGAAATCAGGGTTCCTGTGCAGACATTTCAGGTGTTCAAGGGATAAGATGAAGGAGAGGGCCTGTCTTAGGCTTCGTCCTTTAGAGAAGCAAAACAGTAAAGTGTATAAATATATACATCCCATTACCCATTGTCATCTGAGTCAATTCTGACTCATAGTGACCCTATAGGACAGAGTAGAAAAAATATATATAGAGAGAGATTTATATCAAGGAAATGGCTCACAAGATTGTAGAGACTGGAACGTCCCAAGTCTGTGGGTCAAGATAGAGGCTTCTGATTCACGTAGCCACAGGGACTGGTGAACCCAAGATTGGTAGGTTGAAGAGCAGAGCTCTTGCTCACACACTGTGAAGATCGATAATCCCAAGATCCACAGGCAAGACTGCAAGTAAGCTGCTAGTTCAAGTTCCAAGAACTGGAGGTCAGATGAACAGGAACCAGCTGCAGGATCTAGAACGAGCAAAAGCTCACAAGTCTTCCCAGAATATCCATTTATATTCAGTGTAGGTCACTCGCCAAAGAAAACTCCCTTTCAACTAATTGGCTACTCACAGCAGATCCCATCATGGAGGTGATGACATAATATCAAATCTCATCATGGAAGTGAACACAACATCATATGACTATCAAATCACTGAGAATTCATGGCCTGGCCAAGTTGACACACAACCTTAACCATCACAGGGCCCTAATGAGGGAGGCTTAACCCTGCCAAGAATAAAGTCAAGAAGGCTCAAGCCATGAAGGTGTCTGAAAAATATTAAGCTTCAATAAGAAGAGGAAAGGATAACCCTGCTGTGAGGGTGGGGGAGGGGGAGAGGGAAGAGAACCAGGCTATGCAGCGAGCCCAAATATTTGTTTGTCCTTGGCATATATCTTTTCTATTCAAGCAGGAAGGGGCAGTGAGAGTGGGATGTGAGTGAGGGCTATGGAGGTAGGCAGAATATGCATAGCCATTTCCCAACTCTGTGACCTTTGGCAAATTACTTAACTTCCATTTTTCCTTGGCTATAAAAACAGGGATGCTTACCTACTATGGTTAGCATGAGAATTAAAGGAGATAAAGTTAGTAAAGACCCTAGCACTATGTAGATGATTAATAAATAATAGTATATCTGTATGTGTGTGTATCTATGTGTATCTCTCTCTCACTGTGTGTGTGTCTGTGATAAAAGAGAGTGATTCTTCAGTAAAGTTGTGGTCTTCATTTTGGGCTTCAGATCATCTGATTAAAATCACCTGAGGTGCTAGTTAAAAAATCAGATTCCCAGGATCCCACCCAATAAATATTCTGATTCAATAGGTCTGGGATATTACCATCCCTGGGTGGCACCAATAACCAAATATGCTGGACTAATAACCAAAAGGTTGACGGTTTGAACCCATCAAGAGGCACCTCGGAAGAAAGTCCAGATGATCTGCTTTCAAAAGGCCACAGCCATGAATACCCTATGGGAGAGTTTTATTCTGCAACACATGAGATCACTTAGTCGAAACTGAATGGATGGCAACTGGTTTTTTTTTTTGTTTTTGTTTAGTTTTGTGTGGGACCGGGGAATCATCCCCAGATGATTCTCTTATGGCTGAGAGCTTCAGAACCATAGTCATAAGGGTTAAGAAGAGACATCTGACAGGAGCAGAGACAACCATAGATAGCTCTTAACCCGTTGCCAAACGCTTTGCCATCGAGTTGACTCTGATTTGTAGCAACCCTATAGGACAGAGTAGAGGTTTCCTAGGCTGTAATCTTCACAGTAGCAGATCATCAGTTCTGTCCTTCCATTAAGCCACTGGATGGGTTCGAACTGCCTACTTTTCAGATAGCAGCTGTTACAGATTAAATAGTGTCCCCCCAAAATATATGTCAACTTGGCTAGGCCATGATTCCCAGTACTGTGTGGTTGTCCTCCATTTTGTAATCTGACGTAGTTGTTCTACGTGTTGTAAATCCTAATCTCTGCTTGTGGTTAATGAGGCAAAATTAGGTTATGTTGAACACAATTAGGGTGGGATGCAACACCCTTATGTAGGTCACAGTCCTGATCCAATATAAGGGGAGTTTCCTGTATCACCTTTTATCTTACAAGAGATGAAAAGAGAGAGAAGCAAGCAGAGACATAGGGACCTCCTTACCACCCAGCAAGAAGAACCAGGAGCAGAGTGCATCTTTTGAACCTGGGGTCCCTGTGCTGAGAAGCTCCTAGACCAGAAGAAGATTGATGATAAGAATCTTCCCCCAAACCTGACGGAGAGAAAGCCTTGCCCTGGAGTTGGTGCCCTGAATTCAGACATCTAGCCTCCTAAACTGTGAGAGGATAAACTTCTGTTTGTTAAAGCCATTCTTTTGTGATATTTCTGTTATAGCAGCCCTAGACATCTAAAAGAGCAACCAAGTGCTTAACCACTGCACCACCTTTAGGAGCTAGAAAACAGGTCCCAAGTCTCAGAAGATGACATCCCAGGGGACAGAAAACACTTGTAACAATTCTCAAAAGGGAGGGAAGGTGACCAGCAACTATAGATCAGTAAGCTTGAGGTCTACACTTAGAAATAGTTTGGATTTTTAGAGGAATGTCTGGGTGGGCTCGTGTCTTAGTCATTGTCTTAGTCACCTAGTGCTGCCGTAATAGAAATACTACAAGTGGATGGCTTTAACAAAGAGAAATTTGTTTCCTCACAGTAAAGTGGGCTAAAAGTCCAGATTCAAGGTGTCAGCTCCAGGGGAAGGCTTTCCCTTTCTGTCTGCCCTGAAAGAAGGTCCTTGTCCCCAAGCTTCCCATGGTCGAGGAGCTTCTCAGGTGCAGGGACCCTGGGCCCAAAGGACGCGCTCTGCTCCTGGTGCTGCTTTCTTGGTGGTGTGAGGTCCCAAACTCTCTGCTAGCTTCCTTTTATCTCTTGAGACATAAAAGGTGGTGCAGGCCATAAAAAATACCCCAGGGAAAATCCCTTTACATTGGATCAGGGATGTAACCTGGTAAGGGTATTACAATCCCATCCTATTCCTCTTTAACATAAAATTACAATCACAAAATGGAGGAAAACCACAAAATACTGGGAATCACGGCCTAACCAAGTTAATACACACATTTTGGCGGGGGGCGGGGGGCATCATTCAATCTGTGACAGCTCATTAACAGACCAGTTTTCCTGTCTTTTCCTTACATCAGGATGTGAGAAGACCATTTTTTATTGTTGTTTTCAGATGACTATTGTTAATACATTGCATTTTTACTTCAGATTTTGAATAGACCATTGTACCTGGGGAGGAACTGTGTACTGAATGATAACAAATCAAGGGGATTTGTGGTTTGTAGAAGAAAACTCATCCTAAAACTGAGCTCAAGAATTGATGTCCACCTAGAAGGTAGTGGCGAGAGATTTTCACTTCCCATAATAAAACCCCTAGTCTGAAAGACTTAACTCTGAAAGGAGAATTTTCTAGCTGAAAAGGTAAGTGACCAAGCAGCTTGTCCCTGCCCCTCTGGATTCTTCATTTCCGTTGCTTTGTCACTTTCACTGCCACCCCCCCAAAAATAAAAAAAAAAAACCCAGTTGCTGTCAAGTCAGCTCTGACTCATAGCAATCTCGTAGGTGTCACAATAGAACTGCGCTCCACAGGGTTTTCAATGGCTGATTTTTCAGAAGTAGATTCCCAGGTCTTTCTTCTGAGACACCTCTGAGTGGACTCAAACCTCCTGCCTTCTGGTTAGTAGCCATGCTTGGGACCCACACTTACTAACATCCACTGCCCAGCACGAGCTCCTTGACCTCTTGACTCTTCCTGGATTCAGACCACAGAATCCAGGGACAGATTCCCTGTCGCTCTTTCTCCAGGAATTTTCCTTTCAATTTTTATATCGGTTGAGATACTTCCCAAGAAAGACTTTGTTGTTCAGGTGAGCCACACCCTGTCTGTTTTTCCTGCGCACTACTCAGCCACATTGTCTTTGTTGTTAGGTGCCTTCGAGTCAGTTCTGACTCATAGCAAGCCTACGTACCACAGAACGAAACACTACCTGGTCCTACGCTGTTCTTACACTCCTTGCTATGCTTGAGCCCATTGTTGCAGCCACTGTGTCAAATCATCTCGTTGAGGGTCTTCCTCTTTTCTGCTGACCCTGTACTTTACCAAGCACGATGTCCTTCTCCAGGGACTGATCCCTCCTGACAATGTGTCCAAAGTATGTAAGATGCAGTCTCTCCATCCTTGCTTCTAAGAAGCATTCTGGCTGCACTTCTTCCAAGACAGATTTGTTCGTCCTTTTGGCAGTCCATGGTATACTCAGTATTCTTCGTCAACACCACATCAAAGGCATCAATTCTCCTTCAGTCTTCCTTATTCATTGTCCGGCTTTCACATGCATATGATGCAATTGAAAATACTGTGGCTTGGGTAAGGGGCACCTTAGTCTTCAAGGTGACATAGCATTTATAAATCAAGGTTAGGTCATGCTAGTGACAGGAATATCACTCCCAGGCCCCTGTTTTGGGTGCTGTCATAGTGAGCTTACGTGACAGAGTACACCTGTCCCATAGGGTTTCTTAGGATGTAATCTTTATGGAAGAAGATCACCAAGTCTTTCTCCCACGGAACCACTGAGTAACTTCTAGTCACCAACCTTTTGGTGAGTGCTTAACTGTTGCACCACCAGGACTCCTTTTAATTTTCCACCTCTACTCTGGAGCCCTGCTCCAATCAAGTCACTTGTTCCCCCAAACCTTCAATAGCTCCTTGTTGTCTCTAGAACAAGGTTCATGATCCTCCACCATTGGCCTTAAATCAACTCCCAGGTCCACCTCCTGTTCCTTCCATGCCTACACCCTCCACTACAGCTTCCAGGGTGGTCAGAAGGGAAGATCGGGTGGTGAAGCACTCACTTTATCTGGGAAAACAGTTGCCAGTTTTCCATTGGCCTCATTTCACTCAAGGTGATGGCTGGCTTGGCAGGACATTGACAGTTCTGCTTCCTGTGTTTCTTGTCTCTTCAGCTTCTGCTTCCTGGTTCCTTGGCCTCTTGCCCCCTTGGGCCTCACTACCCAAGTCTTCCCTGCTGGAACAAGTGTTCCAAAGCTCTTCAGCTCCACCAATGATTTCCTGGAAGCACCCCACTCCACCAGTAAACTGCAGCCGGAAGGCACTCGGCTCTCTCACTCTGTGGGTTGGCTCCAGAACTGTCTTACACTGGTCTTCTGCTGCTGCTGCCGTTTTTCTGTCTGTGCTGTCTCTAGTGTAATAGCTCTCCTCACTTCCTTCTGAGTCATCACCAGAATTTTCTTTGATGTCCATAATTCCACCAACAGTTTCTTCAAGGCAATTTAGGCTTTTACTATTACTATTTTTTTTTTTTTTTATTACTATTAGGCACTTTAAAACTCTTCCAGCCTCTATCCAATCACAGTTTCAAAACTACTTCCACATTTTAGGTATCTGTTAAGCAATACCCCACTCTTAGTACCAAATTCTATCTTAGTTATCTAGTGCTGCTGTAACAGAAATACCACAAGTGGATGGTTTTAACAAAGATAAATTTATTTTATCATAGTCTAGGAGGCCAGAAGTCCAAATTCAGGGTGCCAGCTCCAGGGGAAGCTTTTCCCTTTCTGTTGGCTCTAGAGGAAGGTCCTTGTCATCAATTTTCCCCTAGTCTGAGAGCTTCTCAGTGCAGGAACCTCGGGTCCAAAGGATGCTCTGCTCCCAGGTCTGCTTTCTTGGTGGTAGGAGGTCCTCATGTCTCTCTGCTTGGTTCTCTCTTTTATACCTCAAAAAAGATTGGCTTAAGACACAACCTAATCTTGTAGCTTGAGTCCTGCCTCATTAACAAAACTGCCAATGATCCCACCTCATTAACATCATAGATGTAGGATTTACAACACATAGGAAATCATACCAGATGACAAAATGGTGGACGGTCATAAAATACTGGGAAGTTGACACATTTTTTGGGGGCACAATTCAATCCATGATCGTGGCCATTTGAATGCCCTCTTTGGTGAAATGTTTATTCAAGCCTTTTGCTCATTTTATGATTAGGTTATTTTTCTTTTTGTAGTTAAATGTTTGAAGTTTTATATATATTTTGATTATTAGATTATTGTCAGAGGTAAGGTTTCTGAAGATATTATCCTCTCTTGGCTTTTCACTTTTTTGGTAAAGTCTTTTGATGGCCAAATTTTTTAATTTTTATGAGGTTCCACTTATTTATTTTGTCTTTTGCTCTTTGTGTCTTTTTTATTATATTAGATAATCCAGGTTTAGGGTCATGGGTTCATGGGACATCCCAGTTATTGGCCTAATAATGTGTTTAGTGCTCCTGTTCTACCTCCTAGTTTGTTGTGTAGTGACTGGGGTCTTAAAAGTTTGCAAGCAACCACCCAAGGCCTGACACTTGGTCTCTATTTGCCTGGAGCACTAGAGGGTCAGAAGTCTTCTTAAAACCAAACAATAGCTTAGCTTAACTAGTAGAGAATGCCTGCCTTAAGCCTTATGCTAAGATACTAAGAGTAGGGTATGCTCTTTTAAGATCTATCTATATGAGATCAAATTGACAACAGCAACTCAAAAGATTAGATAGGACCCTTAGGGGCAGTGAGCGTATATTAATAGGGAAGTAACAACTCAGAAAAGGAGGGTGAGAATGGTTGCACAACTTGAAGAATGTAATCAGTGTCACTGAGTTGTATAGAAACTTGAATTGGTGTATGTTTTGCTGTGTATAGACTCAACAACAACAAAATAAAATAAAATAATAATTTTAGGGTAGAATTTGTTCTGTAGACCCATGGGCATGTAACTTACCTGTTTGTTTCAATTAGTCATTGTATTTTGTTTCCTGGAATATTTTCACTCTCTGCATTTCCCCCAATTCAGCTATCTTTCCACCCCTACAAACCCACCTCTCAAAGTACTCCAACCCCACCTCAAGCATAATCAGCCTCATTGTGAAAGCCCAAGAAAGTGTCTAACTCAGTATTGTTCAAGTATGCACTTTGAGATTATGGGAAGGGCAATTTTTTTGTTGAGGGCCATGCATTTAGCATTTAGCATCCCTCGCCCTTGGGGAGCTGATGGGTATAGCATCCTCCAGTCTTTTTGATAACTGAAAGTGGCCCCTATGGTTCCAAAGTCCCCCTGGGGGGGCCAGTGTTTCATTGATTACTCTTTACGCCCCTATACATGGGTCATATCTCCAAGGCAGTAGCTGGATGCAAGTTCCTCTCTTGTCTGTATCCCTAGGAAGACCAGATCCCAGTGACATGTCATTTACTATCTTACCCCTCTCTCCCCACTCAAGTCAGGATGGATTAAAAGGATAGAGATAGTGTGCCCACCCTGTCATGCATGTTTGAAATATCTTACCCACATATTGTTTTTTTTGGTAAATCCTTTTTATTTATTTATTTTTATTATATTCTAGGTGAAGGCATACAGAATGAACTAATTTCTCAAAAGACAATTAATACACATATTGTTTTGTGACATTGGTTGCTAACCCCATGATATGTCAACACTCTCCCCTTCTTGACCTTGAGTTCCCCATTATCAGCTTTCCTGTCTCCTCCTGCCTTCTCGTCCTTGCCCCTGGGCTGGTGTGTCCATTTAGCCTTGTTTTATGAGCCTATCTAATCTTTGGCTGAAGAGTGAACCTCAGGAGTGACTTCATTATTGGGCTGTAAGGGTGTCTGGGGTCATACTCTTGGGGTTTCTTCAGTCTCTGTCAGACCATTAAGTCTGGTCTTTTTAATTTTTTTGTGTTACAATTTTGTTCTATATTTTTCTCCAGCTCTGTCTGGGAGCCTCTATTGTGATCCTTGTCAGAGCAGTTGGTGGTGATAGCCAGGCACCATCTAGTTATGCTGGACTCAGTCTGGTTCTTACCCTTGTATTTGATTGCAATTTAGCTAGGCATAAAATCTAGGCTGGAAGTCATTTTCCTTTAGAATTTGAGGCATTTCTTCACTGTTTTTTATGGCTTCTAGTATGGCTATTGAGAAGTATGATGTCTTTCTGACTCCTGATCCTTTGTGTGTGACCTGTCCCCTGTAGTGAGCTCTTTTAGGGTTTTCTTTTTTACTTCTGGTGTTCCATGATACAGTGCCTTGGGGTGTATGAGTGTGTGTGCGTGTGTGTGTGCACGTTCACTTGTGTGCTTATAGTCATTGTGATGGGCACTCCATGGGTCATTTTAATCTGAAATCATGCCCCTCAGTTATTGTAAAATTTTCCTTCATTAATTTTAAAAAAATGTTTCCATCCTTTTCTTGGTTTTCTTTTTCTGAAATTTTGATGATTAAAATGTTGGACCTTCTGGGCTAATCCTCTAATGTTGTTGTTTCTCTTCTGTTTCAATCTCAATCAATATCTCTGTCTCACCTTCCAGGTGACTTCCTGAACATACTTTCTAAACTTTCAATTGGATTTTTAATTTCTGTCAAGTTTTTAGCTTTCAAGAGTTCTTTCTTTCTTTCTTTTTTGAATGCCTCTTTCAAAAACAAACAAAAACTTCCTATTCCTATTTCATAGATGCAATATCTTCTCCCATCACTCTAAAGATATTACTTATATGTTTTGTTGGCATATTTTATACCCTTTGGATTGTCTCTCTTTTCTCTAAGCACTTTTTTCATGTTTACGTGTTCTCCCCTCTCTTTAATTTTAGAGGCTTTCTTCAGGAAGTAGGTGATCTTTGATTATCCATTCATATTTTGGAATGAGTCACTTAAATATTAATTGGAAGTTCTAGTCATTGCTCAAGCATTATAGTCTTCCAGCCTTCTCTGTAGAATGATTAGGCAGGCACTCAGCCATGTTTTGTTGGGAGACCTCCAGATGTGTGTATCTGTAGGTATTTTATCTTGGGTTGGTCAGTTTCCCTAAGAGGAATCTTTCAGTCCTGTGGTTGGAGGTAAAGCCTGGCTCATAGTTCAGTGTGTGTACTTTCCTTTATTCTCTCCTTTTAGAATAGTATCTCAACATCCCCTTAGCTGTTGTTGGACTTGGTATCACCAAATCCAGAGCCTTTCTAATTTGCCTTCTACAGAGGGTAACCTCCCAGAGGGTTATGGAATATAACAGTTTTTTATGAATACATTTTATAGGTCCCCTGGTTTGTATCCATCCCACTCATTCAGAGATACCTGGTGTTTTCAATTTCTAAGACTTTCTGAGATTTTGAGGCTCACATGGGTTTGCTTCTTGTTTGATTTCCCCCCTTCCTACCTTTGATTTTAGCTCTCTCAAGTCTGTTAAGTCAGTTTCTACTCGTCTAATTGCTTCTTAACCTCCAAAATTGTGTAGCTAGCTCTCACCAGCTGTCATTTCTTCGCCTATTCTCATTGTACATGTGGGTTTTTGTCTTTTCTTTTTTTCTGTCATTTCTGTTGCAATTAAGGTGAAGGCAGAGAGACAACTGTTCCTGTTATCCTCCTTTTAGTGGGGTCCCCAAATATTTCTTTTGAAGAGATTTAAATAAGGAAAAGTATTAATTTAGTTATCATTTCCAGTGCTCTTCATTCCTTTGTGTAGACACAGATTTCCATCTGGTATCATTTTTCTCCTGCCTGAAGAGCTTCCTTTTAGCACTTCTTAAGGTGAAGATTTTCTAGTTACAAGTCCTTTCAACATTTGTGTGTACTAAAGGTCTTTATTTTGCTTTCATTTGTGAGAGAGATTTTCACTGGGTATAGAATTACAGGTTGGCAGGTTTTTTTTTTTTTTTTTTTTTCCTTTCCTTACTTTATGGAAGTTGTTCCACTGTTTTCTAGCTTTCATCGTTTCCAGTGAGAAACATGATGTTGTCCTTATCTTTATTCTTCTGTACCTAAATCTTTTTATTCTGGGGACTTTGAAGATTTTCTCTTTGTCATTGATTTTGAGCAGTTTGATCATGGTGCCTTGGTGTACTTTTCTTCATGTTTCTTGTGCTTGAGGTTCTTTGAGCTTCTTGGACCTGGGTGTTTATAGTTTTTATCAAATTTGGAAAACTTGGCCGTTATTTCTTCAAATATTTTTTCAACCCCCTTCCTCCTCCTTCAGAAGCTCTGATTACATGTATATTTGGTCATTTAGATTTGTCTCAGGATTCATTGATGCTCTGTTCATTTTTTTCAATGTTTTTTCTGTGTTTAATTTTGGATAGCTTTTTTTTCTTATCGCTATATCAGGGCCATGGTGATGCCCTGATATAGAGCTCAGCTGCTAACCGAAAGGTCAGCATTTTGAATCCACAGCCTCTCCTTGGAAACCCTATGGGGCAGTTTTACTCTGTGAGTTGGAACCGACTCACTATAGGATCATTATGAGTTAGAATCAACTCAATGGCAATGGGGTTTTTTGTTTGGTGGTTTATTGCTGTATCTTCTAGTTCACTAATAATCTTTTCCATAACATCTAATATGCTGTTAATCCCATCCAGGATATTTTCATCTCATACATTGTACTTTTTATTTCTAGAAGTTCAATTTGGATCTTTTTATATTTTCCATTTCTCTACTTAACCTGTTCAATTTTTCTTATTACTTTTAAAATATGTAGAATGTAGTTATAATAATTTTTAAAATGATCCTTGTCTACTAATTCTATCATCTGTGTCAGTTCCAGGTCTGTACTATTGGATCTTTTTTTTTTTTTCCTTCTCATTATTGGTTTTGTCTTCTTGCCTTTTCGGGTGACTGAATCATTTTTTTTTTTAATTGGATACCAAACATTGTGAATTTTACCTTGTTTGGGTGCTGGATATTTTTGTATTTCTATAAATATGCTTGAGTTTTTTTTTCTGGTATGTAGTTAAGCTACTTGGAAACATTTGGTCTTTCTGGATCTTTAAAGCTTTGTTGAGTAGACCAGAGAAGCATTTCATCTAGATCTATTTTCTCCCACTATTGAGGCAAGGCCCTTTTAAGAACTCTTCCCAAAACCCCATGAATTATAAGGTTTTACACTCTGGCCAGCAGGAATAGGAAAAATTCCCAGCCCCAGGGAGTACTGTGACTTATTTCCTCTAATCCTTTACATGGTTCTTTCCCAGCCTTGAGTAGTTACCTCACATCCATACAATGATCAGTACTCAGCTGAAGACTTGAGGGGGACCTGCTACAAATCTCCGTGTACTCTTTCCTCTCTACCTGCCTTAGCATCCCTGGACTCCCAGGTCCATCTTCTCAGCTCAGCTCCTTTTGGATTCCCCCTCCCTGTCCTGCAGCCTGGACATTCTCTCCAGGCAGTAAGCTGAGGCAATCATAGGGCTAACTTTGTTTGCTTCCCATCTCTCAGGAATCACTGCCTTTCATTGCCTGGTGCACAATCTCTTTCATATTTTTTGTATGCTTTTTAGTAGTTTCAGGCAAGAGGATAAAAAATGGTCCCTATTACTTTATCTTGGCTGGAAGTGGAAGTCCAAAGATTTCTTTTGAACTGAAATAATTCATTAATAAAAATAAAATTTTTATTCCTGAAGTGTTCAGATTTGGTAGAATCCAAAAAGTTGTGGTCATGCTAGAAGTAAAATCTACCAAGCACAACTCTTTAGTTAGTGGTCAGGGTCAGCTTTGATAGAGCCTCCAAGGAGGCCCGCATTCCCCCTAACCCCTAAGATTAGAACCTGCAACTATGCAAGCTGGTGAATAAGCAGCAGAGGCTGGAGCTGTTTCACCATAAGCCAGTCTCTGTTTTTGGAACAAGAATCAAGAGAAGTTAACAAAACTATCTAGAAAGTGATCATAGTGTCAATACTATTTTCTTATTAAAAACCTTTGACTTAACTATTACTTTGTTTTCAATTTCTTTAAAACCCTGGAAGGAGGGTTATTGCTGATCAGGATCTGTTTTGGCAATTTGAGAAAGACCAAGCTAACTGGCTGACTCCTGGTCTTTTATCTCTTATCTCCAGTGGCCTTATGGTGCTGTACTGCTGAGTTATCCTCTAGGCTCAGGGATGTGGGGCTGTGGCCAGCATGTTTCCCACATACCCAAAGATTAGCCTTTGAACATCAGCCCTTTAAAAATTTTACCTTGTTTTTATTTTACCTTGTTCTAGGTTTAAAAAAAAAAAAATTGCATACTTTCCAGCCTCCATAAGAGTAATAAAATAACAATATCAATAATAGTGATAACTAAGGTTTATTGAGTTCAGCATTATTGTAATTCAGTCCTCACAACAACCCTGTGAGGTATGTGCAAGTATTACCACTATTTTGTAGATGAGGAAACATACACAGAGAGATTAAGAATTTGTCCAAGGTATATAGATCACTGAACATAATTCTGCCTTTTCTTGGTAACTCTTTTATCACTGTTGTTGTTTTTAGGTGCTGTCCAGTCGATGCCAACTCATAGCTGCCCTATAGGACAGAGCAGAACTGCCCCATAGGGTTTCCAAAGAATGGCTGGTGGATTAGAACTGCCAACCTTTTGGTTAGCAGCTGAGCTCTTAACGACTATACCACCAGGGCTCCAGTTATCACTAGGATCATCAAATATTGGACTGTAGCCACAGATGCAGACATGCATATGGAAGGTCCTAGAAGTCGGAGAAGTGAACTGGGCCCCCCCAAACTTAGGTTTCCTGTGAGCTCATTGAGGACCTTGCATTGACAACATTTCTTCTATGTGAAAGCTCACAAAGAAACAAGTCCTGGAGTTCCCCTAGAAAATGAAGGTCAGGGACGATTGATGAGGACAGGAAAGAGCTGGAACCTGGAAATACAGTTGAGAGGGAAACTGTGGCAGGATGGTGGTAGAATTTGAGATGTAGGGGTGGTGGCCATGATGGGCTTGCCCTCAACATGAAATGGTGTGATTGCTGTTGACACTTCAGCAGAAAAGATGGGATCATTTAGACTTGGTTTCCCTTGTATTGACTGGGTGATCCTGACAAGTTCCCTGTCCTCCCCAGGTATATGTTTCCTCATTAATCACATGGGATAATAATAATTTTTAAAATGAGGTATCAATTATTAATTGTTGATTAATAGAATAAGCCAGATATGTACATACATTGTTTAGCTGAGTGTCTAGAATGTAATAACTCAGTAAATGGTTTTAGCTGTTTTGAATAATGAAGTTCTGGAATAAGGCCAAGAGGAACGGTTGCCTTTGAGAGATAGGTCAGTCATATAATCCATTCTGTACATAACTTTGAATTTAGCCTCAGAGCTACATGGGCAAGTTTCTCTGGAGGGAGCTTGTTCTGTGAGAGGTAAACAGCTGGGCTGGTGCTGACCATCTGGCAAGCTTCCAACCCACGGTCAGACCCCACCAGCAGCCCTTATCACAAGCCCTTCCATTCTGGCCCCGCACAGAGTCGTATGACTGGCTCTCACTGTACCCAGCTCTCTCTAGCAGGGATCAGACAGCCCACACATTGAAGGGCTCCTATGTCAGCAGCTCTGGAAGTCAGCAGGTCAGAGGGAAGGCCAGAAAACCTGAGCTGGATACACCCAGAGGCCCAGCAGGAGCAAAATCTAAAACAGGGGTATTAGACCTGAAGGCAAGGGCTCAGTGTAGATTAGCCCCTGGAATCCAGATTGTACTGGCTACAACTGGTCCCTGGCTCCTTGCTTTTCTGGCCCCAGCTGTGAGCCTTGCCCAATACCGGCTGACTAGAGGACTCTGTTTCCTAGAAGCTCCACCTCCCCTAAAGAAGATCTCTCGGTGAGCTAGCATACCTGGAGCTGGCCCAGAGGCCCCAAGGAAGCAGGCCTCTTCCTCAGAACAGAAGTGGGCAGGGCATAGTTGGAGGTGGTGAGGTGTGGGGAGCAGAATTCAGGACCTTAAGGCCTGGGACCCAGAGAGAGGCTTGAAGGAAGTAATTTTAGTGAAAAGTTTGGAACAGAGTATTTTTTTTTTTAATGTAATTTTAGTATTTTCAAATACTATGTTGATTACTTAAAGGAAAGTTGATGCTCCAGGGATTTTCTACATTTTCCTTTTAACATCAAAACCCATTCTTCAGATGAAATCTCATGTGATGACCAAAATGTAAAGCAGATAGAAGCAGAGAGGCTGTGCTGTACATCAGGGGAGGCAGGGAGGCTGGAGTCCTACTTTGCCTATTGCTTCCTCAGAAAGCCCTTTACCCACATCCAAAGAAACCCAACAACCATATAAGGAGCTATAAAGGGAAATAAAAAATGAAAAACCTACTGCCATTGGCTTGATTCTGACCCATAGTGACACTATAGAATAGAGTAGAACTGCTCCATAGGGTTTCCAAGGCTGTAATCTTTATGAAAGTAGACTGCCACGTCCTTCTCCCATGGAGTGGCTGATGGTTTGAACCACCAGTCCTTTTGGTTAGTGGCCTAGCACTTACCCATTGTGCCATAAGGGCTTCTTGCTATAAAGGAAATTCCTATAAAACAAGTGAAAGATATGCCGAGGCACTCCAACTCATGAGAACCCCACATGTGTCAGAGTAGAACTGTGCTGCATAGAATTTTCAAGGACTGATTTTTCAGAAGTAGATTGCCAGATCTTTCTTCCAAGTTGTCTCTGGGTGGACTCAAACTTCTAACCTTCAAGTTATCAGCTGAGTGTGTTAATCACTTGCCCACCCAGGGACTCCACTAGAAGACATAGTGCCTTGGGGACAGAAGCATCTCCCATCCCATGGCTTAAAAGTTCAATTCTCAGAAAATCCACATGCTACACCCATGAATTCCCACCAGTTATGAAGTAGTGGAGCCAAATGGATGAGTTTTTAAAAAAGTAATCTTGAATCAATGAGATAAGACGATTTCTACTCCATTTTTTTCTAAATTGATGTAACTACCACCCAGTTTAAGACATGAAACATTGGCAATACCTTAGAAGTCTCTCAAGAGCCCCCATCAATCATTCTCCCTCCTCCTCATGTTGTTGTTGTTGCTAGGTGCCATTGAGTGGATTCTGACTCACAGCAGCCCTACATATCACAGAATGAAACACCGCTGGGTCCTGCACCATCCTTACAATCGTTCTTATGCTTGAGCCCATTGTTGGAGCCACCCTGTCAATCCATCTCCTTGAGAATCTTCCTCTTTCCTGCTGACCCTGTACTTTACCAAGCATGATGTCCTTCTCCAGGGACTGATCCCTCCCGACATCATGTCCAAAGTATGTAAGATGCAGTCTTGCCATCTTTGCCTCTAAGGAGCATGCTGGTCCTACTTCTTCCATGACAGATTTGTTCATTCTTTTGGCAGTCCATGGTCTATTCAATATTCTTCACCAACGCCACAATTTAAAGGCATCAATTCTTCTTTGGTCTTCCTTATTCATTGTCTAGCTTTCACATGCGTATGATGCAATTCAAATACCATGGCTTGGGTCAGGCATACCTTAGTCTTCAAGGTGACATCTTTGCTTTTCAAAACTTTAAAGAGGTCCTTTGCAGCAGATTTGCCAAATGCAATGCATCTTTTGATTTCCTGACTGCTGCTTCCATGGGCGTTGATTGCAGATCCAAGTAAAATGAAATCCTTGACAACTTCAATCTTTTCCTGATTTATTATGATGTGGCTTATTGGTCCAGTTATGAGGATTTTTGTTTTCTTTATGTTGGGGTGTAATCCATACTGAAGCCCGTGGTCTTTGATTTTCATCATTAAGTGCCTCATGTCCTCTTCACTTTCAGCAAGCAAGGTTGTGTCATCTGCATAATGCAGGTTGTTAACGAGTCTTCCTCCAATCCTGATGCCGTGTTCTTCTTCATATAGCCCAGCTTCTCGTATTATTTGCTCAGCATACAGGTTGAATAGGTATGGTGAAAGGATACAACCCTGATGCACACCTTTCCTGACTTTAAACCACTCGGTATTCCCTTGTTCTGTTGGAACAACTGCCTCTTGATCTATGTACAGGTTCCTCATGAGCACAATTAAGTGTTCTGGAAATCCCATTCTTCTCAATGTTATCCATAATTTTTTCTGATCCATACAGTTGAATGCCTTTGCATAGCCAATAAAACACAGGTAAACATCCTTCTGGTATTCTCTGCTTTCAGCCAGGATCCATCTGACATCAGCAATGATAGCCCTGGTTCCAAGTCCTCTTCTGAATCCGGCCTAAATTTCTGGAAGTTCCCTGTCGATATACTGCTACCGCCGCTTTTGAATAATCGTCAACAAAATTTTGCTTGCGTGTGATATTAATGATATTGTTTGATAGTTTCCACATTTGGTTGTATCACCTTTCTTGGGAATAGGCATAAGTATGAATCTCATCCAGTCAGTTGGCCAGGAAGTTGTCTTCCAAATTTTTTGGCATAGACAAGTGAGCACTTCCAGTGCTGCATTCGTTTGTTGAAACATCTCAATTGATACTCTGTCAATTCCTGGAGCCTTGTTTTATGCCAATGCCTTCAGTGCAGCTTGGACTTCTTCCTTCAGTACCGTAGGTTCCTGGTCATATGCTACCTCTTGAAATAGTTGAATGTCAACTAATTTTTTTTGGTATAATGACTCTGTGTATTTCTTCCATCTTCTTTTGATGCTTCCCGCATCATTTAATATTTTGCCTATAGAATCCTTCACTATTACAACTCAAGACTTGAATTTTTTCTTCAGTTCTTTCAGCTTGAGAAACGCTGAGCATATTATTCCCTTTTGGTTTTCTATCTCCAGCTCTTTGGACATGTCATTATAATACTTTACTTTGTCTTCTCGAGTTGCCCTTGGAAATCTTCTGTACGGTTCTATTACTTCATTAATTCTTCCTTTTGCTTTAGCTGCTTGAAGTTCAAGAGCAAATTTCAGAGTCTTCTCTGACATCCAGCTTGGTCTTTTCTTTCTTTCCTGCCTTTTCAATGACCTCTTGCTTTCTTCTTGTATGATTTCATTCCACAGCTCCTCTGATCTTCGGACATTAGTGTTCAAGGTGTCAAATCTATTCTTGAGATGGTCTCTAAATTCAGGTGGGATATACTCAAGGTTGTACTTTGGCTCTCATGGACTTGCTCTGATTTTATTCAGTTCCAACTTGAACTTGCATGTGAGCAATTGATGGCCTGTTCCACAGCTGGCCCCTGGCCTTGTTCTGACTGATGAGATTGAGCTTTTCCATCATCTCTTTCCACAGGTGTAGTCAATTTGATTCCTGTGTAAGAAGAAGGACCCGGCAGCCTACTTCTGAGAAGAATTAGCCACTGAAAACCTTATGAATAGCAGCAGAACATTGTCTGATATACTGCTGGAAGATGAGCCCCCCCAGGTTGGAAGGCACTCAAAAGACAACTGGGGAAGAGCTGCCTCCTCAAAGTAGAGTCAACCTTAGTGATGTGGATGGAGTAAAGCTTTTGGGATGTTCATTTGCTGATGTAGCACGACTCAAAATGAGAAGAAACAGCTGCAAACATCCATTAATAATCGGAACCTGGAATGTACAAAGTATGAATCTAGGGAAATTAGAAATGGTTAGGAATAAAATGGAACACATAAACATCAATATCCTAGGCATTAGTGAGCTGAAATGGGCTAGTATTGGCCATTTGGAGTAGGATATTCATATAGTCTACTATGCCAGGAATGACTAGCTGAAGTAGAATGGTGTTGCATTCATCGTCAAAAAGTACATTTCAAGATCTTTCCTGAAGTACAGTGCTGTCAGTGATAGGGTTATATTCATACGCTTACAAAGAAGACCAGTTAATACAACTATTATTCAAATTTACGCACCAACCACTAAGGCCAAAGATGAAGAAATTGAAGATTTTTATCAGCTTCTGCAGTGTGAAATTGATCAAACATGCAATCAGGATGCATTGATAGTTATGGGTGATTGGAATGTGAAAGTTGGAAACAATTTTTTTGTGAGTAATAGCTCCCTTTTCATTGAACTCAGACCAGAGAAATGACATTTCTCTGGGAGCAAAGGAAGGGTGGGCACTGAGCTATGCAGCCTCTCTCTGCAATAATTGATTGAATTAACTAAGTAAAAAAATATGAACTGAGCGTTACCATGTGCCAGGCATTATGCTGGGTATTAATGATATAATGATGAAGAAGGCATAATCCCTCAAGAAGCTCTTATTCCAATGGGGGAGAGAGATAGTAAGCAAATGGTTGTAATTCAATGCAGTAAAGGCCGTAATGGAGGTTTATACACACTGCTTTAGAAACCCAGGAGGAAGATTAGCACGGTAGAAGTTGATACAGAGGGAGTGCATTTGCTTTGTGTTTTTAAGGGTAAGGAAACATTTCCCAGGTAGGGACAAGTAGCTGTTTAAGTCAAGGAAAAGAACATGTATGTACTAGCTATCTGTTGCTGGGTAACAAATTACCCCTACACTTAGCATAATACAATAAACATTTATTATTTCACAGTGTCTTCAGATCAGAAAGTTAGGAATGGCTTAGGTGGGTAAATCTAGCCCAGGGTCTCTCCTGAGGTTGCTGTCAAGATGTTGTTTGGGTCTGCGGTCATCCAAAGGGTTGATTGAAACTGGAGAATCTGCTTCCAAACATTCTCACTTGGCTGTTGGCTGGAGGCCACAGTTCCTCAGCATATGGGCCTCTCCAAGGGCTCCTTAAGTGTCTTCATGACATGTCAGGGGTTTCTTCATGACATGTCAGCTGGTTTCTTGCAGAATGAGTGATCTGAAATCAGGAAAGAGAACTACCAGGAAGCTGCGGTGCCTTCTATGACATTCTCTTTGAAGTTGCACATGGCTATTTCTACATTATTGTGTTTATTATTCTGTTTATTAGAAGAGAGTTCCAAAGTCCAGCTCACACTTGAGGGGAGGGGGATTAGGCTCCATCTCTTAAAGGGAGGGGTATCAAAGGATTTGTGGGCATGTCTTAAAACCATCACAATGTGCAAGGCACAGGTATGAATATGGCTGATGTGTTTAGAGAAAAGTGAGTTGTCCACTGTGGGTAGAGTAGAGTAGCATGGAATAGCGTGGAGTAAGGGAGTGACTGGAAATGAAGCTTGAACTCAGTGCTGGGCCCTCTGGGCAGGGCCCCACACTCTAGGCTGCAGAGTTTGGGCTGCAGCTTGTCTCTCCTCAGTGACTCAACTTTGAAGGGCCCTGGGCCTGGGGGTGCTGAGCCTCTCAACATACTAATCACAGGGCAGTAATAGATCCATACGTGCTGGTTCCCAAGGGGACTCACCCCAGAGGAGTAATGAGGCCTCAAAGCTGGCAGTACTGGGGTACGGAGGGGACTGCTCTGTGGGCTGACAATCTCTGCTCAAATGGGCGGCCAGGCAGGCCCAGAGGTACCCTGTTCAGATAGCATGACCAGGGCTCTGGCGATGTAACTGCCTACCCAGAGCCACTTCCTGCTGCGAGAGGGCTGCTGAGTACCTTTCCCCTCATTTGTTTATGTGCATTTAGGGCCAATCTGGGCCCAATTTTCAACCCCTCTGAAGTCTTCCAAGACCCTTTTCCCCCTACAGCACCTCTGCACCTCCCTGAGCCTCAGGCTAAGAACCTCTCTTCTGCTGCTTTGTCATGGATCCCGAATCCAGAATTCTCCTAGGAGAGGTGGGGGGTGATGGGAGGAAAGCGGGGTTCCAATACAGTGCCTTTGAATTTCTTCAGAGCTTTACAGGTGTTCTGAATATAATCCAGGTGAGGTGTCAGCTGGGTTCTCCTTCCCGTGAATTCTAGGTAAGATTGCCCAGATAAGATTGTTCCAAGCCCTCCCTCTGCCTTTACGAAGTTCTTAGCCCTTCCCAAGATTTTCTCATTTGTTGGACCTCTGGCTCTTGCTTTCTGCTTCCACTGAATTAGTTCAAGCTATGGGTTTTTTTTTATGGGTTACTCTACATCCCTTGTGTTGTACCTGTTCTGTGCTCTTACGGTCCCAGACTCCAAACTCAGCCTCTTATATGATTTCCACTAAACATCCTTAATCATATAAGACACAGCATTAGACTTTATTGAAAATGTAGAGGAGGAGGGGTTTATATCACAGTAATTAGGGCTACCAGATACAACCCAAGATGCCCGGTAAAATTTGAATTTCAAACAGATGATAGATAATTTTTAACGTAAGGATGGTATAAAACCACCATGCAATGTTGGAGACATACTAAAAAAAATGTTAATTATTTATCTAAAATTCAAATTTAACAGGGCATCCTGGGTTTTTTTTTTAAAAAAAATTTTATCGTGTCTTAAGTGAAAGTTTACAGTGCAAATTAGATTGTCATTTAAAAATTTGGACACAAAATATTTTGTGACATTGGTTGCGTGTTGTGGGTTTATGTTCGCTTTTTTGTGTGTGCATATGTGTGTTTTTCTTTTAAATCTGGCAACCCTAAGAGCAATGCCAACAACTTAAAATTAAACGTTAGACATTCTTGGTGCTTGACCTCCGCTCCACTAGGGGCTTCTCGTGGTCTGTGCCACCTCTGTGGTCCCCGCTCACACTATCACTGCTCTGTCTCTGCTGTTTTTCCCTCTCACTCCCCCTCCCCCTTGCTCTTCTGCAGGTTAGCTGGCATATCCAAAACCATCCTGGCCTAAAGAACAACAAAAGGGCCTTTCATTCACCCAGATCTGTTCTCCTTCCAAGGTAGTTCTGGGTTTAAGTAACAGCCCTCCTCCCTGCCTTACATAAATTTCATGTGATAACATTCTTAAACTGGGCCACCATGGAGACAGCAAGGCCTTGTCTTCTATTCAAGATGGTCACAGAGCTCCCTTGCTAGCTGGGCTTTTCCTGGTGGAGGAAATCTGTTCATGTAGTCAGCACATATTTATTGCATCCCTATGACTTCATAGGAGGAGCCCTGGTGGTGCAACGATTACATGCTCAGCTGCTAACGGGAAGTTTGAACCCATCCAAAGGCTCCATGGGAGAAAGACCTGGCAATATACTTCTGTAAAGATTACAGCCAAGAAAAGCCTACAGGGCAGTTCTACTCTATTGCGTGGGGTCACTATGAGTGGAAATTGACTCTGTGGCACCCAGTGACAACAACATGACTGAATAGGCCCTGGGTATAAAGCGATGAATAAGATAAAATGTGGGCCACTCTGAGCCAGCTGTCAGTGCAGGCAGCCACAGGGGCGATGAGATGGTGCCTGTAAGAGTGCTGAGAGAGGAGCTCAGAATTTAACTCTCTGTTTCTGCTTCTGCTCCCTCCAGCCTATTCTCCAAAAATGACTTTTTAACAAATATTTCACTCCTGGCTCTCAAGTTCCCTCTGCTTGTAGGCTAACATTCAGGATCCCTGCGTCAGTTGGCTTCTCCTTCTCTCTCCAACCTCACCGGCTGCCTCTCACGCCCTGGTTCCCATCACCCTGGGCTTCTTTCAGTTCCTTGAACACATGAAGTTCTTTCAAATCTCAGAGCCTGTCCACGTGGATTTCCCTCTGTCTGGAACATTCTTCTGACCTACCCATTGCCTGGCTGTTTCTTCCTCTTCCACCCTTCAGGTAGGTGATGGCTTCGAAGTCACTTCTGCGAAGTCTTCTCTGGCCCCTGATCTAAGTTAGGTGCTCTTGTTAGACTCTCTTGTGTGTAGCACAGTTCCAGGCCCATAATAGGAGGTCAGCAAATACGTGTCCATGAATAAATAAATAAATAAATGCATATCGACAGCTGACTGTGTGCCCTTGGACTAGTCACTTCACCTCTCTGGACTTCAGTGTTTCCTTATGTATAAAATGAAAGGAGGCCTATGTATCTCTAAGATCTCTTTCGGCTCTGACAATCTTTGACTCTTTAACTTTAGGGTCTGTTCAGGTTTACTATAGGGACTTATTGAACAGTGCATGTGGAAGGGCTTGGGGAAGGGGTAAGAGGCTGGGGGCTTGGTGAAGGAGTGGAGCATCCACCATCAGGCCCAGTTGCCCTCCCTCTTCCTCAGCCACCCGTGGGGCTTGCATGTGACATGAAGGGCAGGAGCTGGGGGACAGTCAGAGTCTAAACCACAGCCTTGCAGTTTTAGTGCTCAGGCGTCAATTCAATGAGCTAGTAAGTCTTAACACCAGCATCTACTTCTGGTGAATAAGTGCTCTGCACTGGAGTGGTGGTGGTTCAGTGGTAGAATTCTCATCTTCCATGCAGGAGACCTGGGTTGATTCCCGGCCATGTACTTCATGCACAGCCACCACCCATCTGTTAGTGGATGCTTGTGTGTTGCTATGAAGCTGAACAGGTTTCAGCAGAGCTTCCCGACTAGATGGACTAAGAAGAAAGGCCTGGCAATCTACTTGCAAAAATCAGCCAGTGAATACCCCACGTATCACAACAATTCATAAGTGATCATGGGGATAGCCCAGGACTGGGCAGTGTTTTGTTCCATTGCGCATGGGGTCACTATGAGTTGGTGGCCGGTTGGTGGCAGCTAACAACAATGACAACATGTAACAACATGACCACATAAGCACAGGCAGAGTGTATGCACATACAACACACACATGCAAAATGCACATTTGCAATGACAAAGACAAACATGAATGTGCCCAGAGATGCACACGCACACACATAGTCAATGTGCCTGGAGAGTCCTTTGCCATCTCCCTGAGCCCAGGAGCTCTCTGTGACCCTCTGAGTCTCTAGTGCATTCTGGACTCTTACCCTCTGGGCCTTTCCTATCTTAACAGACCCCAGGCCTGCCCACTATGCCCTAGAGGGTTAATGCCTTTGCTGATAAGGTAGAAAACACGGCCAGGAAGGGAGAATAACTTAAATGGCTCTCCAGATGTTGCAGCTATTTGCATATCCACAGTCTAAAAAAAACCTGTTGCCATCCAGTTTATTCTGACTCATAGCAGCGGCAGCTTAAGGGTCTGAGGCAAACAGGTGCAGTCACTGGAAAGGTGGTGGTGTGCAGGTGCAGCTTTCAAGAGAACTGGAAAATGGTGATTTCCAGCACCAGCAAAGTCACGTGGCCCTGGGGCAGTTTCACCATTTACAAAACAGCCTCGGCTATGATCTCATTTAACTCTCACAACAGCCCTGGGTGGTTAGGTAATGAAACCGATGAAGATAGATGGTGAAACTCAGATATGTAAAGTGCTTTGCCCAAAGTCATGCAACTTGTAACCTGGGACTCAGACTCTGGCCTTCTGAGCAGACTTCTAATCCCAAAACTGTGTTCTTTTCACCCCACCAGCTCTGCCCCTTCCCTCTGACGTTTGGCCCTGCCTCTCTGGGCTCCGATTTGAGGATACTGGCGCTCCACTCCTGCACACACAGCCCTCTGGAGCCCTGGCCCGCAATGAGAAGGGCTGGGGAGATGGTGAGTTTTCCAGATACATGTAAGCACAGCCTGTGAGCATGGCTGACAGGACGCTCCAGCTGCAGGCCTTGGTCCAGAGCTCTTCTCAGAGGTGCCGGGATCTCAGGAGGAAAGCAGACATGAGTCAGAAGAGAAGAAACAGATCACGTCTGAAAGTTGGCTGCCTGTCGTTGAAATGATCACGTGGTGGCTAATTCATGGCGAGCTGACAACCTGAAACCTTTTGAAATGTAATGCCCAGTTGAAAGTAGATCAGCCTGAGGACATGCCTCCTTCCTCCCCACCTCTCTCTCTCTTTTTCTGTCTCTCTCTCACACACGCACACATATCACACCAAAGACTCCACACAGAGCAAAGCAATGAACTGCCTCCCATATGTCGTGAGACTGAGCCTATAAGGACACTTACCGCCCTAAAGGACCTTGAAGTTCTTGTTAGCTGCCACCGAGTTGACTCCCAACTCATGGCGACCCCATGCACAACAGAATGAAATGCTGCCCAGTCCTGTGCCATCCCCATAATTGGTTGTGAATTGGACCATTGTGATACATAGGGTTTTTAGTGACTGATTTTTAGAAATAGGCCATCAGGCCTTTCTTCCTAGTCTGTCTTAGTCTGGAAGCTCCGCTGAAACTTGCTCAGCGTCATGGCAACACACAAGCCTCCACTGACAGGTAGTGGCTGTGCCCGAAGTGCGTTGGCTGGGAATCAAACCTGGGTCTCCTGCACAGAAGGTGAGAATTCTACCACGAACCACCAATGTCCCTTCTAAAGGATCTTAGAGGTTAGCTAACCCAGGGCCTCTGAAATTGCCTTGATGTGAAGAAGGTACTTGTTTAAAACACAGTTTCCATCCTGGGCCCATTCCTGGCCTCCTGAACCAGAACCTGTAAAGGAGGGGCTGGGAAAGCTCTGTTTTACAAGGTTCCCTAGAGAGTCTCATCATCAGGAGCATTTGGAAACACTGAATATAGCACAACCCCTTCGTTTTAGAAGCAAAGTTATAGCAACCCAGGCAGGTTATATAAGGTGCTCAGGGTCACACGGCAATTTGGTAGCAGGGCAGGAATGTGAATTCCCACTTCAAGGTCCTTTCCGTTACTCTATTCTGATTTTCTTGACCATGTAGAGGAGGAAGGATGGAAGGAAAATTGCAGTTATTGAGCATCTGCTATGGATTGGGGACTGTGCTGTACAATTTAATAATAACAGCAAGGAGAACCTTCTAGGTGCCATGTTCTATGCCAAATGCTTTACCTTTTTTTTTTAGTTTTTGAGTTTCTTCTTCTTTTTTTTTTTTAATTTAGTCCTTATAGCAATACCAAACCTAGGAACTGTTACCCTTCTCATGTCATAGATAAGGAAAGAGAGGCACACATGGGCTAAGTGTTTCCAGGACCCCAGAGTCAGTAAGATGTCCCTTGGTGGTACAAATGGTTGAAGCGCTTGGCTGCTAGCAAAAAGTTGGAGGTTCAAGGCTACCAGAGGCATTTTAGAAGAAAGGCTTTGCGATCTACTTCCAAAAAAATCAGCCATTGAAAACTCGATGGAGCACAGTTCTACTCTGACACACCTGGGTTGCCATGAGTCAGAATCGACTGGACAGCAACTGGTTTTAGAGTTAATAAGAGGTACAGTCCGGATTTGAACCTGTATCTGTGAGAACTCAGCTTGAAATCTTTAGAGTCCAAGCTCTCAAGGACTGTGTGATATTACCTCTCAGGGAATCATTTCACATCTCATTTAATTCTCACAAAAACCTGGTGCTATAATGATTCTCTCTTTAAAGATGTGGAAACCAAAAGTACAGGGTGGTGAAGTAAATTGCCTGAGATCTGAGACCATGTAGCCAGTAAGCCAAGGGCAGGATTCAATCCCAGGCGTGCCTTGTGCTAAAGACCACACACTTCTCAGCACGTGGGAGTCTCAGAGGCTCCTTCCACATCCTCAGACCACCTCTCCTGACACACCCCCATTCCCCAGCTCTTGCCATCACCCTCTCCCAGCAATCTGTTTCACGACCCCTGTCCCTCCTGGTTCCTGTTTCTCTCTGTCTCTTTATTCCTGAATTCTCTTCTGATCCTAAACTACTTTGAAGTTCTAAAACAAGGCTCAGTAAGCTTTCCGTAAAGGGCCAGATAGTAATATTTTAGGCTTTGTGGACCAGATGGTCTCTGTCACAACTATTCAACTCTGCTGTTGGAACAAAAAGCAGCCACAGACAGTATGTGAATGTATTGGCTCAATAAGCCTTTATTTTATGAACCGTAGATTGCTCATCTCTGTTCTAGAAGAACAGCCAGGGCTGCCTGTTTGAGCAGATTTTCATTTGACTGTGGTCCTTCTGGGAGAGAAAATGTGTCTGCGTGGGAAGGCTGTGTTTGGGAAGAGCACCAGTGTGTTTGGCCACTGAAAACCTCATGCCTGAAATCAAAAGAATGCCTGGTAGTCAGCGACTGTTCATTCATTCATTCATTCAGAGCGTGTAATGGTTAAGGTTGTATGTCAACTTGGCTGGGCCATGAGTCTCAGTGGTTTGGCAGTTATGTAATGACGTAGTTCGGCAGTTATGTGCTGTGATCAGCCAATCAGTTGTAAGGAGAGTTTTTTGGGGGGTGTGGCCTGCACCCAATATATATATATGGGTGTTCTGGCAAAGCTTGCTTGCTTGCTCTGGATCCTGCACCTAGCTCGTCATCATCTGACCTCTGGTTGTTGGGACTTGGGCCAGTGGCCTGTGGTATTGGCTGCTAATCTTGGGATTCGTCAGCCTCAACAGCCTGTGAGGCAGTAGCCTGCTGTCCTACCTGCCGATTTTGGATTTGTCAGCCTTTGCAGCCTGTCATCCAGCAGCCCGCCCTCTTACCTCCTAATCTTGGGATTCATCAGCCTCCATAGCCCATGAGCCAGCAGCCTGCCATCTTACCTGCCAATCTTGGGATTCATCAGCCTCTACAGCCCATGAACCAGTGGCCTGCCATCTGACCTGCTGATCGTGGGTTCATCAGCCGCTGCAGCTACGTGAGTCAGGAGAAGCCTCTAACCTGACTCCTGACCCTCAAACTTGGGACTGTCCAGCCTCTACAACCATGTGAACCATTTCCTTATATATATATATATATATATATATATATATATATATATATATATGGAAACCCTGGTGGCGTAGTGGTTATGTGCTACAGCTGCTAACCAAAGGGTCAGCAGTTCGAATCTGCCAGGTGCTCCTTGGAAACTCTATGGGGCAGTTCTACTTTGTCCTATAGGGTCGCTATGAGTCGGCGATGGCACTGGGTTTGGGTTTTTTTTTTTTTTTTGGTTTATATATATACATACATATATGCTTCACTGGTTTTGCTTCTCTAGAGAACCCAGCCTAAGACAGAGTATTATTTGAATGCCTGCCGTATGGTAGGCACTGTACTGACCTTTGGTGAAACAGGCAGACACGTTCTTGCCCTTGTGGAGTTTATACTTCAGAGGGAAAGAATAATGTTACAGTTACCAACATGATGAGTGACATATAAGAGGGTAAAACAGGGACACACAACTTAGTCGGAGGTTGGAGAAGACGTTCCTGAAGTAGCAAAGTTTAAGGTGAGACCAGAGGTACGACTGGGAAATATCTAGGTGAGAGCAGGGCAAGGTGGAGGGAACAGTATGTGCAAAGGCCCAGGGTCACAACATAATCCACATGGTAAAAGAAACATCAAGTGACAGAGTTTTAGGAATACTACTTGTGGAGAATGTGTGCACTGCTGACAATTCAATTCCTTTTGAGGAGATAGAATTTTTTTAGACCACATTAATATCTGATTTTCACTCTGACAGACAGACTGGACTGTTGACCTTGTTCAGTAATTCTAGTCGCCCAGCACCCTCAACACTGGGAGGACGGGGAGGTAGCTGACATTTATGTGAGCTGGTGAACTGACACAGAAAACTGCCTGAACTTTCCATGTGTCTCCTCAAGTCTACCCCTGAGCTGAGCCTCTTTGATCATTCAAAGAAATTTAGAACACACTGTCTGAAAGATAGAATATTATTTTTAGACAAATGTTTTGAAACTTGCCATTTGTAATATAATACAATGTATATTTGTAATGTAATATAGTATTATTGTTGTTAGGTGCCGTTGAGTTAGTTCTGACTCATAGTGACCCTATCTATCTATAAATATATGTATGTATATACAGTAGTGGGTTTGGTTTTTTTGTTGGTTTATGTAGTGTACGCTTCACTGGTTTTGCTTCTCTAGAAAACCAGCTGACTCATATTATATGGCCTTATAAGATAGTATTTGTAACGCAATATTTAAAACATAAACTGGCTTATGGCTTTTTTTTTTTCTTAAAAAAGTTAAGAAAAACTTAATAATTTGTCACACCTTGGGCCTGATAGGCTCAATTTTAGCTTTTTAAGGAAAATATGAGAAACACTAGGTACGTAAGTTAAACTCATATTTGATCCAAATGCTGATTTTATTTTTTTAATATGCTTTCCGGAACTAGTTTAGTCTTACGTGTGTCTACACCGTTGATTTGGCTCTGAGCACAGGTAACGTTGGATGATTATTTGTTACTTTATATGAACAGCTTGTGTCTCCAACAAGACTCACTGTTACCTGTACAGAGGCTGGTGCTCCAGGCCTAACCCATGGCCTGCACAGAGCAGGTGCCTACTGCTTGCTCGGGGATGATGACAAAGATAATCAAGAGCATTTGGGGCAGTGGTGACAGCACAGCACAGATGAAGAAAATGTGGCATCTGCCTCCTCGTGATGCATTCCTGGCTCTCTGCTGGTCACGCAAGATCCCCCAGGAGGATGATCTTCGCAGGTGTCCCCAGGGCTGCTAGCTGTTCACGTTGCCCTTGAGCCCTGAAATACACACTCCAGGAATTGAGGAGACTGTGGCGACTTCGATTTCCGAGCGTTGAACATATTCTCTGGGGACAGCTGAGCTTCACTGCAGAGTAGAATGGCTGAAAATAAGTTCTTGGAGCAGCTTGGCATGGAGTTTCCAAACAATTTTGGACCCAGCAGCTTTCAGGCAGGGCAAGAGGCCACTCAACCAGGTCGCTGAAATGAGGCCATTTCTAAAGTGAGGATGGGGGTGGGGCACAGCGTGCTCCTGTGCCATGGGGATACCGAGGGATAGGGAGGTGTGCCAGCTCAGAGTCTAGAATGACAGGGCTGTTGGAGGTAGGATACAGGGTCCTGACGTGAATAGGAGGGCAGCTTGCTCTCATGCATTGACTTGTGTTCCCCCAAAATATCTGTCAACTTGGCTAGGTCATGATTCCCTAGTATGATTGTATGGTTGTCTACCATTTTATCTTCTGATGTGATCTCCCTGTATGTTATAAATCCTATCACTATGATGTAATAAGATGGATCAGCAGCAATTATACTAATGAGGTCTACAAGATTGTCTTAAGCCAATCTTTTTTAAGATATATAAGAGAGAAATGAGCTGAGAGACATGGAGACCTCATACCACCAAGAAAGCAGTGCTGAGAGCAGAGTGCATCCTTCGGACCTGGGGTTCCTGTGCCCGAGAAGCTCCTCAACCAGGGGAAGATTGATGACCAGGAGTCTTCCACCAGAGCTGACAGAGAGAGAAATCCTTCCCCTGGTACTGACACCCTGAATTTGGACTTATAACCTACTAGACTGTGAGAGAATAAGCTTCTCTTTGTTAAAGCCATCCACTTGTATTTCTGTTATAGCAAAGCTAGATAACTTCAAGACACTTGCCTTGAAGGAGCCTCATCACAGCATGGGGTTGACCCTGGATTATGACTTCAGTTTTTAGTGTGCTTCCATGGCATTTCCTGGTTTCCTAAAAAGCAACGTGTTCTCAACACCAGCGCAACAGGTGGCCCAAGTCAGTGAGGTAGGTAGGAAGGGGCCCCTTGTCCTTCCAGATATTGTTTCACCCCCTGGTATAGTTTTCCAGAGCTTCAGGACCTTTTTTGTTTGTACCTTATTTATTGAATTAGCACAGACGACCACCAATGCACAGGTAATTTGCACCAGGACAGCAAATCGGTTTCATCCTGAGTGCTAGTTCTGGTCCATTGTAGTAATTGCATAGAGGCCTTTTCTGGGACAGAGTTCTTAGGCCACCCCTGCAGGAGAGAGGTGTGATCAATCATAGATGATTGCCATGGATGTGCCACGGACTGCCAAACTCTACATCGCAATTACATTTCCTGGGTGCCTAAACCTACATGTGTCATGGTGTGGCCACTCAAAAAGTGTTGGCTGAATTAAATTGAATCTACCTAGAGCTCCTTTCCTCTTGAGTGTCCAATGGTTTCCATACTTCTTTGGTGTCTTAGTAGGCAAAAACGAGGAAGGTGATTACCTGCTGAGTTCTCCCAGAAGATCTTACTTGTTGAGCAGAACAGGAGGGAGTGGATGCTTTCCTCCATTCAACAGCTATTTGTTGAGTGTCCACTGTAAGTGCTGTAGATTGAATTGTGTATCTCCAAAATATATGTTGATGTCCTAACCCCTGGCGTAGTGAACCTGACCTTGTTTGGAAACAGGGTCTTTGAAGATGTTATCAGTTAACATGAGGTCATACTGGAGTAGGGTGACTCCTAATCCGATCTGACTGGTGTCCTTGTAACAAAAGGAGAAGATACACGGACACAGTCCTAGAGGGAAGATGCCATGTGATGATGAAGGCAGAGACTGGAGTGATGCATCTACAATCCATGGAATGCTTTTGCTACCAGAAGCTGGAAGAGGCCAGGAGGGATCTCCCCCCAGAGCCTTGGGAGAGAGCATGGCCCTGCTGACACCTTGATTTTGGACTCCCAGCTTCCAGAGCTGTGAAGAGAAAAAATTTCTGTTGTTTTAAGCCATGTAATTTTTTTCATGGCAGCCCTGGGAAACTGATATCGTGTGCTGAGCAGTGTGCTGGGTGCTGGAACAGAATTGAGGCCCCCTCTCTCCGCTGAAGTGTGAATCAGAGAAATCTTGCCACAGGTGTCAGAAGCATGCTTGCCAGGTGTCTGAGGGGCTGGGAGAGGAATCCTTTGCCAGAGGCCCTCCTGCTCAGCCCTTTGCAGAAATCTTGCCCCAGGCTGCCAGTCCTAACAGGTGGCCTGTCTTCTCATCACTGTTCTCAGCCCTCCTGGGTTCCATTCAGGGCTGCAGCACTTCCATTGGGCCAACAAGCTCCTCTTCTCACACCTGTGCACACTGGCAGAGGACTTAATCTGGTTGCCACTGGGCCCTGCTAAGTTCTGTCAGTTCCAGAAGAAGCACATAAAGAATGTAGAAGGTCTCTGGCTTGAAATGTATGAGATTTTCTCTCTTGCCTGTACCCAGAGCCTCCCAAAGTCCATGGGGGCAGGTCTGGTTTTCCCTCCCACCCCAACATATGCAATCTCTAGATAAGAATTTTCAGAGACAAGCAAGAGTTTAGCTGCTACTTACTTGAGTAAGTCATGATGGGTGTTTCCTTGTAATTGGTTCTTAAAAACTCAGAATTTCCCACCTTATGCACTTTTAAATGGTTAAATAAATGTCTTAAAAACACACAGTTAGTATTGCAAATCACAACATAAAGACCTTTCTTATAAATAAAAGTGGGAGGGTTTTTTGTTTTGCTTTGAAAAATGAAATAAATAAAATTTGTACCTGTTGAAAACATGCTTACATGGATCTGTTCCTGCAAACTCACACCTTTGTGTGTGTAAGGAACCCCCACACATGCTTATGTGTGTGTTCATGTATGAGTATACACACACACACTCGCTTACAAACACACAACCACATGCATACACCCTAGCTTTTTGTGCCAGTTTCTGATCTTGTGCGACCGTTGGTTTGTAAAGATTTGCACATCTGTGCCACAACATGGGTCTCAGTAGTGTACAAGGGTTAGCTGCTAACTCTCATTAACATATTTTTGTTTGCCTGCCCAGACTTCCTCCATGACATCAGCTGTATGTCATGAATCCACTCAGTTGCAAATTCTCAGGGATCTGAAAGCTGCCCTGGTGGGCGTCTCCCCTTTGTACTTCTAGAGGCAGTGGGATGTGGCAGGAGGAGTGTAGCCTTTGAAGTCAAAGGGACCTGGGCATGAGTGACAAGTTGTGTGGCCTTGGGCACAGACATAATCACTGGAGCCTCGTCTTCCTGATTAGTCACAAAATAGTGGATATGAGGATACCTGCCTCACAGAGTTGTGGTTAGGGTTAAATGAGATGATGTACATAAAGCCCATGCTACCTACCTGGCACATAGGAGGTGCTTTGTAAAGGTTAGTCTCTTTGCCCCTGTAACCTGTAGGAGAATTCAACCAATTATAGAGCAGGGAGAAGTCTTAGAGGTCATAGCCAACCTCCCCTGAGAGTTTCTCTGGTCCTTTTAGCACATCCACACTGAGTATCAGCACCAAGTCCCAGCCTACAGCAGGCCTTAGCCAAATCTACTTGGACTGACCCCCAGATGTGCAGCCCAGACTTGATTAGCTCTAGTGAGTAGGAAGGAACTTAATTCTGCAGAAGGTGACATTGTCAGACATGTCAACTACTTGGGAAGTACTTCCAGAAAAGGCTAGACTAGAGCAGCCCAGGGATGGGTGGGGACCTTCATTCAAAAGGGAATTGACCCAAAGAGCCACTGTTGATATCTTGCCTTTGTTCCCGGGGCAGTTCCACTGACCCATCTACTGCAGCCCTTCTCTTGCTGCTGAGTGTTGCTAAAAATGTCATTTGCAAGTGCAAACTGAGGTCACAGAAAGCATTTTCTTTTTCCTCTGGATGATATTAACTGGGCAGTGAAAAAAAAAAGCAGTACCACGGATCAAAGCCACAGTTGTGGCCTCATCAGCTTCTGGGCAGCAACGAAACAAATTACAAACGTGTTTTCCAAGCACACATGTTTTTAGAAACACCGTGTTGGAAGCCTCAAATCTCAACCACTTACGTCAGTGGGCATCAAGTGTCTG
The DNA here is from genome assembly GCF_024166365.1 of Elephas maximus indicus. NCBI lineage: Eukaryota > Metazoa > Chordata > Mammalia > Proboscidea > Elephantidae > Elephas > Elephas maximus. Next base: position 162,115,144 of record NC_064821.1, on the reverse strand, counting down.
GTTTGTGATGACTACTTTTTTGTCGCTCTCTTGTTTCTCTCCGGGAGCTTATGGGGAACCTCCTTATTCTATGTGGGAAAAGAAAGAAGTGATGCTTTTGTGTTGTCTCAGAAGCTGTGGCTGGGGACTTCCCCCTGCAAGAATGCACATACTTAGTCATCTCAGAGTCTCTGTTTTAGCACAAGGTAGTCATGAGGAGGCCATGTGATGGTAGGAAAGTTAATGAGGCTAGAGTTCTAATCCCGGTTCAGCTTCTAAATGGCTGTGGGACCTTCAGAAAGTCACTTATCTACCCTTTCTGAGCCCCAGTTCCCTTATAGGTAATGAGGGGGTAGATGGAATATTATTTAAGATTTTTTTTTCTTTCTTTCAGATACGACATAATGTGATCTTAGTGTAATCACAAAGCTCACACATCTCTAGGACCTTAATGCAGAGCTTTATCACTTTCCTGTAGAGCCATTAGGAGATTAAGCTAACAAAACTCACTGTTTCTTCCTAGGTCTAACCTTCTTCCACATCTACCTGAGTGGCCCTTCTGCAATATACAATCAGTCCTTTTCCTTTGTTTAAAAATTTCCACTGGGAACTGTGATGGTTAAGGTTGTGTGCCAACTTGGCTGGGCCGTGATTCTCAGTGGTTTGGCAGTTGTATGATGTTGTGATCACTTCCATGATGAGATTTGATCTAATGTGATCACCTGTGAGTAGCCAATCAGTTGAAAGAGAGTTTCCTTGGGTGTATGGCCCGCGTCAAATATAAGCGGACGTTCTGTCAGGGCTCATGGGCTTTTGCTTGCTCTGGATCCTGCAGCTGGCTTCTGTTCATGTGACCTCCAGTTCTTGGGACTTGAGCTAGCAGCTTACCTGAGGTCTTGCCTGTGGATCTTGGGATTCATCGATCTTCGAAGTCTGTGAGCAAAAGCTGTGCTCTCTGACCTGCCGATTTTGGATTCATCAGCCCCTACAGCTACGTGAATCAGGAGATACCTCTATCCTAACCCACGGACCTGGGATGTTCCGGTCTTTACAACCTCGTGAGCTATTTCCTTGATATAAATCTCTCTCTATATATATTTATATGCTTTACTGGTTTTGCTGTTCTAGAGAATTCAGCCCAAGACAAGAACTATTAACTACTTTTTCTCTTAATTATGGGTGGCATTTTTTACTTTCTTTACATGTCTAGTAGTTTTTGATTGTGTGCTAGACTTTGTTAATGACGCTTTGTAGGGGGCCTGATTTTGTTTTTTTCCATTAAATGCTGTTGAATTTTCTTCTGCAGTTACATTGCTAGCATATCCTTTTGCTCCTGTCAGACTTGGTTTTATTCTTTGTTGTTATCATTGTTGTTGTTAGGTGCTGTTGAGTTGGTTCTGACTCATAGTGGCCTTATGTACAACAGAATGAAACACTGCCCAGTCCTGCACCATCCTCATTATCATTGTTATGCTTGAGACCATTGTGGCAGCCACTGTGTCAATCCCTCTTGTTGAGGGTTTTCCTCTTTTTCACTGACCCTCTACTTTATCAAGCATGATGTCCTTTTCCAAGGACTGATCCCTCCTGATAACATGTCCAAAGTATGTGAGATGTAATCTCGCCATCCTTGCTTCTAAGGGGCATTCTGGCTATACTTCTTCTAAGACAGATTTGTTCTTTGTTAGGGAGGGTCTGTTTCAGTTTTGAACTCAGTCCTAGGGCACCCTCTTATCCTACACCATGTTCCCTACTCCTAAAGTGTATCTCTGCTGTATCTGTAGAAGATACATATACAAAAACTGTTAAAAGTAATTGCCTCCATGAACAACTGCCTCCTTTGCCAGGAGACCAGAAGAACTGGATGGTGCCTGGTTAACATTACTGAACATTTTGATCAAGGATTCTATAGAAGAATCCTGATCAAATGCAGAATGTAATATAAAATTCTCATGGACTCCAGATTTTCTGGAGCCAAAGGAGCTGGATGAACCCTTGAAACTATTAACCTGGAATAATCTTTAAAACTTAAATAAAAAATATCACCTGTAGTCTTCTCAAAACCAAACAACAATTCAGCTTAACTAGTAAAAAAAAGTCTGCCTTGCGCATTATGCTGTTTTAAGAACTATCTATATGGGATCAAAGTGACAACAGCAACTCTAAAGATTAGATAGGAACCTTAGGGGCAGTGAGTTTATGTTAATGGGGGAGGAACAACTCAGAAAAGGAGGGTGAGAATGGTTACACAACTCAGAGAATGTAATCAGTGTTATTGAATTGTTCATGTTGAAACTGTTGATCATGTAGAATTTGTTGACCTGGTGATGTATGTTTTGCTGTGCATATTCTCAGCAACAAAATAAATAATTTTTTTTAATTGCCTTTACTTTGGAATTAAGACTGAATGTGGTGAGTGATAGGGCTAAATTAAATTGCCTTTTTTTAAAAAAGTCCCTCTATACTATTTGAGTTTTTAAGCCACTTGTAAGTATTATTGACTCTTATTTATCTCGGTATAAAGCCCAAATTCCTAGTTTAGTAACAAAGCCTCTCACACTCTTTACCTACTTCCCTTATGCAATTCAGATTCCTCAACAATGAACATCTTACCATTTCCTTTATATGCCAAGCTTAAAGCAGGATGTTTGGACCCTACCTCTTTGACCTTACCCATTTTGTCTCACCATTTTAATCCTGAGGTGGCCCCCCTCACTTTGTGCTCTGATCTTTGAGTTCAGTGGGACCCTTCTGTGTGTTTGTGTTTGGCAGATAGTTTTCCAGAAGTAATGTACCCTTTCTCTGTCTCTCTCAGTCTCACCTTTTGTGTGTTTTCTCCCTCTGTTCATCTGTCTCACTGTGTCTCACAAAACCTCTCAGTTTTCCCATGGATAATCTAAGAAACAAAAATAAATGCTCAGTAGTTTACCAAATTCATAACAAATATGGCTTGTAGAAATAATCAAAACAAAGTAAAACTGACAATGGCCAAAATATAGTTGGAAAAATTGCTTTCCCACCAAAAAAGTTAACAAAATATTCTAGGCCAAATTAATTTATGCAGAATTTGACCCAGGAAAATTGAAGTTAGTAGAAATAATGACACACATTCTCACAGTGGCAAAAGTTTAATCAGCAAAATTTGGTGTGGACATAGCAAACAGATTGATGAATGAAACCTTTGTTGTTTAACACAAAAGAAAAAAAAAAAAGGATAGATGGCAGTAAAAATAATTCTGGCAACATAAAGATACAAATGGAAAAATTAGGAAACTATCTGCTTTGTATAAAAAACTGAAGGCTCAACAGAATTCATGCTGGAAATTTTTTTTTTTTTTTTAAACAAAAACTCATTAATGTTAATGTAGTTCTGGCTTTAAAAATTCTGTTTAAAATATCCCCAGGATGAAAATGATGGGTTTAAAATATGCCTGGTTCTCCACTGTGCTCTTCCATTTCTCCTTGTCTTTGTCCAAGGTCATCCTTTTGTCTGGGAAACTCTCTTCTGAGTTGTCCACCCCAAGAGTTCCCTCCTCTGGGGAGCCTCCCTCACAACCTCAACACAGCTAGCTCCTCCTTCTCTGTGCTCTCACTGCTTTCTGTAGCTTTACTGTGTTGTATTCCATACATGGCTCTCTGTCTATAGACTGTGAGTTCTGTGAAGGTAAGTGCTTTTCCATGCACCTTGACACACTGGGTTTGAGCCCCCACTATCCTGCAGACTTCTTGGCATAATATGATCTGTTGTAGAAATGAGCCAGTTTTATATGAAGCCCCAGGCTGAGCACTTGAACGGGAATAGAGAAGATGCACAAAGATGAAGGAGATAGAGCACCTCAGGGTATGTATTATCTGGCCAGCAGGTGGTGAAGACACAGGCTGTAAATAACCAAGGTCGGAGGCCAAGAGAACCACAGTTTGTCTGGGAGAGGAGCGCAGAGCTGGCTGAGGGAATCTAGGATTTCTTTCTTAAAAATACAGTGGGTATTTTCACTGCTTTATAACAACAGCCAGGCGTCTGTCAGTTTGTGGTACCTTGGGGGCTTCGGTGTTGCCGTGATGCTGGAAGCTATGCCATTGGTATTAAAATACCAGCAGGGTCACCCATGGTGGACAAGTTTCAGCTGGGTTTCCAGACTGAGACAGACTAGGAAAAAGGACCCAGTGGTCTACTTCTGAAAAGAATTAGCCGGTGAAAACCTTATGAATAGCAGCAGAACATTGTCTAATATAGTACTGGAAGATGAGCCCCTTAGGTTGGAAGGCACTCAAAATATGACTGGGGAAGAGCTGCCTCATCAAAGTAGAGCTGGCCTTAATGACATGGGTGGAGTCAATGTTTTGGGGCCTACATTTGCTAATATGGCACAACTCAAAATGAGAAGAAACAGCTGTAAACATCCATTAATAACTGGAACATAGAATGGATGAAGTAAGGATCTAGGAAAATTGGAAATCGTCAAAAATGAAATGGAATACATAAACATTGGTATCCTAGGCATTAGTGAGCTGAGATGGACTGACATTGGACATTTTGAATTTAACAATCATATGTTCTACTATGCTGGGAATGACAACCTGAAGAGGAATGGCATTGCATTCATTGTCAAAAAGAACATTTCAAGATCTATCCTGAAGTACAACTCTGTCACTGATAAGGTAATATCCATATGATTACAAGGAAGTAGTTAATGCAACTATTATTCCAATTTATGTACCAACCAATGAGGCCAAAGATGAAGAAATTGAAGATTTTTACCAACTCCAGTCTGATATTAATTGAACATGCAATCAGGATTTATTAATAATTACTGGTGATTGGAATGCAAAAGTTGAAAACAAAGATGGATCAGTAGTTGAAAAACATGACCTTGGTGATAGAAACGGTGCCAGAGCCTGCACGATAGAATTTTGCAAGACCAACATCTTCTTCATCGCAAGTACCTTTTTTCACCAACATAAACGGTGACTATACCTCACTGTGAACCTCACCGGATGGAACACACAGGAATCAAATCGACTGCAACTGTGGAAACAGACAATGGAGAAGCTCAATATCATCGGTCAGAACAGGGCCAGGGCCTGACTGTGGAACAGACCTCCAATTGCTCATGTGAAAGTTCAAGTTGAAGCTGCAGAAAATTAGAACAAGTCCACAAGAACTGAAGTACAACCTTGAGTATATTCCGCCTGAATTTAAAGACCATCTCAAGAATAGATTTGACGCCTTGAACACTAATGACTGAAGACAAGAAGAGTTGTGGAATGACATCAAGGGCATCATACATGAAGAAAGCAAGAGGTCATTAAAAAGACAGGAAAGAAAGAAAAGACAAAAATGGATGTCAAAAGTGACTCTGAAACTTCCTCTTGAACGTCAAGCACCTAAGGCAAAAGGAAGAAATGATGAAGCAAAAGAACTGAACAGAAGATTTCAAAGGGCAGCTCAAGGAGACAAAGTAAAGTATTATAATGACATTTGCAAAGGCCGGGAGATAGAAAACCAAAAAGGAAGAACACGTTCAACTATTCTGAAGCTGAAAGAACGGAAGAAAAAATTCAAGACTCGAGTTGCAATAGTGAAGGATTCTATGGCCAAAATATTAAACAACGTAGAAACCATCAAAAGAAGATGGAAGGAATACACACAGTCACTATACCAAAAAGAATTGGTTGACACTCAATCATTTCAGGAGGTAGCATATGATCAGAAACCCGTGGGACTGGAGAGAGAGCTCCATGCTTCACTGAAGACATTGGCAAAAAACAAGGCTCCAGGAATCGATGGAATACCAATTGAGATGTTTCATCAAAATGGATGTAGTGCTGGAAGTGCTCATTTGTCTATGTCAAGAAATTTGGAAGACACCTACCAGGCCAACCAACTGGAAGAGACCCATATTTATGCCTATTGCAAAAAAAGATGACCCAACTGAATGTGGGAATTATCAAACAATATCAATATTACACGCAAGTAAAATTTTGCTGAAGATCATTCAAAAGTGGCTGCAGCAGTACATTGACAGGAAATAGCCAGAAATTCAAGTTGGATTCAGAAGAGGACATGGAACCAGGGATATCATTGCTGATGTCAGATGGATCCTGGCTGAAAGCTGAGAATACCAGAAAGATGTTTACCTGTGTTGTATTGACTCTGCAAAGGCATTTGACTGTGTGGATCATAACAAATTATGGATAACATTGCGAAGAATGGGAATTCCAGAACACTTAATTGTGCTCATGAGGAACCTGTATATAGATCAAGAGGCAGTTGTTCCAACAGAGCAAGGAGATGCTGCATGGTTTAAAGTCAGGAAAGATATGCATCAGGGTTGTATCATTTCACCATACCTGTTCAATCTGTATGCTGAGCACATAGTCGGAGAAGCTGAACTATATGAACAAGAATGGGGCGATGGGATTGGAGGAAGACTCATTAACCACCTGCATTATGCAGATGATACAACCTTGCTTGCTGAAAGTGAAGAAGACTTGAAGCACTTAAGGATGAAAATCAAAGACTACAGCCTTCAGTATGGATTACACCTCAAAATAAAGAAAACAAAAATCTTCACAACTGGACCAATAAGCAACAACAAGATAAAGGAAGAAAAGATTGAGGTAGTCAAGGATTTCATTTTACTTGGATCCACAATCAACACCCATGGAAGCAGTAGCCAGGAAATGAAATGACACATTGCATTGGGCAAATCTACTGCAAAAATTATCTTTAAAGTATTAAAAAGCAAAGATGTCACCTTGAGGACTTAGATACACCTGACCTAAGACATGGTGTTTTCAACTGCCTCCCATGCATGAGAAAGCTGGACAATGAATAAGGAAGATGGAAGAAGAATCGATGTCTTTGAATTATGGTGTTGGAGAAGAATATTGAATACACCATGGACCGCCAAAAGAACGAACAAATATGTCTTGGAGGAAGTACAGTGAGAATGCTCCTAAGAAGCGAGGATGGTGAGATTTCATCTCCCATGCTTTGGACATGTTATCAGGAGGGATCAGTCCCTGGTTAAGGACATCATGCTTGGTAAAGTAGAGGGTCAAGGAAAAAGAGGAAGACCCTGAAGAAGATGGATTAACACAGTGGTTGCAACAACGGGCTCAAGCATAACGATTGTGAGAATGGTGCAGGACTGGGCAGTGTTGTATATAGGGTCGTTATGAGTCAGAACCAACTGGATGGCATCTAACAACAACATAACAACAGTGGAGGCCTGGTGGTGCCATTGTTAAGAGCTTGGCAGCTCATAAATATCACCAGTTCAAATCTACCAGCCACTCCTTGGAAACCCTACTCTGTCCTATAGGGCCGCTATGAGTGAGAATTGACTCAACGGCAAAGAGTGTAACAACAGTGCATGTTGACTTTAGAAAAAATTGAAAACTTCAGAATAAAAAAGAAAATGATCTATATCTCCATCACCTAAATATAGACGCTTAAAATTTGTTTCAGGCTTTTTTTTTTTTTGGCGTAGGTTTTGGGATTTTGAAAAAACTTCATTTTGAAATAATTATAAATTCACAGACAGTTATAAAAATAGAACAGAGAGGCTCCACGCACCCTTCACTCTGTTTCCCCAATGGTAACATCTTGCATAACTATGGTATAATATCAAAACCAAGACATTGGTACAAAGCTACAGACTTTATTCAGATTTCACCAGTTTTACATGTTGTGGCTTTTTTGCTAACAAAATTTTCTTTTTTTTTTTAATAGGCTCACATGTGTGGCTTATACTGTAAAACCTGCAAAAGCCAGAACCTGTGTAAGGTGGAAAACTGTCAGAGAAGAAAAACTTAAATATTTTCCCCTCAAGGGAGTGATGGAAAAGTGGTAAGTTTGTGCTATTTCAAAGGTGGAAAACCTGCCAGACAAGGACAAACAAGGCAGCCTCGTCAGAGTTCTGGCTCTTGCAGAAACCCTGTATCTGATTTTTTCAGCTAACTATTGCATGTGACTTTTTTATATTATTGGATACCAAAAAAACCCAAACCAAACCCAGTGCCGTCGAGTCATTCCGACTCATAGCGACGCTATAGGACAGAGTAGACCTGCCCCCATAGAGTTTCCAAGGAGCACCTGGCAGATTCGAACTGCTAACCCTGGTTAGCAGCTGTGGCACTTAACCACTACGCCACCAAGGATAGTCTTCATAAATAACATATATAATGGGCATTGAAAGAACATCTGCCCTTTGTGGCAGTTTGCCAAATTCCTCCCTTTTTTTGAACTTTATATTGCCTCTAGCTTTCACTGCTGTGAACAACACCATATTGATCATCTATCTGTAGAGAGCTTCTTCTATATTTTATATTTTTCTTAAGGTAAATTCACAGAAGAATGGAGGGAGGGATATATAGGTTGAAAAATACTAAGGAGAATGAAGACACTGTTTTTGTTTTTCTTAAGATTTTTGTTTTTCTTAAGATTTAAGCATAATTTGGGCTGGGGTCTGATCAAGCAGAAAGGGAGCAGTTGAAGTTATGGGGGAGAGGGACTACTCATGATGGGACAAGGTCACTGGAGAAGTTGAGGGTGTGGTCTTGATTGCATTAATGGCCCCAGTTCTTTACCCCTCCCTGAATCCAAGCCCTTTGCTATGTAACTTTGAAGTTCCTCCCATAAACACACACCATTTCCCCACTCCATAGAGCTTGCTTTGGCCTACGGAATTGGGTAGAGTGACAATGTGTCAGCTTTAAGCCTAGGTCTCAAGAGGCCTTGCACACTTCCAGGGCTCTCTCTTGTGTCTCCACCACAGACATGAAAACATGCCCAGGCTAGCCTGCTGAAGGTTGAGAGATATATGAAGCAGGGCCGAATCACCCTCTTTTCCTCACCTGAAGCTGATCTTGATCAGCCAACAGCCAGCTGACCCTCAGACATGTAACAAGCTCAACTCAAATTGGCAAAGCCCTCTGGATGACCCCAAACACATGAGCAGTAGAGCTTATTGTTGTATGTCATTGAGCTTTTGTAGTTGTTTGTTGCCCAGCAATTTTGTAGCAAAAGCTAACTGGTACATGGTACCCAGCATCTGGGCAGAGGGAAAGATGGGAAAGGGGGCTCAGATCTAGGTAAGTCCAAGCATTCCAGAATGAGATGCTTTTGTATGTGAACGTGGTGCCATGCTTTGCAAAGACTCTGTCTTCTCTTGCTTCAGATGCTGGGTGGTCAGGGTTAACAGCCTTGAAAGGCCATTGGTTATGATCATATACCCCAAATAAACCATGGGATTTTATATAAAGAATAAAACTTAAAAATTCCTGTTTCAGTTAACCGGGGCTAAGAAGCCATAAGAAAGGAGAAGTGAGACTTTTGTTTAAAGATGCATAACACAGGCTGCTCTGAGAACCAGGGATGCCATATACAGTAACACAGGCTGTGCCCTGTACAAGGGGGCCTGGCCAGGGCCAGTGGGAAACACATGTGAGTACAGTGAAGCTACCCTCCTTTTTAAAACCCAAGAACATATCTGCAAGGTTAAAATACAGGCTTGTACCTTGGGTACCACATAAGAGTTGTCAGTGATAAGAATGAAGGGGGAAATGCCATGCAGAATTAGATTTAGAACTTTCTCAGTGTTAAAAAACTAAGCAGTTTCTTTGCTGAGGCCTTTGAAAAGCAATAAAAAGTAGAAACATTTTTAACTTCACAGATAAAGTTGGTTTAGGGAGCCCTGGTGGCGCAATGATTAAGCACGCAGCTGCCAACCAAAAGGTTGGTGGTTTGAATCCACCAGCCGCTCCATGGGGCAAAAGACTTGGCAATCTGCTTCTGTAAAGATTCTTGTAGTTGTTAGGTGCTGTCTTAGGCTGGGTTCTCTAGAGAAGCAAAACCAGTGAAACATATATATATATTTATAGAGGGAGAGAGTTATATCAAGAAAATGACTCACTCAGTGGTAGAATCTGGAAAGCCCCAAGCCCATAGGAAAGCTGGAGGCTTCTCCTGACTCACGTAGCTGTAGAGGCTGGTAGATCCAAGATCAGCAGGTCAGACAGCAGGCCTCTGGCTCATAGGCTGCAGAGGCTGAGGAATCCCAAGATCGGCAGGTAAGCTGCTAGCTCAAGTACCAAGAACTGGAGGTCAGATGAACAGGAGCCAGCTGCAGGATCCAGAGTGAGCAATAGCCAGTGGGCTTTGCCAGAAAGTCCACCTATATTTGATGCAGTCCACATCCCCAAGGAAACTCCCTTTTAACTGATTGATTGCTTATAGCAGATCTCATCATGGAGATGATTACATTATATCAGATCCCATTAGGGAGGTGATTATATCATTACATACATGTCAAACTATATCCTAACTGCCAAACCGCTGAGAATCAAGGCCCAGCCAAGATGACACACAACCGTAACCATCACAGGTACCATCGAGTCACTTCTGACTCATAGTGAACCTATGTACAACAAAATGAAACACTGTCCAGTCCTGTGCCATCCTCACAATTGTTGCTATTCTTAAAGCCACTGTGACAGTCCATCTCGCAGAAGGTCTTCCTCTCTTTTGCTGACCCTCTGCTTTACCAAGCATGATGTCCTTCTCCAGGGACCGGTCCCTCTTGATAACATGTCTGAAGTACGTGAGATGAAGTCTTGCCATCCTCACTTCAAGGAGTGCTCCGGCTGTACCTCTTTCAAAACAGATTTGTTCATTCTTCTGGCAGTCCATGGTATATTCAATATTCTTTGCCAACACCATAATTCAAAGGCATCAATTCTTCTTCAATCTTCTTTACTCATTGTCCAACTTTCACATGCATATGAGGTGATTGAAAATACCATGGCTTGGATCAGACACACCTTAGTCATCCAAGTGACATCTTTGCTTTTGAACATTTTGAAGAGGTCTTTGGCAGCAGATTTGCCCAATGCAATACATCATTTGATTTCTTGACTGCTGCTTCTTATGGGTGTTGACTGTGGATCTGAGTAAAATGAAATCCTTGACAACTTCAATATTTTCTCCATTCATCATGTTGCTTGTTGGTCCAGTTGTGAGGATTTTTGTTTTCTTTACAGTACGGGAAATTCTGTGGGGCAGTTCTACTGTGTCATATAGGATTGGTATGTGTCAGAATCAACTCGGTGGCACCTAACAACAACAAAGTTGGTTTAATTTTGATTAGCTTTCTGCCACCAAGAGCTGAGTGCTCCCTGGGAGTAATGGCCTAGGTGAAGAGATGAGAGAGAGTAAAAAGAAAGGAGCTTTTCCTTGCAGAATGGTTCTCCTGCTCTGTTAAGTGGGGTCATTCTTCAGCTCCAAATCAAGGAGGGATAACTCCTGTGGGTAAAAACTCTGTGATTGGCACTGCAGAGAGAAACCATGCTTCTTCTTGGGCCAAGCTATCGAGGAGGAAGTCCTAGGGTGGGCTAACACGGGGCAGTTCTGCCTTGAGTTTATATGAATCAGACTGTCTAGGGACTGGAAGGATGAGGAGTCATCCAGATCATTCATTCACTTAACAAATGAGGAAAGTAGGGCCCAGAGAGGTGAAACGACTGGCCCTAGTTCACACAGCTCATGAATCGTGTAGCTGGAACTAAAACCCAAGAGTTTTTACTTTTTTTCTTTTGATCTCATTTCTATCAAATCCCAGGAGCAGGGATGGGTAGCTGTTTTAATATTGAGCCAGGGGTGATCACTGGGTACAGTTGAGTCAACTTTTGACTCATAGTGACCTCATGTGACACAGTAGAACTGCCCCAATGGTTTTTTTTTTTTTTTTTTAAACTGTGATCTTTATGGGAGCAGATCGACAGGTCATTTACTGGCTCAGTGGCTGGGTGAATTCAAGCTGCCAGCCTTTTGGTTAGCAGCCAAGTGCTTAACCATTGCACCACCAGGGCTCCTGAGCTAGGGGTAAGGGCTTTAAATCAGTTTCCAGAGCAAAGCACTGTGTTTTAGAAAGTGCCTGCCTTCCTCTGTTCTCCGTCAGCACTGTGTTGCTGCCATGCTCTAGGGTGCTTCATCACGTAATGCTGCGAGTGTGTTCTGAGCTGTATCCCGGGCCTCCCTGACTGGAGAGCATGCTCCTGGAACAGTTAGGGGCTACTCAGACCCTTATCTATGTCCTTCCCAAGCCAGAGTCCTGAGCCAATGGTGAGGATTCAGTAGATCCCACTTAAACAGAATTGCGTGTTGAAATCTCCCCACAGCAGTTAAACCCTAGGCTCTGACACATTATTGGATCAGGACCAGCTGAGTTTAAACTTCTGGAATGCCATCTGGAATGCTGCTTTTCCCTCAGTGGCAGACAGCAGAGGTGAGCAGTAGGGGCCATATAGGGAGGTGAAGACCATGGTCCCCAGACACCTGGCCAGCTGACCTGAACATGCACATTAGAGCTTGAGCCCAGTGGGTTCTAGTCCTGCCGTGTCTCTAACCATCTGTGCAGCTTTGGGCAAGTCTCCTCCCCTTTCTGGGCCTTGGTTTCCCCATCTGTGAACTAAGGCGGTAGACTAGCTGGTTTCTGAGGCCCTCCCAGCTCTGCTACAGTTCCGACATTGAACCATGAGTAGACTCAAAGCAATTAGCCCGAGAAGAGCTGTCTCTAGATACTTCCTCTTGTTCCACCCTGCCCCTGTGTCCGGTTCCTCTCCTGGCATGTTCTATTTTCTGCTCTGTCTGGAGAGAGGGCTTGTTTGGTTCTGTTTGTTTCCCAGCCTTCCCTAGGAAACTGTCTTTGCTTGGACCACATTGATGGACGGGGTGCCCAGCTGCCTCTCAGCTCTGGGCCGTAATCTCTTGGGGGTCATATGCCAACAGGGGTGGAGGGGGACCTTCATGCCAGAATCTGGGCAGCTGCCAGGCAGGAGGGAACTGTAAGGGCTGACCTGGTACCCAGGCCATAGGGTCATGGCCTTCTCCGTCACAGCTGTACTCCTGTGGACATTATGCCATAGAAGAGAAGGAGAGGCAGGACAGAAAGGACAACCAAGGGAAGGAGAAGAGTGGCTCTTCAAGTTTGAGTGTCTGGAGAGCAGAGCAGGAAACCCCCAGGATGGAGAGATGATGGGCCAAGATACCTGCAGGCTGAGGACAGCCCCGCCCAGAGCCCTGCCCCCAAGAGAAGAGTGAACACAAACCTGGGGGGTGGGGGGACATCAGGGGGCCTAGTCTGATGTAGCCTGCTCCAAAAAGTAAACTTTTTGTGAGCTCTCTTATTTTACCTTAAAAATTTAGTAAAATGATCAAATAAGGGTTTATTGAATTAACGTGAAGTTTGCAGTCTACTGGATGATTTGTATAATCTGGTTTTTTGAGCCAAACTGGTGATTCACAGCTATCCAGGGCTTCTAGTATCCTGGCTCACTGCAATCTGAGAAACATGACTGGGATGGAAGAAAGAGTTTTGGGTGCATTGTTAGCGGCCCTGACCTATATAGCTTTGGCTTGTGGTCCAAGTTGCCGGGAGGGCTTGGGGCAAGTTACTTCTTCCTGGGCCTCAGTTTCCTCATCTGATAGACTGGGAATGGAGAGGTGGGGATCCCTAAGGTCCTAGCCAGCTCTGGGATCTCAGCTACTGGCACTTCAGTGTTCATCTGGAGTATCTCTGAAGACTCAGTGAAGTGAGTCTTGGGGAAGTGTTCAGGGAGACTCAACCTCATCAGGGCCAAAGCTTGTCGTGCCACAGGATCAGGAATGAAAGAGTGTTAAATACTTGGTGCTACCTCTGACTGTCTCTCAAGTATTTCATACTTCTAGCTATGCCCAAAAGCTTGAAAACATGAGTTCCCTTATGCTGTGATCCATATTTATATCTATCTAAAAAAATGATGCCTAAGTCTGAATCATGCTTCTCAGATTTATTAATTTCATCATTTATTCATTCATTCAATACACATTCATTGAGCACCACAACATGGTGGGTCCTGGGGACACAACAATGGAAAGTTCTAATCCCTGCCCTTAAGGCGCTCTCCTTCAGGAGTAAGCAGAAAATTACAAAACAATGTGAAAAATGCTAAAGTGATGGCATGAAGGAAATGTTTTGGGCAATTGGTTGTGGAGTTCATTTCCTTTCCTCTGGAGCAAACAGTGCATCTTATGCTCTTCACTGTCACTGCTGAAGAGGATACAAAGTCCACCGTGGAGATACTGAAGGTCAGAGAGGTTCAGTGACTTGCCCAAGATCACACAGCCCATATCTTCTGTCTGCAAATCCAGTGCTGTCTCTGCTTCCCTACAGCCATGAGCATAATGTCATGGGTTCTCTCTTTGGGGTTTTTTTAGTGAATCGCTTATGCTTTATTAAGCCTCTTTTATTCCTGTTTAGAAAACAAAGCAAAAATCAAATGAACGTAACTGCTTGCCATCTTTCTTCATAAAGCCAAGTGACCTAAAGGACTTGCATTATCCTTTGAGGAAATGGGAATATTTTATCCTCCACAGGCCCCAAACTATCTGGGCTAGCCCTGTGGGCTCCCCCAAACACTTTGGGGAGTGTTTTCTTCCTGCTGGAGTAGTGCCCAGCACTCTATCTAGTCTGGAAGCAGACCTCCTGTGTCACCTCTAGAAAGTACAGGGGATACCGGGTTGCACTGGCACCCCAACAGGAGCCCACGCATCCATATGACAAAGGGCCTTACAGCCAGGTTCCAGGTCTTGAGGTTAGGTTACCTCCATCATGTGCAGTCAAAGGGGAGCAGCCTGGGTTACTGACTTGAATAACAGGACCTTCTGGGAGGATCCCCTTGTTGGAAGACTGTCCCTGTCTGTTCTGTGAGGAGGGGACGCTGAGTTGCTGGGGTGTACTCTGTTCTGTCCACAGGGCTCCACATCCCATAAGGACTGATTCTGCGTGTTGGAAATTTGTCAGCTACCTCCAGGTGGCCAGCGAGGGTGTGGTAACTTCACAAATAAAGAAAACCAGGATAAGAAGCAATGTTTGCCACTATGAAACAAGTTTGTGATAGTTTTGTGATAATGCTGATTAGGCTGCTCCAAAAACCATTGTTCCATCCACAACAGTTCTCCATTTTTTTTATTAAGAAATCAAAGGCCATGACTGTACACCCTCCCTTTGAAGTATTATGTCTATTTGCTTCTTTGATTCCGACAGGTTGAGCACCATACGACTCTGCTTTTCATGTAAAAACTTCCTACTTTAAGCCACGGAGCCACAAGAAACAAGTGTGTGTGGAATAAAAGAAGGATACTCTACAATGGACATTGACTAAATTAAAATAAAAATATGTGTTCAAATTTTAAGGCAAGATACATAAGTTGCATCAGTAATCATTGACTATAAGCCACTTAACAGCATGTCTTGAGATGGTACATGCTTGATCAATAGTCAGATTGTGTCCGAAAATTCCAGCATCAGGACTTCTAGGAGAATGGCATTCTCCACATGAAATAACTATTCTTAAAAATATTTAACCTGTAAGGGGACCTCACTACCATTGAGAAGAAAGAGCCTGGAGCAGAGTGCGTCCTTTGGACCAGGGGTCCCTATGCTGGGAACCTCTTAGACCCAGAAGAGAGAACTTTCTATAAATAATAATGATAGCTTTCACTTTGATCCCCCAAAATATATATTTAACCTACAATTGCATAAATATAACTAATATTTTTATCACATATATTTAAATTTTTTTTTTTAGAAAATTCATAAACATTTCACATAACATTAAATGGAATATTTAATATTCCATTTGATAGAATGGCTGCCTAAAAGAGTAAAAATGAAGGCAGATTTTGTGGTTTCCGGGTCCCAGAGCAGCTCAAGTCAGCATGAGAAAATCAGGAATGTCTACAGTACTGCCAAGCTCTTGAAGGCTTGAGCTCTGAGGTTCTAAAAACCTGTCGAAGATGTCATCTTCCACAGAAGAATACGATAAAGACCAATAAGCAATCAGTTGTCACACATAGGGGTTCTTCCTACAATTCAAACCATGGGAGAGATATGGCTCACATTTTCTCTGCTCATTCTTTCATCTGAGAGGGCATCAGAAGCCACAGTCCTCCTTCAGTCAGTCCAGTTGTAGAGCTGGACCAGGCCCAGGAGACCATCAGTCTATCTTGCACCCAACAGCATCAACAGGCTCTGATGGAATAATTCATTGACAAGAACCTCCCTGTTTTGGGCAGCAGTCTGCTTAATTTTTGCAACACTAAAGTAGGTGGTCCTTATATTGAGCTGAAATTGACCTCCCTGAAATTTTACTTATTGATTCCAGTTCCTTCCTAAGAAACCATGCAGAATACACTAAACATATGCCTTCTTTTACATGATTGCCCCGAAAATGTATGTGAACAATTCTCTAGCCAAAACATCGCAGTTCCTTTAATTTTGGGAACAGTGGCTGTTAAAAATTTAGTGGCCTTGAACCCCACTCAAGAATCCATTGGAAACTAGACCATCTCCCCAGAAAAAGGCACACACAAGTCTGCAGATACCTCATTTGCTGATACCCTTTCTCCTCCTGAGCCCACTGTGGCCCCCCATTGTGGTGCATACATACAATGAAATACCACTCAGTCATAAAGAGAGATGAAGTCCTGATACTTATTACAGCATGGGTGAACCTTAAAAACATTTGCTGGGTGAAATAAGTCAGTCACAAAAGGACGAATATTGTATGATTCCATATACATGAAATATTTAGACTAGGCAAATGTATAGGGACCAAAGTCTATTAGTGGTTACCAGAGATGGGAGGGAGGGGGAAAGAGGGAGTCATTGCTAAGGGGTCACCGAGCTTTTGTTAAGGGTGATGGAAAAATTTGGAAACAGATATTGATGATGGTTGAATAATGTGATGAATGTAATTAATGTCACTGAATTGTACATGTAGAAAATGTTGAAATGGCAAATGTTGTGTGGTACATATACAAACCACAATAAAACAAACAAAAAGAATCCATGGACCCTGAGTAGGAACCTTGCATTAAATTCCAAAACCGGATGACAGAGATGGAAGGGACCTTGGAGACTCACTCTCCTTGTTTTGTAGAGAAGAAATTCTGCATCTCTAGACACAGTTGGCACCTGGCTTGTTGAACCAGGCATCATCAGGTTTTAGCTGTTGTTGTTAGGTGCCATCAAGTCAGTTTGAACTCATAGTGACCCTATGTACAGCAGAAGGAAACACTGCCCAGCCCTGTGCCATCCTCACAATTGTTGTCATGCATGAGCCCATTATTGCAGCCACTGTGTCAGTCCATCTCATTGGGGGTCTTCCTCTTTTTCACTGACCCTCTACTTTACCAAGCATGATGTCCTTCTCCAGGGACTGGTCCCTCCTGAGTAACATGCCCAAAATAAGTGAGCTGAAGTCTCGCCATCCTTGCTTCTAAGAAGCGTTGTGGCTGTATTTCTTCCAAAACAGATTGGTTTGTTCTTCTGGCAGTTCATGGTATATTCAATATTTTTCTCCAACACCATAATTCAAATGCATCAATTCTTCTTCGGTCTTCCTTTTTCATTGTCCAGCTTTCACATGCGTATGAGGCATATAAGCTGTTAGCGCAGGTTACCAAAGGAAGTTTGAGAGCTGTTTTGGCGTTTCCTCCCTGAGAGGGAGATCTGTGAGTGCAACCCTCTCGCCACCTCATCACTTGAGCCTTCACAGGGGATGAACAGTGATTGATCTGCTGGATGAACTTGAGAAGAAACAGCTGGGCTTGCCTCACTTGCCTCCACCTTTCTTGGAGGGAGCATACCTCCCCTCAGTCCACACAACTTCTTTTCCTCTCCACTCCTTAAGTTTCATCCAGATAGGGCCCTCTGGATTAGCTCTTAGCCATGAAAACGCTGACATTTTGGGCTCCATCAGCTGCTCCTTGGTTTTATTTCTCAATTTGTTCTAGACTCAGGCAGGAAGAGGTGCCTCCACCCATTAATCGCATCTTACAAATACGTAATTTACAGTCCATAGTGTTTTGTGGGAAACCCTGGTGGCGTAGTGGTTAAGTGCTACAGCTGTTAACCAAAGGGTTGGCAGTTTGAATCCACCAGGCGCTCCTTCAAAACTCTATGGGGCAGTTCTACTCTGTCCTATAGGTTCGCTATGAGTTGGAATCGACTCAACGGCACTGGGTTAGTGTTTTGTAGTCTCCCTTCTTTTGCACTTATTAATATACTGTGATGCTTCTCCATGGCGATAAATATTCTGGATTTCAGAGGGACTCGTGGGAGAGGGAGAGGTAGAGAGAGAGAGAGACATAGAGACACAGGGAGACACACAAAGAGAAATGAAGGAAGTGATTAAAGGAGGAAGTGAAGGGGTAAGGCGGGGGAGGAGGGAAGAAAGGAAAAAGAGAAAGACAGAGATGGAGAGAGAAAGAAAGAAGGGAAGGAAGTGAGAGAGGGAGGGAAGGATCTGAAGTCTGAGAGAAGCTGAATCGAAACTAGGAAGGGGGAGGCAATGGTCAGAGCAGGGATGGGGCTTTGGTCATGGGTCAGCTCAGGGGTATTTTACCACATTTGGTGGGTTTCCTGAGATCCATTTTGAGTCTCCCAGAAGGTCGAGGTGATGTGAGTCCCCGGGCACAAACCAAACCCTTTGCTGTCAAGTCAGACTCAACGTGACCCTGTAGGACGGGGTAGAATCGTCCCATACGGTTTCCAAGGTGGTAATCTTTATGGAAACAGACTGTCACAACTTTTCCCGTGGAGTGACTGGTGGGTCTAAACTGCCAACCTTTTGGTTAGCAGCCACCAGGGTTCCTCCCCAGGGAATAGCTCCCATTTATGGCAGATTGGTAAGGTAGCCAGACATAGTACCCAGTCCCCATTGCCTTCTGCATATGACAGGTTTCTTTAGCATCCTAGTTGCCCTCCAGGGATGAGAACCATTTGGACAGTGAGTCTTATAAAATGTGATTTTATTTTTACTCTTCAATAGAATTTTCAATTCAAACCTTTTTCATTTTTGTTTTACTTAAGTATTTTCAAAGTTCCTCCAGCACCACTTCTTCTGGAGCCACCTCCCCCACCCCAGGCCCCTCATCCCCACTCAAAGTCAGGGCTGCCCCTCCCTGCTCCCATCACACCCAGCCACACCTCTGTCACAGTCCTTATCATACCATATTGAAACGATCTGAAAGCTTATTTCTGGCAGGCACTTGGTGTTATTCATCTCTGTCTCACTGGAGCCCTGCCGGCAAATTATCTGGTCAGGTGATCACTCAAGCTGTGCCCAGCAGAGCCCTTGTGGTTCCAAGGAGATGCCATAAGGGGGAAGGAGGAGGTGGATGGAGCTCCAGATTCTAACCAGATCATCTCTGCTTTCTCTCTCTCATGTAAGGGGTTTTTGAGTGAGATTTCATATTTAAAAAGATTTCTCTTCTTGCCTCTGAGTGGCATAAGAGGTTAAGTGCTCAGCTGTTAAATGAAAGATTGGCAGTTTGAGTCCACCCAGAGGCACCTCAGAAGAAAGGGCTGGTGATCTACTTCTGAAAAATGAGCCATTGAATACCCTATGGAGCACAGTTCTACTCTGACGCACATGGAGTCACCATGAGTCAACCAGGGTTAACTCAACAGCAATTGGTTTACTGGTTTCTTTAAAGCAAAAAGTTCAAGAAGTACCAATCCAGTGTAATTCCTTGGGATACATGTATTTTACATATTCGGGTGATCTGTGAAGGAGGTGAAGTTTAATTTCTGAGCATCAGCCTGCTTCCTACTTGCCTCCTTTAGTCTCTATCTTAGCTTAATTCTCCCTACTCTAACCTCCCCCCCACCTTCAGAGAACTCATCTCAGAAAAGGAATACCTATTGTAGAATGAAAACTGTTGTCCTCTAGTGAAGGAACTTCATCAGAACAAGCAAGAGGAGGATTTTTAGAAGGGACAGGAAATCTGTATGGCAAATCATTCCAATTTTATTCTCTTGAATCAAAACCAAATCAACAAGCATTTATGTATCAATGCTTTAGGCAACACCAAGACATACAATAGAGTTCCTATCCTGCTATTTTACAGGTAAATTGCAAAGTTGGCTTTATACCTGAGTACCTTGGATTGTTAAGTGTCCCTAAGGCAGGATCCAGCTGTACACTGTGTAAATGAAAACAGTGGTGTATGGTGGAAGAAACAAGGACTCTAGGCTCCAAAGACCTGGATTCTGGTTCTCGTTGTCCACTTTATACTGTGTGATCTCAGACCCATGATTAACCTCTGACTCTTGGGATCCTTTTCACAGTTCTTCTGGTTATAAAATAAGATGATACATGTGCACATCTTTTTATAAATCTAAAAACCAAAAACCAGTTGCCATGGGGTCAACTCTGACTCGTGGTGATCCACGTGTATCAGAAAGAACTGTGCTCCATAGGGTTTTCATTAGCTGATTCTTTGGAAGTAGATCACCAGGCCTTTCTTCCAAGGTGCCTCCGGGTGGACTTGAACCTCCAATCTTTTGGATAACATCCAAGTGCTTAATTGTTTGTACCACCCAGGGACTCCAACTATAAAGACCTATTTTTAAAATGACGATTATTATTGATGTTGATGACAAACCTGAGCTTGAAGAGAGGGGACCATCCCATCTTACCAGTAGCAGAGGGCACCTTGTCCAGGAGAGATGAGGGCTCTGGGGCTTCAGAACATTCTTTGGCCAGGTGGCTTTGGCCTTATTCCCATTCCTGAAAAGTTGTTAGGTGTCGTCAGGTGGGGTCTGACTCATGTATACGTATAAAAGGACAAAATATTGCCTGGTCCTGTGCCATCCCCACAATAGTAGGTATGTTTGAGCCCATTATTGCAGCCACTGTGTCAATTTGTCTTATTGAGGGTCTTCCTCTTTTTCACTGACCTTCTACTTTACCAAGCACAATTGTCCTTCTCCAGGGATGGATCCCTCCTGATAACATACCTAAAGTAAGTCAGACGAAGTGTTGCTGTCTTCTCTTCTAAGGAGCATTCTGGCTATACTTCCTCCAAGACAGATTTGGAGGCTATCCTGTTTATAACCCCAGATTTTGCAGTATCCTCTGTCTGATGCAAGCCTCGGTGGTGCAGTGGTTAAGGGCTGCGGTGTGCTATGGCTGCTAACCAAAAAGTTGGCTGTTCAAATCCACCAGCCGCTCCTTGGAAACTCTATGGGGCAGTTCTATTCTGTCCTTAGGGTTGCTATGAGTTGGAATCGACTTGAAGGCAATGGCTGTCTCATGCATGTGTGTACATTGGGCATGGTGATGGAGATGGAAAATTCAAGAAAATTTGAACTAGCTAGGCTTCTTTCCAGCAAGGGCCTCCCATAGCTGGTGTTTAATGATCCCTGACCCCTACTAATGGACTCACTGGAGAATGACCAATGGCCTAGTTGGAGGAGGGTGCTGGGGGCCAGTAGCAGCCACACACAATAGACAGGTATGTGAGGCCCAAGTCTGTTTCCTGATTAGAATACACTGTCCTTCCACACCAGCCCCTGCTTGGGGAAGCAGATAAGCAGGATGCTGGTGAGGAGGACAGGAGTGCTCTCTGAGCAGTTTGCACACCAAACTTTAGAAATAGAAATGAACTTGCAAAGGCAGTAGCTACAAAGCAGCCAAACCCAGATTAGAACAATTTACTTCTCATTCCATGTCCCAACCCTTCCTGTGGCATCATTTACCCCACGTCTTAGAAGGAGGGCACAAACTAGCTCTTCATAACCCCGGCCTTCCTATTTCTTCTTTCCCCACAATAAGTGTTGTGGGTACCTTAACCAGGCTTATGTATGGTCACTCCAGAAATATAAGTTATAAGAAAAAAATGTCTGCAGTCCACCAGTGTTGACTTAAATTATTCTTTTGTAATGTTACTGTCAGTTTGTTATGCTGTGGTAGCTTGAGTGTTGTTATGATGCTGGAAACTGTGCCACTGGTTATTTCAAATACCAGCAGGGTTACCCATGATGGACAGGTTTCATGGGAGCTTTCAGACCAAGACAAACTAGGAAAAAAATTAGCAATTTACTTCAGAAAATAAGCCAATGAAAACCCTATGGATGACAAAAGAATATTGTCTGATAGAGTGCTGGAAGATGAGCCCCCTAGGTTGAAAAGGCGCTCAAAATACACAGTGGCAATAACAATGGATTTGAGCATGCCAATGATCGTGAAGGTGGTACAGGACTGGGCAACATTTCCTTCTGTTACACGATGATAACATAACATGAAACGAGGTGTAAACTCCTTAATCACTTAAAAAAAAAAAAAACACACAAACAAAAAATCAAACCCATTGCCATTGAGTTGATTCCAACTCATAGTGACCCTATAGACAGAGTAGAATTGCCCCATAGGGTTTCCAAGTCTGTAAATCTTTACCAAAGCAGGCTGCCACATCTTTCTCCTGTGGAGCAGCTGATGAGGTCAAACCACTGACCTTCGGTTAGCAGCTGAGTGCTTAAGCATTGCACCACCAGGGCTCCATTACTGATACATTAAAAAAAAAAAAAAAACCCAACCCCATTGCCATCGAGTTGATACTGACTCATATCAACCCTATAGGACAGAGTAGAACTGCCTCAGGGTTTCTAAGGACCGGCTGGTGGATTCAAGCTGCTGACCTTTTGGTTAGCAGCCCAGCTCTTAAACACCGCACCACCAGGGCTCCTTCGTTAATCACAGAACCCTAAAACTAAAGTAAATTTGCAGATTAAATAACATCAAAAGAATAAAGCAAACAAAGTTCAAAGTGTCTTTAATGTAATGGACTATGCGGTTTGGCTGAAAGTTGATTGCCACTCATAAAATGATAGTCATGGTTCAGGCTCTTTTGAGTCCCGTCTGCCATATATCACTCAGCTCTACTGGAAGAACTGCAGAACCTTGGTGCAATATCATGTGGCCTTCATTCAAAACAAACACATCATTTTCGTATTGCATCTGGCTCTGTTCTTTGCTACTTATCGCCAAAAGCAAAGGATGACCTTGAATCACAGTCTTCAGTTATAAGGTGTCATACAATGATACAGAATATGCTTACAGTTTGTTTAACTTACCATAGAAATGAAAACAACAAATGTAAAAATTCTTCATGCAGAACTAATGGTTCCCCTCAGATATGTCCACTGTCAGCTGTTTGGTTCTGGGGCTTTGGGGGGGAAAATGTGCTAATGAGATGGCAGATGGGGATTTTTGCTCCACAGTGCCCTCTCGTGGTGCCCTCCGTCACCACACCTTTCTTTGTGTCTTCACCTTCCCAACATAGTCTAGAGAGGGGCTCCTCTGTCTGAGGAGGGTAAGGGGAGAGAGGATAGTAACAGGCAAAGTTGTTTGGATTGAGGGTCTTGGGGCAGCAGGACAGGAATGGGGGCTGAGATAAGCTATAACTATATCCCATCGAGTCAATTTTGACTCAAGGCAACCCCATAAGTGACAGAGCAGAACCATGCTCCATAGGGTTTTCTTTTTTTTATTGTGCTTAGTTTACAGCTCAGGTTAATTCCTCATTCAAAATTTATACACATATTGTTTTGTGACATGGGTCACAATTCCCGCAATATGTCTGCATGCTTTCCCTTTTCCACCCCAGTTTCCCTGTGTCTATTTGTCCAGTTCCTATCCCTTCCTGTCTTCTCGTCCTGCTTTTGGACAGGAGCTGCCCACTTAGTCCCGTATCTCTGATTGCACTAAGAAGCACATTCCTCACTTGTATTAATTTTTTGTTTTATAGGCCTGTCTAATCTTTGTCTGAAAACTGGGCTTCAGGACTGGTTTCAGCTCTGGGTTAGCACAGCATCTGGAGGCCATAGTTTGAGGGGTTCCTCCAGTGTCTGTCAGACCATTAAGTCTGGTCTTTTTACGTGAATTTGAACTCTGTTCTACATTTTTCTCCTGCTCTCTCTGGGAGTCTCTGTTGTATTCCCTGTCAGGGTGGTCATTGGTGATAGCCAGGCACCATCGAATTTTTCTGGTCCCAGGCTGGTTTCATAGGGTTTTCAATGGCTGAATTTTTGAAAATAGATCACCTGGCCTTTCAAGACACTTCTGAGTGGATTCAAACCTCCAATCTGCCGGTTAAAAGGTGAGCCTGTTAACTGTTTGCAACACCCAGGGACTCCTTGGGATAACCTAGGGTGTGGTTAAGTTCGAGTTCTCTTTCTCACATGACCCTTGCTCCCTTGCTCCTCACTCCTACAGGTACCATGCTCATTGACAAAAAGTGACACAGTGTTTATCCTTGAGGCAGAGTCTCAGGCCTGGGTGTGGGTTGAGGTAACTTCTGCAGAGTAGGTGATTGGGACAGAAAGGAAGAGACTCGGAAGGCAGAAGCTGGGAATGGTGTGAGCTGTGCACAGGGGACCTCTTAGCTTCCTCCGGCCTCCTCCTGGATGCCATTTCCTTGCAGCTCCCACCTCTCGGGGTAGCTGGGGGGTGTGCCTATTGCAGGAACAGTGTTTAGACTAGAAGACCATCTGGAGGGCTGAGGATTCTCTAGCCCCTGACTAGGCCCATGTTAACACATGTTCCAGACCCTTGTGATGGAGACAGCATTCCCTGAGGGCTTCAGGAGGTAGTTCTCAAACACCTGAGGGCTGGAATCCTGTCCCCCTCACTATCCTCTCCCCTCCCAAGAGTTCAGCATCCTTCCCATTCATGAAGGCATGACTAAGATGTAGTTTGGAATCACACAGACTAGTGCTACTAATCGAGCTATGTTTCTTAATGTCTTTGAGTCTCAGCCCTATCACCTGTAAGATAGAAATGATCATGCCCTTTCCTTGGGTGAGAAGTAAAATCAGTAACATATTTAAGATGCAGAACCTAGTGTCTGGCTCATGTGGGCACTCAGTGATAGTAAGGCCCCTGTGCCCTCCCTGGACTGTCCAGCCTTGTGCAGGTCACATCCTAGTTCAGATGGATACTGTCTGAAAACACTTGTGAATGTTTAGAAGCTCCCACTCCAGGGCTCTCCAGGTTGAATCCCTCCTCCCAGCTATGGCCACGTTGGGAACTGGTCACTGGCCACTGGCTGCATTATTGGAGCCTTGAGGATGCTGCCACTCTTCCCCCAAACAAGGACAATACTGGGTTTTGTATCATGATTTTCATTTCCACCCCAAAGAACTTTCCCACGCCTCAAGCTACCCATTGGAGCTGTGTTATGCTCCAGCCTAGAATTGTGGGGAAGCCAAAAGCTATTCTGAGATTTTCTTTAGCCTTCCAGCTATTTCAGGCTCCAGTTTAGACATGGGGAGAGAACACAGCATCCTTTGCTCATGTCTCAGCCACAACTTCCAAGACTGGCCCTTTTATGTTCCTGACACTGCCAGGTCCAAAATAGCCCTGGGCATCAATGTGGTGACTGGACCTAGCTTGGATGGAGTGGAGATAAGTGTGTACCACCCAGCCTGAAACAGCTAGAGAGTTCTCGAAGCCTTAGGCCTGGAGGTTGAGACTCAGCTCGGAAGAAACAGCCAAGGTTACGCCCCCACCTACGAGTTGGCAGGTTTGGGGAGGTGGGGTGATCCACGTGGAACAGCAGCAGCTTCCAGTCTTAGCCAGATAAAAGAGAAGCCCATTTTCTGCCTGCTGAGCTCTCAGTTTGTATGCCTACTTCTGGGCTAGCTTTCATTTCTTTATTCCATAAATATTGTTGAGTGCCTACAATGTGCTAGATATTGTTTAGATTCTGGGGGTACAGCCCTGGGCAGAACAGACAAAAATTCTTGTTCTTGGGGAGCTTACATGTAACGAAAATCATAATAATGAATTTGTCTTGGCCATTGTAGTTTGCAGAACACTTTGTTATATGTTTTAATAGTAATCCTTATTGAATGCTCTATGCAAACCCAATATATTAGATCCTTTTCTTGCATGATCTCATTTGATCCTTCCAATAGTTCTCTGAGGTAGAGACTACTCCATTTTACTGGTGAGGAAAGAGACCCTGGAACAGCCAATAAGTTGTGTAGGGCTCACATAGCCAGTAAGTGGCAGAGCAGGAATCTGAACCCACGTATGTCTGATTTTAGGGCCAACTTCTTAGCCATTATGCACAGATAAGCTGGTGGCATCCTGTGGGGTAAAGAATTTAGCTTTACCCTAAGTAAGGTGAGTTCTTTTTGGTTATAATAAATCTTTTTTTGGTTATAATAAATCAGTAGTTGTAAGTATGGTATAATCTCCATGGGTTCTGTGAGTCAACCCAGCAATTATCAAACCCAAAGGGGCAGTGGTAGCCAGCAGGTCAGAAAGTAAGGCTGTTGTGTGGGCTTCTGAGCATGCTGCTGGCAGCTAGTGGGAAACTAGCTCTGGATTCATGGCCAGCAGATCAGAAGGTTGGGGTGTTGTGTGGACTCCTCAAACTTGAGACTGGCATCTGCCCATTTGTCAATCTGAAGGACAGTGACCCTTGAACTTGTGAGGTCTGACCTAGCTTCAGGTGGCTAGGGCCAGAGAAAGAGAGAGAGAGAGAATGTGCTGCAGGGGCAGCTGGCACCCAGGATGGAGAAGTGGGAGTGTGAGGACTGGATCAATCTCCGCATCTTGGGGATTCGATTCAATCTGATCCTTATTGCACACAACCATTTACAGATTTAGAGCTCAGTATGGTGCAGTAGGAGCCCTGGTGGCACAGTGATTAAGTGTTGGGCTGCTAACCAAAATGTGCCACCAGGGCTCCTACTGCACCATACTGAGCTCTAAACCTGTAAATGGTTGTGTGCAATAAGGATCAGATTGAATCGAATCCCCAAGATGTGGAGATTGATCCAGTCCTCACACTCCCACTTCTCTTTAGAAACCTTATGAGGCAATTCTACTCTGTCCTATAGGGTCTCTATGAGCCAGAATCAACTTGAAAGCAACAGGTTTGGTTTCTTTTCTTTCTTTCTTTTTATTATTATTTTTTTTTTTCATGGTGCAATGGGCAAGTATACTAAAGGCAAGTTGTTTTCCATGGAATGATGTGATGTCAGAGATGGAAGGTGCTTTGAAGTCAAGTCATTCAACGCAAGATTCCTTCTACCACAGCCCAAGTGGATGGAGAACTGGACTCTGCTCAAGCACTTTGGGGTTCTAGAGCACTCTCTGCACTGTGGGGCAACCCACCTAAGGTCTGAGCACTCTGACAGTTCAATAATCCTTCCTGCCCTTGCATGGAATCATCTGCTCCAACCTGCCCACCCAGCAGCCTCCTCGTGGATCTCTTTTTCCAGCACAATCCCACTCAAGTGGGCTCTGATTTGCTTCATTCTCCCCTAATAAATGACATATTCCAACCAGGGTGTAGTTGTCTCCTCTGCATTCTTACATCTTGTAGCTCACACATCTGATACATTGCTTATCCCACTGCTTGGGAGTATGTCTATCTCTTGCCTGTCTGTGCCACTTGGTAGCACAGGACAGGCACACATGAGGTGCTCAGTCCATGATTGTTGAATGAGTGCTAAAGGAATTGATAACGTTACCCATTTTCTTAAGATTGCAGGGAGAGCCTGGGTTGGTTATGATTTAGTAGCAGCTGCCTCATAAAAGAAAAATGTCTTCTTTTATCTTTCTTACAGTCTGGGCCATGTTTTTTTTCTCTTCTTTTTTTTTTTTTTTATTGTGCTTTAAGTGAAAACTTAAGATTCAAGTCAGTTTCTCATACAAAAACTTATGCACACATTGTTATGTGACCCTAGTTGCTCTCCCTATAATGTGACAGCACACTACTCATCTCCAACTTGTATTTCCCGTGTCCATTCAACCAACCCCTGTCCCCCTCTGCCTTCTCATCTCACCTCTGGACAGGAGCTACCCACATAGTCTATGTGCCTACTTGAGCTAAGAAGCATGCTCCTCACCAGTATCATTTTATGTCTTACAGTTGAGACTAATCTTTGTCTGAAACCTTGGCTTTGGGAATGGTGGGCCGTGGAATTCATGTGGCATATGATATTCCACAAATATTTGTGACTTCTGTGTATAATTGTTTGAAGGTTTTTATGCAGGTTTTAAGCGGCATTTTAATTCCAGACCCACCAAGTGTGAAATGGCTGGGGTTGGAAGCAAGCTAATGTCTTGGTGTCTTAACTGTACATGGTCCAACCTCTGCAGTGCTGGCTATTTTTGGGAAGTCCAGGAGGATAAGGAGTGAGGTGCCTCACTGCCATGGAAGATGCTGGGACAATGCACCTGTTTGTGGCTCTGTGACTTGACCCTTCCTCTGTGAAGGTGCTATTGTCACAGGAGACCAACCTGTGGCAATTGATGACCAATATGCCATTTGGATGGCCCCTGAGGTCAGCAATTCAGGAGGGTTCTTCCATGTTCTTTTAACTGGTTCTGTTGCTAAAAGATCCAGAGGGCCCACAAGAAAATTCTTGCCCAGACAGCTCTTCTTGAACACTGCCTCAGCATCGACCCTCTTGCCAAAGGGCAAATAGCCAAGCAAAAAAATGCCTGTGAATTCCTCAACACCTGATGTTTGGTTGGGCAATCTTTCTTTAAATCCTTGTTTCCTCCCAATCCAATAAAAGACTATTTTTGTCCACAACTCCTACTCTACTTAGATCCTCAACTGGTAGCCTGAGGGCTAAATAAGGCCAACGGATTTTTTTTTTTTTTTTTTGGTCCAAAACAGGATTTTTAAAAAATGGAATGCATTTAGGCAGGAGAAACATTTTCTACTTGTCACATTTCCCACCAGCGCTGTCACGTTGTACAGAACGTGTTAGAAGCAGTGTGATGGTAATGAGCATGGTGCCTGGGCCTGAATTCTGGACCTCCTACTTACTAGCTATGTAACTCTGAATAGTTACTTAGCATCTCTGTACCTCAGCTTCCTCATCTGTAAAATGGGAATAATAATAATAAATAGTACCTATCTCGCAGATGAGAGTCCCTGGGTGGCACAAAGTGTTAAGTACTCGGCTACTAACTGAAAGGTTGGTGGTTTGAATCTACTTAGAGATGCTTCAGAGGAAAGGCCTGGCACTGCAATTCTGAAAAATCAGCCATTGAAAACCTTCCGGAGCACAGCTCTACACTGAAACATATGGGTTACCATGATTTAGAATCAACTCGGTAGCAACAGGTTTGTTTTTTTCTGGTACCCCAAAGATACGATAATCCTCTCATTGTAAGGATTGAACCAGTTAATACATACAGGTGTTTAGTACAGTGCCTGGCATGAGTATTTACTAGGCATCTGCTATGGGCCAGACTGTCTTAGGGTTTGAAAGTACATCAGGGGAAAAAAGACAAATCTCTTCCCTGTGACATTTACATTCTAGCCGGGATGTGGGAGAGGCAGACAATCAGTGGCCAACATAGTAATGAAGGCTATAAGAAAGAGAAAGCTGAGAAGTGGGATAGAGAGAGCTGGGAATGCAATTTTCAAAACGGTAGTTAGCAACGGCCTCACTGAGAAGATGACCCTGCAGGAAAGATCTTGAGGTGAAAGAGGGAGCCATGTGGCCACCTGGAGGGAAGAATGTTCAGGCAGGTGGAACATCAAGCACAATGGCTTTGAGGCTGCCCATAATGTTGGATAAAATGTCAGCTATTTTGATTGTTACCTGCCTAATCCCCAAAGGCATTTGAATTTCTGACATTGTTAAACTGTTGTTGATGGTGGCTGTGGAAACTGGTCCTATGACTCTGGTTTTGGCTGAGAAAAGGCACAGGGTGGTAGAGAGAGTGTAGATGGTGCAGAGAGTGGTCTCCATCTCTTGAGGGCGAGCTCCCTGAGGCAGGGGCCTTGGCTTGATAGATGCCATCTATACCTGTTCATTGAATGCACACATGTATGCACGAAGGTAGGTTTGTTCTGGATTGTGGGGCGCGGAAGAGAGGAAGGAATAGTGAAGGAAAGAGCTGGGGCGAAATGAATTAATGATGGGATAAAGCTTTGTTTTCCGGCCCCATATTTCTAGTTGTGCTGATGATTCTAGGTCAAGGGCTGATAGCTTTGAAGGGAGCTTTGTTTCCAGCTCATTAGAACCAGTCAGTTGGTTTAATTGCAAGGCTAGCTCCTATTTTGATGCACATCAAAGCAGATTAAAGACATTTTTGCCAGAGTTGCTATTTTAGCAGGCAACAATTTGTGTGCCCACCAGGAAACCAGGTTTGGTATGAAAATAGAGACTTCCCCTGGCTTCTTGTGCTCAGGAACCAACAGTAGCTGGCTTTCCATCTGTGCTGCTTCTTGCCTGGAAAACAAGGCAAAAAATGTGTGTGAGGAGGTGGGGCTTGATCAACAGCTGCCAACGCTGTGTGCTATTTGCAGACACAGGAGAAGTGGGAGAAGAAACGCTCTGGTCAGGTTCTTTTGTCAAATGAGGATAATGATACCTGCCTTTTGTGGTGATTGACAGGACTATATGAGGTGATATTGTGTCAGTAAATGTCAGTTCCTTTCCTTTTCTGACCCCTGAAGACAGCTCCCTAGAGACTGATCCCCTTCCAGGGAGCAGGATGAAAGAGAAGGTTTCCTCCCTGGGAAAGGAAAACCCTGGGGATGGAGAATGGAGAGAAGAAGTTGAACAAGGAACAGCAGTGGGGAGTGGGATTCTCAGAGATGCAGGCCCCGTAAGTTAGACCCCACTCCCAGAGTGAGACTCTGAACTGGGAGGTGTAGCTAGGAGAACCATCTCTGCCCTTCCTCATGGTGCTCCTGCTGAAAGCTCATGCCTACAAGCTTTTGAGGGGCCATCTAAAATACATCTAATGGTCCCATCCCATTTGGAGCAAAGGAGAATGAAGAAAACCAAAGACTCAGGAAAATTATTAGTCCCAAGGACGCATGGACCACATGAACCACAATCTTCACCAGCCTGAGCCTGGAAGAACTAGATGGTGCCTGGTTACCACCTTCAACCACTCTGACAGGGATCACAATAGAGGGTCCTGGACAGAGCAGGAGAAGAATGTAGAACAAAGTCCAAATTCACAAAAAAAAAAAGACCAGACTTTCTGGTATGACAGAGACTGGAGGAATCCCCAAGACTATGGCCCTCAGGCACCTTTCTAACTCAGAACTGAAGCCACTCCAAAAGACCAGCTTTCAGTCAAAGATTAGACAGGCCTATAAAACAAACAATAATACACATGTAGAATGTGCTTCTTAGATCCATCATGTATATGAGACCAAATTGCCGACACCTGCCCAAAAGCAAAGATGAAAAGGCAGGAAAACTGGACAAATGAACACAGGAAACCCAGGATGGAAGGGGGAAGAGTGCTGACACATTGCAGGAATTACAACCAATGTCATGGAACAATTTGTGCATAAATAAATTTTTGAACAAGAAATAATTTTCTCTGTAAACTTTTCACCAAAGCACAATAAAATAAAAAAATAAAAGACAAGAAGACTCAAGCCTACAGGTGCCAAGCACGAAAATCACAAGTCATAGGTGACAGGTGGGTTGATATGGGAGTGTTTTATAGCCTCTCAATTTTGTTCTTATTTTCAAAAATAGCCTAGCACATACAAGGTTCACACATGCTGGGTAATTTCAATTGCAAATATCGGAAACCTACCTCAGCAAAAGAAGAATTTATTCCTCCTGGGGAGTCCCTCAGTGGTGCAAAGAGCTAATGAGATCAGCTGCTAACTGAAAGGTTGGAGGTTTGAGTCCACCTAGAATAACCTCAGAAGAAAGGCCTGATGATCTACTTTTGAAAAAATCCTATGAGGCACAGTTCTACTCTGACACACATGGGGTTGCCATGAGTCAGAGCTGACTTGGCAGCAACTGTTTTTTAAATTCCTCCCAGAATCCTAAGAAGTATAGGACACTAAACCTTAAAAAGGGCTCAATTGTGCTAGAATAAGAGACTGAAATGCCACCTGACTCCATTTCTTTTCATGCTTATCTCTGCCTGTCCATGTCATTGTAACTGTAATCCAGCTCATGACTAGTAATGGCTTCCCGCATTGGAGGGGGATGAACCTTCTTTCCTGGGGAAGAAGTTCATTGGTTCACCTTGATTCAGGGACAGTCCCTGGGTCAGATCACTGTGGCCGATAGGGGTGTGTTATGGAAGAATGGGGATGATGTTCTTATTTACTTGAGGGGCCTGAGAGCAATTACAATTGCGTGGATGCCCACAACTCGTCTCACATCTAATTTCCAATATTTTTACAAGTATTAGTGATATCCAAGGGGCTGATGTTACTGTCACCTCTTCAGTAGGGCACAACCCATGTCCTTAGAAAGCTGGAGAAACAGCCTGGGCTGAGAGGCTGCCCAAAGGGGAAGGGTGGGATGGTGCTCTCCCAGTGGACAGGCAACATCTTTTTCAGACACCCCTGTCATTCACCTTCTCCCGTTTCTTACCCATCCCCCACTATGTCATGAAAAGTATCTCTGTAGATTATTCTTACTGAATAACAGGGAAGCATGTACGAGTATTTATGTTTCAGACATTTTGGCTGACAGAATTCACTTTGTGCTATTCATTTCTCGTTTTTCCCTCCCTCCTCTACCACTAAGTGCTCCCTTGTGTTAAAACCTAGTCCCCGGGTGGTGCAAATGATTAACCACTTGGTTACTACTTGAAAAGTCGGTGGTTTGAATTCACCCAGAGGTGCCTAGAAGCCTGATAATCTACTTCTGAAAACTCAAACCACTGAAAACCCTATGGAGAACAGTTTTACTCTGACACACATGGGGTCGCCATGAGTTGGAATTGACTTGACAGCATCAGGTTTGTGTGTTTGTGTGTGAAAACAGTTCTCCTAATGGTAGAAACTGATTCTAGCCCTAAACCTAGAAGGGAGGTTTATGGACTCTAGCCTGGGGGATCTTGTACAATCCAAGGAGACTTGGAAAGGCAGAAGCAAGGGTAGTTCTAGGGCACTGACAGTAGGAGATCATGAACTCTACAGTACAGTCAATAACATGACTCAGCTGTAACCTCTCTAAATCCCCAGGTCTTTCAAGTCCACATTTCACATTTCTGATAGAATTGATTGGCCCAAGTTCAGGTCAGGGATGTGCCGCTGATCGACCAGTTAGTGGCATACCTAGTATATTAGATACCTGCACTGGGTCATTTTTTAACACTGCAAACAAAATTTTATTGAAATACAGGAGGGTCACCAATGGTAGACAGGTTTCTTTGCTAAAGTGAATGGAAAAAATGATGAAGTAAAACAGATAAACAGAAGATTTCAAAGGGCAGCTTGAG
This sequence comes from Elephas maximus indicus, assembly GCF_024166365.1. Classification (NCBI taxonomy): domain Eukaryota; kingdom Metazoa; phylum Chordata; class Mammalia; order Proboscidea; family Elephantidae; genus Elephas; species Elephas maximus. The sequence goes on along the minus strand of NC_064821.1, from coordinate 162,082,072 downwards.
AAGACAAAGTATTATAATGAAATGTGCAAAGACCTGGAATTAGAAAAACAAAATGGAAGGACATGCTCGGCATTTGTCAAGCTGAAAGAACTGAAGAAAAAATTTGAGCCTCGAGTTGCAATATTGGCTGCAACAATGAGCTCAAGCATAACAACGATTGTAAGGATGGTGCAGGACCGGGCAGTGTTTTGTTCTGTTGTGCATAGGGTCGCTATGAGTTGGAACCGACTCGACGGCACCTAACAACAACAACAACAACAACTGACAAAATATTGAATGATACAGGAAGCATCAAAAGCAGATGGAAGGAATACACAGAGTCACTGTACCAATAAGAATTTGTTGACGTTCAACCATTTTCAGGAGGTAGCATATGATCAAGAAGAACCAATGGTACTGAAGGAAGGAAGTCCAAGCTGAACTGAAGGCACAGGTAAAAAACAAGGCTCCCGGAACTGAAGGAATACCAGCTAAGATGTTTCAACAAACAGAAGCAAACCTGGAAGTGCTCATCATCTATACTAAGAAATTTGGAAGACAGCTTTCTGGTCAACCAATTAGAAGAAATCTATATTAGTGCTATTCCAAAGAAAAGTGATCCAACAGAATGCAGAAATTATAGAACAATATCATTAATATCATACACAATTAAAATTTTGCTGAAGATTATTCATAGGTGGTTATATCCATACATAGACAGGAAACTGCCAGAAACTCAAACTGGATTCAGAAGAGGACATGTAACAAGGGATATCATTGCTGATGTCAGATGGATCCTGGCTGAAAGCAGAGAATATCAGAAAGAAGTTTACCTTTGCTTTACCGACGATGCAAAGGCATTCAACTGTGTGGATCATAACAAATTATGGATAACATCATGAAGAATGGGAATTCCAGAACACTTAATTGTGCTCATGAGGAACCTGTACATAGACCAAGAGGCAGTCGTTCAAACAGAACAAGGGGATTCTGCATGGCTTAAAATCAGGAAAGGTGTGTGTCTGGGTTGCATCCTTTCACCATACTTTTTCAATCTGTATGCTGAGCAAATAATCCGAGAAACTGGACTATATGAAGAGGGCAATGGCATCAGGATTGAAGGAAGACTCATTAATAACCTGCATAATACAGACGACACAACCTTGCTTGCTGAAAATGAAGAGGACTTGAAGCACTTACTGATGAAAATCAAAGACCACAGCCTTCAGTATGGATTACACAACATACAGAAAATGAAAATCCTCACAAGTAGACCAATAAACAGCATGATAAACAGAGGAAATATTGAAGTTGTCAAGGATTTCACTTTACTCAGATCCACAATCAACACGCATGGAAACAGCAGTCAAGAAATCAAATGATGTATTGCATTGGGCAAATCTGCTCCAAAAGACCTCTTTACAGTGTTGAAATCCAAAGAAGTCACCTTGAGGACTAAGATGCTCCTGACCCAAGCTGGGGTATTTTCAATGACCTCATATGCATGCAAAAACTGGACAATGAATAGAGAAGATTGAAGAAGAATTGAGGCATTTGAATTATGGTGTTGGGGAAGAATATTGAATATACCATGGACTGCCAAAAGAACAAACAAATCTGCCTTGGAAGAAGTACAGCCAGAAAGCTCCTTTGAAGCAAGGATGGACATATTATCAGGAGAGATCAGTCCCTGGAGAAGGACATAATGCTTGGTAAAGTAGAGGGTCAATGAAAAAGAGAAAGACCTTCGACGAGATGGATTGACACAGTGGCTGCAACAATGGGCTCAAGCATAGTAATTATTGTGAGGCTGGCACAGGATTGGCCAATGTTTCATTTTGTTGTACATGGGGTTGCTATGAGTCAGAACTGACTTGATGGCACCTAACCACAACAAGAAGATTATTTTTCAATCATAATCATAAAATAAAATGAATAATAATAATTGATAATAAACCAAACCAAACCCAGTGCCATCGAGTTGATTCCAACTCATAGCGACACTATAGGATAGAGTAGAACTGCCCCATAGAGTTTCCAAGGACCACCTGGTGGATTCGAACTGCTGACTCTTTGGTTAGCAGCACTTAACCACTGTGCCACTAGGGTTTCCAATAATGACAATAATGACCATAAAAGAAACAAAAAATGAATATATTTTTTATTAAACTTTGTATATTTTTTTAAGATACATAATAAAATAACCATTGAAATATAATAAAAGAAGGCAGTAATAAAATAATACTTTTTATTGCACTAATGTATTTTTTTGAAATAAGGAAAATAATTTTTTATTGTCATATTGGTCTATTACAGTAATGAATAGTAACATGACAATTTTTTGTATTTAGGTTTTAATTTTTGCAAGTTTATTAAAAAATTCATCAAAATAGATCTTTGCCTATTAATGTTCAAGAGGCAATAAATGTCATGGATTGAATTGTGCCCTCAAAAATATGTGTATCGATTTGGCTAGGCCATGATTCTTAGTATTGTGTGATTGTCCCCAATTTTATCATCTGATGTGATTTCCCTATGTGTTGTAAATTCTACTTCTATGATGTTGATGAGATGGAATTAGTGGTAGTTATGTTAATAAGGCAGGGCTCAAGCTACAAGATTAGATTATGTCTTAAGCCAATCTTTTTTTAGATAAAAAAGAGAGAAGCAAGCAAAGAGACAAGGGGAGCTCATACCACCAAGAAAGCAGTGCTGGGAGCAGGGCTGATCCTTTGGACTTGAGGTTCCTGCTCGGAGAAGCTCCTGGGCCGGGGAAGATTGATGACAAGGACCTTCATCTAGAGCTGACAGAGAGAGAAAGCCTTCCCCTGGAGCTGATGCCCTGAATTTGGACTTGTAGCCTACTAGACTATAAGAGAATAAACTTCTCTTTGTTAAAGCCATCCACTTGTGGTATTTCTGTTACAGCAGCACTAGATGACTAAGACAATGAGATATATCCATCTATTTTCATGCATAGCTGATCAAGCAATACTTTTCATTGATTTTAATTTAAAAAATTTTCTTTCATATGAAGTAATATATAAATAGGAAAAATCTTAAATATAAGGGTAAGCTTAACAGAGATTTACAGAAATCCCATTTTATAGTGAATCCTTGGAATTGAGTCTAGAAAATCTGAGTCTAGGAATTGATTCTAGTGACTTTTAAATGTCTACCCAGTTAAAAAATTTCTAATAAAATATCTTCCCAGAAAATTCCTCATACAGTTTTTATTATTTTTAGTAAAAAATTACAAAGTTTTTCTTCTGCAAAGATCAGAGAAAATGTCTGAATAACAGCACATTAACACTATCTGACTCATTGCTATAGATCAAGTGTCCAGTTCTTGGCAAGAAAAATCAAGGCATTCAAACACTGCCCTTTAGATTTCTTCTGGCAATGTAAGACCAACATCTTTTGTCATTTCTTCTGGCATTCATGGAATAACAGAATTAAAGTAACACAGATCCCATTTCTTAATTTTTATAATCAGTGTGATTTTACTGGTTATTGTGAATTTACTTTTTAGATGCAGGAATATGTAGTACACAGGGGTTGGACACCCAAAATGATCCTGAATGATTCTAACCAATTCCAAATGGACTTGTATGGTTGAGTCTGTGTGTATCAGGGCATGACAGTAAAACTGGGAGTGCTCTGCATTAACTTCCATGTAGAATGCGAGTTATTAAAGGATAAGTAATAAAAATATGTGCTAAATTGGAGCTTTCATACATATTATTAAAACTCAACAATAATATAGCAATTGTTTAGAACTTAGACCAAAAAAAGTTTTCCTCAGGAAGGAGTACTCTATCACTGGCATTGTTTGGAATTGCCGACACATGTTGATAATACAAAGCAGATTGACTTCTAGTTGGTTTATTATTGTTTTTAAATTCTCTACAGCCTTCCTTTTTGCAGATTGCTCACATTACCCAGCCCTTTGTACACTGCTGCGCTTAGCTATTGTGGTGGGAGTTGGGGGAGCGGGAGTCAAGTAAGGTACACAAAAACTCTGTAAGCCCACCCTGAGTTTCAGGGGCCATTCTCAAAAGAGGGAGTGCTATTGTGACTCAGGCAGTCACTCCAAGTGGTGGCTATTACATTCTTCTTCTTAGCTGCTTAGCATAACATACACACACACACCATATACTTTATCCCGTATGTCCCAGGATGCTTCTACCCAACATAATCTGATGTGCCCACATCTAACCACACATGCAGTGGGTTGTAACTCAAAGTCATATCAGCTACTGCATCCAAGGTGATGTCATGAGCCATTGTTCTTGGAGTCTAGATCCATTCCTACTCTAGTTATACTGAGATCCCATCTGAGAGTCATCAGACTATGGATTAACTAGCAAATGAAACCTCTAATAACACACCCTATCCTCAAACTCTCTTCCCACACAATTTCTCCAGTCCTAATGATATTCCTTAGCTAATTCCTGTGTATAACTCCTTTCTTCTCTACACTGATTCTCCATAACCTCTCCAGGCCGAAATGAGTTCAAATATTGGGCACAGAGTGGACATTACAGAGGGGTGGAGCCCAGTGGAATGAATTGTTTCATCCACTTGGTAGAGGTAGGGGTGCAGTGGGGAATGCTTCAAACAGGCTTGCAGGCTTAAGTTCCCCAATCCCTCTGGCCCCTCCCATATATCGCAATTTCCGTGGTCAGGACTCTGGTCTTCCCTGATTGTGCTGTGTTAATTGGTGAAACCTGGCAAGTTTGTAAATATGAATGGAGGTATAATTCAATAGTCTGCAATATCAGTTTTGAACTTGGTTTTTAGTGATCTTTTAATTATATTAAGCTCTCAAGTTTGATCTGATGCCCATAGGAAAAACTTTTGTGACCAAGTTTGTCATTTCTTATATTAGGCCATCTCGATACACTCAGAAGCAACCTTGTGGTCTCTATTTTAGTCTCTTTTAAAAGGATTTACATTGGTTGTTATTGGGGCCCCCCCAGCCTCACCCCCAGTGTGTACATAATCCCAGGTGACCACAAGAAATACACTTAGTGCTGTTTTGCCACATTTGATGAAGGGTTTCTAATTTCCTATCTCAGAATATAGATGGAGTCTTACTGCCTTCACTCACACCTCACTGTACTGAACTACTGGAAGTGCTCACATATCTATTCCCCAAAATTTGGAAGATAGCTTCCAGGCCATCAACTGGAAGAAATCCCTATTTGTACCCATTCCAAAGAAAGATGATCCAAAGAATGCAGAAATTATCGAATAATATCACTAATGTAATATGCAAGTAAAATTTTGATGAAAATAATTAAAAAATGGTTGCAGCAGACAGGGAGCTGCCAGAAATTCAAGCCAGATTCAGAAGAGGACATGGAATGAAGGATATCATTGCTGATGTCAGATCCTGCTTGAAAGCAGAGAATATCTGAAAGAGGTTCACATGTGTTTTATTGACTATACAAAGGCATTCAATTGTGTGGATCATAACCAATTGTGGATAACACTGTGAAGAATGGGAATTCTAGAACATTTAATTGTGCTCATAAGGAACCTGTACATAGACCAAGAGTCAGTCGTTTGAACAGAACAAGGGGCTTCTGCGTGGTTTAAAATCAGGAAAGATGTATGTCAGGGTTGTACCCTTTAACCATACTTTTTCAATCTGTATGCTGAGCAAATAATTCGAGAAACTGGACTACATGAAGAAGAAAGTGGCATTAAGGTTGAAAGAAGACTCATTAACAAACTGTGATATGCAGATGACACAACCTTCCTTGTTAAAAATGAAGAGGGCTTGAAACACTCACTGATGAAGATCCAAGACTATAGCTTTTAGTATGGATTACACTTCGACATAAAGAAAACAAAAATCCTCCCAACTGGACCAATAAGCAACATCATGTAAACAGAGAAAAGATTGAAGTTGTCAACGATTTCATTTTTCTTAGATCCACAATCAATACCCATTGAAGCAGCAGTCAAGAAATCAAACGAGGAGTTCCAGCCAACATGGTGCCATAGACAGAAGCACCACATTGTCCCTCCACAGCAAAGACCTGAAAAACTGAGTTAAACAGAGACAAATGTCAGTTCTGGAACCCAAAGTGTCAAAGGAAGAGATAAAGGATTCAGCCAAGCACTGAATAGAATAAGAAACCGACAGAGAACAGAGAGCAAGGAGAGATTCATGTGGAAGTCCCCTATCAGCTAATGCAGAACAGATTAGCCATCTGGGACTCCTGCCGGAGATCAGTGGTCAGGGAGCATGGGAAAGTAGCATCACAGAGCTCCCAGCAGGAGACAGACCACCAAGTAATCAGCAATATATACCTTCCTGCCCCCCATCCTTTCCCAGCTGTTCTACCTCTATGCTTCCTGGCTGGCAGTGGTGGCTCAGCTGACCAGGAAGTGCACTGTCCATACTGCTTGGATTCACCCACAAACATCGGAGATCTGCAGACAGGGAGTATGGGAAAGCAGCTTCACAAAGTTCCCAGCAGGAGACAGAGCACCCGGTAACCAGCGATATATACTTTCCTAATCCCCACCCTTCTTCCCACCACCCCTTGGCCTCCTCTGCTTCCCGCTGCCAGCAGTCTCTTGACTGGGAGGCAACTGTTTCGGCCCTGGGCCACTTGGATTCACCCCACCTACACTGGCTGCCTCCCTGAGTGCCATTTGTCTGTTGCTGGTGTTGATTTTTCCCTTTCTTTTGGTTTCCTCCATGCCTCCCACAACCTCTCCCTTCTTTTTCTTGAACACCTGGCTCCATGTGCCACCTTTGCTTCTTCTTGAAAGGCTGTGAAGTGCCTGGTCCCCAACACCACACTGGTGGGATACCTGGTGCTTTTTTTTTTTTCTTTGTTCTGTTTGTTTTCTTTTTCTTTTCGAAGCTTGGGAGCCCCTTCTAGCTGGGCTGCACTGCACAGCTTAGGAGCCACTTCCTCAGTCTGTGCAGCTGAGCCAGTGGGATCTCTGGGGGCGTTTCTTTTTTCTGTCTTTCTTCATTTCTAAGTTCTTGTCTCTCTATACTTACTTTCTTTTCTTGTTTCCTGAATACCTGGTGCTGTGTGACATCTATACCCCCTCTAGCCAGGCTATCCTGCGCAGCTTGGGAGCCGCTGACCTGGTCTTCGAAGGCACACCAGTGGGACCTCTGGGGGCTTTTCTTTTCTTTTGTTTTCCAAATTTTTATCTAGATATTTTTTCTTTCCTTTTTTGTTTTTTTTCCATTTCTCTGTTTCTCATCTCTCTACTCCAGTGGCAAGCTCCTGTAGCACTCTTTTTTTATTTGTTCATTTTTGGCTCCTGTTTTTCACTCCTCTTTCTCATACCCATATTGACTCCACACATCACAACCTCATCCCTCTTTCATGCCTACCTGAACCATGTGCTGAACATCACACCCCTGAGCAGCACAGGCATGGCCTACTGGAACCTGCCCAGCACTGATTCCTGGTCTGCCCTATCAGCCCTAGTACATGCCACAGACAACCCATTCCAGTCCCTCCCCTTCAGCTGGACCTGCCCTGCTGCACCATAGCTATGTGACTGGCCCTGACCATTGGACAAGGAGGTGAAAATATCATGACTACAGATGAACAAGCAACAAAGAATGCGCAGCCTACCTGCTCAGACATAACCAAATAAAACAGAAAAGCAAGATGAAACAAACATCTACAATCAACAGATGAAGAAAAAAACTACTGAATGTCCTGAAGACAGCAGACAATATCAAAACATATTTAAAAAAACAGGACAGGATGGTTCCAGTAGGCATCCAAAGTAAAACACCAGATGACTTTCCAGTAGAAGAAAAGCACTAGAAATACCTGACAAGGAATTCAAATCTCTAATATTCAGAGCTATCCAAAAGTTGAAGCAAAGAACAGACAAAAATGAGGAAAAATGGACAAATTCATGGAAAAGGCGGACAAATTCATGGAAAATACAGACAAAAAAATGGGACAATTCAGGGACAAAATGCCACAATAAATTCAGAACGAGAAATCATACAAAAACAACAATTAGAAATCCAAAAGATAAACAAGATTTCAGAAGTAGACAGTGCCAAAGAAGGGCTGAGGAGCAGGTTTGAGATGATGGAAGACAGGATCAGTGAAATTGGAGACAAACACTTGGATACAACTCTGTTTGAGGGAAAATCAGAAAAAAGAACTAAGAAAAATGAAAAAACACTGAGAATTATGTAGGATAAAATAAGAAGCAAAACTTTGTGAGTGATCGGAGTTCCAGAACAGGGGGAGAAAATGGAAAACACAGAGAGGATCACTGAAGAACTGCTGCCAGAGAACTTCCCTAATAACATGAAAGCTGAAAAGCGGATCATCCAAGAAGTTCAAAGAACCCCATGTAGGATAGACCCCAAAAGAAAACCGTCAAGGCATATCATAATCATGCTCGCTAAAACCAACGACAAAGTCCTGAGAGCAGCTCGAGAAAAACAAAAAGTCACATACAGAGAAGAAACAATGAGACTAGCCTCTGATTATTCGGCAGAAACCATGTAGGCAAGAAGGCAACAGGATGACATATATATAACACTGAAAGAAAAAAAATTGCCAACCAAGAATAATATGTCTTGCAAAACTCTCATTCAGATATGGTGATGAAATTAGGACATTTCCAGATAAACATAAATTAAGGGAATATATAAAAAAACAAACCAAACTTACAAGAGTTATTAAAGGGTGTCTTTCAGTTTGAGAACAAACACCAGACCACAGCCCGAATCTAGCACACCAGATTGTACCAGCCAGATACCATCCTCCTCCTCAGCCTTTCTTTGGCACTGTCCACTTCTGAAATCTTGTTTATCTTTTGGATTTCTAATTGTTGTTTTTGTATGATTTCTAGTTGTGAATTTATTGTGGCATTTTGTCCCTGTATTGTTTTCCTGAATTGTTCCATTTTTTTTGTCTGTATTTTCCATGAATTTGTCTGCCTTTTCCAGACACTCTCAGGGACTAACCAAAACCATAAGAATTACAACAAGGAACCGGAGAGGTTAATCTGTAAATGACGACAATGACAGAACAACAAAAGAGGGAATAAATGGTGTAGGTAGAGAACTCTGTAATAGAAAGGCAAGGCGATAGCAAGCAACAATAGACTGGCTCAAACCTAGGAAGATAAGGGTAAATTTCAAGGTAACCACAAACCACAAAGTTAACAAACATACTCATCAAAATAAAGAAGAAAAATGTAAAGCCTTAATAAAAACAAAATCTACAAAAACAAAAAGAAATGAAAATGAAATCCACAAGCACGGGTGAGTAAGAGGAACAAAGAAAATGTCAGCACCACAAAAAAAGCATTACAAAATGACAGCAATAATTACACTGAATATAACTGGCCTAAATGCACCCATAAAGAGACAAAGTGACAGAATGGATTAAAAAAACAGACACCTTAGAAACAAAAACATAAATTTATTAAAAATCAAAGGATGGAAAAAAGTATATCAAGCAAATAACTTCTACAAAAGAGCAAGAGTGGCAATACTAATAATCTCAGATAAAATAGACTTAAAACAAAATCCACCGTAAAAGACAAAGAAGGCTATTATATAATCACTAAAGGGACATTTGCACACCCAATGACAGGGCTCCAAAATACATAAAACAAACTTTAAAAGCACTGAAAGGAGAAAGTGACAGTTCCACGATAATAGTAGGAGACTTCAACACGCCATTCTCAGTAAAGGACAAAACATCTAGAAAGAAACTCAACAAAGATACAGAAGACCTAAAGGGCACAATAAGCCAACTCGACCTCATAGACATATGCAGAACACTTCACCCAACACCTGCAAAGTACACATTCTTTTCCAAAGCACATAGAACGTTCTCCAAAATAGACCACATCTTAGGCCACAGAGCAACCCTGAACAAAATCCAAAACACTGAGATAATACAAAGTATCTTCTCTGACCAAATGCCATCAAAGTAAAAATTAACAACAGGAAGAGCAAGGAAAAAAAAAAAATCAATTACTTGGAAACTGATAAAACCCTCAAAAACCACTGGGTGATAGAAGAAATCAGATATGGAATAAAAAAAATTCCTGGAATCAAATGAGAATGAAAACACATCATACTAAAACCTTTGGGATACAGCAAAGGCAGTGCTCAGATACCAATTTATAGCAATAGATGCACACATCAAAAAAGAAGAAAGGGACAAAATCAAAACATTAACTATACAACGTGAACAAATAGAAAGAGAACAGTAAAAGAATAAATGAAATAGAGAATAGAAAAACAATAGAAAGAATCAACAAAACCAAAAGTTGCTTTTTCAAAAGGATCAACAAAATCGACAAACCAGTGGCCAAACTGACAAAAGAAAAACAGGAGAGGACACAAATAACCCAAATAAGAAATGAAATGGGGGACATTACAACAGACCCAAATGAAATAAAAAGGATCATAACAGAGTATTATGAAAAACTATACTCCAACAAATTTGAACCTAGAGGAAATGGACAAATTCCTAGAAACACACTACCTACCCAAACTAACACAAAATGATGTTGAAAATCTGAACTGACCTGAAACAAGAGAGGAGATTGAAAACGTACTAAAAAAAAACTCCAACAACAACAACAAAAAGCCCTGGCCCAGATGGCTTCACTGGAGAACTCTACCAAACATTCAGAGAAGACCTTACACCAGTACTACTCAAACTATTTCAGAACATAGAAAAGGAAGCGATACTTCCAAACTCATTCTATGAAGCCAGCATAACCCTGATAACAAAACCAGGCAAAGACATCACAAAAAAGAAAACTACGGACCAACATCTCTCATGAATTTAGATGCAAAAATTCTCAACAAAATTTTAGCCGATAGAATTCAGCATCATATGAAGAAAATAATACACCATGACCAAGTAAGATTCATATCAGTTATGCAAGGACATTTCAACATTAGAAAATCAATCACCATAATCCACCACATAAATAAAAGGAAAGAAAATTATCACATGATAATCTCAATGGACACGGAAAAGGCATTTGAAAAAGTCCAACACCCATTCCTGATAAAAACTCTCAATAAACAAGGTATAGAAGGGGAATTTCTCAACATAATAAAAGACATCTGCAAAACCAATGGCCAACATCATTCTTAATGGAGAGAGGCTGAAAACATTCCCCTGGAGAACAGGAACAAGACAAGGATGCTCTTTATCACCACTCCTATTTAACATTGTGCTGTAAGTCCTAGCTAGAGCAAAAAGGCAAGAAAAGGGCATCCAAATTGGTAATGAAGAAGTTAAATTTTCCCTATTTGTGGATGATACAATACTATACATAGAAAACCCAAAATATTTCACGAGAAAACTACCAGAACTAATAGAAAGATTCAGCAGACTATTGTTGTTGTTAGGTGCCATCGAGTCAGTTCTGACTCATGGCAACCCTATGCACAACAGAATGAAACACTGCCTGGTCCTGCACCATCCTGACAATCCTTGTTATGCTCGAGCCGATTATTGCAGCCACTGTGTCAATCCACCTCATTGAGGGTCTTCCATTTTTCTGCTGACCCTGTACTTTACCAAGCATGATGTTCTTCTCCAGGGACTGATCCCTCATGACGATATGTCCAAAATAGGTAAGGCGCAGCCTCGCCATCCTTGCTTCCAAGGAGCATCCAGGCTGTACTTCTTCCAAGACAGATTTTTTCATTCTTTTGGCAGTCCATGGTATATTCAATGTTCTTCACCAACACCACAATTTGAAAGTGTCAGTTTTTCTTCTGTCTTCCTTGTTCATTGTTCAGCTTTCACATGCATGTGATATGATTCAAAATACTAAGGCTTGGATCAGGTGAACCTTAGTCTTCAAGGTGACATCTTTGCTTTTCAACACTTTAAAGAGGTACTTTGCAGCAGATTTGCCCAATGCAATGTGTCTTTTGATTTCTTGACTGCTGCTTCCATGAGTGTTGATAGCGGATCCAAGTAAAATGAAATCCTTGATAACTTCAATCTTTTCTGCATTTATCATGATGTTGCTTATTGGTCCAGTTGTGAAGATTTTTGTTTGCTTTATATTGAGGTGTAATCCATACTGAAGGCTGTGGTCTTTGATTTTCATTAGTAAGTGCTTCAAGTCCACTTCACATTCAGCAAGCAAGGTTGTGTCATCTGCATAATGCAGGTTGTTAATGAGTTTTTCTCCAATCCTGATGCCCCATTCTTCTTCATATGGTCCAGCTTCTTGAATTATTTGCTCAGCATACAGATTGAATAGGTATGGTGAATGGATACAACCCTGAGGCACACCTTTCCTGACTTTAAGCCAATGAGTATCTCCTTGTTCTGTCCAAACAACTGCCCCTTGATTTATGTGAACGTTCCTCAAGAGCACAATTATGTGTTCTGGAATTCCCATTCTTCTCAATGTTATCCATAATTTGTTATGATCTACAGAGTCAAATGCTTTTGCGTAGCCAATAAAACACAGGTAAACATCCTTCTGGTATTCTTTGCTTTCTGCCAGGATCCATCTGACATCAGCAATTATATCCCTGGTTCCAAGTCGTCTTCTGAATCAGCCCTGAATTTCTGACAGTTCCCTGTCAATATACTGCTGCAGCCACTTTTGAATGATCTTCAGTACAACTTTGTTTGTGTGTGATATTAATGGTACTGTTCGATCATTTCTGCATTCAGTTGGATCACCTTTCTTGGGAATATGCATAAACATGGATCTCTTCAAGTCAGTTGGTCAGGAAGCTGTCTTCCATATTTCTTGGCATAGATGAGTGAGCACCTCAAGTGCTGCAACCATTTTATGAAACATCTCAATTGATATTCAGTCAATTCCTGGAGCCTTGTTTTTCACCAATGCCTTCAGTGCAGCTTGTACTTCTTCCTTCAGTACCATTGGTTCCTGATCATATGCTATCTCTTGAAATGATTAAACGTTGACTAATTCTTTTTGGTATAATGACTCTGTGTATTCCTTCCATCTTCTTTTGATGCATCCTGCATCATTTAATATTTTCCCCATAAAATACAAGATCAATAAACAATAATCAGTTGGATTCCTATACGCCAGTAAAGAGAACAATGAAAAGGAAATCAGGAAAACAATACCAATTATAATAGCCCCTAAAAAAATAAAATAATTAGGAATAAATCTAACCATGGATGTAAAAGACCTATACAAAGAAAACCACAATGCACTACTGTAAGAAACCAAAAGAGATCTACATAAATGGAAAAACATACCATGTTCGTGGATTGGCAGACACAACATTGTGAAAATGGCAATTCTTCCCAAAGCGATTTACAAATACAGTGCAATCCTGATCCAAATACCTTCAACATTCTTTAAAGAGATGAAAAAACTTATCCTTAACTTCATGTGGAAAGGGAAGAAGCCCCCAGATAAGTAAAGCACTATTGAAGAAGAATAAAGTAGTAGAACTCACACTACCTGACCTCAGAACCTGCTACACAACTACAGTAGTCAAAACAGCCTGGAACTGGTACAACAACAGACACATTGACCAATGGAACGGGACTGAGAACCCAGATGTAAATCCATCCACCTATGGTCATCTGATTTTGACAAGGCCCAAAATCCGTCAAATGGGGAAAAGAGAGTCTTTTTAACAAATGGTCCTGGCAAAACTGAATGTCCATCTGCAAAAAAAAAAAGAAAGAAAGAAGACCCATACTTCAGAGCATACACAAAAACTAATTCAAAATGGATCAAAGACCTAAATATAAAGCCAAAAACTATGAAGTTCATAGAAGAAAAAGTAGGATCAATGCTAGAGGCCCTAATACACGGCATTAATAGGATACAAACCACAACCAACAACACACAAACTCTAGAAGATAAGCTAGATAACTGGGATTTTCTAAAAATTAAACACTTATGGTTATCAGAAGATTTTACTAAGAGTAAAAAGAGAACCTATAGACCGGGAAAAAATTTTTTGGCTATTACAAATCAGACAAAGGTCTAATCTCTAAAATCTACAAGAAAATCCACCACCTCTACAACAACAACAAAAAAACCAAATAATCCAATTAAAAAATGGGTAAAGGAAATGAGCAGACACTTCACTGAAGAAGACATTCAAGCTGCCAACAGACACATGAGGAAATGCTTGTGATCACTAGCCATTAGAGAAATGCAAATCAAAACCACAATAAGATGCCATCTCACCCCGGCATTACTGGCACAAACAAAAAAAACAAAAACAGGAAATAACAAACATTGGCGAGGCTGTCGGAAGATCAGAACTCTTATGCACTGCTGGTGGGGATGCAAAATAATACACCCATTTTGGAAAATGATATGGCTCCTCCTTAGAAACCTAGAAATAGAAATACCGTATGATCCAGCAATCCCACTTCTAGGTATATATCCTAGAGAAATAAGAGTCGTCACATGAATAGACATATGCACACGCATTGCAGCATTGTTCAGAATAGCAAAAAGATGGAAACAACCTAGATGCCCATCAACAAACTGTGATACAAACACACAATGGAGTATTATGCAGCAATAAAGAACTATGATGAATCTGTGAAGCATGTCATAACATAACTAAATCTGGAGGGCATTATGCTGAGTGAAATAAGTCAATCACAAAAGGACAAATATTGTATGAGACCACTACTGTAAAAACTCAGGAAAAAGTTTATACATAAAAAGAGACAATCTTTGATGGTTACGAGGGAGGGGAGGTGTGGGAATGAAAAAACTGTAGACAATATATAAGTGGTAACTTTGGTGAAAGATAAGACAGTACCCAGTACTGGGGAAAGCAGCACAACTTGTACAAGGCAAGGTCATGGTAGCTCCACAGACAATCCAGTCTTCCTGAGGGACCCAATTGCTGGGCTGAGGGTTGTAGGGACAACGGTCTCGGGGACCATCTAGCTCAATTGGCATAACATTGTTTATAAATAAAATGTTCTACATTCTACTTTGGTGAGTAGCGTCTGGGGTCTTAAAAATCTGTGTGCAGCCATCTAGGACACTCCACTTGTCTCACCCCTTTGGAAGCAAGGAAGAATGAAGAAAACTAAAGATACAAGGGAAAGATTAGTCCAAACGACAAATGGACCACATCTACCATGGCCTCCACCAGACCGAGTCTAGTAAAACTAGATGGTGCCAGGCTACCATCATTGACCGCTCTGACAGGGATCACAATAGAGGGTCCTGGACAGAGCTGGAGAAAAATGTAGAACAAAATTCTAATTCAAAAAGAAAGACCAGACTTGCTGGCCTGGCAGAGACTGGAGAAACCCGGAGAGTATGGCCCCCAGACACACTTTCAGCTCAGTAATGAAGCCATTCCTGAGGTTCACCCTTCAACCAGAGGTTGGACAGTCCCATAAAACAAAATGAGACTAAAGGGGCACACCAGCCCAGGGGCAAGGACTAGAAGGCAGGGGAGGACAAGGAAGCTGGTAATAGGGAACTCAAGGCTGAGAAGGGAGAGTTTTGACGTGTCATGGCGTTGTTAACCAATGTCATAAAACAATATTTTTACTAACTGTTTAATGAGAAACTAGTTTATTGTGTGAACCTTTGTCTAAAATACAATTAAAAAAAAAGAAAAAAGAAAAGAGATCAAAGGATGTATCGCATTGGGCAAATCTGCTGCAAAAGACCTCTTTAAAGCGTTGAAAAGCAAAGATGTTACTTTGAGGACTAAAGTGCACCTGAAGCAAACCATGATATTTTCAATAACCTTTTATGCATGGGAAAGCTGGACAATGAATAAGAAAGACTGAAGAAGAATTGATGTGTTTGAATTATGGTGTTGGCAATGAATATTGACTATACAATAATAGGGTGCCAGAAGAATGAACAAATCTGTCTTGGAAGCAATACAGCCAGCATGCTCCTTAGAAGAGAAGATGGAGAGACTTCATCTTATGTACTTTGGACATGTTATCAGGAGGGACCAGTCCTTGGAGAAGGAAATAATGCTTGGTAAAGTAGAGAGTGATTGAAAAGAGGAAGACCCTCAAGGAAATGGATTGACACAGAGGCTACAACAATGGGCTCAAACATAGCAATGATTGTGAAGGTGGCGCAGGACCAGGCAGTACCGGGCAGTATTTCAATCTGTTGCACATGGGACTGCTATGAAGTGGAACCAACTTGATGGCACATAACAACAAGCACTTTTCTTGCTGTCTGAAATCAGCAAAACACTCTCTAGAACTAATTTATGAATTATTTAATCTTTTTTTAATTTAAAAACAGAAGGTGTTGATTCTAGTTGGTTTCAGTGAAAAATAAAAGAGGGAGGGCATTAATTGGAATATACTGGAAGAACTGATAGAAGGCGAGGAGTCGCTGACTAAACAACTCAACTATGGAAAGGAGAAACCAGGGCTGTGCTGGAAGCCTTGATGTAGGAGTTTGTGTCCCCTCTGTTTAGAAACCTGTTAATCAACCTCAGTGACAACCAGGCTCCGTGTCTCTCAGGAGAGAATTTGAAATTGGCTCAATTTGGTATCTGGCCAGAGGCTGCGTCATGCATTGTAGACAACGCCTGGGGACTGAGTGGTGGCATCTTAGGTATCAGGGGCTGAACCAGAGAAGGGGTAGTTCTTGTGAGACAGGTAGCCTCCCCAACATGTGTCCCCTTCAGTTTTGGGAATCCAGCTTGTGCCTTCTGCTTCCTTCATTACTCCTCTTCCTGCCCTGGTTCCACTCTGCACACACTACCCATTGCCATGGAGTCGATTCCGACTCATGCCAACTCCTTGTGTTACAGAGTAGAACTGCTCCATAGGGGTTTCTTGGCTGTAATCTTTATGGGAGCAGATCACTAGGCCTTTCTTCTGAGGTGCCGCTGGGGGGTTTGAACCACCAACCTTTAGGTCAGCAGCCCTTCTCAAACAGCTTGTATCACCCAGAGACCTCTGTACACACTACAGTTCATTAGGTAGTGTTGACTGATGGGGACTTTCATTAGCTAAAAAGAGGAGATTCTAGAAGAGGTTCAAGGCTTAGCTAGTCTCTGGATGAGGAAACAATGGCGATTTGATAATGGAGGAAAGAAAACAAGGAGACAATTCTGAGATCCAGGGGGAAAATTCCAAAGGACAGCATTAATTTTGAAGCTTTTCCTTACATCCTTAGCTTCAAAAGAGCCCTCTCTCCTCAGAACTTCAGCTCATGTCATTTATATTGACTCTCATCATGGTTACTCGGCCCTACTCTGTATCTCTACATATAAGTTCCATCTCCCAGACCAAATTCGCAGATTCCCAAGGGCAGAATCCTTGTCTTATAGTTTTTTTCATTTCCCAATACCAAGGCTGTTTGTTGCCCCCTTGGACACTAATATGCAATGAATATATTTTTTATGATGACAGTTTATTGTAACTATGGCAGTACAGTCTTGCCATAGGGGTAAATGGGAGAGAGGATTTAGCAGGTTATTCCACTTAACTGGGTCTAAAGAAACTATTAAATTAACAGCATAGCAATGACTATGTGTAAAATTGATATTCCATTTAGAACAAGATTTAAATAATTACATAGCTAGACTGGTTTATTTTCCACTCACCATTAATAGTTGTAACAAATGCTTGATCAGTTGCTGGCTTTCTCTCAAACCCTAGCCAATTATACGTTTCTAACTTCAAATGTCCATATCTAGCAAGCTGCTTTCACATAGTAGGCACTCAATAAATAGTGACTAAAACATCCAAGCCAAGCCCGTTGCGGTCGATTTGATTCCGACTCATAGTGACCCTATGGGACAGAGTAGAACTGCCCCATAGGGTTTCCAAGGAGCACCTGGTGGATTTGAACTGCTGACCTTTTGGTTAATGGCCGTAGCTATTAACCACTACTAGCTGTTTTGGACATAGTAGGCACTCAATAGTGACTAAACCATCCAGGGTTTCCAACTAAAACATAGTGGTTATAAAAAGAAGTCACTTTCGTCATTTTAAGGCTATACCCTCCGTCCTTTGCCCTTTGGAACTTTTTGACGTCTTGATTCCCCTAGCCATTACAAGTAACTTTTATTTGGCCTGTTGTTGTTGTGTGCTGTTGAGTTGATTCTGACTCCTAGCAACATTGTATAACAGAATAGAACTGCCCCATAGGGTTTCCTAGGCTATCATCTTTACGGGAGCAGATCGCTAGGTCTTTTCTCCTGCGGAGCAGATGGTGGACTCAAATGGTCAACCTTTCGGTTAGCAGCCAAGCACTTAACCATTACTCCACCAGGCCTTCTTTTATTTAGCCTAGTGGGTCTAGGGCAGCTCTGCTCTGTCCTGTGGGGTCACTATGAGTTGAAACCAACTTGATGGCACCTAACAACAACATGCATATATGTATTGGGGGCAGTGGTAGTTTACTGGTAAAATTCTCATCTTCCATGTGGTAGACCCAGGTCTGATTCTTGCCCGATGAACCTCAAGCACAGCCACCACTTGTCTGTCAGTGGAGGCTTGCGTGTTGCTATGATACTGCAAAGGTTTCAGCGGAGCTTCCAGACCAAGACAAACTATGAAGAAAGGCCTGGCAATCTACTTCCAAAAATCGGCCAGTGAAAACCATATGGATCACAACGGTCTGATCTGCAACTGATCATAGGGATGGCCCAGGACTGGGTAGTGTTTTGTTCCATTGCGCATGGGGTCACCATGATTTGGGGCTGACTCAATGGCAGTTAACAACTAACAACGTGTGTGTGTGCACGCACGCATGTGTGTTTATGTATGCACAATTAGGAATATAAAGTGTTTTCTTCCCAGGAATCTTGATACTAGCCTAGAGGACTGATCAGCTGGCAAAGAGAAGCAATCAGCCAAGGGAGTGGGACACTGCCTGAGAGAGGCAACAGTACCCAGGATGAAGGAGAGAGAAAGTAACCCAGCTGAAGGCCGTGGAATTCTGAGGTTAAAGCTGCAGATGACGCTGACTGGCTGCCGGTCACATCTGCTCCCAACTCCTTCCCTCCAGGGCTTTCTCCAGGGCAGCTTTGCACCTTTGCCAGCCATTTCCAGGGCTTCCTCTGGGCTAGTGAAGCTGTAATCGCTTCCTCCTAACCATCCAAAAGTTGCTTTCCTATTTAGGTCAGTTTGCTCAGCTTCCCAGAGCTCTGGGACTTGCTTTAAAAGACAGTTCTGGACATTTTCAGTCCGTGGCTGAGTCACCACTTGAGAACTTTGCTGCGGAGGGAGTCTGACACCCCACTGACTGTGCTAACCGCCTGCAGCACTCCAGCCCAGCAACAGGCCCAGACTAAAGAGAAACTATCTTGAGGCTGCTCGGGTGCTTAGCACTGGGGAGAGAACCCTGGTTCCCTGACAGGTGAGTCGCCCACTCCTAAGAAGGTACAGACATTTCTCCACATGGGCCACAGGCTGCCGTGATCTCCGTCCTGCTCGGCCTCTTTCTCTTGGGGCTTCCAAGAGAACAAACCTCCACTCTCCAGCTCACTCACTCCCATCCTGGCGTGCCCGGTGACAGCCTAAGCATGCATGCTCAAACTGAAGAATGTAAAGGGCTGGCATGGGTCACTTCATGTGATTCCTGCTCTCTGGAGAAATGGCAGGGATCCAAGCAAAGTATTAAGGCAACCAGATCAAAAGGAGCCCTGGTGGTGCAACAGCTAAGCAGTCAGCTGCTAACCTAAAGGTTGGTGGTTCAAACTCATCTAGCCGCTCTGCGGGGGAAAGATCTGGCGATCGGCTCCTGTAAAGATTATAACCAAGAACACCCCAAGGGCCAGTTCTACTCTGTCACATGGGGTTGCTATGAGTTGAAATAGACTCGACTGCACCTAATAACAACAAACCAAACCCATTGCCTTCGAGTCTGTTTTGACTCATGGCGACCCCTTTAGCTACAGAATAGAATTTTCCCGGCTGTAATTTTTATGGAAGCAGATAACCAGGCCTTTCTCCTGTGGTGCCTCTGGGTGGGTTTGAACTGCCAATCTTGAGGCCAGTAGTCAAGCGCAAACTGTGCCACTGAGTAGACAGATCCTTAATAATGTCAGTCCTCATTTGGAAATTTCTGAGGCTGAGGGATACTCCAGATAATTCTACTAGTTTACCAAATTGATGATGTAGAAAGAGAACTCTTTAGCCACTTGTATAGTAAACTACTTTAGCAGCAAGCTTTCATACAAGAATTCATAAGAAAATGACAAATTATTTTATCTAGTTAGCAATGGTGAGCCTTCGAAACAATCTCATTCATTTAAGCATTCATTCATCAAAAATATTCTGAGAGGTCATTTTGTAGAAGGGTGCTGGCCAAGTTGGGGAAGAATGAGATAAATTAAAAAGGGATGAATATTTATTTTGCTGCATATAATGCTGGGTGCTTTCCCAGTCTTTGCATTTAATCTTGCAATAATGTTGCACAGTAGGCGCGGCAAAGAATTGTTCCTGTCCTCCCATATTCATTCCAAGCATTCTTTTGGTAACAGAACCACCCCATCCGGGTATTAACAGTGTAGGCGGTTGCCCAGCTTTTTCTGAGTGTAAGGGTGGAAAACTCAGAGGCTCAATCATGGTAAACATTTCCCAAGGAGCCCTGGTAGTGCAATAGTTAAGCGTTCAGCTGCCAATTGAAAGGTTGTTGGTTCGTATCTACCCAGCAACTCTGCAGGAGAAAGAGCTGGAGATCTGCTCCCATGCAGATTAGAAAACTCTATGGAGCAGCTCTACTTTGTCACATAGGGTCACTATGAGTTGGGATTGACTCCACGGCTCCCAGCAGCAACAAACATTTCCTAGCCTCCCTTGCAGCTTGATATGGTCGTGTGACTAATTTCTAATCACTACATTTGAATGAGAGTGATGTGTGGAACTTTGGGGTGAAGTCCTTAAAAAGGGAGCTGTTTGTTCTCTGTTCTGCCGTCCTGGGAACTGGAATGAGATGTACTTGTGGGGCTGGTCAGTCAACATACCTCAAACTGGGTGAGGGCAGAGCAACAGACAAAAAGAACCTGGGTTCCTGGACAGACTCAGAGAACAGGGCCCTACTCGCCTTTGACCACCTGCCTACCTCTGAGTCATTACATGAAAGCACAATAAATTTCTATCTTATTTGAGAGTTTCTATTTTGGAGTCCCTTTGCTACATAAGCCCAGCTTTTACAGTCCCAATGTAATGGATATGAAACCTACCCTAAAGATGAAAAGTTGAGAGCTTAATAAAATTTCCTAAATTCATCAAGATACTACAGTGAAACCTGTGAGAGCTAGACCTTGACAAGACTGCCTTGTTTTTCCAGGTCCTGCAAGTTTCCCACCTTTGACAGGGTGCAGTCTTACCACTTTTCCATCACTTGTTTTAGCAGAACATATTTGAGTTTTCCTTCTCTGACAGGCTTCTGCCTTACGTAAGTGCTGGGTTTCACAGGTTTTACTGAGTATGGCAGAGCGCAGATTCAAGCTCAGGTCGGACGTGTTCTGCTACACCATGCCATGTTCTGTTAAACAAGCAGAGAGACAAAATCGTGAAATCCCTGGCTTCTCAAGAAAAGGAGTTGTACCTCGGCTACCATGAGCTTTTAACAATTCAACTTACTAAAAGCTAGGAGGAAAAGGGGAGCCTCCAACATTTACTGAGCACCTAGTTACCCTGATGTGCACTTTATTCGTGAGATTGCATTCAAGACACAGATACTGCAATCTAAGATATGGATTGAATTGTGTCCCCCCAAATTGTGTCAGCTTGGCTAGCCTATGATTCCCAGTATTGTGTGAATTGTCCACCATTTTGTCATCTGATGTGATTTTCCTATGTCTTGTAAATCCTGCCTCTATGATGTTAATCAGGTGGGATTAGTGGCAGTTCTGTTAATGAGGCAGGACTCAATCTATGAGATTAGATTGTGTTTTAAGCCAATCTCTTTGGAGATATAAAAGACAGAAGTGAGAGCAGAGGGACTGGGGACCTCATACCACCAAGAAAGAAGCTCTGGGACCCCTGAATTTGAACTTCTAGCCTCCTTGACTGTGACAATAATTCCGTTAAAGCCATCCACTTGTGGTATTTCTGTTACAGCAGCACTAGATGACTAAGACAAATGGAAATAAATTCCACATGAGAGAGAGCAAAAGATTGCTGAGTGGGTGCAGAATGGGAGAGGTGGTGTCTGTCTGTGTGGGATCAGAAATGGCACTGTACTTGGATCTTATAAAATAGGGGTATTTGGGGTAAAAGGCATTGTCAATAAAGGAACAGCATGTGCAGAGGCCCAGAGGCGCGACCACACCAGAAGCAGTCCTTCACACGACTGAAACGTCAGCTTCATGGTGGGAGCAGGTGGGAGCGATGCCACATGAGTAGCAATGCCAGATTAGGGAGGACCTACATGAGGAATGTTGGTGGTTCAGTGGTAGAATTCTCTCCTTCTATGTGGGAGACTCTGGTTCTATCACTGGCTAATGAACCTCATCCTTCCACCCATCCTTCAGTGGAGGCTTGCATACTGCTATGATGTTGAACAGGTTCCAGACTAAGACAGGCTAGGAAGAAAGGCCTGGCAGTCTACATCCAAAAATGAAATGAAAACCTGGTGGATCACAATGGTCCGATCTGTAACCAATCATGAGGATGGTATAGGATTGGGCAGCATTTCATTTTGTTGTGCATGAGGTCACCGTGAGTTGGGGACCGATTCAAGGGCAGCTAACGATGACAACAAGAGTGGCAAGCTGAAGATTTCAAACTTCATGTGTAGGGTTGGGGGACACCTGTAGATTTCTGAATAAAAAGGTGGAAAAATCAGAGATGCAGAGTTGGTAGACATTTACTAAGCCACTGTGGTGCCCCAAACACTGGACAAAGATGAATCTGTCAGAAATGTGGATGACAAAGTGCAGGAGGACAGACAGGAGCTGGGAGGCCCGCTGGGAGGCCCCCTAGGAGGCTAACTAGGGAAGCAGCAGTGGGAGAAAAGGGGCAGGCAGATGTAAGAGATGTGGGTAAGGCAGAACTGACAGCACTCGGCAGCTGACTGGGTGTGGGAGGTAAGGGTGAGACAGGGATCCAAGAAAACTCAAAGGTTTGTTTTCATCTACAAGCCTGAAAGAAAAAAAAAACAAAACATTTAAATAATCCTGTCCAGCTTTTTTCTTAATTAAAACAAGACAGCAATTCTACAATACACTAGCAAAAGCTCCATTTTCTGAAGGACAGTTTACAATTTGGAGTCCCTGGGTGGTACAAATGGATAATGTGCTTAGCTGCTAACTGAAAGGTTGGAAGTTCAAGTCTACCCAGAGGATCTTCAGAAGAAAGATCTGGCAATTGACTTCTGAGAAATCAGCCACTAAAAACCCTGTGGAGCACAGCTTTACTCTGACACATATGGGATCGCCATGAGATGGAGCTGACTCGATAGCAGCTGGAAGTCTACAATTAGGTGAGTAAGAGAGACACAGTCACAGCACATTCCGCTTCTCTGAAGATTAAAATGCTGGTGGAGAATTAGGATTATAAGCCTCCGACTCTACTTTTTTTTTTTTTGTAATTGTGCTTAGGTGAAAGTTTACAGAGCAAATTAGTTTCTCATTAAACAATTAATACACATATTGTTTTTTGCATTGGTTGCCAACCCCACGACGTGTCAACGCTCTCCCTGTCTCAACCTCGGTTTCCCCATTTCCATTCATCCAGCTTTCCTGTTCCTTCCTGCCTTCTCATCTTTGTTCTTGGACTGACATGCCCATTTAGTCTCGTATACATGGTTGAACTATGTGTGTTAGTATTTGTTTTATAGGCCGGTCTAATCTTTGGCTGAAGGGTGAACTTCAGGAGTGACTTCGGTACTAAGTTAAAAGGGTATTTGGGGGCCATACTCTTCAGGTTTCTTCACTCTGTCAGACCAGTAAGCCTGTTTTTTTTTTTTTTGTGTGTGTGTGTGAGTTAGAATTTTGTTGTACATTTTTTTCCAGCTCTGTCCGGGATCATCTATTGTGATCCCTGTCAGAGCAGTTGGTGATGGTAGCAGGGAACCATTTAGTTGTGCTGGACTCAGTCTGGTGGAGGCTGTAGTACTTGTGGTCCATTGGTCATTTGGACTCATCTTTCGCTTGTGTCTTTGGTTTTCTTCATTCTCCTTGCTCCAGATGGGGTGAGACCAGAGGAGTATCTTAGATGGCCACTGAC
Organism: Elephas maximus indicus; assembly: GCF_024166365.1. Classification (NCBI taxonomy): domain Eukaryota; kingdom Metazoa; phylum Chordata; class Mammalia; order Proboscidea; family Elephantidae; genus Elephas; species Elephas maximus. The sequence goes on along the minus strand of NC_064821.1, from coordinate 162,057,932 downwards.
AAGCTTTTAAGATCCCAGATGCTACTCACCAAAGTAGAATGTAGAGCATTTTCTTATAAACTATGTTATGCCAATTGAGCTAGATATTTCTGAGACCATGGTCTCCACAGCCCTCAGCCCAGTAATTTAGTCCCTCAGGGAGTTTGGATGTGTTTATGGAGCTTGCATGACCTTGCTGTGGACAAGTTGTGCTGGCTTCCCCAGTATTGTGTACTGCCTAGTCTGTCTACTGTTTACTCTGTCGTATAGGGTCACACACAACAACATTGTTTGGTCTAAAGAAGATTTTAGGGGATATTTTTGGTTTAAGGTTTAAAGAATATCTCAGGGCAATAGTTTTGGGGGTTCTTCCAGGCTCAATGGCTCCAGAAGATATGGATTCTGTGAGAATTTGAAGTTCTGTCCTGCATTTCCCCCACTTCGATCAGAATTCTTCTATAGAATCTTTCATAATCGTTATTTTACAACGACTGTTTCTAAACGCTGCTCTAAGATACATGAGGCGAATTAAAAACAGAATCACCCTCAAAGATCTCACAGTCTATGGGGGAGAGAGACAGACAGAAGCAGATGATTACAACCCAATATGGAGAAGTACTGATGGAGGTAAGCCCGAGTGTCTTGGTTATCTAGTGCTGCTATGAGAGAAATGCCACAAGTAGGTGGCTTTAACAAACAGAAGTTTATTGTCTCAAAGTCTAGTAGGCTAGAAGTCCTAATTCAGGCCATCAGCTCCAGGAGAAGTCTCTTCTCTGTTGACTCCGGGGGAAGGTCTTTGTCATCAATCTTCCCTTGGTCTAGAAGCTTCTCCATGCAGGAACTTCCAGTCCGAAGGACGCACTCTGCTCCCGGGCACTGCTTTCTTGATCGTATGAAGTCTCCATGTCTCTCTGCTCACCTCTCTCTTTTATATCTCAAAAGATATTGGCTTAAAACACAATCTAATCTTATAGATTGAGTCCTGCTTCATTAATATAACTGCTGCTAATCTCATCACATCATAGAGATAGGATTACAACACATAGGAAAATCACATCAGATGACAAAAATGGTGGACAATTCACGCAATACTGGAATCATAGCTTAGCCAAGTTGACAGCTATTTTTGGGACACAATTCAATCCATGACACCAGGGAATGATGGGAGCAGTGACAACGAGGAGCTGGCAAATGCAAAGAGCTACCATGTCTTTATTCAGGTCATGCCCAGTGGAGCGTGTAAGTCTTCATTCTCTCCACAGTATTCAATACTATTGATGAACTCCTTTCTATTTTCAACTTACTTTTTTTACTTTAATTAATCATAATTTAAAATTAAAAAAAGCAATTTAATTTTTAACTAATTTAAATGATGAAGAATTTCAAGCATGCATCAAAATATTGAAGATAATATAATAATAGATGGCTCCTCAAGTAATGGTTTTGTGTGACAATTAACAGCACAGAGTCTAGAGTGAACTGTCTGGGCTCAAATCTCAATGCCATCTCCTACCAATGTGTGACCTTGGACAGGTTATTTTAACACTTTTCACTTCAGCTTCCTCCTCTGTAAATTAGGGGCAATAATACCCACATTGTGAGGTTGCTGGAGGATTAAATGGGTTAACGTTCACAGTGCCTTTAGAACAGTGCCTGGCACACAGGCAGCATCTGTAAGTGTTGCTTTTATTGTTTCAGGAGTTCCTGGGTACTGTGACGGTTAACGTTCTCCACTGCTAATTGAAAAGTGGGTGGTTTGAGTCTACCTACAGGCACTTCTGGGCAGAACCTCTAGGAAACCCTGGTGGCGTAGTGGTTAAGAGTTCAGCTGCTAACCAAAATGTCAGCAGTTTGAATCCACCAGGTGCTCCTTGGAAACCCTGTGGTGCAATTCTACTCTGTCTTACAGGATCGCTGTGAGTTGGAATCAACTCGACAGTAACGGGATTGATTTTGGGTTTAGAGGCACCGCAGAAGAAAGGCCTGGTGATCTACTTCCAAAAAAATGAGTCATTGAAAACCCTATGGAAGCAGAATTCTACCCTGACACACATGGAGTCTTCAGGATTCAACTCAACAACAACTGTACTATACTTGATGGTATAGTTTACTATTTCTATCATGAATAATAGCAGAGTTTTGCAGGCAAGCCATGTGAATCCCATCCAGCTCCACCACCTGCTAAAGGTATGATCTTGAGCAAGTTGCTTAACCTTTCTGGCCTTTGATTCCCTCATCTGTAAGAACAGAGATAATATTGGAACAACCTCATAGGATTATTTTAAAGGATCAAGTGAGTTAATACCTGTAACAGTCTGGGGAGTAATAAGCTCCCAACAAATATTAACCATTATTATGAAATAGAAGCTGTACCCTCACCCAGTCTTAACAGGTGCTAACCTTTTGCCCTATGTGCTTCAGAAGTTTTTAAAAATTAACTAACATTTTCAACTATGGTGGAAGACTTCATTTCCCCTCCCTGTTCCCTTCTGTCCTTCTCCAAGCCTAACTACTCTCCTGACAATTCAGGTCTCCTTGCTGTCCATGTTTTATTTCTTTTTCCTTGTATGTATATATCCATAAGCAATGTATAGATCTGTCTTTAGGCTTTAAGCTTTTCTTTCTTTTTTAAAATAATTTATTTATTTTATTTTTGTTGTTGAGAATATACACAGCAGAACATAGACCAGGTCAACAATCTCTACATGTACAATGCAGTGACGTTGATTACGTTCTTCAAGTTGTGCAACCGTTCTCACCCTTCTTTTTCGAATTTTCCTCCCCTACTAACATAAACTCATTGCCCCCAAGTTTCTTATCTAATCTTTCAAGTTGCCGTTGTCAATTTGATCCCATACAGATAGTTCTCAAAAGAGCACAGTGCTTAAGGCAGACTTTTTTTACTATTGTTTGTTTTTACAAGCTTTTTATAAGTGGCATCATACCACATATATTAATATTCAACTTGGCTTCTCTTCCTTCTTCTGCTCCCTGCTCAACTTTGTTTCTGAGACTCATCCATGTTCTAAAGTTCTTTCATTTTATCTGCTGTATTGTACTCCATGGGGTGAATATGAACAAGCCAGTGTTCATTAATCCATTCTCAATGACTAGGCAGGGAGGGGGTTTCCAGTTTCTGCTGTAACAAGCAATGCTGCAACGGCATCTTTGTGCCCATGCCCTCTTTGAAGATCCCTGATCCTGGAGCTTTTATGTTTTCATCACTCTTCTCTGACACTTTACTCTGTTCCCATGAACATCACAGAAACATCTTTGGTCTTAATACAATGAAGATTGTGCCAGATAACTTAGATGCATTATCTTATCTAATCTTCACAGCGATTCTGCGAAGTAGGTAGTAGAGTGGAAGGATTAAGTGCAGGGACTTCAGCTCCTCTACACACTAAATGCAGGGTTTTGAGCAAATTGCTTACCCTCTTGGGAAGATTGAGTCAGTTAATGTATGCAAAACCCTCAGAACAGTGCCTGACACATGAAAAATGCTATATAGGTGGTATATACTTGTTCTCAGAAGGGGAAACAGAGGCTTGGAGAAGCTTAGTAACATTTCCAAAGTTACCCAGCTAAATTGCATGCAAACCTGCTGAGGCATGCATGGGAAGCTAGGCATAGTTTGCAAGCTTCTGTGCTGTCAGAGGTTGAAGTATGTACCCCGTAAAGATATGGTCAAGTCTTAACCCCTGGCACTCGTCAATGTGAACTTTTTTGGAAAGAGGGTTTTTGGAGATGTTATCGGTTAAAACGAGGTCATACTGGATTAGGGTGGGTCCTAATCCAATATAAATTGTGTCCTTAGAAAAGAGGAGAAGAGATACAGGGACAGAGACACATGTAGAGAAGACAGCCATGCAACAATGGCAGCAGAGATTGATGTGTCTATAGTCCAAGGAATGTCAGGGATTGCCGGGAGCCACCAGAAGCTAGGACAGAGGCATGGAACACAAGCCTCAGAAGGAATCAAATGGCCCATACTCTGTGTCTTAGTTATCTAGTGTTGCTCTAACAGAAATACCACAAGTGGATGGCTTTAACAAGAGAATTTTATTCTCTCACAGTTTAGTAGTCCAAATTCAGGGTGCCACCTCCAGGGGAAGGCTGTCTCTCTCTGTTGGCTCTGGGGGAAGGTCCTTGTCATCAATCTTCCCCTGGTCTGGGAGCATCTCAGCACAGGGATCCCAGGTCCAAAGAACACACTCTGCTCCTGGCACTACTTTCTTGGTGGTATGAAGTCCCTGTCTCTGCTCGATATTCTCTTTTATGTCTCAAAAGAGATTGACTCAAGATACATCCCAGTCTTGTACACTGAAGCCTGCCTCATTAACATCATAGAGGTTAGGATTTACAACATATAGGAAAATCACATTAGATCACCAAATGGTGGACAGTCACACAATAATAGGAATCATGGCCTAGCCAAGCTGACACACAATTTTGGGGGCACAATTCAATTCACAACACTCTGATTTCAGTCTCCCAGCCTCCAGAACTGAGAAACAATAAATTTCTGTTCTTATAAACTACCCACTTGGTGATACTTTATTAAGACACAGCCTTAGGAAACCAAGACAGGCACCAATTAATCAGAGCCGATGTTGCCCACAGCTCCAGAGCATGTCCTTTAGTTACTGGATGACGAGGAGTTCCTGGGGTCTCAGGGAGGGCTAGTGTGACCAGGATGGGAGGAGGAAGTGAATGGGGCCTTGGGGAGCAGCTATTTCCATCTGGTAGGAATGTCTTTCAGTATTTTGACCAGTATGGCTACATCGGTACAGACCACTGTATCACTGGGGCCTAGGACTGTGTCAGGTGGGTAGTAGGCACTTAAAAATTTTGGTTTAATTAATTAAGTAAAGAAGGAAAATGGAGGCCAAGAGCAGGACTTCAGAGTAAGGAAATCCAAATAGGTAGCCTGAGACACGAAGGAGGTGGAGAGGTGTCCCTGGCTGTTGCAATTTGGGTTTGGAAGCCGCTGGGACAATGGAGAAGGACCAGTCTTCCCCTCTCCAGGGGTCACTCCCTCTTACATACCTCAGAAAAAGGGGCCTGCTCTTAAATCATTCACCCGGAAGTCGCTCTTCTGGTCTGCTGTGGCTGCTGCTGACTTCGCTAGTAGGAGTGACCTGTTCCTCCCAGGATTCAGTTCACCTCCTAATGCAATGTTCCTTCCGCACCGACAGCAGCAGAGGGGAGATGTGGGGTGGGCCTACAATACTCAGTCTGCCCTCTCCATGTCCTCTACATTACCACCCAAAGCTCTAAAGGGCGTTTCAGGGTATACCCAGGCCAGCTTTATGAGTATATGACCTGTGCATAGAGCCCCACACTCAAAGAGACCCCTCACTTGGTTTAATGCTGTACTGTCACTGTCTTGACATTCTTAAAGATTTGTGAACAAGGGGTCCCACACTGTCATTTTGTACTGGGCCCTGCAAATTATGTAGCTGGTCCTAAGTGTATCATTCCTGTCAAATAAGAAAATAGCCTGCCCAAGTTAAACCCGAGACTACAACAGACAGATTTCTCACTCTCACTTGGAAGAGGGGAGCCCTGGGCCTGCCTGTGTAACAAAGGGGGTCCCAGGACCCAGCCTTATATCCACTGGGTCCACACAAAATCAGGAAGACTTTTTAAGGAGCTGATTTTTTATATCTCCGGCTGATGTCCTCATTTTATTTATTCATTTATCCCAAGACAAAGGGAAGCAGTTGAAGGGTTTATGGTTCTGTGTTATAAAGAGCAACCCCCAGAGGTCTTGGTGGGGAGAAAGCATGGGAGGTGGTACACACATGTACCCGCCCCTCTGTCTGTTTTATTTTTATTTGTTGGTTTGTTGCTGACTGGTTAGAGACATCCTGATAGCTGAATTCTGGCTTTCCAAACTCTGGGAAGCTCAAAGAGTTTCCTTACACACAATTCATTTGCCCCACAATACCCTCAGGAGAGGTAGGAGAGAAGCATTAAAAAAAAAAAAAAGCTGTCATCGAGCTGACGCCAACTCATGATGAACCCATTTGTGTCAGAGGAGAGCTGGGCTCTGCAGGGTTTTCAATGGCTTATTTTTCAGAAGTAGATCATCAGGGCTTTCTTCTAAGGCACCTCTGGGTAGAAGCAAATTTCTAACCTTTTGGCTAGCAGGCAAGCATGTTAGCTGTTTGCACCATCCAGGGATTTCTGGGGGAGAGGCATAGCATCTTGAAAATAGTATGGCTCAGTAAACGGTAGTTTTTAACCGATTAGTTAACTCACTGGCTTATTCAACTGCTACTTCCTGAGCGCCTGCTATGTGGCAGGCACTGTACAAGGCTATCGAGATACAACTGTGAGAGGGACTTCTCCTCTGGGCTCCAGACCCGTGTATACAGCTCTTTTACTTGACCTCAAGCCTGACATGCCCAAAATGTGAGCTCACATGACTTTGCCCAAGCCTTGTCCCCATACCATTCCCAGCTGAGTGGACAGTACCATTATTCAAAAAGGTTATACAGAATAGTGGTTAGGGACACTGAGGCCAGACTATATGTGCATGGGTACTGGCCAAGCCCCTTACTTGTGTTACTCTACCTCTCTGTGCCTCAGTTTCCTCATAGGGCTGGAAGATTAAAGAAGCTAATGCCTGTAGAATAATGTGTGCTAGCTATTATTACTACCCATCCAGGTACCCAAATCAGAAAACCAGGAGTCATATTTGATACTTCCTTCTTCTCCAACCCTCCGCCCCCAAGTCCTATTGTTTTACCTTCTAAATGATTCAGGAATCTACTCAGTTCTTTTCCTCTTCATCACCAAAGTCCTGACTCAAGCCGCCATCATCTGTTAGCTGGACTACTGCAATCGTCCACTATTTGGTCTTTCCACTGCCACTCATTCGTGACTGTTCTGCTCTTCACACTAGAGCTAAGTTGACCTTTCCATAATGTTGTTCTGATCATGTCACCACGCCTATAAGAGGTTCAGGGTCTCCAGCCTCCACTCACAGCACAACCCCCCCCAACACACACACACCCTCTTTGGCTCTCTGCTTTACCAGCTGGGATCTTCTTTGTTGTTGTTGTTAGGTGCTGTCTAGTCAATTCTGACTCTTAGCGACTGCATGTGACAGAATAGAACTGCCCCATATGGTTTTCTTGGCTATAATCTTTATAGGAGAAGATCACCAGGTCTTTCTGCCCTGGAGTCAGTGGTTGTTCCAACCACCAGCAGCAGAGCACTTAACTGGAGTGTACCCCTTATAAAGCAGGGCTTCTCAACTTTGACATCACTGACATTTGGGCTGGACACTTCTTTGCTGTGGGGGACTGCCCTGTGCCTCATAGGATGTTTAGCAACATCCTTGACTTCTACCTACTAAATGCCAGTAGCACCCCCCTCCCCAAGTTGTGACAACCAAAAATATCTCTAGACTTTGCCAAATGTCCCCTGGGGGCAAAATCACCCAGGTTGAGAACCACTCATATAAAGTGCTATCTCCCTCCTGAAATGAGGCGACAGGCTGCTCCTCAGGGAAGCAACCCTGACGCCACTCCCTTCCTGCTTTCCTGACACTAGATGCACCTTCTGTGTGATCCTTACTACATGGTAATCAAAACAAATTGTTATTGTTATAGTTATAAATTTGCTTTTACACGTGTAATTGTTTGATTAACACCTGTCTCACCCAACAGACTCCATAAACTGTGTTTGTTTTCATCACCATCATATTCCTAGGTATAATGTGTCTAGCCCAGGACCAGACACATGGTAGACAGCCAATAAATACTTGTTGAACTCACAAATGGATGAAGATACGGCTTCTGCCCTCACGGATTGCTTTATAGGAGGAGACAGGCAAGTCAACAGAAACATTCAATACAAAATTCTGTGATGAAGTTACTATACATTGGGAGCTCACAGAGGACCTTACACAGTTTTGGGGATGTCGTGGGTGTCTTTGGTGGTATCCCAGGTCCCTTTAGGAGATCTGAAGAGTATTTAACAGGTGAGTGAATGAGAGCTAGAAGAGGGAATGGGGGGAGGGACAGGGGGTCGAAGTAGAAGGATCAGCTTGGGCAAAGGCGTAGAGGTGAGACTGCATGGCCCTCAAACTTCTCCCTCTTCTCTAACTCTTCTTTTTCCTCTCTAACTTTGTTCACCTGAGGCTGAGGCCTTGCTTAGGTGTCCCCATCAGAAAGAGGAGGGAGTTGAGGCAGGGAGAGAGGCCCTGCTGACTAATTAAGTAGGGTGACCATCCCGGTTTCCTGGGGACTGCCTTAATTTTGGAAACCCTGGTGGGGTAGTGGTTAAGAGTTCGGCTGCTAGCCAAAAGGTCAGCAGCTCAAATTCACCAGGAGTTCCTTGGAAACCCTATGGGGGCAATTCTACTCTGTCCTATAGGGTCGCTATGAGTCAGAATCAACTTGACAGCTATGGGTTTTGGTTTTAGCCTTAATTTTAACACTAAAATTCCTATGTCCTCAGAAATTCCTCAGTCCCTGGACAAACCAGGACAATTGGTCACCCTACTCATTGGGCTTGTTCATGGCCATCCAAGATACCCGGAAGGAGTGGCAGGGCTTCTGACTGTCTTGGAATGATCCCTGGACTGAGGCCAGGACACCTGGATTTGAGCCCTGGCTCATTGTTCACCAACCTGTAATTCTGTGGAAGTTGTGTCTCTAGCTTCTATTTCCTTATCAGGCCTCCCAGCTTCATATAGCTGCTGCAAGGGCCTAATGAGATAATGTCTACAAAAATGCTTTGTAAACTTCGAAGTGTAAAGAATTTTTATGATCATTCCTTTCTGCATCAATCGTTTGGATCTGGAAAGACTAGAAATCCCTACAGGGCCCTCTTAGGGATTCAGGGAGGCGCTTTATGTGTGGCTGCTCTCGGCTATTCTCTGTCCCTGGTCTTTCTCTGCTGTGAGTGTTCTATCCCCAGGCGGTCCCAGCCAAGGCCCATTTGGACAGCTGCCTCCTATACTCCTGGTCTGGCATCTCCTCACCAGCATGAACCCCTTTTCCTCTCACTGGGGGAACAAATACAGGAAGATTTTAGAGAAATGAAATTACTCTATAAAATGCCATTCTGCAGGAGAAAAGCTCCCCATTTCATTAGAGAGAGTATGCACACCACAGAGCAGGGCTTTCCAATGTGTTCCTCCAAGAAAAACAGAAGGAAGCCATTTCAGCCAGGAGGCAAGCACACTGGATGAGGCCCTCCTTATAAAAGCAGGAGCCGGCATCCTCTCTGGTAAATCTGTTCCTGGAAACAGTCCTTTGCGCCCTCCAGCTCAGGGCTGTTTAAACTGGTTTACTTTCTGGCTGGGTGGTTCACATCCACGCAGCCAGCATGAAGGCCATGAGTGGCTGACCCACGGCTGCCTCTCAGGCAAGCAAGGCTGTGAAATACAACCTTAAGCAGTGGGCAGGCTGGGGTCTGTTAGGTGGTTCTGTAGTTTCAGGAAATGCTAAGTAGGTTGATGGTAGCCTGTCAGCTGGGCTTTGGGAAAGGGCTGACAGATAACATACAGAATGCCCAGTTAAATTCAAGTTTCAGAAAAACAATGGAGTGTGTTTTAGTATGCTTGTCCCAAATATTGCATGAGACACACTTATACTAAAACATTAATTGTTTATCTGAAATTCAAGTTTCATTGGGCATCCTGTATTTTGGTTACTAAATCTGATAATTCTGCCTTGAAAGCCCATCTCTGAATCCATGTTTCACTTCCCGAGTGGCATCGGCCCAATGCCTGTCATGTCTTGCTGAGATTTCTCAGTTCAGCCTTTTGTTTCTGCCTCCTGCTACTTAGGCCACCAGATTCCCAGGTGTTACCAGGTGGGCTCCAAGGATAACCTGCTCCAAAGTCTATACCTATGAACTCAAAAGAGAATATATGAGCAGATGAGAGAGCTGAAGTTGGGATTGGAGGGCAATCAAACTGATGAATCTCGTATGGTTGGAAGAGAACACTTATCAGCACAGAAAATATGATTGTGGTTGGCTTATGCGAGTGACTGTCACATTCTATTTCTCTTCCAGGTAAATATGCATCAAAGGACTTTCCAGCTGGGCACTGGTCTGCTGCTTAGACACTGGAGGTGTAGGGGTATGACATCACTCCTTTTGCAATGTATCTTTTGGCCCTGTGTCTTAGGGGTTGCCAGGTAGAGCCTCATATATCCAGTTGTGTCCAGGTATTGGTAAAAAACAAGGCTCCAGGAATTGACAGAATATCAATTGAGATGTTTCAACAAACAAATGCAGTGCTGGAAGTGCTCATTCGTCTATGCCAAGAAATTTGGAAGACAGTTACCTGGCCAACCGACTGGAAGAGACTCATTTTTATACCAATTTCTAAGAAAGGTAATTCAACTAAATGTGAAAATTATTGAACAATATCATTAATATCACACAGAAGCAAAATTTTGCTGAAGATCATCCAAAAGTGGTTGCAACAGTATGTCAACAGGCAACTGCCAGAAATTCAGGCTGGATTCAGAAGAGGATGTGGAACCAGGGATATCATTGCTGATGTCAGATGGATCCTGACTGAAAGCAGAGAATACCAGAAGGATGTTTACCTGTGTTTTATTGACTATGCAAAGGCATTCGACTGTGTGGATCATAACAAATTATGGATAACAATGTGAAGATTGGGAATTCCAGAACACTTAATTGTGCTCATGAGGAACCTTTACATAGATCAAGAGGCAGTTGTTCAAACAGAACAAGGAGATACTTCGTAGTTCAAAGTCAGGAAAGGTGTACATCAGAGTTGTATCATTTCACCATACCTGTTCAATCTGTACGCTGAGGAAATAATCCAAAAAGCTGAACTATATGAAGAAGAACGGGTCATCAGTATTGGAGGAAGACTCATTTACAACCTGTGTTATGCAGATGACACAACCTTGCTGGATGAAAGTGAAGAGGACTTGAAGCATTACTGATGAAGATCGAAGACTACAGCCTTCAGTATGGATTACACTGCAGCATAAAGAAAACAAAAATCCTCACAACTGGACCAATAAGTAGCATGATAAACAGAGAAAAGGTTGAAGTTGTCAAGGATTTCATTTTACTTGGAGCCACAATCAACACCCACGGAAGCAGCAGTCAAGAAATCAAGAGATGCATTGCATTGGGCAAATCTGCTGCAAGAGACTTCTTTAAAGTGTTGAAAAGCAAAGACGTCACCTTGGAGACTAAGGTGCACCTCACCCAGGCCATGGTATTTTCAATCACCTCATGTACATGCAAAAGCTGGACAATAAATAAAGAAGACCGAAGAAGAGTTGACACCTTTGAATTGTGGTGTTGGTAAAGAATACTGAATACACAATTGCCCGCCAAAAGGATGAACAAATCTGTCTTGGAAGAAGTATAACTAAAATGCTCCTCAGAAGCAAGGATGGTGAGACTGCATCTTACATACTTTGGACATGTTGTCAGGAGGGATTAGTGGAAAAAAGGAAGACCCTCGACTAGATGGATTGACACAATGGCTGCAACAATGGGTCCAAGCATAACAATGATTATGAGCACGGTGCAGGACTGGGCAGGGTTTTGTCCTGTGGTGCATAGGGTCGCTATGAGTCAGAACCAATAGGATGGTGAGTAACAACAACAACATTCAGGAATTTGCATGGGTCCATTGAGAAAGTCTTCTGCTGGACTTTCAAAATAATTAAGGCTGTTGTGATGAATGAACTACGTGATCTTGACTGAGGCCAGACAGTGAAAAGACAGTGAGGGAGCCCATAAGAAAATGCTCCACAAAGGCAGGGGGTGGGAAGAACAGGGTCAGTGTAGGAGAATGCTAACATGAGACACAGTGTGCAGCTGATATCAGAGCCTACCTTGACCCTGGCCCAACTGGAGATCTTTTAAGGGGTGAGGGGAAAAAAGGCTACATGTGCGAATTAAAAGAGCCATACCACTAAGAGTTGTACCTGTGGGGTCCAGGCAGTTCAGTTGTGGACATCCCTCATTGAGGGATGTCTTCTCTTATTCCTTTAGGTACACCAAGACTGGACAAATTGGCATAACCTATACAACGGCTGTGGGTAGAGCAAGAAGGAGACAGCCAGATGGGGCTTGGGAATAGCTGGAGTGTGGACTCACTCAGCCCACATCTCGGAAGACCCACCAAATCTTGGCACACTCTCAACTGTACCTGCAGTTAGGAAGCAGTTGAGATGGAGACAGGGTGGTTCAGAGCTCCGTGGTCCCAGAGTTCGGCAATTCAGTATGTCTGAGTTCCTTTTCTTTCTGTAAGTGGCAACAGACAAACAAAGAGAAGGACTGAGGTGGGAATAAGGGGCACAGATGAATGTGTGTGTGTGCAGTTTTTAGGAACATTTGGCGAGGACAACCTGGGTGAAGGACTGAGTTTCTTTAGTCTAGGAGGTGGGGGCTCAGAGTTATAGGAATTTGGGTATTAAAGGGAATGGGACCTTATTGTGTATCTAACACTTGGCAAGATCAAGACTTTTGAGAGATGTATATTCGGAAGGAACTGTCCATTTGGATATAAATTGACACCAGATGGAGCTTCTTTTGATTAAAGTTTTTTTGGCACCAGATTAACTTTCTCCAGATAGAAGATTTTGTTCAATTTTGGCAGCTCTCATTTTTCATGAATGTGCAATTCATAAAGAAATAGGAAAGGAGAGTGGGGTGGCTATTGAAAAAGGCAGCCCTTTCTCCAGGTGGGTGCAGCCCAGCCCTAACCGAGGTTTGGAGAGTGGAGTACAGGCTGGATTTCAGACCCTTGTTACTTCCTTTGAAGCGCAAACAACCAGCATGACCTTACATTTTTAAAAAGAATATTCTAGAACATAAGTGTCATTGCTCTACCATGACATTGTAATATGATAGAATTACCAGACACTTAGTTTGGCACTGATCTAAGCACTTTATCAGGCACTGATCTAAGCACTTTACGTATGTATCATTTAATTCAGATAACAGCTCCTTGTTGTTGCCAGGTGCAGTCGAGTCAGTTCTGACTCATAGCGACCGTATTTTACAACAGAACAAAACACTGCCTGGTCCTGTGCCATCCTCACATTTGTTATGCTTGAGCCCACTTTTGCAGCCACTGTGTCAATCCATCTGGCTGAGGGTCTTCCTCTCTTTTGCTGACCCTCTACTTTACCAAGCATGATGCCCTTCTCTAGGGACTGGTCCCTCCTGATAACATGTCCAAAGTATGTGAGGCGAAGTCTTGCTCTTTACAGATGAGAAAATAGAATATAACTTGCCAAGACAACACAAGAAGTAATGGTGGAGCTGAGTTTGTTTTCTTAACCACTTGCTGTCCTGTTAGACAGGGAAACATTTATTGCAGCAGGGCAAAGCAAATGGGCCAGGTGAAGGCCAAAAATGAGAAGTGAAAGATCAGGAAGAAAATTCAGGGAAGAAGAAAATAAGAAAAGGAAAGGAAAGTAGAGCTGGGAATAAATTTGTAACAAAATGCTTGCTGTGAAGTCCTACACCTGTCCAGAAATAAGCCACACACATAGTTAGCTCTGAGCTTTTTTGTAGTCAAAAGGAAGGAGGAAGTCACAACCGTTTTCAAGATTCCCAATGTGTATAAGTGATAAAGATCAAGTATCTGTGGAGAAGCACAACTCTTTGTGGAGCTAATTGTCTCCAGTTGGTCTTTAAAGGGAGTCATTGAGTGGAGCAAACTGTCAAGCACTCAGCTTCTAACCAAAGGACTGGCAGTTCAAACCCACCGAGAGAAGCCTTGGAAGAGAGGCCTGGTGATCTACTTCCAAAAATTCACAGCCTTGAAAACCACATGGAGTGCAGTTCTATTCTGACACACATGGGGTCACCATGAGTTGGAATTGACTCAATGGAAACCGATTGGTCTTTGAAAAGCCACTTGTCCAAACCCCATGATTTTAGAACCCGTATTCTCAGACATGGCCCCTCGTTACTGCTGAAGCTGGAGTGGAGCTCTCGATAAATGTTTGTTGAGTGGATAAGTGACTGACCAACAGAATCAGAACAGTAGTTCAGAAATGCCTAGGGCTATGGAAGTGTGACTGATGCTGTACATCCATTCATTTTGTTGTTATTGTTACTTTTTAAAATATTGTGCTTTAGGTGAAAGTTTACATAGCAAATTAGGTTCCCATTTAGCAATTTTTATGCAACTTGTTCCTTGACATTGTTTACAATGTTCACAATGTGTCAGCATTCTTTTAATTTCCATTCTGTTTGTTCTGTTCCCATTGATTTAGCTTCCCTTCCTTACTCCCCCCACAGTTTCTTCCAGCCTTCTCATCTTTGCTTTTGGGTAAATGTTGACCATTCAGCAGGGCCGGATTAAGGCATGTGAGGGCCCTAAACACAGATAATCTGTGATGCCCCCTCCTCTGTTTACTCATGCATTTGAACAGGATATGTGAGTTGTGTACATATACATCCAAACCCAGTGCCGTGGAGTCGATTCCGACTCATATACATATACATGGACATGTACGTATACGTATACCTATATAATGTATATGTACACATATACATATATGTGTACATATACATTATATACGGTCACTATGAATTGGAATCGATTCGACGGCAAGGGGTTTGGTTTTTGGTTGTATATATACACGTGTATATGTGTGTGTGTGTCTTAGCTATCCATGATGTAACTTCTTCTAAAATTCAACCATAATATTAGCAATTAAACATATGCCATTTTAGAGGAATGAGATGAACTGGATTATAAAATTTTTAGTGGTTGTGGGGTGCAAGATTTTTACTATATACCACGTTTTCTTCAAAAAGAATATCCCGTGTATTATATAATAAAGAAAATGAGTCAAAGTAAAATTCTGTTGTTCTCCCATAACGAAAAACTGACTTTCACCAATTTTTCTTTAAACATTCACACATTCATTCATTTTGATGCCTGCTTCATAATAAACACTATAATTATAAATGAACAAATGAAAAGATGTCATCAAAGAAAACTTAATGATCAGAAAACAAGTATTACAACAAATTACTAACATGTTAGGATTAAAAATATTTCTTTCTATTCTTTGCTTTTGCAAATTCTTCAGTGTAACAGTGGGTGTTGCCACTCCTATTTTTATTTCACTGAAAATAGTTGATCAAACTTTATCACTCATTAAGTTTATTAATTCTTCACACATTGTTTTAGACATATACAATGGGTTGCCCTTTCCTGTATTACCATGCTTTGAGATGTGACCTGCTAAAAATGCATCCAGCTGAGCAACAAGTTCAGGTAAGGCCCCCAAATTTTCATTTTATGCTGACTCAAGCACTTTATTTCTTCCTCGAAAAAACAGTTCAAGTTCAGCAATTGTATGACAGCAACAATGCGTTGTAAAACAGCTTTCCAATACTGACATCCTCCATTAATTTGTGTTTCCAGTTCATAAATTAAGCCAAAACCATGTTTTTGGTTTAAATAGACAATATACAATCTCTATGAAGTGAACCGTTTTCATGTTTATCGATCATATTCGAGTTGTGCCGACTGCTAAATCCATCTGTAGCAAATTGAGAATTAAACCACTTAGAACTGAGTAGTTTGCAAACAAACTATGCAGAGCCAACTGATGGAGAATACAGTAGACACTCTCTCTTAGAATTTTCGCCATTAGCTTTGTACCCTAGAAACATATTCTGGCTACAGAATTTTATCATCCAGACATTTTCAACATGAATTCTCAAATGGTCCACTGTGATGTTGACAATCACTTTGCCCTCTTCCAATCCAATAATTTACCTCATTAGAAGAAAAATGATTCTACAAGCAGAACCTGCATTTCTGTTATTTATGAGGTCTGCAGATTCGACAGTTTCAGATTATAAAATAGTTTCACTTTCTACACCATTGTTATTTTTTTACTACAGCAAGGAATGGATGCAGAATTTGGAACAAATACATATTAGTAATTTCAGCACCAGCAGTACTAATACAAGGATTTGCACCCATCAAACTTGAGCCCTCAGTGGAAGAAATCTCTTCTGATTCATCAAGTTTTAAAAAGGAAGTTAAGTTTTGAATTGTGTTTAGAAATTCACAAATCCTTTCTTTTTATCTTCTATGAGCTTTCATTTTTGCGCTCCACTTAGTTGTTGCTGTTTCATTTGACCTGAGTATAAAATTATCTCACTTTTTAATTTGGTTCTACTGTAGCAAATAAGTTGAATAATTGAAAATAAATAAAACAAGTAAAATTTATAAAATAAAATTTACAGTCGAATTAGTACATTAACACAAAAATTTATATTTGAAAATTAATAAGTAAAAAAATTCATTTCGAACATGTACTTTTGTTCTTCAGGTCTGAGATAGTCAAAAGAAAATAGTGCTTAAAAGGCAGTCAGAAATAATTTCATTCGTTTGTGTTACGATGTTTGTTGGTGTGCCCATTGCAGATTTCCATGGGGGTTTTTCATCTTGAAATAATACTTAAACACTTGCACACTCACTTTCTATCCTTTGATGCTTCATTTTTCACAGTTCATTCTACTACTGCTGATACCAGACAGAGCGACTGCAGAGAAAATGATACAAATACAAGGGTGTGCTCAATCTGAAGACTTTTGGGCAGGACAGGACCGGATATGTCACGGGTTGCTTGATTACAGTGCTGCTTGCGCGTTTTACAAGACAGAACTGAGTGTGAGGTTCTACTGATCAGTCCGAAATGAAAAGGAAAATATAATTGTTACCATATATAAAATTTATAAATATACATTTTATTTCTTTGTAGAATTGTTCAGCTTCCATATTCGGAGATACATACATAATTGATGTAACAATAACACCACTTCTCAATGAGTGGGTTTGTTTTTCTGGTCATAACAATATCAATAAATTTCTTAAAAGAAAGTTGGTCTGAAGGGAAAAGGAAAATAAAATACATTTTTATGACTTTTAATATCTAAGTATTCATTTTAGTTTATTTCCTTGAGGAGTTGTTCAATTTCTTTACATGGAGATATGTAAATATTATTATAAAATATAAATGTAATTTCTGAGAAATGCTCTTTGCTGTTTTCTTGAAAGACAAATTTAGAAACACACTCATTGTTACAAAACAGAAACATATTTTGCACAATAAATACTGAATTTTGCATCCTCTTACTGTGTCTAATATCTCTTTTATTAGCATATATAGACTAATATCAAGCACTGTGTCCTGCACAACAGACAATAAAAAACTAACCTCCTTGATACATAGATTAAAACTTTTCATGTTAGATAAATATTAATATTTCCAGTATTTTTGGATGTTTGTTATGTTAGTATTATATTAAAGCATTATCCATGTTAAAAAAAATTAGATTATATTAAATGTATGCTAGATGTCCTGGTGGTGTAATGGTTAAGTGACACAGCTACTAACCAAAAGGTCAGCAGTTTGAATCCACCAGGTGCTCCTTGGAAGCTCTATGGAGCAGTTCTACTCTGTCTTATAGGGTTGCTGTCAGTCGTAATCCAACTCGACGGCAATAGGTTTGGTTTTTTTGGTTTAGGTGGTGTCCACGTGTATGCCAAAAATATTTTAAAGTCAAAGTTATAAATACTATTGTTTACAAAATTTAGGTCATAACTCTATGTAAATGCTATGCAGTTAAAAAAGAACTCGACTGAATTCATCACAACGGTTAACTTATTCAAGTTTCCTTGCTTTCGCACATCACCTGGTACTGAAATGGCCCTTGACTGTTTACTAGGATACATGCAAGGGCTTACACTTTTGTTTGTATCACGGCAAAGAGTATTGCTGGCCCTTCTAGCTGAGATGCTGATCAGCGGACAGGGGTGTACAAGATGGTTCTCTCAAAATGGATCAGAGACCATTAGTAATAATAATCTGTTCTTGCCCAGTAACTGCTCATGTTGGATCCAGTTGCATATTGGGTGAATGTAGCAAGTGTTGGACTCAACAGCCCACCCCTATCTCTTCCTTATTAGAAAGAAATAGCATACTCTCAACGGATTCCCTGAGATAAAGAGTTTCAATTACATGGGAGGGAATTGTGGGAGACAGGTGTCAACAAAGATGTTGAAGTGGTAGGGGTCTCATAGCTTAAACCATCTTGTTCATGGGCTCCTTCGTGACCCTGCATGAACTTTATTTCCAACCGGCATATTCTCATGCACTGGAGTTGGTATCGATTTCATTTAGTTTCCTGCCAGCTCCTTTCCACTGCAGTGCTCACTTTTCCTTGTTTCCTGTCTGCTTGGTATCTATGGGTCTTTGCTTTGGATAGCTGATGCTCCTGTTTTGTCAACGCCCTAAGCACGTACTTACCTTGCTTATTGAGTAATCAGCCCTGCTATTTGGTCTCATACAGATGATTGTTTAAGGCAGGATAGTACTCACAGGTGGTGGTATTTATTTTATAAGCCAATCTATTCTTTGGCTGAAAAGTGATCTCCAGAAGTAGCTTCAGTTCCAAGTTCAAAGGGTATCTTAGGGCAATAGTCTTGGAGATTCTTCTAGTCTCTATTGGTCCAGTAAGTTTGGCCTTTTTCAGAGATTTGAATTTTGTTCTACATTTTCCTCCCATTCTGTACATCCATTTTTATGTACGTATTGTGTATAAATTAAGTGTTCATAAATTAAGTGTTCATGCCTCAAGGACTGCCTGTATTAATAACTTGCTCCTTATCACACCCCCAAACACCAAAGTAAATTAACTTCTAAATATATTCACTTAGTGAAGCAGCACAAATGGCTATTGTGTGTCACCCTTTTTGTCTCTGGAACCTAAGAATTGCTTGGACTCAACCTGATGTGGATGGAATTTCTCATTTACTCACAGGAGTTCCACAAAGAATCTCTCTGTCTGTCTCTCTCACGACCAGGCTCAGATGAAGACAAGGCTTGAAATCAGATACTGGGCTGCTCTTACCGATGTAGGGAAGGAATACTATTGTAAGTATGAAACTGCTTATAAAATTCTTAGAATAATTAGAAAGAAATTAGAAACATTAACAGTTAAATTCCACTTCAGCTTGTAGTAGTAGTACTTCAGCTTAAAAAGAAAAAAAAAACTCCTCATTAAATAAAAAATCCTTCAAGCATGATAATCATTCAGAGAGGCCCTCCCTCAGTCGGCGAGGTTGAGCAGAACTAAACCGGTGGCCAGGCGGAAGGAAGCAAATGGCCTCCAAACCATACAAGTCCCCAGAGTTCCATACGCTGGATTGTAATTTCACCAAGTAGTATCTGAAATCTGTATAGCACCTCTTAAACTGAATGCCTGGAATGAATACATACTGGGAATCTGCTCCATTCTGGCACCCTTTTTGGTTCTTTCCCACGTATTTCCTCCTTTGGGGCCTGCAGTAACCCTGAGATCTAGGTGGGGCAGGTATACTTATCCTCATTTCATAGTTAAGAAAATAGGCTTTAGAAAGATAAAGGGACTTGCCAGAGGTTACAAGTGAGTGGGGACCTGAGACAGCAAGGGACCTAGAATTCAAACCTGGGGCTTCTGTGCTCTTGCACTCTGCTCTCTGACCTCTCACCTTAACTGAAGATGTGCCCTGCAGCCTGAACCACCTCCTGCCAGAAGGTCAGAGGACTGTCAAGGCCAAAGGGATGCTAGGTGCCAGCCGAGCCCAGCTCCATGTCTTCTAATAAACGTGCTTTCCCTGCTAGGGAGGATAAGGAAGGTTAAGATCTTCCCACAGCAAGCCTTTGTAATCCACTGTAGGAAGCATGGAAGCCCTGGTGGCGTAGTGGTTAAGTGATACAGCTACTAACCAAAGGGTTGGCAGTTTGAATCTGCCAGGTGCTTCTTGGAAACTCTATAGGGGCAGTTCTACTCTGCCCTATAGGGTCACTATGAATCGGACTTGTCTCGACAGCACTGGGTTTGGTGGGAAGCACAGCTTGTAGCACCGTCTTCTGAGGCTTCCTAAAACCAAACCTGTTATTGTCAAGTAGATTCTAATGCATAACAAACCCATGTGTTACAGAGTAGAGTTGCTGTATAGGATTTTCTTGGCTGTAATCTTTATGGAAGTAGGTCACGAGGACTTTCTTCTTCAGTGCTGCTGGGTAGGTTTGAACCACTAACCTTTAGGTTAGTTGTTGTTAGGTGCTGTGAGTTAATTTCCGACTCATAGTGACCCCAGGTGACAGAGTAGAACTGCCCCACAGGGTTTCCTAGGCTGTAATCTTTATGGGAGCAGATTGCCAGGTCTTTCTCCTGTGGAGCTGCTGGTTGGTTTGAATCACTGACCTTTTGGTTAGCAGCCATAGCATTTAACCACTACACCACCAGGGTTTCCTTTAGGTTAGCAGCGGAGCACAAACTATTTGAGCCATTCAGGGACCTGAGTCTTCCTAACCTGAGCGTTTAGTTCTTTCCTCCTCCTGCTGTCATGGCTGAGCTCCCCTTTACTGCAGTGACACTTCCAGGGGCCTCCCATCAGGCAGATATGGGACCAAGAGGGAGAAGTCTGCTGCACAGCAGCACATTTCATGCTCCCCTCCTGCCGATTGAGTGCTTGTGGACAGCGCCCTAACCCTCCTGGGATTACAATGAGGGCTGAAAAGTACAAAAATGTACAAGTAGCATCTAGCACTCTTCCTAGAATGGGAAGCTCTAACAGCCCGTCCCCTTTCATTTACTGGGCAATTTTTATTGAACATCTGCTATGTACCAAGAGCTGTCCTCCGGGTTGGGGACACAGCAGTGCACAAAGCAAACAGCCCTACCCTCGAGGAGCTTCCATTCTAGGGGCGTGGGTTGATAATTAAAAACAAAAATAAATAAAATCAATAATTGCAGGTTGTAATAAATGCAATGAGAAAAATAAAGTGATGTGATGGGGTGGATGCATGTGGCTGATCAGGGAAGGCTTCTCTGGAGAGATGACATTTCAGCTGAGTTCTGGAGCATGAGAAGGAGCGAGCCCTGCAAAAGCCTAGACAAGGGCATCCCGGGCATGACTAACTTCAAATGTGAAGGCCTGGGGTGAGGAGGACCTTAGACTTTCCAGGAACCGTCAAAAGGTCAGGGTGGTTAGAGTGGAGTAAGTGAGGATGAGAATGTCAGGAGAGGTAGGAGACAAAGCAGATGGCAGAGCATGTGAGCCTTGCAGGAAAGGAAGGTGTGCCCTGTGTGATCTCCCTGGAAAGAGGGTGTCAAGGAGCAGGGGGAGCATCAAGTGCGAGTGTGTGTGTGTGTGTGTGTACGTGTGTGTGTGCATGTATGAAGCACCTAAAAATATAGCCCTAAAGTACATAAAGCAACAACTGCCAGAGCTGCAGGGAGAAATGGATAAAACAACAGCTGTAGTTGGAGATTTTTTTCACAGCCCTCCCAGGAAATGATAGAACAAACAGATAAAAATCATAAAATATGCAGAGATGTGGGAAATTTGCATATGTATTCCTTTTTAGAACACATATCATTTTTGTGTACATGTGGAACATTTACTCAGGCCGTTAAGGAAGGCTCCATAAAGCAGAAGAATCAGTATCATTCCATGTTCTTTAACATAATGAAATAAAATTCAAAATCAATAACAAAAGGATTGCATTTTCAAAAGCCCCATATGTCTGAAGCTAAGTAGACAAGTTAAAAAATGAATCATAAGAGAAATTACAAAATAATTAGAAATGAATGACCATGAAAATACTACAGTATTCAAAGGAAAATGCGTAGTTAAAAATTCATTTATCAAGAGATAAGAAAGCTTAAAAACAAAAGAGCTAAACCATCAACTCAAAAAATTGGAAAAGAAGCAACAAAGCAAACCTCAAGGAAATGGGACAGAAAGAAATAATAAAGACCAGGCAGAAATCAATGAGCTAGAGAATGACAACTACAACCACAAAAGATTAATAAAACTAAAACCTGGTTCTTTCAAAAGATTAGTAAGATAGATCTCTATCAAGACAGGAGTCCCTGAGTTTGCAAATGGGTACATGCTTGGCTGCTAATCAAAAGATTGGAATTTTGAGTCTGCCCAGAGGTGTCTCTGAAATGGCTGGCGATCTACATGTGAAAAATCAGCCCTGGAAAACCCTACAGAGCACAGTTCCACTCTGACACTTATGGGGTTGCTGTGAGTCAGATCAACTCAACGGCAACTGGTTTCTACCAAGGCAGATCAAGAAAAAAAGAATATAAAATGTCCACAATATAGAAAAATGAATTAAAGATATAGAAGAGATTTTAAAGTACATTATGGAAACTATGTAAATAAATTTGAAAACCTAGGTAAAATGGAAACATTTCTGGAAAATTACAAAATTAAAAAAAAGATAAATGAAATAGAGAAATTGAAAAATTGAATAGACCAATAAGCACTAAATAAAATGAAATAATAATAAAAGATCTCACCACCAAAAATCTCCAGGCCCAGGTGGTTTTCATGTGCATTTTACCAAATTCTCAGACAGCAGGTAATTCCTATCTTAGAAAAGTTCCAGAAGATGAAAAAAAAAAAAAAAGAATGAAAGCTGTTCTATCATGAGACTTGTGGAATCCTTCCTCTAAAGCTGGATAAGAATTGTTGTTAGGCCCTGTCAAGTTGATTCTGACACATAGGCAACCCATGTATACCAGAACAAAACATTGCCTGGTCCTGCACCTTCCTCACAATCATTGCTCTGCTTGAACCCATTGTTGTAGCCACTCTGTCAGTCCACCTCATTGAGGGTCTTCCTCTTTTTCACTGATCCTTTACTTTACCAAGCATGACGTCCTTCTCCAGGGATTAGTCCTTCCTGATAACATGTCCAAACTACATGAGATGAAGTCTTGCCATCCTCCCTTCTAAGGAGCATTCTGACTATACTCCTTCCAAGACAGATTTGTTCATTCTTTTGTCAGTACGTGGTGTGTTCAATATTCTTCGCCAACACCACAATTCAAAGGGACCAATTCTCCTTCTGTCTTCCTTGTTTTTAATTGACTATGCAAAGGCATTTGACTGGGTGGATCATCACAAATTATGGATAACATTAGGAGGAATGAGAATTCCAGAACATTGTATTGTGCTCATGGGGAACCTGTACATAAACCAAGAAGCAGTCGTTCAAACAGAAAAAGGGGATACTACATGGTTTAAAATTAGAAAAGATGTGTGTCAGTGTTGTATCCTTTCACCACACTTATTCAATCTGTATGTTAAGCAAATAATCTGAGAAGCTGGACTACATAAAGAAGAACACAGTATCAGGATTGAAGGAAGACTCATGAACAACTTGCAATATTCAGATGAGATGAAACAACCTTGCTTGCTGAAAGTGAAAGGTACTTGAAGCACTTACTGGTGAAGATCAAAGACTACAGCCTTCAGAATAGATTACACCTCACAACCAGACCAATAAGCAACATTATAATAAACAGAGAAAAGACGGAAATTGTCAAGGATTTCATTTTATTTGAATCCACAATCAATGCCCAGGAAAGCAGCAGTCAATAAATCAACAACATATTGCATTGGACAAATCTGCTGCAAAAGACCTCTTTATTAAAGTGTTAAAAAGCAAAATGTCACTTTGAGGACTAAGGTGAACCTGACCCAAGTCATAGTATTTTCAATTGCCTCATACGGATGCAAAAGCTGGACAATGAATAAGGAACACCAAAGATGGGTAAGAATAGTTCATGAAAATAAAAATATAGGCCTATTTCATCTGAAATATAGTTGTGCAAATTTTAAATAAAATATTACTTACATAAATCCAACAGCATATTAGGAAAAAAGTAGATCATGATTTATCTCAAGAATGCAAGAATGGTTCCATGTTTGAAAACTCCCTCAGTGCATCAGTGTAATTTTCTATATGACTAAAGGGGAAAATCATTTGAGTATCTCTATGTAGAAAAAGCATTTGATAAAACTCATTACTTGTTTATATTGAAGACTCTTAGAAAGTAAGAAAAGAAGAGAATTTCCTTAACTTGGTGAAGTTTCTATACTCAAACATTAATATTATACCAAATATATACTATATATTGTACTGAGATGAAATAAAAATATTATATTTAATCCAGAAACTTTTATGCATTTCCTTTAAGATCAAGAATAAAACCCACTATCATCACTATTTAACATAGAACCGAAGGCCCTTGCCAACATGTTAAAGAAAGAAAAAGAAATAACTGGTACAGATTAGAAGAGAAGAAATGAAATTGTCACTCTTTTCTGATGATTTGATATCCTACCGAGAAAAACCAACAGTATCAACAAACATTAAAAGTAATGAAAGAGTCCAGAAAGGCTGTCAGATACAACAGCACCTTATAGAGTCAGTAGCATTTTTGTTCACCAGAAGAAGAAGAAAAAATAGCAAGATGTCCTTCTGAATTAGGAGCGGGGAAGAGCCTTGCTCAGGCCAATAATGACTGGATGGTCTGAAAAGAATAGTGTTAACTTTACCCTCCGATCCTGGGGCCAACAGGCCAAGAACTGTGGCTGTAAAGAGAATAGCACAATGGGGTGATTAAAAAAACCCATTGCTGTTGAGTAGATTCCAACTCATAGTGACCCTATAGGACACAGTAGAACTGCCCATAGTGTTTCCAAGGGGCAGTTGGTGGATTTGAACTGCCAACCTTTTGGTTAAGAGCCAAGCTCTTAACCACTGGGCCACCAGGGATCCAATGGGGTGATAGCTGGAGGAAACTGGAACCATGAGAGAATTTTGAGATGGGAGAGATACAAGGGCATGTTATGCTGACAGGAATGATTTAGTACAAAGGGAGAGACAGATGACAGGAAACAGAGAGGTTGTAAGTTAAGGATCCAAGATGAGAGGTATTGGGGTCTACAGCCTAAATGCTGAGGCTGGTCTCATCCTGGCAAGGGCTCAGCATGAGCTTGTTGAATGAATGACATGATAGGGGAATAAACAAGCCCTGGGTGCTGGGAGGGCACCAGTAAGGAGGCCTGGGCTGGGAGGAGTGTTCTAGTATGGCCTTTGTATCTGGATGAGAGAAAATTTTAAAAGCACCAGATTTGGGAGTCAGACATCTGGTTTGCAGTTATGGCTCCACTTCCCCTCCAGGCTTCCATTTTTCTCATTTGGAAAATGAGATAATGATGGCTGCTGCCTTAATGTCATCAAGCTGATGGGAACACTGTGTTGGTTATCTTCCAATTGTTATCCCCCTCTAGATCCTTTCTCATCCTTTTCTGCCCTGGTCTGTGCCCTGGCAATCTGATCTCAATAGATTATAATTCTTGGTTTCCTTTGGGCTCAGCCAGTGGGAGCCACCAGCATCAACTGATGGGCGGGCAGAAGGGAAAATCAGAGCATAGAACACCACCATTTCCTCCCGGCCTTGGTGTGATGCTGGCAATGCTGTGTCCTCTACAACATATCCCCTTAGGCAGCCCAACCCTCTCCCATGGCCTCAGCTTTCGGGGCTCTGATAACATCCTTATCTCCTCTCGTTCCTTCAGGTCAAAGGGTGGTAACAGCCCCTCCCTATTGCTAGTCTCTGGGTGTTCCATCATCCCTCTTGGTTCCCTTGGAGTTCCTGTGTGGTGCAACTAGTTAATGCACTTGGCTGATAACTGAGAGGCTTGCAGTTCAAGCTCACCCAGAGCACTTCGGAAGAAAGCCCTGGTGATCTACTTCTGAAAAATCATCCATTGAAAACCTCAAGGAGCACAGTTCTACTCTGACACACGTGGGGTTGTCATGAGTTGGAATTAACTTGGAGGTAACTAATGTTTGGTTCTCAGTTCCCTTGGCCCTGCTCTGACCTCTGTAAACTCTCCTCAGTTCCTTTTCAAGGTGCTATCTATTTCTGCTGGCCCTGAATGATACAAGGACCTAGGACAGAAAGGGCATTCTAGTGCTGAATAAAGGCGAGATAAGTGGAGGCAGACCCAGTGCCGTCGAGTCGATTCCGACTCATAGCGACCCTGTAGGACAGAATAGAACTGCCCCATAGAGTTTCCAAGGAGCGCCTGGTGGATTTGAACTGGCGACCCTTTGGTTAGCAGCCATAGCACTTAACCACTACGCCACCAGGGTTTCCAGCAGAAAAGAGGAAGACCCTCAAAGAGGTGGATTGACACGGTGGCTGCAACAATGAGCTCAAGCATAGCAACGATTGTAAGGATGGCACAGGACTGGGCAGTATTCCCTTCTGTTGTGCATAGGGTCGCTATGAGTCAGAACCGACTTGACGGCACCTAACAACAAGGACAAGTGGAGGCAGGGTGCAGAAGAGGAGAATGAGCAAAAAGGTAAGGGACCATCTGTAAAATCTGCTGTTATCTGATCCTAAAAGGAAGATTCTGCTACTTCCCCACACCTTTGTCACCATTTCACTTTGGACAGGGGAAAATGTTCTGTTCTCTGGAGTTAGGAGCCTGCAGAAACCGAATTTCCATAGTCCCACTCAACAGAGGGTCCATGGGGTAGGTACAGGCAGGCCTTGTTCTTGGACTCAAAGTGTTCTTGGAAGCCATAAGCCTATGGAAAAGTTTCCCAAGTTTTCCACAAGAAAAAAAAAATGGGTCAGCTGCTTCAACTCTAGAACTACAGAATAGGTCTGGAGTCTTAGTTCCAAGGGGAGGGATGCTCTGGTTGAAAAGCCAGCTGCTTCAGGATGATGGGGAACATTGTAAGACTAGTGAATTCCATGAGCATGGGCCCATTGGCACACTTCATTTGCTGTGAAGTGAGTCCCTTGATCTGAGGCAATGCTGTGTGTGATACCATGACAGTGGATAAGGCATTCCGTAAGTCCACAGAATGTAGTTTTGGCAGAAGCATCGGATGCAGGGAAGGCAAATTCATACGCAGAGTAAAACACCACCCTTTCCATGATAGTCGTAGTTCAATGTAATCAACTTACCACCAGGTTGCTGGCTGATCACCTGGAGGGATGGTGTCATGTCAGGGACTCAGTGTTGGTCTCTGCTGCTGGAAGATTGGGCACTCAGTAGTGGCTGTAGCCAAGTCAGCCTTGGTGAATGGAAGTCCATGTTGCGGAGCCCATGCATAACCTCCATCCCTGCTACCTTGGCCACTTTGTTCATAAGCCCATTGAGCAATGACAGGAGTAGTTGGGGAAAGAGGATGAGTGGTTTCCACAGAACTCGTCATCCTATTCACTTGATTGTTACAATCCTCCTCTGCTGAAGTTACCCTTTGGTGATCATTCCCATGAGACATAAATATCTTCACTTCTTTGGCCCATTCAGAGAGATCTATCCACATACCTCTTTGCTATCATCCTTCTCTCCAATTTTCCAATCATGTTCCTTCCAAGTCCCTGACCATCCATCCAAGCTATTGGCCACAGGCCATGAATCAGTATACAATCCCACATCTGGTCATTTCTCCTTCCAAGCAAGTGAGCAACCAGGTGCACTGCTCAAAGTTCTGCCCATTGGGAGGCTTTTCCTTCACCACTGTCCTTTAGGGAGGTCCCAGAAAGGGGCTGTAGTGCTGCCGCTGTCCACTTTTGAGTGGTGCCTGCATAACACACAGAACCATCTGTAAACAAGGCACAAGTTTTCTTCAGTCAACTGATCATAAGGAACTCCCCATGAGGCCATAGGTGCAGACTGGGAGATGGAAGGTAATGTGACAAGAGTGGAGACCATGGGCATTTGGGCCACTTTCTGAAGCAACAAACTTGTGCCTTCAGGTCCTGTTCAGGCCTGATCTCATATATACCACTTCCATTTAATGATGGAGTGGTTCTGTGCACATCCACCTCTGTGACTCTGTGAGTCAGACAACACCCAGTTCATGAGGGCAGCTCAGGCCATCTGCAGGGTGACCTGGAGTCCCACGGTTAAGCATTCAGTCTCTACTAAGGCCCAATAACAGGTCAAAAGCTGTTTCTCAAAAGGAGAGTAGTTATCTGCAGAGGATGGCAGGGCTTTGCTCCAAAATCCTGAGGGTCTGTACTGTGATTCTTCAATAGGGGCCTGCCAAATACTCCATACAGCATCTCTATCTGCCACGGACACTTCAAGCACCATTGAATCAGCCGGATCATATAGCACAAGTGGCAGAGCAGCTTGCACAGCAACCTGAACCTGTTGCAGAACCTTCTCTTGTTCTGGGCCCCACTTAAAACTAGCAGCTGTCAAGTCACTGGATAAATAGGCCAGAGCAGCACACTCAAATGAGGAATATGTCACCTCCAAAATCCAAAGAGGCCACTAGGTATTGGGTCTCCACACCACTGGGCCCCTAGAAATTTCACTGATTTGGAAGGTGCCTGAATTTTTGTGGGATTAATTTTCTACTGTCTAGCATACAAATGTTTTACCAGTAAGTCCAGAGGCATTGACACTTCTTCCTTACTAGGTCTAATTAACATAACCTAGTAAGGTTATGTTAACCTTACTATCATCAATGTAATGGACCAGTGTGACATCTTGTGGACAGGAGAGGTGATCAAGGCCCCTGCAGACTAAATTATGACATAGGGCTGGAGAGTTGATGTAGCTCTGAGGTAGGCAACTGAAGGTGTATTGCTGGTCTTGCCAGCTGAAGGCAAACTGCTTCTGATGGTTCTTTGAAACTGGTAGGGACAAAAAGGCATTAGCCAGATCAGTAGCTGCATACCAGGAAAAAGGAGATGGATTAATTTGTTCAAGCAATGAAACTACATCTGCAACAGCAGCTGCAATTGGAGTCACCACCTGATTACGTTTTTCAATAATCCACTGTTATTCTCCAAGATCCATCTGTTATTTGCACAGGCAAAATAGGCGAGTTGAATGAGGATGTGGTGGGAATCACCACCCCTGCATCCTTCAAGTCCTTCATGGTGGCAATAATCTCGATAATTCCTCCAGGAATGCAGTATTGCTTTTGGTTTACTATTTTCCTAGGTAGGGGCAGTTTCAATGGCTTCCACTTGACTTTTCCTACCATAATAGCCCTTACTCCATTTTTCATGGATTCATTGTGGGGGTTCTGCTAGTTGCTGAGTGTATCTATTCCAATTATGCATTGCTGAACTGGAGAAATTGCTATAGGATGGGTTCAGGGACACACTGAACCTTCTGTGAGATGCACATGAGCTAAGACTCCATTAATAACCTTACCTCCATATGCCCCCTCTCTGACTGGTGAGCCACAGTGATGTTTTAGGATCTCCCGAAATTAAGGTCAGTTTGGAGCTAGTATCCAGTAATCCCCCAAAAGTCAGGTTATTTCCTTTTCCCCAAATGAACAGTCACTCTCGTAAAAGGCTATAAATTCCTTTGGGGAAGGCTGGGAGAAAGACTAACAGTATAAATTCTTGGCAGTGTATTGTAGTCCTTCCTCAAGGGTTTCCAGCTTCCACTTCATTCAAGGGGTTGTGGGTCTTTTAACTTGCTCAAGCCTGGGAATTGATTGAGGGGCCATGACTCTCTATTCTGGTGATTTGAGTTAGACTGCTGTTCACTGGACCTAGAATTCATCTGCTTGTAAAGATCAAGTAAATATTTAGTAGATTTCCTATCTATTTCATTTTCCTAGGGACACCATGACTGTGTAGCCAACACCATATGTCCGTATGAGTCAGACTATTCTGATTACTGCTTTGACTCCACTGTCCATTACTGTAACCCACTTCCACCTTGTCTTTGTTGATTGAGTGCAGCCACTTGGCCCCTACTACCACAGGGTCCAATCATTCCCATCGTAGTTAGGTGTCTTAATTCTGTTAGGGCAGTTGCCACTGTCAAATCTGATTTACATAATATAGCAATCACAGCAGCCTTCAAGGATGCTGGGGCTCTGTTCACAAATTTGTTCCTCACAGCTGTAGTAAGAGGTGTATCCTTTGTGGACTCCATGTGTAGGTCTCTATGTCTAACCTGATAAATTCACTCTAACATGCCAATTTCCTAAAGCTTTTGGATATCTTCTTCTACAGTACACCAAGACAGGTCTGGTACTTCAACTTGATTTAGTATAGGCCACCTCATAATCCATGTTTCAGCAATCCAACCAAATAAACTATTAGATCCTTTCTTAACTTCTTGAGCTGAAACATTGAATGAAGAACCTGTACTTAGTGGTCCATATCAATAAACTCAGACAGATCCATCTTTATGTTCCTTGCACCATTATCACACATCCTAAATAGCCATTCCCACACATATTCCCCAGGTTTTTGTACATACTAGAAAAGTCATGCAATTCTTTTGGAGTGTAATATACCTCCTTCTGGGTTATACTTTGTACTTCACCTTTTGGTGCTGACTGGGACTTAAATCTAGTTGTAGGTCTAGAAGCCAAAATCAGTAGTGGGGAAGTGTTTTGAGAACATTCAGCATCGTCTTGTAAAGCATCCACCTCAGATAATGACCCAGGCAATGACTCAGACAAGGGCTCCTCAGAAGAAACTGGGTTAATCTCATTAGATGGGGTGGAGGGGCTAAAATGATTTTACTGCGGAGGGTGGTTTAGTAGCCAGATATGGAGTAATCTCTTCAGATGGAAGCGACAGGGCTGGTTCGGTTGGCAGGAGTGATTCAACAGAATTTAGGGGCTCAATGTCCCCAGCCTTCTGATTATCTGACCATATGTCCCCATCCCAAGTTTCAGGACCCCATTTCTTCCTAATCAATGCCTTCACTTTAACTTCAGACACCTCTCAAGGTTGGCAATTGAACTGGTATTATAATTCAGCCACTCTTACAATAAGACTCTGGGTTTGGTTTTTGGCAATATCAGCTCTCTTACTACAAGAAATAAGGATTTCTTTCAAAGCACAAGTGGAAACTTCAAGGTCATTTACGTGGCACTTGAGCTTTGACTCTGAAGCCTTGAGCATATATCTTTCTTTCACCAGTTTGTCTAGTGAAAGTAGGACCAACCAACCAGCTTCCTTATACTTCTCATGATGACAAAATTGTAGAAAGGTATCACACGTGCAACCACCCAGAGTCTCACTTTTCACCAATACCTGATCTATTAGCGGTGATATTTTGCATATTTGTATTGCCATCACACGTCATGGATTAGCAATGCCCTTTTTACTACTGGAAGCAGAGTCATCAACATCTTTGAGACTAACCATGTGTCATGGATTGAATTATGTCCCCCCCAAAAATGTATATCAATTTGGCTGGGCCATGATTCCCAGTATTGTGTAGTTTTCCTCCATTTTGTGATTATAATTTTATGTTAAAGAAGATTAGGGTAGGATTGTAACACATTTGCCCAGGTCACATTCCTGATCCAATGTAAAGGGTCTGAGCTGCATCACCTTTTATCTCTCAAGAGATAAAAGGAAAAGGAAGCAAGCAGAGAGTTGGGGACCTCACACCACCAAGAAAGAAGCACCGGGAGCAGAGCATGTCCTTTAGACCTGGGTTTCCTGCATGGAGAAGCTTCTAGTCCAGGGGAAGGTTGAGGAGAACGACCTTCCTCCAGAGCCAACAGAGATAGAAAGTCTTACCCTGGAGCTGATGCCCTGAATTTGGACTTCAAGCCTACTAGACTGTGAGAAACTAAATTTTTCTTTGTTAAAGCCATCCACTTGTGGTATTTCTGTTACAGCAGCACTAGATAACCAAGGCACCAGACTTGAGAAACAATTTAGAAAACACCATTACAATTTACTTTCTCTAGAACCACTGTCAGTACCAAATGTCTTTGGCTGGGTTTTCTAGAGAAAGAAACCAATAAAGCATATAAATATATACATAGAGATTTATATCAAGGAAATGGCTCACACGGTTCTAGAGGATGGAATGTCCCAAGTCTGTGAGTAAGGATAGAGGCATGTCCTGATTCATATGGCCACAGGGGCTGGCAAACCCAAGATCGGGAGGTCAGAGAGCAGGCTCTTGCTTACAGGCTGCAAAGATCTATGAATCCCAAGGTCAGCAAGCAACACCACGGGTAAGCTTCTGGCTCAAGTCCTAAGAACCAGAGGTTAGATGATCAGGAGCCAGTTGCAGGATCCAGCATGAGCAAAAAGCCTCTGAGCCTTGCCAGGGTGTCCACTTATATTCGATACAGGCCATACATCTGAAGAAATTCCCTTTCAACTGACTGGCTACTCACAGCAGAGCCCATCGTGGGAAGGATCACATATTAAACCTCAACAGGGAAGTGATCACAACATTATACAACTTCCAAAACCTGAGAATCATGGCCCAGCCAAGTTGACACACAATGTTAACCATCGCAAATGGAAAAAAATATATCAAGCAAACAACCAGAAAAGAACAGTAGTGGCAATATTAATCTCAGAGAAAATAGACTTTGAGGCAAAATCTACCATAAAAGATAAGAAAGGATAATATATAATGATTAAAATGTCAATCCACCAGCAAGGCATGTTGTTGTTCTTAGGTGATGTCAAGTCGATTCTGACTCATAGAGACCCCAGGTACCACAGAACGAAACACTGCCCAGTCCTGTGCCATATTCACAATAGTTGTTATCCTTGAGCCTATCGTTGCAGTCACTGTGTCAGTTCATCTCACTGAGGGTCTTCCTCTTTTCCACTGACGCTGTGCTTTACCAAGCATCATATCCTTCTCCAAGGATGGATCTTTCCCGAAAACATGTCCAAAGTATGTAAGACGCAGTCTTACCATCCTTGCTTCTAAGGAGCATTCTGGTTATACTTATTCCAAGACAGATTTGTTCATTCTTCTAGCAGTCCATGGTATATTCAATATTCTTCACCAACACCACAATTCAAAGGCATTAATTCTTTTTCAGTTTTCCATATTCATTGCCCAGCTTTCACATGCATATGATGCAATTGAAAATACCATGGCTTGGGTGAGGCACACCTTAGTCTTCAAGGTGACATCTTTGGTTTTCAACACTTTAACGAGGTCCTTTGCAGCAGATTTGCCCAATGCAACGCATCTTTTGATTTCTTGACTGCTACTTCCATGGATATCGATTGTGTATCCAAGTAAAATGAAATCCTTGACAACTTCCATCTTTTCTCTGTTTATCATAAAGTTGCTTATTGGTCCAGTTGTGAGGATTTTCATTTTCTTTGTGTTGAGCTGTAATCCATACTGAAGGTTGTGGTCTTTGATCTTCATCAGTAAGTGCTTCAGGTCCTCTTCACTTTCAGCAAGCACAGTTGTGTCGTTTGCATAATGCATGTTGTTAAGGAGCCTTTCTCCAATCCTGATGCCCCATTCTTCTTCATATAGTTCAGCTTCTCGGATTATTTGCTCAGCATACAGATTGAATAGGTATGGTAAAAGGATACAACCCTGACACACATGTTTCCTGAATTTAAATGACACAGAACCCCCTTGTTTTGTCCAGACAACTGCCTCTTGATCTATGTACAGTTTCCTCATGAGCACAATTAAGTGTTCTGGAATTCCCATTCTTCACGATTTATCCATAATTTGTTATGATCCACACAGTCGAATGCCTTTGCATAGTCAATAAAACACAGGTAAACATCCTTCTGGTATTCTCTGCTTTCAGCCAGGATCCATCTGACATCAGCAATGATATGCCTGGTTCCACAACCTCTTCTGAATCTGGCCTGAATTTCTGGCAGTTCCCTGTCTATATACTGCTGTAACCGCTCTTGAATGATCTTCAGGAAAATTTTGCTTGCCTGTGATATTAATGATATTGTTCAATAATTTCCACTTTTGGATCACACTTCTTGGGAATAGGCATAAATATGGATCTCTTCCAGTTGGAAGATCACACTTCTTCGGAATAGGCATAAATACGGATCTCTTCCAGTTGGTTTGCCAGGTAGTTGTCTTTCAAATTTTTTGGCATGGATGCGTGAGCACTTTCAGCACTGCATCCATTTGTTGAAACATTGCAGTTGATATTCCATCAATTCGTGGAGACTTGTCCTTTGCCAATGCCTTCAGTGCAGCTTGGACTTCCTCCCTAAGCACCATCGATTGCTGATCATATGCTACCTCTTGAAATGGTTGAATGTCAACTAATTCTTTTTGGTATGGTGACTCTGGGTATTCTTTCCATCCTCTTTTGATGCTTCCTGTGTCATTTAATATTTTCTCCATAGAAACCTTTGCTATTGCAACTCGAAGCTTGAAGTTCTTCAATTATTTTAGCTTGAGATATTCTGAACATGTTCTTCCCTTTTGGTTTTCTACCTCCAACTCTTTGCACATGTCATTATAATACTTTGTCTTTTCAAGATGGCTTTTGAAATCTTCTCTTCAGTTTTTTTACTCCATCATTTCTTCCTTTTTCTTTAGTTGCTCCACATTCAAAAGCAAGTCTCAGAGTCTCTTCTGACATCCATTTTGGTCTATTCTTTCTGTCTTTTTAATGACTTCTTGCTTTCTTCATGTGTAATGTCCTTGCACAACTTGTCTGATCTTTGGTCTTTAGTGTTCAATGAGTTAAATCTATTCTTGAGATGGTCTCTAAATTTAGGTGGGATATACTCAAGGTCGTACTTTGGCTTTCATGGACTTGTTCCAACTTTCTTCAGCTTCAACTGAACTTGCATATGAACAATTGATGGTCTGTTTCAGTCATGCCCTGGCCTTGTTCTGACTGATGATATTGAGGTTTTCCATTGTCTCTTTCCATAGATGTAGCTGATTTGATTCCTGTGTATTCCATCTGGTGAAGTCCATGTGTATAGGTGCCATTTATGTTGTTGAAAAAAGGCATTTGCAATGAAGAAGTTGTTGATCTTGCAAAATTCTATCATGTGATCTCTGGCATCATTTCTGCCACCAAGGCCATATTTTCCAACTACTGATCCTTCTTTGTTTCTAACTTTTGCATTCCAATCACCAGTAATCATCAATGTATCCTGATGGTATGTTTGATCAATTTCAGACTGCAGAAGCTTGTAAAAATCTTCAACCTCTTTATCTTTGACCTTAGTGGTTGATGTGTAAATTTGAACAATACCTGTATTAACTTGTGTTCTTTGTAGGCCGAATATACTTTCTTTTCCAACTTACATGGAACCTTCTCCAGAATAGACCATATATTAAGCGATAAGGCAAGCCTTGACAGAATCCAAAGCATTGAAATATCACAAAGCATCTTTTCTGACCATAAAGCTATAAAATTTGAAATAAATAACAGAAAAAGCAAGGAAAAAAATCAAACACATGGAAACTGAATAACACCTTGCTCAAAAACTTATGGGTTATAGACAAAACAAAGGATAGAATAAAGAAACTCATAGAATCAAATGAGAATGAAAACACAACCTACCAGAACCTTTGAGACACAGCAAAAGCAGTGCTCAGAGGTCAATTAATAGCAATAATGCACCCATCCAAAAAGAAGAAAGGGAGGAAATAAAAAAAAATTAACCCTACAACTCAAACAAATAGAAAGAGAGCAGCAAAACAATCCCACAGGCACCAGAAGAAAGGAAATAAAAGAAAAAATTAAAGCAGAATTAAGTGAAATAGAAAAACAATTGAAACAGTTAACAAGACCAAAAGCTGGTTCTTTGAAAAGATCAACAAAATCAACAAACCACTGGCCAAAGTGACAAAAGAAAAACAGGAGAGGGAGTGAATAACCCAAATAAGAAATGAGATGGGCAAGACCAGAACAGACCCAACTGATATTAAAAGAATCATAACAGAATACTATGAAAAATTGCACTCCAACAAATTT
This sequence comes from Elephas maximus indicus, assembly GCF_024166365.1. Classification (NCBI taxonomy): domain Eukaryota; kingdom Metazoa; phylum Chordata; class Mammalia; order Proboscidea; family Elephantidae; genus Elephas; species Elephas maximus. The sequence continues at coordinate 162,022,362 of NC_064821.1, read as the reverse complement.
GAAAATCTAGAGGAAACAGACAAATTTCTAAAAACACACTACCTACCTAAACTAACACAAACAAAGGTAGAATAACTAAATAAACCTATTACAAAAGAAGAGATTGAAAAGGTAATTTAAAAACTCCCAACAAAAGAAGCCCTGGCCCTGACAGCTTCCCTGGAGAATTCTACCAAACTTTCAGAGAAGAGTTAACACCACTACTACTAAAGGTATTTCAGAGCATAGAAAAGGAGAGACTACTTCCAAACTCATTCTATGAAACCGTCATAACTCTGATACCAAAACCGGGTAAAAATACCACAAAAAAAGAAAATTACAGACCAGCATCCCTCATGAATATTGACGCAAAAATCTTCAATAAAATTATAGCCAATGGAATTCAACAATGTATCAAAAAACAGTTCACCACAACCAAGTGGTATTCATACAAGGTACACAGGGATGGTTCAACATTAGATAAAGAATCAGTGTAATCCATCCCATAAATAAAATAAAAGACGAAACCACATGGTCTTATCAATTGATGCAGAAAAGGCATTTGACAAAGTCCAACATCCACTCATGATAAAAATTCTCAGCAAAATAGGAATAGAAAGGAAATTCCTCAACAAAATAAAGGGCATTTATACAAAACCAACAATCAACATCATCCTAAATGGAGGGAGTCTTAAATCATTTCCCTTGAGAACGGGAACCAGACAAGGATGCCCTTTATCAACATTCTTATTCAACATTGCGCTGGAGGTCATAGCCAGAGTAGTTAGGCTAGAAAAAGAAATAAAGGGCATCCAAATTGGTAAGGAAGAAATAAAAGTATCCCTATTTGCAGATGATATGATCTTATACACAGAAAGCCCCCAAAGAATCCACAAGAAAATTACTGGAACTAATAAAAGCTTTCAACAAAGTATCAGGATACAAGATAAACATACAAAAATCAGTTGGATTCCTCTACATCAACAAAGAGAACTTCGAAAAGGAAATCACCAAATGAATACCATTTACGTTAGCCCCCAAGAAGATAAAATACTTAGGAATAAATCTAACCAGAGCTATAAAAGACCTATACAAAGAAAACTACAAGACACTACTGCAAGAAACCTAAAAAGACCTACATAAGTGGAAAAACATAGCTTGCTAATGGATAGGAAGACTCAGCATTGTGAAAATGTCTAGTCTACCCAAAGTGATCTACTGATACAACGCAATCCCAACCTAAATTCCAACTACATTTTTTAACGAGGCAGAGAAACAAATCACCAACTTCATATGGAAAGGGAGGAGGCCCGGTATAAGTAAAGCATTACTGAAGAAGGAGAACAAAGTGGGAGGCCTCACATTACCTAATTTTCTGACCAATTATACTGCCACAGTAGACAAAACAGCCTGGTACCGGTACAACAACAGATACATAGATCAGTTGAATGGAATTGAGACTCCAGATGTAAATTCATCCACCCATGAGCAGCTGATATTTGACAAAGGTCCAAAGTCCCTTAAATGAGGAAAAGGCAGTCTCTTTAACAAAAGGAACTAGGATAACTGGATATCCATCTGCAAAAAAATTGAAACAAGATCCATACCTCACACCATGTAAAAAAACTGACTCAAAATGGACCAAAGACCTAAATATAAAATCTAAAATGATAAAGATCATGGAAGAAAAAATAGGGACAATGCTAGGAGCCCCAATACATAGCATAAACAAAATCAAAACATAACTAACAATGTACAAATACCAGAAGAGAAACTAGATAACTGAGAGCTCCTAAAAATCAAACACTTATGCTCATCAAAAGACTTCACCAAAAGAGTAAAAAGACAGCCTACAGACTCAGAAAAAAAAATTGGCTGTGACATATTCGATCAGGGTTTAATCTCTAAAATCTATAAGCTACAGCAAAACTTCAACAACAAAAAGTCAAATAGCCCAATTAAAAATGGGCAAAAGATATGAAGTCACTTCACCAAAGAAGACATTCAGGTGGCTAACAGATACATGAGGAAATGCTCAAGATCATTAGCTATTAGAGAAATGCAAATCAAAACTACAATAAGATGCCATCTCACCCCAACAAGGCTAGCATTAATAAAAAAAAAAAAAAAAAAAAAAAACAGAATAATAAATGTTGGAGAAGTTGTGGAGAAACTGGAACACTTATACACTGCTGGTGGGAATGTAAAATGGTACAACCACTTTGGAAATCAATTTGGTGCTTCCATAAAAAGCTAGAAATTGAAGTACCATAGGATCCAGCAATCCCACTCTTTGGAATATATCCTCGAGAAATAAGAGCCATCACAGGAATAGATATATGCACACCCATGTTTATTGCAACACTGATCACAACAGCAAAAAGGTGGAAACAACCTAGATGCCCATCAACAGATGAACAAACAATGGACTACTATGCAATGATAAAAACAATGATTAATCTACAAAACATCTCACAACATGGATGAATCTGGAAGGCATTATGCTGAGTGAAATTAGTCAGTCCCGAAAGGACAAATATTGTGTGAGACCACTATTATAAGAACTCAAGAAAAGGTTTAAACACAGAGAAAAATATTCTTTGATGGTTACCAGGGTGGGGAGGGAGGGAAAGAGGAATTCACGAACTAGATAGTAGACAAGAATTAACTTAGGTGAAGAAAGGATAACACACAATGCAGGGAAGTCAGCATGACTGGACAAAACCGAAAGCTAAGATGTTCCCTGAACACAACCAAACAGTTCAAGGGACAGAGTAGCGGGGGCAGGGGTCTGGGGACTATGGTTTCAGGGGACATCTAGGTCAACTGGCATAACAAAGTTATTAAGAAAATGTTCGGCATCCTACTTTGGTGAATGGTGTCTGGGGTCTTAAAAGCTTGTGAGTGGCCATCTAAGATGCATCAGTTGGTCCCAACCCACCTGCAGCAAAGGAAAATGAAGAATACCAAAGACACAAGGAAAATATTAGCCTAAGAGGCAAAATGGCCACATAAACCAGAGACTCCATCAGCCTGAGACTAGAAGAACTAGATGGTGCCTGGCTACCACCAATGACTGCCCTGACAGGCAACACAACAGACAGTCCCTGATAGAGCAGGAGAAAAGTGTGAAGCAGAACTCAAATTCATGTAAAATGACCTGACTTAATGGTCTGACTGAGACTAGAGGAGCCCCAGAAGTCATGGCCCCAGCCTTTCTGTTAACCCAGAACTAAAACCATTCCTGAGGCCAACTCTTCAGACAAAGATTAGACTGGACTATAAAACGTAAAATAATACTCATGAGGAGTGTGCTTTTTTAGCTCAAGTAGATACATGAGACTAAATGGACAGCTCCAGTCCGTAAGGATGAGAAGGCAGAAAGGGATAGGAGCTGGTTGAATGGACACAGAAAATCTGGAGTGGAAAGGAAGAGTGTGGTGTCACATTATAGGGATTGCAACTAGGCTCACATAACAATATATGTATAAATTTTTGCATAAGAAATTAACTTGAGCTGTAAACTTTCACCTAAAGCACGATATATGAAAATTAAAAAAAAAAAAAAAAAAGGATACTGAAGACCTAAATGCCACAATCAACCAACTCAACTTCATAGACATGTACAGAACATTCCACCCAACAGTAGCAAAGTATACATTCTTTCCCAATGCATATGGAACATACCTCAGAATATAATACATTTTAGGCCACAAAGCAAACCTTAACAAAATCTAAAACATCAAAAAAATGCAAAGCATTTTGTCTGATCACAAGGGCATAAGAGTAGAAATTAATAAATAGAGAACAAGGAAAAAAATCAAATACATGGAAACTGAAATAACACCTTACTTAAAAACCACTGGGTAATAGAAGAAATCAAAGATGGAATCAAGCAATTCTTAGACTCAAATGAGAATGAAAATACATCATACCAAAACCTTTGGGACATAGCAAAAGCAGTGCTCAGAAGTCAATTTATAGCAATAAATTCACATATCAAAAAAGAAGGGCCAAAATCAAAACATTAACCCTGCAACTCAAGCAAATAGAGAGGAAAAAAAGAAGTCCTCAGTCACCAGAATAAAGGAAATTATAATAAAGATTAGGGCAGAAATAAATGAAATAGAGAACAGAAAAACAGTAGAAAAAATCAATGAGACCAGAAGTTGGTTCTTTGAAAGGACCAAAAAAGTCAACAAATCATTGTCCAAAGTGACAAAAGCAGAAGAGGAAGCAAATAACCTGAATAAGTAATGAGATGGGTGACATTACACCAAAACTAACTGAAATAAAAAGGATCATAAAACATTGTATTCCAACAAATTTGAAAACCTAGAGGAAATGGACAAATTTCTAGAAACATACTACCTGCCTAAGCTAACACAAACTGAAGTAGACCATCTGAACAGACTCATAACAAGAGATTGAAAAGGTAATATTAAAAATAAAAAGAAATTAAAAAAAAAAAAAAAACTCCCAACAACAACAAACGGCTTCACTGTAGAATTCTGCCTAATAGTCAAAGATAATCTCACACCAACCCTACTCAAACTATTTCAGAGTACAGAAAAGGAAGGAATACTCTTGAATTCAATCTGTGAAGCCAATATAACCCTCATGTCAAACCTAGGCAAAGACAGCACAAAAAAATAAAATTACAGGCCAAAATCTTTCATGAATACAGACACAAAAATTCTTAACAAAATTCTGGCCAATAGATTTCAACAGCATATCAAAAAATAATGCCCAACAACCAAGTGGGATTCATACCAGGCGTACAAGGATGGTTCAACATTAGAAAATCAATCAATGTAATCTACCCCATAAATAGAACAAAAGAAAAAAAATCACATGATCTGTCAACTGACGTGGAAAAGGCATTTGATAAAGTCCGATACTCATTTCTGATAAAACTCTCAACAAAATAAGGATAGAAGGGAAATTCCTCAGTATCATAAAAGGCGTTTATACAAAACCAGCAGCCAACATTACCCTCAATGCAGAAAGATTGAAAGCATTTTCCTTGAGAATGAGAACCAGATAAAGATGCCCTTTATCACCACTCTTATTCCATATTGTGCTGGAAGTTCTAGCAAGAGCAATAAGGCAAGCAAAAGAAATAGACAGCTTCCAAATTGTAAAGGAAGAAGTAAAACTATCCCTATTTGCAGTTGATATGATTCTATAAGTAGAAAACCCCAAAGCTTCCACAAAAAAGCTACTAAAACAAGTAGATGGATTCAGCAAATTAGCAGGATACAAGATCAACATACAAAGAGAACTTCAAAAAGGACATTAGGAAAACAATATAATTTACTATAGGCCCCCAAAAGACAAAATATTTTGGAATAAATCTAACCAGGGGGGTAAAAGACCTATACAAAGAAAACTACAAAACACTACTGCAAGAAACCAAGAGACTTAAAGAAATGGGAAACATACCATGCTCGTGGATAGGAAGACTCAACATGGTGAAAACGTCAGCCCTTAGCACCTCTGAGCCTCGGTCTCCTGAAGGATATAAGCAAGGGCCATAATAGTTGCCCCAGGATTGCTCCCAAGTGCCTAGCAAGCTGTTTAGCATATAGAAGACAATCAATAAAGGAGATGCCTCCTGTTGTTTATCCTAGGATTCTACTGCTACGTGGTGCCTGATTACCAGGCCCTTCCCCCTGTGTTAATACGCCAGTGTGGGCCACTGGTGGAGCAAGCGGGGAGGGGGGGAGCTGGCTTGCTCTCAGGACTGTCTCTGGACTGCCCTGCCTCACTCTCAGAGGACAACCACTATACTGAGGATAGGCACCTACCCCACCTGGCTTCCTTCTCCCTTGTTCTATTTTGCTTTTGGCCCAAGCCTGTCCGAGTAACCATATCTTTGAACTACAAAATTCCATATTTCTTTGTTCATATGAGATGATGAAACTCTACTTTGAGACCTGTAGAATGAGCTAAAATGTTCTGTACTCTTTGATGGCAGAGGGTGGCAGAGAGTGGGGTGCTTGACATTCTATAAAATCTTACATATGGCATTTAAGGAGGCAATTTTATTCTGCTGTAAAGTTGACCTGAAATTAATATACTAACTACAATAATGTTTACTTCAATGCCTAATAAACAATCATTTTATTTGACTCTTTAGAATGTTACAGGATGTTTGGACAGGATTTCAATGGCTCAGGTATAAAAAGCTATCCAAAGATGTTTCAACTGTGAAATCCTTTTTTACCTGACAAAAACTTTTAGGTGTAAATAAAGGCATTACACATCATACCATAAACCCAATATTGGAGTTAGTTCATGGCGATTACCTCTGCGGAGAGGGATTGCAAGAAGAAGGGGTATGTGAGGAGCAGCATTGTTTTTTCACTTTTCATTTTGCATTGTTTAAATTACCTAACCTTACACTTATATGGAGCCCTGGTGGCACAGTGCTTAAGTGTTCAGCTGCTGATTGAAAGGTCTAAGTTCGAATCCATCAGCTGCTCCTTGGAAACCTTATGGGGCAGTTCTTCTCTGTCCTACAGTGTAGCTATGAGTGGGAATTGACTCATTGGCAGTGGGTTTGTGTTTTTTTTTTAACACTTGTGAGTGGTGCAAATGGTTAATGTGCTCTGCTGCTAACTGAAAGGCACCTCAGAAGAAAGGCCTGGCAATCTACTTCCGAAAGATCAGCCATTGAAAACCTGTGGAATACAGTTCTACACCGATGCACATGGGGTCGTTGTATATTGGATTGACTTGACAGCAACTGGTTTTTGTTTTTTTTTTACATTTATATTACTTTTATTTATAAATCACAGTGTCAGCAGAGCCTGGGAATTTGCCAGTGATATTTTTGTTCTCTGTTTCCTGTATTTTATTTATTTATTGTACTTTAGATGAAGGTTTACAGAACAAACTAGTTTCTCATCAGCTAGTACACACATTGTTCTTGTTTCCTGTATTTCAAAACATTATAAATGCTATGTATTTTTAACAGTCTCTTAAGGTATAATAAAGGAACAATAAGGTGCATATGTTTGATAAGCTTTAGCATATTACACACCCATGAAGCCATCACCACAATCAATACAATGAACATTTCTATCCCTGCAAAAGTTTCTCTGTGCCACTTTGTAATCCCCAGTTCATACCAAGTCTGTCCTTCCCATTCTCAAACAACCACTGATCTGCTTTCTGTCACTATGTAATTATTATTTTGAATTCTGTAGAATTTTATGTGAATGGAATCCTATAGTATATACTTTTCTATCTGGCTCCTTTCACACAGCATAATTATTTTAAGACTCATCCATATTGTTGAATGTATCCATAGTTCATTCCTTTTTATTGTTGAAGAGTATTCCACTTTAGGGAAATACTAAGTTTGTTTCCAGTTTGGGGCTATGACAAATAGAACTGCATTCATTTACAAGTCTTTGCGTGGACTTTCTCTAGGGTAAGTACCTAGAGGTGGAATGACGGGATCACATGGTAGGTGTATGTTTAACTCTTTAAGAAACTTCCAAACTGTTTTCCAAAGTGGTTGTACCATTTCACATTCCCACCAGTAGATTATGGAAATTCTAATTCCTCTACTTACTTGCCAACACTTGGTATGGTCAGGCTTTTTAATTTTAGACATTCTAATAGATATGTTGTGGTATCTCATTGTGGTTATAATTTGTATTTTCCTTTAAAGAGCCCTCATGGCATAGTGGTTAAGAGCTTGGCTGCTAACCAAAAGGTTAGCTGTTCATATCCCCAGTAGCTTCTTGGAAACTCTACTGGGCAGTTCTACTCTGTCCTATAGGGTCAGTATGAGTTGGAGTCGACTTGATGGCACCTAACAACAATGATGACTAATGATCTTAAGCATCTTTTTATGTATTTATTTCTCATTCCTATATTTTTTCTGGTGTAGTGTCTAATTTTTTTGCCCATTTTTAAAAATTGGGTTGTTTGTATGAGACGTCACTGCAAAAAATCAAAACAGACCTACATAAGTGGAAAAACATACCTTGCTCGTGGACAGGAAGACTCAACATTGTAAAAATGTCTATTCTTCCCAAAGCAATCTACAGATACGATGCAACCCTGATTCAAATACCAGTGACATTTTTCAATGAGATGGAAAAACAAATCCCCAAATTCATATGGAAGGGAAAGAGTAAAGCATTACTGAAAAAGAAGAACAAAGTGGGAGGCCTCACACTACCTGAGTTTCGAACATATTATACTGCCACTGTAGTCAAAACAGTCTGGTACTTGTACTGTGACAGACACATAGACCAATGGAACAGAAATGAGAATCTAGACATAAATCCATCCACATATGAGCAGCTGATATTGGACAAAGGCCCAAAGTCTGTTAAATGGGAAAAAAGACAGTCTTCAACAAATGGTGCTGGCATAACTGGATATTCATCTGCAAAAAAATGAACCAAGACCCATACCTCACACCATGCACAAAAGAGAACTCAAAATGGATCAAAGACCTAAATATAAAAACTAAAACGATAAAGATCATGGAAGAAAAAATAGGGACAATGTTAGGAGCCCTAATACATGGCATAAGCAATATACAAAACATTACCAATAATGCAGAAGAGAAACTAGATAACTGGGAGCTCCTAAAAGTCAAACACCTATGCTCCTTCGAAGACTTCACCAAAAGAGTAAAAAGATTGCCTACGAATTGGGAAAAAATTTTTAGCTACGACATTTCTGATCAGCGTCCGATCTCTAAAATCTACATGATGCTGCAAAAACTCAACAACAAAAAGACAAATAACCCAGTCAAAAAAGGGGCAAAAGATATGAACAGGCACTTTACCAAAGAAGACATTCAGGGTGCTAACAGGTATATGAGGCAATGCTCTCGATCATTAGCTATTAGAGAAATGCAAATCAAAACTACAATGAGATTCTAGCTCGCCCCAACAAGGCTGGCATTAATCCAAAAAACACAAAATAATAAATGTCGGAGACATCGTGGAGAGACTGGAACACTTATACACTGCTGGTGGGAATGTAAAATGGTACAACCACTTTGGAAATCAATTTTGCACTTCCTTAAAAAGCTAGAAATAGAACTACCATACAACCTAGCAATTCCACTCCTTGGAATATACCCTAAAGAAATAAAAGCCTTCACACAAACAGATACATGCACACCCATGTTCATTGTAGCACTGTTTACAATAGCAAAAAGTTGGAAGCAACCAAGGTGCCCATCAATGTATGAATGGATAAATAAATTATGATATATTCACACAATGGAATACTATGCAACGATTAAGAACAATGATGAATCTGTGAAACATTTCATAACATGGAGGAAGCTGGAAGGCATTATGCTGAGTGATATTAGTCAATTGCAAAGGGACAAATATTGTAGGAGACCACTATTATAAGAACTCCAGATGAAGTTTAAACACAGAAGAAAATATTCTTTGATGGTTACAAGGGTAGGGAGGGAGGGAGAGGGATATTCACTAACTAGATAGTAGATAAAAATTTTTTTAGGTGAAGGGAAGGGAAACACATGACACAGGGATAGTCAGTACAAGTGGACTAAACCAAATGCTTCAAAGGCCAGAGTAACAGGGACGGGGGTCTGGGAACCATGGTTTCAGGGAACATCTAGGTCTAGTGGCATAACAAAATGTATTAAGAAAAAGGTCTACATTCCACTTTGGTGAGAGGCGTCTGGGGTCTTAAACGCTAGCAAGAGGCCATCTAAGATGCATAAATTGGTCTCAACCCACTTGGAGCAAAGGAGAATGAAGAATCCAAAAGATACAAGGTAAATATGAGCCCAAGAGACAGAAAGGGCCACATAAACCAGAGACTCCATCAGCCTGGGACTGGAAGAACTAGATGGTGCTCGGCTACCATGGATCACTGCCCTGACGGGGAACACAACAGTGAATCCCTGATGGAGCAGAACAGTGGGATGCAGATCTTAAATTCTCGTAAAAAGACCAGGCTTAATGGTCTGACTGAGACTGGAGGGACCCTGATGGTCATGGTCCCCAGACCCTTTGATAGCCTACAATTGGAATCATTCTTGAAACCAACTCTACAGACAGGGATTGGACTGGACTATAAGATAGACAGTGATGCTGGTGAGGAGTGAACTTCATGGCTCAAGTAGACACATATGACTATGCAGGTGACTCCTGTCTAGTGGCAAGAGGAGAAGCAAGAGGGGTACAGGAGCTGGATGAATGGACACAGGGAATACAGGGTGGAGAGCAGTAATGTGCTGTCTCATTAAGGGGAGAGCAGCTGGGAGTGCACAGTGGGGTACATATGGCTTTTTGTATGAGAGACTGACTTGACTTATAAACTTTCACCTAAAGCACAATAAACAAATTTTTTTTTAAATTGGGTTGTTTGTTTCAATAATTCTTTATATATTTGGATACAAATCCCTTATCAGATATCCGATTTTCCACGGGGTTTTTAATAGCTGATTTTTCAGAAATAGATCACCATGCATTTCTTCCAAGGTGCCTCTTCGGTGGATTCAAACTACTAACCTTTGGTTAGCAGCCAGACAAACATTCGTGATTTTTTTTTTTTCTTTTTTCCTATAAAGAAATTGAATGTCCCTAGAGAAAAAGCCTGTGCCTAGTGGCATTTAGGGGTCCCTAGCAAGGAGCAGAAACTCTGGTGGGGAATCAAGAATACTGTCCATGGTCAATGGAAAATAAATCAAGGTTTAAATATTTATTTAAGAAACTGAAAATGTGAGCAAAGTAAAATACTGACAACTGTACTGGAGGATTTTGAGAGGTTGAGCTAGAGACTTAAAATCTCATCTAAAAAAGCAGAAAGTCCCTGGTCCTGTCCCAAATCGGTAAATTAAGAAATAGTAGTAGAAGTAGATGGCCAGAAAAAGCAGCTAGAAGAGTAAAAAGAAGTTAGTCTTAGGAAGTGTCATGAATTGAGTTATGTCCTCCCCAAAATGTATGTTTCAATTTGTCTGGGCCACGATTCCCAGTATTGTATGGTTGTCCTCCATTTTGTGATTGTAATCTTAAATTGAAGAGGATTAGGGTAGTATTGTAACACCTTACTAAGGTCACATCCCAGATTCAATGTTGGGGGAGTCTCCCTGGGGAGTCGCCTGTACCACCTTTTATCTTACAAGAGATAGAGGGAAAGGGAAGCAAGCAGAGGGCTGGGGACCTCTTACCACCAGGAAAGCTGTGCCAGGAGCATAGCATGTCCTTTGGACCTAGAATCCCTGCGTGGAGAAGCTCCTAGTCTGGGGGAAGATTGATGAGGAGGCGGACAGAGAGAGGAAGCCTTCCCCTGGAGTTGACGCCCTGAATTTGGACTTTTAGCCTACTTTACTGTGAAGAAATAAATTTCCCTTTGTTAAAGCCAGCCACTTGTGCTGTTTCTGTTAGAGCAGCATTAGATAACCAAGACAGGAAGTGTTGATAGAGCTAAGAAGCATTTTGCTTTTTATTATAAGTCCCTCTTTATTACTTAAATCTTAACCAAATCCATGTGTTTGGTAAAATTTTAGAAAAAACACCATCCCTAAAATGAAACAAAACTGTGGCCCCTTCATCTGCTCTTTTTTTTTTCTCTCCCTTCTTTTCACTCCAGTTAAGACCTTCTTCAATGTTTCCAAACATAGGGACCACTTCGGAAGCTCAGGATTGTGAGTTCCAAGCTCATCTCTCTTTCAGCAGACCCAGTCTCCGCTTGATAACTTTCTGGTTTTATTTTTGTGCATGCTTATTTCCCTGATCAAATTGTAGGTTCCTTTGAAGACTTGCCTCAGGCTTACCTACAATGCCTTGAACATGTAGATGTTCAGAGGATATTTACTTTAAAAACACAGGTCTGGTTATTCTTCTGGAGAGCCGTTCTGCTTAGCATCTCATCATCAATTGTGTTCCAGCCTTGAAGCCAGTGTAGAAACATCCTCATTAGGATCACTTTAAGGCAAAATGCTTAAATCCTCTTCATACAACTAAGAAGGTACTACCAACAAATACAACTGGGGATGCCTCGGAAAACCCTCTGCCCTTTACTAAAGCATGAGGTTTTTAACCTCATACATATCTCCTGCTTCACTCAATCATCCATCAATGTGTTCTTTTATTTATTTATTTATTGTGCTTTAGGTGAAAGTTTCCAAATCAAGTCAGTCTCTCATACAAAAGGTTATACACACCTTGCTGTATGCTGCTAGCTGCTCTCCTCTTAATGAGACAGCACATTCCTCCACTCTAACTTGTCCCTTCAACCAGCTCTTGCACCCCTCTTCCTTCTCATCTCGCCACCAGACAGGAGTTGTCTGCATATTCTCAAGTGTCTACCTGAGCCATGAAGCTCACTCCTCACCAGCGTCATTGTCTATCTTATAGTCCAGGCCAATACCTGTCTGTAGAGTTGGCTTTGGGAATGGTTCCAATCTTGGGTTGGCTTTGGGAATGGTTCCAATCTTGGGCTATCAAAAGATCTGGGGACCATGACCATCAGGGTCCCTCCGGTCCCAGTCAGACCATTAAGCCTGATCTTTTTACAAAAATTTGCGATATGCATCCCACTGTTGTCCTGCTCCATCAGAGATTCTCTGTTGTTTTCCCTGTCAGGGCAGTGATTGATGGTAGCCAGGTGCCATTTAGTTCTTCCAGTCTCAGGCTGTTGGAGTATCTGGTTTATGTGGCCCTTTTTGTCTCTTGGACTCATGTTTACCATATGTCTTTGGTGTTCTTCATCTCCTTTGCTCCAGGTGGGTTGAGACCAATTTATACACCTTAGATGGCTTACTAGCATATAAAACCTCAGAAGCCTCTCACCAAAGTGGGATGCAGAACGTTTTCTTAATACATTTTGTTATGGCAATTGACCTAGATGTTCCCTGAAACCATGGTCCCCAGACCCCTGTCTCTGTTTCTCTGGCCTTTGAAGCGTTTGGTTTTATTCAGGAAACTTTTTTCTTTTGCTTTAGTCTAGTTGTATTGACTATCCCTGTGTTGTGTGTTGCCCTTCCCTTCACCTAAAAAAATTATCGTCTACTATCTACTAGTGAATATCCCTCTCCCTCCCTCCCCACCCTCGTAACCATCAAAGGATATTTTCTTCTGTGTTTAAACTTTACCCAGAGTTCTTATAATAGTGGTATTCTACAATATTTGTCCTTTTGCAGTTGACTAATTTCACTCAGCGTAATTCCTTCTAGGTTCCTCTACGTTATGAAATGTTTCACAGATTCATCATTGTTCTTAATCGTTGCATAGTATTCCATTGTGTGAATATACCATAATTTATTTATCCATTCATCCATTGGGGGGCACCATGGTTGCTTCCATCTTTTAGCTATTGTAAACAATGCTGCAATGAACATGGGTGTGCATGTATCTGTTTGTGTGAAGGCTTTTATTTCTTTAGGGTATATATGAAGGAATGGAATTGCTAGGTCATACGGTAGTTCTATGTCTACCATTTTAAGGAAGCACCAAATCGATTCCCAAAGTGGTTGTACCATTTTACATCCCCACCAGCAGTGTATAAGTGTTCCAGTCTCTCCACAACGTCTCTAACATTTATTATTGTGTGTTTTTTGGATTAATGCTAACCTTGTTGGGGCGAGCTGGAATCTCATTGTAGTTTTGATTTGCATTTCTCTAATAGCTAATGATCGAGAGCATTGCCTCATGTACCTGTTAGCACCCTGAATGTCTTCTTTGGTAAAGCACCTGTTCATATCCTTTGCCCATTTTTTAATTGGGTTGTCTTTTTGTTGTTGAGTTTTTGCGGCATCATGTAGATTTTAGAGATCAGACGCTGATCAGAATTGTCATAGCTAAAAAATTTTTCCCAATCTGTAGGCAATCTTTTTACTCTTTTGGTGAAGTCTTCAGAGGAGCATAGGTGTTTGACTTTTAGGAGCTCCCAGTTATCTAGTTTCTCTTCTGCATTATTGGTAATGTTTTGTATATTGCTTATGCCATGTATTAGGGCTCCTAACATTGTCCCTATTCTTTCTTCCATGATCTTTATTGTTTTAGTTTTTATATTTAGGTCTTTGATTCATTCTGAGTCCTCTTTTGTGCATGGTGTGAGGTATGGGTCTTGGTTCATTTTTTTGCAGATGAATATCCAGTTATGCCAGCACCATTTGTTGAAGAGACTGTCTTTTTTCCCATTTAACAGACTTTGGGCCTTTGTCCAATATCAGCTGCTCGTATGTGGATGGATTTATGTCTGGATTCTCATTTCTGTTCCATTGGTCTATGTATCTGTTGTAGTACTAGTACCAGACTGTTTTGATTACTGCAGCAGTATAATATTAAAAAAAGAAATTATTTTTTTTTATGAAACTCAGGTAGTGTGAGGCCTCCCACTTTGTTCTTTTTTCAGTAATGCTTTACTTATCTGGGGCCTCTTTCTCTTCCATATGAATTTGGGGATTTGTTTTTCCATCTCATTAAAAAATGTCACTGGTATTTGGATTGGGATTGCATTGTATCTATAGATTGTTTTGGGTGGAATAGACATTTTCACGATGTTGAGTCTTCCTATCCATAAGCAAGGTATGTTTTTCCAATTTTGTAGGTCTCTTTTGGTTTCTTGCAGTAGTGTCTTGTAGTTTTCTTTGTATAGGTCTTTTACTTCTCTGGTAAGATTTATTCCTAAGTATTTTATCTTCTTAGGGGCTATTGTAAATGGTATGGATTTGGTGATTTCCTCTTCAATGTTCTCTTTGTTGGTGTAGAGGAATCTAACTGATTTATGTATGTTTATCTTGTATCCTGATACTCTGCTAAACTCTTCTATTAGTTTCAGTAGTTTTCTCGTGGGTTCTTTAGGTTTTTCTTTGTATAAGATCATGTAATTTGCAAATGGAGATATCTTTACTTCTTCGTTGCCAATTTGGATGCCCCTTATTTCTTTATCTAGCCTAATAGCTCTGGCTAGGAACTCCAGCACAATGTTGAATAAGAGTGGTGATAAAGGGCATCCTTATCTGGTTCCTGTTCTCAAAGGGAATGATTTCAGTCTCTCTCCATTTAGGATGATGTTAGCTGTTGACTTTGTATAATTGCCCTTTATTATGGTAAGGAATTTTCCTTCTATTCCTATTTTGCTGAGAAATTCTATCATGAAAGGGTGTTGGACTTTGTCACATGCCTTCTCTGCATCAATTGATAAGGTCATATGGTTCTTGTCCTTTGTTTTATTTATGAGATGGATTACATTCATTGTTTTTCCATGCTGAAGCATCCCTGCATACATGGTATGACCCCCTTTGGTCGTGGTGAATTATTTTTTTTGATATGTTACTGAATTCTATTGATTAGAATTTTGTGGAGGATTTTTGTGTCAAAGTTCAGGATGGATATTGGTCTGTAATTTTCTTTTTTTTGTGGTGTCTTTACCTGGTTTTGGTATCGGGGTTATCCTGGCTTCATAGAATGAGATTGGGAATATTCCATCCTTTTCTATGCTCTGAAATACCTTTAGTAGTAGTGGTGTTAACTCTTTTCTGAGTTTGGTAGAATTCTCCTGTGAAGCCATCAGGGTCAGGGCTTTTTTCTTTTTTTTTTTTTTTGTTGGGAGTTTTTTAAATTACTTTTTCAATCTCTTTTTTGTTAGGGGTTTGTTTAGTTGTTATATCTCTGTTTGTGTTAGTTTAGATAGGTAGTGTGTTTCTAGAAATTTGTCCATTCCCTCTTGGTTTTCAAATTTGTTGGAGTAGAATTTTTCATAGTATTCTGTTGTGATTCTTTTAATTTCTGTTGGGTCTGTTGTGATATTGCCCATCTCATTTCTTATTCAGGTTTTTTGCATCGTCTCCTGTTTTTCTTTTGTCAGTTTGGCCAACAGTTTATCGATTTTGTTAATCTTTTCAAAGAACCAGCTTTTGGTCTTGTTAACCCTTTCAGTTTTTCTGTTCTCTGTTTCATTTAATTCTGCTCTAATTCTTATTATTTGCTTTTTTTCTTGGCCCTGAGTGTTTCTTTTGTTGTTCTCTTTCAATTTGTTTAAGTCGTAGGTATAATTATTTGATTTTGGCCCTTTCTTCTTTTTGTATGTGTGCATTTATTGCTGTAAATTGACCTCTGAGCACTGCTTTAGCTGTGTCAGGAAGATTCTGATAGGAAGTCTTTTCATTCTCATTGGATTCTATGAATATTTTATTTCAACCTTAATTTCTTCTATAATTTAATCATTTTGAGCAAAGCTTTGTTTAGTTTCCATGTGTTTGATTTCTTTTCCCTAATTTTTCTGTTATTCTAGTTTTCTGGCTTTATCGTCAAGGAAGATGCTTTGTAATATTTTGATGTTTTGGATTCTGTTTTGCCAGACATCAGTATATTCACTCCTGCTCTTTTTTGATTGTTGCTTGCTTGATATGTATTTTTTCCATCCTTTGAGTATTAGTTTGTTTGTGTCTTTAAGTGTAAGGTGTGTCTCTTGTAGGCAGCATATAGACAGATCATGTTTTTTTTATCCATTCTGCAACTCTCTGTCATTTTATTGGTGCATTTAGTCCATTTACATTCAGCGTAATTATAGGTAGGTATAAATTTAGTGCTGTCATTTTGATGTCTTTTTTTATGTGTTTTTGACAGTTTCTTTTTCCCACTTAATATTTTCTGCTGAGTAGTTTTTCTTTGCAAATTGCGTGTTCCTCTTTTTCACTGTTGTTTGTTTTGTTTTTACCAGTCTTTATTTTTTTTGTATTTTATTTTGATGTGTAGGAGTGTTAGTCTCCTTTGTGGTTACCTTGACATTCACCCCTATTTTTCTAAGTTTAAACCTAACTTTTATCTCCTTATATTGCCTTGATTTCCTCTCCATGTGAAAGATCTATGACTACTTTATTTAGTCCCTCTTTATTGATTTAATGTTGCCACCTTTTAGATAATGTCATCACTGATTCCGTTTTGAGCATTTTTTTTTCTTGATTTATTTTTGTGATTTCCCTACATGGGTTGACATCTGGTTGCTCTGTCCTTTATTTTAGTGTGAGGTTGTCATCTGATATTATTGATTTTCTAACCAGAGAACTTCCTTTAGTATTTCTTGCAGTTTTGGTTTGGTTTTTGCAAATCCCCTAAAATTCTGTTTATCTGGAAATGTATTAATTTTGCCTTCATATTTGAGAAGCAGTTTTGCTGGATATATGACTCTTGGCTGGAAATTTTTCTCCTTCAATGCTATATATGTCATCCCATTGCCTTCTTGCCTGCATGGTTTCTGCAGTGTAGTCCGAGCTTATTCTTATTGACTATCCTTTGTAGGTGACGTTTCGTTTATCCCTGGCCGCTCTTAAAATTTTATCTTTATCTTTGGTTTTGGCAAGTTTGATTATAATATATCTTCATGACTTTCTTTTGGGATCTACCTTGTATGGAGTTCGATGAGCATCTTTGATAGATATCCTCTCATCTTTCATGGTGTCAGGGAGGTTTACTTCCAAGAAATCTTCAGCAATTCTCTCTGTATTTTCTGTTCTCCCTTCCTGTTCTGGTACTCCAGTCACTCATAGGTTATTTCTCTTGATGGAGTCCCACGTGATTCTTTCATCCTTTTTTAAAAATTCTTCTATCTGATTTTTCTTCAAATATACTGCTGCCAAGTGTTTTATCTTCAATATCGCTAATTCTGACTTCCATTTCCTCAATTCGTCTCTGCTGATTTTCTACTGATCTGTCTAATTCTGAAATTTTATTGTTAACCTTCTGAATTTCTGATTGCTATCTCTCTATGGATTCTTGCAGCCTATTAAATTTTTCATTATGTTTTTGAATAATCTTAATTTCCTTGACTGCTTTATCTGTGTGCTCCTTGGCTTGTTCTGTGTTTTGCCTGATCTAGTTCCTGATTTTGTAAAGAGTTCTGTATATTAATCTTTTGTATTCTACATTTTGTAATTCCAGGAATACATCTTCTTCTGGAAGATTCTTTGATTCTTTTTGGGGGAGTTTGTTAAAGCAATCATGGTCTACTTCTTTACGTGATTTGATATCATCTATAAGTTATCGTTATTAAGTTTTTTATAAGTTTTTTTTATTTTTATAAGTTATTATATTAATTTATTTTATGTTTCCTCACCGTGTCCTTGGTTCTTGCTTTGTTTTGTTTTGATATACCTGAATAGGCTACTAGAGTGAGCTAACTTGATTATTGGAGCCTTTGAAGCACTAATGTCCTGTTACCAGGTATTTGAGCCTAGGAGTCCACTCACTATTCTTTTATAGAATCAGCTTAGGTGTCCAGGTAGTCAGTCACCTAGTGTGTGGTGCAGGGTCTCACCTACCATCGCAGAGGAGCAGTGGTGATTAGTGTATGGACAGGTTTCTGGCAGCAGCAGGGGGTCACACTCTGAGGAAGGCAGGGGGCTGACAACCTTTTCCCAAGTGTCTTTGAGGGTGGTGTGTCCCTTTCCCTAAAACACTTTGGTAGGTGGGCTCTGCAGCCATACCATAGGCACCCAATGCTTTTATCTGAAAGGACTGGTAGGCACACTTATCCTTGGACCCCTGTCATAGGTGGCTAGGTGGTGTGGGTGGAGCCACCAATCCTCAGGCCTCTGCTGTGGGTAGGAGAGGGCCCTGTTTAATAGGCAGAGTGGTATCGAATGTCAAAAACCCACCTCCCTCTTGCACAGCTGAAATAGTTACAGTCAGACCTTAAACAGATTCCCTCTTGCAATTTAATAGCCAGATCCCATCTTCTGTAATGGGGCCACCTGGGTTCATGCAGGGGTGAAAGATGAAGTCTGTGGACTGCTTATACCTGGACTGGATCCGCTTCTGCTCTAAGTTTCCAGATTAGGGGAGTTGGTAGAGTATTTTTTCCCCCTTTGTTAATTTGTTCCTTCTCCAAGGCCAGGAGAATGGCTCAGGAAGCACAGCAGGACCTATCTCAGGCCCATGGAAATCAAGTGTTAATGAAGCTTGCTGGGGCAGGAGGAGGAGGATCAGATAGATAGGAAAGAGTTCTTTCAAAAGGATGAGCTATTAGATCCACACAGCAAAATAGACCAAATCACTTATCTTGTTCTGAGAATGCTATTTTATCACAGATTTTGGAGGAGTGTGTAGATTGTGTGCACTGGCTAAGTCCCCGCTGCAGTCATGCCAGGGTGTAGGGGCTGCACCACCTCACTTGCCTTCTTTTGCCGAAGGGGTCAGGTCCTAAACATCACCGCCAGCCCCACCATGGTTGTGCCAGGGGATCAGGGATATGCCGCTTCGCTTGCCTTCTTTTGCTGAAACAGCCAAGTCCCCAGACACTACCGCCAGCCCTGCTGCAGCCACACCAGGGAATCGGGGCTGAGGTGCTCCTGCTGACTTGACAACTCCTTGCTGCTTCTGCGCTGTCTCTCCCTCCCCCGTCACTCAGTCTGATTTCTTAACTTTGCCTTTGATGATCAGGGTTCCTAGCTTATCATATATATAATTGATTCACTTGTTTTTTGGGGTCTTTGTTGTAAGAGGGATCAGCAGAAAAGTCTGACTACTTCTCCATCTTGGCCCCGCCTCCCATCAATGTGTTCTTAACCAGTCTACTTTGAGCCAGCTTTGACTCATGGTGAGCCCACGTGTATCAGAGTAGAGCTTTACTCTATAGGCTTTTCAGTGGCTGATTTTTCAGAAGGTTAACAGGTCTTTCTTTTGAGGTGCCTGTGGGTAGATTCAACCTCCAAACTTTCAGTTAGCAGCTGAGCTCATTAGCTCTTTGCACTACCCAGGGACTCATTTCCATATGTTCTTAGTGGACCCTATTATGTGCAAAACTCTACATAAATACATAGTTTTATGAATCATGCCCCTTCCCTCAAGGAGATTATAAACTACCCTCAAATGCGAAGTTAAGTTGGTTACATAAATACAGAATTTATACTATAAGAACTCTGGACGGTATACAGTTGTATATCCCTTTATAAAATTCACGTTTGCTGAAAATTAAGATGGCAATTAAATCTCTTGTCAAATAAATGATATCCCCTTATTGCTTAATGCTGCAATTGCAGAGATTTCTTTCCTGCATCTCTGATTTATTTTGACTTGGTGGAAGTTCCTAGGATTTGGGTTCCATGTCACTTGCCAGCCATAACCTCTCTTTCAAGTAGTTAATGCTGTGAGCAGATGCCCTGTTCATTCCTTTCAGGAAGAAATCCTCTGTGAAGGCCAGAGAGCCTTTGGAGAAGAAGATGGCCATTCTCCCCAAAGTCTGTTTGGTATAAAAAAGGCACTGAAACACCTGGCCAGAGGCTTTGAGCAGACTTTGCCATTGACAGTGCCCCTGTATCTGGGGTTTCCCACATCCAGACTCCCAGATTCTCAGGCTATTTTCAGAGTCCCCCAGGGACCAGATCAGAAAGGTGGGGACAAAGAGGCAGAGAGCAAATGATCTGCTCAGAATCATCCCCCTGGGGCTAGGGTATTCTGAGCATTCTATTATTCAACAGGTATTTATTAAGGAGTCCCTGTGTGGCATAAATGGTTAAATTCTCAGTTACTAACTGAAAGGTTGGTGGTTTGAACCCACCCAGAGGTGCCTTGGAAGAAATACCTGGCATTCTGCTTCCAAAAGGTTACTGTCTTGAATACCCTATGGTGGGCATGATTTGCCACGGAGTTACTGTGAGTGAGAATTGGCTTGACAGCAACTGATTTGGTTTTTGTTAGGAACTCACTCAAATCTTTAGAAAGCTTCTAGCTGACATTCTTTTCTGATTATTTCCCAAGACATGGACTCTGCTCATAAAAGCCTAGCTTCAGGCAGACATATATACACATAATTAGAATTCACTGTGTTCCAAGCAATAATAGAAGTAAGCGTTCTGTGAAGAAGGGTCCTGTGTGAATCAGTCTAAACAAATCTGTTTCACTTCCAACTGCACAGGTAATACCTCTTCCTCTGACCCTAACCACTGGGAGCGAGGTCTGCTCTCACAAGTTAAAAAGGACATTGTCCTCCAGACTGCAAAGTCTGCACAAAACTTCAGATTCCAGCTGAAAACTTAGGAGTCTCCATGATACCATCACTGCTGATCTGTTGTCTCCTACTACTTCCTTGAGTTTGGTAATTTGCTAGAACAACTCACAGAACTCATGGAAAGTGCTATACTTACAATTACAATTTTATCATAAAGGATACAAATTAGGATGAGAATAAGGAAGAGATGCATAGGGCGAGATCTGGGAGGGTCCCCAACATGGTGATTTCATGTTCCAAAAAAGGCATGTCACCTTCCTGAGAAAAAAACATCTTTCTCCAAACAGGAAGTCATAAAACTTCCACATTTAGCACTTTTATTGAGGCCTAATATGTGGGCATGATTGATTGAATCAATCTTCCTCCCCTGAGGCTGGGATGATATCAAGTGGTAGGTCTTTCTGGCAAGGTCAGCCTGTACCCAAGAGGCAGCTCATGAACATAAACCAGCAGGTGTGGTCTGAAGGCCTCATTAAAACACTTCAATCACTTGAGAAATTCCAAGATTTTAGAAATTATCTCTAAGGAATCAAGGACAAAGACCAAATTCTTTGGGCAAAGTGAAATTCTTTACTTAACACAGCCCATAAGACAGTGTGAGTGATTCTGTTCACGTAGGCCAAGAAAAGCAGGGGAGATCAGGTTTGCCCCTGGTTTCAAAGAATGAATAGAAGTTTATCAAATAGATTAGGTGCAACAAAGTACTAGACAGTGGGAACACCCTATATAAATGAAGAAAGTTGTAACAACATGGAGTTTTAGGGAACGTTTCTATCATCAGATCTACATATATACTTGCCTGTGTCCACAGCCGCCTTCTTTTTTTTTTTTTGGCATATGAAATATCCCTTAGAAGAATTGGCATCTTTATGATATTGAGTTTTTCATGGTATATCTATCCACTCATTTGGACTTTCCTTATTGCCTTTTAAGAAAGCTTTACAGTTTTTCCCACAAAGATCTTACATATATTTGTGTACCTTCTGTTTTGGGTTGTAGTTGCCACTATAGAAACTTACTTTTTAAAAATATATGATTTCTATTTGGATTAGGTACAGAAACAGATTTTTGTATATTGATCTTATATCCAGCCACCTTGCTAAAATTTCTTGTTAATTCCAATAATTAGTAGGTTATTTTCTATATGTAGATAATCATATTACCTTCAAATGAAGACCAATTAGTTTCTTCCTTTAAAATTGGTATACCTTTTATTATTTTTCTTATTTAATTGATTGTTGTTGCTATTAGGTGCCACTGGTTTGGTTCCAATTCTTAGTGACTCTCTGCAACAGAACAAAACATTACTCAGTCATGCACCATACTATAGTAGGTATGTTTGAGCCCATTGTTGCAGCCACTGTGTCGACACATCTCGCTGAGCATTTTTCTCTTTTTCGCTGATCCTGTACGTTACCAAGCATAATGTCCTTCTCCAGCGATTTGTCCTTCCTGATGACATACCCAAAGTAACCAAGATGAAGTGTCGCCATCCTCACTTCTAAGAAGCATTCTGGTTGTACTTCTTCCAAGGCAGATTTATTTATTTTTCTGGCAGTCCATTGTATATTCAATATTCTTTGCCAACACCAGAATTCAAATGTATCAATTCATACTGAGGCTGTGGACTTTAATCTTCAACAGTAAATACTTCAAATCTTCTTCACTTTAAGTGAGCTAGGTTGTGTCATCTGTATATAGCAGGTTGTTAATGAGTCTTCCTCCAATCCTGAGTACCCTGTTCTTCATATAGTCAAGCTTTTTGGCTTATTTGCTCAGCATACAGGCTGAATAAACATGGTGAAAGGATACAACCCTGACATACACTTTTTTTCATTTTAAACCAAACAGTTTCCCCTTGTTCTGTTTGAATGACTGCCTCTTGGTCTATGTATAGTTTCCACATGAGCACAATTAAGTGTTCTGGAGTTTCCAGTCTTAGCTATATTATTTATAGTGGGTTATGATCCACACAAATACTTTTGCACCCGTTGCTGTCGAGTTGATTCCAACTCATAATGACCTTGCAGGACAGAGTAGAACTGCCACATAGGGTTTCCAAGGAGCAATTGTTGGATTCAAACTGCCGATCTTTTGATTAGCAGACATAGCTCTTCATCACTGTGGCACCAGGGCTCCTGTATATAGTTAATAAAACACAGGTAAATATCTTTCTGGTATTCTCAGCTTCCAGCCAAGATCCATCGGACATCAGCAGTGATAACCCTCGTTCTACATCTTCTTCAGAATTTGGCTTGAATTTTTATTTCACTGATCAGAACTCCAAAACAATATTGAATTGTTCCAGTATTAGCTGGCATCTTTGTTTTATTCCTGATTTTAAAGTGTTCCATTTATTCTCTCCCACCTCCACACCCCAAGCCCCTGTAATTTCTCTTGCTAATGCAACCAGTAACCTTTATATTGTTAAATCCAATAAACATTTTTACTTGATACTTTTCCTTGACATCTCAGCCACATATGACATCCTTTGTCACCCCATTCTCCTCTTTTGGAGTCCCTCATTCCACACCCTTCTTCTATAATCTATTTCTGAATGTTTCTTCTCAGGTGTTAATTTCTTAGCCTCTTTTCTCTAAATTTTGAAGGGCCCCGGTGCTCCATCCTGTCTGTTCTTTCACTTTTCAGTCATCTTACTTGGATTCATCCATTCCATGTCTCTATATATCATCTGCTTGGTAAAACACACACACACACGTACATGCACATGCATACATACACATGCACATTGCCAATTTAACATTTTGTTTAGGTGTCTAACTTAACATGTTCAAAACCAAACTTTTCTTGTTTTGTCCTCAAATGTAATCCTCCTGTAGTCGCTCCATCTAAGTGAATGGTACCTTCATTCACTCAGCGACTCAAACTAGGAATCTGGGAGTCATCTTATCTCCTCCCTCTCTTTTATCCCTCACATCCAAACTATTACCAAGTATTGTTTAGTCTAACTCCAAATTATATCTCATATTCATTTCCCTCTTTTTTTTTTTAATTTTTATTGAGCTTCAAGTGAAAGTTTACAAATCAAGTCAGTCTGTCACATATAAGTTTATACACACCTTACTCCATACTCCCACTTTCTCTCCCCCTAATGAGTTAGCCCTTCCAGTCTCTCCTTTCGTGACAATTTTGCCAGCTTCCAACCCTCTCTACCCTCCCATCCCCCCTCCAGACAGGAGATGCCAACACAGTCTCAAGTGTCCACCTGATATAATTAGCTCACTCTTCATCAGCATCTCTCTCCCCCCCGCTGACCAGTCCCTTTCATGTCTGATGAGTTGTCTTCGGGAATGGTTCCTGTCCTGGGCCAACAGAATGTTTGGGGACCATGACTGCCGGGATTCCTCTAGTCTCAGTCAGACCATTAAGTCTGATCTTTTTATGAGAATTTGGGGTCTGCATCTCACTGATCTCCTGCTCCCTCAGGGGTTCTCTGTTGTGCTCCCTGTCAGGGCAGTCATCAGTTGTGGCCGGGCACCATCTAGTTCTTCTGGTCTCAGGATGATGTAGGTCTCTGGTTCATGTGGTCCTTTCTGTCTCTTGAGCTCATAGTTATCGTGTGACCTTGGTGTTCTTCGTTCTCGTTTGATCCAGGAGGGTTGAGACCAATTGATGCATCTTAGATGGCCGCTTGTTAGCATTGAAGACCCCAGACACCACATTTCAAAGTGGGATGCAGAATGTTTTCATAATAGAATTATTTTGCCAATTGACTTAGAAGTCCCCTTAAACCATGGTCCCCAAACCCCCGCCCTTGCTCCGCTGACCTTTGAAGCATTCAGTTTATCCCGGAAACTTCTTTGCTTTTGGTCTAGTCCAGTTGAGCTGACCTTCCATGTATTGAGTATTGTCCTTCCCTTCACCTAAAGTAGTTCTTATCTACTAACTAATCAGTAAATAACCCTCTCCCACCCTCCCTCCCTCCCCCCCTCGTAACCACAAAAGTATGTGTTCTTCTCAGTTTATACTATTTCTCAAGATCTTATAATAGTGGTCTTATACAATATTTGTCCTTTTGCCTCTGACTAATTTCGCTCAGCATAAAGCCTTCCAGGTTCCTCCATGTTATGAAATGTTTCACAGATTCCTCACTGTTCCTTATCGATGTGTAGTATTCCTTTGCGTGAATATACCACAATTTATTTAACCATTCATCCGTTGATGGACACCTTGTTTGCTTCCAGCTTTTTGCTCATTTCCCTCTTTATGAGTCTTAGCCTAAGCCATCACCCTTTCTTTTTCATTTCTAGAAGAGTGAAGAAGACTTTTTTGCTGTTGACTCGTATAGATACTTGGCTGTGAATCATGTTCTTCTGATGTGTGGAGAAAGCTTGTCTGGAATAAGAAAGAATGAGGCCAACTCAGAAAGACATGGAGAGGAAGAGCAAAGACAGTGAGAGTTCTGATAGTGTGCCAGTCTTTGGATCTCATCATCCACTCCTGAGGTCAGCTCTAACCCCTGCCCTTCTCAAATCCTGGATGTCAGCTCTTCCTTGCTTATGTGACCTACTCCAATATCTTTCCAGTAAACTCCTCTTTTTGGCTTAAACTAGTTCAAATTGGGTTTCTGTCACTTGTAATTAAAAGATTCCTGTCTGCCCAGCTCAACTGGCATAACATAGTTTATAAAGAAAATGCTCTACATCCTACTTTAGTGAGTAGCATCTGGGGTCTTAAAAGCTTGTGAGTGACCATCTAAGATACGTCTACTGTTCCCATATTATCTGGAGCAAGGGAGAATGAAGAAAACCAAAGACACAAGGGAAAGATCAGTCCAAAGGACGAATGGACCACAACTACCACAGCCTCCACCAGCCTGAGTCCAGCACAACTAGATGGTGCCCACCTACCACCACTGACTGTTCTGACAGAGATCACAATAGAGAGTTCTGGATAGAGTGGGAGATAAATGTAGAACAAAATTCAAAGTCACAAAAAAAGACCAGACTTACTAGTCTGACAGAGACTGGAGAAACCCCAAGAGTATGGCACCGGATACCCTTTTAACTCAGTACTGAAGTCATTCCTGATGTTCACCCTTCAGCCAAAGATTAAACAGGCCTCTAAAACAAACAATAGCACATGTAGTTCAACCATGTGTAGGATATTCAATGTTCACATCAGCCCAGGAGCAAGGACAAGAAGGCAGGGGAGGACACAAAAGCTGGACAAATGGAAATGGGGAACCCAAGGTCAAGAAGGGGAGAGTGTTGACACATCACAGGGTTGTCAACCAATGTCGTGAAACAATATGTGTATTAAATGCATGATGAGAAACTAATATGCTCTGTAAACTTTCACCTAAAGCACAATAAAAATATACGCATATATTAGAAAAACTAATACAGTTACTCTATTCAACAAGCACAAAAAATAAAATAAATAAAAGATTCCTAATTAAAAATAGGCTCTCCTGTTATACTCCTTAAAACACCCTGTGCTTTTCCTTCATAGCCCCTACCAGATTTATAAGCATGTATTCTTTTGTATGCTTATTTGTTTAATGGCTGTGTCCCCTGTCATGTTTGGTAGAGGGTCAGCGAAAAAGAGAAAGACCTTCAATGAGGTGGATTGACACAGTGGCTGCAACAATGCACTCAAACACAGGAATGATTGTGAGGATGGTTCAGAACGGGATAGTGTTTCTTTCTGTTGTACATAGGGTCGCTATGAGTCGAAAGCAACTCAATGGCATCTAATGACAACAACTTCCATAGTTGATAGCAAACCAAACAAACCAAAGCCAGTGCCATCGAGTCAATTCCGATTCATAGCGATCCTATAGGACAGAGTAGAACTGCCCCATAGAGTTTCCAAGGAGCGCCTGGCGGATTTGAACTGCCGACCCTTTGGTTAACAGCCGTAGCACTTAACTACTACACCAGCAGGGTTTCCATAGATGATAGAGAACATGTTAATTTTGTTCATTACCTTTTACCCAGCACATAGTGTAGTCTTTACCTATAACAAATCCTCAGTAAATATTTGTTGAATTAATGAGTAAATGAATAAATGTGATTATTGACAAGATATAAAGGGGGACCAGGAAGGGGGGAGGCTTAGGATGGCTCCATATTTTCTGGCTTTACCAAGAGGGTGGGAGATGACATCACTCACTCATATTGGGGGCATATGTGGAGAAGCCAATGTGGGAGAGGAGGATATGAGTTGAGTTGTGGACATGACTTTAGGATGTCCATGTATCTACAGTGGAGCTTTCTAGCAAGTAGGGGTCTCTCTGTCTCCAGTTTAGAAGAGAGGCCTGGGTTGGATATCTTATTTGGGAGGCCTCAGATAATAGAAGTAAATGAGATCCTCCAGGGAGCATGTAATATAGAAGAAGAACTGAGGACTTTAGGAAGGGGCCAGGAGAAACAAACCCTCAGGTAGGCTAGGTCCAGACCTGTTCAGTGGTCCTCGGGGTCTGCTTCATTCCTGGCTTCCAAGTGGGCCAGAAAAGCCTCTTAGTCTAGTCCTGGGTTTGAGGGAGTCTCTGAAAGAAAGGGGATGTCAAACTGAGTCCAACATCCTGGACCTCTTTGGCAGATTGAAGCCTGTAGAGCAAGGCAAAGCTGCCCACCTAGACACATAGGCTCCTGGAGCTGCTCAGAACCATGCATCCTCCATCCAGGAACTTCCCTAGGGCATCTGACACATGCCAGGAGCTTTTAAAACATTTCCATATAAGATCTCATTTAACCTTTAACCCTCTGAGGTATGAACTATTATTATGTTCATTTTACAGAAGAAGGATCAGAGACTTGGGAAGGTAAAATCCTTGCCCCAGGTCCAGCATCTAGGTAGTGCTCAGGCCAGGATTTGAGCAACAAGATCTTTCCATGTTCCAGGCTTCCTCCTCATCGCAATTTGTGCCATATGGAAAGCAAATCTGTCACACAGAGCTGTAGGAACAAAAAGCCCCAGAAGGCAAAATCAGCAGCCTGAATATTAACTGACTGCCAACTCTTGCCAAACCCACCTCTCATAGGAGAGTGAGGTCAAGGCCTGTAAGCCCACCTGATGCTGGAATCACTCCCTTCAGTGCTACCAGCTAGATTATTAGTATGGCAACTCCCAGTGGCCCCTGCTTCAGGGCAGGTCCTCTGACTAGGCCTCCTTCTCCCTAGCTTTCCAGGCTTCTCACTGCTAGCTGGCCTTTCCACAGCACCTTGGGGGATCTCCTTGGTTTCCTCCTGGGAAGATCATGGAAGATCATGGAGATTGGGCACTCTGAGCTGAGCTGTGCTAATTCTGGGAGTTGAATCATTTAGCTAGAAAAGCAAAGTTTCTGGAAATTTAAACACAAAAGACCAAAAAAAAAAAAAAATCCTTTTAAAAGAAAAAAAACAAGCAAATTTAGGAAAAATTAGCACACTTTCAAGTTCTTTTTGGATACCATTGCTGATCTAAAGCCATTTTATTAGTTTGGAGTCATAAACCATATTATGTATAACTCAGTTTGCTCCAAAAATTATCACATCTGATATATTTGGAGACAAGCAGACCTGGAAAAAAGTGGACAAAATACAGGAGAGAGAATGGGGATTCCCACATTTCCCCTTGAATTTTCCGAGAAAACAAAAATGATTCTCAGAAAAAAAAAGTTTTCCCCCCACATTTTCCCAGCATTTATTGTGACCCAGAAAAGTATGCTCACAAAAGCTATCTCTCCTAGTCAAAGCCTGCCACATATTTCCACACCGAAGGGAATATTATGCCATTCGCTTCCTCTCCCCCTTCAATAAATTCATATCCTTATTTTATAGATTCATAATTCGACAAACATTTACTGGTTTTCTTCCATGCTAGGAGCCAAACTAAGTGATGGAAGTGTGACGGTGACTGGGCCACAGTTCTCTCCCTGAAGGAGCTCATGGACAAATGGACGACACTAACGAGCAGAATAGCAGTGCTGGTGCAGGGTGGTGAGTGCCGAGGTGTAGGTTTGCACAGGAGGTTCCCCCTGCATGTAAACCTGACAGGGTGCAGTGGGGTGGAGTCATGGAAGACTTCCTGGAGAAGATTCTACCTGAATTGAGTCCTGTTAGATCAAAAGGAATTAGCCAAGCACATTGGAGAGAAGGGCATTCCAGGCAGAGGGAGCAGCAGGTCAAACTAGAAATGAGCAAAATGGGGTGCACTTGGCACTTTCTGGTGCTCTAAGTAGATCAGCATGACTTGAGCAATCAGAGTTAAGAAGGGAAGAGTAGAGATGAGGCTGGAGAGGAAGGCAATGTCCTCATGATGAAGGGATGGAATTGTTAAAATTTATCCTATAAGTCAGGGGTCATCAAACTTCTGTAAAGGAACAAATGATACATATTTTAGGCTTTGTGAGTCATACAATTTCTGTCACAGCTACTCAACTCTGCCGTTGTAGCATAAAAACAGCCATAGATAATTTGTAAATGAGTGGGCGTGGATATGTTCCAATAAAACTTTATTTACAAAAACAGGCAGCGGACCATACGGGCCAGCCAACTGTGGTTTTCCGACCACTGCTGTAAATCACTATCACCCAGAAACAGGGTGACCAATCCCTCCAGGTTTGCCTAGAATTTTCCAGAATATAGCACTAAAAGCCCTGTGTCCTGGGAAACCCCTCAGTCCCAGGCAAACCAGTACAGTTCGTCACCTTACTTAGGAAGATTGTTAAAAATACAGAGTCCTGACCCCACTCCTGATGTCATAAATCAAAATTCACTAAGGTGGAGAGAGCTATAGGTGATGGGGCCCCATCTATAGGCAAAAGAATGAGAAGGCCAGATTGCATCTCAGACGGTTTGCCTTCAAGGCAGGAATATGCACCCAATGCCCCCACCCCAGAGGGCCCCAGAACAAAGTCAACAGGGCCCTTTAAGAGGATAGATTCAGCCCGGTAGCAGAACCTGGGCTAAGACTGGACATTGACTAGATTATTCAAATCGTTTTTTCTCTGAGTAATCAATCAATCGCTCCCCTCTCGGGATGGTGGGTCCACAGATTCCAACTATCAAGACCCTTGGCCAGATCATAGGAGGGTAAGGACCAGAGGAACCTCTCCCTTTGGCTCCCCCCAGCAAAGGCCAGGGCTTACCAGGCCAAGGGGAGCCTCACTGTTTGCCTAGAGCAGCCACACCCAAACCAATGACCCTTCCAGAAGTGAAGAAGGGAGTGAGTCCTGGATGAAAGTCAGAATCCAAGTTTCCAGCTAAGGCACGCGTACAGATAAAGAAAATAAGCAGAGGGAAAGATAAACTTTTGGGCCCAGATGTTAATTTTTGGAAG
Organism: Elephas maximus indicus; assembly: GCF_024166365.1. NCBI lineage: Eukaryota > Metazoa > Chordata > Mammalia > Proboscidea > Elephantidae > Elephas > Elephas maximus. Next base: position 161,992,125 of record NC_064821.1, on the reverse strand, counting down.
CTTTTCATGGTCAGCCTTTATCAGCAATAGCTCTGAAAAGCGAAGTCTGAAATTTTCCTTTCTGAAGCAACAGGTGTTTGACTTCTGCTCAGAAATGGCGACTGTTTGGCTTGGGCAAACAAAGAGTTTGCACTAAAAGGACTAATAGCACTCTCTTTACTTTCCTTAATCAGTCCCTTTTTAACTTCACAGCCATGGGGGAATTTTCCATTTAATTGCAACTAGGGCTCATTCTGAACTGCTCATTTCCAAAACAGGTGGGTCTTGCTCCAAAAACATCAATATATGAAACCCCATGTTCACAGTAAGGGTAATTTGAACTACATAAATATCCTTAATGCTTAAAGTAGATGCTCCTTACTACACCATAAAGTTTGTTTATGAATCATTAAGTCTGTTAACCGTTTGGCCAGGATTCTCCAGCAATTGCCAAATGAAGACCAAACAGAAATTAAGATAAAAAATATTTTTAATCCAACAGGAAAAATAAATAGCCTTGTAGTTTTAGGCACCAGAGTTGGTGGTTAAATGAAGCAGCTCTTGAGTCAAATTGTCTCAGTTGGAATCTCTGTTATGTGACGTTGGGCATATTAATTCATCTCGCCAGAGCTCAACTTCTTCATCTGTGAACCAAGAAGGCTGATAATACTTACCCAGAGAGTTGTTGTGAGGAATAAATAGGGTAACATGTGTGAAGTGCTTACCATAGTAAGCACATCATAAATGCTACCTGTTCTTACTGACATTAGGCAAGTCATCTTCTCTCTGTGGGTCTAGGTTTTCTCATTAGTGAAACGAGGGAGTGGACTTCTAAAGCCTCTCTATTAGTTACCAATTCCAGCCAAAAAACAAACAAAAATCAGATGCTGTAGAGTCAATTCTGACTCATTGAGACCCCGCATGTGTTCCAAAGGGTTTCTAATGGCTGATTTTTCAGAAGTAGATTAAAAATACTAGACCTTTTTTTGAGGTGCCTCTGGGTGGGCTTGAACCTCCAACCTTTCAGTTAGCAGCCAAGCACATTAACCATTTGCACTACCCAGAGACTCCCAATTCTCCACTACGTGTAGAAAAATCAGCAAAGAAGGGAGTGCAGATTATGTGGGTACAAAAGTTCCCTCTGAAAAGCAACAAGGTGTTAGGAGGCTATATTCACAGGGATGGAGTATTTATCTGATAATAAAAGGAGAGCAATTGCGGGGATTTACTACATAGTGCCTTGCCAGAAGATGGACATAGATATTTTCCTAGTACATATTTTAACACTATCTCAGAAGTTAAGATATTAGAAATGACTGGGAGGTACCTCTGCTGGATATCTCATTCTGCTAAAAGGGAGGCATCTGAGAAGTCTCCAACCTACTTCACTGGCATTTTTATTGTATAGAATTTGGATACATTAGCAAAGGTGACTAATACACTGGACTTCACTCATCATTAAAAAGAAACATGTTGGTGCTACCAAAATGGAAGGAATTTTTGGGAGAAAATGCCTGTCATCTCACAAAGTTATAATCACAAAGGAAAGGAATGCTGTGCATTTAAGACAGTAATCCAAATAATGGTGATTTAAACATGAAGTTGTACAATAACAAATTCTACCCGTGGGGAAGGAGAGAGTACGAGTGTTGTTGCTGGTACTAATTTACTTCAGGCATTTATTGAGCACTTGCTACATACTGGAGAAACAGATTAAAAAAAGACCCTTGTCCCAAGGGAGCCCATAAATTCACACAGAGTATAGTTTATGGGGATGACAGTCACATACACAATTTTAATATGGTTTCATTTTTGCTAAGATAGAGGTATGCATAGGCTGCTATGGAAGACTTGTGAGAGGCACCTGGTCAGACTGGGAGTGGTCAGCTCTTCCGCTACAACTTCTACATCAATATTTGGTTTCAAACTGTACCTGACATTTTAATTCAACTCAAGTCAATTAATACTATGTTCATTGAGTGCATATAGTTTTGAGGCAATCATTTCGCTGAATTGTGAAGGATGAATAGAAGTTAACCAGGTAAGAAGGAGGTTGGAAGTGTTCTCATTCCAAAGAAACAGTGTCTGAAAGAGATCATAGTAAAACCTAGAAAAAATTTGTTGTTAGTTGCCAGCAAGTGGATTCTGATTTATGGTGACCCCGTGTGTGCAGAGTAGAACAGCTACATTGGGTTTTCAAGGCTCCAACCTTTCAGAAGCAGATCTTCAGGCCTGGCTTCTGTGGTGCCTCTAGATGGGCTTGAACTGTCAAACTTCTGGCTAGTAGTCCAGTGCTTAACTGCTCGCACCACCCAAGAACTCCCAGAAACAACTTGGTATTTCTCTAAGGCTGAATTTAAAGTAGAAAATGAAGGGAGATGAGCCTGGAGAGGTAAAGAAAGCCAGGTCATGGTGGGCCTTGTATAAGGAGAAACTTGAATAAAGGCCTTGCTAATTTTTAACGAGCTTAGATGTTATTCTGCAGACAGCAGACACACAGAAAGCTTTGAATCATGAGAATGACATGGTGTAATTTATATTTTAGCTCTGTGGTATTGTGCAGGATGAATTTTATAGGATCAAGGCTGCACACAAAGAAACCAGTGGTGATGGTGTGGCAGAAATCTAAGAGATATAAATTAGGGAGTGGCAAGGAACTAGAGAAGAGGCAGTGTATTTAAGTGATTTTAAGGAGGTAATTCATTGAAGTTCATAGGTGGTGCACATCGTTAATGTGCTCAGCTGCTAACTGAAAGGTTGGTGGTTTGAGACCACCCAAAAACTCCTTGGAAGAAAGGTCTGATGATCTATTTCCAAAAAATCACCCACTGAAAACCCTATGGAACCTAGTTCTATTCTGACACACATGGGTTTTCCACGAGTCAGAGCCTGTTTCCTATTTTTTTGGGGGGGAGGTAAAGTTGACATAATTTTTGTTATGGATTTGATATAGGAGATAAGGGAGAGGACTTAATGCTAATGATAACATAAAGGATACGTTGATAGTTGAAGATATAAGAGTAGGTGAGATGGTCCAGTGAGAGCAGATGAAAAGAAAATGGAGAGGAACAATTCAAGAAGAAGTAGTCCAGTCAGTAAGAAGAAAGCCAGAAAAGAGGATTGTCATAAAAATCAAGAAAGAGAAGAGTTTCAAGTAGGAAGTCAACAGTGTTTAAGTATTGGACTTAGCAATAAAGAAGCAGTGTTTGATCCAGTAAACAGCAGTGTCCGTGGAGTGGTGAGGACGTAAGCCAGTTAACATGGGAGGTGAGCATGTAGAGACAGAAGATGGACTGTTCTCAAAAGGCCTGTCTGAAAAAAACAGGCCATATTGAAAGATGTCAGAATGAAGAATAAATTTTGTTTAAAACATAGAAAGACCTGAGCACATTTATATGGAGAAGGGAAAGAGTCACCTGAGAGGGAGCAGTTAAAAATAGAGGCTGTATGTAAGGGATTGCTGCCTGGCCATGGCCCCTGCTCCCGCACAAAGGAGTGAATGCTATGTCATTTTTAGAGCAGACCCTCTGTTGGGGACGCTAGAGCAAGGGCTCTTCCTTGGATCAGCCTCCCTCAACCCAATGGAACTGTCTTACTCTAAGGTTCTTCATGTTAATATCATCTTTCTTGTCTGTTCGTATTGCCATACACTGACCCAGGTGGGAGTTTAGATATATTGAAGCTACATCATGGATTAAATCATTCATTTCTACAGTAGTGGCTATTGACCACTTGGACACTTCACAGCTCTCCCTGATTCAGAGATCAGAATGGCTCATCTCAGGAATCCTTCAGCAGAGAGGTGGTCATCAGGTAAGCCATCTCCTTAGGTGGAGCCTGGGTGAAAAACCTGGTAAGGCCACTTTTCTAACTTATACAGCAACATCTGACTTCAACTTCTACCTTTCATTTTAATTTAACTCAACTCAAGCCAATTAATCCAACATTCATTGAATACTGTTTGCCAAGCTGTGTGATGATAAGAACATAGTTCCTGCCCTCTCTCTCACCCCAAAACTCAGTCCTTCCCAGTTTTTGGCCTTTTCTGAGAACTGAGTTAAAGAGGACTTAATATAACCACCAGGGTAGTGTTTTTCAAATTATGTTTATAGAGCCTGTCTTAGTCATCTAGTGCTGCTATAACAGAAATACCACAAGTGGACGACTTCAACAAAGAGAAATGTATTCTTTCATAGTCCAGTAGGCTACAGGTCCGAATTCAGGGCATCAGCTCCAGGGGAGGGCTTTCTCGGTCAGCTCTGAAGGAAGGTTTTTGTCATCAATCTTCCCCTGGACTAGGAGCTTCTCTGTGCAGGAAACCTGGGTCTCAAGGCTGCTCTCTGCTCCCAGAACTGCTTTCTTGGTGGTATGAGGTCCTCTCTCTCTGCTCACTTCCCTTTCCTTTTTATCTCTTGAGAGATAAAGGGTGGTACAGATCACACCCCAGTGATTACATTGGATCAGGGACATGACCTTAGTAAGGGTGTTACATCCCACCCTAATCCTCTTCAACATAAAATCACAATCACAAAATGGAGGACAACTGCACAATAGTGGGAATCAGGGCCCACATTTTTGGCGGGACATGATTCCATCCATGACAGAGCCCTAGAGCTGCAAGGAAGTGTTCCGTGACCAAGGAAGAGGGTGGAGGATAGGAGAGGGATAGGTTCCAGGTCTTCGCATCTCAGCTTCCATTCAAACAGGTCCACTATCATTTGTTTATATATCGGGCTGTCAGAAAATTTTTGTTTGTATCAAGAGTTCCACTGCTAGAGAAGATTAAAGCCTACCAAAGTAATGCATGCCGATCATACTTAAATACTAAGAATTACCAAAAAAGGGGATCAAAATCATCAAATAAAGGGGTTAATTTGGTCTTCTTAAATGCTGTTCATGAATTGATTTATCCAAAAAACAAATGTTGAACAGCAGATATTGTGCCAGTCACATGTTTGTCATTGGGAAAACAGAGGTGAAGAAAACCTGGCCTCCGCACTCTGCCCAGTAAGGGAGGCAGAAGGGAAAATGATCACTCTCTGGGGAAACTCTATGGGGCAGTTCTACTCTGTCCTACAGGGTCGCTATGAGTCAGAATCGACTTGACAGCACTGGGTTTTACTGGGTCTGGGGTAGTAAGCACTACAGTCAAAATGTGGATTAAGGATGGTGAGGCCACTGAGACAAGAAGGATCAACCTTGTCTGAAAAATAGGGGAGAGAGAATTCGTTAGGGAAAGCTTCACAAAAGACCTCTTTGAGCTGAGCCCTAAAGGATGTCTAGGGTTTTCCCCAGAGAGGGAGGAGAAAGGGCTTTCCAGGCCCTGGGAAGCTCATGTGCAAGCCCACAGTGGACTGAGTGAGCAGAATTTTCCGTTCCTATGGCTGGAACAGGGGGTGCAGGCAGAGGAAGGACAGGTGATGGCCAAGCGCTGGTGCTTAGTGAATGCGTGGGGACAAGCTGAGTGAGCAATCCTGGCAGTGTCCCTGAACATGGGCATCTCTGAGGCCATAAATTCTTCAGAACATGTCGAGAGCTCTGGCCCTGTGTCCTTCAGGCTACTGCCACCTAGTGGCCATCTTCGATTCTCACATTTCCCTAGAGAGTCTTGAAATCTGGATGTGAATTTGGAGTCCTCTCTGACGTCCCACTGATTTTAAAGTTGAGGAAACAGTGGCCCAAAAAGGACAAGTGACTTCCTGGCACGTACAGTGTCTAAAAGCTAGAGCTAAAGTAGAACCAAACTCTTGTGACTCCATGACCAGGCCTGGTATGACCTAGTTTTTCCCAGGCCACACTCAGGCTCTGGCTGACTCATGTTGAAGGTTGTGTGAGCCTCAACTTAGCGACCTCCTGTGGAGTACACCTAAAACCCTCATCCCAGACTTTGATGGGTGTGGGGACACTTTCAGAGAGAAGGAACTTGGGAATAAGTATCTGAGCCAGAAAGAAAGGAAGAGGACATATTCTCCCCACCTGCCTCTACCTAGCCAGCCCTCAAATCTGTCTCCACAATGAGAAAAGGTAGCTAGTGATGTTCTGGGGATGCATCGAAATGGCACACTTCAGGCTTTGAGGAGCCACGGTGTCAAAGAGAGAAGGGGAGAGGGCTCTCCAGTTATCTCCTTTCTGAGGAATGGGTGGGGGTGGAGGAATCCTATGGCTAAAGGCAAAGGAGAACAAAAGCAGATTCCCAGAGATAGGGCTAAAGTCCTCTGAAAACACCTGTCAGCTGCTGGATGCCCAAAAAAGTGCATTCAAATAAGATTCTCTGTTTAAGGAGACTATTTACATGCATCTTGTTTCAGAAGCCCATCTGGGGCTCCAGAATCCACTGTGGTTTCAATCTATCCTGTGACAAAGCCATAAATCAACTTTCTTATGTGTATGTGTGGACATGATGCATGCTGTTTGAGCATGTGAAACTCACCCACAGCCATCGAGTCGATTCCAACTCGTAGTGACCCTATAGGACAGAGTAGGTCTGCCCCATAGAGTTTCCAAGGAGCACCTGGAAGATTTGAACTGCTGACCTCTCGGTTAGCAGCTGTGGTACTTAACCACTACACCACCAGGGTTTCCTTGAACATGTTATATCTGTAAAATATGTATTTTGCATAAGTAGGTATACATATATATATATATATATATATGTACACATACATGCATATGGAAACTCTGGTGGTGTAGTGGTTAAGAGCTTGGCTGCTCACCAAAAGGTTGGCAGTTCAGATTCACCAGCCGCTCGTTGGAAACTCTATGGGGCAGTTCTACCATGTCCTATAAGGTCACTATGAGTTGGAATCTACTCAACGGCAACACATTTGATTTTTTTTGTTTGTTTGTTTTATATATGTATATAGGATCCCTGGGTGGCACAAATGGTTAGGCACTTGACTACTAGCTGAAAGATGGTCAGTTTGAACCTACTCAGGGGTGCCTTGGAAGATAGGCCTGGAGATCTGCTTCCAAAAGGTCACAGCCTTGAAAACCCTATGAAACAGTTCTACTCTCTACACACGTGGGATTGCCATGAGTTGGAATCAACTGGACAGCAACTAACAAGACGATTATATATATATCAGATATGTATATATAGACACGTATATATGATTGTTTTGTACCTAGAAGCTAATGGAATATGGATTTTAAAAAGTTTACAATAAAATTCATAGAAACAGCAAGACTAATGTGATTCACACAGCCAAAAAAAATAAACAGGAACTAGACAGGAAAGGGAATGGGAGAAGAAAAACTGTATATTAACTGGGGAAGCCAGCACAACTTGTCCAAGGTGAGGTCGTGGAAACTCCATAGACACATCCAAACCCCCTGAGGGACCAAATTACTGGGCTGAGGGCTGTAGGGACCACGGTCTTGGGGACCATCTAGCTCAATTGGTGTAACATAGTTTATAAAGAAATTCTTCTATATTCTACTTTGGTGAGTAGTATCTGGGGTCTTAAAAGCTTGTGAGAAGCCATCTGAGATACCCCACTAGCCTCACCCTGTCTAGGGTAAGAAAGAATGAAGAAAACCAAAGACACAAAGGAAAGATTAGTCCAAAGGACTAATGGACCACAACTACCACAGCCTCCACCAGATAGTCTAGCACAACTAGATGTTGCCCAGCTACCACCACCGATTGCTGTGACAGGGATTACGATAGAGGGTCCCAGACAGAGCTGGAAAGAAACGAAGAGCAAAATTTTAATGCACAAAAAAAAGACCAGACTTACTGGGTTGACCAAAAATCCATTGCCATCGAGTTGATTCTGACTCATAGTGACTCTGGGGGCATAGAGGTTAAGAGTTCAGCTGCTAACCAAAAGGTTGGCAGTTCGAATCCACCAGGTGCTCCTTGGAAACCCTATGGGGCAGTTCTACTCTGTCCTATAGGGCCGCTATGAGTCAGAATTGACTCACCAGCACCGGGTTTGGTTCTTTTTCAACAGTCCTGACAGAGACTCGAGAAACCCTGAGAGCATGGTCCCTGGACATCCTTTTAGCTCAATAAGGAAGTCATTCCTGAGGTTCATCCTTCAGCCAAAGATTAGACAGGCCCATAAAACAAAACAAGACTAAATGGGCACACCAGCCCAGGCGCAAGGACTAGAAGGCAGGAGGAGACAGAAAAGCCGGTAATAGGAAACCCAAGGTCAAGAAGGGGAGAGTGTTGACATGTCATGGGGCTGGTAACCAATGTCACAAAACAATATGTGTACTAATAGTTTAATGAGAAGCTAGTTTGTTCTGTAGACCTTCATCTAAAGTACAATTAAAAAAGAAAACTATACATTAAATAGCAACAACTTTGGGCAGAGGAAGACTACAAGTTTGAAACTAAACTTTGTTCTCAGCATTCCGTCAGCCTGGGAGAGAATGTTCACCAGACATTCTGGAAGCCACTTTCCATACGCTATTGCATAACATACTATCAGGTAGGAAGAAACCGAGGCTCATAAGGGTTATCTGAATTTTCAGAAGTCATAAAGCTATGACATAGCAAAGTTACTCTATGAAATGGTAGAGTTTTAAAGTATTTCATTGGCACCCCCATCTGTTTATCTCCAAAACCCTGAGCTTTCTCCAACTCCCTCTTGCTTTTTTTTTTTTGAGCATCTTCAGCTTGAAGGCTTCTGGTACAAGGAGAGAATGTTTTCGGGCTGGAAGTGGGACAGCTGGGCATGCCGATGATTCATGAGAGAGCCCTGGCCAAGGTAGGCTCACAGAGGATTTCTCTTCCTCGTCCCTAACCAAAAAATTCCTGAGTTGTTTCTGAATGTCCCATAATTGTCTCATTCATACTTGGATGGCATGACTTGGGATCAAAGCCCTGGAACCTCTCCTCCTATCCACCGAGCTAAACTCACAGAGGGAGGGAAGAAGGGAGGAGTGACTGGGGGCTGCTTCTGATTAGCCTTCTTTCTATGCCAAAGTGAGATGTCCTCTGTCTGTGGACAATTAAATGGTTCTCACGGACCCACCATCTGGGCTCAGCAAAATGCAGAGTGGCTGCTCTTACTCTCCACCCTACCCCACCCCTGGCTCGAAGGCCAGGCCAGTGAGATTCAGAGAATCTAGCCCTTTCCCCATTGTCTACACTTCCTCCCTTCATAGGATAGCTGCTGCAAACACAGTCCTCCAGCCTACCACCTCTTAGTGGGTAAAGCCAGCCCAGGGCCACAACCCTCTCGGTGGTCCAAAAAAGAGACAGGGAGCCACCACTGTCACTGTTTTGGGTCTTAGAACAAAGATTGGCAACTTCAAAGATGAAAGAAAGCAGCATTAACTTCCTTAGCCCCTCCCAGGGAAAAAGTTCTTGGAGAAGTCCTGACTCAGGCGCAGTTTGCAGAACAGACTCTTGCCTTCCTGTTGTTGTGTTGTAAGTGGATAGACATATGGGCTGTGGAGAAGGCCAGCAATGGAATGTGCCAGCAGAGCCAGACTCTGACAAAATCATGAAATAGGGAGCATATGACTCTATTGTCCCTTCTTCTCAGGCCTAGATTTCCTCACCTTCAGTCCTTGGGTCCATCAAACATTTACTTTGCTTATCTACTGCAAGCTAGGCACTGCCCCTGACCTGGAAGATCTCCTGCCAGGGAGGGGAGACCCCAGGTAGATAGACAGTGAGACATCTGTTTAGATTTATAGAGCGAGTGCTATGAGAACACGGAGGGGAGGTGCCAGGTCTTGAAGGTGCAGGGGAGTTTTTCTGGTTCAGAAAGGGAGAGAAAAGTACAAGAAGACAAAAACATAACAGCTGCTCGCTTGATAAAATGCTTTCTCCTAAGTAATCTCATTTGATTCACTAAAGAACACTTCTAAGTAGAAAGGAAAGTATAATAGTTCTGGCCCTCAGTAGAAATCTCATAAAAGTTTTTCAAATGAGCAGTTCTCCCTGTTAGAGGTGAGGAAACAGAGACTCCAGAGAAGGGAAATGCTTTGCCTGAGGTCACAGCAGGAAATGAAGAGCCCAGGTCTTCTGACTCCGAATGTTGTGTGCTTCCCACCTCGTCAGTGGTTTTCAGTCTGAGGTCCATAGACCCTTGAACACCTCTTAGAGGGACATGAGTTCTCATTTTTATTTTTTTTTACATTAAAAAATTTTTTCATTGGACTTTAGATGAAGATTTACAGAGCTAACTAGGTTCTCAGTAAAAAATTAATACACATATTGTTTTGTGACATTGGTAGCCATCCCCACTACATGTCAATACTCTCCCCTTCTCGACCTTGGGTTCCCCATTACCAGCTTTTCTGTCCCCTCCTGCCTTCTAGTCCTTGCCCTTGGGCTGGTGTGCCCATTTAGTCTTGTTTTGTTTTATGGGCCTGTCTAATCTTTGGCTGGATGGTGAACCTCAGGAGTGACTTCATTACTGAGCTATAGGGGTGTTCGGGGGCCAAATTGGGACATGAGTTCTCTGTGACACTTTTCAAATGTGTTTATTTCATTGATAATTTAACACATAAATGTAGGTATGTTCTGGGTCAACACGATAGCACTTTATGACTGAGAACACACAGGGTTTCAATGCTGGCATTGAAATCAGAGACAGCAGGGAGTACTCCAGTAATTGCTAATGAGAAAAAAGGAAGTAGACTTAATGCATAAATGAAGCCTCCTTACCCCCCAAAGTTGAGTACCCCACTATACAGCAAATGTTTCACAGGAGTTTGAATAGAGAAAAATGGTAGAAGTAGTACAAGGGTGGAGTCTGTGTACAAATGTTTATGGCACTTGGCTGCTAACCAAAAGATTGGCAGTTCGAGTCCACCCAGAAGTACTTCTGAAGAAAGACCTGGTGATCTATTTCCAAAAAATCAGCCATTGAAAACCCTAAGGAGCACAGTTCTACTCTGACATACATGGGGTTGCCACGAGTCGGAATTGACTCGAATGGCAACTGGAATGCAAGAGTAACACAGGCATGCTGAACTCATAAAGTCTGTACCATAGCAGTAAATAATATATTTATGTGACAAAGGACATTTTAATTTTTGCAAAACAACATAATCAGTTACTTTAAATTAACTTGAACAGGATTAAACAAGAGAGATTTTTTTTTTTTTTTTTCTGCCAAGGCATTATGGCCTTCAGGAACAATTTGATCAGGTCTCCAGCTCTATTTCTCTGTAATACTCTTGGCTCTGCCCTCTTCTGTGTGTCTACTTTGACCTCAGGCTCTCTCTATCATGATTACAATATGCTCACTAATAGTAACTGGGCCATGTGCTTCTTTATACCCACCTATAAGAAACCCTGGTGGCATAGTGGTTATGTGTTATGGCTGCTAACCGAAGGGTCAGCAGTTTGAATCTGCCAGGCGCTCCTTGGAAACTCTGTGGGGCAGTTCTACTCTGTCTCTACTCTGTCCTATAGGGTCACTATGAGTTGGAATCGATTTGATGGCACTGGGTTTGGTTTTTTTTTAATAAGAAAGAGAGAGAGGAGACACCTCTCCTCAAATATTGAATGAAAGCCCTGAATTTACACTAATTGGACCACACCGAACCAATTCCTGTGGTTGAAGGAATGCCATGAGCTGATTGATTCAGGCCTGGCTACCTGAACCAATAATTATAGCAAGAGGGATGGGTTTAATCTTGGTTGGCATAAACCAAGCAGGGCCACGCTTACCTCAGGGCAATAGTCTCAGGGGTTCCTCTAGTCTGTACAGGTTCAGTATGTCTAGCCTCTTTTTTTTTTTTTTTTTAAGAATTTGAGTTTCATTCTATAATTTTTTCCTGTTCTACTTGACACCATCTACTGACACAATACAACGGTCAGTAGTGGTAGCCAGGCACCATCTATCTAGTTCAGTGGCGTCACTAGGGTTGGTGTCAGCTAGTGTAAGAAATTCATGGTGTCACCACCCTCACCATGGACCTCCTCCCGTACCAGACTATTTGGGATCCTTAGTAATGTTTGTTGTCAATTTTAATCATAGAATAATATGTGATAGTTAAATATTGCTTAAATATAATATTTCTTAGATTGTATGAATACTAACAACAAAATTGTTTTGTAAAATCTTTCTACATTGAGTTGCAACATTATTAGGTACTACATTATCAGTAACTGAGCAGAAGCCTTTTCTGATTTTTGTCCTTTTTCTTTAGTTCGCCATTTATGTTGGTGAAAGAAGGTATTTGCAATGAAGAAGTCGTTGGTCTTGCAAAATTCTATCATTCAATCTCCAGCATTTTTTCTATTACCAAGGCCATATTTTCCAACTATTGATCCTTCTTCTTTGTTTTCAACTTTCTCAGTCCAATCACCAGTAATTATCAATGCATCTTGATTGCATGTTCGATTAATTTCAGACTGCAGCAACTGATAAAAATCTTCTATTTCTTCATCTTTGGCCCCAGTGGTTGGTGCGTGAATTTGAATAATAGTCATATTAACTGGTCTTCCTTGTAGGCGTATAGATATTATCCTATCACTTCAGGATAGATCTAGAAATGTTCTTTTTGACGATGAATGCAACACCATTCCTCTTCAAGTTGTCATTCCCAGCACAGTAGACTATATGATTGTCCAATTCAAAATGGCCAACACCGGTCCGTTTCAGCTCACTAATGCCTAGGATATTGATGTTTATGCATTCCATTTCATTTTTGATGATTTCCAATTTTGCTAGGTTCATATTTCGTACATTCCAGGTTCCAATTATTAAAGGATGTTTGAACCTGTTTCTTCTCATTTTGGGTCATGCCAGTTCAGCAAATGAAGGTCCCGAATGCTTTACACCAACCACATCATTAAGGTCGACTCTACTTTGAGGCAGCAGCTCTTCTCCATTCATCTTCTGAGTGTCTTCCAACCAGGGGGGCTCATCTTCCAGCACTATATCAGACAATGTTCCACTGCTATTCATAAGATTTTTGCCAGCTAATGCTTTTCAGAAGGACACCGCCAGGTCCTTCTTCCTAGTCTGTCTTAGTGTGGAAGTTCACCTGAAACCTGTCCTCCATGGGTGATGCTGCTGTTATCTGAATACTGGTGGCATAGCTTCCAGCATCACAGCAACACACAAGCCCCCACAGTACAACAAACTGACAGACAAGTGGGGGATATCATTGCTGATCTCAGATGGATCCTGGCTGAAGGCAGAGAGTACCAGAAGGATGTTTTCCTGTGTATTATCGACTGTGCAAAGGCATTCAACTGTGTGGATCACAGCAAATTATGGATAACATTGCGAAGAATGGGAATTCCAGAACACTTAAATGTGCTCATGAGGAACATTTACATAGATCAAGAGGCAGTTGTTTGGACAGAACAAGGGGATATCGATTGGTTTAAAGTCAGGAAAGGTGTGCATTAGGGTTGTATTCTTTCACCATACCTATTCAATCTGTATGCTGAGCAAATAATACGAGAAGCTGGACTATATGAAGAATGGGTCATCAGGATTGGAGGAAGACTCATTAACAACCTACGTTATGCAGATGACACAACCTTGCCTGCTGAAAGTGAAAGGGACTTGAAACACTTACTAATGAAGATCAAAGACCACAGCCTTCAGTATGGCTTGCACCTCAGCATAAAGAAAACAAAAATCCTCACAACTAGACCAATGGGCAACACCATGACAAATGGAGAAAAGATTGAAGTTATAAAGGATTTCATTTTACTTGGATCCACAATCAACAGCCATGGAAGCAGCAGTCAAGAAATCAAGAGATGCATTGCATTGGGTAAATCTGCTGCAAAGCACCCTTTAAAGTGTTGAAGAGCAAAGATGTCACCTTGAAGACTAAGGTGCGCCTGACCCAAGCCATGGTACTTTCAATAGCATCACATGCGTGGGAAAGATGGGCAATGAATAATGGAGACTGAAGAAGAATTGACAGTTTTGAATTGTGGTGTTGGCGAAGTATATATTGAATGTACCGTGGACTGCCGAAAGAATGAACAAATCTGTCTTAGAAGAAGTACAACCAGAACACTCCTTAGAAACAAGGATGGTGAGACTACATCTTACATACATTGGACATGGTGTCAGAAGGAATCAGTCCCTGCAGAAGGACATCATGCTTGGCAAAGTACAGGGTCAGTGGAAAAAAGGAAGACCCTCAACAAGGTGGATTGACACAGTGGCTGCAACAATGAGCTCAGGCATAACAAGGATTGTAAGGATGGTGCAGGACCAGGCAGTGTTTCGTTCTGTTGTGCATAGGGTCGCTATGAGTCGGAGCCGACTCGGCCGCACCTAACAACACAATTTCCTTTAATTACTACTTCATTCTCAAAAAAAGTTTTTGATATAGTTTTACAAATACTAATTACCACAATATTGTAGCTAAGGCACCAGAAAATTTGACAAAATCAGCAAGCATAAAAACACCAGCAGCAACAAAAACAACACTATGTGCTTGTAGCAGTGCAGACAAAAACCACATGATTTCCTTTTTTTAAATTGCGCTTTAAGTAAAAGTTTACAGTTCTAGCTTCTCATACAAAAACTTATACATATGTTGCCATGCGACCTTAGTTGCTGTCCCTATAATGTGACAGCACACTCTTTCCTTCCACCCCAGATTTCCCGTGTCCACTCAACCAGCTCCTGTCCCTTTCTGGCTTCTCATTTCACCTCCGGACAAGAGTTGCCCATTTAGTCTCATGTATCTACTTGAGATAAGATGCGCACTCTTCACAGGTATCATTTTATGTCCAGTCCAACTTTTGTCTGAAGAGTTGGCTTCGGGAATGGTTTCAGTTCTGGGTTAACGGAGCTTCCAGTGTCCCTCCAGTCTCAGTCAGGCCATTAAGTCTGGTCTTTTTACTAGAATTTGAGCTCTGTACCCCACTTTTCTCCTGCTCTATCAGGGACTCTTTGTTGTGTTCCCTGTCAGGGCAGTGATTGATGGTAGCCGAGCACCATGTAGTTCTTCCGGTCTCAGGCTGATGGAGTTTCTGGTTTATGTGGCCCTTCCTGTCTCTTGGGCTCATAATTACCTTGTGTCTTTGGTGGTCTTCATTCTCCTTTGCTCCAGGTGGGTTGGGACCAATTGATGCATCTTGGTTGGCCACTCCCTAGCTTTTAGGACCCAGTGCCACTTACCAAAGTGGGATGCAGAACATTTTCTTAATAAACTTTGTCATGCCAATTGATCTAGATGTCCCCTGAAACCATGGTCCCCAGACTCCTGCCCCTGCTACCCTGACCCTGTATTGTGTGTTGTCCTTCCCTTCACCTAGGATAATTCATATCTACTATCTAGTTAGTGAATACCCTTCTCCCTCCCTCCACACATTCAAAACCATCAAAGAATATTTTCTTCTGCGTTTAAGCCTTTTTTTAAGTTCATATAATAATGCCCTCACTCAATATTTGTCCTTTTGCAACTGACTAGTTTCGCTCAGCATAATGCCTTCTTGATTCAGCCATGTTATGAGATGTTTCACAGATTCATTGTTGTTCTTTATCATTGCATAGTGCTCCATTGTGTGAATATACCATAATAGGTTTAGCCATTAGTCCGTTGATGGGCATCTAGGTTGTTTCCATCTTTTTGTGAACAGTGCTGCAATGAACATGGGTGTGCATATATCTATTCGTGTGATAGCTCTTATTTCTCTAGGATATATCCGAGGAGTGGGATTGCTGAATCCTTTGGTACTTCTATTTCCAGCTTTTTAAGGAGGTGGCAAATCAATTTCCAAAGTGTTTGTACGATTTTACAATGCTAGTGTCTAAGTATTCCAGTCTCTCCACAACCTCTCCAACATTTATTATTTTGGGTTTTTTTGAGTTAATTCTAGCCTTGTTGGGGTGAGATGGTATCTCGTTGTAGTTTTGATTTGCATTTCTCTAATGGCTAATGATTGTGGGCATTTCCTCACGTGTCTGGTAACCACCTGAATGTCTTCTTTGGTGAAGTGCCTGTTCATATCCTTTGTCCGTTTTTTAATTGGGTTATTTGCCTTTTTGTTGTTGAGGTTTTGCAGTATCTTGTAGGGTTTAGAGATTAGAAGCTGATTGGATTCGTTGTAGCCAAACATTTTTTTTTTCCAGTCTATATGTTGTCTTTTTACTCTTTTGGTGAAGTCTTTGGATGAGCATAAGTGTTTGATTTTTAGGAGCTCCCAGTTATCTAGCTTCTCTTCTGGTGTTTGTGCATTGTTAGTAATGTTTTGTATTCTGTTTATGCCATGTATTAGGGCTCCTAGTGTGGTCCCTATTTTTTCTTCCATGATCTTTACCGTTTTAGATTGTATATTTAGGTCTTTGATCCATTTTGAGTTAGTTTTTGTGCATGGTGTGAGGTGTGGGTCTTGTTTTATTTTTTTTTTTTGCAGATGGATATCCAATTATGCCAGCACCATTTTTTAAAGAGACTGTCTTTTCCCCATTTATCGGACGTTGGGACTTTGTCAAGTATCAGCTGCTCATAGATGGATCAATTTACGGCTGGATTCTCAATTCTGTTCCATCGGTCTATGTGTCTGTTGTTATACCAGTACCAGGTTGTTTTGGCTATCATGGTGGTAAAATAGGTTCTAAAATCAGGTAATGTGAGGCCTCCCACTTTGTTCTTCATCTTCAGTAATGCTTTACTTAGCCAGGACCTCTTCCCTTTCCATACAAAGTTAGTGATTTTTTTCTCCATCTCATTAAAAAATGCCATTGGAAGTTGGATCAATATTGCATTGTATCTATAGATTGCTTTGGGTAGAACTGATATTTTCACAATGTTGAGTCTTCGTATTCACGAGGAAGGTATATTTTTTCACTTATGTGGGTCTCTTTGGTTTCTTCAGTAGTGTCTTGTAGTTTTCTTTGTATAGGTCTTTTGTCTCTGGCTAGATGTAGTCCTAAGCATTTTATCTTTTGGAAACACTGGTGGCATGGTGGTTAAGTGCTATAACTGCTAACCAAAAGGTCGGCAGTTCGAATCCACCAGGCACTGCATGGAAGCTCTATGGGGCAGTTCTACTCTGTCCTATAGGGTCACTATGAGTCAGAATTGACTCGCCAGCAATGGGTTTGGTTTGGTTTTATTTTATCTTCTTGGGGGCTATTGTAAATTACATTGATTTGGTGATTTCCTCTTCAAGTTCCCTTTGTTGTGGTAGAGGAATCCAACTGATTTTTGTATGTTTATCTTGTATCCTGATAGATACTTTGCTGAAATCTTCTATTAGTTCCAGTAGCTTTCTTGTGGACTTTTTGGGGTTTTCTGTGTATGAGTTCATATCATCTGCAAATAGAGATACTTTTACTTCTTCCTTACCAATTTGGATGCCCTTCTTTTTTTTTTCTAGCCTAATTGCTCTGGCTAGTACCTTCAGCTCAATGTTGAGTTAAGAATGGTGATAAGGGGCGTCCTTTTCTGGCTTCTGTTCTCGAGGGAAATGCTTTCAGACTCTCTCCATTTAGGATGATGTTGGCTGTTGGCTTTGTATAAATGCCCTTTGTTATGCTGAGGAATTTCCCTTCTATTCCTATTTTGCTGAGAATTTTTTTTTTCAGTAGGCGTCGGACTTTGTCTAATGCCTTTTCTGCATCAATTGATAAGATCATGTAGTTCCTGTCTTTTGTTTTATTGATATGATGGTGTGATGGTTAAGGTTGTGTGTCAACTTGGCTGGGCCACGATTCTCAGTGTTTTGGCAGTTGTATAATGTTGTGATCACTTTCCCATTAAAATTTGTTATGTGATCACCCCCATGGTTGAATCTGTGGAGTGGTACCAGTGGAGGTGGTGCCTGTGGCTTCTCACTGCCCCCTCAGCCTTCATCTCTACACCTTCTGCCAACTACTTCCTTCCTGCTCACCTTGCAAATGTTGTTGGCTTGTTCTGGATCCAGCAGCTGTCTCTTGTCTGACCTTTGGTCCTTGGGACTTGAGCTAGCAGCTTACCTGTCCATCTTGGGATTCGCCGATCTTCACAGCCTGAAAGCAAGAGTCCTGCTCCCTGGCCAGCCTGTCTTGGGTTCACCAGCCCCTGCAGCTAAGTGACTCAGGAGAAACCCTACGGTTTTGCCTGCCGACCTTGGGGATTCCTCAACTGGTACAAACTGCGAGCAGGATCCCTGCTCTCCAACCCTCTCATTTTGGGTTCACCAGCTTCTGTGGCTCCATGAATTGGGAAAGGACTATCCTGATCCAAGGACTGGGGACATTCCAACCCCTACAATCATGTGAGCTGCTTCCTTAATATAAATCTCTCTGTATATATTTATTCGCATTATGGGTTTTGCTTCTCTAGAAAACCCAGCCTAAGACAGATGGGTTACATTGATTGCTCTTCTCATGTTGAACCACCCCTGCATACCTAGTGTGAATCCCACTTGGTCATGGTGAATTATCTTTTTGATATATTGTTAAATTCTATTGGCTAGAATTTTGTTGAGGATTTTTGCATCTAAGTTCACGAGGGATATTTGTCCGTAATTTTCTTTTTTTGTGGTGTCTTTACCTGCTTTTGGTATCAGGGTTATGCTGGCTTCATGGAATGAGTTTGGGAGTATTCCATCCTTTTCTATGCTCTGAAATACCTTTAGTAGTAGTGGTGTTAACTCTTATCTGAAAGTTTGACAGAATTTTCCAGTGAAGCTGTCAAGGCCAGGGCATTTTTTTTTTTGTTGGGAGTTTTTTAAATTTCCTTTTCAATCTCTTCTTTTGTTACAGGTTTATTTAGTTGTTCTACCACTGTATGTGATGGCACTGGGTTTGGTTTAGGTAGGTGGTGTGTTTCTAGAAATGTGGCCATTTCCTCTAGGTTTTCAAATTTGTTAGAGTACAAGTTTTCATAGTATTTTGTTAATGATTCTTTTTATTTTAGTTGGGTCTCTTGTGATATTGCCCATTCTCATTTCTTATTCAGGTTATTTGCTTACTGTCCTGTTTTTCTTTTGTCACTTTGGCCAACAGTTTATTGATTTTGTTTGTCTTTTCAAAGAACCAGCTTTTGGTCTTGTTAACTCTTTCAATTTTTTTTCTATTCTCTATTTCATTTAATTCTGCTCTAATTTTTGTTATTTGCTTTCTTCTGGTGCCTGAGGGCTTCTTTTGCTGTTCTCTTTCTATTTGTTTGAGTTATAGGGTTAATTCTTAGATTTTGACCCTTTCTCCTTTTTGGATGTGTGCATTTATTGCTATGACCTCCGAGCACTACTTTTGCTATATAACAAAGGTTTGGGTAGGACATGTTTCATCCTCATTTGATTCTGTGAATTTCTTTATTCCATCCTTAATTTCTTCCATAACCCATGGTTTTTTAGCAAGGTGTTCAGTTTCCATGTGTTTGCTTTTTTATTTTCCTTCCTTTCTCTGTTATTGATTTCTACCTTTATGGCTTTATGGTGAGAAAAAATGCTTTGTAATATTTCAACACTTTAGATTCTGTTAAGTTTTGTTTTATGGCCTAATATGTGGTCTATTCTGGAGAATGATCCATGTGTGTTGGAAAAGAAAGTACACTCAGCTACTGTTGGATGGAGTGTTCTGTATATGCTATGAGATCAAGTTGGTTGATTGTGGCATTTAGATCTTCCATGTCTTTATTGAGTTTCTGTCTGGATGTTCTGTCCTTCACTGAAAGTGATGTGTTGAAGTCTCCTACTATTATTGTGGAGCTATCTATCTCTCTTTTCAATGCTGTTAGAGTTTGGTTTAGTGTTTTGGAGCCCTGTCACTGGGTGCATAAATATTTATTATGGTTATGTCCTCCTCCTGGTATAATGACCCTTTAATCATTATATAGCATCCTTCCTTATCCTTTGTGGTGGATTTTACCTTAAGTCTATTTTGTCAGAGATTAATATTGCCACTCTTGCTCTTCTTTCATTGTCATTTGCTTGATATGTTTTTTTCCATCCTTTGAATGTTAGCTTGTTTGTGTCTTTAAGTCTAAGGTATGTGTCTTGTAGACAGCATATAGACAGATCATGTTTTTTTATCCATTATTCCACTGTCCGTCTCTTTATTGGTTCACTTGGTCTATTTACATTCAGCATAATTATTGATAGGTATGAGTATAATGCTGTCATTTTGATGTCTTTTTTTTGTGTGTGTTGCCAACAGTTTCTTTGTTCCTCTTAATTTTCTGTGCTGAATCATTTTTCTTTATGTATTTTCTTTTTATCTTTTTCATTGTTGTTGATTTTGTATTTGCTGAGTCTGTATGTTTTTCTTGTTTTTTATTTTGCTGTGTAGGATTGTTCATTTCCTTTGTGGTTACCTTAATATTTACCCCTATTTTTCTAAGTTTAAGCCAGTCTTTTATTTCTTTATATCGCCTTTGCTTCTTCTCTACATGAAAGATCTATGGCTATATTTTTTGTTTTACCGTTGTCATCTTTTACATATTGACATCTCTGTTTCCCTATTTTCAGCATTTTAGCTTTATTTTTGTAAATTCTCTTTCTGGGTGTATATCTGATTGCTCTGTCCTGTTGTCTAGTCTTGGATTGTTGTTATCTGATGTTATTGATTTTCTAACTGGGGGACTCCTTTTAGTATTTCTTGTAATTTTGGTTTTTTTTTTTGTAAATTCCCTGAACTTCTGTTTATCTGGGAATGCCCTAATTTTGTCATCATATTTGAGGGGCAATTTTGCGGATATATATTTCTTGGCTGGCAGTTTTTTTACTTCAAGGTATTATATATGTCATCCCATTGCTTTCTTGCCTACATGGTTTCTGCTGAGTAGTCCGAGCTTAGCCTTTTTGACTCTGCTTCGTAGATGACTTTTCATGTATCCTTAGCTGCTCTTAAAATTTTCTCTTTATCTTTAGTTTTGGCAAGTTTGGTTATAATATGTCTTGGTGACTTTCTTTTGGGATCTACCTTGTGTGGGGTTCAACGAGCATCTTGAATAGATATCTTCTTATCTTTCATGCTATCAGGAAAGTTTTCTGCCAACAAATCTTCAACAATTCTCTCTATATTTTCTGTTATCCACTCCCCACCCCCCATTGTGGTAGTCCAATCACTTATAGGTTATTCTTCTTGATAGAGTCCCACATAATTCTTTGGGTTCTTCATTTTTTTAGATTCTTTTGTCTGGTTTTTCCTCAAATAAGTTGGCATCAAGTGCTTTATCTTCTATCTCACTAATTCTGACTTCCATTGCCTCAATTCTGCTCCTATGACTTTCTTTTGAGTTGTCTGATTCAGAAATTTTATTGTTAAACTCCTGGATTCCTGTTTGCTGTCTCTCTATGGATTCTTGTAACCTGTTAAATTTGTCATTGTGCTCTTCTATAATCTTCGTAATTTCCTTTATTACTTTGTCTGTGTGTTCCTTGGCTTGTCCTGCATTTTGCCTGATCTCCTTCCTGATCTCTTGAAGAGTTCTGTATATTAATCTTGTGTATTCTACCGCCAGTAATTCAAGGAAGTTCTCTTCATCTGGAAGATTTCTTGATTCTTTGTTTTGGGAGCATCCTGAAGCCATCATCATCTGCCTCTTTATGTGATTTGATATTAACTGTTGTCTCTGAGCCATCAATAAGTTATTACATTTATTCATTTTATGGTTGCTTGCTGTGTCCTAGTGTCTTGTTTT
This sequence comes from Elephas maximus indicus, assembly GCF_024166365.1. NCBI lineage: Eukaryota > Metazoa > Chordata > Mammalia > Proboscidea > Elephantidae > Elephas > Elephas maximus. The sequence goes on along the minus strand of NC_064821.1, from coordinate 161,970,615 downwards.
GTTTTGTTTTGATACACCCAGATAGGCTGGTTGTGTGAGCTACTTGATTATTGGTGTTTTTGAAGCTCTCATGTCCTGTTACCAGGTGGTTAGAGCTGTTACTAGGTATGTGAGTCCAGGAGATCATTCACCTCTCTTGCATGTACTCAGCTCAGGTGTTCAGGTAGTCAGTCACCAAGTGTGTGGTGCATGCTCTCACCCACAGCTGTAGTTGGGCAGGAGTGATTGGAGTAGGCACAGGTATCTCGCTGCAGTAGGGGGTCAAATGCTGAGCAAGGTAGGGGGCTGATGGCTGCCCCTGAGTGTCTGGGAGGAAAGCGTGTCCCTATTCCCTAGAGTTTGTAGCTGGGTGGATTTTTTCAGCTGGACTATGGGCACCCAAGGCTGTTGTTTGTAAGGACTGATAGGCACCACTTATTCTTGGGCCCCTGTCTCAGGTGACTAGGTGGCATGAGTGGGACCACCAGTCCTCAGACCCCTGGAGTGGGTAGGTGAGGACACTTCTTAATGGGCAAAGGGATGTCAAATGTTACGAACCTACCACTCCACCATATAGCTGATACAATGTTGCTCCTGCTGAATAGAGAACAATTGTACCTTGGATCACTGCTTACAAGCTTTTAAGACCCCAGACACTACGAGACAAACTAGGAGACAGAACAGAAACACTAAACATGTTATTAGGCCAATTAACTGTGATGTTCCATGAAACCATGACCCTAAACCTCCGAATCAAGAAACCAAATCCTATGGGGTGTTTGGTTGTACATAAGCAGGCTCAGTAACTACTCTCTTTTGTTGTTGTTGCTGTCATTATTGTAAATATATCTATCACACAACTTTTGCCAATTCACCCTTTATAGGTGTACAGCTTATTAACAGCAATTACAGTAATTGGCTATGCAACCCTACCCTTAACCAATATAACTTTTCCATCACCGTTAACAACCATTTTCCCCCTCCTTCTCACCTGTGGTTACCATTAATAAACTTTGGTCTCTATACATTTGTCTTTTTATATAAGTGAAGTCATAACAGTATTTGTCCTTTTGTGATTGGCTTATTTCCCTCAGCATAATGTCTTCAAGCTCCAGCCATACTGTAGTATGTATCAGGATTTCATTTCTCCTGTTGGCTGAGTAGTATTTCATTGGATGCATGTCCCACATTTTGTTTACCCATTCATCTGTTGATGGGCATTTATGTTGTTTCTACCTTTTGGCTGTTGTGAATAGCGCTGCAATGAACACTGGTATACAAGTCTCTTTTTAAGTCTCTACTTTCAAGTTTTCTGGGTATATACCTAGGAGTGGAATTGCTGGGTCATATGGCAGTTCTGGTGGCACAGTCGTTAAGAGTTTGGCTGCTAACCAAAAAGTTGGCAGTTTGAATACACCAGCTGCTCCTAGGAAACCCTATGGGGCAGTTCTACTCTGTTCTATAGGGTCGCTATGAGTCGTAATCAACTCGACTGTGAAGGGTATGGTAGTTCTATTTTCTTTTTTTGAGGAACCACCACACTGTTTTCCACAACCGCTTACTATTTTGCATCCCCATCAGCAATGGATAAGGGTTCCAATTTCCCTACATCCTTGCCAACATTTGTTACTTTCTTTTTCCTTTTTTTTAATCTTAGCCATCCTAGTGGGAGTGAAACGGTAGAGCTCATTGTGGTTTTGATTTACATCTCTCTGATGGCTAATGACACTAATGACGCTGAGCATCTTTTCATATGTTTGGTAGCCATTTGAATGTCCTCTTTGGTGAAATGTCTATTCAACACCTTTGCCCATTTATAATTGGCTTATTTGTCTTTTTGTTGTTAAGTTGTCAAAAGTTTTATATATATTTTGGTTATTGGATTCTTGTCAAATATATGTTTTCTGAAGATATTCTTCCAGTCAGTAACTTGTCTTTTCACTTTTTTTGGTAAAGCCTTTTGTTGAACAAAAGTTTTTAATTTTTATGAGGCCCCATTTACTGATTTTGTCTTTTGCCATTTGCACTTTTGTTATTATATTAGATAATTCATTGTTGAAAGCTAGGCCTGACAGTGTTGCCTCTCATTGTTCTTCCTAGAATTTTTTGGTTTTAGTTTGCACACTTAGGTCCTTAATCCATTTTGAATTTGTTTTTGTGTATGGTGTGAGGCAAGGGTCCTCTTTCATTTTTATGAATGTGGAAATCCAATTTTCCCATCACCATTTATTCAAGAGGCTCTGCTTTCCCTGTCAAATGAACTTAGCACCCTCATCAAAAACCAGTTGAGCATAGATGTGTGGATTTATTTCTGGGCTTTCAGTTCTATTCCATTGGCCTGTCTATTTTTATACAGTAATCAAAACAGTACCAGGCTGTTTTGATTACTATAGCTGTATAGTGTGTTTTAAAATCAGGAAGTGCAAGGCCTCCTACCTTGTTATCCTCTTTCAAATTTATTTTAGCTATCCAGGGCCTCTTGCCCATCCACATGAAGTTGGTCTTTCTATTTCTGTAAAGAAGGCTGTTAGAATTTTGATCGGAATTGCTTTGAATCTATAGATTGCTTTGGTAGTATTGATAGCTTAACAATGTTAAGTCTTCCAATCTATGAACACGGAACATCTTTCCATTTATTTAAGTCTTCCTTAATCTCTTTCAGCACTGTTTTATAGTTTTCATTGTATAAATTCTTCATGTCCCTGATTACATTTAGTCCTCGATATTTTATTCTCTTAGATGCAGAATGACTGGCTTTTTGTTTAAGATTAGTTTCCTAGGCTGCTTTGATCTCAGTTATTTTGACCTAGTTATTTCCAGCTCACTTTCATAACTATTCTCCATCCTCTTGAGTAACCTTCTTGCCTGTTGGTGTGTGTGCCTTGACCCTGGTTGATGTCCTTTGCAAATTTTCTTGGCATTCACTTGTTCCTACTTTCAAATCATTAGCAAAGATGTTAAATAAAACCAGACCTGACCCTGCTCTGGTCAGCCCCCCACTCAACCCCCCACTTCCCCCGCTGGAGCTGTTTCTGGGCTCTTATATCACTATCCTTTATTTATGACCTTTCACCAAGTTGTAGAGTCCATTGTGACCATGTTCTTTTCCAAGGCAATCTGAACTGTCCGTAGAGTAGAAATGGCATGGCATGCTGAGCAAAATCCTTTACCCAAGTTCCAAATCCTTTACTAAAGACCTGGCTGTGCTCTGACTTTCTCCTCTGCCAAGTCTCTTGAACTCACTTCTTTCCATAAATTCTTTGTGATGTTATCCTTTCCAGATGTTGATAGATTTTCACTGTTAACATCTGTTTTTATTACTATGACTATCCAATGTATTAACCAGTAATTTCCACAATTAGCTTTCTTTTGCTTTCCTTTTTGAATATTAGCACCATATTTATGGCCTCCTCTCACTCTGTGCCTTTGATTTTCAACTCCCTCTTTGGTTTGCCAATAGTTTTTCAAATGTTTATGTTTTAACCCAGGATGGTGATGACTAATGGTCCACCTCCTTGGGGGCACATTTGAGCCTCAGAATTGAGGTGTGACTTAACCTGAGTCTGGAGCTATTGTTACTTAAACCTATGTCACCAGGAATTATCCTGGTTTTTAAAAATCTTATCCAGATAAAAAGAGATAGGAATAATTGAGATGATGGCAGGAATAACAACTACTATCCAGAATTCAGAGTCCTGGTGGTGCAGTTGTTAAGAGCTATGGTGAGCTATGGCTGCTAATCAAAAGGTGGGCAGTTCAAATCCACCAGCCACTCCTTGGAAACCCTATGGAGTAGCTCTACTCTGTCCTATTAAGTTGCTTTTAGTTGAAATTGACTTGATGGCAGTAGGTAGGTAGGTATCTAGAATCTACTTGTTCAGTTTATCAGGAGGTATCTAGAGTGTCACAAAAACAAAACTACCCAAAAAAACAAAAACAAAGGCACAAATAAAAGCAGAAACAAACAAACAAAAAAAGTAAGCAAAAAGACCACAAAGAGGTTAAAAAAAAAAAAAGGACGTGACAAAGTCCATACACTGAATAATACCAAACTTCCACAATTTGAGTTCCTAGATCTAACATTAGAAGTTTTCTGTGTCCTCCATGGAGAGCAATGTACAGGTTCTCTCTAGTTTTCAGAGGCATTACGTCTAGCAGCACCCTGGTAATCAGGTATCTACTTTGGTGTCTATCAGGCCTGCCTGGCACCATAAGATTTTGAGTCAGAGAGAAGTAAACCTGGTAGTATTACAACCCCATTCAGTTAAATCCATTCTAGTAAATCCTTAGTCCACATAGCTGGTAGCATTTTTTTTTTTTTTTTAACTCCTGGAATTCCATTCTTCCCATTTCCATGTCATGAATCCTATTTATCATTTGAGACCGTTTGACTTCCTGATGATATAATTAACAATAGGAGTAAATTAGAGGGAGGTGGTGGTTGCTGTCAGCAGTAACAACAAGAAATAGCTGCCAGGGGAGAGATAAAAGACCAAAAAAAAAAAAAGAACAAAATCCAAAAACTCTGGAGGCTTATCCATTTAGTGTAAGAGCAAATAACTCTGTAAAGTTTTAACTTCCTCAGTTAGAACCATGCTATTCAGGAGCAAGACAATAAGTAACATTTATAATGATGAACTTAATTCAGAAAGGAAGGTTAAATTATGTTCAGCAACTATATTTGAAAAAATAGTGAAAAAAATAGTGAAGTGTATCATCAATTTTAAATTAATACTGAACATGGTTCAAAATTCAACTGGTACAAAAGGGTGCATAGTGAAAAGTAGGTTTCCCTTCCACCTCTATCCCCAGACCTCTCAGTTATTTCCTTGAATGCAACCACTATAACCAATCACTTTTGGAATTTTGCAAAGATACTCTAAATGTCTTTAGACGAATGTGTATTATAAATGCGTTCTAAAATTTTGGATTCTAATAAGTAAGGTCCAGTGATCTGGAAAATTTACTTAGGTACAGCTGCTTATTTTCCAACAAAGAGGGTGAATTATGCATCACTGAGTTTAGTTTTCTAATTTTTTAGGGTCTTGGGTCAGAAAAGGCGATTGTAGGCCTTAGGGAGACTAGGAGAGGACTGATCTTACCTGCCGCATGAGAGGAAAGGTACTAACTGCTACCACTGATAGCTAGAAAGGCTGTTTTCTCAACTTTATTCCCCCCAAATTTTATTAACCTTACTCTGTGGAAATGCAGGGTGATTGGAGGGAAAATGCAGGGCTTTAGGTGCATGATGAGATACAAAGAAGAATAAAATATGATCCCTGTACATAAGGTACTTGGAATTTAATTGAAAAAATGCAAGACATGAACAAATTGCCATAAATTTAAGGTATGATTTTTGCTATAAAATTTTTTTTGATGCTATGAGAAGAGATTCCTTTGAGCTGAAGGAATCTCAGAAAGCTTCATGAAAGAAGCAGCACTTGACATAACCCTCTAAAGAAAAGTCAGAATTGAACAGAAGAGGAGGCAGAGAGAATTTGAGGAAGAGTAAAAAGGTCTGGGCAAAATTGTTAATAGAATGATGGTTTGGTGTTCATTCATTTCCTTCTCTGAAACTTTTCAAGCCTGTTTCCAGAGTTTGATATTAGAGATGGGAGTGAACTTAGGCCTGCAGACCCAAGTGGCATCTTTGGGAAGGAACAGTGACGACCATGTCTAATAAGGCAGGGAGAATTTAACTGATAAGTTTGCAGAACAAGCCAACAGTCTCCCCCACCCTGACTCCAGCAAGTCTGCTTGTGGGGACAAATGCCTTTTTGTTGGTCTAGTGTCCCTAATCCACAAATCTAGAAATGATTCCTTGTTTTCCTGGAACAGTCCTTCATTTGTGTGGTAGTTCTTGGAGGAATATGCCTAGAACGTTCCCAGAAAGCCAGGCCATCTGCTCACTCTCACTTGGATTGGCTTAAGGCTGTCTCACTTTCCCCCAAAGCAGAGTTCCCGAGGTAGTATCCAGAGCCAGAGGAAGGAGACAATGCCAGAAGGTGAACTTTCCTGGAAATGGGTTTACATTTTCTGACATATTCCCTTCCAAGCTTTCCTGGGGGTAAGATGGTCTGAGAGCATGCGTTTGACATTTCCCTCTGGCAGACACTGGCAAGAGCTGTCATGTGCAAGACGGATTTGATTATTGAGGGAGACAGGCAAATTCTTTTGTTTCAGGCCAGAAGGGTGCTGTTGTAGGTGTCAGAGTTCTTTATTCATTCACACTCAGTCTACCATTGTCAAGCCTCAGACTGGGAGGCACAAGAGGAGCATTGCCTTATTAGAAGATGGAGTTTTTTGTTGTTGTTTTGTTTTTCCCCTTGAATATAGATTTATTAACCTCCAAAAAAGAACTCTAAGGTCATCTAGTTCAAATCTCTACTCAGTGTAGAAATCCCCAGTATTCTGGACATGCTACTAGATTATAAGGCCCAGGAGAACAGGGGCTATATTTGACTTCTTTACCGCTGTATTCCTAGTGTCTGGTTCATGGCAGGTGTTCTGTGAATAAGTGTTGAATAATGATAGTCTAACCAACCACCAACCAGTTGTCATAGAGTCAGCTCTGATTCACAGTGACCTCATGTGTGTCAGAGTAGAATTGTGCTCCACAGGCTTTTCAATGACTGATGTTTCGGAACTACATTGCCAAGCCTTTCTTTCAAGGTGCTTCTGGCTGGACTTGAACCTCCAAAGTTTCAGTTAACTGAAAGTATGTTAACCATTTGTACCACCCTGAACTCTGAAAATTAGTCTAGTCTCTCTCTGGAATGCTTCCAGGGACTGAGAATTCATGCTCTTCCAAAAAAGACCATTTGATGTTTTTAACCATTCTTTTTCATGTGATGGGGAAAATATTTTGAAGTTAATAAAATCTTGTATCTTTACTTTCCTATTATAATTAATCATGTTTCCTTGCAGCCACCATTATTGTTCTAGGGAAACGAGGAAGCAAAATGCCATCTTGGCAAGGTGGAGAAGATGATGCAGTAGGGTTTTCTGTTAGACTGAAATAAAAATGAAAGGAAAAAACCCAGATTAAGGGCAGGGGTGTGGAGGAGAAAAATGTTGCATATAAATTTTGAATCAGCATGTCAACTGTCAACTTCTACAAAATATCTTGCTGGAATTTTGACTGAGATTGTGTTGAATCTATAGATCAATTTGGGGAGAATTGAAATAATAATGATATTGAATCTTCTAATTCATGAGCGTGGTATATCTCTTCAGTTATGTAGGTCTCTAATTTTGCCCAGCAGTGCTTTAGAGTTTTCAGTGCACAGATTGCACATATTTTGTCAGATTTATTCCATACGGAATAAATTGCATAATTTTGATGCTATCATAAATGGTATTTTTTATTTCAGTTTCTGATTTTTGTTGTTGTTAGGTGCTGTCAAGTCAGTTCTGGCTCATAGCAACCATATGTACAACAGAATGAAACACTGCCGTTCCTGCGTCATCCTCACAATCGTTGTTATGCTTGAGCCCATTGTTGCAGCCACTGTGTCAGTCCATCTCCTTGTGGGTCTTCCTCTTTGTCACTGACTTTATTAATCATCTAGTGCTGCTGTAACATAAATACCACAAGTGGATGACTTTAATAAAGAGAAGTTTATTCTCTCACGGTCCAGTACGCTAGAAGTCCAAATTCAGGGCATCAGCTCCAGGGGAAGGTTTTCTCTCTCTGTTGGCTCTGGAGGAAGGTCCTTGTCATCAGTCTTCCCTTGGTCTGGGAGCATATCAGTGCAGGAACCTCAGGTCCAAAGGATGTGCTCTGCTCCCGGCACTGCTTTCTTGGTGGTATGAGGTCCCCAACTCTCTGCTTGCTTCCCTTTCCTTTTATTTCTTGAGAGATAAAAGGTGGTACAGGTCACACCCCAGGGAAACTCTGTTTACATTGGATCAGAGATGTGAACTGGTAAGGGTGTTACAATCCCACCCTAATCCTCTTTCACATAAAATTACAATCACAAAATTAAGGACAACCACAGAATACTGGGAATCATGGCATAACCAAGTTGATACATACATTTTTGGGGGGACATAATTCAATCCATGACTCTGACCCTGTACTGTACCAAGCTTTGATGTCCTTCTCCAGGGACTGATCCCTCCTGATAACATGTCCAAAGTATGTGAGATGTACTCTAGCCATCCTTGCTTCTAAGGAGCGTTCTGGCTGTACTTCTTCTAAGACAGACTTGTTTGTTCTTCTGGCAGCCCATAGTATATGCAACATTATTCACCAACACTGTAATTCAAAGGCATCAATTCTTCTTCAGTCTTCCTTATTCATTGTTCAGGTTTTGTATGTTTATGAGGTGAATGACAACACCATGGCTTGGGTCAGGCGCACCTTAGTCTTCAAAGTGACATCTTTGCTTTTTAACACTTTAAAGAGGTCTTTTGCAGCAGATTTGCCCAGTGCAACGTGTCTTTTGATTTTTTGACTGCTGCTTCCATGGGTGTTGATTGTGGATCCAAGAAAAATGAAATCCTTGACAATTTCAAACTTTTCTCCATTTATCATGATGTTGCTTATTGGTCCAGTTGTGAGTATTTTTGTTTTCTTTATGTTGAGGTGTAATCCATACTGAAGTCTGTGGTCTTTGATCTTCATCAGTAAGTGCTTCAAGTCCTCTTCACTTTCAGCAAGCAAGGTTGTGTCATCTGCATAACGCAGATTGTTAATGAATCTTTTCCTCCAATCCTGATGCCGAGTTCTTTTTCATATAGTCCAGCTTCTTGGATTATTTGTTCAGCATATAGATTGAATAACTATGGTGAAAGAATACAAACCTGACGCATGCCTTTCCTGATTTTAAAGCACGCAGTATCTCCTTGTTCTGTTTGAATGACTGCCTCTTAGAAAAACAGCAGATTTTTGTAAATTAACCATATATACTACAAACTGGATAAACTGACTTATTAGTTCCAGTAGTTTTTTATTATTATTTAAATAGATTCTTCAGGATTTTGTACATGGGTGATTGATCATATAATTTATGAATTAGACAGCTTTACATCTTTCTTAAAAGGCAAACTCTATGCCGTTTAGTTATTTTTCTCATCTTATTGCACTAGGTACAACCTCCACTACAATGTTGAAGTAGTGGAAGAGAATAACTCTTATCTTTTCCCCAGTTTCAGGGGAGAAGCATTCAGTCTTCTACCGTTAAGTAAAATGTTTGCTGTATGTTTTTGTAAATACTCCTTTCAGGCTGAGGAAGCTCCCTTCTATTCTTAGTTTGCTGGGAGTTTTAAATCATAGCTAGATGTTAAATTTTTTAAAAGCTTTCTCTGTATTTATAAACATATAGATTTTTTAGTTTAATATTATGAATTACAGTACTTGATTTTCAAATACTAAATCACCCCTGCATTCTTGGGATAAACCTTACTTCATCTTGCTGTATTAATATTTTAATATATTGTTGCTAAAATTTTGTTAAAAATTTTCTATTTATGTTTGTGAGGGGTCTTGGTATGTAGTTTTCTTTTCTTATAGTGTATTTTCCTGTTTTGTATCCAAGTAATGCTGGCATTGTAACATGAATTGGGAAGTATTCCCTACTCTTCTATTTTTCAAAAGAGTATGTATAAAATTGGTATTATTTCTTCCTTAATTATTTGGTAGAATTCACCAGTAAAGCCATCTGGGCCTGGAGTCTTCTTTGTGTGGAAGGTGTTAATGGCAAATTCAATTTCTTTAACAAATATAAGATTATTCATTTTTCTTCTTAAGTTTTGGCAGCTTGTGTCTTTCAAGGAATTTGCCCATTTCATCTAAGTTGTCAATTTATTTGCCATGAAATTGTTCATAATATTCATAATATTCCTCTATCTTTTTAATATATATAGCATCTGTAGTGATATACCCTTTTTCCTTCCTAGTTGGTATCTTTTCTCTGTGTGTTTTCTGAGGAGCCTATGAATTTATCAATCATAAGTAACTGATTTTTGGGTTCCTTGATTTTTCTCTATTGTTTTACTGTTTTCTAATTTATTAATTTCTGTTTTTATCTCATTATTTTCTTTGTTCCTCTTACTTTGGGTATAATTTTCTCTTCTCTTCCTAATTTCTTACTCTGGAAATTAAGTCACTAATTTTAAACTTTTCTACTTTTCTAATATAGCATTTGATGCTATAAATTTTCCTCTAACCACTACTTTAGCCTTATCCCATGAATTTTGAAATGTTGGGAATGTGAGACAGCTTGCCATATGCAAAATTTATAAAGGAAATGATCAAGAATAAATTTCACAGCTCACAAACTTCTCATTGACTTAAGAGTCTAGAGCAAGTAAGGAAGAGAAGATCTGTGAGATTTTCTTTGGAGAGATCTCCAAAAAATTGTAGTTCACTTTTGGATATGAATCCCCACTCTCCTTTAAGGAGGAAGAGAATTTTAGTCTGTTAGTATGGTAAATTATATTGATTGACTTTTGGATATTAAACCAATTCTGCATTCCTGGGCATATTAGTGTTCTACTGTGGTGTAACAAATTGCCACAAATTGAGTCACTTAAAATAGCACAAGCCTATTATATTACTGTAGGTCATAAGCTTGGGTGTGGCTCAGTTGGATCCTTTGCTCAGAGTCTCATAATGTTATAATCAAAATGCTGACTGGGTTGCATTCATATCTGGAACTTGGAGTCTTTTTCCAGGTTCACATGGTCATTTGCAGAACTCAGTTCCTGTGGCTGTAAGAACTTGGGCTGAGTTCCTCATTTTTCAAGGTACGCTTTTTCTTGCTGGCTGTTGGCTGGAGGCCACTCTTAGTTCCTAAGGAAAAAAAAAAAATTAATTCTTTTCCACAAAGCCCTCTCACAGGCTCTTTTACAACATGGTAGCTTTCTTCTTAAAGACAGAAGAAAATTTAATCTCTAGTTTGCTAAGAAAGGAGCCCCAATGGTGCAATGGTTAAGCACTGGGCTGCTCGGCAGTTAGAACCCACCAATGGCTCCATGGGAGAAAAGAACTGGACACTGGACATCTGCTCCTGTAAAGATTGTGGTGGTTGTTATTGTTATGTGCCTCAGAGTCAATTTCTACTTATAGCAAGCCCGTGTGACACAGTAGAACTACCCCGTAGGGTTTTCTTAGCTTTAGTCTTTGTAGAGCAAGATCTCCAGGTCTTTCTCCCATGCCGCTGCTGGGTATGCTCAATCTGCCAAATTTTCAATTAGCAGCTGAGTGCTAAACCCTTTGTCATGGAGTCATTTTCAACTATATGACAGAGTAGAACTGCTTGCCCCACAGGGTTTTCAAGGAGTGACTGGTGGATTTGAACTGCCAACTTTTTGGTTAGCAGCCAGCTCTCAGTCACTGCGCCACTAGGGCTCCATGTAAAGATTACAGAAAAAAAAAATCCTGTGGCACACCTACTCTGTCACATGGGTTTGCTATGAATGGGAATTGAGTTGATGGAGCCCAACAACAGCAACAATTGGCTAAGATAGTCTCATAGCACATAACATAATCATGGGTATAAAAATCACAACACCTTTGCCATACTCTATTGGCTAGAAACAAGTTACATAGTCTGCCTACACTTAAGAGAAAGATTATAAAGGGTAGAGCTCTGGTGGCAAAGTGGTTGACAGCTCAGCTGCTAACCAAAAGGTCAGCAGTGTGGATCTGTCAGCTGCTCCTTGGAAACCCTATGGGGCAGTTCTTCTCTGTCCTACAGGGTTGCTGTGAGTCGGAATCAACTCAATGATGGCAACCGGTTTGGGTTTTTTTTTTTTTTTGGACACCAGGGAATGGGATATCCCGGACTTAGAATCTACAACACTGAGATAACCCCACTTAATCATGTTTTCTTTTTTTATGTATTATTGTTTTTCATTTGCTTAAATTTCGTTAAGAATTTGTCTGTGTTCATGAGAAATACTGATATTCGTTTGTTGATTTTCTTTCTCTGCCTTTCATTTACGTCATGTTTGCTTTGAACATTTTTACTTCTTTATCTTATTTTCATTCTCTTAGTTGTTTTCATGCCTTTTGTTTTAAATGTGCTTCATCAAACTTTCATTTGAATCTATTTTCCTGTGGCCTATCTTGTAATTTGTCTGTATTTCTGAGATTTTTTTTCTGTAATTTCTTTCTATTTTTGTCAATGTCTCTTCCTCCTTCCTGAATTTTTGATTCAAGGTATTTTCTCATACTTCCAAACACTTGTTTGATGGTATTTAGTTTAGAGTATTATGTCGCATTTTCCTTTTCCTTTGTGTTTTTATTTTAGTGAAGGAGGGAGTTTCATTACTTAAAATGTTTTGATTTTTGTTTTCTTTTTTAAAAACAGTAGTTTCCTATAGCTTAAGACTGCTTTTGTTTATTTTATTGAATTTTGTTGAATTATTTTGTGTCAGTTGTGTTTGGGGTGGTGTATAAGAGCTCTAGTTCAAGAACACTCTTCTGTCAGTGTAGTAAAAGTGTAGTTTTTTGTGTGTGTGTGTGCACAAGCACGCTAGGTGAAACTTCACAGCTCTATTTCTTATTCAAAAATTTATACACATATTGTTTTGTGACATTGTTTGCAATCCCCACAATGTGACAGCATGCTACCCCTTTCCACCCTAGGTTCCTTTTATCCATTTATCCAATTGCTGTCCCTTTCTGCCATCTCTTCTTACTTTTGGACAGGAGTTGCCCATTTGGTCTCATGTATTTGGTTGAACTAAGAAGCATCTTCCTCACATGTGTCATGTTTTGTTTTGTAGGCCTGTCTAATCTTTGTCTGAAAAGTGGGCTTTGGGAATGGATTAGCAGAGCAATCAGGAGCCATAGTTTCTGGGGTTCCTCCAGTCTCTGTCAAACCAGTAAGTCTGATCTTTTTTAGTGAATTTGAATTTTCTCCGGCTCTGTCTGGAACTCATTCTCTCTTGTGATCCTTGTCAGAGAGGTCCTTGGTGGTAGCTGGGTGCCATCTAGTTCTTCTGGGTTCAGGCTGGTGGAGTCTCTGGTCCATGTGGTCCTTTAGTCTTTTGAGCTAATATTTTCCTCGCGTCTTTGGTTTTCTTCATTCTCTTTTGCTATGGATGGGAGGGGACCAATAGATATATCTTAGCCACTTGCAAGCTTTTAAGACCCAGGTGGCACTCACCAAAATGGGATGTAGAACATTTTCTTTAGGAACTATATTATGCCAATCGACCTAAATGTCCCCCAAGACTATCGTCCCCAGCCCCCAGCCCCAACTGTTTGGTGTCCCTCCAAGTGTTTGGATGTGTTTGGGAAACTTTTATGCTTTTGTTTTGTCCAGTTGTGCCGAGTTCCACTATATTGCTCGTTGTCCTTTCCTTTACCGAAGTGACACTTGTCTACTATCTAGTTAGTGATTTCCCCTCCTGCTTTCTCCTCACCCTCATAACTATCAAAGAATGCTTTTTTTCTGCCTGAAACATTTTCTTGAGTTCTTATAATGCTGGTATCATACAATATTTGTCCTTTTGTGACTGACTTATTTCACTCAGCAAAATGTCCTCCAGATTCATCTATGTTGTGAGATGTTTTGAGGATTCATCATTGCTCTTTATTGTTGACCTGTATTCCATTGTGTGTATGTATCATATTTTTTTTAACCATTTATGTGTTGATGGGCTTTTAGGTTGTTTCCATCTTTTTGCTGTTGTGAATAGTGCTGTAATGAGCATGGGTATGCATATGTCTATTTCTGTGACAGCTCTTATTTCTCTAGGGTATACTATTGCTAGGAGTAAGATTGCTGAATTTTATGGTATTTCTATTTCTGGCTTTTTAAGGAAGCACCACATCACTTTCCAAAGTGGTTATACCATTTTGCATTCCCACCAGCAGTGAATAAGTGTTCCAATCTCCCCACAACCTCTTCAACATTTGCTATTTTGTGTTTTTTGGATTAGTGCTAGTATTGTCAGGGTGAGATGACATCTCAATGTTGTTTGGATTTGCATTTCTGTCATGGCTAATGATCGAGAGCATTTCCTCATTTGTCTGTTAGCCACTTGAATGTCTTCTTTGTTGAAATGTTTGTTCATATCCTTGGCCCATTTTTTAATTGGATTGTCTTTTTGTTGTTGAGGTGTTGCAGTATCTTGTAGATTTTAGAGATTATACCTTTATAGAATATGTCACAGCCCAAAATTTTTCCAGTCTGTAGGTTCTCTTTTTACTCTTTTGGTGAAGTTTTTTGATGAGCATAAGGGTTTAATTTTTAGGAAACCCCATTTATCCAGTTTCTCTTCTGGCATTGTTAATTATGGTTTCTAGCCTATTTATGTTGTATATTAGGGCCCCTATTTTTGTCCTCTACCACATGTCTGTCAGTTTGTCATACTGTGGTGGCTTGTGTGTTGCTGTGATACTGGAAGCTTTGCCACTGGTATTTAAAATACCATCAGTGTAACCCTTGGCGATAGGATTCAGCAAAGCTTCCAGACTAAGACAGACTAGGAAGAAGGGGCTGGTGGTCTACTTGTGAAAAAAAATGACCAGTGAAAACCTTATGAATTGCAGCAGAACATTGTCTGATGTAGTGCCAAATATGGAGCCCATCAGGTTGGAAGTCTCCCAAAATATGACTGAGGAAGAGCTGCCTCCTCAAAGTAGAGTCAACGTTTATGATGTGGATGGAGTCAAGCTATTGGGACCTTCATTTGCTGATGTGGCACAACTTGAAATGAGAAGAAATAGCTGCAAACATCCATTAATAATCAGAACATGGAATGTACAAAGTGTGAAGTTAGGAAAATTGGAAGTCATCAAAAATCAAATGGAGGATGTGGGGCCAAGATAGCAGAGTAGTCAGATGCTTCCTATGGTCCCTCTTATAACAAAGACTCAAAACAACAAGTGAATCAATTATATATGACAATCTAGGGGCCCTGAACATAAAAGACAAAGCTGAAGAATCAGACTGAGCAGCAGGGTGGGGAGAGATGGTTTAGAAGCAGCAAGGAGTTGCCAGACCTGACCTGGCTGGAACCAGGACCCTGAAGGCTGGATCGGCTGGCACAAGCAATGAGGCAAGCAGTGGCACTCGGGATGCATTGTCCACATAGAGAGAGACCGAACAGCAGAGAGTCTGCTCAAATCTGCAGAACCAGTGAGAAATGGTGCTCAATCAGTGAAAGGTAAGTACAAGTGCCTAACCTACTGCTTGGATTAAAAAAAGCAAATAAATAAATAATTCCCTTTTGGGAAGTATCTCTCTCCCATTTACCTGTCCCCTCCCCACTCTACTCCAGGTTCCAGTCTACTTCAGCAATTGCTGCTCTCTCTGGACTGGAAGTAGGACTCATCATGTGTCCTGAGTCATTCTACCAGCTTTGGAGAGGGAACAAATTAACAAACAGGAAAAAATTATCTGCCAGCAACCTTAAGCTGGGAACTCAGGGCAGGCACAGCCCCTTTACTAGGCACAGGCATAAGGGGTCCTTGGATTTTGAATGCCTTTCACCCCTGCATAGACATGTGTAGGCCCATTTCAACAGGTTAGGCCCTCATTATCACAGTGTAACAAGGTATATGCCTAAAGCACATTTTCATCTGTATCTGCTATAAGGGGGAGTGGCAGATTCATGCATTTTGACACCACCTTTCCCATTAAGCACGGTCCTCACTTACACACATCAAGGGCCTGAGGACTGGTGGTTCCACCCACTCCACTGAGCCACCCACGACAGAGGCCCAAGAATAAGTGGTGCCTCCCAGTCCTTACACTCAACAGCATTGGGTGCCCATTGTTTGGCTGCAAAACCCAACTACCTATGCGCTCTAGGGAACAGGGATATGCCTTCCACTCGACACTCGGGGACAGCAGTCAGCCCACTGCCTTGATCAGCGCTTGACCCACTACTGCAGCCAGATACCTGTGCCTACTCCAATCACCTCTGTCCATCTAGGACTGTAGGGGAGAGCCTGCACCACATGCTCAGGGACAGACAATCTGGACATGAGCTGAATCCACACAAGAAAAGTAAACAAATTCCTAGGCTCACATACCTAGTAACAGTTCTAGCCATCTGAACACAGGACTAAGGGCTTCAAAGACACCAATGATCAAAGTAGCTCAAATGACCAGCCTATTTGGCCATATTAAAACAAAACAAAACAAGAAGCTAGGACATGGTAAGTAAACATAAAATAAATAAATATAACTTATTGATTACTCAGAGACAACAATCAGTATTGAATAACATAAAGAGGCAGACCATGATGGCTTAAGCAAGCCACCAAAACAAATATTCAAGAAAACTCCTGGAGGAAGAATATTTCTTGGAATTACCAGAGGTAGAATTCAAAAGACTAATACACAAACATCCAAGAGATGGGGAAGGAGATCAGAAAAAATGCAGAATAAGCCAAGAAACACACAAACAAAGTAATAGAGGAACTTAAGAAGGTTATACAAGAGCATGATGACAAATTTAACTGGCTACAAAAATCCATAGAGACACCAAACAGAAATCCAGGAATTAAACAATAAAATTTCAGAATTAGACAACTCAAAAGAAAGTCATAGGAGCAGAATTAAGGCTATGGAAGTCAGAATTAGTGAGATAGAATTTACAGGACTTGACACCAACATATTTGATGAAAAATTGGGTAAAAGAATTTTTTTTAAATGAAGAAACCCTAAGAATTATGGGGAACCCTATCAAGAGGAATAACCTATGAGTGATTGGAATATCAGAGCAGGGGGATAATGAAGAAAATTGTTGAAGATTTGTTGGCAGAAAACTTCCCTGATATCGTGAAAGTTGAGAAGATATCTATCCAAGAAACTTGCTGAACCCCTCGCAAGGTAGATCCCCCAAAAAAGTCACCAAGACATACTATAATCAAACTTTCCAATACCAAAGATAAAGAGAGAATTTTAAAAGAAGCTAGATAAACAAAAAGTCACCTACAAAGGAGAGTCAATAAGACTAAGCTCAGACTAATCAGCAGAAACCACACAGGCAAGAAGGCAATGGGATAACATATATAAAGCCTTGAAGGAAAAAAAAATTCCAGCCAAGAGCTAAATGTTCAGCAGAACTGTCTCTCAAAAATGATTGCAAAATTAGGGCATTTCCAGAGAAACAATTTAGGGAATTTGTAAAAATCAAAAGAAAATTACAAGAAATGCTAAAAGGAGTCCTCCAGTTAGAAAATCAATAACATTAAATAACAACCAAAGCCTACAACACAGGAGAGAACAACAAGATATCAACCAGAAAGGAAGTCAAAAAATAAATCAAAGCTAAAACACTGAAAAGAGGGAAACAGAGACATCAATATGTAAAAGATGAGAACATTAAAACAAAAAAGAAGGACTAAAAAATGTAGTCATAAATCTTTCATATGGAAAGGAAGTGAAGGTGATGTAAAGAAATAAAAGATTCATTTAAACTTAGAAAAATAGGGGTAAATATTAAGGTTGCCACAAAGGAAACTAACAATTCTACACATCAAAATGAAAAAAAAAAAAAGTAAAGACTCAACAAATACAAAATCAACAACAGTGAAAAAGATAAAAAGAAAAAACATAAAGAAAAATGACTCGGCAAAGAAAATTAAGCAGAACAAAGAAACTGTCAACAACACATACAAAAAAAGACAAAAATAACTTATAACTATCAGTAATTACACTGAATGTAAATGGACTAAATGCACCAATAAAGAGACAGAGAGTGGCAGAATGAATAAAAGAACCAACCCATCTATATGCTGCCTACAAGAGACACACCTTAGACTTAAAGACTCAAAAAAACTAAAACTCGAAGGATGGAGAAAATATATCAAGTAAACACCAATAAAAAAGAGTAGCAGTGGTAATATTAATCTCTAACAAAATAAACTTTAAAGCAAAACCTACCACAAAAGATAAAAAAGGACATTACATAATGATTAAAGGGCCAATACATCAGGAGAACATAACCACAATAAATACTAATGCATCCAATGACAGGGCTCCAAAATACACAAAACAAACTCTAATAGCATCCAAAAAAAAAATAGACAACTCCACAATAATAGTAGGAGGTTTCAACACACCGCTTTTGGTGAAAGACAGAAAATTCAGAAAGAAGCTCAATAAAAACAGGGAAGATCTAAATGCTACAATCACCTTACTTAATCTCATAGACATATACAGAACACTCCACCCAATAACAGCTGAGTATACTTTCTTTTGCAATGCACTTGGAACATTTTCCAGAATAGGCCACATATTAGGCCACGAAACGTGCCTTAACAGAATCCAAAACAATGAAATATTACAAAGCATCTTTTCTGGCCGTAAAGCCATAAAAGTAGAAATTAATAACAAGAAAGCAAGGAAAAAATCTCAAGTACATGGAAACTAAAAACACCTTGCTCAAAAACTATCAGGTTATAGAAGAAATTAAGGTCAGAATAAAGAAATGAACAGAATTAAATGAGACTGAAAACATACCCTACCAGAACCTTTGGGACACAGCAAAAGCAGTGCTCAGAGGTCAATTTATAGCAATAAACGCACACATCCAAAAAGAAGAAAGGGCCAAAATCAAAACACTAACCCTACAACTTGAACAAGTAGAAAGAAAGCAACAAAAGAAGCCCTCGGGTACCAGAAGAAAGCAAATAATAAGAAATTAAAGCAGGATTAAATGAAATAGAAACCAGAAAAACAATTGAAAGAGTTAACAAAACCAAACACTGGTTCTTTGAAAAGATTAACAAAATCTATACACCATTGGCCAAACTGACAAAAGAAAAACAGGAGGCAAAGCAAATAACCTGGGTAAGAAATGAGGTGGGCAATACCACAATAGACCCAACTGAAATTAGAAGAATCATAACAGAATACTATGGAAAATTGTACTCCAACAAATTTGAAAACCCAGAAGAAATGGACAAATTTCTGGAAACACATTACCTACCTAAATTAACACAAACAAAGGTAGAACAATCTGATAGACATATAACAAAAGAAGAGATGGAAGAGGTAATTTAAAAAACTCCCAACATGAGAAAGCCCTGGGCATGAAGGCTTCGATAGAGAATTCTACCAAACCTTAAGAGAAGAGTTAACACCACTACTACTAAAGGCATTTCAGAGAATAGAAAAGGATAGAATACTACAAAACTCATTCTATGAAGCCAGAATAACCCTGATGCCAAAACCAGGTAAAGACACCACAAAAAAACTGCAGACCAATATCTCTCATGAACATAGATACAAAAGTCCTCAACAAAATTCCAGCCAATAGAATTCAACAACATATCAAAAAAATAATTCACCATGACCAAGTGGGATTCATACCGGGTATGCAGGGATGGTTCAACATTAAAAGAACAATCAATGTAACCCATCACATAAATAAAACAAAAGACAAGAACCTCATGATCTTATCAATCAATGCAGAAAAGGCATTTGACAAAGTCAACACCCATTCAAGATAAAAATACTCTCAGCAAAATAGGAATAGAAGGTAAATTCCTCAACAAAATAAAGGGCATTTATACAAAGCCAACAACCAAAATCATTCTAATTGGAGTCTGAAAGCATTTCCCTTGAGAACAGGAACCAGAAAAGAATGCCCTTTATCATCACTCTTATTCAACATTGTGCTGGAGGTACTAAGCACACCAATTAGGCTAGAAAATAAATACAGGGCATCCAAATTGGTAAGGAAGAATTAAAAGTATCCCTATTTGTAGATGATACGATCTTATACACAGAAAACCCCAGAGAATCTACAACAAAACTACTGGAACTAATAAAAGATTTCAGCAAAGCATCAGGATACAAATAAAACATACAAAAATCAGTTGGATTCCTCTACACCAACAAAGGGAACTTTGAAGAGGAAATCCCCAAATTGATACCATTTACAATAGCCTCCAAAAAGATAAAATACTCAGGAATAAATCTAACCAGAGATGTAAAAGACCTATACAAAGAAAGCTATAAGACACTACCGCAAGAAATCAAAAGAGACTTATATAAGTGGAAAAACATAACTTGCTCATGGATAGGAAGGCTTAACATTGTGAATATGTCTGTTATACTCAAAGCTAGCTACAGATACAATGCAATCCTGACCCAAATTTCAACATTTTTTAATGAGATGGGAAAACAAGTCACCAACTTCGTATGGAAAGGGAGGAGGCCCTGATAAGTAAAGTATTACTGAGAAGAAGAAAGTAAGAGGTCTCACATTACCTGATTTTAGAGCCTAATATACTGCTACTGTAGTCAAAACAGCATGGTGGGGGCCAAGATGGCTGACTAGGTAGAAGCTACCTCGGATCCCTCTTGCAACAAAGACTCGGAAAAACAAGTGAATCGATCACATACATGACAATCTATGAACCCTGACCATCAAACACAGATCTAAAGAGTTGACCTGAGTGACAGAGACTGAGAACGAACAACCATGGGGAAGTAGTGACTGTTTTCGGAGCCTGAAGCCAGCGTCCCAGGCAGGAAACCTTGGCGCCGGGCTTTAGACTGGGCACAGGGTAGCTGAGCATGGCATCCTGAGACGGTGCAAACACGGGGCACAGCTCTAGCCCCCTGAACTGACCTCGGGGGAAGCCCAGCCAGTGCACGCAGGCAGTGCAGCGACGCGGCTGAGAGGAGGAGAAGTCACCGGGAAGCAGCGACTGGTTTTGGAGATGGGAGTGTGGCGTCCCAGTCGGGGAACCTTGGCGCTGGGTTTGGACTGGGAGAGGAGGAACTAACCGCGGCTTCTGAGATAGCACGAGCACGGGATGCGGGCCTGACCCTCAGGGGCAATCTCTACCCCACCAGCGCACACAGTGGACGCACCCCTCGGGAATCTCAGATAAAACAGTCATCCCAAGCAAGATAAGTAACTTTGTCTATATTCCGGGGTGCTACTCTCTCCTATTTGTCTGAACCCTCCCCTCCCCTTACCAAGTGGCTTCATTAACATTGGAATTTCCTGAGCCAGAGAGTGAACTGTTTGAGGTTTCTCTTTCTTTTCGGTCTTTTCCTAACCCATTCTCCTGGCCTGAAAGAAGCAGCTATAAAAAACTCAGGAACCAAAAATCCTTCCCTAATTGGACTAAAAACACAGAACCAGCTCCAGCCAAGCATATGTGATCCACAGTCTTGGGCTTTCATCCCTACAGGGGACAAGGTGGCTATTATAGTGCAAAGGCATTTCTGATAGGGATCTGACTGTAATTGTTTTAGAGGATTACTGGAAAGACAAGTTTCCCAGGTCTGATATCTCTGCATATTCAACAGAGCCCTCGCTGAACCACAACAGGGAACTGAGAGCTGAAGCTCCCCTCAGACCACCTAGCCTCCTGCCTTAGGGGTCTAAGGAGGGTGACACCTACCAATCTGTAGAGGTACTTGCATTGGGGGCCTAAGGTACAGCTGCAGAGCCCACCCACCAAAGTGCTTTAGGAATAGAGACACACCTACCTCACTGGCACTTGAGGGAAGCCTGTCAGCATCCTGCTCCCCCTGGAGTGTGAACTCCTGCTGCTACTAGAATCTGGTGCACACAACTATCACCACTACTTCTCTAGAAGGATAGGTGACAGCCTGCTCTACACACTTGATGACCCAAAATCAGATTCTACCTGATAATAGTGAATGGACTCAGGCTTATATATCTGGTAACAGCCCAAACAAGCTGGTACTAGGACATAAGTGAGTCAACGGCTACAACAATCAAGAGAGCTCAATCTAGTAGCCCATCCACGTATACTGAAAGAAAACAAAACAAGATAAGACTCAGTGAGCAAATATAGAATAAATCACCACAATATCTTAGTGATGGCTCAGAGACAGCAGTGGATATCAAACCACATAAAGAAGCAGACCATGATTGCTTCTACAACCCCCCAAACTAAAGAATCAAAATCTTTCCCAAATGAAGATACAATCCTGGAATTTCCAGATACAGAATATAAAAAACTAATTTACAGAATGCTTCAAGACATCAGGGATGCCCTCATAAAGGAAATATGGCAATCTACAGAAAAAGCCAAGGAACACACTGATAAAGCAGTTGAAGAACTCAAAAAGATTATTCAAGAACATAGTGGAAAAATTAATAAGTTGCAAGAATCCGTACAGAGACAGCATTCAGAAATCCAAAAGATCAACAATAAAATTACAGAATTAGACAACGCAATAGGAAGTCAGAGGAGCAGACTCGAGCAATTAGAATGCAGAGTGGGAGATCTGGAGGACCAGGGAATTTACATCAATATAGCTGAAAAAAAAATCAGATAAAAGAATTAAAAAAAAAAGAAGAAACCCTAAGAATCATGTGGGACTCTATCAAGAAGAATAACTTGCGTGTGATTGGAGTCCCAGAACAGGGAGGGATACCAGAAAACACAAAGAGAATAGTTGAAGATTTGTTGGCAGAAAACTTCCCTGACATCATGAAAGACGAAAGGATATCTGTCCAAGCTGCTCTTCAAACCCCATTTAAGATTGATCCAAAAAGAAAATCACCAAGACATATTATCATCAAACTTGCCAAAACCAAAGATAAAGAGAAAATTTTAAAAGCAGCCAGGGATAAAAGAAAGGTCTCCTACAAAGGAGAATCAATAAGAATAAGTTCAGACTACTCAGCAGAAACCATGCAGGCAAGAAGGCAATGGGATGACATATAGAGCACTGAAGGAGAAAAACTGCCAGCCAAGGATCATATATCCAGCAAAACTCTCTCTGAAATATGAAGGTGAACACAAGCTTAGAGAATTTCCAAAAACCAAACCAAAGCTACAAGAAATACTAAAGGAAATTGTTTGGTCAGAAAACCAATAATATCAGGTACCAGCACAACAAAAGGTCACAGAACAGAACATCCTGATACCAACTCAAGTAGGGAAATCCCAAAAACAAATTAAGATAAATTTTAAAAAGAAAAAAACGCTCAAAACAGGGAATCATTGAAGTCAATATGTAAAAGATCATAATAGTCAAAAAGAGGGACTAAATACAGGTGGCATAGAACTGCCATGTGGAGAGGGATACAAGGCAATATAGGACAATACAACTTAGGTTTTTACTTAGAAAAATAGGGGTAAAGATTAAGGTAACCACAAAGAGGTATAACAACTCCATAACTCAAAATAAAAACCAAGAAAAACATAATGACTCAGCAAACATAAAGTCAAATACTATGAAAAAGAGGGACGCACAATTTACAAAGAAAAACATCTCAGCACAAAAAAGTAAGTGGAAAAATGAAATTGTCAACAACACATATAAAAAGGCATCAAAATGACAGCATTAAACACATACTTATCTATAATTACGCTGAATGTAAATGGACTAAGTGCACAAATAAAGAGACACAGAGTCTCAGACTGGATAAAGAAACACGATCCATCTATATGCTGCCTACAAGAGACACACCTTAGACTTAGAGACACAAACAAACTAAAACTCAAAGGGTGGAAAAAAATATATCAAGCAAACAATAAGCAAAAAAGAAGAGGAGTAGCAATATTAATTTCTGACAAAATAGACTTTAAACTTAAATCCACCACAAAGGATAAAGAAGGACACTACATAATCATAAAAGGGACAATTGACAAGGAAGATACAACCGTATTAAATATTTATGCACCCAATGACAGGGTTGCAAGATACATAAAACAAACTTTAACAGAACTGAAAAGTGAGATAGACACCTCCACAATTATAGTAGGAGACTTCAACACACCACTTTCGGAGAAGGATAGGACATCCAGTAAGAAGCTCAATAGAGACACAGAAGACCTAATTGCTACCATCAACCAACTTGACCGCATTGACTTATACAGAACACTCCACCCAACTGCTTCAAAGTATACTTTTTTTCTAGCGCACATGGAACATTCTCTAGAATAGACCACATATTCGGTCATAAAACAAACCTTTCCAGAATCCAAAACATTGAAATATTACAAAGCATCTTCTCAGACCACAAGGCCATAAAAGTGGAAATCGATAACAGGAAAATGAGGGAAAAGATATCAAATACTTGGCAACTGAACAATACCCTGCTGAAAAAAGACTGGGTTATAGAAGGCATTAAGGAGGGAATAAAGAAATTCATAGAATGCAAAGAGAATGAAAATACTTCCTATCAAAACCTCTGGGACACAGCAAAAGCAGTGCTCAGAGGTCAATTTATATCGATAAATGCACACATACAAAAAGAAGAAAGAGCCAAAATCAGAGAACTGTCCCTACAACTTGAACAAATAGAAAGCAAGCGACAAAAGAATCCATCAGGCACCAGAAGAAAACAAATAATAAAAATTAGAACTGAACTAAATGAATTAGAGAACAGGAAAACAATTGAAAGAATTAACAAAGTCAAAAGCTGGTTCTTTGAAAAAATTAACAAAATTGATAAGCCATTGGCCAGACTGACTAAAGAAATACAGGAAAGGAAACAAATAACTCGAATAAGAAATGAGATGGGCCATAGCACAACAGACCCAACTGAAATTAAAAGAATCATATCAGATTATTATGAAAAATTGTACTCTAACAAATTGGCAAACCTAGAAGAAATGGATGAATTCCTAGAAAAACACTACCTACCTAAACTAACACAATCAGAAGTAGAACAACTAAATAGACCCATAACAAAAAATGAGATTGAAATGGTAATAAAAAACTGCCAACAAAACAAAGCCCTGGCCCGGATGGCTTTACTGCAGAGTTCTACCAAACTTTCAGAGAAGAGTTAACACCGCTACTACTAAAGGTATTTCAAAGCATAGAAAATGACGGAATACTGCCTAACTCATTCTATGAAGCCACCATATCCCTGATACCAAAACCAGGTAAAGACACCACAAAAAAAGAAAATTACAGACCTATATCCCTCATGAACATAGATGCAAAAATCCTCAACAAAATTCTAGCCAATAGAATTCAACAACATATCAAAAAAATAACCCACCACGACCCAGTGGGATTTATACCAGGTATGCAAGGCTGGTTTAATAGTAGAAAAACCATTAATGTAATCCACCACATAAATAAAACAAAAGACAAAAACCACATGATCTTATCAATTGATGCAGAAAAGGCATTTGACAAAGTCCAACACATATTCATTACAAAAACTCTCAGCAAAATAGGAATTGAAGGAAAATTCCTCAACATACTAAAGGGCATCTATACAAAGCCAACAGCCAACATCATTCTAAATGGAGAGAGCCTGAAAGCATTTCCCTTGAGAACGGGAACCAGACAAGGATGCCTTTTATCACCGCTCTTATTCAACACTGTGCTAGAGGTCCTAGCCAGAGCAATTAGGCTAGACAAAGAAATAAAGGGCATCCGGATTGGCAAGGAGGAAGTAAAATTATCTCTATTTGCAGATGACATCATCTTATACACAGAAAACCCTAAGGAATCCTCCAGAAAACTACTGAAACTAATAGAAGAGTTTGGCAGAGTCTCAGGTTATAAAATAAACATACAAAAATCACTTGGATTCCTCTACATCAACAAAAAGAACATCGAAGAGGTAATAACCAAATCAATACCATTCACAGTAGCCCCCAAGAAGATAAAATACTTAGGAATAAATCTTACCAAAGATGTAAAAGACCTATATAAAGAAAACTACAACGTACTACTACAAGAAACTAAAAAGGACCTACTTAAGTGGAAAAACACACCTTGCTCATAGATAGGAAGACTTAACATAGTAAAAATGTCTATTCTACCAAAAGCCATCTATACATAGAATGCACTTCCGATCCAAATTCCAATGACACTTTTTAAAGTGATGGAGAAACAAAACACCAACTTCATATGGAAGGGAAAGAAGCCTCGGATAAGTAAAGCATTACTGAAAAAGAAGGAAGTGGGAGGCCTCACGCTACCTGATTTTAGAACTTATTATACAGCCACAGTAGTCAAAACAGCCTGGTACTGGTACAAAAACAGGCACATAGACCAATGAATCAGAATTGAGAACCCAGATATAAATCCATCCACGTATGAGCAGCTGATATTTGACAAAGGCCCAGTGTCAGTTAATTGGGGAAAAGATAGTCTTTTTAACAAATGGTGCTGGCATAACTGGATATCCATTTGCAAAAAAATGAAACAGGACCCATACCTCACACCATGCACAAAAACTAACTCCAAGTGGATCAAAGACCTAAACATAAAGACTAAAACGATAAAGATCATGGAAGAAAAAATAGGGACAACCTTAGGAGCCCTAATACAGGGCATAAACAGAATAGAAAACATTACCAAAAAGGACGAAAAGAAACCAGATAACTGGGAGCTCTTAAAAATCAAACACCTATGCTCATCCAAAGTATTCACCAAAAGAGTAAAAAGACCACCTACAGATTGGGAAAGAATTTTCAGCTATGACATCTCCGACCAGTGCCTGATCTCTAAAATCTACATGATTCTGTTAAAACTCAACCACAAAAAGACAAAGAACCCAATCAAAAAGTGGGCAAAGGATGTGAACATGCACTTCACTAAAGAAGATATTCAGGCAGCTAACAGATACATGAGAAAATGCTCTCGATCATTAGCCATTAGAGAAATGCAAATTAAAACTACGATGAGATTCCATCTCACTCCAACAAGGCTGGCATTAATCCAAAAAACACAAAAGAATAAATGTTGGAGAGGCTGCGGAGAGATTGGAACTCTTATACACTGCTGGTGGGAATGTAAAATCGTACAACCACTTTGGAAATCTATTTGGCGTTTTCTTACAAATTTAGAAATTCAACTACCATAGAACCCAGAAATCCTACTCCTTGGAATATACCCTAGAGAAATAAGAGCCTTCACACAAATGGATATATGCACACCCATGTTTATTGCAGCTCTGTTTACAATAGCAAAAAGCTGGAAGCAACCAAGGGGTCCATCAACGGATGAATGGGTAAATAAATTGTGGTATATTCACACAATGGAATACAATGCATCGATAAAGAACAGTGACGAATCTGTGAAACATTTCATAACATGGAGGAACCTGGAAGGCATTATGCTGAGTGAAATTAGTCAGAAGCAAAAGGACAAATATTGTATAAGACCACTATTATAAGATCCTGAGAAATAGTATGAACTGAGAAGAACACATACTTTTGTGGTTAGAAGGAGGGGGAGGGAGGGAGGGTGGGAGAGGGCTATTTACTGATTAGTTAGTAGATAAGAACTGCTTTAGGTAAGGGAAGGACAATACTCAATACATGGAAGGTCAGCTCAACTGGACTGGACCAAAAGCAAAGAAGTTTCCAGGATAAACTGAATGCTTCAAAGGTCAGTGGAGCAACGGTGGGGGTTTGGGGACTATGGCTTAAGGGGACTTCTAAGTCAATTGGCAAAATAATTCTATTATGAAAACATTCTGCATCCCACTTTGAAATGTGGCATCTGGGGTCTTAAATGTTAACAAGCGGCCATCTAAGATGCATCAATTGGTCTCAACCCACCAGGATCAAACGAGAATGAAGAACACCAAGGTCACACGATAACTATGAGCCCAAGAGACAGAAAGGGCCACATGAACCAGAGACTTACATCATCCGAGACCAGAAGAACTAGATGGTTCGTGCCCTGCCACAACTGATGACTGCCCTGACAGGGAGCACAACAGAGAACCCCTGAGGGAGCAGGAGATCAGTGGGATGCAGACCCCAAATTCTCATAAAAAGACCAGACTTAATGGTCTGACTGAGATTGGAGGAATCCCAGCGGTCATGGTCCCCAAACCTTCTGTTGGCCCAGGACAGCAACCATTCCCGAAGGCAACTCATCAGACATGGAAGGGACTGGACAACGGGTTGGAGAGAGATGCTGACGAAGAGTGAGCTACTTGTATCAGGTGGACACTTGAGACTGTGTTGGCTTCTCCTGTCTGGAGGGGAGATAGGAGGGTAGAGAAGGTTAGAAACTGGCAAAATTGTCATGAAAGGAGAGACTGGAAGGGCTGACTCATTAGGGGGAGAGTAAGTGGGAGTATGGAGTAAGGTGTATATAAGCTTATATGTGACAGACTGACTTGATTTGTAAATGTTCATTTAAAGCTCAATAAAAATTATTAAAAAAAAAAAAACAGCGTGGTACTGGTAGAACAGCAGATACAGAGACCAATGGAACAGAAATGAGAATCCAGACATAAATCCATCCACTTATGAACAGCTGATATTTGACACAGGCCCAAAATCTGTTACATGAGGAAAAGACAGTCTCTTTAACAAATGGTGCTGGCATAACTGGATATCCATCTGTGAAAAAAATGAAACAAAACCCATACTTCATACCATGCAAAAAAACTAACTCAAAATGGATCAGAGACCTAAATGTAAAATCTAAAAAATAAAGAACATGGAAGAAAAGATAAGGGCAACACTAGGAGCCCCAACACATGGCATAAACAGTATACAAAACATAACTAACAATATAGAAACACCAGAAGAGAAACTAGATGAGTTCCTGAAAAGCAAACACTTATTCTCATCAAAAGACTTCACCAAAAGAGTAAAAGGACAACCCACAGACTGAAAAAAAATTTTTGCCTAAGACAAATCTGATCCACATCTAATCTCTAAAATCTACAAGATACTGCAAAACTTCAACAACAAAAAGACAAATGACCCAATTAAAAAATGGGCAAATGATATGAACAGGCACTTCGCCAAAGAAGACATTCAGGCAGCTAACAGATACATAAGGAAATGCTCAAGATCATTAGCCATTAGAGAAATGCAAATGAAAACTACAATGAGATATTATCTCACCCCAATAAGACTGGCATTAATCCAAAAAACACAAAATAATGAATGTTGGAGAGGTTGTGGAGATAATTGAACACTTGTACACTGCTGGTAGGAATGTAAAATGGAACAGTCACTTTGGAAATGGATTTAGGGCTTCCTTCAAAAGCTAGAAATAGAGCTATTACACCATCCAGCAATTCCACTCTTTGGAATATATCCTAGAGAAAAAAGAACCATCACAAGAATAGCTATATGGACACCCATGTTCATTGGAGCGCTGTTCGCAATAGCAAAAAGATGTAAACAACCTAGGTGCCCATCAACAGATGAACAGATAAACAAATTATGGTATATTAACAACACAGTGGAATACTATGCAATGATAAAGAACGAGGATGAATCTGCCAAACATCTCATAACATGGATGAATCTGGAAGGCATTACACTGAGTGAAATTAGTCAGTTGCAAAAGGGCAAATATGGTTCAAGACCACTATTATAAGAACTCAAGATAAGGTTTAAACACAGAAGAAAACATTCATTAATGGTTACAAAAGTCTGGGGTCTTAAAACCTAGTGAGCGGCCATCTAAGATACATCAATTTGTCCAAACCACCTGGACCAAAGAAAATGAAAATACCAAAGACACAAGGAAAATTTTAGCCCATGAGAAAGAAAGTCTTCCAGCACAATGTTTAGTAAGAGTGGTGATAAAGGGAACAAAGTGGGAGGCCTCACACTACCTGATTTTAGAACCTATTATACCACCATGATAGCCAAAACAGCCTGGTACTGGTACAACAACAGACACATAGACCAATGGAACAGAATTGAGAACCCAGACATAAATCCATCCACCTATGAACAGCTGATATTTGACAAAGGCCCAAAGTCAGTTAAATGGGGAAAAGACAGTCTCTTTAACAAATGGTGCTGGCATAACTGTATATCCATCTGCAAAAAAATGAAATAGAACTCATACCTCACACCATGCACAAAAACTAAATCCAAGTGGATCAAAGACCTAAACATAAAGACTAAAATGATAAAGATCATGGAAGAAAAAATAGGGACCACACTAGGTGCCCTAATACATGGCATAAACAGAATACAAAACATTACTAACAATGCACAAACACCAGAAGAGAAGCTAGATAACTGGGAGCTCCTAAAAATCAAACACTATGCTCATCCAAAGACTTCACCAAAAGAGTAAAAAGATTACCTACGGACTGGGAAAAAAAATTTGGCTACGACAAATCTGATTGGTGTCTAATCTCTAAACCCTACAAGATACTGCAAAACCTCAACAACAAAAAGGCAAATAACCCAATTAAAAAACGGACAAAGGATATGAACAGGCACTTCACCAAAGAAGACATTCAGGCGTCTACCAGACACGTGAGGAAATGCCCACAATCATTAGCCATTAGAGAAATGCAAATCAAAACTACAATGAGATCCTGTCTCACCCCAACGAGGCTAGGATTAACCAAAAAAACCCAAAATAATAAATGTTGGAGAGGTTGTGGAGAGGCTGGAATACTTAGACACTAGCATGGTAAAATGGTACAAAACACTTTGGAAATTGATTTGGCACCTCCTTAAAAAGCTGGAAATAGAAGTACCAAAGGATCCAGCAATCCCACTCCTTGGAATATATCCTAGAGAAATAAGAGCCATCACACGAATAGATATATGCACACCCATGTTCATTGCAGCACTGTTCACAAAAAGATGGAAACAACCTAGATGCCCATCAACGGACTAATGGCTAAACCTATTATGGTATATTCACACAGTGGAATACTATGCAATGATAAAGAACAACAATGAATCTGTGTAACATCTCATAACATGGTTGAATCTGGAAGGCATTATGCTGAGTGAAATTAGTAGCGAAAGGACAAATATTGAGTGAGGCCTTTATTATAAGAACTTAAGAAAAGGTTTAAACACAGAAGATAATATTCTTTGATGGTTTCGATTTGTGGGGGGCGGGGAGAGGGATATTCACTAACTAGATAGTAGATATGAATTATCCTAGATAAAGGGAAGGACAACGCACAATACAGGGGGTCTGGGGACCATGGTTTCAGGGGACATCTAGGTTAATTGGCATGACAAAGTTTATTAAGAAAATGTTCTGCATCCCACTCTGGTGAGTGGCGTTGAGGTCTTAAAAGCTAGGGAGTGGCCATTAAGATGCATCAATTGGTCTCAACCCACCTGGAGCAAAGGAGAATGAAGAACACCAAAAACACAAGCTAATTATGAGCCCAAGAGACAGAAAGATTCCATCCCACTCCAACAAGGCTGTAATTAATCCAAAAAAACATAAAATAATGAATGTTGGAGAGGTTGTGGAGAGACTGGAACACTTATACACTGCTGGTGGGAATGTAAAATGGTACAACCACTTTGAAAATCGATTTGATGCTTCCTTAAAAAACTAGAAATAGAACTACCATAAAAAAGATTCAGTAATTCCATTCCTTGGAATACATCCTAGAGAAATAAGAGCCTTCACATGAACAGATATATGCACACCCATGTTCACTGCAGCACTGTTTACAATAGCAAGAAGATGGACGCAACCAAGGTGCCCAACAGATGAATGGATAAATAAATTATGGTATAGTCACACAATGAAATACTACACAGCCCTAGAGAACAATGACAAATCCATGAAATGTCTCATAACAGGGATGAATCTGGAAGGCATTATGCTGAGTGAAACTAGTCAGTTGCAAACGGACAAATATTATATGAGACCACTATTATAAGAACTCAAGAAATAGTTTAAACACAAAAGAATATGCTCTTTGATGGTTTTGAGGATGAGGAGGATGGGAGGGAAAAGGGTATTCACTAATCAGATAGTATACAAGAACTATTTTAGGTGAAGTGAAAAACAACACACAAAACAGGAGAGATCAGCACAACTGGACTAAACCAAAAGCAAAGCAGTTTCCTGGATACAACCAAATGTTTCAAAGGCCAGAGTAGCAGGGATGCGGGTCTGGGGACCTGGTTTCAGGGGAAATCTAGGTCAAATGGCATAACAAAATGTATTAAGAAAACATTCTGCGTCCTATTTTGGAGAGTGGTATCTAGGGTCTTAAACGCTAGCAAGTGGTCATCTAAGATACATCGATTGGTCTCAACCCACCTGGAACAAAGGAGAATGAAGAACACCAGAGACACAAGGTAATTGTGAGCCCAAGAGACAGAAAGGGCCACATAAATCAGAGACTACATCAGCCTGAGACTGGAAGAACTAGATGGTGCCTGGCTACAACCAATGACTGCCCTGACAGGGAACATAACAGAGAGTCTGAAGGAGCAGAAGCACAGTGAGATGCAGACCTCAATTTCTCATAAAAAGGCTAGACATAATGGTCTGATTGAGACTAGAAGGACCCTGGAGGTCATGGTCCCCCGACCTTCTGTTAGCCCAAGACTGGAACCATTTCTGAAGCCAACTCTTCAGACAGGGATTGGACTGGACTCTAAGACAGAAAATGATACTGGTGAAGAGTTAGCTTCTTGGCTCACGTATACACATAAGGCTATGTGGGCAACTCCTGTCTGGAGGGGAGATGAGAAGGAAGAGGGGGACTGGAGCTGGCCCAATGGACATGGGGAATACAGGGTGGAGGGGAGGAGTGTGCTGTCTCATTAGGGGGACAGCCACTAGGAGTACATACCAAGGTGTATATAAATTTTTGTATGACAGACTGACTTGATTTGTAAACTTTCCCTTAAAGCACAATAAAATAAAAATAAAAAGAGTAGTGATAAAGGGCATCCTTGTTTGTTTCCCATCTCAAGGGTTATGTTTTCAGTCTCTCTCTGTTTAGAATGATTTTGGCTGCTGGCTTTGTATAAACACCCTTTATTATATTGAGGAATTTCCCTTCTATGCCTATTTTGCTGAAAATTTTTATCAGGAATGTGTGATGGACTTCGTCAAATGGCTTTTCTGTGTTGATTGATGAGATGATGTGGTTCTTATCTTTTGTTTTATTTATGTGGTGGATTACATTAATTGATATTCTAATGTTGAGCCATCCCTGCATACCTGGTATGAATTCCACTTGGTCATGATGTATTATTTTTTGGATATGTTGTTGAATTCTATTGGCTAGAATTTTGTTAAGGATTTTCACATCTATGTTCATGAGGTATATTGGTCTGTAGTTTTCTTTTTTTTGTGGTGTCTACCTGGCTTTGGTGTCAGGGTTGTGCTGACTTCAGAGAATGATTTTGGAAGTATTCCTTCGTTTTCTATGCTCTGAAATAGTTTGAGTAGTATTGGTATTAGCTCTTCTCTGAAAGTTTGGTTGAATTCTCCCGTGAAGCCATCAGGGCCAGGGCTTTTTTTGTTGGGACTTTTTTTTACTACTTCTTCCATCTCTTCTATTGTTATGGATCTGTTTAGTTTTTCTACCTCAGTTCATGTTAGTTACGTAGGTAGTGTGTTTCTAGAAATTTGTCCATTTCCTCTAGGTTTTCAAATTTGTTGGAGTATAATTTTTTGTAGTATTCTGTTATGGCCCTTTAAATTTCAGTTGGTTCTGTTGTGATACCATCATCTCATTTCTTATCTGGGTTATTTGCTTCCTCTCCTGTTTTTTTTTTTTTTTGCCAGTTTAACCAATGGTTTGTTGATTTTGTTGATCTTTTCAAAGAACCAACTTTTGGTCTTCTTGATTCTTTCAGTTGTTTTTCTAGTCATTTATTTCTGCTCTAATATTTATTATTTCCTTTCTTCTGGTGGCTGAGGGCTCCTTTTGCTGCTCTCTTTCTATTTGTTTGAATTTTAGGGTTAATGTTTTGATTTTGGCCCTTTCTTCTTTTTGAGTGTGTGTGTTTATTGCTGTAAATTGACCTGTAAGTACTGTTTTGGCTGTGTCCCAAAGGTTTTGGTAAGATGTATTTTCATTCTCATTTAATTCTATGAAATTTTTTTATTCCATACTTGATTTCTTCTATTACCCAGTAGTTTTTAAGCAAAGTGTTGTTCAATTTCTATGTATTTTTTTTTTTTTTCCTTGTTGTTTCTGTTATTGATTTCTACATTTATGGCATTATAATCAGAGAAAATGCTTTGTATTATTTCAATATTTTGGCTTTTGTCAAGGCTTGCTTTTTGGCCTAAAATGTGGTCTATTCTGGAGAATGTTCCTTGTGCATTGGAAGAGAGTGTACACTTCACTGCTGTTGATTGGCATGTTCTGTATATGTCTATGAGGTTGAGTTGGTTGGTTGCAGCATTTAGATCTTTTGTATCTTTACTGGGTTTCTTTAGATATTCTGTCCTTCACCAAAAGTGGTGTGTTGAAGTCTCCTACTATTATTGTGGAACTATTTCTCTTTTCAATGCTGTTAGTTTGTCTTATGTATTTTGGGGCCCTGTCATTGGGCATGTGTATATTTATTATGGTTATGTCCTCCTGGTATATTAACACTTTAATCATTATATAGTGTCCTTTCTTATCCTTTAGGGTGAAGTCTGCTTTATAGTCTATTTTATCAGAGATCAGTATTGGCACTGCTGGTCATTTTTGGTTATTTACTTGATATATTTTTTTCCATCCTTTGAGTTTTAGTTTGTTTATGTCTTTGTGTCTAAGGTCTGTCTCTTGTAGGCAGCATATACATGAATCATGTTTTGTATCAATTCTGCCAGTCTCTGTCTCTTTACTGGTGCATTTAAACCATTTACATTCAGTGTAATTATTGATAGGTATGAGTTTACTGCTGCCGTTTTGTTGTGTGTGTGTGTGTGTGTGTGTGTGTGTGTGTGTGTGTGTGTGGTGTTGATGGTTTCTTTGTTCCACTTAGTCTTCTGTGCTGGGTTCTTTTTATGTATTTCTTTTCATCTCTTTCATTACCATTTGGTTTTGTGTTTGCTGAGTCTTTATGTTTTTCATATTTTTTATTTTAATGGGTAGGTTTGTTAGTTTACTTTGAAATTTACCTTTATTTTCTAAGTATAAACCAGTCTTTTATTTCTTGATATCACCTTGACTTCCTGTCCATACAGAAGTTCTATGATTACACCCTTTATTCCCTCTTTTTTGTTTTGACTTCATCATTTACATATTGACCTCTCTGGTTCCCTCTTTTCAGTATTTTAGCTTTGACTTGTTTTTGTGAATTCCCTATCTGGACTGATATCTGATTGATCTGTCCGGTGTCCTAATCTTGGATTGTTGTCTGATGTTGGTTCTCCAAATGGAAGACTCCCTTTAATATTTCTTGTAATTTTGGTCTGGTTTTTACAAATCCCCTTAATTTCTGTTTATCTAGAAATATCCTAATTTTGGCATCACATTTGAGAGACAATTTTGCAGGATATATAATTCTTGGCTGGCAATTATTTTCCTTCATATATTTCATCGCATCACTTTCTTGCCCGTGTCTTTCTGCTCAGTAACCTGAGCTTAGTCTTATTGGTTTTCCTTTGTAGGTGACTTTTTGTCTATCCCTAGCCACTCTCAGGATTCTTTCTTTGTCTTTGGTTTTGGAAAGTTTGATTGTGATATGTCTTGGTGACTTTCTTTTGGGGTCTATCCTGTATAGGGTTTGTTGATTTTGGATAGATATCTTCTTGTCTTTCATGATATTAGGGAATTTTTCTGCCGGCAAATCTTCAACAATTCTCTCTGTCTTTTCCATTATCCCTGCCATGCTCTGGTACTCCAATCATTTGTAGATTTTTCCGCTTGATAGTATCCCACATAATTCTTTGACTTTCTTCATTTTTTTTTTCACTCTTTTTTCTGATTTTTTCTAAAATTGGTATCAAGGGATTTATCCTCAAGCTCACTAATTCTGACTCGCATTGTCTTGACTCTGCTTCTATGACCATTTATTGAATTGTCTAATTCTGAAATTTTATTGTTAATCTTTTGGATTTCTAGTTGCTGTTTCTGTATCATTTCCAGCAGCCCATTTATTCTGTCATTTTTTTCTTGTATTATTTTCCTCAGTTCTCCTATTGGTTTTTCTGTGCTACTTTGTATGGTCTGTGTTTTCCCTGATCTCCTTCCTCATCTCTTGGAGAGCTTTGTATATTAGTCATTTGAATTCTTTCTCAGGTAGTTCAATTTTCTTGTCTTCTTCCAGAAGGTTTTCTGGTTGTTTATTTTGTTGACTTGCGGGAGCCATCTTGTCCTGCTTCTTTATGTAGTTTGATATTGACTGTTGTCTCCAAGGCATTAGTAAGTTATATTTATTTACTGCATTTTTGTTTATTGTGCTCTTTATTTTTGTTTTTCTGCTTTGCCCAGTCCACTGTTAAACCCAGCAAATGAATTATTCATTTCAGATATAGTGTTTTTTGCAAAGGGTAATACAGCTTTATGTGCACTTTTTTTTTTTTTTTACTTTGTATGATTTATACCTTTCAGGTTAAATACTAACCAACAAATTCAATCAGGGTACAGAAGAAGACAAAAATCATGGTTACAGAAAGTACTTAAATATCATCTTTCCATCTCTCACTTTTTTAAAAATAATTTTTATTGTGCTTTAAGTGAAAGTTTACAAATCAAGTCAGTTTCTCACATATAAACTTATATACACCTTACTACATACTCCCATTTACTCTCCCCCTAATGAGTCAGCCCGCTCACTCCTTCCAGTCTGTCCTTTCGTGACTGTTTTGCCAGTTTCTAACCCTCTCTACCCTCCCATCTCCCCTCCAGACTGGAGAAGCCAACACAGTCTCAAGTGTCCACCTGATACAAGTAGCTCACTCTTCATCAGCATCTCTCTCCAACCCATTGTCCAGTCCCTTCCATGTCTGATGAGTTGTCTTCAGGAATGGTTCCTGTCCTCAGCCAACAGAAGGTTTGGGGACCATGACCGCTGGGATTCCTCCAGTCTCAGACCATTAAATCTGGTCTTTTTATGAGAATTTGGGGTCTGCATCCCACTGATCTCCTGCTCCATCAGGGGTTCTCTGTTGTGCTCCCTGTCAGGGCAGTCATCAGTTGTGGCAGGGCACCATCTAGTTCTTCTGGTCTCAGGATGATGTAAGTCTCTAGTTCATGTGGCCCTTTCTGTCTCTTGAGCTCATAGTTATCATGTGACCTTGGTGTTCTTCATTCTCCTTTGATCCAGGAGGGTTGAGACCAATTGATGCATCTTAGATGGCCGCTTGTTAGCATTTAAGACCCCAGATGCCACACTTCAAAGTGGGATGCAGAATGTTTTCATAATAGAATTATTTTGCCAATTGACTTAGAAGTCCCCTTAAGCCATAGTCCCCAAACCCCCGCCCCTGCTCTGCTGACCTTTGAAGCATTCAGTTTATCCCAGAAATTTCTTTGCTTTTGGTCCAGTTCAGTTGAGCTGACCTTCCCTGTATTGAATATTGTCCTTCCCTTCACCTAAAGTAGTTCTTATCTACTAACTAATCAGTAAATAACCCTCTCCCACCCTCGCTCCCTCCCCCCTCTCGTAACCACAAAAGTATGTGTTCTTCTCAGTTCATACTATTTCTCAGGATCTTATAATAGTGGTCTTATACAATATTTGTCTTTTTGCCTTTGACTAATTTTCGCTCAGCATAATGCCTTCCAGGTTCCTCCATGTTACGAAATGTTTCACCGATTCGTCACTGTTCTTTATTGATGCATAGTATTCCATTGTGTGAACATACCACAATTTATTTAACCATTCTTGATGTTCTTTTTGCTGATGTAGAGGAATCCAAGTGATTTTTGTATGTTTATCTTGCAACCTGAGACTCTGCCGAACTCTTCTATTAGTTTCAGTAGTTTTCTGGAGGATTCCTTAGGGTTTCTGTGTATAAGATTTTTTAAGATCATGTTATCTGCAAATAGAGATAATTTTACTTCTTCCTTGCCAATCCGGATGCCCTTTATTTCTTTGTCTAGCCTAA
The DNA here is from genome assembly GCF_024166365.1 of Elephas maximus indicus. Classification (NCBI taxonomy): domain Eukaryota; kingdom Metazoa; phylum Chordata; class Mammalia; order Proboscidea; family Elephantidae; genus Elephas; species Elephas maximus. Next base: position 161,932,978 of record NC_064821.1, on the reverse strand, counting down.
TTGCTCTGGCTAGGACCTCTAGCACAATGCTGAATAAGAGCGGTGATAAAAGGCATCCTTGTCTGGTTCCCGTTCTCAAGGGAAATGCTTTCAGGCTCTCTCCATTTAGAATGATGTTGGCTGTTGGCTTTGTATAGATGCCCTTTAGTATGTTGAGGAATTTTCCTTCAATTCCTATTTTGCTGAGAGTTTTTATATTGAATGGGTGTTGAACTTTGTCAAATGCCTCTTCTGCATCAATTGATAAGATCATGTGGTTTTTGTCTTTTGTTTTATTTATGTGGTGGATTACATTAATGGTTTTTCTACTATTAAACCAGCCTTGCATACCTGGTATAAATCCCACTTGGTCGTGGTGGGTTATTTTTTTGATATGTTGTGGAATTCTATTGGCTAGAATTTTGTTGAGGATTTTTGCATCTATGTTCATGAGGGATATAGGTCTGTAATTTTCTTTTTTTGTGGTGTCTTTACCTGGTTTTGGTATCAGGGATATGGTGGCTTCATAGAATGAGTTAGGCAGTATTCCGTCATTTTCTATGCTTTGAAATACCTTTAGTAGTAGCGGTATTACCTCTTCTCTGAAAGTTTGGTAGAACTCTGCAGTAAAGCCATCCGGGCCAGGGCTTTGTTTTGTTGGCAGTTTTTTATTACCATTTCAATCTCATTTTTTGTTATGGGTCTATTTAGTTGTTCTTCCCCTGATTGTGTTAGTTTAGGTAGGAGTGTTTTCCTAGGAATCCATCCATTTCTTCTAGGTTTGCAAATTTGTTAGAGTACAATTTTTTGTAATAATTTGATATGATTCTTTTTAATTTCAGTTGGGTCTGTTGTGATATGGCCCATCTCGTTTCTTATTCGAGTTATTTGTTTCCTTTCCTGTATTTCTTTAGTCAGTCTGGCCAATGGCTTATCAATTTTGTTAATTTTTTCAAAGAACCAGCTTTTGACTTTGTTAATTCTTTCAATTGTTTTTCTGTTCTCTATTTCATTTAGTTCAGCTCTAATTTTTATTATTTGTTTTCTTCTGGTGCCTGATGGATTCTTTTGTCGCTTGCTTTCTATTTGTTCAAGTTGTAGGGACAGTTCTCTGATTTTGGCTCTTTCTTCTTTTTGTATGTGTGCATTTATCGATATAAATTGACCTCTGAGCACTGCTTTTGCTGTGTCCCAGAGGTTTTGATAGAAAGTGTTTTCATTCTTGTTGCATTCTATGAATTTCTTTATTCCCTCCTTAATGTATTCTATAACCCAGTCTTTTTTTGAGCAGGGTATTGTTCAGTTTCTAAGTATTTGATTTCTTTTCCCTGATTTTTCTGTTATTGATTTCCACTTTTATGGCCTTGTGGTCTGAGAAGATGCTTTGTAATATTTCGATGTTTTGGATTCTGCAAGGGTTTGTTTTATGACCCAATATGTGATCTATTCTAGAGAATGTTCCATGTGCACTAGAAAAAAAAAGTATACTCTGCAGCCATTGGGTGGCATCTCTCACTTTTTAAATGTACTTACTTAGTCTCTAAAATTAGATGACACATGTACATAGAAAAATATTCAAAAGTGCAAAAGGATTGACAAGAAAAAGGAAGTGTTCCTTGCATACCAGTCCCTCAGCCACCTTATTTCTCCTTCCCAGAAACGATCAATTACATTTTCTTTTCATAGACCTTACTCAACAGAAAAGGAAAATTAGTGGGCAGGGAGACCTAGCTCTGTGTTTGGGGATTCTCAATATTCCAATCCGTCATGCTAGCCCGTGTGCACTGCAAAGAGATTAGCTGGTTTATCATTGTCACAGCCAAGTACCTTTGCCTGTGGCAGCTCACTTCTTAGCCCAGCTCTTTGCCCAAGTACAGGGAATGCCCCCAGAGATGAAATCAGCTTCCAGTCTCTGCTCACTTACCAAAAAAAAAAAAAAAAACAGTTGCCGTAGAGTCGAGGCCAACTTATGGCGATCCAATATGTGCTAGAATAGAACTGCATTCCATAAAGTTTTCCATGGCCAATTTTTTGGAAGTAAATCACCAAGCCTTCTGATACACTTCTGGGTAGGCTAGAACTTCCAACCTTTCAGTTAACAGCCAAGTGTGTTAACTGTTTACACCACCCAGAGACTCCCTGCTCATTTAACCAAACCAAACCCATTGCCATCAAGTCATTTCCAACACATAGCAACCCTGTAGGACAGAGTAGAAATGTCCCATAGGGTTCCCAAGGCTATAAATCTTTATGAAAGCAGCTGACTGCCACATCGTTCTCCCAAGGGCAGCCGATGGGTTTGAACTTCCGACCTCTCAGTTAGCAGCCAAGCACTTAACCACTGTGCTATCACGGTCACCTAGGAAAGCCTTATTCCTTGCTGGGATTTAGTTCCTTTGGATTTATTTGTGTCCTTGGTTGCTTTAATAAAATGTATGACTTTTGCATTTATCGGGTATTTATTATTTTATCTCGTAATGTGAGTAGTGCAATTATCTTCATCTCCAAAGAAGTGGAACTCTGCTTTTTCATTTTTAATTTTATTACATCTTTTTTTATTTGACTGTCTTTGAATTTCCTCCTTCATTTTAACCTTTATTTTCCTTTTGGTTTTCTTGCTTCTGTATTGTAGAAGCCACATCCTCCTGTCTTGTATAGCTTCCAAGATTTTTTCTTCTGAGAAAAATCATTTTACTCTGTGCCTTCACAAGTATGTTCTATTTTTCCTTATAATGAAGTAACTTTTCACAAGGCAAAACATATTTTGCTTTCCTCACTGTCCTCTTGGCAGCTGGCAGCTTCCTTCTTTTAATTTTAAGCCTGAAAGTCAGGTTGATGCTCACAGTGCCCACTTCAATCTGCACTGCCTAATAGGAATTCACCCAGCGAGGTCAGCTAGACTGAGTGTGAGTCTTCTCCAGCTCCCACTCTGTTAGTTTTGGGTGAAACTAGAGTATCAGATGCAGCTTGAACTTGAAAAGGCTTTATAGAATGAACTGGTCAATTCATAGCATATTTTATTAGTTTCTAGGAATGCCAGGTTACAATTCAGCCTTTGCTTCTCTCTCTTTACTCACCACCTTATTGTTACTCCAGGAGTGGGCTGAAGGTAACAGTAGGTTGAAGACTGAGTGGGATGTAGGGAAAAGAAAAATTCTTTCAAGATGCTGTCTACAATATTAGGTGAAAGTGGTGACAGAGTTAATTGCCTGGTACTTCTCTTGACAATTCCTATTGAAATATAATGCCAGAAGCTCACAACTAATGAATTGAAGAGAAGAAAAGTGAACATCATGTCTAGGAAAGTTTCTTGTCTAGGAATTAATAATGGGGAAGAGTTAAGAATAACAAGGCCCAAAGAAGTTCCTCAAATATACCAGGCATGCTCCCATCTCAGGTCGTTTGGTGTTCTCTTGCATAAAACAATTTCCCTCCTCTCTCCCCCAGATATCCATGTGACTCACTTCCTTTATGGTGGTGAGGCCTTCCCCAGCCATCCTATCTAAAAATTTAACACATATACTCACACGTACACAATATTCCCCATTGTACTTCTCTGCTTTACTTACCTCTTTAGCATTCATCATCTAAGGTATTGTGTATTTTGCTTATATTTATCTTATTTATTGTCTGTCTCCCACCAGTGGATGTAAGCTCCGTGACGGCAGTGGGCAGTGTGTTAAAGTATAGATACTACACAGTTATTTTAGTAAGAGCTCATTAGACTTTTACATTGCATTTTAAACCTTATTAGGAATACAAAACAATTGTTAAAGTTATAGTGTGTTTATACCACAATCTGTGTCCTTTGCAAACAAATTTGGAAAAACTACCTAATCTGAGAATTGCTTAGTTCTGGAAATAGTAAATTTAATTTTTTTTTTTTCATGATTAGTCTTATCTGTTAAGTCCAAGAACTATAAAAGAATTTCAAAATGTTATGGGACAAAGGCATTAAAAGAAAAATCTAGTAGTGAAGGTATGGTTTTCTTGACTGAAAGGTACAAGTCAGAACAGAAAGACAAGATGGCATAAGCTTCAAGTGAATTTTGAATCAGGTTTGGAGGAATACTGCTTTAGAAGGGGCAGCAGGGGAATAGGAGGATGCAAGTTCTGATTCCCAGCTCTGGGAGCCCTAGAACAGGAGAACAAGTTGCATCTCTGTGAAGGTGGCTAGGGAAGCAGTGCCATCAGTGAGAAATTTGGTTATTTATGACACGGGGGTGTTAGAGCAATATCAAGAACAGGTTTAAAGTGAAAGAAAGTGCTAAAAGCGTGGAATGCAAAGAACTGTAATGGAGGTCCATGGTGGCAGGAGGCCCAGGAGGAAATAGTGGAAAAAGGAGCTAATCTGAATGTGAATGAAGAGTGTATGGTTCGAGAAGTGACATCATACAAAATGGCTGAGTAGAAAGCTCTAGTGGGCAGCCCCTCAACCCAGAAACCACTGATCAGGAAAGAATGATTGGAATCAACACTTTAGGAACTCTGGAACCTGATTAGACACTTATAACAACACACAGGAGTGTGTGATGAAGGAAGAGACTGCTGTTCTTTGCTAAGAGTGGCTTGCTCAAACCATACAGATTCAATGCAATTATCAAAACCCCTATGGCATTTTTTGCAGAAAGAGGAAAACCCATCCTAAAATTCATACAGAATTTTAAGGGAACCTGAAGGGTCAAAACAATTCGAAAATGAAGAATAAATTTGGAGAACTCACACTTTGTGATTTCAAAACTTACTACAAAACTGCAGTAATCAAAACAGTGTATTAGCATAAGGATAGACAGATAGGTCAATAGAATAGAGAGCCCAGAAATAAACTCTCACATACGTGTCAATTGATTTCAACAAGGTTGCCAACAATATTCAATGGAGAAAGGACAGTCTTTTCGACAAATGGTGCTGGGGAAACTGAATATCCACATGCAAAAGAAAGAAATTAGACCCTTAATTTCCATCATATATAAAAATTAACTTAAAATGGATCAAAAACTTAATTTAAGAAGAATAAAAAAAAAAATTTTTTTTTCCCCTTGGGGAAAATCTTCATGACCTTGGATTTGATAATAGATTCTTAAATATGACACCAAAAGCACAGGCAACAAAAGAAAAAATAAATTTGACTTGATCAAAATTAAAACATTTATGCATCAAAAGGCATTATCAAGATTATGAAAAGACACCCCACAATATGGGAGAATATATTTGTAAATCGTGTACGTAATAAGGGATTAATATACAGAATATTTAAAGAACTCCTGTAACTCAACAACAAAACAACCCAATTAAAAAATGGGCAAAGGACTTGAAAAAACCTATCTCCAAAGAGAATATACAAATGGCCAATAAACACGTGAAAAGTTGCTCAACATCATTAGTCATTAGCAAAACGTATGTCAAAGTCAAAAGGAGATCCGACTTTACACACACTACGATGGTTATTATCAAAACGAAACAGAAAATAACAAATCTTGGTGAGGATGTGGAGAAACTGGAACCCTAGTGCATTGTTGGTGGGAATATAAAATGGTACAGTTGCTGAAGTTCTTAAATGAGTCGTACATAGGGTTACTATTTGACTCACTGATGCCATTCCTAGGTATATACGCCAAAGAATTCAAATCAGGGTCTTAAACAGATGCTTTTACAGAATGTTTATTGCAGCGTTATTCACAATAACCAAAAGGTGGAAACAACACATGTGTCCATCAACAGAGAAATGGATTAAAAAAATGTGGTATATACATACAACGGAATATTATTTAACCATAAAAGGAATGAAATTCCAATACATGCTACAAAATGTATGAACCTTGAAAACATCAAGTAAAGTGAAATAAGCCAGAAATAAAGGGATAAATATCGTATGATTCCCTTTATATGAAATATCTAGAATATGCAAATTCGTAGAGACCAAAAGTACCTTAGTGGTTATCAGGGGCCATGGGGAGGAAGGATTGGGGAGTATTGCTTAATGGATATAGAGTTTCTGTCTGGGGTGATGAAAAAATTCTAGAAATAGTGGGAATGGTTACACAACATTGTCAATATAATACCATAACTAAACCCTAAACCATGGCTATCAAGTCGATTCTGATTCATAGCTACCCTATAGGACAGAGTAGAACTGCCCCATAGAGTTTCCAAGGAGTGCCTGGCAGATACCGAACTCCTGACCCTTGGGTTAGCAGCTACAGCACTTAGCCACTACGCCACAAGGGTTTTTGCATAGTATCATATCATCTGCAAAAAGGGACAGCTTAACTTCTTTATTTGTATGCTCCTTATTTCTTTTTCTTGCCTTATTGCTCTAGCTAGGACTTCCAGGACAATGTAAAATAGAAGTGGTGATAAAAGCCAACCTTGTCTTGTTTCTGTTCTCAAGGGGAATATTTTCAGCCTCTCTCCATTAAGAATAATGTTGGCCATTGGTTTTGCATAAATGCCCTTTATTATGTTGAGAAATTTCCCTTGTATAATTTTTTAAAATTTATTTATCATGCTTTAGGTGAAAGTTTAAAAAACAAGTCAGTCTCTCACACAAAAAGTTATACACACTTTGCTGTGTACTCCCAGCTGCTCTCCTCTTAATGAGATAGCACATTCCTCCTCTCCACCCTGTATTCCCCGTGTCCATTCAACCAGCTCCTGTCCCCGTCTTCCTTCTCATCTCTCCACCAGACAGGAGCCGCCCACATAATCTCATGTGTCTACTTGAACCATGAAGTTCACTCCTCATCAGCATCATTGTCTATCTTATAGTTCAGGCCAATGCCTGTCTGTAGAGTTGGTTTTGGGAATGGTTCCAATCTTGGGTTATCAAAGGATCCAGGGACAATGACCATCAGGGTCCCTCCAGTCTCAGTCAGACCATGAAGCCTGGTCTTTTTACGAGAATTTGAGATCTGCATCCCACAGTTCTCCTGCTCCCTCAGGGGATCTCTGTTGTGTTTCCTGCCGGGGCAGTCACTGGTGGTAGCCGGGCACCATCTAGTTCTTCTGGTCTCAGGCCAATATAGCCTCTGGTTTATGTGGCCCTTTCTGTCTCTTGGGCTCACATCTAACTTGTTTCTTTGGTGTTCTTCATTCTTTGCTCCAGGTGGATTGAGACGAATTTATGCATCTTAGATGGCCACTTGCTAGCATTTAAGACCCCAGATGCCTCTCACCAAAGTGGGATGCAGAATGTTTTCTTAATATATTTTGTTCTGCCAATTGACCTAGATGTCCCCTGAAACCATGGTCCCCAGTCCCCCTTGCTGCTACTCTCGCCTTTGAAGCATTTGGTTGTATTCAGGAAACTGCTTTTGGTTTAGTCCAGTTGTACTGACTATCCCCGTGTTATGTGTTGCCCTTCTCTTCAACTAAAAATATTTTGGTATACTCTCTACTTAGTGAATATCTCTCTCCCTCCCTCCCCACCCTCATAACCATCAAAGAATATTTTCTTCTGTGTTTAAACTTTATCTAGAGTTCTTATAATAATGCTCTCATACAATATTTGTCCTTTTGCAATTTACTAATTTCACTCAGCATAATGCCTTCCAGATTCCTCCATGTTATGAAACGTTTCACAGATTCATCGTTGGTCTTAACTGTTGTGTGTATTCCATTGTGTGAATATACCATAATTTGTTTATCCATTCATCTGTTAATGGGCACCTCGGTTGTTTCCATCTTTTTGCTAAACTGTGCTGTAATGAACATGGGTGTGCAATAATCTGTTTGTGTGAAGACTCATTTCTTTAGGGTATATTCCAAGGAGTGGAATTGCTAGATTGTATGGTAGTTCTGTGTCTAGCTTTTAAGGAAGTGCCAAATCAATTTCTAAAGTGGCTGTACCATTTTACATTCCCACCAGCAGTGTATAAATGTTTCAGTCTCTCCACAACCTCTCCAACATTTATTATTTTGTGTTCTTTGGATTAATGCCAGTCTTATTGGGGTAAGATGGAATCTCATTGTAGTCTTGATTTGCATTTCGCTAATAGCTAATGATCATGAACATCTCTTCATGTACCTGTTAGTAGCCTGAATGTCTTCTTTGGTAAAGCACCTGTTCATATACTTTGCCCGTTTTTTAATTGGGTTATTGAATTGTAGTTGAGTTTTTGCAGTATCATGTAGATTTTAGAGATCAGACGCTGATTGGAAATGTCATAGCTAAAAACCGTTCCCCAATCTGTAGATAATCTTTTCACTCCTTTGGTGAAATCTTTGGATGAGCATAGGTGTTTGACTTTAAGAGCCCCCAGTTATCTAATTTCTCTTTTGGTGTTTGTGCATTGTTAGTAATGTTTTAAATACTGTTGATGCCATGTATTAGGGCTCCTAGCACTGTCCCTATTTTTTCTTCCATGATCTTTATCATTCTAGATTTTATATTTAGGTCTTTGATCCATTTTGAGTTCTCTTTTGTGGATGGTGTGAGGTATGGGTCTTGTTTCATTTTTTTGCAGATGGATATCCAGTTATGCCAGCATCATTTGTTGAAGAGACTGCCTTTTCCCCATTTCACAGACTTTGGGCCTTTGTCAAATACTCATAGGTGGATGGATTTATGTCTGGATTCTCAATTCTGTTCCATTAGTCTATGAATCTGTTGTTGTACCAGTGCCAGGCTGTTTTGACTGCTGAGGGGCTATAATATGCTCTAAAATCAGGTAGTGTGAGGTCTCCCACTTTGTTCTACTTTTTCAGTAATGCTTTGCTTATCTGGGGCCTCTTTCCCTTCCATATGAAGTGGGTGATTTGTTTCTCCATCTCATTTAAAAATGTCACTGGTATTTGGATTGGGATAGCATTGTATCTGTAGATTGCTTTGGGTAGAATAGACATTTTTACAATGTTGAGTCTTCCTGTCCACGAGCAAGGTGTGTTTTTCCACTTACATAGGTCTCTTTTGGTTTCTTGCAGTAGTGTCTTATAGTTTTCTTTGTATAGGTCTTTTACGTCTCTAGTTAGATTTATTCCTAAGTATTTTATCTTCTTAGGGGCTATTGTAAATGGTACAGATTTGGTGATTTCCTTTTTGACATTCTCTTTGTTGGTGTAGAGGAATCCAATTGATTTTTGTATGTTTATCTTGTATATTGATGCTCTGCTAAACTCATCTATTAGTTTCAGTAGTTTTCTTGAGGATTCTTTAGGGTTTTCTGTGTATAAGATCATGTCATCTACAAATAGATACATTTACTTCTTCTTTGCCAATTTGGATGTCCTTTATTTCTTTATCTAGCCTAATAGCTCTGGCTAGGACCTCCAAAACAATGTTGAATAAGAGTGGTGATAAAGGGCATTCTTGTCTGGTTCCTGTTCTCAAGGGGAATGCTTTCAGTCTCTCTCCACTTAGGATGATGTTGGCTGTTGGCTTTGTATAAACGCCCTTTATAATGTTTAGGAATTTTCCTTCAATTCCTATTTTGTTGAGAGTTTTTATCATGAATGGGTGTTGGACTTTGTCAAATGCCTTTTCTGCATCAGTAGCTCAAATCATGTGGTTCTTGTCTTTTATTTATGGGATGGATTACCATGATTATTTTTCTAGTGTTGAACCATCCCTGCATACCGGGTATGAATCCCACTTGGTTGTGGTGAATTATTTTTTTGATATGTTGTTGAATTCTACTGGCTAGAATACTGTTGAAGATTTTTGCGTCTAAGTTCATGAGGAATATTAGTCTGTGATTTTCTTGTCTTGTGATGTCTTTACCTGGTTTTGGTATCAGGTTTATACTGGCTTCATAGAATGAGTTTGGAAGTATTCCATTGCTTTCGATGCTCTGAAATACCTTTAGTAGTAGTGGTGTTAACTCTTCTCTGAAAGTTTGGTAGAATTCTCCCACGAAGCCTTCAGGGCCAGGGCTTTTCTTTGTTGGGAGTTTTTAAATTACATTTTCAATCTCTTCTTTTGTTATGTTCTGCCTCTGTTTGTGTTAGTTTAGGTAGGTAGTGTGTTTCTAGAAATTTGTCCATTTCCTCTAGGTTTTCAAATTTGTTAGAATACAACTTTTCATAGTATTCTGTTACGATTCTTTTAATTTCAGTTAGGTCTGTTGTGGTCTTGCCCATTTCATCTCTTATTTGGGTTATTTGCTTCCTTTTGTCAATCTGGCCAATGGTTTATCAAGTTTGTTAATCTTTTCAAAGAATTAGCTTTTGGTCTTGTTACCTCTTTCAATTTTTTTTTCTGTTCTCTACTTCATTTAATTCTGCTCTAATTTTTTATTATTTCCTTTCTTCTGGTGCCTGAGACTTTCTTTTGTTGCTCTCTTCCTATTTGTTCAAATTGTAGGGATAATTGTTTTTGGCCCTTTCTTCTTTTTGTATGTTTGCATTTATTGATATAAATTGACCTCTGAGCACTACTTTTGCTGTGTCCCAAAGGTTCTGATAGGAAGTGTTTTTATTCTCATTGGATTCTATGAATTTCTTTATTCAGTCCTTAATTTCTTCTATAATCCAGTTGTTTTTGAGCAAAGTGTTGTTTAGTTTCCATGTGTTTGATTTCTTTTCCCTGATTTTTCTGTTATTGACTTATAGTTTTATAGCTTTATGGTCAGAGTAGATGCTTTGTAATATTTCAATGTTTTGGATTCTGTTAAGGCTTGCTTTATGGCCTAATATGTGGTCTATTCTAGAAAGTGTTCCATGTGCATTGGAAAGAAAGTATACTTGGATGCTGTTGAGTGGAGTGTTCTGTATATGTCTATGAGTTCAAGTTCATTGATTGTGGCATTTAGCTCTTCTGTGTATTTATTGAGCTTCTTTCTGGATGTTCTGTCCTTCACTGAAAGTGGTGTATCAAAGTCTCCTAATATAATTGCAGACCTGTCTATCTCACTTTTCAATGCAATTAGAGTTTGTGTTATATACCTTAAAGCCCTGTCATTGGGTGCATAAATATTTAATATGGCAATATCCTCCTGGTATATTGTCCCTGTCATCGTTATATAGTATCCTTCTTTATCCTTTGTGGTAGATTTAACTTTGAAGTCTGTTTCGTCAGGAATTAGTATAGCCACTCCTCCTCTTTTTTGATTGTTGTTGCTTGATATATTTTTTCCGTCTTTTGAATTTTAGTTTGTTTGCGTCTTTAAGTCTAAGGTGTGTCACTTGTAGGCAGCATATAGATGGATCATGTTTTTTTTTTTTTTTAATCCATTCTGCAACTGTCCGTCTCTTTATTGGTCCATTTAGTCCATTTACATTCAGCATGATTATATATAGGTATGAGTTTAGTGCTGTTATCTTGATGTCCTTTTTTGTGTGTTGTTGACTGTTTCATTTTTTCACTTATTTTTTTGTGCTGAGTAGTTTTTCTTTGTAAATTGTATGTTCTTTTTCATTGTTGTTGATTTTGTTTTTACGGAGTCTTTATGTTTTTCTTGAATTTTTTTTCTGATGTGTAGTGCTGTTAGTCTCCATTGTAGTTACCTTAATATTTACCCCTATTTTTCTAAGTTTAAAACTAACTTGTATCTCCCTATATCACCTTGATTTCCTCTCCATATGGAAGATCTATGACTGCTTTATTTAGTCCCTCTTTATTGATTTAATGTTGTCATCTTTTATATAATGACATTGCTGATTCCCTGTTTTGAGCATTTTTTTATCTTCATTTATTTTTGTGATTTCCCCATCTGAGTTGATATCTCGTTGCTCTGTCCAGTGTTCTAGTCTTGGGTTGATATCTGATATTATCGATTTTCTAACCAGAGAATTCCCTTTAGTATTTTTTGTAGTTTTGGTTTGGCTTTTGCAAATTCCCTAAACTTCTGTTTATCTGGAAATGTTCTAATTTCACCTTTATATTTGACAGACAGTTTTGCTGTCTTCACTTTTGGTTGGCAATTTTTCTCCTTCAATGCTTTATATATGTCATCCCATTGCCTTCTTGCGTGCATGGTTTCTGCCTAGTAGTCCAAGCTTATTGTTATTGATTCTCCTTTGTAGGTGACTTTTCTTTTATCTCCAGCTGCTCTTAAAATGTTCTCTTTATCTTTGGTTTTGGCAAGTTTGATTATAATATGTCTTGGTGACTTTCTTTTGGGACCTATCTTGTATGGGGTTTGATGAGCATCTTGGATAGATATCCTCTTATCTTTCATGATTTCAGGGAAGTTTTCTGCCAAGAAGTCTCCAACAATTCTCTCTGTATTTTCTGTTATCCCTCCTTGTTCTGGTACTCCAGTCACTCATAGGTTATTTCTCTTGATAGAGTTCCATATTATTCTTAGGATTTCTTCATTTTTTTCCACTCTTTTATCTGATTTTTCTTCAAATATACTGCTGCCAAGTGTTTTATCTTCAATCTTGCTAATTCTGATTTCCACTTCCTCAGTTTGGCTCTGCTGACTTTCTACTGATTTGTCTAATTCTGAAGTTTTATTGTTGATCTTCTGAATTTCTGATTGCTGTATCTTTATGGATTTTTGCAGCCTATTAAGTTTGTCATTATATTCTTGAATAATCTTCTTAATATCCTTGACTGCTTTATCTGTGTGCTCCTTGGTTTGTTCTGCATTTTGCCTGATCTCCTCCCTGATGCCTTGAAGAGTTCTGTATATTATCTTTTGTATTCTACATCTGGTAATTCCAGGAATACATCTTCATCCAGAAAAGTCCTTGGTTCTTTGTTTTGGGAGTTTGTTGAAGCAATCATGGTCTGCTTCCTTATATGATTTGATATCAATTGTTGTCTCTATGCCGTCTATAAGTTATTGTATCAACCTATTTTATGTTTGCTCACTGCGTCCTAGTTTCTCACTTTGTTTTGATATACTCAAATACGCTACTACAGTGAGCTAACTTGAGTATTGGAGCCTTTGAAGCACTAATGTCCTGTCACCAGATGGCTAGAACTGTTACCAGGTACATGAGCCTAAGAGTCCATTCACTATTTTATATAGATTCAGCTCAGGTGTCCAGGTAGTCAGTCACCTGGTGAGTGGTCCAGGCTTTCACCTACAATCTTAGAGGAGCAGTAGTGATTGGTGTATGCACAAGTTTCTGGTAGCAGCAGGGGGTCACAGTCTGTGGAAGGCAGGGGGCTGACAACCTTCCCTCAAGTGTCTGTGAGGAAGGTATGTCCCTGTTCTTTAGAGCACTCTGGTGGGTGGCCTCTGCAGCCATACTATAGGCACCAAATGCTTTTACCTGTAAGGACTGGTAGGCACCACTTATCCTTGGACCCCTCTCACAGGTGGCTAGGTGGTGTGGGTGGAGCCTCCAGTCCTCAGGCCCCTGCTGTTGGTAGATGAGGGCCCTGTTTAATAGAGTGGTATCAAACATCAAAAACCTGCCTCTCCACCACACAGCTGAAAGAGTTACAGTCAGACCTCAAACAGACTCATCCTTGCAATATAACAGCCACATCCTATCCGCTGTAATGGGGCCACCTTGACCCATGCAGGAGTGAAAGACAAAGTCTGGGGCCTGCTTGTGCCCAGACTGGAGCTGCTTCTGCTCTGAGTGTCCAGTTTAGGGGAGTCGGCAGAGTATTTTCCTGTTTGTTAATTTGTTCCTTCTCCAAGGTCAGGAGAATGGATCAGGGAGCACAGCAGAACCTATCTCAGGCCCAGGGAAATCAACTGTTAATGAAGCTGGCTGGAGCAGAGGGAGGAGGGATAAGATAGATAGCAGAGAGTTCTTTCAAAAGGAGAAGCTATTAGATCCGCCTGGTAAATTAGACAAAATCACTTATCTTGTGCTGAGAGCACTGTTTGATCTCAGATTTTGGAGGTGTGTGTAGATTGTATGCGCTGGCTCAGTCAGCACAGCCGTCTCCCCAAGGGGTAGGGTCTGTGCCACCTCACTTGCCTTCTTTTGTTGAAGCAGCCACATCCTAAATGCCACCATCAGCCCCGCTGCGGTCACACCAGGGAATCAAGCGTGCATCACTTTGTTTGCCATCTTTCACTGAAGGAGCTGCGTCCCGAACACTATTGTCAGCCCTGCCACAGTCGTGCCAGGGAATCAGGGCTGACATGCTGCCACCGACTTGGCAATGCCCTCGCTGCTTCTGCACTGTCACTCCCACCCCCTGTCACTCAGCCCAATTTCTTAACTTTGCCTTTGATGCTTAGAGTTCCTAGCTTGTCATATAGATAATTGATTCACTTGATTTGTTGGGGGGGTCTTTGTTGTAAGAGGGACCACCGGAGGCGTCTGACTACTCTGCCATATTGGCCCCGCCTACTTGTATAGTTATTTTATTGAGAGTTTTTATCAGGAATGGGTGTTGGACTTGCTGAATGCCTTTTCTGGGTTGAGATGATCATGTGATTCTTTTCTTTCCTTTTATTTATGCGATGGATTATTTTGATTGATTTTCTAGTGTTGAACCATTCTTGCATACTTTATATGAATCCTATTTGGTTGTGGTGCATTTTCTTTTTTTTTGATATGATGCTGAATTCTATTGGTAAAATTTTGTTCAGAATTTTTGCAACTATATTTACGACAGATATTGGTCTCTCATTTCCTTTTTTGGTGGTGCCTTTGCCTGGTTTTGGTATCAGGGTTATGCTGGCTTCATAGAATGAATTTGGATGTATCATTTTCTTTTCTACGTTCTGAAATAGTTTGAGAAGTACTGGCATAAGCTCTTCTCTGAATGTTGGGTAGAATTCTCCTGTGAAGCCATCTGGGCCAGGGCTTTTTTTTGTTGAGAGTTTTATTTTTTTTTTTTTTGTACCTTTCCAATCTCTTCTCTTACGGGTTTGTTCAGATTTTCAACATCATTTTGTGCTAGTTTGGGTAGGTAGTGTGTTTCTAGAAACATGTCCGTTTCCTCTAGGTTTTCAAATTTGTTGGAGTATAGTTTTTCATAATACTCTGTTGTGATCCTTTTTATTTCAGTTGGGTCCTTTGTAATGTCCCTCATTTCGTTTCTTATTTGATATATTTGCATCTTCTCCTGTTTTTCTTTTGTCAGTTTTGCCAGTGGTTTGTTGATATTGTTGATTCTTTCAAAGAATCAACTTTTGGTTTTGTTGTTTGTTTCTGTTGTTTTTCTATTCTCTATTTCATTTATTTCTGCTCTGATCTTTATTATTTCCTTTCTTATGGTGGCTATGGGATTCTTTTGCTGTTCTCTTTCTATTTGTTCAAGTTCTGTATCTAATGTGTTCATTTTGTCTGTTTCTTCTTCTTGATGTTTGCATCTATTACTATAAATTGACCTCTGAGGACTGCCTTTGCTGTGTCCCAAAGGTTTTGGTATGACGTGTTTTATTCTCCTTTGATTCTAGGAATTTTGTGATCCCATGTCTGACTTCTATTACCCAGTGGTTTTTAAGCATGGTGTTATTTAGTTTTCATGTAATTGATTTTTTTCCCTTGCTCTTCCTGTTGTTAATTTCTACTTTGATGGTATTGTGCTCAGAGAGGATACTTTGTATTATCTCAATGTTTTGGATTTTGTCGAGGGTTGCTCTGTGCCCTAAGATGTGGTCTATTCTGGAGAATGTTTCATGTGCTTTGGAAAAGAATGTGTGCTTTGCAGCTATTGGGTGGAGTGTTCTATATATGTCTATGAGGTCAAGTTGACTGGTTATGCCCTTTAGATCTTCTGTATGTTTGTTGAGTTTCTTTCTAGATGTTCTGTCCTTTACTGAGAGTTGGATGTTGAAGTATCCTACTATTATTGTGAGACTGTCAATTTCTTTTTTCAGTGCTGTTAGAGTTTGTTTTATGTGTTTTGGAGCCCTGTCACTGGGTGTGTAGATATTTATTATCATTAAGTCTTCATGATGGATCATCCTTTTAATCATTTTATAGTGCCCTTCTTTGTCTTTTATGGTGGCTTTTGTTTTAAAGCTTATTTTATCTGAGATTAGTATTGCCACTCCTGCTCTTTTTTGGTAGTTATTTGCTTTATATAATTTTTTCATCCTTTGATTTTTGATAAATTTATGTCTTTGTTTCTAAGGTGTGTCTCTTGTAGACAGCATATTGATGGATCCTGTTTTTTTATCCATTCTGTCACTCTGTGCCTCTTTATGGGTGCATTTAGGCCATTTAAATTCAGTGTAATTGTTGATAGGTGTGACTCTATTGTTGTCATTTTGTAGTGCTTTTCTTTTTTTGGTGCTGACATTTTCTTTGTTCCTCTTACTCGCCTGTGCTGAGTTCCTTTTTTTTGTGGATTTCTTTTTCATTTCTTTTGTTTTTGTAGATTTTGTTTTTATCGAAACTTTGTTTTCCTTCTTTATTTTGATGAGTAGGTTTGTTAACTTTCTTTGTGGTTACCTTGAAATTTATCCTTATCTTCCTAGGCTTGGACCAGTCTATTATTACTTGGTATCACCTTCCCTTCCTGTCCATTAGAAAGTTCTATACCTACACCGTTTATTCCCTCTTTTATTGTTCTGACATTGTTGTCATTTACAGATTAACCTCTTTGGTTCCTTGTTGCAAATCTTTTGGTTTTCGATAGTCCTTGGGAGTTCATTTCCTATGTTGGTATCTGGCTGGTACAATCTTGCATCCCAGATTCAGGCTGTGATCTGATGTTGTTTGTTCTCAGACCGAAGTACTCTCTTTAATAACTCTTGTAAGTGTGGTTTGGTTTTTACATATTCCCTTAATTTCTGTTTATCTGGAAATGTCCTAATACCATCATCATATCTGAATGAAAGTTTTGCAGCATATATTATTCTTAGTTGGCAATTTTTTTCTTTCAAGAGTTTATATATGTCATCCCATTGCCTTCTTGCCTGCATGGTTTATGCTGAATTATCAGAGTTTAGTCTTATTGTTTCTCCTCTGTATGTGACTTTTTGTTTTTCTCAAGCTCCTTTCAGGATTTTTTCTTTGTCTTTGGCTTTAGCGAGTGTGATTATGATATGCCTTTGTGATTTCTTTTGTGGTCTATCCTATATGGGGTTCATTGGACTTCTTGGATGGTCAGCTTTTCATCTTTCATGATATTAGGGAGGTTTTCTGTCGGTAATTCTTCAATGATCCTCTCTGTGTTTTCTGTTTTCTCCCCCTGTTTTGGAACTCCCATCACTTGCAAATTTTTGCTTTCAAATATATCCCACATAATTCTCAGGGTTTCTTCATTTCTCTTCATTCTTTTTTCTGATTTTTCTTCAATCAGAATTGTACCCAATTATTTGTCTTCAGTTTTTCTGATCCTTCTTCCATCATTTCAGACCTGCTCCTCAGCCCTTGTATGACACTGTCCATTTCTGAAATATTGCTCTTTATCTTTTGGATTTCTAATTGTGGTTTTTGTATGATTTCTAGTTGTGAATTTATTTTGGCATTTTGCTCCTGTATTATTCTCCTGGATTCTTCCATTTTTTGCCTGTGTTTTCCATGAATTTGTCTGCCTTTTCTATAAATTTGTCTACTTTTTCCCCTCATTTTGACTGCTTTTTGCTTTAACTCTTCAGTAGCTCTGAATGTTAGAGATTTGAATTCCCTGTCAGGTAGTTCTACTGCCTTTTCTTGCACTGGAAAGTCATCTGGTGTTTTATTTTGGACTTTTACTGGAACCATCCTGTCCTGTTTTTTTATATCTGTTTTCATACTGCCTGATGTCTTCAGGACATTCAGTAGTTATTTTCTTCCTTTATTGATTGTAGATCTGTTTGTTGTTTTGATTTTTTTTTTATTCATTTATTGATTGTAGATCTGCTTTTTTGTTTTATTTGGTTATGTCTGAGCAGGTGGGCTGTGTGATCTTTGTTGTTTGCTATTATGTGGTCACGATATTTTCACCTCCTTGTCCAATGGGCATGGCCAGTCACTCAGCTATGGTGCAGCAGGGCAGGTCCAGCTGAAGGGGAGGGGCTGGGATGAATTTTTTTTGTGGCACATACTAGAGCTGACAGGGAGGGCCAGGAATCAGTGCTGGGCAGGTTTGGTAAGCTGTGCCTGTGCTGCTTGGGAGTGGGATGTTCAGCACATTGTGCAGGTAGGCAGGAAGGAGGGGGGAGGCTGTGATGTGTGGAGCTAATATGGGTATGGAAAGAGGAGAGAGAAAAATGAGCTATAAACAAACAAAGAAAAAAAAGAGTGCTAATGGGGCTTACCATTGGTGTAGAGAGATGAGAAACCAAGAAATGGAGAAAAACAAAAGGAAAAAAGAAAAAGGGGAAAAGAAACAAATAAGGAGATCAAAATTTGGAGAAAAATAAATGAAAGAATAGCCCCCAGGGGTCCCTCCTGTGTGGCTGTGAAGACCGAAAAGTGGCTCCCAGGCTGCACAGTATAGCCTGGCTAAAGGGCATATAGATGTCATACAGTGTTAGGTGTTCAGGAGACAGGAAAAGAAGGTAATTATAGAGAGATGAAAACTGAGAAATTAAGAAAGACAGAAAGGAATAAAGAGGAAAAAGAAAGAAAGAAAGAAAAAGAAATGCTCCCAGGGATCCCACTAATGCAGCTGTGCAGACTGGGGAAGTTGCTCCCAAGCCATGCAGTGTGGCCTGGCCAGAAAGGACTCCCAAGCCATGAAAAGAAAAGGAAAGCAAACAAATAAAGCAGACAAAGTAGAACAAATCAAAACAAAGCAAAAAAAAAAAAAAAAAAAGCCCCAGGGATCCCTCCAGTGTGGTGTCCTGTACCAGGGGAGTGGTTCCCCAGTTGAGAGGTACTTCACAGCCTTTCAAGACGAAGCAAAGATGGCACACAGAGTTAGGTGTTTGACAGAAAGAAGGGGGAGGTGGTGGGAGGCATGGAAGAAACCAAAAGAAACAGAAAAAAGCAACATCACTAACAGACAAGTGGCATTCAAGAAGTCGGCCAGTGTGGGCAGGGTGAATCCAGGTGGCCTGGGGCTGAAGCAGTTGCCTCCCAGCCAAGAGACTGCAGCTGGCAGGAAGCAGAGGCAGCCGAGGGGGGATGAGGGGAAGAAGAGTGTGAGGGTTAGGAAAGTGTATATGCTGGTTACTGGATGCTCTGTCTCCTGCTGGGAACTTCATGAAGCTACTTTCCCTTATGCCCTGTCTGCTGATCTCTGATGTGAGTGGGGCAAATCTAAGCCACCACTGCCAGCCAGGAAGTATGGAGAGAGGATGGGGGTAGGAAAGTGTGTATCACTGGTTACCAGGTGCTCTGTTTCCTGCTGGGAGCGCTGTGAAGCTCCTTTCCTGTGCTCCCTGTCCATGATCTCTGATGGGAGTCCAAGATGGTGAATTGGTGCTGGGTTAGCTGGTAGGGGACCTCTGCTGGTAGCTGTCCTCGCTCTCTGTTCTCTGTCAGTTTCTTATTCCATTTAGTGCTTGACTGAATTCTTTATCTCTCCATTTGACACTTTGGGTTCCAGGGTTGATGTTTGTCTCTGTTTTACTTATTTTGGGGGTCTTTGCTGCTGACGGATGGTGTGGTGCTTCTGTCTCTAGTGCCATGTTGGCCAGAAGTCACTTTTTAAGACTTTAAAGAGGTTTTTTTGCAGTAAATTTGCTCAATGCAATATGTCATTTGATTTCTTGACTGCTGCTTCCATGGGCATTGACTGTGGCTCCAAGTAACATGAAATCCTTGACAACTTCAATATTTTTTCCATTTATTATGAGGTTGCTTATTGGTCTCATCATGATGATTTTTGTTTTCTTTATGTTGAAGTGTAGTCCATAGTGAAGGCTGTATTTTTTGGTCTTCATCAATAAGTGTTTCAAGTGCTCTTCAGGAAGCAAGGTTGTGTCATTTGCATATCACAGGTTAATGAGTCTTCCACCAAACCTGATACCCTGTTCTTCTTCATATAGTCCAGCTTCTTGGATTATTTGCTCAGCATACAGATTGAATAAGTATTTTGGAAGGATAAAACCCTGATGCACACCTTTCCTGATTTTAAACAGCACTGTATCCCCTTGTTCTGTTCCAATGACTTCCTCTAGGTCTACATACAGGTTCCATATGTTTTAAGTGTTCTGGAATTTCCACTCTTTGCAATATTATCCACAATATGTTACAACCCACACAGTCGAATGCCTTTGCATAGTCTGTAAAACACAGGTAAACATCTTTCTTGTATTCTCTGCTTTCAGACAAGATCCAACTGACATCAGCAATGTTATCTTTCATCCCACATCCTCTTCTGAATCTGGCTTGAATTTCTGGCAGTTCCCTGACAATGTGATGCTACAATTGGTTTTGAATAATCGTCAGCAAAATTTTACCAGTGTGTAAGATTAATGATATTGTTTGATAATCCTCACTTTCTGTCGGGTCACATTTCCTTGGAATGGTGGTCTTCCAAATTTCTTAGCATAGACAAGTGAGCACTTCAATTGCTGCATCAGTTTGTTGACACATCTCAGCTGGTATTCCATCAATTTCTGGAGACTTGTTTTCCTCTAATTTCTTCAGTGCAGCTTGAACTTCTTCCTTCATTGTCATCAATTCTTGACCATATGTTATGTACTCAAATGGTTGAACGTTGATCAATTCTTTCTGTCTGTGTATCCCTTCCATCTGCTTTTCATGCTTCCTGAGTCATTTAGTGTTTTGCCCATAGATCCCTTCAATGTTGTAACTCGTGGCTTGAATTTTTTCTTCAGCTCTTTCAGCCTGAGAAATGCTGAGCACGGTCTTCCCTTGTGGGTTTCTAACTCTGGGTTTCTACAAATTTCATGATAATATTTTACTTTGTCTTCTCCAGCTGTCATTTGAAATCTTCTGTTCAGTTCTTTTACTTCATCATTTCTTCAGAGTCTCTAATGACATCTATTTTTTGTCTTTTAAATGGCTTTTTTGTTTTCTTCATGTATGATGTCCTTGATGTCATCCCACAACTCATCTGATCTTCACTTATTAGTGTTTAATGTGTCAAATCTATTCTTGAGATAGTCTCCCAACTCAGGTGGGATATATTCAAGGTTGTATTTTGGCTCTCATAAACTTGCTGTAATATTCTTCAGTCGACTTGAACTTTCATATGAGCAATTGATGATCTGTTCCCTAGTTGGTCCCTGGCCTTGTTCTGATATTGAGCTTTTCCATTGTCTCTTTCCACAGATGAAGTCGATTTCATTCTTGTGTATTCCATTTGGCGAGGTCCACATGTATAAAAAAATATAGTTGCCTTTTATGTTGTTGGAAAAAGGTATTTGCAATGAAGAATTTATTGGTCTTGCAAAATTCTATCAGGCTATCTCTGGCATTGTTTCTATCACCAAGGCCATGTTTTCCAACTACGGATCTTCTTTGTTTCCAACTTTTGCATTCCTATCACCAGTAATTATTAATGCATCATGATTGCATGTTTGATCAATATCAGAATGCAGAAGTTGGTAAAAATCTTCTTTCTTCATCTTTGGCCTTAGTCGTTGATGCATAATACTTGTATTAATTGCTCTTTCTTGTAGGTATATGGATATTATCCTAACACTGATGGCATTGTACTTCAGAAAGATGTTAAAATATTCTTTTTGACAATGAAGGTGAGGCCACACATCTATGTCATTTCCGGCATAGTAGACTATATGATTGTTCAATTCAAAATGGCCAATAGCAGTCCTTTTCAGCTCACTAATGCCTAGGATACCTTTATGCTTTCCATTTTATTTTTCATGGCTTCAAATTTTCCTAGATTCATACTTCGTACATTACACATTCCAATTATTAATGGATGTTTGCACCTGTTTCTCCTTATTTTGAGTCATGTCACATCAGAAGATGAGGGTTCTGAACGCTTCACTCCATCCACGTCATAAAAATTGACTCTACTTTGAGACAGCAGCTATTCCTCTGTTGTGTTTTGAGTGCTTTCCATCCTGAGGGGCTAATTTTCTAGCACTATATCAGACAAGACGGAAACCCTACTGGTGTTGTAGTTAAGAGTTTGGCTGCTAACCAAAAGGTTTGAATACACCAGGCACTTCTTGGAAACCCTATGCAGCAGTTCTACTCTGTCTATAGGGTCACTGTGAGTTGGAATCAACTCAACAGCAACATGTTCTTTTTTTTTTTTTTTTTTAAGTCAGACAATGTTTTTCTGCTATTCATAAGGTTTTTCACTGGTCAATTTTTTTAGAAGTAGATGGCCAGATCCTTCTTCCTAGTTTGTCTTAGCCTGGAATCTCTTCTGAAATCTGTGTACCAAGAGTAACCCTGCTGTATTTGAAATACCAGTGGCAAATCTTCCAATATCACAGCAACACACAAGCCACCACAGTATGACTAACAGATGTGTGGTGGCAGACAACAAAAGGGGCCCTAATATATGGTATAAGTAGGATACAAACCATAATTAACAATGCCAGAAGAGAAACTAGATAACTGGGTGCTCCTAAAAGTTAAATAATTATGCGTATCAAAAGGCTTCACCAAAACAGTAAAAAGAGAATCTATAGACTGGAAAAATTTTTGGCCGAGACAAATACGACAAAGGTCCAACCTCTAAAATCTACGAGCGACAGCAACACTTCAACAACAAAAAAGACAAATAATTGAAAAATGGGCAAAGGACATGAACAGACACTTCAACAAAGAAGACATTTAGGCAGCTAACAGACACATGAGCAAATGCTCGTGATCACTAGCCATTAGAGAAATGCAAATCCAAACTGCATTGAGATACCATCTCACCCTGACAATACAGGCACTAATCCAAAAAACACAAAATAACAAATATTGGAGAGGTCGTGGGGAGATTGGAACTATTATGCACTGCTGGTGGGAATGTAAAATGGTACAGTGACTTTGGAAATAGATATGGCTCCTTAAAAAAGCTAGAAATAGAAATACCATAGATCCACCTATACTACTACTAGGAATATACCCTAGAGAAATAAAAGCTGTCACACTAATCAACATATACATGTCAGTGTTCCTTGCACCACTATTCACAACAGAAAGAAGATGGAAACAACCTAAATTTCCATCAATAGATGAATGAATAAACAAATTATGGTGCATACACATAATGAAATGCTATGCAACAATAAAGAGCAATGATGGACCCTCGAAACATCTCACTACATGCATGAATCTGGAGGGCATTATACTGAGTGAAATAAGTCAGTCATCAAAGGACAAGTATTGTAGGAGACAAATATTATAAGAACACAAGAAAAGCTTTACAGATTAAAAAAAAAACATTTTTTGAAGGCTACAAGGGTGGGGAAGGAGGGGAAGGGAAAATCATTAACTAGATAGAAGATAAGTGTCAACTTCAGTGAAGGGAAGGATAACACACAATATAGGGGAAGTTAACACAAATGGACCAAAGCAAAAGCATAGAAGTTTCCTAGACACACCCAAACACTTTGAGTGACTGAGTAGCTGGGCTGGGGCTTGGAGATCATACAGGTTAATTGGCATAACAAAGTTTATAAAGAAAATATTCTACATCCCACACTGGTGAGTAGAATTTGGGGTCTTAAAAGCTTACAAGCAGCCATCTAAGGTACATCTACTGATCCCATCCCATCTGGAGCAAAGGAGAATGAAGAAAAACAAAGACACAAGGAAAATATTAGCCCAAAGGACTAAAGGACCACATGAACCGGAGACTCCACCAGTCTGAGCTGAGAAGAACTAGATGGTGCCCAACTACCGTCAACGAACACTCTGACAGGGATCACAACAGAAAGTCCAGGACAGAGCAGGAGAAAAATGTAGAACAGAATACAAATTCATGAAAAAGACCAGACTTACTGGTCTGACAGAGACTGGAGGAATCTCCAAAACTGTGGCCCCCGGACGCACTGCTAACCCAGAACTGAAACCATTCCTTAAGCCCAACTTTCGGACAAGGAATAGAAAAGCTTACAAAACAAAAATAACACATGTGAGGAACATGCTTCTTCGTTCAATCAAATATGTGAGACCAAATGGGCAACTCCTGTTTAAAAGCAAGACAAGAAGGTAGGAAGGGACAGCAGCTGAACGAATGGGTACAGGGGACCTACGGTGGAAAGGGGGAGTGTGCTGTCACATTGAGCTGTAAACTTCCACTGCTGTCACATTCAGCTGTAAACTTTCACCTAAAGCACAATTAAAAAAAAACAAAACAAAACACTGCACTTTGCTACACTGACTGAACAGTGTTCTTGAACTAGAACTCTTATACACCACCCCAAACACAACTGACAACAAAATAGTTCGACAAAAATCAACAAAGAAGCTATAGAAAACTACTATTTAAAAACAAACAGACAAACAAACCCATTGCCGTCAAGTTGATTCCAACTCAAAACAACCCTAAGGACAGAGTAGAACTGCCCCATGGAGTTTCCAAAGAGCACCTGGTGGATTTCAACTGCCCACCTTTTCGTTAGCAGATGTAGCTGTTAGCCACTATGCCACCAAGGTTTCCATTTTTAAAAAAAGAAAACAAAAATCAAAACATTTTAAGTAATGAAAGTCCCTCCTGCACTAAAATATAAAACACAAAGCAAAAGAAAACTGTAACATAATACTTTAAACTAAATTAAATATCATCAAACAAGTATTTGGAAGTATGAAAAAACACCTTGAATCAAAAATTCAAGCAGTGTGGAGAGAAACTGACAAAAACAGAAAGAAATTACAGAAAAAAAAAAATCTCAGAAATATAGACAACAAGCCAAGATAGGCCACAGGAGAATAGATTCAAGTGAAAATTTAATAAAGGACATTTGAAACAAAAGGTACGAAAGCAATTAAGAGAATGAAAATAAGAGAAAGAAGTAAAAATAGTCAAAGAAAATATTTAAATGAAAGACAATTAACAGGTGAATACCAATATTCCTCATAAACACAAATTCTTTTTTTTTAAATTGTGCTTTAGATGAGGGTTTACAGAGCAAATTAATTTCTCATTAAACAGTTAATGCACATACTGTGACATTGGTTGCCAATCCCACAGCGTGTCAACACTCTCCCTTTCTCATCCCTGGGCTGGTGTGCCCATTGAGTCTCGTTTTGTTTTATGGGTCTGACTAGTCTTTGGCTGAAGGTTGAACCTCAGGAGTGACTTCAACACAAAGCTATAAGGTTGTCTGGGGGCCATACTCTGGGGGTTTCTCCAGTCTCCATCAGACTAGTAAGTCTGGTCCTTATATGTGAGTTAGAATTTTGTTCTACATTTTTCTCCAGCTCTGTCCAGGACCCTTTATTGTGATCCCCGTCAGAGCAGTCGATGCTGGTAGCTGAGCACCATCTAGTTGTGCTGGGCTCAGTCTAGTGGAGGCTGTGGTAGTTGTGGTTCATTAGTCCTTTGGACTAATTTTTTCCCTTGTGTCTTTGGTTTCCTTCATTCTCTTTGCTCCAGCCAGGATGGGACCAGCAGATGTATTTTAGATGGCTGTTCAGAGTGTTTTAAGGCCGCAGACAGTACTCACCACAGTCAAATGTAGAACATTTTCTTTATAAACTGTGTAATGCCAACTGAGGTAGATGTCGTCCGAGACCATGGTCCCCAGCCCTCAGCCCAGTAACTCGGACTGTCAGGGAGGTTGGATGTGTCTGTGAAGCTTCTATGACTTTGCCTTGGTTAAGTTGGGCTGACTTTCCCAGCATAGTATACTGTCTTACACTTCACCAGCATTACCACTTACCTGCTGTCTAGTTCGTGTTTTTAACTTCTCAATCCTCCCCACCCTCATAACCATCAAAGATTCTTTCTGGTGTCGTTTCTATCATCAGGGCCATATTTTCCAACTGCAGATCCTTCTTCTTTGTTTCTAACTTTCACATTTCAATCTCCAGTAATTATCAATGCACCTTGATTGCATGTTTGATCAATTTTAGATTGCAGAAGTTGGTAAAAAGATTCAATTTCTTCATCTTTGACATTAGTGGTTGGTGCATAACTTTGAACAATAGTTGTATGAACTTGTAGGTGTATGGATATTATCTTATCACTGACAGCATTGTACTTCAGGATAGATCTTGAAATGTTCTTTATGATGATGAATGCGATGCCATTTGCCTTCAATTTGTCATTCCCAGCACAGTAGGCCATACAATTTTCCTATTAAAAATGGCCAATACCAGTCCATTTCAGCTAATTACTGCCTAGGATATCGATCTTTAAGCATTCCATTTCATTTTTGACAACTTCTAATTGTCTTAGATTCATAATTTGTACATTCCATGTTCCAATTATTAATGGATATTTGCTGCTATTTCTTCTCATTTTGAGTCATGCCATATCAGCAAATGAAGGTCCTAAAAGTTTGACTCCATCCACACCATAAAGGTCGAACCTACTTTAAGGAGGCAGATCTTTCCCAGTCGTATTCTGAGTTTCTTCCAACCTGAGGGGTTCATTGTCTGACACCATATCAAACAGTATTCTGCTACAATTCATAAGTTTTCACTGGCCAATTTTTTCAGAAGTAAACTGCCAGGTCCTTCTTCCTAGTCTGTCTTAGCCTGGAAGCTCTTCTGAAACCTGTTTGCCAAGGGTGACCCTGTTAGTATTTGAAGCTTCCAGTATCACAGCAACACGCAAGCCACCACAGTGCCAAAAAATGACAGCTGCATGGTGGAAATGCATGATAAGTGGAATAACTTTAGGAGTCCTTAGTTGTTGTTGTTAGCTGCCCCAATTCATAGTGACCACATGCACAACAGAATAAAATGCTGCCCAGTGTTATGCCATCCCCATGGTCTGTTGTGGCTCCAACTACTATGGTCTATAAATTTTTACTGACTAATTTTTGGAAGTAGATCATGAGGCCTTTCTTCCTAGTGCATCTAAGTCTGGAAACTCCACTGAAACCTGTGCAGCATCATAGCAACATACAATCCTCCACTGATAGACAGGTGGTGGCTGTACGTGAGGGACATTGGTTGTGAATCGAACTTGGGTGTCCTGCACGACAGGGGAGAATTCTACCACTGAACCACCATTGCCCCCATGAAGTCTTTTAGGGACTAGTTATCTCCCCATTTAAACAGGCAGAGCAGAGCCTGGAAATCTAATGAAGGCATAACAATGTGGAAGAAAATTGTTGCCCTATTAATGGTATTTACCAATCCAAGGTAAGAAAGGTTAACAGAAGGAGTTTAAAGAAAGAGGAGATGAAAAACTGTGGCTGCCATGCATCTCCAACGCTCAGTCTCTGGTGAGTTGGAGGTGGATGCAGCAGGCATTTGGAACTCCAGCTCGCTCCCTGGCTCCAGTTCCATTCTCATCAGGAACTTTCTGGTAATGATTTGGTATTCCAGGTAGACTTTCCAATAATGTAGAGGTTGTACTGGCCAGCTAACATGGATATTCTGATTTTATTTCTCACTGAGAATATATATACATTGGTATCTCATTTCTTGTGGTTGTTGACATAATCAGTCCCCCTGAGCCAATCACCTCTGTGTGAACTAAAAAGCTTTATTTTTGGACCTTGCAAAGCTGAGGACCAGACCTAGATTATGGAATGAAATTGGGCCAACATGGCACCCTAGACAGATGCAGCATGCAGTCCCTCTGCAGCAAAGACTTGAAAAACTAAGTAAAACATAAAAAAAATCAATCCTGGAACCCTAAATATCAAATGAAGGGATAAAGAAAAGATCAAACATCAAATGGAAGAAGAAACTGAAGGAAAATAGGGAACAAGGAGAGAAATGAAGTGGATGTCCCCTGTCAAGTAACATGGCACAGCATCACCATCTTGGAGCACAGCCATCAGAAACCCCAAACAGGGAGTATGGGAAGGCAAATTCACAGAGCTCCCAACAGGAGACAGAGTACTCGGTAACCAGAGAAACATGCTTTCCTACCCCTCACCCATTTGCCCTGTATACCACCCCTCCCCACAGGCCATGTAGAGCTGCTTTGGCTAGAGAGTGACCAGGCTGCCTCCAGCCTGGTGCCTCCCCATCCCTACCCACCAGCTCCTAACATGCCATTTTTTCCTTTCTTTTCTCTTTTTTCCCTCCCTCCCACCTAGAGGGTATCTCACCTCTACTCTTTATTGCTGGGCCATGTTGCACTGTCTTGGCTAGACAAGGCTAGATAGACACTGGCCTGCCACCAGCCCAGGTCTGTCCCACCCCACTCACAGGCTCCTGACATGCAATTTTTTCCCCTCTCCTCCTTTTCTTTCTCGCTCCTATCCAGCCTGTACCTGACCTCTACCTCTTCCCACCAGGCCATGCCACGCCACATTGGCTAGAGAGACATGGCCCCACTGCCAGCCTGAGGCTGCCCTGCCCTCTCCAGCCAGCTCCTGCCATGTCATTTTTTCCCTTTCTTCCTTTTCCTTCTCCCTCCCACCTAGCCCCGTTCACTATCTCCCCTCTCTTCCAGCTGGCTCCCAGGTCCACTCTTCCCCCACCTGCTAGCTACCTCCCGTTTGTTTCCTTCTTCCTTCTATCTCTTTTCTTTTCTTTGTTACTCCCACCTAACTCTGTACACCACCACCTCTTCCCACTGGCCCTCACTTGCCAGCAGAGCTAGAGTGTCCCTGGCTCAGACCCACCACCACACCAGGCCCACATTACTGCTCCCTTCCCATCCCTCAACCAGCTGCTGAATGGAAGGAAGCAAGTGCATACCACTCCCCATCTGACACCCCTACTTATCTGGCAAGGGGCTGTGAACACTCCCACACTACTGGATAAGCATCAGGAGGCAGACAGCACCCATTCAGTCCACTCTCAGCCACCTTGCCAAACCAAGGGAGAGCAAAGCAGGCTCTCCCTGCTTGCTGCTACCCTGCTCACCCAGACAAGATTGTGAGAGCTATCATGCCCACGGATGAGCAAGCAGCAAAGCATAACTGGCCCATCCACCCTGGCATATCAAAACAAAGAAGCAGGACAAGACAAATGAACATACATTCAATAAATAAAGAAAATAATACCATAATATCTCAGAGACAGCAGAAAATATCAAAACATATAAAGAAGCAGGATAAGATGGCTCCAGCAAGTGACCAAAATAAAGAATCAGATGACCTTCTGGTAGAAGAAAAGGCAGTGGAACTACCTGATATGGAACTTAAAAGACTAATGTTTAGGGTTCTCCAAGAGATTAGGAAAGAAATCAAGGAAAATACAGACAAAACCAAGGAAAAAGTAGACAAAATCATGGAAAACACAGACAAAACCAACAAAAATGAAGCCCCAAACAAGGAAAACACAGTCAAAGCAATAGAAGAGTTCAGGAAAATAATACAAGAACAAAACATCAAAATAAACAAACAACTGGAAATCATACAAAAACAGCAACTAGAACCCCAAAAGATAAACAACAAAACTTCAGAAATAGATAACTCAATAGAAGGTTTTAGGAGCAAATTTGAAGCAATGGAAGACAGAACCAGTGAGATTGAAGACAAATCCATGGACACCATATTGTTTGAGGAAAAATCTGAGAAAAAAATGAAGAAAAATAAAGAAAACCTAAGAATTATGTGGGACACACTCAAGAGCAAAAATCTGCACATGTTCAGAGTTCCAGATGGGGAGAAAATGGAAAACACAGAGAGTATTGTTGAAGATTTGCTGGCAGAAAACTTCCCTAATATCATGAAAGACAAAAAGCTGACTATCCAAGATGCTCAAAAAATCCCATATAAGATAGACACCAAAAGAAAGTCATCAAAAGAGATCATAATCACGCTTGTCAAAACCAAAGACAAAGAAAGAATCCTGAGAGCAGCTTGGGAAAAATGAAAAGTCACTTCCAACGGGGAAACAATAAGACTAAGCTCTGATTACTCATCAGAAATCATGCAGGCAAGAAGGAAATGGGCTGGTGTGTATAAAACATTGAGAGTAAAAAACTGCCAGCCAAGAATAATACATCCTGCAAAACTCTCAAATATGATGATGAAATTAGGATATTTCCAGATAAACAGAAAGTAAGGGAATATGTAAAAACCAAACCAAACTTAAAAGAAATATTAAAGAGAGCTCTTTGATTAGAGAACCAACAACATCAGACAACAACTGGAGTCTAGGACACAGGACAACATCAGCCAGATACCAACCTAGGTACAGACCTAGATTACTGTCACCACGGCAAAACCTGGCAGGTCTCCTCAAGGATATGTGGTGTCTTCATTCTAACCTGAACACCTTTGTGTACCCAGCTATGGAAGGGATTAAATAAAGGGTGGGTTTGTGCCATGCCTTTGTGTTAAATTTACTGAGAACTAATGACCTATAAATTTTATTTTCTATAGTAGAGTACCTAGAACCGAGTAATTATTTCACACAATTAAAGAAAAGCCAGAAGCTGCTGGAATTTTCAAATTCATTATTTCTGTATTTTAAGGCCTTTCTCCCTTTCCCTGGTCACCTTTCTTCCTTTTTGGTCTCCCTTTCTCAGCTGCAATGAACCCTTCTACAACATTAAAACCACTTGCCCGTCAAGTCAATTCCAACTTATGGCAGCCTCATATGTGTCAGAGTAGAACTGTGTTCCATGGGGGTTTCTATGTCTGATTTTTCAGAAGTAGACCACCAGCCATTTCTTCTGAGGCACCTCTGGGTGGACTTGAAGCTCCAACTTTTGATTAGCCACGTGCATTACCCATTTGCACCATCAAGAGTCTCCACAACATTAATATATTTAAACTCTTTAACATAATAATTAGATCTGGCTCTAAGGAGTTAAACGAAAGTACAAGCCATGAGTTTTCTAATTGTTCTTCCACAGGGAAGACTTTAGCCTGTGTCCTTAAACATACCACATCCAGAAAGTAACGCACATACTCCACAGATTTACATGCAATTGCTGAGTGTGGCAATATTTCTCCATGTAGGAGTAAGACTGAAAACTATAAAAGAAACTGCATATTTTTAACCATGTTACTTAAAATAATTTAATTGAGCATATGTTGAGAAACTTGCTTCAGGATCTGATTCCCAAGTCAGGGTGGCAGTTGTTCACACTTCTTCACTCTATATCAGACTATTGACTTGTGCTCAATGGCCATAATCAAAGGTTCCAGCTGGTTGGAGCATGGGAAAGCCTTTCTTGGACTTACAAGAAGTCTGGGAAGTTGGCCTGGGGGCTGACCAAGAGCAAAACAGAAAAACCACTAATAAGATTCAGCTGGAACAAACAGCCTTTATTTAGTTTAGGAAATTAATGATATGTCAACAGGACATGTATGTAACCTTAATGTTTCCAATTGGACAGACCAGATTTGTGAGCTGTAATTCAAAGCCAGGGCCATGACTCTTCTGCTGGAAAGCAAACTTATTTGGTTTCTCTGCCTCACTCTTCAGGTACACCTTGCTTTAAATAATCACTTTATCTAGAACCTCACATTTCAAGTACTGGAAGTTAATTGAGGCTACTTATTTACATAAATAGAAATCAGAATTTGATAGATTTTCAAGAAGTGACACGTGATGAGTTTCATGATAATAAAATCATCTGACGTTGCTCTTTTAGAAGCTGTAATACTCATCCATCCTAAGGAAGAAGGAACCAACATTTCAGTGGAGAAGAATTGGGGGCAAGTAGGCAAGTGAGGCACTTCTTTAATCTTGGTCTGAGAAAACACATGAGGGCTAAGAAGATGAAGGGCTGGGGGATTACTGGCACAGAGAGGAGGCTGCTGAAGGAGAAGCAAGTCATAAAAATAAGCAGACCTGTCTGAGGTGGGTACTATATCAGCTCACACAAGAGCTGTTTCTGCCTAGCTATGTTTGACAGCACAATTGGCCTCTCCATTTCCCTTCCAGTGTTTTGTTCTGCTATATATATAAGGTCTCCATGAGTCAGAGCTCACTCAACGTCAACTACTGACAACAGCTGAAGCAGAGTGCACTTGTTAATTTGTTCAATCTTTACAACAACCCTATGAGCTAAGCACTATTATTAGCCACATTTTACCCATAAGTAAATTGAGGCACGGAGAGCTTAAGTTCACCCAGCTGATAAGTAATGGAGTTGGACTGCAAAGCTGGACAAGCTGGTTCCAGAGTCCTACTTTTAACTACCGTGCTACAGCACAGAAACATCACTTTGCTATGTAAAGGCGGCAGAAGCCACTGAACTGCCAGTTATTGCCGTGTGGGAATATGAGTCTAGTTTTACTTGCCATTCTTTCTTTTTTTTTTTTTTTCTATTAAGAGAACCTAGAGATCTGAATTTTTGTGTGTGTAAAATCTCCTGTTGTCTCTAACATGGCTCATTTTTAAAAAATCTCTGGGAAGCTCAAAGAGAACACATCTCTGGGCCTCTTTTGGCCTGCAGGCCATAAGCTTACAAGCTCTGCAAACACCAGCTGAAACCAAACTCGTTGCCACCAAGTTGATTCTGACTCATAGTGACCCTATAGGACAGAGTAGAACTGCCCCATAGGGTTTCCAAGGATGTAAATCTTTATAGAAGCAGACTGTCACATCTTTCTCCGGGAAGAAGCTGGTGGGTTCAAACCACCCACCTTTCAGTTACCAGCTGGCGCTTTAACCGTGTCTCCCTGATACAGCCTAAAATTTGAGAACCATTGCCTTAGAATATCTTTTATGGAAAGGGAGCCAAGACTTGATGGGAAGAGATGGTCATCCCTGCTCCTACAGAGTTGGCCAAGGAATTGATGGAGAGAAATCTCAAAAACACTAATGGAAGGACTACTTGGGGAGAATATAGCTTTCTTGTGAGGCCATCAGGATGAAATTTAGCAAATTATATGCTTAATTAGCTAAATTACACTTTCATTTGTCGTCATATAACTGACATGCTTCCTATAGTATGAGTTCAGTTAACATTTGGAGTCCATCTGCTCAAAACAATGATCTTAAATTTAAAATAGTTGTTATTTTATGGCAATAGTTAGGTAAAAGAGCCAATTATATACAGAGCGCAGTAGAAAAGAGAGCAAATACCCACGCACTCTGTGTGGCAGGAAGCTGGCATCGAGGCGGTTAAAATGCTGCCTTAAATAATCACAATCTGTAAGACCTCTGGATGTAATTGACAGAAACCCAACTTAAACTAGCTTAGCAAAACAGGGATGTTATAGAAATCATTCTGACCACATATGTTGTGTTAGGTGCCATCAAGTTTGTTCCGACTCATAGCAACCCTACGTACAACAGAATGAAACACTGCCCCATCCTGCGTCATCCTCACAATTGTTGCTATGCTTGAGAGTATTGTTGCAGCCACAGTGTCAATCCATGTGGTTGAGGGTCTTCCTCTTTTTCTCTGACCTTCTACTTTACCAAGCATGATGTCTTTCTCCAGGGACTGGTCCCTCTGGATAACGTGTCCAAAGTATGTGTGACCAAGTCTTGCCATCCTTGCTTCTAAGGAGCGTTCTGGCTGTACTTCTTCCAAGACAGGTTTGTTTGTTCTTCTGGCAGTTCCTGGTATATTCAATATTCTTTGCCAGCACCATAATTCAAAGGCGTCAATTCTTCCTCAGTCTTCCCTATTCATTGTCAAGCTTTCGCATGCATTAGAGGCAATTAAAAATACCATGCTTTTGTTCAGGTGCACTTTAGTCTTCAAAGTGACACCTTTGCTTTTTAACACTTTAAAGAGGTCTTTTGCAGCAGATTTGCCTGATGCAATACATCATTTGATTTCTTGACTGCTGCTTCCATGGACGTTGATTGTGGATCCAAGTAAAATGTAATCATTCTGACCACATACAAGTCTAAACAAAGAAACAAAAAAAAAAACCCAAACCTGTTGCCATCAAGTAGATTCTAATTCATAGTGACCCATAGGGTTTCCAAGGAGTGGCTGGTGAATTCAAACTGCTGATCTTTTGGTTAACAGCTAAGCTTTTAACCACTGTGCCACCAGGGCTCTACGTATATATCTAAAAAATGAATATGTTTTCTTATAAACTAATGGTGAACCACAGATAATTTTATATGGGTCAATAAGATCTAGTCATAAGAATGTTTTTAATTACTAAGTCTGAATTCCTAATAAGGAATTGAGTCAATCCTATTAGATCCTTGCTGACTTGGCTGGACCTGAGGACAAAGTGAGCCAGTGAGAGATAAACCCCACTAGTGATATTACAGCCTTAGAGGAGAAGATCCAGGAAAGACCCAGCCCTGCAGGAAGGTGGTAGAAACAGGGAGGAGACACAAAATATAAGTCTAAGGCTTGGTCATAGGCCAGGCTCTTGCTAGTTGGTGTATCATACATCCTGTCAGGGTTATGTTTAGACCCAACCCCACTTCTCTAGTTCTCCTAGGATGGAGATTTGGGGACCCTCTGGGAGGAAACATTAGCACACTATCTGCTGTAGCCAAATTCATCTTGGGGGATGAAATGCCCAAGCCTTGACAGCATTTTGCAAGAGGGAAGTAGGGTGACGAGTAGTGTGCCACTTCATTCTCTTGGATAAATGTTGTTGTTAGCTGCTGTCATAGTGACTCCATCACAAGGGACTAAAACGCTGCCTGGTCCTGAGCCAACACCACAAGCAGTTATGGCTCTGACCATTGTGATCCACAGGGTTTTCATTAGCCGATTTTTGGAAGTAGATGGCCAGGCCTTTCTTCCTAGTCCCTCTTCATATGGAAGCTCCTCTGAAACCTGATCAGCACCGTAGCAATGAAAACGGCAAGCCACCACTGATAGACAAGCGGTGGATGTGCATGAGATGCACTGGCCAGGAATCAAACCAGGGTCTCTGGCATGGAAAGTAAGAATCCTACCACTGAACCACCAGTGTCTCTGGGATTAATACTACCCAATAAAAAGTAAAATAAATTCCCCCTCTCTTTTTAAAGAGTGTGGCCTAAAGAATGTTTAATTCATTTGAAACTTGTGAGCAGGCCAAAGGATATTTGGTTAAGCTGGTCCAAATCACTATCTGACGAATGCATATTAATGAATTTGGACTTTATTCTGAGGACAATGGGAAACATTGAACAGTTTTTAGAAGAGGAATGACATAATCCAATGTGGGTTTTAGAAAAATCAACTCTGGTTGCAATGTGGAGACTAAAACTATTGTAGTGCTTAAGGAAGTAGTTGATGGTGGTCTGAAAACAGTTCTACATTATTTCTTAATAGATCCTGTTCCTTACGTAAAATATCAGATGGACAAACCAAGACCTATAATTTGTTAAAGAGTAAATTTGCATGAAGCTTCGTTGAATATCAGATAAGCTAATGGTCTACAGCACAAGATTGTTTACTTTTTAAAAGTATCATAGCTTATGTCTTTGTTCTATAGAATTAGATTCAATCCTATGGAGTTAAACAAACTAACTGGAAAAGATCAGAGCCCACCAGTTAAATACAACCTTTGAATAGTTTCAGTGGCAAGAACATTCTGATTATTTAATAAATGTATAATCTAGCCTATTGACATATATAAGGAAGTGTTAGTGGGTCCCCAGCCATATGAGTTTAGGACCCATAACATTTAAGGCAATGGCCCTAGAGCTTTAGAGCTGAGAAAAATAGGCCTCCCAGGCAGAAGCTTGTATGTGTATTTCTATGACCTCTTTCAACTAGAGTCATGCCTTGGACGACGGCCCTAAATGTATTCTCACTGTTGTTGTTAGCTGCTGTTGAGTTGGCCCTCAGCTCCTGGCAACCCCATGTGTTAGAGAGTAGAAGTGCTCCACAGGGTTTCCTTGGCTATAATTTTTATAGAAGCAGATCACCAGGTCTTTTGTTCTGCGGTGCCCCTGGGTGGGTTTGAATCGCCAACCTTTCAGTTAGCACTTGATCGCAAACCACTTGTGCCATTACAAAACCAGGCCTTTGACCTCCTAAAAGTATTTATTACACCCAGTTAGTCCCAAAGCATTAAGAAGTTTATAATAAGATTTAAATTTGGTAAGTTCTTTTTTACCAGCCTGCTCCTCTGGGTAGAGTTTGTTTTTTTTCTTTATTTGTTTGTCCTTTGGATTCTTAATTAAAAAAAAAAAAGTTAAACAACAACAAAAAAGCAGTTGCCATGGAGCTGATTCTGACTCATGGCGATCCCATGTGTGTCAGAGTAGAACTGTATTTCATGGGGTTTTCAATGGTTGTTTTTTCAGAAGTAGATCACCACGCCTTAGTTTTGAGGTGCCTTTGGTTAGCAACCAAGCATGTTAACCATATTCCACCCAGGGATTCAGCAACTGGGAGATTAAGACACACTTGCCCAAGAATGGAGCAGAAGAGGCTGGATCCAGCTTATTAGCAGATTATTTGTAAGAGAAAAAGGAGAATGACTCCTCTTCCAGGCTAAGAGACTGAAAATCAAATGAGTAATCAGGGGGGTAGACCATGGTGTACTCTATGAATATTGGAAATTGTTATAAAGATAGTATTGCATAGGCAACTTTTAAGTCTTTGAGGATGAGCTGTTTTGCCTGCAACATCCAAGCCAGCTGCAGCAGGTAGCAAAGCAGCCTCACTGCATTCTTTGTATGTCAGACCCCTCTGGAGTTGAGGTCTTGGCCCTAATTAATAATGATTTTTTTTATTGTACTTTTGATGAGGGTTTATAGAACAAACTCACTTCTCATTAGTTAGTACACGTATTGTTTTATGACATTGGTTAACAGCCCCACAACATGTCAACACTCTCCCTTCTCAACCTTGAGTTCCCTATTACTAGCTTTCCTGTCCCTTCTTGCTTTCTAGTTCTTGCCCTTGGGCTGTTGCACCCCTTTAGTCTCATTTTGTTTTATTGGCATGTCTAGTTTTGGCTGCAGGGCGAACCTCAGGAGTAACATCATTACTGAGTTGAAAGGATGCCCAGCGGCCATACTCTAGGGATTTTTCCAGTCTCCGTCAGACCAGTAAGTCTGGTCTTTTTTTGTGAGTTAGAATTTTGTTCTACATTTCTCTCCAGCTCTGTCCAGGATGCTCTATTGTGATCCCTGTCAGAGCAGTCAGTGGTGGTAGCCAGGTACCATCTAGTTGTGCTAGACTCAGTCTGGTAGAGGCCATGGTAGTTGTGGCCTATTAGTCCTTTGGACTAATCTTTTCCTTGTATCTTTATTTTTCTTCATTCTCCCTTGCTCCCAAAGGAGTGAGACCAGTGGAGTATCTTAGATGACTGCTCACAGGCTTTTAAGGCCCCAGCCACTACTCACCAAAGTAGAATGTAGAACAATTTCTTTATAAACTATGATATGCCAATTGAGCTAAGTGTTCCCCAAGACCAAATTACGACTTTTTAAATGTTCCTAAATCAAGTCCTTCGGGAATCTTGCAGTAAATTTCGTTCTTTGCTCTTGCCTCTCAGTATTGGAGGCTTCAGGCATTCCCAGACTTTCCTGTCCAGCTGGTCCCCTTAAGGATACTTGCACAGTTCTTCCTTTTGTTTACCTCTTCTTGTAGAAAGTCCTTGCTTCCTCCAGGACATCTGTGTCCCCTCCGTATCAGAGAAGAAAATTTTTGCCCTTTACCCACACTCAGGGCTGGAAGGGGTAAGTTCACAGCAGGACAACCGGCTGTTGAGTCATGCAATTCAAAATTACTAGGTACTCAAATTAAACTTAGACCAGTGAAATACAAAATATGCTCTCGTATTTGGCATTATATAAGTTTCTATTTATCATAGGACTTAGATTCTTGTAGAATGGCATAAACCGTAAAATGGAGGACTGAAAAGTCCAAACTAACTTGGCATGTTTGAGGTGACCAAGTATGTGACACTAGTAAGGCCCAGCAAGGAGTGGCCAGCAGGTTTCTGCATGGGACAGGCTCACACAGGGCCTCAGTGGTATGCAAACTCTGCTTACAGTGATGCAAACTGGATATACGTTTATTTCAAAGCCAAGAGTTGTCAAATAGACAGTCCATATGGCAAGCCTATGATTTCCTGTCCTAGAGTATGAAAAACATTCATGAGCTACGTAAATTTCCAGCTTGCTTTCCCAAGTGAATCATAACGACGTTGGATGGAAAGGATTTGTCCAGAGACGTGAAAATGTCCCAAGTCACTAGTAATTAAAAGGGAATGTACTAGGACATATATCACTTTGGCTAGAAAGAAATCACATTCCTACCCTGACTTCATCACAGGGTCTGCCAGCTCTGAGTGGAAACTAAACCCATTGCCGTCTTGTCGATTCTGACTCATGGCAACCCCATGTGTTGCAGAGTAGAACAATGCTTCATAGGGTTTTCAAGACCGTGATCTTTTGGAAGCAAATCACCAGGTGTTTCTTTTGAGGCACCTCTGGGTTGGGTAGAACCACCGACCTTCCAATTAGTAGTACAGTGCTTAACCATCGTGCTTAGCCAGGGACTCCTACTCTCAGTGTAAAGGGATATTAATTTTCTCCAGATTAGGCCTAATCATAGAAGTGTCCACCCGCCCTGAGCTGTTTTCAGACTTCAAAGAAAATGATGTGGGAGAAGAACAGTTAAGGTGAGAATGGCCTCAGAGCAGTTTCCTGAGGTCAGCATTGCCATGCTGAAAGCAGTGAGATTTATCTTGACAAGCAAATTAAAGATCTATTGAGAATGGACTCATCCAGAAGCTTAGCGAACGGGCACAGTAAGTTGGCAATAGTGGGCAATGGTAGTTCAGTGATAGAATTCTCACTTTCCATGTGGGAGACCTGGGTTTGATTCCAGACCAATGCACCTCATATACAGCCACCACCCATCTGTCAGCAGAGGCTTGTATGTTATTATGATGCTGAACAGGTTCAATGGAGTATCCAGACTAAGACAAATTAGAAAGAGAGGACTGGTGATCTACTTCTGAAAATCAGCCAATCAAAACTCTATGAATCACAAATGGGGTTGCCATGAGTCAGGGGCTGACTTGATAGCAGCTAACAACAACAACAAAGTAGTCAGTAAGAAGTGAACATGGTATTTTGGTCAATTCTTTGTCAAGAGACTACAGAATGATATGTGCTATGTCTTGCTAACAAAGGCCAGGCAAGATTAAGGAATGGGGTAAACATGTACTGAGCCAAACCCTCTCCAGATAGGGTGAGCAGGGTTGGGCATGCTCTGCCTGAGGGGTAGGAGGGGGCTACAGTGCAGATCCACATGGTGTACCTGCAGTAAACAAGTAAGACTGGACTAATGAGTTTAACTCTGTGAATTATAGGATTATGGAATTAGAACCATATGAGAATGTTTATGCAATAATTTGTTATGTATAACCAATAATTATTCTGTTCTTAAATCTGCTACTCACAATTTCCTGAATTCAGGTACTCATTTTCTCTTATCCGCCTTTTTAAAATAACTTCCTAAATTGCTTTCCCACCTAAGGACTCATGTCAATAGATTTGGTGAATAATGACTTTCAAAAGAACAATTTAAGTAGAGAGGGTACAATATAGATCATAAGACATGATAATAATCACCAGAATTTACTGAGCTGAATTTTTACTTGTCTTTTTTCCCTTAATCTTTATTAGAATCCTGTAGAATTATATCCATTTTATAGATGAAGACTCTGATGTTCAGAGTAATCGAACAACTCATTCAAAGGCCCCAGATGTTGTGTCAGACAGAGTCCTAGCAGAAGGCAGAATTTTACAAAGATGTTCAAATGAAAGAGATTTTAATGAATAGGCCACTTTCCAAGGTGTGCACAGGGTTAAGGAAACCAAGAAGGAATGTCAAAATATTCAGAGGCTAAAAGGAATGAGAAGCCATTACTACCCCTATATGTGGACAGGTCCCTGGGTGACAGAAACATTTAAGCACTTGACTACCAGCCAAAGGATTATCTGTTCCAACTCAGGCAGAGGCATCTCAGAAGACAGGCCTGGTGATCTGCTTCTAAAAATCAGTTCTACTCTGCACACTTGAGGTTGCCATGAGTGGAATTGACTAGATGGCAACTAACAACAACATGTGAAGGGGCAAAGGAAGGAAACAGATTGGAGCAAAGTGAGATAGTTATGGGATTAAGACCATAAGAGATCATTTATA
This sequence comes from Elephas maximus indicus, assembly GCF_024166365.1. Lineage (NCBI taxonomy): Eukaryota > Metazoa > Chordata > Mammalia > Proboscidea > Elephantidae > Elephas > Elephas maximus. The sequence continues at coordinate 161,893,251 of NC_064821.1, read as the reverse complement.
CACTGAGGGGAAGAAAGTATTAATCAGAAAAGGAGAGTTATAGAAGGGGTAATTAACAGGATATAGGCTGGAGAAAAAGAAATGAGTGAGAGCAAAAACACAAGTGGAGAAGTTATGGTTAGAAAGGAGAAAAAACACATCTTCCTATGAGTCAGGAGAGAAGAATACAAAAGGAATGAAGGAAACATCATCAGTTTGTCTGTAGAGAGTGAGGCTATCTTCGGGGAGAAAGGAGCGTGGATGCTATAGGAACTAGAGAAGAGTTGACACAGCAGTTGTACTAGTTTGAAAGGAACTCAGCTGAGGATGGAAAAAGAATTAGTGCATGGTGCTGCAGACCACACAAATGCTGCTTAGCCCAAATTGTAATATATTCAGTCAGCATTGTTACAGAGCAAGCACAACGGAACAAGTCTTTTTCTGATTACATCATTCTTTAAGAAAATGCTAACCAATGACTGCCCTGACAGGCAACACAACAGAGAACCCCTGAGGGAGCAGGAGAGCAGTGGGATGCAGACCCCAAATTCTCATAAAAAGACCAAACTTAATGGTCTGACTGAGACTGGAAGGACCCCGGAGGTCATGGTCCCCAGACCTTCTATTAGCCAAAGACAGGAACCATTCCCAAAGCCAACTCTTCAGACAGGGATTAGACTGGATAGAAAATGATACTGGTGAAGAGTGAGCTTCTTGGATCAAGTAGACACATGAGACTGTGTGGGCAGCTCCTGTCTGGAGGAGAGATGAGAGTGTAGAGGGGGTCAGAAGCTGGCCGAATGGACATGAAAACAGAGAGTGGAGGGAAGGGGTGTGCTGTCTCGTTAGGGGGAGAACAACTAGGAGTATATAGCAAGGTGTATATAAATTTTTGTATGAGAGACTGATTTGATTTGTAAACTTTCACTTAAAGCACAATAAAAATTAAAAAAAAATGAAAATGCTCTGACAGGTTTGACGTGGTTAAGAAACCACTTAAGAGACTTACTTCTGAAATTATGACTGCTAGTATTGTGAGATACCTTTCTCTGCAGAAAAACTAGTTTCTGGAAAAGAATGCATTCTTAGAGGTATTGCTGATTTCTCAAGAGATAAAGGATGCCTTTGAAGGACCCTCTGTCCATTAAAAAAAGACAATGTGAGCTACAGCTGTGGCAGCCAAGTGGGGTGGAGTTGCCCTGAAGATAAATCCCAATAGGTGCACTGAAATCTAGATCACTGGTAAAGCGAAGGGAGTATATAAACAAAATACAGTGCTTACACAAATAATGCAGGCTTTCTCCATTTGTTCACATTTAGTAAGCACATTATACTAATTTTTTACAGCAACACATAAAAAAATTAGCATAGTGTCACTTATGAAAATACCTGCCAAAAGAACATAGTTAAGAAGAAAATTATTTAAACACAATCAATACACTTAATATATAATATATAGAACTTTGCTCCCCAAAATTCGAGAATCACTTTCTTCTCAGTTTAAAAAAACTGTTCATAATCTAGACTGTTAAGCTTGCTGCAATAAATTTTATAAATGGGTATCGTAAAGACCACATTCTCTGACAAAGGTACGCTTAAGCTAAAGTCAATAAGAGATAAATACAGTCATGCACTGTATAACATCTGTTCGGGAAATGTCTGACCGCAGAGATGTCCGTGGGTCCATAAAGTTATGACACAGTTCAGAAATCCCTATTGGAGAGTGGGATGTAGCAGATATAACAGGACATAGTGAACACAACAGCTTCCCGCATGCGACAAGTATACCTCATATCTTGTATACAAAGTGATTGTACTGCCAGGCATATAATGGTACAGTGTATATATAACCTATAATACATATGTCTTGATAGTCATAATAAACACCCATATTACTAGCTTATGTATGTACTGTACTTTCTTTTTTTGAAATTGTTCTTTAGATGAAGGTTTACAGAACAAATTAGTTTCTCATTAAACGACTAATACACACATTGTTATGCGACATTGGTTGCCGATATCACATGCCAACATTGTCCCTTCTTCACCTTGGGTTCCCCATTACCAGCTTTTCTGTCCCTTCCTACCTTCTCATTGTTGCCCCTGGGCTGGTATGCCCATTTAGTTTCATTTTGTTTTATAAGCCTGTCTAATCTTTGGCTGAAGGGTGAACCTCAGGAGTGACTTTAGTGTTGAGTTAAAAAGGTGTCCAGGAGCCATACTCTCAGGGTTTCTCCAGTCTTTGTCAGACCAGTAAGTCTGGTCTTTTTTGGGGTTTGATTTTTGTTCTACGTTTTTCTCCAGCTCTGTCCGGGACCCTCTATTGTGATCCTTATCAAAGCAGTCAGTGGTGATAGCTAGTTGTACTGATATACTATACGTTCTATCATTATTTTAATGTGAACTTCCACTGCTTACAAATAAAAAGTTTACTGCATAACAGTGTATGCTTCAACTCATAGTCAGCAGCATCCAATTCTGTGTTCCCACAATGTCCAAATCACGTAACACCCTATTTCACAGAACATATCATGGATGTTAAGCAACGTATGACTGTTAATATATACATATATATATATATATATATATATACATACATACATACATTTGGAAAACTAAAAACGTCCTTCTAAATAACTCGCAAGTCAAAAGACCAAATCAGATTAGATATGAAATTACTCAGATCTAAATAATAATGAAAACGATACATATCAAAACCTGTAGGATGCAGCTAAAGAAGAACTTGGAGGGCAATGTATAGCCATAGATGTTTATTTTAGGAAAGAAGCCTGAAATGTAATAATCTTAGTATGCAATTTAAGAAACAAGAAAAATAACAGCAGAAAAAATACAAAGAAAGGAAATAGTTAATGAAGGTAAGGAATGTCATGGATTGAATTGTTTCCCCCCAAAATACATGTCAACTTGGTTAGGCCATGATTCCCAGTATTGTGTGGTATTCCTCCATTTTGTGATTGTAATTTTATGTTAAAGAGGGTTGGGGTGGGATTGTAACACCCTTACTAAGGTCACATCCCTCATCCAATGTAAAAGGAGTTTCTCTGGAGTGTGGCCTGCACCTCCTTTAATCTTACAAGAGATAAAAGGAAAGAGAAGTAAGCAGAGAGTTGGGGATCTCACACCACCAAGAAAGCTGTGCCAGGAGCAGAGAATGTTCTTTGGATCGGGGGTTCCTGCCCTGAGAAGCTCCTAGTCCGGGCGAAGATTGACGAGGAGGACCTTACTCCAGAGCTGACAGAGAGAGAAAGCCTTCCCCTGGAGCTGACACCCTGAATTTGGACTTCTAGCCTACTAGACTGTGAGAAAATACATTTCTCTTTGTTAAAGCTATCCATGTGTGGTATTCCTGTTACATCAGCACTAGATGACTAAGACACAATATGTACCAAAACTTGTAGGATGCAGCTAAAGAGGAATTTGGTAGGTAATATATAGCCATAGATGTTTATTTTGGAAAAGAAGCCTGAAATGTAATAATCTTAGCATGCAATTTAAGAAATGAGAAAAATAACAACAGAATAAATACAAAGAAAGGAAATAGTTAATAAAGGTAAGAGTAGAAATCAATGAAAGAAAAAACAAATATATGATAGAAAGAGTCAAGAAAGTAAAAAATTAAATCTTTGAAAAAGCTAATAAAACTGATAAACTCTGGCAATATTGATCAGGGGAAAAAAAAGCACAATTAAACAATATTACCTATGTGGCAGTGATTAAAAAAGAGATCATGAATGACTTTATGACAATGAATTTGAGAACATAGAAGAAATGGAAAAATTACGAGAAAAAATACAACTCAAAACTTACTCTAGAGGGAATATAAAGCCCTAACAGTCATATCATCATACAATAAGTTGAAGCAGTAGTTAAAACTCTTCACGTAAAGAAAATAGCACAGCCTATAGTTGTATAGGTGCATTCTACCGTATTTTCAAAGAACAGGTAATTTCAATCTTAAAGAAGTTCTATAAAATAGAAGAAAAAGGAAGTCTCCCCCATTTATTCTCTGATGCCAGAATAATCTAAATATGAAAATCAGACAAGAGCAGTACAAGAAAGTAAAATGAAAGCACCAAATTACACAAAACTCTTAAAGGAAATATCAGCAAGCTAAATCCATGTTTTTTTTTAAAGAGAGAATGTGAGGGGATTGACTGTAAAAGGAAATCAGGGAATATTTTAGGGTGATGAACACTGGTTCCGGTGTGTTGATTGTGGTGGTGGTTACATGACCAAATGTTCTAGAATAAATTCTGTCTCCCGAAAATACGTGTTGTAAACCTTAAACTCTGTGTCCATGGGTATAATCCCATTTGGGAATATGTTGTCTTTGTTATGTTAATGAAGTAAGATTAGTATAGGGTGTGTCTTGAGTCAATCTCTTTTGAGATATAAAAGAGATTAAACAAGCAAGCAAGCAGAGGAGAGATGGGGTAAGATAGATGGCAAGACACATGGAGATCTCCAAGGAACTAGGAAGCAGAAGCTGAAGAGACAAGGACATTCTTCCAGAGCCAACACAGAGAGAAAGCCTTCCCTTAGAGCTGGCACTCTGAATTCAGACTTTTAGCCTCCTAAACTGCAAGAAAATGAATTTCTGTTTCTTAAATCCAGTCACAATGTTATAGCAGCACTTGATAATTAAAACAGAATTTTATACCAGCAGTGAGTTGCTGCTCTAACAGATACCAAAAATATGGAAGTGGTTTTAGAATTAGGTAATGGGTTGTGATGATTAATATTGTGTGTCAACTTGGCTTGGCCATGATTCTCAATGTTTATATGTGACCACTCCCATTATGGAATCTGCTGTGAGTAGCCAATCAGATGAAAAGGATTTTCTTTGGGGGTGTGGCCTGCATCTGAATATAAGGAGATGTTCTGGCTTTTTGCCCACTCTGGATCCTGCAGCTGCCTCCTGTTTATCTGACCTCTGGCTCTTGGGACTTGAGTTATCAGCTTATCTGCAGATCTTGGGATTTGTTGATCTTCACAGTCTGAGAGTGGGAGCCCTGCTCTCCAATGTGCTGACCTTGGGTTTGCTAGCCCCTGCAGCTATGTGAATCAAGAGAAGCCTCTATCCTGATCCATGGACTTGGGACTTTCCAGTCTCTACAACCACATGAGCGGTTTCCTTGATATAAATCTCTCTTCATATATATTTTCAGAAACCCTGGTGGCGTAGTGGTTAAGTGCTACTGCTGCTAACCAAAGGGTCGGCAGTTTGAATCCACCAGGTGCTCCTTGGAAACTCTATGGGGCAGTTCTACTCTGTCCTACAGGGTGGCTATGGGTCGGAATCAACTCTACGGCACTGGGTTTTTTTTTCTGACGGCACATATATATATGTTTATACACTTTACTGGTTTTGCTTTTCTAGAGAACACAGCTAAAGACATGGGTAGAGGCTAGAAGAATTTTAAGGTGCTTTTTTTTTTTTTTTTTTTAATAGTAAAAGAGAGCCCTGGTGGCGCAGTGGCTCAGAGCTCAGCTGCTAACCAAAAGGTCAGCAGTTTGAATCCACCAGCTACCCCTTGGGAACCCTATGGGGCAGTTCTACTCTGTCCTATAGGGTTGCTATGAGTTAGAATCGACTTGATGGCAACAAGTTTTGGTTTTAATAATAAAAGCCTAGATTGCATTGAAGATACTAAGGCAGTTGGTAGAATTAAGGATGCCAAAGGCAATTCTGATGAGAGCTGAGAAAGAAATGTGGAGAGCAATAGAGAAATCTCTAACATCTCAGAGAATACATATGGCACCAGCAACAGAATGTTGCCAGAAAAGTGGACATTAAATGTGCTACTGGTGAGGCTTTAAAAGAAAATGATGAACATGTCATTGGAAAACAGAGGAAGGGTGATCTTTTTATGCAGTGGCAAAGAACTTATCTGAATTGTTTTCAAATGTTTGGTGGAAGGTAGAACTTGTAAGTGATGAACTTGGATGTCTGATGCATGAGATTTCTAAGCAACATCTTAAAGAGGCCATGTGGTTTCTACTCCTGCTTCCAGCAAAATGTGCGAGGACAGAGATGAGCTTAAAAATGAATGGTGCAATAAAGAGACAGAGAGTCTCAGACTGGATAAAGAAACACAATCCGTCTATATGCTGCCTACAAGAGACACACCTTAGACTTAGAGACACAAACTAAAACTCAAAGGATGGAAAAAAAATATCAAGCAAACAATAAGCAAAAAAGAGCAGGAGTACCAATATTAATTTCTGACAAAATAGACTTTAAAGTTAAATCCACCACAAAGGATAAAGAAAGACACTACATAAGGATAAAAGGGACAATTGACAAGGAAGATATAACCATATTAAATATTTATGCACCCAATGACAGGGCTGCAAGATACATAAAACAAACTTTAACAGAACTGAAAAGTGAGATAGACACCTCCACAGTTATAGTAGGAGACTTCAACATACCACTTTCAGAGAAGCATAGGACGTCCAGTAAGAAGCTCAATAGAGACACGGAAGACCTAATTGCTACAATCAACCAACTTGACCTCATTGACTTATACAGAACACTCCACTCAACTGCTGCAAAGTATACTTTTTTCCCTAGTGCACATGGAACATTCTCTAGAAATAGACAACATATTCGGTCATAAAACAAACCTTTGCAGAATCCAAAACATCGAAATATTACAAAGCACCTTCTCAGACCACAAGGCCATCAGAGTGGAAATCGATAACAGGAAAATGAGGGAAAAGATATCAAATACTTGGAAACTGAACAATACCCTGCTCAAAAAAGACTGGGTTATAGAAGACATTAAGGAGAGAATTAAAAAATCCATAGAATGCAGCGACAATGAAAATACTTCCTATCAAAACCTCTGGGACACAGCAAAAGCAGTGCTCGGAGGTCAATTTATATCGATAAATGCACACATACAAAAAGAAGAAAGAGCCAAAACCAGAGAACTGTCCCGACAACTTGAACAAATAGAAAGTGAGCAACAAAAGAATCCATCAGGCACCAGAAGAAAAAAAATAATAAAAATTAGAGCTGAAATAAATGAGTTAGAGAATAGAAAAACAATTGAAAGAACTAACAAAGCCAAAAGCTGGTTCTTTGAAAAAATTAACAAAATTGATAAACGATTGGCTAGACTGACTAAAGAAATACAGGAAAGGAAACAAATAACCCAAATAAGAAATGAGATGGACCATATCACTACAGACCCAACTGAAATTAAAAGAATCATACCAGATTATTACGAAAAATTGTACTCTAACAAATTTGCAAACCTTGAAGAATGGATGAATTCCTGGAAAAACACTAAACTAACACAATCAGAAGTAGAACAACTAAATAGACCCATAACAAAAAAAGAGATTAAAACGGTAATCAAAAAACTCCCAACAAAAAAACCCCTGGTCCGGATGGCTTTACTGCAGAGTTCTACCAAACTTTCAGAGAAGAGTTAACACCAGTACTACTAAAGGTATTTCGAAGCATAGAAAATGATGGAATACTGCCTAACTCATTCTATGAAGCCACCATATCCCTGATACCAAAACCAGGTAAAGACACCACAAAAAAAGAAAATTACAGACCTATATCCCTCATGAACATAGATGCAAAAATCCTCAACAAAATTCTAGCCAGTAGAATTCAACAACATATCAAAAAAATAACCCACCACGACCCAGTGGGATTTATACCAGGTATGCAAGGCTGGTTTAATAGTAGAAAAACCATTAATGTAATCCACCACATAAATAAAACAAAAGACAAAAACCACATGATCTTATCAATTGATGCAGAAGAGGCATTTGACAAAGTCCAACACACATTCATTATAAAAACTCTCAGCAAAATAGGAATTGAAGGAAAATTCCTCAACATACTAAAGGGCATCTATACAAAGCCAACAGCCAACATCATTCTAAATGGAGAGAGCCTGAAAGCATTTCCCTTGAGAACGGGAACCAGACAAGGATGCCTTTTATCACCGCTCTTATTCAACACTGTGCTAGAGGTCCTAGCCAGAGCAATTAGGCTAGACAAAGAAATAAAGGGCATCTGGATTGGCAAGGAAGAAGCAAAATTATCTCTATTTGCAGATGACATGATCTTATACACAGAAAACCCTAAGGAATCCTCCAGAAAACTACTGAAACTAATAGAAGAGTTTGGCAGAGTCTCAGGTTATAAGTTAAACATACAAAAATCACTTGGATTCCTCTACATCAACAAAAAGAACACCGAAGAGGAAATAATCAAATCAATACCATTCACGGTAGCCCCCAAGAAGATAAAATACTTAGGAATAACTCTTACCAAAGATGTAAAAGACCTATATAAAGTAAACTACAAAGTACTACTACAAGAAACTAAAAAAAAAAGAAGGACCTAGTTAAGTGGAAAAACATACCTTGCTCATGGATAGGAAGACTTAACATAGCAAAAATGTCTATTCTACCAAAAGCCATCTATACATACAATGCACTTCCAATCCAAATTCTAATGACATTTTTTAATGTGATGGAGAAACAAATTACCAACTTCATATGAAAGAGAAAGAAGCCTCGGATAAGTAAAGCATTACTGAAAAAGAAGAAGAAAGTGGGAGGCCTCACTCTACCTGATTTTAGAACCTATTATACACTCACAGTAGTCAAAACAGCCTGGTACTGGTACAACAACAGGCACATAGACCAATGGAACAGAATTGAGAACCCAGATATAAATCCGTCCACATATGAGCAGCTGATATTTGACAAAGGCCCAGTGTCAGTTAATTGGGGAAAAGATAGTCTTTTTAACAAATGGTGCTGGCATAACTGGATATCCGTTTGCAAAAACTGAAACAGGACCCATACCATACACCATGCACAAAAACTAACTCCAAGTGGATCAAAGACCTAAACATAAAGACTAAAATGATAATTATCATGGAAGAAAAAATTGGGACTACCCTAGGAGCCCTAATACAAGGCATAAACAGAATACAAAACATTACCAAAAATGATGAAGAGAAACCAGATAACTGGGAGCTCCTAAAAATCAAACACCTATGCTCATCTAAAGACTTCACCAAAAGAGTAAAAAGACCACCTACAGATTGGGAAAAAATTTGCAGCTATGACATCTCTGACCAGCACCTGATCTCTAAAATCTATATGATTCTGTTAAAACTCAACCACAAAAAGACAAACAACCCAATCAAAAAGTGGTCAAAGGATATGAACACACAGTTCACTAAAGAAGACATTCAGGCAGCTAACACATACATGAGAAAATGCTCTTGATCATCAGCCATTACAGAAATGCAAATTAAAACTACAATGAGATTCCATCTCACTCCAACAGGGCTGGCATTAATCCAAAAAACACAAAATAATAAATGTTGGAGAGGCTGCGGAGAGATTGGAACTCTTATACACTGCTGGTGGGAATGTAAAATGGTACAACCACTTTGGAAATCTATCTGGCGTTTTCTTAAAAAGTTAGAAATAGAACTACCATACAACCCAGAAATCCCACTCCTCGGAATATACCCTAGAGAAATAAGAGCCTTCACACAAACAGATATATGCACACCCATGTTTATTGCAGCTCTGTTTACAATAGCAAAAAGCTGGAAGCAACCAAGGTGTCCATCAACGGATGAATGGTTAAATAAATTGTGGTATATTCACGCAATGGAATACTATGCATCGATAAAGAACAGTGATGAATCTGTGAAACATTTCATAACATGGAGGAACCTGGAAGGCATGATGCTGAGCGAAATTAGTCAGAGGCAAAAGGACAAATATTGTATAAGACCACTATTATAAGATCTTGAGAAATAGTATAAACTGAGAAGAACAGGTACTTTTGTGGTTATGAGGCGGGGAGGGAGGGAGGGTGGGAGAGGGTTATTTACTGATTAGTTAGTAGATAAGAACTACTTTAGGTGAAGGGAAGGACAATACTCAATACACGGAAGGTCAGCTCAACTGGACTGGACCAAAAGCAAAGAAGTTTCCAGGATAAACTGAATGCTTCAAAGGTCAGCGGAGCAGGGGTGGGGGTTTGGGGACTATGGCTTAAGGGGACTTCTAATTCAATTGGCAAAATAATTCTATTATGAAAACATTCTGTATCCCATTTTGAAATGTGGCGTCTGGGGTCTTAAATGCTAACAAGCAGCCATCTAAGATGCATCAATTGGTCTCAACCCACCTGGATCAAAGAAGAATGAAGAACACCAAGGTCACACGATAACTAAGAGCCCAAGAGACAGAAAGGGCCACATGAACCAGAGACTTACATCATCCGAGACCAGAGGAACTAGATGGTGCCTGAACACAACCGATGACTGCCCTGCCAGGCAACACAACAGAGAACCCCTGATGGAGCAGGAGATCAGTGGGATGCAGACCCCAAATTCTCATAAAAAGACCAGACTTAATGGTGTGACTGAGACTAGAGGAATCACAGCGGTCATGGTTTCCAAACCTTCTGTTGGCCGAGGACAGGAACCATTCCCAAAGACAACTCCTCAGACATGGAAGGGACTGGACAATGGGTAGGAGAGAGATGCTGATGAAGAGTGAACTACTTGTATCAAGTGGACACTTGAGACTGTGTTGGTATCTCCTGTCTGGAGGGGAGATAGGAGGGTAGAGAGGGTCAGAAACTGCCAAAATTCTCAAGAAAGGAGAGACTGGAAGGGCTGGCTCATTAGGGGGAGAATAAGTGGGAGTATGGAGTAAGGTGTATATAAGCTTATATGTGACAGACTGACTTGATTTGTAAACGTTCGCTTAAAGCTCAATAAAAATTATTTAAAAAAAATGAATGGTTCAAAATGAAAACAGAATTAAAAGATTTGGAAAATTCTGTTGTACAAACTGAGGACACATGTCCTAGAATGTTCAGCAAGGACTTGGCTACACAATCTTTTGTTAAAGAGATTAAGCCGGTAACTGATGAATCTAATCAACTGCCACAGCAGAAAACCCACCATCTTAGACTGAAAAGGGAAGAGAAAGAAAGAAAGGAAAGAATGCTTTCTGCCTCTTGGAGTTCTACTGGTAGGAAATGAGCCAAAGGTGCTACATCTGTTGTCCCCCAAGAAAAGAAAAGGACCATCCTTGGAGCAGTTTGGAGATCAGAAGAACTGTTGGAAGGAGCACGGGAAGCAGGGCCTTCTCAGTTTCAAAGGGTGGAGTCATGGTCTCCTGGATCTTAAAGGGTGGAGCCACAGCCTTCTAGGTATCAGAGTTGGATCTTAGCCAACTCGGTTCCAGTGTGTGGTGCTGCTGTTTAGTTGTGCCAGGAGTATGGGGCCACCACCCAAAGCTGAGGGGGAGGGGGTGCTCTGCCCAAGGGACAGAAGAATGGGGCCTGCTGGGGCCTGCTGGGGCCAAGGGAGGGGTTGCCACTCAGTTGGACTAGGAGAAAGGGGCTGCCCAAAGCTGAGAAAGCAGAGTTGCCATTCCAGTTCCCCTGGAAGGTGGAGCTGAAACCAAGGGACAAAGGGCCTCTACCCAGAATTCAAAAAGCATGGCCAATACCCAGAGTCTGCCTAGATATTCTTAGAGAACAGAGAATTATTTTCAAGCCTTGAGAGCTGATGTAGTTTGTTCTGCTGGGTCTTGGACTTGTTTGGTGCCATTATCCTTTCTTTCCTCCTAATTTCTCCCATTTGTAATGGAAATGTCTGCCTTGTGTCTGTTCCACCATTGCATTTTGGAAATGGATAAATTGTAGTCTAGATTTCACAGATTCACAGATGGATAGGAATTTTGCCCCAGGATGGAATACGCCTGAAGTCTCACCCATATTTGATTTAGATGATTCAGAAGATGAGATTTTGGATTTGGAATTGATTTAAGACTTTTGGGATGATGTTATGGGGTGAATGTGTTTTGCATGCAGTAAGGACATGAATTTTGGGGGGCCAAAGAGTGGCATGTTATGGATTAAATTGTGTCCCCTGAAATATGTATTGTAAATCCTAACCTTTATGCCTGTGGTTATAATCTCATTTGGGAATGGGTTGTCTTTATTATGTCAATGAAACAGGGTTAGTGTAGGGTATGTTTTGAGTCAATCTCTCTTGAGATATAAAAGAGATTAAACAAGCAAGCAAGCAGAGGACAGATGGGGTAAGATAGATGCCAAGACATAAGGAGAGCTCCAAGAAACCAAGAAGTAGAGAAGCTAAAGAGACAAGGACTTTCCTCCATAGCCAACAGACAGAAAAAGAGCCACTACTCTGAATTGAATTTGAACTTCTAGCCTCCTAAACTCTGAGAAAATGAGTTCCTGTTTGTTAAAGCCATTCACTCATGGTATCTGTGTTATGGCAGCTCTGGATAACTAGGATATCATATATTTATCAAAATTCATCTAACTGTGCACATTTAAAAGGTGAATTTTATTGTATGTAAATTACACCTCAGTATACCTGACTTTTTTAAAAAGAGACTTTATAGAATTCAATGCCCATTTCATGATAAAAATCCTTAGTAAATTATATGAATAAAAGAAAACACTCTTAGCCTGACAAAGACCATTTGCCAGAATTTACATCAAACATCATTCTTAATGGGGAATATTAGAAACATTAGCTTTAAAATAAGAAAGAAGAAAAACTTGTCCACTATTAAGCCCTATATTCATCATTGTACTGGAGATTGCCAATGTAGTGAGACAATGCAAAGCAATTAGAGGCTTAAGAATGGGGAAAGAAGAAACAAAAATTGGTATTTCCAGAGAATATCATCTGTACTGAAAAGCCCTGGGGATAGAATTAGAAATGATATGAGAATTTAGCAAGGTGACTGGAATAAATTGTATATGTATTTTTTATGCACCAGCAACAAAAAAAAACAATTTGAAAAAGGAAAACATTTATATCAACAACAGCAACAACAAAGTAACACACTTGAAGAACAAATCTAGCAAAAAAGATGCAAGACTTGTATACAGACATTTTAAACTTGTATTGGAAGAAAAGGAGGCTTAAGTACAGAGATTTCTTTTGTGCATGAATGGAATGATTCACTGTCATAAAGATGTCAAGTATCTTCAAGTTGATTGATTGGGTCCATGCTGTTTCAATCATACTTCCAACTGATTTGGAACTTGACAAGCTGATTAAAAAATGCTTATATAAGAGCAAAGAGATAAGAAAACGCAAGACACTACTCAAAAAGAAGATGTTGGGGTCTTTGCCCTATTGTTATTAAGACGTATTATAAAACCATAGGAATAGACAAGTAGATAAATAGATTACTAGATTAAAATAGAGAACCCAGAAATAAACATACACACACACAGAGTGTAGATACATGGTATAGGTAGCAAATCAGTGGAAGAAGGAGATACTATTCAACAAATAGTGCTAAGACAATTGATTATTCACATAGAAAAAAAGTTAAATTGAATTCCTAATGTATTCCATACGTAAAATAAATTCTAGATGTATTGTGAAATCAAACGTAAAAGCCCCGAATTAAAAAAATTTAAATAAAACATAAAGAATATCTTTCTGATCTTAGGGTAAGAAAGAACGTCTTAAGACAAAAAGCTCTAACCATAAAAGGAAAGATTGGATATATTTGACCTTAAAATTTCATGGTAAACAGAAAAAATTGTTTGAAGTTGTCAAGCATTTCATTTTAACTTAATCCACAGTCAACAACCATGGAAGCAGTAGCCAGGAAGTCAGACTACATATTTCATTGCGCAAATCTGCTGCAAAAGACCTCTTTAAAGTATTAAAAAGCAAAGACGTCATTTTGAATTAAGGTGTACCTAATCCAAGCCATGGTATTTTCAATTGGCTCATATGCTGCAAAAACTGGAAAATGAATAAGGAAGATCGAACAAGAATAGATGCCTTTGAATTATGATGTTGGTGAAGAATATTGAATATATCATGGACTGCCAGAAGAATGAACAAATCTGTCTTGATAGAAATACAGCCAGAACGGTCATTAGGAGCAAGGATGGCAAGACTTCGTCTCACATACTTTGGACATGTTATCAGGAGGGACTAGTCCCTGGAAAACGACATCATGCTTGGTAAAGTAGATGGTCAGTGAAAAAGAGGAAGACCCTTAACGAGATAGATTGACACAGTGACTTCAATAATGGGCTTAAGTATAACAATGATTGTGAGGACGGCGCAGGACCGGGCAGCGTTTCATTCTGTGTGGTTTAGGGTCACTATGAGTCAGAACTGACTCAACCGCACCTAACAACAACAACCATCTTTAAAAACTTCTCTTAATCAAGAGAAAATGAAGACACAAGCCACACTCTGAGAAAATATATTTTCATACAACATACACATAAAATTAACCCAAAACTAGTGTCTAGCATGCATATTTTTAAAACTCTTATAAATCAGTAAGAAAAGAGAGAAATAATCCAGTTGTAATTTAGGCAGAAGATATAAACAGGCATATCACAGAAAAGGGAAGAAACACACATGGCCAGTAAACATATTTAAAGATGCTCAATAACAATGTGGGAAAGGGAATGGATTTATTTAGGGTAGCACCAGATTGCCTACCATGGTTCAGTGAAAGGAATCTACAGGAAGGCAGATTTTCTTTCAGCAAAACAAAATAAAACAAACCTTTCTAATAATCAAAACTATCCAAAGCCTGACTAGCCTGCTTCCCACAGAAGTCAGTTCTCCATAACTGGGAGTGATTAAGCAGTTCTGGGTGTCGCAGGGAGAATTCCACCACTGGGTGGAAGGTTTCGCTGCTGAACAACCATCAAGATCTTTACCAACTGTTAAAGCTCAGTAAACTACACCTACCCCTTACCAAAATCTCTCATCCATGCTCCTGAGACGGTATTTGAAAAACATTATTTGGCTCTCACTTGACTCTAGGATCCGCCAGGCGCTCCTTGGAAATTCTATGGGGCAGTTCTACTCTGTCTTATAGGGTTGCTATGAGTCGGAATCGACTCAACCGCACTGGGTTTTTTTTTTTACTCTAGGAATCCACCCGAAAATTACAGTTGCTTCTGGGAATAGTGAGCTTTAAGCAGTTAGCACAAAACCCTGATTGAATTTATCAAAGATTGGCAATACAGTGATTCAAAAGTCTGGAGAGAAAGAGAAAGAAATAAGAAAAATATTACTTTTATTAACAAAACATGATCATAATAGCTGCAAAGGAATTTTTTATGGCAGGAAAAGAAGTCACCCTTGCCCTATTGTATTAATACTGAATTTGCTTTGACATAATCCTGTGGTCCATTTGTCCCTATGCATATTGGGGTCTTTAAAAAAAAAAAATTGGGGTAGTCAGAAATGTTTTGATGGGAGGAGGCTGGAGGAATAGGTTTAGAGTTAACATGCTTTCAAAAGCATTTTAGAGCTTCTTATTGGATTATCACTAAGGAATGTTGGAGGCAGACCTCTAAAAGCCTCAAAGAGAAGAGGTGGGGAGGCTGAAATAAGAATTGGCTGGGCTAAGGCATAGAGCAGAGCAAAGTTCCTGTTCTTGGGTAATGATTCTCTACCTGCTGGGTCTTGCCTTGATCAGATTGAATGGCTGCTCTCTCCTCAGGCAGAGGCACGTACCTCTCCCTCCCCAGTGATGCTGCCTCTGCTGCCCTTGCAGCCTCTGCTGTGCTGACTCCTGGACCCCTTCCTGCAGAGAAACCCAGCCAAGGGAGCCTCCTTTTTCTGCAATAGGACCAGAAACGCTCCCAGTTCCAGATGTTACTGGCATCCGTTGAATAAGCCTCATGAAAACCATAAAGCCAAAGCACAAACCCAGATGAACTGTTTTAGATGTTTTCTACTTCTGAGAACTGAGACAGGGGTCTCATTTTTCTTCATGCCTCTCTCAGTTAAAGCTATGTGGGGTCAAATAAAAGTCACAATTTTTAACTAGTTGTTAATCATGATTATATAAAAATAGGGTAAGGTCCAGTTGCGTCTAGTGATCCTTGCCAAGGACCCAGAAGGGCGCTCATTCCAGTTCAGAGCTGTGGGCATGGTGGTCTAATTTTCCTAGAGGCCGCGGTGCTTCTGGAAATGTGACAAGAAGTCATTTTGACTCAGCTTAAGGTAACAGGACTCATAAAAGTGGTATATACAAATATCCCCCAGCTAGTGAAAGGGCAAACCCATGCCAGGGTTAAGTGGACCTACAGCCTGTGTCAGGGCATTAGAAAGAGGAAAGCATGGTGCCATGGTGGTGCAACACCAGCATTCTGCTTTCCCAGGCACAGTCTGTTCTGAGGTCCCATAGGGGGAGGCTGTCTCCTGTGATGCTCACTTCTAGTAGGACCTGGAGCCTTGGGCACTATGGGTACATCTGCAAGCCCTATTGAGACAGATAGGGTTAACTGTGCTGGTGGCTGAACAAAAGAGCTTTTAAAAGATTATCATCTAGAAGTTGGGTAAACAGGAACTACACCCTATCGTGAGACAAATAGGGTTAACTGTGCTGGTGGAACAAAAGAGGTTTTAAAAAAGGTTACCATTTAGAAGTTGGGTAAACAGGAACCCACCCTGTCAACATGAGATAGGATTGGGGCAGCCCATGAATTACTAGCTCCTTCTTAGTGTCTTTTTAGTCCCCTCCTCCTTTGCAGGCTCTGTATGAGCAGAGGAACAGAGTGTGACTGCTGTTTGACCTTCCTTAGCCCTCTGAAGATGGTGATGTAGTGCCAAAGATCAAGTGTGCCTGCACTATATCCCATAATAAGTGATACCAAGGGCTGCCCAGAGGACTCCATCTTGAATATCAGAGGGTGACATCTTAGATTCCAGATGTGTGCACAACCTAATCAACGTAAACTGCCATTCTGAGAAGAACCTGCCCCTTAAAAGAAGCCCACTAAATTTTCCTTACTCTATTGTCTCCACCAAACCCATATAAGTCCTAGTCTTGCTTCCCTTTTTGAGTCAGTCTTTTGGAGAGGCTTAGATCCCTGCTGACTCCTTTTGCTTGACTCAAGCAAAATAAAGCTTGCTGAAGATAAAGACAAGGACCCTCTGTGTCAGATTGGCGATTGGTAACAATATTTCACCAGCCAGCCAGGAGACTATGGGCTCAAATTAGCCCCCGGTTAGGGGACGCAGACTAGAGGGACCGAGCCTCTGGAACAGACCCCTACTCAGAGATAAGCGGCTGCCCGGACGTTTTTGTCTGGTGTGTCTTTGAAGCGGTAAGTTCGGGTGACTCCCCCCCTCAGTCCTCCTTCCCCCTTCAGCAATCTTTATTATCTTTTTTTTCCTGCATACCTTGTCTCCATTTCCTTTTTTTTTCTCTCCTTCTTTCCTCTTTCCACCGAACAGGTTGTGAGCCCCAACGAAGGGGGTTTCACAGAGAGTGTTCCAGTCGTTTGGCTTTCCTGAAAGAGTTGGGGAACAAGGAGTGATTCCTTTTTAGGGGCTGATCACCCCATATCCCAAGGGCAGGTCACAGACCTCGGACAGAGCGGCAGAGAGTGCCCGTCGAGTGGGTAGTGAACCCCATCAGAGGGTCGCAGAGAGCACTCAGTAAATTGAGCAGGTTGCGAGCCTCTGATAAGAGAAGGCCGGACAGTACTCCAGAACAGGTCGTGTACCCCCAGCAGGAGGTCTCGGAGAGTGCTCCGGTAGTCTACTTCCTTGACTTTTTTTGTTTTCTTTCCTTTCGTTTTTAAACTGTTCCCTCAGGAAGCCCTTCTATTGGTTTCTGGTACTCCAATTTTTTTCCTCCCTTCTTCTTCTTTCCTCTTTCCACTGAACCGGTCACAAGCCCCAAAGAAGGGGGTTCACGGAGAGCATTCCAGTCATTTGGCTTTTGCGAAAGAGAATTTGGGGACGAGGAGTGATTCCTTATTAGGGACTGATCACCCCATACCCCAAGAGTGGGTTGCGGACCTCGGACAGAGTTGTGGAAAGCGCCCTCTGAGTGGGTCACAAACCCCATCAGAGGGTCACACAGGGCACTCTGTAAATTGAGTGGGTCAGGAGCCTCCAACAGGAGAAGGCCACAGAGAGCACTGTGGGTTGGCATACCCCCAGCAGGAGGTCCTGGAGAGCGCTCTGATAGTCTACTTCCTTGACTTTTCTTTTTTCTTTCTTCTTTCCTTTCGTTTTTAAACTATTCTTGGTCTTGGTGACTCAAGACTTTTGGCAGGCGTATGAGTGTGTGGCAGCTGTCATTTTTGTGTGTCTGGATGTTGTCTATCTCTGGTTGGTGCACTCTGCTTCTGGGGAATGGATGTAGAGGTCTCTGTTTAGACTGAGATTGAAGCCCCTCCATTTGGAATTAGAGATAAGAGGTATCTAGAAGATGGAAGTGGAGATTCAGATATTCCTAGTAAGGTGTTAGACCTCACTAAGCCCTTTCTGACTTGTCTGGCCTGAGCGCTCTCTGTTTGTTTGTCTGATATGTGACCCGGGCTGTCTGGGAAGGTTGAAACTGTGAGATTATCTCAGTCGCCTCTGTCTGTGTCTTATGTGTAATGTGTGTGTTGCATAGAAACTAATTGGTGAAGAGAAATTCAGATTGAATTGGAACATGCTTGTGAAGACTCCTGAAAATTTATTGATTGGGCTGTTTACTGAACAATTGGTCATCTTTTGGTCTAGATAGTTTAAAGAAAAAAGATAATTTTGTCTTAAAAGAAAAGTAACAGTTCCAGAACATCAAAAGAGAAAGAAATTGTCATCTTTTGCCTTTCAAAATGTCTGGAATTGGTATGACTCCCTCCAGCCTCCAGTCTCCCTGGCTAAGAATTAGACTCATTTACAAAATTGCTAAAGGGCTTTGGTATTTACTGGGTAGAGAGCCTTTCAAAATGCCTCTGTATGTAAATGAATCAGAATGAGCTAATCTTGTCTTCTACCTTGAGTTAAAATATAGGTAGGGTGGGGCAAAATCAGGCCCCCTTAGCACCCAGCCCCCAGCTGCCAAGGTCAAATAGAAATAATAACGAAATGGCCTGGAGAAATGTTCAGTTAGTCAGTTGAAAAGAAACATTGTGATAAAATTAGATTGGAAAAATATGAGAAATAGTAAAAGTCAGATGAAAATTTGGAATATTTAAAGAAACTTTATTTCAATTAGTTATGTTTTATGGTATACAGGCTTAAAATAATTTCTAAGATCTTTTAGGTAACTTATTGATGTTAAATTGAATCTGCTTCAAAGACAAAGGCTCAGTCTGTCATTAGAATAAGATTCCTGAGTCGAAAACCAAGCCACATGGCTTTAAGAAAAAAGCTAAAGTTTTTATTTTAAGATCATTGGGTTAAATAACTAAAGTATTGTTTCTTGGTAACTTATGATAAACTGACAAGTTTGAAAGCCACAAAAATTTTTGTAAAGAAAAAGTGCTAAAAAGGTTTATTTAACATGTTATAAATTGCATAGGGCATGTTGCTAAAATCATGATAAGTGCCTGATTTTTTCTCTTTGGCTTAAAATTTATGTATTAGTATTTCCTCTTGTGTTTTTGCCTAATATTAGACAACAAATGCCTAATATTATGTCACCTTAATTGCTAACTTGGTTGCAATTGTATTTATTTATTTTTTGAATCTAACATCATTAAAGCCAATAGTTTGGAGAATTCACATCATTTACCTATAAAGTTATTTTTGTTGCTGTTCAGGTATTTGGAGACTTGATGGTCTTGGTATATTCTTGATATATCCTGACTATATGGTATTATATTTCAAGATTATTATGTGTTACATCCAAAGTTCTTTAAAAATAAGGTTCTAAAACTTTTTTTAATTGATTTTATTTGGCCTTTGTGTTGTGCTTGTAATTAATTTCTATCAGGTCTTTCACCATTAAGGATTATATTTTTAAATTAATCATGACTCTATTAAGTTTGTCATCTACAGATAAGTTTTTACTTTCTGAAAACATTTGACCAGAATATCTCAACAAAAAAAAGATGAACTATGTTGGACTTATGAAAGAGACTGTGACTAGACTCAATCAAAATTTCCAAAATTCTTGTGTAAATGCTGATGGGTTCACAGACTACGGTTGATCCAGTATCACATGGAGCAGAAGTTAACTACATAAAGCTGAGTAAACGATATGATACTGGTGTGGGTTTTATGTGGGAATATTACTGATGTTTCAAGGTTTTTCTTTCTGGAAATAAATGCTTTAAGGTCCTACTTTCTGGAGATAAGAAACCATATTCCTCTTTTCTTCTAAATTATCTAACAAGTGGGTTTAGATATCGTAGCTCTTGAATTAACCTTAGGTGTGGCAGAAATGTAGTTGTTGCTGAGGCGCATGAAAAGCAGCTACTGATGCTGCTTATGCACAAACACCTCATGAGATTTGTTTCCTGGTTCAGAGACCTTAGGGTCATGGTTTCCTTGGTTATTTCAGGCAATTGACCTAATGTTAATGTTTCTATCCTACCTCCTGATTTGCTGTATGGTGCCTGAGATCTTAAAAACAGATAGTGATTGAGCATTTTTGATCAAAGATTCTATAACAAGATCATAATCCAAAAGAGAAAACCATGAGAGAGTTGTATGTAATTCTCCCAGATTCTAGATTTCTGGCTTTCGTAGAGGTTGGGGCAACCCACACAGGCCATCACCTTTAGGTGTTCTTTTGAACCTCGAGCTTTGGGAAAAAAAACAAACAAACAAAAAAAAAAACACCTGATTCCTGAAGCCACTTGAATGTAAACAATTGTCCAGATAAACTAACAAGACTATTTTTGCTCTGGGCATTGTGTTTTTTTTTTAAAAAGAATTCGGTCTGTTTTGAGAAACTGACTTCCAAGATCAGTAAATAGAATTATGTTTAGGGTAAATCAGTAATCGGTTTAATCAGTCTTCAGGAGAATGTTGTATGAAATACCTGTCTAATGTTTATAATCAAACTCTCACCCTATTGCAATACAGAAAATTATGTATCTTAAGAAAACCAGGTTCTCAGAGGAGATTGATCTCATGAGTCAGACTGTATTTTGTCTTAAATTCTACTTCTGCTTATGAAAAAGTGATCCCTGACTGTTAATAGGTAAACCAAGGAGGGGCAGCTTGCCCTCAGGGAGAATATTTAGTATGATTTAGAGAGATTAACTGGAGACCTCAAACAGGAGAAGTCCATCTTGTATTATCTTGCTAATCATGAGTTCTCTAATGAAAACTTAGTTGTCACATGTAAGTTTTTCTATATTTTCTGTTTTCTCTGGACAAACTTTGTGTGTTCCTTCTAGATATGTTTTTTATGTGATATATTCATCTATACTAGTTTAGATGATCCCTTTCCAACTGATAGTGAATTTATGTAGACAATTTCTTGTTTAAACTCCTGATAAATGCATAGACAGTACACTTTGGGAACTTCAAGATTATCATAAGATAACCATAGTAAATATTAGAAATGTAATGTTAAATTTGTTACCCATTGTAAAACGAGAGTTAGGAAAAAAAAAAAAGCCCATTGGTCCAACACTCAGGGTATGGTGGGTAATTTTAACTCTTATTTACAGTATATTTGAATTGGAGAAATCTTTAAGAAATTTATCAATCAGTATGGGACAAATAACAGCCGAAGTTGCTAGTGGGATGGATACACAACAGTGATCTCTGGCCTCATTAAGCCAAGGTTACATGACATAACAGAATAGCCTTAGATTTTTATTTACTGGTCCAAGAAAAGTGTAGCCTGTATAGTAACAAATACCTCTTGTTAAATAACGCAAGGAAAGTAGAATACGTAGAACTAGACGACAAGCTACTTGGTTACACACTGTAACACCCTTACAAACACCAGATTTATTGGGTTGGTTACTATCAAGAATAAGTACATGAGCTAGGTCACTACTGCAAAGGATAGTTCTGATAGTATTAGACATAATAAAATTTATCCTCTATTTTCTTACACACTTAAAAGGCAAAAGAAAAGCCTCAGGCTAAAATGTTGATGTACATTGAGTCTGCAGTTGATGAGAACTTTGCCCTTACTTAAGATCCTGGTGAAGAAACAGATGGTATCCAGTGGAAAGCCAGCACCATGAGTTTAAAAAGCCTGCAGTGGTCGCCATCTAGGAGCTCAACTAAGTCCAGGTATTGATCATCAATATGTTCCCTGTCCTTGAGCATAGAGAATGTAACCCAGCAGGAGCTGGGCTCACAAGGACTCACAAAGACACATCAACTGAGCCCTGAGATAAAGACAATAGATTAGACAATCCTGAAAATTATCTTTTAGAGAACTTTTCACATAAAGCCAATCAAACAGAACGCTATTACTATTAGCATTTAGTAAATACAAAAATTTTTGGACCAATAAACCCCCCAAAATCCTGACAAATTGCCAGCCAATAATGCAGCCCCTGGAATTGATCCACAGCGGGACTACTATTCAAAGGAAGAACAATTCCAAGATGATGCAGGGTTTCCAGACCATTCCTGAAAGTGAGACAGCCAGTCCTTACAAAATTTTAGGGCAGATAGGGAGAGATTTCTACTCTGCTAGGCAGGCCAACAACCTGGTGTCAGATTGAAGAAGCTACAGAAGAGTCCTCTGCCCCTACACCCTCATAAAGAATCATGAGTATGAAATCTCTCAGGGGGTATTGAGACAGATAGAGTTAACTGTGCCAGCAGCTGAACAAAAGAGATGTTAAAAGATTGCCATCTAGAAGTTGGGAAACAGGAACCTACCCTGTCAACATGAGACAAGATTGAAACAACCCAGGAATTACTATCTCCTTCTTAGTGTTTTTCTAGTCCCCTCCTCCTTTACAGGCTCTGCATGTGCAGAAGAACAAAGTGTGACCACTGTTTAACCTTCCTTAGCCCTCTGAACATGGAAATATAGTGCCAAAGATGAAGTGTGTTTGCGCTATATCCCATAATAAGTGATGCCAGGGGCTGCCGAGAGGACTCCATCTTGAATATCAGCAGGTTCCATCTTAGATTCCAGATGCATGCACAACCTAATTAGCATACACCCTGCCATTCTGAGAAGTACCCACCCCTTGAAAGAAGCCCCTAAATATTCATTACTCTCTCCACCGAACCCATATAAGCCCTAGCCTTTCTTCCCTTTTCAAGTCAGTGTTTTAGAGAGGCTTAGATCCCTGCTGACTCCTTTTGCTTGACTCAAGCAAAATAAAGCTTGCTGAAGATAAAGTTTATCTTTCACGTGTATTCTTACTTGGAAAAAGACAGGACCCTTTGTGTCAGATTGGCTGTTGGTAACACCATAAGTCAAGGAAGAGGTACGTATACCTTTTTCAAACCCCTCCTTCTCTCTTGAGCCTCTGGGCAATGTATTGCTGTTCTTCCTGCCTAAAATTTAGTCTGTCTTAGTTATCTAGTGCTCGTACAATAGAAATACCACAAGTGGATGGCTTTAACAAAGAGAAATTTATTTTCTCACGGTCTAGTAGGCTACAAGTCCAAATTCAGGGTGTCA